>NC_133546.1:90298376-95098376 GCF_048773025.1 Camelus bactrianus
GGGTTGGAATGGAAATCCAGGAAGCATTTAGTGCCTCCCCCTGGACATGGGAGGAAATTAGCGAAATTCCCCCTGCCAGGGAACAGCTGTGACACCAGGCAGCTCCGTGGTGTGTGGCCCCAAACCTTACCGAACCACTCGTAATTGTTCCGTAATTCTGATTGTGGGGAGGTTCCTTCCTCTGTATGCAGCACTTGGGATCTCCTAGGAGCCCTCCGCGTGTCTTCCCTGAGTGTCTCCTAGTGCGGGCTGCCGGGGAAATGCGGGTGTTTGGCTGGAAATGCAGCTAATATCTAGTGCCTCCCCCTGGACAGGGGCGGTAATTAGCGGACTTCCCCCAGCCAGGGAACACCTGTGATTCCAGGAACCTGCGTGAAATTCGGCCTGAAACCTCCCCCACCCACTCGGGCTTGTTCTGGAATTCTGAGAGTGGGGAGGTTCCGTCCTCGGTCTGCAGCGTCTGGGATCTCCTAGGAGCCCTCCGCTGTCTTCCCCGAGTGTCTCTTTGTGCGGGCGGCCGGGGAAAGGCGGGGTTTGGGTTGGAAATGCAGGTAGCGTGTAATGCCTTCCCCTGGACAGGGGAGGTTATTAGCGTACTTCCCCTGACAGGGAACAGCTGAGACAACAGGCAGATGCGTGGAGGTTGGCCCCAAACCTCCCCCAACCACTCGTAATCGTTCCGTAATTCTGAGTGTGGGGAGGTTCCGTCCTCTGTCTGCAGCACCTGGGATCTTCTAGGAGCCCTCCGTGTGTCTTCCCCGAGTGACTCCTAATGCGTGCTGCCGGGGAAAGGTGGGGGTTTGGCTGGAAATGCAGGAAGCATTTAGTGCTTCCCCCTGGACAGGGGAGGTAATTAGCGGAATTCCCCCTGCCAGGGAACAGGTGTGACACCAGGCAGCTGCGTGGAGTGCGCCCCCAAACCTCCCCAAACCACTCCTATTTATTCCGTAATTCCGATAGTGGGGAGGTTCCTTCTTCTGTCTGCAGCACTTGGGATCTCCTAGGAGCCCTCCGCGATTCTTCCCTGAGTGTCTCCAAGTGCGGGATGCCGGGGAAATGCGGGGGTTGGTTTTGAAATGCAGGTAGAATCTAGTGCCTCCCCCTGCACAGGGGAGGTAATTAGCGGACTTCCCCCTGCCAGGGAACACCTGTGACACCCGGCAGCTGCGTGGAGGGCGGTACCAAAACTCCCCCAGCCACTCGGGCGCTTTCCGGAATTCTGAGGGTGGGGAGGTTCCGTCCTCTATCTGCAGTGCCTGGGATCTCCTAGGAGCCCTCCGCGTGTCTTCCCAGAGTGTCCCCTTTTGCGGGCTGCCGGTTAAATGCCGGTGGTGGGATGGAAATGCAGGAAGCATTTAGTGCCTCCCCCAGGACAGGGGAGGAATTTAGACAAATTCACCCTGCAAAGGAACAGCTGTGACACCAGACAGCTCCGTGGATTTTGGCCCCAAACCTCCCCGAAACACTCGTAATTGTTCCGTAATTCTGAGTGTGGGGAGGTTCCGTCCTCTGTCTGCAGTGCCTGGGATCTCCTAGGAGCCCTCCGCGTGTCTTCCCCGAGTGTCTCCTAGTGCATGCTGCCGGGGAAATGCGGGGGTTGGGCTGGAAATGCAGGTAGCATGTAGTGCCTCTCCCTGGACAGGGGAGGAAATTAGCGGACTTCCCCTGCCAGGGAACAGCTGTGACTCCAGGCAGCAGCGTGGAGGGCGGCCCCAAACCTCCCCCACCCACTCGGCCGCGTTCCGGAATTCAGAGTGTGGGGAGGTTCCGTCCTATGTCTGCAGCTCCTGGGATCTCCTAGGAGCCCTCCGATTGTCTTCCCCGAGTGTCTCTTAATGCGGGCTCCCGGGGAAAGGCGAGGTTTCGGCTGGAAATGCAAGTAGCATCTAGTACCTCACTCTGGACAGGGGAGGTAATTAGCGGACATCCCCTGACAAGGAACAGCTGTGAAAATAAGCATCTGCGTGGAGGGCGGCCCGAAACCTCCCCCACCCACTCGGCCTCGTTCTGGAATTCTTAGAGTGGGGAGGTTCCGTCCTCTGTCTGCAGCGCCTGGGATCTCCTAGGAGCCATCCGAGGGCCTTCCCCTAGTGTCTCCTAGTGCGGACTGCCAGGGAAAGCGGGGTAAAGGCAGGAAATGCAGGAAGCATTTAGTGCCTCCTCCTGGACAGGGGAAGTAATTAGCGGAATTCCCCCTTCAAGGGAACAGTTTTGAAACCAGTTAGCTTCGTGGAGGGCGGCCCTAAACCTCCCCCACCCACTCTGCCGAGCTCCGGAATTCTGAGTATGGGGAGGTTCCGTCCTCGGTCTGCAGCACCTGGGATCTATTAGGAGCCCTCCTCGTGTATTCCCCGAGTGTCTCCTAGTTCGGGCTGCTGGGGAAAGGCAGGGGTTGGGCTGGAAATGCAGGAAGGCTTAAGTGCCTCTCACTGGACATGGGAGGAAATTAGCGAAATTCCCCCTGCCAGGGAACAGCTGTGACACCAGGAAGCTGCGTGGAGTGTGGCCCCAAAATACCCCAAACCACTCGTAATTGTTCCGTAATTCTGAGTATGGGGTTTTTCCGTCCTCTGTCTGCAGCGCCTGGTATCTCCTAGGAGCCCTCCGTCTTTCTTCCCTGAGTGTCTCCTATTGCGGGCTGCTGGGGAAATGCGGGGGTTCGGCTGGAAATGCAGGAAGCATTTAGTGCCTAACCCTGGACAGGGGAGGTAATTAGCGGACTTCCCCCTGCCAGGGAACACCTGTGACTCCAGGCAGCTGCGTGGAGTGCGGCCCCAAACCTCACCCACCCACTCAGCCTCGTTCAGGAATTCTGAGATTGGGGAGGTTCCGTACTCTGCTGCGCCTGGGATCTCCTAGGAGCCCTCCGCATGTCTTCCCAGAGTGTCTCCTAGTGCGGGCAGCCTGGGTATGTCGGGGGTTGGGCTGGAAATGCAGGTAGAATTTAGAGCCTTCGCCTGGACAGGGGAGGTAATTAGCGTACTTCCCCTGACAGGGAACAGCTGGGACAACAGGCAGCTGCTTGAAGGGCGGCCCCAAACCTCCCCCACCCACTCAGGCTCGTTCCAGAATTCTGAGATTTGGGTGGTTCCGTCCTATGTCTGCAGCACCTGGGTTCTCCTAGGAGCCATCCACGTGTCTTCCACGAGTGACTCTTACTGCGGGCTACCGGGGAAAGGCGGGGGTTGTGATGGAAATGCAGGAAGCATTTAGTGCCTCCACCAGGACAGGGGAGGAATTTAGCGAACTTCCCCCTGCCATGGTACATCTGTGACACCAGGCAGCTCCGTGGAGGGTGGCCCCAAACCTCCCCCAACCACTCGTAATTGTTCCGTAATTCTGAGGGTGGGGAGGTTCCGTCCTCTGTCTGCAGTGCCTGGGATCTCCTAGGAGCCCTCCGCGTGTCTTCCCCGAGTGACTCCTAATGCGTGCTGCCAGGGAAATGCGGGGGTTGGGCTGGAAATGCAGGAAGCATTTAGTGCCTCCCCCTGGACAGGGGAGGTAATTAGCGGACTTCCCCCTGTCAGGGAACAGGTGTGACACCAGGTAGCTGCGTGGAGGGCGCCCCAAAATCTCCCCAAACCACTCCTATTTATTCCGTAATTCCGATTGTGGGGAGGTACCTTCCTCTGTCTGCAGCCCTTGGGATCTCCTAGGAGCCCTCCGTGTGTCTTCCCTGAGTGTCTCCTATTGCGGGCTCCGGGGAAATGCGGAGGTTGGGCTGGAAATGCAGGTAGCATTTAGTGCATCCCCCTGGACAGGGGAGGTAATTAGCGGACTTCCCCCTGCCAGGGAACACCTGTGACCCCAGGCAGTTGCTTGGAGGGCGGCCCCAAACCTCCCCCACACACTCGGCCGCGTTCCGGAATTCTGAGTGTGGGGAGGTTCCGTCCTATGTCTGCAACGCCTGGGATCTCCTAGGAGCCATCCGCGGGCCTTCCCCTAGTGCCTCCTAGTGCGGGCTGCCAGGGAAAACGTTTGATGGACACGAAATGCAGGAAGGATTTAGTGCCTCCCCCTGGACAGGGGAGGAAATTAGCGAACTTCCCCCTGCTAGGGAACAGCTTTGAAACCAGGCAGCTGCGTGGAGGGTGGCCCTAAACATGCCCCACCTACTCTGACGAGCTCCGGAATTCTGAGTGTGGGGAGGTTCAGTCGTATGTCTGCAGCACCAGGGATCTATTAGGAACCCTCCTCGTGTCATCCCCGAGTGTCTCCTAGTGCGGGCTGCCGGGGAAAGGCAGGGGTTGGGCTGGAAAAGCAGGAAGGCTTTAGTGCCTCCCCCTGGACAGGGGAGGATATTAGCGAACTTCCCCCTGCCAGGGAACAGCTGTTATACCAGGAAGCTGCCTAGAGGGCGGCCACAAACATCCCCAACCCACTTGGCCGCGTTCCGGAATTCTGAGTGTGGGGAGGTTCCGTCCTCTGTCTGCAGGGCCTGGGATCACCTAGGAGCCCTCCGCGTGTCTTCCCCTAGTGTCTCCTAGTGCGGGCTGACGGGGAAATGCGGGGGTTGTGCTGGAAATGCAGGTAGAATGTAGTGCATCCCCCACGACAGGGGAGGTAATAAGCGGAATTCCCCCTGCCAGGGAACAGCTGTGACACCAGGCAGCTGCGTGGAGGGCGGCCCCAAACCTCCCCCACCTACTCGGCCGAATTCCGGAATTCTGAGTTTGGGGAGGTTCCGTCCTCTGTCTGCAGCGCCTGGGATCTACAAGGAGCCTTCCGCGTGACATCCCCGAGTGTCTCCTACTGCGGGCTGCCTGGAAAATTCGAGGGTTGTGCTGGAAATGCAGGTAGCATGTAGTGCCTTCCCCTGGACAGGGGAGGTAATTAGCGGACTTCCCCCTGCCAGGGAACAGCTGTGACACCAGGCAGATGCGTGGAGGGCGCCCCCAAACCTCCCCAAACCACTCCTACTTATTCCATAATTCTGAGTGTGGGGAGGATCTGTCCTCTGTCTGCAGCGCCTGGGAACTCCTAGGAGCCATCCGCGTGACTTCCCCGAGTGTCTCCTAGTGCGGGCTGCCGGGGAAATGCGGGCGTTGTGCTGGAAATGCAAGAAACATGTAGTGCCTCACCCTGGACAGAGGAGGTAATTAGCGGACTTACCCCTTCCAGGGAACAGCTGTGACACCAGGCAGCTGTGTGGAGGGCGCCCCCAAACATCCCCAAACCACTCCTATTTATTCCGTAATTCTGATTGTGGGGAGGTTCCGTCCTATATCTGCAGCTCTTGGGATCTCCTAGGAGCCCTCCGATTGTCTTCACCGAGTGTCACTTTGTGCGGGCTGCCGGGGAAAAGCGGGGGTTGGGCTGGAAATGCAGGTAGCATCTAGTGCCTCAGTCTGGACAGGGGAGGTATTTAGCGGACTTCCCCCTGCCAGGGAACAGCTGTGACACCTGGCAGCTCCGTGGTGTGTGGCCCCGAACCTTACCAAACTACTCGTAATTTTTCCGTAATTCTGATTGTAGGGAGGTTCCTTCCTCTCTCTGCTGCACTTGGGATCTCCTAGGAGCCCTCCGCGTGTCTTCCCTGAGTGTCTCCTAGTGCGGGCTGCCGGGGAAATGCGGGTGTTTGGCTGGAAATGCAGCTAATATCTAGTGCCTCCCCCTGGACAGGGGCGGTAATTAGCGGACTTCCCCCAGCCAGGGAACACCTGTGATTCCAGGCAGCTGTGTGGAAGGCTGCCCGAAACCTTCCCCACCCACTCGGCCTTGTTCTGGAATTCTGAGTTTGGGGAGGTTCCGTCCTCGGTCTGCAGCGTCTGGGATCTCCTAGGAGCACTCCGCTGTCTTCCCCGAGTGTCTCTTAGTGCGGGCGGCGGGGGAAAGGCGGGGTTTGGGCTGGAAATTCAGGTAGCGTGTAACTCCTTCCCCTGGACAGGGGAGGTAATTAGCGTTCTTCCCCTGACAGGGAACAGCTGTGACACCAGGCAGCTCCGTGGATGGTGGCCCCAAACCTCCCCCAACCACTCGTAATCGTTCCGTAATTCTGAGTGTGGGGAGGTTCCGTCCTCTGTCTGCAGCGCCTGGGATCACCTAGGAGCCCTCCGCGTGTCTTCCCCGAGTGACTCCTAATGCGTGCTGCCGGGGAAAGGTGGGGGTTTGGCTGGAAATGCGGGAAGTATTTAGTGCTTCCCCCTGTACAAGGAGGTAATTAGCGGAATTCCCCCTGCCAGGGAAGAGGTGTGACACCAGGCAGCTGCGTGGAGGGCGCCCCAAAACCTCCCCAAACCACTCCTATTTATTTCGTAATTCCGATAGTGGGGAGGTTCCTTCTTCTGTCTGCAGCACTTGGGATCTCCTAGGAGCCCTCCGCGTGTCTTCCCTGAGTGTCTCCAAGTGCGGGATGCCGGGGAAATGCGGGGGTTGGTTTTGAAATACAGGTAGAATCTAGTGCCTCCCCCTGCACAGGGGAGGTAATTAGCGGACTTCCCCCTGCCAGGGAACACCTGTGACACCCGGCAGCTGCGTGGAGGGCGGTACCAAAACTCCCCCAGCCACTCGGCCACGTTCCGGGATTCTGAGTGTGGGGAGGTTCCGTCCTCTATCTGCAGTGCCTGGGATCTCCTAGGAGCCCTCCGCGTGTCTTCCCAGAGTGTCTCCTTTTGCGGGCTGCCGGTTAAAGGCCGGTGGTGTGATGGAAATTCAGGAAGCATTAAGTGCCTCCCCCAGGACAGGGGAGGAAATTAGACAAATTCCCCCTGCCAAGGAACAGCTGTGACACCAGGCAGCTACGTGGGGTGTGGCCCCAAACCTCCCCGAACCAACGAAATTGTTCCGTAATTCTGAGTGTGGGGAGGTTCCGTCCTCTGTCTGCAGCGCCTGGGATCTCCTAGGAGCCCTCCGCGTGTCTTCCCCGAGTGTCTCCTAGTGCATGCTGCCGAGGAAATGCGGGGGTTGGGCTGGAAATGCAGGAAGCATGTAGTGCCTCTCCCTGGACAGGGGAGGAAATTAGCGGACATCCCCTGCCAGGGAACAGCTGTGACTCCAGGCAGCAGCGTGGATGGCGGCCCCAAACCTCCCCCACCCACTCGGACGCGTTCCGGAATTCTGAGTGTGGGGAGGTTCCGTCCTCTGCCTGCAGCGCCTGGGATCTCCTAGGAGCCCTCCGATTGTCTTCCCAGAGTGTATCTTAATGTGGGCTGACGGGGAAAGGCGAGGTTTCGGCTCGAAATGCAAGTAGAATCTAGTACCACACTCTGGACAAGGGAGGTAATTAGCGGACTTCCCCTGACAAGGAACAGCTGTGAAAATAAGCATCTGCGTGGAGGGCGGCCCGAAACCTCCCCCACCCTCTCGGCCTCGTTCTGGAATTCTGAGTGTGGGGTTTTTCCGTCCTTTGTCTGCAGCGCCTGGGATCTCCTAGGAGCCCTCCGTCTGTCTTCCCTGAGTGTCTCCTATTGCGGGCTGCTGGGGAAATGCGGGGGTTCGGCTGGAAATGCAGGAAGCATTTAGTGCCTAACCCTGGACAGGGGAGGTAATTAGCGGACTTCCCCCTGCCAGGGAACACCTGTGACTCCAGGCAGCTGCGTGGAGTGCGGCCCCAAACCTCACCCACCCACTCAGCCTCGTTCAGGAATTCTGAGATTGGGGAGGTTCCGTACTCTGCTGCGCCTGGGATCTCCTAGGAGCCCTCCGCGTGTCTTCCCAGAGTGTCTCCTAGTGCGGGCAGCCTGGGTATGTCGGGGGATGGGCTGGAAATGCAGGTAGAATGTAGCGCCCTTGCCTGGACAGGGGAGGTAATTAGCGTACTTCCCCTGACAGGGAACAGCTGGGACAACAGGCTGCTGCTTGGAGGGCGGCCCCAAACCTCCCCCACCCACTCAGCCTCGTTCCAGAATTCTGAGATTTGGGTGGTTCCGTCCTATGTCTGCAGCACCTGGGTTCTCCTAGGAGCCATCCACGTGTCTTCCACGAGTGACTCCTATTGCGGGCTGCCGGGGAAAGGCGGGGGTTGTGATGGAAATGCAGGAAGCATTTAGTGCCTCCACCAGGACAGGGGAGGAATTTAGCGAACTTCCCCCTGCCATGGTACAGCTGTGACACCAGGCAGCTCCGTGGAGGGTGGCCCCAAACCTCCCCCAACCACTCGTAATTGTTCCGTAATTCTGAGTGTGGGGAGGTTCCGTCCTCTGTCTGCAGCGCCTGGGATCTCCTAGGAGCCCTCCGCGTGTCTTCCCCGAGTGACTCCTAATGCGTGCTGCCAGGGAAATTCGGGGGTTGGGCTGGAAATGCAGGAAGCATTTAGTGCCTCCCCCTGGACAGGGGAGGTAATTAGCGGACTTCCCCCTGTCAGGGAACAGGTGTGACACCAGGCAGCTGCGTGGAGGGCGCCCCAAAACCTCCCCAAACCACTTCTATTTATTCCGTAATTCCGATTGTGGGGAGATACCTTCCTCTGTCTGCAGCCCTTGGGATCTCCTAGGAGCCCTCCGTGTGTCTTCCCTGAGTGTCTCCTATTGCGGGCACCTGGGAAATGCGGAGGTTGGGCTGGAAATGCAGGTAGCATTTAGTGCATCCCCCTGGACAGGGGAGGTAATTAGCGGACTTCCCCCTGCCAGGGAACACCTGTGACCCCAGGCAGTTGCTTGGAGGGCGGCCCCAAACCTCCCCCACACACTCGGCCGCGTTCCGGAATTCTGAGTGTGGGGAGGTTCCGTCCTATGTCTGCAATGCCTGGGATCTCCTAGGAGCCATCCGGGGGCCTTCCCCTAGTGCCTCCTAGTGCGGGCTGCCAGGGAAAATGGTTGATGGGCACGAAATGCAGGAAGCATTTAGTGCCACCCCATGGACAGGGGAGGAAATTAGCGAACTTCCCCCTGCCAGTGAACAGCTTTGAAATCAGGCAGCTGCGTGGAGGGTGGCCCTAAACATGCCCCACCTACTCTGACGAGCTCCGGAATTCTGAGTGTGGGGAGGTTCAGTCGTATGTCTGCAGCACCAGGGATCTATAAGGAACCCTCCTCGTGTCATCCCCGAGTGTCTCCTAGTGCGGGCTGCCAGGGAAATGCGGGGGTTGTGCTGGAAATGCAGGTAGAATGTAGTGCCTCCCCCACGACAGGGGAGGTAATAAGCGGAATTCCCCCTGCCAGGGAACAGCTGTGACACCAGGCAGCTGCGTGGAGTGCGGCCCCAAACCTCCCCCACCCACTCGGCCGAATTCCGGAATTCTGAGTGTGGGGAGGTTCCGTCCTCTGTCTGCAGCGCCTGGGATCTACAAGGAGCCTTCCGCGTGAAATCCCCGAGTGTCTCCTACTGCGGGATGCCTGGAAAATTCGGGGGTTGTGCTGGAAATGCAGGTAGCATGTAGTGCCTTCCCCTGGACAGGGGAGGTAATTAGCGGACTTCCCCCTGCCAGGGAACAACTGTGACACCAGGCAGATGCGTGGAGGGCGCCCCCAAACCTCCCAAAACCACTCCTACTTATTCCGTAATTCTGAGTGTGGGGAGGATCCGTCCTCTGTCTGCAGCGCCTGGGAACTTCTAGGAGCCATCCGCGTGTCTTCCCCGAGTGTCTCCTAGTGCGGGCTGCCGGGGAAATGCGGGGGTTGTGCTGGAAATGCAGGAAACATGTAGTGCCTCACCCTGGACAGAGGAGGTAATTAGCGGACTTACCCCTTCCAGGGAACAGCTGTGACACCAGGCAGCTGCGTGGAGGGCGCCCCCAAACCTCCCCAAACCACTCCTATTTATTCCGTAATTCTGATTGTGGGGAGGTTCCGTCCTATATCTGCAGCTCTTGGGATCTCCTAGGAGCCCTCCGATTGTCTTCACCGAGTGTCACTTTGTGCGGGCTGCCGGGGAAAACGGGGGTTGGGCTGGAAATGCAGGTAGCATCTAGTGCCTCACTCTGGACAGGGGAGGTAATTAGCGGAATTCCCCCTGCCAGGGAACAGCTGTGACACCTGGCAGCTCCGTGGTTTGTGGCCCCCAACCTTTCCGAACCACTCGTAATTGTTCCGTAATTCTGATTGTGGGGAGGTTCGTTCCTCTGTCTGCTGCACTTGGGATCTCCTAGGAGCCCTCCGCGTGTCTTCCCTGAGTGTCTCCTAGTGCGGGCTGCCGGGGAAATGCGGGTGTTTGGTTGGAAATGCAGCTAATATCTAGTGCCTCCCCCTGGACAGTGTCGGTAATTAGCGGAATTCCCCCAGCCAGGGAACACCTGTGATTCCAGGCAGCTGTGTGGAAGGCGGCCCGAAACCTCCCCCACCCACTCGGACTTGTTCTGGAATTCTGAGTTTGGGGAGGTTCCGTCCTCGGTCTGCAGCGTCTGGGATCTCCTAGTAGCCCTCCGCTGTCTTCCCCGAGTGTCTCTTGTGCGGGCGCCCGGGGAAAGGCGGGATTTGGGCTGGAAATGCAGGTAGCGTGTAACGCCTTCCCCTGGACAGGGGAGGTAATTAGCGTAATTCCCCTGATAGGGAACAGCTGTGACTCCAGGCAGCAGCGTGGAGGGTGGCCCCAAACCTCCCCCACCCACTCGGACGCGTTCCGGAATTCTTAGTGTGGGGAGGTTCCGTCCTATGTCTGCAGCGCCTGGGATCTCCTAGGAGCCCTCCGATTGTCTTCCCAGAGTGTCTCTTAATGCGGGCTCCCGGGGAAAGGCGAGGTTTCGGCTGGAAATGCAAGTAGCATCTAGTACCACACTCTGGACAGGGGAGGTAATTAGCGGACTTCCCCTGACAAGGAACAGCTGTGAAAATAAGCATCTGCGTGGAGGGCGGCCCGAAACCTCCCCCACCCACTCGGCCTCGTTCTGGAATTCTGAGGGTGGGGAGGTTCCGTCCTCTGTCTGCAGCACCTGGGATCTCCTAGGAGCCATCCGAGGGCCTTCCCCTAGTGTCTCCTAATGCGGGCTGCCTGGGAAAGCGGGGTAAAGGGCAGGAAATGCAGGAAGCATTTAGTGCCTCCCCCTGGACAGGAGAAGTATTTAGCGGAATTCCCTCTGCAAGGGAACAGCTTTGAAACCAGTTAGCTTCGTGGAGGGCGGCCCTAAACCTCCCCCACCCACTCTGCCGAGCTCCGGAATTCTGAGTGTGGGGAGGTTCCGTCCTCGGTCTGCAGCAACTGGGATCTATTAGGAGCCTTCCTCGTGTCTTCCCCGAGTGTCCCCTAGTTCGTGCTGCTGGGGAAAGTCAGGGGTTGGGCTGGAAATGCAGGAAGGCTTTAGTGCCTCCCCCTGGACAAGGGAGGAAATTAGCGAAATTCCCCCTGCCAGGGAACAGCTGTGACACCAGGAAGCTGCGTGGAGTTTGGCCCCAAAATTCCCCAAACCACTCGTAATTGTTCCGTAATTCTGAGTGTGGGGTTTTTCCGTCCTCTGTCTGCAGCGCGTGGGATCTCCTAGGAGCCCTCCGTGTGTCTTCCCTGAGTGTCTCCTATTGCGGGCTGCTGGGGAAATGCGGGGTTTCGGCTGGAAATGCAGGAAGCATTTAGTGCCTAACCCTGGACAGGGGAGGTAATTAGCGGACTTCCCCCTGCCAGGGAACACCTGTGACTCCAGGCAGCTGCGTGGAGGACGGCCCCAAACCTCACCCACCCACTCAGCCTCGTTCGGGAATTCTGAGAGTGGGGAGGTTCCGTAATCTGCTGTGCCTGGGATCTCCTAGGAGCCCTCTGCGTGTCTTCCCAGAGTGTCTCCTAGTGCGGGCAGCCTGGGTATGTCGGGGGTTGGGCTGGAAATGCAGGTAGAATTTAGAGCCTTCGCCTGGACAGGGGAGGTAATTAGCGTACTTCCCCTGACAGGGAACAGCTGTGACAACAGGCAGCTGCTTGGACGGCGGCCCCAAACCTCCCCCACCCACTCAGCCTCGTTCCAGAATTCTGAGATTTGGGAGGTTCCGTCCTATGTCTGCAGCGCCTGGGTTCTCCTAGGAGCCATCCACGTGTCTTCCACGAGTGACTCTTATTGCGGGATGCCGGGGAAATGCGGGGTTTGTGATGGAAATGCAGGAAGCATTTAGTGCCTCCACCAGGACAGGGGAGGAATTTAGCGAACTTCCCCCTGCCATGGTACAGCTGTGACACCAGGCAGCTCCGTGGAGGGTGGCCCCAAACCTCCCCCAACCACTCGTAATTGTTCCGTAATTCTGAGTTTGGGGAGGATCCGTCCTCTGTCTGCAGCGCCTGGGAACTCCTAGGAGCCCTCCGCGTGTCTTCCCCGAGTGTCTCCTAGTGCGGGCTGCCGGGGAAATGCGGGGGTTGTGCTGGAAATGCAGGAAACATGTAGTGCCTCACCCTGGACAGAGGAGGTAATTAGCGGACTTACCCCTTCCAGGGAACAGCTGTGACACCAGGCAGCTGCGTGGAGGGCGCCCCCAAACCTCCCCAAACCACTCCTATTTATTCCGTAATTCTGATTGTGGGGAGGTTCCGTCCTATATCTGCAGCTCTTGGGATCTCCTAGGAGCCCTCCGATTGTCTTCACCGAGTGTCACTTTGTGCGGGCTGCCGGGGAAAAGCGGGGGTTGGGCTGGAAATGCAGGTAGCATCTAGTGCCTCACTCTGGACAGGGGAGGTAATTAGCGGAATTCCCCCTGCCAGGGAACAGCTGTGACACCTGGCAGCTCCGTGGTTTGTGGCCCCCAACCTTACCGAACCACTCGTAATTGTTCCGTAATTCTGATTGTGGGGAGGTTCGTTCCTCTGTCTGCTGCACTTGGGATCTCCTAGGAGCCCTCCGCGTGTCTTCCCTGAGTGTCTCCTAGTGCGGGCTGCCGGGGAAATGCGGGTGTTTGGCTGGAAATGCAGCTAATATCTAGTGCCTCCCCCTGGACAGTGTCGGTAATTAGCGGAATTCCCCCAGCCAGGGAACACCTGTGATTCCAGGCAGCTGTGTGGAAGGCGGCCCGAAACCTCCCCCACCCACTCGGCCTTGTTCTGGAATTCTGAGTTTGGGGAGGTTCCGTCCTCGGTCTGCAGCGTCTGGGATCTCCTAGTAGCCCTCCGCTGTCTTCCCCGAGTGTCTCTTGTGCGGGCGCCCGTGGAAAGGCGGGATTTGGACTGGAAATGCAGGTAGCGTGTAACGCCTTCCCCTGGACAGGGGAGGTAATTAGCGTAATTCCCCTGATAGGGAACAGCTGTGACTCCAGGCAGCAGCGTGGAGGGTGGCCCCAAACCTCCCCCACCCACTCGGACGCATTCCGGAATTCTTAGTGTGGGGAGGTTCCGTCCTATGTCTGCAGCGCCTGGGATCTCCTAGGAGCCCTCCGATTGTCTTCCCAGAGTGTCTCTTAATGCGGGCTCCCGGGGAAAGGCGAGGTTTCGGCTGGAAATGCAAGTAGCATCTAGTACCACACTCTGGACAGGGGAGGTAATTAGCGGACTTCCCCTGACAAGGAACAGCTGTGAAAATAAGCATCTGCGTGGAGGGCGGCCCGAAACCTCCCCCACCCACTCGGCCTCGTTCTGGAATTCTGAGGGTGGGGAGGTTCCGTCCTCTGTCTGCAGCGCCTGGGATCTCCTAGGAGCCATCCGAGGGCCTTCCCCTAGTGTCTCCTAATGCGGGCTGCCTGGGAAAGTGGGGTAAAGGGCAGGAAATGCAGGAAGCATTTAGTGCCTCCCCCTGGACAGGAGAAGTATTTAGCGGAATTCCCTCTGCAAGGGAACAGCTTTGAAACCAGTTAGCTTCGTGGAGGGCGGCCCTAAACCTCCCCCACCCACTCTGCCGAGCTCCGGAATTCTGAGTGTGGGGAGGTTCCGTCCTCGGTCTGCAGCAACTGGGATCTATTAGGAGCCTTCCTCGTGTCTTCCCCGAGTGTCCCCTAGTTCGTGCTGCTGGGGAAAGTCAGGGGTTGGGCTGGAAATGCAGGAAGGCTTTAGTGCCTCCCCCTGGACAAGGGAGGAAATTAGCGAAATTCCCCCTGCCAGGGAACAGCTGTGACACCAGGAAGCTGCGTGGAGTTTGGCCCCAAAATTCCCCAAACCACTCGTAATTGTTCCGTAATTCTGAGTGTGGGGTTTTTCCGTCCTCTGTCTGCAGCGCCTGGGATCTCCTAGGAGCCCTCCGTGTGTCTTCCCTGAGTGTCTCCTATTGCGGGCTGCTGGGGAAATTCGGGGTTTAGGCTGGAAATGCAGGAAGCATTTAGTGCCTAACCCTGGACAGGGGAGGTAATTAGCGGACTTCCCCCTGCCAGGGAACACCTGTGACTCCAGGCAGCTGCGTGGAGGGCGGCCCCAAACCTCACCCACCCACTCAGCCTCGTTCGGGAATTCTGAGAGTGGGGAGGTTCCATAATCTGCTGCGCCTGGGATCTCCTAGGAGCCCTCCGCGTGTCTTCCCAGAGTGTCTCCTAGTGCGGGCAGCCTGGGTATGTCGGGGGTTGGGCTGGAAATGCAGGTAGAATTTAGAGCCTTCGCCTGGACAGGGGAGGTAATTAGCGTACTTCCCCTGACAGGGAACAGCTGTGACAACAGGCAGCTGCTTGGACGGCGGCCCCAAACCTCCCCCACCCACTCAGCCTCGTTCCAGAATTCTGAGATTTGGGAGGTTCCGTCCTATGTCTGCAGCGCCTGGGTTCTCCTAGGAGCCATCCACGTGTCTTCCACGAGTGACTCTTATTGCGGGATGCCGGGGAAAGGCGGGGTTTGTGATGGAAATGCAGGAAGCATTTAGTGCCTCCACCAGGACAGGGGAGGAATTTAGCGAACTTCCCCCTGCCATGGTACAGCTGTGACACCAGGCAGCTCCGTGGAGGGTGGCCCCAAACCTCCCCCAACCACTCGTAATTGTTCCGTAATTCTGAGTTTGGGGAGGATCCGTCCTCTGTCTGCAGCGCCTGGGAACTCCTAGGAGCCCTCCGCGTGTCTTCCCCGAGTGTCTCCTTGTGCGGGCTGCTGGGGAAATGCGGGGATGTGCTGGAAATGCAGGAAACATGTAGTGCCTCACCCTCGACAGAGGAGGTAATTAGCGGACTTACCCCTTCCAGGGAACAGCTGTGACACCAGGCACCTGCGTGGAAGTCGCCCCCAAACCTCCCCAAACCACTCCTATTTATTCCATAATTCTGATTGTGGGGAGGTTCCTTCCTCTGTCTGCAGCACTTGGGATCTCCTAGGAGCCCACCGCGTGTCTTCCCTGAGTGTCTCCTAGTGCGGGCTGCCGGGGAAATGCGGGTGTTTGGCTGGAAATGTAGGTAATATCTAGTGCCTCCCCCTGGACAGGGGAGGTAATTAGCGGACTTCTCCCTGCCAGGGAACACCTGTGACTCCAGGCAGGTGCGTGGAGGGCGGCCCCAAACCTCCCCAACCCACTCAGCCTCGTTCCGGAATTCTGAGAGTTGGGAGGTTCCGTCCTATGTGTGCAGCGCCTTGGATCTCCTAGGAGCCATCCGCGACTCTTCCACGAGTGAGTCCTAGTGCGGGCTGACGGGGAAAACGGGGGTTGTGATGGAAATGCAGGAAGCATAGTGCTTCCTCCGGGACAGAGGAGGAAATTAGCGAACTTCCCCCTGCCAGGATACAGCTGTGAAACCAGGCAGCTTCGTGGAGGTTGGCCACAAACCTCCCCCAAAAACTCGTAATTGTTCCGTAATTCTGAGTGTGGGGATGTTCCGTCCTCTGTCTGCAGCGCCTGGGATCCCCTAGGAGCCCTCCGCGTGTCTTCCCCGAGTGACTCCCAATTCGTGCTGCCGGGGAAATTCGGGGGTTTGGCAGGAAATGCAGGAAGAATTTAGTTCCTCCCCCTGGACAAGGGAGGTAATTAGCGGACTTCCCCTGCCAGGGAACAGGTGTGACACCAGGCAGCTGCGTGGAGGGCGCCCCAAAACTTCCGCAAACCACTCCTATTTATTCCGTAATTCCGATAGTGGGGAGGTTACTTCCTCTGTCTGCAGCATTTGGGAACTCCTAGGAGCCATCCGCGTGTCTTCCCTGAATGTCTCCTAGTGCGGAATGCCTGGGAAATGAGGGGGTTGAGCTAGAAATGCAGGTAGAATCTAGTGCCTCCCCCTGGACAGGGGAGGTAATTAGCGAACTTCCCCCTGCCAGGGAACACCTGTGACTGCAGGCTGTGACGTGGAGGGTGGCCCCAAATCTCCCTTACCCTCTCGGCCGCGTTCCGGAATTCTGATTGTGGGGAGGTTCCGTCCTATATCTGCAGCTCTTGGGATCTCCTAGGAGCCCTCCGATTGTCTTCCCCGAGTGTCTCTTTGTGCGGGCTGCCGGGGAAAGGCGAGGGTTGGGCTGGAAATGCAGGTAGCATCTAGTGTCTCACTCTGGACTGGGGAGGTAATTAGCGTACTTCCCCTGACAAGGAACAGCTGGGACAACAGGCAGCTGCTTGGAGGGCGGCCCCAAACATCACCCACCCACTCGGCCTCGTTCTGGAATTCTGAGTGTGGGGATTTTCCGTCCTCTGTCTGCAGCGCCTGGGATCTCCTAGGAGCCCTCCGTCTGTCTTCCCTGAGTGTCTCCTATTGCGGGCTGCTGGGGAAATGTGGGGGTTCGGCTGGAAATGCAGGAAGTATTTAGTGCCTAACCCTGGACAGGGGAGGTAATTAGCGGACTTCCCCCTGCCAGGGAACACCTGTGACTCAAGGCAGCTGCGTGCTGTGCGGCCCCAAACCTCACCCACCCACTCAGCCTCGTTCGGGAATTCTGAGATTGGGGAGGTTCCGTACTCTGCTGCGCCTGGTATCTCCTAGGAGCCCTCCGCGTGTCTTCCCAGAGTGTCTCCTAGTGCGGGCAGCCTGGGTATGTCGGGGGTTGGGCTGGAAATGCAGGTAGAATGTAGCGCCTTTGCCTGGACAGGGGAGGTAATTAACGTACTTCCCCTGACAGGGAACAGCTGGGACAACAGGCAGCTGCTTGGAGGGCGGCCCCAAACCTCCCCAACCCACTCAGCCTCGTTCCAGAATTCTGAGATTTGGGTGGTTCCGTCCTATGTCTGCAGCACCTGGGTTCTCCTAGGAGCCATCCACGTGTCTTCCACGAGTGACTCCTATTGTGGGCTGCCGGGGAAAGGCGGGGGTTGTGATGGAAATGCAGGAAGCATTTAGTGCCTCCACCAGGACAGGGGAGGAATTTAGCGAACTTCCCCCTGCCATGGTACAGCTGTGACACCAGGCAGCTCCGTGGAGGATGGCCCCAAACCTCCCCCAACCACTCGTAATTTTTCCGTAATTCTGAGTGTGGGGATGTTCCGTCCTCTGTCTGCAGCGCCTGGGATCTCCTAGGAGCCCTCCGCGTGTCTTCTCCTAGTGACTCCTAATGCGTGCTGCCAGGGAAATGCGGGGGTTGGGCTGGAAATGCAGGAAGCATTTAGTGCCTCCCCCTGGACAGGGGAGGTAATTAGCGGACTTCCCCCTGTCAGGGAACAGGTGTGACACCAGGCAGCTGCGTGGAGGGCGCCCCAAAACCTCCCCAAACCACTCCTATTTATTCCGTAATTCCGATTGTGGGGAGGTACCTTCCGCTGTCTGCAGCCCTTGGGATCTCCTAGGAGCACTCCGTGTGTCTTCCCAGAGTGTCTCCTATTGCGGGCTCCGGGGAAATGCGGAGGTTGTGCTGGAAATGCAGGTAGCATTTAGTGCATCCCCCTGGACAGGGGAGGTAATTAGCGGACTTCCCCCTGCCAGGGAACACCTGTGACCCCAGGCAGTTGCTTGGAGGGCGGCCCCAAACCTCCCCCACACACTCGGCCGCGTTCCGGAATTCTGAGTGTGGGGAGGTTCCGTCCTATGTCTGCAACGCCTGGGATCTCCTAGGAGCCATCCGCGGGCCTTCCCCTAGTGCCTCCTAGTGCGGGCTGCCAGGGAAAATGGTTGATGGGCACGAAATGCAGGAAGCATTTAGTGCCTCCCCCTGGACAGGGGAGGAAATTAGCGAACTTCCCCCTGCCAGGGATCAGCTTTGAAATCAGGCAGCTGCGTGGAGGGTGGCCCTAAACATGCCCCACCCACTCTGACGAGCTCCGGAATTCTGAGTGTGGGGAGGTTCAGTCGTATGTCTGCAGCACCAGGGATCTATTAGGAACCCTCCTCGTGTCATCCCCGAGTGTCTCCTAGTGCGGGCTGCCAGGGAAAGGCAGGGGTTGGGCTGGAAAAGCAGGAAGGCTTTAGTGCCTCCCCCTGGACAGGGGAGGAAATTAGCGAACTTCCCCCTGCCAGGGAACAGCTGTTATACCAGGAAGCTGCCTAGAGGGCGGCCCCAAACCTCCCCCACCCACTTGGCCGCGTTCCGGAATTCTGAGTGTGGGGAGGTTCCGTCCTCTGTCTGCAGGGCCTGGGATCACCTAGGAGCCCTCCGCTTGTCTTCCCCGAGTGTCACTTATTGCGGGCGGCCGGGGAAAAGCGGGGGTTGGGCTGGAAATGCAGGTAGCATGTAATGCCTTCCCCTGGATAGGGGAGGTAATTAGCGTACTTCCCCTGACAGGGAACAGCTGTGACAACAGGCAGATGCGTGGAGGGCGGCCCCAAACCTCCCCCACCTACTCAGCCTCGTTCCGGAATTCTGAGAGATGGGAGGTTCCGTCCTATGTCTGCAGCGCCTGGGATCTCCTAGAAGCCATCCGGGTGTCTTCCACTAGTGACTCCTAGTGCGGGCTGCCGGGGAAAGCGGGGGTTGTGATGGAAATGCAGGAAGCATTTAGTGCCCCCTCCTGGACAGGGGAGGAAATTAGCGAAATTCCCCCTGCCAGGGAACAGCTTTGACAGCAGGCAGCTCCGTGGAGGGTGGCCCCAAACTTCCCACTACCACTGGTAATTGTTCCGTAATTCTGAGTGTGGGGAGGTTCCGACCTCGGTCTGCAGCACCTGGGATCTATTAGGAGCCCACCGCGTGTCTTACCCGAGTGTCTCCTAGTGCGGGCTTCCTGGGAAAGTCGGGGGTTGGGCTGGAAATACAGGTAGCATGTAGTGCCTTCCCCTGGACAGGGGAGGTAATTAGCGGAATTCCCCCTCCCAGGGAACAGCTGTGACAACAGGCAGCTGCGTGGAGGGCGCCCTCAAACCTCCCCAAACCACTCCTACTTATTCCGTAATTCTGAGTTTGCGGATGTTCCGTCCACTGTCTGCAGCACTTGGGATCTCTTAGTAGCCCCCCGCGTGTCTTCCCAGAGTGTCTCCTAGTGGGGCTGCCGGGGAAAGGCGGGGGTTGTGCTGGAAATGCAGGAAGCATTTAGTGCCTCCCCCTGGACAGGGGAAGTAATTAGCGGAATTCCCACTGCCAGGGAACAGGTGTGACACCAGGCAGCTGCGTGGAGGGCGCCCCAAAACCTCCCCAAACCACTCCTATTTATTCCATAATTCCGATTGTGGGGAGGTACCTTCCTCTGTCTGCAGCCCTTGGGATCTCCTAAGAGCCCTCCGTGTGTCTTCCCTGAGTGTCTCCTAGTGCGGGCTCCCGGGGAAATGCGGGGGTTGGGCTGGAAATTCAGGTAGCATCTAGTGCATCCCCCTGGACAGGGGAGGTAATTAGAGGACTTCCCCCTGCCAGGGAACACTTGTGTCTCCTGTCAGTTGCGTGAAGTGCGGCCCCAAACCTCTCCCAATCACTCGGCCACGTTCCGGAATTCTGAGTGTGGGGAGGTTCCGTCCTCTGTCTGCAGCGACTGGGATCTCCTAGTAGCCATCCTTGGGCCTTCCCCTAGTGTCTCCTAGTGCGGGCTGCCAGGGAAATTGGGGGATGTGCAGGAAATGCAGGAAGCATTTAGTGCCTCCACCTGGACAGGGGAGGTAATTAGCGGAATTCCCCCTGCAAGGGAACAGCTTTGAAACCAGTTAGCTTCGTGAAGGGCGGCCCTAAACCTCCCCCACCCACTCTGACGAGCTCCGGAATTCTGAGTGTGGGGAGGTTCCGTCCTCAGTTTGCAGCACCTGGGATCTATTAGCAGCCATCCTCTTGTCTTCCCCGAGTGTCTCCTAGTTCGGGCTGCCGGGGAAAGGCAGGGGTTCGTCTGGAAATGCAGGAAGGCTTAAGTGCCTCCCCCTGGACAGGGGAGAAAATTAGCGAACTTCCCCCTACCAGGGAACAGCTGTTATACCAGGAAGCTGCGTGGATGTTGGCCCCAAACCTCCACAAACCACTCGTAATTGTTCCGTAATTCAGAGTTGGGGAGGTTCCGTCCTATGTCTGCAGCGCCTGGGATTTCCTAGGAGCCCTCCACGTTTCTTCCCCGAGTGACTCCTAAAGCGTGCTGCCAGGGAAAGCGGGGGTTGGGCTGGAAATGCAGGTAGCATGTAATGCCTCCCCCTGGACAGGAGAGGCAATTAGCGGACTTCCCCCTGCAGGGGAACAGCTGTGACACCAGGCAGCTGCGTGGAGGGCGCCCCAAAACTTCCGCAAACCACTCCTATTTATTCCATAATTCCGATAGTGGGGAGGTTACTTCCTCTGTCTGCAGCATTTGGGAACTCCTAGGAGCCATCCGCGTGTCTTCCCTGAATGTCTCCTAGTGCGGAATGCCTGGGAAATGAGGGGGTTGAGCTAGAAATGCAGGTAGAATCTAGTGCCTCCCCCTGGACAGGGGAGGTAATTAGCGAACTTCCCCCTGCCAGGGAACACCTGTGACTGCAGGCTGTGACGTGGAGGGTGGCCCCAAATCTCCCTTACCCTCTCGGCCGCGTTCCGGAATTCTGATTGTGGGGAGGTTCCGTCCTATATCTGCAGCTCTTGGGATCTCCTAGGAGCCCTCCGATTGTCTTCCCCGAGTGTCTCTTTGTGCGGGCTGCCGGGGAAAGGCGAGGGTTGGGCTGGAAATGCAGGTAGCATCTAGTGTCTCACTCTGGACTGGGGAGGTAATTAGCGTACTTCCCCTGACAAGGAACAGCTGGGACAACAGGCAGCTGCTTGGAGGGCGGCCCCAAACATCACCCACCCACTCGGCCTCGTTCTGGAATTCTGAGTGTGGGGATTTTCCGTCCTCTGTCTGCAGCGCCTGGGATCTCCTAGGAGCCCTCCGTCTGTCTTCCCTGAGTGTCTCCTATTGCGGGCTGCTGGGGAAATGTGGGGGTTCGGCTGGAAATGCAGGAAGTATTTAGTGCCTAACCCTGGACAGGGGAGGTAATTAGCGGACTTCCCCCTGCCAGGGAACACCTGTGACTCAAGGCAGCTGCGTGCTGTGCGGCCCCAAACCTCACCCACCCACTCAGCCTCGTTCGGGAATTCTGAGATTGGGGAGGTTCCGTACTCTGCTGCGCCTGGTATCTCCTAGGAGCCCTCCGCGTGTCTTCCCAGAGTGTCTCCTAGTGCGGGCAGCCTGGGTATGTCGGGGGTTGGGCTGGAAATGCAGGTAGAATGTAGCGCCTTTGCCTGGACAGGGGAGGTAATTAACGTACTTCCCCTGACAGGGAACAGCTGGGACAACAGGCAGCTGCTTGGAGGGCGGCCCCAAACCTCCCCAACCCACTCAGCCTCGTTCCAGAATTCTGAGATTTGGGTGGTTCCGTCCTATGTCTGCAGCACCTGGGTTCTCCTAGGAGCCATCCACGTGTCTTCCACGAGTGACTCCTATTGTGGGCTGCCGGGGAAAGGCGGGGGTTGTGATGGAAATGCAGGAAGCATTTAGTGCCTCCACCAGGACAGGGGAGGAATTTAGCGAACTTCCGCCTGCCATGGTACAGCTGTGACACCAGGCAGCTGCGTGGAGGGCGCCCCAAAACCTCCCCAAACCACTCCTATTTATTCCGTAATTCCGATTGTGGGGAGGTACCTTCCGCTGTCTGCAGCCCTTGGGATCTCCTAGGAGCACTCCGTGTGTCTTCCCAGAGTGTCTCCTATTGCGGGCTCCGGGGAAATGCGGAGGTTGTGCTGGAAATGCAGGTAGCATTTAGTGCATCCCCCTGGACAGGGGAGGTAATTAGCGGACTTCCCCCTGCCAGGGAACACCTGTGACCCCAGGCAGTTGCTTGGAGGGCGGCCCCAAACCTCCCCCACACACTCGGCCGCGTTCCGGAATTCTGAGTGTGGGGAGGTTCCGTCCTATGTCTGCAACGCCTGGGATCTCCTAGGAGCCATCCGCGGGCCTTCCCCTAGTGCCTCCTAGTGCGGGCTGCCAGGGAAAATGGTTGATGGGCACGAAATGCAGGAAGCATTTAGTGCCTCCCCCTGGACAGGGGAGGAAATTAGCGAACTTCCCCCTGCCAGGGATCAGCTTTGAAATCAGGCAGCTGCGTGGAGGGTGGCCCTAAACATGCCCCACCCACTCTGACGAGCTCCGGAATTCTGAGTGTGGGGAGGTTCAGACGTATGTCTGCAGCACAAGGGATCTATTAGGAACCCTCCTCGTGTCATCCCCGAGTGTCTCCTAGTGCGGGCTGCCAGGGAAAGTCAGGGGTTGGGCTGGAAAAGCAGGAAGGCTTTAGTGCCTCCCCCTGGACAGGGGAGGAAATTAGCGAACTTCCCCCTGCCAGGGAACAGCTGTTATACCAGGAAGCTGCCTAGAGGGCGGCCCCAAACCTCCCCCACCCACTTGGCCGCGTTCCGGAATTCTGAGTGTGGGGAGGTTCCGTCCTCTGTCTGCAGGGCCTGGGATCACCTAGGAGCCCTCTGCTTGTCTTCCCCGAGTGTCACATATTGCGGGCGGCCGGGGAAAAGCGGGGGTTGGGCTGGAAATGCAGGTAGCATGTAATGCCTCCCCCTGGACAGGAGAGGCAATTAGCGGACTTCCCCCTGCAGGGGAACAGCTGTGACACCAGGCAGCTGCGTGGAGAGCGGCCACAAACGTCCCCAATCCACTCGGCTGCGTTCAGGAATTCTGAGAGTGGGAGTTTCCGAACTCGTTCTGCAGCTCCTTGGATCTACTTGGAGCCCTCCGCGTGTATTCCCCGAGTGACTCGTATTGCGGTCTGCGGGGGAAAGGCAGGAGTTGGTCTGGAAATGAAGGAAGGCTTTAGTGCCTCCCCCTGGACAGGGGAGGAAATTAGCGAACTTCCCCCTGCAAGGGAACAGCTGTTATACCAGGAAGCTGCGTGGAGGTTGGCCCCAAACCTCCCCAAACCACTCGTAATTGTTCCGTAATTCTGAGTTGGGGAGGTTCCGTCCTATGTCTGCAGCGCCTGGGATCTCCTAGGAGCCCTCTACGTTTCTTCCCTGAGTGACTCCTAATGCGTGCTGCCAGGGAAAGCGGGGGTTGTGCTGGAAATGCAGGTAGCATGTAATGCCTCCCCCTGGACAGGGGAGGTAATTAGCGGACTTCCCCCTGCAAGGGAACAGCTGTGACACCAGGCAGCTGCGTGGAGGGCGGCCACAAACGTCCCCAATCCACTCGGCCGCGTTCAGGAATTCTGAGAGTGGGGAGGTTCCGACCTCTGTCTGCAGCGCCTGGGATCTCCTAAGAGACTTCCTGTTGTCTTCCACGAGTGACTCCTAGCGCGGGCTGCCGGGAAAAAGCGGGGGTTGGGATGGAAATGCAGGAAGCATTTAGTGCCTCCCCCTGGACAGGGGAGGAAATTAGCGAACTTCCCCCTGCCAGGAAACAGCTGTGACATCAGGAAGCTTCGTGGAGGGTGACCCAAAACTTCCCCAATCCCATCGTAATTGTTTCGTAATTCTGAGTGTGGGGAGGTTCCGTCCTCTGTCTGCAGCGCCTGGGATCTCCTAGGAGCCCTCCGCGTGTCATCCCCAAGTGAATCCTAGTGCGGGCTGCCGGTGAAAGGCAGGGGTTGGTCTGGAAATGCAGGAAGCATTTAGTGCCTTACCCTGGACAGGGGAGGTAATTAGCGGAATTCCCCCTGCCAGGGAACAGGTGTGACACCAGGCAGCTGCGTGGAAGGCGCCCCAAAACATCCCCAAACCACTCCTTTTTATACCGTAATTCCAATTGTGGGGAGGTTCCTTCCTCTGTCTGCAGCACTTGGGATAACCTAGGAGCCCTCCGTGTGTCTTCCCTTAGTGTCTCCTAGTGCGGGCTGCTGGGGAAATGCGGGGGTTGGGCTGGAAATGCAGTTAGCATCTAGTGCCTCCCCCTTGACCGGGGAGGTAATTAGCGGAATTCCCCCTGCCAGGGAACAGCTGTGACACCAGGCAGCTGCGTGGTGCGCGTTCCCAAACCTCCCCCAACCACTCGGCCGCGTTCCGGAATTCTGAGTGTGGGGATGTTCCCTCTACTTTCTGCAGCGCCTGGGATCTCCTAGTAGTTTTCCTCGTGTCTTCTCAGAGTGACTCATATTGCGGGATGCCGGGGAAAGGCTGTGGATGGGCTGGAAATGCAGGTAGCATCTAGTGACTCTCCCTGCACAGGGTAGGTAATTAGCGGACTTCTCCCTGCCAGAGAACAGCTGTGACAAAAGGCAGCTCCGTGGAGGGCGGCTCCAAACCGCCCCAACCAACTCGGTCGCGTTCCGGATTTCTGAGTGTGGGGAGCTTCCGTCCTCTGTCTGCAGCGCCTGGGATCGCCTAGGAGCCTACCGCGTGTTTTCCAAGAGTGATTCTTATTGCGGGCTACCGGGGAAAGGCGGGGGTTGGGATGGAAATACAGGAAGCATTTAGTGCCTCCCCCTGGACAGGGGAGGAATTTAGCGAACTTCCCCCTTTCAGGGAACAGCTGTGACAACAGGCAACTGCGTGGATGGCGGCCCTAAATCTCCCCCAACCACTCGGCCACGTTGCGGAATTCTGAGTGTGGGGAGGCTCCGTCCTCTGTCTGCAGCACATGAGATCTCCTAGGAGAAATCCGCGTATTTTCCCGATTGTCTCTTAATGCGGGCTGCCTGGGAAAGTCGGGAGTTGGGCTGGAAATGCAGGTAGCATGTAGTGCCTCCCCCTGGACACGTGAGGTATTCAGCAGATTTCCCCATGACAGGGAACTGCTGTGACACCAGGCAGCTGCGTGGAAAGCGGCCCTAAAGCTCCCCCAACCACTCGGCCACGTTCCGGAATTCTGAGTGTGGGGAGGTTCCGTCCTCTGTCTGCAGCGCTTGGGATCACCTAGGAGAAATCCGCGTATTTTCCCGATTGTCTCCTAGTGCGGGCTACATGGGAAATTCGGGGGTTGGGCTGGAAATGCAGGTAGCATGTAGTGCCTCCCCCTGGACACGGGAGGTATTTAGCGGAATTCCCCTGAGAGGGAATAGCTGTGACAACAGGCAGCTGCTTGGAGGGCGGCCCCAAATCTCCGCCACACACTCGGCCTCGTTCCGGAATTCTGAGTGTGGGGAGGTTCCGTCCTCTGACTGCAGCTCCTGGGATCTCATAGTAGACCTCTGTGTTTCTTCCCCGAGAGTGTGCTATTGCGAGCTGCCAGGGAAAGGCGGGGGTTGGGCTGGAAATGCAGGTAGAATGTAGTACCTCCCCCTGGACAGTTGATGTAATTCACGGAATTCCCCCTGCCAGGGAATAGCTGTGACAACAGGCAGCTGTGTGAAGTGCGGCCCCAAACCTCCCCAACCCTCTCGTACGTATTACGTATTTCTGAGTGTTGGGAGGTTCCGTCCTCTGTCTGCGGCACCTGGGATCTCCTAGGAGCCCTCCACGTGTCTTCCCTGAGTGTCTACTATTCCGGGCTGCCGGGGAAAGCTGTGGGTTTGTCTGGAAATGCATTTAGCATCTAGTGCCTCAACCTGGACAGAGGAGGTAATTAGCGGACTTCCCCCTGCCAGGGAACAGCTGTGACACCAGGCAGGTGCGTGGAGTGCGGCCGCAATCCTCCCCCACCCACTCGGCCGCGTTCCGGAATTCTGAGTGTGGGGAGGTACCGTCCTCTGTCTGCATCCCCTGGGATCTCCTAGGAGCCTTCCGCGTGTCTTCCCCGAGTGACTCCTATTGCGGGCTGCCGGGGAAAGTCAGGGGTAGGGCTGGAAATGTAGGAAAAATGTAGTGCTTCCCCCTGGACAATGGAGGTATTTAGCGGACTTCCCCCTGACCGGTAACAGCTGTGACATCAGGCAGATGCGTGGAGGGCGGCTCCAATCCTCCCCCACCCACTCGGCCGCGTTCCGTAACTCTGAGTGTGGGGAAGTTCTGTCCTCTGTCTGCAGCACCTGGGATCTCCTAGGAGCCCTCGGCGTGTCTTCAACGAGTTTCTCTAGTGTGGGCAGCCGAGGAAAGGCGGGGGTTGTTCTGGAAATGCAGGTAGCATCTATTGCCTCCCCCTGGAATGATGAGGTAATTAGCGGACTTCCCCCTGCCAGGGAACAAGTGTGACACCAGGCAGCTACGTGGAGTGCGCCCCCAAAACTCCCCAGACCACTCCTACTTATTCCGAAATTCTGAGTGTGGGGAGGTTCTGTCCTCTGTCTGCAGCTCTTGGGATCCCCTAGGAGCATTCCGCGAGTCTTTCCTGAGTGTTTCCTAGTGCGGGCTGCCGGGGAAATGCGGGGTTTGGGCTGGAAATGCAGGTAGCATCTAGCTCCTCCCCCTTGACAGGGGAGGTAATTAGCGGACTTCCCCCTGAGAGGGAACAGCTCTGACACAAGGCAGGTGCGTGTAGGGCGGCCGCAATACTCCCCCACCCATTTGACCGCGTTCCGGATTTCTGAGTTGGGGAGGTTCCGTCCTCTGTCTGCAGCCCCTGTGATCTCCTAGGAGCCCTCCGCGTGTCTTCCCCCAGTGTCTCCTATTGCGGGCTGCCCGGGAAAGGCGGGGGTTGGGCTGGAAATGCAGGTAGCATCTAGTACCTCACCCTGGACTGGGGAGGTAATTAGCGGACTTACCCCTGCCAGGGAACAGCTGTGACAAAAGGCAGCTGCGTGCAGGGCGCCCCCATACCTCCCCAAACCACTCCTACTTATTCCGTAATTCTGAGTGTGGGGAGGTTCCGCCTTCTGTCTGCAGTTCTTGGGATCTACTAGGAGCCCTCCACGTGTCTTCCCTGAGTGTCTCCTAGGGCGGGCTGCCGTTGAAAGGCGGGGGTTGGGCTGGAAATGAAGGTAGCATATAGTGCCTCCCCCTGGACAGCGGAGGAATTTAGCGGACTTCCCCCTGCAAAAGACCAGCTGTGACACCAGGCAGCTGCGTGGAGGGCGGCCCAAAACCTCCCCAAACCTCTCCTATTTATTCCGGATAACTGAGTGTGGGGAGGTTCCGTCCTCTGTCTGCAGCGCGTGGGATCTACTAGGAGCCCTCCGCATGTTTTCCCCGAGTGTGTCCTAGTGCGGGCTGCCGGGGAAAAGCGGGGGTAGTGCTGGAAATACATGAACCATGTAGTGCCACCCCCTGTACAGGGGATGAAATTAGCGGACTTCCCCCTGAAAGGGAACAGCTGTGACTCCAGGCAGCTGCGTGGATGGCGCCCAAACACTCCCCAACCCACTCGTACGTGTTCCGTAATTCTGAGTGTGTGGAGGTTTCGTCCTCTGCCTGCAGCGCCTGGGATCTCCTAAGAGCACTCCTCGTGTCATCCCCGAGTGTCTCCTAGTGCGGGCTGCCGGGGAAAGGCAGGGGTTGGGCTGGAAATGCAGGAAGGCTTTAGTGCCTCCACCTGGACAGGGGAGGAAATTAGCGAACTTCCCCCTGCCAGGGAACAGCTGTTATACCAGGAAGCTGCCTGGAGGGCGGCCCCAAACCTCCCACACCCACTTGGCCGCGTTCC
Organism: Camelus bactrianus; assembly: GCF_048773025.1. Taxonomy (NCBI): domain Eukaryota; kingdom Metazoa; phylum Chordata; class Mammalia; order Artiodactyla; family Camelidae; genus Camelus; species Camelus bactrianus. Next base: position 90,325,846 of record NC_133546.1, read on the forward strand.
GGAATTCTGAGTTTGGGGAGGTTCCGTCCTCTGTCTGCAGCGCCTGGGATCTCCTAGGAGCCCTCCGCGTGTCTTCCCCGAGTGACTCCTAATGCGTGCTGCCGGGGAAATGCGGGGGTTGGGCTGGAAATGCAGGAAGCATTTAGTGCCTTCCCCTGGACAGGGGAGATAATTAGCGGACTTCCCCCTGCAAGAGAACAGCTGTGACACCAGGCAGCTGCTTGGAGTGCAGCCCCAAACCTCCCCCACCCACTCGAACGACTTACTGAATTCTGAGTGTGGGGAGGTCGCGTCCTCTGTCTGCAGCGCCTGGGTTCTCCTAGGAGCCCTCCGCGTGTCTTCCCCGAGTGACCCTTAGTGCGGGTTGCGGGTTAAAGGCGGGGGTTGGGCTGGAAAAGCAGGTAGCATATAGTGCCTCCCCCTGGAAAGAGTAGGTAATTAGCGGAATTCCCCCTGCCAGGGAACAGCTGTACCACCAGGCAGCTGCGTGGAACACGGACACAAACTTCCCCCAGCCACTCGGCCGCGTTCCGGAATTCTGAGTGTGGGGAAGTTCCGTCTTCTGTCTGCAGCGCCTGGGATGTCCAAGTAGCCCTCTTCGTGTCTAACTCGAATGACTCATTGTGCGGGCTGCCGGGAAAAGGCGGGGATTTGACCGGAAATGCAGGAAGCATGTAGTGGCTACCCCTGGACAGGGGAGGTAATTAGCGGACTTCCCCCTGCCAGGGAAAAGCTGTGACAACATGCAGCTGAGTGGTGGGCGGCCACCAACGTCCCCAAACCACTCGGCCTCGTTCCGGAATTGTGAGAGTGGGGAGGATTCGACCTCAGTCTGCAGCGCCTGGGATCTCCTAGGAGCCCACCGCGTGTCTTCCCCGAATGACTCATAGTGCGTGCTGCCGGGGAAAGGTGGGGGTTAGGCTGGAAATTCAGGTAGCATTTAGTGCCTCCCCCTGGACAGGGGAGGTTATTAGCGGAATTCCCCCTGTCAAGGAACAGCTGTGAAAAATGGCACCTGCGTGGAGGGCGGTTCCAAACCTCCCCCACCCACTCGGCCTCGTTCCGGAATTCTGAGGGTGGGGAGGTTCCGTCCTCTGCAGCTCATGAGATCTCCTAGGAGAAATCCGCGTATTTTCCCGATTGTCTCTTAATGCGGGCTGCCTGGGAAAGTCTGGGGTTGGGCTGGAAATGCAGGTAGCATGTAGTGCCTCCCCCTGGACAAGGGAGGTATTTAGCGGACTTCCCCATGACAGGGAACTGGTGTGATACCAGGCAGCTGCGTGGAGGGCGGCTCCAAACCTCCCCAAACCTCTCCTACTTATTCCGGATATCTGAGTGTGGGGAGGTTCCGTCTTCTGTCTGCAGCGCGTGGGATCTACTAGGAGCCTTCCGCATGTTTTCCCCGAGTGTGTCCTAGTGCGGGCTGCCGGGGAAAGCGGGGGTTGTGCTGGAAAAGCAGGAACCATGTAGTGCCACCCCCTGTACAGGGGAGGTAATTAGCGTACTTCCCCCTGCCAGGGAACAGCTGTGACTCCAGGCAGCTGCGTGGAGGGCGCCCATATATTCCCCAACCCACTCGTACGTGTTCCGTAATTCTGAGTGTGTGGAGGTTCCGTCCTCTAACTGCAGCGCCTGGGATCTCCTAGGAGACCTCCCCGTGTCTTCCCCAAGTGGCTCTAGTGTGGGATTCCGGGGAAAGGCGGGGGTTTGGCTGGAATTGCAGGTAGCATGTAGTGCCTCCCCCTGGACTGGGGAGGTAATCAGCGGACTTCCCCATGCCAGGGAACAGCTGTGACACCAGGCAGCTGAGTGGAGGGCGGTCCCAAACCTCTGCCACCCACTCGGTTGCGTTCAGGAGTTCTGAGTGTTGGGAGGTTCCGTCCTCCGTCTGCAGCGCCTGGGATCTCGTAGGAGCCCTCCGCGTGTCTTCCCCGAGTGGCTCTTAGTGCGGGGTGCCGGGGAAAGTCGGGGGTTCGTCTGGAAATGCAGGAAACTCGTAGTGCCTCCCCCTGGACAGGGGAGGTATTTAGCGGACTTCTTCCTGACCGGTAACAGCTGTGACATCAGGCAGATGCGTGGAGGGCGGCTCCAATCCTCCCCCACCCACTCGGCCGCGTTCCGTAACTCTGAGTGTGGGGAAGTTCTGTCCTCTGTCTGCAGCACCTGGGATCTCCTAGGAGCCCTCGGCGTGTCTTCAACGAGTTTCTCTAGTGTGGGCAGCCGAGGAAAGGCGGGGGTTGTTCTGGAAATGCAGGTAGCATCTATTGCCTCCCCCTGGAATGATGAGGTAATTAGCGGACTTCCCCCTGCCAGGGAACAAGTGTGACACCAGGCAGCTACGTGGAGTGCGCCCCCAAAACTCCCCAGACCACTCCTACTTATTCCGAAATTCTGAGTGTGGGGAGGTTCTGTCCTCTGTCTGCAGCTCTTGGGATCCCCTAGGAGCATTCCGCGAGTCTTTCCTGAGTGTTTCCTAGTGCGGGCTGCCGGGGAAATGCGGGGTTTGGGCTGGAAATGCAGGTAGCATCTAGCTCCTCCCCCTTGACAGGGGAGGTAATTAGCGGACTTCCCCCTGAGAGGGAACAGCTCTGACACAAGGCAGGTGCGTGTAGGGCGGCCGCAATACTCCCCCACCCATTTGACCGCGTTCCGGATTTCTGAGTTGGGGAGGTTCCGTCCTCTGTCTGCAGCCCCTGTGATCTCCTAGGAGCCCTCCGCGTGTCTTCCCCCAGTGTCTCCTATTGCGGGCTGCCCGGGAAAGGCGGGGGTTGGGCTGGAAATGCAGGTAGCATCTAGTACCTCACCCTGGACTGGGGAGGTAATTAGCGGACTTACCCCTGCCAGGGAACAGCTGTGACAAAAGGCAGCTGCGTGCAGGGCGCCCCCATACCTCCCCAAACCACTCCTACTTATTCCGTAATTCTGAGTGTGGGGAGGTTCCGCCTTCTGTCTGCAGTTCTTGGGATCTACTAGGAGCCCTCCACGTGTCTTCCCTGAGTGTCTCCTAGGGCGGGCTGCCGTTGAAAGGCGGGGGTTGGGCTGGAAATGAAGGTAGCATATAGTGCCTCCCCCTGGACAGCGGAGGAATTTAGCGGACTTCCCCCTGCAAAAGACCAGCTGTGACACCAGGCAGCTGCGTGGAGGGCGACCCAAAACCTCCCCAAACCTCTCCTATTTATTCCGGATAACTGAGTGTGGGGAGGTTCCGTCCTCTGTCTGCAGCGCGTGGGATCTACTAGGAGCCCTCCGCATGTTTTCCCCGAGTGTGTCCTAGTGCGGGCTGCCGGGGAAAAGCGGGGGTAGTGCTGGAAATACATGAACCATGTAGTGCCACCCCCTGTACAGGGGATGAAATTAGCGGACTTCCCCCTGAAAGGGAACAGCTGTGACTCCAGGCAGCTGCGTGGATGGCGCCCAAACACTCCCCAACCCACTCGTACGTGTTCCGTAATTCTGAGTGTGTGGAGGTTTCGTCCTCTGCCTGCAGCGCCTGGGATCTCCTAAGAGCACTCCTCGTGTCATCCCCGAGTGTCTCCTAGTGCGGGCTGCCGGGGAAAGGCAGGGGTTGGGCTGGAAATGCAGGAAGGCTTTAGTGCCTCCACCTGGACAGGGGAGGAAATTAGCGAACTTCCCCCTGCCAGGGAACAGCTGTTATACCAGGAAGCTGCCTGGAGGGCGGCCCCAAACCTCCCACACCCACTTGGCCGCGTTCCGGAATTCTGAGTTTGGGGAGGTTCCGTCCTCTGTCTGCAGCGCCTGGGATCTCCTAGGAGCCCTCCGCGTGTCTTCCCCGAGTGACTCCTAATGCGTGCTGCCGGGGAAATGCGGGGGTTGGGCTGGAAATGCAGGAAGCATTTAGTGCCTTCCCCTGGACAGGGGAGATAATTAGCGGACTTCCCCCTGCAAGAGAACAGCTGTGACACCAGGCAGCTGCTTGGAGTGCAGCCCCAAACCTCCCCCACCCACTCGAACGACTTACTGAATTCTGAGTGTGGGGAGGTCGCGTCCTCTGTCTGCAGCGCCTGGGTTCTCCTAGGAGCCCTCCGCGTGTCTTCCCCGAGTGACCCTTAGTGCGGGTTGCGGGTTAAAGGCGGGGGTTGGGCTGGAAAAGCAGGTAGCATATAGTGCCTCCCCCTGGAAAGAGTAGGTAATTAGCGGAATTCCCCCTGCCAGGGAACAGCTGTACCACCAGGCAGCTGCGTGGAACACGGACACAAACTTCCCCCAGCCACTCGGCCGCGTTCCGGAATTCTGAGTGTGGGGAAGTTCCGTCTTCTGTCTGCAGCGCCTGGGATGTCCAAGTAGCCCTCTTCGTGTCTAACTCGAATGACTCATTGTGCGGGCTGCCGGGAAAAGGCGGGGATTTGACCGGAAATGCAGGAAGCATGTAGTGGCTACCCCTGGACAGGGGAGGTAATTAGCGGACTTCCCCCTGCCAGGGAAAAGCTGTGACAACATGCAGCTGAGTGGTGGGCGGCCACCAACGTCCCCAAACCACTCGGCCTCGTTCCGGAATTGTGAGAGTGGGGAGGATTCGACCTCAGTCTGCAGCGCCTGGGATCTCCTAGGAGCCCACCGCGTGTCTTCCCCGAATGACTCATAGTGCGTGCTGCCGGGGAAAGGTGGGGGTTAGGCTGGAAATTCAGGTAGCATTTAGTGCCTCCCCCTGGACAGGGGAGGTTATTAGCGGAATTCCCCCTGTCAAGGAACAGCTGTGAAAAATGGCACCTGCGTGGAGGGCGGTTCCAAACCTCCCCCACCCACTCGGCCTCGTTCCGGAATTCTGAGGGTGGGGAGGTTCCGTCCTCTGCAGCTCATGAGATCTCCTAGGAGAAATCCGCGTATTTTCCCGATTGTCTCTTAATGCGGGCTGCCTGGGAAAGTCTGGGGTTGGGCTGGAAATGCAGGTAGCATGTAGTGCCTCCCCCTGGACAAGGGAGGTATTTAGCGGACTTCCCCATGACAGGGAACTGGTGTGATACCAGGCAGCTGCGTGGAGGGCGGCTCCAAACCTCCCCAAACCTCTCCTACTTATTCCGGATATCTGAGTGTGGGGAGGTTCCGTCTTCTGTCTGCAGCGCGTGGGATCTACTAGGAGCCTTCCGCATGTTTTCCCCGAGTGTGTCCTAGTGCGGGCTGCCGGGGAAAGCGGGGGTTGTGCTGGAAAAGCAGGAACCATGTAGTGCCACCCCCTGTACAGGGGAGGTAATTAGCGTACTTCCCCCTGCCAGGGAACAGCTGTGACTCCAGGCAGCTGCGTGGAGGGCGCCCATATATTCCCCAACCCACTCGTACGTGTTCCGTAATTCTGAGTGTGTGGAGGTTCCGTCCTCTAACTGCAGCGCCTGGGATCTCCTAGGAGACCTCCCCGTGTCTTCCCCAAGTGGCTCTAGTGTGGGATTCCGGGGAAAGGCGGGGGTTTGGCTGGAATTGCAGGTAGCATGTAGTGCCTCCCCCTGGACTGGGGAGGTAATCAGCGGACTTCCCCATGCCAGGGAACAGCTGTGACACCAGGCAGCTGAGTGGAGGGCGGTCCCAAACCTCTGCCACCCACTCGGTTGCGTTCAGGAGTTCTGAGTGTTGGGAGGTTCCGTCCTCCGTCTGCAGCGCCTGGGATCTCGTAGGAGCCCTCCGCGTGTCTTCCCCGAGTGGCTCTTAGTGCGGGGTGCCGGGGAAAGTCGGGGGTTCGTCTGGAAATGCAGGAAACTCGTAGTGCCTCCCCCTGGACAGGGGAGGTATTTAGCGGAATTCTTCCTGCCAGGGAACAGCTGTGACACCAGGCAGCTGCGTGGAGGGCGCCCCCATACCTCTCAAAACCACTCGTACTTATTCCCTAATTCTGAGTGTGGGGAGGTTCCGTCTTCTGTCTGCAGCTTTTGGGATCTCCTAGGAGCCCTCCGCGTGTCTTCCCTGAGTGTCTCCTAGGGCGGGCTTCCGTTGACAGGCGGGGTTTGTTCTGGAAATGCAGGTAGCATGAAGTGCCTCCCCCTGGACAGGGGAGGTTTTTAGCGGAATTCCCCCTGCCATGGAACAGCTTTGACACCAGGCAGCTGCGTGGAGCGCGGTCCCAAACCTCCCCCAACCACTCGGCCAACATCCGGAATTCTGAGTGTGGGGAGGTTCCGTCCTCTCTCTGCAGCACCTGGGATCTCCTAGTAGTCCTCCTCGTGTGTTCCTGGAGTGACTCATAGTGCGGGCTGCTGGGAAAAAGCGGGGATTTGACTGGAAATGCAGGAAGCATGTAGTGCCTTCCCCTGGACAGGGGAGGTAATTAGCGGAATTCCACCTGCAAGGGAACAGCTGTGACACCAGGCAGCTGCGTGAAGGGCGGCCACAAACGTCCCCAACCCACTCGGCTGCGTTCCGGAATTCTGAGTGTGGGGAGGTTCCGTCCTCTGTCTGCAGCGCATGGGATCACCTAGGAGAAATCCGCGTATTTTCCCGATTGTCTCCTAGTGCGGGCTACATGGGAAATTCGGGGGTTGGGCTGGAAATGCAGGTAGCATGTAGTGCCTCCCCCTGGACACGGGAGGTATTTAGCGGAATTCCCCTGACAGGGAATAGCTGTGACAACAGGCAGCTGCTTGGAGGGCGGCCCCAAAACTCCCCCACACACTCGGCCTCGTTCCGGAATTCTGAATGTGGGGAAGTTCTGTCCTCTGTCTGCGGCACCTGGGATCTCCTAGGAGCCCTCCACGTTTCTTCACTGAGTGTCTACTATTCCGGGCTGCCGGGGAAAGCTGTGGGTTTGGCTGGAAATGCATTTAGCATCTAGTGCCTCAACCTGGACAGAGGAGGTAATTAGCGGACTTCCCCCTGCCAGGGAACAGCTGTGACACCAGGCAGGTGCGTGGAGTGCGGCCGCAATCCTCCCCCACCCACTCGACCGCGTTCCGGAATTCTGAGTGTGGGGAGGTTCCGTCCTCTGTCTGCATCCCCTGGGATCTCCTAGGAGCCTTCCGCGTGTCTTCCCCGAGTGACTCCTATTGCGGGCTGCAGGGGAAAGGCAGGGGTAGGGCTGGAAATGTAGGAAAAATGTAGTGCTTCCCCCTGGACAATGGAGGTATTTAGCGGACTTCCCCCTGACCGGTAACAGCTGTGACATCAGGCAGATGCGTGGAGGGCGGCTCCAATCCTCCCCCACCCACTCGGCCGCGTTCCGTAACTCTGAGTGTGGGGAAGTTCTGTCCTCTGTCTGCAGCACCTGGGATCTCCTAGGAGCCCTCGGCGTGTCTTCAACGAGTTTCTCTAGTGTGGGCAGCCGAGGAAAGGCGGGGGTTGTTCTGGAAATGCAGGTAGCATCTATTGCCTCCCCCTGGAATGATGAGGTAATTAGCGGACTTCCCCCTGCCAGGGAACAAGTGTGACACCAGGCAGCTACGTGGAGTGCGCCCCCAAAACTCCCCAGACCACTCCTACTTATTCCGAAATTCTGAGTGTGGGGAGGTTCTGTCCTCTGTCTGCAGCTCTTGGGATCCCCTAGGAGCATTCCGCGAGTTTTTCCTGAGTGTTTCCTAGTGCGGGCTGCCGGGGAAATGCGGGGTTTGGGCTGGAAATGCAGGTAGCATCTAGCTCCTTCCCCTTGACAGGGGAGGTAATTAGCGGACTTCCCCCTGAGAGGGAACAGCTCTGACACAAGGCAGGTGCGTGTAGGGCGGCCGCAATACTCCCCCACCCATTTGACCGCGTTCCGGATTTCTGAGTTGGGGAGGTTCCGTCCTCTGTCTGCAGCCCCTGTGATCTCCTAGGAGCCCTCCGCGTGTCTTCCCCCAGTGTCTCCTATTGCGGGCTGCCCGGGAAAGGCGGGGGTTGGGCTGGAAATGCAGGTAGCATCTAGTACCTCACCCTGGACTGGGGAGGTAATTAGCGGACTTACCCCTGCCAGGGAACAGCTGTGACAAAAGGCAGCTGCGTGCAGGGCGCCCCCATACCTCCCCAAACCACTCCTACTTATTCCGTAATTCTGAGTGTGGGGAGGTTCCGCCTTCTGTCTGCAGTTCTTGGGATCTACTAGGAGCCCTCCACGTGTCTTCCCTGAGTGTCTCCTAGGGCGGGCTGCCGTTGAAAGGCGGGGGTTGGGCTGGAAATGAAGGTAGCATATAGTGCCTCCCCCTGGACAGCGGAGGAATTTAGCGGACTTCCCCCTGCAAAGGACCAGCTGTGACACCAGGCAGCTGCGTGGAGGGCGGCCCAAAACCTCCCCAAACCTCTCCTATTTATTCCGGATAACTGAGTGTGGGGAGGTTCCGTCCTCTGTCTGCAGCGCGTGGGATCTACTAGGAGCCCTCCGCATGTTTTCCCCGAGTGTGTCCTAGTGCGGGCTGCCGGGGAAAAGCGGGGGTAGTGCTGGAAATACATGAACCATGTAGTGCCACCCTCTGTACAGGGGATGAAATTAGCGGACTTCCCCCTGAAAGGGAACAGCTGTGACTCCAGGCAGCTGCGTGGATGGCGCCCAAACACTCCCCAACCCACTCGTACGTGTTCCGTAATTCTGAGTGTGTGGAGGTTTCGTCCTCTGCCTGCAGCGCCTGGGATCTCCTAAGAGCACTCCTCGTGTCATCCCCGAGTGTCTCCTAGTGCGGGCTGCCGGGGAAAGGCAGGGGTTGGGCTGGAAATGCAGGAAGGCTTTAGTGCCTCCACCTGGACAGGGGAGGAAATTAGCGAACTTCCCCCTGCCAGGGAACAGCTGTTATACCAGGAAGCTGCCTGGAGGGCGGCCCCAAACCTCCCACACCCACTTGGCCGCGTTCCGGAATTCTGAGTTTGGGGAGGTTCCGTCCTCTGTCTGCAGCGCCTGGGATCTCCTAGGAGCCCTCCGCGTGTCTTCCCCGAGTGACTCCTAATGCGTGCTGCCGGGGAAATGCGGGGGTTGGGCTGGAAATGCAGGAAGCATTTAGTGCCTTCCCCTGGACAGGGGAGGAAATTAGCGAACTTCCCCCTGCAAGAGAACAGCTGTGACACCAGGCAGCTGCTTGGAGTGCAGCCCCAAACCTCCCCCACCCACTCGAACGACTTACTGAATTCTGAGTGTGGGGAGGTCGCGTCCTCTGTCTGCAGCGCCTGGGTTCTCCTAGGAGCCCTCCGCGTGTCTTCCCCGAGTGACCCTTAGTGCGGGTTGCGGGTTAAAGGCGGGGGTTGGGCTGGAAAAGCAGGTAGCATATAGTGCCTCCCCCTGGAAAGAGTAGGTAATTAGCGGAATTCCCCCTGCCAGGGAACAGCTGTACCACCAGGCAGCTGCGTGGAACACGGACACAAACTTCCCCCAGCCACTCGGCCGCGTTCCGGAATTCTGAGTGTGGGGAAGTTCCGTCTTCTGTCTGCAGCGCCTGGGATGTCCAAGTAGCCCTCTTCGTGTCTAACTCGAATGACTCATTGTGCGGGCTGCCGGGAAAAGGCGGGGATTTGACCGGAAATGCAGGAAGCATGTAGTGGCTACCCCTGGACAGGGGAGGTAATTAGCGGACTTCCCCCTGCCAGGGAAAAGCTGTGACAACATGCAGCTGAGTGGTGGGCGGCCACCAACGTCCCCAAACCACTCGGCCTCGTTCCGGAATTGTGAGAGTGGGGAGGATTCGACCTCAGTCTGCAGCGCCTGGGATCTCCTAGGAGCCCACCGCGTGTCTTCCCCGAATGACTCATAGTGCGTGCTGCCGGGGAAAGGTGGGGGTTAGGCTGGAAATTCAGGTAGCATTTAGTGCCTCCCCCTGGACAGGGGAGGTTATTAGCGGAATTCCCCCTGTCAAGGAACAGCTGTGAAAAATGGCACCTGCGTGGAGGGCGGTTCCAAACCTCCCCCACCCACTCGGCCTCGTTCCGGAATTCTGAGGGTGGGGAGGTTCCGTCCTCTGCAGCTCATGAGATCTCCTAGGAGAAATCCACGTATTTTCCCGATTGTCTCTTAATGCGGGCTGCCTGGGAAAGTCTGGGGTTGGGCTGGAAATGCAGGTAGCATGTAGTGCCTCCCCCTGGACAAGGGAGGTATTTAGCGGACTTCCCCATGACAGGGAACTGGTGTGATACCAGGCAGCTGCGTGGAGGGCGGCTCCAAACCTCCCCAAACCTCTCCTACTTATTCCGGATATCTGAGTGTGGGGAGGTTCCGTCTTCTGTCTGCAGCGCGTGGGATCTACTAGGAGCCTTCCGCATGTTTTCCCCGAGTGTGTCCTAGTGCGGGCTGCCGGGGAAAGCGGGGGTTGTGCTGGAAAAGCAGGAACCATGTAGTGCCACCCCCTGTACAGGGGAGGTAATTAGCGTACTTCCCCCTGCCAGGGAACAGCTGTGACTCCAGGCAGCTGCGTGGAGGGCGCCCATATATTCCCCAACCCACTCGTACGTGTTCCGTAATTCTGAGTGTGTGGAGGTTCCGTCCTCTAACTGCAGCGCCTGGGATCTCCTAGGAGACCTCCCCGTGTCTTCCCCAAGTGGATCTAGTGTGGGATTCCGGGGAAAGGCGGGGGTTTGGCTGGAATTGCAGGTAGCATGTAGTGCCTCCCCCTGGACTGGGGAGGTAATCAGCGGACTTCCCCATGCCAGGGAACAGCTGTGACACCAGGCAGCTGAGTGGAGGGCGGTCCCAAACCTCTGCCACCCACTCGGTTGCGTTCAGGAGTTCTGAGTGTTGGGAGGTTCCGTCCTCCGTCTGCAGCGCCTGGGATCTCGTAGGAGCCCTCCGCGTGTCTTCCCCGAGTGGCTCTTAGTGCGGGGTGCCGGGGAAAGTCGGGGGTTCGTCTGGAAATGCAGGAAACTCGTAGTGCCTCCCCCTGGACAGGGGAGGTATTTAGCGGACTTCTTCCTGCCAGGGAACAGCTGTGACACCAGGCAGCTGCGTGGAGGGCGCCCCCATACCTCTCAAAACCACTCGTACTTATTCCCTAATTCTGAGTGTGGGGAGGTTCCGTCTTCTGTCTGCAGCTTTTGGGATCTCCTAGGAGCCCTCCGCGTGTCTTCCCTGAGTGTCTCCTAGGGCGGGCTTCCGTTGACAGGCGGGGTTTGTTCTGGAAATGCAGGTAGCATGAAGTGCCTCCCCCTGGACAGGGGAGGTTTTTAGCGGAATTCCCCCTGCCATGGAACAGCTTTGACACCAGGCAGCTGCGTGGAGCGCGGTCCCAAACCTCCCCCAACCACTCGGCCAACATCCGGAATTCTGAGTGTGGGGAGGTTCCGTCCTCTCTCTGCAGCACCTGGGATCTCCTAGTAGTCCTCCTCGTGTGTTCCTGGAGTGACTCATAGTGCGGGCTGCTGGGAAAAAGCGGGGATTTGACTGGAAATGCAGGAAGCATGTAGTGCCTTCCCCTGGACAGGGGAGGTAATTAGCGGAATTCCACCTGCAAGGGAACAGCTGTGACACCATGCAGCTGCGTGAAGGGCGGCCACAAACGTCCCCAACCCACTCGGCTGCGTTCCGGAATTCTGAGTGTGGGGAGGTTCCGTCCTCTGTCTGCAGCGCATGGGATCACCTAGGAGAAATCCGCGTATTTTCCCGATTGTCTCCTAGTGCGGGCTACATGGGAAATTCGGGGGTTGGGCTGGAAATGCAGGTAGCATGTAGTGCCTCCCCCTGGACACGGGAGGTATTTAGCGGAATTCCCCTGACAGGGAATAGCTGTGACAACAGGCAGCTGCTTGGAGGGCGGCCCCAAAACTCCCCCACACACTCGGCCTCGTTCCGGAATTCTGAATGTGGGGAAGTTCTGTCCTCTGTCTGCGGCACCTGGGATCTCCTAGGAGCCCTCCACGTTTCTTCACTGAGTGTCTACTATTCCGGGCTGCCGGGGAAAGCTGTGGGTTTGGCTGGAAATGCATTTAGCATCTAGTGCCTCAACCTGGACAGAGGAGGTAATTAGCGGACTTCCCCCTGCCAGGGAACAGCTGTGACACCAGGCAGGTGCGTGGAGTGCGGCCGCAATCCTCCCCCACCCACTCGACCGCGTTCCGGAATTCTGAGTGTGGGGAGGTTCCGTCCTCTGTCTGCATCCCCTGGGATCTCCTAGGAGCCTTCCGCGTGTCTTCCCCGAGTGACTCCTATTGCGGGCTGCCGGGGAAAGGCAGGGGTAGGGCTGGAAATGTAGGAAAAATGTAGTGCTTCCCCCTGGACAATGGAGGTATTTAGCGGACTTCCCCCTGACCGGTAACAGCTGTGACATCAGGCAGATGCGTGGAGGGCGGCTCCAATCCTCCCCCACCCACTCGGCCGCGTTCCGTAACTCTGAGTGTGGGGAAGTTCTGTCCTCTGTCTGCAGCACCTGGGATCTCCTAGGAGCCCTCGGCGTGTCTTCAACGAGTTTCTCTAGTGTGGGCAGCCGAGGAAAGCGGGGGTTGTTCTGGAAATGCAGGTAGCATCTATTGCCTCCCCCTGGAATGATGAGGTAATTAGCGGACTTCCCCCTGCCAGGGAACAAGTGTGACACCAGGCAGCTACGTGGAGTGCGCCCCCAAAACTCCCCAGACCACTCCTACTTATTCCGAAATTCTGAGTGTGGGGAGGTTCTGTCCTCTGTCTGCAGCTCTTGGGATCCCCTAGGAGCATTCCGCGAGTTTTTCCTGAGTGTTTCCTAGTGCGGGCTGCCGGGGAAATGCGGGGTTTGGGCTGGAAATGCAGGTAGCATCTAGCTCCTTCCCCTTGACAGGGGAGGTAATTAGCGGACTTCCCCCTGAGAGGGAACAGCTCTGACACAAGGCAGGTGCGTGTAGGGCGGCCGCAATACTCCCCCACCCATTTGACCGCGTTCCGGATTTCTGAGTTGGGGAGGTTCCGTCCTCTGTCTGCAGCCCCTGTGATCTCCTAGGAGCCCTCCGCGTGTCTTCCCCCAGTGTCTCCTATTGCGGGCTGCCCGGGAAAGGCGGGGGTTGGGCTGGAAATGCAGGTAGCATCTAGTACCTCACCCTGGACTGGGGAGGTAATTAGCGGACTTACCCCTGCCAGGGAACAGCTGTGACAAAAGGCAGCTGCGTGCAGGGCGCCCCCATACCTCCCCAAACCACTCCTACTTATTCCGTAATTCTGAGTGTGGGGAGGTTCCGCCTTCTGTCTGCAGTTCTTGGGATCTACTAGGAGCCCTCCACGTGTCTTCCCTGAGTGTCTCCTAGGGCGGGCTGCCGTTGAAAGGCGGGGGTTGGGCTGGAAATGAAGGTAGCATATAGTGCCTCCCCCTGGACAGCGGAGGAATTTAGCGGACTTCCCCCTGCAAAGGACCAGCTGTGACACCAGGCAGCTGCGTGGAGGGCGGCCCAAAACCTCCCCAAACCTCTCCTATTTATTCCGGATAACTGAGTGTGGGGAGGTTCCGTCCTCTGTCTGCAGCGCGTGGGATCTACTAGGAGCCCTCCGCATGTTTTCCCCGAGTGTGTCCTAGTGCGGGCTGCCGGGGAAAAGCGGGGGTAGTGCTGGAAATACATGAACCATGTAGTGCCACCCTCTGTACAGGGGATGAAATTAGCGGACTTCCCCCTGAAAGGGAACAGCTGTGACTCCAGGCAGCTGCGTGGATGGCGCCCAAACACTCCCCAACCCACTCGTACGTGTTCCGTAATTCTGAGTGTGTGGAGGTTTCGTCCTCTGCCTGCAGCGCCTGGGATCTCCTAAGAGCACTCCTCGTGTCATCCCCGAGTGTCTCCTAGTGCGGGCTGCCGGGGAAAGGCAGGGGTTGGGCTGGAAATGCAGGAAGGCTTTAGTGCCTCCACCTGGACAGGGGAGGAAATTAGCGAACTTCCCCCTGCCAGGGAACAGCTGTTATACCAGGAAGCTGCCTGGAGGGCGGCCCCAAACCTCCCACACCCACTTGGCCGCGTTCCGGAATTCTGAGTTTGGGGAGGTTCCGTCCTCTGTCTGCAGCGCCTGGGATCTCCTAGGAGCCCTCCGCGTGTCTTCCCCGAGTGACTCCTAATGCGTGCTGCCGGGGAAATGCGGGGGTTGGGCTGGAAATGCAGGAAGCATTTAGTGCCTTCCCCTGGACAGGGGAGGAAATTAGCGAACTTCCCCCTGCAAGAGAACAGCTGTGACACCAGGCAGCTGCTTGGAGTGCAGCCCCAAACCTCCCCCACCCACTCGAACGACTTACTGAATTCTGAGTGTGGGGAGGTCGCGTCCTCTGTCTGCAGCGCCTGGGTTCTCCTAGGAGCCCTCCGCGTGTCTTCCCCGAGTGACCCTTAGTGCGGGTTGCGGGTTAAAGGCGGGGGTTGGGCTGGAAAAGCAGGTAGCATATAGTGCCTCCCCCTGGAAAGAGTAGGTAATTAGCGGAATTCCCCCTGCCAGGGAACAGCTGTACCACCAGGCAGCTGCGTGGAACACGGACACAAACTTCCCCCAGCCACTCGGCCGCGTTCCGGAATTCTGAGTGTGGGGAAGTTCCGTCTTCTGTCTGCAGCGCCTGGGATGTCCAAGTAGCCCTCTTCGTGTCTAACTCGAATGACTCATTGTGCGGGCTGCCGGGAAAAGGCGGGGATTTGACCGGAAATGCAGGAAGCATGTAGTGGCTACCCCTGGACAGGGGAGGTAATTAGCGGACTTCCCCCTGCCAGGGAAAAGCTGTGACAACATGCAGCTGAGTGGTGGGCGGCCACCAACGTCCCCAAACCACTCGGCCTCGTTCCGGAATTGTGAGAGTGGGGAGGATTCGACCTCAGTCTGCAGCGCCTGGGATCTCCTAGGAGCCCACCGCGTGTCTTCCCCGAATGACTCATAGTGCGTGCTGCCGGGGAAAGGTGGGGGTTAGGCTGGAAATTCAGGTAGCATTTAGTGCCTCCCCCTGGACAGGGGAGGTTATTAGCGGAATTCCCCCTGTCAAGGAACAGCTGTGAAAAATGGCACCTGCGTGGAGGGCGGTTCCAAACCTCCCCCACCCACTCGGCCTCGTTCCGGAATTCTGAGGGTGGGGAGGTTCCGTCCTCTGCAGCTCATGAGATCTCCTAGGAGAAATCCGCGTATTTTCCCGATTGTCTCTTAATGCGGGCTGCCTGGGAAAGTCTGGGGTTGGGCTGGAAATGCAGGTAGCATGTAGTGCCTCCCCCTGGACAAGGGAGGTATTTAGCGGACTTCCCCATGACAGGGAACTGGTGTGATACCAGGCAGCTGCGTGGAGGGCGGCTCCAAACCTCCCCAAACCTCTCCTACTTATTCCGGATATCTGAGTGTGGGGAGGTTCCGTCTTCTGTCTGCAGCGCGTGGGATCTACTAGGAGCCTTCCGCATGTTTTCCCCGAGTGTGTCCTAGTGCGGGCTGCCGGGGAAAGCGGGGGTTGTGCTGGAAAAGCAGGAACCATGTAGTGCCACCCCCTGTACAGGGGAGGTAATTAGCGTACTTCCCCCTGCCAGGGAACAGCTGTGACTCCAGGCAGCTGCGTGGAGGGCGCCCATATATTCCCCAACCCACTCGTACGTGTTCCGTAATTCTGAGTGTGTGGAGGTTCCGTCCTCTAACTGCAGCGCCTGGGATCTCCTAGGAGACCTCCCCGTGTCTTCCCCAAGTGGATCTAGTGTGGGATTCCGGGGAAAGGCGGGGGTTTGGCTGGAATTGCAGGTAGCATGTAGTGCCTCCCCCTGGACTGGGGAGGTAATCAGCGGACTTCCCCATGCCAGGGAACAGCTGTGACACCAGGCAGCTGAGTGGAGGGCGGTCCCAAACCTCTGCCACCCACTCGGTTGCGTTCAGGAGTTCTGAGTGTTGGGAGGTTCCGTCCTCCGTCTGCAGCGCCTGGGATCTCGTAGGAGCCCTCCGCGTGTCTTCCCCGAGTGGCTCTTAGTGCGGGGTGCCGGGGAAAGTCGGGGGTTCGTCTGGAAATGCAGGAAACTCGTAGTGCCTCCCCCTGGACAGGGGAGGTATTTAGCGGACTTCTTCCTGCCAGGGAACAGCTGTGACACCAGGCAGCTGCGTGGAGGGCGCCCCCATACCTCTCAAAACCACTCGTACTTATTCCCTAATTCTGAGTGTGGGGAGGTTCCGTCTTCTGTCTGCAGCTTTTGGGATCTCCTAGGAGCCCTCCGCGTGTCTTCCCTGAGTGTCTCCTAGGGCGGGCTTCCGTTGACAGGCGGGGTTTGTTCTGGAAATGCAGGTAGCATGAAGTGCCTCCCCCTGGACAGGGGAGGTTTTTAGCGGAATTCCCCCTGCCATGGAACAGCTTTGACACCAGGCAGCTGCGTGGAGCGCGGTCCCAAACCTCCCCCAACCACTCGGCCAACATCCGGAATTCTGAGTGTGGGGAGGTTCCGTCCTCTCTCTGCAGCACCTGGGATCTCCTAGTAGTCCTCCTCGTGTGTTCCTGGAGTGACTCATAGTGCGGGCTGCTGGGAAAAAGCGGGGATTTGACTGGAAATGCAGGAAGCATGTAGTGCCTTCCCCTGGACAGGGGAGGTAATTAGCGGAATTCCACCTGCAAGGGAACAGCTGTGACACCATGCAGCTGCGTGAAGGGCGGCCACAAACGTCCCCAACACACTCGGCTGCGTTCCGGAATTCTGAGTGTGGGGAGGTTCCGTCCTCTGTCTGCAGCGCATGGGATCACCTAGGAGAAATCCGCGTATTTTCCCGATTGTCTCCTAGTGCGGACTACATGGGAAATTCGGGGGTTGGGCTGGAAATGCAGGTAGCATGTAGTGCCTCCCCCTGGACACGGGAGGTATTTAGCGGAATTCCCCTGACAGGGAATAGCTGTGACAACAGGCAGCTGCTTGGAGGGCGGCCCCAAAACTCCCCCACACACTCGGCCTCGTTCCGGAATTCTGAATGTGGGGAAGTTCTGTCCTCTGTCTGCGGCACCTGGGATCTCCTAGGAGCCCTCCACGTGTCTTCACTGAGTGTCTACTATTCCGGGCTGCCGGGGAAAGCTGTGGGTTTGGCTGGAAATGCATTTAGCATCTAGTGCCTCAACCTGGACAGAGGAGGTAATTAGCGGACTTCCCCCTGCCAGGGAACAGCTGTGACACCAGGCAGCTGCGTGGAGGTCGGCCACAAACGTCCCCAATCCACTCGGCCGCGTTCCGGAATTCTGAGTGTGGGGAGGTTCCGTCCTCTGTCTGCAGCGCTTTGGATCTCCTAGGAGCCCTCCGCGTGTCTTTCCCAAGTGTCTGCAATTGCGGGCTGCCTGGGAAAGGCGGGGGTTGGGCTGGAAATGCAAGTAGCATGTAGTGCCTCCCCGTGGACATGGGAGGTATTTAGCGGACTTCCCCCTGCCAGGGAACAGCTGTGAGACTAGGCAGCTTTGTGGAGGGCGGCCCCAATCCTCCCCCAGCCACTCGGCCGCGTTCCGGAATTCTGAGTGTGGGGAGGTTCCGTCTTCTGTCTGCAGCGCCTGGGATCTCCTAGGAACCCTCCGCGTGTCTTCACCGAGTGTCTGCTATTCCGGGATGCAGGGGAAATGCGGGGGTTGGGCTGAAAATGCAAGTAGAATGTAGTGCCTCCCCCTGGACAGGGGAGGTAATTAGCGGACTTCCCCCTGCCAGGGAACAGCTGTGACACCAGGCAGTTTCGTGGAGGGCGGTACCAAACCTCCCCCACCCACTCGACCGCGTTCCGGATATCTGAGTGTGGGGAGGTTCCGTCCTCTGTCTGCAGTGCCTGGGATCTCCTAGGGCAATCCGCGTGTTTTTCCAGATTGTCTCCTTGAGCGGGCTGCCGGTTAAAGGCCGGTGGTGGGATGGAATTGCAGGTAGCATCTAGTGCCTCCCCCTGGACAGGGGAGGTAATTAGAGGACTTCCCCCTGCCAAGGAACAGCTCTGACACCAGGCAGCTGCGTGGAGTTCGCCCAAAACCTCCCCAAAACTCTCCTATTTATTCCATAATTCTGATTGTGTGGAGGTTCCTTCCTCTGTCTGCAGCACATGGGATCTCCTAGGAGACCTCTGCGTGTCTTCCACGAGTGACTCTTAGTGCGGGCTGCCGGGGAAAGGCGGGGATTTGACTGGAAATGCAGGAAGCATGTAGTGCCTCCCCCTGGAGAGGGGAGGTAATTAGCGGACTTCCCCCTGCCAGGGAACAGCTGTGACTCCAGACAGCTGCGTGAATGGCGGCCACAAACGTCCCCAATCCACTCGGCCGCGTTCCGGAATTCTGAGTGTGGGGAGGTTCCGTCCTCTGTCTGCAGCGATTGGGATCTCCTAGGAGCCCTCCACGTGTTTTTCCCAAGTGTCTGCTATTGCTGTCTGCCGGGGAAATGCGTGGGTTGGGCTGGAAATGCAGGTAGCATGTAGTGCCTTCCCCTGGACAGGGGAGGTAATTAGCGGACTTCCCCCTGCCAGGGAACAGCTGTGAGACTACGCAGCTTTGTGGAGGGCGGCCCCAATCCTCCCCCAGCCACTCGGCCGCGTTCCGGAATTCTGAGTGTGGGGAGGTTCCGTCTTCTGTCTGCAGCGACTGGGATCTCCTAGTAGCCCTCCTCGTGTCTTCCTCGAGTGACTCATATTGCGGGCTGCCGGGGAAAGGCGGGGATTTGACTGGAAATGCAGGAAGCATGTAGTGCCTCCCCCTGGAAAGGGGAGGTAATTAGCGGACTTCCCCCTGCCAGGGAACAGCTGTGACACCAGGCAGCTGCATGGAGGGCGGCCCCAATACTCCCCCACCCACTCGGCCGCGTTACGGAATTCTGAGTGTGGGGAGGTTCCGTCCACTGTCTGCAGCGACTGGGATCTCCTAGGAGCCCTCCGCGTGTCTTCACCGAGTGTCTGCTATTCCGGGATGCAGGGGAAATGCGGGGGTTGGGCTGAAAATGCAGGTAGCATGTAGTGCCTCCCCCTGGACAGGGGAGGTAATTAGCGGACTTCCCCCTGCCAGGGAACAGCTGTGACACCAGGCATTTTCGTGGAGTGCGGTACCAAATCTCCCCCACCCACACGGCCGCGTTCCGGATATCTGAGTTTGGGGAGGTTCCGTCCTCTGTCTGCAGTGCCTGGGATCTCTAGGGCAATCCGCGAGTTTTTCCAGATTGTCTCCTTGAGCGGGCTGCCGGTTAAAGGCCGGTGGTGGGATGGAATTGCAGGTAGCATCTAGTGCCTCCCCCTGGACAGGGGAGGTAATTAGAGGACTTCCCCCTGCCAAGGAACAGCTCTGACACCAGGCAGCTGCGTGGAGTTCGCCCAAAACCTCCCCAAAACACTCCTATTTATTCCGTAATTCTGAT
Organism: Camelus bactrianus; assembly: GCF_048773025.1. Lineage (NCBI taxonomy): Eukaryota > Metazoa > Chordata > Mammalia > Artiodactyla > Camelidae > Camelus > Camelus bactrianus. The sequence continues at coordinate 90,344,956 of NC_133546.1, forward strand.
TGTGTGGAGGTTCCTTCCTCTGTCTGCAGCACATGGGATCTCCTAGGAGACCTCCGCGTGTCTTCCACGAGTGACTCTTAGTGCGGGCTGCCGGGGAAAGGCGGGGATTTGACTGGAAATGCAGGAAGCATGTAGTGCCTCCCCCTGGAGAGGGGAGGTAATTAGCGGACTTCCCCCTGCCAGGGAACAGCTGTGACACCAGGCAGCTGCGTGAAGGGCGGCCACAAACGTCCCCAACCCACTCGGCCGCGTTCCGGAATTCTGAGTGTGGGGAGGTTCCGTCCTCTTTCTGCAGCGATTGGGATCTCCTAGGAGCCCTCCGCGTGTCTTTCCCAAGTGTCTGCTATTGCTGTCTGCCGGGGAAATGCGTGGGTTGGGATGGAAATGCAGGTAGCATGTAGTGCCTCCCCCTGGACAGGGGAGGTAATTAGCGGACTTCCCCCTGCCAGGGAACAGCTGTGACACCAGGCAGCTGCGTGGAGGGCGGCCCCAATACTCCCCCACCCACTCGGCCGCGTTACGGTATTCTGAGTGTGGGGAGGTTCCGTCCACTGTCTGCAGCGACTGGGATCTCCTAGGAGCCCTCCGCGTGTCTTCCCAGATTGTCTCCTTGAGCGGGCTGCCGGTTAAAGGCCGGTGGTGGGATGGAATTGCAGGTAGCATCTAGTGCCTCCCCCTGGACAGGGGAGGTAATTAGAGGACTTCCCCCTGCCAGGGAACAGCTCTGACACCAGGCAGCTGCGTGGAGTTCGCCCAAAACCTCCCCAAAACACTCCTATTTATTCCGTAATTCTGATTGTGTGGAGGTTCCTTCCTCTGTCTGCAGCACATGGGATCTCCTAGGAGACCTCTGCGTGTCTTCCACGAGTGACGCTTAGTGCGGGCTGCCGGGGAAAGGCGGGGGTTGGGTTGGAAATGCTGGAAGGATTTAGTGCCTCCCCCTTGACATGGGAGGAAATCAGCGAACTTCCCCCAGCTAGGGAACAGCTGTGACACCAGGCAGCTCCGTGGAGTGTGGCCCCAAACGTCCCCGAACCACTCGTAATTGTTCCGTAATTCTGAGTGTGGGGAGGTTCCGTCTTCTGTCTGCAGCACTTGGGATCTTCTAGGAGCCCTCCGCGAGTCTTTCCCAAGTGTCTGCAATTGCGTGCTGCCGGGGAAAGTCTGGGGTTTGGCTGGAAATGCAGGTAGCATGTAGTGCCTCCCCCTGGACAGGGGAGGAAATTAGCGGACTTCCCCTTGCCAGGGAACAGCTGTGACACCAGGCAGCTCCGTGGAGTGTGGCCCCAAACCTCCCCGAACCACTCGTAATTGTTTCGTAATTCTGAGTGTGGGGAGGTTCCGTCTTCTGTCTGCAGCGCCTGGGATCTCCTAGTAGCCCTCCTCGTGTCTTCCTCGAGTGACTCATAGTGCGGGCTGCCGGGGAAAGGTGGGGATTTGACTGGAAATGCAGGAAGCATGTAGTGCCTCCCCCTGGAAAGGGGAGGTAATTAGCGGAATTCCCCCTGCCAGGGAACAGCTGTGACACCAGGCAGCTGCGTGGAGGGCGGCCACAAACGTCCCCAATCCACTCGGCCGTGTTCCGGAATTCTGAGTGTGGGGAGGTTCCGTCTTCTGTCTGCAGCGCTTGGGATCTTCTAGGAGCCCTCCGCGAGTCTTTCCCAAGTGTCTTCAATTGCGGGCTGCCGGGGAAAGTCTGGGGTTTGGCTGGAAATGCAGGTAGCATGTAGTGATTCCCCCTGGACAGGGGAGGTATTTAGCGGACTTCTCCCTGCCAGGGAACAGCTGTGACACCAGGCAGCTGCGTGGAGGGCGGCCCCAATCCTCCCCCACCCACTCGGCCGCGTTACGGAATTCTGAGTGTGGGGAGGTTCCGTCCACTGTCTGCAGCGCCTGGGATCTACTAGGAGCCCTTCGATTGTCTTCCCCGAGTGTCTCCTTGTTTGGGCTGCCTGGGAAATTTGGTGGTTGGGCTGGAAAAGCAGGTAGAATGTAGTGCCTTCCCCTGGACATGGAAGGTAATTAGCTGAATTCCCCCTGCCAGGGAACAGCTGTGACACCAGGCAGCTGCGTGGAGAGCGCCCCAAAACCTCCCCAAACCACTCCTATTTATTCCGTAATTCTGATCGTCGGGAGATTCCTTCCTCTGTCTGCAGCACTTGGGATCTCCTAGGAGCACTCCGCGTGTCTTCCCCGAGTGTCATCTATTGCGGGCTGCCGGGGAAAGGTGGGGGTTGGGCTGGAAATTCAGGTAGCATGTAGTGCCTCCCCCTAGACAGGGGAGGTAATTAGCGGACTTCCTCCTGCCAGGGAACAGCTGTGACACCAGGCAGCTCCGTGGTGTGTGGCCCCAAACCTTCCCGAACCACTCGTAATTGTTCCGTAATTCTGATTGTGGGGAGGTTCCTTCCTCTGTCTGCAGCACTTGGGATCTCCTAGGAGACATCCGCGTGTGTTCCACGAGTGATTCTTAGTTCGGGCTGCCGGGGAAAGGCGGGGGTTGAAATGGAAATCCAGGAAACATTTAGTGCCTCCCCCTGGACATGGGAGGAAATTAGCGAACTTCCCCCTGCCAGGGAAGAGCTGTGACACCAGGCAGCTCCGAGGTGTGTGGCCCCAAACCTTCCCGAACCACTCGTAATTGTTCCGTAATTCTGATTGTGGGGAGGTTCCTTCCTCTGTCAGCAGCACTTGGGATCTCCTAGGAGCCCTCCGCGTGTCTTCCCTGAGTGTCTCCTACTGTGGGCTGCCGGGGAAATGCGGGTGTTTGGCTGGAAATGCAGCTAATATCTAGCGCCTCCCCCTGGACAGGGGCGGTAATTAGCGGAATTACCCCAGCCAGGAAACACCTGTGATTCCAGGCAGCTGCGTGGAAGGCGGCCCGAAACCTCCCCCACCCACTCGGCCTCGATCTGGAATTCTGAGAGTGGGGAGGTTCCGTCCTCTGCCTGCAGCGCCTGGGATCTCCTAGGAGCCATCCGCGTGTCTTCCACGAGTGACTCCTAGTGCGTGCTGCCGGGGAAAGCGGGGGTTGGGATGGAAATGCAGGAAGCATTTAGTGCCTCCCCCTGGACAGGGGAGGAAATTAGCGAACTTCCCCCTGCCAGGAAACAGCTGTGACACCAGGCAGCTCCGTGGAGTGTGGCCCCAAACCTCCCCCAACCACTCGTAATCGTTTCATAATTCTGAGTGTGGGGAGGTTCCGTCCTCTGTCTGCAGCGCCTGGGATCTCCTAGGAGCCCTCCGCTTGTCTTCCCCGAGTTACTCCTAATGCGTGCTGCCGGAGAAATTTGGGGGTTTGGCTGGAAATGCAGGAAGCATTTAGTGCTTCCCCCTGGACAGGGGAGGTCATTAGCGGACTTCCCCCTGCCAGGGAACAGGTGTGACACCAGGCAGCTGCGTGGAGTTCGCCCAAAACCTCCACAAACCACTCCTATTTATTCCGTAATTCCAATAGTGGGGAGGTTCCTTCTTCTGTCTGCAGCAATTGGGATCTCCTAGGATCCCTCCGCGTGTCTTCCCTGAGTTTCTCCAAGTGCGGGATGCCGGGGAAATGCGGGGGTTGGTTTTGAAATGCAGGTAGAATCTAGTGCCTCCCCCTGCACAGGGGAGGTAATTAGCGGACTTCCCCCTGCCAGGGAACACCTGTGACACCCGGCAGCTGCGTGGAGGGCGGTACCAAAACTCCCCCAGCCACTCGGCCGCGTTCCGGAATTCTGAGTGTGGGGAGGTTACGTCCTCTATCTGCAGTGCCTGGGATCTCCTAGGAGCCCTCCGCGTGTCTTCCCAGAGTGTCTCCTTTTGCGGGCTGCCGGTTAAAGGCCTGTGGTGGGATGGAAATGCAGGAAGAATTTAGTGCCTTCCCCAGGACAGGGGAGGAAATTAGACAAATTCCCCCTGCCAAGGAACAGCTGTGACACCAGGCAGCTCCGTGGGGTGTGGCCCCAAACCTCCCCGAACCACTCGAAATTGTTCCGTAATTGTGAGTGTGGGGAGGTTCCGTCCTCTGTCTGCAGCGCCTGGGATCTCCTAGGAGCCCTCCGCGTGTCTTCCCCGAGTGTCTCCTAGTGCATGCTGCCGAGGAAATGCGGGGGTTGGGCTGGAAATGCAGGTAGCATGTAGTGCCTCTCCCTGGACAGGGGAGGAAATTAGCGGACTTCCCCTGCCAGGGAACAGCTGTGACTCCAGGCAGCAGCGTGGAGTGCGGCCCCAAACCTCCCCCACCCACTCGGCCGCGTTCCGGAAATCTGAGTGTGGGGAGGTTCCGTCCTCTGCCTGCAGCGCCTGGGATCTCCTAGGAGCCCTCCGATTGTCTTCCCCGAGTGTCTCTTAATGCGGGCTCCCGGGGAAAGGCGAGGTTTCGGCTGGAAATGCAAGTAGCATCTAATGCCTCACTCTGGACAGGAGAGGTAATTAGCGGACTTCCCCTGACAAGGAACAGCTGTGAAAATAATCATCTGCGTGGAGGGCGGCCCGAAACCTCCCCCACCCACTCGGCCTCGTTCTGGAATTCTGAGAGTGGGGAGTTTCCGTCCTCTGTCTGCAGCGCCTGGGATCTCCTAGGAGCCATCCGAGGGCCTTCCCCTAGTGTCTCCTAGTGCGGGCTGCCAGGGAAAGCGGGGTAAAGGGCAGGAAATGCAGGAAGCATTTAGTGCCTCCCCCTGGACAGGGGAAGTAATTAGCGGAATTCCCCCTGCAAGGGAACAGCTTTGAAACCAGTTAGCTTCGTAGAGGGCGGCCCTAAACCTCCCCCACCCACTCTGCCGAGCTCCGGAATTCTGAGTGTGGGGAGGTTCCGTCCTCGGTCTGCAGCACCTGGGATCTATTAGGAGCCCTCCTCGTGTCTTCCCCGAGTGTCTCCTAGTTCGGGCTGCTGGGGCAAGGCAGGGGTTGGGCTGGAAATGCAGGAAGGCTTTAGTGCCTCCCCCTGGACAGGGGAGGAAATTAGCGAAATTCCCCCTGCTAGGGAAGAGCTGTGACACCAGGAAGCTGCGTGGAGTGTGGCCCCAAAATTCCCCAAACCACTCGTAATTGTTCCGTAATTCTGAGTGTGGGGTTTTTCCGTCCTCTGTCTGCAGCGCCTGGGATCTCCTAGGAGCCCTCCGTCTGTCTTCCCTGAGTGTCTCCTATTGCGGGCTGCTGGGGAAATGCGGGGGTTCGGCTGGAAATGCAGGAAGAATTTAGTGCCTAACCCTGGACAGGGGAGGTAATTAGCGGACTTCCCCCTGCCAGGGAACACCTGTGACTCCAGGCAGCTGCGTGGAGGGCGGCCCCAAACCTCCCCCAACCACTCAGCCTCGTTCGGGAATTCTGAGAGTGGGGAGGTTCCGTACTCTGCTGCGCCTGGGATCTCCTAGGAGCCCTCCGTGTGTCTTCCCAGAGTGTCTCCTAGTGCGGGCAGCCTGGGTATGTCGGGGGTTGGTCTGGAAATGCAGGTAAAATGTAGCGCCTTCGCCTGGACAGGGGAGGTAATTAGCGTACTTCCCCTGACAGGGAACAGCTGTGACAACAGGCAGCTGCTTGGAGGGCGGCCCCAAACCTCCCCCACCCACTCAGCCTCGTTCCAGAATTCTGAGATTTGGGAGGTTCCGTCCTATGTCTGCAGCGCCTGGGTTCTCCTAGGAGCCATCCGCGTGTCTTCCACGAGTGATTCCTATTGCGGGCTGCCGGGGAAAGGCGGGGTTTGTGATGGAAATTCAGGAAGCATTTAGTGCCTCCACCAGGACAGGGGAGGAATTTAGCGAACTTCCCCCTACCATGGTACAGCTGTGACACCAGGCAGCTCCGTGGAGGGTGGCCCCAAACCTCCCCCAACCACTCGTAATTGTTCCATAATTCTGAGTGTGGGGAGGTTCCGTCCTCTGTCTGCAGTGCCTGGGATCTCCTAGGAGCCCTCCGCGTGTCTTCCCCGAGTGACTCCTAATGCGTGCTGCCAGGGAAATGCGGGGGTTTGGCTGGAAATGCAGGAAGCATTTAGTGCCTCCCAATGGACAGGCTAGGTAATTAGCGGACTTCCCCCTGTCAGGGAACAGGTGTGACACCAGGCAGCTGCGTGGAGGGCGCCCCAAAACCTCCCCAAACCACTCCTATTTATTCCGTAATTCCGATTGTGGGGAGGTACCTTCCTCTGTCTGCAGCCCTTGGGATCTCCTAGGAGCCCTCCGTGTGTCTTCCATGAGTGTCTCCTATTGCGGGCTCCGGGGAAATGCGGGGGTTGAGCTGGAAATGCAGGTAGCATTTAGTGCATCCCCCTGGACAGGGGAGGTAATTAGCGGACTTCACCCTGCCAGGGAACACCTGTGACCCCAGGCAGTTGCTTGGAGTGCGGCCCCAAACCTCCCCCACACACTCGGCCGCGTTCCGGAATTCTGAGTGTGGGGAGGTTCCGTCCTATGTCTGCAACGCCTGTGATGTCCTAGGTGCCATCCGCTGGCCTTCCCCTAGTGCCTCCTAGTGCGGGCTGCCAGGGAAAACGGTTGATGGGCACGAAATGCAGGAAGCATTTAGTGCCTCCCCCTGGACAACGGAGGAAATTAGCGAACTTCCCCCTGCCAGGGAACAGCTTTGAAACCAGGCAGCTGCGTGGAGGGCGGCCCTAAACATTACCCACCCACTCTGACGAGCTCCGGAATTCTGAGTGTGGGGAGGTACAGTCCTATGTCTGCAGCACCAGGGATCTATTAGGAACCCTCCTCGTGTCATCTCAGAGTGTCTCCTAGTGCGGGCTGCCGGGGAAAGGTAGGGGTTGGGCTGGAAAAGCAGGAAGGCTTTAGTGCCTCCCCCTGGACAGGGGAGGAAATTAGCGAACTTCCCCCTGCCAGGGAAAAGCTGTGACAAAAGGCAGCTCCATGGAGGGCGGCTCCAAACCTCCCCAACCAACTCGGTCGCGTTCCGGATTTCTGAGTGTGGGGAGCATCCGTCCTCTGTCTGCAGCGCCTGGGATCGCCTAGGAGCCATCCGCGTGTCTTCCACGAGTGATTCTTAGTGCGGGCTACCGGGGAAAGGCAGGGGTAGGGATGGAAATGCAGGAAGCATTTAGTGCCTCCCCCTGGACAGGGGAGGAATTTAGCGAACTTCCCCCTGTCAGGGAACAGCTGTGACAACAGGCAGCTGCGTGGATGGCGGCCCTAAACCTCCCCCAACCACTCGGCCGCGTTGCGGAATTCTGAGTGTGGGGAGGCTCCGTCCTCTGTCTGCAGCACATGAGATCTCCTTGGAGAAATCCGCGTATTTTCCCGATTGTCTCTTAATGCGGGCTGCCTGGGAAAGTCGGGGGTTGGGCTGGAAATGCAGGTAGCGTGTAGTGCCTCCCCCTGGACACGTGAGGTATTCAGCAGATTTCCCCATGACAGGGAACTGCTGTGACACCAGGCAGCTGCGTGAAAGGCGGCCCTAAAACTCCCCCACACACTCGGACGCGTTGTGGAATTCTGAGTGTGGGGAGGTTCCGTCCTCCGTCTGCAGCGCATGGGATCTCCTAGGAGCCCTCCACGTTTCTTCCCCGAGTGTCTGCTATTGCGGGCTGCCGGGGAAAGGCGGGGGTTCGGCTGCAAATGCAGGTAGAATGTAGTGCCTCCCCCTGGACTGTTGATGTAATTAGCGGAATTCCCCCGACCAGGGAACAGCTGTGACACCAGACAGCTGCGTGTAGGGCGGCCCCATACCTCCCCCACCCACTCGGCCGACTTTTGGAATTCTCAGTGTGGGGAGGTTTCGTCCTCTGTCTGCAGCGCCTGGGATCTCCTAGGAGCCCTCCGATTGTCTTCCCCGAGTGACTCTTAGTGCGGGTTGCCGTTTAAATGCGGGGGTAGGGCTGGAATTGCAGGTAGCATGTAGTGCCTCCCCCAGGACAGGGGAGGTTATTAGCGGAAATCCCCCTGCCATGGAACAGCTTTTACACCAGTCAGCTGCGTGGAGCGCGGTCCCAAACATCCCCCAACCACTCGGCCGATATCCGGAATTCTGAGTGTGGGGAGGTTCCGTCCTCTGTCTGCAGCACCTGGGATCTCTTAGTAGTCCTCCTCGTGTGTTCCTCGAGTGACTCATAGTGCGGGCTGCTGGGGAAAGGCGGGGATTTGACTGGAAATGCAGGAAGCATGTAGTGCCTCCCCCTGGACAGCGGAGGAATTTAGCGGACTTCCCCCTGCAAAGGAACAGCTGTGACACCAGGCAGCTGCGTGGAGGGCGGCCCCAAACCTCCCCAAACCTCTCCTACTTATTCCGGATATCTGAGTTGGGGAGGTTCCGTCATCTGTCTGCAGCGCGTGGGATCTCCTAGGAGAAATCCGCATATTTTCCCGATTGTCTCCTAGTGCGGGCTACATGTGAAATTCGGGGGTTGAGCTGGAAATGCAGGTAGAATGTAGTGCCTCCCCCTGGACACGGGAGGTATTTAGCGGAATTCCCCTGACAGGGAATAGCTGTGACAACAGGCAGCTGCGTGGAGGGCGGCCCCAAACCTCCCCCACACACTCGGCCTCGTTCCGGAATTCTGAGTGTGGGGAGGTTCCGTCCTCTGACTGCAGCTCCTGGGATCTCATAGGAGCCCTCTGCGTTTCTTCCCCGAGAGTCTGCTATTGCGAGCTGCCAGGGAAAGGCGGGGGTTGGGCTGGAAATGCAGGGAGAATGTAGTGCCTCCCCCTGGACAGTTGATGTAATTAACGGAATTCCCCCTGCCAGGGAACAGCTGTGACACCAGGCAGCTGTGTGAAGTGCGGCCCCAAACCTCCCCAACCCTCTCGTACGTATTCCGTAATTCTGAGAGTGGGGAGGTTCCGTCCTCTGTCTGCGGCACCTGGGATCTCCTAGGAGCCCTCCGCGTGTCTTCCCTGAGTGTCTACTATTCCGGGCTGCTGGGGAAAGCTGTGGGTTGGGCTGGAAATGCATTTAGCATCTAGTGCCTCAACCTGGACAGAGGAGGTAATTAGCGGAATTCCACCTGCAAGAGAACAGCTGTGACACCAGGCAGGTGCGTGGAGAGCGGCCACAATCCTCCCCCACCCACTCGGCCGCGTTCCGGAATTCTGAGTGTGGGGAGGTTCCGTCCTCTGTCTGCATCCCATGGGATCTCCTAGGAGCCTTCCGCGTGTCTTCCCCGAGTGACTCCTATTGCGGGCTGCCGGGGAAAGGCAGGGTTAGGGCTGGAAAAGTAGGAAAAATTTAGTGCTTCCCCCTGGACAATGGAGGTAATTAGCTTACTTCCCCCTGACAGGTAACAGCTGTGACAACAGGCAGATGCGTGGAGGGCGGCTCCAATCCTCCCCCACCCACTCGGCCGCGTTCCGTAACTCTGAGTGTGGGGAAGTTCCGTCCTCTGTCGGCAGCACCTGGGATCTCCTAGGATCCCACGGCTTGTCTTCAACGAGTTTCTCTAGTGCGGGCAGCCGAGGAAATGCGGGGGTTGTTCTGGAAATGCAGGTAGCATCTATTGCCTCCCCCTGGAATGATGAGGTAATTAGCGGACTTCCCCCTGCCAGGGAACAAGTGTGACACCAGGCAGCTACGTGGAGGGCGCCCCCATACCTCCCCAAACCACTCCTACTTATTCCGTAATTCTGAGTGTGGGGAGGTTCCGTCTTCAGTCTGCAGATCTTGGGATCTACTAGGAGCCCTCCACGTGTCTTCCCTGAGTGTCTCCTAGGGAGGGCTGCCGTTGAAAGGCGGGGGTTGGGCTGGAAATGAAGGTAGCATGTAGTGCCTCCCCCTGGACAGCGGAGGAATTTAGCGGACTTCCCCCTGCAAAGGAACAGCTGTGACACCAGGCAGCTGCGTGGAGGGCGGCCCCAAACCTCCCCAAACCTCTCCTACTTATTCCGGATATCTGAGTGTGGGGAGGTTCCGTCCTCTGTCTGCAGCTCGTGGGATCTAGTAGGAGCCTTCCGCATGTTTTCCCCGAGTGTGTCCTAGTGCGGGCTGCCGGGGAAAAGCTGGAGTTGTGCTGGAAATGCAGGAAACATGTAGTGCCACCCCCTGTAGAGGGGAGGTAATTAGCGGACTTCCCTCTGACAGGGAACAGCTGTGACTCCCGGCAGCTGCGTGGAGGGCGCCCAAAACCTCCCCAACCCACTCGTACGTGTTCCGTAATTCTGAGTGTGTGGAGGTTTCGTCCTCTGTCTGCAGCGCCTGGGATCTCCTAAGAGCCCTCCACGTGTCTTCCCTGAGTGTCTCCTAGGGAGGGCTGCCGTTGAAAGGCGGGGGTTGGGCTGGAAATGAAGGTAGCATATAGTGCCTCCCCCTGGACTGGGGAGGTAATTAGCGGACTTCCCCCTGCCAGGGAGAAGCTGTGACACCAGGCAGCTGAGTGGAGGGCGGCTCCAATCCTCCCTCACCCACTCGGCCGCGTTCCGTAACTCTGAGTGTGGGGAAGTTCCGTCCTCTGTCGGCAGCACCTGGGATCTCCTAGGAGCCCTCGGCTTGTCTTCAACGAGTTTCTCTAGTGCGGGCAGCCGAGGAAATGCGGGGGTTGTTCTGGAAATGCAGGGAGCAACTATTGCCTCCCCCTGGAATGATGAGGTAATTAGCGGACTTCCCCCTGCCAGGGAACAAGTGTGACACCAGGCAGCTACGTGGAGTGCGCCCCCAAAACTCCCCAGACCCCTCCTACTTATTCCGTAATTCTGAGTGTGGGGAGGTTCTGTCCTCTGTCTGCTGCTCTTGGGATCTCCTAGGAGCATTCCGCGTGTCTTTCCTGAGTGTTTCCTAGTGCGGGCTGCCGGGGAAATGCGGGGTTTGGGCTGGAAATGAAGGTAGCATCTAGTTCCTCCCCCTTGACAGGGGAGGTAATTAGCGGACTTCCCCCTGAGAGGGAACAGCTCTGACACAAGGCAGCTGCGTGGAGGGCGGCCCCAAACCTCCCCCAACCATTTGGCCGCGTTCCGGATTTCTGAGTTGGGGAGGTTCCGTCCTCCTTCTGCAGAGCCTGGGATCTCCTAGGAGCCCTCCGCGTGTCTTCCCCGAATGGCTCTTAGTGCGGGCTGCCGGGGAAATTCGGGGGTTCGTCTGGAAATGCAGGAAACTCGTAGTGCCTCCCCCTGGAGAGAGGAGGAAATTAGCGGACTTCCCCTGCCAGGGAACATCTGTGACTCCAGGCAGCAGCGTGGAGGGCGGCCCCAAACCTCCCCCACCCACTCGGCCGCGTTCCGGAATTCTGAGTGTGGGGAGGTTCCGTCCTCTGCCTGCAGCGCCTGGGATCTCCTAGGAGCCCTCCGATTGTCTTCCCCGAGTGTCTCTTAATGCGGGCTCCCGGGGAAAGGCGAGGTTTCGGCTGGAAATGCAAGTAGCATCTAGTGCCTCACTCTGGACAGGGGAGGTAATTAGCGGACTTCCCCTGACAAGGAACAGCTGAGAAAATAAGCATCTGCGTGGAGGGCGGCCCTAAACCTCCCCCACCCACTCTGCCAAGCTCCGGAATTCTGAGTGTGGGGAGGTTCCGTCCTCGGTCTGCAGCACCTGGGATCTATTAGGAGCCCTCCTCGTGTCTTCCCCGAGTGTCTCCTAGTTCGGGCTGCTGGGGAAAGGCAGGGGTTGGGCTGGAAATGCAGGAATGCTTTAGTGCCTCCCCCTGGACAGGGGAGGAAATTAGCGAAATTCCCCCTGCCAGGGAACAGCTGTGACACCAGGAAGCTGCGTGGATTGTGGCCCCAAAATTCCCCAAACCACTCGTAATTGTTCCGTAATTCTGAGTGTGGAGTTTTTCCGTCCTCTGTCTGCAGCGCCTGGGATCTTCTAGGAGCCCTCCGTCTGTCTTCCCTGAGTGTCTCCTATTGCGGGCTGCTGGGGAAATGCGGTGGTTCGGCTGGAAATGCAGGAAGCATTTAGTGCCTAACCCTGGACAGGGGAGGTAATTAGCGGACTTCCCCCTGCCAGGGAACACCTGTGACTCCAGGCAGCTGCGTGGAGGGCGGCCCCAAACCTCCCCCAACCACTCAGCCTCGTTCGGGAATTCTGAGAGTGGGGAGGTTCCGTACTCTGCTGCGCCTGGGATCTCCTAGGAGCCCTCCGCGTGTCTTCCCAGAGTGTCTCCTAGTGCGGGCAGCCTGGGTATGTCGGGGGATGGGCTGGAAATGCAGGTAGAATGTAGCGCCTTCGCCTGGACAGGGGAGGTAATTAGCGTACTTCCCCTGACAGGGAACAGCTGTGACAACAGGCAGCTGCTTGGAGGGCGGCCCCAAACCTCCCCCACCCACTCAGCCTCGTTCCAGAATTCTGAGATTTTGGAGGTTCCGTCCTATGTCTGCAGCGCCTGGGTTCTCCTAGGAGCCATCCGCGTGTCTTCCATGAGTGACTCCTAATGCGGGCTGCCGGGGAAAGGCGGGGTTTTGATGGAAATGCAGGAAGCATTTAGTGCCTCCCCCTGGACAGGGGAGGAAATTAGCGAACTTCCCCCTGCCATGAAACAGCTGTGACACCAGGCAGCTCCGTGGAGGGTGACCCCAAACCTCCCCCAACCACTCGTAATCGTTTCGTAATTCTGAGTGTGGGGAGGTTCCTTCCTCTGTCTGCAGCGCCTGGGATCTCCTAGGAGCCCTCCGCGTGTCTTCCCCGAGTGACTCCTAATGCGTGCTGCCGGGGAAAGGTGGGGGTTTGGCTGGAAATGCAGGAAGCATTTAGTGCTTCCCCCTGGACAGGGGAGGTAATTAGCGGACTTCCCCCTGCCAGGGAACAGTTGTGACACCACGCAGCTGAGTGGAGGGCGCCCCAAAACCTCCCCAAACCACTCCTATTTATTCCGTAATTCCAATAGTGGGGAGGTTCCTTCTTCTGTCTGCAGCAATTGGGATCTCCTAGGAGCCCTCCGCGTGTCTTCCCTGAGTTTCTCCAAGTGCGGGATGCCGGGGAAATGCGGGGGTTGGTTTTGAAATGCAGGTAGAATCTAGTGCCTCCCCCTGCACAGGGGAAGTAATTAGCGGACTTCCCCCTGCCAGGGAACACCTGTGACACCCGGCAGCTGCGTGGAGGGCGGTACCAAAACTCCCCAAGCCACTCGGCCGCGTTCCGGAATTCTGAGTGTGGGGATGTTCCGTCCTATATCTGCAGTGCCTGGGATCTCCTAGGAGCCCTCCGCGTGTCTTTCCAGAGTGTCTCCTTTTGCGGGCTGCCGGTTAAAGGCCGGTGGTGGGATGGAAATTCAGGAAGCATTTAGTGCCTTCCCCAGGACAGGGGAGGAAATTAGACAAATTCCCCCTGCCAAGGAACAGCTGTGACACCAGGCAGCTCCGTAGGGTGTGGCCCCAAACCTCCCCGAACCACTCGAAATTGTTCCGTAATTATGAGTGTGGGGAGATTCCGTCCTCTATCTGCAGCACCTGGGATCTATTAGGAGCCCCCCTCGTGTCTTCCTCGAGTGTCTCCTAGTGAGGGCTGCCGGGGAAGGCAGGGGTTGGGCTGGAAAAACAGGAAGGCTTTAGTGCCTCCCCTAGGACAGGGGAGGAATTAGCGAACTTCCCCCTGCCAGGGAAGAGCTGTTATACCAGGAAGCTGCGTTGAGGGCGGCCCAAAACCTCCCCCACCCAGTTGACCGCGTTCCGGAATTCTGAGTGTGTGGAGGTTCCGTCCTCGGTGTGCAGCGCCTGGGATCTACAAGGAGCCTTCCGCGTGTCTTCCCCGAGTGTCTCCTAGTGCGGGCTGCCTGGAAAATTCGGGGGTTGGGCTGCAAATGCAGGTAGCAAGTAGTGCCTTCCCCTGGACAGGGGAGGTAATTAGCGGACTTCCCCCTGCCAGGGAACAGCTGTGACACCAGGCAGCTGCGTGGAGGGCGGCCACAAATGACCCCAATCCACTCTTCCGCGTTCCGGAATTCTGAGTGTGAGGAGGTTCCGACCTCTGTCTGCAGCGCCTGGGAACTCCTAGGAGCACTCCGCGTTTCTTCCCCGAGTGACTCCTATTGCGGTCTGCGGGGGAAAGGCGGGGGTTGTGCTGGAAATGCAGGTATCATGTACTGCCTCCCCCTGGACAGGGGAGGTTATTAGCGGACATCCCGTGACAGGAAACAGCTGTGACACCAGGCAGCTTCGTGGAGCGCGGCCCAAAAGCTCCCCCACCCACTTGGCCGCGTTCCGGAATTCTGAGTGTGGGGAGGTCCCGTCCTCTGTCTGCAGCGCCTGGGATCTCCTAGGAGCCCTCCGTGTGTCTTCCCCGAGTGACTCCTAATGCGGGCTACCGGGGAAAGGCAGAGGTTGGGCTTGAAATGCAGGAAGGCTTTAGTGCCTCCCCCTGGACAGGGGAGGTAATTAGCGGGATTACCCCTGCAAGGGAACAGCTGTGACACCAGGCAGCTGCTTGGAGGGCGGCCCCAAACTTCCCCCACCCACTCGACCGACTTCCGGAATTCTGAGTGTGGGGAGGTCCCGTCCTCTGTCTGCAGCGCCTGGGTTCTCCTAGGAGCCCTCTGCGTGTCTTCCCCGAGTGACCATAAGTGCGGGTTGCGGGATAAAGGCGGGGGTTGGGCTGGAAAAGCAGGTAGCATGTAGTGCCTCCCCCTGGAAAGAGTAGGTAATTAGCGGAATTCCCCCTGCCAGGGAACAGCTGTGACACCAGGCAGCTGCGTGGTGCACGTTCCCAAACCTCCCCCAGCCACTCGGCCGCGTTCCGGAATTCTGAGTGTGGGGATGTTCCCTCTACTGTCTGCAGAGCCTGGGATCTCCTAGTAGTCCTCCTCGTGTCTTCCCCGAGTGACTGATATTGCGGGATGCCGGGGAAAGGCTGTGGATGTGCTGGAAATGCAGGTAGCATCTAGTGACTCTCCCTGCACAGGGGAGGTAATTAGCGGAGTTCCCCCTGCCAGGGAACAGCTGTGACTCCAGGCAGCAGCGTGGAGGGCGGCCCCAAACCTCCCCCACCCACTCGGCCACGTTCCGGAATTCTGAGTGTGGGGAGGTTCCGTCCTCTGTCTGCAGCGCGTGGGATCTCCTAGGAGCCCTCCTATTGTCTTCCCCGAGTGTCTCTTAATGCGGGCTCCCGGGGAAAGGCGAGGTTTCGGCTGGAAATGCAAGTAGCATCTAGTGCCTCACTCTGGACAGGGGAGGTAGTTAGCGGACTTCCCCTGACAAGGAACAGCTGTGAAAATAAGCATCTGCGTGGAGGGCGGCCCGAAATCTCCCCCACCCACTCGGCCTCGTTCTGGAATTCTGAGAGTGGGGAGGTTCCGTCCTGTGTCTGCAGCTCCTGGGATCTCATAGGAGCCCTCTGCGTTTCTTACCCGAGAGTCTGCTATTGCGAGCTGCCAGGGAAAGGCGGGGGTTGGGCTGGAAATGCAGGTAGAATGTAGTGCCTCCCCCTGTACAGTTGATGTAATTAACGGAATTCCCCCTGCCAGGGAACAGCTGTGACACCAGGCAGCTGTGTGAAGTGCGGCCCCAAACCTCCCCAACCCTCTCGTACGTATTCCATAATTCTGAGAGTGGGGAGGTTCCGTCATCTGTCTGCGGAACCTGGGATCTCCTAGGAGCCCTCCGCGTGTCTTCCCTGAGTGTCTACTATTCCGGGCTGCTGGGGAAAGCTGTGGGTTGGGCTGGAAATGCATTTAGCATCTAGTGCCTCAACCTGGACGAGGAGGTAATTAGCTGAATTCCACCTGCAAGAGAACAGCTGTGACACCAGGCAGGTGCGTGGAGAGCGGCCACAATCCTCCCCCACCCACTCGGCCGCGTTCCGGAATTCTGAGTGTGGGGAGGTTCCGTCCTCTGTCTGCATCCCATGGGATCTCCTAGGAGCCTTCCGCGTGTCTTCCCCGAGTGACTCCTATTGCGGGCTGCCGGGGAAAGGCAGGGGTAGGCCTGGAAATGTAGGAAAAATGTAGTGCTTCCCACTGGAAAATGGAGGTAATTAGCGGACTTCCCCCTGACAGGTAACAGCTGTGACAACAGGCAGATGCGTGGAGGGCGGCTCCAATCCTCCCTCACCCACTCGGCCGCGTTCCGTAACTCTGAGTGTGGGGAAGTTCCGTCCTCTGTCGGCAGCACCTGGGATCTCCTAGGAGCCCTCGGCTTGTCTTCAACGAGTTTCTCTAGTGCGGGCAGCCGAGGAAATGCGGGGGTTGTTCTGGAAATGCAGGGAGCAACTATTGCCTCCCCCTGGAATGATGAGGTAATTAGCGGACTTCCCCCTGCCAGGGAACAAGTGTGACACCAGGCAGCTACGTGGAGTGCGCCCCCAAAACTCCCCAGACCCCTCCTACTTATTCCGTAATTCTGAGTGTGGGGAGGTTCTGTCCTCTGTCTGCTGCACTTGGGATCTCCTAGGAGCATTCCGCGTGTCTTTCCTGAGTGTTTCCTAGTGCGGGCTGCCGGGGAAATGCGGGGTTTGGGCTGGAAATGAAGGTAGCATCTAGTTCCTCCCCCTTGACAGGGGAGGTAATTAGCGGACTTCCCCCTGAGAGGGAACAGCTCTGACACAAGGCAGCTGCGTGGAGGGCGGCCCCAAACCTCCCCCAACCATTTGGCCGCGTTCCGGATTTCTGAGTTGGGGAGGTTCCGTCCTCCTTCTGCAGAGCCTGGGATCTCCTAGGAGCCCTCCGCGTGTCTTCCCCGAATGGCTCTTAGTGCGGGCTGCCGGGGAAATTCGGGGGTTCGTCTGGAAATGCAGGAAACTCGTAGTGCCTCCCCCTGGAGAGAGGAGGAAATTAGCGGACTTCCCCTGCCAGGGAACAGCTGTGACTCCAGGCAGCAGCGTGGAGGGCGGCCCCAAACCTCCCCCACCCACTCGGCCGCGTTCCGGAATTCTGAGTGTGGGGAGGTTCCGTCCTCTGCCTGCAGCGCCTGGGATCTCCTAGGAGCCCTCCGATTGTCTTCCCCGAGTGTCTCTTAATGCGGGCTCCCGGGGAAAGGCGAGGTTTCGGCTGGAAATGCAAGTAGCATCTAGTGCCTCACTCTGGACAGGGGAGGTAATTAGCGGACTTCCCCTGACAAGGAACAGCTGTGAAAATAAGCATCTGCGTGGAGGGCGGCCCTAAACCTCCCCCACCCACTCTGCCAAGCTCCGGAATTCTGAGTGTGGGGAGGTTCCGTCCTCGGTCTGCAGCACCTGGGATCTATTAGGAGCCCTCCTCGTGTCTTCCCCGAGTGTCTCCTAGTTCGGGCTGCTGGGGAAAGGCAGAGGTTGGGCTTGAAATGCAGGAAGGCTTTAGTGCCTCCCCCTGGACAGGGGAGGTAATTAGCGGGATTACCCCTGCCAGGGAACAGCTGTGACACCAGGCAGCTTCGTGGAGCGCGGCCCAAAACCTCCCCCACCCCCTTGGCCGCGTTCCGGAATTCTGAGTGTGGGGAGGTCCCGTCCTCTGTCTGCAGCGCCTGGGATCTCCTAGGAGCCCTCCGTGTGTCTTCCCCGAGTGACTCCTAATGCGGGCTACCGGGGAAAGGCAGAGGTTGGGCTTGAAATGCAGGAAGGCTTTAGTGCCTCCCCCTGGACAGGGGAGGTAATTAGCGGGATTACCCCTGCAAGGGAACAGCTGTGACACCAGGCAGCTGCTTGGAGGGCGGCCCCAAACTTCCCCCACCCACTCGACCGACTTCCGGAATTCTGAGTGTGGGGAGGTCCCGTCCTCTGTCTGCAGCGCCTGGGTTCTCCTAGGAGCCCTCTGCGTGTCTTCCCCGAGTGACCATAAGTGCGGGTTGCGGGATAAAGGCGGGGGTTGGGCTGGAAAAGCAGGTAGCATGTAGTGCCTCCCCCTGGAAAGAGTAGGTAATTAGCGGAATTCCCCCTGCCAGGGAACAGCTGTGACACCAGGCAGCTGCGTGGTGCACGTTCCCAAACCTCCCCCAGCCACTCGGCCGCGTTCCGGAATTCTGAGTGTGGGGATGTTCCCTCTACTGTCTGCAGAGCCTGGGATCTCCTAGTAGTCCTCCTCGTGTCTTCCCCGAGTGACTGATATTGCGGGATGCCGGGGAAAGGCTGTGGATGTGCTGGAAATGCAGGTAGCATCTAGTGACTCTCCCTGCACAGGGGAGGTAATTAGCGGAGTTCCCCCTGCCAGGGAACAGCTGTGACTCCAGGCAGCAGCGTGGAGGGCGGCCCCAAACCTCCCCCACCCACTCGGCCACGTTCCGGAATTCTGAGTGTGGGGAGGTTCCGTCCTCTGTCTGCAGCGCGTGGGATCTCCTAGGAGCCCTCCTATTGTCTTCCCCGAGTGTCTCTTAATGCGGGCTCCCGGGGAAAGGCGAGGTTTCGGCTGGAAATGCAAGTAGCATCTAGTGCCTCACTCTGGACAGGGGAGGTAGTTAGCGGACTTCCCCTGACAAGGAACAGCTGTGAAAATAAGCATCTGCGTGGAGGGCGGCCCGAAATCTCCCCCACCCACTCGGCCTCGTTCTGGAATTCTGAGAGTGGGGAGGTTCCGTCCTGTGTCTGCAGCTCCTGGGATCTCATAGGAGCCCTCTGCGTTTCTTACCCGAGAGTCTGCTATTGCGAGCTGCCAGGGAAAGGCGGGGGTTGGGCTGGAAATGCAGGTAGAATGTAGTGCCTCCCCCTGTACAGTTGATGTAATTAACGGAATTCCCCCTGCCAGGGAACAGCTGTGACACCAGGCAGCTGTGTGAAGTGCGGCCCCAAACCTCCCCAACCCTCTCGTACGTATTCCATAATTCTGAGAGTGGGGAGGTTCCGTCATCTGTCTGCGGAACCTGGGATCTCCTAGGAGCCCTCCGCGTGTCTTCCCTGAGTGTCTACTATTCCGGGCTGCTGGGGAAAGCTGTGGGTTGGGCTGGAAATGCATTTAGCATCTAGTGCCTCAACCTGGACGAGGAGGTAATTAGCTGAATTCCACCTGCAAGAGAACAGCTGTGACACCAGGCAGGTGCGTGGAGAGCGGCCACAATCCTCCCCCACCCACTCGGCCGCGTTCCGGAATTCTGAGTGTGGGGAGGTTCCGTCCTCTGTCTGCATCCCATGGGATCTCCTAGGAGCCTTCCGCGTGTCTTCCCCGAGTGACTCCTATTGCGGGCTGCCGGGGAAAGGCAGGGGTAGGCCTGGAAATGTAGGAAAAATGTAGTGCTTCCCACTGGAAAATGGAGGTAATTAGCGGACTTCCCCCTGACAGGTAACAGCTGTGACAACAGGCAGATGCGTGGAGGGCGGCTCCAATCCTCCCTCACCCACTCGGCCGCGTTCCGTAACTCTGAGTGTGGGGAAGTTCCGTCCTCTGTCGGCAGCACCTGGGATCTCCTAGGAGCCCTCGGCTTGTCTTCAACGAGTTTCTCTAGTGCGGGCAGCCGAGGAAATGCGGGGGTTGTTCTGGAAATGCAGGGAGCAACTATTGCCTCCCCCTGGAATGATGAGGTAATTAGCGGACTTCCCCCTGCCAGGGAACAAGTGTGACACCAGGCAGCTACGTGGAGTGCGCCCCCAAAACTCCCCAGACCCCTCCTACTTATTCCGTAATTCTGAGTGTGGGGAGGTTCTGTCCTCTGTCTGCTGCACTTGGGATCTCCTAGGAGCATTCCGCGTGTCTTTCCTGAGTGTTTCCTAGTGCGGGCTGCCGGGGAAATGCGGGGTTTGGGCTGGAAATGAAGGTAGCATCTAGTTCCTCCCCCTTGACAGGGGAGGTAATTAGCGGACTTCCCCCTGAGAGGGAACAGCTCTGACACAAGGCAGCTGCGTGGAGGGCGGCCCCAAACCTCCCCCAACCATTTGGCCGCGTTCCGGATTTCTGAGTTGGGGAGGTTCCGTCCTCCTTCTGCAGAGCCTGGGATCTCCTAGGAGCCCTCCGCGTGTCTTCCCCGAATGGCTCTTAGTGCGGGCTGCCGGGGAAATTCGGGGGTTCGTCTGGAAATGCAGGAAACTCGTAGTGCCTCCCCCTGGAGAGAGGAGGAAATTAGCGGACTTCCCCTGCCAGGGAACAGCTGTGACTCCAGGCAGCAGCGTGGAGGGCGGCCCCAAACCTCCCCCACCCACTCGGCCGCGTTCCGGAATTCTGAGTGTGGGGAGGTTCCGTCCTCTGCCTGCAGCGCCTGGGATCTCCTAGGAGCCCTCCGATTGTCTTCCCCGAGTGTCTCTTAATGCGGGCTCCCGGGGAAAGGCGAGGTTTCGGCTGGAAATGCAAGTAGCATCTAGTGCCTCACTCTGGACAGGGGAGGTAATTAGCGGACTTCCCCTGACAAGGAACAGCTGTGAAAATAAGCATCTGCGTGGAGGGCGGCCCTAAACCTCCCCCACCCACTCTGCCAAGCTCCGGAATTCTGAGTGTGGGGAGGTTCCGTCCTCGGTCTGCAGCACCTGGGATCTATTAGGAGCCCTCCTCGTGTCTTCCCCGAGTGTCTCCTAGTTCGGGCTGCTGGGGAAAGGCAGAGGTTGGGCTTGAAATGCAGGAAGGCTTTAGTGCCTCCCCCTGGACAGGGGAGGTAATTAGCGGGATTACCCCTGCCAGGGAACAGCTGTGACACCAGGCAGCTTCGTGGAGCGCGGCCCAAAACCTCCCCCACCCCCTTGGCCGCGTTCCGGAATTCTGAGTGTGGGGAGGTCCCGTCCTCTGTCTGCAGCGCCTGGGATCTCCTAGGAGCCCTCCGTGTGTCTTCCCCGAGTGACTCCTAATGCGGGCTACCGGGGAAAGGCAGAGGTTGGGCTTGAAATGCAGGAAGGCTTTAGTGCCTCCCCCTGGACAGGGGAGGTAATTAGCGGGATTACCCCTGCAAGGGAACAGCTGTGACACCAGGCAGCTGCTTGGAGGGCGGCCCCAAACTTCCCCCACCCACTCGACCGACTTCCGGAATTCTGAGTGTGGGGAGGTCCCGTCCTCTGTCTGCAGCGCCTGGGTTCTCCTAGGAGCCCTCTGCGTGTCTTCCCCGAGTGACCATAAGTGCGGGTTGCGGGATAAAGGCGGGGGTTGGGCTGGAAAAGCAGGTAGCATGTAGTGCCTCCCCCTGGAAAGAGTAGGTAATTAGCGGAATTCCCCCTGCCAGGGAACAGCTGTGACACCAGGCAGCTGCGTGGTGCACGTTCCCAAACCTCCCCCAGCCACTCGGCCGCGTTCCGGAATTCTGAGTGTGGGGATGTTCCCTCTACTGTCTGCAGAGCCTGGGATCTCCTAGTAGTCCTCCTCGTGTCTTCCCCGAGTGACTGATATTGCGGGATGCCGGGGAAAGGCTGTGGATGTGCTGGAAATGCAGGTAGCATCTAGTGACTCTCCCTGCACAGGGGAGGTAATTAGCGGAGTTCCCCCTGCCAGGGAACAGCTGTGACTCCAGGCAGCAGCGTGGAGGGCGGCCCCAAACCTCCCCCACCCACTCGGCCACGTTCCGGAATTCTGAGTGTGGGGAGGTTCCGTCCTCTGTCTGCAGCGCGTGGGATCTCCTAGGAGCCCTCCTATTGTCTTCCCCGAGTGTCTCTTAATGCGGGCTCCCGGGGAAAGGCGAGGTTTCGGCTGGAAATGCAAGTAGCATCTAGTGCCTCACTCTGGACAGGGGAGGTAGTTAGCGGACTTCCCCTGACAAGGAACAGCTGTGAAAATAAGCATCTGCGTGGAGGGCGGCCCGAAATCTCCCCCACCCACTCGGCCTCGTTCTGGAATTCTGAGAGTGGGGAGGTTCCGTCCTGTGTCTGCAGCTCCTGGGATCTCATAGGAGCCCTCTGCGTTTCTTACCCGAGAGTCTGCTATTGCGAGCTGCCAGGGAAAGGCGGGGGTTGGGCTGGAAATGCAGGTAGAATGTAGTGCCTCCCCCTGTACAGTTGATGTAATTAACGGAATTCCCCCTGCCAGGGAACAGCTGTGACACCAGGCAGCTGTGTGAAGTGCGGCCCCAAACCTCCCCAACCCTCTCGTACGTATTCCATAATTCTGAGAGTGGGGAGGTTCCGTCATCTGTCTGCGGAACCTGGGATCTCCTAGGAGCCCTCCGCGTGTCTTCCCTGAGTGTCTACTATTCCGGGCTGCTGGGGAAAGCTGTGGGTTGGGCTGGAAATGCATTTAGCATCTAGTGCCTCAACCTGGACGAGGAGGTAATTAGCTGAATTCCACCTGCAAGAGAACAGCTGTGACACCAGGCAGGTGCGTGGAGAGCGGCCACAATCCTCCCCCACCCACTCGGCCGCGTTCCGGAATTCTGAGTGTGGGGAGGTTCCGTCCTCTGTCTGCATCCCATGGGATCTCCTAGGAGCCTTCCGCGTGTCTTCCCCGAGTGACTCCTATTGCGGGCTGCCGGGGAAAGGCAGGGGTAGGCCTGGAAATGTAGGAAAAATGTAGTGCTTCCCACTGGAAAATGGAGGTAATTAGCGGACTTCCCCCTGACAGGTAACAGCTGTGACAACAGGCAGATGCGTGGAGGGCGGCTCCAATCCTCCCTCACCCACTCGGCCGCGTTCCGTAACTCTGAGTGTGGGGAAGTTCCGTCCTCTGTCGGCAGCACCTGGGATCTCCTAGGAGCCCTCGGCTTGTCTTCAACGAGTTTCTCTAGTGCGGGCAGCCGAGGAAATGCGGGGGTTGTTCTGGAAATGCAGGGAGCAACTATTGCCTCCCCCTGGAATGATGAGGTAATTAGCGGACTTCCCCCTGCCAGGGAACAAGTGTGACACCAGGCAGCTACGTGGAGTGCGCCCCCAAAACTCCCCAGACCCCTCCTACTTATTCCGTAATTCTGAGTGTGGGGAGGTTCTGTCCTCTGTCTGCTGCACTTGGGATCTCCTAGGAGCATTCCGCGTGTCTTTCCTGAGTGTTTCCTAGTGCGGGCTGCCGGGGAAATGCGGGGTTTGGGCTGGAAATGAAGGTAGCATCTAGTTCCTCCCCCTTGACAGGGGAGGTAATTAGCGGACTTCCCCCTGAGAGGGAACAGCTCTGACACAAGGCAGCTGCGTGGAGGGCGGCCCCAAACCTCCCCCAACCATTTGGCCGCGTTCCGGATTTCTGAGTTGGGGAGGTTCCGTCCTCCTTCTGCAGAGCCTGGGATCTCCTAGGAGCCCTCCGCGTGTCTTCCCCGAATGGCTCTTAGTGCGGGCTGCCGGGGAAATTCGGGGGTTCGTCTGGAAATGCAGGAAACTCGTAGTGCCTCCCCCTGGAGAGAGGAGGAAATTAGCGGACTTCCCCTGCCAGGGAACAGCTGTGACTCCAGGCAGCAGCGTGGAGGGCGGCCCCAAACCTCCCCCACCCACTCGGCCGCGTTCCGGAATTCTGAGTGTGGGGAGGTTCCGTCCTCTGCCTGCAGCGCCTGGGATCTCCTAGGAGCCCTCCGATTGTCTTCCCCGAGTGTCTCTTAATGCGGGCTCCCGGGGAAAGGCGAGGTTTCGGCTGGAAATGCAAGTAGCATCTAGTGCCTCACTCTGGACAGGGGAGGTAATTAGCGGACTTCCCCTGACAAGGAACAGCTGTGAAAATAAGCATCTGCGTGGAGGGCGGCCCTAAACCTCCCCCACCCACTCTGCCAAGCTCCGGAATTCTGAGTGTGGGGAGGTTCCGTCCTCGGTCTGCAGCACCTGGGATCTATTAGGAGCCCTCCTCGTGTCTTCCCCGAGTGTCTCCTAGTTCGGGCTGCTGGGGAAAGGCAGAGGTTGGGCTTGAAATGCAGGAAGGCTTTAGTGCCTCCCCCTGGACAGGGGAGGTAATTAGCGGGATTACCCCTGCCAGGGAACAGCTGTGACACCAGGCAGCTTCGTGGAGCGCGGCCCAAAACCTCCCCCACCCCCTTGGCCGCGTTCCGGAATTCTGAGTGTGGGGAGGTCCCGTCCTCTGTCTGCAGCGCCTGGGATCTCCTAGGAGCCCTCCGTGTGTCTTCCCCGAGTGACTCCTAATGCGGGCTACCGGGGAAAGGCAGAGGTTGGGCTTGAAATGCAGGAAGGCTTTAGTGCCTCCCCCTGGACAGGGGAGGTAATTAGCGGGATTACCCCTGCAAGGGAACAGCTGTGACACCAGGCAGCTGCTTGGAGGGCGGCCCCAAACTTCCCCCACCCACTCGACCGACTTCCGGAATTCTGAGTGTGGGGAGGTCCCGTCCTCTGTCTGCAGCGCCTGGGTTCTCCTAGGAGCCCTCTGCGTGTCTTCCCCGAGTGACCATAAGTGCGGGTTGCGGGATAAAGGCGGGGGTTGGGCTGGAAAAGCAGGTAGCATGTAGTGCCTCCCCCTGGAAAGAGTAGGTAATTAGCGGAATTCCCCCTGCCAGGGAACAGCTGTGACACCAGGCAGCTGCGTGGTGCACGTTCCCAAACCTCCCCCAGCCACTCGGCCGCGTTCCGGAATTCTGAGTGTGGGGATGTTCCCTCTACTGTCTGCAGAGCCTGGGATCTCCTAGTAGTCCTCCTCGTGTCTTCCCCGAGTGACTGATATTGCGGGATGCCGGGGAAAGGCTGTGGATGTGCTGGAAATGCAGGTAGCATCTAGTGACTCTCCCTGCACAGGGGAGGTAATTAGCGGAGTTCCCCCTGCCAGGGAACAGCTGTGACTCCAGGCAGCAGCGTGGAGGGCGGCCCCAAACCTCCCCCACCCACTCGGCCACGTTCCGGAATTCTGAGTGTGGGGAGGTTCCGTCCTCTGTCTGCAGCGCGTGGGATCTCCTAGGAGCCCTCCTATTGTCTTCCCCGAGTGTCTCTTAATGCGGGCTCCCGGGGAAAGGCGAGGTTTCGGCTGGAAATGCAAGTAGCATCTAGTGCCTCACTCTGGACAGGGGAGGTAGTTAGCGGACTTCCCCTGACAAGGAACAGCTGTGAAAATAAGCATCTGCGTGGAGGGCGGCCCGAAATCTCCCCCACCCACTCGGCCTCGTTCTGGAATTCTGAGAGTGGGGAGGTTCCGTCCTGTGTCTGCAGCTCCTGGGATCTCATAGGAGCCCTCTGCGTTTCTTACCCGAGAGTCTGCTATTGCGAGCTGCCAGGGAAAGGCGGGGGTTGGGCTGGAAATGCAGGTAGAATGTAGTGCCTCCCCCTGTACAGTTGATGTAATTAACGGAATTCCCCCTGCCAGGGAACAGCTGTGACACCAGGCAGCTGTGTGAAGTGCGGCCCCAAACCTCCCCAACCCTCTCGTACGTATTCCATAATTCTGAGAGTGGGGAGGTTCCGTCATCTGTCTGCGGAACCTGGGATCTCCTAGGAGCCCTCCGCGTGTCTTCCCTGAGTGTCTACTATTCCGGGCTGCTGGGGAAAGCTGTGGGTTGGGCTGGAAATGCATTTAGCATCTAGTGCCTCAACCTGGACGAGGAGGTAATTAGCTGAATTCCACCTGCAAGAGAACAGCTGTGACACCAGGCAGGTGCGTGGAGAGCGGCCACAATCCTCCCCCACCCACTCGGCCGCGTTCCGGAATTCTGAGTGTGGGGAGGTTCCGTCCTCTGTCTGCATCCCATGGGATCTCCTAGGAGCCTTCCGCGTGTCTTCCCCGAGTGACTCCTATTGCGGGCTGCCGGGGAAAGGCAGGGGTAGGCCTGGAAATGTAGGAAAAATGTAGTGCTTCCCACTGGAAAATGGAGGTAATTAGCGGACTTCCCCCTGACAGGTAACAGCTGTGACAACAGGCAGATGCGTGGAGGGCGGCTCCAATCCTCCCTCACCCACTCGGCCGCGTTCCGTAACTCTGAGTGTGGGGAAGTTCCGTCCTCTGTCGGCAGCACCTGGGATCTCCTAGGAGCCCTCGGCTTGTCTTCAACGAGTTTCTCTAGTGCGGGCAGCCGAGGAAATGCGGGGGTTGTTCTGGAAATGCAGGGAGCAACTATTGCCTCCCCCTGGAATGATGAGGTAATTAGCGGACTTCCCCCTGCCAGGGAACAAGTGTGACACCAGGCAGCTACGTGGAGTGCGCCCCCAAAACTCCCCAGACCCCTCCTACTTATTCCGTAATTCTGAGTGTGGGGAGGTTCTGTCCTCTGTCTGCTGCACTTGGGATCTCCTAGGAGCATTCCGCGTGTCTTTCCTGAGTGTTTCCTAGTGCGGGCTGCCGGGGAAATGCGGGGTTTGGGCTGGAAATGAAGGTAGCATCTAGTTCCTCCCCCTTGACAGGGGAGGTAATTAGCGGACTTCCCCCTGAGAGGGAACAGCTCTGACACAAGGCAGCTGCGTGGAGGGCGGCCCCAAACCTCCCCCAACCATTTGGCCGCGTTCCGGATTTCTGAGTTGGGGAGGTTCCGTCCTCCTTCTGCAGAGCCTGGGATCTCCTAGGAGCCCTCCGCGTGTCTTCCCCGAATGGCTCTTAGTGCGGGCTGCCGGGGAAATTCGGGGGTTCGTCTGGAAATGCAGGAAACTCGTAGTGCCTCCCCCTGGAGAGAGGAGGAAATTAGCGGACTTCCCCTGCCAGGGAACAGCTGTGACTCCAGGCAGCAGCGTGGAGGGCGGCCCCAAACCTCCCCCACCCACTCGGCCGCGTTCCGGAATTCTGAGTGTGGGGAGGTTCCGTCCTCTGCCTGCAGCGCCTGGGATCTCCTAGGAGCCCTCCGATTGTCTTCCCCGAGTGTCTCTTAATGCGGGCTCCCGGGGAAAGGCGAGGTTTCGGCTGGAAATGCAAGTAGCATCTAGTGCCTCACTCTGGACAGGGGAGGTAATTAGCGGACTTCCCCTGACAAGGAACAGCTGTGAAAATAAGCATCTGCGTGGAGGGCGGCCCTAAACCTCCCCCACCCACTCTGCCAAGCTCCGGAATTCTGAGTGTGGGGAGGTTCCGTCCTCGGTCTGCAGCACCTGGGATCTATTAGGAGCCCTCCTCGTGTCTTCCCCGAGTGTCTCCTAGTTCGGGCTGCTGGGGAAAGGCAGGGGTTGGGCTGGAAATGCAGGAATGCTTTAGTGCCTCCCCCTGGACAGGGGAGGAAATTAGCGAAATTCCCCCTGCCAGGGAACAGCTGTGACACCAGGAAGCTGCGTGGATTGTGGCCCCAAAATTCCCCAAACCACTCGTAATTGTTCCGTAATTCTGAGTGTGGAGTTTTTCCGTCCTCTGTCTGCAGCACCTGGGATCTTCTAGGAGCCCTCCGTCTGTCTTCCCTGAGTGTCTCCTATTGCGGGCTGCTGGGGAAATGCGGTGGTTCGGCTGGAAATGCAGGAAGCATTTAGTGCCTAACCCTGGACAGGGGAGGTAATTAGCAGACTTCCCCCTGCCAGGGAACACCTGTGACTCCAGGCAGCTGCGTGGAGGGCGGCCCCAAACCTCCCCCAACCACTCAGCCTCGTTCGGGAATTCTGAGAGTGGGGAGGTTCCGTACTCTGCTGCGCCTGGGATCTCCTAGGAGCCCTCCGCGTGTCTTCCCAGAGTGTCTCCTAGTGCGGGCAGCCTGGGTATGTCGGGGGATGGGCTGGAAATGCAGGTAGAATGTAGCGCCTTCGCCTGGACAGGGGAGGTAATTAGCGTACTTCCCCTGACAGGGAACAGCTGTGACAACAGGCAGCTGCATGGAGGGCGGCCCCAAACCTCCCCCACCCACTCAGCCTCGTTCCAGAATTCTGAGATTTTGGAGGTTCCGTCCTATGTCTGCAGCGCCTGGGTTCTCCTAGGAGCCATCCGCGTGTCTTCCATGAGTGACTCCTATTGCGGGCTGCCGGGGAAATGCGGGGTTTTTGATGGAAATGCAGGAAGCATTTAGTGCCTCCACCAGGACAGGGGAGGAATTTAGCGAACTTCCCCCTGCCATGGTACAGCTGTGACACCAGGCAGCTCCGTGGAGGGTGGCCCCAAACCTCCCCCAACCACTCGTAATTGTTCCGTTATTCTGAGTGTGGGGAGGTTCCGTCCTCTGTCTGCAGTGCCTGGGATCTCCTAGGAGCCCTCCGTGTGTCTTCCCCGAGTGAATCCTAATGCGTGCTGCCAGGGAAATGCGGGGGTTTGGCTGGAAATGCAGAAAGCATTTAGTGCCTCCCCCTGGACAGGGGAGGTAATTAGCGGACTTCCCCCTGTCAGGGAACAGGTGTGACACCAGGCAGCTGCGTGGGGGGCGCCCCAAAACCTCCCCAAACCACTCCTATTTATTCCATAATTCCGATTGTGGGGAGGTACCTTCCTCTGTCTGCAGCCCTTGGGATCTCCTAGGAGCCCTCCGCGTGTCTTCCCTGAGTGTCTCCTATTGCGGGCTCCGGGGAAATGCGGGGGTTGGGCTGGAAATGCAGGTAGCATTTAGTGCATCCCCCTGGACAGGGGAGGTAATTAGCGGACTTCCCCCTGCCAGGGAACACCTGTGACCCCAGGCAGTTCCTTGGAGGGCGGCCCCAAACCTCCCCCACACACTCGGCCGCGTTCCGGAATTCTGAGTGTGGGGAGGTTCCGTCCTATGTCTGCAATGCCTGTGATGTGCTAGGTGCCATCCGCAGGCCTTCCCCTAGTGCCTCCTAGTGCGGGCTGCCAGGGAAAACGGTTGATGGGCACGAAATTCAGGAAGCATTTAGTGCCTCCACCTGGACAAGGGAGGAAATTAGCGAACTTCCCCCTGCCAGGGAACAGCTTTGAAACCAGCCAGCTGCGTGGAGGGCGGCCCTAAACATCCCCCAACCACTCTGACGAGCTCCGGAATTCTGAGTTTGGGGAGGTTCAGTCCTATGTCTGCAGCAACAGGTATCTATTAGGAACCCTCCTCGTGTAATCCCCGAGTGTCTCCTAGTGCGGGCTGCCGGGGAAAGGTAGGGGTTGGGCTGGAAAAGCAGGAAGGCTTTAGTGCCTCCCCCTGGACAGGGGAGGAAATTAGCGAACTTCCCCCTGCCAGGGAACAGCTGTGACAAAAGGCAGCTCCATGGAGGGCGGCTCCAAACCTCCCCAAACAACTCGGTCGCGTTCCGGATTTCTGCGTGTGGGGAGCATCCGTCCTCTGTCTGCAGCGCCTGGGATCGCCTAGGAGCCATCCACGTGTCTTCCACGAGTGATTCTTAGTGCGGGCTACCGGGGAAAGGCAGGGGTAGGGATGGAAATGCAGGAAGCATTTAGTGCCTCCCCCTGGACAGGGGAGGAATTTAGCGAACTTCCCCCTGTCAGGGAACAGCTGTGACAACAGGCAGCTGCGTGGATGGCGCCCCTAAAACTCCCCCAACCACTCGGCCGCGTTGCGGAATTCTGAGTGTGGGGAGGCTCCGTCCTCTGTCTGCAGCACATGAGATCTCCTTGGAGAAATCCGCGTATTTTCCCGATTGTCTCTTAATGCGGGCTGCCTGGGAAAGTCGGGGGATTGGCTGGAAATGCAGGTAGCGTGTAGTGCCTCCACCTGGACACGTGAGGTATTCAGCAGATTTCCCCATGACAGGGAACTGCTGTGTCACCAGGCAGCTGCGTGGAAGGCGGCCCTAAAGCTCCCCCACCCACTCGGACGCGTTGCGGAATTCTGAGTGTGGGGAGGTTCCGTCCTCCGTCTGCAGCGCATGGGATCTCCTAGGAGCCCTCCACGTTTCTTCCCCGAGTGTCTGCTATTGCCGGCTGCCGGGGAAAGGCGGGGGTTCGGCTGGAAATGCAGGTAGAATGTAGTGCCTCCCCCTGGACTGTTGATGTAATTAGCGGAATTCCCCCGGCCAGGGAGCAGCTGTGAGACCAGACAGCTGCGTGTAGGGTGGCCACATACCTCCCCCACCCACTCGGCCGACTTTCAGAATTCTCAGTGTGGGGAGGTTTCATCCTCTGTCTGCAGCGCCTGGGATCTCCTAGGAGCCCTCCGATTGTCTTCCCCGAGTGACTCTTAGTGCGGGTTGCCGTTTAAATGCGGGGGTAGGGCTGGAATTGCAGGTAGCATGTAGTGCCTCCCCCAGGACAGGGGAGGTTATTAGCGGAAATCCCCCTGCCATGGAACAGCTTTTACACCAGTCAGCTGCGTGGAGCGCGGTCCCAAACATCCCCCAACCACTCGGCCGATATCCGGAATTCTGAGTGTGGGGAGGTTCCGTCCTCTGTCTGCAGCACCTGGGATCTCTTAGTAGTCCTCCTCGTGTGTTCCTCGAGTGACTCATAGTGCGGGCTGCTGGGGAAAGGCGGGGATTTGACTGGAAATGCAGGAAGCATGTAGTGCCTCCCCCTGGACAGCGGAGGAATTTAGCGGACTTCCCCCTGCAAAGGAACAGCTGTGACACCAGGCAGCTGCGTGGAGGGCGGCCCCAAACCTCCCCAAACCTCTCCTACTTATTCCGGATATCTGAGTGTGGGGAGGTTCCGTCCTCTGTCTGCAGCGCGTGGGATCTCCTAGGAGAAATCCGCGTATTTTCCCGATTGTCTCCTAGTGTGGGCTACATGTGAAATTCGGTGGTTGGGCTGGAAATGCAGGTAGAATTGAGTGCCTCCCCCTGGAAACGGGAGGTATTTAGCGGAATTCCCCTGACAGGGAATAGCTGTGACAACAGGCAGCTGCGTGGAGGGCGGCCCTAAACCTCCCCCACCCACTCGTAATTGTTCCATAATTCTGAGTGTGGGGAGGTTCCGTCCTCTGTCTGCAGCGCATGGGATCTCCTAGGAGAAATCCGCGTATTTTCCCGATTGTCCCCTAGTGCGGGCTACATGGGAAATTCGGGGGTTGGGCTGGAAATGCAGGTAGAATGTAGTGCCTCCCCCTGTACAGTTGATGTAATTAACGGAATTCCCCCTGCCAGGGAACATCTGTGACACCAGGCAGCTGTGTGAAGTGCGGCCCCAAACCTCCCGAACCCTCTCGTACGTATTCCATAATTCTGAGTGTGGGGAGGTTCCGTCCTCTGTCTGCGGAACCTGGGATCTCCTAGGAGCCTTCCGCGTGTCTTCCCTGAGTGACTCCTATTGCGGGCTGCCGGGGAAAGTCAGGGGTAGGGCTGGAAATATAGGAAAAATATAGTGCTTCCCCCTGGACAATGGAGGTAATTAGCGGAATTCCCCCTGACAGGTAACAGCTGTGACAACATTCAGATGCGTGGAGGGCGGCTCCAATCCTCCCCCACCCACTCGGCCGCGTTCCTTAACTCTGAGTGTGGGTAAGTTCCGTCCTCTGCCTGCAGCCCCTGTGATCTCCTAGGAGCCCTCCGCGTGTCTTCCCCGAGTGTCCCTTAGTGCGGGCTATCCGGGAAAGGCGGGGGTTGGGCTGGAAATGCAGGTAGCATCTAGTACCTCACCCTGGAGTGGGAAGGTAATTAGTGGACTTACCCCTGCCAGGGAACAGCTGTGACAAAAGGCTGCTGCGTGGAGGGCGCCCCCATACCTCCCCAAACCACTCCTACTTATTTCATAATTCTGAGTGTGGGGAGGATCCGCCTTTAGTCTGCAGCTCTTGGGATCTACTAAGAGCCCTCCACGTGTCTTCCCTGAGTGTCTCCTAGGGAGGGCTGCCGTTGAAAGGCGGGGGTTGGGCTGGAAATGAAGGTAGCATGTAGTGCCTCCCCCTGGACAGCGGAGGAATTTAGCGGACTTCCCCCTGCAAAGGAACAGCTGTGACACCAGGCAGCTGCGTGGAGGGCGGCCCCAAACCTCCCCAAACCTCTCCTACTTATTCCGGATATCTGAGTGTGGGGAGGTTCCGTCCTCTGTCTGCAGCGCGTGGGATCTACTAGGAGCCTTCCGCATGTTTTCCCCGAGTGTGTCCTAGTGCGGGCTGCCGGGGAAAAGCGGGGGTTGTGCTGGAAATGCAGGAACCATGTAGTGCCACCCCCTGTACAGGGGAGGTAATTAGCGGACTTCCCCCTGACAGGGAACAGCTGTGACTCCAGGCAGCTGCGTGGAGGGCGCCCAAAACCTCCCCAACCCACTCGTACGTGTTCCGTAATTCTGAGTGTGTGGAGGTTTCGTCCTCTGCCTGCAGCGCCTGGGATCTCCTAAGAGCCCTCCGCGTGTCTTCCCCGAGTGTCTCTAGTGTGGGCTTCCGGGGAAAGGCGGGGGTTTGGCTGGAAATGCAGGTAGCATGTAGTGCCTCCCCCTGGACTGGGGAGGTAATTAGCGGACTTCCCCCTGCCAGGGAACAGCTGTGACACCAGGCAGCTGAGTGGAGGGCGGTCCCAAACCTCCCCCACACACTCGGTTGCGTTCCGGAATTCTGAGTGTGGGGAGGTTCCGTCCTCAGTCTGCAGCGCCTGGGATCTCCTAGGAGCCCTCCGCGTGTCTTCCCCGAGTGGCTCTTAGTGCGGGCTGCCGGGGAAAGTCGGGGGTCCGTCTGGAAATGCAGGAAACTCGTAGTGCCTCCCCCTGGACAGGGGAGGTATTTAGCGGACTTCTTCCTACAAGGGAACAGCTGTGACACCAGGCAGCTGCGTGGAGGGCGCCCCCATACCTCTCCAAACCACTCCTATTTATTCCCTAATTCTGAGTGTGGGGAGGTTCCGTCTTCTGTCTGCAGCTCTTGGGATCTCCTAGGAGACCTCCGAGTGTCTTCCCTGAGTGTCTCCTAGGGCGGGCTTCCGTTGACAGGCGGGGATTGTGCTGGAAATGCAGGTAGCATGAAGTGCCTCCCACTGGACAGGGGAGGTTTTTAGCGGAATTCCCCCTGCCATGGAACAGCTTTGACACCAGGCAGCTGCGTGGAGCGCGGTCCCAAACCTCCCCCAACCACTCGGCCAACATCCGGAATTCTGAGTGTGGGGAGGTTCCGTCCTCTGTCTGCAGCACCTGGGATCTCCTAGTAGTACTCCTCGTGTGTTCCTGGAGTGTCTCATAGTGCGGGCTGCTTGGGAAAGGCGGGGATATGACTGGAAATGCAGGAAGCATGTAGTGCCTTCCCCCGGACAGGGGAGGTAATTGGCGGAATTCCACCTGCAAGGGAGCAGCTGTGACACCAGGCAGCTGCGTGGGGGGCGGCCCCAAACCTCCCCGACACATTCGGCCGCATTCCGGAATTCTGAGTGTGGCGAGTTTCCCTCCCCTGTCTGCAGCGCCTGGGATCTCCTAGGAGCCCTAAGCGTGTCTTCCCCGAGTGTCTCGTAGTGCAGGCTGCTGGGGAAATCGGGGGTTGGGATGGAAATGCAGGTAGCATCTAGTGCCTCACCCTGCACAATCAGGTAATTAGCGGAATTCCTCCTGCCAGGGAATATCTGTGACACCATGCCGCTGGGTGCAGGGCGGCCACAAACCTCCCCCACCCACTCGGCCGCGTTCCTGAATTCTGAGTGTGGCGAGGTTCCGTCCTCAGTCTGCAGCGCCTGGGATCTCCTAGGAGCCCTCCGCGTGTCTTCCCCGAGTGTATCCTAGTGCGGGCTGCCGGGGAAAGGAGGGGGTTGACCTGGAAATGCATGTAGCATCTAGTGCCTCCCCCCGGAACAGATCAGGAAATTAGCGGACTTACTCCTGCCAGTGAAAACATGTGACACCAGGCAGCTGCGTGGGGGGCGGCCCCAAACCTTCCCAACCAACTCGGCTGCATTCCGGAATTCTGAGAGTGGGGAGGTTCCGTCCTCTGTCTGCAGTGCCTGGGATCTCCTACTAGCCCTCCGCGTGTCTTCCCCGAGTGTCTCCTAGTGCGGGCTTCCGGGTAAATGCGGGGCTTGGGCTGGAAACAGAGGTACATCTACTGCCTCCCCCGGCACAGATCAGGTAATTAGCGGACTTCCTCCTCCCAGCGAACAACTGTGACAGCAGGCAGCTGCGTGGAGAGCGGCCCCAAACCTCCCCCACCCATTCGGCCGCGTTCCGGAATTCTGAGTGTGGCGAGTTTCCGTCCCCTGTCTGCAGCGCCTGGGATCCCCTAGAAGCCTTCCGCGTGTCTTCCCCAAGTGTCTCGAAGTGTAGGCTGCCGGGGAATTCGGGGGTTGGGATGGAAATGCAGGTAGCATCTAGTGCCTCCCCCGGCACAGATCAGGTAATTAGCGGAATTCCTCCTGCCAGGGCACACCTGTGACACCATGCAGCTGCGTGGAGGGCGGCCCCAAACCTCCCCCACCCACTCGGCCGCGTTCTGGAATTCTGAGTTTGGCGAGGTTCCGTCCTCTGTCTGCAGCGCCTGGGATCTCCTAGGAGCCCTCCGCGTGTCTTCCCCGAGTGTCTCCTAGTGCGGGCTGCCGGGTAAATGCGGGGGTTGGGCTGGAAAGACAGGTAGCATCTAGTGCCTCCCCCTGGACCGATGAGCTATTTAGCGGTTTTCCCCCTGCCAGGGAACACTGGTGACAACAAGAAGCTGCGTGGTGGGCGGACCCAAATCTCCCCAACCCACTAGGCCGCGTTCCTGATTTCTGAGTGTGGCGAGGTTCCGTCCTCAGTCTGCAGCGCCTGGGATCTCCAAGGAGCCTTAAGATTGTCTTCCCCGAATGACTCGTAGTGCAGGCTGCCGGTGAAATCGGGGGTTGGTATGGAAATGTAGGTAGCATCTAGTGCCTCCCCCTGGGCTGATCAGGTAATTAGCGGAATTCCTCCTGCCAGTGAACACCTGTGACACCAGGCAGCTGCGTGGGGGGCGGCCCCAAACATAACCAACCCACTCGGCCGCGTTCCGGAATTCTGAGAGAGGGGAGGTTCGGTCCTCTGTCTGCAGCGCCTGGGATATCCTAGGAGCCTTAAGAGTGTCTTCCCCGAGTGTCTCGTAATGCAGGCTGCCGGGGAAATCGGGGGTTGGGATGGAAATGCTGGTAGCATCTAGTGCCTCCCCCGGCACTCATCAGGTATTAAGCGGACTTCCTCCTCCCAGCGAACAACTGTGACACCAGGCAGCTGCGTGGGGGGCGGCCCCAAACCTCCCCGACACATTCGGCCGCATTCCGGAATTCTGAGTGTGGCGAGTTTCCGTCCCCTGTCTGCAGCGCCTGGGATCTCCTAGGAGCCCTAAGCGTGTCTTCCCCGAGTGTCTTGTAGTGCAGGCTGCTGGGGAAATCGGGGGTTGGGATGGAAATGCAGGTAGCATCTAGTGCCTCACCCTGCACAATCAGGTAATTAGCGGAATTCCTCCTGCCAGGGAATATCTGTGACACCATGCCGCTGGGTGCAGGGCGGCCACAAACCTCCCCCACCCACTCGGCCGCGTTCCTGAATTCTGAGTGTGGCGAGGTTCCGTCCTCAGTCTGCAGCGCCTGGGATCTCCTAGGAGCCCTAAGCGTGTCTCCCCCGAGTGTCTTGTAGTGCAGGCTGCTGGGGAAATCGGGGGTTGGGATGGAAATGCAGGTAGCATCTAGTGCCTCACCCTGCACAATCAGGTAATTAGCGGAATTCCTCCTGCCAGGGAATATCTGTGACACCATGCCGCTGGGTGCAGGGCGGCCACAAACCTCCCCCACCCACTCGGCCGCGTTCCTGAATTCTGAGTGTGGCGAGGTTCCGTCCTCAGTCTGCAGCGCCTGGGATCTCCTAGGAGCCCTCCGCGTGTCTTCCCCGAGTGTATCCTAGTGCGGGCTGCCGGGGAAAGGAGGGGGTTGACCTGGAAATGCATGTAGCATCTAGTGCCTCCCCCCGGAACAGATCAGGAAATTAGCGGACTTACTCCTGCCAGTGAAAACATGTGACACCAGGCAGCTGCGTGGGGGGCGGCCCCAAACCTTCCCAACCAACTCGGCTGCATTCCGGAATTCTGAGAGTGGGGAGGTTCCGTCCTCTGTCTGCAGTGCCTGGGATCTCCTACTAGCCCTCCGCGTGTCTTCCCCGAGTGTCTCCTAGTGCGGGCTTCCGGGTAAATGCGGGGCTTGGGCTGGAAACAGAGGTACATCTATTGCCTCCCCCGGCACAGATCAGGTAATTAGCGGACTTCCTCCTCCCAGCGAACAACTGTGACAGCAGGCAGCTGCGTGGAGTGCGGCCCCAAACCTCCCCCACCCATTCGGCCGCGTTCCGGAATTCTGAGTGTGGCGAGTTTCCGTCCCCTGTCTGCAGCGCCTGGGATCCCCTAGAAGCCTTCCGCGTGTCTTCCCCAAGTGTCTCGAAGTGTAGGCTGCCGGGGAATTCGGGCGTTGGGATGGAAATGCAGGTAGCATCTAGTGTCTCCCCCGGCACAGATCAGGTAATTAGCGGAATTCCTCCTGCCAGGGCACACCTGTGACACAATGCAGCTGCGTGGAGGGCGGCCCCAAACCTCCCCCACCCACTCGGCCGCGTTCTGGAATTCTGAGTTTGGCGAGGTTCCGTCCTCTGTCTGCAGCGCCTGGGATCTCCTAGGAGCCCTCCGCGTGTCTTCCCCGAGTGTCTCCTAGTGCGGGCTGCCGGGTAAATGCAGGGGTTGGGCTGGAAAGACAGGTAGCATCTAGTGCCTCCCCCTGGACCGATGAGCTATTTAGCGGTTTTCCCCCTGCCAGGGAACACTGGTGACAACAAGAAGCTGCGTGCTGGGCGGACCCAAATCTCCCCAACCCACTAGGCCGCGTTCCTGAATTCTGAGTGTGGCGAGGTTCCGTCCTCTGTCTGCAGCGCCTGGGATCTCCTAGAAGCCTTAAGAGTGTCTTCCCCTAGTGTCTCGTAGTGCAGGCTGCCGGGGAAATTGGGGGTTGGGATGGAAATGTAGGTAGCATCTAGTGCCTCCCCCGGCACTGATCATGTAATAAGCGGACTTCCTCCTCCCAGCGAACAACTGTGACACCAGGCAGCTGCGTGGGGGGCGGCCCCAAACCTCCCCGACACATTCGGCCGCATTCCGGAATTCTGAGTGTGGCGAGTTTCCGTCCCCTGTCTGCAGCGCCTGGGATCTCCTAGGAGCCCTAAGCGTGTCTTCCCCGAATGTCTCGTAGTGCAGGCTGCCGGGGAAATCGGGGGTTGGGATGGAAATGCAGGTAGCATCTAGTGAATCCCCGTGGACAGATGAGGTATTTAGCGGACTTCTTCCTCCCAGGGAACACCTATGACAACAGGCAGCTGCGTGGAGGGCGGCCCCAAACCTCCACAAACCACTCGGCCGCGTTCCGGATTTCTGAGAGTGGCGAATTTCCGTACTCTGTCTGCAGCGCCTGGGATCCCCTAGGAGATCTCCGCGTGTCTTCCGCGAGTGTCTCCTAGTGCGGGCTGCCGGGGAAAGGCGGGGGTTGGGCTAGAAATGCAGGTAGCATCTAGTGCCTCCTCCTGCACAGATCAGGTAATTAGCGGACTTCCTCCTGCCAGTGAACACCTGTGAAACCAGGCAGCTGCGTGGAGGGCGGCCCCAAACCTTCCCAATCCACTGGGATGCGTTCCGGAATTCTGAGAGAGGGGAGGTTCCGTCCTCTGTCTGCAGCGCCTGGGATCTCCAAGGAGCCTTAAGAGTGTCTTCCCCGAATGACTCGTAGTGCCGGCTGCCGTGGAAATCGGGGGTTGGGATGGAAATGCAGGTAGCATCTAGTGCCTCCCCCTGCACAGATCAGGTAGTAAGCGGACTTCCTCCTCCCAGCGAACTACTGTGACACCAGGCAGCTGCGTGGAGGGCGGCCCCAAACCTCCCCCACCCATTCGGCCGCGATCCGGTATTCTGAGTGTGGCGAGTCTCCGTCCCCTGTATGCAGCGCCTGGGATCTCCTAGGAGTCCTCCGCGTATCTTCCCCGAGTGTCTCGTAGTGCAGGCTGACGGGGAAATCGGGGGTTGGGATGGAAATGCAGGTAGCATCTAGTGCCTCCCCCTGGGCTGATCAGGTAATTAGCGGACTTCCCCCTGCCAGGGAACACCAGTGAAACCAGGCAGCTGCGTGGAGGGCGGCCCCAAACCTCCCCAAACCACTCGGCCCCGTTCCGGAATTCTGAGTGTGGCGAGGTTCCGTCCTCTGTCTGCAGCGCCTGGGATCACCTAGGAGCCCTCCGCGTGTCTTCCGCGAGTGTCTCCTAGTGCAGGCTGCCGGGGAAAGGAGGGGGTTGATCTGGAAATGCATGTAGCATCTAGTGCCTCCCCCCGGAACAGATCAGGTAATTAGCGGAATTCCTCCTGCCAGGGAATATCTGTGACACCATGCAGCTGGGTGGAGGGCGTCCCCAAACCTCCCCCACCCACTCCGCCTCGTTCCGGTATTCTGAGATTGGGGAGGTTCCGTCCTCTGTCTGCAGCGCCTGGGATCTCCTAGGAGCCCTCCGCGTGTCTTCCCCGAGTGTCTCCTAGTGCGGGCTTCCGGGTAAATGCGGGGGTTGGGCTGGAAACACAGGTAGCATCTATTGCCTCCCCCGGCACAGATCAGGTATTTAGCGGAATTCCTCCTCCCAGCGAACAACTGTGACAGCAGGCAGCTGCGTGGTGTGCGGACCCAAAACTCCCCCACCCATTCGGCCGCGTTCCGGAATTCTGAGTGTGGCGAGTTTCCGTCCCCTGTCTGCAGCGCCTGGGATCTCCTAGGTGCCCTCCGCGTGTCTTCCCCGAGTGTCTCGTAGTGTAGGCTGCCGGGGAATTCGGGGGTTGGGATGGAAATGCAGGTAGCATCTAGTGCCTCCCCCGGCACAGATCAGGTAATTAGCGGACTTCCTCCTGCCAGGGTACACCTGTGACACCATGCAGCTGCGTGGAGGTCGGCCCCAAACCTCCCCCAACCACTCGGCCGCGTTCCGGAATTCTGAGTTTGGTGAGGTTCCGTCCTCTGTCTGCAGCGCCTGGGATCTCCTAGGAGCCTTCCGCGTGCCTTCCCCGAGTGTTTCCTAGTGCGGGCTGCCGGGCAAATGCGGGGGTTGGGCTGGAAACACAGGTAGCATCTAGTGCCTCCCCCTGGACCGATGATCTATTTAGCGGTTTTCCCCCTGCCAGGGAACACTGGTGACAACAAGATGCTGCGTGGTGGGCGGACCCAAATCTCCCCAAACCATTAGGCCGCGTTCCTCAATTCTGAGTGTGGCGAGGTTCCGTCCTCTGTCTGCAGCGCCTGGGATCTCCTAGGAGCCTTAAGATTGTCTTTCCCGAATGTCTCGTAGTGCAGGCTGCCGGGGAAATCGGGGGTTGGGATGGAAATGCAGGTAGCATCTAGTGCCTCCCACTGCACAGATCAGGAAATTAGCGGACTTCCTCCTCCCAGCGAACAACTGTGACACCAGGCAGCTGCGTGGAGGGCGGCCCCAAACCTCCCCCAACCATTCGGCCGCGTTCCGGAATTCTGATTGTGGCGAGTCTCCGTCCCCTGTCTGCAGCGCCTGGGATTTCCTAGGAGCCCTCCGCGTATCTTCCCCGAGTGTCACCTAGTGCAGGCTGACGGGGAAATCGGGGGTTGGGATGGAAATGCAGGTAGCATCTAGTGCCTCCCCCGGCACTGATCAGGTAATTAGCGGAATTCCTCCTGCCAGTGAACACCTGTGACACCAGGCAGCTTCGTGGAGGGCGGCCCCAAACATTCCCAACCCACTCGGCCGCGTTCTGGAATTCTGAGAGTGGGGAGGTTCCGTCCTCAGTCTGCAGCACCTGGGATCTCCTAGGAGCCCTCCGCGTGTCTTGCCCGAGTGTTCGTATTGCAGGCTGCCGGGGTAATCGGGGTTGGGATGGAAATACAGGTAGCATCTAGTGCCTCTCCCGGGACAGATGAGGTATTTAGCGGACTTCCCCCTGCCAGGGAAC
Organism: Camelus bactrianus; assembly: GCF_048773025.1. Taxonomy (NCBI): domain Eukaryota; kingdom Metazoa; phylum Chordata; class Mammalia; order Artiodactyla; family Camelidae; genus Camelus; species Camelus bactrianus. Next base: position 90,384,159 of record NC_133546.1, read on the forward strand.
ACCTGTTACAACAGACAGCTGCGTGGAGGGCCGCCCCAAACATTCCCAAACCACTCGTAGGCGTTCCGGAATTCTGAGTGTGGCGAGGTTCCGTCCTCTCTCTGCAGATCCTGGGATCTCTTAAGAGCCCTCCGTGTGTCTTCCCCGAGTGTCTCCTAGTGCGAGCTGCCGGAGAAATGCGGGGGTTGGGCTGGAAATTCAGGTAACATCTAGTGCCTCCCCCTGCATAGATCAGGTAATTAGCGGAATTCCCTCTGCCAGGGAACACCTGTGACACCAGGCAGCTGCGTGGAGAGCGACCCTAAACTTCCCCCACCCACTCGGCCGCGTTCCGGAATTCTGAGTGTGGCGAGGTTCCGTCCTCTGTCTGCAGCGCCTGGGATCTCCTAGGAGCCCTCTGCGTGTCTTCCCCGAATGTCTCGTTGCGGGCTACTGGGGAAAGGCGGGGGTTGGGCTGGAAATGCAGGTAACATCTAGTGCCTCCCCCTGCACAGATTAGGTAATTAGCGGACTTCTTCCTCCCAGGGAACACCTGTGACACCAGGCAGCTTCGTGGGGGGCGGCCCCAAACCTCCAAAAACAATTCGACCGCGTTCCGGAATTCTGAGTATGGCGAGGTACCGTCCTCTGTCTGCATCGCCTGGGATCTCCTAGGAGCCTTAAGAGTGTCTTCCCCGAGTGTCTCGTAGTGCCGGCTGCCGGGGAAATCGGGGGTTGGGATGGAAATGTAGGTAGCATCTAGTGCCTCCCCCTGCACAGATCAGGTAATTAGCTGACTTCCTCCTGCAAGGGAACACCTGTGAAACCATGCAGCTTCGTGAAGGGCGGCCCCAAAACTCCCCCACTCACTCGGCCGCGTTCCGGAATTCTGAGTGTGGCGAGGTTCCGTCCTCTGTCTGCAGCGCCTGGGATCACCTTGGAGCCCTCTCCGTGTCTTCCGCGAGTGTCTCCTAGTGCGGGCTGCCGGGGAAACGCGGGGATTGTGCTGAAAATGCAGGTAGCATTTAGTGCCTCCCCCTGCACAGATCAGGTAATTAGCGGAATTCTTCCTCCCAGGGAACACCTGTGACACCATGCAGCTGCGTGGATGGTGGCCCCAATACTCCCCCACCCACTCGGCCGAGTTCCGGAATTCTGACTGTGGCGAGGTTCCGTCCTCAGTCTGCAGATCCTGGGATCTCCTAGGAGCCCTCCGCGTTTCTTCCCGGAATGACTCTTATGCGGGCTGCCTGGGAAAGGCGTGGGTTGGGCTGGAAATGCAGGTAGCATCTAGTGCCTTCCCCTGGAGAGATAAGGTATTAGCGGACTTCACACTGCCAGGGAACACCTGTGAAACCAGGTAGCTTCATTTAGGGCGGCCCCAAACCTCCCCCACCTACTCGGCCGCGTTTCGGAATTCTGAGTGTGGCGAGTTTCCGTCCCTTGTCTGCAGTGCCTGGGATCTCCTTGGAGCCCTCCGCGTGTCTTCCCCGAGTGTATCCTAGTGCGGGCTGCCTGGGAAAGGCGGGGGTTGGGATGGAAATGCAGGTAGCATCTAGTGCCTCCCCCGGCACTGATCAGGAAATTAGCGGACTTCCTCCTCCCAGCGAACAATTGTGGCACCAGGCAGCTGCGTGGAAGGCGGCCCCAAAAATTCCAAACCCACTCGGCTGCGTTCCGGAATTCTGAGAGAGGGGAGGTTCCGTCCTCTTCTGCAGCGCCTGGGATCTCCTAGGAGCCTTAAGAGTGTCTTCCCCGAGTGTCTGGTAATGCAGGCTGCCGGGGAAATCGGGGGTTGGGATGGAAATGCAGGAAGCATCTAGTGCCTCCCCCGGCACTGATCATGTAATAAGCGGACTTCCTCCACCCAGCGAACAACTGTGACACCAGGCAGCTGCGTGGGGGGCGGCTCCAAACCTCCCCGACACATTCGGCCGCATTCCGGAATTCTGAGTGTGGCGAGTTTCCGTCCCCTGTCTGCAGCGCCTGGGATCTCCTAGGAGCCCTAAGCATGTCTTCCCCGAGTGTCTCGTAGTGCAGGCTGCCGGGGAAAGGCGGGGGTTGGGATGGAAATGTAGGTAGCATCTAGTGCCTCCCCCTGGGCTGATCAGGTAATTAGCGGACTTCCCCCTGCCAGGGAACACCAGTGAAACCAGGCAGCTGCGTGGATGGCGGCCCCAAACCTCCCCAAACCACTCGGCCGCGTTCCGGAATTCTGAGTGTGGCGAGGTTCCGTCGTCTGTCTGCAGCGCCTGGGATCACCTAGGAGCCCTCCGCGTGTCTTCCGCGATTATCTCCTAGTGCAGGCTGCCGGGGAAATGAGGGGGTTGACCTGGAAATGCATGCAGCATCTAGTGCCTCCCCCCGGAACAGATAAGGAAATTAGCGGACTTACTCCTGCCAGTGAAAACATGTGACACCAGGCAGCTGCGTGGGGGGCGGCCCCAAACCTTCCCAACCAACTCGGCCGCTTCCAGAATTCTGAGAGTGGGGAGGTTCCGTCCTCTGTCTGCAGTGCCTGGGATCTCCTACTAGCCCTCCACGTGTCTTCCCCGAGTGTCTCTTAGTGCGGGCTTCCGGGTAAATGCGGGGCTTGGGCTGGAAACCCAGGTAGCATCTATTGCCTCCCACGGCACAGATCAGGTAATTAGCGGACTTCCTCCTCCCAGCGAACAACTGTGACAGCAGGCAGCTGCGTGGAGTGCGGCCCCAAACCTCCCCCACCCATTCGGCCGCGTTCCGGAATTCTGAGTGTGGCGAGTTTCCGTCCCCTGTCTGCAGCGCCTGGGGTCTCCCAGGAGCCCTCCGCGTGTCTTCCCCAAGTGTCTTGAAGTGTAGGCTGCCGGGGAATTCGGGGGTTGGGATGGAAATGCAGGTAGCATCTAGAGCCTCCCCCGGCACAGATCAGGTAATTAGCGGAATTCCTCCTGCAAGTGCACACCTGTGACACCATGCAGCTGCGTGGAGTGCGGCCCCAAACCTCCCCCACCCACTCGGCCGCGTTCTGGAATTCTGAGTTTGGCGAGGTTCCGTCCTCTGTCTGCAGCGCCTGGGATCTCCTAGGAGCCCTCCGCGTGTCTTCCCCGAGTGTCTCCTAGTGCGGGCTGCCGGGTAAATGCGGGGGTTGGGCTGGAAAGACAGGTAGCATCTAGTGCCTCCCCCTGGACCGATGAGCTATTTAGTGGTTTTCCCCCTGCCAGGGAACACTGGTGACAACAAGAAGCTGCGTGGTGGGCGGACCCAAATCTCCCCCACCCACTAGGCCGCGTTCCTGAATTCTGAGTGTGGCGAGGTTCCGTCCTCTGTCTGCAGCGCCTGGGATCTCCTAGGAGCCTTAAGAGTGTCTTCCCCGAGTGTCTCATAGTGCAGGCTGCGGGGAAATCGGGGGTGGGATGGAAATACAAGTAGAATCTAGTGCCACCCCCGGCACTGATCAGGTAATTAGCGGACTTCCTCCTCCCAGCGAACAATTGTGACACATGGCAGCTGCGTGGAAGGTGGCCCCAAAACTTCCAAACCCACTCGGCTGCGTTCCGGAATTCTGAGAGAGGGGAGGTTCCGTCCTCTTTCTGCAGCGCCTGGGATCTCCTAGGAGCCGTAAGAGTGTCTTTCCCGAATGTCTCGTAATGCAGGCTGCCGGGGAAATCGGGGGTTGGGATGGAAATGCAGGTAGCATCTAGTGCCTCCCCCGGCACTGATCAGGTAATAAGCGGACTTCCTCCTCCCAGCGAACAACTGTGACACCAGGCAGCTGCGTGGGGGGCGGCCCCAAACCTCCCCGACACATTCGGCCGCATTCCGGAATTCTGAGTGTGGCGAGTTTCCGTCCCCTGTCTGCAGAGCCTGGGATCTCCTAGGAGCCCTAAGCGTGTCTTCCCCGAGTGTCTCGTAGTGCAGGCTGCCGGGGAAATCGGGGGTTGTGCTGGAAATGCAGGTAGCATCTAGTGCCTCCCCCTGCACAGATCAGGTAATTAGCGGAATTCCCCCTGCCAGGGAACACCAGTGAAACCAGGCAGCTGCGTGGAGGGCGGCCCCAAACATCCCCAACCCACTCGGCCGCGTTCCGGAATTCTGAGTGTGGCGAGGTTCCGTCCTCTGTCTGCAGCGCCTGGGATCTCCTAGGAGCCCTCCGCGTGTCTTCCGCGAGTGTCTCCTAGTGCGGGCTACCGGGGAAAGGCGGGGGTTGACCTGGAAATGCATGTAGCATCTAGTGCCTCCCCCCGGAACAGATCAGGATATTAGCGGACTTACTCCTGCCAGTGAAAACATGTGACACCAGGCAGCTGCGTGGAGGGCGGCCCCAAACCATCCCAACCAACTCGGCCACGTTCCGAAATTCTGAGAGTGGGGAGGTTCCGTCCTCAGTCTGCAGCGCCTGGGATCTCCTAGGAGCCCTCCGCGTGTCTTCCCCGAGTTTATCCTAGTGTGGGCTGCCGGGGAAAGGCGTTGGTTGGGCTGGAAATTCAGGTAGCATGTAGTGCCTCCCCGTGGACAGATGAGGTATTTAGCGGACTTCCTCCTGCCAGTGAACACCTGTGACACCAGGCAGCTGCGTGGAGTGCGGCCCCAAACCTTCCCAATCCACTCGGATGCGTTCCGGAATTCTGAGAGAGGGGAGGTTCCGTCCTCTGTCTGCAGCGCCTGGGATCTCCAAGGAGCCTTAAGAGTGTCTTCCCCGAATGACTCGTAGTGCAGGCTGCCGTGGAAATCGGGGGTTGGGATGGAAATGCAGGTAGCATCTAGTGCCTCCCCCTGGGCTGATCAGGTAATTAGCGGACTTCCCCCTGCCAGGGAACACCAGTGAAACCAGGCAGCTGCGTGGAGGGCGGCCCCAAACCTCCCCAAACCACTCGGCCGCGTTCCGGAATTCTGAGTGTGGCGAGGTTCCGTCCTCTGTCTGCAGCGCCTGGGATCACCTAGGAGCCCTCCGCGTGTCTTCCGCGAGTATCTCCTAGTGCAGGCTGCCGGGGAAATGAGGGGGTTGACCTGGAAATGCATGCAGCATCTAGTGCCTCCCCCCGGAACAGATAAGGAAATTAGCGGACTTACTCCTGCCAGTGAAAACATGTGACACCAGGCAGCTGCGTGGGGGGCGGCCCCAAACCTTCCCAACCAACTCGGCCGCTTCCAGAATTCTGAGAGTGGGGAGGTTCCGTCCTCTGTCTGCAGTGCCTGGGATCTCCTACTAGCCCTCCACGTGTCTTCCCCGAGTGTCTCTTAGTGCGGGCTTCCGGGTAAATGCGGGGCTTGGGCTGGAAACCCAGGTAGCATCTATTGCCTCCCACGGCACAGATCAGGTAATTAGCGGACTTCCTCCTCCCAGCGAACAACTGTGACAGCAGGCAGCTGCGTGGAGTGCGGCCCCAAACCTCCCCCACCCATTCGGCCGCGTTCCGGAATTCTGAGTGTGGCGAGTTTCCGTCCCCTGTCTGCAGCGCCTGGGGTCTCCCAGGAGCCCTCCGCGTGTCTTCCCCAAGTGTCTTGAAGTGTAGGCTGCCGGGGAATTCGGGGGTTGGGATGGAAATGCAGGTAGCATCTAGAGCCTCCCCCGGCACAGATCAGGTAATTAGCGGAATTCCTCCTGCAAGTGCACACCTGTGACACCATGCAGCTGCGTGGAGTGCGGCCCCAAACCTCCCCCACCCACTCGGCCGCGTTCTGGAATTCTGAGTTTGGCGAGGTTCCGTCCTCTGTCTGCAGCGCCTGGGATCTCCTAGGAGCCCTCCGCGTGTCTTCCCCGAGTGTCTCCTAGTGCGGGCTGCCGGGTAAATGCGGGGGTTGGGCTGGAAAGACAGGTAGCATCTAGTGCCTCCCCCTGGACCGATGAGCTATTTAGTGGTTTTCCCCCTGCCAGGGAACACTGGTGACAACAAGAAGCTGCGTGGTGGGCGGACCCAAATCTCCCCCACCCACTAGGCCGCGTTCCTGAATTCTGAGTGTGGCGAGGTTCCGTCCTCTGTCTGCAGCGCCTGGGATCTCCTAGGAGCCTTAAGAGTGTCTTCCCCGAGTGTCTCATAGTGCAGGCTGCGGGGAAATCGGGGGTGGGATGGAAATACAAGTAGAATCTAGTGCCACCCCCGGCACTGATCAGGTAATTAGCGGACTTCCTCCTCCCAGCGAACAATTGTGACACATGGCAGCTGCGTGGAAGGTGGCCCCAAAACTTCCAAACCCACTCGGCTGCGTTCCGGAATTCTGAGAGAGGGGAGGTTCCGTCCTCTTTCTGCAGCGCCTGGGATCTCCTAGGAGCCGTAAGAGTGTCTTTCCCGAATGTCTCGTAATGCAGGCTGCCGGGGAAATCGGGGGTTGGGATGGAAATGCAGGTAGCATCTAGTGCCTCCCCCGGCACTGATCAGGTAATAAGCGGACTTCCTCCTCCCAGCGAACAACTGTGACACCAGGCAGCTGCGTGGGGGGCGGCCCCAAACCTCCCCGACACATTCGGCCGCATTCCGGAATTCTGAGTGTGGCGAGTTTCCGTCCCCTGTCTGCAGCGCCTGGGATCTCCTAGGAGCCCTAAGCGTGTCTTCCCCGAGTGTCTCGTAGTGCAGGCTGCCGGGGAAATCGGGGGTTGTGCTGGAAATGCAGGTAGCATCTAGTGCCTCCCCCTGCACAGATCAGGTAATTAGCGGAATTCCCCCTGCCAGGGAACACCAGTGAAACCAGGCAGCTGCGTGGAGGGCGGCCCCAAACATCCCCAACCCACTCGGCCGCGTTCCGGAATTCTGAGTGTGGCGAGGTTCCGTCCTCTGTCTGCAGCGCCTGGGATCTCCTAGGAGCCCTCCGCGTGTCTTCCGCGAGTGTCTCCTAGTGCGGGCTACCGGGGAAAGGCGGGGGTTGACCTGGAAATGCATGTAGCATCTAGTGCCTCCCCCCGGAACAGATCAGGATATTAGCGGACTTACTCCTGCCAGTGAAAACATGTGACACCAGGCAGCTGCGTGGAGGGCGGCCCCAAACCATCCCAACCAACTCGGCCACGTTCCGAAATTCTGAGAGTGGGGAGGTTCCGTCCTCAGTCTGCAGCGCCTGGGATCTCCTAGGAGCCCTCCGCGTGTCTTCCCCGAGTTTATCCTAGTGTGGGCTGCCGGGGAAAGGCGTTGGTTGGGCTGGAAATTCAGGTAGCATGTAGTGCCTCCCCGTGGACAGATGAGGTATTTAGCGGACTTCCTCCTGCCAGTGAACACCTGTGACACCAGGCAGCTGCGTGGAGTGCGGCCCCAAACCTTCCCAATCCACTCGGATGCGTTCCGGAATTCTGAGAGAGGGGAGGTTCCGTCCTCTGTCTGCAGCGCCTGGGATCTCCAAGGAGCCTTAAGAGTGTCTTCCCCGAATGACTCGTAGTGCAGGCTGCCGTGGAAATCGGGGGTTGGGATGGAAATGCAGGTAGCATCTAGTGCCTCCCCCTGCACAGATCAGGTAATAAGCGGACTTCCTCCTCCCAGAGAACTACTGTGACACCAGGCAGCTGCGTGGAGGGCGGCCCCAAACCTCCCCCACCCATTCGACCGCGTTCCGGTATTCTGAGTGTGGCGAGTCTCCGTCCCCTGTATGCACCGCCTGGGATCTCCTAGGAGCCCTCCGCGTATCTTCCCCGAGTGTCTCGTAGTGCAGGCTGACGGGGAAATCGGGGGTTGGGATGGAAATGCAGGTAGCATCTAGTGCCTCCCCCTGGGCTGATCAGGTAATTAGCGGACTTCCCCCTGCCAGGGAACACCAGTGAAACCAGGCAGCTGCGTGGAGGGCGGCCCCAAACCTCCCCAAACCACTCGGCCGCGTTCCGGAATTCTGAGTGTGGCGAGGTTCCGTCCTCTGTCTGCAGCGCCTGGGATCACCTAGGAGCCCTCCGCGTGTCTTCCGCGAGTATCACCTAGTGCAGGCTGCCGGGGAAATGAGGGGGTTGTCCTGGAAATGCATGTAGCATCTAGTGCCTCGCCCCGGAAGAGATCAGGAAATTAGCGGACTTACTCCTGCCAGTGAAAACATGTGACACCAGGCAGCTGCGTGGAGGGCGGCCCCAAACCTTCCCAACCAACTCGGCCGCGTTCCAGAATTCTGATTGTGGCGAGTCTCCGTCCCCTGTCTGCAGCGCCTGGGATCCCCTACTAGCCATCCGCGTGTCTTCCCCGAGTGTCTCCTAGTGCGAGCTTCCGGGTAAATGCGGGGGTTTGGCTGGAAACAGAGGTAGCATCTATTGCCTCCCCCGGCACAGATCAGGTATTTAGCGGAATTCCTCCTCCCAGCGAACAACTGTGACAGCAGGCAGCTGCGTGGAGTGCGGCCCCAAAACTCCCCCACCCATTCGGCCGCGTTCCGGAATTCTGAGTGTGGCGAGTTTCCGTCCCCTGTCTGCAGCGCCTGGGATCTCCTAGGAGCCCTCCGCGTGTCTTCCACGAGTGTCTCGTAGTGTAGGCTGCCGGGGAATTCGGGGGTTGGGATGGAAATGCAGGTAGCATCTAGTGCCTCCCCCGGCACATATCAGGTAATTAGCGGACTTCTTCCTGCCAGGGTACACCTGTGACACCATGCAGCTGCGTGAAGGTCGGCCCCAAACCTCCCCCACCCACTCGGCCGCGTTCCGGAATTCTGAGATTGGCGAGGTTCCGTCCTCTGTCTGCAGCGCCTGGGATCCCCTAGGAGATCTCCGCGTGTCTTCCCCGAGTGTCTCCTAGTGCGGGCTGCCGGGGAAAGGCGGGGGTTGGGCTAGAAATGCAGGTAGCATCTAGTGCCTCCTCCTGCACAGATCAGGTAATTAGCGGACTTCCTCCTGCCAGTGAACACCTGTGACACCATTCAGCTGCGTGGAGGGCGGCCCCAAACCTTCCCAATCCACTCGGATGCGTTCCGGAATTCTGAGAGAGGGGAGGTTCCTTCCTCTGTCTGCAGCGCCTGGGATCTCCAAGGAGCCTTAAGAGTGTCTTCCCCGAATGACTCGTAGTGCAGGCTGCCGTGGAAATCGGGGGTTGGGATGGAAATGCAGGTAGCATCTAGTGCCTCCCCCTGCACAGATCAGGTAATAGGCGGACTTCCTCCTCCCAGCGAAATACTGTGACACCAGGCAGCTGCGTGGAGGGCGGCCCCAAACCTCCCCCACCCATTCGGCCGCGTTCCGGAATTCTGAGTTTGGCGAGGTTCCGTCCTCTGTCTGCGGCGCCTGGGATCCCCTAGGAGATCTCCGCGTGTCTTCCCCGAGTGTCTCGTAGTGCAGGCTGACGGGGAAATCGGGGGTTGGGATGGAAATGCAGGTAGCATCTAGTGCCTCCCCCTGGGCTGATCAGGTAATTAGCGGACTTCCCCCTGCCAGGGAACACCAGTGAAACCAGGGAGCTGCGTGGAGGGCGGCCCCAAACCTCCAGAAACCACTCGGCCGCGTTCCGGAATTCTGAGTGTGGCGAGGTTCCGTCCTCTCTCTGCAGCGCCTGGGATCACCTAGGAGCCCTCCGCGTGTCTTCCGCGAGTATCCCCTAGTGCAGGCTGCCGGGGAAAGGAGGGGGTTGACCTGGAAATGCATGTAGCATCTAGTGCCTCCCCCCGGAACAGATCAGGAAATTAGCGGACTTACTCCTGCCAGTGAAAACATGTGACACCAGGCAGCTGCGTGTAGGGCGGCCCCAAACCTTCCCAACCAACTCGGCCGCGTTCCGGAATTCTGAGAGTGGGGAGGTTCCGTCCTCTGTCTGCAGCGCCTGGGATCTCCTACTAGCCCTCCGCGTGTCTTCCCCGAGTGTCTCTTAGTGCGGGCTTCCGGGTAAATGCGGGGCTTGGGCTGGAAACACAGGTAGCATCTATTGCCTCCCCCGGCACAGATCAGGTATTTAGCGGAATTCCTCCTCCCAGCGAACAACTGTGACAGCAGGCAGCTGCGTGGAGTGTGGCCCCAAACCTCCCCCACCCATTCGGCCGCGTTCCGGAATTCTGAGTGTGGCGAGTTTTCGTCCCCTGTCTGCAGCGCCTGGGATCTCCTAGGAGCCCTCCGCGTGTCTTCCCCGAGTGTCTCGTAGTGTAGGCTGCCGGGGAATTCGGGGGTTGGGATGGAAATGCAGGTAGCATCTAGTGCCTCCCCCGGCACAGATCAGGTAATTAGCGGACTTCCTCCTGCCAGTGTACACCTGTGACACCATGCAGCTGCGTGGAGGTCGGCCCCAAACCTCCCCCACCCACTCGGCCGCGTTCCGGAATTCTGAGTTTGGTGAGGATCCGTCCTCTGTCTGCAGCGCCTGGGATCTCCTAGGAGCCTTCCGCGTGCCTTCCCCGAGTGTCTCCTAGTGCGGGCTGCCATGTAAATGCGTTGGTTGGGCTGGAAACACAGGTAGCATCTAGTGCCTCCCCCTGGACCGATGATCTATTTAGCGGTTTTCCCCCTGCCAGGGAACACTGGTGACAACAAGAACCTGCGTGGTGGGCGGACCCATATCTCCCCCACCCACTAGGCCGCGTTCCTGAATTCTGAGTGTGGTGAGGTTCTGTCCACGCTCTGCAGCGCCTGGGATCTCATAGGAGCACTCCGCGTGTCTTCCCCGAGTGTCTCCTAGTGCGGGCTGCCGGGGAAAGGCAGGGGTTGGGCTGGAAATGCAGGTAGCATCTAGTGCCTCCCCCTGGACGAATCAGGTAATTAGCCGACTTCCCCCAGCCAGGGAACACCTGTGACACCAGGCAGCTGCGTGAAGGTCGGCCCCAAACCTCCCCAACCCACTCGGAGGTGTTCCGGAATTCTGACTGTGGCGAGGATCCGTACTCTTTCTGCAGCTCCTGGGATCTCCTAGGAGCCCTCCGAGTGTCTTCCCCGATTGTCTCGTAGTGCGTGCTGCCGGAGAAAGGCGGGCGTTGGGCCGGAAATACAGGTAGCATCTAGTGCCTCCCCCTGCACAGATCAGGTATTTAGCAGAATTCCCCCTGCCAGGGAACACCTTTGACACCATGCAGCTGCATGAAGGGCGGCTCCAAAACTCCCCCACCCACTCGGCGCGTTCTGGAATACTCATTGTGGGGAGGTTCAGTCCTCAGTTTGCGGGGCCTGGGATCTCCTAGGAGCACTCCGCTTGTCTTCCCCAATTGTCTCATAGTGAGGCCTGCAGGGGAGAGCGGGGGTTGGGCTGGAAATGCCGGTAGCATCTATTGCCTCCCCCTGCACAGATCAGGTAATTAGCAGACTTCCCCCTGCCAGGTAACACCTGTGACATCAGGCAGCTGCGTGGAGGGCGGCCCCAAACCTCCCCAAACCACTCGGACGCGTTCCGGAATTCTGAGTGTGGCGAGGTTCCGTCCTCTGTCTGCAGAGCCTGGGATCTCCGAGGAGGCCTCCGCGTGTCTTCCCCAAGTGTCTCCTCGTGCGGGCTTCCGGGGTAACGCGGGGGTTGGTCTGGAAATGCAGGTAGCATCTAGTGCCTCCCCCTGCACAGATCAGGTATGTAGTGGAATTCCTCCTGCAAGTGAACACCTGTGACACCAGGAAGCTGCATGGAGGGCGGCCCAAAACATCCCCAACCCACTCGACCGCGTTCCGGAATTCTGAGTGTTGCGAGGTTCCATCCTCTGTCTGCAGGGCCGGGGTCTCCTAGGAGCCCTCCACGTGTCTTCCCCGAGTGTTTCCAAGTGCGTGTTGCTGGGGAAAGGCGGGGGTTGGGCTGGAAATGCAGGTAGCATCTAGTGCCTCCCCCTGCACAGATCAGGTAATTAGCGGACTTCCCCCTGCCAGGGAACACCTGTGACACCAGGCAGCTGCGTGGGTGGTGGCCCCAAACCTCCCACACCCACTCGGGCGCGTTCTGGAATTCTGAGTGTGGGGAGGTTCAGTCCTCTGTTTGCGGCGCTTGGGATCTCTTAGGAGCACTCCGCGTGTCTTCCCGGAGTGTTTCCTAATGTGGGCTGCCGGGGAAATGCGGGGGATGGGCTGGAAATGCAGGTAGCATCTAGTGCCTCCCACTGGACGAATCAGGTATTTAGCGGACTTCCCCCAGCCAGGGAACACATGTGACACCAGGCAGCTGCGTGGAGGGCGGCAACAAACCTCCCCAATCAAGTCGGCCGCTTCCGGAATTCTGAGTGTGGCGAGGTTCCGTCCTCTGTCTGCAGCACCTGGGATCTCCTAGGAGCCCTCCGCGTGTCTTCCCCGAGTGTCTCCTAGTGCGGGCTGCCTGGGAATGGCGGGGGTTGGGCTGGAAATGCAGGTAGCATCTTGTGCCTCCCCCTGGACGAATCAGGTAATTAGCCGACTTCCCCCAGCCAGGGAACATCTGTGACACCAGGCAGCTGCGTGGAGTGCGGCCCCAAACTTCCCCAACCCACTCGGAGGTGTTCCGGAATTCTGACTGTGGCGAGGATCCGTACTCTCTCTGCAGCTCCTGGGATCTCCTAGGAGCCCTCCGAGTGTCTTCCCCGATTGTCTCGTAGTGCGTGCTGCCGGAGAAAGGCGGGCGATGGGCTGGAAATGCAGGTAGCATCTAGTGCTTCCCCCTGAACAGATAAGGTATTTAGCGGACTTCCCCCTGCCAGGGAACACCTGTGACACCATGCAGCTGCATGGAGGGCGGCTCCAAAACTCCCCCACCCACTCGGCGCGTTCTGGAATCCTCATTGTGGGGAGGTTCAGTCCTCAGTTTGCGGGGCCTGGGATCTCCTAGGAGCACTCCGCTTGTCTTCCCCAAGTGTCTCATAGTGAGGACTGCAGGGGAAAGCGGGGGTTGGGCTGGAAATGCCGGTAGCATCTATTGCCTCCCCCTGCACAGATCAGGTAATTAGCGGACTTCCCCCTGCCAGGTAACACCTGTGACATCAGGCAGCTGCGTGGAGGGCGGCCCCAAACCTCCCCCAACCACTCGGCCACGTTCCGGAATTCTGAGTGTGGCGAGGTTCCGTCCTCTGTCTGCAGCGCCTGGGATCTCCTAGGAGCCCTCCGCGTGTCTTCTCCGAGTGTCTCTTAGTGCGGGATGCCGAGGAAAGACGGGGGTTGGGCTGCAAATGCAGGTAGCATCTAGTGCCTCCCCCTGCACAGATCAGGTAATTAGAGGACTTCCCCCTACAAGGGAACACTTGTGACACCAGGAAGCTGAGTGGAGGGCGGCCCCAAACCTCCCCCACCCACTCGGCCGCGTTCCGGAATTCTGAGTGTTGTGAGGTTCTGTCCTTGCTCTGCAGCGCCTGGGATCTCATAGGAGCCCTCCGCGTGTCTTCCCCGAGTGTCTCCTAGTGCGGGCTGCCGGGAAAGGCAGGGGTTGGGCTGGAAATGCATGTAGCATCTAGTGCCTCCCCCTGCACAGATCAGGTAATTAGCGGACTTCCTCCTGCCCGTGAAACCTGTGACACTAGGCAGCTGCGTGGAGGGCGGCCCCAAACCTCCCCAAACCACTCGGACGTGTTCCGGAATTCTGAGTGTGGCGAGGTTCCGTCCTCTGTCTGCAGAGCCTGGGAACTCCGAGGAGCTCTCCGCGTGTCTTTCCTGAGTGTCTCCTCGTGCGGGCTGCCGGGGTAAAGCGGGGGTTGGTCTGGAAATGCAGGTAACATCTAGTGCCTCCCCCTGCACAGATCAGGTATGTAGTGGAATTCCTCCTGCAAGTGAACACCTGTGACCCCAGGAAGCTGCATGGAGGGCGGCCTAAAACATCCCCAACCCACTCGACCGCGTTCCGGAATTCTGAGTGTTGCGAGGTTCCATCCTCTTTCTGCAGGGCCGGGGTCTCCTAGGAGCCCTCCACGTGTCTTCCCCGAGTGTCTCCAAGTGCGTGTTGCCGGGGAAAGGCGGGGGTTGGGCTGGAAATGCAGGTAGCATCTAGTGCCTCCCCCTGCACAGATCAGGTAATTAGCGGACTTCCCCCTGCCAGGGAACACCTGTGACACCAGGCAGCTGCGTGGATGGTGGCCCCAAAACTCCCACACCCACTCGGGCGCGTTCTGGAATTCTGAGTGTGGGGAGGTTCAGTCCTCTGTTTGCGGCGCCTGGGATCAATTAGGAGCACTCCGCGTGTATTCCCGGACTGTTTCCTAATGTGGGCTGCCGGGGAAATGCGGGGGATGGGCTGGAATTGCAGGTAGCATCTAGTGCCTCCTCCTCGAGGAATCAGGTAATTAGCGGACTTCCCCCAGCCAGGGAAAACCTGTGACACCAGGCAGCGGCGTGGATGGCGGCCCCAAACCTCCCCCACCGACTCGGCCGCGTTCCGGAATTCAGAGTGTGGCGAGGTTCCGTCCTCTGTCTGCAGCGCCTGGGATCTCCTAGGAGCCATCCGCGTGTCTTCCCGGAGTGTCTCCTAGTGCGGGCTGCCGGGGAAAGGCGGGGGTTTTGCTGGAAATGCAGGTAGCATCTAGTGCCTCCCCCTGCACAGATCAGGTAATTAGCGGAGTTCCTCCTGCTAGTGAACACTTGTGACACCAGGCAGCTTCGTGGAGGGCGGCAACAAACCTCCCCAATCAAGTCGGCCGCTTCCGGAATTCTGAGTGTGGCGAGGTTCCTTCCTCTATATGCAGCGCCTGGGATCTCCTAGGAGCCCTCCGCGTGTCTTCTCCGAGTGTATTTTAATGCAGTCTGCCGGGGAAAGACGGGGGTTAGGCTGGAAATGCAGGTAGAATCTAGTGCCTCCAACTGCACAGATCAGGTAATTAGCGGACTTCCCCCTGTCAGGGAACACCTGTGACACCAGGCATCTGCGTGGAGGGCGGCCCCAAACCTCCCCAACCCACTCGGAGTTGTTCCGGAATTCGGAGTGTGGCGAGGTTCCGTACTCTCTCTGCAGTTCCTGGGATCTCCTAGGAGTCTTCCGAGTGTCTTCCCCGAGTGTCTCGTAGTGCGTGCTGCCGGGGAAAGGCGGGGGTTGGGATGGAAAAGCAGGTAGCATCTAGTGCCTCCCCCTGCACAGATCAGCTAATTAGCGGACGTCCCCCTGCCAGGGAACACCTGTGACACCATGCAGCTTCATGGTTGTAGGCCCCAAACCTCCCCCACCCACTCGGCGCGTTCTGGAATCCTCATTGTGGGGAGGTTCACTCCTCAGTTTGCAGTGCCTGGAATCTCCTAGGAGCACTCCGATTGTCTTCCCCAAGTGTCTCATAGTGCCGCCTGCAGGGGAAAGCGGGGGTTGGGCTGGAAATGCCAGTAGCATCTATTGCCTCCCCCTGCACAGATCAGGTAATTAGCGGACTTCCCCCTGCCATTTAACACCTGTGACACCAGACAGCTGCGTGGAGGGCAGCCCCAAACCTCCCCCAAACACTCGGCCACGTTCCGGAATTCTGAGTGTGGCGAGGTTCCGTCCTCTGTCTGCATCGCCTGGGATCTCCTCGGAGCCCTCCGTGTGTCTTCTCCGATTGTCTCCTAGTGCGGGCTGCCGGGGAAATTCGGGGGTTGTGCTGGAAGTGCAGGTAGCATCTAGTGCCTCCCCCTGCACAGATCAGGTATTAGCGGACATCCCCCTGCCAGGGAACACCTGTGACACCAGGCAGCTGCATGGAGGGCGGCCCCAAACCTCCCCAACCCACTCGGAGTTGTTTCGGAATTCTGAGTGTGGCGAGGATCCGTACTCTCTCTTCAGCTCCTGGGATCTCCTAGGAGCCTTCCGAGTTTCTTCCCCGATTGTCTCGTAGTGCGTGTTGCCGGGGAAAAGCAGGCGTTGGGCTGGAAATGCAGGTAGCATCTAGTGCCTCCCCCTGCACAGATAAGGTAATTAGCGGACTTCCCCCTGCCAGGGAACACCTGTGACCCCATGCAGCTGCATGGAGGGCGGCTCCAAACCTCCCCCACCCACTCGGCGCGTTCTGGAATCCTCATTGTGGGGAGGTTCAGTCCTCAGTTTGCGGGGCCTGGGATCTCCTAGGAACACTCCGCTTGTCTTCCCCAAGTGTCTCATAGTGAGGGCTGCAGGGGAAATCGGGGGTTGGGCTGGAAATGCCGGTAGCATCTATTACCTCCCCCTGCACAGATCAGGTATTTAGCGGACTTCCCCCTGCCAGGTAACACCTGTGACACCAGGCAGCTTCGTGGAGGGCGGCAACAAACCTCCCCAATCAAGTCGGCCGCTTCCGGAATTCTGAGTGTGGCGAGGTTCCGTCCTCTACATGCAGCGCCTGGGATCTCCTAGGAGCCCTCCGCGTGTCTTCTCCGAGTGTTTTTTAATGCGGTCTGCCGGGGAAAGACGGGGGTTAGGCTGGAAATGCAGGTAGAATCTAGTGCCTCCAACTGCACAAATCAGGTAATTAGCGGACTTCCCCCTAAAAGGGAACACCTGTGACACCAGGCATCTGCGTGGAGGGCTGCCCCAAATCTCCCCAACCCACTCGGCCGCGTTCCGGAATTCTGAGTGTGGCGAGGTTCCGTCCTCTGTCTGCAGTATCTGGGATCTCCTAGGAGTCCTCCGAGTGTCTTCCCCGAGTGTCTCGTAGTGCGTGCTGCTGGGGAAATGCGGGGGTTGGGCTGGAAATGCAGGTAGCATCTAGTGCCTCCCCCTGCACAGATCAGCTAATTAGCGGACGTCCCCCTGTCAGGGAACACCTGTGACACCATGCAGCTGCATGGATGGAGGCCCCAAACCTCCCTCACCCACTCGGCGCGTTCTGGAATCCTCATTGTGGGGAGGTTCAGTCCTCAGTTTGCGGTGCCTGGGATCTCCTAGGAGCACTCCGCTTGTCTTCCCCAAGTGTCTCATAGTGCGGGCTGCAGGGGAAAGCGGGGGTTGGGCTGGAAATGCCGGTAGCATCTATTGCCTCCCCCTGCACAGATCAGGTAATTAGCGGACTTCCCCCTGCCAGGTAACACCTGTGACACCAGGCAGCTGCGTGGAGGGCGGCCCCAATCCTCCCCCAACCACTAGGACATGTTCCGGAATTCTGAGTGTGGCGAGGTTCCGTCCTCTGTCTGCAGCGCCTGGGATCTCCTAGGAGCCCTCCGCGTGTCTTCTCCGAGTGTCTCTTAGTGCGGGATGCCGGGGAAAGACGGGGGTATGGCTGGAAATGCAGGTAGCATCTAGTGCCTCCCCCTGCACAGATCAGGTAATTAGCGGACTTCCCCCTACAAGGGAACACCTGGGATACCATGAAGCTGCGTGGAGGGCGGCCCAAATACTCCCCCACCCACTCGGGCGCGTTCCGGAATTCTGAGAGTTGCGAGGTTCCGTCCTCTGTCTGCAGCGCCTGGGATCTCCTAATAGCCTTCCGTGTGTCTTCCCCGAGTGTGTCCTAGTGCGGGCTGCCGGGGAATGTCGGGGGTTGGGCTGGAAATACAGGTAGCATCTAGTGCCTCCCCCTGCACAGATCAGGAAATGAGCGGACTTCCTCCTGCCAGTGAACACCTGTGACACCATGCAGCTGCGTTGTGGGCGGCAACAAACCTCCCCAATCAACTCGGCCGCGTTCCGGAATTCTGAGTGTGGCGAGGTTCCGTCCTCTGTCTGCATCGCCTGGGATCACCTCGGAGCCCTCCGTGTGTCTTCTCCGAGTGTCTCCTAGTGCGGGCTGCCTGGGAAATTCGGGGGTTGTGCTGGAAGTGCAGGTAGCTTCTAGTGCCTCCCCCTGCACAGATCAGGTATTAGCGGACATCCCCCTGCCAGGGAACACCTGTGACACCAGGCAGCTGCGTGGAGGGCGGCCCCAAACCTCCCCAACCCACTCGGCCGCGTTCCGGAATTCTGAGTGTGGCGAGGTTTCGTCCTCTGTCTGCAGAATCTGGGATCTCCTAGGAGCCCTCCGCTTGTCTTCACCAAGTGTCTCCTAGTGCGGGCTGCCGGGGAAATGCGGGGATTGGGCTGGAAATGCAGGTATAATCTAGTGCCTCCCCCTGCACAGATCAGGTAATTAGCGGACTTCCCCCTACAAGGGAACACCTGGGACACCATGAAGCTGCGTGGAGGGCGGCCCCAATACTCCCCCACCCACTCGGGCGCGTTCCGGAATTCTGAGAGTTGCGAGGTTCCGTCCTCTGTCTGCAGCGCCTGGGATCTCCTAGGAGCCTTCCGCGTGTCTTCCCCGAGTGTGTCCTAGTGCGGGCTGCCGGGGAAAGTCGGGGGTTGGGCTGGAAATACAGGTAGCATCTAGTGCCTCCCCCTGCACAGATCAGGAAATGAGCGGACTTCCTCTTGTAAGTGAACACCTGTGACACCAGGCAACTGCGTGGAGGGCGGCAACAAACCTCCCCAATCAACTCGGCCGCGTTACGGAATTCTGAGTGTGGCGAGGTTCCGTCCTCTGTCTGCATCGCCTGGGATCTACTCGGAGCCATCCGCGTGTCTTCCCGGAGTGTCTCCTAGTGCGGGCTGCCGGGGAAAGGCGGGGGTTTTGCTGGAAATGCAGGTAGCATCTAGTGCCTCCCCCTGCACAGATCAGGTAATTAGCGGAGTTCCTCCTGCTAGTGAACACTTGTGACACCAGGCAGCTTCGTGGAGGGCGGCAACAAACCTCCCCAATCAAGTCGGCCGCTTCCGGAATTCTGAGTGTGGCGAGGTTCCTTCCTCTATATGCAGCGCCTGGGATCTCCTAGGAGCCCTCCGCGTGTCTTCTCCGAGTGTATTTTAATGCAGTCTGCCGGGGAAAGACGGGGGTTAGGCTGGAAATGCAGGTAGAATCTAGTGCCTCCAACTGCACAGATCAGGTAATTAGCGGACTTCCCCCTGTCAGGGAACACCTGTGACACCAGGCATCTGCGTGGAGGGCGGCCCCAAACCTCCCCAACCCACTCGGAGTTGTTCCGGAATTCGGAGTGTGGCGAGGTTCCGTACTCTCTCTGCAGTTCCTGGGATCTCCTAGGAGTCTTCCGAGTGTCTTCCCCGAGTGTCTCGTAGTGCGTGCTGCCGGGGAAAGGCGGGGGTTGGGATGGAAAAGCAGGTAGCATCTAGTGCCTCCACCTGCACAGATCAGCTAATTAGCGGACGTCCCCCTGCCAGGGAACACCTGTGACACCATGCAGCTTCATGGTTGTAGGCCCCAAAACTCCCCCACCCACTCGGCGCGTTCTGGAATCCTCATTGTGGGGAGGTTCACTCCTCAGTTTGCAGTGCCTGGAATCTCCTAGGAGCACTCCGATTGTCTTCCCCAAGTGTCTCATAGTGCCGCCTGCAGGGGAAAGCGGGGGTTGGGCTGGAAATGCCAGTAGCATCTATTGCCTCCCCCTGCACAGATCAGGTAATTAGCGGACTTCCCCCTGCCATTTAACACCTGTGACACCAGACAGCTGCGTGGAGGGCAGCCCCAAACCTCCCCCAAACACTCGGCCACGTTCCGGAATTCTGAGTGTGGCGAGGTTCCGTCCTCTGTCTGCATCGCCTGGGATCTCCTCGGAGCCCTCCGTGTGTCTTCTCCGATTGTCTCCTAGTGCGGGCTGCCGGGGAAATTCGGGGGTTGTGCTGGAAGTGCAGGTAGCATCTAGTGCCTCCCCCTGCACAGATCAGGTATTAGTGGACATCCCCCTGCCAGGGAACACCTGTGACACCAGGCAGCTGCATGGAGGGCGGCCCCAAACCTCCCCAACCCACTCGGAGTTGTTTCGGAATTCTGAGTGTGGCGAGGATCCGTACTCTCTCTTCAGCTCCTGGGATCTCCTAGGAGCCTTCCGAGTTTCTTCCCCGATTGTCTCGTAGTGCGTGTTGCCGGGGAAAAGCAGGCGTTGGGCTGGAAATGCAGGTAGCATCTAGTGCCTCCCCCTGCACAGATAAGGTAATTAGCGGACTTCCCCCTGCCAGGGAACACCTGTGACCCCATGCAGCTGCATGGAGGGCGGCTCCAAACCTCCCCCACCCACTCGGCGCGTTCTGGAATCCTCATTGTGGGGAGGTTCAGTCCTCAGTTTGCGGGGCCTGGGATCTCCTAGGAACACTCCGCTTGTCTTCCCCAAGTGTCTCATAGTGAGGGCTGCAGGGGAAATCGGGGGTTGGGCTGGAAATGCCGGTAGCATCTATTACCTCCCCCTGCACAGATCAGGTATTTAGCGGACTTCCCCCTGCCAGGTAACACCTGTGACACCAGGCAGCTTCGTGGAGGGCGGCAACAAACCTCCCCAATCAAGTCGGCCGCTTCCGGAATTCTGAGTGTGGCGAGGTTCCGTCCTCTACATGCAGCGCCTGGGATCTCCTAGGAGCCCTCCGCGTGTCTTCTCCGAGTGTTTTTTAATGCGGTCTGCCGGGGAAAGACGGGGGTTAGGCTGGAAATGCAGGTAGAATCTAGTGCCTCCAACTGCACAAATCAGGTAATTAGCGGACTTCCCCCTAAAAGGGAACACCTGTGACACCAGGCAGCTTCGTGGAGGGCTGCCCCAAATCTCCCCAACCCACTCGGCCGCGTTCCGGAATTCTGAGTGTGGCGAGGTTCCGTCCTCTGTCTGCAGTATCTGGGATCTCCTAGGAGCCCTCCGCTTGTCTTCACCGAGTGTCTCCTAGTGCGGGCTGCCGGGGAAATGTGGGGTTTGGGCTGGATATGCAGGTATCATCTAGTGCCTCCCCCTGCACAGATCAGGTAATTAGCGGACATCCCCCTGCCAGGGAACACCTGTGACACCAGGCATCTGCGTGGATGGCGGCCCCAAACCTCCCCAACCCACTCGGCCGCGTTCCGGAATTCTGAGTGTGGCGAGGTTCCGTCCTCTGTCTGCAGTATCTGGGATCTCCTAGGAGTCCTCCGAGTGTCTTCCCCGAGTGTCTCGTAGTGCGTGCTGCTGGGGAAATGCGGGGGTTGGGCTGGAAATGCAGGTAGCATCTAGTGCCTCCCCCTGCACAGATCAGCTAATTAGCGGACGTCCCCCTGTCAGGGAACACCTGTGACACCATGCAGCTGCATGGATGGAGGCCCCAAACCTCCCTCACCCACTCGGCGCGTTCTGGAATCCTCATTGTGGGGAGGTTCAGTCCTCAGTTTGCGGTGCCTGGGATCTCCTAGGAGCACTCCGCTTGTCTTCCCCAAGTGTCTCATAGTGCGGGCTGCAGGGGAAAGCGGGGGTTGGGCTGGAAATGCCGGTAGCATCTATTGCCTCCCCCTGCACAGATCAGGTAATTAGCGGACTTCCCCCTGCCAGGTAACACCTGTGACACCAGGCAGCTGCGTGGAGGGCGGCCCCAATCCTCCCCCAACCACTAGGACATGTTCCGGAATTCTGAGTGTGGCGAGGTTCCGTCCTCTGTCTGCAGCGCCTGGGATCTCCTAGGAGCCCTCCGCGTGTCTTCTCCGAGTGTCTCTTAGTGCGGGATGCCGGGGAAAGACGGGGGTATGGCTGGAAATGCAGGTAGCATCTAGTGCCTCCCCCTGCACAGATCAGGTAATTAGCGGACTTCCCCCTACAAGGGAACACCTGGGATACCATGAAGCTGCGTGGAGGGCGGCCCAAATACTCCCCCACCCACTCGGGCGCGTTCCGGAATTCTGAGAGTTGCGAGGTTCCGTCCTCTGTCTGCAGCGCCTGGGATCTCCTAATAGCCTTCCGTGTGTCTTCCCCGAGTGTGTCCTAGTGCGGGCTTCCGGGGAATGTCGGGGGTTGTGCTGGAAATACAGGTAGCATCTAGTGCCTCCCCCTGCACAGATCAGGAAATGAGCGGACTTCCTCCTGCCAGTGAACACCTGTGACACCATGCAGCTGCGTTGTGGGCGGCAACAAACCTCCCCAATCAACTCGGCCGCGTTCCGGAATTCTGAGTGTGGCGAGGTTCCGTCCTCTGTCTGCATCGCCTGGGTCACCTCGGAGCCCTCCGTGTGTCTTCTCCGAGTGTCTCCTAGTGCGGGCTGCCTGGGAAATTCGGGGGTTGTGCTGGAAGTGCAGGTAGCTTCTAGTGCCTCCCCCTGCACAGATCAGGTATTAGCGGACATCCCCCTGCCAGGGAACACCTGTGACACCAGGCAGCTGCGTGGAGGGCGGCCCCAAACCTCCCCAACCCACTCGGCCGCGTTCCGGAATTCTGAGTGTGGCGAGGTTTCGTCCTCTGTCTGCAGAATCTGGGATCTCCTAGGAGCCCTCCGCTTGTCTTCACCAAGTGTCTCCTAGTGCGGGCTGCCGGGGAAATGCGGGGATTGGGCTGGAAATGCAGGTATAATCTAGTGCCTCCCCCTGCACAGATCAGGTAATTAGCGGACTTCCCCCTACAAGGGAACACCTGGGACACCATGAAGCTGCGTGGAGGGCGGCCCCAATACTCCCCCACCCACTCGGGCGCGTTCCGGAATTCTGAGAGTTGCGAGGTTCCGTCCTCTGTCTGCAGCGCCTGGGATCTCCTAGGAGCCTTCCGCGTGTCTTCCCCGAGTGTGTCCTAGTGCGGGCTGCCGGGGAAAGTCGGGGGTTGGGCTGGAAATACAGGTAGCATCTAGTGCCTCCCCCTGCACAGATCAGGAAATGAGCGGACTTCCTCTTGTAAGTGAACACCTGTGACACCAGGCAACTGCGTGGAGGGCGGCAACAAACCTCCCCAATCAACTCGGCCGCGTTACGGAATTCTGAGTGTGGCGAGGTTCCGTCCTCTGTCTGCATCGCCTGGGATCTACTCGGAGCCATCCGCGTGTCTTCCCGGAGTGTCTCCTAGTGCGGGCTGCCGGGGAAAGGCGGGGGTTTTGCTGGAAATGCAGGTAGCATCTAGTGCCTCCCCCTGCACAGATCAGGTAATTAGCGGAGTTCCTCCTGCTAGTGAACACTTGTGACACCAGGCAGCTTCGTGGAGGGCGGCAACAAACCTCCCCAATCAAGTCGGCCGCTTCCGGAATTCTGAGTGTGGCGAGGTTCCTTCCTCTATATGCAGCGCCTGGGATCTCCTAGGAGCCCTCCGCGTGTCTTCTCCGAGTGTATTTTAATGCAGTCTGCCGGGGAAAGACGGGGGTTAGGCTGGAAATGCAGGTAGAATCTAGTGCCTCCAACTGCACAGATCAGGTAATTAGCGGACTTCCCCCTGTCAGGGAACACCTGTGACACCAGGCATCTGCGTGGAGGGCGGCCCCAAACCTCCCCAACCCACTCGGAGTTGTTCCGGAATTCGGAGTGTGGCGAGGTTCCGTACTCTCTCTGCAGTTCCTGGGATCTCCTAGGAGTCTTCCGAGTGTCTTCCCCGAGTGTCTCGTAGTGCGTGCTGCCGGGGAAAGGCGGGGGTTGGGATGGAAAAGCAGGTAGCATCTAGTGCCTCCCCCTGCACAGATCAGCTAATTAGCGGACGTCCCCCTGCCAGGGAACACCTGTGACACCATGCAGCTTCATGGTTGTAGGCCCCAAACCTCCCCCACCCACTCGGCGCGTTCTGGAATCCTCATTGTGGGGAGGTTCACTCCTCAGTTTGCAGTGCCTGGAATCTCCTAGGAGCACTCCGATTGTCTTCCCCAAGTGTCTCATAGTGCCGCCTGCAGGGGAAAGCGGGGGTTGGGCTGGAAATGCCAGTAGCATCTATTGCCTCCCCCTGCACAGATCAGGTAATTAGCGGACTTCCCCCTGCCATTTAACACCTGTGACACCAGACAGCTGCGTGGAGGGCAGCCCCAAACCTCCCCCAAACACTCGGCCACGTTCCGGAATTCTGAGTGTGGCGAGGTTCCGTCCTCTGTCTGCATCGCCTGGGATCTCCTCGGAGCCCTCCGTGTGTCTTCTCCGATTGTCTCCTAGTGCGGGCTGCCGGGGAAATTCGGGGGTTGTGCTGGAAGTGCAGGTAGCATCTAGTGCCTCCCCCTGCACAGATCAGGTATTAGCGGACATCCCCCTGCCAGGGAACACCTGTGACACCAGGCAGCTGCATGGAGGGCGGCCCCAAACCTCCCCAACCCACTCGGAGTTGTTTCGGAATTCTGAGTGTGGCGAGGATCCGTACTCTCTCTTCAGCTCCTGGGATCTCCTAGGAGCCTTCCGAGTTTCTTCCCCGATTGTCTCGTAGTGCGTGTTGCCGGGGAAAAGCAGGCGTTGGGCTGGAAATGCAGGTAGCATCTAGTGCCTCCCCCTGCACAGATAAGGTAATTAGCGGACTTCCCCCTGCCAGGGAACACCTGTGACCCCATGCAGCTGCATGGAGGGCGGCTCCAAACCTCCCCCACCCACTCGGCGCGTTCTGGAATCCTCATTGTGGGGAGGTTCAGTCCTCAGTTTGCGGGGCCTGGGATCTCCTAGGAACACTCCGCTTGTCTTCCCCAAGTGTCTCATAGTGAGGGCTGCAGGGGAAATCGGGGGTTGGGCTGGAAATGCCGGTAGCATCTATTACCTCCCCCTGCACAGATCAGGTATTTAGCGGACTTCCCCCTGCCAGGTAACACCTGTGACACCAGGCAGCTTCGTGGAGGGCGGCAACAAACCTCCCCAATCAAGTCGGCCGCTTCCGGAATTCTGAGTGTGGCGAGGTTCCGTCCTCTACATGCAGCGCCTGGGATCTCCTAGGAGCCCTCCGCGTGTCTTCTCCGAGTGTTTTTTAATGCGGTCTGCCGGGGAAAGACGGGGGTTAGGCTGGAAATGCAGGTAGAATCTAGTGCCTCCAACTGCACAAATCAGGTAATTAGCGGACTTCCCCCTAAAAGGGAACACCTGTGACACCAGGCATCTGCGTGGAGGGCTGCCCCAAATCTCCCCAACCCACTCGGCCGCGTTCCGGAATTCTGAGTGTGGCGAGGTTCCGTCCTCTGTCTGCAGTATCTGGGATCTCCTAGGAGTCCTCCGAGTGTCTTCCCCGAGTGTCTCGTAGTGCGTGCTGCTGGGGAAATGCGGGGGTTGGGCTGGAAATGCAGGTAGCATCTAGTGCCTCCCCCTGCACAGATCAGCTAATTAGCGGACGTCCCCCTGTCAGGGAACACCTGTGACACCATGCAGCTGCATGGATGGAGGCCCCAAACCTCCCTCACCCACTCGGCGCGTTCTGGAATCCTCATTGTGGGGAGGTTCAGTCCTCAGTTTGCGGTGCCTGGGATCTCCTAGGAGCACTCCGCTTGTCTTCCCCAAGTGTCTCATAGTGCGGGCTGCAGGGGAAAGCGGGGGTTGGGCTGGAAATGCCGGTAGCATCTATTGCCTCCCCCTGCACAGATCAGGTAATTAGCGGACTTCCCCCTGCCAGGTAACACCTGTGACACCAGGCAGCTGCGTGGAGGGCGGCCCCAATCCTCCCCCAACCACTAGGACATGTTCCGGAATTCTGAGTGTGGCGAGGTTCCGTCCTCTGTCTGCAGCGCCTGGGATCTCCTAGGAGCCCTCCGCGTGTCTTCTCCGAGTGTCTCTTAGTGCGGGATGCCGGGGAAAGACGGGGGTATGGCTGGAAATGCAGGTAGCATCTAGTGCCTCCCCCTGCACAGATCAGGTAATTAGCGGACTTCCCCCTACAAGGGAACACCTGGGATACCATGAAGCTGCGTGGAGGGCGGCCCAAATACTCCCCCACCCACTCGGGCGCGTTCCGGAATTCTGAGAGTTGCGAGGTTCCGTCCTCTGTCTGCAGCGCCTGGGATCTCCTAATAGCCTTCCGTGTGTCTTCCCCGAGTGTGTCCTAGTGCGGGCTGCCGGGGAATGTCGGGGGTTGGGCTGGAAATACAGGTAGCATCTAGTGCCTCCCCCTGCACAGATCAGGAAATGAGCGGACTTCCTCCTGCCAGTGAACACCTGTGACACCATGCAGCTGCGTTGTGGGCGGCAACAAACCTCCCCAATCAACTCGGCCGCGTTCCGGAATTCTGAGTGTGGCGAGGTTCCGTCCTCTGTCTGCATCGCCTGGGATCACCTCGGAGCCCTCCGTGTGTCTTCTCCGAGTGTCTCCTAGTGCGGGCTGCCTGGGAAATTCGGGGGTTGTGCTGGAAGTGCAGGTAGCTTCTAGTGCCTCCCCCTGCACAGATCAGGTATTAGCGGACATCCCCCTGCCAGGGAACACCTGTGACACCAGGCAGCTGCGTGGAGGGCGGCCCCAAACCTCCCCAACCCACTCGGCCGCGTTCCGGAATTCTGAGTGTGGCGAGGTTTCGTCCTCTGTCTGCAGAATCTGGGATCTCCTAGGAGCCCTCCGCTTGTCTTCACCAAGTGTCTCCTAGTGCGGGCTGCCGGGGAAATGCGGGGATTGGGCTGGAAATGCAGGTATAATCTAGTGCCTCCCCCTGCACAGATCAGGTAATTAGCGGACTTCCCCCTACAAGGGAACACCTGGGACACCATGAAGCTGCGTGGAGGGCGGCCCCAATACTCCCCCACCCACTCGGGCGCGTTCCGGAATTCTGAGAGTTGCGAGGTTCCGTCCTCTGTCTGCAGCGCCTGGGATCTCCTAGGAGCCTTCCGCGTGTCTTCCCCGAGTGTGTCCTAGTGCGGGCTGCCGGGGAAAGTCGGGGGTTGGGCTGGAAATACAGGTAGCATCTAGTGCCTCCCCCTGCACAGATCAGGAAATGAGCGGACTTCCTCTTGTAAGTGAACACCTGTGACACCAGGCAACTGCGTGGAGGGCGGCAACAAACCTCCCCAATCAACTCGGCCGCGTTACGGAATTCTGAGTGTGGCGAGGTTCCGTCCTCTGTCTGCATCGCCTGGGATCTACTCGGAGCCATCCGCGTGTCTTCCCGGAGTGTCTCCTAGTGCGGGCTGCCGGGGAAAGGCGGGGGTTTTGCTGGAAATGCAGGTAGCATCTAGTGCCTCCCCCTGCACAGATCAGGTAATTAGCGGAGTTCCTCCTGCTAGTGAACACTTGTGACACCAGGCAGCTTCGTGGAGGGCGGCAACAAACCTCCCCAATCAAGTCGGCCGCTTCCGGAATTCTGAGTGTGGCGAGGTTCCTTCCTCTATATGCAGCGCCTGGGATCTCCTAGGAGCCCTCCGCGTGTCTTCTCCGAGTGTATTTTAATGCAGTCTGCCGGGGAAAGACGGGGGTTAGGCTGGAAATGCAGGTAGAATCTAGTGCCTCCAACTGCACAGATCAGGTAATTAGCGGACTTCCCCCTGTCAGGGAACACCTGTGACACCAGGCATCTGCGTGGAGGGCGGCCCCAAACCTCCCCAACCCACTCGGAGTTGTTCCGGAATTCGGAGTGTGGCGAGGTTCCGTACTCTCTCTGCAGTTCCTGGGATCTCCTAGGAGTCTTCCGAGTGTCTTCCCCGAGTGTCTCGTAGTGCGTGCTGCCGGGGAAAGGCGGGGGTTGGGATGGAAAAGCAGGTAGCATCTAGTGCCTCCACCTGCACAGATCAGCTAATTAGCGGACGTCCCCCTGCCAGGGAACACCTGTGACACCATGCAGCTTCATGGTTGTAGGCCCCAAACCTCCCCCACCCACTCGGCGCGTTCTGGAATCCTCATTGTGGGGAGGTTCACTCCTCAGTTTGCAGTGCCTGGAATCTCCTAGGAGCACTCCGATTGTCTTCCCCAAGTGTCTCATAGTGCCGCCTGCAGGGGAAAGCGGGGGTTGGGCTGGAAATGCCAGTAGCATCTATTGCCTCCCCCTGCACAGATCAGGTAATTAGCGGACTTCCCCCTGCCATTTAACACCTGTGACACCAGACAGCTGCGTGGAGGGCAGCCCCAAACCTCCCCCAAACACTCGGCCACGTTCCGGAATTCTGAGTGTGGCGAGGTTCCGTCCTCTGTCTGCATCGCCTGGGATCTCCTCGGAGCCCTCCGTGTGTCTTCTCCGATTGTCTCCTAGTGCGGGCTGCCGGGGAAATTCGGGGGTTGTGCTGGAAGTGCAGGTAGCATCTAGTGCCTCCCCCTGCACAGATCAGGTATTAGCGGACATCCCCCTGCCAGGGAACACCTGTGACACCAGGCAGCTGCATGGAGGGCGGCCCCAAACCTCCCCAACCCACTCGGAGTTGTTTCGGAATTCTGAGTGTGGCGAGGATCCGTACTCTCTCTTCAGCTCCTGGGATCTCCTAGGAGCCTTCCGAGTTTCTTCCCCGATTGTCTCGTAGTGCGTGTTGCCGGGGAAAAGCAGGCGTTGGGCTGGAAATGCAGGTAGCATCTAGTGCCTCCCCCTGCACAGATAAGGTAATTAGCGGACTTCCCCCTGCCAGGGAACACCTGTGACCCCATGCAGCTGCATGGAGGGCGGCTCCAAACCTCCCCCACCCACTCGGCGCGTTCTGGAATCCTCATTGTGGGGAGGTTCAGTCCTCAGTTTGCGGGGCCTGGGATCTCCTAGGAACACTCCGCTTGTCTTCCCCAAGTGTCTCATAGTGAGGGCTGCAGGGGAAATCGGGGGTTGGGCTGGAAATGCCGGTAGCATCTATTACCTCCCCCTGCACAGATCAGGTATTTAGCGGACTTCCCCCTGCCAGGTAACACCTGTGACACCAGGCAGCTTCGTGGAGGGCGGCAACAAACCTCCCCAATCAAGTCGGCCGCTTCCGGAATTCTGAGTGTGGCGAGGTTCCGTCCTCTACATGCAGCGCCTGGGATCTCCTAGGAGCCCTCCGCGTGTCTTCTCCGAGTGTTTTTTAATGCGGTCTGCCGGGGAAAGACGGGGGTTAGGCTGGAAATGCAGGTAGAATCTAGTGCCTCCAACTGCACAAATCAGGTAATTAGCGGACTTCCCCCTAAAAGGGAACACCTGTGACACCAGGCAGCTTCGTGGAGGGCTGCCCCAAATCTCCCCAACCCACTCGGCCGCGTTCCGGAATTCTGAGTGTGGCGAGGTTCCGTCCTCTGTCTGCAGTATCTGGGATCTCCTAGGAGCCCTCCGCTTGTCTTCACCGAGTGTCTCCTAGTGCGGGCTGCCGGGGAAATGTGGGGTTTGGGCTGGATATGCAGGTATCATCTAGTGCCTCCCCCTGCACAGATCAGGTAATTAGCGGACATCCCCCTGCCAGGGAACACCTGTGACACCAGGCATCTGCGTGGATGGCGGCCCCAAACCTCCCCAACCCACTCGGCCGCGTTCCGGAATTCTGAGTGTGGCGAGGTTCCGTCCTCTGTCTGCAGTATCTGGGATCTCCTAGGAGTCCTCCGAGTGTCTTCCCCGAGTGTCTCGTAGTGCGTGCTGCTGGGGAAATGCGGGGGTTGGGCTGGAAATGCAGGTAGCATCTAGTGCCTCCCCCTGCACAGATCAGCTAATTAGCGGACGTCCCCCTGTCAGGGAACACCTGTGACACCATGCAGCTGCATGGATGGAGGCCCCAAACCTCCCTCACCCACTCGGCGCGTTCTGGAATCCTCATTGTGGGGAGGTTCAGTCCTCAGTTTGCGGTGCCTGGGATCTCCTAGGAGCACTCCGCTTGTCTTCCCCAAGTGTCTCATAGTGCGGGCTGCAGGGGAAAGCGGGGGTTGGGCTGGAAATGCCGGTAGCATCTATTGCCTCCCCCTGCACAGATCAGGTAATTAGCGGACTTCCCCCTGCCAGGTAACACCTGTGACACCAGGCAGCTGCGTGGAGGGCGGCCCCAATCCTCCCCCAACCACTAGGACATGTTCCGGAATTCTGAGTGTGGCGAGGTTCCGTCCTCTGTCTGCAGCGCCTGGGATCTCCTAGGAGCCCTCCGCGTGTCTTCTCCGAGTGTCTCTTAGTGCGGGATGCCGGGGAAAGACGGGGGTATGGCTGGAAATGCAGGTAGCATCTAGTGCCTCCCCCTGCACAGATCAGGTAATTAGCGGACTTCCCCCTACAAGGGAACACCTGGGATACCATGAAGCTGCGTGGAGGGCGGCCCAAATACTCCCCCACCCACTCGGGCGCGTTCCGGAATTCTGAGAGTTGCGAGGTTCCGTCCTCTGTCTGCAGCGCCTGGGATCTCCTAATAGCCTTCCGTGTGTCTTCCCCGAGTGTGTCCTAGTGCGGGCTGCCGGGGAATGTCGGGGGTTGGGCTGGAAATACAGGTAGCATCTAGTGCCTCCCCCTGCACAGATCAGGAAATGAGCGGACTTCCTCCTGCCAGTGAACACCTGTGACACCATGCAGCTGCGTTGTGGGCGGCAACAAACCTCCCCAATCAACTCGGCCGCGTTCCGGAATTCTGAGTGTGGCGAGGTTCCGTCCTCTGTCTGCATCGCCTGGGATCACCTCGGAGCCCTCCGTGTGTCTTCTCCGAGTGTCTCCTAGTGCGGGCTGCCTGGGAAATTCGGGGGTTGTGCTGGAAGTGCAGGTAGCTTCTAGTGCCTCCCCCTGCACAGATCAGGTATTAGCGGACATCCCCCTGCCAGGGAACACCTGTGACACCAGGCAGCTGCGTGGAGGGCGGCCCCAAACCTCCCCAACCCACTCGGCCGCGTTCCGGAATTCTGAGTGTGGCGAGGTTTCGTCCTCTGTCTGCAGAATCTGGGATCTCCTAGGAGCCCTCCGCTTGTCTTCACCAAGTGTCTCCTAGTGCGGGCTGCCGGGGAAATGCGGGGATTGGGCTGGAAATGCAGGTATAATCTAGTGCCTCCCCCTGCACAGATCAGGTAATTAGCGGACTTCCCCCTACAAGGGAACACCTGGGACACCATGAAGCTGCGTGGAGGGCGGCCCCAATACTCCCCCACCCACTCGGGCGCGTTCCGGAATTCTGAGAGTTGCGAGGTTCCGTCCTCTGTCTGCAGCGCCTGGGATCTCCTAGGAGCCTTCCGCGTGTCTTCCCCGAGTGTGTCCTAGTGCGGGCTGCCGGGGAAAGTCGGGGGTTGGGCTGGAAATACAGGTAGCATCTAGTGCCTCCCCCTGCACAGATCAGGAAATGAGCGGACTTCCTCTTGTAAGTGAACACCTGTGACACCAGGCAACTGCGTGGAGGGCGGCAACAAACCTCCCCAATCAACTCGGCCGCGTTACGGAATTCTGAGTGTGGCGAGGTTCCGTCCTCTGTCTGCATCGCCTGGGATCTACTCGGAGCCCTCCGTGTGTCTTCTACGAGTGTCTCCTTGTGCGGGCTGCCGGGGAAATTCGGGGGTTGTGCTGGAAGTGCAGATAGCATCTAGTGCCTCCCCCTGCACTGATCAGGTATTAGCAGACATCCCCCTGACAGGGAACACCTGTGACACCAGGCAGCTGCGGGGAGGGCGGCCCCAAACCTCCCCAACCCACTCGAAGTTGTTTCGGAATTCTGAGTGAGGCGAGGATCCGTACTCACTCTGCAGCTCCTGGGATCTCCTAGGAGCCCTCCGAGTTTCTTCCCCGATTGTCTCGTAGTGCGTGCTGCCGGGGAAAAGCGGGCGTTAGGCTGGAAATGCAGGGAGCATCTAGTGCCTCCCCCTGCACAGATCAGGTAATTAGCGGACTTCCCCCTGCCAGGGAACACCTGTGACACCAGGCAGCTGCGTGGAGGGCAGCCCCAAACCTCCCCCACCCACTCGGCGCGTTCTGGAATCCTCATTGTGGGGAGGTTCAGTCCTCAGTTTGCGGGGCCTGGGATCTCCTAGGAGCACTCCGCTTGTCTTCCCCAAGTGTCTCATAGTGAGGGCTGCAGGGGAAATCGGGGGTTGGGCTGGAAATGCCGGTAGCATCTACTGCCTCCCCCTGCACAGATCAGGTAATTAGAGGACTTCCCCCTACAAGGGAACACTTGTGACACCAGGAATCTGAGTGGAGGGCGGCCCCAAACCTCCCCCACCCACTCGGCCGCGTTCCGGAATTCTGAGTGTTGTGAGGTTCTGTCTTCGCTCTGCAGCGCCTGGGATCTCATAGGAGCCCTCCGCGTGTCTTCCCCGAGTGTCTCCTAGTGCGGGCTGCCGGGAAAGGCAGGGGTTGGGCTGGAAATGCATGTAGCATCTAGTGCCTCCCCCTGCACAGATCAGGTAATTAGCGGACTTCCTCCTGCCCGTGAAACCTGTGACACTAGGCAGCTGCGTGGAGGGCGGCCCCAAACCTCCCCAAACCACTCGGACGTGTTCCGGAATTCTGAGTGTGGCGAGGTTCCGTCCTCTGTCTGCAGAGCCTGGGAACTCCGAGGAGCTCTCCGCGTGTCTTTCCTGAGTGTCTCCTCGTGCGGGCTGCCGGGGTAAAGCGGGGGTTGGTCTGGAAATGCAGGTAACATCTAGTGCCTCCCCCTGCACAGATCAGGTATGTAGTGGAATTCCTCCTGCAAGTGAACACCTGTGACCCCAGGAAGCTGCATGGAGGGCGGCCTAAAACATCCCCAACCCACTCGACCGCGTTCCGGAATTCTGAGTGTTGCGAGGTTCCATCCTCTTTCTGCAGGGCCGGGGTCTCCTAGGAGCCCTCCACGTGTCTTCCCCGAGTGTCTCCAAGTGCGTGTTGCCGGGGAAAGGCGGGGGTTGGGCTGGAAATGCAGGTAGCATCTAGTGCCTCCCCCTGCACAGATCAGGTAATTAGCGGACTTCCCCCTGCCAGGGAACACCTGTGACACCAGGCAGCTGCGTGGATGGTGGCCCCAAAACTCCCACACCCACTCGGGCGCGTTCTGGAATTCTGAGTGTGGGGAGGTTCAGTCCTCTGTTTGCGGCGCCTGGGATCAATTAGGAGCACTCCGCGTGTATTCCCGGACTGTTTCCTAATGTGGGCTGCCGGGGAAATGCGGGGGATGGGCTGGAATTGCAGGTAGCATCTAGTGCCTCCTCCTCGAGGAATCAGGTAATTAGCGGACTTCCCCCAGCCAGGGAAAACCTGTGACACCAGGCAGCGGCGTGGATGGCGGCCCCAAACCTCCCCCACCGACTCGGCCGCGTTCCGGAATTCAGAGTGTGGCGAGGTTCCGTCCTCTGTCTGCAGCGCCTGGGAACTCCTAGGAGCCATCCGCGTGTCTTCCCGGAGTGTCTCCTAGTGCGGGCTGCCGGGGAAAGGCGGGGGTTTTGCTGGAAATGCAGGTAGCATCTAGTGCCTCCCCCTGCACAGATCAGGTAATTAGCGGAGTTCCTCCTGCTAGTGAACACTTGTGACACCAGGCAGCTTCGTGGAGGGCGGCAACAAACCTCCCCAATCAAGTCGGCCGCTTCCGGATTTCTGAGTGTGGCGAGGTTCCTTCCTCTATATGCAGCGCCTGGGATCTCCTAGGAGCCCTCCGCGTGTCTTCTCCGAGTGTATTTTAATGCAGTCTGCCGGGGAAAGACGGGGGTTAGGCTGGAAATGCAGGTAGAATCTAGTGCCTCCAACTGCACAGATCAGGTAATTAGCGGACTTCCCCCTGTCAGGGAACACCTGTGACACCAGGCATCTGCGTGGAGGGCGGCCCCAAACCTCCCCAACCCACTCGGAGTTGTTCCGGAATTCGGAGTGTGGCGAGGTTCCGTACTCTCTCTGCAGTTCCTGGGATCTCCTAGGAGTCTTCCGAGTGTCTTCCCCGAGTGTCTCGTAGTGCGTGCTGCCGGGGAAAGGCGGGGGTTGGGATGGAAAAGCAGGTAGCATCTAGTGCCTCCCCCTGCACAGATCAGCTAATTAGCGGACGTCCCCCTGCCAGGGAACACCTGTGACACCATGCAGCTTCATGTATGTAGGCCCCAAACCTCCCCCACCCACTCGGCGCGTTCTGGAATCCTCATTGTGGGGAGGTTCACTCCTCAGTTTGCAGCGCCTGGGATCTCCTAGGAGCCCTCCGCGTGTCTTCTCCGAGTGTCTCTTAGTGCGGGATGCCGAGGAAAGACGGGGGTTGGGCTGCAAATGCAGGTAGCATCTAGTGCCTCCCCCTGCACAGATCAGGTAATTAGAGGACTTCCCCCTACAAGGGAACACTTGTGACACCAGGAAGCTGAGTGGAGGGCGGCCCCAAACCTCCCCCACCCACTCGGCCGCGTTCCGGAATTCTGAGTGTTGTGAGGTTCTGTCCTCGCTGTGCAGCGCCTGGGATCTCATAGGAGCCCTCCGCGTGTCTTCCCCGAGTGTCTCCTAGTGCGGGCTGCCGGGAAAGGCAGGGGTTGGGCTGGAAATGCATGTAGCATCTAGTGCCTCCCCCTGCACAGATCAGGTAATTAGCGGACTTCCTCCTGCCCGTGAAACCTGTGACACTAGGCAGCTGCGTGGAGGGCGGCCCCAAACCTCCCCAAACCACTCGGACGTGTTCCGGAATTCTGAGTGTGGCGAGGTTCCGTCCTCTGTCTGCAGAGCCTGGGAACTCCGAGGAGCTCTCCGCGTGTCTTTCCTGAGTGTCTCCTCGTGCGGGCTGCCGGGGTAAAGCGGGGGTTGGTCTGGAAATGCAGGTAACATCTAGTGCCTCCCCCTGCACAGATCAGGTATGTAGTGGAATTCCTCCTGCAAGTGAACACCTGTGACCCCAGGAAGCTGCATGGAGGGCGGCCTAAAACATCCCCAACCCACTCGACCGCGTTCCGGAATTCTGAGTGTTGCGAGGTTCCATCCTCTTTCTGCAGGGCCGGGG
Source organism: Camelus bactrianus (assembly GCF_048773025.1). NCBI lineage: Eukaryota > Metazoa > Chordata > Mammalia > Artiodactyla > Camelidae > Camelus > Camelus bactrianus. The sequence goes on from NC_133546.1 coordinate 90,418,240, forward strand.
TCTCCTAGGAGCCCTCCACGTGTCTTCCCCGAGTGTCTCCAAGTGCGTGTTGCCGGGGAAAGGCGGGGGTTGGGCTGGAAATGCAGGTAGCATCTAGTGCCTCCCCCTGCACAGATCAGGTAATTAGCGGACTTCCCCCTGCCAGGGAACACCTGTGACACCAGGCAGCTGCGTGGATGGTGGCCCCAAAACTCCCACACCCACTCGGGCGCGTTCTGGAATTCTGAGTGTGGGGAGGTTCAGTCCTCTGTTTGCGGCGCCTGGGATCAATTAGGAGCACTCCGCGTGTATTCCCGGACTGTTTCCTAATGTGGGCTGCCGGGGAAATGCGGGGGATGGGCTGGAATTGCAGGTAGCATCTAGTGCCTCCTCCTCGAGGAATCAGGAAATTAGCGGACTTCCCCCAGCCAGGGAAAACCTGTGACACCAGGCAGCGGCGTGGATGGCGGCCCCAAACCTCCCCCACCGACTCGGCCGCGTTCCGGAATTCAGAGTGTGGCGAGGTTCCGTCCTCTGTCTGCAGCGCCTGGGATCTCCTAGGAGCCATCCGCGTGTCTTCCCGGAGTGTCTCCTAGTGCGGGCTGCCGGGGAAAGGCGGGGGTTTTGCTGGAAATGCAGGTAGCATCTAGTGCCTCCCCCTGCACAGATCAGGTAATTAGCGGAGTTCCTCCTGCTAGTGAACACTTGTGACACCAGGCAGCTTCGTGGAGGGCGGCAACAAACCTCCCCAATCAAGTCGGCCGCTTCCGGAATTCTGAGTGTGGCGAGGTTCCTTCCTCTATATGCAGCGCCTGGGATCTCCTAGGAGCCCTCCGCGTGTCTTCTCCGAGTGTATTTTAATGCAGTCTGCCGGGGAAAGACGGGGGTTAGGCTGGAAATGCAGGTAGAATCTAGTGCCTCCAACTGCACAGATCAGGTAATTAGCGGACTTCCCCCTGTCAGGGAACACCTGTGACACCAGGCATCTGCGTGGAGGGCGGCCCCAAACCTCCCCAACCCACTCGGAGTTGTTCCGGAATTCGGAGTGTGGCGAGGTTCCGTACTCACTCTGCAGTTCCTGGGATCTCCTAGGAGTCTTCCGAGTGTCTTCCCCGAGTGTCTCGTAGTGCGTGCTGCCGGGGAAAGGCGGGGGTTGGGATGGAAAAGCAGGTAGCATCTAGTGCCTCCCCCTGCACAGATCAGCTAATTAGCGGACGTCCCCCTGCCAGGGAACACCTGTGACACCATGCAGCTTCATGGATGTAGGCCCCAAACCTCCCCCACCCACTCGGCGCGTTCTGGAATCCTCATTGTGGGGAGGTTCACTCCTCAGTTTGCAGTGCCTGGAATCTCCTAGGAGCACTCCGATTGTCTTCCCCAAGTGTCTCATAGTGCCGCCTGCAGGGGAAAGCGTGGGTTGGGCTGGAAATGCCAGTAGCATCTATTGCCTCCCCCTGCACAGATCAGGTAATTAGCGGACTTCCCCCTGCCATTTAACACCTGTGACACCAGACAGCTGCGTGGAGGGCAGCCCCAAACCTCCCCCAAACACTCGGCCACGTTCCGGAATTCTGAGTGTGGCGAGGTTCCGTCCTCTGTCTGCATCGCCTGGGATCTCCTCGGAGCCCTCCGTGTGTCTTCTCCGAGTGTCTCCTAGTGCGGGCTGCCGGGGAAATTCGGGGGTTGTGCTGGAAGTGCAGGTAGCATCTAGTGCCTCCCCCTGCACAGATCAGGTATTAGCGGACATCCCCCTGCCAGGGAACACCTGTGACACCAGGCAGCTGCATGGAGGGCGGCCCCAAACCTCCCCAACCCACTCGGAGTTGTTTCGGAATTCTGAGTGTGGCGAGGATCCGTACTCTCTCTTCAGCTCCTGGGATCTCCTAGGAGCCTTCCGAGTTTCTTCCCCGATTGTCTCGTAGTGCGTGTTGCCGGGGAAAAGCAGGCGTTGGGCTGGAAATGCAGGTAGCATCTAGTGCCTCCCCCTGCACAGATAAGGTAATTAGCGGACTTCCCCCTGCCAGGGAACACCTGTGACCCCATGCAGCTGCATGGAGGGCGGCTCCAAACCTCCCCCACCCACTCGGCGCGTTCTGGAATCCTCATTGTGGGGAGGTTCAGTCCTCAGTTTGCGGGGCCTGGGATCTCCTAGGAACACTCCGCTTGTCTTCCCCAAGTGTCTCATAGTGAGGGCTGCAGGGGAAATCGGGGGTTGGGCTGGAAATGCCGGTAGCATCTATTACCTCCCCCTGCACAGATCAGGTATTTAGCGGACTTCCCCCTGCCAGGTAACACCTGTGACACCAGGCAGCTTCGTGGAGGGCGGCAACAAACCTCCCCAATCAAGTCGGCCGCTTCCGGAATTCTGAGTGTGGCGAGGTTCCGTCCTCTACATGCAGCGCCTGGGATCTCCTAGGAGCCCTCCGCGTGTCTTCTCCGAGTGTTTTTTAATGCGGTCTGCCGGGGAAAGACGGGGGTTAGGCTGGAAATGCAGGTAGAATCTAGTGCCTCCAACTGCACAAATCAGGTAATTAGCGGACTTCCCCCTAAAAGGGAACACCTGTGACACCAGGCAGCTTCGTGGAGGGCTGCCCCAAATCTCCCCAACCCACTCGGCCGCGTTCCGGAATTCTGAGTGTGGCGAGGTTCCGTCCTCTGTCTGCAGTATCTGGGATCTCCTAGGAGCCCTCCGCTTGTCTTCACCGAGTGTCTCCTAGTGCGGGCTGCCGGGGAAATGTGGGGTTTGGGCTGGATATGCAGGTATCATCTAGTGCCTCCCCCTGCACAGATCAGGTAATTAGCGGACATCCCCCTGCCAGGGAACACCTGTGACACCAGGCATCTGCGTGGATGGCGGCCCCAAACCTCCCCAACCCACTCGGCCGCGTTCCGGAATTCTGAGTGTGGCGAGGTTCCGTCCTCTGTCTGCAGTATCTGGGATCTCCTAGGAGTCCTCCGAGTGTCTTCCCCGAGTGTCTCGTAGTGCGTGCTGCTGGGGAAAGGCGGGGGTTGGGCTGGAAATGCAGGTAGCATCTAGTGCCTCCCCCTGCACAGATCAGCTAATTAGCGGACGTCCCCCTGTCAGGGAACACCTGTGACACCATGCAGCTGCATGGATGGAGGCCCCAAACCTCCCTCACCAACTCGGCGCGTTCTGGAATCCTCATTGTGGGGAGGTTCAGTCCTCAGTTTGCGGTGCCTGGGATCTCCTAGGAGCACTCCGCTTGTCTTCCCCAAGTGTCTCATAGTGCGGGCTGCAGGGGAAAGCGGGGGTTGGGCTGGAAATGCCGGTAGCATCTATTGCCTCCCCCTGCACAGATCAGGTAATTAGCGGACTTCCCCCTGCCAGGTAACACCTGTGACACCAGGCAGCTGCGTGGAGGGCGGCCCCAATCCTCCCCCAACCACTAGGACATGTTCCGGAATTCTGAGTGTGGCGAGGTTCCGTCCTCTGTCTGCAGCGCCTGGGATCTCCTAGGAGCCCTCCGCGTGTCTTCTCCGAGTGTCTCTTAGTGCGGGATGCCGGGGAAAGACGGGGGTATGGCTGGAAATGCAGGTAGCATCTAGTGCCTCCCCCTGCACAGATCAGGTAATTAGCGGACTTCCCCCTACAAGGGAACACCTGGGATACCATGAAGCTGCGTGGAGGGCGGCCCAAATACTCCCCCACCCACTCGGGCGCGTTCCGGAATTCTGAGAGTTGCGAGGTTCCGTCCTCTGTCTGCAGCGCCTGGGATCTCCTAATAGCCTTCCGTGTGTCTTCCCCGAGTGTGTCCTAGTGCGGGCTGCCGGGGAATGTCGGGGGTTGGGCTGGAAATACAGGTAGCATCTAGTGCCTCCCCCTGCACAGATCAGGAAATGAGCGGACTTCCTCCTGCCAGTGAACACCTGTGACACCATGCAGCTGCGTTGTGGGCGGCAACAAACCTCCCCAATCAACTCGGCCGCGTTCCGGAATTCTGAGTGTGGCGAGGTTCCGTCCTCTGTCTGCATCGCCTGGGATCACCTCGGAGCCCTCCGTGTGTCTTCTCCGAGTGTCTCCTAGTGCGGGCTGCCTGGGAAATTCGGGGGTTGTGCTGGAAGTGCAGGTAGCTTCTAGTGCCTCCCCCTGCACAGATCAGGTATTAGCGGACATCCCCCTGCCAGGGAACACCTGTGACACCAGGCAGCTGCGTGGAGGGTGGCCCCAAACCTCCCCAACCCACTCGGCCGCGTTCCGGAATTCTGAGTGTGGCGAGGTTTCGTCCTCTGTCTGCAGAATCTGGGATCACCTAGGAGCCCTCCGCTTGTCTTCACCAAGTGTCTCCTAGTGCGGGCTGCCGGGGAAATGCGGGGATTGGGCTGGAAATGCAGGTATAATCTAGTGCCTCCCCCTGCACAGATCAGGTAATTAGCGGACTTCCCCCTACAAGGGAACACCTGGGACACCATGAAGCTGCGTGGAGGGCGGCCCCAATACTCCCCCACCCACTCGGGCGCGTTCCGGAATTCTGAGAGTTGCGAGGTTCCGTCCTCTGTCTGCAGCGCCTGGGATCTCCTAGGAGCCTTCCGCGTGTCTTCCCCGAGTGTGTCCTAGTGCGGGCTGCCGGGGAAAGTCGGGGGTTGGGCTGGAAATACAGGTAGCATCTAGTGCCTCCCCCTGCACAGATCAGGAAATGAGCGGACTTCCTCTTGCAAGTGAACACCTGTGACACCAGGCAACTGCGTGGAGGGCGGCAACAAACCTCCCCAATCAACTCGGCCGCGTTACGGAATTCTGAGTGTGGCGAGGATCCGTCCTCTGTCTGCATCGCCTGGGATCTACTCGGAGCCCTCCGTGTGTCTTCTACGAGTGTCTCCTTGTGCGGGCTGCCGGGGAAATTCGGGGGTTGTGCTGGAAGTGCAGATAGCATCTAGTGCCTCCCCCTGCACTGATCAGGTATTAGCAGACATCCCCCTGACAGGGAACACCTGTGACACCAGGCAACTGCGGGGAGGGCGGCCCCAAACCTCCCCAACCCACTCGAAGTTGTTTCGGAATTCTGAGTGAGGCGAGGATCCGTACTCACTCTGCAGCTCCTGGGATCTCCTAGGAGCCCTCCGAGTTTCTTCCCCGATTGTCTCGTAGTGCGTGCTGCCGGGGAAAAGCGGGCGTTGGGCTGGAAATGCAGGTAGCATCTAGTGCCTCCCCCTGCACAGATCAGGTAATTAGCGGACTTCCCCCTGCCAGGGAACACCTGTGACACCAGGCAGCTGCGTGGAGGGCAGCCCCAAACCTCCCCCACCCACTCGGCGCGTTCTGGAATCCTCATTGTGGGGAGGTTCAGTCCTCAGTTTGCGGGGCCTGGGATCTCCTAGGAGCACTCCGCTTGTCTTCCCCAAGTGTCTCATAGTGAGGGCTGCAGGGGAAATCGGGGGTTGGGCTGGAAATGCCGGTAGCATCTACTGCCTCCCCCTGCACAGATCAGGTAATTAGCGGACTTCTCCCTGCCTGGTAACACCTGTGACACCAGGCAGCTGCGTGGAGGGCGGCCCCAAACTTCCCCAACCACTCGTCCACGTTCCGGAATTCTGAGTGTGGTGAGGTTACGTCCTCTGTCTGCAGAGCCTGGGATCTCCTAGGAGCCCTCCGCGTGTCTTCCCTGAGTGCCTCCTAGTGCTGGCTGCCTGGGAAAGGCAGGGGTTTGGCTGGAAATGCATGTAGCATCTAGTGCCTCCCCCTGCACAGATCAGGTAATTAGCGGACTTCCTCCTGCCGGTGAAACCTGTGACACAAGGCAGCTGCGTGGAGGGCGGCCCGAAACCTCCCCAACCCACTCGGACGTGTTCCGGAATTCTGAGTGTGGCGAGGTTCCGTCCTCTGTCTGCAGAGCCTGGGATCTCCGAGGAGCCCTCCGCGTATCTTCCCTGTGTGTCTCCTAGTGCGGGCTGCCGGGGTAAAGCGGGGGTTGTTCTGGAAATGCAGGTAGCATCTAGTGCCTCCCCCTGCACAGATCAGGTAAGTAGCGGAATTCCTCCTGCAAGTGAACACCTGTGACACCATGAAGCTGCATGGAGGGCGGCCCAAAACATCCCCAACCCACTCGACCGCGTTCCGGAATTCTGAGTGTTGCGAGGTTCCATCCTCTGTCTGCAGGGCCGGGGTCTCCTAGGAGCCCTCCACGTGTCTTCCCCGAGTGTCTCCAAGTGCGTGTTGCCGGGGAAAGGCGGGGGTTGGGCTGGAAATGCAGGTAGCATCTAGTGCCTCCCCCTGCACAGATCAGGTAATTAGCGGACTTCCTCCTGCTAGTGAACGCTTGTGACACCAGGCAGCTGCGTGGAGGGCGGCAACAAACCTCCACAATCAAGTCGGCCGCTTCCGGAATTCTGAGTGTGGCGAGGTTCCGTCCTCTGTCTGCAGCGCCTGGGATCTCCTAGGAGCCCTCCGGTGTCTTCTCCGAGTGTATTTTAATGCGGTCTGCCGGGGAAAGACGGGGGTTAGGCTGGAAATGCAGGTAGCATCTAGTGCCTCCAACTGCACAGATCAGGTAATTAGCGGACTTCCCCCTACAAGGGAACACCTGTGACACCAGGTAGCTGCGTGGAGGGCTGCCCCAAACCTCCCCAACCCACTCGGCCGCGTTCCGGATTTCTGAGTGTGGCGAGGTTCCGTCCTCTGTCTGCAGTATCTGGGATCTCCTAGGAGCCCTCCGCGTGTCTTCACCGAGTGTCTCCTAGTGCGGTCTGACAGCGAAATGCGGGGATTGGGCTGGAAATGCAGGTATCATCTAGTGCTTCCCCCTGCACAGATCAAGTAATTAGCGGAAATCCCCCTGCCAGTTAACACCTGTGACACCAGGCAGCTACGTGGAGGGCGGCCCTAAACCTCCCCCAACCACTCGGACACGTTCCGGAATTCTGAGTGTGGCGAGGTTCCGTCCTCTGTCTGCAGCGCCTGGGTTTTCCTAGGAGCCCTCCGCGTGTCTTCTCCGAGTGTCTCTTAGTGCGGGATGCCGGGGAAAGACGGGGGTTGGGCTGGAAATGCAGGTAGCATCTAGTGCCTCCCCCTGCACAGATCAGGTAATTAGCGGACTTCCCCCTACAAGGGAACACCTGGGACACCAGGAAGCTGCGTGGAGGGCGGCCCCAAAACTCCCCCACCAACTCGGGCGCGTTCCGGAATTCTGAGTGTTGCGAGGCTCCGTCCTCTGTCTGCAGCGCCTGGGATCTCCTAGGAGCCCTCCGCGTGTCTTTTCCGAGTGTCTTTTAGTGCGGGCTGCCGGGGAAATATGGAGGTTAGGCTGGAAATGCAGGTAGATCTAGTGCCTCCCCCTGCACAGATCAGGTAATTAGCGGAATTCCCCCTACAAGGGAGGCAGGCAGCTGCGTGGAGTACGGCCTCAAAACTCATCAACCCACTCGCCCGCGTTCCGGAATTCTGAGTGTGTCGAAGTTCCGTCCTCTGTCTGCATCGCCTGGGATCTCCTCGGAGACCTCCTTGTGTCTTCTCGGAGAGTCTCCTAGTGCGGGCTGCCGGGGAATTTCGGGGATTGTGCTGGAAGTGCAGGTAGCATCTAGTGCCTCCCCCTGCACAGATCAGATAATTAGCGGACATCCCCCTGCCAGGAAACACCTGTGACCCCAGGCAGATGCGTGGAAGGCGGCCCCAAACCTCCAAATCCCACTCGGGAGCGTTCTGGAATTCTGAGTGTGGGGAGGTTCAGTCCTCTGTTTGCGGCGCCTGGGATCTCTTAGGAGCACTCCGCGTGTCTTCCCCGATTGTTTCCTAATGTGGGCTGCCTGGGAAAGGCGGGGGATGGGCTGGAAATGCAGGTAGCATCTAGTGCCTCCCCCTGGACGAATCAGGTAATTAGCGGACTTCCCCCAGCCAAGGAACACCTGTGAAACCAGGCAGATGCGTGCAGGGCGGCCCCAAACCTCCCCAACCCACTCGGCCGCGTTCCGGAATTCTGAGTGTGGCGAGGATCCGTCCTCTGTCTGCAGCGCCTGGGATCTCCTCTGAGCCCTCCTTGTGTCTTCTCTGAGTGTCTCCTAGTGCGGGCTGCCGGGGAATTTCGGGGGTTGTGCTGGAAGTGCAGGTAGCATCTAGTGCTTCCCCCTGCACAGATCAAGTAATTAGCGGAAATCCCCCTGCCAGTTAACACCTATGACACCAGGCAGCTACGTGGAGGGCGGCCCTAAACCTCCCCCAACCACTCGGACACGTTCCGGAATTCTGAGTGTGGCGAGGTTCCGTCCTCTGTCTGCAGCGCCTGGGTTTTCCTAGGAGCCCTCCGCGTGTCTTCTCCGAGTGTCTCTTAGTGCGGGATGCCGGGGAAAGACGGGGGTTGGGCTGGAAATGCAGGTAGCATCTAGTGCCTCCCCCTGCACAGATCAGGTAATTAGCGGACTTCCCCCTACAAGGGAACACCTGGGACACCAGGAAGCTGCGTGGAGGGCGGCCCCAAAACTCCCCCACCAACTCGGGCGCGTTCCGGAATTCTGAGTGTTGCGAGGCTCCGTCCTCTGTCTGCAGCGCCTGGGATCTCCTAGGAGCCCTCCGCGTGTCTTTTCCGAGTGTCTTTTAGTGCGGGCTGCCGGGGAAATATGGAGGTTAGGCTGGAAATGCAGGTAGATCTAGTGCCTCCCCCTGCACAGATCAGGTAATTAGCGGAATTCCCCCTACAAGGGAGGCAGGCAGCTGCGTGGAGTACGGCCTCAAAACTCATCAACCCACTCGCCCGCGTTCCGGAATTCTGAGTGTGTCGAAGTTCCGTCCTCTGTCTGCATCGCCTGGGATCTCCTCGGAGACCTCCTTGTGTCTTCTCGGAGAGTCTCCTAGTGCGGGCTGCCGGGGAATTTCGGGGATTGTGCTGGAAGTGCAGGTAGCATCTAGTGCCTCCCCCTGCACAGATCAGGTAATTAGCGGACATCCCCCTGCCAGGGAACACCTGTGACACCAGGCAGCTGCGTGGAGGGCGGCCCCAAACCTCCCAAACCCACTCGGAGTTGTTCCGGAATTCTGAGTGTTGTGAGGTTCCATCCTATGTCTGCAGGGCCGGGGTCTCCTAGGAGCCGTCCACATGTCCTCCCCGAGTGTATCCTAGTGCGGGTTGCCGGGGAAAGTCGGGGGTTGGGCTGGAAATGCAGGTAGCATCTAGTGCCTCCCCCTGCACAGATCAGGTAATTAGCGGACTCCCCCCTACAAGGGAACACCTGTGACACCAGGAAGCTGCATGGAGGGCGGCCCCAAAACTCCCCCACCCACTCGGCCACGTTCCGGAATTCTGAGTGTGGCGAGGTTCCTTCCTCTGTCTGCAGAGCCTGGGATCTCCGAGGAGCCTTCCGCGTGTCTTCCCTGAGTGTCTCCTAGTGCGGGCTGCCGGGGAAAGGCAGGGGTTGGGCTGGAAATGCAGGTAGCATCTAGTGCCTCCCACTGGACGAATCAGGTAATTAGCGGACTTCCCCCAGCCAGGGAACACCTGTGACACAAGGCAGCTGCGTGGAAGGCGGCCCCAAACCTCCCCCACCCATTCGGCCACTTTTCGGAATTCTGAGTGTGGCGAGGTTCCGTCCTCTGTCTGCAGCGCCTGGGATCCCCTAGGAGCCATCCGCGTGTCTTCTCCGAGTGTCTGTTAGTGCGGGCTGCCGGTGAAAGATGGGGGATGGGCTGGAAATGCAGGTAGCATCTAGTGCCTCCCCCTGGACAGATCAGGTAATTAGCGGACTTCCCCCTACAAGGGAACACCTGTGAAACCAGGAAGATGCGTGGAGGGCGACCCCAAACCTCCCACATCCACTCGGGCGCGTTCTGGAATTCTGAGTGTGGCGAGGTTCCGTCCTTTGTTTGCGGCGCCTGGGATCTCTTAGGAGCACTCCGCATGTCTTCCCCGAGTATTTCCTAATGTGGGCTGCCTGGGAAAGGCGGGGGATGGGCTGGAAATGCAGGTAGCATCTAGTGCCTCCCCCTGGACGAATCAGGTAATTAGCGGACTTCCCCCAGCCAGGGAACACCTGTGACACCAGGCAGCTGAGTGGAGGACGGCCCCAAACCTCCCCCACCCACTCGGCCGCGTTCAGGAATTCAGAGTGTGGCGAGGTTCCGTCCTCTGTCTGCAGCGCCTGGGATCTCCTAGGAGCCCTCCGCGTGTCTTCCCCGAGTGTCTCCTAGTGCGGGCTGCCGGGGAAAGACGGGGGTTGTGCTGGAAATGCAGGTAGCATCTAGTGCCTCCCCCTGCACAGATCAGGTAATTAGCGGACTTCCTCCTGCTAGTCAACACTTGTGAAACCAGGCAGCTGCGTGGAGGGCGGCAACAAACCTAATATATCAAGTCGGCCGCTTCCGGAATTCTGAGTGTGGCGAGGTTCCGTCCTCTGTCTGCAGCGCCTGGGATCTCCTAGGAGTCCTCCGCGTGTCTTCTCCGAGTGTCTTTTAATGCGGTTTGCCGGGGAAAGACGGGGGTTAGGCTGGAAATGCAGGAAGCATCTAGTGACTCCCCCTGCACAGATCAGGTAATGAGCGGACTTCCCCCTACAAGGGAACAGCTGTGAAACTAGGCACCTGCGTGGGGGGCGGCCCCAAACCTCCCCAACCCACTCGGACGCGTTCCGGAATTCTGAGTGTGGCGAGGTTCCGTCCTATGTCTGCAGCATCTGGGATCTCTTAGGAGCCCTCCGCGTGTCTTCACCGAGTGTCTCCTAGTGCGGGCTGCCGGGGAAATGCGGGGATTGGGCTGGAAATGCAGTTATATTCTAGTGCCTCCCCCTGCACAGATCAGGTAATTAGCGGACATCCCCCTGCCAGGGAACATCTGTGACACCAGGCAGCTGCGTGGAGGGTGGCCCCAAACCTCCCCAATCCACTCGGAGTTGTTCCGGAATTCTGTGTGTGGCGAGGTTCCGTACTCTCTCTGCAGTTCCTGGGATCTCCTAGGAGCCCTCCGAGTGTCTTCCCCGAGTGTCTCCTAGTGCGTGCTGCCGGGGAAAGATGGGGGTTGTGCTGGAAATGCAGGTAGCATCTAGTGCCTCCCCCTGCACAGATCAGCAAATTAGCGGACGTCCCCCTGCCAGCGAACACCTGTGACACCATGCAGCTGCATGGATGGAGGCCCCAAACCTCCCCCACCCTCTCGGCGCGTTCTGGAATCCTCATTGTGGGGAGGTTCAGTCCTCAGTTTGCGGTGCCTGGGATCTCCTAGGAGCACTCCGCTTGTCTTCCCCAAGTGTCTCATAGTGCGGGCTGCAGGGGAAAGCGGGGGTTGGGCTGGAAATGCCGGTAGCATCTATTGCCTCCCCCTGCACAGATCAGGTAATTAGCGGACTTCCCCCTGCCAGGTAACACCAGTGACACCAGGCAGCTGCGTGGAGGGCGGCCCCAAACCTCCCCCAACCACTCGGACACGTTCCGGAAATCTGAGTGTGGCGAGGTTCCGTCCTCTGTCTGCAGCGCCTGGGATCTCCTAGGAGCCCTCTGCGTGTCTTCTCCGAGTGTCTCTTAGTGCGGGATGCCGGGGAAAGACGGGGGTTGGGCTGGAAATGCAGGTAGCATCTAGTGCCTCCCCCTGCACAGATCAGGTAATTAGCGGACTTCCCCCTGCCAGGTAACACCTGTGACACCAGGCAGCTTCGTGGAGGGCGGCAACAAACCTCCCCAATCAACTCGGCCGCGTTCCGGAATTCTGAGTGTGGCAAGGTTCCGTCCTCTGTCTGCATCGCCTGGGATCTTCTCGGAGCCCTCCGTGTGTCTTCTCCGAGTGTCTCCTAGTGCGGGCTGCCGGGGAAATTCGGGGGTTGTGCTGGAAGTGCAGGTAGCATCTAGTGCCTCCCCCTGCACAGATCAGGTATTAGCGGACATCCCCCTGCCAGGGAACTCCTGTGACACCAGGCAGCTGCGTGGAGGTCGGCAACAAACCTCCCCAATCAACTCGGCCGCGTTCCGGAATTCTGAGTGTGGCAAGGTTCCGTCCTCTGTCTGCATCGCCTGGGATCTTCTCGGAGCCCTCCGTGTGTCTTCTCCGAGTGTCTCCTAGTGCGGGCTGCCGGGGAAATTCGGGGGTTGTGCTGGAAGTGCAGGTAGCATCTAGTGCCTCCCCCTGCACAGATCAGGTATTAGCGGACATCCCCCTGCCAGGGAACTCCTGTGACACCAGGCAGCTGCGTGGAGGTCGGCAACAAACCTCCCCAATCAACTCGGCCGCGTTCCGGAATTCTGAGTGTGGCGAGGTTCCGTCCTCTGTCTGCATCGCCTGGGATCTCCTCGGAGCCCTCCGTGTGTCTTCTACGAGTGTCTCCTTGTGCGGGCTGCCGGGGAAATTCGGGGGTTGTGCTGGAAGTTCAGGTAGCATCTAGTGCCTCCCCCTGCACAGATCAGGTATTAGCGGACATCCCCCTGCCAGGGAACACCTGTGACACCAGGCAGCTGCGTGGAGGGCGGCCCCAAACCTCCCCAACCCACTCGGAGTTGTTTCGGAATTCTGAGTGAGGCGAGGATCCGTACTCACTCTGCAGCTCCTGGGATCTCCTAGGAGCCCTCCGAGTTTCTTCCCCGATTGTCTCGTAGTGCGTGCTGCCGGGGAAAAGCGGGCGTTGGGCTGGAAATGCAGGTAGCAGCTAGTGCCTCCCCCTGCACAGATCAGGTAATTAGCGGAATTCCCCCTACAAGGGAACACCAGGGACATCAGGAAGCTGCGTGGAGGGCGGCCCCAAAACTCCCCCACCCACTCGGCCGCGTTCCGGAATTCTGAGTGTGGTGAGGTTACGTCCTCTGTCTGCAGAGACTGGGATCTCCGTGGAGCCCTCCGCGTGTCTTCACTGAGTGCCTCCTAGTGCGGGCTGCCTAGGAAAGGCAGGGGTTTGGCTGGAAATGCATGTAGCATCTAGTGCCTCCCCCTGCACAGATCAGGTAATTAGCGGACTTCCTCCTGACCGTGAAACCTGTGACACAAGGCAGCTGCGTGGAAGGCGGACCCAAACCTCCCCAAACCACTCGGACGTGTTCCGGAATTCTGAGTGTGGCGAGGTTCCGTCCTCTGTCTGCAGAGCCTGGGATCTCCGAGGAGCCCTCCGCCTGTCTTCCCTGAGTGTCTCCTAGTGCGGGCTGCTGGGGTAAAGCGGGGGTTGGTCTGGAAATGCAGGTAGCATCTAGTGCCTCCCCCTGCACAGATCAGGTAAGTAGCGGAATTCCTCCTGCAAGTCAACACCTGTGACACCAGGAAGCTGCATGGAGGGCGGCCCAAAACATCCCCAACCCACTCGACCGCGTTCCAGAATTCTGAGTGTTGCGAGGTTCCATCCTCTGTCTGCAGGGCCGGGGTCTCCTAGGAGCCCTCCACGTGTCTTCCCCGAGTGTCTCCAAGTGCGTGTTGCCGGGGAAAGGCGGGGGTTGGCCTGGAAATGCAGGTAGCATCTAGTGCCTCCCCCTGCACAAATCAGGTAATTAGCGGACTTCCTCCTGCTAGTGAACGCTTGTGACACCAGGCAGCTGCGTGGAGGGCGGCAACAAACCTCCATAATCAAGTAGGCCGCTTCCGGAATTCTGAGTGAGGCGAGGTTCCGTCCTCTGTCTGCAGCGCCTGGAATCTCCTAGGAGCCCTCCGGTGTCTTCTCCGAGTGTCTTTTAATGCGGTCTGCCGGGGAAAGACGGGGGTGAGTCTGGAAATGCAGGTAGCATCTAGTGCCTCCAACTGCACAGATCAGGTAATTAGCGGACTTCCCCCTACAAGGGAACACCTGTGACACCAGGTAGTTGCGTGAAGGGCTGCCCCAAACCTCCCCAACCCACTCGGCCGCGTTCCGGAATTCTGAGTGTGGCGAGGTTCCGTCCTCTGTCTGCAGCGCCTGGGATCTCCTAGGAGCCCTCCGCGAGTCTTCTCCGAGTGTCTCTTAGTGTGGGATGCCGGGGAAAATCGGGGGTTTGTCTGGAAATGCAGGTAGCATCTAGTGCCTCCCCCTGCACAGATCAGGTAATGAGCGGACTTCCTCCTGCCAGTGAACACCTGTGACACCAGGCAGCTGCGTGGAGGGCGGCAACAAACCTCCCCAATCAACTCGGCCGCTTCCGGAATTCTGAGTGTGGCGAGGTTCCGTCCTCTGTCTGCATCGCCTGGGATCTCCTCGGAGCCCTCCTTGTGTCTTCTCCGAGTGTCTCCTAGTGCGGGCTGCCGGGGAATTTCGGGGGTTGTGCTGGAAGTGCAGGTAACATGTAGTGCCTCCCCCTGCACAGATCAGGTAATTAGCGGACATCCCCCTGCCAGGTAACACCTGTGACACCAGGCAGCTGCGTGGAGGCCGGCCCCAAACCTCCCCCAACCACTCGGAGTTTTTCCGGAATTCTGAGTGTGGCGAGGTTCCGTACTCTCTCTGCAGCTCCTGGGATCTCCTAGGAGCCTTCCGCGAGTCTTCTCCGAGTGTCTCTTAGTGCGGGATGCCGGGGAAAGACGGGGGTTGGACTGGAAATGCAGGTAGCATCTAGTGCCTCCCCCTGCACAGATCAAGTATTTAGCGGACATCCCCCTACAAGGGAACACCTGGGTCACCAGGAAACTGCGTGGAGGGCGGCCCCAAAACTCCCCCACCCACTCGGGCGTGTTCCGGAATTCTGAGTGTTGCGAGGTTCTGTCCTCTGTCTGCAGAGACTGGGATCTCCTAGGAGCCCTCCGCGTGTCTTTTCCGAGTGTCTTTTAGTGCGGGCTGCCGGGGAAATACGGGGGTTAGGCTGGAAATGCAGGTAGATCTAGTGCCTCCCCCTGCACAGATCAGGTAATTAGCGGACTTCCTCCTGCCAGGGTACACTTGTGACAGGATGCAGCTGCATGGAGGGCGGCTCCAAACATCCCCCACCCACTCGGCGCGTTCTGGTATCCTCATTGTGGGGAGGTTCAGTCCTCAGTTTGCGGGGCCTGGTATCTCCTAGAAGCACTCCGCTTGTCTTCCCCAAGTGTCTCATAGTGAGGGCTGCAGGGGAAAGCGGGTGTTGGGCTGGAAATGCCGGTAGCATCTATTGCCTCCCCCTGCAAAGATCAGGTAATTAGCGGACTTCCCCCTGCCAGGTAACACCTGTAACACCAGGCAGCTGCGTGGAGGGCGGCCCCAAACCTCCCCAACCCACTCGGAGTTGTTCCGGAATTCTGAGTGTTGTGAGGTTCCATCCTATGTATGCAGGGCCGGGGTCTCCTAGGAGCCGTCCACGTGTCCTCCCCGAGTGTATCCTAGTGCGGTTTGCAAGGGAAAGTCGGGGGTTGGGCTGGAAATGCAGGTAGCATCTAGTGCCTCCCCCTGCACAGATCAGATAATTAGCGGACTTCCCCCTGCCAGGAAACACCTGTGACCCCAGGCAGATGCATGGAAGGCGGCCCCAAACCTCCAACTCCCACTCGGGCGCGTTCTGGAATTCTGAGTGTGGGGAGGTTCAGTCCTCTGTTTGCGGCGCCTGGGATCTCTTAGGAGCACTCCGCGTGTCTTCCCCGATTGTTTCCTAATGTGGGCTGCCTGGGAAAGGCGGGGGATGGGCTGGAAATGCAGGTAGCATCTAGTGCTTCCCCCTGGACGAATCAGGTAATTAGCGGACTTCCCCCAGCCAGGGAACACCTGTGAAACCAGGCAGATGCGTGCAGGGCGGCCCCAAACCTCCCCAACCCACTCGGCCGCGTTCCGGAATTCTGAGTGTGGCGAGGATCCGTCCTCTGTCTGCAGCGCCTGGGATCTACTAGGAGCCATCCGCGTGTCTTCTCCGAGTGTCTGTTAGTGCGGGCTGCCGGGGAAAGACGGGGGTTGGGCTGGAAATGCAGGTAGCATCTAGTGCCTCCCCCTGCACAGATCAGGTAATTAGCGGACTTCCCCTTACAAGGGAACATCTGTGACACCAGGAACCTGCGTGTAGGGCGGCCC
The DNA here is from genome assembly GCF_048773025.1 of Camelus bactrianus. Taxonomy (NCBI): domain Eukaryota; kingdom Metazoa; phylum Chordata; class Mammalia; order Artiodactyla; family Camelidae; genus Camelus; species Camelus bactrianus. Next base: position 90,434,062 of record NC_133546.1, read on the forward strand.
CAAACCTCCCCCACCCACTCGGCCGCGTTCCGGAATTCTGAGTGTGGCGAGGTACCGTCCTCTGTCTGCAGCGCCTGGGATCTCCTAGGAGCCCTCCGCGTGTCTTCCCCGAGTGTCTCCTAGTGCGGGCTGCCGGGGAAAGGCGGGGGTTGGGCTGGAAAAACAGGTAGCATCTAGTGCCTCCCCCTGCACAGATCAGGTAATTAGCGGACTTCCCCCTGCCAGGGAACACCTGTGACACCATGCAGCTGCATGGAGGGCGGCTCCAAACATCCCCCACCCACTCGGCGCGTTCTGGAATCCTCATTGTGGGTAGGTTCAGTCCTCAGTTTACGGGTCCTGGGATCTCCTAGAAGCACTCCGCTTGTCTTCCCCAAGTGTCTCATAGTGAGGGCTGCAGGGGAAAGCGGGTGTTGGGCTGGAAATGCCGGTAGCATCTATTGCCTCCCCCTGCACAGATCAGGTAATTAGCGGACTTCCCCCTGCCAGGTAACACCTGTGACACCAGGCAGCTGCGTGGTGGACGGCCTCAAAACTCATCAACCCACTCGGACGCGTTCCGGAATTCTGAGTGTGGCGAGGTTCCGTCCTCTGTCTGCATCGCCTGGGATCTCCTCGGAGCCCTCCTTGTGTCTTCTCTGAGTGTCTCCTAGTGCGGTTTGCAAGGGAATTTCGGGGGTTGTGCTGGAAGTGCAGGTAGCATCTAGTGCTTCCCACTGCACAGATCAAAAAATTAGCGGACATCCCCCTGCCAGGTAACACCTGTGACACCAGGCAGCTACCAGGAGGGCGGCCCCAAACCTCCCCCAACCACTCGGACACGTTCCGGAATTCTGAGTGTGGCGAGGTTCCGTCCTCTGTCTGCAGCGCCTGGATTCTCCTAGGAGCCCTCCGCGTGTCTTCTCCGAGTGTTTCTTAGTGCGGGATGCCGGGGAAAGACGGGGGTTGGGCTGGAAATGCAGGTAGCATCTAGTGCCTCCCCCTGCACAGATCAGGTAATTAGCGGACTTCCCCCTACAAGGGAACACCTGGGACACCAGGAAGCTGCGTGGAGGGCGGCCCCAAAACTCCCCCACCAACTCGGGCGCGTTCCGGAATTCTGAGTGTTGCGAGGTTCCGTCTTCTGTCTGCAGCGCCTGGGATCTCCTAGGAGCCCTCCGCGTGTCTTTTCCGAGTGTCTTTTAGTGCGGGCTGCCGGGGAAATACGGAGGTTAGGCTGGAAATGCAGGTAGATCTAGTGCCTCCAACTGCACAGATCAGGTAATTAGCGGACTTCCCCCTACAAGGGAACACCTGTGACACCAGGTAGTTGCGTGAAGGGCTGCCCCAAACCTCCCCAACCCACTCGGCCGCGTTCCGGAATTCTGAGTGTGGCGAGGTTCCGTCCTCTGTCTGCAGCGCCTGGGATCTCCTAGGAGCCCTCCGCGAGTCTTCTCCGAGTGTCTCTTAGTGTGGGATGCCGGGGAAAATCGGGGGTTTGTCTGGAAATGCAGGTAGCATCTAGTGCCTCCCCCTGCACAGATCAGGTAATGAGCGGACTTCCTCCTGCCAGTGAACACCTGTGACACCAGGCAGCTGCGTGGAGGGCGGCAACAAACCTCCCCAATCAACTCGGCCGCTTCCGGAATTCTGAGTGTGGCGAGGTTCCGTCCTCTGTCTGCATCGCCTGGGATCTCCTCGGAGCCCTCCTTGTGTCTTCTCCGAGTGTCTCCTAGTGCGGGCTGCCGGGGAATTTCGGGGGTTGTGCTGGAAGTGCAGGTAACATGTAGTGCCTCCCCCTGCACAGATCAGGTAATTAGCGGACATCCCCCTGCCAGGTAACACCTGTGACACCAGGCAGCTGCGTGGAGGCCGGCCCCAAACCTCCCCCAACCACTCGGAGTTTTTCCGGAATTCTGAGTGTGGCGAGGTTCCGTACTCTCTCTGCAGCTCCTGGGATCTCCTAGGAGCCTTCCGCGAGTCTTCTCCGAGTGTCTCTTAGTGCGGGATGCCGGGGAAAGACGGGGGTTGGACTGGAAATGCAGGTAGCATCTAGTGCCTCCCCCTGCACAGATCAAGTATTTAGCGGACATCCCCCTACAAGGGAACACCTGGGTCACCAGGAAACTGCGTGGAGGGCGGCCCCAAAACTCCCCCACCCACTCGGGCGTGTTCCGGAATTCTGAGTGTTGCGAGGTTCTGTCCTCTGTCTGCAGAGACTGGGATCTCCTAGGAGCCCTCCGCGTGTCTTTTCCGAGTGTCTTTTAGTGCGGGCTGCCGGGGAAATACGGGGGTTAGGCTGGAAATGCAGGTAGATCTAGTGCCTCCCCCTGCACAGATCAGGTAATTAGCGGACTTCCTCCTGCCAGGGTACACTTGTGACAGGATGCAGCTGCATGGAGGGCGGCTCCAAACATCCCCCACCCACTCGGCGCGTTCTGGTATCCTCATTGTGGGGAGGTTCAGTCCTCAGTTTGCGGGGCCTGGTATCTCCTAGAAGCACTCCGCTTGTCTTCCCCAAGTGTCTCATAGTGAGGGCTGCAGGGGAAAGCGGGTGTTGGGCTGGAAATGCCAGTAGCATCTATTGCCTCCCCCTGCAAAGATCAGGTAATTAGCGGACTTCCCCCTGCCAGGTAACACCTGTAACACCAGGCAGCTGCGTGGAGGGCGGCCCCAAACCTCCCCAACCCACTCGGAGTTGTTCCGGAATTCTGAGTGTTGTGAGGTTCCATCCTATGTATGCAGGGCCGGGGTCTCCTAGGAGCCGTCCACGTGTCCTCCCCGAGTGTATCCTAGTGCGGTTTGCAAGGGAAAGTCGGGGGTTGGGCTGGAAATGCAGGTAGCATCTAGTGCCTCCCCCTGCACAGATCAGATAATTAGCGGACTTCCCCCTGCCAGGAAACACCTGTGACCCCAGGCAGATGCATGGAAGGCGGCCCCAAACCTCCAACTCCCACTCGGGCGCGTTCTGGAATTCTGAGTGTGGGGAGGTTCAGTCCTCTGTTTGCGGCGCCTGGGATCTCTTAGGAGCACTCCGCGTGTCTTCCCCGATTGTTTCCTAATGTGGGCTGCCTGGGAAAGGCGGGGGATGGGCTGGAAATGCAGGTAGCATCTAGTGCTTCCCCCTGGACGAATCAGGTAATTAGCGGACTTCCCCCAGCCAGGGAACACCTGTGAAACCAGGCAGATGCGTGCAGGGCGGCCCCAAACCTCCCCAACCCACTCGGCCGCGTTCCGGAATTCTGAGTGTGGCGAGGATCCGTCCTCTGTCTGCAGCGCCTGGGATCTACTAGGAGCCATCCGCGTGTCTTCTCCGAGTGTCTGTTAGTGCGGGCTGCCGGGGAAAGACGGGGGTTGGGCTGGAAATGCAGGTAGCATCTAGTGCCTCCCCCTGCACAGATCAGGTAATTAGCGGACTTCCCCTTACAAGGGAACATCTGTGACACCAGGAACCTGCGTGTAGGGCGGCCCCAAACCTCCCCCACCCACTCGGCCGCGTTCCGGAATTCTGAGTGTGGCGAGGTACCGTCCTCTGTCTGCAGAGCCTGGGATCTCCTAGGAGCCCTCCGCGTGTCTTCCCCGAGTGTCTCCTAGTGCGGGCTGCCGGGGAAAGGCGGGGGTTGGGCTGGAAAAACAGGTAGCATCTAGTGCCTCCCCCTGCACAGATCAGGTAATTAGCGGACTTCCCCCTGCCAGGGAACACCTGTGACACCATGCAGCTGCATGGAGGGCGGCTCCAAACATCCCCCACCCACTCGGCGCGTTCTGGAATCCTCATTGTGGGTAGGTTCAGTCCTCAGTTTACGGGTCCTGGGATCTCCTAGAAGCACTCCGCTTGTCTTCCCCAAGTGTCTCATAGTGAGGGCTGCAGGGGAAAGCGGGTGTTGGGCTGGAAATGCCGGTAGCATCTATTGCCTCCCCCTGCACAGATCAGGTAATTAGCGGACTTCCCCCTGCCAGGTAACACCTGTGACACCAGGCAGCTGCGTGGTGGACGGCCTCAAAACTCATCAACCCACTCGGACGCGTTCCGGAATTCTGAGTGTGGCGAGGTTCCGTCCTCTGTCTGCATCGCCTGGGATCTCCTCGGAGCCCTCCTTGTGTCTTCTCTGAGTGTCTCCTAGTGCGGTTTGCAAGGGAATTTCGGGGGTTGTGCTGGAAGTGCAGGTAGCATCTAGTGCTTCCCACTGCACAGATCAAGTAATTAGCGGACATCCCCCTGCCAGGTAACACCTGTGACACCAGGCAGCTACCAGGAGGGCGGCCCCAAACCTCCCCCAACCACTCGGACACGTTCCGGAATTCTGAGTGTGGCGAGGTTCCGTCCTCTGTCTGCAGCGCCTGGATTCTCCTAGGAGCCCTCCGCGTGTCTTCTCCGAGTGTTTCTTAGTGCGGGATGCCGGGGAAAGACGGGGGTTGGGCTGGAAATGCAGGTAGCATCTAGTGCCTCCCCCTGCACAGATCAGGTAATTAGCGGACTTCCCCCTACAAGGGAACACCTGGGACACCAGGAAGCTGCGTGGAGGGCGGCCCCAAAACTCCCCCACCAACTCGGGCGCGTTCCGGAATTCTGAGTGTTGCGAGGTTCCGTCTTCTGTCTGCAGCGCCTGGGATCTCCTAGGAGCCCTCCGCGTGTCTTTTCCGAGTGTCTTTTAGTGCGGGCTGCCGGGGAAATACGGAGGTTAGGCTGGAAATGCAGGTAGATCTAGTGCCTCCCCCTGCACAGATCAGGTAATTAGCGGAATTCCCCCTACAAGGGAGGCAGGCAGCTGCGTGGAGTACGGCCTCAAAACTCATCAACCCACTCGCACGCGTTCCGGAATTCTGAGTGTGGCGAAGTTCCGTCGTCTCTCTGCATCGCCTGGGATCTCCTCGGAGACCTCCTTGTGTCTTCTCGGAGAGTCTCCTAGTGCGGGCTGCCGGGGAATTTCGGGGATTGTGCTGGAAGTGCAGGTAGCATCTAGTGCCTCCCCCTGCACAGATCAGGTAATTAGCGGACATCCCCCTGCCAGGGAACACCTGTGACACCAGGCACCTGCGTGGAGGGCGGCCCCAAACCTCCCCAACCCACTCGGAGTTGTTCCGGAATTCTGAGTGTTGCGAGGTTCCATCCTATGTCTGCAGGGCCGGGGTCTCCTAGGAGCCGTCCACGTGTCCTCCCCGAGTGTATCCTAGTGCGGGTTGCCGGGGAAAGTCGGGGGTTGGGCTGGAAATGCAGGTAGCATCTAGTGCCTCCCCCTGCACAAATCAGGTAATTAGCGGACTTCCCCCTGCCAGGAAACACCTGTGACCCCAGGCAGATGCGTGGAAGTCGTCCCCAAACTTCCAACTCCCACTCGGGCGCGTTCTGGAATTCTGAGTGTGGGGAGGTTCAGTCCTCTGTTTGCGGCGCCTGGGATCTCTTAGGAGCACTCCGCGTGTCTTCCCCGATTGTTTCCTAATGTGGGCTGCCTGGGAAAGGCGGGGGATGGGCTGGAAATGCAGGTAGCATCTAGTGCCTCCCCCTGGACGAATCAGGTAATTAGCGGACTTCCCCCAGCCAGGGAACACCTGTGAAACCAGGCAGATGCGTGCAGGGCGGCCCCAAACCTCCCCAACCCACTCGGCCGCGTTCCGGAATTCTGAGTGTGGCGAGGATCCGTCCTCTGTCTGCAGCGCCTGGGATCTCCGAGGAGCCATCCGCGTGTCTTTTCGGAGTGTCTGTTAGTGCGGGCTGCCGGGGAAAGACGGGGGTTGGGCTGGAAATGCAGGTAGCATCTAGTGCCTCCCCCTGCACAGATCAGGTAATTAGCGGACTTCCCCCTACAAGGGAACACCTGGGACACCAGGAAGCTCCGTGGGGGGCGGCCCCAAAACTCCCCCACCAACTCGGGCGCGTTCCGGAACTCTGAGTGTTGCGAGGTTCCGTCCTCTGTCTGCAGCGCCTGGGATCTCCTAGGAGCCCTCCGCGTGTCTTTTCCGAGTGTCTTTTAGTGCGGGCTGCCGGGGAAATACGGAGGTTAGGCTGGAAATGCAGGTAGATCTAGTGCCTCCCCCTGCACAGATCAGGTAATTAGCGGAATTCCCCCTACAAGGGAGGCAGGCAGCTGCGTGGAGTACGGCCTCAAAACTCATCAAACAACTCGCCCGCGTTCCGGAATTCTGAGTGTGGCGAAGTTCCGTCCTCTGTCTGCATCGCCTGGGATCTCCTCGGAGACCTCCTTGTGTCTTCTCGGAGAGTCTCCTAGTGCGGGCTGCCGGGGAATTTCGGGGATTGTGCTGGAAGTGCAGGTAACATCTAGTGCCTCCCCCTGCACAGATCAGGTAATTAGCGGACATCCCCCTGCCAGGGAACACTTGTGACACCAGGCAGCTGCATGGAGGGCGGCCCCAAACCTCCCCAACCCACTCGGAGTTGTTCCGGAATTCTGAGTGTTGCGAGGTTCCATCCTATGTCTGCAGGGCCGGGGTCTCCTAGGAGCCGTCCACGTGTCCTCCCCGAGTGTATCCTAGTGCGGGTTGCCGGGGAAAGTCGGGGGTTGGGCTGGAAATGCAGGTAGCATCTAGTGCCTCCCCCTGCACAAATCAGGTAATTAGCGGACTTCCCCCTGCCAGGAAACACCTGTGACCCCAGGCAGATGCGCGGAAGGCGGCCCCAAACTTCCAACTCCCACTCGGGCGCGTTCTGGAATTCTGAGTGTGGGGAGGTTCAGTCCTCTGTTTGCGGCGCCTGGGATCTCTTAGGAGCACTCCGCATGTCTTCCCCGATTGTTTCCTAATGTGGGCTGCCTGGGAAAGGCGGGGGATGGGCTGGAAATGCAGGTAGCATCTAGTGCCTCCCCCTGGACGAATCAGGTAATTAGCGGACTTCCCCCAGCCAGGGAACACCTGTGAAACCAGGCAGATGCGTGCAAGGCGGCCTCAAACCTCCCCAACCCACTCGGCCGCGTTCCGGAATTCTGAATGTGGCGAGGATCCGTCCTCTGTCTGCAGCGCCTGGGATCTCCTAGGAGCCATCCGCGTGTCTTCTCCGAGTGTCTGTTAGTGCGGGCTGCCGGGGAAAGACGGGGGTTGGGCTGGAAATGCAGGTAGCATCTAGTGCCTCCCCCTGCACAGATCAGGTAATTAGCGGACTCCCCCTACAAGGGAACATCTGTGACACCAGGAAGCTGCGTGGAGGGCGGCCCCAAACCTCCCCCACCCACTCGGCCGCGTTCCGGAATTCTGAGTGTGGCGAGGTACCGTCCTCTGTCTGCAGCGCCTGGGATCTCCTAGGAGCCCTCCACGTGTCTTCCCCGAGTGTCTCCTAGTGCGGGCTGCCGGGGAAAGGCGGGGGTTGGGCTGGAAATGCAGGTAGCATCTAGTGCCTCCCCCTGCACAGATCAGGTAATTAGCGGACTCCCCCCTACAAGGGAACACCTGTGACACCAGGAAGCTGCGTGGAGGGCGGCCCCAAAACTCCCCCACCCACTCGGCCGCGTTACGGAATTCTGAGTGTGGCGAGGTTCCGTCCTTGCTCTGCAGCGCCTAGGATCTCATAGGAGCCCTCCGCGTGTCTTCCCCGAGTCTCTCCTAGTGCGGGCTCCCGGGGAAAGGCAGGGGTTGTCCTGGAAATGCAGGTAGCATCTAGTGCCTCCCCCTTCACAGATCAGGTAATTAGCGGACTTCCTCCTGCCAGTGAACACCTGTGACACCAGGCAGCTTCGGGGATGGCGGCCCCAAACCTCCCCAACCCACTCGGACTCGTTCCGGAATTCTGAGTGTGGCGAGGTTCCTTCCTCTGTCTGCAGAGCCTGGGATCTCCGAGGAGCCTTCCGCGTGTCTTCCCTGAGTGTCTCCTAGTGCGGGCTGCCGGGGAAAGGCAGGGGTTGGGCTGGAAATGCAGGTAGCATCTAGTGCCTCTCACTGGACGAATCAGGTAATTAGCGGACTTCCCCCAGCCAGGGAACACCTGTGACACCAGGCAGCTGCGTGGAGGGCGACCCCAAACCTCCCACACCCACTAGGGCGCGTTCAGGAATTCTGAGTGTGGGGAGGTTCAGTCCTCTGTTTGCGGCGCCTTGGATCTCTTAGGAGCACACCCCATGTCTTCCCCGAGTATTTCCTAATGTGGGCTGCCGGGGAAAGGCGGGGGATGGGCTGGAAATGCAGGTAGCATCTAGTGTCTCCCCCTGGACGAATCAGGTAATTGGCGGACTTCCCCCAGCCAGGGAACACCTGTGACACCAGGCAGCTGAGTGGTGGGCGGCCCCAAACCTCCCCCACCCACTCGGCCGCGTTCGGGAATTCTGAGTGTGGCGAGGTTCCTTCCTCTGTCTGCAGAGCCTGGGATCTCCGAGAAGCCTTCCGCGTGTCTTCCCTGAGTGTCTCCTTGTGCGGGTTGCCGGGAAAAGGCAGGTGTTGGGCTGGAAATGCAGGTAGCATCTAGTGCCTCCCACTGGACGAATCAGGTAATTAGCGGACTTCCCCCAGCCAGGGAACACCTGTGACACCAGGCAGCTGCGAGGAATGCGGCCCCAAACCTCCCCCACCCATTCGGACACTTTTCGGAATTCTGAGTGTGGCGAGGTTCCGTCCTCTGTCTGCAGCGCCTGGGATCCATTAGGAGCCATCCGCGTGTCTTCTCCGAGTGTCTGTTAGTGCGGGCTGCCGGTGAAAGACGGGGGTTGGGCTGGAAATGCAGGTAGCATCTAGTGCCTCCCCCTGCAAAGATCAGGTATTTAGCGGACTTCCCCCTGCCAGGGAACACCTGTGACACCATGCAGCTTCATGGAGGGCGGCTCCAAATCTCCCCCACCCACTCGGCGCGTTCTGGAATACTCATTGTGGGGAGGTTCAGTCCTCAGGTTGCGGGGCCTGGGAACTCCTAGGAGCACTCCGCTTGTCTTCCCCAAGTGTCTCATAGTGCGGTCTGCAGGGGAAAGCGGGGTTTGGGCTGGAAATGCTGGTAGCATCTATTGCATCCCCCTGCACAGATCAGGTAATTAGCGGACATCCCCCTGCCAGGTAACACCTGTGACACCAGGCAGCTGCGTGGAGGGCGGCCCAAAACCTCCCCAACCCACTCGACCGCGTTCCGGAAATCTGAGTGTGGCGAGGTTCCATCCTCTGTCTGCAGGGCCGGGGTCTCCTAGGAGCCCTCCACGTGTCTTCCCCGAGTGTCTCCAAGTGTGAGTTGCCAGGGAAAGGCGGGGGTTTTGCTGGAAATGCAGGTAGCATCTAGTGCCTCCCCCTGCACAGATCAGGTAATTAGCGGACTTCCCCCTGCCAGGGAACACCTGTGACACCAGGCAGCTGCGTGGAGGGCGACCCCAAACCTCCCACACCCACTCGGGCGCGTTCTGGAATTCTCAGTGTGGGGAGGATCAGTCCTCTGTTTGCGGCACCTGGGATCTCTTAGGAGCACTCCGCATGTCTTCCCCGAGTATTTCCTAATGTGGGCTGCCGGGGAAAGGCGGGGGATGGGCTGGAAATGCAGGTAGCATCTAGTGCCTCCCCCTGGACGAATCAGGTAATTAGCGGACTTCCCCCAGCCAGGGAACACCTGTGACACCAGGCAGCTGCGTGGAAGGCGGCCCCAAACCTCCCCCACCCATTCGGCCACTTTTCGGAATTCTGAGTGTGGCGAGGTTCCGTCCTCTGTCTGCAGCGCCTGGGATCTCCTAGGAGCCCTCCGCGTGTCTTCTCCGAGTGTCTTTTAATGCGGTTTGCCGGGGAAAGACGGGGGTTAGGCTGGAAATGCAGGAAGCATCTAGTGCCTCCCCCTACACAGATCAGGTAATTAGCGGACTTCCCCCTACAAGGGAACAGCTGTGAAACTAGGCACCTGCGTGGAGGGCGGCCCCAAGCCTCCCCAACCTACTCGGCCGCGTTCCGGAATTCTGAGTGTGGCGAGGTTCCGTCCTCTGTCTGCAGCATCTGGGATCACCTAGGAGCCCTCCGCGTGTCTTCACCGAGTGTCTCCTAGTGCGGGCTGCCGGGGAAATGCGGGGATTGGGCTAGAAATGCAGGTATATTCTAGTGCCTCCCCCTGCACAGATCAGGTATTTAGCGGACATCCCCCTGCCAGGGAACACCTGTGACACCAGGCAGCTGCGTGGAGGGCGGCCCCAAACCTCCCCAACCCACTCGGAGTTGTTCCAGAATTCTGAGTGTGGCGAGCTTCCGTACTCCCTCTGCAGTTCCTGGGATCTCCTAGGAGCCCTCCGAGTGTCTTCCCCGAGTGTCTCGTACTGCGTGCTGCCGGGGAAAGGCGGGGGTTTGGCTGGAAATGCAGGTAGCATCTAGTGCCTCCCCCTGCACAGATCAGGAAATTAGCGGACATCCCCCTGCCAGTGAACACATGTGACACCATGCAGCTGCATGGATGGAGGCCTCAAAACTCCCCCACCCACTCGGCACGTACTGGAATCCTCATTTTGGGGAGGTTCAGTCCTCAGGTTGCGGGGCCTGGGATCTCCTAGGAGCACTCCGCTTGTCTTCCCCAAGTGTCTCATAGTGCGGGCTGCAGAGGAAAGCGGGGGTTGGGCTGGAAATGTTGGTAGCATCTATTGCATCCCCCTGCACAGATCAGGTAATTAGCGGACATCCCCCTGCCAGGTAACACCTGTGACACCCGGCAGCTGCATGGAGGGCGGCCCAAAACCTCCCCAACCCACTCGACCGCGTTCCGGAAATCTGAGTGTGGCGAGGTTCCATCCTCTGTCTGCAGGGCCGGGGTCTCCTAGGAGCCCTCCACGTGTCTTCCCCGAGTGTCTCCAAGTGCGGGTTGCCGGGGAAATGCGGGGGTTTTGCTGGAAATGCAGGCAGCATCTAGTGCCTCCCCCTGCACAGATCAGGTAATTAGCGGACTTCCCCCTGCCAGGGAACACATGTGACACCAGGCAGCTGCGTGGAGGGCGGCAACAAACCTCCCCAATCAACTCGGCCGCTTCCGGAATTCTGAGTGTGGCGAGGTTCCGTCCTCTGTCTGCATCGCCTAGGATCTCCTCGGAGCCCTCCTTGTGTCTTCTCCGAGTGTCTCCTAGTGCGGGCTGCCGGGGAATTTCGGGGGTTGTGCTGGAAGTGCAGGTAACATGTAGTGCCTCCCCCTGCACAGATCAGGTAATTAGCGGACATCCCCCTGCCAGGTAACACCTGTGACACCAGGCAGCTGCGTGGAGGCCGGCCCCAAACCTCCCCCAACCACTCGGAGTTTTTCCGGAATTCTGAGTGTGGCGAGGTTCCGTACTCTCTCTGCAGCTCCTGGGATCTCCTAGGAGCCTTCCGCGTGTCTTCTCCGAGTGTCTCTTAGTGCAGGATGCCGGGGAAAGACGGGGGTTGGACTGGAAATGCAGGTAGCATCTAGTGCCTCCCCCTGCACAGATCAAGTATTTAGCGGACATCCCCCTACAAGGGAACACCTGGGTCACCAGGAAACTGCATGGAGGGCGGCCCCAAAACTCCCCCACCCACTCGGGCGTGTTCCGGAATTCTGAGTGTTGCGAGGTTCTGTCCTCTGTCTGCAGAGACTGGGATCTCCTAGGAGCCCTCCGCGTGTCTTTTCCGAGTGTCTTTTAGTGCGGGCTGCCGGGGAAATACGGGGGTTAGGCTGGAAGTGCAGGTAGATCTAGTGCCTCCCCCTGCACAGATCAGGTAATTAGCGGACTTCCTCCTGCCAGGGAACACTTGTGACAGGATGCAGCTGCATGGAGGGCGGCTCCAAACATCCCCCACCCACTCGGCGCGTTCTGGTATCCTCATTGTGGGGAGGTTCAGTCCTCAGTTTGCGGGGCCTGGTATCTCCTAGAAGCACTCCGCTTGTCTTCCCCAAGTGTCTCATAGTGAGGGCTGCAGGGGAAAGCGGGTGTTGGGCTGGAAATGCCGGTAGCATCTATTGCCTCCCCCTGCACAGATCAGGTAATTAGCGGACTTCCCCCTGCCAGGTAACACCTGTAACACCAGGCAGCTGCGTGGAGGGCGGCCCCAAACCTCCCCAACCCACTCGGAGTTGTTCCGGAATTCTGAGTGTTGTGAGGTTCCATCCTATGTATGCAGGGCCGGGGTCTCCTAGGAGCCGTCCACGTGTCCTCCCCGAGTGTATCCTAGTGCGGTTTGCAAGGGAAAGTCGGGGGTTGGGCTGGAAATGCAGGTAGCATCTAGTGCCTCCCCCTGCACAGATCAGATAATTAGCGGACTTCCCCCTGCCAGGAAACACCTGTGACCCCAGGCAGATGCATGGAAGGCGGCCCCAAACCTCCAACTCCCACTCGGGCGCGTTCTGGAATTCTGAGTGTGGGGAGGTTCAGTCCTCTGTTTGCGGCGCCTGGGATCTCTTAGGAGCACTCCGCGTGTCTTCCCCGATTGTTTCCTAATGTGGGCTGCCTGGGAAAGGCGGGGGATGGGCTGGAAATGCAGGTAGCATCTAGTGCTTCCCCCTGGACGAATCAGGTAATTAGCGGACTTCCCCCAGCCAGGGAACACCTGTGAAACCAGGCAGATGCGTGCAGGGCGGCCCCAAACCTCCCCAACCCACTCGGCCGCGTTCCGGAATTCTGAGTGTGGCGAGGATCCGTCCTCTGTCTGCAGCGCCTGGGATCTACTAGGAGCCATCCGCGTGTCTTCTCCCAGTGTCTGTTAGTGCGGGCTGCCGGGGAAAGACGGGGGTTGGGCTGGAAATGCAGGTAGCATCTAGTGCCTCCCCCTGCACAGATCAGGTAATTAGCGGACTTCCCCTTACAAGGGAACATCTGTGACACCAGGAACCTGCGTGTAGGGCGGCCCCAAACCTCCCCCACCCACTCGGCCGCATTCCGGAATTCTGAGTGTGGCGAGGTACCGTCCTCTGTCTGCAGCGCCTGGGATCTCCTAGGAGCCCTCCGCGTGTCTTCCCCGAGTGTCTCCTAGTGCGGGCTGCCGGGGAAAGGCGGGGGTTGGGCTGGAAATACAGGTAGCATCTAGTGCCTCCCCCTGCACAGATCAGGTAATTAGCGGACTTCCCCCTGCCAGGGAACACCTGTGACACCATGCAGCTGCATGGAGGGCGGCTCCAAACATCCCCCACCCACTCGGCGCGTTCTGGAATCCTCATTGTGGGTAGGTTCAGTCCTCAGTTTACGGGTCCTGGGATCTCCTAGAAGCACTCCGCTTGTCTTCCCCAAGTGTCTCATAGTGAGGGCTGCAGGGGAAAGCGGGTGTTGGGCTGGAAATGCCGGTAGCATCTATTGCCTCCCCCTGCACAGATCAGATAATTAGCGGACTTCCCCCTGCCAGGTAACACCTGTGACACCAGGCAGCTGCGTGGTGGACGGCCTCAAAACTCATCAACCCACTCGGACGCGTTCCGGAATTCTGAGTGTGGCGAGGTTCCGTCCTCTGTCTGCATCGCCTGGGATCTCCTCGGAGCCCTCCTTGTGTCTTCTCTGAGTGTCTCCTAGTGCGGTTTGCAAGGGAATTTCGGGGGTTGTGCTGGAAGTGCAGGTAGCATCTAGTGCTTCCCACTGCACAGATCAAGTAATTAGCGGACATCCCCCTGCCAGGTAACACCTGTGACACCAGGCAGCTACGTGGAGGGCGGCCCCAAACCTCCCCCAACCACTCGGACACGTTCCGGAATTCTGAGTGTGGCGAGGTTCCGTCCTCTGTCTGCAGCGCCTGGATTCTCCTAGGAGCCCTCCGCGTGTCTTCTCCGAGTGTCTCTTAGTGCGGGATGCCGGGGAAAGACGGGGGTTGGGCTGGAAATGCAGGTAGCATCTAGTGCCTCCCCCTGCACAGATCAGGTAATTAGCGGACTTCCCCCTACAAGGGAACACCTGGGACACCAGGAAGCTGCGTGGAGGGCGGCCCCAAAACTCCCCCACCAACTCGGGCGCGTTCCGGAATTCTGAGTGTTGCGAGGTTCCGTCTTCTGTCTGCAGCGCCTGGGATCTCCTAGGAGAACTCCGCGTGTCTTTTCCGAGTGTCTTTTAGTGCGGGCTGCCGGGGAAATACAGAGGTTAGGCTGGAAATGCAGGTAGATCTAGTGCCTCCCCCTGCACAGATCAGGTAATTAGCGGAATTCCCCCTACAAGGGAGGCAGGCAGCTGCGTGGAGTACGGCCTCAAATCTCATCAACCCACTCGCCCGCGTTCCGGAATTCTGAGTGTGGCGAAGTTCCGTCGTCTCTCTGCATCGCCTGGGATCTCCTCGGAGACCTCCTTGTGTCTTCTCGGAGAGTCTCCTAGTGCGGGCTGCCGGGGAATTTCGGGGATTGTGCTGGAAGTGCAGGTAGCATCTAGTGCCTCCCCCTGCACAGATCAGGTAATTAGCGGACATCCCCCTGCCAGGGAACACCTGTGACACCAGGCACCTGCGTGGAGGGCGGCCCCAAACCTCCCCAACCCACTCGGAGTTGTTCCGGAATTCTGAGTGTTGCGAGGTTCCATCCTATGTCTGCAGGGCCGGGGTCTCCTAGGAGCCGTCCACGTGTCCTCCCCGAGTGTATCCTAGTGCGGGTTGCCGGGGAAAGTCGGGGGTTGGGCTGGAAATGCAGGTAGCATCTAGTGCCTCCCCCTGCACAAATCAGGTAATTAGCGGACTTCCCCCTGCCAGGAAACACCTGTGACCCCAGGAAGATGCGTGGAGGGCGACCCCAAACCTCCCACTCCCACTCGGGCGCGTTCTGGAATTCTGAGTGTGGGGAGGTTCAGTCCTCTGTTTGCGGCGCCTGGGATCTCTTAGGAGCACTCCGCATGTCTTCCCCGAGTATTTCCTAATGTGGGCTGCCGGGGAAAGGCGGGGGATGGGCTGGAAATGCAGGTAGCATCTAGTGCCTCCCCCTGGACGAATCAGGTAATTAGCGGACTTCCCCCAGCCAGGGAACACCTGTGACACCAGGCAGCTGAGTGGAGGACGGCCCCAAACCTCCCCCACCCACTCGGCCGCGTTCCGGAATTCAGAGTGTGGCGAGGTTCCGTCCTCTGTCTGCAGAGCCTGGGATCTCCTAGGAGCCCTCCGCGTGTCTTCCCCGAGTGTCTCCTAGTGCGGGCTGCCGGGGAAAGACGGGGGTTGTGCTGGAAATGCAGGTAGCATCTAGTGCCTCCCCCTGCACAGATCAGGTAATTAGCGGATATCCCCCTGCCAGGGAACACCTGTGACACCAGGCAGCTGCGTGGAGGGCGGCCACACACCTCCCGAACCCACTCGGAGTTGTTCCGGAATTCTGAGTGTGGCGAGGTTCCGTACTCTCTCTGCAGCTCCTGGGATCACCTAGGAGCCCTCCGAGTGTCTTCCCCGAGTGTCTCGTAGTGCGTGCTGCCGGGGAAAGGCGGGGGTTGGGCTGGAAATGCAGGTAGCATCTAGTGCCTCCCCCTGCACAGATCAGGTAATTAGCGGACTTCCCCCTGCCAGGGAACACCTGTGACACGATGCAGCTGCATGGAGGGCGGCTCCAAACATCCCCCACCCACTCGGCGCGTTCTGGAATCCTAATTGTGGGGAGGTTCAGTCCTCAGTTTGCGGGGCCTGGGATCTCCTAGAAGCACTCCGCTTGTCTTCCCCAAGTGTCTCATAGTGAGGGCTGCAGGGGAAAGCGGGTGTTGGGCTGGAAATGCCGGTAGCATCTATTGCCTCCCCTTGCACAGTTCAGGTAATTAGCGGACTTCCCCCTGCCAGGTAACACCTGTAACACCAGGCAGCTGCGTGGAGGGCGGCCCCAAACCTCCCCAACCCACTTGGAGTTGTTCCGGAATTCTGAGTGTTGTGAGGTTCCATCCTATGTATGCAGGGCCGGGGTCTCCTAGGAGCCGTCCACGTGTCCTCCCCGAGTGTATCCTAGTGCGGTTTGCAAGGGAAAGTCGGGGGTTGTGCTGGAAATGCAGGTAGCATCTAGTGCCTCCCCCTGCACAGATCAGATAATTAGCGGACTTCCCCCTGCCAGGAAACACCTGTGACCCCAGGCAGATGCGTGGAAGGCGGCCCCAAATCTCCAACTCCCACTCGGGCGCGTTCTGGAATTCTGAGTGTGGGGAGGTTCAGTCCTCTGTTTGCGGCGCCTGGGATCTCTTAGGAGCACTCCGCGTGTCTTCCCCGATTGTTTCCTAATGTGGGCTGCCTGGGAAAGGCGGGGGATGTGCTGGAAATGCAGGTACCATATAGTGCCTCCCCCTGGACGAATCAGGCAATTAGCGGACTTCCCCCAGCCAGGGAACACCTGTGAAACCAGGCAGATGCGTGCAGGGCAGCCCCAAACCTCCCCAACCCACTCGGCCGCGTTCCGGAATTCTGAGTGTGGCGAGGATCCGTCCTCTGTCTGCAGCGCCTGGGATCTCCTAGGAGCCATCCGCGTGTCTTCTCCGAGTGTCTGTTAGTGCGGGCTGCCGGGGAAAGACGGGGGTTGTGCTGGAAATGCAGGTAGCATCTAGTGCCTCCCCCTGCACAGATCAGGTAATTAGCGGACTTCCCCCTGCCAGGGAACACCTGTGACACGATGCAGCTGCATGGAGGGCGGCTCCAAACATCCCCCACCCACTCGGCGCATTCTGGAATCCTCATTTGGGGAGGTTCAGTCCTCAGTTTACGGGGCCTGGTATCTCCTAGAAGCACTCCGCTTGTCTTCCCCAAGTGTCTCATAGTGAGGGCTGCAGGGGAAAGCGGGTGTTGGGCTGGAAATGCCGGTAGCATCTATTGCCTCCCCCTGCACAGATCAGGTAATTAGCGGACTTCCCCCTGCCAGGTAACACCTGTGACACCAGGCAGCTGCGTGGTGGACGGCCTCAAAACTCATCAACCCACTCGGACGCGTTCCGGAATTCTGAGTGTGGCGAGGTTCCGTCCTCTGTCTGCAGCGCCTGGGTTCTCCTAGGAGCCCTCCGCGTGTCTTCTCCGAGTGTCTCTTAGTGCGGGATGCCGGGGAAAGACGGGGGTTGGGCTGGAAATGCAGGTAGCATCTAGTGCCTCCCCCTGCACAGATCAGGTAATTAGCGGACTTCCCCCTACAAGGGAACACCTGGGACACCAGGAAGCTGCGTGGAGGGCGGCCCCAAAACTCCCCCACCAACTCGGGCGCGTTCCGGAACTCTGAGTGTTGCGAGGTTCCGTCCTCTGTCTGCAGCGCCTGGGATCTCCTAGGAGCCCTCCGCGTGTCTTTTCCGAGTGTCTTTTAGTGCGGGCTGCCGGGGAAATACGGAGGTTAGGCTGGAAATGCAGGTAGATCTAGTGCCTCCCCCTGCACAGATCAGGTAATTAGCGGAATTCCCCTACAAGGGAGGCAGGCAGCTGCGTGGAGTACGGCCTCAAAACTCATCAAACAACTCGCCCGCGTTCCGGAATTCTGAGTGTGGCGAAGTTCCGTCCTCTGTCTGCATCGCCTGGGATCTCCTCGGAGACCTCCTTGTGTCTTCTCGGAGAGTCTCCTAGTGCGGGCTGCCGGGGAATTTCGGGGATTGTGCTGGAAGTGCAGGTAACATCTAGTGCCTCCCCCTGCACAGATCAGGTAATTAGCGGACATCCCCCTGCCAGGGAACACTTGTGACACCAGGCAGCTGCATGGAGGGCGGCCCCAAACCTCCCCAACCCACTCGGAGTTGTTCCGGAATTCTGAGTGTTGCGAGGTTCCATCCTATGTCTGCAGGGCCGGGGTCTCCTAGGAGCCGTCCACGTGTCCTCCCCGAGTGTATCCTAGTGCGGGTTGCCGGGGAAAGTCGGGGGTTGGGCTGGAAATGCAGGTAGCATCTAGTGCCTCCCCCTGCACAAATCAGGTAATTAGCGGACTTCCCCCTGCCAGGAAACACCTGTGACCCCAGGCAGATGCGCGGAAGGCGGCCCCAAACTTCCAACTCCCACTCGGGCGCGTTCTGGAATTCTGAGTGTGGGGAGGTTCAGTCCTCTGTTTGCGGCGCCTGGGATCTCTTAGGAGCACTCCGCGTGTCTTCCCCGATTGTTTCCTAATGTGGGCTGCCTGGGAAAGGCGGGGGATGGGCTGGAAATGCAGGTAGCATCTAGTGCCTCCCCCTGGACGAATCAGGTAATTAGCGGACTTCCCCCAGCCAGGGAACACCTGTGAAACCAGGCAGATGCGTGCAAGGCGGCCTCAAACCTCCCCAACCCACTCGGCCGCGTTCCGGAATTCTGAATGTGGCGAGGATCCGTCCTCTGTCTGCAGCGCCTGGGATCTCCTAGGAGCCATCCGCGTGTCTTCTCCGAGTGTCTGTTAGTGCGGGCTGCCGGGGAAAGACGGGGGTTGGGCTGGAAATGCAGGTAGCATCTAGTGCCTCCCCCTGCACAGATCAGGTAATTAGCGGACTCCCCCTACAAGGGAACATGTGTGACACCAGGAAGCTGCGTGGAGGGCGGCCCCAAACCTCCCCCACCCACTCGGCCGCGTTCCGGAATTCTGAGTGTGGCGAGGTACCGTCCTCTGTCTGCAGCGCCTGGGATCTCCTAGGAGCCCTCCACGTGTCTTCCCCGAGTGTCTCCTAGTGCGGGCTGCCGGGGAAAGGCGGGGGTTGGGCTGGAAATGCAGGTAGCATCTAGTGCCTCCCCCTGCACAGATCAGGTAATTAGCGGACTCCCCCCTACAAGGGAACACCTGTGACACCAGGAAGCTGCGTGGAGGGCGGCCCCAAAACTCCCCCATCCACTCGGCCGCGTTACGGAATTCTGAGTGTGGCGAGGTTCCGTCCTCGCTCTGCAGCGCCTAGGATCTCATAGGAGCCCTCCGCGTGTCTTCCCCGAGTCTCTCCTAGTGCGGGCTCCCGGGGAAAGGCAGGGGTTGTCCTGGAAATGCAGGTAGCATCTAGTGCCTCCCCCTGCACAGATCAGGTAATTAGCGGACTTCCCCCAGCCAGGGAACACCTGTGACACCAGGCAGCTGAGTGGAGGGCGGCCCCAAACCTCCCCCACCCACTCGGCCGCGTTCGGGAATTCTGAGTGTGGCGAGGTTCCTTCCTCTGTCTGCAGAGCCTGGGATCTCCGAGAAGCCTTCCGCGTGTCTTCCCTGAGTGTCTCCTTGTGCGGGTTGCCGGGAAAAGGCAGGTGTTGGGCTGGAAATGCAGGTAGCATCTAGTGCCTCCCACTGGACGAATCAGGTAATTAGCGGACTTCCCCCAGCCAGGGAACACCTGTGACACCAGGCAGCTGCGAGGAATGCGGCCCCAAACTTCCCCCACCCATTCGGACACTTTTCGGAATTCTGAGTGTGGCGAGGTTCCGTCCTCTGTCTGCAGCGCCTGGGATCCATTAGGAGCCATCCGCGTGTCTTCTCCGAGTGTCTGTTAGTGCGGTCTGCCGGTGAAAGACGGGGGTTGGGCTGGAAATGCAGGTAGCATCTAGTGCCTCCCCCTGCACAGATCAGGTAATTAGCGGACTTCCCCCTACAAGGGAACACCTGTGACACCAGGAAGCTGCGTGGAGAGCGGCCCCAAACCTCCCCCACCGACTCGGCCGCGTTCCGGAATTCTGAGTGTGGCGAGGTTCCTTACTCTCTTTACAATTCCTGGGATCTCCTAGGAGCCCTCTGAGGGTCTTCCCCGAGTGTCTCGTAGTGCGTGCTGCCGGGGAAAGGCGGGGGTTGGGCTGGAAATGCAGGTAGCATCTAGTGCCTCCCCCTGCAAAGATCAGGTATTTAGCGGACTTCCCCCTGCCAGGGAACACCTGTGACACCATGCAGCTTCATGGAGGGCGGCTCCAAATCTCCCCCACCCACACGGCGCGTTCTGGAATCCTCATTGTGGGGAGGTTCAGTCCTCAGGTTGCGGGGCCTGGGAACTCCTAGGAGCACTCCGCTTGTCTTCCCCAAGTGTCTCATAGTGCGGTCTGCAGGGGAAAGCGGGGTTTGGGCTGGAAATGCTGGTAGCATCTATTGCATCCCCCTGCACAGATCAGGTAATTAGCGGACATCCCCCTGCCAGGTAACAACTGTGACACCAGGCAGCTGCGTGGAGGGCGGCCCAAAACCTCCCCAACCCACTCGACCGCGTTCCGGAAATCTGAGTGTGGCGAGGTTCCATCCTCTGTCTGCAGGGCCGGGGTCTCCTAGGAGCCCTCCACGTGTCTTCCCCGAGTGTCTCCAAGTGTGAGTTGCCGGGGAAAGGCGGGGGTTTTGCTGGAAATGCAGGTAGCATCTAGTGCCTCCCCCTGCACAGATCAGGTAATTAGCGGACTTCCCCCTGCCAGGGAACACCTGTGACACCAGGCAGCTGCGTGGAGGGCGACCCCAAACCTCCCACACCCACTCGGGCGCGTTCTGGAATTCTCAGTGTGGGGAGGATCAGTCCTCTGTTTGCGGCACCTGGGATCTCTTAGGAGCACTCCGCATGTCTTCCCCGAGTATTTCCTAATGTGGGCTGCCGGGGAAAGGCGGGGGATGGGCTGGAAATGCAGGTAGCATCTAGTGCCTCCCCCTGGACGAATCAGGTAATTAGCGGACTTCCCCCAGCCAGGGAACACCTGTGACACCAGGCAGCTGCGTGGAAGGCGGCCCCAAACCTCCCCCACCCATTCGGCCACTTTTCGGAATTCTGAGTGTGGCGAGGTTCCGTCCTCTGTCTGCAGCGCCTGGGATCCCTTAGGAGCCATCCGCTTGTCTTCCCCAAGTGTCACATAGTGCGTGCTGCAGGGGAAAGCGGGGGTTGGGCTGGAAATGCAGGTAGCATCTAGGTCACCCCCTGCATTGATCAGGTAATTAGCGGACTTCCTCCTGCTAGTGAACACTTGTGACACCAGGCAGCTGCGTGGAGGGCGGCAACAAAACTCCTAAATCAAGTCGGCCGCTTCCGGAATTCTCCGTGTGGCGAGGTTCCGTCCTCTGTCTGCAGCGCCTGGGATCTCCTAGGAGCCCTCCGCGTGTCTTCTCCGAGTGTCTTTTAATGCGGTTTGCCGGGGAAAGACGGGGGTTAGGCTGGAAATGCAGGAAGCATCTAGTGCCTCCCCCTACACAGATCAGGTAATTAGCGGACTTCCCCCTACAAGGGAACAGCTGTGAAACTAGGCACCTGCGTGGAGGGCGGCCCCAAACCTCCCCAACCTACTCGGCCGCGTTCCGGAATTCTGAGTGTGGCGAGGTTCCGTCCTCTGTCTGCAGCATCTGGGATCTCCTAGGAGCCCTCCGCGTGTCTTCACCGAGTGTCTCCTAGTGCGGGCTGCCGGGGAAATGCGGGGATTGGGCTAGAAATGCAGGTATATTCTAGTGCCTCCCCCTGCACAGATCAGGTATTTAGCGGACATCCCCCTGCCAGGGAACACCTGTGACACCAGGCAGCTGCGTGGAGGGCGGCCCCAAACCTCCCCAACCCACTCGGAGTTGTTCCAGAATTCTGAGTGTGGCGAGCTTCCGTACTCCCTCTGCAGTTCCTGGGATCTCCTAGGAGCCCTCCGAGTGTCTTCCCCGAGTGTCTCATACTGCGTGCAGCCGGGGAAAGGCGGGGGTTTGGCTGGAAATGCAGGTAGCATCTAGTGCCTCCCCCTGCACAGATCAGGAAATTAGCGGACATCCCCCTGCCAGTGAACACATGTGACACCATGCAGCTGCATGGATGGAGGCCTCAAAACTCCCCCACCCACTCGGCACGTACTGGAATCCTCATTTTGGGGAGGTTCAGTCCTCAGGTTGCGGGGCCTGGGATCTCCTAGGAGCACTCCGCTTGTCTTCCCCAAGTGTCTCATAGTGCGGGCTGCAGAGGAAAGCGGGGGTTGGGCTGGAAATGTTGGTAGCATCTATTGCATCCCCCTGCACAGATCAGGTAATTAGCGGACATCCCCCTGCCAGGTAACACCTGTGACACCCGGCAGCTGCGTGGAGGGCGGCCCAAAACTTCCCCAACCCACTCGACCGCGTTCCGGAAATCTGAGTGTGGCGAGGTTCCATCCTCTGCAGGGCCGGGGTCTCCTAGGAGCCCTCCACGTGTCTTCCCCGAGTGTCTCCAAGTGCGGGTTGCCGGGGAAAGGCGGGGGTTTTGCTGGAAATGCAGGCAGCATCTAGTGCCTCCCCCTGCACAGATCAGGTAATTAGCGGACTTCCCCCTGCCAGGGAACACATGTGACACCAGGCAGCTGCGTGGAGGGCGACCCCAAACCTCCCACACCCACTCGGGCGCGTTCTGGAATTCTGAGTGTGGGGAGGATCAGTCCTCTGTTTGTGGCGCCTGGGATCTCTTAGGAGCACTCCGCATGTCTTCCCGGAGTATTTCCTAATGTGGGCTGCCTGGGAAAGGCGGGGGATGGGCTGGAAATGTAGGTAGCATCTAGTGTCTCCCCCTGGACAAATCAGGTAATTAGCGGACTTCCCCCAGCCAGGGAACACCTGTGACACCAGGCAGCTGAGTGGAGGGCGGCCCCAAACCTCCCCCACCCACTCGGCCGCGTTCCGGAATTCAGAGTGTGGCGAGGTTCCGTCCTCTGTCTGCAGCGCCTGGGATCTCCTAGGAGCCCTCCGCGTGTCTTCTCCGAGTGTCTTTTAATGCGGTTTGCCGGGGAAAGACGGGGGTTAGGCTGGAAATGCAGGAAGCATCTAGTGCCTCCCCTTGCACAGATCAGGTAATTAGCGGACTTCCCCCTACAAGGGAACAGCTGTGAAACTAGGCACCTGCGTGGAGGGCGGCCCCAAACCTCCCCAACCAACTCGGCCGCGTTCCGGAATTCTGAGTGTGGCGAGGTTCCGTCCTATGTCTGCAGCATCTGGGACCTCCTAGGAGCCCTCCACGTGTCTTCCCCGAGTGTATCCCAGTGCGGGCTGCCAGGGAAAAGCGGGGGTTGTCCTGGAAATGCAGGTAGAATCTAGTGCCTCCCCATGGACGGATCAGGTAATTAGCGGAATTCCTCCAGCGAGGGAACACCTGTAACACCAGGCAGCTGCGTGGAGTGCGGCCCCAAACATACACCACCCACTCGGCCACGTTCTGGAATTCTGCGTGTGGCGAGGTTCAATCCCCAGTCTGCAGCACCCGAGATCTCCTGGGAGCCCTCCGTTTGACTTCCCCGAGTGACTTATATGCGGGCTGCCGGAGAAAGACGGGGGTTGTGCTGGAAAGCAGGTAGCATCTAGTGCCTCCCCCTGGACAGATGAGGTAATTAGCGGTATTCCCCCTGCCAGGGATCACCTGTGACATCAGGCAGCTGCGTGGGGGGCGGCCCCAAATCTCACCAACCCACTCGGTCGCGTTCCGGAATTCTGAGTGTGGCGAAGTTCCGTCCTCTGTCTGCAGCGCCTGGGATCTCCTAGGAGCCATCCGCGTGTCTTCTCCGAGTGTCTCTTTTTGAGGGCTGCCGGGGAAATACGGGGTTTGGGCTGGAAATGCAAGTAGCATCTAGTGCCTCCCCCTGCACAGATCAGGTAATTAGCGGACTTCCCACTACAAGGGAACACCTGTGACACCAGGAAGCTGCGTGGAGGGCGGCCCCATACCTCCCCCAACCCCTCGGCCGCGTTCCGGAATTCTGAGTGTGGCGAGGTTCCGTCCTCTGTCTGCAGCGCCTTGGATCTCCTAGGAGCACTCCCCGTGCCTTCCCCAAGTGTCTCCAAGTGCGGGCTGCCGGGGAAACGTGGGGGTAGGGCTGGAAATGCAGGTAGCATCTCCTGCGTCCCCCTGCACAGATTAGGTAATTAGCGGATTTCCCACTACAGGGGAACACTTGTGACAACAGGCAGTTGCGTGGAGGGCGGCCCCAATCTTCCCCCACCCACTCGGACGCGTTCCGGAATTCTTAGTGTGGCAAGGTTCCGTCCACTGTCTGCAGCGCCTGGGATCTCCTAGGAGCCCTCCGTGTGTCTTCTCTGAGTTTCTCTTAGTGCGGGCTGCCGGGGAAAGACGGGGGTTGGGCTGGAAATGCAGGTAGCATCTAGTGCCTCCCCCTGCACAGATCAGGTAATTAGCGGACTTCCCGCTACAAGGAAACACCTGTGACACCAGGAAGCTGCGTGGAGGGCGGTCCCATACCTCCCCCACCCACTCGGCCACGTTCCGGAATTCTGAGTGTGGCGAGGTTCCATCCTCTGTCTGCAGCGCATGGGATTTCCTAGGAGCCCTAATAGTGTCTTCCCCTAGTGTCTCGTACTGCGGGCTGCCTGGGAAATGCGGTGGTTGGGCTGGAAATGCAGGTCGCATCTATTGCCTCCCCCTGCACAGATCAGGTAAGTAGCGGACTTCCCGCTACAAGGAAACACCTGTGACACCAGGAAGCTGCGTGGAGGGCGGCCCCAAACCTGACCAACCCACTCGGCCGCGTTCCGGAATTCTAAGTGTGGCGAGGTTCCGTCCCCCGTCTGCAGCGACTGGGATCTCCTAGGAGCCCTCCGCGTGTCTTCCAAAACTGTCTCTTAGTGCAGGCTACCTGGGAAAGGCGGGGGTTGGGCTGGAAATGCAGGTAGCATCTAGTGTCACCCCTGCACAGATCAGGTAATTAGCGGACATCACCCTGCCAGGGAACACCTGTGACACCAGGCAGCTGCGTGGATGGCGGCCAAAAACCTCCCCAACGCACTCGGAGGCGTTCCGGATTTCTGAGTGTCGCGAGGTTCCGTACTTTCTCTGCAGCTCCTGGGATCTCCTAAGAGACCTCCAAGTGTCTTCCCCGAGTTTCTCGTAGTGCGGGATGCCGGGGAAAGCGGGGGTTGGGCTGGAAATGCCGGTAGCATCTAGTGCCTCCCCCTGCACAGATCAGGTAATTAGCGGATTTCCCCCTGCCAGGGAAAACCTGTGACACCTTGCAGCTTCATGGAGGGCGGCCCCAAACCACCCCAACCCACTCAGCCGCGTTCTGGAATTCTGACAGTGGCGAGGTTCCGTCATCTGTCTGCAGCGACTGGGATCTCCTAGGAGCCCTCCGCGTTTCTTCCCCGAGTGTCCCCTATTGCGGGCTGCAGGGGAAAGTCGGGGGTTGGGCTGGAAATGCAGTAAGCATCTAGTGCCTCCCCCTGCACAGAACAGGTAATTAGCGGACTTCCTCCTGCCAGGGAACACCTGTGACAACAGGAAGCTGCGTGGTGGGCGTCCCCAAACTTCCCCAGACCACTCGGCCGAGTTCCGGAATTCTGAGTGTTGCGAGGTTCCATCCTCTGTCTGCAGGGCCGGTGTCTGCTAGGAGCCCTCCACATGTCTTCCCCGAGTGTATCTTACTGCGGGCTGCCGGCGAAAGTTGGGGTTTAGTCTGGAAATGCAGGTAGCATCAAGTGCCTCCCCCTGGACGGATCAGGTAATTAGCGGAATTCCCCCAGCCAGGGAACACCTGTGACACCAGGCAGCTGCGCGGAGGGCACTCCCAAAACTCCCCCACCCACTCGGCCACGTTCTGGAATTCTGAGTATGGCCAGGTTCCATCCCCTGTCTGCAGGGCCTGGGATCTCCTAGGAGCCCTCCACGTGTCTTCCCCGAGTGTCTCCTAGTGCGGGCAGCCGGGGAAAGGCGGGGGTTGGGCTGGAAATGCAGGTAGCATCTAGTGCCTCCCCCTGCACAGATCAGGTAATTAGCGGACTTCCCCCTACAAGGGAACACCTGTGACACCAGGAAGCTGCGTGGAGGGCGGCCCCAAAACTCCCCCACCCACTCGGCCGCGTTCCGGAATTCTGAGTGTGGCGAGGTTCCTTCCTCTGTCTGCAGAGCCTGGGATCTCCGAGAAGCCTTACGCGTGTCTTCCCTGAGTGTCTCCTAGTGCGGGCTGCCGGGAAAATGCAGGTGTTGGGCTGGAAATGCAGGTAGCATCTAGTGCCTCCCACTGGACGAATCAGGTAATTAGCGGACTTCCCCCAGCCAGGGAACACCTGTGACACCAGGCAGCTGCGTGGAAGGCGGCCCCAAACCTCCCCCACCCATTCGGCCACTTTTCGGAATTCTGAGTGTGGCGAGGTTCCGTCCTCTGTCTGCAGCGCCTGGGATCCCTTAGGAGCCATCCGCGTGTCTTCTCCGAGTGTCTGTTAGTGCGGGCTGCCGGTGAAAGACGGGGGTTGGGCTGGAAATGCAGGTAGCATCTAGTGCCTCCCCCTGCACAGATCAGGTAATTAGCGGACTTCCCCCTACAAGGGAACACCTGGGACACCAGGAAGCTGCGTGGAGGGCGGCCCCAAAACTCCCCCACCGACTCGGCCGCGTTCCGGAATTCTGAGTGTGGCGAGGTTCCGTACTCCCTTTGCACTTCCTGGGATCTCCTAGGAGCCCTCCGAGGGTCTTCCCCGAGTGTCTCGTAGTGCGTGCTGCCGGGGAAAGGCGGGGGTTGGGCTGGAAATGCAGGTAGCATCTAGTGCCTCCCCCTGCAAAGATCAGGTATTTAGCGGACTTCCCCCTGCAAGGGAACACCTGTGACACCATGCAGCTTCATGGAGGGCGGCTCCAAACCTCCCCCACCCACTCGGCGCGTTCTGGAATCCTCATTGTGGGGAGGTTCAGTCCTCAGGTTGCGGGGCCTGGGAACTCCCAGGAGCACTCCGCTTGTCTTCCCCAAGTGTCTCATAGTGCGGTCTGCAGGGGAAAGCGGGGGTTCGGCTGGAAATGCTGGTAGCATCTATTGCATCCCGCTGCACAGATCAGGTAATTAGCGGACATCCCCCTGCCAGGTAACACCTGTGACACCAGGCAGCTGCATGGAGGGCGGCCCAAAACCTCCCCAACCCACTCGACCGCGTTCCGGAAATCTGAGTGTGGCGAGGTTCCATCCTCTGTCTGCAGGGCCGGGGTCTCCTAGGAGCCCTCCACGTGTCTTCCCCGAGTGTCTCCAAGTGCGAGTTGCTGGGGAAAGGCGGGGGTTTTGCTGGAAATGCAGGTAGCATCTAGTGCCTCCCCCTGGACGAATCAGGTAATTAGCGGACTTCCCCCAGCCAGGGAACACCTGTGACACCAGGCAGCTGCGTGGAAGGCGGCCCCAAACCTCCCCAAACCACTCGGCCGCGTTCCGGAATTCTGAGTGTGGCGAGGTTCCGTCCTCTGTCTGCAGCATCTGGGATCTCCTAGGAGCCCTCCGCGTGTCTTCACCGAGTGTCCCCTAGTGCGGGCTGCCGGTAAAAGGCAGGTGCTGGGCTGGAAATGCAGGTAGCATCTAGTGCCTCCCCCTGGACGAATCAGGTAATTAGCGGACTTCCCCCAGCCAGGGAACACCTGTGACACCAGGCAGCTGCGTGGAGGGCGACCCCAAACTTCCCACACCCACTAGGGCGCGTTCAGGAATTCTGAGTGTGGGGAGGTTCAGTCCTCTGTTTGCGGCGCCTGGGATCTCTTAGGAGCACACCCCATGTCTTCCCCGAGTATTTCCTAATGTGGGCTGCCGGGGAAAGGCGGGGGATGGGCTGGAAATGCAGGTAGCATCTAGTGTCTCCCCCTGGACGAATCAGGTAATTGGCGGACTTCCCCCAGCCAGGGAACACCTGTGACACCAGGCAGCTGAGTGGAGGGCGGCCCCAAACCTCCCCCACCCACTCGGCCGCGTTCGGGAATTCTGAGTGTGGCGAGGTTCCTTCCTATGTCTGCAGAGCCTGGGATCTCCGAGAAGCCTTCCGCGTGTCTTCCCTGAGTGTCTCCTTGTGCGGGTTGCCGGGAAAAGGCAGGTGTTGGGCTGGAAATGCAGGTAGCATCTAGTGCCTCCCACTGGACGAATCAGATAATTAGCGGACTTCCCCCAGCCAGGGAACACCTGTGACACCAGGCAGCTGCGAGGAATGCGGCCCCAAACTTCCCCCACCCATTCGGACACTTTTCGGAATTCTGAGTGTGGCGAGGTTCCGTCCTCTGTCTGCAGCGCCTGGGATCCATTAGGAGCCATCCGCGTGTCTTCTCCGAGTGTCTGTTAGTGCGGGCTGCCGGTGAAAGACGGGGGTTGGGCTGGAAATGCAGGTAGCATCTAGTGCCTCCCCCTGCACAGATCAGGTAATTAGCGGACTTCCCCCTACAAGGGAACACCTGTGACACCAGGAAGCTGCGTGGAGAGCGGCCCCAAACTTCCCCCACCGACTCGGCCGCGTTCCGGAATTCTGAGTGTGGCGAGGTTCCTTACTCTCTTTACAATTCCTGGGATCTCCTAGGAGCCCTCTGTGGGTCTTCCCCGAGTGTCTCGTAGTGCGTGCTGCCGGGGAAAGGCGGGGGTTGGGCTGGAAATGCAGGTAGCATCTAGTGCCTCCCCCTGCAAAGATCAGGTATTTAGCGGACTTCCCCCTGCCAGGGAACACCTGTGACACCATGCAGCTTCATGGAGGGCGGCTCCAAATCTCCCCCACCCACTCGGCGCGTTCTGGAATCCTCATTGTGGGGAGGTTCAGTCCTCAGGTTGCGGGGCCTGGGAACTCCTAGGAGCACTCCGCTTGTCTTCCCCAAGTGTCTCATAGTGCGGTCTGCAGGGGAAAGCGGGGTTTGGGCTGGAAATGCTGGTAGCATCTATTGCATCCCCCTGCACAGATCAGGTAATTAGCGGACATCCCCCTGCCAGGTAACAACTGTGACACCAGGCAGCTGCGTGGAGGGCGGCCCAAAACCTCCCCAACCCACTCGACCGCGTTCCGGAAATCTGAGTGTGGCGAGGTTCCATCCTCTGTCTCCAGGGCCGGGGTCTCCTAGGAGCCCTCCACGTGTCTTCCCCGAGTGTCTCCAAGTGTGAGTTGCCGGGGAAAGGCGGGGGTTTTGCTGGAAATGCAGGTAGCATCTAGTGCCTCCCCCTGCACAGATCAGGTAATTAGCGGACTTCCCCCTGCCAGGGAACACCTGTGACACCAGGCAGCTGCGTGGAGGGCGACCCCAAACCTCCCACACCCACTCGGGCGCGTTCTGGAATTCTCAGTGTGGGGAGGATCAGTCCTCTGTTTGCGGCACCTGGGATCTCTTAGGAGCACTCCGCATGTCTTCCCCGAGTATTTCCTAATGTGGGCTGCCGGGGAAAGGCGGGGGATGGGCTGGAAATGCAGGTAGCATCTAGTGCCTCCCCCTGGACGAATCAGGTAATTAGCGGACTTCCCCCAGCCAGGGAACACCTGTGACACCAGGCAGCTGCGTGGAAGGCGGCCCCAAACCTCCCCCACCCATTCGGCCACTTTTCGGAATTCTGAGTGTGGCGAGGTTCCGTCCTCTGTCTGCAGCGCCTGGGATCCCTTAGGAGCCATCCGCTTGTCTTCCCCAAGTGTCACATAGTGCGTGCTGCAGGGGAAAGCGGGGGTTGGGCTGGAAATGCAGGTAGCATCTAGGTCACCCCCTGCATTGATCAGGTAATTAGCGGACTTCCTCCTGCTAGTGAACACTTGTGACACCAGGCAGCTGCGTGGAGGGCGGCAACAAACCTCCTAAATCAAGTCGGCCGCTTCCGGAATTCTGCGTGTGGCGAGGTTCCGTCCTCTGTCTGCAGCGCCTGGGATCTCCTAGGAGCCCTCCGCGTGTCTTCTCCGAGTGTCTTTTAATGCGGTTTGCCGGGGAAAGACGGGGGTTAGGCTGGAAATGCAGGAAGCATCTAGTGCCTCCCCCTACACAGATCAGGTAATTAGCGGACTTCCCCCTACAAGGGAACAGCTGTGAATCTAGGCACCTGCGTGGAGGGCGGCCCCAAACCTCCCCAACCTACTCGGCCGCGTTCCGGAATTCTGAGTGTGGCGAGGTTCCGTCCTCTGTCTGCAGCATCTGGGATCTCCTAGGAGCCCTCCGCGTGTCTTCACCGAGTGTCTCCTAGTGCGGGCTGCCGGGGAAATGCGGGGATTGGGCTAGAAATGCAGGTATATTCTAGTGCCTCCCCCTGCACAGATCAGGTATTTAGCGGACATCCCCCTGCCAGGGAACACCTGTGACACCAGGCAGCTGCGTGGAGGGCGGCCCCAAACCTCCCCAACCCACTCGGAGTTGTTCCAGAATTCTGAGTGTGGCGAGCTTCCGTACTCCCTCTGCAGTTCCTGGGATCTCCTAGGAGCCTTCCGAGTGTCTTCCCCGAGTGTCTCATACTGCGTGCTGCCGGGGAAAGGCGGGGGTTTGGCTGGAAATGCAGGTAGCATCTAGTGCCTCCCCCTGCACAGATCAGGAAATTAGCGGACATCCCCCTGCCAGTGAACACATGTGACACCATGCAGCTGCATGGATGGAGGCCTCAAAACTCCCCCACCCACTCGGCACGTACTGGAATCCTCATTTTGGGGAGGTTCAGTCCTCAGGTTGCGGGGCCTGGGATCTCCTAGGAGCACTCCGCTTGTCTTCCCCAAGTGTCTCATAGTGCGGGCTGCAGAGGAAAGCGGGGGTTGGGCTGGAAATGTTGGTAGCATCTATTGCATCCCCCTGCACAGATCAGGTAATTAGCGGACATCCCCCTGCCAGGTAACACCTGTGACACCCGGCAGCTGCATGGAGGGCGGCCCAAAACTTCCCCAACCCACTCGACCGCGTTCCGGAAATCTGAGTGTGGCGAGGTTCCATCCTCTGTCTGCAGGGCCGGGGTCTCCTAGGAGCCCTCCACGTGTCTTCCCCGAGTGTCTCCAAGTGCGGGTTGCCGGGGAAAGGCGGGGGTTTTGCTGGAAATGCAGGCAGCATCTAGTGCCTCCCCCTGCACAGATCAGGTAATTAGCGGACTTCCCCCTGCCAGGGAACACATGTGACACCAGGCAGCTGCGTGGAGGGCGACCCCAAACCTCCCACACCCACTCGGGCGCGTTCTGGAATTCTGAGTGTGGGGAGGATCAGTCCTCTGTTTGTGGCGCCTGGGATCTCTTAGGAGCACTCCGCATGTCTTCCCGGAGTATTTCCTAATGTGGGCTGCCTGGGAAAGGCGGGGGATGGGCTGGAAATGTAGGTAGCATCTAGTGTCTCCCCCTGGACAAATCAGGTAATTAGCGGACTTCCCCCAGCCAGGGAACACCTGTGACACCAGGCAGCTGAGTGGAGGGCGGCCCCAAACCTCCCCCACCCACTCGGCCGCGTTCCGGAATTCAGAGTGTGGCGAGGTTCCGTCCTCTGTCTGCAGCGCCTGGGATCTCCTAGGAGCCCTCCGCGTGTCTTCTCCGAGTGTCTTTTAATGCGGTTTGCCGGGGAAAGACGGGGGTTAGGCTGGAAATGCAGGAAGCATCTAGTGCCTCCCCTTGCACAGATCAGGTAATTAGCGGACTTCCCCCTACAAGGGAACAGCTGTGAAACTAGGCACCTGCGTGGAGGGCGGCCCCAAACCTCCCCAACCAACTCGGCCGCGTTCCGGAATTCTGAGTGTGGCGAGGTTCCGTCCTATGTCTGCAGCATCTGGGACCTCCTAGGAGCCCTCCACGTGTCTTCCCCGAGTGTATCCCAGTGCGGGCTGCCAGGGAAAAGCGGGGGTTGTCCTGGAAATGCAGGTAGAATCTAGTGCCTCCCCATGGACGGATCAGGTAATTAGCGGAATTCCTCCAGCGAGGGAACACCTGTAACACCAGGCAGCTGCGTGGAGTGCGGCCCCAAACATACCCCACCCACTCGGCCACGTTCTGGAATTCTGCGTGTGGCGAGGTTCAATCCCCAGTCTGCAGCACCCGAGATCTCCTGGGAGCCCTCCGTTTGACTTCCCCGAGTGACTTATATGCGGGCTGCCGGAGAAAGACGGGGGTTGTGCTGGAAAGCAGGTAGCATCTAGTGCCTCCCCCTGGACAGATGAGGTAATTAGCGGTATTCCCCCTGCCAGGGATCACCTGTGACATCAGGCAGCTGCGTGGGGGGCGGCCCCAAATCTCACCAACCCACTCGGTCGCGTTCCGGAATTCTGAGTGTGGCGAAGTTCCGTCCTCTGTCTGCAGCGCCTGGGATCTCCTAGGAGCCATCCGCGTGTCTTCTCTGAGTGTCTCTTTTTGAGGGCTGCCGGGGAAATACGGGGTTTGGGCTGGAAATGCAAGTAGCATCTAGTGCCTCCCCCTGCACAGATCAGGTAATTAGCGGACTTCCCACTACAAGGGAACACCTGTGACACCAGGAAGCTGCGTGGAGGGCGGCCCCATACCTCCCCCAACCCCTCGGCCGCGTTCCGGAATTCTGAGTGTGGCGAGGTTCCGTCCTCTGTCTGCAGCGCCTTGGATCTCCTAGGAGCACTCCCCGTGCCTTCCCCAAGTGTCTCCAAGTGCGGGCTGCCGGGGAAACGTGGGGGTAGGGCTGGAAATGCAGGTAGCATCTCCTGCGTCCCCCTGCACAGATTAGGTAATTAGCGGATTTCCCACTACAGGGGAACACTTGTGACAACAGGCAGTTGCGTGGAGGGCGGCCCCAATCTTCCCCCACCCACTCGGACGCGTTCCGGAATTCTTAGTGTGGCAAGGTTCCGTCCACTGTCTGCAGCGCCTGGGATCTCCTAGGAGCCCTCCGTGTGTCTTCTCTGAGTTTCTCTTAGTGCGGGCTGCCGGGGAAAGACGGGGGTTGGGCTGGAAATGCAGGTAGCATCTAGTGCCTCCCCCTGCACAGATCAGGTAATTAGCGGACTTCCCGCTACAAGGAAACACCTGTGACACCAGGAAGCTGCGTGGAGGGCGGTCCCATACCTCCCCCACCCACTCGGCCACGTTCCGGAATTCTGAGTGTGGCGAGGTTCCATCCTCTGTCTGCAGCGCATGGGATTTCCTAGGAGCCCTAATAGTGTCTTCCCCTAGTGTCTCGTACTGCGGGCTGCCTGGGAAATGCGGTGGTTGGGCTGGAAATGCAGGTCGCATCTATTGCCTCCCCCTGCACAGATCAGGTATGTAGCGGACTTCCCGCTACAAGGAAACACCTGTGACACCAGGAAGCTGCGTGGAGGGCGGCCCCAAACCTGACCAACCCACTCGGCCGCGTTCCGGAATTCTAAGTGTGGCGAGGTTCCGTCCCCCGTCTGCAGCGACTGGGATCTCCTAGGAGCCCTCCGCGTGTCTTCCAAAACTGTCTCTTAGTGCAGGCTACCTGGGAAAGGCGGGGGTTGGGCTGGAAATGCAGGTAGCATCTAGTGTCACCCCTGCACAGATCAGGTAATTAGCGGACATCACCCTGCCAGGGAACACCTGTGACACCAGGCAGCTGCGTGGATGGCGGCCAAAAACCTCCCCAACGCACTCGGAGGCGTTCCGGATTTCTGAGTGTCGCGAGGTTCCGTACTTTCTCTGCAGCTCCTGGGATCTCCTAAGAGACCTCCAAGTGTCTTCCCCGAGTTTCTCGTAGTGCGGGATGCCGGGGAAAGCGGGGGTTGGGCTGGAAATGCCGGTAGCATCTAGTGCCTCCCCCTGCACAGATCAGGTAATTAGCGGATTTCCCCCTGCCAGGGAAAACCTGTGACACCTTGCAGCTTCATGGAGGGCGGCCCCAAACCACCCCAACCCACTCAGCCGCGTTCTGGAATTCTGACAGTGGCGAGGTTCCGTCATCTGTCTGCAGCGACTGGGATCTCCTAGGAGCCCTCCGCGTTTCTTCCCCGAGTGTCCCCTATTGCGGGCTGCAGGGGAAAGTCGGGGGTTGGGCTGGAAATGCAGTAAGCATCTAGTGCCTCCCCCTGCACAGAACAGGTAATTAGCGGACTTCCTCCTGCCAGGGAACACCTGTGACAACAGGAAGCTGCGTGGTGGGCGTCCCCAAACTTCCCCAGACCACTCGGCCGAGTTCCGGAATTCTGAGTGTTGCGAGGTTCCATCCTCTGTCTGCAGGGCCGGTGTCTCCTAGGAGCCCTCCACATGTCTTCCCCGAGTGTATCTTAGTGCGGGCTGCCGGCGAAAGTTGGGGTTTAGTCTGGAAATGCAGGTAGCATCTAGTGCCTCCCCCTGGACGGATCAGGTAATTAGCGGAATTCCCCCAGCCAGGGAACACCTGTGACACCAGGCAGCTGCGCGGAGGGCAGTCCCAAAACTCCCCCACCCACTCGGCCACGTTCTGGAATTCTGAGTATGGCCAGGTTCCATCCCCTGTCTGCAGGGCCTGGGATCTCCTAGGAGCCCTCCACGTGTCTTCCCCGAGTGTCTCCTAGTGCGGGCAGCCGGGGAAAGGCGGGGGTTGGGCTGGAAATGCAGGTAGCATCTAGTGCCTCCCCCTGCACAGATCAGGTAATTAGCGGACTTCCCCCTACAAGGGAACACCTGTGACACCAGGAAGCTGCGTGGAGGGCGGCCCCAAAACTCCCCCACCCACTCGGCCGCGTTCCGGAATTCTGAGTGTGGCGAGGTTCCTTCCTCTGTCTGCAGAGCCTGGGATCTCCGAGAAGCCTTACGCGTGTCTTCCCTGAGTGTCTCCTAGTGCGGGCTGCCGGGAAAATGCAGGTGTTGGGCTGGAAATGCAGGTAGCATCTAGTGCCTCCCCCTGGACGAATCAGGTAATTAGCGGACTTCCCCCTGCCAGGGAAAACCTGTGACACCTTGCAGCTTCATGGAGGGCGGCTCCAAACCTCCCCCACCCACTCGGCGCGTTCTGGAATCCTCATTGTGGGGAGGTTCAGTCCTCAGGTTGCGGGGCCTGGGAACTCCCAGGAGCACTCCGCTTGTCTTCCCCAAGTGTCTCATAGTGCGGTCTGCAGGGGAAAGCGGGGGTTCGGCTGGAAATGCTGGTAGCATCTATTGCATCCCGCTGCACAGATCAGGTAATTAGCGGACATCCCCCTGCCAGGTAACACCTGTGACACCAGGCAGCTGCATGGAGGGCGGCCCAAAACCTCCCCAACCCACTCGACCGCGTTCCGGAAATCTGAGTGTGGCGAGGTTCCATCCTCTGTCTGCAGGGCCGGGGTCTCCTAGGAGCCCTCCACGTGTCTTCCCCGAGTGTCTCCAAGTGCGAGTTGCTGGGGAAAGGCGGGGGTTTTGCTGGAAATGCAGGTAGCATCTAGTGCCTCCCCCTGGACGAATCAGGTAATTAGCGGACTTCCCCCAGCCAGGGAACACCTGTGACACCAGGCAGCTGCGTGGAAGGCGGCCCCAAACCTCCCCAAACCACTCGGCCGCGTTCCGGAATTCTGAGTGTGGCGAGGTTCCGTCCTCTGTCTGCAGCATCTGGGATCTCCTAGGAGCCCTCCGCGTGTCTTCACCGAGTGTCCCCTAGTGCGGGCTGCCGGTAAAAGGCAGGTGTTGGGCTGGAAATGCAGGTAGCATCTAGTGCCTCCCCCTGGACGAATCAGGTAATTAGCGGACTTCCCCAGCCAGGGAACACCTGTGACACCAGGCAGCTGCGTGGAAGGCGGCCCCAAACCTCCCCCACCCATTCGGCCACTTTTCGGAATTCTGAGTGTGGCGAGGTTCCGTCCTCTGTCTGCAGCGCCTGGGATCCCTTAGGAGCCATCCGCGTGTCTTCTCCGAGTGTCTCGTAGTGCGTGCTGCCGGGGAAAGGCGGGGGTTGTGCTGGAAATGCAGGTAGCATCTAGTGCCTCCCCCTGCAAAGATCAGGTATTTAGCGGACTTCCCCCTGCCAGGGAACACCTGTGACACCATGCAGCTGCATGAAGGGCGGCTCCAAACCTCCCCCACCCACTCGGCGCGTTCTGGAATCCTCATTGTGGGGAGGTTCAGTCCTCAGGTTGCGGGGCCTGGGATCTCCTAGGAGCACTCCGCTTGTCTTCCCCAAGTGTCTCATAGTGCGTGCTGCAGGGGAAAGCGGGGGTTGGGCTGGAAATGCAGGTTGCATCTAGTGTCTCCCCCTGGACGAATCAGGTAATTAGCGGACTTCCCCCAGCCAGGGAACACCTATGACACCAGGCAGCTGAGTGGAGGGCGGCCCCAAACCTCCCCCGCCCACTCGGCCGCGTTCAGGAATTCTGAGTGTGGCGAGGTTCCGTCCTCAGTCTGCAGCGCCTGGGATCTCCTAGGAGCCCTCCGCGTGTCTTCCCCGAGTGTCTCCTAGTGCGGGCTGCCGGGTAAAGGCGGGGGTTGGGCTGGAAATGCAGGTATATTCTATTGCCTCCCCCTGCACAGATCAGGTATTTAGCGGACATCCCCCTGCCAGTGAACACCTGTGACACCATGCAGCTGCATGGATGGAGGCCCCAAACCTCCCCCACCCACTCGGCGCGTTCTGGAATCCTCATTGTGGGGAGGTTCAGTCCTCAGTTTGCGGGACCTGGGATCTCCTAGGAGCACTCCGCTTGTCTTCCCCAAGTGTCCCATAGTGCGGGCTGCCTGGGAAAGGCGGGGGTTGGGCTGGAAATGCAGGTAGCATCTAGTGCCTCCCCCTGCACAGATCAGGAATTTAGCGGACTTCCCCCTGCCAGGGAACACCTGTGACACCAGGCAGCTGCGTGGAGGGTGGCCCCAAAACTCCCACACCCACTCGGGCGCGTTCTGGAATTCTGAGTGTGGGGAGTTTCAGTCCTCTGTTTGCGGCGCCTGGGATCTCTTAGGAGCACTCCGCGTGTCTTCCCCAATTGTCTCATAGTGCGGGCTGCCTGGGAAAGGCGGGGGTTGGGCTGGAAATGCAGGTAGCATCTAGTGCCTCCCCATGCACAGATCAGGTAATTAGCGGACTTCCCCCTACAAGGGAACACCTGTGACACCAGGAAGCTGCGTGGAGGGCAGTCCCAAAACTCCCCCACCCACTCGGCCGCGTTCCGGAATTTTGAGTGTGGCGAGGTTCCGTCCTCTGTCTGCAGCGCCTGGGATCTCCTAGGAGCCCTCCTCGTGTCTTCCCCGAGTGTCTCCTAGTGCGGGCTGCCAGGGAAAGGCGGGGGTTGGGCTGGAAATGCAGGTAGCATCTAGGTCACCCCCTGCATTGATCAGGTAATTAGCGGACTTCCTCCTGCTAGTGAACACTTGTGACACCAGGCAGCTGCGTGGAGGGCGGCAACAAACCTCCTAAATCAAGTCGGCCGCTTCCGGAATTCTGCGTGTGGCGAGGTTCCGTCCTCTGTCTGCAGCGCCTGGGATCTCCTAGGAGCCCTCCGCGTGTCTTCTCCGAGTGTCTTTTAATGCGGTTTGCCGGGGAAAGACGGGGGTTAGGCTGGAAATGCAGGAAGCATCTAGTGCCTCCCCCTGCACAGATCAGGTAATTAGCGGACTTCCCCCTACAAGGGAACAGCTGTGAAACTAGGCACCTGCGTGGAGGGCGGCCCCAAACCTCCCCAACCCACTCGGAGTTGTTCCAGAATTCTGAGTGTGGCGAGCTTCCGTACTCTCTCTGCAGTTCCTGGGATCTCCTAGGAGCCCTCCGAGTGTCTTCCCCGAGTGTCTCGTAGTGCGTGCTGCCGGGGAAAGGCGGGGGTTGGGCTGGAAATGCAGGTAGCATCTAGTGCCTCCCCCTGCACAGATCAGGAAATTAGCGGACATCCCCCTGCCAGTGAACACCTGTGACACCATGCAGCTGCATGGATGAAGGCCTCAAAACTCCCCCACCCACTCGGCACGTACTGGAATCCTCATTTTGGGGAGGTTCAGTCCTCAGGTTGCGGGGCCTGGGATCTCCTAGGAGCACTCCGCTTGTCTTCCCCAACTGTCTCATAGTGCGGGCTGCAGGGGAAAGCGGGGGTTGGGCTGGAAATGCTGGTAGCATCTATTGCATCCCCCTGCACAGATCAGGTAATTAGCGGACATCCCCCTGCCAGGTAACACCTGTGACACCAGGCAGCTGCATGGAGGACGGCCCAAAACCTCCCCAACCCACTCGACCGCGTTCCGGAAATCTGAGTGTGGCGAGGTTCCATCCTCTGTCTGCAGGGCCGGGGTCTCCTAGGAGCCCTCCACGTGTCTTCCCCGAGTGTCTCCAAGTGCGGGTTGCCGGGGAAAGGCGGGGGTTTTGCTGGAAATGCAGGTAGCATCTAGTGCCTCCCCCTGCACAGATCAGGTAATTAGCGGACTTCCCCCTGCCAGGGAACACATGTGACACCAGGCAGCTGCGTGGAGGGCGACCCCAAACCTCCCACACCCACTCGGGCGCGTTCTGGAATTCTGAGTGTGGGGAGGATCAGTCCTCTGTTTGTGGCGCCTGGGATCTCTTAGGAGCACTCCGCATGTCTTCCCCGAGTATTTCCTAATGTGGGCTGCCGGGGAAAGGCGGGGGATGGGCTGGAAATGCAGGTAGCATCTAGTGTCTCCCCCTGGACAAATCAGGTAATTAGCGGACTTCCCCCAGCCAGGGAACACCTGTGACACCAGGCAGCTGAGTGGAGGGCGGCCCCAAACCTCCCCCACCCACTCGGCCGCGTTCTGGAATTCTGAGTGTGGCGAGGTTCAATCCCCAGTCTGCAGCACCCGAGATCTCCTGGGAGCCCTCCGTTTGTCTTCCCCGAGTGACTTATATGCGGGCTGCCGGAGAAAGACGGGGGTTGTGCTGGAAAGCAGGTTGCATCTAGTGCCTCCCCCTGGACAGATGAGGTAATTAGCGGGATTCCCCCAGCCAGGGAACATCTGTGACACCAGGCAGCTGCGCGGAGGGCAGTCCCAAAACTCCCCCACCCACTCGGCCACGTTCTGGAATTCTGAGTATGGCCAGGTTCCATCCCCTGTCTGCAGGGCCTGGGATCTCCTAGGAGCCCTCCACGTGTCTTCCCCGAGTGTCTCCTAGTGCGGGCTGCCGGGGAAAGGCGGGGGTTGGGCTGGAAATGCAGGTAGCATCTAGGTCACCCCCTGCATTGATCAGGTAATTAGCGGACTTCCTCCTGCTAGTGAACACTTGTGACACCAGGCAGCTGCGTGGAGGGCGGCAACAAACCTCCTAAATCAAGTCGGCCGCTTCCGGAATTCTGCGTGTGGCGAGGTTCCGTCCTCTGTCTGCAGCGCCTGGGATCTCCTAGGAGCCCTCCGCGTGTCTTCTCTGAGTGTCTTTTAATGCGGTTTGCCGGGGAAATGCGGGGATTGGGCTGGAAATGCAGGTATATTCTAGTGCCTCCCCCTGCACAGTTCAGGTATTTAGCGGACATCCCCCTGCCAGGGAACACCTGTGACACCAGGCAGCTGCGTGGAGGGCGGCCCCACACCTCCCCAACCCACTCGGAGTTGTTCCAGAATTCTGAGTGTGGCGAGCTTCCGTACTCTCTCTGCAGCTCCTGGGATCTCCTAAGAGACCTCCAAGTGTCTTCCCCGAGTTTCTTGTAGTGCGGGATGCCGGGGAAAGCGGGGGTTGGGCTGGAAATGCAGGTAGCATCTATTGCATCCCCCTGCACAGATCAGGTAATTAGCGGACATCCCCCTGCCAGGTAACACCTGTGACACCAGGAAGCTGTGTGGATGGCGGCCAAAAACCTCCCCAACCCACTCGGAGGCGTTCCGGATTTCTGAGTGTCGCGAGGTTCCGTACTCTCTCTGCAGCTCCTGGGATCTCCTAAGAGACCTCCAAGTGTCTTCCCCGAGTTTCTCGTAGTGCGGGATGCCGGGGAAAGCGGGGGTTGGGCTGGAAATGCAGGTAGCATCTAGTGCCTCCCCCTGCACAGATCAGGTAATTAGCTGAATTCCCCCTGCCAGGGAACACCTGTGACACCATACAGCTGCATGGATGGCGGCCCCAAACCTCCCCCACCCACTCGGCGCGTTCTGGAATTCTCATTGTGGGGAGGTTCCGTCCTCTGTTTGCGGGGCCTGGGATCTCCTAGGAGCACTCCGCTTGTCTTCCCCCAGTGTCTCATAGTGTGTGCTGCCGGGGAAAGCGGGGGTTGGGCTGGAAATGCCGGTAGCATCTAGTGCCTCCCCCTGCACAGATCAGGTAATTAGCGGATTTCCCCCTGCCAGGGAAAACCTGTGACACCTTGCAGCTTCATGGAGGGCGGCCCCAAACCACCCCAACCCACTCAGCCGCGTACTGGAATTCTGACAGTGGCGAGGTTCCGTCATCTGTCTGCAGCGACTGGGATCTCCTAGGAGCCCTCCGCGTTTCTTCCCCGAGTGTCCCCTATTGCGGGCTGCAGGGGAAATGCGGGGGTTGGGCTGGAAAGGCAGGAAGCATCTAGTGCCTCCCCCTGCACAGAACAGGTAATTAGCGGACTTCCTCCTGCCAGGGAACACCTGTGACACCAGGAAGCTGCGTGGTGGGCGTCCCCAAACTTCCCCAAACCACTCGGCCGAGATCCGGAATTCTGAGTGTTGCGAGGTTCCATCCTCTGTCTGCAGGGCCGGTGTCTCCTAGGAGCCCTCCACATGTCTTCCCCGAGTGTATCCTAGTGCGGGCTGCCGGCGAAAGTTGGGGGTTAGTCTGGAAATGCAGGTAGCATCTAGTGCCTCCCCCTGGACGGATCAGGTAATTAGCGGAATTCCCCCAGCCAGGGAACACCTGTGACACCAGGCAGCTGCGCGGAGGGCAGTCCCAAAACTCCCCCACCCACTCGGCCACGTTCTGGAATTCTGAGTATGGCCAGGTTCCATCCCCTGTCTGCAGGGCCTGGGATCACCTAGGAGCCCTCCACGTGTCTTCCCTGAGTGTCTCCTAGTGCGGGCTGCCGGGGAAAGGCGGGGGTTGGGCTGGAAATGCAGGTAGCATCTAGTGCCTCCCCCTGCACAGATAAGGTAATTAGCGGACTTCCCCCTGCCAGGGAACACATGTGACACCAGGCAGCTGCGTGGAGGGCGACCCCAAACCTCCCACACCCACTCGGGCGCGTTCTGGAATTCTGAGTGTGGGGAGGATCAGTCCTCTGTTTGTGGCGCCTGGGATCTCTTAGGAGCACTCCGCATGTCTTCCCCGAGTATTTCCTAATGTGGGCTGCCGGGGAAAGGCGGGGGATGGGCTGGAAATGCAGGTAGCATCTAGTGTCTCCCCCTGGACAAATCAGGTAATTAGCGGACTTCCCCCAGCCAGGGAACACCTGTGACACCAGGCAGCTGAGTGGAGGGCGGCCCCAAACCTCCCCCACCCACTCGGCCGCGTTCTGGAATTCTGAGTGTGGCGAGGTTCAATCCCCAGTCTGCAGCACCCGAGATCTCCTGGGAGCCCTCCGTTTGTCTTCCCCGAGTGACTTATATGCGGGCTGCCGGAGAAAGACGGGGGTTGTGCTGGAAAGCAGGTTGCATCTAGTGCCTCCCCCTGGACAGATGAGGTAATTAGCGGGATTCCCCCAGCCAGGGAACATCTGTGACACCAGGCAGCTGCGCGGAGGGCAGTCCCAAAACTCCCCCACCCACTCGGCCACGTTCTGGAATTCTGAGTATGGCCAGGTTCCATCCCCTGTCTGCAGGGCCTGGGATCTCCTAGGAGCCCTCCACGTGTCTTCCCCGAGTGTCTCCTAGTGCGGGCTGCCGGGGAAAGGCGGGGGTTGGGCTGGAAATGCAGGTAGCATCTAGGTCACCCCCTGCATTGATCAGGTAATTAGCGGACTTCCTCCTGCTAGTGAACACTTGTGACACCAGGCAGCTGCGTGGAGGGCGGCAACAAACCTCCTAAATCAAGTCGGCCGCTTCCGGAATTCTGCGTGTGGCGAGGTTCCGTCCTCTGTCTGCAGCGCCTGGGATCTCCTAGGAGCCCTCCGCGTGTCTTCTCTGAGTGTCTTTTAATGCGGTTTGCCGGGGAAAGACGGGGGTTAGGCTGGAAATGCAGGAAGCATCTAGTGCCTCCCCCTGCACAGATCAGGTAAATAGCGGACTTCCCCCTACAAGGGAACAGCTGTGAAACTAGGCACCTGCGTGGAGGGCGGCCCCAAACCTCCCCAACCCACTCGGCCGCGTTCCGGAATTCTGAGTGTGGCGAGGTTCCGTCCTCTGTCTGCAGCATCTGGGATCTCCTAGGAGCCCTCCGCGTGTCTTCACCGATTGTCTCCTAGTGCGGGCTGCCGGGGAAATGCGGGGATTGGGCTGGAAATGCAGGTATATTCTAGTGCCTCCCCCTGCACAGTTCAGGTATTTAGCGGACAACCCCCTGCCAGGGAACACCTGTGACACCAGGCAGCTGCGTGGAGGGCGGCCCCAAACCTCCCCAACCCACTCGGAGTTGTTCCAGAATTCTGAGTGTGGCGAGCTTCCGTACTCTCTCTGCAGCTCCTGGGATCTCCTAAGAGACCTCCAAGTGTCTTCCCCGAGTTTCTCGTAGTGCGGGATGCCGGGGAAAGCGGGGGTTGGGCTGGAAATGCAGGTAGCATCTATTGCATCCCCCTGCACAGATCAGGTAATTAGCGGACATCACCCTGCCAGGTAACACCTGTGACACCAGGCAGCTGCGTGGATGGCGGCCAAAAACCTCCCCAACCCACTCGGAGGCGTTCCGGATTTCTGAGTGTCGCGAGGTTCCGTACTCTCTCTGCAGCTCCTGGGATCTCCTAAGAGACCTCCAAGTGTCTTCCCCGAGTTTCTCGTAGTGCGGGATGCCGGGGAAAGCGGGGGTTGGGCTGGAAATGCAGGTAGCATCTAGTGCCTCCCCCTGCACAGATCAGGTAATTAGCTGAATTCCCCCTGCCAGGGAACACCTGTGACACCATACAGCTGCATGGATGGCGGCCCCAAACCTCCCCCACCCACTCGGCGCGTTCTGGAATTCTCATTGTGGGGAGGTTCCGTCCTCTGTTTGCGGGGCCTGGGATCTCCTAGGAGCACTCCGCTTGTCTTCCCCCAGTGTCTCATAGTGTGTGCTGCCGGGGAAAGCGGGGGTTGGGCTGGAAATGCCGGTAGCATCTAGTGCCTCCCCCTGCACAGATCAGGTAATTAGCGGATTTCCCCCTGCCAGGGAAAACCTGTGACACCTTGCAGCTTCATGGAGGGCGGCCCCAAACCACCCCAACCCACTCAGCCGCGTACTGGAATTCTGACAGTGGCGAGGTTCCGTCATCTGTCTGCAGCGACTGGGATCTCCTAGGAGCCCTCCGTGTTTCTTCCCCGAGTGTCCCCTATTGCGGGCTGCAGGGGAAATGCGGGGGTTGGGCTGGAAAGGCAGGAAGCATCTAGTGCCTCCCCCTGCACAGAACAGGTAATTAGCGGACTTCCTCCTGCCAGGGAACACCTGTGACACCAGGAAGCTGCGTGGTGGGCGTCCCCAAACTTCCCCAAACCACTCGGCCGAGTTCCGGAATTCTGAGTGTTGCGAGGTTCCATCCTCTGTCTGCAGGGCCGGTGTCTCCTAGGAGCCCTCCACATGTCTTCCCGGAGTGTATCCTAGTGCGGGCTGCCGGCGAAAGGTGGGGGTTAGTCTGGAAATGCAGGTAGCATCTAGTGCCTCCCCCTGGACGGATCAGGTAATTAGCGGAATTCCCCCAGCAAGGGAACACCTGTGACACCAGGCAGCTGCGCGGAGGGCAGTCCCAAAACTCCCCCACCCACTCGGCCACGTTCTGGAATTCTGAGTATGGCCAGGTTCCATCCCCTGTCTGCAGGGCCTGGGATCTCCTAGGAGCCCTCCACGTGTCTTCCCTGAGTGTCTCCTAGTGCGGGCTGCCGGGGAAAGGCGGGGGTTGGGCTGGAAATGCAGGTAGCATCTAGTGCCTCCCCCTGCACAGATAAGGTAATTAGCGGACTTCCCCCTACAAGGGAACACCTGTGACACCAGGAAGCTGCGTGGAGAGCGGCCCCAAACCTCCCCCACCGACTCGGCCGCGTTCCGGAATTCTGAGTGTGGCGAGGTTCCGTACTCTCTTTGCACTTCCTGGGATCTCCTAGGAGCCCTCTGAGGGTATTCCCCGAGTGTCTCGTAGTGCGTGCTGCCGGGGAAAGGCGGGGGTTGGGCTGGAAATGCAGGTAGCATCTAGTGCCTCCCCCTGCAAAGATCAGGTATTTAGCGGACTTCCCCCTGCAAGGGAACACCTGTGACACCATGCAGCTTCATGGAGGGCGGCTCCAAACCTCCCCCACCCACTCGGCGCGTTCTGGAATCCTCATTGTGGGGAGGTTCAGTCCTCAGGTTGCGGGGCCTGGGAACTCCTAGGAGCACTCCGCTTGTCTTCCCCAAGTGTCTCATAGTGCGGTCTGCAGTGGAAAGCGGGGGTTGGGCTGGAAATGCTGGTAGCATCTATTGCATCCCGCTGCACAGATCAGGTAATTAGCGGACATCCCCCTGCCAGGTAACACCTGTGACACCAGGCAGCTGCATGGAGGGCGGCCCAAAACCTCCCCAACCCACTCGACCGCGTTCCGGAAATCTGAGTGTGGCGAGGTTCCGTCCTCTGTCTGCAGCGCCTGGGATCCCTTAGGAGCCATCCGCGTGTCTTCTCCGAGTGTCTCGTAGTGCGTGCTGCCGGGGAAAGGCGGGGGTCGGGCTGGAAATGCAGGTATATTCTAGTGCCTCCCCCTGCACAGATCAGGTATTTAGCGGACATCCCCCTGCCAGTGAACACCTGTGACACCATGCAGCTGCATGGATGGAGGCCCCAAACCTCCCCCACCCACTCGGCGCGTTCTGGAATCCTCTTTGTGGGGAGGTTCAGTCCTCAGTTTGCGGGGCCTGGGATCTCCTAGGAGCACTCCGCTTGTCTTCCCCAAGTGTCCCATAGTGCGGGCTGCCTGGGAAAGGCGGGGGTTGGGCTGGAAATGCAGGTAGCATCTAGTGCCTCCCCCTGCACAGATCAGGAATTTAGCGGACTTCCCCCTGCCAGGGAACACCTGTGACACCAGGCAGCTGCGTGGAGGGTGGCCCCAAAACTCCCACACCCACTCGGGCGCGTTCTGGAATTCTGAGTGTGGGGAGGTTCCGTCCTCTGTCTGCAGCGCCTGGGATCTCCTAGGAGCCCTCCTCGTGTCTTCCCCGAGTGTCTCCTAGTGCGGGCTGCCGGGGAAAGGCGGGGGTTTTGCTGGAAATGCAGGTAGCATCTAGGTCACCCCCTGCATTGATCAGGTAATTAGCGGACTTCCTCCTGCTAGTGAACACTTGTGACACCAGGCAGCTGCGTGGAGGACGGCAACAAACCTCCTAAATCAACTCGGCCGCTTCCGGAATTCTGCGTGTGGCGAGGTTCCGTCCTCTGTCTGCAGCGCCTGGGATCTCCTAGGAGCCCTCCGCGTGTCTTCTCCGAGTGTCTTTTAATGCGGTTTGCCGGGGAAAGACGGGGGTTAGGCTGGAAATGCAGGAAGCATCTAGTGCCTCCCCCTGCACAGATCAGGTAATTAGCGGACTTCCCCCTACAAGGGAACAGCTGTGAAACTAGGCACCTGCGTGGAGGGCGGCCCCAAACCTCCCCAACCCACTCGGCCGCGTTCCGGAATTCTGAGTGTGGCGAGGTTCCGTCCTCTGTCTGCAGCATCTGGGATCTCCTAGGAGCCCTCCGCGTGTCTTCACCGAGTGTCTCCTAGTGCGGGCTGCCGGGGAA
Organism: Camelus bactrianus; assembly: GCF_048773025.1. Taxonomy (NCBI): domain Eukaryota; kingdom Metazoa; phylum Chordata; class Mammalia; order Artiodactyla; family Camelidae; genus Camelus; species Camelus bactrianus. The sequence continues at coordinate 90,479,002 of NC_133546.1, forward strand.
ATGCGGGGATTGGGCTGGAAATGCAGGTATATTCTAGTGCCTCCCCCTGCACAGATCAGGTATTTAGCGGACATCCCCCTGCCAGGGAACACCTGTGACACCAGGCAGCTGCGTGGAGGGCGGCCCCAAACCTCCCCAACCCACTCGGAGTTGTTCCAGAATTCTGAGTGTGGCGAGCTTCCGTACTCTCTCTGCAGTTCCTGGGATCTCCTAGGAGCCCTCCGAGTGTCTTCCCCGAGTGTCTCGTAGTGCGTGCTGCCGGGGAAAGGCGGGGGTTTGGCTGGAAATGCAGGTAGCATCTAGTGACTCCCCCTGCACAGATCAGGAAATTAGCGGACATCCCCCTGCCAGTGAACACCTGTGACACCATGCAGCTGCATGGATGGAGGCCTCAAAACTCCCCCACCCACTCGGCACGTACTGGAATCCTCATTTTGGGGAGGTTCAGTCCTCAGGTTGCGGGGCCTGGGATCTCTTAGGAGCACTCCGCTTGTCTTCCCCAAGTGTCTCATAGTGCGGGCTGCATGGGAAAGCGGGGGTTGGGCTGGAAATGCTGGTAGCATCTATTGCATCCCCCTGCACAGATCAGGTAATTAGCGGACATCCCCCTGCCAGGTAACACCTGTGACACCAGGCAGCTGCATGGAGGGCGGCCCAAAACCTCCCCAACCCACTCGATCGCGTTCCGGAAATCTGAGTGTGGCGAGGTTCCATCCTCTGTCTGCAGGGCCGGGATCTCCTAGGAGCCCTCCACGTGTCTTCCCCGAGTGTCTCCAAGTGCGTGTTGCTGGGGAAAGGCGGGGGTTTTGCTGGAAATGCAGGTAGCATCTAGTGCCTCCCCCTGCACAGATCAGGTAATTAGCGGACTTCCTCCTGCTAGTGAACACTTGTGACACCAGGCAGCTGCGTGGAGGGCGGCAACAAACCTCCTAAATCAAGTCGGCCGCTTCCGGAATTCTGCGTGTGGCGAGGTTCCGTCCTCTGTCTGCAGCGCCTGGGATCTCCTAGGAGCCCTCCGCGTGTCTTCTCTGAGTGTCTTTTAATGCGGTTTGCCGGGGAAAGACGGGGGTTAGGCTGGAAATGCAGGAAGCATCTAGTGCCTCCCCCTGCACAGATCAGGTAAATAGCGGACTTCCCCCTACAAGGGAACAGCTGTGAAACTAGGCACCTGCGTGGAGGGCGGCCCCAAACCTCCCCAACCCACTCGGCCGCGTTCCGGAATTCTGAGTGTGGCGAGGTTCCGTCCTCTGTCTGCAGCATCTGGGATCTCCTAGGAGCCCTCCGCGTGTCTTCACCGATTGTCTCCTAGTGCGGGCTGCCGGGGAAATGCGGGGATTGGGCTGGAAATGCAGGTATATTCTAGTGCCTCCCCCTGCACAGTTCAGGTATTTAGCGGACAACCCCCTGCCAGGGAACACCTGTGACACCAGGCAGCTGCGTGGAGGGCGGCCCCAAACCTCCCCAACCCACTCGGAGTTGTTCCAGAATTCTGAGTGTGGCGAGCTTCCGTACTCTCTCTGCAGCTCCTGGGATCTCCTAAGAGACCTCCAAGTGTCTTCCCCGAGTTTCTCGTAGTGCGGGATGCCGGGGAAAGCGGGGGTTGGGCTGGAAATGCAGGTAGCATCTATTGCATCCCCCTGCACAGATCAGGTAATTAGCGGACATCACCCTGCCAGGTAACACCTGTGACACCAGGCAGCTGCGTGGATGGCGGCCAAAAACCTCCCCAACCCACTCGGAGGCGTTCCGGATTTCTGAGTGTCGCGAGGTTCCGTACTCTCTCTGCAGCTCCTGGGATCTCCTAAGAGACCTCCAAGTGTCTTCCCCGAGTTTCTCGTAGTGCGGGATGCCGGGGAAAGCGGGGGTTGGGCTGGAAATGCAGGTAGCATCTAGTGCCTCCCCCTGCACAGATCAGGTAATTAGCTGAATTCCCCCTGCCAGGGAACACCTGTGACACCATACAGCTGCATGGATGGCGGCCCCAAACCTCCCCCACCCACTCGGCGCGTTCTGGAATTCTCATTGTGGGGAGGTTCCGTCCTCTGTTTGCGGGGCCTGGGATCTCCTAGGAGCACTCCGCTTGTCTTCCCCCAGTGTCTCATAGTGTGTGCTGCCGGGGAAAGCGGGGGTTGGGCTGGAAATGCCGGTAGCATCTAGTGCCTCCCCCTGCACAGATCAGGTAATTAGCGGATTTCCCCCTGCCAGGGAAAACCTGTGACACCTTGCAGCTTCATGGAGGGCGGCCCCAAACCACCCCAACCCACTCAGCCGCGTACTGGAATTCTGACAGTGGCGAGGTTCCGTCATCTGTCTGCAGCGACTGGGATCTCCTAGGAGCCCTCCGTGTTTCTTCCCCGAGTGTCCCCTATTGCGGGCTGCAGGGGAAATGCGGGGGTTGGGCTGGAAAGGCAGGAAGCATCTAGTGCCTCCCCCTGCACAGAACAGGTAATTAGCGGACTTCCTCCTGCCAGGGAACACCTGTGACACCAGGAAGCTGCGTGGTGGGCGTCCCCAAACTTCCCCAAACCACTCGGCCGAGTTCCGGAATTCTGAGTGTTGCGAGGTTCCATCCTCTGTCTGCAGGGCCGGTGTCTCCTAGGAGCCCTCCACATGTCTTCCCGGAGTGTATCCTAGTGCGGGCTGCCGGCGAAAGGTGGGGGTTAGTCTGGAAATGCAGGTAGCATCTAGTGCCTCCCCCTGGACGGATCAGGTAATTAGCGGAATTCCCCCAGCAAGGGAACACCTGTGACACCAGGCAGCTGCGCGGAGGGCAGTCCCAAAACTCCCCCACCCACTCGGCCACGTTCTGGAATTCTGAGTATGGCCAGGTTCCATCCCCTGTCTGCAGGGCCTGGGATCTCCTAGGAGCCCTCCACGTGTCTTCCCTGAGTGTCTCCTAGTGCGGGCTGCCGGGGAAAGGCGGGGGTTGGGCTGGAAATGCAGGTAGCATCTAGTGCCTCCCCCTGCACAGATAAGGTAATTAGCGGACTTCCCCCTACAAGGGAACACCTGTGACACCAGGAAGCTGCGTGGAGAGCGGCCCCAAACCTCCCCCACCGACTCGGCCGCGTTCCGGAATTCTGAGTGTGGCGAGGTTCCGTACTCTCTTTGCACTTCCTGGGATCTCCTAGGAGCCCTCTGAGGGTATTCCCCGAGTGTCTCGTAGTGCGTGCTGCCGGGGAAAGGCGGGGGTTGGGCTGGAAATGCAGGTAGCATCTAGTGCCTCCCCCTGCAAAGATCAGGTATTTAGCGGACTTCCCCCTGCAAGGGAACACCTGTGACACCATGCAGCTTCATGGAGGGCGGCTCCAAACCTCCCCCACCCACTCGGCGCGTTCTGGAATCCTCATTGTGGGGAGGTTCAGTCCTCAGGTTGCGGGGCCTGGGAACTCCTAGGAGCACTCCGCTTGTCTTCCCCAAGTGTCTCATAGTGCGGTCTGCAGTGGAAAGCGGGGGTTGGGCTGGAAATGCTGGTAGCATCTATTGCATCCCGCTGCACAGATCAGGTAATTAGCGGACATCCCCCTGCCAGGTAACACCTGTGACACCAGGCAGCTGCATGGAGGGCGGCCCAAAACCTCCCCAACCCACTCGACCGCGTTCCGGAAATCTGAGTGTGGCGAGGTTCCGTCCTCTGTCTGCAGCGCCTGGGATCCCTTAGGAGCCATCCGCGTGTCTTCTCCGAGTGTCTCGTAGTGCGTGCTGCCGGGGAAAGGCGGGGGTTGGGCTGGAAATGCAGGGAGCATCTAGTGCCTCCCCCTGCAAAGATCAGGTATTTAGCGGACTTCCCCCTGCCAGGGAACACCTGTGACACCATGCAGCTGCATGGAGGGCGGCTCCAAACCTCCCACACCCACTCGGCGCGTTCTGGAATCCTCATTGTGGGGAGGTTCAGTCCTCAGGTTGCTAGGCCTGGGATCTCCTAGGAGCACTCCGCTTGTCTTCCCCAAGTGTCTCATAGTGCGTGCTGCAGGGGAAAGTGGGGGTTGGGCTGGAAATGCAGGTAGCATCTAATGTCTCCCCCTGGACGAATCAGGTAATTAGCGGACTTCCCCCAGCCAGGGAACACCTGTGACACCAGGCAGCTGAGTGGAGGGCGGCCCCAAACCTCCCCCACCCACTCGGCCGCGTTCCGGAATTCTGAGTGTGGCGAGGTTCCGTCCTCAGTCTGCAGCGCCTGGGATCCCCTAGGAGCCCTCCGCGTGTCTTCCCCGAGTGTCTCCTAGTGCGGGCTGCCGGGGAAAGGCGGGGGTCGGGCTGGAAATGCAGGTATATTCTAGTGCCTCCCCCTGCACAGATCAGGTATTTAGCGGACATCCCCCTGCCAGTGAACACCTGTGACACCATGCAGCTGCATGGATGGAGGCCCCAAACCTCCCCCACCCACTCGGCGCGTTCTGGAATCCTCTTTGTGGGGAGGTTCAGTCCTCAGTTTGCGGGGCCTGGGATCTCCTAGGAGCACTCCGCTTGTCTTCCCCAAGTGTCCCATAGTGCGGGCTGCCTGGGAAAGGCGGGGGTTGGGCTGGAAATGCAGGTAGCATCTAGTGCCTCCCCCTGCACAGATCAGGAATTTAGCGGACTTCCCCCTGCCAGGGAACACCTGTGACACCAGGCAGCTGCGTGGAGGGTGGCCCCAAAACTCCCACACCCACTCGGGCGCGTTCTGGAATTCTGAGTGTGGGGAGGTTCCGTCCTCTGTCTGCAGCGCCTGGGATCTCCTAGGAGCCCTCCTCGTGTCTTCCCCGAGTGTCTCCTAGTGCGGGCTGCCGGGGAAAGGCGGGGGTTTTGCTGGAAATGCAGGTAGCATCTAGGTCACCCCCTGCATTGATCAGGTAATTAGCGGACTTCCTCCTGCTAGTGAACACTTGTGACACCAGGCAGCTGCGTGGAGGACGGCAACAAACCTCCTAAATCAACTCGGCCGCTTCCGGAATTCTGCGTGTGGCGAGGTTCCGTCCTCTGTCTGCAGCGCCTGGGATCTCCTAGGAGCCCTCCGCGTGTCTTCTCCGAGTGTCTTTTAATGCGGTTTGCCGGGGAAAGACGGGGGTTAGGCTGGAAATGCAGGAAGCATCTAGTGCCTCCCCCTGCACAGATCAGGTAATTAGCGGACTTCCCCCTACAAGGGAACAGCTGTGAAACTAGGCACCTGCGTGGAGGGCGGCCCCAAACCTCCCCAACCCACTCGGCCGCGTTCCGGAATTCTGAGTGTGGCGAGGTTCCGTCCTCTGTCTGCAGCATCTGGGATCTCCTAGGAGCCCTCCGCGTGTCTTCACCGAGTGTCTCCTAGTGCGGGCTGCCGGGGAAATGCGGGGATTGGGCTGGAAATGCAGGTATATTCTAGTGCCTCCCCCTGCACAGATCAGGTATTTAGCGGACATCCCCCTGCCAGGGAACACCTGTGACACCAGGCAGCTGCGTGGAGGGCGGCCCCAAACCTCCCCAACCCACTCGGAGTTGTTCCAGAATTCTGAGTGTGGCGAGCTTCCGTACTCTCTCTGCAGTTCCTGGGATCTCCTAGGAGCCCTCCGAGTGTCTTCCCCGAGTGTCTCGTAGTGCGTGCTGCCGGGGAAAGGCGGGGGTTTGGCTGGAAATGCAGGTAGCATCTAGTGACTCCCCCTGCACAGATCAGGAAATTAGCGGACATCCCCCTGCCAGTGAACACCTGTGACACCATGCAGCTGCATGGATGGAGGCCTCAAAACTCCCCCACCCACTCGGCACGTACTGGAATCCTCATTTTGGGGAGGTTCAGTCCTCAGGTTGCGGGGCCTGGGATCTCTTAGGAGCACTCCGCTTGTCTTCCCCAAGTGTCTCATAGTGCGGGCTGCATGGGAAAGCGGGGGTTGGGCTGGAAATGCTGGTAGCATCTATTGCATCCCCCTGCACAGATCAGGTAATTAGCGGACATCCCCCTGCCAGGTAACACCTGTGACACCAGGCAGCTGCATGGAGGGCGGCCCAAAACCTCCCCAACCCACTCGATCGCGTTCCGGAAATCTGAGTGTGGCGAGGTTCCATCCTCTGTCTGCAGGGCCGGGATCTCCTAGGAGCCCTCCACGTGTCTTCCCCGAGTGTCTCCAAGTGCGTGTTGCTGGGGAAAGGCGGGGGTTTTGCTGGAAATGCAGGTAGCATCTAGTGCCTCCCCCTGCACAGATCAGGTAATTAGCGGACTTCCTCCTGCTAGTGAACACTAGTGACACCAGGCAGCTGCGTGGAGGGCGGCAACAAACCTCCTAAATCAAGTCGGCCGCTTCCGGAATTCTGCGTGTGGCGAGGTTCCGTCCTCTGTCTGCAGCGCCTGGGATCTCCTAGGAGCCCTCCGCGTGTCTTCTCCGAGTGTTTTTAATGCGGTTTGCCGGGGAAAGACGGGGGTTAGGCTGGAAATGCAGGAAGCATTTAGTGCCTCCCCCTGCACAGATCAGGTAATTAGCGGACTTCCCCCTACAAGGGAACAGCTGTGAAACTAAGCACCTGCGTGGAGGGCGGCCCCAAACCTCCCCAACCCACTCGGCCGCGTTCCGGAATTCTGAGTGTGGCGAGGTTCCGTCCTCTGTCTGCAGCATCTGGGATCTCCTAGGAGCCCTCCGCGTGTCTTCACCGAGTGTCTCCTAGTGCGGGCTGCCGGGGAAATGCGGGGATTGGGCTGGAAATGCAGGTATATTCTAGTGCCTCCCCCTGCACAGTTCAGGAATTTAGCGGACATCACCCTGCCAGGGAACACCTGTGACACCAGGCAGCTGCGTGGGGGGCGGCCCCAAACCTCCCCAACCCACACGGAGTTGTTCCAGAATTCTGAGTGTGGCGAGCTTCCGTACTCTCTCTGCAGCTCCTGGGATCTCCTAAGAGACCTCCAAGTGTCTTCCCCGAGTTTCTCGTAGTGCGGGATGCCGGGGAAAGCGGGGGTTGGGCTGGAAATGCAGGTAGCATCTAGTGCCTCCCCCTGCACAGATCAGGTAATTAGCGGATTTCCCCCTGCCAGGGAAAACCTGTGACACCTTGCAGCTTCATGGAGGGCGGCCCCAAACCACCCCAACCCACTCAGCCGCGTTCTGGAATTCTGACAGTGGCGAGGTTCCGTCATCTGTCTGCAGCGACTGGGATCTCCTAGGAGCCCTCCGTGTTTCTTCCCCGAGTGTCCCCTATTGCGGGCTGCAGGGGAAATGCGGGGGTTGGGCTGGAAAGGCAGGAAGCATCTAGTGCCTCCCCCTGCACAGAACAGGTAATTAGCGGACTTCCTCCTGCCAGGGAACACCTGTGACACCAGGAAGCTGCGTGGTGGGCGTCCCCAAACTTCCCCAAACCACTCGGCCGAGTTCCGGAATTCTGAGTGTTGCGAGGTTCCATCCTCTGTCTGCAGGGCCGGTGTCTCCTAGGAGCCCTCCACATGTCTTCCCCGAGTGTATCCTAGTGCGGGCTGCCGGCGAAAGTTGGGGGTTAGTCTGGAAATGCAGGTAGCATCTAGTGCCTCCCCCTGGACGGATCAGGTAATTAGCGGAATTCCCCCAGCCAGGGAACACCTGTGACACCAGGAAGCTGCGTGGAGAGCGGCCCCAAACCTCCCCCACCGCCTCGGCCGCGTTCCGGAATTCTGAGTGTGGCGAGGTTCCGTACTCTCTTTGCACTTCCTGGGATCTCCTAGGAGCCCTCCGAGGGTCTTCCCCGAGTGTCTCGTAGTGCGTGCTGCCCGGGAAAGTCGGGGGTTGGGCTGGAAATGCAGGTAGCATCTAGTGCCTCCCCCTGCACAGATCAGGTAATTAGCGGACTTCCCCCTGCCAGGGACCACCTGAGACACCAGGCAGCTGCGTGGAGGGCGACCCCAAACCTCCCACACCCACTTGGGCGCGTTCTGGAATTCTGAGTGTGGGGAGGATCAGTCCTCTGTTTGCGGCGCCTGGGATCTATTAGGAGCACTCCGCATGTCTTCCCCGAGTATTTCCTAATGTGGGCTGCCAGGGAAAGGCGGGGGATGGGCTGGAAATGCAGGTAGCATCTAGTGCCTCCCCCTGGACGAATCAGGTAATTAGCGGACTTCCCCAGCCAGGTAACACCTGTGACACCAGGCAGCTGCGTGGAAGGCGGCCCCAAACCTCCCCCACCCATTCGGCCACTTTTCGGAATTCTGAGTGTGGCGAGGTTCCGTCCTCTGTCTGCAGCGCCTGGGATCCCTTAGGAGCCATCCGCGTGTCTTCTCCGAGTGTCTCGTAGTGCGTGCTGCCGGGGAAAGGCGGGGGTTGGGCTGGAAATGCAGGTAGCATCTAGTGCCTCCCCCTGCAAAGATCAGGTATTTAGCGGAATTCCCCCTGCCAGGGAACACCTGTGACACCATGCAGCTGCATGGAGGGCGGCTCCAAACCTCCCACACCCACTCGGCGCGTTCTGGAATCCTCATTGTGGGGAGGTTCAGTCCTCAGGTTGCGGGGCCTGGGATCTCCTAGGAGCACTCCGCTTGTCTTCCCCAAGTGTCTCATAGTGCGTGCTGCAGGGGAAAGCGGGGGTTGGGCTGGAAATGCAGGTAGCATCTAGTGTCTCCCCCTGGACGAATCAGGTAATTAGCGGACTTCCCCCAGCCAGGGAACACCTGTGACACCAGGCAGCTGAGTGGAGGGCAGCCCCAAACCTCCCCCACCCACTCGGCCGCGATCCGGAATTCTGAGTGTGGCGAGGTTCTGTCCTCAGTCTGCAGCGCCTGGGATCTCCTAGGAGCCCTCCGCGTGTCTTCCCCGAGTGTCTCCTAGTGCGGGCTGCCGGGGAAAGGCGGGGGTTGGGCTGGAAATGCAGGTATATTCTAGTGCCTCCCCCTGCACAGATCAGGTATTTAGCGGACATCCCCCTGCCAGTGAACACCTGTGACACCATGCAGCTGCATGGATGGAGGCCCCAAACCTCCCCCAACCACTCGGCGCGTTCTGGAATCCTCATTGTGGGGAGGTTCAGTCCTCAGTTTGCAGGGCCTGGGATCTCCTAGGAGCACTCCGCTTGTCTTCCCCAAGTGTCCCATAGTGTGGGCTGCCTGGGAAAGGCGGGGGTTGGGCTGGAAATGCAGGTAGCATCTAGTGCCTCCCCCTGCACAGATCAGGAATTTAGCGGATTTCCCCCTGCCAGGGAACACCTGTGACACCAGGCAGCGGCGTGGAGGGTGGCCCCGAAACTCCCACACCCACTCGGGCGCGTTCTGGAATTCTGAGTGTGGGGAGTTTCAGTCCTCTGTTTGTGGCGCCTGGGATCTCTTAGGAGCACTCCGCATGTCTTCCCCGAGTATTTCCTAATGTGGGCTGCCGGGGAAAGGCGGGGGATGGGCTGGAAATGCAGGTAGCATCTAGTGTCTCCCCCTGGACAAATCAGGTAATTAGCGGACTTCCCCCAGCCAGGGAACACCTGTGACACCAGGCAGCTGAGTGGAGGGCGGCCCCAAACCTCCCCCACCCACTCGGCCGCGTTCTGGAATTCTGAGTGTGGCGAGGTTCAATCCCCAGTCTGCAGCACCCGAGATCTCCTGGGAGCCCTCCGTTTGTCTTCCCCGAGTGACTTATATGCGGGCTGCCGGAGAAAGACGGGGGTTGTGCTGGAAAGCAGGTTGCATCTAGTGCCTCCCCCTGGACAGATGAGGTAATTAGCGGAATTCCCCCAGCCAGGGAACACTTGTGACACCAGGCAGCTGCGCGGAGGGCAGTCCCAAAACTCCCCCACCCACTCGGCCACGTTCTGGAATTCTGAGTATGGCCAGTTTCCATCCCCTGTCTGCAGGGCCTGGGATGCCCTAGGAGCCCTCCACGTGTCTTCCCCGAGTGTCTCCTAGTGCGGGCTGCCGGGGAAAGGCGGGGGTTGGGCTGGAAATGCAGGTAGCATCTAGGTCACCCCCTGCATTGATCAGGTAAATATTGGACTTCCTCCTGCTAGTGAACACTTGTGACACCAGGCAGCTGCGTGGAGGGCGGCAACAAACCTCCTAAATCAAGTCGGCCGCTTCCGGAATTCTGCGTGTGGCGAGGTTCCGTCCTCTGTCTGCAGCGCCTGGGATCTCCTAGGAGCCCTCCGCGTGTCTTCTCCGAGTGTCTTTTAATGCGGTTTGCCGGGGAAAGACGGGGGTTAGGCTGGAAATGCAGGAAGCATCTAGTGCCTCCCCCTGCACAGATCAGGTAATTAGCGGACTTCCCCCTACAAGGGAACAGCTGTGAAACTAGGCACCTGCGTGGAGGGCGGCCCCAAACCTCCCCAACCCACTCGGCCGCGTTCCGGAATTCTGAGTGTGGCGAGGTTCCGTCCTCTGTCTGCAGCATCTGGGATCTCCTAGGAGCCCTCCGCGTGTCTTCACCGAGTGTCTCCTAGTGCGGGCTGCCGGGGAAATGCGGGGATTGGGCTGGAAATGCAGGTATATTCTAGTGCCTCCCCCTGCACAGTTCAGGAATTTAGCGGACATCCCCCTGCCAGGGAACATCTGTGACACCAGGCAGCTGCGTGGAGGGCGGCCCCAAACCTCCCCAACCCACTCGGAGTTGTTCCAGAATTCTGAGTGTGGCGAGCTTCCGTACTCTCTCTGCAGCTCCTGGGATCTCCTAAGAGACCTCCAAGTGTCTTCCCCGAGTTTCTCGTAGTGTGGGCTGCCGGGGAAAGCGGGGGTTGGGCTGGAAATGCCGGTAGCATCTAGTGCCTCCCCCTGCACAGATCAGGTAATTAGCGGATTTCCCCCTGCCAGGGAAAACCTGTGACACCTTGCAGCTTCATGGAGGGCGGCCCCAAACCACCCCAACCCACTCAGCCGCGTTCTGGAATTCTGACAGTGGCGAGGTTCCGTCATCTGTCTGCAGCGACTGGGATCTCCTAGGAGCCCTCCGCGTTTCTTCCCCGAGTGTCCCCTATTGCGGGCTGCAGGGGAAATGCGGGGGTTGGGCTGGAAAGGCAGGAAGCATCTAGTGCCTCCCCCTGCACAGAACAGGTAATTAGCGGACTTCCTCCTGCCAGGGAACACCTGTGACACCAGGAAGCTGCGTGGTGGGCGTCCCCAAACTTCCCCAAACCACTCGGCCGAGTTCCGGAATTCTGAGTGTTGCGAGGTTCCATCCTCTGTCTGCAGGGCCGGTGTCTCCTAGGAGCCCTCCACATGTCTTCCCCGAGTGTATCCTAGTGCGGGCTGCCGGCGAAAGGTGGGGGTTAGTCTGGAAATGCAGGTAGCATCTAGTGCCTCCCCCTGGATGGATCAGGTAATTAGCGGAATTCCCCCAGCCAGGGAACACCTGTGACACCAGGCAGCTGCGCGGAGGGCAGTCCCAAAACTCCCCCACCCACTCGGCCACGTTCTGGAATTCTGAGTATGGCCAGGTTCCATCCCCTGTCTGCAGGGCCTGGGATCTCCTAGGAGCCCTCCACGTGTCTTCCCCGAGTGTCTCCTAGTGCGGGCTGCCGGGGAAAGGCGGGGGTTGGGCTGGAAATGCAGGTAGCATCTAGTGCCTCCCCCTGCACAGATCAGGTAATTAGCGGACTTCCCCCTACAAGGGAACACCTGTGACACCAGGAAGCTGCGTGGAGGTCGGCCCCAAAACTCCCCCACCAACTCGGCCGCGTTCCGGAATTCTGAGTGTGGCGATGTTCCTTCCTCTGTCTGCAGAGCCTGGGATCTCCGAGAAGCCTTCTGCGTGTCTTCCCTGAGTGTCTCCTAGTGCGGGCTGCCGGGAAAAGGCAGGTGTTGGGCTGGAAATGCAGGTAGCATCTAGTGCCTCCCACTGGACGAATCAGGTAATTAGCGGACTTCCCCCAGCCAGGGAACACCTGTGACACCAGGAAGCTGCGTGGAGAGCGGCCCCAAACCTCCCCCACCGACTCGGCCGCGTTCCGGAATTCTGAGTGTGGCGAGGTTCCGTACTCTCTTTGCACTTCCTGGGATCTCCTAGGAGCCCTCCGAGGGTCTTCCCCTAGTGTCTCGTAGTGCGTGCTGCCCGGGAAAGTCGGGGGTTGGGCTGGAAATGCAGGTAGCATCTAGTGCCTCCCCCTGCACAGATCAGGTAATTAGCGGACTTCCCCCTGCCAGGGACCACCTGAGACCCCAGGCAGCTGCGTGGAGGGCGACCCCAAACCTCCCACACCCACTTGGGCGCGTTCTGGAATTCTGAGTGTGGGGAGGATCAGTCCTCTGTTTGCGGCGCCTGGGATCTATTAGGAGCACTCCGCATGTCTTCCCCGAGTATTTCCTAATGTGGGCTGCCCGGGAAAGGCGGGGGATGGGCTGGAAATGCAGGTAGCATCTAGTGCCTCCCCCTGGACGAATCAGGTAATTAGCGGACTTCCCCAGCCAGGGAACACCTGTGACACCAGGCAGCTGCGTGGAAGGCGGCCCCAAACCTCCCCCACCCATTCGGCCACTTTTCGGAATTCTGAGTGTGGCGAGGTTCCGTCCTCTGTCTGCAGCGCCTGGGATCCCTTAGGAGCCATCCGCGTGTCTTCTCCGAGTGTCTCGTAGTGCGTGCTGCCGGGGAAAGGCGGGGGTTGGGCTGGAAATGCAGGTAGCATCTAGTGCCTCCCCCTGCAAAGATCAGGTATTTAGCGGAATTCCCCCTGCCAGGGAACACCTGTGACACCATGCAGCTGCATGGATGGAGGCCCCAAACCTCCCCCAACCACTCGGCGCGTTCTGGAATCCTCATTGTGGGGAGGTTCAGTCCTCAGTTTGCAGGGCCTGGGATCTCCTAGGAGCACTCCGCTTGTCTTCCCCAAGTGTCCCATAGTGTGGGCTGCCTGGGAAAGTCGGGGGTTGGGCTGGAAATGCAGGTAGCATCTAGTGCCTCCCCCTGCACAGATCAGGAATTTAGCGGATTTCCCCCTGCCAGGGAACACCTGTGACACCAGGCAGCGGCGTGGAGGGTGGCCCCAAAACTCCCACACCCACTCGGGCGCGTTCTGGAAATCTGAGTGTGGGGAGTTTCAGTCCTCTGTTTGCGGCGCCTGGGATCTCTTAGGAGCACTCCGCGTGTCTTCCCCAAGTGTCTCATAGTGCGGGCTGCCTGGGAAAGGCGGGGGTTGGGCTGGAAATGCAGGTAGCATCTAGTGCCTCCCCCTGCACAGATCAGGTAATTAGCGGACTTCCCCCTACAAGGGAACACCTGTGACACCAGGAAGCTGCGTGGAGGGCGGCCCCAAACCTCCCCCACCCACTCGGCCGCGTTCCGGAATTTTGAGTGTGGCGAGGTTCCGTCCTCTGTCTGCAGCGCCTGGGATCTCCTAGGAGCCCTCCGCGTGTCTTCTCCGAGTGTCTTTTAATGCGGTTTGCCGGGGAAAGACGGGGGTTAGGCTGGAAATGCAGGAAGCATCTAGTGCCTCCCCCTGCACAGATCAGGTATTTAGCGGACTTCCCCCTACAAGGGAACAGCTGTGAAACTAGGCACCTGCGTGGAGGGCGGCCCCAACCCACTCGGCCGCGTTCCGGAATTCTGAGTGTGGCGAGGTTCCGTCCTCTGTCTGCAGCATCTGGTATCTCCTAGGAGCCCTCCGCGTGTCTTCACCGAGTGTCTCCTAGTGCGGGCTGCCGGGGAAAGGCGGGGGTTGGGCTGGAAATGCAGGTAGCATCTAGGTCACCCCCTGCATTGATCAGGTAAATATTGGACTTCCTCCTGCTAGTGAACACTTGTGACACCAGGCAGCTGCGTGGAGGGCGGCAACAAACCTCCTAAATCAAGTCGGCCGCTTCCGGAATTCTGAGTGTGGCGAGGTTCCGTCCTCTGTCTGCAGCGCCTGGGATCTCCTAGGAGCCCTCCGCGTGTCTTCTCCGAGTGTCTTTTAATGCGGTTTGCCGGGGAAAGACGGGGGTTAGGCTGGAAATGCAGGAAGCATCTAGTGCCTCCCCCTGCACAGATCAGGTAATTAGCGGACTTCCCCCTACAAGGGAACAGCTGTGAAACTAGGCACCTGCGTGGAGGGCGGCCCCAAACCTCCCCAACCCACTCGGCCGCGTTCCGGAATTCTGAGTGTGGCGAGGTTCCGTCCTCTGTCTGCAGCATCTGGGATCTCCTAGGAGCCCTCCGCGTGTCTTCACCGAGTGTCTCCTAGTGCGGGCTGCCGGGGAAATGCGGGGATTGGGCTGGAAATGCAGGTATATTCTAGTGCCTCCCCCTGCACAGTTCAGGAATTTAGCGGACATCCCCCTGCCAGGGAACATCTGTGACACCAGGCAGCTGCGTGGAGGGCGGCCCCAAACCTCCCCAACCCACTCGGAGTTGTTCCAGAATTCTGAGTGTGGCGAGCTTCCGTACTCTCTCTGCAGCTCCTGGGATCTCCTAAGAGACCTCCAAGTGTCTTCCCCGAGTTTCTCGTAGTGCGGGATGCCGGGGAAAGCGGGGGTTGGGCTGGAAATGCAGGTAGCATCTATTGCATCCCCCTGCACAGATCAGGTAATTAGCGGACATCCCCCTGCCAGGTAACACCTGTGACACCAGGCAGCTGCGTGGATGGCGGCCAAAAACCTCCCCAACCCACTCGGAGGCGTTCCGGATTTCTGAGTGTCGCGAGGTTCCGTACTCTCTCTGCAGCTCCTGGGATCTCCTAAGAGACCTCCAAGTGTCTTCCCCGAGTTTCTCGTAGTGTGGGCTGCCGGGGAAAGCGGGGGTTGGGCTGGAAATGCCGGTAGCATCTAGTGCCTCCCCCTGCACAGATCAGGTAATTAGCGGATTTCCCCCTGCCAGGGAAAACCTGTGACACCTTGCAGCTTCATGGAGGGCGGCCCCAAACCACCCCAACCCACTCAGCCGCGTTCTGGAATTCTGACAGTGGCGAGGTTCCGTCATCTGTCTGCAGCGACTGGGATCTCCTAGGAGCCCTCCGCGTTTCTTCCCCGAGTGTCCCCTATTGCGGGCTGCAGGGGAAATGCGGGGGTTGGGCTGGAAAGGCAGGAAGCATCTAGTGCCTCCCCCTGCACAGAACAGGTAATTAGCGGACTTCCTCCTGCCAGGGAACACCTGTGACACCAGGAAGCTGCGTGGTGGGCGTCCCCAAACTTCCCCAAACCACTCGGCCGAGTTCCGGAATTCTGAGTGTTGCGAGGTTCCATCCTCTGTCTGCAGGGCCGGTGTCTCCTAGGAGCCCTCCACATGTCTTCCCCGAGTGTATCCTAGTGCGGGCTGCCGGCGAAAGGTGGGGGTTAGTCTGGAAATGCAGGTAGCATCTAGTGCCTCCCCCTGGATGGATCAGGTAATTAGCGGAATTCCCCCAGCCAGGGAACACCTGTGACACCAGGCAGCTGCGCGGAGGGCAGTCCCAAAACTCCCCCACCCACTCGGCCACGTTCTGGAATTCTGAGTATGGCCAGGTTCCATCCCCTGTCTGCAGGGCCTGGGATCTCCTAGGAGCCCTCCACGTGTCTTCCCCGAGTGTCTCCTAGTGCGGGCTGCCGGGGAAAGGCGGGGGTTGGGCTGGAAATGCAGGTAGCATCTAGTGCCTCCCCCTGCACAGATCAGGTAATTAGCGGACTTCCCCCTACAAGGGAACACCTGTGACACCAGGAAGCTGCGTGGAGGTCGGCCCCAAAACTCCCCCACCAACTCGGCCGCGTTCCGGAATTCTGAGTGTGGCGATGTTCCTTCCTCTGTCTGCAGAGCCTGGGATCTCCGAGAAGCCTTCTGCGTGTCTTCCCTGAGTGTCTCCTAGTGCGGGCTGCCGGGAAAAGGCAGGTGTTGGGCTGGAAATGCAGGTAGCATCTAGTGCCTCCCACTGGACGAATCAGGTAATTAGCGGACTTCCCCCAGCCAGGGAACACCTGTGACACCAGGAAGCTGCGTGGAGAGCGGCCCCAAACCTCCCCCACCGACTCGGCCGCGTTCCGGAATTCTGAGTGTGGCGAGGTTCCGTACTCTCTTTGCACTTCCTGGGATCTCCTAGGAGCCCTCCGAGGGTCTTCCCCTAGTGTCTCGTAGTGCGTGCTGCCCGGGAAAGTCGGGGGTTGGGCTGGAAATGCAGGTAGCATCTAGTGCCTCCCCCTGCACAGATCAGGTAATTAGCGGACTTCCCCCTGCCAGGGACCACCTGAGACCCCAGGCAGCTGCGTGGAGGGCGACCCCAAACCTCCCACACCCACTTGGGCGCGTTCTGGAATTCTGAGTGTGGGGAGGATCAGTCCTCTGTTTGCGGCGCCTGGGATCTATTAGGAGCACTCCGCATGTCTTCCCCGAGTATTTCCTAATGTGGGCTGCCGGGGAAAGGCGGGGGATGGGCTGGAAATGCAGGTAGCATCTAGTGCCTCCCCCTGGACGAATCAGGTAATTAGCGGACTTCCCCAGCCAGGGAACACCTGTGACACCAGGCAGCTGCGTGGAAGGCGGCCCCAAACCTCCCCCACCCATTCGGCCACTTTTCGGAATTCTGAGTGTGGCGAGGTTCCGTCCTCTGTCTGCAGCGCCTGGGATCCCTTAGGAGCCATCCGCGTGTCTTCTCCGAGTGTCTCGTAGTGCGTGCTGCCGGGGAAAGGCGGGGGTTGGGCTGGAAATGCAGGTAGCATCTAGTGCCTCCCCCTGCAAAGATCAGGTATTTAGCGGAATTCCCCCTGCCAGGGAACACCTGTGACACCATGCAGCTGCATGGATGGAGGCCCCAAACCTCCCCCAACCACTCGGCGCGTTCTGGAATCCTCATTGTGGGGAGGTTCAGTCCTCAGTTTGCAGGGCCTGGGATCTCCTAGGAGCACTCCGCTTGTCTTCCCCAAGTGTCCCATAGTGTGGGCTGCCTGGGAAAGTCGGGGGTTGGGCTGGAAATGCAGGTAGCATCTAGTGCCTCCCCCTGCACAGATCAGGAATTTAGCGGATTTCCCCCTGCCAGGGAACACCTGTGACACCAGGCAGCGGCGTGGAGGGTGGCCCCAAAACTCCCACACCCACTCGGGCGCGTTCTGGAAATCTGAGTGTGGGGAGTTTCAGTCCTCTGTTTGCGGCGCCTGGGATCTCTTAGGAGCACTCCGCGTGTCTTCCCCAAGTGTCTCATAGTGCGGGCTGCCTGGGAAAGGCGGGGGTTGGGCTGGAAATGCAGGTAGCATCTAGTGCCTCCCCCTGCACAGATCAGGTAATTAGCGGACTTCCCCCTACAAGGGAACACCTGTGACACCAGGAAGCTGCGTGGAGGGCGGCCCCAAACCTCCCCCACCCACTCGGCCGCGTTCCGGAATTTTGAGTGTGGCGAGGTTCCGTCCTCTGTCTGCAGCGCCTGGGATCTCCTAGGAGCCCTCCGCGTGTCTTCTCCGAGTGTCTTTTAATGCGGTTTGCCGGGGAAAGACGGGGGTTAGGCTGGAAATGCAGGAAGCATCTAGTGCCTCCCCCTGCACAGATCAGGTATTTAGCGGACTTCCCCCTACAAGGGAACAGCTGTGAAACTAGGCACCTGCGTGGAGGGCGGCCCCAACCCACTCGGCCGCGTTCCGGAATTCTGAGTGTGGCGAGGTTCCGTCCTCTGTCTGCAGCATCTGGTATCTCCTAGGAGCCCTCCGCGTGTCTTCACCGAGTGTCTCCTAGTGCGGGCTGCCGGGGAAATGCGGGGATTGGGCTGGAAATGCAGGTATATTCTAGTGCCTCCCCCTGCACAGTTCAGGTATTTAGCGGACATCCCCCTGCCAGGGAACACCTGTGACACCAGGCAGCTGCGTGGAGGGCGGCCCCAAACCTCCCCAACCCACTCGGAGTTGTTCCAGAATTCTGAGTGTGGCGAGCTTCCGTACTCTCTCTGCAGTTCCTGGGATCTCCTAGGAGCCCTCCGAGTGTCTTCCCCGAGTGTCTCGTAGTGCGTGCTGCCGGGGAAAGGCGGGGGTTTGGCTGGAAATGCAGGTAGCATCTAGTGCCTCCCCCTGCACAGATCAGGAAATTAGCGGACATCCCCCTGCCAGTGAACACCTGTGACACCATGCAGCTGCATGGATGGAGGCCTCAAAACTCCCCCACCCACTCGGCACGTACTGGAATCCTCATTTTGGGGAGGTTCAGTCCTCAGGTTGCGGGGCCTGGGATCTCCTAGGAGCACTCCGCTTGTCTTCCCCAAGTGTCTCATAGTGCGGGCTGCAGGGGAAAGCGGGGGTTGGGCTGGAAATGCTGGTAGCATCTATTGCATCCCCCTGCACAGATCAGGTAATTAGCGAACATCCCCCTGAAAGGTAACACCTGTGACACCAGGCAGCTGCATGGAGGGCGGCCCAAAACCTCCCCAACCGACTCGACCGCGTTCCGGAAATCTGAGTGTGGCGAGGTTCCATCCTCTGTCTGCAGGGCCGGGGTCTCCTAGGAGCCCTCCACGTGTCTTCCCTGAGTGTCTCCAAGTGCGGGTTGCCGGGGAAAGGCGGTGGTTTTGCTGGAAATGCAGGTAGCATCTAGTGCCTCCCCCTGCACAGATGAGGTAATTAGCGGACTTCCCCCTGCCAGGGAACACATGTGACACCAGGCAGCTGCGTGGAGGGCGACCCCAAACCTCCCACACCCACTCGGGCGCGTTCTGGAATTCTGAGTGTGGGGAGGATCAGTCCTCTGTTTGTGGCGCCTGGGATCTCTTAGGAGCACTCCGCATGTCTTCCCCGAGTATTTCCTAATGTGGGCTGCTGGGGAAAGGCGGGGGATGGGCTGGAAATGCAGGTAGCATCTAGTGTCTCCCCCTGGACAAATCAGGTAATTAGCGGACTTCCCCCAGCCAGGGAACACCTGTGACACCAGGCAGCTGAGTGGAGGGCGGCCCCAAACCTCCCCCACCCACTCGGCCGCGTTCTGGAATTCTGAGTGTGGCGAGGTTCAATCCCCAGTCTGCAGCACCCGAGATCTCCTGGGAGCCCTCTGTTTGTCTTCCCCGAGTGACTTATATGCGGGCTGCCGGAGAAAGATGGGGGTTGTGCTGGAAAGCAGGTAGCATCTAGTGCCTCCCCCTGGACAGATGAGGTAATTAGCGGAATTCCCCCAGCCAGGGAACACCTGTGACACCAGGCAGCTGCGCGGAGGGCAGTCCCAAAACTCCCCCACCCAGTCGGCCACGTTCTGGAATTCTGAGTATGGCCAGGTTCCATCCCCTGTCTGCAGGGCCTGGGATCTCCTAGGAGCCCTCCACGTGTCTTCCCCGAGTGTCTCCTAGTGCGGGCTGCCGGGGAAAGGCGGGGGTTGGGCTGGAAATGCAGGTAGCATCTAGGTCACCCCCTGCATTGATCAGGTAATTAGCGGACTTCCTCCTGCTAGTGAACACTTGTGACACCAGGCAGCTGCGTGGAGGGCGGCAACAAACCTCCTAAATCAAGTCGGCCGCTTCCGGAATTCTGCGTGTGGCGAGGTTCCGTCCTCTGTCTGCAGCGCCTGGGATCTCCTAGGAGCCCTCCGCGTGTCTTCTCCGAGTGTCTTTTAATGCGGGCTGCCGGGGAAAGGCGGGGGTTTGGCTGGAAATGCAGGTAGCATCTAGTGACTCCCCCTGCACAGATCAGGAAATTAGCGGACATCCCCCTGCCAGTGAACACCTGTGACACCATGCAGCTGCATGGATGGAGGCCTCAAAACTCCCCCACCCACTCGGCACGTACTGGAATCCTCATTTTGGGGAGGTTCAGTCCTCAGGTTGCGGGGCCTGGGATCTCTTAGGAGCACTCCGCTTGTCTTCCCCAAGTGTCTCATAGTGCGGGCTGCATGGGAAAGCGGGGGTTGGGCTGGAAATGCTGGTAGCATCTATTGCATCCCCCTGCACAGATCAGGTAATTAGCGGACATCCCCCTGCCAGGTAACACCTGTGACACCAGGCAGCTGCATGGAGGGCGGCCCAAAACCTCCCCAACCCACTCGATCGCGTTCCGGAAATCTGAGTGTGGCGAGGTTCCATCCTCTGTCTGCAGGGCCGGGGTCTCCTAGGAGCCCTCCACGTGTCTTCTCTGAGTGTCTTTTAATGCGGTTTGCCGGGGAAAGACGGGGGTTAGGCTGGAAATGCAGGAAGCATCTAGTGCCTCCCCCTGCACAGATCAGGTAATTAGCGGACTTCCCCCTACAAGGGAACAGCTGTGAAACTAGGCACCTGCGTGGAGGGCGGCCCCAAACCTCCCCAACCCACTCGGCCGCATTCCGGAATTCTGAGTGTGGCGAGGTTCCGTCCTCTGTCTGCAGCATCTGGGATCTCCTAGGAGCCCTCCGCGTGTCTTCACCGAGTGTCTCCTAGTGCGGGCTGCCGGGGAAATGCGGGAATTGGGCTGGAAATGCAGGTATATTCTAGTGCCTCCCCCTGCACAGTTCAGGTATTTAGCGGACATCCCCCTGCCAGGGAACACCTGTGACACCAGGCAGCTGCGTGGAGGGCGGCCCCAAACCTCCCCAACCCACTCGGAGTTGTTCCAGAATTCTGAGTGTGGCGAGCTTCCGTACTCTCTCTGCAGCTCCTGGGATCTCCTAAGAGACCTCCAAGTGTCTTCCCCGAGTTTCTCGTAGTGCGGATTGCCGGGGAATTCGGGGGTTGGGCTGGAAATGTAGATAGCATCTATTGCATCACCCTGCACAGATCAGGTAATTAGCGGACATCCCCCTGCCAGGTAACACCTGTGACACCAGGCAGCTGCGTGGATGGCGGCCAAAAACCTCCCCAACCCACTCGGAGGCGTTCCGGATTTCTGAGTGTCGCGAGGTTCCGTACTCTCTCTGCAGCTCCTGGGATCTCCTAAGAGACCTCCAAGTGTCTTCCCCGAGTTTCTCGTAGTGCGGATTGCCGGGGAAATCGGGGGTTGGGCTGGAAATGCAGGTAGCATCTAGTGCCTCCCCCTGCACAGATCAGGTAATTAGCTGAATTCCCCCTGCCAGGGAACACCTGTGACACCATACAGCTGCATGGATGGCGGCCCCAAACCTCCCCCACCCACTCGGCGCGTTCTGGAATTCTCATTGTGGGGAGGTTCCGTCCTCTGTTTGCGGGGCCTGGGATCACCTAGGAGCACTCCGCTTGTCTTCCCCCAGTGTCTCATAGTGTGGGCTGCCGGGGAAAGCGGGGGTTGGGCTGGAAATGCCGGTAGCATCTAGTGCCTCCCCCTGCACAGATCAGGTAATTAGCGGACTTCCCCCTACAAGGGAACAGCTGTGAAACTAGGCACCTGCGTGGAGGGCGGCCCCAAACCTCCCCATCCCACTCGGCCGCGTTCCGGAATTCTGAGTGTGGCGAGGTTCCGTCCTCTGTCTGCAGCATCTGGGATCTCCTAGGAGCCCTCCGCGTGTCTTCACCGAGTGTCTCCTAGTGCGGGCTGCCGGGGAAATGCGGGGATTGGGCTGGAAATGCAGGTATATTCTAGTGCCTCCCCCTGCACAGTTCAGGTATTTAGCGGACATCCCCCTGCCAGGGAACACCTGTGACACCAGGCAGCTGCGTGGAGGGCGGCCCCAAACCTCCCCAACCCACTCGGAGTTGTTCCAGAATTCTGAGTGTGGCGAGCTTCCGTACTCTCTCTGCAGTTCCTGGGATCTCCTAGGAGCCCTCCGAGTGTCTTCCCCGAGTGTCTCGTAGTGCGTGCTGCCGGGGAAAGGCGGGGGTTTGGCTGGAAATGCAGGTAGCATCTAGTGCCTCCCCCTGCACAGATCAGGAAATTAGCAGACATCCCCCTGCCAGTGAACACCTGTGACACCATGCAGCTGCATGGATGGAGGCCTCAAAACTCCCCCACCCACTCGGCACGTACTGGAATCCTCATTTTGGGGAGGTTCAGTCCTCAGGTTGCGGGGCCTGGGATCTCCTAGGAGCACTCCGCTTGTCTTCCCCAAGTGTCTCATAGTGCGGGCTGCAGGGGAAAGCGGGGGTTGGGCTGGAAATGCTGGTAGCATCTATTGCATCCCCCTGCACAGATCAGGTAATTAGCGGACATCCCCCTGCCAGGTAACACCTGTGACACCAGGCAGCTGCATGGATGGCGGCCCCAAACCTCCCCCACCCACTCGGCGCGTTCTGGAATTCTCATTGTGGGGAGGTTCCGTCCTCTGTTTGCGGGGCCTGGGATCACCTAGGAGCACTCCGCTTGTCTTCCCCCAGTGTCTCATAGTGTGGGCTGCCGGGGAAAGCGGGGGTTGGGCTGGAAATGCCGGTAGCATCTAGTGCCTCCCCCTGCACAGATCAGGTAATTAGCGGACTTCCCCCTACAAGGGAACAGCTGTGAAACTAGGCACCTGCGTGGAGGGCGGCCCCAAACCTCCCCATCCCACTCGGCCGCGTTCCGGAATTCTGAGTGTGGCGAGGTTCCGTCCTCTGTCTGCAGCATCTGGGATCTCCTAGGAGCCCTCCGCGTGTCTTCACCGAGTGTCTCCTAGTGCGGGCTGCCGGGGAAATGCGGGGATTGGGCTGGAAATGCAGGTATATTCTAGTGCCTCCCCCTGCACAGTTCAGGTATTTAGCGGACATCCCCCTGCCAGGGAACACCTGTGACACCAGGCAGCTGCGTGGAGGGCGGCCCCAAACCTCCCCAACCCACTCGGAGTTGTTCCAGAATTCTGAGTGTGGCGAGCTTCCGTACTCTCTCTGCAGTTCCTGGGATCTCCTAGGAGCCCTCCGAGTGTCTTCCCCGAGTGTCTCGTAGTGCGTGCTGCCGGGGAAAGGCGGGGGTTTGGCTGGAAATGCAGGTAGCATCTAGTGCCTCCCCCTGCACAGATCAGGAAATTAGCAGACATCCCCCTGCCAGTGAACACCTGTGACACCATGCAGCTGCATGGATGGAGGCCTCAAAACTCCCCCACCCACTCGGCACGTACTGGAATCCTCATTTTGGGGAGGTTCAGTCCTCAGGTTGCGGGGCCTGGGATCTCCTAGGAGCACTCCGCTTGTCTTCCCCAAGTGTCTCATAGTGCGGGCTGCAGGGGAAAGCGGGGGTTGGGCTGGAAATGCTGGTAGCATCTATTGCATCCCCCTGCACAGATCAGGTAATTAGCGGACATCCCCCTGCCAGGTAACACCTGTGACACCAGGCAGCTGCATGGAGGGCGGCCCAAAACCTCCCCAACCCACTCGACCGCGTTCCGGAAATCTGAGTGTGGCGAGGTTCCATCCTCTGTCTGCAGGGCCGGGGTCTCCTAGGAGCCCTCCACGTGTCTTCCCCGAGTGTCTCCAAGTGCGGGTTGCCGGGGAAAGGCGGGGGTTTTGCTGGAAATGCAGGTAGCATCTAGTGCCTCCCCCTGCACAGATCAGGTAATTAGCGGACTTCCCCCTGCCAGGGAACACATGTGACACCAGGCAGCTGCATGGAGGGCGACCCCAAACCTCCCACACCCACTCGGGCGCGTTCTGGAATTTTGAGTGTGGGGAGGATCAGTCCTCTGTTTGTGGCGCCTGGGATCTCTTAGGAGCAGTCCGCATGTCTTCCCCGAGTATTTCCTAATGTGGGCTGCCGGGGAAAGGCGGGGGATGGGCTGGAAATGCAGGTAGCATCTAGTGTCTCCCCCTGGACAAATCAGGTAATTAGCGGACTTCCCCCAGCCAGGGAACACCTGTGACACCAGGCAGCTGAGTGGAGGGCGGCCCCAAACCTCCCCCACCCACTCGGCCGCGTTCTGGAATTCTGAGTGTGGCGAGGTTCAATCTCCAGTCTGCAGCACCCGAGATCTCCTGGGAGCCCTCCGTTTGTCTTCCCGGAGTGACTTATATGCGGGCTGCCTGAGAAAGACGGGGGTTGTGCTGGAAAGCAGGTAGCATCTAGTGCCTCCCCCTGGACAGATGAGGTAATTAGCGGAATTCCCCCAGCCAGGGAACACCTGTGACACCAGGCAGCTGCGCGGAGGGCAGTCCCAAAACTCCCCCACCCAGTCGGCCACGTTCTGGAATTCTGAGTATGGCCAGGTTCCATCCCCTGTCTGCAGGGCCTGGGATCTCCTAGGAGCCCTCCACGTGTCTTCCCCGAGTGTCTCCTAGTGCGGGCTGCCGGGGAAAGGCGGGGGTTGGGCTGGAAATGCAGGTAGCATCTAGGTCACCCCCTGCATTGATCAGGTAATTAGCGGACTTCCTCCTGCTAGTGAACACTTGTGACACCAGGCAGCTGCGTGGAGGGCGGCAACAAACCTCCTAAATCAAGTCGGCCGCTTCCGGAATTCTGCGTGTGGCGAGGTTCCGTCCTCTGTCTGCAGCGCCTGGGATCTCCTAGGAGCCCTCCGCGTGTCTTCTCCGAGTGTCTTTTAATGCGGTTTGCCGGGGAAAGACGGGGGTTAGGCTGGAAATGCAGGAAGCATCTAGTGCCTCCCCCTGCACAGATCAGGTAATTAGCGGACTTCCCCCTACAAGGGAACAGCTGTGAAACTAGGCACCTGCGTGGAGGGCGGCCCCAAACCTCCCCAACCCACTCGGCCGCGTTCCGGAATTCTGAGTGTGGCGAGGTTCCGTCCTCTGTCTGCAGCATCTGGGATCTCCTAGGAGCCCTCCGCGTGTCTTCACCGAGTGTCTCCTAGTGCGGGCTGCCGGGGAAATGCGGGGATTGGGCTGGAAATGCAGGTATATTCTAGTGCCTCCCCCTGCACAGATCAGGTATTTAGCGGACATCCCCCTGCCAGGGAACACCTGTGACACCAGGCAGCTGCGTGGAGGGCGGCCCCAAACCTCCCCAACCCACTCGGAGTTGTTCCAGAATTCTGAGTGTGGCGAGCTTCCGTACTCTCTCTGCAGTTCCTGGGATCTCCTAGGAGCCCTCCGAGTGTCTTCCCCGAGTGTCTCGTAGTGCGTGCTGCCGGGGAAAGGCGGGGGTTTGGCTGGAAATGCAGGTAGCATCTAGTGACTCCCCCTGCACAGATCAGGAAATTAGCGGACATCCCCCTGCCAGTGAACACCTGTGACACCATGCAGCTGCATGGATGGAGGCCTCAAAACTCCCCCACCCACTCGGCACGTACTGGAATCCTCATTTTGGGGAGGTTCAGTCCTCAGGTTGCGGGGCCTGGGATCTCTTAGGAGCACTCCGCTTGTCTTCCCCAAGTGTCTCATAGTGCGGGCTGCATGGGAAAGCGGGGGTTGGGCTGGAAATGCTGGTAGCATCTATTGCATCCCCCTGCACAGATCAGGTAATTAGCGGACATCCCCCTGCCAGGTAACACCTGTGACACCAGGCAGCTGCATGGAGGGCGGCCCAAAACCTCCCCAACCCACTCGATCGCGTTCCGGAAATCTGAGTGTGGCGAGGTTCCATCCTCTGTCTGCAGGGCCGGGGTCTCCTAGGAGCCCTCCACGTGTCTTCTCTGAGTGTCTTTTAATGCGGTTTGCCGGGGAAAGACGGGGGTTAGGCTGGAAATGCAGGAAGCATCTAGTGCCTCCCCCTGCACAGATCAGGTAATTAGCGGACTTCCCCCTACAAGGGAACAGCTGTGAAACTAGGCACCTGCGTGGAGGGCGGCCCCAAACCTCCCCAACCCACTCGGCCGCATTCCGGAATTCTGAGTGTGGCGAGGTTCCGTCCTCTGTCTGCAGCATCTGGGATCTCCTAGGAGCCCTCCGCGTGTCTTCACCGAGTGTCTCCTAGTGCGGGCTGCCGGGGAAATCCGGGAATTGGGCTGGAAATGCAGGTATATTCTAGTGCCTCCCCCTGCACAGTTCAGGTATTTAGCGGACATCCCCCTGCCAGGGAACACCTGTGACACCAGGCAGCTGCGTGGAGGGCGGCCCCAAACCTCCCCAACCCACTCGGAGTTGTTCCAGAATTCTGAGTGTGGCGAGCTTCCGTACTCTCTCTGCAGCTCCTGGGATCTCCTAAGAGACCTCCAAGTGTCTTCCCCGAGTTTCTCGTAGTGCGGATTGCCGGGGAATTCGGGGGTTGGGCTGGAAATGTAGATAGCATCTATTGCATCCCCCTGCACAGATCAGGTAATTAGCGGACATCCCCCTGCCAGGGAACACCTGTGACACCAGGCAGCTGCGTGGATGGCGGCCAAAAACCTCCCCAACCCACTCGGAGGCGTTCCGGATTTCTGAGTGTCGCGAGGTTCCGTACTCTCTCTGCAGCTCCTGGGATCTCCTAAGAGACCTCCAAGTGTCTTCCCCGAGTTTCTCGTAGTGCGGATTGCCGGGGAAATCGGGGGTTGGGCTGGAAATGCAGGTAGCATCTAGTGCCTCCCCCTGCACAGATCAGGTAATTAGCTGAATTCCCCCTGCCAGGGAACACCTGTGACACCATACAGCTGCATGGATGGCGGCCCCAAACCTCCCCCACCCACTCGGCGCGTTCTGGAATTCTCATTGTGGGGAGGTTCCGTCCTCTGTTTGCGGGGCCTGGGATCACCTAGGAGCACTCCGCTTGTCTTCCCCCAGTGTCTCATAGTGTGGGCTGCCGGGGAAAGCGGGGGTTGGGCTGGAAATGCCGGTAGCATCTAGTGCCTCCCCCTGCACAGATCAGGTAATTAGCGGACTTCCCCCTACAAGGGAACAGCTGTGAAACTAGGCACCTGCGTGGAGGGCGGCCCCAAACCTCCCCATCCCACTCGGCCGCGTTCCGGAATTCTGAGTGTGGCGAGGTTCCGTCCTCTGTCTGCAGCATCTGGGATCTCCTAGGAGCCCTCCGCGTGTCTTCACCGAGTGTCTCCTAGTGCGGGCTGCCGGGGAAATGCGGGGATTGGGCTGGAAATGCAGGTATATTCTAGTGCCTCCCCCTGCACAGTTCAGGTATTTAGCGGACATCCCCCTGCCAGGGAACACCTGTGACACCAGGCAGCTGCGTGGAGGGCGGCCCCAAACCTCCCCAACCCACTCGGAGTTGTTCCAGAATTCTGAGTGTGGCGAGCTTCCGTACTCTCTCTGCAGTTCCTGGGATCTCCTAGGAGCCCTCCGAGTGTCTTCCCCGAGTGTCTCGTAGTGCGTGCTGCCGGGGAAAGGCGGGGGTTTGGCTGGAAATGCAGGTAGCATCTAGTGCCTCCCCCTGCACAGATCAGGAAATTAGCAGACATCCCCCTGCCAGTGAACACCTGTGACACCATGCAGCTGCATGGATGGAGGCCTCAAAACTCCCCCACCCACTCGGCACGTACTGGAATCCTCATTTTGGGGAGGTTCAGTCCTCAGGTTGCGGGGCCTGGGATCTCCTAGGAGCACTCCGCTTGTCTTCCCCAAGTGTCTCATAGTGCGGGCTGCAGGGGAAAGCGGGGGTTGGGCTGGAAATGCTGGTAGCATCTATTGCATCCCCCTGCACAGATCAGGTAATTAGCGGACATCCCCCTGCCAGGTAACACCTGTGACACCAGGCAGCTGCATGGATGGCGGCCCCAAACCTCCCCCACCCACTCGGCGCGTTCTGGAATTCTCATTGTGGGGAGGTTCCGTCCTCTGTTTGCGGGGCCTGGGATCACCTAGGAGCACTCCGCTTGTCTTCCCCCAGTGTCTCATAGTGTGGGCTGCCGGGGAAAGCGGGGGTTGGGCTGGAAATGCCGGTAGCATCTAGTGCCTCCCCCTGCACAGATCAGGTAATTAGCGGACTTCCCCCTACAAGGGAACAGCTGTGAAACTAGGCACCTGCGTGGAGGGCGGCCCCAAACCTCCCCATCCCACTCGGCCGCGTTCCGGAATTCTGAGTGTGGCGAGGTTCCGTCCTCTGTCTGCAGCATCTGGGATCTCCTAGGAGCCCTCCGCGTGTCTTCACCGAGTGTCTCCTAGTGCGGGCTGCCGGGGAAATGCGGGGATTGGGCTGGAAATGCAGGTATATTCTAGTGCCTCCCCCTGCACAGTTCAGGTATTTAGCGGACATCCCCCTGCCAGGGAACACCTGTGACACCAGGCAGCTGCGTGGAGGGCGGCCCCAAACCTCCCCAACCCACTCGGAGTTGTTCCAGAATTCTGAGTGTGGCGAGCTTCCGTACTCTCTCTGCAGTTCCTGGGATCTCCTAGGAGCCCTCCGAGTGTCTTCCCCGAGTGTCTCGTAGTGCGTGCTGCCGGGGAAAGGCGGGGGTTTGGCTGGAAATGCAGGTAGCATCTAGTGCCTCCCCCTGCACAGATCAGGAAATTAGCAGACATCCCCCTGCCAGTGAACACCTGTGACACCATGCAGCTGCATGGATGGAGGCCTCAAAACTCCCCCACCCACTCGGCACGTACTGGAATCCTCATTTTGGGGAGGTTCAGTCCTCAGGTTGCGGGGCCTGGGATCTCCTAGGAGCACTCCGCTTGTCTTCCCCAAGTGTCTCATAGTGCGGGCTGCAGGGGAAAGCGGGGGTTGGGCTGGAAATGCTGGTAGCATCTATTGCATCCCCCTGCACAGATCAGGTAATTAGCGGACATCCCCCTGCCAGGTAACACCTGTGACACCAGGCAGCTGCATGGAGGGCGGCCCAAAACCTCCCCAACCCACTCGACCGCGTTCCGGAAATCTGAGTGTGGCGAGGTTCCATCCTCTGTCTGCAGGGCCGGGGTCTCCTAGGAGCCCTCCACGTGTCTTCCCCGAGTGTCTCCAAGTGCGGGTTGCCGGGGAAAGGCGGGGGTTTTGCTGGAAATGCAGGTAGCATCTAGTGCCTCCCCCTGCACAGATCAGGTAATTAGCGGACTTCCCCCTGCCAGGGAACACATGTGACACCAGGCAGCTGCATGGAGGGCGACCCCAAACCTCCCACACCCACTCGGGCGCGTTCTGGAATTTTGAGTGTGGGGAGGATCAGTCCTCTGTTTGTGGCGCCTGGGATCTCTTAGGAGCAGTCCGCATGTCTTCCCCGAGTATTTCCTAATGTGGGCTGCCGGGGAAAGGCGGGGGATGGGCTGGAAATGCAGGTAGCATCTAGTGTCTCCCCCTGGACAAATCAGGTAATTAGCGGACTTCCCCCAGCCAGGGAACACCTGTGACACCAGGCAGCTGAGTGGAGGGCGGCCCCAAACCTCCCCCACCCACTCGGCCGCGTTCTGGAATTCTGAGTGTGGCGAGGTTCAATCCCCAGTCTGCAGCACCCGAGATCTCCTGGGAGCCCTCCGTTTGTCTTCCCCGAGTGACTTATATGCGGGCTGCCTGAGAAAGACGGGGGTTGTGCTGGAAAGCAGGTAGCATCTAGTGCCTCCCCCTGGACAGATGAGGTAATTAGCGGAATTCCCCCAGCCAGGGAACACCTGTGACACCAGGCAGCTGCATGGATGGCGGCCCCAAACCTCCCCCACCCACTCGGCGCGTTCTGGAATTCTCATTGTGGGGAGGTTCCGTCCTCTGTTTGCGGGGCCTGGGATCACCTAGGAGCACTCCGCTTGTCTTCCCCCAGTGTCTCATAGTGTGGGCTGCCGGGGAAAGCGGGGGTTGGGCTGGAAATGCCGGTAGCATCTAGTGCCTCCCCCTGCACAGATCAGGTAATTAGCGGACTTCCCCCTACAAGGGAACAGCTGTGAAACTAGGCACCTGCGTGGAGGGCGGCCCCAAACCTCCCCATCCCACTCGGCCGCGTTCCGGAATTCTGAGTGTGGCGAGGTTCCGTCCTCTGTCTGCAGCATCTGGGATCTCCTAGGAGCCCTCCGCGTGTCTTCACCGAGTGTCTCCTAGTGCGGGCTGCCGGGGAAATGCGGGGATTGGGCTGGAAATGCAGGTATATTCTAGTGCCTCCCCCTGCACAGTTCAGGTATTTAGCGGACATCCCCCTGCCAGGGAACACCTGTGACACCAGGCAGCTGCGTGGAGGGCGGCCCCAAACCTCCCCAACCCACTCGGAGTTGTTCCAGAATTCTGAGTGTGGCGAGCTTCCGTACTCTCTCTGCAGTTCCTGGGATCTCCTAGGAGCCCTCCGAGTGTCTTCCCCGAGTGTCTCGTAGTGCGTGCTGCCGGGGAAAGGCGGGGGTTTGGCTGGAAATGCAGGTAGCATCTAGTGCCTCCCCCTGCACAGATCAGGAAATTAGCAGACATCCCCCTGCCAGTGAACACCTGTGACACCATGCAGCTGCATGGATGGAGGCCTCAAAACTCCCCCACCCACTCGGCACGTACTGGAATCCTCATTTTGGGGAGGTTCAGTCCTCAGGTTGCGGGGCCTGGGATCTCCTAGGAGCACTCCGCTTGTCTTCCCCAAGTGTCTCATAGTGCGGGCTGCAGGGGAAAGCGGGGGTTGGGCTGGAAATGCTGGTAGCATCTATTGCATCCCCCTGCACAGATCAGGTAATTAGCGGACATCCCCCTGCCAGGTAACACCTGTGACACCAGGCAGCTGCATGGATGGCGGCCCCAAACCTCCCCCACCCACTCGGCGCGTTCTGGAATTCTCATTGTGGGGAGGTTCCGTCCTCTGTTTGCGGGGCCTGGGATCACCTAGGAGCACTCCGCTTGTCTTCCCCCAGTGTCTCATAGTGTGGGCTGCCGGGGAAAGCGGGGGTTGGGCTGGAAATGCCGGTAGCATCTAGTGCCTCCCCCTGCACAGATCAGGTAATTAGCGGACTTCCCCCTACAAGGGAACAGCTGTGAAACTAGGCACCTGCGTGGAGGGCGGCCCCAAACCTCCCCATCCCACTCGGCCGCGTTCCGGAATTCTGAGTGTGGCGAGGTTCCGTCCTCTGTCTGCAGCATCTGGGATCTCCTAGGAGCCCTCCGCGTGTCTTCACCGAGTGTCTCCTAGTGCGGGCTGCCGGGGAAATGCGGGGATTGGGCTGGAAATGCAGGTATATTCTAGTGCCTCCCCCTGCACAGTTCAGGTATTTAGCGGACATCCCCCTGCCAGGGAACACCTGTGACACCAGGCAGCTGCGTGGAGGGCGGCCCCAAACCTCCCCAACCCACTCGGAGTTGTTCCAGAATTCTGAGTGTGGCGAGCTTCCGTACTCTCTCTGCAGTTCCTGGGATCTCCTAGGAGCCCTCCGAGTGTCTTCCCCGAGTGTCTCGTAGTGCGTGCTGCCGGGGAAAGGCGGGGGTTTGGCTGGAAATGCAGGTAGCATCTAGTGCCTCCCCCTGCACAGATCAGGAAATTAGCAGACATCCCCCTGCCAGTGAACACCTGTGACACCATGCAGCTGCATGGATGGAGGCCTCAAAACTCCCCCACCCACTCGGCACGTACTGGAATCCTCATTTTGGGGAGGTTCAGTCCTCAGGTTGCGGGGCCTGGGATCTCCTAGGAGCACTCCGCTTGTCTTCCCCAAGTGTCTCATAGTGCGGGCTGCAGGGGAAAGCGGGGGTTGGGCTGGAAATGCTGGTAGCATCTATTGCATCCCCCTGCACAGATCAGGTAATTAGCGGACATCCCCCTGCCAGGTAACACCTGTGACACCAGGCAGCTGCATGGAGGGCGGCCCAAAACCTCCCCAACCCACTCGACCGCGTTCCGGAAATCTGAGTGTGGCGAGGTTCCATCCTCTGTCTGCAGGGCCGGGGTCTCCTAGGAGCCCTCCACGTGTCTTCCCCGAGTGTCTCCAAGTGCGGGTTGCCGGGGAAAGGCGGGGGTTTTGCTGGAAATGCAGGTAGCATCTAGTGCCTCCCCCTGCACAGATCAGGTAATTAGCGGACTTCCCCCTGCCAGGGAACACATGTGACACCAGGCAGCTGCATGGAGGGCGACCCCAAACCTCCCACACCCACTCGGGCGCGTTCTGGAATTTTGAGTGTGGGGAGGATCAGTCCTCTGTTTGTGGCGCCTGGGATCTCTTAGGAGCAGTCCGCATGTCTTCCCCGAGTATTTCCTAATGTGGGCTGCCGGGGAAAGGCGGGGGATGGGCTGGAAATGCAGGTAGCATCTAGTGTCTCCCCCTGGACAAATCAGGTAATTAGCGGACTTCCCCCAGCCAGGGAACACCTGTGACACCAGGCAGCTGAGTGGAGGGCGGCCCCAAACCTCCCCCACCCACTCGGCCGCGTTCTGGAATTCTGAGTGTGGCGAGGTTCAATCCCCAGTCTGCAGCACCCGAGATCTCCTGGGAGCCCTCCGTTTGTCTTCCCCGAGTGACTTATATGCGGGCTGCCTGAGAAAGACGGGGGTTGTGCTGGAAAGCAGGTAGCATCTAGTGCCTCCCCCTGGACAGATGAGGTAATTAGCGGAATTCCCCCAGCCAGGGAACACCTGTGACACCAGGCAGCTGCGCGGAGGGCAGTCCCAAAACTCCCCCACCCAGTCGGCCACGTTCTGGAATTCTGAGTATGGCCAGGTTCCATCCCCTGTCTGCAGGGCCTGGGATCTCCTAGGAGCCCTCCACGTGTCTTCCCCGAGTGTCTCCTAGTGCGGGCTGCCGGGGAAAGGCGGGGGTTGGGCTGGAAATGCAGGTAGCATCTAGGTCACCCCCTGCATTGATCAGGTAATTAGCGGACTTCCTCCTGCTAGTGAACACTTGTGACACCAGGCAGCTGCGTGGAGGGCGGCAACAAACCTCCTAAATCAAGTCGGCCGCTTCCGGAATTCTGCGTGTGGCGAGGTTCCGTCCTCTGTCTGCAGCGCCTGGGATCTCCTAGGAGCCCTCCGCGTGTCTTCTCCGAGTGTCTTTTAATGCGGTTTGCCGGGGAAAGACGGGGGTTAGGCTGGAAATGCAGGAAGCATCTAGTGCCTCCCCCTGCACAGATCAGGTAATTAGCGGACTTCCCCCTACAAGGGAACAGCTGTGAAACTAGGCACCTGCGTGGAGGGCGGCCCCAAACCTCCCCAACCCACTCGGCCGCGTTCCGGAATTCTGAGTGTGGCGAGGTTCCGTCCTCTGTCTGCAGCATCTGGGATCTCCTAGGAGCCCTCCGCGTGTCTTCACCGAGTGTCTCCTAGTGCGGGCTGCCGGGGAAATGCGGGGATTGGGCTGGAAATGCAGGTATATTCTAGTGCCTCCCCCTGCACAGATCAGGTATTTAGCGGACATCCCCCTGCCAGGGAACACCTGTGACACCAGGCAGCTGCGTGGAGGGCGGCCCCAAACCTCCCCAACCCACTCGGAGTTGTTCCAGTATTCTGAGTGTGGCGAGCTTCCGTACTCTCTCTGCAGTTCCTGGGATCTCCTAGGAGCCCTCCGAGTGTCTTCCCCGAGTGTCTCGTAGTGCGTGCTGCCGGGGAAAGGCGGGGGTTTGGCTGGAAATGCAGGTAGCATCTAGTGACTCCCCCTGCACAGATCAGGAAATTAGCGGACATCCCCCTGCCAGTGAACACCTGTGACACCATGCAGCTGCAAGGATGGAGGCCTCAAAACTCCCCCACCCACTCG
The DNA here is from genome assembly GCF_048773025.1 of Camelus bactrianus. Classification (NCBI taxonomy): domain Eukaryota; kingdom Metazoa; phylum Chordata; class Mammalia; order Artiodactyla; family Camelidae; genus Camelus; species Camelus bactrianus. The sequence continues at coordinate 90,512,017 of NC_133546.1, forward strand.
GCACGTACTGGAATCCTCATTTTGGGGAGGTTCAGTCCTCAGGTTGCGGGGCCTGGGATCTCTTAGGAGCACTCCGCTTGTCTTCCCCAAGTGTCTCATAGTGCGGGCTGCATGGGAAAGCGGGGGTTGGGCTGGAAATGCTGGTAGCATCTATTGCATCCCCCTGCACAGATCAGGTAATTAGCGGACATCCCCCTGCCAGGTAACACCTGTGACACCAGGCAGCTGAATGGAGGGCGGCCCAAAACCTCCCCAACCCACTCGATCGCGTTCCGGAAATCTGAGTGTGGCGAGGTTCCATCCTCTGTCTGCAGGGCCGGGGTCTCCTAGGAGCCCTCCACGTGTCTTCTCCGAGTGTCTTTTAATGCGGTTTGCCGGGGAAAGACGGGGGTTAGGCTGGAAATGCAGGAAGCATCTAGTGCCTCCCCCTGCACAGATCAGGTAATTAGCGGACTTCCCCCTACAAGGGAACAGCTGTGAAACTAGGCACCTGCGTGGAGGGCGGCCCCAAACCTCCCCAACCCACTCGGCCGCATTCCGGAATTCTGAGTGTGGCGAGGTTCCGTCCTCTGTCTGCAGCATCTGGGATCTCCTAGGAGCCCTCCGCGTGTCTTCACCGAGTGTCTCCTAGTGCGGGCTGCCGGGGAAATCCGGGAATTGGGCTGGAAATGCAGGAATATTCTAGTGCCTCCCCCTGCACAGTTCAGGTATTTAGCGGACATCCCCCTGCCAGGGAACACCTGTGACACCAGGCAGCTGCGTGGAGGGCGGCCCCAAACCTCCCCAACCCACTCGGAGTTGTTCCAGAATTCTGAGTGTGGCGAGCTTCCGTACTCTCTCTGCAGCTCCTGGGATCTCCTAAGAGACCTCCAAGTGTCTTCCCCGAGTTTCTCGTAGTGCGGATTGCCGGGGAAATCGGGGGTTGGGCTGGAAATGTAGATAGCATCTATTGCATCACCCTGCACAGATCAGGTAATTAGCGGACATCCCCCTGCCAGGTAACACCTGTGACACCAGGCAGCTGCGTGGATGGCGGCCAAAAACCTCCCCAACCCACTCGGAGGCGTTCCGGATTTCTGAGTGTCGCGAGGTTCCGTACTCTCTCTGCAGCTCCTGGGATCTCCTAAGAGACCTCCAAGTGTCTTCCCCGAGTTTCTCGTAGTGCGGATTGCCGGGGAAATCGGGGGTTGGGCTGGAAATGCAGGTAGCATCTAGTGCCTCCCCCTGCACAGATCAGGTAATTAGCTGAATTCCCCCTGCCAGGGAACACCTGTGACACCATACAGCTGCATGGATGGCGGCCCCAAACCTCCCCCACCCACTCGGCGCGTTCTGGAATTCTCATTGTGGGGAGGTTCCGTCCTCTGTTTGCGGGGCCTGGGATCACCTAGGAGCACTCCGCTTGTCTTCCCCCAGTGTCTCATAGTGTGGGCTGCCGGGGAAAGCGGGGGTTGGGCTGGAAATACCGGTAGCATCTAGTGCCTCCCCCTGCACAGATCAGGTAATTAGCGGACTTCCCCCTACAAGGGAACAGCTGTGAAACTAGGCACCTGCGTGGAGGGCGGCCCCAAACCTCCCCATCCCACTCGGCCGCGTTCCGGAATTCTGAGTGTGGCGAGGTTCCGTCCTCTGTCTGCAGCATCTGGGATCTCCTAGGAGCCCTCCGCGTGCCTTCACCGAGTGTCTCCTAGTGCGGGCTGCCGGGGAAATGCGGGGATTGGGCTGGAAATGCAGGTATATTCTAGTGCCTCCCCCTGCACAGTTCAGGTATTTAGCGGACATCCCCCTGCCAGGGAACACCTGTGACACCAGGCAGCTGCGTGGAGGGCGGCCCCAAACCTCCCCAACCCACTCGGAGTTGTTCCAGAATTCTGAGTGTGGCGAGCTTCCGTACTCTCTCTGCAGTTCCTGGGATCTCCTAGGAGCCCTCCGAGTGTCTTCCCCGAGTGTCTCGTAGTGCGTGCTGCCGGGGAAAGGCGGGGGTTTGGCTGGAAATGCAGGTAGCATCTAGTGCCTCCCCCTGCACAGATCAGGAAATTAGCGGACATCCCCCTGCCAGTGAACACCTGTGACACCATGCAGCTGCATGGATGGAGGCCTCAAAACTCCCCCACCCACTCGGCACGTACTGGAATCCTCATTTTGGGGAGGTTCAGTCCTCAGGTTGCGGGGCCTGGGATCTCCTAGGAGCACTCCGCTTGTCTTCCCCAAGTGTCTCATAGTGCGGGCTGCAGGGGAAAGCGGGGGTTGGGCTGGAAATGCTGGTAGCATCTATTGCATCCCCCTGCACAGATCAGGTAATTAGCGGACATCCCCCTGCCAGGTAACACCTGTGACACCAGGCAGCTGCATGGAGGGCGGCCCAAAACCTCCCCAACCCACTCGACCGCGTTCCGGAAATCTGAGTGTGGCGAGGTTCCATCCTCTGTCTGCAGGGCCGGGGTCTCCTAGGAGCCCTCCACGTGTCTTCCCCGAGTGTCTCCAAGTGCGGGTTGCCGGGGAAAGGCGGGGGTTTTGCTGGAAATGCAGGTAGCATCTAGTGCCTCCCCCTGCACAGATCAGGTAATTAGCGGACTTCCCCCTGCCAGGGAACACATGTTACACCAGGCAGCTGCATGGAGGGCGACCCCAAACCTCCCACACCCACTCGGGCGCGTTCTGGAATTCTGAGTGTGGGGAGGATCAGTCCTCTGTTTGTGGCGCCTGGGATCTCTTAGGAGCAGTCCGCATGTCTTCCCCGAGTATTTCCTAATGTGGGCTGCCGGGGAAAGGCGGGGGATGGGCTGGAAATGCAGGTAGCATCTAGTGTCTCCCCCTGGACAAATCAGGTAATTAGCGGACTTCCCCCAGCCAGGGAACACCTGTGACACCAGGCAGCTGAGTGGAGGGCGGCCCCAAACCTCCCCCACCCACTCGGCCGCGTTCTGGAATTCTGAGTGTGGCGAGGTTCAATCCCCAGTCTGCAGCACCCGAGATCTCCTGGGAGCCCTCCGTTTGTCTTCCCCGAGTGACTTATATGCGGGCTGCCGGAGAAAGACGGGGGTTGTGCTGGAAAGCAGGTAGCATCTAGTGCCTCCCCCTGGACAGATGAGGTAATTAGCGGAATTCCCCCAGCCAGGGAACACCTGTGACACCAGGCAGCTGCGCGGAGGGCAGTCCCAAAACTCCCCCACCCACTCGGCCACGTTCTGGAATTCTGAGTATGGCCAGGTTCCATCCCCTGTCTGCAGGGCCTGGGATCTCCTAGGAGCCCTCCACGTGTCTTCCCCGAGTGTCTCCTAGTGCGGGCTGCCGGGGAAAGGCGGGGGTTGGGCTGGAAATGCAGGTAGCATCTAGGTCACCCCCTGCATTGATCAGGTAATTAGCGGACTTCCTCCTGCTAGTGAACACTTGTGACACCAGGCAGCTGCGTGGAGGGCGGCAACAAACCTCCTAAATCAAGTCGGCCGCTTCCGGAATTCTGCGTGTGGCGAGGTTCCGTCCTCTGTCTGCAGCGCCTGGGATCTCCTAGGAGCCCTCCGCGTGTCTTCTCCGAGTGTCTTTTAATGCGGTTTGCCGGGGAAAGACGGGGGTTAGGCTGGAAATGCAGGAAGCATCTAGTGCCTCCCCCTGCACAGATCAGGTAATTAGCGGACTTCCCCCTACAAGGGAACAGCTGTGAAACTAGGCACCTGCGTGGAGGGCGGCCCCAAACCTCCCCAACCCACTCGGCCGCGTTCCGGAATTCTGAGTGTGGCGAGGTTCCGTCCTCTGTCTGCAGCATCTGGGATCTCCTAGGAGCCCTCCGCGTGTCTTCACCGAGTGTCTCCTAGTGCGGGCTGCCGGGGAAATGCGGGGATTGGGCTGGAAATGCAGGTATATTCTAGTGCCTCCCCCTGCACAGTTCAGGTATTTAGCGGACATCCCCCTGCCAGGGAACACCTGTGACACCAGGCAGCTGCGTGGAGGGCGGCCCCAAACCTCCCCAACCCACTCGGAGTTGTTCCAGAATTCTGAGTGTGGCGAGCTTCCGTACTCTCTCTGCAGCTCCTGGGATCTCCTAAGAGACCTCCAAGTGTCTTCCCCGAGTTTCTCTTAGTGCGGGATGCCGGGGAAAGCGGGGGTTGGGCTGGAAATGTAGATAGCATCTATTGCATCCCCCTGCACAGATCAGGTAATTAGCGGACATCCCCCTGCCAGGTAACCACTGTGACACCAGGCAGCTGCGTGGATGGCGGCCAAAAACCTCCCCAACCCACTCGGAGGCGTTCCGGATTTCTGAGTGTCGCGAGGTTCCGTACTCTCTCTGCAGCTCCTGGGATCTCCTAAGAGACCTCCAAGTGTCTTCCCCGAGTTTCTCGTAGTGCGGGATGCCGGGGAAAGCGGGGGTTGGGCTGGAAATGCAGGTAGCATCTAGTGCCTCCCCCTGCACAGATCAGGTAATTAGCTGAATTCCCCCTGCCAGGGAACACCTGTGACACCATACAGCTGCATGGATGGCGGCCCCAAACCTCCCCCACCCACTCGGCGCGTTCTGGAATTCTCATTGTGGGGAGGTTCCGTCCTCTGTTTGCGGGGCCTGGGATCTCCTAGGGGCACTCCGCTTGTCTTCCCCCAGTGTCTCATAGTGTGGGCTGCCGGGGAAAGCGGGGGTTGGGCTGGAAATGCCGGTAGCATCTAGTGCCTCCCCCTGCACAGATCAGGTAATTAGCGGATTTCCCCCTGCCAGGGAAAACCTGTGACACCTTGCAGCTTCATGGAGGGCGGCCCCAAACCACCCCAACCCACTCAGCCGCGTTCTGGAATTCTGACAGTGGCGAGGTTCCGTCATCTGTCTGCAGCGACTGGGATCTCCTAGGAGCCCTCCGCGTTTCTTCTCCGAGTGTCCCCTATTGCGGGCTGCAGGGGAAATGCGGGGGTTGGGCTGGAAATGCAGGAAGCATCTAGTGCCTCCCCCTGCACAGAACAGGTAATTAGCGGACTTCCTCCTGCCAGGGAACACCTGTGACACCAGGAAGCTGCGTGGTGGGCAGCCCCAAACTTCCCCAAACCACTCGGCCGAGTTCCGGAATTCTGAGTGTTGCGAGGTTCCATCCTCTGTCTGCAGGGCCGGTGTCTCCTAGGAGCCCTCCACATGTCTTCCCCGAGTTTATCTTAGTGCGGGCTGCCGGCGAAAGGTGGGGGTTAGTCTGGAAATGCAGGTAGCATCTAGTGCCTCCCCCTGGACGGATCAGGTAATTAGCGGAATTCCCCCAGCCAGGGAACACCTGTGACACCAGGAAGCTGCGCGGAGGGCAGTCCCAAAACTCCCCCACCCACTCGGCCACGTTCTGGAATTCTGAGTATGGCCAGGTTCCATCCCCTGTCTGCAGGGCCTGGGATCTCCTAGGAGCCCTCCACGTGTCTTCCCCGAGTGTCTCCTAGTGCGGGCTGCCGGGAAAAGGCAGGTGTTGGGCTGGAAATGCAGGTAGCATCTAGTGCCTCCCACTGGACGAATCAGGTAATTAGCGGACTTCCCCCAGCCAGGGAACACCTGTGACACCAGGAAGCTGCGTGGAGAGCGGCCCCAAACCTCCCCCACCGACTCGGCCGCGTTCCGGAATTCTGAGTGTGGCGAGGTTCCGTCCTCTGTCTGCAGCATCTGGGATCTCCTAGGAGCCCTCCGCGTGTCTTCACCGAGTGTCTCCTAGTGCGGGCTGCCGGGGAAATGCGGGAATTGGGCTGGAAATGCAGGTATATTCTAGTGCCTCCCCCTGCACAGTTCAGGTATTTAGCGGACATCCCCCTGCCAGGGAACACCTGTGACACCAGGCAGCTGCGTGGAGGGCGGCCCCAAACCTCCCCAACCCACTCGGAGTTGTTCCAGAATTCTGAGTGTGGCGAGCTTCCGTACTCTCTCTGCAGTTCCTGGGATCTCCTAGGAGCCCTCCGAGTGTCTTCCCCGAGTGTCTCGTAGTGCGTGCTGCCGGGGAAAGGCGGGGGTTTGGCTGGAAATGCAGGTAGCATCTAGTGCCTCCCCCTGCACAGATCAGGAAATTAGCGGACATCCCCCTGCCAGTGAACACCTGTGACACCATGCAGCTGCATGGATGGGGCCTCAAAACTCCCCCACCCACTCGGCACGTACTGGAATCCTCATTTTGGGGAGGTTCAGTCCTCAGGTTGCGGGGCCTGGGATCTCCTAGGAGCACTCCGCTTGTCTTCCCCAAGTGTCTCATAGTGCGGGCTGCAGGGGAAAGCGGGGGTTGGGCTGGAAATGCTGGTAGCATCTATTGCATCCCCCTGCACAGATCAGGTAATTAGCGGACATCCCCCTGCCAGGTAACACCTGTGACACCAGGCAGCTGCATGGAGGGCGGCCCAAAACCTCCCCAACCCACTCGACCGCGTTCCGGAAATCTGAGTGTGGCGAGGTTCCATCCTCTGTCTGCAGGGCCGGGGTCTCCTAGGAGCCCTCCACGTGTCTTCCCCGAGTGTCTCCAAGTGCGGGTTGCCGGGGAAAGGTGGGGGTTTTGCTGGAAATGCAGGTAGCATCTAGTGCCTCCCCCTGCACAGATGAGGTAATTAGCGGACTTCCCCCTGCCAGGGAACACATGTGACACCAGGCAGCTGCGTGGAGGGCGACCCCAAACCTCCCACACCCACTCGGGCGCGTTCTGGAATTCTGAGTGTGGGGAGGATCAGTCCTCTGTTTGTGGCGCCTGGGATCTCTTAGGAGCACTCCGCATGTCTTCCCCGAGTATTTCCTAATGTGGGCTGCCAGGGAAAGGCGGGGGATGGGCTGGAAATGCAGGTAGCATCTAGTGTCTCCCCCTGGACAAATCAGGTAATTAGCGGACTTCCCCCAGCCAGGGAACACCTGTGACACCAGGCAGCTGAGTGGAGGGCGGCCCCAAACCTCCCCCACCCACTCGGCCGCATTCTGGAATTCTGAGTGTGGCGAGGTTCAATCCCCAGTCTGCAGCACCCGAGATCTCCTGGGAGCCCTCCGTTTGTCTTCCCCGAGTGACTTATATGCGGGCTGCCGGAGAAAGACGGGGGTTGTGCTGGAAAGCAGGTAGCATCTAGTGCCTCCCCCTGGACAGATGAGGTAATTAGCGGAATTCCCCCAGCCAGGGAACACCTGTGACACCAGGCAGCTGCGCGGAGGGCAGTCCCAAAACTCCCCCACCCACTCGGCCACGTTCTGGAATTCTGAGTATGGCCAGGTTCCATCCCCTGTCTGCAGGGCCTGGGATCTCCTAGGAGCCCTCCACGTGTCTTCCCCGAGTGTCTCCTAGTGCGGGCTGCCAGGGAAAGGCGGGGGTTGGGCTGGAAATGCAGGTAGCATCTAGGTCACCCCCTGCATTGATCAGGTAATTAGCGGACTTCCTCCTGCTAGTGAACAATTGTGACACCAGGCAGCTGCGTGGAGGGCGGCAACAAACCTCCTAAATCAAGTCGGCCGCTTCCGGAATTCTGCGTGTGGCGAGGTTCCGTCCTCTGTCTGCAGCGCCTGGGATCTCCTAGGAGCCCTCCGCGTGTCTTCTCCGAGTGTCTCCTAGTGCGGGCTGCCGGGGAAATGCGGGGATTGTGCTGGAAATGCAGGTATATTCTAGTGCCTCCCCCTGCACAGTTCAGGTATTTAGCGGACATCCCCCTGCCAGGGAACACCTGTGACACCAGGCAGCTGCGTGGAGGGCGGCCCCAAACCTCCCCAACCCACTCGGAGTTGTTCCAGAATTCTGAGTGTGGCGAGCTTCCGTACTCTCTCTGCAGCTCCTGGGATCTCCTAAGAGACCTCCAAGTGTCTTCCCTGAGTTTCACGTAGTGCGGGATGCCGGGGAAAGCGGGGGTTGGGCTGGAAATGTAGATAGCATCTATTGCATCCCCCTGCACAGATCAGGTAATTAGCGGACATCCCCCTGCCAGGTAACACCTGTGACACCAGGCAGCTGCGTGGATGGCGGCCAAAAACCTCCCCAACCCACTCGGAGGCGTTCCGGATTTCTGAGTGTCGCGAGGTTCCGTACTCTCTCTGCAGCTCCTGGGATCTCCTAAGAGAACTCCAAGTGTCTTCCCCGAGTTTCTCGTAGTGCGGGATGCCGGGGAAAGCGGGGGTTGGGCTGGAAATGCAGGTAGCATCTAGTGCCTCCCCCTGCACAGATCAGGTAATTAGCTGAATTCCCCCTGCCAGGGAACACCTGTGACACCATACAGCTGCATGGATGGCGGCCCCAAACCTCCCCCACCCACTCGGCGCGTTCTGGAATTCTCATTGTGGGGAGGTTCCGTCCTCAGTTTGCGGGGCCTGGGATCTCCTAGGAGCACTCCGCTTGTCTTCCCCCAGTGTCTCATAGTGTGGGCTGCCGGGGAAAGCGGGGGTTGGGCTGGAAATGCCGGTAGCATCTAGTGCCTCCCCCTGCACCGATCAGGTAATTAGCGGATTTCCCCCTGCCAGGGAAAACCTGTGACACCTTGCAGCTTCATGGAGGGCGGCCCCAAACCACCCCAACCCACTCAGCCGCGTTCTGGAATTCTGACAGTGGCGAGGTTCCGTCATCTGTCTGCAGCGACTGGGATCTCCTAGGAGCCCTCCGCGTTTCTTCTCCGAGTGTCCCCTATTGCGGGCTGCAGGGGAAATGCGGGGGTTGGGCTGGAAAGGCAGGAAGCATCTAGTGCCTCCCCCTGCACAGAACAGGTAATTAGCGGACTTCCTCCTGCCAGGGAACACCTGTGACACCAGGAAGCTGCGTGGTGGGCGTCCCCAAACTTCCCCAAACCACTCGGCCGAGTTCCGGAATTCTGAGTGTTGCGAGGTTCCATCCTCTGTCTGCAGGGCCGGTGTCTCCTAGGAGCCCTCCACATGTCTTCCCCGAGTGTATCCTAGTGCGGGCTGCCGGCGAAAGGTGGGGGTTAGTCTGGAAATGCAGGTAGCATCTAGTGCCTCCCCCTGGACGGATCAGGTAATTAGCGGAATTCCCCCAGCCAGGGAACACCTGTGACACCAGGAAGCTGCGTGGAGGTCGGCCCCAAAACTCCCCCACCCACTCGGCCACGTTCTGAAATTCTGAGTATGGCCTGGTTCCATCCCCTGTCTGCACGGCCTGGGATCTCCTAGGAGCCCTCCACGTGTCTTCCCCGAGTGTCTCCTAGTGCGGGCTGCCGGGGAAAGGCGGGGGTTGGGCTGGAAATGCAGGTAGCATCTAGTGCATCCCCCTGCACAGATCAGGTAATTAGCGGACTTCCCCCTACAAGGGAACACCTGTGACACCAGGAAGCTGCGTGGAGGTCGGCCCCAAAACTCCCCCACCCAATCGGCCGCGTTCCGGAATTCTGAGTGTGGCGAGGTTCCTTCCTCTGTCTGCAGAGCCTGGGATCTCCGAGAAGCTTTCCGCGTGTCTTCCCTGAGTGTCTCCTAGTGCGGGCTGCCGGGAAAAGGCAGGTGTTGGGCTGGAAATGCAGGTAGCATCTAGTGCCTCCCACTGGACGAATCAGGTAATTAGCGGACATCCCCCTGCCAGGGAACACCTGTGACACCAGGCAGCTGCGTGGAGGGCGGCCCCAAACCTCCCCAACCCACTCGGAGTTGTTCCGGAATTCTGAGTGTGGCGAGGTTCCGTACTCTCTTTGCACTTCCTGGGATCTCCTAGGAGCCCTCCGAGGGTCTTCCCCGAGTGTCTCGTAGTGCGTGCTGCCGGGGAAAGTCGGGGGTTGCGCTGGAAATGCAGGTAGCATCTAGTGCCTCCCCCTGGACGAATCAGGTAATTAGCGGACTTCCCCCAGCCAGGGAACACCTGTGACACCAGGCAGCTGCATGGAGGGCAGCCCAAAACCTCCCCAACCCACTCGACCGCGTTCCGGAAATCTGAGTGTGGCGAGGTTCCATCCTCTGTCTGCAGGGCCGGGGTCTCCTAGGAGCCCTCCACGTGTCTTCCCCGAGTGTCTCCAAGTGCGAGTTGCCGGGGAAAGGCGGGGGTTTTGCTGGAAATGCAGGTAGCATCTGGTGCCTCCCCCTGCACAGATCAGGTAATTAGCGGACTTCCCCCTGCCAGGGAACACCTGTGACACCAGGCAGCTGCGTGGAGGGCGACCCCAAACCTCCCACACCCACTCGGGCGCGTTCTGGAATTCTGAGTGTGGGGAGGATCAGTCCTCTGTTTGCGGCGCCTGGGATCTCTTAGGAGCACTCCGCATGTCTTCTCCGAGTATTTCCTAATGTGGGCTGCCAGGGAAAGGCGGGGGAAGGGCTGGAAATGCAGGTAGCATCTAGTGCCTCCCCCTGGACGAATCAGGTAATTAGCGGACTTCCTCCAGCCAGGGAACACCTGTGACACCAGGCAGCTGCGTGGAAGGCGGCCCCAAACCTCCCCAAACCACTCGGCCGCGTTCCGGAATTCTGAGTGTGGCGAGGTTCCGTCCTCTGTCTGCAGCGCCTGGGATCCCTTAGGAGCCATCCGCGTGTCTTCTCCGAGTGTCTCGTAGTGCCTGCTGCCGGGGAAAGGCGGCGGTTGGGCTGGAAATGCAGGTAGCATCTAGTGCCTCCCCCTGCAAAGATCAGGTATTTAGCGGAGTTCCCCCTGCCAGGGAACACCTGTGACACCATGCAGCTGCATGGAGGGCGGCTCCAAACCTCCCACACCCACTAGGCGTGTTCTGGAATCCTCATTGTGGGGAGGTTCATTCCTCAGGTTGCGGGGACTGGGATCTCCTAGGAGCACTCCGCTTGTCTTCCCCAAGTGTCTCATAGTGAGTGCTGCAGGGGAAAGCGGGGGTTGGGCTGGAAATGCAGGTAGCATCTAGTGTCTCCCCCTGGACGAATCAGGTAATTAGCGGACTTCCCCCAGCCAGGGAACACCTGTGACACCAGGCAGCTGAGTGGAGGGCGGCCCCAAACCTCCCCCACCCACTCGGCCGCGTTCCGGAATTCTGAGTGTGGCGAGGTTCCGTCCTCAGTCTGCAGCGCCTGGGATCTCCTAGGAGCCCTCCGCGTGTCTTCCCCGAGTGTCTCCTAGTGCGGGCTGCCGGGGAAAGGCGGGGGTTGGGCTGGAAATGCAGGTAGCATCTAGGTCACCCCCTGCATTGATCAGGTAATTAGCGGACTTCCTCCTGCTAGTGAACACTTGTGACACCAGGCAGCTGCGTGGAGGGCGGCAACAGACCTCCTAAATCAAGTCGGCCGCTTCCGGAATTCTGCGTGTGGCGAGGTTCCTTCCTCTGTCTGCAGCTCCTGGGATCTCCTAGGAGCCCTCCGCGTGTCTTCTCCGAGTGTCTTTTAATGCGGTTTGCCGGGGAAAGACGGGGGTTAGGCTGGAAATGCAGGAAGCATCTAGTGCCTCCCCCTGCACAGATCAGGTAATTAGCGGACTTCCCCCTACAAGGGAACAGCTGTGAAACTAGGCACCTGCGTGGAGAGTGGCCCCAAACCTCCCCAACCCACTCGGCCGCGTTCCGGAATTCTGAGTGTGGAGAGGTTCCGTCCTCTGTCTGCAGCATCTGGGATCTCCTAGGAGCCCTCCGCGTGTCTTCACCGAGTGTCTCCTAGTGCGGGCTGCCGGGGAAATGCGGGGATTGGGCTGGAAATGCAGGTATATTCTAGTGCCTCCCCCTGCACAGTTCAGGTATTTAGCGGACATCCCCCTGCCAGGGAACACCTGTGACACCAGGCAGCTGCGTGGAGGGCGGCCCCAAACCTCCCCAACCCACTCGGAGTTGTTCCAGAATTCTGAGTGTGGCGAGCTTCCGTACTCTCTCTGCAGTTCCTGGGATCTCCTAGGAGCCCTCCGAGTGTCTTCCCCGAGTGTCTCGTAGTGCGTGCTGCCGGGGAAAGTTGGGGGTTTGGCTGGAAATGCAGGTAGCATCTAGTGCCTCCCCCTGCACAGATCAGGAAATTAGCGGACATCCCCCTGCCAGTGAACACCTGTGACACCATGCAGCTGCATGGATGGAGGCCTCAAAACTCCCCCACCCACTCGGCACGTACTGGAATCCTCATTTTGGGGAGGTTCAGTCCTCAGGTTGCGGGGCCTGGGATCTCCTAGGAGCACTCCGCTTGTCTTCCCCAAGTGTCTCATAGTGCGGGCTGCAGGGGAAAGCGGGGGTTGGGCTGGAAATGCAGGTAGCATCTAGTGCCTCCCCCTGCACAGATCAGGTAATTAGCGGACTTCCCCCTGCCAGGGAACACATGTGACACCAGGCAGCTGCGTGGAGGGCGACCCCAAACCTCCCACACCCACTCGGGCGCGTTCTGGAATTCTGAGTGTGGCGAGGTTCCGTCCTCTGTCTGCAGCATCTGGGATCTCCTAGGAGCCCTCCACGTGTCTTCCCCGAGTGTATCCCAGTGCGGGCTGCCGGGGAAAGGCGGGGGTTGTCCTGGAAATGCAGGTAGAATCTAGTGCCTCCCCCTGGACGGATCAGGTAATTAGCGGATTTCCTCCAGCGAGGGAACACCTGTAACACCAGGCAGCTGCGTGGAGTGCGGCCCCAAACATACCCCACCCACTCGGCCACGATCTGGAATTCTGAGTGTGGCGAGGTTCAATCCCCAGTCTGCAGCACCCGAGATCTCCTGGGAGCCCTCCGTTTGTCTTCCCCGAGTGACTTATATGCGGGCTGCCGGAGAAAGACGGGGGTTGTGCTGGAAAGCAGGTAGCATCTAGTGCCTCCCCCTGGACAGATGAGGTAATTAGCGGTATTCCCCCTGCCAGGGATCACCTGTGACATCAGGCAGCTGCGTGGGGGGCGGCCCCAAATCTCACCAACCCACTCGGCCGCGTTCCGGAATTCTGAGTGTGGCGAAGTTCCGTCCTCTGTCTGCAGCGCCTGGGATCTCCTAGGAGCCATCCGCGTGTCTTCTCCGAGTGTCTCTTTTTGAGGGCTGCCGGGGAAATACGGGGTTTGGGCTGGAAATGCAAGTAGCATCTATTGCCTCCCCCTGCACAGATCAGGTAATTAGCGGACTTCCCCCTACAAGGGAACACTTGTGACACCAGGAAGCTGCGTGGAGGGCGGCCCCATACCTCCCCTAACCCCTCGGCCGCGTTCCGGAATTCTGAGTGTGGCGAGGTTCCGTCCTCTGTCTGCAGCGCCTTGGATCTCCTAGGAGCCCTCCCCGTGCCTTCCCCAAGTGTCTCCAAGTGCGGGCTGCCGGGGAAACGTGGGGGTAGGGCTGGAAATGCAGGTAGCATCTCCTGCGTCCCCCTGCACAGATCAGGTAATTAGCGGACTTCCCACTACAAGGGAACACTTGTGACAACAGGCAGTTGCGTGGAGGGCGGCCCCAATCTTCCCCCACCCACTCGGATGCGTTCCGGAATTCTTAGTGTGGCGAGGTTCCGTCCACTGTCTGCAGCGCCTGGGATCTCCTAGGAGCCCTCCGTGTGTCTTCTCCGAGTTTCTCTTAGTGCGGGCTGCCGGGGAAAGACGGGGGTTGGGCTGGAAATGCAGGTAGCATCTAGTGCCTCCACATGCACAGATCAGGTAATTAGCGGACTTCCCGCTACAAGGAAACACCTGTGACACCAGGAAGCTGCGTGGAGGGCGGCCCCATACCTCCCCCACCCACTCGGCCACGTTCCGGAATTCTGAGTGTGGCGAGGTTCCATCCTCTGTCTGCAGCGCATGGGATTTCCTAGGAGCCCTAATAGTGTCTTCCCCTAGTGTCTCGTACTGCGGGCTGCCTGGGAAATGCGGTGGTTGGGCTGGAAATGCAGGTCGCATCTAGTGCCTCCTTCTGCACAGATCAGGTAATTAGCGGACTTCCCGCTACAAGGAAACACCTGTGACACCAGGAAGCTGCGTGGAGGGCGGCCCCAAACCTGACCAACCCACTCGGCCGCGTTCCGGAATTCTAAGTGTGGCGAGGTTCCGTCCCCCGTCTGCAGCGACTGGGATCTCCTAGGAGCCCTCCGCGTGTCTTCCAAAACTGTCTCTTAGTGCAGGCTACCTGGGAAAGGCGGGGGTTGGGCTGGAAATGCAGGTAGCATCTAGTGTCACCCCTGCACAGACAGGTAATTAGCGGACATCACCCTGCCAGGGAACACATGTGACACCAGGCAGCTGCGTGGATGGCGGCCAAAAACCTCCCCAACCCACTCGGAGGCGTTCCGGATTTCTGAGTGTCGCGAGGTTCCGTACTCTCTCTGCAGCTCCTGGGATCTCCTAAGAGACCTCCAAGTGTCTTCCCCGAGTTTCTCGTAGTGCGGGATGCCGGGGAAAGCGGGGGTTGGGCTGGAAATGCAGGTAGCATCTAGTGCCTCCCCCTGCACAGATCAGGTAATTAGCTGAATTCCCCCTGCCAGGGAACACCTGTGACACCATACAGCTGCATGGATGGCGGCCCCAAACCTCCCCCACCCACTCGGCGCGTTCTGGAATTCTCATTGTGGGGAGGTTCCGTCCTCTGTTTGCGGGGCCTGGGATCACCTAGGAGCACTCCGCTTGTCTTCCCCCAGTGTCTCATAGTGTGGGCTGCCGGGGAAAGCGGGGGTTGGGCTGGAAATGCCGGTAGCATCTAGTGCCTCCCCCTGCACAGATCAGGTAATTAGCGGATTTCCCCCTGCCAGGGAAAACCTGTGACACCTTGCAGCTTCATGGAGGGCGGCCCCAAACCACCCCAACCCACTCAGCCGCGTTCTGGAATTCTGACAGTGGCGAGGTTCCGTCATCTGTCTGCAGCGACTGGGATCTCCTAGGAGCCCTCCGCGTTTCTTCTCCGAGTGTCCCCTATTGCGGGCTGCAGGGGAAATGCGGGGGTTGGGCTGGAAAGGCAGGAAGCATCTAGTGCCTCCCCCTGCACAGAACAGGTAATTAGCGGACTTCCTCCTGCCAGGGAACACCTGTGACACCAGGAAGCTGCGTGGTGGGCGGCCCCAAACTTCCCCAAACCACTCGGCCGAGTTCCGGAATTCTGAGTGTTGCGAGGTTCCATCCTCTGTCTGCAGGGCCGGTGTCTCCTAGGAGCCCTCCACATGTCTTCCCCGAGTGTATCCTAGTGCGGGCTGCCGGCGAAAGGTGGGGGTTAGTCTGGAAATGCAGGTAGCATCTAGTGCCTCCCCCTGGACGGATCAGGTAATTAGCGGAATTCCCCCAGCCAGGGAACACCTGTGACACCAGGCAGCTGCGCGGAGGGCAGTCCCAAAACTCCCCCACCCACTCGGCCACGTTCTGGAATTCTGAGTATGGCCAGGTTCCATCCCCTGTCTGCAGCGCCTGGGATCTTCTAGGAGCCCTCAGCGTGTCTTCCCTGATTGACTATTATGCGGGCTGCCGGGGAAAGTCGGGGGTTGTGCTGGAAACGCAGGTAGCATCTTGTGCCTCCCCCTGGACAGATGAGGTAATTAGCGGAATTCCCCCTGGCAGGGAACACCTGTTACACCACTCAGCTGCGTGGAGATCGGCCCCAAACCTCCCCCACTCACTCGGCCGCGTTCTGGATTTCTGAGTGTGGGGAGGTTCAGTCCTCTGTTTGCGGTGCCTGGGATCTCCTAGGAGCACTCCGCGTGTCTTCCCCGAGTGTCTCGTACTGCGGGCTGCCGGGGAAATGCAGGGGTTGGGCTGGAAATGCAGGTAGCATCTAGGGCCTCCCCCTGCACAGATCTGGTAACTAGCGGAATTCCCCCTACAAGGGAACACCTGTGACACCAGGAAGTTGCGTGGTGGGCGGCCCCATACCTCCCCAAACCACTCGGCCGCGTTCTGGAATTCTGAGTGTTGCGAGGTTCCATCCTCTGTCTGCAGGGTCGGGGTCTCCTAGGAGCCCTCCACGTGTCTTCCCCGAGTGTATCCTAGTGCGGGCTGCCGGGGAAAGGCGGGGGTTGGCCTGGAAATGCAGGTAGCATCTAGTGCCTCCCCCTGGACGGATCAGGTAATTAACGGAATTCCCCCAGCCAGGGAACACCTGTGACACCAGGCAGCTGCGTGGAGGGCAGTCCCAAACCTCCCCCACCCACTCGGCCACGTTCTGGAATTCTGAGTGTGGCCAGGTTCCATCCCCTTTCTGCAGCGCCTGGGATATTCTAGGAGCCCTCAGCATGTCTTCCCCGATTGACTATTATGCGGGCTGCCGGGTAAAGACGGGGATTGTGCTGTAAACGCAGGTAGCATCTAGTGCCTCCCCCTGGACAGATGAGGTAATTAGCGGAACTCCCCCTGCCAGGGAACACCTGTTACACCACACAGATGCGTGGAGGGCGGCCCCAAACCTCCCCCAACCACTCGGCCCCGTTCTGCATTTCTGAGTGTGGGGAGTTTCTGTCCTCTGTTTGCGGCGCCTTGGATCTCCTAGGAGAACTCCGCGTGTCTTCCCCGAGTGTCTCGTAGTGCGGGCTGCCGGGTAAAGGCGGGGGTTCGTCTGGAAATGCAGGTACCATCTAGTGCCTCCCCCTGGACGAATCAGGTAATTAGCGGAATTCACCCAGCCAGGGATCACCTGTGACACCAGGCAACTGCTTGGAGTGCGGCCCAAAACATACCTCACCCACTAGGCCACGTTCTGGAATTCTGATGTGGCGAGGTTCCATCCCCAATCTGCAGCGCCTGGGATCTCCTAGGAGCCTTCCCCGTGCCTTCCAATAGTGTCACCCAGTGCGGGCTGCCGGGGAAAGGCGGTGGTTGGGCTGGAAATGCAGGTAGCATCTAGTGCATCCCCCTGGACGGAACAGGTAATTAGCGGACTTCCCCCTGCCAGGGAACACCTGTGACACCAGGCAGTTGCGTGAAGGGAGGCCCTAATCTTCCCCCACCCACTCGGACGCGTTCCGGAATTCTGAGTGTGGAGAGGTTCCGTCCCTTGTCTGCAGCGACTGGGATCTCCTAGGAGCCCTCCGCGTGTCTTCCCAAACTGTCTCCTAGTGCAGGCTACCTGGGAAAGGCGGGGGTTGGGCTGGAAATGCAGGTGGCATCTAGTGTCACCCCCTGCACAGATGAGGTAATTAGCGGACATCCCCTTGCCAGGGAACACCTGTGACACCAGGCAGCTGCGTGGATGATGGCCCCAAACCTCCCCAACCCACTCGGAGACGTTCCGGAATTCTGAGTGTTGCGAGGTTCCGTACTCTCTCTGCAGCTCCTGGGATCTCCTAAGAGCCCTCGGCGTGTCTTCCCCGAGTTTCTCGTAGTGCGGGCTGATGGAGAAAGTCGGGGTTTGTGCTGGAAAACCAGGTAGCATCTAGTGCCTCCCCCTGGACAGATGAGGTAATTAGCGGAATTCCCCCTGCCAGGGATCACCTGTGACACCACGAAGCTAAGTGGAGGGCGGCCCCATACCTCCCCCACCCACTCGGCCGCGTTCCGGAATTCTGAGTGTGGCGAGGTTCCGTCCTCGGTCTGCAGCGCCTTGGATCTCCTAGGAGCCTTCCCCGTGCCTTCCAATAGTGTCTCCCATTGCGGGCTGCCGGGGAAAGGCGGTGGTTGGGCTGGAAATGCAGGTAGCATCTAGTGCATCCCCCTGGACGGAACAGGTAATTAGCGGACTTCCCCCTGCCAGGGAACAACTGTGACACCAGGCAGTTGCGTGAAGGGAGGCCCTAATCTTCTCCCACCCACTCGGACGCGTTCCGGAATTCTGAGTGTGGCGAGGTTCCGTCCCCTGTCTGCAGCGACTGGGATCTCCTAGGAGACCTCAGCGTGTCTTCCCGAGTGCCTCCTAGTGCGTGATGCCGGGGAATGGCGGGGATTGTTCTGGAAAAGCAGGTTGAATCTAGTGCCTCCCCCTGGAATAATGAGGAAATTAGCGGAATTCCCCGTGCAAGGGAACACCTGTGACACCAGGCAGCTGCCAGGATGTCGCCCCAAACCTCCCCCAACCACTCGGCCACGTTCCGGAATTCTAGGGTGGCGAGGTTCCTTCCTCTGTCTGCAGAGCCTGGGATCTACTTGGAGCCCTCAGCGTGTCTTCCCCGAGTGTCTCCTAGTGCGGGTTGCCGGGGAAATATGGGGGTTGGGCTGGATATGCAGGTAACATCTAGTGCCTCCCCCTGGACTGATGAGGTCAATAGCGGAATTCCCCCTGCCAGGGAACAACTGTGACACGAGGTAGCTCCGTGGATGGCGGCCCCAAACCTCCCACAACCACTCGGCCTCTTTCTGGAATTCTGAGCTTGGCGAAGTTCCGTCCTCTGTCTGCAGTACCTGGGATCTCCTAGGAGCCTTCCGCGTGTCTTCCCCGAGTGTCTCATAGTGAGGGCTCCCGGGGAAATGCGGGTGTTGTCCTAGAAATTCACGTAGAATCTAGTTCTGCCCTCTGGACAGATGAGGTATTTCGCGGACTTCCCCCTGCCAGGGAACGTCTGTTACACCAGGCAGCTGTGTGGAGGGCGACCCCAAACCTACCCAAACCACTCGGCCGGGTTCCAGAATTCTGAGTGTGGATAGGTTCCGTCCTCAATCTGCAGTGCCTGGGATCTCCTAGGAGCCGTCCGCATTTCTTCCCCGAGTGTCTCCTAGTGCGGGCTGCCAGGGAAAGTGGGGGGTTGGGCTGGAAATGCATGTAGCATCTAGTGCCTCCACCTAGAAAAAGGATGCAATTAGCGGACTTCCCCTTGCCAGGGTACACCTGTGACTCCAGGCAGCTGTTTGGAGGGCGGCCCCAAACCTCCCACACCCACACGGGCGCGTTCCGGAATTCTGAGTGTGGCGAGGTTCCATCCTCTGTCTGCAGCGCCTGGGATCTCCTAGGAGCCCTCCGCGTGTCTTTCCCGAGTTTCTCCTAGTGCGGGCTGTCGGGGAAAGGTGGGGGTTGGTCTGGAAATGCAGGTATCTTCTAGTGCCTCCCCCTGAACAAATGAGGTAATTAGCGGACTTCCCCCTGCCAGGGATAACCTGTGATACCAGGCAGCTGCGTGGAGGGCGACCCCAAACCTCCCCAACCCACTCGGCCGGGTTCCTGAATTCTGAGTGTGGGTAGGTTCCGTCTTCCGTCTGCAGCGCTTGGGATCGCCTAGGAGCCGTTCGCGTGTCTTCCCCGAGTGTCTCCTATTGCGGGCTGCCAGGGAAAATGGGGGGTTGGGCTGGAAATGCATGTAGCATCTAGTGCCTCCCCCTAGAAAAATGAGGTAATTAGCGGAATTTCCCTGCCAGGGAACACCTGTGACACCAGGCAGCTGCATGGATGGCGGCCCCAATCCACCGCTACCCACTCGGCCGCGTTCCGGAATTCTGAGAGTGGGGAGGTTCCGTCCTCTGTCTGCAGCGCCTAGGATCACCTAGGAGCCCTCCGCGAATCTTCCTCGAGTGTCTCCTAGTGCGGGATGCCGGGGAAAGTCGGGGGTTGGGCTGGAAATGCAGGTAGCATCTAGTGCCTCCCCCTGGACAGATGAGGTATTTAGCGGACTTCCCCTTGAAAGGGTACACCTGTGACTCCAGGCAGCTTTGTGGTGGGCGGCCCCAAACCTCCCCCAACCACACGGGCGCGTTCCGGAATTCTGAGTGTGGCGAGGTTCCATCCTGTGTCTGCAGAGCCTGGGATCTCCTAGGAGCCCTCCCCGTGTCTTCCCCGAGTGTCTCCTAATGCGTGCTGCCGGGGAAATGTGTGGGTTGGGCTGGAAATGCAGGTAGCATCTACTGCCTCCCCCTGGACAGATCAGGTAATTAGCGGACTTCCCCCTGCCAGGGAACACCTGTGACACCAAGAAGCTGTGTGGTAGCGGCCCCAAACCTCCCCCACCCACTCGGCCGCGTTCCGGAATTCTGAGTGTGGCGAGGTTCCGTCCTCTGTCTGCAGCGCCTGGGATCTCCTAGGAGCCCTCCGCGTGTCTTCCCCGAGTGTCTCCTTGTGTGGGCTGCCGGGGAAAGGCGTGGGTTGGGCTGGAAATTCAGGTAGCTTCTATTGCATTCCACTGGACTGATGAGGTAATTAGAGGATTCCCCCTGCCAGGAAACACCTGTGAAACGAGGCACCTGCGTGTATGGCGGCCCCAAACCTCGCCCACCCTCTCGGCCACGTTCCGGAATTCTGAGGGTGGGTAGGTTCCGTCCTCTGTCTGCAGCGCCTGGGATCTCCTAGGAGCCCTCCGCGTGTCTTCCCCGAGTGTCTCCTAGTGCGTGCTGCCAGGGAAAGGCGGGGGTTGGCCTGGAAATGCAGGTAGCATTTAGTGCCTCCCCCTGGACTGATGAGGTAAATAGCGAACTTCACGCTGAAAGGGAACACCTGTGACACCAGGCAGCTGCATGTTGGGTGGCCCCAAACCTCCCCCACACACTCGGCCGCGTTCCAGAATTCTGAGTGTATCGAGGTTCCGTCCTCTGTCTGCAGCGCCTGGGATCTCCTAGGAGCCCTCCGCGTGTCTTCCCCGAGTGTCTCCTAGTGCGGGCTGCCGGGGAAAGGCGGGGGTTGTACTGGAAATTCAGGTAACATCTAGTGCCTAACCCAGGACTGATGAGGTAATTAGCGGATTCCCCCTCCCAGGGAACACCTGTGACACAAGGCAGCTGCGTGTATGGCGGCCCCAAATCTCCCCCAACCTTTCGGCCTTGTTCCGGAATTCTGAGTGTGGGTAGGTTCCGTCCTCTGTCTGCAGCGCCTGGGACCTCCTAGGAGCCATCCACGTGTATTCCCCGAGTGTATCCTAGTGCGGGCTGCCGGGGAAATGTGGGGGTTGTCCTGGAAATGCAGGTAGCATCTAGTGCCTCCCCCTGGACAGATCAGGTAATTAGCGGAATTCCCCCTGCCAGGGAACACATGTGACATGATGCAGATGCTTGAGTGCGGCCCCAAACATCCCCAACCCACTCGGCCATGTTCCGGTATTCTGAGGGTGGCGAGGTTCCGACCTCTGTCTGCAGCGCCTGGGATCTCCTAGGAACCCTCCACGTGTCTTCACCGAGTGTCTACAAGTGCGGGCTGCCAGGGAAATGCGGGGTTTGGCCGGGAAATTCAGGTAGCATCTAGTTCCTCCCACTGAACAGATGAGGTAATAGAGGAATTTCCCCTGCCAGGGAACACCTGTGAGACCAGGCAGCTGTGTGGAGGGCGACCCCAATCATCCCCCACCCACTCGGCCGCGTTCCGGAATTCTGAGTGTTGCGAGGTTCCGTCCTCTCTCTGCAGCGCCTGGGATCTCCTAGGATACCTCCACGTGTCTTCCCCGAGTGTCTCCTACTGCGGGCTGTCGTGGAAAGCTGTGGGTTGGGCTGGAAAAGCACATAGCATCTAGTGCCTCCACCTGGACAGATGAGGTAATTAGCGGAATTCCCCCTGCCTGTGAACACCTGTGACACCAGGCAGCTACGTGGAGTGCGGGCCCAAACCTCCCCCACCCACTCGGCCATGTTCCGGATTTCTGAGTGTGGTGAGTTTCCGTCTTCTGTCTGCAGCGCCTAGGATCTCCTAGGAGCCCACCACGTGTCTTCCCCGGGTGTTTACTAGTGTGGGCTGCCGGGGAAAGGCGGGGTTTCGGCTGGAAATTCAGGTAGCATCTAGTGCCTCCCACTGCACAGATGAGGTAATTAGCGGACTTCCCCCTGCCAAGGAACACCTGTGACTCCAGGCATCTGCGTGGAGGGGGGACCAAAACTTCCCTCACCCATTCGGCCGGGTTCCGGACTTCTGAGTGTGGGAATGTTCCGTCCTCTGTTTGCGGCGCTTGGGATCTCCTAGGAGCCCTCTGCGTGTCTTTCCCGAGTGTCTCCTATTGCGGGCTGCAGGGGAAATGCGGGGGTTGGGCTGGAAATGCAGGTAGCATCTAGTGCCTCCTCCTGGACAAATGAGGTATTTAGCGGACTTCCCCCTGCCAGGGAACACCTGTGACACCAGGCAGCTGCGAGGAGGTCGGCCCCAAACCTCTCCCACCCACTCGGCCGCGTTCCGGAATTCTGAGTTTGGCGAGGTTCCGTCCTCTGTCTGCAGCGCCTGGGATCTACTAGGAGACTTCCACCTGTCTTCCCCGAGTGTCTCCTACTGCGGGCTCTCGTGGAAAGGTGTAGGTTGGGCTGGAAATGCTCGTAGCATGTAGTGCCTCCCCCGGGACAGATGAGGTAATTAGCGGACTTCCCCCTGCCTGGGAACACTTGTGACGCCAGGCATCTTCTTGGAGGGCGGCCCCAAACCTCCCCCACCCACTCGGCTGCTTTCTGGAATTCTGAGTGACGGGAGGTTCCGTCCTCTGTTTGCGGTGCCTGGGAACTCCTAGGAGCCATCCGCGTGTGTTCCCGAGTGTCACCTAGTGCGGGATGCCGGGGAAATGTGGGGGTTGGGCTGGAAATGCATTTAGCATCTAGTGCCTCCCCCTGGACAGGTCAGGTAATTAGCGGAATTCCCCCTGCCAGTGAACACCTGTGACACCAGGAAGCTGCGTGGAGTGCGGTCACAAATCTCCCCCACCCACTCGGCCAAGTTCCTAAATTCTGAGTGTGGCGAGGTTCCGTCCTCTGTCTGCAGCGCCTGGGATCTCCTAGGAGCACTCCGCGTGTCTTCCCCGAGTGTCTCCTAGTGCAGACTGCCGGGGAAAAGCGGGGGTTGTGCTAGAAATGCAGGTAGCATTTAGTGCCTCCCCCTGGACAGATCAGGTAATTAGCGGACTTCCCCCTGCCAGGGAACACCTGTGACACCAGGCAGCTGCATGTTGGGCGGCCCCAAACCTCCCCCACACACTCGGTCGCGTTCCCGAATTCTGAGTGTGGCGAGGTTCCGTCCTCTGTTTGTAGCGCCTGGGATCTCCTAAGAGCCCTCCGCGTGTCTTCCACGAGTGTCTCCTAGTGCGGGCTGCCGGGGAATGGCGGGGGTTAGGCTGGAAATGCAGGTAGCATCTAGTGCCTCCCCCTGGACAGATCAGATAATTAGCGGACTTCCCCCTGTCAGGGAACACCTGTGACAACAGGCAGATGCGTGGAGGGCGGCCCCAAACCTCCCCAAACCACTCGGCCGCGTTCCGTAATTCTGATTGTGGCGAGGTTCCGTCCTCTGTCTGCAGCACCTGGGATCTCCTAGGAGCCGTCCGCTTGCCTTCCCCGAGTGTCTCCTAGTGCGGGCTGCCGGGGAATGGCGGGGTTGTGCTGGAAATGCAGGTAGCATCTAGTGCCTCCCCCTGGGAAGATGAGGTAATTAGCGGAATTTCCCCTGCCAGGGAACACCAGTGACACCAGGCAGCTGCGTGAGGGGCGGCCCCAAACCTCCCCAACCAACTAGGCCGCGTTCCGGAATACTGAGGGTGGCGATGTTCCGTCCTAAGTCTGCAGCGCCTGGAATCTCCTAGGAGCACTCCGCGTGTCTTCACCGAGTGTCTCCTAGTGCAGGCTGCCGGGGAAAGTGGGGGATGTGCTGGAAATGAAGGTAGCATCTATTGCCTCCCCCTGGGAAGATGAGGTAATTAGCGGAATTTCCCCTGCCAGGGAACACCAGTGACACCAGGCAGCTGCGTGAGGGGCGGCCCCAAACCTCCCCGACCCACTCTGCCGCGTTTCGGTTTTCTGAGTGTATCGAGGTTCCGTCCTCTGTCTGCAGCGCCTGGGATCTCCTAGGAGCCCTCCGCGTGTCTTCCCCGAGTGTCTCCTTGTGTGGGCTGCCGGGGAAAGGCGTGGGTTGGGCTGGAAATTCAGGTAGCTTCTATTGCATTCCACTGGACTGATGAGGTAATTAGAGGATTCCCCCATCCAGGAAACACCTGTGAAACGAGGCACCTGCGTGTATGGCGGCCCCAAACCTCGCCCACCCTCTCGGCCACGTTCCGGAATTCTGAGGGTGGGTAGGTTCCGTCCTCTGTCTGCAGCGCCTGGGATCTCCTAGGAGCCCTCCGCGAGTCTTCCACGAGGGTCTCTTAGTGCGGGCTGCCGCGGAAATGTGGGTGATGTGCTGGATAAGCAGGTAGCATCTAGTGCCTCCCCCTGGACTGATGAGGTAAATAGCGGACTTCCCCTTGCCAGGGAACACATGTGACACGAGGCAGCTGCATGGATGGCGGCCCCAAACCTCCCCCACCCACTCGAACATGTTCCGGAATTCTAAAGTTGGGCAGGAACCGTCCTATCTCTGCAGCGCCTGGGATCTACTACGAGCCCTCCGCGTGTCTTCCCCGAGTGTCTCCTAGTGCGTTCTGCCGGGGAAATATGTGGGTAGGGCTGGAAATGCAGGTAGCATCTAGTGCCTACCCCTGGAACGATCCGGTAATTAGTGGACTTCCCCCTGAAAGGGAACACCCGTGACCCAAGGCAGCTGCAAGTAGGGCGGCCCCAAAACTCCCCCACCCACTCGGCCGCGTTCCGGAATTCTGAGGGTGACGAGGTTCCGTGTTCTGTCTGAAGCGCCTTGGATCTCATAGGAGCCATCCGCGTGTCTTCCCCGAGTGTCTCCTAGTGCGGGCTTCCGGGGAAAGTCTGGGATAGGGCTGGAAATGCATGTAGCATCAAGTACCTCCCCCTGGACAGATGAGGTAAATAGCGGAATTCCCCCTGCCAGGGAACACCTGTGACACCAGGCAGCTGCGTGGAGGGCGGCCCCAAACCTCCCCCACACACTCGGCCGCGTTCCGGAATTCTGAGGGTGGCGAGGTTCCGTCCTCCGTCTGCAGTGCCTGGGATCTCCTAGGAGCCCTCCGCGTGTCTTGCCCGAATGTTCCCTATTGCGGGCTGTAGGGGAAATGCGGGGTTTGGGCTGGAAATGTAGGTAGCTTCTAGTGCCTCCCCCTAGACAAATGAGGTAATTAGCGGAATTCCCCCTGCCAGGGAACACCTGTGACACCAGGCAGGTGCGTGGAGGGCGGCCCCAAACCTCACCCACCCACTCGGCCGCCTTCCGGAATTCTGAGTGTGGCGAGGTTCCGTCCTCTGTCTGCAGCGCCTGGGATCTCCTAGGAGCCCTCCGCGTGTCTTCCCCGAGTGTCTCCTAGTGCGTGCTGCCAGGGAAAGGCGGGGGTTGGCCTGGAAATGCAGGTAGCATTTAGTGCCTCCCCCTGGACTGATGAGGTAAATAGCGAACTTCACGCTGAAAGGGAACACCTGTGACACCAGGCAGCTGCATGTTGGGTGGCCCCAAACCTCCCCCACACACTCGGCCGCGTTCCAGAATTCTGAGTGTATCGAGGTTCCGTCCTCATTCTGCAGCGCCTGGGATCTCCTAGGAGCCCTCCGCGTGTCTTCCCCGAGTGTCTCCTAGTGCGGGCTGCCGGGGAAAGGCGGGGGTTGTACTGGAAATTCAGGTAACATCTAGTGCCTAACCCAGGACTGATGAGGTAATTAGCGGATTCCCCCTCCCAGGGAACACCTGTGACACAAGGCAGCTGCGTGTATGGCGGCCCCAAATCTCCCCCAACCTTTCGGCCTTGTTCCGGAATTCTGAGTGTGGGTAGGTTCCGTCCTCTGTCTGCAGCGCCTGGGACCTCCTAGGAGCCATCCACGTGTATTCCCCGAGTGTATCCTAGTGCGGGCTGCCGGGGAAATGTGGGGGTTGTCCTGGAAATGCAGGTAGCATCTAGTGCCTCCCCCTGGACAGATCAGGTAATTAGCGGAATTCCCCCTGCCAGGGAACACATGTGACATGATGCAGATGCTTGAGTGCGGCCCCAAACATCCCCAACCCACTCGGCCATGTTCCGGTATTCTGAGGGTGGCGAGGTTCCGACCTCTGTCTGCAGCGCCTGGGATCTCCTAGGAACCCTCCACGTGTCTTCACCGAGTGTCTACAAGTGCGGGCTGCCAGGGAAATGCGGGGTTTGGCCGGGAAATTCAGGTAGCATCTAGTTCCTCCCACTGAACAGATGAGGTAATAGAGGAATTTCCCCTGCCAGGGAACACCTGTGAGACCAGGCAGCTGTGTGGAGGGCGACCCCAATCATCCCCCACCCACTCGGCCGCGTTCCGGAATTCTGAGTGTTGCGAGGTTCCGTCCTCTCTCTGCAGCGCCTGGGATCTCCTAGGATACCTCCACGTGTCTTCCCCGAGTGTCTCCTACTGCGGGCTGTCGTGGAAAGCTGTGGGTTGGGCTGGAAAAGCACATAGCATCTAGTGCCTCCACCTGGACAGATGAGGTAATTAGCGGAATTCCCCCTGCCTGTGAACACCTGTGACACCAGGCAGCTACGTGGAGTGCGGGCCCAAACCTCCCCCACCCACTCGGCCATGTTCCGGATTTCTGAGTGTGGTGAGTTTCCGTCTTCTGTCTGCAGCGCCTAGGATCTCCTAGGAGCCCACCACGTGTCTTCCCCGGGTGTTTACTAGTGTGGGCTGCCGGGAAAGGCGGGGTTTCGGCTGGAAATTCAGGTAGCATCTAGTGCCTCCCACTGCACAGATGAGGTAATTAGCGGACTTCCCCCTGCCAAGGAACACCTGTGACTCCAGGCATCTGCGTGGAGGGGGGACCAAAACTTCCCTCACCCATTCGGCCGGGTTCCGGACTTCTGAGTGTGGGAATGTTCCGTCCTCTGTTTGCGGCGCTTGGGATCTCCTAGGAGCCCTCTGCGTGTCTTTCCCGAGTGTCTCCTATTGCGGGCTGCAGGGGAAATGCGGGGGTTGGGCTGGAAATGCAGGTAGCATCTAGTGCCTCCTCCTGGACAAATGAGGTATTTAGCGGACTTCCCCCTGCCAGGGAACACCTGTGACACCAGGCAGCTGCGAGGAGGTCGGCCCCAAACCTCTCCCACCCACTCGGCCGCGTTCCGGAATTCTGAGTTTGGCGAGGTTCCGTCCTCTGTCTGCAGCGCCTGGGATCTACTAGGAGACTTCCACCTGTCTTCCCCGAGTGTCTCCTACTGCGGGCTCTCGTGGAAAGGTGTAGGTTGGGCTGGAAATGCTCGTAGCATGTAGTGCCTCCCCCGGGACAGATGAGGTAATTAGCGGACTTCCCCCTGCCTGGGAACACTTGTGACGCCAGGCATCTTCTTGGAGGGCGGCCCCAAACCTCCCCCACCCACTCGGCTGCTTTCTGGAATTCTGAGTGAGGGGAGGTTCCGTCCTCTGTTTGCGGTGCCTGGGAACTCCTAGGAGCCATCCGCGTGTGTTCCCGAGTGTCACCTAGTGCGGGATGCTGGGGAAATGTGGGGGTTGGGCTGGAAATGCATTTAGCATCTAGTGCCTCCCCCTGGACAGGTCAGGTAATTAGCGGAATTCCCCCTGCCAGTGAACACCTGTGACACCAGGAAGCTGCGTGGAGTGCGGTCACAAATCTCCCCCACCCACTCGGCCAAGTTCCTAAATTCTGAGTGTGGCGAGGTTCCGTCCTCTGTCTGCAGCGCCTGGGATCTCCTAGGAGCCCTCCGCGTGTCTTCCCCGAGTGTCTCCTAGTGCAGACTGCCGGGGAAAAGCGGGGGTTGTGCTAGAAATGCAGGTAGCATTTAGTGCCTCCCCCTGGACAGATCAGGTAATTAGCGGACTTCCCCCTGCCAGGGAACACCTGTGACACCAGGCAGCTGCATGTTGGGCGGCCCCAAACCTCCCCCACACACTCGGTCGCGTTCCCGAATTCTGAGTGTGGCGAGGTTCCGTCCTCTGTTTGTAGCGCCTGGGATCTCCTAAGAGCCCTCCGCGTGTCTTCCACGAGTGTCTCCTAGTGCGGGCTGCCGGGGAATGGCGGGGGTTAGGCTGGAAATGCAGGTAGCATCTAGTGCCTCCCCCTGGACAGATCAGATAATTAGCGGACTTCCCCCTGTCAGGGAACACCTGTGACAACAGGCAGATGCGTGGAGGGCGGCCCCAAACCTCCCCAAACCACTCGGCCGCGTTCCGTAATTCTGATTGTGGCGAGGTTCCGTCCTCTGTCTGCAGCACCTGGGATCTCCTAGGAGCCGTCCGCTTGCCTTCCCCGAGTGTCTCCTAGTGCGGGCTGCCGGGGAATGGCGGGGTTGTGCTGGAAATGCAGGTAGCATCTAGTGCCTCCCCCTGGGAAGATGAGGTAATTAGCGGAATTTACCCTGCCAGGGAACACCAGTGACACCAGGCAGCTGCGTGAGGGGCGGCCCCAAACCTCCCCAACCAACTAGGCCGCGTTCCGGAATACTGAGGGTGGCGATGTTCCGTCCTAAGTCTGCAGCGCCTGGAATCTCCTAGGAGCACTCCGCGTGTCTTCACCGAGTGTCTCCTAGTGCAGGCTGCCGGGGAAAGTGCGGGATGTGCTGGAAATGAAGGTAGCATCTATTGCCTCCCCCTGGGAAGATGAGGTAATTAGCGGAATTTCCCCTGCCAGGGAACACCAGTGACACCAGGCAGCTGCGTGAGGGGCGGCCCCAAACCTCCCCGACCCACTCTGCCGCGTTTCGGTTTTCTGAGTGTATCGAGGTTCCGTCCTCTGTCTGCAGCGCCTGTGATCTCCTAGGAGGCCTCCGCGTGTCTTCCCCGAGTTTCCCTTAGTGCGGGCTGCCGGGGATAAGCGGGGTTTGTGCTGGAAATGCAGGTAGCATCTAGTGCCTCCCCCTGCAAAGATCAGGTAATTAGCGGACTTCCCCCTGACAGGGAACACCTGTGACACCAGGCAGATGCGTGGAGCTCGGCCCCAAACCTCCCCAAACCACTCGGCCGCGTTCCGTAATTCTGATTGTGGCGAGGTTCCGTCCTCTGTCTGCAGCACCTGGGATCTCCTAGGAGCCGTCCGCTTGCCTTCCCCGACTGTCCCCTAGTGCGGGCTGCCGGGGAATGGCGAGGGTTGGGCTGGAAATGCAGGTAGCATCTAGTGCCTCCCCCTGGGAAGATGAGGTAATTAGCGGAATTTCCCCTGCCAGGGAACACCAGTGACACGAGGCAGCTGCGTGAGGGGCGGCCCCAAACCTCCCCAACCAACTAGGCCGCGTTCCGGAATACTGAGGGTGGCGATGTTCCGTCCTAAGTCTGCAGCGCCTGGAATCTCCTAGGAGCACTCCGCGGGTCTTCACCGAGTGTCTCCTAGTGCAGGCTGCCGGGGAAAGTGGGGGATGTGCTGGAAATGAAGGTAGCATCTATTGCCTCCCCCTGGGAAGATGAGGTAATTAGCGGAATTTCCCCTGCCAGGGAACACCAGTGACACAAGGCAGCTGCGTGAGGGGCGGCCCCAAACCTCCCAGACCCACTCTGCCGCGTTTCGGTTTTCAGAGTGTATCGAGGTTCCGTCCTCTGTCTGCAGCGCCTGGGATCTCCTAGGAGGCCTCCGCGTGTCTTCCCCGAGTTTCCCTTAGTGCGGGCTGCCGGGGATAAGCGGAGTTTGTGCTGGAAATGCAGGTAGCATCTAGTGCTTCCCCCTGCACAGATCAGGTAATTAGCGGACTTCCCCCTGAAAGGGAACACCTGTGACAACAGGCAGATGCGTGGAGGGCGGCCCCAAACCTCCCCAAACCACTCGGCCGCGTTCCCGAATTCTGAGTGTGGCGAGGTTCCGTCCTCTGTTTGTAGCGCCTGGGATCTCCTATGAGCCTTCCGCGTGTCTTCCCCGAGTGTCTCCTAGTGCGTGCTTCCGGGGAAAGTCTGGGATAGGGCTGGAAATGCATGTAGCATCAAGTACCTCCCCCTGGACAGATGAGGTAAATAGCGGAATTCCCCCTGCCAGGGAACACCTGTGACACCAGGCAGCTGCATGGAGGGCGGCCCAAACATCCCCCACCCACTCGGCCGCGTTCCGGAATTCTGAGGGTGGCGAGGTTCCGTCCTCTGTTTGCGGCGCTTGGGATCTCCTAGGAGCCCTCTGCGTGTCTTTCCCGAGTGTCTCCTATTGCGGGCTGCAGGGGAAATGCGGGGGTTGGGCTGGAAATGCAGGTAGCATCTAGTGCCTCCTCCTGGACAAATGAGGTATTTAGCGGACTTCCCCCTGCCTGGGAACACCTGTGACACCAGGCAGCTGCGTGGAGTGCGGTCACAAATCTCCCCCACCCACTCGGCCAAGTTCCTAAATTCTGAGTGTGGCGAGGTTCCGTCCTCTGTCTGCAGCGCCTGGGATCTCCTAGGAGCCCTCCGCGTGTATTCCCCGAGTGTCTCCTAGTGCGGGCTGCCGGGGAAATGCGGGGGTTATACTGGAAACTCAGGTAGATTCTAGTGCCTACACCTGGAGCGATGAGGTATCTAGCGGAATTCCCCCTGCCAGGGAACACCTGTGACACAAGACAGCTTCCTGGGTGGCGGCCCCAAATCTCCTCCACCCACTCGGCCGCGTTCTGGAATTCTGAGTCTGGGGAGGTTCCGTCCTCTGTGTGCGGCGCCTGGGATCTCCTAGGAGCCTTCTGAGAGTCTTCCCCGAGTGACTCTTATGCGGGCTGCCGGGGAAAGGCGGGGGTTGGGCTGGAAACGCAGGTAGCATCTAGTGCCTCCCCCTGGACAGATGAGGAAATTAGCGGAATTCCCCCTGCCAGGGAACACCTGTGACACCAGGCAGCTGCGGGGAGGGCGGCCCCAAACCTCCCCTACAAACTCGGCCGCGTTCCGCAATTCTGAGTGTGGCAAGGCTCAGTCCTCTGTCTGCAGCGCCTGGGATCCCCTAGGAGCCATCCGCGTGTCTTCCCCGAGGGTTTCCTAGTGAGGGCTGCCGGGGAAAGGCGGGGGTTGGGCTGGAAATGCAGGTAGCATCTAGTGCCTCCCCCTGGACAGATCAGATAATTAGCGGACTTCCCCCTGTCAGGGAACACCTGTGACACCAGGCAGATGCGTGGAGGGCGGCCCCAAACCTCCCCAAACCACTCGGCCGCGTTCCGTAATTCTGATTGTGGCGAGGTTCCGTCCTCTGTCTGCAGCACCTGGGATCTCCTAGGAGCCGTCCGCTTGCCTTCCCCGAGTGTCTCCTAGTGCGGGCTGCCGGGGAATGGCGGGGTTGTGCTGGAAATGCAGGTAGCATCTAGTGCCTCCCCCTGGGAAGATGAGGTAATTAGCGGAATTTCCCCTGCCAGGGAACACCAGTGACACCAGG
This sequence comes from Camelus bactrianus, assembly GCF_048773025.1. Taxonomy (NCBI): domain Eukaryota; kingdom Metazoa; phylum Chordata; class Mammalia; order Artiodactyla; family Camelidae; genus Camelus; species Camelus bactrianus. The sequence goes on from NC_133546.1 coordinate 90,542,756, forward strand.
CAGCTGCGTGAGGGTCGGCCCCAAACCTCCCCAACCAACTAGGCCGCGTTCCGGAATACTGAGGGTGGCGATGTTCCGTCCTAAGTCTGCAGCGCCTGGAATCTCCTAGGAGCACTCCGCGTGTCTTCACCGAGTGTCTCCTAGTGCAGGCTGCCGGGGAAAGTGGGGGATGTGCTGGAAATGAAGGTAGCATCTATTGCCTCCCCCTGGGAAGATGAGGTAATTAGCGGAATTTCCCCTGCCAGGGAACACCAGTGACACCAGGCAGCTGCGTGAGGGGCGGCCCCAAACCTCACCGACCCACTCTGCCGCGTTTCGGTTTTCTGAGTGTATCGAGGTTCCGTCCTCTATCTGCAGCGCCTGGGATCTCCTAGGAGGCCTCCGCGTGTCTTCCCCGAGTTTCCCTTAGTGCGGGCTGCCGGGGATAAGCGGGGTTTGTGCTGGAAATGCAGGTAGCATCTAGTGCCTCCCCCTGCAAAGATCAGGTAATTAGCGGACTTCCCCCTGACAGGGAACACCTGTGACACCAGGCAGATGCGTGGAGGGCGGCCCCAAACCTCCCCAAACCACTCGGCCGCGTTCCGTAATTCTGATTGTGGCGAGGTTCCGTCCTCTGTCTGCAGCACCTGGGATCTCCTAGGAGCCGTCCGCTTGCCTTCCCCGACTGTCCCCTAGTGCGGGCTGCCGGGGAATGGCGAGGGTTGGGCTGGAAATGCAGGTAGCATCTAGTGCCTCCCACTGCACAGATCAGATAATTAGTGGATTTCCCCCTGCCAGGGAACACCTGTGACATCAGGCAGCTGCGTGGTGGGTGGCCCCAAATTTCCCCGACCCACTCGGCCGCGTTGCGGATTTCTGAGTGTGGCGAGGTTCCGTCCTCTGTCTGCAGCGCCTGGGATCTCTTAGGAGCCCTCCGCGTGTCTTCACCGAGTTTCCCTTAGTGCGGGCTGCCGGGGATACGCGGGGGTTGTGCTGGAAATGCAGGTAGCATCTAGTGCCTCCCCCTGCACAGATCAGGTAACTAGCGGACTTCCCCCTGACAGGGAGCACCTGTGACTCCAGGCAGCTTCGTGGAGGGCGGCCCCAAACCTCCCCCACCCACTCGGCCGCGTACTGGAATTCTGAAATTGGGGAGGTTCCATCCTCTGTGTGTGGCGCCTTTTATCTACTAGGCGCCTTCCGGGTGTCTTTCCCAAGTGACTTTTTTGCGTGCAGCCGGTTAAAGGCGGGGGGTTGGCTGGAAATGCTGGTAGCATCTAGTGCCTCCCGCTGGACAGATCAGGTAATTAGCGGACTTCCCCTTGCCAGGGAACCCCTGTGACACCAGGCAGCTATGTGGAGGTTGGCCCCAAACCTCCCCCACCCACTCGTCCGCGTTCCGGAATTCTGAGAGTGGCGAGGTTCCGTCCTCTGTCTGCAGCGCCTGGGATCTCCTAGGAGCCCTCCGCGTGTATTCCCCGAGTGTCTCCTAGTGCGGGCTGCCGGGGAAATGCGGGGGTTATACTGGAAACTCAGGTAGATTCTAGTGCCTACACCTGGAGCGATGAGGTATCTAGCGGAATTCCCCCTGCCAGGGAACACCTGTGACACAAGACAGCTTCCTGGGGGGCGGCCCCAAATCTCCTCCACCCACTCGGCCGCGTTCTGGAATTCTGAGTCTGGGGAGGTTCCGTCCTCTGTGTGCGGCGCCTGGGATCTCCTAGGAGCCTTCTGAGAGTCTTCCCCGAGTGACTCTTATGCGGGCTGCCAGGGAAAGGCGGGGGTTGGGCTGGAAACGCAGGTAGCATCTAGTGCCTCCCCCTGGACAGATGAGGTAATTAGCGGAATTCCCCCTGCCAGGGAACACCTGTGACACCAGGCAGCTGCGGGGAGGGCGGCCCCAAACCTCCCCTACAAACTCGGCCGCGTTCCGCAATTCTGAGTGTGGCAAGGCTCAGTCCTCTGTCTGCAGCGCCTGGGATCCCCTAGGAGCCATCCGCGTGTCTTCCCCGAGGGTTTCCTAGTGAGGGCTGCCGGGGAAAGGCGGGGGTTGGGCTGGAAACGCAGGTAGCATCTAGTGCCTCCCCCTGGACAGATGAGGAATTTAGCGGACTTCCCCCTCCCAGGGAATACCTGTGACACCAGGCCGCTGTGTGGAGGGCGGCCCAAAACATCCCTCACCCACTCGGACGCCTTCCCGAATTCTGAGTGTGGCGAGGTTCCGTCCTCTGTCTGCAGGGCCTGGGATCTCCTAGGAGCCATCCGCGTGTCTTCCCCAAGTTTATACTAGTGCGGGCTGCTGGGGAAATGCGGGGGTTGTGGTGGAAATGCAGGTAGCATCTAGTGCCTCCCCCTGGACTGATCAGGTAATTAGCGGAGTTCCCCCTGCCAGGGAACACCTGTGACAACAGGCAGGTTCGTGGTGGGCGGCCCCAAACCTCCCCCATCCAGTCGGCCGGTTTCTGGAATTCTGAGTGTGGGGAGGTTCTGTCCTCTGTGTGCAGCACCTGGGATCAACTAGGAGTCCTCCGCATGTCTTCCCCGAGTGTCTCCTAGTGCGGTCTGCGGGGGAAAGACGGGGGTATTGCTGGAAATGCAGGTAGCATCTAGTGCCTCCCCCTGCAAATATCTGGTAATTAGCGGACTTCCCCCTGCAAGGGAACACCTGTGAAACCAGGCAGCTGCGTGGAGGGCTGCCCCAAACATCCCGAAACCACTCGGCCGTGTTCCGGAATTCTGAGTGTGGCGAGGTTCCGTCCTCTGTCTGCAGCGCCTGGGATCTGCTAGGAGCCCTCCGAGTGTCTTCCCCGAGTGTCTCGTAGTGCGGGCTTCCAGGGAAAGTCGGGGGTTGGACTGGAAATGCAGGTAGCATCTAGTGCCTTCCCCTGCACAGATTAGGTAATTTTCGGACTTCATCCTGTCAGGGAACACCTGTGACACCATGCACCTGCATGGAGGGCGGCCCAAAACCTCCCCTACCCACTCGGCCGCGTTCTTGAATTTTGAGTGTGGGGAGGTTTAGTCCTCTGTTTGCGGCACCTGGGATCCTCTAGGAGCACTCCGAGTGTCTTCCCCGATTGTCTCCTATGGGGGCTGCCGGGGAAAGGCGGGGGTTGGGCTGGAAATGCAGGTAGAATCTAGTGCATCCCCCTGGACAGATCAGGTAATTAGCAGACTTCCCCCTGCAAGGGGACACCTGTGACACCAGGCAACTGCGAGGAGGTCGGCCCCAAACCTCCCCCACCCACTAGGCCGCGTTCCGGAATTCTGAGGGTGGCGAGGTTCCGTCATCTGTCTGCAGCACCTGGGATTTCCTAGGCGCCCTCCGCGTGTCTTCCCCGAGTGTCTCCTAGTGTGGGCTGCAGGGGAAATGCGGGGGTTGGGCTGGAAATTCAGGTAGCATTTAGTTCCTCCCCCTGGACTAATCAGGTAATTAGCGGACTTCCCCCTGCCAGGGAACACCTGTGACACCAGGCAGCTGCGTGGAGTGCGGCCCCAAACCTCCCCCAACCACTCGGCCATGTTCCGGATTTCTGAGTGTGGCGAGTTTCCGTCCTATGTCTGCAGCGAATAGGATCTCCTAGAATCCCACCACGTGTCTTCCCCGGGTGTTTACTAGTGCGGGCTGCGGGGGAAAGGCGGGGTTTGTGCTGGAAATTCTGGTACCATCTAGTTCCTCTCACAGCACAGATGAGGAAATTAGCGAAATTCCCCCTGCCAGGGAACACCTGTGACACCAGGCAGCTGTGTGGAGGGCGGCCACAAACCTCCCCCACCCACTCGGCCGCGTTCCGGAATTCTGACTGTGGCGAGGTTCTGTCCTCTGTCTGCAGCGCCTGGGATCTCCTAGGAGTCCTCCGCATGTCTTCCCCGAGTGTCTCCTAGTGGGATCTGCGGGGGAAAGACGGGGGTTGTGCTGGAAATGCAGGTAGCATCTAGTGCCTCCCCCTGGACAGATCAGGTAATTAGCGGACTTCCCCCTGCAATGGAACACTTGTGACACCAGGCATCTGCGTGGATGGGGGACCAAAACCTCCCCCACCCACTCGGCCGCGTTCCGGAATTCTGACTGTGGCGAGGTTCTGTCCTCTGTCTGCAGCACCTGGGATCTCCTAGGAGCCCTCCGCGAGTCTTCACCGAGTGTCTCGTAGTGCTGGATGCCGGGGAAATGCGGGGGTTGGGCTGGAAAAGCAGGTAGCATCTAGTGCCTCCCCCTGGAAAGATCAAGTAATTAGCGGAATTCCCCCTGCCAGTGAACACTTGTGAGAACTGGCAGCTGCGTGGAGGGCGCCCCCAAACCTCCCCCATCCACTCGGCCGCGTTCTGGAATTCTAAGTGTGGCGAGGTTCTGTCCTCTGTCTGCAGCGCCTGGGATCTCCTAGGAGCCCTCCGAGTGTCTTCCCCGAGTGTCTCGTAGTGCGGGCTTCCAGGGAAATTCGGGGGTTTGACTGGAAATGCAGGTAGCATCTAGTGCCTCCAACTGCACAGATTAGGTACTTTTCGGACTTCATCCTGTCAGGGAACACCTGTGAAACCATGCACCTGCATGGAGGGCGGCCCAAAACCTCCCCTACCCACTCGGCCGCGTTCTTGAATTTTGAGTGTGGGGAGGTTAAGTCTTCTGTTTGCGGCGCCTGGGATCCTCTAGGAGCACTCCGAGTGTCTTCCCCGATTGTCTCCTATGGGGGCTGCCGGGGAAAGGCGGGGGTTGGGCTGGAAATGAAGGTAGCATCTAGTGCCTCCCACTGTACAGATGAGGTAATTAGCGGACTTCCCCCTGCCAGGGAACACCTGTGACACCAGGCAGCTGCGTGGAGGGCGGCCACAAACCTCCCCCAACCACTCGGCCGGTGTCTGGAATTCTGAGTGTGGGGAGGTTCTGTCCTCTGTCTGCAGCACCTGGGATCACCTAGGATTCCTCCGCATGTTTTCCCCGAGTGTCTCCTAGTGCGATCGCCTGGGGAAAGGCGGGGGTTAGTCTGGAAATGCAGGTAGAATCTAGTGCCTCCCCCTGGACAGATCAGGTAATTAGCGGACTTCCCCCTGCAAGGGAATTCCTGTGACACCAGGCAGCTGCGAGGAGGTCGGCCCCAAACCTCCCCCACCCACTAGGCCGCATTCCGGAATTCTGAGGGTGGCAAGGTTCCGTCATCTGTCTGCAGCGCCTGAGATCTCCTATGAGCTCTCCGTGTGTCTTCCCCGAGTGTCTCCTAGTGCGGGCTGCCGGGAATTGTGGGGGTTGGGCTGGAAATGCAGGTAACATCTAGTGCCTCTCCCTGAACAGATCAGGTATTTAGCGGACTTCTTCCTCCAAGCGAACACCTGTGACATCTGGCAGCTTCGTGAAGGGCGGCCCAAAACCTCCCCAACACACTCGGAAGCGTTCCGGAATTCTGAGTGTGGCGAGATCCGTCCCCTATCTGCAGTGCCTGGGATCTCCTAGGAGCCCTCTGCATGTCTTCCCCGAGTGTCTCCTAGTGCGGGCTGCCAGGGAAAGGCGGGGGTTGGGCTGGAAATGCAGGTAGCATCTAGTGCCACCCCCTGCACAGATCAGGTAATTAGCGGACTTCCTCCTGCCAGGGAACACCTGTGACACCATGCACCTGCATGTAAGGCGGCCCCAAACATCCCCCACCCACTGGGCCGCGTTCTGGAATTCTCATTGTGTTGAGGTTCAGTCCTCTGTTTGCGGAGCCTTGGATCTCCTAGAAGCACTCAGCTTGTCTTCCCCGAGTGTCACATAGTGCGGGCTGCCTGGGAAAGGCGGGGGTTGGGCTGGAAATGCAGGTAGCATCTAGTGCCTCCCCCTGCAAACATCAGTTAATTTGCGGACTTCCTCCTGCCAGGGAACACCTGTGACACCATGCACCTTCATGGAGGGCGGCCCCAAACCTCCCCCACCCACTCGGCCGCGTTCTGGAATTTTGAGTGTGGGGAGGTTTAGTCCTCTGTTTGCGGCGCCTGGGATCCCCTTGGAGCACTCCGAGTGTCTTACCCTAGTGTCATGTATTGCGGGCAGCCGGGGAAATGCGGGGTTTGGGCTGGAAATGCAGGAAGTTTCTAGTGCCTCCCCCTGCACAGATCAGGTAATTAGCGTACTTCCTCCTGCCAGGGAACACCTGTGACACCAGGCAGCTGCGTGGAGGGTGGCCTCATACCTCCCCCACCCACTCGGGCACGTTCTGGGATTCTGAGTGTGGCGAGGTTCCATCCACTGTGTGCAGCGCCTGAGATATCCTATGAGCCCTCCGTGTGTCTTCCCCGAGTGTCTCCTAGTGCGGGCTGCCGGGAATTGTGGGGGTTGGGCTGGAAATGCAGGTAACATCTAGTGCCTCTCCCTGAACAGATCAGGTATTTAGCGGACTTCTTCCTCCAAGCGAACACCTGTGACATCTGGCAGCTTCGTGAAGGGCGGCCCAAAACCTCCCCAACACACTCGGAAGCGTTCCGGAATTCTGAGTGTGGCGAGATCCGTCCCCTATCTGCAGTGCCTGGGATCTCCTAGGAGCCCTCTGCATGTCTTCCCCGAGTGTCTCCTAGTGCGGGCTGCCGGGGAAAGGCGGGGGTTGGGCTGGAAATGCAGGTAGCATCTAGTGCCACCCCCTGCACAGATCAGGTAATTAGCGGACTTCCTCCTGCCAGGGAACACCTGTGACACCATGCACCTGCATGTAAGGCGGCCCCAAACCTCCCCCACCCACTGGGCCGCGTTCTGGAATTCTCATTGTGTTGAGGTTCTGTCCTCTGTTTGCGGAGCCTTGGATCTCCTAGAAGCACTCAGCTTGTCTTCCCCGAGTGTCACATAGTGCGGGCTGCCTGGGAAAGGCGGGGGTTGGGCTGGAAATGCAGGTAGCATCTAGTGCCTCCCCCTGCAAACATCAGTTAATTTGCGGACTTCCTCCTGCCAGGGAACACCTGTGACACCATGCACCTTCATGGAGGGCGACCCCAAACCTCCCCCACCCACTCGGCCGCGTTCTGGAATTTTGAGTGTGGGGAGGTTTAGTCCTCTGTTTGCGGCGCCTGGGATCCCCTTGGAGCACTCCGAGTGTCTTACCCTAGTGTCATGTATTGCGGGCAGCCGGGGAAATGCGGGGTTTGGGCTGGAAATGCAGGAAGTTTCTAGTGCCTCCCCCTGCACAGATCAGGTAATTAGCGTACTTCCTCCTGCCAGGGAACACCTGTGACACCAGGCAGCTGCGTGGAGGTAGGCTTCAAACCTCCCCCACCCACTCGGCCACGTTCTGGAATTCTGAGTGTGGCGAGGTTCCATCCACTGTCTGCAGCGACTGGGATCTCCTATGAGCCCTCCGTGTGTCTTCCCCGAGTGTCTCCTAGTGCGGGCTGCCGGGAAATGTGGGGGTTGGGCTGGAAATGCACGTAACATCTAGTGCCTCTCCCTGAAAAGTTCAGGTATTTAGCGGACTTCTTCCTCCAAGCGAAAACCTGTGACATCTGGCAGCTGCGTGAAGGGCGGCCCAAAACCTCCCCAACCTACTAGGAAGCGTTCCGGAATTCTGAGTGTGGCGAGATCCGTCCCCTATCTGCAGTGCCTGGGATCTCCTAGGAGCCCTCCGCATGTCTTCCCCGAGTGTCTCCTAGTGCGGGCTGCCGGGGAAAGGCGGGGGTTGGGCTGGAAATGCAGGAAGCATCTAGTGCCTCCCCCTGCACAGATCAGGAAATTAGCGGACTTCCCCCTGCCAGGGAACACCTGTGACACCAGGCAGCTGCGTGGAGGGCGGCCCCAAACCACCCCCACCCACTCGGCCGCGTTCCTGAATTCTGAGTGTGGCGATGATCCGTCCTCTTTCTGCAGCGCCTGGGATCTCCTAGGAGCCATCCGCGTGTCTTCCCCGAGTGTCTCCTAATGCGTGCTGCCGGGGAAATGTGTGGGTTGGGCTGGAAATGCAGGTAGCATCTACTGCCTCCCCCTGGACAGATCAGGTAATTAGCGGACTTCCCCCTGCAAGGGAAAACCTGTGACACCAGGCAGCTTCGTGGTGGGTGGCCCCAAACCTCCCCCAACCACTCGGCCACGTTCCGGAATTCTAGGGTGGCGAGGTTCCGTCCTCTGTCTGCAGAGCCTGGGATCTACTTGGAGCCCTCAGCGTGTCTTCCCCGAGTGTCTCCTAGTGCGGGCTGCCGGGGAAATATGGGGGTTGGGCTGGATATGCAGGTAGCATCTAGTGCCTCCCCCTGGACTGATGAGGTCAATAGCGGAATTCCCCCTGCCAGGGAACAACTGTGACACGAGGTAGCTCCGTGGATGGCGGCCCCAAACCTCCCACAACCACTCGGCCTCTTTCTGGAATTCTGAGCTTGGCGAAGTTCCGTCCTCTGTCTGCAGTACCTGGGATCTCCTAGGAGCCTTCCGCGTGTCTTCCCCGAGTGTCTCATAGTGAGGGCTCCCGGGGAAATGCGGGTGTTGTCCTAGAAATTCACGTAGAATCTAGTTCTGCCCTCTGGACAGATGAGGTATTTCGCGGACTTCCCCCTGCCAGGGAACGTCTGTTACACCAGGCAGCTGCGTGGAGGGCGACCCCAAACCTCCCCAACCCACTCGGCCGGGTTCCAGAATTCTGAGTGTGGATAGGTTCCGTCCTCCATCTGCAGTGCCTGGGATCTCCTAGGAGCCGTCCGCGTTTCTTCCCCGAGTGTCTCCTAGTGCGGGCTGCCAGGGAAAGTGGGGGGTTGGGCTGGAAATGCATGTAGCATCTAGTGCCTCCCCCTAGAAAAAGGATGTAATTAGCGGAATTCCCCTTGCCAGGGAACACCTGTGACTCCAGGCAGCTGTTTGGAGGGCGGCCCCAAACCTCCCCCACCCACACGGGCGCGTTCCGGAATTCTGAGTGTGGCGAGGTTCCATCCTCTGTCTGCAGCGCCTGGGATCTCCTAGGAGCCCTCCGCGTGTCTTTCCCGAGTTTCTCCTAGTTTGGGCTGTCGGGGAAAGGTGGGGGTTGGTCTGGAAATGCAGGTATCTTCTAGTGCCTCCCCCTGAACAAATGAGGTAATTAGCGGACTTACCCCTGCCAGGGATAACCTGTGATACAAGGCAGCTGCGTGGAGGGCGACCCCAAACCTCCCCAACCCACTCGGCCGGGTTCCTGAATTCTGAGTGTGGGTAGGTTCCGTCTTCCGTCTGCAGCGCTTGGGATCGCCTATGAGCCGTTCGCGTGTCTTCCCCGAGTGTCTCCTATTGTGGGCTGCCAGGGAAAATGGGGGGTTGGGCTGGAAATGCATGTAGCATCTAGTGCCTCCCCCTAGAAAAATGAGGTAATTAGCGGAATTTCCCTGCCAGGGAACACCTGTGACACCAGGCAGCTGCATGGATGGCGGCCCCAATCCACCGCTACCCACTCGGCCGCGTTCCGGAATTCTGAGAGTGGCGAGGTTCCGTCCTCTGTCTGCAGCGCCTAGGATCACCTAGGAGCCCTCCGCGAATCTTCCTCGAGTGTCTCCTAGTGCGGGATGCCGGGGAAAGGCGGGGGTTGGGCTGGAAATGCAGGTAGCATCTAGTGCCTCCCCCTGGACAGATGAGGTATTTAGCGGACTTCCCCTTGAAAGGGTACACCTGTGACTCCAGGCAGCTTTGTGGTGGGCGGCCCCAAACCTCCCCCAACCACACGGGCGCGTTCCGGAATTCTGAGTGTGGCGAGGTTCCATCCTCTGTCTGCAGAGCCTGGGATCTCCTAGGAGCCCTCCCCGTGTCTTCCCCGAGTGTCTCCTAATGCGTGCTGCCGGGGAAATGTGTGGGTTGGGCTGGAAATGCAGGTAGCATCTACTGCCTCCCCCTGGACAGATCAGGTAATTAGCGGACTTCCCCCTGCCAGGGAACACCTGTGACACCAAGAAGCTGTGTGGTAGCGGCCCCAAACCTCCCCCACCCACTCGGCCGCGTTCCGGAATTCTGAGTGTGGCGAGGTTCCGTCCTCTGTCTGCAGCGCCTGGGATCTCCTAGGAGCCCTCCGCGTGTCTTCCCCGAGTGTCTCCTTGTGCGGGCTGCCGGGGAAAGGCGTGGGTTGGGCTGGAAATTCAGGTAGCTTCTATTGCATTCCACTGGACTGATGAGGTAATTAGAGGATTCCCCCTGCCAGGAAACTCCTGTGAAACGAGGCACCTGCGTGTATGGCGGCCCCAAACCTCGCCCACCCTCTCGGCCACGTTTCGGAATTCTGAGGGTGGGTAGGTTCCGTCCTCTGTCTGCAGAGCCTGGGATCTCCTAGGAGCCCTCCGCGAGTCTTCCACGAGGGTCTCTTAGTGCGGGCTGCCGCGGAAATGTGGGTGATGTGCTGGATATGCAGGTAGCATCTAGTGCCTCCCCCTGGACTGATGAGGTAAATAGCGGACTTCCCCCTGAAAGGGAACACCCGTGACCCAAGGCAGCTGCGAGTAGGGCGGCCCCAAAACTCCCCCACCCACTCGGCCGCGTTCCGGAATTCTGAGGGTGACGAGGTTCCGTGTTCTGTCTGAAGCGCCTTGGATCTCATAGGAGCCATCCGCGTGTCTTCCCCGAGTGTCTCCTAGTGCGGGCTTCCGGGGAAAGTCTGGGATAGGGCTGGAAATGCATGTAGCATCAAGTACCTCCCCCTGGACAGATGAGGTAAATAGCGGAATTCCCCCTGCCAGGGAACACCTGTGACACCAGGCAGCTGCGTGGAGGGCGGCCCAAACCTCCCCCACCCACTCGGCCGCGTTCCGGAATTCTGAGGGTGGCGAGGTTCCGTCATCTGTCTGCAGTGCCTGGGATCTCCTAGGAGCCCTCCGCGTGTCTTGCCCAAATGTTCCCTATTGCGGGCTGTAGGGGAAATGCGGGGTTTGGGCTGGAAATGTAGGTAGCTTCTAGTGCCTCCCCCTAGACAAATGAGGTAATTAGCGGAATTCCCCCTGCCAGGGAACACCTGTGACACCAGGCAGGTGCGTGGAGGGCGGCCCCAAACCTCACCCACCCACTCGGCCGCCTTCCGGAATTCTGAGTGTGGCGAGGTTCCGTCCTCTGTCTGCAGCGCCTGGGATCTCCTAGGAGCCCTCCGCGTGTCTTCCCCGAGTGACTCCTAGTGCGTGCTGCCAGGGAAAGGCGGGGGTTTGCCTGGAAATGCAGGTAGCATTTAGTGCCTCCCCCTGGACTGATGAGGTAAATAGCGAACTTCACGCTGAAAGGGAACACCTGTGACACCAGGCAGCTGCATGTTGGGTGGCCCCAAACCTCCCCCACACACTCGGCCGCGTTCCAGAATTCTGAGTGTAGCGAGGTTCCGTCCTCTGTCTGCAGCGCCTGGGATCTCCTAGGAGCCCTCCGCGTGTCTTCCCCGAGTGTCTCCTAGTGCGGGCTGCCGGGGAAAGGCGGGGGTTGTACTGGAAATTCAGGTAACATCTAGTGCCTAACCCAGGACTGATGAGGTAATTAGCGGATTCCCCCTCCCAGGGAACACCTGTGACACAAGGCAGCTGCGTGTATGGCGGCCCCAAATCTCCCCCAACCTTTCGGCCTTGTTTCGGAATTGTGAGTGTGGGTAGGTTCCGTCCTCTGTCTGCAGCGCCTGGGACCTCCTAGGAGCCATCCACGTATATTCCCCGAGTGTATCCTAGTGCGGGCTGCCGGGGAAATGTGGGGTTTGTCCTGGAAATGCAGGTAGCATCTAGTGCCTCTCCCTGGACAGATCAGGTAATTAGCGGAATTCCCCCTACCAGGGAACACATGTGACATGATGCAGATGCTTGAGTGCGGCCCCAAACATCCCCAACCCACTCGGCCAAGTTCCGGTATTCTGAGGGTGGCGAGGTTCCGACCTCTGTCTGCAGCGCCTGGGATCTCCTAGGAACCCTCCACGTGTCTTCACCGAGTGTCTACAAGTGCGGGCTGCCAGGGAAATGCGGGGTTTGGCCGGGAAATTCAGGTAGCATCTAGTTCCTCCCACTGTACAGATGAGGTAATAGAGGAATTTCCCCTGCCAGGGAACACCTGTGAGACCAGGCAGCTGTGTGGAGGGCGACCCCAATCATCCCCCACCCACTCGGCCGCGTTCCAGAATTCTGAGTGTTGCGAGGTTCCGTCCTCTCTCTGCAGCGCCTGGGATCTCCTAGGATACCTCCACGTGTCTTCCCCGAGTGTCTCCTACTGCGGGCTGTCGTGGAAAGCTGTGGGTTGGGCTGGAAAAGCACATAGCATCTAGTGCCTCCACCTGGACTGATGAGGTAATTAGCGGAATTCCCCCTGCCTGTGAACACCTGTGACACCAGGCAGCTACGTGGAGTGCGGGCCCAAACCTCCCCCACCCACTCGGCCATGTTCCGGATTTCTGAGTGTGGCGAGTTTCCGTCTTCTGTCTGCAGCGCCTAGGATCTCCTAGGAGCCCACCACGTGTCTTCCCCGGGTGTTTACTAGTGTGGGCTGCCGGGGAAAGGCGGGGTTTCGGCTGGAAATTCAGGTAGCATCTAGTGCCTCCCACTGCACAGATGAGGTAATTAGCGGAATTCCCCCTGCCAAGGAACACCTGTGACTCCAGGCATCTGCGTGGAGGGGGGACCAAAACTTCCCTCACCCATTCGGCCGGGTTCCGGACTTCTGAGTGTGGGAATGTTCCGTCCTCTGTTTGCGGCGCTTGGGATCTCCTAGGAGCCCTCTGCGTGTCTTTCCCGAGTGTCTCCTATTGCGGGCTGCAGGGGAAATGCGGGGGTTGGGCTGGAAATGCAGGTAGCATCTAGTGCCTCCTCCTGGACAAATGAGGTATTTAGCGGACTTCCCCCTGCCAGGGAACACCTGTGACACCAGGCAGCTGCGAGGAGGTCGGCCCCAAACCTCTCCCACCCACTCGGCCGCGTTCCGGAATTCTGAGTTTGGCGAGGTTCCGTCCTCTGTCTGCAGCGCCTGGGATCTACTAGGAGACATCCACCTGTCTTCCCCGAGTGTCTCCTACTGCGGGCTCTCGTGGAAAGGTGTGGGTTGGGCTGGAAATGCTCGTAGCATGTAGTGCCTCCCCCTGGACAGATCAGGTAATTAGCGGACTTCCCCCTGCCAGGGAACACCTGTGACACCAGGCAGCTACATGTTGGGCGGCCCCAAACCTCCCCCACACACTCGGCCGCGTTCCCGAATTCTGAGTGTGCCGAGGTTCCGTCCTCTGTTTGTAGCGCCTGGGATCTCCTAAGAGCCCTCCGCGTGTCTTCCACGAGTGTCTCCTAGTGCGGGCTGCCGGGGAATGGCGGGGGTTGGGCTGGAAATGCAGGTAGCATCTAGTGCCTCCCCCTGGACAGGTCAGATAATTAGCGGACTTCCCCCTGTCAGGGAACACCTGTGACACCAGGCAGATGCGTGGAGGGCGGCCCCAAACCTCCCCAAACCACTCGGCCGCGTTCCGTAATTCTGATTGTGGCGAGGTTCCGTCCTCTGTCTGCAGCACCTGGGATCTCCTAGGAGCCGTCCGCTTGCCTTCCCCGAGTGTCTCCTAGTGCGGGCTGCCGGGGAATGGCGGGGTTGTGCTGGAAATGCAGGTAGCATCTAGTGCCTCCCCCTGGGAAGATGAGGTAATTAGCGGAATTTCCCCTGCCAGGGAACACCAGTGACACCAGGCAGCTGCGTGAGGGGCGGCCCCAAACCTCCCCAACCAACTAGGCCGCGTTCCGGAATACTGAGGGTGGCGATGTTCCGTCCTAAGTCTGCAGCGCCTGGAATCTCCTAGGAGCACTCCGCGTGTCTTCACCGAGTGTCTCCTAGTGCAGGCTGCCTAGGAAAGTGGGGGATGTGCTGGAAATGAAGGTAGCATCTATTGCCTCCCCCTGGGAAGATGAGGTAATTAGCGGAATTTCCCCTGCCAGGGAACACCAGTGACACCAGGCAGCTGCGTGAGGGGCGGCCCCAAACCTCCCCGACCCACTCTGCCGCGTTTCGGTTTTCTGAGTGTATCGATGTTCCGTCCTCTGTCTGCAGCGCCTGGGATCCCCTAGGAGGCCTCCGCGTGTCTTCCCCGAGTTTCCCTTAGTGCGGGCTGCCGGGGATAAGCGGGGTTTGTGCTGGAAATGCAGGTAGCATCTAGTGCCTCCCCCTGCAAAGATCAGGTAATTAGCGGACTTCCCCCTGACAGGGAACACCTGTGACACCAGGCAGATGCGTGGAGGGCGGCCCCAAACCTCCCCAAACCACTCGGCCGCGTTCCGTAATTCTGATTGTGGCGAGGTTCCGTCCTCTGTCTGCAGCACCTGGGATCTCCTAGGAGCCGTCCGCTTGCCTTCCCCGACTGTCCCCTAGTGCGGGCTGCCGGGGAATGGCGAGGGTTGGGCTGGAAATGCAGGTAGCATCTAGTGCCTCCCCCTGGGAAGATGAGGTAATTAGCGGAATTTCCCCTGCCAGGGAACACCAGTGACACCAGGCAGCTGCGTGAGGGGCGGCCCCAAACCTCCCCAACCAACTAGGCCGCGTTCCGGAATACTGAGGGTGGCGATGTTCCGTCCTAAGTCTGCAGCGCCTGGAATCTCCTAGGAGCACTCCGCGTGTCTTCACCGAGTGTCTCCTAGTGCAGGCTGCCGGGGAAAGTGGGGGATGTGCTGGAAATGAAGGTAGCATCTATTGCCTCCCCCTGGGAAGATGAGGTAATTAGCGGAATTTCCCCTGCCAGGGAACACCAGTGACACCAGGCAGCTGCGTGAGGGGCGGCCCCAAACCTCCCCGACCCACTCTGCCGCGTTTCGGTTTTCTGAGTGTATCGAGGTTCCGTCCTCTGTCTGCAGCGCCTGGGATCTCCTAGGAGGCCTCCGCGTGTCTTCCCCGAGTTTCCCTTAGTGCGGGCTGCCGGGGATAAGCGGGGTTTGTGCTGGAAATGCAGGTAGCATCTAGTGCCTCCCCCTGCGCAGATCAGGTAATTAGCGGACTTCCCCCTGACAGGGAACACCTGTGACAACAGGCAGATGCGTGGAGGGCGGCCCCAAACCTTCCCAAACCACTCGGCCGCGTTCCCGAATTCTGAGTGTGGCGAGGTTCCGTCCTCTGTTTGTAGCGCCTGGGATCTCCTAAGAGCCTTCCGCGTGTCTTCCCCGAGTGTCTCCTAGTGCGGGCTTCCGGGGAAAGTCTGGGATAGGGCTGGAAATGCATGTAGCATCAAGTACCTCCCCCTGGACAGATGAGGTAAATAGCGGAATTCCCCCTGCCAGGGAACACCTGTGACACCAGGCAGCTGCGTGGACGGCGGCCCAAACTTCCCCCACCCACTCGGCCGCGTTCCGGAATTCTGAGGGTGGCGAGGTTCCGTCCTCTGTTTGCGGCGCTTGGGATCTCCTAGGAGCCCTCTGCGTGTCTTTCCCGAATGTCTCCTATTGCGGGCTGCAGGGGAAATGCGGGGGTTGGGCTGGAAATGCAGGTAGCATCTAGTGCCTCCTCCTGGACAAATGAGGTATTTAGCGGACTTCCCCCTGCCTGGGAACACCTGTGACACCAGGCAGCTGCGTGGAGTGCGGTCACAAATCTCCCCCACCCACTCGGCCAAGTTCCTAAATTCTGAGTGTGGCGAGGTTCCGTACTCTGTCTGCAGCGCCTGGGATCTCCTAGGAGCCCTCCGCGTGTCTTCACCGAGTGTCTCCTACTGCGGGCTCTCGTGGAAAGGTGTTGGTTGGGCTGGAAATGCTCGTAGCATGTAGTGCCTCCCCCGGGACAGATGAGGTAATTAGCGGACTTCCCCCTGCTTGGGAACACTTGTGACGCCAGGCATCTTCTTGGAGGGCGGCCCCAAACCTCCCCCACCCACTCGGCTGCTTTCTGGAATTCTGAGTGAGGGGAGGTTCCGTCCTCTGTTTGCGGTGCCTGGGAACTCCTAGGAGCCATCCGCGTGTGTTCCGGAGTGTCACCTAGTGCGGGATGCCGGGGAAATGTGGGGGTTGGGCTGGAAATGCATTTAGCATCTAGTGCCTCCCCCTGGACAGTTCAGGTAATTAGCGGAATTCCCCCTGCCAGTGAACACCTGTGACACCAGGAAGCTGCGTGGAGTGCGGTCACAAATCTCCCCCACCCACTCGGCCAAGTTCCTAAATTCTGAGTGTGGCGAGGTTCCGTCCTCTGTCTGCAGCGCCTGGGATCTCCTAGGAGCCCTCCGCGTGTCTTCCCCGAGTGTCTCCTAGTGCGGGCTGCCGGGGAATGGCGGGGGTTGGGCTGGAAATGCAGGTAGCATCTAGTGCCTCCCCCTGGACAGATCAGATAATTAGCGGAATTCCCCCTGTCAGGGTACACCTGTGACACCAGGCAGATGCGTGGAGGGCGGCCCCAAACCTCCCCAAACCACTCGGCCGCGTTCCGTAATTCTGATTGTGGCGAGGTTCCGTCCTCTGTCTGCAGCACCTGGGATCTCCTAGGAGCCGTCCGCTTGCCTTCCCCGAGTGTCTCCTAGTGCGGGCTGCCGGGGAATGGCGGGGTTGTGCTGGAAATGCAGGTAGCATCTAGTGCCTCCCCCTGGGAAGATGAGGTAATTAGCGGAATTTCCCCTGCCAGGGAACACCAGTGACACCAGGCAGCTGCGTGAGGGGCGGCCCCAAACCTCCCCAACCAACTAGGCCGCGTTCCGGAATACTGAGGGTGGCGATGTTCCGTCCTAAGTCTGCAGCGCCTGGAATCTCCTAGGAGCACTCCGCGTGTCTTCACCGAGTGTCTCCTAGTGCAGGCTGCCGGGGAAAGTGGGGGATGTGCTGGAAATGAAGGTAGCATCTATTGCCTCCCCCAGGGAAGATGAGGTAATTAGCGGAATTTCCCCTGCCAGGGAACACCAGTGACACCAGGCAGCTGCGTGAGGGGCGGCCCCAAACCTCCCCGACCCACTCTGCCGCGTTTCGGTTTTCTGAGTGTATTGAGGTTCCGTCCTCTATCTGCAGCGCCTGGGATCTCCTAGGAGGCCTCCGCGTGTCTTCCCCGAGTTTCCCTTAGTGCGGGCTGCCGGGGATAAGCGGGGTTTGTGCTGGAAATGCAGGTAGCATCTAGTGCCTCCCCCTGCACAGATCAGGTAATTAGCGGACTTCCCCCTGTCAGGGAACACCTGTGACACCAGGCAGATGCGTGGAGGGCGGCCCCAAACCTCCCCAAACCACTCGGCCGCGTTCCGTAATTCTGATTGTGGCGAGGTTCCGTCCTCTGTCTGCAGGGCCTGGGATCTCCTAGGAGCCATCCGCGTGTCTTCCCCAAGTTTAAACTAGTGCGGGCTGCTGGGGAAATGCGGGGGTTGTGGTGGAAATGCAGGTAGCATCTAGTGCCTCCCCCTGGACTGATCAGGTAATTAGCGGAGTTCCCCCTGCCAGGGAACACCTGTGACAACAGGCAGGTTCGTGGTGGGCGGCCCCAAACCTCCCCCAACCAGTCGGCCGATTTCTGGAATTCTGAGTGTTGGGAGGTTCTGTCCTCTGTGTGCAGCACCTGGGATCAACTAGGAGTCCTCCGCATGTCTTCCCCGAGTGTCTCCTAGTGCGGTCTGCGGGGGAAAGACGGGGGTATTGCTGGAAATGCAGGTAGCATCTAGTGCCTCCCCCTGCATAGATCTGGTAATTAGCGGACTTCCCCCTGCAAGGGAACACCTGTGAAACCAGGCAGCTGCGTGGAGGGCTGCCCCAAACATCCCGAAACCACTCGGCCGCGTTCCGGAATTCTGAGTGTGGCGAGGTTCCGTCCTCTGTCTGCAGCGCCTGGGATCAGCTAGGAGCCCTCCGAATGTCTTCCCCGAGTGTCTCGTAGTGCGGGCTTCCAGGGAAAGTCGGGGGTTGGACTGGAAATGCAGGTAGCATCTAGTGCCTTCCCCTGCACAGATTAGGTAATTTTCGGACTTCATCCTGTCAGGGAACACCTGTGACACCATGCAACTGCATGGAGGGCGGCCCAAAACCTCCCCTACCCACTCGGCCGCGTTCTTGAATTTTGAGTGTGGGGAGGTTTAGTCCTCTGTTTGCGGCACCTGGGATCCTCTAGGAGCACTCCGAGTGTCTTCCCCGATTGTCTCCTTTGGGGGCTGCCGGGGAAAGGCGGGGGTTGGGCTGGAAATGCAGGTAGAATCTAGTGCATCCCCCTGGACAGATCAGGTAATTAGCAGACTTCCCCCTGCAAGGGGACACCTGTGACACCAGGCAACTGCGAGGAGGTCAGCCCCAAACCTCCCCCACCCACTAGGCCGCGTTCCGGAATTCTGAGGTTGGCGAGGTTCCGTCATCTGTCTGCAGCACCTGGGATCTCCTAGGCGCCCTCCGCGTGTCTTCCACTGAGTGTCTCCTAGTGTGGGCTGCAGGGGAAATGCGGGGGTTGGGCTGGAAATTCAGGTAGCATCTAGTTCCTCCCCCTGGACTAATCAGGTAATTAGCGGACTTCCCCCTGCCAGGGAACACCTGTGACACCAGGCAGCTGCGTGGGGTGCGGCCCCAAACCTCCCCCAACCACTCGGCCATGTTCCGGATTTCTGAGTGTGGCGAGTTTCCGTCCTATGTCTGCAGCGAATAGGATCTCCTAGAATCCCACCACGTGTCTTCCCCGGGTGTTTACTAGTGCGGGCTGCGGGGGAAAGGCGGGGTTTGTGCTGGAAATTCTGGTACCATCTAGTTCCTCTCACAGCACAGATGAGGAAATTAGCGAAATTCCCCCTGCCAGGGAACACCTGTGACACCAGGCAGCTGTGTGGAGGGCGGCCCCAAACCTCCCCCACCCACTCCGCCGCGTTCCGGAATTCTGACTGTGGCGAGGTTCTGTCCTCTGTCTGCAGCGCCTGGGATCTCCTAGGAGTCCTCCGCATGTCTTCCCCGAGTGTCTCCTAGTGGGAACTGCGGGGGAAAGACGGGGGTTGTGCTGGAAATGCAGGTAGCATCTAGTGCCTCCCCCTGGACAGATCAGGTAATTAGCGGACTTCCCCCTGCAATGGAACACTTGTGACACCAGGCATCTGCGTGGATGGGGGACCAAAACCTCCCCCACCCACTCGGCCGCGTTCCGGGGGTTCTGAGTGTGGCGAGGTTCCGTCCTCTGTCTGCAGCACCTGGGATCTCCTAGGAGCCCTCCGCGAGTCTTCACCGAGTGTCTCGTAGTGCTGGATGCCGGGGAAATGCGGGGGTTGGGCTGGAAAAGCAGGTAGCATCTAGTGCCTCCCCCTGGAAAGATCAAGTATTTAGCGGAATTCCCCCTGCCAGGGAACACCTGTGACACCAGGCAGCTGTGTGGAGGGCGGCCCAAAACCTCCCTTAACCACTCGGCCGCGTTCCGGGATTCTGATTGTGGCGAGGTTCCGTCCTCTGTCTGCAGCGCCTGGGATCTCCTAGGAGCCCTCCGCGTGTCTTCCCCGATTGTCTCCTAGTGAGGGCTGCCGGGAAAGTCAGGGGTTGTTCTGGAAATGCAGGTAGGATCCAGAGCCTCACCCTGGACAGATCAGGTAATTAGCGGAATTCCCCCTGCCAGTGAACACTTGTGACAACTGGCAGCTGCGTGGAGGGCGCCCCCAAACCTCCCCCATCCACTCGGCCGCGTTCTGGAATTCTAACTGTGGCGAGGTTCTGTCCTCTGTCTGCAGCGCCTGGGATCTCCTAGGAGCCCTCCGAGTGTCTTCCCCGAGTGTCTCGTAGTGCGGGCTTCCAGGGAAATTCGGGGGTTGGACTGGAAATGCAGGTAGCATCTAGTGCCTCCAACTGCAAAGATTAGGTAATTTTCGGACTTCATCCTGTCAGGGAACACCTGTGAAACCATGCACCTGCATGGAGGGCGGCCCAAAACCTCCCCTACCCACTCGGCCGCGTTCTTGAATTTTGAGTGTGGGGAGGTTAAGTCTTCTGTTTGCGGCGCCTGGGATCCTCTAGGAGCACTCCGAGTGTCTTCCCCGATTGTCTCCTATGGGGGCTGCCGGGGAAAGGCGGGGGTTGGGCTGGAAATGAAGGTAGCATCTAGTGCCTCCCACTGTACAGATGAGGTAATT
This sequence comes from Camelus bactrianus, assembly GCF_048773025.1. NCBI lineage: Eukaryota > Metazoa > Chordata > Mammalia > Artiodactyla > Camelidae > Camelus > Camelus bactrianus. The sequence continues at coordinate 90,562,639 of NC_133546.1, forward strand.
AGCGGACTTCCCCCTGCCAGGGAACACCTGTGACACCAGGCAGCTGCGTGGAGGGCGGCCACAAACCTCCCCCAACCACTCGGCCGGTGTCTGGAATTCTGAGTGTGGGGAGGTTCTGTCCTCTGTCTGCAGCACCTGGGATCACCTAGGATTCCTCCGCATGTTTTCCCCGAGTGTCTCCTAGTGCGATCGCCTGGGGAAAGGCGGGGGTTGGTCTGGAAATGCAGGTAGAATCTAGTGCCTCCCCCTGGACAGATCAGGTAATTAGCGGACTTCCCCCTGCAAGGGAACTCCTGTGACACCAGGCAGCTGCGAGGAGGTTGGCCCCAAACCTCCCCCACCCACTAGGCCGCATTCCGGAATTCTGAGGGTGGCAAGGTTCCGTCATCTGTCTGCAGCAACTGGGATCTCCTAGGCGCCCTCCGCGTGTCTTCCCCGAGTGTCTCCTAGTGTGGGCTGCAGGAGAAATGCGGGGGTTGGGCTAGAAATTCAGGTAGCATCTAGTGCCTCCCCCTGGACTAATCAGGTAATTAGCGGACTTCCCCCTGCCAGGGAACACCTGTGACACCAGGCATCTGCGTGGTGTGCGGCCCCAAACCTCCCCCAACCACTCGGCCATGTTCCAGATTTCTGAGTGTGGCGAGTTTCCGTCCTCTGTCTGCAGCGAATAGGTCCTCCTAGAAGCCCACCACGTGTCTTCCCCGGGTGTTTACTAGTGCGGGCTGCGGGGGAAAGGCGGCGTTTAGGCTGGAAATTCTGGTACCATCTAGTGCCTCTCACAGCACAGATGAGGAAATTAGCGGAATTCCCCCTGCCAGGGAACACCTGTGACACCAGGCAGCTGTGTGGAGGGCGGCCCCAAACCTCCCCCACCAACTCGGCCGCGTTCCGGAATTCTGACTGTGGCGAGGTTCTGTCCTCTGTCTGCAGCGCCTGGGATCTCCTAGGAGTCCTACGCATGTCTTCCCAGAGTGTCTCCTAGTGCGGTCTGCGGGGGAAAGACGGGGGTTGTGCTGGAAATGCAGGTAGCATCTGGTGCCTCCCTCTGGACAGATCAGGTATTTAGCAGACTTCCCCCTGCAAGGGAACACCTGTGACACCAGGCATCTGCGTGGAAGGGGGACCAAAACCTCCCCCACCCAGTCGGCCGAGTTCCGGGTTTCTGAGTGTGGCGAGGTTCCGTCCTCTGTCTGCATCACCTGGGATCTCCTAGGAGCCCTCCGCGAGTCTTCCCCGAGTGTCCCCTAGTGCTGGATGCCGGGGAAATGCGGGGGTTGGGCTGTAAATGCAGGTAGCATCTAGTGCCTCCCCCTTGAAAGATCAAGTAATTAACGGAATTCCCCCTGCCAGGGAACACTTGTGACAAATGGCAGCTGCGTGTAGGGCGCCCCGAAACCTCCCCCACCCACTCGGCCGCGTTCTGGAATTCTGAGTGTGGGGAGGTTCAGTCCTCTGTTTGCGGCGCCTGGGAACCCCTAGGAGCATTCCGCTTGTCTTCCCCGAGAGACTTTTATGCGGGCTGCCGGGGAAAGGTTGGGGTTGGGCTGGAAACACAGGTAGCATCTAGTGCCTCCCCCTGGACAGATGAGGTATTTAGCGGAATTCCCCCTGCAAGGGAACACCTGTTAAACCTGGCAGCTGCGTGGAGGGCGGCCCCAAACCTCCCCAACCCACTTGGCCGCATTCCGGAATTCTGAGTGTCACGAGGTTCCATCTTCTGTCTGCAGCGCCTGGGATCTTCTAGGAGCCCTCCGCGTGTCTTCCCCGAGTGACTCCTAGTGCGGGCTGCTGAGGAAAAGCGGGGGTTGGGCTAGAATAGCAGGTAGCATCTAGTGCCTCCCCCTGGACAGATCAGGTAATTAGCGGAATTCCTCCTTTCAGGGAACACCTGTGACACCATGCACCTGCATGGTGGGCGGCCCCAAACCTCCCCCACCAACTCGGCAGCGTTCTGGAATTTTGAGTGTGGGTAGGTTTAGTCCTCTGTTTGCGGCGCCTGGGATCGCCTAGGAGAACTCCTAGTGTCTTACCCTAGTGTCTCGTATTGCGGGCTGCTGGGGAAAGGCGGGGGTTGGGCTGGAAATGCAGGTAGCATCTAGTGCCTCCCCCTGCAAACATCAGTTAATTTGCGGACTTCCTCCTGCCAGGGAACACCTGTGACACCATGCACTTTCATGTAGGGCGGCCCCAAACCTCCCCCACCCACTCGGCCGCGTTCTGGAATTTTGAGTGTGGGGAGGTTTAGTCCTCTGTTTGCGGCGCCTGGGATCCCTTTGGAGCACTCCGAGTGTCTTACCCTAGTGTCATGTATTGCCGGCAGCCGGGGAAATGCGGGGTTTGGGCTGGAAATGCAGGAAGTTTCTAGTGCCTCCCCCTGCACAGATCAGGTAATTAGCGTACTTCCTCCTGCCAGGGAACACCTGTGACACCAGGCAGCTGCGTGGAGGGCGGCTTCAAACCTCCCCCACCCACTCGGCCACGTTCTGGAATTCTGAGTGTGGCGAGATCCGTCCCCTATCTGCAGTGCCTGGGATCTCCTAGGAGCCCTCAGCATGTCTTCCCCGAGTGTCTCCTAGTGCGGGCTGCCGGGGAAAAGCGGGGGTTGGGCTGGAAATGCAGGTAGCATCTAGTGCCTCCCCCTGCACAGATCAGGTAATTAGCGGAATTCCTCCTGTCAGGGAACACCTGTGACAACATGCACCTGCATGGAGGGCGGCCCCAATCCTCCCAAATCCACTCGGCCACGTTCTGGAATTTTGAGTGTGGGGAGGTTTAGTCCTCTGTTTGCGGCGCCTGGGATCCCCTTGGAGCACTCCGAGTGTCTTACCCTAGTGTCATGTATTGCGGGCAGCCGGGGAAATGCGGGGTTTGGGCTGGAAATGCAGGAAGTTTCTAGTGCCTCCCCCTGCACAGATCAGGTAATTAGCGTACTTCCTCCTGCCAGGGAACACCTGTGACACCAGGCAGCTGCGTGTAGGGCGGCTTCAAACCTCCCCCACTCACTCGGCCACGTTATGGAATTCTGAGTGTGGCGAGATCCGTCCCCTATCTGCAGTGCCTGGGATCTCCTAGGAGCCCTCCGCATGTCTTCCCCGAGTGTCTCCTAGTGCGGGCTGCCGGGGAAAAGCGGGGGTTGGGCTGGAAATGCAGGTAGCATCTAGTGCCTCCCCCTGCACAGATCAGGTAATTAGCGGAATTCCTCCTGTCAGGGAACACCTGTGACAACATGCACCTGCATGGAGGGCGGCCCCAATCCTCCCAAATCCACTCGGCCACGTTCTGGAATTCTGAGTGTGGGGAGGTTTAGTCCTCTGTTTGGGGCGCCTGGGATCCCTAGGAGCACTCCGAGTGTCTTCCCCGAGTGTTTCCTAGTGCGGGCTGCCGGGGAAAGGCGGGGGTTGGGCTGGAAATGCAGGAAGCATCTAGTGCCTCCCCCTGCACAGATCAGGAAATTAGCGGACTTCCCCCTGCCAGGGAACACCTGTGACACCAGGCAGCTGCGTGGAGGGTGGCCCCAAACCACCCCCACCCACTCGGCCACGTTGTGGAATACTGAGTGTGGCGAGGTTCCATCCACTGTCTGCAGCGCCTGAGATCTCCTAGGATCCCTCCGTGTGTCTTCCCCGATTGACTATTATGCGGGCTGCCTGGGAAAAGCGGGGGTTGTGCTGGAAACACAGGTAGCATCTAGTGCCTCCCCCTCGACAGATGAGGTATGTTGCGGTCTTCCCCCTGCAAGGGAACACGTGTGACACCAGGCAGCTGCGTGGAGGGCGGCCCAAAACCTCCTCAACCCACTCAGGCGCGTTCCTGAATTCTGAGTGTGGCGAGGATCCGTCCTCTGTCTGCAGCGCCTGGGATCTCCTAGTAGCCCTCCACGTGTCTTCCCCGATTGTCTCCTATGGGGGCTGCCGGGGAAAGGCGGGGGTTGGGCTGGAAATGAAGGTAGCATCTAGTGCCTCCCCCTGTACAGATGAGCTAATTAGCGGACTTCCCCCTGCCAGGGAACACCTGTGACACCAGGCATCTGCGTGGAGTGCAGCCCCAAACCTCCCCCAACCACTCGGCCATGTTCCAGATTTCTGAGTGTGGCGAGTTTCCGTCCTCTGTCTGCAGCGAATAGGATCTCCTAGAAGCCCACCACGTGTCTTCCCCGGGTGTTTACTAGTGCGGGCTGCAGGGGAAAGGCGGGGTGTAGGCTGGAAATTCTGGTACCATCTAGTGCCTCTCACAGCACAGATGAGGAAATTAGCGGAATTCCCCCTGCCAGGGAACACCTGTGACACCAGGCAGCTGTGGGGTGGGCGGCCCCAAACCTCACACACCCACTCGGCCGCGTTCCGGAATTCTGACTGTGGCGAGGTTCTGTCCTCTGTCTGCAGCGCCTGGGATCTCCTAGGAGTCCTCCGCGTGTCTTCACCGATTGTCTCCTAGTGTGGGCTGCCGGGAAAGTCGAGGGTTGTTCTGGAAATGCAGGTAGGATCTAGAGCATCACCCTGGACAGATCAGGTAATTAGCGGAATTCCCCCTGCCAGGGAACACTTGTGACAACTGGCAGCTGCGTGGAGGGCGCCCCCAAACCTCCCCCACCCACTCGGCCGCGTTCTGGAATTCTGAGTGTGGGGAGGTTCAGTCCTCTGTTTGCGGCGCCTGGGATCCCCTAGGAGCATTCCGATTGTCTTCCCAGAGAGACTTTTATGCGGGCTGCCAGGGAAAGGCTGGGGTTGGGCTGGAAACACAGGTAGCATCTAGTGCCTCCCCCTGGACAGATGAAGTATTTAGCGGACTTCCCCCTGCAAGGGAACACCTGTTACACCTGGCAGCTGCGTGGCGGGCGGCCCCAAACTTCCCCAACCCACTCGGCCGCATTCCGGAATTCTGAGTGTCACGAGGTTCCATCCTCTGTCTGCAGCGCCTGGGATCTTCTAGGAGCCCTCCGCGTGTCTTCCCCGAGTGACTCCTAGTGCGGGCTGCTGAGGAAAAGCGGGGGTTGGGCTAGAATAGCAGGTAGCATCTAGTGCCTCCCCCTGGACAGATCAGGTAATTAGCGGAATTCCCCCTGCCAGGGAAAACCTGTGACACCAGGCAGCTGCGTGGAGGGCAGCCCCAAACCTCCCCCACGCACACGGCCACGTTCTGGAATTCGGAGTTTGGCGAGGTTCCATCCACTGTCTGCAGCGTCTGGGATCTCATAGGATCCCTCCGCGTGTCTTCCCCGAGAGACTTTTATGCGGGCTGCCGGGGAAAGGCTGGGGTTGGGCTGGAAACACAGGTAGCATCTAGTGCCTCCCCCTGGACAGATGAGGTATTTAGCGGTCTTCCCCCTGCAAGGGAACACCTGTGACACCAGGTACCTGCGTGGTAGGCGGCCTAAAACCTCCCCCACCCACTGGCCCGCGTTCCTGAATTCTGAGTGTGGCGATGATCCGTCCTCTGTCTGCAGCGCCTGGGATCTCCTAGGAGCCATTCGCGTGTCTTCCCCGAGTGTCTCCTAGTGCGGGCTGCCGGGGAAAGGCGGGGGTTGGGCTGGAAATGAAGGTAGCATCTAGTGCCTCCCCCTGCACAGATGAGGTAATTAGCGGACTTCCCCCTGCCAGGGAACACCTGTGACACCAGGCAGCTGCGTGGAGTGCAGCCCCAAACCTCCCCCAACCACTCGGCCATGTTCCAGATTTCTGAGTGTGGCGAGTTTCCGTCCTCTGTCTGCAGCGAATAGGATCTCCTAGAAGCCCACCACGTGTCTTCCCCGGGTGTTTACTAGTGCGGGCTGCAGGGGAAAGGCGGGGTGTAGGCTGGAAATTCTGGTACCATCTAGTGCCTCTCACAGCACAGATGAGGAAATTAGCGGAATTCCCCCTGCCAGGGAACACCTGTGACACCAGGCAGCTGTGGGGTGGGCGGCCCCAAACCTCCCACACCCACTCGGCCGCGTTCCGGAATTCTGACTGTGGCGAGGTTCTGTCCTCTGTCTGCAGCGCCTGGGATCTCCTAGGAGTCCTCCGCGTGTCTTCACCGATTGTCTCCTAGTGCGGGCTGCCGGGAAAGTCGGGGGTTGTTCTGGAAATGCAGGTAGGATCTAGAGCATCACCCTGGACAGATCAAGTAATTAGCGGAATTCCCCCTGCCAGGGAACACTTGTGACAACTGGCAGCTGCGTGGAGGGCGCCCCCAAACCTCCCCCACCCACTCGGCCGCGTTCTGGAATTCTGAGTGTGGGGAGGTTCAGTCCTCTGTTTGCGGCGCCTGGGATCCCCTAGGAGCATTCCGATTGTCTTCCCTGAGAGACTTTTATGCGGGCTGCCAGGGAAAGGCTGGGGTTGGGCTGGAAACACAGGTAGCATCTAGTGCCTCCCCCTGGACAGATGAAGTATTTAGCGGACTTCCCCCTGCAAGGGAACACCTGTTACACCTGGCAGCTGCGTGGCGGGCGGCCCCAAACTTCCCCAACCCACTCGGCCGCATTCCGGAATTCTGAGTGTCACGAGGTTCCATCCTCTGTCTGCAGCGCCTGGGATCTTCTAGGAGCCCTCCGCGTGTCTTCCCCGAGTGAGTCCTAGTGCGGGCTGCTGAGGAAAAGCGGGGGTTGGGCTAGAATAGCAGGTAGCATCTAGTGCCTCCCCCTGGACAGATCAGGTAATTAGCGGAATTCCCCCTGCCAGGGAACACCTGTGACACCAGGCAGCTGCGTGGAGGGCAGCCCCAAACCTCCCCCACGCACACGGCCACGTTCTGGAATTCGGAGTTTGGCGAGGTTCCATCCACTGTCTGCAGCGTCTGGGATCTCATAGGATCCCTCCGCGTGTCTTCCCCGAGAGAATTTTATGCGGGCTGCCGGGGAAAGGCTGGGGTTGGGCTGGAAACACAGGTAGCATCTAGTGCCTCCCCCTGGACAGATGAGGTATTTAGCGGTCTTCCCCCTGCAAGGGAACACCTGTGACACCAGGTACCTGCGTGGTAGGCGGCCTAAAACCTCCCCCACCCACTGGGCCGCGTTCCTGAATTCTGAGTGTGGCGATGATCCGTCCTCTGTCTGCAGCGCCTGGGATCTCCTAGGAGCCATTCGCGTGTCTTCCCCGAGTGTCTCCTAGTGCGGGCTGCCGGGGAAAGGCGGGGGTTGGGCTGGAAATGAAGGTAGCATCTAGTGCCTCCCCCTGCAAAGATCAGGTAATTAGCGGAATTCCTCCTTTCAGGGAACAGCTGTGACACCATGCACCTGCATGGTGGGCGGCCCCAAACCTCCCACACCCACTAGGCCGCGTTCAGGAATTTTGAGTGTGGGGAGGTTTAGTCCTCTGTTTGCGGCGCCTGGGATCCCCTAGGAGCACTCCTAGTGTCTTACCCTAGTGTCTCGTATTGCGGGCTGCCGGGGAAAGGCGGGGGTTGATCTGGAAATGCAGGTAGCATCTAGTGCCTCCCCCTGGATGTATCAGGTAATTAGCGGATATCCCCCTGCAAGGGAACACATGTGACACCAGGCAGCTGCGTGGAAGGCGGCCCCAAACCTCCCCCAATCACTCGGCCGCGTTCCTGAATTCTGAGTGTGGCGAGGTTCCGTCCTCTGTCTGCAGCTCCTGGGATCTCCTAGGAGCCCTCCGCGTGACTTCCCCGAGTTTTTCCTAGTGCGGGCTGTCGGGGAAAACCAGGGGTTGGGCTGGAAATGCAGGTAGCTTCTAGTGCCTCCCCCTGCACTGATCAGGTAATTAGTGGACTTCCGCCTGCAAGGGAACACCAGTGACACCAGGAAGCTGCGTGGAGGTCGGCCCCAAACCTCTGAAACCCACTCTTCCGTGTTCCGGAATTCTGAGTGTGGCGATGTTCCGTCCTCTGTCTGCAGAGCCTGGGATCTCCTAGGAGCCATCCGAGTGTCTTCCCCGAGTATATCATAGTGTGGGCTTCCTGGGAAATGCGGGGGTTGGGCTGGAAATGCAGGTAGCATCTAGTGCCTCCCCCTGCAAAGATCAGGTAATTAGCGGAATTCCTCCTTTCAGGGAACACCTGTGACACCATGCACCTTCATGGAGGACGGCCCCAAACCTCCCCCACCCACTCGGCCGCGTTCTGGAATTTTGAGTGTGGGGAGGTTTAGTCCTCTGTTTGCGGCGCCTAGGATCCCCTTGGAGCACTCCGAGTGTCTTATCCTAGTGTCACATATTGCGGGCTGCCGGGGAAATGCGGGGTTTGGGCTGGAAATGCAGGAAGTTTCTAGTGCCTCCCCCTGCACAGATAAGGTAATTAGCGTACTTCCTCCTGCCAGGGAACACCTGTGACACCAGGCAGCTGCGTGTAGGGCGGCCCCAAAACTCCCCCACCCACTCGGCCACGTTCTGGATTTCTGAGTGTGGCGAGGTTCCATCCACTGTCTGCAGCGCCTGGGATCTCCTATGAGCCCTCCGTGTGTCTTCCCCGAGTGCCTCCTAGTGCGGGCTGCCGGGAAATGCGGGGGTTGGGCTGGAAATTCAGGTAACATCTAGTGCCTCTCCCTGAACAGATCAGGTATTTAGCGGAATTCTTCCTCCAAGCGAACACCTGTGACATCTGGCAGCTGCGTGAAGGGCGGCCCAAAACCTCCCCAACCCACTCGGAAGCGTTCCGGAATTCTGAGTGTGGCGAGATCCGTCCCCTATCTGCAGTGCCTGGGATCTCTTAGGAGCCCTCCGCATGTCTTCCCCGAGTGTCTCCTAGTGCGGGCTGCCAGGGAAAGGCGGGGGTTGGGCTGGAAATGCAGGTAGCATCTAGTGCCTCCCCCTGCACAGATCAGGTAATTAGCGGAATTCCTCCTGTCAGGGAACACCTGTGACACCATGCAACTGCATGGTGGGCGGCCCAAATCCTCCCCAATCCACTCGGCCAAGTTCTGGAATTCTGAGTGTGGGGAGGTTTAGTCCTCTGTTTGCGGCGCTTGGGATCCCCTAGGAGCACTCCGAGTGTCTTCCCCGAGTGTTTCCTTTTGCGGGCTGCCGGGGAATGGCGGGGGTTGGGTTGGAATTGCAGGTAGCATCTAGTGCCTCCTCCTGGATGTATCATGTAATTAGCGGACATCCCCCTGCCAGGGAACAACTGTGACACCAGGCAGCTGCGTGGAGGGCGGCCCCAAACCACCCCCACCCACTCGGCCACGTTGTGGAATACTGAGTGTGGCGAGGTTCCATCCACTGTCTGCAGCGCCTGAGATCTCCTAGGAGCCCTCCGCGTGTCTTCCCAGAGTGTCTCCTAGTGCGGGCTGCCGGGGAAATGCGGGGTTGGGCTGGAAATGCAGGTAGCATCCAGTGCCTCCCCCTGCACAGATCAGGTATTTAGCGGACTTCTTCCTCCCAGCGAACAGCTGTGACACCTGGCAGCTGCGTGGAGGGCGGCCCAAAACCTCCTCAACCCACTCGGGCGCGTTCCTGAATTCTGAGTGTGGCGAGGATCCGTCCTCTGTCTGCAGCGCCTGGGATCTCCTAGAAGCCCTCCACGTGTCCTCCCCGAGTGTTTCCTAGTGCGGGCTGCAAGGGAAAGGCGGGGATTGGGCTGGAAATGCAGGTAGCATCTAGTACCTCCCCCTGGAAAGATCAGGTAATTAGCGGAATTCCCCCTGCAAGGGAACACCAGTGACACCAGGCAGCTGCGTGGTGGGCGGCCCATAACCTCCCCAAACTACACGGCCGCGTTCCGGAATTCTGAGTGTTGCGAGGTTCCGTCCTCTGTCTGCAGCGCCTGGGATCTCCTAGGAGCCCTCCGAGTGTCTTCCCAGAGTGTCTCCTAGTGTGGGCTGCCAGGGAAAGGCGGGGGTTGGGCTGGAAATGCTGGTAGCATCTAGTGCCTCCCCCTGCACAGATCAGTTAATTAGTGGATTTCCTCCTGCAAGGGAACACCTGTGAAACCAGGCAGCTGCGTGGATGTCGGCCCCAAACCTCCGCAACCCACTCTTCCGCGTTCCGGAATTCTGAGTGTGGCGATATTCCGTCCTCTATCTGCAGAGCCTGGGATCTCCTAGGAGCCATCCGAGTGTCTTCCCGGAGTATATCATAGTGCGGGCTGCGAGGGAAAGGCGGGGTTTGGGTTGGAAATGCAGGTAGCATCTAGTGCCTCCCCCTGCACAGATCAGGTAAATAGCGGACTTCCTCCTGCCAGGGAACACCTGTGACACCATGCACCTGCATGGATGGCGGCCCCAAACCTCCCCCAACGACTGGGCCGCGTTCTGGAATTCTCATTGTGTTGAGTTTCAGTCCTCTGTTTGCGGCGCCTGGGATCTCCTAGAAGCACTCCGCTTGTCTTCCCCGAGTGTCTCGTAGTGCGGGCTTCCTGGGAAATGCGGGGGTTGGGCTGGAAATGCAGGTAGCATCTAGTGCCTCCCCCTGCAAAGATCAGGTAATTAGCGGAATTCCTCCTATCAGGGAATACCTGTGATACCGTGCACCTGCATGGTGGGCGGCCCCAAACCTCCCCAACCCACTCGGCCGCGTTCTGGAATTTTGAGTGTGGGGAGGTTTAGTCCTCTGTTTGCGGCGCCTGGGATCCCTTAGGAGCACTCCGAGTGTCATCCCCTAGTATCTCCTAGTGCGGGCTGCGGGGAAAGGCGGGGGTTGGGCTGGAAATGCAGGTAGCATCTAGTGCCTCCACCTGGAAAGATCAGGTAATTATCGGATTTCTCCCTGCCAGGGAACACCTGTGACACCAGGCAGCTGCATGGAGGGCGGCCCCAAACCTACCCCACTCACTCGGCCACGTTCAGGAATTCTGAATTTGGCGAGATTCCATCCATTGTCTGCAGCGCCTGGGATCTCCAAGGAGCCCTCCGGGTGTCTTCCCCGAGTGACTCTTATACGGGCTGCCGGGGAAAGGCGGGGGTTGGGCTGGAAATGCAGGTAGCATCTAGTGCCTCCCCCTGGAAAGATCAGGTAATTAGCGGACTTCCCCCTGCAAGGGAGCACCAGTGACACCAGGCAGCTGCGTGGAGGGCGGCCCCTAACCTCCCCAAACCACTCGGACGCGTTCCGGAATTCTGAGTGTTGCGAGGTTCCGTCCTCTGTTTGCAGCGCCTGGGATATCCTAGGAGCCCTCCGAGTGTCTTCCCCGAGTGTCTCGTAGTGCGGGCTGCCAGGGAAAGGCGGGGGTTGGGCTGGAAATGCAGGTAGCATCTAGTGCCTCCCCCTGCACAGATCAGTTAGTTAGCGGACTTCCTCCTGCCAGGGAACACCTGTGAATCCAGGCAGCTGCGTGGTTGGCGGCCCCAAACCTCCCCCAACCACTCGGCCGCGTTCCTGAGTTCTGAGTGTGGCGAGGTTCCATCCTCTGTCTGCAGCTCCTGGGATCTCCTAGGAGCCCTCCGCGTGACTTCCCAGAGTGTCTCCTAGTGCGGGCTGTCAGGGAAAAGCGGGGGTTGTGCTGGAAAAACAGGTAGCATCTAGTGCCTCCCCCTCGACAGATGAGGTATGTAGCGGTCTTCCCCCTGCAAGGGAACACGTGTGACACCAGGCAGCTGCGTGGAGGGCGGCCCAAAAACTCCCCCACCCACTCGGCCGCGTTCCTGAATTCTGAGTGTGGCGATGATCCATCCTCTTTCTGCAGCGCCTGGGATCTCCTAGGAGCCATCCGCATGTCTTCCCCGAGTGTCTCCTAGTGCGGGCTCCCTGGGAAATACGGGGGTTGGGCTGGAAATGCAGGTAGCATCTAGTGCCACCACCTGGACGGATCAGGTAATTAGCGGATATCCCCCAGCCGGGGAACACATGTGACACCAGGCAGCTGCGTGGAGGGCGGCCCCAAACCTCCCCCACCCACTCGGCCACGTTCTGGGATTCTGAGTGTGGCGAGGTTCCATCCACTGTCTGCAGCACCTGAGATCTCCTAGGAGCCCTCCGCGTGTCTTCCCCGAGTGTCTCCTAGTGCGGGCTGCCGGGGAAATGCGGGGTTGGGCTGGAAATGCAGGTAGCATCCAGTGCCTCCCCCTGCACTGATCAGGTATTTAGCGGACTTCTTCCCTCCAGCGAACAGCTGTGACACCTGGCAGCTGCGTGGAGGGCGGCCCAAAACCTTTTCAACCCACTCGGCGCGTTCCTGAATTCTGAGTGTGGCGAGGATCCGTCCTCTGTCTGCAGCGCCTGGGATCTCCTAGAAGCCCTCCACGTGTCCTCCCCGAGTGTTTCCTAGTGCGGGCTGCCAGGGAAAGGCGGGGATTGGGCTGGAAATGCAGGTAGCATCTAGTACCTCCCCCTGGAAAGATCAGGTAATTAGCGGACTTCCCCCTGCAAGGGAACACCAGTGACACCAGGCAGCTGCGTGGAGGGCGGCCCATAACCTCCCCAAACTACACGGCCGCGTTCCGGAATTCTGAGTGTTGCGAGGTTCCGTCCTCTGTCTGCAGCTCCTGGGATCTCCTAGGAGCCCTCCGAGTGTCTTCCCAGAGTGTCTCCTAGTGCGGTCTGCCAGGGAAAGGCGGGGGTTCGGCTTAAAATGCAGGTAGCATCTAGTGCCTCCCCCTGCACAGATCAGTTAATTAGTGGATTTCCTCCTGAAAGGGAACACCTGTGAAACCAGGCAGCTGCGTGGAGGGCGGCTCCAAACCTCCCCCTCCCACTCGGCCACGTTCTGGAATTCTGAGTGTGGCGAGGTTCCATCCACTGTCTGCATCGCCTGGGATCTCCTAGGAGCCCTCCGCGTGTCTTCCCGGAGTGACTCTTATGCGGGCTGCCGGGGAAAGCCGGGGGTTTGGCTGGAAACACAGGCAGAATCTAGTGCCTCCCCCTGGACCGATGAGGTATTTAGCGGTCTTCCCCCTGCAAGGGAACACCTGTGACACCAGGCAGCTGCGTGGACGGCGGCCCCAAACCTCCCCCAACCACTCGGCTGCGTTCCTGAATTCTGAGTGTGGCGAGGTTCCGTCCTCTGTCTGCAGCTCCTGGGATCTCCTAGGAGCCCTCCGCGTGACTTCCCCGAGTGTCTCCTAGTGCGGGCTGTCGGGGAAAACCGGGGGTTGGGCTGGAAATGCAGGTAGCATCTAGTGCCTCCCCCTGCACAGATCAGGTAATTAGCGGACTTCCGCCTGCAAGGGAACACCAGTGACACCAGGCAGCTTCGTGGATGTCGGCCCCAAACCTCCGCAACTCACTCTTCCTCGTTCCGGAATTCTGAGTGTGGCGATATTCCGTCCTCTATCTGCAGAGCCTGGGATCTCCTAGGAGCCATCCGAGTGTCTTCCCGGAGTATATCTTAGTGCGGGCTGCGAGGGAAAGGCGGGGTTTGGGTTGGAAATGCAGGTAGCATCTAGTGCCTCCCCCTGCACAGATCAGGTAAATAGCGGACTTCCTCCTGCCAGGGAACACCTGTGACACCATGCACCTGCATGGATGGCGGCCCCAAACCTCCCCCAACGACTGGGCCGCGTTCTGGAATTTTCATTGTGTTGAGTTTCAGTCCTCTGTTTGCGGCGCCTGGGATCTCCTAGAAGCACTCCGCTTGTCTTCCCCGAGTGTCTCGTAGTGCGGGCTTCCTGGGAAATGCGGGGGTTGGGCTGGAAATGCAGGTAGCATCTAGTGCCTCCCCCTGCAAAGATCAGGTAATTAGTGGAATTCCTCCTTTCAGAGAATACCTGTGATACCATGCACCTGCATGGTGGGCGGCCCCAAACCTCCCCAACCCACTCGGCCGCGTTCTGGAATTTTGAGTGTGGGGAGGTTTAGTCCTCTGTTTGCGGCGCCTGGGATCCCTTAGGAGCACTCCGAGTGTCATCCCCTAGTATCTCCTAGTGCGGGCTGTCGGGGAAAGGCGGGGGTTGGGCTGGAAATGCAGGTAGCATCTAGTGCCTCCACCTGGAAGGATCAGGTAATTATCGGATTTCTCCCTGCCAGGGAACACCTGTGACACCAGGCAGCTGCGTTGTGGGCGGCCCCAAACCTACCCCACTCACTCGGCCACGTTCAGGAATTCTGAGTTTGGCGAGATTCCATCCACTTTCTGCAGCGCCTGGGATCTCCAAGGAGCCCTCCGCGTGTCTTCCCCGAGTGACTCCTAGTGCGGGCTGCTGAGGAAAAGCGGGGGTTGGGCTAGAATAGCAGGTAGCATCTAGTGCCTCCCCCTGGACAGATCAGGTAATTAGCGGAATTCCTCCTTTCAGGGAACACCTGTGACACCATGCACCTGCATGGTGGGCGGCCCCAAACCTCCCCCACCAACTCGGCCGCGTTATGGAATTTTGAGTGTGGGGAGGTTTAGTCCTCAGTTTGAGGCGCCTGGGATCCCCTAGGAGAACTCCTAGTGTCTTACCCTAGTGTCTCGTATTGCGGGCTGCTGGGGAAAGGCGGGGGTTGGGCTGGAAATGCAGGTAGCATCTAGTGCCTCCCCCTGGACAGATCAGGTAATTAGCGGAATTCCTCCTTTCAGGGAACACCTGTGACACCATGCACCTGCATGGTGGGCGGCCCCAAACCTCCCCCACCAACTCGGCCGCGTTATGGAATTTTGAGTGTGGGGAGGTTTAGTCCTCAGTTTGAGGCGCCTGGGATCCCCTAGGAGAACTCCTAGTGTCTTACCCTAGTGTCTCGTATTGCGGGCTGCTGGGGAAAGGCGGGGGTTGGGCTGGAAATGCAGGTAGCATCTAGTGCCTCCCCCTGCAAACATCAGTTAATTTGCGGACTTCCTCCTGCCAGGGAACACCTGTGACACCATGCACTTTCATGGAGGGCGGCCCCAAACCTCCCCCACCCACTCGGCCGCGTTCTGGAATTTTGAGTGTGGGGAGGTTTAGTCCTCTGTTTGCGGCGCCTGGGATCCCCTTGGAGCACTCCGAGTGTCTTACCCTAGTGTCATGTATTGCGGGCAGCCGGGGAAATGCGGGGTTTGGGCTGGAAATGCAGGAAGTTTCTAGTGCCTCCCCCTGCACAGATCAGGTAAGTAGCCTACTTCCTCCTGCCAGGGAACACCTGTGACACCAGGCAGCTGCGTGGAGGGCGGCTTCAAACCTCCCCCACCCACTCGGCCACGTTCTGGAATTCTGAGTGTGGCGAGGTTCCATCCACTGTCTGCAGCGACTGGGATCTCCTATGAGCCCTCCGTGTGTCTTCCCCGAGTGTCTCCTAGTGCGGGCTGCCGGGAAATGTGGGGGTTGGGCTGGAAATGCAGGTAACATCTAGTGCCTCTCCCTGAAAAGTTCAGGTATTTAGCGGACTTCTTCCTCCAAGCGAACACCTGTGACATCTGGCAGCTGCGTGAAGGGCGGCCCAAAACCTCCCCAACCTACTAGGAAGCTTTCCGGAATTCTGAGTGTGGCGAGATCCGTCCCCTATCTGCAGTGCCTGGGATCTCCTAGGAGCCCTCCGCATGTCTTCCCCGAGTGTTTCCTTTTGCGGGCTGCCGGGGAATGGCGGGGGTTGGGTTGGAATTGCAGGTAGCATCTAGTGCCTCCTCCTGGATGTATCATGTAATTAGCGGACATCCCCCTGCCAGGGAACAACTGTGACACCAGGCAGCTGCGTGGAGGGCGGCCCCAAACCACCCCCACCCACTCGGCCACGTTGTGGATTACTGAGTGTGGCGAGGTTCCATCCACTGTCTGCAGCGCCTGAGATCTCCTAGGAGCCCTCCGCGTGTCTTCCCAGAGTGTCTCCTAGTGCGGGCTGCCGGGGAAATGCGGGGTTGGGCTGGAAATGCAGGTAGCATCCAGTGCCTCCCCCTGCACAGATCAGGAATTTAGCGGACTTCTTCCTCCCAGCGAACAGCTGTGACACCTGGCAGCTGCGTGGAGGGCGGCCCAAAACCTCCTCAACCCACTCGGGCGCGTTCCTGAATTCTGAGTGTGGCGAGGATCCGTCCTCTGTCTGCAGCGCCTGGGATCTCCTAGAAGCCCTCCACGTGTCCTCCCCGAGTGTTTCCTAGTGCGGGCTGCAAGGGAAAGGCGGGGATTGGGCTGGAAATGCAGGTAGCATCTAGTACCTCCCCCTGGAAAGATCAGGTAATTAGCGGAATTCCCCCTGCAAGGGAACACCAGTGACACCAGGCAGCTGCGTGGTGGGCGGCCCATAACCTCCCCAAACTACACGGCCGCGTTCCGGAATTCTGAGTGTTGCGAGGTTCCGTCCTCTGTCTGCAGCGCCTGGGATCTCCTAGGAGCCCTCCGAGTGTCTTCCCAGAGTGTCTCCTAGTGTGGGCTGCCAGGGAAAGGCGGGGGTTGGGCTGGAAATGCTGGTAGCATCTAGTGCCTCCCCCTGCACAGATCAGTTAATTAGTGGATTTCCTCCTTCAAGGGAACACCTGTGAAACCAGGCAGCTGCGTGGAGGACGGCTCCAAACCTCCCCCTCCCACTCGGCCACGTTCTGGAATTCTGAGTGTGGCGAGGTTCCATCCACTGTCTGCATCGCCTTGGATCTCCTAGGAGCCCTCCGCGAGTCTTCCCGGAGTGACTCTTATGCGGGCTGCCGGGGAAAGCCGGGGGATTGGCTGGAAACACAGGCAGAATCTAGTGCCTCCCCCTGGACCGATGAGGTATTTAGCGGTCTTCCCCCTGCAAGGGAACACCTGTGACACCAGGCAGCTGCGTGGACGGCAGCCCCAAACCTCCCCCAACCACTCGGCCGCGTTCCTGAATTCTGTGTGTGGCGAGGTTCCGTCCTCTGTCTGCAGCTACTGGGATCTCCTAGGAGCCCTCCGCGTGACTTTCCCGAGTGTCTCCTAGTGCGGGCTGTCGGGGAAAACCGGGGGTTGGGCTGGAAATGCAGGTAGCATCTAGTGCCTCCCCCTGCACAGATCAGGTAATTAGCGGTCTTCCGCCTGCAAGGAAACACCAGTGACACCAGGCAGCTGCGTGGATGTCGGCCCCAAACCTCCGCAACCCACTCTTCCGCGTTCCGGAATTCTGAGTGTGGCGATATTCCGTCCTCTATCTGCAGAGCCTGGGATCTCCTAGGAGCCATCCGAGTGTCTTCCCGGAGTATATCATAGTGCGGGCTGCGAGGGAAAGGCGGGGTTTGGGTTGGAAATGCAGGTAGCATCTAGTGCCTCCCCCTGCACAGATCAGGTAAATAGCGGACTTCCTCCTGCCAGGGAACACCTGTGACACCATGCACCTGCATGGATGGCGGCCCCAAACCTCCCCCAACGACTGGGCCGCGTTCTGGAATTCTCATTGTGTTGAGTTTCAGTCCTCTGTTTGCGTCGCCTGGGATCTCCTAGAAGCACTCCGCTTGTCTTCCCCGAGTGTCTCGTAGTGCGGGCTTCCTGGGAAATGCGGGGGTTGGGCTGGAAATGCAGGTAGCATCTAGTGCCTCCCCCTGCAAAGATCAGGTAATTAGCGGAATTCCTCCTTTCAGGGAACACCTGTGATACCATGCACCTGCATGGTGGGCGGCCCCAAACCTCCCCAACCCACTCGGCCGCGTTCTGGAATTTTGAGTGTGGGGAGGTTTAGTCCTCTGTTTGCGGCGCCTGGGATCCCTTAGGAGCACTCCGAGTGTCATCCCCTAGTATCTCCTAGTGCGGGCTGCAGGGGAAAGGCGGGGGTTGGGCTGGAAATGCAGGTAGCATCTAGTGCCTCCACCTGGAAGGATCAGGTAATTATCGGATTTCTCCCTGCCAGGGAACACCTGTGACACCAGGCAGCTGCGTGGAGGGCGGCCCCAAACCTACCCCACTCACTCGGCCACGTTCAGTAATTCTGAATTTGGCGAGATTCCATCCATTGTCTGCAGCGCCTGGGATCTCCAAGGAGCACTCCGGGTGTCTTCCCCGAGTGACTCTTATACGGGCTGCCGGGGAAAGTCGGGGGCTGGGCTGGAAATGCAGGAAGCTTCTAGATCCTCCCCCTGCACAGATCTTGTAATTAGCGGACTTCCTCCTACCAGGGAACACCTGTGACACCAGGCAGCTGCCTGGAGGGCGGCCCCAAACCTCCCCCACCCACTCGGCCACGTTCTGGGATTCTGAGTGTGGCGAGGTTCCATCCATTGTCTGCAGCGCCTGAGATCTCCTAGGAGCCATCCGCGTGTATTCCACGAGTTTCTCCTAGTGCGGGCTGCCGGGAAAACGCGGGGGTTGGGCTGGAAATGCAGGTAGCATCCAGTGCCTCCCCCTGCACAGATCAGGTATTTAGCGGACTTCTTCCTCCCAGTGAAAATCTGTGACACCTGGTAGCTGCGTGGAGGGCGGCCCAAAACCTCCTAAACCCACTTGGGCGCGTTCCTGAATTCTGAGTGTGGCGAGGATCCGTCCTCGGTCTGCAGCGCCTGGGATCTCCTAGAAGCCCTACGCGTGTCTTCCCCGAGTGTTTCCTAGTGCGGACTGCAGGGGAAAGGCGGGGTTTGGGCTGGAAATGCAGGTAGCATCTAGTGCCTCCCCCTGGAAAGATCAGGTAATTAGCGGACTTCCCCCTGCAAGGGAACACCAGTGACACCAGGCAGCTGCGTGGGGCGCGGCCCCTAACCTCCCCAAACCACTCGGACGCGTTCCGGAATTCTGAGTGTTGCGAGGTTCCGTCCTTTGTTTGCAGCGCCTGGGATATCCTAGGAGCCCTCCGAGTGTCTTCCCCGAGTGTCTCGTAGTGCGGGCTGCCAGGGAAAGGCGGGGGTTGGGCTGGAAATGCAGGTAGCATCTAGTGCCTCCCCCTGCACAGATCAGTTAATTAGCGGACTTCCTCCTGCCAGGGAACACCTGTGAATCCAGGCAGCTGCGTGGATGGCGGCCCCAAACCTCCCCCAACCACTCGGCCGCGTTCCTGAGTTCTGAGTGTGGCGAGGTTCCATCCTCTGTCTGCAGCTCCTGGGATCTCCTAGGAGCCCTCCGCGTGACTTCCCAGAGTGTCTCCTAGTGCGGGCTGTCAGGGAAAAGCGGGGGTTGTGCTGGAAAAACAGGTAGCATCTAGTGCCTCCCCCTCGACAGATGAGGTATGTAGCGGTCTTCCCCCTGCAAGGGAACACGTGTGACGCCAGGCAGCTGTGTGGAGGGCGGCCCAAAAACTCCCCCACCCACTCGGCCGCGTTCCTGAATTCTGAGTGTGGCGATGATCCATCCTCTGTCTGCAGCGCCTGGGATCTCCTCGGAGCCATCCTCATGTCTTCCCCGAGTGTCTCCTAGTGCGGGCTCCCGGGGAAATATGGGGGTTGGGCTGGAAATGCAGGTAGCATCTAGTGCCACCACCTGGACGGATCAGGTAATTAGCGGATATCCCCCAGCCGGGGAACACATGTGACACCAGGCAGCTGCGTGGAGGGCAGCCCCAAACCTCCCCCACCCACTCGGCCACGTTCTGGGATTCTGAGTGTGGCGAGGTTCCATCCACTGTCTGCAGCACCTGAGATCTCCTAGGAGCCCTCCGCGTGTCTTCCCCGAGTGTCTCCTAGTGCGGGCTGCCGGGGAAATGCGGGGTTGGTCTGGAAATGCAGGTAGCACCCAGTGCCTCCCCCTGCACTGATCAGGTATTTAGCGGACTTCTTCCCCCCAGCGAACAGCTGTGACACCTGGCAGCTGCGTGGAGGGCGGCCCAAAACCTCTTCAACCCACTCGGCGCGTTCCTGAATTCTGAGTGTGGCGAGGATCCGTCCTCTGTCTGCAGTGCCTGGGATCTCCTAGAAGCCCTCCACGTGTCCTCCCCGAGTGTTTCCTAGTGCGGGCTGCCAGGGAAAGGCGGGGATTGGGCTGGAAATGCAGGAAGCATCTAGTACCTCCCCCTGGAAAGATCAGGTAATTAGCGGACTTCCCCCTGCAAGGGAACACCAGTGACACCAGGCAGCTGCGTGGAGTGCGGCCCATAACCTCCCCAAACTACACGGCCGCGTTCCGGAATTCTGAGTGTTGCGAGGTTCCGTCCTCTGTCTGCAGCTCCTGGGATCTCCTAGGAGCCCTCCGAGTGTCTTCCCAGAGTGTCTCCTAGTGCGGTCTGCCAGGGAAAGGCGGGGGTTGGGCTGGAAATGCAGGTAGCATCTAGTGCCTCCCCCTGCACAGATCAGTTAATTAGTGGATTTCCTCCAGAAAGGGAACACCTGTGAAACCAGGCAGCTGCGTGGAGGGCGGCTCCAAACCTCCCCCTCCCACTCGGCCACGTTCTGGAATTCTGAGTGTGGCGAGGTTCCATCCACTGTCTGCATCGCCTGGGATCTCCTAGGAGCCCTCCGCGAGTCTTCCCGGAGTGACTCTTATGCGGGCTGCCGGGGAAAGCCAGGGGTTTGGCTGGAAACACAGGCAGAATCTAGTGCCTCCCCCTGGACCGATGAGGTATTTAGCGGTCTTCCCCCTGCAAGGGAACACCTGTGAAACCAGGCAGCTGCGTGGACGGCGGCCCCAAACCTCCCCCAACCACTCGGCCGCGTTCCTGAATTCTGAGTGTGGTGAGGTTCCGTCCTCTGTCTGCAGCTCCTGGGATCTCCTAGGAGCCCTCCGCGTGACTTCCCCAAGTGTCTCCTAGTGCGGGCTGTCGGGGAAAACCGGGGGTTGGGCTGGAAATGCAGGTAGCATCTAGTGCCTCCCCCTGCACAGATCAGGTAATTAGCGGACTTCCGCCTGCAAGGGAACACCAGTGACACCAGGCAGCTGCGTGGATGTCGGCCCCAAACCTCCGCAACCCACTCTTCCGCGTTCCGGAATTCTGAGTGTGGCGATATTCCGTCCTCTATCTGCAGAGCCTGGGATCTCCTAGGAGCCATCCGAGTGTCTTCCTGGAGTATATCATAGTGCGGGCTGCGAGGGAAAGGCGGGGTTTGGGTTGGAAATGCAGGTAGCATCTAGTGCCTCCCCCTGCACAGATCAGGTAAATAGCGGACTTCCTCCTGCCAGGGAACACCTGTGACACCATGCACCTGCATGGATGGCGGCCCCAAACCTCCCCAAACGACTGGGCCGCGTTCTGGAATTCTCATTGTGTTGAGTTTCAGTCCTCTGTTTGCGGCGCCTGGGATCTCCTAGAAGCATTCTGCTTGTCTTCCCCGAGTGTCTCGTAGTGCGGGCTTCCTGGGAAATGCGGGGGTTGGGCTGGAAATGCAGGTAGCATCTAGTGCCTCCCCCTGCAAAGATCAGGTAATTAGCGGAATTCCTCCTTTCAGAGAACACCTGTGATACCATGCACCTGCATGGTGGGCGGCCCCAAACCTCCCCAACCCACTCGGCCGCGTTCTGGAATTTTGAGTGTGGGGAGGTTTAGTCCTCTGTTTGCGGCGCCTGGGATCCCTTAGGAGCACTCCGAGTGTCATCCCCTAGTATCTCCTAGTGCGGGCTGCCAGGGAAAGGCGGGGGTTGGGCTGGAAATGCAGGTAGCATCTAGTGCCTCCACCTGGAAGGATCAGGTAATTATCGGATTTCTCCCTGCCAGGGAACACCTGTGACACCAGGCAGCTGCGTGGAGGGCGGCCCCAAACCTACCACACTCACTCGGCCACGTTCAGGAATTCTGAGTTTGGCGAGATTCCATCCACTGTCTGCAGCGCCTGGGATCTCCAATGAGCCCTCCGGGTGTCTTCCCCGAGTGACTTTTATACGGGCTGCCGGGGAAAGTCGGGGGTTGTGCTGGAAATGCAGGAAGCTTCTAGATCCTCCCCCTGCACAGATCTTGTAATTAGCGGACTTCCTCCTACCAGGGAACACCTGTGACACCAGGCAGCTGCCTGGAGGGCGGCCCCAAACCTCCCCCACCCACTCGGCCACGTTCTGGGATTCTGAGTGTGGCGAGGTTCCATCCATTGTCTGCAGCGCCTGAGATCTCCTAGGAGCCATCCGCGTGTCTTCCCCGAGTGTCTCCTAGTGCGGGCTGCCGGAGAAACGCGGGGGTTGGGCTGGAAATGCAGGTAGCATCTAGTGCCTCCCCCTGGAAAGATCAGGTAATTAGCGGACTTCCCCCTGCTAGGGAACACCAGTGACACCAGGCAGCTGCGTGGAGGGCTGCCCCTAACCTCCCCAAACCACTCGGACGCGTTCCGGAATTCTGAGTGTTGCGAGGTTCCGTCCTCTGTCTGCAGCTCCTGGGATCTCCTAGGAGCCCTCCGCGTGACTTTCCCGAGTGTCCCCTAGTGCGGGCTGTCAGGGAAAAGCGGGGGTTGGGCTGGAAATGCAGGTAGCATCTAGTGCATCCCCCTGCCCAGATTAGGTAATTAACGGACTTCCTCCTGCCAGGGAACACCTGTGACACCAGGCAGCTCTGGGGAGCCCGGCCCCAAACCTCCCCAACCCACTCGGCCGCGTTCTGGACTTCTCATTGTTTTGAGGTTCAGTCCTATGTTTTCGGCGCCTGGGATCCTCTAGGGGCACTCCGAGTGTCTTCCAAGAGTGTCTCGTAGTGCGGGTTCCCGGGGAAATGCGGGGGTTGGACTGTAAATGCAGGTAGCATCTAGTGCCTACCCCTGCACAGATGAGGTAATTAGCGGAATTCCCCCTGCAAGGGAACACCTGTTACACCAGGCAGCTGCGTGGAGGGCGGCCCCAAAACTCCCCAACCCACTCGGCCGCATTCTGGAATTCTGAGTGTCGCGAGGTTCCATCCTCTGTCTGCAGCGCCTGGGATCTTCTAGGAGCCCTCCGCGTGTCTTCCCCGAGTGACTCCTATTGCGGGCTGCCGGGGAAAAGCGGGTGTTCGGCTAGAATAGCAGGTATCATCTAGTGCCTCCCCCTGGACTGATCAGGTAATTAGCGGAATTCCCCCTGCCAGGGAACACCTGTGACACCAGGCAGCTGCGTGGAAGGCAGACCCAAACCTCCCCCACGCACTCGGGCACGTTCCGGAATTCTGAGTTTGGCGAGGTTCCATCCACTGTCTGCAGCGCCTGGGATCTCCTAGGATCCCTCCGCATGTTTTCCCCGAGTAACTTTTATGCGGGCTGCCAGGAAAAGCCGGGGGTTGGGCTGGAAACACAGGTAGAATCTATTGCCTCCTCCTGGACACATGAGGTATGTAGCTGTCTTCCCCCTGCAAGGGAACACCTGTGACACCAGGCAGCTGCGTGGAGGGCGGCCCAAAACCTCCCCCAACCACTCGGCCGCGTTCCTGAATTCTGAGTGTGGTGATGATCCGTCCTCTGTCTGCAGCGCCTGGGATCTCCTAGGAGCCATCCGATTGTCTTCCCCGAGTGTCTCCTAGTGATGGCTGCAGGGGAAAAGCGGGGGTTGGGCTGGAAATGCAGGTAGCATCTAGTGCCACCCCGTGGACGGATCAGGTAATTAGCGGACATCCCCCAGCCAGGGAACACATGTGACACCAGGCATCTGCGTGGAGGGCGGCCCCAAACTTCCCCCACCCACTCGACCGCGTTCCGGAATTCTGAGTGTGGCGATGATCCGTCCTCTGTCTGCAGAGCCTGGGATCTCCTAGGAGCCCTCCGAGTGTCTTCCCCGAGTATCTTATAGTGCGGGCTGCGAGGGAAATGCGGGGTTTTGGCTGGAAATGCAGGTAACATCTAGTGCCTCCCCCTGCACAGATCAGGAAATTTGCGGACTTCCTCCTGCCAGGGAACACCTTTGACACCATGCACATGCATGGAGGGCGGCCCCAAACCTCACCCTCCCACTCGGCCGCGTTCTGGAATTTTGAGTGTGGGGAGGTTTAGTCCTCTGTTTGCGGCGCCTGGGATCCCCTTGGAGCACTCCGAGTGTCTTACCCTAGTGTCACGTATTGCGTGCTGCAGGGGAAATGCGGGGTTTGAGCTGGAAATGCAGGAAGTTTCTAGTGCCTCCACCTGCACAGATCAGGTAATTAGCGTACTTCCTCCTGCCAGGGAACACCTGTGACACCAGGCAGCTGCGTGGAGTGCGGCCCCAAACCTCCCCACCCCACTCGGGCGCATTCCGGAATTCTGAGTGTCACGAGGTTCCATCCTCTGTCTGCAGCGCCTGGGATCTTCCAGGAGCCCTCCGCGTGTCTTCCCCGAGTGTGTCCTAGTGCGGGCTGTTGGGGAAAAGCGGGGGTTGGGCTGGAAATGCAGGTAGAATCTAGTGCCTCCCCCTGGAAAAATCAGGTAATTAGCGGACTTTTGCCTGCAAGGGAACACCAGTGACACCAGGCAGCTGCGTGGATGTTGGCCCCAAACCTCCGCAACCCACTCTTCCGCGTTCTGGAATTCTGAGTGTGGCGATGTTCCGTCCTCTGTCTGCAGAGCCTGGGATCTTCTAGGAGCCATCCGAGTGTCTTCCCCGAGTATATGATAGTGCGGGCTGCGAGGGAAAGGCGGGGTTTGGGTTGGAAATGCAGGTAGCATCTAGTGCCTCCACCTGCACAGATCGGTTAATTAGCGGACTTCCTCCTGCCAAGAAACACCTGTGACACCATGCACCTGCATGGATGGCGGCCCCAACCCTCCCCCACCGACTGGGCCGCGTTCTGGAATTCTCATTGTGTTGAGTTTCAGTCCTCTGTTTGCGGCACCTGGGATCTCCTAGAAGCACTCCGCTTGTCTTCCCCGAGTGTCTCTTGTGCGGCTGCCTGGGAAATGCGGTGGTTGGGCTGGAAATGCAGGTAGCATCTAGTGCCTCCCCCTGCAAAGATCTGGTAATTAGCGGAATTCCTCCTTTCAGGGAACACCTGTGACACCATGCACCTGCATGGTGGGCGGCCCCAAACCTCCCCAACCCACTCGGCCGCGTTCTGGAATTTTGAGTGTGGGGAGGTTTAGTCCTCTGTTTGCGGCGCCTGGAATCCCCTAGGAGCACTCCGAGTGTCATCCCCTAGTATCTCGTAGTGCGGGCTGCCGGGGAAATGCGGGGGTTGTGCTGGAAATTCAGGTAGCATCTAGTGCCTCCACCTGGAAGGATCAGGTAATTATCGGATTTCTCCCTGCCAGGGAACACCTGTGAAACCAGGCAGCTGCGTGGAGGGCGGCTCCAAACCTCCCCCTCCCACTCGGCCACGTTCTGGATTTCTGAGTGTGTCGAGGTTCCATCCACTGTCTGCATCGCCTGGGATCTCCTAGGAGCCCTCCGCGAGTCTTCCCCGAGTGACTCTTATGCGGGCTGCCGGGGAAAGGCGGGGGTTTGGCTGAAAACAGAGGTAGAATCTAGTGCCTCCGCCTGGACCAATGAGGTATTTAGCGGTCTTCCCCCTGCAAGGGAAAACCTGTGACACCAGGCAGCTGCGTGGATGGCGGCCCCAAACCTCCCCCAACCACTCGGCCGCGTTCCTGAATTCTGAGTGTGGCGAGGTTCCGTCCTCTGTCTGCAGTACCTGGGATCTCCTAGGAGCCCTCCGCGTGACTTCCCCGAGTGTTTCCTAGTGCGGGCTGCCAGGGAAAGGCGGGGGTTGGGCTGGAATTGCAGGTAGCATCTAGTGCCTCCCCCTGGAAAGATCAGGTAATTAGCGGACTTCCCCCTGCCGGGGAACACCTGTGACACCAGGCAGATGCGTGGAGGGCGGCCCCAAACCTACTCCACTCACTCGGCCACGTTCAGGAATTCTGAATTTGGCGAGGATCCATCCAATGTCTGCAGCGCCTGGGATCTCGAAGGAGCCCTCCGCGTGTCTTCCCCGAGTGACTCTTATGCGGGCTGCCGGGGAAAGCCAGGGGTTTGGCTGGAAACACAGGCAGAATCTAGTGCCTCCCCCTGGACCGATGAGGTATTTAGCGGTCTTCCCCCTGCAAGGGAACACCTGTGAAACCAGGCAGCTGCGTGGACGGCGGCCCCAAACCTCCCCCAACCACTCGGCCGCGTTCCTGAATTCTGAGAGTGGTGAGGTTCCGTCCTCTGTCTGCAGCTCCTGGGATCTCCTAGGAGCCCTCCGCGTGACTTCCCCAAGTGTCTCCTAGTGCGGGCTGTCGGGGAAAACCGGGGGTTGGGCTGGAAATGCAGGTAGCATCTAGTGCCTCCCCCTGCACAGATCAGGTAATTAGCGGACTTCCGCCTGCAAGGGAACACCAGTGACACCAGGCAGCTGCGTGGATGTCGGCCCCAAACCTCCGCAACCCACTCTTCCGCGTTCCGGAATTCTGAGTGTGGCGATATTCCGTCCTCTATCTGCAGAGCCTGGGATCTCCTAGGAGCCATCCGAGTGTCTTCCTGGAGTATATCATAGTGCGGGCTGCGAGGGAAAGGCGGGGTTTGGGTTGGAAATGCAGGTAGCATCTAGTGCCTCCCCCTGCACAGATCAGGTAAATAGCGGACTTCCTCCTGCCAGGGAACACCTGTGACACCATGCACCTGCATGGATGGCGGCCCCAAACCTCCCCAAACGACTGGGCCGCGTTCTGGAATTCTCATTGTGTTGAGTTTCAGTCCTCTGTTTGCGGCGCCTGGGATCTCCTAGAAGCATTCTGCTTGTCTTCCCCGAGTGTCTCGTAGTGCGGGCTTCCTGGGAAATGCGGGGGTTGGGCTGGAAATGCAGGTAGCATCTAGTGCCTCCCCCTGCAAAGATCAGGTAATTAGCGGAATTCCTCCTTTCAGAGAACACCTGTGATACCATGCAACTGCATGGTGGGCGGCCCCAAACCTCCCCAACCCACTCGGCCGCGTTCTGGAATTTTGAGTGTGGGGAGGTTTAGTCCTCTGTTTGCGGCGCCTGGGATCCCTTAGGAGCACTCCGAGTGTCATCCCCTAGTATCTCCTAGTGCGGGCTGCCAGGGAAAGGCGGGGGTTGGGCTGGAAATGCAGGTAGCATCTAGTGCCTCCACCTGGAAGGATCAGGTAATTATCGGATTTCTCCCTGCCAGGGAACACCTGTGACACCAGGCAGCTGCGTGGAGGGCGGCCCCAAACCTACCACACTCACTCGGCCACGTTCAGGAATTCTGAGTTTGGCGAGATTCCATCCACTGTCTGCAGCGCCTGGGATCTCCAATGAGCCCTCCGGGTGTCTTCCCCGAGTGACTTTTATACGGGCTGCCGGGGAAAGTCGGGGGTTGTGCTGGAAATGCAGGAAGCTTCTAGATCCTCCCCCTGCACAGATCTTGTAATTAGCGGACTTCCTCCTACCAGGGAACACCTGTGACACCAGGCAGCTGCCTGGAGGGCGGCCCCAAACCTCCCCCACCCACTCGGCCACGTTCTGGGATTCTGAGTGTGGCGAGGTTCCATCCATTGTCTGCAGCGCCTGAGATCTCCTAGGAGCCATCCGCGTGTCTTCCCCGAGTGTCTCCTAGTGCGGGCTGCCGGAGAAACGCGGGGGTTGGGCTGGAAATGCAGGTAGCATCTAGTGCCTCCCCCTGGAAAGATCAGGTAATTAGCGGACTTCCCCCTGCTAGGGAACACCAGTGACACCAGGCAGCTGCGTGGAGGGCTGCCCCTAACCTCCCCAAACCACTCGGACGCGTTCCGGAATTCTGAGTGTTGCGAGGTTCCGTCCTCTGTCTGCAGCTCCTGGGATCTCCTAGGAGCCCTCCGCGTGACTTTCCCGAGTGTCCCCTAGTGCGGGCTGTCAGGGAAAAGCGGGGGTTGGGCTGGAAATGCAGGTAGCATCTAGTGCATCCCCCTGCCCAGATTAGGTAATTAACGGACTTCCTCCTGCCAGGGAACACCTGTGACACCAGGCAGCTCTGGGGAGCCCGGCCCCAAACCTCCCCAACCCACTCGGCCGCGTTCTGGACTTCTCATTGTTTTGAGGTTCAGTCCTATGTTTTCGGCGCCTGGGATCCTCTAGGGGCACTCCGAGTGTCTTCCAAGAGTGTCTCGTAGTGCGGGTTCCCGGGGAAATGCGGGGGTTGGACTGTAAATGCAGGTAGCATCTAGTGCCTACCCCTGCACAGATGAGGTAATTAGCGGAATTCCCCCTGCAAGGGAACACCTGTTACACCAGGCAGCTGCGTGGAGGGCGGCCCCAAAACTCCCCAACCCACTCGGCCGCATTCTGGAATTCTGAGTGTCGCGAGGTTCCATCCTCTGTCTGCAGCGCCTGGGATCTTCTAGGAGCCCTCCGCGTGTCTTCCCCGAGTGACTCCTATTGCGGGCTGCCGGGGAAAAGCGGGTGTTCGGCTAGAATAGCAGGTATCATCTAGTGCCTCCCCCTGGACTGATCAGGTAATTAGCGGAATTCCCCCTGCCAGGGAACACCTGTGACACCAGGCAGCTGCGTGGAAGGCAGACCCAAACCTCCCCCACGCACTCGGGCACGTTCCGGAATTCTGAGTTTGGCGAGGTTCCATCCACTGTCTGCAGCGCCTGGGATCTCCTAGGATCCCTCCGCATGTTTTCCCCGAGTAACTTTTATGCGGGCTGCCAGGAAAAGCCGGGGGTTGGGCTGGAAACACAGGTAGAATCTATTGCCTCCTCCTGGACACATGAGGTATGTAGCTGTCTTCCCCCTGCAAGGGAACACCTGTGACACCAGGCAGCTGCGTGGAGGGCGGCCCAAAACCTCCCCCAACCACTCGGCCGCGTTCCTGAATTCTGAGTGTGGTGATGATCCGTCCTCTGTCTGCAGCGCCTGGGATCTCCTAGGAGCCATCCGATTGTCTTCCCCGAGTGTCTCCTAGTGATGGCTGCAGGGGAAAAGCGGGGGTTGGGCTGGAAATGCAGGTAGCATCTAGTGCCACCCCGTGGACGGATCAGGTAATTAGCGGACATCCCCCAGCCAGGGAACACATGTGACACCAGGCATCTGCGTGGAGGGCGGCCCCAAACTTCCCCCACCCACTCGACCGCGTTCCGGAATTCTGAGTGTGGCGATGATCCGTCCTCTGTCTGCAGAGCCTGGGATCTCCTAGGAGCCCTCCGAGTGTCTTCCCCGAGTATCTTATAGTGCGGGCTGCGAGGGAAATGCGGGGTTTTGGCTGGAAATGCAGGTAACATCTAGTGCCTCCCCCTGCACAGATCAGGAAATTTGCGGACTTCCTCCTGCCAGGGAACACCTTTGACACCATGCACATGCATGGAGGGCGGCCCCAAACCTCACCCTCCCACTCGGCCGCGTTCTGGAATTTTGAGTGTGGGGAGGTTTAGTCCTCTGTTTGCGGCGCCTGGGATCCCCTTGGAGCACTCCGAGTGTCTTACCCTAGTGTCACGTATTGCGTGCTGCAGGGGAAATGCGGGGTTTGAGCTGGAAATGCAGGAAGTTTCTAGTGCCTCCACCTGCACAGATCAGGTAATTAGCGTACTTCCTCCTGCCAGGGAACACCTGTGACACCAGGCAGCTGCGTGGAGTGCGGCCCCAAACCTCCCCACCCCACTCGGGCGCATTCCGGAATTCTGAGTGTCACGAGGTTCCATCCTCTGTCTGCAGCGCCTGGGATCTTCCAGGAGCCCTCCGCGTGTCTTCCCCGAGTGACTCCTAGTGCGGGCTCCTGAGGAAAAGCGGGGGTTGGGCTAGAATAGCAGGTAGCATCTAGTGCCTCCCCCTGGACAGATCAGGTAATTAGCGGACATCCTCCTGCCAGGGAACACCTGTGACACCAGGCAGCTGCGTGGAGGGCGGCCCCAAACCTCCCCCACCCACTCGGCCACGTTCTGGAATTCTGAGTGTTGCGAGTTTCCATCCACTGTCTGCAGCGCCTAAGATCTCCTAGGAGCCCTCCGCGAGTCTTCCCCGAGTGTGTCCTAGTGCGGGCTGTTGGGGAAAAGCGGGGGTTGGGCTGGAAATGCAGGTAGAATCTAGTGCCTCCCCCTGGAAAAATCAGGTAATTAGCGGACTTTTGCCTGCAAGGGAACACCAGTGACACCAGGCAGCTGCGTGGATGTTGGCCCCAAACCTCCGCAACCCACTCTTCCGCGTTCTGGAATTCTGAGTGTGGCGATGTTCCGTCCTCTGTCTGCAGAGCCTGGGATCTTCTAGGAGCCATCCGAGTGTCTTCCCCGAGTATATGATAGTGCGGGCTGCGAGGGAAAGGCGGGGTTTGGGTTGGAAATGCAGGTAGCATCTAGTGCCTCCACCTGCACAGATCGGTTAATTAGCGGACTTCCTCCTGCCAAGAAACACCTGTGACACCATGCACCTGCATGGATGGCGGCCCCAACCCTCCCCCACCGACTGGGCCGCGTTCTGGAATTCTCATTGTGTTGAGTTTCAGTCCTCTGTTTGCGGCACCTGGGATCTCCTAGAAGCACTCCGCTTGTCTTCCCCGAGTGTCTCTTGTGCGGCTGCCTGGGAAATGCGGTGGTTGGGCTGGAAATGCAGGTAGCATCTAGTGCCTCCCCCTGCAAAGATCTGGTAATTAGCGGAATTCCTCCTTTCAGGGAACACCTGTGACACCATGCACCTGCATGGTGGGCGGCCCCAAACCTCCCCAACCCACTCGGCCGCGTTCTGGAATTTTGAGTGTGGGGAGGTTTAGTCCTCTGTTTGCGGCGCCTGGAATCCCCTAGGAGCACTCCGAGTGTCATCCCCTAGTATCTCGTAGTGCGGGCTGCCGGGGAAATGCGGGGGTTGTGCTGGAAATTCAGGTAGCATCTAGTGCCTCCACCTGGAAGGATCAGGTAATTATCGGATTTCTCCCTGCCAGGGAACACCTGTGAAACCAGGCAGCTGCGTGGAGGGCGGCTCCAAACCTCCCCCTCCCACTCGGCCACGTTCTGGATTTCTGAGTGTGTCGAGGTTCCATCCACTGTCTGCATCGCCTGGGATCTCCTAGGAGCCCTCCGCGAGTCTTCCCCGAGTGACTCTTATGCGGGCTGCCGGGGAAAGGCGGGGGTTTGGCTGAAAACAGAGGTAGAATCTAGTGCCTCCGCCTGGACCAATGAGGTATTTAGCGGTCTTCCCCCTGCAAGGGAAAACCTGTGACACCAGGCAGCTGCGTGGATGGCGGCCCCAAACCTCCCCCAACCACTCGGCCGCGTTCCTGAATTCTGAGTGTGGCGAGGTTCCGTCCTCTGTCTGCAGTACCTGGGATCTCCTAGGAGCCCTCCGCGTGACTTCCCCGAGTGTTTCCTAGTGCGGGCTGCCAGGGAAAGGCGGGGGTTGGGCTGGAATTGCAGGTAGCATCTAGTGCCTCCCCCTGGAAAGATCAGGTAATTAGCGGACTTCCCCCTGCCGGGGAACACCTGTGACACCAGGCAGATGCGTGGAGGGCGGCCCCAAACCTACTCCACTCACTCGGCCACGTTCAGGAATTCTGAATTTGGCGAGGATCCATCCAATGTCTGCAGCGCCTGGGATCTCGAAGGAGCCCTCCGCGTGTCTTCCCCGAGTGACTCTTATACGGGCTGCCAGGGAAAGTCGGGGGTTGGGCTGGAAATGCAGGAAGCTTCTAGATCCTCCCCCTGCACAGATCAGGTAATTAGCGGACTTCTTCCTACCAGGGAACACCTGTGACACCAGGCAGCTGCGTGGAGGGCGGCCCCAAACCTCCCCCACCCACTCGGCCACGTTCTGGGATTCTGAGTGTGGCGAGGTTCCATCCATTGTCTGCAGCGCCTGAGATCTCCTAGGAGCCCTCCGCGTGTCTTCCCCGAGTGTTTCCTTGTGCGGGCTGCCGGGGAAAGGCGGGGTTTGGGCTGGAAATGCAGGTAGCATCTAGTGCCTCCCCCTGGAAAGATCAGGTAATTAGCGGACTTCCCCCTGCAAGGGAACACCAGTGACACCAGGCAGCTGCGTGGAGGGCGGCCCCTAACCTCCCCAAACCACTCGGTCGCGTTCCAGAATTCTGAGTGTTGCGAGGTTCCGTCCTCTGTCTGCAGCGCCTGGGATATCCTAGGAGCCCTCCGAGTGTCTTCCCGGAGTGTCTGGTAGTGCGGGCTGCCAGGGAAAGGAGGGGATTGGGCTGGAAATGCAGGTAGCATCCAGTGACTCCCCCTGCACAGATCAGTTAATTAGCGGACTTCCTCCTGCCAGGGAACACCTGTGAAACCAGGCAGCTGCATGGAGGGCGGCTCCAAACCTCCCCCTCCCACTCGGCCACGTTCTGGAATTCTGAGTGTGGCGAGGTTCCATCCACTGTCTGCATCGCCTGGGATCTCCTAGGAGCCCTCCGTGAGTCTTCCCCGAGTGACTATTATGCGGGCTGCCGGGGAAAGCCGGGGGTTTGGCTGGAAACCCAGGTAACATCTATTGCCTCCCCCTAGTCCGATGAGGTATTTAGCGGTCTTCCCCTTGCAAGGGAACACCTGTGACACCAGGCAGCTGCGTGGATGGCGGCCCCAAACATCCCCCAACCACTCGGCCGCGTTCCTCAATTCTGAGTGTGGCGAGGTTCCGTCCTCTGTCTGCAGCTCCTGGGATCTCCTAGGAGCCCTCCGCGTGACTTCCCCGAGTGTCTCCTAGTGCGTGCTGTCGGGGAAATGCGGGGGTTGGGCTGCAAATGCAGGTAGCATCTAGGGCCTCCCCCTGCCCAGATCAGGTAATTAGCGGACTTCCTCCTGCCAGGGAACACCTGTGAAACCAGGCAGCTGTGGGGAGGGCGGCCCCAAACCTCCCCAACCCAGTCGGACGCGTTCTGGAATTCTCATTGTTTTGAGGTTCAGTCCTATGTTTCCGGCGCCTGGGATCCTCTAGGGGCACTCCGAGTGTCTTCCCCGAGTGTCTCGTAGTGCGGGTTCCCGGGGAAAGGCGGGGGTTGGGCTGGAAATGCAGGTAGCATCTAGTGCCTACCCCTGCACAGATGAGGTAATTAGCGGACTTCCCCCTGCAAGGGAACACCTGTTAAACCAGGCAGCTGCGTGGAGGGCGGCCCCAAACTTCCCCCACCCACTCGGCCGCGTTCCGGAATTCTGAGTGTGGCGATGTTCCGTCCTATGTCTGCAGAGCCTGAGATCTCCTAGGAGTCCTCCGAGTGTCTTCTCCGAGTATCTCATAGTGCGGGCTGTAAGGGAAATGCGGGGTTTGGGTGGGAAATGCACATAGCATCTAGTGCCTCCCCCTGCACAGATCAGGTAATTTGCGGACTTCCTCCTGCCAGGGAACACCTGTGACACCATGCACCTGCATGGAGGGCGGCCCAAAACCTCCCCCACCCACTCGGCCGCGTTCTGGAATTTTGAGTGTGAGGAGGTTTAGTCCTCTGTTAGCGGCGCCTGGGATCCCCTTGGAGCACTCTGAGTGTCTTACCCTATTGTCACGTATTGCGGGCTGCCGGGGAAATGCGGGGTTTGGGCTGGAAATGCAGGAAGTTTCTAGTGCCACCCCCTGCACAGATCAGGTAATTAGCGTACTTCATCCTGCCAGGGAACACCTGTGACAGCAGGCAGCTGCGTGGAGGGCGGCCCCAAACCTCCCCAAACCACTCGGGCACGTTCTGGGATTCTGAGTGTGGCGAGGTTCCATCCACAGTTTGCAGCACCTGAAAACTCCTAGGAGCCCTCCGCGTGTCTTCCCTGAGTGTCTCCTAGTGCGGGCTGCCGGGGAAATGCGGGGGTTGGGCTGGAAATGCAGGTAGCATCAGTGCCTCCCCCTGCACAAATCAGGTATTTAGCGGACTTCTTCCTCCCAGCGAAGAGCTGTGACACCTGGCAGCTGCGAGGAGGGCAGCCCAAAACCTCCTCAACCCACTCGGGCGCGTTCCTGAATTCTGAGTGTGGCGAGGATCCGTCCTCTGTCTTCAGCAACTGGGATCTCCTAGAAGCCCTCCGCGTGTCTTCCCCGAGTGTTTCCTAGTGCAGGCTGCCGGGGAAAGGCGGGGGTTGGGCTGGAAATGCAGGTAGCATCTAGTGCCTCCCCCTGGATGTATCAGGTAATTAGCGGACATCTCCCTGCCAGGGAACACATGTGACACCAGGCAGCTGGGTGGAAGGCGGCCCCAAACCTCCCCCACCCACTCGGCCGAGTTCCGGAATTCTGAGTGTGGCGAGGTTCCGTCCTCTGTCTGCAGCGCCTGGGATCTCCTAGAAGCCCTCCGCGTGTCTTCCCCGAGTGTCTCCAAGTGCGGACTTCCGGGGAAATGCGGGGGTTGGTCTGGAAATGCAGGAAGAATCAAGTGCCTTCCCCGGCACAGATCAGGTAATTAGCGGACATCCTCCTGCCAGGGAACACCTGTGACACCAGGCAGCTGCGTGGAGGGCGGCCCCAATCCACCCCCACCCACTCGACCACGTTGTGGAATACTGAGTGTGGCGAGGTTCCATCCACTGTCTGAAGCGCCTGAGATCTCCAAGGATCCCACCGCGTGTCTTCCCCAATTGACTTTTATGCGGGCTGCCGGAGAAAAGCGGGGGTTGTGCAGGAAATACAGGTAGCATCTAGTGCCTCCCCCTCGACAGATGAGGTATGTAGCGGTCTTCCCCCTGCAAGGGAACACGTGTGACACCAGGCAGCTGCGTGGAGGGCGGCCCAAAACCTCCCCCAACCACTCGGCCGCGTTCCTGAATTCTGAGTGTTGCGATGATCCGTCCTCTGTCTGCAGCGCCTGGGATCTCCTAGGAGCCATCCGCGTGTCTTCCCTGAGTGTCTCCTATTGCGGGCTGCCGGGGAAAGGCGGGGGTTGGGCTTGAAATGCAGGTAGCATCTAGTGCCACCACCTGGACGGATCAGGTAATTAGCGGATATCCCCAAGCCAGGGAACACATGTGACACCAGGCAGCTGCGTGGAGGGCGGCCCCTAACCTCCCCAACCCACTCGGCCACGTTCTGGGATTCTGAGTGTGGCGAGGTTCCATCCACTGTCTGCAGCACCTGAGATCTCCTAGGAGCCCTCCGCGTGTCTTCCCCGAGTGCCTCCTAGTGCGGGCTGCCGGGGAAATGCGGGGGTTGGGCTGGAAATGCAGGTAGCTTCCAGTGCCTCCCCCTGCACAGATCAGGTATTTAGCGGACTTCTTCCTCCCAGGGAACAGCTGTGACAACTGGCAGCTGCGTGGAGGGCGGCCCAAAACCTCCTCAACCCACTCGGGCGCGTTCCTGAATTCTGAGTGTGGCGAGGATCCGTCCTCTGTCTGCAGCGCCTGGGATCTCCTAGAAGCCCTCCGCATGTATTCCCCTAGTGTTTCCTAGTGCGGACTGCCGGGGAAAGGCGGGGATTGGGCTGGAAATGCAGGTAGCATCTAGTGCCTCCCCCTTGAAATATCAGGTAATTAGCGGACTTCCCCCTGCAAGGGAACACCAGTGACACCAGGCAGCTGCGTAGAGGGCGGCCCCTAACCTCCCCAAACCACTCGGCCGCGTTCCGGAATTCTGAGTGTTGCGAGGTTCCGTCCTCTGTCTGCAGCGCCTGGGATCTCCTAGGAGCCCTCCGAGTGTCTTCCCCGAGTGTCTCGTTGTGCGGGCTGCCAGGGAAAGGCGAGGGTTGGGCTGGAAATGCAGGTAGCATCTACTGCCTCCCCCTGCACAGATCAGTTAATTAGCGGACTTCCTCCTGCCAGGGAACACCTGTGAAACCAGGCAGCTGCGTGGAGGGCGGCTCCAAACCTCCCGCTCCCACTCGGCCACGTTCTGGATTTCTGAGTGTGTCGAGGTTCCATCCACTGTCTGCATCGACTGGGATCTCCTAGGAGCCCTCCGCGAGTCTTCCCCGAGTGACTCTTATGCGGGCTGCCGGGGAAAGGCGGGGGTTTGGCTGAAAACAGAGGTAGAATCTAGTGCCTCCGCCTGGACCAATGAGGTATTTAGCGGTCTTCCCCCTGCAAGGGAATACCTGTGACACCAGGCAGCTGCGTGGATTGCGGCCCCAAACCTCCCCCAACCACTTGGCCGCGTTCCTGAATTCTGAGTGTGGCGAGGTTCCGTCCTCTGTCTGCAGTACCTGGGATCTCCTAGGAGCCCTCCGCGTGACTTCCCCGAGTGTTTCCTAGTGCGGGCTGCCAGGGAAAGGCGGGGGTTGGGCTGGAATTGCAGGTAGCATCTAGTGCCTCCCCCTGGAAAGATCAGGTAATTAGCGAACTTCCCCCTGCCAGGGAACACCTGTGACACCAGGCAGCTGCGTGGAGGGCGGCCCCAAACCTACTCCACTCACTCGGCCACGTTCAGGAATTCTGAATTTGGCGAGGATCCATCCAATGTCTGCAGCGCCTGGGATCTCCTAGGAGCCCTCCGCGTGTCTTCCCCGAGTGACTCTTATACGGGCTGCCAGGGAAAGTCGGGGGTTGGGCTGGAAATGCAGGAAGCTTCTAGATCCTCCCCCTGCACAGATCAGGTAATTAGCGGACTTCTTCCTACCAGGGAACACCTGTGACACCAGGCAGCTGCGTGGAGGGCGGCCCCAAACCTCCCCCACCCACTCGGCCACGTTCTGGGATTCTGAGTGTGGCGAGGTTCCATCCATTGTCTGCAGCGCCTGAGATCTCCTAGGAGCCCTCCGCGTGTCTTCCCCGAGTGTTTCCTAGTGCGGGCTGCCGGGGAAAGGCGGGGTTTGGGCTGGAAATGCAGGTAGCATCTAGTGCCTCCCCCTGGAAAAATCAGGTAATTAGCGGACTTCCCCCTGCAAGGGAACACCAGTGACACCAGGCAGCTGCGTGGAGGGCGGCCCCTTACCTCCCCAAACCACTCGGTCGCGTTCCAGAATTCTGAGTGTTGCGAGGTTCCGTCCTCTGTCTGCAGCGCCTGGGATTTCGTAGGAGCCCTCCGAGTGTCTTCCCGGAGTGTCTGGTAGTGCGGGCTGCCAGGGAAAGGAGGGGGTTGGGCTGGAAATGCAGGTATCATCTAGTGCCTCCCCCTGCACAGATCAGTTAATTAGTGGACTTCCTCCTGCCAGGGAACACCTGTGAAACCAGGCAGCTGCGTGGAGGGCGTCTCCAAACCTCCCCCTCCCACTCGGCCACGTTCTGGAATTCTGAGTGTGGCGAGGTTCCATCCACTGTCTGCATCGCCTGGGATCTCCTAGGAGCCCTCCGTGAGTCTTCCCCGAGTGACTATTATGCGGGCTGCCGGGGAAAGGCGGGGGTTTGGCTGGAAACCCAGGTAGCATCTATTGCCTCCCCCTAGTCCGATGAGGTATTTAGCGGTCTTCCCCCTGCAAGGGAACACCTGTGACACCAGGCAGCTGCGTGGATGGCGGCCCCAAACATCCCCCAACCACTCGCCCGCGTTCCTCAATTCTGAGTGTGGCGAGGTTCCGTCCTCTGTCTGCAGAGCCTGGGATCTCCTAGGAGCCATCCGAGTGTCTTCCCCGAGTATCTTATAGTGCGGGCTGCGAGGGAAAGGCGGGGTTTTGGTTGGAAATGCAGGTAACATCTAGTGCCTCCCGTGCACAGATCAGGAAATTTGCGGACTTCCTCCTGCCAGGGAACACCTTTGACACCATGCACATGCATGGAGGGCGGCCCCAAACCTCACCCTCCCACTCGGCCGCGTTCTGGAATTTTGAGTGTGGGGAGGTTTAGTCCTCTGTTTGCGGCGCCTGGGATCCCCTTGGAGCACTCCGAGTGTCTTACCCTAGTGTCACGTATTGCGTGCTGCAGGGAAATGCGGGGTTTGAGCTGGAAATGCAGGAAGTTTCTAGTGCCTCCCCCTCCACAGATCAGGTAATTAGCGTACTTCCTCCTGCCAGGGAACACCTGTGACACCAGGTAGCTGCGTGGAGTGCGGCCTCAAACCTCCCCACCCCACTCGGGCGCATTCCGGAATTCTGAGTGTCACGAGGTTCCATCCTCTGTCTGCAGCGCCTGGGATCTCCTAGGAGCCATTCGCGTGTCTTCCCCGAGTGTCTCCTAGTGCGGGCTGCCGGGGAAATGCGGGGGTTGGGCTGGAAATGCAGGTAGCATCCAGTGCCTCCCCCTGCACAGATCAGGTATTTAGCGGACTTCTTCCTCCCAGCGAACAGCTGTGACACCTTGCAGCTGCGTGGAGAGCGGCCCAAAACCTCCTCAACCCACTCAGGCGCGTTCCTGAATTCTGAGTGTGGCGAGGATCCGTCCTCTGTCTGCAGCGCCTGGGATCTCCTAGTAGCCCTCCACGTGTCTTCCCCGATTGTCTCCTATGGGGGCTGCCGGGGAAAGGCGGGGGTTGGGCTGGAAATGAAGGTAGCATCTAGTGCCTCCCCCTGTACAGATGAGCTAATTAGCGGACTTCCCCCTGCCAGGGAACACCTGTGACACCAGGCATCTGCGTGGAGTGCAGCCCCAAACCTCCCCCAACCACTCGGCCATGTTCCAGATTTCTGAGTGTGGCGAGTTTCCGTCCTCTGTCTGCAGCGAATAGGATCTCCTAGAAGCCCACCACGTGTCTTCCCCGGGTGTTTACTAGTGCGGGCTGCAGGGGAAAGGCGGGGTGTAGGCTGGAAATTCTGGTACCATCTAGTGCCTCTCACAGCACAGATGAGGAAATTAGCGGAATTCCCCCTGCCAGGGAACACCTGTGACACCAGGCAGCTGTGGGGTGGGCGGCCCCAAACCTCACACACCCACTCGGCCGCGTTCCGGAATTCTGACTGTGGCGAGGTTCTGTCCTCTGTCTGCAGCGCCTGGGATCTCCTAGGAGTCCTCCGCGTGTCTTCACCGATTGTCTCCTAGTGTGGGCTGCCGGGAAAGTCGAGGGTTGTTCTGGAAATGCAGGTAGGATCTAGAGCATCACCCTGGACAGATCAGGTAATTAGCGGAATTCCCCCTGCCAGGGAACACTTGTGACAACTGGCAGCTGCGTGGAGGGCGCCCCCAAACCTCCCCCACCCACTCGGCCGCGTTCTGGAATTCTGAGTGTGGGGAGGTTCAGTCCTCTGTTTGCGGCGCCTGGGATCCCCTAGGAGCATTCCGATTGTCTTCCCAGAGAGACTTTTATGCGGGCTGCCAGGGAAAGGCTGGGGTTGGGCTGGAAACACAGGTAGCATCTAGTGCCTCCCCCTGGACAGATGAAGTATTTAGCGGACTTCCCCCTGCAAGGGAACACCTGTTACACCTGGCAGCTGCGTGGCGGGCGGCCCCAAACTTCCCCAACCCACTCGGCCGCATTCCGGAATTCTGAGTGTCACGAGGTTCCATCCTCTGTCTGCAGCGCCTGGGATCTTCTAGGAGCCCTCCGCGTGTCTTCCCCGAGTGACTCCTAGTGCGGGCTGCTGAGGAAAAGCGGGGGTTGGGCTAGAATAGCAGGTAGCATCTAGTGCCTCCCCCTGGACAGATCAGGTAATTAGCGGAATTCCCCCTGCCAGGGAACACCTGTGACACCAGGCAGCTGCGTGGAGGGCAGCCCCAAACCTCCCCCACGCACACGGCCACGTTCTGGAATTCGGAGTTTGGCGAGGTTCCATCCACTGTCTGCAGCGTCTGGGATCTCATAGGATCCCTCCGCGTGTCTTCCCCGAGAGACTTTTATGCGGGCTGCCGGGGAAAGGCTGGGGTTGGGCTGGAAACACAGGTAGCATCTAGTGCCTCCCCCTGGACAGATGAGGTATTTAGCGGTCTTCCCCCTGCAAGGGAACACCTGTGACACCAGGTACCTGCGTGGTAGGCGGCCTAAAACCTCCCCCACCCACTGGGCCGCGTTCCTGAATTCTGAGTGTGGCGATGATCCGTCCTCTGTCTGCAGCGCCTGGGATCTCCTAGGAGCCATTCGCGTGTCTTCCCCGAGTGTCTCCTAGTGCGGGCTGCCGGGGAAAGGCGGGGGTTGGGCTGGAAATGAAGGTAGCATCTAGTGCCTCCCCCTGCACAGATGAGGTAATTAGCGGACTTCCCCCTGCCAGGGAACACCTGTGACACCAGGCATCTGCGTGGAGTGCAGCCCCAAACCTCCCCCAACCACTCGGCCATGTTCCAGATTTCTGAGTGTGGCGAGTTTCCGTCCTCTGTCTGCAGCGAATAGGATCTCCTAGAAGCCCACCACGTGTCTTCCCCGGGTGTTTACTAGTGCGGGCTGCAGGGGAAAGGCGGGCTGTAGGCTGGAAATTCTGGTACCATCTAGTGCCTCTCACAGCACAGATGAGGAAATTAGCGGAATTCCCCCTGCCAGGGAACACCTGTGACACCAGGCAGCTGTGGGGTGGGCGGCCCCAAACCTCCCACACCCACTCGGCCGCGTTCCGGAATTCTGACTGTGGCGAGGTTCTATCCTCTGTCTGCAGCGCCTGGGATCTCCTAGGAGTCCTCCGCGTGTCTTCACCGATTGTCTCCTAGTGCGGGCTGCCGGGAAAGTCGGGGGTTGTTCTGGAAATGCAGGTAGGATCTAGAGCATCACCCTGGACAGATCAAGTAATTAGCGGAATTCCCCCTGCCAGGGAACACTTGTGACAACTGGCAGCTGCGTGGAGGGCGCCCCCAAACCTCCCCCACCCACTCGGCCGCGTTCTGGAATTCTGAGTGTGGGGAGGTTCAGTCCTCTGTTTGCGGCGCCTGGGATCCCCTAGGAGCATTCCGATTGTCTTCCCTGAGAGACTTTTATGCGGGCTGCCAGGGAAAGGCTGGGGTTGGGCTGGAAACACAGGTAGCATCTAGTGCCTCCCTCTGGACAGATGAAGTATTTAGCGGACTTCCCCCTGCAAGGGAACACCTGTTACACCTGGCAGCTGCGTGGCGGGCGGCCCCAAACTTCCCCAACCCACTCGGCCGCATTCCGGAATTCTGAGTGTCACGAGGTTCCATCCTCTGTCTGCAGCGCCTGGGATCTTCTAGGAGCCCTCCGCGTGTCTTCCCCGAGTGACTCCTAGTGCGGGCTGCTGAGGAAAAGCGGGGGTTGGGCTAGAATAGCAGGTAGCATCTAGTGCCTCCCCCTGGACAGATCAGGTAATTAGCGGAATTCCCCCTGCCAGGGAACACCTGTGACACCAGGCAGCTGCGTGGAGGGCAGCCCCAAACCTCCCCCACGCACACGGCCACGTTCTGGAATTCGGAGTTTGGCGAGGTTCCATCCACTGTCTGCAGCGTCTGGGATCTCATAGGATCCCTCCGCGTGTCTTCCCCGAGAGAATTTTATGCGGGCTGCCGGGGAAAGGCTGGGGTTGGGCTGGAAACACAGGTAGCATCTAGTGCCTCCCCCTGGACAGATGAGGTATTTAGCGGTCTTCCCCCTGCAAGGGAACACCTGTGACACCAGGTACCTGCGTGGTAGGCGGCCTAAAACCTCCCCCACCCACTGGGCCGCGTTCCTGAATTCTGAGTGTGGCGATGATCCGTCCTCTGTCTGCAGCGCCTGGGATCTCCTAGGAGCCATTCGCGTGTCTTCCCCGAGTGTCTCCTAGTGCGGGCTGCCGGGGAAAGGCGGGGGTTGGGCTGGAAATGAAGGTAGCATCTAGTGCCTCCCCCTGCAAAGATCAGGTAATTAGCGGAATTCCTCCTTTCAGGGAACAGCTGTGACACCATGCACCTGCATGGTGGGCGGCCCCAAACCTCCCACACCCACTAGGCCGCGTTCAGGAATTTTGAGTGTGGGGAGGTTTAGTCCTCTGTTTGCGGCGCCTGGGATCCCCTAGGAGCACTCCTAGTGTCTTACCCTAGTGTCTCGTATTGCGGGCTGCCGGGGAAAGGCGGGGGTTGATCTGGAAATGCAGGTAGCATCTAGTGCCTCCCCCTGGATGTATCAGGTAATTAGCGGATATCCCCCTGCAAGGGAACACATGTGACACCAGGCAGCTGCGTGGAAGGCGGCCCCAAACCTCCCCCAATCACTCGGGCGCGTTCCTGAATTCTGAGTGTGGCGAGGTTCCGTCCTCTGTCTGCAGCTCCTGGGATCTCCTAGGAGCCCTCCGCGTGACTTCCCCGAGTTTTTCCTAGTGCGGGCTGTCGGGGAAAACCAGGGGTTGGGCTGGAAATGCAGGTAGCTTCTAGTGCCTCCCCCTGCACTGATCAGGTAATTAGTGGACTTCCGCCTGCAAGGGAACACCAGTGACACCAGGAAGCTGCGTGGAGGTCGGCCCCAAACCTCTGAAACCCACTCTTCCGTGTTCCGGAATTCTGAGTGTGGCGATGTTCCGTCCTCTGTCTGCAGAGCCTGGGATCTCCTAGGAGCCATCCGAGTGTCTTCCCCGAGTATATCATAGTGTGGGCTTCCTGGGAAATGCGGGGGTTGGGCTGGAAATGCAGGTAGCATCTAGTGCCTCCCCCTGCAAAGATCAGGTAATTAGCGGAATTCCTCCTTTCAGGGAACACCTGTGACACCATGCACCTTCATGGAGGACGGCCCCAAACCTCCCCCACCCACTCGGCCGCGTTCTGGAATTTTGAGTGTGGGGAGGTTTAGTCCTCTGTTTGCGGCGCCTAGGATCCCCTTGGAGCACTCCGAGTGTCTTATCCTAGTGTCACATATTGCGGGCTGCCGGGGAAATGCGGGGTTTGGGCTGGAAATGCAGGAAGTTTCTAGTGCCTCCCCCTGCACAGATAAGGTAATTAGCGTACTTCCTCCTGCCAGGGAACACCTGTGACACCAGGCAGCTGCGTGTAGGGCGGCCCCAAAACTCCCCCACCCACTCGGCCACGTTCTGGATTTCTGAGTGTGGCGAGGTTCCATCCACTGTCTGCAGCGCCTGGGATCTCCTATGAGCCCTCCGTGTGTCTTCCCCGAGTGCCTCCTAGTGCGGGCTGCCGGGAAATGCGGGGGTTGGGCTGGAAATTCAGGTAACATCTAGTGCCTCTCCCTGAACAGATCAGG
This sequence comes from Camelus bactrianus, assembly GCF_048773025.1. Classification (NCBI taxonomy): domain Eukaryota; kingdom Metazoa; phylum Chordata; class Mammalia; order Artiodactyla; family Camelidae; genus Camelus; species Camelus bactrianus. The sequence goes on from NC_133546.1 coordinate 90,604,872, forward strand.
TATTTAGCGGAATTCTTCCTCCAAGCGAACACCTGTGACATCTGGCAGCTGCGTGAAGGGCGGCCCAAAACCTCCCCAACCCACTCGGAAGCGTTCCGGAATTCTGAGTGTGGCGAGATCCGTCCCCTATCTGCAGTGCCTGGGATCTCTTAGGAGCCCTCCGCATGTCTTCCCCGAGTGTCTCCTAGTGCGGGCTGCCAGGGAAAGGCGGGGGTTGGGCTGGAAATGCAGGTAGCATCTAGTGCCTCCCCCTGCACAGATCAGGTAATTAGCGGAATTCCTCCTGTCAGGGAACACCTGTGACACCATGCAACTGCATGGTGGGCGGCCCAAATCCTCCCCAATCCACTCGGCCAAGTTCTGGAATTCTGAGTGTGGGGAGGTTTAGTCCTCTGTTTGCGGCGCCTGGGATCCCCTAGGAGCACTCCGAGTGTCTTCCCCGAGTGTTTCCTTTTGCGGGCTGCCGGGGAATGGCGGGGGTTGGGTTGGAATTGCAGGTAGCATCTAGTGCCTCCTCCTGGATGTATCATGTAATTAGCGGACATCCCCCTGCCAGGGAACAACTGTGACACCAGGCAGCTGCGTGGAGGGCGGCCCCAAACCACCCCCACCCACTCGGCCACGTTGTGGAATACTGAGTGTGGCGAGGTTCCATCCACTGTCTGCAGCGCCTGAGATCTCCTAGGAGCCCTCCGCGTGTCTTCCCAGAGTGTCTCCTAGTGCGGGCTGCCGGGGAAATGCGGGGTTGGGCTGGAAATGCAGGTAGCATCCAGTGCCTCCCCCTGCACAGATCAGGTATTTAGCGGACTTCTTCCTCCCAGCGAACAGCTGTGACACCTGGCAGCTGCGTGGAGGGCGGCCCAAAACCTCCTCAACCCACTCGGGCGCGTTCCTGAATTCTGAGTGTGGCGAGGATCCGTCCTCTGTCTGCAGCGCCTGGGATCTCCTAGAAGCCCTCCACGTGTCCTCCCCGAGTGTTTCCTAGTGCGGGCTGCAAGGGAAAGGCGGGGATAGGGCTGGAAATGCAGGTAGCATCTAGTACCTCCCCCTGGAAAGATCAGGTAATTAGCGGAATTCCCCCTGCAAGGGAACACCAGTGACACCAGGCAGCTGCGTGGTGGGCGGCCCATAACCTCCCCAAACTACACGGCCGCGTTCCGGAATTCTGAGTGTTGCGAGGTTCCGTCCTCTGTCTGCAGCGCCTGGGATCTCCTAGGAGCCCTCCGAGTGTCTTCCCAGAGTGTCTCCTAGTGTGGGCTGCCAGGGAAAGGCGGGGGTTGGGCTGGAAATGCTGGTAGCATCTAGTGCCTCCCCCTGCACAGATCAGTTAATTAGTGGATTTCCTCCTGCAAGGGAACACCTGTGAAACCAGGCAGCTGCGTGGATGTCGGCCCCAAACCTCCGCAACCCACTCTTCCGCGTTCCGGAATTCTGAGTGTGGCGATATTCCGTCCTCTATCTGCAGAGCCTGGGATCTCCTAGGAGCCATCCGAGTGTCTTCCCGGAGTATATCATAGTGCGGGCTGCGAGGGAAAGGCGGGGTTTGGGTTGGAAATGCAGGTAGCATCTAGTGCCTCCCCCTGCACAGATCAGGTAAATAGCGGACTTCCTCCTGCCAGGGAACACCTGTGACACCATGCACCTGCATGGATGGCGGCCCCAAACCTCCCCCAACGACTGGGCCGCGTTCTGGAATTCTCATTGTGTTGAGTTTCAGTCCTCTGTTTGCGGCGCCTGGGATCTCCTAGAAGCACTCCGCTTGTCTTCCCCGAGTGTCTCGTAGTGCGGGCTTCCTGGGAAATGCGGGGGTTGGGCTGGAAATGCAGGTAGCATCTAGTGCCTCCCCCTGCAAAGATCAGGTAATTAGCGGAATTCCTCCTATCAGGGAATACCTGTGATACCGTGCACCTGCATGGTGGGCGGCCCCAAACCTCCCCAACCCACTCGGCCGCGTTCTGGAATTTTGAGTGTGGGGAGGTTTAGTCCTCTGTTTGCGGCGCCTGGGATCCCTTAGGAGCACTCCGAGTGTCATCCCCTAGTATCTCCTAGTGCGGGCTGTCGGGGAAAGGCGGGGGTTGGGCTGGAAATGCAGGTAGCATCTAGTGCCTCCACCTGGAAAGATCAGGTAATTATCGGATTTCTCCCTGCCAGGGAACACCTGTGACACCAGGCAGCTGCATGGAGGGCGGCCCCAAACCTACCCCACTCACTCGGCCACGTTCAGGAATTCTGAATTTGGCGAGATTCCATCCATTGTCTGCAGCGCCTGGGATCTCCAAGGAGCCCTCCGGGTGTCTTCCCCGAGTGACTCTTATACGGGCTGCCGGGGAAAGTCGGGGGCTGGGCTGGAAATGCAGGAAGCTTCTAGATCCTCCCCCTGCACAGATCTTGTAATTAGCGGACTTCCTCCTACCAGGGAACACCTGTGACACCAGGCAGCTGCCTGGAGGGCGGCCCCAAACCTCCCCCACCCACTCGGCCACGTTCTGGGATTCTGAGTGTGGCGAGGTTCCATCCATTGTCTGCAGCGCCTGAGATCTCCTAGGAGCCATCTGCGTGTATTCCCCAAGTGTCTCCTAGTGCGGGCTGCCGGGAAAACGCGGGGGTTGGGCTGGAAATGCAGGTAGCATCCAGTGCCTCCCCCTGCACAGATCAGGAATTTAGCGGAATTCTTCCTCCCAGTGAAAACCTGTGACACCTGGTAGCTGCGTGGAGGGCGGCCCAAAACCTCCTAAACCCACTTGGGCGCGTTCCTGAATTCTGAGTGTGGCGAGGATCCGTCCTCGGTCTGCAGCGTCTGGGATCTCCTAGAAGCCCTACGCGTGTCTTCCCCGAGTGTTTCCTAGTGCGGACTGCAGGGGAAAGGCGGGGGTTGGGCTGGAAATGCAGGTAGCATCTAGTGCCTCCCCCTGGAAAGATCAGGTAATTAGCGGACTTCCCCCTGCAAGGGAGCACCAGTGACACCAGGCAGCTGCGTGGAGGGCGGCCCCTAACCTCCCCAAACCACTCGGACGCGTTCCGGAATTCTGAGTGTTGCGAGGTTCCGTCCTCTGTTTGCAGCGCCTGGGATATCCTAGGAGCCCTCCGAGTGTCTTCCCCGAGTGTCTCGTAGTGCGGGCTGCCAGGGAAAGGCGGGGGTTGGGCTGGAAATGCAGGTAGCATCTAGTGCCTCCCCCTGCACAGATCAGTTAGTTAGCGGACTTCCTCCTGCCAGGGAACACCTGTGAATCCAGGCAGCTGCGTGGTTGGCGGCCCCAAACCTCCCCCAACCACTCGGCCGCGTTCCTGAGTTCTGAGTGTGGCGAGGTTCCATCCTCTGTCTGCAGCTCCTGGGATCTCCTAGGAGCCCTCCGCGTGACTTCCCAGAGTGTCTCCTAGTGCGGGCTGTCAGGGAAAAGCGGGGGTTGTGCTGGAAAAACAGGTAGCATCTAGTGCCTCCCCCTCGACAGATGAGGTATGTAGCGGTCTTCCCCCTGCAAGGGAACACGTGTGACACCAGGCAACTGCGTGGAGGGCGGCCCAAAAACTCCCCCACCCACTCGGCCGCGTTCCTGAATTCTGAGTGTGGCGATGATCCATCCTCTTTCTGCAGCGCCTGGGATCTCCTAGTAGCCATCCGCATGTCTTCCCCGAGTGTCTCCTAGTGCGGGCTCCCGGGGAAATACGGGGGTTGGGCTGGAAATGCAGGTAGCATCTAGTGCCACCACCTGGACGGATCAGGTAATTAGCGGATATCCCCCAGCCGGGGAACACATGTGACACCAGGCAGCTGCGTGGAGGTCGGCCCCAAACCTCCCCCACCCACTCGGCCACGTTCTGGGATTCTGAGTGTGGCGAGGTTCCATCCACTGTCTGCAGCACCTGAGATCTCCTAGGAGCCCTCCGCGTGTCTTCCCCGAGTGTCTCCTAGTGCGGGCTGCCGGGGAAATGCGGGGTTGGGCTGGAAATGCAGGTAGCATCCAGTGCCTCCCCCTGCACTGATCAGGTATTTAGCGGACTTCTTCCCTCCAGCGAACAGCTGTGACACCTGGCAGCTGCGTGGAGGGCGGCCCAAAACCTTTTCAACCCACTCGGCGCGTTCCTGAATTCTGAGTGTGGCGAGGATCCGTCCTCTGTCTGCAGCGCCTGGGATCTCCTAGAAGCCCTCCACGTGTCCTCCCCGAGTGTTTCCTAGTGCGGGCTGCCAGGGAAAGGCGGGGATTGGGCTGGAAATGCAGGTAGCATCTAGTACCTCCCCCTGGAAAGATCAGGTAATTAGCGGACTTCCCCCTGCAAGGGAACACCAGTGACACCAGGCAGCTGCGTGGAGGGCGGCCCATAACCTCCCCAAACTACACGGCCGCGTTCCGGAATTCTGAGTGTTGCGAGGTTCCGTCCTCTGTCTGCAGCTCCTGGGATCTCCTAGGAGCCCTCCGAGTGTCTTCCCAGAGTGTCTCCTAGTGCGGTCTGCCAGGGAAAGGCGGGGGTTCGGCTTAAAATGCAGGTAGCATCTAGTGCCTCCCCCTGCACAGATCAGTTAATTAGTGGATTTCCTCCTGAAAGGGAACACCTGTGAAACCAGGCAGCTGCGTGGAGGGCGGCTCCAAACCTCCCCCTCCCACTCGGCCACGTTCTGGAATTCTGAGTGTGGCGAGGTTCCATCCACTGTCTGCATCGCCTGGGATCTCCTAGGAGCCCTCCGCGTGTCTTCCCGGAGTGACTCTTATGCGGGCTGCCGGGGAAAGCCGGGGGTTTGGCTGGAAACACAGGCAGAATCTAGTGCCTCCCCCTGGACCGATGAGGTATTTAGCGGTCTTCCCCCTGCAAGTGAACACCTGTGACACCAGGCATCTGCGTGGACGGCGGCCCCAAACCTCCCCCAACCACTCGGCTGCGTTCCTGAATTCTGAGTGTGGCGAGGTTCCGTCCTCTGTCTGCAGCTCCTGGGATCTCCTAGGAGCCCTCCGCGTGACTTCCCCGAGTGTCTCCTATTGCGGGCTGTCGGGGAAAACCGGGGGTTGGGCTGGAAATGCAGGTAGCATCTAGTGCCTCCCCCTGCACAGATCAGGTAATTAGCGGACTTCCGCCTGCAAGGGAACACCAGTGACACCAGGCAGCTGCGTGGATGTCGGCCCCAAACCTCCGCAACTCACTCTTCCTCGTTCCGGAATTCTGAGTGTGGCGATATTCCGTCCTCTATCTGCAGAGCCTGGGATCTCCTAGGAGCCATCCGAGTGTCTTCCCGGAGTATATCTTAGTGCGGGCTGCGAGGGAAAGGCGGGGTTTGGGTTGGAAATGCAGGTAGCATCTAGTGCCTCCCCCTGCACAGATCAGGTAAATAGCGGACTTCCTCCTGCCAGGGAACACCTGTGACACCATGCACCTGCATGGATGGCGGCCCCAAACCTCCCCCAACGACTGGGCCGCGTTCTGGAATTTTCATTGTGTTGAGTTTCAGTCCTCTGTTTGCGGCGCCTGGGATCTCCTAGAAGCACTCCGCTTGTCTTCCCCGAGTGTCTCGTAGTGCGGGCTTCCTGGGAAATGCGGGGGTTGGGCTGGAAATGCAGGTAGCATCTAGTGCCTCCCCCTGCAAAGATCAGGTAATTAGCGGAATTCCTCCTTTCAGAGAATACCTGTGATACCATGCACCTGCATGGTGGGCGGCCCCAAACCTCCCCAACCCACTCGGCCGCGTTCTGGAATTTTGAGTGTGGGGAGGTTTAGTCCTCTGTTTGCGGCGCCTGGGATCCCTTAGGAGCACTCCGAGTGTCATCCCCTAGTATCTCCTAGTGCGGGCTGTCGGGGAAAGGCGGGGGTTGGGCTGGAAATGCAGGTAGCATCTAGTGCCTCCACCTGGAAGGATCAGGTAATTATCGGATTTCTCCCTGCCAGGGAACACCTGTGACACCAGGCAGCTGCGTTGTGGGCGGCCCCAAACCTACCCCACTCACTCGGCCACGTTCAGGAATTCTGAGTTTGGCGAGATTCCATCCACTTTCTGCAGCGCCTGGGATCTCCAAGGAGCCCTCCGCGTGTCTTCCCCGAGTGACTCCTAGTGCGGGCTGCTGAGGAAAAGCGGGGGTTGGGCTAGAATAGCAGGTAGCATCTAGTGCCTCCCCCTGGACAGATCAGGTAATTAGCGGAATTCCTCCTTTCAGGGAACACCTGTGACACCATGCACCTGCATGGTGGGCGGCCCCAAACCTCCCCCACCAACTCGGCCGCGTTATGGAATTTTGAGTGTGGGGAGGTTTAGTCCTCAGTTTGAGGCGCCTGGGATCCCCTAGGAGAACTCCTAGTGTCTTACCCTAGTGTCTCGTATTGCGGGCTGCTGGGGAAAGGCGGGGGTTGGGCTGGAAATGCAGGTAGCATCTAGTGCCTCCCCCTGCAAACATCAGTTAATTTGCGGACTTCCTCCTGCCAGGGAACACCTGTGACACCATGCACTTTCATGGAGGGCGGCCCCAAACCTCCCCCACCCACTCGGCCGCGTTCTGGAATTTTGAGTGTGGGGAGGTTTAGTCCTCTGTTTGCGGCGCCTGGGATCCCCTTGGAGCACTCCGAGTGTCTTACCCTAGTGTCATGTATTGCGGGCAGCCGGGGAAATGCGGGGTTTGGGCTGGAAATGCAGGAAGTTTCTAGTGCCTCCCCCTGCACAGATCAGGTAAGTAGCCTACTTCCTCCTGCCAGGGAACACCTGTGACACCAGGCAGCTGCGTGGAGGGCGGCTTCAAACCTCCCCCACCCACTCGGCCACGTTCTGGAATTCTGAGTGTGGCGAGGTTCCATCCACTGTCTGCAGCGACTGGGATCTCCTATGAGCCCTCCGTGTGTCTTCCCCGAGTGTCTCCTAGTGCGGGCTGCCGGGAAATGTGGGGGTTGGGCTGGAAATGCAGGTAACATCTAGTGCCTCTCCCTGAAAAGTTCAGGTATTTAGCGGACTTCTTCCTCCAAGCGAACACCTGTGACATCTGGCAGCTGCGTGAAGGGCGGCCCAAAACCTCCCCAACCTACTAGGAAGCTTTCCGGAATTCTGAGTGTGGCGAGATCCGTCCCCTATCTGCAGTGCCTGGGATCTCCTAGGAGCCCTCCGCATGTCTTCCCCGAGTGTTTCCTTTTGCGGGCTGCCGGGGAATGGCGGGGGTTGGGTTGGAATTGCAGGTAGCATCTAGTGCCTCCTCCTGGATGTATCATGTAATTAGCGGACATCCCCCTGCCAGGGAACAACTGTGACACCAGGCAGCTGCGTGGAGGGCGGCCCCAAACCACCCCCACCCACTCGGCCACGTTGTGGATTACTGAGTGTGGCGAGGTTCCATCCACTGTCTGCAGCGCCTGAGATCTCCTAGGAGCCCTCCGCGTGTCTTCCCAGAGTGTCTCCTAGTGCGGGCTGCCGGGGAAATGCGGGGTTGGGCTGGAAATGCAGGTAGCATCCAGTGCCTCCCCCTGCACAGATCAGGAATTTAGCGGACTTCTTCCTCCCAGCGAACAGCTGTGACACCTGGCAGCTGCGTGGAGGGCGGCCCAAAACCTCCTCAACCCACTCGGGCGCGTTCCTGAATTCTGAGTGTGGCGAGGATCCGTCCTCTGTCTGCAGCGCCTGGGATCTCCTAGAAGCCCTCCACGTGTCCTCCCCGAGTGTTTCCTAGTGCGGGCTGCAAGGGAAAGGCGGGGATTGGGCTGGAAATGCAGGTAGCATCTAGTACCTCCCCCTGGAAAGATCAGGTAATTAGCGGAATTCCCCCTGCAAGGGAACACCAGTGACACCAGGCAGCTGCGTGGTGGGCGGCCCATAACCTCCCCAAACTACACGGCCGCCTTCCGGAATTCTGAGTGTTGCGAGGTTCCGTCCTCTGTCTGCAGCGCCTGGGATCTCCTAGGAGCCCTCCGAGTGTCTTCCCAGAGTGTCTCCTAGTGTGGGCTGCCAGGGAAAGGCGGGGGTTGGGCTGGAAATGCTGGTAGCATCTAGTGCCTCCCCCTGCACAGATCAGTTAATTAGTGGATTTCCTCCTTCAAGGGAACACCTGTGAAACCAGGCAGCTGCGTGGAGGACAGCTCCAAACCTCCCCCTCCCACTCGGCCACGTTCTGGAATTCTGAGTGTGGCGAGGTTCCATCCACTGTCTGCATCGCCTTGGATCTCCTAGGAGCCCTCCGCGAGTCTTCCCGGAGTGACTCTTATGCGGGCTGCCGGGGAAAGCCGGGGGATTGGCTGGAAACACAGGCAGAATCTAGTGCCTCCCCCTGGACCGATGAGGTATTTAGCGGTCTTCCCCCTGCAAGGGAACACCTGTGACACCAGGCAGCTGCGTGGACGGCAGCCCCAAACCTCCCCCAACCACTCGGCCGCGTTCCTGAATTCTGTGTGTGGCGAGGTTCCGTCCTCTGTCTGCAGCTACTGGGATCTCCTAGGAGCCCTCCGCGTGACTTCCCCGAGTGTCTCCTAGTGCGGGCTGTCGGGGAAAACCGGGGGTTGGGCTGGAAATGCAGGTAGCATCTAGTGCCTCCCCCTGCACAGATCAGGTAATTAGCGGACTTCCGCCTGCAAGGGAACACCAGTGACACCAGGCAGCTGCGTGGATGTCGGCCCCAAACCTCCGCAACCCACTCTTCCGCGTTCCGGAATTCTGAGTGTGGCGATATTCCGTCCTCTATCTGCAGAGCCTGGGATCTCCTAGGAGCCATCCGAGTGTCCTCCCGGAGTATATCATAGTGCGGGCTGCGAGGGAAAGGCGGGGTTTGGGTTGGAAATGCAGGTAGCATCTAGTGCCTCCCCCTGCACAGATCAGGTAAATAGCGGACTTCCTCCTGCCAGGGAACACCTGTGACACCATGCACCTGCATGGATGGCGGCCCCAAACCTCCCCAAACGACTGGGCCGCGTTCTGGAATTCTCATTGTGTTGAGTTTCAGTCCTCTGTTTGCGGCGCCTGGGATCTCCTAGAAGCACTCCGCTTGTCTTCCCCGAGTGTCTCGTAGTGCGGGCTTCCTGGGAAATGCGGGGGTTGGGCTGGAAATGCAGGTAGCATCTAGTGCCTCCCCCTGCAAAGATCAGGTAATTAGCGGAATTCCTCCTATCAGGGAACACCTGTGATACCGTGCACCTGCATGGTGGGCGGCCCCAAACCTCCCCAACCCACTCGGCCGCGTTCTGGAATTTTGAGTGTGGGGAGGTTTAGTCCTCTGTTTGCGGCGCCTGGGATCCCTTAGGAGCACTCCGAGTGTCATCCCCTAGTATCTCCTAGTGCGGGCTGCCGGGGAAAGGCGGGGGTTGGGCTGGAAATGCAGGTAGCATCTAGTGCCTCCACCTGGAAAGATCAGGTAATTATCGGATTTCTCCCTGCCAGGGAACACCTGTGACACCAGGCAGCTGCATGGAGGGCGGCCCCAAACCTACCCCACTCACTCGGCCACGTTCAGGAATTCTGAATTTGGCGAGATTCCATCCATTGTCTGCAGCGCCTGGGATCTCCAAGGAGCCCTCCGGGTGTCTTCCCCGAGTGACTCTTATACGGGCTGCCGGGGAAAGTCGGGGGCTGGGCTGGAAATGCAGGAAGCTTCTAGATCCTCCCCCTGCACAGATCTTGTAATTAGCGGACTTCCTCCTACCAGGGAACACCTGTGACACCAGGCAGCTGCCTGGAGGGCGGCCCCAAACCTCCCCCACCCACTCGGCCACGTTCTGGGATTCTGAGTGTGGCGAGGTTCCATCCATTGTCTGCAGCGCCTGAGATCTCCTAGGAGCCATCTGCGTGTATTCCCCGAGTGTCTCCTAGTGCGGGCTGCCGGGAAAACGCGGGGGTTGGGCTGGAAATGCAGGTAGCATCTAGTGCCTCCTCCTGGATGTATCATGTAATTAGCGGACATCCCCCTGCCAGGGAACAACTGTGACACCAGGCAGCTGCGTGGAGGGCGGCCCCAAACCACCCCCACCCACTCGGCCACGTTGTGGATTACTGAGTGTGGCGAGGTTCCATCCACTGTCTGCAGCGCCTGAGATCTCCTAGGAGCCCTCCGCGTGTCTTCCCAGAGTGTCTCCTAGTGCGGGCTGCCGGGGAAATGCGGGGTTGGGCTGGAAATGCAGGTAGCATCCAGTGCCTCCCCCTGCACAGATCAGGAATTTAGCGGACTTCTTCCTCCCAGCGAACAGCTGTGACACCTGGCAGCTGCGTGGAGGGCGGCCCAAAACCTCCTCAACCCACTCGGGCGCGTTCCTGAATTCTGAGTGTGGCGAGGATCCGTCCTCTGTCTGCAGCGCCTGGGATCTCCTAGAAGCCCTCCACGTGTCCTCCCCGAGTGTTTCCTAGTGCGGGCTGCAAGGGAAAGGCGGGGATTGGGCTGGAAATGCAGGTAGCATCTAGTACCTCCCCCTGGAAAGATCAGGTAATTAGCGGAATTCCCCCTGCAAGGGAACACCAGTGACACCAGGCAGCTGCGTGGTGGGCGGCCCATAACCTCCCCAAACTACACGGCCGCGTTCCGGAATTCTGAGTGTTGCGAGGTTCCGTCCTCTGTCTGCAGCGCCTGGGATCTCCTAGGAGCCCTCCGAGTGTCTTCCCAGAGTGTCTCCTAGTGTGGGCTGCCAGGGAAAGGCGGGGGTTGGGCTGGAAATGCTGGTAGCATCTAGTGCCTCCCCCTGCACAGATCAGTTAATTAGTGGATTTCCTCCTTCAAGGGAACACCTGTGAAACCAGGCAGCTGCGTGGAGGACAGCTCCAAACCTCCCCCTCCCACTCGGCCACGTTCTGGAATTCTGAGTGTGGCGAGGTTCCATCCACTGTCTGCATCGCCTTGGATCTCCTAGGAGCCCTCCGCGAGTCTTCCCGGAGTGACTCTTATGCGGGCTGCCGGGGAAAGCCGGGGGATTGGCTGGAAACACAGGCAGAATCTAGTGCCTCCCCCTGGACCGATGAGGTATTTAGCGGTCTTCCCCCTGCAAGGGAACACCTGTGACACCAGGCAGCTGCGTGGACGGCAGCCCCAAACCTCCCCCAACCACTCGGCCGCGTTCCTGAATTCTGTGTGTGGCGAGGTTCCGTCCTCTGTCTGCAGCTACTGGGATCTCCTAGGAGCCCTCCGCGTGACTTCCCCGAGTGTCTCCTAGTGCGGGCTGTCGGGGAAAACCGGGGGTTGGGCTGGAAATGCAGGTAGCATCTAGTGCCTCCCCCTGCACAGATCAGGTAATTAGCGGACTTCCGCCTGCAAGGGAACACCAGTGACACCAGGCAGCTGCGTGGATGTCGGCCCCAAACCTCCGCAACCCACTCTTCCGCGTTCCGGAATTCTGAGTGTGGCGATATTCCGTCCTCTATCTGCAGAGCCTGGGATCTCCTAGGAGCCATCCGAGTGTCCTCCCGGAGTATATCATAGTGCGGGCTGCGAGGGAAAGGCGGGGTTTGGGTTGGAAAAGCAGGTAGCATCTAGTGCCTCCCCCTGCACAGATCAGGTAAATAGCGGACTTCCTCCTGCCAGGGAACACCTGTGACACCATGCACCTGCATGGATGGCGGCCCCAAACCTCCCCCAACGACTGGGCCGCGTTCTGGAATTCTCATTGTGTTGAGTTTCAGTCCTCTGTTTGCGTCGCCTGGGATCTCCTAGAAGCACTCCGCTTGTCTTCCCCGAGTGTCTCGTAGTGCGGGCTTCCTGGGAAATGCGGGGGTTGGGCTGGAAATGCAGGTAGCATCTAGTGCCTCCCCCTGCAAAGATCAGGTAATTAGCGGAATTCCTCCTATCAGGGAACACCTGTGATACCGTGCACCTGCATGGTGGGCGGCCCCAAACCTCCCCAACCCACTCGGCCGCGTTCTGGAATTTTGAGTGTGGGGAGGTTTAGTCCTCTGTTTGCGGCGCCTGGGATCCCTTAGGAGCACTCCGAGTGTCATCCCCTAGTATCTCCTAGTGCGGGCTGCCGGGGAAAGGCGGGGGTTGGGCTGGAAATGCAGGTAGCATCTAGTGCCTCCACCTGGAAAGATCAGGTAATTATCGGATTTCTCCCTGCCAGGGAACACCTGTGACACCAGGCAGCTGCATGGAGGGCGGCCCCAAACCTACCCCACTCACTCGGCCACGTTCAGGAATTCTGAATTTGGCGAGATTCCATCCATTGTCTGCAGCGCCTGGGATCTCCAAGGAGCCCTCCGGGTGTCTTCCCCGAGTGACTCTTATACGGGCTGCCGGGGAAAGTCGGGGGCTGGGCTGGAAATGCAGGAAGCTTCTAGATCCTCCCCCTGCACAGATCTTGTAATTAGCGGACTTCCTCCTACCAGGGAACACCTGTGACACCAGGCAGCTGCCTGGAGGGCGGCCCCAAACCTCCCCCACCCACTCGGCCACGTTCTGGGATTCTGAGTGTGGCGAGGTTCCATCCATTGTCTGCAGCGCCTGAGATCTCCTAGGAGCCATCTGCGTGTATTCCTCGAGTGTCTCCTAGTGCGGGCTGCCGGGAAAACGCGGGGGTTGGGCTGGAAATGCAGGTAGCATCCAGTGCCTCCCCCTGCACAGATCAGGAATTTAGCGGACTTCTTCCTCCCAGTGAAAACCTGTGACACCTGGTAGCTGCGTGGAGGGCGGCCCAAAACCTCCTAAACCCACTTGGGCGCGTTCCTGAATTCTGAGTGTGGCGAGGATCCGTCCTCGGTCTGCAGCGTCTGGGATCTCCTAGAAGCCCTACGCGTGTCTTCCCCGAGTGTTTCCTAGTGCGGACTGCAGGGGAAAGGCGGGGGTTGGGCTGGAAATGCAGGTAGCATCTAGTGCCTCCCCCTGGAAAGATCAGGTAATTAGCGGACTTCCCCCTGCAAGGGAGCACCAGTGACACCAGGCAGCTGCGTGGAGGGCGGCCCCTAACCTCCCCAAACCACTCGGACGCGTTCCGGAATTCTGAGTGTTGCGAGGTTCCGTCCTCTGTTTGCAGCGCCTGGGATATCCTAGGAGCCCTCCGAGTGTCTTCCCCGAGTGTCTCGTAGTGCGGGCTGCCAGGGAAAGGCGGGGGTTGGGCTGGAAATGCAGGTAGCATCTAGTGCCTCCCCCTGCACAGATCAGTTAGTTAGCGGACTTCCTCCTGCCAGGGAACACCTGTGAATCCAGGCAGCTGCGTGGTTGGCGGCCCCAAACCTCCCCCAACCACTCGGCCGCGTTCCTGAGTTCTGAGTGTGGCGAGGTTCCATCCTCTGTCTGCAGCTCCTGGGATCTCCTAGGAGCCCTCCGCGTGACTTCCCAGAGTGTCTCCTAGTGCGGGCTGTCAGGGAAAAGCGGGGGTTGTGCTGGAAAAACAGGTAGCATCTAGTGCCTCCCCCTCGACAGATGAGGTATGTAGCGGTCTTCCCCCTGCAAGGGAACACGTGTGACACCAGGCAACTGCGTGGAGGGCAGCCCAAAAACTCCCCCACCCACTCGGCCGCGTTCCTGAATTCTGAGTGTGGCGATGATCCATCCTCTTTCTGCAGCGCCTGGGATCTCCTAGTAGCCATCCGCATGTCTTCCCCGAGTGTCTCCTAGTGCGGGCTCCCGGGGAAATACGGGGGTTGGGCTGGAAATGCAGGTAGCATCTAGTGCCACCACCTGGACGGATCAGGTAATTAGCGGATATCCCCCAGCCGGGGAACACATGTGACACCAGGCAGCTGCGTGGAGGGCGGCCCCAAACCTCCCCCACCCACTCGGCCACGTTCTGGGATTCTGAGTGTGGCGAGGTTCCATCCACTGTCTGCAGCACCTGAGATCTCCTAGGAGCCCTCCGCGTGTCTTCCCCGAGTGTCTCCTAGTGCGGGCTGCCGGGGAAATGCGGGGTTGGGCTGGAAATGCAGGTAGCATCCAGTGCCTCCCCCTGCACTGATCAGGTATTTAGCGGACTTCTTCCCTCCAGCGAACAGCTGTGACACCTGGCAGCTGCGTGGAGGGCGGCCCAAAACCTTTTCAACCCACTCGGCGCGTTCCTGAATTCTGAGTGTGGCGAGGATCCGTCCTCTGTCTGCAGCGCCTGGGATCTCCTAGAAGCCCTCCACGTGTCCTCCCCGAGTGTTTCCTAGTGCGGGCTGCCAGGGAAAGGCGGGGATTGGGCTGGAAATGCAGGTAGCATCTAGTACCTCCCCCTGGAAAGATCAGGTAATTAGCGGACTTCCCCCTGCAAGGGAACACCAGTGACACCAGGCAGCTGCGTGGAGGGCGGCCCATAACCTCCCCAAACTACACGGCCGCGTTCCGGAATTCTGAGTGTTGCGAGGTTCCGTCCTCTGTCTGCAGCTCCTGGGATCTCCTAGGAGCCCTCCGAGTGTCTTCCCAGAGTGTCTCCTAGTGCGGTCTGCCAGGGAAAGGCGGGGGTTCGGCTTAAAATGCAGGTAGCATCTAGTGCCTCCCCCTGCACAGATCAGTTAATTAGTGGATTTCCTCCTGAAAGGGAACACCTGTGAAACCAGGCAGCTGCGTGGAGGGCGGCTCCAAACCTCCCCCTCCCACTCGGCCACGTTCTGGAATTCTGAGTGTGGCGAGGTTCCATCCACTGTCTGCATCGCCTGGGATCTCCTAGGAGCCCTCCGCGTGTCTTCCCGGAGTGACTCTTATGCGGGCTGCCGGGGAAAGCCGGGGGTTTGGCTGGAAACACAGGCAGAATCTAGTGCCTCCCCCTGGACCGATGAGGTATTTAGCGGTCTTCCCCCTGCAAGGGAACACCTGTGACACCAGGCATCTGCGTGGACGGCGGCCCCAAACCTCCCCCAACCACTCGGCTGCGTTCCTGAATTCTGAGTGTGGCGAGGTTCCGTCCTCTGTCTGCAGCTCCTGGGATCTCCTAGGAGCCCTCCGCGTGACTTCCCCGAGTGTCTCCTAGTGCGGGCTGTCGGGGAAAACCGGGGGTTGGGCTGGAAATGCAGGTAGCATCTAGTGCCTCCCCCTGCACAGATCAGGTAATTAGCGGACTTCCGCCTGCAAGGGAACACCAGTGACACCAGGCAGCTGCGTGGATGTCGGCCCCAAACCTCCGCAACTCACTCTTCCTCGTTCCGGAATTCTGAGTGTGGCGATATTCCGTCCTCTATCTGCAGAGCCTGGGATCTCCTAGGAGCCATCCGAGTGTCTTCCCGGAGTATATCTTAGTGCGGCCTGCGAGGGAAAGGCGGGGTTTGGGTTGGAAATGCAGGTAGCATCTAGTGCCTCCCCCTGCACAGATCAGGTAAATAGCGGACTTCCTCCTGCCAGGGAACACCTGTGACACCATGCACCTGCATGGATGGCGGCCCCAAACCTCCCCCAACGACTGGGCCGCGTTCTGGAATTTTCATTGTGTTGAGTTTCAGTCCTCTGTTTGCGGCGCCTGGGATCTCCTAGAAGCACTCCGCTTGTCTTCCCCGAGTGTCTCGTAGTGCGGGCTTCCTGGGAAATGCGGGGGTTGGGCTGGAAATGCAGGTAGCATCTAGTGCCTCCCCCTGCAAAGATCAGGTAATTAGCGGAATTCCTCCTTTCAGAGAATACCTGTGATACCATGCACCTGCATGGTGGGCGGCCCCAAACCTCCCCAACCCACTCGGCCGCGTTCTGGAATTTTGAGTGTGGGGAGGTTTAGTCCTCTGTTTGCGGCGCCTGGGATCCCTTAGGAGCACTCCGAGTGTCATCCCCTAGTATCTCCTAGTGCGGGCTGTCGGGGAAAGGCGGGGGTTGGGCTGGAAATGCAGGTAGCATCTAGTGCCTCCACCTGGAAGGATCAGGTAATTATCGGATTTCTCCCTGCCAGGGAACACCTGTGACACCAGGCAGCTGCGTTGTGGGCGGCCCCAAACCTACCCCACTCACTCGGCCACGTTCAGGAATTCTGAGTTTGGCGAGATTCCATCCACTTTCTGCAGCGCCTGGGATCTCCAAGGAGCCCTCCGCGTGTCTTCCCCGAGTGTCTCGTAGTGCGGGTTCCCGGGGAAAGGCGGGGGTTGGGCTGGAAATGCAGGTAGCATCTAGTGCCTACCCCTGCACAGATGAGGTAATTAGCGGATTTCCCCCTGCAAGGGAACACCTGTTAAACCAGGCAGCTGCGTGGAGGGCGGCCCAAAACCTCCCCAACCCACTCGGCCGCATTCCGGAATTCTGAGTGTCGCGAGGTTCCATCCTCTGTCTGCAGCGCCTGGGAACTTCTAGGAGTCCTCCGCGTGTATCCCCGAGTGATTCCTAGTGCGGGCTGCCGGGGAAAAGTGGGGGTGGGGCTAGAATAGCAGGTATCATCTAGAGCCTCCCCCTGGACAGATCAGGTAATTAGCGGAATTCCCCCTGCAAGGGAACACCTGTGACACCAGGCATCTGCGTGGAAGGCAGTCCCAAACCTCCTCCAAGCACTCGGGCACGTTCCGGAATTCTGAGTTTGGCGAGGTTCCATCCACTGTCTGCAGCGCCTGGGATCTCCTAGGATCCTTCCGCGTGTCTTCCCCGAGTGACTTTTATGCGGGCTGCCGGGGAAAGGCGGGGGTTGTGCTGGAAACACAGGTAGCATCTATAGCCTCCCCCTGGACACATGAGGTATTTAGCTGTCTTAACCCTGCAAGGGAACACCTGTGACACCAGGCAGCTGCGTGGAGGTCGGCCCCAAACCTCCCCCACCCACTCGGCCGCGTTCCTGAATTCTGAGTGTGGCGAGGATCCGTCCTCTGTCTGCAGCGCCTGGGATCTCCTAGAAGCCCTCCGCGTGTCTTCGCCGAGTGTCTCCTAGTGCGGGTTGCCAGGGAAAGGCGGGGGTTGGGCTGGAATTGCAGGTAGCTTCTAGTGCCTCCCCCTGGATGTATCAGGTAATTAGCGGACATCCCCCTGCCAGGGAACACATGTGACAACAGGCAGCTGGGTGGAAGGCGGCCCCAAACCTCCCCCACCCACTCGGCCGAGTTCCGGAATTCTGAGTGTGGCAAGGTTCTGTCCTCTGTCTGCAGCGCCTGGGATCTCCTAGAAGCCCTCCGCGTGTCTTCCCCGAGTGTCTCCAAGTGCGGACTGCCGGGGAAATGCGGGGGTTGGTCTGGAAATGCAGGAAGAATCTAGTGCCTTCCCCGGCACAGATCAGGTAATTAGCGGACATCCTCCTGCCAGGGAACACCTGTGACACCAGGCAGGTGCGTGGAGGGCGGCCCCAAACCACCCCCACCCACTCGGCCACGTTGTGGAATACTGAGTGTGGCGAGGTTCCATCCACTGTCTGCAGCGCCTGAGATCTCCTAGGATCCCTCCGCGTGTCTTCCCCAATTGACTTTTATGCGGGCTGCCGGGGAAAAGCGGGGGTTGTGCTGGAAACACTGGTAGCATCTAGTGCCTCCCCCTCGACAGATGAGGTATGTAGCGGTCTTCCCCCTGCAAGGGAACACGTGTGACACCAGGCAGCTTCGTGGATGGCGGCCCAAAATCTCCCCCACCCACTCGGCCGCTTTCCTGAATTCTGAGTGTTGCGATGATCCGTCCTCTGTCTGCAGCGCCTGGGATCTCCTAGGAGCCATACGCGTGTCTTCCCTGAGTGTCTCCTAGTGCGGGCTGCCTGGGAAATGCGGGGGTTGGGCTGGAAATGCAGGTAGCTTCCAGTGCCTCCCCTTGCACAGATCAGGTATTTAGCGGACTTCTTCCTCCCAGCGAACAGCTGTGACACCTGGCAGCTGCGTGGAGGGCGGCCCCAAAACTCCCCCAACCACTCGGCCACTTTGTGGTATACTGAGTGTGGCGAGGTTCCATCCACTGTCTGCAGCGCCTGAGATCTCCTAGGATCCCTCCGCGTATCTTCCCCGATTGACTTTTATGCGGGCTGCCAGGGAAAAGCGGGGGTTGTGCTGGAAAAACAGGTAGCATCTAGTGCCTCCCCCTCGACAGATGAGGTATGTAGCGGTCTTCCCCCTGCAAGGGAACACCTGTGACACCAGGCAGGTGCGTGGATGGTGGCCCCAAACCTCCCCCAACCACTCGGCCGCGTTCCTGAATTCTGAGTGTGGCGAGGTTCCGTCCTCTGTCTGCAGCTCCTGGGATCTCCTAGGAGCTCTCCGCGTGACTTCCCCGAGTGTCTCCTATTGCGGGCTGTCGGGGAAAACCGGGGGTTGGGCTGGAAATGCAGGTAGCATCTAGTGCCTCCCCCTGCACAGATCAGGTAATTAGCGGACTTCCGCCTGCAAGGGAACACCAGTGACACCAGGCAGCTGCGTGGAGGTCGGCCCCAAACCTCCGCAACCCACTCTTCCGCGTTCCGGAATTCTGAGTGTGGCGATGTTCCGTCATCTGTCTGCAGAGTCTGGGATCTCCTAGGAGCCATCCGAGTGTCTTCCCCGAGTATATCATAGTGCGGGCTGCGAGGGAAAAGCGGGGTTTGGGTTGGAAAAGCAGGTAACATCTAGTGCCTCCCCCTGCACAGATCAGGTAATTAGCGGAATTCCTCCTGCCAGGGAACACCTGTGACACCATGCACCTGCATGGTTGGCGGCCCCAATCCTCCACCACCGACTGGGCCGCGTTCTGGAATTCTCATTGTGTTGAGTTTCAGTCCTCTGTTTGCGGCGCCTGGGATCTCCTAGAAGCACTCCGCTAGTCTTCCCCGAGTGTCTATTAGTGCGTGCTGCCTGGGAAAAGCGGGGTTTGGGTTAGAAATGCAGGTAGCATCTAGTGCCTCCCCCTGCACAGATCAGGTAATTAGCGGAATTCCTCCTTTCAGGGAACACCTGTGACACCATGCACCTGCAAGGTGAGCGGCCCCAAACCTCCCCAACCCACTCGGCCGCGTTGTGGAATTTTGAGTGTGGGGAGGTTTAGTCCTCTGTTTGCGGCGCCTGGGATCCCCTAGGAGCACTCCGAGTGTCTTCCCCTAGTGTCTCCTAGTGCCGGCTGCCAGGGAAAGGCGGGGGTTGGGCTGGAAATGCAGGTAGCATCTAGTGCCTCCCCCTGGATGTATCAGGTAATTAGCGGATATCCCCCTGCCAGGGAACACATGTGACACCAGGCAGCTGTGTGGAAGGCGGCCCCAAACCTCCCCCACCCACTCGGCCGAGTTCCGGAATTCTGAGTGTGGCGAGGATCCGTCCTCTGTCTGCAGCGCCTGGGATCTCCTAGAAGCCCTCCGCGTGTCTTCCCCGAGTGTCTCCTAGTGCGGACTGCCGGGGAAATGCGGGGGTTGGTCTGGAAATGCAGGAAGAATCTAGTGCCTTCCCCTGCACAGATCAGGTAATTAGCGGACATCCTCCTGCCAGGGAACACCTGTGACACCAGGCAGCTGCGTGGAGGGCGGCCCCAAACCACCCCAACCCACTCGGCCACGTTGTGGAATACTGAGTGTGGCGAGGTTCCATCCAATGTCTGCAGCGCCTGAGATCTCCTAGGATCCCTCCGCGTGTCTTCCCCAATTGACTTTTATGCGGGCTGCCGGGGAAAATCGGGGGTTGTGCTGGAAACACAGATAGCATCTAGTGCCTCCCCCTCGACAGATGAGGTATGTAGCGGTCTTCCCCCTGCAAGGGAACACGTGTGACACCAGGCAGCTGCGTGGAGGGCGGCCCAAAACCTCCCCCACCCACTCGGCCGCTTTCCTGAATTCTGAGTGTTGCGATGATCCGTCCTCTGTCTGCAGCGCCTGGGATCTCCTAGGAGCCATCCGCGTGTCTTCCCTGAGTGTCTCCTAGTGCGGGCTGCCGGGGAAATGCGGGGGTTGGACTGGAAATGCAGGTAGCTTCCAGTGCCTCCCCCTGCACAGATCAGGTATTTAGCGGACTTCTTCCTCCCAGCGAACAGCTGTGACACCTGGCAGCTGCGTGGAGGGCGGCCCAAAACCTCCTCAACCCACTCGGGCGCGTTCCTGAATTCTGAGTGTGGCGAGGATCCGTCCTCTGTCTGCAGTACCTGGGATCTCCTAGGAGCCCTCCGCGTGACTTCCCCGAGTGTTTCCTAGTGCGGGCTGCCTGGGAAAGGCGGGGGATAGGCTGGAATTGCAGGTAGCATCTAGTGCTTCCCCCTGGAAAGATCAGGTAATTAGCGGACTTCCCCCTGCAAGGGAACACCAGTGACACCAGGCAGCTGCGTGGAGTGCGGTCCCAAACCTCCCCCACCCACTCGGACGCTTTCCGGAATTCTGAGTGTGGCGAGGTTCCGTCCTCTGTCTGCAGCACCTAGGATCTCCTAGGAGCCCTCCGCGTGTCTTCCCCGAGTGTTTCCAAGTGCGGGCTGCCGGGGAAATCAGGGGGTTGGGCTGGAAATGTAGGAAGCATCGAGAGCCTCACCCTGCACAGATCAGGAAATTAGCGGACTTCCCCTGCCAGGGAACACCTGTGACACCAGGCAGCTGCGTGGAGGGCGGCCCCAAACCTCCCCCAACCACTCGGCCACGTTGTGGAATACTGAGTGTGGCGAGGTTCCATCTACTGTCTGCAGCGCCTGAGATCTCCTAGGATCCCTCCGCGTGTCTTCCCCGATTGACTTTTATGCGGGCTGCCGGGGAAAATCGGGGGTTGTGCTGGTAACACAGGTAGCATCTAGTGCCTCCCCCTCGACAGATGAGGTATGTAGCGGTCTTCCCCCTGCAAGGAAACACGTGTGACACCAGGCAGCTGCGTGTAGTGCGGCCCAAAACCTCCCCCACCCACTCGGCCACGTTCCTGTATTCTGAGTGTGGCGATGATCCGTCCTCTGTCTGCAGCGCCTGGGATCTCCTAGGAGCCATCCGCGTGTCTTCCCCGAGTGTCTCCTAGTGCGGGCTACCGGGGAAAGGCGGGGGTTGGGCTGGAAATGCAAGTAGCATCTAGTGCCACCACCTGGACGGATCAGATAATTAGCGGATATCCCGCAGCCAGGGAACACATGTGACACCAGGCATCTGCGTGGAGGGCGGCCCCAAACCTCCCCCATCACTCGGCCACGTTCTGGGATTCTGAGTGTGGCGAGGTTCCATCCACTGTCTGCAGCACCTGAGATCTCCTAGGAGCCCTCCGCGTGTCTTCCCTGAGTGTCTCCTAGTTCGGGCTGCCGGGGAAATTCGGGGGTTGGGCTGGAAATGCAGGTAGCTTCCAGTGCCTCCCCCTGCACAGATCAGGTATTTAGCGGAATTCTTCCTCCAAGCGAACAGCTGTGACACCTGGCAGCTGCGTGGAGGGCGGCCCAAAACCACCTCAACCCACTCCGGCGCGTTCCTGAATTCTGAGTGTGGCGAGGATCCGTCCTCTGTCTGCAGCGCCTGGGATTTCCTAGAAGCCCTCCGAGTGTCTTCCCCGAGTGTTTCCTAGTGCGGGCTGCCTGGGAAAGGCGGGGGTTGGGCTGGAAATGCAGGTAGCATCTAGTGCCTCCCCCTGGAAAGATGAGGTAATTAGCGGACTTCCCCCTGCAAGGGAACACCAGTGAAACCAGGCAGCTTCGTGGAGGGCGGCCCCTAACCTCCCCAAACCACTCGGTCGTGTTCCGGAATTCTGAGTGTTGCGAGGTTCCGTCCTCTGTCTGCAGCGCCTGGGATCTCCTAGGAGCCCTCCGAGTGTCTTCCCCGAGTGTGTCATAGTGCGGGCTGCCAGGGAAACGCGGGGGTTGGGCTGGAAATGCAGGTAGCATCTAGTGCCTCCCCCTGCACAGATCAGTTAATTAACGGACTTCCTCCTGCCAGGGAACACCTGTTTAACCAGGCAGCTGCGTGGAGGGCGGCTCCAAACCTCCCCCTCCCACTCGGCCACGTTCTGGAATTCTCAGTGTGGCGAGGTTCCATCCACTGTCTGCATCGCCTGGAATCTCCTAGGAGCCCTCCGCGAGTCTTCCCCGAGTGACTCTTATGCGGGCTGCCGGGGAAAGGCAGGGGTTTGGCTGGAAACACAGGTAGAATCTAGTGCCTCCCCCTGGACCGATGAGGTATTTAGCGGTCTTCCCCCTGCAAGGGAACACCTGTGACACCAGGCAGGTGCGTGGATGGTGGCCCCAAACTTCCCCCAACCACTCGGCCGCGTTCCTGAATTCTGAGTGTGGCGAGGTTCCGTCCTCTGTCTGCAGCTCCTGGGATCTCCAAGAGCCCTCCGCGTGACTTCCCCGAGTGTCTCCTAGTGCTTGCTGTCGGGGAAAACAGGGGGTTGGGCTGGAAATGCAGGCAGCATCTAGTGCCTCCCCCTGCACAGATCAGGTAATTAGCGGACTTCCGCCTGCAAGGGAACACCAGTGACACCAGGCAGCTGCGTGGAGGTCGGCCCCAAACCTCCGCAACCCACTCTTCCGCGTTCCGGAATTCTGAGTGTGGCGATGTTCCGTCATCTGTCTGCAGAGCCTGGGATCTCCTAGGAGCCATCCGAGTGTCTTCCCCGAGTATATCATAGTGCGGGCTCTTAGGGAAAAGCGGGGTTTGGGTTGGAAATGCAGGTAGCATCTAGTGCCTCCCCCTGCACAGATCAGGTAATTAGCGGATTTCCGCCTGCAAGGGAACACCAGTGACACCAGGCAGCTGCGTGGAGGTCGGCCCCAAACCTCCGCAACCCACTCTTCCGCGTTCCGGAATTCTGAGTGTGGCGATGTTCCGTCCTCTGTCTGCAGAGACTGGGATCTCCTAGGAGCCATCCGAGTGTCTTCCCCGAGTATATCATAATGCGGGCTGTGAGGGAAAAGCGGGGTTTGGGTTGGAAATGCAGGTAGCATCTAGTGCCACCCCCTGCACAGATCAGGTAATTAGCGGAATTCCTTCTGCCAGGGAACACATGTGACACCATGCACCTGCATGGTTGGCGGCCCCAAACCTCCCCCACCGACTGGGCCGCGTTCTGGAATTCTCATTGTGTTGAGTTTCAGTCCTCTGTTTGCGGCGCCTGGGATCTCCTAGAAGCACTCCGCTAGTCTTCCCCGAGTGTCTCGTAGTGCGTGCTGCCTGGGAAAAGCGGGGTTTGGGTTGGAAATGCAGGTAGCATCTTGTGCCTCCCCCTGCACAGATCAGGTAATTAGCGGAATTCCTCCTGCCAGGGAACACCTGTGACACCATGCACCTGCATGGTTGGCGGCCCCAAAACTCCCCCACCGACTGGGCCGCGTTCTGGAATTCTCATTGTGTTGAGTTTCAGTCCTCTGTTTGCGGCGCCTGTGATCTCCTAGAAGCACTCCGCTAGTCTTCCCCGAGTGTCTCCTAGTGCGGGCTGCCTGGGAAATGCGGGGGTTGGGCTGGAAATGCAGGTAGCATCTAGTGCCTCCCCCTGCAAAGATCAGGTAATTAGCGGAATTCCTCCTTTCAGGGAACACCTGTGACACCATGCACCTGCATGGTTGGCGGCCCCAAACCTCCCCCACCCACTCGTCTGCGTTCTGGAATTTTGAGTGTGGGGAGGTTTAGTCCTCTGTTTGCGGGGCCTGGGATCCCCTAGGAGCACTCCGAGTGTCTTACCCTAGTGTCTCGTATTGCGTTCTGCCGAGGAAAGGCGGGGGTTGGGCTGGAAATGCAGGTAGCATCTAGTGCCTCCCCCTGCACACATCAGTTAATTTGCGGACTTCCTCCTGCCAGGGAACACCTGTGACACCATGCACCTTCATGGAGGGCGGCCCCAAACCTCCCCCACCCACTCGGCCTCGTTCTGGAATTTTGAGTGTGGGGAGGTTAAGTCCTCTGTTTGCGGCGCCTGGGATCCCCTTGGAGCACTCCGAGTGTCTTACCCTAGTGTCACGTATTGCGGGCTGCCGGGGAAATGCGGGGTTTGGGCTGGAAATGCAGGAAGTTTCTAGTGCCTCCCCCTGCACAGATCAGGTATTTAGCGGACTTCCTCCTGCCAGGGAAAACATGTGACACTAGGCAGCTGCGTGGAGGGCGGCCCCAAACCTCCCCCACCCACTCTTCCACGTTCTGGAATTCTGAGTGTGGCGAGGATCCATCCACTGTCAGCATCGCCTGGGATCTCCTATGAGCCCTCCGTGTGTCTTCCCCGAGTGTCTCCTAGTGCGGGCTGCCGGGAAATGCGGGGGTTGGGCTGGAAAAGCAGGTAGCATCTAGTGCCTCCCCCTGGAAAGATGAGGTAATTAGCGGACTTTCCCCTGCAAGGGAACACCAGTGACACCAGGCAGCCTCGTGGAGGGCGGCCCCTAACCTCCCCAAACCACTCGGACGTGTTCCGGAATTCTGAGTGTTTTCGAGGTTCCGTCCTCTGTCTGCAGCGCCTGGGATCTCCTCGGAGCCCTCCGAGTGTCTTCCCCGAGTGTGTCGTAGTGCGGGCTGCCAGGGAAAGGCGGGGGTTGTGCTGGAAATGCAGGTAGCATCTAGTGCCTCCCCCTGCACAGATCAGTTAATTAGCGGACTTCCTCCTGCCAGGGAACACCTGTTTAACCAGGCAGCTGCGTGGAGGGCGGCTCCAAACCTCCCCCTCCCACTCGGCCACGTTCTGGAATTCTCAGTGTGGCGAGGTTCCATCCACTGTCTGCATCGCCTGGGATCTCCTAGGAGCCCTCCGCGAGTCTTCCCCGAGTGACTCTTATGCGGGCTGCCGGGGAAAGGCAGGGGTTTGGCTGGAAACACAGGTAGAATCTAGTGCATCCCCCTGGACCGATGAGGTATTTAGCGGTCTTCCCCCTGCAAGGGAACACCTGTGACACCAGGCAGGTGCGTGGATGGTGGCCCCAAACATCCCCCAACCACTCGGCCGTGTTCCTGAATTCTGAGTGTGGCGAGGTTCCGTCCTCTGTCTGCGGCTCCTGGGATCTCCTAGGAGCCCTCCGAGTGTCTTCCCCTAGTGTCTCCTAGTGCCGGCTGTCGGGGAAAACCGGGGGTTGGGCTGGAAATGCAGGTAGCATCTAGAGCCTCCCCCTGGATGTATCATGTAATTGGCGGACTTCCTCCTGCAAGGGAACACCTGTTACACCAGGCAGCTGCGTGGACGGCGGCCCCAAACTTCCCCAACCCACTCGGCCGCTTTACGGAATTCTGAGTGTGGCGAGGTTCCGTCCTCTGTCTGCAGCGCCTGAGATCTCGTAGGAGCCCTCCGAGTGTCTTCCCCGAGTGTCTCGTAGTGCGGGCTTCCAGGGAAAGTCGGGGGTTGGACTGGAAATGCAGGTAGCATCTAGTGCCTCCCCCTGCACAGATCAGGTAATTTTCGGACTTCATCCTGTCAGGGAACACCTGTGACACCATGCACCTGCATGGAGGGCGGCCCCAATCCTCCCCTACCCACTCGGCCGCGTTCTTGAATTCTGAGTGTGGAGAGGTTTAGTCCTCTGTTTGCGGCGCCTGGGGTCCTCTAGGAGCACTCCTATTGTCTTCCCCGAGTGTCTCATTGTGCGGGTCCCCGGGGAAAGGCGGGGGTTCGGCTGGAAATGCAGGAAGCATCTAGTGCCTACCCCTGCACAGATGAGGTAATTAGCGGACTTCCCCCTGCAAGGGAACACCTGTTACACCAGGCAGCTGCGTGGAGGGCGGCCCCAAACCTCCCCAACCCACTCGGGCGCATTCCGGATTTCTGAGTGTCACGAGGTTCCATCCTCTGTCTGCAGCGCCTGGGATCTTCTAGGAGCCCTCCGCGTGTCTTCCCCGAGTGACTCCTATTGCGGGCTCCTGAGGAAAAGCGGGGTTTGGGTAGAATAGCAGGTAGCATCTAGTGCCTCCCCCTGGACAGATCAGGTATTTAGCGGACATACTCCTGCCAGGGAACACCTGTGACACCAGGCAGCTGCGTGGAGGGCGGCCCCAAACCTCCCCCACCCACTCGGCCACGTTCTGGAATTCTGAGTGTTGCGAGTTTCCATCCACTGTCTGCAGCGCCTAAGATCTCCTAGGAGCCCTCCGCGAGTCTTCTCCGAGTGTGTCCTAGTGCGGGCTGCCGTGGAAATGCGGGGGTTGTGCTGGAAATGCAGGTAGCATCTAGTGCCTCCCCCTGCACAGATGAGGTAATTAGCGGACTTCCTCCAGCCAGGGAACACCTGTGACACCAGGCAGCTGCGTGGAGGGCGGTCCCAAACTTCCCCTACCCACTCGGCCGCTTTCCGGAATTCTGAGTGTGGCGAGGTTCCGTCCTCTGTCTGCAGCGCCTGAGATCTCCTAGGAGCCCTCTGAGTGTCCTCCCCGAGTGTCTCGTAGTGCGGGCTTCCAGGGAAAGTCGGGGGTTGGACTTTAAATGCAGGTAGCATCTAGTGCCTCCCCCTGCACAGATCAGGTAATTTTCGGACTTCATCCTGTCAGGGAACACCTGTGACACCATGCACCTGCATGGAGGGCGGCCCCAAACCTCCCCTACCCACTCGGCCGCGTTCTTGAATTCTGAGTGTGGGGAGGTTTAGTCCTCTGTTTGCGGCGCCTGGGGTCCTCTAGGAGCACTCCTAGTGTCTTCCCCGAGTGTCTCGTTGTGCGGGTCCCCGGGGAAATGCGTGGGTTGGGCTGGAAATGCAGGAAGCATCTAGTGCCTACCCCTGCACAGATGAGGTAATTAGCGGACTTCCCCCTGCAAGGGAACTCCTGTTACACCAGGCAGCTGCGTGGAGGGCGGCCCCAAACCTCCCCAACCCACTCGGGCGCATTCCGGATTTCTGAGTGTCACGAGGTTCCATCCTCTGTCTGCAGCGCCTGGGATCTTCTAGGAGCCCTCCGCGTGTCTTCCCCGAGTGACTCCTAGTGCCGGCTCCTGAGGAAAAGCGGGGGTTGGGCTAGAATAGCAGGTAGCATCTAGTGCCTCCCCCTGGACAGATCAGGTATTTAGCGGACATCCTCCTGCCAGGGAACACCTGTGACACCAGGCAGCTGCGTGGAGGGCGGCCCCAAACCTCCCCCACCCACTCGGCCACGTTCTGGAATTCTAAGTGTTGCGAGTTTCCATCCACTGTCTGCAGCGCCTAAGATCTCCTAGGAGCCCTCCGCGAGTCTTCCCCGAGTGTGTCCTAGTGCGGGCTGCCGTGGAAATGCGGGGGGTTTGCTGGAAATGCAGGTAGCATCTAGTGCCTCCCCCTGCACAGATGAGGTAATTAGCGGACTTCCTCCAGCCAGGGAACACCTGTGACACCAGGCAGCTGCGTGGAGGGCGGTCCCAAACCTCCCCCACCCACTCGGCCGCTTTCCGGAATTCTGAGTGTGGCGAGGTTCCGTCCTCTGTCTGCAGCGCCTGGGATCTCCTAGGAGCCCTCCGAGTCTCTTCCCCGAGTGTCTCGTAGTGCGGGCTTCCAGGGAAAGTCGGGGGTTGGACTGGAAATGCAGGTAGCATCTAGTGCCTCCCCCTGCACAGATCAGGTAATTTTCGGACTTCATCCTGTCAGGGAACACATGTGACACCATGCACCTGCATGGAGGGCGGCCCCAAACCTCCCCTACCCACTCGGCTGCGTTCTTGAATTCTGAGTGTGGGGAGGTTTAGTCCTCTGTTTGCGGCGCCTGGTATCCTCTAGGAGCACTCTGAGTGTCTTCCCCGAGTGTCTCGTTTTGCGGGTCCCCGGGGAAAGGCGTGGGTTGGGCTGGAAATGCAGGAAGCATCTAGTGCCTACCCCTGCACAGATGAGGTAATTAGCGGACTTCCCCCTGCAAGGGAACACATGTTACACCAGGCAGCTGCGTGGAGGGCGGACCCAAACCTCCCCAACCCACTCGGGCGCATTCCGGAATTCTGAGTGTCACGAGGTTCCATCCTCTGTCTGCAGCGCCAGGGATCTTCTAGGAGGCTTCCACGTGTCTTCCCCGAGTGACTCCTAGTGCGGGCTGCTGAGGAAAAGCGGGGGTTGGGCTAGAATAGCAGGTAGCATCTAGTGCCTCCCCCTGGACAGATCAGGTAATTAGCGGAATTCCCCCTGCCAGGGAACACCTTTGACATCAGGCAGCTGCGTGGAGGGCAGCCCCAAACCTCCCCCACCCACTCGGCCACGTTCTGGAATTCGGAGTTTGGCGAGGTTCCATCCACTGTCTTCAGCGCCTGGGATCTCATAGGATCCCTCCGCGTGTCTTCCCCGAGAGACTTTAATGCGGGCTTCCAGGGAAAGTCGGGGGTTGGACTGGAAATGCAGGTAGCATCTAGTGCCTCCCCCTGGACAGATCAGGTAATTAGCGGACATCCTCCTGCCAGGGAACACCTGTGACACCAGGCAGCTGCGTGGAGGGCGGCCCCGAAACTCCCCCACCCACTCGGCCACGTTCTGGAATTCTGAGTGTTGCGAGTTTCCATCCACTGTCTGCAGCGCATAAGATCTCTTAGGAGCCCTCCGCGAGTCTTCTCCGAGTGTGTACTAGTGCGGGCTGCCGTGGAAATGCGGGGGTTGTGCTGGAAATGCAGGTAGCATCTAGTGCCTCCCCCTGCACAGATGAGGTAATTAGCGGACTTCCTCCAGCCAGGGAACACCTGTGACACCAGGCAGCTGCGTGGAGGTCGGTCCCAAACCTCCCGCACCCACTCTGCCGCTTTACGGAATTCTGAGTGTGGCGAGGTTCCGTCCTCTGTCTGCAGCGCCTGAGATCTCGTAGGAGCCCTCCGAGTGTCTTCCCCGAGTGTCTCGTATTGCGGGCTTCCAGGGAAAGTCGGGGGTTGGACTGGAAAAGCAGGTAGCATCTAGTGCCTCCCCCTGCACAGATTAGGTAATTAGCGGACTTCCCCCTGCAAGGGAACACCTGTTACACCAGGCAGCTGCGTGGAGGGCGGCCCCAAACCTCCCCAACCCACTCGGGCGCATTCCGGATTTCTGAGTGTCACGAGGTTCCATCCTCTGTCTGCAGCGCCTGGGATCTTCTAGGAGCCCTCCGCGTGTCTTCCCCGAGTGACTCCTATTGCAGGCTCCTGAGGAAAAGCGGGGTTTTGGCTAGAATAGCAGGTAGCATCTAGTGCCTCCCCCTGGACAGATCAGGTAATTAGCGGAATTCCCCCTGCCAGGGAACACCTTTGACATCAGGCAGCTGCGTGGAGGGCAGCCCCAAACCTCCCCCACCCACTCGGCCACGTTCTGGAATTCGGAGTTTGGCGAGGTTCCATCCACTGTCTTCAGCGCCTGGGATCTCATAGGATCCCTCCGCGTGTCTTCCCCGAGAGACTTTAATGCGGGCTGCCGGGGAAAGGCGGGGGATGGGCTGGAATCACAGGTAGCATCTAGTGCCTCCCCCTGGACAGATGAGGTATTTAGCGGTCTTCCCCCTGCAAGGGAACACCAGTGACACCAGGCAGCTGCATGGGGGGCGGCCTAAAACCTCCCCCACCCACTCGGGCGCGTTCCTGAATTCTGAGTGTGGCGATGATCCGTCCTTTCTCTGCAGGTCCTGGGATCTCCTAGGAGCCATCCGCGTGTCTTCCCCGAGTGTCTCCTAGTGCGGGCTGCCGGGGAAAGGCGGGGGTTGGGCTGGAAATGCAGGTAGCATCTAGTGCCACCCCCTGCACAGATCAGGTAATTAGCGGACTTCCTCCTGCCAGGGAACAACTGTGAAACCATGCACCTGCATGTAAGGCGGCCCCAAACCTCCCCCAACCACTGGGCCGCGTTCTGGAATTCTCATTGTGTTGAGGTTCAGTCCTCAGTTTGCGGAGCCTTGGATCTACTAGAAGCACTCCGCTTGTCTTCCCCGAGAATATCGTAGTGCGGGCTGCCTGGGAAATGCGGGGGTTGGGCTGGAAATGCAGGTAGCATCTAGTGCCTCCCCCTGCACACATCAGTTAATTTGCGGACTTCGTCCTGCCAGGGAACACCTGTGACACCATGCAAATTCATGGATGGCGGCCCCCAACCTCCCCCACCCACTCGGCCGCGTTCTGGAATTTTGAGTGTGGGGAGGTTTAGTCCTCTGTTTGCGGGGCCTGGGATCCCCTAGGAGCACTCCGAGTGTCTTACCCTAGTGTCTCGTATTGCGTTCTGCCGAGGAAAGGCGGGGGTTGGGCTGGAAATGCAGGTAGCATCTAGTGCCTCCCCCTGCACACATCAGTTAATTTGCGGACTTCCTCCTGCCAGGGAACACCTGTGACACCATGCACCTTCATGGAGGGCGGCCCCAAACCTCCCCCACCCACTCGGCCTCGTTCTGGAATTTTGAGTGTGGGGAGGTTAAGTCCTCTGTTTGCGGCGCCTGGGATCCCCTTGGAGCACTCCGAGTGTCTTACCCTAGTGTCACGTATTGCGGGCTGCCGGGGAAATGCGGGGTTTGGGCTGGAAATGCAGGAAGTTTCTAGTGCCTCCCCCTGCACAGATCAGGTATTTAGCGGACTTCCTCCTGCCAGGGAAAACATGTGACACTAGGCAGCTGCGTGGAGGGCGGCCCCAAACCTCCCCCACCCACTCTTCCACGTTCTGGAATTCTGAGTGTGGCGAGGATCCATCCACTGTCAGCATCGCCTGGGATCTCCTATGAGCCCTCCGTGTGTCTTCCCCGAGTGTCTCCTAGTGCGGGCTGCCGGGAAATGCGGGGGTTGGGCTGGAAAAGCAGGTAGCATCTAGTGCCTCCCCCTGGAAAGATGAGGTAATTAGCGGACTTTCCCCTGCAAGGGAACACCAGTGACACCAGGCAGCCTCGTGGAGGGCGGCCCCTAACCTCCCCAAACCACTCGGACGTGTTCCGGAATTCTGAGTGTTTTCGAGGTTCCGTCCTCTGTCTGCAGCGCCTGGGATCTCCTCGGAGCCCTCCGAGTGTCTTCCCCGAGTGTGTCGTAGTGCGGGCTGCCAGGGAAAGGCGGGGGTTGTGCTGGAAATGCAGGTAGCATCTAGTGCCTCCCCCTGCACAGATCAGTTAATTAGCGGACTTCCTCCTGCCAGGGAACACCTGTTTAACCAGGCAGCTGCGTGGAGGGCGGCTCCAAACCTCCCCCTCCCACTCGGCCACGTTCTGGAATTCTCAGTGTGGCGAGGTTCCATCCACTGTCTGCATCGCCTGGGACCACCTAGGAGCCCTCCGCGAGTCTTCCCCGAGTGACTCTTATGCGGGCTGCCGGGGAAAGGCAGGGGTTTGGCTGGAAACACAGGTAGAATCTAGTGCATCCCCCTGGACCGATGAGGTATTTAGCGGTCTTCCCCCTGCAAGGGAACACCTGTGACACCAGGCAGGTGCGTGGATGGTGGCCCCAAACATCCCCCAACCACTCGGCCGTGTTCCTGAATTCTGAGTGTGGCGAGGTTCCGTCCTCTGTCTGCGGCTCCTGGGATCTCCTAGGAGCCCTCCGAGTGTCTTCCCCTAGTGTCTCCTAGTGCCGGCTGTCGGGGAAAACCGGGGGTTGGGCTGGAAATGCAGGTAGCATCTAGAGCCTCCCCCTGGATGTATCAGGTAATTGGCGGACTTCCTCCTGCAAGGGAACACCTGTTACACCAGGCAGCTGCGTGGACGGCGGCCCCAAACTTCCCCAACCCACTCGGCCGCTTTACGGAATTCTGAGTGTGGCGAGGTTCCGTCCTCTGTCTGCAGCGCCTGAGATCTCGTAGGAGCCCTCCGAGTGTCTTCCCCGAGTGTCTCGTAGTGCGGGCTTCCAGGGAAAGTCGGGGGTTGGACTGGAAATGCAGGTAGCATCTAGTGCCTCCCCCTGCACAGATCAGGTAATTTTCGGACTTCATCCTGTCAGGGAACACCTGTGACACCATGCACCTGCATGGAGGGCGGCCCCAAACCTCCCCTACCCACTCGGCCGCGTTCTTGAATTCTGAGTGTGGAGAGGTTTAGTCCTCTGTTTGCGGCGCCTGGGGTCCTCTAGGAGCACTCCTATTGTCTTCCCCGAGTGTCTCATTGTGCGGGTCCCCGGGGAAAGGCGGGGGTTCGGCTGGAAATGCAGGAAGCATCTAGTGCCTACCCCTGCACAGATGAGGTAATTAGCGGACTTCCCCCTGCAAGGGAACACCTGTTACACCAGGCAGCTGCGTGGAGGGCGGCCCCAAACCTCCCCAACCCACTCGGGCGCATTCCGGATTTCTGAGTGTCACGAGGTTCCATCCTCTGTCTGCAGCGCCTGGGATCTTCTAGGAGCCCTCCGCGTGTCTTCCCCGAGTGACTCCTATTGCGGGCTCCTGAGGAAAAGCGGGGTTTGGGTAGAATAGCAGGTAGCATCTAGTGCCTCCCCCTGGACAGATCAGGTATTTAGCGGACATACTCCTGCCAGGGAACACCTGTGACACCAGGCAGCTGCGTGGAGGGCGGCCCCAAACCTCCCCCACCCACTCGGCCACGTTCTGGAATTCTGAGTGTTGCGAGTTTCCATCCACTGTCTGCAGCGCCTAAGATCTCCTAGGAGCCCTCCGCGAGTCTTCTCCGAGTGTGTCCTAGTGCTGGCTGCCGTGGAAATGCGGGGGTTGTGCTGGAAATGCAGGTAGCATCTAGTGCCTCCCCCTGCACAGATGAGGTAATTAGCGGACTTCCTCCAGCCAGGGAACACCTGTGACACCAGGCAGCTGCGTGGAGGGCGGTCCCAAACTTCCCCCACCCACTCGGCCGCTTTCCGGAATTCTGAGTGTGGCGAGGTTCCGTCCTCTGTCTGCAGCGCCTGAGATCTCCTAGGAGCCCTCTGAGTGTCCTCCCCGAGTGTCTCGTAGTGCGGGCTTCCAGGGAAAGTCGGGGGTTGGACTGGAAATGCAGGTAGCATCTAGTGCCTCCCCCTGCACAGATCAGGTAATTTTCGGACTTCATCCTGTCAGGGAACACCTGTGACACCATGCACCTGCATGGAGGGCGGCCCCAAACCTCCCCTACCCACTCGGCCGCGTTCTTGAATTCTGAGTGTGGGGAGGTTTAGTCCTCTGTTTGCGGCGCCTGGGGTCCTCTAGGAGCACTCCTAGTGTCTTCCCCGAGTGTCTCGTTGTGCGGGTCCCCGGGGAAATGCGTGGGTTGGGCTGGAAATGCAGGAAGCATCTAGTGCCTACCCCTGCACAGATGAGGTAATTAGCGGACTTCCCCCTGCAAGGGAACTCCTGTTACACCAGGCAGCTGCGTGGAGGGCGGCCCCAAACCTCCCCAACCCACTCGGGCGCATTCCGGATTTCTGAGTGTCACGAGGTTCCATCCTCTGTCTGCAGCGCCTGGGATCTTCTAGGAGCCCTCCGCGTGTCTTCCCCGAGTGACTCCTAGTGCCGGCTCCTGAGGAAAAGCGGGGGTTGGGCTAGAATAGCAGGTAGCATCTAGTGCCTCCCCCTGGACAGATCAGGTATTTAGCGGACATCCTCCTGCCAGGGAACACCTGTGACACCAGGCAGCTGCGTGGAGGGCGGCCCCAAACCTCCCCCACCCACTCGGCCACGTTCTGGAATTCTAAGTGTTGCGAGTTTCCATCCACTGTCTGCAGCGCCTAAGATCTCCTAGGAGCCCTCCGCGAGTCTTCCCCGAGTGTGTCCTAGTGCGGGCTGCCGTGGAAATGCGGGGGGTTTGCTGGAAATGCAGGTAGCATCTAGTGCCTCCCCCTGCACAGATGAGGTAATTAGCGGACTTCCTCCAGCCAGGGAACACCTGTGACACCAGGCAGCTGCGTGGAGGGCGGTCCCAAACCTCCCCCACCCACTCGGCCGCGTTCTGGAATTTTGAGTGTGGGGAGGTTTAGTTCTCTGTTTGCGGCGCCTGGGATCCCCTTGGAGCACTCCGAGTGTCTTACCCTAGTGTCACGTATTGCGGGCTGCCGGGGAAATGCGGGGTTTGGGCTGGAAATGCAGGAAGTTTCTAGTGCCTCCCCCTGCACAGATCAGGTAATTAGCGTACTTCCTCCTGCCAGGGAAAACCTGTGACACCAGGCAGCTGCGTGGAGGGCGGCCCCAAACCTCCCCCACCCACTCGGCCACGTTCTGGAATTCTGAGTGTGGCGAGGTTCCATCCACTGTCTGCAGCGCCTGGGATCTCCTATGAGCCCTCCGTGTGTCTTCCCCGAGTGTCTCCTAGTGCAGGCTGCCGGGAAATGCGGGGGTTGGGCTGGAAATGCAGGTAGCATCTAGTGCCTCCCCCTGCACAGATGAGGTAATTAGCGGACTTCCTCCTGCCAGGGAACACCTGTGACACCTGGCAGCTGCGTGGAGGGCGGTCCCAAACATCCCCCACCCACTCGGCCACGTTCTGGAATTCTGATTGTTGAGAGTTTCCATCCACTGTCTGCAGCACCTGGGATGCCCTAGGAGCCCTCCGCGTGTCTTCCCCGAGTGTTTCCTAGTGCGGGATGCCGGGGAAATCCGGGGGTTGGTCTGGAAATGCAGGAAGCATCTAGTGCCTCCCACTGCACAGATCAGGAAATTAGCGGAATTCCCCCTGCAAGGGAACACCTGTGACACCAGGCAGCTGCGTGGAAGGCGGCCCCAAACCACCCCTACCCACTCGGCCACGTTGTGGAATACTGAGTGTGGCGAGGTTCCATCCACTGTCTGCAGCACCTGAGATCTCCTAGGATCCCTCCGCGTGTCTTCCCCGATTGACTATTATGCGGGCTGCCGGGGAAAAGCGGGGGTTGTGCTGGAAACACAGGTAGCATCTAGTGCCTCCCCCTCGACAGATGAGGTAGGTAGCGGTCTTCCCCCTGCAAGGGAACACGTGTGACATCAGGCAGCTGCGTGGAGGGCGGCCCAAAACCTCCCCCACCCACTCGGCCTCGTTCCTGAATTCTGAGTGTGGCGATGATCCGTCGTCTGTCTGCAGCGCCTGGGATCTCCTAGGAGCCATCCGCGTGTCTTCCCCGAGTGTCTCCTAGTGCGGGTTCCCGGGGAAATGCGGGGGTTGGGATGGAAATGCAGGTAGCATCTAGTGCCACCCCCTGGACGGATCAGTTAATTAGCGGATATCCCCCAGCCAGGGAACACCTGTTTAACCAGGCAGCTGCGTGGAGGGCGGCTCCAAACCTCCCCCTCCCACTCGGCCACGTTCTGGAATTCTCAGTGTGGCGAGGTTCCATCCACTGTCTGCATCGCCTGGGATCTCCTAGGAGCCCTCAGCGAGTCTTCCCCGAGTGACTCTTATGCGGGCTGCCGGGGAAAGGCAGGGGTTTGGCTGGAAACACAGGTAGAATCTAGTGCCTCCCCCTGGACCGATGAGGTATTTAGCGGTCTTCCCCCTGCAAGGGAACATCTGTGACACCAGGCAGGTGCGTGGATGGTGGCCCCAAACCTCCCCCAACCACTCGGCCGCGTTCCTGAATTCTGAGTGTGGCGAGGTTCCGTCCTCTGTCTGCAGCTCCTGGGATCTCCTAGGAGCCCTCCGAGTGTCTTCCCCTAGTGTCTCCTAGTGCCGGCTGTCGGGGAAAACCGGGGGTTGGGCTGGAAATGCAGGTAGAATCTAGTGCCTCCCCCTGGATGTATCAGGTAATTAGCGGAATTCCTCCTGCAAGGGAACACCTGTTACACCAGGCAGCTGCCTGGACGGCGGCCCCAAACTTCCCCAACCCCCTCGGGCGCATTCCGGAATTATGAGTGTCACTAGGTTCCACCCTCTGTCTGCAGCGCCTGGGATCTTCTAGGAGCCCTCCGCGTGTCTTCCCAGAGTGACTCCTATTGCGGGCTCCTGAGGAAAATCGGGGTTTGGGCTAGAATAGCAGGTAGCATCTAGTGCCTCCCCCTGGACAGATCAGGTAATTAGCGGAAATCCTCCTGCCAGGGAACACCTGTGACAAAAGGCAGATGCGTGGAGGGCGGCCCCAAACCTCCCCCACCCACTCGGCCACGTTCTGGAATTCTGAGTGTTGCGAGTTTCCATCCACTGTCTGCAGCGCCTAAGATCTCCTAGGAGCCCTCCGCGAGTCTTCTCCGAATGTGTCCTAGTGCGGGCTGCCGTGGAAATGCGGGGGTTGTGCTGGAAATGCAGGTAGCATCTAGTGCCTCCCCCTGCACAGATGAGGTAATTAGCGGACTTCCTCCAGCCAGGGAACACCTGTGACACCAGGCAGCTGCGTGGAGGGCGGTCCCAAACCTCCCGCACCCACTCGGCCGCTTTACGGAATTCTGAGTGTGGCGAGGTTCCGTCCTCTGTCTGCAGCGCCTGAGATCTCGTAGGAGCCCTCCGAGTGTCTTCCCCGAGTGTCTCGTAGTGCGGGCTTCCAGAGAAAGTCGGGGGTTGGACTGGAAATGCAGGTAGCATCTAGTGCCTCCCCCTGCACAGATCAGGTAATTTTCGGACTTCATCCTGTCAGGGAACACCTGTGACACCATGCAATTGCATGGAGGGCGGCCCCAAACCTCCCCTACCCACTCGGCCGCGTTCTTGAATTCTGAGTGTGGGGAGGTTTAGTCCTCTGTTTGCGGCGCCTGGGGTCCTCTAGGAGCACTCCTATTGTCTCCCCCGAGTGTCTCGTTGTGCGGGTCCCCGGGGAAATGCGGGGGTTGGGCTGGAAATGCAGGAAGCATCTAGTGCCTACCCCTGCACAGATGAGGTAATTAGCGGACTTCCCCCTGCAAGGGAACACTTGTTACACCAGGCAGCTGCGTGGAGGGCGGCCCCAAACCTCCCCAACCCACTCGGGAGCATTCCGGATTTCTGAGTGTCACGAGGTTTCATCCTGTGTCTGCAGCGCCTGGGATCTTCTAGGAGCCCTCCGCGTGTCTTCCCCGAGTGACTCCTATTGCGGGCTCTTGAGGAAAAGCACGGTTTGGGCTAGAATAGCAGGTAGCATCTAGTGCCTCCCCCTGGACAGATCAGGTATTTAGCGGACATCCTCCTGCCAGGGAACACCTGTGACACCAGGCAGCTGCGTGGAGGGCGGCCCCAAACCTCCCCCACCCACTCGGCCACGTTCTGGAATTCTGAGTGTTGCGAGTTTCCATCCACTGTCTGCAGCGCCTAAGATCTCCTAGGAGCCCTCTGCGAGTCTTCTCCGAGTGTGTCCTAATGCGGGCTGCCGTGGAAATGCGGGGTTTGTGCTGGAAATGCAGGTAGCATCTAGTGCCTCCCCCTGCACAGATCAGGTAATTTTCGGACTTCATCCTGTCAGGGAACACCTGTGACCCCATGCACCTGCATGGAGGGCGGCCCCAAACCTCCCCTACCCACTCGGCCGCGTTCTTGAATTCTGAGTGTGTGGAGGTTTAGTCCTCTGTTTGCGGCGCCTGGGGTCCTCTAGGAGCACTCCTAGTGTCTTCCCCGAGTGTCTCGTTGTGCGGGTCCCCGGGGAAAGGCGGGGGTTGGGCTGGAAACACAGGTAGCATCTAGTGCCTCCCCCTCGACAGATGAGGTAGGTAGCGGTCTTCCCCCTGCAAGGGAACACGTGTGACATCAGGCAGCTGCGTGGAGGGCGGCCCAAAACCTCCTCAACCCACTCGGGCGCGTTCCTGAATTCTGAGAGTGGCGAGGATCCGTCCTCTGTCTGCAGTGCCTGGGATCTCCTAGAAGCCCTCCGCGTGTCTTCCCCGAGTGTTTCCTAGTGCAGGCTGCCGGGGAAAGGCGGGGGTTGGGCTGGAAATGCAGGTAGCATCTAGTGCCTCCCCCTGGAAAAATCAGGTAATTAGCGGACTTCTGCCTGCAAGGGAACACCAGTGACACCAGGCAGCTGCGTGGTTGTTGGCCCCAAACCTCCGCAACCCACTCTTCCGCGTTCTGGAATTCTGAGTGTGGCGATGTTCCGTCCTCTGTCTGCAGAGCCTGGGATCTCCTAGGAGCCATCCGAGTGTCTTCCCCGAGTATATCATAGTGCGGGCTGCGAGGGAAAGGCGGGGTTTGGGTTGGAAATGCAGGTAGCATCTAGTGCCTCCACCTGCACAGATCTGTTAATTAGCGGATTTCCTCCTGCCAGGGAACACCTGTGACACCATGCACCTGCATGGATGGCGGCCCCACACCTCCCCCACCGACTGGGCCGTGTTCTGGAATTCTCATTTTGTTGAGTTTCATTCCTCTGTTTGCGGCGCCTGGGATCTCCTAGAAGCACTCCGCTTGTCTTCCCCGAGTGTCTCTTGTGCGGCTGCCTGGGAAATGCGGGGGTTGGGCTGGAAATGCAGGTAGCATCTAGTGCCTCCCCCTGCAAAGATCTGGTAATTAGCGGAATTCCTCCTTTCAGGGAACACCTGTGACACCATGCACCTGCATGGTGGGCGGCCCCAAACCTCCCCAACCCACTCGGCCGCGTTCTGGAATTTTGAGTGTGGGGAGGTTTAGTCCTCTGTTTGCGGCGCCTGGGATAACCTAGGAGCACTCCGAGTGTCATCCCCTAGTATCTCGTAGTGCGGGCTGCAGGGGAAAGGCGGGGGTTGGGCTGGAAATGCAGTTAGCATCTAGTGCCTCCACCTGGAAGGATCAGGTAATTATCGGATTTCTCCCTGCCAGGGAACACCTGTGACACCAGGCAGCTGCGTGGAGGGCGGCCCCAAATCTACCCCACTCACTCGACCTCGTTCAGGAATTCTGAATTTGGCGAGGATCCATCCACTGTCTGCAGCGCCTGGGATCTCCAAGGAGCCCTCCGCGTGTCTTTCCCGAGTGACTCTTATACGGGCTGCCGGGGAAAGTCGGGGGTTGGGCTGGAAATGCAGGAAGCTTCTAGATCCTCCCCCTGCACAGATCAGGTAATTAGCGGAATTCCTCCTACAAGGGAACACCTGTGACACCAGGCAGCTGCGTGGAGGGCGGCCCCAAACTTCCCCCACCCACTCGGCCACGTTCTGCGATTCTGAGTGTGGCGAGGTTCCATCCATTGTCTGCCGCGCCTGAGATTTCCTAGGAGCCATCTGCGTGTCTTCCCCGAGTGTCTCCTACTGCGGGCTGCCGGGGAAATGCGGGGGTTGGGCTGGAAATGCAGGTAGCATTCAGTGCCTCCCCCTGCACAGATCAGGTATTTAGCGGAATTCTTCCTCCCAGCGAAAACCTGTGACACCTGGCAGCTGCGTGGCGGGCGGCCCAAAACCTCCTGAAACCACTCGGGCGCGTTCCTGTATTCTGAGTGTGGCTAGGATCCGTCCTCTGTCTGCAGCGCCTGGGATCCCCTAGAAGCACACCGCGTGTCTTCCCAGAGTGTTTCCTAGTGCGGGCTGCCGGGGAAAGGCGGGGGTTGGGCTGGAAATGCAGGTAGCATCTAGTGCCTCCCCCTGGAAAGATCAGGTAATTAGCGGACTTCCCCCTGCTAGGGAACACCAGTGACACCAGGCAGCTGCGTGGATGGTGGCCCCTAACCTCCCCAAACCACTCGGCCACGTTCCGGAATTCTGAGTGTTGCGAGGTTCCGTCCTCTGTCTGCAGCGCCTGGGATATCCTAGGAGCCCTCCGCGAGTCTTCCCAGAGTGACTCTTATGCGGGCTGCCGGGGAAAGGCGGGGGTTTGGCTGGAAACACAGGTAGAATCTAGTGCCTCCACCTGGACCAATGAGGTATTTAGCGGTCTTCCCCCTGCAAGGGAACACCTGTGACACCAGGCAGCTGCGTGGAGGGCGGCCCCAAAATTCCCCCAACCTCTCGGCCGCGTTCCTGAATTCTGAGTGTGGCGAGGTTCCGTCCTCTGTCTGCAGCTCCTGGGATCTCCTAGGAGCCCTCCGCGTGACTTCCCCGAGTGTCTCCTAGTGCGGGCTGTCGGGGAAAACCGGGGGTTGGGCTGGAAATGCCGGTAGCATCTAGTGCCTCCCCCTGCACAGATCAGGTAATTAGCAGACTTCCGCCTGCAAGGGAACACCAGTGACACCAGGTAGCTGCGTGGATGTCGGCCCCAAACCTCCGCAACCCACTCTTCCGCGTTCTGGAATTCTGAGTGTGGCGATGTTCCGTCCTCTGTCTGCAGAGCCTGGGATCTCCTAGGAGCCATCCGAGTGTCTTCCCCGAGTATATCATAGTGCGGGCTGCGAGGGAAAGGAGGGGTTTGTGTTGGAAATGCAGGTAGCATCTAGTGCATCCCCCTGCACAGATCAGGTAATTAGCGGACTTCCTCCTGCCAGAGATCACATGTGACAACATGCACCTGCATGGATGGCGGCCCCAAACCTCCCCCACCGACTGGGCCGCGTTCTGGAATTCTCATTGTGTTGAGTTTCAGTCCTCTGTTTGCGGCGCCTGGGATCTCCTAGAAGCACTCCGCTTGTCTTCCCCGAGTGTCTCTTGTGCGGGCTGCCTGGGAAATGAGGGGTTGGGCTGGAAATGCAGGTAGCATCTAGTGCCTCCCCCTGCAAAGATCTGGTAATTAGCGGAATTCCTCCTTTCAGGGAACACCTGTGACACCATGCACCTGCATGGTGGGCGACCCCAAACCTCCCCAACCCACTCGGCCGCGTTCTGGAATTTTGAGTGTGGGGAGGGTTAGTCCTCTGTATGCGGCGCCTTGAATCCCCTAGGAGCACTCCGAGTGTCATCCCCTATTATCTCCTAGTGCGGGCTGCCGGGGAAATGCGGGGGTTGGGCTGGAATTGCAGGTAGCATCTAGCGCCTCCACCTGGAAGGATCAGGTAATTATCGGATTTCTCCCTGCCAGGGAACACCTGTGACACCAGGCAGCTGCGTGTAGGGCGGCCCCAAACATCCCCCACCCACTCGGCCACGTTCTGGGATTCTGAGTGTGGCGAGGTTCCATCCATTGTCTGCAGCGCCTGAGATCTCCTAGGAGCCATCCGCGTGTCTTCCCCGAGTGTCTCCTACAGCGGGCTGCCGGGGAAATGCGGGGGTTGGGCTGGAAATGCAGGTAGCATCCAGTGCCTCCCCCTGCACAGATCAGGTATTTAGCGGACTTCTTCCTCCCAGCGAAAACCTGTGACACCTGGCTGCTGCGTGGCGGGCAGCTGAAAACCTCCTCAACCCACTCGGGCGCGTTCCTGAATTCTGAGTGTGGCGAGGATCCGTCCTCTGTCTGCAGCGCCTGGATCTCCTAGAAGCCCACCGCGTGTCTTCCCCGAGTGTTTCCTAGTGCGGGCTGCGGGGGAAAGGCGGGGGTTGGGCTGGAAATGCAGGTAGAATCTAGTGCCTCCCCCTGGAAAGATCAGGAAATTAGCGGACTTCCCTCTGCAAGGGAACACAAGTGACACCAGGCAGCTGCGTGGATGGTGGCCCCTAACCTCCCCAAACCACTCGGCCGCGTTCCGGAATTCTGAGTGTTGCGAGGTTCCGTCCTCTGTCTGCAGCACCTGGGATATCCTAGGAGCCCTCCGAGAGTCTTCCCCGAGTGTCTTGTAGTGCGGGCTGCCAGGGAAAGGCGGGGGTTGGGCTGGAAATGCAGGTAGCATCTAGTGCCTCCCCCTGCACAGATCAGTTAATTAGCGGACTTCCTCCTGCCAGGGAACACCTGTGAAACCAGGCAGCTGCGTGGTGGGCGTCTCCAAACATCCCCCTCCCATTCGGCCACGTTCTGGTATTCTGAGTGTGGCGAGGTTCCATCCACTGTCTGCATCGCCTGGGATCTCCTAGGAGCCCTCCGCGAGTCTTCCCCGAGTGACTCTTTTGCGGGCTGCCGGGGAAAGGCGGGGGTTTGGCTGGAAACACAGGTAGCATCTAGTGCCTCCCCCTGGACCGATGAGGTATTTAGCGGTCTTCCACCTGCAAGGGAACACCTGTGACACCAGGGAGCTGCGTGGATGGCGGCCCCAAACCTCCCCCAACCACTCGGCCGCGTTCCTGAATTCTGAGTGTGGCGAGGTTCCGTCTTCTGTCTGCAGCTCCTGGAATCTCCTTGGAGCCCTCCGCGTGACATCCCCGAGTGTCTCCTAGTGCGGGCTGTCGGGGAAAAGCGGGGGTTGGGCTGGAAATGCAGGTAGCATCTAGTGCCTCCTCCTGCCCAGATCAGGTAATTAGCGGACTTCCTCCTGCCAGGGAACACCTGTGACACCAGGCAGCTGCGTGGAGGGCGGCCCCAAACCTCCCCCACCCACTCGGGCACGTTCTGGGATTCTGAGTGTGCCGAGGTTCCATCCACTGTGTGCAGCACCTGAAAACTCCTAGGAGCCCTCCGCGTTTCTTCCCCGAGTGTCTCCTAGTGCGGGCTGCCGGGGAAATGCGGGGGTTGGGCTGGAAATGCAGGTAGCATCAGTGCCTCCCCCTGCACAAATCAAGTATTTAGCGGACTTCTTCCTCCCAGCGAAGAGCTGTGACACCTGACAGCTGCGAGGAGGGCGGCCCAAAACCTCCTCAACCCACTCGGGCGCGTTCCTGAATTCTGAGTGTGGCGAGGTTCCGTCCTCTGTCTTCAGCAACTGGGATCTCATAGAAGCCCTCCGCGTGTCTTCCCCGAGTGTTTCCTAGTGCGGGCTGCCGGGGAAAGGCGGGGGTTGGGCTGGAAATGCAGGTAGCATCTAGTGCCTCCCCCTGGATGTATCAGGTAATTAGCGGACATCTCCCTGCCAGGGAACACATGTGACACCAGGCAGCTGGGTGGAAGGCGGCCCCAAACCTCCCCCACCCACTCGACCACGTTGTGGAATACTGAGTGTGGCGAGGTTCCATCCACTGTCTGCAGCGCCTGAGATCTCCTAGGATCCCTCCGCGTGTCTTCCCCAATTGAATTTTATGCGGGCTGCCGGGGAAAAGCGGGGGTTGTGCTGGAAACACAGGTAGCATCTAGTGCCTCCCCCTCGACAGATGAGGTATGTAACAGTCTTCCCCCTGCAAGGGAACACGTGTGACACCAGGCAGCTGCGTGGAGGGCGGCCCCAAACCTCCCCCACCCACTCGGCCACGTTCTGGGATTCTGAGTGTGGCGAGGTTCCATCCACTGTCTGCAGCACCTGAGATCTCCTAGGAAACCTCCGCGTGTCTTCCCCGAGTGTCTCCTAGTGCGGGCTGCTGGGGAAATGCGGGAGTAGGGCTGTAAATGCAGGTAGCATCTAGTGCCTCCCCCTGGAAAAATCAGGTAATTAGCGGACTTCTGCCTGCAAGGGAACACCAGTGACAACAGGCAGCTGCGTGGTTGTTGGCCCCAAACCTCCGCAACCCACTCTTCCGCGTTCTGGAATTCTGAGTGTGGCGATGTTCCGTCCTCTGTCTGCAGAGCCTGGGATCTCCTAGGAGCCATCCGAGTGTCTTCCCCGAGTATATCATAGTGCGGGCTGCGAGGGAAAGGCGGGGTTTGGGTTGGAAATGCAGGTAGCATCTAGTGCCTCCACCTGCACAGATCTGTTAATTAGCGGACTTCCTCCTGCCAGGGAACACCTGTGACACCATGCACCTGCATGGATGGCGGCCCCACACCTCCCCCACCGACTGGGCCGTGTTCTGGAATTCTCATTTTGTTGAGTTTCATTCCTCTGTTTGCGGCGCCTGGGATCCTCTAGGGGCACTCCGAGTGTCTTCCCCGAGTGTCTCGTAGTGCGGGTTCCCGGGGAAAGGCGGGGGTTGGGCTGGAAATGCAGGTAGCAT
Organism: Camelus bactrianus; assembly: GCF_048773025.1. Classification (NCBI taxonomy): domain Eukaryota; kingdom Metazoa; phylum Chordata; class Mammalia; order Artiodactyla; family Camelidae; genus Camelus; species Camelus bactrianus. The sequence goes on from NC_133546.1 coordinate 90,647,891, forward strand.
CTAGTGCCTACCCCTGCACAGATGAGGTAATTAGCGGACTTCCCCCTGCTAGGGAACACCTGTTACACCAGGCAGCTGCGTGGATGGCGGCCCAAAACCTCCCCAACCCACTCGGCCGCATTCCGGAATTCTGAGTGTCGCGAGGTTCCATCCTCTGTCTGCAGCGCCTGGGATCTTTTAGGAGCCCTCCGCGTGTCTTCCCCGAGTGACTCCTAGTGCGGGCTGCCAGGGAAAAGCGGGGGTGGGGCTAGAATAGCAGGTATCATCTAGAGCCTCCCCCTGGACAGATCAGGTAATTAGCGGAATTCCCCCTGCCAGGGAACACCTGTGACACCAGGCATCTGCGTGGAAGGCAGCCCCAAACCTCCCCCAAGCACTCGGGCACGTTCCGGAATTCTGAGTTTGGCGAGGTTCCATCCACTGTCTGCAGCGCCTGGGATCTCCTAGGATCCCTCCGCGTGTCTTCCCCGAGTGACTTTTATGCGGGCTGCCGGGGAAAGGCGGGGGTTGGGCTGGAAACACAGGTAGCATCTATAGCCTCCCCATGGACATATGAGGTATTTAGCTGTCTTCCCCCTGCAAGGGAACACCTGTGACACCAGGCAGCTGCGTGGAGGGCGGCCCCAAACCTCCCCCACCCACTCGGCCGCGTTCCTGAATTCTGAGTGTGGCGAGGATCCGTCCTCTGTCTGCAGCGCCTGGGATCTCCTAGAAGCCCTCCGCGTGTCTTCCCCGAGTGTTTCCTAGTGCGGGCTGCCGGGGAAATGCGGGGGTTGTTCTGGAAATGCAGGAAGAATCTAGTGCCTTCCCCTGCACAGATCAGGTAATTAGCGGATATCCTCCTGCCAGGGAACACCTGTGACACCAGGCAGCTGCGTGGAGGGCCGCCCCAAACCACCCCCACCCACTCGGCCACGTTGTGGAATACTGACTGTGGCGAGGTTCCATCCACTGTCTGCAGCGTCTGAGATCTCCTAGGATAACTCCGCGTGTCTTCCCCAATTGACTTTTATGCGGGCTGCCGGGGAAAAGCGGGGGTTGTGCTGGAAACACAGGTAGCATCTAGTGCCTCCCCCTCGACAGATGAGGTATGTAGCGGTCTTCCCCCTGCAAGGGAACACGTGTGACACCAGGCAGCTGCGTGGAGGGCGGCCCAAAACCTCCCCCAACCACTCGGCCGCGTTCCTGAATTCTGAGGGTTGCGATGATCCGTCCTCTGTCTGCAGCGCCTGGGATCTCCTAGGAGCCCTCCGCGTGACTTCCCCGAGTGTCTCATAGTGCGGGCTGTCGGGGAAAAGCGGGGGTTGGGCTGGAAATGCAGGTAGCATCTAGTGCCTCCCCCTGCACAGATCAGGTAATTAGCGGACTTCCGCCTGCAAGGGAACACGTGTGACACCATGCACCTGCATGGTTGGCGGCCCCAAACCTCCCCCACCGACTGGGCCGCGTTCTGGAATTCTCATTGTGTTGAGTTTCAGTCCTCTGTTTGCGGCGCCTGGGATCTCCTAGAAGCACTCCGCTAGTCTTCCCCGAGTGTCTCGTAGTGCGGGCTGCTTGGGAAATGCGGGGGTTGGGCTCGAAATGCAGGTAGCATCTAGTGCCTCCCCCTGCAAAGATCAGGTAATTAGCGGAATTCCTCCTTTCAGGGAACACCTGTGACACCATGCACCTGCAAGGTGAGCGGCCCCAAACCTCCCCAACCCACTCGGCCGCGTTCTGGAATTTTGAGTTTGGGGAGGTTTAGTCCTCTGTTTGCGGCGCCTGGGATCCCCTAGGAGCACTCCGAGTGTCTTCCCCTAGTGTCTCCCAGTGCCGGCTGCCGGGGAAAAGCGGGGGTTCGGCTGGAAATGCAGGTAGCATCTAGTGCCTCCCCCTGGAAGGATCAGGTAATTATCGGATTTCTCCCTGCCAGGGAACACATGTGACACCAGGCAGCTGCGTGGGGGGCGGCCCCAAACCTACTCCACTCACTCGGCCACGTTCTAGAATTCTGAATTTGGCGAGGATCCATCCAATGTCTGCAGCGCCTGGGATCTCCAAGGAGCCCTCCACGTGTCTTCCCCGAGTGACTCTTATACGGGCTGCCGGGGAAAGTCGGGGGTTGGGCTGGAAATGCAGGAAGCTTCTAGATCGTCCCCCTGCACAGTTCAGGTAATTAGCGGACTTCTTCCTACCAGGGAACACCTGTGACACCAGGCAGCTGCGTGGAGGGCGGCCCCAAACCTCCCCCACCCACTCGGCCACGTTCTGGGATTCTGAGTGTGGCGAGGTTCCATCCATTGTCTGCAGCGCCTGAGATCTCCTAGGAGCCCTCCGCGTCTTCCCCGAGTTTTTCCTAGTGCGGGCTGCTAGGGAAAGGCGGGGGTTGGGCTGGAAATGCAGGTAGCATCCAGTGCCTCCCCCTGCACAGATCAGTTAATTAGCGGACTTCCTCCTGCCAGGGAACACCTGTGAAACCAGGCAGCTGCGTGGAGGGCGGCTCCAAACCTCCCCCTCCCACTCGGCCACGTTCTGGAATTCTGAGTGTGGCGAGGTTCCATCCACTGTCTGCATCGCCTGGGATCTCCTAGGAGCCCTCCGCGAGTCTTCCCCGAGTGACTCTTATGCGGGCTGCCGGGGAAAGGCGGGGGTTTGGCTGGAAACCCAGGTAGCATCTTTTGCCTCCCCCTGGACCAATGAGGTATTTAGCTGTCTTCCCACTGCAAGGGAACACCTGTGACACCAGGCAGCTGCGTGTAGGGCGGCCCCAAACCTCCCCCAACCACTCGGCCGCGTTCTGGAATTTTGAGTGTGGGGAGGTTTAGTCCTCTGTTTGCGGCGCCTGGGATCACCTTGGGGCACTCCGAGTGTCTTACCCTAGTGTCACGTATTGCGGGCTGCCGGGGAAATGCGGGGTTTGGGCTGGAAATGCAGGAAGTTTCTAGTGCCTCCCCCTGCACAGATCAGGTAATTAGCGTACTTCCTCCTGCCAGGGAAAACCTGTGACACCAGGCAGCTGCGTGGAGGGCGGCGCCAAACCTCCCCCACCCACTCGGCCACGTTCTGGAATTCTGAGTGTGGCGAGGTTCCATCCACTGTTTCAGCGCCTGGGATCTCCTATGAGCCCTCCGTGTGTCTTCCCCGAGTGTCTCCTAGTGCGGGCTGCCGGGAAATGCGGGGGTTGGGCTGGAAATGCAGGTAACATCTAGTGCCTCTTCCTGAACAGATCAGGTATTTAGCGGAATTCTTCCTCCCAGCGAACACCTGTGACATCAGGCAGCTGCGTGAAAGGCAGCCCAAAACCTCCCCAGCCCACTCGGAAGCGTTCCGGAATTCTGAGTGTGGCGAGATCCGTCCCCTGTCTGCAGTGCCTGGGATCTCCTCGAGCCCTCCGCAAGTCTTCCCCGAGTGTCTCCTAGTGTGGGCTGCCGGGGAAAGGCGGGATTTGGGCTGGAAATGCAGGTAGAATCTAGTGCCTCCCCCTGCACAGATCAGGTAATTAGCGGAATTCCTCCTGTCAGGGAACACCTGTGACACCATGCACCTGCATGGAGGGCGGCCCCAATCCTCCCCAATCCACTCGGCCACGTTCTGGAATTCTGAGTGTGGGGAGGTTTAGTCCTCTGTGTGCGGCACCTGGGATCCCCTAGGAGCACTCCGAGTGTCTTTCTCGAGTGTTTCCTAGTGCGTGCTGCCTGGGAAAGGCGGGGGTTGGGCTGGAATTGCAGGTAGCATCTAGTGCCTCCCCCTGGATGTATCAGGTAATTAGCGGACATCCCTCTGCCAGGGAACACATGTGACACCAGGCAGCTGGGTGGAAGGCGGCCCCAAACCTCCCCCACCCACTCGGCCGAGTTCCGGGTTTCTGAGTGTGGCGAGGTTCCGTCCTCTGTCTGCAGCGCCTGGGATCTCCTAGAAGCCCTTCGCGTGTCTTCCCCGAGTGTTTCCTAGTGCGGGCTGCCGGGGAAATCAGGGTGATGGGCTGGAAATGCAGGAAGCATCTAGTGCCTCCCCCTGCACAGATCAGGAAATTAGCGGACTTCCCTCTGCCAGGGACACCTGTGACACCAGGCAGCAGCGTGGATGGCGGCCCCAAACCACCCACACCCACTCGGCCACGTTGTGGAATACTGAGTGTGGCGAGGTTCCATCCACTGTCTGCAGCGCCTGAGACCTCCTAGGATCCCTCCGCGTGTCTTCCCCAATTGAATTTTATGTGGGCTGCCGGGGAAAAGCGGGGGTTGTGCTGGAAACACAGGTAGCATCTATTGCCTCCCCCTCGACAGATGAGGTATGTAGCAGTATTCCCCCTGCAAGGGAACACGTGTGACACCAGGCAGCTGCGTGGAGGACGGCCCAAAACCTCCCCCACCCACTCGGCCGCGTTCCTGAATTCTGAGTGTTGCGATGATCCGTCCTCTGTCTGCAGCGCCTGGGATCTCCTAGGAGCCATCCGCGTGTCTTCCCTGAGTGTCTCCTAGTGCGGGTTGCCGGGGAAAGGCGGGGGTTGGGCTTGAAATGCAGGTAGCATCTAGTGCCACCACCTGGACGGATCAGGTAATTAGCGGATATCCCTCTGCCAGGGAACACATGTGACACCAGGCAGCTGCGTGGAGGGCGGCTCCAAACCTCCCCCTCCCACTCGGCCACGTTCTGGATTTCTGAGTGTGTCGAGGATCCATCCACTGTCTGCATCGCCTGGGATCTCCTAGGAGCCCTCCGCGAGTCTTCCCCGAGTGATTCTTATGCGGGCTGCCGGGGAAAGGCGGGAGTTTGGCTGAAAACAGAGGTAGAATCTAGTGCCTCCGCCTGGACCAATGAGGTATTTAGTGGTCTTCCCCCTGCAAGGGAACACCTGTGACACCAGGCAGCTGCGTGGATGGCGGCCCCAAACCTCCCCTAACCACTCGTCCGCGTTCCTGAATTCTGAGTGTGGCGAGGTTCCGTCCTCTGTCTGCAGTAACTGGGATCTCCTAGGAGCCCTCCGCGTGACTTCCCCGAGTGTTTCCTAGTGCGGGCTGCCGGAGAAAGGCTGGGGTTGGGCTGGAATTGCAGGTAGCATCTAGTGCCTCCCCCTGCACAGATCAGGTAATTAGCGGACTTCCCCCTGCCAGGGAACACCTGTGACACCAGGCAGCTGCGTGGATGGCGGCCCCAAACCTCCCCAAACCACTCGGCCACGTTGTGGAATACTGAGTGTTGCGAGGTTCCATCCACTGTCTGCAGCGCCTGAGATCTCCTAGGATCCCTCCGCGTGTCTTCCCGGATTGACTTTTATGCGGGCTGCCGGGGAAAAGCGGGGGTTGTGCTGGAAACACAGGTAGCATCTAGTGCCTCCCCCTCGACAGATGAGGTATGTAGCGGTCTTCCCCCTGCAAGGGAACACGTGTGACACCAGGCAGCTCCGTGGAGGGCGGCGCAAAACCTCCCCCACCCACTCGGCCGCGTTCCTGTATTCTGAGTGTGGCGATGATCCGTCCTCTGTCTGCAGCGCCTGGGATCTCCTAGGAGCCATCTGCGTTTCTTCCCCGAGTGTCTCCTATTGCGGGCTCCCGGGGAAAGGCGGGGGTTGGGCTGGAAATGCAGGTAGCATCTAGTGCCACCACCTGGACGGATCAGGTAATTAGCGGATATCCCCCAGCCATGGAACACATGTGACACCAGGCATCTGCGTGGGGGTCGGCCCCAAACCTCCCCCACTCACTCGGCCACGATCTGGGATTCTGAGGGTGGCGAGGTTCCATCCACTGTCTGCAGCACCTGAGATCTCATAGGAGCCCTCCGCGTGTCTTCCCCGAGTGTCTCCTAGTTCGGGCTGCCGGGGAAATGCGGGGGTTGGGCTGGAAATGCAGGTAGATTCCAGTGCCTCCCCCTGCACAGATCAGGTATTTAGCGGACTTCTTCCTCCAAGCGAACAGCTGTGACACCTGGCAGCTGCGTGGAGGGCGGCCCAAAACCTCCTCAACCCACTCGGGCGTGTTCCTGAATTCTGAGTGTGGCGAAGATCCGTCCTCTGTCTGCAGCGCCTGGGATCTCCTAGGAGCCCTCCGCGAGTCTTCCCCGAGTGACTCTTATGCGGGCTGCCGGGGAAAGGCGGGGGTTTGGCTGGAAACCCAGGTAGCATCTTTTGCCTCCCCCTGGACCGATGAGGTATTTAGCTGTCTTCCCCCTGCAAGGGAACACCTGTGACACCAGGCAGCTGCGTGGAGGGCGGCCCCAAACCTCCCCCAACCACTCGGCCGCGTTCTGGAATTTTGAGTGTGGGGAGGTTTAGTCCTCTGTTTGCGGCGCCTGGGATCCCCTTGGGGCACTCTGAGTGTCTTACCCTAGTGTCACGTATTGCGGACTGCCAGGGAAATGCGGGGTTTGGGCTGGAAATGCAGGAAGTTTCTAGTGCCTCCCCCTGCACAGATCAGGTAATTAGCGTACTTCCTCCTGCCAGGGAAAACCTGTGACACCAGGCAGCTGCGTGGAGGGCGGCGCCAAACCTCCCCCACCCACTCGGCCACGTTCTGGAATTCTGAGTGTGGCGAGGTTCCATCCACTGTTTCAGCGCCTGGGATCTCCTATGAGCCCTCCGTGTGTCTTCCCCGAGTGTCTCCTAGTGCGAGCTGCCGGGAAATGCGGGGGTTGGGCTGGAAATGCAGGTAACATCTAGTGCCTCTTCCTGAACAGATCAGGTATTTAGCGGACTTCTTCCTCCCAGCGAACACCTGTGACATCAGGCAGCTGCGTGAAAGGCAGCCCAAAACCTCCCCAACCCACTCGGAAGCGTTCCGGAATTCTGAGTGTGGCGAGATCCGTCCCCTGTCTGCAGTGCCTGGGATCTCCTCGAGCCCTCCGCATGTCTTCCCCGAGTGTCTCCTAGTGTGGGCTGCCGGGGAAAGGCGGGATTTGGGCTGGAAATGCAGGTAGAATCTAGTGCCTCCCCCTGCACAGATCAGGTAATTAGCGGAATTCCTCCTGTCAGGGAACACCTGTGACACCATGCACCTGCATGGAGGGCGGCCCCAATCCTCCCCAATCCACTCGGCCACGTTCTGGAATTCTGAGTGTGGGGAGGTTTAGTCCTCTGTGTGCGGCACCTGGGATCCCCTAGGAGCACTCCGAGTGTCTTTCCCGAGTGTTTCCTAGTGCGTGCTGCCTGGGAAAGGCGGGGGTTGGGCTGGAATTGCAGGTAGCATCTAGTGCCTCCCCCTGGATGTATCAGGTAATTAGCGGACATCCCTCTGCCAGGGAACACATGTGACACCAGGCAGCTGGGTGGAAGGCGGCCCCAAACCTCCCCCACCCACTCGGCCGAGTTCCGGGTTTCTGAGTGTGGCGAGGTTCCGTCCTCTGTCTGCAGCGCCTGGGATCTCCTAGAAGCCCTTCGCGTGTCTTCCCCGAGTGTTTCCTAGTGCGGGCTGCCGGGGAAATCAGGGTGATGGGCTGGAAATGCAGGAAGCATCTAGTGCCTCCCCCTGCACAGATCAGGAAATTAGCGGACTTCCCTCTGCCAGGGACACCTGTGACACCAGGCAGCAGCGTGGATGGCGGCCCCAAACCACCCCCACCCACTCGGCCACGTTGTGGAATACTGAGTGTGGCGAGGTTCCATCCACTGTCTGCAGCGCCTGAGACCTCCTAGGATCCCTCCGCGTGTCTTCCCCAATTGAATTTTATGTGGGCTGCCGGGGAAAAGCGGGGGTTGTGCTGGAAACACAGGTAGCATCTATTGCCTCCCCCTCGACAGATGAGGTATGTAGCAGTATTCCCCCTGCAAGGGAACACGTGTGACACCAGGCAGCTGCGTGGAGGACGGCCCAAAACCTCCCCCACCCACTCGGCCGCGTTCCTGAATTCTGAGTGTTGCGATGATCCGTCCTCTGTCTGCAGCGCCTGGGATCTCCTAGGAGCCATCCGCTTGTCTTCCCTGAGTGTCTCCTAGTGCGGGCTGCCGGGGAAAGGCGGGGGTTGGGCTTGAAATGCAGGTAGCATATAGTGCCACCACCTGGACGGATCAGGTAATTAGCGGATATCCCCAAGCCAGGGAACACATGTGACACCAGGCAGCTGCGTGGAGGGCGGCCCCAAACCTCCCCAACCCACTCGGCCACGTTCTGGGATTCTGAGTGTGGCGAGGTTCCATCCACTGTCTGCAGCACCTGAGATCTCCTAGGAGCCCTCCGCGTGTCTTCCCCGAGTGTCTCCTAGTGCGGGCTGCCGGGGAAATGCGGGGGTTGGGCTGGAAATGCAGGTAGCTTCCAGTGCCTCCCGCTGCACAGATCAGGTATTTAGCGGAATTCTTCCTCCAAGCGAACAGCTGTGACAACTGGCAGCTGCGTGGAGGGCGGCCCAAAACCTCCTCAACCCACTCGGGCGCGTTTCTGAATTCTGAGTGTGGCGAGGATCCGTCCTCTGTCTGCAGCGCCTGGGATCTCCTAGAAGCCCTCCGCGTGTCTTCCCCGAGTGTTTCCTAGTGCGGGCTGCCGGGAAAGGCGGGGGTTGGGCTGGAAAAGTAGGTAGCATCTAGTGCCTCCCCCTTGAAATATCAGGTAATTAGCGGACTTCCCCCTGCAAGGGAACACCAGTGACACCAGGCAGCTGCGTAGAGGGCGGCCCCTAACCTCCCCAAACCACTCGGCCGCGTTCCGGAATTCTGAGTGTTGCGAGGTTCCGTCCTCTGTCTGCAGCGCCTGGGATCTCCTAGGAGCCCTCCGAGTGTCTTCCCCGAGTGTCTCGTAGTGCGGGCTGCCAGGGAAAGGCGGGGGTTGGGCTGGAAATGCAGGTAGCATCTAGTGCCTCCCCCTGCACAGATCAGTTAATTAGCGGACTTCCTCCAGCCAGGGAACACCTGTGAAACCAGGCAGCTGCGTGGAGGGCGGCTCCAAACCTCCCCCTCCCACTCGGCCACGTTCTGGATTTCTGAGTGTGTCGAGGATCCATCCACTGTCTGCATCGCCTGGGATCTCCTAGGAGCCCTCCGCGAGTCTTCCCCGAGTGATTCTTATGCGGGCTGCCGGGGAAAGGCGGGAGTTTGGCTGAAAACAGAGGTAGAATCTAGTGCCTCCGCCTGGACCAATGAGGTATTTAGTGGTCTTCCCCCTGCAAGGGAACACCTGTGACACCAGGCAGCTGCGTGGATGGCGGCCCCAAACCTCCCCTAACCACTCGTCCGCGTTCCTGAATTCTGAGTGTGGCGAGGTTCCGTCCTCTGTCTGCAGTAACTGGGATCTCCTAGGAGCCCTCCGCGTGACTTCCCCGAGTGTTTCCTAGTGCGGGCTGCCGGAGAAAGGCTGGGGTTGGGCTGGAATTGCAGGTAGCATCTAGTGCCTCCCCCTGCACAGATCAGGTAATTAGCGGACTTCCCCCTGCCAGGGAACACCTGTGACACCAGGCAGCTGCGTGGATGGCGGCCCCAAACCTCCCCAAACCACTCGGCCACGTTGTGGAATACTGAGTGTTGCGAGGTTCCATCCACTGTCTGCAGCGCCTGAGATCTCCTAGGATCCCTCCGCGTGTCTTCCCGGATTGACTTTTATGCGGGCTGCCGGGGAAAAGCGGGGGTTGTGCTGGAAACACAGGTAGCATCTAGTGCCTCCCCCTCGACAGATGAGGTATGTAGCGGTCTTCCCCCTGCAAGAGAACACGTGTGACACCAGGCAGCTCCGTGGAGGGCGGCGCAAAACCTCCCCCACCCACTCGGCCGCGTTCCTGTATTCTGAGTGTGGCGATGATCCGTCCTCTGTCTGCAGCGCCTGGGATCTCCTAGGAGCCATCTGCGTTACTTCCCCGAGTGTCTCCTAGTGCGGGCTCCCGGGGAAAGGCGGGGGTTGGGCTGGAAATGCAGGTAGCATCTAGTGCCACCACCTGGACGGATCAGGTAATTAGCGGATATCCCCCAGCCATGGAACACATGTGACACCAGGCATCTGCGTGGGGGTCGGCCCCAAACCTCCCCCACTCACTCGGCCACGATCTGGGATTCTGAGTGTGGCGAGGTTCCATCCACTGTCTGCAGCACCTGAGATCTCATAGGAGCCCTCCGCGTGTCTTCCCCGAGTGTCTCCTAGTTCGGGCTGCCGGGGAAATGCGGGGGTTGGGCTGGAAATGCAGGTAGATTCCAGTGCCTCCCCCTGCACAGATCAGGTATTTAGCGGACTTCTTCCTCCAAGCGAACAGCTGTGACACCTGGCAGCTGCGTGGAGGGCGGCCCAAAACCTCCTCAACCCACTCGGGCGTGTTCCTGAATTCTGAGTGTGGCGAAGATCCGTCCTCTGTCTGCAGCGCCTGGGATCTCCTAGAAGCCCTCCGCGTGTCTTCCCCGAGTGTTTCCTAGTGCGGGCTGCCGGGGAAAGCCGTGGGTTGGGCTGGAAATGCAGGTAGCATCTAGTGCATCCCCCTGGAAAGATCAGGTAATTAGCGGACTTCCCCCTGCAAGGGAACACCAGTGACACCAGGCAGCTGCGTGGAGGGCGGCCCCTAACCTCCCCAAACCACTCGGCCGTGTTCCGGAATTCTGAGTGTTGCGAGGTCCCGTCCTCTGTCTGCAGCGCCTGGGATCTCCTAGGAGCCCTCCGAGTGTCTTCCCCGAGTGTCTCGTAGTGCGGGCTGCCAGGGAAAGGCGGGGGTTGGGCTGGAAATGCAGGTAGCATCTAGTGCCTCACCCTGCACAGATCAGTTAATTAGCGGACTTCCTCCTGCCAGGGAACACCTGTGAAACCAGGCAGCTGCGTGGAGGGCGGCTCCAAATCTCCCGCTCCCACTCGACCACGTTCTGGAATTCTGAGTGTGGCGAGGTTCCATCCACTGTCTGCATCGCCTGGGATCTCCTAGGAGCCCTCCGCGAGTCTTCCCCGATTGACTCTTATGCGGGCTGCCGGGGTAAGGAAGGGGTTTGGCTGGAAACACAGGTAGAATCTAGTGCCTCCCCCTGGACCGATGAGGTATTTAGCGGTCTTCCCCCTGCAAGGGAACACCTGTGACACCAGGCAGGTGCGTGGATGGCGGCCCCAAACCTCCCCCAACCACTCGGCCGCGTTCCTGAATTCTGAGTGTGGCGAGGTTCCGTCCTATGTCTGCAGCTCCTGGGATCTCCTAGGAGCCCTCCGCGTGACTTCCCCGAGTGTCTCCTAGTGCGGGCTGCCGGGGAAAGGCGGGGTTTGGGCTGGAAATGCAGGTAGCATCTAGTGCCTCCCCCTGCACAGATCAGGTAATTAGCGCACTTCCGCCTGCAAGGGAACACCAGTGACACCAGGCAGCTGCGTGGAGGTCGGCCCCAAACCTCCGCAACCCACTCTTCCGCGTTCCGGAATTCTGAGTGTGGCGATGTTCCGTCCTCTATCTGCAAAGCCTGGGATCTTCTAGGAGCCATCCGAGTGTCTTCCCCGAGTATATCATAGTGCGGGCTGCGAGGGAAAAGCGGGGTTTGTGTTGGAAATGCAGGTAGCATCTAGTGCCTCCCCCTGCACAGATCAGGTAATTAGCGGAATTCCTCCTGCCATGGAACACCTGTGACACCATGCACCTGCATGGTTGGCGGCCCCAAACCTCCCCCACCGACTGGGCCGCGTTCTGGAATTCTCATTGTGTTGAGTTTCAGTCCTCTGTTTGCGGCGCCTGGGATCTCCCAGAAGCACTCCGCATGTCTTCCCGGAGTGTCTCGTAGTGCGGGCTGCCTGGGAAATGCGGGTGTTGGGCTGGAAATGCAGGTAGCATCTAGTGCCTCCCCCTGCACACATCAGGTAATTAGCGGAATTCCTCCTTTCAGGGAACACCTGTGACACCATGCATCTCCAAGGTGGGCGGACCCAAACCTCCCCAACCCACTCGGCCGCGTTCTGGAATTTTGAGTGTGGGGAGGTTTAGTCCTCTGTTTGCGGCGCCTGGGATCCCCTAGGAGCACTCCGAGTGTCTTCCCCTAGTGTCTCCTAGTGCCGGCTGCCGGGGAAATGCGGGGGTTGGGCTGGAAATGCAGGTAGCATCTAGTGCCTCCCACTGGAAGGTTCAGGTAATTATCGGATTTCTCCCTGCCAGGGAACACCTGTGATACCAGGCAGCTGCGTGGAGGGTGGCCCCAAACCTACTCCACTCACTCGGCCACGTTCAGGAATTCTGAATTTGGCGAGGATCCATCCAATGTCTGCAGCGCCTGGGATCTCCAAGGAGCCCTCCGCGTGTCTTCCCCCACTGACTCTTATACGGGCTGCCGGGGAAAGTCGGGGGTTGGGCTGGAAATGCAGAAAGCTTCTAGATCCTCCCCCTGCACAGATCAGGTAATTAGCGGACTTCTTCCTACCAGGGAACACCTGTGACACCAGGCAGCTGCGTGGAGGGCGGCCCCAAACCTCCCCTACCCACTCGGCCACGTTCTGGGATTCTGAGTGTGGCGAGGTTCCATCCATTGTCTGCAGCGCCTGAGATCTCCTTGGAGCCCTCCGCGTGTCTTCCCCGAGTGTTTCCTAGTGCGGGCTGCCGGGGAAAGGCGGGGTTTGGGCTGGAAATGCAGGTAGCATCTAGTGCCTCCCCCTGGAAAGATCAGGTAATTAGCGGACTTCCCCCTGCAAGGGAACACCAGTGACACCAGGCAGCTTCGTGGAGGGCGGCCCCTAACCTCCCCAAACCACTCGGCCGCGTTCCAGAATTCTGAGTGTTGCGAGGTTCCGTCCTCTGTCTGCAGCGCCTGCGATCTCCTAGGAGCCCTCCGAGTGTCTTCCCGGAGTGTCTGGTAGTGCGGGCTGCCAGGGAAAGGCGGGGGTTGGGCTGGAAATGCAGGTAGCATCCAGTGCCTCCCCCTGCATAAATCAGTTAATTAGCGGACTTCCTCCTGCCAGGGAACACCTGTGAAACCAGGCAGCTGCGTGGAGGGCGGCTCCAAACCTCCCCCTCCCACTCGGCCACGTTCTGGAATTCTGAGTGTGCCGAGGTTCCATCCACTGTCTGCATCGCCTGGGATCTCCTAGGAGCCCACCGTGAGTCTACCCCGAGTGACTCTTATGCAGGCTGCCGGGGAAAGGCGGGGGTTTGGCTGGAAACCCAGGTAGCATCTATTGCCTCCCCCTGGACCGATGAGGTATTTAGCGGTCTTCCCCCTGCAAGGGAACACCTGTGACACCAGGCAGCTGCGTGGATGGCGGCCCCAAACCTCCCCCAACCACTGGGCCGCGTTCCTGAATTCTGAGTGTGGCGAGGTTCCGTCCTCTGTCTGCAGCTCCTGGGATCTCCTAGGAGCCCTCCGTGTGACTTCCCCGAGTGTCCCGTAGTGCGGGCTGTCGGGGAAAAGCGGGGGTTGGGCTGCAAATGCAGGTAGCATCTAGTGCCTCCCCCTGCCCTGATCAGGTAATTAGCGGACTTCCTCCTGCCAGGGAACACCTGTGAATCCAGGCAGCTGTGGGGAGGGCGGCCCCAAATCTCCCCAACCCACTCGGCCGCGTTCTGGAATTCTCATTGTTTTGAGGTTCAGTCCTATGTTTCCGGCGCCTGGGATCCTCTAGGGGCACTCCGAGTGTCTTCCCCGAGTATCTCGTAGTGCGGGTTCCCGGGGAAAGGCGGGGGTTGGGCTGGAAATGCAGGTAGCATCTAGTGCCTACCCCTGCACAGATGAGGTAATTAGCGGACTTCCCCCTGCAAGGGAACACCTGTTACACCAGGCAGCTGCGTGGAGGGCGGCCCAAAACCTCCCCAACCCACTCGGCCGCATTCCGGAATTCTGAGTGTCGCGAGGTTCCATCCTCTGTCTGCAGCGCCTGGGATCTTCTAGGAGCCCTCCGCGTGTCTTCCCCGAGTGACTCCTAGTGCGGGCTGCCAGGGAAAAGTGGGGGTGGGGCTAGAATAGCAGGTATCATCTAGAGCCTCCCCCTGGACAGATCAGGTAATTAGCGGAATTCCCCCTGCCAGGGAACACCTGTGACACCAGGCATCTGCGTGGAAGGCAGCCCCAAACCTCACCCAAGCACTCGGGCACGTTCCGGAATTCTGAGTTTGGCGAGGTTCCATCCACTGTCTGCAGCGCCTGGGATCTCCTAGGATTCCTCCGCGTGTCTTCCCCGAGTGACTTTTATGCGGGCTGCCGGGGAAAGGCGGGGTTTGGGCTGGAAACACAGGTAGCATCTATAGCCTCCCCATGGACATATGAGGTATTTAGCTGTCTTCCCCCTGCAAGGGAACACTTGTGACACCAGGCAGCTGCGTGGAGGGCGGCCCCAAACCTCCCCCACCCACTCGGCCGCGTTCCTGAATTCTGAGTGTGGCGAGGATCCGTCCTCTGTCTGCAGCGCCTGGGATCTCTTAGAAGCCCTCTGCGTGTCTTCCCCGAGTGTTTCCTAGTGCGGGCTGCCGGGGAAATGCGGGGGTTGGGCTGCAAATGCAGGTAGCATCTAGTGCCTCCCTCTGCACAGATCAGGTAATTAGCGGAATTACTCCTGTCAGGGAACACCTGTGACACCATGCACCTGCATGGAGGGCGGCCCAAATCCTCCCCAATCCACTCGGCCACGTTCTGGAATTCTGAGTGTGGGGAGGGTTAGTCCTCTGTTTGCGGCGCCTGGGATCCCCTAGGAGCACTCCGAGTTTCTTCCCCGAGTGGTTCCTAGTGCGGGCTGCCGGGGAAAGGCGGGGGTTGGGCTGGAATTGCAGGTAGCATCTAGTGCCTCCCCCTGGATGTATCAGGTAATTAGCGGACATCCCCCTGCCAGGGAACACATGTGACACCAGGCAGCTGGGTGGAAGGCGGCCCCAAACCTCCCTAACCAACTCGGCCGAGTTCCGGAATTCTGAGTGTGGCGAGGTTCCGTCCTCTGTCTGCAGCGCCTGGGATCTCCTAGAAGCCCTCCGCGTGTCTTCCCTGATTGTCTCCAAGTGCGGACTGCCGGGGAAATGCGGGGGTTGGTCTGGAAATGCAGGAAGAATCTAGTGCCTTCCCCTGCACAGATCAGGTAATTAGCGGATATCCTCCTGCCAGGGAACACCTGTGACACCAGGCAGCTGCGTGGGGGGCGGCCCCAAACCACCCCCACCCACTCGGCCACGTTGTGGAATACTGACTGTGGCGAGGTTCCATCCACTGTCTGCAGCGCCTGAGATCTCCTAGGATAACTCCGCGTGTCTTCCCCAATTGACTTTTATGCGGGCTGCCGGGGAAAAGCGGGGGTTGTGCTGGAAACACAGGTAGCATCTAGTGCCTCCCACTCGACAGATGAGGTATGTAGCGGTCTTCCCCCTGCAAGGGAACACGTGTGACACCAGGCAGCTGCGTGGAGGGCGGCCCAAAACCTCCCCCACCCACTCGGCCGCGTTCCTGAATTCTGAGGGTTGCGATGATCCGTCCTCTGTCTGCAGCGCCTGGGATCTCCTAGGAGCCCTCCGCGTGACTTCCCCGAGTGTCTCCTAGTGCGGGCTGTCGGGGAAAAGCGGGGGTTGGGCTGGAAATGCAGGTAGCATCTAGTGCCTCCCCCTGCACAGATCAGGTAATTAGCGGACTTCCGCCTGCAAGGGAACACCAGTGACACCAGGCAGCTGCGTGGAGGTCGGCCCCAAACCTCCGCAACCCACTCTTCCGCGTTCCGGAATTCTGAGTGTGGCGATGTTCCGTCCTCTGTCTGCAGAGCCTGGGATCTCCTAGGAGCCATCCGAGTGTCTTCCCCGAGTATATCATAGTGCGGGCTGCGAGGGAAAAGCGGGGTTTGGATTGGAAATGCAGGTAGCATCTAGTGCCTCCCCCTGCACAGATCAGGTAATTAGCGGACTTCCTCCTGCCAGGGAACACCTGTGACACCATGCACCTGCATGGTTGGCGGCCCCAAACCTCCCCCACCAACTGGGCCGCGTTCTGGAATTCTCATTGTGTTGAGTTTCAGTCCTCTGTTTGCGGCGCCTGGGATCTCCTAGAAGCACTCCGCTAGTCTTCCCCGAGTGTCTCGTAGTGCGGGCTGCTTGGGAAATGCGGGGGTTGGGCTCGAAATGCCGGTAGCATCTAGTGCCTCCCCCTGCAAAGATCAGGTAATTAGCGGAATTCCTCCTTTCAGGGAACACCTGTGACACCATGCACCTGCAAGGTGAGCGGCCCCAAACCTCCCCAACCCACTCGGCCGCGTTCTGGAATTTTGAGTGTGGGGAGGTTTAGTCCTCTGTTTGCGGCGCCTGGGATCCCCTTGGTGCACTCCGAGTGTCTTACCCTAGTGTCACGTATTGCGGGCTGCCGGGGAAATGCGGGGTTTGATCTGGAAATGCTGGAAGTTTCTAGTGCCTCCCCCTGCACAGATCAGGTAATTAGCGTACTTCCTCCTGCCAGGGAACACCTGTGACACCAGGCAGCTGCGTGGAGGGCGGCGCCAAACCTCCCCCACCCACTCGGCCACGTTCTGGAATTCTGAGTGTGGCGAGGTTCCATCCACTGTTTCAGCGCCTGGGATCTCCTATGAGCTCTCCGTGTGTCTTCCCCGAGTGTCTCCTAGTGCGGGCTGCCGGGAAATGCGGGGGTTGGGCTGGAAATGCAGGTAACATCTAGTGCCTCTTCCTGAACAGATCAGGTATTTAGCGGACTTCTTCCTCCCAGCGAACACCTGTGACATCAGGCAGCTGCGTGAAAGGCAGCCCAAAACCTCCCCAACCCACTCAGAACCGTTCCGGAATTCTGAGTGTGGCGAGATCCGTCCCCTGTCTGCAGTGCCTGGGATCTCCTCGAGCCCTCCGCATGTCTTCCCCGAGTGTCTCCTAGTGTGGGCTGCCGGGGAAAGGCGGGATTTGGGCTGGAAATGCAGGTAGAATCTAGTGCCTCCCCCTGCACAGAGCAGGTAATTAGCGGAATTCCTCCTGTCAGGGAACACCTGTGACACCATGCACCTGCATGGAGGGCGGCCCAAATCCTCCCCAATCCACTCGGCCACGTTCTGGAATTCTGAGTGTGGGGAGGTTTAGTCCTCTGTTTGCGGCACCTGGGATCCCCTAGGAGCACTCCGAGTGTCTTTCCCGAGTGTTTCCTAGTGCGTGCTGCCTGGGAAAAGCGGGGGTTGGGCTGGAATTGCAGGTAGCATCTAGTGCCTCCCCCTGGATGTATCAGGTAATTAGCGGACATCCCCCTGCCAGGGAACACATGTGACACCAGGCAGCTGGGTGGATGGCGGCCCCAAACCACCCCCACCCACTCGGCCACGTTGTGGAATACTGAGTGTGGCGAGGTTCCATCCTCTGTCTGCAGCGCCTGGGATCTCCTAGGATCCCTCTGCGTGTCTTCCCCAATTGACTTTTATGCGGGCTGCCGGGGAAAAGCGGGGGTTGTGCTGGAAACACAGGTAGCATCTAGTGCCTCCCCCTCGACAGATGAGGTATGTAGCGGTCTTCCCCCTACAAGGGAACACGTGTGACACCAGGCAGCTGCGTGGAGGGCGGCCCAAAACATCCCCCACCCACTCGGCCGCGTTCTGGAATTCTCATTGTTTTGAGGTTCAGTCCTATGTTTCCGGCGCCTGGGATCCTCTAGGGGCACTCCGAGTGTCTTCCCCGAGTGTCTCGTAGTGCGGGTTCCCGGGGAAAGGCGGGTGTTGGGCTGGAAATGCAGGTAGCATCTAGTGCCTACCCCTGCACAGATGAGGTAATTAGCGGACTTCCCCCTGCAAGGGAACACCTGTTACACCAGGCAGCTGCGTGGAGGTCGGACCAAAACCTCCCCAACCCACTCGGCCGCATTCCGGAATTCTGAGTGTCACGAGGTTCCATCCTCTGTCTGCAGCGCCTGGGATCTTCTAGGAGCCCTCCGCGTGTCTTCCCCAAGAGACTCCTAGTGCGGGCGGCCGGGGAAAAGCGGGGGTCGGGCTAGAATAGCAGGTATCATCTAGAGCCTCCCCCTGGACAGATCAGGTAATTAGCGAAATTCCCCCTGCCAGGGAACACCTGTGACACCAGGCATCTGTGTGGAAGGCAGCCCCAAACCTCCCCCACCCACTCGGCCACGTTGTGGAATACTGAGTGTGGCGAGGTTCCATCCACTGTCTGCATCGCCTGAGATCACCTAGGATCCCTCCGCGTGTCTTCCCCAATTGACTTTTTTGCGGGCTGCCGGGGAAAAGTGGGGGTTGGGCTGGAAATGCAGGTAGCATCTAGTGCCACCCCCTGGACGGATCAGGTAATTAGCGGACATCCCCCAGCCAGGGAACACATGTGACACCAGGCATCTGCGTGGAGGGCGGCCCCAAACTTCCACCACCCACTCGGCCGCTTTCCGGAATTCTGAGTGTGGCGATGTTCCGTCTTCTGTCTGCAGAGACTGGGATCTCCTAGGAGCCCTCCGAGTGTCTTCCCCGAGTGACTCTTATGCGGGCTGGCGGGGAAATGCGGGGGTTTGGCTGGAAACACAGGTAGCATCTATTGCCTTCCCCGTGGACCGATGAGGTATTTAGCGGTCTTACCCCTGCAAGGGAACACCTGTGACACCAGGCAGCTGTGGGGAGGGCGGCCCCAAACCTCCCCAACCCACTCGGCCGCGTTCTGGAATTCTCATTGTTTTGAGGTTCAGTCCTATGTTTTCGGCACCTGGGATCCTCTAGGGGCACTCCGAGTGTCTTCCCCGAGTGTCTCGTAGTGTGGGTTCCCGGGGAAAGGCGGTTGTTGGGCTGGAAATGCAGGTAGGATCTAGTGCATACCCCTGCACAGATGAGGTAATTAACGGACTTCCCCCTGCAAGGGAACACCTGTTACACCAGGAAGCTGCGTGGAGGGCGGCCCAAAACATCCCCAACCCAATCGGCCGCATTCCGGAATTCTGAGTGTCGCGAGGTTCCCTCCTCTGTCTGCAGCGCCTGGGATCTTCTAGGAGCCCTCCGCGTGTCTTCCCCGAGTGACTCCTAGTGCGGGCTGCTGGGGAAAAGCGGGGGTGGGGCTAGAATAGCAGGTATCATCTAGAGCCTCCCCCTGGACAGATCAGGTAATTAGCGGAATTCCCCCTGCCAGGGAACACCTGTGACACCAGGCATCTGCGTGGAAGGCAGCCCCAAACCTCCCCGAAACACTCGGGCACGTTCCGGAATTCTGAGTTTGGCGAGGTTCCATCCACTGTCTGCAGCGCCTGGGATCTCCTAGGATCCCTCCGCGTGTCTTCCCCGAGTGACTTTTATGCGGGCTGCCGGGGAAAGGCGGGGGTTGGGCTGGAAACACAGGTAGCATCTATAGCCTCCACCTGGACACATGAGGTATTTAGCTGTCTTCCCCCTGCAAGGGAACACCTGTGACACCAGGCAGCTGCGTGGAGGGCGGCCCCAAACCTCCCCCAACCACTCTGCGGCGTTCTGGAATTTTGAGAGTGGGGAGGTTTAGTCCTCTATTTGCGGCGCCTGGGATCCCCTTGGGGCACTCCGAGTGTCTTACCCTAGTGTCACGTATTGCGGGCTGCCGGGGAAATGCGGGGTTTGGGCTGGAAATGCAGGAAGTTTCTAGTGCCTCCTCCTGCACAGATCAGGGAATTAGCGTACTTCCTCCTGCCAGGGAACACCTGTGACACCAGGCAGCTGCGTGGAGGGCGGCGCCAAAACTCCCCCACCCACTCGGCCACGTTCTGGAATTTTGAGTGTGGGGAGGTTTAGTCCTCTGTTTGCGGCGCCTGGGATCCCCTAGGAGCACTCCGAGTGTCTTCCCCTAGTGTCTCCTAGTGCCGGCTGCCGGGGAAATGCGGGGGTTGGGCTGGAAATGCAGGTAGCATCTAGTGCCTCCCACTGGAAGTTTCAGGTAATTATCGGATTTCTCCCTGCCAGGGAACACCTGTGATACCAGGCAGCTGCGTGGAGGGTGGCCCCAAACCTACTCCACTCACTCGGCCACGTTCAGGAATTCTGAATTTGGCGAGGATCCATCCAATGTCTGCAGCGCCTGGGATCTCCAAGGAGCCATCCGCGTGTCTTCCCCCACTGACTCTTATACGGGCTGCCGGGGAAAGTCGGGGGTTGGGCTGGAAATGCAGAAAGCTTCTAGATCCTCCCCCTGCACAGATCAGGTAATTAGCGGACTTCTTCCTACCAGGGAACACCTGTGACACCAGGCAGCTGCGTGGAGGGCGGCCCCAAACCTCCCCTACCCACTCGGCCACGTTCTGGGATTCTGAGTGTGGCGAGGTTCCATCCATTGTCTGCAGCGCCTGAGATCTCCTTGGAGCCCTCCGCGTGTCTTCCCCGAGTGTTTCCTAGTGCGGGCTGCCGGGGAAAGGCGGGGTTTGGGCTGGAAATGCAGGTAGCATCTAGTGCCTCCCCCTGGAAAGATCAGGTAATTAGCGGACTTCCCCCTGCAAGGGAACACCAGTGACACCAGGCAGCTTCGTGGAGGGCGGCCCCTAACCTCCCCAAACCACTCGGCCGCGTTCCAGAATTCTGAGTGTTGCGAGGTTCCGTCTTCTGTCTGCAGCGCCTGCGATCTCCTAGGAGCCCTCCGAGTGTCTTCCCGGAGTGTCTGGTAGTGCGGGCTGCCAGGGAAAGGCGGGGGTTGGGCTGGAAATGCAGGTAGCATCCAGTGCCTCCCCCTGCATAAATCAGTTAATTAGCGGACTTCCTCCTGCCAGGGAACACCTGTGAAACCAGGCAGCTGCGTGGAGGGCGGCTCCAAACCTCCCCCTCCCACTCGGCCACGTTCTGGAATTCTGAGTGTGCCGAGGTTCCATCCACTGTCTGCATCGCCTGGGATCTCCTAGGAGCCCTCCGTGAGTCTACCCCGAGTGACTCTTATGCAGGCTGCCGGGGAAAGGCGGGGGTTTGGCTGGAAACCCAGGTAGCATCTATTGCCTCCCCCTGGACCGATGAGGTATTTAGCGGTCTTCCCCCTGCAAGGGAACACCTGTGACACCAGGCAGCTGCGTGGATGGCGGCCCCAAACCTCCCCCAACCACTGGGCCGCGTTCCTGAATTCTGAGTGTGGCGAGGTTCCGTCCTCTGTCTGCAGCTCCTGGGATCTCCTAGGAGCCCTCCGTGTGACTTCCCCGAGTGTCCCGTAGTGCGGGCTGTCGGGGAAAAGCGGGGGTTGGGCTGCAAATGCAGGTAGCATCTAGTGCCTCCCCCTGCCCTGATCAGGTAATTAGCGGACTTCCTCCTGCCAGGGAACACCTGTGAATCCAGGCAGCTGTGGGGAGGGCGGCCCCAAATCTCCCCAACCCACTCGGCCGCGTTCTGGAATTCTCATTGTTTTGAGGTTCAGTCCTATGTTTCCGGCGCCTGGGATCCTCTAGGGGCACTCCGAGTGTCTTCCCCGAGTATCTCGTAGTGCGGGTTCCCGGGGAAAGGCGGGGGTTGGGCTGGAAATGCAGGTAGCATCTAGTGCCTACCCCTGCACAGATGAGGTAATTAGCGGACTTCCCCCTGCAAGGGAACACCTGTTACACCAGGCAGCTGCGTGGAGGGCGGCCCAAAACCTCCCCAACCCACTCGGCCGCATTCCGGAATTCTGAGTGTCGCGAGGTTCCATCCTCTGTCTGCAGCGCCTGGGATCTTCTAGGAGCCCTCCGCGTGTCTTCCCCGAGTGACTCCTAGTGCGGGCTGCCAGGGAAAAGCGGGGGTGGGGCTAGAATAGCAGGTATAATCTAGAGCCTCCCCCTGGACAGATCAGGTAATTAGCGGAATTCCCCCTGCCAGGGAACACCTGTGACACCAGGCATCTGCGTGGAAGGCAGCCCCAAACCTCACCCAAGCACTCGGGCACGTTCCGGAATTCTGAGTTTGGCGAGGTTCCATCCACTGTCTGCAGCGCCTGGGATCTCCTAGGATTCCTCCGCGTGTCTTCCCCGAGTGACTTTTATGCGGGCTGCCGGGGAAAGGCGGGGGTTGGGCTGGAAACACAGGTAGCATCTATAGCCTCCCCATGGACATATGAGGTATTTAGCTGTCTTCCCCCTGCAAGGGAACACCTGTGACACCAGGCAGCTGCGTGGAGGGCGGCCCCAAACCTCCCCCACCCACTCGGCCGCGTTCCTGAATTCTGAGTGTGGCGAGGATCCGTCCTCTGTCTGCAGCGCCTGGGATCTCTTAGAAGCCCTCCGCGTGTCTTCCCCGAGTGTTTCCTAGTGCGGGCTGCCGGGGAAATGCGGGGGTTGGGCTGCAAATGCAGGTAGCATCTAGTGCCTCCCCCTGCACAGATCAGGTAATTAGCGGAATTACTCCTGTCAGGGAACACCTGTGACACCATGCACCTGCATGGAGGGCGGCCCAAATCCTCCCCAATCCACTCGGCCACGTTCTGGAATTCTGAGTGTGGGGAGGGTTAGTCCTCTGTTTGCGGCGCCTGGGATCCCCTAGGAGCACTCCGAGTTTCTTCCCCGAATGGTTCCTAGTGCGGGCTGCCGGGGAAAGGCGGGGGTTGGGCTGGAATTGCAGGTAGCATCTAGTGCCTCCCCCTGGATGTATCAGGTAATTAGCGGACATCCCCCTGCCAGGGAACACATGTGACACCAGGCAGCTGGGTGGAAGGCGGCCCCAAACCTCCCCCACCCACTCGGCCGAGTTCCGGAATTCTGAGTGTGGCGAGGTTCCGTCCTCTGTCTGCAGCGCCTGGGATCTCCTAGAAGCCCTCCGCGTGTCTTCCCTGATTGTCTCCAAGTGCGGACTGCCGGGGAAATGCGGGGGTTGGTCTGGAAATGCAGGAAGAATCTAGTGCCTTCCCCTGCACAGATCAGGTAATTAGCGGATATCCTCCTTCCAGGGAACACCTGTGACACCAGGCAGCTGCGTGGTGGGCGGCCCCAAACCACCCCCACCCACTCGGCCACGTTGTGGAATACTGACTGTGGCGAGGTTCCATCCACTGTCTGCAGCGCCTGAGATCTCCTAGGATAACTCCGCGTGTCTTCCCCAATTGACTTTTATGCGGGCTGCCGGGGAAAAGCGGGGGTTGTGCTGGAAACACAGGTAGCATCTAGTGCCTCCCACTCGACAGATGAGGTATGTAGCGGTCTTCCCCCTGCAAGGGAACACGTGTGACACCAGGCAGCTGCGTGGAGGGCGGCCCAAAACCTCCCCCACCCACTCGGCCGCGTTCCTGAATTCTGAGGGTTGCGATGATCCGTCCTCTGTCTGCAGCGCCTGGGATCTCCTAGGAGCCCTCCGCGTGACTTCCCCGAGTGTCTCCTAGTGCGGGCTGTCGGGGAAAAGCGGGGGTTGGGCTGGAAATGCAGGTAGCATCTAGTGCCTCCCCCTGCACAGATCAGGTAATTAGCGGACTTCCGCCTGCAAGGGAACACCAGTGACACCAGGCAGCTGCGTGGAGGTCGGCCCCAAACCTCCGCAACCCACTCTTCCGCGTTCCGGAATTCTGAGTGTGGCGATGTTCCGTCCTCTGTCTGCAGAGCCTGGGATCTCCTAGGAGCCATCCGAGTGTCTTCCCCGAGTATATCATAGTGCGGGCTGCGAGGGAAAAGCGGGGTTTGGATTGGAAATGCAGGTAGCATCTAGTGCCTCCCCCTGCACAGATCAGGTAATTAGCGGACTTCCTCCTGCCAGGGAACACCTGTGACACCATGCACCTGCATGGTTGGCGGCCCCAAACCTCCCCCAACAACTGGGCCGCGTTCTGGAATTCTCATTGTGTTGAGTTTCAGTCCTCTGTTTGCGGCGCCTGGGATCTCCTAGAAGCACTCCGCTAGTCTTCCCCGAGTGTCTCGTAGTGCGGGCTGCTTGGGAAATGCGGGGGTTGGGCTCGAAATGCCGGTAGCATCTAGTGCCTCCCCCTGCAAATATCAGGTAATTAGCGGAATTCCTCCTTTCAGGGAACACCTGTGACACCATGCACCTGCAAGGTGAGCGGCCCCAAACCTCCCCAACCCACTCGGCCGCGTTCTGGAATTTTGAGTGTGGGGAGGTTTAGTCCTCTGTTTGCGGCGCCTGGGATCCCCTTGGTGCACTCCGAGTGTCTTACCCTAGTGTCACGTATTGCGGGCTGCCGGGGAAATGCGGGGTTTGGTCTGGAAATGCAGGAAGTTTCTAGTGCCTCCCCCTGCACAGATCAGGTAATTAGCGTACTTCCTCCTGCCAGGGAACACCTGTGACACCAGGCAGCTGCGTGGAGGGCGGCGCCAAACCTCCCCCACCCACTCGGCCACGTTCTGGAATTCTGAGTGTGGCGAGGTTCCATCCACTGTTTCAGCGCCTGGGATCTCCTATGAGCTCTCCGTGTGTCTTCCCCGAGTGTCTCCTAGTGCGGGCTGCCGGGAAATGCGGGGGTTGGGCTGGAAATGCAGGTAGCATCTAGTGCATCCCCCTGGAAAGATCAGGTAATTAGCGGACTTCCCCCTGCAAGGGAACACCAGTGACACCAGGCAGCTGCGTGGAGGGCGGCCCCTAACCTCCCCAAACCACTCGGCCGTGTTCCGGAATTCTGAGTGTTGCGAGGTCCCGTCCTCTGTCTGCAGCGCCTGGGATCTCCTAGGAGCCCTCCGAGTGTCTTCCCCGAGTGTCTCGTAGTGCGGGCTGCCAGGGAAAGGCGGGGGTTGGGCTGGAAATGCAGGTAGCATCTAGTGCCTCACCCTGCACAGATCAGTTAATTAGCGGACTTCCTCCTGCCAGGGAACACCTGTGAAACCAGGCAGCTGCGTGGAGGGCGGCTCCAAATCTCCCGCTCCCACTCGACCACGTTCTGGAATTCTGAGTGTGGCGAGGTTCCATCCACTGTCTGCATCGCCTGGGATCTCCTAGGAGCCCTCCGCGAGTCTTCCCCGATTGACTCTTATGCGGGCTGCCGGGGTAAGGAAGGGGTTTGGCTGGAAACACAGGTAGAATCTAGTGCCTCCCCCTGGACCGATGAGGTATTTAGCGGTCTTCCCCCTGCAAGGGAACACCTGTGACACCAGGCAGGTGCGTGGATGGCGGCCCCAAACCTCCCCCAACCACTCGGCCGCGTTCCTGAATTCTGAGTGTGGCGAGGTTCCGTCCTATGTCTGCAGCTCCTGGGATCTCCTAGGAGCCCTCCGCGTGACTTCCCCGAGTGTCTCCTAGTGCGGGCTGCCGGGGAAAGGCGGGGTTTGGGCTGGAAATGCAGGTAGCATCTAGTGCCTCCCCCTGCACAGATCAGGTAATTAGCGCACTTCCGCCTGCAAGGGAACACCAGTGACACCAGGCAGCTGCGTGGAGGTCGGCCCCAAACCTCCGCAACCCACTCTTCCGCGTTCCGGAATTCTGAGTGTGGCGATGTTCCGTCCTCTATCTGCAAAGCCTGGGATCTTCTAGGAGCCATCCGAGTGTCTTCCCCGAGTATATCATAGTGCGGGCTGCGAGGGAAAAGCGGGGTTTGTGTTGGAAATGCAGGTAGCATCTAGTGCCTCCCCCTGCACAGATCAGGTAATTAGCGGAATTCCTCCTGCCATGGAACACCTGTGACACCATGCACCTGCATGGTTGGCGGCCCCAAACCTCCCCCACCGACTGGGCCGCGTTCTGGAATTCTCATTGTGTTGAGTTTCAGTCCTCTGTTTGCGGCGCCTGGGATCTCCCAGAAGCACTCCGCATGTCTTCCCGGAGTGTCTCGTAGTGCGGGCTGCCTGGGAAATGCGGGTGTTGGGCTGGAAATGCAGGTAGCATCTAGTGCCTCCCCCTGCACACATCAGGTAATTAGCGGAATTCCTCCTTT
The DNA here is from genome assembly GCF_048773025.1 of Camelus bactrianus. Classification (NCBI taxonomy): domain Eukaryota; kingdom Metazoa; phylum Chordata; class Mammalia; order Artiodactyla; family Camelidae; genus Camelus; species Camelus bactrianus. The sequence continues at coordinate 90,673,433 of NC_133546.1, forward strand.
CAGGGAACACCTGTGACACCATGCATCTCCAAGGTGGGCGGACCCAAACCTCCCCAACCCACTCGGCCGCGTTCTGGAATTTTGAGTGTGGGGAGGTTTAGTCCTCTGTTTGCGGCGCCTGGGATCCCCTAGGAGCACTCCGAGTGTCTTCCCCTAGTGTCTCCTAGTGCCGGCTGCCGGGGAAATGCGGGGGTTGGGCTGGAAATGCAGGTAGCATCTAGTGCCTCCCACTGGAAGGTTCAGGTAATTATCGGATTTCTCCCTGCCAGGGAACACCTGTGATACCAGGCAGCTGCGTGGAGGGTGGCCCCAAACCTACTCCACTCACTCGGCCACGTTCAGGAATTCTGAATTTGGCGAGGATCCATCCAATGTCTGCAGCGCCTGGGATCTCCAAGGAGCCCTCCGCGTGTCTTCCCCCACTGACTCTTATACGGGCTGCCGGGGAAAGTCGGGGGTTGGGCTGGAAATGCAGAAAGCTTCTAGATCCTCCCCCTGCACAGATCAGGTAATTAGCGGACTTCTTCCTACCAGGGAACACCTGTGACACCAGGCAGCTGCGTGGAGGGCGGCCCCAAACCTCCCCTACCCACTCGGCCACGTTCTGGGATTCTGAGTGTGGCGAGGTTCCATCCATTGTCTGCAGCGCCTGAGATCTCCTTGGAGCCCTCCGCGTGTCTTCCCCGAGTGTTTCCTAGTGCGGGCTGCCGGGGAAAGGCGGGGTTTGGGCTGGAAATGCAGGTAGCATCTAGTGCCTCCCCCTGGAAAGATCAGGTAATTAGCGGACTTCCCCCTGCAAGGGAACACCAGTGACACCAGGCAGCTTCGTGGAGGGCGGCCCCTAACCTCCCCAAACCACTCGGCCGCGTTCCAGAATTCTGAGTGTTGCGAGGTTCCGTCCTCTGTCTGCAGCGCCTGCGATCTCCTAGGAGCCCTCCGAGTGTCTTCCCGGAGTGTCTGGTAGTGCGGGCTGCCAGGGAAAGGCGGGGGTTGGGCTGGAAATGCAGGTAGCATCCAGTGCCTCCCCCTGCATAAATCAGTTAATTAGCGGACTTCCTCCTGCCAGGGAACACCTGTGAAACCAGGCAGCTGCGTGGAGGGCGGCTCCAAACCTCCCCCTCCCACTCGGCCACGTTCTGGAATTCTGAGTGTGCCGAGGTTCCATCCACTGTCTGCATCGCCTGGGATCTCCTAGGAGCCCTCCGTGAGTCTACCCCGAGTGACTCTTATGCAGGCTGCCGGGGAAAGGCGGGGGTTTGGCTGGAAACCCAGGTAGCATCTATTGCCTCCCCCTGGACCGATGAGGTATTTAGCGGTCTTCCCCCTGCAAGGGAACACCTGTGACACCAGGCAGCTGCGTGGATGGCGGCCCCAAACCTCCCCCAACCACTGGGCCGCGTTCCTGAATTCTGAGTGTGGCGAGGTTCCGTCCTCTGTCTGCAGCTCCTGGGATCTCCTAGGAGCCCTCCGTGTGACTTCCCCGAGTGTCTCGTAGTGCGGGCTGTCGGGGAAAAGCGGGGGTTGGGCTGCAAATGCAGGTAGCATCTAGTGCCTCCCCCTGCCCTGATCAGGTAATTAGCGGACTTCCTCCTGCCAGGGAACACCTGTGAATCCAGGCAGCTGTGGGGAGGGCGGCCCCAAATCTCCCCAACCCACTCGGCCGCGTTCTGGAATTCTCATTGTTTTGAGGTTCAGTCCTATGTTTCCGGCGCCTGGGATCCTCTAGGGGCACTCCGAGTGTCTTCCCCGAGTATCTCGTAGTGCGGGTTCCCGGGGAAAGGCGGGGGTTGAGCTGGAAATGCAGGTAGCATCTAGTGCCTACCCCTGCACAGATGAGGTAATTAGCGGACTTCCCCCTGCAAGGGAACACCTGTTACACCAGGCAGCTGCGTGGAGGGCGGCCCAAAACCTCCCCAACCCACTCGGCCGCATTCCGGAATTCTGAGTGTCGCGAGGTTCCATCCTCTGTCTGCAGCGCCTGGGATCTTCTAGGAGCCCTCCGCGTGTCTTCCCCGAGTGACTCCTAGTGCGGGCTGCCAGGGAAAAGTGGGGGTGGGGCTAGAATAGCAGGTATCATCTAGAGCCTCCCACTGGACAGATCAGGTAATTAGCGGAATTCCCCCTGCCAGGGAACACCTGTGACACCAGGCATCTGCGTGGAAGGCAGCCCCAAACCTCACCCAAGCACTCGGGCACGTTCCGGAATTCTGAGTTTGGCGAGGTTCCATCCACTGTCTGCAGCGCCTGGGATCTCCTAGGATTCCTCCGCGTGTCTTCCCCGAGTGACTTTTATGCGGGCTGCCGGGGAAAGGCGGGGGTTGGGCTGGAAACACAGGTAGCATCTATAGCCTCCCCATGGACATATGAGGTATTTAGCTGTCTTCCCCCTGCAAGGGAACACCTGTGACACCAGGCAGCTGCGTGGAGGGCGGCCCCAAACCTCCCCCACCCACTCGGCCGCGTTCCTGAATTCTGAGTGTGGCGAGGATCCGTCCTCTGTCTGCAGCGCCTGGGATCTCTTAGAAGCCCTCCGCGTGTCTTCCCCGAGTGTTTCCTAGTGCGGGCTGCCGGGGAAATGCGGGGGTTGGGCTGCAAATGTAGGTAGCATCTAGTGCCTCCCCCTGCACAGATCAGGTAATTAGCGGAATTACTCCTGTCAGGGAACACCTGTGACACCATGCACCTGCATGGAGGGCGGCACAAATCCTCCCCAATCCACTCGGCCACGTTCTGGAATTCTGAGTGTGGGGAGGGTTAGTCCTCTGTTTGCGGCGCCTTGGATCCCCTAGGAGCACTCCGAGTTTCTTCCCCGAGTGGTTCCTAGTGCGGGCTGCCGGGGAAAGGCGGGGGTTGGGCTGGAATTGCATGTAGCATCTAGTGCCTCCCCCTGGATGTATCAGGTAATTAGCGGACATCCCCCTGCCAGGGAACACATGTGACACCAGGCAGCTGGGTGGAAGGCGGCCCCAAACCTCCCCCACCCACTCGGCCGAGTTCCGGAATTCTGAGTGTGGCGAGGTTCCGTCCTCTGTCTGCAGCGCCTGGGATCTCCTAGAAGCCCTCCGCGTGTCTTCCCTGATTGTCTCCAATTGCGGACTGCCGGGGAAATGCGGGGGTTGGTCTGGAAATGCAGGAAGAATCTAGTGCCTTCCCCTGCACAGATCAGGTAATTAGCGGATATCCTCCTGCCAGGGAACACCTGTGACACCAGGCAGCTGCGTGGAGGGCGGCCCCAAACCACCCCCACCCACTCGGCCACGTTGTGGAATACTGACTGTGGCGAGGTTCCATCCACTGTCTGCAGCGCCTGAGATCTCCTAGGATAACTCCGCGTGTCTTCCCCAATTGACTTTTATGCGGGCTGCCGGGGAAAAGCGGGGGTTGTGCTGGAAACACAGGTAGCATCTAGTGCCTCCCACTCGACAGATGAGGTATGTAGCGGTCTTCCCCCTGCAAGGGAACACGTGTGACACCAGGCAGCTGCGTGGAGGGCGGCCCAAAACCTCCCCCACCCACTCGGCCGCGTTCCTGAATTCTGAGGGTTGCGATGATCCGTCCTCTGTCTGCAGCGCCTGGGATCTCCTAGGAGCCCTCCGCGTGACTTCCCCGAGTGTCTCCTAGTGCGGGCTGTCGGGGAAAAGCGGGGGTTGGGCTGGAAATGCAGGTAGCATCTAGTGCCTCCCCCTGCACAGATCAGGTAATTAGCGGACTTCCGCCTGCAAGGGAACACCAGTGACACCAGGCAGCTGCGTGGAGGTCGGCCCCAAACCTCCGCAACCCACTCTTCCGCGTTCCGGAATTCTGAGTGTGGCGAAGTTCCGTCCTCTGTCTGCAGAGCCTGGGATCTCCTAGGAGCCATCCGAGTGTCTTCCCCGAGTATATCATAGTGCGGGCTGCGAGGGAAAAGCGGGGTTTGGGTTGGAAATGCAGGTAGCATCTAGTGCCTCCCCCTGCACAGATCAGGTAATTAGCGGACTTCCTCCTGCCAGGGAACACCTGTGACACCATGCACCTGCATGGTTGGCGGCCCCAAACCTCCCCCACCAACTGGGCCGCGTTCTGGAATTCTCATTGTGTTGAGTTTCATTCCTCTGTTTGCGGCGCCTGGGATCTCCTAGAAGCACTCCGCTAGTCTTCCCCGAGTGTCTCGTAGTGCGGGCTGCTTGGGAAATGCGGGGGTTGGGCTCGAAATGCCGGTAGCATCTAGTGCCTCCCCCTGCAAAGATCAGGTAATTAGCGGAATTCCTCCTTTCAGGGAACACCTGTGACACCATGCACCTGCAAGGTGAGCGGCCCCAAACCTCCCCAACCCACTCGGCCGCGTTCTGGAATTTTGAGTGTGGGGAGGTTTAGTCCTCTGTTTGCGGCGCCTGGGATCCCCTTGGTGCACTCCGAGTGTCTTACCCTAGTGTCACGTATTGCGGGCTGCCGGGGAAATGCGGGGTTTGGTCTGGAAATGCAGGAAGTTTCTAGTGCCTCCCCCTGCACAGATCAGGTAATTAGCGTACTTCCTCCTGCCAGGGAACACCTGTGACACCAGGCAGCTGCGTGGAGGGCGGCGCCAAACCTCCCCCACCCACTCGGCCACGTTCTGGAATTCTGAGTGTGGCGAGGTTCCATCCACTGTTTCAGCGCCTGGGATCTCCTATGAGCTCTCCGTGTGTCTTCCCCGAGTGTCTCCTAGTGCGGGCTGCCGGGAAATGCGGGGGTTGGGCTGGAAATGCAGGTAACATCTAGTGCCTCTTCCTGAACAGATCAGGTATTTAGCGGACTTCTTCCTCCCAGCGAACACCTGTGACATCAGGCAGCTGCGTGAAAGGCAGCCCAAAACCTCCCCAACCCACTCAGAACCGTTCCGGAATTGTGAGTGTGGCGAGATCCGTCCCCTGTCTGCAGTGCCTGGGATCTCCTCGAGCCCTCCGCATGTCTTCCCCGAGTGTCTCCTAGTGTGGGCTGCCGGGGAAAGGCGGGATTTGGGCTGGAAATGCAGGTAGAATCTAGTGCCTCCCCCTGCACAGAGCAGGTAATTAGCGGAATTCCTCCTGTCAGGGAACACCTGTGACACCATGCACCTGCATGGAGGGCGGCCCAAATCCTCCCCAATCCACTCGGCCACGTTCTGGAATTCTGAGTGTGGGGAGGTTTAGTCCTCTGTTTGCGGCACCTGGGATCCCCTAGGAGCACTCCGAGTGTCTTTCCCGAGTGTTTCCTAGTGCGTGCTGCCTGGGAAAAGCGGGGGTTGGGCTGGAATTGCAGGTAGCATCTAGTGCCTCCCCCTGGATGTATCAGGTAATTAGCGGACATCCCCCTGCCAGGGAACACATGTGACACCAGGCAGCTGGGTGGATGGCGGCCCCAAACCACCCCCACCCACTCGGCCACGTTGTGGAATACTGAGTGTGGCGAGGTTCCATCCTCTGTCTGCAGCGCCTGGGATCTCCTAGAAGCCCTCCGCGTGTCTTCCCCGAGTGTTTCCTAGTGCGGGCGGCCGGGGAAATCAGGGTGATGGGCTGGAAATGCAGGAAGCATCTAGTGCCTCCCCCTGCACAGATCAGGAAATTAGCGGACTTCCCCCTGCCAGGGAACACCTGTGACACCAGGCAGCAGCGTGGATGGCGGCCCCAAACCACCCCCACCCACTCGGCCACGTTGTGGAATACTGAGTGTGGCGAGGTTCCATCCACTGTCTGCATCGCCTGAGATCTCCTAGGATCCCTCTGCGTGTCTTCCCCAATTGACTTTTATGCGGGCTGCCGGGGAAAAGCGGGGGTTGTGCTGGAAACTCAGGTAGCATCTAGTGCCTCCCCCTCGACAGATGAGGTATGTAGCGGTCTTCCCCCTACAAGGGAACACGTGTGACACCAGGCAGCTGCGTGGAGGGCGGCCCAAAACATCCCCCACCCACTCGGCCGCGTTCTGGAATTCTCATTGTTTTGAGGTTCAGTCCTATGTTTCCGGCGCCTGGGATCCTCTAGGGGCACTCCGAGTGTCTTCCCCGAGTGTCTCGTTGTGCGGGTTCCCGGGGAAAGGCGGGGGTTGGGCTGGAAATGCAGGTAGCATCTAGTGCCTACCCCTGCACAGATGAGGTAATTAGCGGACTTCCCCCTGCAAGGGAACACCTGTTACACCAGGCAGCTGCGTGGAGGTCGGACCAAAACCTTCCCAACCCACTCGGCCGCATTCCGGAATTCTGAGTGTCACGAGGTTCCATCCTCTGTCTGCAGCGCCTAGGATCTTCTAGGAGCCCTCCGCGTGTCTTCCCCAAGAGACTCCTAGTGCGGGCGGCCGGGGAAAAGCGGGGGTCGGGCTAGAATAGCAGGTATCATCTAGAGCCTCCCCCTGGACAGATCAGGTAATTAGCGAAATTCCCCCTGCCAGGGAACACCTGTGACACCAGGCATCTGTGTGGAAGGCAGCCCCAAACCTCCCCCACCCACTCGGCCACGTTGTGGAATACTGAGTGTGGCGAGGTTCCATCCACTGTCTGCATCGCCTGAGATCACCTAGGATCCCTCCGCGTGTCTTCCCCAATTGACTTTTTTGCGGGCTGCCGGGGAAAATTGGGGGTTGGGCTGGAAATGCAGGTAGCATCTAGTGCCACCCCCTGGACGGATCAGGTAATTAGCGGACATCCCCCAGCCAGGGAACACATGTGACACCAGGCATCTGCGTGGAGGGCGGCCCCAAACTTCCACCACCCACTCGGCCGCTTTCCGGAATTCTGAGTGTGGCGATGTTCCGTCTTCTGTCTGCAGAGACTGGGATCTCCTAGGAGCCCTCCGAGTGTCTTCCCCGAGTGACTCTTATGCGGGCTGGCGGGGAAATGCGGGGGTTTGGCTGGAAACACAGGTAGCATCTATTGCCTTCCCCGTGGACCGATGAGGTATTTAGCGGTCTTACCCCTGCAAGGGAACACCTGTGACACCAGGCAGCTGTGGGGAGGGCGGCCCCAAACCTCCCCAACCCACTCGGCCGCGTTCTGGAATTCTCATTGTTTTGAGGTTCAGTCCTATGTTTTCGGCACCTGGGATCCTCTAGGGGCACTCCGAGTGTCTTCCCCGAGTGTCTCGTAGTGTGGGTTCCCAGGGAAAGGCGGTTGTTGGGCTGGAAATGCAGGTAGGATCTAGTGCATACCCCTGCACAGATGAGGTAATTAACGGACTTCCCCCTGCAAGGGAACACCTGTTACACCAGGAAGCTGCGTGGAGGGCGGCCCAAAACATCCCCAACCCAATCGGCCGCATTCCGGAATTCTGAGTGTCGCGAGGTTCCCTCCTCTGTCTGCAGCGCCTGGGATCTTCTAGGAGCCCTCCGCGTGTCTTCCCCGAGTGACTCCTAGTGCGGGCTGCTGGGGAAAAGCGGGGGTGGGGCTAGAATAGCAGGTATCATCTAGAGCCTCCCCCTGGACAGATCAGGTAATTAGCGGAATTCCCCCTGCCAGGGAACACCTGTGACACCAGGCATCTGCGTGGAAGGCAGCCCCAAACCTCCCTGAAACACTCGGGCACGTTCCGGAATTCTGAGTTTGGCGAGGTTCCATCCACTGTCTGCAGCGCCTGGGATCTCCTAGGATCCCTCCGCGTGTCTTCCCCGAGTGACTTTTATGCGGGCTGCCGGGGAAAGGCGGGGGTTGGGCTGGAAACACAGGTAGCATCTATAGCCTCCACCTGGACACATGAGGTATTTAGCTGTCTTCCCCCTGCAAGGGAACACCTGTGACACCAGGCAGCTGCGTGGAGGGCGGCCCCAAACCTCCCCCAACCACTCTGCGGCGTTCTGGAATTTTGAGAGTGGGGAGGTTTAGTCCTCTGTTTGCGGCGCCTGGGATCCCCTTGGGGCACTCCGAGTGTCTTACCCTAGTGTCACGTATTGCGGGCTGCCGGGGAAATGCGGGGTTTGGGCTGGAAATGCAGGAAGTTTCTAGTGCCTCCTCCTGCACAGATCAGGGAATTAGCGTACTTCCTCCTGCCAGGGAACACCTGTGACACCAGGCAGCTGCGTGGAGGGCGGCGCCAAAACTCCCCCACCCACTCGGCCACGTTCTGGAATTTTGAGTGTGGGGAGGTTTAGTCCTCTGTTTGCGGCGCCTGGGATCCCCTAGGAGCACTCCGAGTGTCTTCCCCTAGTGTCTCCTAGTGCCGGCTGCCGGGGAAATGCGGGGGTTGGGCTGGAAATGCAGGTAGCATCTAGTGCCTCCCACTGGAAGTTTCAGGTAATTATCGGATTTCTCCCTGCCAGGGAACACCTGTGATACCAGGCAGCTGCGTGGAGGGTGGCCCCAAACCTACTCCACTCACTCGGCCACGTTCAGGAATTCTGAATTTGGCGAGGATCCATCCAATGTCTGCAGCGCCTGGGATCTCCAAGGAGCCCTCCGCGTGTCTTCCCCCACTGACTCTTATACGGGCTGCCGGGGAAAGTCGGGGGTTGGGCTGGAAATGCAGAAAGCTTCTAGATCCTCCCCCTGCACAGATCAGGTAATTAGCGGACTTCTTCCTACCAGGGAACACCTTTGACACCAGGCAGCTGCGTGGAGGGCGGCCCCAAACCTCCCCTACCCACTCGGCCACGTTCTGGGATTCTGAGTGTGGCGAGGTTCCATCCATTGTCTGCAGCGCCTGAGATCTCCTTGGAGCCTTCCGCGTGTCTTCCCCGAGTGTTTCCTAGTGCGGGCTGCCGGGGAAAGGCGGGGTTTGGGCTGGAAATGCAGGTAGCATCTAGTGCCTCCCCCTGGAAAGATCAGGTAATTAGCGGACTTCCCCCTGCAAGGGAACACCAGTGACACCAGGCAGCTTCGTGGAGGGCGGCCCCTAACCTCCCCAAACCACTCGGCCGCGTTCCAGAATTCTGAGTGTTGCGAGGTTCCGTCCTCTGTCTGCAGCGCCTGCGATCTCCTAGGAGCCCTCCGAGTGTCTTCCCGGAGTGTCTGGTAGTGCGGGCTGCCAGGGAAAGGCGGGGGTTGGGCTGGAAATGCAGGTAGCATCCAGTGCCTCCCCCTGCATAAATCAGTTAATTAGCGGACTTCCTCCTGCCAGGGAACACCTGTGAAACCAGGCAGCTGCGTGGAGGGCGGCTCCAAACCTCCCCCTCCCACTCGGCCACGTTCTGGAATTCTGAGTGTGCCGAGGTTCCATCCACTGTCTGCATCGCCTGGGATCTCCTAGGAGCCCTCCGTGAGTCTACCCCGAGTGACTCTTATGCAGGCTGCCGGGGAAAGGCGGGGGTTTGGCTGGAAACCCAGGTAGCATCTATTGCCTCCCCCTGGACCGATGAGGTATTTAGCGGTCTTCCCCCTGCAAGGGAACACCTGTGACACCAGGCAGCTGCGTGGATGGCGGCCCCAAACCTCCCCCAACCACTGGGCCGCGTTCCTGAATTCTGAGTGTGGCGAGGTACCGTCCTCTGTCTGCAGCTCCTGGGATCTCCTAGGAGCCCTCCGTGTGACTTCCCCGAGTGTCTCGTAGTGCGGGCTGTCGGGGAAAAGCGGGGGTTGGGCTGCAAATGCAGGTAGCATCTAGTGCCTCCCCCTGCCCTGATCAGGTAATTAGCGGACTTCCTCCTGCCAGGGAACACCTGTGAATCCAGGCAGCTGTGGGGAGGGCGGCCCCAAATCTCCCCAACCCACTCGGCCGCGTTCTGGAATTCTCATTGTTTTGAGGTTCAGTCCTATGTTTCCGGCGCCTGGGATCCTCTAGGGGCACTCCGAGTGTCTTCCCCGAGTATCTCGTAGTGCGGGTTCCCGGGGAAAGGCGGGGGTTGGGCTGGAAATGCAGGTAGCATCTAGTGCCTACCCCTGCACAGATGAGGTAATTAGCGGAATTCCCCCTGCAAGGGAACACCTGTTACACCAGGCAGCTGCGTGGAGGGCGGCCCAAAACCTCCCCAACCCACTCGGCCGCATTCCGGAATTCTGAGTGTCGCGAGGTTCCATCCTCTGTCTGCAGCGCCTGGGATCTTCTAGGAGCCCTCCGCGTGTCTTCCCCGAGTGACTCCTAGTGCGGGCTGCCAGGGAAAAGCGGGGGTGGGGCTAGAATAGCAGGTATCATCTAGAGCCTCCCCCTGGACAGATCAGGTAATTAGCGGAATTCCCCCTGCCAGGGAACACCTGTGACACCAGGCATCTGCGTGGAAGGCAGCCCCAAACCTCACCCAAGCACTCGGGCACGTTCCGGAATTCTGAGTTTGGCGAGGTTCCATCCACTGTCTGCAGCGCCTGGGATCTCCTAGGATTCCTCCGCGTGTCTTCCCCGAGTGACTTTTATGCGGGCTGCCGGGGAAAGGCGGGGGTTGGGCTGGAAACACAGGTAGCATCTATAGCCTCCCCATGGACATATGAGGTATTTAGCTGTCTTCCCCCTGCAAGGGAACACCTGTGACACCAGGCAGCTGCGTGGAGGGCGGCCCCAAACCTCCCCCACCCACTCGGCCGCGTTCCTGAATTCTGAGTGTGGCGAGGATCCGTCCTCTGTCTGCAGCGCCTGGGATCTCTTAGAAGCCCTCCGCGTGTCTTCCCCGAGTGTTTCCTAGTGCGGGCTGCCGGGGAAATGCGGGGGTTGGGCTGCAAATGCAGGTAGCATCTAGTGCCTCCCCCTGCACAGATCAGGTAATTAGCGGAATTACTCCTGTCAGGGAACACCTGTGACACCATGCACCTGCATGGAGGGCGGCCCAAATCCTCCCCAATCCACTCGGCCACGTTCTGGAATTCTGAGTGTGGGGAGGGTTAGTCCTCTGTTTGCGGCGCCTGGGATCCCCTAGGAGCACTCCGAGTTTCTTCCCCGAGTGGTTCCTAGTGCAGGCTGCCGGGGAAAGGCGGGGGTTGGGCTGGAATTGCAGGTAGCATCTAGTGCCTCCCCCTGGATGTATCAGGTAATTAGCGGACATCCCCCTGCCAGGGAACACATGTGACACCAGGCAGCTGGGTGGAAGGCGGCCCCAAACCTCCCCCACCCACTCGGCCGAGTTCCGGAATTCTGAGTGTGGCGAGGTTCCGTCCTCTGTCTGCAGCGCCTGGGATCTCCTAGAAGCCCTCCGCGTGTCTTCCCTGATTGTCTCCAAGTGCGGACTGCCGGGGAAATGCGGGGGTTGGTCTGGAAATGCAGGAAGAATCTAGTGCCTTCCCCTGCACAGATCAGGTAATTAGCGGATATCCTCCTGCCAGGGAACACCTGTGACACCAGGCAGCTGCGTGGAGGGCGGCCCCAAACCACCCCCACCCACTCGGCCACGTTGTGGAATACTGACTGTGGCGAGGTTCCATCCACTGTCTGCAGCGCCTGAGATCTCCTAGGATAACTCCGCGTGTCTTCCCCAATTGACTTTTATGCGGGCTGCCGGGGAAAAGCGGGGGTTGTGCTGGAAACACAGGTAGCATCTAGTGCCTCCCACTCGACAGATGAGGTATGTAGCGGTCTTCCCCCTGCAAGGGAACACGTGTGACACCAGGCAGCTGCGTGGAGGGCGGCCCAAAACCTCCCCCACCCACTCGGCCGCGTTCCTGAATTCTGAGGGTTGCGATGATCCGTCCTCTGTCTGCAGCGCCTGGGATCTCCTAGGAGCCCTCCGCGTGACTTCCCCGAGTGTCTCCTAGTGCGGGCTGTCGGGGAAAAGCGGGGGTTGGGCTGGAAATGCAGGTAGCATCTAGTGCCTCCCCCTGCACAGATCAGGTAATTAGCGGACTTCCGCCTGCAAGGGAACACCAGTGACACCAGGCAGCTGCGTGGAGGTCGGCCCCAAACCTCCGCAACCCACTCTTCCGCGTTCCGGAATTCTGAGTGTGGCGATGTTCCGTCCTCTGTCTGCAGAGCCTGGGATCTCCTAGGAGCCATCCGAGTGTCTTCCCCGAGTATATCATAGTGCGGGCTGCGAGGGAAAAGCGGGGTTTGGATTGGAAATGCAGGTAGCATCTAGTGCCTCCCCCTGCACAGATCAGGTAATTAGCGGACTTCCTCCTGCCAGGGAACACCTGTGACACCATGCACCTGCATGGTTGGCGGCCCCAAACCTCCCCCACCAACTGGGCCGCGTTCTGGAATTCTCATTGTGTTGAGTTTCAGTCCTCTGTTTGCGGCGCCTGGGATCTCCTAGAAGCACTCCGCTAGTCTTCCCCGAGTGTCTCGTAGTGCGGGCTGCTTGGGAAATGCAGGGGTTGGGCTCGAAATGCCGGTAGCATCTAGTGCCTCCCCCTGCAAAGATCAGGTAATTAGCGGAATTCCTCCTTTCAGGGAACACCTGTGACACCATGCACCTGCAAGTTGAGCGGCCCCAAACCTCCCCAACCCACTCGGCCGCGTTCTGGAATTTTGAGTGTGGGGAGGTTTAGTCCTCTGTTTGCGGCGCCTGGGATCCCCTTGGTGCACTCCGAGTGTCTTACCCTAGTGTCACGTATTGCGGGCTGCCGGGGAAATGCGGGGTTTGGTCTGGAAATGCAGGAAGTTTCTAGTGCCTCCCCCTGCACAGATCAGGTAATTAGCGTACTTCCTCCTGCCAGGGAACACCTGTGACACCAGGCAGCTGCGTGGAGGGCGGCGCCAAACCTCCCCCACCCACTCGGCCACGTTCTGGAATTCTGAGTGTGGCGAGGTTCCATCCACTGTTTCAGCGCCTGGGATCTCCTATGAGCTCTCCGTGTGTCTTCCCGGAGTGTCTCCTAGTGCGGGCTGCCGGGAAATGCGGGGGTTGGGCTGGAAATGCAGGTAACATCTAGTGCCTCTTCCTGAACAGATCAGGTATTTAGCGGACTTCTTCCTCCCAGCGAACACCTGTGACATCAGGCAGCTGCGTGAAAGGCAGCCCAAAACCTCCCCAACCCACTCAGAACCGTTCCGGAATTCTGAGTGTGGCGAGATCCGTCCCCTGTCTGCAGTGCCTGGGATCTCCTCGAGCCCTCCGCATGTCTTCCCCGAGTGTCTCCTAGTGTGGGCTGCCGGGGAAAGGCGGGATTTGGGCTGGAAATGCAGGTAGAATCTAGTGCCTCCCCCTGCACAGAGCAGGTAATTAGCGGAATTCCTCCTGTCAGGGAACACCTGTGACACCATGCACCTGCATGGAGGGCGGCCCAAATCCTCCCCAATCCACTCGGCCACGTTCTGGAATTCTGAGTGTGGGGAGGTTTAGTCCTCTGTTTGCGGCACCTGGGATCCCCTAGGAGCACTCCGAGTGTCTTTCCCGAGTGTTTCCTAGTGCGTGCTGCCTGGGAAAAGCGGGGGTTGGGCTGGAATTGCAGGTAGCATCTAGTGCCTCCCCCTGGATGTATCAGGTAATTAGCGGACATCCCCCTGCCAGGGAACACATGTGACACCAGGCAGCTGGGTGGATGGCGGCCCCAAACCACCCCCACCCACTCGGCCACGTTGTGGAATACTGAGTGTGGCGAGGTTCCATCCTCTGTCTGCAGCGCCTGGGATCTCCTAGAAGCCCTCCGCGTGTCTTCCCCGAGTGTTTCCTAGTGCGGGCTGCCGGGGAAATCAGGGTGATGGGCTGGAAATGCAGGAAGCATCTAGTGCCTCCCCCTGCACAGATCAGGAAATTAGCGGACTTCCCCCTGCCAGGGAACACCTGTGACACCAGGCAGCAGCGTGGATGGCGGCCCCAAACCACCCCCACCCACTCGGCCACGTTGTGGAATACTGAGTGTGGCGAGGTTCCATCCACTGTCTGCATCGCCTGAGATCTCCTAGGATCCCTCTGCGTGTCTTCCCCAATTGACTTTTATGCGGGCTGCCGGGGAAAAGCGGGGGTTGTGCTGGAAACACAGGTAGCATCTAGTGCCTCCCCCTCGACAGATGAGGTATGTAGCGGTCTTCCCCCTACAAGGGAACACGTGTGACACCAGGCAGCTGCGTGGAGGGCGGCCCAAAACATCCCCCACCCACTCGGCCGCGTTCTGGAATTCTCATTGTTTTGAGGTTCAGTCCTATGTTTCCGGCGCCTGGGATCCTCTAGGGGCACTCCGAGTGTCTTCCCCGAGTGTCTCGTAGTGCGGGTTCCCGGGGAAAGGCGGGGGTTGGGCTGGAAATGCAGGTAGCATCTAGAGCCTACCCCTGCACACATGAGGTAATTAGCGGACTTCCCCCTGCAAGGGAACACCTGTTACACCAGGCAGCTGCGTGGAGGGCGGACCAAAACCTCCCCAACCCACTCGGCCGCATTCCGGAATTCTGAGTGTCACGAGGTTCCATCCTCTGTCTGCAGCGCCTGGGATCTTCTAGGAGCCCTCCGCGTGTCTTCCCCAAGAGACTCCTAGTGCGGGCGGCCGGGGAAAAGCGGGGGTCGGGCTAGAATAGCAGGTATCATCTAGAGCCTCCCCCTGGACAGATCAGGTAATTAGCGAAATTCCCCCTGCCAGGGAACACCTGTGACACCAGGCATCTGTGTGGAAGGCAGCCCCAAACCTCCCCCACCCACTCGGCCACGTTGTGGAATACTGAGTGTGGCGAGGTTCCATCCACTGTCTGCATCGCCTGAGATCACCTAGGATCCCTCCGAGTGTCTTCCCCGAGTGACTCTTATGCGGGCTGGTGGGGAAATGCGGGGGTTTGGCTGGAAACACAGGTAGCATCTATTGCCTTCCCCGTGGACCGATGAGGTATTTAGCGGTCTTACCCCTGCAAGGGAACACCTGTGACACCAGGCAGCTGTGGGGAGGGCGGCCCCAAACCTCTCCAACCCAATCGGCCGCGTTCTGGAATTCTCATTGTTTTGAGGTTCAGTCCTATGTTTTCGGCACCTGGGATCCTCTAGGGGCACTCCGAGTGTCTTCCCCGAGTGTCTCGTAGTGTGGGTTCCCGGGGAAAGGCGGTTGTTGGGCTGGAAATGCAGGTAGGATCTAGTGCATACCCCTGCACAGATGAGGTAATTAACGGACTTCCCCCTGCAAGGGAACACCTGTTACACCAGGAAGCTGCGTGGAGGGCGGCCCAAAACATCCCCAACCCAATCGGCCGCATTCCGGAATTCTGAGTGTCGCGAGGTTCCCTCCTCTGTCTGCAGCGCCTGGGATCTTCTAGGAGCCCTCCGCGTGTCTTCCCCGAGTGACTCCTAGTGCGGGCTGCTGGGGAAAAGCGGGGGTGGGGCTAGAATAGCAGGTATCATCTAGAGCCTCCCCCTGGACAGATCAGGTAATTAGCGGAATTCCCCCTGCCAGGGAACACCTGTGACACCAGGCATCTGCGTGGAAGGCAGCCCAAACCTCCCCGAAACACTCGGGCACGTTCCGGAATTCTGAGTTTGGCGAGGTTCCATCCACTGTCTGCAGCGCCTGGGATCTCCTAGGATCCCTCCGCGTGTCTTCCCCGAGTGACTTTTATGCGGGCTGCCGGGGAAAGGCGGGGGTTGGGCTGGAAACACAGGTAGCATCTATAGCCTCCACCTGGACACATGAGGTATTTAGCTGTCTTCCCCCTGCAAGGGAACACCTGTGACACCAGGCAGCTGCGTGGAGGGCGGCCCCAAACCTCCCCCAACCACTCTGCGGCGTTCTGGAATTTTGAGAGTGGGGAGGTTTAGTCCTCTGTTTGCGGCGCCTGGGATCCCCTTGGGGCACTCCGAGTGTCTTACCCTAGTGTCACGTATTGCGGGCTGCCGGGGAAATGCGGGGTTTGGGCTGGAAATGCAGGAAGTTTCTAGTGCCTCCTCCTGCACAGATCAGGGAATTAGCGTAATTCCTCCTGCCAGGGAACACCTGTGACACCAGGCAGCTGCGTGGAGGGCGGCGCCAAAACTCCCCCACCCACTCGGCCACGTTCTGGAATTCTGAGGGTGGCGAGGTTCCATCCACTGTCTTCAGCGCCTGGGATCTCCTATGAGCCCTCCGTGTGTCTTCCCCGAGTGTCTCCTAGTGCGGGCTGCCGGGAAATGCGGGGGTTGGGCTGGAAATGCAGGTAACATCCAGTGCCTCTTCCTGAACAGATCAGGTATTTAGCGGACTTCTTCCTCCCAGCGAACACATGTGACATCAGGCAGCTGCGTGGATGGCGGCCCCAAACCTCCCACAACCACTCGGCCGCGTTCCTGAATTCTGAGTGTGTCGAGATTCCGTCCTCTGTCTGCAGCTCCTGGGATCTCCTAGGAGCCCTCCGCGTGACTTCCCCGAGTGTCTCCTATTGCGGGCTGTCGGGGAAAATCGGGGGTTGGGCTGGAAATGCAGGTAGCATCTAGTGCCTCCCCCTGCCCAGATCAGGTAATTAGCGGACTTCCTCCTGCCAGGGAACACCTGTGAAACCAGGCAGCTGTGGGGTGGGCGGCCCCAAACCTCCCCAACCCACTCGGCCGCGTTCTGGAATTCTCATTGTTTTGAGGTTCAGTCCTATGTTTTCGGCGCCTGGGATCCTCTAGGGGCACTCCGAGTGTCTTCCCCGAGTGTCTTGTAGTGCGGGTTCCCGGGGAAATGCGGGGGTTGGGCTGGAAATGCAGGTAGAATCTAGTGCCTACCCCTGCACAGATGAGGTAATTAGCGGACTTTCCCCTGCAAGGGAACACCTGTGACACCAGGCAGCTGCGTGGAGGGCGGCCCAAAACCTCCCCCACCCACTCGGCCGCGTTCCTGAATTCTGAGTGTGGCGATGATCCGTCCTCTGTCTGCAGCGCCTGGGATCTCCTAGGAGCCATCTGAGTGTCTTCCCCGTGTGTCTCCTATTGCGGGCTGCCTGGGAAAGGCGGGGGTTGGGCTGGAAATGCAGGTAGCATCTAGTGCCACCCCCTGGACGGATCAGGTAATTAGCGGACATCCCCCAGCCAGGGAACACATGTGACACCAGGCATCTGCGTGGAGGGCGGCCCCAAATTTCCCCACCCACTCGGCCGCTTTCCGGAATTCTGAGTGTGGCGATGTTCCGTCCTCTGTCTGCAGAGCCTGGGATCTCCTAGGAGCCCTCCGAGTGTCTTCCCCGAGTATATCATAGTGAGGGCTGCGAGGGAAATGCGGGGTTTGGGTTGGAAATGCAGGTAGCATCTAGTGCCTCCCCCTGCACAGATCAGTTAATTAGCGTACTTCCTCCTGCCAGGGAACACCTGTGACACCAAGCAGCTGCGTGGAGGGCGGCACCAAACCTCCCCCACCCACTCGGCCACGTTCTGGAATTCTGAGTGTGGCGAGGTTCCATCCACTGTCTTCAGCGCCTGGGACCTCCTATGAGCCCTCCGTTTGTCTTCCCCGAGTGTCTCCTAGTGCGGGCTGCCGGGAAATGCGGGGGTTGGGCTGGAAATGCAGGTAACATCTAGTGCCTCTCCCTGAACAGATCAGGTATTTAGCGGACTTCTTCCTCCCAGCGAACACCTGTGACATCAGGCAGCTGCGTGAAAGACGGCCCAAAACCTCCCCAACCCACTCGAAAGCGTTCCGGTATTCTGAGTGTGGAGAGATCCGTCCCCTGTCTGCAGTGCCTGGGATCTCCTAGGAGCCCTCCGCATGTCTTCCCCGAGTGTCTTCTATTGCAGGCTGCCAGGGAAATCAGGGGGATGGGCTGGAAATGCAGGTAGCATCTAGTGCCTCCCCCTGCACAGATCAGGTAATTAGCTGAATTCCTCCTGTCAGGGAAGACCTGTGACACCATGCACCTGCATGGAGGGCGGCCCCAATCCTCCCCAATCCACTCGGCCACGTTCTGGAATTCTGAGTGTGGGGAGGTTTAGTCCTCTGTTTGCGGCACCTGGGATCCCCTAGGAGCACTCCGAGTGTCTTCCCCGAGTGTTTCCAAGTGCGGGCTGCCTGGGAAAGGCGGGGGTTTGGCTGGAATTGCAGGTAGCATCTAGTGCCTCCCCCTGGATGTATCAGGTAATTAGCGGACATCCCCCTGACAGGGAACACATGTGACACCAGGCAGCTGGGTGGAAGGCGGCCCCAAACCTCCCCCACCCACTCGGCCGAGTTCCGGAATTCTGAGTGTGGCGAGGTTCCGTCCTTTGTCTGCAGCGCCTGGGATCTCCTAGAAACCCTCCGCGTGTCTTCCCCGAGTGTTTCCTAGTGCGGGCTGCCGGGGAAATCAGGGGGATTGGCTGGAAATGCAGTAAGCATCTAGTGCCTCCCCCTGCACAGATCAGGAATTTAGCGGACTTCCCCCTGCCAGGGAACACCTGTGACACCAGGCAGCAGCGTGGAGGGCAGCCCCAAATCTCCCCCAACCACTCGGCCACGTTGTGGAATACTGAGTGTGGCGAGGTTCCATCCACTGTCTGCAGCGCCTGAGATCTCCTAGTATCCCTCCGCGTGTCTTCCCCAATTGACTTTTATGCGGGCTGCCGGGGAAAAGCGGGGGTTGTGCTGGAAACACAGGTAGCATCTAGTGCATCCCCCTTGACAGATGAGGTATGTAGCGGTCTTCCCCCTGCAAGGGAACACGTGTGACACCAGGCAGCTTCGTGGAGGGCGGCCCAAAACTTCCCACACCCACTCGGCAGCGTTCCTGAATTCTGAGTGTGGCGATGATCCGTCCTCTGTATGCAGCGCCTGGGATCTTCTAGGAGCCCTCCGAGTGTCTTCCCCGAGTTTCTCGTAGTGCGGGCTGCCAGGGAAAGGCGGGGGTTGGGCTGGAAATGCAGGTAGCATCTAGTGCCTCCCCCTGCACAGATCAGTTAATTACCGGACTTCCTCCTGCAAGGAACACCTGTGGAACCAGGCAGCTGCGTGGAGGGCGGCTCCAAACCTCCCCCTCTCACTCATCCACGTTCTGGAAATCTGAGTGTGGCGAGGTTCCATCCACTGTCTGCATTGCCTGGGATCTCCTAGGAGCCCTCCGGGAGTCTTCCGCGAGTGACTCTTATGCGGGCTGCCGGGGAAAGGCGGGGGTTTGGCTGGAAACCCAGGTAGCATCTATTGCCTCCCCCTGGACCGATGAGGTATTTAGCGGTCTTCCCCCTGCCAGGGAACACCTGTGACACCAGGCAGCTGCGTGGATGGCGGCCCAAAACCTCCCACAAACACTCGGCCGCGTTCCTGAATTCTGAGTGTGGCGAGGTTCCGTCCTCTGTCTGCAGTTCCTGGGATCTCCTAGGAGCCCTCCGCGTGACTTCCCCGAGTGTCTCCTAGTGCGGGCTGTCGGGGAAAGGCGGGGGTTGGCCTGGAAATTCAGGTAGCATCTAGTGCCTCCCCCTGCCCAGATCAGGTAATTATCGGTCTTCCTCCTGCCAGGGAACACATGTGACACCAGGCAGCTGTGGGGAGGGCGGCCCCAAACCTCCCCAAACCACTCGGCCGCGTTATGGAATTCTCATTGTTTTGAGGTTCAGTCTTATGTTTTCGGCGCCTGGAATCCTCTAGGGGCACTCCGAGTGTCTTCCCCGAGTGTCTCGTAGTGCGGGTTCCCGGGGAAAGGCGGAGGTTGGGCTATAAATGCAGGGAGCATCTAGTGCCTACCCCTGCACAGATGAGGTAATTAGCGGACTTCCCCCTGCAAGGGAACACCTGTTACACCAGGCAGCTGCGTGGAGGGCGGCCCCAAACCTCCCCAACACACTCGGCCGCATTCCGGAATCCTGAGTGTGGCGAGGTTCCATCCACTGTCTGCAGCGCCTGGGATCTGCTAGGATCCCTCCGCGTGTCTTCCCCGAGTGACATTTTTGCGGGCTGCCGGGGAAAGGCGGGGGTTGGGCTGGAAACACAGGTAGCATCTATTGCCTCCCCCTGGACACATGAGGTATTTAGCTGTCTTCCCCCTGCAAGGGAACACCTGTGACACCAGGCAGCTGCGTGGTGGGCGGCCCCAAAACTCCCCCACCCACTCGGCCGCATTCTGGAATTTTGAGTGTGGGGAGGTTTAGTCCTCTGTTTGCGGCGCCTGGGATCCCATAGGAGCACTCCGAGTGTCTTCCCCGAGTGTTTCATAGTGCGGGCTGCTGGGGAAAGGAGGGGGTTGGGCTGGAATTTCAGGTAGCATCTAGTGCCTCCCCCTGGATGTATCAGGTAATTAGCAGACATCCCCCTGCCAGGGAACACATGTGACACCAGGTAGCTGGGTGGAAGGCGGCCCCAACCTCCCCCACCCACTCGGCCGCGTTCCTGAATTCTGAGTGTGGCGAGGTTCCGTCCTCTGTCTGCAGCGCCTGGGATCACCTAGAAGCCCTCCGCGTATCTTCCCGGAGTGTTTCCTAGTGCGGGATGCCGGGGAAAGGCGGGGGTTGGTCTGGAAATGCAGGAAGCATCTAGTGCCTCCCCCTGCACAGATCAGGTAATTAGCAAACATCCTCCTGCCAGGGAACACCTGTGACACCAGGCAGCTGCGTGGAGGGCGGCCCCAAACCTCCCCCACCCACTCGGGCACGTTCTGGAATTCTGAGTGTTTCGAGTTTCCATCCACTGTCTGCAGCGCCTAAGATCTCCTAGGAGCCCTCCGCGAGTCTTCCCCGAGTGTCTCCTAGTGCGGGCTGCCGTGGAAATGCGGGGGTTGTGCTGGAAATGCAGGTAGCATCTAGTGCCTCTCCCTCGACAGATGAGGTATTTAGCGGTCTTCCCCCTGCAAGGGAACACATGTGACACCAGGCAGCTGCGTGGAGGGCGGCCCAAAACCTCCCCCACCCACTTGGCCGCGTTACTGAATTCTGAGTGTTGCGATGATCCGTCCTCTGTCTGCAGCGCCTGGGATCTCCTAGGAGCCATCGGCGTGTCTTCCCCGAGTGTCTCCTAGTGAGGGCTCCTGGGGAAAGGCGGGGGTTGGGCTGGAAATGCAGGTAGCATCTAGTGCCACCCCCTGGACGGATCAGGTAATTAGCGGATATCCCCCAGCCAGGGAACACATGTGACACCAGGCAGCTGCGTGGAGGGCGGCCCCAAACCTCCCCCACCCACTCGGCCACGTTCTGGGATTGTGAGTGTGGCGAGGTTCCATCCACTGTTTGCAGCACCTGAGATCTCCTAGGAGCCTTCCGCGTGTCTTCCCGAGTGACTCCTAGTGTGAGCTGCCGGGGAAATGCGGGGGTTGGGCTGGAAATGCAGGTACCATCCAGTGCCTCCCCCTGCACAGATCAGGTATTTAGCGGAATTCTTTCTCCCAGCGAACAGCTGTGACACCTGGCAGCTGCGTGGAGGGCGGCCCAAAACCTCCTCAACCCAATCGGGCGCGTTCCTGAATTCTGAGTGTGGCGAGGATCCGTCCTCTGTCTGCAGCGCCTGGGATCTCCAAGAAGCCCTCCGAGATTCTTCCCCGAGTGACTCTTATGCGGGCTGCCGGGGAAAGGCGGGGGTTTGGCTGGAAACACAGGTAGAATCTAGTGCCTCCCACTGGACCGATGAGGTATTGAGCGGTCTTCACCCTACAAGGGAACACCTGTGACACCAGGCAGCTGCGTGGAGGGCGGCCCCAAAACTCCCCCACCCACTCGGCCACGTTCTGGAATTCTGAGTGTTGCGAGGTTCCATCGACTGTCTGCAGCGCCTGAGATCTCCTAGGAGCCCTCCGCGTGTCTTCCCCGAGTGTTTCCTAGTGCGGGCTGCCGGGGAAAGGCAGGGGTTGGTCTGGAAATGCAGGAAGCATCTAGTGCCTCCCCCTGCACAGATCAGGTAATTAGCAAACATCCTCCTGCCAGGGAACACGTGTGACACAAGGCAGGTGCGTGGAGGGCGGCCCCAAACCTCCCCCACCCACTCGGGCACGTTCTGGAATTCTGAGTGTTTCGAGTTTCCATCCACTGTCTGCAGCGCCTAAGATCTCCTAGGAACCCTCCGCGAGTCTTCCCCGAGTGTCTCCTAGTGCGGGCTGCCGTGGAAATGCGGGGGTTGTGCTGGAAATGCAGGTAGCATCTAGTGCCTCTCCCTCGACAGATGAGGTATTTAGCGGTCTTCCCCCTGCAAGGGAACACATGTGACACCATGCAGCTGCGTGGAGGGCGGCCCAAAACCTCCCCCACCCACTCGGCCGCGTTTCTGAATTCTGAGTGTTGCGATGATCCGTCCTCTGTCTGCAGCGCCTGGGATCTCCTAGGAGCCATCCGCGTGTCTTCCCCGAGTGTCTCCTAGTGCGGGCTCCTGGGGAAAGGCGGGGGTTGGGCTGGAAATGCAGGTAGCATCTAGTGCCAACCCCTGGACGGATCATGTAATTAGCGGATATCCCCCAGCCAGGGAACACATGTGACACCAGGCAGGTGCGTGGAGGGCAGCCCAAAACCTCCCCCACCCACTCGGCCGCGTTTCTGAATTCTGAGTGTGGCGATGATCCGTCCTCTGTCTGCAGCGCCTGGGATCTCCTAGGAGCCATTCGCATGTCTTCCCCGAGTGTCTCCTAGTGCGGGCTCCTGGGGAAAGGCGGGGGTTGGGCTGGAAATGTAGGTAGCATCTAGTGCCACCCCCTGGACGGATCAGGTAATTAGCGGATATCCCCCAGCCAGGGAACACATGTGACACCAGGCAGCTGCGTGGATGGCGGCCCCAAACCTCCCCCACCCACTCGGACACGTTCTGGGATTCTGAGTGTTGCGATGTTCCATCCACTGTCTGCAGCAGCTGAGATCTCCTAGGAGCCTTCCGCGTGTCTTTCCCGAGTGACTCCTAGTGCGGGCTGCCGGGGAAATGCGGGGGTTGGGCTGGAAATGCAGGTAGCATCCAGTGCCTCCCCCTGCACAGATCGGGTAATTAGCGGACTTCCGCCTGCAAGGGAACACCAGTGACACCAGGCAGCTGCGTGGACGTCGGTCCCAAACCTCCGCAACCCACTCTTCCGCGTTCCGGTATTCTAAGTGTGGCGATGTTCCGTCCTCTGTCTGCAGAGCCTGGGATCTCCTAGGAGCCCTCCGAGTGTCTTCCCCGAGTATATCATAGTGCGGGCTGCGAGGGAAAAGCGGGGTTTGGGTTGGAAATGCAGGTAGCATCTAGTGCCTCCCCCTGCACAGATCAGGTAATTAGCGGAATTCCTTCTGCCAGGGAACACATGTGACACCATGCACCTGCATGGTTGGCGGCCCCAAACCTCCCCCACCGACAGGGCCGCGTTCTGGAATTCTCATTGTGTTGAGTTTCAGTCCTCTGTTTGCGGCGCCTGGGATCTCCTAGAAGCACTCCGCTAGTCTTCCCCGAGTGTCTCGTAGTGCGTGCTGCCTGGGAAAAGCGGGGTTTGGGTTGGAAATGCAGGTAGCATCTAGTGCCTCCCCCTGCACAGATCAGGTAATTAGCGGAATTCCTCTTGCCAGGGAACACCTGTGACACCATGCACCTGCATGGTTGGCGGCCCCAAACCTCCCCCACCGACTGGGCCGCGTTCTGGAATTCTCATTGTGTTGAGTTTCAGTCCTCTGTTTGCGGCGCCTGGGATCTCCTAGAAGCACTCCGCTAGTCTTCCCCGAGTGTCTCGTAGTGCGGGCTGCCTGGGAAATGCGGGTGTTGGGCTGGAAATGCAGGTAGCATCTAGTGCCTCCCCCTGCAAAGATCAGGTAATTAGCGGAATTCCTCCTTTCAGGGAACACCTGTGACACCATGCACCTGCATGGTTGGCGGCCCCAAACCTCCCCCACCCACTCGTCCGCGTTCTGGAATTTTGAGTGTGGGGAGGTTTAGTCCTCTGTTTGCGGGGCCTGGAATCCCCTAGGAGCACTCCGAGTGTCTTACCCTAGTGTCTCGTATTGCGTTCTGCCGAGGAAAGGCGGGGGTTGGGCTGGAAATGCAGGTAGCATCTAGTGCCTCCCCCTGCACAGATCAGGTAATTAGCGGACTTCCTCCTGCCAGGGAAAACCTGTGACACCATGCACCTGCATGGAGGGCGGCCCCAAACCTCCAACACCCACTCGGCCGCGTTCTGGAATTTTGAGTGTGGGGAGGTTTAGTCCTCTGTTTGTGGTGCCTGGGATCCCCTAGGAGCACTCCGAGTGTCTTCCCCGAGTGTCTCGTAGTGCGGGCTGCCGGGGAAAGGCGGGGGTTTTGTTGGAAATGCAGGTAGCATCTAGTGCCTCCCCCTGGACGGATCAGGTAATTAGCGGATTTCTCCCTGCAAGGGAACACCTGTGACACCAGGCAGGTGCGTGGATGGTGGCCCCAAACCTCCCCCAACCACTCGGCCGCGTTCCTGAATTCTGAGTGTGGCGAGGTTCCGTCCTCTGTCTGCAGCTCCTGGGATCTCCTAGGAGCCCTCCGCGTGACTTCCCCGAGTGTCTCCTAGTGCGGGCTGTCGGGGAAAACCGGGGGTTCGGCTGGAAATGCAGGTAGCATCTAGTGCCTCCCCCTGCACAGATCAGGTAATTAGCGGATTTCCGCCTGCAAGGGAACACATGTGACACCAGGCAGCTGCGTGGAGGTCGGCCCCAAACCTCCGCAAACCACTCTTCCGCGTTCCGGAATTCTGGGTGTGGCGATGTTCCGTCCTCTGTCTGCAGAGCCTGGGATCTCCTAGGAGCCCTCCGAGTGTCTTCCCCGAGTATATCATAGTGCGGGCTGTGAGGGAAAAGCGGGGTTTGGGTTGGAAATGCAGGTAGCATCTAGTGCCTCCCCCTGCACAGATCAGGTAATTAGCGGAATTCCTTCTGCCAGGGAACACATGTGACACCATGCACCTGCATGGTTGGCGGCCCCAAACCTCCCCCACCGACAGGGCCGCGTTCTGGAATTCTCATTGTGTTGAGTTTCAGTCCTCTGTTTGCGGCGCCTGGGATCTCCTAGAAGCACTCCGCTAGTCTTCCCCGAGTGTCTCGTAGTGCGTGCTGCCTGGGAAAAGCGGGGTTTGGGTTGGAAATGCAGGTAGCATCTAGTGCCTCCCCCTGCACAGATCAGGTAATTAGCGGAATTCCTCTTGCCAGGGAACACCTGTGACACCATGCACCTGCATGGTTGGCGGCCCCAAACCTCCCCCACCGACTGGGCCGCGTTCTGGAATTCTCATTGTGTTGAGTTTCAGTCCTCTGTTTGCGGCGCCTGGGATCTCCTAGAAGCACTCCGCTAGTCTTCCCCGAGTGTCTCGTAGTGCGGGCTGCCTGGGAAATGCGGGTGTTGGGCTGGAAATGCAGGTAGCATCTAGTGCCTCCCCCTGCAAAGATCAGGTAATTAGCGGAATTCCTCCTTTCAGGGAACACCTGTGACACCATGCACCTGCATGGTTGGCGGCCCCAAAACTCCCCCACCCACTCGTCCGCGTTCTGGAATTTTGAGTGTGGGGAGGTTTAGTCCTCTGTTTGCGGGGCCTGGAATCCCCTAGGAGCACTCCGAGTGTCTTACCCTAGTGTCTCGTATTGCGTTCTGCCGAGGAAAGGCGGGGGTTGGGCTGGAAATGCAGGTAGCATCTAGTGCCTCCCCCTGCACACATCAGTTAATTTGCGGACTTCCTCCTGCCAGGGAACACCTGTGACACCATGCACCTTCATGGAGGGCGGCCCCAAACCTCCCCCACCCACTCGTCCGCGTTCTGGAATTTTGAGTTTGGGGAGGTTTAGTCCTCTGTTTGCGGGGCCTGGGATCCCCTTTGAGCACTCCGAGTGTCTTACCCTAGTGTCACGTATTGCGGGCTGCCGGGGAAATGCGGGGTTTGGGCTGGAAATGCAGGAAGTTCCTAGTGCCTCCCCCTGCACAGATCAGGTATTTAGCGGACTTCCTCCTGCCAGGGAAAACCTGTGACACTAGGCAGCTGCGTGGAGGGCGGCCCCAAACCTCCCCCACCCACTCTTCCACGTTCTGGAATTCTGAGTGTGGCTAGGATCCATCCACTGTCTGCAGCGCCTGGGATCTCCTATGAGCCCTCCGTGTGTCTTCCCCGAGTGTCTCCTAGTGCGGGCTGCCGGGAAATGCGGGGGTTGGGCTGGAAATGCAGGTAGCATCTAGTGCCTCCCCCTGGAAAGATGAGGTAATTAGCGGACTTTCCCCTGCAAGGGAACACCAGTGACACCAGGCAGCCTCGTGGAGGGCGGCCCCTAACCTCCCCAAACCACTCGGCCGTGTTCCGGAATTCTGAGTGTTGCGAGGTTCCGTCCTCTGTCTGCAGCGACTGGGATCTCCTCGGAGCCCTCCGTGTGTCTTCCCCGAGTGTGTCGTAGTGCGGGCTGCCAGGGAAAGGCGGGGGTTGTGCTGGAAATGCAGGTAGCATCTAGTGCCTCCCCCTGCACAGATCAGTTAATTAGCGGACTTCCTCCTGCCAGGGAACACCTGTTTAACCAGGCAGCTGCGTGGAGGGCGGCTCCAAACCTCCCCCTCCCACTCGGCCACGTTCTGGAATTCTCAGTGTGGCGAGGTTCCATCCACTATCTGCATCGCCTGGGATCTCCTAGGAGCCCTCCGCGAGTCTTCCCCGAGTGACTCTTATGCGGGCTGCCGGGGAAAGGCAGGGGTTTGGCTGGAAACACAGGTAGAATCTAGTGCCTCCCCCTGGACCGATGAGGTATTTAGCGGTCTTCCCCCTGCAAGGGAACACCTGAGACACCAGGCAGGTGCGTGGATGGTGGCCCCAAACCTCCCCCAAACACTCGGCCGCGTTCCTGAATTCTGAGTGTGGCCAGGTTCCGTCCTCTGTCTGCAGCTCCTGGGATCTCCTAGGAGCCCTCCGAGTGTCTTCCCCTAGTGTCTCCTAGTGCCGGCTGTCGGGGAAAACCGGGGGTTGGGCTGGAAATGCAGGTAGCATCTAGTGCCTCCCCCTGGATGTATCAGGTAATTAGCGGACTTCCTCCTGCAAGGGAACACCTGTTACACCAGGCAGCTGCGTGGACGGCGGCCCCAAACTTCCCCAACCCACTCGGGCGCATTCCGGAATTATGAGTGTCACGAGGTTCCATCCTCTGTCTGCAGCGCCTGCGATCTTCTAGGAGCCCTCCGCGTGTCTTCCCAGAGTGACTCCTATTGCGGGCTCCTGAGGAAAATCGGGGTTTGGGCTAGAATAGCAGGTAGCATCTAGTGCCTCCCCCTGGACAGATCAGGTAATTAGCGGACATCCTCCTGCCAGGGAACACCTGTGACACCAGGCAGCTGCGTGGAGGGCGGCCCCAAACCTCCCCCACCCACTCGGCCACGTTCTGGAATTCTGAGGGTTGCGAGTTTCCATCCACTGTCTGCTGCGCCTAAGATCTCCTAGGAGCCCTCCGCGAGTCTTCTCCGAGTGTGTCCTAGTGCGGGCTGCCGTGGAAATGCGGGGGTTGTGCTGGAAATGCAGGTAGCATCTAGTGCCTCCCCCTGCACAGATGAGGTAATTAGCGGACTTCCTCCAGCCAGGGAACACCTGTGACACCAGGCAGCTGCGTGGAGGGCGGTCTCAAACCTCCCGCACCCACTCGGCCGCTTTCCGGAATTCTGAGTGTGGCGAGGTTCCGTCCTCTGTCTGCAGCGCCTGAGATCTCGTAGGAGCCCTCCGAGTGTCTTACCCGAGTGTCTCGTAGTGCGGGCTTCCATGGAAAGTCGGGGGTTGGACTGGAAATGCAGGTAGCATCTAGTGCCTCCCCCTGCACAGATCAGGTAATTTTCGGACTTCATCCTGTCAGGGAACACCTGTGACACCATGCACCTGCATGGAGGGCGGCCCCAAACCTCCCCTACCCACTCGGGCGCGTTCTTGAATTCTGAGTGTGGGGAGGTTTAGTCCTCTGTTTGCGGCGCCTGGGGTCCTCTAGGAGCACTCCTAGTGACTTCCCCGAGTGTCTCGTTGTGCGGGTCCCCGGGGAAAGGCGGGGGTTGGGCTGGAAATGCAGGAAGCATCTAGTGCCTACCCCTGCACAGATGAGGTAATTAGCGGACTTCCCCCTGCAAGGGAACTCCTGTTACACCAGGCAGCTGCGTGGAGGGCGGCCCCAAACCTCCCCAACCCACTCGGGCGCATTCCGGATTTCTGAGTGTCACGAGGTTCCATCCTATGTCTGCAGCGCCTGGGATCTTCTAGGAGCCCTCCGCGTGTCTTCCCCGAGTGACTCCTAGTGCCGGCTCCTGAGGAAAAGCGGGGGTTGGGCTAGAATAGCAGGTAGCATCTAGTGCCTCCCCCTGGACAGATCAGGTATTTAGCGGACATCCTCCTGCCAGGGAACACCTGTGACACCAGGCAGCTGCGTGGAGGGCGGCCCCAAACCTCCCCCACCCACTCGGCCACGTTCTGGAATTCTAAGTGTTGCGAGTTTCCATCCACTGTCTGCAGCGCCTGGGATCTCATAGGATCCCTCCGCGTGTCTTCCCCGAGAGACTTTAATGCGGGCTGCCGGGGAAAGGCGGGGGTTTTGTTGGAAATGCAGGTAGCATCTAGTGCCTCCCCCTGGACGGATCAGGTAATTAGCGGATTTCTCCCTGCAAGGGAACACCTGTGACACCAGGCAGGTGCGTGGATGGTGGCCCCAAACCTCCCCCAACCACTCGGCCGCGTTCCTGAATTCTGAGTGTGGCGAGGTTCCGTCCTCTGTCTGCAGCTCCTGGGATCTCCTAGGAGCCCTCCGCGTGACTTCCCCGAGTGTCTCCTAGTGCGGGCTGTCGGGGAAAACCGGGGGTTCGGCTGGAAATGCAGGTAGCATCTAGTGCCTCCCCCTGCACAGATCAGGTAATTAGCGGATTTCCGCCTGCAAGGGAACACATGTGACACCAGGCAGCTGCGTGGAGGTCGGCCCCAAACCTCCGCAAACCACTCTTCCGCGTTCCGGAATTCTGGGTGTGGCGATGTTCCGTCCTCTGTCTGCAGAGCCTGGGATCTCCTAGGAGCCCTCCGAGTGTCTTCCCCGAGTATATCATAGTGCGGGCTGCGAGGGAAAAGCGGGGTTTGGGTTGGAAATGCAGGTAGCATCTAGTGCCTCCCCCTGCACAGATCAGGTAATTAGCGGAATTCCTTCTGCCAGGGAACACATGTGACACCATGCACCTGCATGGTTGGCGGCCCCAAACCTCCCCCACCGACAAGGCCGCGTTCTGGAATTCTCATTGTGTTGAGTTTCAGTCCTCTGTTTGCGGCGCCTGGGATCTCCTAGAAGCACTCCGCTAGTCTTCCCCGAGTGTCTCGTAGTGCGTGCTGCCTGGGAAAAGCGGGGTTTGGGTTGGAAATGCAGGTAGCATCTAGTGCCTCCCCCTGCACAGATCAGGTAATTAGCGGAATTCCTCTTGCCAGGGAACACCTGTGACACCATGCACCTGCATGGTTGGCGGCCCCAAACCTCCCCCACCGACTGGGCCGCGTTCTGGAATTCTCATTGTGTTGAGTTTCAGTCCTCTGTTTGCGGCGCCTGGGATCTCCTAGAAGCACTCCGCTAGTCTTCCCCGAGTGTCTCGTAGTGCGGGCTGCCTGGGAAATGCGGGTGTTGGGCTGGAAATGCAGGTAGCATCTAGTGCCTCCCCCTGCAAAGATCAGGTAATTAGCGGAATTCCTCCTTTCAGGGAACACCTGTGACACCATGCACCTGCATGGTTGGCGGCCCCAAAACTCCCCCACCCACTCGTCCGCGTTCTGGAATTTTGAGTGTGGGGAGGTTTAGTCCTCTGTTTGCGGGGCCTGGAATCCCCTAGGAGCACTCCGAGTGTCTTACCCTAGTGTCTCGTATTGCGTTCTGCCGAGGAAAGGCGGGGGTTGGGCTGGAAATGCAGGTAGCATCTAGTGCCTCCCCCTGCACACATCAGTTAATTTGCGGACTTCCTCCTGCCAGGGAACACCTGTGACACCATGCACCTTCATGGAGGGCGGCCCCAAACCTCCCCCACCCACTCGTCCGCGTTCTGGAATTTTGAGTTTGGGGAGGTTTAGTCCTCTGTTTGCGGGGCCTGGGATCCCCTTTGAGCACTCCGAGTGTCTTACCCTAGTGTCACGTATTGCGGGCTGCCGGGGAAATGCGGGGTTTGGGCTGGAAATGCAGGAAGTTCCTAGTGCCTCCCCCTGCACAGATCAGGTATTTAGCGGACTTCCTCCTGCCAGGGAAAACCTGTGACACTAGGCAGCTGCGTGGAGGGCGGCCCCAAACCTCCCCCACCCACTCTTCCACGTTCTGGAATTCTGAGTGTGGCTAGGATCCATCCACTGTCTGCAGCGCCTGGGATCTCCTATGAGCCCTCCGTGTGTCTTCCCCGAGTGTCTCCTAGTGCGGGCTGCCGGGAAATGCGGGGGTTGGGCTGGAAATGCAGGTAGCATCTAGTGCCTCCCCCTGGAAAGATGAGGTAATTAGCGGACTTTCCCCTGCAAGGGAACACCAGTGACACCAGGCAGCCTCGTGGAGGGCGGCCCCTAACCTCCCCAAACCACTCGGCCGTGTTCCGGAATTCTGAGTGTTGCGAGGTTCCGTCCTCTGTCTGCAGCGACTGGGATCTCCTCGGAGCCCTCCGTGTGTCTTCCCCGAGTGTGTCGTAGTGCGGGCTGCCAGGGAAAGGCGGGGGTTGTGCTGGAAATGCAGGTAGCATCTAGTGCCTCCCCCTGCACAGATCAGTTAATTAGCGGACTTCCTCCTGCCAGGGAACACCTGTTTAACCAGGCAGCTGCGTGGAGGGCGGCTCCAAACCTCCCCCTCCCACTCGGCCACGTTCTGGAATTCTCAGTGTGGCGAGGTTCCATCCACTATCTGCATCGCCTGGGATCTCCTAGGAGCCCTCCGCGAGTCTTCCCCGAGTGACTCTTATGCGGGCTGCCGGGGAAAGGCAGGGGTTTGGCTGGAAACACAGGTAGAATCTAGTGCCTCCCCCTGGACCGATGAGGTATTTAGCGGTCTTCCCCCTGCAAGGGAACACCTGAGACACCAGGCAGGTGCGTGGATGGTGGCCCCAAACCTCCCCCAAACACTCGGCCGCGTTCCTGAATTCTGAGTGTGGCCAGGTTCCGTCCTCTGTCTGCAGCTCCTGGGATCTCCTAGGAGCCCTCCGAGTGTCTTCCCCTAGTGTCTCCTAGTGCCGGCTGTCGGGGAAAACCGGGGGTTGGGCTGGAAATGCAGGTAGCATCTAGTGCCTCCCCCTGGATGTATCAGGTAATTAGCGGACTTCCTCCTGCAAGGGAACACCTGTTACACCAGGCAGCTGCGTGGACGGCGGCCCCAAACTTCCCCAACCCACTCGGGCGCATTCCGGAATTATGAGTGTCACGAGGTTCCATCCTCTGTCTGCAGCGCCTGCGATCTTCTAGGAGCCCTCCGCGTGTCTTCCCAGAGTGACTCCTATTGCGGGCTCCTGAGGAAAATCGGGGTTTGGGCTAGAATAGCAGGTAGCATCTAGTGCCTCCCCCTGGACAGATCAGGTAATTAGCGGACATCCTCCTGCCAGGGAACACCTGTGACACCAGGCAGCTGCGTGGAGGGCGGCCCCAAACCTCCCCCACCCACTCGGCCACGTTCTGGAATTCTGAGGGTTGCGAGTTTCCATCCACTGTCTGCTGCGCCTAAGATCTCCTAGGAGCCCTCCGCGAGTCTTCTCCGAGTGTGT
Organism: Camelus bactrianus; assembly: GCF_048773025.1. NCBI lineage: Eukaryota > Metazoa > Chordata > Mammalia > Artiodactyla > Camelidae > Camelus > Camelus bactrianus. The sequence continues at coordinate 90,704,679 of NC_133546.1, forward strand.
CCTAGTGCGGGCTGCCGTGGAAATGCGGGGGTTGTGCTGGAAATGCAGGTAGCATCTAGTGCCTCCCCCTGCACAGATGAGGTAATTAGCGGACTTCCTCCAGCCAGGGAACACCTGTGACACCAGGCAGCTGCGTGGAGGGCGGTCTCAAACCTCCCGCACCCACTCGGCCGCTTTCCGGAATTCTGAGTGTGGCGAGGTTCCGTCCTCTGTCTGCAGCGCCTGAGATCTCGTAGGAGCCCTCCGAGTGTCTTACCCGAGTGTCTCGTAGTGCGGGCTTCCAGGGAAAGTCGGGGGTTGGACTGGAAATGCAGGTAGCATCTAGTGCCTCCCCCTGCACAGATCAGGTAATTTTCGGACTTCATCCTGTCAGGGAACACCTGTGACACCATGCACCTGCATGGAGGGCGGCCCCAAACCTCCCCTACCCACTCGGGCGCGTTCTTGAATTCTGAGTGTGGGGAGGTTTAGTCCTCTGTTTGAGGCGCCTGGGGTCCTCTAGGAGCACTCCTAGTGACTTCCCCGAGTGTCTCGTTGTGCGGGTCCCCGGGGAAAGGCGGGGGTTGGGCTGGAAATGCAGGAAGCATCTAGTGCCTACCCCTGCACAGATGAGGTAATTAGCGGACTTCCCCCTGCAAGGGAACTCCTGTTACACCAGGCAGCTGCGTGGAGGGCGGCCCCAAACCTCCCCAACCCACTCGGGCGCATTCCGGATTTCTGAGTGTCACGAGGTTCCATCCTATGTCTGCAGCGCCTGGGATCTTCTAGGAGCCCTCCGCGTGTCTTCCCCGAGTGACTCCTAGTGCCGGCTCCTGAGGAAAAGCGGGGGTTGGGCTAGAATAGCAGGTAGCATCTAGTGCCTCCCCCTGGACAGATCAGGTATTTAGCGGACATCCTCCTGCCAGGGAACACCTGTGACACCAGGCAGCTGCGTGGAGGGCGGCCCCAAACCTCCCCCACCCACTCGGCCACGTTCTGGAATTCTAAGTGTTGCGAGTTTCCATCCACTGTCTGCAGCGCCTGGGATCTCATAGGATCCCTCCGCGTGTCTTCCCCGAGAGACTTTAATGCGGGCTGCCGGGGAAAGGCGGGGGATGGGCTGGAATCACAGGTAGCATCTAGTGCCTCCCCCTGGACAGATGAGGTATTTAGCGGTCTTCACCCTGCAAGGGAACACCAGTGACACCAGGCAGCTGCGTGGGGGGCGGCCTAAAACCTCCCCCACCCACTCGGGCGCGTTCCTGAATTCTGAGTGTGGCGATGATCCGTCCTCTCTCTGCAGGTCCTGGGATCTCCTAGGAGCCATCCGCGTGTCTTCCCCGAGTGTCTCCTCGTGCGGGCTGCCGGGGAAAGGCGGGGGTTGGGCTGGAAATGCAGGTAGCATCTAGTGCCACCCCCTGCACAGATCAGGTAATTAGCGGACTTCCTCCTGCCAGGGAACAACTGTGAAACCATGCACCTGCATGTAAGGCGGCCCCAAACCTCCCCCAACCACTGGGCCGCGTTCTGGAATTCTCATTGTGTTGAGGTTCAGTCCTCAGTTTGCGGAGCCTTGGATCTACTAGAAGCACTCCGCTTGTCTTCCCCGAGAGTCTCCTAGTGCGGGCTGCCTGGGAAATGCGGGGGTTGGGCTGGAAATGCAGGTAGCATCTAGTGCCTCCCCCTGCACACATCAGTTAATTTGCGGACTTCCTACTGCCAGGGAAAATCTGTGACACCATGCAAATTCATGGAGGGCGGCCCCAAACCTCCCCCACCCACTCGGCCGCGTTCTGGAATTTTGAGTGTGGGGAGGTTTAGTCCTCTGTTTGCGGCGCCTGGGATCCCCTTGGAGCACTCCGAGTGTCTTACCCTAGTGTCACGTATTGCGGGCTGCCGGGGAAATGCGGGGTTTGGGCTGGAAATGCAGGAAGTTTCTAGTGCCTCCCCCTGCACAGATCAGGTAATTAGCGTACTTCCTCCTGCCAGGGAAAACCTGTGACACCAGGCAGCTGCGTGGAGGGCGGTCCCAAACATCCCCAACCCACTCGGCCGCTTTCCGGAATTCTGAGAGTGGCGAGGTTCCGTCCTCTGTCTGCAGCACCTGGGATGCCCTAGGAGCCCTCCGCGTGTCTTCCCCGAGTGCTTCCTAGTGCGGGATGCCGGGGAAATCCGGGGGTTGGGCTGGAAATGCAGGAAGCATCTAGTGCCTCCCACTGCACAGATCAGGAAATTAGCGGACTTCCCCTGCAAGGGAACACCTGTGACACCAGGCAGCTGCGTGGAAGGCGGCCCCAAACCACCCCTACCCACTCGGCCACGTTGCGGAATACTGAGTGTGGCGAGGTTCCATCCACTGTCTGCAGCGCCTGAGATCTCCTAGGATCCCTCCGCGTGTCTTCCCCGATTGACTATTATGCGGGCTGCCGGGGAAAAGCGGGGGTTGTGCTGGAAACACAGGTAGCATCTAGTGCCTCCCCCTCGACAGATGAGGTAGGTAGCGGTCTTCCCCCTGCAAGGGAACACCTGTGACACCAGGCAGGTGCGTGGATGGTGGCCCCAAACCTCCCCCAACCACTCGGCCGCGTTCCTGAATTCTGAGTGTGGCGAGGTTCCATCCTCTGTCTGCAGCTCCTGGGAACTCCTAGGAGCCCTCCGCGTGTCTTCCCAGAGTGTCTCCTAGTGCGGGCTGCCTGGAAAATGCGGGGGTTGGGCTGGAAATGCAGGTAGCATCTAGTGCCTCCCCCTGGACAGATCAGGTAATTAGCGGACATCCTCCTGCCAGGGAACACCTGTGACACCAGGCAGCTGCGTGGAGGGCGGCCCCGAACCTCCCCCACCCACGCGTCCACGTTCTGGAATTCTGAGTGTTGCGAGTTTCCATCCACTGTCTGCAGCACATAAGATCTCCTAGGAGCCCTCCGCGAGTCTTCTCCGACTGTGTCCTAGTGCGGGCTGCCGTGGAAATGCGGGGGTTGTGCTGGAAATGCAGGTAGCATCTAGTGCCTCCCCCTGCACAGATGAGGTAATTAGCGGACTTCCTCCAGCCAGGGAACACCTGTGACACCAGGCAGCTGCGTGGAGGTCGGTCCCAAACCTCCCGCACCCACTCTGCCGCTTTACGGAATTCTGAGTGTGGCGAGGTTCCGTCCTCTGTCTGCAGCGCCTGAGATCTCCTAGGAGCCCTCCGAGTGTCTTCCCCGAGTGTCTCGTATTGCGGGCTTCCAGGGAATGTCGGGGGTTGGACTGGAAATGCAGGTAGCATCTAGTGCCTCCCCCTGCACATATCAGGTAATTTTCGGACTTCATCCTGTCAGGGAACACCTGTGACACCATGCACCTGCATGGAGGGCGGCCCCAAACCTCCCCTACCCACTCGGCCGCGTTCTTGAATTCTGAGTGTGGGGAGGTTTAATCCTCTGTTTGCGGCGCCTGGGGTCCTCTAGGAGCACTCCTATTGTCTTCCCCGAGTGTCTCTTTGTGCGGGTCCCCGGGGAAAGGCGTGGGTTGGGCTGGAAATGCAGGAAGCATCTAGTGCCTACCCCTGCACAGATGAGGTAATTAGCGGACTTCCCCCTGCAAGGGAACACCTGTTACACCAGGCAGCTGCGTGGAGGGCGGCCCCAAACCTCCCCAACCCACTCGGGCGCATTCCGGATTTCTGAGTGTCACGAGGTTCCATCCTCTGTCTGCAGCTCCTGGGATCTTCTAGGAGCCCTCCGCGTGTCTTCCCCGAGTGACTCCTATTGCGGGCTCCTGAGGAAAAGCAGGGTTTTGGCTAGAATAGCAGGTAGAATCTAGTGCCTCCCCCTGGACAGATCAGGTAATTAGCGGACATCCTCCTGCCAGGGAACACCTGTGACACCAGGCAGCTGCGTGGAGGGCGGCCCCAAACCTCCCCCACCCACTCGGCCACGTTCTGGGATTCTGAGGGTTGCGAGTTTCCATCCACTGTCTGCAGCGCCTAAGATCTCCTAGGAGCCCTCCGCGAGTCTTCCCCGAGTGTGTCCTAGTGCGGGCTGCCGTGGAAATGCGGGGGGTTTGCTGGAAATGCAGGTAGCATCTAGTGCCTCCCCCTGCACAGATGAGTTAATTAGCGGACTTCCTCCAGCCAGGGAACACCTGTGACACCAGGCAGCTGCGTGGAGGGCGGTCCCAAACCTCCCCCACCCACTCGGCCGCTTTCCGGAATTCTAAGAATGGCGAGGTTCCGTCCTCTGTCTGCAGCGCCTGGGATCTCCTAGGAGCCCTCCGAGTGTCTTCCCCGAGTGTCTCGTAGTGCGGGCTTCCATGGAAAGTCGGGGGTTGGACTGGAAATGCAGGTAGCATCTAGTGCCTCCCCCTGCACAGATCAGGTAATTTTCGGACTTCATCCTGTCAGGGAACACCTGTGACACCATGCACCTGCATGGAGGGCGGCCCCAAATATCCCCTACCCACTCGGCCGCGTTCTTGAATTCTGAGTGTGGGGAGGTTTAGTCCTCTGTTTGCGGCGCCTGGGATCCTCTAGGAGCACTCTGAGTGTCTTCCCCGAGTGTCTCGTTTTGCGGGTCCCCGGGGAAAGGCGTGGGTTGGGCTGGAAATTCAGGAAGCATCTAGTGCCTACCCCTGCACAAATGAGGTAATTAGCGGACTTCCCCCTGCAAGGGAACACCTGTTACTCCAGGCAGCTGCGTGGAGGGCGGCCCCAAACCTCCCCAACCCACTCGGGCGCATTCCGGATTTCTGAGTGTCACGAGGTTCCATCCTCTGTCTGCAGCACCAGGGATCTCCTAGGAGGCTTCCACGTGTCTTCCCCGAGTGACTCCTAGTGCGGGCTGCTGAGGAAAAGCGGGGGTTGGGCTGGAAATGCCGGTAGCATCTAGTGCCTCCCCCTGCACAGATCAGGTAATTAGCGGACTTCCGCCTGCAAGGGAACACCAGTGACACCAGGTAGCTGCGTGGATGTCGGCCCCAAACCTCAGCAACCCACTCCTCCGCGTTCTGGAATTCTGAGTGTGGCGATGTTCCGTCCTCTGTCTGCAGAGCCTGGGATCTCCTAGGAGCCATCCGAGTGTCTTCCCCGAGTATATCATAGTGCGGGCTGCGAGGGAAAGGCGGGGTTTGTGTTGGAAATGCAGGTAGCATCTAGTGCCTCCCCCTGCACAGATCAGGTAATTAGCGGACTTCCTCCTGCCAGAGAACACCTGTGACAAAATGCACCTGCATGGATGGCGGCCCTAAACCTCCCCCACCGACTGGGCCGCGTTCTGGAATTCTCATTGTGTTGAGTTTCAGTCCTCTGTTTGCGGCGCCTGGGATCTCCTAGAAGCACTCCGCTTGTCTTCCCGAGTGTCTCTTGTGCGGGCTGCCTGGGAAATGAGGGGTTGGGCTGGAAATGCAGGTAGCATCTAGTGCCTCCCCCTGCAAAGATCAGGTAATTAGCGGAATTCCTCCTTTCAGGGAACATCTGTGACACCATGCACCTGCATGGTGGGCGGCCCCAAACCTCCCCAACCCACTCGGCCGCGTTCTGGAATTTTGAGTGTGGGGAGGGTTAGCCCTCTGTATGCGGCGCCTGGAATCCCCTAGGAGCACTCCGAGTGTCATCCCCTAGTATCTCGTAGTGCGGGCTGCCGGGGAAATGCGGGGGTTGGGCTGGAATTGCAGGTAGCATCTAGTGCCTCCACCTGGAAGGATCAGGTAATTATCGGATTTCTCCCTGCCAGGGAACACCTGTGACACGAGGCAGCTGCGTGGAGGGCGGCCCCAAACCTCCCCCACCCACTCGGCCACGTTCTGGGATTCTGAGTGTGGCGAGGTTCCATCCATTGTCTGCAGCGCCTGAGATCTCCTAGGAGCCATCCGCGTGTCTTCCCCGAGTGTCTCCTACTGCGGGCTGCCGGGGAAATGCGGGGGTTGGGCTGGAAATGCAGGTAGCATCCAGTGCCTCCCCCTGCACAGATCAGGTATTTAGCGGACTTCTTCCTCCCAGCGAAAACCTGTGACACCTGGCTGCTGCGTGGCGGGCGGCCGAAAACCTCCTGAACCCAATCGGGCGCGTTCCTGAATTCTGAGTGTGGCGAGGATCCGTCCTCTGTCTGCAGCGCCTGGGATCTCCTAGAAGCCAACCGCGTGTCTTCCCCGAGTGTTTCCTAGTGCGGGCTGCCGGGAAAGGCGGGGGTTGGGCTGGAAATGCAGGTAGCATCTAGTGCCTCCCCCTGGAAAGATCAGGTAATTAGCGGACTTCCCTCTGCAAGGGAACACAAGTGACACCAGGCAGCTGCGTGGAGGGTGGCCCCTAACCTCCCCAAACCACTCGGCCGCGTTCCGGAATTCTGAGTGTTGCGAGGTTCCGTCCTCTGTCTGCAGCACCTGGGATATCCTAGGAGCCCTCCGAGTGTCTTCCCCGTGTGTCTTGTAGTGCTGGCTGCCAGGGAAATGCGGGGGTTGGGCTGGAAATGCAGGTAGCATCTAGTGCCTCCCCCTTCACAGATCAGTTAATTAGCGGACTTCCTCCTGCCAGGGAACACCTGTGAAACCAGGCAGCTGCGTGGTGGGCGTCTCCAAACATCCCCCTCCCATTCGGCCACGTTCTGGTATTCTGAGTGTGGCGAGGTTCCATCCACTGTCTGCATCGCCTGGGATCTCCTAGGAGCCCTCCGCGAGTCTTCCCCGAGTGACTCTTATGCGGGCTGCCGGGGAAAGGCGGGGATTTGACTGGAAACACAGGTAGCATCTAGTGCCTCCCCCTGGACCGATGAGGTATTTAGCGGTCTTCCACCTGCAAGGGAACACCTGTGTACCAGGGAGCTGCGGGGATGGCGGCCCCAAACCTCCCCCAACCACTCGGCCGCGTTCCTGAATTCTGAGTGTGGCGAGGTTCCGTCTTCTGTCTGCAGCTCCTGGGATCTCCTTGGAGCCCTCCGCGTGACATCCCCGAGTGTCTCCTAGTGCGGGCTGTCGGGGAAAAGCGGAGGTTGGGCTGGAAATGCAGGTAGCATCTAGTGCCTCCTCCTGCCCAGATCAGGTAATTAGCGGACTTCCTCCTGCCAGGGAACACCTGTGACACCAGGCAGCTGTGGGGAGGGCGGCCCCAAACCTCCCCAACCCACTCGGCCGCGTTCTGGAATTCTCATTGTTTTGAGGTTCAGTCCTATGTTTTCGGCGCCTGGGATCCTCTAGGGGCACTCCGAGTGTCTTCCCCGAGTGTCTCGTAGTGTGGGTTCCCGGGGAAAGGCGGGAGTTGGGCTGTAAATGCAGGTAGCATCTAGTGCCTACCCCTGCCAGATGAGGTATTTAGCAGACTTCCCCCTGCAAGGGAACACCTGTTACACCAGGCAGCTGCGTGGTGGGCGGCCCCAAACTTCCCCCACCCACTCGGCCGCGTTCTGGAATTCTGAGTGTGGCGATGTACCATCCTATGTCTGCAGAGCCTCAGATCTCCTAGGAGCCCTCCGAGTGTCTTCCCCGAGTATCTCATAGTGCGGGCTGCGAGGGAAATGCGGGGTTTGGGTGGGAAATGCAGGTAGCATCTAGTGCCTCCCCCTGCACAGATCACGTATTTTGCGGACTTCCTCCTGCCAGGGAACACCTGTGACAACATGCACCTGCATGGAGGGCGGCCCCAAACCTCCCCCACCCACTCGGCCGCGTTCTGGAATTTTGAGTGTGACGAGGGTTAGTCCTCTGTTTGCGGCGCCTGGGATCCCCTTGGAGCACTCCGAGTGTCTTACCCTAGTGTCACGTATTGCGGGCTGCCGGGGAAATGCGGGGTTTGGGCTGGAAATGCAGGAAGTTTCTAGTGCCTCCCCATGCACAGATCAGGTAATTAGCGTACTTCATCCTGCCAGGGAACACCTGTGACAGCAGGCAGCTGCGTGGAGGGCGGCCCCAAACCTCCCCCACCCACTCGGGCACGTTCTGGGATTCTGAGTGTGCCGAGGTCCATCCACTGTGTGCAGCACCTGAAAACTCCTAGGAGCCCTCCGCGTGTATTCCCCGAGTGTCTCCTAGTGCGGGCTGCCGGGGAAATGCGGGGGTTGGGCTGGAAATGCAGGTAGCATCAGTGCCTCCCCCTGCACAAATCAAGTATTTAGCGGACTTCTTCCTCCCAGCGAAGAGCTGTGACACCTGACAGCTGCGAGGAGGGCGGCCCAAAACCTCCTCAACCCACTCGGGCGCGTTCCTGAATTCTGAGTGTGGCGAGGATCCGTCCACTGTCTTCAGCAATTGGGATCTCATAGAAGCCCTCCGCGTGTCTTCCCCGAGTGTTTCCTAGTGCGGGCTGCCGGGGAAAGGCGGGGGTTGGGCTGGAAATGCAGGTAGCATCTAGTGCCTCCCCCTGGATGTATCAGGTAATTAGCGGACATCTCCCTGCCAGGGAACACATGTGACACCAGGCAGCTGGGTGGAAGGCGGCCCCAAACCTCCCACACCCACTCGGCCGAGTTCCGGAATTCTGAGTGTGGCGAGGTTCCGTCCTCTGTCTGCAGCGCCTGGGATCTCCTAGAAGCCCTCCGCGTGTCTTCCCCGAGTGTCTCCAAGTGCGGACTGCCGGGGAAATGCGGGGGTTGGTCTGGAAATGCAGGAAGAATCTAGAGCCTTCCCCTGCACAGATCAGGTAATTAGCGGACATCCTCCTGCCAGGGAACACCTGTGACACCAGGCAGCTGCGTGGAGGGTGGCCCCAAACCACCCCCACCCACTCGGCCACGTTGTGGAATACTGAGTGTGGCGAAGTTCCATCCACTGTCTGCAGCGCCTGAGATCTCCTAGGATCCCTCCGCGTGTCTTCCCCAATTGAATTTTATGCGGGCTGCCGGGGAAAAGCGGGGGTTGTGCTGGAAACACAGGTAGCATCTAGTGCCTCCCCTCGACAGATGAGGTATGTAGCAGTCTTCCCCCTGCAAGGGAACAAGTGTGACACCAGGCAGCTGCGTGGAGGGCGGCCCCAAACCTCCCCAACCCACTCGGGCGCATTCCGGATTTCTGAGTGTCACGAGGTTCCATCCTCTGTCTGCAGCGCCTGGGATCTTCTAGGAGCCCTCCGCGTGTCTTCCCCGAGTGACTCCTATTGCGGGCTCCTGAGGAAAAGCGGGGTTTGGGCTAGAATAGCAGGTAGCATCTAGTGCCTCCCCCTGCACAGATGAGGTAATTAGCGGACTTCCTCCAGCCAGGGAACACCTGTGACACCAGGCAGCTGCGTGGAGGGCGGCCCCAAACCTCCCCCACCCACTCGGCCACGTTCTGGAATTCTAAGTGTTGCGAGTTTCCATCCACTGTCTGCAGCGCCTGGGATCTCATAGGATCCCTCCGCGTGTCTTCCCCGAGAGACTTTAATGCGGGCTGCCGGGGAAAGGCGGGGGATGGGCTGGAATCACAGGTAGCATCTAGTGCCTCCCCCTGGACAGATGAGGTATTTAGCGGTCTTCACCCTGCAAGGGAACACCAGTGACACCAGGCAGCTGCGTGGGGGGCGGCCTAAAACCTCCCCCACCCACTCGGGCGCGTTCCTGAATTCTGAGTGTGGCGATGATCCGTCCTCCCTCTGCAGGTCCTGGGATCTCCTAATAGCCATCCGCGTGTCTTCCCCGAGTGTCTCCTAGTGCGGGCTGCCGGGGAAAGGCGGGGGTTGGGCTGGAAATGCAGGTAGCATCTAGTGCCACCCCCTGCACAGATCAGGTAAATAGCGGAATTCCTCCTGCCAGGGAACAACTGTGAAACCATGCACCTGCATGTAAGGCGGCCCCAAACCTCCCCCAACCACTGGGCCGCGTTCTGGAATTCTCATTGTGTTGAGGTTCAGTCCTCAGTTTGCGGAGCCTTGGATCTACTAGAAGCACTCCGCTTGTCTTCCCCGAGAGTCTCCTAGTGCGGGCTGCCTGGGAAATGCGGGGGTTGGGCTGGAAATGCAGGTAGCATCTAGTGCCTCCCCCTGCACACATCAGTTAATTTGCGGACTTCCTACTGCCAGGGAAAATCTGTGACACCATGCAAATTCATGGAGGGCGGCCCCAAACCTCCCCCACCCACTCGGCCGCGTTCTGGAATTTTGAGTGTGGGGAGGTTTAGTCCTCTGTTTGCGGCGCCTGGGATCCCCTTGGAGCACTCCGAGTGTCTTACCCTAGTGTCACGTATTGCGGGCTGCCGGGGAAATGCGGGGTTTGGGCTGGAAATGCAGGAAGTTTCTAGTGCCTCCCCCTGCACAGATCAGGTAATTAGCGTACTTCCTCCTGCCAGGGAAAACCTGTGACACCAGGCAGCTGCGTGGAGGGCGGCCCCAAACCTCCCCCACCCACTCGGCCACGTTCTGGAATTCTGAGTGTGGCGAGGTTCCAACCACTGTCTGCAGCGCCTGGGATCTCCTATGAGCCCTCCGTGTGTCTTCCCCGAGTGTCTCCTAGTGCAGGCTGCCGGGAAATGCGGGGGTTGGGCTGGAAATGCAGGTAGCATCTAGTGCCTCCCCCTGAACAGATGAGGTAATTAGCGGACTTCCTCCTGCCAGGGAACACCTGTGACACCTGGCAGCTGCGTGGAGGGCGGTCCCAAACATCCCCAACCCACTCGGCCGCTTTCCGGAATTCTGAGAGTGGCGAGGTTCCGTCCTCTGTCTGCAGCACCTGGGATGCCCTAGGAGCCCTCCGCGTGTCTTCCCCGAGTGCTTCCTAGTGCGGGATGCCGGGGAAATCCGGGGGTTGGGCTGGAAATGCAGGAAGCATCTAGTGCCTCCCACTGCACAGATCAGGAAATTAGCGGACTTCCCCCTGCAAGGGAACACCTGTGACACCAGGCAGCTGCGTGGAAGGCGGCCCCAAACCTCCCCTACCCACTCGGCCACGTTGTGGAATACTGAGTGTGGCGAGGTTCCATCCACTGTCTGCAGCGCCTGAGATCTCCTAGGATCCCTCCGCGTGTCTTCCCCGATTGACTATTATGCGGGATGCCAGGGAAAAGCGGGGGTTGTGCTGGAAACACAGGTAGCATCTAGTGCCTCCCCCTCGACAGATGAGGTAGGTAGCGGTCTTCCCCCTGCAAGGGAACACCTGTGACACCAGGCAGGTGCGTGGATGGTGGCCCCAAACCTCCCCCAACCACTCGGCCGCGTTCCTGAATTCTGAGTGTGGCGAGGTTCCATCCTCTGTCTGCAGCTCCTGGGATCTCCTAGGAGCCCTCCGCGTGTCTTCCCAGAGTGACTCCTATTGCGGGCTCCTGAGGAAAATCGGGGTTTGGGCTAGAATAGCAGGTAGCATCTAGTGCCTCCCCCTGGACAGATCAGGTAATTAGCGGACATCCTCCTGCCAGGGAACACCTGTGACACCAGGCAGCTGCGTGGAGGGCGGCCCCAAACCTTCCCCACCCACTCGGCCACGTTCTGGAATTCTGAGTGTTGCGAGTTTCCATCCACTGTCTGCAGCGCCTAAGATCTCCTAGGAGCCCTCCGCGAGTCTTCTCCGAGTGTGTCCTAGTGCGGGCTGCCGTGGAAATGCGGGGGTTTTGCTGGAAATGCAGGTAGCATCTAGTGCCTCCCCCTGCACAGATGAGGTAATTAGCGGACTTCCTCCAGCCAGGGAACACCTGTGACACCGGGCAGCTGCGTGGAGGGCGGTCCCAAACCTCCCGCACCCACTCGGCCGCTTTACGGAATTCTGAGTGTGGCGAGGTTCCGTCCTCTGTCTGCAGCGCCTGAGATCTCGTAGGAGCACTCCGAGTGTCTTCCCCGAGTGTCTCGTAGTGCGGGCTTCCAGGGAAAGTCGGGGGTTGGACTGGAAATGCAGGTAGCATCTAGTGCCTCCCCCTGCAAAGATCAGGTAATTTTCGGACTTCATCCTGTCAGGGAACACCTGTGACACCATGCACCTGCATGGAGGGCGGCCCCAAACCTCCCCTACCCACTCGGCCGCGTTCTTGAATTCTGAGTGTGGGGAGGTTTAGTCCTCTGTTTGCGGCGCCTGGGGTCCTCTAGGAGCACTCCTATTGTCTTCCCCGAGTGTCTCGTTGTGCGGGTCCCCGGGGAAAGGCGGGGGTTGGGCTGGAAATGCAGGAAGCATCTAGTGCCTACCCCTGGATGTATCAGGTAATTAGCGGACTTCCCCCTGCAAGGGAACACCTGTTACACCAGGCAGCTGCGTGGAGGGCGGCCCCAAACCTCCCCAACCCACTCGGGCGCATTCCGGATTTCTGAGTGTCACGAGGTTCCATCCTCTGTCTGCAGCGCCTGGGATCTTCTAGGAGCCCTCCGCGTGTCTTCCCCGAGTGACTCCTATTGCGGGCTCCTGAGGAAAAGCGGGGTTTGGGCTAGAATAGCAGGTAGCATCTAGTGCCTCCCCCTGGACAGATCAGGTATTTAGCGGACATCCTCCTGCCAGGGAACACCTGTGACACCAGGCAGCTGCGTGGAGGGCGGCCCCAAACCTCCCCCACCCACTCGGCCACGTTCTGGAATTCTGAGTGTTGCGAGTTTCCATCCACTGTCTGCAGCGCCTAAGATCTCCTAGGAGCCCTCCGCGAGTCTTCCCCGAGTGTGTCCTAGTGCGGGCTGCCGTGGAAATGCGGGGGTTGTGCTGGAAATGCAGGTAGCATCTAGTGCCTCCCCCTGCACAGATGAGGTAATTAGCGGACTTCCTCCAGCCAGGGAACACCTGTGACACCAGGCAGCTGCGTGGAGGGCTGTCCCAAACCTCCCCCACCCACTCGGCCGCTTTCCGGAATTCTGAGTGTGGCGAGGTTCCGTCCTCTGTCTGCAGCGCCTGGGATCTCCTAGGAGCCCTCCGAGTGTCTTCCCCGAGTGTCTCGTAGTGCGGGCTTCCAGGGAAAGTCGGGGGTTGGTCTGGAAATGCAGGAAGAATCTAGAGCCTTCCCCTGCACAGATCAGGTAATTAGCGGACATCCTCCTGCCAGGGAACACCTGTGACACCAGGCAGCTGCGTGGAGGGTGGCCCCAAACCACCCCCACCCACTCGGCCACGTTGTGGAATACTGAGTGTGGCGAAGTTCCATCCACTGTCTGCAGCGCCTGAGATCTCCTAGGATCCCTCCGCGTGTCTTCCCCAATTGAATTTTATGCGGGCTGCCGGGGAAAAGCGGGGGTTGTGCTGGAAACACAGGTAGCATCTAGTGCCTCCCCTCGACAGATGAGGTATGTAGCAGTCTTCCCCCTGCAAGGGAACAAGTTTGTCACCAGGCAGCTGCGTGGAGGGCGGCCCCAAACCTCCCCAACCCACTCGGGCGCATTCCGGATTTCTGAGTGTCACGAGGTTCCATCCTCTGTCTGCAGCGCCTGGGATCTTCTAGGAGCCCTCCGCGTGTCTTCCCCGAGTGACTCCTATTGCGGGCTCCTGAGGAAAAGCGGGGTTTGGGCTAGAATAGCAGGTAGCATCTAGTGCCTCCCCCTGCACAGAGAGGTAATTAGCGGACTTCCTCCAGCCAGGGAACACCTGTGACACCAGGCAGCTGCGTGGAGGGCGGTCCCAAACCTCCCCCACCCACTCGGCCGCTTTCCGGAATTCTGAGTGTGGCGAGGTTCCGTCCTCTGTCTGCAGCGCCTGAGATCTCCTAGGAGCCCTCCGAGTGTCTTCCCCGAGTGTCTCGTAGTGCGGGCTTCCAGGGAAAGTCGGGGGTTGGACTGGAAATGCAGGTAGCATCTAGTGCCTCCCCCTGCACAAATCAGGTAATTTTCGGACTTCATCCTGTCAGGGAACACCTGTGACCCCATGCACCTGCATGGAGGGCGGCCCCAAACCTCCCCTACCCACTCGGGCGCGTTCTTGAATTCTGAGTGTGGGGAGGTTTAGTCCTCTGTTTGCGGCGCCTGGGGTCCTCTAGGAGCACTCCTAGTGTCTTCCCCGAGTGTCTCGTTGTGCGGGTCCCCGGGGAAAGGCGGGGGTTGGGCTGGAAATGCAGGAAGCATCTAGTGCCTACCCCTGCACAGATGAGGTAATTAGCGGACTTCCCCCTGCAAGGGAACTCCTGTTACACCAGGCAGCTGCGTGGAGGGCGGCCCCAAACCTCCCCAACCCACTCGGGCGCATTCCGGATTTCTGAGTGTCACGAGGTTCCATCCTCTGTCTGCAGCGCCTGGGATCTTCTAGGAGCCCTCCGCGTGTCTTCCCCGAGTGACTCCTAGTGCCGGCTCCTGAGGAAAAGCGGGGGTTGGGCTAGAATAGCAGGTAGCATCTAGTGCCTCCCCCTGGACAGATCAGGTATTTAGCGGACATCCTCCTGCCAGGGAACACCTGTGACACCAGGCAGCTGCGTGGAGGGCGGCCCCAAACCTCCCCCACCCACTCGGCCACGTTCTGGAATTCTAAGTGTTGCGAGTTTCCATCCACTGTCTGCAGCGCCTAAGATCTCCTAGGAGCCCTCCGCGAGTCTTCTCCGAGTGTGTCCTAGTGCGGGCTGCCGTGGAAATGCGGGGGTTTTGCTGGAAATGCAGGTAGCATCTAGTGCCTCCCCCTGCACAGATGAGGTAATTAGCGGACTTCCTCCAGCCAGGGAACACCTGTGACACCAGGCAGCTGCGTGGAGGGCGGTCCCAAACCTCCCGCACCCACTCGGCCGCTTTACGGAATTCTGAGTGTGGCGAGGTTCCGTCCTCTGTCTGCAGCGCCTGAGATCTCGTAGGAGCACTCCGAGTGTCTTCCCCGAGTGTCTCGTAGTGCGGGCTTCCAGGGAAAGTCGGGGGTTGGACTGGAAATGCAGGTAGCATCTAGTGCCTCCCCCTGCAAAGATCAGGTAATTTTCGGACTTCATCCTGTCAGGGAACACCTGTGACACCATGCACCTGCATGGAGGGCGGCCCCAAACCTCCCCTACCCACTCGGCCGCGTTCTTGAATTCTGAGTGTGGGGAGGTTTAGTCCTCTGTTTGCGGCGCCTGGGGTCCTCTAGGAGCACTCCTATTGTCTTCCCCGAGTGTCTCGTTGTGCGGGTCCCCGGGGAAAGGCGGGGGTTGGGCTGGAAATGCAGGAAGCATCTAGTGCCTACCCCTGGATGTATCAGGTAATTAGCGGACTTCCCCCTGCAAGGGAACACCTGTTACACCAGGCAGCTGCGTGGAGGGCGGCCCCAAACCTCCCCAACCCACTCGGGCGCATTCCGGATTTCTGAGTGTCACGAGGTTCCATCCTCTGTCTGCAGCGCCTGGGATCTTCTAGGAGCCCTCCGCGTGTCTTCCCCGAGTGACTCCTATTGCGGGCTCCTGAGGAAAAGCGGGGTTTGGGCTAGAATAGCAGGTAGCATCTAGTGCCTCCCCCTGGACAGATCAGGTATTTAGCGGACATCCTCCTGCCAGGGAACACCTGTGACACCAGGCAGCTGCGTGGAGGGCGGCCCCAAACCTCCCCCACCCACTCGGCCACGTTCTGGAATTCTGAGTGTTGCGAGTTTCCATCCACTGTCTGCAGCGCCTAAGATCTCCTAGGAGCCCTCCGCGAGTCTTCCCCGAGTGTGTCCTAGTGCGGGCTGCCGTGGAAATGCGGGGGTTGTGCTGGAAATGCAGGTAGCATCTAGTGCCTCCCCCTGCACAGATGAGGTAATTAGCGGACTTCCTCCAGCCAGGGAACACCTGTGACACCAGGCAGCTGCGTGGAGGGCTGTCCCAAACCTCCCCCACCCACTCGGCCGCTTTCCGGAATTCTGAGTGTGGCGAGGTTCCGTCCTCTGTCTGCAGCGCCTGGGATCTCCTAGGAGCCCTCCGAGTGTCTTCCCCGAGTGTCTCGTAGTGCGGGCTTCCAGGGAAAGTCGGGGGTTGGTCTGGAAATGCAGGAAGAATCTAGAGCCTTCCCCTGCACAGATCAGGTAATTAGCGGACATCCTCCTGCCAGGGAACACCTGTGACACCAGGCAGCTGCGTGGAGGGTGGCCCCAAACCACCCCCACCCACTCGGCCACGTTGTGGAATACTGAGTGTGGCGAAGTTCCATCCACTGTCTGCAGCGCCTGAGATCTCCTAGGATCCCTCCGCGTGTCTTCCCCAATTGAATTTTATGCGGGCTGCCGGGGAAAAGCGGGGGTTGTGCTGGAAACACAGGTAGCATCTAGTGCCTCCCCTCGACAGATGAGGTATGTAGCAGTCTTCCCCCTGCAAGGGAACAAGTTTGTCACCAGGCAGCTGCGTGGAGGGCGGCCCCAAACCTCCCCAACCCACTCGGGCGCATTCCGGATTTCTGAGTGTCACGAGGTTCCATCCTCTGTCTGCAGCGCCTGGGATCTTCTAGGAGCCCTCCGCGTGTCTTCCCCGAGTGACTCCTATTGCGGGCTCCTGAGGAAAAGCGGGGTTTGGGCTAGAATAGCAGGTAGCATCTAGTGCCTCCCCCTGCACAGAGAGGTAATTAGCGGACTTCCTCCAGCCAGGGAACACCTGTGACACCAGGCAGCTGCGTGGAGGGCGGTCCCAAACCTCCCCCACCCACTCGGCCGCTTTCCGGAATTCTGAGTGTGGCGAGGTTCCGTCCTCTGTCTGCAGCGCCTGAGATCTCCTAGGAGCCCTCCGAGTGTCTTCCCCGAGTGTCTCGTAGTGCGGGCTTCCAGGGAAAGTCGGGGGTTGGACTGGAAATGCAGGTAGCATCTAGTGCCTCCCCCTGCACAAATCAGGTAATTTTCGGACTTCATCCTGTCAGGGAACACCTGTGACCCCATGCACCTGCATGGAGGGCGGCCCCAAACCTCCCCTACCCACTCGGGCGCGTTCTTGAATTCTGAGTGTGGGGAGGTTTAGTCCTCTGTTTGCGGCGCCTGGGGTCCTCTAGGAGCACTCCTAGTGTCTTCCCCGAGTGTCTCGTTGTGCGGGTCCCCGGGGAAAGGCGGGGGTTGGGCTGGAAATGCAGGAAGCATCTAGTGCCTACCCCTGCACAGATGAGGTAATTAGCGGACTTCCCCCTGCAAGGGAACTCCTGTTACACCAGGCAGCTGCGTGGAGGGCGGCCCCAAACCTCCCCAACCCACTCGGGCGCATTCCGGATTTCTGAGTGTCACGAGGTTCCATCCTCTGTCTGCAGCGCCTGGGATCTTCTAGGAGCCCTCCGCGTGTCTTCCCCGAGTGACTCCTAGTGCCGGCTCCTGAGGAAAAGCGGGGGTTGGGCTAGAATAGCAGGTAGCATCTAGTGCCTCCCCCTGGACAGATCAGGTATTTAGCGGACATCCTCCTGCCAGGGAACACCTGTGACACCAGGCAGCTGCGTGGAGGGCGGCCCCAAACCTCCCCCACCCACTCGGCCACGTTCTGGAATTCTAAGTGTTGCGAGTTTCCATCCACTGTCTGCAGCGCCTGGGATCTCATAGGATCCCTCCGCGTGTCTTCCCCGAGAGACTTTAATGCGGGCTGCCGGGGAAAGGCGGGGGATGGGCTGGAATCACAGGTAGCATCTAGTGCCTCCCCCTGGACAGATGAGGTATTTAGCGGTCTTCACCCTGCAAGGGAACACCAGTGACACCAGGCAGCTGCGTGGGGGGCGGCCTAAAACCTCCCCCACCCACTCGGGCGCGTTCCTGAATTCTGAGTGTGGCGATGATCCGTCCTCCCTCTGCAGGTCCTGGGATCTCCTAGGAGCCATCCGCGTGTCTTCCCCGAGTGTCTCCTAGTGCGGGCTGCCGGGGAAAGGCGGGGGTTGGGCTGGAAATGCAGGTAGCATCTAGTGCCACCCCCTGCACAGATCAGGTAAATAGCGGACTTCCTCCTGCCAGGGAACAACTGTGAAACCATGCACCTGCATGTAAGGCGGCCCCAAACCTCCCCCAACCACTGGGCCGCGTTCTGGAATTCTCATTGTGTTGAGGTTCAGTCCTAAGTTTGCGGAGCCTTGGATCTACTAGAAGCACTCCGCTTGTCTTCCCCGAGAGTCTCCTAGTGCGGGCTGCCTGGGAAATGCGGGGGTTGGGCTGGAAATGCAGGTAGCATCTAGTGCCTCCCCCTGCACACATCAGTTAATTTGCGGACTTCCTACTGCCAGGGAAAATCTGTGACACCATGCAAATTCATGGAGGGCGGCCCCAAACCTCCCCCACCCACTCGGCCGCGTTCTGGAATTTTGAGTGTGGGGAGGTTTAGTCCTCTGTTTGCGGCGCCTGGGATCCCCTTGGAGCACTCCGAGTGTCTTACCCTAGTGTCACGTATTGCGGGCTGCCGGGGAAATGCGGGGTTTGGGCTGGAAATGCAGGAAGTTTCTAGTGCCTCCCCCTGCACAGATCAGGTAATTAGCGTACTTCCTCCTGCCAGGGAAAACCTGTGACACCAGGCAGCTGCGTGGAGGGCGGCCCCAAACCTCCCCCACCCACTCGGCCACGTTCTGGAATTCTGAGTGTGGCGAGGTTCCAACCACTGTCTGCAGCGCCTGGGATCTCCTATGAGCCCTCCGTGTGTCTTCCCCGAGTGTCTCCTAGTGCAGGCTGCCGGGAAATGCGGGGGTTGGGCTGGAAATGCAGGTAGCATCTAGTGCCTCCCCCTGAACAGATGAGGTAATTAGCGGACTTCCTCCTGCCAGGGAACACCTGTGACACCTGGCAGCTGCGTGGAGGGCGGTCCCAAACATCCCCAACCCACTCGGCCGCTTTCCGGAATTCTGAGAGTGGCGAGGTTCCGTCCTCTGTCTGCAGCACTTGGGATGCCCTAGGAGCCCTCCGCGTGTCTTCCCCGAGTGCTTCCTAGTGCGGGATGCCGGGGAAATCCGGGGGTTGGGCTGGAAATGCAGGAAGCATCTAGTGCCTCCCACTGCACAGATCAGGAAATTAGCGGACTTCCCCCTGCAAGGGAACACCTGTGACACCAGGCAGCTGCGTGGAAGGCGGCCCCAAACCTCCCCTACCCACTCGGCCACGTTGTGGAATACTGAGTGTGGCGAGGTTCCATCCACTGTCTGCAGCGCCTGAGATCTCCTAGGATCCCTCCGCGTGTCTTCCCCGATTGACTATTATGCGGGATGCCGGGGAAAAGCGGGGGTTGTGCTGGAAACACAGGTAGCATCTAGTGCCTCCCCCTCGACAGATGAGGTAGGTAGCGGTCTTCCCCCTGCAAGGGAACACCTGTGACACCAGGCAGGTGCGTGGATGGTGGCCCCAAACCTCCCCCAACCACTCGGCCGCGTTCCTGAATTCTGAGTGTGGCGAGGTTCCATCCTCTGTCTGCAGCTCCTGGGATCTCCTAGGAGCCCTCCGCGTGTCTTCCCAGAGTGACTCCTATTGCGGGCTCCTGAGGAAAATCGGGGTTTGGGCTAGAATAGCAGGTAGCATCTAGTGCCTCCCCCTGGACAGATCAGGTAATTAGCGGACATCCTCCTGCAAGGGAACACCTGTGACACCAGGCAGCTGCGTGGAGGGCGGCCCCAAACCTTCCCCACCCACTCGGCCACGTTCTGGAATTCTGAGTGTTGCGAGTTTCCATCCACTGTCTGCAGCGCCTAAGATCTCCTAGGAGCCCTCCGCGAGTCTTCTCCGAGTGTGTCCTAGTGCGGGCTGCCGTGGAAATGCGGGGGTTTTGCTGGAAATGCAGGTAGCATCTAGTGCCTCCCCCTGCACAGATGAGGTAATTAGCGGACTTCCTCCAGCCAGGGAACACCTGTGACACCAGGCAGCTGCGTGGAGGGCGGTCCCAAACCTCCCGCACCCACTCGGCCGCTTTACGGAATTCTGAGTGTGGCGAGGTTCCGTCCTCTGTCTGCAGCGCCTGAGATCTCGTAGGAGCCCTCCGAGTGTCTTCCCCGAGTGTCTCGTAGTGCGGGCTTCCAGGGAAAGTCGGGGGTTGGACTGGAAATGCAGGTAGCATCTAGTGCCTCCCCCTGCAAAGATCAGGTAATTTTCGGACTTCATCCTGTCAGGGAACACCTGTGACACCATGCACCTGCATGGAGGGCGGCCCCAAACCTCCCCTACCCACTCGGCCGCGTTCTTGAATTCTGAGTGTGGGGAGGTTTAGTCCTCTGTTTGCGGCGCCTGGGGTCCTCTAGGAGCACTCCTATTGTCTTCCCCGAGTGTCTCGTTGTGCGGGTCCCCGGGGAAAGGCGGGGGTTGGGCTGGAAATGCAGGAAGCATCTAGTGCCTACCCCTGGATGTATCAGGTAATTAGCGGACTTCCCCCTGCAAGGGAACACCTGTTACACCAGGCAGCTGCGTGGAGGGCGGCCCCAAACCTCCCCAACCCACTCGGGCGCATTCCGGATTTCTGAGTGTCACGAGGTTCCATCCTCTGTCTGCAGCGCCTGGGATCTTCTAGGAGCCCTCCGCGTATCTTCCCCGAGTGACTCCTATTGCGGGCTCCTGAGGAAAAGCGGGGTTTGGGCTAGAATAGCAGGTAGCATCTAGTGCCTCCCCCTGGACAGATCAGGTATTTAGCGGACATCCTCCTGCCAGGGAACACCTGTGACACCAGGCAGCTGCGTGGAGGGCGGCCCCAAACCTCCCCCACCCACTCGGCCACGTTCTGGAATTCTGAGTGTTGCGAGTTTCCATCCACTGTCTGCAGCGCCTAAGATCTCCTAGGAGCCCTCCGCGAGTCTTCCCCGAGTGTGTCCTAGTGCGGGCTGCCGTGGAAATGCGGGGGTTGTGCTGGAAATGCAGGTAGCATCTAGTGCCTCCCCCTGCACAGATGAGGTAATTAGCGGACTTCCTCCAGCCAGGGAACACCTGTGACACCAGGCAGCTGCGTGGAGGGCTGTCCCAAACCTCCCCCACCCACTCGGCCGCTTTCTGGAATTCTGAGTGTGGCGAGGTTCCGTCCTCTGTCTGCAGCGCCTGAGATCTCCTAGGAGCCCTCCGAGTGTCTTCCCCGAGTGTCTCGTAGTGCGGGCTTCCAGGGAAATTCGGGGGTTGGACTGGAAATGCAGGTAGCATCTAGTGCCTCCCCCTGCACAGATCAGGTAATTTTCGGACTTCATCCTGTCAGGGAACACCTGTGACCCCATGTACCTGCATGGAGGGCGGCCACAAACCTCCCCTACCCACTCGGCCGCGTTCTTGAATTCTGAGTGTGGGGAGGTTTAGTCCTCTGTTTGCGGCGACTGGGATCCTCTAGGAGCACTCTGAGTGTCTTCCCCGAGTGTCTCGTTTTGCGGGTCCCCGGGGAAAGGCGTGGGTTGGGCTGGAAATGCAGGAAGCATCTAGTGCCTACCCCTGCACAGATGAGGTAATTAGCGGACTTCCCCCTGCAAGGGAACACCTGTTACACCAGGCAGCTGCGTGGAAGGCGGACCCAAACCTCCCCAACCCACTCGGGCGCATTCCGGAATTCTGAGTGTCACGAGGTTCCATCCTCTGTCTGCAGCGCCAGGGATCTTCTAGGAGGCTTCCACGTGTCTTCCCCGAGTGACTCCTAGTGCGGGCTGCTGAGGAAAAGCGGGGGTTGGGCTAGAATAGCAGGTAGCATCTAGTGCCTCCCCCTGGACAGATCAGGTAATTAGCGGAATTCCCCCTGCCAGGGAACACCTTTGACATCAGGCAGCTGCGTGGAGGGCAGCCCCAAACCTCCCCCACCCACTCGGCCACGTTCTGGAATTCGGAGTTTGGCGAGGTTCCATCCACTGTCTTCAGCGCCTGGGATCTCATAGGATCCCTCCGCGTGTCTTCCCCGAGAGACTTTAATGCGGGCTGCCGTGGAAAGGCGGGGGTTGGGCTGGAATCACAGGTAGCATCTAGTGCCTCCCCCTGGACAGATGAGGTATTTAGCGGTCTTCCCCCTGCAAGGGAACACCAGTGACACCAGGCAGCTGCGTGGGGGGCAGCTTAAAACCTCCCCCACCACTCGGGCGCGTTCCTGAATTCTGAGTGTGGTGATGATCCGTCCTCTCTCTGCAGGTCCTGGGATCTCCTAGGAGCCATCCGCGTGTCTTCCCCGAGTGTCTCCTAGTGCGGGCTGCCGGGGAAAGGCGGGGGTTGGGCTGGAAATGCAGGTAGCATCTAGTGCCACCCCCTGCACAGATCAGGTAATTAGCGGACTTCCTCCTGCCAGGGAACAACTGTGAAACCATGCACATGCATGTAAGGCGGCCCCAAAACTCCCCAAACCACTGGGCCGCGTTCTGGAATTCTCATTGTGTTGAGGTTCAGTCCTCAGTTTGCGGAGCCTTGGATCTACTAGAAGCACTCCGCTTGTCTTCCCCGAGAGTCTCCTAGTGCGGGCTGCCTGGGAAATGCGGGGGTTGGGCTGGAAATGCAGGTAGCATCTAGTGCCTCCCCCTGGACAGATCAGGTAATTAGCGGACATCCTCCTGCCAGGGAACACCTGTGACACCAGGCAGCTGCGTGGAGGGCGGCCCCGAACCTCCCCCACCCACTCGTCCACGTTCTGGAATTCTGAGTGTTGCGAGTTTCCATCCACTGTCTGCAGCACATAAGATCTCCTAGGAGCCCTCCGCGAGTCTTCTCCGAGTGTGTCCTAGTGCGGGCTGCCGTGGAAATGCGGGGGTTGTGCTGGAAATGCAGGTAGCATCTAGTGCCTCCCCCTGCACAGATGAGGTAATTAGCGGACTTCCTCCAGCCAGGGAACACCTGTGACACCAGGCAGCTGCGTGGAGGGCGGTCCCAAACCTCCCGCACCCACTCTGCCGCTTTACGGAATTCTGAGTGTGGCGAGGTTCCGTCCTCTGTCTGCAGCGCCTGAGATCTCCTAGGAGCCCTCCGAGTGTCTTCCCCGAGTGTCTCGTATTGCGGGCTTCCAGGGAATGTCGGGGGTTGGACTGGAAATGCAGGTAGCATCTAGTGCCTCCCCCTGCACATATCAGGTAATTTTCGGACTTCATCCTGTCAGGGAACACCTGTGACACCATGCACCTGCATGGAGGGCGGCCCCAAACCTCCCCTACCCACTCGGCCGCGTTCTTGAATTCTGAGTGTGGGGAGGTTTAATCCTCTGTTTGCGGCGCCTGGGGTCCTCTAGGAGCACTCCTATTGCCTTCCCCGAGTGTCTCTTTGTGCGGGTCCCCGGGGAAAGGCGGGGGTTGGGCTGGAAATGCAGGAAGCATCTACTGCCTACCCCTGCACAGATGAGGTAATTAGCGGACTTCCCCCTGCAAGGGAACACCTGTTACACCAGGCAGCTGCGTGGAGGGCGGCCCCAAACCTCCCCAACCCACTCGGGCGCATTCCGGATTTCTGAGTGTCACGAGGTTCCATCCTCTGTCTGCAGCGCCTGGGATCTTCTAGGAGCCCTCCGCGTGTCTTCCCCGAGTGACTCCTATTGCGGGCTCCTGAGGAAAAGCAGGGTTTTGGCTAGAATAGCAGGTAGCATCTAGTGCCTCCCCCTGGACTGATCAGGTAATTAGCGGACATCCTCCTGCCAGGGAACACCTGTGACACCAGGCAGCTGCGTGGAGGGCGGCCCCAAACATCCCCCACCCACTCGGCCACGTTCTGGAATTCTGAGTGTTGCGAGTTTCCATCCACTGTCTGCAGCGCCTAAGATCTCCTAGGAGCCCTCCGCGAGTCTTCTCCGAGTGTGTCCTAGTGCGGGCTACCGTGGAAATGCGGGGGTTGTGCTGGAAATGCAGGTAGCATCTAGTGCCTCCCCCTGCACAGATGAGGTAATTAGCGGACTTCCTCCAGCCACGGAACACCTGTGACACCAGGCAGCTGCGTGGAGGGCGGTCCCAAACCTCCCCCACCCACTCGGCCGCTTTCCGGAATTCTGAGTGTGGCGAGGTTCCGTCCTCTGTCTGCAGCGCCTGAGATCTCCTAGGAGCCCTCCGAGTGTCTTCCCCGAGTGTCTCGTAGTGCGGGCTTCCAGGGAAAGTCGGGGGTTGGGCTGGAAATGCAGGAAGCATCTAGTGCCTACCCCTGCACAGATGAGGTATTTAGCGGACTTCCCCCTGCAAGGGAACACCTGTTACACCAGGCAGCTGCGTGGAGGGCGGCCCCAAACCTCCCCCACCCACTCGGCCACGTTCTGGATTTCTAAGTGTTGCGAGTTTCCATCCACTGTCTGCAGCGCCTAAGATCTCCTAGGAGCCCTCCGCGAGTCTTCCCCGAGTGTGTCCTAGTGCGGGCTGCCGTGGAAATGCGGGGGGTTTGCTGGAAATGCAGGTAGCATCTAGTGCCTCCCCCTGCACAGATGAGTTAATTAGCGGACTTCCTCCAGCCAGGGAACACCTGTGACACCAGGCAGCTGCGTGGAGGGCGGTCCCAAACCTCCCCCACCCACTCGGCCGCTTTCCGGAATTCTAAGAGTGGCGAGGTTCCGTCCTCTGTCTGCAGCGCCTGGGATCTCCTAGGAGCCCTCCGAGTGTCTTCCCCGAGTGTCTCGTAGTGCGGGCTTCCATGGAAAGTCGGGGGTTGGACTGGAAATGCAGGTAGCATCTAGTGCCTCCCCCTGCACAGATCAGGTAATTTTCGGACTTCATCCTGTCAGGGAACACCTGTGACACCATGCACCTGCATGGAGGGCGGCCCCAAACATCCCCTACCCACTCGGCCGCGTTCTTGAATTCTGAGTGTGGGGAGGTTTAGTCCTCTGTTTGCGGCGCCTGGGATCCTCTAGGAGCACTCTGAGTGTCTTCCCCGAGTGTCTCGTTTTGCGGGTCCCCGGGGAAAGGCGTGGGTTGGGCTGGAAATTCAGGAAGCATCTAGTGCCTACCCCTGCACAAATGAGGTAATTAGCGGACTTCCCCCTGCAAGGGAACACCTGTTACTCCAGGCAGTTGCGTGGAAGGCGGACCCAAACCTCCCCAACCCACTCGGGCGCATTCCGGAATTCTGAGTGTCACGAGGTTCCATCCTCTGTCTGCAGCGCCAGGGATCTTCTAGGAGGCTTCCACGTGTCTTCCCCGAGTGACTCCTAGTGCGGGCTGCTGAGGAAAAGCGGGGGTTGGGCTGGAAATGCCGGTAGCATCTAGTGCCTCCCCCTGCACAGATCAGGTAATTAGCGGACTTCCGCCTGCAAGGGAACACCAGTGACACCAGGCAGCTGCGTGGATGTCGGCCCCAAACCTCAGCAACCCACTCCTCCGCGTCCTGGAATTCTGAGTGTGGCGATGTTCCGTCCTCTGTCTGCAGAGCCTGGGATCTCCTAGGAGCCATCCGAGTGTCTTCCCCGAGTATATCATAGTGCGGGCTGCGAGGGAAAGGCGGGGTTTGTGTTGGAAATGCAGGTAGCATCTAGTGCCTCCCCCTGCACAGATCAGGTAATTAGCGGACTTCCTCCTGCCAGAGAACACCTGTGACAAAATGCACCTGCATGGATGGCGGCCACAAACCTCCCCCACCGACTGGGCCGCGTTCTGGAATTCTCATTGTGTTGAGTTTCAGTCCTCTGTTTGCGGCGCCTGGGATCTCCTAGAAGCACTCCGCTTGTCTTCCCGAGTGTCTCTTGTGCGGGCTGCCTGGGAAATGAGGGGTTGGGCTGGAAATGCAGGTAGCATCTAGTGCCTCCCCCTGCAAAGATCTGGTAATTAGCGGAATTCCTCCTTTCAGGGAACATCTGTGACACCATGCACCTGCATGGTGGGCGGCCCCAAACCTCCCCAACCCACTCGGCCGCGTTCTGGAATTTTGAGTGTGGGGAGGGTTAGTCCTCTGTATGCGGCGCCTGGAATCCCCTAGGAGCACTCCGAGTGTCATCCCCTAGTATCTCGTAGTGCGGGCTGCCGGGGAAATGCGGGGGTTGGGATGGAATTGCAGGTAGCATCTAGTGCCTCCACCTGGAAGGATCAGGTAATTATCGGATTTCTCCCTGCCAGGGAACAACTGTGACACGAGGCAGCTGCGTGGAGGGCGGCCCCAAACCTCCCCCACCCACTCGGCCACGTTCTGGGATTCTGAGTGTGGCGAGGTTCCATCCATTGTCTGCAGCACCTGAGATCTCCTAGGAGCCATCCGCGTGTCTTCCCCGAGTGTCTCCTACTGCGGGCTGCCGGGGAAATGCGGGGGTTGTGCTGGAAATGCAGGTAGCATCCAGTGCCTCCCCCTGCACAGATTAGGTATTTAGCGGACTTCTTCCTCCCAGCGAAAACCTGTGACACCTGGCTGCTGCGTGGCGGGCGGCCGAAAACCTCCTCAACCCAATCGGGCGCGTTCCTGAATTCTGAGTGTGGCGAGGATCCGTCCTCTGTCTGCAGCGCCTGGGATCTCCTAGAAGCCCACCGCGTGTCTTCCCCGAGTGTTTCCTAGTGCGGGCTGCCGGGGAAAGGCGGGGGTTGGGCTGGAAATGCAGGTAGCATCTAGTGCCTCCCCCTGGAAAGATCAGGTATTTAGCGGACTTCCCTCTGCAAGGGAACACAAGTGACACCAGGCAGCTGCGTGGAGGGTGGCCCCTAACCTCCCCAAACCACTCGGCCGCGTTCCGGAATTCTGAGTGTTGCGAGGTTCCATCCTCTGTCTGCAGCACCTGGGATATCCTAGGAGCCCTCCGAGTGTCTTCCCCGAGTGTCTTGTAGTGCGGGCTGCCAGGGAAAGGCGGGGGTTGGGCTGGAAATGCAGGTAGCATCTAGTGCCTCCCCCTGCACAGATCAGTTAATTAGCGGACTTCCTCCTGCCAGGGAAAACCTGTGAAACCAGGCAGCTGCGTGGTGGGCGTCTCCAAACATCCCCCTCCCATTCGGCCACGTTCTGGTATTCTGAGTGTGGCGAGGTTCCATCCACTGTCTGCATCGCCTGGGATCTCCTAGGAGCCCTCCGCGAGTCTTCCCAGAGTGACTCTTATGCGGGCTGCCGGGGAAAGGCGGGGATTTGACTGGAAACACAGGTAGCATCTAGTGCCTCCCCCTGGACCGATGAGGTATTTAGCGGTCTTCCACCTGCAAGGGAACACCTGTGACACCAGGGAGCTGCGTGGATGGCGGCCCCAAACCTCCCCCAACCACTCGGCCGCGTTCCTGAATTCTGAGTGTGGCGAGGTTCCGTCTTCTGTCTGCAGCTCCTGGGATCTCCTTGGAGCCCTCCGCGTGACATCCCCGAGTGTCTCCTATTGCGGGCTGTCGGGGAAAAGCGGAGGTTGGGCTGGAAATGCAGGTAGCATCTAGTGCCTCCTCCTGCCCAGATCAGGTAATTAGCGGACTTCCTCCTGCCAGGGAACACCTGTGACACCAGGCAGCTGTGGGGAGGGCGGCCCCAAACCTCCCCAACCCACTCGGCCGCGTTCTGGAATTCTCATTGTTTTGAGGTTCAGTCCTATGTTTTCGGCGCCTGGGATCCTCTAGGGGCACTCCGAGTGTCTTCCCCGAGTGTCTCGTAGTGTGGGTTCCCGGGAAAAGGCGGGAGTTGGGCTGTAAATGCAGGTAGCATCTAGTGCCTACCCCTGCCAGATGAGGTATTTAGCAGACTTCCCCCTGCAAGGGAACACCTGTTACACCAGGCAGCTGCGTGGTGGGCGGCCCCAAACTTCCCCCACCCACTCGGCCGCGTTCTGGAATTCTGAGTGTGGCGATGTACCGTCCTATGTCTGCAGAGCCTCAGATCTCCTAGGAGCCCTCCGAGTGTCTTCCCCGAGTATCTCATAGTGCGGGCTGCGAGGGAAATGCGGGGTTTGGGTGGGAAATGCAGGTAGCATCTAGTGCCTCCCCCTGCACAGATCACGTATTTTGCGGACTTCCTCCTGCCAGGGAACACCTGTGACAACATGCACCTGCATGGAGGGCGGCCCCAAACCTCCCCCACCCACTTGGCCGCGTTCTGGAATTTTGAGTGTGACGAGGGTTAGTCCTCTGTTTGCGGCGCCTGGGATCCCCTTGGAGCACTCCGAGTGTCTTACCCTAGTGTCACGTATTGCGGGCTGCCGGGGAAATGCGGGGTTTGGGCTGGAAATGCAGGAAGTTTCTAGTGCCTCCCCATGCACAGATCAGGTAATTAGCGTACTTCATCCTGCCAGGGAACACCTGTGACAGCAGGCAGCTGCGTGGAGGGCGGCCCCAAACCTCCCCCACCCACTCGGGCACGTTCTGGGATTCTGAGTGTGCCGAGGTCCATCCACTGTGTGCAGCACCTGAAAACTCCTAGGAGCCCTCCGCGTGTATTCCCCGAGTGTCTCCTAGTGCGGGCTGCCGGGGAAATGCGGGGGTTGGGCTGGAAATGCAGGTAGCATCAGTGCCTCCCCCTGCACAAATCAAGTATTTAGCGGACTTCTTCCTCCCAGCGAAGAGCTGTGACACCTGACAGCTGCGAGGAGGGCGGCCCAAAACCTCCTCAACCCACTCGGGCGCGTTCCTGAATTCTGAGTGTGGCGAGGATCCGTCCACTGTCTTCAGCAATTGGGATCTCATAGAAGCCCTCCGCGTGTCTTCCCCGAGTGTTTCCTAGTGCGGGCTGCCGGGGAAAGGCGGGGGTTGGGCTGGAAATGCAGGTAGCATCTAGTGCCTCCCCCTGGATGTATCAGGTAATTAGCGGACATCTCCCTGCCAGGGAACACATGTGACACCAGGCAGCTGGGTGGAAGGCGGCCCCAAACCTCCCCCACCCACTCGGCCGAGTTCCGGAATTCTGAGTGTGGCGAGGTTCCGTCCTCTGTCTGCAGCGCCTGGGATCTCCTAGAAGCCCTCCGCGTGTCTTCCCCGAGTGTCTCCAAGTGCGGACTGCCGGGGAAATGCGGGGGTTGGTCTGGAAATGCAGGAAGAATCTAGAGCCTTCCACTGCACAGATCAGGTAATTAGCGAACATCCTCCTGCCAGGGAACACCTGTGACACCAGGCAGCTGCGTGTAGGGCGGCCCCAAACCACCCCCACCCACTCGGCCACGTTGTGGAATACTGAGTGTGGCGAGGTTCCATCCACTGTCTGCAGCGCCTGAGATCTCCTAGGATCACTCCGCGTGTCTTCCCCAATTGAATTTTATGCGGGCTGCCGGGGAAAAGCGGGGGTTGTGCTGGAAACACAGGTAGCATCTAGTGCCTCCCCTCGACAGATGAGGTATGTAGCAGTCTTCCCCCTGCAAGGGAACAAGTGTGACACCAGGCAGCTGCGTGGAGGACGGCCCAAAACCTCCCCCACCCACTCGGCCGCGTTCCTGAATTCTGAGTGTCGCGATGATCCGTCCTCTGTCTGCAGCGCCTGGGATCTCCTAGGAGCCATCCCCCTGTCTTCCCTGAGTGTCTCCTAGTGCGGGCTGCCGGGGAAAGGCGGGGGTTGGGCTTGAAATGCAGGTAGCATCTAGTGCCACCACCTGGACGGATCAGGTAATTAGCGGATATCCCCAAGCCAGGGAACACATGTGACACCAGGCAGCTGCGTGGAGGGCGGCCCCAAACCTCCCCAACCCACTCGGCCACGTTCTGGGATTCTGAGTGTGGCGAGGTTCCATCCACTGTCTGCAGCACCTGAGATCTCCTAGGAGCTCTCCGCGTGTCTTCCCCGAGTGTCTTGTAGTGCGGGCTGCCAGGGAAAGGCGGGGGTTGGGCTGGAAATGCAGGTAGCATCTAGTGCCTCCCCCTGCACAGATCAGTTAATTAGCGGACTTCCTCCTGCCAGGGAACACCTGTGAAACCAGGCAGCTGCGTGGTGGGCGTCTCCAAACATCCCCCTCCCATTCGGCCACGTTCTGGTATTCTGAGTGTGGCGAGGTTCCATCCACTGTCTGCATCGCCTGGGATCTCCTAGGAGCCCTCCGCGAGTCTTCCCAGAGTGACTCTTATGCGGGCTGCCGGGGAAAGGCGGGGATTTGACTGGAAACACAGGTAGCATCTAGTGCCTCCCCCTGGACCGATGAGGTATTTAGCGGTCTTCCACCTGCAAGCGAACACCTGTGACACCAGGGAGCTGCGTGGATGGCGGCCCCAAACCTCCCCCAACCACTCGGCCGCGTTCCTGAATTCTGAGTGTGGCGAGGTTCCGTCTTCTGTCTGCAGCGCCTGGGATCTCCAAGGAGCCCTCCGCGTGTCTTCCCCCAGTGACTCTTATACGGGCTGCCGGGGAAAGTCGGGGGTTGGGCTGGAAATGCAGAAAGCTTCTAGATCCTCCCCCTGCACAGATCAGGTAATTAGCGGACTTCTTCCTACCAGGGAACACCTGTGACACCAGGCAGCTGCGTGGAGGGCGGCCCCAAACCTCCCCTACCCACTCGGCCACGTTCTGGAATTCTGAGTGTGGCGAGGTTCCATCCATTGTCTGCAGCGCCTGAGATCTCCTTGGAGCCCTCCGCGTGTCTTCCCCGAGTGTTCCCTAGTGCGGGCTGCCGGGGAAAGGCGGGGTATGGGCTGGAAATGCAGGTAGCATCTAGTGCCTCCCCCTGGAAAGATCAGGTAATTAGCGGACTTCCCCCTGCAAGGGAACACCAGTGACACCAGGCAGCTTCGTGGAGGGCGGCCCCTAAACTCCCCAAACCACTCGGCCGCGTTCCAGAATTCTGAGTGTTGCGAGGTTCCGTCCTCTGTCTGCAGCGCCTGCGATCTCCTAGGAGCCCTCCGAGTGTCTTCCCGGAGTGTCTGTTAGTGCGGGCTGCCAGGGAAAGGCGGGTGTTGGGCTGGAAATGCAGGTAGCATTCAGTGCCTCCCCCTGCATAAATCAGTTAATTAGCGGACTTCCTCCTGCCAGGGAACACCTGTGAAACCAGGCAGCTGCGTGGAGGGCGGCTCCAAACCTCCCACTCCCACTCGGCCACGTTCTGGAATTCTGAGTGTGCCGAGGTTCCATCCACTGTCTGCATCGCCTGGGATCTCCTAGGAGCCCTCCGTGAGTCTACCCCGAGTGACTCTTATGCAGGCTGCCGGGGAAAGGCGGGGGTTTGGCTGGAAACCCAGGTAGCATCTATTGCCTCCCCCTGGACCGATGAGGTATTTAGCGGTCTTCCCCCTGCAAGGGAACACCTGTGACACCAGGCAGCTGCGTGGATGGCGGCCCCAAACCTCCGCAACCCACTCTTCCGCGTTCCGGAATTCTGAGTGTGGCGATGTTCCGTCCTCTATCTGCAGAGCCTGGGATCTTCTAGGAGCCATCCGAGTGTCTTCCCCGAGTATATCATAGTGCGGGCTGCGAGGGAAAAGCGGGGTTTGTGTTGGAAATGCAGGTAGCATCTAGTGCCTCCCCCTGCACAGATCAGGTAATTAGCGGAATTCCTCCTGCCATGGAACACCTGTGACACCATGCACCTTCATGGTTGGCGGCCCCAAACCTCCCCCACCGACTGGGCCGCGTTCTGGAATTCTCATTGTGTTGAGTTTCAGTCCTCTATTTGCGGTGCCTGGGATCTCCTAGAAACACTCCGCATGTCTTCCCGGAGTGTCTCGTAGTGCGGGCTGCCTGGGAAATGCGGGTGTTGGGCTGGAAATGCAGGTAGCATCTAGTGCCTCCCTCTGCACACATCAGGTAATTAGCGGAATTCCTCCTTTCAGGGAACACCTGTGACACCATGCATCTCCAAGGTGAGCGGACCCAAACCTCCCCAACCCACTCGGCCGCGTTCTGGAATTTTGAGTGTGGGGAGGTTTAGTCCTCTGTTTGCGGCACCTGGGATCCCCTAGGAGCACTCCGAGTGTCTTCCCCTAGTGTCTCCTAGTGCCGGCTGCCGGGGAAATGCGGGGGTTGGGCTGGAAATGCAGGTAGCATCTAGTGCCTCCCCCTGGAAGGTTCAGGTAATTATCGGATTTCTCCCTGCCAGGGAACACCTGTGATACCAGGCAGCTGCGTGGAGGGCGGCCCCAAAACTACTCCACTCACTCGGCCACGTTCAGGAATTCTGAATTTGGCGAGGATCCATCCAATGTCTGCAGCGCCTGGGATCTCCAAGGAGCCCTCCGCGTGTCTTCCCCCAGTGACTCTTATACGGGCTGCCGGGGAAAGTCGGGGGTTGGGCTGGAAATGCAGAAAGCTTCTAGATCCTCCCCCTGCACAGATCAGGTAATTAGCGGACTTCTTCCTACCAGGGAACACCTGTGACACCAGGCAGCTGCGTGGAGGGCGGCCCCAAACCTCCCCTACCCACTCGGCCACGTTCTGGGATTCTGAGTGTGGCGAGGTTCCATCCATTGTCTGCAGCGCCTGAGATCTCCTTGGAGCCCTCCACGTGTCTTCCCCGAGTGTTCCCTAGTGCGGGCTGCCGGGGAAAGGCGGGGTTTGGGCTGGAAATGCAGGTAGCATCTAGTGCCTCCCCCTGGAAAGATCAGGTAATTAGCGGACTTCCCCCTGCAAGGGAACACCAGTGACACCAGGCAGCTTCGTGGATGGCGGCCCCAAACCTCCCCAAACCACTCGGCCGCGTTCCAGAATTCTGAGTGTTGCGAGGTTCCGTCCTCTGTCTGCAGCGCCTGCGATCTCCTAGGAGCCCTCCGAGTGTCTTCCCGGAGTGTCTGTTAGTGCGGGCTGCCAGGGAAAGGCGGGTGTTGGGCTGGAAATGCAGGTAGCATTCAGTGCCTCCCCCTGCATAAATCAGTTAATTAGCGGACTTCCTCCTGCCAGGGAACACCTGTGAAACCAGGCAGCTGCGTGGAGGGCGGCTCCAAACCTCCCACTCCCACTCGGCCACGTTCTGGAATTCTGAGTGTGCCGAGGTTCCATCCACTGCCTGCATCGCCTGGGATCTCCTAGGAGCCCTCCGTGAGTCTACCCCGAGTGACTCTTATGCAGGCTGCCGGGGAAAGGCGGGGGTTTGGCTGGAAACCCAGGTAGCATCTATTGCCTCCCCCTGGACCGATGAGGTATTTAGCGGTCTTCCCCCTGCAAGGGAACACCTGTGACACCAGGCAGCTGCGTGGATGGCGGCCCCAAACCTCCCCCAACCACTCGGCCGCGTTCCTGAATTCTGAGTGTGGCGAGGTTCCGTCCTCTGTCTGCAGCTCCTGGGATCTCCTAGGAGCCCTCCGCGTGACTTCCCCGAGTGTCTCCTAGTGCGGGCTGTCGGGGAAAAGCGGGGGTTGGGCTGCAAATGCAGGTAGCATCTAGTGCCTCCCCCTGCCCTGATCAGGTAATTAGCGGACTTCCTCCTGCCAGGGAACACCTGTGAATCCAGGCAGCTGTGGGGGGGCGGCCCCAAACCTCCCCAACCCAGTCGGCCGCGTTCTGGAATTCTCATTGTTTTGAGGTTCAGTCCTATGTTTCCGGCGCCTGGGATCCTCTAGGGGCACTCCGAGTGTCTTCCCCGAGTGTCTCGTAGTGCGGGTTCACGGGGAAAGGCGGGGGTTGGGCTGGAAATGCAGGTAGCATCTAGTGCCTACCCCTGCACAGATGAGGTAATTAGCGGACTTCCCCCTGCAAGGGAACACCTGTTACACCAGGCAGCTGCGTGGAGGGCGGCCCAAAACCTCCCCAACCCACTCGGCCGCATTCCGGAATTCTGAGTGTCGCGAGGTTCCATCCTCTGTCTGCAGCGCCTGGGATCTTCTAGGAGCCCTCCGCGTGTCTTCCCCGAGTGACTCCTAGTGCGGGCTGCCAGGGAAAAGCGGGGGTGGGGCTAGAATAGCAGGTATCATCTAGAGCCTCCCCCTGGACAGATCAGGTAATTAGCGGAATTCCCCCTGCCAGGGAACACCTGTGACACCAGGCATCTGCGTGGAAGGCAGCCCGAAACCTCCCCCAAGCACTCGGGCACGTTCCGGAATTCTGAGTTTGGCGAGGTTCCATCCACTGTCTGCAGCGCCTGGGATCTCCTAGGATCCCTCCGCGTGTCTTCCCCGAGTGACTTTTATGCGGGCTGCCTGGGAAAGGCGGGGGTTGGGCTGGAAACACAGGTAGCATCTATAGCCTCCCCATGGACATATGAGGTATTTAGCTGTCTTCCCCCTGCAAGGGAACACCTGTGACACCAGGCAGCTGCGTGGAGGGCGGCCCCAAACCTCCCCCACCCACTCGGCCGCGTTCCTGAATTCTGAGTGTGGCGAGGATCCGTCCTCTGTCTGCAGCGCCTGGGATCTCCTAGAAGCCCTCCGCGTGTCTTCCCTGATTGTCTCCAAGTGAGGACTGCCGGGGAAATGCGGGGGTTGGTCTGGAAATGCAGGAAGAATCTAGTGCCTTCCCCTGCACAGATCAGGTAATTAGCGGATATCCTCCTGCCAGGGAACACCTGTGACACCAGGCAGCTGCGTGGAGGGCGGCAACAAACCACCCCCACCCACTCGGCCACGATGTGGAATACTGACTGTGGCGAGGTTCCATCCACTGTCGGCAGCGCCTGAGATCTCCGAGGATAACTCCGCGTGTCTTCCCCAATTGAATTTTATGCGGGCTGCCGGGGAAAAGCGGGTGTTGTGCTGGAAACACAGGTAGCATCTAGTGCCTCCCCCTCGACAGATGAGGTATGTAGCGGTCTTCCCCCTGCAAGGGAACACGTGTGACACCAGGCAGCTGCGTGGAGGGCGGCCCAAAACTTCCCCCACCCACTCGGCTGCGTTCCTGAATTCTGAGGGTTGCGATGATCCGTCCTCTGTCTGCAGCGCCTGGGATCTCCTAGGAGCCCTCCGCGTGACTTCCCCGAGTGTCTCCTAGTGCGGGCTTTCGGGGAAAAGCGGGGGTTGTGCTGGAAATGCAGGTAGCATCTAGTGCCTCCCCCTGCACAGATCAGGTAATTAGCGGACTTCCGCCTGCAAGGGAACACCAGTGACACCAGGCAGCTGCGTGGAGGTCGGCCCCAAACCTCCGCAACCCACTCTTCCGCTTTCCGGAATTCTGAGTGTGGCGATGTTCCGTCCTCTGTCTGCAGAGCCTGGGATCTCCTAGGAGCCATCCGAGTGTCTTCCCCGAGTATATCATATTGCGGGCTGCGAGGGAAAAGCGGGGTTTGGATTGGAAATGCAGGTAGCATCTAGTGCCTCCCCCTGCACAGATCAGGTAATTAGCGGAATTCCTCCTGCCAGGGAACACCTGTGACACCATGCACCTGCATGGTTGGCGGCCCCAATCCTCCCCCACCGACTGGGCCGCGTTCTGGAATTCTCATTGTGTTGAGTTTCAGTCCTCTGTTTGCGGCGCCTGGGATCTCCTAGAAGCACTCCGCTAGTCTTCCCCGAGTGTCTCGTAGTGCGGGCTGCTTGGGAAATGCGGGGGTTGGGCTCGAAATGCAGGTAGCATCTAGTGCCTCCCCCTGCAAAGATCAGGTAATTAGCGGAATTCCTCCTTTCAGGGAACACCTGTGACACCATGCACCTGCAAGGTGAGCGGCCCCAAACCTCCCCAACCCACTCGGCCGCGTTCTGGAATTTTGAGTTTGGGGAAGTTTAGTCCTCTGTTTGCGGCGCCTGGGATCCCCTAGGAGCACTCCGAGTGTCTTCCCCTATTGTCTCCCAGTGCCGGCTGCCGGGGAAAGGCGGGGGTTCGGCTGGAAATGCAGGTAGCATCTAGTGCCTCCCCCTGGAAGGATCAGGTAATTATCGGATTTCTCCCTGCCAGGGAACAACTGTGACACCAGGCAGCTGCGTGGGGGGCGGCCCCAAACCTACTCCACTCACTCGGCCACGTTCTAGAATTCTGAATTTGGCGAGGATCCATCCAATGTCTGCAGCGCCTGGGATCTCCAAGGAGCCCTCCACGTGTCTTCCCCGAGTGACTATTATACGGGCTGCCGGGGAAAGTCGGGGGTTGGGCTGGAAATGCAGGAAGCTTCTAGATCCTCCCCCTGCACAGATCAGGTAATTAGCGGAATTCTTCCAACAAGGGAACACCTGTGACACCAGGCAGCTGCGTGGAGGGCGGCCCCAAACCTCCCCCACCCACTCGGCCACGTTCTGGGATTCTGAGTGTGGCGAGGTTCCATCCATTGTCTGCAGCGCCTGAGATCTCCTAGGAGCCCTCCGCGTCTTCCCCGAGTGTTTCCTAGTGCGGGCTGCCGGGGAAAGGCGGGGGTTGGGCTGGAAATGCAGGTAGCATCTAGTGCCTCCCCCTGGAAAGTTCAGGTAATTAGCGGACTTCCCCCTGCAAGGGAACACCAGTGACACCAGGCAGCTGCGTGGAGGGCGGCCCCTAACCTCCCCAAACCACTCGGCCGCGTTCCGGAATTCTGAGTGTTGCGAGGTTCCGTGCTCTGTCTGCAGCGCCTGGGATCTCCTAGGAGCCCTCCGAGTGTCTTCCCGGAGTGTCTCCTAGTGCGGGCTGCCTGGGAAATGCGGGGGTTGGGCTGGAAATGCAGGTAGCTTCCAGTGCCTCCCGCTGCACAGATCAGGTATTTAGCGGACTTCTTCCTCCCAGCGAACAGCTGTGACAACTGGCAGCTGCGTGGATGGCGGCCCAAAACCTCCTCAACCCACTCGGGCGCGTTCCTGTATTCTGAGTGTGGCGAGGATCCGTCCTCTGTCTGCAGCGCCTGGGATCTCCTAGAAGCCCTCCGCGTGTCTTCCCCGAGTGTTTCCTAGTGCGGGCTGCCGGGAAAGGCGGGGGTTGGGCTGGAAATGTAGGTAGCATCTAGTGCCTCCCCCTTGAAATATCAGGTAATTAGCGGACTTCCCCCTGCAAGGGAACACCAGTGACACCAGGCAGCTGCGTAGAGGGCAGCCCCTAACCTCCCCAAACCACTCGGCCGCGTTCCGGAATTCTGAGTGTTTCGAGGTTCCGTCCTCTGTCTGCAGCGCCTGGGATCTCCTAGGAGCCCTCCGTGTGTCTTCCCCGAGTGTCTCGTAGTGCGGGCTGCCAGGGAAAGGCGGGGGTTGTGCTGGAAATGCAGGTAGCATCTAGTGCCTCCCCCTGCACAGATCAGTTAATTAGCGGACTTCCTCCAGCCAGGGAACACCTGTGAAACCAGGCAGCTGCGTGGAGGGTGGCCCCAAACCTCCCCCAACCACTCGGCCGCGTTCTGGAATTTTGAGTGTGGGGAGGTTTAGTCCTCTGTTTGCGGCGCCTGGGATCCCCTTGGGGCACTCCGAGTGTCTTACCCTAGTGTCACGTATTGCGGGCTGCCGGGGAAATGCGGGGTTTGGGCTGGAAATGCAGGAAGTTTCTAGTGCCTCCCCCTGCACAGATCAGGTAATTAGCGTACTTCCTCCTGCCAGGGAAAACCTGTGACACCAGGCAGCTGCGTGGAGGGCGGCGCCAAACCTCCCCCACCCACTCGGCCACGTTCTGGAATTCTGAGTGTGGCGAGGTTCCATCCACTGTTTCAGCGCCTGGGATCTCCTATGAGCCCTCCGTGTGTCTTCCCCGAGTGTCTCCTAGTGCGGGCTGCCGGGAAATGCGGGGGTTGGGCTGGAAATGCAGGTAACATCTAGTGCCTCTTCCTGAACAGATCAGGTATTTAGCGGACTTCTTCCTCCCAGCGAACACCTGTGACATCAGGCAGCTGCGAGAAAGGCAGCCCAAAACCTACCCAACCCACTCGGAAGCGTTCCGGAATTCTGAGTGTGGCGAGATCCGTCCCCTGTCTGCAGTGCCTGGGATCTCCTCGAGCCCTCCGCATGTCTTCCCCGAGTGTCTCCTAGTGTGGGCTGCCGGGGAAAGGCGGGATTTGGGCTGGAAATGCAGGTAGAATCTAGTGCCTCCCCCTGCACTGATCAGGTAATTAGCGGAATTCCTCCTGTCAGGGAACACCTGTGACACCATGAACCTGCATGGAGGGCGGCCCCAATTCTCCCCAATCCACTCGGCCACGTTCTGGAATTCTGAGTGTGGGGAGGTTTAGTCCTCTGTTTGCGGCACCTGGGATCCCCTAGGAGCACTCCGAGTGTCTTTCCCGAGTGTTTCCTAGTGCGTGCTGCCTGGGAAAGGCGGGGGTTGGGCTGGAATTGCAGGTAGCATCTAGTGCCTCCCCCTGGATGTATCAGGTAATTAGCGGACATCCCCCTGCCAGGGAACACATGTGACACCAGGCAGCTGGGTGGAAGGCGACCCCAAACCTCCCCCACCCACTCGGCCGAGTTCCGGGTTTCTGAGTGTGGCGAAGTTCCGTCCTCTGTCTGCAGTGCCTGGGATCTCCTAGAAGCCCTCCGCGTGTCTTCCCCGAGTGTTTCCTAGTGCGGGCTGCCGGGGAAATCAGGGTGATGGGCTGGAAATACAGGAAGCATCTAGTGCCTCCCCCTGCACAGATCAGGAAATTAGCGGACTTCCCCCTGCCAGGGAACACCTGTGACACCAGGCAGCAGCGTGGATGGCGGCCCCAAACCACCCCCAACCACTCGGCCAAGTTGTGGAATACTGAGTGTGGCGAGGTTCCATCCATTGTCTGCAGCGCCTGAGATCTCCTAGGATCCCTCCGCGTGTCTTCCCCAATTGAATTTTATGCGGGCTGCCGGGGAAAATCGGGGGTTGTGCTGGAAACACAGGTAGCATCTAGTGCCTCCCCCTCGACAGATGAGGTATGTAGCAGTCTTCCCCCTGCAAGGGAACACGTGTGACACCAGGCAGCTTCGTGGAGGACGGCCCAAAACCTCCCCCACCCACTCGGCCGCGTTCCTGAATTCTGAGTGTTGCGATGATCCGTCCTCTGTCTGCAGCGCCTGGGATCTCCTAGGAGCCATCCGCGTGTCTTCCCTGAGTGTATTCTAGTGCGGGCTGCCGGGGAAAGGCGGGGGTTGGGCTTGAAATGCAGGTAGCATCTAGTGCCACCACCTGGACGGATCAGGTAATTAGCGGATATCCCCAAGCCAGGGAACACATGTGACACCAGGCAGCTGCGTGGAGGGCGGCCCCAAACCTCCCCAACCCACTCGGCCACGTTCTGGGATTCTGAGTGTGGCGAGGTTCCATCCACTGTCTGCAGCACCTGAGATCTCCTAGGAGCCCTCCGCGTGTCTTCCCCGAGTGTCTCCTAGTGCGGGCTGCCGAGGAAATGCGGAGGTTGGGCTGGAAATGCAGGTAGCTTCCAGTGCCTCCCGCTGCACAGATCAGGTATTTAGCGGACTTCTTCCTCCCAGCGAACAGCTGTGACAACTGGCAGCTGCGTGGATGGCGGCGCAAAACCTCCTCAACCCACTCGGGCGCGTTCCTGAATTCTGAGTGTGGCGAGGATCCGTCCTCTGTCTGCAGCGCCTGGGATCTCCTAGAAGCCCTCCGCGTGTCTTCCCCGAGTGTTTCCTAGTGCGGGCTGCCGGGAAAGGCGGGGGTTGGGCTGGAAATGTAGGTAGCATCTAGTGCCTCCCCGTTGAAATATCAGGTAATTAGCGGACTTCCCCCTGCAAGGGAACACCAGTGACACCAGGCAGCTGCGTAGAGGGCGGCCCCTAAACTCCCCAAACCACTCGGCCGCGTTCCGGAATTCTGAGTGTTGCGAGGTTCCGTCCTCTGTCTGCAGCGCCTGGGATCTCCTAGGAGCCCTCCGTGTGTCTTCCCCGAGTTTCTAGTAGTGCGGGCTGCCAGGGAAAGGCGGGGGTTGGGCTGGAAATGCAGGTAGCATCTAGTGCCTCCCCCTGCACAGATCAGTTAATTAGCGGACTTCCTCCAGTCAGGGAACACCTGTGAAACCAGGCAGCTGCGTGGAGGGCGGCTCCAAACCTCCCCCTCCCACTCGGCCACGTTCTGGATTTCTGAGTGTGTCGAGGATCCATCCACTGTCTGCATCGCCTGGGATCTCCTAGGAGCCCTCCGCGAGTCTTCCCGAGTGACTCTTATGCGGGCTGCTGGGGAAAGGCGGGGGTTTGGCTGAAAACAGAGGTAGAATCTAGTGCCTCCGCCTGGACCAATGAGGTATTTAGCGGTCTTCCCCCTGCAAGGGAACACCTGTGACACCAGGCAGCTGCGTGGATGGCGGCCCCAAACCTCCCCCAACCACTCGTCTGCGTTCCTGAATTCTGAGTGTGGCGAGGTTCCGTCCTCTGTCTGCAGTACCTGGGATCTCCTAGGAGCCCTCCGCGTGACTTCCCCGAGTGTTTCCTAGTGCGGGCTGCCGGGGAAAAGCGGGGGTTGTGCTGGAATTGCAGGTAGCATCTAGTGCCTCCCCCTGCACAGATCAGGTAATTAGCGGACTTCCCCCTGCCAGGGAACACCTTTGACACCAGGCAGCTGTGTGGAGGGCGGCCCCAAACCTCCCCCAACCACTCGGCCACGTTGTGGAATACTGAGTGTTGCGAGGTTCCATCCACTGTCTGCAGCGCCTGAGATCTCCTAGGATCCCTCCGCGTGTCTTCCCGGATTGACTTTTATGCGGGCTGCCGGGGAAAAGCGGGGGTTGTGCTGGAAACACAGGTAGCATCTAGTGCCTCCCCCTCGACAGATGAGGTATGTAGCGGTCTTCCCCCTGCAAGGGAACACGTGTGACACCAGGCAGCTCCGTGGAGGGCGGCGCAAAACCTCCCCCACCCACTCGGCCGCGTTCCTGTATTCTGAGTGTGGCGATGATCCGTCCTCTGTCTGCAGCGCCTGGGATCTCCTAGGAGCCATCCGCGTTTCTTCCCGGAGTGTCTCCTAGTGCGGGCTCCCGGGGAAAGGCGGGGGTTGGGCTGGAAATGCAGGTAGCATCTAGTGCCACCACCTGGACGGATCAGGTAATTAGCGGATATCCCCCAGCCAGGGAACACATGTGACACCAGGCATCTGGGTGGGGGTCGGCCCCAAACCTCCCCCACTCACTCGGCCACGATCTGGGATTATGAGTGTGGCGAGGTTCCATCCACTGTCTGCAGCACCTGAGATCTCCTAGGAGCCCTCCGCATGTCTTCCCCGAGTGTCTCCTAGTTCGGGCTGCCGGGGAAATGCGGGGGTTGGGCTGGAAATGCAGGTAGCTTCCAGTGCCTCAGCCTGCACAGATCAGGTATTTAGCGGACTTCTTCCTCCCAGCGAACAGCTGTGACACCTGGCAGCTGCGTGGAGGGCGGCCCAAAACCTCCTCAACCCACTCGGGCGTGTTCCTGAATTCTGAGTGTGGCGAAGATCCGTCCTATGTCTGCAGCGCCTGGGATCTCCTAGAAGCCCTCCGCGTGTCTTCCCCGAGTGTTTCCTAGTGCGGGCTGCCGGTGAAAGCCGTGGGTTGGGCTGGAAATGAAGGTAGCATCTAGTGCATCCCCCTGAAAAGATCAGGTAATTAGCGGACTTCCCCCTGCAAGGGAACACCAGTGACACCAGGCAGCTGCGTGGAGGGCGGCCCCTAATCTCCCCAAACCACTCGGCCGTGTTCCGGAATTCTGAGTGTTGCGAGGTCCCGTCCTCTGTCTGCAGCGCCTGGGATCTCCTAGGAGCCCTCCGAGTGTCTTCCCCGAGTGTCTCGTAGTGCGGGCTGCCAGGGAAAGGCGGGGGTTGGGCTGGAAATGCAGGTAGCATCTAGTGCCTCACCCTGCACAGATCAGTTAATTAGCGGAATTCCTCCTGCCAGGGAACACCTGTGAAACCAGGCAGCTGCGTGGAGGGCGGCTCCAAATCTCCCCCTCCCACTCGACCACGTTCTGGAATTATGAGTGTGGCGAGGTTCCATCCACTGTCTGCATCGCCTGGGATCTCCTAGGAGCCCTCCGCGAGTCTTCCCCGAGTGACTCTTATGCGGGCTGCCGGGGTAAGGCAGGGGTTTGGCTGGAAACACAGGTAGAATCTAGTGCCTCCCCCTGGACCGATGAGGTATTTAGCGGTCTTCCCCCTGCAAGGGAACACCTGTGACACCAGGCAGGTGCGTGGATGGCGGCCCCAAACCTCCCCCAACCACTCGGCCGCGTTCCTGAATTCTGAGTGTGGCGAGGTTCCGTCCTATGTCTGCAGCTCCTGGGATCTCCTAGGAGCCCTCCGCGTGACTTCCCCGAGTGTCTCCTAGTGCGGGCTGCCGGGGAAAGGCGGGGTTTGGGCTGGAAATGCAGGTAGCATCTAGTGCCTCCCCCTGCACAGATCAGGTAATTAGCGCACTTCCGCCTGCAAGGGAACACCAGTGACACCAGGCAGCTGCGTGGGTGTCGGCCCCAAACCTCCGCATCCCACTCTTCCGCGTTCCGGAATTCTGAGTGTGGCTATGTTCCGTCCTCTATCTGCAGAGCCTGGGATCTTCTAGGAGCCATCCGAGTGTCTTCCCCGAGTATATCATAGTGCGGGCTGCGAGGGAAAAGCGGGGTTTGTGTTGGAAATGCAGGTAGCATCTATTGCCTCCCCCTGCACAGATCAGGTAATTAGCGGAATTCCTCCTGCCATGGAACACCTGTGACACCATGCACCTGCATGGTTGGCGGCCCCAAACCTCCCCCACCGACTGGGCCGCGTTCTGGAATTCTCATTGTGTTGTGTTTCAGTCCTCTGTTTGCGGCGCCTGGGATCTCCTAGAAGCACTCCGCATGTCTTCCCGGAGTGTCTCGTAGTGCGGGCTGCCTGGGAAATGCGGGTGTTGGGCTGGAAATGCAGGTAGCATCTAGTGCCTCCCCCTGCACACATCAGGTAATTAGCGGAATTCCTCCTTTTAGGGAACACCTGTGACACCATGCATCTCCAAGGTGGGCGGACCCAAACCTCCCCAACCCACTTGGCCGCGTTCTGGAATTTTGAGTGTGGGGAGGTTTAGTCCTCTGTTTGCGGCGCCTGGGATCCCCTAGGAGCACTCCGAGTGTCTTCCCCTAGTGTCTCCTAGTGCCGGCTGCCGGGGAAATGCGGGGGTTGGGCTGGAAATGCAGGTAGCATCTAGTGCCTTCCCCTGGAAGGTTCAGGTAATTATCGGATTTCTCCCTGCCAGGGAACACCTGTGATACCAGGCAGCTGCGTGGAGGGCGGCCCCAAACCTACTCCACTCACTCGGCCACGTTCAGGAATTCTGAATTTGGCGAGGATCCATCCAATGTCTGCAGCGCCTGGGATCTCCAAGGAGCCCTCCGCGTGTCTTCCCCCAGTGACTCTTATACGGGCTGACTGGGAAAGTCGGGGGTTGGGCTGGAAATGCAGAAAGCTTCTAGATCCTCCCCCTGCACAGATCAGGTAATTAGCGGACTTCTTCCTACCAGGGAACACCTGTGACACCAGGCAGCTGCGTGGAGGGCGGCCCCAAACCTCCCCCACCCACTCGGCCACGTTCTGGGATTCTGAGTGTGGCGAGGTTCCATCCATTGTCTGCAGCGCCTGAGATCTCCTTGGAGCCATCCGCGTGTCTTCCCTGAGTGTTCCCTAGTGCGGGCTGCCGGGGAAAGGCGGGGTTTGGGCTGGAAATGCAGGTAGCATCTAGTGCCTCCCCCTGGAAAGATCAGGTAATTAGCGGACTTCCCCCTGCAAGGGAACACCAGTGACACCAGGCAGCTTCGTGGAGGGCGGCCCCTAACCTCCCCAAACCACTCCGCCGCGTTCCAGAATTCTGAGTGTTGCGAGGTTCCGTCCTCTGTCTGCAGCGCCTGCGATCTCCTAGGAGCCCTCCGAGTGTCTTCCCGGAGTGTCTGGTAGTGCGGGCTGCCAGGGAAAGGCGGGGGTTGGGCTGGAAATGCAGGTAGCATCCAGTGCCTCCCCCTGCATAAATCAGTTAATTAGCGGACTTCCTCCTGCCAGGGAACACCTGTGAAACCAGGCAGCTGCGTGGAGGGCGGCTCCAAACCTCCCCCTCCCACTCGGCCACGTTCTGGAATTCTGAGTGTGGCGAGGTTCCATCCACTGTCTGCATCGCCTGGGATCTCCTAGGAGCCCTCCGTGAGTCTACCCCGAGTGACTCTTATGCAGGCTGCCGGGGAAAGGCGGGGGTTTGGCTGGAAACCCAGGTAGAATCTATTGCCTCCCCCTGGACCGATGAGGTATTTAGCGGTCTTCCCCCTGCAAGGGAACACCTGTGACACCAGGCAGCTGCGTGGATGGCGGCCCCAAACCTCCCCCAACCACTCGGCCGCGTTCCTGAATTCTGAGTGTGGCGAGGTTCCGTCCTCTGTCTGCAGCTCCTGGGATCTCCTAGGAGCCCTCCGCGTGACTTCCCCGAGTGTCTCCTTGTGCGGGCTGTCGGGGAAATGCGGAGGTTGGGCTGCAAATGCAGGTAGCATCTAGTGCCTCCCCCTGCCCTGATCAGGTAATTAGCGGACTTCCCCCTGCAAGGGAATACCTGTTACACCAGGCAGCTGCGTGGAGGGCGGCCCAAAACCTCCCCAACCCACTCGGCCGCATTCCGGAATTCTGAGTGTCGCGAGGTTCCATCCTCTGTCTGCAGCGCCTGGGATCTTCTAGGAGCCCTCCGCGTTTCTTCACCGAGTGACTCCTAGTGCGGGCTGCCAGGGAAAAGCGGGGGTGTGGCTAGAATAGCAGGTATCATCTAGAGCCTCCCCCTGGACAGATCAGGTAATTAGCGGAATTCCCCCTGCCAGGGAACACCTGTGACACCAGGCATCTGCGTGGAAGGCAGCCCCAAACCTCCCCCAAGCACTCGGGCACGTTCCGGAATTCTGAGTTTGGCGAGGTTCCATCCACTGTCTGCAGCGCCTGGGATCTCCTAGGATCCCTCCGCGTGTCTTCCCCGAGTGACTTTTATGCGGGCTGCCGGGGAAAGGCGGGGGTTGGGCTGGAAACACAGGTAGCATCTATAGCCTCCCCATGGACATATGAGGTATTTAGCTGTCTTCCCCCTGCAAGGGAACACCTGTGACACCAGGCAGCGGCGTGGAGGGCGGCCCCAAACTTAACCCACCCACTCGGCCGCGTTCCTGAATTCTGAGTGTGGCGAGGATCCGTCCTCTGTCTGCAGCGCCTGGGATCTCCTAGAAGCCCTCCGCGTGTCTTCCCCGAGTGTTTCCTAGTGCGGGCTGCCGGGGAAAGGCGGGAGTTGGGCTGGAATTGCAGGTAGCATCTTGTGCCTCCCCCTGGATGTATCAGGTAATTAGCGGACATCCCCCTGCCAGGGAACACATGTGACACCAGGCAGCTGGGTGGAAGGCGGCCCCAAACCTCCCCCACCCACTCGGCCGAGTTCCGGAATTCTGAG
The DNA here is from genome assembly GCF_048773025.1 of Camelus bactrianus. Lineage (NCBI taxonomy): Eukaryota > Metazoa > Chordata > Mammalia > Artiodactyla > Camelidae > Camelus > Camelus bactrianus. Next base: position 90,749,229 of record NC_133546.1, read on the forward strand.
TGTGGCGAGGTTCCGTCCTCTGTCTGCAGCGCCTGGGATCTCCTAGAAGCCCTCCGCGTGTCTTCCCTGATTGTCTCCAAGTGCGGACTGCCGGGGAAATGCGGGGGTTGGTCTGGAAATGCAGAAAGAATCTAGTGCCTTCCCCTGCACAGATCAGGTAATTAGCGGATATCCTCCTGCCAGGGAACACCTGTGACACCAGGCAGCTGCGTGGAGGGCGGCCCCAAACCACCCCAACCCACTCGGCCACGTTGTGGAATACTGACTGTGGCGAGGTTCCATCCACTGTCTGCAGCGCCTGAGATCTCCTAGGATCCCTCCGCGTGTCTTCCCCAATTGACTTTTATGCGGGCTGCCGGGGAAAAGCGGGGGTTGTGCTGGAAACACAGGTAGCATCTAGTGCCTCCCCCTCGACAGATGAGGTATGTAGCGGTCTTCCCCCTGCAAGGGAACACGTGTGACACCAGGCAGCTGCGTGGAGGGCGGCCCAAAACCTCCCCCACCCACTCGGACGCGTTCCTGAATTCTGAGGTTTGCGATGATCCGTCCTCTGTCTGCAGCGCCTGGGATGTCCTAGGAGCCCTCCGCGTGACTTCCCCGAGTGTCTCCTAGTGCGGGCTGTCGGGGAAAAGCGGGGGTTGGGCTGGAAATGCAGGTAGCATCTAGTGCCTCCCCCTGCACAGATCAGGTAATTAGCGGACTTCCGCCTGCAAGGGAACACCAGTGACACCAGGCAGCTGCGTGGAGGTCGGCCCCAAACCTCCGCAACCCACTCTTCCGCGTTCCGGAATTCTGAGTGTGGCGATGTTCCGTCCTCTGTCTGCAGAGCCTGGGATCTCCTAGGAGCCATCCGAGTGTCTTCCCCGAGTATAACATAGTGCGGGCTGCGAGGGAAAAGCGGGGTTTGGATTGGAAATGCAGGTAGCATCTAGTGCCTCCCCCTGCACAGATCAGGTAATTAGCGGACTTCCTCCTGCCAGGGAACACCTGTGACACCATGCACCTGCATGGTTGGCGGCCCCAAACCTCCCCCACCGACTGGGCCGCGTTCTGGAATTCTCATTGTGTTGAGTTTCAGTCCTCTGTTTGCGGCACCTGGGATCTCCTAGAAGCACTCCGCTAGTCTTCCCCGAGTGTCTCGTAGTGCGGGCTAATTGGGAAATGCGGGGGTTCGGCTGGAAATGCAGGTAGCATCTAGTGCCTCCCCCTGCAAAGATCAGGTAATTAGCGGAATTCCTCCTTTCAGGGAACACCTGTGACACCATGCACCTGCAAGGTGAGCGGCCCCAAACCTCCCCAACCCACTCGGCCGCGTTCTTGAATTTTGAGTTTGGGGAGGTTTAGTCCTCTGTTTGCGGCGCCTGGGATCCCCTAGGAGCACTCCGAGTGTCTTCCCCTAGTGTCTCACAGTGCCGGCTGCCGGGGAAAGGCGGGGGTTCGGCTGGAAATGCAGGTAGCATCTAGTGCCTCCCCCTGGAAGGATCAGGTAATTATCGGATTTCTCCCTGCCAGGGAACACCTGTGACACCAGGCAGCAGCGTGGGGGGCGGCCCCAAACCTACTCCACTCACTCGGCCACGTTCTAGAATTCTGAATTTGGCGAGGATCCATCCAATGTCTGCAGCGCCTGGGATCTCCAAGGAGCCCTCCACGTGTCTTCCCCGAGTGACTCTTATATGGGCTGCCGGGGAAAGTCGGGGGTTGGGCTGGAAATGCAGGAAGCTTCTAGATCCTCCCCCTGCACAGATCAGGTAATTAGCGGACTTCTTCCAACCAGGGAACACCTGTGACACCAGGCAGCTGCCTGGAGGGCGGACCCAAAACTCCCCCAACCACTCGGCCACGTTCTGGGATTCTGAGTGTGGCGAGGTTCCATCCATTGTCTGCAGCGCCTGAGATCTCCTAGGAGCCCTCCGCGTCTTCCCCGAGTGTTTCCTAGTGCGGGCTGCTGGGGAAAGTCGGGGGTTGGGCTGGAAATGCAGGTAGCATCTAGTGCCTCCCCCTGGAAAGATCAGGTAATTAGCGGACTTCCCCCTGCAAGGGAACACCAGTGACACCAGGCAGCTGCGTGGAGGGCGGCCCCTAACCTCCCCAAACCACTCGGCCGCGTTCCGGAATTCTGAGTGTTGCGAGGTTCCGTGCTCAGTCTGCAGCGCCTGGGATCTCCTAGGAGCCCTCCGAGTGTCTTCCCGGAGTGTCTCGTAGTGCGGGCTGCTGGGAAAAGGCGGGGGTTGGGCTGGAAATGCAGGTAGCATCCAGTGCCTCCCCCTGCACAGATCAGTTAATTAGCGGAATTCCTCCTGCCAGGGAACACCTGTGAAACCAGGCAGCTGCGTGGAGGGCGGCTCCAAACCTTCCCCTCCCACTCGGCCACGTTCTGGAATTCTGAGTGTGGCGAGGTTCCATCCACTGTCTGCATCGCCTGGGATCTCCTATGAGCCCTCCGCGAGTCTTCCCCGAGTGACTCTTATGCGGGCTGCCGGGGAAATGCGGGGGTTTGGCTGGAAACCCAGGTAGCATCTATTGCCTCCCCCTGGACCAATGAGGTATTTAGCGGTCTTCCCCCTGCAAGGGAACACCTGTGACACCAGGCAGCTGCGTGGTGGGCGGCCCCAAACCTCCCCCAACCACTCGGCCGCGTTCTGGAATTTTGAGTGTGGGGAGGTTTAGTCCTCTGTTTGCGGCGCCTGGGATCCCCTTGGGGCACTCCGAGTGTCTTACCCTAGTGTCACGTATTGCGGGCTGCCAGGGAAATGCGGGGTTTGGGCTGGAAATGCAGGAAGTTTCTAGTGCCTCCCCCTGCACAGATCAGGTAATTAGCGTACTTCCTCCTGCCAGGGAACACCTGTGACACCAGGCAGCTGCGTGGAGGGCGGCGCCAAACCTCCCCCACCCACTCGGCCACGTTCTGGAATTCTGAGTGTGGCGAGGTTCCATCCACTGTTTCAGCGCCTGGGATCTCCTATGAGCCCTCCGTGTGTCTTCCCCGAGTGTCTCCTAGGGCGGGCTGCCGGGAAATGCGGGGGTTGGGCTGGAAATGCAGGTAACATCTAGTGCCTCTTCCTGAACAGATCAGGTATTTAGCGGACTTCTTCCTCCCAGCGAACACCTGTGACATCAGGCAGCTGCGTGAAAGGCAGCCCAAAACCTCCCCAACCCACTCGGAAGCGTTCCGGAATTCTGAGTGTGGCGAGATCCGTCCCCTGTCTGCGGTGCCTGGGATCTCCTCGAGCCCTCCGCATGTCTTCCCTGAGTGTCTCCTAGTGTGGGCTGCCGGGGAAAGGCGGGATTTGGGCTGGAAATGCAGGTAGAATCTAGTGCCTCCCCCTGCACAGATCAGGTAATTAGCGGAATTCCTCCTGTCAGGGAACACCTGTGACACCATGCACCTGCATGGAGGGCGGCCCCAATCCTCCCCAATCCACTCGGCCACGTTCTGGCATTCTGAGTGTGGGGAGGTTTAGTCCTCTGTTTGCGGCACCTGGGATCCCCTAGGAGCACTCCGAGTGTCTTTCCCGAGTGTTTCCTAGTGTGTGCTGCCTGGGAAAGGCGGGGGTTGGGCTGGAATTGCAGGTAGCATCTAGTGCCTCCCCCTGGATGTATCAGGTAATTAGCGGACATCCCCCTGCCAGGGAACACATGTGACACCAGGCAGCTGGGTGGAAGGCGGCCCCAAACCTCCCCCACCTACTCGACCGAGTTCCGGGTTTCTGAGTGTGGCGAGGTTCCGTCCTCTGTCTGCAGCGCCTGGGATCTCCTAGAAGCCCTCCGCGTGTCTTCCCCGAGTGTTTCCTAGTGCGGGCTGCCGGGGAAATCAGGGTGATGGGCTGGAAATGCAGGAAGCATCTAGTGCCTCCCCCTGCACAGATCAGGAAATTAGCGGACTTCCCCCTGCCAGGGAACACCTGTGACACCAGGCAGCAGCGTGGATGGCGGCCCCAAACCACCCCCACCCACTCGGCCACGTTGTGGAATACTGAGTGTGGCGAGGTTCCATCCACTGTCTGCATCGCCTGAGATCTCCTAGGATCCCTCTGCGTGTCTTCCCCAATTGAATTTTATGCGGGCTGCCGGGGAAAACGGGGGTTGTGCTGGAAACACAGGTAGCATCTAGTGCCTCCCCCTCGACAGATGAGTTATGTAGCGGTCTTCCCCCTACAAGGGAACACGTGTGACACCAGGCAGCTGCGTGGAGGGCGGCCCAAAACATCCCCCACCCACTCGGCCGCGTTCCTGAATTCTGAGTGTGGCGATGATCCGTCCTCTGTCTGCAGCGCCTGGGATCTCCTAGGAGCCATCTGAGTGCCTTCCCTGTGTGTCTCCTACTGAGGGCTGCCTGGGAAAGCGGGGGTTGGGCTGGGAATGAAGGTAGCATCTAGTGCCACCCCCTGGACGGATCAGGTAATTAGAGGACATCCCCCAGCCAGGGAACACATGTGACACCAGGCATCTGCGTGGAGGGCGGCCCCAAACTTCCACCACCCACTCGGCCGCTTTCCGGAATTCTGAGTGTGGCGATGTTCCGTCTTCTGTCTGCAGAGACTGGGATCTCCTAGGAGCCCTCCGAGTGTCTTCCCCGAGTGACTATTATGCGGGCTGGCGGGGAAAGGCGGGGGTTTGGCTGGAAACACAGGTAGCATCTATTGCCTCCCCCTGGACCGATGATGTATTTAGCGGTCTTACCCCTGCAAGGGAACACCTGTGACACCAGGCAGCTGTGGGGAGGGCGGCCCCAAACCTCCCCAACCCACTCGGCCGCGTTCTGGAATTCTCATTGTTTTGAGGTTCAGTCCTATGTTTTCGGCACCTGGGATCCTCTAGGGGCACTCCAAGTGTCTTCCCCGAGTGTCTCGTAGTGTGGGTTCCCGGGGAAAGGCGGTTGTTGGGCTGGAAATGCAGGTAGGATCTAGTGCATACCCCTGCACAAATGAGGTAATTAACGGACTTCCCCCTGCAAGGGAACACCTGTTACACCAGGTAGCTGCGTGGAGGGCGGCCCAAAACATCCCCAACCCAATCGGCCGCATTCCGGAATTCTGAGTGTCGCGAGGTTCCCTCCTCTGTCTGCAGTGCCTGGGATCTTCTAGGAGCCCTCCGCGTGTCTTCCCCGGGTGACTCCTAGTGCGGGCTGCTGGGGAAAAGCGGGGGTGGGGCTAGAATAGCAGGTATCATCTAGAGCCTCCCCCTGGACAGATCAGGTAATTAGCGGAATTCCCCCTGCCAGGGAACACCTGTGACACCAGGCATCTGCGTGGAAGGCAGCCCCAAACCTCCCCGAAACACTCGGGCACGTTCCGGAATTCTGAGTTTGGCGAGGTTCCATCCACTGTCTGCAGCGCCTGGGATCTCCTAGGATCCCTCCGCGTGTCTTCCCCGAGTGACTTTTATGCGGGCTGCCGGGGAAAGGCGGGGGTTGGGCTGGAAACACAGGTAGCATCTATAGCCTCCACCTGGACACATGAGGTATTTAGCTGTCTTCCCCCTGCAAGGGAACACCTGTGACACCAGGCAGTTGCGTGGATGGTGGCCCCAAACCTCCCCCAACCACTCGGCCGCGTTCTGGAATTTTGAGAGTGGGGAGGTTTAGTGCTCTGTTTGCGGCGCCTGGGATCCCCTTGGGGCACTCCGAGTGTCTTACCCTAGTGTCACGTATTGCGGGCTGCCGGGGAAATGCGGGGTTTGGGCTGGAAATGCAGGAAGTTTCAAGTGCCTCCTCCTGCAGAGATCAGGTAATTAGCGTACTTCCTCCTGCCAGGGAACACCTGTGACACCAGGCAGCTGCGTGGAGGGCGGCGCCAAACCTCCCCCACCCACTCGGCCACGTTCTGGAATTCTGAGTGTGGCGAGGTTCCATCCACTGTCTTCAGCGCCTGGGATCTCCTAGGAGCCCTCCGTGTGTCTTCCCCGAGTGTCTCCTAGTGCGGGCTGCCGGGAAATGCTGGGGTTGGGCTGGAAATGCAGGTAACATCCAGTGCCTCTTCCTGAACAGATCAGGTATTTAGCGGACTTCTTCCTCCCAGCGAACACATGTGACATCAGGCAGCTGCGTGGATGGCGGCCCCAAACCTCCCCCAACCACTCGGCCGCGTTCCTGAATTCTGAGTGTTTCGAGATTCCGTCCTCTGTCTGCAGCTCCTGGGATCTCCTAGGAGCCCTCCGCGTGACTTCCCCGAGTGTCTCCTAGTGCGGGCTGTCGGGGAAAATCGGGGGTTGGGCTGGAAATGCAGGTAGCATCTAGTGCCTCCCCCTGCCCAGATCAGGTAATTAGCGGACTTCCTCCTGCCAGGGAACACCTGTGAAACCAGGCAGCTGTGGGGAGGGCGGCCCCAAACCTCCCCAACCCACTCGGACGCGTTCTGGAATTCTCATTGTTTTGAGGTTCAGTCCTATGTTTTCGGCGCCTGGGATCCTCTAGGGGCACTCCGAGTGTCTTCCCCGAGTGTCTTGTAGTGCGGGTTCCCGGGGAAATGCGGGGGTTGGGCTGGAAATGCAGGTAGAATCTAGTGCCTACCCCTGCACAGATGAGGTAATTAGCGGAATTTCCCCTGCAAGGGAACACCTGTGACACCAGGCAGCTGCGTGGAGGGCGGCCCAAAACCTCCCCCACCCACTCGGCCGCGTTCCTGAATTCTGAGTGTGGCGATGATCCGTCCTTTGTCTGCAGCGCCTGGGATCTCCTAGGAGCCATCTGAGTGTCTTCCCCGTGTGTCTCCTAGTGCGGGCTGCCGGGGAAAGGCGGGGGTTGGGCTGGAAATGCAGGTAGCATCTAGTGCCATCCCCTGGACGGATCAGGTAATTAGCGGACATCTCCCAGCAAGGGAACACATGTGACACCAGGCATCTGCGTGGAGGGCGGCCCCAAATTTCCCCACCCACTCGGCCGCTTTCCGGAATTCTGAGTGTGGCGATGTTCCGTCCTCTGTCTGCAGAGCCTGGGATTTCCTAGGAGCCCTCCGAGTGTCTTCCCCGAGTATCTCATAGTGCGGGCTGCGAGGGAAATGCGGGGTTTGGGTTGGAAATGCAGGTAGCATCTAGTGCCTCCCCCTGCACAGATCAGGTAATTTGCGGACTTCCTCCTGCCAGGGAACACCTGTGACACCATGCACCTGCATGGAGGGCGGCCCCAAACCTCCCCCACCCACTCAGCAGCGTTCTGGAATTTTGAGTGTGGGGAGGTTTAGTCCTCTGTTTGCGGCGCCTGGGATCCCCTTGGGGCACTCCGAGTGTCTTACCCTAGTGTAACGTATTGCGTTCTGCCGCGGAAATGCGGGGTTTGGGCTGGAAATGCAGGAAGATTCTAGTGCCTCTCCCTGCACAGATCAGGTAATTAGCGTACTTCCTCCTGCCAGGGAACACCTGTGACACCAGGCAGCTGCGTGGAGGGCGGCATCAAACCTCCCCCACACACTCGGCCACGTTCTGGAATTCTGAGTGTGGCGAGGTTCCATCCACTGTCTTCAGCACCTGGGACCTCCTATGAGCCCTCCGTGTGTCTTCCCCGAGTGTCTCCTAGTGCGAGCTGCCGGGAAATGTGGGGGTTGGGCTGGAAATGCAGGTAACATCTAGTGCCTCTCCCTGAACAGATCAGGTATTTAGCGGATTTCTTCCTCCCAGCGAACACCTGTGACATCAGGCAGCTGCGTGAAAGACGGCCCAAAACCTCCCCAACCCACTCGAAAGCGTTCCGGTATTCTGAGTGTGGAGAGATCCGTCCCCTGTCTGCAGTGCCTGGGATCTCCTAGGAGCCCTCCGCATGTCTTCCCCGAGTGTCTTCTATTGCAGGCTGCCGGGGAAATCAGTGGGATGGGCTGGAAATGCAGGTAGCATCTAGTGCCTCCCCCTGCACAGATCAGGTAATTAGCGGAATTCCTCTTGTCAGGGAAGACCTGTGACACCATGCACCTGCATGGAGGGCGGCCCCAATCCTCCCCAATCCACTCGGCCACGTTCTGGAATTCTGAGTGTGGGGAGGTTTAGTCCTCTGTTTGCGGCACCTGGGATCCCCTAGGAGCACTCCGAGTGTCTTCCCCGAGTGTTTCCTAGTGCGGGCTGCCTGGGAAAGGCGGGGGTTTGGCTGGAATTGCAGGTAGCATCTAGTGCCTCCCCCTGGATGTATCAGGTAATTAGCGGACATCCCCCTGACAGGGAACACATGTGACACCAAGCAGATGGGTGGAAGGCGGCCCCAAACCTCCCCCACCCACTCGGCCGAGTTCCGGAATTCTGAGTGTGGCGAGGTTCCGTCCTTTGTCTGCAGCGCCTGGGATCTCCTAGAAACCCTCCGCGTGTCTTCCCCGAGTGTTTCGTAGTGCGGACTGCCGGGGAAATCAGGTTGATGGGCTGGAAATGCAGTAAGCATCTAGTGCCTCCCCCTGCACAGATCAGGAATTTAGCGGACTTCCCCCTGCCAGGGAACAAATGTGACACCAGGCAGCAGCGTGGAGGGCAGCCCCAAATCTCCCCCAACCACTCGGCCACGTTGTGGAATACTGAGTGTGGCGAGGTTCCATCCACTGTCTGCAGCGCCTGAGATCACCTAGTATCCCTCCGCGTGTCTTCCCCAATTGACTTTTATGCGGGCTGCCGGGGAAAAGCGGGGGTTGTGCTGGAAACACAGGTAGCATCTAGTGCATCCCCCTTGACAGATGAGGTATGTAGCGGTCTTCCCCCTGCAAGGGAACACGTGTGACACCAGGCAGCTTCGTGGAGGGCGGCCCAAAACTTCCCACACCCACTCGGCAGCGTTCCTGAATTCTGAGTGTGGCGATGATCCGTCCTCTGTATGCAGTGCCTGGGATCTTCTAGGAGCACTCCGAGTGTCTTCCCCGAGTGTCTCGTAGTGCGGGCTGCCTGGGAAAGGCGGGGGTTGGGCTGGAAATGCAGGTAGCATCTAGTGCCTCCCCCTGCCCAGATCAGTTAATTAGCGGACTTCCTCCTGCAAGGAACACCTGTGAAACCAGGCAGCTGCGTGGAGGGCGGCTCCAAACCTCCCCCTCCCACTCATCCACGTTCTGGAAATCTGAGTGTGGCGAGGTTCCATCCACTGTCTGCATTGCCTGGGATCTCCTAGGAGCCCTCCGCGAGTCTTCCGCGAGTGACTCTTATGCGGGCTGCCGGGGAAAGGCGGGGGTTTGGCTGGAAACACAGGTAGAATCTAGTGCCTCCCCCTGGACCGATGAGGTATTTAGCGGTCTTCCCCCTGCAAGGGAACACCTATGACACCAGGCAGCTGCGTGGATGGCGGCCCAAAACCTCCCACAAACACTCGGCCGCGTTCCTGAATTCTGAGTGTGGCGAGGTTCCGTCCTCTGTCTGCAGATCCTGGGATCTCCTAGGAGCCCTCCGCGTGACTTCCCCGAGTTTCTCCTAGTGCGGGCTGTCGGGGAAAGGCGGGGGTTGGCCTGGAAATTCAGGTAGCATCTAGTGCCTCCCCCTGCCCAGATCAGGTAATTATCGGACTTCCTCCTGCCAGGGAACACTTGTGACACCAGGCAGCTGTGGGGAGGTCGGCCCCAAACCTCCCCAACCCACTCGGCCGCGTTCTGGAATTCTCATTGTTTTGAGGTTCAGTCCTATGTTTTCGGCGCCTGGAATCCTCTAGGGGCACTCCGAGTGTCTTCCCCGAGTGTCTCGTAGTGCGGGTTCCCGGGGAATGGCGGAGGTTGGGCTATAAATGCAGGGAGCATCTAGTGCCTACCCCTGCACAGATGAGGTAATTAGCGGACTTCCCCCTGCAAGGGAACACCTGTTACACCAGGCAGCTGCGTGGAGGGCGGCCCCAAACCTCCCCAACACACTCGGCCGCATTCCGGAATCCTGAGTGTGGCGAGGTTCCATCCACTGTCTGCAGCGCCTGGGATCTCCTAGGATCCCTCCGCGTGTCTTCCCGAGTGACATTTATGCGGGCTGCCTGGGAAAGGCGGGGGTTGGGCTGGAAACACAGGTAGCATCTATTGCCTCCCCCTGGACACAGGAGGTATTTAGCTGTCTTCCCCCTGCAAGGGAACACCTGTGACACCAGGCAGCTGCATGGTGGGCGGCCCCAAAACTCCCCCACCCACTCGGACGCGTTCTGGAATTTTGAGTGTGGGGAGGTTTAGTCCTCTGTTTGCGGCGCCTGGGATCCCATAGGAGCACTCCGAGTGTCTTCCCCGAGTGTTTCCTAGTGCGGGCTGCTGGGGAAAGGCGGGGGTTGGGCTGGAATTTCAGGTAGCATCTAGTGCCTCCCCCTGGATGTATCAGGTAATTAGCGGACATCCCCCTGCCAGGGAACACATGTGACACCAGGTAGCTGGGTGGAAGGCGGCCCCAACCTCCCCCACCCACTCGGCCGCGTTCCTGAATTCTGAGTGTGGCGAGGTTCCGTCCTCTGTCTGCAGCGCCTAGGATCACCTAGAAGCCCTCCGCGTATCTTCCCCGAGTGTTTCCTAGTGCGGGCTGCCGGGGAAAGGCGGGGGTTGGTCTGGAAATGCAGGAAGCATCTAGTGCCTCCCCCTGCACAGATCAGGTAATTAGCAAACATCCTCCTGCCAGGGAACACCTGTGACACCAGGCAGCTGCGTGGATGGCGGCACCAAAACTCCCCCACCCACTCGGCCACGTTCTGGGATTCTGAGTGTGGCGAGGTTCCATCCACTGTGTGCAGCACCTGAGAACTCCTAGGAGCCTTCCGCGTGTCTTCCCCGAGTGTCTCCTAGTGCGGGCTGCCGGGGAAAAGCGGGGGTTGGGCTGGAAATGCAGGAAGCATCTAGTGCCTCCCCCTGCACAGATCAAATAATTAGCGGACTTCATCCTGCCAGGGAACACCTGTGACACCAGGCAGCTGCGTGGAGGGTGGCCCCAAAACTCCCCCACCCACTCGGCCACGTTCTGGAATTCTGAGTGTTGCGAGGTTCCATCGACTGTCTGCAGCGCCTGAGATCTCCTAGGAGCCCTCCGAGTGTCTTCCCCGAGTGTTTCCTAGTGCGGGCTGCCGGGGAAAGGCGGGGGTTGGTCTGGAAATGCAGGAAGCATCTAGTGCCTCCACCTGCACAGATCAGGTAATTAGCAAACATCCTCCTGCCAGGGAACACGTGTGAAACCAGGCAGCTGCGTGTAGGGCGGCCCCAAACCTCCCCCACCCACTCGGCCACGTTCCGGAATTCTGAGTGTGGCGAGGTTCCGTCCTCTGTCTGCAGCGCCTGGGATCTCCTAGGAGCCCTCCGAGTGTCTTCCCCGAGTGTCTCATAGTGCGGGCTGCCAGGGAAAGCCGGGTGATGTGCTGGAAATGCAGGTAGCATCTAGTGCCTCCCCCTGCACCGATCAGGTAATTAGCGGACTTCCGCCTGCAAGGGAACACCAGTGACACCAGGCAGCTGCGTGGTGGTCGGCCCCAAACCTCCGCAACCCACTCTTCCGCGTGCCGGATTTCTGAGTGTGGAGATGTTCCGTCCTCTGTCTGCAGAGCCTGGGATCTCCTAGGAGCCATCCGAGTGTCTTCCCCGAGTATATCATATTGCGGGCTGCGAGGGAAAGGCGGGGTTTGTGTTGGAAATGCAGGTAGCATCTAGTGCCTCCCCCTGCACAGATCAGGTAATTAGCGGACTTCCTCCTGCCAGGGAACAGCTGTGACACCATGCACCTGCATGGATGGCGGCCCCAAAACTCCCGCACCGACTGGGCCGCGTTCTGGAATTCTCATTGTGTTGAGTTTCAGTCCTCTGTTTGCGGCGACTGGGATCTCCTAGAAGCACTCCGCTTGTCTTCCCCGAGTGTCTCTTGTGCGGGCTGCCGGGGAAATGCGTGTGTCGGGCTGGAAATGCAGGTAGCATCTAGTGCCTCCCCCTGGAATGATCAGGTAATTATCGGATTTCTCCCTGCCAGGGAACACCTGTGACACCAGGCAGCTGCGTGGTGGGCGGCCCCAAACCTCCCCCACTCACTCGGCCACGTTCAGGAATTCTGAATTTGGCGAGGATCCATCCAGTGTCTGCAGGGCCTGGGATCTCCAAGGAGCCCTCCTTGTGTCTTCCCCAAGTGACTCTTATACAGGCTGCTGGGGAAAGTCGGGGGTTGGGCTGGAAATGCAGGAAGCTTCTAGATCCTCCCCCTGCACAGATCAGGGAATTAGCGGACTTCCCCCTGCCAGGGAACACCTGTGACACCATGCACCTTCATGGAGGGCGATCCCAAACCTCCCCATCCCACTCGGGCGCGTTCCGGATTTCTGAGAGTGGTGAGGTTCCGTCCTCTGTCTGCGGCGCCTGGGATCTCCTAGGAGCCCACCGCGTGTCTTTCCCGAGTGTTTCCTAGTGCGGGCTGCCGGGGAAATGCGGGGGTTGGGCTGGAAATGCCGGTAGCATCTAGTGCCTCCCCCTGCACAGATCAGGTAATTAGCGGACTTCCCCCTGCAAGGGAACACCTGTGACAACAGGCAGGTGCGTGTAGGGCGGCCCCAAAATTTCCCAACCCACTCAGCCGCGTTCCGATATTCTGAGTGTGGCGAGGTTTCGTCCTCTGTCTGCAGCGCGTGGGATCTACTAGGAGCCCTCCGAGTGTCTTCCCCGAGTGTCTCATAGTGCAGGCTGCCAGTGAAAGCCGGGGGTTGGGCTGGAAATGCAGGTAGCATCTAGTGCCTCCCCCTGCACAGATCAGGTAATTAGCGGACTTCCTCCTGCCAGGGAACACCTGTGACACCATGCACCTGCATGGAGGGCGGCCCCAAACCTCCCCCACCGACTGGGACTCGTTCTGGAATTCTCAATGTGTTGAGGTTCAGTGCACAGTTTGCGGCGCCTGGGATCTCCTAGAAGCACTCCGCTTGTCTTCCCCGAGTGTCTCATAGTGCGGGCTGACTTGGAAATGCTGGGGTTGTGCGGGAAATGCAGGTAGCATCTAGTGCCACCCCCTGGACTGATCAGGTAATTAGAGGACATCCCCCAGCCAGGGAACACATGTGACACCAGGCATCTGCGTGGAGGGCGGCCCCAAACTTCCACCACCCACTCGGCCGCTTTCCGGAATTCTGAGTGTGGCGATGTTCCGTCTTCTGTCTGCAGAGACTGGGATCTCCTAGGAGCCCTCCGAGTGTCTTCCCCGAGTGACTATTATGCGGGCTGGCGGGGAAAGGCGGGGGTTTGGCTGGAAACACAGGTAGCATCTATTGCCTCCCCCTGGACCGATGATGTATTTAGCGGTCTTACCCCTGCAAGGGAACACCTGTGACACCAGGCAGCTGTGGGGAGGGCGGCCCCAAACCTCCCCAACCCACTCGGCCGCGTTCTGGAATTCTCATTGTTTTGAGGTTCAGTCCTATGTTTTCGGCACCTGGGATCCTCTAGGGGCACTCCAAGTGTCTTCCCCGAGTGTCTCGTAGTGTGGGTTCCCGGGGAAAGGCGGTTGTTGGGCTGGAAATGCAGGTAGGATCTAGTGCATACCCCTGCACAAATGAGGTAATTAACGGACTTCCCCCTGCAAGGGAACACCTGTTACACCAGGTAGCTGCGTGGTGGGCGGCCCAAAACATCCCCAACCCAATCGGCCGCATTCCGGAATTCTGAGTGTCGCGAGGTTCCCTCCTCTGTCTGCAGTGCCTGGGATCTTCTAGGAGCCCTCCGCGTGTCTTCCCCGGGTGACTCCTAGTGCGGGCTGCTGGGGAAAAGCGGGGGTGGGGCTAGAATAGCAGGTATCATCTAGAGCCTCCCCCTGGACAGATCAGGTAATTAGCGGAATTCCCCCTGCCAGGGAACACCTGTGACACCAGGCATCTGCGTGGAAGGCAGCCCCAAACCTCCCCGAAACACTCGGGCACGTTCCGGAATTCTGAGTTTGGCGAGGTTCCATCCACTGTCTGCAGCGCCTGGGATCTCCTAGGATCCCTCCGCGTGTCTTCCCCGAGTGACTTTTATGCGGGCTGCCGGGGAAAGGCGGGGGTTGGGCTGGAAACACAGGTAGCATCTATAGCCTCCACCTGGACACATGAGGTATTTAGCTGTCTTCCCCCTGCAAGGGAACACCTGTGACACCAGGCAGTTGCGTGGATGGTGGCCCCAAACCTCCCCCAACCACTCGGCCGCGTTCTGGAATTTTGAGAGTGGGGAGGTTTAGTGCTCTGTTTGCGGCGCCTGGGATCCCCTTGGGGCACTCCGAGTGTCTTACCCTAGTGTCACGTATTGCGGGCTGCCGGGGAAATGCGGGGTTTGGGCTGGAAATGCAGGAAGTTTCAAGTGCCTCCTCCTGCAGAGATCAGGTAATTAGCGTACTTCCTCCTGCCAGGGAACACCTGTGACACCAGGCAGCTGCGTGGAGGGCGGCGCCAAACCTCCCCCACCCACTCGGCCACGTTCTGGAATTCTGAGTGTGGCGAGGTTCCATCCACTGTCTTCAGCGCCTGGGATCTCCTAGGAGCCCTCCGTGTGTCTTCCTCGAGTGTCTCCTAGTGCGGGCTGCCGGGAAATGCTGGGGTTGGGCTGGAAATGCAGGTAACATCCAGTGCCTCTTCCTGAACAGATCAGGTATTTAGCGGACTTCTTCCTCCCAGCGAACACATGTGACATCAGGCAGCTGCGTGGATGGCGGCCCCAAACCTCCCCCAACCACTCGGCCGCGTTCCTGAATTCTGAGTGTGTCGAGATTCCGTCCTCTGTCTGCAGCTCCTGGGATCTCCTAGGAGCCCTCCGCGTGACTTCCCCGAGTGTCTCCTAGTGCGGGCTGTCGGGGAAAATCGGGGGTTGTGCTGGAAATGCAGGTAGCATCTAGTGCCTCCCCCTGCCCAGATCAGGTAATTAGCGGACTTCCTCCTGCCAGGGAACACCTGTGAAACCAGGCAGCTGTGGGGAGGGCGGCCCCAAACCTCCCCAACCCACTCGGACGCGTTCTGGAATTCTCATTGTTTTGAGGTTCAGTCCTATGTTTTCGGCGCCTGGGATCCTCTAGGGGCACTCCGAGTGTCTTCCCCGAGTGTCTTGTAGTGCGGGTTCCCGGGGAAATGCGGGGGTTGGGCTGGAAATGCAGGTAGAATCTAGTGCCTACCCCTGCACAGATGAGGTAATTAGCGGAATTTCCCCTGCAAGGGAACACCTGTGACACCAGGCAGCTGCGTGGAGGGCGGCCCCAAATTTCCCCACCCACTCGGCCGCTTTCCGGAATTCTGAGTGTGGCGATGTTCCGTCCTCTGTCTGCAGAGCCTGGGATTTCCTAGGAGCCCTCCGAGTGTCTTCCCCGAGTATCTCATAGTGCGGGCTGCGAGGGAAATGCGGGGTTTGGGTTGGAAATGCAGGTAGCATCTAGTGCCTCCCCCTGCACAGATCAGGTAATTTGCGGACTTCCTCCTGCCAGGGAACACCTGTGACACCATGCACCTGCATGGAGGGCGGCCCCAAACCTCCCCCACCCACTCAGCAGCGTTCTGGAATTTTGAGTGTGGGGAGGTTTAGTCCTCTGTTTGCGGCGCCTGGGATCCCCTTGGGGCACTCCGAGTGTCTTACCCTAGTGTAACGTATTGCGTTCTGCCGCGGAAATGCGGGGTTTGGGCTGGAAATGCAGGAAGTTTCTAGTGCCTCTCCCTGCACAGATCAGGTAATTAGCGTACTTCCTCCTGCCAGGGAACACCTGTGACACCAGGCAGCTGCGTGGAGGGCGGCATCAAACCTCCCCCACACACTCGGCCACGTTCTGGAATTCTGAGTGTGGCGAGGTTCCATCCACTGTCTTCAGCACCTGGGACCTCCTATGAGCCCTCCGTGTGTCTTCCCCGAGTGTCTCCTAGTGCGAGCTGCCGGGAAATGTGGGGGTTGGGCTGGAAATGCAGGTAACATCTAGTGCCTCTCCCTGAACAGATCAGGTATTTAGCGGATTTCTTCCTCCCAGCGAACACCTGTGACATCAGGCAGCTGCGTGAAAGACGGCCCAAAACCTCCCCAACCCACTCGAAAGCGTTCCGGTATTCTGAGTGTGGAGAGATCCGTCCCCTGTCTGCAGTGCCTGGGATCTCCTAGGAGCCCTCCGCATGTCTTCCCCGAGTGTCTTCTATTGCAGGCTGCCGGGGAAATCAGTGGGATGGGCTGGAAATGCAGGTAGCATCTAGTGCCTCCCCCTGCACAGATCAGGTAATTAGCGGAATTCCTCTTGTCAGGGAAGACCTGTGACACCATGCACCTGCATGGAGGGCGGCCCCAATCCTCCCCAATCCACTCGGCCACGTTCTGGAATTCTGAGTGTGGGGAGGTTTAGTCCTCTGTTTGCGGCACCTGGGATCCCCTAGGAGCACTCCGAGTGTCTTCCCCGAGTGTTTCCTAGTGCGGGCTGCCTGGGAAAGGCGGGGGTTTGGCTGGAATTGCAGGTAGCATCTAGTGCCTCCCCCTGGATGTATCAGGTAATTAGCGGACATCCCCCTGACAGGGAACACATGTGACACCAAGCAGATGGGTGGAAGGCGGCCCCAAACCTCCCCCACCCACTCGGCCGAGTTCCGGAATTCTGAGTGTGGCGAGGTTCCGTCCTTTGTCTGCAGCGCCTGGGATCTCCTAGAAACCCTCCGCGTGTCTTCCCCGAGTGTTTCGTAGTGCGGACTGCCGGGGAAATCAGGTTGATGGGCTGGAAATGCAGTAAGCATCTAGTGCCTCCCCCTGCACAGATCAGGAATTTAGCGGACTTCCCCCTGCCAGGGAACAAATGTGACACCAGGCAGCAGCGTGGAGGGCAGCCCCAAATCTCCCCCAACCACTCGGCCACGTTGTGGAATACTGAGTGTGGCGAGGTTCCATCCACTGTCTGCAGCGCCTGAGATCACCTAGTATCCCTCCGCGTGTCTTCCCCAATTGACTTTTATGCGGGCTGCCGGGGAAAAGCGGGGGTTGTGCTGGAAACACAGGTAGCATCTAGTGCATCCCCCTTGACAGATGAGGTATGTAGCGGTCTTCCCCCTGCAAGGGAACACGTGTGACACCAGGCAGCTTCGTGGAGGGCGGCCCAAAACTTCCCACACCCACTCGGCAGCGTTCCTGAATTCTGAGTGTGGCGATGATCCGTCCTCTGTATGCAGTGCCTGGGATCTTCTAGGAGCACTCCGAGTGTCTTCCCCGAGTGTCTCGTAGTGCCGGCTGCCTGGGAAAGGCGGGGGTTGGGCTGGAAATGCAGGTAGCATCTAGTGCCTCCCCCTGCCCAGATCAGTTAATTAGCGAACTTCCTCCTGCAAGGAACACCTGTGAAACCAGGCAGCTGCGTGGAGGGCGGCTCCAAACCTCCCCCTCCCACTCATCCACGTTCTGGAAATCTGAGTGTGGCGAGGTTCCATCCACTGTCTGCATTGCCTGGGATCTCCTAGGAGCCCTCCGCGAGTCTTCCGCGAGTGACTCTTATGCGGGCTGCCGGGGAAAGGCGGGGGTTTGGCTGGAAACACAGGTAGAATCTAGTGCCTCCCCCTGGACCGATGAGGTATTTAGCGGTCTTCCCCCTGCAAGGGAACACCTATGACACCAGGCAGCTGCGTGGATGGCGGCCCAAAACCTCCCACAAACACTCGGCCGCGTTCCTGAATTCTGAGTGTGGCGAGGTTCCGTCCTCTGTCTGCAGATCCTGGGATCTCCTAGGAGCCCTCCGCGTGACTTCCCCGAGTTTCTCCTAGTGCGGGCTGTCGGGGAAAGGCGGGGGTTGGCCTGGAAATTCAGGTAGCATCTAGTGCCTCCCCCTGCCCAGATCAGGTAATTATCGGACTTCCTCCTGCCAGGGAACACTTGTGACACCAGGCAGCTGTGGGGAGGTCGGCCCCAAACCTCCCCAACCCACTCGGCCGCGTTCTGGAATTCTCATTGTTTTGAGGTTCAGTCCTATGTTTTCGGCGCCTGGAATCCTCTAGGGGCACTCCGAGTGTCTTCCCCGAGTGTCTCGTAGTGCGGGTTCCCGGGGAATGGCGGAGGTTGGGCTATAAATGCAGGGAGCATCTAGTGCCTACCCCTGCACAGATGAGGTAATTAGCGGACTTCCCCCTGCAAGGGAACACCTGTTACACCAGGCAGCTGCGTGGAGGGCGGCCCCAAACCTCCCCAACACACTCGGCCGCATTCCGGAATCCTGAGTGTGGCGAGGTTCCATCCACTGTCTGCAGCGCCTGGGATCTCCTAGGATCCCTCCGCGTGTCTTCCCGAGTGACATTTATGCGGGCTGCCTGGGAAAGGCGGGGGTTGGGCTGGAAACACAGGTAGCATCTATTGCCTCCCCCTGGACACAGGAGGTATTTAGCTGTCTTCCCCCTGCAAGGGAACACCTGTGACACCAGGCAGCTGCATGGTGGGCGGCCCCAAAACTCCCCCACCCACTCGGACGCGTTCTGGAATTTTGAGTGTGGGGAGGTTTAGTCCTCTGTTTGCGGCGCCTGGGATCCCATAGGAGCACTCCGAGTGTCTTCCCCGAGTGTTTCCTAGTGCGGGCTGCTGGGGAAAGGCGGGGGTTGGGCTGGAATTTCAGGTAGCATCTAGTGCCTCCCCCTGGATGTATCAGGTAATTAGCGGACATCCCCCTGCCAGGGAACACATGTGACACCAGGTAGCTGGGTGGAAGGCGGCCCCAACCTCCCCCACCCACTCGGCCGCGTTCCTGAATTCTGAGTGTGGCGAGGTTCCGTCCTCTGTCTGCAGCGCCTAGGATCACCTAGAAGCCCTCCGCGTATCTTCCCCGAGTGTTTCCTAGTGCGGGCTGCCGGGGAAAGGCGGGGGTTGGTCTGGAAATGCAGGAAGCATCTAGTGCCTCCCCCTGCACAGATCAGGTAATTAGCAAACATCCTCCTGCCAGGGAACACCTGTGACACCAGGCAGCTGCGTGGATGGCGGCACCAAAACTCCCCCACCCACTCGGCCACGTTCTGGGATTCTGAGTGTGGCGAGGTTCCATCCACTGTGTGCAGCACCTGAGAACTCCTAGGAGCCTTCCGCGTGTCTTCCCCGAGTGTCTCCTAGTGCGGGCTGCCGGGGAAAAGCGGGGGTTGGGCTGGAAATGCAGGAAGCATCTAGTGCCTCCCCCTGCACAGATCAAATAATTAGCGGACTTCATCCTGCCAGGGAACACCTGTGACACCAGGCAGCTGCGTGGAGGGTGGCCCCAAAACTCCCCCACCCACTCGGCCACGTTCTGGAATTCTGAGTGTTGCGAGGTTCCATCGACTGTCTGCAGCGCCTGAGATCTCCTAGGAGCCCTCCGAGTGTCTTCCCCGAGTGTTTCCTAGTGCGGGCTGCCGGGGAAAGGCGGGGGTTGGTCTGGAAATGCAGGAAGCATCTAGTGCCTCCACCTGCACAGATCAGGTAATTAGCAAACATCCTCCTGCCAGGGAACACGTGTGAAACCAGGCAGCTGCGTGTAGGGCGGCCCCAAACCTCCCCCACCCACTCGGCCACGTTCCGGAATTCTGAGTGTGGCGAGGTTCCGTCCTCTGTCTGCAGCGCCTGGGATCTCCTAGGAGCCCTCCGAGTGTCTTCCCCGAGTGTCTCATAGTGCGGGCTGCCAGGGAAAGCCGGGTGATGTGCTGGAAATGCAGGTAGCATCTAGTGCCTCCCCCTGCACCGATCAGGTAATTAGCGGACTTCCGCCTGCAAGGGAACACCAGTGACACCAGGCAGCTGCGTGGTGGTCGGCCCCAAACCTCCGCAACCCACTCTTCCGCGTGCCGGATTTCTGAGTGTGGAGATGTTCCGTCCTCTGTCTGCAGAGCCTGGGATCTCCTAGGAGCCATCCGAGTGTCTTCCCCGAGTATATCATATTGCGGGCTGCGAGGGAAAGGCGGGGTTTGTGTTGGAAATGCAGGTAGCATCTAGTGCCTCCCCCTGCACAGATCAGGTAATTAGCGGACTTCCTCCTGCCAGGGAACAGCTGTGACACCATGCACCTGCATGGATGGCGGCCCCAAAACTCCCGCACCGACTGGGCCGCGTTCTGGAATTCTCATTGTGTTGAGTTTCAGTCCTCTGTTTGCGGCGACTGGGATCTCCTAGAAGCACTCCGCTTGTCTTCCCCGAGTGTCTCTTGTGCGGGCTGCCGGGGAAATGCGTGTGTCGGGCTGGAAATGCAGGTAGCATCTAGTGCCTCCCCCTGGAATGATCAGGTAATTATCGGATTTCTCCCTGCCAGGGAACACCTGTGACACCAGGCAGCTGCGTGGTGGGCGGCCCCAAACCTCCCCCACTCACTCGGCCACGTTCAGGAATTCTGAATTTGGCGAGGATCCATCCAGTGTCTGCAGGGCCTGGGATCTCCAAGGAGCCCTCCTTGTGTCTTCCCCAAGTGACTCTTATACAGGCTGCTGGGGAAAGTCGGGGGTTGGGCTGGAAATGCAGGAAGCTTCTAGATCCTCCCCCTGCACAGATCAGGGAATTAGCGGACTTCCCCCTGCCAGGGAACACCTGTGACACCATGCACCTTCATGGAGGGCGATCCCAAACCTCCCCATCCCACTCGGGCGCGTTCCGGATTTCTGAGAGTGGTGAGGTTCCGTCCTCTGTCTGCGGCGCCTGGGATCTCCTAGGAGCCCACCGCGTGTCTTTCCCGAGTGTTTCCTAGTGCGGGCTGCCGGGGAAATGCGGGGGTTGGGCTGGAAATGCCGGTAGCATCTAGTGCCTCCCCCTGCACAGATCAGGTAATTAGCGGACTTCCCCCTGCAAGGGAACACCTGTGACAACAGGCAGGTGCGTGTAGGGCGGCCCCAAAATTTCCCAACCCACTCAGCCGCGTTCCGATATTCTGAGTGTGGCGAGGTTTCGTCCTCTGTCTGCAGCGCGTGGGATCTACTAGGAGCCCTCCGAGTGTCTTCCCCGAGTGTCTCATAGTGCAGGCTGCCAGTGAAAGCCGGGGGTTGGGCTGGAAATGCAGGTAGCATCTAGTGCCTCCCCCTGCACAGATCAGGTAATTAGCGGACTTCCTCCTGCCAGGGAACACCTGTGACACCATGCACCTGCATGGAGGGCGGCCCCAAACCTCCCCCACCGACTGGGACTCGTTCTGGAATTCTCAATGTGTTGAGGTTCAGTGCACTGTTTGCGGCGCCTGGGATCTCCTAGAAGCACTCCGCTTGTCTTCCCCGAGTGTCTCATAGTGCGGGCTGACTTGGAAATGCTGGGGTTGTGCGGGAAATGCAGGTAGCATCTAGTGCCACCCCCTGCAAAGATCAGGTAATTAGCGGAATTCCTCCTTTCAGGGAACACCTGTGACACCATGAACCTGCATGGTGGGCGGCCCCAAACCTCCCCCTCCCACTCGGCCACGTTCTGGAATTCTGAGTGTGGCGAGGTTCCATCCACTGTCTGCATCGCCTGGGATCTCCTAGGAGCCCTCCGCGAGTCTTCCCCGAGTGACTTTTATGCGGGCTGCCGGGGAAAGGCGGGGGTTTGGCTGGAAACACAGGTAGCATCTAGTGCCACCCCCTGGACCGATGAGGTATTTAGCGGTCTTCCCCCTGCAAGGGAACACCTGTGACACCAGGCAGCTGCGTGGATGGCGGCCCCAAATCTCCCCCAACCACTCGGCCGCGTTCCTGAATTCTGAGTGTGGCGAAGTTCCGTCCTCTGTCTGCAGCTCCTGGTATCTCCTAGGAGCCCTCCGCGTGACTTCCCCGAGTGTCTCCTAGTGCGGGCTGTCGGGGAAAAGCGGGGGTTGGGCTGGAAATGCAAATAGAATCTAGTGCCTCCCCCTGCACAGATCAGGTAATTAGCGGACTTCTGCCTGCAAGGGAACACCAGTGACACCAGGCAGCTGCGTGGAGGTCGGCCCCAAACCTCCCCAACCCACTCTTCCGCGTTCCGGAATTCTGAGTGTGGCGATGTTCCGTCCTCTGTCTGCAGAGCCTGGGATCTCCTAGGAGCCATCCGGTTGTCTTCCCCGAGTATCTCATATTGCGGGCTGCGAGGGAAATGCGGGGTTTGTATTGGAAATGCAGGTAGCATCTAGTGCCTCCCCCTGCACAGATCAGGTAATTAGCGGACTTCCTCCTGCCAGGGAACACCTGTGACACCATGCACCTGCATGGAGGGCGGCCCCAAACCTCCAACACCCACTCGGCCGAGTTCTGGAATTTTGAGTGTGGGGAGGTTTAGTCCTCTGTTTGCGGTGCCTGGGATCCCCTAGGAGCACTCCGAGTGTCTTCCCCGAGTGTCTCGTAGTGCGGGCTTCCGGGGAAAGGCGGGGGTTTTGTTGGAAATGCAGGTAGCATCTAGTGCCTCCCCCTGGACGGATCAGGTAATTAGCGGATTTCTCCCTGCAAGGGAACACCTGTGAAACCAGGCAGCTGCGTGGAGGGCGGCCCCAAACCTCCAACACTCTCTCGGCCAAGTTCAGGATTTCTGAGTTTGGCGAGGATCCATCCACTGTCTGCAGCGCCTGGGATCTCCAAGGAGCCAACCGCGTGTCTTTCCCGAGTGTTTCCTAGTGCTGGCTGCCGGGGAAATGCGGGGGTTGGGCTGGAAATGCAGGTAGCATCTAGTGCCTCCCCCTGCACAGATCAGGTAATTAGCGGACTTCCGTCTGCAAGGGAACACCAGTGACACCAGGCAGCTGCGTGGGGGTCGGCCCCAAACCTCCGCAACCCACTCTTCCGCGTTCCGGAATTCTGAGTGTGGCGATGTTCCGTCCTTTGTCTGCAGAGCCTGGGATCTCCTTGGAGCCCTCCACGTGTCTTCTCCGAGTGTCTCTTGTGCGGGCTGCCGGGGAAATGCGGGAGTTGGGCTGGAATTGCAGGTAGCATCCAGTGCCTCCCCCTGCACAGATCAGGTATTTAGCGGACTTCTTCCTTCCAGCGAAAACCTGTGACACCAGGCAGCTACGTGGTGGGCGATCCCAAACCTCCCCCACCCACTCGGCCGCGTTCCGGAATTCTGAGAGTGGCGAGGTTCGGTCCTCTGTCTGCAGCACCTGGGATCTCCTAGGAGCCCACCGCGTGTCTTTCCCGAGTGTTTCCTAGTGCGGGCTGCCTGGGAAATACGGGGGTTGGGCTGGAAATGCAGGTAGCATCTAGTGCCTCCCCCTGCACAGATCAGGTAATTAGCGGACTTCCCCCTGCCAGGGAACACCTGTGACACCAGGCAGGTGCGTGTAGGGCGGCCCCAAAATTTCCCAACCCACTCGGCTGCGTTCCGATATTCTGAGTGTGGCGAGGTTCCGTCCTCGGTCTGCAGCGCCTGGGATCTCCTAGGAGCACTCCGAGTGTCTTCCCCGAGTGTCTCATAGTGCGGGCTGCCAGGGAAAGCCGGGTGTTGGGCTGGAAATGCAGGTAGCATCTAGTGCCTCCCCCTGCACAGATCAGGTAATTAGCGGACTTCCTCCTGCCAGGGAACACCTGTGACACCATGCACCTTCATGGAGGGCGGCCCCAATCCTCCCCCACCGACTGGGCCTCGTTCTGGAATTCTCATTGTGTTGAGGTTCAGTCCACTGTTTGCGGCACCTGGGATCTCCTAGAAGCACTCCGCTTGTCTTCACCGAGTGTCTCATAGTGCGGGCTGACTTGGAAATGCGGGGGTTGGGCTGGAAATGCAGGTAGCATCTAGTGCCTCCCCCTGCAAAAATCAGGTAATTAGCGGAATTCCTCCTTTCAGGGAACACCTGTGTCACCATGCACCTGCATGGTGGGCGGCCCCAAACCTCCCCCTTCCACTCGGCCACGTTCTGGAATTCTGAGTGTGGCGAGGTTCCATCCACTGTCTGCATCGCCTGGGATCTCCTATGAGCCCTCCGCGAGTCTTCCCCGAGTGACTTTTATGCGGGCTGCCGGGGAAAGGAGGGGGTTTGGCTGGAAACACAGGTAGCATCTAGTGCCTCCCCCTGGACCGATGAGGTATTTAGCCGTCTTCCCCCTGCAAGGGAACACCTGTGACACCAGGCAGCTGCGTGGAGGTCGGCCCCAAACCTCCCAAACCCACTCTTCCGCGTTCCGGAATTCTGAGTGTGGCGATGTTCCGTCCTCTGTCTGCAGAGCCTGGGATCTCCTAGGAGCCATCCGAGTGTCTTCCCCGAGTATCTCATAGTGCGGGCTGCGAGGGAAATGCGGGGTTTGTATTGGAAATGCAGGTAGCATCTAGAGCCTCCCCCTGCACATATCAGGTAATTAGCGGAATTCCTCCTGCCAGGGAACACCTGTGACACCATGCACCTGCATGGAGGGCGGCCCCAAACCTCCCCCACCCACTCGGCCGCGTTCTGGAATTTTGAGTGTGGGGAGGTTTAGTCCTCTGTTTGCGGTGCCTGGGATCCCCTAGGAGCCCTCCGAGTGTCTTCCCCGAGTGTCTCGTAGTGCGGGCTGCCGGTGAAAGGCGGGGGTTTTGTTGGAAATGCAGGTAGCATCTAGTGCCTCCCCCTGCACAGATCAGTTAATTACCGGACTTCCTCCTGCCAGGGAACACCTGTGAAACCAGGCAGCTGCGTGGAGGGAGGCTCCAAACCTCCCACTCCCACTCGGCCACGTTCTGGAATTCTGAGGGTGGCGAGGTTCCTTCCACTGTCTGCATCGCCTGGGATCTCCTAGGAGCCCTCCGCGAGTCTTCCCCGAGTGACTCTTATGCGGGCTGCCGGGGAAAGGCGGGGTTTAGCTGGAAACACAGGTAGCATCTAGTGCCTCCCCCTGGACCGATGAGGAATTTACCGGTCTTCCCCCTGCAAGGGAACACCTGTGACACCAGGCAGCTGCGTGGAGGTCGGCCCCAAACCTCCCTAACCCACTCTGCCGCGTTCCGGAATTCTGAGTGTGGCGATGTTCCGTCCTCTGTCTGCAGAGCCTGGGATCACCAAGGAGCCATCCGAGTGTCTTCCCCGAGTATCTCATAGTGCGGGCTGCGAGGGAAAGGCGGGGTTTGTGTTGGAAATGCAGGTAGCATCTAGTGCCTCCCCCTGCACAGATCAGGTAATTAGCGGACTTCCTCCTGTCAGGGAAACCTGTGACACCATGCACCTGCATGGAGGGCGGCCCCAATCCTCCCCAATCCACTCGGCCACGGTCTGGAATTCTGAGTGTGGGGAGGTTTAGTCCTCTGTTTGCAGCGCCTGGGATCCACTTGGAGCACTCCGCGTGTCTTCCCCGAGTGTCTCGTAGTGCGGGTTGCCGGGGAAAGGAGGGGGTTGGGCTGGAAATGCCGGTAGCATCAAGTGCCAACCCCTGGAAGGATCAGGTAATTAGCGGATATCCCCGAGCCAGGGAACACATGTGACACCAGGCAGCTGGGTGGAGGGCGGCCCCAAACTTCCCCCACCCACTCGGCCGATTTCCGGAATTATGAATGTGACGAGTTTCCATGCTCTGTCTGCAGTGCCTGGGATCTCCTAGAAGCCCTCCGCGTGTCTTCACCGAGTGTCTCATAGTGCGGGCTGCCGGGGAAATGCGGGGGTTGTTCTGGAAATGCAGGAAGCATCTAGTGCCTCCCCCTGCACAGATCAGGTAATTAGCGGAATTCCTCCTGCCAGGGAACACCTGTGACACCAGGCAGCTACGTGGTGGGCGATCCCAAACCTCCCCCACCCACTTGGCCGCGTTCCGGAATTCTGAGAGTGGCGAGGTTCCGTCCTCTGTCTGCAGCACCTTGGATCTCCTAGGAGCCCACCGCGTGTCTTTCCCGAGTGTTTCCAAGTGCGGGCTGCCGGTGAAATACGGGGGTTGGGCTGGAAATGCAGGTAGCATCTAGTGCCTCCCCCTGCACAGATCAGGTAATTAGCGGACTTCCTCCTGCCAGGGAACACCTGTGACACCATGCACCTGCATGGAGGGCGGCCCCAAACCTCCAACACCCACTCGGCCGAGTTCTGGAATTTTGAGTGTGGGGAGGTTTAGTCCTCTGTTTGCGGTGCCTGGGATCCCCTAGGAGCACTCCGAGTGTCTTCCCCGAGTGTCTCGTAGTGCGGGCTTCCGGGGAAAGGCGGGTGTTTTGTTGGAAATGCAGGTAGCATCTAGTGCCTCCCCCTGGACGGATCAGGTAATTAGCGGATTTCTCCCTGCAAGGGAACACCTGTGAAACCAGGCAGCTGCGTGGAGGGCGGCCCCAAACCTCCAACACTCTCTCGGCCAAGTTCAGGATTTCTGAGTTTGGCGAGGATCCATCCACTGTCTGCAGCGCCTGGGATCTCCAAGGAGCCCTCCGCGTGTCTTCCACGAGTGACTCTTCTACGGGCTGCCGGGGAAAGGTGGGGGTTGGGCTGGAATTGTAGGTAGCATCTAGTGCCTCCCCCTGGACGGATCAGGTAATTAGCGGAATTCCCCCTGCCAGGGAACTCCTGTGACACCAGGCAGCTGCGTGGTGGGCGACCCCAAACATCCCCCACGCACTCGGCCACGTTCTGGAATTCTGAGTTTGGCGAGGTTCCATCCACTGTCTGCAGCACCTGAGATCTCCTAGGATCCTTCCGCGTGTCTTCCCCGAGTGACTTTTATGCGGGCTGCCGGGGAAAGACGGGTGTTGGGCTGGAAAAACAGGTAGCATCTTGTGACTCCCCCTGGAGTGATGAGGAATTAACGGTCTTCCCCCTGCAAGGGAACACCTGTGACACCAGGCAGCTTCGTGGAGGGCGGCCCAAAACCTCCCCCAACCACTAGGCCGCGTTTCTGAATTCTGAGTGTGGCGATGATCCGTCCTCTGTCTGCAGTGCCTGGGATATCCTAGGAGCCCTCCGCGTGTCTTCCCCGAGTGTCTCCTAGTGCGGGCTCCCGGGGAATTGCGGGGGTTGGGCTGGAAATGCAGGTAGCATCTAGTGCCTCCCCCTGCACAGATGAGGTAATTAGCGGACTTCCTCCTGCCAGGGAACACCTGTGACACCAGGCAGCTTCGTGGAGGGTGGTCCCAAACCTCCCCCACCCACTCGGCCACGTTCCGGAATTCTGAGAATGGCAAGGTTCCGTCCTTTGTCTGCATCACCTGGGATCTCCAAGGAGCCAACCGCGTGTCTTCCCCGAGGGTTTCCTAGTGCGGGCTGCCGGGGAAATCCGGGGGTTGGGCGGGAAATGCAGGTAGCATCTAGTGCCTCCCCCTGCACAGATCAGGTATTTAGCGGACTTCCTCCTGTCAGGGAACACCTGTGACACCATGCACCTGCATGGAGGTCTGCCCCAAACCTCCCCCACCCACTCGGCCTCGTTCCGGAATTCTGCGTGTGGGGAGGTTTAGTCCTCTGTTTGCGGCACCAGGGATCCACTAGGAGCATTCCGAGTGTCTTCCCCGAGTGTCTCGTTGTGCGATCTGCCGGGGAAATGCGGGGGTTGGCCTGGATATGCAGGTAGAATCTAGTGTCGACCCCTGCACAGATGAGGAAATTAGCGGACTTCCCCCTGCCAGGGAACACCTGTGACACCAGGCAGCTGCGAGGAGGGCGGCCCCAAACCTCCCCAAACCACTCGGCCGCGTTCCAGAGTTCTGAGTGTCGCGAGGTTCCATCCTCTGTCTGCAGCGTCTGGGATTTCTAGGAGCCATCCGCGTGTCTACCCCAAGTGTCTCCTAGTGCAGAATGCAGGGGAAAAGCGGGGGTTGTGCTAGAAATGCAGGTAGCATCTAGTGCCTCCCCCTGGACAGATCAGGTAATTAGCGGACTGCCTCCTGCAAGGGAACACCTGTGACACCACGCAGGTTCGTGGTGGGCGATCCCAAACCTCCCCCACCCACTCGGCCGCGTTCCAGAATTCTGAGAGTGGCGAGGTTCCGTCCTCTCTCTGCAGCGCCTGGGATCTCCTAGGAGCCCACCGCGTGTCTTTCCCGAGTGTTTCCTAGTGCTGGCTGCCGGGGAAATGCGGGGGTTGGGCTGGAAATGCAGGTAGCATCTAGTGCCTCCCCCTGCACAGATCAGGTAATTAGCGGACTTCCCCCTGCCAGGGAACTCCTGTGACACCAGGCAGGTGCGTGTAAGGCGGCCCCAAAATTTCCCAACCCACTCGGCCGCGTTCCGGAATTCTGAGTATGGCGAGGTTCCGTCCTCTGTCTGCAGCACCTGGGATCTCCTAGGAGCCCTCCGAGTGTCTTCCCCGAATGTCTCATAGTGCGGGCTGCCAGGGAAAGCCTGGTGTTGGGCTGGAAATGCAGGTAGCATCTAGTGCCTCCCCCTGCACAGATCAGGTAATTAGCGGACTTCCGCCTGCAAGGGAACACCAGTGACACCAGGCAGCTGCGTGGGGGTCGGCCCCAAACCTCCGCAACCCACTCTTCCGCGTTCCGGAATTCTGAGTGTGGCGATGTTCCGTCCTTTGTCTGCAGAGCCTGGGATCTCCTTGGAGCCCTCCACGTGTCTTCTCCGAGTGTCTCTTGTGCGGGCTGCCGGGGAAAAGCGGGAGTTGGGCTGGAATTGCAGGTAGCATCCAGTGCCTCCCCCTGCACAGATCAGGTATTTAGCGGACTTCTTCCTTCCAGCGAAAACCTGTGACACCAGGCAGCTACGTGGTGGGCGATCCCAAACCTCCCCCACCCACTCGGCCGCGTTCCGGAATTCTGAGAGTGGCGAGGTTCGGTCCTCTGTCTGCAGCACCTGGGATCTCCTAGGAGCCCACCGCGTGTCTTTCCCGAGTGTTTCCTAGTGCGGGCTGCCTGGGAAATACGGGGGTTGGGCTGGAAATGCAGGTAGCATCTAGTGCCTCCCCCTGCACAGATCAGGTAATTAGCGGACTTCCCCCTGCCAGGGAACACCTGTGACACCAGGCAGGTGCGTGTAGGGCGGCCCCAAAATTTCCCAACCCACTCGGCTGCGTTCCGATATTCTGAGTGTGGCGAGGTTCCGTCCTCGGTCTGCAGCGCCTGGGATCTCCTAGGAGCACTCCGAGTGTCTTCCCCGAGTGTCTCATAGTGCGGGCTGCCAGGGAAAGCCGGGTGTTGGGCTGGAAATGCAGGTAGCATCTAGTGCCTCCCCCTGCACAGATCAGGTAATTAGCGGACTTCCTCCTGCCAGGGAACACCTGTGACACCATGCACCTTCATGGAGGGCGGCCCCAATCCTCCCCCACCGACTGGGCCTCGTTCTGGAATTCTCATTGTGTTGAGGTTCAGTCCACTGTTTGCGGCACCTGGGATCTCCTAGAAGCACTCCGCTTGTCTTCACCGAGTGTCTCATAGTGCGGGCTGACTTGGAAATGCGGGGGTTGGGCTGGAAATGCAGGTAGCATCTAGTGCCTCCCCCTGCAAAAATCAGGTAATTAGCGGAATTCCTCCTTTCAGGGAACACCTGTGTCACCATGCACCTGCATGGTGGGCGGCCCCAAACCTCCCCCTTCCACTCGGCCACGTTCTGGAATTCTGAGTGTGGCGAGGTTCCATCCACTGTCTGCATCGCCTGGGATCTCCTATGAGCCCTCCGCGAGTCTTCCCCGAGTGACTTTTATGCGGGCTGCCGGGGAAAGGAGGGGGTTTGGCTGGAAACACAGGTAGCATCTAGTGCCTCCCCCTGGACCGATGAGGTATTTAGCCGTCTTCCCCCTGCAAGGGAACACCTGTGACACCAGGCAGCTGCGTGGAGGTCGGCCCCAAACCTCCCAAACCCACTCTTCCGCGTTCCGGAATTCTGAGTGTGGCGATGTTCCGTCCTCTGTCTGCAGAGCCTGGGATCTCCTAGGAGCCATCCGAGTGTCTTCCCCGAGTATCTCATAGTGCGGGCTGCGAGGGAAATGCGGGGTTTGTATTGGAAATGCAGGTAGCATCTAGAGCCTCCCCCTGCACATATCAGGTAATTAGCGGAATTCCTCCTGCCAGGGAACACCTGTGACACCATGCACCTGCATGGAGGGCGGCCCCAAACCTCCCCCACCCACTCGGCCGCGTTCTGGAATTTTGAGTGTGGGGAGGTTTAGTCCTCTGTTTGCGGTGCCTGGGATCCCCTAGGAGCCCTCCGAGTGTCTTCCCCGAGTGTCTCGTAGTGCGGGCTGCCGGTGAAAGGCGGGGGTTTTGTTGGAAATGCAGGTAGCATCTAGTGCCTCCCCCTGAAAAGATCAGGTAATTAGCGGAATTCCCCCTGCAAGGGAACACCGATGACACCAGGCAGCTGCGTGGAGGGCGGCCCTTAAACTCCCCATACCACTCGGCCGCGTTCCAGAATTCTGAGTGTTGCGAGGTTCCGTCCTCTGTCTGCAGCGCCTGGGATCTCCTAGGAGCCCTCCGAGTGTCTTCCCCGAGTGTCTCGTAGTGCGGGCTGCCAGGGAAAGGCGGGGGTTGGGCTGGAAATGCAGGTAGCATCTAGTGCCTCCCCCTGCACAGATCAGTTAATTACCGGACTTCCTCCTGCCAGGGAACACCTGTGAAACCAGGCAGCTGCGTGGAGGGAGGCTCCAAACCTCCCACTCCCACTCGGCCACGTTCTGGAATTCTGAGGGTGGCGAGGTTCCTTCCACTGTCTGCATCGCCTGGGATCTCCTAGGAGCCCTCCGCGAGTCTTCCCCGAGTGACTCTTATGCGGGCTGCCGGGGAAAGGCGGGGTTTGGCTGGAAACACAGGTAGCATCTAGTGCCTCCCCCTGGACCGATGAGGAATTTACCGGTCTTCCCCCTGCAAGGGAACACCTGTGACACCAGGCAGCTGCGTGGAGGTCGGCCCCAAACCTCCCTAACCCACTCTGCCGCGTTCCGGAATTCTGAGTGTGGCGATGTTCCGTCCTCTGTCTGCAGAGCCTGGGATCACCAAGGAGCCATCCGAGTGTCTTCCCCGAGTATCTCATAGTGCGGGCTGCGAGGGAAAGGCGGGGTTTGTGTTGGAAATGCAGGTAGCATCTAGTGCCTCCCCCTGCACAGATCAGGTAATTAGCGGAATTCCTCCTGCCAGGGAACACCTGTGACACCAGGCAGCTACGTGGTGGGCGATCCCAAACCTCCCCCACCCACTTGGCCGCGTTCCGGAATTCTGAGAGTGGCGAGGTTCCGTCCTCTGTCTGCAGCACCTTGGATCTCCTAGGAGCACACCGCGTGTCTTTCCCGAGTGTTTCCAAGTGCGGGCTGCCGGTGAAATACGGGGGTTGGGCTGGAAATGCAGGTAGCATCTAGTGCCTCCCCCTGCACAGATCAGGTAATTAGCGGACTTCTTCCTGCCAGGGAACACCTGTGACACCAGGCAGGTGCGTGTAGGGCGGCCCCAAAATTTCCCAACCCACTCGACTGCGTTCCGATATTCTGAGTGTGGCGAGGTTCCGTCCTCTGTCTGCAGCGCCTGGGATCTCCTAGGAGCCCTCCGAGTGTCTTCCCCGAGTGTCTCATAGTGCGGGCTGACTTGGAAATGCGGGGGTTGGGCTGGAAATGCAGGTAGCATCTAGTGCCTCCCCCTGCACAGATCAGGTAATTAGCGGACTTCCTCCTGCCAGGGAACACCTGTGACACCATGCACCTGCATGGAGGGCGGCCCCAAACCTCGAACACCCACTCGGCCGAGTTCTGGAATTTTGAGTGTGGGGAGGTTTAGTCCTCTGTTTGCGGTGCCTGGGATCCCCTAGGAGCACTCCGAGTGTCTTCCCCGAGTGTCTCGTAGTGCGGGCTTCCGGGGAAAGGCGGGGGTTTTGTTGGAAATGCAGGTAGCATCTAGTGCCTCCCCCTGGACGGATCAGGTAATTAGCGGATTTCTCCCTGCAAGGGAACACCTGTGAAACCAGGCAGCTGCGTGGAGGGCGGCCCCAAACCTCCAACACTCTCTCGGCCAAGTTCAGGATTTCTGAGTTTGGCGAGGATCCATCCACTGTCTGCAGCGCCTGGGATCTCCAAGGAGCCCTCCGCGTGTCTTCCACGAGTGACTCTTCTACGGGCTGCCGGGGAAAGGTGGGTGTTGGGCTGGAATTGTAGGTAGCATCTAGTGCCTCCCCCTGGACGGATCAGGTAATTAGCGGAATTCCCCCTGCCAGGGAACTCCTGTGACACCAGGCAGCTGCGTGGTGGGCGACCCCAAACATCCCCCACGCACTCGGCCACGTTCTGGAATTCTGAGTTTGGCGAGGTTCCATCCACTGTCTGCAGCACCTGAGATCTCCTAGGATCCTTCCGCGTGTCTTCCCCGAGTGACTTTTATGCGGGCTGCCGGGGAAAGACGGGTGTTGGGCTGGAAAAACAGGTAGCATCTTGTGACTCCCCCTGGAGTGATGAGGAATTAACGGTCTTCCCCCTGCAAGGGAACACCTGTGACACCAGGCAGCTTCGTGGAGGGCGGCCCAAAACCTCCCCCAACCACTAGGCCGCGTTTCTGAATTCTGAGTGTGGCGATGATCCGTCCTCTGTCTGCAGTGCCTGGGATATCCTAGGAGCCCTCCGCGTGTCTTCCCCGAGTGTCTCCTAGTGCGGGCTCCCGGGGAATTGCGGGGGTTGGGCTGGAAATGCAGGTAGCATCTAGTGCCTCCCCCTGCACAGATGAGGTAATTAGCGGACTTCCTCCTGCCAGGGAACACCTGTGACACCAGGCAGCTTCGTGGAGGGTGGTCCCAAACCTCCCCCACCCACTCGGCCACGTTCCGGAATTCTGAGAATGGCAAGGTTCCGTCCTTTGTCTGCATCACCTGGGATCTCCAAGGAGCCAACCGCGTGTCTTCCCCGAGGGTTTCCTAGTGCGGGCTGCCGGGGAAATCCGGGGGTTGGGCGGGAAATGCAGGTAGCATCTAGTGCCTCCCCCTGCACAGATCAGGTATTTAGCGGACTTCCTCCTGTCAGGGAACACCTGTGACACCATGCACCTGCATGGAGGTCTGCCCCAAACCTCCCCCACCCACTCGGCCTCGTTCCGGAATTCTGCGTGTGGGGAGGTTTAGTCCTCTGTTTGCGGCACCAGGGATCCACTAGGAGCATTCCGAGTGTCTTCCCCGAGTGTCTCGTAGTGCGATCTGCCGGGGAAATGCGGGGGTTGGCCTGGATATGCAGGTAGAATCTAGTGTCGACCCCTGCACAGATGAGGAAATTAGCGGACTTCCCCCTGCCAGGGAACACCTGTGACACCAGGCAGCTGCGAGGAGGGCGGCCCCAAACCTCCCCAAACCACTCGGCCGCGTTCCGGAGTTCTGAGTGTCGCGAGGTTCCATCCTCTGTCTGCAGCGTCTGGGATTTCTAGGAGCCATCCGCGTGTCTACCCCAAGTGTCTCCTAGTGCAGAATGCAGGGGAAAAGCGGGGGTTGTGCTAGAAATGCAGGTAGCATCTAGTGCCTCCCCCTGGACAGATCAGGTAATTAGCGGACTGCCTCCTGCAAGGGAACACCTGTGACACCACGCAGGTTCGTGGTGGGCGATCCCAAACCTCCCCCACCCACTCGGCCGCGTTCCAGAATTCTGAGAGTGGCGAGGTTCCGTCCTCTGTCTGCAGCGCCTGGGATCTCCTAGGAGCCCACCGCGTGTCTTTCCCGAGTGTTTCCTAGTGCTGGCTGCCGGGGAAATGCGGGGGTTGGGCTGGAAATGCAGGTAGCATCTAGTGCCTCCCCCTGCACAGATCAGGTAATTAGCGGACTTCCCCCTGCCAGGGAACTCCTGTGACACCAGGCAGGTGCGTGT
The DNA here is from genome assembly GCF_048773025.1 of Camelus bactrianus. NCBI lineage: Eukaryota > Metazoa > Chordata > Mammalia > Artiodactyla > Camelidae > Camelus > Camelus bactrianus. The sequence goes on from NC_133546.1 coordinate 90,782,635, forward strand.
AAGGCGGCCCCAAAATTTCCCAACCCACTCGGCCGCGTTCCGGAATTCTGAGTATGGCGAGGTTCCGTCCTCTGTCTGCAGCACCTGGGATCTCCTAGGAGCCCTCCGAGTGTCTTCCCCGAATGTCTCATAGTGCGGGCTGCCAGGGAAAGCCGGGTGTTGGGCTGGAAATGCAGGTAGCATCTAGTGCCTCCCCCTGCACAGATCAGGTAATTAGCGGACTTCCGCCTGCAAGGGAACACCAGTGACACCAGGCAGCTGCGTGGGGGTCGGCCCCAAACCTCCGCAACCCACTCTTCCGCGTTCCGGAATTCTGAGTGTGGCGATGTTCCGTCCTTTGTCTGCAGAGCCTGGGATCTCCTTGGAGCCCTCCACGTGTCTTCTCCGAGTGTCTCTTGTGCGGGCTGCCGGGGAAATGCGGGAGTTGGGCTGGAATTGCAGGTAGCATCCAGTGCCTCCCCCTGCACAGATCAGGTATTTAGCGGACTTCTTCCTTCCAGCGAAAACCTGTGACACCAGGCAGCTACGTGGTGGGCGATCCCAAACCTCCCCCACCCACTCGGCCGCGTTCCGGAATTCTGAGAGTGGCGAGGTTCGGTCCTCTGTCTGCAGCACCTGGGATCTCCTAGGAGCCCACCGCGTGTCTTTCCCGAGTGTTTCCTAGTGCGGGCTGCCTGGGAAATACGGGGGTTGGGCTGGAAATGCAGGTAGCATCTAGTGCCTCCCCCTGCACAGATCAGGTAATTAGCGGACTTCCTCCTGCCAGGGAACACCTGTGACACCATGCACCTTCATGGAGGGCGGCCCCAATCCTCCCCCACCGACTGGGCCTCGTTCTGGAATTCTCATTGTGTTGAGGTTCAGTCCACTGTTTGCGGCACCTGGGATCTCCTAGAAGCACTCCGCTTGTCTTCACCGAGTGTCTCATAGTGCGGGCTGACTTGGAAATGCGGGGGTTGGGCTGGAAATGCAGGTAGCATCTAGTGCCTCCCCCTGCAAAAATCAGGTAATTAGCGGAATTCCTCTTTCAGGGAACACCTGTGTCACCATGCACCTGCATGGTGGGCGGCCCCAAACCTCCCCCTTCCACTCGGCCACGTTCTGGAATTCTGAGTGTGGCGAGGTTCCATCCACTGTCTGCATCGCCTGGGATCTCCTATGAGCCCTCCGCGAGTCTTCCCCGAGTGACTTTTATGCGGGCTGCCGGGGAAAGGAGGGGGTTTGGCTGGAAACACAGGTAGCATCTAGTGCCTCCCCCTGGACCGATGAGGTATTTAGCCGTCTTCCCCCTGCAAGGGAACACCTGTGACACCAGGCAGCTGCGTGGAGGTCGGCCCCAAACCTCCCAAACCCACTCTTCCGCGTTCCGGAATTCTGAGTGTGGCGATGTTCCGTCCTCTGTCTGCAGAGCCTGGGATCTCCTAGGAGCCATCCGAGTGTCTTCCCCGAGTATCTCATAGTGCGGGCTGCGAGGGAAATGCGGGGTTTGTATTGGAAATGCAGGTAGCATCTAGAGCCTCCCCCTGCACATATCAGGTAATTAGCGGAATTCCTCCTGCCAGGGAACACCTGTGACACCATGCACCTGCATGGAGGGCGGCCCCAAACCTCCCCCACCCACTCGGCCGCGTTCTGGAATTTTGAGTGTGGGGAGGTTTAGTCCTCTGTTTGCGGTGCCTGGGATCCCCTAGGAGCCCTCCGAGTGTCTTCCCCGAGTGTCTCGTAGTGCGGGCTGCCGGTGAAAGGCGGGGGTTTTGTTGGAAATGCAGGTAGCATCTAGTGCCTCCCCCTGAAAAGATCAGGTAATTAGCGGAATTCCCCCTGCAAGGGAACACCGATGACACCAGGCAGCTGCGTGGAGGGCGGCCCTTAAACTCCCCATACCACTCGGCCGTGTTCCAGAATTCTGAGTGTTGCGAGGTTCCGTCCTCTGTCTGCAGCGCCTGGGATCTCCTAGGAGCCCTCCGAGTGTCTTCCCCGAGTGTCTCGTAGTGCGGGCTGCCAGGGAAAGGCGGGGGTTGGGCTGGAAATGCAGGTAGCATCTAGTGCCTCCCCCTGCACAGATCAGTTAATTACCGGACTTCCTCCTGCCAGGGAACACCTGTGAAACCAGGCAGCTGCGTGGAGGGAGGCTCCAAACCTCCCACTCCCACTCGGCCACGTTCTGGAATTCTGAGGGTGGCGAGGTTCCATCCACTGTCTGCATCGCCTGGGATCTCCTAGGAGCCCTCCGCGAGTCTTCCCCGAGTGACTCTTATGCGGGCTGCCGGGGAAAGGCGGGGTTTGGCTGGAAACACAGGTAGCATCTAGTGCCTCCCCCTGGACCGATGAGGAATTTACCGGTCTTCCCCCTGCAAGGGAACACCTGTGACACCAGGCAGCTGCGTGGAGGTCGGCCCCAAACCTCCCTAACCCACTCTGCCGCGTTCCGGAATTCTGAGTGTGGCGATGTTCCGTCCTCTGTCTGCAGAGCCTGGGATCACCAAGGAGCCATCCGAGTGTCTTCCCCGAGTATCTCATAGTGCGGGCTGCGAGGGAAAGGCGGGGTTTGTGTTGGAAATGCAGGTAGCATCTAGTGCCTCCCCCTGCACAGATCAGGTAATTAGCGGACTTCCTCCTTTCAGGGAAACCTGTGACACCATGCACCTGCATGGAGGGCGGCCCCAATCCTCCCCAATCCACTCGGCCACGGTCTGGAATTCTGAGTGTGGGGAGGTTTAGTCCTCTGTTTGCAGCGCCTGGGATCCACTTGGAGCACTCCGCGTGTCTTCCCCGAGTGTCTCGTAGTGCGGGTTGCCGGGGAAAGGAGGGGGTTGGGCTGGAAATGCCGGTAGCATCAAGTGCCAACCCCTGGAAGGATCAGGTAATTAGCGGATATCCCCGAGCCAGGGAACACATGTGACACCAGGCAGCTGGGTGGAGGGCGGCCCCAAACTTCCCCCACCCACTCGGCCGATTTCCGGAATTCTGAATGTGACGAGATTCCATCCTCTGTCTGCAGTGCCTGGGATCTCCTAGAAGCCCTCCGCGTGTCTTCACCGAGTGTCTCATAGTGCGGGCTGCCGGGGAAATGCGGGGGTTGTTCTGGAAATGCAGGAAGCATCTAGTGCCTCCCCCTGCACAGATCAGGTAATTAGCGGAATTCCTCCTGCCAGGGAACACCTGTGACACCAGGCAGCTACGTGGTGGGCGATCCCAAACCTCCCCCACCCACTTGGCCGCGTTCCGGAATTCTGAGAGTGGCGAGGTTCCGTCCTCTGTCTGCAGCACCTTGGATCTCCTAGGAGCCCACCGCGTGTCTTTCCCGAGTGTTTCCAAGTGCGGGCTGCCGGTGAAATACGGGGGTTGGGCTGGAAATGCAGGTAGCATCTAGTGCCTCCCCCTGCACAGATCAGGTAATTAGCGGACTTCTTCCTGCCAGGGAACACCTGTGACACCAGGCAGGTGCGTGTAGGGCGGCCCCAAAATTTCCCAACCCACTCGACTGCGTTCCGATATTCTGAGTGTGGCGAGGTTCCGTCCTCTGTCTGCAGCGCCTGGGATCTCCTAGGAGCCCTCCGAGTGTCTTCCCCGAGTGTCTCATAGTGCGGGCTGACTTGGAAATGCGGGGGTTGGGCTGGAAATGCAGGTAGCATCTAGTGCCTCCCCCTGCACAGATCAGGTAATTAGCGGACTTCCTCCTGCCAGGGAACACCTGTGACACCATGCACCTGCATGGAGGGCGGCCCCAAACCTCCAACACCCACTCGGCCGAGTTCTGGAATTTTGAGTGTGGGGAGGTTTAGTCCTCTGTTTGCGGTGCCTGGGATCCCCTAGGAGCACTCCGAGTGTCTTCCCCGAGTGTCTCGTAGTGCGGGCTTCCGGGGAAAGGCGGGGGTTTTGTTGGAAATGCAGGTAGCATCTAGTGCCTCCCCCTGGACGGATCAGGTAATTAGCGGATTTCTCCCTGCAAGGGAACACCTGTGAAACCAGGCAGCTGCGTGGAGGGCGGCCCCAAACCTCCAACACTCTCTCGGCCAAGTTCAGGATTTCTGAGTTTGGCGAGGATCCATCCACTGTCTGCAGCGCCTGGGATCTCCAAGGAGCCCTCCGCGTGTCTTCCACGAGTGACTCTTCTACGGGCTGCCGGGGAAAGGTGGGGGTTGGGCTGGAATTGTAGGTAGCATCTAGTGCCTCCCCCTGGACGGATCAGGTAATTAGCGGAATTCCCCCTGCCAGGGAACTCCTGTGACACCAGGCAGCTGCGTGGTGGGCGACCCCAAACATCCCCCACGCACTCGGCCACGTTCTGGGATTCTGAGTTTGGCGAGGTTCCATCCACTGTCTGCAGCACCTGAGATCTCCTAGGATCCTTCCGCGTGTCTTCCCCGAGTGACTTTTATGCGGGCTGCCGGGGAAAGACGGGTGTTGGGCTGGAAAAACAGGTAGCATCTTGTGACTCCCCCTGGAGTGATGAGGAATTAACGGTCTTCCCCCTGCAAGGGAACACCTGTGACACCAGGCAGCTTCGTGGAGGGCGGCCCAAAACCTCCCCCAACCACTAGGCCGCGTTTCTGAATTCTGAGTGTGGCGATGATCCGTCCTCTGTCTGCAGTGCCTGGGATATCCTAGGAGCCCTCCGCGTGTCTTCCCCGAGTGTCTCCTAGTGCGGGCTCCCGGGGAATTGCGGGGGTTGGGCTGGAAATGCAGGTAGCATCTAGTGCCTCCCCCTGCACAGATGAGGTAATTAGCGGACTTCCTCCTGCCAGGGAACACCTGTGACACCAGGCAGCTTCGTGGAGGGTGGTCCCAAACCTCCCCCACCCACTCGGCCACGTTCCGGAATTCTGAGAATGGCAAGGTTCCGTCCTTTGTCTGCATCACCTGGGATCTCCAAGGAGCCAACCGCGTGTCTTCCCCGAGGGTTTCCTAGTGCGGGCTGCCGGGGAAATCCGGGGGTTGGGCGGGAAATGCAGGTAGCATCTAGTGCCTCCCCCTGCACAGATCAGGTATTTAGCGGACTTCCTCCTGTCAGGGAACACCTGTGACACCATGCACCTGCATGGAGGTCTGCCCCAAACCTCCCCCACCCACTCGGCCTCGTTCCGGAATTCTGCGTGTGGGGAGGTTTAGTCCTCTGTTTGCGGCACCAGGGATCCACTAGGAGCATTCCGAGTGTCTTCCCCGAGTGTCTCGTAGTGCGATCTGCCGGGGAAATGCGGGGGTTGGCCTGGATATGCAGGTAGAATCTAGTGTCGACCCCTGCACAGATGAGGAAATTAGCGGACTTCCCCCTGCCAGGGAACACCTGTGACACCAGGCAGCTGCGAGGAGGGCGGCCCCAAACCTCCCCAAACCACTCGGCCGCGTTCCGGAGTTCTGAGTGTCGCGAGGTTCCATCCTCTGTCTGCAGCGTCTGGGATTTCTAGGAGCCATCCGCGTGTCTACCCCAAGTGTCTCCTAGTGCAGAATGCAGGGGAAAAGCGGGGGTTGTGCTAGAAATGCAGGTAGCATCTAGTGCCTCCCCCTGGACAGATCAGGTAATTAGCGGACTGCCTCCTGCAAGGGAACACCTGTGACACCACGCAGGTTCGTGGTGGGTGATCCCAAACCTCCCCCACCCTCTCGGCCGCGTTCCAGAATTCTGAGAGTGGCGAGGTTCCGTCCTCTGTCTGCAGCGCCTGGGATCTCCTAGGAGCCCACCGCGTGTCTTTCCCGAGTGTTTCCTAGTGCTGGCTGCCGGGGAAATGCGGGGGTTGGGCTGGAAATGCAGGTAGCATCTACTGCCTCCCCCTGCACAGATCAGGTAATTAGCGGACTTCCCCCTGCCAGGGAACTCCTGTGACACCAGGCAGGTGCGTGTAAGGCGGCCCCAAAATTTCCCAACCCACTCGGCCGCGTTCCGGAATTCTGAGTATGGCGAGGTTCCGTCCTCTGTCTGCAGCACCTGGGATCTCCTAGGAGCCCTCCGAGTGTCTTCCCCGAATGTCTCATAGTGCGGGCTGCCAGGGAAAGCCGGGTGTTGGGCTGGAAATGCAGGTAGCATCTAGTGCCTCCCCCTGCACAGATCAGGTAATTAGCGGACTTCCGCCTGCAAGGGAACACCAGTGACACCAGGCAGCTGCGTGGGGGTCGGCCCCAAACCTCCGCAACCCACTCTTCCGCGTTCCGGAATTCTGAGTGTGGCGATGTTCCGTCCTTTGTCTGCAGAGCCTGGGATCTCCTTGGAGCCCTCCACGTGTCTTCTCCGAGTGTCTCTTGTGCGGGCTGCCGGGGAAATGCGGGAGTTGGGCTGGAATTGCAGGTAGCTTCCAGTGCCTCCCCCTGCACAGATCAGGTATTTAGCGGACTTCTTCCTTCCAGCGAAAACCTGTGACACCAGGCAGCTACGTGGTGGGCGATCCCAAACCTCCCCCACCCACTCGGCCGCGTTCCGGAATTCTGAGAGTGGCGAGGTTCGGTCCTCTGTCTGCAGCACCTGGGATCTCCTAGGAGCCCACCGCGTGTCTTTCCCGAGTGTTTCCTAGTGCGGGCTGCCTGGGAAATACGGGGGTTGGGCTGGAAATGCAGGTAGCATCTAGTGCCTCCCCCTGCACAGATCAGGTAATTAGCGGACTTCCCCCTGCCAGGGAACACCTGTGACACCAGGCAGGTGCGTGTAGGGCGGCCCCAAAATTTCCCAACCCACTCGGCTGTGTTCCGATATTCTGAGTGTGGCGAGGTTCCGTCCTCGGTCTGCAGCGCCTGGGATCTCCTAGGAGCACTCCGAGTGTCTTCCCCGAGTGTCTCATAGTGCGGGCTGCCAGGGAAAGCCGGGTGTTGGGCTGGAAATGCAGGTAGCATCTAGTGCCTCCCCCTGCACAGATCAGGTAATTAGCGGACTTCCTCCTGCCAGGGAACACCTGTGACACCATGCACCTTCATGGAGGGCGGCCCCAATCCTCCCCCACCGACTGGGCCTCGTTCTGGAATTCTCATTGTGTTGAGGTTCAGTCCACTGTTTGCGGCACCTGGGATCTCCTAGAAGCACTCCGCTTGTCTTCACCGAGTGTCTCATAGTGCGGGCTGACTTGGAAATGCGGGGGTTGGGCTGGAAATGCAGGTAGCATCTAGTGCCTCCCCCTGCAAAAATCAGGTAATTAGCGGAATTCCTCCTTTCAGGGAACACCTGTGTCACCATGCACCTGCATGGTGGGCGGCCCCAAACCTCCCCCTTCCACTCGGCCACGTTCTGGAATTCTGAGTGTGGCGAGGTTCCATCCACTGTCTGCATCGCCTGGGATCTCCTATGAGCCCTCCGCGAGTCTTCCCCGAGTGACTTTTATGCGGGCTGCCGGGGAAAGGAGGGGGTTTGGCTGGAAACACAGGTAGCATCTAGTGCCTCCCCCTGGACCGATGAGGTATTTAGCCGTCTTCCCCCTGCAAGGGAACACCTGTGACACCAGGCAGCTGCGTGGAGGTCGGCCCCAAACCTCCCAAACCCACTCTTCCGCGTTCCGGAATTCTGAGTGTGGCGATGTTCCGTCCTCTGTCTGCAGAGCCTGGGATCTCCTAGGAGCCATCCGAGTGTCTTCCCCGAGTATCTCATAGTGCGGGCTGCGAGGGAAATGCGGGGTTTGTATTGGAAATGCAGGTAGCATCTAGAGCCTCCCCCTGCACATATCAGGTAATTAGCGGAATTCCTCCTGCCAGGGAACACCTGTGACACCATGCACCTGCATGGAGGGCGGCCCCAAACCTCCCCCACCCACTCGGCCGCGTTCTGGAATTTTGAGTGTGGGGAGGTTTAGTCCTCTGTTTGCGGTGCCTGGGATCCCCTAGGAGCCCTCCGAGTGTCTTCCCCGAGTGTCTCGTAGTGCGGGCTGCCGGTGAAAGGCGGGGGTTTTGTTGGAAATGCAGGTAGCATCTAGTGCCTCCCCCTGAAAAGATCAGGTAATTAGCGGAATTCCCCCTGCAAGGGAACACCGATGACACCAGGCAGCTGCGTGGAGGGCGGCCCTTAAACTCCCCATACCACTCGGCCGTGTTCCAGAATTCTGAGTGTTGCGAGGTTCCGTCCTCTGTCTGCAGCGCCTGGGATCTCCTAGGAGCCCTCCGAGTGTCTTCCCCGAGTGTCTCGTAGTGCGGGCTGCCAGGGAAAGGCGGGGGTTGGGCTGGAAATGCAGGTAGCATCTAGTGCCTCCCCCTGCACAGATCAGTTAATTACCGGACTTCCTCCTGCCAGGGAACACCTGTGAAACCAGGCAGCTGCGTGGAGGGAGGCTCCAAACCTCCCACTCCCACTCGGCCACGTTCTGGAATTCTGAGGGTGGCGAGGTTCCTTCCACTGTCTGCATCGCCTGGGATCTCCTAGGAGCCCTCCGCGAGTCTTCCCCGAGTGACTCTTATGCGGGCTGCCGGGGAAAGGCGGGGTTTGGCTGGAAACACAGGTAGCATCTAGTGCCTCCCCCTGGACCGATGAGGAATTTACCGGTCTTCCCCCTGCAAGGGAACACCTGTGACACCAGGCAGCTGCGTGGAGGTCGGCCCCAAACCTCCCTAACCCACTCTGCCGCGTTCCGGAATTCTGAGTGTGGCGATGTTCCGTCCTCTGTCTGCAGAGCCTGGGATCACCAAGGAGCCATCCGAGTGTCTTCCCCGAGTATCTCATAGTGCGGGCTGCGAGGGAAAGGCGGGGTTTGTGTTGGAAATGCAGGTAGCATCTAGTGCCTCCCCCTGCACAGATCAGGTAATTAGCGGACTTCCTCCTGTCAGGGAAACCTGTGACACCATGCACCTGCATGGAGGGCGGCCCCAATCCTCCCCAATCCACTCGGCCACGGTCTGGAATTCTGAGTGTGGGGAGGTTTAGTCCTCTGTTTGCAGCGCCTGGGATCCACTTGGAGCACTCCGCGTGTCTTCCCCGAGTGTCTCGTAGTGCGGGTTGCCGGGGAAAGGAGGGGGTTGGGCTGGAAATGCCGGTAGCATCAAGTGCCAACCCCTGGAAGGATCAGGTAATTAGCGGATATCCCCGAGCCAGGGAACACATGTGACACCAGGCAGCTGGGTGGAGGGCGGCCCCAAACTTCCCCCACCCACTCGGCCGATTTCCGGAATTCTGAATGTGACGAGATTCCATCCTCTGTCTGCAGTGCCTGGGATCTCCTAGAAGCCCTCCGCGTGTCTTCACCGAGTGTCTCATAGTGCGGGCTGCCGGGGAAATGCGGGGGTTGTTCTGGAAATGCAGGAAGCATCTAGTGCCTCCCCCTGCACAGATCAGGTAATTAGCGGAATTCCTCCTGCCAGGGAACACCTGTGACACCAGGCAGCTACGTGGTGGGCGATCCCAAACCTCCCCCACCCACTTGGCCGCGTTCCGGAATTCTGAGAGTGGCGAGGTTCCGTCCTCTGTCTGCAGGACCTTGGATCTCCTAGGAGCCCACCGCGTGTCTTTCCCGAGTGTTTCCAAGTGCGGGCTGCCGGTGAAATACGGGGGTTGGGCTGGAAATGCAGGTAGCATCTAGTGCCTCCCCCTGCACAGATCAGGTAATTAGCGGACTTCTTCCTGCCAGGGAACACCTGTGACACCAGGCAGGTGCGTGTAGGGCGGCCCCAAAATTTCCCAACCCACTCGACTGCGTTCCGATATTCTGAGTGTGGCGAGGTTCCGTCCTCTGTCTGCAGCGCCTGGGATCTCCTAGGAGCCCTCCGAGTGTCTTCCCCGAGTGTCTCATAGTGCGGGCTGACTTGGAAATGCGGGGGTTGGGCTGGAAATGCAGGTAGCATCTAGTGCCTCCCCCTGCAATGATCAGGTAATTAGCGGAATTCCTCCTTTCAGGGAACGCCTGTGACACCATGCACCTGCATGGTGGGCAGCCCCAAACCTCCCCCTCCCACTCGGCCACGTTCTGGAATTCTGAGTTTGGCGAGGTTCCATCCACTGTCTGCATCGCCTGGGATCTCCTAGGAGCCCTCCGCGAGTCTTCCCCGAGTGACTTTTTTGTGGGCTGCCGGGGAAAAGCGGGGGTTGGGCTGGAAATGCAGGTAGAATCTAGTGCCTCCCCCTGCACAGATCAGGTAATTAGCGGACTGCTGCCTGCAAGGGAACACCAGTGACACCATGCAGCTGCGTGGAAGTCGGCTCCAAACCTCCCCAACCCACTCTTCCGCGTTCCGGAATTCTGAGTGTGGCGATGTTCCGTCCTCTGTCTGCAGAGCCTGGGATCTCCTAGGAGCCATCCGAGTGTCTTCCCGAGTATGTCATAGTGCGGGCTGTGAGGGAAATGCGGGGTTTGTATTGGAAATGCAGGTAGCATCTAGTGCCTCCCCCTGCACAGATCAGGTAATTAGCGGACTTCCTCCTGCCAGGGAACACCTGTGACACCATGCACCTGCATGGAGGGCGGCCCCAAACCTCCCCCACCCACTCGGCCGCGTTCTGGAATTTTGAGTGTGGGGAGGTTTAGTCCTCTGTTTGCGGTGCCTGGGATCCCCTAGGAGCACTCCGAGTGTCTTCCCCGAGTGTCTCCTAGTGCGGGCTCCCCGGGAAATGCGTGGGTTGTGCTGGAAATGCAGGTAGCATCTAGTTCATCCCCCTGCACAGATGAGGTAATTAGCGGACTTCCTCCTGCCAGGGAACACCTGTGACACCAGGCAGCTACGTGGTGGGCGATCCCAAACTTCCCCACCCACTCGGCCGCGTTCCGGAATTCTGAGAGTGGCGAGGTTCCGTCCTCTGTCTGCAGCACCTGGGATCTCCTAGGAGCCCACCGCGTGTCTTTCCCGAGTGTTTCCTAGTGCGGGCTGCCTGGGAAATACGGGGGTTGGGCTGGAAATGCAGGTAGCATCTAGTGCCTCCCCCTGCACAGATCAGGTAATTAGCGGACTTCCCCCTGCCAGGGAACACCTGTGACACCAGGCAGGTGCGTGTAGGGCGGCCCCAAAATTTCCCAACCCACTCGGCTGCGTTCCGATATTCTGAGTGTGGCGAGGTTCCGTCCTCGGTCTGCAGCGCCTGGGATCTCCTAGGAGCACTCCGAGTGTCTTCCCCGAGTGTCTCATAGTGCGGGCTGCCAGGGAAAGCCGGGTGTTGGGCTGGAAATGCAGGTAGCATCTAGTGCCTCCCCCTGCACAGATCAGGTAATTAGCGGACTTCCTCCTGCAAGGGAACACCTGTGACACCATGCACCTTCATGGAGGGCGGCCCCAAACCTCCCCCACCGACTGGGCCTCGTTCTGGAATTCTCATTGTGTTGAGGTTCAGTCCACTGTTTGCGGCACCTGGGATCTCCTAGAAGCACTCCGCTTGTCTTCACCGAGTGTCTCATAGTGCGGGCTGACTTGGAAATGCGGGGGTTGGGCTGGAAATGCAGGTAGCATCTAGTGCCTCCCCCTGCAAAGATCAGGTAATTAGCGGAATTCCTCCTTTCAGGGAACACCTGTGTCACCATGCACCTGCATGGTGGGTGGCCCCAAACCTCCCCCTTCCACTCGGCCACGTTCTGGAATTCTGAGTGTGGCGAGGTTCCATCCACTGTCTGCATCGCCTGGGATCTCCTAGGAGCCCTCCGCGAGTCTTCCCCGAGTGACTTTTATGCGGGCTGCCGGGGAAAGGCGGGGGTTTGGCTGGAAACACAGGTAGCATCTAGTGCCTCCCCCTGGACCGATGAGGTATTTAGCCGTCTTCCCCCTGCAAGGGAACACCTGTGACACCAGGCAGCTGCGTGGAGGTCGGCCCCAAACCTCCCCAACCCACTCTTCCGCGTTCCGGTATTCTGAGTGTGGCGATGTTCCGTCCTCTGTCTGCAGAGCCTGGGATCTCCTAGGAGCCATCCGAGTGTCTTCCCCGTTTATCTCATAGTGCGGGCTGCGAGGGAAATGCGGGGTTTGTATTGGAAATGCAGGTAGCATCTAGAGCCTCCCCCTGCACATATCAGGTAATTAGCGGACTTCCTCCTGCCAGGGAACACCTGTGACACCATGCACCTGCATGGAGGGCGGCCCCAAACCTCCCCCATCCACTCGGCCGCGTTCTGGAATTTTCAGTGTGGGGAGGTTTAGTCCTCTGTTTGCGGTGCCTGGGATCCCCTAGGAGCACTCCGAGTGTCTTCCCCGAGTGTCTCGTAGTGCGGGCTGCCGGTGAAAGGCGGGGGTTTTGTTGGAAATGCAGGTAGCATCTAGTGCCTCCCCCTGAAAAGATCAGGTAATTAGCGGAATTCCCCCTTCAAGGGAACACCGATGACACCAGGCAGCTGCGTGGAGTGCGGCCCTTAACCTCCCCATACCACTCGGCCGCGTTCCAGAATTCTGAGTGTTGCGAGGTTCCGTCCTCTGTCTGCAGCGCCTGGGATCTCCTAGGAGCCCTCCGAGTGTCTTCCCCGAGTGTCTCGTAGTGCGGGCTGCCAGGGAAAGGCGGGGGTTGGGCTGGAAATGCAGATAGCATCTAGTGCCTCCCCCTGCACAGATCAGTTAATTACCGGAATTCCTCCTGCCAGGGAACACCTGTGAATCCAGGCAGCTGCGTGGAGGGAGGCTCCAAACCTCCCACTCCCACTCGGCCACGTTCTGGAATTCTGAGGGTGGCGAGGTTCCTTCCACTGTCTGCATCGCCTGGGATCTCCTAGGAGCCCTCCGCGAGTCTTCCCCGAGTGACTCTTATGCGGGCTGCCGGGGAAAGGCGGGGGTTTGGCTGGAAACACAGGTAGCATCTAGTGCCTCCCCCTGGACCGATGAGGAATTTACCGGTCTTCCCCCTGCAAGGGAACACCTGTGACACCAGGCAGCTGCGTGGAGGTCGGCCCCAAACCTCCCCAACCCACTCTGCCGCGTTCCGGAATTCTGAGTGTGGCGATGTTCCGTCCTCTGTCTGCAGAGCCTGGGATCACCAAGGAGCCATCCGAGTGTCTTCCCCGAGTATCTCATAGTGCGGGCTGCGAGGGAAAGGCGGGATTTGTGTTGGAAATGCAGGTAGCATCTAGTGCCTCCCCCTGCACAGATCAGGTAATTAGCAGAATTCCTCCTTTCAGGGAAAACCTGTGACACCATGCACCTGCATGGAGGGCGGCCCCAATCCTCCCCAATCCACTCTGCCACGGTCTGGAATTCTGAGTGTGGGGAGGTTTAGTCCTCTGTTTGCGGCGCCTGGGATCCACTTGGAGCACTCCGCGTGTCTTCCCCGAGTGTCTCGTAGTGCGGGCTGCCGGGGAAAGGAGGGGGTTGGGCTGGAACTGCCGGTAGCATCAAGTGCCAACCCCTGGAAGGATCAGGTAATTAGCGGATATCCCCGAGCCAGGGAACATATGTGACACCAGACAGCTGGGTGGAGGGCGGCCCCAAACTTCCCCCACCCACTCGGCCGATTTCCGGAATTCTGAATGTGACGAGATTCCATCCTCTGTCTGCAGTGCCTGGGATCTCCTAGAAGCCCTCCGCGTGTCTTCCCCGAGTGTCTCATAGTGCGGGCTGCCGGGGAAATGCGGGGGTTGTTCTGGAAATGCAGGAAGCATCTAGTGCCTCCCCCTGCACAGATCAGGTAATTAGCGGAATTCCTCATGCCACGGAACACCTGTGACACCAGGCAGCTGCGTGGAGGGCGGCCCCAAAACTCCCCCACCCACTCGGCCACGTTCTGGAATTCTGAGTGTTGCGAGGTTCCATCGACTGTCTGCAGCGCCTGAGATCTCCTAGGAGCCCTCCGCGTGTCTTCCCCGAGTGTTTCCTAGTGCGGGCTCCCCGGGAAATGCGTGGGTTGGGCTGGAAATGCAGGTAGCATCTAGTTCCTCCCCCTGCACAGATGAGGTAATTAGCGGAATTCCTCCTGCCAGGGAACACCTGTGACACCAGGCAGCTACGTGGTGGGCGATCCCAAACCTCCCCCACCCACTCGGCCGCGTTCCGGAATTCTGAGAGTGGCGAGGTTCCGTCCTCTGTCTGCAGCACCTTGGATCTCCTAGGAGCCCACCGCGTGTCTTTCCCGAGTGTTTCCAAGTGCGGGCTGCCGGTGAAATACGGGGGTTGGGCTGGAAATGCAGGTAGCATCTAGTGCCTCCCCCTGCACAGATCAGGTAATTAGCGGACTTCCCCCTGCCAGGGAACACCTGTGACACCAGGCAGGTGCGTGTAGGGCGGCCCCAAAATTTCCCAACCCACTCGACTGCGTTCCGATATTCTGAGTGTGGCGAGGTTCCGTCCTCTGTCTGCAGCGCCTGGGATCTCCTAGGAGCCCTCCGAGTGTCTTCCCCGAGTGTCTCATAGTGCGGGCTGACTTGGAAATGCGGGGGTTGGGCTGGAAATGCAGGTAGCATCTAGTGCCTCCCCCTGCAAAGATCAGGTAATTAGCGGAATTCCTCCTTTCAGGGAACACCTGTGACACCATGCACCTGCATGGTGGGCAGCCCCAAACCTACCCCTCCCACTCGGCCACGTTCTGGAATTCTGAGTTTGGCGAGGTTCCATCCACTGTCTGCATCGCCTGGGATCTCCTAGGAGCCCTCCGCGAGTCTTCCCTGAGTGACTTTTATGTGGGCTGCCGGGGAAAAGCGGGGGTTGGGCTGGATATGCAGGTAGAATCTAGTGCCTCCCCCTGCACAGATCAGGTAATTAGCGGACTTCTGCCTGCAAGGGAACACCAGTGACACCATGCAGCTGCGTGGAGGTCGGCCCCAAACCTCCCCAACCCACTCTTCCGCGTTCCGGAATTCTGAGTGTGGCGATGTTCCGTCCTCTGTCTGCAGAGCCTGGGATCTCCTAGGAGCCATCCGAGTGTCTTCCCGAGTATCTCATAGTGCGGGCTGCGAGGGAAATGCGGGGTTTGTATTGGAAATGCAGGTAGCATCTAGTGCCTCCCCCTGCACAGATCAGGTAATTAGCGGACTTCCTCCTGCCAGGGAACACCTGTGACACCATGCACCTGCATGGAGGGCGGCCCCAAACCTCCCCCACCCACTCGGCCGCGTTCTGGAATTTTGAGTGTGGGGAGGTTTAGTCCTCTGTTTGCGGTGCCTGGGATCCCCTAGGAGCACTCCGAGTGTCTTCCCCGAGTGTCTCGTAGTGAGGGCTGCCGGGGAAAGGCGGGGGTTTTGTTGGAAATGCAGGTAGCATCTAGTGCCTCCCCGTGGACGGATCAGGTAATTAGCGGATTTCTCCCTGCAAGGGAACACCTGGGACACCAGGCAGCTGCGTGGAGGGCGACCCCAAACCTCCCCCACTCACTCGGCCAAGTTCAGGAATTCTGAATTTGGCGAGGATCCATCCACTGTCTGCAGCGCCTGGGATCTCCAAGGAGCCCTCCGCGTGTCTTCCACGAGTGACACTTATACGGGCTGCCGGGGAAAGTTGGGGGTTGGGCTGGAATTGTAGGTAGCATCTAGTACCTCCCCCTGGACGGATCAGGTAATTAGCGGAATTCCCCCTGCTAGGGAATTCCTGTGACACCAGGCAACTGTGTGGTGGGCAACCCCAAACATCCCACACGCACTCGGCCACGTTCTGGAATTCTGAGTTTGGCGAGGTTCCATCCACTGTCTGCAGCACCTGAGATCTCCTAGGATCCCTCCGCGTGTCTTCCCCGAGTGACTTTTATGCGGGCTGCCGGGGAAAGGCGGTTGTTGGGCTGGAAAAACAGGTAGCATCTTGTGCCTCCCCCTGGAGAGATGAGGAATTTAGCGGTCTTCCCCCTGCAAGGGAACACCTGTGACACCAGGCATCTTCGTGGAGGGCGGACCAAAACCTCCCCCAACCACTCGGCCGCGTTCCTGAATTCTGAGTGTGGCGAGTTTCCATCCTCTGTCTGCAGCGCCTGGGATCTCCTAGGAGCCCTCCGCGTGTCTTCCCCGAGTGTCTCCTAGTGTGGGCTGCCGGGGAAATGCGGGGGTTGGGCTGGAAATGCAGGTAGCATCCAGTGCCTCCCCCTGCACATATCAGGTATTTAGCGGAATTCTTCCTCCCAGCGAACACCTGTGACACCTGGCAGCTGCGTGGGGGGCGGCCCAAAACCTCCCCCTCCCACTCGGCCACGTTCTGGAATTCTGTTTTTGGCGAGGTTCCATCCACTGTCTGCATCGCCTGGGATCTCCTACCAGCCCTCCGCGAGTCTTCCCCGAGTACATTTTATGCGGGCTGCCGGGGAAAGTCGGGGGTTTGGCTGGAAATACAGGTAGCATCTTGTGCCTCCCCCTGGAGAGATGAGGAATTTAGCGGTCTTCCCCCTGCAAGGGAAAACCTGTGACACCAGGCATCTTCGTGGTGGGCGGACCAAAACCTCCCCCAACCACTCGGCCGCGTTCCTGAATTCTGAGTGTGGCGAGTTTCCATCCTCTGTCTGCAGCGCCTGGGAACTCCTAGGAGCATTCCGCGTGTCTTCCCCGAGTGTTTCCTAGAGCGGGCTGCCTGGGAAAGGCGGGGATTGGGCTGGAAATGCAGTTAGCATCTAGTGCCTCCCCCTGGACAGATCAGGTAATTAGCGGACTTCCTCCTGCCAGGGAACACCTGTGACACAAGGCAGCTTCGTGGAGGTCGGCCCCAATCCTCCCCCACCCACTCGGCCACGTTCCGGAATTCTGAGTGTGGCGATGTTCCGTCCTCTCTCTGCAGCGCCTGGGATCTCCTAGGAGCCCTCCGTGTGTCTTCCCCGATGTCTCCTAGTGCGGGCTGCCTGGGAAATTCGGGGGTTGGGCTGGAAATGCAGGTAGCATCTAGTGCCTCCCCCTCGACAGATAAGGTAATTATCGGACTTTCCCCTGCCAGGGAACAACTGTGACAACAGGCAGCTGCGTGGGGGGTGGCCCAAAATCACCCCCACCCACTCGGCCGCGTTCCGGAGTTCTGAGAGAGGGGAGGTTCCGTCCTCTGTCTGCAGCGCCTGGGATCTCCTAGGAGCCCTCCGCGTGTCTTCCCCGAGTGTCTTCTAGTGCGAGCTGCCGGGGAAAGGCAGGGGTTGGGCTGGAAATGCAGGTATCATCTAGTGGTTCCCCTGCACAGATCAGGTAATTAGCGGACTTCCCCCTGCCAGGGAACAACTGTGACACCATGCACCTGCATGGAGTGCGGCCCCAATCCTCCCAATCCACTCGGCCACGTTCTGGAATTCTGAGTGTGGGGAGGTTTAGTCCTCTGTTTGTGGCGCCTGGGATCTCCTAGGAGCCAACCGCGTGTCTTCCCCGAGTGTTTCCTAGTGCGGGCTGCCGGGAAAATCCGGGGGTTGGGCTGGAATTGCAGGTAGCATCTAGTGCCTCCCCCTGCACAGATCAGGTAATTAGCGGACTTCCTCCTGTCAGGGAACACCTGTGACACCATGCACCTGCATGGAGGGCTGCCCCAAACCTCCCCCATCCACTCGGCCGCGTTCCGGAATTCTGCGTGTGGGGAGGGTTAGTCCTCTGTTTGCGGCACTAGGGATCCACTAGGAGCATTCCGAGTGTCTTCACCGAGTGTCTCGTAGTGCGGGCTGCCTGGGAAATGCGGGGGTTGGGCTGGAAATGCAGGTAGCATCTAGTGCCTCCCCCTGGACCGATGAGGTATTTAGCCGTCTTCCCCCTGCAAGGGAACACCTGTGACACCAGGCAGCTGCGTGGAGGTCGGCCCCAAACCTCCCCAACCCACTCTTCCGCGTTCCGGAATTCTGAGTGTGGCGATGTTCCGTCCTCTGTCTGCAGAGCCTGGGATCTCCTAGGAGCCATCCGAGTGTCTTCCCCGTTTATCTCATAGTGCGGGCTGCGAGGGAAATGCGGGGTTTGTATTGGAAATGCAGGTAGCATCTAGAGCCTCCCCCTGCACATATCAGGTAATTAGCGGACTTCCTCCTGCCAGGGAACACCTGTGACACCATGCACCTGCATGGAGGGCGGCCCCAAACCTCCCCCATCCACTCGGCCGCGTTCTGGAATTTTCAGTGTGGGGAGGTTTAGTCCTCTGTTTGCGGTGCCTGGGATCCCCTAGGAGCACTCCGAGTGTCTTCCCCGAGTGTCTCGTAGTGCGGGCTGCCGGTGAAAGGCGGGGGTTTTGTTGGAAATGCAGGTAGCATCTAGTGCCTCCCCCTGAAAAGATCAGGTAATTAGCGGAATTCCCCCTTCAAGGGAACACCGATGACACCAGGCAGCTGCGTGGAGTGCGGCCCTTAACCTCCCCATACCACTCGGCCGCGTTCCAGAATTCTGAGTGTTGCGAGGTTCCGTCCTCTGTCTGCAGCGCCTGGGATCTCCTAGGAGCCCTCCGAGTGTCTTCCCCGAGTGTCTCGTAGTGCGGGCTGCCAGGGAAAGGCGGGGGTTGGGCTGGAAATGCAGGTAGCATCTAGTGCCTCCCCCTGCACAGATCAGTTAATTACCGGACTTCCTCCTGCCAGGGAACACCTGTGAAACCAGGCAGCTGCGTGGAGGGAGGCTCCAAACCTCCCACTCCCACTCGGCCACGTTCTGGAATTCTGAGGGTGGCGAGGTTCCTTCCACTGTCTGCATCGCCTGGGATCTCCTAGGAGCCCTCCGCGAGTCTTCCCCGAGTGACTCTTATGCGGGCTGCCGGGGAAAGGCGGGGGTTTGGCTGGAAACACAGGTAGCATCTAGTGCCTCCCCCTGGACCGATCAGGAATTTACCGGTCTTCCCCCTGCAAGGGAACACTTGTGACACCAGGCAGCTGCGTGGAGGTCGGCCCCAAACCTCCCCAACCCACTCTGCCGCGTTCCGGAATTCTGAGTGTGGCGATGTTCCGTCCTCTGTCTGCAGAGCCTGGGATCACCAAGGAGCCATCCGAGTGTCTTCCCCGAGTATCTCATAGTGCGGGCTGCGAGGGAAAGGCGGGATTTGTGTTGGAAATGCAGGTAGCATCTAGTGCCTCCCCCTGCACAGATCAGGTAATTAGCGGAATTCCTCCTTTCAGGGAAAACCTGTGACACCATGCACCTGCATGGAGGGCGGCCCCAATCCTCCCCAATCCACTCGGCCACGGTCTGGAATTCTGAGTGTGGGGAGGTTTAGTCCTCTGTTTGCGGCGCCTGGGATCCACTTGGAGCACTCCGCGTGTCTTCCCCGAGTGTCTCGTAGTTCGGGCTGCCGGGGAAAGGAGGGGGTTGGGCTGGAAATGCCGGTAGCATCAAGTGCCAACCCCTGGAAGGATCAGGTAATTAGCGGATATCCCCGAGCCAGGGAACACATGTGACACCAGACAGCTGGGTGGAGGGCGGCCCCAAATTTCCCCCACCCACTCGGCCGATTTCCGGAATTCTGAATGTGACGAGATTCCATCCTCTGTCTGCAGTGCCTGGGATCTCCTAGAAGCCCTCCGCGTGTCTTCACCGAGTGTCTCATAGTGCGGGCTGCCGGGGAAATGCGGGGGTTGTTCTGGAAATGCAGGAAGCATCTAGTGCCTCCCCCTGCACAGATCAGGTAATTAGCGGAATTCCTCATGCCACGGAACACCTGTGACACCAGGCAGCTGCGTGGAGGGTGGCCCCAAAACTCCCCCACCCACTCGGCCACGTTCTGGAATTCTGAGTGTTGCGAGGTTCCATCGACTGTCTGCAGCGCCTGAGATCTCCTAGGAGCCCTCCGCGTGTCTTCCCCGAGTGTTTCCTAGTGCGGGCTCCCCGGGAAATGCGTGGGTTGGGCTGGAAATGCAGGTAGCATCTAGTTCCTCCCCCTGCACAGATGAGGTAATTAGCGGAATTCCTCCTGCCAGGGAACACCTGTGACACCAGGCAGCTACGTGGTGGGCGATCCCAAACCTCCCCCACCCACTCGGCCGCGTTCCGGAATTCTGAGAGTGGCGAGGTTCCGTCCTCTGTCTGCAGCACCTTGGATCTCCTAGGAGCCCACCGCGTGTCTTTCCCGAGTGTTTCCAAGTGCGGGCTGCCGGTGAAATACGGGGGTTGGGCTGGAAATGCAGGTAGCATCTAGTGCCTCCCCCTGCACAGATCAGGTAATTAGCGGACTTCCCCCTGCCAGGGAACACCTGTGACACCAGGCAGGTGCGTGTAGGGCGGCCCCAAAATTTCCCAACCCACTCGACTGCGTTCCGATATTCTGAGTGTGGCGAGGTTCCGTCCTCTGTCTGCAGCGCCTGGGATCTCCTAGGAGCCCTCCGAGTGTCTTCCCCGAGTGTCTCATAGTGCGGGCTGACTTGGAAATGCGGGGGTTGGGCTGGAAATGCAGGTAGCATCTAGTGCCTCCCCCTGCAAAGATCAGGTAATTAGCGGAATTCCTCCTTTCAGGGAACACCTGTGACACCATGCACCTGCATGGTGGGCAGCCCCAAACCTACCCCTCCCACTCGGCCACGTTCTGGAATTCTGAGTTTGGCGAGGTTCCATCCACTGTCTGCATCGCCTGGGATCTCCTAGGAGCCCTCCGCGAGTCTTCCCTGAGTGACTTTTATGTGGGCTGCCGGGGAAAAGCGGGGGTTGGGCTGGATATGCAGGTAGAATCTAGTGCCTCCCCCTGCACAGATCAGGTAATTAGCGGACTTCTGCCTGCAAGGGAACACCAGTGACACCATGCAGCTGCGTGGAGGTCGGCCCCAAACCTCCCCAACCCACTCTTCCGCGTTCCGGAATTCTGAGTGTGGCGATGTTCCGTCCTCTGTCTGCAGAGCCTGGGATCTCCTAGGAGCCATCCGAGTGTCTTCCCGAGTATCTCATAGTGCGGGCTGCGAGGGAAATGCGGGGTTTGTATTGGAAATGCAGGTAGCATCTAGTGCCTCCCCCTGCACAGATCAGGTAATTAGCGGACTTCCTCCTGCCAGGGAACACCTGTGACACCATGCACCTGCATGGAGGGCGGCCCCAAACCTCCCCCACCCACTCGGCCGCGTTCTGGAATTTTGAGTGTGGGGAGGTTTAGTCCTCTGTTTGCGGTGCCTGGGATCCCCTAGGAGCACTCCGAGTGTCTTCCCCGAGTGTCTCGTAGTGAGGGCTGCCGGGGAAAGGCGGGGGTTTTGTTGGAAATGCAGGTAGCATCTAGTGCCTCCCCGTGGACGGATCAGGTAATTAGCGGATTTCTCCCTGCAAGGGAACACCTGGGACACCAGGCAGCTGCGTGGAGGGCGGCCCCAAACCTCCCCCACTCACTCGGCCAAGTTCAGGAATTCTGAATTTGGCGAGGATCCATCCACTGTCTGCAGCGCCTGGGATCTCCAAGGAGCCCTCCGCGTGTCTTCCACGAGTGACACTTATACGGGCTGCCGGGGAAAGTTGGGGGTTGGGCTGGAATTGTAGGTAGCATCTAGTACCTCCCCCTGGACGGATCAGGTAATTAGCGGAATTCCCCCTGCTAGGGAATTCCTGTGACACCAGGCAACTGTGTGGTGGGCAACCCCAAACATCCCACACGCACTCGGCCACGTTCTGGAATTCTGAGTTTGGCGAGGTTCCATCCACTGTCTGCAGCACCTGAGATCTCCTAGGATCCCTCCGCGTGTCTTCCCCGAGTGACTTTTATGCGGGCTGCCGGGGAAAGGCGGTTGTTGGGCTGGAAAAACAGGTAGCATCTTGTGCCTCCCCCTGGAGAGATGAGGAATTTAGCGGTCTTCCCCCTGCAAGGGAACACCTGTGACACCAGGCATCTTCGTGGAGGGCGGACCAAAACCTCCCCCAACCACTCGGCCGCGTTCCTGAATTCTGAGTGTGGCGATGATCCGTCCTCTGTCTGCAGCGCCTGGGAACTCCTAGGAGCATTCCGCGTGTCTTCCCCGAGTGTTTCCTAGAGCGGGCTGCCTGGGAAAGGCGGGGATTGGGCTGGAAATGCAGTTAGCATCTAGTGCCTCCCCCTGGACAGATCAGGTAATTAGCGGACTTCCTCCTGCCAGGGAACACCTGTGACACAAGGCAGCTTCGTGGAGGTCGGCCCCAATCCTCCCCCACCCACTCGGCCACGTTCCGGAATTCTGAGTGTGGCGATGTTCCGTCCTCTCTCTGCAGCGCCTGGGATCTCCTAGGAGCCCTCCGTGTGTCTTCCCCGATGTCTCCTAGTGCGGGCTGCCTGGGAAATTCGGGGGTTGGGCTGGAAATGCAGGTAGCATCTAGTGCCTCCCCCTCGACAGATAAGGTAATTATCGGACTTTCCCCTGCCAGGGAACAACTGTGACAACAGGCAGCTGCGTGGGGGGTGGCCCAAAATCACCCCCACCCACTCGGCCGCGTTCCGGAGTTCTGAGAGAGGGGAGGTTCCGTCCTCTGTCTGCAGCGCCTGGGATCTCCTAGGAGCCCTCCGCGTGTCTTCCCCGAGTGTCTTCTAGTGCGAGCTGCCGGGGAAAGGCAGGGGTTGGGCTGGAAATGCAGGTATCATCTAGTGGTTCCCCTGCACAGATCAGGTAATTAGCGGACTTCCCCCTGCCAGGGAACAACTGTGACACCATGCACCTGCATGGAGTGCGGCCCCAATCCTCCCAATCCACTCGGCCACGTTCTGGAATTCTGAGTGTGGGGAGGTTTAGTCCTCTGTTTGTGGCGCCTGGGATCTCCTAGGAGCCAACCGCGTGTCTTCCCCGAGTGTTTCCTAGTGCGGGCTGCCGGGAAAATCCGGGGGTTGGGCTGGAATTGCAGGTAGCATCTAGTGCCTCCCCCTGCACAGATCAGGTAATTAGCGGACTTCCTCCTGTCAGGGAACACCTGTGACACCATGCACCTGCATGGAGGGCTGCCCCAAACCTCCCCCATCCACTCGGCCGCGTTCCGGAATTCTGCGTGTGGGGAGGGTTAGTCCTCTGTTTGCGGCGCTAGGGATCCACTAGGAGCATTCCGAGTGTCTTCACCGAGTGTCTCGTAGTGCGGGCTGCCTGGGAAATGCGGGGGTTCGGCTGGAAATGCAGGTAGCATCTAGTGCCTCCCCCTGCAAAGATCAGGTAATTAGCGGAATTCCTCCTTTCAGGGAACACCTGTGACACCATGCACCTGCATGGTGGGCGGCCCCAAACCTCCCCCACCCACTCGGCCGCGTTCTGGAATTTTGAGTGTGGGGAGGTTTAGTCATCTGTTTGCGCCGCCTGGGATCCCCTAGGAGCACTTCGAGTGTCTTCCCCTAGTGTCTCCTAGTGCGGGCTTCCGGGGAATTGCGGGGGTTGTGCTGGAATTGCAGGTAGCATCTAGTGCCTCCCCCTGGACGGATCAGGTAATTAGCGGACTTCCTCCTACAAGGGAACACCTGTGACACCAGGCAGCTGCGTGAAGTGCGGCCCCAAACCTCCCCCACACACTCGGCCACGTTCTGGGATTCTGAGTGTGGCGAGGTTCCATCCATTGTCTGCAGCGCCTGAGATCTCCTAGGAGCCCTCCGCGTGTCTTCCCCGAGTGTCTCCTAGTGCGGGCTGCCGGGGAAATGCGGGGGTTGGGCTGGAAATGCAGGTAGCATCCAGTGCCTCCCCCTGCACATATCAGGTATTTAGCGGAATTCTTCCTCCCAGCGAACACCTGTGACACCTGGCAGCTGCGTGGGGGGCGGCCCAAAACCTCCCCCTCCCAATAGGCCACGTTCTGGAATTCTGTGTGTGGCGAGGTTCCATCCACTGCATCGCCTGGGATCTCCTAGCAGCCCTCCGCGAGTCTTCCCCGAGTACATTTTATGCGGGCTGCCGGGGAAAGTCGGGGGTTGGGCTGGAAATGCAGGTAGCATCTAGTGCTTCCCCCTGCACAGATCAGGTAATTAGCGGACTTCCCCCTGCAAGGGAACACCAGTGACACCAGGCAGCTGCGTGGAGGTCGGCCCCAAACATCCCCAACCCACTCTTCCGCGTTCCGGAATTCTGAGTGTGGCGATGTTCCGTCCTCTGTTTGCAGAGCCTGGGATCTCCTAGGAGCCATCCGAGTGTCTTCCCCGAGTATCTCATAGTGCGGTCTGAGAGGGAAAGGCGGGGTTTGGTTTGGAAAAGCTGGTAGCATCTAGTGCCACCCCTGCACAGATCAGGTAATTAGCGGACTTCCTCCTGCAAGGGAACACCTGTGACATCATGCACCTGCATGGAGGGCGGCCCCAAACCTCCCCCACCGAATGGGCCGTGTTCTGGAATTCTCATTGTGTTGAGGTTCAGTCCTCTGTTTGCGGCGACTGGGATCTCCTAGAAGCACTCCGTTTGTCTTCCCCGAGTGTCTCGTAGTGCGGGCTGCCTGGGAAATGCGGGGGTTGTGCTGGAAATGCAGGTAGCATCTAGTGCCTCCCCCTGCAAAGATCAGGTAATTAGCGGAAATCCTCCTTTCAGGGAACACCTATGACACCATGCACCTGCATGGTGGGCGGCCCCAAACCTCCCCCACCCACTCGGCCGCGTTCTGGAATTTTGAGTGTGGGGAGGTTTTGTCCTCGGTTTGCGGCGCCTGGGATCCCCTAGGGGCAATCCGAGTGTCTTCCCCTAGTGTCTCGTAGTGCGGGCTGCCGTGGAAAGGCGGGGGTTTGGCTGGAATTTCAGGTAGCATCTAGTGCCTCCCCATGGACGGATCAGGTAATTAGCGGAATTCTCCCTGCCCGGGAACACCTGTGACACCAGGCAGCTGAGTGGTGGGCGGCCCCAAACATCCCCCACGCACTCGGGCACGTTCTGGAATTCTGAGTTTGGCGAGGTTCCATCCACTGTCTGCAGCGCCTGGGATCTCCTAGGAGCCCTGAGCGTGTCTTCCCTGAGTGTATCCTCGTGTGGACTGCCGGGGAATTGCGGGGGTTGGGCTGGAAATGCAGGTAGCATCTAGTGCCTCCCCCTGGACAGATCAGATAATTCGCGGACTTGCCCCTGCCAGGGAACACCTGTGATACCAGGCAGTTGGTTGGGTGCGTCCCCAAACCTCCCCCACCCACTCGGCCGCTTTCCGGATTTCTGAGTTTGGCGAGGTTCCGTCCTCAGTCTGCAGCGCCTGGGATCTCCTAGGAGCCCTGAGCGTGTCTTCCCCGAGTGTCTCCTAGAGCGGGCTGCCGGGGAAAGTCGGGGGTTGGGCTGGAAATTCAGTAGCATATAGTGCCACCCCCTGGACCGATGAGGTACTTAGCGGAATTCCTCCTGCCAGGGAACACCCGTGACACCAGGCAGCTGCGTGGAGGGCGGCCTCAAACTTCCCCAACCCACTAGGTCGCGTTCCGGATTTTTTAGTGTGTCGAGGTTCCGTCCTCTGTCTGTAGCGCCTGGGATCTCCTACGAGCCCTCCGCGTGTCTTCCCTGAGTGTATCCTCGTGCGGACTGCCGGGGAAATGCGGGGGTTTGGCTGGAAATGCAGGTAGCATCTATTGCCTACCCCTGGACAGATCAGGTAATTAGCGGACTTTCCCTGCCAGGGAACACTTGTGAAACCAGGTAGCTGCGTTGAGGGCGGCCCCAGTCCTCCCCAACACACTCGGTTGCTTTCCGGATTTCTGAGTGTGGCGAGTTTCCGTCCTCTCTCTGCAGCGCCTAGGATCTCCTAGGAGCCCTCCGCGTTTCTTCCCCGAGTGTATCCTCGTGCGGACTGCCGGGGAAATGCGGGGGTTTGGCTGGAAATGCAGGTAGCATCTAGTGCCTCCCCCTGGACAGATCAGATAATTAGCGGACTTCCCCCTGCCAGGGAACAACTGTGATACCAGGCAGTTGGGTGGAGTGCGTCCCCAAACCTCCCCCACCCACTCGGCCGCTTTCCGGATTTCTGAGTTTGGCGAGGTTCCGTCCTCTGTTTACAGCGCCTGGGATCTCCTAGGAGCCCTCCGCGTGTATTCCCCGAGTGTCTCCTAGTGCGGGCTGCCGGGGAAACGCAGGGGTTGGGCTGGAAATGCATGTAGCATCTAGTGGTTCCTCCTGGACAAATCAGATATTTAGCGGAATTCCCCCTGCAAGGGAACACCTGTGACACCAGGCAGCTGCGTGGTGGGCGTCCACAAAATTCCGCAACACACTAGGCCGCGTTCCGGATTTCTGAGTGTGACGAGGTTCCGTCCTCTTTCTGCAGCGCCTGGGATCTCCTAGGAGCCCTCCGCTTAACTTTCCCGAGTGTATCCTAGTGCGGGCTGCCGGGGAATGGCGGGGGTTGGGCTGGAAATGCAGGTAGCATCTAGTGCCTCCCCCTGGACAGATCAGATAATTAGCGGACTTCCCCCTGCCAGGGAACACCTGTGACACCTGGCACTCCGTGGTGGGCGGCCGCAAACCTCCCCAACCCACTAGGCCGCGTTCCGGATTTCTGAGTGTGGCGAGGTTCCGTCCTCTGTCTGCAGCACCTGGGATCTCCTAGGAGCCTTCCGCCTGTCTTCCCCGAGTGTCTCCTAGTGCGGGCTGCCGGGGAATGGCGGGGGTTTGGCTGGAAATGCAGGTAGCATCTAGTGCCTCCCCCTGGACAGATCAGATAATTAGCGGACTTCCCCCTGCCAGGGAACACCTGTGACACCAGGCAGCTTCGTGGTGGGCGGCCCAAAATATCCCCAACCCACTAGGCCGCGTTCCGGATTTCTGAGTGTGGCGAGATTCCGTCCTCTGTCTGCAGCGCCTGGAATCTCCTAGGAGCCCTCCGCGTGTCTTCCCCGAGTGTCTCCTAGTGCGAGATGCCGGGGAAAGGCGGGTGTTGTGCTGGAAATGCAGGTAGCATCTAGTGCCTCCCCCTGGACAGATCAGATATTTAGCGGACTTCCCCCTGCCAGGGAACACCTGTGAAACCAGGCAGCTGCGTGGAGGGCGGAACCAAACCTCCCCAACCCACTCGGCCGCGTTCCGGAATTCTGAGTGTGGCGAGGTTCCGTCCTCTGTCTGCAGCACCTGGGATCACCTAGGAGAACTCCGCGTGTCTTCCCCGAGTGTGTAGTGCGGACAACCGGGGAATGGTGGGTGTTGGGCAGGAAATGCAGGTAGCATCTAGTGATTCCCCCTGGAATATTGAGGTAATTAGCGGACTTCCCCCTGCCAGGGAACACCTGTGACACCAGGCAGCTGCGTGGAGGGCGGCCCCAAATCTCCCCAACAAACTAGGCCGCTTTCCGGATTTCTGAGTGTGGCGACTTTCCGTCCTCTGTCTGCAGTGCCTGGGATCCTCAAGGAGCCCTCCGCATGACTTCCCCGAGTGTCTCCTTGTGCGGACTGCCGGGGAAAAAAGGAGGTTGTGCTGGAAATGCAGGTAGCATCTAGTGCCTCCCCCTGGACAGATGAGGTAATTAGCGGACTTCCCCCTGCCAGGGAACACCTGTGACAACAGGCAGCTGCGTGGTGGGCGTCCCCAAACGTCCCCAACACACTAGGCCTCGTTCCGGATTTCTGAGTGTGGCGAGGTTCCGTCCTCTGTCTGCAGCGCCTGGGATCTCCTAGGAGTCCTCCGCGTGTTTTCCCCGAGTGCCTCCTAGTGCGGGCTGCCGGGGAAAGGCGGGTGTTGCGCCGGAAATGCAGGTAGCATCTAGTGCCTCCCCCTGGACAGATCAGATAATTCGCGGACTTCCCCCTGCCAGGGAACACCTGTGATACCAGGCAGTAGGTTGGGTGCGTCCCCAAACCTCCCCCACCCACTCGGCCGCTTTCCGGATTTCTGAGTTTGGCGAGGTTCCGTCCTCAGTCTGCAGCGCCTGGGATCTCCTAGGAGCCCTGAGCGTGTATTCCCCGAGTGTCTCCTAGAGCGGGCTGCCGGGGAAAGGCGAGGGTTGGGCTGGAAATTCAGTAGCATCTAGAGCCTCCCCCTGGACAGATAGGTAATTAGCGGACTTCCCCCTGCCAGGGAACACCTGTGACACCAGGCAGCTGTGTGGAGGCATCCCCAAAACTACCCCAACCACTAGGCCGCGTTCCCGAATTCTTAGTGTGACGAGGTTCCGTCCTCTGTCTGCAGCGCCTGGGATCTCCTAGGAGACTTCCGCGTGTCTTAACCGAGTGTCTCATAGTGCGGGCTGCCGGGAATACGCGGGGGTTGCGCTGGAAATGCAGGTAGCATCTAGTGCCTCCCCCTGGACAGATCAGGTAATTAGCAGACTTCCTCCTGCCAGGGAACACCTGTGACACCAGGCAGCTGCGTGGTGGGCGGCCCCAAACCTCCCCAACCCACTAGGCCGCGTTCCCGAATTCTGAGTGTGGCGAGGTTCCGTCCTCAGTCTGCAGCGCCTGGGATCTCCTAGGAGCCCTGAGCGTGTCTTCCCTGAGTGTAACCTCGTGTGGACTGCCGGGGAATTGCGGGGGTTGGGCTGGAAATGCAGGTAGCATCTAGTGCCTCCCCCTGGACAGATCAGATAATTCGCGGACTTGCCCCTGCCAGGGAACACCTGTGATACCAGGCAGTTGGTTGGGTGCGTCCCCAAACCTCCCCCACCCACTCGGCCGCTTTCCGGATTTCTGAGTTTGGCGAGGTTCCGTCCTCAGTCTGCAGCGCCTGGGATCCCCTAGGAGCCCTGAGCGTGTATTCCCCGAGTGTCTCCTAGAGCGGGCTGCCGGGGAAAGGCGAGGGTTGGGCTGGAAATTCAGTAGCATCTAGAGCCTCCCCCTGGACAGATAGGTAATTAGCGGACTTCCCCCTGCCAGGGAACACCTGTGACACCAGGCAGCTGTGTGGAGGCATCCCCAAAACTACCCCAACCACTAGGCCGCGTTCCCGAATTCTTAGTGTGACGAGGTTCCGTCCTATGTCTGCAGCGCCTGGGATCTCCTAGGAGACTTCCGCTTGTCTTAACCGAGTGTCTCATAGTGCGGGCTGCCGGGAATACGCGGGGGTTGCGCTGGAAATGCAGGTAGCATCTAGTGCCTCCCCCTGGACAGATCAGGTAATTAGCGGACTTCCTCCTGCCAGGGAACACCTGTGACACCAGGCAGCTGCGTGGTGGGCGGCCCCAAACCTCCCCAACCCACTAGGCCGCGTTCCCGAATTCTGAGTGTGGCGAGGTTCCGTCCTCAGTCTGCAGCGCCTGGGATCTCCTAGGAGCCCTGAGCGTGTCTTCCCTGAGTGTAACCTCGTGTGGACTGCCGGGGAATTGCGGGGGTTGGGCTGGAAATGCAGGTAGCATCTAGTGCCTCCCCCTGGACAGATCAGATAATTCGCGGACTTGCCCCTGCCAGGGAACACCTGTGATACCAGGCAGTTGGTTGGGTGCGTCCCCAAACCTCCCCCACCCACTCGGCCGCTTTCCGGATTTCTGAGTTTGGCGAGGTTCCGTCCTCAGTCTGCAGCGCCTGGGATCTCCTAGGAGCCCTGAGCGTGTCTTCCCCGAGTGTCTCCTAGAGCGGGCTGCCGGGGAAAGTCGGGGGTTGGGCTGAAAATTCAGTAGCAAATAGTGCCACCCCCTGGACTGATGAGGTACTTAGCGGAATTCCTCCTGCCAGGGAACACCTGTGACACCAGGCAGCTGCGTGGAGGGCGGCCACAAACTTCCCCAACCCACTAGGTCGCGTTCCGGATTTTTTAGTGTGGCGAGGTTCCGTCCTCTGTCTGTAGCGCCTGGGATCTCCTAGGAGCCCTCCGCGTGTCTTCCCTGAGTGTATCCTCGTGCGGACTGCCGGGGAAATGCGGGGGTTTGGCTGGAAATGCAGGTAGCATCTATTGCCTACCCCTGGACAGATCAGGTAATTAGCGGACTTTCCCTGCCAGGGAACACTTGTGACACCAGGTAGCTGCGTTGAGGGCGGCCCCAGTCCTCCCCAACACACTCGGTTGCTTTCCGGATTTCTGAGTGTGGCGAGTTTCCGTCCTCTCTCTGCAGCGCCTAGGATCTCCTAGGAGCCCTCCGCGTGTCTTCCCCGAGTGTCTCGTAGAGCGGGCTGCCGGGGAAATGCAGGGGTTGGCCTGGAAATGCAGGTAGCCTCTAGTGCCTCCCCCTGGACAGATCAGGTAATTAGCGAAATTCCCCCTGACAGGGAACACCTGTGACACCAGGCACCTGCGTGGAGTGCGGCCCCAAACCTCACCCTTCCACTCGGCCGCGTTCCGGAATTCTGAGTGTGGCGAGGTTCCGTCCTCAGTCTGCAGCGCCTGGGATCTCCTAGGAGCCCTCCGCGTGTCTTCCCAGAGTGACACTTATACGGGCTTCAGGGAAAAGGCGGGAGTTGGGCTGGAAACGCAGGTAGCATCTAGTGCCTCCCCCTGGACAGATGAGGTACTAGCGGACTTCCTCCTGCCAGGGAACACCTGTGACACCAGGCAGCTGCGTGGTGGGCGGCCCCAAACCTCCCCAACCCACTAGGCCGCGTTCCCGAATTCTGAGTGTGGCGAGGTTCCGTCCTCAGTCTGCAGCGCCTGGGATCTCCTAGGAGCCCTGAGCGTGTCTTCCCTGAGTGTATCCTCGTGTGGACTGCCGGGGAATTGCGGGGGTTGGGCTGGAAATGCAGGTAGCATCTAGTGCCTCCCCCTGGACAGATCAGATAATTCGCGGACTTGCCCCTGCCAGGGAACACCTGTGATACCAGGCAGTTGTTTGGGTGCGTCCCCAAACCTCCCCCACCCACTCGGCCGCTTTCCGGATTTCTGAGTTTGGCGAGGTTCCGTCCTCAGTCTGCAGCGCCTGGGATCTCCTAGGAGCCCTGAGCGTGTCTTCCCCGAGTGTCTCCTAGAGCGGGCTGCCGGGGAAAGTCGGTGGTTGGGCTGGAAATTCAGTAGCATATAGTGCCTCCCCCTGGACCGATGAGGTACTTAGCGGAATTCCTCCTGCCAGGGAACACCTGTGACACCAGGCAGCTGCGTGGAGGGCGCCCTCAAACTTCCCCAACCCACTAGGTCGCGTTCCGGATTTTTTAGTGTGGCGAGGTTCCGTCCTCTCTCTGTAGCGCCTGGGATCTCCTAGGAGCCCTCCGCGTTTCTTCCCCGAGTGTATCCTCGTGCGGACTGCCGGGGAAATTCGGGGGTTTGGCTGGAAATGCAGGTAGCATCTAATGCCTCCCCCTGGACAGATCAGATAATTAGCGGACTTCCCCCTGCCAGGGAACAACTGTGATACCAGGCAGTTGGGTGGAGTGCGTCCCCAAACCTCCCCCACCCACTCGGCCGCTTTCCGGATTTCTGAGTTTGGCGAGGTTCCGTCCTCTGTTTACAGCGCCTGGGATCTCCTAGGAGCCCTCCGCGTGTCTTCCCCGAGTGTCTCCTAGTGCGGGCTGCCGGGGAAAGGCAGGGGTTGGGCTGGAAATGCATGTAGCATCTAGTGCCTCCTCCTGGACAAATCAGATATTTAGCGGAATTCCCCCTGCAAGGGAACACCTGTGACACCAGGCAGCTGCGTGGTGGGCGGCCACAAAATTCCGCAACACACTAGGCCGCGTTCCGGATTTCTGAGTGTGACGAGGTTCCGTCCTCTTTCTGCAGCGCCTGGGATCTCCTAGGAGCCCTCCGCTTAACTTTCCCGAGTGTATCCTAGTGCGGGCTGCCGGGGAATGGCGGGGGTTGGGCTGGAAATGCAGGTACCATCTAGTACCTCCCCCAGGACAGATCAGAAAATTAGCGGACTTCCCCCTG
Organism: Camelus bactrianus; assembly: GCF_048773025.1. Lineage (NCBI taxonomy): Eukaryota > Metazoa > Chordata > Mammalia > Artiodactyla > Camelidae > Camelus > Camelus bactrianus. The sequence goes on from NC_133546.1 coordinate 90,813,924, forward strand.
CCAGGGAACACCTGTGACACCTGGCACTCCGTGGTGGGCGGCCGCAAACCTCCCCAACCCACTAGGCCGCGTTCCGGATTTCTGAGTGTGGCGAGGTTCCGTCCTCTGTCTGCAGCACCTGGGATCTCCTAGGAGCCTTCCGCCTGTCTTCCCCGAGTGTCTCCTAGTGCGGGCTGCCGGGGAATGGCGGGGGTTTGGCTGGAAATGCAGGTAGCATCTAGTGCCTCCCCCTGGACAGATCCGATAATTAGCGGACTTCCCCCTGCCAGGGAACACCTGTGACACCAGGCAGCTTCGTGGTGGGCGGCCCAAAATATCCCCAACCCACTAGGCCGCGTTCCGGATTTCTGAGTGTGGCGAGATTCCGTCCTCTGTCTGCAGCGCCTGGAATCTCCTAGGAGCCCTCCGCGTGTCTTCCCCGAGTGTCTAGTGCGGACAACCGGGGAATGGTGGGGGTTGGGCAGGAAATGCAGGTAGCATCTAGTGATTCCCCCTGGAATATTGAGGTAATTAGCGGACTTCCCCCTGCCAGGGAACACCTGTGACACCAGGCAGCTGCGTGGAGGGCGGCCCCAAATCTCCCCAACAAACTAGGCCGCTTTCCGGATTTCTGAGTGTGGCGACTTTCCGTCCTCTGTCTGCAGTGCCTGGGATCCTCAAGGAGCCCTCCGCATGACTTCCCCGAGTGTCTCCTTGTGCGGACTGCCGGGGAAAAAAGGAGGTTGTGCTGGAAATGCAGGTAGCATCTAGTGCCTCCCCCTGGACAGATGAGGTAATTAGCGGACTTCCCCCTGCCAGGGAACACCTGTGACAACAGGCAGCTGCGTGGTGGGCGTCCCCAAACCTCCCCAACACACTAGGCCGCGTTCCGGATTTCTGAGTGTGGCGAGGTTCCGTCCTCTGTCTGCAGCGCCTGGGATCTCCTAGGAGTCCTCCGCGTGTTTTCCCCGAGTGCCTCCTAGTGCGGGCTGCCGGGGAAAGGCGGGTGTTGCGCTGGAAATGCAGGTAGCATCTAGTGCCTCCCCCTGGACAGATCAGATATTTAGCGGACTTCCCCCTGCCAGGGAACAACTGTGATACCAGGCAGTTGGGTGGAGTGCGTCCCCAAACCTCCCCCACCCACTCGGCCGCTTTCCGGATTTCTGAGTTTGGCGAGGTTCCGTCCTCAGTCTGCAGCGCCTGGGATCTCCTAGGAGCCCTGAGCGTGTATTCCCCGAGTGTCTCCTAGAGCGGGCTGCCGGGGAAAGGCGAGGGTTGGGCTGGAAATTCAGTATCATCTAGAGCCTCCCCCTGGACAGATAGGTAATTAGCGGACTTCCCCCTGCCAGGGAACACCTGTGACACCAGGCAGCTGTGTGGAGGCATCCCCAAAACTACCCCAACCACTAGGCCGCGTTCCCGAATTCTTAGTGTGACGAGGTTCCGTCCTCTGTCTGCAGCGCCTGGGATCTCCTAGGAGACTTCTGCGTGTCTTAACCGAGTGTCTCATAGTGCGGGCTGCCGGGAATACGCGGGGGTTGCGTGGAAATGCAGGTAGCATCTAGTGCCTCCCCCTGGACAAATCAGGTAATTAGCGGACTTCCCATTGCCAGGGAACATCTGTGACACCAGGCATCTATGTGGAGGTTGGCCCCAAATCTACCCCACCCACTCGGCCGCGTTCCGGAATTCTGAGTGTGGCGAGCTTCCGTCCTCTGTCTGCAGCGCCTAGGACCTCCTAGGAGCCCTCCGCGTGTATTCCCCGTGTGTCTCCTAGTGCGGGCCGCCGGGGAAAAAGGTGGTTGTGCTGAAAATGCAGGTAGATTCTAGTGCCTCAATGTGGACAGATGAGGAAATTAGCGGACTTACCCCTGCCAGGGAACACCTGTGACACAAGTCAGCTTCGTGGTGTGCGGCCCCAAAACTCCCCCACCCACTCGGCCGCGTTCCGGTATTCTGAGGGTGGCGAGGTTCCGTCCTCTGTCTGCAGTGACTGGGATCTCCTAGGAGCCCTCCGCTTATCTTTCCCGAGTGTCTCCTAGTGCGGGCTGCCGGGGAATGGCGGGGGTTGGGCTGGAAATGCAGGTAGCATCTAGTGTCTCCCCCTGGACAGATCAGAAAATTAGCGGATTTCCCCCTGCCAGGGAACACCTGTGACACCAGGCACTCCGTGTTTGGCGGCCGCAAACCTCCCCAACCCACTAGGCCGCGTTCCGGATTTCTGAGTGTGGCGAGGTTCCGTCCTCTGTTTGCAGCAACTGGGATCTCCTAGGAGCCCTCCGCGTGTCTTCCCCGAATGACACTTATGCGGGCAGCAGGGAAATGGCGGGAGTTGGGCTGGAAACGCAGGTAGCATCTAGTGTCTCCCCCTGGACAGATGAGGTACTAGCGGACTTCCTCCTGCCAGGGAACACCTGTGACAACAGGCAGCTGCGTGGAGGGCGGCCCCAAACGTCCCCAAACCACTAGGCCGCGTTCCCGAATTCTGAGTGTGGCGAGGTTCCGTCCTCTCTTTGCAGCAACTGGGATCTCCTAGGAGCCTTCCGTGTGTCTTCCCCGAGTGTATCCTCGTGCAGACTGCCGGGGAATTGCGGGGGTAGGGCTGGAAATGCAGGTAGCATCTAGTGCCTCCCCCTGGACAGATCAGATATTTAGCGGACTTCCCCCTGCCAGGGAACAACTGTGATACAAGGCAGTTGGGTGGAGTGCGTCCCCAAACTTCCCACACCCACTGGGCCGCTTTCCGGATTTCTGAGTTTGGCGAGGTTCCGTCCTCTGTTTACAGCGCCTGGGATCTCCTAGGAGCCCTCCGCGTGTCTTCCCCGAGTGTCTCCTAGTGCGGGCTGCCGGGGAAAGGCAGGGGTTGGGCTGGAAATGCATGTAGGATCTAGTGCCTCCTCCTGGACAAATCAGATAATTAGCGGAATTCCCCCTGCCAGGGAACACCTGTGACACCAGGCAGCTGCGTGGTGGGCGGCCTCAAAATTCCTCAACACACTAGGCCGCGTTCCGGTTTCCTGAGTGTGGCGAGTTTCCGTCCTCTGTCTGCAGCGCCTGGGATCTCCTAGGAGCCCTCCACGTGTCTTCCCCGAGTGTCTCCTAGTGCGGGCTGCCGGGAAAACAGGGGGTTGTGCTGGAAATTCAGTAGCATCTAGTGCCTCCCTCTGGACCGATGAGGTAATTAGCGGACTTCCCCCTGCCAGGGAACACCTGTGACACCAGGCAGTTGCGTGGAGGGCGGCCCCAAACTTCCCCAACCCACTCGGCCGCGTTCCGGAATTCTGAGTTTGGCGAGGTTCCGTCCTCAGTCTGCAGCGCCTGGGATCTCCTAAGAGCCCTCCGCGTGTCTTCTCCGAGTGTCTACTAGTGCGGGCTACCGGGGAATGGCGGGGGTTGGGCAGGAAAATCAGGTAGAATCTAGTGCCTCCCCCAGGACCGATGAGGTAATTAGAGGACTTCCCCTGCCAGGGAATATTTGTGACACCAGGCAGCTGCGTGGTGTGCGGCCCCAATCCTCCCCTACCCACTCGGCCGCGTTCCGGATTTCTGAGTGTGGAGAGGTTCCGTCCTCTGTCTGCAGTGCCTGGGATCTCCTAGGAGCCTTCCGCTTGTCTTCCCCGAGCGTCTCCTAGTGCGAGCTGCCGGGGAAATGCGGGTGTTGTGCTGGAAATGCAGGTAGCATCTATTGCCTCCCCCTGGACAGATCACATATTTAGCGGACTTCCCCCTGCCAGGGAACACCTGTGACACCAGGCAGCTGAGTGGTGGGCGGCCCCAAACTTCCCCAACACACTAGGCCGTGTTTCGTAATTCTCAGTGTGGCGAGGTTCCGTCCTCTGTCTGCAGCGCCTGGGATCTCCTAGGAGCCCTCTGCGTGTCTTCCCCGAGTATCTCTAATTGCGGGCTGCCGGGGAAAGGAGGGGGTTGTGCTGGAAATGCAGGTAGCAACTAGTGCCTCCCCCTGGACAGATCAGATAATTAGCGGACTTCCCCCTGCCAGGGAACACCTGTTATACCAGGCAGCTGTGTGGAGGGCGGCCCCAAACCTCCCAAAACCACTCGGCTTCTTTTCGGAATTCGGAGTGTGGCGAGGATCCGTCCTCTGTCTGCAGCGCCTGGGATCTCCTAGGAGCACTCCGCGTGTCTTCCCCGAGTGACTCTTATGCGGATTTCCGGGGAAAAGTGGGTGTTGTGCTGGAAAACAAGTAGCATCTAGTTCCTACCCCTGGATAGATGAGGTAATTAGCGGTATTCCCCCTGCCAGGGAACACCTGTGACACCAGGCAGCTGCGAGAATGGCGGCCCCAAACTTCCCCAACCCACTATGCCGCTTTCCGGATTTCTGAGTGTGGCGAGGTTCCGTCTTCTGTCTGCAGCGCCTGGGATCTCCTAGGAGCCCTCCGCGTGTCTTCCCCTAGTGACTCTTATGCGGGCTTCCAGGGAAAGGCGGGGGTTGGGCTCGAAAAGCAGGTAGCATCTAGTGCCTCCCCCTGGACAGATGAGGTACTAGCGGACTTCCTCCTGCCACGGAACACCTGTGACAACAGGCAGCTGCGTGGTGGGCGTCCCCAAACCTCCCCAACACACTAGGCCGCGTTCCCGAATTCTGAGTGTGGAGAGGTTCCGTCCTCAGTCTGCAGCGCCTGGGATCTCCTAGGAGCCCTGAGCGTGTCTTCCCCGAGTGTATCCTCGTGTGGACTGCCGGGGAATTGCGGGGGTTGGGCTGGAAATGCAGGTAGCATCTAGTGCCTCCCCCTGGACAGATCAGATAATTAGCGGACTTCCCCCTGCCAGGGAACACCTGTGATACCAGGCAGTTTGGTGGAGTGCGTCCCCAAACCTCCCCCACCCACTCGGCCGCTTTCCGGATTTCTGAGTTTGGCGAGATTCCGTCCTCAGTCTGCAGCGCCTGGGATCTCCAAGGAGCCCTGAGCGTGTCTTCCCTGGGTGTCTCCTAGAGCGGGCTGCCGGGGAAAGGCGGGGGTTGGGCTGGAAATTCAGTAGCATCTAGTGCCTCCCCCTGGACCGATGAGGTACTTAGCGGAATTCCCCCTGCCAGGGAACACCTGTGACACCTGGAAGCTGCGTGGTGGGCGGCCACAAAATTCCGCAACACACTAGGCCACGTTCCGGATTTCTGAGTGTGGCGAGTTTCCGTCCTCTGTCTGCAGCGCATGGGATCTCCTAGGAGCCCTCCGCGTGTCTTCCCCGAGTGTCTCCTAGTGCGGGCTGCCGAGGAAAGAGGGGGTTGTGCTGGAAATTAAGTAGCATCTAGTGCCTCCCTCTGGAACGATGAGGTAATTAGCGGACTTCCCCCTGCCAGGGAACTCCTGTGACACCAGGCAGCTTCGTGGAGGGCGGCCCCAAACTTCCCCAACCCACTCGGCCGCGTTCCGGAATTCTGAGTTTGGCGAGGTTCCGTCCTCAGTCTGCAGCGCCTGGGATCTCCTAGGAGCCCTCCGCGTGTCTTCCCAGAGTGTCTACTAGTGCGGGCTACCGGGGAATGGCGGGGGTTGGGCTGGAAAAGCAGGTAGCATCGAGTGCCTCCCCCAGGACCGATGAGGTAATTAGCGGACTTCCCCTGCCAGGGAACATCTGTGACACCAGGCAGCTGCGTGGTGTGCGGCCACAAACCTCCCCAAACCACTCGGTCGTGTTCCGGATTTCTGAGTGTGGCGATGTTCCTTCCTCTCTCTGCATCGCCTGGGATCTCCTAGGATCCCCCCGCATGTCTTCCCTAATGTCTCCTTGTGCGGGCTCCCGGGGAAAGGAGGGGGTTGTGCTGGAAATGCAGGTAGCATCTTGTGCCTCCCCCTGGAAATTTGAGGTAATTAGCGGACTTCCCCCTGCCAGGGAACACTTTGACACCAGGCAGCTTCTTGGAGGGCGGCCCCAAACCTCCCCAAACCACTACGCCGCGTTCCGGATTTCTGAGTGTGGCGAGGTTCCGTCCTCTGTCTGCAGCGCCTGGGATCTCCAAGGAGCCCTCCGCGTGTCTTCCCCGAGTGTCTCCTAGTGCGGGCCGCCGGGGAAATAGTGGGTTATGCTGAAAATGCAGGTAGATTCTAGTGCCTCAATGTGGACAGATGAGGAAATTAGCGGACTTCCCCCTGCCAGGGAACACCTGTGAAACCAGGCAGCTGCGTGGAGGGCGGAACCAAACCTCCACAACCCACTCGGCTGCGTTCCGGAATTCTGAGTGTGGCGAGGTTCCGTCCTCTGTCTGCAGCACCTGGGATCACCTAGGAGAACTCCGCGTGTCTTCCCCGAGTGTCTACTAGTGCGGACAACCGGGGAATGGTGGGGGTTGGGCAGAAAATGCAGGTAGCATCTAGTGCCTCCCCCTGGAATATTGAGGTAATTAGCGGACTTCCCCCTGCCAGGGAACACCTGTGACAGCAGGCAACTGCGTGAAGGGCGGCCCCAAATCTCCCCAATCCACCAGGCCGCTTTCCGGATTTCTGAGTGTGGTGACTTTCCGTCCTCTGTCTGCAGTGCCTGGGATCCCCAAGGAGCCCTCCGCATGACTTCCCCGAGTGTCTCCTTGTGCGGACTGCCGGGGAAAGAAGGAGGTTGTGCTGGAAATGCAGGTAGCATCTAGTGCCTCCCCCTGGACAGATGAGGTAATTAGCGGAATTCCCCCTGCCAGGGAACACCTGTGATACCAGGCAGTTGGGTGGAGTGCGTCCCCAAACCTCCCCCACCCACTCGGCCGCTTTCCGGATTTCTGAGTTTGGCGAGGTTCCGTCCTCAGTCTGCAGCGCCTGGGATCTCCTAGGAGCCCTGAGCGTGTCTTCCCCGAGTGTCTCCTAGAGCGTGCTGCCTTGGAAAGGCGGGGGTTGGGCTGGAAATTCAGTAGCATCTAGAGCCTCCCCCTGGACAGATAGGTAATTAGCGGACTTCACCCTGCCAGGGAACACCTGTGACACCAGGCATCTGTGTGGAGGCATCCCCAAAACTACCCCAACCACTAGGCCGCGATCCCGAATTCTTAGTGTGACGAGGTTCTGTCCTCTGTCTGCAGCGCCTGGGATCTCCTAGGAGACTTCCGCGTGTCTTAACCGAGTGTCTCCTAGTGCGGGCTGCCGGGAATACACGGGGTTTGCGCTGGAAATGCAGGTAGCATCTAGTGCCTCCCCCTGGACAGATCAGGTAATTAGCGGACTTCCCCTTGCCAGGGAACATCTGTGACACCAGGCAGCTATGTGGAGGTTGGCCCCAAAGCTACCCCACCCACTCGGCCGCGTTCCGGAATTCTGAGTGTGGCGAGCTTCCGTCCTCTGTCTGCAGCGCCTAGGACCTCCTAGGAGCCCTCCGCGTGTATTCCCCGAGTGTCTCCTAGTGCGGGCTGCCGGGGAAATGCGGGAGTAATGCTGGAAATTCAGGTAGAATCTAGTGCCTACCCCTGGACCGATGAGGTAATTAGCGGACTTTCCCTGCCAGGGAACACCTGTGACACCATGTATCTGCGTTGAGGGCGGTCCTAGACCTCCCCAACACACTCGGTCGCTTTCCGGATTTCTGAGTGTGGCGAGGTTCCGTCCTCTCTCTGCAGCGCCTAGGATCTCCTAGGAGCCCTCCGCGTGTCTTCCCCGAGTATCTCCTAGTGCAGGCGGCCAGGGAAAAGCAGGGGATGGGCTGGAAATGCAGGTATCCTCTAGTGCCTCCCCCTGGACAGATCAGGTAATTAGCGGAATTCCTCCTGCCAGGGAACACCTGTGACACCAGGCAGCTTCGTGGAGGGTGGCCCCAAAACTCCCCCACCCACTCGGCCGCCTTCCGGAATTCTGAGTGTGGCGAGGTTCCCTCCTCTGTCTGCAGCGCCTGGGATCTCCTAGGAGCCCTCCGCGTGTATTCCCAGAGTATCTCCTACTGCCGGCTGCCGGGGAAAAGCGGGTGTTGTGTTGGAAATGCTGGTAGCATCTAGTGCCTCCCCCTGGACAGATGAGGTAATTAGCGGACTTGCCCCAGCCAGGGAACACCTGTGACACCAGGGAGCTGCGTGGAGGGCGGACCCAAAACTCACCCACCCACTCGGCCTCGTTCCGGAATTCTGAGTGTGGCGAGGTTCCGTCCTCTGTCTGCAGCGCCTGGGATCTCCTAGGAGCCCTCCGCGTGTCTTCCCCGAGTGTCTCCTAGTGCGGGCTGCCGAGGAAAGAGGGGGTTGTGCTGGAAATTAAGTAGCATCTAGTGCCTCCTTCTGGAACGATGAGGTAATTAGCGGACTTCCCCTGCCAGGGAACATCTGTGACACCAGGCAGCTGCGTGGTGTGCGGCCCCAAACCTCCCCAAACCACTCGGTCGTGTTCCGGATTTCTGAGTGTGGCGATGTTCCTTCCTCTCTCTGCATCGCCTGGGATCTCCTAGGATCCCCCCGCATGTCTTCCCTAATGTCTCCTTGTGCGGGCTCCCGGGGAAAGGAGGGGGTTGTGCTGGAAATGCAGGGAGCATCTAGTGCCTCCCCCTGGAAAATTGAGGTAATTAGCGGACTTCCCCCTGCCAGGGAACACTTTGACACCAGGCAGATTCTTGGAGGGTGGCCCCAAACCTCCCCAAACCGCTACGCCGCGTTCCGGATTTCTGAGTGTGGCGAGGTTCCGTCCTCTGTCTGCAGCACCTGGGATCTCCAAGGAGCCCTCCGCGTGTCTTCCCCGAGTGTCTCCTAGTGCGGGCCGCCGGGGAAATAGTGGGTTATGCTGAAAATGCAGGTAGATTCTAGTGCCTCAATGTGGACAGATGAGGAAATTAGCGGACTTCCCCATGCCAGGGAACACCTGTGACACCAGGCAGCTGCGTGGAGGGCGGAACCAAACCTACCCAACCCACTCGGCTGCGTTCCGGAATTCTGAGTGTGGCGAGGTTCCGTCCTCTGTCTGCAGCACCTGGGATCACCTAGGAGAACTCCGCGTGTCTTCCCCGAGTGTCTACTAGTGCGGACAACCGGGGAATTGTGGGGGTTGGGCAGAAAATGCAGGTAGCATCTAGTGCCTCCCCCTGGAATATTGAGGTAATTAGCGGACTTCCCCCTGCCAGGGAACACCTGTGTCAGCAGGCAACTGCGTGAAGGGCGGCCCCAAATCTCCCCAATCCACCAGGTCGCTTTCCGGATTTCTGAGTGTGGTGACTTTCCGTCCTCTGTCTGCAGTGCCTGGGATCCCCAAGGAGCCCTCCGCATGACTTCCCCGAGTGTCTCCTTGTGCGGACTGCCGGGGAAAGAAGGAGGTTGTGCTGGAAATGCAGGTAGCATCTAGTGCCTCCCCCTGGACAGATGAGGTAATTAGCGGAATTCCCCCTGCCAGGGAACACCTGTGACAACAGGCAGCTGCGTGGTGGGCGTCCCCAAACCTCCCCAACACACTAGGCCGCGTTCCGGATTTCTGAGTGTGGCGAGGTTCCCTCCTCTGTCTGCAGCGCCTGGAATCTCCTAGGAGTCCTCCGCGTGTTTTCCCCGAGTGTCTCCTAGTGCGGGCTGCCGGGGAAAGGCGGGTGTTGCGCTGGAAATGCAGGTAGCATCTAGTGCCTCCCCCTGGACAGATCAGATAATTAGCGGACTTCCCCCTGCCAGGGAACACCTGTGATACCAGGCAGTTTGGTGGAGTGCGTCCCCAAACCTCCCCCACCCACTCGGCCGCTTTCCGGATTTCTGAGTTTGGCGAGGTTCCGTCCTCAGTCTGCAGCGCCTGGGATCTCCTAGGAGCCCTGAGCGTGTCTTCCCCGAGTGTCTCCTAGAGCGGGCTGCCGGGGAAAGTCGGGGGTTGGGCTGGAAATTCAGTAGCATCTAGAGCCTCCCCCTGGACAGATAGGTAATTAGCGGACTTCCCCCTGCCAGGGAACACCTGTGACACCAGGAAGCTGTGTGGAGGCATCCCCAAAACTACCCCAACCACTAGGCCGCGATCCCGAATTCTTAGTGTGACGAGGTTCTGTCCTCTGTCTGCAGCGCCTGGGATCTCCTAGGAGACTTCCGCGTGTCTTAACCGAGTGTCTCCTAGTGCGGGCTGCCGGGAATACACGGGGGTTGCGCTGGAAATGCAGGTAGCATCTAGTGCCTCCCCCTGGACAGATCAGGTAATCAGCGGACTTCCCCTTGCCAGGGAACATCTGTGACACCAGGCAGCTATGTGGAGGTTGGCCCCAAAGCTACCCCACCCACTCGGCCGCGTTCCGGAATTCTGAGTGTGGCGAGCTTACGTCCTCCGTCTGCAGCGCCTAGGACCTCCTAGGAGCCCTCCGCGTGTATTCCCCGAGTGTCTCCTAGTGCGGGCTGCCGGGGAAATGCGGGAGTAATGCTGGAAATTCAGGTAGAATCTAGTGCCTACCCCTGGACCGATGAGGTAATTAGCGGACTTTCCCTGCCAGGGAACACCTGTGACACCATGTATCTGCGTTGAGGGCGGCCCCAGACCTCCCCAACACACTCAGTCGCTTTCCGGATTTCTGAGTGTGGCGAGGTTCCGTCCTCTCTCTGCAGCGCCTAGGATCTCCTAGGAGCCCTCCGCGTGTCTTCCCCGAGTATCTCCTAGTGCAGGCTGCCAGGGAAATGAGGGGGTTGTGCTGGAAATGCAGGTAGCATCTAGTGCCTCCCCCTGGAAAATTGAGGTAATTAGCGGACTTCCCCCTGCCAGGGAACACTTTGAAACCAGGCAGCTGCTTGGAGGGCGGCCCCAAATCTCCCCAAACCACTACGCCGCGTTCCGGATTTCTGAGTGTGGTGAGGTTACGTCCTCAGTCTGCAGCGCCTGGGATCTCCTAGGAGCCCTCCGCGTGTCTTCCCCGAGTGTCTCCTAGTGCGGGCCGCCGGGGAAAAAGGGGGTTGTGCTGAAAATGCAGGTAGATTCTAGTGCCTCAATGTGGACAGATGAGGAAATTAGCGGACTTACCCCTGCCAGGGAACACCTGTGACACAAGTCAGCTTCGTGGTGTGCGGCCCCAAACCTCCCCCACCCACTCGGCCGCGTTCCGGTATTCTGAGTGTGGCGAGGTTCCGTCCTCTGTCTGCAGTGCCTGGGATCTCCTAGGAGCCCTCCGCTTATCATACCCGAGTGTCTCCTAATGCGGGCTGCCGGGGAATGGCGGGGGTTGGGCTGGAAATGCAGGTAGCATCTAGTGCCTCCCCCTGGACAGATCAGAAAATTAGCGGATTTCCCCCTGCCAGGGAACACCTGTGACACCAGGCACTCCGTGGTGGGCGGCCGCAAACCTCCCCAACCCACTAGGCCGCGTTCCGGATTTCTGAGTGTGGCAAGGTTCCGTCCACTGTCTGCAGCACCTGGGATCTCCTAGGAGCCTTCCGCCTGTCTTCCCCGAGTGTCTCCTAGTGCGGGCTGCCGGGGAATGGCGGGGGTTTGCATGGAAATGCAGGTAGCATCTAGTGCCTCCCCCTGGACAGATCCGATAATTAGCGGACTTCCCCCTGCCAGGGAACACCTGTGACACCAGGCAGCTGCGTGGAGGGCGGCCCCAAACTTCCCCAACCCACTCGGCCGCGTTCCGGAATTCTGAGTTTTGCGAGGTTCCGTCCTCAGTCTGCAGCGCCTGGGATCTCCTAAGAGCCCTCCGCGTGTCTTCCCCGAGTGTCTACTAGTGCGGGCTACCGGGGAATGGCGGGGGTTGGGCAGGAAAACCAGGTAGCATCTAGTGCCTCCCCCAGGACCGATGAGGTAATTAGCGGACTTCCCCTGCCGGGGAACATCTGTGACACCAGGCAGCTGCGTGGTGTGCGGCCCCAAACCTCCCCTACCCACTCGGCCGCGTTCCGGATTTCTGAGTGTGGTGAGGTTCCGTTCTCTGACTGCAGCGCCTGGGATCTCCTAGGAGCCCTCTGCGTGTCTTCCCCGAGTATCTCAAATTGCGGGCTGCCGGGGAAAGGAGGGGGTTGTGCTGGAAATGCAGGTAGCATCTATTGCCTCCCCCTGGACAGATCAGATAATTAGCGGACTTCCCCCTGCCAGGGAACACCTGTTATACCAGGCAGCTGTGTGGAGGGCGGCCCCAAACCTCCCAAACCCACTCGGCTTCGTTTCGGAATTCGGAGTGTGGCGAGTTTCCGTCCTCTGTCTGCAGCGCCTGGGATCTCCTAGGAGCCCTCCGCGTGTCTTCACCGAGTGACTCTTATGCGGACTTCCGGGGAAAAGCGGGTGTTGTGCTGGAAAATCAGGTAGCATCTAGTTCCTACCGCTGGACAGATGAGATAATTAGCGGTATTCCCCCTGCCAGGGAACACCTGTGACACCAGGCAGCTGCGAGAAGGGCGGCCCCAAACTTCCCCAACCCACTAGGCCGCTTTCCGGATTTCTGAGTGTGGCGACTTTCCGTCCTCTGTCTGCAGTGCCTGGGATTCCCAAGGAGCCCTCCGCATGACTTCCCCGAGTGTCTACTTGTGCGGGCTGCCGGGGAAACGCGGGTGTTGTGTTGGAAATGCTGGTAGCATCTAGTGCCTCCCCCTGGACAGATGAGGTAATTAGCGGACTTTCCCCAGCCAGGGAAAACCTGTGACACCAGGGAGCTGCGTGGAGGGCGGACCCAAACCTCACCCACCCACTCGGCCGCGTTCCGGTATTCTGAGTGTGGCGAGGTTCCGTCCTCTGTCTGCAGCGCCTGGGATCTCCTAGGAGCCCTCCGCGTGTCTTCCCAGAATGACACATATGCGGGCTTCAGGGAAAAGGCGGGAGTTGGGCTGGAAACGCAGGTAGCATCTAGTGCCTCCCCGTGGACAGATGAGGTACTAGCGGACTTCCTCCTGCCAGGGAACACCTGTGACACCAGGCAGGTGAGTGGTGGGTGGCCTCAAAATTCCTCAAAACACTAGGCCGCGTTCCGGATTTCTGAGTGTGGCGAGTTTCCGTCCTCTGTCTGCAGCGCCTCGGATCTCCTAGGAGCCCTCCACGTGTCTTCCCCGAGTGTCTCCTAGTGCGGGCTGCCGGGGAAACAGGGGGTTGTGCTGGAAATTCAGTAGCATCTAGTGCCTCCCTCTGGACCGATGAGGTAATTAGCGGACTTCCCCCTGCCAGGGAACACCTGTGACACCAGGCAGCTGCGTGGAGGGCGGCCCCAAACTTCCCCAACCCACTCGGCCGCGTTCCAGAATTCTGAGTTTGGCGAGGTTCCGTCCTCAGTCTGCAGCGCCTGGGATCTCCTAGGAGCCCTTCGCGTGTCTTCCCCGAGTGTCTACTAGTGCGGGCTCCCGGGGAATGGCGGGGGTTGGGCAGGAAAAGCAGGTAGCATCTAGTGCCTCCCCCAGGACCGATGAGGTAATTAGCGGACTTCCCCTGCCAGGGAACACCTGTGACACCAGGCAGCTGAGTGGTGGGCGGCCCCAAATTTCCCCAACACACTAGGCCGCGTTTCGTAATTCTCAGTGTGGCGAGGTTCCGCCCTCTGTCTGCAGCGCCTGGGATCTCCTAGGAGCCCTCTGCGTGTCTTCCCCGAGTATCTCTAATTGCGGTCTCCCGGGGAAAGGAGGGGGTTGTTCTGGAAATGCAGGTAGCATCTAGTGCCTCCCCCGGGACAGATCAGATAATTAGCGGACTTCCCCCTGCCAGGGAACACCTGTTATACCAGGCAGCTGTGTGGAGGGCGGCCCCAAACCTCCCAAACCCACTCGGCTTCGTTTCGGAATTCGGAGTGTGGCGAGGATCCGTCCTCTGTCTGCAGCGCCTGGGATCTCCTAGGAGCCCTCCGCGTGTATTCCCCGAGTGACTTTTATGCGGACTTCCGGGGAAAGAAGGAGGTTGTGCTGGAAATGCAGGTAGCATCTAGTGCCTCCCCCTGGACGAATGAGGTAATTAGCGGACTTCCCCCTGCCAGGGAACACCTGTGACACCAGGCAGCTGCGTGGAGGGCGTCCCCAAAACTCCCAAACAAACTAGGCCGCTTTCCGGATTTCTGAGTGTGGCGACTTTCCGTCCTCTGTCTGCAGTGCCTGGGATCCCCAAGGAGCCCTCCGCATGACTTCCCCGAGTGTCTCCTTGTGCGGACTGCCGGGGAAAAAAGGAGGTTGTGCTGGAAATGCAGGTAGAATCTAGTGCCTCCCCCTGGACAGATGAGGTAATTAGCGGACTTCCCCCTGCCAGGGAACACCTGTGACAACAGGCAGCTGCGTGGTGGGCGTCCCCAAACTTCCCCAACACACTAGGCCGCGTTCCAGATTTCTGAGTGTGGCGAGGTTCCGTCCTCTGTCTGCAGCGCCTTGGATCTCCTAGGAGTCCTCCGCGTGATTTCCCCGAGTGTCTCCTAGTGCGAGATGCCGGGGAAAGGCGGGTGTTGCGCTGGAAATGCAGGTAGCATCTAGTGCCTCCCCCTGGAGAGATCAGATAATTAGCGGACTTACCCCTGCCAGGGAACACCTGTGATACCAGGCAGTTGGATGGAGTGCGTCCCCAAACCTCCCCCACCCACTCGGCCGCTTTCCGGATTTCTGAGTTTGGCGAGGTTCCGTCCTCAGTCTGCAGCGCCTGGGATCTCCTAGGAGCCCTCCGCGTGTCTTCCCCTAGTGACTCTTATGCGGGCTTCCGGGGAAAGGCGGGGGTTGGGCTCGAAATGCAGGTAGCATCTAGTGCCTACCCCCGGACAGATGAGGTAATTAGCGGACTTACCCCTGCCAGGGAACACCTGTGACACCAGGCAGCTGCGTGGAGGGCGTCCCCAAAACTCCCCAACAAACTAGGCCGCTTTCCGGATTTCTGAGTGTGGCGACTTTCCGTCCTCTGTCTGCAGTGCCTGGGATCCCCAAGGAGCCCTCCGCATGACTTCCCCGAGTTTCTCCTAGTGCGTGCTGCCGGGGAAACGCGGGTGTTTTGTTGGAAATTCTGGTAGCATCTAGTGCCTCCCCCTGGACAGATGAGGTATTTAGCGGACTTGCCACAGCCAGGGAAAACCTGTGACACCAGGGAGCTGCTCGGAGTGCGGACCCAAACCTCACCCACCCACTCGGCCGCGTTCCGGAATTCTGAGTGTGGCGAGGTTCCGTCCTCTGTCTGCAGCGCCTGGGATCTCCTAGGAGACCTCTGCGTGTCTTCCCAGAATGACACTTATGCGGGCTTCAGGGAACAGGCGGGAGTTTGGCTGGAAACGCAGGTAGCATCTAGTGCCTCCCCCTGGACAGATCAGATAATTAGCGGACTTCCCCCTGCCAGGGAACACCTGTTATACCAGGCAGCTCTGTGGAGGGCGGCCCCAAACCTCCCAAACCCACTCGGCTTCGTTTCGGAATTCGGAGTGTGGCGAGGATCCGTCCTCTGTCTGCAGTGCCTGGGATCCCCAAGGAGCCCTCCGCGTGTCTTCCCCGAGTGTCTCATTGTGCGGGCTGCCGGGGAAAGAAGGAGGTTGTGCTGGAAATGCAGGTAGCATCTAGTGCCTCCCCCTTGACAGATGAGGTATTTAGCAGACTTCCCCCTGCAAGGGAACACCTGTGACAACAGGCAGCTGCGCGGTGGGCGTCCCCAAACTTCCCCAACACACTAGGACGCGTTCCGGATTTCTGAGTGTGGCGAGTTTCCGTCCTCTGTCTGCAGCACCTGGGATCTCCTAGGAGTCCTCCGCGTGTTTTCCCCGAGTGTCCCCTAGTGCGGGCTGCCTGGGAAACGGGTGCTGCGCTGGAAATGCAGGTAGCATCTAGTGCCTCCCCCTGGACAGATCAGATAATTAGCGGACTTCCCCCTGCCAGGGAACACCTGTGACACCAGGCAGTTTGGTGGAGTGCGTCCCCAAACCTCCCACACCCACTCGGCCGCTTTCCGGATTTCTGAGTTTGGCGAGGTTCCGTCCTCAGTCTGCAGCGCCTGGGATCTCCTAGGAGCCCTGAGCGTGTCTTCCCCGAGTGTCTCCTAGAGCGGGCTGCCGGGGAAAGGCGGGGGTTGGGCTCTAAATTCAGTAGCATCTAGAGCCTCCCCCTGGACCGATGAGGTACATAGCGGAATTCCTCCTGCCAGGGAACACCTGTGACACCAGGCAGCTGCGTGGAGGTCGGCCTCAAACTTCCCCAACCCACTAGGCCGCGTTCCGAAATTCTTAGTGTGACGAGGTTCCGTCCTCTGTCTGCAGCGCCTGGGATCTCCTAGGAGACTTCCGCGTGTCTTAACCGAGTGTGTCCTAGTGCAGGCTGCCGGGGAAAAGAGGGGGTTGCGCTGGAAATGCAGGTAGCATCTAGTGCCTCCCTCTGGACAGATCAGGTAATTAGCGGACTTCCCCTTGCCAGGGAACATCTGTGACACCAGGCAGCTATGTGGAGGTTGGCCCCAAAGCTACCCCACCCACTCGGCCGCGTTCCGGAATTCTGAGTGTGGCGAGCTTCCGTCCTCTGTCTGCAGCGCCTGGGACCTCCTAGGAGCCCTCCGCGTGTATTACCCGAGTGTCTCCTAGTGCGGGCTGCCGGGGAAATGCGGGAGTAATGCTGGAAATTCAGGTGGAATCTAGTGCCTACCCCTGGACCGATGAGGTAATTAGCGGACTTTCCCTGCCAGGGAACACCTGTGACACCAGGTAGCTGCGTTGAGGGCGGACCCAGACCTCCCCAACACACTCGGTCACTTTCCGGATTTCTGAGTGTGGGGAGGTTCCGTCCTCTCTCTGCAGCGCCTAGGATCTCCTAGGAGCCCTCCGCGTGTCTTCCCCGAGTATCTCCTAGTGTGGGCTGCCGGGGAAAGACAGGGGATGGGCTGGAAATGCAGGTATCCTCTAGTGTCTCCCCCTGGACAGATCAGGTAATTAGCGGAATTCCTCCTGCCAGGGAACACCTGTGACACGAGGCAGCTTCGTGGAGGGCGGCCCCAAAAATCCCCCACACACTCGGCCGCCTTCCGGAATTCTGAGTGTGGCGAGGTTCCGTCCTCTGTCAGCAGAGCCTGGAATCTCCTAGGAGCCCTCCGCCTGTCTTCCCCTAGTGAGTCTTATGCGGGCTTCCGGGGAAAGGCGGGTGTTGGGCTCGAATAGCAGGTAGCATCTAGTGCCTACCCCTGGACAGATGAGGTAATTAGCGGACTTCCCCCTGCCAAGGAACACCTGTGACACCAGGCAGCTGCGTGGTGGACGGCCCCAAATATCCCCAACCCACTTGGCCGCGTTCCGGATTTCTGAGTGTGGCGAGGTTCCGTCTTCTCTCTGCAGCGCCTGGGATCTCCTAGGAGCCCTCCGCGTTTCTTCCCCTAGTGACTCTTATGCGGGCTTCCAGGGAAATGCGGGGGTGGGCTCGAAAAGCAGGTAGAATCTAGTGCCTACCCCTGGACAGATGAGGTAATTAGCGGACTTCCCCCTGCCAGGGAACACCGGTGACACCAGGCAGCATCGGGCAGGGTGGCCCCAAACCTCCCCCAAACTATCGGTCGCGTTCCGGAATTCTGAGTGTGGCGAGGTTCCGTTCTGTGTCTGCAGCGCCTGGGATCTCCTAGGAGCAATCCGAGTGTCTTCCCCGAGTGACTCTTATGCGGGCTGCAGGGGAAAGGCGGTGGTTGGCCTGGAAATGCAGGTAGCACCAAGTGCCTACCCCAGGACAGATGAGGTTATTAGCGGAATTCCCCCTGCCAACTAACACCTGTGACACCAGGCAGCTGCGTGGATGGCGGCCCCAAACCTCCCCCAACCACTCGGCCGCGTTCCGGAATTCTGAGTGTGGGGTGGTTCCGTCCTCGGTCTGCAGCGTCTGGTATCTCTTAGTAGCCCTCCCCGTTTCTTCCCCTTTTGTCTCCTAGTGCGGTCTGCCGTAAAAATGCGTGTGTTGTGCTGGAAAAGCAGGTAGCATCTAGTGCCTCCCTCTGGACATATGAGGTAATTAGCGGAATTCCCCCTGGCAGGGAACACCTGTGACATCAGGAAGCTTCGTGGAGGTCGGCCCCAAACATCCCCCAGCCACTCGGACTCGTTCCGGAATTCTGAGTGTTGCGAGGTTCCGTCCTCTGTCTGCAGTTCCTGGGAACTTCTAGGAGCCCTCCATGTTAATTCCCCGAGTGTCTCCTAGTGCGGGCAGCCGGGGAAAGCCGGGGGTTGGGATGGAAATGCAGGTAGCATCTAGTGCCTCCCCCTGGACAGATCAGGTAATTAGCGGGCTTCCCCCTGCCAGAGAACATCTGTAACACCAGGCAGCTAAGTGGAGGGCGGCCCCAAAACTCCCCCACCCACTCGGCCGCGTTCCGGAATTCTGAGTGTGGCGAGGTTCCGTCCTCTGTCTGCAGTGCCAGGGATCTCCTAGGATCCCTCCGCGTGTCTTCCCCGAGTGTCTTCTAGTGCGGGCTGCCGGGGAAATCCGGGGGTTGCGCTGGAAATGCAGGTAGCATCTAGTGCCTCCCACTGGACAGATGAGGTTATTAGCGGAATTCCCCCTGCCAGGGAACACCTGTGACACCAGGCAGCTCCGGTGATTGTGGCTCCAAACTTCCCCACCCACTCGGCCGCTTTCCGGAATTCTGAGTGTGGGGAGGATCCGTCCTCTGTCTGCAGCGCCTGGGATCTCATAGGAGCCATCCGCCTGTCTTCCCCGAGTGTATCCTAGAGCGGGCTGCATGGGAAAGGCGGGGGTTGGTCTGGAAATGCAGGTAGAATCTAGTGCCTCCATCTGGACACATCAGGTATTTAGCGGAATTCCACCTGCCAGGGAACACCTGTGAAAACAAGCAGCTACGTGGAAGTGGGCCACAAACCTCCCCAACTCACTCGGCCGTGTTCCGGAATTCTGATTGTGGCGAGCTTCCGTCCTCTGTCTGCAGCGCCTGGGATCTCCTAGGAGCCCTCCGCGTGTCTTCCCCGAGAGACTCTTATGCGGGCTGCATTGGAAAGGCGGGGATTGGGCTGAAAATACAGGTAGCATCTAGTGCCTCCCTCTGGACACATGAGGTATTTATCGGAGTTCCCCCTGCCAGGGAACACCTGTGACACCAGCAGCTTCGTGGAGGGCTGCCCCAAACCTCCCCCACACACTCGGACGCGTTCCGGAATTCTGAGTGTGGCGAGGTTCCGTCCTTTGTCTACAGCGCCTGGGATCTCCGTGGATCCCTCCGCGTGTCTTTCCCGAGTGACTAGTATGCGGGCTGCTGGGGAAAGTCGGGGGTTGGGCTGGAAACGCAGGTAGCATCTAGTGCCTCCCCCTGGACAAATGAGGTAATTAGTGGAATTTCACTCCTGCCAGGGAACACCTGTGAGACCAGGCAGCTGCGTGGATGGCGGCCCCAAACCTACCCCACCCACTCAGCCGTGTTCCGGAATTCTGAGTGTGGCGAGGTTCTGTCCTCTGTCTGCAGCGCCTGGGATCTCCTAGGGGCCCTCCGCGGGTCTTCCCCGAGTGACTCTTATGCGGGCTGCAGGGGAAAGTCGGGGGTTGGGCTGGAAATGCAGGTAGCATCTAGTGCCTCCCCCTGGACAGATGAGGTAATTAGCGGACTTCCCCCTTCCAGGGAACACCTGTGACACCTGGCAGGTACGTGGAGTGCTGCCCCAAACCTCCCCCACCCACTCGGCCGCGTTCCGGAATTCTGAGTGTGGCGAGGTTCCGTCCTCGGTCTGCAGCGCCAGGGATCTCCTAGGAGCCCTCCGCTGTCTTCCCCGAGTGTATCCTAGAGCGGGCTGCAGGGGAAAGTCGGGGGTTGGGCTGGAAATGCAGGTAACATCTAGTGCTTCCCCCTGGACAGATGAGGTAATTAGCCGACTTCCCCCTGCCAGGGAACACATGTGACACCAGGCAGCTGCGTGTAGCTTGGCCACAAACCTCCCACACGCACTCGACCCCGTTCCGGAATTCTGAGTGTGGGGAGGTTCCGTCCTCTGTCTGCAGGGCCTGGGAACACCTAGGAGCCCTCCCCGTATCTTCCCCGAGTGTCTCCAAGTGCGGGCTGCCGGGGAAAGTCGGGGGATGGTCTGGAAATGCAGGTAGAATCTAGTGCCTCCCCCTGGACACATGAGGTAGTTAGCGGAATTCCCCCTGCCAGGGAACACCTGTGAAATCAGGCAGCTTCATGGAAGTGGGCCCCAAACCTCCCGCACACACTCGGCCGCGTTCCGGAATTCTGAGGGTGGGGAGGTTCCGTCCTCTATCTGCAGGGCCTGGGAACTCCTAGGAGCCCTCCCCGTGTCTTCCCCGATTGTCTCCTAGTGTGGGCTGCCGGGGAAAGGCGGGGGTTGGTCTGGAAATGCAGGTAGAATCTAGTGCCCCCATCTGGACACATCAGGTATTTAGCGGAATTCCACCTGCCAGGGAACACCTGTGAAAACAGGCAGCTACGTGGAAGTGGGCCACAAACCTCCCCCACTCACTCGGCTGCGTTCCGGAATTCTGAGTGTGGGTAGTTTCCGTCCTCTGTCTGCAGCGCCTGGGATCCCCACGGAGCTCTCCGCGTGTCTTCCCCGAATGTCTCTTATTGCGAGCTGCAGGGGAAAGGCGGTGGTTGGGCTGGAAATGCAGGTAGAATCTAGTGCCTCCCCCTGGACAAATGAGGTAATTAGCGGAATTACACCCCTGCCAGGGATCACCTGTGACACCAGGCATCTGGGTGGAGGGCGGCACCAAACCTCCCCCACCCACTCGGCCGCGTTCCGGAATTCTGAGTGTGGCGAGGATCCGTCCTCGGTCTACAGCGCCTGGGATCTCCTAGGAGCCCTCCGCCTGTCTTCCCCGAGTTTATCCTAGAGCGGGCTGCATGGGAAAGGCGGGGGTTGGTCTGGAAATGCAGATAGAATCTAGTGCCTCCATCTGGACACATCAGGTATTTAGCGGAATTCCACCTGCCAGGGAACACCTGTGAAAACAGGCAGCTACGTGGAAGTGGGCCACAAACCTCCCACACTCACTCGGGCGCGTTCCGGAATTCTGAGTGTGGCGAGGTTCCGTCCTCGGTCTGCAGCGCCTGGGATCTCCTAGGAGCCCTCCGCCTGTCTTCCCCGAGTGTATCTTAGAGCGGGCTGCATGTGAAATTCGGGGGTTGGGCTGGAAATGCGGTTAGCATATAGTGCCTCCCCCTGGACAGATGAGGTTATTAGCGGAATTCCCCCTGCCAGGGAACACCTGTGACACCAGGCAGCTCCTTGGATGGCGGCCCCAAACCTCCCCCACCCACTCGGCCGTGTTCCGGAATTCTGAGTGTGGCGAGGTTCCATCCTATGTCTGCAGCGCCTGGGAACTCCTAGGAGCCCTCCGCGTGTCTTCCACGAGTGACTATTATACGGGCTGCATGGGAAAGTCGGGGGTTTTGCTGGAAATGCAGGAAGCATCTAGTGCCTCCCCCTGGACAGATGAGGTAATTAGCGGACTTCCCCCTGTCAGGGAACACATGTGACACCAGGCAGCTGGTTGGAGGGCGGCCACAAACCTCCCCCACGCACTCGACCCCGTTCCGGAATTCTGAGTGTGGCGAGGTACCGTCCTCTGTCTGCAGCGCCTTGGATATCCTTGGAGCCCTCCGCGTGTGTTCCCCGAGAGTCTCCTAGTGTGGGATTCCGGGGAAAATAGGGGGTTAGGCTGGAAATGCAGGTAGCATCTAGTGCATCCCTCTGGACAGATGAGGTATTTAGCGGACTTCCCCTGCCAGGGAACACCTGTGAAACCAGGCAGCTGCGTGGAGGGCGGCCCCAATCCTCCCCCACCCACTCGGCCGTGTTCCGGAATTCTGAGTGTGGCGAGGTTCCTTCCTATGTCTGCAGCGCCTGGGATCTCCTAGGAGCCCTCCGCGTGTCTTCCCCGAGTGACTATTATGCGGGCTGCAGGGGAAAGTCGGGGGTTTTGCTGGAAATTCAGGTAGTATCTAGTGCCTCCCCCTGGACAGATGAGGTAATTAGCGGACTTCCCCCTGCCAGGGAACACATGTGACACGAGGCAGCTGCGTGTAGGGCGGCCACAAACCTCCCCCACGCACTCGAACCCGTTCCGGAATTCTGAGTGTGGCGAGGTACCATCCTCTGTCTGCAGTGCCTGGGATCTCCTAGGAGCCCTTCCCGTGTCTTCCCCGAGTTTCTCCTAGTGCGGGCTGCCGGCGAAAATCGAGGGTTGGGCTGGAAACGCAGGTAGCATCTAGTGCCTCCCCCTGGACAGATGAGGTAATTAGCGGACTTCCCCCTGCCAGGGAAAACCTGTGACACCAGGCAGCTCCTTGGATGGCGGCCCCAAACCTCCCCCACACACTCGGCCGGGTTCCGGAATTCTGAGTGTGGGGAGGTTCCGTCCTCTGTTTGCATCGCCTTGGATATACTAGGAGCCCTCCGCGTGTCTTCCCCGAGAGTCTCCTAGTGTGGGCTTCCGGGGAAAATAGGGGGTTAGACTGGAAATGCAGGTAGCATCTAGTGCATCCCTCTGGACAGATGAGGTATTTAGCGGACTTCCCCTGCCAGGGAACACCTGTGAAACCAGGCAGCTGCGTGGAGGGCGGCCCCAAACCTCCCCCACCCACTCGGCCGTGTTCCGGGATTCTGATTGTGGCGAGGTTCCGTCCTCTGTCTGCAGCGCCTGGGATCTCCTAGGAGCCCTCCGCGTGTCTTCCCCGAGTGACTCTTATGCGGGCTGCATTGGAAAGGCGGGGGTTGGGCTGGAAATACAGGTAGCATCTAGTGCCTCCCTCTGGACACATGAAGTATTTATCGGACTTCCCCCTGCCAGGGAACACCTGTGACACCAGGCAGCTTCGTGGAGGGCTGCCCCAAACCTCCCCCACACACTCGGCCGCGTTCCGGAATTCTGAGTGTGGCGAGGTTCCGTCCTCTGTCTACAGCGCCTGGGATCTCCGTGGAGCCCTACGCGTGTCTTCCCCGAGTGACTATTATGCGGGCTGCTGGGGAAAGTCGGGGGTTGGGCTGGAAACGCAGGTAGCATCTTGTGCCTCCCTCTGGACAAATGAGGTAATTAGTGGAATTTCACTCCTGCCAGGGAACACCTGTGAGACCAGGCAGCTGCGTGGAGTGCTGCCCCAAACCTCCCCCACCCACTCGGCCACGTTCCGGAATTCTGAATGTGGCGAGGTTCCGTCCTCGGTCTGCAGCGCCAGGGATCTCCTAGGAGCCCTCCGCTGTCTTCCCCGAGTGTATCCTAGAGCGGGCTGCAGGGGAAAGTCGGGGGTTGGGCTGGAAATGCAGGTAGCATCAAGTGCCTCCCCCTGGATAGATGAGGTAATTAGCCGACTTCCCCCTGCCAGGGAACAAATGTGACACCAGGCAGCTGCGTGTAGTTTGGCCACAAACCTCCCCCACGCACTCGACCCCGTTCCGGAATTCTCTGTGTGTCGAGGTACCGTCCTCTGTCTGCAGCGCCTGGGCTCTCCTAGGAGCCCTTCCCGTGTCTTCCCCGAGTTTCTCCTAGTGCGGGCTGCGGGGAAAGGCGGGGGTTGGGCTGGAAATGCAGGTAGCATCTAGTGCCTCCCCCGGACAGATGAGGTAATTAGCGGCCTTCCCCCTGCCAGGGAACACCTGTGACACCAGGCAGCTGCTTGGAGGGCGGACGAAAACCTCCCCCACACACTCGGCCGGGTTCCGAAATTCTGAGTGTGGCGAGGTTCCGTCCTCTGTCTGCAGCGCCTAGGATCTCCTAGGAGCCCTCCGCTTGTCTTCCCCGAGTGTATCCTAAAGCGGGCTGCATGGGAATGTCGGGGTTGGGCTGGAAATGCAGGTAGCATCTAGTGCCTACCCCTGGACGATGAGGTATTTAGCGGAATTCCCCCTGCCAGGGAACACCTGTGAAACCAGGCAGCTGCGTGGAGGGCTGCCCCAAAACTACCCCACCAACTCGGCCGCGTTCCGGAATTCTGAGTGTGGCGAGGTTCTGTCCTCTGTCTGCAGCGCCTGGGATCTCCTAGGGGCCCTCCGCGGGTCTTCCCCGAGTGACTCTTATGCGGGCTGCAGGGGAAAGTCGGGGGTTGGGCTGGAAATGCAGGTAGCATCTAGTGCCTCCCCCTGGACAGATGAGGTAATTAGCGGACTTCCCCCTTCCAGGGAACACCTGTGACACCTGGCAGGTACGTGGAGTGCTGCCCCAAACCTCCCCCACCCACTCGGCCGCGTTCCGGAATTCTGAGTGTGGCGAGGTTCCGTCCTCGGTCTGCAGCGCCAGGGATCTCCTAGGAGCCCTCCGCTGTCTTCCCCGAGTGTATCCTAGAGCGGGCTGCAGGGGAAAGTCGGGGGTTGGGCTGGAAATGCAGGTAACATCTAGTGCTTCCCCCTGGACAGATGAGGTAATTAGCCGACTTCCCCCTGCCAGGGAACACATGTGACACCAGGCAGCTGCGTGTAGCTTGGCCACAAACCTCCCACACGCACTCGACCCCGTTCCGGAATTCTGAGTGTGGGGAGGTTCCGTCCTCTGTCTGCAGGGCCTGGGAACACCTAGGAGCCCTCCCCGTATCTTCCCCGAGTGTCTCCAAGTGCGGGCTGCCGGGGAAAGGCGGGGGTTGGTCTGGAAATGCAGGTAGAATCTAGTGCCCCCATCTGGACACATCAGGTATTTAGCGGAATTCCACCTGCCAGGGAACACCTGTGAAAACAGGCAGCTACGTGGAAGTGGGCCACAAACCTCCCCCACTCACTCGGCTGCGTTCCGGAATTCTGAGTGTGGGTAGTTTCCGTCCTCTGTCTGCAGCGCCTGGGATCCCCACGGAGCTCTCCGCGTGTCTTCCCCGAATGTCTCTTATTGCGAGCTGCAGGGGAAAGGCGGTGGTTGGGCTGGAAATGCAGGTAGAATCTAGTGCCTCCCCCTGGACAAATGAGGTAATTAGCGGAATTACACCCCTGCCAGGGATCACCTGTGACACCAGGCATCTGGGTGGAGGGCGGCACCAAACCTCCCCCACCCACTCGGCCGCGTTCCGGAATTCTGAGTGTGGCGAGGTTCCGTCCTCGGTCTACAGCGCCTGGGATCTCCTAGGAGCCCTCCGCCTGTCTTCCCCGAGTTTATCCTAGAGCGGGCTGCATGGGAAAGGCGGGGGTTGGTCTGGAAATGCAGATAGAATCTAGTGCCTCCATCTGGACACATCAGGTATTTAGCGGAATTCCACCTGCCAGGGAACACCTGTGAAAACAGGCAGCTACGTGGAAGTGGGCCACAAACCTCCCACACTCACTCGGGCGCGTTCCGGAATTCTGAGTGTGGCGAGGTTCCGTCCTCGGTCTGCAGCACCTGGGATCTCCTAGGAGCCCTCCGCCTGTCTTCCCCGAGTGTATCTTAGAGCGGGCTGCATGTGAAATTCGGGGGTTGGGCTGGAAATGCGGTTAGCATATAGTGCCTCCCCCTGGACAGATGAGGTTATTAGCGGAATTCCCCCTGCCAGGGAACACCTGTGACACCAGGCAGCTCCTTGGATGGCGGCCCCAAACCTCCCCCACCCACTCGGCCGTGTTCCGGAATTCTGAGTGTGGCGAGGTTCCATCCTATGTCTGCAGCGCCTGGGAACTCCTAGGAGCCCTCCGCGTGTCTTCCACGAGTGACTATTATACGGGCTGCATGGGAAAGTCGGGGGTTTTGCTGGAAATGCAGGAAGCATCTAGTGCCTCCCCCTGGACAGATGAGGTAATTAGCGGACTTCCCCCTGTCAGGGAACACATGTGACACCAGGCAGCTGGTTGGAGGGCGGCCACAAACCTCCCCCACGCACTCGACCCCGTTCCGGAATTCTGAGTGTGGCGAGGTACCGTCCTCTGTCTGCAGCGCCTTGGATATCCTTGGAGCCCTCCGCGTGTCTTCCCCGAGAGTCTCCTAGTGTGGGATTCCGGGGAAAATAGGGGGTTAGGCTGGAAATGCAGGTAGCATCTAGTGCATCCCTCTGGACAGATGAGGTATTTAGCGGACTTCCCCTGCCAGGGAACACCTGTGAAACCAGGCAGCTGCGTGGAGGGCGGCCCCAATCCTCCCCCACCCACTCGGCCGTGTTCCGGAATTCTGAGTGTGGCGAGGTTCCTTCCTATGTCTGCAGCGCCTGGGATCTCCTAGGAGCCCTCCGCGTGTCTTCCCCGAGTGACTATTATGCGGGCTGCAGGGGAAAGTCGGGGGTTTTGCTGGAAATTCAGGTAGTATCTAGTGCCTCCCCCTGGACAGATGAGGTAATTAGCGGACTTCCCCCTGCCAGGGAACACATGTGACACGAGGCAGCTGCGTGTAGGGCGGCCACAAACCTCCCCCACGCACTCGAACCCGTTCCGGAATTCTGAGTGTGGCGAGGTACCATCCTCTGTCTGCAGTGCCTGGGATCTCCTAGGAGCCCTTCCCGTGTCTTCCCCGAGTTTCTCCTAGTGCGGGCTGCCGGCGAAAATCGAGGGTTGGGCTGGAAACGCAGGTAGCATCTAGTGCCTCCCCCTGGACAGATGAGGTAATTAGCGGACTTCCCCCTGCCAGGGAAAACCTGTGACACCAGGCAGCTCCTTGGATGGCGGCCCCAAACCTCCCCCACACACTCGGCCTGGTTCCGGAATTCTGAGTGTGGGGAGGTTCCGTCCTCTGTCTGCATCGCCTTGGATATACTAGGAGCCCTCCGCGTGTCTTCCCCGAGAGTCTCCTAGTGTGGGCTTCCGGGGAAAATAGGGGGTTAGACTGGAAATGCAGGTAGCATCTAGTGCATCCCTCTGGACAGATGAGGTATTTAGCGGACTTCCCCTGCCAGGGAACACCTGTGAAACCAGGCAGCTGCGTGGAGGGCGGCCCCAAACCTCCCCCACCCACTCGGCCGTGTTCCGGGATTCTGATTGTGGCGAGCTTCCGTCCTCTGTCTGCAGCGCCTGGGATCTCCTAGGAGCCCTCCGCGTGTCTTCCCCGAGTGACTCTTATGCGGGCTGCATTGGAAAGGCGGGGGTTGGGCTGGAAATACAGGTAGCATCTAGTGCCTCCCTCTGGACACATGAAGTATTTATCGGACTTCCCCCTGCCAGGGAACACCTGTGACACCAGGCAGCTTCGTGGAGGGCTGCCCCAAACCTCCCCCACACACTCGGCCGCGTTCCGGAATTCTGAGTGTGGCGAGGTTCCGTCCTCTGTCTACAGCGCCTGGGATCTCCGTGGAGCCCTCCGCGTGTCTTCCCCGAGTGACTATTATGCGGGCTGCTGGGGAAAGTCGGGGGTTGGGCTGGAAACGCAGGTAGCATCTTGTGCCTCCCTCTGGACAAATGAGGTAATTAGTGGAATTTCACTCCTGCCAGGGAACACCTGTGAGACCAGGCAGCTGCGTGGAGTGCTGCCCCAAACCTCCCCCACCCACTCGGCCACGTTCCGGAATTCTGAATGTGGCGAGGTTCCGTCCTCGGTCTGCAGCGCCAGGGATCTCCTAGGAGCCCTCCGCTGTCTTCCCCGAGTGTATCCTAGAGCGGGCTGCAGGGGAAAGTCGGGGGTTGGGCTGGAAATGCAGGTAGCATCAAGTGCCTCCCCCTGGATAAATGAGGTAATTAGCCGAATTCCCCCTGCCAGGGAACAAATGTGACACCAGGCAGCTGCGTGTAGTTTGGCCACAAACCTCCCCCACGCACTCGACCCCGTTCCGGAATTCTCTGTGTGTCGAGGTACCGTCCTCTGTCTGCAGCGCCTGGGATCTCCTAGGAGCCCTTCCCGTGTCTTCCCCGAGTTTCTCCTAGTGCGGGCTGCCGGCGAAAATCGAGGGTTGGGCTGGAAACGCAGGTAGCATCTAGTGCCTCCCCCTGGACAGATGAGGTAATTAGCGGACTTCCCCCTGCCAGGGAAAACCTGTGACACCAGGCAGCTCCTTGGATGGCGGCCCCAAACCTCCCCCACACACTCGGCCTGGTTCCGGAATTCTGAGTGTGGGGAGGTTCCGTCCTCTGTCTGCATCGCCTTGGATATACTAGGAGCCCTCCGCGTGTCTTCCCCGAGAGTCTCCTAGTGTGGGCTTCCGGGGAAAATAGGGGGTTAGACTGGAAATGCAGGTAGCATCTAGTGCATCCCTCTGGACAGATGAGGTATTTAGCGGACTTCCCCTGCCAGGGAACACCTGTGAAACCAGGCAGCTGCGTGGAGGGCGGCCCCAAACCTCCCCCACCCACTCGGCCGTGTTCCGGGATTCTGATTGTGGCGAGCTTCCGTCCTCTGTCTGCAGCGCCTGGGATCTCCTAGGAGCCCTCCGCGTGTCTTCCCCGAGTGACTCTTATGCGGGCTGCATTGGAAAGGCGGGGGTTGGGCTGGAAATACAGGTAGCATCTAGTGCCTCCCTCTGGACACATGAAGTATTTATCGGACTTCCCCCTGCCAGGGAACACCTGTGACACCAGGCAGCTTCGTGGAGGGCTGCCCCAAACCTCCCCCACACACTCGGCCGCGTTCCGGAATTCTGAGTGTGGCGAGGTTCCGTCCTCTGTCTACAGCGCCTGGGATCTCCGTGGAGCCCTCCGCGTGTCTTCCCCGAGTGACTATTATGCGGGCTGCTGGGGAAAGTCGGGGGTTGGGCTGGAAACGCAGGTAGCATCTTGTGCCTCCCTCTGGACAAATGAGGTAATTAGTGGAATTTCACTCCTGCCAGGGAACACCTGTGAGACCAGGCAGCTGCGTGGAGTGCTGCCCCAAACCTCCCCCACCCACTCGGCCACGTTCCGGAATTCTGAATGTGGCGAGGTTCCGTCCTCGGTCTGCAGCGCCAGGGATCTCCTAGGAGCCCTCCGCTGTCTTCCCCGAGTGTATCCTAGAGCGGGCTGCAGGGGAAAGTCGGGGGTTGGGCTGGAAATGCAGGTAGCATCAAGTGCCTCCCCCTGGATAAATGAGGTAATTAGCCGAATTCCCCCTGCCAGGGAACAAATGTGACACCAGGCAGCTGCGTGTAGTTTGGCCACAAACCTCCCCCACGCACTCGACCCCGTTCCGGAATTCTCTGTGTGTCGAGGTACCGTCCTCTGTCTGCAGCGCCTGGGATCTCCTAGGAGCCCTTCCCGTGTCTTCCCCGAGTTTCTCCTAGTGCGGGCTGCGGGGAAAGGCGGGGGTTGGGCTGGAAATGCAGGTAGCATCTAGTGCCTCCCCCGGACAGATGAGGTAATTAGCGGCCTTCCCCCTGCCAGGGAACACCTGTGACACCAGGCAGCTGCTTGGAGGGCGGACGAAAACCTCCCCCACACACTCGGCCGGGTTCCGAAATTCTGAGTGTGGCGAGGTTCCGTCCTCTGTCTGCAGCGCCTAGGATCTCCTAGGAGCCCTCCGCTTGTCTTCCCCGAGTGTATCCTAAAGCGGGCTGCATGGGAATGTCGGGGTTGGGCTGGAAATGCAGGTAGCATCTAGTGCCTACCCCTGGACGATGAGGTATTTAGCGGAATTCCCCCTGCCAGGGAACACCTGTGACACCAGGCAGCTGCGTGGAGGGCTGCCCCAAAACTACCCCACCAACTCGGCCGCGTTCCGGAATTCTGAGTGTGGCGAGGTCCCGTCTTCTGTCTACAGCGCCTGGGATCTCCGTGGAGCTCTCCGCGTGTCTTCCCCGAATGTCTCTTATTGCGGGCTGCTGGGGAAAGGCGGTGGTTGCGCTGGAAATGCAGGTAGCATCTAGTGCCTCCCCCTGGACAAATGAGGTAATTAGCGGAATTACACCCCTGCCAGGGAACACCTGTGACACCAGGCAGCTGCGTGGAGAGCGGCACCAAACATCCCCCACAAACTCGGGCGCGTTCCGGAATTTTGAGTGTGGCGAGGTTCCGTCCTCGGTCTGCAGTGCCTGGGATCTCCTAGGAGCCCTCCGCCTGTCTTCCCCGAGTCTATCCTAGAGCGGGCTGCATGGGAAAGTCGGGGGTTGGGCTGGAAATGCAGGTAGCATCTAGTGCCTCCCTCTGGACAGATGAGGTTATTAGCGGAATTCCCCCTGCCAGGGAACACATGTGACACCAGGCAGCTGCGTGTAGGGCGGCCACAAACCTCCCCCACGCACTCGACCCCGTTGCGGAATTCTGAGTGTGGCGAGGTACCGTCCTCTGTCTGCAGCGCCTGGGATCTCCTAGGAGCCTTTCCCATGTCTTCCCCGAGTTTCTCCTAGTGCGTGCTGCCTGGGAAATTCGGGGGTTGGGCTGGAAACGCAGGTAGCATCTAGTGCCTCCCCCTGGACAGATGAGGTAATTAGCGGACTTCCCCCTGCCAGGGAAAACCTGTGACACCAGGCAGCTGGTTGGAGGGCGGCCCCAAACCTCCCCCACACACTCGGCCGGGTTCCGGAATTCTGAGTGTGTGGAGGTTCCGTCCTCTGTCTGCAGCGCCTTGGATATCCTAGGAGCCCTCCGCGTGTCTTCCCCGAGAGTCTCCTAGTGTGGGCTTCCGGGGAAAATAGGGGGTTAGGCTGGAAATGCAGGTAGCATCTAGTGCATCCCTCTGGACAGATGAGGTATTTAGCGGACTTCCCCTGCCAGGGAACACCTGTGAAACCAGGCAGCTGCGTGGAGGGCGGCCCCAAACCTCCCCCACCCACTCGGCCGTGTTCCGGAATTCTGATTGTGGCGAGCTTCCGTCCTCTGTCTGCAGCGCCTGGGATCTCCTAGGAGCCCTCCGCGTGTCTTCCCCGAGTGACTATTATGCGGGCTGCAGGGGAAAGTCGGGGGATTTGCTGGAAATTCAGGTAGCATCTAGTGCCTCCACCTGGACAGATGAGGTAATTAGCGGACTTCCCCCTGCCAGGGAACACATGTGACACGAGGCAGCTGCGTGTAGGGCGGCCACAAACCTCCCCCACGCACTCGACCCCGTTCCGGAATTCTGAGTGTGGCCAGGTACCGTCCTCTGTCTGCAGCGCCTGGGATCTCCTAGGAGCCCTTCCCGTGTCTTCCCCGAGTTTCTCCTTGTGTGGGCTGCTGGGGAAAGTCGGGGGTTGGGCTGGAAACGCCGGTAGCATCTAGTGCCTCCCCCTGGACAGATGAGGTATTTAGCGGACTTCCCCCTGCCAGGGAAAACCTGTGACACCAGGCAGCTGCTTGGAGGGCGGCCCCAAACCTCCCCCACACACTCGGCCGGGTTCCGGAATTCTGAGTGTGGGGAGGTTCCGTCCTCTGTCTGCAGCGCCTTGGGTATCCTAGGAGCCTTCCGCGGGTCTTCCCCGAGAGTCTCCTTGTGTGGGCTTCCGGGGAAAATAGGGGGTGAGGCTGGAAATGCAGGTAGCATCTAGTGCATCCCTCTGGACAGATGAGGTATTTAGCGGACTTCCCCTGCCAGGGAACACCTGTGAAACCAGGCAGATGCGTGGAGGGCGGCCCCAAACCTCCCCCACCCACTCGGCCGTGTTCCGGAATTCTGAGTGTGGGGAGGTTCCGTCCTCTGTCTGCAGGGCCTGGAAACACCTAGGAGCCCTCCCCGTGTCTTCCCCGAGTGTCTCCTAGTGCGGGCTGCCGGGGAAAGGCAGGGGTTGGTGTGGAAATGCAGGTAGAATCTAGTGCCTCCCCCTGGACACATCAGTTAGTTAGCGGAATTCCCCCTGCCAGGGAACACCTGTGAAACCAGGCAGCTACATGTAAGTGGGCCCCAAACCTACCGCACCCACTCGGCCGCGTTCCGGAATTCTGAGTTTGGGTAGGTTCCGTCCTCTGTCTGCAGCGCCTGGGGTCTCCTAGGAGCCCTCCGCCTGTCTTCCCCGAGTGTATCCTAGACCGGGCTGCATGGGAAAGTCGGGGGTTGGGCTGGAAATGCAGGTAGCAATAGTGACTCCCCCTGGACAGATGAGGTTATTAGCGGAATTCCCCCTGCCAGGGAACAGCTGTGACACCAGGCAGCTTTGTGGAGGGCGGCCCCAAACCTACCAAACCCACTCGGCCGCGTACCCGAATTCTGAGTGTGGGGAGATTCCGTCCTCTGTCTGCAGGGCCTGGGAACTCCTAGGAGCCCTCCCCGTGTCTTCCCCGAGTGTCTCCTAGTGCAGGCTGCTGGGGAAAGGCGGGGGTTTGTCTGGAAATGCAGGTAGAATCTAGTGCCTCCCCCTGGACACATCAGGTAGTTAGCGGACTTCACCCTGCAAGGGAACACCTGTGACACCAGGCAGCTACGTGGAAGTGGGCCCCTAACCTCCCCCACCAACTCGGCCGCGTTCCAGAATTCTGAGTGTGGCGAGGTTCCGTCTTATGTCTACTGCGCCTGGGATCTCCTAGGAGCCCTCCGCGTGTATTCCCCGAGTGACTATTATGCGGGCTGCAGGGGAATGTCGGGGGTTGTGCTGGAAATGCAGGTAGCATCTAGTGCCTCCCCCTGGACAGATGAGGTAATTAGCGGACTTCCCCCTGCTAGGGAACACATGTGACACCAGGCAGCTGCGTGGAGGGCGGCCACAAACCTCTCCCACGCACTCGACCCCGTTCCGAATTTCTGAGTGTGGCGAGGTACCGTCCTCTGTCTGCAGCGCCTGGGATCTCCTAGGAGCCCTTCCCGTGTCTTCCCCGAGTGTATCCTAGAGCGGGCTGCATGGGAAAATCGGGGGTTGGGTTGGAAATGCAGGTAGCATCTAGTGCCTCCCCCTGGACAATGAGGTATTTAGCGGAATTCCCCCTGCCAGGGAACACCTGTGACACCAGGCAGCTGCGTGGAGGGCGGCCCCAAACCTACCCCACCCACTCGGCCGCGT
Source organism: Camelus bactrianus (assembly GCF_048773025.1). Taxonomy (NCBI): domain Eukaryota; kingdom Metazoa; phylum Chordata; class Mammalia; order Artiodactyla; family Camelidae; genus Camelus; species Camelus bactrianus. Next base: position 90,846,362 of record NC_133546.1, read on the forward strand.
TCCGGAATTCTGAGTGTGGGTAGGTTCCGTCCTCTGTCTGCAGCGCCTGGGGTCTACTAGGAGCCCTCCGCGTGTCTTCCCCGAGTGACTCTTATGCGGGCTGCAGGGGAAAGTCGGGTGTTGGCCTGGAAATGCAGGTAGCATCTAGTGCCTCCCCCTGGACAGATGAGGTATTTAGCGGACTTCCCCCTGCCAGGGAACACCTGTGACACCTGGCAGCTGCGTGGAGGGCTGCCCCAAAACTCCCCCACACACTCGGCCACGTTCCGGAATTCTGAGTGTGGCGAGGATCCGTCCTCGGTCTGCACCGCCTGGGATCCCCTAGGAGCCCTCCGCCTGTCTTCCCCAAGTGTATCCTAGAGCGGGCTGCAGGGGAAAGTCGGGGGTTGGGCTGGAAATGCAGGTGGCATCTTGTGCCTCCCCCTGGACACATCAGGTAGTTTGCGGACTTCACCCTGCAAGGGAACACCTGTGACACCAGGAAGCTGCTTGGAGGGCGGCCCCAAACCTCCCCCAAACACTAGGCCGGGTTCCGGAATTCTGAGTGTGGCGAGGTTCCGTCCTATGTCTGCAGCGCCTGGGATCTCTTCGGAGCCCTCCGCGTGTCTTCCCCGAGTGACTATCATGCGGGCAGCAAGGGAAATTCTGGGATTGTGCTGTAAATGCAGGTAGCATCTAGTGTCTCCCCCTGGACAGATGAGGTAATTAGCGGATTTCCCCCTGCCAGGGAACACCTGTGATACCAGGCAGCTGCTTGGAGGGCGGCCCCAAACCTCCCCCAAACACTCGGCCGGGTTCCGGAATTCTGAGTGTGGGGAGGTTCCGTCCTCTGTCTGCAGCGCCTTGGATATCGTAGGAGCCCTCCGCGTGTCTTCCCCGAGCGTCTCCTTGTGCGGGCTTCCGGGGAAAATAGGGGGTTAGGCTGGATATGCACGTAACATCTAGTGCCTCCCTCTGGACAGATGAGGTATTTAGCGGACTTCCCCTTCCAGGGAACACTTGTGAAACCAGGCAGCTTCGTGGAGGGCTGCCCCAAACCTCCCCCACTCACTCGTCCGCGTTCCGGAATTCTGAGTGTGGCGCGGTTCCGTCCTCGGTCTGCAGCGCCTGGGATCTCCTAGGAGCCCTCCGATGTCTTCCCCGAGTGTATCCTAGAGCGGGCTGCAGGGGAAAGTCGGGGATTGATCTGGTAATGCAGGTAGCATCTAGTGCATCCCCCTGGAAAGATGAGGTAATTAGCGGACTTCCCCCTGCCAGGGGACACATGTGACACCAGGCAGCCTCGTGTAGGGCGGCCAAAAACCTCCCCCACGCACTCGACCCCGTTCCGGAATTCTGAGTGTGGCGAGGTCCCGTCCTCTGTCTGCAGCGCCTGGGATCTCCTAGGAGACCTTCCCGTGTCTTCCCCGAGTTTCTCCTACTGCGGGCTGCCGGGGAAAGGCGGGGGTTGGGCTGGAAATACAAGTAGCTTCTAGTGCCTCCCCCTGGACAGATGAGGTAATTAGCGGAATTCCCCCTGCCAGAGTACACATGTGACACCATGCAGCTGCGTGGATTTTGGCCCCAATCCTCCCCCACCCACTCGGCCGCGTTCCGGAATTCTGAGTGTGGCGAGGTTCCGTCCTCGGTCTGCAGCGACTGGGATCTACTAGGAGCCCACCGCCTGTATTCCCCGAGTTTATCCTTTAGTGGGCTGTCGGGGAAAGGCGGGGGTTGGGCTGGAAATGCAGGTAGCATCTAGTGCCTACCCCTGGACAGATTAGGTAATTAGCGGACTTCCCCCTGCCAGGGAACACATGTGACACCATTCAGCTGCGTGGTGGTTGGCCCCAATCCTCCCCCACCCACTCGGCCGCGTTCCGGATTTCTGAGTGTGGCGAGGTTCCGTCCTCTGTCTGCAGCGCCTGGGATCTCCTAGGAGCCCTCCGCATGTCTTCTCCGAGTGTATCCTAGAGCGGGCTGCCGGGGAAAGGCGGGGGTTGGGCTGGAAATGCAGGTAGAATCGAGTGCCTCCCCCTGGACTGATGAGGTAATTAGCGGACTTCCCCCTGACAGGGAACACATGTGACACCAGGCAGCTGTGTGGAGGGCGGCCCCAAACTTCCCCACGCACTCGACCCCGTTCCGGAATTCTTAGTGTGGCGAGGTTCCGTCCGCAGTCTACAGCGCCTGGGATTACCTAGGAGCCATTCGCGTGTCTTCCCCGAGTGTCTCCTAGTTGGGCTGCAGGGGAAAACCGGGGGTTGGCCTGGAAATGCAGGTAGCATCTAGTGCCTCCCCCTGGACAGATGAGGAAATTAGCGGTCTTCCTCCTGCCAGGGAACACCTGTGACACCAGGCAGCTGCGTGGAGGGCGGCCCCAAACCTCCAACATCCACTAGGCCGCGTTCCGGAATTCTGAGTGGTAGGAGGATCCGTCTTCTGTCTGCATCGACTGGGATCTCCTAGGAGCCCTCCGCCTGTCTTTCACGAGTGTCTCTTATTGCGGGCTGACGGGAAAATGCGGGGGATGGGCTAGAAATGCAGGTAGCATCTAGTGCCTCCCCCTGGACTGATGAGGTATTTAGCGAAATTCCCCCTGTCAGGGAACACCTGTGACACCAGGCAGCTGAGTGGAGGTCGGCCCCAACTTCCCACACCCACTCAGCCGCGTTCCTTAATTCTGAGTGTGGCGAGGTTCCGTCCTCGGTCTGCAGTGCCTGGGATATCCTAGGAGCCCTCCGCCTGTCTTCTCCGAGTGTATCCTAGAGCGGGCTGCCGGGGAAAGGCGGGGGTTGGGCTGGAAATGCAGGTAGCATCTAGTGCCTCCCCCTGGACAGATGAGGTAATTAGCGGAATTCCCCCAGCCATGGAACACCTGTCACACCATGCAGCTGCGTGGAGGGCGGCCCCAAACCTCCCCCACAGACTCGGCCGCGTTCCGGAATTCTGAGTGTGGGGAGGTTCCGTCCTCTGTCTGCAGCGCTTGGGATCTCCTAGGAGCCCTCCGCGTGTCTTCCCGAGTGACACTTATGCGGGCTGCTGCGGAAAGGCGGGGTTGGACTTGAAACGCAGGTAGCATCTAGTGCATCCCCCTGGACAAATGAGGTAATTAGCGGAATTACACCCCTGCCAGGGAACACCTGTGTCACCAGGCAGCAGCGTGGATGGCGGCCCCAAACCTCCCCCACACACTCGGCTGCGTTCCGGAATTCTGAGTGTGGCGAGGTTCCGTCCTAGGTCTGCAGTGCCTGGGATCTCCTAGGAGCCCTCCGCGTGTCTTCCCCAAATGTCTCCTAGTGCGGGCTTCTGGGGAAAAGCGGGGGTTGGGTTAGAAATGCAGGTAGCATCTAGTGCCTCTCCCTGGACAGATGAGGTAATTATCGGACTTCCCACTGCCATGGAACGCCTGTGACACCATGCAGCTGTGTGGTGGCGGCCCCAAACCTCCCCCACCCACTCGGGCGCGTTCCGGAATTCTGAGTGTGAGGAGGTTCCGTCTTCTGTCTGCAGTGCCTGGGATCTTCTAGGAGCCTTCCGCGTGTATTCCCTGAGTGTCTCCTAGCGCGGTCTTCAGGGGAAAGGCTTGGGTTGCACTGGAAATGCAGGTAGAATCTAGTGCCTCCCCCTGGATAGATGAGGTAATTAGCGGAATTCCCCCTGCCAGAGTACACATGTGACACCATGCAGCTGCGTGGATTTTGGCCCCAATCCTCCCCCACCCACTCGGCCGCGTTCCGGAATTCTGAGTGTGGCGAGGTTCCGTCCTCTTTCTGCAGAGCCTGGGATCTCCTAGGAGCCCTCCGCATGTCTTACCCGAGTGTATCCTAGAGCGGGCTGCCGGGGAAAGGCGGGGGTTGGGCTGGAAATGCAGGTAGCATCTAGTGCCTACCCCTGGACAAAAGAGGTAATTAGCATACTTCCCCCTGCCAGGAAAGACATGTGACACCAGGCAGCTGCGTGGAGGGCGGCCCCAAACCTCCCCCACCCACTCGAACCATTTCCGGAATTCTGAGTGTGGCGAGGTTCCGTCCTCGGTCTGCAGCGCCTGGGATCTCCTAGGAGCCCTCCGCCTGTCTTCTCCGAGTGTCTCCCAGTGCGGGCTGCCGGGGAAAGGCGGGGGTTGGACTGGAAATGCAGGTAGCATCTAGTGCCTCCCCCTGGACAGATGAGGTAATTAACGGAATTCCCCAAGCCAGGGAACACGTGTGACAACAGGCAGCTGCGTGGAGGGCGGCCCCAAACCTCCCCCACCCACTCGACCGCGTTCCGGAATTCTGAGTGTGGGGAGGTTCCGTACTCGGTCTGCAGCGCCTGGGATCTCCTAGGAGCCCTCCGCGTGACTTCCACGAGTGTCTCCTAGTTCGGGCTTCCGGGAAAACGTGGGGGATTGGCTAGAAATGCAGGTAGCATTTAGTGCCTCCCCCTGGAGAGATGAGGTAATTAGCGGAATTCCCCCTGCCAGGGAACACCTGTGACACCAGGCAACTGCGTGGAGGGCGTCCCCAAACCTCCCCCACCTACTCGGCCGCGTTCCGGAATTTTCAGTTTGTGGAGGTTCCGTCCTCTGTCGGCAGCGCCTGGGATCTCCTAGGAGCATTCCGAGTGACTTCCCCGAGTGTCTCCTAGTGCGGGCTGCCAGGGAAAGGCTGGGGTTGGTCTGGAAATGCAGGTAGCATCTAGTGCCTCCCCCTGGACAGATGAGGTAATTAGCGGACTTGCCCGTACAAGGGAACACCTGTGACACCTGGCAGCTGCTTGGAGGGCTGCCCCAAACATCCCCCACCCACTCGGGCGCGTCACGGATTTCTGAGTGTGGCGAGGTTCCGTCCGCAGTCTACAGCGCCTGGGATTACCTAGGAGCCATTCGCGTGTCTTCCCCGAGTGTCTCCTAGTTGGGCTGCCGGGGAAAACCGGGGGTTGGCCTGGAAATGCAGGTAGCATCTAGTGCCTCCTCCTGGACAGATGACGTAATCAGCGGACTTCCCCCTGCCAGGGAACACATGTGACACCATTCAGCTGCGTGGAGGTTGGCCCCAATCCTCCCCCACCCACTCGGCCGCGTTCCGGAATTCTGAGTGTGGCGAGGTTCCGTCCTCTGTCTGCAGCGCCTGGGATCTCCTAAGAGCCCTCCGCCTGTCTTCTCCGAGTGTATCCTAGAGCGGGATGCGGGGGAAAGGCGGGGGTTGGGCTGGAAATGCAGGTAGCATCTAGTGCCTCCCCCTGGACTGATGAGGTAATTTGCGGACTTCCCCCTGACAGGGATCACATGTGACACCAGGCAGCTGTGTGGAGGGCGGCCCCAAACTTCCCCACGCACTCGACCCCGTTCCGGAATTCTGAGTGTGGCGAGGTTTCGTCCTCTCTCTGCAGCAACTGGGATCTCCTAGGAGCCATCTGCGGGTCTTCCCCGAGTGACTCCAAGTGCGGCTGCCTGGGAAAGTTGGGGGTTTGGCTGGAAATGCAGGTAGCATCAAGTGCCTCCCAGTGGACAGATGAGGTAATTAGCGGACTTCCCCTTGCCTGGGAACACCTGTGACACCAGGCAGCTGAGTGGAAGTCGACCCCAACTTCCCACATCCACTCGGCCGCGTTCCTTAATTCTGAGTGTGGCGAGGTTCCGTCCTCGGTCTGCAGCGACTGGGATCTACTAGGAGCCCACCGCCTGTATTCCCCGAGTTTATCCTTTAGTGGGCTGCCGGGGAAAGGCGGGGGTTGGGCTGGAAATGCAGGTAGCATCTAGTGCCTACCCCTGGACAGATTAGGTAATTAGCGGACTTCCCCCTGCCAGGGAACACATGTGACACCATTCAGCTGCGTGGTGGTTGGCCCCAATCCTCCCCCACCCACTCGGCCGCGTTCCGGATTTCTGAGTGTGGCGAGGTTCCGTCCTCTGTCTGCAGCGCCTGGGATCTCCTAGGAGCCCTCCGCATGTCTTCTCCGAGTGTATACTTGAGCGGGCTGCCGGGGAAAGGCGGGGGTTGGGCTGGAAATGCAGGTAGAATCGAGTGCCTCCCCCTGGACTGATGAGGTAATTAGCGGACTTCCCCCTGACAGGGAACACATGTGACACCAGGCAGCTGTGTGGAGGGCGGCCCCAAACTTCCCCACGCACTCGACCCCGTTCCGGAATTCTTAGAGTGGCGAGGATCCGTCCGCAGTCTACAGCGCCTGGGATTACCTAGGAGCCATTCGCGTGTCTTCCCCAAGTGTCTCCTAGTTGGGCTGCAGGGGAAAACCGGGGGTTGGCCTGGAAATGCAGGTAGCATCTAGTGCCTCCCCCTGGACAGATGAGGAAATTAGCGGTCTTCCTCCTGCCAGGGAACACCTGTGACACAAGGCAGCTGCGTGCAGGGCGGCCCCAAACCTCCAACATCCACTAGGCCGCGTTCCGGAATTCTGAGTGGTAGGAGGATCCGTCTTCTGTCTGCATCGACTGGGATCTCCTAGGAGCCCTCCGCCTGTCTTTCACGAGTGTCTCTTATTGCGGGCTGACGGGAAAACGCGGGGGATGGGCTAGAAATGCAGGTAGCATCTAGTGCCTCCCCCTGGACTGATGAGGTATTTAGCGAAATTCCCCCTGTCAGGGAACACCTGTGACACCAGGCAGCTGAGTGGAGGTCGGCCCCAACTTCCCACACCCACTCGGCCGCGTTCCTTAATTCTGAGTGTGGCGAGGTTCCGTCCTCGGTCTGCAGTGCCTGGGATATCCTAGGAGCCCTCCGCCTGTCTTCTCCGAGTGTATCCTAGAGCGGGCTGCCGGGGAAAGGCGGGGGTTGGGCTGGAAATGCAGGTAGCATCTAGTGCCTCCCCCTGGACAGATGAGGTAATTAGCGGAATTCCCCCAGCCATAGAACACCTGTCACACCATGCAGCTGCGTGGAGGGCGGCCCCAAACCTCCCCCACAGACTCGGCCGCGTTCCGGAATTTTCAGTTTGTGGAGGTTCCGTCCTCTGTCGGCAGCGCCTGGGATCTCCTAGGAGCATTCCGAGTGACTTCCCCGAGTGTCTCCTAGTGCGGGCTGCCAGGGAAAGGCTGGGGTTGGGCTGGAAATGCAGGTAGCATCTAGTGCCTCCCCCTGGACAGATGAGGTAATTAGCGGACTTCCCCGTACAAGGGAACACCTGTGACACCTGGCAGCTGCTTGGAGGGCTGCCCCAAACATCCCCCACCCACTCGGGCGCGTCACGGATTTCTGAGTGTGGCGAGGTTCCGTCCGCAGTCTACAGCGCCTGGGATTACCTAGGAGCCATTCGCGTGTCTTCCCCGAGTGTCTCCTAGTTGGGCTGCCGCGGAAAACCGGGGGTTGGCCTGGAAATGCAGGTAGCATCTAGTGCCTCCTCCTGGACAGATGACGTAATCAGCGGACTTCCCCCTGCTAGGGAACACATGTGATACCAGGCACCTGAGTGGTGGTCGGCCCAAACCTCCCACAGCTACTCGAACCCGTTCCGGAATTCTGAGTGTGGCGAGGTTCCGTCCTCGGTCTGCTGCGCCTGGGATTTCCTAGGAGTCCTCCGCGTGTTTTCCCCGAGTGTGTCCTATTGCGGGATGCTGGGGAAAGGCGGAATTTGGGCTGGAAATGCAGGTAGCATCTAGTGCCTCCCCCTGGACAGATGAGGCAATTAGCAGACTTCCCCCTGCCAGGGAACACATGTGACACCATTCAGCTGCGTGGAGGTTGGCCCCAATCCTCCCCCACCCACTCGGCCGCGTTCCGGAATTCTGAGTGTGGCGAGTTTCCGTCCTCTGTCTGCAGCGCCTGGGATCTCCTAAGAGCCCTCCGCCTGTCTTCTCCGAGTGTATCCTAGAGCGGGATGCCGGGGAAAGTCGGGGGTTGGGCTGGAAATGCAGGTAGCATCTAGTGCCTCCCCCTGGACGGATGAGGTAATTTGCGGACTTCCCCCTGACAGGGAACAGATGTGACACCAGGCAGCTGTGTGGAGGGCGGCCCCAAACTTCCCCACGCACTCGACCCCGTTCCGGAATTCTGAGTGTGGCGAGGTTTCGTCCTCTCTCTGCAGCAACTGGGATCTCCTAGTAGCCATCCGCGGGTCTTCCCCGAGTGACTCCAAGTGCGGCTGCCTGGGAAAGTTGGGGGTTTGGCTGGAAATGCAGGTAGCATCAAGTGCCTCCCAGTGGACAGATGAGGTAATTAGCGGACTTCCCCTTGCCTGGGAACACCTGTGACACCAGGCAGCTGAGTGGTGGTCGGCCCAAATTTCCCCCACCCACTCGGCCGCGTTCCGGAATTCTGAGTGTGGCGATGTTCCGTCCTCTCTCTGCAGCACCTGGGATCTCCTAGGAGCCATGCGCCGGTCTTCCCCGAGTTACTCTTAGTGCGGGCAGCCGGGGAAAGGCGGGGGTTGGGCTGGAAATGCAGGTAGCATCTAGTGCCTCCTCCTGGACAGATGAGGTATTTAGCGGTCTTGATCCTGCCAGGAACACATGTGACAACAGACAGCTGCGTGGAGGGCGTCCCCAAACCTCCCCCACCTACTCGGCCGCGTTCCGGAATTTTGAGTTTGGGGAGGTTCCGTCCTCTGTCGGCAGCGCCTGGGATCTCCTAGGAGCATTCCGAGTGACTTCCCCGAGTGTCTCCTAGTGCGGGCTGCCAGGGAAATGCTGGGGTGGTCCTGGAAATGCAAGTAGCATCTAGTGCCTCCCCCTGGACAGATGAGATAATTAGCGGACATCCCCATACAAGGGAACACCTGTGACACCTGGCAGCTTCTTGGAGGGCGGCCCCAAACATCCTCCACCCACTCGGGCGCGTTACGGATTTCTGAGTGTGGCGAGGTTCCGTCCGCATTCTACAGCGCCTGGGATTACCTAGGAGCCATTCGCGTGTCTTCCCCGAGTGTCTCCTAGTTGGGCTGCCGGGGAAATCCGTGGGTTGGCCTGGAAATGCAGGTAGCATCTAGTGCCTCTCCCTGGACAGATGAGGAAATTAGCGGTCTTCCTCCTGCCAGGGAACACCTGTGACACCAGGCAGCTGCGTGGAGGGCGGCCCCAAACCTCCCACATCCACTAGACCGCGTTCCGGAATTCTGAGTGTGAGGAGGTTCCGTCTTCTGTCTGCATCGACTGGGATTTCCTAGGAGCCCTCCGCCTGTCTTCCACGAGTGTCTCTTATTGCGGGCTGACGGGAAAACGCGGGGGATAGGCTAGAAATGCAGGTAGCATCTAGTGCCTCCCCCTGGACTGATGAGGTATTTAGCAAAATTCCCCCTGCCAGGGAACACCTGTGACACCAGGCAGCTGAGTGGAAGTCGGCCCCAACTTCCCACATCCACTCGGCCGCGTTCCTTAATTCTGAGTGTGGCGAGGTTCCGTCCTCGGTCTGCAGCGACTGGGATCTACTAGGAGCCCACCGCCTGTATTCCCCGAGTTTATCCTTTAGTGGGCTGCCGGGGAAAATCGGAGGTTGGGCTGGAAATGCAGGTAGCATCTAGTGCCTACCCCTGGACAGATGAGGTAATTAGCGGACTTCCCCCTGCCAGGGAACACATGTGACACCATTCAGCTGCGTGGTGGTTGGCCCCAGTCCTCCCCCACCCACTCGGCCGCGTTCCGGATTTCTGAGTGTGGCGAGGTTCCGTCCTCTGTCTGCAGCGCCTGGGATCTCCTAGGAGCCCTCCGCATGTCTTCTCCGAGTGTATCCTAGAGCGGGCTGCCGGGGAAAGGCGGGGGTTGGGCTGGAAATGCAGGTAGAATCGAGTGCCTCCCCCTGGACTGATGAGGTAATTAGCGGACTTCCCCCTGACAGGGAACACATGTGACACCAGGCAGCTGTGTGGAGGGCGGCCCCAAACTTCCCCACGCACTCGACCCCGTTCCAGAATTCTTAGTGTGGCGAGGTTCCGTCCTCTCTCTGCAGCAGCTGGGATCTCCTAGGAGCCATGCGCGGGTCTTCCCCGAGTTACTCTTAGTGCGGGCTGCCGGGGAATGGCGGGGGTTTGGCTGGAAATGCTGGTAGCATCTACTGCCTCCCACTGGACAGATGAGGTAATTAGCGGACTTCCCCCTGCCAGGGAACACCTGTGACAACAGGCAGCTGAGTGGAGGTAGGCCAAAACCTCCCCCACCCACTCGGCCTCGTTCCGGAATTCTGAGTGTGGCGAGGTTCCGTCTTCGTTCTGCAGCGCCTGGGATTTCCTAGGAGCCCTCCGCCTGTCTTCCCCGAGTGTATCATAGAGCGGGCTGCCGGGGAAAGGCGAGTGTTGGGCTGGAAATGCAGGTAGCATCTAGTGCCTCCCCCTGGACTGATGAGGTAATTAGCGGAATTCCCCATGCCAGGGAACACATGTGACACCAGGCAACTGCGTGGATGGCGACCCCAAACATCCAACACCCTCTCGACCCCGTTCCGGAATTCTTAGTGTGGCGAGGTTCCGTCCTCTGTCTGCAGCGCCTGGGATCTCCTAGGAGTCCACCGCCTGTCTTCCCCGAGTGTCTCCTATTGCGGGCTGCCGGGGAAAGTCGGGGGTTGAGCTGGTAAATCAGGTAGCATCTAGTGCCTCCCCCTGGACAGATGAGGTAATTAGCGGACTTCCGCCTGCCAGGGAACACCTGTGACACCAGGCAGCTGCGTTGGGGGCGGCCCCAAATCTCCCCCACACACTAGGCCGCGTTCCGGAATTCTGAGTGTGGCGAGGTACCGTCCTCTGTCTGCAGTGCCTGGGATCTCCAAGGAGCTCTCCGCGTGTCTTCCCCGAATGGCTCTTAGTGCGGTCTGCCGGGGAAAGGCGGTGGTTGGGCTGGAAATGCAGGTAGCATCTAGTGCCTCCCCCTGGAAAGATGAGGTAATTATGGACTTCCAACTGCCAGGGAACACCTGTGACACCAGACAGCTGCGTGGAGGTCGGCCCCAAACTTCCCCAGCCACTCGGCTGCGTTCCAGAATTCTGAGTGTGGCGATGTTCCGTCCTCTGTCTGCAGCGCCTGGTTTCTCCTAGGAGTCCTCAGCTTGTCTTCCCCGAGTGTCTCCAAGTGCGGGCTGCCGGGGAAAGGCGGTGGTTGTGCTGGAAATGCAGGTAGCATCTAGTGCCTCCCCCTGGAAAGATGAGGTAATTAGCGGACTTCCCACTGCCAGGGAACACCTGTGACACCAGGCAGCTGCGTGGAGGTCGGCCCCAAACATCCCCCACCCACTCGACCCCGTTCCGGAATTCTTAGTTTGGCGAGGTTCCGTCCTCTGTCTGCAGCGCCTGGGATCAACTAGGAGTCATCCGCGTGTCTTTCCCGAGTGTCTCTTATTGCCGGCTGCCTTGGATAGGCGGGGGTTGGGCTGGAAATGTAGGTAGCATCTAGTGCCTCCCCCTGGACAGATGAGGTAATTAGCGGAATTCCCCCTGCCAGGGAACACCTGTGACACCAGGCATCTGTGTTGAAGTCGGCCCCAAACCTCCCCACCCACTCGACCGTGTTCCGGAATTCTGAGTGTGGGGAGGTTCCATCCTCTGTCTGCAGCGCCTGGGATCTCCTAGAAGCCTTCCGCGTGTCTTCCACGAGTGTCTCCTCATGCGGGCTGCCGGGGAAAGGCAGGGGGTCTGGAAATTCGGGTAGAATCTTGTGCCTCCCCCTGGAAAGATGAGGTAATTAGCGGACTTCCCACTGCCAGGGAACACCTGTGACACCAGGCAGCTGCGTGGAGGTCGGCCCCAAACTTCCCCACCCACTGGGCCGCGTTCCAGAATTCTGAGTGTGGCGAGTTTCCGTCCTCGGTCTGCAGCGCCTGAGATCTCCTAGGAGCCCTCCGCCTGTCTTCCCCGAGTGTATCCTAGAGCGGGCTGCCGGGTAAATGCGGGGGTTGGGCTGGAAATGCAGGTAGCATCTAGTGCCTCCCCCTGGACAGATGAGGTAATTAGCGGACTTCCCCCTGCCAGGGAACACCTGTGACACCAGGCAGCTGCGTGGAGGTTGGCCCCAATCCTCCCCCACACAATCGGCCGCGAACCGGAATTATGAGTGTGGCGAGGTTCCGTCCTCTGTCTGCAGCGCCTGGGATCTCCTAGGAGCCCTCCGCGTGACTTCCACGAGTGTCTCCTAGTGCGGGCTGCCAGGGAAATTCGGGGGTTGGGCTGGAAATGCAGGTAGCATCTAGTGCCTCACCCTGGACACATGAGGTAATTAGCGGAATTCCCACTGCCAGGGAATAACTGTGACACCAGGCAGCTGCGTGGAGGGTGGACCCAAACCTACCCCATCCACTCGGCAGCGTTCCGGAATTCTGAGTGTTGGGAGGTTCCGTCCTCTGTCTGCAGTGCCTGGGATCTCCTAGTAGCACTCCGCGTGTCTTTCTCGAGTGTCTCATACTGCGGGATGCCGTGGAATAGTTGGGGTTGGGCTGGAAATGCAGGTAGCATCTAGTGCCTCCCCCTGGACAGATGAGGTAATTAGCGGAATTCCCCGTGCCAGGGATCACCTGTGATACCTGGCAGCTGCGTGGAGTGCGGCCCCATACCTCCCAAACCCACTAGGGCACGTTCCGGAATTCTGAGTGTGGCGAGGTTCCGTCCTCTGTCTGCTGCACCTGGGATCTCCTAGGAGCCCTCCGCGTGTCTTCCCCGATTGTTACCTAGTGCCGGATGCCTGTAAATGCGGGGGTTGGGCTGGAAATGCAGGTAGCATCTAGTGCCTCCCCCTGGACAGATGAGGTATTTAGCGGTCTTGCTCCTGCCAGGAACACATGTGACAACAGACAGCTGCGTGGAGGGCGTCCCCAAACCTCCCCCACCTACTCGGCCGCGTTCCGGAATTTTGAGTTTGGGGAGGTTCCGTCCTCTGTCGGCAGCGCCTGGGATCTCCTAGGAGCATTCCGAGTGACTTCCCCGAGTGTCTCCTAGTGCGGGCTGCCAGGGAAAGGCTGGGGTTGGCCTGGAAATGCAGGTAGCATCTAGTGCCTCCCCCTGGACAGATGAGGTAATTAGCGGACTTGCCCGTACAAGGGAACACCTGTGACACCTGGCAGCTGCTTGGAGGGCGGCCCCAAACATCCTCCACCCACTCGGGCGCGTTACGGATTTCTGAGTGTGGCGAGGTTCCGTCCGCATTCTACAGCGCCTGGGATTACCTAGGAGCCATTCGCGTGACTTCCCCGAGTGTCTCCTAGTTGGGCTGCCGGGGAAAACCGTGGGTTGGCCTGGAAATGCAGGTAGCATCTAGTGCCTCCCCCTGGACAGATGAGGAAATTAGCGGTCTTCCTCCTGCCAGGGAAAACCTGTGACACCAGGCAGCTGTGTGGAGGGCGGCCCCAAACTTCCCCACGCACTCGACCCCGTTCCAGAATTCTTAGTGTGGCGAGGTTCCGTCCTCTCTCTGCAGCAGCTGGGATCTCCTAGGAGCCATGCGCGGGTCTTCCCCGAGTTACTCTTAGTGCGGGCTGCCGGGGAATGGCGGGGGTTTGGCTGGAAATGCTGGTAGCATCTACTGCCTCCCACTGGACAGATGAGGTAATTAGCGGACTTCCCCCTGCCAGGGAACACCTGTGACAACAGGCAGCTGAGTGGAGGTAGGCCAAAACCTCCCCCACCCACTCGGCCTCGTTCCGGAATTCTGAGTGTGGCGAGGTTCCGTCTTCGTTCTGCAGCGCCTGGGATTTCCTAGGAGCCCTCCGCCTGTCTTCCCCGAGTGTATCATAGAGCGGGCTGCCGGGGAAAGGCGAGTGTTGGGCTGGAAATGCAGGTAGCATCTAGTGCCTCCCCCTGGACTGATGAGGTAATTAGCGGAATTCCCCATGCCAGGGAACACATGTGACACCAGGCAACTGCGTGGATGGCGACCCCAAACATCCAACACCCTCTCGACCCCGTTCCGGAATTCTTAGTGTGGCGAGGTTCCGTCCTCTGTCTGCAGCGCCTGGGATCTCCTAGGAGTCCACCGCCTGTCTTCCCCGAGTGTCTCCTATTGCGGGCTGCCGGGGAAAGTCGGGGGTTGAGCTGGTAAATCAGGTAGCATCTAGTGCCTCCCCCTGGACAGATGAGGTAATTAGCGGACTTCCGCCTGCCAGGGAACACCTGTGACACCAGGCAGCTGCGTTGGGGGCGGCCCCAAATCTCCCCCACACACTAGGCCGCGTTCCGGAATTCTGAGTGTGGCGAGGTACCGTCCTCTGTCTGCAGTGCCTGGGATCTCCAAGGAGCTCTCCGCGTGTCTTCCCCGAATGGCTCTTAGTGCGGTCTGCCGGGGAAAGGCGGTGGTTGGGCTGGAAATGCAGGTAGCATCTAGTGCCTCCCCCTGGAAAGATGAGGTAATTATGGACTTCCAACTGCCAGGGAACACCTGTGACACCAGACAGCTGCGTGGAGGTCGGCCCCAAACTTCCCCAGCCACTCGGCTGCGTTCCAGAATTCTGAGTGTGGCGATGTTCCGTCCTCTGTCTGCAGCGCCTGGTTTCTCCTAGGAGTCCTCAGCTTGTCTTCCCCGAGTGTCTCCAAGTGCGGGCTGCCGGGGAAAGGCGGTGGTTGTGCTGGAAATGCAGGTAGCATCTAGTGCCTCCCCCTGGAAAGATGAGGTAATTAGCGGACTTCCCACTGCCAGGGAACACCTGTGACACCAGGCAGCTGCGTGGAGGTCGGCCCCAAACATCCCCCACCCACTCGACCCCGTTCCGGAATTCTTAGTTTGGCGAGGTTCCGTCCTCTGTCTGCAGCGCCTGGGATCAACTAGGAGTCATCCGCGTGTCTTTCCCGAGTGTCTCTTATTGCCGGCTGCCTTGGATAGGCGGGGGTTGGGCTGGAAATGTAGGTAGCATCTAGTGCCTCCCCCTGGACAGATGAGGTAATTAGCGGAATTCCCCCTGCCAGGGAACACCTGTGACACCAGGCATCTGTGTTGAAGTCGGCCCCAAACCTCCCCACCCACTCGACCGTGTTCCGGAATTCTGAGTGTGGGGAGGTTCCATCCTCTGTCTGCAGCGCCTGGGATCTCCTAGAAGCCTTCCGCGTGTCTTCCACGAGTGTCTCCTCATGCGGGCTGCCGGGGAAAGGCAGGGGGTCTGGAAATTCGGGTAGAATCTTGTGCCTCCCCCTGGAAAGATGAGGTAATTAGCGGACTTCCCACTGCCAGGGAACACCTGTGACACCAGGCAGCTGCGTGGAGGTCGGCCCCAAACTTCCCCACCCACTGGGCCGCGTTCCAGAATTCTGAGTGTGGCGAGTTTCCGTCCTCGGTCTGCAGCGCCTGAGATCTCCTAGGAGCCCTCCGCCTGTCTTCCCCGAGTGTATCCTAGAGCGGGCTGCCGGGTAAATGCGGGGGTTGGGCTGGAAATGCAGGTAGCATCTAGTGCCTCCCCCTGGACAGATGAGGTAATTAGCGGACTTCCCCCTGCCAGGGAACACCTGTGACACCAGGCAGCTGCGTGGAGGTTGGCCCCAATCCTCCCCCACACAATCGGCCGCGAACCGGAATTATGAGTGTGGCGAGGTTCCGTCCTCTGTCTGCAGCGCCTGGGATCTCCTAGGAGCCCTCCGCGTGACTTCCACGAGTGTCTCCTAGTGCGGGCTGCCAGGGAAATTCGGGGGTTGGGCTGGAAATGCAGGTAGCATCTAGTGCCTCACCCTGGACACATGAGGTAATTAGCGGAATTCCCACTGCCAGGGAATAACTGTGACACCAGGCAGCTGCGTGGAGGGTGGACCCAAACCTACCCCATCCACTCGGCAGCGTTCCGGAATTCTGAGTGTTGGGAGGTTCCGTCCTCTGTCTGCAGTGCCTGGGATCTCCTAGTAGCACTCCGCGTGTCTTTCTCGAGTGTCTCATACTGCGGGATGCCGTGGAATAGTTGGGGTTGGGCTGGAAATGCAGGTAGCATCTAGTGCCTCCCCCTGGACAGATGAGGTAATTAGCGGAATTCCCCGTGCCAGGGATCACCTGTGATACCTGGCAGCTGCGTGGAGTGCGGCCCCATACCTCCCAAACCCACTAGGGCACGTTCCGGAATTCTGAGTGTGGCGAGGTTCCGTCCTCTGTCTGCTGCACCTGGGATCTCCTAGGAGCCCTCCGCGTGTCTTCCCCGATTGTTACCTAGTGCCGGATGCCTGTAAATGCGGGGGTTGGGCTGGAAATGCAGGTAGCATCTAGTGCCTCCCCCTGGACAGATGAGGTATTTAGCGGTCTTGCTCCTGCCAGGAACACATGTGACAACAGACAGCTGCGTGGAGGGCGTCCCCAAACCTCCCCCACCTACTCGGCCGCGTTCCGGAATTTTGAGTTTGGGGAGGTTCCGTCCTCTGTCGGCAGCGCCTGGGATCTCCTAGGAGCATTCCGAGTGACTTCCCCGAGTGTCTCCTAGTGCGGGCTGCCAGGGAAAGGCTGGGGTTGGCCTGGAAATGCAGGTAGCATCTAGTGCCTCCCCCTGGACAGATGAGGTAATTAGCGGACTTGCCCGTACAAGGGAACACCTGTGACACCTGGCAGCTGCTTGGAGGGCGGCCCCAAACATCCTCCACCCACTCGGGCGCGTTACGGATTTCTGAGTGTGGCGAGGTTCCGTCCGCATTCTACAGCGCCTGGGATTACCTAGGAGCCATTCGCGTGACTTCCCCGAGTGTCTCCTAGTTGGGCTGCCGGGGAAAACCGTGGGTTGGCCTGGAAATGCAGGTAGCATCTAGTGCCTCCCCCTGGACAGATGAGGAAATTAGCGGTCTTCCTCCTGCCAGGGAAAACCTGTGACACCAGGCAGCTGCGTGGAGGGCGGCCCCAAACCTCCCACATCCACTAGGCCGCGTTCCGGAATTCTGAGTGTGAGGAGGTTCCGTCTTCTGTCTGCATCGACTGGGATTTCCTAGGAGCCCTCCGCCTGTCTTCCACGAGTGTCTCTTATTGCGGGTTGACGGGAAAACGCGGGGGATAGGCTAGAAATGCAGGTAGCATCTAGTGCCTCCCCCTGGACAGATGAGGTTATTAGCGGAATTCTTCCTGCCAGGGAACACCTGTGAAAATAGGAAGCTGCGTGGAGGGCGGCCCGAAACCTCCCCCACCCACTCGACCGCGTTCCGGAATTCTGAGTTAGGGGAGTTTCCGTCATCTGTCTGCAACGCCTGGGATCTCTTAGTGGCCTTCCGCGTGTTTTCCACGAGTGTCTCCTAGTGCGGGCTGCCGGAAAGAAGCAGGGGATAAGCTAGAAATGCAGGTAGCATCTAGTGCCTACCCCTGGACAGATGAGGTAATTAGCGGAATTCCCCCTGCCAGGGAACACCTGTGACACCAGGCAGCTGCGTGGAGTGCGGCCCCAAACCTCCCCCACCCACTCGGCCGCTTTCCGGTATTCTTAGTGTTGGGAGGTTCCGTTCTCTGTCTGCAGCGCCTGGCATCTCCTAGGATCCCTCCGCGTTTCTTCCCCAAGTGTATCCTACTGCGGTGTGCCGGGGAAATGCGGGGGTTGGGCTGGAAATACAGGTAGTATATAGTGCCTCCCCCTGGACAGGGGAGGTAATTAGCGGACTTCCCCCTTGTAGTTAACACCTGTGACATGAGGCAGCTGCGTGGAGGGCGGCCACAAACCTCTCCCACCCACTCTGCCTCGTTCCTGAATTCTGAGTTTGGGGAGGTCCGTACACTTTCTGCAGCGCCTTGGATTTCCTAGGAGCCCTAAATGTGTCTTCCCCTAGTGTCTCCTAGTGCGGGCTGCCGGGGAAATTTGGGGATTGGGCTGGAAATGCAGGTAGCATGTAGTGCCTCACTCTGTACAGGGGCGGTAATTAGCGGATTTCCCATCAACGGAACACATGTGACACCACGCAGCTGCGTGAAGGGCGGCCCCAAACCTCCCACACACATTCGGTCTCGTTCCGGAATTCTGAGTGTGGGGAAGTCAAGTCTTCTGTCTGAAGCGCGTGGTATTATCTAGGAGCCCTCCAGGTGTCTTCCTGTGTGTCTCCTAGTGCGGGCTGCTGGTGAAAAACGGTCGTTGGGCTGGAAATGCAGGTAGCATGTAGTGCCTCCCTCTGTACAGGGGCGGTAATTAGCGGTTTTCCCATCGAGGGAACACATGTGACACCACGCAGCTGCATGAAGTGCGGCCCCAAACCTCCCACACACATTCAGACTCGTTCCTGAATTCTGAGTGTGGCGAGGTTTCGTCCTCTGTCTGCAGCGCCTGGGATCTCCTAGGAGTCATCCGCGTGTCTTCCCCGAGTGTCTCTTATTGCGAGCTGACTGGGATAGGCGGGGGTTGGGCTGGAAATGTAGGTAGCATCTAGTGCCTCCCCCTGGACAGATGAGGTAATTAGCGGAATTCCCCCTGCCAGGGAACACCTGTGACACCAGGCATCTGCGTGTAAGGCGGCCCCAAACGTCCCCCACCCACTCGACCGTGTTCCGGAATTCTGAGTGTGGGGAGGTTCCGTCCTCTGTCTGCAGCGCCTGGGATCTCCTAGGAGCCTTCCGCGTGCCTTCCATGAGTGTCTCCTAGTGCGGGTTGCCGGGAAAACGCGGGGGATAGGCTAGAAATGCAGGTAGCATCTAGTGCCTCCCCATGGACAGATGAGGTAATAAGCGGAATTCCCCCTGCCAGAGAACACCTGTGACACCAGGCAGCTGTGTGGATGGCGGCCCAAAACCTCCCGCACCCACTCGGCCGCGTTCCGGAATTCTGAGTGTGGCGAGGTTCCATCCTCTCTCTACAGAACCTGGGATCTCCTAGGAGCCATCCGCGTGTCTTACCAGAGTGTCTCCTAGTGCGGGCTGCCGGGGAAAGCCGGGGGGGCCTGGAAATGCAGGTAGCATCTAGTGCCTCCCCCTGGAAAGATGAGGTAATTAGCGGACTTCCCACTGCCAGGGAATACCTGTGACACCAGGCATCTCCGTGGAGGTCGGCCCCAAACCTCCCCCACCCACTCGGCCACGTTCCAGAATTCTGAGTGTGGCGAGTTTCCGTCCTCGTTCTGCAGCGCCTGGGATCTCCTAGGAGCCCTCCGCCTGTCTTCCCCGAGTGTATCATAGAGCGGGCTTCCGGGGAAAGGCGGGTGTTGGGCTGGAAATGCAGGTAGCATCTAGTGCCTCCCCCTGGACAGATGAGGTTATTAGCGGAATTCCTTCAGCCAGGGAACACCTGTGACAATAGGAAGCTGCGTGGGGGGCGGCCCCAAACCTCCCCCTCCCACTCGACCGCGTTCCGGAATTCTGAGTTAGGGGAGGTTCCGTCATCTGTCTGCAGCGCCTGGGATCTCCTAGGAGCCTTCGCGTGTATTCCACGAGTGTCTCCTAGTGCGGGCTGCCGGGAAGACGCGGGGGATAGGCTAGAAATGCAGGTAGCATCTAGTGCCTCCCCATGAACAGATGAGGTAATTAGCGGACTTCCGCCTGCCAGGGAACACCTGTGACACCAGGCAGCTGCGTGGTGTGCGGCCCCAAACCTCACCCACACACTAGGACGCGTTCCGGAATTCTGAGTGTAGCGAGGTTCCGTCCTGTGTATGCAGCGCCTTGGATGTCCTAGGAGCCCTCCGTGTGTCTTCCCTGTGTGTCTCCGAGTGCGGGCTTTGGGGAAAGACGGGGGGGGGCTGGAAATGCAGGTAGCATCTAGTGCCTCCCCCTGGAAAGATGAGGTAATTAGCGGACTTCCCACTGCCAGGGAATACCTGTGACACCAGGCAGCTCCGTTGAGGTCGGCCCCAAACCTCCCGCACCCACTCGACCGTGTTCCGGAATTCTGAGTGTGGCGAGGTTCCGTCCTCTGTCTGCAGCGCCTGGGATTTCCTAGGAGCCCTCCGCCTGTCTTCCCCGAGTGTATCATAGGGCGGGCTGCCGGGGAAAGGCGAGTGTTGGGCTGGAAATGCAGGTAGCATCTAGTGCCTCCCCCTGGACTGATGAGGTAATTAGCGGAATTCCCCATGCCAGGGAACACATGTGACACCAGGCAACTGCGTGGATGGCGACCCCAAACATCCAACACCCTCTCGACCCCGTTCCGGAATTCTTAGTGTGGCGAGGTTCCGTCCTCTGTCTGCAGCGCCTGGGATCTCCTAGGAGTCCACCGCCTGTCTTCCCCGAGTGTCTCCTATTGCGGGCTGCCGGGGAAAGTCGGGGGTTGAGCTGGTAAATCATTTAGCATCTAGTGCCTCCCCCTGGACAGATGAGGTAATTAGCGGACTTCCGCCTGCCAGGGAACACCTGTGACACCAGGCAGCTGCGTTGGGGGCGGCCCCAAATCTCCCCCACACACTAGGCCGCGTTCCGGAATTCTGAGTGTGGCGAGGTACCGTCCTCTGTCTGCAGTGCCTGGGATCTCCAAGGAGCTCTCCGCGTGTCTTCCCCGAATGGCTCTTAGTGCGGTCTGCCGGGGAAAGGCGGTGGTTGGGCTGGAAATGCAGGTAGCATCTAGTGCCTCCCCCTGGAAAGATGAGGTAATTAGCGGACTTCCAACTGCCAGGGAACACCTGTGACACCAGACAGCTGCGTGGAGGTCGGCCCCAAACATCCCCAGCCACTCGGCCGCGTTCCAGAATTCTGAGTGTGGCGATGTTCCGTCCTCTGTCTGCAGCGCCTGGTTTCTCCTAGGAGTCCTCAGCTTGTCTTCCCCGAGTGTCTCCAAGTGCGGGCTGCCGGGGAAAGGCGGTGGTTGTGCTGGAAATGCAGGTAGCATCTAGTGCCTCCCCCTGGAAAGATGAGGTAATTAGCGGACTTCCCACTGCCAGGGAACACCTGTGACACCAGGCAGCTGCGTGGAGGTCGGCCCCAAACATCCCCCACCCACTCGACCCCGTTCCGGAATTCTTAGTTTGGCGAGGTTCCGTCCTCTGTCTGCAGCGCCTGGGAGCAACTAGGAGTCATCCGCGTGTCTTTCCCGAGTGTCTCTTATTGCCGGCTGCCTTGGATAGGCGGGGGTTGGGCTGGAAATGTAGGTAGCATCTAGTGCCTCCCCCTGGACAGATGAGGTAATTAGCGGAATTCCCCCTGCCAGGGAACACCTGTGACACCAGGCATCTGTGTTGAAGTCGGCCCCAAACCTACCCCACCCACTCGACCGTGTTCCGGAATTCTGAGTGTGGGGAGGTTCCATCCTCTGTCTGCAGCGCCTGGGATCTCCTAGAAGCCTTCCGCGTGTCTTCCACGAGTGTCTCCTCATGCGGGATGCCGGGGAAAGGCAGGGGGTCTGGAAATTCGGGTAGAATCTTGTGCCTCCCCCTGGAAAGATGAGGTAATTAGCGGACTTCCCACTGCCAGGGAACACCTGTGACACCAGGCAGCTGCGTGGAGGTCGGCCCCAAACTTCCCCACCCACTGGGCCGCGTTCCAGAATTCTGAGTGTGGCGAGTTTCCGTCCTCGGTCTGCAGCGCCTGAGATCTCCTAGGAGCCCTCCGCCTGTCTTCCCCGAGTGTATCCTAGAGCGGGCTGCCGGGTAAATGCGGGGGTTGGGCTGGAAATGCAGGTAGCATCTAGTGCCTCCCCCTGGACAGATGAGGTAATTAGCGGACTTCCCCCTGCCAGGGAACACCTGTGACACCAGGCAGCTGCGTGGAGGTTGGCCCCAATCCTCCCCCACACAATCGGCCGCGAACCGGAATTATGAGTGTGGCGAGGTTCCGTCCTCTGTCTGCAGCGCCTGGGATCTCCTAGGAGCCCTCCGCGTGACTTCCACGAGTGTCTCCTAGTGCGGGCTGCCAGGGAAATTCGGGGGTTGGGCTGGAAATGCAGGTAGCATCTAGTGCCTCACCCTGGACACATGAGGTAATTAGCGGAATTCCCACTGCCAGGGAATAACTGTGACACCAGGCAGCTGCGTGGAGGGTGGACCCAAACCTACCCCATCCACTCGGCAGCGTTCCGGAATTCTGAGTGTTGGGAGGTTCCGTCCTCTGTCTGCAGTGCCTGGGATCTCCTAGTAGCACTCCGCGTTTCTTTCTCGAGTGTCTCATACTGCGGGATGCCGTGGAATAGTTGGGGTTGGGCTGGAAATGCAGGTAGCATCTAGTGCCTCCCCCTGGACAGATGAGGTAATTAGCGGAATTCCCCGTGCCAGGGATCACCTGTGATACCTGGCAGCTGCGTGGAGTGCGGCCCCATACCTCCCAAACCCACTAGGGCACGTTCCGGAATTCTGAGTGTGGCGAGGTTCCGTCCTCTGTCTGCTGCACCTGGGATCTCCTAGGAGCCCTCCGCGTGTCTTCCCCGATTGTTACCTAGTGCCGGATGCCTGTAAATGCGGGGGTTGGGCTGGAAATGCAGGTAGCATCTAGTGCCTCCCCCTGGACAGATGAGGTATTTAGCGGTCTTGCTCCTGCCAGGAACACATGTGACAACAGACAGCTGCGTGGAGGGCGTCCCCAAACCTCCCCCACCTACTCGGCCGCGTTCCGGAATTTTGAGTTTGGGGAGGTTCCGTCCTCTGTCGGCAGCGCCTGGGATCTCCTAGGAGCATTCCGAGTGACTTCCCCGAGTGTCTCCTAGTGCGGGCTGCCAGGGAAAGGCTGGGGTTGGCCTGGAAATGCAGGTAGCATCTAGTGCCTCCCCCTGGACAGATGAGGTAATTAGCGGACTTGCCCGTACAAGGGAACACCTGTGACACCTGGCAGCTACTTGGAGGGCGGCCCCAAACATCCTCCACCCACTCGGGCGCGTTACGGATTTCTGAGTGTGGCGAGGTTCCGTCCGCATTCTACAGCGCCTGGGATTACCTAGGAGCCATTCGCGTGACTTCCCCGAGTGTCTCCTAGTTGGGCTGCCGGGGAAAACCGTGGGTTGGCCTGGAAATGCCGGTAGCATCTAGTGCCTCCCCCTGGACAGATGAGGAAATTAGCGGTCTTCCTCCTGCCAGGGAAAACCTGTGACACCAGGCAGCTGCGTGGAGGGCGGCCCCAAACCTCCCACATCCACTAGGCCGCGTTCCGGAATTCTGAGTGTGAGGAGGTTCCGTCTTCTGTCTGCATCGACTGGGATTTCCTAGGAGCCCTCCGCCTGTCTTCCACGAGTGTCTCTTATTGCGGGTTGACGGGAAAACGCGGGGGATAGGCTAGAAATGCAGGTAGCATCTAGTGCCTCCCCCTGGACAGATGAGGTTATTAGCGGAATTCTTCCTGCCAGGGAACACCTGTGAAAATAGGAAGCTGCGTGGAGGGCGGCCCGAAACCTCCCCCACCCACTCGACCGCGTTCCGGAATTCTGAGTTAGGGGAGTTTCCGTCATCTGTCTGCAACGCCTGGGATCTCTTAGTGGCCTTCCGCGTGTTTTCCACGAGTGTCTCCTAGTGCGGGCTGCCGGAAAGAAGCAGGGGATAAGCTAGAAATGCAGGTAGCATCTAGTGCCTACCCCTGGACAGATGAGGTAATTAGCGGACTTCCCCCTGCCAGGGAACACCTGTGACACCAGGCAGCTGCGTGGAGTGCGGCCCCAAACCTCCCCCACCCACTCGGCCGCTTTCCGGTATTCTTAGTGTTGGGAGGTTCAGTTCTCTGTCTGCAGCGCCTGGCATCTCCTAGGATCCCTCCGCGTTTCTTCCCCAAGTGTATCCTACTGCGGTGTGCCGGGGAAATGCGGGGGTTGGGCTGGAAATACAGGTAGTATATAGTGCCTCCCCCTGGACAGGGGAGGTAATTAGCGGACTTCCCCCTTGTAGTTAACACCTGTGACATGAGGCAGCTGCGTGGAGGGCGGCCACAAACCTCTCCCACCCACTCTGCCTCGTTCCTGAATTCTGAGTTTGGGGAGGTCCGTACACTTTCTGCAGCGCCTTGGATTTCCTAGGAGCCCTAAATGTGTCTTCCCCTAGTGTCTCCTAGTGCGGGCTGCCGGGGAAATTTGGGGATTGGGCTGGAAATGCAGGTAGCATGTAGTGCCTCACTCTGTACAGGGGCGGTAATTAGCGGATTTCCCATCAACGGAACACATGTGACACCACGCAGCTGCGTGAAGGGCGGCCCCAAACCTCCCACACACATTCGGTCTCGTTCCGGAATTCTGAGTGTGGGGAAGTCAAGTCTTCTGTCTGAAGCGCGTGGTATTATCTAGGAGCCCTCCAGGTGTCTTCCTGTGTGTCTCCTAGTGCGGGCTGCTGGTGAAAAACGGTCGTTGGGCTGGAAATGCAGGTAGCATGTAGTGCCTCCCTCTGTACAGGGGCGGTAATTAGCGGTTTTCCCATCGAGGGAACACATGTGACACCACGCAGCTGCATGAAGTGCGGCCCCAAACCTCCCACACACATTCAGACTCGTTCCTGAATTCTGAGTGTGGCGAGGTTTCGTCCTCTGTCTGCAGCGCCTGGGATCTCCTAGGAGTCATCCGCGTGTCTTCCCCGAGTGTCTCTTATTGCGAGCTGACTGGGATAGGCGGGGGTTGGGCTGGAAATGTAGGTAGCATCTAGTGCCTCCCCCTGGACAGATGAGGTAATTAGCGGAATTCCCCCTGCCAGGGAACACCTGTGACACCAGGCATCTGCGTGTAAGGCGGCCCCAAACGTCCCCCACCCACTCGACCGTGTTCCGGAATTCTGAGTGTGGGGAGGTTCCGTCCTCTGTCTGCAGCGCCTGGGATCTCCTAGGAGCCTTCCGCGTGCCTTCCATGAGTGTCTCCTAGTGCGGGTTGCCGGGAAAACGCGGGGGATAGGCTAGAAATGCAGGTAGCATCTAGTGACTCCCCATGGACAGATGAGGTAATAAGCGGAATTCCCCCTGCCAGAGAACACCTGTGACACCAGGCAGCTGTGTGGATGGTGGCCCAAAACCTCCCGCACCCACTCGGCCGCGTTCCGGAATTCTGAGTGTGGCGAGGTTCCATCCTCTCTCTACAGAACCTGGGATCTCCTAGGAGCCATCCGCGTGTCTTACCAGAGTGTCTCCTAGTGCGGGCTGCCGGGGAAAGCCGGGGGGGCCTGGAAATGCAGGTAGCATCTAGTGCCTCCCCATGGAAAGCTGAGGTAATTAGCGGACTCCCACTGCCATGGAATACCTGTGACACCAGGCAGCTCCGTGGAGGTCGGCCCCAAACCTCCCCCACCCACTCGGCCGCGTTCCAGAATTCTGACTGTGGCGAGTTTCCGTCCTCGTTCTGCAGCGCCTGGGATCTACTAGGAGCCCTCCGCCTGTCTTCCCCGAGTGTATCATAGAGCGGGCTGCCGGGGAAAGGCGGGTGTAGGGCTGGAAATGCAGGTAGCATCTAGTGCCTCCCCCTGGACAGATGAGGTAATTAGCGGACTTCCCCATGCCAGGGAACACATGTGACACCAGGCAACTGCGTGGATGGTGGCCCCAAACCTCCCACACCCACTCGACCCCGTTCCGGAATTCTTAGTGTGGCGAGGTTCCGTCCTCTGTCTGCAGCGCCTGGGATCTCCTAGGAGTCCACCGCCTGTCTTCCCCGAGTGTCTCATATTGCGGGCTGCCGGGGAAAGGCGGGGGTTGGGCTGGAAATGTAGGTAGCATGTAGTGCCTCCCCCTGGACAGAGGAGGTTATTAGCGGAATTCCTCCTTCCAGGGAACACCTGTGACAATAGGAAGCTGTGTGGAGGGCGGCCCCAAACCTTCCCCACCCACTCGACCGCGTTCCGGAATTCTGAGTTAGGGGAGGTTCCGTCATCTGTCTGCAGTGCCTGGGATCTCCTCGGAGCCTTCCGCGTGTCTTCCACGAGTGTCTCCTAGTGCGGGCTGCCGGGAAGACGCGGGGGATAGGCTAAAAATGCAGGTAGCATCTAGTGCCTCCCCATGGACAGATGAGGTAATTAGCGGACTTCCGCCTGCCAGGGAACACCTGTGACACCAGGCAGCTGCGTGGAGTGCGGCCCCAAACCTCACCCACACACTAGGCCGCGTTCCGGAATTCTGAGTGTAGCGAGGTTCCGTCCTCTGTATGCAGCGCCTTGGATGTCCTAGGAACCCTCCGTGTGTCTTCCCTGAGTGTCTCCGAGTGCGGGCTTTGGGGAAAGCCGGAGGGGGTCTGGTAATGCAGGTAGCATCTAGTGCCTCCCCCTGGAAAGATGAGGTAATTAGCGGACTTCCCCCTGCCAGGGAATATCTGTACACCAGGCAGCTCCGTGGAGGTCGGCCCCAAACCTCCCACACCCACTCGGCCGCGTTCCAGAATTCTGAGTGTGGCGAGTTTCCGTCCTCGTTCTGCAGCGCCTGGGATCTCCTAGGAGCCCTCCGCCTGTCTTCCCCGAGTGTATCATAGAGCGGGCTGCCGGGGAAAGGCGGGTGTTGGGCTGGAAATGCAGGTAGCATCTAGTGACTCCCCCTGGACAGATGAGGTAATTAGCGGACTTCCCCATGCCAGGGAACACATGTGACACCAGGCAGCTGCGTGGAGTGCGGCCCCAAACCTCACCCACCCACTCGGCCGCTTTCCGGAATTCTGAGTGTGGGGAGGTTCCGTTCTCTGTCTGCAGCGCCTGGCATCTCCTAGGATCCCTCCGCGTTTCTTCCCCGAGTGTATCCTACTGCGGTGTGCCGGGGAAATGCGGGGGTTGGGCTGGAAATATAGGTAGTATATAGTGCCTCCCCCTGGACAGGGGAGGTAATTAGCGGACTTCCCCTTTGTAGGGAACACCTGTGACATGAGGCAGCTGCGTGGAGGGCGGCCACAAACCTCTCGCACCCACTCTGCCTCGTTCCTGAATTCTGAGTGTGGGGAGGTCCGTACACTTTCTGCAGCGCCTGGGATTTCCTAGGAGCCCTAAATGTGTCTTCCCCTAGTGTCTCCTAGTGCGGGCTGCCGGGGAAATTTGGGGATTGGGCTGGAAATGCAGGTAGCATGTAGTGCCTCACTCTGTACAGGGGCGGTAATTAGCGGATTTCCCATCAACGGAACACATGTGACACCACGCAGCTGCGTGAAGGGCGGCCCCAAACCTCCCACACACATTCGGTCTCGTTCCGGAATTCTGAGTGTGGGGAAGTCAAGTCTTCTGTCTGAAGCGCGTGGTATTATCTAGGAGCCCTCCAGGTGTCTTCCTGTGTGTCTCCTAGTGCGGGCTGCTGGTGAAAACGGTCGTTGGGCTGGAAAAGCAGGTAGCATATAGTGCCTCCCCCTGGATAGTGGAGGTAATTAGCGGATATCCCCTGCAAGGGAACACATGTGACACCAGTTAGCTGTGTGGAGGGCGGCCCAAATCCTCCCCAACCCACTCGGCCGCATACCGGAATTCTGAGTGTGGGGAGGTTCCGTACTCTGACTGCAGCGCCTTTGATCACCTAGGAGCCCTCCGCGTGTATTCGCCGAGTGTCAACTTGTGGGGGTGGCAGGGAAATCCTGGTGTTGTCCTGGAATTTCAGGTAGCATCTAGGGACTCCCCCTGGACAGGAGAGGTTAAAGCGGAATTCCCCCTGACATGGAACACCTTTGACACCAGGCAGCTGATTGGAGGGCGGCCCCAAACCTCCCCCACCCACTCGGACGCGTTCCGGAAATCTGAGTGTGTAGGTTCCGTCCTCTGTCTGCAGCGCCTGGGATCTTCTAGGAGCACTCCGCGTGACTTCCCGGAGTGTCTACTTGTGCGGGCTACAATGAAAATCCGGGGGTTGTGCTGGAATAGCTGGTAGCATGTAGTGCCTCCCCCTGAACAGGGAAGGTAATTAGCGGAAGTCACCCTGCCTGGGAACACCTGTGACAAGAGGCAACTGCGTGGCGTGTGGCCCCATACCTCCCACACCCATTCGGGCTTGTTCTGGAATTCTGAGTGTGGAGAGGTCCCGTCTTCGGTCTATAGCGCCTGGTACCACCTAGGAGCCATCCCCGTGTCTTCCCGGGTGTCTCCTAGTGCGGGATGCCGGGGAAATTTGGGGGTTTGGCTGGAAATGCAGGTAGAATGTAGTGCCTCCCTCAGGACCGGGGAGGTTATTAGCGGATATCCCCTGCCAGGGAACACCTGTGACACCAGGCAGCTGCGTGGAATCCGGGCCCAAACATTTCCCACCCAATCGGCCACGTTCCGGAATTCTGAGTGTGGGGAGGTTTCGTCCTCTGTCTGCAGTGCCTGGGATCTCCTAGGAGCCCTCCGCGTGTCTTCCACAGTGTACCTTTTTGCGGGGTGCCGGGGAAATGCGGGGCTTGGGCTATAAATGCAGGTAGCATCTAGTGCCTCCCCATGGACAGGGGAGGTAATTAGCGGCTTCCCCCTGCCAGGGAACACATGTGATACCAGGCAGCTTCGTGGAGGGTGGCCCCAAATCTCCCACACCCACTCGGCCGTGTTCCGGAATTTTGAGTGTTGGGAGGTCCGTACACTGTCTGCAGAAAATGGGATATTCTAGGAGCCCTCCGCGTTCCTTCCCCGAGTGTTTCCTATTGCGGGCTGCCCGGAAATACGGGGGTTGTGCTGGAAAAGAAGGTAACATGTAGTGTCTCCCCCTGGACATGGGAGGAAATTATCGGAATTCACCCTGCCAGGAAACACCTGTGACACCAGGCAGCTGTGTACAGGGTGGTCCCAAACATCCCCCACCCACTCGGCAGCATTCCGGAATTCTGAGAGTGGGGAAGTTCCGTCCTCTGTCTGCAGTGCCTGGGATCTCCTAGGATCCCTCCGCGTGTCTTCCCCGAGTGTATCCTAGTGCGGGGTGCCGGGGAAATGCGGGGGTTGGGCTGGAAATACAGGTAGTATATTGTGCCTCCCCCTGGACAGGGGAGGTAATTAGCGGACCTCCCCCTTGTAGGGAACACCTGTGACACGAGGCAGCTGCGTGGAGGGCGGCCACAAACCTCCCGCACCCACTCGGCCGCGTTCCGGAATTCTGAGTGTGGCGAGGTTCCATCCTCTCTCTACAGCACCTGGGATATCCTAGGAGCCATCCGCGTGTCTTACCAGAGTGTCTCCTAGTGCGGGCTGCCGGGGAAAGCCGGGGGGGCTGGAAATGCAGGTAGCATCTAGTGCCTCCCCCTGGAAAGATGAGGTAATTAGCGGACTTCCCACTGCCAGGGAATACCTGTGACACCAGGCATCTCCGTGGAGGTCGGCCCCAAACCTCCCCCACCCACTCGGCCACGTTCCAGAATTCTGAGTGTGGCGAGTTTCCGTCCTCGTTCTGCAGCGCCTGGGATCTCCTAGGAGCCCTCCGCCTGTCTTCCCCGAGTGTATCATAGAGCGGGCTTCCGGGGAAAGGCGGGTGTTGGGCTGGAAATGCAGGTAGCATCTAGTGCCTCCCCCTGGACAGATGAGGTTATTAGCGGAATTCCTTCAGCCAGGGAACACCTGTGACAATAGGAAGCTGCGTGGGGGGCGGCCCCAAACCTCCCCCTCCCACTCGACCGCGTTCCGGAATTCTGAGTTAGGGGAGGTTCCGTCATCTGTCTGCAGCGCCTGGGATCTCCTAGGAGCCTTCGCGTGTATTCCACGAGTGTCTCCTAGTGCGGGCTGCCGGGAAGACGCGGGAGATAGGCTAGAAATGCAGGTAGCATCTAGTGCCTCCCCATGAACAGATGAGGTAATTAGCGGACTTCCGCCTGCCAGGGAACACCTGTGACACCAGGCAGCTGCGTGGTGTGCGGCCCCAAACCTCACCCACACACTAGGCCGCGTTCCGGAATTCTGAGTGTAGCGAGGTTCCGTCCTGTGTATGCAGCGCCTTGGATGTCCTAGGAGCCCTCCGTGTGTCTTCCCTGAGTGTCTCCGAGTGCGGGCTTTGGGGAAAGACGGGGGGGGCTGGAAATGCAGGTAGCATCTAGTGCCTCCCCCTGGAAAGATGAGGTAATTAGCGGACTTCCCACTGCCAGGGAATACCTGTGACACCAGGCAGCTCCGTTGAGGTCGGCCCCAAACCTCCCGCACCCACTCGACCGTGTTCCGGAATTCTGAGTGTGGCGAGGTTCCGTCCTCTGTCTGCAGCGCCTGGGATCTCCTAGGAGCCCTCCGCACGTCTTCTCCGAGTGTATCCTAGAGCGGGCTGCCTGGGAAAGGCGGGGGTTGGGCTGGAAATGCAGGTAGAATCGAGTGCCTCCCCCTGGACTGATGAGGTAATTAGCGGACTTCCCCCTGACAGGGAACACATGTGACACCAGGCAGCTGTGTGGAGGGCGGCCCCAAACTTCCCCACGCACTCGACCCCGTTCCAGAATTCTTAGTGTGGCGAGGTTCCGTCCGCAGTCTACAGCGCCTGGGAATACCTAGGAGCCATTCGCGTGTCTTCCCCGAGTGTCTCCTAGTTGGGCTGCCGGGGAAAACCGGGGGTTGACCTGGAAATGCAGGTAGCATCTAGTGTCTCTCCCTGGACAGATGAGGAAATTAGCGGTCTTCCTCCTGCCAGGGAACACCTGTGACACCAGGCAGCTGCGTGGAGGGCGGCCCCAAACCTCCAACATCCACTAGGCCGCGTTCCGGAATTCTGAGTGGTAGGAGGATCCGTCTTCTGTCTGCATCGACTGGGATATCCTAGGAGCCCTCCGCCTGTCTTCCAGGAGTGTCCCTTATTGCGGGCTGACGGGAAAACGTGGGGGATGGGCTAGAAATGCAGGTAGCATCTAGTGCCTCCCCCTGGACTGATGAGGTATTTAGCGAAATTCCCCCTGTCAGGGAACACCTGTGACACCAGGCAGCTGAGTGGAGGTCGGCCCCAACTTCCCACACCCACTCGGCCGCGTTCCTTAATTCTGAGTGTGGCGAGGTTCCATCCTCAGTCTGCAGTGCCTGGGATATCCTAGGAGCCTTCCGCCTGCCTTCACCGAGTGTATCCTAGAGCGGGCTGCCGGGGAAAGGCGGGGGTTGGGCTGGAAATGCAGGTAGCATCTAGTGCCTCCCCCTGGACAGATGAGGTAATTAGCGGAATTCCCCCAGCTATGGAACACTTGTCACACCATGCAGCTGCGTGGAGGGCGGCCCCAAACCTCCCCCACAGACTCGGCCTCGTTCCGGAATTCTGAGTGTGGGGAGGTTCCGTCCTCTGTCTGCAGCGCTTGGGATCTCCTAGGAGCCCTCCGCGTGTCTTCCCGAGTGACACTTATGCGGGCTGCTGCGGAAAGGCGGGGTTGGACTTGAAACGCAGGTAGCATCTAGTGCATCCCCCTGGACAAATGAGGTAATTAGCGGAATTACACCCCTGCCAGGGAACACCTGTGTCACCAGGCAGCGGCGTGGATGGCGGCCCCAAACCTCCCCCACACACTCGGCTGCGTTCCGGAATTCTGAGTGTGGCGAGGTTCCGTCCTAGGTCTGCAGTGCCTGAGATCTCCTAGGAGCCCTCCGCGTGTCTTCCCCAAATGTCTCCTAGTGCGGGGTTCTGGGGAAAAGCGGGGGTTGGGTTAGAAATGCAGGTAGCATCTAGTGCCTCTCCCTGGACAGATGAGGTAATTAGCGGACTTCCCACTGCCATGGAACGCCTGTGACACCATGCAGCTGTGTGGTGGCGGCCCCAAACCTCCCCCACCCACTCGGGCGCGTTCCGGAATTCTGAGTGTGAGGAGGTTCCGTCTTCTGTCTGCAGTGCCTGGGATCTTCTAGGAGCCTTCCGCGTGTGTCCCTGAGTGTCTCCTAGCGCGGTCTTCAGGGGAAGGCTTGGGTTGCACTGGAAATGCAGGTAGAATCTAGTGCCTCCCCCTGGATAGATGAGGTAATTAGCGGAATTCCCCCTGCCAGAGTACACATGTGACCCCAGGCAGCTGCGTGGAGGGCGGCCCCAAACCTCCCCCACCCACTCGAACCATTTCCGGAATTCTGAGTGTGGCGAGGTTCCGTCCTCTGTCTGCAGCGCCTGGGATCTCCTAGGAGTCCTCCGCGTGTCTTCCCCGAGTGTATCCTAGAGCGGGCTGCCGGGTAAACGCGGGGGTTTGGCTGGAAATGCAGGTAGCATCTAGTGCCTCCCCCTGGACAGATGAGGTAATTAGCGGACTTCCCCCTGTCAGGGAACACCTGTGACACCAGGCAGCTGTGTGGATGGCGGCCCCAAACCCTCCCACACCCACTCGACCCCGTTCCGGAATTCTTAGTGTGGCGAGGTTCCGTCCTCTGTCTGCAGTGCCTGGGATCTCCTAGGAGTCCATCGCGTGTCTTCCCCGAGTGTCTCTTATTGCGGGCTGCCTGGGAAAGACGGTGGTTGGGCTGGAAATTTAGGTAGCATCTAGTGCCTCCCCCTGGACAGATGAGGTAATTAGCGGAATTCCCCCTCCCAGTGAACACCTGTGACACCAGGCATCTGCGTGGAAGGTGGCCCAAAACCTCCCCCACACACTCGGCCGTGTTCCAGAATTCTGAGTGTGGCGAGGTTCAGTCCTCGGTCTGCAGCACCTGGGATCTCATAGGTGCCCTCCGCCTGTCTTCCCCGAGTGTCTCCTATTGCGGGCTGCCGGGGAAAGGCGGGGGTTGGGCTAGAAATGCAGGTAGCATCTAGTGCCTCCCCCTGGACAGATGAGGTAATTAGCGGACTTCCCCCTGCCAGGGAACAGCAGTGAAACCAGGCGGCTGCGTGGAGGGCAGCCCAAAACCTCCCCCACCCAATCGGCCACGTTCCGGAATTCTGAGTGTGGCGAGGTTCCGTCCTCTGTCTGCAGCGCCTGGGATCTCCTAGGAGTCCTCCGCGTGTCTTCCCCGAGTGTATCCTAGAGCGGGCTGCCGGGTAAACGCGGGGGTTTGGCTGGAAATACAGGTAGCATCTAGTGCCTCCCCCTGGACAGATGAGGTAATTAGCGGACTTCCCCCTGTCAGGGAACACCTGTGACACCAGGCAGCTGTGTGGATGGCTGCCCCCAACCCTCCCACACCCACTCGACCCCGTTCCGGAATTCTTAGTGTGGCGAGGTTCCGTCCTCTGTCTGCAGTGCCTGGGATCTCCTAGGAGTCCATCGCGTGTCTTCCCCGAGTGTCTCCTATTGCGGGCTGCCTGGGAAAGACGGTGGTTTGGCTGGAAATGCAGGTAGCATCTAGTGCCTCCCCCTGGACAGATGAGGTAATTAGCGGACTTCCCCCTGTCAGGGAACACCTGTGACACCAGGCAGCTGTGTGGATGGCGGCCCCCAACCTCCCCAACCCACTCGGCCGCGTTCCGGAATTCTGAGTTTGGCGAGGTTCCATCCTCGGTCTGCAGCGCCTGGGATCTCCTAGGAGACTTCCGCCTGTCTTCCCCGTGTGGATACTTGAGCGAGCTGACGGGGAAAGCGGGGGTTGTGCTGGAAATGCAGGTAGCATCTAGTGCCTCCCCCTGGACATATGAGGTAATTAGCGGACTTCCCCCTGCCAGGGAACACCTGTGACACCAGTCAGCTGTGTGGAGGGCGGCCCCAAACCTCCCCCACCCACTCGGCCGCGTTCCGGAATTCTGAGTGTGGGGAGGTTCCGTTCTCTGTCTGCAGCTCCTGGCATCTCCTAGGATCCCTCCGCGTTTCTTCCCCGAGTGTATCCTACTGCGGTGTGCCGGGGAAATGCGGGGGTTTGGCTAGAAATGCAGGTAGTATCTAGTGAATCCCCCTGGACACATGAGGTAATTAGCGGACTTCCCCCTGCCAGGGAAGACCTGTGACACCAGGCAGCTGTGTGGATGGCGGCCCCAAACCTCCCCTACCCACTTGGCCGCGTTCCGGAATTCTGAGTTTGGCGAGGTTCCGTCCTCTCTCTGCAGCACCTGGGATCTCCTACGAACCATCCGCGTGTCTTCCCCGAGTGTCTCCTTGTGCGGGCTGCCGGGGAAATGCGGGGGTTGGGCTGGAAATACAGGTAGTATATAGTGCCTCCGCCTGGACAGGGGAGGTAATTAGCGGACTTCCCCCTTGTAGGGAACACCTGTGACATGAGGCAGCTGCGTGGAGGGCGGCCACAAACCTCTCCCACCCACTCTGCCTCGTTCCTGAATTCTGAGTGTTGGGAGGTCCGTACACTTTCTACAGCGCCTGGGATTTCCTAGGAGCACTCAATGTGTCTTCCCCTAGTGTCTCCTAGTGCGGGCTTCCGGGGAAATTTGGGGATTGGGCTGGAAATGCAGGTAGCATGTACTGCCTCCCTCTGTACAGGGGCGGTAATTAGCGGATTTCCCATCAAGGGAACACATGTGACACCACGCAGCTGCGTGAAGGGCGGCCCCAAACCTCCCGCACCCACTCGGCCGCGTTCCGGAATTCTGAGTGTGGCGAGGTTCCATCCTCTCTCTACAGCACCTGGGATCTCCTAGGAGCCATCCGCGTGTCTTCCCAGAGTGTCTCCTAGTGCGGGCTGCCGGGGAAACCCGGGAGGGGCTGGAAATGCAGGTAGCATCTAGTGCCTCCCCCTGGAAAAATGAGGTAATTAGTGGACTTCCCACTGCCAGGGAATACCTGTGACACCAGGCAGCTCCGTGGAGGTCGGCCCCAAACCTCCCCCACCCACTCGGCCACGTTCCAGAATTCTGAGTGTGGCGAGTTTCCGTCCTCGTTCTGCAGCGCCTGGGATATCCTAGGAGCCCTCCGCCTGTCTTCCCCGAGTGTATCATAGAGCGGGCTGCCGGGGAAAGGCGGGTGTTGGGCTGGAAATGCAGGTAGCATCTAGTGCCTCCCCCTGGAAAGATGAGGTTATTAGCGGAATTCCTTCAGCCAGGGAACACCTGTGACAATAGGAAGCTGCGTGGGGGGCGGCCCAAAACCTCCCCCACCCACTCGACCGCGTTCCGGAATTCTGAGTTAGGGTAGGTTCCGTCATCTGTCTGCAGCGCCTGGGATCTCCTAGGAGCCTTCGCGTGTCTTCCACAAGGTTCTCCTAGTGCGGGCTGCCGGGAAGACGCGGGGGATAGGCTAGAAATGCAGGTAGAATCTAGTGCCTCCCCATGAACAGATGAGGTAATTAGCGGACTTCCGCCTGCCAGGGAACACCTGTGACACCAGGCAGCTGCGTGGTGTGCGGCCCCAAACCTCACCCACACACTAGGCCGCGTTCCGGAATTCTGAGTGTAGCGAGGTTCCGTCCTGTGTATGCAGCGCTTTGGATGTCCTAGGAGCCCTCCGTGTGTCTTCCCTGAGTGTCTCCGAGTGCGGGCTTTGGGGAAAGCCGTGGGGGGCTGGAAATGCAGGTAGCATCTAGTGCCTCCCCCTGGAAAGATGAGGTAATTAGCGGAATTTCCACTGCCAGGGAATATCTGTGACACCAGGCAGCTCCGTTGAGGTCGGCCCCAAACCTCCCGCACCCACTCGGCAGCGTTCCAGAATTCTGAGTGTGGCGAGTTTCCGTCCTTGTTCTGCAGCACCTGGGATCTCCTAGGAGCCCTCCGCCTGTCTTCCCCGAGTGTATCATAGAGCGGGCTGCCGGGGAAAGTCGGGTGTTGTGCTGGAAATGCAGGTAGCATCTAGTGCCTCCCCCTGGACAGATGAGGTAATTAGCGGACTTCCCCATGCCAGGGAACACATTTGACACCAGGCAACTGCGTGGATGGCGGCCCCAAAACTCCCACACCCACTCGACCCCGTTCCGGAATACTTAGTGTGGCGAGGTTCCGTCCTCTGTCTGCAGCGCCTGGGATCTCCTAGGAGTCCATCGCCTGTCTTCCCCGAGTGTCTCCTATTGCGGGCTGCCGGGGAAAGGCGGGGGTTGGGCTGGAAATGTAGCTAGCATGTAGTGCCTCCCCCTGGACAGATGAGGTTATTAGCGGAATTCCTCCTGCCAGGGAACACCTGTGACAATAGGAAGCTGCGTGGAGGGCGGCCCCAAACCTCCCTCACCCACTCGACCGCGTTCCGGAATTCTGAGTTAGGGGAGGTTCCGTCATCTGTCTGCAGCGCCTGGGATCTCCTAGGAGCCTTCCACGTGTCTTCCACGAGTGTCTCTTAGTGCGGGCTGCCGGGAAGACGCGGGGGATAGGCTAGAAATGCAGGTAGCATCTAGTGCCTCCCCATGGACAGATGAGGTAATTAGCGGACTTCCGCCTGCCAGGGAACACCTGTGACACCAGGCAGCTGCGTGGAGTGCGGCCCCAAACCTCACACACACACTAGGCCGCGTTCCGGAATTCTGAGTGTAGCGAGGTTCCGTCCTCTGTATACAGAGCCTTGGATGTCCTAGGAGCCCTCCGTGTGTCTTCCCTGAGTGTCTCCGAGTGCGGGCTTTGGGGAAAGGCGGGGGTTGGGCTGTATATGCAGGTAGCATCTAGTGCATACACCTGGACAGATAAGGTAAATAGCGGAATTCCCCGTGACAGGGAACACTTGTGACACCAGGCAGCTGCGTTTAGGGCGGCCCCAATCCTCCCCCACCCACTCGGCCGCGTTCCGGAATTCTGAGTGTAGCGATGTTCCGTCCTCGGTCTGCAGCACCTGGGATCTCCTAGGAGCCCTCCGCCTGTCTTCCCCGTGTGTATCCTAGTGCGGGCTTTTGGGGAAATGCGGGGGTTGTGCTGGAAATGCAGGTAGCATCTATTGCCTCCCCCTGGACATAAGAGGTATTTAGCGGACTTCCCCCTGCAGGGAACACATGTGACACCAGGCAGCTGTGTGGAGGGCGGCCCCAAAGCTCCCCTACCCACTCGGCCGCGTTCTGGAATTCTGAGTTTGGCGAGGTTCCGTCCTCTCTCTGCAGAGCCTGGGATCTCCTAGGAACCATCCACGTGTCTTCCCCGAGTGTCTCCTTTTGCGGGCTGCCGGGGAAATGCGGGGGTTGGTCTGGAAATGCAGGTAGCATCTAGTGCCTCCCCCTGGACAGATGAGGTAATTAGCGGACTTCCCCCTGCCAGGGAACACCTGTGACACCAGGCACCTGCGTGGAGTGCGGCCCCAAACCTCCCCCACCAACTCGACCCCGTTCCGGAATTCTGAGTGTGGGGAGGTTCCGTTCTCTGTCTGCAGCGCCTGGCATCTCCTAGGATCCCTCCGTGTTTCTTCCCCGAGTGTATCCTACAGTGGTGTGCCGGGGAAATGCGGGGGTTGGGCTGGAAATACAGGTAGTATATAGTGCCTCCCCCTGGACAGGGGAGGTAATT
The DNA here is from genome assembly GCF_048773025.1 of Camelus bactrianus. Lineage (NCBI taxonomy): Eukaryota > Metazoa > Chordata > Mammalia > Artiodactyla > Camelidae > Camelus > Camelus bactrianus. The sequence continues at coordinate 90,883,128 of NC_133546.1, forward strand.
AGCGGACCTCCCTCTTGTAGGGAACACCTGTGACATGAATCAGCTGCGTGGACGGCGGCCACAAACCTTTCCCACCCACTCTGCCGTGTTCCTGAATTCTGAGTGTGGGGAGGTCCGTACACTTTCTACAGCGCCTGGGATTTCCTAGGAGCACTCAATGTGTCTTCACCTAGTGTCCCCTAGTGCGGGCTGCCGGGGAAATTTGGGGATTGGGCTGGAAATGCAGTTAGCATGTAGTGCCTCCCTCTGTTCAGGGGCGGTAATTAGCGGTTTTCCCTTCGAGGGAACACATGTGACACCACGCAGCTGCGTGGATGTCCGCCCCAAACCTCCCACACCCACTCGACCCCGTTCCGGAATTCTTAGTGTGGCGAGGTTCCGTCCTCTGTCTGCAGTGCCTGGGATCTCCTAGGAGTCCATCGCGTGTCTTCCCCGAGTGTCTCTTATTGCGGGCTGCCTGGGAAAGACGGTGGTTGAGCTGGAAATGTAGGTAGCATCTAGTGCCTCCCCCTGGACAGATGAGGTAATTAGCGGAATTCCCCCTCCCAGTGAACACCTGTGACACCAGGCATCTGCGTGGAATGCGGCCCCAAACCTCCCCCACACACGCGGCTGCGTTCCGGAATTCTGAGTGTGGCGAGGTTCAGTCCTCGGTCTGCAGCACCTGGGATCTCATAGGTGCCCTCCGCCTGTCTTCCCCGAGTGTCTCCTATTGCGGGCTGCCGGGGAAAGGCGGGGGTTGGGCTAGAAATGCAGGTAGCATCTAGTGCCTACCCCTGGACAGATGAGGTAATTAGCGGACTTCCCCCTGCCAGGGAACACCAGTGAAACCAGGCGGCTGCGTGGAGGGCAGCCCAAAACCTCCCCCACCCAATCGGGCACGTTCCGGAATTCTGAGTGTGGCGAGGTTCCGTCCTCTGTCTGCAGCGCCTGGGATCTCCTAGGAGTCCTCCGCGTGTCTTCCCCGAGTGTATCCTAGAGCGGGCTGCCGGGTAAACGCGGGGGTTTGGCTGGAAATGCAGGTAGCATCTAGTGCCTCCCCCTGGACAGATGAGGTAATTAGCGGACTTCCCCCTGTCAGGGAACACCTGTGACACCAGGCAGCTGTGTGGATGGCGGCCCCAATCCTCCCCCACCCACTCGGCCGCGTTCCGGAATTCTGAGTTTGGCGAGGTTCCATCCTCGGTCTGCAGCGCCTGGGATCTCCTAGGAGACTTCCGCCTGTCTTCCCCGTGTGGATACTTGAGCGGGCTGACAGGGAAAGCGGGGGTTGTGCTGGAAATGCAGGTAGCATCTAGTGCCTCCCCCTGGACAGATGAGGTAATTAGCGGAATTCCCCCTGCCAGGGAACACCTGTGACACCAGTCAGCTGCGTGGAGTGCGGCCCCAAACCTCCCCCACCACTCGGCCGCGTTCCGGAATTCTGAGTGTGGGGAGGTTCCATTCTCTGTCTGCAGCTCCTGGCATCTCCTAGGATCCCTCCGCGTTTCTTCCCCGAGTGTATCCTACTGCGGTGTGCCGGGGAAATTCGGGGGCTTGGCTAGAAATGCAGGTAGCATCTAGTGAATCCCCCTGGACACATGAGGTAATTAGCGGACTTCCCCCTGCCAGGGAAGACCTGTGACACCAGGCAGCTGTGTGGATGGCGGCCCCAAACCTCCCCTACCCACTTGGCCGCGTTCCGGAATTCTGAGTTTGGCGAGGTTCCGTCCTCTCTCTGCAGCACCTGGGATCTCCTACGAACCATCCGCGTGTCTTCCCCGAGTGTCTCCTTGTGCGGGCTGCCGGGGAAATGCGGGGGTTGGGCTGGAAATACAGGTAGTATATAGTGCCTCCGCCAGGACAGGGGAGGTAATTAGCGGACTTCCCGCTTGTAGGGAACACCTGTGACATGAGGCAGCTGCGTGGAGGGCGGCCACAAACCTCTCCCACCCACTCTGCCGCGTTCCTGAATTCTGAGTGTGGGGAGGTCCGTACACTTTCTGCAGCGCCTTGGATTTCCTAGGAGCACTGAATGTGTCTTCCCCTAGTGTCTCCTAGTGCGGGCTTCCGGGGAAATTTGGGGATTGGGCTGGAAATGCAGGTAGCATGTAGTGCCTCCCTCTGTACAGGGGCGGTAATTAGCGGATTTCCCATCAAGGGAACACATGTGACACCACGCAGCTGCGTGAAGGGCGGCCCCAAACCTCCCACACACATTCGGACTCGTTCCGGAATTCTGAGTGTGGGGAAGTCAAGTCTTCGATCTGAAGCGCCTGGTATTATCTAGGAGCCCTCCACGTGTCTTCCCGAGTGTCTCCTAGTGCGGGATTCCGGTGAAAAACGGTCGTTGGGCTGGAAAAGCAGGTAGCATGTAGTGCCTCCCCCTGGATAGTGGAGGTAATTAGCGGATTTCCCCTGCAAGGGAACACATGTGACACCAGTTAGCTGTGTGGCGGGCGGCCCAAATCCTCCTCAACCCACTCGGCCACATACCGGAATTCTGAGTGTGGGGAGGTTCCGTACTCTGACTGCAGCGCCTTTGATCACCTAGGAGCCCTCTGCTTGTATTCGCCGAGTGTCTACTTGTGGGGGTGGCAGGGAAATCCTGGTGTTGTCCTGGAATTTCAGGTAGCATCTAGGGACTCCCCCTGGGCAGAAGAGGTAAAAGCGGAATTCCCCCTGACATGGAACACCTTTGATACCAGGCAGCTGATTGGAGGGCGGCCCCAAACCTCCCCCACCCACTCGGACGAGTTCCGGAAATCTGAGTGTGGGGAGGTTCTGTCCTCTGTCTGCAGCACCTGGGATCTTCTAGGAGCACTCCGCGTGTCTTCCCGGAGTGTCTAATTTTGCGGGCTACAATGAAAATGCGGGGGTTGTGCTGGAATAACTGGTAGCATGTAGTGCCTCCCCCTGAACAGGGAAGGTAATTAGCGGAAGTCACCCTGCCTGGGAACACCTGTGACAAGAGGCAACTGCGTGGCGGTTGGCCCCATACCTCCCACACCCACTCGGGCTTGTTCTGTTATTCTGAGTGTGGAGAGGTCCCGTCTTCGGTCTAAAGAGCCTGGTACCACCTAGGAACCATCCACGTGTCTTCCCGAGTGTCTCATAGTGCGGGATGCCGGCGAAATTTGGGGGTTTGGCTGGAAATGCCGGTAGCATCTAGTGCCTCCACCTGGACAGATGAGGTAATTAGCGGAATTCACCCTGCCAGGGAACACATGTGACACCAGGCAGCTGCGTGGATGTCGGCCCCAAACCTCCCCCACCAACTCGGACGCGTTCCAGAATTCTGAGTGTGTCGAGGTTCTGTCCTCGGTCTGCAGCACCTGGGATCTCCTAGGAGTCCTCCGCCTGTCTTCCCCGAGTGTATCCTAGAGCGGGCTGCCGGGTAAACACGGGGGTTTGGCTGGAAATGCAGGTAGCATCTATTGCCTCCCCCTGGACAGAAGAGGTTGTTAGCGGAATTCCCCCTGCCAGGGAACACATGTGACAACAGGCAGCTGCGTGGAGGGCGGCCCCAAACCTCCCCCACCCACTCGGCCGCGTTCCGGAATTCTGAGTGTGGGGAGGTTCCGTTCTCTGTCTGCAGCGTCTGGCATCTCCTAGGATACCTCCGCGTTTCTTCCCCGAGTGTATCCTACTGCGGGGTGCCGGGGAAATGCGGGGTTTGGGCTGGAAATACAAGTAGTATATAGTGCATCCCCCTGGACAGGGGAGGTAATTAGCGGACCTCCCCCTTGTAGGGAACACCTGTGACACGAGGCAGCTGCGTGGAGGGCGGCCACAAACCTCTCCCACCCACTCTGCCGCGTTCCTGAATTCTGAGTGTGGGGAGGTCCGTACACTTTCTGCAGCGCCTGGGATTTCCTAGGAGCCCTCCATGTGTCTTCCCCTAGTGTCTCCTAGTGCGAGCTGCCGGGGAAATTTGTGGATTGGGCTGGAAATGCAGGTAGCTTGTAGTGCCTCCCTCTGTACAGGGGCGGTAATTAGCGGTTTTCCCATCGAGGGAACACATGTGACACCACGCAGCTGCGTGAAGTGCGGCCCCAAACCTCCCACACACATTCAGACTCATTCCGGAATTCTGAGTGTGGGGAAGTCAAGTCTTCCGTCTGAAGCGCCTGGTATCAACTAGGGGCCCTCCACGTGTCTACCCGAGTGTCTCCTAGTGCGGGCTGCCAGTGAAAAACGGTCGTTTGGCTGGAAAAGCAGGTAGCATGTAGTCCCTCCCCCTGGATAGTGGAGGTAATTAGCGGATTTACCCTGCAAGGGAACACATGTGACACCAGGCAGCTGCGTGGAGGGCGGCCACAAACCTCTCCCACCAACTTGGCAGCGTTCCAGATTTCTGAGTGTGGGGAGATTCCGTTCTTTGTCTGCAGAACATAGGATCTCCTAGTAGCCATCTGGGTGTCTTCCCCGAGTGTCTCCTATTGCGGGATGCCGGGGAAAGGCGGAGGTTTCGATGGAAATGCAGGTAGCATCTAGTGCCTCCCCGTGGACAGGGGAGGTAATTAGCGGAATTCCCCCTGCCAGGGAACACATGTGACACCAGGCATCTGTGTGGAGGGTGGTCCTAATCGTCCCCCACCCACTCGGCCGCGTTTCGGAATTCTGAGTGTGGGGAAGTTCCGTAATCTGTCTGCAGTGCCTGGGATCTCCTAGGATCCCTACGCGTGTCTTCCCCGAGTGTATCCTAGTGCGGGGTGCCGGGGAAATGCGGGGGTTGTGCTGGAAATACAGGTAGTATATAGTGCCTACCCCTGGACAGGGGAGGTTTTTAGCGGACCTTCCCTTTGTAGGGAACACCTGTGACACGAGGAAGCAGCGTGGAAGGCGGCCACAAACTTCTCCCACCCACTCTGCCGCGTTACTGAATTCTGAGTGTGGGGAGGTCCGTACACATTCTGCAGCGACTGGGATATCCTAGGAGCCCTCCATGTGTCTTCCCCTAGTGTCCCCTTGTGCGGGCTGCCGGGGAATTTTGGGGATTGGGCTGGAAATGCAGGTAGCATGTAGTGCCTCCCTCTGTACAGGGGCGGTAATTAGCGGTTTTCCCATCGAGGGAACACATGTGACACCACGCAGCTGCGTGAAGTGCGGGCCCAAACCTCCCACACACATTCAGACTCGTTCCGGAATTCTGAGTGTGGCGAGGTTTCGTCCTCTGTCTGCAGTGCCTGGGATATACTAGGAGTCATCCGCGTGTCTTCCCCGAGTGTCTCTTATTGCGGGCTGCCTGGGATAGTCGGGGGTTGTGCTGGAAATGTAGGTAGCATCTAGTGCCTCCCCATGGACAGATGAGGTAATAAGCGGAATTCCCCCTGCCAGGGAACACCTGTGACACCAGGCAGCTGTGTGGATTGCGGCCCAAAATCTCCCGCACCCACTCGGCCGCGTTCCGGAATTTTGAGTGTGGCGAGGTTCCATCCTCTCTCTACAGCACCTGGGATCTCCTAGGAGCCATCCGCGTGTCTTCCCAGAGTGTCTCCTAGTGCGGGCTGCCGGGGAAAGCCGGGGGGGGGCTGGAAATGCAGGTAGCATCTAGTGCCTCCCCCTGGAAAGATGAGGTAATTAGCGGAATTCCCACTGCCACGGAATACCTGTGACAACAGGCAGCTCCGTGGAGGTCGGCCCCAAACCTCCCCCACCCACTCGGCCGCGTTCCAGAATTCTGTGTGTGGCGAGTCTCTGTCCTCTTTCTGCAGCGCCTGGGATCTCCTAGGACCCCTCCGCGTTTCATCCCCGAGTGTATCCTACTGCGGGGTGCCGGGGAAATGCGGGGTTTGACCTGGAAATACAGGTAATATATAGTGCCTCTCCCTGGACAGGGGAGGTAATTAGCGGACCTCCCCCTTGTAGGGAACACCTGTGACACGAGGCAGCTGCGTGGAGGGCGGCCAAAAACCTCTCCCACCCACTCTGCCGCGTTCCTGAATTCTGAGTGTGGGGAGGTCCGTACACATTCTGCAGCGCCTGGGATTTCGTACGAGCCCTCCATGTGTCTTCCCCTAGTGTCCCCTAGTGCGGGCCGCCGGGGAAATTTGGGGATTGGGCTGGAAATGCAGGTAGCATGTAGTGCCTCCCTCTGTTCAGGGGCGGTAATTACCGGTTTTCCCTTCGAGGGAACACATGTGACACCACGAAGCTGCGTGGATGTCGGCCCCAAAACTCCCACACCCACTCGACCCCGTTCCGGAATTCTTAGTGTGGCGAGGTTCCGTCCTCTGTCTGCAGAACCTAGGATCTCCTAGTAGCCATCCGCGTGTCTTCCCCGAGTGTCTCCTATTGCGGGCTGCCTGGGAAAGACGGTGGTTGGACTGGAAATGTAGGAAGCATCTAGTGCCTCCCCCTGGACAGATGAGGTAATTAGCGGAATTCCCCCTGCCAGGGAACACCTTTGACACCAGGCAGCTGATTGGAGGGCGGCCCCAAACCTCCCCCACCCACTCGGACGCGTTCCGGAAATCTGAGTGTGGGAAGGTTCCGTCCTCTGTCTGCAGCGCCTGGGATCTTCTAGGAGCACTCCGCGTGACTTCCCGGAGTGTCTACTTGTGCGGGCTACAATGAAAATGCGGGGGTTGTGCTGGAATAGCTGTTAGAATGTAGTGCCTCCCCCTGAACAGGGAAGGTAATTAGCAGAAGTCACCCTGCCTGGGAACACCTGTAACAAGAGGCAACTGCGTGGCGGGTGGCCCCATACCTCCCACACCCACTCGGGCTTGTTCTGGAATTCTGAGTGTGGAGAGGTCCCGTTTTCGGTCTAAAGCGCCTGGTACCACCTAGGAGCCCTCCACGTGTCTTCCCGTGTGTCTCCTAGTGCGGGATGCCGGGGAAATATGGGGGTTTGGCAGGAAATGCAGGTAGAATGTAGTGCCTCCCTCAGGATCGGGGAGGTTATTAGCGGATATCTCCTGCCAGGGAACACCTGTGACACCAGGCAGCTGCGAGGAATCCGGGCCCAAACATTTCCCATCCAATCGGCCACGTTCCGGATTTCTGAGTGTGGGGAGGTTTCGTCCTCTGTCTGCAGTGCCTGGGATCTCCTAGGAGCCATCCGCGTGTCTTCCACAGTGTACATTTTTGCGGGGTGCCGGGGAAATGCGGGGCTTGGGCTGGAAATGCAGGTAGCATCTAGTGCCTCCCCCTGGACAGGGGAGGTAATTAGCGGCTTCCCCCTGCTAGGGAACACATGTGATACCAGGCAGCTTCGTGGAGGGTGGCCCCAAATCTCCTACACCCACTCGGCCGTGTTCCGGAATTTTGAGTGTGGGGAGGTCCGTACACTGTCTGCAGAAAATGGGATCTTCTAGGAGCCCTCCGCGTTCCTTCCCCGAGTGTCTCCTATTGCGGGCTGCCCGGAAATACGGGGGTTGTGCTGGAAAAGAAGGTAACATGTAGTGTCTCCCCCTGGACAGGGGAGGAAATTAGCGGAATTCACCCTGCCAGGAAACACCTGTGACACCAGGCAGCTGCGTACAGGGTGTTCCCAAACCTCCCCCACCCACTCGGCCGCGTTCCGGAATTCTGAGTGTGGGGAGGTTCCATTCTCTGCAGCGCCTGGGATCTCCTAGGATCCCTCCGCGTTTCTTCCCCGTGTGTATCCTACTGCGGGGAGTCGGGGAAATGCGGGGTTTGGGCTGGAAATACAGGTAGTTTATAGTGCCTCCCCCTGGACAGGGGAGGTAATTAGCGGACCTCCCCCTTGTAGGGAACACCTGTGACACGAGGCAGCTGCGTGGAGGGCGGCCACAAACCTCTCCCACCCACTCTGCCGCGTTCCTGAATTCTGAGTGTGGGGAGGTCCGTACACTTTCTGCAGCGCCTGGGATTTCCTAGGAGCCCTCCATGTGTCTTCCCCTAGTGTCTCCTAGTGCGGGCTGCCGGGGAAATTTGGGGATTGGGCTGGAAATGCAGGTAGAATGTAGTGCCTCCCTCTGTACAGGGGCAGTAATTAGCGGTTTTCCCATCGAGGGAACACATGTGACACCACGCAGCTGCGTGAAGTGCGGCCCCAAACCTCCCACACACATTCAGACTCATTCCGGAATTCTGAGTGTGGGGAAGTCAAGTCTTCGGTCTGAAGCGCCTGGTATCAACTAGGGGCCCCCCACGTGTCTCCCCGAGTGTCTCCTAGTGCGGGCTGCCGGTGAAAAACGGTCGTTGGGCTGGAAAAGCAGGTAGCATGTAGTCCCTCCCCCTGGATAGTGGAGGTAATTAGCGGATTTACCCTGCAAGGGAACACATGTGACACCAGGCAGCTGCGTGGAGGGCGGCCCCAAACCTCTCCCACCAACTTGGCCGCGTTCCAGATTTCTGAGTATGGGGAGATTCCGTACTTTGTCTGCAGAACCTAGGATATCCTAGTAGCCATCCGGGTGTCTTCCCCGAGTGTCTCCTATTGCAGGATGCCGGGGAAAGGCGGAGGTTGGGCTGGAAATGCATGTAGCATGTAGTCCCTCCCTCTGTACAGGGGCGGTAATTAGCGGTTTTCCCATCGAGGGAACACATGTGACACCACGCAGCTGCATGAAGTGCGGCCCCAAACCTCCCACACACATTCAGACTCGTTCCGGAATTCTGAGTGTGGCGAGGTTTCGTCCTCTGTCTGCAGTGCCTGGGATCTCTTAGGAGTCATCCGCGTGTCTTCCCCGAGTGTCTCTTATTGTGGGCTGCCTGGGATAGGCGGGGGTTGGGCTGGAAATGTAGGTAGCATCTAGTGCCTCCCCCTGGACAGATGAGGTAATTAGCGGAATTCCCCCTGCCAGGGAACACCTGTGACACCAGGCATCTGCGTGGAAGGCGGCCCCAAACCTCCCCCACCCACTCGGCCGCGTTCTAGAATTCTGAGTGTGACGAGTTTCCGTCCTCTTTCTGCAGCGCCTGGGATCTCCTAGGAGCCCTCCGCCTGTCTTCCCCGAGTGTATCATAGAGCGGGCTGCCGGGGAAAGGCGTTTGTTGGGCTGGAAATGCAGGTAGCATCTAGTGCCTCCCCCTGGACAGATGAGGTAATTAGCGGACTTCCCCATGCCTGGGAACACATGTGACACCAGGCAACTGCGTGGAAGGCGGCCCCAAACCTCCCACACCCACACGACCCCGTTCCGGAATTCTTAGTTTGGCGAGGTTCCGTCCTCTGTCTGCAGCGCCTGGGATCTCCGAGGAGTCCACCGCCTGTCTTCCCCGAGTGTATCCTATTGCGGGCAGCCGGGAAGACGCGGGGGATAGACTAGAAATGCAGGTAGCATCTAGTGCCTCCCCATGGACAGATGAGGTAATTAGCCGACTTCCGCCTGCCAGGGAACACCTGTGACACCAGGCAGCTGCGTGGAGGGCGGCCCCTAACCTCGCCCACTCACTCGGCCGCGTTCCGGAATTCTGAGTGTGGCGATGTTCCGTCCTCCGTCTGCAGCACCTGGGATCTCCTAGGAGCCCTCCGCCTGTCTTCCCCGTGTGTATCCTAGTGCGGGCTTTTGGGGACATGCGGGGTTTGTGCTGGAAATGCAGGTAGCATCTAATGCCTCCCCCTGGACAGAAGAGGTATTTAGCGGAATTCCCCCTGCCAGGGAACACATGTGACAACAGGCAGCTGCTTGGAGGGCGGCCCCAAACCTCCCCCATCCACTCGGCCGCGTTCCGGAATTCTGAGTGTGGGGAGGTCCGTACACATTCTGCAGCGCCTGGGATTTCCTAGGAGCCCTCCATGTTTCTTCCCCTAGTGTCCCCTAGTGCGGGCTGCCGGGGAATTTTGGGGATTGGGCTGGAAATGCAGGTAGCTTGTAGTGCCTCCCTCTGTACAGGGGCGGTATTTAGCGGTTTTCCCATCGAGGGAACACATGTGACACCACGCAGCTGCGTGAAGTGCGGCCCCAAACCTCCCACACACATTCAGACTCGTTCCGGAATTCTGAGTTTGGCGAGGTTTCGTCCTCTGTCTGCAGGGCCTGGGATCTCCTAGGAGCCCTCCGCCTGTCTTCCCCGAGTGTATCATAGAGCGGGCTGCCGGGGAAAGGCGGGTGTTGGGCTGGAAATGCAGGTAGCATCTAGTGCCTCCCACTGGACAGATGAGGTAATTAGCGGACTTCCCCATGCCAGGGAACACATATGACAACAGGCAACTGCGTGGATTGCTGCCCCAAACCTCCCACACCCACTCGACCCCGTTCCGGAATTTTTAGTGTGGCGAGGTTCCGTCCTCTGTCTGCAGCGCCTGGGATCTCCTCGGAGTCCACCGCCTGTCTTCCCCGAGTGTCTCCTATTGCGGGCTGCCGGGAAGACGCGGGGGATAGGCTAGAAATGCAGGTAGAATCTAGTGCCTCCCCATGGACAGATGAGGTAATTAGCGGACTTCCGCCTGCCAGGGAACACCTGTGACACCAGGCAGCTGCGTGGAGTGCGGCCCCAAACCTCACCCAAACACTAGGCCGCGTTCCGGAATTCTGATTGTAGCGAGGTTCCGTCCTCTGTATGCAGCGCCTTGGATGTCCTAGGAGCCCTCCGCCTGTCTTCCCCGTGTGTATCCTAGTGCGGGCTTTTGGGGAAATGCGGGGGTTGTGCTGGAAATGCAGGTAGCATCTATTGCCTCCCCCTGGACAGAAGAGGTTGTTAGCGGAATTCCCCCTGCCAGGGAACACATGTGACAACAGGCAGCTGCGTGGAGGGCGGCCCCAAACCTCCCCCACCCACTCGGCCGCGTTCCGGAATTCTGAGTGTGGGGAGGTTCCGTTCTCTGTCTGCAGCGTCTGGCATCTCCTAGGATACCTCCGCGTTTCTTCCCCGAGTGTATCCTACTGCGGGGTGCCGGGGAAATGCGGGGTTTGGGCTGGAAATACAAGTAGTATATAGTGCATCCCCCTGGACAGGGGAGGTAATTAGCGGACCTCCCCCTTGTAGGGAACACCTGTGACACGAGGCAGCTGCGTGGAGGGCGGCCACAAACCTCTCCCACCCACTCTGCCGCGTTCCTGAATTCTGAGTGTGGGGAGGTCCGTACACTTTCTGCAGCGCCTGGGATTTCCTAGGAGCCCTCCATGTGTCTTCCCCTAGTGTCTCCTAGTGCGAGCTGCCGGGGAAATTTGTGGATTGGGCTGGAAATGCAGGTAGCTTGTAGTGCCTCCCTCTGTACAGGGGCGGTAATTAGCGGTTTTCCCATCGAGGGAACACATGTGACACCACGCAGCTGCGTGAAGTGCGGCCCCAAACCTCCCACACACATTCAGACTCATTCCGGAATTCTGAGTGTGGGGAAGTCAAGTCTTCCGTCTGAAGCGCCTGGTATCAACTAGGGGCCCTCCACGTGTCTACCCGAGTGTCTCCTAGTGCGGGCTGCCAGTGAAAAACGGTCGTTTGGCTGGAAAAGCAGGTAGCATGTAGTCCCTCCCCCTGGATAGTGGAGGTAATTAGCGGATTTACCCTGCAAGGGAACACATGTGACACCAGGCAGCTGCGTGGAGGGCGGCCACAAACCTCTCCCACCAACTTGGCAGCGTTCCAGATTTCTGAGTGTGGGGAGATTCCGTTCTTTGTCTGCAGAACATAGGATCTCCTAGTAGCCATCTGGGTGTCTTCCCCGAGTGTCTCCTATTGCGGGATGCCGGGGAAAGGCGGAGGTTTCGATGGAAATGCAGGTAGCATCTAGTGCCTCCCCGTGGACAGGGGAGGTAATTAGCGGAATTCCCCCTGCCAGGGAACACATGTGACACCAGGCATCTGTGTGGAGGGTGGTCCTAATCGTCCCCCACCCACTCGGCCGCGTTTCGGAATTCTGAGTGTGGGGAAGTTCCGTAATCTGTCTGCAGTGCCTGGGATCTCCTAGGATCCCTACGCGTGTCTTCCCCGAGTGTATCCTAGTGCGGGGTGCCGGGGAAATGCGGGGGTTGTGCTGGAAATACAGGTAGTATATAGTGCCTACCCCTGGACAGGGGAGGTTTTTAGCGGACCATCCCTTTGTAGGGAACACCTGTGACACGAGGAAGCAGCGTGGAAGGCGGCCACAAACTTCTCCCACCCACTCTGCCGCGTTACTGAATTCTGAGTGTGGGGAGGTCCGTACACATTCTGCAGCGACTGGGATATCCTAGGAGCCCTCCATGTGTCTTCCCCTAGTGTCCCCTTGTGCGGGCTGCCGGGGAATTTTGGGGATTGGGCTGGAAATGCAGGTAGCATGTAGTGCCTCCCTCTGTACAGGGGCGGTAATTAGCGGTTTTCCCATCGAGGGAACACATGTGACACCACGCAGCTGCGTGAAGTGCGGGCCCAAACCTCCCACACACATTCAGACTCGTTCCGGAATTCTGAGTGTGGCGAGGTTTCGTCCTCTGTCTGCAGTGCCTGGGATATACTAGGAGTCATCCGCGTGTCTTCCCCGAGTGTCTCTTATTGCGGGCTGCCTGGGATAGTCGGGGGTTGTGCTGGAAATGTAGGTAGCATCTAGTGCCTCCCCATGGACAGATGAGGTAATAAGCGGAATTCCCCCTGCCAGGGAACACCTGTGACACCAGGCAGCTGTGTGGATTGCGGCCCAAAATCTCCCGCACCCACTCGGCCGCGTTCCGGAATTTTGAGTGTGGCGAGGTTCCATCCTCTCTCTACAGCACCTGGGATCTCCTAGGAGCCATCCGCGTGTCTTCCCAGAGTGTCTCCTAGTGCGGGTGCCGGGGAAAGCCGGGGGGGGGCTGGAAATGCAGGTAGCATCTAGTGCCTCCCCCTGGAAAGATGAGGTAATTAGCGGAATTCCCACTGCCACGGAATACCTGTGACAACAGGCAGCTCCGTGGAGGTCGGCCTCAAACCTCCCCCACCCACTCGGCCGCGTTCCAGAATTCTGTGTGTGGCGAGTCTCTGTCCTCTTTCTGCAGCGCCTGGGATCTCCTAGGACCCCTCCGCGTTTCATCCCCGAGTGTATCCTACTGCGGGGTGCCGGGGAAATGCGGGGTTTGACCTGGAAATACAGGTAATATATAGTGCCTCTCCCTGGACAGGGGAGGTAATTAGCGGACCTCTCCCTTGTAGGGAACACCTGTGACACGAGGCAGCTGCGTGGAGGGCGGCCAAAAACCTCTCCCACCCACTCTGCCGCGTTCCTGAATTCTGAGTGTGGGGAGGTCCGTACACATTCTGCAGCGCCTGGGATTTCGTAGGAGCCCTCCATGTGTCTTCCCCTAGTGTCCCCTAGTGCGAGCCGCCGGGGAAATTTGGGGATTGGGCTGGAAATGCAGGTAGCATGTAGTGCCTCCCTCTGTTCAGGGGCGGTAATTACCGGTTTTCCCTTCGAGGGAACACATGTGACACCACGAAGCTGCGTGGATGTCGGCCCCAAAACTCCCACACCCACTCGACCCCGTTCCGGAATTCTTAGTGTGGCGAGGTTCCGTCCTCTGTCTGCAGAACCTAGGATCTCCTAGTAGCCATCCGCGTGTCTTCCCCGAGTGTCTCCTATTGCGGGCTGCCTGGGAAAGACGGTGGTTGGACTGGAAATGTAGGAAGCATCTAGTGCCTCCCCCTGGACAGATGAGGTAATTAGCGGAATTCCCCCTGCCAGGGAACACCTTTGACACCAGGCAGCTGATTGGAGGGCGGCCCCAAACCTCCCCCACCCACTCGGACGCGTTCCGGAAATCTGAGTGTGGGAAGGTTCCGTCCTCTGTCTGCAGCGCCTGGGATCTTCTAGGAGCACTCCGCGTGACTTCCCGGAGTGTCTACTTGTGCGGGCTACAATGAAAATGCGGGGGTTGTGCTGGAATAGCTGTTAGAATGTAGTGCCTCCCCCTGAACAGGGAAGGTAATTAGCAGAAGTCACCCTGCCTGGGAACACCTGTAACAAGAGGCAACTGCGTGGCGGGTGGCCCCATACCTCCCACACCCACTCGGGCTTGTTCTGGAATTCTGAGTGTGGAGAGGTCCCGTTTTCGGTCTAAAGCGCTTGGTACCACCTAGGAGCCCTCCACGTGTCTTCCCGTGTGTCTCCTAGTGCGGGATGCCGGGGAAATATGGGGGTTTGGCAGGAAATGCAGGTAGAATGTAGTGCCTCCCTCAGGATCGGGGAGGTTATTAGCGGATATCTCCTGCCAGGGAACACCTGTGACACCAGGCAGCTGCGAGGAATCCGGGCCCAAACATTTCCCATCCAATCGGCCACGTTCCGGATTTCTGAGTGTGGGGAGGTTTCGTCCTCTGTCTGCAGTGCCTGGGATCTCCTAGGAGCCATCCGCGTGTCTTCCACAGTGTACATTTTTGCGGGGTGCCGGGGAAATGCGGGGCTTGGGCTGGAAATGCAGGTAGCATCTAGTGCCTCCCCCTGGACAGGGGAGGTAATTAGCGGCTTCCCCCTGCTAGGGAACACATGTGATACCAGGCAGCTTCGTGGAGGGTGGCCCCAAATCTCCTACACCCACTCGGCCGTGTTCCGGAATTTTGAGTGTGGGGAGGTCCGTACACTGTCTGCAGAAAATGGGATCTTCTAGGAGCCCTCCGCGTTCCTTCCCCGAGTGTCTCCTATTGCGGGCTGCCCGGAAATACGGGGGTTGTGCTGGAAAAGAAGGTAACATGTAGTGTCTCCCCCTGGACAGGGGAGGAAATTAGCGGAATTCACCCTGCCAGGAAACACCTGTGACACCAGGCAGCTGCGTACAGGGTGTTCCCAAACCTCCCCCACCCACTCGGCCGCGTTCCGGAATTCTGAGTGTGGGGAGGTTCCATTCTCTGCAGCGCCTGGGATCTCCTAGGATCCCTCCGCGTTTCTTCCCCGTGTGTATCCTACTGCGGGGAGTCGGGGAAATGCGGGGTTTGGGCTGGAAATACAGGTAGTTTATAGTGCCTCCCCCTGGACAGGGGAGGTAATTAGCGGACCTCCCCCTTGTAGGGAACACCTGTGACACGAGGCAGCTGCGTGGAGGGCGGCCACAAACCTCTCCCACCCACTCTGCCGCGTTCCTGAATTCTGAGTGTGGGGAGGTCCGTACACTTTCTGCAGCGCCTGGGATTTCCTAGGAGCCCTCCATGTGTCTTCCCCTAGTGTCTCCTAGTGCGGGCTGCCGGGGAAATTTGGGGATTGGGCTGGAAATGCAGGTAGAATGTAGTGCCTCCCTCTGTACAGGGGCGGTAATTAGCGGTTTTCCCATCGAGGGAACACATGTGACACCACGCAGCTGCGTGAAGTGCGGCCCCAAACCTCCCACACACATTCAGACTCATTCCGGAATTCTGAGTGTGGGGAAGGCAAGTCTTCGGTCTGAAGCGCCTGGTATCAACTAGGGGCCCCCCACGTGTCACCCCGAGTGTCTCCTAGTGCGGGCTGCCGGTGAAAAACTGTCGTTGGGCTGGAAAAGCAGGTAGCATGTAGTCCCTCCCCCTGGATAGTGGAGGTAATTAGCGGATTTACCCTGCAAGGGAACACATGTGACACCAGGCAGCTGCGTGGAGGGCGGCCCCAAACCTCTCCCACCACCTTGGCCGCGTTCCAGATTTCTGAGTATAGGGAGATTCCGTACTTTGTCTGCAGAACCTAGGATCTCCTAGTAGCCATCCGGGTGTCTTCCCCGAGTGTCTCCTATTGCAGGATGCCGGGGAAAGGCGGAGGTTGGGCTGGAAATGCATGTAGCATGTAGTGCCTCCCTCTGTACAGGGGCGGTAATTAGCGGTTTTCCCATCGAGGGAACACATGTGACACCACGCAGCTGCGTGAAGTGCGGCCCCAAACCTCACACACACATTCAGACTCGTTCCGGAATTCTGAGTGTGGCGAGGTTTCGTCCTCTGTCTGCAGTGCCTGGGATCTCCTAGGAGTCATCCGCGTGTCTTCCCCAAGTGTCTCTTATTGTGGGCTGCCTGGGATAGGCGGGGGTTGGGCTGGAAATGTAGGTAGCATCTAGTGCCTCCCCCTGGACAGATGAGGTAATTAGCGGAATTCCCCCTGCCAGGGAACACCTGTGACACCAGGCATCTGCGTGGAAGGCGGCCCCAAATCTCCCCCAACCACTCGGCCGCGTTCCGGAATTCTGAGTGTGGTGAGGTTCCATCCTCTCTCTAAAGCACCTGGGATCTCCTAGGAGCCATCCGCATGTCTTCCCAGAGAGTCTCCTAGTGCGGGCTGCCGGGGAAAGCCGGGGGGGGGGCTGGAAATGCAGGTAGCATCTAGTGCATCCCCCTGGAAAGATGAGGTAATTAGCGGACTTCCCACAGCCACGGAATACCTGTGAAACCAGGCAGCTCCGTGGAGGTCGGCCCCAAACCTCCCCCACCCACTCGGCCGCGTTCTAGAATTCTGAGTGTGGCGAGTTTCCGTCCTCTTTCTGCAGCGCCTGGGATCTCCTAGGAGCCCTCCGCCTGTCTTCCCCGAGTGTATCATAGAGCGGGCTGCCGGGGAAAGGCGGGTGTTGGGCTGGAAATGCAGGTAGCATCTAGTGCCTCCCCCTGGACAGATGAGGTAATTAGCGGACTTCCCCATGCCTGGGAACACATGTGACACCAGGCAACTGCGTGGAAGGCGGCCCCAAACCTCCCACACCCACTCGACCCCGTTCCGGAATTCTTAGTGTGGCGAGGTTCCGTCCTCTGTCTGCAGCGCCTGGGATCTCCGAGGAGTCCACCGCCTGTCTTCCCCGAGTGTATCCTATTGCGGGCAGCCGGGAAGACGCGGGGGATAGACTAGAAATGCAGGTAGCATCTAGTGCCTCCCCATGGACAGATGAGGTAATTAGCCGACTTCCGCCTGCCAGGGAACACCTGTGACACCAGGCAGCTGCGTGGAGGGCGGCCCCTAACCTCCCCCACACTCGGCCACGTTCCTGAATTCTGAGTGTGAGGAGGTTCCGTCCTCTGTCTGCAGAACCTGGGATCTTCTAGGAGCCCTCCGCGTGTATTCCCTGAGTGTCTCCTAGTGCGGTCTGCAGGGGAAAGGCTGGGGTTGCGCTGGAAATGCAGGTAGAATCTAGTGCCTCCCCCTGGATAGATGAGGTAATTAGCGGAATTACCCCTGCCAGGGAACACCTGTGATACCAGGCAGCTGCGGGGTAATTGGCCCCATTCCTCCCACACCCACTAGGCTGCGTTCCAGAATTCTGAGTGTGGCTAGGTT
Source organism: Camelus bactrianus (assembly GCF_048773025.1). Lineage (NCBI taxonomy): Eukaryota > Metazoa > Chordata > Mammalia > Artiodactyla > Camelidae > Camelus > Camelus bactrianus. The sequence goes on from NC_133546.1 coordinate 90,900,190, forward strand.
CCGTCCTATGTCTGCAGCGCCTGGGATATATTAGGAGCCCTCCGCGTGCCTTCCCCGAGTGTCTCCTAGTGCGGGCCACCCGGAAAATTCAGGGGTTGGGCTGGAAATGCAGGTAGAATCTAGTGCCTCCCCCTGGACTGATGAGGTAATTAGCGGACTTCCCCCTGCCAGGGAACACCTGTGACACCAGGCAGCTACGTGGAGGGTGGTCCCAAACATCCCCCACCCACTCGGCCGTGTTCCGGAATTCTGAGTGTGGCGAGGTTCCGTCCTCTGTCTGCAGCGCCTGGGAGCTCCTAAGAGCCCTCCGCGTGTCTTCCCCGAGTCACTCTTATGCGGGCTGAAGGGGAAAGGCGGGGGTTGAGCTGGAAACGCAGGTAGCATCTAGTGCCTCCCCCTGGACAGATGAGGTTATTAGCAGAATTCCTCCTGCCAGGGAACACCTGTGACAATAGGCAGCTGCGTGGTGGGCGGCCCCAAACCTCCCCCACCCACTCGACCATGTTCCGGAATTCTGAGAGTGGGGAGGTTCCGTCATCTGTCTTCAGCGCCTGGGATCTCCTAGGAGCCCTCCGTGTGTCTTCCCCGAGTGTCTCCTAGTGCGGGCTCCTGGGGAAAGGCGGGGGTTGGGTTAGAAATGCAGGTAGCATCTAGTGCCTCCCCCTGGGCAGATGAGGTAATTAGCGGAATTCCCCCTGCTAGGGAACACCTGTGATCACAGGCAGCTGCGTGGAGGCGGCCTCAAACATCCCCCACCTACTCGGCCGTGTCCCGGAATTCTGATTGTGGCGATGTTCCGTCCTCTGTATGCAGAGCCTGGGAACACTTAGGAGCCCTCCGCGTGTCTTCCCCGAGTGAACCTTATGCGGGCTGCTGGGGAAAGTCGGGTTTGGGCTGAAACGCAGGTAGCATATAATGCATCCCCATGGACAAATGAGGTAATTAGCGGAATTACACCCATTCCAGGGAACACCGGTGTCACCAGGCTGCTGCGTTGGTGGCGGCCCCAAAACTCCCCCACCCACTCGGCAGCGTTCCGGAATACTGAGTGTGGCGAGGTTCAGTCCTCGGTCTGCAGCGCATGGGATCTCCTAGAACCCATCCGCCTGTCTTCCCCGAATGTCTCCTAGTGCGGGCTTACGGGGAAATGCGAGGGTTTGGCAGGAAATTCAGGTAGCATCTAGTGCCTCCCACTGGACAGATGAGGTAATTAGCGGAATTCCCCCTGCCAGGGAACACCTGTGACACCAGGCAACTGAGTGGATGTCGGCCCAAAACTTCCCCCACCCACTCAGCCGCGTTCCGGAATTCTGAGTGTGGCGAGGTTCCGTCCTCGATCTGCAGCGACTGGGATCTCCTAGTAGCCCTCCGCCTAATTCCCCGAGTGTATCCTTGATTGGGCTGCCGGGGAAAGGCGGGTGTTGGTCTGGAAATGCAGGTAGCATCTAGTGCCTCCCCCTGGACAGATGAGGTAATTAGCGGAATTCCCCCTGCCAGGGAACACATGTGAAACCAGGCAGCTGAGTGGTGGTCGGCCCAAACTTCCCCCACACACTCGGCCGCGTTCCGGAATTCTGAGTGTGGCGAGGTTCCGTCCCCTCTCTGCAGCACCTGGGATCTCCTAGGAGCCATACGCGGGTCTTCCCCGAGTTACTCTTAGTGCGGGCTGCTGGGGAAAGGCGGGGGTTTGGCTGGAAATGCAGGTAGCATTTAGTGCCTCCCCCTGGACAGATGAGGTAATTAGCGGACTTCACCCTGCCAGGGAACACATGTGACACCAGGCAGCTGCGTGGAGGGCGGCCCCAAAATTCCCCACCCACTCGACCCCGTTCCGGAATTCTGAGTGTGGCGAGGTTCCATCCTCTGTCTGCAGCGCCTGGGATCTCCTAGGAGTCCTCCGCTTGTCTTCCCTGAGTGTCTCTATTGCGGGCTGCCGGGGAAAGGCGGGGGTTGGGCTGGAAATGCAGGTAGAATCTATTGCCTCCCGCTGGACAGATGAGGTAAGAAACGGAATTCCCCCTGCCAGGGAACACCTGTGACACCAGGCAGCTGCGTGGAGTGCAGCACCAACTCTCCCCCACTCACTCGACCGCGTTCCGGAATTCTGACTGTGGGGAGGTTCCGTCCTCGGTCTGCAGCGCCTGGGAACTCCTAGGAGCCGTCCGCGTGTCTTCCACGAGTATATCCTAGTGCGGGTTGCCGGGAAAACGCGGGGGATAGGCTAGAAATGCAGGTAGCATCTAGTGCCTCCCCCTGGACTGATGAGGTATTTAGCAGAATTCCCCCTGCCAGGGAACACCTGTGACACCAGGCAGCTGCGTGGAGGGCGGTCCCAAACGTCCGCCACCCACTCGGGCGCGTTCCGGAATTCTGAGTGTGGCGAGGTTCCGTCCTCTGTCTGCAGCGCCTGGGATCTCCTAGGAGCCCTCCGCGTGTCTTCCCCTAGTGACACTTATGCGGGCTGAAGGGGAAATTCGGGGGTTGGGCTGGAAATGCAGGTAGCATCTAGTGCCTCCCCCTGGACAGATGAGGTAATTAGCGGAATTCCCCCTGCCAGGGAACACATGTGACACCATGCAGCTGTGTGGAGGGCGGCCACAAACCTCCCCCACGCACGCGACCCCGTTCCGGAATTCTGAGGGTGGCGAGGTTCCGTACTCTGTCTGCAGCGCCTGGATCTCCTAGGAGCAATTCCCGTGTCTTCCCCGAGTTTCTCCTAGTGCGGGCTGCCTGGGAAATGCTGGGGTTGCGCTGGAAATGCAGGTAGAATCTGGTGCCACCCCCTGGACTGATGAGGTAATTAGCGGATTTCCCCTGCCAGGGAACACCTGTGACACCAGGCAGCTGCGTGGAGGGCTGTCCCAAACGTCCCCCACCCACTCGGCCGCGTTCCGGAATTCTGAGTGTGGCGAGGTTCCGTCCTTTGTCTGCAGCGCCTGGGATCATCTAGGAGCCCTCCTCGTGTATTCCCCGAGTGTCTCCTAGTGCGGTCTGCCTGGTAAAAGCTGGGGTTGCGCTGGAAATGCAGGTAGAATCTAGTGCCTCCCCCTGGATAGATGAGGTAATTAGCGGAATTCCCCCTGCCGGGGAACACCTGTGACACCAGGCAGCTGCGTGGAGTGCGGTCCCAAACGTCCGCCACCCACTCGGCCGCGTTCCGGGATTCTGAGTGTGGTGAGGTTCCGTCCTCTGTCTGCAGCGCCTGGGATCTCCTAGGAGCCCTCCGCGTGTCTTCCCCTAGTGACACTTATGCGGGCTGAAGCGGAAATTCGGGGGTTGGGCTGGAAATGCAGGTAGCATCTAGTGCCTCCCCCTGGACAGATGAGGTAATTAGCGGACTTCCCCCTGCCAGGGAACACATGTGACACCAGGCAGCTGTGTGGAGGGCGGCCCCAAACCTCCCCCACGCACGCGACCCCGTTCCGGAATTCTGAGTGTGGCGAGGTTCCGTACTCTGTCTGCAGCGCCTGGATCTCCTAGGAGCAATTCCCGTGTCTTCCCCGAGTTTCTCCTAGTGCGGGCTGCCTGGGAAATGCTGGGGTTGCGCTGGAAATGCAGGTAGAATCTAGTGCCACCCCCTGGACTGATGAGGTAATTAGCGGATTTCCCCCTGCCAGGGAACACCTGTGACACCAGGCAGCTGCGTGGAGGGCTGTCCCAAACGTCCCCCACCCACTCGGCCGCGTTCCGGAATTCTGAGTGTGGCGAGGTTCCGTCCTCTGTCTGCAGCGCCTGGGATCTCCTAGGAGCCCTCCGCGTGTCTTCCCCGAGTGACTCTTATGCGGGCTGAAGGGGAAATGCGGGGGTTGAGCTGGAAACGCAGGTGTCATCTAGTGCATCACCCTGGACAGATGAGGTAATTAGTGGAATAACACCCCTGCCAGGGAACACCTGTGACATCAGGCACCTGCGTGGAGTGCGGCCCCAGTCCTCCCCCACCCACTCGACCGCGTTCCGGAATTCTGAGTGTGGGGAGGTTCTGTCCTCTGTCTGCAGCGCCTGGGATCTCCTAGGAGAAATCCGCGTGTCTTCCACGAGTGTCTCCTAGTGCGGGCTGCCGGGAAAACGCGGGGGATAGGCTAGAATTTCAGGTAGCATCTGTTGCCTCCCCCTGGACTGATGAGGTATTTAGCGGAATTCCCCCTGCCAGGGAAAACCTGTGACACCAGGCAACTGCGTGGCTGGCCGCCCCAAACCTCCCCCACACTCGGCCGCATTCCTGAATTCTGAGTGTGAGGAGGTTCCGTCCTCTGTCTGCAGCACCTGGGATCTTCTAGGAGCCCTCTGCGTGTATTCCCTGAGTGTCTCCTAGTGCGGTCTGCAGGGGAAAGGCTGGGGTTGCGCTGGAAATGCAGGTAGAATCTAGTGCCTCCCCCTGGATAGATGAGGTAATTAGCGGAATTACCCCTGCCAGGGAACACCTGTGATATCAGGCAGCTGCGGGGTAGTTGGCCCCAATCCTCCCCCACCCACTAGGCCGCGTTCCGGAATTCTGAGTGTGGCGAGGTTCCGTCCTATGTCTGCAGTGCCTGGGATATATTAGGAGCCCTCAGCGTGTCTTCCCTGAGTGTTTCCTAGTGCGGGCTTCCCGGAAAAGTCAGGGGTTGGGCTGGAAATGCAGGTAGAATCTAGTGCCTCCCCCTGGACTGATGAGGTAATTAGCTGACATCCCCCTGCCAGGGAACACCTGTGACACCAGGCAGCTACGTGGAGGTTGGTCAAAAATTTCCCCCATCCACTCGGCCGTTTTCCGGAATTCTGAGTGTGGCGAGGTTCCGTCCTCTGTCTGCAGCGCCTGGGAGCTCCTAAGAGCCCTCCGCGTGTCTTCCCCGAGAGACTCTTATGCGGGTTGATGGGGAAAGGCGGGCATTGAGCTGGAAACGCAGGTAGCATCTAGTGCCTCCCCCTGGACAGATGAGGTTATTAGCAGAATTCCTCCTGCCAGGGAACACCTGTGACAATAGGCAGCTGCGTGGAGGGCGGCCCCAAACCTCCCCCACCCAATAGACCGCGTTCCGGAATTCTGAGAGTTGGGATGTTCCGTCATCTGTCTGCAGCGCCTGGGATCTCCTAGGAGCCTTCCGCGTGACTTCCACGAGTGTCTCCTAGTGCTGGCTGCCGGGAAAACGCGGGGATAGGCTAGAAATGCAGGTAGCATCTAGTGCCTCCCCCTGGAATGATGAGGTAATTAGCGGACTTCCGCCTGCCAGGGAACACCTGTGACAACCGGCAGCTGCGTGGAGGGCGGCCCCAAAACTCCCCCACAAACTAGGACGCGTTCCGGATTTCTGAGTGTAGCGAGGTTCCGTCCTCTGTATGCAGAGCCTGGGATCTCCTAGGAGCCCTCCGTGTGTCTACCCTGAGTGTCTCCTAGTGCGGGCTTTGGGGAAAGGCGGGGGTTGGGTTGGAAACGCAGGTAGCATCTAGTGCATCCCCCTGGACAGATGAGGTAATTAGTGGAATTTCACCCCTGCAAGGGAACACCTGTGACACCAGGCAGCTGCGTGAATGGCGTCCTCAAACCTCCCCCATCCCCTCGGCCGCGTTCCGGAATTCAGAGTGTGGCGAGGTTCCGTCCTCGGTCTGCAGCGCCTGGGATCTCCTAGGAGCCCTCCGCCAGTCTTCTCCGATTGTATCCTAGAGCGGGCTGCCGGGGAACGGCGGGGGTTGGGCTGGAAATGCAGGTAGCTTCTAGTGCCTCCCCATGGACAGATGAGGTAATTAGCGGACTTCCCCCTGCCAGGGAAAACATGTGACACCAGGCAGATGCGTGGAGGGCGGCCCCAAACCTCCCCCATCCACTCGGCCGCGTTCCGGAATTCTGAGTGTGGCGAGGTTCCGTCCTCTGTCTGCAGAACCTGGGATCTCCTAGGTGCCCTCCGCGTGACTTCTCCGAGTGTCTCCTAGTGCGGGCTGCCGGGGAAATGCGGGGGTTTGGCTAGAAATACAGGTAGAATCTAGTGCCTCCCCATGGACAGGGGAGGTAATTAGCGGAATTCCCCCTTGTATGTAACACCTGTGACACGAGGCAGCTGGGTGGAGGGCGGCCACAAACCTCTCCCACCCACTCTGCCTCGTTCCTGAATTCTGAGTGTGGGGAGGTCCGTACAATTTCTGCAGCGCCTGGGATTTCCTAGGAGCCCTCAATGTGTCTTCCCCTAGTGTCTCCTAGTGCGGGCTGCCGGGGAAATTTGGGGATTGGGCTGGAAATGCAGGTAGCATGTAGTGCCTCCCTCTGTACAGGGGCGGTAATTAGCGGATTTCCCATCAAGGGAACACATGTGACACCACGCAGCTGCGTGAAGTGCGGCCCCAAACCTCCCACACACATTCGGACTCGTTCCGGAATTCTGAGTGTGGGGAAGTCAAGTCTTCGTTCTGAAGCGCCTGGTATTATCTAGGAGCCCTCCACGTGTCTTCCCGAGTGTCTCCTAGTGCGGGATGCCGGTGAAAAACGGTCGTTGGGCTGGAAAAGCAGGTAGCATGTAGTGCCTCCCCCTGGATAGTGGAGGTAATTAGCGGATTTCCCCTGCAAGGGAACACATGTGACACCAGTTAGCTGTGTGGAGGGCGGCCCAAATCCTCTCCCACCCACTCGGCCGCGTTCCAGAATTCTGAGTGTGGGGAGGTTCCGTACTCTGACTGCAGCGCCTTTGATCACCTAGGAGCCCTCCGCGTTTATTCGCCGAGTGTCTACTTGTAGGGGTGGCAGGGAAATCCTGGTGTTGTCCTGGAATTTCGGATAGCATCTAGGGACTCCCCCTGGGCAGGAGAGGTAAAAGCGGAATTCCCCCTGACATGGAACACCTTTGACACAAGGCAGCTGATTGGAGGGCGGCCCCAAACCTCCCCCACCCACTCGGACGCGCTCCGGAAATCTGAGTGTGGGGAGGTTCCGTCCTCTGTCTGCAGCGCCTGGGATCTTCTAGGAGCCCTCCATGTGTCTTCCCCTAGTGTCCCCTAGTGCGGGCTGCCGGGGAAATTTGGGGATTGGGCTGGAAATGCAGGTAGCATGTAGTGCCTCCCTCTGTACAGGGGCGGTAATTAGCGGTTTTCCCATCGAGGGAACACATGTGACACAACGCAGCTGCGAGAAAGTGCGGCCCGAAACCTCCCACACACATTCAGACTCGTTCCGGAATTCTGAGTTTGGCGAGGTTTCGTCCTCTCTCTACAGCGCCTGGGATCTCCTAGGAGTCATCAGCGTGTCTTCCCCGAGTGTCTCTTATTGCGGGCTGCCTGGGATAGGTGGGGGTTGGCCTGGAAATGCAGGTAGCATCTAGTGCCTCCCACTGGACAGATGAGGTAATTAGCGGAATTATCCCTGCCAGGGAACACTTGAGACCCCAGGCATCTGCGTGGATGGCGGCCCCAAACATCCCCCAACCACTCGGCCGCGTTCCGGAATTCTGAGTGAGGCGAGGTTCCGTCCTCGGTCTGCAGCGCCTGGGATCTCCTAGGAGCTTTCCGCCTGTCTTCCCCGAGTGGATCGTTGAGCGGGCTGCCGGGGAAAGGCGGGGGTTGTGCTGGAAATGCAGGTAGCATCTAGTGCCTCCCACTGGACAGATGAGGTAATTAGCAGACTTCCCCCTGCCAGGGAACACATGTGACACCAGGCAGCTGCGTGGATGGCGGCCCCAAACCTCCCCAACCCACTCGACCCCGTTCCGGAATTCTGAGTGTGGCGAGGTTCCGTCCTCTGTCTGCAGCGCCTGGGATCTCCTAGGAGTCCTCCGCGTGTCTTCCCCGAGTGTCTCCTATTGCGGGCTGCAGGGAAAACGCGGGGGATAGGCTAGAAATGCAGGTAGGATCTAGTGCCTCCCCCTGGACTGATGAGGTATTTAGCGGAATTCCCCCTGTCAGGGAACACCTGTGACACCAGGCAGCTGCGTGGTGGGCGGCCCCAAACCTCCCCGACCCACTCAGCCGCGTTTCAGAATTCTAAGGGTGAAGAGGTTCCGTCCTCTGTCTGCAGCGCCTGGGATCTCCTAGGAGCCCTCCGCGTGTCTTCCCCGAATGTCTCCTAATGCGGGATTCCGAGGAAAAGCGGGGGTTGTGTTAGAAATGCAGGTAGCATCTAGTGCCTCCCCCTGGATAAATGAGGTAATTAGCGGACTTCCCCCTGCCAGGGAACACCTGTGACAGCAGGCAGCTGTGTGGAAGGCGGCCCCAAATCTCCCCCACCCACTCGGCCGCGTTCCGGAATTCTGAGTGTGGCGAGGTTCGTCCTCACTCTGCAGCAAATGGGATCTCCTAGGATCCCTCCGCGTTTCTTCCCCGAGTGTATCCTACTGCGGTGTGCCGGGGAAATGCGGGGGTTGGGCTGGAAATTCAGGTAGAATATAGTGCCTCCCCCTGGACAGGGGAGGTAATTAGCGGAATTCCCCCTTGTATGTAACACCTGTGACACAAGGCATCTGGGTGGAGTGCGGCCACAAACCTCTCCCACCCACTCTGCCTCGTTCCTGAATTCTGAATGTGGGGAGGTCCGTACAATTTCTGCAGCGCCTGGGATTTCCTAGGAGCCCTCAATGTGTCTTCCCCTAGTGTCTCCTAGTGCGGGCTGCCGGGGAAATTTGGGGATTGGGCTGGAAATGCAGGTAGCATGTAGTGCCTCCCTCTGTACAGGGGCGGTAATTAGCGGATTTCCCATCAAGGTATCACATGTGACACCACGCAGCTGCGTGAAGTGCGGCCCCAAACCTCCCACACACATTCGGACTCGTTCCGGAATTCTGAGTGTGGGGAAGTCAAGTCTTCGTTCTGAAGCGCCTGGTATTATCTAGGAGCCCTCCACGTGTTTTCCCCTAGTGACCCTTATGCGGGCTGAAGGGGAAATGCGGGGGTTGGGCTGGAAATGCAAGTGGCATCTAGTGCATCAATCTGGACTGATGAGGTAATTAGTGGAATAACACCCTTGCCAGGGAACACTTGTGACACCAGGCAGCTACGTGGAGGGTGGTCCCAAACCTCCCCCACCCACTCGGCGGTGTTCCGGAATTCTGAGTGTGGCGAGGTTCCGTCCTCTGTCTGCAGCGCCTGGGATCTCCTAAGAGCCCTCCGCGTGTCTTCCCCGAGTGACTCTTATGCGGGCGGAAGGGGAAAGGCGGGGGCTGTGCTGGAAATGCAGGTAGCATCTAGTGCCTCCCACTGGACAGATGAGGTAATTAGCGGACTTCCCCCTTGCAGGGAACACATGTGACACTAGGCAGCTGCGTGGATGGCGGCCCCAAACTTCCCCATCCACTCGACCCCGTTCCAGAATTCTGAGTATGGCGAGGTTCCGTCCTCTGTCTGCAGCGCCTGGGATCTTCTAGGAGTCCACCGCGTATCTTCCCCGAATGGCTCTTAGTGCGGTCTGCCGGGGAAAGGCGGTGGTTTGGCTGGAAATGCAGGTAGCATCTAGTGCCTCCCCCTGGAAAAATGAGGTAATTAGCGGACTTCCCACTGCCAGGGAACACCTGTGACACCAGACAGCTGCGTGGAGGTCGGCCACAAACTTCCCCACCCACTCGGCCGCGTTCCAGAATTCTGAGTGAGGCGAGGTTCCGTCCTATGTCTGCAGCGCCTGGGATCTCCTAGGAGTCCTCAGCGTGTCTTCCCCGAGTGTCTCCTAGTGCGGGCTGCCGGGGAAAGGCGGGGGTTGGGCAGGAAATGCAGGTAGCATCTAGTGCCTCCCCCTGGACAGATGAGGTAATTAGCGGACTTCCCCCTGCCAGGGAACACATGTGACACCAGGCAACTGCGTGGATGGCGTCCCCAAACCTCCCCCACAAACTAGGCCGCGTTCCGGAATTCTGAGTGTGGGGAGGTTCCGTCCTCTGTCTGCAGTGCCTGGGAACTCCTAGGAGCCTTTCGCCTGTCTTCCCCGAGTGGATCCTTGAGCGGGCTGCCGGGGAAAGGCGGGGGTTGTGCTGGAAATGCAGGTAGCATCTAGTGCCTACCACTGGACAGATGAGGTAATTAGCGGACTTCCCCCTGGCAGGGAACACATGTGACACTAGGCAGCTGCGGGGATGGTGGCCCCAAACGTCCCCCACCCACTCGACCCCGTTCCGGAATTCTGAGTATGGCGAGGTTCCGTCCTCTGTCTGCAGTGCCTGGGATCTCCTAGGAGTCCACCGCGTGTCTTCCCCGAATGGTTCTTAGTGCGGTCTGCCGGGGAAAGGCGGTGGTTTGGCTGGAGTTGCAGGTAGAATGTAGTGCCTCCAACTGGAAAGATGAGATAATTAGCGGACTTCCCACGGCCAGGGAACACCTGTGACACCAGACAGCTGCGTGGAGGTCGGCCCCAATCTTCCCCACCCACTCGGCCGCGTTCCAGAATTCTGAGTATGGCGAGGTTCCGTCCTCTGTCTGCAGTGCCTGGGATCTCCTAGGAGTCCTCAGCGTGTCTTCCCCGAGTGTCTCCTAGTGCGGGCTGCCGGGGAAAGGCGGTTTTTCGGCTGGAAATGCAGGTAGCATCTAGTGCCTGACCCTGGACACATAAGGTAATTAGCGGAATTCCCCCTGACAGGGAACACATGTGACACCAGGCAACTGCATGGATGGCGGCCCCAAACCTCCACCAGCCACTCTACCCCGTTCCGGAATTCTTAGTTTGGAGAGGTTCCGTCCTCTGTCTGCAGCAGCTGGGATCTCCTAGGAGTCATCCGCGTGTCTTTCCCGAGTGTGTCCTTTTGCCGGCTGCCTGGGATAGGCGGGGTTTGGGCTGGAAATGTAGGTAGCATCTAGTGCCTCCCCCTGGACAGATGAGGTAATTAGTGGAATTCCCCCTGCCAGGGAACACCTGTGACAACAGGCATCTGCGTGGAAGGCGGCCCCAAACCTCCCCCACCCAATCGACCGTGTTCCGGAATTCTGAGTGTGGGGAGGTTCCGTCCTCTGTCTGCAGCACCTGGGATCTCTTAGGAGACTTCCGCGTATCGTCCACGTGTGTCTCCTAGTGCGGGCTGCCGGGGAAATCCGTGGGGGGATGGAAATGCAGGTAGCATCTAGTGCCTCCCCCTGGAAAGATGAGGTAATTAGCGGACTTCCTACTGCTAGTGAACACCTGTGACACAAGGCAGCTGCGTGGACGTCGGTCCCAAACTTCCCTACCCACACGGCCGCGATCCAGAATTCTGAGTGTGGCGAGGTTCCGTCCTCGGTCTGCACTCCTGGGATCTCCTAGGAGTCCTCCGCCTGTCTTCCCCGAGTTTATCCTAGAGCGGGCTGCCGGTGAAAGGCGGGGGTTGGGCTGGAAATGCAGGTAGAATCTAGTGCCTCCCCCTGGACAGATGAGGTAATTAGCGGACTTCCCCCTGCCAGGGAACACCTGTGACACCAGGCAGCTACGTGGAAGGCGGCCCCAAACCTCCCCCACACACTAGGCCGCGTTCTGGAATTCTGAGTGTGGGGAGGTTCCGTCCTCTGTCTGCAGCGCCTGGAATCTCCTAGAAGCCTTTCGCCTGTCTTCCCCGAGTGGATCCTTGAGCGGGCTGCCGGGGAAAGGCGGGGGTAGTGCTGGAAATGCAGGTAGCATCTAGTGCCTACCACTGGACTGATGAGGTAATTAGCGGACTTCCCCCTGGCAGGGAACACATGTAACACTAGGCAGCTGCGTGGAAGGCGGCCACAAACGTCCCCCACCCACTCGACCCCGTTCTGGAATTCTGAGTATGGCGAGGTTCCGTCCTCTGTCTGCAGCGCCTGGGATCTCCTAGGAGACCACCGCGTGTCTTCCCCGAATGGCTCTTAGTGCGGTCTGCCGGGGAAAGGCGGTGGTTTGGCTGGAAATGCAGGTAGCATCTAGTGCCTCCCCCTGGAAATATGAGGTAATTAGCGGACTTCCCACTGCCAGGGAACACCTGTGACACCAGACAGCTGCGTGGAGGTCGGCCCCAAACTTCCCCACCCACTCGGGCGCTTTCCAGAATTCTGAGTATGGTGAGGTTCCGTCCTCTGTCTGCAGCGCCTGGGATCTCCTAGGAGTCATCCGCGTGTCTTTCCCGAGTGTGTCCTATTGCCGGCTGCCTGGGATAGGCGGGGGTTGGGCTGGAAATGTAGGTAGCATCTAGTGCCTCCACCTGGACAGATGAGGTAATTAGTGGAATTCCCCCTGCCAGGGAACACCTGTGACACCAGGCATCTGCGTGGAGGGCGGCCCCAAACCTCCCCCACCCACTCGACCGTGTTACGGAATTCTGAGTGTGGGGAGGTTCCGTCCTCAGTCTGCAGCACCTGGGATCTCCTAGGAGCCTTCCGCGTGTCTTCCACGTGTGTCTCCTAGTGCGGGCTGCCGGGGAAATCCTGGGGGGGATGGAAATGCAGGTGGCATCTAGTGCCTCCCCCTGGAAAGATGAGGTAATTAGCGGAATTCCCCCTGCCAGGGAACACCTGTGACACCAGGCAGCTGCGTGGGGGGCGGCCCCAAACGTCCCCCACCCACTCGGCCGCGTTCCGTAATTCTGAGTGTGGTGAGGTTCCGTCCTCGGTCTGCAGCGCCTGGGATCTCCTAGGAGACTTCCGCCTGTCTTCCCCGAGTGGATCCTTGAGCGGGCTGCTGGGGAATGGCGGGGGTTGTGCTGGAAATGCAGGTAGCATCTAGTGCCTCCCACTGGACAGATGAGGTAATTAGCGGACTTCCCCCTGGCAGGGAACACATGTGACACCAGGCAAATGCGTGGATGGCGGCCCCAAACCTCCCCCACCCACTCGACCACGTTCCGCAATTCTGAGAATGACGAGGTTCCGTCCTCTGTCTGCAGCGCCTGGGATCTCCTAGGAGTCCACCGCGTGTCTTCCCCGAGTGTCTCCTATTGTAGTCTGCCGGGGAAAGGCGGGGGTTGGGCTGGAAATGTAGGTAGTATCTAGTGCCTCCCCCTGGACAGATGATGTTATTAGCGGAATTCCTCCTGCCAGGGAACACCTGTGACAATAGGCAGCTGTGTGGAGGGCGGCCCCAAACCTCCCCCCCCACTCAACCGCGTTCCGGAATTCTGAGTTTGGGGAGGTTCCGTCATCTGTCTGCAGCGCCTGGGAACTAATACGAGCCTTCCGCTTGTCTTCCACGAGTGTCTCATAGTGCGGGCTGCCGGGAAGACGCGAGGGATAGGCTAGAAATGCAGGTAGCATCTAGAGCCTCCCCATGGACAGATGAGGTAATTAGCGGACTTCTGCCTGCCAGGGAACACCTGTGACACCAGGCAGCTGCGTGGAGTGCGGCCCAAAACCTCCCCCACCCACTCGGCCACGTTCCGGAATTCTGAGCGTGGCGAGGTTCCGTCCTCTGTCTGCAGTGCCTGGAATCTCCTAGGAGCCCTCCCCGTGTCTCCCCCGATTGTCTCCTAGTGCGGGATGCCGGGTAAATGCGGGGGTAGGTCTGGAAATGCAGGTAGAATCTAGTGCCTCCCCCTGGACACATCAGGTTATTAGCGGACTTCCCCCAGCCAGGTAACACTTGTGACATTAGGCAGCTACGTGGAAGGCGGCCCCAAACCTCCCCCACACACTAGGCCGCATTCCGGAATTCTGAGTGTGGGTAGTTTCCGTCCTCTAACTGCAGCCCCTGTGATCTCCATGGAGCTCTCCGCGTGTCTTACCCGAATGTCTCTTAGTGCGGGCTGCAGGGGAAAGGCGGTGGTTGGGAAGGAAATGCAGGTAGCATCTAGTGCCTCCCCCGGACAGATGAGGTAATAAGCGGACTTCCCCCTGCCAGGGAACGCCTGTGACACCAGGCAGCTGCGTGGAAGGCTGCCCCAAACCTCCCCCACACACTAGGACGCGTTCCAGAATTCTGAGTGTGGCGAGGTTCCGTCCTCTGTATTCAGCGCCTGGGATCTCCTAGGAGCCCTCCGCGTGTCTTCCCTGAGTGTCTCCTAGTGCGGGCTTTGGGGAAATGCGGGGGTTGAGCTGGATACGCAGGTAGCATCTAGTGCCTCCCCCTGGAAAGATGAGGTAATTAGCGGAATTCACCCTGCCAGGGAACACCTGAGACACCCGGCAGCTGCGTGGCTGGCGGCCCCAAAGCTCCCTCACCCAATCGGCCGCGTTCCGGAATTTTGAGTGTGGTGAGGTTCCGTCCTCAGTCTGCAGCGCCTGGGATCTCCTAGGAGTCCTCCGCTTGTCTTCCCCGAGTGTCACCTAGTGCGGGCTGCCGTGGAAAGGCGGGGGTTGGGCTGGAAATGTAGGTAGCATCTAGTGCCTCCCCCTGGACAGATGAGGTAATTAGCGGAATTTCCCCTGCCATGGAACACCTGAGACACCAGGCAGCTGTGTGGATGGCGGCCCAAAACCTCCCCCACCCACTCGGCCGCGTTCCGTAATTCTGAATATGGCGAGGTTCCGTCCTCTGTCTGCAGCGCCTTGGATCTCCTAGGAGTCCACCGCGTGACTTCCCCGAGTGTCTCCGAGTGCGGGCTGTTGGGGAAATGCGGGAGATGTGCTGGAAATGCAGGTAGCATCTAGTGCCTCCCCCTGGACAGATGAGGTAATTAGCGGACTTCCCCCTGCCAGGGAAGACCTGTGACACCAGGCAGCTGTGTGGATGGCGGCCCAAAACCTCCCCTACCCACTCGGCCGCGTTCCGGAATTCTGAGATTAGCGAGGATCTGTCCTCACTCTGCAGCACCTGGGATCTCCTGGGAACCATCCGCGTGTCTTCCCCGAGTGTCTCCTTGTGCGGGCTGCCGGGGAAAGGCGGGGTTTGGTCTGGAAATGCAGGTAGCATCTAGTGCCTCCCCCTGGACAGATGCGGTATCTAGCGGACTTCCCCCTGCCAGGGAACACCTGTGACACGAGGCAGCTTTGTGGAAGGCGTCCACAATCCTCTCCCACCCACTAGACTCGTTCCTGAATTCTGAGTGTGGGGAGGTCCGTACACTTTCTGCAGCACCTGGGATTTCCGAGGAGCCCTCCATGTGTCTTCCTCTAGTGTCTCCTAGTGCGGGCTCCCGGGGAAATTTGGGGATTGGGCTGGAAATGCAGGTAGCATGTAGTGCCTCCCTCTGTACAGGGGCGGTAATTAGCGGATTTCCCATCAAGGGAACACATGTGACACCACGCAGCTGCGTGATGGGCGGCCCCAAACCTCCCACACACATTCGGACTCGTTCCGGAATTCTGAGTGTGGGGAAGTCAAGTCTTCGGTCTGAAGCGCCTGGTATTATCTAGGAGCCCTCCACGTGTCTTCCCGAGTGTCTCCTAGTGCGGGATGCAGGTGAAAAACGGTCGTTGGGCTGGAAAAGCAGGTAGCATGTAGTGCCTCCCCCTGGATAGTGGAGGTAATTAGCGGATTTCCCCTGCAAGGGAACACATGTGACACCAGTCAGCTGTGTGGAGGGTGGCCCAAATCCTCCCCCACCCACTCGGCCGCGTTCCGGAATTCTGAGTGTGGGGAGGTTCCGTATTCTGACTGCAGCGCCTTTGATCACCTAGGAGCCCTCCGCGTGTATTCGACGAGTGTCTACTTGTGGGGGTGGCAGGGAAAACCTGGTGTTGTCCTGGAATTTCAGGTAGCATCTTGGTACTCCCCCTGGGCAGGAGAGGTAAAAGCGGAATTCCCCCTTACATGGAACACCTTTGACACCAGGCAGCTGATTGGAGGGCGGCCCCAAACCTCCCCCACCCACTCGGACTCGTTCCAGAAATCTGAGTGTGGGGAGGTTCCGTCCTCTGTCTGCAGCGCCTGGGATCTTCTAGGAGCACTCCGCGTGTCTTCCCGGAGTGTCTACTTGTGCGGGCTACAATGAAAATGCGGGGGTTGTGCTGGAATAGCTGGTAGCATGTAGTGCCTCCCCCTGAACAGGGAAGGTATTTAGCAGAAGTCACCCTGCCAGGGAACACCTGTGACAAGAGGCAACTGCGTGGCGGGTGGCCCCATACCTCCCACACCCACTCGGGCTTGTTCTGGAATTCTGAGTGTGGGGAGGTCCCGTCTTCAGTCTAAAGCGCCTGGTACCACTTATGAGCCCTCCACGTGTCTTCCCGAGTGTCCCCTAGTGTGGGATGCCGGGGAAATTTGGGGGTTTGGCTGGAAATGCAGGTAGAATGTAATGCCTCCCTCAGGACCGGGGAGGTTATTAGCGGATTTCCCCTGCCAGGGAACACCTGTGACACCAGGCAGCTGCGTGGTGGTCGGCCCAAACTTTCCCCACCCACTCGGCCGCGTTCCGGAATTCTGAGAGTTGCGAGGTTCCGTCCTCGTTCTGCAGCACCATGGATCTACTAGGAGCCATCCGCGTGTCTTCCCAGACTGTCTCCTAGTGCGGGCTGCCGGGGAAAGCCGGGCTGGTGCTGGAAATGCAGGTAGCATCTAGTGCCTCCCCCTGGACAGATGAGGTATTTAGCGGAATTCCCCCTGCCAGGGAACACATGTGACACCAGGCAGCTTCGTGGATGGCTGCCCCAAACCTCCCCCACCCACTCGAACCCGTTCCGGAATTCTGAGTATGGCGAGGTTCCGTCCTATGTCTGCAGCGACTGGGGTCTCCTAGGAGTCCACCGCGTGTCTTCCCTGAGTGTCTCCTATTGTGGGCTGCCGGGGAAAGGCGGTGGTTTGGCTGGAAATGCAGGTAGCATCTAGTGCCTCCCCCTGGAAATATGAGGTAATTAGCGGACTTCCCACTGCCAGGGAACACCTGTGACACCAGACAGCTGCGTGGAGGTCGGCCCCAAACTTCCCCACCCACTCGGGCGCTTTCCAGAATTCTGAGTATGGTGAGGTTCCGTCCTCTGTCTGCAGCGCCTGGGATCTCCTAGGAGTCATCCGCGTGTCTTTCCCGAGTGTGTCCTATTGCCGGCTGCCTGGGATAGGCGGGGGTTGGGCTGGAAATGTAGGTAGCATCTAGTGCCTCCACCTGGACAGATGAGGTAATTAGTGGAATTCTCCCTGCCAGGGAACACCTGTGACACCAGGCATCTGCGTGGAGGGCGGCCCCAAACCTCCCCCACCCACTCGACCGTGTTACGGAATTCTGAGTGTGGGGAGGTTCCGTCCTCAGTCTGCAGCACCTGGGATCTCCTAGGAGCCTTCCGCGTGTCTTCCACGTGTGTCTCCTAGTGCGGGCTGCCGGGGAAATCCTTGGGGGGATGGAAATGCAGGTGGCATCTAGTGCCTCCCCCTGGAAAGATGAGGTAATTAGCGGAATTCCCCCTGCCAGGGAACACCTGTGACACCAGGCAGCTGCGTGGGGGGCGGCCCCAAACGTCCCCCACCCACTCGGCCGCGTTCCGTAATTCTGAGTGTGGTGAGGTTCCGTCCTCGGTCTGCAGCGCCTGGGATCTCCTAGGAGACTTCCGCCTGTCTTCCCCGAGTGGATCCTTGAGCGGGCTGCTGGGGAATGGCGGGGGTTGTGCTGGAAATGCAGGTAGCATCTAGTGCCTCCCACTGGACAGATGAGGTAATTAGCGGACTTCCCCCTGGCAGGGAACACATGTGACACCAGGCAAATGCGTGGATGGCGGCCCCAAACCTCCCCCACCCACTCGACCACGTTCCGCAATTCTGAGAATGACGAGGTTCCGTCCTCTGTCTGCAGCGCCTGGGATCTCCTAGGAGTCCACCGCGTGTCTTCCCCGAGTGTCTCCTATTGTAGTCTGCCGGGGAAAGGCGGGGGTTGGGCTGGAAATGTAGGTAGTATCTAGTGCCTCCCCCTGGACAGATGATGTTATTAGCGGAATTCCTCCTGCCAGGGAACACCTGTGACAATAGGCAGCTGTGTGGAGGGCGGCCCCAAACCTCCCCCCCCACTCAACCGCGTTCCGGAATTCTGAGTTTGGGGAGGTTCCGTCATCTGTCTGCAGCGCCTGGGAACTAATACGAGCCTTCCGCTTGTCTTCCACGAGTGTCTCATAGTGCGGGCTGCCGGGAAGACGCGAGGGATAGGCTAGAAATGCAGGTAGCATCTAGAGCCTCCCCATGGACAGATGAGGTAATTAGCGGACTTCTGCCTGCCAGGGAACACCTGTGACACCAGGCAGCTGCGTGGAGTGCGGCCCAAAACCTCCCCCACCCACTCGGCCACGTTCCGGAATTCTGAGCGTGGCGAGGTTCCGTCCTCTGTCTGCAGTGCCTGGAATCTCCTAGGAGCCCTCCCCGTGTCTCCCCCGATTGTCTCCTAGTGCGGGATGCCGGGTAAATGCGGGGGTAGGTCTGGAAATGCAGGTAGAATCTAGTGCCTCCCCCTGGACACATCAGGTTATTAGCGGACTTCCCCCAGCCAGGTAACACTTGTGACATTAGGCAGCTACGTGGAAGGCGGCCCCAAACCTCCCCCACACACTAGGCCGCGTTCCGGAATTCTGAGTGTGGGTAGTTTCCGTCCTCTAACTGCAGCCCCTGTGATCTCCATGGAGCTCTCCGCGTGTCTTACCCGAATGTCTCTTAGTGCGGGCTGCAGGGGAAAGGCGGTGGTTGGGAAGGAAATGCAGGTAGCATCTAGTGCCTCCCCCGGACAGATGAGGTAATAAGCGGACTTCCCCCTGCCAGGGAACACCTGTGACACCAGGCAGCTGCGTGGAAGGCTGCCCCAAACCTCCCCCACACACTAGGACGCGTTCCAGAATTCTGAGTGTGGCGAGGTTCCGTCCTCTGTATTCAGCGCCTGGGATCTCCTAGGAGCCCTCCGCGTGTCTTCCCTGAGTGTCTCCTAGTGCGGGCTTTGGGGAAATGCGGGGGTTGAGCTGGATACGCAGGTAGCATCTAGTGCCTCCCCCTGGAAAGATGAGGTAATTAGCGGAATTCACCCTGCCAGGGAACACCTGAGACACCCGGCAGCTGCGTGGCTGGCGGCCCCAAAGCTCCCTCACCCAATCGGCCGCGTTCCGGAATTTTGAGTGTGGTGAGGTTCCGTCCTCGGTCTGCAGCGCCTGGGATCTCCTAGGAGTCCTCCGCTTGTCTTCCCCGAGTGTCACCTAGTGCGGGCTGCCGTGGAAAGGCGGGGGTTGGGCTGGAAATGTAGGTAGCATCTAGTGCCTCCCCCTGGACAGATGAGGTAATTAGCGGAATTTCCCCTGCCATGGAACACCTGTGACACCAGGCAGCTGTGTGGATGGCGGCCCAAAACCTCCCCCACCCACTCGGCCGCGTTCCGTAATTCTGAATATGGCGAGGTTCCGTCCTCTGTCTGCAGCGCCTTGGATCTCCTAGGAGTCCACCGCGTGACTTCCCCGAGTGTCTCCGAGTGCGGGCTGTTGGGGAAATGCGGGAGATGTGCTGGAAATGCAGGTAGCATCTAGTGCCTCCCCCTGGACAGATGAGGTAATTAGCGGACTTCCCCCTGCCAGGGAAGACCTGTGACACCAGGCAGCTGTGTGGATGGCGGCCCAAAACCTCCCCTACCCACTCGGCCGCGTTCCGGAATTCTGAGATTAGCGAGGATCTGTCCTCACTCTGCAGCACCTGGGATCTCCTGGGAACCATCCGCGTGTCTTCCCCGAGTGTCTCCTTGTGCGGGCTGCCGGGGAAAGGCGGGGTTTGGTCTGGAAATGCAGGTAGCATCTAGTGCCTCCCCCTGGACAGATGCGGTATCTAGCGGACTTCCCCCTGCCAGGGAACACCTGTGACACGAGGCAGCTTTGTGGAAGGCGTCCACAATCCTCTCCCACCCACTAGACTCGTTCCTGAATTCTGAGTGTGGGGAGGTCCGTACACTTTCTGCAGCACCTGGGATTTCCGAGGAGCCCTCCATGTGTCTTCCTCTAGTGTCTCCTAGTGCGGGCTCCCGGGGAAATTTGGGGATTGGGCTGGAAATGCAGGTAGCATGTAGTGCCTCCCTCTGTACAGGGGCGGTAATTAGCGGATTTCCCATCAAGGGAACACATGTGACACCACGCAGCTGCGTGATGGGCGGCCCCAAACCTCCCACACACATTCGGACTCGTTCCGGAATTCTGAGTGTGGGGAAGTCAAGTCTTCGGTCTGAAGCGCCTGGTATTATCTAGGAGCCCTCCACGTGTCTTCCCGAGTGTCTCCTAGTGCGGGATGCAGGTGAAAAACGGTCGTTGGGCTGGAAAAGCAGGTAGCATGTAGTGCCTCCCCCTGGATAGTGGAGGTAATTAGCGGATTTCCCCTGCAAGGGAACACATGTGACACCAGTCAGCTGTGTGGAGGGTGGCCCAAATCCTCCCCCACCCACTCGGCCGCGTTCCGGAATTCTGAGTGTGGGGAGGTTCCGTATTCTGACTGCAGCGCCTTTGATCACCTAGGAGCCCTCCGCGTGTATTCGACGAGTGTCTACTTGTGGGGGTGGCAGGGAAAACCTGGTGTTGTCCTGGAATTTCAGGTAGCATCTTGGTACTCCCCCTGGGCAGGAGAGGTAAAAGCGGAATTCCCCCTTACATGGAACACCTTTGACACCAGGCAGCTGATTGGAGGGCGGCCCCAAACCTCCCCCACCCACTCGGACTCGTTCCAGAAATCTGAGTGTGGGGAGGTTCCGTCCTCTGTCTGCAGCGCCTGGGATCTTCTAGGAGCACTCCGCGTGTCTTCCCGGAGTGTCTACTTGTGCGGGCTACAATGAAAATGCGGGGGTTGTGCTGGAATAGCTGGTAGCATGTAGTGCCTCCCCCTGAACAGGGAAGGTATTTAGCAGAAGTCACCCTGCCAGGGAACACCTGTGACAAGAGGCAACTGCGTGGCGGGTGGCCCCATACCTCCCACACCCACTCGGGCTTGTTCTGGAATTCTGAGTGTGGGGAGGTCCCGTCTTCAGTCTAAAGCGCCTGGTACCACTTATGAGCCCTCCACGTGTCTTCCCGAGTGTCCCCTAGTGTGGGATGCCGGGGAAATTTGGGGGTTTGGCTGGAAATGCAGGTAGAATGTAATGCCTCCCTCAGGACCGGGGAGGTTATTAGCGGATTTCCCCTGCCAGGGAAAACCTGTGACACCAGGCAGCTGCGTGGTGGTCGGCCCAAACTTTCCCCACCCACTCGGCCGCGTTCCGGAATTCTGAGAGTTGCGAGGTTCCGTCCTCGTTCTGCAGCACCATGGATCTACTAGGAGCCATCCGCGTGTCTTCCCAGACTGTCTCCTAGTGCGGGCTGCCGGGGAAAGCCGGGCTGGTGCTGGAAATGCAGGTAGCATCTAGTGCCTCCCCCTGGACAGATGAGGTATTTAGCGGAATTCCCCCTGCCAGGGAACACATGTGACACCAGGCAGCTTCGTGGATGGCTGCCCCAAACCTCCCCCACCCACTCGAACCCGTTCCGGAATTCTGAGTATGGCGAGGTTCCGTCCTATGTCTGCAGCGACTGGGGTCTCCTAGGAGTCCACCGCGTGTCTTCCCTGAGTGTCTCCTATTGTGGGCTGCCGGGGAAAGGCGGTGGTTTGGCTGGAAATGCAGGTAGCATCTAGTGCCTCCCCCTGGAAATATGAGGTAATTAGCGGACTTCCCACTGCCAGGGAACACCTGTGACACCAGACAGCTGCGTGGAGGTCGGCCCCAAACTTCCCCACCCACTCGGGCGCTTTCCAGAATTCTGAGTATGGTGAGGTTCCGTCCTCTGTCTGCAGCGCCTGGGATCTCCTAGGAGTCATCCGCGTGTCTTTCCCGAGTGTGTCCTATTGCCGGCTGCCTGGGATAGGCGGGGGTTGGGCTGGAAATGTAGGTAGCATCTAGTGCCTCCACCTGGACAGATGAGGTAATTAGTGGAATTCCCCCTGCCAGGGAACACCTGTGACACCAGGCATCTGCGTGGAGGGCGGCCCCAAACCTCCCCCACCCACTCGACCGTGTTACGGAATTCTGAGTGTGGGGAGGTTCCGTCCTCAGTCTGCAGCACCTGGGATCTCCTAGGAGCCTTCCGCGTGTCTTCCACGTGTGTCTCCTAGTGCGGGCTGCCGGGGAAATCCTTGGGGGGATGGAAATGCAGGTGGCATCTAGTGCCTCCCCCTGGAAAGATGAGGTAATTAGCGGAATTCCCCCTGCCAGGGAACACCTGTGACACCAGGCAGCTGCGTGGGGGGCGGCCCCAAACGTCCCCCACCCACTCGGCCGCGTTCCGTAATTCTGAGTGTGGTGAGGTTCCGTCCTCGGTCTGCAGCGCCTGGGATCTCCTAGGAGACTTCCGCCTGTCTTCCCCGAGTGGATCCTTGAGCGGGCTGCTGGGGAATGGCGGGGGTTGTGCTGGAAATGCAGGTAGCATCTAGTGCCTCCCACTGGACAGATGAGGTAATTAGCGGACTTCCCCCTGGCAGGGAACACATGTGACACCAGGCAAATGCGTGGATGGCGGCCCCAAACCTCCCCCACCCACTCGACCACGTTCCGCAATTCTGAGAATGACGAGGTTCCGTCCTCTGTCTGCAGCGCCTGGGATCTCCTAGGAGTCCACCGCGTGTCTTCCCCGAGTGTCTCCTATTGTAGTCTGCCGGGGAAAGGCGGGGGTTGGGCTGGAAATGTAGGTAGTATCTAGTGCCTCCCCCTGGACAGATGATGTTATTAGCGGAATTCCTCCTGCCAGGGAACACCTGTGACAATAGGCAGCTGTGTGGAGGGCGGCCCCAAACCTCCCCCCCCACTCAACCGCGTTCCGGAATTCTGAGTTTGGGGAGGTTCCGTCATCTGTCTGCAGCGCCTGGGAACTAATACGAGCCTTCCGCTTGTCTTCCACGAGTGTCTCATAGTGCGGGCTGCCGGGAAGACGCGAGGGATAGGCTAGAAATGCAGGTAGCATCTAGAGCCTCCCCATGGACAGATGAGGTAATTAGCGGACTTCTGCCTGCCAGGGAACACCTGTGACACCAGGCAGCTGCGTGGAGTGCGGCCCAAAACCTCCCCCACCCACTCGGCCACGTTCCGGAATTCTGAGCGTGGCGAGGTTCCGTCCTCTGTCTGCAGTGCCTGGAATCTCCTAGGAGCCCTCCCCGTGTCTCCCCCGATTGTCTCCTAGTGCGGGATGCCGGGTAAATGCGGGGGTAGGTCTGGAAATGCAGGTAGAATCTAGTGCCTCCCCCTGGACACATCAGGTTATTAGCGGACTTCCCCCAGCCAGGTAACACTTGTGACATTAGGCAGCTACGTGGAAGGCGGCCCCAAACCTCCCCCACACACTAGGCCGCGTTCCGGAATTCTGAGTGTGGGTAGTTTCCGTCCTCTAACTGCAGCCCCTGTGATCTCCATGGAGCTCTCCGCGTGTCTTACCCGAATGTCTCTTAGTGCGGGCTGCAGGGGAAAGGCGGTGGTTGGGAAGGAAATGCAGGTAGCATCTAGTGCCTCCCCCGGACAGATGAGGTAATAAGCGGACTTCCCCCTGCCAGGGAACACCTGTGACACCAGGCAGCTGCGTGGAAGGCTGCCCCAAACCTCCCCCACACACTAGGACGCGTTCCAGAATTCTGAGTGTGGCGAGGTTCCGTCCTCTGTATTCAGCGCCTGGGATCTCCTAGGAGCCCTCCGCGTGTCTTCCCTGAGTGTCTCCTAGTGCGGGCTTTGGGGAAATGCGGGGGTTGAGCTGGATACGCAGGTAGCATCTAGTGCCTCCCCCTGGAAAGATGAGGTAATTAGCGGAATTCACCCTGCCAGGGAACACCTGAGACACCCGGCAGCTGCGTGGCTGGCGGCCCCAAAGCTCCCTCACCCAATCGGCCGCGTTCCGGAATTTTGAGTGTGGTGAGGTTCCGTCCTCGGTCTGCAGCGCCTGGGATCTCCTAGGAGTCCTCCGCTTGTCTTCCCCGAGTGTCACCTAGTGCGGGCTGCCGTGGAAAGGCGGGGGTTGGGCTGGAAATGTAGGTAGCATCTAGTGCCTCCCCCTGGACAGATGAGGTAATTAGCGGAATTTCCCCTGCCATGGAACACCTGTGACACCAGGCAGCTGTGTGGATGGCGGCCCAAAACCTCCCCCACCCACTCGGCCGCGTTCCGTAATTCTGAATATGGCGAGGTTCCGTCCTCTGTCTGCAGCGCCTTGGATCTCCTAGGAGTCCACCGCGTGACTTCCCCGAGTGTCTCCGAGTGCGGGCTGTTGGGGAAATGCGGGAGATGTGCTGGAAATGCAGGTAGCATCTAGTGCCTCCCCCTGGACAGATGAGGTAATTAGCGGACTTCCCCCTGCCAGGGAAGACCTGTGACACCAGGCAGCTGTGTGGATGGCGGCCCAAAACCTCCCCTACCCACTCGGCCGCGTTCCGGAATTCTGAGATTAGCGAGGATCTGTCCTCACTCTGCAGCACCTGGGATCTCCTGGGAACCATCCGCGTGTCTTCCCCGAGTGTCTCCTTGTGCGGGCTGCCGGGGAAAGGCGGGGTTTGGTCTGGAAATGCAGGTAGCATCTAGTGCCTCCCCCTGGACAGATGCGGTATCTAGCGGACTTCCCCCTGCCAGGGAACACCTGTGACACGAGGCAGCTTTGTGGAAGGCGTCCACAATCCTCTCCCACCCACTAGACTCGTTCCTGAATTCTGAGTGTGGGGAGGTCCGTACACTTTCTGCAGCACCTGGGATTTCCGAGGAGCCCTCCATGTGTCTTCCTCTAGTGTCTCCTAGTGCGGGCTCCCGGGGAAATTTGGGGATTGGGCTGGAAATGCAGGTAGCATGTAGTGCCTCCCTCTGTACAGGGGCGGTAATTAGCGGATTTCCCATCAAGGGAACACATGTGACACCACGCAGCTGCGTGATGGGCGGCCCCAAACCTCCCACACACATTCGGACTCGTTCCGGAATTCTGAGTGTGGGGAAGTCAAGTCTTCGGTCTGAAGCGCCTGGTATTATCTAGGAGCCCTCCACGTGTCTTCCCGAGTGTCTCCTAGTGCGGGATGCAGGTGAAAAACGGTCGTTGGGCTGGAAAAGCAGGTAGCATGTAGTGCCTCCCCCTGGATAGTGGAGGTAATTAGCGGATTTCCCCTGCAAGGGAACACATGTGACACCAGTCAGCTGTGTGGAGGGTGGCCCAAATCCTCCCCCACCCACTCGGCCGCGTTCCGGAATTCTGAGTGTGGGGAGGTTCCGTATTCTGACTGCAGCGCCTTTGATCACCTAGGAGCCCTCCGCGTGTATTCGACGAGTGTCTACTTGTGGGGGTGGCAGGGAAAACCTGGTGTTGTCCTGGAATTTCAGGTAGCATCTTGGTACTCCCCCTGGGCAGGAGAGGTAAAAGCGGAATTCCCCCTTACATGGAACACCTTTGACACCAGGCAGCTGATTGGAGGGCGGCCCCAAACCTCCCCCACCCACTCGGACTCGTTCCAGAAATCTGAGTGTGGGGAGGTTCCGTCCTCTGTCTGCAGCGCCTGGGATCTTCTAGGAGCACTCCGCGTGTCTTCCCGGAGTGTCTACTTGTGCGGGCTACAATGAAAATGCGGGGGTTGTGCTGGAATAGCTGGTAGCATGTAGTGCCTCCCCCTGAACAGGGAAGGTATTTAGCAGAAGTCACCCTGCCAGGGAACACCTGTGACAAGAGGCAACTGCGTGGCGGGTGGCCCCATACCTCCCACACCCACTCGGGCTTGTTCTGGAATTCTGAGTGTGGGGAGGTCCCGTCTTCAGTCTAAAGCGCCTGGTACCACTTATGAGCCCTCCACGTGTCTTCCCGAGTGTCCCCTAGTGTGGGATGCCGGGGAAATTTGGGGGTTTGGCTGGAAATGCAGGTAGAATGTAATGCCTCCCTCAGGACCGGGGAGGTTATTAGCGGATTTCCCCTGCCAGGGAACACCTGTGACACCAGGCAGCTGCGTGGTGGTCGGCCCAAACTTTCCCCACCCACTCGGCCGCGTTCCGGAATTCTGAGAGTTGCGAGGTTCCGTCCTCGTTCTGCAGCACCATGGATCTACTAGGAGCCATCCGCGTGTCTTCCCAGACTGTCTCCTAGTGCGGGCTGCCGGGGAAAGCCGGGCTGGTGCTGGAAATGCAGGTAGCATCTAGTGCCTCCCCCTGGACAGATGAGGTATTTAGCGGAATTCCCCAGCCAGGGAACACCTGTGACACCAGGCAGCTGCGTGGAGGGCGGCCCCAAACCTCTCCCAACAACTTGGCCGCGTTCCAGATTTCTGAGTGTGGGGAGATTCCGTACTCTGTCTGCAGAACCTAGGATTTCCTAGTAGCCCTCCGGGTGTCTTCCCCGAGTTTCTCCTATTGCGGGATGCCGGGGAAAGGCGGAGGTTGGGCTGGAAATGCAGGTAGCATCTAGTGCCTCCCCCTGGACAGATGAGGTATTTAGCGGAATTCCCCCTGCCAGGGAACACATGTGACACCAGGCAGCTTCGTGGATGGCTGCCCCAAACCTCCCCCACCCACTCGAACCCGTTCCGGAATTCTGAGTATGGCGAGGTTCCGTCCTATGTCTGCAGCGACTGGGGTCTCCTAGGAGTCCACCGCGTGTCTTCCCTGAGTGTCTCCTATTGTGGGCTGCCGGGGAAAGCCGGGGGTTGGGCTGGAAATGCAGGTAGCATCTAGTGCCTCCCCCAGGACAGATGAGGTTATTAGCGGAATTCCTCCTGCCAGGGAACACCTGTGACAATAGGCAGCTGGGTGGAGGGCGGCCCCAAACCTCCCCCACCCACTCGACTGCGTTCCGGAATTCTGAGTGTGGGGAGGTTCCGTCCTATGTCTGCAGCACCTGGGATCTCCTCGGTGCCTTCCGCGTGTCTTCCACGAGTGTCTCCTAGTGCGGGTTGCCGGGAAAGGCGGGGGTTGGGCTGGAAATGCAGGTAGCATCTAGTGCCTCACCCTTTACAGATGAGGTATTTAGTGGATTTCCCCAGCCAGGGAACACCTGTGACACCAGGCAGCTGCGTGGAATCCGGGCCCAAACATTTCCCACCCAATCGGCCACGTTCCGGAATTCTGAGTGTGGGGAGGTTTCGTCCTCTGTCTGCAGTGCCTGGGATCTCCTAGGATCCCTCCGCGTGTCTTCCCCGAGTGCATCCTAATGCGGGGTGCCGGGGAAATGCGGGGGTTGGGCTGGAAATACAGGTAGTATATAGTGCCTCCCCCTGGACAGGGGAGGTAATTAGCGGACCTCCCCCTTGTAGGGAACACCTGTGACACGAGGCAGGTGCGTGGAGGGCGGCCACAAACCTTTCCCACCCACTCTGCCGCGTTCCTGAATTCTGAGTGTGGGGAGGTCCGTACACTTTCTGCAGCGCCTGGGATTTCCTAGGAGCCCTCCATGTGCCTTCCCTTAGTGTCTCCTAGTGCGGGCTGCCAGGGAAATTTGGGGATTGGTCTGGAAATGCAGGTAGCATGTAGTGCCTCCCTCTGTACAGGGGCGGTAATAAGCGGTTTTCCCATCGAGGGAACACATGTGACACCACGCAGCTGCGTGAGGTGCGGCCCCAAACCTCCCACACACATTCAGACTCGTTCCGGAATTCTGAGTGTGGGGAAGTCAAGTCTTCGGTCTGAAGAGCCTGGTATCACCTAGGTTCCCTCCACGTGTCTTACCGAGTGTCTCCTAGTGCGGGCTGCCGGTGAAAAACGGTCGTTGGGCTGGAAAAGCAGGTAGCATGTAGTGCCTCCCCCTGGATAGTGGAGGTAATTAGCGGATTTCCCCTGCAAGGGAACACATGTGACACCAGGCAGCTGCGTGGAGGGCGGCCCCAAACCTCTCCCAACAACTTGGCCGCGTTCCAGATTTCTGAGTGTGGGGAGATTCCGTACTCTGTCTGCAGAACCTAGGATTTCCTAGTAGCCCTCCGGGTGTCTTCCCCGAGTTTCTCCTATTGCGGGATGCCGGGGAAAGGCGGAGGTTGGGCTGGAAATGCAGGTAGCATGTAGTGCCTCCCCCTCGACAGGGGAGGTAATTAGCGGACCTCCCACTTGTAGGAAACACCTGTGACACGAGGCAGCTGCATGGAGGGCGGCCACAAACCTCTCTCACCCACTCGGCCGAGTTCCTGAATTCTGAGTGTGGGGAGGTCCGTACACATTCTGAAGCGCCTGGGATTTCCTAGGAGCCCTCCATGTGTCTTCCCCGAGTGTCTCTTATTGCGGGCTGCCTGGGATAGGCGGGGGTTGGGCTGGAAATGTAGGTAGCATCTAGTGCCTCCCCCTGGACAGATGAGGTAATTAGCGGAATTCCCCCTGCCATGGAACATCTGTGACACCAGGCATCTGCGTGGAAGGCGGCCCCAAACCTCCCCCACCCACTCGACCGTGTTCCGGAATTCTGAGTGTGGGGAGGTTCCGTCCTCTGTCTGCAGCGCCTGGGATCTCCTAGGAGCCTTTCGCGTGCCTTCCACGAGTGTCTCCTAGTGCGGGATGCCGGGGAAAGGCGGGTGTTGGGCTGGAAATGCAGGTAGCATCTAGTGCCTCCCCCTGGACAGATGAGGATATTAGCGGAATTCCTCCTGCCAGGGAACACCTGTGACAATAGGCAGCTGCGTGGAGGGCTGCCCCAAACCTCCCCCACCGACTCGACCGCGTTCCGGAATTCTGAGTGTGGGGAGGTTTCGTCATCTGTCTGCAGCGCCTGGGATCTCCTAAGAGCCTTCACCGTGTCTTCCACGAGTGTCTCCTTGTGCGGGCTGCCGTGAAAACGCAGGGGATAGGCTAGAAATGCAGGTAGCATCTTTTGCCTCCCCCTGGACAGATGAGGTAGACAGTGGACTTCCCCCTGTCAGGGAACACCTGTGACACCAGTCAGCTGCGTGGCGGGCTGCCCCAAACCTCCCCCACACACTAGGACGCGTTCCAGAATTCTGAGTGTGGCGAGGATCCTTCCTCTTTATTCAGCGCCTGGGATCTCTTAGGAGCCCTCCGCGTGTCTTCCCTGAGTGTCTCCTAGTGCGGGTTTTGGGGAAATGCGGGGGTTGAGCTGGATAAGCTGGTATCATCTTGTGCCTCTCCCTCTACAGATGAGGTAATTAGCGGAATTCCCCCAGCCAGGGAACACCTGAGACACCAGGCAGCTTCGTGGAGGGCGGCCCCAAACCTCCCACACCCACTCGGCCGAGTTCCGGAATTCTGAGTGTGGCGAGGTTCCGTCCTCGGTTTGCAGCGCCTGGGATCTCCTAGGAGCCTTCCGCCTGTCTTCCCCGAGTGGATCCTTGAGCGGGCTGCCGGGGAAAGCCGGGGGTTGTGCTGGAAATGCAGGTAGCATCTAGTGCCTCCCCCTGGACAGATGAGGTTATTAGCGGAATTCCTCCTGCCAGGGAACACCTGTGACAATAGGCAGCTGCGTGGTGGGCGGCACCAAAACTCTCCCACCCACTCGACCGCGTTCCGGAATTCTGAGTGTGGGGAGATTCCGTCATTGTCTGCAGCGCCTGGGATTTCCTAGGAGCCTTCCGCGTGTCTTCCACGAGTGTCTCCTAGTGCGGGCAGCCGGGAAGACGCGGGGTATAGGCTAGAAATGCAGGTAGCATCTAGTGCCTCCCATGGACAGATGAGGTAATTAGCGGACTTCCGCCTGCCAGGGAACACCAGTGACACCAGGCAGCTGCGTGGAGGGCGGCCCAAAACCTCAACCACCCACTCGGCCACGTTCCGAAATTCTGAGTGTGGGGAGGTTCCGTCCTCGGTCTGCAGCGAATGGGATCACCTAGAAGCCACCTGCGTGTATTCCACGAGTGTCTCCTAGTGCGGGTTGCCGGGAAAACGCGGGGGATAGGCTAGAAATACAGGTAGCATCTAGTGCCGCCCCCTGGACAGATGAGGTAATTAGCGGATTTCCCCATGCCAGGGAACACATGTGACACCAGGCAACTGCGTGGATGGCGGCCCCAAACCTCCCACACCCACTCGACCCCGTTCCGGAATTCTTAGTGTGGCAAGGTTCCGTCCTCTGTCTGCAGCGCCTGGGATCTCCTAGGAGTCCACCGCGTTTCTTCCCCGAGTGTCTCATATTGCAGGCTGCCTGGGAAAGATGGTGGTTGGGCTGGAAATGTAGGTAGCATCTAGTGCCTCCCCCTGGACAGATGAGGTAATTAGCGGAATTCCCCCTGCCAGGGAACACCTGTGACAATAGGCCGCTGCGTGGAAGGCGGCCCCATACCTTCCCCACCCACTCGACCGCGTTCCGGAATTCTGAGTGTGGGGAGGTTCCGTCATCTGTCTGCAGCGCCTGGGATCTCCTAAGAGCCTTCCGCGTGTCTTCCACGAGTGTCTCTTAGTGCGGGCTGCCGGGAAGACGCGGGGGATAGGCTAGAAATGCAGATAGCATCTAGTGCCTCCCCATGGACAGATGAGGTAATTAGCTGACTTCCGCCTGCAAGGGAACACCTGTGACACCAGGCAGCTGCGTGCAGGGCAGCCCCAAATCTCACCCACACACTAGGCCGCGTTCCGGAATTCTGAGTGTAGCGAGGTTCCGTCATCTGTATGCAGTGCCTGGGATATCCTAGGAGCCCTCCGTATGTCTTCCCTGAGTGTCTACTAGTGCGGGCATTGGGGAAAGTCGGGGGTTGGTCTGGATACGCAGGTAGCATCTAGTGCCTCCCCCTGGACAGATGAGGTATTTAGCGGACTTCCCCATGCCAGGGAACACATGTGACACCAGGCAACTGCGTGGATGTCGGCCCCAAACCTCCCACACACACTCGACCCCGTTCCGGAATTCTTAGTGTGGCGAGGTTCCGTCCTCTGTCTGCAGCGCCTCGGATCTCCTAGGAGCCTTCACCGTGTCTTCCACGAGTGTCTCCTAGTGCGGGCTGCCGGGAAAACGCGGGGGATAAGCTAGAAATGCAGGTAGCATCTAGTGCCTCCCCCTGGACAGATGAGGTAATTAGCGGAATTCCCCCTGCCAGGCAACCTCTGAGACACCAGGCAGCTGCGTGGAGGGCGGCCCCAAACCTCCCCCACCCACTCGGCCGAGTTCCGGAATTCTGAGTGTGGCGAGGTTCCGTCCTCGGTTTGCAGCGCCTGGGATCTCCTAGGAGCCTTCTGCGTGTCTTCCACGAGTGTCTCCTAGTGCGGGCTGCCGGGAAGACGCGGGGGATAGGCTAGAAATGCAGGTAACATCTAGTGCCTCCACATGGATAGATGAGGTATTTAGCGGAATTCCGCCTGCCAGGGAACACCTGTGACACCAGGCAGCTGCGAGGAGGGCGGCCCAAATCCTCCCCCACCCACTTGGCCACGTTCCGGGATTCTGAGTGTGGCGAGGTTCCGTCCTCTGTCTGCAGCGCCTGGGATCTCCTAGGAGCCTTCTGCATGTATTCCACGAGTGTCTCCTAGTGCGGGCTGCCGGGAAAACGCGGGGGATAGGCTAGAAATGCAGGTAGCATCTAGTGCCTCCCCCTGGACAGATGAGGTAATAAGCGGAATTCCCCTGCCAGGGAACACCTGTGACAACAGGCAGCTGCGTGTAGGGCTGCCCCAAACCTCCCACACACACTAGGACGCGTTCCAGAATTCTGAGTGTGGCGACGTTCTGTCCTCTGTATTCAGCGCCTGGGATCTCCTAGGTGCCCTCCGCGTGTCTTCCCTGATTGTCTCCTAGTGCGGGATTTGGGGAAATGCGGGGGTTGAGCTGGATACGCAGGTAGCATCTAGTGCCTCCCCCTGGACAGATGAGGTAATTAGCGGAATTCCCCCTGCCAGGGAACACCTGAGACACCAGGCAGCTGCGTGGAGGGCGGCCCCAAACCTCCCCCACCCACTCTGCCGAGTTCCGGAATTCTGAGTGTGGCGAGGTTCCGTCCTCTGTCTGCAGTGCCTGGGATCTCCTAGGAGTCCACCATGTGTCTTCCCCGAGTGTCTCCTAGTGCGGGCTGCCGGGGAAACCCGGGAGGGGGGCTGGAAATGCAGATAGCATCTAGTGCCTCCCCCTGGACAGATGAGGATATTAGCGGAATTCCTCCTGCCAGGGAACACTTGTGACAATAGGCAGCTGCGTGGAGGGCTGCCCCAAACCTCCCCCACCCACTAGACCGCGTTCCGGAATTCTGAGTGTGGGGAGGTTTCGTCATCTGTTTGCAGCGCCTGGGATCTCCTAGGAGACTTCCGTGTGTCTTCCAAGATTGTCTCCTAGTGCGGGCTGTCGGGGAAACCCGGGGGGGGCTGGAAATGCAGGTAGCATCTAGTGCCTCCCCCTGGAAAGATGAGGTAATTAGCGGAATTCCCACTGTCAGGGAACACCTGTTACACCAGGCAGCTGCGTGGAGGTCGGCCCCAAACCTCCCACACCCACTCGGCCGCGTTCCAGAATTCTGAGTGTGGCGAGGTTCCGTCCTCGTTCTGCAGCGCCTGGGATTTCCTAGGAGCCCTCCGCCTGTCTTCCCCGAGTGTATCCATGAGTGGGCTGACGGGGAAAGGCGGGGGTTTGGCTGGAAATACAGGTAGCATCTAGTGCCTCCCCCTGGACAGATGAGGTAATTAGCGGATTTCCCCATGCCAGGGAACACATGTGACACCAGGCAACTGCGTGGATGGCGGCCCCAAACCTCCCACACCCACTCGACCCCGTTCCGGAATTCTTAGTGGGGCAAGGTTCCGTCCTCTGTCTGCAGCGCCTGGGATCTCTTAGGAGTCCACCGCGTGTCTTCCCCGAGTGTCTCATATTGCAGGCTGCCTGGGAAAGACGGTGGTTGTGCTGGAAATGTAGGTAGCATCTAGTGCCTCCCCCTGGACAGATGAGGTAATTAGCGGAATTCCTCCTGCCAGGGAACACCTGTGACAATAGGCAGCTGCGTGGAGGGCGGCCCCAAACCTCCCCCACCCACTCGGCCGAGTTCCGGAATTCTGAGTGTGGCGAGGTTCCGTCCTCGGTTTGCAGCGCCTGGGATCTCCTAGGAGCCTTCTGCGTGTCTTCCACGAGTGTCTCCTAGTGCGGGCTGCCGGGAAGACGCGGGGGATAGGCTAGAAATGCAGGTAGCATCTAGTGCCTCCACATGGATAGATGAGGTATTTAGCGGAATTCCGCCTGCCAGGGAACACCTGTGACACCAGGCAGCTGCGAGGAGGGCGGCCCAAAACCTCCCCCACCCACTTGGCCACGTTCCGGGATTCTGAGTGTGGCGAGGTTCCGTCCTCTGTCTGCAGCGCCTGGGATCTCCTAGGAGCCTTCTGCATGTATTCCACGAGTGTCTCCTAGTGCGGGCTGCCGGGAAAACGCGGGGGATAGGCTAGAAATGCAGGTAGCATCTAGTGCCTCCCCCTGGACAGATGAGGTAATAAGCGGAATTCCCCCTGCCAGGGAACACCTGTGACAACAGGCAGCTGCGTGTAGGGCTGCCCCAAACCTCCCACACACACTAGGACGCGTTCCAGAATTCTGAGTGTGGCGAGGTTCTGTCCTCTGTATTCAGCACCTGGGATCTCCTAGGAGCCCTCCGCGTGTCTTCCCTGATTGTCTCCTAGTGCTTGATTTGGGGAAATGCGGGGGTTGAGCTGGATACGCAGGTAGCATCTAGTGCCTCCCCCTGGACAGATGAGGTAATTAGCGGAATTCCCCCTGCCAGGGAACACCTGAGACACCAGGCAGCTGCGTGGAGGGCGGCCCCAAACCTCCCCCACCCACTCTGCTGAGTTCCGGAATTCTGAGTGTGGCGAGGTTCCGTCCTCTGTCTGCAGTGCCTGGGATCTCCTAGGAGTCCACCATGTGTCTTCCCCGAGTGTCTCCTAGTGCGGGCTGCCGGGGAAACCCGGGCGGGGGGCTGGAAATGCAGATAGCATCTAGTGCCTCCCCCTGGACAGATGAGGATATTAGCGGAATTCCTCCTGCCAGGGAACACCTGTGACAATAGGCAGCTGCGTGGAGGGCTGCCCCAAACCTCCCCCACCCACTAGACCGCGTTCCGGAATTCTGAGTGTGGGGAGGTTTCGTCATCTGTTTGCAGCGCCTGGGATCTCCTAGGAGACTTCCGTGTGTCTTCCAAGATTGTCTCCTAGTGCGGGCTGCCGGGGAAACCCGGGGGGGGCTGGAAATGCAGGTAGCATCTAGTGCCTCCCCCTGGAAAGATGAGGTAATTAGCGGAATTCCCACTGTCAGGGAACACCTGTTACACCAGGCAGCTGCGTGGAGGTCGGCCCCAAACCTCCCCCACCCACTCGGCCGCGTTCCAGAATTCTGAGTGTGGCGAGGTTCCGTCCTCGTTCTGCAGCGCCTGGGATTTCCTAGGAGCCCTCCGCCTGTCTTCCCCGAGTGTATCCATGAGTGGGCTGACGGGGAAAGGCGGGGGTTGGGCTGGAAATACAGGTAGCATCTAGTGCCTCCCCCTGGACAGATGAGGTAATTAGCGGATTTCCCCATGCCAGGGAACACATGTGACACCAGGCAACTGCGTGGATGGCGGCCCCAAACCTCCCACACCCACTCGACCCCGTTCCGGAATTCTTAGTGGGGCAAGGCTCCGTCCTCTGTCTGCAGCGCCTGGGATCTCCTAGGAGTCCACCGCGTGTCTTCCCCGAGTGTCTCATATTGCAGGCTGCCTGGGAAAGACGGTGGTTGTGCTGGAAATGTAGGTAGCATCTAGTGCCTCCCCCTGGACAGATGAGGTAATTAGCGGAATTCCTCCTGCCAGGGAACACCTGTGACAATAGGCAGCTGCGTGGAGGGCGGCCCCATACCTCCCCCACCCACTCGACCGCGTTCCGGAATTCTGAGTGTGGGGAGGTTCCGTCATCGGTCTGCAGCGCCTGGGATATTCTAAGAGCCTTCCGCGTGTCTTCCACGAGTGTCTCTTAGTGCGGGCTGCCGGGAAGACGCGGGGGATAGGCTAGAAATGCAGATAGCATCTAGTGCCTCCCCATAGACAGATGATGTAATTAGCGGACTTCCGCCTGCCAGGGAACACCTGTGACACCAGGCAGCTGCGTGCAGGGCCGCCCCAAATCTCACCCACACACTAGGCCGCGTTCCGGAATTCTGAGTGTAGCGAGGTTCCGTCATCTGTATGCAACGCCTGGGATCTCCTAGGAGCCCTCCGCGTGACTTCCCCGAGTGTCTCCTAGTGCGGGCTGTTGGGGAAATGCGGGAGTTGTCCTGGAAATGCAGGTAGCATCTATTGCCTCCCCCTGGACAAAAGAGGTAATTAGCGGAATTCTCCCAGCCAGGGAACACATGTGACACCATGCAGCTGCGTGGAGGGCGGCCCCAAACCTCCCCCATCCACTCGGCCGCGTTCTGGAATTCTGAGAGTGGCGAGGTTCCGTCCTCTGTCTGCAGCGCCTGGGATCTCCTAGGAGCCCTCCGCGTGACTTCCCCGAGTGTCTCCTAGTGCGGGCTGTTGGGGAAATGCGGGAGTTGTGCTGGAAATGCAGGTAGCATGTAGTGCCTCCCCTTGGACAGATGAGGTATTTAGCGGACTTCCCCCTGCCAGGGAACCCCAGTGACACCAGGCAGCTGCGTGTAGGGCGGCCCTAAACCTCCCCCACCCACTCGGCCGGGTTCCGGTATTCTGGGTGTGGGGAGGTTCCGTCCTATGTCTGCAGCACCTGGGATTTCCTAGGAACCATCCGCGTATCTTCCCCGAGTGTCTCTTTGTGCGGGCTGCCGGGGAAATGCGGGGGTTTGTCTGGAAATGCAGGTAGCATCTAGTGCCTCCCCCTGGACAGATGAGGTAACTAGCGGACTTCCCCCTGCCAGGGAACACCTGTGACACCAGGCAGCTCCGTGGAGTGCGGCCCCAAGCCTCCCCCACCCACTCGGCCCCGTTCCGGAATTCTGAGAGTGGGGAGGTTCCGTTCTCTGTCTGCAGCGCCTAGCATCTCCTAGGATCCCTCCGTGTTTCTTCCCCGAGTGTATCCTACTGCGGTGTGCCAGGGAAATGCGGGGGTTGGGCTGGAAATACAGGTAGTATATAGTGCCTCCCCCTGGACAGGGGAGGTACTTAGCGGACTTCCCCCTTATAGGGAACACCTGTGACACGAGGCAGCTGCTTGGAGGGCGGCCACAAACCTCTCCCAACCACTCTGCCGCGTTCCTGAATTCTGAGTGTGGGGAGGTCCGTACACTTTCTGCAGCGCCTGGGATTTCCTAGGAGCCCTCCATGTGCCTTCCCTTAGTGTCTCCTAGTGCGGGCTGCCAGGGAAATTTGGGGATTGGGCTGGAAATGCAGGTAGCATGTAGTGCCTCCCTATGTACAGGGGCGGTAATTAGCGGTTTTCCCATCGAGGGAACACATGTGACACCACGCAGCTGCGTGAAGTGCGGCCCCAAATCTCCCGCACACATTCAGACTCGTTCCGGAATTCTGAGTGTGGGGAAGTCAAGTCCTCGGTCTGAAGAGCCTGGTATCACCTAGGGGCCCTCCACGTGTCTTCCCGAGTGTCTCCTAGTGCGGGCTGCCGGTGAAAAACGGTCGTTGGGCTGGAAAAGCAGGTAGCTTATAGTGCCTCCCCCTGGATTGTGGAGGTAATTAGCGGATTTCCCCTGCAAGGGAACACATGTGACACCAGGCAGCTGCGTGGAGTGCGGCCCCAAAACTCTCCCAACAACTTGGCCGCGTTCCAGATTTCTGAGTGTGGGGAGATTCCGTACTCTGTCTGCAGAACCTAGGATCTCCTAGTAGCCCTCCGGGTGTCTTCCCCGAGTGTCTCCTAGGGCGGGATGCCGGGGAAAGGCGGAGGTTGGGCTGGAAATGCAGGTAGCATGTAGTGCCTCCCCCTGGACAGGGGAGGTAATTAGCGGAATTGCCCCTGCCAGGGAACACATGTGACACCAGGCATCTGTTTGGGGGGTGGTCCTAATCATCCCCCACCCACTCGGCCGCGTTCCGGAATTCTGAGTGTGGGGAAGTTCCGTAATCTGTCTGCAGTGCCTGGGACCTCCTAGGATAACTCCGCGAGTCTTCCCCGTTTGTATCCAAGTGCGGGGTGCTGGGGAAATGCGGGGGTTGTGCTGGAAATACAGGTAGAATATAGTGCCTCCCACTGGACAGGGGAGGTAATTAGCGGACCTCCCCCTTGTAGGGAACACCTGTGACACGAGGCAGCTGCGTGGACGGTGGCCACAAACCTCTCTCACCCACTCTGCCGCGTTCCTGAATTCTGAGTGTGGGGAGGTCCGTACACATTCTGCAGCGCCTGGGATTTCCTAGGAGCCCTCCATGTGTCTTCCCCTAGTGTCTCTTATTGCGGGCTGCCTGGGATAGGCGGGGGTTGGGCTGGAAATGTAGGTAGCATCTAGTGCCTCCCCCTGGACAGATGAGGTAATTAGCGGAATTCCCCCTGCCATGGAACACCTGTGACAGCAGGCATCTGCGTGGAAGGCGGCCCCAAACCTCCCCCACCCACTCGACCGTGTCCCGGAATTCTGAGTGTGGGGAGGTTCCGTCCTCTGTCTGCAGCGCCTGGGATCTCCTAGGAGCCTTCCGCGTGCCTTCCACGAGTGTCTCCTAGTGCGGGTTGCCGGGAAAACGCGGGGGATAGGCTAGAAATACAGGTAGCATCTAGTGCCTCCCCCTGGACAGATGAGGTAATAAGCGGAATTCCCCCTGCAAGGGAACTCCTGTGACACCAGGCAGCTCTCTGGATGGCGGCCCAAACCTCCCCCACCCACTCGGCCGCGTTCCGGAATTCTGAGTGTGGCGAGGTTCCGTCCTCTCTCTACAGCACCTGGGATCTCCTAGGAGCCATCCGCGTGTCTTCCTCGAGTGTCTCCTAGTGCGGGCTGCCGGGGAATGCCGGAGGGTGACTGGAAATGCAGGTACCATCTAGTGCCTCCACCTGGAAAGATGAGGTAATTAGCGGAATTCCCACTGCCAAGAACACCTGTGACACCAGGCAGCTACGTGGAGGTCGGCCCCAAACCTCCCCCACCCACTCGGCCGCGTTCCAGAATTCTGAGTGTTACGAAGTTCCGTCCTCGGTCTGCAGCGCCTGGGATCTTCTAGGAGCCTTCCGCCTGTCTTCCCCGAGTGGATCCTTGAGCGGGCTGCCGGGGAAAGGCGGGGGGTTTTCTGGAAATGCAGGTAGCATCTAGTGCCTCCCACTGGATAGATGAGGTAATTAGCGGACTTCCCCCTGGCAGGGAACACATGTGACAGTAGGCATCTGCGTGGATGGCGGCCCCAAACTGACCCCGCCCACTCGAACCCATTCCGGATTTCTGAGTATGGCGATGTTCCGTCCACTGTCTGCAGCGCCTGGGATCTCCTAGGAGTCCACCGCGTGTCTTCCCGGAATGGTTCTTAGTGCGGTCTGCCGGGGAAAGGCGGTGGTTGGGCTGGAAATGCAGGTAGCATCTAGTGCCTCCCCCTGGACAGATGAGGTAATTAGCGGACTTCCCCCTGCCTGGGAACACCTGTGACACCAGGCATCTGCGTGGAGGTCGGCCCCAAACTTCCCCACCCACTCGGCCGCGTTCCAGAATTCTAAGTGTGGCGAGGTTCCGTCCTCGGTCTGCAGTGCCTGGAATCTCCTAGGAATCCTCCCCGTGTCTCCCCCGAGTGTCTCATAGTGCGGGCTGCCGGGTAAAGGCGGGGGTAGGTCTGGAATTGCAGGTAGAATCTAGTGCCTCCCCCTGGACACTTCAGGTAATTAGTGGACTTCCCCCTGCCAGGGAACACTTGTGACACCAGGCAGCTACGTGAAAGGCGGCCCCAAACCTCCCCCACCCACTAGGCCGCGTTCAGGAATTCTGAGTGTGGGTAGTTTCCGTCCTCTGTCTGCAGCGCCTGTGATCTACAAGGAGCTCTCCGCGTGTCATACCCGAAAGTCTCTTAGTGCGGGCTGCAGGGGAAAGGCGGTGGTTGGGCTGGAAATGCAGGTAGCATCTAGTGCCTCCCCCTGGACACATGAGGTAATTAGCGGACTTCCCCATGCCAGGGAACACCTGTGACACCAGGAAGCTGCGTGGAGGGCTGCCCAAAATCTCCCCCACCCACTCGGCCACGTTCCGGAATTCTGAGTGTGGGGAGGTTCCGTCCTCTGTCTGCAGCGCCTGGGATCTCCTAGGAGCCTTCTGCATGTATTCCCCGAGTGTCTCCTAGTGCGGGCTGCCGGGAAAACGCGGGGGATAGGCTAGAAATGCAGGTAGCATCTAGTGCCTCCCCCTGGACAGATGAGGTAATAAGCGGAATTCCCCCTGCCAGGGAACACCTGTGACAACAGGCAGCTGCGTGTAGGGCTGCCCCAAACCTCCCACACACACTAGGACGCGTTCCAGAATTCTGAGTGTGGCGAGGTTCTGTCCTCTGTATTCAGCACCTGGGATCTCCTAGGAGCCCTCCGCGTGTCTTCCCTGATTGTCTCCTAGTGCGGGATTTGGGGAAATGCGGGGGTTGAGCTGGATACGCAGGTAGCATCTAGTGCCTCCCCCTGGACAGATGAGGTAATTAGCGGAATTCCCCCTGCCAGGGAACACCTGAGACACCAGGCAGCTGCGTGGAGGGCGGCCCCAAACCTCCCCCACCCACTCTGCTGAGTTCCGGAATTCTGAGTGTGGCGAGGTTCCGTCCTCTGTCTGCAGTGCCTGGGATCTCCTAGGAGTCCACCATGTGTCTTCCCCGAGTGTCTCCTAGTGCGGGCTGCCGGGGAAACCCGGGCGGGGGGCTGGAAATGCAGATAGCATCTAGTGCCTCCCCCTGGACAGATGAGGATATTAGCGGAATTCCTCCTGCCAGGGAACACCTGTGACAATAGGCAGCTGCGTGGAGGGCTGCCCCAAACCTCCCCCACCCACTAGACCGCGTTCCGGAATTCTGAGTGTGGGGAGGTTTCGTCATCTGTTTGCAGCGCCTGGGATCTCCTAGGAGACTTCCGTGTGTCTTCCAAGATTGTCTCCTAGTGCGGGCTGCCGGGGAAACCCGGGGGGGGCTGGAAATGCAGGTAGCATCTAGTGCCTCCCCCTGGAAAGATGAGGTAATTAGCGGAATTCCCACTGTCAGGGAACACCTGTTACACCAGGCAGCTGCGTGGAGGTCGGCCCCAAACCTCCCCCACCCACTCGGCCGCGTTCCAGAATTCTGAGTGTGGCGAGGTTCCGTCCTCGTTCTGCAGCGCCTGGGATTTCCTAGGAGCCCTCCGCCTGTCTTCCCCGAGTGTATCCATGAGTGGGCTGACGGGGAAAGGCGGGGGTTGGGCTGGAAATACAGGTAGCATCTAGTGCCTCCCCCTGGACAGATGAGGTAATTAGCGGATTTCCCCATGCCAGGGAACACATGTGACACCAGGCAACTGCGTGGATGGCGGCCCCAAACCTCCCACACCCACTCGACCCCGTTCCGGAATTCTTAGTGGGGCAAGGCTCCGTCCTCTGTCTGCAGCGCCTGGGATCTCCTAGGAGTCCACCGCGTGTCTTCCCCGAGTGTCTCATATTGCAGGCTGCCTGGGAAAGACGGTGGTTGTGCTGGAAATGTAGGTAGCATCTAGTGCCTCCCCCTGGACAGATGAGGTAATTAGCGGAATTCCTCCTGCCAGGGAACACCTGTGACAATAGGCAGCTGCGTGGAGGGCGGCCCCATACCTCCCCCACCCACTCGACCGCGTTCCGGAATTCTGAGTGTGGGGAGGTTCCGTCATCGGTCTGCAGCGCCTGGGATATCCTAAGAGCCTTCCGCGTGTCTTCCACGAGTGTCTCTTAGTGCGGGCTGCCGGGAAGACGCGGGGGATAGGCTAGAAATGCAGATAGCATCTAGTGCCTCCCCATAGACAGATGAGGTAATTAGCGGACTTCCGCCTGCCAGGGAACACCTGTGACACCAGGCAGCTGCGTGCAGGGCCGCCCCAAATCTCACCCACACACTAGGCCGCGTTCCGGAATTCTGAGTGTAGCGAGGTTCCGTCATCTGTATGCAACGCCTGGGATCTCCTAGGAGCCCTCCGCGTGACTTCCCCGAGTGTCTCCTAGTGCGGGCTGTTGGGGAAATGCGGGAGTTGTGCTGGAAATGCAGGTAGCATCTATTGCCTCCCCCTGGACAAAAGAGGTAATTAGCGGAATTCTCCCAGCCAGGGAACACATGTGACACCATGCAGCTGCGTGGAGGGCGGCCCCAAACCTCCCCCATCCACTCGGCCGCGTTCTGGAATTCTGAGAGTGGCGAGGTTCCGTCCTCTGTCTGCAGCGACTGGGATCTCCTAGGAGCCCTCCGCGTGACTTCCCCGAGTGTCTCCTAGTGCGGGCTGTTGGGGAAATGCGGGAGTTGTGCTGGAAATGCAGGTAGCATGTAGTGCCTCCCCTTGGACAGATGAGGTATTTAGCGGACTTCCCCCTGCCAGGGAACCCCAGTGACACCAGGCAGCTGCGTGTAGGGCGGCCCCAAACCTCCCCCACCCACTCGGCCGGGTTCCGGTATTCTGGGTGTGGGGAGGTTCCGTCCTATGTCTGCAGCACCTGGGATTTCCTAGGAACCATCCGCGTATCTTCCCCGAGTGTCTCTTTGTGCGGGCTGCCGGGGAAATGCGGGGGTTTGTCTGGAAATGCAGGTAGCATCTAGTGCCTCCCCCTGGACAGATGAGGTAACTAGCGGACTTCCCCCTGCCAGGGAACACCTGTGACACCAGGCAGCTCCGTGGAGTGCGGCCCCAAGCCTCCCCCACCCACTCGGCCCCGTTCCGGAATTCTGAGAGTGGGGAGGTTCCGTTCTCTGTCTGCAGCGCCTAGCATCTCCTAGGATCCCTCCGTGTTTCTTCCCCGAGTGTATCCTACTGCGGTGTGCCAGGGAAATGCGGGGGTTGGGCTGGAAATACAGGTAGTATATAGTGCCTCCCCCTGGACAGGGGAGGTACTTAGCGGACTTCCCCCTTATAGGGAACACCTGTGACACGAGGCAGCTGCTTGGAGGGCGGCCACAAACCTCTCCCAACCACTCTGCCGCGTTCCTGAATTCTGAGTGTGGGGAGGTCCGTACACTTTCTGCAGCGCCTGGGATTTCCTAGGAGCCCTCCATGTGCCTTCCCTTAGTGTCTCCTAGTGCGGGCTGCCAGGGAAATTTGGGGATTGGGCTGGAAATGCAGGTAGCATGTAGTGCCTCCCTATGTACAGGGGCGGTAATTAGCGGTTTTCCCATCGAGGGAACACATGTGACACCACGCAGCTGCGTGAAGTGCGGCCCCAAACCTCCCGCACACATTCAGACTCGTTCCGGAATTCTGAGTGTGGGGAAGTCAAGTCCTCGGTCTGAAGAGCCTGGTATCACCTAGGGGCCCTCCACGTGTCTTCCCGAGTGTCTCCTAGTGCGGGCTGCCGGTGAAAAACGGTCGTTGGGCTGGAAAAGCAGGTAGCTTATAGTGCCTCCCCCTGGATTGTGGAGGTAATTAGCGGATTTCCCCTGCAAGGGAACACATGTGACACCAGGCAGCTGCGTGGAGTGCGGCCCCAAAACTCTCCCAACAACTTGGCCGCGTTCCAGATTTCTGAGTGTGGGGAGATTCCGTACTCTGTCTGCAGAACCTAGGATCTCCTAGTAGCCCTCCGGGTGTCTTCCCCGAGTGTCTCCTAGGGCGGGATGCCGGGGAAAGGCGGAGGTTGGGCTGGAAATGCAGGTAGCATGTAGTGCCTCCCCCTGGACAGGGGAGGTAATTAGCGGAATTGCCCCTGCCAGGGAACACATGTGACACCAGGCATCTGTTTGGGGGGTGGTCCTAATCATCCCCCACCCACTCGGCCGCGTTCCGGAATTCTGAGTGTGGGGAAGTTCCGTAATCTGTCTGCAGTGCCTGGGACCTCCTAGGATAACTCCGCGAGTCTTCCCCGTTTGTATCCAAGTGCGGGGTGCTGGGGAAATGCGGGGGTTGTGCTGGAAATACAGGTAGAATATAGTGCCTCCCACTGGACAGGGGAGGTAATTAGCGGACCTCCCCCTTGTAGGGAACACCTGTGACACGAGGCAGCTGCGTGGACGGTGGCCACAAACCTCTCTCACCCACTCTGCCGCGTTCCTGAATTCTGAGTGTGGGGAGGTCCGTACACATTCTGCAGCGCCTGGGATTTCCTAGGAGCCCTCCATGTGTCTTCCCCTAGTGTCTCTTATTGCGGGCTGCCTGGGATAGGCGGGGGTTGGGCTGGAAATGTAGGTAGCATCTAGTGCCTCCCCCTGGACAGATGAGGTAATTAGCGGAATTCCCCCTGCCATGGAACACCTGTGACAGCAGGCATCTGCGTGGAAGGCGGCCCCAAACCTCCCCCACCCACTCGACCGTGTCACGGAATTCTGAGTGTGGGGAGGTTCCGTCCTCTGTCTGCAGCGCCTGGGATCTCCTAGGAGCCTTCCGCGTGCCTTCCACGAGTGTCTCCTAGTGCGGGTTGCCGGGAAAACGCGGGGGATAGGCTAGAAATACAGGTAGCATCTAGTGCCTCCCCCTGGACAGATGAGGTAATAAGCGGAATTCCC
Organism: Camelus bactrianus; assembly: GCF_048773025.1. Lineage (NCBI taxonomy): Eukaryota > Metazoa > Chordata > Mammalia > Artiodactyla > Camelidae > Camelus > Camelus bactrianus. Next base: position 90,943,319 of record NC_133546.1, read on the forward strand.
CCTGCAAGGGAACTCCTGTGACACCAGGCAGCTCTCTGGATGGCGGCCCAAACCTCCCCACCCACTCGGCCGCGTTCCGGAATTCTGAGTGTGGCGAGGTTCCGTCCTCTCTCTACAGCACCTGGGATCTCCTAGGAGCCATCCGCGTGTCTTCCTCGAGTGTCTCCTAGTGCGGGCTGCCGGGGAATGCCGGGGGGTGACTGGAAATGCAGGTACCATCTAGTGCCTCCACCTGGAAAGATGAGGTAATTAGCGGAATTCCCACTGCCAGAGAACACCTGTGACACCAGGCAGCTACGTGGAGGTCGGCCCCAAACCTCCCCCACCCACTCGGCCGCGTTCCAGAATTCTGAGTGTTACGAAGTTCTGTCCTCGGTCTGCAGCGCCTGGGATCTTCTAGGAGCCTTCCGCCTGTCTTCCCCGAGTGGATCCTTGAGCGGGCTGCCGGGGAAAGGCGGGGGGTTTTCTGGAAATGCAGGTAGCATCTAGTGCCTCCCACTGGATAGATGAGGTAATTAGCGGACTTCCCCCTGGCAGGGAACACATGTGACAGTAGGCATCTGCGTGGATGGCGGCCCCAAACTGACCCCGCCCACTCGAACCCATTCCGGATTTCTGAGTATGGCGATGTTCCGTCCACTGTCTGCAGCGCCTGGGATCTCCTAGGAGTCCACCGCGTGTCTTCCCGGAATGGTTCTTAGTGCGGTCTGCCGGGGAAAGGCGGTGGTTGGGCTGGAAATGCAGGTAGCATCTAGTGCCTCCCCCTGGACAGATGAGGTAATTAGCGGACTTCCCCCTGCCTGGGAACACCTGTGACACCAGGCATCTGCGTGGAGGTCGGCCCCAAACTTCCCCACCCACTCGGCCGCGTTCCAGAATTCTAAGTGTGGCGAGGTTCCGTCCTCGGTCTGCAGTGCCTGGAATCTCCTAGGAATCCTCCCCGTGTCTCCCCCGAGTGTCTCATAGTGCGGGCTGCCGGGTAAAGGCGGGGGTAGGTCTGGAATTGCAGGTAGAATCTAGTGCCTCTCCCTGGACACTTCAGGTAATTAGTGGACTTCCCCCTGCCAGGGAACACTTGTGACACCAGGCAGCTACGTGAAAGGCGGCCCCAAACCTCCCCCACCCACTAGGCCGCGTTCAGGAATTCTGAGTGTGGGTAGTTTCCGTCCTCTGTCTGCAGCGCCTGTGATCTACAAGGAGCTCTCCGCGTGTCATACCCGAAAGTCTCTTAGTGCGGGCTGCAGGGGAAAGGCGGTGGTTGGGCTGGAAATGCAGGTAGCATCTAGTGCCTCCCCCTGGACACATGAGGTAATTAGCGGACTTCCCCATGCCAGGGAACACCTGTGACACCAGGAAGCTGCGTGGAGGGCTGCCCAAAATCTCCCCCACCCACTCGGCCACGTTCCGGAATTCTGAGTGTGGGGAGGTTCCGTCCTCTGTCTGCAGCGCCTGGGATCTCCTAGGAGTCCTACGCGTGTCTTCCCCGAGTGTCTCCTACTGCGGGCTGCCTTGGAAAGGCGGGGGTTGGGCTGGAAATGTAGGTAGCATCTAGTGCCTCCCCCTGGACAAATGAGGTAATTAGCGGAATTCCCCCTGCCAGGGAACACCTGTGACACCAGACAACTGCGTGAAAGGCGGCCCCAAACCTCCCCCACCCACTCGAACCAGTTCCAGAATTCTGATTATGGCGAGGTTCCGTCCTCTGTTTGCAGCGCCTGGGATCTCCTAGGAGCCTTCCTCGTGACTTCCACGAGTGTCTCCTAGTGCGGGTTGCCGGGAAAACGCGGGGGATAGGCTAGAAATGCAGGTAGCATATAGTGCCTCCCCATGGACAGATGAGGTAATTAGCGGACTTCCGCCTCACAGGGAACACCTGTGACAACAGGCAGCTGCGTGGAGGGCGGCCGAAAACCTCAACCAACCACTCGGCCACATTCCGGAATTCTGAGGGTGGCGAGTATCCGTCCTCTGTCTGCAGCGACTGGGATCTCCTAGGAGTCCTCCGCGTGTCTTCCCCGAGTGTCTCCTAGTGCGGGCTACCGGGGAAATTAGGGGGTTTGTCTGGAAATGCATGTAGCATCTAGTGCCTCCCCCTGGATAGATGAGTTATTTAACGGAATTCCCACTGCCAGGGAAAACCTGTTACACCAGGCAGCTGCGTGGAGGGCGGCCCCAATCCTACCCCACCCACTCGGCCGCGTTCCGGAATTCTGAGTGTGGCGAGGTTCCGTCCTCGGCCTGCAGCGCCTGGGATCTCCTAGGAGCCTTCCGCCTGTCTTCCCCGAGTTGATCCTTGAGCGGGCTGCCGGGGAAAGCGGGGGTTGTGCTGGAAATGCAGGTAGCCTCTAGTGCCTCCCACTGGACAGATGAGGTAATTAGCGGACTTCCCCCTGGCAAGGAACACATGTGACACCAGGCAGCTGCGTGGATGGCGGCCCCAAACTTCCCACACACAATCACCCCGTTCCGTAATTCTGAGTATGGCGAGGTTCCGTCCTCTGTCTGCTGCGCCTGGGATCTCCTAGGAGTCCACCGCGTGTCTTCCCCGAGTGTATCCTATTGTGGGCTGCCGGGGAAAGGCGGGGGTTGGGATGGAAATGTAGGTAGCTTCTAGTGCCTCACCCTGGACAGATGAGTTTATTAGCGGAATTCCTCCTGCCAGGGAACACATGTGACACCACGCAGCTGCGTGATGGGCGGCCCCAAACCTCCCACACACATTCGGACTCGTTCCGGAATTCTGAGGGTGGGGAAGTCAAGTCTTCGATCTGAAGCGCCTGGTATTATCTAGGAGCCCAACACGTGTCTTCCCGAGTGTCTCCTAGTGCGGGATGCTGGTGAAAAACGGTCGTTGGGCTGGAAAAGCAGGTAGCATGTAGTGCCTCCCCCTGGATAGTGGAGGTAATTAGCGGATTTCCCCTGCAAGGGAACACATGTGACACCAGTCAGCTGTGTGGAGGGCGGCCCAAAATCTCCCCCACCCACTCGGCCGCGTTCCGGAATTCTGAGTGTTGGGAGGTTCCGTACTCTGACTGCAGCGCCTTTGATCACCTAGGAGCCCTCCGCGTGTATTCGCCGAGTGTTTACTTGTGGGGGTGGCAGGGAAATCCTGGTGTTGTCCTGGAATTTCAGGTAGCATCTAGGGTCTCCCCCTGGGCAGGAGAGGTAAAAGCAGAATTCCCCCTGACATGGAACACCTTTGACACCAGGCAGCTGATTGGAGGGCGGCCCCAAACCTCCCCCACCCACTCGGACGCGTTCCGGATATCTGAGTGTGGGGAGGTTCCGTCCTCGGTTTGCAGCGCCTGGGATCTTCTAGGAGCACTCCGCGTGTCTTCCCGGAGTGTCTACTTGTGCGGGCTACAAAGAAAATGCGGGGGTTGTGCTGGAATAGCTGGTAGCATGTAGTGCCTCCCCCTGAACAGGGAAGGTAATCAGCCGAATTCACCCTGCCAGGGAACACCTGTGACAAGAGGCAACTGCGTGGCGGGTGGCCCCATACCTCCCACACCCACTCGGGCTTGTTCTGGAATTCTGAGTGTGGGGAGGTCCCGTCTTCGGTCTAAAGCGCCTGGTACCACCTAGGAGCCCTCCACGTGTCTTCCCGTGTGTCTCCTAGTGCGGGATGTCGGGGAAATTTGGGGGTTTGGCTGGAAATGCAGGTAGAATGTAGTGCCTCCCTCAGGACCAGGGAGGTTATTAGCGGATTTCCCCTGCCAGGGAACACCTGTGACAGCAGGTAGCTGCGTGGAATCCGGGCCCAAACATTTCCCACCCAATTGGCCACGTTCCGGAATTCTGAGTGTGGGGAGGTTTCGTCCTCTGTCTGCAGTGCCTGGGATCTCCTAGGAGCCCTCTGCGTGTCTTCCACATTGTACCTTTTTGCGGGGTGCCGGGGAAATGAGGGGGTTGGGCTGGAAATGCAGGTAGCATCTAGTGCCTCCCACTGGACAGGGGAGGTAATTAGCGGCTTCCCCCTGCCAGGGAACACATGTGATACCAGGCAGCTTCGTGGAGGGTGGCCCCAAATCTCCCACACCCACTCGGCCGTGTTCCGGAATTTTGAGTGTGGGGAGGTCTTTACACTGTCTGCAGAAATTGGGATCTTCTAGGAGCCCTCCGCGTTCCTTCCCCGAGTGTCTCCTATTGCGGGCTGCCCGGAAATAAGGGGGTTGTGCTGTAAAAGAAGGTAACATGTAGTGTCTCCCCCGGGACAGGGGAGGAAATTAGCGGAATTCACCCAGCCAGGAAACACCTGTGACACCAGGCAGCTGCGTACAGGGTGGTACCAAACATCCCCCACCCACACGGCAGCGTTCCGGAATTCTGAGAGTGGGGAAGTTCCGTACTCTGTCCGCAGAGCCTGGGATCTCCTAGGATCCCTCCGCGTGTCTTCCCCGAGTGTATACTAGTGCGGGGTGCCTTGGAAATGCGGGGGTTGTGCTGGAAATACAGGTAGTATATAGTGCCTCCCCCTGGACAGGGGAGGTAATTAGCGGACCTCCCCCTTGTAGGGAACACCTGTGACACGAGGCAGCTGCGTGGATGGCGGCCACAAACCTCTCCCACCCACTCTGCCGCGTTCCTGAATTCTGAGTGTGGGGAGTTCCGTACACTTTCTGCAGCGCCTGGGATTTCCTAGGAGCCCTCCATGTGTCTTCCCCTAGTGTCTCCTAGTGCGGGCTGCCGGGGAAATTTGGGGATTGGGCTGGAAATGCAGGTAGCATGTAGTGCCTCCCTCTGTACAGGGGCGGTAATTAGCGGTTTTCCCATCGAGGAAACACATGTGACACCAGGCAGCTGCGTGAAGTGCGGCCCCAAACCTCCCACACACATTCAGACACGTTCCGGAATTCTGAGTGTGGGGAAGTCAAGTCTTCGGTCTGAAGCACCTGGTATCACCTAGGGGCCCTCCACGTGTCTTTCCGAGTGTCTCCTAGTGCGGGCTGCCGGTGAAAAACGGTCGTTGGGCTGCAAAAGCAGGTAGCATGTAGTGCCTCCCCCTGGATTTTGGAGGTAATTAGCGGATTTTCCCTGCAAGGGAACACATGTGACACCAGGCAGCTGCGTGGAGGGCGGCCCCAAAACTCTCCCACAAACTTGGCCGCGTTCCAGATTTCTGAGTGTGGGGAGATTCCGTACTCTGTCTGCAGAACCTAGGATCTCCTAGTAGCCCTCCGGGTGTCTTCCCCGAGTGTCTCCTTGGGCGGGATACCGGGGAAAGGCGGAGGTTGGGCTGGAAATGCAGGTAGCATGTAGTGCCTCGCCCTGGACAGGGGAGGTAATTAGCGGAATTCCCCCTGCCTGGGAACACATGTGACACCAGGCATCTGTGTGGAGGGTGGTCCTAATCATCCCCCACCCACACGGCCGCGTTCCAGAATTCTGAGTGTGGGGAAGTTCCGTAATCTGCCTGCAGTTACTGGGATCTCCTAGGATCCCTCCGCGTGTCTTCCCCGTGTGTATCCTAGTGCGGGGTTCCGGGGAAATGCGGGGGTTGTGCTGGAAATACAGGTAGTATATAGTGCCTCCCCCTGGACAGGGGAGGTAATTAGCGGAATTCCCCCATGTAGGGAACACCTGTGACACGAGGAAGCTGCGTGGAGGGCGGCCACAAACCTCTGCCACCCACTCTGCCGCGTTCCTGAATTCTCAGTGTTGGGAGGTCCGTACACATTCTGCAGCGCCTGGGATTTCCTAGGAGCCCTCCATGTGTCTTCCCCGAGTGTCTCTTATTGCGGGCTGCCTGGGATAGGCGGGGGTTGGGCTGGAAATGTAGGTAGCATCTAGTGCCTCCCCCTGGACAGATGAGGTAATTAGCGGAATTCCCCCTGCCATGGAACACCTGTGACAGCAGGCATCTGCGTGGAAGGCGGCCCCAAACCTCCCCCACCCACTCGACCGTGTTCCGGAATTCTGAGTGTGGGGAGGTTCCGTCCTCTGTCTGCAGCGCCTGGGATCTCCTAGGAGCCTTCCGCGTGCCTTCCACGAGTGTCTCCTAGTGCGGGTTGCCGAGAAAACGCGGGGGATAGGCTAGAAATGCAGGTAGCATCTTGTGCCTCACCCTGGACAGATGAGGTAATAAGCGGAATTCCCCCTGCCAGGGAACTCCTGTGACACCAGGCAGCTCTGTGGAAGGCGGCCCAAACCTCCCCCACCCACTCGGACGCGTTCCGGAATTCTGAGTGTGGCGAGGTTCCGTCCTCTCTCTACAGCACCTGGGATCTCCTAGGAGACATCCGCGTGTCTTACCCGAGTGTCTCCTAGTGCGGGCTGCCGGGGAATGCCGGGTGGTGGCTGGAAATGCAGGTACCATCTAGTGCCTCCCCCTGGAACGATGAGGTAATTAGCGGAATTCCCACTGCCAGAGAACACCTGTGACACCAGGCAGCTGCGTGGAGGTCGGCCCCAAACATCCCCCACCCACTCGGCCTCGTTCCAGAATTCTGAGTGTGGCGAGATTCCGTCCTCGATCTGCAGGGCCTGGGATCTCCTAGGAGCCCTCCGCCTGTCTTCCCCGAGTGTATCCTAGAGCGGGCTTCCGGGGAAATGCGGGTGTTGGGCTGGAAATGCAGGTAGCATCTAGTGACTCCCCCTGGACATATGAGGTAATTAGCGGACTTCCCCATGCCAGGGAACACATGTGACACCAGGCAACTGCATGGATGGCGGCCCCAAAACTCCCACACCCACTCGAACCCTTTCCAGAATTCTTAGTGTGGCGAGGTTCCGTCCTCTGTCTGCAGTGCCTGGGATCTCCTAGGAGTCCACCGCGTGTCTTCCCCGAGTTTCTCCTATTGCGGGCTGCCTGGGAAAGACGGTGGTTGGGCTGGAAATGTAGGAAGCATCTAGTGCCACCCCCTGGACTGATGATGTAATTAGCGGAATTCCCCCTGCCAGTGAACACCTGAGACACCAGGCAGCTGCATGGAGGGCGGCCCCAAATCTCCCCCAACCACTCGGCCGAGTTCCGGAATTCTGAGTGTGGCGAGGTTCCGTCCTCTGTCTGCAGTGCCTGGGAACTCCTAGGAGTCCACCACGTTTCTTCCCAGAGTGTCTCCTAGTGCGGGCTGCCGGGGTAACCCGGGGGGGGGGCTGGAAATGCAGGTAGCATCTAGTGCCTCCCCCTGGACAGATGAGGATATTAGCGGAATTCCTCCTGCCAGGGAACACCTGTGACAATAGGCAGCTGCGTGGAGGGCTGCCCCAAACCTCCCCCACCCACTCGACCGCGTTCCGGAATTCTGAGTGTGGGGAGGTTTCGTCATCTGTTTGCAGCGCCTGGGATCTCCTAGGAGCCTTCCGCGTGTCTTCCTCGATTGTCTCCTAGTGCGGGCTGCCGGGGAAAGCCGGGGGGGGCTGGAAATGCAGGTAGCATTTAGTGCCTCCCCCTGGAAAGATGAGGTAATTAGTGGAATTCCCACTGCCAGGGAACACCTGTTACACCAGGCAGCTGCGTGGAGGTCGGCCCCAAACCTCTCCCACCCACTCGGCCGCGTTCCAGAATTCTGAGTGTGGCGATGTTCCGTCCTCGTTCTGCAGCGCCTGGGATCTCCTAGGAGCCCTCCGCCTGTCTTCCCGAGTGTATCCATGAGTGGGATGACGGGGAAAGTCGGGGGTTGGGCTGGAAATGCAGGTAGCATCTAGTTCCTCCCCCTGGACAGATGTAGTAATTAGCGGATTTCCCCATGCCAGGGAACACATGTGACACCAGGCAACTGCGTGGATGACGGCCCCAAACCTCCCACACCCACTCGACCCCGTTCCGGAATTCTTAGTGTGGCAAGGTTCCGTCCTCTGTCTGCAGCGCCTGGGATCTCCTAGAAGTCCACCGCGTTTCTTCCCCGAGTGTCTCATATTGCAGGCTGCCTGAGAAAGATGGTGGTTGGGCTGGAAATGTAGGTAGCATCTAGTGCCACCCCCTGGACAGATGAGGTAATTAGCGGAATTCCTCCTGCCAGGGAACACCTGTGACAATAGGCAGCTGCGTGGAGGTCGGCCCCATACCTCCCACACCCACTCGACCGCGTTCCGGAATTCTGAGTGTGGGGAGGTTCCGTCATCTGTCTGCAGCGCCTGGGATCTCCTAATAGCCTTCCGCGTGTCTTCCACGAGTGTCTCTTAGTGCGGGCTGCCGGGAAGACGCGGGGGATAGGCTAGAAATGCAGATAGCATCTAGTGCCTCCCCATGGACAGATGAGGTAATTAGCGGACTTCCGCCTGCCAGGGAACACCTGTGACACCAGGCAGCTGCGTGCAGGGCAGCCCCAAATCTCACCCACACACTAGGCCGCGTTCCGGAATTCTGAGTGTAGCGAGGTTCCGTCATCTGTATGCAGCGCCTGGGATATCCTAGGAGCCCTCCGTATGTCTTCCCTGAGTGTCTCCTAGTGCGGGCATTGGGGAATGTCGGGGGTTGGGCTGGATACGCAGGTAGCATCTAGTTCCTCCCCCTGGACAGATGAGGTATTTAGCGGACTTCCCCATGCCAGGGAACACATGTGACACCAGGCAACTGCGTGGATGTCGGCCCCAAACCTCCCACACCCACTCGACCGTGTTCCGGAATTCTGAGTGTGGGGAGGTTCCGTCCTCTGTCTGCAGCGCCTGGGATCTCCTAGGAGCCCTCCGCTTGTCTTCCCCGAGTGTATCCTAGAGCGGGTTGCCGGGGAAAGGCGGGGTTTGGGCTGGATGTGCAGGTAGCATCTAGTGCCTCCCCCTGGACAGATGAGGTAATTAGCGGACTTCCCCATGCCAGGGAACACATGTGACACCAGACAACTGCGTGGATGGCGGCCCCAAAATTCCCACACCCACTCGACCCCGTTCCGGAATTCTTAGTGTGGCGAGGTTCCGTCCTCTGTTTGCAGTGCACGGGATCTCCTAGGAGTCCACCGCGTGTCTTCCCCGAGTGTCTCCTATTGCAGGCTGCCTGGGAAAGACGGTGGTTGTGCTGGAAATGTAGGTAGCATCTAGTGCCACCCCTGGACAGATGAGGTAATTAGCGGACTTCCCCCTGGCAGGGAACACATGTGACAGTAGGCAGCTGCGTGGATGGCGGCCACAAACCTCCCCCACACACTCGAACCCGTTCCGGAATTCTGAGTATGGCGATGTTCCGTCCTCGGTCTGCAGCGCCTGTAATCTCCAAGGAGGTCTCCGTGTGTCTTACCCGAATATCTCTTAGTGCGTGCTGCAGGGGAAAGGCGGTGGTTGTGCTGGAAATGCAGGTAGCATCAAGGGCCTCCCCCTGGACACATGAGGTAATTAGCGGAATTCCCCATGCCAGGGATCAAATGTGACAGTAGGCAGCTGCGTGGATGGCGGCCCCAAACCTCCCCCACCCACTCGAACCCGTTCCGGAATTCTGAGTATGGCGATGTTCCGTCCTCGGTCTGCAGCGCCTGTAATCTCCAAGGAGCTCTCCGTGTGTCTTACCCGAATGTCTCTTAGTGCGGGCTGCAGGGGAAAGGCGGTGGTTGGGCTGGAAATGCAGGAAGCATCTAGTGCCCCCCCTGGACACATGAGGTAATTAGCAGAATTCCCCATGCCAGGGAACACATGTGACAGTAGGCAGCTGCGTGGATGGCGGCCCCAAACCTCCCCCACCCACTCGGCCACGTTCCGGAATTCTGAGTGTGGCGAGGTTCCGTCCTTTGTCTGCAGCGCCTGGGATCTCCTAGGAGTCCTCCGCGTGTCTTCCCCGAGTGTCTCCTAGTGCGGGCTGCCGTGGAAATGCGGGGGTTGTGCTGGAAAAGTAGGTAGCATCTAGTGCCTCCCCCTGGACAGATGAGGTAATTAGCGGAATTCCCCCTGCCAGGGAACACCTGTGACACCAGGCAGCTGCGTGTAGGGCTGCCCCAAACCTCCCCCACACACTGGGACGCGTTCCAGAATTCTGAGTGTGGCAAGGTTCCGTCCTCTGTATTCAGCGCCTGGGATCTCCTAGGATCCCTCCGCGTTACTTCCCCGAGTGTATCCTACTGTGTTGTGCCGGGGAAATGCTGGGGTTGGGCTGGAAATACAGGTAGTATATAGTGCTTCCCCTGGACAGGGGAGGTAATTAGCGGACTTCCCACTTGTAGGGAACACCTGTGACACGAGGCAGCTGCGTGGATGGCGGCCACTATCCTCTCCCACCCACTCTGCCTCATTCCTAAATTCTGAGTGTGGGGAGATCCGTACAATTTCTGCAGCGCCTGGGATTTCCTGGGAGCCCTCAATGTGTCTTCCCCTAGTGTCTCCTAGTGTGGAGGGCGGCCCAAAACCTCCCCCACCCACTCGGCCGCGTTCCGGAATTCTGAGTGTAGGGAGGTTCCGTATTCTGACTGCAGCGCCTTTGATCACCTAGGAGCCCTCCGCGTGTATTCGCCGAGTGTCTACTTGTGGGGGTGGCAGGGAAATCCTGGTGTTGTCCTGGAATTTCAGGTAGCATCTAGGGACTCCCCCTGGGCAGGAGAGGTAAAAGCGGAATTCCAACTCACATGGAACACCTTTGACATCAGGCATCTGATTGGAGGGCGGCCCCAAACCTCCCCCACCCACTCGGACGCGTTCCGGAAATCTGAGAGTGGGGAAGTTCCGTACTCTGTCTGCAGCGCCTGGGATCTCCTAGGATCCCTCCGCGTGTCTTCCCCGAGTGTCTCCTAGTGCGAGCTGCCGGGGAAATTTGGGGATTGGGCTGGAAATGCAGGTAGCATGTAGTGCCTCCCTCTGTACAGGGGCGGTAATTAGCGGTTTTCCCATCGAGGGAACACATGTGACTCCACGCAGCTGCGTGAAGTGCGGCCCCAAACCTCCCACACACATTCAGACTCGTTCCGGAATTCTGAGTGTGGGGAAGTCAAGTCTTCGGTCTGAAGCGCCTGGTATCACCTAGGGGCCCTCCACGTGTCTTCCCGATTGTCTCCTATTGCGGGCGGCCGGTGAAAAACGGTCGTTGGACTGGAAAACAGGTAGCATCTAGTGCCTCCCCCTGTAAAGATGAGGTAATTAGCGGACTTCCCACTGCCAGGGAACACCTGTAACACCAGGCAGCTGCGTGGAGGTCGGCCCCAAACCTCCCCAACCCACTCGGCCGCGTTCCAGAATTCTGAGTGTGGCGATGTTCCGTCCTCTTTCTGCAGGGCCTGGGAACTCCTAGGAGCCCTCCGCCTGTTTTCCCCGAGTGTATCCTAGAGCGGGCTGCCGGGGAAAGTCGGGGGTTGGGTTGGAAATGCAGGTAGCCTCTAGTGCCTCCCACTGGACAGATGCGTTAATTAGCGGACTTCCCACTGGCAGGGAACAAATGTGACACCAGGCAGCTGCGTGGATGGCGGCCCCAAACCTCCCCCACCCACTCGACCCCGTTCCGTAATTCTGAGTGTAGCGAGGTTCCGTCCTCTGTATGCAGCGCCTGGGATATCCTAGGAGCCCTCCGTATGTCTTCCCTGAGTGTCTCCTAATGAGGGCATTGGGGAAAGTCGGTGGTTGGGCTGGATATGCAGGTAGCATCTAGTGACTCCCCCTGGACAGTTGAGGTATTTAGCGGACTTCCCCCTGCCAGGGAACACCTGTGACACCAGGCAGTTGCGTGTAGGGCGGCCCCAAACCTCCCCAACCCACTCGGCCGCGTTCCAGAATTCTGAGTGTGGCGAGGTTCCGTCCTCGTTCTGCAGCGCCTGGGAACTCCTAGGAGCCCTCCGCCTGTCTTCCCCGAGTGTATCCTAGAGCGGGCTGCCAGGGAAAGTCGGGGGTTGGGCTGGAAATGCAGGTAGCATCTAGTGCCTACCCCAGGACAGATGAGGTAATTAGCGGACTTCCTCATGCCAGGGAACACTTGTGACACCAGGCAACTGCGTGGATGGCGGCCCTAAAAGTCCCAGACCCACTCGACCCCGTTACGGAATTATTAGTGTGGCGAGGTTTCGTCCTCTGTCTGCAGCGCCTGGGATCTCCCAGGAGTCCACCGCGTTTCTTCCCCGAGTGTCTCTTATTGCAGGCTGCCTGGGAAAGACGGTGGTTGGGCTGGAAATATAGGTAGCATCTAGTGCCTCCCCCTGGACAGATGAGGTAATTAGCGGAATTCCCCCTGCCAGGGAACACCTGTGACACCAGGCAACTGCGTGGAAGGCGGCCCCAAACCTCCCCCACCCACTCGACCGTGTTCCGGAATTCTGAGTGTGGGGAGGTTCCGTCCTCTGTCTGCAGCGACTGGGATCTCCTAGGAGCCTTCCGCGTGTCTTCCAAGAGTGTCTCCTAGTGCGGGCTGCCGGGAAAACGCGGGGGAAAGGCTAGAAATGCAGGTAGCATCTTGTGCCTCACCCTGGACAGATGAGGAAATTAGCGGAATTCCCCCTGCCAGGGAACACCTGAGACACCAGGCAGCTGCGTGGAGGGCGACCCAAAACTCCCCCACCCACTCGGCAGCATTCCAGAATTCTGAGTGTGGCGAGGTTCCGTCATTGGCCTGCAGCGCCTGGGATCTCCCAGGAGCTTTCCGCCTGTCTTCCCCGAGTGGATCCTTCAGCGGGCTGCCGGGGAAAGGCGGGGGTTGTGCTGGAAATGCAGGTAGCCTCTAGTGCCTCCCACTGGACAGATGCGTTAATTAGCGGACTTCCGACTGGCAGGGAACAAATGTGACACCATCCAGCTGCGTGGATGGCGGCCCCAAACCTCCCCCACCCACTCGACCCCGTTCCGTAATTCTGAGTGTAGCGAGGTTCCGTCCTGTGTATGCAGCGCCTGGGATATCCTAGGAGCCCTCCGTATGTCTTCCCTGAGTGTCTCCTAGTGCGGGCATTGGGGAAAGTCGGTGGTTGGGCTGGATACGCACGTAGCATCTAGTGACTCCCCCTGGACAGATGAGGTATTTAGCGGACTTCCCCCTGCCAGGGAACACCTGTGACACCAGGCAGTTGCGTGTAGGGCGCCCCAAACCTCCCCCACACACTAGGACGCATTTCAGAATTCTGAGGGTTGCGAGGTTCCGTCCTCTGTATTCAGCGCTTGGGATCTCCTAGGATCCCTCCGCGTTACTTCCCCGAGTGTATCCTACTGTGGTGTGCCGGGGAAATGCGGGGGTTGGGCTGGAAATACAGGTAGTATATAGTGCCTCCCCCTGGACAGGGGAGGTAATTAGCGGACTTCCCCTTGTAGGGAACACCTGTGACACGAGGCAGCTGCGTGGAAGGCGGCCACAAACCTCTCCCACCCACTCTGCCTCGTTCCTGAATTCTGAGTGTGGGGAGGTCCGTACACTTTCTGCAGCGCCTGGGATTTCCTAGGAGCCCTCCATGTGTCTTCCCCTAGTGTCACCTAGTGCGGGCTGCCGGGGAAATTTGGGGATTGGGCTGGAAATGAAGGTAGCATGTAGTGCCTCCCTCTGTACAGGGGCGGTAATTAGCGGATTTCCCATCAAGGGAACACATGTGACACCACGCAGCTGCGTGAAGTGCGGCCCCAAACCTCCCACACACATTCGGACTCGTTCCTGAATTCTGACTGTTGGGAGGTTCCGTACTCTGACTGCAGCGCCTTTGATCACCTAGGAGCCCTCCGCGTGTATTCGCTGAGTGTCTACTTGTGGGGGTGGCAGGGAAATCCTGGTGTTGTCCTGGAAATTCAGGTAGCATCTAGTGACTCCCCCTGGGCAGGAGAGGTAAAAGCGGAATTCCCCCTGACATGGAACACCTTTGACATCAGGCAGCTGATTGGAGGGCGGCCCCAAACCTCCCCCACCCACTCGGACGCGTTCCGGAAATCTGAGTGTGGGGAGGTTCCGTCCTCTGTCTGCAGCGCCTGGGATCACCTAGGAGCCATCCGCGTGCCTTCCACGAGTGTATCCTAGTGCGGGCTGCCGGGAAAACGTGGGTGATAGACTAGAAATGCAGGTAGCATCTAGTGCCTCCCCCTGGACAGATGAGGTAATAAACGGACTTCCCCCTGCCAGGGAACACCTCTGACACCAGGCAGCTGCGTGGAGGGCTGCCCCAAACTTCCCCCACACTCTAGGACGCGTTCCAAAATTCTGAGTGTTGCAAGGTTCCGTCCTCTGTATTCAGCGCCTGGGATTTCCTAGGAGCCATCCGCGTGTCTTCCCTTAGTGTCTCCTAGTGCGGGCTTTGGGGAAATGCGTGGGTTGAGCTGGATACGCAGGTAGCATCTAGTGCCTCCCCCTGGACAGATGAGGAAATTAGCGGAATTCCCCCTGCCAGGGAACACCTGAGACACCAGGCAGCTGCGTGGAGGGCGACCCAAAACTCCCAAACCCACTCGGCAACATTCCAGAATTCTGAGTGTGGCGAGGTTCCGTCATTGGCCTGCAGCGCCTGGGATCTCCCAGGAGCTTTCCGCCTGTCTTCCCCGAGTGGATCCTTCAGCGGGCTGCCGGGGAAAGGCGGGGGTTGTGCTGGAAATGCAGGTAGCCTCTAGTGCCTCCCACTGGACAGATGCGTTAATTAGCGGACTTCCGACTGGCAGGGAACAAATGTGACACCATCCAGCTGCGTGGATGGCGGCCCCAAACCTCCCCCACCCACTCGACACCGTTCCGTAATTCTGAGTGTAGCGAGGTTCCGTCCTCTGTATGCAGCGCCTGGGATATCCTAGGAGCCCTCCGTATGTCTTCCCTGAGTGTCTCCTAGTGCGGGCATTGGGGAAAGTCGGTGGTTGGGCTGGATACGCACGTAGCATCTAGTGACTCCCCCTGGACAGATGAGGTATTTAGCGGACTTCCCCCTGCCAGGGAACACCTGTGACACCAGGCAGTTGCGTGTAGGGCGCCCAAAACCTCCCCCACACACTAGGCCGGGTTCCGGTATTCTGAGTGTGGGGAGGTTCCATCCTATGTCTGCAGCGCCTTGGATCTCCTAGGAGCCCTCAGCGTGTCTTCCCCGAGTGTCTCCTAGTGCGGGCTGCCGGGGAAAGCCGGGGGGGGCTGGAAATGCAGGTAGCTTCTAGTGCCTCCCCCTGGAAAGATGAGGTAATTAGCGGAATTCCCACTGCCAGGGAACACCTGTGACACCAGGCAGCTGCGTGGAGGTCGGCCCCAAACCTCCCCAACCCACTCGGCCGCGTTCCAGAATTCTGAGTGTGGCGAGGTTCCGTCCTCATTCTGCAGCGCCTGGGAACACCTAGGAGCCCTCCGCCTGTCTTCCCCGAGTGTATCCTAGAGCGGGCTGCCGGGGAAAGTCGGGGGTTGGGCTGGAAATGCAGGTAGCATCTAGTGCCTCCCCCTGGACAGATGTGGTAATTAGCGGACTTCCTCATGCCACGGAACACTTGTGACACCAGGCAACTGCGTGGATGGCGGCCCCAAAACTCCCACAACCACTTGACCACGTTCCGGAATTATTAGTGTGGCGAGGTTCCGTCCTCTGTCTGCAGCGCCTGGGATCTCCTAGGAGTCCACAGCGTTTCTTCCCCGAGTGTCTCCTATTGCAGGCTGCCTGGGAAAGTCGGTGTTTGGGCTGGAAATGTAGGTAGCATCTAGTGCCTCCCCCTGGACAGATGACGTAATTAGCGGAATTCCCCCTGCCAGGGAACACCTGTGACACCAGGCATCTGCGTGGAAGGCGGCCCCAAACCTCCCCCACCCACTCGACCGTGTTCCGGAATTCTGAGTGTGGGGAGGTTCCGTCCTCTGTCTGCAGCGCCTGGGATCTCCTAGGAGACTTCCGCGTGTCTTCCACGAGTGTCTCCTAGTGCGGGTTGCCGGGAAAACGCGGGGGATATGCTAGAAATGCAGGTAGAATCTAGTGCCTCACCCTGGACAGATGAGGTAATAAGCGGACTTCCCCCTGCCAGGGAACACCTGTGACACCAGGCAGTTGCGTGAAGGGCTGCCCCAAACCTCCCACACACACTAGGACACGTTCCAGAATTCTGAGTGTGGCGAGGTTCCGTCCTCTGTATTCAGCGCCTGGGATCTCCTAGGATCCCTCCGCGTTACTTCCCCGAGTGTATCCTACTGTGGTGTGCCGGGGAAATGCGGAGGTTGGGCTGGAAATACAGGTAGTATATAGTGCCTCCCCCTGGACAGGGGAGGTAATTAGCGGACTTCCCCCTTGTAGGGAACACCTGTGACAGGAGGCAGCTGCGTGGAGGGCGGCCACAAACCTCTCCCACCCACTCTGCCTCGTTCCTGAATTCTGAGTGTGGGGAGGTCCGTACACTTTCTGCAGCGCCTGGGATTTCCTAGGAGCCCTCCATGTGTCTTCCCCTAGTGTCACCTAGTGCGGGCTGCCGGGGAAATTTAGGGATTGATCTGGAAATGCAGGTAGCATGTAGTGCCTCCCTCTGTACAGGGGCGGTAATTAGCGGTTTTCCCATCGAGGGAACACATGTGACTCCACGAGGCTGCGTGAAGTGCGGCCCCAAACCTCCCACACAAATTCAGACTCGTTCCGGAATTCTGAGTGTGGGGAAGTCAAGTCTTCGGTCTGAAGCGCCTGGTATCACCTAGGGGCCCTCCACGTGTCTTCCCGATTGTCTCCTATTGCGGGCGGCCGGTGAAAATCGGTCGTTGGACTGGAAAACAGGTAGCATCTAGTGCCTCCCCCTGTAAAGATGAGGTAATCAGCGGACTTCCCACTGCCAAGGAACACCTGAGACACCAGGCAGCTGCGTGGAGGTCGGCCCCAAACCTCCCCAACCCACTCGGCCGCGTTCCAGAATTCTGAGTGTGGCGATGTTCCGTCCTCGTTCTGCAGCGCCTGGGAACTCCTAGTAGCCCTCCACCTGTCTTCCCCGAGTGTATCCTAGAGCGGGCTGCCGGGGAAATTCGGGGGTTGGGTTGGAAATGCAGGTAGCCTCTAGTGCCTCCCACTGGACAGATGCGTTAATTAGCGGACTTCCCACTGGCAGGGAACAAATGTGACACCAGGCAGCTGCGTGGATGGCGGCCCCAAAACTCCCCCACCCACTCGACCCCGTTCCGTAATTCTGAGTGTAGCGAGGTTCCGTCCTCTGTATGCAGCGCCTGGGATATCCTAGGAGCCCTCCGTATGTCTTCCCTGAGTGTCTCCTAGTGCGGGCATTGGGGAAAGTCGGTGGTTGGGCTGGATATGCAGGTAGCATCTAGTGACTCCCCCTGGACAGTTGAGGTATTTAGCGGACTTCCCCCTGCCAGGGAACACCTGTGACACCAGGCAGTTGCGTGTAGGGCGGCCCCAAACCTCCCCAACCCACTCGGCCGCGTTCCAGAATTCTGAGTGTGGCGAGGTTCCGTCCTCGTTCTGCAGCGCCTGGGAACTCCTAGGAGCCCTCCGCCTGTCTTCCCCGAGTGTATCCTAGAGCGGGCTGCCGGGTAAATTCGGGGGTTGGGCTGGAAATGCAGGTAGCATCTAGTGCCTACCCCTGGACAGATGAGGTAACTAGCGGACTTCCTCATGCCAGGGAACACTTGTGACACCAGGCAACTGCGTGGATGGCGGCCCCAATACTCCCAGACCCACTCGACCCCGTTCCGGAATTATTAGTGTGGCGAGGTTTCGTCCTCTGTCTGCAGCGTCTGGGATCTCCCAGGAGTCCACCGCGTTTCTTCCCCGAGTGTCTCCTATTGCAGGCTGCCTGGGAAATACGGTGGTTGGGCTGGAAATATAGGTAGCATCTAGTGCCTCCCCCTGGACAGATGAGGTAATTAGCGGAATTCCCCCTGCCAGGGAACACCTGTGACACCAGGCATCTGCGTGGAAGGCGGCCCCAAACCTCCCCCACCCACTCGACCGTGTTCCGGAATTCTGAGTGTGGGGAGGTTCCGTCCTCTGTCTGCAGCGCCTGGGATCTCCTAGGAGAATTCCGCGTGTCTTCCAAGAGTGTCTCCTAGTGCGTGCTGCCGGGAAAACGCGGGGGAAAGGCTAGAAATGCAGGTAGCATCTAGTGCCTCACCCTGGACAGATGAGGTAATAAGCGGACTTCCCCCTGCCAGGGAACACCTCTGACACCAGGCAGCTGCGTGGAGGGCTGCCCCAAACCTCTCCCACCCACTCTGCCGCGTTCCTGAATTCTGAGTGTGGGGAGGTCCGTACACATTCTGCAGCGCCTGGGATCTCCTAGGAGCCCTCCATGTGTCTTCCCCTAGTGTTCCCTAGTGCGGGCTGCCGGGGAAATTTGGGGATTGGGCTGGAAATGCAGGTAGCATGTAGTGCCTCCCTCTGTACAGGGGCGGTAATTAGCGGTTTTCCCATCGAGGGAACACATGTGACACCACGCAGCTGCGTGAAGTGCGGCCCCAAACCTCCCACACACATTCAGACTCGTTCCGGAATTCTGAGTGTGGGGAAGTCAAGTCTTCGGTCTGAAGCACCTGGTATCACCTAGGGGCCCTCCACGTGTCTACCCGAGTGACTCCTAGTGCGGGCTGCCTGTGAAAAACGGTCGTTGGGATGGAAAAGAAGGTAGCATGTAGTGCCTCCCCCTGGATATTGGAAGTAATTAGCGGATTTACCCTGCAAGGGAACACATGTGACACCAGGCAGCTGCGTGGAGGGCGGCCCCAAACCTCTCCCACCAACTTGGCCGCGTTCCAGATTTCTGAGTGTGGGGAGATTCCGTACTCTGTCTGCAGAACCTAGGATCTCCTAGTAGCCCTCCGGGTGTCTTCCCCGAGTGTCTCCTAGTGCGGGATCCCGGGGAAAGGCGGAGGTTGGGCTGGAAATGCAGGTAGCATGTAGTGCCTCGCCCTGGACAGGGGAGGTAATTAGCGGAATTCCCCCTGCCAGGGAACACATGTGACACCAGGCATCTGTGTGGAGGGTGGTCCAAATCATCCCCCACCCACTCGGCCGCGTTCCGAAATTCTGAGTGTGGGGAAGTTCCGTAATCTGTCTGCATTGCCTGGGATCTCCTAGGATCCCTCCGCGTGTCTTCCCCGAGTGTATCCTAGTGCGGGGTGCCGGGGAAATGCGGGGGTTGTGCTGGAAATACAGGTAGTATATAGTGCCTTCCCGTGGGGAGGGGAGGTAATTAGCGGACCTCCCCCATGTAGGGAAAACCTGTGACACGAGGAAGCTGCGTGGAGGGCGGCCACAAACCTCTCCCACCCACTCTGCCGCGTTCCTGAATTCTGAGTGTGGGGAGGTCCTTACACATTCTGCAGCGCCTGGGATTTCCTAGGAGCCCTCCATGTGTCTTCCCCTAGTGTTCCCTAGTGCGGGCTGCCGGGGAAAGCCAGGGGTTGGGCTGGAAATGTAGGTAGCATCTATTGCCTCCCCCTGTACAGATGAGGTAATTAGCGGAATTCCCCCTGCCAGGGAACACCTGTGACACCACGCATCTTCGTGGAAGTCGGCCCCAATCCTCCCCCACCCACTCGACCGTGTTCCGGAATTCTGAGTGTGGGGAGGTTCCGTCCTATGTCTGCAGCGCCTGGGATCACCTAGGAGCCTTCCGCGTGTCTTCCAAGAGTGTCTCCTAGTGCGGGCTGCCGGGAAATGCGGGGGATAGGCTAGAAATGCAGGTAGCATCTAGTGCCTCCCCCTGGACAGATGAGGTAATAAGCGGACTTCCCCCTGACAGGGAACACCTGTGACACCAGGCAGCTGCGTGGAGGGCTGCCCCAAACTTCCCCCACCCACTCGACCCCGTTCCGTAATTCTGAGTGTAGCGAGGTTCCGTCCTCTGTATGCAGCGCCTGGGATATCCTAGGAGCCCTCCGTATGTCTTCCCTGAGTGTCTCCTTGTGCGGGCATTGGGGAAAGTCGGTGGTTGGGCTGGATAAGCACGTAGCATCTAGTGACTCCCCCTGGACAGATGAGGTATTTAGCGGACTTCCCCCTGCCAGGGAACACCTGTGACACCAGGCAGTTGCGTGTAGGGCGGCCCCAAACCTCCCCCACACACTAGGCCGGGTTCCGGTATTCTGAGTGTGGGGAGGTTCCATCCTATGTCTGCAGCGCCTTGGATCTCCTAGGAGTCCACAGCGTTTCTTCCCCGAGTGTCTCCTATTGCAGGCTGCCTGGGAAAGACGGTGGTTGGGCTGGAAATGTAGGTAGCATCTAGTGCCTCCCCCTGGACAGATGAGGTAATTAGCGGAATTCCCCCTGCCAGGGAACACCTGTGACACCAGGCAACTGCGTGGAAGGCGGCCCCAAACCTCCCCCACCCACTCGACCCTGTTCCGGAATTCTGAGTGTGGGGAGGTTCCGTCCTCTGTCTGCAGCGCCTGGGATCTCCTAGGAGACTTCCGCGTGTCTTCCACGAGTGTCTCCTAGTGCGGGCTGCCGGGAAAACGCGGGGGATATGCTAGAAATGCAGGTAGCATCTAGTGCCTCACCCTGGACAGATGAGGTAATAAGCGGACTTCCCCCTGCCAGGGAACACCTGTGACACCAGGCAGTTGCGTGAAGGGCTGCCCCAAACCTCCCACACACACTAGGACACGTTCCAGAATTCTGAGTGTGGCGAGGTTCCGTCCTCTGTATTCAGCGCCTGGGATCTCCTAGGATCCCTCCGCGTTACTTCCCCGAGTGTATCCTACTGTGGTGTGCCGGGGAAATGCGGAGGTTGGGCTGGAAATACAGGTAGTATATAGTGCCTCCCCCTGGACAGGGGAGGTAATTAGCGGACTTCCCCCTTGTAGGGAACACCTGTGACACGAGGCAGCTGCTTGGAGGGCGGCCACAAACCTCTCCCACCCACTCTGCCGCGTTCCTGAATTCTGAGTGTGGGGAGGTCCGTACACTTTCTGCAGCGCCTGGGATTTCCTAGGAGCCCTCCATGTGTCTTCCCCTAGTGTCTCCTAGTGCGAGCTGCCGGGGAAATTTGGGGATTGGGCTGGAAATGCAGGTAGCATGTAGTGCCTCCCTCTGTACAGGGGCGGTAATTAGCGGTTTTCCCATCGAGGGAACACATGTGACTCCACGAGGCTGCGTGAAGTGCGGCCCCAAACCTCCCACACACATTCAGACTCGTTCCGGAATTCTGAGTGTGGGGAAGTCAAGTCTTCGGTCTGAAGCGCCTGGTATCACCTAGGGGCCCTCCACGTGTCTTCCCGATTGTCTCCTATTGCGGGCGGCCGGTGAAAAACGGTCGTTGGACTGGAAAACAGGTAGCATCTAGTGCCTCCCCCTGTAAAGATGAGGTAATTAGCGGACTTCCCACTGCCAGGGAACACCTGTGAAACCAGGCAGCTGCGTGGAGGTCGGCCCCAAACCTCCCCAACCCACTTGGCCGCGTTCCAGAATTCTGAGTGTGGCGATGTTCCGTCCTCGTTCTGCAGCGCCTGGGAACTCCTAGGAGCCCTCCGCCTGTCTTCCCCGAGTGTATCCTAGAGCGGGCTGCCGGGGAAAGTCGGGGGTTGGGTTGGAAATGCAGGTAGCCTCTAGTGCCTCCCACTGGACAGATGCGTTAATTAGCGGACTTCCCACTGGCAGGGAACAAATGTGACACCAGGCAGCTGCGTGGATGGCGGCCCCAAACCTCCCCCACCCACTCGACCCCGTTCCATAATTCTGAGTGTAGCGAGGTTCCGTCCTCTGTATGCAGCGCCTGGGATATCCTGGGAGCCCTCCGTATGTCTTCCCTGAGTGTCTCCTAGTGCGGGCATTGGGGAAAGTCGGTGGTTGGGCTGGATATGCAGGTAGCATCTAGTGACTCCCCCTGGACTTTTGAGGTATTTAGCGGACTTCCCCCTGCCAGGGAACACCTGTGACACCAGGCAGTTGCTTGTAGGTCGGCCCCAAACCTCCCCAACCCACTCGGCCGCGTTTCAGAATTCTGAGTGTGGCGAGGTTCCGTCCTCGTTCTGCAGCGCCTGGGAACTCCTAGGAGCCCTCCGCCTGTCTTCCCCGAGTGTATCCTAGAGCGGGCATTGGGGAAAGTCGGTGGTTGGGCTGGAAATGCAGGTAGC
This sequence comes from Camelus bactrianus, assembly GCF_048773025.1. NCBI lineage: Eukaryota > Metazoa > Chordata > Mammalia > Artiodactyla > Camelidae > Camelus > Camelus bactrianus. The sequence continues at coordinate 90,965,148 of NC_133546.1, forward strand.
ATCTAGTGCCTCCCCCTGGACAGATGAGGTAATTAGCGGAATTCCCCCTGCCAGGGAACACCTGTGACACCAGGCATCTGCGTGGAAGGCGGCCCCAAACCTCCCCCACCCACTCGACCGTGTTCCGGAATTCTGAGTGTGGGGAGGTTCCGTCCTCTGTCTGCAGCGACTGGGATCTCCGAGGAGCCTTCCGCGTGTCTTCCAAGAGTGTCTCCTAGTGCGGGCTGCCGGGAAAACGCGGGGGAAATGCTAGAAATGCAGGTAGCATCTAGTGCCTCACCCTGGACAGATGAGGTAATAAGCGGACTTCCCCCTGCCAGGGAACACCTGTGACACCAGGCAGCTGCGTGGAGGGCTGCCCCAAACCTCCCCGACACACTAGGACGCGTTTCAGAATTCTGAGTGTTGCGAGGTTCCGTCCTCTGTATTCAGCGCCTGGGATCTCGTAGGATCCCTCCGCGTTACTTCCCCGAGTGTATCCTACTGTGGTGTGCCGGGGAAATGCGGGGGTTGGGCTGGAAATACAGGTAGTATATAGTGCCTCCCCCTGGACAGGGGAGGTAATTAGCGGACTTCCCCCTTGTAGGGAACACCTGTGACACGAGGCAGCTGCGTGGAAGGCGGCCACAAACCTCTCCCACCCACTCTGCCTCGTTCCTGAATTCTGAGTGTGGGGAGGTCCGTACACTTTCTGCAGCGCCTGGGATTTCCTAGGAGCCCTCCATGTGTCTTCCCCTAGTGTCACCTAGTGCGGGCTGCCGGGGAAATTTGGGGATTGGGCTGGAAATGAAGGTAGCATGTAGTTCCTCCCTCTGTACAGGGGCGGTAATTAGTGGATTTCCCATCAAGGGAACACATGTGACACCACGCAGCTGCGTGAAGGGCGGCCCCAAACCTCCCACACACATTCGGACTCGTTCCGGAATTCTGACTGTTGGGAGGTTCCGTCCTCTGTCTGCAGCGCCTGGGATCTCCTAGGAGCCATCCGCGTGCCTTCCACGAGTGTATCCTAGTGCGGGCTGCCGGGAAAACGTGGGGGATAGGCTAGAAATGCAGGTAGCATCTAGTGCCTCCCCCTGGACAGATGAGGTAATAAGCGGACTTCCCCCTGCCAGGGAACACCTGTGACACCAGGCAGCTGCGTGGATGGCGGCCCCAAACCTCCCCCACCCAATCGACCCCGACCGTAATTCTGAGTGTAGCGAGGTTCCGTCCTCTGTATGCAGCGCCTGGGATATCCTAGGAGCCCTCCGTATGTCTTCCCTGAGTGTCTCCTAGTGCGGGCATTGGGGAAAGTCGGTGGTTGGGCTGGATACGCACGTAGCATCTAGTGACTCCCCCTGGACAGATGAGGTATTTAGCGGACTTCCCCCTGCCAGGGAACACCTGTGACACCAGGCAGTTGCGTGTAGGGCGGCCCCAAACCTCCCCAACACACTAGGCCGGGTTCCGGTATTCTGAGTGTGGGGAGGTTCCATCCTATGTCTGCAGCGCCTTGGATCTCCTAGGAGCCCTCAGCGTGTCTTCCCTGAGTGTCTCCTAGTGCAGGCTGCCGGGGAAAGCCGGGGGGGCTGGAAATGCAGGTAGCATCTAGTGCCTCCCCCTGGAAAGTTGAGGTAATTAGCGGAATTCCCACTGCCAGGGAACACCTGTGACACCAGGCAGCTGCGTGGAGGTCGGCCCCAAACCTCCCCAACCCACTCGGCCGCGTTCCAGAATTCTGAGTGTGGCGAGGTTCCGTCCTCATTCTGCAGCGCCTGGGAACTCCTAGGAGCCCTCCGCCTGTCTTCCCCGAGTGTATCCTAGAGCGGGCTGCCGGGGAAAGTCGGGGGTTGGGCTGGAAATGCAGGTAGCATCTAGTGCCTCCCCCTGGACAGAAGAGGTAATTAGCGGACTTCCTCATGCCAGGGAACACTTGTGACACCAGGCAACTGCGTGGATGGCGGCCCAAAACTCCCACAACCACTTGACCACGTTCCGGAATTATTAGTGTGGCGAGGTTCCGTCCTCTGTCCGCAGCGCCTGGGATCTCCTAGGAGTCCACAGCGTTTCTTCCCCGAGTGTCTCCTATTGCAGGCTGCCTGGGAAAGACGGTGGTTGGGCTGGAAATGTAGGTAGCATCTAGTGCCTCCCCCTGGACAGATGAGGTATTTAGCGGACTTCCCCCTGCCAGGGAACACCTGTGACACCAGGCAGTTGCGTGTAGGTCGGCCCCAAACCTCCCCAACCCACTCGGCCGCGTTTCAGAATTCTGAGTGTGGCGAGGTTCCGTCCTCGTTCTGCAGCGCCTGGGAACTCCTAGGAGCCCTCCGACTGTCTTCCCCGAGTGTATCCTAGAGCGGGCTGCCGGGGAAAGTCGGGGGTTGGGCTGGAAATGCAGGTAGCATCTAGTGCCTACCCCTGGACAGATGAGGTAATTAGCGGACTTCCTCATGCCAGGGAACACTTGTGACACCAGGCAACTGCGTGGATGGCGGCCCCAAAACTCCCAGACCCACTCGACCACGTTCCGGAATTATTAGTGTGGCGAGGTTCCGTCCTCTGTCTGCAGCGCCTGGGATCTCCTAGGAGTCCACAGCGTTTCTTCCCCGAGTGTCTCCTATTGCAGGCTGCCTGGGAAAGACGGTGGTTGGGCTGGAAATGTAGGTAGCATCTAGTGCCTCCCCCTGGACAGATGAGGTAATTAGCGGAATTCCCCCTGCCAGGGAACACCTGTGACACCAGGCATCTGCGTGGAAGGCGGCCCCAAACCTCCCCCACCCACTCGACCGTGTTCCGGAATTCTGAGTGTGGGGAGGTTCCGTCCTCTGTCTGCAGCGCCTGGGATCTCCTAGGAGACTTCCGCGTGTCTTCCACGAGTGTCTCCTAGTGCGGGCTGCCGGGAAAACGCGGGGGATATGCTAGAAATGCAGGTAGAATCTAGTGCCTCACCCTGGACAGATGAGGTAATAAGCGGACTTCCCCCTGCCAGGGAACACCTGTGACACCAGGCAGTTGCGTGAAGGGCTGCCCCAAACCTCCCACACACACTAGGACACGTTCCAGAATTCTGAGTGTGGCGAGGTTCCGTCCTCTGTATTCAGCGCCTGGGATCTCCTAGGATCCCTCCGCGTTACTTCCCCGAGTGTATCCTACTGTGTTGTGCCGGGGAAATGCGGAGGTTGGGCTGGAAATACAGGTAGTATATAGTGCCTCCCCCTGGACAGGGGAGGTAATTAGCGGACTTCCCCCTTGTAGGGAACACCTGTGACACGAGGCAGCTGCTTGGAGGGCGGCCACAAACCTCTCCCACCCACTCTGCCGCGTTCCTGAATTCTGAGTGTGGGGAGGTCCGTACACATTCTGCAGCGCCTGGGATTTCCTAGGAGCCCTCCATGTGTCTTCCCCTAGTGTTCCCTAGTGCGGGCTGCCGGGGAAATTTGGGGATTGGGCTGGAAATGCAGGTAGCATGTAGTGCCTCCCTCTGTACAGGGGCGGTAATTAGCGGTTTTCCCATCGAGGGAACACATGTGACACCACGCAGCTGCGTGAAGTGCGGCCCCAAACCTCCCACACACATTCAGACTCGTTCCGGAATTCTGAGTGTGGGGAAGTCAAGTCTTCGGTCTGAAGCACCTGGTATCACCTAGGGGCCCTCCACGTGTCTACCCGAGTGACTCCTAGTGCGGGCTGCCTGTGAAAAACGGTCGTTGGGATGGAAAAGAAGGTAGCATGTAGTGCCTCCCCCTGGATATTGGAAGTAATTAGCGGATTTACCCTGCAAGGGAACACATGTGACACCAGGCAGCTGCGTGGAGGGCGGCCCCAAACCTCTCCCACCAACTTGGCCGCGTTCCAGATTTCTGAGTGTGGGGAGATTCCGTACTCTGTCTGCAGAACCTAGGATCTCCTAGTAGCCCTCCGGGTGTCTTCCCCGAGTGTCTCCTAGTGCGGGATCCCGGGGAAAGGCGGAGGTTGGGCTGGAAATGCAGGTAGCATGTAGTGCCTCGCCCTGGACAGGGGAGGTAATTAGCGGAATTCCCCCTGCCAGGGAACACATGTGACACCAGGCATCTGTGTGGAGGGTGGTCCAAATCATCCCCCACCCACTCGGCCGCGTTCCGAAATTCTGAGTGTGGGGAAGTTCCGTAATCTGTCTGCAGTGCCTGGGATCTCCTAGGATCCCTCCGCGTGTCTTCCCCGAGTGTATCCTAGTGCGGGGTGCCGGGGAAATGCGGGGGTTGTGCTGGAAATACAGGTAGTATATAGTGCCTTCCCGTGGGGAGGGGAGGTAATTAGCGGACCTCCCCCATGTAGGGAAAACCTGTGACACGAGGAAGCTGCGTGGAGGGCGGCCACAAACCTCTCCCACCCACTCTGCCGCGTTCCTGAATTCTGAGTGTGGGGAGGTCCTTACACATTCTGCAGCGCCTGGGATTTCCTAGGAGCCCTCCATGTGTCTTCCCCTAGTGTTCCCTAGTGCGGGCTGCCGGGGAAAGCCAGGGGTTGGGCTGGAAATGTAGGTAGCATCTATTGCCTCCCCCTGTACAGATGAGGTAATTAGCGGAATTCCACCTGCCAGGGAACACCTGTGACACCACGCATCTTCGTGGAAGTCGGCCCCAAACCTCCACCACCCACTCGACCGTGTTCCGGAATTCTGAGTGTGGGGAGGTTCCGTCCTATGTCTGCAGCGCCTGGGATCACCTAGGAGCCTTCCGCGTGTCTTCCAAGAGTGTCTCCTAGTGCGGGCTGCCGGGAAATGCGGGGGATAGGCTAGAAATGCAGGTAGCATCTAGTGCCTCCCCCTGGACAGATGAGGTAATAAGCGGACTTCCCCCTGACAGGGAACACCTGTGACACCAGGCAGCTGCGTGGAGGGCTGCCCCAAACTTCCCCCACCCACTCGACCCCGTTCCGTAATTCTGAGTGTAGCGAGGTTCCGTCCTCTGTATGCAGCGCCTGGGATATCCTAGGAGCCCTCCGTATGTCTTCCCTGAGTGTCTCCTTGTGCGGGCATTGGGGAAAGTCGGTGGTTGGGCTGGATAAGCACGTAGCATCTAGTGACTCCCCCTGGACAGATGAGGTATTTAGCGGACTTCCCCCTGCCAGGGAACACCTGTGACACCAGGCAGTTGCGTGTAGGGCGGCCCCAAACCTCCCCCACACACTAGGCCGGGTTCCGGTATTCTGAGTGTGGGGAGGTTCCATCCTATGTCTGCAGCGCCTTGGATCTCCTAGGAGTCCACAGCGTTTCTTCCCCGAGTGTCTCCTATTGCAGGCTGCCTGGGAAAGACGGTGGTTGGGCTGGAAATGTAGGTAGCATCTAGTGCCTCCCCCTGGACAGATGAGGTAATTAGCGGAATTCCCCCTGCCAGGGAACACCTGTGACACCAGGCAACTGCGTGGAAGGCGGCCCCAAACCTCCCCCACCCACTCGACCCTGTTCCGGAATTCTGAGTGTGGGGAGGTTCCGTCCTCTGTCTGCAGCGCCTGGGATCTCCTAGGAGACTTCCGCGTGTCTTCCACGAGTGTCTCCTAGTGCGGGCTGCCGGGAAAACGCGGGGGATATGCTAGAAATGCAGGTAGCATCTAGTGCCTCCCCCTGGACAGATGAGGTAATAAGCGGACTTCCCCCTGCCAGGGAACACCTGTGACACCAGGCAGTTGCGTGAAGGGCTGCCCCAAACCTCCCACACACACTAGGACACGTTCCAGAATTCTGAGTGTGGCGAGGCTCCGTCCTCTGTATTCAGCGCCTGGGATCTCCTAGGATCCCTCCGCGTTACTTCCCCGAGTGTATCCTACTGTGGTGTGCCGGGGAAATGCGGAGGTTGGGCTGGAAATACAGGTAGTATATAGTGCCTCCCCCTGGACAGGGGAGGTAATTAGCGGACTTCCCCCTTGTAGGGAACACCTGTGACACGAGGCAGCTGATTGGAGGGCGGCCACAAACCTCTCCCACCCACTCTGCCGCGTTCCTGAATTCTGAGTGTGGGGAGGTCCGTACACTTTCTGCAGCGCCTGGGATTTCCTAGGAGCCCTCCATGTGTCTTCCCCTAGTGTCTCCTAGTGCGAGCTGCCGGGGAAATTTGGGGATTGGGCTGGAAATGCAGGTAGCATGTAGTGCCTCCCTCTGTACAGGGGCGGTAATTAGCGGTTTTCCCATCGAGGGAACACATGTGACTCCACGAGGCTGCGTGAAGTGCGGCCCCAAACCTCCCACACACATTCAGACTCGTTCCGGAATTCTGAGTGTGGGGAAGTCAAGTCTTCGGTCTGAAGCGCCTGGTATCACCTAGGGGCCCTCCACGTGTCTTCCCGATTGTCTCCTATTGCGGGCGGCCGGTGAAAAACGGTCGTTGGACTGGAAAACAGGTAGCATCTAGTGCCTCCCCCTGTAAAGATGAGGTAATTAGCGGACTTCCCACTGCCAGGGAACACCTGTGAAACCAGGCAGCTGCGTGGAGGTCGGCCCCAAACCTCCCCAACCCACTCGGCCGCGTTCCAGAATTCTGAGTGTGGCGATGTTCCGTCCTCGTTCTGCAGCGCCTGGGAACTCCTAGGAGCCCTCCGCCTGTCTTCCCCGAGTGTATCCTAGAGCGGGCTGCCGGGGAAAGTCGGGGGTTGGGTTGGAAATGCAGGTAGCCTCTAGTGCCTCCCACTGGACAGATGCGTTAATTAGCGGACTTCCCACTGGCAGGGAACAAATGTGACACCAGGCAGCTGCGTGGATGGCGGCCCCAAACCTCCCCCACCCACTCGACCCCGTTCCATAATTCTGAGTGTAGCGAGGTTCCGTCCTCTGTATGCAGCGCCTGGGATATCCTGGGAGCCCTCCGTATGTCTTCCCTGAGTGTCTCCTAGTGCGGGCATTGGGGAAAGTCGGTGGTTGGGCTGGATATGCAGGTAGCATCTAGTGACTCCCCCTGGACTTTTGAGGTATTTAGCGGACTTCCCCCTGCCAGGGAACACCTGTGACACCAGGCAGTTGCTTGTAGGTCGGCCCCAAACCTCCCCAACCCACTCGGCCGCGTTTCAGAATTCTGAGTGTGGCGAGGTTCCGTCCTCGTTCTGCAGCGCCTGGGAACTCCTAGGAGCCCTCCGCCTGTCTTCCCCGAGTGTATCCTAGAGCGGGCATTGGGGAAAGTCGGTGGTTGGGCTGGAAATGCAGGTAGCATCTAGTGCCTCCCCCTGGACAGATGAGGTAATTAGCGGAATTCCCCCTGCCAGGGAACACCTGTGACACCAGGCATCTGCGTGGAAGGCGGCCCCAAACCTCCCCCACCCACTCGACCGTGTTCCGGAATTCTGAGTGTGGGGAGGTTCCGTCCTCTGTCTGCAGCGACTGGGATCTCCGAGGAGCCTTCCGCGTGTCTTCCAAGAGTGTCTCCTAGTGCGGGCTGCCGGGAAAACGCGGGGGAAAGGCTAGAAATGCAGGTAGCATCTAGTGCCTCACCCTGGACAGATGAGGTAATAAGCGGACTTCCCCCTGCCAGGGAACACCTGTGACACCAGGCAGCTGCGTGGAGGGCTGCCCCAAACCTCCCCGACACACTAGGACGCGTTTCAGAATTCTGAGTGTTGCGAGGTTCCGTCCTCTGTATTCAGCGCCTGGGATCTCGTAGGATCCCTCCGCGTTACTTCCCCGAGTGTATCCTACTGTGGTGTGCCGGGGAAATGCGGGGGTTGGGCTGGAAATACAGGTAGTATATAGTGCCTCCCCCTGGACAGGGGAGGTAATTAGCGGACTTCCCCCTTGTAGGGAACACCTGTGACACGAGGCAGCTGCGTGGAAGGCGGCCACAAACCTCTCCCACCCACTCTGCCTCGTTCCTGAATTCTGAGTGTGGGGAGGTCCGTACACTTTCTGCAGCGCCTGGGATTTCCTAGGAGCCCTCCATGTGTCTTCCCCTAGTGTCACCTAGTGCGGGCTGCCGGGGAAATTTGGGGATTGGGCTGGAAATGAAGGTAGCATGTAGTTCCTCCCTCTGTACAGGGGCGGTAATTAGCGGATTTCCCATCAAGGGAACACATGTGACACCACGCAGCTGCGTGAAGGGCGGCCCCAAACCTCCCACACACATTCGGACTCGTTCCGGAATTCTGACTGTTGGGAGGTTCCGTCCTCTGTCTGCAGCGCCTGGGATCTCCTAGGAGCCATCCGCGTGCCTTCCACGAGTGTATCCTAGTGCGGGCTGCCGGGAAAACGTGGGGGATAGGCTAGAAATGCAGGTAGCATCTAGTGCCTCCCCCTGGACAGATGAGGTAATAAGCGGACTTCCCCCTGCCAGGGAACACCTGTGACACCAGGCAGCTGCGTGGATGGCGGCCCCAAACCTCCCCCACCCAATCGACCCCGTTCCGTAATTCTGAGTGTAGCGAGGTTCCGTCCTCTGTATGCAGCGCCTGGGATATCCTAGGAGCCCTCCGTATGTCTTCCCTGAGTGTCTCCTAGTGCGGGCATTGGGGAAAGTCGGTGGTTGGGCTGGATACGCACGTAGCATCTAGTGACTCCCCCTGGACAGATGAGGTATTTAGCGGACTTCCCCCTGCCAGGGAACACCTGTGACACCAGGCAGTTGCGTGTAGGGCGGCCCCAAACCTCCCCAACACACTAGGCCGGGTTCCGGTATTCTGAGTGTGGGGAGGTTCCATCCTATGTCTGCAGCGCCTTGGATCTCCTAGGAGCCCTCAGCGTGTCTTCCCTGAGTGTCTCCTAGTGCAGGCTGCCGGGGAAAGCCGGGGGGGCTGGAAATGCAGGTAGCATCTAGTGCCTCCCCCTGGAAAGTTGAGGTAATTAGCGGAATTCCCACTGCCAGGGAACACCTGTGACACCAGGCAGCTGCGTGGAGGTCGGCCCCAAACCTCCCCAACCCACTCGGCCGCGTTCCAGAATTCTGAGTGTGGCGAGGTTCCGTCCTCATTCTGCAGCGCCTGGGAACTCCTAGGAGCCCTCCGCCTGTCTTCCCCGAGTGTATCCTAGAGCGGGCTGCCGGGGAAAGTCGGGGGTTGGGCTGGAAATGCAGGTAGCATCTAGTGCCTCCCCCTGGACAGAAGAGGTAATTAGCGGACTTCCTCATGCCAGGGAACACTTGTGACACCAGGCAACTGCGTGGATGGCGGCCCAAAACTCCCACAACCACTTGACCACGTTCCGGAATTATTAGTGTGGCGAGGTTCCGTCCTCTGTCCGCAGCGCCTGGGATCTCCTAGGAGTCCACAGCGTTTCTTCCCCGAGTGTCTCCTATTGCAGGCTGCCTGGGAAAGACGGTGGTTGGGCTGGAAATGTAGGTAGCATCTAGTGCCTCCCCCTGGACAGATGAGGTATTTAGCGGACTTCCCCCTGCCAGGGAACACCTGTGACACCAGGCAGTTGCGTGTAGGTCGGCCCCAAACCTCCCCAACCCACTCGGCCGCGTTTCAGAATTCTGAGTGTGGCGAGGTTCCGTCCTCGTTCTGCAGCGCCTGGGAACTCCTAGGAGCCCTCCGCCTGTCTTCCCCGAGTGTATCCTAGAGCGGGCTGCCGGGGAAAGTCGGGGGTTGGGCTGGAAATGCAGGTAGCATCTAGTGCCTACCCCTGGACAGATGAGGTAATTAGCGGACTTCCTCATGCCAGGGAACACTTGTGACACCAGGCAACTGCGTGGATGGCGGCCCCAAAACTCCCAGACCCACTCGACCACGTTCCGGAATTATTAGTGTGGCGAGGTTCCGTCCTCTGTCTGCAGCGCCTGGGATCTCCTAGGAGTCCACAGCGTTTCTTCCCCGAGTGTCTCCTATTGCAGGCTGCCTGGGAAAGACGGTGGTTGGGCTGGAAATGTAGGTAGCATCTAGTGCCTCCCCCTGGACAGATGAGGTAATTAGCGGACTTCCCCCTGCCAGGGAACACCTGTGACACCAGGCATCTGCGTGGAAGGCGGCCCCAAACCTCCCCCACCCACTCGACCGTGTTCCGGAATTCTGAGTGTGGGGAGGTTCCGTCCTCTGTCTGCAGCGCCTGGGATCTCCTAGGAGACTTCCGCGTGTCTTCCACGAGTGTCTCCTAGTGCGGGCTGCCGGGAAAACGCGGGGGATATGCTAGAAATGCAGGTAGAATCTAGTGCCTCACCCTGGACAGATGAGGTAATAAGCGGACTTCCCCCTGCCAGGGAACACCTGTGACACCAGGCAGTTGCGTGAAGGGCTGCCCCAAACCTCCCACACACACTAGGACACGTTCCAGAATTCTGAGTTTGGCGAGGTTCCGTCCTCTGTATTCAGCGCCTGGGATCTCCTAGGATCCCTCCGCGTTACTTCCCCGAGTGTATCCTACTGTGGTGTGCCGGGGAAATGCGGAGGTTGGGCTGGAAATACAGGTAGTATATAGTGCCTCCCCCTGGACAGGGGAGGTAATTAGCGGACTTCCCCCTTGTAGGGAACACCTGTGACACGAGGCAGCTGCTTGGAGGGCGGCCACAAACCTCTCCCACCCACTCTGCCGCGTTCCTGAATTCTGAGTGTGGGGAGGTCCGTACACTTTCTGCAGCGCCTGGGATTTCCTAGGAGCCCTCCATGTGTCTTCCCCTAGTGTCTCCTAGTGCGAGCTGCCGGGGAAATTTGGGGATTGGGCTGGAAATGCAGGTAGCATGTAGTGCCTCCCTCTGTACAGGGGCGGTAATTAGCGGTTTTCCCATCGAGGGAACACATGTGACACCACGAGGCTGCGTGAAGTGCGGCCCCAAACCTCCCACACACATTCAGACTCGTTCCGGAATTCTGAGTGTGGGGAAGTCAAGTCTTCGGTCTGAAGCGCCTGGTATCACCTAGGGGCCCTCCACGTGTCTTCCCGATTGTCTCCTATTGCGGGCGGCCGGTGAAAAACGGTCGTTGGACTGGAAAACAGGTAGCATCTAGTGCCTCCCCCTGTAAAGATGAGGTAATTAGCGGACTTCCCACTGCCAGGGAACACCTGTGAAACCAGGCAGCTGCGTGGAGGTCGGCCCCAAACCTCCCCAACCCACTCGGCCGCGTTCCAGAATTCTGAGTGTGGCGATGTTCCGTCCTCGTTCTGCAGCGCCTGGGAACTCCTAGGAGCCCTCCGCCTGTCTTCCCCGAGTGTATCCTAGAGCGGGCTGCCGGGGAAAGTCGGGGGTTGGGTTGGAAATGCAGGTAGCCTCTAGTGCCTCCCACTGGACAGATGCGTTAATTAGCGGACTTCCCACTGGCAGGGAACAAATGTGACACCAGGCAGCTGCGTGGATGGCGGCCCCAAACCTCCCCCACCCACTCGACCCCGTTCCGTAATTCTGAGTGTAGCGAGGTTCCGTCCTCTGTATGCAGCGCCTGGGATATCCTGGGAGCCCTCCGTATGTCTTCCCCGAGTGTATCCTAGAGCGGGCATTGGGGAAAGTCGGTGGTTGGGCTGGAAATGCAGGTAGCATCTAGTGCCTACCCCTGGACAGATGAGGTAATTAGCGGACTTCCTCATGCCAGGGAGCACTTGTGACACCAGGCAACTGCGTGGATGGCGGCCCCAAAACTCCCAGACCCACTCGACCCCGTTCCGGAATTATTAGTGTGGCGAGGTTTCGTCCTCTGTCTGCAGCGCCTGGGAACTCCCAGGAGTCCACCGCATTTCTTCCCCGAGTGTCTCTTATTGCAGGCTGCCTGGGAAAGACGGTGGTTGGGCTGGAAATATAGGTAGCATCTAGTGCCTCCCCCTGGACAGATGAGGTAATTAGCGGAATTCCCCCTGCCAGGGAACACCTGTGACACCAGGCATCTGCGTGGAAGGCGGCCCCAAACCTCCCCCACCCACTCGACCGTGTTCCGGAATTCTGAGTGTGGGGAGGTTCCGTCCTCTGTCTGCAGCGACTGGGATCTCCGAGGAGCCTTCCGCGTGTCTTCCAAGAGTGTCTCCTAGTGCGGGCTGCCGGGAAAACGCGGGGGAAAGGCTAGAAATGCAGGTAGCATCTAGTGCCTCACCCTGGACAGATGAGGTAATAAGCGGACTTCCCCCTGCCAGGGAACACCTGTGACACCAGGCAGCTGCGTGGAGGGCTGCCCCAAACCTCCCCGACACACTAGGACGCGTTTCAGAATTCTGAGTGTTGCGAGGTTCCGTCCTCTGTATTCAGCGCCTGGGATCTCGTAGGATCCCTCCGCGTTACTTCCCCGAGTGTATCCTACTGTGGTGTGCCGGGGAAATGCGGGGGTTGGGCTGGAAATACAGGTAGTATATAGTGCCTCCCCCTGGACAGGGGAGGTAATTAGCGGACTTCCCCCTTGTAGGGAACACCTGTGACACGAGGCAGCTGCGTGGAAGGCGGCCACAAACCTCTCCCACCCACTCTGCCTCGTTCCTGAATTCTGAGTGTGGGGAGGTCCGTACACTTTCTGCAGCGCCTGGGATTTCCTAGGAGCCCTCCATGTGTCTTCCCCTAGTGTCACCTAGTGCGGGCTGCCGGGGAAATTTGGGGATTGGGCTGGAAATGAAGGTAGCATGTAGTTCCTCCCTCTGTACAGGGGCGGTAATTAGCGGATTTCCCATCAAGGGAACACATGTGACACCACGCAGCTGCGTGAAGGGCGGCCCCAAACCTCCCACACACATTCGGACTCGTTCCGGAATTCTGACTGTTGGGAGGTTCCGTCCTCTGTCTGCAGCGCCTGGGATCTCCTAGGAGCCATCCGCGTGCCTTCCACGAGTGTATCCTAGTGCGGGCTGCCGGGAAAACGTGGGGGATAGGCTAGAAATGCAGGTAGCATCTAGTGCCTCCCCCTGGACAGATGAGGTAATAAGCGGACTTCCCCCTGCCAGGGAACACCTGTGACACCAGGCAGTTGCGTGGATGGCGGCCCAAAACTCCCACAACCACTTGACCACGTTCCGGAATTATTAGTGTGGCGAGGTTCCGTCCTCTGTCCGCAGCGCCTGGGATCTCCTAGGAGTCCACAGCGTTTCTTCCCCGAGTGTCTCCTATTGCAGGCTGCCTGGGAAAGACGGTGGTTGGGCTGGAAATGTAGGTAGCATCTAGTGCCTCCCCCTGGACAGATGAGGTATTTAGCGGACTTCCCCCTGCCAGGGAACACCTGTGACACCAGGCAGTTGCGTGTAGGTCGGCCCCAAACCTCCCCAACCCACTCGGCCGCGTTTCAGAATTCTGAGTGTGGCGAGGTTCCGTCCTCGTTCTGCAGCGCCTGGGAACTCCTAGGAGCCCTCCGCCTGTCTTCCCCGAGTGTATCCTAGAGCGGGCTGCCGGGGAAAGTCGGGGGTTGGGCTGGAAATGCAGGTAGCATCTAGTGCCTACCCCTGGACAGATGAGGTAATTAGCGGACTTCCCCCTGCCAGGGAACACCTGTGACACGAGGCAGTTGCGTGAAGAGCTGCCCCAAACCTCCCATACACATTCGGACTCGTTCCGGAATTCTGAGTGTGGGGAAGTCAAGTCTTCGGTATGAAGCGCCTGGTATTATCTAGGAGCCCACCACGTGTCTTCCCGTGTGTCTCCTATTGCGGGATGCCGGTGAAAAACGGTCGTTGGGCTGGAAAAGCAGGTAGCATGTAGTGCCTCCCCCTGGATAGTGGAGGTGATTAGCGGATTTCCCCTGCAAGGGAACACATGTGACACCAGTCAGCTGTGTGGAGGGAAGCCCAAAACCTCCCCCACCCACTCGGACGCGTTCCGGAAATCTGAGCGTGGGGAGGTTCCGTCCTCTGTCTGCAGCGCCTGGGATCTTCTAGGAGCACTCCGCGTGTCTTCCCGGAGTGTCTACTTGTGCGGGCTACAATGAAAATGCGGGGGTTGTGCTGGAATAGCTGGTAGCATGTAGTGCCTCCCCCTGAACAGGGAAGGTAATTAGCGGAAGTCACCCTGCCAGCGAACACCTGTGACAAGAGGCAACTGCGTGGCGGGTGGCCCCATACCTCCCACACCCACTCGGGCTTGTTCTGGAATTCTGAGTGTGGGGAGGTCCCGTCTTCGGTCTAAAGCGCCTGGTACCACCTAGGAGCCCTCCACGTGTCTTCCCGAGTGTCTCCTAGTGCGGGATGCCGGGGAAATTTGGGGGTTTGGCTGGAAATGCAGGTAGAATGTAGTGCCTCCCTCAGGACCAGGGAGGTTATTAGCGGATTTCCCCTGCCAGGGAACACCTGTGACACCAGGCAGCTGCGTGGAATCCGGGCCCAAATATTTCCCATCCAATCGGCCACGTTCCGGAATTCTGAGTTTGGGGAGGTTTCGTCCTCTGTCTGCAGTGCTTGGGATCTCCTAGGAGCCCTCCGCGTGTCTTCCACAGTGTACCTTTTTGCGGGGTGCCGGGGAAATGCGGGGCTTGGGCTGGAAATGCAGGTAGCATCTAGTGCCTCCCACTGGACAGGGGAGGTAATTAGCGGCTTCCCCCTGCCAGGGAACACATGTGATACCAGGCAGCTTCGTGGAGGGTGGCCCCAAATCTCCCACATACACTCGGCCGTGTTCCGGAATTTTGAGTGTGGGGAGGTCATTTCACTGTCTGCAGAAAGTGGGATCCTCTAGGAGCGCTCCGCGTTCCTTCCCCGAGTGTCTCATATTGCGGGATGCCCGGAAATACGGGGGTTGTGCTGGAAAAGAAGGTAACATGTAGTGTCTCCCCCTGGACAGGGGAGGAAATTAGCGGAATTCACCCTGCCAGGAAACACCTGTGAAACCAGGCAGCTGCGTACAGGGTGGTCCCAAACATCCCCCACCCACTCGGCCGTGTTCCGGAATTCTGAGAGTGGGGAAGTTCCGTACTCTGTCTGCAGCACCTGGGATCTCCTAGGATCCCCCCGCGTGTCTTCCCCGAGTGTATCCTAGTGCGGGGTGCCGGGGAAATGCGGGGGTTGTGCTGGAAATACAGGTAGTATATAGTGCCTCCCCCTGGACAGGGGAGGTAATTAGCGGACCTCCCCCTTGTAGGGAACACCTGTGACACGAGGCAGCTGCGTGGAGGGCGGCCACAAACCTCTCCCACCCACTCTGCCGCGTTCCTGAATTCTGAGTGTGGGGAGGTCCGTACACTTTCTGCAGCGCCTGGGTTTTCCTAGCAGCCCTCCATGTGTCTTCCCCTAGTGTCTCCTAGTGCGGGCTGCCGGGGAAATTTGGGGATTGGGCTGGAAATGCAGGTAGCATGTAGTGCCTCCCTCTGTACAGGGGCGGTAATTAGCGGTTTTCCCATCGAGGGAACACATGTGACACCACGCAGCTGCGTGAAGTGCGGCCCCAAACCTCCCACACACATTCAGACTCGTTCCGGAATTCTGAGTGTGGGGAAGTCAAGTCTTCGGTCTGAAGCACTTGGTATCACCTAGGGGCCCTCCACGTGTCTTCCCGAGTGACTCCTAGTGCGGGCTGCCTGTGAAAAACGGTCGTTGGGATGGAAAAGAAGGTAGCATGTAGTGCCTCCCCCTGGATATTGGAAGTAATTAGCGGATTTACCCTGCAAGGGAACACATGTGACACCAGGCAGCTGCGTGGAGGGCGGCCCCAAACCTCTCCCACCAACTTGGCCGCGTTCCAGATTTCTGAGTGTGGGGAGATTCCGTACTCTGTCTGCAGAACCTAGGATCTCCTAGTAGCCCTCCGGGTGTCTTCCCCGAGTGTCTCCTAGTGCGGGATCCCGGGGAAAGGCGGAGGTTGGGCTGGAAATGCAGGTAGCATGTAGTGCCTCGCCCTGGACAGGGGAGGTAATTAGCGGAATTCCCCCTGCCAGGGAACACATGTGACACCAGGCATCTGTGTGGAGGGTGGTCCAAATCATCCCCCACCCACTCGGCCGCGTTCCGAAATTCTGAGTGTGGGGAAGTTCTGTAATCTGTCTGCAGTGCCTGGGATCTCCTAGGATCCCTCCGCGTGTCTTCCCCGAGTGTATCCTAGTGCGGGGTGCCGGGGAAATGCGGGGGTTGTGCTGGAAATACAGGTAGTATATAGTGCCTTCCCGTGGGGAGGGGAGGTATTTAGTGGACCTCCCCCATGTAGGGAACACCTGTGACACGAGGAAGCTGCGTGGAGGGCGGCCACAAACCTCTCCCACCCACTCTGCCGCGTTCCTGAATTCTGAGTATGGGGAGGTCCGTACACATTCTGCAGCGCCTGGGATTTCCTAGGAGCCCTCCATGTGTCTTCCCCTAGTGTTCCCTAGTGCGGGCTGCCGGGGAAAGCCAGGGGTTGGGCTGGAAATATAGGTAGCATCTATTGCCTCCCCCTGGACAGATGAGGTAATTAGCGGAATTCCCCCTGCCAGGGAACACCTGTGACACCACGCATCTTCGTGGAAGTCGGCCCCAAACCTCCCCCACCCACTCGACCGTGTTCCGGAATTCTGAGTGTTGGGAGGTTCCGTCCTATGTCTGCAGCGCCTGGGATCTCCTAGGAGCCTTCCGCGTGTCTTCCACGAGTGTCTCCTAGTGCGGGCTGCCGGGAAATGCGGGGGATAGGCTAGAAATGCAGGTAGCATCTAGTGCCTCCCTCTGGACAGATGAGGTAATAAGCGGACTTCCCCCTGCCAGGGAACACCTGTGACACCAGGCAGCTGCGTGGAGGGCTGCCCCAAACTTCCCCCACCCACTCGACCCCGTTCCGTAATTCTGAGTGTAGCGAGGTTCCGTCCTCTGTATGCAGCGCCTGGGATATACTAAGAGCCCTCCGTATGTCTTCCCTGAGTGTCTCCTAGTGCGGGCATTGGGGAAATTCGGTGGTTGGGCTGGATACGCACGTAGCATCTAGTGACTCCCCCTGGACAGATGAGGTATTTAGCGGACTTCCCCCTGCCAGGGAACACCTGTGACACCAGGCAGTTGCGTGAAGGGCGGCCCCAAACCTCCCCAACACACTAGGCCGGGTTCCGGTATTCTGAGTGTGGGGAGGTTCCATCCTATGTCTGCAGCGCCTTGGATCTCCTAGGAGCCCTCCGCCTGTCTTCCCCGAGTGTATCCTAGAGCGGGCTGCCGGGGAAAGTCGGGGGTTGGGCTGGAAATGCAGGTAGCATCTAGTGCCTCCCCCTGGACAGATGAGGTAAGTAGCGGACTACCTCATGCCAGGGAACACTTGTGACACCAGGCAACTGCGTGGATGGCGGCCCCAAAACTCCCACAACCACTTGAGCACGTTCTGGAATTATTAGTGTGGCGAGGTTCCGTCCTCTGTCTGCAGCGCCTGGGATCTCCTAGGAGTCCACAGCGTTTCTTCCCCGAGTGTCTCCTATTGCAGGCTGCCTGGGAAAGACGGTGGTTGGGCTGGAAATGTAGGTAGCATCTAGTGCCTCCCCCTGGACAGATGAGGTAATTAGCGGAATTCCCCCTGCCAGGGAACACCTGTGACACCAGGCATCTGCGTGGAAGGCGGCCCCAAACCTCCCCCACCCACTCGACCGTGTTCCGGAATTCTGAGTGTGGGGAGGTTCCGTCCTCTGTCTGCAGCGCCTGGGATCTCCTAGGAGACTTCCGCGTGTCTTCCACGAGTGTCTCCTAGTGCGGGCTGCCGGGAAAACGCGGGGGATATGCTAGAAATGAAGGTAGAATCTAGTGCCTCACCCAGGACAGATGAGGTAATAAGCGGACTTCCCCCTGCCAGGGAAAACCTGTGACACCAGGCAGTTGCGTGAAGGGCTGCCCCAAACCTCCCACACACACTAGGACACGTTCCAGAATTCTGAGTGTGGCGAGGTTCCGTCCTCTGTATTCAGCACCTGGGATCTCCTAGGATCCCTCCGCGTTACTTCCCCGAGTTTATCCTACTGTGGTGTGCCGGGGAAATGCGGAGGTTGGGCTGGAAATACAGGTAGTATATAGTGCCTCCCCCTGGACAGGGGAGATAATTAGCGGACTTCCCCCTTGTAGGGAACACCTGTGACACGAGGCAGTTGCGTGAAGAGCTGCCCCAAACCTCCCATACACATTCGGACTCGTTCCGGAATTCTGAGTGTGGGGAAGTCAAGTCTTCGGTATGAAGCGCCTGGTATTATCTAGGAGCCCACCACGTGTCTTCCCGAGTGTCTCCTATTGCGGGATGCCGGTGAAAAACGGTCGTTGGGCTGGAAAAGCAGGTAGCATGTAGTGCCTCCCCCTGGATAGTGGAGGTGATTAGCGGATTTCCCCTGCAAGGGAACACATGTGACACCAGTCAGCTGTGTGGAGGGAAGCCCAAAACCTCCCCCACCCACTCGGACGCGTTCCGGAAATCTGAGCGTGGGGAGGTTCCGTCCTCTGTCTGCAGCACCTGGGATCTTCTAGGAGCACTCCGCGTGTCTTCCCGGAGTGTCTACTTGTGCGGGCTACAATGAAAATGCGGGGGTTGTGCTGGAATAGCTGGTAGCATGTAGTGCCTCCCCCTGAACAGGGAAGGTAATTAGCGGAAGTCACCCTGCCAGCGAACACCTGTGACAAGAGGCAACTGCGTGGCGGGTGGCCCCAT
The DNA here is from genome assembly GCF_048773025.1 of Camelus bactrianus. Classification (NCBI taxonomy): domain Eukaryota; kingdom Metazoa; phylum Chordata; class Mammalia; order Artiodactyla; family Camelidae; genus Camelus; species Camelus bactrianus. Next base: position 90,983,540 of record NC_133546.1, read on the forward strand.
ACCTCCCACACCCACTCGGGCTTGTTCTGGAATTCTGAGTGTGGGGAGGTCCCGTCTTCGGTCTAAAGCGCCTGGTACCACCTAGGAGCCCTCCACGTGTCTTCCCGAGTGTCTCCTAGTGCGGGATGCCGGGGAAATTTGGGGGTTTGGCTGGAAATGCAGGTAGAATGTAGTGCCTCCCTCAGGACCAGGGAGGTTATTAGCGGATTTCCCCTGCCAGGGAACACCTGTGACACCAGGCAGCTGCGTGGAATCCGGGCCCAAATATTTCCCATCCAATCGGCCACGTTCCGGAATTCTGAGTTTGGGGAGGTTTCGTCCTCTGTCTGCAGTGCTTGGGATCTCCTAGGAGCCCTCCGCGTGTCTTCCACAGTGTACCTTTTTGCGGGGTGCCGGGGAAATGCGGGGCTTGGGCTGGAAATGCAGGTAGCATCTAGTGCCTCCCACTGGACAGGGGAGGTAATTAGCGGCTTCCCCCTGCCAGGGAACACATGTGATACCAGGCAGCTTCGTGGAGGGTGGCCCCAAATCTCCCACATACACTCGGCCGTGTTCCGGAATTTTGAGTGTGGGGAGGTCATTACACTGTCTGCAGAAAGTGGGATCCTCTAGGAGCCCTCCGCGTTCCTTCCCCGAGTGTCTCATATTGCGGGATGCCCGGAAATACGGGGGTTGTGCTGGAAAAGAAGGTAACATGTAGTGTCTCCCCCTGGACAGGGGAGGAAATTAGCGGAATTCACCCTGCCAGGAAACACCTGTGAAACCAGGCAGCTGCGTACAGGGTGGTCCCAAACATCCCCCACCCACTCGGCCGCGTTCCGGAATTCTGAGAGTGGGGAAGTTCCGTACTCTGTCTGCAGCGCCTGGGATCTCCTAGGATCCCCCCGAGTGTCTTCCCCGAGTGTATCCTAGTGCGGGGTGCCGGGGAAATGCGGGGGTTGTGCTGGAAATACAGGTAGTATATAGTGCCTCCCCCTGGACAGGGGAGGTAATTAGCGGACCTCCCCCTTGTAGGGAACACCTGTGACACGAGGCAGCTGCGTGGAGGGCGGCCACAAACCTCTCCCACCCACTCTGCCGCGTTCCTGAATTCTGAGTGTGGGGAGGTCCGTACACTTTCTGCAGCGCCTGGGTTTTCCTAGCAGCCCTCCATGTGTCTTCCCCTAGTGTCTCCTAGTGCGGGCTGCTGGGGAAATTTGGGGATTGGGCTGGAAATGCAGGTAGCATGTAGTGCCTCCCTCTGTACAGGGGCGGTAATTAGCGGTTTTCCCATCGAGGGAACACATGTGACACCACGCAGCTGCGTGAAGTGCGGCCCCAAACCTCCCACACACATTCAGACTCGTTCCGGAATTCTGAGTGTGGGGAAGTCAAGTCTTCGGTCTGAAGCACCTGGTATCACCTAGGGGCCCTCCACGTGTCTTCCCGAGTGACTCCTAGTGCGGGCTGCCTGTGAAAAACGGTCGTTGGGATGGAAAAGAAGGTAGCATGTAGTGCCTCCCCCTGGATATTGGAAGTAATTAGCGGATTTACCCTGCAAGGGAACACATGTGACACCAGGCAGCTGCGTGGAGGGCGGCCCCAAACCTCTCCCACCAACTTGGCCACGTTCCAGATTTCTGAGTGTGGGGAGATTCCGTACTCTGTCTGCAGAACCTAGGATCTCCTAGTAGCCCTCCGGGTGTCTTCCCCGAGTGTCTCCTAGTGCGGGATCCCGGGGAAAGGCGGAGGTTGGGCTGGAAATGCAGGTAGCATGTAGTGCCTCGCCCTGGACAGGGGAGGTAATTAGCGGAATTCCCCCTGCCAGGGAACACATGTGACACCAGGCATCTGTGTGGAGGATGGTCCTAATCATCCCCCACCCACTCGGCCGCGTTCCGAAATTCTGAGTGTGGGGAAGTTCCGTAATCTGTCTGCAGTGCCTGGGATCTCCTAGGATCCCTCCGCGTGTCTTCCCCGAGTGTATCCTAGTGCGGGGTGCCGGGGAAATGCGGGGGTTGTGCTGGAAATACAGGTAGTATATAGTGCCTTCCCGTGGGGAGGGGAGGTAATTAGCGGACCTCCCCCATGTAGGGAACACCTGTGACACGAGGAAGCTGCGTGGAGGGCGGCCACAAACCTCTCCCACCCACTCTGCCGCGTTCCTGAATTCTGAGTGTGGGGAGGTCCGTACACATTCTGCAGCGCCTGGGATCTCCTAGGAGCCCTCCATGTGTCTTCCCCTAGTGTTCCCTAGTGCGGGCTGCCGGGGAAAGCCAGGGGTTGGGCTGGAAATGTAGGTAGCATCTATTGCCTCCCCCTGGACAGATGAGGTAATTAGCGGAATTCCCCCTGCCAGGGAACACCTGTGACACCACGCATCTTCGTGGAAGTCGGCCCGAAACCTCCCCCACCCACTCGACCGTGTTCCGGAATTCTGAGTGTGGGGAGGTTCCGTCCTATGTCTGCAGCGCCTGGGATTTCCTAGGAGCCTTCCGCGTGTCTTCCACGAGTGTCTCCTAGTGCGGGCTGCCGGGAAATGCGGGGGATAGGCAAGAAATGCAGGTAGCATTTAGTGCCTCCCCCTGGACAGATGAGGTAATAAGCGGACTTCCCCCTGCCAGGGAACACCTGTGACCCCAGGCAGCTGCGTGGAGGGCTGCCCCAAACTTCCCCCACCCACTCGACCCCGTTCCGTAATTCTGAGTGTAGCGAGGTTCCGTCCTCTGTATGCAGCGCCTGGGATATACTAGGAGCCCTCCGTATGTCTTCCCTGAGTGTCTCCTAGTGCGGGCATTGGGGAAAGTCGGTGGTTGGGCTGGATACGCACGTAGCATCTAGTGACTCCCCCTCGACAGATGAGGTATTTAGCGGACTTCCCCCTGCCAGGGAACACCTGTGACACCAGGCAGTTGCGTGTAGGGCGGCCCCAAACCTCCCCAACACACTAGGCCGGGTTCCGGTATTCTGAGTGTGGGGAGGTTCCATCCTATGTCTGCAGCGCCTTGGATCTCCTAGGAGCCCTCAGCGTGTCTTCCCCGAGTGTCTCCTAGTGCGGGCTGCCGGGGAAAGCCGGGGGAGGCTGGAAATGCAGGTAGCATCTAGTGCCTCCCCCTGGAAAGATGAGGTAATTAGCGGACTACCTCATGCCAGCGAACACTTGTGACACCAGGCAACTGCGTGGATGGCGGCCCCAAAACTCCCACAACCACTTGAGCACGTTCCGGAATTATTAGTGTGGCGAGGTTCCGTCCTCTGTCTGCAGCGCCTGGGATCTCCTAGGAGTCCACAGCGTTTCTTCCCCGAGTGTCTCCTATTGCAGGCTGCCTGGGAAAGACGGTGGTTGGGCTGGAAATGTAGGTAGCATCTAGTGCCTCCCCCTGGACAGATGAGGTAATTAGCGGAATTCCCCCTGCCAGGGAACACCTGTGACACCAGGCAACTGCGTGGAAGGCGGCCCCAAACCTCCCCCACCCACTCGACCGTGTTCCGGAATTCTGAGTGTGGGGAGGTTCCGTCCTCTGTCTGCAGCGCCTGGGATCGCCTAGGAGACTTCCGCGTGTCTTCCACGAGTGTCTCCTAGTGCGGGCTGCCGGGAAAACGCGGGGGATATGCTAGAAATGCAGGTAGAATCTAGTGCCTCACCCTGGACAGATGAGGTAATAAGCGGACTTCCCCCTGCCAGGGAACACCTGTGACACCAGGCAGTTGCGTGAAGGGCTGCCCCAAACCTCCCACACACACTAGGACACGTTCCAGAATTCTGAGTGTGGCGAGGCTCCGTCCTCTGTATTCAGCGCCTGGGATCTCCTAGGATCCCTCCGCGTTACTTCCCCGAGTGTATCCTACTGTGGTGTGCCGGGGAAATGCGGAGGTTGGGCTGGAAATACAGGTAGTATATAGTGCCTCCCCCTGGACAGGGGAGGTAATTAGCGGACTTCCCCCTTGTAGGGAACACCTGTGACACGAGGCAGCTGCGTGGAGGGCGGCCACAAACCTCTCCCACCCACTCTGCCGCGTTCCTGAATTCTGAGTGTGGGGAGGTCCGTACACTTTCTGCAGCGCCTGGGATTTCCTAGGAGCCCTCCATGTGTCTTCCCCTAGTGTCTCCTAGTGCGAGCTGCCGGGGAAATTTGGGGATTGGGCTGGAAATGCAGGTAGCATGTAGTGCCTCCCTCTGTACAGGGGCGGTAATTAGCGGTTTTCCCATCGAGGGAACACATGTGACTCCACGAGGCTGCGTGAAGTGCGGCCCCAAACCTCCCACACACATTCAGACTCGTTCCGGAATTCTGAGTGTGGGGAAGTCAAGTCTTCGGTCTGAAGCGCCTGGTATCACCTAGGGGCCCTCCACGTGTCTTCCCGATTGTCTCCTATTGCGGGCGGCCGGTGAAAAACGGTCGTTGGACTGGAAAACAGGTAGCATCTAGTGCCTCCCCCTGTAAAGATGAGGTAATTAGCGGACTTCCCACTGCCAGGGAACACCTGTGAAACCAGGCAGCTGCGTGGAGGTCGGCCCCAAACCTCCCCAACCCACTCGGCCGCGTTCCAGAATTCTGAGTGTGGCGATGTTCCGTCCTCGTTCTGCAGCGCCTGGGAACTCCTAGGAGCCCTCCGCCTGTCTTCCCCGAGTGTATCCTAGAGCGGGCTGCCGGGGAAAGTCGGGGGTTGGGTTGGAAATGCAGGTAGCCTCTAGTGCCTCCCACTGGACAGATGCGTTAATTAGCGGACTTCCCACTGGCAGGGAACAAATGTGACACCAGGCAGCTGCGTGGATGGCGGCCCCAAACCTCCCCCACCCACTCGACCCCGTTCCATAATTCTGAGTGTAGCGAGGTTCCGTCCTCTGTATGCAGCGCCTGGGATATCCTGGGAGCCCTCCGTATGTCTTCCCTGAGTGTCTCCTAGTGCGGGCATTGGGGAAAGTCGGTGGTTGGGCTGGATATGCAGGTAGCATCTAGTGACTCCCCCTGGACTTTTGAGGTATTTAGCGGACTTCCCCCTGCCAGGGAACACCTGTGACACCAGGCAGTTGCTTGTAGGTCGGCCCCAAACCTCCCCAACCCACTCGGCCGCGTTTCAGAATTCTGAGTGTGGCGAGGTTCCGTCCTCGTTCTGCAGCGCCTGGGAACTCCTAGGAGCCCTCCGCCTGTCTTCCCCGAGTGTATCCTAGAGCGGGCATTGGGGAAAGTCGGTGGTTGGGCTGGAAATGCAGGTAGCATCTAGTGCCTCCCCCTGGACAGATGAGGTAATTAGCGGAATTCCCCCTGCCAGGGAACACCTGTGACACCAGGCATCTGCGTGGAAGGCGGCCCCAAACCTCCCCCACCCACTCGACCGTGTTCCGGAATTCTGAGTGTGGGGAGGTTCCGTCCTCTGTCTGCAGCGACTGGGATCTCCGAGGAGCCTTCCGCGTGTCTTCCAAGAGTGTCTCCTAGTGCGGGCTGCCGGGAAAACGCGGGGGAAAGGCTAGAAATGCAGGTAGCATCTAGTGCCTCACCCTGGACAGATGAGGTAATAAGCGGACTTCCCCCTGCCAGGGAACACCTGTGAAACCAGGCAGCTGCGTGGAGGGCTGCCCCAAACCTCCCCGACACACTAGGACGCGTTTCAGAATTCTGAGTGTTGCGAGGTTCCGTCCTCTGTATTCAGCGCCTGGGATCTCGTAGGATCCCTCCGTGTTACTTCCCCGAGTGTATCCTACTGTGGTGTGCCGGGGAAATGCGGGGGTTGGGCTGGAAATACAGGTAGTATATAGTGCCTCCCCCTGGACAGGGGAGGTAATTAGCGGACTTCCCCCTTGTAGGGAACACCTGTGACACGAGGCAGCTGCGTGGAAAGCGGCCACAAACCTCTCCCACCCACTCTGCCACGTTCCTGAATTCTGAGTGTGGGGAGGTCCGTACACTTTCTGCAGCGCCTGGGATTTCCTAGGAGCCCTCCATGTGTCTTCCCCTAGTGTCACCTAGTGCGGGCTGCCGGGGAAATTTGGGGATTGGGCTGGAAATGAAGGTAGCATGTAGTTCCTCCCTCTGTACAGGGGCGGTAATTAGCGGATTTCCCATCAAGGGAACACATGTGACACCACGCAGCTGCGTGAAGGGCGGCCCCAAACCTCCCACACACATTCGGACTCGTTCCGGAATTCTGACTGTTGGGAGGTTCCGTCCTCTGTCTGCAGCGCCTGGGATCTCCTAGGAGCCATCCGCGTGCCTTCCACGAGTGTATCCTAGTGCGGGCTGCCGGGAAAACGTGGGGGATAGGCTAGAAATGCAGGTAGCATCTAGTGCCTCCCCCTGGACAGATGAGGTAATAAGCGGACTTCCCCCTGCCAGGGAACACCTGTGACACCAGGCAGCTGCGTGGATGGCGGCCCCAAACCTCCCCCACCCAATCGACCCCGTTCCGTAATTCTGAGTGTAGCGAGGTTCCGTCCTCTGTATGCAGCGCCTGGGATATCCTAGGAGCCCTCCGTATGTCTTCCCTGAGTGTCTCCTAGTGCGGGCATTGGGGAAAGTCGGTGGTTGGGCTGGATACGCACGTAGCATCTAGTGACTCCCCCTGGACAGATGAGGTATTTAGCGGACTTCCCCCTGCCAGGGAACACCTGTGACACCAGGCAGCTGCGTGGAGGTCGGCCCCAAACCTCCCCAACCCACTCGGCCGCGTTCCAGAATTCTGAGTGTGGCGAGGTTCCGTCCTCATTCTGCAGCGCCTGGGAACTCCTAGGAGCCCTCCGCCTGCCTTCCCCGAGTGTATCCTTGAGCGGGCTGCCGGGGAAAGTCGGGGGTTGGGCTGGAAATGCAGGTAGCATCTAGTGCCTCCCCCTGGACAGAAGAGGTAATTAGCGGACTTCCTCATGCCAGGGAACACTTGTGACACCAGGCAACTGCGTGGATGGCGGCCCAAAACTCCCACAACCACTTGACCACGTTCCGGAATTATTAGTGTAGCGAGGTTCCGTCCTCTGTCCGCAGCGCCTGGGATCTCCTAGGAGTCCACAGCGTTTCTTCCCCGAGTGTCTCCTATTGCAGGCTGCCTGGGAAAGACGGTGGTTGGGCTGGAAATGTAGGTAGCATCTAGTGCCTCCCCCTGGACAGATGAGGTATTTAGCGGACTTCCCCCTGCCAGGGAACACCTGTGACACCAGGCAGTTGCGTGTAGGTCGGCCCCAAACCTCCCCAACCCACTCGGCCGCGTTTCAGAATTCTGAGTGTGGCGAGGTTCCGTCCTCGTTCTGCAGCGCCTGGGAACTCCTAGGAGCCCTCCGCCTGTCTTCCCCGAGTGTATCCTAGAGCGGGCTGCCGGGGAAAGTCGGGGGTTGGGCTGGAAATGCAGGTAGCATCTAGTGCCTACCCCTGGACAGATGAGGTAATTAGCGGACTTCCTCATGCCAGGGAACACTTGTGACACCAGGCAACTGCGTGGATGGCGGCCCCAAAACTCCCAGACCCACTCGACCACGTTCCGGAATTATTAGTGTGGCGAGGTTCCGTCCTCTGTCTGCAGCGCCTGGGATCTCCTAGGAGTCCACAGCGTTTCTTCCCCGAGTGTCTCCTATTGCAGGCTGCCTGGGAAAGACGGTGGTTGGGCTGGAAATGTAGGTAGCATCTAGTGCCTCCCCCTGGACAGATGAGGTAATTAGCGGAATTCCCCCTGCCAGGGAACACCTGTGACACCAGGCATCTGCGTGGAAGGCGGCCCCAAACCTCCCCCACCCACTCGACCCTGTTCCGGAATTCTGAGTGTGGGGAGGTTCCGTCCTCTGTCTGCAGCGCCTGGGATCTCCTAGGATCCCTCCGCGTTACTTCCCCGAGTGTATCCTACTGTGGTGTGCCGGGGAAATGCGGAGGTTGGGCTGGAAATACAGGTAGTATATAGTGCCTCCCCCTGGACAGGGGAGGTAATTAGCGGACTTCCCCCTTGTAGGGAACACCTGTGACACGAGGCAGCTGCTTGGAGGGCGGCCACAAACCTCTCCCACCCACTCTGCCGCGTTCCTGAATTCTGAGTGTGGGGAGGTCCGTACACTTTCTGCAGCGCCTGGGATTTCCTAGGAGCCCTCCATGTGTCTTCCCCTAGTGTCTCCTAGTGCGAGCTGCCGGGGAAATTTGGGGATTGGGCTGGAAATGCAGGTAGCATGTAGTGCCTCCCTCTGTACAGGGGCGGTAATTAGCGGTTTTCCCATCGAGGGAACACATGTGACACCACGAGGCTGCGTGAAGTGCGGCCCCAAACCTCCCACACACATTCAGACTCGTTCCGGAATTCTGAGTGTGGGGAAGTCAAGTCTTCGGTCTGAAGCGCCTGGTATCACCTAGGGGCCCTCCACGTGTCTTCCCGATTGTCTCCTATTGCGGGCGGCCGGTGAAAAACGGTCGTTGGACTGGAAAACAGGTAGCATCTAGTGCCTCCCCCTGTAAAGATGAGGTAATTAGCGGACTTCCCACTGCCAGGGAACACCTGTGAAACCAGGCAGCTGCGTGGAGGTCGGCCCCAAACCTCCCCAACCCACTCGGCCGCGTTCCAGAATTCTGAGTGTGGCGATGTTCCGTCCTCGTTCTGCAGCGCCTGGGAACTCCTAGGAGCCCTCCGCCTGTCTTCCCCGAGTGTATCCTAGAGCGGGCTGCCGGGGAAAGTCGGGGGTTGGGTTGGAAATGCAGGTAGCCTCTAGTGCCTCCCACTGGACAGATGCGTTAATTAGCGGACTTCCCACTGGCAGGGAACAAATGTGACACCAGGCAGCTGCGTGGATGGCGGCCCCAAACCTCCCCCACCCACTCGACCCCGTTCCGTAATTCTGAGTGTAGCGAGGTTCCGTCCTCTGTATGCAGCGCCTGGGATATCCTGGGAGCCCTCCGTATGTCTTCCCTGAGTGTCTCCTAGTGCGGGCATTGGGGAAAGTCGGTGGTTGGGCTGGATATGCAGGTAGCATCTAGTGACTCCCCCTGGACTTTTGAGGTATTTAGCGGACTTCCCCCTGCCAGGGAACACCTGTGACACCAGGCAGTTGCTTGTAGGTCGGCCCCAAACCTCCCCAAACCACTCGGCCGCGTTTCAGAATTCTGAGTGTGGCGAGGTTCCGTCCTCGTTCTGCAGCGCCTGGGAACTCCTAGGAGCCCTCCGCCTGTCTTCCCCGAGTGTATCCTAGAGCGGGCATTGGGGAAAGTCGGTGGTTGGGCTGGAAATGCAGGTAGCATCTAGTGCCTCCCCCTGGACAGATGAGGTAATTAGCGGACTTCCTCATGCCAGGGAACACTTGTGACACCAGGCAACTGCGTGGATGGCGGCCCCAAAAGTCCCAGAACCACTCGACCCCGTTCCGGAATTATTAGTGTGGCGAGGTTTCGTCCTCTGTCTGCAGCGCCTGGGATCTCCTAGGAGACTTCCGCGTGTCTTCCACGAGTGTATCCTAGTGCGGGCTGCCGGGAAAACGCGGGGGATATGCTTGAAATGCAGGTAGAATCTAGTGCCTCACCCTGGACAGATGAGGTAATAAGCGGATTTCCCCTGCCAGGGAACACCTGTGACACCAGGCAGTTGCGTGAAGGGCTGCCCCATACCTCCCACACACACTAGGACACGTTCCAGAATTCTGAGTGTGGCGAGGTTCCGTCCTCTGTATTCAGCGCCTGGGATCTCCTAGGATCCCTCCGCGTTACTTCCCCGAGTGTATCCTACTGTGGTGTGCCGGGGAAATGCGGAGGTTGGGCTGGAAATACAGGTAGTATATAGTGCCTCCCCCTGGACAGGGGAGGTAATTAGCGGACTTCCCCCTTGTAGGGAACACCTGTGACACAAGGCAGTTGCGTGAAGGGCTGCCCCAAACCTCCCATACACATTCGGACTCGTTACGGAATTCTGAGTGTGGGGAAGTCAAGTCTTCGGTATGAAGCGCCTGGTATTATCTAGGAGCCCACCACGTGTCTTCCCGTGTGTCTCCTATTGCGGGATGCCGGTGAAAAACGGTCGTTGGGCTGGAAAAGCAGGTAGCATGTAGTGCCTCCCCCTGGATAGTGGAGGTGATTAGTGGATTTCCCCTGCAAGGGAACACATGTGACACCAGTCAGCTGTGTGGAGGGAAGCCCAAAACCTCCCCCACCCACTCGGACGCGTTCCGGAAATCTGAGCGTGGGGAGGTTCCGTCCTCTGTCTGCAGCGCCTGGGATCTTCTAGGAGCACTCCGCGTGTCTTCCCGGAGTGTCTACTTGTGCGGGCTACAATGAAAATGCGGGGGTTGTGCTGGAATAACTGGTAGCATGTAGTGCCTCCCCCTGAACAGGAAAGGTAATTAGCGGAAGTCTCCCTGCCAGCGAACACCTGTGACAAGAGGCAACTGCGTGGCGGGTGGCCCCATACCTCCCACACCCACTCGGGCTTGTTCTGGAATTCTGAGTGTGGGGAGGTCCCGTCTTCGGTCTAAAGCGCCTGGTACCACCTAGGAGCCCTCCACGTGTCTTCCCGAGTGTCTCCTAGTGCGGGATGCCGGGGAAATTTGGGGGTTTGGCTGGAAATGCAGGTAGAATGTAGTGCCTCCCTCAGGACCAGGGAGGTTATTAGCGGATTTCCCCTGCCAGGGAACACCTGTGACACCAGGCAGCTGCGTGGAATCCGGGCCCAAATATTTCCCATCCAATCGGCCACGTTCCGGAATTCTGAGTGTGGGGAGGTTTCGTCCTCTCTGCAGTGCTTTTGATCTCCTAGGAGCCCTCCGCGTGTCTTCCACAGTGTACCTTTTTGCGGGGTGCCGGGGAAATGCGGGGCTTGGGCTGGAAATGCAGGTAGCATCTAGTGCCTCCCACTGGACAGGGGAGGTAATTAGCGGCTTCCCCCTGCCAGGGAACACATGTGATACCAGGCAGCTTCGTGGAGGGTGGCCCCAAATCTCCCACACCCACTCGGCCGTGTTCCGGAATTTTGAGTGTGGGAAGGTCCTTACACTGTCTGCAGAAATTGTGATCCTCTAGGAGCCCTCCGCGTTCCTTCCCCGAGTGTCTCATATTGCGGGCTGCCTGGAAATACGGGGGTTTTGCTGGAAAAGAAGGTAACATGTAGTGTCTCCCCCTGGACAGGGGAGGAAATTAGCGGAATTCACCCTGCCAGGAACACCTGTGAAACCAGGCAGTTGCGTACAGGGTGGTCCCAAACATCCCCCACCCACTCGGCCGCGTTCCGGAATTCTGAGAGTGGGGAAGTTCCGTACTCTGTCTGCAGCGCCTGGGATCTCCTAGGATCCCACCGCGTGTCTTCCCCGAGTGTATCCTAGTGCGGGGTGCCGGGGAAATGCGGAGGTTGGGCTGGAAATACAGGTAGTATATAGTGCCTCCCCCTGGACAGGGGAGGTAATTAGCGGACCTCCCCTTTGTAGGGAACACCTGTGACACGAGGCAGCTGCGTGGAGGGCGGCCACAAACCTCTCCCACCCACTCTGCCGCGTTCCTGAATTCTGAGTGTGGGGAGGTCCGTACACTTTCTGCAGCGCCTGGGTTTTCCTAGCAGCCCTCCATGTGTCTTCCCCTAGTGTCTCCTAGTGCGGGCTGCCGGGGAAATTTGGGGATTGGGCTGGAAATGCAGGTAGCATGTAGTGCCTCCCTCTGTACAGGGGCGGTAATTAGCGGTTTTCCCATCGAGGGAACACATGTGACACCACGCAGCTGCGTGAAGTGCGGCCCCAAACCTCCCACACACATTCAGACTCGTTCCGGAATTCTGAGTGTGGGGAAGTCAAGTCTTCGGTCTGAAGCACCTGGTATCACCTAGGGGCCCTCCACGTGTCTACCCGAGTGACTCCTAGTGCGGGCTGCCTGTGAAAAACGGTCGTTGGGATGGAAAAGAAGGTAGCATGTAGTGCCTCCCCCTGGATATTGGAAGTAATTAGCGGATTTACCCTGCAAGGGAACACATGTGACACCAGGCAGCTGCGTGGAGGGCGGCCCCAAACCTCTCCCACCAACTTGGCCGCGTTCCAGATTTCTGAGTGTGGGGAGATTCCGTACTCTGTCTGCAGAACCTAGGATCTCCTAGTAGCCCTCCGGGTGTCTTCCCCGAGTGTCTCCTAGTGCGGGATCCCGGGGAAAGGCGGAGGTTGGGCTGGAAATGCAGGTAGCATGTAGTGCCTCGCCCTGGACAGGGGAGGTAATTAGCGGAATTCCCCCTGCCAGGGAACACATGTGACACCAGGCATCTGTGTGGAGGGTGGTCCAAATCATCCCCCACCCACTCGGCCGCGTTCCGAAATTCTGAGTGTGGGGAAGTTCCGTAATCTGTCTGCAGTGCCTGGGATCTCCTAGGATCCCTCCGCGTGTCTTCCCCGAGTGTATCCTAGTGCGGGGTGCCGGGGAAATGCGGGGGTTGTGCTGGAAATACAGGTAGTATATAGTGCCTTCCCGTGGGGAGGGGAGGTAATTAGCGGACCTCCCCCATGTAGGGAAAACCTGTGACACGAGGAAGCTGCGTGGAGGGCGGCCACAAACCTCTCCAACCCACTCTGCCGCGTTCCTGAATTCTGAGTGTGGGGAGGTCCTTACACATTCTGCAGCGCCTGGGATTTCCTAGGAGCCCTCCATGTGTCTTCCCCTAGTGTTCCCTAGTGCGGGCTGCCGGGGAAAGCCAGGGGTTGGGCTGGAAATGTAGGTAGCATCTATTGCCTCCCCCTGGACAGATGAGGTAATTAGCGGAATTCCCCCTGCCAGGGAACACCTGTGACACCACGCATCTTCGTGGAAGTCGGCCCCAAACCTCCCCCACCCACTCGACCGTGTTCCAGAATTCTGAGTGTGGGGAGGTTCCGTCCTATGTCTGCAGCGCCTGGGATCACCTAGGAGCCTTCCGCGTGTCTTCCAAGAGTGTCTCCTAGTGCGGGCTGCCGGGAAATGCGGGGGATAGGCTAGAAATGCAGGTAGCATCTAGTGCCTCCCCCTGGACAGATGAGGTAATAAGCGGACTTCCCCCTGACAGGGAACACCTGTGACACCAGGCAGCTGCGTGGAGGGCTGCCCCAAACTTCCCCCACCCACTCGACCCCGTTCCGTAATTCTGAGTGTAGCGAGGTTCCGTCCTCTGTATGCAGCGCCTGGGATATCCTAGGAGCCCTCCGTATGTCTTCCCTGAGTGTCTCCTTGTGCGGGCATTGGGGAAAGTCGGTGGTTGGGCTGGATAAGCACGTAGCATCTAGTGACTCCCCCTGGACAGATGAGGTATTTAGCGGACTTCCCCCTGCCAGGGAACACCTGTGACACCAGGCAGTTGCGTGTAGGGCGGCCCCAAACCTCCTCCACACACTAGGCCGGGTTCCGGTATTCTGAGTGTGGGGAGGTTCCATCCTAAGTCTGCAGCGCCTTGGATCTCCTAGGAGTCCACAGCGTTTCTTCCCCGAGTGTCTCCTATTGCAGGCTGCCTGGGAAAGACGGTGGTTGGGCTGGAAATGTAGGTAGCATCTAGTGCCTCCCCCTGGACAGATGAGGTAATTAGCGGAATTCCCCCTGCCAGGGAACACCTGTGACACCAGGCAACTGCGTGGAAGGCGGCCCCAAACCTCCCCCACCCACTCGACCCTGTTCCGGAATTCTGAGTGTGGGGAGGTTCCGTCCTCTGTCTGCAGCGCCTGGGATCTCCTAGGAGACTTTCGCGTGTCTTCCACGAGTGTCTCCTAGTGCGGGCTGCCGGGAAAACGCGGGGGATATGCTAGAAATGCAGGTAGCATCTAGTGCCTCCCCCTGGACAGATGAGGTAATAAGCGGAATTCCCCCTGCCAGGGAACACCTGTGACACCAGGCAGTTGCGTGAAGGGCTGCCCCAAACCTCCCACACACAAGGACACGTTCCAGAATTCTGAGTGTGGCGAGGTTCCGTCCTCTGTATTCAGCGCCTGGGATCTCCTAGGATCCCTCCGTGTTACTTCCCCGAGTGTATCCTACTGTGGTGTGCCGGGGAAATGCGGAGGTTGGGCTGGAAATACAGGTAGTATATAGTGCCTCCCCCTGGACAGGGGAGGTAATTAGCGGACTTCCCCCTTGTAGGGAACACCTGTGACACGAGGCAGCTGCTTGGAGGGCGGCCACAAACCTCTCCCACCCACTCTGCCGCGTTCCTGAATTCTGAGTGTGGGGAGGTCCGTACACTTTCTGCAGCGCCTGGGATTTCCTAGGAGCCCTCCATGTGTCTTCCCCTAGTGTTTCCTAGTGCGAGCTGCCGGGGAAATTTGGGGATTGGGCTGGAAATGCAGGTAGCATGTAGTGCCTCCCTCTGTACAGGGGCGGTAATTAGCGGTTTTCCCATCGAGGGAACACATGTGACTCCACGAGGCTGCGTGAAGTGCGGCCCCAAACCTCCCACACACATTCAGACTCGTTCCGGAATTCTGAGTGTGGGGAAGTCAAGTCTTCGGTCTGAAGCGCCTGGTATCACCTAGGGGCCCTCCACGTGTCTTCCCGATTGTCTCCTATTGCGGGCGGCCGGTGAAAAACGGTCGTTGGACTGGAAAACAGGTAGCATCTAGTGCCTCCCCCTGTAAAGATGAGGTAATTAGCGGACTTCCCACTGCCAGGGAACACCTGTGAAACCAGGCAGCTGCGTGGAGGTCGGCCCCAAACCTCCCCAACCCACTCGGCCGCGTTCCAGAATTCTGAGTGTGGCGATGTTCCGTCCTCGTTCTGCAGCGCCTGGGAACTCCTAGGAGCCCTCCGCCTGTCTTCCCCGAGTGTATCCTAGAGCGGGCTGCCGGGGAAAGTCGGGGGTTGGGTTGGAAATGCAGGTAGCCTCTAGTGCCTCCCACTGGACAGATGCGTTAATTAGCGGACTTCCCACTGGCAGGGAACAAATGTGACACCAGGCAGCTGCGTGGATGGCGGCCCCAAACCTCCCCCACCCACTCGACCCCGTTCCATAATTCTGAGTGTAGCGAGGTTCCGTCCTCTGTATGCAGCGCCTGGGATATCCTGGGAGCCCTCCGTATGTCTTCCCTGAGTGTCTCCTAGTGCGGGCATTGGGGAAAGTCGGTGGTTGGGCTGGATATGCAGGTAGCATCTAGTGACTCCCCCTGGACTTTTGAGGTATTTAGCGGACTTCCCCCTGCCAGGGAACACCTGTGACACCAGGCAGTTGCTTGTAGGTCGGCCCCAAACCTCCCCAACCCACTCGGCCGCGTTTCAGAATTCTGAGTGTGGCGAGGTTCCGTCCTCGTTCTGCAGCGCCTGGGAACTCCTAGGAGCCCTCCGCCTGTCTTCCCCGAGTGTATCCTAGAGCGGGCATTGGGGAAAGTCGGTGGTTGGGCTGGAAATGCAGGTAGCATCTAGTGCCTCCCCCTGGACAGATGAGGTAATTAGCGGAATTCCCCCTGCCAGGGAACACCTGTGACACCAGGCATCTGCGTGGAAGGCGGCCCCAAACCTCCCCCACCCACTCGACCGTGTTCCGGAATTCTGAGTGTGGGGAGGTTCCGTCCTCTGTCTGCAGCGACTGGGATCTCCGAGGAGCCTTCCGCGTGTCTTCCAAGAGTGTCTCCTAGTGCGGGCTGCCGGGAAAACGCGGGGGAAAGGCTAGAAATGCAGGTAGCATCTAGTGCCTCACCCTGGACAGATGAGGTAATAAGCGGACTTCCCCCTGCCAGGGAACACCTGTGACACCAGGCAGCTGCGTGGAGGGCTGCCCCAAACCTCCCCGACACACTAGGACGCGTTTCAGAATTCTGAGTGTTGCGAGGTTCCGTCCTCTGTATTCAGCGCCTGGGATCTCGTAGGATCCCTCCGCGTTACTTCCCCGAGTGTATCCTACTGTGGTGTGCCGGGGAAATGCGGGGGTTGGGCTGGAAATACAGGTAGTATATAGTGCCTCCCCCTGGACAGGGGAGGTAATTAGCGGACTTCCCCCTTGTAGGGAACACCTGTGACACGAGGCAGCTGCGTGGAAGGCGGCCACAAACCTCTCCCACCCACTCTGCCTCGTTCCTGAATTCTGAGTGTGGGGAGGTCCGTACACTTTCTGCAGCGCCTGGGATTTCCTAGGAGCCCTCCATGTGTCTTCCCCTAGTGTCACCTAGTGCGGGCTGCCGGGGAAATTTGGGGATTGGGCTGGAAATGAAGGTAGCATGTAGTTCCTCCCTCTGTACAGGGGCGGTAATTAGCGGATTTCCCATCAAGGGAACACATGTGACACCACGCAGCTGCGTGAAGGGCGGCCCCAAACCTCCCACACACATTCGGACTCGTTCCGGAATTCTGACTGTTGGGAGGTTCCGTCCTCTGTCTGCAGCGCCTGGGATCTCCTAGGAGCCATCCGCGTGCCTTCCACGAGTGTATCCTAGTGCGGGCTGCCGGGAAAACGTGGGGGATAGGCTAGAAATGCAGGTAGCATCTAGTGCCTCCCCCTGGACAGATGAGGTAATAAGCGGACTTCCCCCTGCCAGGGAACACCTGTGACACCAGGCAGCTGCGTGGATGGCGGCCCCAAACCTCCCCCACCCAATCGACCCCGTTCCGTAATTCTGAGTGTAGCGAGGTTCCGTCCTCTGTATGCAGCGCCTGGGATATCCTAGGAGCCCTCCGTATGTCTTCCCTGAGTGTCTCCTAGTGCGGGCATTGGGGAAAGTCGGTGGTTGGGCTGGATACGCACGTAGCATCTAGTGACTCCCCCTGGACAGATGAGGTATTTAGCGGACTTCCCCCTGCCAGGGAACACCTGTGACACCAGGCAGTTGCGTGTAGGGCGGCCCCAAACCTCCCCAACACACTAGGCCGGGTTCCGGTATTCTGAGTGTGGGGAGGTTCCATCCTATGTCTGCAGCGCCTTGGATCTCCTAGGAGCCCTCAGCGTGTCTTCCCTGAGTGTCTCCTAGTGCAGGCTGCCGGGGAAAGCCGGGGGGGCTGGAAATGCAGGTAGCATCTAGTGCCTCCCCCTGGAAAGTTGAGGTAATTAGCGGAATTCCCACTGCCAGGGAACACCTGTGACACCAGGCAGCTGCGTGGAGGTCGGCCCCAAACCTCCCCAACCCACTCGGCCGCGTTCCAGAATTCTGAGTGTGGCGAGGTTCCGTCCTCATTCTGCAGCGCCTGGGAACTCCTAGGAGCCCTCCGCCTGTCTTCCCCGAGTGTATCCTAGAGCGGGCTGCCGGGGAAAGTCGGGGGTTGGGCTGGAAATGCAGGTAGCATCTAGTGCCTCCCCCTGGACAGAAGAGGTAATTAGCGGACTTCCTCATGCCAGGGAACACTTGTGACACCAGGCAACTGCGTGGATGGCGGCCCAAAACTCCCACAACCACTTGACCACGTTCCGGAATTATTAGTGTGGCGAGGTTCCGTCCTCTGTCCGCAGCGCCTGGGATCTCCTAGGAGTCCACAGCGTTTCTTCCCCGAGTGTCTCCTATTGCAGGCTGCCTGGGAAAGACGGTGGTTGGGCTGGAAATGTAGGTAGCATCTAGTGCCTCCCCCTGGACAGATGAGGTATTTAGCGGACTTCCCCCTGCCAGGGAACACCTGTGACACCAGGCAGTTGCGTGTAGGTCGGCCCCAAACCTCCCCAACCCACTCGGCCGCGTTTCAGAATTCTGAGTGTGGCGAGGTTCCGTCCTCGTTCTGCAGCGCCTGGGAACTCCTAGGAGCCCTCCGCCTGTCTTCCCCGAGTGTATCCTAGAGCGGGCTGCCGGGGAAAGTCGGGGGTTGGGCTGGAAATGCAGGTAGCATCTAGTGCCTACCCCTGGACAGATGAGGTAATTAGCGGACTTCCTCATGCCAGGGAACACTTGTGACACCAGGCAACTGCGTGGATGGCGGCCCCAAAACTCCCAGACCCACTCGACCACGTTCCGGAATTATTAGTGTGGCGAGGTTCCGTCCTCTGTCTGCAGCGCCTGGGATCTCCTAGGAGTCCACAGCGTTTCTTCCCCGAGTGTCTCCTATTGCAGGCTGCCTGGGAAAGACGGTGGTTGGGCTGGAAATGTAGGTAGCATCTAGTGCCTCCCCCTGGACAGATGAGGTAATTAGCGGAATTCCCCCTGCCAGGGAACACCTGTGACACCAGGCATCTGCGTGGAAGGCGGCCCCAAACCTCCCCCACCCACTCGACCCTGTTCCGGAATTCTGAGTGTGGGGAGGTTCCGTCCTCTGTCTGCAGCGCCTGGGATCTCCTAGGAGACTTCCGCGTGTCTTCCACGAGTGTCTCCTAGTGCGGGCTGCCGGGAAAACGCGGGGGATATGCTAGAAATGCAGGTAGAATCTAGTGCCTCACCCTGGACAGATGAGGTAATAAGCGGACTTCCCCCTGCCAGGGAACACCTGTGACACCAGGCAGTTGCGTGAAGGGCTGCCCCAAACCTCCCACACACACTAGGACACGTTCCAGAATTCTGAGTGTGGCGAGGTTCCGTCCTCTGTATTCAGCGCCTGGGATCTCCTAGGATCCCTCCGCGTTACTTCCCCGAGTGTATCCTACTGTGGTGTGCCGGGGAAATGCGGAGGTTGGGCTGGAAATACAGGTAGTATATAGTGCCTCCCCCTGGACAGGGGAGGTAATTAGCGGACTTCCCCCTTGTAGGGAACACCTGTGACACGAGGCAGCTGCGTGGAAGGCGGCCACAAACCTCTCCCACCCACTCTGCCTCGTTCCTGAATTCTGAGTGTGGGGAGGTCCGTACACTTTCTGCAGCGCCTGGGATTTCCTAGGAGCCCTCCATGTGTCTTCCCCTAGTGTCTCCTAGTGCGAGCTGCCGGGGAAATTTGGGGATTGGGCTGGAAATGCAGGTAGCATGTAGTGCCTCCCTCTGTACAGGGGCGGTAATTAGCGGTTTTCCCATCGAGGGAACACATGTGACACCACGAGGCTGCGTGAAGTGCGGCCCCAAACCTCCCACACACATTCAGACTCGTTCCGGAATTCTGAGTGTGGGGAAGTCAAGTCTTCGGTCTGAAGCGCCTGGTATCACCTAGGGGCCCTCCACGTGTCTTCCCGATTGTCTCCTATTGCGGGCGGCCGGTGAAAAACGGTCGTTGGACTGGAAAACAGGTAGCATCTAGTGCCTCCCCCTGTAAAGATGAGGTAATTAGCGGACTTCCCACTGCCAGGGAACACCTGTGAAACCAGGCAGCTGCGTGGAGGTCGGCCCCAAACCTCCCCAACCCACTCGGCCGCGTTCCAGAATTCTGAGTGTGGCGATGTTCCGTCCTCGTTCTGCAGCGCCTGGGAACTCCTAGGAGCCCTCCGCCTGTCTTCCCCGAGTGTATCCTAGAGCGGGCTGCCGGGGAAAGTCGGGGGTTGGGTTGGAAATGCAGGTAGCCTCTAGTGCCTCCCACTGGACAGATGCGTTAATTAGCGGACTTCCCACTGGCAGGGAACAAATGTGACACCAGGCAGCTGCGTGGATGGCGGCCCCAAACCTCCCCCACCCACTCGACCCCGTTCCGTAATTCTGAGTGTAGCGAGGTTCCGTCCTCTGTATGCAGCGCCTGGGATATCCTGGGAGCCCTCCGTATGTCTTCCCCGAGTGTATCCTAGAGCGGGCATTGGGGAAAGTCGGTGGTTGGGCTGGAAATGCAGGTAGCATCTAGTGCCTACCCCTGGACAGATGAGGTAATTAGCGGACTTCCTCATGCCAGGGAACACTTGTGACACCAGGCAACTGCGTGGATGGCGGCCCCAAAACTCCCAGACCCACTCGACCCCGTTCCGGAATTATTAGTGTGGCGAGGTTTCGTCCTCTGTCTGCAGCGCCTGGGATCTCCCAGGAGTCCACCGCGTTTCTTCCCCGAGTGTCTCTTATTGCAGGCTGCCTGGGAAAGACGGTGGTTGGGCTGGAAATATAGGTAGCATCTAGTGCCTCCCCCTGGACAGATGAGGTAATTAGCGGAATTCCCCCTGCCAGGGAACACCTGTGACACCAGGCATCTGCGTGGAAGGCGGCCCCAAACCTCCCCCACCCACTCGACCGTGTTCCGGAATTCTGAGTGTGGGGAGGTTCCGTCCTCTGTCTGCAGCGACTGGGATCTCCGAGGAGCCTTCCGCGTGTCTTCCAAGAGTGTCTCCTAGTGCGGGCTGCCGGGAAAACGCGGGGGAAAGGCTAGAAATGCAGGTAGCATCTAGTGCCTCACCCTGGACAGATGAGGTAATAAGCGGACTTCCCCCTGCCAGGGAACACCTGTGACACCAGGCAGCTGCGTGGAGGGCTGCCCCAAACCTCCCCGACACACTAGGACGCGTTTCAGAATTCTGAGTGTTGCGAGGTTCCGTCCTCTGTATTCAGCGCCTGGGATCTCGTAGGATCCCTCCGCGTTACTTCCCCGAGTGTATCCTACTGTGGTGTGCCGGGGAAATGCGGGGGTTGGGCTGGAAATACAGGTAGTATATAGTGCCTCCCCCTGGACAGGGGAGGTAATTAGCGGACTTCCCCCTTGTAGGGAACACCTGTGACACGAGGCAGCTGCGTGGAAGGCGGCCACAAACCTCTCCCACCCACTCTGCCTCGTTCCTGAATTCTGAGTGTGGGGAGGTCCGTACACTTTCTGCAGCGCCTGGGATTTCCTAGGAGCCCTCCATGTGTCTTCCCCTAGTGTCACCTAGTGCGGGCTGCCGGGGAAATTTGGGGATTGGGCTGGAAATGAAGGTAGCATGTAGTTCCTCCCTCTGTACAGGGGCGGTAATTAGCGGATTTCCCATCAAGGGAACACATGTGACACCACGCAGCTGCGTGAAGGGCGGCCCCAAACCTCCCACACACATTCGGACTCGTTCCGGAATTCTGACTGTTGGGAGGTTCCGTCCTCTGTCTGCAGCGCCTGGGATCTCCTAGGAGCCATCCGCGTGCCTTCCACGAGTGTATCCTAGTGCGGGCTGCCGGGAAAACGTGGGGGATAGGCTAGAAATGCAGGTAGCATCTAGTGCCTCCCCCTGGACAGATGAGGTAATAAGCGGACTTCCCCCTGCCAGGGAACACCTGTGACACCAGGCAGCTGCGTGGATGGCGGCCCCAAACCTCCCCCACCCAATCGACCCCGTTCCGTAATTCTGAGTGTAGCGAGGTTCCGTCCTCTGTATGCAGCGCCTGGGATATCCTAGGAGCCCTCCGTATGTCTTCCCTGAGTGTCTCCTAGTGCGGGCATTGGGGAAAGTCGGTGGTTGGGCTGGATACGCACGTAGCATCTAGTGACTCCCCCTGGACAGATGAGGTATTTAGCGGACTTCCCCCTGCCAGGGAACACCTGTGACACCAGGCAGTTGCGTGTAGGGCGGCCCCAAACCTCCCCAACACACTAGGCCGGGTTCCGGTATTCTGAGTGTGGGGAGGTTCCATCCTATGTCTGCAGCGCCTTGGATCTCCTAGGAGCCCTCAGCGTGTCTTCCCTGAGTGTCTCCTAGTGCAGGCTGCCGGGGAAAGCCGGGGGGGCTGGAAATGCAGGTAGCATCTAGTGCCTCCCCCTGGAAAGTTGAGGTAATTAGCGGAATTCCCACTGCCAGGGAACACCTGTGACACCAGGCAGCTGCGTGGAGGTCGGCCCCAAACCTCCCCAACCCACTCGGCCGCGTTCCAGAATTCTGAGTGTGGCGAGGTTCCGTCCTCATTCTGCAGCGCCTGGGAACTCCTAGGAGCCCTCCGCCTGTCTTCCCCGAGTGTATCCTAGAGCGGGCTGCCGGGGAAAGTCGGGGGTTGGGCTGGAAATGCAGGTAGCATCTAGTGCCTCCCCCTGGACAGAAGAGGTAATTAGCGGACTTCCTCATGCCAGGGAACACTTGTGACACCAGGCAACTGCGTGGATGGCGGCCCAAAACTCCCACAACCACTTGACCACGTTCCGGAATTATTAGTGTGGCGAGGTTCCGTCCTCTGTCCGCAGCGCCTGGGATCTCCTAGGAGTCCACAGCGTTTCTTCCCCGAGTGTCTCCTATTGCAGGCTGCCTGGGAAAGACGGTGGTTGGGCTGGAAATGTAGGTAGCATCTAGTGCCTCCCCCTGGACAGATGAGGTATTTAACGGACTTCCCCCTGCCAGGGAACACCTGTGACACCAGGCAGTTGCGTGTAGGTCGGCCCCAAACCTCCCCAACCCACTCGGCCGCGTTTCAGAATTCTGAGTGTGGCGAGGTTCCGTCCTCGTTCTGCAGCGCCTGGGAACTCCTAGGAGCCCTCCGCCTGTCTTCCCCGAGTGTATCCTAGAGCGGGCTGCCGGGGAAAGTCGGGGGTTGGGCTGGAAATGCAGGTAGCATCTAGTGCCTACCCCTGGACAGATGAGGTAATTAGCGGACTTCCTCATGCCAGGGAACACTTGTGACACCAGGCAACTGCGTGGATGGCGGCCCCAAAACTCCCAGACCCACTCGACCACGTTCCGGAATTATTAGTGTGGCGAGGTTCCGTCCTCTGTCTGCAGCGCCTGGGATCTCCTAGGAGTCCACAGCGTTTCTTCCCCGAGTGTCTCCTATTGCAGGCTGCCTGGGAAAGACGGTGGTTGGGCTGGAAATGTAGGTAGCATCTAGTGCCTCCCCCTGGACAGATGAGGTAATTAGCGGAATTCCCCCTGCCAGGGAACACCTGTGACACCAGGCATCTGCGTGGAAGGCGGCCCCAAACCTCCCCCACCCACTCGACCCTGTTCCGGAATTCTGAGTGTGGGGAGGTTCCGTCCTCTGTCTGCAGCGCCTGGGATCTCCTAGGAGACTTCCGCGTGTCTTCCACGAGTGTCTCCTAGTGCGGGCTGCCGGGAAAACGCGGGGGATATGCTAGAAATGCAGGTAGAATCTAGTGCCTCACCCTGGACAGATGAGGTAATAAGCGGACTTCCCCCTGCCAGGGAACACCTGTGACACCAGGCAGTTGCGTGAAGGGCTGCCCCAAACCTCCCACACACACTAGGACACGTTCCAGAATTCTGAGTGTGGCGAGGTTCCGTCCTCTGTATTCAGCGCCTGGGATCTCCTAGGATCCCTCCGCGTTACTTCCCCGAGTGTATCCTACTGTGGTGTGCCGGGGAAATGCGGAGGTTGGGCTGGAAATACAGGTAGTATATAGTGCCTCCCCCTGGACAGGGGAGGTAATTAGCGGACTTCCCCCTTGTAGGGAACACCTGTGACATGAGGCAGCTGCGTGGAAGGCGGCCACAAACCTCTCCCACCCACTCTGCCTCGTTCCTGAATTCTGAGTGTGGGGAGGTCCGTACACTTTCTGCAGCGCCTGGGATTTCCTAGGAGCCCTCCATGTGTCTTCCCCTAGTGTCTCCTAGTGCGAGCTGCCGGGGAAATTTGGGGATTGGGCTGGAAATGCAGGTAGCATGTAGTGCCTCCCTCTGTACAGGGGCGGTAATTAGCGGTTTTCCCATCGAGGGAACACATGTGACACCACGAGGCTGCGTGAAGTGCGGCCCCAAACCTCCCACACACATTCAGACTCGTTCCGGAATTCTGAGTGTGGGGAAGTCAAGTCTTCGGTCTGAAGCGCCTGGTATCACCTAGGGGCCCTCCACGTGTCTTCCCGATTGTCTCTTATTGCGGGCGGCCGGTGAAAAACGGTCGTTGGACTGGAAAACAGGTAGCATCTAGTGCCTCCCCCTGTAAAGATGAGGTAATTAGCGGACTTCCCACTGCCAGGGAACACCTGTGAAACCAGGCAGCTGCGTGGAGGTCGGCCCCAAACCTCCCCAACCCACTCGGCCGCGTTCCAGAATTCAGAGTGTGGCGATGTTCCGTCCTCGTTCTGCAGCGCCTGGGAACTCCTAGGAGCCCTCCGCCTGTCTTCCCCGAGTGTATCCTAGAGCGGGCTGCCGGGGAAAGTCGGGGGTTGGGTTGGAAATGCAGGTAGCCTCTAGTGCCTCCCACTGGACAGATGCGTTAATTAGCGGACTTCCCACTGGCAGGGAACAAATGTGACACCAGGCAGCTGCGTGGATGGCGGCCCCAAACCTCCCCCACCCACTCGACCCCGTTCCGTAATTCTGAGTGTAGCGAGGTTCCGTCCTCTGTATGCAGCGCCTGGGATATCCTGGGAGCCCTCCGTATGTCTTCCCCGAGTGTATCCTAGAGCGGGCATTGGGGAAAGTCGGTGGTTGGGCTGGAAATGCAGGTAGCATCTAGTGCCTACCCCTGGACAGATGAGGTAATTAGCGGACTTCCTCATGCCAGGGAACACTTGTGACACCAGGCAACTGCGTGGATGGCGGCCCCAAACCTCCCCCACCCACTCGACCGTGTTCCGGAATTCTGAGTGTGGGGAGGTTCCGTCCTCTGTCTGCAGCGCCTGGGATCTCCTAGGAGACTTCCGCGTGTCTTCCACGAGTGTCTCCTAGTGCGGGCTGCCGGGAAAACGCGGGGGATATGCTAGAAATGAAGGTAGAATCTAGTGCCTCACCCAGGACAGATGAGGTAATAAGCGGACTTCCCCCTGCCAGGGAAAACCTGTGACACCAGGCAGTTGCGTGAAGGGCTGCCCCAAACCTCCCACACACACTAGGACACGTTCCAGAATTCTGAGTGTGGCGAGGTTCCGTCCTCTGTATTCAGCGCCTGGGATCTCCTAGGATCCCTCCGCGTTACTTCCCCGAGTTTATCCTACTGTGGTGTGCCGGGGAAATGCGGAGGTTGGGCTGGAAATACAGGTAGTATATAGTGCCTCCCCCTGGACAGGGGAGGTAATTAGCGGACTTCCCCCTTGTAGGGAACACCTGTGACACGAGGCAGTTGCGTGAAGAGCTGCCCCAAACCTCCCATACACATTCGGACTCGTTCCAGAATTCTGAGTGTGGGGAAGTCAAGTCTTCGGTATGAAGCGCCTGGTATTATCTAGGAGCCCACCACGTGTCTTCCCGTGTGTCTCCTATTGCGGGATGCCGGTGAAAAACGGTCGTTGGGCTGGAAAAGCAGGTAGCATGTAGTGCCTCCCCCTGGATAGTGGAGGTGATTAGCGGATTTCCCCTGCAAGGGAACACATGTGACACCAGTCAGCTGTGTGGAGGGAAGCCCAAAACCTCCCCCACCCACTCGGACGCGTTCCGGAAATCTGAGCGTGGGGAGGTTCCGTCCTCTGTCTGCAGCGCCTGGGATCTTCTAGGAGCACTCCGCGTGTCTTCCCGGAGTGTCTACTTGTGCGGGCTACAATGAAAATGCGGGGGTTGTGCTGGAATAGCTGGTAGCATGTAGTGCCTCCCCCTGAACAGGGAAGGTAATTAGCGGAAGTCACCCTGCCAGCGAACACCTGTGACAAGAGGCAACTGCGTGGCGGGTGGCCCCATACCTCCCACACCCACTCGGGCTTGTTCTGGAATTCTGAGTGTGGGGAGGTCCCGTCTTCGGTCTAAAGCGCCTGGTACCACCTAGGAGCCCTCCACGTGTCTTCCCGAGTGTCTCCTAGTGCGGGATGCCGGGGAAATTTGGGGGTTTGGCTGGAAATGCAGGTAGAATGTAGTGCCTCCCTCAGGACCAGGGAGGTTATTAGCGGATTTCCCCTGCCAGGGAACACCTGTGACACCAGGCAGCTGCGTGGAATCCGGGCCCAAATATTTCCCATCCAATCGGCCACGTTCCGGAATTCTGAGTTTGGGGAGGTTTCGTCCTCTGTCTGCAGTGCTTGGGATCTCCTAGGAGCCCTCCGCGTGTCTTCCACAGTGTACCTTTTTGCGGGGTGCCGGGGAAATGCGGGGCTTGGGCTGGAAATGCAGGTAGCATCTAGTGCCTCCCACTGGACAGGGGAGGTAATTAGCGGCTTCCCCCTGCCAGGGAACACATGTGATACCAGGCAGCTTCGTGGAGGGTGGCCCCAAATCTCCCACATACACTCGGCCGTGTTCCGGAATTTTGAGTGTGGGGAGGTCATTTCACTGTCTGCAGAAAGTGGGATCCTCTAGGAGCGCTCCGCGTTCCTTCCCCGAGTGTCTCATATTGCGGGATGCCCGGAAATACGGGGGTTGTGCTGGAAAAGAAGGTAACATGTAGTGTCTCCCCCTGGACAGGGGAGGAAATTAGCGGAATTCACCCTGCCAGGAAACACCTGTGAAACCAGGCAGCTGCGTACAGGGTGGTCCCAAACATCCCCCACCCACTCGGCCGTGTTCCGGAATTCTGAGAGTGGGGAAGTTCCGTACTCTGTCTGCAGCGCCTGGGATCTCCTAGGATCCCCCCGCGTGTCTTCCCCGAGTGTATCCTAGTGCGGGGTGCCGGGGAAATGCGGGGGTTGTGCTGGAAATACAGGTAGTATATAGTGCCTCCCCCTGGACAGGGGAGGTAATTAGCGGACCTCCCCCTTGTAGGGAACACCTGTGACACGAGGCAGCTGCGTGGAGGGCGGCCACAAACCTCTCCCACCCACTCTGCCGCGTTCCTGAATTCTGAGTGTGGGGAGGTCCGTACACTTTCTGCAGCGCCTGGGTTTTCCTAGCAGCCCTCCATGTGTCTTCCCCTAGTGTCTCCTAGTGCGGGCTGCCGGGGAAATTTGGGGATTGGGCTGGAAATGCAGGTAGCATGTAGTGCCTCCCTCTGTACAGGGGCGGTAATTAGCGGTTTTCCCATCGAGGGAACACATGTGACACCACGCAGCTGCGTGAAGTGCGGCCCCAAACCTCCCACACACATTCAGACTCGTTCCGGAATTCTGAGTGTGGGGAAGTCAAGTCTTCGGTCTGAAGCACTTGGTATCACCTAGGGGCCCTCCACGTGTCTTCCCGAGTGACTCCTAGTGCGGGCTGCCTGTGAAAAACGGTCGTTGGGATGGAAAAGAAGGTAGCATGTAGTGCCTCCCCCTGGATATTGGAAGTAATTAGCGGATTTACCCTGCAAGGGAACACATGTGACACCAGGCAGCTGCGTGGAGGGCGGCCCCAAACCTCTCCCACCAACTTGGCCGCGTTCCAGATTTCTGAGTGTGGGGAGATTCCGTACTCTGTCTGCAGAACCTAGGATCTCCTAGTAGCCCTCCGGGTGTCTTCCCCTAGTGTCTCCTAGTGCGGGATCCCGGGGAAAGGCGGAGGTTGGGCTGGAAATGCAGGTAGCATGTAGTGCCTCGCCCTGGACAGGGGAGGTAATTAGCGGAATTCCCCCTGCCAGGGAACACATGTGACACCAGGCATCTGTATGGAGGGTGGTCCAAATCATCCCCCACCCACTCGGCCGCGTTCCGAAATTCTGAGTGTGGGGAAGTTCTGTAATCTGTCTGCAGTGCCTGGGATCTCCTAGGATCCCTCCGCGTGTCTTCCCCGAGTGTATCCTAGTGCGGGGTGCCGGGGAAATGCGGGGGTTGTGCTGGAAATACAGGTAGTATATAGTGCCTTCCCGTGGGGAGGGGAGGTATTTAGTGGACCTCCCCCATGTAGGGAACACCTGTGACACGAGGAAGCTGCGTGGAGGGCGGCCACAAACCTCTCCCACCCACTCTGCCGCGTTCCTGAATTCTGAGTATGGGGAGGTCCGTACACATTCTGCAGCGCCTGGGATTTCCTAGGAGCCCTCCATGTGTCTTCCCCTAGTGTTCCCTAGTGCGGGCTGCCGGGGAAAGCCAGGGGTTGGGCTGGAAATATAGGTAGCATCTATTGCCTCCCCCTGGACAGATGAGGTAATTAGCGGAATTCCCCCTGCCAGGGAACACCTGTGACACCACGCATCTTCGTGGAAGTCGGCCCCAAACCTCCCCCACCCACTCGACCGTGTTCCGGAATTCTGAGTGTTGGGAGGTTCCGTCCTATGTCTGCAGCGCCTGGGATCTCCTAGGAGCCTTCCGCGTGTCTTCCACGAGTGTCTCCTAGTGCGGGCTGCCGGGAAATGCGGGGGATAGGCTAGAAATGCAGGTAGCATCTAGTGCCTCCCTCTGGACAGATGAGGTAATAAGCGGACTTCCCCCTGCCAGGGAACACCTGTGACAACAGGCAGCTGCGTGGAGGGCTGCCCCAAACTTCCCCCACCCACTCGACCCCGTTCCGTAATTCTGAGTGTAGCGAGGTTCCGTCCTCTGTATGCAGCGCCTGGGATATACTAAGAGCCCTCCGTATGTCTTCCCTGAGTGTCTCCTAGTGCGGGCATTGGGGAAATTCGGTGGTTGGGCTGGATACGCACGTAGCATCTAGTGACTCCCCCTGGACAGATGAGGTATTTAGCGGACTTCCCCCTGCCAGGGAACACCTGTGACACCAGGCAGTTGCGTGAAGGGCGGCCCCAAACCTCCCCAACACACTAGGCCGGGTTCCGGTATTCTGAGTGTGGGGAGGTTCCATCCTATGTCTGCAGCGCCTTGGATCTCCTAGGAGCCCTCCGCCTGTCTTCCCCGAGTGTATCCTAGAGCGGGCTGCCGGGGAAAGTCGGGGGTTGGGCTGGAAATGCAGGTAGCATCTAGTGCCTCCCCCTGGACAGATGAGGTAAGTAGCGGACTACCTCATGCCAGGGAACACTTGTGACACCAGGCAACTGCGTGGATGGCGGCCCCAAAACTCCCACAACCACTTGAGCACGTTCCGGAATTATTAGTGTGGCGAGGTTCCGTCCTCTGTCTGCAGCGCCTGGGATCTCCTAGGAGTCCACAGCGTTTCTTCCCCGAGTGTCTCCTATTGCAGGCTGCCTGGGAAAGACGGTGGTTGGGCTGGAAATGTAGGTAGCATCTAGTGCCTCCCCCTGGACAGATGAGGTAATTAGCGGAATTCCCCCTGCCAGGGAACACCTGTGACACCAGGCATCTGCGTGGAAGGCGGCCCCAAACCTCCCCCACCCACTCGACCGTGTTCCGGAATTCTGAGTGTGGGGAGGTTCCGTCCTCTGTCTGCAGCGCCTGGGATCTCCTAGGAGACTTCCGCGTGTCTTCCACGAGTGTCTCCTAGTGCGGGCTGCCGGGAAAACGCGGGGGATATGCTAGAAATGAAGGTAGAATCTAGTGCCTCACCCAGGACAGATGAGGTAATAAGCGGACTTCCCCCTGCCAGGGAAAACCTGTGACACCAGGCAGTTGCGTGAAGGGCTGCCCCAAACCTCCCACACACACTAGGACACGTTCCAGAATTCTGAGTGTGGCGAGGTTCCGTCCTCTGTATTCAGCGCCTGGGATCTCCTAGGATCCCTCCGCGTTACTTCCCCGAGTTTATCCTACTGTGGTGTGCCGGGGAAATGCGGAGGTTGGGCTGGAAATACAGGTAGTATATAGTGCCTCCCCCTGGACAGGGGAGGTAATTAGCGGACTTCCCCCTTGTAGGGAACACCTGTGACACGAGGCAGTTGCGTGAAGAGCTGCCCCAAACCTCCCATACACATTCGGACTCGTTCCGGAATTCTGAGTGTGGGGAAGTCAAGTCTTCGGTATGAAGCGCCTGGTATTATCTAGGAGCCCACCACGTGTCTTCCCGAGTGTCTCCTATTGCGGGATGCCGGTGAAAAACGGTCGTTGGGCTGGAAAAGCAGGTAGCATGTAGTGCCTCCCCCTGGATAGTGGAGGTGATTAGCGGATTTCCCCTGCAAGGGAACACATGTGACACCAGTCAGCTGTGTGGAGGGAAGCCCAAAACCTCCCCCACCCACTCAGACGCGTTCCGGAAATCTGAGCGTGGGGAGGTTCCGTCCTCTGTCTGCAGCACCTGGGATCTTCTAGGAGCACTCCGCGTGTCTTCCCGGAGTGTCTACTTGTGCGGGCTACAATGAAAATGCGGGGGTTGTGCTGGAATAGCTGGTAGCATGTAGTGCCTCCCCCTGAACAGGGAAGGTAATTAGCGGAAGTCACCCTGCCAGCGAACACCTGTGACAAGAGGCAACTGCGTGGCGGTTGGCCCCATACCTCCCACACCCACTCGGGCTTGTTCTGGAATTCTGAGTGTGGGGAGGTCCCGTCTTCGGTCTAAAGCGCCTGGTACCACCTAGGAGCCCTCCACGTGTCTTCCCGAGTGTCTCCTAGTGCGGGATGCCGGGGAAATTTGGGGGTTTGGCTGGAAATGCAGGTAGAATGTAGTGCCTCCCTCAGGACCAGGGAGGTTATTAGCGGATTTCCCCTGCCAGGGAACACCTGTGACACCAGGCAGCTGCGTGGAATCCGGGCCCAAATATTTCCCATCCAATCGGCCACGTTCCGGAATTCTGAGTTTGGGGAGGTTTCGTCCTCTGTCTGCAGTGCTTGGGATCTCCTAGGAGCCCTCCGCGTGTCTTCCACAGTGTACCTTTTTGCGGGGTGCCGGGGAAATGCGGGGCTTGGGCTGGAAATGCAGGTAGCATCTAGTGCCTCCCACTGGACAGGGGAGGTAATTAGCGGCTTCCCCCTGCCAGGGAACACATGTGATACCAGGCAGCTTCGTGGAGGGTGGCCCCAAATCTCCCACATACACTCGGCCGTGTTCCGGAATTTTGAGTGTGGGGAGGTCATTACACTGTCTGCAGAAAGTGGGATCCTCTAGGAGCCCTCCGCGTTCCTTCCCCGAGTGTCTCATATTGCGGGATGCCCGGAAATACGGGGGTTGTGCTGGAAAAGAAGGTAACATGTAGTGTCTCCCCCTGGACAGGGGAGGAAATTAGCGGAATTCACCCTGCCAGGAAACACCTGTGAAACCAGGCAGCTGCGTACAGGGTGGTCCCAAACATCCCCCACCCACTCGGCCGCGTTCCGGAATTCTGAGAGTGGGGAAGTTCCGTACTCTGTCTGCAGCGCCTGGGATCTCCTAGGATCCCCCCGAGTGTCTTCCCCGAGTGTATCCTAGTGCGGGGTGCCGGGGAAATGCGGGGGTTGTGCTGGAAATACAGGTAGTATATAGTGCCTCCCCCTGGACAGGGGAGGTAATTAGCGGACCTCCCCCTTGTAGGGAACACCTGTGACACGAGGCAGCTGCGTGGAGGGCGGCCACAAACCTCTCCCACCCACTCTGCCGCGTTCCTGAATTCTGAGTGTGGGGAGGTCCGTACACTTTCTGCAGCGCCTGGGTTTTCCTAGCAGCCCTCCATGTGTCTTCCCCTAGTGTCTCCTAGTGCGGGCTGCTGGGGAAATTTGGGGATTGGGCTGGAAATGCAGGTAGCATGTAGTGCCTCCCTCTGTACAGGGGCGGTAATTAGCGGTTTTCCCATCGAGGGAACACATGTGACACCACGCAGCTGCGTGAAGTGCGGCCCCAAACCTCCCACACACATTCAGACTCGTTCCGGAATTCTGAGTGTGGGGAAGTCAAGTCTTCGGTCTGAAGCACCTGGTATCACCTAGGGGCCCTCCACGTGTCTTCCCGAGTGACTCCTAGTGCGGGCTGCCTGTGAAAAACGGTCGTTGGGATGGAAAAGAAGGTAGCATGTAGTGCCTCCCCCTGGATATTGGAAGTAATTAGCGGATTTACCCTGCAAGGGAACACATGTGACACCAGGCAGCTGCGTGGAGGGCGGCCCCAAACCTCTCCCACCAACTTGGCCGCGTTCCAGATTTCTGAGTGTGGGGAGATTCCGTACTCTGTCTGCAGAACCTAGGATCTCCTAGTAGCCCTCCGGGTGTCTTCCCCGAGTGTCTCCTAGTGCGGGATCCCGGGGAAAGGCGGAGGTTGGGCTGGAAATGCAGGTAGCATGTAGTGCCTCGCCCTGGACAGGGGAGGTAATTAGCGGAATTCCCCCTGCCAGGGAACACATGTGACACCAGGCATCTGTGTGGAGGGTGGTCCTAATCATCCCCCACCCACTCGGCCGCGTTCCGAAATTCTGAGTGTGGGGAAGTTCCGTAATCTGTCTGCAGTGCCTGGGATCTCCTAGGATCCCTCCGCGTGTCTTCCCCGAGTGTATCCTAGTGCGGGGTGCCGGGGAAATGCGGGGGTTGTGCTGGAAATACAGGTAGTATATAGTGCCTTCCCGTGGGGAGGGGAGGTAATTAGCGGACCTCCCCCATGTAGGGAACACCTGTGACACGAGGAAGCTGCGTGGAGGGCGGCCACAAACCTCTCCCACCCACTCTGCCGCGTTCCTGAATTCTGAGTGTGGGGAGGTTCCGTCCTATGTCTGCAGCGCCTGGGATCTCCTAGGAGCCTTCCGCGTGTCTTCCACGAGTGTCTCCTAGTGCGGGCTGCCGGAAAATGCGGGGGATAGGCTAGAAATGCAGGTAGCATCTAGTGCCTCCCCCTGGACAGATGAGGTAATTAGCGGAATTAACCCTGCCAGGGAACACCTGTGACACCAGGCAGCTGCGTGGGGGTCGGCCCCAAACCTCCCCAACCCACTCGGCCGCGTTCCAGATTTCTGAGTGTGGCGAGGTTCCGTCCTCATTCTGCAGCGCCTGGGAACTCCTAGGAGCCCTCCGCCTGTCTTCCCAGAGTGTATCCTAGAGCGGGCTGCCGGGGAAAATCGGGGGTTGGGCTGGAAATGCAGGTAGCATCTAGTGCCTCCCCCTGGAAAGATGAGGTAATTAGCGGACTACCTCATGCCAGCGAACACTTGTGACACCAGGCAACTGCGTGGATGGCGGCCCCAAAACTCCCACAACCACTTGAGCACGTTCCGGAATTATTAGTGTGGCGAGGTTCCGTCCTCTGTCTGCAGCGCCTGGGATCTCCTAGGAGTCCACAGCGTTTCTTCCCCGAGTGTCTCCTATTGCAGGCTGCCTGGGAAAGACGGTGGTTGGGCTGGAAATGTAGGTAGCATCTAGTGCCTCCCCCTGGACAGATGAGGTAATTAGCGGAATTCCCCCTGCCAGGGAACACCTGTGACACCAGGCAACTGCGTGGAAGGCGGCCCCAAACCTCCCCCACCCACTCGACCGTGTTCCGGAATTCTGAGTGTGGGGAGGTTCCGTCCTCTGTCTGCAGCGCCTGGGATCTCCTAGGAGACTTCCGCGTGTCTTCCACGAGTGTCTCCTAGTGCGGGCTGCCGGGAAAACGCGGTGGATATTCTAGAAATGCAGGTAGAATCTAGTGCCTCACCCTGGACAGATGAGGTAATAAGCGGACTTCCCCCTGCCAGGGAACACCTGTGACACCAGGCAGTTGCGTGAAGGGCTGCCCCAAACCTCCCACACACACTAGGACACGTTCCAGAATTCTGAGTGTGGCGAGGCTCCGTCCTCTGTATTCAGCGCCTGGGATCTCCTAGGATCCCTCCGCGTTACTTCCCCGAGTGTATCCTACTGTGGTGTGCCGGGGAAATGCGGAGGTTGGGCTGGAAATACAGGTAGTATATAGTGCCTCCCCCTGGACAGGGGAGGTAATTAGCGGACTTCCCCCTTGTAGGGAACACCTGTGACACGAGGCAGCTGCGTGGAGGGCGGCCACAAACCTCTCCCACCCACTCTGCCGCGTTCCTGAATTCTGAGTGTGGGGAGGTCCGTACACTTTCTGCAGCGCCTGGGATTTCCTAGGAGCCCTCCATGTGTCTTCCCCTAGTGTCTCCTAGTGCGAGCTGCCGGGGAAATTTGGGGATTGGGCTGGAAATGCAGGTAGCATGTAGTGCCTCCCTCTGTACAGGGGCGGTAATTAGCGGTTTTCCCATCGAGGGAACACATGTGACTCCACGAGGCTGCGTGAAGTGCGGCCCCAAACCTCCCACACACATTCAGACTCGTTCCGGAATTCTGAGTGTGGGGAAGTCAAGTCTTCGGTCTGAAGCGCCTGGTATCACCTAGGGGCCCTCCACGTGTCTTCCCGATTGTCTCCTATTGCGGGCGGCCGGTGAAAAACGGTCGTTGGACTGGAAAACAGGTAGCATCTAGTGCCTCCCCCTGTAAAGATGAGGTAATTAGCGGACTTCCCACTGCCAGGGAACACCTGTGACACCAGGCAGCTGCGTGGAGGTCGGCCCCAAACCTCCCCAACCCACTCGGCCGCGTTCCAGAATTCTGAGTGTGGCGATGTTCCGTCCTCGTTCTGCAGCGCCTGGGAACTCCTAGGAGCCCTCCGCCTGTCTTCCCCGAGTGTATCCTAGAGCGGGCTGCCGGGGAAAGTCGGGGGTTGGGTTGGAAATGCAGGTAGCCTCTAGTGCCTCCCACTGGACAGATGCGTTAATTAGCGGACTTCCCACTGGCAGGGAACAAATGTGACACCAGGCAGCTGCGTGGATGGCGGCCCCAAACCTCCCCCACCCACTCGACCCCGTTCCGTAATTCTGAGTGTAGCGAGGTTCCGTCCTCTGTATGCAGCGCCTGGGATATCCTAGGAGCCCTCCGTATGTCTTCCCTGAGTGTCTCCTAGTGCGGGCATTGGGGAAAGTCGGTGGTTGGGCTGGATATGCAGGTAGCATCTAGTGACTCCCCCTGGACAGTTGAGGTATTTAGCGGACTTCCCCCTGCCAGGGAACACCTGTGACACCAGGCAGTTGCGTGTAGGGCGGCCCCAAACCTCCCCAACCCACTCGGCCGCGTTCCAGATTTCTGAGTGTGGCGAGGTTCCGTCCTCGTTCTGCAGCGCCTGGGAACTCCTAGGAGCCCTCCGCCTGTCTTCCCCGAGTGTATCCTAGAGCGGGCTGCCGGGGAAAGTCGGGGGTTGGGCTGGAAATGCAGGTAGCATCTAGTGCCTACCCCAGGACAGATGAGGTAATTAGCGGACTTCCTCATGCCAGGGAACACATGTGACACCAGGCAACTGCGTGGATGTCAGCCCCAAAATTCCCACACCCACTCGAGCCCGTTCCGGAATTATTAGTGTGGCGAGGTTTCGTCCTCTGTCTGCAGCGCCTGGGATCTCTTAGGAGTCCACCGCGTTTCTTCCCCGAGTGTCTCCTATTGCAGGCTGCCTGGGAAAGACGGTGGTTGGGCTGAAAATGCAGGTAACATCTAGTGCCTCCCCCTGGACAAATGAGGTAATTAGCGGAATTCCTCCTGCAAGGGAACACCTGTGACACCAGGCATTTGCGTGGAAGGCGGCCCCAAACCTCCCCCACCCACTCGGACGCGTTCCGGAAATCTGAGCGTGGGGAGGTTCCGTCCTCTGTCTGCAGCGCCTGGGATCTTCTAGGAGCACTCCGCGTGTCTTCCCGGAGTGTCTACTTGTGCGGGCTACAATGAAAATGCGGGGGTTGTGCTGGAATAGCTGGTAGCATGTAGTGCCTCCCCCTGAACAGGGAAGGTAATTAGCGGAAGTCACCCTGCCAGCGAACACCTGTGACAAGAGGCAACTGCGTGGCGGGTGGCCCCATACCTCCCACACCCACTCGGGCTTGTTCTGGAATTCTGAGTGTGGGGAGGTCCCGTCTTCGGTCTAAAGCGCCTGGTACCACCTAGGAGCCCTCCACGTGTCTTCCCGAGTGTCTCCTAGTGCGGGATGCCGGGGAAATTTGGGGGTTTGGCTGGAAATGCAGGTAGAATGTAGTGCCTCCCTCAGGACCAGGGAGGTTATTAGCGGATTTCCCCTGCCAGGGAACACCTGTGACACCAGGCAGCTGCGTGGAATCCGGGCCCAAATATTTCCCATCCAATCGGCCACGTTCCGGAATTCTGAGTTTGGGGAGGTTTCGTCCTCTGTCTGCAGTGCTTGGGATCTCCTAGGAGCCCTCCGCGTGTCTTCCACAGTGTACCTTTTTGCGGGGTGCCGGGGAAATGCGGGGCTTGGGCTGGAAATGCAGGTAGCATCTAGTGCCTCCCACTGGACAGGGGAGGTAATTAGCGGCTTCCCCCTGCCAGGGAACACATGTGATACCAGGCAGCTTCGTGGAGGGTGGCCCCAAATCTCCCACATACACTCGGCCGTGTTCCGGAATTTTGAGTGTGGGGAGGTCATTACACGGTCTGCAGAAAGTGGGATCCTCTAGGAGCCCTCCGCGTTCCTTCCCCGAGTGTCTCATATTGCGGGATGCCCGGAAATACGGGGGTTGTGCTGGAAAAGAAGGTAACATGTAGTGTCTCCCCCTGGACAGGGGAGGAAATTAGCGGAATTCACCCTGCCAGGAAACACCTGTGAAACCAGGCAGCTGCGTACAGGGTGGTCCCAAACATCCCCCACCCACTCGGCCGCGTTCCGGAATTCTGAGAGTGGGGAAGTTCCGTAATCTGTCTGCAGCGCCTGGGATCTCCTAGGATCCCCCCGCGTGTCTTCCCCGAGTGTATCCTAGTGCGGGGTGCCGGGGAAATGCGGGGGTTGTGCTGGAAATACAGGTAGTATATAGTGCCTCCCCCTGGACAGGGGAGGTAATTAGCGGACCTCCCCCTTGTAGGGAACACCTGTGACACGAGGCAGCTGCGTGGAGGGCGGCCACAAACCTCTCCCACCCACTCTGCCGCGTTCCTGAATTCTGAGTGTGGGGAGGTCCGTACACTTTCTGCAGCGCCTGGGTTTTCCTAGCAGCCCTCCATGTGTCTTCCCCTAGTGTCTCCTAGTGCGGGCTGCTGGGGAAATTTGGGGATTGGGCTGGAAATGCAGGTAGCATGTAGTGCCTCCCTCTGTACAGGGGCGGTAATTAGCGGTTTTCCCATCGAGGGAACACATGTGACACCACGCAGCTGCGTGAAGTGCGGCCCCAAACCTCCCACACACATTCAGACTCGTTCCGGAATTCTGAGTGTGGGGAAGTCAAGTCTTCGGTCTGAAGCACCTGGTATCACCTAGGGGCCCTCCACGTGTCTTCCCGAGTGACTCCTAGTGCGGGCTGCCTGTGAAAAACGGTCGTTGGGATGGAAAAGAAGGTAGCATGTAGTGCCTCCCCCTGGATATTGGAAGTAATTAGCGGATTTACCCTGCAAGGGAACACATGTGACACCAGGCAGCTGCGTGGAGGGCGGCCCCAAACCTCTCCCACCAACTTGGCCGCGTTCCAGATTTCTGAGTGTGGGGAGATTCCGTACTCTGTCTGCAGAACCTAGGATCTCCTAGTAGCCCTCCGGGTGTCTTCCCCGAGTGTCTCCTAGTGCGGGATCCCGGGGAAAGGCGGAGGTTGGGCTGGAAATGCAGGTAGCATGTAGTGCCTCGCCCTGGACAGGGGAGGTAATTAGCGGAATTCCCCCTGCCAGGGAACACCTGTGACACCAGGCAACTGCGTGGAAGGCGGCCCCAAACCTCCCCCACCCACTCGACCGTGTTCCGGAATTCTGAGTGTGGGGAGGTTCCGTCCTCTGTCTGCAGCGCCTGGGATCTCCTAGGAGACTTCCGCGTGTCTTCCACGAGTGTCTCCTAGTGCGGGCTGCCGGGAAAACGCGGGGGATATTCTAGAAATGCAGGTAGAATCTAGTGCCTCACCCTGGACAGATGAGGTAATAAGCGGACTTCCCCCTGCCAGGGAACACCTGTGACACCAGGCAGTTGCGTGAAGGGCTGCCCCAAACCTCCCACACACACTAGGACACGTTCCAGAATTCTGAGTGTGGCGAGGTTCCGTCCTCTGTATTCAGCGCCTGGGATCTCCTAGGATCCCTCCGCGTTACTTCCCCGAGTGTATCCTACTGTGGTGTGCCGGGGAAATGCGGAGGTTGGGCTGGAAATACAGGTAGTATATAGTGCCTCCCCCTGGACAGGGGAGGTAATTAGCGGACTTCCCCCTTGTAGGGAACACCTGTGACACGAGGCAGCTGCGTGGAGGGCGGCCACAAACCTCTCCCACCCACTCTGCCGCGTTCCTGAATTCTGAGTGTGGGGAGGTCCGTACACTTTCTGCAGCGCCTGGGATTTCCTAGGAGCCCTCCATGTGTCTTCCCCTAGTGTCTCCTAGTGCGAGCTGCCGGGGAAATTTGGGGATTGGGCTGGAAATGCAGGTAGCATGTAGTGCCTCCCTCTGTACAGGGGCGGTAATTAGCGGTTTTCCCATCGAGGGAACACATGTGACTCCACGAGGCTGCGTGAAGTGCGGCCCCAAACCTCCCACACACATTCAGACTCGTTCCGGAATTCTGAGTGTGGGGAAGTCAAGTCTTCGGTCTGAAGCGCCTGGTATCACCTAGGGGCCATCCACGTGTCTTCCCGATTGTCTCCTATTGCGGGCGGCCGGTGAAAAACGGTCGTTGGACTGGAAAACAGGTAGCATCTAGTGCCTCCCCCTGTAAAGATGAGGTAATTAGCGGACTTCCCACTGCCGGGGAACACCTGTGACACCAGGCAGCTGCGTGGAGGTCGGCCCCAAACCTCCCCAACCCACTCGGCCGCGTTCCAGAATTCTGAGTGTGGCGATGTTCCGTCCTCGTTCTGCAGCGCCTGGGAACTCCTAGGAGCCCTCCGCCTGTCTTCCCCGAGTGTATCCTAGAGCGGGCTGCCGGGGAAAGTCGGGGGTTGGGTTGGAAATGCAGGTAGCCTCTAGTGCCTCCCACTGGACAGATGCGTTAATTAGCGGACTTCCCATTGGCAGGGAACAAATGTGACACCAGGCAGCTGCGTGGATGGCGGCCCCAAACCTCCCCCACACACTCGACCCCGTTCCGTAATTCTGAGTGTAGCGAGGTTCCGTCCTCTGTATGCAGCGCCTGGGATATCCTAGGAGCCCTCCGTATGTCTTCCCTGAGTGTCTCCTAGTGTGGGCATTGGGGAAAGACGGTGGTTGGGCTGGATATGCAGGTAGCATCTAGTGACTCCCCCTGGACAGTTGAGGTATTTAGCGGACTTCCCCCTGCCAGGGAACACCTGTGACACCAGGCAGTTGCGTGTAGGGCGGCCCCAAACCTCCCCAAC
Source organism: Camelus bactrianus (assembly GCF_048773025.1). Taxonomy (NCBI): domain Eukaryota; kingdom Metazoa; phylum Chordata; class Mammalia; order Artiodactyla; family Camelidae; genus Camelus; species Camelus bactrianus. The sequence goes on from NC_133546.1 coordinate 91,021,976, forward strand.
CCACTCGGCCGCGTTCCAGATTTCTGAGTGTGGCGAGGTTCCGTCCTCGTTCTGCAGCGCCTGGGAACTCCTAGGAGCCCTCCGCCTGTCTTCCCCGAGTGTATCCTAGAGCGGGCTGCCGGGGAAAGTCGGGGGTTGGGCTGGAAATGCAGGTAGCATCTAGTGCCTACCGCAGGACAGATGAGGTAATTAGCGGACTTCCTCATGCCAGGGAACACATGTGACACCAGGCAACTGCGTGGATGTCAGCCCCAAAATTCCCACACCCACTCGAGCCCGTTCCGGAATTATTAGTGTGGGGAAGTCAAGTCTTCGGTATGAAGCGCCTGGTATTATCTAGGAGCCCACCACGTGTCTTCCCGAGTGTCTCCTATTGCGGGATGCCGGTGAAAATCGGTCGTTGGGCTGGAAAAGCAGGTAGCATGTAGTGCCTCCCCCTGGATAGTGGAGGTGATTAGCGGATTTCCCCTGCAAGGGAACATATGTGACACCAGTCAGCTGTGTGGAGGGAAGCCCAAAACCTACCCCACCCACTCGGACGCGTTCCGGAAATCTGAGCGTGGGGAGGTTCCGTCCTCTGTCTGCAGCGCCTGGGATCTTCTAGGAGCACTCCGCGTGTCTTCCCGGAGTGTCTACTTGTGCGGGCTACAATGAAAATGCGGGGGTTGTGCTGGAATAGCTGGTAGCATGTAGTGCCTCCCCCTGAACAGGGAAGGTAATTAGCGGAAGTCACCCTGCCAGCGAACACCTGTGACAAGAGGCAACTGCGTGGCGGGTGGCCCCATACCTCCCACACCCACTCGGGCTTGTTCTGGAATTCTGAGTGTGGGGAGGTCCCGTCTTCGGTCTAAAGCGCCTGGTACCACCTAGGAGCCCTCCACGTGTCTTCCCGAGTGTCTCCTAGTGCGGGATGCCGGGGAAATTTGGGGGTTTGGCTGGAAATGCAGGTAGAATGTAGTGCCTCCCTCAGGACCAGGGAGGTTATTAGCGGATTTCCCCTGCCAGGGAACACCTGTGACACCAGGCAGCTGCGTGGAATCCGGGCCCAAATATTTCCCATCCAATCGGCCACGTTCCGGAATTCTGAGTTTGGGGAGGTTTCGTCCTCTGTCTGCAGTGCTTGGGATCTCCTAGGAGCCCTCCGCGTGTCTTCCACAGTGTACCTTTTTGCGGGTTGCCGGGGAAATGCGGGGCTTGGGCTGGAAATGCAGGTAGCATCTAGTGCCTCCCACTGGACAGGGGAGGTAATTAGCGGCTTCCCCCTGCCAGGGAACACATGTGATACCAGGCAGCTTCGTGGAGGGTGGCCCCAAATCTCCCACATACACTCGGCCGTGTTCCGGAATTTTGAGTGTGGGGAGGTCATTACACGGTCTGCAGAAAGTGGGATCCTCTAGGAGCCCTCCGCGTTCCTTCCCCGAGTGTCTCATATTGCGGGATGCCCGGAAATACGGGGGTTGTGCTGGAAAAGAAGGTAACATGTAGTGTCTCCCCCTGGACAGGGGAGGAAATTAGCGGAATTCACCCTGCCAGGAAACACCTGTGAAACCAGGCAGCTGCGTACAGGGTGGTCCCAAACATCCCCCACCCACTCGGCCGCGTTCCGGAATTCTGAGAGTGGGGAAGTTCCGTAATCTGTCTGCAGCGCCTGGGATCTCCTAGGATCCCCCCGCGTGTCTTCCCCGAGTGTATCCTAGTGCGGGGTGCCGGGGAAATGCGGGGGTTGTGCTGGAAATACAGGTAGTATATAGTGCCTCCCCCTGGACAGGGGAGGTAATTAGCGGACCTCCCCCTTGTAGGGAACACCTGTGACACGAGGCAGCTGCGTGGAGGGCGGCCACAAACCTCTCCCACCCACTCTGCCGCGTTCCTGAATTCTGAGTGTGGGGAGGTCCGTACACTTTCTGCAGCGCCTGGGTTTTCCTAGCAGCCCTCCATGTGTCTTCCCCTAGTGTCTCCTAGTGCGGGCTGCTGGGGAAATTTGGGGATTGGGCTGGAAATGCAGGTAGCATGTAGTGCCTCCCTCTGTACAGGGGCGGTAATTAGCGGTTTTCCCATCGAGGGAACACATGTGACACCACGCAGCTGCGTGAAGTGCGGCCCCAAACCTCCCACACACATTCAGACTCGTTCCGGAATTCTGAGTGTGGGGAAGTCAAGTCTTCGGTCTGAAGCACCTGGTATCACCTAGGGGCCCTCCACGTGTCTTCCCGAGTGACTCCTAGTGCGGGCTGCCTGTGAAAAACGGTCGTTGGAATGGAAAAGAAGGTAGCATGTAGTGCCTCCCCCTGGATATTGGAAGTAATTAGCGGATTTACCCTGCAAGGGAACACATGTGACACCAGGCAGCTGCGTGGAGGGCGGCCCCAAACCTCTCCCACCAACTTGGCCGCGTTCCAGATTTCTGAGTGTGGGGAGATTCCGTACTCTGTCTGCAGAACCTAGGATCTCCTAGTAGCCCTCCGGGTGTCTTCCCCGAGTGTCTCCTAGTGCGGGATCCCGGGGAAAGGCGGAGGTTGGGCTGGAAATGCAGGTAGCATGTAGTGCCTCGCCCTGGACAGGGGAGGTAATTAGCGGAATTCCCCCTGCCAGGGAACACATGTGACACCAGGCATCTGTGTGGAGGGTGGTCCTAATCATCCCCCACCCACTCGGCCGCGTTCCGAAATTCTGAGTGTGGGGAAGTTCCGTAATCTGTCTGCAGTGCCTGGGATCTCCTAGGATCCCTCCGCGTGTCTTCCCCGAGTGTATCCTAGTGCGGGGTGCCGGGGAAATGCGGGGGTTGTGCTGGAAATACAGGTAGTATATAGTGCCTTCCCGTGGGGAGGGGAGGTAATTAGCGGACCTCCCCCATGTAGGGAACACCTGTGACACGAGGAAGCTGCGTGGAGGGCGGCCACAAACCTCTCCCACCCACTCTGCCTCGTTCCTGAATTCTGAGTGTGGGGAGGTCCGTACACATTCTGCAGCGCCTGGGATCTCCTAGGAGCCCTCCATGTGTCTTCCCCTAGTGTTCCCTAGTGCGGGCTGCCGGGGAAAGCCAGGGGTTGGGCTGGAAATGTAGGTAGCATCTATTGCCTCCCCCTGGACAGATGAGGTAATTAGCGGAATTCCCCCTGCCAGGGAACACCTGTGACACCACGCATCTTCGTGGAAGTCGGCCCGAAACCTCCCCCACCCACTCGACCGTGTTCCGGAATTCTGAGTGTGGGGAGGTTCCGTCCTATGTCTGCAGCGCCTGGGATCTCCTAGGAGCCTTCCGCGTGTCTTCCACGAGTGTCTCCTAGAGCGGGCTGCCGGGAAATGCGGGGGATAGGCAAGAAATGCAGGTAGCATTTAGTGCCTCCCCCTGGACAGATGAGGTAATAAGCGGACTTCCCCCTGCCAGGGAACACCTGTGACACCAGGCAGCTGCGTGGAGGGCTGCCCCAAACTTCCCCCACCCACTCGACCCCGTTCCGTAATTCTGAGTGTAGCGAGGTTCCGTCCTCTGTATGCAGCGCCTGGGATATACTAGGAGCCCTCCGTATGTCTTCCCTGAGTGTCTCCTAGTGCGGGCATTGGGGAAAGTCGGTGGTTGGGCTGGATACGCACGTAGCATCTAGTGACTCCCCCTGGACAGATGAGGTATTTAGCGGACTTCCCCCTGCCAGGGAACACCTGTGACACCAGGCAGTTGCGTGTAGGGCGGCCCCAAACCTCCCCAACACACTAGGCCGGGTTCCGGTATTCTGAGTGTGGGGAGGTTCCATCCTATGTCTGCAGCGCCTTGGATCTCCTAGGAGCCCTCAGCGTGTCTTCCCCGAGTGTCTCCTAGTGCGGGCTGCCGGGGAAAGCCGGGGGAGGCTGGAAATGCAGGTAGCATCTAGTGCCTCCCCCTGGAAAGATGAGGTAATTAGCGGACTACCTCATGCCAGCGAACACTTGTGACACCAGGCAACTGCGTGGATGGCGGCCCCAAAACTCCCACAACCACTTGAGCACGTTCCGGAATTATTAGTGTGGCGAGGTTCCGTCCTCTGTCTGCAGCGCCTGGGATCTCCTAGGAGTCCACAGCGTTTCTTCCCCGAGTGTCTCCTATTGCAGGCTGCCTGGGAAAGACGGTGGTTGGGCTGGAAATGTAGGTAGCATCTAGTGCCTCCCCCTGGACAGATGAGGTAATTAGCGGAATTCCCCCTGCCAGGGAACACCTGTGACACCAGGCAACTGCGTGGAAGGCGGCCCCAAACCTCCCCCACCCACTCGACCGTGTTCCGGAATTCTGAGTGTGGGGAGGTTCCGTCCTCTGTCTGCAGCGCCTGGGATCGCCTAGGAGACTTCCGCGTGTCTTCCACGAGTGTCTCCTAGTGCGGGCTGCCGGGAAAACGCGGGGGATATGCTAGAAATGCAGGTAGAATCTAGTGCCTCACCCTGGACAGATGAGGTAATAAGCGGACTTCCCCCTGCCAGGGAACACCTGTGACACCAGGCAGTTGCGTGAAGGGCTGCCCCAAACCTCCCACACACACTAGGACACGTTCCAGAATTCTGAGTGTGGCGAGGCTCCGTCCTCTGTATTCAGCGCCTGGGATCTCCTAGGATCCCTCCGCGTTACTTCCCCGAGTGTATCCTACTGTGGTGTGCCGGGGAAATGCGGAGGTTGGGCTGGAAATACAGGTAGTATATAGTGCCTCCCCCTGGACAGGGGAGGTAATTAGCGGACTTCCCCCTTGTAGGGAACACCTGTGACACGAGGCAGCTGCGTGGAGGGCGGCCACAAACCTCTCCCACCCACTCTGCCGCGTTCCTGAATTCTGAGTGTGGGGAGGTCCGTACACTTTCTGCAGCGCCTGGGATTTCCTAGGAGCCCTCCATGTGTCTTCCCCTAGTGTCTCCTAGTGCGAGCTGCCGGGGAAATTTGGGGATTGGGCTGGAAATGCAGGTAGCATGTAGTGCCTCCCTCTGTACAGGGGCGGTAATTAGCGGTTTTCCCATCGAGGGAACACATGTGACTCCACGAGGCTGCGTGAAGTGCGGCCCCAAACCTCCCACACACATTCAGACTCGTTCCGGAATTCTGAGTGTGGGGAAGTCAAGTCTTCGGTCTGAAGCGCCTGGTATCACCTAGGGGCCCTCCACGTGTCTTCCCGATTGTCTCCTATTGCGGGCGGCCGGTGAAAAACGGTCGTTGGACTGGAAAACAGGTAGCATCTAGTGCCTCCCCCTGTAAAGATGAGGTAATTAGCGGACTTCCCACTGCCAGGGAACACCTGTGACACCAGGCAGCTGCGTGGAGGTCGGCCCCAAACCTCCCCAACCCACTCGGCCGCGTTCCAGAATTCTGAGTGTGGCGATGTTCCGTCCTCGTTCTGCAGCGCCTGGGAACTCCTAGGAGCCCTCCGCCTGTCTTCCCCGAGTGTATCCTAGAGCGGGCTGCCGGGGAAAATCGGGGGTTGGGTTGGAAATGCAGGTAGCCTCTAGTGCCTCCCACTGGACAGATGCGTTAATTAGCGGACTTCCCACTGGCAGGGAACAAATGTGACACCAGGCAGCTGCGTGGATGGCGGCCCTAAACCTCCCCCACCCACTCGACCCCGTTCCGTAATTCTGAGTGTAGCGAGGTTCCGTCCTCTGTATGCAGTGCCTGGGATATCCTAGGAGCCCTCCGTATGTCTTCCCTGAGTGTCTCCTAGTGCGGGCATTGGGGAAAGTCGGTGGTAGAGCTGGATATGCAGGTAGCATCTAGTGACTCCCCCTGGACAGTTGAGGTATTTAGCGGACTTCCCCCTGCCAGGGAACACCTGTGACACCAGGCAGTTGCGTGTAGGGCGGCCCCAAACCTCCCCAACCCACTCGGCCGCGTTCCAGATTTCTGAGTGTGGCGAGGTTCCGTCCTCGTTCTGCAGCGCCTGGGAACTCCTAGGAGCCCTCCGCCTGTCTTCCCCGAGTGTATCCTAGAGCGGGCTGCCGGGGAAAGTCGGGGGTTGGGCTGGAAATGCAGGTAGCATCTAGTGCCTACCCCAGGACAGATGAGGTAATTAGCGGAATTCCTCATGCCAGGGAACACATGTGACACCAGGCAACTGCGTGGATGGCGGCCCCAAAACTCCCACAACCACTTGAGCACGTTCCGGAATTATTAGTGTGGCGAGGTTCCGTCCTCTGTCTGCAGCGCCTGGGATCTCCTAGGAGTCCACAGCGTTTCTTCCCCGAGTGTCTCCTATTGCAGGCTGCCTGGGAAGACGGTGGTTGGGTGGAAATGTAGGTAGCATCTAGTGCCTCCCCCTGGACAGATGAGGTAATTAGCGGAATTCCCCCTGCCAGGGAACACCTGTGACACCAGGCAACTGCGTGGAAGGCGGCCCCAAACCTCCCCCACCCACTCGACCGTGTTCCGGAATTCTGAGTGTGGGGAGGTTCCGTCCTCTGTCTGCAGCGCCTGGGATCTCCTAGGAGATTTCCGCGTGTCTTCCACGAGTGTCTCCTAGTGCGGGCTGCCGGGAAAACGCGGGGGATATGCTAGAAATGCAGGTAGAATCTAGTGCCTCACCCTGGACAGATGAGGTAATAAGCGGACTTCCCCCTGCCAGGGAACACCTGTGACACCAGGCAGTTGCGTGAAGCGCTGCCCCAAACCTCCCACACACACTAGGACACGTTCCAGAATTCTGAGTGTGGCGAGGCTCCGTCCTCTGTATTCAGCGCCTGGGATCTCCTAGGATCCCTCCGCGTTACTTCCCCGAGTGTATCCTACTGTGGTGTGCCGGGGAAATGCGGAGGTTGGGCTGGAAATACAGGTAGTATATAGTGCCTCCCCCTGGACAGGGGAGGTAATTAGCGGACTTCCCCCTTGTAGGGAACACCTGTGACACGAGGCAGCTGCGTGGAGGGCGGCCACAAACCTCTCCCACCCACTCTGCCGCGTTCCTGAATTCTGAGTGTGGGGAGGTCCGTACACTTTTTGCAGCGCCTGGGATTTCCTAGGAGCCCTCCATGTGTCTTCCCCTAGTGTCTCCTAGTGCGAGCTGCCGGGGAAATTTGGGGATTGGGCTGGAAATGCAGGTAGCATGTAGTGCCTCCCTCTGTACAGGGGCGGTAATTAGCGGTTTTCCCATCGAGGGAACACATGTGACTCCACGAGGCTGCGTGAAGTGCGGCCCCAAACCTCCCACACACATTCAGACTCGTTCCGGAATTCTGAGTGTGGGGAAGTCAAGTCTTCGGTCTGAAGCGCCTGGTATCACCTAGGGGCCCTCCACGTGTCTTCCCGATTGTCTCCTATTGCGGGCGGCCGGTGAAAAACGGTCGTTGGACTGGAAAACAGGTAGCATCTAGTGCCTCCCCCTGTAAAGATGAGGTAATTAGCGGACTTCCCACTGCCAGGGAACACCTGTGACACCAGGCAGCTGCGTGGAGGTCGGCCCCAAACCTCCCCAACCCACTCGGCCGCGTTCCAGAATTCTGAGTGTGGCGATGTTCCGTCCTCGTTTTGCAGCGCCTGGGAACTCCTAGGAGCCCTCCGCCTGTCTTCCCCGAGTGTATCCTAGAGCGGGCTGCCGGGGAAAGTCGGGGGTTGGGTTGGAAATGCAGGTAGCCTCTAGTGCCTCCCACTGGACAGATGCGTTAATTAGCGGACTTCCCACTGGCAGGGAACAAATGTGACACCAGGCAGCTGCGTGGATGGCGGCCCCAAACCCCCACACACTCGACCCCGTTCCGTAATTCTGAGTGTAGCGAGGTTCCGTCCTCTGTATGCAGCGCCTGGGATATCCTAGGAGCCCTCCGTATGTCTTCCCTGAGTGTCTCCTAGAGCGGGCTGCCGGGGAAAGTCGGGGGTTGGGCTGGATATGCAGGTAGCATCTAGTGACTCCCCCTGGACAGTTGAGGTATTTAGCGGACTTCCCCCTGCCAGGGAACACCTGTGACACCAGGCAGTTGCGTGTAGGGCGGCCCCAAACCTCCCCAACCCACTCGGCCGCGTTCCAGATTTCTGAGTGTGGCGAGGTTCCGTCCTCGTTCTGCAGCGCCTGGGAACTCCTAGGAGCCCTCCGCCTGTCTTCCCCGAGTGTATCCTAGAGCGGGCTGCCGGGGAAAGTCGGGGGTTGGGCTGGAAATGCAGGTAGCATCTAGTGCCTACCCCAGGACAGATGAGGTAATTAGCGGACTTCCTCATGCCAGGGAACACATGTGACACCAGGCAACTGCGTGGATGTCAGCCCCAAAATTCCCACACCCACTCGAGCCCGTTCCGGAATTATTAGTGTGGCGAGGTTTCGTCCTCTATCTGCAGCAACTGGGATCTCTTAGGAGTCCACCGCGTTTCTTCCCCGAGTGTCTCCTATTGCAGGCTGCCTGGGAAAGACGGTGGTTGGGCTGAAAATGCTGGTAACATCTAGTGCCTCCCCCTGGACAAATGAGGTAATTAGCGGAATTCCTCCTGCAAGGGAACACCTGTGACACCAGGCATTTGCGTGGAAGGCGGCCCCAAACCTCCCCCACCCACTCGGACGCGTTCCGGAAATCTGAGCGTGGGGAGGTTCCGTCCTCTGTCTGCAGCGCCTGGGATCTTCTAGGAGCACTCCGCGTGTCTTCCCGGAGTGTCTACTTGTGCGGGCTACAATGAAAATGCGGGGGTTGTGCTGGAATAGCTGGTAGCATGTAGTGCCTCCCCCTGAACAGGGAAGGTAATTAGCGGAAGTCACCCTGCCAGCGAACACCTGTGACAAGAGGCAACTGCGTGGCGGGTGGCCCCATACCTCCCACACCCACTCGGGCTTGTTCTGGAATTCTGAGTGTGGGGAGGTCCCGTCTTCGGTCTAAAGCGCCTGGTACCACCTAGGAGCCCTCCACGTGTCTTCCCGAGTGTCTCCTAGTGCGGGATGCCGGGGAAATTTGGGGGTTTGGCTGGAAATGCAGGTAGAATGTAGTGCCTCCCTCAGGACCAGGGAGGTTATTAGCGGATTTCCCCTGCCAGGGAACACCTGTGACACCAGGCAGCTGCGTGGAATCCGGGCCCAAATATTTCCCATCCAATCGGCCACGTTCCGGAATTCTGAGTTTGGGGAGGTTTCGTCCTCTGTCTGCAGTGCTTGGGATCTCCTAGGAGCCCTCCGCGTGTCTTCCACAGTGTACCTTTTTGCGGGTTGCCGGGGAAATGCGGGGCTTGGGCTGGAAATGCAGGTAGCATCTAGTGCCTCCCACTGGACAGGGGAGGTAATTAGCGGCTTCCCCCTGCCAGGGAACACATGTGATACCAGGCAGCTTCGTGGAGGGTGGCCCCAAATCTCCCACATACACTCGGCCGTGTTCCGGAATTTTGAGTGTGGGGAGGTCATTACACGGTCTGCAGAAAGTGGGATCCTCTAGGAGCCCTCCGCGTTCCTTCCCCGAGTGTCTCATATTGCGGGATGCCCGGAAATACGGGGGTTGTGCTGGAAAAGAAGGTAACATGTAGTGTCTCCCCCTGGACAGGGGAGGAAATTAGCGGAATTCACCCTGCCAGGAAACACCTGTGAAACCAGGCAGCTGCGTACAGGGTGGTCCCAAACATCCCCCACCCACTCGGCCGCGTTCCGGAATTCTGAGAGTGGGGAAGTTCCGTACTCTGTCTGCAGCGCCTGGGATCTCCTAGGATCCCCCCGCGTGTCTTCCCCGAGTGTATCCTAGTGCGGGGTGCCGGGGAAATGCGGGGGTTGTGCTGGAAATACAGGTAGTATATAGTGCCTCCCCCTGGACAGGGGAGGTAATTAGCGGACCTCCCCCTTGTAGGGAACACCTGTGACACGAGGCAGCTGCGTGGAGGGCGGCCACAAACCTCTCCCACCCACTCTGCCGCGTTCCTGAATTCTGAGTGTGGGGAGGTCCGTACACTTTCTGCAGCGCCTGGGTTTTCCTAGCAGCCCTCCATGTGTCTTCCCCTAGTGTCTCCTAGTGCGGGCTGCCGGGGAAATTTGGGGATTGGGCTGGAAATGCAGGTAGCATGTAGTGCCTCCCTCTGTACAGGGGCGGTAATTAGCGGTTTTCCCATCGAGGGAACACATGTGACACCACGCAGCTGCGTGAAGTGCGGCCCCAAACCTCCCACACACATTCAGACTCGTTCCGGAATTCTGAGTGTGGGGAAGTCAAGTCTTCGGTCTGAAGCACCTGGTATCACCTAGGGGCCCTCCACGTGTCTTCCCGAGTGACTCCTAGTGCGGGCTGCCTGTGAAAAACGGTCGTTGGGATGGAAAAGAAGGTAGCATGTAGTGCCTCCCCCTGGATATTGGAAGTAATTAGCGGATTTACCCTGCAAGGGAACACATGTGACACCAGGCAGCTGCGTGGAGGGCGGCCCCAAACCTCTCCCACCAACTTGGCCGCGTTCCAGATTTCTGAGTGTGGGGAGATTCCGTACTCTGTCTGCAGAACCTAGGATCTCCTAGAAGCCCTCCGGGTGTCTTCCCCGAGTGTCTCCTAGTGCGGGAACCCGGGGAAAGGCGGAGGTTGGGCTGGAAATGCAGGTAGCATGTAGTGCCTCGCCCTGGACAGGGGAGGTAATTAGCGGAATTCCCCCTGCCAGGGAACACATGTGACACCAGGCATCTGTGTGGAGGGTGGTCCTAATCATCCCCCACCCACTCGGCCGCGTTCCGAAATTCTGAGTGTGGGGAAGTTCCGTAATCTGTCTGCAGTGCCTGGGATCTCCTAGGATCCCTCCGCGTGTCTTCCCCGAGTGTATCCTAGTGCGGGGTGCCGGGGAAATGCGGGGGTTGTGCTGGAAATACAGGTAGTATATAGTGCCTTCCCCTGGGGAGGGGAGGTAATTAGCGGACTTCCCCCTGCCAGGGAACACCTGTGACACGAGGAAGCTGCGTGGAGGGCGGCCACAAACCTCTCCCACCCACTCTGCCGCGTTCCTGAATTCTGAGTGTGGGGAGGTCCGTACACATTCTGCAGCGCCTGGGATCTCCTAGGAGCCCTCCATGTGTCTTCCCCTAGTGTTCCCTAGTGCGGGCTGCCGGGGAAAGCCAGGGGTTGGGCTGGAAATGTAGGTAGCATCTATTGCCTCCCCCTGGACAGATGAGGTAATTAGCGGAATTCCCCCTGCCAGGGAACACCTGTGACACCACGCATCTTCGTGGAAGTCGGCCCCAAACCTCCCCCACCCACTCGACCGTGTTCCGGAATTCTGAGTGTGGGGAGGTTCCGTCCTATGTCTGCAGCGCCTGGGATCTCCTAGGAGCCTTCCGCGTGTCTTCCACGAGTGTCTCCTAGTGCGGGCTGCCGGGAAATGCGGGGGATAGGCTAGAAATGCAGGTAGCATCTAGTGCCTCCCCCTGGACAGATGAGGTAATAAGCGGACTTCCCCCTGCCAGGGAACACCTGTGACACCAGGCAGTTGCGCGAAGGGCTGCCCCAAACCTCCCACACACACTAGTACACGTTCCAGAATTCTGAGTGTGGCGAGGTTCCGTCCTCTGTATTCAGCGCCTGGGATCTCCTAGGATCCCTCCGCGTTACTTCCCCAAGTGTATCCTACTGTGGTGTGCCGGGGAAATGCGGAGGTTGGGCTGGAAATACAGGTAGTATATAGTGCCTCCCCCTGGACAGGGGAGGTAATTAGCGGACTTCCCCCTTGTAGGGAACACTTGTGACACCAGGCAGCTGCGTGGAGGTCGGCCCCAAAACTCACCCACACACTCGGCCGCATTCCAGAATTCTGAGTGTGGCGAGGTTCCGTCCTCGGTCTGCAGCGCCTGGGATCTCCTAGGAGCCCTCCGCCTGTCTTCCCCGAGTGTATCCTAGAGCTTGCTGCCGGGGAAAGACGGGGGTTGGGCTGGAAATGCAGGTAGCATCTAGTGCCTCCCCCTGGACAGATGAGGTAATTAGCGGACTTCCCCCTGCCAGGGAACACCTGTGACATCAGGCAGCTGCGTGGGGGGCGGCCACAAACCTCCACCACCCACTCGGCCGCGTTCCGTAATTCTGAGTGTGGCGAGGTTCCGTCCTCTGTCTGCAGTGCCTGGAATCTCCTAGGAGACCGCCCAGTGTCTCCCCCGAGTGTCTCCTAGTGCGGGCTCCCGGGTAAAGGCGGGTGTAGGTCTGGAAATGTAGGTAGCATCTAGTGCCTCCCCCTGGACACATGAGGTAATTAGCGGACTTCCCCATGCCAGGGAACACCTGTGACACCAGGCAGCTGCGTGGAGCTCGGCCCCAAAACTCACCCACACACACGGCCGCGTTCCGGAATTCTGAGTGTGGCGAGATTCCGTCCTCTGTCTGCAGCGCCTGGGATCTCTTATCAGCCTTCCGCGTGTCTTCCACGAGTGTCTCCTAGTGCGGGTTGCCGGGAAAACGCGGGGGATAAGCTAGAAATGCAGGTAGCATCTAGGGCCTCCACCTGGACAGATGAGGTAATAAGGGAACTTCCCCCTGCCAGGGAACACCTGTGACACCAGACAGCTGTGTGGATGGCGGCCCAAAACCTCCCCCAACCACTCGGCCGCGTTCCGGAATTCTGAGTGTGGCGAGGTTCCGTCCTCGTTCTGCAGCGCCTGGGAACACCTAGGAGCCTTCCGCCTGTCTTCCCCGAGTGTATCCTAGAGCGGGCTGCCGGGGAAAGTCGGGGGTTGGGCTGGAAATGCAGGTAGCATCTAGTGCCTCCCCCTGGACAGATGAGGTAATTAGCGGACTTCCTCATGCCAGGGAACACATGTGACACCAGGCAACTGCGTGGATGTCAGCCCCAAAATTCCCACACCCACTCGACCCCGTTCCGGAATTATCAGTGTGGCGAGGTTCCGTCCTCTGTCTGCAGCGCCTGGGATCTCTTAGGAGTCCACCGCTTTTCTTCCCCGAGTGTCTCTTATTGCAGGCTGCCTGGGAAATAAGGTGGTTGGGCTGGAAATGTAGGTAGCATCTAGTGCCTCCCCCTGGACAGATGAGGTAATTAGCGGCTTCCCCCTGCCAGGGAACACATGTGATACCAAGCAGCTTCGTGGATGGTGGCCCCAAATCTCCCACACCCACTCGGCCGTGTTCCGGAATTTTGAGTGTGGGGAGGTCCGTACACTGTCTGCAGAAAGTGGGATCTTCTAGGACCCCTCCGCGTTCCTTCCCCGAGTGTCTCCTATTGCGGTCTGCCCGGTAATACGGGGGTTGTGATGGAAAAGAAGGTAACATGTAGTGTCTCCCCCTGGACAGGGGAGGAAATTAGCGGAATTCACCCTGCCAGGAAACACCTGTGACACCAGGCAGCTGTGTACAGGGTGGTCCCAAACATCCCCCACCCACTCGGCAGCGTTCCGGAATTCTGAGAGTGGGGAAGTTCCGTACTCTGTCTGCAGCGCCTGGGATCTCCTAGGATCCCTCCGCGTGTCTTCCCCGAGTGTATCCTAGTGCGGGGTGCCGGGGAAATGCGGGGGTTGTGCTGGAAATACAGGTAGTATATAGTGCCTCCCCCTGGACAGGGGAGGTAATTAGCGGACCTCCCCCTTGTAGGGAACACCTGTGACACGAGGCAGCTGCGTGGAGGGCGGCCACAAACCTCTCCCAACCACTCTGCCGCGTTCCTGAATTCTGAGTGTGGGGAGGTCCGTACACTTTCTGCAGCGCCTGGGATTTCCTAGGAGCCCTCCATGTGTCTTCCCCTAGTGTCTCCTAGTGCAGGCTGCTGGGAAAATTTGGGGATTGGGCTGGAAATGCAGGTAGCATGTAGTGCCTCCCTCTGTACAGGGGCGGTAATTAGCGGTTTTCCCATCGAGGGAACACATGTGACACCACGCAGCTGCGTGAAGTGCGGCCCCAAACCTCCCACACTCATTCAGACTCGTTCCGGAATTCTGAGTGTGGCGAGGTTCAGTCCTCGGTCTGCAGCACCTGGGATATCCTAGGAGCCCTCCGCCTGTCTTCCCCGAGTGTCTCCTAGTGCGGGCTGCTGTGGAAAGACGGGGATTGGGCTGGAAATGCAGGTAGCATCTAGTGCCTCCCACTGGACAGATGAGGTAATTAGCGGACTTCCCCCTGGCAGGGAACACATGTGACACTAGGCAGCTGCGTGGATGGCGGCAACAAACATCCCCCACTCACTCGAACCCGTTCCGGAATTCTGAGTACGGCGAGGTCCCGTCCTCTGTCTGCAGCGCCTGGGATCTCCTAGGAGTCCACCGCGTGTCTTCCCCGAATGGTTCTTAGTGCGGTCTGCCGGGGAAAGGCGGTGGTTGGGCTGGAAATGCAGGTAGCATCTAGTGCTTCCCCTGGAAAGATGTGGTAATTAGCGGACTTACCACCGCCAGTGAACACCTGTGACACCAGAGAGCTGCTTGGAGGTCGGCCCCAAACTTCCCCACCCACTCGGCCGCGTTCCAGAATTCTGAGTGTGGCGAGGTTCCGTCCTCTATCTGCAGCACCTGGGATCTCCTAGGAGTCCTCAGCGTGTCTTCCCCGAGTGTCTCCTAGTGCGGGCTGCCGGGGAAAGGCGGGGGTGTTGCTGGAAATGCAGGTAGCATCTAGAGCCTCCCCCTGGACAGATGAGGTAATTAGCGGACTTCCCCCTGCCAGGGAACACCTGTGACACCAGGCAGCTGCGTGGAGGTCGGCCCCAAACTTCCCCACCCACTCGGCCCCATTCCAGAATTCTGAGTGTGGCGAGGTTCCGTCCTAGGTCTGCAGCGCCTGGGATCTCCTAGGAGCCCTCCGCCTGTCTTCCCCGAGTGTATCCTAGAGCATGCTGCCGGGGAAAGTCGGGGGTTGGGCTGGAAATGCAGGTAGCATCTAGTGCCTCCCCCTGGACAGATGAGGTAATTAGCGGACTTCCCCCTGCCAGGGAACAACTGTGACATCAGGCAGCTGCGTGGGGGGCGGCCACAAACCTCCACCACCCACTCGGCCGCGTTCCGTAATTCTGAGTGTGGCGAGGTTCCGTCCTCTGTCTGCAGTGCATGGAATCTCCTAGGAGCCCTCCCAGTGTCTCCCCTGAGTGTCTCCTAGTGCGGGGTGCCGGGTAAAGGCGGGGGTAGGCCTGGAAATGTAGGTAGCATCTAGTGCCTCCCCCTGGACACATGAGGTAATTAGCGGACTTCCCCATGCCAGGGAACACCTGTGACACCAGGCAGCTGCGTGGAGGGCGGCCCCAAAACTCACCCACACACTCGGCCGCGTTCAGGAATTCTGAGTGTGGCGAGATTCCGTCCTCTGTCTGCAGCGCCTGGGATCTGTTAGGAGCCTTCCGCGTGTCTTCCACGAGTGTCTCCTAGTGCGGGTTGCCGGGAAAACGCGGGGGATAAGCTAGAAATGCAGGTAGCATCTAGGGCCTCCACCTGGACAGATGAGGTAATAAGGGAACTTCCCCCTGCCAGGGAACACCTGTGACACCAGACAGCTGTGTGGATGGCGGCCCAAAACCTCCCCCAACCACTCGGCCGCGTTCCGGAATTCTGAGTGTCGCAAGGTTCCGTCCTCGTTCTGCAGCGCCTGGGAACTCCTAGGAGCCCTCCGCCTATCTTCCCCGAGTGTATCCTAGAGCGGGCTGCCGGGGAAAGTCGGGGGTTGGGCTGGAAATGCAGGTAGCATCTAGTGCCTCCCCCTGGACAGATGAGGTAATTAGCGGACTTCCTCATGCCAGGGAACACATGTGACACCAGGCAACTGCGTGGATGGCGGCCCCAAAATTCACACACCCACTCGAGCCCGTTCCGGAATTATCAGTGTGGCGAGGTTCCGTCCTCTGTCTGCAGCGCCTGGGATCTCTTAGGAGTCCACCGCGTTTCTTCCCCGAGTGTCTCCTATTGCAGGCTGCCTGGGAAAGACCGTGGTTGGGCTGGAAATGTAGGTAGCATCTAGTGCCTCCCCCTGGACAAATGAGGTAATTAGCGGAATTCCCCCTGCAAGGGAACACCTGTGACACCAGGCATTTGCGTGGAAGGCGGCCCCAAACTTCCCCCACCCACTCGACCGTGTTCCGGAATTCTGAGTGTGGGGAGGTTCCGTCCTCAGTCTGCAGCGCCTGGGATCTCCTAGGAGCCTTCCGCGTGTCTTCCAAGAGTGTCTCCTAGTGCGGGCTGCCGGGAAAACACGGGGGATAGGCTAGAAATGCAGGTAGCATCTAGTGCCTCCCCCTGGACAGATGAGGTAATAAGCGGAATTCCCCCTGCCAGGGAACACCTGTGACACCAGGCAGCTGCGTGGAGGGCTGCCCCAATCCTCCCCCACACACTAGGACGCGTTCCAGAATTCTGAGTGTTGCGAGGTTCCGTTCTCTGTATTCAGCGCCTGGGATCTCCTAGGATCCCTCCGCGTTACTTCCCCGAGTGTATCCTACTGTGGTGTGCCGGGGAAATGCGTGGGAGTGGGCTGGAAATACAGGTAGTATATAGTGCCTCCCCCTGGACAGGGGAGGTAATTAGCGGACTTCCCCCTTGTAGGGAGCACCTGTGACAGGAGGCAGCTGCGTGGAGGGCGGCCACAAAGCGCTCCCACCCACTCTGCCTCGTTCCTGAATTCTGAGTGTGGGGAGGTCCATACAATTTCTGCAGCGCCTGGGATTTCCTAGGAGCCCTCAATGTGTCTTCCCCTAGAGTCTCCTAGTGCGGCCTGCCGGGGAAATTTGGGGATTGGGCTGGAAATGCAGGTAGCATGTAGTGCCTCCCTCTGTACAGGGGCGGTAATTAGCGGATTTCCCATTAAGGGAACACATGTGACACCACGCAGCTGCGTGAAGGGCGGCCCCATACCTCCCACACACATTCGGACTCGTTCCGGAATTCTGAGTGTGGGGAAGTCAAGTCTTCGGTCTGAAGCGCCTTGTATTATCTAGGAGCCCACCACGTCTCTTCCCGAGTGTCTCCTAGTGCGGAATGCCGGTGAAAAACGGTCGTTGGGCTGGAAAAGCAGGTAGCATGTAGTGCCTCCCCCTGGATAGTGGAGGTAATTAGCGGATTTCCCCTGCAAGGGAACACATGTGACACCAGTCAGCTGTGTGGAGGGCGGCCCAAAACCTCCCCCACCCACTCGGCCGCGTTCCGGAATTCTGATTGTTGGGAGGTTCCGTACTCTGACTGCAGCGCCTTTTATCACCTAGGAGCCCTCCGCGTGTATTCGCCGAGTGTCTACTTGTGGGGGTGGCAGGGAAATCCTGGTGTTGTCCTGGAATTTCAGGTAGCATCTAGGGACTCCACTTGGCCAGGAGAGGTAAAAGCGGAATTCCCCCTGACATGGAACACCTTTGACACCAGGCAGCTGTGTGGATGGCGGCCCAAAACCTCCCCCAACCACTCGGCCGCGTTTCGGAATTCTGAGTGTGGCGAGGTTCCTTCCTCGTTCTGCATCGCCTGGGAACTTCTAGGAGCCCTCCGCCTATCTTCCCCGAGTGTATCCTAGAGCGGGCTGCCGGGGAAAGTCGGTTGTTGGGCTGGAAATGCAGGTAGCATCTAGTGCCTCCCCCTGGACAGATGAGGTAATTAGCGGACTTCCTCATGCCAGGGATCACATGTGACACCAGGCAACTGCGTGGATGGCGGCCCCAAAATTCACACACCCACTCGAGCCCGTTCCGGAATTATCATTGTGCGGAGGTTCCGTCCTCTGTCTGCAGCGCCTGGGATCTCTTAGGAGTCCACCGCGTTTCTTCCCCGAGTGTCTCCTATTGCAGGCTGCCTGGGAAAGACGGTGGTTGGGCTGAAAATGCAGGTAACATCTAGTGCCTCCCCCTGGACAAATGAGGTAATTAGCGGAATTCCTCCTGCAAGGGAACACCTGTGCCACCAGGCATTTGCGTGGAAGGCGGCCCCAAACCTCCCCCACCCACTCGGACGCGTTCCGGAAATCTGAGCGTGGGGAGGTTCCGTCCTCTGTCTGCAGCACCTGGGATCTTCTAGGAGCACTCCGCGTGTCTTCCCGGAGTGTCTACTTGTGCGGGCTACAATGAAAATGCGGGGGTTGTGCTGGAATAGCTGGTAGCATGTAGTGCCTCCCCCTGAACAGGGAAGGTAATTAGCGGAAGTCACCCTGCCAGCGAACACCTGTGACAAGAGGCAACTGCGTGGCGGCTGGCCCCATACCTCCCACACCCACTCGGGCTTGTTCTGGAATTCTGAGTGTGGGGAGGTCCCGTCTTCGGTCTAAAGCGCCTGGTACCACCTAGGAGCCCTCCACGTGTCTTCCCGAGTGTCTCCTAGTGCGGGATGCCGGGGAAATTTGGGGGTTTGGCTGGAAATGCAGGTAGAATGTAGTGCCTCCCTCAGGACCGGGGAGGTTATTAGCGGATTTCCCCTGCCAGGGAACACCTGTGACACCAGGCAGCTGCGTGGAATCCGGGCCCAAACATTTCCCACCCAATCGGCCACGTTCCGGAATTCTGAGTGTGGGGAGGTTTCGTCCTCTGTCTGCAGTGCCTGGGATCTCCTAGGAGCCCTCCGCGTGTCTTCCACACTGTACCTTTTTGCAGGGTGCCGGGGAAATGCGGGGCTTGGGCTGGAAATGCAGGTAGCATCTAGTGCGTCCCCCTGAACTGGGGAGGTAATTAGCGGCTTCCCCCTGCCAGGGAACACATGTGATACCAGGCAGCTTCGTGGAGGGTGGCCCCAAATCTCCCACACCCACTCGGCCGTGTTCCGGAATTTTGAGTGTGGGGAGGTCCGTACACTGTCTGCAGAAAGTGGGATCTTCTAGGACCCCTCCGCGTTCCTTCCCCGAGTGTCTCCTATTGCGGGCTGCCCGGAAATACGGGGTTTGTGATGGAAAAGAAGGTAACATGTAGTGTCTCCCCCTGGACAGGGGAGGAAATTAGCGGAATTCACCCTGCCAGGAAACACCTGTGACACCAGGCAGCTGTGTAAAGGGTGGTCCCAAACATCCCCCACCAACTCGGCAGCGTTCCGGAATTCTGAGAGTGGGGAAGTTCCGTACTCTGTCTGCAGTGCCTGGGATCTCCTAGGATCCCTCCGCGTGTCTTCCCCGAGTGTATCCTAGTGCGGGGTGCCGGGGAAATGCGGGGGTTTGGCTGGAAATACAGGTAGTATATAGTGCCTCCCCCTGGACAGGGGAGGTAATTAGCGGACCTCCTCCTTGTAGGGAACACCTGTGACACGAGGCAGCTGCGTGGAGGGCGGCCACAAAGCGCTCCCACCCACTCTGCCTCGTTCCTGAATTCTGAGTGTGGGGAGGTCCGTACACTTTCTGCAGCGCCTGGGATTTCCTAGGAGCCCTCCATGTGTCTTCCCCTAGTGTCTCCTAGTGCGGGCTGCCGGGGAAATTTGGGGATTGGGCTGGAAATGCAGGTAGCATGTAGTACCTCCCTCTGTACAGGGGCGGTAATTAGCGGTTTTCCCATCGAGGGAACACATGTGACACCACGCAGCTGCGTGAAGTGCGGCCCCAAACCTCCCACACACATTCAGACTCGTTCCGGAATTCTGAGTGTGGCGAGGTTCATTCCTCGGTCTGCAGAACCTGGGATATCCTAGGAGCCCTCTGCCTGTCTTCCCCGAGTGTATCCTAGTGCGGGCTGCCGTGGAAAGGCGGGGATTGGGCTGGAAATGCAGGTAGCATCTAGTGCTTCCCCCTGGACAGATGAGGTAATTAGCGGACTTCACCCTACAAGGGAACACATGTGATACCAGGCAGCTGCGTGGTGGCGGCCCCAAATGTCCCCCACACACTCGGCAGCGGACCGGAATTCTGAGTGTGGCGAGGTTCCGTCTTCTGTCTGCAGCGCCTGGGATCTCCTAGGAGACCTCCGCGTGTTTTCCCCGAATGTCTCCTAGTGCGGGCTGCAGGGGAAATGCGGGGTTTAGGCTGAAAATGCAGGTAGCATCTAGTGCTTTCCCATGGACAGATGAGGTAATTAGCGGAATTCCCCCTGCCAGGGAACACCTGTTACACCAGGCAGCTATGTGGATGGCGGCCCAAATCCTCCCCCACCCACTCGGCCGCGTTCCGGAATTCTGAGTGTGGCGAGGTTCCGTCCTCTCTCAACAGCACCTGGGATCTCCTAGGAGCCATCCGCTTGTCTTCCCCGAGTGTCTCCTAGTGCGGGCTGCCGGGGAAATGCGGGGGTTGGGCTAGAAATGCAGGTAGCATCTAGTGCCTCCCCCTGGACAGATGAGGTAATTAGCGGACTTCCCCCTGCCAGGGAACACATGTGACACCAGGCAACTGCGTGGATGGCGACCCCAAACCTCCCTCACACACTCGACCCCGTTCCGGAATTCTGAGTGTGGCGAGGTTCCGTCCTCTGTCTGCAGGGCCTGGGATCTCCTAGGAGCCCTCCACGTGACTTAACCGAGTGTCTCCTAGTGCGGGCTGTTGGGGAAATGCGGGGGTTGTGCTGGAAATGCAGGTAGCATCTAGTGCCTCCCCCTGGACAGATAAGGTATTTAGCGGACTTCCCCATGCCAGGGAACACCTGTGACACCAGGCAGATGCGTGGAGTGCGGCCCCAAACATCCCCCACCCACTCGGCCGGGTTCCGGTATTCTGAGTGTGGGGAGGTTCCGTCCTATGTCTGCAGCGCCTTGGATCACCTAGGAGCCCTCAGCGTGTCTTCCCCGAGTGTCTCATAGTGCGGGCTGCCGGGGAAAGGCGGGGGTTTGGCTAGAAATGCAGGTAGCATCTAGTGCCTCCCCCTGGACAGATGAGGTAATTAGCGGACTTCTCCCTGCCAGGGCAGACCTGTGACTCCAGGCAGCTGTGTGGATGGCGGCCCCAAACCTCCCCTACCCACTCGGCCACGTTCCGGAATTCTGAGTTTGGCGAGGTTCCGTTCTCTCTCTGCAGCACCTGGGATCTCCTAGGAACCATCCGCGTGTCTTCCCCGAGTGTCTCATTGTGCGGGCTGCAGGGGAAAGGCGGGGGTTTGTCTGGAAATGCAGGTAGCATCTAGTGCCTCCCCCTGGACAGATGAGGTTATTTGCGGACTTCCCCCTGCCAGGGAACAACTGTGACACCAGGCAGCTTCGTGAAGTTCGGCCCCAAACCTCCCCCACCCACTCAGCCTCATTCCGGAATTCTGATTTTGGGGACGTTCCGTTCTCTCTCTGCAGCGCCTGGCATCTCCTGGGATCCCGCCGCGTTTCTTCCCCGAGTGTATCCTACTGCGGTGTGCCGGGGAAATGCGGGGGTTGGGCTGGAAATACAGGTAGTATATAGTGCCTCCCCCTGGACAGGGGAGGTAATTAGCGGACTTCCCCCTTGTAGGGAACACCTGTGACACGAAGCAGCTGCTTGGAGGGCGGCCACACACCGCTCCCACCCACTCTGCCTCGTTCCTGAATTCTGAGTGTGGGGAGGTCCGTACACTTTCTGCAGCGCCTGGGATTTCCTAGGAGCCCTCAATGTGTCTTCCCCTAGTGTCTCCTAGTGCGGGCTGCCGGGGAAATTTGGGGATTGGGCTGGAAATGCAGGTAGCATGTAGTGCCTCCCTCTGTACAGGGGTGGTAATTAGCGGATTTCCCATCAAGGGAACACATGTGACACCACGCAGCTGCGTGAAGGGCGGCCCCAAACCTCCCACACACATTCGGACTCGTTCCGGAATTCTGAGTGGGGGGAAGTCAAGTCTTCGGTCTGAAGCGCCTGGTATTACCTAGGAGCCCACCACGTCTCTTCCCGAGTGTCTCCTAGTGCGGGATGCCGGTGAAAAACGGTCGTTGGGCTGGAAAAGCAGGTAGCATGTAGTGCCACCCCCTGGATAGTGGAGGTAATTAGCGGATTTCCCCTGCAAGGGAACACATGTGACACCAGTCTGCTGTGTGGATTGCGGCCCAAAACCTCCCCCACCCACTCGGCCGCGTTCCGGAATTCTGAGTGTTGGGAGGTTCCGTACTCTGACTGCAGCGCCTTTGATCACCTAGGAGCCCTCCGCGTGTATTCGCCGAGTGTCTACTTGTGGGGGTGGCAGGGAAATCCTGGTGTTGTCCTGGAATTTCAGGTAGCATCTAGGGACTCCCCCTGGGCAGGAGAGGTAAAAGCGGAATTCCCCCTGACATGGAACACCTTTGACACCAGGCAGCTGATTGGAGGGCGGCCCCAAACCTCCCCTACCCACTCGGACGCGTTCCGGAATTCTGAGTGTGGGGAGGTTCCGTCCTCTGTCTGCAGCGCCTGGGATCTTCTAGGAGCACTCCGCGTGTCTTCCCGGAGTGTCTACTTGTGCGGGCTACAATGAAAATGCGGGGGTTGTGCTGGAATAGCTGGTAGCATGTAGTGCCTCCCCCTGAACAGGGAAGGTAATTAGCGGAAGTCACCCTGCCAGGGAACACCTGTGACAAGAGGCAATTGCGTGGCGGGTGGCCCCATACTTCCCACACCCACTCGGGATTGTTCTGGATTTCTGAGTTTGGGGAATTTCCGTAATCTGTCTGCAGTGCCTGGGATCTCCTAGGATCCCTCCGCGTGTCTTCCCCGAGTGTATCCTAGTGTGGGGTGCCGGGGAAATGCGGGGGTTGTGCTGGAAATACAGGTAGTATATAGTGCCTCCCCCTGGACGGGGGAGGTATTTAGCGGACCTTCCCCTGCCAGGGAACACCTGTGACACCAGGCAGCTGCGTGGAAAATGGCCCCAAAACTCTCCCATCCACTCGGCCGCGTTCCGGAATTCTGATTTTGGGGAGATTCCGTACTCTGTCTGCACAGCCTGGGATCACCTAGGAGCCCTCCGCGTGTCTTCCCCGAGTGTATCCTAGTGCGGGGTGCCGGGGAAATGCGGGGGTTGTGCTGGAAATACAGGTAGCATATAGTGCCTCCCTCTGGACAGGGGAGGTAATTAGCGGATTTCTCATCAAGGGAACACATGTGACACCACGCAGCTTAGTGAAGGGCGGCCCCAAATCTCCCACACACATTCGGAGTCGTTCCAGAATTCTGAGTGTGGGGAGGTCCCGTCTTCGGTCTGAAGCACATGGTATCACCTAGGAGCCCTCCAAGTGACTTCCCGAGTGTCTCCTAGTGCGGGATGCCGGGGAAAAGCGGGCGTTGGTCGGGAAAAGCGGGCGTTGTTCAGGAAAAGCAGGAAGCATCTAGTGCCTCCCCCAGGACAGGGGAGGTAATTAACGGACTTTCCCCTTCCAGGGAACACCTGTGACACTAGGCATGTTCGTGGAGGGCGGCTCCAAACCTCCCCGACCCACTCGGTCGCGTTCCGTATTTCTGAGTGTGTAGAGGTCCGTCCTCTGTCTGCAGCGACTGGGATCATCTAGGCGCCCTCCGCGTGTCTTCCCAGAGTGTCTACTAGTGCGGGATGCCGGGGAAATTTGGGGGTTGGGCTGGAAATGCAGGTAGCATGTAGTGCCTCCCTCTGGACAAGGGAGGTAATTAGCGGATTTCCCATCAAGGGAACACATGTAAAACCACGCAGCTGCTGAAGGGCGGCCCCAAACCTCCCACACACATTCAGACTCGTTCCGGAATTCTGAGTGTGGGGAAGTCCCGTCGTCGGTCTGAAGCGTCTGGTATCACCTAGGAGCCCTCCACGTATATTCCCGAGTGTCTCCTAGTGTGCGATACCGGGGAAAGGCCGAGGTTGGGCTGGAAATGTAGGTAGCATCTAGTGCCTCCCCCTTTACAGGGGAGTAATTAGCGGAATTCCCCTTGCCAGGGAACAACTGTGACACCAGGCAGCTGCGTGGAGGGTGGCCCCAAACTTCCATAACCCACTCGGCCGCGTTCCTGAATTCTGAGTGTGGGGAAGATCCGTCCTCTGTCTCCAGCTCCTGGGATCTCCTAAGAGAACTCCGTGTTTCTACCCGAGTGTAAATCAGTGCGGGGTGCCAGGGAAATGCGGGGGTTCGCCTGGAAATGCACGTAGCATCTAGTGCCTCCCCCTGGACAGGGGAGGAAATTAGCGGACTTCCCGCTGCCAGGGAACACATGTGACACCAGGCATCTGCGTGGAGGTTGGTCCCAAACATCCCCCACCCACTCGGCCGCGTTCCGGAATTCTGAGTGTGGGGAAGTTCCGTAATCTGTCTGCAGCGCCTGGGATCTCCTAGGATCCCTCCGCGTGTCTTCCCCGAGTGTATCCTAGTGCGGGGTGCCGGGGAAATGCGGGGGTTGGGCTGGAAATGCAGGTAGCATCTAGTGCCTCCCCCTGGACAGGAGAGGTAATTAGCGGACTTCCCCCTGCCAGGGAACACCTGTGACCCCAGGCAGCTTCATGGAGTGCGGCCCCAAACCTCCCCCACAAACAGGGCCGCGTTTCGGACTTCTGAGTGTGGGGAGGTTCGGTCTTCTGCCTGCTGTGCCTGGGATCTCCTAGGAGCCCTCCGTGTGTCTTCCCCGAGTGTCTCCTAGTACGGGCTGCCGGGGAAAGGCGGGTTTTGTGCTGGAAAACAGGTAGCATGTAGTGCCTCCCCCTGGACAGGGGAGGTAATTAGCGGAAATCTCCCTGCCAGGGAACACCTGTGAAACCAGGCAGCTGCGTGGATGGCGTGCCCAAACCTTTCCCACCCATTCGGCCGCGTTCCGGAATTCTGAGTCTGGGGAGGTTCCGTCCTCTGTCTGCAGCGCCTGGGACATCCTCGGAACCTTTCGCGTGTCTTCCCCGAGTGTCTCCTTGTGCGGGCTACCGGGGAAATTCGGGGGTTGTTCTGGAAACGCAGGTAGCATCTAGTGCCTCCCCCAGGACAGGGGAGGTAATTAGCGGACTTTCCCCTGCCAGGGAACACCTGTGACACTAGGCAGGTTCGTGGAGGGCGGCCCCAAACCTCCCCGACCCACTCGGCCGCGTTCCGTATTTCTGAGTGCGTGGAGGTCCGTAATCTGTCTGCAGCGACTGGGATCATCTAGGCGCACTCCGCGTGTCTTCCCAGAGTGTCTACTAGTGCGGGATGCCGGGGAAATTTGGGGGTTGGGCTGGAAATGCAGGTAGCATGTAGTGCCTCCCTCTGGACAGGGGAGGTAATTAGCGGATTTCCCATCATGGGAACACATGTGACACCACGCAGCTGCGTGAAGGGCGGCCCCAAACCTCCAACACACATTCAGACTCGTTCCGGAATTCTGAGTGTGGGGAGGTCCCGTCTTCGGTCTGAAGCGTCTGGTATCACCTAGGAGCCCTCCACGTGTCTTCCCGAGTTTCTCCTAGTGTGCGCTACCGGGGAAAGGCCGTGGAAGGGCTGGAAATGTAGGTAGCATCTAGTGCCTCCCCGTTTACTGGGGAGTAATTAGCGGACATCCCCTTGCCAGGGAACAGCTGTGACACCAGGCAGCTGCGTGGAGGGTGGCCCCAAACTTCCCTAACCCACTCGGCAGTGTTCCGGAATTCTGAGTGTGGGGAAGATCCGTCCTATATCTGCAGCTCCCGGGACCTCCTAAGAGAACTCCGTGTGTCTACCCGAGTGTAACACAGTGCTGGGTGCAGGGGAAATGCGGGGGTTGGGCTGGAAATGCAGGTAGCATCTAGTGCCTCCCCCTGGACTGAGGAGGTAATTAGCGGACTTCTCCCTGCCAGGGAACACATGTGACACCAGGCATCTGCGTGGAGGTTGGTCGCAATCATCCCACACCCACTCGGCCGTGTTCCGGAATTCTGAGTGTGGGGAAATTCCGTAATCTGTCTGCAGCGCCTGGGATCTCCTAGGATCCCTCCGCGTGTCTTCCCCGAGTGTATGCAAGTGCGGGGTGCCGGGGAAATGCGGGGGTTGGGCTGGAAATGCAGGTAGAATATAGTGCCTCCCCCTGGACAGGGGAGGTAATTAGCGGAATTCCCCCTGCCAGGGAACACCTGTGACCACAGGCAGCTTCGTGGAGTTCGGCCCCAAACCTCCCCCACAAACTCGGCCGTGTTCCGGACTTCTGAGTGTGGGGAGGTTCGGTCTTCTGCCTGTAGCGCCTGGGATCTCTTAGGAGCCCTCCTCGTGTCTTCCCCGAGTGTCTCCTAGTACGGGCTGCCGGGGAAAGGCGGGTTTTGTGCTGGAAAAGCAGGTAGCATGTAGTGCCTCCCCCTGGACAGGGGAGGTAATTAGCGGAAATCCCCCTGCCAGGGTACACCAGTGACACCAGGCAGCTGCGTGGATGGCGTGCCCAAACCTTTCCCACCCACTCGGCCGCGTTCCGGAATTCTGAGTGTGGGGAGGTTCCGTCCTCTGTCTGCAGGGCCTGGGACGTCCTTGGAACCCTTCCCGTGTCTTCCCCGAGTGTCTCCTTGTGCGGGATTCCGGGGAAATTCGGGGGTTGTTCTGGAAACGCAGGTAGCATCTAGTGCCTCCCCCAGGACAGGGGAGGGAATTAGCGGACTTTCCCCTGCCAGGGAACACCTGTGACACTAGGCAGGTTCATGGAGGGCAGCCCCAAACTTCCCCGACCCACTCGGCCGCGTTCCGTATTTCTGAGTGTGTGGAGGTCCGGCCTCTGTCTGCAGAGACTGGGATAACCTAGGCGCCCTCCGAGTGTCTTCACAGAGTGTCTAATAGTGCGGGATGCCGGGGAAAGTTGGGGGTTGGGCTGGAAATGCAGGTAGCATGTAGTGCCTCCCTCTGGAAAAGGGAGGTAATTAGCGGATTTCCCATCAAGGGAACACATGTGACACCACACAGCTGCGTGAAGAGCGGCCCAAAACCTCCCCCACACATTCAGACTCGTTCCGGAATTCTGAGTGTGGGGAGGTCCCGTCTTCGGTCTGAAGCGTCTGGTATCACCTAGGAGCACTCCACGTGTCTTCCCGAGTGTCTCCTACTGTGCGCTACCGGGGAAAGGCCGGGGTTGGGCTGGAAATGTAGGTAGCATCTAGTGCCTCCCCCTGGACAGATGAGGTAATTAGCGGAATTCCCGCTGCCAGGGAACACCTGTGACCACAGGCAGCTTCGTGGAGGGCGGCCCCAAACCTCCCCCACCCACTCGAACCCGTTCTGGAATTCTGAGAATGGCGAGATTCCGTCCTCTGTCTGCAGCGCCTGGGATCACCTAGGAGTCCACCGCGTGTCTTCCCCGAATGGCTCTTAGTGTGGTCTGCCGGGGAAAGGCGGTGGTTGGGCTGGAAATGCAGGTAGCATCTAGTGCCTCCCCCTGGAATGATGAGGTAATTAGCGGACTTACCACTGCCAGGGAACACCTGTGACACCAGACAGCTGCGTGGAGGTCTGCCCCAAACTTCCCCACCCACTCGGCCGCGTTCCAGAATTCTGAGTGTGGCGAGGTTCCGTCCTCTGTCTGCAGCACCTGGGATCTCCTAGGAGTCCTCAGCGTGTCTTCCCCGAGTGTCTCCTAGTGCGGGCTGCCGGGGAAAGGCGGGGGTTGTGCTGGAAATGCAGGTAGCATCTAGTGCCTCCCCCTGGACAGATGAGGTAATTAGGGGACTTCCCCCTGCCAGGGAACACCTGTGACACCAGGCAGCTGCTTGGAGGTCGGCCCCAAACTTCCCCACCCACTCGGCCGCAATCCAGAATTCTGAGTGTGGCGAGGTTCCATCCTCGGTCTGCAGCGCCTGGGATCTCCTAGGAGCCCTCCGCCTGTCTTCCCCGAGTGTATCCTAGAGCGTGCTGCCGGGGAAAGTCGGGGGTTGGGCTGGAAATGCAGGTAGCATCTAGTGCTTCCCCCTGGACAGATGAGGTAATTAGCGGACTTCCCCCTGCCAGGGAACACCTGTGACATCAGGCAGCTGCGTGGGGGGCGGCCACAAACCTCCACCACACACTCGGCCGCGTTCCGTAATTCTGAGTGTGGCGAGGTTCCGTCCTCTGTCTGCAGTGCCTGGAATCTCCTAGGAGCCCTCCCAGTGTCTCCCCCGAGTGTCACCTATTGCGGGCTGCCGGGTAAAGGCGGGGGTAGGCCTGGAAATGTAGGTAGCATCTAGTGCCTCCCCCTGGACACATGAGGTAATTAGCGGACTTCCCCATGCCAGGGAACACCTGTAACACCAGGCAGCTGCGTGGAGGGTGGCCCCAAACTTCCCCGACCCACTCGGCCGCGTTCCGTATTTCTGAGTGTGTGGAGGTCCGGCCTCTGTCTGCAGCGACTGGGATAACCTAGGCGCCATCCGAGTGTCTTCACAGAGTGTCTAATAGTGCGGGATGCCGGGGAAAGTTGGGGGTTGGGCTGGAAATGCAGGTAGCATGTAGTGCCTCCCTCTGGAAAAGGGAGGTAATTAGCGGATTTCCCATCAAGGGAACACATGTGACACCACACAGCTGCGTGAAGAGCGGCCCAAAACCTCCCCCACACATTCAGACTGGTTCCGGAATTCTGAGTTTGGGGAGGTCCCGTCTTCGGTCTGAAGCGTCTGGTATCACCTAGGAGCACTCCACGTGTCTTCCCGAG
Source organism: Camelus bactrianus (assembly GCF_048773025.1). Taxonomy (NCBI): domain Eukaryota; kingdom Metazoa; phylum Chordata; class Mammalia; order Artiodactyla; family Camelidae; genus Camelus; species Camelus bactrianus. The sequence goes on from NC_133546.1 coordinate 91,050,185, forward strand.
TGTCTCCTACTGTGCGCTACCGGGGAAAGGCCGGGGTTGGGCTGGAAATGTAGGTAGCATTTAGTGCCTCCCCCTGGACAGATGAGGTAATTAGCGGAATTCCCGCTGCCAGGGAACACATGTGACCACACGCAGCTTCGTGGAGGGCGGCCCCAAACCTCCCCCACCCACTCGAAACCGTTCCGGAATTCTGAGTATGGCGAGATTCCGTCCTCTGTCTGCAGCGCCTGGGATCTCCTAGTAGTCCACCGCGTGTCTTCCCCGAATGGCTCTTAGTGTGGTCTGAAGGGGAAAGGCGGTGGTTGGGCTGGAAATGCAGGTAGCATCTAGTGCCTCCCCCTGGAATGATGAGGTAATTAGCGGACTTACCACTGCCAGGGAACACCTGTGACACCAGACAGCTGCGTGGAGGTCTGCCCCAAACTTCCCCACCCACTCGGCCGCGTTCCAGAATTCTGAGTGTGGCGAGGTTCCGTCCTCTGTCTGCAGCACCTGGGATCTCCTAGGAGTCCTCAGCGTGTCTTCCCCGAGTGTCTCCTAGTGCGGGCTGCCGGGGAAAGGCGGGGGTTGTGCTGGAAATGCAGGTAGCATCTAGTGCCTCCCCCTGGACAGATGAGGTAATTAGCGGACTTCCCCCTGCCAGGGAACACCTGTGACACCAGGCAGCTGCGTGGAGGTCGGCCCCAAACTTCCCCACCCACTCGGCCTCATTCCAGAATTCTGAGTGTGGCGAGGTTCCGTCCTCTGTCTGCAGCGCCTGGGATCTCCTAGGAGCCCTCCGCCTGTCTTCCCCGAGTGTATCCTAGAGCGTGCTGCCGGGGAAAGTCGGGGGTTGGGCTGGAAATGCAGGTAGCATCTAGTGCTTCCCCCTGGACAGATGAGGTAATTAGCGGACTTCCCCCTGCCAGGGAACACCTGTGACATCAGGCAGCTGCGTGGGGGGCGGCCACAAACCTCCACCACCCACTCGGCCGCGTTCCGTAATTCTGAGTGTGGCGAGGTTCCGTCCTCTGTCTGCAGTGCCTGGAATCTCCTAGGAGCCCTCCCAGTGTCTCCCCCGAGTGTCACCTATTGCGGGCTGCCGGGTAAAGGCGGGGGTAGGCCTGGAAATGTAGGTAGCATCTAGTGCCTCCCCCTGGACACATGAGGTAATTAGCGGACTTCCCCATGCCAGGGAACACCTGTAACACCAGGCAGCTGCGTGGAGGGTGGCCCCAAAACTCACCCACACACTCGGCCGCGTTCCGGAATTCTGAGTGTGGCGAGATTCCGTCCTCTGTCTGCAGCGCCTGGGATCTCTTAGGAGCCTTCCGCGTGTCTTCCACGAGTGTCTCCTAGTGCGGGGTGCCGGGAAAACGCGGGGGATAAGCTAGAAATGCAGGTAGCATCTAGGGCCTCCACCTGGACAGATGAGGTAATAAGGGAACTTCCCCCTGCAAGGGAACACCTGTGACACCAGACAGCTGTGTGGATGGCGGCCCAAAACCTCCCCAACCACTCGGCCGCGTTCCGGAATTCTGAGTGTGGCGAGGTTCCTTCCTCGTTCTGCAGCGCCTGGGAACTCCTAGGAGCCCTCCGCCTGTCTTCCCGGAGTGTATCCTAGAGCGGGCTGCCGGGGAAAGTCGGGGGTTGGGCTGGAAATGCAGGTAGCATCTAGTGCCTCCCCCTGGACAGATGAGGTAATTAGCGGACTTCCTCATGCCAGGGAACACATGTGACACCAGGCAACTGCGTGGATGGCGGCCCCAAAATTCCCACACCCACTCGAGCACGTTCCGGAATTATCAGTGTGGCGAGGTTCCGTCCTCTGTCTGCAGCGCCTGGGATCTCTTAGGAGTCCACCGCGTTTCTTCCCCGAGTGTCTCATTGTGCGGGCTGCAGGGGAAAGGCGGGGGTTTGTCTGGAAATGCAGGTAGCATCTAGTGCCTCCCCCTGGACAGATGAGGTTATTTGCGGACTTCCCCCTGCCAGGGAACAACTGTGACACCAGGCAGCTTCGTGAAGTTCGGCCCCAAACCTCCCCCACCCACTCAGCCTCATTCCGGAATTCTGATTGTGGGGACGTTCCGTTCTCTCTCTGCAGCGCCTGGCATCTCCTGGGATCCCGCCGCGTTTCTTCCCCGAGTGTATCCTACTGCGGTGTGCCGGGGAAATGCGGGGGTTGGGCTGGAAATACAGGTAGTATATAGTGCATCCCCCTTTACAGGGGAGTAATTAGCGGACTTCCCCCTTGTAGGGAACACCTGTGACACGAGGCAGCTGCGTGGAGGGCGGCCACAAAGCGCTCCCACCCACTCTATCTCGTTCCTGAATTCTGAGTGTGGGGAGGTCCATACACTTTTTGCAGCGCCTGGGATTTCCTAGGAGCCCTCAATGTGTCTTCCCCTAGTGTCTCCTAGTGCGGGCTGCCGGGGAAATTTGGGGATTGGGCTGGAAATGCAGGTAGCATGTAGTGCCTCCCTCTGTACAGGGGCGGTAATTAGAGGATTTCCCATCAAGGGAACACATGTGACACCACGCAGCTGCGTGAAGTGCGGCCCCAAACCTCCCACACACATTCAGACTTGTTCCGGAATTCTGAGTGTGGGGAAGTCAAGTCTTCGGTCTGAAGCGCCTGGTTTTATCTAGGAGCCCACCACGTCTCTTCCCGAGTGTCTCCTAGTGCGGGATGCCGGTGAAAAACGGTCGTTGGGCTGGAAAAGCAGGTAGCATGTAGTGCCTCCCCCTGGATAGTGGAGGTAATTAGCGGATTTCCCCTGCAAGGGAACACATGTGACACCAGTCAGCTGTGTGGAGGGCGGCCCAAAACCTCCCCCACCCACTCGGCCGCGTTCCGGAATTCTGAGTGTTGGGAGGTTCCGTACTCTGACTGCAGCGCCTTTGATCACCTAGGAGCCCTCCGCGTGTATTCGCCGAGTGTCTACTTGTGGGGGTGGCAGGGAAATCCTGGTGTTGTCCTGGAATTTCAGGTAGCATCTAGGGACTCCCCCTGGGCAGGAGAGGTAAAAGCGGAATTCCCCCTGACATGGAACACCTTTGACACCAGGCAGCTGATTGGAGGGCGGCCCCAAACCTCCCCCACCCACTCGGACGCGTTCCGGAAATCTGAGTGTCGGGAGGTTCCGTCCTCTGTCTGCAGCGCCTGGGATCTTCTAGGAGCACTCCGCGTGTCTTCCCGGAGTGTCTACTTGTGCGGGCTACAATGAAAATGCGGGGGTTGTGCTGGAATAGCTGGTAGCATGTAGTGCCTCCCCCTGAACAGGGAAGGTAATTAGCGGAAGTCACCCTGCCAGGGAACACCTGTGACAAGAGGCAACTGCGTGGCGGGTGGCCCCATACCTCCCACACCCACTCGGGCTTGTTCTGGAATTCTGAGTGTGGGGAGGTCCCGTCTTCGGTCTAAAGCGCCTGGTACCACCTAGGAGCCTTCCACGTGTCTTCCCTAGTGTCTCCTAGTGCGGGATGCCGGGGAAATTTGGGGGTTTGGCTGGAAATGCAGGTAGAATGTAGTGCCTCCCTCAGGACCGGGGAGGTTATTAGCGGGTTTCCCCTGCCAGGGAACACCTGTGACACCAGGCAGCTGCGTGGAATCCGGGCCCAAACATTTCCCACCCAATTGGCCACGTTCCGGAATTCTGAGTGTGGGGAGGTTTCATCCTCTGTCTGTAGTGCCTGGGATCTCCTAGGAGCCCTCCGCGTGTCTTCCACAGTGTACCTTTTTGCGGGGTGCCGGGGAAATGCGGGGCTTGGGCTGGAAATGCAGGTAGCATCTAGTGCCTCCCCCTGGACTGGGGAGGTAATTAGCGGCTTCCCCCTGCCAGGGAACACATGTGATACCAGGCAGCTTCGTGGAGGGTGGCCCCAAATCTCCCACACCCACTCGGCCGTGTTCCGGAATTTTGAGTGTGGGGAGATCCGTACACTGTCTGCAGAAAGTGGGATCTTCTAGGAGCCCTCCGCGTTCCTTCCCCGAGTGTCTCCTATTGCGGGCTGCCTGGAAATACGGGGGTTGTGCTGGAAAAGAAGGTAACATGTAGTGTCTCCCCCTGGACAGGGGAGGAAATTAGCGGAATTCACCCTGCCAGGAAACACCTGTGACACCAGGCAGCTGCGTACAGGGTGGTCCCAAACATCCCCCACCCACTCGGCAGCGTTCCGGAATTCTGAGAGTGGGGAAGTTCCGTACTCTGTCTGCAGCGCCTGGGATCTCCTAGGATCCCTCCGCGTGTCTTCCCCGAGTGTATCCTAGTGTGGGGTGCCGGGGAAATGCGGGGGTTGTGCTAGAAATACAGGTAGTATATAGTGCCTCCCCCTGGACAGGGGAGGTAATTAGCGGACCTCCCCCTTGTAGGGAACACCTGTGACACGAGGCAGCTGCGTGGAGGGCGGCCAAATACCTCTCCCACCCACTCTGCCGCGTTCCTGAATTCTGAGTGTGGGGAGGTCCGTACACTTTCTGCAGCGCCTGGGATTTCCTAGCAGCCCTCCATGTGTCTTCCCCTAGTGTCTCCTAGTGCGGGCTGCCGGGGAAATTTGGGGATTGGGCTGGAAATGCAGGTAGCATGTAGTGCCTCCCTCTGTACAGGGGCGGTAATTAGCTGTTTTCCCATCGAGGGAACACATGTGACACCACGCAGCTGCGTGAAGTGCGGCCCCAAACCTCCCACACACATTCAGACTCGTTCCGGAATTCTGAGTGTGGGGAAGTCAAGTCTTCGGTCTGAAGCACCTGGTATCACCTAGGGGCCCTCCACGTGTCTTCCCGAGTGTCTCCTAGTGCGGGCTGCCGGTGAAAAACGGTCGTTGGACTGGAAAAGCAGGAAGCATGTAGTGCCTCCCCCTGGATATTGGAGGTAATTAGCGGATTTACCCTGCAAGGGAACACATGTGACACCAGGCAGCTGCGTGGAGGGCGGCCCCAAACCTCTCCCACCAACTTGGAAGCGTTCCAGATTTCTGAGTGTGGGGAGATTCTGTACTCTGTCTGCAGAATCTAGGATCTCCTAGTAGCCCTCCAGGTGTCTTCCCCGAGTGTCTCCTAGTGCGGGATGCCGTGGAAAGGCGGAGGATGGGCGGGAAATGCAGGTAGCATCTAGTGCCTCCCCCTGGACAGGGGAGGTAATTAGCGGAATTCCCCCTGCCAGGGAACACATGTGACACCAGGCATCTGTGTGGAGGGCGGCCCCAAACCTCTCCCACCAACTTGGAAGCATTCCAGATCTGAGTGTGGGGAGATTCCGTACTCTGTCTACAGTGCCTGGGATCTCCTAGGATCCCTCCACGTGTCTTCCCCGAGTGTATCCTAGTGCGGGGTGCCGGGGAAATGCGGGGGTTGTGCTGGAAATACAGGTAGTATATAGTGCCTCCTCCTGGACAGGGAAGGTAATTAGCGGACCTCCCCCTTGTAGGGAACACCTGTGACACGAGGCAGCTGTGTGGAGGGCGGCCACAAACCTCTCCCACCCACTCTGCCGCCTTCCTGAATTCTGAGTGTGGGGAGGTCCGTACACATTCTGCAGCGCCTGGGATTTCCTAGGAGCCATCCATGTGTCTTCCCCTAGTGTCCCCTAGTGCGGGCTGCCGGGGAAATTTGGGGATTGGGCTGGAAATGCAGGTAGCATGTAGTGCCTCCCTCTGTACAGGGGCGGTATTTAGCGGTTTTCCCATCGAGGGAACACATGTGACAGCACGCAGCTGCGTGAAGTGCGGCCCCAAACCTCCCACACACATTCAGACTCATTCCGGAATTCTGAGTGTGGCGAGGTTTATTCCTCGGTCTGCAGCACCTGGGATATCCTAGGAGCCCTCCGCCTGTCTTCCCCGAGTGTCTCCTAGTGCGGACTGCCGTGGAAAGGCGGGGATTGGGCTGGAAATGCAGGTAGCATCTAGTGCTTCCCCCTGTACAGATGAGGTAATTAGCGGACTTCACCCTGCCAGGGAACACATGTGACACCAGGCAGCTGCGTGGTGGCGGCCCCAAATGTCCCCCACACACTCGGCCGCGGACCGGAATTCTGAGTGTGGCGAGGTTCCGTCTTCTGTCTGCAGCGCCTGGGATCTCCTAGGAGACCTCCGTGTGTTTTCCCCGAGTGTCTCCTAGTGCGGGCTGCAGGGGAAAGGCGGGGTTTAGGCTGAAAATGCAGGTAGCATCTAGTGCTTTCCCATGGACAGATGAGGTAATTAGCGGAATTCCCCCTGCCAGGGAACACTTGTGACACCAGGCAGCTATGTGGATGGCGGCCCAAAACCTCCCCCATCCACTCGGCCGCGTTCCGGAATTCTGAGTGTGGCGAGGTTCCGTCCTCTCTCTACAGCACCTGGGATCTCCTAGGAGCCATTCGCTTGTCTTCCCCGAGTGTCTCATAGTGCAGGCTGCCGGGGAAAGGCGGGGGTTGGGATAGAAATGCAGGTAGCATCTAGTGTCTCCCCCTGGACAGATGAGGTAATTAGCGGACTTCCCCCTGCCAGGGAACACATGTGACACCAGGCAACTGCGTGGATGGTGGCCCCAAACCTCCCTCACCCACTCGACCCCGTTCCGAAATTCTGAGTGTGGCGAGGTTCCGTCCTCTGTCTGCAGGGCCTGGGATCTCCTAGGAGCCCTCCACGTGACTTCCCCGAGTGTCTCCTAGTGCGGGCTGTTGGGGAAATGCGGGGGTTGTGCTGGAAATGCAGGTAGCATCTAGTGCCTCCCCCTGGACAGATAAGGTATTTAGCGGATTTCCCCATGCCAGGGAACACCTGTGACACCAGGCAGCTGCGTGGAGGGCGGCCCCAAACCTCCCCAACCCACTCGGCCGGGTTCCGGTATTCTGAGTGTGGGGAGGTTCCGTCCTATGTCTACAGCGCCTTGGATCACCTAGGAGCCCTCAGCGTGTCTTCCCCGAGTGTCTCATTGTGCGGGCTGCAGGGGAAAGGCGGGGGTTAGTCTGGAAATGCAGGTAGCATTTAGTGCCTCCCCCTGGACAGATGAGGTTATTAGCGGACTTCCCCTTGCCAGGGAACAACTGTGACACCAGGCAGCTGCATGAAGTTCGGCCCCAAACCTCCCCCACCCACTCAGCCGCATTCCGGAATTCTGAGTGTGGGGACGTTCCGTTCTCTGTCTGCAGCGCCTGGCATCTCCTGGGATCCCGCCGCGTTTCTTCCCCGAGTGTATCCTACTGCGGTGTGCCGGGGAAATGCGGGGGTTTGGCTGGAAATACAGGTAGTATATAGTGCCTCCCCCTGGACAGGGGAGGTAATTAGCGGACTTCCCCCTTGTAGGGAACACCTGTGACACGAGGCAGCTGCTTGGAGGGCGGCCACAATCCGCTCCCACCCACTCTGCCTCGTTCCTGAATTCTGAGTGTGGGGAGGTCCGTACACTTTCTGCAGCGCCTGGGATTTCCTAGGAGCCCTCATTGTGTCTTCCCCTAGTGTCTCCTAGTGCGGGCTGCCGGGGAAATTTGGGGATTGGGCTGGAAATGCAGGTAGCATGTAGTGCCTCCCTCTGTACAGGAGTGGTAATTAGCGGATTTCCCATCAAGGGAACACATGTGACACCACGCAGCTGCGTGAAGTGGGGCCCCAAACCTCCCACACACATTCGGACTCGTTCCGGAATTCTGAGTGTGGGGAAGTCAAGTCTTCGGTCTGAAGCGCCTGGTATTATCTAGGAGCCCTCCACGTGTCTTCCCGTGTGTCTCCTAGTGCGGGATGCCGGTGAAAAACGGTCGTTGGGCTGGAAAAGCAGGTAGCATGTAGTGCCTCCCCCTGGATAGTGGAGGTAATTAGCGGATTTCCCCTGCAAGGGAACACATGTGACACCAGTCAGCTGTGTGGAGGGCGGCCCAAAACCTCCCCCACCCACTCGGCCGCGTTCCGGAATTCTGAGTGTTGGGAGGTTCCGTACTCTGACTGCAGCACCTTTGATCTCCTAGGAGTCCTCCGCGTGTATTCGCCGAGTGTCTTCTTCTGGGGGTGGCAGGGAAATCCTGGTGTTGTCCTGGAATTTCAGGTAGCATCTAGGGACTCCCCCTGGGCAGGAGAGGTAAAAGCGGAATTCCCCCTGACATGGAACACCTTTGACACCAGGCAGCTGATTGGAGGGGGGCCCCAAACCTCCCCTACCCACTCGGACGCGTTCCGGAAATCTGAGAGTGGGGAGGTTCCGTCCTCTGTCTGCAGCGCCTGGGATCTTCTAGGAGCACTCCGCGTGTCTTTCCGGAGTGTCTACTTGTTCGGGCTACAATGGAAATCCGGGGGTTGTGCTGGAATAGCTGGTAGCATGTAGTCCCTCCCCCTGAACAGGGAAGGTAATTAGCGGAAGTCACCCTGCCAGGGAACACCTGTGACACCAGGCAGCTGCGTGGAGAGTGGCCCCAAATCTCTCCCATCCACTCGGCCGCGTTCCGGAATTCTGATTTTGGGGAGATTCCGTACTCTGTCTGCACAGCCTGGGATCACCTAGGAGCCCTCCGCGTGTCTTCCCCGAGTGTATCCTAGTGCTGGATTCCGGGGAAATGCGGGTGTTGTGCTGGAAATACAGGTAGCATATAGTGCCTCTCTCTGGACAGGGGAGGTAATTAGCGGATTTCTCATCAAGGGAACACATGTGACACCACGCTGCTTAGTGAAGGGCGGCCCCAAAACTCCCACACACATTCGGAGTCGTTCCAGAATTCTGAGTGTGGGGAGGTCCCGTCTTCGGTCTGAAGCACATGGTATCACCTAGGAGCCCTCCAAGTGACTTCCCGAGTGTCTCCTAGTGCGGGATGCCGGGGAAATGCGGGCGTTGGTCGGGAAAAGCGGGCGTTGTTCAGGAAAAGCAGGAAGCATCTAGTGCCTCCCCCAGGACAGGGGAGGTAATTAACGGACTTTCCCCTTCCAGGGAACACCTGTGACACTAGGCATGTTCGTGGAGGACGGCCCCAAACCTCCCCAACCCACTCGGTCGCGTTCCGTATTTCTGAGTGTGTGGAGGTCCGTCCTCTGTCTGCAGCGACTGGGATCATCTAGGCGCCCTCCGCGTGTCTTCCCAGAGTGTCTTCTAGTGCGGGATGCCGGGGAAAGTTGGGGGTTGGGCTGGAAATGCAGGTAGCATGTAGTGCCTCCCTCTGGACAAGGGAGGTAATTAGCGGATTTCCCATCAAGGGAACACATGTAAAACCACGCAGCTGCTGAAGGGCAGCCCCAAACCTCCCACACACATTCAGACTCGTTCCGGAATTCTGAGTGTGGGGAGGTCCCGTCTTCGGTCTGAAGCGTCTGGTATCACCTAGGAGCCCTCCACGTGTATTCTCGAGTGTCTCCTAGTGTGCGATACCGGGGAAAGGCCGAGGTTGGGCTGGAAATGTAGGTAGCATCTAGTGCCTCCCCCTTTACAGGGGAGTAATTAGCGGAATTCCCCTTGCCAGGGAACAGCTGTGACACCAGGCAGCTGCGTGGAGGGTGGCCCCAAACTTCCATAACCCACTCGGCCGCGTTCCTGAATTCTGAGTGTGGGGAAGATCTGTCCTCTGTCTCCAGCTCCTGGGATCTCCTAAGAGAACTCCGTGTTTCTACCCGAGTGTAAATCAGTGCGGGGTGCCAGGGAAATGCGGGGGTTCGCCTGGAAATGCACGTAGCATCTAGTGCCTCCCCCTGGACAGGGGAGGAAATTAGCGGACTTCCCGCTGCCAGGGAACACATGTGACACCAGGCATCTGCGTGGAGGGTGGTCCCAAACATCCCCCACCCACTCGGCCGCGTTCCGGAATTCTGAGTGTGGGGAAGTTCCTTAATCTGTCTGCAGCGCCTGGGATCTCCTAGGATCCCTCCGCGTGTCTTCCCCGAGTGTATCCTAGTGCGGGGTGCCGGGGAAATGCGGGGGTTGGGCTGGAAATGCAGGTAGCATCTAGTGCCTCCCCCTGGACAGGAGAGGTAATTAGCGGACTTCCCCCTGCCAGGGAACACCTGTGACCCCAGGCAGCTTCGTGGAGTGCGGCCCCAAACCTCCCCCACAAAGAGGGCCACGTTTCGGACTTCTGAGTGTGGGGAGGTTCGGTCTTCTGCCTGCTGCGCCTGGGATCTCCTAGGATCCCTCCGCGTGTCTTCCCAGTGTGTATCCTATTGCGGGGTGCCGGGGAAATGCGGTGGTTGTGCTGGAAATACAGGTAGCATATAGTGCCTCCCTCTGGACAGGGGAGGTAATTAGCGGATTTCCCATCAAGGGAACACATGTGACACCAGGCAGCTGCGTGGAGGGTGGCCCCAAACCTCCCCCACAAACTCGGCCGCGTTCCGGACTTCTGAGTGTGGGGAGGTTCGGTCCTCTGTCTGCAGCGCCTGGGACGTCCTCGGAACCCTTCGCGTGTCTTCCCCGAGTGTCTCCTTGTGCGGGTTTCCGGGGAAATTTGGGGGTGGTTCTGGAAACGCAGGTTGCATCTAGTGCCTCCCTCAAGACAGGGGAGGTAATTAGCGGACTTTCCCCTGCCAGGGATCACCTGTGACACTACGCAGGTTAGTGGAGGGCGGCCCCAAACCTCACCGACCCACTCGGCCTCGTTCCGTATTTCTGAGTGTGTGGAGGTCCGTCCTCTGTCTGCAGCGACTGGGATCACCTAGGCGCCCTCCAGGTGTATTCCCCGAGTGTCCCGTTTTGCGGGCTGCAGGGAAATTCTGATGTTGTGCTGCAATTGCAGGTAGCATCTAGGGAATCCCCCTGGAGAGGAGAGGTAAAAGCGGAATTTCCCCTGCCATGGAACACCTGTGACAAATGGCATCTTCGTGGAGGCCGGCCCCACACCTCCACCACCCACTTGGCCGCGTTCCGGATTTCTGAGTGTGGGGAGGTTTCGTCTTCGGTCTCCAGTGCCTGGGATCTCCTAGGAGCCATCCAAGTGCCTTCCCATAGTCCCTCCTATTTTGGAGAGCCGGGGAAAGGGAGGGGTTTGGCTGGAAATGCAGGTAGCATGTAGTGCCTCCCCCTGAACAGGGGAGGTAATTAGCGGACTTCCCCATGCCAGGGAACACCTGTGACATCAGGCAGCTGCGTGGAAGGCGGCCCCAAATCTCCCCCACCCACTCTGCCGTGTTCCAGAATTCTGAGTGTGGGGAGGTTCCGTCCTCTGTCTGCAGCGCCTGGGATCTCATAGGAACCCTATGCTTGTCTTCACCGAGTGTATCCTAGTGCGGGTTGCCGGGGAAATGCGGTGGTTGTGCTGGAAATACAGGTAGCATATAGTGCCTCCCTCTGGACAGGGGAGGTAATTAGCGGATTTCCCATCAAGGGAACACATGTGACACCACGCAGCTGAGTGAAGGGCGTCCCCAAAACTCCCACACACATTCGGACTCGTTCCAGAATTCTGAGTGTGGGGAGGTCCCGTCTTCGTTCTGAAGAGCCTGGTATCACCTAGGAGCACTCCAAGTGTATTCCCGAGTGTCTCATAGTACGGGCTGCCGGGGAAAGGCGGGTTTTGTGCTGGAAAAGCAGGTAGCATGTAGTGCCTCACGCTGGACAGGGGAGGTAATTAGCTGAAATCCCCCTGCCAGGGAACACATGTGAAACAAGGCAGCTGCGTGGATGGCGTGCCCAAAACTTTCCCATCCACTCGGCCGCGTTGAGGAATTCTGAGTGTGGGGAGGTTCTGTCCTATGTCTGCATCTCCTGGGACGTCCTCGGAACCCTTCGGGTGTCTTCCCCGAGTGTCTCCTTGAGCGGGCTTCCGGGGAAATTCGGGGGTTGTTCTGGAAACGCAGGTAGTATCTAGTGCCTCCCCCAGGACAGGGGAGGTAATTAGCGGACTTTCCCCTGCCAGGGAAAACCTGTGACACTAGGCAAGTTCGTGGAGGGCGGCCCCAAACCTCCCCGACCCACTCGGCCGCGTCCGGATGTCTGAGTGTGTGGAGGTCCGTCCTCTGTCTGCAGAGACTGGGATCCCCTAGGCGCCCTCCGCGTGTCTTCCCCGAGTGTCTCCTAGTGCGCGCTGCAGGTGAAAGGCGGGTTTTGGGCTGGAAATGCAGGTAGCATCTAATGCCTCCCCCTGGACATGGGAGGTAATTAGCGGACTTCCCCCGCCAGGGAACACCTGTGACACGAGGCAGCTGCGTGGATTCCGGCCCCAAACCTCCCCCACCCACTCGGCCGCGTTCCAGAATTCTGAATGTTGGGAGGTTCGGTCTCCTCTCTGCAGCGCGTGGGATCTCCTAGGAGCCCTTTGCGTGTCTTCCCCAAGTGTCTCTTAGTACGGGCTGCCGGGGAAAGGCCGTTTTTGTGCTGGAAAATCAGGTAGCATGTAGTGCCTCCCCCTGGACAGGGGAGGTAATTAGCGGAATTCCCCCTGCTAGGGAACACCTGTGACAAGAGGCAGCTGCGTGGAGGCCGGCCCCACACCTCCCCCACCCACTCGGCCGCGTTACGGATTTCTGAGTGTGGGGAGGTTTCGTCTTCGGTCTCCAGTGCCTGGGATCTCCTAGTAGCCATCCAAGTGCCTTCCCATAGTCCCTCTTATTTCGGGGAGCCAGGGAAAGGGGGGGGTTTGGCTGGAAATGCAGGTAGCATCTAGTGACTCCCCCTGGACAGGGGAGGTAATTAGCGGTCTTCCCCCTGCCAGGGAACACCTGTGACAACAGGCAGCTGCGTGGAGGGCGGCCCCAAACCTCCCCCACCCACTCGGCCGCGTTACGGAATTCTGAGTGAGGGGAGGTTCCGTCCTCTGTCTGCAGCGCCTGGGATCTCATAGTAGCCCTACGCGTGTCTTCCCTGAGTGTCTCCTATTGCGGGGTGCCATGGAAATTCGGCGGTTGGCCTGGAAATGCAGGTAGCATGAAGTTTCTCTCCCTGGACAGGGGAGGTATTTAGCGGTCTTCCCCCTGCCAGGGAACACCTGTGACAACAGGCAGCTGCGTGGAGGGCGGCCCCAAACCTCCCCCACCCACTCGGATTCGTTACGGAATTCTGAATGTGGGGAGGTTACGTATTCTGTCTGCAGCGCCTTGGATCACCTAGGAGCCCTCCGCGTGTATTCCCTGAGTGTCTCGTATTGCGGGCTGCAGGGAAATCCTGGTGTTGTGCTGGAATTGCAGGTAGCATCTAGGGAATCCCCCTGGACAGGAGAGGTAAAAGCGGAATTTCCGCTGCCATGGAACACCTGTGACAAATGGCAGCTGCGTGGAGGCCGGCCCCAAACCTCTCCCAAACACTCGGCCGCGTTCCGTTATTCTGAGGGTGGGGAAGTTCCGTACTCTGTCTGCAGCTCCTGGGATCTCCTAGGAGCACTCCGCATGCCTTCCCCGAGTGTCTCCTCTTGCTGGATGCCGGGGAACGGCGGGGGTAGGGCTGGAAATGCAGGTAGCGTGAAGTGCCTACCCCTGGACAGGGAAGGTATTTAGCGGAATTCCCCCTGCCAGGGAACAACTGTGACACGAGGCAGCTGCGTGGAGAGCGGCCCCAAACTTCTCGCACCCACTGGGCCGCGTTCCGGAATTCTGATTGTGGGTAGATTCCGTACTCTGTCTGCACCGCCTGGGATTACCTAGGAGCCCTCCGCGTGTCTTCCCCGAGTGTCTCCTAGTGCGCGCTGCAGGTGAAAGGCGGGTTTTGGGCTGGAAATGCAGGTAGCATCTAATGCTTCCCCCTGGACATGGGAGGTAATTAGCGGACTTCCCCCGCCAGGGAACACCTGTGACACGAGGCAGCTGCGTGGAGGCCGGCCCCACACCTCCCCCACCCACTCGGCCGCGTTCCAGAATTCTGAATGTTGGGAGGTTCTGTCTCCTCTCTGCAGCGCGTGGGTTCTCCTAGGAGCCCTCCGCGTGTCTTCCCCGAGTGTCTCCTATTACGGGCTGCCGGGGAAAGGCCGTTTTTGTGCTGGAAAATCAGGTAGCATGTAGTGCCTCCCCCTGGACAGGGGAGGTAATTAGCGGAATTCCCCCTGCTAGGGAACACCTGTGACAAGAGGCAGCTGCGTGGAGGCCGGCCCCACACCTCCCCCACCCACTCGGCCGCGTTACGGATTTCTGAGTGTGGGGAGGTTTCGTCTTCGGTCTCCAGTGCCTGGGATCTCCTAGGAGCCATCCAAGTGCCTTCCCATAGTCCCTCCTATTTCGGGGAGCCGGGGAAAGTGGGGGGTTTGGCTGGAAATGCAGGTAGCATCTAGTGACTCCTAGTGGACAGGGGAGGTAATTAGCGGATTTACCATCAAGGGAACACATGTGACACCACGCAGCTGAGTGAAGGGCGTCCCAAAAACTCCCACACACATTCGGACTCGTTCCAGTATTCTGAGTGTGGGGAGGTCCCGTCTTCGTTCTGAAGCGCCTGGTATAACCTAGGAGCACTCCAAGTGTCTTCCCGAGTGTCTCCTAGGGCGGGATGCCGGGGAAAAGCGGGCATTGGTCAGGAAAAGCTTCTTGCATGTAGTGCCTCCTCCTGGTTCGTGGAGGTAATTAGCGGATTTCCCCTGAAAGGGAACACATTTGACACCAGGCAGCTTCGTGGAGGGCGGCCCCAAACCTTCCCCACAAACTCGGCCGTGTTCCGTACTTCTGAGTGTGGGGAGGTTCGGTCTTCTGCCTGCAGCGCCTGGGATCTCCTAGGAGCCCTCCGCGTGTCTTCCCCGAGTGTCTCATAATACGGGCTGCCGGGGAAAGGCGGGTTTTGTCCTGGAAAAGCAGGTAGCATGTAGTGACTCACCCTGGACAGGGGAGGTAATTAGCGGAAATCCCCCTGCCAGGGAACACCTGTGAAACCAGGCAGCTGCGTGCATGGCGTGCCCAAACCTTTCCCATCCACTCGGCCGCGTTCGGGAATTCTGAATGTGGGGAGGTTCTGTCCTCTGTCTGCAGTGCCTGGGACGTCCTCAGAACCCTTCGCGTGTCTTCTCCGTGTGTCTCCTTGTGAGGGCTTCCGGGGAAATTCGGGGGTTTTTCTGGAAACACAGGTAGAATCTAGTGCCTCCCCCAGGACAGGGGAGGTAATTAGCGGACTTTCCCCTGCCAGGGAACACCTGTGACACTAGGCAGGTTCGTGGAGTGCGGCCCCAAACCTCCCCGACCCACTCGGCCGCGTTCCGTATTTCTGAGTGTGTGGAGGTCCGTCCTCTGTCTGCAGAGACTGGGATCACCTAGGCGCCCTCCGCGTGTCTTCCCCGAGTGTCCCCTATTGCGGGCTGCAGGGAAATCCTGGTGTTGTGCTGGAATTGCAGGTAGCATCTAGGGAATCCCCCTGGACAGGAGAGGTAAAAGCGGAATTTCCGCTGCCATGGAACACCTGTGACAAATGGCAGCTGCGTGGAGGCCGGCCCCAAACCTCCCCCAAACACTCGGCCGCGTTCCGTTATTCTGAGGGTGGGGAAGTTCCGTACTCTGTCTGCAGCTCCTGGGATCTCCTAGGAGCACTCCGCATGTCTTCCCCGAGTGTCTCCTCTTGCTGGATGCCGGGGAACGGCGGGGGTAGGGCTGGAAATGCAGGTAGCGTGAAGTGCCTACCCCTGGACAGGGAAGGTATTTAGCGGAATTCTCCCTGCCAGGGAACACCTGTGACACCAGGCAGCTGCGTGGAGAGCGGCCCCAAACTTCTCGCACCCACTCGGCCGCGTTCCGGAATTCTGATTGTGGGTAGATTCCGTACTCTGTCTGCACCGCCTGGGATTAACTAGGAGCCCTCCGCGTGTCTTCCCCGAGTGTCTCCTAGTGCGCGCTGCAGGTGAAAGGCGGGTTTTGGGCTGGAAATGCAGGTAGCATCTAATGCTTCCCCCTGGACATGGGAGGTAATTAGCGGACTTCCCCCGCCAGGGAACACCTGTGACACGAGGCAGCTGCGTGGAGGCCGGCCCCACACCTCCCCCACCCACTCGGCCGCGTTCCAGAATTCTGAATGTTGGGAGGTTCGGTCTCCTCTCTGCAGCGCGTGGGTTCTCCTAGGAGCCCTCCGCGTGTCTTCCCCGAGTGTCTCCTATTACGGGCTGCCGGGGAAAGGCCGTTTTTGTGCTGGAAAATCAGGTAGCATGTAGTGCCTCCCCCTGGACAGGGGAGGTAATTAGCGGAATTCCCCCTGCTAGGGAACACCTGTGACAAGAGGCAGCTGCGTGGAGGCCGGCCCCACACCTCCCCCACCCACTCGGCCGCGTTCCGGATTTCTGAGTGTGGGGAGGTTTCGTCTTCGGTCTCCAGTGCCTGGGATCTCCTAGGAGCCATCCAAGTGCCTTCCCATAGTACCTCCTATTTCGGGGAGCCGGGGAAAGTGGGGGGTTTGGCTGGAAATGCAGGTAGCATCTAGTGACTCCTAGTGGACAGGGGAGGTATTTAGCAGTCTTCCCCCTGCCAGGGAACACCTGTGACCACAGGCAGCTGCGTGGAGGGCGGCCTTAGACCTCCCCCACCCACTCGGCCGCGTTACAGAATTCTGAGTGTGGAGAGGTTCCGTATTCTGTCTGCAGCACCTGGGATCACCTAGGAGCCCTCCGCGTGTCTTCCCGAGTGTCTCTTTGTGCGGACTTCCGGGGAAATGCTTGGGTTGGGCTGGAAATGCAGGTAGCATGTAGTGCCTCCCCCTAAACAGGGGAGGTAATTAGCGGACTTCCCCATGCCAGGGATCACCTGTGACATCAGGCAGCTGCGTGGAAGGCGGCCCCAAATCTCCCCCACCCACTCTGCCGTGTTCCAGAATTCTGAGTGTGGGGAGGTTCCGTCCTCTGTCTGCAGCGCCTGGGATCTCATAGGAGCCCTACGATTTTCTTCCCTGAGTGTCTCTTATTGCTGGGTGCCGGGGAAATTCGGCGGTTGGCCTGGAAATGCAGGTAGCATGTAGTTTTTCCCCCTGGACAAGGGAGGTAATTAGCGGTCTTCCCCCTGCCAGGGAACACCTGTGACAACAGGCAGCTGCGTGGAGGCCGGCCCCACACCTCCCCCACCCACTCGGCCGCGTTCCAGAATTCTGAATGTTGGGAGGTTCGGTCTCCTCTCTGCAGCGCGTGGGTTCTCCTAGGAGCCCTCCGCGTGTCTTCCCCGAGTGTCTCCTATTACGGGCTGCCGGGGAAAGGCCGTTTTTGTGCTGGAAAATCAGGTAGCATGTAGTGCCTCCCCCTGGACAGGGGAGGTAATTAGCGGAATTCCCCCTGCTAGGGAACACCTGTGACAAGAGGCAGCTGCGTGGAGGCCGGCCCCACACCTCCCCCACCCACTCGGCCGCGTTCCGGATTTCTGAGTGTGGGGAGGTTTCGTCTTCGGTCTCCAGTGCCTGGGATCTCCTAGGAGCCATCCAAGTGCCTTCCCATAGTCCCTCCTATTTCGGGGAGCCGGGGAAAGTGGGGGGTTTGGCTGGAAATGCAGGTAGCATCTAGTGACTCCTAGTGGACAGGGGAGGTAATTAGCGGATTTACCATCAAGGGAACACATGTGACACCACGCAGCTGAGTGAAGGGCGTCCCAAAAACTCCCACACACATTCGGACTCGTTCCAGTATTCTGAGTGTGGGGAGGTCCCGTCTTCGTTCTGAAGCGCCTGGTATAACCTAGGAGCACTCCAAGTGTCTTCCCGAGTGTCTCCGAGGGCGGGATGCCGGGGAAAAGCGGGCATTGGTCAGGAAAAGCTTCTTGCATGTAGTGCCTCCTCCTGGTTCGTGGAGGTAATTAGCGGATTTCCCCTGAAAGGGAACACATTTGACACCAGGCAGCTTCGTGGAGGGCGGCCCCAAACCTTCCCCACAAACTCGGCCGTGTTCCGTACTTCTGAGTGTGGGGAGGTTCGGTCTTCTGCCTGCAGCGCCTGGGATCTCCTAGGAGCCCTCCGCGTGTCTTCCCCGAGTGTCTCATAATACGGGCTGCCGGGGAAAGGCGGGTTTTGTCCTGGAAAAGCAGGTAGCATGTAGTGACTCACCCTGGACAGGGGAGGTAATTAGCGGAAATCCCCCTGCCAGGGAACACCTGTGAAACCAGGCAGCTGCGTGCATGGCGTGCCCAAACCTTTCCCATCCACTCGGCCGCGTTCGGGAATTCTGAATGTGGGGAGGTTCTGTCCTCTGTCTGCAGTGCCTGGGACGTCCTCAGAACCCTTCGCGTGTCTTCTCCGTGTGTCTCCTTGTGAGGGCTTCCGGGGAAATTCGGGGGTTTTTCTGGAAACACAGGTAGAATCTAGTGCCTCCCCCAGGACAGGGGAGGTAATTAGCGGACTTTCCCCTGCCAGGGAACACCTGTGACACTAGGCAGGTTCGTGGAGTGCGGCCCCAAACCTCCCCGACCCACTCGGCCGCGTTCCGTATTTCTGAGTGTGTGGAGGTCCGTCCTCTGTCTGCAGAGACTGGGATCACCTAGGCGCCCTCCGCGTGTCTTCCCCGAGTGTCCCCTATTGCGGGCTGCAGGGAAATCCTGGTGTTGTGCTGGAATTGCAGGTAGCATCTAGGGAATCCCCCTGGACAGGAGAGGTAAAAGCGGAATTTCCGCTGCCATGGAACACCTGTGACAAATGGCAGCTGCGTGGAGGCCGGCCCCAAACCTCCCCCAAACACTCGGCCGCGTTCCGTTATTCTGAGGGTGGGGAAGTTCCGTACTCTGTCTGCAGCTCCTGGGATCTCCTAGGAGCACTCCGCATGTCTTCCCCGAGTGTCTCCTCTTGCTGGATGCCGGGGAACGGCGGGGGTAGGGCTGGAAATGCAGGTAGCGTGAAGTGCCTACCCCTGGACAGGGAAGGTATTTAGCGGAATTCTCCCTGCCAGGGAACACCTGTGACACCAGGCAGCTGCGTGGAGAGCGGCCCCAAACTTCTCGCACCCACTCGGCCGCGTTCCGGAATTCTGATTGTGGGTAGATTCCGTACTCTGTCTGCACCGCCTGGGATTAACTAGGAGCCCTCCGCGTGTCTTCCCCGAGTGTCTCCTAGTGCGCGCTGCAGGTGAAAGGCGGGTTTTGGGCTGGAAATGCAGGTAGCATCTAATGCTTCCCCCTGGACATGGGAGGTAATTAGCGGACTTCCCCCGCCAGGGAACACCTGTGACACGAGGCAGCTGCGTGGAGGCCGGCCCCACACCTCCCCCACCCACTCGGCCGCGTTCCAGAATTCTGAATGTTGGGAGGTTCGGTCTCCTCTCTGCAGCGCGTGGGTTCTCCTAGGAGCCCTCCGCGTGTCTTCCCCGAGTGTCTCCTATTACGGGCTGCCGGGGAAAGGCCGTTTTTGTGCTGGAAAATCAGGTAGCATGTAGTGCCTCCCCCTGGACAGGGGAGGTAATTAGCGGAATTCCCCCTGCTAGGGAACACCTGTGACAAGAGGCAGCTGCGTGGAGGCCGGCCCCACACCTCCCCCACCCACTCGGCCGCGTTCCGGATTTCTGAGTGTGGGGAGGTTTCGTCTTCGGTCTCCAGTGCCTGGGATCTCCTAGGAGCCATCCAAGTGCCTTCCCATAGTACCTCCTATTTCGGGGAGCTGGGGAAAGTGGGGGGTTTGGCTGGAAATGCAGGTAGCATCTAGTGACTCCTAGTGGACAGGGGAGGTATTTAGCAGTCTTCCCCCTGCCAGGGAACACCTGTGACCACAGGCAGCTGCGTGGAGGGCGGCCTTAGACCTCCCCCACCCACTCGGCCGCGTTACGGAATTCTGAGTGTGGAGAGGTTCCGTATTCTGTCTGCAGCACCTGGGATCACCTAGGAGCCCTCCGCGTGTCTTCCCGAGTGTCTCTTTGTGCGGACTTCCGGGGAAATGCTTGGGTTGGGCTGGAAATGCAGGTAGCATGTAGTGCCTCCCCCTGAACAGGGGAGGTAATTAGCGGACTTCCCCATGCCAGGGAACACCTGTGACATCAGGCAGCTGCGTGGAAGGCGGCCCCAAATCTCCCCCACCCACTCTGCCGTGTTCCAGAATTCTGAGTGTGGGGAGGTTCCGTCCTCTGTCTGCAGCGCCTGGGATCTCATAGGAGCCCTACGATTTTCTTCCCTGAGTGTCTCTTATTGCTGGGTGCCGGGGAAATTCGGCGGTTGGCCTGGAAATGCAGGTAGCATGTAGTTTTTCCCCCTGGACAAGGGAGGTAATTAGCGGTCTTCCCCCTGCCAGGGAACACCTGTGACAACAGGCAGCTGCGTGGAGGGCGGCCCCAAACCTCCCCCAAACACTCGGCCGCGTTCCGTTATTCTGAGGTTGGGGAAGTTCCGTAATCTGTCTGCAGCTCCTGGGATCTCCTAGGAGCACTCCGCATGCCTTCCCCGAGTGTCTCCTCTTGCTGGATGCCGGGGAACGGCGGGGGTAGGGCTGGAAATGCAGGTAGCATGTAGTGCCTCCCCCTGGACAGGGAAGTTAATTAGCGGAATTCCTCCTGCCAGGGAACACCTGTGACACGGGGCAATTGCGTGGAGGGCGGCCCCAAACCTCCCCCACAAACTAGGCCTCTTTCCATTATTCTGACTGTGGGGAAGTTTCGTCCTCTGTCTGCAGCTCCTGGGATCTCCTAAGAGAACTCCGTGTGTCTACCCGAGTGTATCTCAGTGCGGGGTGATGGAGAAATGCGGGGGTTGGGCTGGAAATGCAGGTAGAATCTAGTGCCTCCCCCTGGACAGGGGAGGTAATTAGCGGACTTCCCCCTGCCAGGGAACACATGTGACACCAGGCGTCTGCGTGGAGGGTGGTCCCAATCATCCCCCATCCACTCGGCCGCGTTCCGGAATTCTGAGTGTGGGGAAGTTCCGTAATCTGTCTGCAGCGCCTGGGATCTCCTAGGATCCCTCCGCGTGTCTTCCCCGAGTGTATCCTAGTGCGGGGTGCCGGGGAAATGCGGGGGTTGTGCTGGAAATTCAGGTAGCATGTAGTGCCTCCCTCTGGACAGGGGAGGTAATTAGCGGATTTCCCATCAAGGGAACACATATGACACCACGCAGCTGCGTGTAGTTCGGCCCCAAACCTCCCACACACATTCAGACTCGTTCCAGAATTCTGAGTGTGGGGAGGTCCCGTCTTCGATCTGAAGTGTCTGGTATCACCTAGGAGCCCTCCACGTGTCTTCCCTAGTGTCTCCTAGTGCGGGATGCCGGGGAAAAACGGGCGTTGTGCTGGAAAAGCAGGTAGCATGTAGTGCCTCCCCCTGGATAGTGGAGGTAATTAGCGGAATTCCCCTGCAAGGGAACACATTTGATACCAGGCAGCTGCGTGGAGTGCGGAACCAAACCTCTCCCACCTACTCGGCCGCGTTCCGGATTTCTGAGTGTGGGGAGATTCTGTAATCTGTTTGCAGCACCTGGGATCTTCTAGGAGCCCTCCGCGTGTCTTCCCCGAGTGTCTCCTAGTGTGCACTACCGGGGAAAGGCCGGGGTTGGGCTGGAAATGTAGGTAGCATCTAGTGCGTCCCCCTTTACAGGGGAGTAATTAGCGGAATTCCCCTTGCCAGGGAACAGCTGTGACACCAGGCAGCTGCGTGGAAGGTGGCCCCAAACTTCCCTAACCCACTCGGCCGAGTTCCGGAATTCTGAGTGTCGGGAAGTTCCGTCTTCTCTCTGCAGCTCCTGGGATCTCCTAAGAGAACTCCGTGTGTCTACCCGAGTGTATCTCAGTGCGGGGTGCCGGGGAAATGCGGGGGTTGTGCTAGAAATGCAGTTAGCATCTACTGCCTCCCCCTGGACAGGGGAGGTAATTAGTGGAATTCCCCCTGAAAAGGATTACCTGTGACCCTAGGTAGCTTCGTGGAGGGAGGCCCCAATCTTCCCCACAAGCTCGGCCGCGTTCCGGACTTCTGAGTGTGGGGAGGTTCGGTTTTCTATCTGCAGCGCGTGGGATCTCCTAGGAGCCCTCCGCGTGTCTTCCCCTAGTGTCTCCTAGTACAGGCTGCCGGGAAAAGGCGGTTTTTGTGCTGGAAATTCAGGTAGCATGTAGTGCCTCCCCCTGGACAGGGGAGGTAATTAGCGGAATTCCCCCTGCTAGGGAACACCTGTGACAAGTGTCAGCTGCGTGGAGGCCGGCCCCACACATCCCAAACCCACTCGGCCGTGTTCCGGATTTCTGAGTGTGGGGAGGTTTCGTCTTCGGTCTCCAGCGCCTGGGATCTCCTAGGAGCCACCCAAGTGCCTTCCCATATTCTCTCTATTACGGGGAGCATGGGAAAGGGGGGGGTTTGGCTGGAAATGCAGGTAGCATCTAGTGACTCCCCCTGGACAGGGGAGGTATTTAGCGGAAATACCCCTGCCAGGGTACAGCTGTGACACCAGGCAGCTGCGTGGTGGGTGGCCCGAAACCTCCCACACCCACTCGGCCACGTTCCGGAATACTGAGTGTGGGGAGGTTCCGTCCTCTGTCTGCAGCACCTGGGATCTCCTAGGAGCCCTCCGCGTGTCTTCCCCGAGTGTCTCCTTGTTCGGACTTCCGGGGAAATGCGGGAGTTTGGCTGGAAATGCAGGTAGCATGTAGTGACTCCCCCTGGACCGGGGAGGTATTTAGCGGACTTCCCCCTGCGAGGGAACACCTGTGACACCAGGCAGCTGCGTGGAAGGCGGCCCCAAACCTCCCCCACCCATTTTGATGTGTTCCAGAATTCTGAGTGTGTGGAGTTTCCGTCCTCTGTCTGAAGCGCCTGGGATCTCCTAGGAGATCTCCGTGTGTCTTCCCCGAGTGTCTCCTATTGCGGTATGCAGGGAAATGCGGGTGTTGTGCTGGAATTGCAGGTAGAATCTAGGGACACCCCCTGGACAGGAGAGGTAAAAGCGGATTTCCCCCTGCCATGGAACACCTGTGACCCCAGGCAGCTGCTTGTACGGGGTCCCCAAACCTCCACCACCCACTCTGACCTGTTCCAGAATTCTGAGTGTGGGGAGGTTCCGTCCTCTGTCTGCAGCGCCTGGGATCTCCTAGGAGCCCTCCTCTTGTCTTCCCCGAGTGTATCCTAGTGCGTGATGCCGCGGAAAAGCGGGGGTTGTGCCAGAAATGCAGGTAGCATGTAGTGCCTCCCCCTGGACAGGGAAGTTAATTAGCGGAATTCCCCCTGCCAGGGAACACCTGTGACACCAGGCAGCTGCGTGGAGGACGGCCCCAAAATTCTCCAACCCACTTGGGCTCGTTCTGGAATACTGCATGTGGGGAGATTCCGTATTCTGTCTGCAGCGCCTGGGATCTCCTAGGAGCCCTCCACGTGTCTTCCCCGAGTGTCTCCTCGTTCGTGCTACCGGGGAAAGGTGGGGGTTGGTCTGGAAATGTAGGTAGCATCTAGTCCCTCCCACTGGACACGGGAGTAATAAGTGGACTTCCTCTTGCCAGGGAACAGCTGTGACACGAGGCAGCTGCGTGGATTTTGGCCCCAAACTTCCCTCACCCACTCAGCTGCGTTCCTGTATTCTGAGTGTGGGGAAGTTCCATCCTCTTTCTGCAGCGCTTGGGATCTCCTAAGAGAACTCCGCGTGTCTACCCGAGTGTATCCTAGTGCGTGGTGCCGGGGAAATCTGGGGGTTGCGTTGGAAATGCAGGTAGCTTTTAGTGCCTCCCCCTGGACAGGGGAGGTAATTAGCGGAATTCTTCCTGCCAGGGAACACCTGTGATACCAGGCAGCTGCGTGGACGCCAGGCCCAAACATTTCCCACCCAATCGGCCGCGTTCCGGAATTCTGAGTGTTGGGAGGTTCCGTCATCTGTCTGCAGCGCCTGAGATCTCAAAGGAGACCTCCGCGTGTCTTCCCCGAGTGTCTCCTCTTGCTGGATGCCGGAGAACGGCGGGGGTAGGGCTGGAAATGCAGGTAGCATATAGTGTCCCCCCTGAACAGGGGAGGTAATTAGCGGACTTCCCCCTTCAAGGGAACACCTGTGAAACCAGGCAGCTGCGTGGAGGGCGGCCCCAAACCTCCCCCAAACACTCGGCCGCGTTCCAGAATTCGGAGGGTGGGGAAGTTCCGTACTCTATCTACAGCGCCTTGGATCTCCTAGGAGCCCTCCCCGTGTCTTCCCTGAGTGTCTCCTAGTGCGGGCTGCCGGGGAAATGCGAGAGTTGTCCTGGAAATGCAGGTAGCATGTAGCGCCTCCCTCTGGACAGGGGAGGTAATTAGCGGACTTCCCCCTTCCAGGGAACACATGTAACACCCGGCAGCTGCGTGGAGGGCGGCCCCAAACCTCCCCCACCCACTCGACCTCGTTCCGGAATTCTGAGTGTGGGGAGGTCCATACTGTTTCTGCAGCGCCTAGGATCTCCTAGGAGCCATTCGCGTGTCTTCCCCGAGTGTCTCCTTGTTCGGGCTTCCGGGGAAATGCAGGGGTTCGGCTGGAAATGCAGGTAGCATGTAGTGCCTCCCCCTGGATAGGGGAGGTAATTAGCGGACTTCCCCCTGCCAGGGAACACCTGTGACACCAGGCAGCTGCGTGGTGGGCCGCCCCAAACCTCCCCTAACCACTCGGCCTTGTTCCGGAATTTTGAGTGTAGAGAAGTTCCGTCCTCTGAGGCACCTGGGATCTCCTAGGAGCCCTCCGCCTGTCTTCAACGATTGTATCCTAGTGCAGGGTGCCGGGAAAATGCGGGGGTTGGGCTGGAAATGCACGTAGCATCTAGGGACTCCCCCTGGACAGGAGAGGTAAAAGGGGAATTCCCCCTGCCATGGAACACCTGTGACACCAGGCAGCTGCGTGTAGGGCGGCCCCAATCCTCCCCCACCCACTCTGCCTCGTTCCGGATTTCTGAGTTTGGGGAGGTTCAGTCTTCTTTCTGCAGCACCTGGGATTTCCTAGGAGCCCTTCTCGTGTCTTCCCCGTGTATCCTTGTTCGGGGAGTCGGGTACAGGCGGGGGTTTGGCTGGAAATGCCGGTAGCATATAGTGTATCCCCCTGGAGAGGGGAGGTATTTAGCCGACTTACCCCTTCCAGGGAACACCTGTGACACCAGGCAGCTGCGTGGAGGGTCGTCCCAAACCTCCCACACCCACTCGGCCGTGTTTCGGAATTCTTAGTTTGGGGAGGTTCCATAATGTGTCTGCAGCGCCTGGGATCACCTAGGAGCCCTCCGCGTGTATTCCCCTATTGTCTACTTGTGGGGGCTGCAGGGAAAGCCTGGTGTTGTCCTGGAATTGCAGGTAGCATCTAGGGACTCCACCACGACAGGAGAGGTAAAAGCGGAATTCTCCCTGACATGGAACACCTGTGACAAGAGGCTGCTGCGTGGATGGCGGCCCCAAATCTCCCACACCCACTCGGCCTTGTTTTGGAATTCTGAGTGTGGGGAGGTTCCGTCCTCTGTCTGCAGCACCTGGGATCTACTAGGAGCCATCCGCTTGTCTTCCCCGTGTGTCTCCTTGTGCGGACTTCCGGGTAAATGCGGGGGTTGGGCTGGAAATGCAGGTAGCATGTAGTGCCTCCCCCTGAACAGGGGAGGTAATTAGCGGACTTCCCCATGCCAGGGAACACCAGTGACATCAGGCAGCTGTGTGGAGGGCGGCCCAAATTCTCCCCAACCCACTGTGCCGTGTTCCAGAATTCTGAGTGTGGGGAGGTTCCGTCCTCTGTCTGCAGCGCCTGGGATCTCATAGGAGCCCTCCGCGTGTCTTCCCCGAGTGTCTCCTATTGCGGGGTGCCCGGGAAATATGGCGGTTGTCCTGGAAATGCAGGTAGCATGTAGTTACTCCCCCTGGACAGGGGAGGTAATTAGCGGACTTCCCCCTGCCAGGGAACACCTGTGACAACAGGCAGCTGCGTGGAGGGTGGCCCCATACCTCCCCCACCCACTCGGACGCGTTACAGAATTCTGAGACTGGGGAGGTTCCGTATTCTCTCTGCAGCGCCTGGGATCACCTAGGAGCCCTCCGCGTGTATTCCCAGAGTGTTTCCTATTGCGGGCTACAGGGAAATCCTGGTGTTGTGCTGGAATTGCAGGTAGCATCTAGGGAATCCCCCTGGACAGGAGAGGTAAATGCGGAATTCCCTCTGACATGGAACACCTGTGACAAAAGGCAGATGCGTGGAGGGCGGCCCCAAACCTCCCCCAAACACTCGGCCGCGTTCCGTTATTCTGAGGGTGTGGAAGTTCCGTACTCTGCAGCTCCTGGGATCTCCTAGGAGCACTCCGCATGTGTTCCCTGAGTGTCTCCTCTTGCTAGATGCCAGGGAACGGCGGGGGTAGGGCTGGAAATGCAGGTAGCGTGTAGTGCCTCCCCCTGAATAGGGAAGGATTTTGGCGGAATTCCCCCTGCCAGGGAACACCTGTGACACCAGGCACCTGCGTGGAGAGCGGCCCCAAACCTCTCCCACCCACTCGGCCGCGTTCCGGAATTCTGATGTTGGGGAGATTCCGTATTCTGTCTGCACCGCCTGGGATCTCCTAGGAGCCCTCCGCGTGTCTTCCCCGAGTGTCTCCTAGTGCGCGCTGCAGGTGAAAGGCGAGTTTTGGGCTGGAAATGCAGGTAGCATCTAGTGCCTCCACCTCACAGGGGAGATAATTAGAGGAATTCCCCTGCCAGGGAACACATGTGATAACAGGCAGCTTCGTGGGGGAGCCCCCAAACCTCCCCCACAACCTCCGCCGTGTTCCAGACTTCTGAGTGTGTGGAGGTTCGGTCTTCTCTCTGCAGCGCGTGGGATCACTTAGGAGCCCTCCGCGTGTCTTCCCCGAGGGTCTCCTAATGCTGGATGCCGGGGAAAGTCGGGGATTGTGCTGGAAAAGCAGGTAGCATGTAGTGCATCCCCCTGGACAGGGGAGGTAATTAGCGGAATTCCCCCTGCCAGTGAACACCTGTGACACCAGGCAGCTGCGTGGAGTGCGGGCCCAAACCTTTCCCACCCACTCGGCCGCGTTGCGGAATTCTGAATGTGGGGAGGTTCCGTCCTCTGTCTGCATTTCCTGGGATCTCCAAGGACCCCCCCGCGTTTCTTCCTCAGTGTATCCTTTTGCGGTGTGCCGGGGAACTGAGGGGGTTGGGCTGGAAATAAATGTAGCATCTAGTGTGTCCCCCTGGACAGGGGAGGAAATTAGCGGACTTCCCCCTGCCATGGAACAACTGTGACACGAGGCAGTTGCGTGGAGGTCGGCCCCAAATCTCACCCACCCACTCGGCCGCGTTCCAGAATTCTGAGTGTGGGAAGGTTCCGTCCTCTGCAACGCCTGGGATCTCCTAGGGGCAATCCGCGTGACTTCCCCTAGTGTCTCCTAGTGCCGGATGCCGGGGAAAGGGGGGGATGGGCTGGAAATGCAGGTAGCATCTAGTGCCTCCCCCTGGACAGGGTAGGTAGTTAGAGGACTTCCCCCAGCCAGGGATCACATGTGACACCAGACAGTTGCGTGGAGGGCGGCACCAAACCTCCCCCACCAACTCGGCCGCGTTTCGGAATTCTGAGGTTGGTGAGGTTCCTTCTTCTTTCTGCAGCGCCTGAGATCTCCTAGGAGCCATCCGCGTGTCTTCACCGAGTGTATCCTTGGGCGACGTGCTGGGGAAAGTCAGGGGTTGTGCTGAAATGCAGGTAGCATCTAGTGCCTTCCCCTGGAGAAGTGAGGTAATTAGTGGAATTCCCCCTGCCAGGGAACACTTGTGACCCCAGGTAGCTTCGTGGAGGGATTCCCCAAACCTCCCCCACAAACTCGGCCGCGTTCCGGACTTCTGAGTGTGGGGAGGTTCGGTCTTCTCTCTGCAGAGCTTGGGATCTCCTAGGAGCCCTCCGCGTGTCTTCCCCGAGTGTATCCTTGTGCGTGATGCCGCAGAAATTCGGGAGTTGGGCTGGAAATATAGGTAGAATCTAGTGCCTCCCTCTGGACAGTGTTGTAATTAGCGGACTTCCCCTGCCAGGGAACACCTGTGACACCAGGAAACTGCGTGTAGTGCGTCCCCAAACCTCCCCAACCACTCTGCCGTGTTCCACAATTCTGAGTGTGGGGAGGTTCAGTCCTTTGTCTGCATCACCTGGGATCTCCTAGGAGCCCTCCGCTTGTCTTCCCCGAGTGTCCCCTAGTGCGGGCTGCCAGGGAGAGTTGGGGATTGGGCTGGAAATGCAGGTAGCATGTAGTGCCTCCCCCTAGACAGGGGAGGTAATTATCGGACTTCCCCCTGCCAGGGAACACCTGTGACTCTAGGCAGTTTCGTGGAAGGCGGCCCCAAAACTCCCCCACACAATCGGCCTTGTTCCGTGATTCTAAGTGTGGGGATGTTCCGTAATCTGCCTGCAGAGCCTGGGAACTCCTAGGATCAAACCGCGTATCTTCCCCGAGTGTCTCCTAGTGCGGGATGCCGGGGAAAGGTGGGGGTTGGGCTGGAAATGCAGGTAGCATCTAGTGCCTCCCCCTGGACAGGGGAGGTAATTAGCGGTGTTCCCCCTGCCAGGGAACTCCTGTGACCCCAGGCATCTTCGTGGAGGTCGGCCCGATACCTCCCCCACCAACTCGGCTGCGTTCCGGACTTCTGAGTGTGGGGAGGTTCGGTCTTCTCCTTGCAGCGCCTGGGATCTCCTAGGAGCCTTCCGCGTGTCTTACCCTAGTGTCTCCTGGTGTGAGCTGCTGGGGAAAGGCAGGGGTTTGGCTGGAAATGCAGGTAGCATCTAGTGCCTCCCCTGGAAAGGAGAGGTAATTCCCGTGTTTCCCTCTACCATGGAACACCTGTGACCTCAGGCAGCTCCGTGGAGTGCAGCCCGATACCTCCCCAACCCAATCGGCCGTGTCCTGTAATTTGAGTGTGTGGAGGTTCGGTCTTTTGTCTGCAGCGCCTGGGATCTCCTTGGAGACCGCCGCCTGTCTTCCCCGAGTTTCTCCTAGTGCGGGCTGCCGGGGAAATGCGGGGGTTGTAATTGCTACTTTTTTGTTTTTAGTTGAAATGCGGGGGTTGGGATTACCATAGTTTTATCCACCATAAAAGGCATAATGGCGCTTAAAAAATTTTCTCATTTTTTGAAAGTTTTTCGTAACTCCAGTTTCGAAAATGAGGCAGTTTTCACCCAAATATGCTCTTGCAGATAGTTCTACACAATAGATATTTAATTTACAAAGATTCTCCCACCGTCAAATTCTGTGTTCCGAGAAAGCTGCATGCATAACAGTTTCGACAAATATTCACTACAGAATTTTTTAGCATGTGGATAACTGAACTTTCAAACACCATACAATTCATATTGACATTTAGAAGCATTTTCTCAAAATTCGAATTTATTCCTAATGCCAGTTTGGAAAATGAGGCAGATTCACAGAAAAATGCTTTTGGAGCAAGTTCTACCAAGTGGACATGTAATTTAAATGCTTTCACTCACCGTGACATTGCATGTTCCGAACACGCTACATGCATCACTGATTCGACAAACATTTTTATTGAGTGGTGAACATGTGTATTACCAAACTTTCACCCACCATACAATGTGTATTTACACATAAAAACATTTATTTTTATTTAGTAAATTTCTCCTTATGTCAGTTTCTAAAATCATGCAGTTTGCTCAGAAAAATCCTCTTGGAGCGAGTACTACCCAATAGACATGTAATTTACATTTTCCCCTCACTGTGACATTCCATGTTCTGAACATGCTACATACATCACAGATTCAGAAAGCATTCATTACTGTGTTAAGAGCATGTGCATTACAAACTTTCATCCACCACACAAGACATATTAGCACCTAGAAACATTAACTCTGAGTTCGCAGCAATTTCTTAATAGCAGTTTTGAAAATTAGGTATTTTTCTAAGGAAAAAACTGTTGGAGCGATTTCTACCCACTAGGCATGTAATTTACACTGATTCCATTGCTGTGAAATTACGTCTTTCGAACACGCTACATGCATAACGGATTCGACATATATTCACTACAAATGTGTTTGCATGTGGATTACCGAACTTTCAGCATAATAAAAGGCATATTGATACTTAGAAGCATTTTCTCTGATTTCACAGAGTGTTCCAAACGCCAGTTTTGAAAATGCAGCAGATTTCACAGCAAAAAGCTCTTGGAGCGAGTTTTACCCAAGAGATTGGAATTTACAAAGATTCGCTCACCGTGAAATTCCATTTTCTGAACACGCTACATGCATCTCGGATTCCACAAATATTCACTACAGAGTTGTTAGCATGTGGATTACAATAGTTTTATCCACCATACAAGCCATAATGGCGCTTACAAGCATTTTCTCATTTTTTGAAAGTTTTTCCTAACGCCAGTTTCGAAAATGAGGCAGTTTTAACCGAAAAATGCTCCTGGAGAGTGTTCTACACAATAGACATTTAATTTAAATAGGTTCGCTCACCGTCAAATTCTGTGTTTCGAGAAACCTGCATGCATAACAGTTTCGACAAATATTCACTACAGAATTTTTTAGCATGTGGATTACTGTACTTTCATCCACCATTCAATTCATATAGACACTTAGAATCTTTTTCTCAGATTTCGAAGTGATTTTCTAATGCCAGTTTTGAAAATGAGGCAGATTTCGCAGATAAATGCTTTTAGAGCGAGTTCTACCTAATATATGTGTAATTTGCAAGGTTTCTATTACCGTGATAGTCTGTGTTCCGAATATGTTACATGGATCACGGATTCGACAAACATATATTAATGAGTTGGGAACGTGTGGATTACCGAACATTCATCCAACAAACACGGCATATTTACACCTAGAAATTTTTGTCAGTGTTTGCAGATTTGTCCGAATGCCACTTGCAAAAAACAGGCAGTTTTCACAGAAAAATTCTCTTCGAGCGTGTTCTATCAGACAGACATGAAATTTACAATGTTTCACTTACCATGACATTCCTTGTTCAGAACACTCTACATGCATACTGGATTTATAAAACATTCATTACTGATTCGAGAGCATGTGGATTTCCGAAATTTAATCCACCATACAAGGCATATTTACACCTAGAAATATTTACTCTGCTTTCACAGCTTTTTCCTAACTTCAGGTTTTAAAATCATGAAGTTTTCTCAGGAAAAAACCTCTTCAAGCGAGTTCTATCCAGAGGAATTGTAATTTAAGCAGTTTCCCTGAAAGTGACTTTCCGTTTTCTGAACATGCTATGTGCATCACGGATTTGACAAACGTTAATTATTCAGTTGTGTGCATGTAGTTTACAGAATTTTCATCCACCATATAAGGCATATATACACCTAGAAATATTTATTCTGATTTCACTTTTTCCTACTGTCTGTTTTGAAAATCATGATGTTTTTGCAGAAGTAATCTCTGCAAGCGAGTTCGACCCAATAGAATTGTAATTTCAATAGTTTCCCACAAAGTGACTTTCCATGGTCCAAATATGATAAATTCATCACGGATTTGACAAACATTCATTACTCAGTTGTGTGCATGAAGATTACAGAATTTTCATCCACCATATAAGGCATATATAAAGCTAGAAAACATTATTCTGAGTTCACAGCTTTTTCCTAATGGCAGTTTAGAAAATCAGGCAACTATAGCAGGATTAATCTCTTGTAGCATGTTCTACACGTTGGATATATAATTTACATAGTGTCCCTCGCCGTGAATTTCCGTGCTTTTAACTTGCTTCTTGCACCGCAGGTTCGACAAATACTCACTGCTGAGTTGTTAGCATGTGGATTACTGAACTTTCATCTACCATAAAATGTATATATACAGCTAGAAATATGTACAAATTATATGCAGATTTTTCCTAACTTCAGTTTCAGAAATCAGGCAGTTTTCAAAGAAATATACTCTTGGAAATTATTCCACCCAATAGTCATGTAATTTACATAGATTCGCTCATCGTCAAATTCTGTGTTCTGAAAAAACTGCATGCATCACGGTTTCGAAAATATTCACTACAGATTTGTTAGCATGTGTATTTCTGAACTTTCATCACCATACAAGTCATATTGACACTTAGAAGCATTTTCTCAAAATTCGGATTTTTTCCTAATGCCAGTTTGGTAAATGAGGCAGATTTCACAGAAAAATGCTCTTGGAGCAACTTCTACCAAGTGGACATGTAATTTAAAAGCTTTCACTCACCGCGACATTGCATGTTCTGAACACGCTACATGCATCACTGATTCGACAAACATTCTTTTTTGAGTGGTGAACATGTGTATTACCGAACTTTCACCCACCATCCAATGTGTATTTACACATAGAAACATTTATTTTTATTTAGTAGATTTCTCCTTACGTCAGTTTCTAAATCATGCAGTTTTCGCAGAAAAATACTCTTGGAGCGAGTACTACACAATAGACATGTAATTTACATTTTTCCCCTCACTGTGACATTCCATGTTCTGAACATGATACATGCATCACAGATTAAGAAAATATTCATTACTGTGTTACGTGCATGTGCATTACAAACTTTCATCCACCACACAAGACATATTAGCACCTAGAAACATTAACTCTGAGTTCGCAGCAATTTCCTAATAGCAGTTTTGAAAATTAGGCATTTTTCTAAGGAAAAAACTGTTGGAGTGATTTCTACCCACTAGGCATGTAATTTACACAGATTCAACTGCTGTGAAATTACGTCTTTCGAACACACTACATGCATAACGGATTTGACAAATATTCACTAGAAATGTGTTTGCATGTGGATTACCGAACTTTCAACACAATAAAAGGCATAGTGACACTTTGAAGCATTTTCTCTGATTTCACAGAGTTTTCCAATCGCCAGATTCCAAAATGCAGCAGATTTCACAGCAAAAAGCTCTTGGAGCGGGTTCTACCCAAGAGACTTGTAATTTACATAGATTAAATCACCGTGAAACTCCGGGTTCTGAACACAATACATGCATCTCTGATTCCACAAATATTCACTACAGAGTTATTAGCATATGGTTTACCGTACCTTCATCCACCATAAAAGGCATATTGACACTTACAAGCATTTTCTCATTTTTTGAAAGTTTTACCTAAAGCCAGTTTCGAAAATGAGGCAGTTTTCACAGAAAAATATTCTTGGAGAGAGTTCTACACAATAGATATGTAATTTACGTAGATTCGCTCACCGTCAAAATCTGTGTTCTGACAAAGATGCATGCATCAAGGTTTCGACAAGAATTCACTACAGATTTGTTAGCATGTGGTTTTCTGATCTTTCACCCACATAAAAGTCATATTGACACTTAGAAGCATTTTCTCAGATTTCGAATATATTTCCTACTGCCAGTTTTGAAAGTGAGGCAGATTTTGCAGAAAAATGCTTTTGGGGCGAGTTCTACCCAATGGACATGAAATTTAAATGCTTCCACTCATCGAGAAATTCCGTGTTCCAAACATGCTACGTGCATCACGGATTCGACAAACACTCTTTAATGAGTTGTGAACATTAGTATTACCGAATTTTCATCCACCAAACAAAGCATATTTACACGTAGAAAGACTTTTTCAGATTTAGTAGATATCTCCTAATGTCAGTTTCTAAAATCATGCAGTTTAAGCAAAAAAATTCTCTTGGAGCGAGTTCTACTCAATAGACGTGTAATTTATATTTTTT
Source organism: Camelus bactrianus (assembly GCF_048773025.1). Taxonomy (NCBI): domain Eukaryota; kingdom Metazoa; phylum Chordata; class Mammalia; order Artiodactyla; family Camelidae; genus Camelus; species Camelus bactrianus. The sequence continues at coordinate 91,083,504 of NC_133546.1, forward strand.
CACTCAGTATGACATTCCGTGTTCTGAACAAGCAACATGCATCACTGATTCGAAAAATATTCTTTAATGAGTTGTGAGCATGAGGATTACCAAACTGTCATCTGCCATAAAAGGCATATTTACACCTAGAAACCATTACTCTGAGTTCGCAGTGTTTTCAAAATGTCAGTTTTGAATGTGAGGTAGTTTTTGCAGAAAAATGCTCTTGGAGTGAGTTCTACACAATAGACATGTAATTTACATAGATTGGCTCACCGTGAAATTCCGTGTCCCGAGAAAGCTGCATGCATCAAAGAATCGACACAAATTCACTACAGATTTGTTAGCATGTGGATTACTGATCTTTCATCCACCATTAAACCCATATTGCACTTAGAAACATTTTCTCAGATTTCGAACTCTTCTCCTTATGCCAGTTTTTAAAATGAGGCAGATTTCACAGAAAAATACTTTTGGAGTTATTTCTACCCAATAAATACTTACTTTACAAAGTTTCTTTCACCATGATATTCTGTGTTCTGAATATGATACGTGCATCACGGATTCGAGGAACATTTTTTAATGAGTTGTGAACATGTGGATTACCAAACTTTCATCCACCAAACACGGCATAATTACACCTAGAAATGTTTCCCCTCGTTTGCAGATTTGTCCTAATGCCCGTTGCAAAAAAAAGGCAGATTTCACAGGAAAAATCCCTTCGATCGTGTTCTATCCAATAGACATGAAATTTACAATGTTTCACTTACCATGACATTCCTTGTTCATAACACGCTACATGCATATTGGATTTAGAAATCATTCATTACTGAGTTGTGAGCATGTGGATTTCTGAACTTTCAACCACCATAAAAGGTATATTTTCACCTAGATATATTGACTATACTTTCACAGCTTTTTCCTAATTTCAGTTTCAAAAATCATGAAGTTTTCGCAGAAAAAACTCTTCATGCGAGTTCTACCCAGTAGAATTGTAATTTAAATAGTTTCCAACAAAGTGACATTCCATTTTCTGAACAAGCTACATGCATCACGGATTTGTCAAACATTAATTACTCAGTTGTGTGCATGTGGATTACAGAACTTTCATCCACCATACAAGGCATAAATACACCTAGAAATATTTACTCTGATTTCACAGATTTTTCCTAACGTCAGTCTCGAAAATCATAAAATTTTCCCAGAAAAAATCTCTGCATGTGAGTTCTACCCACTAGAATTGCAATTTCAATTGTTTCCCACAAAGTGACTTTCCGTGGTCTGAACACGCTGCATTCATCACGGATTTGACAAACATTCATTAGTCAGTTGTGTGCCTGTGAATTACAGAACTTTCATCCACCATATAATGCATATATACACCTTGAAAATATTATTCTGATTTTGCAGCTTTTTCCTAACTGCAGTTTAGAATATCAGGCAACTTTGGCAGGATAATTCTTTTGTAGAGTGTTCTACACAATAGACATGTAATTTAAATTGTTCTCCTCGCCGTGACATACCATGCTACGAAAATGCTACATGCACCGCAGTTCGACAATATTAAGTGTTGAGTTGTTAGCATGTGGATTAATGTACTTTCATCTACCATACCATGTATATATACAGCTAGAAGCATGTACTCAGTATTTGCAGATATTTCTTAATGCCAGTTTCGAAAATACGACAATTTTCACAGAAAAATCCTCTTGGAGTGAGTTCTATCCAATACATTTGTAATTTACATAGTTTCAGTTACCATGACATTCCGTGTTCCGAATACATTACATGCATCACAGATTCTACAACATTCTTTATTGAGTGTAAGCATGTGCATTACAAACTTTCATCCACCAAACAAGACATATTTGCACGTAGAAACATTAACTCTGAGTTTGCAGCAATTTCCTAATAGCAGTTTTGAAAATTAGGCATTTTCCTAAGGAAAAAACTTTTGGAGCGATTTCTACCCACTAAGCATGTAATTTACATAGATTCCATTGCTGTGTAATTACGTCTTTCGAACACGCTACCTGTATAACGGATTCGACATATATTCACTACAAATGTGTTTGCATGTGGATTACCGAACTTTCAGCATAATAAAAGGCATATTGATACTTAGAAGCATTTTCTCTGATTTCACAGAGTGTTCCAAACGCCAGTTTTGAAAATGCGGCAGATTTCGCAGCAAAAAGCTCTTGGAGTGATTTCTACCCAAGAGATTGGAATTTACAAAGATTCGCTCACCGTGAAATTCCGTGTTCTGAACACGCTACATGCATCTCGGATTCCACAAATATTCACTACAGAGTTGTTAGCATGTGGATTACAGTAGTTTTATCCACCATACAAGCCATAATGGCGCTTACAAGCATTTTCTCATTTTTTGAAAGTTTTTCCTAACGCCAGTTTCGAAAATGAGGCAGTTTTAACCGAAAAATGCTCCTGGAGAGTGTTCTACACAATAGACATTTAATTTAAATAGGTTCGCTCACCGTCAAATTCTGTGTTTCGAGAAACCTGCATGCATAACAGTTTCGACAAATATTCACTACAGAATTTTTTAGCATGTGGATTACTGTACTTTCATCCACCATACAATTCATATAGACACTTAGAATCTTTTTCTCAGATTTCGAAGTGATTTTCTAATGCCAGTTTTGAAAATGAGGCAGATTTCGCAGATAAATGCTTTTAGAGCGAGTTCTACCTAATATATGTGTAATTTGCAAGGTTTCTATTACTGTGATAGTCTGTGTTCCGAATATGTTACATGGATCACGGATTCGACAAACATATATTAATGAGTTGGGAACGTGTGGATTACCGAACATTCATCCAACAAACACGGCATATTTACACCTAGAAATTTTTGTCAGTGTTTGCAGATTTGTCCGAATGCCACTTGCAAAAAACAGGCAGTTTTCACAGAAAAATTCTCTTCGAGCGTGTTCTATCAGACAGACATGAAATTTACAATGTTTCACTTACCATGACATTCCTTGTTCAGAACACTCTACATGCATACTGGATTTATAAAACATTCATTACTGATTCGAGAGCATGTGGATTTCCGAAATTTAACCCACCATACAAGGCATATTTACACCTAGAAATATTTACTCTGCTTTCACAGCTTTTTCCTAACTTCAGGTTTTAAAATCATGAAGTTTTCTCAGGAAAAAACCTCTTCAAGCGAGTTCTATCCAGAGGAATTGTAATTTAAGCAGTTTCCCTGAAAGTGACTTTCCGTTTTCTGAACATGCTACGTGCATCACGGATTTGACAAACGTTAATTATTCAGTTGTGTGCATGTAGTTTACAGAATTTTCATCCACCATATAAGGCATATATACACCTAGAAATATTTATTCTGATTTCACTTTTTCCTACTGTCTGTTTTGAAAATCATGATGTTTTTGCAGAAGTAATCTCTGCAAGCGAGTTCGACCCAATAGAATTGTAATTTCAATAGTTTCCCACAAAGTGACTTTCCATGGTCCAAATATGATAAATTCATCACGGATTTGACAAACATTCATTACTCAGTTGTGTGCATGAAGATTACAGAATTTTCATCCACCATATAAGGCATATATAAAGCTAGAAAACATTATTCTGAGTTCACAGCTTTTTCCTAATGGCAGTTTAGAAAATCAGGCAACTATAGCAGGATTAATCTCTTGTAGCATGTTCTACACGTTGGATATATAATTTACATAGAGTCCCTCGCCGTGAATTTCCGTGCTTTAAACTTGCTTCTTGCACCGCAGGTTCGACAAATACTCACTGCTGAGTTGTTAGCATGTGGATTACTGAACTTTCATCTACCATAAAATGTATATATACAGCTAGAAACATGTACAAACTATATGCAGATTTTTCCTAACTTCAGTTTCAGAAATCAGGCAGTTTTCAAAGAAATATACTCTTGGAACTTATTCCACCCAATAGTCATGTAATTTACATAGATTCGCTCATCGTCAAATTCTGTGTTCTGAAAAAACTGCATGCATCACGGTTTCGAAAATATTCACTACAGATTTGTTAGCATGTGTATTTCTGAACTTTCATCACCATACAAGTCATATTGACACTTAGAAGCATTTTCTCAAAATTCGGATTTTTTCCTAATGCCAGTTTGGTAAATGAGGCAGATTTCACAGAAAAATGCTCTTGGAGCAACTTCTACCAAGTGGACATGTAATTTAAATGCTTTCAATCACCGCGACTTTGCATGTTCTGAACACGCTACATGCATCACTGATATGACAAACATCATTTATTGAGTGGTGAACATGTGTATTACCGAACTTTCACCCACCATACAATGTGTATTTACACATAGAAACATTTATTTTTATTTACTAGAATTCTCCTTCCGTCAGTTTCTAAATCATGCAGTTTTCGTAGAAAAATCCTCTTGGAGCGAGTAGTACCCAATAGACATGTAATTTACATTTTTCCCCTCACTGTGACATTCCATGTTCTGAACATACTACATGCATCACAGATTCAGAAAGCATTAATTACTGTGTTACGAGCATGTGCATTACAAACTTTCATCCATCACACAAGACATATTAGCACCTAGAAATATTAAATCTGTGTTCGCAGCAATTTCCTAATAGCAGTTTTAAAAATTATGCATTTTTCTAAGGAAAAAACTGTTGGAGCGATTTCTACCCACTAGGCATGTAATTTACATAGATTCCACTGCTGTGAAATTACTTCTTTTGAACACGCTACATGCAAAACGGATTTGACAAATATTCACTACAAATGTGTTTGCATGTGGATTACCGAACTTTCAACACAATAAAAGCATAGTGACACTTAGAAGCATTTTCTATGATTTCACAGAGATTTCCAATCGCCAGATTCCAAAATGCAGCAGATTTCACAGCAAAAATCTCTTGGAGCAAGTTCTACCCAAGAGACATGTAATTTACATAGATTCACTCAATGTGAAACTCCGTGTTCTGAACACGCTACATGCATCTCAGATTCCACAAATATTCACTACAGAGTTATTAGCATATGTTTTATCGTACTTTCATCCACCATAGAAGGCATACTGACACTTACAAGCATTTTCTCATTTTTTGAAAGTTTTACCTAAAGCCAGTTTCAAAAATGAGGCAGTTTTCACAGAAAAATATACTTGGAGAGAGTTCTACATAATAGACATGTAATTTACATAGATTCACTCACCATCAAAATCTGTGTTCTGACAAATTTGCATGCATCAAGTTTTCGACAAGTATTCACTACAGATTTGTTAGCATGTGCATTTCTGATCTTTCATCCACATACAAGTCATATTGACACTTAGAAGCATTTTCTCAGATTTTGAATATATTTCCTACTGCCAGGTTTGAAAGTGAGGCAGATTTTGCAGAAAAATACTTTTGGAGCGAGTTCTACCCAATGGACATGAAATTTAAATGCTTCCGCTCATCGAGAAATTCCGTGTTCCAAACATGCTATGTGCATCTCGGATTCGACAAACACTGTTTAATGAGTTGTGAACATTAGTATTACCGAATTTTCATCCACCAAACAAGGCATATATACACGTAGAAAGACGTTTTCAAATTTAGTAGATATCTCCTAATGTCAGTTTCTAAAATGATGCAGTTTATGCAAAAAAATTCTCTTGGAGCGAGTTCTACTCAATAGACATGTAATTTACATTTTTTCCCTCACAATGATATTCCGTGATATGAACACACAACATGCATCACTGATTCGAAAAATAATCTTTAAGGAGTTGTGTGCATGAGGATTATCAAACTTTCATCTGCCATAAAAGGCATATTTACACCTAGAAACCAATACTCTGAGTTCGCAGTGTTTTCCAAATGTCAGTTTTGAAAGTGAGGTAGTTTATGCAGAAAATTGCTCTTGGAGTGAGTTCTAAACAATAGACATGTAATTTACATAGATTGGCTCACCGTGAAATTCCGTGTCCCGAGAAAGCTGCATGCATCACAGAATCGACACAAATTCACTACAGATTTGTTAGCATGTGGATTACTGATCTTTCATCCACCATTAAAGTCATATTGCACTTAGAAATATTTTCTCAGATTTCGAAATCTTTTCCTTATGCCAGTTTTGAAAATGAGGCAGATTTCACAGAAAAATACTTTTGGAGTGAGTTCTAGCCAATAAATATGTAATTTACAAAGTTTCTTTCACCATGATATTCTATGTTCTGAATATGATACCTGCATCAAGGATTCAACAAACATTTTTTAATGAGTGGAGAACATGTGGATTACCAAACTGTCATCCACCAAACATGGCATATTTACACCTAGAAATGTTTCTCCTCGTTTGCAGATTTGTCCTAATGCCCGTTGCAAATAACAGGCAGATTTCACATGAAAATTCTCTTCGATCGTGTTTTATCCAATAGACATGAAATTTACAATGTTTCACTTACCATGACATTCCGTGTTCATAACACGCTACATGCATATTGGATTTAGAAATCATTCATGACTGAGTTGTGAGCATGTGGATTTCTGAACTTTCAACCACCATACAAGGTATATTTACACCTGGAAATATTGACTCTGCTTTCACAGCTTTTTCCTAACTTCAGTTTCAAAAATCATGAAGTTTTCGCAGAAAAAACCTCTTCATGCGAGTTCTACTCAGTAGAATTGCAATTTAAATAGTTTCCCTCAAAGTGACTTTCCATTTTCTGAACATGCTAAATGCATCACGGATTTGACAAACATTCATTACTCAGTTGTGTGCATGTGGATTACGGAACTTTCATCCACCATACAAGGCATATATACACCTAGAAATATTTACTCTGATTTCACAGATATTTCCTAACGTCAGTCTCGAAAATCGGAAAGATTCCCCAGAAAAAATCTCTGCATGTGAGTTCTACCCATTAGAATTGCAATTTCAATTGTTTCAAACAAAGTGACTTTCCGTGGTCCGAACACACTGCATTCATCACGGATTTGACAAACATTCATTAGTCAGTTGTGTGCCTGTGATTTACGGAATTTTCATCCAACATATAATGCATATATACACCTTGAAAATATTATTCTGATTTTGAAGCTTTTTCCTAACTGCAGTTTAGAATATCAGGCAACTTTTGTAGGATAATTCTCTTGTAGAGTGTTCTACGCAATAGACATGTAATTTACATAGATCCCCTCGCCGTGACATAACGTGCTCCGAACATGCTACATGCACTGCAGTTCGACAAATATTAACTGCTGAGTTGTTAGCATGTGGATTAACGTACTTTCATCTACCATACAATGTATATATACAGCTAGAAGCATGTACTCAGTATTTGCAGATATTTCTTAATGTCAGTTTCGAAAATAAGACAGTTTTCACAGAAAAATTCTCTTGGAGTGAGTTCTATCCAATAGACTTGTAATTTACATAGTTTCAGTTACCAAGATATTCCGAGTTCCGAATACATTACATGCATCACAGATTCTACAACATTCTTTATTGAGTGTAAGCATGTGCATTACAAACTTTCATCCACCACACAAGACATATTAGCACCTAGAAACTTTAACTCTGAGTTCGCAGCAATTTTCTAATAGCAGTTTTGAAAATTAGGCATTTTTCTAAGGAAAAAACTGTTGCAGCGATTTCTACCCACTAGGCATGTAATTTACATAGATTCCATTGCTGTGAAATTACGTTTTTCGAAAACGCTACATGCATAATTGATTTGACAAATATTCACTACAAATGTGTTTGCATGTGGATTACCGAACTTTCAACACAATAAAGGGCATAGTGACACTTAGAAGCATTTTCTCGGATTTCACAGAATTTTCCAAACGCCGGTTTTGAAAATGCAGCAGATTTTCAGCAAAAAATTTTTGGAGCGGGTTCTAACCTAAAGACTTGTAATTTACATAGATTCTCTCACCGTGAAATTTCGTGTTCTGAACACACTACATGCATCTCGGATTCCACAAATATTCACTACAGAGTTGTTAGAATGTGGATTACCATAGTTTTATACACCATACAAGGCATAATGGTGCTTACAAGCATTTTCTCTTTTTTTGAAATTTTTCCTAATGCCAGTTTCGAAAATGAGGCAGGTTTCACCGAAAAATTCTCTTGGTGATTGTTCTACACAATAGACCTTTAATTTACATAGGTTCGCTCACCGACAAATTCTGTGTTCCGAGAAAGCTGCATGCATAACAGTTTCGACAAATATTCACTACAGAATTTTTAGCATGTGGATTACTGAACTTTCATCCACCATATAATTCATATTGACACTTAGAAGCATTTTCTCAGGTTTCGATGTGTTTTTTCAAATGCCAGTTTTGAAAATGAGGCAGATTTCGCAGATAAATGCTTTTGGAGCGAGTTCTACCTAATACATGTGTAATTTGCAAGGTTCCTATTACCGTGATAGTCTGTTTTCCGAACACGTTACATGGATCACGGATTCGACAAACATTTCTTAATGAGTTGGGAACATGTTGATTACCGAACATTCATCCAACAAACACGGCATATTTACACCTAGAAATTTTTCTCTGTTTTTGCAGATTTGTCCGAATGCCAGTTGCAAAAAACAGGCAGTTTCCACAGAAAAATACACTTTGAGCGTGTTCTATCAGACAGACGTGTAATTTACAATGTTTCACTTACCATGACATTCCTTGTTCAGAACACGCTAAATGAATACTGAATTTATAAAACATTCATTACTGATTCGAGAGCATGTGGGTTTCCGAAATTTAATCCACCATACAAGGCAGATTTACACCTAGAAATATTTACTCTGCTTTCACAGCTTTTTCCTAAATTCAGGTTTTAAAATCATGAAGTTTTCTCAGGAAAAATCCTCTTCAAGTGAGTCCTATCCAGAGGAATTTTAATTTAAGCAGTTACCCTCAAAGTGACTTTCCGTTTTCTGAACATGCTACATGCATCACGGATTAGACAGACTTTAATTACTCAGCTGTGTGCATGTGGATTACAGATCTTTCATCCACCATATAAGGCATATATACACCTAGAAATATTTACTCTGGTTTCACTACTTTTTCCTACCGTCTGATTTGAAAATCATGATGTTTTTCAGAAGTAATCTCTGCAAGCGAATTCGACCCAGTAGAATTGTAATTTCAATAGTTTCCCACAATGTGACTTTCCATGGTCCAAACATGATAAATTCTTCACGGATTTGACAAACATTCGTTACTCAGTTGTGTGCATGTAGATTACAGAATATTCATCCTCCATGTAAGGCATATATAAACCTAGAATACATTATTCTGAGTTCGCAGCTTTTTCCTAATGGCAGTTTAGAAAATCAGGCATCTATAGCAGGATAAATCTCTTGTAGCATGTTCTACACGTTGGACATATAATTTACATAGAGTCCCTCGCCATGAATTTCCGAGATTCAAACTTGTTTCTTTCACCGCAGGTTCGAAAAATATTCACTGCTGAGTTGTTAGCATGTGGATTACTGAACTTTCATCTACCATAAAATGTATATATACAGCTAGAAACATGTACAAACTATATGCAGATTTTTCCTAACTTCAGTTTCAGAAATCAGGCAGTTTTCAAAGAAATATACTCTTGGAAATTATTCCACCCAATAGTCATGTAATTTACATAGATTCGCTCATCATCAAATTCTGTGTTCTGAAAAAACTGCATGCATCACGGTTTTGAAAAATATTCACTACAGATTTGTTAGCATGTGTATTTCTGAACTTTCATCACCATAAAAGTCATATTGACACTTAGAAGCATTTTCTCAAATTTCGAATTTTTCCTAATGCCAGTTTGGAAATTGAGGCAGATTTCACAGAAAAATGCTTTTGGAGCAAGTTCTAACAAGTGGATATGTAATTTAAATGCTTTCACTCACCGTGACATTGCATGTTCCGAACATGCTACATGCATCACTGATTCGACAAACATACTTTATTGAGTGGTGAACATGTGTATTACCGAACTTTCACCCACCATACAATGTGTATTTACACATAGAAATATTTATTCTTATTTAGTAGATTTCTCCTTACGTCAGTTTCTAAATTCATGCAGTTTTTGCAGAAAAATCCTCTTGGAGCGAGTTCTACTCAATAGATATGTAATTTACATTTTTTCCCTCACTATGAAATTCCGTGTACTGAACACGCAACATGCATCACTGATTCGAAAAATATTATTTAAGGAGTTGTGAGCATGAGGATTACCAAATTTTCAACTGCCATAAAAGGCATATTTACACCTAGAAACCATTACTCTGAGTTCGCAGTGTTTTCCAAATGTCAGTTTTGAAAGCGAAGTAGTTTTTCAGAAAAATGCTCTTGGAGTGAGTTCTACACAATAGACATGTAATTTACATAGATTCGCTCACCGTCAAAATCTGTGTTCTGACAAAGATGCATGCATCAAGGTTTCGACAAGTATTCACTACAGATTTGTTAGCATGTGGATTTCTGATCTTTCATCCACATACAAGTCATATTGACACTTAGAAGCAATTTCTCAGATTTCGAATATATTTCCCACTGCCAGTTTTGAAAGTGAGGCAGATTTTGCAGAAAAATGCTTTTGGAGCGAGTTCTACCCAATGGACATGAAATTTAAATGCTTCCTCTCATCGAGAAATTCCATGTTCCAAAAATGCTATGTGCATCACGGATTCGACAAACACACTTTAATGAGTTGTGCACATAAGTATTACCGAATTTTCATCCACCAAACAAGGCATATTTACACGTACAAAAATTTTATTTTTAGATTTAGTAGATATCTCCTAATGTCAGTTTCTAAAATAATGCAGTTTATGCAAAAAAATTCTCTTGGAACGAGTTCTACTCAATAGACATGTAATTTATATTTTTTCCCTCACTATGACATTTCGTGTTCTGAACACGCAACATGCATCACTGATTCGAAAAATATTCTTCAAGGAGTTGTGAACATGTGGATTACCAAACTTTCATCTGCCATAAAAGGCATATTTACACCTAGAAAATATTACTCTGATTTCGCAGTGTTTTCCAAATGTCAGTTTTGAAAGTGAGGTAGTTTTTGCAGAAAAATGCTCTTGGTGAGAGTTCTACACAATAGATATGTAATTTACATAGATTGGCTCACCGTGAAATTCCGTGTTCCGAGAAAGCTGCATGCATCACAGAATCGATAAAAATTCACTACAGAATTGTTAGCATGTGGATTATTGAACTTTCATTCACCATTAAAGTCACATTGCACTTAGAAACATTTTCTCAGATTTCGAACTCTTTTCCTTATGCCAGTTTTGAAAATGAGGCAGATTTCACAGAAAAATACTTTTCGAGTGAGTTCTACCCAATAAATATGTAATTTACAAAGTTTCTTTCACCATGATATTCTGTGTTCTGAATATGATACATGCATCACGGATTCGACAAACATTTTTTAATGAGTTGTGAACATGTGGATTACTAAACTTTCATCCACCAAACATGGCATACTTACACCTAGAAATGTTTCTCCTCGTTTGCAGATTTGTCCTAATGCCCGTTGCAAATAACAGGCAGATTTAACAGGAAAATTCTCTTCGATCGTGTTCTATCCAATAGAAATGAAATTTACAATGTTTCACTTACCATGACATCCCGTGTTCATAACAAGCTACATGCATATTGGATTAAAAATCATTCATGACTGAGTTGCGAGCATGTGGATTTCTGAACTTTCAACAACCATACAAGGTATTTTTATACCTAGAAATATTGACTCTGATTTCACAGCTTTTTCCTAAATTCAGTTTCAAAAATCATGACGTTTTCGCAGAAAAAACATCTTCATGCGAGTTCTACTCAGTAGAATTGTAATTTAAATAGTTTCCCTCAAAGTGACTTTCCATTTTCTGAACACGCTACATGCATCACGGATTTGACAAACATTCATTACTCAGTTGTGTGCATGTGGATTACAGAACTTTCATCCACCTTATAAGGCATAAATACACCTAGAAATATTTACTCTGATTTCACAGATTTTTCCTAACGTCAGTCTCGAAAATCATAAAGATTTCTCAGAAAAAATCTCTGCATGTGAGTTCTACCCATTAGAATTGCAATTTCAAATGTTTCCCACAAAGTGACTATCCGTGGTCCGAACACACTGCATTCATCACGGATTTGACAAACATTCATTAGTCAGTTGTGTGCCTGTGATTTACGGAATTTTCATCCAACATATAATGCATATATACACCTTGAAAATATTATTTTGATTTTGAAGCTTTTTCCTAACTGCAGTTTAGAATATCAGGCAACTTTTGCAGGATAATTCTCTTGTAGATTGTTCTACACAATAGACATGTAATTTACATAGATCCCCTCGCCGTGACATACCGTGCTCCAAACATGCTACATGCACCGCAGTTCGACAAATATTAACTGCTGAGTTGTTAGCATGTGGATTAATGTACTTTCATCTACCATACAATGTATATATACAGCTAGAAGCATGTACTCAGTATTTGCAGATATTTCTTAATGCCAGTTTCGAAAATAAGACCGTTTTCACAGAAAAATCCTCTTGGAGTGAGTTCTATCCAATAGACTTGTAATTTACATAGTTTCAGTTACCATGACATTCCGTGTTCCGAATACATTACATATATCACAGATTCTACAACATTCTTTATTGAGTGTAAGCATGTTCATTACAAACTTTCATCCACCACACCAGACATATTAGCACCTAGAAACATTAACTCTGAGTTCGCAGCAATTTTGTAACAGCAGTTTTGAAAATTAGGCATTTTTCTAAGGAAAAAACTGTTGGAGCGATTTCTACCCACTAGGCATGTAATTTACATAGATTCCATTGCTGTGAAATTACGTCTTTCGAACACGCTACATGCATAACGGATTTGACAAATATTCACTACAAATGTGTTTGCATGTGGATTACCGAACTTTCAACACAATAAAAGGCATAGTGACACTTTGAAGCATTTTCTCTGATTTCACAGAGATTTCCAATCGCCAGATTCCAAAATGCAGCAGATTTCACAGCAAAAACTCTTGGATCGAGTTCTACCCAAGAGACATGTAATTTACATAGATTCACTCACCGTGAAACTCCGTGTTCTGAACACGCTACATGCATCTCAGATTCCACAAATATTCACTACAGAGTTATTAGTATATGTTTTACCGTACTTTCATCCACCATAGAAGGCATAATGACACTGACAAGCAATTTCTCATTTTTTGAATATTTTACCTAAAGCCAGTTTCAAAAATGAGGCAGTTTTCACAGAAAAATATTCTTGGGGAGAGTTCTACACAATAGACATGTAATTTACATAGATTCACTCACCGTCAAAATCTGTGTTCTGACAAAGAAGCATGCATCAAGGTTTCGAAAAGTATTCACTACAGATTTGTTAGCATGTGCATTTCTGATCTTTCATCCACATACAAGTCATATTGACACTTAGAAGCATTTTCTCAGATTTCGAATATATTTCCTACTGCCATTTTTAAAAGTGAGGCAGATTTTGCAGAAAAATGCTTTTGGGGCGAGTTCTACCCAATGGACATGAAATTTAAATGCTTCCATTCATCGAGAAATTCCGTGTTCCAAACATGCTATGTGCATCACGGATTCGACAAACTCTCTTTAATGAGTTGTGAACATTAGTATTACCGAATTTTCATCCACCAAACAAGGCATATTTACACCTAGAAATACTTTTTCAGATTTAGTACATATCTCCTAATGTCAGTTTCTAAAATCATGCAGTTTATGCAAAAAAATTCTCTTGGAGCGAGTTCTACTCAATAGACATGTAATTTACATTTTTTCCCTCAGTATGATATTCCGTGATCTGAACACGCAACATGCATCACTGATTCGAAAAATAATTTTTAAGGAGTTGTGAGCATGAGGATTACCAAACTTTCATCTGCCATAAAAGGCATATTTACACCTAGAAACCATTACTCTGAGTTCGCAGTGTTTTCCAAATATCAGTTTTGAATGTGAGGTAGTTTTTGCAGAAAAATGCTCTTGGAGTGACTTCTAACCAATAGACATGTAATTTACATAGATTGTCTGACCGTGAAATTCCGTGTTCCGAGAAAGCTGCATGCATCAAAGAATCGACACAAATTCAATACAGATTTGTTAGCATGTGGATTACTGATCTTTCATCCACCATTAAACCCATAATGCACTTAGAAACATTTTCTCAGATTTTGAACTCTTTTCCTTATGCCAGTTTTGAAAATGAGGCAGATTTCACAGAAAAATACTTTTGGAGTGAGTTCTACCCAATAAATATGTAATTTACAAAGTTTCTTTCACCATGATATTCTGTGTTCTGAATATGATACATGCATCACGGATTCGACAAACATTTTTTAATGAGTTGTGAACATGTGGATTACTAAACATTCATCCACCAAACATGGCATATTTACACCTAGAAATGTTTCTCCTCTTTTGCAGATTTGTCCTAATGCCCGTTGCAAATAACAGGCAGATTTCACAGGAAAATTCTCTTCGATCGTGTTCTATCCAATAGAAATGAAATTTACAATGTTTCACTTACCACGACATCCCGTGTTCATAACACGCTACACGCATATTGGATTAAAAATCATTCATGACTGAGTTGTGAGCATGTGGATTTCTGAACTTTCAACCACCATACAAGGTATATTTACACCTAGAAATATTGACTCTGCTTTCACAGCTTTTTCCTAACTTCAGTTTCAAAAATCATCACGTTTTCGCAGAAAAAACATCTTCATGCGAGTTCTACTCAGTAGAATTGTAATTTAAATAGTTTCCCTCAAAGTGACTTTCCATTTTCTGAACACGCTACATGCATCACGGATTTGACAAACATTCATTACTCAGTTGTGTGCATGTGGATTACAGAACTTTCATCCACCATATAAGTCATATATACACCTAGAAATATTTACTCTGATTTCACTACTTTTTCCTACCGTCTGTTTTGAAAATCATAATGTTTTTGCAGAAGTAATCTCTGCAAGCGAGTTCGACCCAGTAGAATTGTAATTTCAATAGTTACCCACAAAGTGACTTTCCATGGTCCGAACACACTGCATTCATCACGGATTTGACAAACATTCATTAGTCAGTTGTGTGCCTGTGATTTACGGAATTTTCATCCAACATATAATGCATATATACACCTTGAAAATATTATTCTGATTTTGAAGCTTTTTCCTAACTGCAGTTTAGAATATCAGGCAACTTTTGCAGGATAATTCTCTTGTAGATTGTTCTACACAATAGACATGTAATTTACATAGATCCCCTCGCCGTGACATACCGTGCTCCAAACATGCTACATGCACCGCAGTTCGACAAATATTAACTGCTGAGTTGTTAGCATGTGGATTAATGTACTTTCATCTACCATACAATGTATATATACAGCTAGAAGCATGTACTCAGTATTTGCAGATATTTCTTAATGCCAGTTTCGAAAATAAGACCGTTTTCACAGAAAAATCCTCTTGGAGTGAGTTCTATCCAATAGACTTGTAATTTACATAGTTTCAGTTACCATGACATTCCGTGTTCCGAATACATTACATATATCACAGATTCTACAACATTCTTTATTGAGTGTAAGCATGTTCATTACAAACTTTCATCCACCACACCAGACATATTAGCACCTAGAAACATTAACTCTGAGTTCGCAGCAATTTTGTAACAGCAGTTTTGAAAATTAGGCATTTTTCTAAGGAAAAAACTGTTGGAGCGATTTCTACCCACTAGGCATGTAATTTACATAGATTCCATTGCTGTGAAATTACGTCTTTCGAACACGCTACATGCATAACGGATTTGACAAATATTCACTACAAATGTGTTTGCATGTGGATTACCGAACTTTCAACACAATAAAAGGCATAGTGACACTTTGAAGCATTTTCTCTGATTTCACAGAGATTTCCAATCGCCAGATTCCAAAATGCAGCAGATTTCACAGCAAAAACTCTTGGATCGAGTTCTACCCAAGAGACATGTAATTTACATAGATTCACTCACCGTGAAACTCCGTGTTCTGAACACGCTACATGCATCTCAGATTCCACAAATATTCACTACAGAGTTATTAGTATATGTTTTACCGTACTTTCATCCACCATAGAAGGCATAATGACACTGACAAGCAATTTCTCATTTTTTGAATATTTTACCTAAAGCCAGTTTCAAAAATGAGGCAGTTTTCACAGAAAAATATTCTTGGGGAGAGTTCTACACAATAGACATGTAATTTACATAGATTCACTCACCGTCAAAATCTGTGTTCTGACAAAGATGCATGCATCAAGGTTTCGAAAAGTATTCACTACAGATTTGTTAGCATGTGCATTTCTGATCTTTCATCCACATACAAGTCATATTGACACTTAGAAGCATTTTCTCAGATTTCGAATATATTTCCTACTGCCATTTTTAAAAGTGAGGCAGATTTTGCAGAAAAATGCTTTTGGGGCGAGTTCTACCCAATGGACATGAAATTTAAATGCTTCCATTCATCGAGAAATTCCGTGTTCCAAACATGCTATGTGCATCACGGATTCGACAAACTCTCTTTAATGAGTTGTGAACATTAGTATTACCGAATTTTCATCCACCAAACAAGGCATATTTACACGTAGAAAGACTTTTTCAGATTTAGTACATATCTCCTAATGTCAGTTTCTAAAATCATGCAGTTTATGCAAAAAAATTCTCTTGGAGCGAGTTCTACTCAATAGACATGTAATTTACATTTTTTCCCTCAGTATGATATTCCGTGATCTGAACACGCAACATGCATCACTGATTCGAAAAATAATTTTTAAGGAGTTGTGAGCATGAGGATTACCAAACTTTCATCTGCCATAAAAGGCATATTTACACCTAGAAACCATTACTCTGAGTTCGCAGTGTTTTCCAAATGTCAGTTTTGAATGTGAGGTAGTTTTTGCAGAAAAATGCTCTTGGAGTGACTTCTAACCAATAGACATGTAATTTACATAGATTGTCTGACCGTGAAATTCCGTGTTCCGAGAAAGCTGCATGCATCAAAGAATCGACACAAATTCAATACAGATTTGTTAGCATGTGGATTACTGATCTTTCATCCACCATTAAACCCATAATGCACTTAGAAACATTTTCTCAGATTTTGAACTCTTTTCCTTATGCCAGTTTTGAAAATGAGGCAGATTTCACAGAAAAATACTTTTGGAGTGAGTTCTACCCAATAAATATGTAATTTACAAAGTTTCTTTCACCATGATATTCTGTGTTCTGAATATGATACATGCATCACGGATTCGACAAACATTTTTTAATGAGTTGTGAACATGTGGATTACTAAACTTTCATCCACCAAACATGGCATATTTACACCTAGAAATGTTTCTCCTCTTTTGCAGATTTGTCCTAATGCCCGTTGCAAATAACAGGCAGATTTCACAGGAAAATTCTCTTCGATCGTGTTCTATCCAATAGAAATGAAATTTACAATGTTTCACTTACCACGACATCCCGTGTTCATAACACGCTACACGCATATTGGATTAAAAATCATTCATGACTGAGTTGTGAGCATGTGGATTTCTGAACTTTCAACCACCATACAAGGTATATTTACACCTAGAAATATTGACTCTGCTTTCACAGCTTTTTCCTAACTTCAGTTTCAAAAATCATCACGTTTTCGCAGAAAAAACATCTTCATGCGAGTTCTACTCAGTAGAATTGTAATTTAAATAGTTTCCCTCAAAGTGACTTTCCATTTTCTGAACACGCTACATGCATCACGGATTTGACAAACATTCATTACTCAGTTGTGTGCATGTGGATTACAGAACTTTCATCCACCATATAAGTCATATATACACCTAGAAATATTTACTCTGATTTCACTACTTTTTCCTACCGTCTGTTTTGAAAATCATAATGTTTTTGCAGAAGTAATCTCTGCAAGCGAGTTCGACCCAGTAGAATTGTAATTTCAATAGTTACCCACAAAGTGACTTTCCATGGTCCGAACACACTGCATTCATCACGGATTTGACAAACATTCATTAGTCAGTTGTGTGCCTGTGATTTACGGAATTTTCATCCAACATATAATGCATATATACACCTTGAAAATATTATTCTGATTTTGAAGCTTTTTCCTAACTGCAGTTTAGAATATCAGGCAACTTTTGCAGGATAATTCTCTTGTAGATTGTTCTACACAATAGACATGTAATTTACATAGATCCCCTCGCCGTGACATACCGTGCTCCAAACATGCTACATGCACCGCAGTTCGACAAATATTAACTGCTGAGTTGTTAGCATGTGGATTAATGTACTTTCATCTACCATACAATGTATATATACAGCTAGAAGCATGTACTCAGTATTTGCAGATATTTCTTAATGCCAGTTTCGAAAATAAGACCGTTTTCACAGAAAAATCCTCTTGGAGTGAGTTCTATCCAATAGACTTGTAATTTACATAGTTTCAGTTACCATGACATTCCGTGTTCCGAATACATTACATATATCACAGATTCTACAACATTCTTTATTGAGTGTAAGCATGTTCATTACAAACTTTCATCCACCACACCAGACATATTAGCACCTAGAAACATTAACTCTGAGTTCGCAGCAATTTTGTAACAGCAGTTTTGAAAATTAGGCATTTTTCTAAGGAAAAAACTGTTGGAGCGATTTCTACCCACTAGGCATGTAATTTACATAGATTCCATTGCTGTGAAATTACGTCTTTCGAACACGCTACATGCATAACGGATTTGACAAATATTCACTACAAATGTGTTTGCATGTGGATTACCGAACTTTCAACACAATAAAAGGCATAGTGACACTTTGAAGCATTTTCTCTGATTTCACAGAGATTTCCAATCGCCAGATTCCAAAATGCAGCAGATTTCACAGCAAAAACTCTTGGATCGAGTTCTACCCAAGAGACATGTAATTTACATAGATTCACTCACCGTGAAACTCCGTGTTCTGAACACGCTACATGCATCTCAGATTCCACAAATATTCACTACAGAGTTATTAGTATATGTTTTACCGTACTTTCATCCACCATAGAAGGCATAATGACACTGACAAGCAATTTCTCATTTTTTGAATATTTTACCTAAAGCCAGTTTCAAAAATGAGGCAGTTTTCACAGAAAAATATTCTTGGGGAGAGTTCTACACAATAGACATGTAATTTACATAGATTCACTCACCGTCAAAATCTGTGTTCTGACAAAGAAGCATGCATCAAGGTTTCGAAAAGTATTCACTACAGATTTGTTAGCATGTGCATTTCTGATCTTTCATCCACATACAAGTCATATTGACACTTAGAAGCATTTTCTCAGATTTCGAATATATTTCCTACTGCCATTTTTAAAAGTGAGGCAGATTTTGCAGAAAAATGCTTTTGGGGCGAGTTCTACCCAATGGACATGAAATTTAAATGCTTCCATTCATCGAGAAATTCCGTGTTCCAAACATGCTATGTGCATCACGGATTCGACAAACTCTCTTTAATGAGTTGTGAACATTAGTATTACCGAATTTTCATCCACCAAACAAGGCATATTTACACGTAGAAAGACTTTTTCAGATTTAGTACATATCTCCTAATGTCAGTTTCTAAAATCATGCAGTTTATGCAAAAAAATTCTCTTGGAGCGAGTTCTACTCAATAGACATGTAATTTACATTTTTTCCCTCAGTATGATATTCCGTGATCTGAACACGCAACATGCATCACTGATTCGAAAAATAATTTTTAAGGAGTTGTGAGCATGAGGATTACCAAACTTTCATCTGCCATAAAAGGCATATTTACACCTAGAAACCATTACTCTGAGTTCGCAGTGTTTTCCAAATGTCAGTTTTGAATGTGAGGTAGTTTTTGCAGAAAAATGCTCTTGGAGTGACTTCTAACCAATAGACATGTAATTTACATAGATTGTCTGACCGTGAAATTCCGTGTTCCGAGAAAGCTGCATGCATCAAAGAATCGACACAAATTCAATACAGAATTGTTAGCATGTGGATTACTGATCTTTCATCCACCATTAAACCCATAATGCACTTAGAAACATTTTCTCAGATTTTGAACTCTTTTCCTTATGCCAGTTTTGAAAATGAGGCAGATTTCACAGAAAAATACTTTTGGAGTGAGTTCTACCCAATAAATATGTAATTTACAAAGTTTCTTTCACCATGATATTCTGTGTTCTGAATATGATACATGCATCACGGATTCGACAAACATTTTTTAATGAGTTGTGAACATGTGGATTACTAAACTTTCATCCACCAAACATGGCATATTTACACCTAGAAATGTTTCTCCTCTTTTGCAGATTTGTCCTAATGCCCGTTGCAAATAACAGGCAGATTTCACAGGAAAATTCTCTTCGATCGTGTTCTATCCAATAGAAATGAAATTTACAATGTTTCACTTACCACGACATCCCGTGTTCATAACACGCTACACGCATATTGGATTAAAAATCATTCATGACTGAGTTGTGAGCATGTGGATTTCTGAACTTTCAACCACCATACAAGGTATATTTACACCTAGAAATATTGACTCTGCTTTCACAGCTTTTTCCTAACTTCAGTTTCAAAAATCATCACGTTTTCGCAGAAAAAACATCTTCATGCGAGTTCTACTCAGTAGAATTGTAATTTAAATAGTTTCCCTCAAAGTGACTTTCCATTTTCTGAACACGCTACATGCATCACGGATTTGACAAACATTCATTACTCAGTTGTGTGCATGTGGATTACAGAACTTTCATCCACCATATAAGTCATATATACACCTAGAAATATTTACTCTGATTTCACTACTTTTTCCTACCGTCTGTTTTGAAAATCATAATGTTTTTGCAGAAGTAATCTCTGCAAGCGAGTTCGACCCAGTAGAATTGTAATTTCAATAGTTACCCACAAAGTGACTTTCCATGGTCCGAACACACTGCATTCATCACGGATTTGACAAACATTCATTAGTCAGTTGTGTGCCTGTGATTTACGGAATTTTCATCCAACATATAATGCATATATACACCTTGAAAATATTATTCTGATTTTGAAGCTTTTTCCTAACTGCAGTTTAGAATATCAGGCAACTTTTGCAGGATAATTCTCTTGTAGATTGTTCTACACAATAGACATGTAATTTACATAGATCCCCTCGCCGTGACATACCGTGCTCCAAACATGCTACATGCACCGCAGTTCGACAAATATTAACTGCTGAGTTGTTAGCATGTGGATTAATGTACTTTCATCTACCATACAATGTATATATACAGCTAGAAGCATGTACTCAGTATTTGCAGATATTTCTTAATGCCAGTTTCGAAAATAAGACCGTTTTCACAGAAAAATCCTCTTGGAGTGAGTTCTATCCAATAGACTTGTAATTTACATAGTTTCAGTTACCATGACATTCCGTGTTCCGAATACATTACATATATCACAGATTCTACAACATTCTTTATTGAGTGTAAGCATGTTCATTACAAACTTTCATCCACCACACCAGACATATTAGCACCTAGAAACATTAACTCTGAGTTCGCAGCAATTTTGTAACAGCAGTTTTGAAAATTAGGCATTTTTCTAAGGAAAAAACTGTTGGAGCGATTTCTACCCACTAGGCATGTAATTTACATAGATTCCATTGCTGTGAAATTACGTCTTTCGAACACGCTACATGCATAACGGATTTGACAAATATTCACTACAAATGTGTTTGCATGTGGATTACCGAACTTTCAACACAATAAAAGGCATAGTGACACTTTGAAGCATTTTCTCTGATTTCACAGAGATTTCCAATCGCCAGATTCCAAAATGCAGCAGATTTCACAGCAAAAACTCTTGGATCGAGTTCTACCCAAGAGACATGTAATTTACATAGATTCACTCACCGTGAAACTCCGTGTTCTGAACACGCTACATGCATCTCAGATTCCACAAATATTCACTACAGAGTTATTAGTATATGTTTTACCGTACTTTCATCCACCATAGAAGGCATAATGACACTGACAAGCAATTTCTCATTTTTTGAATATTTTACCTAAAGCCAGTTTCAAAAATGAGGCAGTTTTCACAGAAAAATATTCTTGGGGAGAGTTCTACACAATAGACATGTAATTTACATAGATTCACTCACCGTCAAAATCTGTGTTCTGACAAAGATGCATGCATCAAGGTTTTGAAAAGTATTCACTACAGATTTGTTAGCATGTGCATTTCTGATCTTTCATCCACATACAAGTCATATTGACACTTAGAAGCATTTTCTCAGATTTCGAATATATTTCCTACTGCCATTTTTAAAAGTGAGGCAGATTTTGCAGAAAAATGCTTTTGGGGCGAGTTCTACCCAATGGACATGAAATTTAAATGCTTCCATTCATCGAGAAATTCCGTGTTCCAAACATGCTATGTGCATCACGGATTCGACAAACTCTCTTTAATGAGTTGTGAACATTAGTATTACCGAATTTTCATCCACCAAACAAGGCATATTTACACGTAGAAAGACTTTTTCAGATTTAGTACATATCTCCTAATGTCAGTTTCTAAAATCATGCAGTTTATGCAAAAAAATTCTCTTGGAGCGAGTTCTACTCAATAGACATGTAATTTACATTTTTTCCCTCAGTATGATATTCCGTGATCTGAACACGCAACATGCATCACTGATTCGAAAAATAATTTTTAAGGAGTTGTGAGCATGAGGATTACCAAACTTTCATCTGCCATAAAAGGCATATTTACACCTAGAAACCATTACTCTGAGTTCGCAGTGTTTTCCAAATGTCAGTTTTGAATGTGAGGTAGTTTTTGCAGAAAAATGCTCTTGGAGTGACTTCTAACCAATAGACATGTAATTTACATAGATTGTCTGACCGTGAAATTCCGTGTTCCGAGAAAGCTGCATGCATCAAAGAATCGACACAAATTCAATACAGATTTGTTAGCATGTGGATTACTGATCTTTCATCCACCATTAAACCCATAATGCACTTAGAAACATTTTCTCAGATTTTGAACTCTTTTCCTTATGCCAGTTTTGAAAATGAGGCAGATTTCACAGAAAAATACTTTTGGAGTGAGTTCTACCCAATAAATATGTAATTTACAAAGTTTCTTTCACCATGATATTCTGTGTTCTGAATATGATACATGCATCACGGATTCGACAAACATTTTTTAATGAGTTGTGAACATGTGGATTACTAAACTTTCATCCACCAAACATGGCATATTTACACCTAGAAATGTTTCTCCTCTTTTGCAGATTTGTCCTAATGCCCGTTGCAAATAACAGGCAGATTTCACAGGAAAATTCTCTTCGATCGTGTTCTATCCAATAGAAATGAAATTTACAATGTTTCACTTACCACGACATCCCGTGTTCATAACACGCTACACGCATATTGGATTAAAAATCATTCATGACTGAGTTGTGAGCATGTGGATTTCTGAACTTTCAACCACCATACAAGGTATATTTACACCTAGAAATATTGACTCTGCTTTCACAGCTTTTTCCTAACTTCAGTTTCAAAAATCATCACGTTTTCGCAGAAAAAAACATCTTCATGCGAGTTCTACTCAGTAGAATTGTAATTTAAATAGTTTCCCTCAAAGTGACTTTCCATTTTCTGAACACGCTACATGCATCACGGATTTGACAAACATTCATTACTCAGTTGTGTGCATGTGGATTACAGAACTTTCATCCACCATATAAGTCATATATACACCTAGAAATATTTACTCTGATTTCACTACTTTTTCCTACCGTCTGTTTTGAAAATCATAATGTTTTTGCAGAAGTAATCTCTGCAAGCGAGTTCGACCCAGTAGAATTGTAATTTCAATAGTTACCCACAAAGTGACTTTCCATGGTCCGAACACACTGCATTCATCACGGATTTGACAAACATTCATTAGTCAGTTGTGTGCCTGTGATTTACGGAATTTTCATCCAACATATAATGCATATATACACCTTGAAAATATTATTCTGATTTTGAAGCTTTTTCCTAACTGCAGTTTAGAATATCAGGCAACTTTTGCAGGATAATTCTCTTGTAGATTGTTCTACACAATAGACATGTAATTTACATAGATCCCCTCGCCGTGACATACCGTGCTCCAAACATGCTACATGCACCGCAGTTCGACAAATATTAACTGCTGAGTTGTTAGCATGTGGATTAATGTACTTTCATCTACCATACAATGTATATATACAGCTAGAAGCATGTACTCAGTATTTGCAGATATTTCTTAATGCCAGTTTCGAAAATAAGACCGTTTTCACAGAAAAATCCTCTTGGAGTGAGTTCTATCCAATAGACTTGTAATTTACATAGTTTCAGTTACCATGACATTCCGTGTTCCGAATACATTACATATATCACAGATTCTACAACATTCTTTATTGAGTGTAAGCATGTTCATTACAAACTTTCATCCACCACACCAGACATATTAGCACCTAGAAACATTAACTCTGAGTTCGCAGCAATTTTGTAACAGCAGTTTTGAAAATTAGGCATTTTTCTAAGGAAAAAACTGTTGGAGCGATTTCTACCCACTAGGCATGTAATTTACATAGATTCCATTGCTGTGAAATTACGTCTTTCGAACACGCTACATGCATAACGGATTTGACAAATATTCACTACAAATGTGTTTGCATGTGGATTACCGAACTTTCAACACAATAAAAGGCATAGTGACACTTTGAAGCATTTTCTCTGATTTCACAGAGATTTCCAATCGCCAGATTCCAAAATGCAGCAGATTTCACAGCAAAAACTCTTGGATCGAGTTCTACCCAAGAGACATGTAATTTACATAGATTCACTCACCGTGAAACTCCGTGTTCTGAACACGCTACATGCATCTCAGATTCCACAAATATTCACTACAGAGTTATTAGTATATGTTTTACCGTACTTTCATCCACCATAGAAGGCATACTGACACTGACAAGCAATTTCTCATTTTTTGAATATTTTACCTAAAGCCAGTTTCAAAAATGAGGCAGTTTTCACAGAAAAATATTCTTGGGGAGAGTTCTACACAATAGACATGTAATTTACATAGATTCACTCACCGTCAAAATCTGTGTTCTGACAAAGATGCATGCATCAAGGTTTCGAAAAGTATTCACTACAGATTTGTTAGCATGTGCATTTCTGATCTTTCATCCACATACAAGTCATATTGACACTTAGAAGCATTTTCTCAGATTTCGAATATATTTCCTACTGCCATTTTTAAAAGTGAGGCAGATTTTGCAGAAAAATGCTTTTGGGGCGAGTTCTACCCAATGGACATGAAATTTAAATGCTTCCATTCATCGAGAAATTCCGTGTTCCAAACATGCTATGTGCATCACGGATTCGACAAACTCTCTTTAATGAGTTGTGAACATTAGTATTACCGAATTTTCATCCACCAAACAAGGCATATTTACACGTAGAAAGACTTTTTCAGATTTAGTACATATCTCCTAATGTCAGTTTCTAAATTCATGCAGTTTATGCAAAAAAATTCTCTTGGAGCGAGTTCTACTCAATAGACATGTAATTTACATTTTTTCCCTCAGTATGATATTCCGTGATCTGAACACGCAACATGCATCACTGATTCGAAAAATAATTTTTAAGGAGTTGTGAGCATGAGGATTACCAAACTTTCATCTGCCATAAAAGGCATATTTACACCGAGAAACCATTACTCTGAGTTCGCAGTGTTTTCCAAATGTCAGTTTTGAATGTGAGGTAGTTTTTGCAGAAAAATGCTCTTGGAGTGACTTCTAACCAATAGACATGTAATTTACATAGATTGTCTGACCGTGAAATTCCGTGTTCCGAGAAAGCTGCATGCATCAA
This sequence comes from Camelus bactrianus, assembly GCF_048773025.1. Lineage (NCBI taxonomy): Eukaryota > Metazoa > Chordata > Mammalia > Artiodactyla > Camelidae > Camelus > Camelus bactrianus. The sequence goes on from NC_133546.1 coordinate 91,109,509, forward strand.
AGAATCGACACAAATTCAATACAGATTTGTTAGCATGTGGATTACTGATCTTTCATCCACCATTAAACCCATAATGCACTTAGAAACATTTTCTCAGATTTTGAACTCTTTTCCTTATGCCAGTTTTGAAAATGAGGCAGATTTCACAGAAAAATACTTTTGGAGTGAGTTCTACCCAATAAATATGTAATTTACAAAGTTTCTTTCACCATGATATTCTGTGTTCTGAATATGATACATGCATCACGGATTCGACAAACATTTTTTAATGAGTTGTGAACATGTGGATTACTAAACTTTCATCCACCAAACATGGCATATTTACACCTAGAAATGTTTCTCCTCTTTTGCAGATTTGTCCTAATGCCCGTTGCAAATAACAGGCAGATTTCACAGGAAAATTCTCTTCGATCGTGTTCTATCCAATAGAAATGAAATTTACAATGTTTCACTTACCACGACATCCCGTGTTCATAACACGCTACACGCATATTGGATTAAAAATCATTCATGACTGAGTTGTGAGCATGTGGATTTCTGAACTTTCAACCACCATACAAGGTATATTTACACCTAGAAATATTGACTCTGCTTTCACAGCTTTTTCCTAACTTCAGTTTCAAAAATCATCACGTTTTCGCAGAAAAAACATCTTCATGCGAGTTCTACTCAGTAGAATTGTAATTTAAATAGTTTCCCTCAAAGTGACTTTCCATTTTCTGAACACGCTACATGCATCACGGATTTGACAAACATTCATTACTCAGTTGTGTGCATGTGGATTACAGAACTTTCATCCACCATATAAGTCATATATACACCTAGAAATATTTACTCTGATTTCACTACTTTTTCCTACCGTCTGTTTTGAAAATCATAATGTTTTTGCAGAAGTAATCTCTGCAAGCGAGTTCGACCCAGTAGAATTGTAATTTCAATAGTTACCCACAAAGTGACTTTCCATGGTCCGAACACACTGCATTCATCACGGATTTGACAAACATTCATTAGTCAGTTGTGTGCCTGTGATTTACGGAATTTTCATCCAACATATAATGCATATATACACCTTGAAAATATTATTCTGATTTTGAAGCTTTTTCCTAACTGCAGTTTAGAATATCAGGCAACTTTTGCAGGATAATTCTCTTGTAGATTGTTCTACACAATAGACATGTAATTTACATAGATCCCCTCGCCGTGACATACCGTGCTCCAAACATGCTACATGCACCGCAGTTCGACAAATATTAACTGCTGAGTTGTTAGCATGTGGATTAATGTACTTTCATCTACCATACAATGTATATATACAGCTAGAAGCATGTACTCAGTATTTGCAGATATTTCTTAATGCCAGTTTCGAAAATAAGACCGTTTTCACAGAAAAATCCTCTTGGAGTGAGTTCTATCCAATAGACTTGTAATTTACATAGTTTCAGTTACCATGACATTCCGTGTTCCGAATACATTACATATATCACAGATTCTACAACATTCTTTATTGAGTGTAAGCATGTTCATTACAAACTTTCATCCACCACACCAGACATATTAGCACCTAGAAACATTAACTCTGAGTTCGCAGCAATTTTGTAACAGCAGTTTTGAAAATTAGGCATTTTTCTAAGGAAAAAACTGTTGGAGCGATTTCTACCCACTAGGCATGTAATTTACATAGATTCCATTGCTGTGAAATTACGTCTTTCGAACACGCTACATGCATAACGGATTTGACAAATATTCACTACAAATGTGTTTGCATGTGGATTACCGAACTTTCAACACAATAAAAGGCATAGTGACACTTTGAAGCATTTTCTCTGATTTCACAGAGATTTCCAATCGCCAGATTCCAAAATGCAGCAGATTTCACAGCAAAAACTCTTGGATCGAGTTCTACCCAAGAGACATGTAATTTACATAGATTCACTCACCGTGAAACTCCGTGTTCTGAACACGCTACATGCATCTCAGATTCCACAAATATTCACTACAGAGTTATTAGTATATGTTTTACCGTACTTTCATCCACCATAGAAGGCATAATGACACTGACAAGCAATTTCTCATTTTTTGAATATTTTACCTAAAGCCAGTTTCAAAAATGAGGCAGTTTTCACAGAAAAATATTCTTGGGGAGAGTTCTACACAATAGACATGTAATTTACATAGATTCACTCACCGTCAAAATCTGTGTTCTGACAAAGATGCATGCATCAAGGTTTCGAAAAGTATTCACTACAGATTTGTTAGCATGTGCATTTCTGATCTTTCATCCACATACAAGTCATATTGACACTTAGAAGCATTTTCTCAGATTTCGAATATATTTCCTACTGCCATTTTTAAAAGTGAGGCAGATTTTGCAGAAAAATGCTTTTGGGGCGAGTTCTACCCAATGGACATGAAATTTAAATGCTTCCATTCATCGAGAAATTCCGTGTTCCAAACATGCTATGTGCATCACGGATTCGACAAACTCTCTTTAATGAGTTGTGAACATTAGTATTACCGAATTTTCATCCACCAAACAAGGCATATTTACACGTAGAAAGACTTTTTCAGATTTAGTACATATCTCCTAATGTCAGTTTCTAAAATCATGCAGTTTATGCAAAAAAATTCTCTTGGAGCGAGTTCTACTCAATAGACATGTAATTTACATTTTTTCCCTCAGTATGATATTCCGTGATCTGAACACGCAACATGCATCACTGATTCGAAAAATAATTTTTAAGGAGTTGTGAGCATGAGGATTACCAAACTTTCATCTGCCATAAAAGGCATATTTACACCTAGAAACCATTACTCTGAGTTCGCAGTGTTTTCCAAATGTCAGTTTTGAATGTGAGGTAGTTTTTGCAGAAAAATGCTCTTGGAGTGACTTCTAACCAATAGACATGTAATTTACATAGATTGTCTGACCGTGAAATTCCGTGTTCCGAGAAAGCTGCATGCATCAAAGAATCGACACAAATTCAATACAGATTTGTTAGCATGTGGATTACTGATCTTTCATCCACCATTAAACCCATAATGCACTTAGAAACATTTTCTCAGATTTTGAACTCTTTTCCTTATGCCAGTTTTGAAAATGAGGCAGATTTCACAGAAAAATACTTTTGGAGTGAGTTCTACCCAATAAATATGTAATTTACAAAGTTTCTTTCACCATGATATTCTGTGTTCTGAATATGATACATGCATCACGGATTCGACAAACATTTTTTAATGAGTTGTGAACATGTGGATTACTAAACTTTCATCCACCAAACATGGCATATTTACACCTAGAAATGTTTCTCCTCTTTTGCAGATTTGTCCTAATGCCCGTTGCAAATAACAGGCAGATTTCACAGGAAAATTCTCTTCGATCGTGTTCTATCCAATAGAAATGAAATTTACAATGTTTCACTTACCACGACATCCCGTGTTCATAACACGCTACACGCATATTGGATTAAAAATCATTCATGACTGAGTTGTGAGCATGTGGATTTCTGAACTTTCAACCACCATACAAGGTATATTTACACCTAGAAATATTGACTCTGCTTTCACAGCTTTTTCCTAACTTCAGTTTCAAAAATCATCACGTTTTCGCAGAAAAAACATCTTCATGCGAGTTCTACTCAGTAGAATTGTAATTTAAATAGTTTCCCTCAAAGTGACTTTCCATTTTCTGAACACGCTACATGCATCACGGATTTGACAAACATTCATTACTCAGTTGTGTGCATGTGGATTACAGAACTTTCATCCACCATATAAGTCATATATACACCTAGAAATATTTACTCTGATTTCACTACTTTTTCCTACCGTCTGTTTTGAAAATCATAATGTTTTTGCAGAAGTAATCTCTGCAAGCGAGTTCGACCCAGTAGAATTGTAATTTCAATAGTTACCCACAAAGTGACTTTCCATGGTCCGAACACACTGCATTCATCACGGATTTGACAAACATTCATTAGTCAGTTGTGTGCCTGTGATTTACGGAATTTTCATCCAACATATAATGCATATATACACCTTGAAAATATTATTCTGATTTTGAAGCTTTTTCCTAACTGCAGTTTAGAATATCAGGCAACTTTTGCAGGATAATTCTCTTGTAGATTGTTCTACACAATAGACATGTAATTTACATAGATCCCCTCGCCGTGACATACCGTGCTCCAAACATGCTACATGCACCGCAGTTCGACAAATATTAACTGCTGAGTTGTTAGCATGTGGATTAATGTACTTTCATCTACCATACAATGTATATATACAGCTAGAAGCATGTACTCAGTATTTGCAGATATTTCTTAATGCCAGTTTCGAAAATAAGACCGTTTTCACAGAAAAATCCTCTTGGAGTGAGTTCTATCCAATAGACTTGTAATTTACATAGTTTCAGTTACCATGACATTCCGTGTTCCGAATACATTACATATATCACAGATTCTACAACATTCTTTATTGAGTGTAAGCATGTTCATTACAAACTTTCATCCACCACACCAGACATATTAGCACCTAGAAACATTAACTCTGAGTTCGCAGCAATTTTGTAACAGCAGTTTTGAAAATTAGGCATTTTTCTAAGGAAAAAACTGTTGGAGCGATTTCTACCCACTAGGCATGTAATTTACATAGATTCCATTGCTGTGAAATTACGTCTTTCGAACACGCTACATGCATAACGGATTTGACAAATATTCACTACAAATGTGTTTGCATGTGGATTACCGAACTTTCAACACAATAAAAGGCATAGTGACACTTTGAAGCATTTTCTCTGATTTCACAGAGATTTCCAATCGCCAGATTCCAAAATGCAGCAGATTTCACAGCAAAAACTCTTGGATCGAGTTCTACCCAAGAGACCTGTAATTTACATAGATTCACTCACCGTGAAACTCCGTGTTCTGAACACGCTACATGCATCTCAGATTCCACAAATATTCACTACAGAGTTATTAGTATATGTTTTACCGTACTTTCATCCACCATAGAAGGCATACTGACACTGACAAGCAATTTCTCATTTTTTGAATATTTTACCTAAAGCCAGTTTCAAAAATGAGGCAGTTTTCACAGAAAAATATTCTTGGGGAGAGTTCTACACAATAGACATGTAATTTACATAGATTCACTCACCGTCAAAATCTGTGTTCTGACAAAGATGCATGCATCAAGGTTTCGAAAAGTATTCACTACAGATTTGTTAGCATGTGCATTTCTGATCTTTCATCCACATACAAGTCATATTGACACTTAGAAGCATTTTCTCAGATTTCGAATATATTTCCTACTGCCATTTTTAAAAGTGAGGCAGATTTTGCAGAAAAATGCTTTTGGGGCGAGTTCTACCCAATGGACATGAAATTTAAATGCTTCCATTCATCGAGAAATTCCGTGTTCCAAACATGCTATGTGCATCACGGATTCGACAAACTCTCTTTAATGAGTTGTGAACATTAGTATTACCGAATTTTCATCCACCAAACAAGGCATATTTACACGTAGAAAGACTTTTTCAGATTTAGTAGATATCTCCTAATGTCAGTTTCTAAATTCATGCAGTTTATGCAAAAAAATTCTCTTGGAGCGAGTTCTACTCAATAGACATGTAATTTACATTTTTTCCCTCAGTATGATATTCCGTGATCTGAACACGCAACATGCATCACTGATTCGAAAAATAATTTTTAAGGAGTTGTGAGCATGAGGATTACCAAACTTTCATCTGCCATAAAAGGCATATTTACACCGAGAAACCATTACTCTGAGTTCGCAGTGTTTTCCAAATATCAGTTTTGAATGTGAGGTAGTTTTTGCAGAAAAATGCTCTTGGGGTGACTTCTACACAATAGACATGTAATTTACATAGATTGTCTGACCGTGAAATTCCGTGTTCCGAGAAAGCTGCATGCATCAAAGAATCGACACAAATTCAATACAGATTTGTTAGCATGTGGATTACTGATCTTTCATCCATCATTAAACCCATAATGCACTTAGAAACATTTTCTCAGATTTCGAACTCTTTTCCTTATGCCAGTTTTGAAAATGAGGCAGATTTCACAGAAAAATACTTTTCGAGTGAGTTCTACCCAATAAATATGTTATTTACAATTTTCTTTCACCATGATATTCTGTGTTCTGAATATGATACGTGCATCACGGATTCGACAAACATTTTTCAATGAGTTGTGAACATGTGGATTACCAAACTTTCATCCACCAAACACGGCATATTTACACCTAGAAATGTTTCTCCTCGTTTGCAGATTTGTCCTAATGCCCGTTGCAAATAACAGGCAGATTTCACAGGAAAATTCTCTTCGATCGTTTTCTATCCAATAGAAATGAAATTTACAATGTTTCACTTACCATGACATCCCGTGTTCATAACACGCTACATGCATATTGGATTAAAAATCATTCATGACTGAGTTGTGAGCATGTGGATTTCTGAACTTTCAACCACCATACAAGGTATATTTACACCTAGAAATATTGACTCTGCTTTCACAGCATTTTCCTAACTTCAGTTTCAAAATCATGACGTTTTCACAGAAAAAACTTCTTCATGCGAGTTCTACTCAGTAGAATTGTAATTTAAATAGTTTCCCTTAAAGTGACTTTCTATTTTCTGAACACGCTACATGCATCACGGATTTGACAAACATTCACTACTCAGTTGTGTGCATGTGGATTACAGAACTTTCATCCACCATACAAGGCATAAATACACCTAGAAATATTTACTCTGATTTCACAGATTTTTCCTAACGTCAGTCTCGAAAATCATAAAGATTTCTCAGAAAAAATCTCTGCATGTGAGTTCTACCCATTAGAATTGCAATTTCAATTGTTTCCCACAAAGTGACTTTCCGTGGTCCGAACACACTGCATTCATCACGGATTTGACAAACATTCATTAGTAAGTTGTGTGCCTGTGATTTACGGAACTTTCATTCACCATATAATGCATATATACACCTTGAAAATATTATTCTGATTTTGAAGCTTTTTCCTAACTGCAGTTTAGAATATCAGGCAACTTTTGCAGGATAATTCTCTTGTAGAGTGTTCTACACAATAGACATGTAATTTACATAGATCCCCTCGCCGTGACATACCGTGCTCCAAACATGCTACATGCACCGCAGTTCGACAAATATTAACTGCTGAGTTGTTAGCATGTGGATTAATGTACTTTCATCTACCATACAATGTATATATACAGCTAGAAGCATGTACTCAGTATTTACAGATATTTCTTAATGCCAGTTTCGAAAATAAGACCGTTTTCACAGAAAAATCCTCTTGGAGTGAGTTCTATCCAATAGACTTGTAATTTACATAGTTTCAGTTACCATGACATTCCATGTTCCGAATACATTACATGCATCACAGATTCTACAACATTCTTTATTGAGTGTAAGCATGTGCTTTACAAACTTTCATCCACCACACAAGACATATTAGCACCTAGAAACATTAACTCTGAGTTCGCAGCAATTTCCTAATAGCAGTTTTGAAAATTAAGCATTTTTCTAAGGAAAAAAGTGTTGGAGCGATTTCTACCCACTAGGCATGTAATTTACATAGATTCCATTGCTGTGAAATTACGTCTTTCGAACACGCTACATGCATAACGGATTTGACAAATATTCACTACAAATGTGTTTGCATGGGGATTACCGAACTTTCAACACAATAAAAGGCATAGTGACACTTAGAATCATTTTCTCTGATTTCACAGAGATTTCCAATCGCCAGATTCCAAAATGCAGCAGATTTCACAGCAAAAAGCTCTTGGAGCAAGTTCTACCCAAGAGACATGTAATTTACATAGATTCACTCACCGTGAAACTCCGTGTTCTGAACACGCTACATGCATCTCAGATTCCACAAATATTCACTACAGAGTTATGAGCATATGTTTTACCGTACTTTCATCCACCATAGAAGGCATACTGACACTTACAAGCATTTTCTCATTTTTTGAAAGTTTTACCTAAAACCAGTTTCAAAAATGAGGCAGTTTTCACAGAAAAATATTCTTGGAGAGAGTTCTTCACAATAGACATGTAATTTACATAGATTCTCTCACTGTCAAAATCTGTGTTCTGACAAATTTGCATGCATCAAGGTTTCGACAAGTATTCACTACAGATTTGTTAGCATGTGCATTTCTGATCTTTCATCCACATACAAGTCATATTGACACTTAGAAGCATTTTCTCAGATTTCGAATATATTTCCTACTGCCAGTTTTGAAAGTGAGGCAGATTTTGCAGAAAAATGCTTTTGGAGTGAGTTCTACCCAATGGACATGAAATTTAAATGCTTCCACTCATCGAGAAATTCCGTGTTCCAAACATGCTATGTGCATCACGGATTCGACAAACACTCTTTAATGAGTTGTGAACATTAGTATTACCGAATTTTCATCCACCAAACAAGGCATATTTACACGTAGAAAGACTTTTTCAGATTTAGTAGATATCTCCTAATGTCAGTTTCTGAAATCATGCAGTTTATGCAAAAGAATTCTCTTGGAGCGAGTTCTAATCAATAGACATGTAATTTACATTTTTTCCCTCAGTATGATATTCTGTGATCTGAACACGCAACATGCATCACTGATTCGAAAAATAATCTTTAAGGAGTTGTGAGCATGAGGATTACCAAACTGTCATCTGCCATAAAAGGCATATTTACACCTAGAAACCATTACTCTGAGTTCGCAGTGTTTTCCAAATGTCAGTTTTGAATGTGAGGTAGTTTTTGCAGAAAAATGCTCTTGGAGTGAGTTCTACACAATAGACATGTAATTTACATAGATTGGCTCACCGTGAAATTCCGTGTTCCGAGAAAGCTGCATGCATCACAGAATCGACACAAATTCACTACAGATTTGTTAGCATGTGGATTACCATACTTTCATCCACCATACAAGGCATAATGGCGCTTACAAGCATTTTCTCATTTTTTGAAAGTTTTTCCTAACGCCAGTTTCGAAAATGAGGCAGTTTTCACCGAAAAATTCTCTTGCAGAGAGTTCTACACAGTAGACATTTGATTTACATAGGTTCGATCACCGTCAAATTCTGTGTTCCGAGAAAGTTGCATGCATAACAGTTTCGACAAATATTCACTACAGAATTTTTTAGCATGTGGATTACTGTACTTTCATCCACCATTAAAGTCATATTTGCCTTAGAAACATTTTCTCAGATTTCGAACTCTTTTCCTTATGCCAGTTTTGAAAATGAGGCAGATTTCACAGAAAAATACTTTTGGAGTGAGTTCTACCCAATAAATATGTAATTTACAAAGTTTCTTTCACCATGATATTCTGTGTTCTGAATATGATACGTGCATCACGGATTCGACAAACATTTTTAATGAGTTGTGTACATGTGGATTACCAAACTTTCATCCACCAAACATGGCATATTTACACCTAGAAATGTTTCTCCTCTTTTGCAGATTTGTCCTAATGCCCGTTGCAAATAACAGGCAGATTTCACAGGAAAATCCTCTTCGATCGTGTTCTATCCAATAGACATGAAATTTACAATGTTTCACTTACCATGACATTCCGTGTTCATAACACGCTACATGCATACTGGATTTATAAAACATTCATTACTGATTCGAGAGCATGTGGATTTCCGAAATTTAACCCACCATACAAGGCATATTTACACCTAGAAATATTTACTCTGCTTTCACAGCTTTTTCCTAATTTCAGGTTTTAAAATCATGAAGTTTTCTCAGGAAAAAACCTCTTCAAGCGAGTTCTATCCAGAGGAATTGTAATTTAAGCAATTTCCCTCAAAGTGACTTTCCGTTTTCTGAACATGCTTCATGCATCACGGATTTGACAAACGTTAATTACTCAGTTGTGTGCATGTGGATGACAGAACTTTCATCCACCATATAAGTCATATATACACCTAGAAATATTTACTCTGATTTCACTACTTTTTCCTACCGTCTGTTTTGAAAATCATGATGTTTTTGCAGAAGTAATCTCTGCAAGCGAGTTCGACCCAGTAGAATTGTAATTTCAATAGTTACCCACAAAGTGACTTTCCATGGTCCGAACATGCTAAATTCATCACGGATTTGACAAACATTCATTACTCAGTTGTGTGCATGTGGATTACAGAACTTTCATCCACCATACAAGGCATAAATACACCTAGAAATATTTACTCTGATTTCACAGATTTTTCCTAACGTCAGTCTCGAAAATCATAAAGATTTCTCAGAAAAAATCTCTGCATGTGAGTTCTACCCATTAGAATTGCAATTTCAATTGTTTCCCACAAAGTGACTTTCCGTGGTCCGAACACACTGCATTCATCACGGATTTGACAAACATTCATTAGTCAGTTGTGTGCCTGTGATTTACGGAACTTTCATCCACCATATAATGCATATATACACCTTGAAAATATTATTCTGATTTTGAAGCTTTTTCCTAACTGCAGTTTAGAATATCAGGCAACTTTTGCAGGATAATTCTCTTGTAGAGTGTTCTACACAATAGACATGTAATTTACATAGATCCCCTCGCCGTGACATACCGTGCTCCAAACATGCTACATGCACCGCAGTTCGACAAATATTAACTGCTGAGTTGTTAGCATGTGGATTAATGTACTTTCATCTACCATACAATGTATATATATACAGCTAGAAGCATGTACTCAGTATTTGCAGATATTTCTTAATGCCAGTTTCGAAAATAAGACCGTTTTCACAGAAAAATCCTCTTGGAGTGAGTTCTATCCAATAGACTTGTAATTTACATAGTTTCAGTTACCATGACATTCCGTGTTCCGAATACATTACATGCATCACAGATTCTACAACATTCTTTATTGAGTGTAAGCATGTGCTTTACAAACTTTCATCCACCACACAAGACATATTAGCACCTAGAAACATTAACTCTGAGTTCGCAGCAATTTCCTAATAGCAGTTTTGAAAATTAAGCATTTTTCTAAGGAAAAAAGTGTTGGAGCGATTTCTACCCACTAGGCATGTAATTTACATAGATTCCATTGCTGTGAAATTACGTCTTTCGAACACGCTACATGCATAACGGATTTGACAAATATTCACTACAAATGTGTTTGCATGTGGATTACCGAACTTTCAACACAATAAAAGGCATAGTGACACTTAGAATCATTTTCTCTGATTTCACAGAGATTTCCAATCGCCAGATTCCAAAATGCAGCAGATTTCACAGCAAAAAGCTCTTGGAGCAAGTTCTACCCAAGAGACATGTAATTTACATAGATTCACTCACCGTGAAACTCCGTGTTCTGAACACGCTACATGCATCTCAGATTCCACAAATATTCACTACAGAGTTATGAGCATATGTTTTACCGTACTTTCATCCACCATAGAAGGCATACTGACACTTACAAGCATTTTCTCATTTTTTGAAAGTTTTACCTAAAGCCAGTTTCAAAAATGAGGCAGTTTTCACAGAAAAATATTCTTGGAGAGAGTTCTTCACAATAGACATGTAATTTACATAGATTCTCTCACCGTCAAAATCTGTGTTCTGACAAATTTGCATGCATCAAGGTTTCGACAAGTATTCACTACAGATTTGTTAGCATGTGCATTTCTGATCTTTCATCCACATACAAGTCATATTGACACTTAGAAGCATTTTCTCAGATTTCGAATATATTTCCTACTGCCAGTTTTGAAAGTGAGGCAGATTTTGCAGAAAAATGCTTTTGGAGTGAGTTCTACCCAATGGACATGAAATTTAAATGCTTCCACTCATCGAGAAATTCCGTGTTCCAAACATGCTATGTGCATCACGGATTCGACAAACACTCTTTAATGAGTTGTGAACATTAGTATTACCGAATTTTCATCCACCAAACAAGGCATATTTACACGTAGAAAGACTTTTTCAGATTTAGTAGATATCTCCTAATGTCAGTTTCTGAAATCATGCAGTTTATGCAAAAGAATTCTCTTGGAGCGAGTTCTACTCAATAGACATGTAATTTACATTTTTTCCCTCAGTATGATATTCCGTGATATGAACACACAACATGCATCACTGATTCGAAAAATAATTTTTAAGGAGTTGTGAGCATGAGGATTACCAAACTGTCATCTGCCATAAAAGGCATATTTACACCTAGAAACCATTACTCTGAGTTCGCAGTGTTTTCCAAATGTCAGTTTTGAATGTGAGGTAGTTTTTGCAGAAAAATGCTCTTGGAGTGAGTTCTACACAATAGACATGTAATTTACATAGATTGGCTCACCGTGAAATTCCGTGTTCCGAGAAAGCTGCATGCATCACAGAATCGACACAAATTCACTACAGATTTGTTAGCATGTGGATTACCGTACTTTCATCCACCATACAAGGCATAATGGCGCTTACAAGCATTTTCTCATTTTTTGAAAGTTTTTCCTAACGCCAGTTTCGAAAATGAGGCAGTTTTCACCGAAAAATTCTCTTGCAGAGAGTTCTACACAGTAGACATTTGATTTACATAGGTTCGATCACCGTCAAATTCTGTGTTCCGAGAAAGTTGCATGCATAACAGTTTCGACAAATATTCACTACAGAATTTTTTAGCATGTGGATTACTGTACTTTCATCCACCATTAAAGTCATATTTGCCTTAGAAACATTTTCTCAGATTTCGAACTCTTTTCCTTATGCCAGTTTTGAAAATGAGGCAGATTTCACAGAAAAATACTTTTGGAGTGAGTTCTACCCAATAAATATGTAATTTACAAAGTTTCTTTCACCATGATATTCTGTGTTCTGAATATGATACGTGCATCACGGATTCGACAAACATTTTTAATGAGTTGTGTACATGTGGATTACCAAACTTTCATCCACCAAACATGGCATATTTACACCTAGAAATGTTTCTCCTCTTTTGCAGATTTGTCCTCATGCCCATTGCAAATAACAGGCAGATTTCACAGGAAAATCCTCTTCGATCGTGTTCTATCCAATAGACATGAAATTTAAAATGTTTCACTTACCATGACATTCCGTGTTCATAACACGCTACATGCATACTGGATTTATAAAACATTCATTACTGATTCGAGAGCATGTGGATTTCTGAAATTTAACCCACCATACAAGGCATATTTACACCTAGAAATATTTACTCTGCTTTCACAGCTTTTTCCTAATTTCAGGTTTTAAAATCATGAAGTTTTCTAAGGAAAAAACCTCTTCAAGCGAGTTCTATCCAGAGGAATTGTAATTTAAGCAGTTTCCCTCAAAGTGACTTTCCGTTTTCTGAACATGCTTCATGCATCACGGATTTGACAAACGTTAATTACTCAGTTGTGTGCATGTGGATGACAGAACTTTCATCCACCATATAAGTCATATATACACCTAGAAATATTTACTCTGATTTCACTACTTTTTCCTACCGTCTGTTTTGAAAATCATGATGTTTTTGCAGAAGTAATCTCTGCAAGCGAGTTCGACCCAGTAGAATTGTAATTTCAATAGTTACCCACAAAGTGACTTTCCATGGTCCGAACATGCTAAATTCATCACGGATTTGACAAACATTCATTACTCAGTTGTGTGCATGTGGATTACAGAACTTTCATCCACCATACAAGGCATAAATACACCTAGAAATATTTACTCTGATTTCACAGATTTTTCCTAACGTCAGACTCGAAAATCATAAAGATTTCTCAGAAAAAATCTCTGCATGTGAGTTCTACCCATTAGAATTGCAATTTCAATTGTTTCCCACAAAGTGACTTTCTGTGGTCCGAACACACTGCATTCATCACGGATTTGACAAACATTCATTAGTCAGTTGTGTGCCTGTGATTTACGGAACTTTCATCCACCATATAATGCATATATACACCTTGAAAATATTATTCTGATTTTGAAGCTTTTTCCTAACTGCAGTTTAGAATATCAGGCAACTTTTGCAGGATAATTCTCTTGTAGAGTGTTCTACACAATAGACATGTAATTTACATAGATCCCCTCGCCGTGACATACCGTGCTCCAAACATGCTACATGCACCGCAGTTCGACAAATATTAACTGCTGAGTTGTTAGCATGTGGATTAATATACTTTCATCTACCATACAATGTATATATATACAGCTAGAAGCATGTACTCAGTATTTGCAGATATTTCTTAATGCCAGTTTCGAAAATAAGACCGTTTTCACAGAAAAATCCTCTTGGAGTGAGTTCTATCCAATAGACTTGTAATTTACATAGTTTCAGTTACCATGACATTCCGTGTTCCGAATACATTACATGCATCACAGATTCTACATTCTTTATTGAGTGTAAGCATGTGCTTTACAAACTTTCATCCACCACTCAAGACATATTAGCACCTAGAAACATTAACTCTGAGTTCGCAGCAATTTCCTAATAGCAGTTTTGAAAATTAAGCATTTTTCTAAGGAAAAAAGTGTTGGAGCGATTTCTACCCACTAGGCATGTAATTTACATAGATTCCATTGCTGTGAAATTACGTCTTTCGAACACGCTACATGCATAACGGATTTGACAAATATTCACTACAAATGTGTTTGCATGTGGATTACCGAACTTTCAACACAATAAAAGGCATAGTGACACTTAGAATCATTTTCTCTGATTTCACAGAGATTTCCAATCGCCAGATTCCAAAATGCAGCAGATTTCACAGCAAAAAGCTCTTGGAGCAAGTTCTACCCAAGAGACATGTAATTTACATAGATTCACTCACCGTGAAACTCCGTGTTCTGAACACGCTACATGCATCTCAGATTCCACAAATATTCACTACAGAGTTATGAGCATATGTTTTACCGTACTTTCATCCACCATAGAAGGCATACTGACACTTACAAGCATTTTCTCATTTTTTGAAAGTTTTACCTAAAGCCAGTTTCAAAAATGAGGCAGTTTTCACAGAAAAATATTCTTGGAGAGAGTTCTTCACAATAGACATGTAATTTACATAGATTCTCTCACCGTCAAAATCTGTGTTCTGACAAATTTGCATGCATCAAGGTTTCGACAAGTATTCACTACAGATTTGTTAGCATGTGCATTTCTGATCTTTCATCCACATACAAGTCATATTGACACTTAGAAGCATTTTCTCAGATTTCGAATATATTTCCTACTGCCAGTTTTGAAAGTGAGGCAGATTTTGCAGAAAAATGCTTTTGGAGTGAGTTCTACCCAATGGACATGAAATTTAAATGCTTCCACTCATCGAGAAATTCCGTGTTCCAAACATGCTATGTGCATCACGGATTCGACAAACACTCTTTAATGAGTTGTGAACATTAGTATTACCGAATTTTCATCCACCAAACAAGGCATATTTACACGTAGAAAGACTTTTTCAGATTTAGTAGATATCTCCTAATGTCAGTTTCTGAAATCATGCAGTTTATGCAAAAGAATTCTCTTGGAGCGAGTTCTACTCAATAGACATGTAATTTACATTTTTTCCCTCAGTATGATATTCCGTGATCTGAACACGCAACATGCATCACTGATTCGAAAAATAATCTTTAAGGAGTTGTGAGCATGAGGATTACCAAACTGTCATCTGCCATAAAAGGCATATTTACACCTAGAAACCATTACTCTGAGTTCGCAGTGTTTTCCAAATGTCAGTTTTGAATGTGAGGTAGTTTTTGCAGAAAACTGCTCTTGGAGTGAGTTCTACACAATAGACATGTAATTTACATAGATTGGCTCACCGTGAAATTCCGTGTTCCGAGAAAGCTGCATGCATCACAGAATCGACACAAATTCACTACAGATTTGTTAGCATGTGGATTACCGTACTTTCATCCACCATACAAGGCATAATGGCGCTTACAAGCATTTTCTCATTTTTTGAAAGTTTTTCCTAACGCCAGTTTCGAAAATGAGGCAGTTTTCACCAAAAAATTCTCTTGCAGAGAGTTCTACACAGTAGACATTTGATTTACATAGGTTCGATCACCGTCAAATTCTGTGTTCCGAGAAAGTTGCATGCATAACAGTTTCGACAAATATTCACTACAGAATTTTTTAGCATGTGGATTACTGTACTTTCATCCACCATTAAAGTCATATTTGCCTTAGAAACATTTTCTCAGATTTCGAACTCTTTTCCTTATGCCAGTTTTGAAAATGAGGCAGATTTCACAGAAAAATACTTTTGGAGTGAGTTCTACCCAATAAATATGTAATTTACAAAGTTTCTTTCACCATGATATTCTGTGTTCTGAATATGATACGTGCATCACGGATTCGACAAACATTTTTAATGAGTTGTGTACATGTGGATTACCAAACTTTCATCCACCAAACATGGCATATTTACACCTAGAAATGTTTCTCCTCTTTTGCAGATTTGTCCTCATGCCCGTTGCAAATAACAGGCAGATTTCACAGGAAAATCCTCTTCGATCGTGTTCTATCCAATAGACATGAAATTTACAATGTTTCACTTACCATGACATTCCGTGTTCATAACACGCTACATGCATACTGGATTTATAAAACATTCATTACTGATTCGAGAGCATGTGGATTTCCGAAATTTAACCCACCATACAAGGCATATTTACACCTAGAAATATTTACTCTGCTTTCACAGCTTTTTCCTAATTTCAGGTTTTAAAATCATGAAGTTTTCTCAGGAAAAAACCTCTTCAAGCGAGTTCTACCCAGAGGAATTGTAATTTAAGCAGTTTCCCTCAAAGTGACTTTCCGTTTTCTGAACATGCTTCATGCATCACGGATTTGACAAACGTTAATTACTCAGTTGTGTGCATGTGGATGACAGAACTTTCATCCACCATATAAGTCATATATACACCTAGAAATATTTACTCTGATTTCACTACTTTTTCCTACCGTCTGTTTTGAAAATCATGATGTTTTTGCAGAAGTAATCTCTGCAAGCGAGTTCGACCCAGTAGAATTGTAATTTCAATAGTTACCCACAAAGTGACTTTCCATGGTCCGAACATGCTAAATTCATCACGGATTTGACAAACATTCATTACTCAGTTGTGTGCATGTGGATTACAGAACTTTCATCCACCATACAAGGCATAAATACACCTAGAAATATTTACTCTGATTTCACAGATTTTTCCTAACGTCAGTCTCGAAAATCATAAAGATTTCTCAGAAAAAATCTCTGCATGTGAGTTCTACCCATTAGAATTGCAATTTCAATTGTTTCCCACAAAGTGACTTTCCGTGGTCCGAACACACTGCATTCATCACGGATTTGACAAACATTCATTAGTCAGTTGTGTGCCTGTGATTTACGGAACTTTCATCCACCATATAATGCATATATACACCTTGAAAATATTATTCTGATTTTGAAGCTTTTTCCTAACTGCAGTTTAGAATATCAGGCAACTTTTGCAGGATAATTCTCTTGTAGAGTGTTCTACACAATAGACATGTAATTTACATAGATCCCCTCGCCGTGACATGCCGTGCTCCAAACATGCTACATGCACCGCAGTTCGACAAATATTAACTGCTGAGTTGTTAGCATGTGGATTAATGTACTTTCATCTACCATACAATGTATATATATACAGCTAGAAGCATGTACTCAGTATTTGCAGATATTTCTTAATGCCAGTTTCGAAAATAAGACCGTTTTCACAGAAAAATCCTCTTGGAGTGAGTTCTATCCAATAGACTTGTAATTTACATAGTTTCAGTTACCATGACATTCCGTGTTCCGAATACATTACATGCATCACAGATTCTACAACATTCTTTATTGAGTGTAAGCATGTGCTTTACAAACTTTCATCCACCACACAAGACATATTAGCACCTAGAAACATTAACTCTGAGTTCGCAGCAATTTCCTAATAGCAGTTTTGAAAATTAAGCATTTTTCTAAGGAAAAAAGTGTTGGAGCGATTTCTACCCACTAGGCATGTAATTTACATAGATTCCATTGCTGTGAAATTACGTCTTTCGAACACGCTACATGCATAACGGATTTGACAAATATTCACTACAAATGTGTTTGCATGGGGATTACCGAACTTTCAACACAATAAAAGGCATAGTGACACTTAGAATCATTTTCTCTGATTTCACAGAGATTTCCAATCGCCAGATTCCAAAATGCAGCAGATTTCACAGCAAAAAGCTCTTGGAGCAAGTTCTACCCAAGAGACATGTAATTTACATAGATTCACTCACCGTGAAACTCCGTGTTCTGAACACGCTACATGCATCTCAGATTCCACAAATATTCACTACAGAGTTATGAGCATATGTTTTACCGTACTTTCATCCACCATAGAAGGCATACTGACACTTACAAGCATTTTCTCATTTTTTGAAAGTTTTACCTAAAGCCAGTTTCAAAAATGAGGCAGTTTTCACAGAAAAATATTCTTGGAGAGAGTTCTTCACAATAGACATGTAATTTACATAGATTCTCTCACCGTCAAAATCTGTGTTCTGACAAATTTGCATGCATCAAGGTTTCGACAAGTATTCACTACAGATTTGTTAGCATGTGCATTTCTGATCTTTCATCCACATACAAGTCATATTGACACTTAGAAGCATTTTCTCAGATTTCGAATATATTTCCTACTGCCAGTTTTGAAAGTGAGGCAGATTTTGCAGAAAAATGCTTTTGGAGTGAGTTCTACCCAATGGACATGAAATTTAAATGCTTCCACTCATCGAGAAATTCCGTGTTCCAAACATGCTATGTGCATCACGGATTCGACAAACACTCTTTAATGAGTTGTGAACATTAGTATTACCGAATTTTCATCCACCAAACAAGGCATATTTACACGTAGAAAGACTTTTTCAGATTTAGTAGATATCTCCTAATGTCAGTTTCTGAAATCATGCAGTTTATGCAAAAGAATTCTCTTGGAGCGAGTTCTACTCAATAGACATGTAATTTACATTTTTTCCCTCAGTATGATATTCCGTGATCTGAACACGCAACATGCATCACTGTTTTGAAAAATAATCTTTAAGGAGTTGTGAGCATGAGGATTACCAAACTGTCATCTGCCATAAAAGGCATATTTACACCTAGAAACCATTACTCTGAGTTCGCAGTGTTTTCCAAATGTCAGTTTTGAATGTGAGGTAGTTTTTGCAGAAAACTGCTCTTGGAGTGAGTTCTACACAATAGACATGTAATTTACATAGATTGGCTCACCGTGAAATTCCGTGTTCCGAGAAAGCTGCATGCATCACAGAATCGACACAAATTCACTACAGATTTGTTAGCATGTGGATTACCGTACTTTCATCCACCATACAAGGCATAATGGCGCTTACAAGCATTTTCTCATTTTTTGAAATTTTTTCCTAACGCCAGTTTCGAAAATGAGGCAGTTTTCACCGAAAAATTCTCTTGCAGAGAGTTCTACACAGTAGACATTTGATTTACATAGGTTTGATCACCGTCAAATTCTGTGTTCCGAGAAAGTTGCATGCATAACAGTTTCGACAAATATTCACTACAGAATTTTTTAGCATGTGGATTACTGTACTTTCATCCACCATTAAAGTCATATTTGCCTTAGAAACATTTTCTCAGATTTCGAACTCTTTTCCTTATGCCAGTTTTGAAAATGAGGCAGATTTCACAGAAAAATACTTTTGGAGTGAGTTCTACCCAATAAATATGTAATTTACAAAGTTTCTTTCACCATGATATTCTGTGTTCTGAATATGATACGTGCATCACGGATTCGACAAACATTTTTAATGAGTTGTGTACATGTGGATTACCAAACTTTCATCCACCAAACATGGCATATTTACACCTAGAAATGTTTCTCCTCTTTTGCAGATTTGTCCTAAAGACCGTTGCAAATAACGGGCAGATTTCACAGGAAAATCCTCTTCGATCGTGTTCTATCCAATAGACATCAAATTCACAATGTTTCACTTACCATGACATTCCGTGTTCATAACACGCTACATGCATACTGGATTTATAAAACATTCATTACTGATTCGAGAGCATGTGGATTTCCGAAATTTAACCCACCATACAAGGCATATTTACACCTAGAAATATGTACTCTGCTTTCACAGCTTTTTCCTAATTTCAGGTTTTAAAATCATGAAGTTTTCTCAGGAAAAAACCTCTTCAAGCGAGTTCTATCCAGAGGAATTGTAATTTAAGCAGTTTCCCTCAAAGTGACTTTCCGTTTTCTGAACATGCTTCATGCATCACGGATTTGACAAACGTTAATTACTCAGTTGTGTGCATGTGGATGACAGAACTTTCATCCACCATATAAGTCATATATACACCTAGAAATATTTACTCTGATTTCACTACTTTTTCCTACCGTCTGTTTTGAAAATCATGATGTTTTTGCAGAAGTAATCTCTGCAAGCGAGTTCGACCCAGTAGAATTGTAATTTCAATAGTTACCCACAAAGTGACTTTCCATGGTCCGAACATGCTAAATTCATCACGGATTTGACAAACATTCATTACTCAGTTGTGTGCATGTGGATTACAGAACTTTCATCCACCATACAAGGCATAAATACACCTAGAAATATTTACTCTGATTTCACAGATTTTTCCTAACGTCAGTCTCGAAAATCATAAAGATTTCTCAGAAAAAATCTCTGCATGTGAGTTCTACCCATTAGAATTGCAATTTCAATTGTTTCCCACAAAGTGACTTTCCGTGGTCCGAACACACTGCATTCATCACGGATTTGACAAACATTCATTAGTCAGTTGTGTGCCTGTGATTTACGGAACTTTCATCCACCATATAATGCATATATACACCTTGAAAATATTATTCTGATTTTGAAGCTTTTTCCTAACTGCAGTTTAGAATATCAGGCAACTTTTGCAGGATAATTCTCTTGTAGAGTGTTCTACACAATAGACATGTAATTTACATAGATCCCCTCGCCGTGACATGCCGTGCTCCAAACATGCTACATGCACCGCAGTTCGACAAATATTAACTGCTGAGTTGTTAGCATGTGGATTAATGTACTTTCATCTACCATACAATGTATATATATACAGCTAGAAGCATGTACTCAGTATTTGCAGATATTTCTTAATGCCAGTTTCGAAAATAAGACCGTTTTCACAGAAAAATCCTCTTGGAGTGAGTTCTATCCAATAGACTTGTAATTTACATAGTTTCAGTTACCATGACATTCCGTGTTCCGAATACATTACATGCATCACAGATTCTACAACATTCTTTATTGAGTGTAAGCATGTGCTTTACAAACTTTCATCCACCACACAAGACATATTAGCACCTAGAAACATTAACTCTGAGTTCGCAGCAATTTCCTAATAGCAGTTTTGAAAATTAAGCATTTTTCTAAGGAAAAAAGTGTTGGAGCGATTTCTACCCACTAGGCATGTAATTTACATAGATTCCATTGCTGTGAAATTACGTCTTTCGAACACGCTACATGCATAACGGATTTGACAAATATTCACTACAAATGTGTTTGCATGGGGATTACCGAACTTTCAACACAATAAAAGGCATAGTGACACTTAGAATCATTTTCTCTGATTTCACAGAGATTTCCAATCGCCAGATTCCAAAATGCAGCAGATTTCACAGCAAAAAGCTCTTGGAGCAAGTTCTACCCAAGAGACATGTAATTTACATAGATTCACTCACCGTGAAACTCCGTGTTCTGAACACGCTACATGCATCTCAGATTCCACAAATATTCACTACAGAGTTATGAGCATATGTTTTACCGTACTTTCATCCACCATAGAAGGCATACTGACACTTACAAGCATTTTCTCATTTTTTGAAAGTTTTACCTAAAGCCAGTTTCAAAAATGAGGCAGTTTTCACAGAAAAATATTCTTGGAGAGAGTTCTTCACAATAGACATGTAATTTACATAGATTCTCTCACCGTCAAAATCTGTGTTCTGACAAATTTGCATGCATCAAGGTTTCGACAAGTATTCACTACAGATTTGTTAGCATGTGCATTTCTGATCTTTCATCCACATACAAGTCATATTGACACTTAGAAGCATTTTCTCAGATTTCGAATATATTTCCTACTGCCAGTTTTGAAAGTGAGGCAGATTTTGCAGAAAAATGCTTTTGGAGTGAGTTCTACCCAATGGACATGAAATTTAAATGCTTCCACTCATCGAGAAATTCCGTGTTCCAAACATGCTATGTGCATCACGGATTCGACAAACACTCTTTAATGAGTTGTGAACATTAGTATTACCGAATTTTCATCCACCAAACAAGGCATATTTACACGTAGAAAGACTTTTTCAGATTTAGTAGATATCTCCTAATGTCAGTTTCTGAAATCATGCAGTTTATGCAAAAGAATTCTCTTGGAGCGAGTTCTACTCAATAGACATGTAATTTACATTTTTTCCCTCAGTATGATATTCCGTGATCTGAACACGCAACATGCATCACTGATTCGAAAAATAATCTTTAAGGAGTTGTGAGCATGAGGATTACCAAACTGTCATCTGCCATAAAAGGCATATTTACACCTAGAAACCATTACTCTGAGTTCGCAGTGTTTTCCAAATATCAGTTTTGAATGTGAGGTAGTTTTTGCAGAAAACTGCTCTTGGAGTGAGTTCTACACAATAGACATGTAATTTACATAGATTGGCTCACCGTGAAATTCCGTGTTCCGAGAAAGCTGCATGCATCCCAGAATCGACACAAATTCACTACAGATTTGTTAGCATGTGGATTACCGTACTTTCATCCACCATACAAGGCATAATGGCGCTTACAAGCATTTTCTCATTTTTTGAAAGTTTTTCCTAACGCCAGTTTCGAAAATGAGGCAGTTTTCACCGAAAAATTCTCTTGCAGAGAGTTCTACACAGTAGACATTTGATTTACATAGGTTCGATCACCGTCAAATTCTGTGTTCCGAGAAAGTTGCATGCATAACAGTTTCGACAAATATTCACTACAGAATTTTTTAGCATGTGGATTACTGTACTTTCATCCACCATTAAAGTCATATTTGCCTTAGAAACATTTTCTCAGATTTCGAACTCTTTTCCTTATGCCAGTTTTGAAAATGAGGCAGATTTCACAGAAAAATACTTTTGGAGTGAGTTCTACCCAATAAATATGTAATTTACAAAGTTTCTTTCACCATGATATTCTGTGTTCTGAATATGATACGTGCATCACGGATTCGACAAACATTTTTAATGAGTTGTGTACATGTGGATTACCAAACTTTCATCCACCAAACATGGCATATTTACACCTAGAAATGTTTCTCATCTTTTGCAGATTTGTCCTAATGCCCGTTGCAAATAACAGGCAGATTTCACAGGAAAATCCTCTTCGATCGTGTTCTATCCAATAGACATGAAATTTACAATGTTTCACTTACCATGACATTCCGTGTTCATAACACGCTACATGCATACTGGATTTATAAAACATTCATTACTGATTCGAGAGCATGTGGATTTCCGAAATTTAACCCACCATACAAGGCATATTTACACCTAGAAATATTTACTCTGCTTTCACAGCTTTTTCCTAATTTCAGGTTTTAAAATCATGAAGTTTTCTCAGGAAAAAACCTCTTCAAGCGAGTTCTATCCAGAGGAATTGTAATTTAAGCAGTTTCCCTCAAAGTGACTTTCCGTTTTCTGAACATGCTTCATGCATCACGGATTTGACAAACGTTAATTACTCAGTTGTGTGCATGTGGATGACAGAACTTTCATCCACCATATAAGTCATATATACACCTAGAAATATTTACTCTGATTTCACTACTTTTTCCTACCGTCTGTTTTGAAAATCATGATGTTTTTGCAGAAGTAATCTCTGCAAGCGAGTTCGACCCAGTAGAATTGT
Source organism: Camelus bactrianus (assembly GCF_048773025.1). NCBI lineage: Eukaryota > Metazoa > Chordata > Mammalia > Artiodactyla > Camelidae > Camelus > Camelus bactrianus. The sequence goes on from NC_133546.1 coordinate 91,133,451, forward strand.
AATTTCAATAGTTACCCACAAAGTGACTTTCCATGGTCCGAACATGCTAAATTCATCACGGATTTGACAAACATTCATTACTCAGTTGTGTGCATGTGGATTACAGAACTTTCATCCACCATACAAGGCATAAATACACCTAGAAATATTTACTCTGATTTCACAGATTTTTCCTAACGTCAGTCTCGAAAATCATAAAGATTTCTCAGAAAAAATCTCTGCATGTGAGTTCTACCCATTAGAATTGCAATTTCAATTGTTTCCCACAAAGTGACTTTCCGTGGTCCGAACACACTGCATTCATCACGGATTTGACAAACATTCATTAGTCAGTTGTGTGCCTGTGATTTACGGAACTTTCATCCACCATATAATGCATATATACACCTTGAAAATATTATTCTGATTTTGAAGCTTTTTCCTAACTGCAGTTTAGAATATCAGGCAACTTTTGCAGGATAATTCTCTTGTAGAGTGTTCTACACAATAGACATGTAATTTACATAGATCCCCTCGCCGTGACATGCCGTGCTCCAAACATGCTACATGCACCGCAGTTCGACAAATATTAACTGCTGAGTTGTTAGCATGTGGATTAATGTACTTTCATCTACCATACAATGTATATATATACAGCTAGAAGCATGTACTCAGTATTTGCAGATATTTCTTAATGCCAGTTTCGAAAATAAGACCGTTTTCACAGAAAAATCCTCTTGGAGTGAGTTCTATCCAATAGACTTGTAATTTACATAGTTTCAGTTACCATGACATTCCGTGTTCCGAATACATTACATGCATCACAGATTCTACAACATTCTTTATTGAGTGTAAGCATGTGCTTTACAAACTTTCATCCACCACACAAGACATATTAGCACCTAGAAACATTAACTCTGAGTTCGCAGCAATTTCCTAATAGCAGTTTTGAAAATTAAGCATTTTTCTAAGGAAAAAAGTGTTGGAGCGATTTCTACCCACTAGGCATGTAATTTACATAGATTCCATTGCTGTGAAATTACGTCTTTCGAACACGCTACATGCATAACGGATTTGACAAATATTCACTACAAATGTGTTTGCATGGGGATTACCGAACTTTCAACACAATAAAAGGCATAGTGACACTTAGAATCATTTTCTCTGATTTCACAGAGATTTCCAATCGCCAGATTCCAAAATGCAGCAGATTTCACAGCAAAAAGCTCTTGGAGCAAGTTCTACCCAAGAGACATGTAATTTACATAGATTCACTCACCGTGAAACTCCGTGTTCTGAACACGCTACATGCATCTCAGATTCCACAAATATTCACTACAGAGTTATGAGCATATGTTTTACCGTACTTTCATCCACCATAGAAGGCATACTGACACTTACAAGCATTTTCTCATTTTTTTGAAAGTTTTACCTAAAGCCAGTTTCAAAAATGAGGCAGTTTTCACAGAAAAATATTCTTGGAGAGAGTTCTTCACAATAGACATGTAATTTACATAGATTCTCTCACCGTCAAAATCTGTGTTCTGACAAATTTGCATGCATCAAGGTTTCGACAAGTATTCACTACAGATTTGTTAGCATGTGCATTTCTGATCTTTCATCCACATACAAGTCATATTGACACTTAGAAGCATTTTCTCAGATTTCGAATATATTTCCTACTGCCAGTTTTGAAAGTGAGGCAGATTTTGCAGAAAAATGCTTTTGGAGTGAGTTCTACCCAATGGACATGAAATTTAAATGCTTCCACTCATCGAGAAATTCCGTGTTCCAAACATGCTATGTGGATCACGGATTCGACAAACACTCTTTAATGAGTTGTGAACATTAGTATTACCGAATTTTCATCCACCAAACAAGGCATATTTACACGTAGAAAGACTTTTTCAGATTTAGTAGATATCTCCTAATGTCAGTTTCTGAAATCATGCAGTTTATGCAAAAGAATTCTCTTGGAGCGAGTTCTACTCAATAGACATGTAATTTACATTTTTTCCCTCAGTATGATATTCCGTGATCTGAACACGCAACATGCATCACTGTTTTGAAAAATAATCTTTAAGGAGTTGTGAGCATGAGGATTACCAAACTGTCATCTGCCATAAAAGGCATATTTACACCTAGAAACCATTACTCTGAGTTCGCAGTGTTTTCCAAATGTCAGTTTTGAATGTGAGGTAGTTTTTGCAGAAAACTGCTCTTGGAGTGAGTTCTACACAATAGACATGTAATTTACATAGATTGGCTCACCGTGAAATTCCGTGTTCCGAGAAAGCTGCATGCATCACAGAATCGACACAAATTCACTACAGATTTGTTAGCATGTGGATTACCGTACTTTCATCCACCATACAAGGCATAATGGCGCTTACAAGCATTTTCTCATTTTTTGAAAGTTTTTCCTAACGCCAGTTTCGAAAATGAGGCAGTTTTCACCGAAAAATTCTCTTGCAGAGAGTTCTACACAGTAGACATTTGATTTACATAGGTTTGATCACCGTCAAATTCTGTGTTCCGAGAAAGTTGCATGCATAACAGTTTCGACAAATATTCACTACAGAATTTTTTAGCATGTGGATTACTGTACTTTCATCCACCATTAAAGTCATATTTGCCTTAGAAACATTTTCTCAGATTTCGAACTCTTTTCCTTATGCCAGTTTTGAAAATGAGGCAGATTTCACAGAAAAATACTTTTGGAGTGAGTTCTACCCAATAAATATGTAATTTACAAAGTTTCTTTCACCATGATATTCTGTGTTCTGAATATGATACGTGCATCACGGTTTCGACAAACATTTTTAATGAGTTGTGTACATGTGGATTACCAAACTTTCATCCACCAAACATGGCATATTTACACCTAGAAATGTTTCTCCTCTTTTGCAGATTTGTCCTAAAGCCCGTTGCAAATAACGGGCAGATTTCACAGGAAAATCCTCTTCGATCGTGTTCTATCCAATAGACATGAAATTTACAATGTTTCACTTACCATGACATTCCGTGTTCATAACACGCTACATGCATACTGGATTTATAAAACATTCATTACTGATTCGAGAGCATGTGGATTTCCGAAATTTAACCCACCATACAAGGCATATTTACACCTAGAAATATTTACTCTGCTTTCACAGCTTTTTCCTAATTTCAGGTTTTAAAATCATGAAGTTTTCTCAGGAAAAAACCTCTTCAAGCGAGTTCTATCCAGAGGAATTGTAATTTAAGCAGTTTCCCTCAAAGTGACTTTCCGTTTTCTGAACATGCTTCATGCATCACGGATTTGACAAACGTTAATTACTCAGTTGTGTGCATGTGGATGACAGAACTTTCATCCACCATATAAGTCATATATACACCTAGAAATATTTACTCTGATTTCACTACTTTTTCCTACCGTCTGTTTTGAAAATCATGATGTTTTTGCAGAAGTAATCTCTGCAAGCGAGTTCGACCCAGTAGAATTGTAATTTCAATAGTTACCCACAAAGTGACTTTCCATGGTCCGAACATGCTAAATTCATCACGGATTTGACAAACATTCATTACTCAGTTGTGTGCATGTGGATTACAGAACTTTCATCCACCATACAAGGCATAAATACACCTAGAAATATTTACTCTGATTTCACAGATTTTTCCTAACGTCAGTCTCGAAAATCATAAAGATTTCTCAGAAAAAATCTCTGCATGTGAGTTCTACCCATTAGAATTGCAATTTCAATTGTTTCCCACAAAGTGACTTTCCGTGGTCCGAACACACTGCATTCATCACGGATTTGACAAACATTCATTAGTCAGTTGTGTGCCTGTGATTTACGGAACTTTCATCCACCATATAATGCATATATACACCTTGAAAATATTATTCTGATTTTGAAGCTTTTTCCTAACTGCAGTTTAGAATATCAGGCAACTTTTGCAGGATAATTCTCTTGTAGAGTGTTCTACACAATAGACATGTAATTTACATAGATCCCCTCGCCGTGACATGCCGTGCTCCAAACATGCTTCATGCACCACAGTTCGACAAATATTAACTGCTGAGTTGTTAGCATGTGGATTAATGTACTTTCATCTACCATACAATGTATATATATACAGCTAGAAGCATGTACTCAGTATTTGCAGATATTTCTTAATGCCAGTTTCGAAAATAAGACCGTTTTCACAGAAAAATCCTCTTGGAGTGAGTTCTATCCAATAGACTTGTAATTTACATAGTTTCAGTTACCATGACATTCCGTGTTCCGAATACATTACATGCATCACAGATTCTACAACATTCTTTATTGAGTGTAAGCATGTGCTTTACAAACTTTCATCCACCACACAAGACATATTAGCACCTAGAAACATTAACTCTGAGTTCGCAGCAATTTCCTAATAGCAGTTTTGAAAATTAAGCATTTTTCTAAGGAAAAAAGTGTTGGAGCGATTTCTACCCACTAGGCATGTAATTTACATAGATTCCATTGCTGTGAAATTACGTCTTTCGAACACGCTACATGCATAACGGATTTGACAAATATTCACTACAAATGTGTTTGCATGTGGATTACCGAACTTTCAACACAATAAAAGGCATAGTGACACTTAGAATCATTTTCTCTGATTTCACAGAGATTTCCAATCGCCAGATTCCAAAATGCAGCAGATTTCACAGCAAAAAGCTCTTGGAGCAAGTTCTACCCAAGAGACATGTAATTTACATAGATTCACTCACCGTGAAACTCCGTGTTCTGAACACGCTACATGCATCTCAGATTCCACAAATATTCACTACAGAGTTATGAGCATATGTTTTACCGTACTTTCATCCACCATAGAAGGCATACTGACACTTACAAGCATTTTCTCATTTTTTGAAAGTTTTACCTAAAGCCAGTTTCAAAAATGAGGCAGTTTTCACAGAAAAATATTCTTGGAGAGAGTTCTTCACAATAGACATGTAATTTACATAGATTCTCTCACCGTCAAAATCTGTGTTCTGACAAATTTGCATGCATCAAGGTTTCGACAAGTATTCACTACAGATTTGTTAGCATGTGCATTTCTGATCTTTCATCCACATACAAGTCATATTGACACTTAGAAGCATTTTCTCAGATTTCGAATATATTTCCTACTGCCAGTTTTGAAAGTGAGGCAGATTTTGCAGAAAAATGCTTTTGGAGTGAGTTCTACCCAATGGACATGAAATTTAAATGCTTCCACTCATCGAGAAATTCCGTGTTCCAAACATGCTATGTGCATCACGGATTCGACAAACACTCTTTAATGAGTTGTGAACATTAGTATTACCGAATTTTCATCCACCAAACAAGGCATATTTACACGTAGAAAGACTTTTTCAGATTTAGTAGATATCTCCTAATGTCAGTTTCTGAAATCATGCAGTTTATGCAAAAGAATTCTCTTGGAGCGAGTTCTACTCAATAGACATGTAATTTACATTTTTTCCCTCAGTATGATATTCCGTGATCTGAACACGCAACATGCATCACTGATTCGAAAAATAATCTTTAAGGAGTTGTGAGCATGAGGATTACCAAACTGTCATCTGCCATAAAAGGCATATTTACACCTAGAAACCATTACTCTGAGTTCGCAGTGTTTTCCAAATGTCAGTTTTGAATGTGAGGTAGTTTTTGCAGAAAACTGCTCTTGGAGTGAGTTCTACACAATAGACATGTAATTTACATAGATTGGCTCACCGTGAAATTCCGTGTTCCGAGAAAGCTGCATGCATCACAGAATCGACACAAATTCACTACAGATTTGTTAGCATGTGGATTACCGTACTTTCATCCACCATACAAGGCATAATGGCGCTTACAAGCATTTTCTCATTTTTTGAAAGTTTTTCCTAACGCCAGTTTCGAAAATGAGGCAGTTTTCACCGAAAAATTCTCTTGCAGAGAGTTCTACACAGTAGACATTTGATTTACATAGGTTCGATCACCGTCAAATTCTGTGTTCCGAGAAAGTTGCATGCATAACAGTTTCGACAAATATTCACTACAGAATTTTTTAGCATGTGGATTACTGTACTTTCATCCACCATTAAAGTCATATTTGCCTTAGAAACATTTTCTCAGATTTCGAACTCTTTTCCTTATGCCAGTTTTGAAAATGAGGCAGATTTCACAGAAAAATACTTTTGGAGTGAGTTCTACCCAATAAATATGTAATTTACAAAGTTTCTTTCACCATGATATTCTGTGTTCTGAATATGATACGTGCATCACGGATTCGACAAACATTTTTAATGAGTTGTGTACATGTGGATTACCAAACTTTCATCCACCAAACATGGCATATTTACACCTAGAAATGTTTCTCCTCTTTTGCAGATTTGTCCTAATGCCCGTTGCAAATAACAGGCAGATTTCACAGGAAAATCCTCTTCGATCGTGTTCTATCCAATAGACATGAAATTTACAATGTTTCACTTACCATGACATTCCGTGTTCATAACACGCTACATGCATACTGGATTTATAAAACATTCATTACTGATTCGAGAGCATGTGGATTTCCGAAATTTAACCCACCATACAAGGCATATTTACACCTAGAAATATTTACTCTGCTTTCACAGCTTTTTCCTAATTTCAGGTTTTAAAATCATGAAGTTTTCTCAGGAAAAAACCTCTTCAAGCGAGTTCTATCCAGAGGAATTGTAATTTAAGCAGTTTCCCTCAAAGTGACTTTCCGTTTTCTGAACATGCTTCATGCATCACGGATTTGACAAACGTTAATTACTCAGTTGTGTGCATGTGGATGACAGAACTTTCATCCACCATATAAGTCATATATACACCTAGAAATATTTACTCTGATTTCACTACTTTTTCCTACCGTCTGTTTTGAAAATCATGATGTTTTTGCAGAAGTAATCTCTGCAAGCGAGTTCGACCCAGTAGAATTGTAATTTCAATAGTTACCCACAAAGTGACTTTCCATGGTCCGAACATGCTAAATTCATCACGGATTTGACAAACATTCATTACTCAGTTGTGTGCATGTGGATTACAGAACTTTCATCCACCATACAAGGCATAAATACACCTAGAAATATTTACTCTGATTTCACAGATTTTTCCTAACGTCAGTCTCGAAAATCATAAAGATTTCTCAGAAAAAATCTCTGCATGTGAGTTCTACCCATTAGAATTGCAATTTCAATTGTTTCCCACAAAGTGACTTTCCGTGGTCCGAACACACTGCATTCATCACGGATTTGACAAACATTCATTAGTCAGTTGTGTGCCTGTGATTTACGGAACTTTCATCCACCATATAATGCATATATACACCTTGAAAATATTATTCTGATTTTGAAGCTTTTTCCTAACTGCAGTTTAGAATATCAGGCAACTTTTGCAGGATAATTCTCTTGTAGAGTGTTCTACACAATAGACATGTAATTTACATAGATCCCCTCGCCGTGACATGCCGTGCTCCAAACATGCTACATGCACCGCAGTTCGACAAATATTAACTGCTGAGTTGTTAGCATGTGGATTAATGTACTTTCATCTACCATACAATGTATATATATACAGCTAGAAGCATGTACTCAGTATTTGCAGATATTTCTTAATGCCAGTTTCGAAAATAAGACCGTTTTCACAGAAAAATCCTCTTGGAGTGAGTTCTATCCAATAGACTTGTAATTTACATAGTTTCAGTTACCATGACATTCCGTGTTCCGAATACATTACATGCATCACAGATTCTACAACATTCTTTATTGAGTGTAAGCATGTGCTTTACAAACTTTCATCCACCACACAAGACATATTAGCACCTAGAAACATTAACTCTGAGTTCGCAGCAATTTCCTAATAGCAGTTTTGAAAATTAAGCATTTTTCTAAGGAAAAAAGTGTTGGAGCGATTTCTACCCACTAGGCATGTAATTTACATAGATTCCATTGCTGTGAAATTACGTCTTTCGAACACGCTACATGCATAACGGATTTGACAAATATTCACTACAAATGTGTTTGCATGGGGATTACCGAACTTTCAACACAATAAAAGGCATAGTGACACTTAGAATCATTTTCTCTGATTTCACAGAGATTTCCAATCGCCAGATTCCAAAATGCAGCAGATTTCACAGCAAAAAGCTCTTGGAGCAAGTTCTACCCAAGAGACATGTAATTTACATAGATTCACTCACCGTGAAACTCCGTGTTCTGAACACGCTACATGCATCTCAGATTCCACAAATATTCACTACAGAGTTATGAGCATATGTTTTACCGTACTTTCATCCACCATAGAAGGCATACTGACACTTACAAGCATTTTCTCATTTTTTTGAAAGTTTTACCTAAAGCCAGTTTCAAAAATGAGGCAGTTTTCACAGAAAAATATTCTTGGAGAGAGTTCTTCACAATAGACATGTAATTTACATAGATTCTCTCACCGTCAAAATCTGTGTTCTGACAAATTTGCATGCATCAAGGTTTCGACAAGTATTCACTACAGATTTGTTAGCATGTGCATTTCTGATCTTTCATCCACATACAAGTCATATTGACACTTAGAAGCATTTTCTCAGATTTCGAATATATTTCCTACTGCCAGTTTTGAAAGTGAGGCAGATTTTGCAGAAAAATGCTTTTGGAGTGAGTTCTACCCAATGGACATGAAATTTAAATGCTTCCACTCATCGAGAAATTCCGTGTTCCAAACATGCTATGTGGATCACGGATTCGACAAACACTCTTTAATGAGTTGTGAACATTAGTATTACCGAATTTTCATCCACCAAACAAGGCATATTTACACGTAGAAAGACTTTTTCAGATTTAGTAGATATCTCCTAATGTCAGTTTCTGAAATCATGCAGTTTATGCAAAAGAATTCTCTTGGAGCGAGTTCTACTCAATAGACATGTAATTTACATTTTTTCCCTCAGTATGATATTCCGTGATCTGAACACGCAACATGCATCACTGTTTTGAAAAATAATCTTTAAGGAGTTGTGAGCATGAGGATTACCAAACTGTCATCTGCCATAAAAGGCATATTTACACCTAGAAACCATTACTCTGAGTTCGCAGTGTTTTCCAAATGTCAGTTTTGAATGTGAGGTAGTTTTTGCAGAAAACTGCTCTTGGAGTGAGTTCTACACAATAGACATGTAATTTACATAGATTGGCTCACCGTGAAATTCCGTGTTCCGAGAAAGCTGCATGCATCACAGAATCGACACAAATTCACTACAGATTTGTTAGCATGTGGATTACCGTACTTTCATCCACCATACAAGGCATAATGGCGCTTACAAGCATTTTCTCATTTTTTGAAAGTTTTTCCTAACGCCAGTTTCGAAAATGAGGCAGTTTTCACCGAAAAATTCTCTTGCAGAGAGTTCTACACAGTAGACATTTGATTTACATAGGTTTGATCACCGTCAAATTCTGTGTTCCGAGAAAGTTGCATGCATAACAGTTTCGACAAATATTCACTACAGAATTTTTTAGCATGTGGATTACTGTACTTTCATCCACCATTAAAGTCATATTTGCCTTAGAAACATTTTCTCAGATTTCGAACTCTTTTCCTTATGCCAGTTTTGAAAATGAGGCAGATTTCACAGAAAAATACTTTTGGAGTGAGTTCTACCCAATAAATATGTAATTTACAAAGTTTCTTTCACCATGATATTCTGTGTTCTGAATATGATACGTGCATCACGGTTTCGACAAACATTTTTAATGAGTTGTGTACATGTGGATTACCAAACTTTCATCCACCAAACATGGCATATTTACACCTAGAAATGTTTCTCCTCTTTTGCAGATTTGTCCTAAAGCCCGTTGCAAATAACGGGCAGATTTCACAGGAAAATCCTCTTCGATCGTGTTCTATCCAATAGACATGAAATTTACAATGTTTCACTTACCATGACATTCCGTGTTCATAACACGCTACATGCATACTGGATTTATAAAACATTCATTACTGATTCGAGAGCATGTGGATTTCCGAAATTTAACCCACCATACAAGGCATATTTACACCTAGAAATATTTACTCTGCTTTCACAGCTTTTTCCTAATTTCAGGTTTTAAAATCATGAAGTTTTCTCAGGAAAAAACCTCTTCAAGCGAGTTCTATCCAGAGGAATTGTAATTTAAGCAGTTTCCCTCAAAGTGACTTTCCGTTTTCTGAACATGCTTCATGCATCACGGATTTGACAAACGTTAATTACTCAGTTGTGTGCATGTGGATGACAGAACTTTCATCCACCATATAAGTCATATATACACCTAGAAATATTTACTCTGATTTCACTACTTTTTCCTACCGTCTGTTTTGAAAATCATGATGTTTTTGCAGAAGTAATCTCTGCAAGCGAGTTCGACCCAGTAGAATTGTAATTTCAATAGTTACCCACAAAGTGACTTTCCATGGTCCGAACATGCTAAATTCATCACGGATTTGACAAACATTCATTACTCAGTTGTGTGCATGTGGATTACAGAACTTTCATCCACCATACAAGGCATAAATACACCTAGAAATATTTACTCTGATTTCACAGATTTTTCCTAACGTCAGTCTCGAAAATCATAAAGATTTCTCAGAAAAAATCTCTGCATGTGAGTTCTACCCATTAGAATTGCAATTTCAATTGTTTCCCACAAAGTGACTTTCCGTGGTCCGAACACACTGCATTCATCACGGATTTGACAAACATTCATTAGTCAGTTGTGTGCCTGTGATTTACGGAACTTTCATCCACCATATAATGCATATATACACCTTGAAAATATTATTCTGATTTTGAAGCTTTTTCCTAACTGCAGTTTAGAATATCAGGCAACTTTTGCAGGATAATTCTCTTGTAGAGTGTTCTACACAATAGACATGTAATTTACATAGATCCCCTCGCCGTGACATGCCGTGCTCCAAACATGCTACATGCACCGCAGTTCGACAAATATTAACTGCTGAGTTGTTAGCATGTGGATTAATGTACTTTCATCTACCATACAATGTATATATATACAGCTAGAAGCATGTACTCAGTATTTGCAGATATTTCTTAATGCCAGTTTCGAAAATAAGACCGTTTTCACAGAAAAATCCTCTTGGAGTGAGTTCTATCCAATAGACTTGTAATTTACATAGTTTCAGTTACCATGACATTCCGTGTTCCGAATACATTACATGCATCACAGATTCTACAACATTCTTTATTGAGTGTAAGCATGTGCTTTACAAACTTTCATCCACCACACAAGACATATTAGCACCTAGAAACATTAACTCTGAGTTCGCAGCAATTTCCTAATAGCAGTTTTGAAAATTAAGCATTTTTCTAAGGAAAAAAGTGTTGGAGCGATTTCTACCCACTAGGCATGTAATTTACATAGATTCCATTGCTGTGAAATTACGTCTTTCGAACACGCTACATGCATAACGGATTTGACAAATATTCACTACAAATGTGTTTGCATGGGGATTACCGAACTTTCAACACAATAAAAGGCATAGTGACACTTAGAATCATTTTCTCTGATTTCACAGAGATTTCCAATCGCCAGATTCCAAAATGCAGCAGATTTCACAGCAAAAAGCTCTTGGAGCAAGTTCTACCCAAGAGACATGTAATTTACATAGATTCACTCACCGTGAAACTCCGTGTTCTGAACACGCTACATGCATCTCAGATTCCACAAATATTCACTACAGAGTTATGAGCATATGTTTTACCGTACTTTCATCCACCATAGAAGGCATACTGACACTTACAAGCATTTTCTCATTTTTTGAAAGTTTTACCTAAAGCCAGTTTCAAAAATGAGGCAGTTTTCACAGAAAAATATTCTTGGAGAGAGTTCTTCACAATAGACATGTAATTTACATAGATTCTCTCACCGTCAAAATCTGTGTTCTGACAAATTTGCATGCATCAAGGTTTCGACAAGTATTCACTACAGATTTGTTAGCATGTGCATTTCTGATCTTTCATCCACATACAAGTCATATTGACACTTAGAAGCATTTTCTCAGATTTCGAATATATTTCCTACTGCCAGTTTTGAAAGTGAGGCAGATTTTGCAGAAAAATGCTTTTGGAGTGAGTTCTACCCAATGGACATGAAATTTAAATGCTTCCACTCATCGAGAAATTCCGTGTTCCAAACATGCTATGTGCATCACGGATTCGACAAACACTCTTTAATGAGTTGTGAACATTAGTATTACTGAATTTTCATCCACCAAACAAGGCATATTTACACGTAGAAAGACTTTTTCAGATTTAGTAGATATCTCCTAATGTCAGTTTCTGAAATCATGCAGTTTATGCAAAAGAATTCTCTTGGAGCGAGTTCTACTCAATAGACATGTAATTTACATTTTTTCCCTCAGTATGATATTCCGTGATCTGAACACGCAACATGCATCACTGTTTTGAAAAATAATCTTTAAGGAGTTGTGAGCATGAGGATTACCAAACTGTCATCTGCCATAAAAGGCATATTTACACCTAGAAACCATTACTCTGAGTTCGCAGTGTTTTCCAAATGTCAGTTTTGAATGTGAGGTAGTTTTTGCAGAAAAATGCTCTTGGAGTGAGTTCTACACAATAGACATGTAATTTACATAGATTGGCTCACCGTGAAATTCCGTGTTCCGAGAAAGCTGCATGCATCACAGAATCGACACAAATTCACTACAGATTTGTTAGCATGTGGATTACCGTACTTTCATCCACCATACAAGGCATAATGGCGCTTACAAGCATTTTCTCATTTTTTGAAAGTTTTTCCTAACGCCAGTTTCGAAAATGAGGCAGTTTTCACCGAAAAATTCTCTTGCAGAGAGTTCTACACAGTAGACATTTGATTTACATAGGTTCGATCACCGTCAAATTCTGTGTTCCGAGAAAGTTGCATGCATAACAGTTTCGACAAATATTCACTACAGAATTTTTTAGCATGTGGATTACTGTACTTTCATCCACCATTAAAGTCATATTTGCCTTAGAAACATTTTCTCAGATTTCGAACTCTTTTCCTTATGCCAGTTTTGAAAATGAGGCAGATTTCACAGAAAAATACTTTTGGAGTGAGTTCTACCCAATAAATATGTAATTTACAAAGTTTCTTTCACCATGATATTCTGTGTTCTGAATATGATACGTGCATCACGGATTCGACAAACATTTTTAATGAGTTGTGTACATGTGGATTACCAAACTTTCATCCACCAAACATGGCATATTTACACCTAGAAATGTTTCTCCTCTTTTGCAGATTTGTCCTCATGCCCGTTGCAAATAACAGGCAGATTTCACAGGAAAATCCTCTTCGATCGTGTTCTATCCAATAGACATGAAATTTACAATGTTTCACTTACCATGACATTCCGTGTTCATAACACGCTACATGCATACTGGATTTATAAAACATTCATTACTGATTCGAGAGCATGTGGATTTCCGAAATTTAACCCACCATACAAGGCATATTTACACCTAGAAATATTTACTCTGCTTTCACAGCTTTTTCCTAATTTCAGGTTTTAAAATCATGAAGTTTTCTCAGGAAAAAACCTCTTCAAGCGAGTTCTATCCAGAGGAATTGTAATTTAAGCAGTTTCCCTCAAAGTGACTTTCCGTTTTCTGAACATGCTTCATGCATCACGGATTTGACAAACGTTAATTACTCAGTTGTGTGCATGTGGATGACAGAACTTTCATCCACCATATAAGTCATATATACACCTAGAAATATTTACTCTGATTTCACTACTTTTTCCTACCGTCTGTTTTGAAAATCATGATGTTTTTGCAGAAGTAATCTCTGCAAGCGAGTTCGACCCAGTAGAATTGTAATTTCAATAGTTACCCACAAAGTGACTTTCCATGGTCCGAACATGCTAAATTCATCACGGATTTGACAAACATTCATTACTCAGTTGTGTGCATGTGGATTACAGAACTTTCATCCACCATACAAGGCATAAATACACCTAGAAATATTTACTCTGATTTCACAGATTTTTCCTAACGTCAGTCTCGAAAATCATAAAGATTTCTCAGAAAAAATCTCTGCATGTGAGTTCTACCCATTAGAATTGCAATTTCAATTGTTTCCCACAAAGTGACTTTCCGTGGTCCGAACACACTGCATTCATCACGGATTTGACAAACATTCATTAGTCAGTTGTGTGCCTGTGATTTACGGAACTTTCATCCACCATATAATGCATATATACACCTTGAAAATATTATTCTGATTTTGAAGCTTTTTCCTAACTGCAGTTTAGAATATCAGGCAACTTTTGCAGGATAATTCTCTTGTAGAGTGTTCTACACAATAGACATGTAATTTACATAGATCCCCTCGCCGTGACATGCCGTGCTCCAAACATGCTACATGCACCGCAGTTCGACAAATATTAACTGCTGAGTTGTTAGCATGTGGATTAATGTACTTTCATCTACCATACAATGTATATATATACAGCTAGAAGCATGTACTCAGTATTTGCAGATATTTCTTAATGCCAGTTTCGAAAATAAGACCGTTTTCACAGAAAAATCCTCTTGGAGTGAGTTCTATCCAATAGACTTGTAATTTACATAGTTTCAGTTACCATGACATTCCGTGTTCCGAATACATTACATGCATCACAGATTCTACAACATTCTTTATTGAGTGTAAGCATGTGCTTTACAAACTTTCATCCACCACACAAGACATATTAGCACCTAGAAACATTAACTCTGAGTTCGCAGCAATTTCCTAATAGCAGTTTTGAAAATTAAGCATTTTTCTAAGGAAAAAAGTGTTGGAGCGATTTCTACCCACTAGGCATGTAATTTACATAGATTCCATTGCTGTGAAATTACGTCTTTCGAACACGCTACATGCATAACGGATTTGACAAATATTCACTACAAATGTGTTTGCATGGGGATTACCGAACTTTCAACACAATAAAAGGCATAGTGACACTTAGAATCATTTTCTCTGATTTCACAGAGATTTCCAATCGCCAGATTCCAAAATGCAGCAGATTTCACAGCAAAAAGCTCTTGGAGCAAGTTCTACCCAAGAGACATGTAATTTACATAGATTCACTCACCGTGAAACTCCGTGTTCTGAACACGCTACATGCATCTCAGATTCCACAAATATTCACTACAGAGTTATGAGCATATGTTTTACCGTACTTTCATCCACCATAGAAGGCATACTGACACTTACAAGCATTTTCTCATTTTTTGAAAGTTTTACCTAAAGCCAGTTTCAAAAATGAGGCAGTTTTCACAGAAAAATATTCTTGGAGAGAGTTCTTCACAATAGACATGTAATTTACATAGATTCTCTCACCGTCAAAATCTGTGTTCTGACAAATTTGCATGCATCAAGGTTTCGACAAGTATTCACTACAGATTTGTTAGCATGTGCATTTCTGATCTTTCATCCACATACAAGTCATATTGACACTTAGAAGCATTTTCTCAGATTTCGAATATATTTCCTACTGCCAGTTTTGAAAGTGAGGCAGATTTTGCAGAAAAATGCTTTTGGAGTGAGTTCTACCCAATGGACATGAAATTTAAATGCTTCCACTCATCGAGAAATTCCGTGTTCCAAACATGCTATGTGCATCACGGATTCGACAAACACTCTTTAATGAGTTGTGAACATTAGTATTACCGAATTTTCATCCACCAAACAAGGCATATTTACACGTAGAAAGACTTTTTCAGATTTAGTAGATATCTCCTAATGTCAGTTTCTGAAATCATGCAGTTTATGCAAAAGAATTCTCTTGGAGCGAGTTCTACTCAATAGACATGTAATTTACATTTTTTCCCTCAGTATGATATTCCGTGATCTGAACA
The DNA here is from genome assembly GCF_048773025.1 of Camelus bactrianus. NCBI lineage: Eukaryota > Metazoa > Chordata > Mammalia > Artiodactyla > Camelidae > Camelus > Camelus bactrianus. Next base: position 91,149,345 of record NC_133546.1, read on the forward strand.
CGCAACATGCATCACTGATTCGAAAAATAATCTTTAAGGAGTTGTGAGCATGAGGATTACCAAACTGTCATCTGCCATAAAAGGCATATTTACACCTAGAAACCGTTACTCTGAGTTCGCAGTGTTTTCCAAATGTCAGTTTTGAATGTGAGGTAGTTTTTGCAGAAAACTGCTCTTGGAGTGAGTTCTACACAATAGACATGTAATTTACATAGATTGGCTCACCGTGAAATTCCGTGTTCCGAGAAAGCTGCATGCATCACAGAATCGACACAAATTCACTACAGATTTGTTAGCATGTGGATTACCGTACTTTCATCCACCATACAAGGCATAATGGCGCTTACAAGCATTTTCTCATTTTTTGAAAGTTTTTCCTAACGCCAGTTTCGAAAATGAGGCAGTTTTCACCGAAAAATTCTCTTGCAGAGAGTTCTACACAGTAGACATTTGATTTACATAGGTTCGATCACCGTCAAATTCTGTGTTCCGAGAAAGTTGCATGCATAACAGTTTTGACAAATATTCACTACAGAATTTTTTAGCATGTGGATTACTGTACTTTCATCCACCATTAAAGTCATATTTGCCTTAGAAACATTTTCTCAGATTTCGAACTCTTTTCCTTATGCCAGTTTTGAAAATGAGGCAGATTTCACAGAAAAATACTTTTGGAGTGAGTTCTACCCAATAAATATGTAATTTACAAAGTTTCTTTCACCATGATATTCTGTGTTCTGAATATGATACGTGCATCACGGATTCGACAAACATTTTTAATGAGTTGTGTACATGTGGATTACCAAACTTTCATCCACCAAACATGGCATATTTACACCTAGAAATGTTTCTCCTCTTTTGCAGATTTGTCCTCATGCCCGTTGCAAATAACAGGCAGATTTCACAGGAAAATCCTCTTCGATCGTGTTCTATCCAATAGACATGAAATTTACAATGTTTCACTTACCATGACATTCCGTGTTCATAACACGCTACATGCATACTGGATTTATAAAACATTCATTACTGATTCGAGAGCATGTGGATTTCCGAAATTTAACCCACCATACAAGGCATATTTACACCTAGAAATATTTACTCTGCTTTCACAGCTTTTTCCTAATTTCAGGTTTTAAAATCATGAAGTTTTCTCAGGAAAAAACCTCTTCAAGCGAGTTCTATCCAGAGGAATTGTAATTTAAGCAGTTTCCCTCAAAGTGACTTTCCGTTTTCTGAACATGCTTCATGCATCACGGATTTGACAAACGTTAATTACTCAGTTGTGTGCATGTGGATGACAGAACTTTCATCCACCATATAAGTCATATATACACCTAGAAATATTTACTCTGATTTCACTACTTTTTCCTACCGTCTGTTTTGAAAATCATGATGTTTTTGCAGAAGTAATCTCTGCAAGCGAGTTCGACCCAGTAGAATTGTAATTTCAATAGTTACCCACAAAGTGACTTTCCATGGTCCGAACATGCTAAATTCATCACGGATTTGACAAACATTCATTACTCAGTTGTGTGCATGTGGATTACAGAACTTTCATCCACCATACAAGGCATAAATACACCTAGAAATATTTACTCTGATTTCACAGATTTTTCCTAACGTCAGTCTCGAAAATCATAAAGATTTCTCAGAAAAAATCTCTGCATGTGAGTTCTACCCATTAGAATTGCAATTTCAATTGTTTCCCACAAAGTGACTTTCCGTGGTCCGAACACACTGCATTCATCACGGATTTGACAAACATTCATTAGTCAGTTGTGTGCCTGTGATTTACGGAACTTTCATCCACCATATAATGCATATATACACCTTGAAAATATTATTCTGATTTTGAAGCTTTTTCCTAACTGCAGTTTAGAATATCAGGCAACTTTTGCAGGATAATTCTCTTGTAGAGTGTTCTACACAATAGACATGTAATTTACATAGATCCCCTCGCCGTGACATGCCGTGCTCCAAACATGCTACATGCACCGCAGTTCGACAAATATTAACTGCTGAGTTGTTAGCATGTGGATTAATGTACTTTCATCTACCATACAATGTATATATATACAGCTAGAAGCATGTACTCAGTATTTGCAGATATTTCTTAATGCCAGTTTCGAAAATAAGACCGTTTTCACAGAAAAATCCTCTTGGAGTGAGTTCTATCCAATAGACTTGTAATTTACATAGTTTCAGTTACCATGACATTCCGTGTTCCGAATACATTACATGCATCACAGATTCTACAACATTCTTTATTGAGTGTAAGCATGTGCTTTACAAACTTTCATCCACCACACAAGACATATTAGCACCTAGAAACATTAACTCTGAGTTCGCAGCAATTTCCTAATAGCAGTTTTGAAAATTAAGCATTTTTCTAAGGAAAAAAGTGTTGGAGCGATTTCTACCCACTAGGCATGTAATTTACATAGATTCCATTGCTGTGAAATTACGTCTTTCGAACACGCTACATGCATAACGGATTTGACAAATATTCACTACAAATGTGTTTGCATGTGGATTACCGAACTTTCAACACAATAAAAGGCATAGTGACACTTAGAATCATTTTCTCTGATTTCACAGAGATTTCCAATCGCCAGATTCCAAAATGCAGCAGATTTCACAGCAAAAAGCTCTTGGAGCAAGTTCTACCCAAGAGACATGTAATTTACATAGATTCACTCACCGTGAAACTCCGTGTTCTGAACACGCTACATGCATCTCAGATTCCACAAATATTCACTACAGAGTTATGAGCATATGTTTTACCATACTTTCATCCACCATAGAAGGCATACTGACACTTACAAGCATTTTCTCATTTTTTGAAAGTTTTACCTAAAGCCAGTTTCAAAAATGAGGCAGTTTTCACAGAAAAATATTCTTGGAGAGAGTTCTTCACAATAGACATGTAATTTACATAGATTCTCTCACCGTCAAAATCTGTGTTCTGACAAATTTGCATGCATCAAGGTTTCGACAAGTATTCACTACAGATTTGTTAGCATGTGCATTTCTGATCTTTCATCCACATACAAGTCATATTGACACTTAGAAGCATTTTCTCAGATTTCGAATATATTTCCTACTGCCAGTTTTGAAAGTGAGGCAGATTTTGCAGAAAAATGCTTTTGGAGTGAGTTCTACCCAATGGACATGAAATTTAAATGCTTCCACTCATCGAGAAATTCCGTGTTCCAAACATGCTATGTGCATCACGGATTCGACAAACACTCTTTAATGAGTTGTGAACATTAGTATTACCGAATTTTCATCCACCAAACAAGGCATATTTACACGTAGAAAGACTTTTTCAGATTTAGTAGATATCTCCTAATGTCAGTTTCTGAAATCATGCAGTTTATGCAAAAGAATTCTCTTGGAGCGAGTTCTACTCAATAGACATGTAATTTACATTTTTTCCCTCAGTATGATATTCCGTGATCTGAACACGCAACATGCATCACTGATTCGAAAAATAATCTTTAAGGAGTTGTGAGCATGAGGATTACCAAACTGTCATCTGCCATAAAAGGCATATTTACACCTAGAAACCATTACTCTGAGTTCGCAGTGTTTTCCAAATGTCAGTTTTGAATGTGAGGTAGTTTTTGCAGAAAAATGCTCTTGGAGTGAGTTCTACACAATAGACATGTAATTTACATAGATTGGCTCACCGTGAAATTCCGTGTTCCGAGAAAGCTGCATGCATCACAGAATCGACACAAATTCACTACAGATTTGTTAGCATGTGGATTACCGTACTTTCATCCACCATACAAGGCATAATGGCGCTTACAAGCATTTTCTCATTTTTTGAAAGTTTTTCCTAACGCCAGTTTCGAAAATGAGGCAGTTTTCACCGAAAAATTCTCTTGCAGAGAGTTCTACACAGTAGACATTTGATTTACATAGGTTCGATCACCGTCAAATTCTGTGTTCCGAGAAAGTTGCATGCATAACAGTTTCGACAAATATTCACTACAGAATTTTTTAGCATGTGGATTACTGTACTTTCATCCACCATTAAAGTCATATTTGCCTTAGAAACATTTTCTCAGATTTCGAACTCTTTTCCTTATGCCAGTTTTGAAAATGAGGCAGATTTCACAGAAAAATACTTTTGGAGTGAGTTCTACCCAATAAATATGTAATTTACAAAGTTTCTTTCACCATGATATTCTGTGTTCTGAATATGATACGTGCATCACGGATTCGACAAACATTTTTAATGAGTTGTGTACATGTGGATTACCAAACTTTCATCCACCAAACATGGCATATTTACACCTAGAAATGTTTCTCCTCTTTTGCAGATTTGTCCTCATGCCCGTTGCAAATAACAGGCAGATTTCACAGGAAAATCCTCTTCGATCGTGTTCTATCCAATAGACATGAAATTTACAATGTTTCACTTACCATGACATTCCGTGTTCATAACACGCTACATGCATACTGGATTTATAAAACATTCATTACTGATTCGAGAGCATGTGGATTTCCGAAATTTAACCCACCATACAAGGCATATTTACACCTAGAAATATTTACTCTGCTTTCACAGCTTTTTCCTAATTTCAGGTTTTAAAATCATGAAGTTTTCTCAGGAAAAAACCTCTTCAAGCGAGTTCTATCCAGAGGAATTGTAATTTAAGCAGTTTCCCTCAAAGTGACTTTCCGTTTTCTGAACATGCTTCATGCATCATGGATTTGACAAACGTTAATTACTCAGTTGTGTGCATGTGGATGACAGAACTTTCATCCACCATATAAGTCATATATACACCTAGAAATATTTACTCTGATTTCACTACTTTTTCCTACCGTCTGTTTTGAAAATCATGATGTTTTTGCAGAAGTAATCTCTGCAAGCGAGTTCGACCCAGTAGAATTGTAATTTCAATAGTTACCCACAAAGTGACTTTCCATGGTCCGAACATGCTAAATTCATCACGGATTTGACAAACATTCATTACTCAGTTGTGTGCATGTGGATTACAGAACTTTCATCCACCATACAAGGCATAAATACACCTAGAAATATTTACTCTGATTTCACAGATTTTTCCTAACGTCAGTCTCGAAAATCATAAAGATTTCTCAGAAAAAATCTCTGCATGTGAGTTCTACCCATTAGAATTGCAATTTCAATTGTTTCCCACAAAGTGACTTTCCGTGGTCCGAACACACTGCATTCATCACGGATTTGACAAACATTCATTAGTCAGTTGTGTGCCTGTGATTTACGGAACTTTCATCCACCATATAATGCATATATACACCTTGAAAATATTATTCTGATTTTGAAGCTTTTTCCTAACTGCAGTTTAGAATATCAGGCAACTTTTGCAGGATAATTCTCTTGTAGAGTGTTCTACACAATAGACATGTAATTTACATAGATCCCCTCGCCGTGACATGCCGTGCTCCAAACATGCTACATGCACCGCAGTTCGACAAATATTAACTGCTGAGTTGTTAGCATGTGGATTAATGTACTTTCATCTACCATACAATGTATATATATACAGCTAGAAGCATGTACTCAGTATTTGCAGATATTTCTTAATGCCAGTTTCGAAAATAAGACCGTTTTCACAGAAAAATCCTCTTGGAGTGAGTTCTATCCAATAGACTTGTAATTTACATAGTTTCAGTTACCATGACATTCCGTGTTCCGAATACATTACATGCATCACAGATTCTACAACATTCTTTATTGAGTGTAAGCATGTGCTTTACAAACTTTCATCCACCACACAAGACATATTAGCACCTAGAAACATTAACTCTGAGTTCGCAGCAATTTCCTAATAGCAGTTTTGAAAATTAAGCATTTTTCTAAGGAAAAAAGTGTTGGAGCGATTTCTACCCACTAGGCATGTAATTTACATAGATTCCATTGCTGTGAAATTACGTCTTTCGAACACGCTACATGCATAACGGATTTGACAAATATTCACTACAAATGTGTTTGCATGTGGATTACCGAACTTTCAACACAATAAAAGGCATAGTGACACTTAGAATCATTTTCTCTGATTTCACAGAGATTTCCAATCGCCAGATTCCAAAATGCAGCAGATTTCACAGCAAAAAGCTCTTGGAGCAAGTTCTACCCAAGAGACATGTAATTTACATAGATTCACTCACCGTGAAACTCCGTGTTCTGAACACGCTACATGCATCTCAGATTCCACAAATATTCACTACAGAGTTATGAGCATATGTTTTACCGTACTTTCATCCACCATAGAAGGCATACTGACACTTACAAGCATTTTCTCATTTTTTGAAAGTTTTACCTAAAGCCAGTTTCAAAAATGAGGCAGTTTTCACAGAAAAATATTCTTGGAGAGAGTTCTTCACAATAGACATGTAATTTACATAGATTCTCTCACCGTCAAAATCTGTGTTCTGACAAATTTGCATGCATCAAGGTTTCGACAAGTATTCACTACAGATTTGTTAGCATGTGCATTTCTGATCTTTCATCCACATACAAGTCATATTGACACTTAGAAGCATTTTCTCAGATTTCGAATATATTTCCTACTGCCAGTTTTGAAAGTGAGGCAGATTTTGCAGAAAAATGCTTTTGGAGTGAGTTCTACCCAATGGACATGAAATTTAAATGCTTCCACTCATCGAGAAATTCCGTGTTCCAAACATGCTATGTGCATCACGGATTCGACAAACACTCTTTAATGAGTCGTGAACATTAGTATTACCGAATTTTCATCCACCAAACAAAGCATATTTACACGTAGAAAGATTTTTCAGATTTAGTAGATATCTCCTAATGTCAGTTTCTGAAATCATGCAGTTTATGCAAAAGAATTCTCTTGGAGCGAGTTCTACTCAATAGACATGTAATTTACATTTTTTCCCTCAGTATGATATTCCATGATCTGAACACGCAACATGCATCACTGATTCGAAAAATAATCTTTAAGGAGTTGTGAGCATGAGGATTACCAAACTGTCATCTGCCATAAAAGGCATATTTACACCTAGAAACCATTACTCTGAGTTCGCAGTGTTTTCCAAATGTCAGTTTAGAATGTGAGGTAGTTTTTGCAGAAAACTGCTCTTGGAGTGAGTTCTACACAATAGACATGTAATTTACATAGATTGGCTCACCGTGAAATTCCGTGTTCCGAGAAAGCTGCATGCATCACAGAATCGACACAAATTCACTACAGATTTGTTAGCATGTGGATTACCGTACTTTCATCCACCATACAAGGCATAATGGCGCTTACAAGCATTTTCTCATTTTTTGAAAGTTTTTCCTAACACCAGTTTCGAAAATGAGGCAGTTTTCACCGAAAAATTCTCTTGCAGAGAGTTCTACACAGTAGACATTTGATTTACATAGGTTCGATCACCGTCAAATTCTGTGTTCCGAGAAAGTTGCATGCATAACAGTTTCGACAAATATTCACTACAGAATTTTTTAGCATGTGGATTACTGTACTTTCATCCACCATTAAATTCATATTTGCCTTAGAAACATTTTCTCAGATATCGAACTCCTTTCCTTATGCCAGTTTTGAAAATGAGGCAGATTTCACAGAAAAATACTTTTGGAGTGAGTTCTACCCAATAAATATGTAATTTACAAAGTTTCTTTCACCATGATATTCTGTGTTCTGAATATGATACGTGCATCACGGATTCGACAAACATTTTTAATGAGTTGTGTACATGTGGATTACCAAACTTTCATCCACCAAACATGGCATATTTACACCTAGAAATGTTTCTCCTCTTTTGCAGATTTGTCCTCATGCCCGTTGCAAATAACAGGCAGATTTCACAGGAAAATCCTCTTCGATCGTGTTCTATCCAATAGACATGAAATTTACAATGTTTCACTTACCATGACATTCCGTGTTCATAACACGCTACATGCATACTGGATTTATAAAACATTCATTACTGATTCGAGAGCATGTGGATTTCCGAAATTTAACCCACCATACAAGGCATATTTACACCTAGAAATATTTACTCTGCTTTCACAGCTTTTTCCTAATTTCAGGTTTTAAAATCATGAAGTTTTCTCAGGAAAAAACCTCTTCAAGCGAGTTCTATCCAGAGGAATTGTAATTTAAGCAGTTTCCCTCAAAGTGACTTTCCGTTTTCTGAACATGCTTCATGCATCACGGATTTGACAAACGTTAATTACTCAGTTGTGTGCATGTGGATGACAGAACTTTCATCCACCATATAAGTCATATATACACCTAGAAATATTTACTCTGATTTCACTACTTTTTCCTACCGTCTGTTTTGAAAATCATGATGTTTTTGCAGAAGTAATCTCTGCAAGCGAGTTCGACCCAGTAGAATTGTAATTTCAATAGTTACCCACAAAGTGACTTTCCATGGTCCGAACATGCTAAATTCATCACGGATTTGACAAACATTCATTACTCAGTTGTGTGCATGTGGATTACAGAACTTTCATCCACCATACAAGGCATAAATACACCTAGAAATATTTACTCTGATTTCACAGATTTTTCCTAACGTCAGTCTCGAAAATCATAAAGATTTCTCAGAAAAAATCTCTGCATGTGAGTTCTACCCATTAGAATTGCAATTTCAATTGTTTCCCACAAAGTGACTTTCCGTGGTCCGAACACACTGCATTCATCACGGATTTGACAAACATTCATTAGTCAGTTGTGTGCCTGTGATTTACGGAACTTTCATCCACCATATAATGCATATATACACCTTGAAAATATTATTCTGATTTTGAAGCTTTTTCCTAACTGCAGTTTAGAATATCAGGCAACTTTTGCAGGATAATTCTCTTGTAGAGTGTTCTACACAATAGACATGTAATTTACATAGATCCCCTCGCCGTGACATGCCGTGCTCCAAACATGCTACATGCACCGCAGTTCGACAAATATTAACTGCTGAGTTGTTAGCATGTGGATTAATGTACTTTCATCTACCATACAATGTATATATATACAGCTAGAAGCATGTACTCAGTATTTGCAGATATTTCTTAATGCCAGTTTCGAAAATAAGACCGTTTTCACAGAAAAATCCTCTTGGAGTGAGTTCTATCCAATAGACTTGTAATTTACATAGTTTCAGTTACCATGACATTCCGTGTTCCGAATACATTACATGCATCACAGATTCTACAACATTCTTTATTGAGTGTAAGCATGTGCTTTACAAACTTTCATCCACCACACAAGACATATTAGCACCTAGAAACATTAACTCTGAGTTCGCAGCAATTTCCTAATAGCAGTTTTGAAAATTAAGCATTTTTCTAAGGAAAAAAGTGTTGGAGCGATTTCTACCCACTAGGCATGTAATTTACATAGATTCCATTGCTGTGAAATTACGTCTTTCGAACACGCTACATGCATAACGGATTTGACAAATATTCACTACAAATGTGTTTGCATGTGTATTACGAAACTTTCAACACAATAAAAGGCATAGTGACACTTAGAATCATTTTCTCTGATTTCACAGAGATTTCCAATCGCCAGATTCCAAAATGCAGCAGATTTCACAGCAAAAAGCTCTTGGAGCAAGTTCTACCCAAGAGACATGTAATTTACATAGATTCACTCACCGTGAAACTCCGTGTTCTGAACACGCTACATGCATCTCAGATTCCACAAATATTCACTACAGAGTTATGAGCATATGTTTTACCGTACTTTCATCCACCATAGAAGGCATACTGACACTTACAAGCATTTTCTCATTTTTTGAAAGTTTTACCTAAAGCCAGTTTCAAAAATGAGGCAGTTTTCACAGAAAAATATTCTTGGAGAGAGTTCTTCACAATAGACATGTAATTTACATAGATTCTCTCACCGTCAAAATCTGTGTTCTGACAAATTTGCATGCATCAAGGTTTCGACAAGTATTCACTACAGATTTGTTAGCATGTGCATTTCTGATCTTTCATCCACATACAAGTCATATTGACACTTAGAAGCATTTTCTCAGATTTCGAATATATTTCCTACTGCCAGTTTTGAAAGTGAGGCAGATTTTGCAGAAAAATGCTTTTGGAGTGAGTTCTACCCAATGGACATGAAATTTAAATGCTTCCACTCATCGAGAAATTCCGTGTTCCAAACATGCTATGTGCATCACGGATTCGACAAACACTCTTTAATGAGTTGTGAACATTAGTATTACCGAATTTTCATCCACCAAACAAGGCATATTTACACGTAGAAAGACTTTTTCAGATTTAGTAGATATCTCCTAATGTCAGTTTCTGAAATCATGCAGTTTATGCAAAAGAATTCTCTTGGAGCGAGTTCTACTCAATAGACATGTAATTTACATTTTTTCCCTCAGTATGATATTCCGTGATCTGAACACGCAACATGCATCACTGATTCGAAAAATAATCTTTAAGGAGTTGTGAGCATGAGGATTACCAAACTGTCATCTGCCATAAAAGGCATATTTACACCTAGAAACCATTACTCTGAGTTCGCAGTGTTTTCCAAATGTCAGTTTTGAATGTGAGGTAGTTTTTGCAGAAAAATGCTCTTGGAGTGAGTTCTACACAATAGACATGTAATTTACATAGATTGGCTCACCGTGAAATTCCGTGTTCCGAGAAAGCTGCATGCATCACAGAATCGACACAAATTCACTACAGATTTGTTAGCATGTGGATTACCGTACTTTCATCCACCATACAAGGCATAATGGCGCTTACAAGCATTTTCTCATTTTTTGAAAGTTTTTCCTAATGCCAGTTTCGAAAATGAGGCAGTTTTCACCGAAAAATTCTCTTGCAGAGAGTTCTACACAGTAGACATTTGATTTACATAGGTTCGATCACCGTCAAATTCTGTGTTCCGAGAAAGTTGCATGCATAACAGTTTCGACAAATATTCACTACAGAATTTTTTAGCATGTGGATTACTGTACTTTCATCCACCATTAAAGTCATATTTGCCTTAGAAACATTTTCTCAGATTTCGAACTCTTTTCCTTATGCCAGTTTTGAAAATGAGGCAGATTTCACAGAAAAATACTTTTGGAGTGAGTTCTACCCAATAAATATGTAATTTACAAAGTTTCTTTCACCATGATATTCTGTGTTCTGAATATGATACGTGCATCACGGATTCGACAAACATTTTTAATGAGTTGTGTACATGTGGATTACCAAACTTTCATCCACCAAACATGGCATATTTACACCTAGAAATGTTTCTCCTCTTTTGCAGATTTGTCCTAATGCCCGTTGCAAATAACAGGCAGATTTCACAGGAAAATCCTCTTCGATCGTGTTCTATCCAATAGACATGAAATTTACAATGTTTCACTTACCATGACATTCCGTGTTCATAACACGCTACATGCATACTGGATTTATAAAACATTCATTACTGATTCGAGAGCATGTGGATTTCCGAAATTTAACCCACCATACAAGGCATATTTACATCTAGAAATATTTACTCTGCTTTCACAGCTTTTTCCTAATTTCAGGTTTTAAAATCATGAAGTTTTCTCAGGAAAAAACCTCTTCAAGCGAGTTCTATCCAGAGGAATTGTAATTTAAGCAGTTTCCCTCAAAGTGACTTTCCGTTTTCTGAACATGCTTCATGCATCACGGATTTGACAAACGTTAATTACTCAGTTGTGTGCATGTGGATGACAGAACTTTCATCCACCATATAAGTCATATATACACCTAGAAATATTTACTCTGATTTCACTACTTTTTCCTACCGTCTGTTTTGAAAATCATGATGTTTTTGCAGAAGTAATCTCTGCAAGCGAGTTCGACCCAGTAGAATTGTAATTTCAATAGTTACCCACAAAGTGACTTTCCATGGTCCGAACATGCTAAATTCATCACGGATTTGACAAACATTCATTACTCAGTTGTGTGCATGTGGATTACAGAACTTTCATCCACCATACAAGGCATAAATACACCTAGAAATATTTACTCTGATTTCACAGATTTTTCCTAACGTCAGTCTCGAAAATCATAAAGATTTCTCAGAAAAAATCTCTGCATGTGAGTTCTACCCATTAGAATTGCAATTTCAATTGTTTCCCACAAAGTGACTTTCCGTGGTCCGAACACACTGCATTCATCACGGATTTGACAAACATTCATTAGTCAGTTGTGTGCCTGTGATTTACGGAACTTTCATCCACCATATAATGCATATATACACCTTGAAAATATTATTCTGATTTTGAAGCTTTTTCCTAACTGCAGTTTAGAATATCAGGCAACTTTTGCAGGATAATTCTCTTGTAGAGTGTTCTACACAATAGACATGTAATTTACATAGATCCCCTCGCCGTGACATGCCGTGCTCCAAACATGCTACATGCACCGCAGTTCGACAAATATTAACTGCTGAGTTGTTAGCATGTGGATTAATGTACTTTCATCTACCATACAATGTATATATATACAGCTAGAAGCATGTACTCAGTATTTGCAGATATTTCTTAATGCCAGTTTCGAAAATAAGACCGTTTTCACAGAAAAATCCTCTTGGAGTGAGTTCTATCCAATAGACTTGTAATTTACATAGTTTCAGTTACCATGACATTCCGTGTTTCGAATACATTACATGCATCACAGATCCTACAACATTCTTTATTGAGTGTAAGCATGTGCTTTACAAACTTTCATCCACCACACAAGACATATTAGCACCTAGAAACATTAACTCTGAGTTCGCAGCAATTTCCTAATAGCAGTTTTGAAAATTAAGCATTTTTCTAAGGAAAAAAGTGTTGGAGCGATTTCTACCCACTAGGCATGTAATTTACATAGATTCCATTGCTGTGAAATTACGTCTTTCGAACACGCTACATGCATAACGGATTTGACAAATATTCACTACAAATGTGTTTGCATGTGGATTACCGAACTTTCAACACAATAAAAGGCATAGTGACACTTAGAATCATTTTCTCTGATTTCACAGAGATTTCCAATCACCAGATTCCAAAATGCAGCAGATTTCACAGCAAAAAGCTCTTGGAGCAAGTTCTACCCAAGAGACATGTAATTTACATAGATTCACTCACCGTGAAACTCCGTGTTCTGAACACGCTACATGCATCTCAGATTCCACAAATATTCACTACAGAGTTATGAGCATATGTTTTACCGTACTTTCATCCACCATAGAAGGCATACTGACACTTACAAGCATTTTCTCATTTTTTGAAAGTTTTACCTAAAGCCAGTTTCAAAAATGAGGCAGTTTTCACAGAAAAATATTCTTGGAGAGAGTTCTTCACAATAGACATGTAATTTACATAGATTCTCTCACCGTCAAAATCTGTGTTCTGACAAAATTGCATGCATCAAGGTTTCGACAAGTATTCACTACAGATTTGTTAGCATGTGCATTTCTGATCTTTCATCCACATACAAGTCATATTGACACTTAGAAGCATTTTCTCAGATTTCGAATATATTTCCTACTGCCAGTTTTGAAAGTGAGGCAGATTTTGCAGAAAAATGCTTTTGGAGTGAGTTCTACCCAATGGACATGAAATTTAAATGCTTCCACTCATCGAGAAATTCCGTGTTCCAAACATGATATGTGCATCACGGATTCGACAAACACTCTTTAATGAGTCGTGAACATTAGTATTACCGAATTTTCATCCACCAAACAAGGCATATTTACACGTAGAAAGACTTTTTCAGATTTAGTAGATATCTCCTAATGTCAGTTTCTGAAATCATGCAGTTTATGCAAAAGAATTCTCTTGGAGCGAGTTCTACTCAATAGACATGTAATTTACATTTTTTCCCTCAGTATGATATTCCGTGATCTGAACACGCAACATGCATCACTGATTCGAAAAATAATCTTTAAGGAGTTGTGAGCATGAGGATTACCAAACTGTCATCTGCCATAAAAGGCATATTTACACCTAGAAACCATTACTCTGAGTTCGCAGTGTTTTCCAAATGTCAGTTTTGAATGTGAGGTAGTTTTTGCAGAAAAATGCTCTTGGAGTGAGTTCTACACAATAGACATGTAATTTACATAGATTGGCTCACCGTGAAATTCCGTGTTCCGAGAAAGCTGCATGCATCACAGAATCGACACAAATTCACTACAGATTTGTTAGCATGTGGATTACCGTACTTTCATCCACCATACAAGGCATAATGGCGCTTACAAGCATTTTCTCATTTTTTGAAAGTTTTTCCTAACGCCAGTTTCGAAAATGAGGCAGTTTTCACCGAAAAATTCTCTTGCAGAGAGTTCTACACAGTAGACATTTGATTTACATAGGTTCGATCACCGTCAAATTCTGTGTTCCGAGAAAGTTGCATGCATAACAGTTTCGACAAATATTCACTACAGAATTTTTTAGCATGTGGATTACTGTACTTTCATCCACCATTAAAGTCATATTTGCCTTAGAAACATTTTCTCAGATTTCGAACTCTTTTCCTTATGCCAGTTTTGAAAATGAGGCAGATTTCACAGAAAAATACTTTTGGAGTGAGTTCTACCCAATAAATATGTAATTTACAAAGTTTCTTTCACCATGATATTCTGTGTTCTGAATATGATACGTGCATCACGGATTCGACAAACATTTTTAATGAGTTGTGTACATGTGGATTACCAAACTTTCATCCACCAAACATGGCATATTTACACCTAGAAATGTTTCTCCTCTTTTGCAGATTTGTCCTAATGCCCGTTGCAAATAACAGGCAGATTTCACAGGAAAATCCTCTTCGATCGTGTTCTATCCAATAGACATGAAATTTACAATGTTTCACTTACCATGACATTCCGTGTTCATAACACGCTACATGCATACTGGATTTATAAAACATTCATTACTGATTCGAGAGCATGTGGATTTCCGAAATTTAACCCACCATACAAGGCATATTTACACCTAGAAATATTTACTCTGCTTTCACAGCTTTTTCCTAATTTCAGGTTTTAAAATCATGAAGTTTTCTCAGGAAAAAACCTCTTCAAGCGAGTTCTATCCAGAGGAATTGTAATTTAAGCAGTTTCCCTCAAAGTGACTTTCCATTTTCTGAACATGCTTCATGCATCACGGATTTGACAAACGTTAATTACTCAGTTGTGTGCATGTGGATGACAGAACTTTCATCCACCATATAAGTCATATATACACCTAGAAATATTTACTCTGATTTCACTACTTTTTCCTACCGTCTGTTTTGAAAATCATGATGTTTTTGCAGAAGTAATCTCTGCAAGCGAGTTCGACCCAGTAGAATTGTAATTTCAATAGTTACCCACAAAGTGACTTTCCATGGTCCGAACATGCTAAATTCATCACGGATTTGACAAACATTCATTACTCAGTTGTGTGCATGTGGATTACAGAACTTTCATCCACCATACAAGGCATAAATACACCTAGAAATATTTACTCTGATTTCACAGATTTTTCCTAACG
Organism: Camelus bactrianus; assembly: GCF_048773025.1. Lineage (NCBI taxonomy): Eukaryota > Metazoa > Chordata > Mammalia > Artiodactyla > Camelidae > Camelus > Camelus bactrianus. Next base: position 91,164,834 of record NC_133546.1, read on the forward strand.
TCAGTCTCGAAAATCATAAAGATTTCTCAGAAAAAATCTCTGCATGTGAGTTCTACCCATTAGAATTGCAATTTCAATTGTTTCCCACAAAGTGACTTTCCGTGGTCCGAACACACTGCATTCATCACGGATTTGACAAACATTCATTAGTCAGTTGTGTGCCTGTGATTTACGGAACTTTCATCCACCATATAATGCATATATACACCTTGAAAATATTATTCTGATTTTGAAGCTTTTTCCTAACTGCAGTTTAGAATATCAGGCAACTTTTGCAGGATAATTCTCTTGTAGAGTGTTCTACACAATAGACATGTAATTTACATAGATCCCCTCGCCGTGACATGCCGTGCTCCAAACATGCTACATGCACCGCAGTTCGACAAATATTAACTGCTGAGTTGTTAGCATGTGGATTAATGTACTTTCATCTACCATACAATGTATATATATACAGCTAGAAGCATGTACTCAGTATTTGCAGATATTTCTTAATGCCAGTTTCGAAAATAAGACCGTTTTCACAGAAAAATCCTCTTGGAGTGAGTTCTATCCAATAGACTTGTAATTTACATAGTTTCAGTTACCATGACATTCCATGTTCCGAATACATTACATGCATCACAGATTCTACAACATTCTTTATTGAGTGTAAGCATGTGCTTTACAAACTTTCATCCACCACACAAGACATATTAGCACCTAGAAACATTAACTCTGAGTTCGCAGCAATTTCCTAATAGCAGTTTTGAAAATTAAGCATTTTTCTAAGGAAAAAAGTGTTGGAGCGATTTCTACCCACTAGGCATGTAATTTACATAGATTCCATTGCTGTGAAATTACGTCTTTCGAACACGCTACATGCATAACGGATTTGACAAATATTCACTACAAATGTGTTTGCTTGTGGATTACCGAACTTTCAACACAATAAAAGGCATAGTGACACTTAGAATCATTTTCTCTGATTTCACAGAGATTTCCAATCGCCAGATTCCAAAATGCAGCAGATTTCACAGCAAAAAGCTCTTGGAGCAAGTTCTACCCAAGAGACATGTAATTTACATAGATTCACTCACCGTGAAACTCCGTGTTCTGAACACGCTACATGCATCTCAGATTCCACAAATATTCACTACAGAGTTATGAGCATATGTTTTACCGTACTTTCATCCACCATAGAAGGCATACTGACACTTACAAGCATTTTCACATTTTTTGAAAGTTTTACCTAAAGCCAGTTTCAAAAATGAGGCAGTTTTCACAGAAAAATATTCTTGGAGAGAGTTCTTCACAATAGACATGTAATTTACATAGATTCTCTCACCGTCAAAATCTGTGTTCTGACAAATTTGCATGCATCAAGGTTTCGACAAGTATTCACTACAGATTTGTTAGCATGTGCATTTCTGATCTTTCATCCACATACAAGTCATATTGACACTTAGAAGCATTTTCTCAGATTTCAAATATATTTCCTACTGCCAGTTTTGAAAGTGAGGCAGATTTTGCAGAAAAATGCTTTTGGAGTGAGTTCTACCCAATGGACATGAAATTTAAATGCTTCCACTCATCGAGAAATTCCGTGTTCCAAACATGCTATGTGCATCACGGATTCGACAAACACTCTTTAATGAGTTGTGAACATTAGTATTACCGAATTTTCATCCACCAAACAAGGCATATTTACACGTAGAAAGACTTTTTCAGATTTAGTAGATATCTCCTAAAGTCAGTTTCTGAAATCATGCAGTTTATGCAAAAGAATTCTCTTGGAGCGAGTTCTACTCAATAGACATGTAATTTACATTTTTTCCCTCAGTATGATATTCCGTGATCTGAACACGCAACATGCATCACTGATTCGAAAAATAATCTTTAAGGAGTTGTGAGCATGAGGATTACCAAACTGTCATCTGCCATAAAAGGCATATTTACACCTAGAAACCGTTACTCTGAGTTCGCAGTGTTTTCCAAATGTCAGTTTTGAATGTGAGGTAGTTTTTGCAGAAAAATGCTCTTGGAGTGAGTTCTACACAATAGACATGTAATTTACATAGATTGGCTCACCGTGAAATTCCGTGTTCCGAGAAAGCTGCATGCATCACAGAATCGACACAAATTCACTACAGATTTGTTAGCATGTGGATTACCGTACTTTCATCCACCATACAAGGCATAATGGCGCTTACAAGCATTTTCTCATTTTTTGAAAGTTTTTCCTAACGCCAGTTTCGAAAATGAGGCAGTTTTCACCGAAAAATTCTCTTGCAGAGAGTTCTACACAGTAGACATTTGATTTACATAGGTTCGATCACCGTCAAATTCTGTGTTCCGAGAAAGTTGCATGCATAACAGTTTCGACAAATATTCACTACAGAATTTTTTAGCATGTGGATTACTGTACTTTCATCCACCATTAAAGTCATATTTGCCTTAGAAACATTTTCTCAGATTTCGAACTCTTTTCCTTATGCCAGTTTTGAAAATGAGGCAGATTTCACAGAAAAATACTTTTGGAGTGAGTTCTACCCAATAAATATGTAATTTACAAAGTTTCTTTCACCATGATATTCTGTGTTCTGAATATGATACGTGCATCACGGATTCGACAAACATTTTTAATGAGTTGTGTACATGTGGATTACCAAACTTTCATCCACCAAACATGGCATATTTACACCTAGAAATGTTTCTCCTCTTTTGCAGATTTGTCCTCATGCCCGTTGCAAATAACAGGCAGATTTCACAGGAAAATCCTCTTCGATCGTGTTCTATCCAATAGACATGAAATTTACAATGTTTCACTTACCATGACATTCCGTGTTCATAACACGCTACATGCATACTGGATTTATAAAACATTCATTACTGATTCGAGAGCATGTGGATTTCCGAAATTTAACCCACCATACAAGGCATATTTACATCTAGAAATATTTACTCTGCTTTCACAGCTTTTTCCTAATTTCAGGTTTTAAAATCATGAAGTTTTCTCAGGAAAAAACCTCTTCAAGCGAGTTCTATCCAGAGGAATTGTAATTTAAGCAGTTTCCCTCAAAGTGACTTTCCGTTTTCTGAACATGCTTCATGCATCACGGATTTGACAAACGTTAATTACTCAGTTGTGTGCATGTGGATGACAGAACTTTCATCCACCATATAAGTCATATATACACCTAGAAATATTTACTCTGATTTCACTACTTTTTCCTACCGTCTGTTTTGAAAATCATGATGTTTTTGCAGAAGTAATCTCTGCAAGCGAGTTCGACCCAGTAGAATTGTAATTTCAATAGTTACCCACAAAGTGACTTTCCATGGTCCGAACATGCTAAATTCATCACGGATTTGACAAACATTCATTACTCAGTTGTGTGCATGTGGATTACAGAACTTTCATCCACCATACAAGGCATAAATACACCTAGAAATATTTACTCTGATTTCACAGATTTTTCCTAACGTCAGTCTCGAAAATCATAAAGATTTCTCAGAAAAAATCTCTGCATGTGAGTTCTACCCATTAGAATTGCAATTTCAATTGTTTCCCACAAAGTGACTTTCCGTGGTCCGAACACACTGCATTCATCACGGATTTGACAAACATTCATTAGTCAGTTGTGTGCCTGTGATTTACGGAACTTTCATCCACCATATAATGCATATATACACCTTGAAAATATTATTCTGATTTTGAAGCTTTTTCCTAACTGCAGTTTAGAATATCAGGCAACTTTTGCAGGATAATTCTCTTGTAGAGTGTTCTACACAATAGACATGTAATTTACATAGATCCCCTCGCCGTGACATGCCGTGCTCCAAACATGCTACATGCACCGCAGTTCGACAAATATTAACTGCTGAGTTGTTAGCATGTGGATTAATGTACTTTCATCTACCATACAATGTATATATATACAGCTAGAAGCATGTACTCAGTATTTGCAGATATTTCTTAATGCCAGTTTCGAAAATAAGACCGTTTTCACAGAAAAATCCTCTTGGAGTGAGTTCTATCCAATAGACTTGTAATTTACATAGTTTCAGTTACCATGACATTCCGTGTTCCGAATACATTACATGCATCACAGATTCTACAACATTCTTTATTGAGTGTAAGCATGTGCTTTACAAACTTTCATCCACCACACAAGACATATTAGCACCTAGAAACATTAACTCTGAGTTCGCAGCAATTTCCTAATAGCAGTTTTGAAAATTAAGCATTTTTCTAAGGAAAAAAGTGTTGGAGCGATTTCTACCCACTAGGCATGTAATTTACATAGATTCCATTGCTGTGAAATTACGTCTTTCGAACACGCTACATGCATAACGGATTTGACAAATATTCACTACAAATGTGTTTGCATGTGTATTACGAAACTTTCAACACAATAAAAGGCATAGTGACACTTAGAATCATTTTCTCTGATTTCACAGAGATTTCCAATCGCCAGATTCCAAAATGCAGCAGATTTCACAGCAAAAAGCTCTTGGAGCAAGTTCTACCCAAGAGACATGTAATTTACATAGATTCACTCACCGTGAAACTCCGTGTTCTGAACACGCTACATGCATCTCAGATTCCACAAATATTCACTACAGAGTTATGAGCATATGTTTTACCGTACTTTCATCCACCATAGAAGGCATACTGACACTTACAAGCATTTTCTCATTTTTTGAAAGTTTTACCTAAAGCCAGTTTCAAAAATGAGGCAGTTTTCACAGAAAAATATTCTTGGAGAGAGTTCTTCACAATAGACATGTAATTTACATAGATTCTCTCAACGTCAAAATCTGTGTTCTGACAAATTTGCATGCATCAAGGTTTCGACAAGTATTCACTACAGATTTGTTAGCATGTGCATTTCTGATCTTTCATCCACATACAAGTCATATTGACACTTAGAAGCATTTTCTCAGATTTCGAATATATTTCCTATTGCCAGTTTTGAAAGTGAGGCAGATTTTGCAGAAAAATGCTTTTGGAGCGAGTTCTACCCAATGGACATGAAATTTAAATGCTTCCACTCATCGAGAAATTCCGTGTTCCAAACATGCTATGTGCATCACGGATTCGACAAACACTCTTTAATGAGTCGTGAACATTAGTATTACCGAATTTTCATCCACCAAACAAGGCATATTTACACGTAGAAAGACTTCTTCAGATTTAGTAGATATCTCCTAATGTCAGTTTCTGAAATCATGCAGTTTATGCAAAAGAATTCTCTTGGAGCGAGTTCTACTCAATAGACATGTAATTTACATTTTTTCCCTCAGTATGATATTCCGTGATCTGAACACGCAACATGCATCACTGATTCGAAAAATAATCTTTAAGGAGTTGTGAGCATGAGGATTACCAAACTGTCATCTGCCATAAAAGGCATATTTACACCTAGAAACCATTACTCTGAGTTCGCAGTGTTTTCCAAATATCAGTTTTGAATGTGAGGTAGTTTTTGCAGAAAAATGCTCTTGGAGTGAGTTCTACACAATAGTCATGTAATTTACATAGATTGGCTCACCGTGAAATTCCGTGTTCCGAGAAAGCTGCATGCATCACAGAATCGACACAAATTCACTACAGATTTGTTAGCATGTGGATTACCGTACTTTCATCCACCATACAAGGCATAATGGCGCTTACAAGCATTTTCTCATTTTTTGAAAGTTTTTCCTAACGCCAGTTTCGAAAATGAGGCAGTTTTCACCGAAAAATTCTCTTGCAGAGAGTTCTACACAGTAGACATTTGATTTACATAGGTTCGATCACCGTCAAATTCTGTGTTCTGAGAAAGTTGCATGCATAACAGTTTCGACAAATATTCACTACAGAATTTTTTAGCATGTGGATTACTGTACTTTCATCCACCATTAAAGTCATATTTGCCTTAGAAACATTTTCTCAGATTTCGAACTCTTTTCCTTATGCCAGTTTTGAAAATGAGGCAGATTTCACAGAAAAATACTTTTGGAGTGAGTTCTACCCAATAAATATGTAATTTACAAAGTTTCTTTCACCATGATATTCTGTGTTCTGAATATGATACGTGCATCACGGATTCGACAAACATTTTTAATGAGTTGTGTACATGTGGATTACCAAACTTTCATCCACCAAACATGGCATATTTACACCTAGAAATGTTTCTCCTCTTTTGCAGATTTGTCCTAATGCCCGTTGCAAATAACAGGCAGATTTCACAGGAAAATCCTCTTCGATCGTGTTCTATCCAATAGACATGAAATTTACAATGTTTCACTTACCATGACATTCCGTGTTCATAACACGCTACATGCATACTGGATTTATAAAACATTCATTACTGATTCGAGAGCATGTGGATTTCTGAAATTTAACCCACCATACAAGGCATATTTACACCTAGAAATATTTACTCTGCTTTCACAGCTTTTTCCTAATTTCAGGTTTTAAAATCATGAAGTTTTCTCAGGAAAAAACCTCTTCAAGCGAGTTCTATCCAGAGGAATTGTAATTTAAGCAGTTTCCCTCAAAGTGACTTTCCGTTTTCTGAACATGCTTCATGCATCACGGATTTGACAAACGTTAATTACTCAGTTGTGTGCATGTGGATGACAGAACTTTCATCCACCATATAAGTCATATATACACCTAGAAATATTTACTCTGATTTCACTACTTTTTCCTACCGTCTGTTTTGAAAATCATGATGTTTTTGCAGAAGTAATCTCTGCAAGCGAGTTCGACCCAGTAGAATTGTAATTTCAATAGTTACCCACAAAGTGACTTTCCATGGTCCGAACATGCTAAATTCATCACGGATTTGACAAACATTCATTACTCAGTTGTGTGCATGTGGATTACAGAACTTTCATCCACCATACAAGGCATAAATACACCTAGAAATATTTACTCTGATTTCACAGATTTTTCCTAACGTCAGTCTCGAAAATCATAAAGATTTCTCAGAAAAAATCTCTGCATGTGAGTTCTACCCATTAGAATTGCAATTTCAATTGTTTCCCACAAAGTGACTTTCCGTGGTCCGAACACACTGCATTCATCACGGATTTGACAAACATTCATTAGTCAGTTGTGTGCCTGTGATTTACGGAACTTTCATCCACCATATAATGCATATATACACCTTGAAAATATTATTCTGATTTTGAAGCTTTTTCCTAACTGCAGTTTAGAATATCAGGCAACTTTTGCAGGATAATTCTCTTGTAGAGTGTTCTACACAATAGACATGTAATTTACATAGATCCCCTCGCCGTGACATGCCGTGCTCCAAACATGCTACATGCACCGCAGTTCGACAAATATTAACTGCTGAGTTGTTAGCATGTGGATTAATGTACTTTCATCTACCATACAATGTATATATATACAGCTAGAAGCATGTACTCAGTATTTGCAGATATTTCTTAATGCCAGTTTCGAAAATAAGACCGTTTTCACAGAAAAATCCTCTTGGAGTGAGTTCTATCCAATAGACTTGTAATTTACATAGTTTCAGTTACCATGACATTCCGTGTTCCGAATACATTACATGCATCACAGATTCTACAACATTCTTTATTGAGTGTAAGCATGTGCTTTACAAACTTTCATCCACCACACAAGACATATTAGCACCTAGAAACATTAACTCTGAGTTCGCAGCAATTTCCTAATAGCAGTTTTGAAAATTAAGCATTTTTCTAAGGAAAAAAGTGTTGGAGCGATTTCTACCCACTAGGCATGTAATTTACATAGATTCCATTGCTGTGAAATTACGTCTTTCGAACACGCTACATGCATAACGGATTTGACAAATATTCACTACAAATGTGTTTGCATGTGGATTACCGAACTTTCAACACAATAAAAGGCATAGTGACACTTAGAATCATTTTCTCTGATTTCACAGAGATTTCCAATCGCCAGATTCCAAAATGCAGCAGATTTCACAGCAAAAAGCTCTTGGAGCAAGTTCTACCCAAGAGACATGTAATTTACATAGATTCACTCACCGTGAAACTCCGTGTTCTGAACACGCTACATGCATCTCAGATTCCACAAATATTCACTACAGAGTTATGAGCATATGTTTTACCGTACTTTCATCCACCATAGAAGGCATACTGACACTTACAAGCATTTTCTCATTTTTTGAAAGTTTTACCTAAAGCCAGTTTCAAAAATGAGGCAGTTTTCACAGAAAAATATTCTTGGAGAGAGTTCTTCACAATAGACATGTAATTTACATAGATTCTCTCAACGTCAAAATCTGTGTTCTGACAAATTTGCATGCATCAAGGTTTCGACAAGTATTCACTACAGATTTGTTAGCATGTGCATTTCTGATCTTTCATCCACATACAAGTCATATTGACACTTAGAAGCATTTTCTCAGATTTCGAATATATTTCCTATTGCCAGTTTTGAAAGTGAGGCAGATTTTGCAGAAAAATGCTTTTGGAGCGAGTTCTACCCAATGGACATGAAATTTAAATGCTTCCACTCATCGAGAAATTCCGTGTTCCAAACATGCTATGTGCATCACGGATTCGACAAACACTCTTTAATGAGTCGTGAACATTAGTATTACCGAATTTTCATCCACCAAACAAGGCATATTTACACGTAGAAAGACTTCTTCAGATTTAGTAGATATCTCCTAATGTCAGTTTCTGAAATCATGCAGTTTATGCAAAAGAATTCTCTTGGAGCGAGTTCTACTCAATAGACATGTAATTTACACTTTTTCCCTCAGTATGATATTCCGTGATCTGAACACGCAACATGCATCACTGATTCGAAAAATAATCTTTAAGGAGTTGTGAGCATGAGGATTACCAAACTGTCATCTGCCATAAAAGGCATATTTACACCTAGAAACCATTACTCTGAGTTCGCAGTGTTTTCCAAATATCAGTTTTGAATGTGAGGTAGTTTTTGCAGAAAAATGCTCTTGGAGTGAGTTCTACACAATAGACATGTAATTTACATAGATTGGCTCACCGTGAAATTCCGTGTTCCGAGAAAGCTGCATGCATCACAGAATCGACACAAATTCACTACAGATTTGTTAGCATGTGGATTACCGTACTTTCATCCACCATACAAGGCATAATGGCGCTTACAAGCATTTTCTCATTTTTTGAAAGTTTTTCCTAACGCCAGTTTCGAAAATGAGGCAGTTTTCACCGAAAAATTCTCTTGCAGAGAGTTCTACACAGTAGACATTTGATTTACATAGGTTCGATCACCGTCAAATTCTGTGTTCTGAGAAAGTTGCATGCATAACAGTTTCGACAAATATTCACTACAGAATTTTTTAGCATGTGGATTACTGTACTTTCATCCACCATTAAAGTCATATTTGCCTTAGAAACATTTTCTCAGATTTCGAACTCTTTTCCTTATGCCAGTTTTGAAAATGAGGCAGATTTCACAGAAAAATACTTTTGGAGTGAGTTCTACCCAATAAATATGTAATTTACAAAGTTTCTTTCACCATGATATTCTGTGTTCTGAATATGATACGTGCATCACGGATTCGACAAACATTTTTAATGAGTTGTGTACATGTGGATTACCAAACTTTCATCCACCAAACATGGCATATTTACACCTAGAAATGTTTCTCCTCTTTTGCAGATTTGTCCTAATGCCCGTTGCAAATAACAGGCAGATTTCACAGGAAAATCCTCTTCGATCGTGTTCTATCCAATAGACATGAAATTTACAATGTTTCACTTACCATGACATTCCGTGTTCATAACACGCTACATGCATACTGGATTTATAAAACATTCATTACTGATTCGAGAGCATGTGGATTTCTGAAATTTAACCCACCATACAAGGCATATTTACACCTAGAAATATTTACTCTGCTTTCACAGCTTTTTCCTAATTTCAGGTTTTAAAATCATGAAGTTTTCTCAGGAAAAAACCTCTTCAAGCGAGTTCTATCCAGAGGAATTGTAATTTAAGCAGTTTCCCTCAAAGTGACTTTCCGTTTTCTGAACATGCTTCATGCATCACGGATTTGACAAACGTTAATTACTCAGTTGTGTGCATGTGGATGACAGAACTTTCATCCACCATATAAGTCATATATACACCTAGAAATATTTACTCTGATTTCACTACTTTTTCCTACCGTCTGTTTTGAAAATCATGATGTTTTTGCAGAAGTAATCTCTGCAAGCGAGTTCGACCCAGTAGAATTGTAATTTCAATAGTTACCCACAAAGTGACTTTCCATGGTCCGAACATGCTAAATTCATCACGGATTTGACAAACATTCATTACTCAGTTGTGTGCATGTGGATTACAGAACTTTCATCCACCATACAAGGCATAAATACACCTAGAAATATTTACTCTGATTTCACAGATTTTTCCTAACGTCAGTCTCGAAAATCATAAAGATTTCTCAGAAAAAATCTCTGCATGTGAGTTCTACCCATTAGAATTGCAATTTCAATTGTTTCCCACAAAGTGACTTTCCGTGGTCCGAACACACTGCATTCATCACGGATTTGACAAACATTCATTAGTCAGTTGTGTGCCTGTGATTTACGGAACTTTCATCCACCATATAATGCATATATACACCTTGAAAATATTATTCTGATTTTGAAGCTTTTTCCTAACTGCAGTTTAGAATATCAGGCAACTTTTGCAGGATAATTCTCTTGTAGAGTGTTCTACACAATAGACATGTAATTTACATAGATCCCCTCGCCGTGACATGCCGTGCTCCAAACATGCTACATGCACCGCAGTTCGACAAATATTAACTGCTGAGTTGTTAGCATGTGGATTAATGTACTTTCATCTACCATACAATGTATATATATACAGCTAGAAGCATGTACTCAGTATTTGCAGATATTTCTTAATGCCAGTTTCGAAAATAAGACCGTTTTCACAGAAAAATCCTCTTGGAGTGAGTTCTATCCAATAGACTTGTAATTTACATAGTTTCAGTTACCATGACATTCCGTGTTCCGAATACATTACATGCATCACAGATTCTACAACATTCTTTATTGAGTGTAAGCATGTGCTTTACAAACTTTCATCCACCACACAAGACATATTAGCACCTAGAAACATTAACTCTGAGTTCGCAGCAATTTCCTAATAGCAGTTTTGAAAATTAAGCATTTTTCTAAGGAAAAAAGTGTTGGAGCGATTTCTACCCACTAGGCATGTAATTTACATAGATTCCATTGCTGTGAAATTACGTCTTTCGAACACGCTACATGCATAACGGATTTGACAAATATTCACTACAAATGTGTTTGCATGTGGATTACCGAACTTTCAACACAATAAAAGGCATAGTGACACTTAGAATCATTTTCTCTGATTTCACAGAGATTTCCAATCGCCAGATTCCAAAATGCAGCAGATTTCACAGCAAAAAGCTCTTGGAGCAAGTTCTACCCAAGAGACATGTAATTTACATAGATTCACTCACCGTGAAACTCCGTGTTCTGAACACGCTACATGCATCTCAGATTCCACAAATATTCACTACAGAGTTATGAGCATATGTTTTACCGTACTTTCATCCACCATAGAAGGCATACTGACACTTACAAGCATTTTCTCATTTTTTGAAAGTTTTACCTAAAGCCAGTTTCAAAAATGAGGCAGTTTTCACAGAAAAATATTCTTGGAGAGAGTTCTTCACAATAGACATGTAATTTACATAGATTCTCTCAACGTCAAAATCTGTGTTCTGACAAATTTGCATGCATCAAGGTTTCGACAAGTATTCACTACAGATTTGTTAGCATGTGCATTTCTGATCTTTCATCCACATACAAGTCATATTGACACTTAGAAGCATTTTCTCAGATTTCGAATATATTTCCTATTGCCAGTTTTGAAAGTGAGGCAGATTTTGCAGAAAAATGCTTTTGGAGCGAGTTCTACCCAATGGACATGAAATTTAAATGCTTCCACTCATCGAGAAATTCCGTGTTCCAAACATGCTATGTGCATCACGGATTCGACAAACACTCTTTAATGAGTCGTGAACATTAGTATTACCGAATTTTCATCCACCAAACAAGGCATATTTACACGTAGAAAGACTTCTTCAGATTTAGTAGATATCTCCTAATGTCAGTTTCTGAAATCATGCAGTTTATGCAAAAGAATTCTCTTGGAGCGAGTTCTACTCAATAGACATGTAATTTACATTTTTTCCCTCAGTATGATATTCCGTGATCTGAACACGCAACATGCATCACTGATTCGAAAAATAATCTTTAAGGAGTTGTGAGCATGAGGATTACCAAACTGTCATCTGCCATAAAAGGCATATTTACACCTAGAAACCATTACTCTGAGTTCGCAGTGTTTTCCAAATATCAGTTTTGAATGTGAGGTAGTTTTTGCAGAAAAATGCTCTTGGAGTGAGTTCTACACAATAGACATGTAATTTACATAGATTGGCTCACCGTGAAATTCCGTGTTCCGAGAAAGCTGCATGCATCACAGAATCGACACAAATTCACTACAGATTTGTTAGCATGTGGATTACCGTACTTTCATCCACCATACAAGGCATAATGGCGCTTACAAGCATTTTCTCATTTTTTGAAAGTTTTTCCTAACGCCAGTTTCGAAAATGAGGCAGTTTTCACCGAAAAATTCTCTTGCAGAGAGTTCTACACAGTAGACATTTGATTTACATAGGTTCGATCACCGTCAAATTCTGTGTTCCGAGAAAGTTGCATGCATAACAGTTTCGACAAATATTCACTACAGAATTTTTTAGCATGTGGATTACTGTACTTTCATCCACCATTAAAGTCATATTTGCCTTAGAAACATTTTCTCAGATTTCGAACTCTTTTCCTTATGCCAGTTTTGAAAATGAGGCAGATTTCACAGAAAAATACTTTTGGAGTGAGTTCTACCCAATAAATATGTAATTTACAAAGTTTCTTTCACCATGATATTCTGTGTTCTGAATATGATACGTGCATCACGGATTCGACAAACATTTTTAATGAGTTGTGTATATGTGGATTACCAAACTTTCATCCACCAAACATGGCATATTTACACCTAGAAATGTTTCTCCTCTTTTGCAGATTTGTCCTAATGCCCGTTGCAAATAACAGGCAGATTTCACAGGAAAATCCTCTTCGATCGTGTTCTATCCAATAGACATGAAATTTACAATGTTTCACTTACCATGACATTCCGTGTTCATAACACGCTACATGCATACTGGATTTATAAAACATTCATTACTGATTCGAGAGCATGTGGATTTCCGAAATTTAACCCACCATACAAGGCATATTTACACCTAGAAATATTTACTCTGCTTTCACAGCTTTTTCCTAATTTCAGGTTTTAAAATCATGAAGTTTTCTCAGGAAAAAACCTCTTCAAGCGAGTTCTATCCAGAGGAATTGTAATTTAAGCAGTTTCCCTCAAAGTGACTTTCCGTTTTCTGAACATGCTTCATGCATCACGGATTTGACAAACGTTAATTACTCAGTTGTGTGCATGTGGATGACAGAACTTTCATCCACCATATAAGTCATATATACACCTAGAAATATTTACTCTGATTTCACTACTTTTTCCTACCGTCTGTTTTGAAAATCATGATGTTTTTGCAGAAGTAATCTCTGCAAGCGAGTTCGACCCAGTAGAATTGTAATTTCAATAGTTACCCACAAAGTGACTTTCCATGGTCCGAACATGCTAAATTCATCACGGATTTGACAAACATTCATTACTCAGTTGTGTGCATGTGGATTACAGAACTTTCATCCACCATACAAGGCATAAATACACCTAGAAATATTTACTCTGATTTCACAGATTTTTCCTAACGTCAGTCTCGAAAATCATAAAGATTTCTCAGAAAAAATCTCTGCATGTGAGTTCTACCCATTAGAATTGCAATTTCAATTGTTTCCCACAAAGTGACTTTCCGTGGTCCGAACACACTGCATTCATCACGGATTTGACAAACATTCATTAGTCAGTTGTGTGCCTGTGATTTACGGAACTTTCATCCACCATATAATGCATATATACACCTTGAAAATATTATTCTGATTTTGAAGCTTTTTCCTAACTGCAGTTTAGAATATCAGGCAACTTTTGCAGGATAATTCTCTTGTAGAGTGTTCTACACAATAGACATGTAATTTACATAGATCCCCTCGCCGTGACATGCCGTGCTCCAAACATGCTACATGCACCGCAGTTCGACAAATATTAACTGCTGAGTTGTTAGCATGTGGATTAATGTACTTTCATCTACCATACAATGTATATATATACAGCTAGAAGCATGTACTCAGTATTTGCAGATATTTCTTAATGCCAGTTTCGAAAATAAGACCGTTTTCACAGAAAAATCCTCTTGGAGTGAGTTCTATCCAATAGACTTGTAATTTACATAGTTTCAGTTACCATGACATTCCGTGTTCCGAATACATTACATGCATCACAGATTCTACAACATTCTTTATTGAGTGTAAGCATGTGCTTTACAAACTTTCATCCACCACACAAGACATATTAGCACCTAGAAACATTAACTCTGAGTTCGCAGCAATTTCCTAATAGCAGTTTTGAAAATTAAGCATTTTTCTAAGGAAAAAAGTGTTGGAGCGATTTCTACCCACTAGGCATGTAATTTACATAGATTCCATTGCTGTGAAATTACGTCTTTCGAACACGCTACATGCATAACGGATTTGACAAATATTCACTACAAATGTGTTTGCATGTGGATTACCGAACTTTCAACACAATAAAAGGCATAGTGACACTTAGAATCATTTTCTCTGATTTCACAGAGATTTCCAATCGCCAGATTCCAAAATGCAGCAGATTTCACAGCAAAAAGCTCTTGGAGCAAGTTCTACCCAAGAGACATGTAATTTACATAGATTCACTCACCGTGAAACTCCGTGTTCTGAACACGCTACATGCATCTCAGATTCCACAAATATTCACTACAGAGTTATGAGCATATGTTTTACCGTACTTTCATCCACCATAGAAGGCATACTGACACTTACAAGCATTTTCTCATTTTTTGAAAGTTTTACCTAAAGCCAGTTTCAAAAATGAGGCAGTTTTCACAGAAAAATATTCTTGGAGAGAGTTCTTCACAATAGACATGTAATTTACATAGATTCTCTCACCGTCAAAATCTGTGTTCTGACAAATTTGCATGCATCAAGGTTTCGACAAGTATTCACTACAGATTTGTTAGCATGTGCATTTCTGATCTTTCATCCACATACAAGTCATATTGACACTTAGAAGCATTTTCTCAGATTTCGAATATATTTCCTACTGCCAGTTTTGAAAGTGAGGCAGATTTTGCAGAAAAATGCTTTTGGAGTGAGTTCTACCCAATGGACATGAAATTTAAATGCTTCCACTCATCGAGAAATTCCGTGTTCCAAACATGCTATGTGCATCACGGATTCGACAAACACTCTTTAATGAGTTGTGAACATTAGTATTACCGAATTTTCATCCACCAAACAAGGCATATTTACACGTAGAAAGACTTTTTCAGATTTAGTAGATATCTCCTAATGTCAGTTTCTGAAATCATGCAGTTTATGCAAAAGAATTCTCTTGGAGCGAGTTCTACTCAATAGACATGTAATTTACATTTTTTCCCTCAGTATGATATTCCGTGATCTGAACACGCAACATGCATCACTGATTCGAAAAATAATCTTTAAGGAGTTGTGAGCATGAGGATTACCAAACTGTCATCTGCCATAAAAGGCATATTTACACCTAGAAACCATTACTCTGAGTTCGCAGTGTTTTCCAAATGTCAGTTTTGAATGTGAGGTAGTTTTTGCAGAAAAATGCTCTTGGAGTGAGTTCTACACAATAGACATGTAATTTACATAGATTGGCTCACCGTGAAATTCCGTGTTCCGAGAAAGCTGCATGCATCACAGAATCGACACAAATTCACTACAGATTTGTTAGCATGTGGATTACCGTACTTTCATCCACCATACAAGGCATAATGGCGCTTACAAGCATTTTCTCATTTTTTGAAAGTTTTTCCTAATGCCAGTTTCGAAAATGAGGCAGTTTTCACCGAAAAATTCTCTTGCAGAGAGTTCTACACAGTAGACATTTGATTTACATAGGTTCGATCACCGTCAAATTCTGTGTTCCGAGAAAGTTGCATGCATAACAGTTTCGACAAATATTCACTACAGAATTTTTTAGCATGTGGATTACTGTACTTTCATCCACCATTAAAGTCATATTTGCCTTAGAAACATTTTCTCAGATTTCGAACTCTTTTCCTTATGCCAGTTTTGAAAATGAGGCAGATTTCACAGAAAAATACTTTTGGAGTGAGTTCTACCCAATAAATATGTAATTTACAAAGTTTCTTTCACCATGATATTCTGTGTTCTGAATATGATACGTGCATCACGGATTCGACAAACATTTTTAATGAGTTGTGTACATGTGGATTACCAAACTTTCATCCACCAAACATGGCATATTTACACCTAGAAATGTTTCTCCTCTTTTGCAGATTTGTCCTAATGCCCGTTGCAAATAACAGGCAGATTTCACAGGAAAATCCTCTTCGATCGTGTTCTATCCAATAGACATGAAATTTACAATGTTTCACTTACCATGACATTCCGTGTTCATAACACGCTACATGCATACTGGATTTATAAAACATTCATTACTGATTCGAGAGCATGTGGATTTCCGAAATTTAACCCACCATACAAGGCATATTTACATCTAGAAATATTTACTCTGCTTTCACAGCTTTTTCCTAATTTCAGGTTTTAAAATCATGAAGTTTTCTCAGGAAAAAACCTCTTCAAGCGAGTTCTATCCAGAGGAATTGTAATTTAAGCAGTTTCCCTCAAAGTGACTTTCCGTTTTCTGAACATGCTTCATGCATCACGGATTTGACAAACGTTAATTACTCAGTTGTGTGCATGTGGATGACAGAACTTTCATCCACCATATAAGTCATATATACACCTAGAAATATTTACTCTGATTTCACTACTTTTTCCTACCGTCTGTTTTGAAAATCATGATGTTTTTGCAGAAGTAATCTCTGCAAGCGAGTTCGACCCAGTAGAATTGTAATTTCAATAGTTACCCACAAAGTGACTTTCCATGGTCCGAACATGCTAAATTCATCACGGATTTGACAAACATTCATTACTCAGTTGTGTGCATGTGGATTACAGAACTTTCATCCACCATACAAGGCATAAATACACCTAGAAATATTTACTCTGATTTCACAGATTTTTCCTAACGTCAGTCTCGAAAATCATAAAGATTTCTCAGAAAAAATCTCTGCATGTGAGTTCTACCCATTAGAATTGCAATTTCAATTGTTTCCCACAAAGTGACTTTCCGTGGTCCGAACACACTGCATTCATCACGGATTTGACAAACATTCATTAGTCAGTTGTGTGCCTGTGATTTACGGAACTTTCATCCACCATATAATGCATATATACACCTTGAAAATATTATTCTGATTTTGAAGCTTTTTCCTAACTGCAGTTTAGAATATCAGGCAACTTTTGCAGGATAATTCTCTTGTAGAGTGTTCTACACAATAGACATGTAATTTACATAGATCCCCTCGCCGTGACATACCGTGCTCCAAACATGCTACATGCACCGCAGTTCGACAAATATTAACTGCTGAGTTGTTAGCATGTGGATTAATGTACTTTCATCTACCATACAATGTATATATATACAGCTAGAAGCATGTACTCAGTATTTGCAGATATTTCTTAATGCCAGTTTCGAAAATAAGACCGTTTTCACAGAAAAATCCTCTTGGAGTGAGTTCTATCCAATAGACTTGTAATTTACATAGTTTCAGTTACCATGACATTCCGTGTTCCGAATACATTACATGCATCACAGATTCTACAACATTCTTTATTGAGTGTAAGCATGTGCTTTACAAACTTTCATCCACCACACAAGACATATTAGCACCTAGAAACATTAACTCTGAGTTCGCAGCAATTTCCTAATAGCAGTTTTGAAAATTAAGCATTTTTCTAAGGAAAAAAGTGTTGGAGCGATTTCTACCCACTAGGCATGTAATTTACATAGATTCCATTGCTGTGAAATTACGTCTTTCGAACACGCTACATGCATAACGGATTTGACAAATATTCACTACAAATGTGTTTGCATGTGGATTACCGAACTTTCAACACAATAAAAGGCATAGTGACACTTAGAATCATTTTCTCTGATTTCACAGAGATTTCCAATCACCAGATTCCAAAATGCAGCAGATTTCACAGCAAAAAGCTCTTGGAGCAAGTTCTACCCAAGAGACATGTAATTTACATAGATTCACTCACCGTGAAACTCCGTGTTCTGAACACGCTACATGCATCTCAGATTCCACAAATATTCACTACAGAGTTATGAGCATATGTTTTACCGTACTTTCATCCACCATAGAAGGCATACTGACACTTACAAGCATTTTCTCATTTTTTGAAAGTTTTACCTAAAGCCAGTTTCAAAAATGAGGCAGTTTTCACAGAAAAATATTCTTGGAGAGAGTTCTTCACAATAGACATGTAATTTACATAGATTCTCTCACCGTCAAAATCTGTGTTCTGACAAATTTGCATGCATCAAGGTTTCGACAAGTATTCACTACAGATTTGTTAGCATGTGCATTTCTGATCTTTCATCCACATACAAGTCATATTGACACTTAGAAGCATTTTCTCAGATTTCGAATATATTTCCTACTGCCAGTTTTGAAAGTGAGGCAGATTTTGCAGAAAAATGCTTTTGGAGTGAGTTCTACCCAATGGACATGAAATTTAAATGCTTCCACTCATCGAGAAATTCCGTGTTCCAAACATGATATGTGCATCACGGATTCGACAAACACTCTTTAATGAGTCGTGAACATTAGTATTACCGAATTTTCATCCACCAAACAAGGCATATTTACACGTAGAAAGACTTTTTCAGATTTAGTAGATATCTCCTAATGTCAGTTTCTGAAATCATGCAGTTTATGCAAAAGAATTCTCTTGGAGCGAGTTCTACTCAATAGACATGTAATTTACATTTTTTCCCTCAGTATGATATTCCGTGATCTGAACACGCAACATGCATCACTGATTCGAAAAATAATCTTTAAGGAGTTGTGAGCATGAGGATTACCAAACTGTCATCTGCCATAAAAGGCATATTTACACCTAGAAACCATTACTCTGAGTTCGCATTGTTTTCCAAATGTCAGTTTTGAATGTGAGGTAGTTTTTGCAGAAAACTGCTCTTGGAGTGAGTTCTACACAATAGACATGTAATTTACATAGATTGGCTCACCGTGAAATTCCGTGTTCCGAGAAAGCTGCATGCATCACAGAATCGACACAAATTCACTACAGATTTGTTAGCATGTGGATTACCGTACTTTCATCCACCATACAAGGCATAATGGCGCTTACAAGCATTTTCTCATTTTTTGAAAGTTTTTCCTAACGCCAGTTTCGAAAATGAGGCAGTTTTCACCGAAAAATTCTCTTGCAGAGAGTTCTACACAGTAGACATTTGATTTACATAGGTTCGATCACCGTCAAATTCTGTGTTCCGAGAAAGTTGCATGCATAACAGTTTCGACAAATATTCACTACAGAATTTTTTAGCATGTGGATTACTGTACTTTCATCCACCATTAAAGTCATATTTGCCTTAGAAACATTTTCTCAGATTTCGAACTCTTTTCCTTATGCCAGTTTTGAAAATGAGGCAGATTTCACAGAAAAATACTTTTGGAGTGAGTTCTACCCAATAAATATGTAATTTACAAAGTTTCTTTCACCATGATATTCTGTGTTCTGAATATGATACGTGCATCACGGATTCGACAAACATTTTTAATGAGTTGTGTACATGTGGATTACCAAACTTTCATCCACCAAACATGGCATATTTACACCTAGAAATGTTTCTCCTCTTTTGCAGATTTGTCCTAATGCCCGTTGCAAATAACAGGCAGATTTCACAGGAAAATCCTCTTCGATCGTGTTCTATCCAATAGACATGAAATTTACAATGTTTCACTTACCATGACATTCCGTGTTCATAACACGCTACATGCATACTGGATTTATAAAACATTCATTACTGATTCGAGAGCATGTGGATTTCCGAAATTTAACCCACCATACAAGGCATATTTACACCTAGAAATATTTACTCTGCTTTCACAGCTTTTTCCTAATTTCAGGTTTTAAAATCATGAAGTTTTCTCAGGAAAAAACCTCTTCAAGCGAGTTCTATCCAGAGGAATTGTAATTTAAGCAGTTTCCCTCAAAGTGACTTTCCGTTTTCTGAACATGCTTCATGCATCACGGATTTGACAAACGTTAATTACTCAGTTGTGTGCATGTGGATGACAGAACTTTCATCCACCATATAAGTCATATATACACCTAGAAATATTTACTCTGATTTCACTACTTTTTCCTACCATCTGTTTTGAAAATCATGATGTTTTTGCAGAAGTAATCTCTGCAAGCGAGTTCGACCCAGTAGAATTGTAATTTCAATAGTTACCCACAAAGTGACTTTCCATGGTCCGAACATGCTAAATTCATCACGGATTTGACAAACATTCATTACTCAGTTGTGTGCATGTGGATTACAGAACTTTCATCCACCATACAAGGCATAAATACACCTAGAAATATTTACTCTGATTTCACAGATTTTTCCTAACGTCAGTCTCGAAAATCATAAAGATTTCTCAGAAAAAATCTCTGCATGTGAGTTCTACCCATTAGAATTGCAATTTCAATTGTTTCCCACAAAGTGACTTTCCGTGGTCCGAACACACTGCATTCATCACGGATTTGACAAACATTCATTAGTCAGTTGTGTGCCTGTGATTTACGGAACTTTCATCCACCATATAATGCATATATACACCTTGAAAATATTATTCTGATTTTGAAGCTTTTTCCTAACTGCAGTTTAGAATATCAGGCAACTTTTGCAGGATAATTCTCTTGTAGAGTGTTCTACACAATAGACATGTAATTTACATAGATCCCCTCGCCGTGACATGCCGTGCTCCAAACATGCTACATGCACCGCAGTTCGACAAATATTAACTGCTGAGTTGTTAGCATGTGGATTAATGTACTTTCATCTACCATACAATGTATATATATACAGCTAGAAGCATGTACTCAGTATTTGCAGATATTTCTTAATGCCAGTTTCGAAAATAAGACCGTTTTCACAGAAAAATCCTCTTGGAGTGAGTTCTATCCAATAGACTTGTAATTTACATAGTTTCAGTTACCATGACATTCCATGTTCCGAATACATTACATGCATCACAGATTCTACAACATTCTTTATTGAGTGTAAGCATGTGCTTTACAAACTTTCATCCACCACACAAGACATATTAGCACCTAGAAACATTAACTCTGAGTTCGCAGCAATTTCCTAATAGCAGTTTTGAAAATTAAGCATTTTTCTAAGGAAAAAAGTGTTGGAGCGATTTCTACCCACTAGGCATGTAATTTACATAGATTCCATTGCTGTGAAATTACGTCTTTCGAACACGCTACATGCATAACGGATTTGACAAATATTCACTACAAATGTGTTTGCTTGTGGATTACCGAACTTTCAACACAATAAAAGGCATAGTGACACTTAGAATCATTTTCTCTGATTTCACAGAGATTTCCAATCGCCAGATTCCAAAATGCAGCAGATTTCACAGCAAAAAGCTCTTGGAGCAAGTTCTACCCAAGAGACATGTAATTTACATAGATTCACTCACCGTGAAACTCCGTGTTCTGAACACGCTACATGCATCTCAGATTCCACAAATATTCACTACAGAGTTATGAGCATATGTTTTACCGTACTTTCATCCACCATAGAAGGCATACTGACACTTACAAGCATTTTCACATTTTTTGAAAGTTTTACCTAAAGCCAGTTTCAAAAATGAGGCAGTTTTCACAGAAAAATATTCTTGGAGAGAGTTCTTCACAATAGACATGTAATTTACATAGATTCTCTCACCGTCAAAATCTGTGTTCTGACAAATTTGCATGCATCAAGGTTTCGACAAGTATTCACTACAGATTTGTTAGCATGTGCATTTCTGATCTTTCATCCACATACAAGTCATATTGACACTTAGAAGCATTTTCTCAGATTTCGAATATATTTCCTACTGCCAGTTTTGAAAGTGAGGCAGATTTTGCAGAAAAATGCTTTTGGAGTGAGTTCTACCCAATGGACATGAAATTTAAATGCTTCCACTCATCGAGAAATTCCGTGTTCCAAACATGCTATGTGCATCACGGATTCGACAAACACTCTTTAATGAGTTGTGAACATTAGTATTACCGAATTTTCATCCACCAAACAAGGCATATTTACACGTAGAAAGACTTTTTCAGATTTAGTAGATATCTCCTAATGTCAGTTTCTGAAATCATGCAGTTTATGCAAAAGAATTCTCTTG
This sequence comes from Camelus bactrianus, assembly GCF_048773025.1. Taxonomy (NCBI): domain Eukaryota; kingdom Metazoa; phylum Chordata; class Mammalia; order Artiodactyla; family Camelidae; genus Camelus; species Camelus bactrianus. The sequence continues at coordinate 91,187,411 of NC_133546.1, forward strand.
GAGCGAGTTCTACTCAATAGACATGTAATTTACATTTTTTCCCTCAGTATGCTATTCCGTGATCTGAACACGCAACATGCATCACTGATTCGAAAAATAATCTTTAAGGAGTTGTGAGCATGAGGATTACCAAACTGTCATCTGCCATAAAAGGCATATTTACACCTAGAAACCGTTACTCTGAGTTCGCAGTGTTTTCCAAATGTCAGTTTTGAATGTGAGGTAGTTTTTGCAGAAAAATGCTCTTGGAGTGAGTTCTACACAATAGACATGTAATTTACATAGATTGGCTCACCGTGAAATTCCGTGTTCCGAGAAAGCTGCATGCATCACAGAATCGACACAAATTCACTACAGATTTGTTAGCATGTGGATTACCGTACTTTCATCCACCATACAAGGCATAATGGCGCTTACAAGCATTTTCTCATTTTTTGAAAGTTTTTCCTAACGCCAGTTTCGAAAATGAGGCAGTTTTCACCGAAAAATTCTCTTGCAGAGAGTTCTACACAGTAGACATTTGATTTACATAGGTTCGATCACCGTCAAATTCTGTGTTCCGAGAAAGTTGCATGCATAACAGTTTCGACAAATATTCACTACAGAATTTTTTAGCATGTGGATTACTGTACTTTCATCCACCATTAAAGTCATATTTGCCTTAGAAACATTTTCTCAGATTTCGAACTCTTTTCCTTATGCCAGTTTTGAAAATGAGGCAGATTTCACAGAAAAATACTTTTGGAGTGAGTTCTACCCAATAAATATGTAATTTACAAAGTTTCTTTCACCATGATATTCTGTGTTCTGAATATGATACGTGCATCACGGATTCGACAAACATTTTTAATGAGTTGTGTACATGTGGATTACCAAACTTTCATCCACCAAACATGGCATATTTACACCTAGAAATGTTTCTCCTCTTTTGCAGATTTGTCCTAAAGCCCGTTGCAAATAACGGGCAGATTTCACAGGAAAATCCTCTTCGATCGTGTTCTATCCAATAGACATGAAATTTACAATGTTTCACTTACCATGACATTCCGTGTTCATAACACGCTACATGCATACTGGATTTATAAAACATTCATTACTGATTCGAGAGCATGTGGATTTCCGAAATTTAACCCACCATACAAGGCATATTTACACCTAGAAATATTTACTCTGCTTTCACAGCTTTTTCCTAATTTCAGGTTTTAAAATCATGAAGTTTTCTCAGGAAAAAACCTCTTCAAGCGAGTTCTATCCAGAGGAATTGTAATTTAAGCAGTTTCCCTCAAAGTGACTTTCCGTTTTCTGAACATGCTTCATGCATCACGGATTTGACAAACGTTAATTACTCAGTTGTGTGCATGTGGATGACAGAACTTTCATCCACCATATAAGTCATATATACACCTAGAAATATTTACTCTGATTTCACTACTTTTTCCTACCGTCTGTTTTGAAAATCATGATGTTTTTGCAGAAGTAATCTCTGCAAGCGAGTTCGACCCAGTAGAATTGTAATTTCAATAGTTACCCACAAAGTGACTTTCCATGGTCCGAACATGCTAAATTCATCACGGATTTGACAAACATTCATTACTCAGTTGTGTGCATGTGGATTACAGAACTTTCATCCACCATACAAGGCATAAATACACCTAGAAATATTTACTCTGATTTCACAGATTTTTCCTAACGTCAGTCTCGAAAATCATAAATATTTCTCAGAAAAAATCTCTGCATGTGAGTTCTACCCATTAGAATTGCAATTTCAATTGTTTCCCACAAAGTGACTTTCCGTGGTCCGAACACACTGCATTCATCACGGATTTGACAAACATTCATTAGTCAGTTGTGTGCCTGTGATTTACGGAACTTTCATCCACCATATAATGCATATATACACCTTGAAAATATTATTCTGATTTTGAAGCTTTTTCCTAACTGCAGTTTAGAATATCAGGCAACTTTTGCAGGATAATTCTCTTGTAGAGTGTTCTACACAATAGACATGTAATTTACATAGATCCCCTCGCCGTGACATGCCGTGCTCCAAACATGCTACATGCACCGCAGTTCGACAAATATTAACTGCTGAGTTGTTAGCATGTGGATTAATGTACTTTCATCTACCATACAATGTATATATATACAGCTAGAAGCATGTACTCAGTATTTGCAGATATTTCTTAATGCCAGTTTCGAAAATAAGACCGTTTTCACAGAAAAATCCTCTTGGAGTGAGTTCTATCCAATAGACTTGTAATTTACATAGTTTCAGTTACCATGACATTCCATGTTCCGAATACATTACATGCATCACAGATTCTACAACATTCTTTATTGAGTGTAAGCATGTGCTTTACAAACTTTCATCCACCACACAAGACATATTAGCACCTAGAAACATTAACTCTGAGTTCGCAGCAATTTCCTAATAGCAGTTTTGAAAATTAAGCATTTTTCTAAGGAAAAAAGTGTTGGAGCGATTTCTACCCACTAGGCATGTAATTTACATAGATTCCATTGCTGTGAAATTACGTCTTTCGAACACGCTACATGCATAACGGATTTGACAAATATTCACTACAAATGTGTTTGCTTGTGGATTACCGAACTTTCAACACAATAAAAGGCATAGTGACACTTAGAATCATTTTCTCTGATTTCACAGAGATTTCCAATCGCCAGATTCCAAAATGCAGCAGATTTCACAGCAAAAAGCTCTTGGAGCAAGTTCTACCCAAGAGACATGTAATTTACATAGATTCACTCACCGTGAAACTCCGTGTTCTGAACACGCTACATGCATCTCAGATTCCACAAATATTCACTACAGAGTTATGAGCATATGTTTTACCGTACTTTCATCCACCATAGAAGGCATACTGACACTTACAAGCATTTTCTCATTTTTTGAAAGTTTTACCTAAAGCCAGTTTCAAAAATGAGGCAGTTTTCACAGAAAAATATTCTTGGAGAGAGTTCTTCACAATAGACATGTAATTTACATAGATTCTCTCACCGTCAAAATCTGTGTTCTGACAAATTTGCATGCATCAAGGTTTCGACAAGTATTCACTACAGATTTGTTAGCATGTGCATTTCTGATCTTTCATCCACATACAAGTCATATTGACACTTAGAAGCATTTTCTCAGATTTCGAATATATTTCCTACTGCCAGTTTTGAAAGTGAGGCAGATTTTGCAGAAAAATGCTTTTGGAGTGAGTTCTACCCAATGGACATGAAATTTAAATGCTTCCACTCATCGAGAAATTCCGTGTTCCAAACATGCTATGTGCATCACGGATTCGACAAACACTCTTTAATGAGTTGTGAACATTAGTATTACCGAATTTTCATCCACCAAACAAGGCATATTTACACGTAGAAAGACTTTTTCAGATTTAGTAGATATCTCCTAATGTCAGTTTCTGAAATCATGCAGTTTATGCAAAAGAATTCTCTTGGAGCGAGTTCTACTCAATAGACATGTAATTTACATTTTTTCACTCAGTATGACATTCCGTGTTCTGAACAAGCAACATGCATCACTGATTCGAAAAATAATCTTTAAGGAGTTGTGAGCATGAGGATTACCAAACTGTCATCTGCCATAAAAAGCATATTTACACCTAGAAACCATTACTCTGAGTTCGCAGTGTTTTCCAAATGTCAGTTTTGAATGTGAGGTAGTTTTTGCAGAAAAATGCTCTTGGAGTGAGTTCTACACAATAGACATGTAATTTACATAGATTGGCTCACCGTGAAATTCCGTGTTCCGAGAAAGCTGCATGCATCACAGAATCGACACAAATTCACTACAGATTTGTTAGCATGTGGATTACCGTACTTTCATCCACCATACAAGGCATAATGGCGCTTACAAGCATTTTCTCATTTTTTGAAAGTTTTTCCTAACGCCAGTTTCGAAAATGAGGCAGTTTTCACCGAAAAATTCTCTTGCAGAGAGTTCTACACAGTAGACATTTGATTTACATAGGTTCGATCACCGTCAAATTCTGTGTTCCGAGAAAGTTGCATGCATAACAGTTTCGACAAATATTCACTACAGAATTTTTTAGCATGTGGATTACTGTACTTTCATCCACCATTAAAGTCATATTTGCCTTAGAAACATTTTCTCAGATTTCGAACTCTTTTCCTTATGCCAGTTTTGAAAATGAGGCAGATTTCACAGAAAAATACTTTTGGAGTGAGTTCTACCCAATAAATATGTAATTTACAAAGTTTCTTTCACCATGATATTCTGTGTTCTGAATATGATACGTGCATCACGGATTCGACAAACATTTTTAATGAGTTGTGTACATGTGGATTACCAAACTTTCATCCACCAAACATGGCATATTTACACCTAGAAATGTTTCTCCTCTTTTGCAGATTTGTCCTAAAGCCCGTTGCAAATAACGGGCAGATTTCACAGGAAAATCCTCTTCGATCGTGTTCTATCCAATAGACATGAAATTTACAATGTTTCACTTACCATGACATTCCGTGTTCATAACACGCTACATGCATACTGGATTTATAAAACATTCATTACTGATTCGAGAGCATGTGGATTTCCGAAATTTAACCCACCATACAAGGCATATTTACACCTAGAAATATTTACTCTGCTTTCACAGCTTTTTCCTAATTTCAGGTTTTAAAATCATGAAGTTTTCTCAGGAAAAAACCTCTTCAAGCGAGTTCTATCCAGAGGAATTGTAATTTAAGCAGTTTCCCTCAAAGTGACTTTCCGTTTTCTGAACATGCTTCATGCATCACGGATTTGACAAACGTTAATTACTCAGTTGTGTGCATGTGGATGACAGAACTTTCATCCACCATATAAGTCATATATACACCTAGAAATATTTACTCTGATTTCACTACTTTTTCCTACCGTCTGTTTTGAAAATCATGATGTTTTTGCAGAAGTAATCTCTGCAAGCGAGTTCGACCCAGTAGAATTGTAATTTCAATAGTTACCCACAAAGTGACTTTCCATGGTCCGAACATGCTAAATTCATCACGGATTTGACAAACATTCATTACTCAGTTGTGTGCATGTGGATTACAGAACTTTCATCCACCATACAAGGCATAAATACACCTAGAAATATTTACTCTGATTTCACAGATTTTTCCTAACGTCAGTCTCGAAAATCATAAAGATTTCTCAGAAAAAATCTCTGCATGTGAGTTCTACCCATTAGAATTGCAATTTCAATTGTTTCCCACAAAGTGACTTTCCGTGGTCCGAACACACTGCATTCATCACGGATTTGACAAACATTCATTAGTCAGTTGTGTGCCTGTGATTTACGGAACTTTCATCCACCATATAATGCATATATACACCTTGAAAATATTATTCTGATTTTGAAGCTTTTTCCTAACTGCAGTTTAGAATATCAGGCAACTTTTGCAGGATAATTCTCTTGTAGAGTGTTCTACACAATAGACATGTAATTTACATAGATCCCCTCGCCGTGACATGCCGTGCTCCAAACATGCTACATGCACCGCAGTTCGACAAATATTAACTGCTGAGTTGTTAGCATGTGGATTAATGTACTTTCATCTACCATACAATGTATATATATACAGCTAGAAGCATGTACTCAGTATTTGCAGATATTTCTTAATGCCAGTTTCGAAAATAAGACCGTTTTCACAGAAAAATCCTCTTGGAGTGAGTTCTATCCAATAGACTTGTAATTTACATAGTTTCAGTTACCATGACATTCCATGTTCCGAATACATTACATGCATCACAGATTCTACAACATTCTTTATTGAGTGTAAGCATGTGCTTTACAAACTTTCATCCACCACACAAGACATATTAGCACCTAGAAACATTAACTCTGAGTTCGCAGCAATTTCCTAATAGCAGTTTTGAAAATTAAGCATTTTTCTAAGGAAAAAAGTGTTGGAGCGATTTCTACCCACTAGGCATGTAATTTACATAGATTCCATTGCTGTGAAATTACGTCTTTCGAACACGCTACATGCATAACGGATTTGACAAATATTCACTACAAATGTGTTTGCTTGTGGATTACCGAACTTTCAACACAATAAAAGGCATAGTGACACTTAGAATCATTTTCTCTGATTTCACAGAGATTTCCAATCGCCAGATTCCAAAATGCAGCAGATTTCACAGCAAAAAGCTCTTGGAGCAAGTTCTACCCAAGAGACATGTAATTTACATAGATTCACTCACCGTGAAACTCCGTGTTCTGAACACGCTACATGCATCTCAGATTCCACAAATATTCACTACAGAGTTATGAGCATATGTTTTACCGTACTTTCATCCACCATAGAAGGCATACTGACACTTACAAGCATTTTCTCATTTTTTGAAAGTTTTACCTAAAGCCAGTTTCAAAAATGAGGCAGTTTTCACAGAAAAATATTCTTGGAGAGAGTTCTTCACAATAGACATGTAATTTACATAGATTCTCTCACCGTCAAAATCTGTGTTCTGACAAATTTGCATGCATCAAGGTTTCGACAAGTATTCACTACAGATTTGTTAGCATGTGCATTTCTGATCTTTCATCCACATACAAGTCATATTGACACTTAGAAGCATTTTCTCAGATTTCGAATATATTTCCTACTGCCAGTTTTGAAAGTGAGGCAGATTTTGCAGAAAAATGCTTTTGGAGTGAGTTCTACCCAATGGACATGAAATTTAAATGCTTCCACTCATCGAGAAATTCCGTGTTCCAAACATGCTATGTGCATCACGGATTCGACAAACACTCTTTAATGAGTCGTGAACATTAGTATTACCGAATTTTCATCCACCAAACAAGGCATATTTACACGTAGAAAGACTTTTTCAGATTTAGTAGATATCTCCTAATGTCAGTTTCTGAAATCATGCAGTTTATGCAAAAGAATTCTCTTGGAGCGAGTTCTACTCAATAGACATGTAATTTACATTTTTTCCCTCAGTATGATATTCCGTGATCTGAACACGCAACATGCATCACTGATTCGAAAAATAATCTTTAAGGAGTTGTGAGCATGAGGATTACCAAACTGTCATCTGCCATAAAAGGCATATTTACACCTAGAAACCGTTACTCTGAGTTTGCAGTGTTTTCCAAATGTCAGTTTTGAATGTGAGGTAGTTTTTGCAGAAAAATGCTCTTGGAGTGAGTTCTACACAATAGACATGTAATTTACATAGATTGGCTCACCGTGAAATTCCGTGTTCCGAGAAAGCTGCATGCATCACAGAATCGACACAAATTCACTACAGATTTGTTAGCATGTGGATTACCGTACTTTCATCCACCATACAAGGCATAATGGCGCTTACAAGCATTTTCTCATTTTTTGAAAGTTTTTCCTAACGCCAGTTTCGAAAATGAGGCAGTTTTCACCGAAAAATTCTCTTGCAGAGAGTTCTACACAGTAGACATTTGATTTACATAGGTTCGATCACCGTCAAATTCTGTGTTCCGAGAAAGTTGCATGCATAACAGTTTCGACAAATATTCACTACAGAATTTTTTAGCATGTGGATTACTGTACTTTCATCCACCATTAAAGTCATATTTGCCTTAGAAACATTTTCTCAGATTTCGAACTCTTTTCCTTATGCCAGTTTTGAAAATGAGGCAGATTTCACAGAAAAATACTTTTGGAGTGAGTTCTACCCAATAAATATGTAATTTACAAAGTTTCTTTCACCATGATATTCTGTGTTCTGAATATGATACGTGCATCACGGATTCGACAAACATTTTTAATGAGTTGTGTACATGTGGATTACCAAACTTTCATCCACCAAACATGGCATATTTACACCTAGAAATGTTTCTCCTCTTTTGCAGATTTGTCCTAATGCCCGTTGCAAATAACAGGCAGATTTCACAGGAAAATCCTCTTCGATCGTGTTCTATCCAATAGACATGAAATTTACAATGTTTCACTTACCATGACATTCCGTGTTCATAACACGCTACATGCATACTGGATTTATAAAACATTCATTACTGATTCGAGAGCATGTGGATTTCCGAAATTTAACCCACCATACAAGGCATATTTACACCTAGAAATATTTACTCTGCTTTCACAGCTTTTTCCTAATTTCAGGTTTTAAAATCATGAAGTTTTCTCAGGAAAAAACCTCTTCAAGCGAGTTCTATCCAGAGGAATTGTAATTTAAGCAGTTTCCCTCAAAGTGACTTTCCGTTTTCTGAACATGCTTCATGCATCACGGATTTGACAAACGTTAATTACTCAGTTGTGTGCATGTGGATGACAGAACTTTCATCCACCATATAAGTCATATATACACCTAGAAATATTTACTCTGATTTCACTACTTTTTCCTACCGTCTGTTTTGAAAATCATGATGTTTTTGCAGAAGTAATCTCTGCAAGCGAGTTCGACCCAGTAGAATTGTAATTTCAATAGTTACCCACAAAGTGACTTTCCATGGTCCGAACATGCTAAATTCATCACGGATTTGACAAACATTCATTACTCAGTTGTGTGCATGTGGATTACAGAACTTTCATCCACCATACAAGGCATAAATACACCTAGAAATATTTACTCTGATTTCACAGATTTTTCCTAACGTCAGTCTCGAAAATCATAAAGATTTCTCAGAAAAAATCTCTGCATGTGAGTTCTACCCATTAGAATTGCAATTTCAATTGTTTCCCACAAAGTGACTTTCCGTGGTCCGAACACACTGCATTCATCACGGATTTGACAAACATTCATTAGTCAGTTGTGTGCCTGTGATTTACGGAACTTTCATCCACCATATAATGCATATATACACCTTGAAAATATTATTCTGATTTTGAAGCTTTTTCCTAACTGCAGTTTAGAATATCAGGCAACTTTTGCAGGATAATTCTCTTGTAGAGTGTTCTACACAATAGACATGTAATTTACATAGATCCCCTCGCCGTGACATGCCGTGCTCCAAACATGCTACATGCACCGCAGTTCGACAAATATTAACTGCTGAGTTGTTAGCATGTGGATTAATGTACTTTCATCTACCATACAATGTATATATATACAGCTAGAAGCATGTACTCAGTATTTGCAGATATTTCTTAATGCCAGTTTCGAAAATAAGACCGTTTTCACAGAAAAATCCTCTTGGAGTGAGTTCTATCCAATAGACTTGTAATTTACATAGTTTCAGTTACCATGACATTCCGTGTTCCGAATACATTACATGCATCACAGATTCTACAACATTCTTTATTGAGTGTAAGCATGTGCTTTACAAACTTTCATCCACCACACAAGACATATTAGCACCTAGAAACATTAACTCTGAGTTCGCAGCAATTTCCTAATAGCAGTTTTGAAAATTAAGCATTTTTCTAAGGAAAAAAGTGTTGGAGCGATTTCTACCCACTAGGCATGTAATTTACATAGATTCCATTGCTGTGAAATTACGTCTTTCGAACACGCTACATGCATAACGGATTTGACAAATATTCACTACAAATGTGTTTGCATGTGGATTACCGAACTTTCAACACAATAAAAGGCATAGTGACACTTAGAATCATTTTCTCTGATTTCACAGAGATTTCCAATCGCCAGATTCCAAAATGCAGCAGATTTCACAGCAAAAAGCTCTTGGAGCAAGTTCTACCCAAGAGACATGTAATTTACATAGATTCACTCACCGTGAAACTCCGTGTTCTGAACACGCTACATGCATCTCAGATTCCACAAATATTCACTACAGAGTTATGAGCATATGTTTTACCGTACTTTCATCCACCATAGAAGGCATACTGACACTTACAAGCATTTTCTCATTTTTTGAAAGTTTTACCTAAAGCCAGTTTCAAAAATGAGGCAGTTTTCACAGAAAAATATTCTTGGAGAGAGTTCTTCACAATAGACATGTAATTTACATAGATTCTCTCACCGTCAAAATCTGTGTTCTGACAAATTTGCATGCATCAAGGTTTCGACAAGTATTCACTACAGATTTGTTAGCATGTGCATTTCTGATCTTTCATCCACATACAAGTCATATTGACACTTAGAAGCATTTTCTCAGATTTCGAATATATTTCCTACTGCCAGTTTTGAAAGTGAGGCAGATTTTGCAGAAAAATGCTTTTGGAGTGAGTTCTACCCAATGGACATGAAATTTAAATGCTTCCACTCATCGAGAAATTCCGTGTTCCAAACATGCTATGTGCATCACGGATTCGACAAACACTCTTTAATGAGTTGTGAACATTAGTATTACCGAATTTTCATCCACCAAACAAGGCATATTTACACGTAGAAAGACTTTTTCAGATTTAGTAGATATCTCCTAATGTCAGTTTCTGAAATCATGCAGTTTATGCAAAAGAATTCTCTTGGAGCGAGTTCTACTCAATAGACATGTAATTTACATTTTTTCCCTCAGTATGATATTCCGTGATCTGAACACGCAACATGCATCACTGATTCGAAAAATAATCTTTAAGGAGTTGTGAGCATGAGGATTACCAAACTGTCATCTGCCATAAAAGGCATATTTACACCTAGAAACCGTTACTCTGAGTTTGCAGTGTTTTCCAAATGTCAGTTTTGAATGTGAGGTAGTTTTTGCAGAAAAATGCTCTTGGAGTGAGTTCTACACAATAGACATGTAATTTACATAGATTGGCTCACCGTGAAATTCCGTGTTCCGAGAAAGCTGCATGCATCACAGAATCGACACAAATTCACTACAGATTTGTTAGCATGTGGATTACCGTACTTTCATCCACCATACAAGGCATAATGGCGCTTACAAGCATTTTCTCATTTTTTGAAAGTTTTTCCTAACGCCAGTTTCGAAAATGAGGCAGTTTTCACCGAAAAATTCTCTTGCAGAGAGTTCTACACAGTAGACATTTGATTTACATAGGTTCGATCACCGTCAAATTCTGTGTTCCGAGAAAGTTGCATGCATAACAGTTTCGACAAATATTCACTACAGAATTTTTTAGCATGTGGATTACTGTACTTTCATCCACCATTAAAGTCATATTTGCCTTAGAAACATTTTCTCAGATTTCGAACTCTTTTCCTTATGCCAGTTTTGAAAATGAGGCAGATTTCACAGAAAAATACTTTTGGAGTGAGTTCTACCCAATAAATATGTAATTTACAAAGTTTCTTTCACCATGATATTCTGTGTTCTGAATATGATACGTGCATCACGGATTCGACAAACATTTTTAATGAGTTGTGTACATGTGGATTACCAAACTTTCATCCACCAAACATGGCATATTTACACCTAGAAATGTTTCTCCTCTTTTGCAGATTTGTCCTAATGCCCGTTGCAAATAACAGGCAGATTTCACAGGAAAATCCTCTTCGATCGTGTTCTATCCAATAGACATGAAATTTACAATGTTTCACTTACCATGACATTCCGTGTTCATAACACGCTACATGCATACTGGATTTATAAAACATTCATTACTGATTCGAGAGCATGTGGATTTCCGAAATTTAACCCACCATACAAGGCATATTTACACCTAGAAATATTTACTCTGCTTTCACAGCTTTTTCCTAATTTCAGGTTTTAAAATCATGAAGTTTTCTCAGGAAAAAACCTCTTCAAGCGAGTTCTATCCAGAGGAATTGTAATTTAAGCAGTTTCCCTCAAAGTGACTTTCCGTTTTCTGAACATGCTTCATGCATCACGGATTTGACAAACGTTAATTACTCAGTTGTGTGCATGTGGATGACAGAACTTTCATCCACCATATAAGTCATATATACACCTAGAAATATTTACTCTGATTTCACTACTTTTTCCTACCGTCTGTTTTGAAAATCATGATGTTTTTGCAGAAGTAATCTCTGCAAGCGAGTTCGACCCAGTAGAATTGTAATTTCAATAGTTACCCACAAAGTGACTTTCCATGGTCCGAACATGCTAAATTCATCACGGATTTGACAAACATTCATTACTCAGTTGTGTGCATGTGGATTACAGAACTTTCATCCACCATACAAGGCATAAATACACCTAGAAATATTTACTCTGATTTCACAGATTTTTCCTAACGTCAGTCTCGAAAATCATAAAGATTTCTCAGAAAAAATCTCTGCATGTGAGTTCTACCCATTAGAATTGCAATTTCAATTGTTTCCCACAAAGTGACTTTCCGTGGTCCGAACACACTGCATTCATCACGGATTTGACAAACATTCATTAGTCAGTTGTGTGCCTGTGATTTACGGAACTTTCATCCACCATATAATGCATATATACACCTTGAAAATATTATTCTGATTTTGAAGCTTTTTCCTAACTGCAGTTTAGAATATCAGGCAACTTTTGCAGGATAATTCTCTTGTAGAGTGTTCTACACAATAGACATGTAATTTACATAGATCCCCTCGCCGTGACATGCCGTGCTCCAAACATGCTACATGCACCGCAGTTCGACAAATATTAACTGCTGAGTTGTTAGCATGTGGATTAATGTACTTTCATCTACCATACAATGTATATATATACAGCTAGAAGCATGTACTCAGTATTTGCAGATATTTCTTAATGCCAGTTTCGAAAATAAGACCGTTTTCACAGAAAAATCCTCTTGGAGTGAGTTCTATCCAATAGACTTGTAATTTACATAGTTTCAGTTACCATGACATTCCGTGTTCCGAATACATTACATGCATCACAGATTCTACAACATTCTTTATTGAGTGTAAGCATGTGCTTTACAAACTTTCATCCACCACACAAGACATATTAGCACCTAGAAACATTAACTCTGAGTTCGCAGCAATTTCCTAATAGCAGTTTTGAAAATTAAGCATTTTTCTAAGGAAAAAAGTGTTGGAGCGATTTCTACCCACTAGGCATGTAATTTACATAGATTCCATTGCTGTGAAATTACGTCTTTCGAACACGCTACATGCATAACGGATTTGACAAATATTCACTACAAATGTGTTTGCATGTGGATTACCGAACTTTCAACACAATAAAAGGCATAGTGACACTTAGAATCATTTTCTCTGATTTCACAGAGATTTCCAATCGCCAGATTCCAAAATGCAGCAGATTTCACAGCAAAAAGCTCTTGGAGCAAGTTCTACCCAAGAGACATGTAATTTACATAGATTCACTCACCGTGAAACTCCGTGTTCTGAACACGCTACATGCATCTCAGATTCCACAAATATTCACTACAGAGTTATGAGCATATGTTTTACCGTACTTTCATCCACCATAGAAGGCATACTGACACTTACAAGCATTTTCTCATTTTTTGAAAGTTTTACCTAAAGCCAGTTTCAAAAATGAGGCAGTTTTCACAGAAAAATATTCTTGGAGAGAGTTCTTCACAATAGACATGTAATTTACATAGATTCTCTCACCGTCAAAATCTGTGTTCTGACAAATTTGCATGCATCAAGGTTTCGACAAGTATTCACTACAGATTTGTTAGCATGTGCATTTCTGATCTTTCATCCACATACAAGTCATATTGACACTTAGAAGCATTTTCTCAGATTTCGAATATATTTCCTACTGCCAGTTTTGAAAGTGAGGCAGATTTTGCAGAAAAATGCTTTTGGAGCGAGTTCTACCCAATGGACATGAAATTTAAATGCTTCCACTCATCGAGAAATTCCGTGTTCCAAACATGCTATGTGCATCACGGATTCGACAAACACTCTTTAATGAGTCGTGAACATTAGTATTACCGAATTTTCATCCACCAAACAAGGCATATTTACACGTAGAAAGACTTCTTCAGATTTAGTAGATATCTCCTAATGTCAGTTTCTGAAATCATGCAGTTTATGCAAAAGAATTCTCTTGGAGCGAGTTCTACTCAATAGACATGTAATTTACATTTTTTCCCTCAGTATGATATTCCGTGATCTGAACACGCAACATGCATCACTGATTCGAAAAATAATCTTTAAGGAGTTGTGAGCATGAGGATTACCAAACTGTCATCTGCCATAAAAGGCATATTTACACCTAGAAACCATTACTCTGAGTTCGCAGTGTTTTCCAAATATCAGTTTTGAATGTGAGGTAGTTTTTGCAGAAAAATGCTCTTGGAGTGAGTTCTACACAATAGACATGTAATTTACATAGATTGGCTCACCGTGAAATTCCGTGTTCCGAGAAAGCTGCATGCATCACAGAATCGACACAAATTCACTACAGATTTGTTAGCATGTGGATTACCGTACTTTCATCCACCATACAAGGCATAATGGCGCTTACAAGCATTTTCTCATTTTTTGAAAGTTTTTCCTAACGCCAGTTTCGAAAATGAGGCAGTTTTCACCGAAAAATTCTCTTGCAGAGAGTTCTACACAGTAGACATTTGATTTACATAGGTTCGATCACCGTCAAATTCTGTGTTCTGAGAAAGTTGCATGCATAACAGTTTCGACAAATATTCACTACAGAATTTTTTAGCATGTGGATTACTGTACTTTCATCCACCATTAAAGTCATATTTGCCTTAGAAACATTTTCTCAGATTTCGAACTCTTTTCCTTATGCCAGTTTTGAAAATGAGGCAGATTTCACAGAAAAATACTTTTGGAGTGAGTTCTACCCAATAAATATGTAATTTACAAAGTTTCTTTCACCATGATATTCTGTGTTCTGAATATGATACGTGCATCACGGATTCGACAAACATTTTTAATGAGTTGTGTACATGTGGATTACCAAACTTTCATCCACCAAACATGGCATATTTACACCTAGAAATGTTTCTCCTCTTTTGCAGATTTGTCCTAATGCCCGTTGCAAATAACAGGCAGATTTCACAGGAAAATCCTCTTCGATCGTGTTCTATCCAATAGACATGAAATTTACAATGTTTCACTTACCATGACATTCCGTGTTCATAACACGCTACATGCATACTGGATTTATAAAACATTCATTACTGATTCGAGAGCATGTGGATTTCCGAAATTTAACCCACCATACAAGGCATATTTACACCTAGAAATATTTACTCTGCTTTCACAGCTTTTTCCTAATTTCAGGTTTTAAAATCATGAAGTTTTCTCAGGAAAAAACCTCTTCAAGCGAGTTCTATCCAGAGGAATTGTAATTTAAGCAGTTTCCCTCAAAGTGACTTTCCGTTTTCTGAACATGCTTCATGCATCACGGATTTGACAAACGTTAATTACTCAGTTGTGTGCATGTGGATGACAGAACTTTCATCCACCATATAAGTCATATATACACCTAGAAATATTTACTCTGATTTCACTACTTTTTCCTACCGTCTGTTTTGAAAATCATGATGTTTTTGCAGAAGTAATCTCTGCAAGCGAGTTCGACCCAGTAGAATTGTAATTTCAATAGTTACCCACAAAGTGACTTTCCATGGTCCGAACATGCTAAATTCATCACGGATTTGACAAACATTCATTACTCAGTTGTGTGCATGTGGATTACAGAACTTTCATCCACCATACAAGGCATAAATACACCTAGAAATATTTACTCTGATTTCACAGATTTTTCCTAACGTCAGTCTCGAAAATCATAAAGATTTCTCAGAAAAAATCTCTGCATGTGAGTTCTACCCATTAGAATTGCAATTTCAATTGTTTCCCACAAAGTGACTTTCCGTGGTCCGAACACACTGCATTCATCACGGATTTGACAAACATTCATTAGTCAGTTGTGTGCCTGTGATTTACGGAACTTTCATCCACCATATAATGCATATATACACCTTGAAAATATTATTCTGATTTTGAAGCTTTTTCCTAACTGCAGTTTAGAATATCAGGCAACTTTTGCAGGATAATTCTCTTGTAGAGTGTTCTACACAATAGACATGTAATTTACATAGATCCCCTCGCCGTGACATGCCGTGCTCCAAACATGCTACATGCACCGCAGTTCGACAAATATTAACTGCTGAGTTGTTAGCATGTGGATTAATGTACTTTCATCTACCATACAATGTATATATATACAGCTAGAAGCATGTACTCAGTATTTGCAGATATTTCTTAATGCCAGTTTCGAAAATAAGACCGTTTTCACAGAAAAATCCTCTTGGAGTGAGTTCTATCCAATAGACTTGTAATTTACATAGTTTCAGTTACCATGACATTCCGTGTTCCGAATACATTACATGCATCACAGATTCTACAACATTCTTTATTGAGTGTAAGCATGTGCTTTACAAACTTTCATCCACCACACAAGACATATTAGCACCTAGAAACATTAACTCTGAGTTCGCAGCAATTTCCTAATAGCAGTTTTGAAAATTAAGCATTTTTCTAAGGAAAAAAGTGTTGGAGCGATTTCTACCCACTAGGCATGTAATTTACATAGATTCCATTGCTGTGAAATTACGTCTTTCGAACACGCTACATGCATAACGGATTTGACAAATATTCACTACAAATGTGTTTGCATGTGGATTACCGAACTTTCAACACAATAAAAGGCATAGTGACACTTAGAATCATTTTCTCTGATTTCACAGAGATTTCCAATCGCCAGATTCCAAAATGCAGCAGATTTCACAGCAAAAAGCTCTTGGAGCAAGTTCTACCCAAGAGACATGTAATTTACATAGATTCACTCACCGTGAAACTCCGTGTTCTGAACACGCTACATGCATCTCAGATTCCACAAATATTCACTACAGAGTTATGAGCATATGTTTTACCGTACTTTCATCCACCATAGAAGGCATACTGACACTTACAAGCATTTTCTCATTTTTTGAAAGTTTTACCTAAAGCCAGTTTCAAAAATGAGGCAGTTTTCACAGAAAAATATTCTTGGAGAGAGTTCTTCACAATAGACATGTAATTTACATAGATTCTCTCAACGTCAAAATCTGTGTTCTGACAAATTTGCATGCATCAAGGTTTCGACAAGTATTCACTACAGATTTGTTAGCATGTGCATTTCTGATCTTTCATCCACATACAAGTCATATTGACACTTAGAAGCATTTTCTCAGATTTCGAATATATTTCCTATTGCCAGTTTTGAAAGTGAGGCAGATTTTGCAGAAAAATGCTTTTGGAGCGAGTTCTACCCAATGGACATGAAATTTAAATGCTTCCACTCATCGAGAAATTCCGTGTTCCAAACATGCTATGTGCATCACGGATTCGACAAACACTCTTTAATGAGTCGTGAACATTAGTATTACCGAATTTTCATCCACCAAACAAGGCATATTTACACGTAGAAAGACTTCTTCAGATTTAGTAGATATCTCCTAATGTCAGTTTCTGAAATCATGCAGTTTATGCAAAAGAATTCTCTTGGAGCGAGTTCTACTCAATAGACATGTAATTTACATTTTTTCCCTCAGTATGATATTCCGTGATCTGAACACGCAACATGCATCACTGATTCGAAAAATAATCTTTAAGGAGTTGTGAGCATGAGGATTACCAAACTGTCATCTGCCATAAAAGGCATATTTACACCTAGAAACCATTACTCTGAGTTCGCAGTGTTTTCCAAATATCAGTTTTGAATGTGAGGTAGTTTTTGCAGAAAAATGCTCTTGGAGTGAGTTCTACACAATAGACATGTAATTTACATAGATTGGCTCACCGTGAAATTCCGTGTTCCGAGAAAGCTGCATGCATCACAGAATCGACACAAATTCACTACAGATTTGTTAGCATGTGGATTACCGTACTTTCATCCACCATACAAGGCATAATGGCGCTTACAAGCATTTTCTCATTTTTTGAAAGTTTTTCCTAACGCCAGTTTCGAAAATGAGGCAGTTTTCACCGAAAAATTCTCTTGCAGAGAGTTCTACACAGTAGACATTTGATTTACATAGGTTCGATCACCGTCAAATTCTGTGTTCTGAGAAAGTTGCATGCATAACAGTTTCGACAAATATTCACTACAGAATTTTTTAGCATGTGGATTACTGTACTTTCATCCACCATTAAAGTCATATTTGCCTTAGAAACATTTTCTCAGATTTCGAACTCTTTTCCTTATGCCAGTTTTGAAAATGAGGCAGATTTCACAGAAAAATACTTTTGGAGTGAGTTCTACCCAATAAATATGTAATTTACAAAGTTTCTTTCACCATGATATTCTGTGTTCTGAATATGATACGTGCATCACGGATTCGACAAACATTTTTAATGAGTTGTGTACATGTGGATTACCAAACTTTCATCCACCAAACATGGCATATTTACACCTAGAAATGTTTCTCCTCTTTTGCAGATTTGTCCTAATGCCCGTTGCAAATAACAGGCAGATTTCACAGGAAAATCCTCTTCGATCGTGTTCTATCCAATAGACATGAAATTTACAATGTTTCACTTACCATGACATTCCGTGTTCATAACACGCTACATGCATACTGGATTTATAAAACATTCATTACTGATTCGAGAGCATGTGGATTTCCGAAATTTAACCCACCATACAAGGCATATTTACACCTAGAAATATTTACTCTGCTTTCACAGCTTTTTCCTAATTTCAGGTTTTAAAATCATGAAGTTTTCTCAGGAAAAAACCTCTTCAAGCGAGTTCTATCCAGAGGAATTGTAATTTAAGCAGTTTCCCTCAAAGTGACTTTCCGTTTTCTGAACATGCTTCATGCATCACGGATTTGACAAACGTTAATTACTCAGTTGTGTGCATGTGGATGACAGAACTTTCATCCACCATATAAGTCATATATACACCTAGAAATATTTACTCTGATTTCACTACTTTTTCCTACCGTCTGTTTTGAAAATCATGATGTTTTTGCAGAAGTAATCTCTGCAAGCGAGTTCGACCCAGTAGAATTGTAATTTCAATAGTTACCCACAAAGTGACTTTCCATGGTCCGAACATGCTAAATTCATCACGGATTTGACAAACATTCATTACTCAGTTGTGTGCATGTGGATTACAGAACTTTCATCCACCATACAAGGCATAAATACACCTAGAAATATTTACTCTGATTTCACAGATTTTTCCTAACGTCAGTCTCGAAAATCATAAAGATTTCTCAGAAAAAATCTCTGCATGTGAGTTCTACCCATTAGAATTGCAATTTCAATTGTTTCCCACAAAGTGACTTTCCATGGTCCGAACACACTGCATTCATCACGGATTTGACAAACATTCATTAGTCAGTTGTGTGCCTGTGATTTACGGAACTTTCATCCACCATATAATGCATATATACACCTTGAAAATATTATTCTGATTTTGAAGCTTTTTCCTAACTGCAGTTTAGAATATCAGGCAACTTTTGCAGGATAATTCTCTTGTAGAGTGTTCTACACAATAGACATGTAATTTACATAGATCCCCTCGCCGTGACATGCCGTGCTCCAAACATGCTACATGCACCGCAGTTCGACAAATATTAACTGCTGAGTTGTTAGCATGTGGATTAATGTACTTTCATCTACCATACAATGTATATATATACAGCTAGAAGCATGTACTCAGTATTTGCAGATATTTCTTAATGCCAGTTTCGAAAATAAGACCGTTTTCACAGAAAAATCCTCTTGGAGTGAGTTCTATCCAATAGACTTGTAATTTACATAGTTTCAGTTACCATGACATTCCGTGTTCCGAATACATTACATGCATCACAGATTCTACAACATTCTTTATTGAGTGTAAGCATGTGCTTTACAAACTTTCATCCACCACACAAGACATATTAGCACCTAGAAACATTAACTCTGAGTTCGCAGCAATTTCCTAATAGCAGTTTTGAAAATTAAGCATTTTTCTAAGGAAAAAAGTGTTGGAGCGATTTCTACCCACTAGGCATGTAATTTACATAGATTCCATTGCTGTGAAATTACGTCTTTCGAACACGCTACATGCATAACGGATTTGACAAATATTCACTACAAATGTGTTTGCATGTGGATTACCGAACTTTCAACACAATAAAAGGCATAGTGACACTTAGAATCATTTTCTCTGATTTCACAGAGATTTCCAATCGCCAGATTCCAAAATGCAGCAGATTTCACAGCAAAAAGCTCTTGGAGCAAGTTCTACCCAAGAGACATGTAATTTACATAGATTCACTCACCGTGAAACTCCGTGTTCTGAACACGCTACATGCATCTCAGATTCCACAAATATTCACTACAGAGTTATGAGCATATGTTTTACCGTACTTTCATCCACCATAGAAGGCATACTGACACTTACAAGCATTTTCTCATTTTTTGAAAGTTTTACCTAAAGCCAGTTTCAAAAATGAGGCAGTTTTCACAGAAAAATATTCTTGGAGAGAGTTCTTCACAATAGACATGTAATTTACATAGATTCTCTCAACGTCAAAATCTGTGTTCTGACAAATTTGCATGCATCAAGGTTTCGACAAGTATTCACTACAGATTTGTTAGCATGTGCATTTCTGATCTTTCATCCACATACAAGTCATATTGACACTTAGAAGCATTTTCTCAGATTTCGAATATATTTCCTATTGCCAGTTTTGAAAGTGAGGCAGATTTTGCAGAAAAATGCTTTTGGAGTGAGTTCTACCCAATGGACATGAAATTTAAATGCTTCCACTCATCGAGAAATTCCGTGTTCCAAACATGCTATGTGCATCACGGATTCGACAAACACTCTTTAATGAGTCGTGAACATTAGTATTACCGAATTTTCATCCACCAAACAAGGCATATTTACACGTAGAAAGACTTCTTCAGATTTAGTAGATATCTCCTAATGTCAGTTTCTGAAATCATGCAGTTTATGCAAAAGAATTCTCTTGGAGCGAGTTCTACTCAATAGACATGTAATTTACATTTTTTCCCTCAGTATGATATTCCGTGATCTGAACACGCAACATGCATCACTGATTCGAAAAATAATCTTTAAGGAGTTGTGAGCATGAGGATTACCAAACTGTCATCTGCCATAAAAGGCATATTTACACCTAGAAACCATTACTCTGAGTTCGCAGTGTTTTCCAAATATCAGTTTTGAATGTGAGGTAGTTTTTGCAGAAAAATGCTCTTGGAGTGAGTTCTACACAATAGACATGTAATTTACATAGATTGGCTCACCGTGAAATTCCGTGTTCCGAGAAAGCTGCATGCATCACAGAATCGACACAAATTCACTACAGATTTGTTAGCATGTGGATTACCGTACTTTCATCCACCATACAAGGCATAATGGCGCTTACAAGCATTTTCTCATTTTTTGAAAGTTTTTCCTAACGCCAGTTTCGAAAATGAGGCAGTTTTCACCGAAAAATTCTCTTGCAGAGAGTTCTACACAGTAGACATTTGATTTACATAGGTTCGATCACCGTCAAATTCTGTGTTCTGAGAAAGTTGCATGCATAACAGTTTCGACAAATATTCACTACAGAATTTTTTAGCATGTGGATTACTGTACTTTCATCCACCATTAAAGTCATATTTGCCTTAGAAACATTTTCTCAGATTTCGAACTCTTTTCCTTATGCCAGTTTTGAAAATGAGGCAGATTTCACAGAAAAATACTTTTGGAGTGAGTTCTACCCAATAAATATGTAATTTACAAAGTTTCTTTCACCATGATATTCTGTGTTCTGAATATGATACGTGCATCACGGATTCGACAAACATTTTTAATGAGTTGTGTACATGTGGATTACCAAACTTTCATCCACCAAACATGGCATATTTACACCTAGAAATGTTTCTCCTCTTTTGCAGATTTGTCCTAATGCCCGTTGCAAATAACAGGCAGATTTCACAGGAAAATCCTCTTCGATCGTGTTCTATCCAATAGACATGAAATTTACAATGTTTCACTTACCATGACATTCCGTGTTCATAACACGCTACATGCATACTGGATTTATAAAACATTCATTACTGATTCGAGAGCATGTGGATTTCCGAAATTTAACCCACCATACAAGGCATATTTACACCTAGAAATATTTACTCTGCTTTCACAGCTTTTTCCTAATTTCAGGTTTTAAAATCATGAAGTTTTCTCAGGAAAAAACCTCTTCAAGCGAGTTCTATCCAGAGGAATTGTAATTTAAGCAGTTTCCCTCAAAGTGACTTTCCGTTTTCTGAACATGCTTCATGCATCACGGATTTGACAAACGTTAATTACTCAGTTGTGTGCATGTGGATGACAGAACTTTCATCCACCATATAAGTCATATATACACCTAGAAATATTTACTCTGATTTCACTACTTTTTCCTACCGTCTGTTTTGAAAATCATGATGTTTTTGCAGAAGTAATCTCTGCAAGCGAGTTCGACCCAGTAGAATTGTAATTTCAATAGTTACCCACAAAGTGACTTTCCATGGTCCGAACATGCTAAATTCATCACGGATTTGACAAACATTCATTACTCAGTTGTGTGCATGTGGATTACAGAACTTTCATCCACCATACAAGGCATAAATACACCTAGAAATATTTACTCTGATTTCACAGATTTTTCCTAACGTCAGTCTCGAAAATCATAAAGATTTCTCAGAAAAAATCTCTGCATGTGAGTTCTACCCATTAGAATTGCAATTTCAATTGTTTCCCACAAAGTGACTTTCCGTGGTCCGAACACACTGCATTCATCACGGATTTGACAAACATTCATTAGTCAGTTGTGTGCCTGTGATTTACGGAACTTTCATCCACCATATAATGCATATATACACCTTGAAAATATTATTCTGATTTTGAAGCTTTTTCCTAACTGCAGTTTAGAATATCAGGCAACTTTTGCAGGATAATTCTCTTGTAGAGTGTTCTACACAATAGACATGTAATTTACATAGATCCCCTCGCCGTGACATGCCGTGCTCCAAACATGCTACATGCACCGCAGTTCGACAAATATTAACTGCTGAGTTGTTAGCATGTGGATTAATGTACTTTCATCTACCATACAATGTATATATATACAGCTAGAAGCATGTACTCAGTATTTGCAGATATTTCTTAATGCCAGTTTCGAAAATAAGACCGTTTTCACAGAAAAATCCTCTTGGAGTGAGTTCTATCCAATAGACTTGTAATTTACATAGTTTCAGTTACCATGACATTCCGTGTTCCGAATACATTACATGCATCACAGATTCTACAACATTCTTTATTGAGTGTAAGCATGTGCTTTACAAACTTTCATCCACCACACAAGACATATTAGCACCTAGAAACATTAACTCTGAGTTCGCAGCAATTTCCTAATAGCAGTTTTGAAAATTAAGCATTTTTCTAAGGAAAAAAGTGTTGGAGCGATTTCTACCCACTAGGCATGTAATTTACATAGATTCCATTGCTGTGAAATTACGTCTTTCGAACACGCTACATGCATAACGGATTTGACAAATATTCACTACAAATGTGTTTGCTTGTGGATTACCGAACTTTCAACACAATAAAAGGCATAGTGACACTTAGAATCATTTTCTCTGATTTCACAGAGATTTCCAATCGCCAGATTCCAAAATGCAGCAGATTTCACAGCAAAAAGCTCTTGGAGCAAGTTCTACCCAAGAGACATGTAATTTACATAGATTCACTCACCGTGAAACTCCGTGTTCTGAACACGCTACATGCATCTCAGATTCCACAAATATTCACTACAGAGTTATGAGCATATGTTTTACCGTACTTTCATCCACCATAGAAGGCATACTGACACTTACAAGCATTTTCTCATTTTTTGAAAGTTTTACCTAAAGCCAGTTTCAAAAATGAGGCAGTTTTCACAGAAAAATATTCTTGGAGAGAGTTCTTCACAATAGACATGTAATTTACATAGATTCTCTCACCGTCAAAATCTGTGTTCTGACAAATTTGCATGCATCAAGGTTTCGACAAGTATTCACTACAGATTTGTTAGCATGTGCATTTCTGATCTTTCATCCACATACAAGTCATATTGACACTTAGAAGCATTTTCTCAGATTTCGAATATATTTCCTACTGCCAGTTTTGAAAGTGAGGCAGATTTTGCAGAAAAATGCTTTTGGAGTGAGTTCTACCCAATGGACATGAAATTTAAATGCTTCCACTCATCGAGAAATTCCGTGTTCCAAACATGCTATGTGCATCACGGATTCGACAAACACTCTTTAATGAGTTGTGAACATTAGTATTACCGAATTTTCATCCACCAAACAAGGCATATTTACACGTAGAAAGACTTTTTCAGATTTAGTAGATATCTCCTAATGTCAGTTTCTGAAATCATGCAGTTTATGCAAAAGAATTCTCTTGGAGCGAGTTCTACTCAATAGACATGTAATTTACATTTTTTCCCTCAGTATGATATTCCGTGATCTGAACACGCAACATGCATCACTGATTCGAAAAATAATCTTTAAGGAGTTGTGAGCATGAGGATTACCAAACTGTCATCTGCCATAAAAGGCATATTTACACCTAGAAACCGTTACTCTGAGTTCGCAGTGTTTTCCAAATGTCAGTTTTGAATGTGAGGTAGTTTTTGCAGAAAAATGCTCTTGGAGTGAGTTCTACACAATAGACATGTAATTTACATAGATTGGCTCACCGTGAAATTCCGTGTTCCGAGAAAGCTGCATGCATCACAGAATCGACACAAATTCACTACAGATTTGTTAGCATGTGGATTACCGTACTTTCATCCACCATACAAGGCATAATGGCGCTTACAAGCATTTTCTCATTTTTTGAAAGTTTTTCCTAACGCCAGTTTCGAAAATGAGGCAGTTTTCACCGAAAAATTCTCTTGCAGAGAGTTCTACACAGTAGATATTTGATTTACATAGGTTCGATCACCGTCAAATTCTGTGTTCCGAGAAAGTTGCATGCATAACAGTTTCGACAAATATTCACTACAGAATTTTTTAGCATGTGGATTACTGTACTTTCATCCACCATTAAAGTCATATTTGCCTTAGAAACATTTTCTCAGATTTCGAACTCTTTTCCTTATGCCAGTTTTGAAAATGAGGCAGATTTCACAGAAAAATACTTTTGGAGTGAGTTCTACCCAATAAATATGTAATTTACAAAGTTTCTTTCACCATGATATTCTGTGTTCTGAATATGATACGTGCATCACGGATTCGACAAACATTTTTAATGAGTTGTGTACATGTGGATTACCAAACTTTCATCCACCAAACATGGCATATTTACACCTAGAAATGTTTCTCCTCTTTTGCAGATTTGTCCTCATGCCCGTTGCAAATAACAGGCAGATTTCACAGGAAAATCCTCTTCGATCGTGTTCTATCCAATAGACATGAAATTTACAATGTTTCACTTACCATGACATTCCGTGTTCATAACACGCTACATGCATACTGGATTTATAAAACATTCATTACTGATTCGAGAGCATGTGGATTTCCGAAATTTAACCCACCATACAAGGCATATTTACACCTAGAAATATTTACTCTGCTTTCACAGCTTTTTCCTAATTTCAGGTTTTAAAATCATGAAGTTTTCTCAGGAAAAAACCTCTTCAAGCGAGTTCTATCCAGAGGAATTGTAATTTAAGCAGTTTCCCTCAAAGTGACTTTCCGTTTTCTGAACATGCTTCATGCATCACGGATTTGACAAACGTTAATTACTCAGTTGTGTGCATGTGGATGACAGAACTTTCATCCACCATATAAGTCATATATACACCTAGAAATATTTACTCTGATTTCACTACTTTTTCCTACCGTCTGTTTTGAAAATCATGATGTTTTTGCAGAAGTAATCTCTGCAAGCGAGTTCGACCCAGTAGAATTGTAATTTCAATAGTTACCCACAAAGTGACTTTCCATGGTCCGAACATGCTAAATTCATCACGGATTTGACAAACATTCATTACTCAGTTGTGTGCATGTGGATTACAGAACTTTCATCCACCATACAAGGCATAAATACACCTAGAAATATTTACTCTGATTTCACAGATTTTTCCTAACGTCAGTCTCGAAAATCATAAAGATTTCTCAGAAAAAATCTCTGCATGTGAGTTCTACCCATTAGAATTGCAATTTCAATTGTTTCCCACAAAGTGACTTTCCGTGGTCCGAACACACTGCATTCATCACGGATTTGACAAACATTCATTAGTCAGTTGTGTGCCTGTGATTTACGGAACTTTCATCCACCATATAATGCATATATACACCTTGAAAATATTATTCTGATTTTGAAGCTTTTTCCTAACTGCAGTTTAGAATATCAGGCAACTTTTGCAGGATAATTCTCTTGTAGAGTGTTCTACACAATAGACATGTAATTTACATAGATCCCCTCGCCGTGACATGCCGTGCTCCAAACATGCTACATGCACCGCAGTTCGACAAATATTAACTGCTGAGTTGTTAGCATGTGGATTAATGTACTTTCATCTACCATACAATGTATATATATACAGCTAGAAGCATGTACTCAGTATTTGCAGATATTTCTTAATGCCAGTTTCGAAAATAAGACCGTTTTCACAGAAAAATCCTCTTGGAGTGAGTTCTATCCAATAGACTTGTAATTTACATAGTTTCAGTTACCATGACATTCCGTGTTCCGAATACATTACATGCATCACAGATTCTACAACATTCTTTATTGAGTGTAAGCATGTGCTTTACAAACTTTCATCCACCACACAAGACATATTAGCACCTAGAAACATTAACTCTGAGTTCGCAGCAATTTCCTAATAGCAGTTTTGAAAATTAAGCATTTTTCTAAGGAAAAAAGTGTTGGAGCGATTTCTACCCACTAGGCATGTAATTTACATAGATTCCATTGCTGTGAAATTACGTCTTTCGAACACGCTACATGCATAACGGATTTGACAAATATTCACTACAAATGTGTTTGCTTGTGGATTACCGAACTTTCAACACAATAAAAGGCATAGTGACACTTAGAATCATTTTCTCTGATTTCACAGAGATTTCCAATCGCCAGATTCCAAAATGCAGCAGATTTCACAGCAAAAAGCTCTTGGAGCAAGTTCTACCCAAGAGACATGTAATTTACATAGATTCACTCACCGTGAAACTCCGTGTTCTGAACACGCTACATGCATCTCAGATTCCACAAATATTCACTACAGAGTTATGAGCATATGTTTTACCGTACTTTCATCCACCATAGAAGGCATACTGACACTTACAAGCATTTTCTCATTTTTTGAAAGTTTTACCTAAAGCCAGTTTCAAAAATGAGGCAGTTTTCACAGAAAAATATTCTTGGAGAGAGTTCTTCACAATAGACATGTAATTTACATAGATTCTCTCACCGTCAAAATCTGTGTTCTGACAAATTTGCATGCATCAAGGTTTCGACAAGTATTCACTACAGATTTGTTAGCATGTGCATTTCTGATCTTTCATCCACATACAAGTCATATTGACACTTAGAAGCATTTTCTCAGATTTCGAATATATTTCCTACTGCCAGTTTTGAAAGTGAGGCAGATTTTGCAGAAAAATGCTTTTGGAGTGAGTTCTACCCAATGGACATGAAATTTAAATGCTTCCACTCATCGAGAAATTCCGTGTTCCAAACATGCTATGTGCATCACGGATTCGACAAACACTCTTTAATGAGTTGTGAACATTAGTATTACCGAATTTTCATCCACCAAACAAGGCATATTTACACGTAGAAAGACTTTTTCAGATTTAGTAGATATCTCCTAATGTCAGTTTCTGAAATCATGCAGTTTATGCAAAAGAATTCTCTTGGAGCGAGTTCTACTCAATAGACATGTAATTTACATTTTTTCCCTCAGTATGATATTCCGTGATCTGAACACGCAACATGCATCACTGATTCGAAAAATAATCTTTAAGGAGTTGTGAGCATGAGGATTACCAAACTGTCATCTGCCATAAAAGGCATATTTACACCTAGAAACCGTTACTCTGAGTTCGCAGTGTTTTCCAAATGTCAGTTTTGAATGTGAGGTAGTTTTTGCAGAAAAATGCTCTTGGAGTGAGTTCTACACAATAGACATGTAATTTACATAGATTGGCTCACCGTGAAATTCCGTGTTCCGAGAAAGCTGCATGCATCACAGAATCGACACAAATTCACTACAGATTTGTTAGCATGTGGATTACCGTACTTTCATCCACCATACAAGGCATAATGGCGCTTACAAGCATTTTCTCATTTTTTGAAAGTTTTTCCTAACGCCAGTTTCGAAAATGAGGCAGTTTTCACCGAAAAATTCTCTTGCAGAGAGTTCTACACAGTAGATATTTGATTTACATAGGTTCGATCACCGTCAAATTCTGTGTTCCGAGAAAGTTGCATGCATAACAGTTTCGACAAATATTCACTACAGAATTTTTTAGCATGTGGATTACTGTACTTTCATCCACCATTAAAGTCATATTTGCCTTAGAAACATTTTCTCAGATTTCGAACTCTTTTCCTTATGCCAGTTTTGAAAATGAGGCAGATTTCACAGAAAAATACTTTTGGAGTGAGTTCTACCCAATAAATATGTAATTTACAAAGTTTCTTTCACCATGATATTCTGTGTTCTGAATATGATACGTGCATCACGGATTCGACAAACATTTTTAATGAGTTGTGTACATGTGGATTACCAAACTTTCATCCACCAAACATGGCATATTTACACCTAGAAATGTTTCTCCTCTTTTGCAGATTTGTCCTCATGCCCGTTGCAAATAACAGGCAGATTTCACAGGAAAATCCTCTTCGATCGTGTTCTATCCAATAGACATGAAATTTACAATGTTTCACTTACCATGACATTCCGTGTTCATAACACGCTACATGCATACTGGATTTATAAAACATTCATTACTGATTCGAGAGCATGTGGATTTCCGAAATTTAACCCACCATACAAGGCATATTTACACCTAGAAATATTTACTCTGCTTTCACAGCTTTTTCCTAATTTCAGGTTTTAAAATCATGAAGTTTTCTCAGGAAAAAACCTCTTCAAGCGAGTTCTATCCAGAGGAATTGTAATTTAAGCAGTTTCCCTCAAAGTGACTTTCCGTTTTCTGAACATGCTTCATGCATCACGGATTTGACAAACGTTAATTACTCAGTTGTGTGCATGTGGATGACAGAACTTTCATCCACCATATAAGTCATATATACACCTAGAAATATTTACTCTGATTTCACTACTTTTTCCTACCGTCTGTTTTGAAAATCATGATGTTTTTGCAGAAGTAATCTCTGCAAGCGAGTTCGACCCAGTAGAATTGTAATTTCAATAGTTACCCACAAAGTGACTTTCCATGGTCCGAACATGCTAAATTCATCACGGATTTGACAAACATTCATTACTCAGTTGTGTGCATGTGGATTACAGAACTTTCATCCACCATACAAGGCATAAATACACCTAGAAATATTTACTCTGATTTCACAGATTTTTCCTAACGTCAGTCTCGAAAATCATAAAGATTTCTCAGAAAAAATCTCTGCATGTGAGTTCTACCCATTAGAATTGCAATTTCAATTGTTTCCCACAAAGTGACTTTCCGTGGTCCGAACACACTGCATTCATCACGGATTTGACAAACATTCATTAGTCAGTTGTGTGCCTGTGATTTACGGAACTTTCATCCACCATATAATGCATATATACACCTTGAAAATATTATTCTGATTTTGAAGCTTTTTCCTAACTGCAGTTTAGAATATCAGGCAACTTTTGCAGGATAATTCTCTTGTAGAGTGTTCTACACAATAGACATGTAATTTACATAGATCCCCTCGCCGTGACATGCCGTGCTCCAAACATGCTACATGCACCGCAGTTCGACAAATATTAACTGCTGAGTTGTTAGCATGTGGATTAATGTACTTTCATCTACCATACAATGTATATATATACAGCTAGAAGCATGTACTCAGTATTTGCAGATATTTCTTAATGCCAGTTTCGAAAATAAGACCGTTTTCACAGAAAAATCCTCTTGGAGTGAGTTCTATCCAATAGACTTGTAATTTACATAGTTTCAGTTACCATGACATTCCGTGTTCCGAATACATTACATGCATCACAGATTCTACAACATTCTTTATTGAGTGTAAGCATGTGCTTTACAAACTTTCATCCACCACACAAGACATATTAGCACCTAGAAACATTAACTCTGAGTTCGCAGCAATTTCCTAATAGCAGTTTTGAAAATTAAGCATTTTTCTAAGGAAAAAAGTGTTGGAGCGATTTCTACCCACTAGGCATGTAATTTACATAGATTCCATTGCTGTGAAATTACGTCTTTCGAACACGCTACATGCATAACGGATTTGACAAATATTCACTACAAATGTGTTTGCATGTGGATTACCGAACTTTCAACACAATAAAAGGCATAGTGACACTTAGAATCATTTTCTCTGATTTCACAGAGATTTCCAATCACCAGATTCCAAAATGCAGCAGATTTCACAGCAAAAACTCTTGGATCGAGTTCTACCCAAGAGACATGTAATTTACATAGATTCACTCACCGTGAAACTCCGTGTTCTGAACACGCTACATGCATCTCAGATTCCACAAATATTCACTACAGAGTTATGAGCATATGTTTTACCGTACTTTCATCCACCATAGAAGGCATACTGACACTTACAAGCATTTTCTCATTTTTTGAAAGTTTTACCTAAAGCCAGTTTCAAAAATGAGGCAGTTTTCACAGAAAAATATTCTTGGAGAGAGTTCTTCACAATAGACATGTAATTTACATAGATTCTCTCACCGTCAAAATCTGTGTTCTGACAAATTTGCAT
Source organism: Camelus bactrianus (assembly GCF_048773025.1). Taxonomy (NCBI): domain Eukaryota; kingdom Metazoa; phylum Chordata; class Mammalia; order Artiodactyla; family Camelidae; genus Camelus; species Camelus bactrianus. The sequence continues at coordinate 91,218,196 of NC_133546.1, forward strand.
GCATCAAGGTTTCGACAAGTATTCACTACAGATTTGTTAGCATGTGCATTTCTGATCTTTCATCCACATACAAGTCATATTGACACTTAGAAGCATTTTCTCAGATTTCGAATATATTTCCTACTGCCAGTTTTGAAAGTGAGGCAGATTTTGCAGGAAAATGCTTTTGGAGTGAGTTCTACCCAATGGACATGAAATTTAAATGCTTCCACTCATCGAGAAATTCCGTGTTCCAAACATGCTATGTGCATCACGGATTCGACAAACACTCTTTAATGAGTTGTGAACATTAGTATTACCGAATTTTCATCCACCAAACAAGGCATATTTACACGTAGAAAGACTTTTTCAGATTTAGTAGATATCTCCTAATGTCAGTTTCTGAAATCATGCAGTTTATGCAAAAGAATTCTCTTGGAGCGAGTTCTACTCAATAGACATGTAATTTACATTTTTTCCCTCAGTATGATATTCCGTGATCTGAACACGCAACATGCATCACTGATTCGAAAAATAATCTTTAAGGAGTTGTGAGCATGAGGATTACCAAACTGTCATCTGCCATAAAAGGCATATTTACACCTAGAAACCATTACTCTGAGTTCGCAGTGTTTTCCAAATATCAGTTTTGAATGTGAGGTAGTTTTTGCAGAAAAATGCTCTTGGAGTGAGTTCTACACAATAGACATGTAATTTACATAGATTGGCTCACCGTGAAATTCCGTGTTCCGAGAAAGCTGCATGCATCAAGAATCGACACAAATTCACTACAGATTTATTAGCATGTGGATTACTGATCTTTCATCCACCATTAAAGTCATATTTGCCTTAGAAACATTTTCTCAGATTTCGAACTCTTTTCCTTATGCCAGTTTTGAAAATGAGGCAGATTTCACAGAAAAATACTTTTGGAGTGAGTTCTACCCAATAAATATGTAATTTACAAAGTTTCTTTCACCATGATATTCTGTGTTCTGAATATGATACGTGCATCACGGATTCGACAAACATTTTTAATGAGTTGTGTACATGTGGATTACCAAACTTTCATCCACCAAACATGGCATATTTACACCTAGAAATGTTTCTCCTCTTTTGCAGATTTGTCCTCATGCCCGTTGCAAATAACAGGCAGATTTCACAGGAAAATCCTCTTCGATCGTGTTCTATCCAATAGACATGAAATTTACAATGTTTCACTTACCATGACATTCCGTGTTCATAACACGCTACATGCATACTGGATTTATAAAACATTCATTACTGATTCGAGAGCATGTGGATTTCCGAAATTTAACCCACCATACAAGGCATATTTACACCTAGAAATATTTACTCTGCTTTCACAGCTTTTTCCTAATTTCAGGTTTTAAAATCATGAAGTTTTCTCAGGAAAAAACCTCTTCAAGCGAGTTCTATCCAGAGGAATTGTAATTTAAGCAGTTTCCCTCAAAGTGACTTTCCGTTTTCTGAACATGCTTCATGCATCACGGATTTGACAAACGTTAATTACTCAGTTGTGTGCATGTGGATGACAGAACTTTCATCCACCATATAAGTCATATATACACCTAGAAATATTTACTCTGATTTCACTACTTTTTCCTACCGTCTGTTTTGAAAATCATGATGTTTTTGCAGAAGTAATCTCTGCAAGCGAGTTCGACCCAGTAGAATTGTAATTTCAATAGTTACCCACAAAGTGACTTTCCATGGTCCGAACATGCTAAATTCATCACGGATTTGACAAACATTCATTACTCAGTTGTGTGCATGTGGATTACAGAACTTTCATCCACCATACAAGGCATAAATACACCTAGAAATATTTACTCTGATTTCACAGATTTTTCCTAACGTCAGTCTCGAAAATCATAAAGATTTCTCAGAAAAAATCTCTGCATGTGAGTTCTACCCATTAGAATTGCAATTTCAATTGTTTCCCACAAAGTGACTTTCCGTGGTCCGAACACACTGCATTCATCACGGATTTGACAAACATTCATTAGTCAGTTGTGTGCCTGTGATTTACGGAACTTTCATCCACCATATAATGCATATATACACCTTGAAAATATTATTCTGATTTTGAAGCTTTTTCCTAACTGCAGTTTAGAATATCAGGCAACTTTTGCAGGATAATTCTCTTGTAGAGTGTTCTACACAATAGACATGTAATTTACATAGATCCCCTCGCCGTGACATGCCGTGCTCCAAACATGCTACATGCACCGCAGTTCGACAAATATTAACTGCTGAGTTGTTAGCATGTGGATTAATGTACTTTCATCTACCATACAATGTATATATATACAGCTAGAAGCATGTACTCAGTATTTGCAGATATTTCTTAATGCCAGTTTCGAAAATAAGACCGTTTTCACAGAAAAATCCTCTTGGAGTGAGTTCTATCCAATAGACTTGTAATTTACATAGTTTCAGTTACCATGACATTCCGTGTTCCGAATACATTACATGCATCACAGATTCTACAACATTCTTTATTGAGTGTAAGCATGTGCTTTACAAACTTTCATCCACCACACAAGACATATTAGCACCTAGAAACATTAACTCTGAGTTCGCAGCAATTTCCTAATAGCAGTTTTGAAAATTAAGCATTTTTCTAAGGAAAAAAGTGTTGGAGCGATTTCTACCCACTAGGCATGTAATTTACATAGATTCCATTGCTGTGAAATTACGTCTTTCGAACACGCTACATGCATAACGGATTTGACAAATATTCACTACAAATGTGTTTGCTTGTGGATTACCGAACTTTCAACACAATAAAAGGCATAGTGACACTTAGAATCATTTTCTCTGATTTCACAGAGATTTCCAATCGCCAGATTCCAAAATGCAGCAGATTTCACAGCAAAAAGCTCTTGGAGCAAGTTCTACCCAAGAGACATGTAATTTACATAGATTCACTCACCGTGAAACTCCGTGTTCTGAACACGCTACATGCATCTCAGATTCCACAAATATTCACTACAGAGTTATGAGCATATGTTTTACCGTACTTTCATCCACCATAGAAGGCATACTGACACTTACAAGCATTTTCTCATTTTTTGAAAGTTTTACCTAAAGCCAGTTTCAAAAATGAGGCAGTTTTCACAGAAAAATATTCTTGGAGAGAGTTCTTCACAATAGACATGTAATTTACATAGATTCTCTCACCGTCAAAATCTGTGTTCTGACAAATTTGCATGCATCAAGGTTTCGACAAGTATTCACTACAGATTTGTTAGCATGTGCATTTCTGATCTTTCATCCACATACAAGTCATATTGACACTTAGAAGCATTTTCTCAGATTTCGAATATATTTCCTACTGCCAGTTTTGAAAGTGAGGCAGATTTTGCAGAAAAATGCTTTTGGAGTGAGTTCTACCCAATGGACATGAAATTTAAATGCTTCCACTCATCGAGAAATTCCGTGTTCCAAACATGCTATGTGCATCACGGATTCGACAAACACTCTTTAATGAGTTGTGAACATTAGTATTACCGAATTTTCATCCACCAAACAAGGCATATTTACACGTAGAAAGACTTTTTCAGATTTAGTAGATATCTCCTAATGTCAGTTTCTGAAATCATGCAGTTTATGCAAAAGAATTCTCTTGGAGCGAGTTCTACTCAATAGACATGTAATTTACATTTTTTCCCTCAGTATGATATTCCGTGATCTGAACACGCAACATGCATCACTGATTCGAAAAATAATCTTTAAGGAGTTGTGAGCATGAGGATTACCAAACTGTCATCTGCCATAAAAGGCATATTTACACCTAGAAACCGTTACTCTGAGTTCGCAGTGTTTTCCAAATGTCAGTTTTGAATGTGAGGTAGTTTTTGCAGAAAAATGCTCTTGGAGTGAGTTCTACACAATAGACATGTAATTTACATAGATTGGCTCACCGTGAAATTCCGTGTTCCGAGAAAGCTGCATGCATCACAGAATCGACACAAATTCACTACAGATTTGTTAGCATGTGGATTACCGTACTTTCATCCACCATACAAGGCATAATGGCGCTTACAAGCATTTTCTCATTTTTTGAAAGTTTTTCCTAACGCCAGTTTCGAAAATGAGGCAGTTTTCACCGAAAAATTCTCTTGCAGAGAGTTCTACACAGTAGATATTTGATTTACATAGGTTCGATCACCGTCAAATTCTGTGTTCCGAGAAAGTTGCATGCATAACAGTTTCGACAAATATTCACTACAGAATTTTTTAGCATGTGGATTACTGTACTTTCATCCACCATTAAAGTCATATTTGCCTTAGAAACATTTTCTCAGATTTCGAACTCTTTTCCTTATGCCAGTTTTGAAAATGAGGCAGATTTCACAGAAAAATACTTTTGGAGTGAGTTCTACCCAATAAATATGTAATTTACAAAGTTTCTTTCACCATGATATTCTGTGTTCTGAATATGATACGTGCATCACGGATTCGACAAACATTTTTAATGAGTTGTGTACATGTGGATTACCAAACTTTCATCCACCAAACATGGCATATTTACACCTAGAAATGTTTCTCCTCTTTTGCAGATTTGTCCTCATGCCCGTTGCAAATAACAGGCAGATTTCACAGGAAAATCCTCTTCGATCGTGTTCTATCCAATAGACATGAAATTTACAATGTTTCACTTACCATGACATTCCGTGTTCATAACACGCTACATGCATACTGGATTTATAAAACATTCATTACTGATTCGAGAGCATGTGGATTTCCGAAATTTAACCCACCATACAAGGCATATTTACACCTAGAAATATTTACTCTGCTTTCACAGCTTTTTCCTAATTTCAGGTTTTAAAATCATGAAGTTTTCTCAGGAAAAAACCTCTTCAAGCGAGTTCTATCCAGAGGAATTGTAATTTAAGCAGTTTCCCTCAAAGTGACTTTCCGTTTTCTGAACATGCTTCATGCATCACGGATTTGACAAACGTTAATTACTCAGTTGTGTGCATGTGGATGACAGAACTTTCATCCACCATATAAGTCATATATACACCTAGAAATATTTACTCTGATTTCACTACTTTTTCCTACCGTCTGTTTTGAAAATCATGATGTTTTTGCAGAAGTAATCTCTGCAAGCGAGTTCGACCCAGTAGAATTGTAATTTCAATAGTTACCCACAAAGTGACTTTCCATGGTCCGAACATGCTAAATTCATCACGGATTTGACAAACATTCATTACTCAGTTGTGTGCATGTGGATTACAGAACTTTCATCCACCATACAAGGCATAAATACACCTAGAAATATTTACTCTGATTTCACAGATTTTTCCTAACGTCAGTCTCGAAAATCATAAAGATTTCTCAGAAAAAATCTCTGCATGTGAGTTCTACCCATTAGAATTGCAATTTCAATTGTTTCCCACAAAGTGACTTTCCGTGGTCCGAACACACTGCATTCATCACGGATTTGACAAACATTCATTACTCAGTTGTGTGCATGTGGATTACAGAACTTTCATCCACCATACAAGGCATAAATACACCTAGAAATATTTACTCTGATTTCACAGATTTTTCCTAACGTCAGTCTCGAAAATCATAAAGATTTCTCAGAAAAAATCTCTGCATGTGAGTTCTACCCATTAGAATTGCAATTTCAATTGTTTCCCACAAAGTGACTTTCCGTGGTCCGAACACACTGCATTCATCACGGATTTGACAAACATTCATTAGTCAGTTGTGTGCCTGTGATTTACGGAACTTTCATCCACCATATAATGCATATATACACCTTGAAAATATTATTCTGATTTTGAAGCTTTTTCCTAACTGCAGTTTAGAATATCAGGCAACTTTTGCAGGATAATTCTCTTGTAGAGTGTTCTACACAATAGACATGTAATTTACATAGATCCCCTCGCCGTGACATGCCGTGCTCCAAACATGCTACATGCACCGCAGTTCGACAAATATTAACTGCTGAGTTGTTAGCATGTGGATTAATGTACTTTCATCTACCATACAATGTATATATATACAGCTAGAAGCATGTACTCAGTATTTGCAGATATTTCTTAATGCCAGTTTCGAAAATAAGACCGTTTTCACAGAAAAATCCTCTTGGAGTGAGTTCTATCCAATAGACTTGTAATTTACATAGTTTCAGTTACCATGACATTCCGTGTTCCGAATACATTACATGCATCACAGATTCTACAACATTCTTTATTGAGTGTAAGCATGTGCTTTACAAACTTTCATCCACCACACAAGACATATTAGCACCTAGAAACATTAACTCTGAGTTCGCAGCAATTTCCTAATAGCAGTTTTGAAAATTAAGCATTTTTCTAAGGAAAAAAGTGTTGGAGCGATTTCTACCCACTAGGCATGTAATTTACATAGATTCCATTGCTGTGAAATTACGTCTTTCGAACACGCTACATGCATAACGGATTTGACAAATATTCACTACAAATGTGTTTGCTTGTGGATTACCGAACTTTCAACACAATAAAAGGCATAGTGACACTTAGAATCATTTTCTCTGATTTCACAGAGATTTCCAATCGCCAGATTCCAAAATGCAGCAGATTTCACAGCAAAAAGCTCTTGGAGCAAGTTCTACCCAAGAGACATGTAATTTACATAGATTCACTCACCGTGAAACTCCGTGTTCTGAACACGCTACATGCATCTCAGATTCCACAAATATTCACTACAGAGTTATGAGCATATGTTTTACCGTACTTTCATCCACCATAGAAGGCATACTGACACTTACAAGCATTTTCTCATTTTTTGAAAGTTTTACCTAAAGCCAGTTTCAAAAATGAGGCAGTTTTCACAGAAAAATATTCTTGGAGAGAGTTCTTCACAATAGACATGTAATTTACATAGATTCTCTCACCGTCAAAATCTGTGTTCTGACAAATTTGCATGCATCAAGGTTTCGACAAGTATTCACTACAGATTTGTTAGCATGTGCATTTCTGATCTTTCATCCACATACAAGTCATATTGACACTTAGAAGCATTTTCTCAGATTTCGAATATATTTCCTACTGCCAGTTTTGAAAGTGAGGCAGATTTTGCAGAAAAATGCTTTTGGAGTGAGTTCTACCCAATGGACATGAAATTTAAATGCTTCCACTCATCGAGAAATTCCGTGTTCCAAACATGCTATGTGCATCACGGATTCGACAAACACTCTTTAATGAGTTGTGAACATTAGTATTACCGAATTTTCATCCACCAAACAAGGCATATTTACACGTAGAAAGACTTTTTCAGATTTAGTAGATATCTCCTAATGTCAGTTTCTGAAATCATGCAGTTTATGCAAAAGAATTCTCTTGGAGCGAGTTCTACTCAATAGACATGTAATTTACATTTTTTCCCTCAGTATGATATTCCGTGATCTGAACACGCAACATGCATCACTGATTCGAAAAATAATCTTTAAGGAGTTGTGAGCATGAGGATTACCAAACTGTCATCTGCCATAAAAGGCATATTTACACCTAGAAACCGTTACTCTGAGTTCGCAGTGTTTTCCAAATGTCAGTTTTGAATGTGAGGTAGTTTTTGCAGAAAAATGCTCTTGGAGTGAGTTCTACACAATAGACATGTAATTTACATAGATTGGCTCACCGTGAAATTCCGTGTTCCGAGAAAGCTGCATGCATCACAGAATCGACACAAATTCACTACAGATTTGTTAGCATGTGGATTACCGTACTTTCATCCACCATACAAGGCATAATGGCGCTTACAAGCATTTTCTCATTTTTTGAAAGTTTTTCCTAACGCCAGTTTCGAAAATGAGGCAGTTTTCACCGAAAAATTCTCTTGCAGAGAGTTCTACACAGTAGACATTTGATTTACATAGGTTCGATCACCGTCAAATTCTGTGTTCTGAGAAAGTTGCATGCATAACAGTTTCGACAAATATTCACTACAGAATTTTTTAGCATGTGGATTACTGTACTTTCATCCACCATTAAAGTCATATTTGCCTTAGAAACATTTTCTCAGATTTCGAACTCTTTTCCTTATGCCAGTTTTGAAAATGAGGCAGATTTCACAGAAAAATACTTTTGGAGTGAGTTCTACCCAATAAATATGTAATTTACAAAGTTTCTTTCACCATGATATTCTGTGTTCTGAATATGATACGTGCATCACGGATTCGACAAACATTTTTAATGAGTTGTGTACATGTGGATTACCAAACTTTCATCCACCAAACATGGCATATTTACACCTAGAAATGTTTCTCCTCTTTTGCAGATTTGTCCTAATGCCCGTTGCAAATAACAGGCAGATTTCACAGGAAAATCCTCTTCGATCGTGTTCTATCCAATAGACATGAAATTTACAATGTTTCACTTACCATGACATTCCGTGTTCATAACACGCTACATGCATACTGGATTTATAAAACATTCATTACTGATTCGAGAGCATGTGGATTTCCGAAATTTAACCCACCATACAAGGCATATTTACACCTAGAAATATTTACTCTGCTTTCACAGCTTTTTCCTAATTTCAGGTTTTAAAATCATGAAGTTTTCTCAGGAAAAAACCTCTTCAAGCGAGTTCTATCCAGAGGAATTGTAATTTAAGCAGTTTCCCTCAAAGTGACTTTCCGTTTTCTGAACATGCTTCATGCATCACGGATTTGACAAACGTTAATTACTCAGTTGTGTGCATGTGGATGACAGAACTTTCATCCACCATATAAGTCATATATACACCTAGAAATATTTACTCTGATTTCACTACTTTTTCCTACCGTCTGTTTTGAAAATCATGATGTTTTTGCAGAAGTAATCTCTGCAAGCGAGTTCGACCCAGTAGAATTGTAATTTCAATAGTTACCCACAAAGTGACTTTCCATGGTCCGAACATGCTAAATTCATCACGGATTTGACAAACATTCATTACTCAGTTGTGTGCATGTGGATTACAGAACTTTCATCCACCATACAAGGCATAAATACACCTAGAAATATTTACTCTGATTTCACAGATTTTTCCTAACGTCAGTCTCGAAAATCATAAAGATTTCTCAGAAAAAATCTCTGCATGTGAGTTCTACCCATTAGAATTGCAATTTCAATTGTTTCCCACAAAGTGACTTTCCATGGTCCGAACACACTGCATTCATCACGGATTTGACAAACATTCATTAGTCAGTTGTGTGCCTGTGATTTACGGAACTTTCATCCACCATATAATGCATATATACACCTTGAAAATATTATTCTGATTTTGAAGCTTTTTCCTAACTGCAGTTTAGAATATCAGGCAACTTTTGCAGGATAATTCTCTTGTAGAGTGTTCTACACAATAGACATGTAATTTACATAGATCCCCTCGCCGTGACATGCCGTGCTCCAAACATGCTACATGCACCGCAGTTCGACAAATATTAACTGCTGAGTTGTTAGCATGTGGATTAATGTACTTTCATCTACCATACAATGTATATATATACAGCTAGAAGCATGTACTCAGTATTTGCAGATATTTCTTAATGCCAGTTTCGAAAATAAGACCGTTTTCACAGAAAAATCCTCTTGGAGTGAGTTCTATCCAATAGACTTGTAATTTACATAGTTTCAGTTACCATGACATTCCGTGTTCCGAATACATTACATGCATCACAGATTCTACAACATTCTTTATTGAGTGTAAGCATGTGCTTTACAAACTTTCATCCACCACACAAGACATATTAGCACCTAGAAACATTAACTCTGAGTTCGCAGCAATTTCCTAATAGCAGTTTTGAAAATTAAGCATTTTTCTAAGGAAAAAAGTGTTGGAGCGATTTCTACCCACTAGGCATGTAATTTACATAGATTCCATTGCTGTGAAATTACGTCTTTCGAACACGCTACATGCATAACGGATTTGACAAATATTCACTACAAATGTGTTTGCATGTGGATTACCGAACTTTCAACACAATAAAAGGCATAGTGACACTTAGAATCATTTTCTCTGATTTCACAGAGATTTCCAATCGCCAGATTCCAAAATGCAGCAGATTTCACAGCAAAAAGCTCTTGGAGCAAGTTCTACCCAAGAGACATGTAATTTACATAGATTCACTCACCGTGAAACTCCGTGTTCTGAACACGCTACATGCATCTCAGATTCCACAAATATTCACTACAGAGTTATGAGCATATGTTTTACCGTACTTTCATCCACCATAGAAGGCATACTGACACTTACAAGCATTTTCTCATTTTTTGAAAGTTTTACCTAAAGCCAGTTTCAAAAATGAGGCAGTTTTCACAGAAAAATATTCTTGGAGAGAGTTCTTCACAATAGACATGTAATTTACATAGATTCTCTCAACGTCAAAATCTGTGTTCTGACAAATTTGCATGCATCAAGGTTTCGACAAGTATTCACTACAGATTTGTTAGCATGTGCATTTCTGATCTTTCATCCACATACAAGTCATATTGACACTTAGAAGCATTTTCTCAGATTTCGAATATATTTCCTATTGCCAGTTTTGAAAGTGAGGCAGATTTTGCAGAAAAATGCTTTTGGAGTGAGTTCTACCCAATGGACATGAAATTTAAATGCTTCCACTCATCGAGAAATTCCGTGTTCCAAACATGCTATGTGCATCACGGATTCGACAAACACTCTTTAATGAGTCGTGAACATTAGTATTACCGAATTTTCATCCACCAAACAAGGCATATTTACACGTAGAAAGACTTCTTCAGATTTAGTAGATATCTCCTAATGTCAGTTTCTGAAATCATGCAGTTTATGCAAAAGAATTCTCTTGGAGCGAGTTCTACTCAATAGACATGTAATTTACATTTTTTCCCTCAGTATGATATTCCGTGATCTGAACACGCAACATGCATCACTGATTCGAAAAATAATCTTTAAGGAGTTGTGAGCATGAGGATTACCAAACTGTCATCTGCCATAAAAGGCATATTTACACCTAGAAACCATTACTCTGAGTTCGCAGTGTTTTCCAAATATCAGTTTTGAATGTGAGGTAGTTTTTGCAGAAAAATGCTCTTGGAGTGAGTTCTACACAATAGACATGTAATTTACATAGATTGGCTCACCGTGAAATTCCGTGTTCCGAGAAAGCTGCATGCATCACAGAATCGACACAAATTCACTACAGATTTGTTAGCATGTGGATTACCGTACTTTCATCCACCATACAAGGCATAATGGCGCTTACAAGCATTTTCTCATTTTTTGAAAGTTTTTCCTAACGCCAGTTTCGAAAATGAGGCAGTTTTCACCGAAAAATTCTCTTGCAGAGAGTTCTACACAGTAGACATTTGATTTACATAGGTTCGATCACCGTCAAATTCTGTGTTCTGAGAAAGTTGCATGCATAACAGTTTCGACAAATATTCACTACAGAATTTTTTAGCATGTGGATTACTGTACTTTCATCCACCATTAAAGTCATATTTGCCTTAGAAACATTTTCTCAGATTTCGAACTCTTTTCCTTATGCCAGTTTTGAAAATGAGGCAGATTTCACAGAAAAATACTTTTGGAGTGAGTTCTACCCAATAAATATGTAATTTACAAAGTTTCTTTCACCATGATATTCTGTGTTCTGAATATGATACGTGCATCACGGATTCGACAAACATTTTTAATGAGTTGTGTACATGTGGATTACCAAACTTTCATCCACCAAACATGGCATATTTACACCTAGAAATGTTTCTCCTCTTTTGCAGATTTGTCCTCATGCCCGTTGCAAATAACAGGCAGATTTCACAGGAAAATCCTCTTCGATCGTGTTCTATCCAATAGACATGAAATTTACAATGTTTCACTTACCATGACATTCCGTGTTCATAACACGCTACATGCATACTGGATTTATAAAACATTCATTACTGATTCGAGAGCATGTGGATTTCCGAAATTTAACCCACCATACAAGGCATATTTACACCTAGAAATATTTACTCTGCTTTCACAGCTTTTTCCTAATTTCAGGTTTTAAAATCATGAAGTTTTCTCAGGAAAAAACCTCTTCAAGCGAGTTCTATCCAGAGGAATTGTAATTTAAGCAGTTTCCCTCAAAGTGACTTTCCGTTTTCTGAACATGCTTCATGCATCACGGATTTGACAAACGTTAATTACTCAGTTGTGTGCATGTGGATGACAGAACTTTCATCCACCATATAAGTCATATATACACCTAGAAATATTTACTCTGATTTCACTACTTTTTCCTACCGTCTGTTTTGAAAATCATGATGTTTTTGCAGAAGTAATCTCTGCAAGCGAGTTCGACCCAGTAGAATTGTAATTTCAATAGTTACCCACAAAGTGACTTTCCATGGTCCGAACATGCTAAATTCATCACGGATTTGACAAACATTCATTACTCAGTTGTGTGCATGTGGATTACAGAACTTTCATCCACCATACAAGGCATAAATACACCTAGAAATATTTACTCTGATTTCACAGATTTTTCCTAACGTCAGTCTCGAAAATCATAAAGATTTCTCAGAAAAAATCTCTGCATGTGAGTTCTACCCATTAGAATTGCAATTTCAATTGTTTCCCACAAAGTGACTTTCCGTGGTCCGAACACACTGCATTCATCACGGATTTGACAAACATTCATTAGTCAGTTGTGTGCCTGTGATTTACGGAACTTTCATCCACCATATAATGCATATATACACCTTGAAAATATTATTCTGATTTTGAAGCTTTTTCCTAACTGCAGTTTAGAATATCAGGCAACTTTTGCAGGATAATTCTCTTGTAGAGTGTTCTACACAATAGACATGTAATTTACATAGATCCCCTCGCCGTGACATGCCGTGCTCCAAACATGCTACATGCACCGCAGTTCGACAAATATTAACTGCTGAGTTGTTAGCATGTGGATTAATGTACTTTCATCTACCATACAATGTATATATATACAGCTAGAAGCATGTACTCAGTATTTGCAGATATTTCTTAATGCCAGTTTCGAAAATAAGACCGTTTTCACAGAAAAATCCTCTTGGAGTGAGTTCTATCCAATAGACTTGTAATTTACATAGTTTCAGTTACCATGACATTCCGTGTTCCGAATACATTACATGCATCACAGATTCTACAACATTCTTTATTGAGTGTAAGCATGTGCTTTACAAACTTTCATCCACCACACAAGACATATTAGCACCTAGAAACATTAACTCTGAGTTCGCAGCAATTTCCTAATAGCAGTTTTGAAAATTAAGCATTTTTCTAAGGAAAAAAGTGTTGGAGCGATTTCTACCCACTAGGCATGTAATTTACATAGATTCCATTGCTGTGAAATTACGTCTTTCGAACACGCTACATGCATAACGGATTTGACAAATATTCACTACAAATGTGTTTGCTTGTGGATTACCGAACTTTCAACACAATAAAAGGCATAGTGACACTTAGAATCATTTTCTCTGATTTCACAGAGATTTCCAATCGCCAGATTCCAAAATGCAGCAGATTTCACAGCAAAAAGCTCTTGGAGCAAGTTCTACCCAAGAGACATGTAATTTACATAGATTCACTCACCGTGAAACTCCGTGTTCTGAACACGCTACATGCATCTCAGATTCCACAAATATTCACTACAGAGTTATGAGCATATGTTTTACCGTACTTTCATCCACCATAGAAGGCATACTGACACTTACAAGCATTTTCTCATTTTTTGAAAGTTTTACCTAAAGCCAGTTTCAAAAATGAGGCAGTTTTCACAGAAAAATATTCTTGGAGAGAGTTCTTCACAATAGACATGTAATTTACATAGATTCTCTCACCGTCAAAATCTGTGTTCTGACAAATTTGCATGCATCAAGGTTTCGACAAGTATTCACTACAGATTTGTTAGCATGTGCATTTCTGATCTTTCATCCACATACAAGTCATATTGACACTTAGAAGCATTTTCTCAGATTTCGAATATATTTCCTACTGCCAGTTTTGAAAGTGAGGCAGATTTTGCAGAAAAATGCTTTTGGAGTGAGTTCTACCCAATGGACATGAAATTTAAATGCTTCCACTCATCGAGAAATTCCGTGTTCCAAACATGCTATGTGCATCACGGATTCGACAAACACTCTTTAATGAGTTGTGAACATTAGTATTACCGAATTTTCATCCACCAAACAAGGCATATTTACACGTAGAAAGACTTTTTCAGATTTAGTAGATATCTCCTAATGTCAGTTTCTGAAATCATGCAGTTTATGCAAAAGAATTCTCTTGGAGCGAGTTCTACTCAATAGACATGTAATTTACATTTTTTCCCTCAGTATGATATTCCGTGATCTGAACACGCAACATGCATCACTGATTCGAAAAATAATCTTTAAGGAGTTGTGAGCATGAGGATTACCAAACTGTCATCTGCCATAAAAGGCATATTTACACCTAGAAACCGTTACTCTGAGTTCGCAGTGTTTTCCAAATGTCAGTTTTGAATGTGAGGTAGTTTTTGCAGAAAAATGCTCTTGGAGTGAGTTCTACACAATAGACATGTAATTTACATAGATTGGCTCACCGTGAAATTCCGTGTTCCGAGAAAGCTGCATGCATCACAGAATCGACACAAATTCACTACAGATTTGTTAGCATGTGGATTACCGTACTTTCATCCACCATACAAGGCATAATGGCGCTTACAAGCATTTTCTCATTTTTTGAAAGTTTTTCCTAACGCCAGTTTCGAAAATGAGGCAGTTTTCACCGAAAAATTCTCTTGCAGAGAGTTCTACACAGTAGATATTTGATTTACATAGGTTCGATCACCGTCAAATTCTGTGTTCCGAGAAAGTTGCATGCATAACAGTTTCGACAAATATTCACTACAGAATTTTTTAGCATGTGGATTACTGTACTTTCATCCACCATTAAAGTCATATTTGCCTTAGAAACATTTTCTCAGATTTCGAACTCTTTTCCTTATGCCAGTTTTGAAAATGAGGCAGATTTCACAGAAAAATACTTTTGGAGTGAGTTCTACCCAATAAATATGTAATTTACAAAGTTTCTTTCACCATGATATTCTGTGTTCTGAATATGATACGTGCATCACGGATTCGACAAACATTTTTAATGAGTTGTGTACATGTGGATTACCAAACTTTCATCCACCAAACATGGCATATTTACACCTAGAAATGTTTCTCCTCTTTTGCAGATTTGTCCTCATGCCCGTTGCAAATAACAGGCAGATTTCACAGGAAAATCCTCTTCGATCGTGTTCTATCCAATAGACATGAAATTTACAATGTTTCACTTACCATGACATTCCGTGTTCATAACACGCTACATGCATACTGGATTTATAAAACATTCATTACTGATTCGAGAGCATGTGGATTTCCGAAATTTAACCCACCATACAAGGCATATTTACACCTAGAAATATTTACTCTGCTTTCACAGCTTTTTCCTAATTTCAGGTTTTAAAATCATGAAGTTTTCTCAGGAAAAAACCTCTTCAAGCGAGTTCTATCCAGAGGAATTGTAATTTAAGCAGTTTCCCTCAAAGTGACTTTCCGTTTTCTGAACATGCTTCATGCATCACGGATTTGACAAACGTTAATTACTCAGTTGTGTGCATGTGGATGACAGAACTTTCATCCACCATATAAGTCATATATACACCTAGAAATATTTACTCTGATTTCACTACTTTTTCCTACCGTCTGTTTTGAAAATCATGATGTTTTTGCAGAAGTAATCTCTGCAAGCGAGTTCGACCCAGTAGAATTGTAATTTCAATAGTTACCCACAAAGTGACTTTCCATGGTCCGAACATGCTAAATTCATCACGGATTTGACAAACATTCATTACTCAGTTGTGTGCATGTGGATTACAGAACTTTCATCCACCATACAAGGCATAAATACACCTAGAAATATTTACTCTGATTTCACAGATTTTTCCTAACGTCAGTCTCGAAAATCATAAAGATTTCTCAGAAAAAATCTCTGCATGTGAGTTCTACCCATTAGAATTGCAATTTCAATTGTTTCCCACAAAGTGACTTTCCGTGGTCCGAACACACTGCATTCATCACGGATTTGACAAACATTCATTAGTCAGTTGTGTGCCTGTGATTTACGGAACTTTCATCCACCATATAATGCATATATACACCTTGAAAATATTATTCTGATTTTGAAGCTTTTTCCTAACTGCAGTTTAGAATATCAGGCAACTTTTGCAGGATAATTCTCTTGTAGAGTGTTCTACACAATAGACATGTAATTTACATAGATCCCCTCGCCGTGACATGCCGTGCTCCAAACATGCTACATGCACCGCAGTTCGACAAATATTAACTG
This sequence comes from Camelus bactrianus, assembly GCF_048773025.1. Classification (NCBI taxonomy): domain Eukaryota; kingdom Metazoa; phylum Chordata; class Mammalia; order Artiodactyla; family Camelidae; genus Camelus; species Camelus bactrianus. The sequence goes on from NC_133546.1 coordinate 91,234,567, forward strand.
CTGAGTTGTTAGCATGTGGATTAATGTACTTTCATCTACCATACAATGTATATATATACAGCTAGAAGCATGTACTCAGTATTTGCAGATATTTCTTAATGCCAGTTTCGAAAATAAGACCGTTTTCACAGAAAAATCCTCTTGGAGTGAGTTCTATCCAATAGACTTGTAATTTACATAGTTTCAGTTACCATGACATTCCGTGTTCCGAATACATTACATGCATCACAGATTCTACAACATTCTTTATTGAGTGTAAGCATGTGCTTTACAAACTTTCATCCACCACACAAGACATATTAGCACCTAGAAACATTAACTCTGAGTTCGCAGCAATTTCCTAATAGCAGTTTTGAAAATTAAGCATTTTTCTAAGGAAAAAAGTGTTGGAGCGATTTCTACCCACTAGGCATGTAATTTACATAGATTCCATTGCTGTGAAATTACGTCTTTCGAACACGCTACATGCATAACGGATTTGACAAATATTCACTACAAATGTGTTTGCATGTGGATTACCGAACTTTCAACACAATAAAAGGCATAGTGACACTTAGAATCATTTTCTCTGATTTCACAGAGATTTCCAATCACCAGATTCCAAAATGCAGCAGATTTCACAGCAAAAACTCTTGGATCGAGTTCTACCCAAGAGACATGTAATTTACATAGATTCACTCACCGTGAAACTCCGTGTTCTGAACACGCTACATGCATCTCAGATTCCACAAATATTCACTACAGAGTTATGAGCATATGTTTTACCGTACTTTCATCCACCATAGAAGGCATACTGACACTTACAAGCATTTTCTCATTTTTTGAAAGTTTTACCTAAAGCCAGTTTCAAAAATGAGGCAGTTTTCACAGAAAAATATTCTTGGAGAGAGTTCTTCACAATAGACATGTAATTTACATAGATTCTCTCACCGTCAAAATCTGTGTTCTGACAAATTTGCATGCATCAAGGTTTCGACAAGTATTCACTACAGATTTGTTAGCATGTGCATTTCTGATCTTTCATCCACATACAAGTCATATTGACACTTAGAAGCATTTTCTCAGATTTCGAATATATTTCCTACTGCCAGTTTTGAAAGTGAGGCAGATTTTGCAGGAAAATGCTTTTGGAGTGAGTTCTACCCAATGGACATGAAATTTAAATGCTTCCACTCATCGAGAAATTCCGTGTTCCAAACATGCTATGTGCATCACGGATTCGACAAACACTCTTTAATGAGTTGTGAACATTAGTATTACCGAATTTTCATCCACCAAACAAGGCATATTTACACGTAGAAAGACTTTTTCAGATTTAGTAGATATCTCCTAATGTCAGTTTCTGAAATCATGCAGTTTATGCAAAAGAATTCTCTTGGAGCGAGTTCTACTCAATAGACATGTAATTTACATTTTTTCCCTCAGTATGATATTCCGTGATCTGAACACGCAACATGCATCACTGATTCGAAAAATAATCTTTAAGGAGTTGTGAGCATGAGGATTACCAAACTGTCATCTGCCATAAAAGGCATATTTACACCTAGAAACCATTACTCTGAGTTCGCAGTGTTTTCCAAATATCAGTTTTGAATGTGAGGTAGTTTTTGCAGAAAAATGCTCTTGGAGTGAGTTCTACACAATAGACATGTAATTTACATAGATTGGCTCACCGTGAAATTCCGTGTTCCGAGAAAGCTGCATGCATCAAGAATCGACACAAATTCACTACAGATTTATTAGCATGTGGATTACTGATCTTTCATCCACCATTAAAGTCATATTTGCCTTAGAAACATTTTCTCAGATTTCGAACTCTTTTCCTTATGCCAGTTTTGAAAATGAGGCAGATTTCACAGAAAAATACTTTTGGAGTGAGTTCTACCCAATAAATATGTAATTTACAAAGTTTCTTTCACCATGATATTCTGTGTTCTGAATATGATACGTGCATCACGGATTCGACAAACATTTTTAATGAGTTGTGTACATGTGGATTACCAAACTTTCATCCACCAAACATGGCATATTTACACCTAGAAATGTTTCTCCTCTTTTGCAGATTTGTCCTAATGCCCGTTGCAAATAACAGGCAGATTTCACAGGAAAATCCTCTTCGATCGTGTTCTATCCAATAGACATGAAATTTACAATGTTTCACTTACCATGACATTCCGTGTTCATAACACGCTACATGCATACTGGATTTATAAAACATTCATTACTGATTCGAGAGCATGTGGATTTCCGAAATTTAACCCACCATACAAGGCATATTTACACCTAGAAATATTTACTCTGCTTTCACAGCTTTTTCCTAATTTCAGGTTTTAAAATCATGAAGTTTTCTCAGGAAAAAACCTCTTCAAGCGAGTTCTATCCAGAGGAATTGTAATTTAAGCAGTTTCCCTCAAAGTGACTTTCCGTTTTCTGAACATGCTTCATGCATCACGGATTTGACAAACGTTAATTACTCAGTTGTGTGCATGTGGATGACAGAACTTTCATCCACCATATAAGTCATATATACACCTAGAAATATTTACTCTGATTTCACTACTTTTTCCTACCGTCTGTTTTGAAAATCATGATGTTTTTGCAGAAGTAATCTCTGCAAGCGAGTTCGACCCAGTAGAATTGTAATTTCAATAGTTACCCACAAAGTGACTTTCCATGGTCCGAACATGCTAAATTCATCACGGATTTGACAAACATTCATTACTCAGTTGTGTGCATGTGGATTACAGAACTTTCATCCACCATACAAGGCATAAATACACCTAGAAATATTTACTCTGATTTCACAGATTTTTCCTAACGTCAGTCTCGAAAATCATAAAGATTTCTCAGAAAAAATCTCTGCATGTGAGTTCTACCCATTAGAATTGCAATTTCAATTGTTTCCCACAAAGTGACTTTCCGTGGTCCGAACACACTGCATTCATCACGGATTTGACAAACATTCATTAGTCAGTTGTGTGCCTGTGATTTACGGAACTTTCATCCACCATATAATGCATATATACACCTTGAAAATATTATTCTGATTTTGAAGCTTTTTCCTAACTGCAGTTTAGAATATCAGGCAACTTTTGCAGGATAATTCTCTTGTAGAGTGTTCTACACAATAGACATGTAATTTACATAGATCCCCTCGCCGTGACATGCCGTGCTCCAAACATGCTACATGCACCGCAGTTCGACAAATATTAACTGCTGAGTTGTTAGCATGTGGATTAATGTACTTTCATCTACCATACAATGTATATATATACAGCTAGAAGCATGTACTCAGTATTTGCAGATATTTCTTAATGCCAGTTTCGAAAATAAGACCGTTTTCACAGAAAAATCCTCTTGGAGTGAGTTCTATCCAATAGACTTGTAATTTACATAGTTTCAGTTACCATGACATTCCGTGTTCCGAATACATTACATGCATCACAGATTCTACAACATTCTTTATTGAGTGTAAGCATGTGCTTTACAAACTTTCATCCACCACACAAGACATATTAGCACCTAGAAACATTAACTCTGAGTTCGCAGCAATTTCCTAATAGCAGTTTTGAAAATTAAGCATTTTTCTAAGGAAAAAAGTGTTGGAGCGATTTCTACCCACTAGGCATGTAATTTACATAGATTCCATTGCTGTGAAATTACGTCTTTCGAACACGCTACATGCATAACGGATTTGACAAATATTCACTACAAATGTGTTTGCTTGTGGATTACCGAACTTTCAACACAATAAAAGGCATAGTGACACTTAGAATCATTTTCTCTGATTTCACAGAGATTTCCAATCGCCAGATTCCAAAATGCAGCAGATTTCACAGCAAAAAGCTCTTGGAGCAAGTTCTACCCAAGAGACATGTAATTTACATAGATTCACTCACCGTGAAACTCCGTGTTCTGAACACGCTACATGCATCTCAGATTCCACAAATATTCACTACAGAGTTATGAGCATATGTTTTACCGTACTTTCATCCACCATAGAAGGCATACTGACACTTACAAGCATTTTCTCATTTTTTGAAAGTTTTACCTAAAGCCAGTTTCAAAAATGAGGCAGTTTTCACAGAAAAATATTCTTGGAGAGAGTTCTTCACAATAGACATGTAATTTACATAGATTCTCTCACCGTCAAAATCTGTGTTCTGACAAATTTGCATGCATCAAGGTTTCGACAAGTATTCACTACAGATTTGTTAGCATGTGCATTTCTGATCTTTCATCCACATACAAGTCATATTGACACTTAGAAGCATTTTCTCAGATTTCGAATATATTTCCTACTGCCAGTTTTGAAAGTGAGGCAGATTTTGCAGAAAAATGCTTTTGGAGTGAGTTCTACCCAATGGACATGAAATTTAAATGCTTCCACTCATCGAGAAATTCCGTGTTCCAAACATGCTATGTGCATCACGGATTCGACAAACACTCTTTAATGAGTTGTGAACATTAGTATTACCGAATTTTCATCCACCAAACAAGGCATATTTACACGTAGAAAGACTTTTTCAGATTTAGTAGATATCTCCTAATGTCAGTTTCTGAAATCATGCAGTTTATGCAAAAGAATTCTCTTGGAGCGAGTTCTACTCAATAGACATGTAATTTACATTTTTTCCCTCAGTATGATATTCCGTGATCTGAACACGCAACATGCATCACTGATTCGAAAAATAATCTTTAAGGAGTTGTGAGCATGAGGATTACCAAACTGTCATCTGCCATAAAAGGCATATTTACACCTAGAAACCGTTACTCTGAGTTCGCAGTGTTTTCCAAATGTCAGTTTTGAATGTGAGGTAGTTTTTGCAGAAAAATGCTCTTGGAGTGAGTTCTACACAATAGACATGTAATTTACATAGATTGGCTCACCGTGAAATTCCGTGTTCCGAGAAAGCTGCATGCATCACAGAATCGACACAAATTCACTACAGATTTGTTAGCATGTGGATTACCGTACTTTCATCCACCATACAAGGCATAATGGCGCTTACAAGCATTTTCTCATTTTTTGAAAGTTTTTCCTAACGCCAGTTTCGAAAATGAGGCAGTTTTCACCGAAAACTTCTCTTGCAGAGAGTTCTACACAGTAGACATTTGATTTACATAGGTTCGATCACCGTCAAATTCTGTGTTCCGAGAAAGTTGCATGCATAACAGTTTCGACAAATATTCACTACAGAATTTTTTAGCATGTGGATTACTGTACTTTCATCCACCATTAAAGTCATATTTGCCTTAGAAACATTTTCTCAGATTTCGAACTCTTTTCCTTATGCCAGTTTTGAAAATGAGGCAGATTTCACAGAAAAATACTTTTGGAGTGAGTTCTACCCAATAAATATGTAATTTACAAAGTTTCTTTCACCATGATATTCTGTGTTCTGAATATGATACGTGCATCACGGATTCGACAAACATTTTTAATGAGTTGTGTACATGTGGATTACCAAACTTTCATCCACCAAACATGGCATATTTACACCTAGAAATGTTTCTCCTCTTTTGCAGATTTGTCCTCATGCCCGTTGCAAATAACAGGCAGATTTCACAGGAAAATCCTCTTCGATCGTGTTCTATCCAATAGACATGAAATTTACAATGTTTCACTTACCATGACATTCCGTGTTCATAACACGCTACATGCATACTGGATTTATAAAACATTCATTACTGATTCGAGAGCATGTGGATTTCCGAAATTTAACCCACCATACAAGGCATATTTACACCTAGAAATATTTACTCTGCTTTCACAGCTTTTTCCTAATTTCAGGTTTTAAAATCATGAAGTTTTCTCAGGAAAAAACCTCTTCAAGCGAGTTCTATCCAGAGGAATTGTAATTTAAGCAGTTTCCCTCAAAGTGACTTTCCGTTTTCTGAACATGCTTCATGCATCACGGATTTGACAAACGTTAATTACTCAGTTGTGTGCATGTGGATGACAGAACTTTCATCCACCATATAAGTCATATATACACCTAGAAATATTTACTCTGATTTCACTACTTTTTCCTACCGTCTGTTTTGAAAATCATGATGTTTTTGCAGAAGTAATCTCTGCAAGCGAGTTCGACCCAGTAGAATTGTAATTTCAATAGTTACCCACAAAGTGACTTTCCATGGTCCGAACATGCTAAATTCATCACGGATTTGACAAACATTCATTACTCAGTTGTGTGCATGTGGATTACAGAACTTTCATCCACCATACAAGGCATAAATACACCTAGAAATATTTACTCTGATTTCACAGATTTTTCCTAACGTCAGTCTCGAAAATCATAAAGATTTCTCAGAAAAAATCTCTGCATGTGAGTTCTACCCATTAGAATTGCAATTTCAATTGTTTCCCACAAAGTGACTTTCCGTGGTCCGAACACACTGCATTCATCACGGATTTGACAAACATTCATTAGTCAGTTGTGTGCCTGTGATTTACGGAACTTTCATCCACCATATAATGCATATATACACCTTGAAAATATTATTCTGATTTTGAAGCTTTTTCCTAACTGCAGTTTAGAATATCAGGCAACTTTTGCAGGATAATTCTCTTGTAGAGTGTTCTACACAATAGACATGTAATTTACATAGATCCCCTCGCCGTGACATGCCGTGCTCCAAACATGCTACATGCACCGCAGTTCGACAAATATTAACTGCTGAGTTGTTAGCATGTGGATTAATGTACTTTCATCTACCATACAATGTATATATATACAGCTAGAAGCATGTACTCAGTATTTGCAGATATTTCTTAATGCCAGTTTCGAAAATAAGACCGTTTTCACAGAAAAATCCTCTTGGAGTGAGTTCTATCCAATAGACTTGTAATTTACATAGTTTCAGTTACCATGACATTCCGTGTTCCGAATACATTACATGCATCACAGATTCTACAACATTCTTTATTGAGTGTAAGCATGTGCTTTACAAACTTTCATCCACCACACAAGACATATTAGCACCTAGAAACATTAACTCTGAGTTCGCAGCAATTTCCTAATAGCAGTTTTGAAAATTAAGCATTTTTCTAAGGAAAAAAGTGTTGGAGCGATTTCTACCCACTAGGCATGTAATTTACATAGATTCCATTGCTGTGAAATTACGTCTTTCGAACACGCTACATGCATAACGGATTTGACAAATATTCACTACAAATGTGTTTGCTTGTGGATTACCGAACTTTCAACACAATAAAAGGCATAGTGACACTTAGAATCATTTTCTCTGATTTCACAGAGATTTCCAATCGCCAGATTCCAAAATGCAGCAGATTTCACAGCAAAAAGCTCTTGGAGCAAGTTCTACCCAAGAGACATGTAATTTACATAGATTCACTCACCGTGAAACTCCGTGTTCTGAACACGCTACATGCATCTCAGATTCCACAAATATTCACTACAGAGTTATGAGCATATGTTTTACCGTACTTTCATCCACCATAGAAGGCATACTGACACTTACAAGCATTTTCTCATTTTTTGAAAGTTTTACCTAAAGCCAGTTTCAAAAATGAGGCAGTTTTCACAGAAAAATATTCTTGGAGAGAGTTCTTCACAATAGACATGTAATTTACATAGATTCTCTCACCGTCAAAATCTGTGTTCTGACAAATTTGCATGCATCAAGGTTTCGACAAGTATTCACTACAGATTTGTTAGCATGTGCATTTCTGATCTTTCATCCACATACAAGTCATATTGACACTTAGAAGCATTTTCTCAGATTTCGAATATATTTCCTACTGCCAGTTTTGAAAGTGAGGCAGATTTTGCAGAAAAATGCTTTTGGAGCGAGTTCTACCCAATGGACATGAAATTTAAATGCTTCCACTCATCGAGAAATTCCGTGTTCCAAACATGCTATGTGCATCACGGATTCGACAAACACTCTTTAATGAGTCGTGAACATTAGTATTACCGAATTTTCATCCACCAAACAAGGCATATTTACACGTAGAAAGACTTTTTCAGATTTAGTAGATATCTCCTAATGTCAGTTTCTGAAATCATGCAGTTTATGCAAAAGAATTCTCTTGGAGCGAGTTCTACTCAATAGACATGTAATTTACATTTTTTCCCTCAGTATGATATTCCGTGATCTGAACACGCAACATGCATCACTGATTCGAAAAATAATCTTTAAGGAGTTGTGAGCATGAGGATTACCAAACTGTCATCTGCCATAAAAGGCATATTTACACCTAGAAACCGTTACTCTGAGTTCGCAGTGTTTTCCAAATGTCAGTTTTGAATGTGAGGTAGTTTTTGCAGAAAAATGCTCTTGGAGTGAGTTCTACACAATAGACATGTAATTTATATAGATTGGCTCACCGTGAAATTCCGTGTTCCGAGAAAGCTGCATGCATCACAGAATCGACACAAATTCACTACAGATTTGTTAGCATGTGGATTACCGTACTTTCATCCACCATACAAGGCATAATGGCGCTTACAAGCATTTTCTCATTTTTTGAAAGTTTTTCCTAACGCCAGTTTCGAAAATGAGGCAGTTTTCACCGAAAAATTCTCTTGCAGAGAGTTCTACACAGTAGACATTTGATTTACATAGGTTCGATCACCGTCAAATTCTGTGTTCCGAGAAAGTTGCATGCATAACAGTTTCGACAAATATTCACTACAGAATTTTTTAGCATGTGGATTACTGTACTTTCATCCACCATTAAAGTCATATTTGCCTTAGAAACATTTTCTCAGATTTCGAACTCTTTTCCTTATGCCAGTTTTGAAAATGAGGCAGATTTCACAGAAAAATACTTTTGGAGTGAGTTCTACCCAATAAATATGTAATTTACAAAGTTTCTTTCACCATGATATTCTGTGTTCTGAATATGATACGTGCATCACGGATTCGACAAACATTTTTAATGAGTTGTGTACATGTGGATTACCAAACTTTCATCCACCAAACATGGCATATTTACACCTAGAAATGTTTCTCCTCTTTTGCAGATTTGTCCTCATGCCCGTTGCAAATAACAGGCAGATTTCACAGGAAAATCCTCTTCGATCGTGTTCTATCCAATAGACATGAAATTTACAATGTTTCACTTACCATGACATTCCGTGTTCATAACACGCTACATGCATACTGGATTTATAAAACATTCATTACTGATTCGAGAGCATGTGGATTTCCGAAATTTAACCCACCATACAAGGCATATTTACACCTAGAAATATTTACTCTGCTTTCACAGCTTTTTCCTAATTTCAGGTTTTAAAATCATGAAGTTTTCTCAGGAAAAAACCTCTTCAAGCGAGTTCTATCCAGAGGAATTGTAATTTAAGCAGTTTCCCTCAAAGTGACTTTCCGTTTTCTGAACATGCTTCATGCATCACGGATTTGACAAACGTTAATTACTCAGTTGTGTGCATGTGGATGACAGAACTTTCATCCACCATATAAGTCATATATACACCTAGAAATATTTACTCTGATTTCACTACTTTTTCCTACCGTCTGTTTTGAAAATCATGATGTTTTTGCAGAAGTAATCTCTGCAAGCGAGTTCGACCCAGTAGAATTGTAATTTCAATAGTTACCCACAAAGTGACTTTCCATGGTCCGAACATGCTAAATTCATCACGGATTTGACAAACATTCATTACTCAGTTGTGTGCATGTGGATTACAGAACTTTCATCCACCATACAAGGCATAAATACACCTAGAAATATTTACTCTGATTTCACAGATTTTTCCTAACGTCAGTCTCGAAAATCATAAAGATTTCTCAGAAAAAATCTCTGCATGTGAGTTCTACCCATTAGAATTGCAATTTCAATTGTTTCCCACAAAGTGACTTTCCGTGGTCCGAACACACTGCATTCATCACGGATTTGACAAACATTCATTAGTCAGTTGTGTGCCTGTGATTTACGGAACTTTCATCCACCATATAATGCATATATACACCTTGAAAATATTATTCTGATTTTGAAGCTTTTTCCTAACTGCAGTTTAGAATATCAGGCAACTTTTGCAGGATAATTCTCTTGTAGAGTGTTCTACACAATAGACATGTAATTTACATAGATCCCCTCGCCGTGACATGCCGTGCTCCAAACATGCTACATGCACCGCAGTTCGACAAATATTAACTGCTGAGTTGTTAGCATGTGGATTAATGTACTTTCATCTACCATACAATGTATATATATACAGCTAGAAGCATGTACTCAGTATTTGCAGATATTTCTTAATGCCAGTTTCGAAAATAAGACCGTTTTCACAGAAAAATCCTCTTGGAGTGAGTTCTATCCAATAGACTTGTAATTTACATAGTTTCAGTTACCATGACATTCCGTGTTCCGAATACATTACATGCATCACAGATTCTACAACATTCTTTATTGAGTGTAAGCATGTGCTTTACAAACTTTCATCCACCACACAAGACATATTAGCACCTAGAAACATTAACTCTGAGTTCGCAGCAATTTCCTAATAGCAGTTTTGAAAATTAAGCATTTTTCTAAGGAAAAAAGTGTTGGAGCGATTTCTACCCACTAGGCATGTAATTTACATAGATTCCATTGCTGTGAAATTACGTCTTTCGAACACGCTACATGCATAACGGATTTGACAAATATTCACTACAAATGTGTTTGCATGTGGATTACCGAACTTTCAACACAATAAAAGGCATAGTGACACTTAGAATCATTTTCTCTGATTTCACAGAGATTTCCAATCGCCAGATTCCAAAATGCAGCAGATTTCACAGCAAAAAGCTCTTGGAGCAAGTTCTACCCAAGAGACATGTAATTTACATAGATTCACTCACCGTGAAACTCCGTGTTCTGAACACGCTACATGCATCTCAGATTCCACAAATATTCACTACAGAGTTATGAGCATATGTTTTACCGTACTTTCATCCACCATAGAAGGCATACTGACACTTACAAGCATTTTCTCATTTTTTGAAAGTTTTACCTAAAGCCAGTTTCAAAAATGAGGCAGTTTTCACAGAAAAATATTCTTGGAGAGAGTTCTTCACAATAGACATGTAATTTACATAGATTCTCTCACCGTCAAAATCTGTGTTCTGACAAATTTGCATGCATCAAGGTTTCGACAAGTATTCACTACAGATTTGTTAGCATGTGCATTTCTGATCTTTCATCCACATACAAGTCATATTGACACTTAGAAGCATTTTCTCAGATTTCGAATATATTTCCTATTGCCAGTTTTGAAAGTGAGGCAGATTTTGCAGAAAAATGCTTTTGGAGCGAGTTCTACCCAATGGACATGAAATTTAAATGCTTCCACTCATCGAGAAATTCCGTGTTCCAAACATGCTATGTGCATCACGGATTCGACAAACACTCTTTAATGAGTCGTGAACATTAGTATTACCGAATTTTCATCCACCAAACAAGGCATATTTACACGTAGAAAGACTTCTTCAGATTTAGTAGATATCTCCTAATGTCAGTTTCTGAAATCATGCAGTTTATGCAAAAGAATTCTCTTGGAGCGAGTTCTACTCAATAGACATGTAATTTACATTTTTTCCCTCAGTATGATATTCCGTGATCTGAACACGCAACATGCATCACTGATTCGAAAAATAATCTTTAAGGAGTTGTGAGCATGAGGATTACCAAACTGTCATCTGCCATAAAAGGCATATTTACACCTAGAAACCATTACTCTGAGTTCGCAGTGTTTTCCAAATGTCAGTTTTGAATGTGAGGTAGTTTTTGCAGAAAACTGCTCTTGGAGTGAGTTCTACACAATAGACATGTAATTTATATAGATTGGCTCACCGTGAAATTCCGTGTTCCGAGAAAGCTGCATGCATCACAGAATCGACACAAATTCACTACAGATTTGTTAGCATGTGGATTACCGTACTTTCATCCACCATACAAGGCATAATGGCGCTTACAAGCATTTTCTCATTTTTTGAAAGTTTTTCCTAACGCCAGTTTCGAAAATGAGGCAGTTTTCACCGAAAAATTCTCTTGCAGAGAGTTCTACACAGTAGACATTTGATTTACATAGGTTCGATCACCGTCAAATTCTGTGTTCCGAGAAAGTTGCATGCATAACAGTTTCGACAAATATTCACTACAGAATTTTTTAGCATGTGGATTACTGTACTTTCATCCACCATTAAAGTCATATTTGCCTTAGAAACATTTTCTCAGATTTCGAACTCTTTTCCTTATGCCAGTTTTGAAAATGAGGCAGATTTCACAGAAAAATACTTTTGGAGTGAGTTCTACCCAATAAATATGTAATTTACAAAGTTTCTTTCACCATGATATTCTGTGTTCTGAATATGATACGTGCATCACGGATTCGACAAACATTTTTAATGAGTTGTGTACATGTGGATTACCAAACTTTCATCCACCAAACATGGCATATTTACACCTAGAAATGTTTCTCCTCTTTTGCAGATTTGTCCTAATGCCCGTTGCAAATAACAGGCAGATTTCACAGGAAAATCCTCTTCGATCGTGTTCTATCCAATAGACATGAAATTTACAATGTTTCACTTACCATGACATTCCGTGTTCATAACACGCTACATGCATACTGGATTTATAAAACATTCATTACTGATTCGAGAGCATGTGGATTTCCGAAATTTAACCCACCATACAAGGCATATTTACACCTAGAAATATTTACTCTGCTTTCACAGCTTTTTCCTAATTTCAGGTTTTAAAATCATGAAGTTTTCTCAGGAAAAAACCTCTTCAAGCGAGTTCTATCCAGAGGAATTGTAATTTAAGCAGTTTCCCTCAAAGTGACTTTCCGTTTTCTGAACATGCTTCATGCATCACGGATTTGACAAACGTTAATTACTCAGTTGTGTGCATGTGGATGACAGAACTTTCATCCACCATATAAGTCATATATACACCTAGAAATATTTACTCTGATTTCACTACTTTTTCCTACCGTCTGTTTTGAAAATCATGATGTTTTTGCAGAAGTAATCTCTGCAAGCGAGTTCGACCCAGTAGAATTGTAATTTCAATAGTTACCCACAAAGTGACTTTCCATGGTCCGAACATGCTAAATTCATCACGGATTTGACAAACATTCATTACTCAGTTGTGTGCATGTGGATTACAGAACTTTCATCCACCATACAAGGCATAAATACACCTAGAAATATTTACTCTGATTTCACAGATTTTTCCTAACGTCAGTCTCGAAAATCATAAAGATTTCTCAGAAAAAATCTCTGCATGTGAGTTCTACCCATTAGAATTGCAATTTCAATTGTTTCCCACAAAGTGACTTTCCGTGGTCCGAACACACTGCATTCATCACGGATTTGACAAACATTCATTAGTCAGTTGTGTGCCTGTGATTTACGGAACTTTCATCCACCATATAATGCATATATACACCTTGAAAATATTATTCTGATTTTGAAGCTTTTTCCTAACTGCAGTTTAGAATATCAGGCAACTTTTGCAGGATAATTCTCTTGTAGAGTGTTCTACACAATAGACATGTAATTTACATAGATCCCCTCGCCGTGACATGCCGTGCTCCAAACATGCTACATGCACCGCAGTTCGACAAATATTAACTGCTGAGTTGTTAGCATGTGGATTAATGTACTTTCATCTACCATACAATGTATATATATACAGCTAGAAGCATGTACTCAGTATTTGCAGATATTTCTTAATGCCAGTTTCGAAAATAAGACCGTTTTCACAGAAAAATCCTCTTGGAGTGAGTTCTATCCAATAGACTTGTAATTTACATAGTTTCAGTTACCATGACATTCCGTGTTCCGAATACATTACATGCATCACAGATTCTACAACATTCTTTATTGAGTGTAAGCATGTGCTTTACAAACTTTCATCCACCACACAAGACATATTAGCACCTAGAAACATTAACTCTGAGTTCGCAGCAATTACCTAATAGCAGTTTTGAAAATTAAGCATTTTTCTAAGGAAAAAAGTGTTGGAGCGATTTCTACCCACTAGGCATGTAATTTACATAGATTCCATTGCTGTGAAATTACGTCTTTCGAACACGCTACATGCATAACGGATTTGACAAATATTCACTACAAATGTGTTTGCTTGTGGATTACCGAACTTTCAACACAATAAAAGGCATAGTGACACTTAGAATCATTTTCTCTGATTTCACAGAGATTTCCAATCGCCAGATTCCAAAATGCAGCAGATTTCACAGCAAAAAGCTCTTGGAGCAAGTTCTACCCAAGAGACATGTAATTTACATAGATTCACTCACCGTGAAACTCCGTGTTCTGAACACGCTACATGCATCTCAGATTCCACAAATATTCACTACAGAGTTATGAGCATATGTTTTACCGTACTTTCATCCACCATAGAAGGCATACTGACACTTACAAGCATTTTCTCATTTTTTGAAAGTTTTACCTAAAGCCAGTTTCAAAAATGAGGCAGTTTTCACAGAAAAATATTCTTGGAGAGAGTTCTTCACAATAGACATGTAATTTACATAGATTCTCTCACCGTCAAAATCTGTGTTCTGACAAATTTGCATGCATCAAGGTTTCGACAAGTATTCACTACAGATTTGTTAGCATGTGCATTTCTGATCTTTCATCCACATACAAGTCATATTGACACTTAGAAGCATTTTCTCAGATTTCGAATATATTTCCTACTGCCAGTTTTGAAAGTGAGGCAGATTTTGCAGAAAAATGCTTTTGGAGTGAGTTCTACCCAATGGACATGAAATTTAAATGCTTCCACTCATCGAGAAATTCCGTGTTCCAAACATGCTATGTGCATCACGGATTCGACAAACACTCTTTAATGAGTTGTGAACATTAGTATTACCGAATTTTCATCCACCAAACAAGGCATATTTACACGTAGAAAGACTTTTTCAGATTTAGTAGATATCTCCTAATGTCAGTTTCTGAAATCATGCAGTTTATGCAAAAGAATTCTCTTGGAGCGAGTTCTACTCAATAGACATGTAATTTACATTTTTTCCCTCAGTATGATATTCCGTGATCTGAACACGCAACATGCATCACTGATTCGAAAAATAATCTTTAAGGAGTTGTGAGCATGAGGATTACCAAACTGTCATCTGCCATAAAAGGCATATTTACACCTAGAAACCGTTACTCTGAGTTCGCAGTGTTTTCCAAATGTCAGTTTTGAATGTGAGGTAGTTTTTGCAGAAAAATGCTCTTGGAGTGAGTTCTACACAATAGACATGTAATTTACATAGATTGGCTCACCGTGAAATTCCGTGTTCCGAGAAAGCTGCATGCATCACAGAATCGACACAAATTCACTACAGATTTGTTAGCATGTGGATTACCGTACTTTCATCCACCATACAAGGCATAATGGCGCTTACAAGCATTTTCTCATTTTTTGAAAGTTTTTCCTAACGCCAGTTTCGAAAATGAGGCAGTTTTCACCGAAAACTTCTCTTGCAGAGAGTTCTACACAGTAGACATTTGATTTACATAGGTTCGATCACCGTCAAATTCTGTGTTCCGAGAAAGTTGCATGCATAACAGTTTCGACAAATATTCACTACAGAATTTTTTAGCATGTGGATTACTGTACTTTCATCCACCATTAAAGTCATATTTGCCTTAGAAACATTTTCTCAGATTTCGAACTCTTTTCCTTATGCCAGTTTTGAAAATGAGGCAGATTTCACAGAAAAATACTTTTGGAGTGAGTTCTACCCAATAAATATGTAATTTACAAAGTTTCTTTCACCATGATATTCTGTGTTCTGAATATGATACGTGCATCACGGATTCGACAAACATTTTTAATGAGTTGTGTACATGTGGATTACCAAACTTTCATCCACCAAACATGGCATATTTACACCTAGAAATGTTTCTCCTCTTTTGCAGATTTGTCCTCATGCCCGTTGCAAATAACAGGCAGATTTCACAGGAAAATACTCTTCGATCGTGTTCTATCCAATAGACATGAAATTTACAATGTTTCACTTACCATGACATTCCGTGTTCATAACACGCTACATGCATACTGGATTTATAAAACATTCATTACTGATTCGAGAGCATGTGGATTTCCGAAATTTAACCCACCATACAAGGCATATTTACACCTAGAAATATTTACTCTGCTTTCACAGCTTTTTCCTAATTTCAGGTTTTAAAATCATGAAGTTTTCTCAGGAAAAAACCTCTTCAAGCGAGTTCTATCCAGAGGAATTGTAATTTAAGCAGTTTCCCTCAAAGTGACTTTCCGTTTTCTGAACATGCTTCATGCATCACGGATTTGACAAACGTTAATTACTCAGTTGTGTGCATGTGGATGACAGAACTTTCATCCACCATATAAGTCATATATACACCTAGAAATATTTACTCTGATTTCACTACTTTTTCCTACCGTCTGTTTTGAAAATCATGATGTTTTTGCAGAAGTAATCTCTGCAAGCGAGTTCGACCCAGTAGAATTGTAATTTCAATAGTTACCCACAAAGTGACTTTCCATGGTCCGAACATGCTAAATTCATCACGGATTTGACAAACATTCATTACTCAGTTGTGTGCATGTGGATTACAGAACTTTCATCCACCATACAAGGCATAAATACACCTAGAAATATTTACTCTGATTTCACAGATTTTTCCTAACGTCAGTCTCGAAAATCATAAAGATTTCTCAGAAAAAATCTCTGCATGTGAGTTCTACCCATTAGAATTGCAATTTCAATTGTTTCCCACAAAGTGACTTTCCGTGGTCCGAACACACTGCATTCATCACGGATTTGACAAACATTCATTAGTCAGTTGTGTGCCTGTGATTTACGGAACTTTCATCCACCATATAATGCATATATACACCTTGAAAATATTATTCTGATTTTGAAGCTTTTTCCTAACTGCAGTTTAGAATATCAGGCAACTTTTGCAGGATAATTCTCTTGTAGAGTGTTCTACACAATAGACATGTAATTTACATAGATCCCCTCGCCGTGACATGCCGTGCTCCAAACATGCTACATGCACCGCAGTTCGACAAATATTAACTGCTGAGTTGTTAGCATGTGGATTAATGTACTTTCATCTACCATACAATGTATATATATACAGCTAGAAGCATGTACTCAGTATTTGCAGATATTTCTTAATGCCAGTTTCGAAAATAAGACCGTTTTCACAGAAAAATCCTCTTGGAGTGAGTTCTATCCAATAGACTTGTAATTTACATAGTTTCAGTTACCATGACATTCCGTGTTCCGAATACATTACATGCATCACAGATTCTACAACATTCTTTATTGAGTGTAAGCATGTGCTTTACAAACTTTCATCCACCACACAAGACATATTAGCACCTAGAAACATTAACTCTGAGTTCGCAGCAATTTCCTAATAGCAGTTTTGAAAATTAAGCATTTTTCTAAGGAAAAAAGTGTTGGAGCGATTTCTACCCACTAGGCATGTAATTTACATAGATTCCATTGCTGTGAAATTACGTCTTTCGAACACGCTACATGCATAACGGATTTGACAAATATTCACTACAAATGTGTTTGCATGTGGATTACCGAACTTTCAACACAATAAAAGGCATAGTGACACTTAGAATCATTTTCTCTGATTTCACAGAGATTTCCAATCGCCAGATTCCAAAATGCAGCAGATTTCACAGCAAAAAGCTCTTGGAGCAAGTTCTACCCAAGAGACATGTAATTTACATAGATTCACTCACCGTGAAACTCCGTGTTCTGAACACGCTACATGCATCTCAGATTCCACAAATATTCACTACAGAGTTATGAGCATATGTTTTACCGTACTTTCATCCACCATAGAAGGCATACTGACACTTACAAGCATTTTCTCATTTTTTGAAAGTTTTACCTAAAGCCAGTTTCAAAAATGAGGCAGTTTTCACAGAAAAATATTCTTGGAGAGAGTTCTTCACAATAGACATGTAATTTACATAGATTCTCTCACCGTCAAAATCTGTGTTCTGACAAATTTGCATGCATCAAGGTTTCGACAAGTATTCACTACAGATTTGTTAGCATGTGCATTTCTGATCTTTCATCCACATACAAGTCATATTGACACTTAGAAGCATTTTCTCAGATTTCGAATATATTTCCTATTGCCAGTTTTGAAAGTGAGGCAGATTTTGCAGAAAAATGCTTTTGGAGCGAGTTCTACCCAATGGACATGAAATTTAAATGCTTCCACTCATCGAGAAATTCCGTGTTCCAAACATGCTATGTGCATCACGGATTCGACAAACACTCTTTAATGAGTCGTGAACATTAGTATTACCGAATTTTCATCCACCAAACAAGGCATATTTACACGTAGAAAGACTTCTTCAGATTTAGTAGATATCTCCTAATGTCAGTTTCTGAAATCATGCAGTTTATGCAAAAGAATTCTCTTGGAGCGAGTTCTACTCAATAGACATGTAATTTACATTTTTTCCCTCAGTATGATATTCCGTGATCTGAACACGCAACATGCATCACTGATTCGAAAAATAATCTTTAAGGAGTTGTGAGCATGAGGATTACCAAACTGTCATCTGCCATAAAAGGCATATTTACACCTAGAAACCATTACTCTGAGTTCGCAGTGTTTTCCAAATGTCAGTTTTGAATGTGAGGTAGTTTTTGCAGAAAAATGCTCTTGGAGTGAGTTCTACACAATAGACATGTAATTTATATAGATTGGCTCACCGTGAAATTCCGTGTTCCGAGAAAGCTGCATGCATCACAGAATCGACACAAATTCACTACAGATTTGTTAGCATGTGGATTACCATACTTTCATCCACCATACAAGGCATAATGGCGCTTACAAGCATTTTCTCATTTTTTGAAAGTTTTTCCTAACGCCAGTTTCGAAAATGAGGCAGTTTTCACCGAAAACTTCTCTTGCAGAGAGTTCTACACAGTAGACATTTGATTTACATAGGTTCGATCACCGTCAAATTCTGTGTTCCGAGAAAGTTGCATGCATAACAGTTTCGACAAATATTCACTACAGAATTTTTTAGCATGTGGATTACTGTACTTTCATCCACCATTAAAGTCATATTTGCCTTAGAAACATTTTCTCAGATTTCGAACTCTTTTCCTTATGCCAGTTTTGAAAATGAGGCAGATTTCACAGAAAAATACTTTTGGAGTGAGTTCTACCCAATAAATATGTAATTTACAAAGTTTCTTTCACCATGATATTCTGTGTTCTGAATATGATACGTGCATCACGGATTCGACAAACATTTTTAATGAGTTGTGTACATGTGGATTACCAAACTTTCATCCACCAAACATGGCATATTTACACCTAGAAATGTTTCTCCTCTTTTGCAGATTTGTCCTCATGCCCGTTGCAAATAACAGGCAGATTTCACAGGAAAATCCTCTTCGATCGTGTTCTATCCAATAGACATGAAATTTACAATGTTTCACTTACCATGACATTCCGTGTTCATAACACGCTACATGCATACTGGATTTATAAAACATTCATTACTGATTCGAGAGCATGTGGATTTCCGAAATTTAACCCACCATACAAGGCATATTTACACCTAGAAATATTTACTCTGCTTTCACAGCTTTTTCCTAATTTCAGGTTTTAAAATCATGAAGTTTTCTCAGGAAAAAACCTCTTCAAGCGAGTTCTATCCAGAGGAATTGTAATTTAAGCAGTTTCCCTCAAAGTGACTTTCCGTTTTCTGAACATGCTTCATGCATCACGGATTTGACAAACGTTAATTACTCAGTTGTGTGCATGTGGATGACAGAACTTTCATCCACCATATAAGTCATATATACACCTAGAAATATTTACTCTGATTTCACTACTTTTTCCTACCGTCTGTTTTGAAAATCATGATGTTTTTGCAGAAGTAATCTCTGCAAGCGAGTTCGACCCAGTAGAATTGTAATTTCAATAGTTACCCACAAAGTGACTTTCCATGGTCCGAACATGCTAAATTCATCACGGATTTGACAAACATTCATTACTCAGTTGTGTGCATGTGGATTACAGAACTTTCATCCACCATACAAGGCATAAATACACCTAGAAATATTTACTCTGATTTCACAGATTTTTCCTAACGTCAGTCTCGAAAATCATAAAGATTTCTCAGAAAAAATCTCTGCATGTGAGTTCTACCCATTAGAATTGCAATTTCAATTGTTTCCCACAAAGTGACTTTCCGTGGTCCGAACACACTGCATTCATCATGGATTTGACAAACATTCATTAGTCAGTTGTGTGCCTGTGATTTACGGAACTTTCATCCACCATATAATGCATATATACACCTTGAAAATATTATTCTGATTTTGAAGCTTTTTCCTAACTGCAGTTTAGAATATCAGGCAACTTTTGCAGGATAATTCTCTTGTAGAGTGTTCTACACAATAGACATGTAATTTACATAGATCCCCTCGCCGTGACATGCCGTGCTCCAAACATGCTACATGCACCGCAGTTCGACAAATATTAACTGCTGAGTTGTTAGCATGTGGATTAATGTACTTTCATCTACCATACAATGTATATATATACAGCTAGAAGCATGTACTCAGTATTTGCAGATATTTCTTAATGCCAGTTTCGAAAATAAGACCGTTTTCACAGAAAAATCCTCTTGGAGTGAGTTCTATCCAATAGACTTGTAATTTACATAGTTTCAGTTACCATGACATTCCGTGTTCCGAATACATTACATGCATCACAGATTCTACAACATTCTTTATTGAGTGTAAGCATGTGCTTTACAAACTTTCATCCACCACACAAGACATATTAGCACCTAGAAACATTAACTCTGAGTTCGCAGCAATTTCCTAATAGCAGTTTTGAAAATTAAGCATTTTTCTAAGGAAAAAAGTGTTGGAGCGATTTCTACCCACTAGGCATGTAATTTACATAGATTCCATTGCTGTGAAATTACGTCTTTCGAACACGCTACATGCATAACGGATTTGACAAATATTCACTACAAATGTGTTTGCATGTGGATTACCGAACTTTCAACACAATAAAAGGCATAGTGACACTTAGAATCATTTTCTCTGATTTCACAGAGATTTCCAATCGCCAGATTCCAAAATGCAGCAGATTTCACAGCAAAAAGCTCTTGGAGCAAGTTCTACCCAAGAGACATGTAATTTACATAGATTCACTCACCGTGAAACTCCGTGTTCTGAACACGCTACATGCATCTCAGATTCCACAAATATTCACTACAGAGTTATGAGCATATGTTTTACCGTACTTTCATCCACCATAGAAGGCATACTGACACTTACAAGCATTTTCTCATTTTTTGAAAGTTTTACCTAAAGCCAGTTTCAAAAATGAGGCAGTTTTCACAGAAAAATATTCTTGGAGAGAGTTCTTCACAATAGACATGTAATTTACATAGATTCTCTCACCGTCAAAATCTGTGTTCTGACAAATTTGCATGCATCAAGGTTTCGACAAGTATTCACTACAGATTTGTTAGCATGTGCATTTCTGATCTTTCATCCACATACAAGTCATATTGACACTTAGAAGCATTTTCTCAGATTTCGAATATATTTCCTATTGCCAGTTTTGAAAGTGAGGCAGATTTTGCAGAAAAATGCTTTTGGAGCGAGTTCTACCCAATGGACATGAAATTTAAATGCTTCCACTCATCGAGAAATTCCGTGTTCCAAACATGCTATGTGCATCACGGATTCGACAAACACTCTTTAATGAGTCGTGAACATTAGTATTACCGAATTTTCATCCACCAAACAAGGCATATTTACACGTAGAAAGACTTCTTCAGATTTAGTAGATATCTCCTAATGTCAGTTTCTGAAATCATGCAGTTTATGCAAAAGAATTCTCTTGGAGCGAGTTCTACTCAATAGACATGTAATTTACATTTTTTCCCTCAGTATGATATTCCGTGATCTGAACACGCAACATGCATCACTGATTCGAAAAATAATCTTTAAGGAGTTGTGAGCATGAGGATTACCAAACTGTCATCTGCCATAAAAGGCATATTTACACCTAGAAACCATTACTCTGAGTTCGCAGTGTTTTCCAAATGTCAGTTTTGAATGTGAGGTAGTTTTTGCAGAAAAATGCTCTTGGAGTGAGTTCTACACAATAGACATGTAATTTATATAGATTGGCTCACCGTGAAATTCCGTGTTCCGAGAAAGCTGCATGCATCACAGAATCGACACAAATTCACTACAGATTTGTTAGCATGTGGATTACCGTACTTTCATCCACCATACAAGGCATAATGGCGCTTACAAGCATTTTCTCATTTTTTGAAAGTTTTTCCTAACGCCAGTTTCGAAAATGAGGCAGTTTTCACCGAAAAATTCTCTTGCAGAGAGTTCTACACAGTAGACATTTGATTTACATAGGTTCGATCACCGTCAAATTCTGTGTTCCGAGAAAGTTGCATGCATAACAGTTTCGACAAATATTCACTACAGAATTTTTTAGCATGTGGATTACTGTACTTTCATCCACCATTAAAGTCATATTTGCCTTAGAAACATTTTCTCAGATTTCGAACTCTTTTCCTTATGCCAGTTTTGAAAATGAGGCAGATTTCACAGAAAAATACTTTTGGAGTGAGTTCTACCCAATAAATATGTAATTTACAAAGTTTCTTTCACCATGATATTCTGTGTTCTGAATATGATACGTGCATCACGGATTCGACAAACATTTTTAATGAGTTGTGTACATGTGGATTACCAAACTTTCATCCACCAAACATGGCATATTTACACCTAGAAATGTTTCTCCTCTTTTGCAGATTTGTCCTCATGCCCGTTGCAAATAACAGGCAGATTTCACAGGAAAATCCTCTTCGATCGTGTTCTATCCAATAGACATGAAATTTACAATGTTTCACTTACCATGACATTCCGTGTTCATAACACGCTACATGCATACTGGATTTATAAAACATTCATTACTGATTCGAGAGCATGTGGATTTCCGAAATTTAACCCACCATACAAGGCATATTTACACCTAGAAATATTTACTCTGCTTTCACAGCTTTTTCCTAATTTCAGGTTTTAAAATCATGAAGTTTTCTCAGGAAAAAACCTCTTCAAGCGAGTTCTATCCAGAGGAATTGTAATTTAAGCAGTTTCCCTCAAAGTGACTTTCCGTTTTCTGAACATGCTTCATGCATCACGGATTTGACAAACGTTAATTACTCAGTTGTGTGCATGTGGATGACAGAACTTTCATCCACCATATAAGTCATATATACACCTAGAAATATTTACTCTGATTTCACTACTTTTTCCTACCGTCTGTTTTGAAAATCATGATGTTTTTGCAGAAGTAATCTCTGCAAGCGAGTTCGACCCAGTAGAATTGTAATTTCAATAGTTACCCACAAAGTGACTTTCCATGGTCCGAACATGCTAAATTCATCACGGATTTGACAAACATTCATTACTCAGTTGTGTGCATGTGGATTACAGAACTTTCATCCACCATACAAGGCATAAATACACCTAGAAATATTTACTCTGATTTCACAGATTTTTCCTAACGTCAGTCTCGAAAATCATAAAGATTTCTCAGAAAAAATCTCTGCATGTGAGTTCTACCCATTAGAATTGCAATTTCAATTGTTTCCCACAAAGTGACTTTCCGTGGTCCGAACACACTGCATTCATCACGGATTTGACAAACATTCATTAGTCAGTTGTGTGCCTGTGATTTACGGAACTTTCATCCACCATATAATGCATATATACACCTTGAAAATATTATTCTGATTTTGAAGCTTTTTCCTAACTGCAGTTTAGAATATCAGGCAACTTTTGCAGGATAATTCTCTTGTAGAGTGTTCTACACAATAGACATGTAATTTACATAGATCCCCTCGCCGTGACATGCCGTGCTCCAAACATGCTACATGCACCGCAGTTCGACAAATATTAACTGCTGAGTTGTTAGCATGTGGATTAATGTACTTTCATCTACCATACAATGTATATATATACAGCTAGAAGCATGTACTCAGTATTTGCAGATATTTCTTAATGCCAGTTTCGAAAATAAGACCGTTTTCACAGAAAAATCCTCTTGGAGTGAGTTCTATCCAATAGACTTGTAATTTACATAGTTTCAGTTACCATGACATTCCGTGTTCCGAATACATTACATGCATCACAGATTCTACAACATTCTTTATTGAGTGTAAGCATGTGCTTTACAAACTTTCATCCACCACACAAGACATATTAGCACCTAGAAACATTAACTCTGAGTTCGCAGCAATTTCCTAATAGCAGTTTTGAAAATTAAGCATTTTTCTAAGGAAAAAAGTGTTGGAGCGATTTCTACCCACTAGGCATGTAATTTACATAGATTCCATTGCTGTGAAATTACGTCTTTCGAACACGCTACATGCATAACGGATTTGACAAATATTCACTACAAATGTGTTTGCATGTGGATTACCGAACTTTCAACACAATAAAAGGCATAGTGACACTTAGAATCATTTTCTCTGATTTCACAGAGATTTCCAATCGCCAGATTCCAAAATGCAGCAGATTTCACAGCAAAAAGCTCTTGGAGCAAGTTCTACCCAAGAGACATGTAATTTACATAGATTCACTCACCGTGAAACTCCGTGTTCTGAACACGCTACATGCATCTCAGATTCCACAAATATTCACTACAGAGTTATGAGCATATGTTTTACCGTACTTTCATCCACCATAGAAGGCATACTGACACTTACAAGCATTTTCTCATTTTTTGAAAGTTTTACCTAAAGCCAGTTTCAAAAATGAGGCAGTTTTCACAGAAAAATATTCTTGGAGAGAGTTCTTCACAATAGACATGTAATTTACATAGATTCTCTCACCGTCAAAATCTGTGTTCTGACAAATTTGCATGCATCAAGGTTTCGACAAGTATTCACTACAGATTTGTTAGCATGTGCATTTCTGATCTTTCATCCACATACAAGTCATATTGACACTTAGAAGCATTTTCTCAGATTTCGAATATATTTCCTACTGCCAGTTTTGAAAGTGAGGCAGATTTTGCAGGAAAATGCTTTTGGAGTGAGTTCTACCCAATGGACATGAAATTTAAATGCTTCCACTCATCGAGAAATTCCGTGTTCCAAACATGCTATGTGCATCACGGATTCGACAAACACTCTTTAATGAGTTGTGAACATTAGTATTACCGAATTTTCATCCACCAAACAAGGCATATTTACACGTAGAAAGACTTTTTCAGATTTAGTAGATATCTCCTAATGTCAGTTTCTGAAATCATGCAGTTTATGCAAAAGAATTCTCTTGGAGCGAGTTCTACTCAATAGACATGTAATTTACATTTTTTCCCTCAGTATGATATTCCGTGATCTGAACACGCAACATGCATCACTGATTCGAAAAATAATCTTTAAGGAGTTGTGAGCATGAGGATTACCAAACTGTCATCTGCCATAAAAGGCATATTTACACCTAGAAACCATTACTCTGAGTTCGCAGTGTTTTCCAAATATCAGTTTTGAATGTGAGGTAGTTTTTGCAGAAAAATGCTCTTGGAGTGAGTTCTACACAATAGACATGTAATTTACATAGATTGGCTCACCGTGAAATTCCGTGTTCCGAGAAAGCTGCATGCATCACAGAATCGACACAAATTCACTACAGATTTGTTAGCATGTGGATTACCGTACTTTCATCCACCATACAAGGCATAATGGCGCTTACAAGCATTTTCTCATTTTTTGAAAGTTTTTCCTAACACCAGTTTCGAAAATGAGGCAGTTTTCACCGAAAAATTCTCTTGCAGAGAGTTCTACACAGTAGACATTTGATTTATATAGGTTCGATCACCGTCAAATTCTGTGTTCCGAGAAAGTTGCATGCATAACAGTT
The DNA here is from genome assembly GCF_048773025.1 of Camelus bactrianus. NCBI lineage: Eukaryota > Metazoa > Chordata > Mammalia > Artiodactyla > Camelidae > Camelus > Camelus bactrianus. The sequence continues at coordinate 91,260,549 of NC_133546.1, forward strand.
TCGACAAATATTCACTACAGAATTTTTTAGCATGTGGATTACTGTACTTTCATCCACCATTAAAGTCATATTTGCCTTAGAAACATTTTCTCAGATTTTGAACTCTTTTCCTTATGCCAGTTTTGAAAATGAGGCAGATTTCACAGAAAAATACTTTTGGAGTGAGTTCTACCCAATAAATATGTAATTTACAAAGTTTCTTTCACCATGATATTCTGTGTTCTGAATATGATACGTGCATCACGGATTCGACAAACATTTTTAATGAGTTGTGTACATGTGGATTACCAAACTTTCATCCACCAAACATGGCATATTTACACCTAGAAATGTTTCTCCTCTTTTGCAGATTTGTCCTCATGCCCGTTGCAAATAACAGGCAGATTTCACAGGAAAATCCTCTTCGATCGTGTTCTATCCAATAGACATGAAATTTACAATGTTTCACTTACCATGACATTCCGTGTTCATAACACGCTACATGCATACTGGATTTATAAAACATTCATTACTGATTCGAGAGCATGTGGATTTCCGAAATTTAACCCACCATACAAGGCATATTTACACCTAGAAATATTTACTCTGCTTTCACAGCTTTTTCCTAATTTCAGGTTTTAAAATCATGAAGTTTTCTCAGGAAAAAACCTCTTCAAGCGAGTTCTATCCAGAGGAATTGTAATTTAAGCAGTTTCCCTCAAAGTGACTTTCCGTTTTCTGAACATGCTTCATGCATCACGGATTTGACAAACGTTAATTACTCAGTTGTGTGCATGTGGATGACAGAACTTTCATCCACCATATAAGTCATATATACACCTAGAAATATTTACTCTGATTTCACTACTTTTTCCTACCGTCTGTTTTGAAAATCATGATGTTTTTGCAGAAGTAATCTCTGCAAGCGAGTTCGACCCAGTAGAATTGTAATTTCAATAGTTACCCACAAAGTGACTTTCCATGGTCCGAACATGCTAAATTCATCACGGATTTGACAAACATTCATTACTCAGTTGTGTGCATGTGGATTACAGAACTTTCATCCACCATACAAGGCATAAATACACCTAGAAATATTTACTCTGATTTCACAGATTTTTCCTAACGTCAGTCTCGAAAATCATAAAGATTTCTCAGAAAAAATCTCTGCATGTGAGTTCTACCCATTAGAATTGCAATTTCAATTGTTTCCCACAAAGTGACTTTCCGTGGTCCGAACACACTGCATTCATCACGGATTTGACAAACATTCATTACTCAGTTGTGTGCATGTGGATTACAGAACTTTCATCCACCATACAAGGCATAAATACACCTAGAAATATTTACTCTGATTTCACAGATTTTTCCTAACGTCAGTCTCGAAAATCATAAAGATTTCTCAGAAAAAATCTCTGCATGTGAGTTCTACCCATTAGAATTGCAATTTCAATTGTTTCCCACAAAGTGACTTTCCGTGGTCCGAACACACTGCATTCATCACGGATTTGACAAACATTCATTAGTCAGTTGTGTGCCTGTGATTTACGGAACTTTCATCCACCATATAATGCATATATACACCTTGAAAATATTATTCTGATTTTGAAGCTTTTTCCTAACTGCAGTTTAGAATATCAGGCAACTTTTGCAGGATAATTCTCTTGTAGAGTGTTCTACACAATAGACATGTAATTTACATAGATCCCCTCGCCGTGACATGCCGTGCTCCAAACATGCTACATGCACCGCAGTTCGACAAATATTAACTGCTGAGTTGTTAGCATGTGGATTAATGTACTTTCATCTACCATACAATGTATATATATACAGCTAGAAGCATGTACTCAGTATTTGCAGATATTTCTTAATGCCAGTTTCGAAAATAAGACCGTTTTCACAGAAAAATCCTCTTGGAGTGAGTTCTATCCAATAGACTTGTAATTTACATAGTTTCAGTTACCATGACATTCCGTGTTCCGAATACATTACATGCATCACAGATTCTACAACATTCTTTATTGAGTGTAAGCATGTGCTTTACAAACTTTCATCCACCACACAAGACATATTAGCACCTAGAAACATTAACTCTGAGTTCGCAGCAATTTCCTAATAGCAGTTTTAAAAATTATGCATTTTTCTTAGGAAAAAACTGTTGGAGCGATTTCTACCCACTAGGCATGTAATTTACATAGATTCCACTGCTGTGAAATTACTTCTTTCGAACACGCTACATGCATAACGGATTTGACAAATATTCACTAGAAATGTGTTTGCATGTGGATTACCGAACTTTCAACACAATAAAAGCATAGTGACACTTAGAAGCATTTTCTCTGATTTCACAGAGATTTCACACATTTCTGTCTCCCACTAGACTTTTTCTCTCCAACTCTGGACTCTTACAATCTTCCGCTGATTTGACATCTTCACTTGGAACTCTGATATCTTAAAACCAACATGTGTGAAAACTGAGCTCTTGGTCCTCCTACCCCCCAAACTGGTTCTTCCTGCATCCTCCCCCATTCAGTTATTGGAAACTTAATCCTTCCAGATGCTTGGGTCAAAAATCTTGGAGTTATTCTGACTTTCACTGACATACCACAAGAATTCTGTCTATAGATCTGGTTTAACACTGCCTTTAAAACATATCCAGAACCCAGCCGCTTCTCACCATGCCTCCTGCATCCACTGCTGTTTCCCTGTCCTGAGCCACTGTCCTCTTCTCCTGCACAGCCCTTCTCAATGTCTTCCCTCTTTTAATCTCTGACCCATTTCGTCTATTCTCACCCGGCACTCAAGTGAGCCTTGAAAACCTAAGTTAGATTGTGTCGTCCTTCTGCAGTGCCTCCCCATTTCACTCCGGGTAAAAGCCACAGTCCTTACAATGTCCTCCAAGGCCGTACAGGATCTGTACTGACCCTTCTCCACAGCTCCAGCCGTGCCCCCATTCTGGAACATGCGAGGTTCACGCTGGCCTTGGTGATGGTTATTCCGTCCACCTGGGACTTCTCACCTCCTAGTCCTAGTCCTAACCTCAGTCCTCAGTGTGGCCTGCTCTGGTATTATTACAACATCACCCTTATCCCATACCCTCAACCCTATTTAACTTGCCCTTTTTTCTTTTTTCCATGGTTCCTCTTTCCTAACATGCCACCTCCTCTGCTGCTCTGTTGTGTGAATTGTCATCTGCACCCCCCACCCCAGCTAGACTCCAACCAAGCTCCTTGAGGACAGGACTTTTGTTTTGTTTATTGATCTATTCCAAGTGCCTAGACTAGTCCTGGGTATATAGTAGGCAGTCAAAAATTATTTGCTGAATAAATTAAAAGACTATTTTAAAACTGAATCATCCTTTCAGGAACGAGTGAGGAAAGGAAGCTGCATGAAGGAAAATGGAGCAGTAAATAATGATATTTGCCTGTTGTTCTTTGTGTGATATATATGTGTTTTAGTCTTAATTTGATATCCCAGTTTCTTAATTTAATAGCTGTATTAAGATGTAATTTACAGGCCATAAAATTCACACATTATAATTGTTCAAGTCAGCCATTTTAGCTATTTCTAGAGTTGTGCAACTATGTCCTCAAAAAGTCCCCTTGTGTCTGTCCATATACAGTTCGCCCTCCCCTCAGTGGTACCCTGATATTATATCTTTTTGTTTTTTTTGGCTATCACATCTCAAAAGAATAATTTACACAGGAGTACTAATATAGCTTTGCACTTTTAGAAATGACACACTTAAATATGAAATCAGCGTTCATTGCTGAATGTAGGTAGCAGTATCAGACATTGGTGAGAAGAATGGACTTGAATGTCAGACTGGCTGCAGTCTTACCCAGCTCCATCATTTATCAAGTTACCCAAATTATTTTCTGCCCCAAGCACTTTATCTGTTATATGGGGGTAATAATAGCATCTTACAGAGTTGTTGTGAGGATTAAGCAAACAGGGAAACAAAGTTTAGTATAGTGGCCAGCTTATGTTACTACCTAAGAAATAGCCTTGCAGGTAGAGAGCAAAATTCAAATCAGTTTCTAAAGCATGTGTAAAATATGATCCAGTTCCTGCCTGGTTTGTAAACACGTATGCCTACTGCAGAATGTAAAAGCAGGCTAATATCCAACAGAAAAGATCATTTCTCAGCATTTCTTTCAAAGGTAATTGCAAAATCATTTTTACTAAATTTTCTGTGCCCATCTCTGACAGAGCTTTGACACCAGGGGGGGTAATTATCTACTTTTCTGTTAAAATCATGCTGACCATCAGAAAGTGTTCTGAATTATATTTTAGCATAATGTTGGGAAATACTGTGAGACTTCTTCAAAATTAATGGGGGGACAGGCATTCATTGTAGATCTTGTAGCCTGATAAGCCTGCACTAAATTATCATTTTTTAAGTTTTAATTAAAGTAATTAATTAATTTTTTGCAGGGGGGTGGTAATTAGATTTTTTTAATTCATTTTATTTTTAGAAGAAGTACTGGGGATTGAACCCAGGCCCTTGTGCATGCTAAGAATATGATCTTTCACTTGAGCTATACCCTCCCCCCTAAATTATCTTTAATAAGGTCTTTTTCTCTGTTTTGTTATTTTCTTTTATGTACAGATGCACAAAGCAGGGTCATCAGAATCCTCTCAATTCCAAAGATGATAATAGTGAAACACATTGCACAGTGACAGTGAATCCTTGGCATATGAAGAAAGATTGTAAAGTCCTGAATGAATTAAGAAGTTATTGTTAAATTAACATACATGTAACCATGGCTCTCTTAACTTTATTTTTCACCTTATAATGAAGATACTCCCCACCTGTCAAGGTTGCTTTGTTTGATATAGGGAATATCTAAAGCCTTTTCTGCAAGTGTTTTAAATAACTAAGAGCAGGTAATTTATCAGAAGTGTGAATGGTGTAATCTGCTCTGTCTAGTATGGTAGCCACCAGCCACATGTGGCTATTGTGAATTGAGATGTTTTATAAGTGGAAAATACATAATAGATTTTCAAGACTTCGTACAACAAAAATAATGTAAAATATTTATTAATAAATTTTAAAAGTGTTAATCACGCTTTTGAAATGATAGTATACTGGCTATTTTGAGATAAATATAATTACTACTGGAATTAATTTCAGTTGTTCCTTTTTATTTTCTAAATGGGATTATTGGAAATTGTGACTTCCACTATGTTTCTATTGACAGTGCTGGCTTGTAAATTATTGCAAATAATATGAAAAGAAAACTTTGATTAAAAATTTTGTAATTGAGTAGTTGATTTACATCCCAGTAGTTTCAGGTGTACAACACAGAGGATCAACATTTTTATAGATTATATTCCATTTAAAGTCACCATAAAATAATGGCTATATTTCCCTGTGCTGTATGATGCAGCCCTGTAACCTATCCATTTTATACATATTATTTTTACCTCTCAATCCTCTACCCCCTTCCTGCCTCCCCTCTCCTCCTTCTCCCCATTGGTAACCACAAGTCTGTTCTGTGTACCTGTGAGTATATTTCTGTTTTATTATTGTCATTAATTTGTTTTATTTTTTAGATATACATATAAGTTAATATATAGAATAATTATTTTTCTTTCTCTGAGTTATTTCACTTAGCATAATACCCTGTAGGTCCATCCATGTTATTGCAAATGGCATTATTTTATCTTTTATGGGTGAGCGGTATTCCATTGTGTGTGTGTGTATATGTATATATACATATTTATATAATATACCACACCTTCATTATCCAGTCATCTGTCAGTGAACATTTGGGTTGTTTCAGTGTCTTGGCTACTGTAAATAGTGCTGCTGTGAACATTGGGGTGCATGTGTCTTTCTGAATTATATTTTTCTCTAGACATATACCCATGAATGGGACTGCTGTATCACACGGAAATCTATTTTTAGTTTTTTAAGGAACCTCTATACTGTCCTCCATAGTGGCTGCACCAATTTACATTCCCACCAACTGAGTAGGAGGGTTCCTTTTTCTCTTAAAAGGTCAAAAATTCTCTACATTTATATACTTTCCTTACAGTTTAGGACACAATTTAATAGCAGTTAATACAGTTTTTTTTTTAATGGCCATGCATTATGGATAGATACAGTCTCGATTTTTGTAGATGCAGAAGTTTTTATAGCTTCACAGACATTTCAGACTTGCAGAGAGAAAAATTTCTTTACATTTTGCTGAATTTGTCTGGGTGGCTTTATCGAATTTGGTCCAGGCCTGCAGAGGTAAATACACATCCAAACCTGAACCATTTGAATGTCTGCAAGATTTTAAGAGTCTAGAATGTCAGATCTGGACTATAACTCTGGTGAATGACATCAGTGAGTGGACTCAAGAAAACCCCATTTGAGTCCAAAACTTTTCATAAGCCAAAAAAGGCTTTGAAATTGTGGCAAAGCCAGAGACTTTTGTGCACCATATATGGCCACAAACACATGGGGACAACCACAGGCCTTCTGGAGTGCCAAGGGAATTCCATGTGAGGAGTCCAGCACTCACAGGAATCCAACAAATCTCTGCCTGCCAGAGCACCTTCATTGCTACTGTGCTGTTTTGAGCAAATGTCTTTTCATCAGGTTCAAATTGGTTTGTTGTTATTTTTGCATAAAAAAAATCAAACAACTTCTTGTTCCCTTGGTGAAAGTAAAAGCCTAACATTTTCTGGTTTCTTTTGACAGAGAAAACATGAGCCTATGAATCTAACCTCATCTATGATGGTCTGCAGCTGGGAGCAGCCAGATCAGTGTCAGTCCCTTTGCAGCCATTGGCTGGGAGCCTGCATGTTACCTGGAATGATATTTGAAACATGTCACCCTAGCCGTGCCTTTGCTGCGGGCTGGGAGGCGAGTCAGTCAGAATCTGCATTATGGAATGTATGTTTCTGATCCAAAGCTAGGAGGTCTTTTCTAATAGCCAGAGAATGTACTCATAAATATATCTAATAATTATGCAAGAACCTTTTTAAAGATTTTTTATCATAAAAATTTACCCACCAAAATTGAAAATGAAAGAACAGTGGAATTAAAAATCATCTGTACCTTAATTATACATAAAGAATCTTAAAATCCTTCTAAAATTTTTGTTCAAATGTAGATATTTTTCCCTTCCAAAAAGGAAAATTATTATTTCATTTTTTTGGTTTTTCCTTTTATTATATATTCCATATCAATAAAAATAATTATTTTAAATCCCTTTTAATGTCCATTTAACACTATATTGAACAGATATGTAATTAGTCCTAGGTTTCTGAAATTTAAAAAATTGTCATTACAATACCACTGCAAAGAATATTTTGGTGTTTCTATTTTTAGTTACTAATTTGGACTAAAAATTAAGAAGTTTGCTTTTCTTCATCTACAACATTGGTTATTTTATGAATGAACTGTAAGGATTTTAAATAACTTTTCAGTAATTTCAACAAAGAATTTATCTTTAAGGCAAAAATGTATGATGGTTTGCAAATCTACTTTTATTATATCTTCACTTTTACCAGTGTCATATGTGTGTGTATTTGCACAAGTGCTTTAACTACCAGCAACGTAAGAAAAATCTGTGTACTAAAAATGTGAAAATAGTTAGTTTCCTTGTTTGTCTTTTCATTCTCCCAATATAGGTTTTGGATGACAAGCTTGTATTTGCGAAAGTACACACCCTGTGGGAGGTGCTCTGTACATACGCTGAGATACTGTACATAAAATTCCCTCTGAAGCCCAATGATCTGAAAACCCGGTCCTCAGCCTTTGATAATTTCAGCTGTTTTATGAAAGTCCCCCAAGTGGATAAAAATATCATCAAGCCGGAGCAAGAGTTTTTCATTGCCCTATTTGAGAAGAGCTGCGTGAATGACTTTTATATTCAGGATAGAGATACATTCTTCAATCCAGCCACCAGAAGCTGCATTGTAAGTCTAAACCGAGTTTAGCTGCTGTCTTGGGGGTGATTTAGTACCTGCTGTTGAATTATCAGTGATTTGGTTTGGTTGCTTTGGTTTGGTTTTTAAAAGCTGCCTATAAAAAGGAAAAAAAGAGAAAGAAAAGAAATATGCCTACAGATTCCTGTTAGGATAGTAAAGAGTGGCTGGTTGGTTACCCTGTATAAACCACACACTCTCTTAGAATCTTTTTAGGTTTACTTCATCCTTTTTCAGATCAAGTATCAAGTAAGGGATAGTGTTAAAAAAAATTTCGGGATTAACAGGCTTGTGAGCTCTGGGATCTGCAAGGCAGCTTTCCTTCCCCATTGTGTAAGTCAAATGGCAGAAATGAAATAAAGCACCTCATATATCCTCTGGTGTTAACAGGAAAAGGCTAATCTTCTTGACCTTGTTTCTTCCTGGGTAAAATGAAGACAATATATCAGGAGGCGAGACACTCACTTAGGGCAAGAACCATGTTGTTTTGTTCACTGCTGAATCCTAGGCACCAGGAAGGCTGAGTTTAACGAGTGAATGAATGAACTGTAGTTCCCCCAGAGTTACCATGTGGGGCAGTGCGGATTAGCAGCTAAGAGCATAGACTCGAGAAGGGAGGGTACAGCTCAAGTGATGTGGTGCATGCTTAGCACACATAAGGTCCTGGGTTCAGCCCCCAACACCTCCTCTAAAATAAACCAAAAACCCTAATTACCTTCCCACCCCCCACCAGAATTACCTTATTATCTCCCCGCCACCAAAAAAAAAAAAAAAAGAGAGAAGTGGCTATGAGCGAAGACTCAGGCTGGAACACCTGTGCAGATTTCTCACTGTCGACCTTGTAAAAGTCATTTAGCCTCTGTGTTTATCAAGTTCCTCATCAATAAAATGGGGATAATAATAGTACCCACCTCGTAGACTTGCTATGGGGATTAATGAATCTGTGTCGATGTTAGAACAGCCCTGGCTAATAGTAAGTACTATGCATCTGTCAGCTCTTTACATAATTATTGACAGATGTTATTGTCAACCAAAGAAGTATTAGTTCTTTGTAAGGGAAATGCATGTTAGACCATTTCATTTATCATTTTCTGTAATTCAGGCTTTTTCCCTCTGAAATACCATTTTCTGTCTGTGCACTAGGAAGCCACAGGGCTTTCCAAATTTCATCTGTCTGGGTTCTTGTCATGATGGCAATACTGCAGAATGTTGACAATTTTTAGGGACTCCTCTGAGATGACAGCAACCCCTCAAATTCAGGAGCACTTCTCTAACTGATAACATCTCGCATGAAATGAAGTTTTTAAAATGTAACAGCTTCAGACGCTTAATGATGCCATAAATGCAAGGATGTTATATCTAAGCTCTTTAAATAAATCCTGTCATTGAAATAAAGGAAATACTATATTACAGCACTCTATGACTTTGTTATCTTTGCTATCAATTTATCTGACTCTCTAAGACCAAAGAAAGCAAAGACTGAGATTGATCGTTACTACTGTGTGGTACACGTATTTGTGGATGAAGACAATACTGAAATGCACTGTTTAAGTTATTAAAATGGACACTAAACAGCTGCTTTATGCACATGCATAAACAGAACAGGGAGCTGGGTGCAGGGAGCAGACACTGAGCTTCCTGGATCAGAGACCCAACATAGCAGTCCAGCCAAGCAGTCCACCTGTTTTATATTTATGTCCCTGCAAAATTAGCAGTGAGAGTCTGAAATGAACTTTGGGGACACTGGCAAACAGCTGTCATGATTACTAATGTGGGACACCAGGATTCTACAGTGTTTAGTTGGCATCTTTGCACAACCAGTTCTTTTCCACTAAAGCCTCTAGTAATTGCTGGTCCCACATCCAGGCTGAGGAATCATCTCATGTGGTGTTTGGGAGGGAGGCAAGTGGAGTCAGGACCCATGTTAAGGCTGGGTGGGTAATAATCTGGTTCTAGTACAGGAAAAAGGAAAGTAGGTCAGGTGGGAAGGAGAATGACTGGATTTAAATTTTGTTTCTTGAGTAAGCTAAATACATATCATCATGTCAAGTTTCTTTGTTTATATTCCATGTGCTGTCACCGAATAACTACTGAATTGTGGGGACAAAAAAAGCCTGGGTTTTAGAATTGACCCTGCCCCTAACCAGCCAGAGTCCAGGTACCTCTGGGGGTCCAAGGAGGGGGCTGCACCCTCAGGTGTCCCTCCACTGCAGCAGTTTGGGCACTTGGGTGGTCTAGATTTTTTGCTGTGGAAGACTGGCCCACTTGTAGTACATTAAGCATCTGCAAGGCTCTCAACAGGTATCCATGGTGGTCCCAGGACTGTAACATCCAAGCGTTCCTTTCCACCCACGTTTGCAAATGACCCTCAAGGGGTTAGTATTAACCCTGGGTGAGAATTATGAAAAATTATATGGTACCTCCATCCCTCCTGGCAAGTGAGGGCCCCTTATTTACAAATGAACACGAAGTGTTAGCACCACATTTTAACAACAGAACATGTGAAAACGTGGCGACAGTGATGCTCACCTGTTTGCTTCTGCTTCCCAGTGCAACTTCAGCCTCCGTCAGAGGACCTCAGCTGCCCCAGCGAACAGGGCCTTCTGTACAGGGAATGGGCTCCTCCTGAAGCATAGACAAGAAGCAGCCCTTAGATCTCATCAGGTGAGCTGCTGTGGAGAGCAATCCAGTGGGAAGGGCTCAGTGTTGCCCTCATGGCATCTGAGTGTGACAGTCCTCCAAGAGTGTTACCAACCAGGAAGCTCACAGGAGCTCTGAGCTTTGTTGCCCCAAGTCTTTACTGGAGGCTTTATTACAAAGACATGATTTACTGGGTCACTACCGACATGGCTAAACCAAACCCTAACTGTAACTCAAACCTTTACTTAGCCCTAACCATTGAGCCCATTCCTCTCCTGGTGGTCACTCATTTGTCACAAAGCTCAAAGCCCCACTCTTCTAATCACATGGTTGGTGTCTCTGGCTGGCCAGTCCCCATCCTGAGTCATCTCATGAACACAAGCCATCCAAGGGTCCACCATGAATAGAAAAGACACTCCTATCTTGGGAAATTTCAAGGCTTTAGGGGTTGCCATCCAGGAACTGGGACCAAAGACCTACCAAATTCTTCATCAAACAGGAGTAAATGTTAGATTTCACTTAAATTATAAAATAAGAGACGGAGGACGGAGAAGGTGGAGGAGTAGAGGGACGCTCGTGGCTCACCCTCTCCCACAGATACAAGACCCACATCTACGGACCCACTCAGCCAACCAGAGAACCTGCGGAACTCCGACAGAACATTGCCCTCTTCAAAAGATAAGGACACCAAAAATCTGGCAGGAGAAAAGGAAAAAAGAAAGAGCAAAAGGCAAAGCAGCGTGGGACGGGTCCCGCGGGGAGGGAGGGGCAAAGGAGGACTGGCCCTCGCTCGCTGGGTCTTCCCTCTCCAACTGAGAGGCCAGCGGGACTGAGGGGGATCCGCCGAGGCTCGGATCTGTACAGAGCAGCCCTAGACTGACAGAACTAAGTTAAACGGGCACAGAGCGTCCCCCTCGACACCCAGCCTGAGACGGGCCGGCAACGGCGGGAAGGGCCAGGCTGCAAAAGCCGGGCGGAGGACGGAAGTGGCTGCACGGAGGCAGCCCCGGGGGAACGCAAGGTGCTGCCTGCCGTGGCAGTGGGTGCACAGGGCAGAACAACCTGGGCCCTCCATAAAACAGCACGGATGATATGCTCTCGGGGGAATGGTGCATAACCCCATCTCGGAAAACCTGTGGAAACTTTTCGGGGGAAGAGAGGTGGGGCTCAGGCACAGCAGCCATATCGCTATATCCACCGGTGCTAGCACCCAGACGGGGGCGGGAGCGAAACCTGCATCTGCACGGAAGGGCTTAGCAGCCTCAAAGGCCAGACTGAGACTGGCCTGCAGCCCGGGGCAGATAGGATCCTTTCATCCTTGTGCCTCAGAGAACTTGCTCCACAAAGACAAACAAGGAGCTGGGTTTTGGCTCGGAGCAGGGACAAGGCTGTCCCTCGGTCTTCCCCGAGCCCACCTGCGGAGCGCCGACCAGGGCAGAGAGTGCAGCCACACAGAGCAGCGGAGCTACCGGTGGCGCAGGTAGAGGGAGAGCGGCCCCCCCGCCTCTTGGGCAGGAACAGAGCCCCTGACCGAGGTGCTGGGGCACGACCCGCCCTCCTACACGGCCAGTCTGCAACATCTGACTGCGGCATCCAGAGGGGCAGCGACCCGCCTGCCCACAGCAGAGAGCTGCACCTGACCCAGTGTTAGGAGGAGGCACGATTGGCTTGCCGACAGGTGCTGGGAGCAGCACAGAAGAGGGCGCCAACGGAGGGCCTCTGAAAACAGCAAGCTGAGCTTCCAAAACAGGACGAAGACAGAAAGTCTTCACATTAAAAGCACACAGACTCCAGGAGAACACCGACAACCCCCCTTTTTTTTCTTTTTTTAAATCTGTTCTTACCTGTTCTATTTTCTATTACTCTCTTAATTTTTACTTCTTAATTCATTTCTATTTCTTTTGGGTTTTGATGTCCTGTTATTGATTAGACAGAGGTTTCAAATACATCTATTCATCTCCCCCCACTTTTTAAAAGGTTTTAAAAGGACATCTCAACCCGATTAATACTCTGCTTCAATTCGCTCTTCTATTATTCATTATACACTGTTTTCAAAACCTCTTTCTCCCTTCTTTTAAAATTCTTTCTCTCTCTCTTTTATTTTTTTTCCTAAGTTCTATTCCTAAATAGGCATTAGATAGATAAAACCCTTAAGGACCATAATAGACAACTGATATTCCATAAACCACAGTGCCAGAGAGGTATGAGAAAGATGAAGCAGAGAAACTTTTTCCAATTAAAAGAATGAGAAATCCCCTGAAAGAAAGATCAATGAAATAGATATCAATAGTCTACTAGATCAAAATTTCAAAAAAGGAGTGATCAAATTGCTGAAGGAATTAAAAGAGATAGTGTTTAGAGATATAAAATACATCAAAAATGAAATTGAAGCTATAAAGAAGAGCCAAGTAGAACGGGTAAACTCATTGACAGAGATGAGGAATGATCTAATAGCTGTGCAAAGCCGACTAGATAATGCAGAGGAATGAATTAGTGATCTAGAAGACAGGGTGATAGAAAGCACCCATTCAGAAGAACTACAAGATAAGCAAATAAAAGATAATGAAAATAGCATAAGGGACCTATGGGATAATATAAAGCATCCCAATCTTCACATAATAGGGGTCCCAGAAGGGGAAGAAAGATCAAAGGGGATTGAAAAGGTTTTTAAAGAAATCATGACTGAAAACTTCCCAAACTTAAAGAAGGAATCATATATCTAAGTACAGGAAGCTCAGAGGGTCCCAAACAGGAAGAACCCAAATAGACCCACACCAAGACATATCATAATCAAGATGGCCAGAGTCAATGATAAAGAAATGATTCTAAAGGCAGAAAGAGAAAAGCAAAGAATAAGTTACAAGGGAACCCCCGTAAGGCTCTCAGCTGATTTCTCTACACAAACACTACAGACCAGAAGGGAGTGGCAAGATATATTCAAAGCCCTGAATGAAAAAAAGATGCAGCCTAGGATTCTTTATCCAGCAAGGCTATCCTTTAGGATAGAAGGAGAAATAAAGAGTTTCACAGACAAAAGAAAGGCTGCAGAAGTTTAGCAAAACTAAACCCATGCTAAAAGAAATATTGAAAGGGCTATTCTAAATAGAAAAGCAGCAGGACGCTACAGAAATGAGAAACTCACAACTGGAAAGGTGATAACTCATGAATTACAAATAAAGTAAACACAAAATTATAAGACATACAAATCACTGAGAGTGGGAGAGGGAGGCAGGAAAATATAGAATATTTTTTCTTTCTTTTTTAAATTTTTTTAACAGTAGGATGGGTTTGAGATCATGTTACTATCAGTTTAATAAAAACAGTTATAGTAATGGGTTAATACATTTACAAAAAAGGGTAACCACAAGCCAAAAATTTACAAGGGAGTCACAAAAATTAAATAAAATCCATGATAATACAAAGGAAAATTACCAAACCACAAAAGGAAGAAGAAAGGAACAAAGAGGATATACCAATTCAACTGCAAAGATAAGTTCAAAATGGCAATAAACACACATCTATCATTAATTACTGTAAATGTTAATGGACTAAATGCTCCAGTCAAAAGACATAGAGTGGCAGACTGAATAATAAAGTAAGAACCTTCAATATGCTGCATGCAAGAGACCCACTTTAGGGAGAAGGACACATATAGATTGAGAGTGAAAGGATGGAAAAAGATATTCCATGCAAATGGAAAAGCCGAAAAAGCAGATGTTGCAGTACGGATTTCAGACAAAATAGACTTTAAAACAAAGGCCATAAAGAAAGATAAAGGACATTTTATAATGATTAAAGGAGTGATACAAGATGAGGATATTACACTCGTTAATATATATGCACCCAATATAGGAGCCCCTAAATACATACAAGAATTACTAACAGAGATAAAGGGGGATATTGATGGGAATACAATCATAGTTGGAGATTTTAACACCACATTAACATCACTAGACAGATCTTCCAGACAGAAAATAAACAAGGCAAAAGAGAAATTAAATACTACTATAGAAAAACTAGATTTGGTGGATATTTTCACAGCATTACACGCCCCAAAAATAGGAAATACATTCTTTTCAAGTGCACATGGAACATTTTCCAGGATCGATCATGTATTTGGGCACGAAAGAAGCCTCAACAATTTTAAGAAGATAGAAATTATCTTAAGCATCTTTTCTGACCACAATGCCATGAAACTGGAAATCAACAACAGAGAAACAAAGGCGAAAAAAAGGAAAGCATGGAGATTAAACAATATGTTATTGAAAAAACAATGGGTTAACGAGGAAATCAAAGCTGAAATTGAAAAATACCTTGAGACAAATTATAATGAAAGCACAACCACTCAAAACCTATGGGACACAGCAAAGGCAGTGCTAAGAGGGAAGTTTATATAGATACAGGCCTTCCTCAAAAAAGAAGAACAATCTCAAATAAACAATTTAACCCACCACCTGAATGAATGAGAAAAAGAAGAACAAAAAGCCCAAAAAGCAGCAGAAGGAAGGAAATAATAAAGATCAGAGGAGAATTAAATACAATAGAGATTAACAATACCATAGAAAAAATCAACCAAACCAAAAGCTGGTTTTTTGAAAAGTAAATAAAATCAACAAACCTCTGGCCAAACTCACAAAGAAGAAAAAAGAGAGAGCACAAATTAGCAAAATAAAAAAGGAAAATGGAGAAATTACAACGAACAAAATAGAAATATAGAATATCATATGAGAATATTATGAAAAACTATATGGAAACAAACTGGATAACCTAGAGGAGATGGACAAGTTTCTGGAGACATACTGTCCACCAAAACTGAACCAAGAAGAATCTGAACACTTGAACAATCTGATCACTAGAAAGGAAATAGAAATAGCAATTAAAAACCTCCCTACAAATAAAAGTCCAGGACCGGACGGCTTCACTGGGGAATTCTACCAAACATACAAAGAAGAACTCATACCAGTCCTTCTCAAACTCTTCCAGACGATTGAAAAGGAGGGAATACTCCCAAACTCATTCTATGAAGCCACCATCACCCTGATACCAAAACCAGACAAAGACACTACAAAAAAAGAGAATTATAGGCCAATATCACTGATGAACATAGACGCCAAAATCCTCACCAAAATTTTAGCAAATAGAATCCAACAACACATAAAAAAGATTATACATCATGACCAACTGGGGTTCATCCCAGGGACACAAGGCTGGTTCAACATACGCAAATCAATCAGTGTAATACATCACATCAACAAGAGAAAGGACAAAAACCACATGATCATCTCAATCGATGCAGAAAAAGCATTTGATAAAATTCAACACCCATTTATGATAAACTCTCGCCAAAGTGGGTATAGAGGGAACATATCTCAACATAATAAAAGCTATATATGACAAACCTACAGCCAGCATAGCACTCAATGGTGAAAAACTCAAAAGCTTCCAACTAAAATCTGGGACAAGACACGGATGCCCACTATCACCACTCCTATTCAACATAGTCCTGGAAGTCCTAGACACAGCAGTCAGGCAAGAGAAAGAAATAAAAGGGATCCAAATTGGAAAAGAAGAGGTAAAAGTATCATTACATGCTGATGACATGTTACTATATATAGAAAATCCTAAAAGGTCCACACAAAAGCTACTAGAGCTGATTGAAGAATTCAGCAAGGTAGCAGGCTACAAAATTAATGTTCAAAAATCAGTTGCATTTCTTTACACTAATGATAAATCAACAGAAAAAGAAAGTAAAGAAACAATTCCCTTTAAAATAGCACCCAAATAATAAAATATCTGGGAATAAATCTAACCAGGAGGTGAAAGAATTATACACAGAAAACTATAAACCATTGATGAAGGAAATTAAAGAAGACTTTAAAAAATGGAAAGATATTCCATGCTCTTGGATTGGAAGAATCAATATTGTTAAAATGGTCACACTGCCCAAGGCAATCTACAGATTTAATGCAATCCCTATCAAATTACTGAGGACATATTTCACAGAACCAGAACAAAGCATAATAAAATTTATATGGAACCATCAAAGACCTAGAATTGCCAAAGCATTACTGAAGAGAAAGAAAGAGGCTGGAGGAATAACTCTCCCAGACTTCAGACAATACTATAGAGCTACAGTCATCAAGACAGCATGGTATTGGTACCAAAACAGACATATAGACCAATGGAACAGAACAGAGAGCCCAGAAATGAACCCACAAACTTTTGGTCAACTCATCTTTGACAAAGGAGGCAAGAATATACATTGGAATAAAGACAGTCTCTTCAGCAAATGGTGTTGGGAAAACTGGACAGCAGCATGTAAAACAATGAAGCTAGAACACTCCCTTACACCATATACAAAAATCAATTCAAAATGGGTTAAAGACTTAAACATAAGACAAGATACAATAAACCTCCTAAAGGAAAACATAGGCAAAATATTATCTGACATACACTTCAAAATTTTCCTCCTAGAAGAAATAAAAGCAAGAATAAACAAATGGGACCTAATGAAACTTACAAGCTTCTGCACAGCAAAGGAAACCAGAAGTAAAACAAGAAGAAAACCTACGGAATGGGAGAAAATTTTTGCAAGTGAAACCAACAAAGGCTTGATCTCCAAAATATATAAGCAGCTTATATGACTCATTAAGGAAAAAATAAACAACCCAATCCAAAAATGGGCAGAAGACCTAAACAAGCAATTCTCCAAGGAATACATACAAATTATCAAAAAGCACATGAAAAAATGCTCAATATCATTAATTATCAGAGAAATGCAAATCAAAACTACAATGAGATATCACCTCACACCTGTCAGAATGGCCGTCATTCAAAAATCCACAAATGACAAATGCTGGAGAGGCTGTGGAGAAAGGGGAACCCTCCTACACTGCTGGTGGGAATGCAGTTGGTGCAGCCACTATGGAAAACTGTGGAGATTTCTCAAAAGACTAGGAATAGACTTACCATATGACCCAGGAATCCCAATCCTGGGCTTGTATCCAGAAGGAACCCTACTTCAGGATGACACCTGCACCCCAATTTTTATAGCAGCACTATTTAAAATAGCCAAAACATGGAAACAGCCTAAATGTCCATCAACAGGTGACTGGATAAAGAAGAGGTGGTATATTTATACAATGGAATACTGCTCAGCTTTAAAAACCGACAACATAATGCCATTTGCAGCAACATGGATGCTCCTGGAGAATGTCATTCTAAGTGAAGTAAGCCAGAAAGAGAAAGAAAAATACCATATGAGATCTCTCATATGTGGAATCTAAAAAACAAAAACAAAAACAAACAAACAAACAAAAACAATGTGTAAATACAGGACAGAAATAGACTCACAGACAGAGAATACAGACTTGTGGTTACCAGGGGAGGTGGAAGGTGGGAAGGGATAGACTGGGATTTCAAAATTGTAGAATAGATAAACAAGATTACACTGTATAGCACAGGGAAATATACACAAAATTTTATGATAACTCACAGAGAAAAAAATGTGACAATGAGTGTGTATATGTCGATGAATGACTGAAAAATTGTGCTGAACACTGGAATTTGACACAACATTGTAAAATGATTATAAATCAATAAAAAAAAATGATGCTCAGCTTTGCTAATCATTAGAGAAATGCAAATCCAACCAACAATGTATTGAAAAATCCAAAGTAATCAAAAGCAGAGCTTAGGACAGTGAACCCTCTGTGCCCATCTGCTGCAAGGATCACGAGCTCCTGCCACCCTTGTTGGCAGACACTCAACATCTCTGCTACTATGCGATTCTGGGGTTTTTTTGGGGGGGTTAATGACGCTTATTTATTTTAATGGAGATAATGGGGATTGAAGCCAGGACCTTGTGTAGACGAGGCACAAGCTCTACTACTGAGCTGTAGCCTTTCCCCCTACCCAAGCTTTTCTGACGCACATCCAAGACATCATTTCAGCCCTAAATACTTCAGTGATTCAATACTCAGTTAACTATATTAAATTACACATTACCCCAATGAACAGGCACTAAACTCAAAACAAAATGCCATGAGCCCTCCGGCCACACAGATGTGCATCCCCAAACTAGTCAGAGGACACTGGCTCACCTCTCATGTGGACTCTTGGCAAGCTGTTCTGGAAAGGGGCTGCGCACATCAGGTCACAGACTTCTAAAGACCAGAACAAAGAGAGAAGGTCACATTAGGTAGTTTATCTCACAGCAAAGATGGACAAAGAAATCAGTGCTGAAAACAAGGCACATCTTTGTCACTTAGTGTAAAATAAATGGAGTCTTGGGGCTGGTGGAAATGTTCTCTGCTGTCCACCAAGGTAGCTGCCGGCCACCTTGGTGATCAAGTCCTTGAAATGTGGCTGAGGAACTGAATTTTCAGTTTACTTACTTTTGACTAATTTCAATGTGGACACGTGCAAACCCAGCCTTGAACGTGGCCTTTGCTTTCCAGCACTGATGGCCTGACAGCCGTCCCTGCACAGGTAGAAAGAAGGCACTTCCTGTGCAAACAGGGCAGGAGGCAGGAGGAAGAGATGGCACCAGTGTCCCCAGAGCCCCAGACAAAGTTCTGAGCAGTGGCCCTGAACTTGCTGCTGGGTCTCCAGCTGCTTTAGAGAGGTGATGACACCCTACAACATGCAAGGCCCATCCACTCTCCAGGAGAACCCAATGTGGAGAAAAATTTACTTCCAGCATCACAGGGTGACAGAACTCCCAAAGCCCCACCGTGCATCCACAGATGGTCAAGCACAGGGCGTCCTTCCCGAGTCTGGGGCCCACAAACAGGGGAGGGCTCCCCTGACTGGTGCCTTCACCTCAGGGCAGAAGATGAGCATGAGTTCCTGCACCTCCTACTCTCCACCTAACCTGAAACCATAATAAAGCAGGTTATTAAACAGAAATCAGAGAGTCAAAGCATATGACTGCCAAGAGTTTCCCTTGAGGAGCTCCCCCAAGGTGACAGCAAAGCTAAGACCAAGAGGAGGGAGAGAAGGCTTTCTGTCCCCAACAGGTGAGGGTCCTGTTGTCACCTAACAGACACCTAATGCAGCGGTCAGCAGCCATCCCCGGCTTCACCAGAACCTCCCAGAAGGAGGCTGGCCCCTCAAGCTCCTGGTCACCTGTGCCTGAATCCTGTGCGCAGAATACATGTGATAGGTGCACTCGGAGCCAGCACACACACGAGCTGTTCCCGGGCCTCCCACACTAGGAGTGTGTGTGTGTTGGGGGGACATGCTCAGGAAGGAGAGCACCGGATGTTGAGGCACAGCTTGCAAACAGGAACGAGGGTGGTGTCTGTGGGAGCCTATGCATCTACAGAAAGGTAGAGGAATGTCACCACTATTGTGCTGTGGTCTCCAGGACATATTTACTGTCCACTGCAAAGTGGAGACGGGTGATCGGCCCACCTGCGCCAGCAGGGCAGAAGGGCATTTGGAAGGTGACTGAGTGCAAGTGGGCCGGCCAGTGGGTGGCATCGCGGGGACAGTGCACACAGACAGGGGTCTCTACTGGTGGTAAAGCACCTGCCTACCAGCAGTGCCCCTCCAAACGGGCCATCCAGCCATCTATGATGCTTCCTGCTGCCACAGCCAATGAGCTCAAATTTTTGCCCCCAAACCAAACCACAGAAAGACGGTGAGCGGCTATGAAAGTCAACATTAGAAACAAGCAGGCAGCAACGTGGGTGGACTTGGAGAGTGCCATTTTAAGTGAAATAAGCCAGAAAGAGAAAGAAAAACACCATGTATCATTCATATGTGGAATCTAAAAAAGACACTAATGAACTCATCTACAAAACAGAAACAGACTCACAGTGTTAGTAAACAATCTTCTATTACTGGTGGTGGGGAAATAGGGGCTGAGAAGGGATAAATTCAGAAGTTTGAGATTTGCAAATATTAACTATATATAAAAATAGATAAAACAAATTTCTGTACAGCACAGGTAATTATACTCAATATCTTCTAATAACCTTTAATAAAAGAGAATATAAAAATAAATATATGTATGTAACGCATGACTGGGACACTATGCTGTACACAAGACATTGACACACTGTAACTAACTATACATCAATTAAAAAACAAAACAAAACAAAACAGTGGAAAACTATTGTAAAACAAAAAGTTTAACAAGTATACACACATACAAATTAAAAAGAATAAATGACATCACCAAAAATTTCAGGTTGGGTTTAGATGGAAGAATTTGAAAAACAGAATGAAACAAACCTTCTCCAGAAAGCAGAGATTCAGAGCAAGATCAACATTTTTGGTTACTGAACAACTTCCCGGTGCCAGCCAGGGCCACCACCACCCTGGGGCCTCACCACAGACACGGTGTCCCCGGCAGCTGGGGGATGGCAAACCCATTTGTCTAATTTGTGGCAGTTTGAAGGCCACATCCACCCTTAACATCTCCATCTATATTAGTGGGAGCCCACACGGATGCCAAACGTATTTTGCCACCACTTTCCTTGGAGACACGAACATAACCACCAAGGAGAAGTCAGTGTCTGGAGTCTGGATGTGATGGGATGTAGCGCGAGGAGCCAGGCACCTTCCACCTTCCAAAGTCCACCCGGTGGACCGACTGGAAGACATTACCCCTATTTCTAAAAGGACCAAAGCAACAGTGCAGAATTCCAGGCTGGAGCTGAGGAGGCTGCACTCGGCTTAGCTGCAGGCCATCTTTTTATCTATGTTTCGGAAGCAACCATCCACTCATAAGTCAAAGCTTTAAGATCAACTGACAGCTATTCATAACATCTTTTCTAGATGCCCAGTGCTACGTTCCTCACTCAGGAGAGTCATTACACAGTGTAGACTTGAGACCGAGGCCCAGGTGTCACAAGGAAGGAGACACCAAGGATGTTTGTCAGTGGGGCAGCGGGGCCCAGCCCTCATCCACCTCCTGAGAGTTGGAAGGTCTGTCCACTGTGGGGGCCTGTCTCCCAGGGCTGGGGGGCCTTAGAGAGTCCCAGACACCTCGGAAAAGCTGTGCTTGTGTCCAGGGATAGACAATGAGAATTTAAGGGTCTGGGCAGTTAAGGATCTCATCGGTCCCAGATTTTTCTTTTCCAAAGTTTTTTTTTTTTAAGTATTTTTCATTACTATTTTTATTTATTTATTTATTGTGGGGAGATAATTAGGTTTATTTATTTTACTGGAGGTGCTGGGGACTGAACCCAGGACCTCGTGTGTGCTAAGCACCCACTCTACCACTGTGCTGTACCCTCCCCATTCTTTTCCCAAGTGTCTAACACAGGATCTCACTCCTTCCAGAAGCCAACAAATTTCCAGGTGCTGCCCTGACAAATCCTTTCAGCTGATGAGAGATGAGTTCTGCCCCTGCAGCTTCAAACTCCTGAGGTTCCATAATTATATTTTTCTCCTGTGGAGCAGAATATAATTATTTTATTGTATTACATTATTGTGCTATATTACATTACATTATACTGTAATGAGATGTACTAAGATTATTTTATCATCAAGGTTACGTATTTGTGGGTTAATCACCAGTGAACTCAACCCATCTTCAGTTATTTCAGACAGAACATGAAAAGTCAGCAAGGAAACATTTGCTCAAGAAAATCAATCATCTGAAAACTAGAATTTTTAAAAAATTAAAGTGTAGTGATTTACAAGTTGCATTAGTTTCATGTGTATAGCAGAGTGACTCAATTATACATGTATATCTCTCTTCTTTTTCAGATTCTTTTCCATTATCATTTATTACAAGAGACTGAATACAGTCCCCTATGCTGTACGGTAGGCCCTTGTTGGTTATGTATTTTAGATGTAGCTGTGTGCATCTGTTAGTCCCAAACTCCTAATTTAGGCGTTTGGTTCCATAATTATTTTTTGTTCATACAAGGCATCCTTGACATTTTCTATTTTGTAAAGGAAAAGCTTTTGACAGTTAATCTTATTTCCTAAAAGGGCAGCAGGACCAGAAGAGACAGCAGCCTCTAAGGGGTCCCTGCCACCAACCCGATCAATCCCAAAGGGCGGCCCCCGCCCTGCCCTGGGGCCAGTGACCAAGGAGCACCTTCAGGCCTGGACACACATGGGCAAGGCTGTGCTTTATGTGTGTGTTCAGGAAAAGCCACACGTGAGGGGAACTTTCCTGTATTAAACAATTCAATTTCATGATAAGTGATTAGTATTTAAAGGAATATTCCCTAACTTATTTGGTTGTAAAACATTCACATGTATTTAGGGTGAAGATTCAGCTCTCCCTCAGCTGTTTCTGGGGCAAGGCTGCCCTGGACACCAGCTCCTCAAGGAGCCACATGCCACCTCCCCGCCACTGGTGCTGCAGGTCAGGGTGGCCATGTGAGTCACAGGGGGCAGGACAATGAGGACCTGGGGGTCCCCTCTCTCTGGAAAGGGTCTCCTTGGAGCAGAGCAGCAGAAGGAAAGCTGGAAGATGTGGATCCTGACCAGAGGTTGTACCCAGAACACTTTGATTTTTGCAGACACAGGTGTGAGGCGGCCAGTCCCGTGGCACAGCCAGCCCCTACAGGCCTGGCAGTCTGTCATGTCCAGCACAGCATACAGGGCACCGTGGTCTCTGTCATTGCAAAGTGCAACCCTGCCCCTGCCAAGCTGCCAGGGTCCTGGAGACAAGAGACTGCTTTAAGAAGCAGCAGAGCAGGAAGAGAGGGGACAGCTCAGGTTGTAGAGCATGTGCTCAGCATGCACAGGGTCCTGGGTTCAATCCCCAGCACCGCCTCTAAAAATACATAAATAAACCTAATCTCCCCCCGCCAAATAAGCACCAAAGCAGCAACAGAGCAAAGACCTCCCTTTATGGGTCTACAAAGGCAACGCAATTCCCACTGAAATCGCAGTATGCTTTTTAATCCATTTGACAAGCTGATTCTAATCCTTCCAAAGCAAAACCAGGATCCACGAAGAGGCAGAAGGTGCTTGAAGACATAAGGTCAGGAACACGTCCTGTCAGGGGTCAAGACTGAAGTTGGAGCTACAATGTTTAAGACTGTGAGTTGGAAGCCAGGGACAGATGCACAGACCGGTGGGACATGGAAGAAAGCCAGGAGACAGAGCAGCATGTCCACTGGGAGCTGCAGGGGGACAGAATGACCCTGGGGACCAGCAAGTAGAGGCATCACCCTTCAGCCACTCGAGGAAGGACGACTGGTCACCCGCCCCAGGGAGGGACAAAGAAACTTCCTCCAAGTCTCATATCAGACACCAAAACCAACCCCAGAAGGATTAGAACTGAAACTTAGAAAGCAAAACCTGCAACGTGTAGACGGAAATATGCAGGAATATCTCCATGGCTCCTAGGTAGCAAAGCACTTCTTTTAAGAGACACAAAATGTGTTAACCATGAAAAAAAAAAGTGACTATATTCAAAGAGTATCAGTTTATCAAATACCACCACTACCGGAGTGAAAACTCAAGCCACAGACAGGGAGAGGTGTGTGCATCAAATGCAACACAGAAGATACACAAATTATAGTACAATGGACACATGACACGAAGGGAGCATGTAACAGCAGGGAAGATGCCCCACTCCTCAGTCCTGAGGGAGACGTAGAGTGACGCCCATGAGAGCCCGTGTCACACTCACTAGGCCCTCAGTTCAGAGCTGTCAGTGGACATGACCTACAGGGGACAGAGGGACAGGCTAAATGACACCAGAGGCAACCAGTGGAGAAAGCGGGTGTCCCACATGTGATTTCTTAGTGATGAGGGGCTCCTAGTGTCTGCTTTATCAGGCTCTCCACACAGCAGGAATGGGGCACATGCAGCTATTTAAATGTAAAATAATTAAAATTCAATAAAATTTAAAAATCAGTTCTTCCGTCACATGGAGCCGCACTTCGAGGGCTCAACAGCCTCAGCTCCGAACTCTCCATCACAGACAGCGCTCCCGGGCAACGGTGCTCCACACCTTACGTGTGTGTCACATACGTTCATTTAGATGCAGCAAATACTGTATAATAAAACATTCTGACGATGCTCACAGAGTAAGCCATTCTTTAATGATGAGCTCCATTTCATATCGGTTTTCCTTTTGTAATGATTTTTCAAAATTTCCAATTTTATTTAATAAAATGGGTTTTGAATAGAACAAATAGAAAAAATGCAGTAGTATTTTTTAGAAATATATATAGACAGAAATATAACATCAAATGTAGAGAAAAAATAGCATAGGAAGCAAAAAACAAAAAATGATGCCATGATTTGTTAAAGCTTAAAAATCATATTTCCAAATAGGAAAAAAAAAAGTTTACTTTTAATTTGAAAGTTTTTCTGTTCTTCAATTGTAGGAAACTAATTCAAATTAAATTCTAAATAGTCGTGAAGAAAACCCTTGCTCCCCTTCCCTTATTAATGATCCCAATAAATCAAGCTTCTAAATCCTTTCCTCTCCCACCACCCCGGGGTGAGCCCGCAGGACCCAGGCAGGGCTGGGCACCCACCAGGCTCTGCTGGCCGGGCAGGCAGAAGAGGATGGCGTCGCCCACCTCCCGCAGGTTCTGGAAGCATGCTGTCTTCAGCTCTGTGTTCTCAACGACGTCCTTCACCTGGAGCTGGAAGATCTCCAGGATGCCTGTGGTGGGGGGGTGAGTCTGAGGTTGGGGGAGGCTGGAGGGGCAGGAGATGCCCCAGGGTGCCGCCTGGGGTCCCAGGCGGGAGCATTCTCTGACACGGCCACCGTGCCCACATGGGCATGGCCACCTGTCTCCTGAGCCCAGCACCAACTGGGCCCTGGACCTCAGCTCCAGAGCCTCTGTCCCTGTCAGCCCTGTGCAGAGCTCGTGCTACTGTGCTTTTCAGACACTGTGTGTTTTGCACATTGAAGTTTGTGGCGACCCCGCATTGAGAAAGTCTACAGGCGCCATTTCCCCAACAGCATCTGCTCACTTCCCGCCTCTGTGTCACATCGTGGTCATTCTTAGAATAGTTTAAATTTAAAAACTTTTTTAGGTTTTTTTTCCCCTTATATTATTTTTGTTTTTGCTTTGGGGGCTTGGATTTACTTATTTATCTACTTATTTGTTTATCTACTTATCTATTTATTTGTAATGACAGTGCTGGGTATTGAACCCAGGACCTCGTGCATGCTAAGCACACACTTTATCATTTGAGCTGTACCTTCCTCCCTTAATTTTTTCACCCTTTTCTCTTTTTTTAATTAAAAATTATTTATTTATTTACTTAGCCAAGGAGAGAGTAATTATTTACTTAGTTTGTTTTTAGATGGAGGTACTGGGGATTGAACCCAGGACTTCGTGCATGCTAAGCACACTCTACCACTGAGCTACGCCCTGCCCCCACTTTAAACTTCATTATTATATTTGTTAGGGTGATCTTTGATCAGTGGTCTTGGATGTTATTATGCCAAAAGGTCACAACTTGCTAAAGGCTCAGATGTTGGTTGGCATGTTTCAGCAAATCAATGAAGTGTTTTTTAATTATGGTGTGTACGTTCTTTAAGACATAATGCTATTATGCACTTAACAGACTACAGTCTAGTGTAAACATAACTTTGCTTGCCCTGGGAAACCAAACAAGTCATGGGGCTCGTTTCTTTGCGGTGGTCTGGAGCCAAACCTGCCATGTCTTCCAGGTTTGCCTGTATCTTCCGAGGAGGCATCATGTCCAGCAGAGGTAGGAAAGGTAATTGACAAAACTCACTTCACAGGCACAGAGGGCAGTGTACTTAATCCGATAAAGGACTAAGCCAAAGCCCTGCAGCTAAACTCCTACTGGGTGGTGACACCCCCACAGCTTCCTGCAGGGCTCCTGCGCAAGACGGCACAACTCCACTGCTGTCCTGGAGGCCCTGGATGTTGTGATATGGCAGGAAAAGACACAAAGCATGAAGCCTGGACAGAAAGTCACTGTCCCCTGACTCAGTCCTACAGTCAGTGCTGACCCAGTCAGAACTCCCCGAGCTGACTCTGGAATGGGTAGTCACACAGAAGATGTGGAAAAGCCAAAACAACCCCGAGAGGGACAAAGTCAGAGACTTAAGAGGTTTCAAACCCCTCAACCCAACAGGTCGGCCCAGGGTGCTGGCCCACAAGGACCCATGGCCCTGCCCACCCAAGAGGCCATCACTTCCTCTCGTGGTCCACCGCCCACCCCATCCACCCCCCAGGCCTCAGTATCACCCAGCGTGAGCTCAGACCCTCCCGGGGGGATGTTCCTCCACACGCGTAGCCCCCAACAGGCACTAAAGAGCAGGGTGCCCCCCAGCAACACAGTGTCATCTACACGAGGCACACAAGGGCCACGGGCCTGGCCACACAGTGGGGTGAGGACATGTAGGGGGTGGCCCTGAAGTCCACAGCTCTGCCCCAGACCAGCTCTGGATTTGGCCTAAATGGCTTCACCTCCGACATTAAAAATGCCCCCCACTGGCCAGGATCTGAGCCCGTTTTATGACCCCAGTGTTACCATCTGTTTCTGACAACGGACTCAGGCTCCTGAGCCAGGCTCACAGACGGCCCTTTCACTCCCCAGAGGTCAAATGGTTCACCTCGCCGTCTCCTGAGACACCAGCAACAGCCCTGGGGGCTCAGCCTCACCAGTGGGCTGCCCGTCAGAGCAGTGTCCCATGGGTGGTCCACATGTGGGCTTAGCAAAGCAGTCATCCAGCTGTCTTGGATGAGACAAAAGGCAGTTTTGTACGAGACAAGGGTTCCTGTAGTCCCGTTTTATCAAGGACGATGCTTTCTGAGTTCACAAAGGCTGTTTGTGTGAGGAGCCCCAAACCAGTGCTGTTCAGGCCGTGCAGGGCTGCACCCCACAGGGCACCCCTGACCCAGGGCCCAATAGTCAGCCAGCCAATGTGACAGACGGGCTGCACCCTGCGTGGAGCTTCCCCCAGGCCTGGGCCGGTCAAGACTGGCGGGCAGCTGGACCTGGCAGTCGAGCTCCCCGCCCCTCACTGGTCATTGATGTTCAAGGAATTGGTGTTGCAGGAAAGCTGGAGGTGTTCAGGGTTCAGAGCCCTGTCACCCCCGCCCCACAACTCCCACACACCCTCCTGCAGCCTGCTCCTGCCTGAAAGGCTGCAGACACTCAGGCTCTGGTTGGCCCCCACCTCCTCCCAGCGGGAAAAGCAGATGGGAACCTTGTCAGTGACTGCCCACTTGGTCTCCCTCCCTGCGGCCGGGACGACACTGCCCCCGCCCCCCGTGCCTCCAAGGAGGTGCCGTGCTCACTGGGGGAGCCATACTTGTGTGAGGCAGCCAGCAGACCTCAGGCATCACCTCCATCAGTGTGCCCTCATACTGCAGGATGTTGCATCGCAGCTGAGGGAGAAGGGCCGTGTCAGCCACCAGCCCCCACTGCCCCACAGGCTGAGGTGTGACAGGGACTTGGGAAAAGGAGTCTGTTCATAAAATGCCCTGTGATGACCTAGGACTGAGAATCACTGGCTGGAAAGGAAAGCCCCCCCTAACCCCACCCCAGGAAGTGGGTGCAGAATCCCCCCCCAGAAAGGCCTCACACCCGAGGGGCACACACCAGGCTCCTGGCCACCTGCAGCAGCTCCCCCCTGATCGCCGTGATGCCCTGGTAGCCCGCAGCCGGCAGACGACCTGGAAGTGAGGGGGCCCACGAAGCTGCAGCCGCCGTTGTAAATGCCCGAGCAGGCCAGGTTCCAAGGCTGGGGACAGACCGCGTCAGTGCTTGGCAGAGTCTCGGGGATTTCAACGCAGCTCCTACACGCTCGTGAAGAGGATGAACTGCTTGCCAAAGTGCATGAGTACGCAGGGCCCTCGGGTGGAGGGATCTGGAGAACCTGTTAGACTCCCCTTACTGGTATATATGATTTCAACCTGAAGACGTGAAAACAAACTTGCTAAGACAGAAGGAACACAAAACCACTTGGTTTTCAACATTTATTAAACTGCTGGTCCTACAAAAGCATTTTGAGGTCCTGAAAGGAGAAATGAAATTATCTTACAGCCTCTTTGCTGCCCCCATGGAACTGCTCCTAGTCTCCTGTGGGAGACATGCAGGACAGACTCTGATGGGGTAGGGGAGCTGCATTCTCAGGGATGCAGGGTGGGCTGGGAGGAAAGGTAATCAGGGTGGCTTCCTGTAAGAGGGGACCTCCAAGCTTGTCTAAGGACAAGGGTACACACTCAGCATGGAGACTCCTAATGCAAGCATTCAGTGCTATGCATTTCCCTCACACACTTCTTTAGCTGCATCCTGCACACTTTGATATATTTGCATTTCATTTAGTCCAATGTCTTTTTAAAAAATTTCTGAGTCTTCCTCTTACCCAAGGTTCATTTAGAAATGTGTTCATCTGCAAGTGTTTGGAGATTTTCTTGTCATCTTTTTGTTATTGATTCCTAGTTTGAGTTCACTGTGGTCAGATAACACACTGTAATATTTCAATTCTTTTGAGGTCTGTTTTAGGATATGGTTTACCTTGGAGAATGCTCATGGGCACTTAAAAAGAACCTGTGCTGCTGTTGTGGGGTGAAGTGTTCTGTACATACCAATAGTGTCCTGTTGGTTGAAGGTGTTCGGCTGACTTTCTGTGCACTCACTCTTTCAATTACTAAGTGAGAGGAAGTCTGACTTCTCCAGTTACAATTGTGCAGTTGTTCATTTCTCCTTCCACTTACGTCAGTTTTTGCTTCAAGTGTTTTGAAACTCTGTTGTTTGGTGCATCAACATTTAGGATTGCTGTATTTTCTTGCCTGACCTTTTTATCATTATGTAATATCCCCCATCCTTGGTAATAGTCTTTGCTCTAAAATCTACTTTATCTTACATTTACACAGTTACTCCTGCTTCCTTCCTTCCTTCCATCCTTTCTTTCTTTCTTTAGTAGTGGGGAGGTAATTAGATTTATTTATTTGTTTGCTTCTTTATTTAATGGAGGTAATAGGGATTGAACCCAGGCCCTCATGCATGCTAAGCACACACTCTACCACTAAGCTGCACCCTCTCCCCTACTCCTGCTTTCTTTTCAAATCAGGAGGGTTTGTTTAAACATATAAAACTTTTGCAAAGAAGCATGATTTAAAAAAATATGAAAGGAACCCTCCTACACTGTTGGTGGGAATGTAGTTTGGTGCTGCCACTATGGAAAATGGTATGGAGAGTCCTTAAAAAACTGAAAATGAAGTTACTACATGATCCAGCAATCCCATTCCTGGACATATATCTGGAGAAAACTCTAACTTGAAAAGATGCATGCACCCCAGTGTTCATAGCAACATTATTTACAATAGACAAGACATGGAAGCAACTTAAATGTCCATTGATAGATGACTAGATAAAGAAGATGAGAAAAATTTATAAAATGGAATACTAGTCAGCCATAAAAAGAATAAAATAATGCCATTTGCAGCAACATGAATGGACCTAGAGATCATCATTCAAAGTGAAGTCAGAGAAAGACAAATATCAAATGATATCACTTATATGTGGAATCTAAAAAAAAGATACAAATGAACTTATATACAAAACAGAAATAGACTCACAGATGGAAAACAAAGCATGGTTACCCAAGGGGAAGTGGAGAGAGGGCTAAACTGGGAGTTGGGGATTAGCAGATACTAACTACTGTATGTAAAATAGATAAAAAGGCCCTACTGTATGATACAGGGAACTATATTCAATACCTTAGAATAACCTTTAGTAGAAAATAAGCTGAAAAAGAGCAGATAAATATGCATATATGACTGAGTCATTATGCTTCCACCTAAAAATAGCACATTGCAAAATAATTATACATCGACTACAAAAATATAGATTTGCTCATTACTAAATTCTAAGACCTTGATTAACACATATTGCACCTTAAGAAATTAACCAAGGTTGTAACTGTCAAAGCAACACCAGCGCATGATGTGAACATGCGCATCTGAGAGGTGGGCAGCGGCCCGCAGCACTGAGCACGTTTGCACAGCAGCGGCATGTTGCTGAGTGGCTGGACTTTGTCCTCACCCTTTCAAGAGCATTGAGTGTTTGTGGGCAGATGGCCAAATTGCTTGCAAGTCAGCTGGATCCTTTCGTGACCTGTCAGGGTGTGCGGCAGTCACTCCCCTAGGGCTGGTACTGAGACAGGCCCTTCTGGCAACTCTCTCGAGTGCCTGGGTGCTCAGTGAGGTTTCCCCCTTCTTGTGGGCAAGGCCCAGCGAGCTCTGGGAACTAGTCCATCTACAGCAGCCCCTCCTCTCCTAGTCACGGAGTTTAATATTCAAGCAAAGACTAAAAAGGGCCCCTAGTTTTGTCTCAGGAGCTGTTTCTCTGTGTACCTCTCTCCTCTCCCATACTCTGCCTTGAAAATTCCAGCTGTTTTGGCTTCCTCAACTTCCAATCTGTCTCCTCCACTGAGCAAGATGTCCGAAGTGCTTCCAGGCAGAAAGCCAGGGAAGTCAGAGTTCACACCCCTCGTTTCCTTTCCCTCAGGGGAACATCCAGTGAAAACAGTTGCTTCATAAATTGTGTCCACAGTCCCACTTGTTTAAGGCTAAAGAGTAAATGCAAACTGTTACTCCAGTATCCTAAACAACGTTTATTTTTAAAATTGGGGGGGCGGTAATTAGGTTTGTTTGTTTGTTTGTTTATTTATTTATTTATTTAATGGAGGTCCTGGGATGAACCCAGGACCTCGGGCATGCTAAGCACACACTCTACCACAGAGCTATACCCTCTCCCCAAACAACTGTTATACACCATATTTTGACCGTATGTATTTCTCAATCTAAAGACCAAAATAATGGAAATAAATACTGAATTCTGGTTAGTAGTTTGTGTTTTGCAGTGGGTAAGGTCAGTATTTCTGAAGCTACTTTCTGCACAGCCTAGAACTGAGCAAATGAGAGAATACACTAAGAATGATGAAACAAGAATCCTCAGTGCAGAAGGAAGTTACAGAAATGGAACTGAAGCCTGCAGTGCTGAATGGAAACTGATGGCCACAGTGTGAATACATGGCTTTAATAGACAGACAGCGGGATGGAAGGAGGCCCACATAAACATTAGGGGTTTAGCTCTGTTCCCCCAAAACAGAACTTGTAGCCCTAATCACCAGTCTCTCAGAATGCGCTCATTCAGACACAGGGTTGTTGCAGATGTAATTAGTCAAGATGAAGCCATTCTGGAGCAGAGTTCACCCTTAATCCAATATAATAGGGCTGATGTCCTCACAGGAAGAGGACAGAGACACAGAAGGAAATCATCACGTACTGACAGAGACAGAGACAGAGACGGACTGGAGGGATTTGGTTGCAGGCCGGGGACCACTGGCCACACCACAAGTGGGAAGTCCAGACAAGTCCTTCCCCAGAGTCCCAGAGGGACCAGAGGCAAGGACACACCTAACACCCAGGCTTGGCTTAGTTTTAAAATATTCTCCATTAAAAGGAGTCCTGGTGAATCACAGATTTCAAGGATAAGGTAGGAGAATTCCAAGATGAACCTGGAAGCCCCTGTGGTGAAGAAGGCAGGGCAGGGTTGCAGAGCTCTGGGGACAGCCCAGAAGACATGGAGATGAGGCTGGAGGGGATCCCACTGGCCAAAACATGGCCGACTCAAGCCACAGAATCAAGTCCTGCCAGTAACAGATCATAACCCTGCGTTAGGATCCCTGAGACCTCACTCAAAATAAATAAACAAATAAATAAGCACTAACAAGCACACACAGCAGAATGCCAACTACTACCTGTAGATGGAATGAAAAAGCTCCCACATCACCACTGTTCAACTGCCGTAGTGAGAACGGCTTTGGGTCAG
Organism: Camelus bactrianus; assembly: GCF_048773025.1. NCBI lineage: Eukaryota > Metazoa > Chordata > Mammalia > Artiodactyla > Camelidae > Camelus > Camelus bactrianus. Next base: position 91,292,862 of record NC_133546.1, read on the forward strand.
AATCATCAACAGATTCTAAAATCAGTGGGTCAAGTTTTAACAAGGAGCAGGTTATTTAAAGTCTCAAATTATCTCCTTATAAATTACTTAACAAATTCAAACAGAAAAATGGTACCATGCCAGCAGAGAAACTTGGCAGCCACCACCCTGAGCACAGCCAGTGGTGGGACAGCCTCGTGGTGCACCACACCCTACTCAGGGCACACCCGCCTTCGGTGCTGTTCCAGCCAGAGGACCGACTCTGAGCCCAACTGCTGGCTTACTGCCAAGGCTACAGTATTGTCACAGTGAGATGCTGTGCAGGTTAAACTGAAGTCACAGACCATCTAAGCACCCTCCCAGAGTCACCAGGCACAACTCATGCATCAGAAATAAGCAGCAAAACAAGTGGACACGCCAGACAACAAAGGCAGTCCTGGGCTCCTGCAAGCTCCCGGGAAACCCTGAGGTGGGAATTAAAACACCGGGCGCACACTGCGGTTCTCACCCTGGACACACAAAATGCCTTTTCCCGGTAATGAAGCATTAAGGGTTCCACCAGAAGACCTAAAAATACAGAATGGCTCTTGCTGGCACTGATGGAAGGGAGAGGCCCCCAGAGCTGCTCTGGTGTGTGCCTGCCTGAACTGCACCCTAGTTTTCTGGGCCCGAGGAGGCCGAAGTCACATCACACTGGTCCCAGCCAGCACAGGTGCCAAGGTTGCAGCTCTGACACACATGACACTGGGTTCCCAAGCAATCATATGGCCTCCAGGCACCTGGGCTTTGGGCGGGCTCTGCAGACCCACCCGTGGGCTCCCAGGGAAGCACCAGGCCAAGGCAGCTTTCTGCTCACCGACATGATGTAGACCTCGTGCTGGGCAGGCTCAGGGAACTGAGGGTAGAGGTCCTGACCTGAGTTCTGGCCACCTCAGCTCTGATATCGGGGGTCCTGCCACCAGCAGGATAGGCGGCCCTGGACAGCGGGGCTGTTCCCTAGCATCAGCCACAGTTGGGGTGAGGGCACAACTCAGAGGGCGGAGCCTCAGAATCTCTTTCCCTGACTCCAGACTCCTCACCCAGCTTCCATCCAGATGCCCGAAGCATCCTTCAGAAAACACAGTGATTCAGCAGAAGGGTTTACAGCGTGTGCTGAATGTTCCTCCTCACGTCACTTTCACCTGCCCCACCACCACCCAGCCGCCCCGCAGTCCTTCCACGGCTCCTGGTGTTTCTGAGGCCTCGGCCCATCTTAAATATTGTCACCAAGATGACCGGGAGAGATGGGCGATGTGTGCGCTCAGTGCAGTGGCCACAAAGTAGGCCCAGGGGACATTTCAACTGTTCCTTTTGCAAGATCTCTGGTAATCCCTTAAAAGGGAGACAAATGCTTGGCAATCAAAAATGCAATCCAAAGTTAACACCCCAAAAATCACAGCTCCTGTGTCACCTGATTCTGCTCCCCATCCCCTGCCCCCACTGTAACATACTTTCTGGACTTGCCAACACTGGGGTTCTGTTGCATTTCACCTTTGGAGTTGCCAGTTCTAAGCACTGGACAAAAATCATTTCAGGGACATAATAGAAATTCAATGCAAAGGTTCCAAATGGACTAACCAAAGCAAAGAACATCTTGCAAACATTGGCCATGACTTCAACAGATTTTCAGAAGCATAACAAGCATGTATATACCCTTGCTAACATGGCGTGCTCTCCTTTGAGATCACATGGGAAAAATGTGTATTTAACAGTATGCCTATTAACAACTATTTCCGCAAAATAAAAAAGTACATTGTCTTTGACCATAACAAAAACTCTAGAAGACATTTTTACAATGGAAATCATTAGGAATTTAATTATTTCCATGTATATATATATTCTAGCTTTTCTACAATTATGGGGAATTACTTGCATAATAAAAATATTTTTTCAGTTAATACTAACTCTATAACAACTTTAAAAACACCTGTTTCAATAAAGTGGGCACTCAGAAGGGAGCTGACAGGGCTGAGTGGTCTCTCAAGTTTGCTTCCAGTGGCTTACACCCAGCCAGGCATGGGGACACCTGATCCAAGGAGGCTCCTCCACCTGTGGCTCCTGTGGCCATGGCCACATATCCCCTCTGCTGCCCGGGGCTGGGCCAATGGCTCTGATGCACAGATCCACACACCAGGAACAGGCCTGCCTCCCCACAAGGAAAGCAACGCTGGGTCCCAGACAGATGAGGGCAACAACAGGCATGATCAGGCTGCAGGAGGGCCTCCCTTCTGCCCTCAGGGTCAAAGCTCAGCCCCTCTGGATCAAGACACAAAAATCTAGGCCTAGATATCAGCCGTGATTAAGCCAGCACGTGGTGGGATGTTCACATGAAGTAATGAAGCAAAGTAAAAGTCAAAGACACTTATTTTTAAGCAGTGGTGATGACACTCACACAGACGCTTACATACACGCACACACTGTCTCTTACACACCCACCATCACTCATATTCCCCCACTGCTCTCACTAGTACTCACACAGTCTTACATACACGCACACTCCTGCATGTGCTGACACAGAACAGGGTGCAGAGAGGATGAGCCTCAGGCAGGAGGATGCCCAGAATGCAGGGGCCACCCCAGGGCCACCCCAGGACATGGGCCGCTTCACAAGGAAGGACTGCACGACCCTGCAGCCAGCAGCCATGCCACCCACCCAGTGGGTCGCTTTGTGCTGCTCAATAAAGTGAAATGATAGGTGGGTGGGAGGCTGGCTGACCAGCTGATCCTCATGTTCCCCAAAACCTCAGAGTAGAACCAAAGAAAAGAGAGGCACCCAGCACGTTCCAACGTCTGCAGACTTCAAAGTGTGCTGGCAGTGCCGACCTGGCAGCTGCCGTCCACGTGCAGCACGGGGTTCACCCCGAGCCTCAGGGGTTGCTCCAGATGGGAGCCTCGGCCCTGCCGCCTGGTCCGCATGAGCCACGACCGCGCCACACTCCCACAGGCTGGCCCACGGCTGCCCCTGCACACACGGGGGACCAGGAGGGCCTGAGCACCTTGGATGCAGGAAATGATGGGGCACAGGGGGGCAGGGTGGAGGCCCTGAGACCACCCTGCTAGATGCCCGCTGGCGGGGCGCCCAGCACCACCCTGCGGCGGCGCGCTCACGGGCTGGCGGGGCCGCTGCGGCGGCCGGCGGGCGGGAAGCCGGGGCCGGGTTACCGGAGGGTGTGGGGGAGGCCCTCCCGCAGGTGCCGCACGGTGGGGCCGGCCTTCCGGAGCATGGAGTCGAAGCTGTCCAGTCAGGCATCTGCTCAGCATCGTGTGGGTCACGCGATTGATTTCCAGGAGGCCATCCAGCTCCTACAGAACCAGAGACGGGGTGTGAGGGCAGAACCGGGCCTGGCACAGCGGCCTCCATCCCCTACACAGGCAGTGATGGTGGGAGCAGGGTGGGCAGGGCAGGGTGTGGGTGGTGAGGGGCTGCGCCGTGGGGCCCGAGGTCTAGGCCAGGAGCACACGGGGGCCTGGCTGGGGACACGCACTTGCTGCCCTCACCCCAGTTCAGCCCGTCCTCTCCACTGCTCCTGCAATGCCCTCCTTTTCATGATTGCCCCCTCAGGGCCACTGTCCTTTCTCCAGTGTGGTCACCTCCCCATTGTCCACTGCTGGCCTCCAACACCCTCACAGGGCAGAGAGCACTGGGATGTGTCCACAGCCACCCGCTGGCAGGCTGAATGTCAGGTGTTGGCCTGAGTCGGCATCCCTATATTCCAAAGCACAGCCTCACCACAGAGAGGCCCGCACATTCAGAGCCAGCCTCCCAGGCTGTTACACTGACTGTCCACAAACCTGCCCAGATCTGCACTAGCCACCACGCAGCCACCCGTCACATACAGCAACAGGGATATGGCTGGTCCAAACTGAGGTGCACCGTGCGTGAGACACACAAGATTTCAGAAACCAAATGTGAAAACAAAGAATGTAAGCCACCGACGACAGTGTTCTTTTATAATGATTGTGTGTTGAACTGTTCATTTGGGGGCATAGTGGGTTAAATAAAATACATTATTAAAATTAATGTCCCCTATTTCTTTTTCCTTTTCTAATGTGATGTTTAAAACAATCTCCACAGCCATATTCTACTTGTACTGGGCGGCATGGGTCTCGGTCAAATCCTCAACCAGTGGTTTTCATCTGAATCATGTAGGACCAAGGCCAGGGAAGATACTGTGGCCCAGACCAAGCCAGTCTGCAGGAAGGGCCCCTGGGGGCCTCCGATCCCGGACAGCCGCAGGATCCTGAGGAAGCGCTGGAGGGCTCAATCACCCCTGCCCCACAGAGATGCCCTCTGCTCTGAGGGTGCCCCAAGGGGACACCTGCACCCCAGAAGCTGCTTCTCAGGAACAAACAGTCTTCCTGGAGTCCTTGCCTGCATACTTTACTCTTGGAAGATTGAAATGGCACAGACTCCTTAATTTGCACTTCCTTCCCTGCTGGCGATCAGATTTTCTGTCCTTGATCACACTGCTCAGACACCCAGGGGACTTTCCTTCTTTAAAGTACAACACTTTCACTACAATAGTTCTTGGTATTGGCCACCTTGGGTCAGTTCTCCCAGGCATGTGATGTGAAAAGTGCACTCCATTTTTCATTTCATCAAAGTTAATTCTTGAGATAACATTTTTAATCTTTGTTCCATCTTGTTCCTTTGATTTTCATCCTCAGGGATGTCTATGTGTATTGGATCTTCACTGACCATCTTCTACGTGATTTTCTCTCAATCCTTTTTGTCTCTCCTTTTCTTTCTTTCTATCTTTTTTTCTTTCTATCTTTTTTTCTTTCTTTCTTTCTTTTTTCTTTCTTTCTTTCTTTCTTTCTTTCTTTCTTTCTTTCTTTCTTTCTTTCTTTCTTTTTTCTTTCTTTCTTTCTTTCTTCCTTTCTTTCTTTCTTTCTTTCTTTCTTTCTTTCTTTCTTTCTTTCTTTCTTTCTTTCTTGAGGTATAGTCAATTTACAATGTTGTGTCAATTTCTGGTGCACAGCACAATTCCTCAGTCATATATGAACATACACATATACTCATTTTCATATTCTCTTTCACCATGAGCTACTAACAGATATTGAATATATTTCCTTGTGCCATACAGTATAAACTTGTTTATCTGTTTTATATACACCAGTCAGAATCTGCAAATCTCAAACTCCCAGTTTCTCCCTTCCCACCTCCCTCTCCACTGGCAACCACAAGTCTGTATTCTATGTCTGTGAGTCTGTTTCTATTTTATATATAAGTTCATTTGTGTTTTTTTTTTTTTATGGATCCACATATGGGTGATATCATATGGTATTTTTCTTTCTCTTTCTGGCTAACTTGACTAGAATGACATTCTCCAGGTCCATCCATGTTGCTGCAAATTATTTTATCATTTTTAATGGATGAGTAGTATTTCATTGTATAAATATTTCACAACTTCTATATCCAGTCATCTGTTGATGGACATTTAGGCTGTTTCCATGTCTTGGTGAATGTAAATAATGCTGTTATGAACACTGGGGTGCAGGTGTCTTTTTGAAGTAGGGTTACCTCTGGATGTATGCCCAGGAGTGGAATTACTGAGTCATATGGTAAGTCTATTTTTAGTCTTTTGAGGAATCTCCATACTCTTTTCCACAATGGCTGCACCAAACTACAGTCCCACCAGCAGCGTAGGGGGGTTCCCTTTTCTCCACAGCCTCTCCAGCATTTATTGTTGGTGGACTTTTGAATGATGGTCATTCTGGCTGGTGTGAGGTGATACCTCATTGTAGTTTTGATTTGCATTTCCCTGATAATTAGTGATGTTGAGCATTTTTTCATGTGCCTATTGGTCATTTGTATGTGTTCATAGAAGAATTGCTTGTTTTGGTCTTCTGCCCATTTTTGGCTGTATATAATCATGATCCCATGGCTCCAGAAAAGCAGGTAAAACACAAAATAATCAGCCCCTCAAGCTGTGACTTGAGGGAAAAAAAATACACTGGTCTCAGGGACAAGGAAAAAAGAAGTCACCCACATTATATCACAGAAAAAACAACAACAGGACAGAGAAGAGCAACATAACCATGAACATGACATTGTCCAAACATATGAGAGCAACAAAACAAAACAAACAAACAAAAAGACAAGACAACCCAATTGAGGAGGAAACAATCCCGGACAAAGTGCTAATTTTCTTCAGTACAGAAGCTCTGTGGTTCTGCAGCAGGAAAAGGACCTGAATTTTTGGATATGTATTTTGAAGAATTTAGCAGTAAAGTGCCATGCATAATTTTCATTGAAGTGATTCATGACAGGACAGAAATGAAAAAGGACACAAATTAATATCACTTTCCACTTCTGGCTATAATGGAGGAAAAGGGACTCACTTTAACCTACCACCATAAATAATTAGAAAACTAGAAAAACTATATGGGAGGAAAAAGAAATGAGGTTAAGAGCTACAACTGGCCCGATGTACTACCTAAGAGCAGTTTCTGGGTCAATGTGAGGGTGAAAGAACCCAGACAGAGGCTGCTGCTCTCACCAAATTGAGGAGCCAGATACCTGAGTCCAGAGAGGGCAGGCATTTAGGATTTGTGGGTCAGGGTATGAACGAAGAGGAAGCCACACAGAAAGGAAGCCCAGAGAGACTCAGAGGGATCCCTTTACATGTCTGGCTGAGCACAAATCTGATCATGTGAGCGAATCAACTATCCCAGGTCAGAAAATAAACCACAAAGAAAGTAAGCAGAGGATTCTTCAAATCTTATACAGAGGTCAGAAGTGTTCATACTCCCACCAGCCAGAGAAGACAGACCTGTAATACATGGAGCACTGGGTAAAGTCTTCAGAAAACCATCACCTTATTCATGGGGTAAAATTAGCCATGAACTAAAGGTTGTTCTGGACTTACCCTAACAAACTCTAAAGGCCATCTTCCAAAGGATTTGACTCATTCCAAGTAGTTTAATTTCTCACCCCTCCAAAAAATATGACAGTGTTTAAAGAAGAGACAAAATCAAACACAGAAAAACAGTAAAATCAATAATGATCTGCAACCAATCAGAAATTACTATGCATGTGACGAATCAGGAAAATATTTTTTCTCCAATTTCTAGAGGGAAAAAAAGCAGACATTAGAAACAAATTATAGAGATGATGGACTCCGTATACAAACAAGTTAAAAGTTATTATAAACATGTTATAAGAACATTATAAAAACATACAGGTAAACAAACATGATGGGGGAAAAGTGAAAGATAAAATTCCGTCTATAGATCCAAGAAACTCAACAAATCCTAAGCAGGATAAATATAAAAGAAAACCATTCAGAGGCAAGTCATGGGCAAACGGCTGAAATCTAGGGACGAAAAACCTTAAAATCAGCTGTGGGCGGGTTAGGACCAAAGGAGCTAGAGAAAAAGACATTACACACAGAGGAACAAAGGTGTCAAAGACAGCATGACTCGACATAAGTCACAAGGTAGTTTAGCAACATGTTTAAAGTACAAGGAAAAAAATCTCAACCTAAGATTCTATACCCAGTGAAAATATCTTTCACAAATGAAGATGAAAGAAAAAAAGTAAAACGAACCGTTTCAGACTCAAAGCTGACAATTCATCACCAGTAGCCCTGCTTGAGGAAATGTTAAAAGTTTTTCAGGCAGAAGGAATAATCCAGCTGGAAATCTGTGTTGACACAAAGAATAGTGCCAGAAATAATGAATATATGAGAAAATTTAAAAATTTCTTTTCTCATTTTTAAAATCTCTTTCAGAGTTAAGTGACTGTACTTAAAAAGACACTACATAATGTGGCATTTATGATGCACATACAATTAAAATGTATGACGACACAGCGTGATGGAGGGGAGGAGAAACAGAAGCATACCACACATCAAGGGGCATTTTACCTGAAGGTATACACTGGTAACTTACAAATGTACGCTGTACATCCAGGCACAGCTTCTAAAAATATATAGTAAATAGGTATATTAAATAAACCAAGAGAAGAGATAAAATGCGATTATTTTTAAAGCAAATTAATCTCAAAGTATGTAGGAAATGAGATGTAACAAAGGACTATGAACAGAGGAACTAACAGAAAAATTGTAGGATGGTAGTTTTAAACTCAATCATGTAAATAATTACATTTAAAGTAAATGATCTGAACATATTAATTAAATGACAGAAAGTAATTTTCTTATTTTTCAAAAAAGAAAATGTAAACATGTGCTGTCTAAAAGGCACTTTAAACACACACAAAAAGATGAGTCAAAGGAAAAGAGTTGGGGAAGTTACACCATACAAACACTAACCCAAAACTAGCCCAGAGGGGCTGCAGTGTTATCAAAGTGAATTCAAAACAACCAACTCCACCCCCCAAATCTGAGGGATAAAGACAGACATTTGATAACGCATCCAAAGGCTGTAACAGTCCTAAGTGTGTATCAAATAACAGAGCTTCAAAGTACATGAAGAAAAAGCTGACAGAAATTCAAGTAGACAAATCTGTAATTATAGTTGGAAATCACAACAGTCCTCACTGAACAAGAGAACAAAAAACAAGGATTGAACACTAGTGGTGTCCTGTCAAGTGTCCCCCCATCTTGTGTCACTGGTCACACCCTCTGCCCCACTCGTGATCCAGGCCACGGTGCTCAGCCCAGCTTTGCTCAGCAACTGCTCTGTGTAACAAAAAGATGTCTGCACTACCCACCTTGTGGCACCCGGGAGAGGAAGGTAAATTTCAGATCTGCTCAGCCTCCCAGGGCTGCGGGAAGGGGGCCCAGATGCCTACCGCTCCTTGTCATTCACCATGTTGTTGAATGCTCAGCGTCAGTGGCCAGTTATTAGTGTTCTCCCAGGCTCCTGTCTCACACCTAGTACTTAGTAGATGTTCATATGCTTTCCCTAGGGCCGCCTTAACAAGTTACAACCAACTAGGGGGCTTAAAACAGCACAAATTCATTTCTTTCATAGTCCTGAACCCAGAATCCAGCAGCGTGGGGTCATCGGAGTCACATCACTTCCGGAGGCTCGGAGAGAATCACTCCGTGATGTGGAGGGTAACCGTCATCCACCTGTCTTCCTGGCCTCTCTTCCCCATGTGTCTGTGCATCAGTCTCTGTTCTCTTATAAAGACACCAGTGGTTGAATTAAGGGCCCACCCTAGCCCAGTATGGCCTCATTTTAACTTACATCCTAATTATATCTGCAAAGACTGTCTTTTTAAATACGATGTGACTCTTGGGAGGACACTGTTCAACCCAGGACAGTGATGGATAAACATGAGAACCGCTGGGTTCCCTGATGTCACCTCCACACATCCTGCTGCTGATTTGAAGACTTGGGTCAAGCTCACCCATGAATGTCCACACGCCTGTTCACCCAACTTCCCCAAAGCATGAAATTAGACAGTAAGACATATTCTTCTGGATTAAGACACTGAGAGCTGACGAAATGCAAACATTCTTAACTCTTTAGTTTGACTGAAAGGTGAGACATTTTCATTGAGATAGTAACTGAGGCAAGCCTCAGTTGAAAGGAAATGTTCACTAAGAAGGAAGCACTGGGAGAGGGTGGGAGGAGCTTCGACTCCAGGGAAAAGGAGAGGAAGGGAAATATAGTGAAGCCCAAAGAAAAACATAACCAGCTTTAGAGTTTTGCTTAAGGTGGACCCATTGAGAGGAGTTCATAAAGTTACACAGAGAGAAGACTGGTCAGAGGTCCAGCAGCCACACTTAGGTTCTCGGAGGGCCCGGAAGACCTGCCACTCCCCACGCCGGCACACTTTCCTGGTGAGCCAGAGCATCTGTTCACTCAGCGGGCGCTGTTCAACACTCCCGTGGGTGCCGCCCCCCACTTGTCATGCGGAAGCTGCGGGGCCCTGACGGGATGATGACGGCAGTGGGGCTTGGAGGTGCCGACACCATGCTGGACACAGGACTCAGTAATTCCCTCATTTACTCTAACCCTCACAACCCCTTTATGACGTTGATTCCTTTACTGTTTCCCTGTTTGACAGATAAGGAAGCTGAGGTTGGAAGAGGAGTGACTTTTCAAATACTAATTACTGGTGATGGAGGTGGGGCCCAGGTCATCCATCTCCAAAGCATAAAGACCTTAACACACAGAGGATCCAAGAAAATGGACATAGACTCTGATGGGCGACGCTTTTCCACTTGGTTTTTTCTTCATCTTGTTTACCAAGGTGTTTGCACTTTCTTACTTGAAATGTTAAGACTACCTTGACCTCCTTGCAAATTACCAGCTGGATAGAAGGTCAGATGCCAGATGGTCCCAAGGTCCCTCTGACCCTATGACATTGTGAACTGCTATAAATAACAGCCAGATACACTTCAAGCTTCCGCTTCAAAAGGATAAGCCTGCACGTTATGTTCAGTCACTGACTCCCAACAGCATAGGCTGCCATCTCCCAGCTGACCCCCCCTTTGGTGGATATGTAGAAAAATGATGTAAGCCAAACCAGAGCTTGGGCTCCAATGACATACCTTATATGGATGGTATTTACGTACTTTACATGCTTTTTAGTAAACTCATGAGTGTCCCGTTTCCTAAACTCCAGGTAGTAGAAATGAAAACTTGCAACATAATGGAAAACTTTGGAACTGAAAGTTGACTCACACTCCCCCTCCTACATAAAACTCTGCTCTGCTCTGCAGACGGTGAGGAAAACTGATGATGCAATAAGTGTAGTTCCGTCCCTAAAATCACTTGTGACTTCATCGATGAGATAATATACAGAGAAGAAATCAAAAAGCCAGCATTAATACGTTAGTGCTTTGATAAGCTCTGTGGGGATTGTCTCAGGCTGAGCTCCCCCAGAAGCAGATCCTAAGACAAAGACGTGTGTGCAAGCCTGTTTAGGGTATGTTGTTAGGAAGTTCCTGGGGGAAGGAAAAGTAAAAAGTGGAAAATGCTATTTCAAGTGAAATGAAAAGAATTCACCAGCCCCTGCTTAAACCATGAGGGCAGGCACAAAACGCCACCTTTCCTATGATTTCACTCATAGGGAACACCCAGGAGAGGTAAAGACCCCTAGAGAGGAAGAGGACTCAGGGTTGTCAGGGGCTGGGGGAGGAAGGAAGGGGAGTGCTCGCTTTGGGTCCAGGGTTTTATTTTGAGGAAAGAAATAGCATAAAACTCGATGGTAGTGATGGTCGCACAGCATGTGAATGCACTTAATGCTCCTGAATTGCACAATTAAAAAGGGAAAAAAATCTATATTTTATTAAAGGAAATGGAAAATGGAAAAATAAAGGATGCCATAAATGATGTGAAACAAACAAACTAAACTAAAGAAGAACAAAACAAAAACAACTTCAGGGGTAGGAAAGTCAAGTTCGGGTGGGGGAGGGGATTCATGGTGGGATTTTGGAGAAGAAGGTGTAGGTGGGGGCAGAGGGGGCTCAGCCCTAGGGGATGATGATGCCTGAAATGGTTCTCCACTGCCCAGCGGTCCAGGTGCAGGTGCAGGAGCTGCAGGATCTTCAGGAGCAGCAACATCAGCAGGAGCTGCAGGATCTTCAGAAGCAGCAGGATCTTGAAGTTCAGCAGGAGCAGCAGGAGGGAGCTCGCGGTCTCCTGCTGGATACTGGTGGTCCTGTTTTTGGTCTCTGGCATCTTCCCCTGCCCCCGCCTGCTCTGGACCTGTAACTGTTGGACGTGGAGAGAGCTTTAAGTCTAGTGGAAGTGCTCATGCTGTGAGAGAGGAAAAATGTACCCACGTGCCTCTTTCGATGTGACTTTTCAAGGACAGAAATCTTCCCAGAGCTTTGCAGACAGCTCCCACCCAGCAAGTGCCCACAGGATGTTTTCTGTGACTGAATTCTTCCAGACAGGTGGTCTGAGGACAGTCTTTGCTCTGGTCCCAACAGCAGCCTTTGGGGACGCCTCCCTATGTGGCCCAGCCCTCGGACCTCCCTCACCTACACACATGCACCAGCCCCGCCATTCTAACCTTTGGGCTCTGCTTTGGGGGGCTCCTGGTCCTCTACCTGACTCCCCGGGAGGTGGGCACGGTGCTCCAGGTCAGAGCCGGGGGTGCTGAGCTGCCCCTCAGCCCCAGACAAGGTCCTGGGGAGAGACCTGGGTGGTGTCTGGGCAGGAGGCCATGGTGGTGTGGAGCCCTCTGTATCCAGACTCATCCAGAGCCTGCGCTGGCCCTTCAAAGTGTGGCACACCAGCCCCTCACTCGGGGAGGTGGCATGGGTGTCCTGGTTCCCTGGATCCTGCGGTGTCTGGCTCTGCAAAGACAGTGACTGGCAGCCGGCCCGGCCCGGAGGTCTCAGAGCCCTGCCCGGCCAGGGCCACTCCTGCTTCTGCCCTACTCGACCCTCTACTGCTAGATCAGACTGGGTCCTTGGTCAACTGATTCACCCGGGAGGCAAGAGAAACACCCAGAGGGCATGGGCGCCACCTCGGGCAGCAGGGCCCTACCCTGGCTCTCCACAATCCTGCCTGCCAGCTTGGACCCGGGTTGTGGATGTGACCGGCCCCCCAGGGCTCTGACCCTTCCTCAGCCTGCTCTTGCTTGAGGCAGGACCCCCCCCAACATGACTGCCCCACCTCCACCAGTCAGGAAGGGGCTGTGGGGCTACCCGGGTGGGATCTGAGTGGTGGCCTGGCCTGGGCTGGCCTGCTCTGGGCCTCCCTGTGTTACCTTTCGTCCCTCTGGCCAAAAGGCCAGAGGCGCCTGAGGTGAGACCTGAACCACTGTCTGCACTGTTGACAAAGGCCGTCACTGCGGGCTCTCCGAGGGCCGCTACCTCAGGATCTCGGGGTGCAGCAGAACATGTCTTGAGTTGAGCTGAATTGACCAACCAAGTGAGCTAAGGGGGCTTCTCTACAGAGCAGGTGCCTGGTGACCTAGGTTCCAAGTTCTGTTGGGTTCTATTGCCAGGGAAGTGAGGTGACTTCCTGGGGTCCCCTTCCCCAAGCTTCCTCCTTACACAGAGCTCCCCAAGGGCCTCTCTGAGCCGCCGATGGCTCACTTCCCACCCCATGCCATATCTACACACAGTGACACCAACTCGGCCCTCCTTATAGTGCTGGGGAGGCCTGGATGCAGCCAGGCCCGCAGCTCTCAGGACCGAGCTGGGTTCAGACCTGGCTCCCCCACTAGCAGTGCTGTCACCCTGGACAAGCCACCTGCCTCTCAGGGTCTCTCCAGTTCCCCCATCAGCCCAGTGGGCATCATTCTGGCTCCTGCTTCCTGGGGGAGCCATCCTGTCTCTAGACCCATAAACACCTACCACACCTGTCAGCCCTGTGGCCTGGCTTCACAGGGAGCTCATGCACAGACTAAGCAAAGGAAAGGCCCCACAGAGGGCTGGTGGGGCACAGGGCACACCCCACACAGGCCGGGGTCTGCCCTGTGCTCTGGGGAAAGTCACCCTCCTTGCCGCCTGCTTCCCAGCTCCCTGTTGGCGGGTTGAAATTAAACACAACTCTGACATCATCCATTCCGGCATGCAAACTCCTAGATCATTCTGTCGTGTCAGATTCAGGCCCAGTGTCCCATCTCGGCCTCTGGGGTGGGCTGCCCCACAGTGGCTCCCTGCTTTTTTACCTTCTGGTCACACATCCTTGTGTGATTCCAACACACTCCTCTGCAGGGTGGTGGACACTGGGACCAGGTTCTGACATGTAGACTGACTTGTGAAAATGTGTGTGACTTCCACTCATTCCCATCTCCAGTGTTCATTCTCTCTCTTTCAGTGCCTCTCTGTCTGTCTTCTGTCTCTCTTTGTCTCTCTGTGTTTCAGTCTGCCTGTCTCTTTCCTCTATGAATGTGTGTATATATTTATGTGTATATGTGTGTATTTATGTGTGTGTATTTTTAGAACCCAGGGCAGGTCACTGCTGAAAATGCCTTGATGACATACTGATTGTTTTAAATTCATGTTACTGAAGAAAAAACATCTTTGAAAGTTGTGCAAGCACTTTGATGGGGTCAGCTCTAAGGATCAGCACTGCTGGGGAAGGGATGCACCTGTGGCCATTTGATGACTCCTGTACCCTGTTCCCCCAGAGAGGAGTGTCTGTTCACTCTTCCCTCTAGGGGATCTGCTGGGGCCTCTGCCTCCTCACGTTGTCACCAGGGCTGGTTGTCACCAGGCTAAAGCCCTGCCAGTGTGATGGTGACCAGCATTGCCTCGCAGGGGGTCTGTGTGCATGTGTCCTCACCTGAGAGTCGAGCATCTCTAACACACACTGGCCACCTGCACTGCCTCTCATTGGAACTGCTTGTGTGTGTTCTGTTTCTTTTCAGAACACTGGGTTTTGAGAGGTTTTTAGACCTCATGTGTGTGAAACCTTTCTCTGACCTCGGGTCATGAACAATGTTTTTTCCAGGTTGTAATTTGTCTTTCCAGCTGTCTTTCTTGGTCTTTGTTTGTTTTTTGGTTTTATTTTGCCACAGGAAGAGCTAAGCATCTCCCTCTGGCTCTGGTTTCACACTTAGAACAGCAGTGCCTACCCCAAAATTATGCACATAGTTACTAAAAAGGCTTCATTTAGTATGTCTCATCTATAATCGATCTGGATTTTCCTCTGAAAATACAAAAATGCTAATTCATTTAAAAACAAAAAAATTCACCCGTCCCAGCTTAAGATATGTGGGCAGAAAAAAAAAAGCCACCTTTTACTATTTCATTGATAGGGAAACTCCAGAATAGGTAAAGACGGAGAAAGGGGATGAGGGCTTGTCACGGGCTGGGGGAGGGAGGATGTGGGGTGAGCTTTGGATACAAGCTTTTACTTTGAGGAAGGAAATAGTCTGAAACCAGACAGAGGTGCTGATCTCACAGCATTGTGAGTGCACTTAATGCTCCTAAACTGCACAACTTAAAATGGGAAAAGGCTAAACTTAATTCTTGTAGACTTAAACCATAAAAATAGATGATACATAATAGAAAAGAACAAATCTGACTCCATATTAGATCTCTTCCTGTGGCTTTAACCCTGTGCCCTGTTTTCTAGGCTTAGTCTCGTCTGTCTGGTAAACAGGAGAGCCTGTTCTCAAGGCTCTGATCTTTAAGCAGATTAACACTTTTGCACTGATACAAAGACAGCAAGTTGCCGAATAGAAAGTAGCTTGTTTTGTTAGAGGTTTTACAGGGGGCACCATGACTTGACCCATGTGGACAGCTGTAGACCAAGAACATGGCCTACTAATGTCCTGGAGAACCATCTTCCCCAAGTCAGACTTTAGTCTCCTTTTCTACTAAAAAGGGGAGGGGCTGTGGTTGGTTGTTGCAAACTTCTTAGTGCAGGAATTCTTTGTTTTTGGAATCCTTTGCAGCTGTCCATGTGGGTCAGGTTATGGTGCCCCTGTAAATCCTCCAACAAAACAAAGGTTATTCCCTATTCTGCAACTTGTTATCTTTATAGGAGTGCAAAAGTGTTCATATCCTTAAAGGTCAGAGCCCTGAGAATAGGCTGTCCTGTATATTTCAGGCTAAAGGCAACATTGTTTTACAAAAGCTGCAGAGCTAGTGAGACTAAGCCTAGAAAACAGGGCACAGGGTAGAAGGAAAAGGAACAGATTTAGTAGTCAGATTTGTTTTTTTCTACTATAGTGCCTTTTGGTGAGAGGTAAGAGGTTGTTTCCAGGTGGGTCCTCCTCTGCCCAGGCTGGGGTTCAGGCAGGAGCCCTGCCAGGTTCACCATGACTGTGGACCTGATCTCCCACAGAGAAAGTAACAATTACCAGTGATTAAAATTACCTGTCAAAGTCCCTTCAATTGCCTGTAAACTATATGGCGGGGCGGAGGCGGACAAGGAACTTCTCATTGGCCCATCAACAGTCTCCCCAGTGCAAGGGACCAGCGTCATGACTGGTTCCAAGGTGGCCTGGCTAGTGCAGCTGCCTGCTTGGCTCTCCAGCATTGGGCTCCCAACAAGGACACTTTCAAATCTCCTGTCCCTTTTCCCTCTGCCACGGCGTGAATGAACGTGGTCCCTGCAACCACCTGGGCTGAGCTCAGGCCACACACATAGCCCGATTCACACAGCCCACTGCCTACTGTCCATCTCCAGGCTCAGCTGCACCCTTACCCTCTCACAGGTTCCTGTGCCTCCACTCTCAGGGTCCGGATCACCATCCGGGCCACCCAAGGCCCACAGGCCAGTGGCAGGCAGCCCAGGACCACCCTGACCCCCAGGCTCAGATGAGGCACGGTGTGGGGGTTAGAGTGCCTGAGCTGGAATTGGAACTGCCCCCAGCCTGGCCTGCTGTGCCCTGTAGCCTCAGACTGTGCTGTGCACACTAGGCCAGATCCCCACTGGTGGCAGTCACCATGGTGACCAGAGCCCAGACTTCATCGCCCCACTCACGGGGTAAGGGGTGAGGGTGTCAGCTCCAGGTAGGGGTGCACTCTGAGTGAGGGGGATCCCGCAGTTAGGACAGGCTGAGGGGTGAAGGGGACCATATCAGAATGTTGGGGGTCCTGCAGTGAGGCATGAGGAGTATGCTTGGGGTTTGAGGGCCAAAGGTTAGTACTAGCAGGGTGGAGTGTGGGGGTAGGGACCTCCTTGTGACAAGAAGCCCCGTCGTGGGGGTGCAGTCTGAGACTGGGCCTGGCTGGAGGTTGGGGGGCAAGCAAGGGGAGTGGGGCTGGGGTGTGTGGCCTGGCCCAGGGCCGGTGGTGGTCCTGGTTGAGCCAGGACCTGGTCGGTGACGGAGTGGGGTCATTGGGGATGGAGACCCAGCAGGGCGGGCAGAGGGGTGGGCCCGCTCTACTGACCTAGCCCGCCCCTGCCGGCTGGGCCCCACTCACAGAGAACCAGACAGTGGGAGCCCCACCCCGAGCGTCCGCGCTGCAGGCCTGAGGAGGAGGGGTGCAGATGCGCAGATGCCTGACCCCGCCCGGCCTGTGTCGAAGCCGGACGGGAGCCGGATGCTATTGGACCAGCTCCTGAGGAGGAACGAGGCTTGGGGTCTGGGCCGCTGCTTGCCGTCGCCTCCGCTGCCATTGCTGGGCAGGTAAGGGGGTGCTGGTGGGGGCGTGTAGGTCAGGGAGCCGGCGGGTGAGGCCTGGGCTGCCCAGCTGGGGAGGAGCACAGGGAGGGGTGCATGGGTGAGGCCCAGCCACGCTGACCGTTAGGACCCTGAGGCTGGTGTGGGCCGCCACCATAGTTCGTGGTGCCTTCGCCCAGTTAGTAGTCCCTGAACCCCGTTTCTTTGCTGCCGCTTGTACCCGGGTTTGGGTAAGCGGGTGCAGCCCCGGGAGGTGGGAGGGCACTAGAAGGCCCTGGAGCACTACCCTCCGGCCCTCAGATCATGGCTTGCTCGCGGGAGACAGGTGCGGGGCTGTCAGGGGCCAGGGGTGGCAGTACCCTGGCAGCAGCAGGGAGAGGGGTCTGCTCCTGGGAACTGTCAAGTTGCTCCCATCTACCCCACGGCCTGTCCTGGGGGCGGCCTCTAAAGCCCCAGGTTTGCAGGACTCAGGTTACAGGTCAGTCTGCTTTTGGGAGGAGGGCACGGTGCGGTGAGTGTGCGAGGGCGGTGGTAGCGACAGCGGAAAGTGGCAGCAAATCCCCGTGCTTGCACAGGGCAGCCCCAGTCCCACCATCGCCGCCTCCATCCCCTGACAGCACAGCTGCTGCTTTCCAGGAGCAGGCTGACCTGTAAACTGAGTCCCGCGATCCTGGGTTATCAGAGGCCGAGACCAGGACAGGCCACAGGGGAGTTTGAAACAAATCCATAGACTTGCATGGGCAGACCCCTAAACCCCTGGTTGTTTCTGCTGCCTGTGACCACACCGAGCCCGCCTCCCGGGAGCAGGCTGACCTGGGGACATGCCTGGGACAGTAGAGTCTGCCTCCAGGCCATGCTGCAGGGAAGATGGGGACAAATCGACCAGTTTGCCAAGGGCAGTGCCCCTCTCCCTGCCACAGCCCCAAGTTCATGGGACACTTTTCCAGGTCAGTTGGCTCCGGAAGGCAGGTGCGGTTGCGGTTAGAGGGCGGCGGGGGGAGGGGTGCTGACCCTCCTCCAGGTGGCAAGTGGACTTGCTCCATCTCCCAGGGGCCTGTCCTGGGGGCGGCCTCTGCTGCCCCAGGTTCACAGGAAGCATGTGTTCATGTCAGCCTGCTCCTGGGAGGAGGGTGCAGTGTGGTCAGGAGGCAGTGTCAGCATCAGGAAAGAACTTTAGGAGGACCGGGCTCTAGCCTAGGGTAACTCACTCTCCTTCTTTCTTCTCTTGCTTCCTCAGTTGGTGGCTGTAGTGGCTTTTCCAGTATAGGTTACTACCAGATTTTGAACATAGGTTTCTGTGGTATACAGAAGAAACTTAAAAAAAACTGTTGTACATTTAGTGGCTAATATTTGTAAATCTCAAACTCCCAGATTTATCCCTTCCCACCCCATTTCCCTGGTAACCATAAGATTGTTAACCAAGTCTGTGAACCTGTTTCTGTTCTGTAGATGAGTTCATAGTGTTGTCCTTTTTTTGATTGCACATCTGAGTCATATCATTTGGTATTTTTCTCTTTCTGGCTCACTTCACTAAGAATGATGATCTCTAGGTCCATCCATATTGCTGCAAATAGCACTCTTTTAACCTTTTTAATGGCAGAGTAGTATTCCATTGTATAAATACACTAGTTCATCTTCATCCAGTCACCTGTTTCTTCATTTAGGTTGCTTCCACGTTTTGGCTATTATATATATAGTGGTGCTATGAATACTGGGGTGCAGGTACCTTTTTGCATTGGAGTTTCCTCTGAATATATACCCAGAAGTGGGATTGCTGGATCATAGTGTAAGTCTATTTTTAGTTTTTTGAGGAAATTCCATACTGTTTTCCATAATGGCTACACCAAACTACATTCCTGCCAGCAGTGTAAGAGTTCCCTTTTCTCCACACCCTCTTCAGCATTTATCATGCATGAACTTTGAAGTGACAGCCATTCTGACTGGTGTTTTGTAGTTTTGATTTCCATTTCTCTGGTAATTAGTGATACTGAGCATTTTTACATGTGCCTATTGGCCATTTGTAGTCTTCATTGCAGAATTGCTTCTTTAGGTCTTCTGCCCATTGTTGGATTGGGTTGCTTGTTTTTTGTTATTAAATTTTATGAACTGTTTATATATTCTGGGAATTAAGTGTTTATCAGTTGAATCATTTACAGATACTGTCTCCCATTCTGTAGGTTGTCGTTTTGTTTTGCTTATGGTTTCCTTTGCTGTGCAGTTTCCTTTGCTATAAGTTTAATTAGCCTTTATGTTTAACAGCTCATACATCTTAATAACAAAAAACAAACAGCCCAATTCAAACTGGGCAAAGACATAAACAAGCGATTCTCCAGTGAAGACATACAAATGGCCAATAGGCACATGAAAAAATGCTCAGTGTTGCTAATTATCAAGGAAATACAAGTTAAAACTAGATAAGTTATCATCTCACACCAATTAGAATGGCCATCATGCAAAAGTCATTGCATATGTCATTCAAAAATCATAGCACACATCATTAATTTTGGGGGCTTTTTCTGCTAGTCACACTCGAGTTTAAATTCCAACCCAGCTACTGGCTGTAAAAAACCAGGGAATTGTGTCCAGTGAATACATATCTGTATTTGTCATTTTCCCTCATCAGGGTGGTTTCTCTTTCATATATGAAATGATAAGCATATAATTTACATTGATTTTTATGCATACATTCACATATAATAGCCACAAAATACAAGGCCACTTAAAAAAAATACTCCTTTTTTCTTACCGTAGAATGTGTTCAAACCTTTAGCAGCAGATTCAGCAGTTATAGGGTTAACAGTACAGCTGCCACCCCTCCCTGTCCTGGAGCCTCACAGGGACACTGCGAGGCTGAAGAAAAGATTTTTTCCTCCAGTTTATCTAAAGCTTTTCTTCAGTCCTGGGATTGTTTTAATATATAATTTATTCATTTTTTAATGGAGGTACTGGGGATTGAACCCAGGACCTCATGCGCACCCTGCGCCACTGAGCAACACTCTCCCCGGCCAGGCCTGGAATTGAATAACCTTTACTTCTCCCTCTTGGAGGAGAGAGGGACACAAACTTTAACATTTTTGACCCACCCGGGTCCATCTTTCGGAATGTTGGGGTGCTTTTTCCTCCCACCTGGGGGGAGAAGGGAGACCACGGGGTCACCAGGGGTGCACTTTCCCTCACTGAGGCCAGCAGGCCGACTCCTGGGGTTGCATTTACTGATTTCAAATACATTGGTGCATTCTACTTCTCTCACCTGACAGCTTAGCTTCCGTTTTATACTGTGGATGATTGCGTGGCCACCAGGGACCAGATTCATCGTGTCCCACCCTTTATTCTTCCTTTTACTGAACAAGGCTTTTGCAATACTTGACTGAGTCAGGGCTGTTCTAGAGAATCCCAGCTCTGCCCTCCCTGTTCCTGAGCGCACTCCCAGGTTCAGTGATTCACTAACAAGCCTCACAGGACTCTAGATATGGTCATCCTCAGGGCTGAGATTTAGTATAGTGAAAGAGAAGAAAGGAAAATCAGCAAAGGGAGAAGGCATGTGGGCAACGTCTGGGGGAAACCAGACGGACGTCCTCTCCCAGGGGAGACGCACAGGATGCCCTTCGTCCCCCCAGCAAGGCGCTGTGAGCACACATGTGAAGTATCGTCTTCGCGGGCACAGTGGTGAGACTCGGTGCCCTGGGCTTTCAGTGAGGCGGGTCGTGTAGGCACGTCTGCCTGGCGCTCAGGTAAGTTCCAGCCCCTGGAAGGAAGCAGGTTTCAGCAGACACCATGTGGGCTATGCAGACAGTTGAGGCCCAGGGACGCATTCTTGGCAGTTAGGGGATGGTGGGAGCCCTCGCAAAATCCAGGTTATCAGAGGCCACTGGAGGGCAGCCTTGCAAGCAGGTCTTCCCAAGGACAGCAGTCTCGGGCCTGCTCTGTTAGCTTGTCTGTTCCCAGTACCGTAATTAAAGCTGGCTCATGTCTCACTGTTACACAGTGAGGTGGTTATCTTTTTTCTATTGTAATAAAAATACGTGATGCATGTTTTTCTTTTTTTTAAATATTCTATTTGTTCGTTTTTTTTAAAATTTATATATCTACATCTACCTATTGTTTTTTGCAGGGGGTAATTAGGTTTCTTTATTTTAATGGAGGTCCCAGGGCTTGTTGAACCCGTTGCCGCCTGTGTGCTGAGTGTGCCCTCTGCCGCTGAGCTGACATCCACCTCAGTGCGTGTCTTTCTAACTTTAGAGCATTTTGTTTTTTAAGGAGCAGGTCGTAATCCCTAGAAAGAGAGTAAATGTCTTTTCTGAGTAGCTTTTTTTTATCTTTTACAACTTCTGATACACATTTAGATATTTTGTCCTCCCCTTGCGTTTTCCAAAATTTAATTCTCATCAGCAAATTTTTCATAGTATTTATTGTACTGATTAAAAACATACACTATGGAGTCTTTAAAGTTACTATCTTCATTAATACTTAATAATTATTTTAAAAATATATTAAGATTAGGAAACTGTGACTCCTGATTGGCTCAGCTGCTGTTTTTGGTGCTCCGATAGGCCCCAGCTGTGATAATGTTGAAGAAGCCGTGAACACGTCTGCCCGAGGATCTCCCGCTACAGTTCTGGGAGAGACTTGGAAGGAAACAGCCCCGGTGCAGCTCCCGGTTTCTGGCCTGGAGCTGACTGCCATGATGAAGATCGGAACCAGGGTCATGAGAGGCGTGGACTGGAAATGGGGCGATCAGGTGCTTAGAGATTTGACCCAAACACATGAGCTGCATGTTAGTCATATTCTGCACATCCTGGCTGGATGGAACCTGGAGTCAGTCCCTACCTTTTCTCAGGATGTGTGTGACTGACTCATGACAAAGTACCAACTCCGAGGCAGGTGACTAGAGGCTCCAAACAAGGAGGGAGCAGCAGCGGCCTGTCGTGGGGCCCCGATCAGGTCTGTGAGGAGTGGGGACTGTTTTCAGAGAACTCCTGGCATGGGCTCAACTAGGGGTGCAGCCCAAAACGAGACAGTGAGCAGGAGAGAGCGCACCTTATCCGAATAATTGGGTCGAGAAAGCTCTGGCGTGGCCTCTACGAGCTGATGGCCACATGCCTGTCAGCGCCTTGGCTGGGCGGCAGCAGGCGCTGGCTTGGGGGTGCCCACCTTTTGTCTTCTACCCCGAGCTCCTTCCTCCCACGTCTCTACAGGATCACCCTGGGTGGAGGTCAGGGGCCGGGCCCTGCACCACTGCCCTGGCCGCTCGCGCAGGACTGCGTTCACCTTCCTATGATGTGGAGCTGCCTTCTCACATCCTGGTGTTCTCAGCCTCACTCTTAAGCACACGACTCCTGAGAATCGTCTCAGAATCGGTGTCCAGAACAGGCAGCAGCATCCTAAAAACAGCTCTTACTCATAGAAATGGGAGGTGAAGGTTCACTCTAGGGTCAGAGAAAACCTGAAGAATGAGGGGGAATGAGGCGGTGCTGGTGCTTCTTTGAGGTTCTGACCTCGTGAAGCCCCGAGAGGGATCCAGGGGCCAAGGAGCTGGGTGGCAGGACCAGGCTGGAAAGTTTCACATCTGCATTGGCTTAGAGAGGATGCCGACTGAGGTGACACCTTCCCAGCTACCTCTTCGGTAAAGGAGCATGGGCAAGTTAGCCCCGGTGTCAGCTGTGCAGTGATGGTGTGAGCTGCGTGGTGACGGCGTGAGCTGTACGTGTTGTAGCGGGTCTGGAGCCCTCTATGGACACGCAGCCTGTGCCAATGCTGCAGCCACCCTTATAGGCCATATTCATGTGACAGGCCGGCCTGGACCCTCTTAACCAGTCTCTGTTTTGGCTTCCCCAGGACAGACCTTCTCCTGGCCTTGGCTGTGTCATCGGTGAACTTGGAGAGGACGGGTGGATCATGGTCCAGAGGGACACGGGCAACACCAACTCATACAGGATGGGAAAGGAGGGGAAGTATGACCTGTAGTTGGCGGGGCTGCTGGCCTCCACGCAGCCCTCCACAGAGGACTCGGACACAGAAGATGACTCCGGTGGGTGCCGGAGGGCCTGGCAAGCTGTGGGCACGTGCTGGCCGGCCATCCTTTCATCTGGGAGTGAGAGCATCTCTGTAGACCAGGCTTCCCCGGAAGGTCAGTTTTAAACCGGTCCCCGGTGATTCTGTTGGATTTGATTCCTGTTTTCCTTGGAGACAGTGTGGTGGGAGGGAGAGGGCAGGGCTGTCTGTGTCCTCGCAGCTGGCGGGCTTTCTGGGGGCCCTGAGCCGGTTTCTGAGGTAGTGAGCCAGTGCCTGGAGGAGTGGGTGTTACCCTGCCCCACCAGAGCACAGCTTTTTCCTTCTGTCACCTTACCCACTGAGGTCCCGCTGTCAGGCATGTATTGCCGAGTAGTAAGTCAGTACTTTACTACCTGAGGGAAAGTGGAGGTGGGAGTTTAGCGTGACCACAAGGTGAAGGAGGTGCGGGGTGTGGGAGGAGGGCTTCAGGACTTTTTCAGACCTTGGGATGTTGAGATCTTGGTGAGACCGTCCAGGAGGCCAGGGATTTTTCTTGGGGCTCCAGTGTCAGCTGTATTCACAGCATGGGCAGGCTTCAGAAATCACTTTTATGGTTAGGAGGGGAAACCCGAGAGGCTGAGCTCATCAGAGAAAATGGTGTGGAAGGTGTCAGAGGCAGTGCTGCGTGCCTGCCCCGTGTGCGTGCCACTCCGCACATCAGATGTACACGGATGACGTCTGCCCTTGGTAGGTTAGGAGTAGTGTGTGTGACGCCACGTGGACCTGCCTGGGTCAGTGAGGGTTATGTTATCATTGCATCTGACAATGTCCTGGTCAAGTGCGCCTCCTTCCAGCTCTCTGCCAGGGGGCTTCACTCAGAAAGTCGGCCTGAGCAGGGCTGGCCAAGTGACAGGAAGGTGGCCTGGACATGTGTGCCCCTAGCTCCACATCCATAGAGGCAGCCACCTCATCTTCATCCTGCCCACAGCCAGCTCATTAACAACCAGCTTTTGACATTTGATGAGCTGTTTTTCTGAGAAGTGAGTTTTTATAATTGTTTTAGTTCTTCTGAGCTGTATGCTGAGATTGCTTTAAAAAGTATTTAAAAGGCTTTGTTCTTTTGAAGGAGGTAGAGATGGAGCTGAATAGGGTGTTTATTTAGTGGGCCTTGAATTTCATCTTCAAATATAAAGAGCTCCTTCCCTTTCCAAAGTAAGAAAAGAAGAATGTGAAGTCAAATCCCTTAAGTTACATGTGGAGACACTTTCCCATTTATTTGGGAGTGTAGTTTCTAATTTTGATTTTTTTTCAGAAGCTTTAACAAATTGAAGGGAACATTCACCCCACTGCAATGATGCTCACCAGCACTGTTAATTTACTGCAAACTCTGTCTGCTGGAGCCCATGCTGAAGTCATGCAGAGTGAAGCCACCAAGACTCTGCATGGACTGCTGTGCACATTGGCAGAGAGGGCAAGGATGGACAAGACATGCATGCAGGGAGTGCTGTGGGCCACAGAGTCAGAACCGGGCTGTGAGGCTGTCGTGTGTGAGTGGGTGCGTGTGTCCGTGTCCTCCCAGGCTTCCTCGGCTTGTGGCAACAGCATTCCAGTGTCTGCCTCATCTTCGCTTGGACGCCTCCCCTGTCCTTTGCCTCTTCTAAGGGCTTTCATTGGATTTAGGGTTCATCCTAATGCAGTATAATGTCATCTCAGTCCTTACCTTCGTTATACATGTGAAGGGTTCATTTTCAAATAAGGTCACAGCTGAGGTTCTGGGTGAAGATGACTCTGGGGGGATACAGTTCAACCCACCAAAGTGTTTGAGTATGTGGATGTGAGGGTGTTAAGTGTGGAGAGGTGGAAGTGAGTGCAGCGAGTGTGTGTGTGTGTGTGTGTGCAGGCTTGAGTGCATATGTAAGTTTGTACATGTGAGTTTGTCTATGAGGGTGTGAATGTGAAGGAAACAAGTGAATGTGTGTGAGTAACTGGGTGTGTGAATGACTGAGCAGGCATATGTGTGACTGTGCTGGGGTGTGAGTGTCCATGCATGTGTCTGGGTGAGAGTGACTGAGTGTGAGAGTGAGCGTGGGTCTGAAGGGCGGTGTCCCTGGAAGCCGGGAGAGCAGGAGGGCTGGGCCGTGGGAGCTGGGGAAGAGCAGCTGGTCCAGGGGTCTGAGCAGGTCACGGGGATGCGGCCCCTCCCCAGGGTCACTGCCAGCCAGGAGGGAGCAGAAGCCCCAGGTGCCCTAATGGGGTCCCGGGAGGAGCAGACAGGGTCATCGTCAGGTCAGAGTCAAGTTGGATAAACCTCATGGAAACCTCTTCCTCTCATTCTGCTTTGAAGACTTCTTAGCCTTGGCCTGGGAATTTAGGACACAGATTAAATATGAATGAGCTCATGGAAGATGTTTAAAACGTGAGATTTCAAACCAGTAGTATGTTCCCTCACAGAGAACTGCTGTTGGAGTTGTGAGTTGTCTCCCTACTGCACACGGAGGGTGAGTGGGTGAAGTTCCTTAAGGAGTTTGAGTTGCTACACGTGCTTTACAGATTTTTAACGTGTAAAGTGTACCTTGGGAGGGTAGAGCTCAGTGGTAGAGTGGGTGCCTAGCATGCACAAAGTCCAGGTTTTAATCCCCAGTACCTCCATATTTTTATTTTATATATCAACGTAATTACTTCCCCTCACACAAAAAAACAAAAAGACAAAAGAAAGTCCTTTGAGCTGATTCAAAAGTCTCCTGTTCCTCTCCCACTGAGTCAGTGAAATTGTAACATAGACGTGAAGTAGTTTCTCCTTGAAAATAAAGTGATGGAGGTCAATTAAAAGCAAAGGTTGTGCTGAGTGCTTCTTTGTAGAAGGTGGGCGCCCAGCAGCACCGCCTGGCTCTGGCAGGCCCCCCAGCAGGCGGGGGTGCCAGGAAGCTGGCCGAGGGTGTGGGGGCCGTGTGCCTTTCACCTCTGCTGGGGTTTCCCTGTAGGATGTTGATTTCCCTTTGAAATTCCCTTTTTAAAGTCTCTGTTTATTTTTGGGTTTTTTTAATTTTTTTTTCAGGGGGTATGTAATTAGGTTTGTTTATTTATTTTGTTTTTCGATGGAAGTACTGGGGATTGAACCCAGGACCTTGTGTGTGCCAAGCATGTGCTCTCGCACTTTAGCTCTACCTTCCCCCCTTAAACACTGCATTTTATTCAAAGATATATTTTTAAATATTTTGTTCCTGGAAAAAAAGGATGAAGAAACTAATCTAGAAATGAATTCAGCTTAATTGTAAGAAGCAGGCAGCGCCCTGGACTCCGCTCCCCAAGCTTGCTCTCTGTCTGCTCTAGGCCCTGTGGGAGGGCTAGTTTCCTGACTCTGAGGACCCAGAGGTGGGGGGCCTCATGGCGGTCCTGGCTGTGGGAGGAGGCATCGACAGTCAGTTGCAACTGGAAGGACAAGTCACGCACAAGGAGTTTGGAGAAGGCACTGTGACTCCCATCACCCCGAAGGGCAGGATCACCATGCAGCTCTGTGACATGTGCGCCTGTCATGTGTGCCCCCTGAACCAACTGAAGCCAGTAGTGAACCTGTGTTCAGTTCCTGGGTGAAGTGGGAAGAACTTGATTCTGGCCGTTTATGTCTGCCTTCTAGGACGCCATCCAAATTCAGAAAGCATGTCTGCCTTTCTTTTTCATCTCGCACCCCAGTGGTGAATGGGACCTATCTCACAGGATTACATAGATTAGTAGCTCATTTGTCTTATTTTAGCCTCAAAAAGACATGAAAGGGCATTAGCTACTTAGAAGGTACTGTGGAAGTATGTTAGTTTTCATTATTTTTAAACTGTGAATTAATGACATTTATTTCTTATCGAACAGCTCAACTTTCAAAAAAAACCCTGAAAATGATTCCCTTAAATGAGCTTTCTTCATGTACAAAATCCATAATAATCATGTTGAGTGACATGGTTTGTGTGGCAGCTGGTGTCATGTTAAACCTGTGAATTAGGGATACATAGAGAAAGTGATTTATATTACTTTGATGTAACCCAACTAAGATCTGACCATATCTTTCAATAAAATACTGTTTTTGATAATTACAGGAACATGTGCATGTTGTAGAAAATACCTAAAAATTTAGTAACCACCACCCTGATGTAATTATTGCTGACACGTTGGTAAAGAAAAAATTAATTTAGTTTCTATTTACTGTGCATGTAAGTCTTTGTCTTGCCTCCAGTGTCATCCTTTAACATTATTTTCAGATGTAAAAAGACTTACATCTACATGTGGTGTTTCAGATTTAGGACTCACGGCTCTGACAGCTTCCAGAACGTCCATGTGTTCTGCTCACTGGACACACATTGAAGGCTCCTGCGCTCCCTCTTCAGCTCCCTGCCCGGCGTTCAGCGGCACCGACTTGCGCTTCACGGAGCCCGGGCTCTCTGTCTGGGCTCAGTTGGTGAACCTCGCTGGCAGCAGATTGGAAAAGCACAAAATAAAGAAATCACCTAAGCGGGGTTTTGCAGGTCAGTACACGCACTTCTTGATGAAAGAGCTGCATCTTAACTAGTATTATTTGAACAACATCTTGTTTTGTCAGAGCAGGTCTGTCACTGCCGAAGTCTTTGGGTTCAGATGGACTGACCACTGGTTGAGTGACAGCGGGCGTGGTGATGAGTGTGTGTGACACCAAGAATGATGCCATGGTGGGGGTGGCACCCAGAGAACCCCCAGTCCTCCCCACCTCCCGGTGCCAGCTTTTATTCTGCACACGCTTTTTGAAGAGAAGTCTGTGTTCTCTCCCTGCACATTGACCCCCCAGCTGAGGCCCCCCAGCCTAGTTGCCCTTCTTGAGTGTTGCTCCGGGTCTCATCACAGCCAGACCCGGCAGGGCCTGTGTGCCTGGACCTGCCTCACTTTGTGTCTGTGGACCGTGGTGGCCTGTCCGAGACCAAGGCCAGCCCTGCTCCAGCTCCGCCTTTGGTCTGGGGTGCTGTTCTCCAGTTCCCTAACGTTGCCTCTCATGTGTCCTTTCAGAATTCTTCTCCCTGACTATTCTTTGCACATTAGACATCCCTGTGGTTGCGTCTGTCACTTGTGGCTCATTCTGCCCACTCTTGAGTTTTCTCACCCATTTCTCCCCAATTCTGTAATTCCTGCCACAGCATTTATGATGGCTCTCCAGTTCTCATCTCTGGCTGGAGGGCCAGGTGCATGTAAATCACAGCATGTCCACAGTTCAGCTAACCTTGTCCCTTAGCCAGCATTTCCTGTCACGGTGAATAACCCTGTCTGCTGGATATTCGAGCTCGGTGCCCCGGAGGCACCTCTGGCTCCTCCCGTGCCCATGTCCCCACGTCCCCAGTCCCCATGTCCCCATGCTGCCTGCTGTGGCCTCCGGCGTCTCCTGCTCTGGATGCTGCTGCTGTGACTGGCCTGGCTCTCCTTGTTGCCTGCCTGCGTCTTTGTGGCGGCTTCCCTGGTCTGTTCCTCCGTTGGCCCACGGACATCACTGCAGTCATTTGATTAGATAAGATCCTGTTGCCAGTAGATGTAACCGGCGTGCAGGTTCTTGAACCATCCAAGAAAGAATTCAGATGAGACACGGTGGTTAAGAAAGTGAAGTGAGGATTTACTAAGGCATGGACAGCACACTCTCAAGGGGAGAGCAGGTGGGCTCAGGTGAGCGGCTGTGCTGAGTTTCTTTGGCAAGTTGGTTACATAGAGTACAAATGATCGGGCAGAATATTCATTAGGAAGTGAAGGGTTTGGGGTCGTATTTCCTGGTTTCATCCCAACTCTACCTTTCTGAAGGGAAGAAGGATTTTTGTCCATATTTATTCCAGATTGGAAGTGTCATGACATTGGTGCTTGATGGGGACTTGTAATCTGGAAGGCCAATTTTTTGGAAATGAGGGCACAATGAGAAAAGTTATATTGGGACACTGGAGATTCCTGCCTTTTCCCACCTTTCTTTGTCAGCCTCCAGGCCACTTGTCACTCCAAAATGTGAGAATGCTTTTCAGCCCAGAGGTTCCTGCCTTTCTTTTCTGCCCAGGGACCCCTGGTGCTTACATGATGTAGGATTTTCTGCATTTGGCCCGTACCCCTTGTTTCTGCCCAGTTCCTGCCATTTGGCCTGGGTCCCACTTTCTCTGCTCATATCTAGCTATCTGCCTGCTCTAACAATTCTACAGAGTGCCTTGATCTTTACATTAGAGAACTGTATGTCGTGAATATCTGACAAAATTGTGTTGCAGGAGTCATGGCAAGAAAAGGTGAAAGTATGTTATTTATGACATAGGTGTCTGGGTGATTTCAGCGACTTGGGAAACAATTGATTATACTAGAAATAGCTAACACGGCCCTAACCGTGTTAAACCATCGCATCCTCATTCTGACCTAAGGCAGCACGTGGCAGAGGAGACCTCAGGGCGGAGGAGGATGCTCACCCACAGCCAGGGGAAGGGCAAGCCCTTCATCACTGCCAGGCTTTGCAAGCTCAGATGAGTCCCTCGGGGCAGCGCCCTCCCCAAGGCCGACCTCTGCTGAGGGGAGAGCCTGCGCCCTCCCTGCTGAGGCCTTTTCTCCCCCAGGACAATGACACCTGGGCCTGCTGAGGGGCCAGAGCTGACACTGTGAGTCCTGAAGGCGGGCTGCGCTCTGCTTTCCCACCGGGACCAGCTCAGGCGGATCCTGTCTCAGCCAGCTGTTCAGGACCCGGCAGCTGCTCACGCAGGTGACTTTCTAGGAGCCCTTACAGACCTGTAAGAAAGGCAAAACTCCAGTAGAAAACAGCCAAGAGACACGTACGGGTGGCCCATAGAAGGGGAACTAGAGATGGCTTCTATGTGCACAAGGAAGATGTGCCACCAGGCCAGGAACTGATGAAACACAGACCGCAAGTGAGAAAGACAAAGCCCGAGGGGAGGGAGGGAAACAGTGCTCTGCTGCCTCGATGGTCAAAGTGCGGCCCCAGGACCAGCAGCGACGGTGGCACATAGGAGCTTGTTAGAGGTGTGGGCCCTCAGGCCGCAGCCCAGACCTAAGAAGTCAGGATCTGCATTTTTAACAAGGATCCCGGTGCACATGAAGTGAGTCTCCTCTGACACTCTGCTGGGGGTTTAAGTTGGTACAGCCGTCCACTGGGCATCTGAGGACATGCTAGACTTTAAAATGCATGTGCACACGTATCTATATCTGTATGTCCATTGATTAGGAAGTCATCTTGTGGGAATCGATCACATGGAAAGACATGAAGAAATGTGTTTATAGATGCTCATTGTGGCTTTTTTTTTTTTGTTGGTCTTGAGTTTATGCTGAAAACTGGAGAAACCTCAGTGCCCATTATTAGGCGGTGTGCCAGAATGGCAGCACACCGTGGTGCTGTTCACGGTGGTGGTGCATTTGTGTGCCCCTTACCATGGAAACGTGAACATGAGAAAAAAAAAAGTACACTGCTGCGTACTTATCTGTTTGTAGATTTGCCAAAGAGAGTGACAGGAGAATTTCAGTTGACTTCATTTTCTTTGTACTTTTCTGTATGGCTTTAGTTTTCTAGAATGAGCTCATATCATTTTAAATAGAAAAAAACCCAAAGCTGTGAAAAAATTTTGGACTATCTACTGTTGAAAGACATTGTGCTAAATATTATGGGCAACCAGACAGTCCTCGTTTATGGTTTTTTTACTCTTTGGAGTCGGGGTGGGGAGAGAAAATGAAGGCAGGTAGCTCTGTCCAAGGTACACGCTCGTGTGCTGTGAGATGTCTGAGCACAGTTCACACGTGTCCCGGGGACGCTGGTGGTGGAGGGCTGGGGAGGGCAGACTTGAGGGGTGAGGCAGGCCCTGGTTGTAGGGTGTTGAGGAGTCCCTGTCCTGGGAGAGGAGATGGCAGGAGCACAGGCGTAATCAGTGAGTATTGGGTACTGAGCTTGGCAAGGAGTGCAGGGTTTATCAGTGATCATGGGGCTAAAGCTGGAGGGGTCAGTTAAGTGGTGCCCAGGGAATTGGACTGGCTGTTCTGTGGTCACCCTAGTGAGTAGCTACAGCAGTGCTGAATCGGGGTTACCATCCCATGCTCGGGGCAGAGCGAGAGCTCCAGATGGATCTGTCCAGCACAGGGCTTGACAGCCCACCACAGCTTTATAGAAACACAGCCATGCCTTCCTGTTTACATGTCATCTCTGGCCACTTTCAGCCTTCAGCGGCTGAGTTTGAGTGGCTGTGACAGACCCTGTGGTCAGTAAGCCTGAACTGTTTACTCCCTGGCTCTTCAAAAAAATTTACAACCCCTGGACTAAAGGATTAAGTTGAAATTGTATCAGTGGGCTGAGGGCAATTGAGAAGTGCCAGACACCTCACCCAGAGCTGCTCAGATGAAGACAGTAGACATCACCCTGACCACATGACACATTTGGAATTGGTGTCAGTTTATGGTGTGAACGAAGGGAAAGAGAGCAAGCCCTGGGGCCACAGCACACTTGGGAGTGTTCAGAGCTGGGATTTCTGAAGCAGTGAGTGCTCACCAAGGCAGAGAAGGGACCCGAACTGGACCAAGGGCAGAAGTCTGGGAGGTCGCTTTGGTTGGGTCTAAAGAGACAGACAGAAGAACTAAAGAAGGACAGAGGCCAGAAAGCAGGGAGTGGAAAAGCCTTGAAAATTTTGGTTGGCTAATGCTTGATGAGGTAGAAATCATGTATCTGGTTTAACATGCTCAGTGCACTGTGTTTTAAAAAAAAAAAAACAGATTTCTTCTGTATAGCACAGGGAGCTATATTCAATATCCTATGATAACCTTTAATGAAAAAGAATATGAGAACGAATATATGTATGTATGTATACACATGACTGGGACATTGTGCTGTACACCAGAAATGGACACGTTGTAACTGACTGTAGTTCATTAAAAAATAGTTAAAAAGAAAAGAGTAAAGAGATGTTTGTGGTTAAAAATGCAGTGTCATTCTTATTTTGTTTTTAAATTCAGATGATGGAGCAGCTGCGTCCCCTGACCTTGGGGACATGTCTCCTGAAGGCCTGCAGCCCCCAATGATCCTCTTACAGCAGTCACTGGCCTCGGCCACCCAGCTGTCTCTGGTGAGGCCATATTTGACAAACAGGAGCTTGAGGTACAGTCAGTAGTAGCCTTGGCAGTTTTTATCCAGCACACGAGATTGTCAACTTTTTTTTTTTTTTTTTGGTAGATGTGTAGGTAGATTTCCTTAAGGATATAGTCTGAATTTTAAATATGCCAAAATAATTCTTATGACTAGGTAGGTTTTAAGCATGATTGTCATAGAATGTTATAATACTGGTTAAAGAATGAATGAGTTAAATTTTAATCTTATTTTGAATTTCTGTGAATTATTTGGAAAGGTCAGCTGGATTCAGCATGGGTTCATTGCTCAAGTGTTCTTGGAGGAATCTTTTCCCAGGAAACAGTGTCATTGAAAGAGCCCCGTGAAGCCTAGGAAGATGGCTCTTGCTGGATTGTTTCACTTACGCCAGAGACTTTCCTAAGCCTGCTCTGTTGAAGCCAGGCGCTCAGGTTCCAAGCACGTGCTGCACCGCATACTCGGGGGTGGACTGTGGGCATCTTCTCACTGAAGAGAGGACATCAGACCAGGTCTAGTCATAATGGGAACTTCCATGGCCCACCACATGGAGAACTAGATTTTTTTTTATTTTTAAATCCTTCTTGCTGTGCAGTACATCAGAAATTCTGGACAAAACATCAAAGACAAAAATTAAACCTTGAGGGCTCAATTTGGCAGGCAGAAAACACCTTAGTAGAGATCCGCAGAGACCAAGACCCTGCGTGGAGCCAGGATCCAGAGTGAGGAAGTGACGGGTGCAGAGGGAGAAGGTGGGAAATTCTGGGCACGGGGGCAGCTGGGGAGGAGGGTGCAGGGCCTTCTGTGACCCCCACCAAGTGCCAGCTGCTCGTTAGGTCTGAACACCTGAGGTGAGAGGCCGGTTAAAGTCACCCAAGCCCCTGCTGGGTGTTTTTACCTGTCCCGCTCTCTTGTTCTTTTCTGAGACTGCTGCTGTCATCTGGGGATTGCTAGTGAGTTTCTGTTTTGAGTGTCTTGGTTAATCAGCTTGGTTCTCTGTAAAGAGCTGTTTTAAAGGTCAGGTGTGCTGCTTCATCGGGTCTTATCTGCTGTAACCCGTCCAAGGAATCCTTTATACTTTCAGATCTCATGTTTCCGTTTGGTTCCTGTGTTACAGTTTTACAGGTCTCCTGACGGTCCTCATCTCTTCACCCTTTGTGTCACTTAAAACACATATCATCCTTGATACCTGTACATCTTTAAACATACGTCTGATTGCTATATTAAATTTCTTATTTGCTAATTCTGACACTTGGGCCACTCATTGGTCTGCTACTGATCGGTTTGTTCTGCTGGTCATAGTCAGTTACTGGTTCTACTTCTACACACGTCTAAACAACGTTGCTGTGTGCTGGGTGGCTTGGGTATTACGCTGTGTGGCCTCTGGGCTCTGTCACGTCCTCTGGAGAACACGGAGCTTTATTTTTGCAGACAGTTCAGTGCCTGGCAGTTTTCCTCAGTCCTTCGAGGCTTGATTCTAGACTTTTTGGTGATAGTTTATTTTTGTTTTGCCCTCAGTCCTGGTTCCTGGTCTCTAATTCTACAGGATTTATAATGTCTTCTTAGGTTTCAGTGGAAACCTCTACATCATGACCTCTGCGCTCAAACGTGGTTGGACTGGGACCTCGTGCCGTCTCCCTAGCCCTGGGCCTGCCCGCAGTTCCTTTGTGCTGGGCTCAGCTTTGTGGTCAGCCAAGGAGTCGCGGGTAGTCTGCCCGTGCACTTCGTGGTCCTTCTGCAACCTGCTTGCTCCGGCAGGCCCCTGACTGCAGTCCAGGAGCGCCGCCCCTGTCACGACTTGCCCAGGACCTCCCTGTTGTCAGGGTCACACCTGTCCCTGTTTTCTCCAGGGCCTGCCTTCAAATGTTTTTTAAAAATACTCTGTCCAGAATTCACAAATGTTATCAGCAGAGGCTTAGTCTATTCTTCTTCTTACTGCCAGAACTGGAACTCCTAGCTTGAACTGGTTCTGAATTACAAGCTTTTAGGATGGAGCCTGTCACTTCTGAGTTATTCAGACTTCACAGCAAAACCCTAGGATTCTGACCCTTCCTAAGCACTGGAAGGCTCAATGATGTCTTCTGTTTCTCCCTAATTCCTTCCTCACGTGGTCAGTTTAAAACAAACAGCGAGCCTAAGCACTATGAGAAGTAGAATGGATGAGCAGGGAGTTTCAGGTGGTTCAGGGAGGTGTGAGGCGTCCAAATGCAGGCAGTCACCAGCTGCAGGCCCTGGTGATGCGTGCACTCATCAAATCATTGCAATTTGCTTCCCAACATTCTTTAGTCCCCTTATTTTTTTATACCATGTTTAATCCCCAGAGAGGTTGTGTTACTCCTCAGTAGGTGGGGGTTGATTTGGTGGCACATGTGGTGGCTCTGTGCTGTCTGTGACCTGTCCTACAGATGGAAGAGAGCAGGAGACTGTGGGCACAGCTTGGTCATGGGGAAGGGAGGGGTCCCCTTCTCCTGCCTCCTCGAGCCCCTCACTCTGAGTTCACTCCCTCAGCTTGTTGCCACTCAGAGCTCAGCTTTCAGGGCTGTGAAATTTCCTTAACGGACATCGATATTTGGCTAAATTACTAGGTAGGTTCTTTGTCTGCCAAAGAAGCTTTTTAACCATCACAGTTTTCCTCTACCCATTCATCTAAAAATACCCAGTAGGACTGAGTATAGAAATACACTTCTGCACTGCAGTTGGGAGTGGTCGTCCGTAATTTCCATTTTCCTAGGCTCCCTGCTCCCCCACAACTGATGGCCCTCGGCTCCGCTCCCGTTTGCCCAGGCCGCCGCGCTGGCTGTGTGTCAGCGTTTGGCTGTGGAGTCCATGCATCTGGCTAGCCCCGTGTGTGAAGCCTGCAGCTCTATGACGCCTGTCCCCGTGCTGCACGTCCACCCCATCAGAGTGAAGAAGGACCAGCTGTCGCCAGGTCCTGCTCTGCCTGTTGTGATCCAGCTCATGGAAACAGGGTTCCCTAGAAGGAACATCAAGTTTGTACTCAACTCACCCACGGGCACCCCTGGGAATGCTGCTGGCTTGCCAGGTACTGCGTTTTCCACGGGGGTGTTCCAGCTTAAAGTGCCCATCTATATGTTCGTAGGCCTCCCGGGAATTGCGGCCATCAGAGGCCCATGCGCAGCTGGGCGTGTGGTCCTCACCATGGGGTGCCGTGTGTGCCTGCTCCTGGGCATGTAGGCCATGGTTGGGTCTCTGTTGGACAATGCTGACATGCAGGTCATGTTGCCATTAATCTTGTAAAAATGAAGGATTTTACAGTGAAAACACAGCATAATATTTCACACTTTCTTTTTTAATGTTAGAGATTTCACATACTTCTTTAAGTAGGTTTATCTGGTTCACCATTTTTAGAAATGTGTTTCTCTTTTGTAGTCTACCGGTGCTGTCATAACCGAGACCCAGACTTAACGAAAAATGGGCTGATTTCTTGAGTAATGATGATTATGCTGTGTATGTGAGAAAGAATAATCAGGTGAGTAATTGTCTCAGGCTGGAGCCTGGCTGAGGTTTTCATGCAACAAATGTGTAAGCATCTCAGAAAATCAGAGACCTGGCAGAGGAGGGCATAGCAGCCAGCAGGGAGGCCTCTGTGTCTGGAGAGAGGACAGAGGAGCAGCAGAGTGGGGGGCCAGCACCACAGAACAAAAGGGGGCTTGTCCATAGTGACGTGGCACAGGGTCCTGTGCTTCTTGGTCATCCCCCTTTTGGATACTTTCACAGCCTGTTTTTGCTTTTGAGGGGAGACCAACGTAGTTAGGTTTATTTATTTATTTTATTTAATGGAGACACTGGGATTGAACCCAGGACCTTGTGCATGCTAAACACACACTCTGCCACTGAGTTATACACTCCTCCATCTTTTGTAAAAAATATCATTCTCATTGCCATCTAATTTCAAAAATTTAGTTATGTTTTTTCAACCTTAAATCCTTCATTTTCCTCCTTTAATTCTTTTGTTCTAGTCAGTACACTTCAGAGAACGTCCCAGAAGTCATTTTATTCTACCTGTTGATATGTCAATATGTATCCCATATAGATAAGGCTTTTATTTTTAATATAATGACCTTACAGTTTCCTAACATTGCCTGACAAAGTGAACAGTGATTCCTCACTGTCATCTCATAGCTAATGCTTGCTCAGATTTTCCCGGTTTTCTCAAAAACGGCTTTCTATAGTAATTCCTTTGAATTTTGATACTAACAAGATCATATACCGTACATTTGGGTGATAGGTCCCTGAAGTGTTTTTTAACCTAGAATAGTTCCTCCCTCCTTTTTTCCTTTTCATGCCATTCATTTGTGCTAAAACTACATTGACCCACAGCCTTCCTCCCTCTCCTCTGTGTCTCCTGTACATTCAGAGCGAGGGCTGCAAAGTGGTTGGGCTCAGGCTGCCCTGAGCAGGAATGTATTGTAGGTGCCAGCACACAGCGTTGCTGGTTTTCACCATCTATTCTCTGTTAATGTTGTTCATATCACCTTCTAGATCCGTCACAAACTTTGTCATCCCCCCCAAATTTATTAGCTGGAGTTGTGTCCTTTAAAAAAAAAACTTTCTTATGAATTCTGGTCCTATAATATAGTTCATATAGGAAAGGCAAAATAGTGGCTGTTTTTGTTTGCTTGCTTGCTTGCGTGCGTTACCAATTTTCAGAATGATGAATTGGTGCATGGTACTTGTAAAGGTGACCAAGAACCTTTGTTTTGTCTATTATCATTATGATGAATTTATTGGCTATTATGGATTTGATGTGTTTTAGACATTTTTCCTCTTGATCATGTGGGAACCCACTGATCTTTCTTTTGTTTTAATTTAAGTATAGTCTCTACAATGCTGTGTCAGTTTCTGGTGTGCAGCGTATTGTTTCAGTCACCCATGTACATTCTTTTCCTTTGCAGGTTACTACAAGATACTGAATGTAGTTCCCTGAGCTGTACAGTAGGACCTTGTTGTTCATCTATTTTAGTATCTGTGCTAGTAGTATTAGTATTAGTAGTTAGTACTTAGACTCCCAACTTACCCTCCCCACCCCCTTGCCCCTCTGGTAACCGTTTGAGCTGTTAGTATGTTCTTGAAATTCAGCCCTTATCATTTGCATCATTTGCAAATATTTTCTCCCATCCTGTAGGCTGTCTTTTTATTTTTGTTAGTTTCCTTTGTTGTACAAAATCTTGTAAGTTTGATTAGGTTCCATTTGTTTATTTTTGCTTTTATTTCTATTGCTTTCGGAGACAGATCTAGGAAAACATTGCTACAATTTATGTCAGAGAATGTTTTACCTGTGTTCTCTTCTGGATTTTTATGGTGTCCTCTTTTATATTTAAGTCTTTAAGCCATTTTGAATTTATTTTTGTGTATGGTGTGAGGAAGTGTCCTAAATAACATCATTGATTTCCATGCTGCTGTCCAGTTTTCCTAACACCACTTGCTGAAGAGACTGTCTTTTCTCCATTGTATATTCTTGCCTCCTTTGTTGAAGATTAATTGACCCCGTAGGTTGTGGGCTCTCTAATTCTATTCCATTGACCCCTATGTGTGTTTTTATGCCAGTACCACACTGTTTTGGTTACTGTAGCTCTGTAGTATTGTCTGAAGTCTGGGAGGATTATTCCTTCAGCTTCATTCTTTTTGTTCCATGTTGCTTTGGCCATTGGGTCATTTGGGAGTCCATATAAAATTTAGGATTATTTGTTCTAGCTCTGTGGAAAATGTCCTGGGTAATTTGATAGGGGCACCATTAAATCTGTAGGTTGCTTTGGATAGTATGGCCATATTAACAATATTAATTTTTCCAATCCAAGAGCATAGGATATCTTTCCATTTCTTTAAATCATCTTTGATTGCTTTAATCAGTGTGTTGTAGTTTTCCACATATAAGTGTTTCACCTCCTTGGTTAGGTTTATTCCCAAGTTGTTTTGTCTTTGTTTTTCATGTGATTTTAAAAGAGACTTTTAAATTTTACTTTCCTTTTTGGATATTTCATTGTTAGTATAAAGAAATGCAGCTGACTTCTGTATGTTAATCTTGTATCCTGCTACCTTGCCAAATTCATTTATCAGCTTTAGTAGTTTTTGTGTGGAGCCATTAGTTTTTGACTTCTCCCTTGCTTTATGGCACACATGGACCTAGGCTCATGTTACGTATTTCCTCCCCCAGAGATCAAGACAGGCAGCTTTCTAAAGAGCCCTGGTTCTATGTATTGAGAAATGATTTTGAGATCATACTGGGTGCTAGAGGAACTTTCCTTAGAAATAGAATAATGCTACTTAAAATTGATCACTCATCTATACACTGGACTAGACTTTTTACATTTAATTTTAATTTTAGGTAGGAATGATGGCTAGATGCTGTTGAACAGATGAAGAAGTTTGTGAAGGGGATGTGGGCAAAATTATCAAATTGATAGAGGTGGATTACATGACCTCAGTGTGCAGTGTGGTTGGCAGCAGAAAGAAGCACTTCCTGGGTTAGGTACATTCACGTGGAACTTGTAGGTAAGAACATTCTTCATCTGCTTCTGAGTGAGATCTTTACAGTTCCCAGAAATGAATGCTAACTGTAGTTCATTTTTTATTGGAATCTCTAGGCTGTCCTCCACCAAGTTCTCCTCACATAAAGGCAAGATTGGTGGTAAAGTTGGTGTGAAAGCCTCAGTCTTGACACTGAAATACAAGTGGGGGTCCGTGACTCAGCAGAATGCGGGGCTTGGGAAAGGCCATGGTACCTAGGCAGGGAAGCACTGGGGGTTGGCTTCTCATCAACTGGTGTAAACTTGGGAAGGAAAAACAAGAATTAAGCAAAACCTTATGATATAAAAATAGTGTCCTTCTGCTTGTCAGTGCCCTCACGACCAGGAGCAGCCCTGCTATTGAAAAGTCAGGTGTATTAACTCCCTGCAACATGGGAGAATGCACACCATGGAGAATGTGGTGTCTCCATAAGTGTGTGAATGTGACAAAGTCTAATGGGTTTGCACTGAGTATTTGGGGGAGATTTCAAGGAATTAGGGTAATTCTAAGAATGGATGTGTTAATAAATATTCCCTGGAGGGCAGAAATATTGAGTCAGGATGAGGTCATACCTGGCAGGGAATCAGTCGGTCATACTCGCCAGGAGGGGACTGTGGTTGGGATTCGATTGGATGTGACTGGACATGTTAGAGTGGTTTTGTTTTCATCTCGATCTGTCACAGTCTCAGTCTGACCTTGTCTCATATTGGGGTTCTTGTTCTGTCAGTCCTTCTGCCAAATGGCCAGCTCCCTCAGTGTTTTTCTCTCTTTTTATTAATGCTGTATAAAAATTTAGGTCTGAGTTTAAGAAATGGGAATGTAGAAATGATGGGTGTTAAGACCTGGGAACACAGAATTCTCCTCAGTTTATATTTAATGTGATAGTGTTGAGATTTCAAATCACATGGCATACTAAGTCCATTTTAACAGTTGCAAGAAAAATTATTAAATACATGCGTGGTTTTGTTTTGCCTTTGAACACTTTCAGTGCCATTTTTGCTTTGTTTTGTTTCAGCCTTGTGGAGAGCTGTCTTTCTGCCAGATAGCTTAGATTAGAAATGACTGCAGTGGTGGTGCTTCCCCAGTGGGCAGGGATGTTAGAGTTTCTTAAATTACTTAATAACAAATGGCTTGTTTAACATTTTATTTTGGTTTAACATTTTGCTTCACTCAAGAGATTCTTAAAAGCTTTACAAATTAAAACAAAGATAAATTTCAAAAATAACAACTTGGTTTAGAAGTTAATGTTTTCAGTAGCTTTCACCAAAGGGCAAGAGATATCTTAACATTATTAATGTAATTTTTATTCCCTAAGATACTGAATGGAGTTTTTGGTTGGTGTAATTAAAAACAAGCAAATAAACCTTCAATAAGTGGAAGATTTCAAACAGATACAAAAGTCGAGATTATAGTACAATGAGCCTCCATGTGCCCATTACCTGACTTCAGCGGTTGTCAGCTCCTGGCCAAACTGTTCATCCATGGTCCCCTGCTTCCATTATTTTGAAGCTAATCCCTGATTGCCATCATGTGTTAGTTGATCCAGAAGTATCTTAGTGTGTTTCTCCTAGAGAGAAGTTCTCTTTGAACAACACAGAAAACTGTAATATAATATCATGTGGTTAGGTATAGCTTTAATTTTAATTTTCAGTTTTTATTTGTGAAAGAGATGTTCCAGACAATTTCTGTTGTGTCCTAGCTGTCAGTGCCAATGGGAAAGACGTTATTGTCAACTTCCCTCAGTCTCACTGAACTGGGCTCTCATCAGACATGGAGTTGGTACCCAGTGTCCATCCTGGCATCATGTGAGTTTTTATTTTTACATTGCTAGATTTGTTTGGGAGGAATGGCTTTCTCTGGAATCAAGTTTAACAAATGACCTCATCTTTTTCTTATTGACCAATGGCTATTTAAAAAATAGGTGTGATGGCTGTGAGATGTTTCGTATCATTGGATCTCAATTCAAATTCTGTGATGACTTTGATTTTTGTGAAATGTGTTTCAAAACCAGGAAACACAATACCAGGCATATATTTGGCAGAACAAATGAACCAGGTATGGTAGAATTATTACGTTTTCTTTCTACAGAATTTATTAGTGAGATAATTATTGTGCAAACAAAGTTACTTAATTTTGATCTTTAAAGCTCATACTTAAATGGTGAGCACTGTACTATGTGCACAGTGATACAGGAAACATGGTCCTACCCACCTGGTGAATTACTATTTTTTAACAAGCAATGAGGGGTGTTAGAATAATGGGGTGTTCACTTGTATTTCCATAAACAGTAAAAGGATCTCAGGAAACTAGTAAGTGTTTTGTTGGATGGGATGTGGAATTGGGGAGATGGAGAGGGAGTCTTTTTATTTGTGTGTCTTTTATTATTTATTTTATCACTATGGCAGAATATAGACAACATAAAATCTGCCAGTTCAGTCACTTTTAAGTGTATAATTAAGGGAATTTGCACACTAACACCACTATTTCTAAACTCTTTTCACCACTCCAAATTAGGAAGGGATCCATTAAGGAATAACTCCCCTTTCTTCCCTCTGCCAACCCCTGGCAACCTCTAATCTGCTTTCCACCTCTGAATTTGACAACCCTAGGTATTTCTTATAAGTGAAACCACTCAAAATTTGATTTTCTGTGTGTCTGACTTATTTCACTTTGCATTGTGTTTCCAGGGTTCATCCATGTCATAGCATGTGTCAGAACTTCATTTTTTTTTTGTGGCTGAGTAACATTTCATTGTATGTATATACCACGTTCTGTTTATCCAGTCATATATTATGGAAATTTTGGTTGTTTGTACCTTTCAGCTCTTGTGAATAACATTGCTGTCAACATTGGTGTATGAATCTGTTTCAGTCCCCGTCTTCAAAACTAGGAGTGTAATTGCAGGGTCATTAGGTAGTTCTTTAACTTTGGAGAGGACTGCTAACATGTTTTTTTATAGTGGCTGCACCATTTAACATTTCTTTCAGCAATATATGAGGGTTCCAGTTTCTCCACATCCTCACCAACATTTGTTTCTTTTCTCTTCTCTTTTCTTTTCTTTCTTTCCTCCCTCTCCAATATAAAATCTGAATGGTCATATTAAAGACATATTACCTTTAATTGAAAAATCTACCCATGAAGAAAACTCCAGGTCCAGATGATTTCACCAGTGAATCTACTACAGAAGGATAATTATGACCAAATTGAATTCCAGGAATGCACAGTGTATGGCTTACTATTCATAAACCAATCAGTGTAGTTCACCACATTAGCCGAGTAAATCAGAAAACTCATGTCATTTCAATGGATGCAGAAAAAGCATTTAATAAAATTCAGCATCTGTTTGAGGAAAAAGTGTTAGCAAACTAGGACTAGAAGGGAATTTCTTTAACCTGATAGTCATTCTCAGTTAAATACCTACAGTAACCACGATACTGAAGAGATACTGAAAGCTTTCTTTCTGAGGTTGGGAATAAGACAGTAGCACCTGCATCTCCTCTGCTAATCACCACTGTATTGGAGTTCCCAGCAAGGAGAGTAAGGCAAAGGGAAGAGGGGGAAAAAACTATTCAGGTCCCCAGTTTTGCTAGTAGTCACTTATTAAACAGTGCAGATAAATCCATCATTGCAGAACATTCTGCTGGACAGCACTGTTTGAGATAATGCAGATTCAATCAAAACCCCGGCATGAGTTTGTTTATTTTGGTGAATTTGATGAGCTGATTCTAAAACATAGATGGACACACAAAAGGCTAAGGGTAGGCAAAACATTCTTGAAGAAGAACAAAATTCTCTACTAGATATTTAAACTTCTGAATCTGTTATAATTTAGACAGTGTCTGGTTCTTAGGCAAAGACATAAGAAATCTAGGTAAGTCTGTATCCAGCAGATCAAAGAATCCAAAAACAGATCCAGGTATGTGTGGGTATATGATTTATGATAAAGATGACATTACAGGACATTGGGGAAAATTTGGTTCCTACTTAATTGGATGTCTGTTCTGGAAAAAGTGAAACTTGATTGCTATCACAAACACAGAAATCAGATCTAAGAGCATTGCCTGTCTCCAGGTGTGAATGGTAAAACTGAACTTTTGGAAGATAACATAGAATTTCTTCATGACTTTGATATAAGGAAAGATTTCTTAAAACAGCAAAAGAACTAACTTTAAATCAAAAGTTGGTAAAATTAAGAGATCACAATCATAAAAAAATAAGAGAGTGAAGGTGCAAAGCATCTGTAATCAATAAGGGCTTACATCCAAAATATGTTAAAAATAGGCTTTTAAAAAAATGTAGAAATTTGTACAAAAAAGACTCTCTTCATATAAAAATGGAAAAAACGGAAAAACAATCTGGGCATTTCACACAAGTGGCCAGTAAATAAATGAAAAGGTGCTCACAGTCATCAGGAAAACACATTAAAATCACGGTGGAGTACCAATACACTGTCGTGGCTGAAATTAGAGATACTGATGACTCCTGGTGTTGGTGAAGGAGTGGAGTGGAGCACACGGAATGTTCATAAACTGCTAGGGAAAAGTTAGATAAAAAACAACAACAACAAAAATAGTACAGTATCTCTGTATATGCAGAAAGACGTATAACAAAAATCTTCCCAGTGGCAGTATTCATAATAGCTCTGAATTGGAAATAATGCAATGTCAGTCAAAAGAAGAATGGATAAATAAATCATCACCTCTTCATAAAGTGGGGTACTATAAAATAATGATAATGAAAAAACTGTAGTTTGTTTAAGAAAATTCACTTACATAATGTTAAAACTAATCTGATTATGGAGGTCAGGATGCTAGTGACTTTTAGGGGAGAGAGAATTCAGCATTGAC
This sequence comes from Camelus bactrianus, assembly GCF_048773025.1. Taxonomy (NCBI): domain Eukaryota; kingdom Metazoa; phylum Chordata; class Mammalia; order Artiodactyla; family Camelidae; genus Camelus; species Camelus bactrianus. Next base: position 91,336,309 of record NC_133546.1, read on the forward strand.
TTGAGGGGTTGTGGGCCGGTGGTGGGGTGGTTCTGGGAAGACGGCAGTTTTTATTATTCCTGCCTGACAAGTTCAGTTGATGATAATTTTTTAAGCTGTATTCTAATTTCTGTATTTTTATATATATAACAAACAAGTTTAAACATAGAATTTAATAATGGCACTGATAATAGAAATCAAAATTAATTTTTTTTTTAAAAAGTGGTTATTATGTGCCGGGTTCTATTCTGCGTGTCTACTTGTGGTATCTCATTTAAACATTGTGACAGACCTAAGGGACTGAGGTTAGTGTAATAACACCTCTGCTGGAGCAGGGAAACTAGGGCCCAGAGTGGCTGTCTTTACGACGCAGTGCCTTAGTCTTTTTACTGTTTATTTCTGAGTTGTTTGTATATCAAGGACCTCAGTTCTTTTCATATATATTTTTATTTATTTATATTCCTTACCAGTTTTCTTTTGTTTTTAACATGCAGATTTAAACATACACCCCCCCACCCCTGCACCAATTATTTGACATTTAGATTTCCAGTTGTTTGCTATTGCAAACAGTACCAGGTTATATATTGTTTCCTAACTGTCTTTGTGCACAGCATCTACTATTTCATTCAGATATAATCCACCCCCCCTTTTAAACTGAACAGAGTTGCTCCACATAATTGAGTTAACTGAATGTATTTTAAATTCTGATTAATGAATTGTTTAGACAAGTTACCCCATTTGCCATGAAGATGTGGTCCTTTTACATGTTCAGCAGATGTATATCAGTCATACACTCTGGGTCAGTTAAGGGCCTTGTGCTGTGAAGAAGGGGACGGAGACCGAGGTCTAAAAGCAGAGCTAACGCAGGTGATGTGCAAGTGTAAGCGGGGGTGAAGACTTGAGATTTGCACTTTAGAAAGGCCACTGTAGCCATCTCACTGAAGAAATACAGAATTGCAGATGGGCAAGGTAAAGACAGAGTGAGCTGTTAGGGATCTGTTGCAGTTGTCTGCGTGCGGCATAGGGTGACGGAGGCCGGAAGGAGAGGTGGCATCCGAGTGTTCTGCAGGAGGTGGGGTCAGCAAGGCGGGGCTGTTACTTGCGTGAGATGGTCTGTGGACGAAAAGAGCTCTACTGTGACTCCCAGAGCCTTGGTTCTGATTGACTCATGGGAGACAGTGGCATTCGCTGTGGGAGAATATAGAAGTGGAACTTCTATTTTGGGGGGAGTTGAGCTTTGTTGTCTTTAGTTTGCAGAATCCGTGCGACACTCAGGTAGAGGTTGTATGCTCCACAAGAAGGGCGCTCGTCTCTTCGTCGTGACTGAACTGTCAGTGCGGTGACTGCAGCAGATGTTAAGCTGGCTGTCAACGCCAGAGCTGTTCTCGGTACTTTACACGTAGTAAAGTACTCAACCTTCACCACAGCTGTTTGAGGTACATATTATTATCATTACCAGGACATTAGGTGTGCAAGGCCACCCAGCTGGTGGAGTGTGGAGCTGAAATTCCAAGCTGCAGCAGCCTGGCTAACAGTCTGTGCTCTTCACTTTTCCACCAGTGCTGGTGTGTGTTTTGAAACAAGTCGGCTTGAGAAAGAGTACCATGGTGCTGACCAGTGTGGTGAGAGTTCGCTGGTTTACTTAAAAAAAACAAACAGGTATTCTGGGCCAGTGTTGGTTGACCAGGGTTTTATGCTTTGCCTTCTGGCTTTAGTTTGCTATTGAAAGTTTTGTTGACTGTAAGAAGAAAAGTCTTTCTCTTTTCTTAAGGAAAAAGTAACTTTTGTTTGTTAGCTAGCAAGTACTTTTATGGACCAAAATGTTACTTTTCCATGTCTTCCATGAAAAATCATGACCATGGTCTCAGCCTACCTGCGAAATAGTTATTGATTGTTCATTTGTGGCAGGCTTGCCTGATCTAGGTTCTCTTGGGACTGTGTAAGAAGCATCCAGAGGAATACAGCAGCCTGTGAATTTGTTTCCATGTATTGTGTGCTCAGCCTTTAATTACCTGTATCAGTGGTGAGCACCATTAGGACGAATTTCTCACCTGCTTCGGAGGATGCTGGGGGGACTGATTGCCGTACACCTGGCAGGTGCAAAGCGGAGCCTCAGCAGTGCTCCTCTGAACTGATTTCTAAAGAGCTGCCCCACTGGACAGGCCTGGTGCGGGCATTCAGAGATTACTTTTGCAATTTACGGTTCTCAACTGATGAAAACCTCATATGTGAAAATGAGTATTAAAGGTTGTTTCCATTGCTTTACAAAAAGATGTGTTTTAAGATTTTCTCTTAAAACAGATTTATAGATGCTCATTTTAAGCACTACTGGATTCTATACCATTTAACGTAAAACAGTTGTGTTGAGTATCATATCCTTGTTGGTAGTATTTAAGGTTTTTAATATAATTGAACATCCTAAAGTTCTTAATTTAAAGAACTATCAAATAGGTCAGAAGGTACAAACATTAGGATATGTTTGCACCCTTTAAGTCTCACTTACTATCTTCTTGTAGGAGGAGAGACTTCAGCATGCAAACCTTCATCTGTTCGGCTTGCACCATCATTTTCATTCCATGCTGCTGGCCTTCAGATGGCTGCACAGATGCCCCATTCACATCAGTACAGTGACCATCGCCAGCCAGACATAAGTGACCAACAGGTTTCTGCCTTATCTTATCCTGATCAGGTTCAGCAACTTCTAACTAACCAGGTAAGTTTACGATGTATCAGAAATGATTTGTTGGGATGGTCATTTATTCCTTAAAATGGCATAATAGAAAACAGGCAAATACCTTAATGGTTTTCAGTTTTACATGTCACATGGGACTTCAGATGAACAAAATACAATGTTAAGAAGTTTGCATTAAAATTTTTGTTGTTTTTTCTCTTTCCCCTGTGTTTTTCACTTTAATTAAAAAACACATATAAACAAGCACATTCTCCCATTTTGCAATAAGGGGGGAAGTTATTTCTAAAGGATATTAGTTAAAGAAACTGAAAGCTTATTTTTAGGGAAAGAAGGTTAAGTAGAAAAATATAAGTTACAGGAAAACAAGTCAGATTCCACTATTGCAAACTTATGGAGCTGATTTTATGCTGTTATACTACTTTATACACATACCTACAAATAAACGTGAAACTCCTTAAAATTAACGTAAATTAGTTACTCTGCTCATTCTAATATTCAGACTAGAGATTAAGTAATTTTTCTTAAGAATAGTATACAGTGAATAAATGCTGAACCCTCTTGACATACATACATATGTGCATATGCGTATGTATTTTTAATATCTTCCTGAATTAACTGCATCTACTATGTTGATTTTTGGTTTGGGAAGAATTTTTTTTTACTAGCTATAGTTGTGGTAAAGTTTCTTTCCCCCTGAGGCTGAGTGTGTGATGAGCACTGAAAGTGGCTGTTTTTCCATGTACTTAGGAATTTGGTTTGCCACTGTTTATTTAGGTCTTTTAATATGATCAAAAACTTGGAAAATTTCAGAGTGTTTCTTTTACTGGATTATTTGAGGGAAATTAGATTTTCCTAACTTAATATGTGGTTTTAATAAGCTATTGGCTACAGTTAAGTAAAGCCATTATTTGAGGACACCCTTGTATGTATTAAAATAAAATATTGTCAATAGTTGACCTGATTCTACATTTACAAAATGTATTACAGTGTGTGAGTAACATTCACAATAAAATAGTAAGATAAATTATGACAGGACTTAAGAATTCTTTTATGCAGTAAATTGAGGAATTGTATGTTTGAGAATTAGAGTAGTTGGTCAAAACTGGAAAGTGTGTGTGTACCAGAAGAAAATTCTCTGGACTTCCACACAGTAGTAATAGCATAATGATCCAACTGCACTGTACTTGTAAGAAGCAAGTATGTTTGGATTCATTTTCCTGCTTGTTCAGAAGCAGCCTATCAGGCAGGCTGCCTGTTTTTAATCTGTTTTACAGCTGAAGGGACTGAGCTCCCATTTGTGATCTCTCTAAGTATATAGGTAGTAACTCTGGGGTCCAGCTCAGGCTTCTTTCTTTTTAGATACAGTGCTCTCTCCGCTCTAACACCTGGCATGTGCAAAGGACTAGGAAAAACCCAGTCCTTTAAAGTTATTTTTATGGTAGTATTATTGTAGTAGATCATCTAGTTAGCTAGCGAAGTACCTATTTTTAGATACAACTAACATCTTATTTGTGGATTATTTTCAAATAAGAGATAAGTTAATTTAGTATCCATTTTAAGCTGTAAAATATTTTTAGATTCATATTGTGTAAAAAAAAAGTCTTTAAGTAATAATATTCAGCCAGATATTTTTGCCAAACTCCAGAAGTTTCTGAACTGAAGGCAGTCAGATTAAAAGCTTTCTTCTAACTGAAGTGTAAAACACTGAAACTGTGCGCTGATGTGGCCTGGTCTACCAGACATGGGTTCCAGATCTTGACTCATGATCTAGTTGTGTGACCTGAGTCAGGCCGCATGGACTCTTCTCTCTGTTCCTTGAATGTAAGGTTGGACTGGACTTGACATCCCCCTCACCCAATTGCCTTCTAGCTCTAAAGTTTGGTAATTTCATTATTTGATTTCCACTGTTTCTTGTCAATCATCCTATCAGTGTATTTTCAATAAGGTTTATTGTACAAGTAAATTGAAATGAGCTTACTTGAACATTTCATTTCTGGTAATTAATCTTTCTAATATGAGTGTGTTTCATATAAATTGAAACACAGTTTTGTTCAAAAGATAAATGTAGTAAAAGTGTAGAAAAGTGTGGTTACTGTTTGGAATGCTGAGCCTGTTTGGGCTATTACTGTTTTCACGGCACCTTTCATGGTTCTTAAACTGTGTGTTCTGCATGTGTGTTGTGTATGCTGTTCAGCTTTATTAATAGGTCTCAAGATAGCAAGAATGGCAGGATGTAGTGTTTCTTACTCTTTACTATATATAAAAATATGAGGTAAATGTAAATAAAATGGATGGAATAGGTATTATTAAACTAGGAAACTACTTTTTAATGAAGTCCTGGCACTTACACTATGGAATCTTTTCAGGAAAAAAGATTGTTTTAGCTCTTGTAACTGATCTAAGCAGGAGGTGAGAACTACTGCCTTTTTTTTTTTTTTTTTTTTTTTTTTTTTGGTCTTTGTGATCTGTGTCTTCACACGGAAAGGTCAGGAGAATTAGAGCCTTGGGGGTGTGGCTGTTTTGGGCTACCAGAGCCAGATAGCTGAGGCAGCTGGATGATTATCTCAGCAGCAATCTCTTTTGCAGGGAGGACATTGGGCAGCGGTGTGGAGAGGAGCTCACTATCTGCAGCAGCTTGGTGAGCTCCTGGGTCCTCTGAACCAATGGGTTTTTTCACCCAGCTGGGGAAGGGAAGAAGGGAGCTTGTTACATTACATTCTCCTGACTTTGTGACTGTGGAAGTTTGAAGTGGACAAAGCATCAGATGCTTAGGGCTGGTTTGAGTTTGAGTATAAATTTGTAACAGTGTATTTGGAAAAATTATTTTCTAATTCTGGATTTGTGATTATGGCATTACAATAGTGAAAAACAGAAAATTTGATTACCTAACATGAAATCACAGTGAAAGTTAGTGAAAAAAGTATTGTTTAGTTTGTAGGAATTAATTTGTTCTTCCCATGTGTTTTGAGCATCTACTCTGTACAAGGGATTATTGGAAGCACTGAAGTACAGTCTGATCCAAAGGCCAATTTTTTGTGGATGGAATGCATCTGGTTTATATATACATATGTTCCTGAAATAGTAATTTCTGTTGCCAAAAGTATGTAAGAAAAGTAAGATATTTAGAATTAGCTAATCGACTCGGCCTTGTACGTGGCTTGGCCAGTTGTGAAAAGGTTAGCAGTGTCACGACATGCCAAGTGCACAGTGCATGCTTACACACTGTGTGCATAAAAATGTGGTAGTCAGAATTACTTTCATAGACAACTTCAGGTCTGTGCAGTACATTAAAAAATCTCTTTTTGATTGTGTGATTTTGGTGTTTTAAGTGAGCATAGTTACTCCTGGAAAGCCGTAGCCATTGGTTCATTTTCCAGTGTTTGAAATACCTGTGGAGTTGTAAGTGGGCAAGTTGAAAACTTAAACATATTTATAGTTTTGAACATAACTGATTTTAATAAATGCATATGTTATTTTATTGGTATATATTATGCATGGCTCAATTATTTTGCCCAAGAAATAGCCTAAAAATGATTCCCCAAGAAGCTAGAATAGACTCCTAAAATTAACAGGGAGCCCCTGGCCCAGTGCTGTGATTCAGAGCATGGGGTTGGGCGTGAGACTGCCTTAGTTCTCTTCTCATCTGTATTATTTTACTGGCTCTAGGACCTTGGTCAAGTAACATTACCTCAGGAACACAGGTTTCTCATTTGTAAAATGGTGATAGGAGCATTACTTATTTTCGTGAGATTGTTGAGAAGATTACATGAAAGATGTAAAAATTTTCATGCCCAAAATACGGTGTATAGCAAACACTTGCTGCTACAGTTATTATTTTATTGTTAACAACTTAAGTAACTCATTCATTTCTAATGGTAGTTATACCTTCTGTCAACTCTTACTACACTGGTTCAGATTTTGTGAAACCTCACAGTGAGGCTGCACTCCAGTACTCCAAGAAGGGTCTTGCTGAGAACATTACCTGCTTGAAAACAATTCCAGTGCTTAAAAAATAAGAAAGGAAATAGATTACAAGAACCCTGTTTCATTACCTTAAATGCTTACAGCTTCATTTGCATGAAAATAATTGACATGCTTATACTGATACTGTCTATTCCTTGAGTCTCCAAGGACTGATATGAGAGCCAAATATTCTGTGAACCTAGTTGTTCCTGTTTATATTTAAAAAATAAAACAATATGTATTTTAAAAATTAATTCAGATTATCTTATTGTCTTACTATATTTTCAGACAAATAGTTATAATCACTGTTTGTCCCCTTAAACCTTATTTGGAACTTTGAGAAGGAGATATCATGGGGAAAGATAATCATTAACTGAATACAGTAATTCAGTGAATTTGCTATCTGGGTAACAACTTTTAGAATTTGAGTACAGATGCAGAGGAAACTAATGTTAAGATCGGTTTGCTCACTGCTGTGGTCCCTCCATCGTCTCATGCTGCAGGGATGGTGATTCTTTTCTGTTCCATCTGTTGCTACCTCTACCCTCCTCTCTTCTTTTTTGTTAGTGTGAGTTAACGGTTAATTTTCCCAAGACTCCAGACATTTCTGTGAGGCCTTAGTGTGATGTGTTTGCTTTCTCTCTGCCCCTCGAATTGACCAGAGTGTCCTTTGAAAGGGGCTGCATCAGGGGCTCCTGGCTCAGTAGATTTTGCTGGTATAAATGTCTTTAAGAGAGCTAGACATGAATCCAAGTGTGGCTAGTGGTAGGGACTGTAGGTACCCTGATGTAATTAATTGGTTTTGAGGATCAGGATCCCTTGGTTGCAAGAAGCCCCACTGGGAACCCCTTTACTGAGGCTTGCCACGTAGCAGAGTCAGGTGGGAAGAACAATCCAGCATCACTGGCATGCTAGTTGCAGCCCCCCTGGGAGTGCTTGTGTATGGAGGACATTCGTGTTCCTGCTCCAGCCCCCGTCTAGCAGGAAGCTCACAGTTGTACTCTGACTGCTTACTGGTTGATGAAAGACGTGGTTTAGCGTTGCGCTGAGAGTACGGCTGAAATGAGTTTTTTAAAAGAAAGTTTCATTAGCTTTAAGGTGTCCTCTGGAACTTATTTGTGGTCAGCTCTTAGTGTAATCAGAAGTAGAGATACTGGTATTATGGATTCATTTGTTTATTCAACAGATATTTATTAAAGAATCTACTGTGTGCCAGGCACTGTTGTAGGCAAAAGTAATACAATATTGAACAAAAACCCTGTGCCACATGGAGGTTTCTTTGTAGTGGAAGGAAGACAAACCAAAACCAGTAAATGAGCAAATGTATACTAGTATGTCAGGTGGTGATAACTCAGCAGGGCGGGGGGCAAGGGAACATGGAGGGCAAGCCCAGATGTGTCAGGTGGAGGGCGTGCTTTACTCAGTTATGCTAAAGGAGTGAGTGCAGATTTCAGCCTTGCTTACATTATAGGCAGATGCTTGTTGGAGGGCAGGATCTGGGGGTGTTGGGAGCTGCACTTCTGCAGCACCAAACTCCATCTCTGCCCTGTGACCAGCTTGCTTCATGGTGCCAGCTGGGCCCTAAAATCTTGTCTTAGGAGGCTGGAAGATGAGTTAGTCTTTGCCTGCTGTGACCCCAGGTCAGACTTAGGAATAATTCAGAAGTTTTTCCTTGGCTAATTGTATGGTGGAGAAGCCCTCTTGGGCAGCGTATCATGCATGTCTCCTGAACCAGGGGTATGTCTATAATGCTGTTGTTTAATTTGGGGAACAGAACTGAAGCCTTGGGCAGCTGGGCATATTATCTTCTCATTTCATTTATTTTTCCAGTGGTTGTCTTCATTGGATTCCAATTAAAAGAGATAATTGAAACTTCTAATGTAGATGTCTTTTTTAAAAATAATACATATACACAGGTTACAAAAGAGGGAATTCATGCCAGTACAGTATATTTAAAGTGCTAGTCTTTTCTGTCTATTTAAGGTTATGCCTGATATTGTCATGTTACAGAGGTGGATGCCCCAAACCTTCCATGATCCAGCTACTGCTCCCCTGAGGAAAATTTTTCTGTTGACTTGATCAAAACATAAAAGCATATTAATGAGGTAAGGCTATTGATTTGTTGTAACACCATCTATCTTGGAATAGAGTAGGGGAAAGAAGTTATTTTGTGATGTATTTAAACATACTAAAATTTTTTACTCCCAATGATTTTTCATATTGATGACTACTATGAAGACTGGTAAGTTAATGATTTATAGATAGTATAATTACATAAAAGAAAAAAGGCATATTAACAAGGACTACAGAAAATTAATATAATTATGGATAACTTTCCTTCTTTTTCAAAATGCTTAATATAGGCTGAGTTATCACTTCTATAATAACTCCTCTTCAAAACAAGAAAGGGGAAGGGAGGGAATAATGACACTGGAAAAGTCTGAATATGTTAGAATTTTGCTTGAATTTCCATTTATCTGTTTCTCCTATTGCTGTGGATGTCAGGAAGCTCTGAGATGTATTCAGTACCCAGTTACAGTCATCTGGCCTAGTTTATCTATATTATTTTCTTTTTAAATTGATATGTGTTCTTTTATCTGTATCTTTTCATTGTAAGATATCCGAAAGACTTTTTGGTGGAATTAAGTATGATAAAAAAAAATGCACTTTAAATTACTCATCTTCCAACTTGACTCTGCCTCCAAAAATTATTTTTCTGGTGTTGTCTTAGGCCTCTGGCATGATTGTTACTTGCTTCTAACCGCAATTCTAGCTCTGTAATTAATTATTAAATGAGCTTTTCTGGAGAAGAGTGCCTGTGCTTTCTTTCCTTTTCCAGGGGGCCCTACATCCTTTCACACTGAAGGCTTATCTTCTACCAGTGTTAGAGCCACTTATCTAAAAAGATGTTCTTATGTGTGTATAAATTTTATAATAGTTTGATGCCATTTAATGCCAGTATTTATGTTACTGTGGCATTATGGTAAGATAAAATTGTAATGAACTCAATGAGGAACACTTCTAAATTGGATTTTGTACATAATTAATGTGTTATAAAAAATGTGCAAACCAGCTTTTGGTTATCTGAAAATATATGATAAAATAGTGAACACTTTATTAATGTCAGTTTGTTAATATCTGATAAATTGTTAAACTGTTAACAGTAACTCTGTTGAAGCTTGTTTTTAACTGTTTTGCCACCTTGTAAACTAGAATTTTTGTGATGTTGCTCCTTGCAGTGTAATTTATAACTTCCTCAGTTAGTTACCAATCACTTGGTCTATTGCCTAGTCCACCTATTATTTTTTACTAGTCTTAGAAACTATAAGAAAAACAGATATAAGGAAAATAACTCATTTTGTGAACCACAAGTTTCACAGCCTTTAGCGAGTGCGGGATAGGTAGGGAGCATGTCTGTTTCTCATTAATGTGTTGTTATAGGCTTAAAAACTGGGCATGTCTCAGAGGCCCCTTTTATATTAGTAAAACATCAGTTCATATACATTTAAACTTTCATTTTTAAACTCTTTTGCCTTAGGATCAAATATAAAATTGGGATTGACTAGAAGGGGGCATGAAGGAACTTGAATATAAGGAGGATGAAAATGTTATTTATTTTGTTTGGCATTTGTTGATTGCATCAACATGAGCAATTTTCCAAAATCCCTAATATGATACACTCTTGAGATCTATGCCATTTCACTGTATATAAATTATATCTTGGTTTAAAAAAATAAATGTAGATCTGGTCCTGTTACTCTTCTTGAATAGGAGGTGTTGCTCCAGTCACTTAACATCTATTTATAAAATGTATAAACTGTATAATTCTAAAGGGAATTTTACTGCAGAAAATTTCCCTGGTTATATATTAGTGTTGTTCTGTAATTCAAATAGCAACTATAGAAAATTCTTTATTTCATTTGTGTGTGTATGTGTTAAAGAATAGAAATTCATCTGTTTCCTACTGATAGCAGATTTGTCTTATATATGCTCTTGATATATGGTGTGCACGCCCCCCCCCAGTGATTTTAGTGACACACTTAACAATAACTATGCTTATATTGTAAAAAATGGAGAAAAGTGTATGGATCATTATGAAATTGACTCCTTGATAGGCAAAGGTTCCTTTGGACAGGTAATTTAACGGAAAATGCTGAATTTTATAGTTAGAACGTATTAGTGAATCATGTTGTTACATCTTTTTCTCAATAGTACACTTTTAATGTTTGTAAATAGATTTCAGCAAACAGACATGTAAGTATTTGGATTGTCATTGTTCTGTGAAGGTACTAATACTGCATCAGCCCTAAAAACTCCAGTAGCAGTTTTTTTGTGGGGTTTTTTGTTTGTTTGTTTGTTTTTTGGCTTTTTTGAACTTATTGAACTTAACCAGGTAGCTACTTTACTAAGTGGTTTATTTTAATCACTGATAGGTAGTATTGCCTCTTTCACACGGGCTTTGGAGTGTGTGGGTGGTTCTTCATTATGTATGTTAGAGATAATTGCGCTCCTGTCAGATATTCCTCTTCAAAGAAAAAAACACTTACTATCTTCAGCCAGCACAGCAGGTGCCTTCTCACTTTTTCAGAGGCTTGGATGCCAGGGGCTGTGCCTTGACTTTGTCTCTTGGCTCCTCTTCTAACTCTGCCAGGCCCTCTGAGTGGGCAGTCTCCAGGATGTCCTTCTCAGGCCCCACAGTGCCAGCATGGCTAAGGCTGTGACTGGTGGAGTTCTGATGGGCAGGACCACTCGGGCAGCACAGCTGCTTAGGAAAGTGAGGAAGGAACTCCAGGGGACCTGGTTTTTTCACTTCTTTCCTGGTCTCTTCTCTCTACCCATGAATCTCCTCTCCTCACTTGCCCATCCTGCCCAATACAGAGGACAAAACCCTAACTGCATCAGTGTCTTTCATCAGCTGAGCCCAGACTTAGCTGTCAGTCCTTCCTCCTTGCACTTCATGAAGCTTTTCTCGGGCTGTGGCTTCCCAAGCTGTTCCCACTCCTAAATCCCCCATCTCATTGGGTTGCCGCAGAGCTGTTTTATTTGAGGTATGGTTTCCTGTTCATCCCATTCTCCATTGCCTTGCAACTTTTCTGCAGTGAAGCAGTTATTAATTTGTAATCCAAATACTTTTGACTTTTTGACAATTTTGGGAGTTGTTTTTGTTTTTTTCTTAAACTGTGGAACCTACATGTTCTTACTTATCTGTCTCTGCCTTGTGAGAAACAAAATATGCCTCTATCACCCTGTGAGGAAAGGTTTTCCTGTATGAATCTGATTGTGTTTAGGACAGAAAGAATACTGTAAGCCACTAGCAGCCACAGGCTGAGACCAGGACACATCTAAGCGATGAAACCTGAAGGAGATATGAACAAGGTTGTTAGCAGAGCTCTGCAGCTCTGGGGTGGCTCTGCCAGGCCCTGGTGTCACATGTACAGTATGCCTGCCCCTTTCCATAATGTCAAGGAATTTTTGTAATTATACATAATTCAGGGCCCTTTCCCTTGATTCTAACCTCTTTCTTCTGAGTCAGGGGTTTCTCAGTGTTAAGGGAGCCCTTCTGTATCAAAATATTACTTCTTGTCAGAAGCAACTTCTACTTCTCTGTCAGAGCCTCTTAAAGAACGGTGTTTCTGAGGCCTACCACTTACATAAGTAAGGCTGTGAATGCGCTGGGTGGAGTGATTTCTGTCTCCACCCTCAAAATCACACCGACGCTCTGGCAGTTGCCCCCAGCAGGGCGGCTTCTGCCTTCTGTGATGCCCACTGTGAAGTCGGGGCCACGCGGCTTGCTCTTTAAACTTAGATTTCCCTGGCACTTACTCTTCAAGCTCGCAGTGATCTCCCCCTCCCCTTTACCTTTTCTCATACCCTGATTTCTAAGAGCACGCTAGCATCGTATACTTGTGAAAGTACAGGCCTGTTTGACATCAGGATTCGTTTTCCCAGATGAGACTGATTGACGCCTTTCTCCTAGGCTGAAGTGTGTTCAGGGTCAGGGCCTGTCACTGGCCAAATAAATTCTTCCTTATTGACTTTGTCAGGCTCTCTCTAAATTCTCTGCCTGGTCCTTGTCAAATAAGCAGCTCCTTCATTTCTTAGGCCAGTGGTTATCAGTCCTGATTGCACATTGAAAATTTCCAGGGAGCTTTGAGGCTGGGGGCTGGGGATGGAGGACTGATGCCTAAGCTCCAGACTAATGAACTCAGAATATCTGACTGAATTCTGGACATTGGCATTCTTGAAAACTGCCTATTGAATGTATAATTCAAGATCAACAATCATTGTTTTACCACTGAGCCAGTTAACTATTTGCAAAGTCAGTAAATGGTTGGGGCCCTGTTAGTGGCCTTTGTCTTGGAGATCATTAGGATCTGGGCACTAAACTGCCACTCTTGATGTAGTCAGTATGGTCAGTGAAAGAGAATATCAAAACCACTTGGTCATGGTCAGATGCTTACATGGGTCACCTCTGATTTAAAAGGCAGTAGGCAGTAGTTTATTTTAGAATTGGGTGAAACCAGAGATACTGCTTTTTTATATTTCAAGTTTGATTTCAGCTAAACCATTTATGATCTGACATTGACAATAACCTTGACTGATGTGGATCTTGGACCATGCATCCATTCACTTCCTCTAATCCAGTGATACTCAACCAAAACATTGGAATCACTTGGAGTTCTACATGCATCTCCAGACATTCTGAATATCCTAGAAAATGTGTCTAAAGCTATTAACTATTCAGACTGTATATAATGTTACAAAAGTAAGAATATTTAATCCGGTATAATGGTTATTTCTAATTTGTATAGATACAGTTTTCTTTTATCTTTGTATTTGTTTCCTAGTTTTTAATGTAAATTTCTTTGTCAACAGTGTGAAACTTGTTTAAATGAGTAAAATTTAAAATGAGAGGTGTGCAGTCATTTGTTCATGAACACTTCAGTTTCCTTAGCATTAATTCTCATTTTAAAACTCAAAATCCTCAAATTATGGTATTTTAACTTATTTCCTGCTTATTTAAAAAACTTTTTTTAGTCTGAAGTAATTCTCTTATATGCCTATGAAAATCTAATTTGAATTTAGAAAGTTATCTACATTTTTCAGATGATTTACAACCTTTTAAATATCTCACATGTATACTTAGAATTTAAACCAGGTTTTTCTCACATTAAAAGAATAGTCAGAAGTATTGTTTTATAATGTTATTTAGTAAGAAAGGTGGAAAACCAAAGCACTTGTCAACATTCATAATTTATTTTTGAAAGAGGAAAATAGTTATTCTAATTTTGTTAAGAAACTTACCTACTTTGTGGATGTTTAGAAATACTATAAGGATGCAAAAGAAATCCAATTGAAAAGATTGACTTAAAGTGACAATAAACTAATAAATGGATGCTGTTGAATGGAAATGAATAGAATCTCATATTTAGGAAGGTCAGAAAAATGGGAATTAGATAAATGTATAATTAAGGTGAATTGTAAATTGTTGTTAATGAAATAGATATTATTTATCTTTTTTCGCTTTTAGGTTGTAAAGGCATATGATCGTGTGGAGCAAGAATGGGCTGCCATTAAAATAATAAAGAACAAGAAGGCTTTTCCGAATCAAGCCCAGATAGAAGTGTGACTTCTTGAGCTCATGAAGAAACATGACACTGAAATGAAGTACTACATATGGAAACAGACAGACAGACAAAGCAATGAGCCCTGACCCAGACCAAAAATTTGAGTCAATGGTTATTTTTATATGATAATATGTTGATTTTATCTTAAAGTGATTGAATAAAAATCAGTTATTTCTGTTGGAGGGCATACAGATCTATATATATTACTTGATCTGGCGGTGGTATTTTAAATCTTTAGGAATGGCATTCCAGGTGGTACATAGTCTAAAAACAAATAAGAATAGTCTCTCTCTCTCTTTTTTTTTTGCAACTTATGAGTGCCATTTGTTTGCTTTAATGATACATTAAACTCCAGAGATTTCTTTGTTTAACTTTAATTGTTTCTAATACAGCTCAGAAATTAGAAATGAGGTACTATGTATTAATGATTATAGAACCATTTTTGGAATGTCTACCTCAAGAAATAACAGCCACCATGTCTTGAACTTCTACCATATTGCTTGTGCTTTTCCTCCACTGTCTGCAATAGACATAGCAGTCCTGTCAGGAAGGTGGCAGAATCCTTAAACTGCAGATGGTCTCAAGGTATAACATACCCAAGGTCCCAGGGCTCTGAAAACAAAACAAAAAGGGACAGAAGAGTTATGAAAATAGTGACTTCTAGGGCCAATTGATACATGGGTAAGCTATCTTCTAGTTATACATTCTTTAATAATATTTTTAATCAAATCTAAGATGCCAGTGAACTCCAGACATCATTGTTTTATTTGATGACACTGAAAATAAATGCCGCCAAGAAGAAACAAATTGCTGCCAAGTATAAAAATAAGATGCTATAAATTTTAAGATAGGATCATTTAATTATATAATTTTAAAAATAAGCATATATTAGCAACTCATGTTCAGAAATGCTGGCTGGTTTACCTGGTAACCATGAGGTTAAGTTTTTATTAACAAACTCCTTTTTAATAAATTAGGAGAGGGCATTGTGGCCTCCAAAATGATAGAAACAAACACTGATGTTCACAGATATATGGTCCAGTGACTCAGATTAGATTTCATATATGAAACACCTTCATTCCTATTGTTGCAATAAAATGAGCTTATCCTATTTATTTTAATTCCTTAGTGTCTTTATAGATCGTCTGATACAGTCCATAGTAATGACATTTGCATTTGAACGATTTTCTCATCTAATTCACTGAATGTTTGGTCTTCACTGTTAGTTACAACTTAGTATAAGCTGGGCACATATCCATTCAATGGGTTAGAAGGCCAGGAAGGACACTGTGAGGATGCTTGACTTATAAAGGAGGCATCTGAACATACCTAACCTCTTCTTCCTCTTCACTCTAATGTTTCATTTTGAGTTTTTGCTTAAGTGGTAGACAAAATACTGATAGTATTAATATAGCATTTTAATTCTGCTTTTTTGAAAGAAAACATGAACTATTAGCTACTTGGTTATGTTACAATAATGGCTGTCATTTTTGTTTTTAATAAATTGACTTTAATGATCAACACTCCAAGGCATCCCCCTTTGCTGCTGTGCCGCCTCCGCCTCTGCCGCCGACCTCTTCCCCTGAATTCACCACACTTGCTCCCAGGAGCAGGCTGACTTCAAAGGCTTGAGTCCAGCAAACTTGGGGGAGCGGAGGTCGCCCCCAGGCAAGGCAGCTAGGGACATGAGAGAAAATACTCTGGCTAGCGAGGGACACCCTTTTCCCGCATTGCCGCCATTGAAACACTTCCCTAGACCGCACTCAGCCTCAAGTACGTCTGTCTCTCTGACTGCCTGCCTGACTGACTATATATTGGAGGATGGGACAGGCTAGTCTATGTGTGTGTCTGTCTGTTTATCAAACGGAAGAGGAGACGACTAGTATGTCTCTATATTTGCCTGCCTACCTATGTATCTATCTAAGTATATATCTATATATCTATGTATCTATGTATCTATGTATCTTCTATCTATCTATCTATCTATCTATCTATCTATCTATCTATCATCTATCAATCTATCATCTATCTATCTATCTAGGGGAGGCATAGCAGTAGGCTAGTGTGTCTTTATATCTGTCCGTTGGAGGAGGAGGTTAATGTGTCTATATAACTATCTACATATTTGAAGAAGAGGAGGAGGCTAGTGAGTGTGTGTGTGTGTGTGTCTGTGTGTGTGCTGGTCTGTCTATCTATGTATCTGTAACTAAAGGTGGAGGAGGGTACTGTGTCTGTCTATAAGTCTATGTATGCATCTAATGGAGGAGAAGTATGCTTGTATGATTGTCTGTCTGTGTATCTATCAGATATCTATGAATGAACCTATATCTAATCGAGAAGAAGAAACCTAGAGTGTCTATCTCTCTGACTGTGAGAGGAGGAGAAGTCTACTGTGTCTGTCTCTCTGTGTGTCTGTTAGTCTGTCTCTGTTTTTATCTAATGGAGATAAAAAAGGATTCCCATGTGTCTGGCTATAGGTCTGTCTCTCTAACAAGAGAATATAGAGGCTAGTGTGTGTATCCATAAATCTCACTTTCTATCTATCTTATGGAGGAGGAGAAATAGACTATTAACTATTTCTGTCTATTATCTAATGGAGGGGGAGATTTGTGTGTCTCTCTACCTACTTAATTGAGGAGTAGGAGGAGGCTAGTGTGTGTGTGTGTCTGTCAATGTATGTATCTGTCTAGCTATATAATGGATGAGGAGGAGGAGGTTAGGATATATGGCTGTTTCTAAATGGAGGAAGAGGCTAGTGTGTCTGTCTATCTATTTGTCTCTCTGTCTAATGGAGGAAGCCTCCCAGTATTCCACCCACCTGGAGGGATGCCAATTGCCACCCTGAAGCAGCAATGGGCACCCCCATTGCACGCTGAGGGGGACACTGGATGGAAGCCAGAGGCTTGCCTGTGTAGCCCTTGCCTCCCGCTTCCGCCGTCTCTGTAGCTGACCCCGACCACCCCTCCTAGGCCCCCTCCCCCCTACGCCCACTGACCACAATGCAGCCGCTTCCCTGGAGACGGAAAACACAGAGATGTGCACCTCGTGTACCTAGAGTAGAAGAGACCGACCACAGGACCGGCCAAGGAGGAATGGGAGCAAATACACTGGCTTGGTTGGGCAGCCCCGTCTCCACAATGCAGCATCTGATCGCACCACGCCTGCCTCCTGGGCACAGGCTGACATGGAAACATGCATACTGTGAACTTGGGGCAGGAGAGACCGCCCGCGGTCAGGCCCTTGAGGAGATGGGAGCAAACTGATCGGCTCATCCGAGGCAGTCCACTCCCCGCAACATCCCTGTCTCCTGAGCTCACCTCGACAGCCTCCCAGGACCTGGCTGACAAGGAGAATTAATTCCTGCACACCTGGGTTAGCAGAGGCCGCCCCGAGGCCAGGAGAGGGGGAGATGGGAGGAAAATGACCAACTCACCAAGGCATCCCCCTTAGCTGCTGTGCCGCCTTCGCATCTGCCGCTGACCTCTTCCACTAACCTTACCACGCCTGCTCCCAGGAGCAGGTTGACTTCAAAGACTTGAGTCCATCGAACTTGGGGGAGAGGAGGCCGCTTCCAGGGATGGCAGCTAGGTACATGGGACAAAATCCTCTGGAGCTCCATGGGCACCCTAATCTCCTTTCGCCGCCGCCGAATCTCGTCCCCAGACCGCACCCCGACTCTTGTGAGTCTGACTCTATGATTGCCTGCCTGACTATCTATTGGAGGATGCGAGAAGCTAGACTATGTGTGTGTCTGTCTGTTTATCCAACGGAGGAGGAGGCGACTAGTATGTCTATTTGCCTGCCTATATATGTATCTATATACATATCTATCTATGTATCTATGTATCTATCTATCAATCTACCTACCTAGGGGAGGCATAGCAGTAGGTTAGTGTGTCCTTTGTTTGTCTGTCTGTTGGAGGAGGAGGTTAGTGTGTCTATAGAACTATCTACCTATTTGAGGATGTGGAGGAAGCTAGTGAGTGTGTGTGTGTGCATGCTGATCTGTCTATGTATGTATCTGTATCTTAAGGGGGAGGAGGCTACTGTATGTTTCTATCAATCTATGTATGCATCTAATGGAGGAGGAGTAGGCTAGTATGTCTGTCTCTCTGTCTATCTATGAGATATCTATGTATGTACTTCTATCTAATTGAGAAGAAGGAGGAAGCTAGAGTATCTATCACTCTGTCACAGGAGGAGAAGACTAGTGTGTCTGTCTCTCTGTGTGTCTGAGAGTAGTCTCTATCTATATCTAATGGAGAAGAAGGAGGATTCACATGTGTCTGGTTATCTGTCTTTCTAACAGGAGTAGGTAGAGGCTAGTGGGTGTATCCATCAATCTCACTTTCTATCTTTCTAATGGAGGAGCAGCATAAGTCTATTAAGTTTGTCTATCTATTATGTAATGGAGGAGGAAATTAGTGTGTCTCTATACATCGTTAATTGAGGAGTAGGAAGAGGCTAGTGTGTGTGTGTGTGTGTGTGTGTGTGTGTGTGTGTGCTAGGCTTCACATATATTGAAATGCCATGGCAATGTGATAGCACTCTGCTGAACATCTGTAAACAGGCAGGAATTTCATTTGCAGAACTGTGCTTCTCTCTGGCCCCTGGATGTGCTTTTCTCTGTTTTCTGGAAATTGAAGGGCTCTGGCTTTCACTGCCCTCCTTTGACAGAGATGCCACCAGATATCTTTGCATCTTGAAGGCTAACACAAAATCAATTGGTGCGATTATGCAATTTAGCTGCATTTGTGGTCTTAATTTATCTACTGGCATCTGTAAATGACTTTGTTATAAAAAATTCAAAGGCTCTGCTAAAAGCCAAATTAAGCTTGGTAGCAACACAAAAACATCATCAACCAGGGAAATGTCTAAAAGCACCAGCAAACAAGGAAACATCAAGTGATGTCTGGAAAGACATAAAATGTGATGTCAATTCATTAAGTGCTGAATATTGTTATTTTAGTTGAGATCTGGGTAAAAGTGTATTGCTGGTGGGTTTGCCAAGTATGTCTACTGGGAGCCAATTTACCTTTTTCCTCTCAGATACTTCACAGGCAAGGTAACTAGGGCCTGCAGTTATTAGAAAGTTTTGGAAGCCAAAGTTCAATGCCTGCTCAATGAAGGAGAGGAAATAAATGAAGAAAAGCCATGCCTCTCTATTACAGCTCCAAAATAACTATATACATATATACTTGGTACACTTTGGATGTCAATAAAAATTATAAATTAAAAGTTATTTAATCAAAAGGCAATGGTCCTACAAAATTCATACAGAAAACAACTAACATATTAAAAGTGTTGATATTTGGGCCCCTGATGCCAATAACAAAGTTAGATACTAAATGAAGAAAAAGGTAGAAAAGAAGTTTTTCAAAGGTAAGGTTTATAAAATTATTTTTTTATCTGAATCTCATCAATTCTGTCAGATTAGTCACAGACAAAACTTGTCTCATGAAAATTCTGGTAAAATGTTGATATGACATGAAATTTAAAGGTTATTTGTGCTGACATCCTCATTTAAAAAATAAGAAAAAAAGATCCAAAAAGTTTAGTGATTGTGCCACTTGTGGTTGAGATTAAAATCAATCAGTCTATTAGCCAATGTCCTTTTCTCAGCTGTCTTTCTTTCAATTATATTTAGCAACATAAAAGGCCTGCCTCCATTTTGGTAATTTTTAGCTAAAGGGATTTATTCACTGAACAGTGGTCTTTATTTAAAGGCCAGTGACAGATTTAAAGTGTTAGAATTATACCTAACATAAAAGTTCAAGGAAGTTCACAAATGCAAGACAGTGAGCAAATAAGAATGGATTCTAGGGGGTGCTTTCAAATAGAACATGGGTCATTCTTCAAATAGCTTGAAGGGTCAATGAATTGAAGATTTACTAGATAAGGAATGTTGGTCTTTGGTCTCTGAATGAAAACACCACAGTAGCCCAAGTTTCAGATCTTACAATTAGGTGTTCGTCATGCTTTCTATGCATGTGAAGAGAGAGCTCTCTAAAGGTTATGAGACAAGTTGACAATATTCTTTATAGATGAAATCTAGCAATTTATGTTGATTTTCTTTCCAGACATATCAATAACCCACTGATGTGTATATGGAGGGAAGATGCTTAAAAGTTAGGCACTAATTATCATTTAGCATCTAGGTGTCTCCGAGTTATTTATATAGCAGAATTTATCATCTGGAGAAACAAAGTACATTTAGTGTTACCAGCAGAAGCAATTGCCTACAATGATATAGTTGAGCTTTCGGTGAATGGTAAAAGGATAAACTGAACTATGGCAACAATCACTGTAATCACAAAGAATGCAGCCTTTGCCCTGTAGCACTGTATGCTATGCATTGTATGTAATAGGTATAGAACAGGATTGAAATGAAATATCCAGAACATTGTCAAAATGGAATTCACAGTGTCATCAGTCTCTTCCTCCTCCTATAATGTGGTTAATGATTTGTAACTGTGTCACAGCTTGCTTCAGTCAAACTAGATATACTGTAAAAGATTAAAATCTGTTGGCTCATAAATTGAGAGGCATTCACATATGCACATATTCATATACTACGTGATATCTCACTGAGCCTTATGTGATTGACAGGGAGGAATAATTTTCCTCTACCCTTCTAGATTCCTCTGGATGGTCTAGGAATAAAATTTGACATGAAATGGATTAACAGGAGAAAATCAAGTGAAAATTTAAAAACATGTATACATTGGAGAGACCCAGGAAGTCACCAAAATGACTGAAAACTTTACCTTAAATGCCATTTTCAGCTAAAGACAAAAGTGGATTTGGGGTTTAATGGCTTGGGACTTAAAAGGGGAAGAAGGCAATTCATGGAGATAGAAAAGCAAATGTTTGATAATGAAAAGTTTGCTGGGCCAAGCAGAGACACTGGGACACAGAAAGGAATAACAGACTTTAACAGACTCTTCCCTATCTACCACACTACTTTATACCAAAGTTATCTATGGCGTAAGCTCCCTTCCTGGAACATATCCTCTAACTATATTCTTTTAGGCAATTAAGGGGAAAGTCAAAGGTTCTTCCTGAATTTTTGGGGCCTTAAAAATAGTGAGCTTAAATTAATCCTTATGTCAAAGAGACACATTTTGGGGACCCCAAAGTTAGCTCCCCTACATGATTTATTTGACAAGTTTATATACCTAGAGTGAAACTGACTTTAGAAGAAGGGAAAAATCATTACTTCAGCCTGGTGTTTTCAAGAACCACTGAATGGAAGAGATGCCCCTGACCAAGAAGTTGAAGTAAGATTCAATGAGAAAATCAAAGCGTCCTAGGTGATAAATTGTTTGTAGCACAACCACCCAAAGGCAGCTGACATAAAATGGTGACCTGACACCCGTGTGCTCAACCATGATTAATTCCGATGCTGTGTTTGACAAGGATACCTAATGACGTTTTACCTATGCTCAATCACTTTTTAATATTTTAATATCGGTTCAGGTATTCTATGGGCTTTTGTAAAAACTGTTTTGAGGATAATTTAAAAATTTTATAGGTATCAAATTTTTTCCCATCTTAACAATGAGAAGATTATTATATATTTATATGTGTTACCCTTTTCCCCCCTATTTTTATATGTTTTTGCTTGCACTGGATATATATGTGCAATTTGCATGATACTAGAATCAAAATTCTAAATACATAAAATTTTTCTTGTTTTTCTTAGACTTCCTGATGAATATTTTTTTTAATCCTGAACATCTGAGTGGTAGTTCTTCCTAGATAAATTAGTCATTTCTCAAATTGATGAACAGATATAATAATTTAAGTGAAATTTGTTTGGTTAAATAATTGGAATTTAACTATATTTACATATATTTTAGCACTGTTAAATATATGTAGAAACACTCAAAGATGGGATAATTTTTTTTCAAGTGATTATAGTGAACTGGTTGTGAATAAGTGGAGTCCATATACTAAAAGTTTAACTGAAGAAAGCACAGAACACACACCAAAATAGAACATCAGCTGAGGGGGACCAGATGGCACTTCAAGAGATGAAGGACAATAAATAAGGGCCATATAAAGGAGGAATTTGACTCAAGGATTGGAAGAGTTTAGCTTTTGTTACGTCATAGAGAATTAACATAGCTTTATTTTTATTTTAGGAAGATTTATAAGCACCATGGAGGCTAGATTCAATGAGAAGGAATTGGAATTAATTCTAATTAATTAATTGTTTAATTAGAGCAGAACAATAAATTAATAGATGATTTCATTAGTGCAGGTGATAGGCAGTATATTCCTAAAGCAGATTGGGGCAAGGAGAGCAAATATGTGGCAGCGGACCATCCATGCTGCTGTGATGGATGCCGGTATAGAAGGATGGCAAAAAGTGTGACAGGCAACAGTATTCTGACGTTATTTGTTAACCAGGAGGAGAGCAATTATGAACTGAGCAGAGAAATTAGGTGAAGAAATGACACAGTAAGTAGAAGAGATAAATTTTAAAAGGGCCAACCAGATTCAAAACATGAAAAGAGTGTTACCATTTTCTTTGAAATTTTAATGTGTAGTTTTAATTCTAAATCATTCAATTTCCTCTTGCCTTTATTTAACTCATAAAATAGCACAACACTGACACTTTGGTGTTATTCAAAGCACCACGCATCCTGGGGGCCTGCATGGTCTTTTTACTCATTAAAAGCAAGCACCCAACTTTATAGTTCTGTTAATCTTTTACTTTTAAAAATATCTTCTTCATGGATAAGTCCCTACCTTTGTAGAAGATATTTCCAGATTTTATTACTCTTCGTCTTGTATCTAGAATTAGACCAAAATTCAGGAAGACTACGAATGTGGGATGGAAAACAAATTACATTGTTATTTTTAATAGGTTCTAACTGCAATTTGGCATTTCTTTTATGATATGGGCAACAAACTACAGTAATAATAGAAATCTAATGAACTTGCTTGCTATCAAGATAAATGCCATGTACATTCATATCATATTGTAGTTGTAACTCTCTCAAACTAACATTTACTCCCATTTCTACTTTCAAATTGCCCACACGATCAGTCATCTTTCTGTAGAGGCTCATGTGACATAGTTGTCCAACAACAAGCAACTCTGTGCCTCATCATTATTAAGTCACCAAACTTTAAATTGTCATATTTTCTTACTGCTTTCTAGTGTTCCCTAACTCAATTGTTATTTGATCAGTATGTGAAAAGAGGCAAGTCAAAGATTACTCTATAATATATTGTTCTAATCCAAGCTGACCAATAGACTTCACACTTTGAAAATGCTGTAAATACATTTTCTTTTTAGCTTGTAAGAGCATATATTACCATATCACATTTATGTTTTGACAACTGCATTTCAATATAATTTATTTTATTTGCAGTCAGGTATATATCATTTTTATGTAGTTAAAATGATTATCTGATGATAGTTTCACAGACTTCATGTAGCTGCAACTCATATTACATGTGGTTGGAATAAGCAAATCCTTACGTATTGTGATACAAATGACATTTTTTGCTAAAAAGATACTAGACTGCAGGGTCCTCTGTAGATTAAAATAGCCCAAAGGTCCAGAACGAAAGCAACATTTCAGCAGTTACCATTAGGACCTTAGCAAAGTTCATGTGTGATTGAATGGAAAGAAAGTTAGACTGTAAGTCTTGATTAGGTCATAACTCTGTCTTGGGCAACTCAAACTTTCTAGGCCCCTTTTCTACTATAAAATGTTGGATTTTTATTTGACAATTCTATCTTTGCTATAAATGTGATTGTATATGTGTTTTCCAGTTTAACATTGAGCTAAGAGGAAATGGGAGGTTTAGACAGAGATAGGTAAGGGTGAATTCAAATTGCAAGAATGACTTTTGAGAGCCAGGCCCACCGGAGACAGTGAATGATTCAATGGGGATCTGGATCTCCAGGAAGAAGTCATAAGAGAAATGTTTGAAAATCAGTTGGAGAGAACTGGGGCAATTCCGTCTTTCTTGGCATTACTTTCTATTATAATAGAAATATATTTCTCTGCCTATCTGAGGCTTATAGATTTGTGCTAATTTTTAAGGGAAAGAAGCTATTTTCTTTGGATTACTGAACTTTAGCCAATATATTTGAGGAACAATTAATTGACCTGTACCTTTCAAGGCACTGGCTTTGACCGTGTTTAACTGAACTTCTTGAATTACGCTTGCTATTAGACTGTATAATTTACAAATTATGTGTGTGCTTGGGAATACTATTTCTGAGCTATTAATAGTGTTTTATTTGATTCAGAAATCAAAGCAGTCTTTCTTATGGAATTTTATAACTGGCATTCTTTGTTCTACCACAAAGAGGTTCTCTTAAGTTATAAAAATATTAATTATAAATATTTCTAGGTCTAGGAATGTTCAGTCATAGCTGTCATGTGGGTCAATTTTAGGTTCAATTCTCCACTCTAACTTCTTTTTGAGATTTGACTTTTGGTTTGTCATATATTTTTTTGAGCGTGCTATCTGGTATAAAATATTGTGTGACTGCTTAAACTGTATATGTGTAAATACCAGTTTCACATTATGGACCTCTAATATAACCATGAAATGGTACAGTACCTCTTACCAAACACCTCTTGGAAAGGACATAAATCAAGCTCTCAAGATAGTGCTAGTGCTCATGAACAGTTTATAAGAGTCAAGCAAAGCTACTGGAAGATGAGAGAGCAGACATAAGCCATCCCTACCAAGCTACCCAACCCCGAGATCATACAGGCTGCAAATTGTCAGACGTCTGGGTAAGGTCACCATAGACTATCCAGACACGGAGAAGACAGCCCAGACAAGAACTACTCAGCCAACCTAGATTATTATGAAAATCATGAATGCTTACTCTTTTAGGCCTAGGGGTAGTTTCTGAGTAGCTTATTATACAACACAAGCTAAGTGATAGAAGGGTACTGGGATCTGGGAGTACTTTTTGGATGTTCTTTTTTTGTTTTGGTGGTATTGAAATATTTCATTTAGTTTTGTTTTGCTCTATTTTTAAATAGGCTTAACTGCTAATGAGTAGAAATCAATCTAGAAGACAGGTTTAGGTTCTAGGAAAAATAAGTGATATTTTTAGCTAACACTAAATAAAAACTAAATACATAGCATTTAAATAAGAAAAATTGGATGTGGAAGGATCTCTTGTAATTGAAAGAAAAGAGAAAAGGGTTGTTCTCTTGGGGTTTGGTGTTGGGAAGCCGAGGTGAGAATTATATGTTAGCTTTCCATTTCCCTGTGAGGCAGGATGGAGGGCCATCCACTGAGCCTGAGTGAGGAGATGGTTGACTGTTTTAAATACTGCTGTGAAGATGAGAAAGCTGGCAGAGGAATGTACTAGAAATGACAGTATCTTTTGAAAATGTGAAACAACTCTATAGCTGAGAGTTTGTTTCAATTTTGTGATTTTTGTTGCACAAAAATGCAGTGTATTTGTCATATATAAAATATACACTAAGCCTATTCTCTCCATATGTAAGTCTCTGAAAACACAATGTATACCTTTGAGGTCTGAGCAAGAGTTACTCTCACACTGCCCTGGTTGAAAGATCTCTAGATACTCTGTTGTCTTAATGCCTATGTAACCCTTAAATTCCAAGACCCAAAGGGAATTACTTTTTTCATTTTTATCAATGATCACTAATCCACATCTAGGTAGTGCAATTAAAAAAAATAAAAATTTTGTCAAAGTTTTAAATTTTTGGAGATTTCTCCCCAAAGCTCATATGCAGAATTTTTGTGGGAATTAATTTTGGTCCTAATTGACCTCTGGTTTTGAGTTAACTCAAGAAAGAAGGGCAATCATGGATAATAATTAATAATATAATAATAATAATAATAATACAAAGTATGGCTTAAGAAGCTAGATATCACTACTTATAAACACACACATATACAAAGACACACATGCCACATACATTCTCACACACATATTCATTAAATTCTCACAATGCAGCAACATATTTTTTACACATAAACACGCTGAGGAACAGGGAGGTTAAGTAACGTGTTCTAGGTTACACGACAGCAAGTGGCACAGCCAGGAGGCAAACCCAGGGAGTCTGGCTCCAGAGTCTGTGCTGTGAACTACTAGGCTGTTTTGCCTTTGGAAGGCTCTGGACCATTTTAATCATACTAGATTAAAATATGCACAATAGACATTCAGAGATTGCCAGCGCTATTTGACAAATGTTAGGTTATCAAAATTCAGACAAATGGTATCTTTCTGCTAGACAGAAATTATTTTGAACCAAACACAGATGAGTTGTGCATGGATCCAATTTTTAGTGACATCAGCAGTCAGAAATGTATAGATAGATTGAAATAAGAGGAATTACTTCAGTATTTATTTGGTTTTTCAAATTCTGTTTAAACATCATAGGGGTGTAGAACTCATTTTTCACCTGCACATAATTAAGAAATGATTATATAAATAGAAAAATGTGTATAATGTAGGAGAAATGCCTGAACAGCACTGTGCTGCATAGGGAGATAGACCTAAAATAAAAGGTAATAATAGTTTTAACAACCTTTATGCTCCTGAAATCAGCAATTAAATATATTCAAATCTGCAACGACAGAGTTCATACAATGTAATATGTACCTAAACATGGACATTTCTAATGATGTTGAAAGCCTAGGAAAAGGGATCACAAAACCCTGGTGTGGTTGTAATACTTAGGCAGTGGTTCCTGAAAGGGGAATAAAACAGCAAACTAATAAAACTGTTTATCTGATGACATTCAGAATTTCTGACTGTCATTCAGACAAAGCTTGTTGATAATCTAACAGTCAGAAACAGCTTATGGGCCTCAAAATACTGTCACCTGGATTAAAGTAAATATTTTAAACTATTGTAATGATGTCTTAATATGTAGAATGGGGTAAGAAGAATCTCTTCAATTTCTGTAAGTAAAATTTAATAAGAGTTGGGAAAAAAATGTAAAGGGTAAGTTAAGTTTCTGCTTTGGACAGTTATGTATGAATAGCCCCCAGATAGTTAAATCTTCCTGTATTTATTTAAATGAAGCACAAAGTTTAAGTTCAAGTTAAGAGTAGTTGGTCTAAAAATGTTTTTAAAGTGGCATGTACTTTAAATACATAAGAATACGTAAGGTACTTGGCATCTAACATTTGTTGAAGTGTGTTTGAATCTACCTCATAAAATATAAAATAAATATAGAACCTGCTTTCTAGTGTGAAAATTTTGGAATAAAAATTATATTTATATTTATACTTTGGCTGAATTTAATGGTACCTGAAGCAGCTAATTTCAGTGCCTCTGGAAAGGGCAAAACTGGAAGGATTCCGTTATACTAAAATTCCCGATCAACTTTCATTCTTTGTTATTGTTTTATTTCATTATAGCTGATGAAAGGGA
The DNA here is from genome assembly GCF_048773025.1 of Camelus bactrianus. Taxonomy (NCBI): domain Eukaryota; kingdom Metazoa; phylum Chordata; class Mammalia; order Artiodactyla; family Camelidae; genus Camelus; species Camelus bactrianus. The sequence goes on from NC_133546.1 coordinate 91,363,973, forward strand.
CCAACTCCAGAAGCCTGGTGGGGCAGTGATGAAGAGCAGTGTAGTGTCTATGAAAGCATTCTGCTTCTTCTGTTTTTGTTCTAGAGAGAATTCCATGGATTCTAATGCTTTCATCACCCACCTCTGTGCAATTATCACCTTTGCTAATGAAAACACAGGCTCCATAGAATTTAATCTCTCCATCCACAAAGAAGTCATTGTCCTTGACATCCCAACATTAGGGGCAGTAAGAAAAGGTGAACAGGAGAAAGTACATGGCATTTTCATGGTATTATAACCCATGTTTCCTAACGGAAAAACTACAAAGTAAGAGCACTTACATGTTCTTGTTAGTGCCTTAACTCCACTTGGCTCATTTTTATCCAAAACGTTGAGAAAAAGGTGAGGCAAGGTTTTATTGTCACTTTGAAATTTGGCTGTAACTACTCTCCTTTTATTATGCATGATTCTGCTAATGACCAGTCTCTCTACTAGCAAATAAGTAATTGCTTCTTCCTTTAACTATTTTTTTGCTCCATTATTAAATGTAAAATACCTATGGAAGACTCTACATAAGGGATATAAAATGTATCCAAAATAATTCATCATAAACTAAACCCCAACTTTCCACCCCCAGCTGAGCTCTCTCCACTACTTGTCTATGTTCTGCTCAGTTCTGACAATTTGCCATCACTGGAGTATGTATTGCACTTTTTAGCCTCAGTATGTTTACAGTTGTCATTCCATCTGCTAAAATACACATTCGCCAAAAACCTAGCCTATTTAAGCCCCAGTAGTAATGTGACTTTCATGAAATCATCTCCAATCATCACAATGAAAATATTTCTTCTAACTCCAATAGCATCATGTATAATTTTGAATCGTGTATCCCATGGTGTACTGAATTAGAACTGATTATTTACATAGCATATACTCTACTATTTGGTAAGGGCTTTGAAGGCAGAGCTTTGTACCTTCATACCTTGTCTTAGCCAAAGCCATCTTAAGCCAGCTTCTGCCCAACTTACCAGCTGTCCACATGTGCAGGGTTAGCCTAACCAAGATCAGCAGAGCCCAGCAGGTCAGCTAAACCACCCAACTGATTTGACATGAGAGATGAGAAGAAAACCAAATGATTGCTAATTTACGACAGAACACTTTGTGATGGCTTACTTTATGCTAATAGATAACTGCTATTGATTGCCTTTAAAAGCTCTGTTCATTCTAGTAAGTCAAATTGGTTTTGTTTCATCTGTTTTGAAAGTTACCATAGTATATCCTCAAGACTATTTCCCTTGACGTCTTGTTTTTGGTGTCCAAGGTATTTCTATTAGAGGCAGAGACTACTCAGAGCAAAGCATTAGGTTTCTCTGATAATCACCTGTCTCACTGTGGTCTTCAGGAAAGAATCTTCCAGGGGTGCTAAAGATCTTTCATATGCTAAAAATTTTATTAGCAATTTTCAGGTACTTCAGCTTCTCTGAGGACAAGTTAATCAAGTGATTCACATAACTACAACATCTTTGAGTGCCTACTCTGATCAGAAGCTCATCTAAATGCTGAGGTTTAACATGAGAATAAGACACTATCCCTGCTCTGGAGTTTTAGGATGAATGTGGTACATACTACTGATATATCACAGTGCTTGACATGTGCTCTGATGTCATACAGTCTCAGATTAAATCCAAGGTCAAAGAGTAGGTACTCTGCTTCTTTCTGTTACATAAAATAAAATTTGAATTAAGTGTATGAATCTGAGAAATAAGGATAACAATAGATGCCACTGAGGACTACTTTGAAACTCACAGTGAAGTAATGCATGTAAAGTACTCAGCATAATACTTGGCACATAGCAAGTGTTCAATAGAGGTTGGCTATTACTCTAAGTAATTAAATAAATTTCAACGTGATAGATGGCATATTAGAGGTGTGCAGAACGTATTGAGAACACAGGATGAATTGTTCTCCCTAGAAGAGCTACGTAAAGCTGCAGAGAAGGGGTGACATTTGATCTGGGACTTAGAGAATGAAGAGAAAATTAGGCAGAAAAAGCAGGAAAGACAATCCCAGATAAAATACTGGAATGAGCATAAGCTGAAAACATCCTTGTGTGTGAGGAATAGTATTCCAGTCTTGTTAGAACAGAAGATGTTTGCATTGATTAAGGGGTAGAGACCGGTTTTACTACTTTGAAATTGGGAGGGTATAAAAAATATACAATTCTAATTACTATCTAATGAACACCTACTACGGATCAAGCACTGTGTTAAGCTCTTACACTGCAAAATTTCAATGCCATTGTGGCATTGCAGGAACATTATATCCCACTTATTTGATGATAGATTGAAAAACAGATTTAGTTACTTGCCAAAGGCCACTGTATGGTCAGTTTGAAGTCATGTAAGCATTTTCAACCACAGGGTGATGTAATGGGTTTTACAATTTAAAGTCCAAATAAAGAGGGATTGGATTGGAGTAGGAAGAGGCTGAGAGAGATATATAAGGAAAATTCAAATAAGGAATTAAGTTCTGGACTGGAGCACTGGCAGTGGGGAGGATTACGGGTGACAGCCTGAGACACTTCCTATGACCTAATGAAGCCAGCCTGTTATTCTGTTGAAAAATAAAACTGATTGAAGATCCTCCAAGTCAGCCCTTATCCTGTGTATTAACAAACAGGATCTGGGGAAGTGCTTTTTCAGGTGTGTTAGGAAGGTCTCAATACTCCATTTTAGTATTATTGACCTCCTCTAGAACACCTTGCAAGAAATGACACCATGTCCTTCTAAGTCCCTGGGAGACTACAGAGGCAGAGCTATGATTCAGGCATGAATCTGTGGCAAAAATGCTTGAAGTAATGAAACAATTAAGCCCCAAAACTGTCTGGGTTCAAATTACAGCTCTTCTACATGCTAACTTTGTTCTATACCTGTGTTTCTTTCTATGGAGAATGGAGATATTACCTTTCTCATGAAGAAACATAAAATGATGTGACTGTAAAGTGCCTAGAACAGAGCAGGACAAGTGGTAAATACCTAGTAAATGTAAACCATTTTTACTATTATTTCTACTTCTAGAGTACATAAAATAATACTTTAAGTTACTTTTTAAAATAAAGACATATAAAGCCAAGGAAAGTTTACTGTAACATGTATTCTTCCAATAAATATTTCTTACCTGATAAAAATACAGAAATAAAATTTCCCTTAAACTTTTGTTTAATAGATAATTTTCAGTTGGATAAGAGCATTAAGAAAAAATTCCCCTCGTCCTTCCATCACATTTTTGTGTTTTTCCTTCTGTAAGTTAGAAACATGATCTTTTAATCCTAACCTGGCACAGCCCATTGTTGGTTAGTCAAGAGGAGATATGAATTATTGAGACAAGTTATGATTTTCATTTTTTAGATGACATGCATATTATTAGATTTTAAGATGACTGCAAGATTATGCTCCATTTTTTATACTCAATTTGAATTGTTCTGTGGATTTCAGAAAAAAAGAGAATTGAATTATCATTCTGCTAAGAGGATGGCTTACATCTTCCTACAGCCAGATAGAATTGGCATCATGAAATCAGTCCCTGACTATGTTAGCATATCCTACCAAAACCAGCATGAAATAGGGTAAAATAGAAAAACTCTTATGTGACACTTTCTTTATAGAGATTTATATTAACTTGCAGAAATTTCATTCATCGTCTTTTGACTTCTCATCAAAAGTAAATTTGATAGCTAAGTCTGCTCATTGAAATTTTATAAAAAAAAATTCAAACAATGTAATACTTCTTAATGTTAAAATGTATGCATTGCATTCTGTATATGATTTATGAACAAAATATCACATATGAGTGATATGGCACCATCATTATTATGACTATGTCAAAAATATAATTTATATTTAACAGAATCAGCCAATTCTCTGCCTTTATGAGTATAAGGCACTCAAACAATTCCACAAAAAAATACATTATCTTGGTTTAATCTATCAAACTTACTTCTACTCTTACTTTTTTCTCAAACAACATAGAAGAAGCTGATTTCCATGAAAGCAAACAATGATAATAATATGGCATTACATGATACATTCACTTTAAAGAAAAGGTTAATGCCAAAAGCCCAGTCATCTTTTTATTTTATTTTATTATTATTTTCTTACTGAACTATAATTTACACTGTTGTGTTATTTTCTGGTGTACAGCATAATAATTCAATTGTACATATATATTCTGTTTTATATTATTTTCCATTATAGATTAGTATAAGATATTGAATATAGTTCCCTGTGCTTTACAGTAGGACCTTATTTTTCTATTTTATACATAGTAGTTTGTATCTGCTAATCCCAAACTCCTAATTTATCCCTCCCCCTACCTTTCCCCTACAGTAACCATAAGTTTGTCTTCTATGTCTGTGAGTCTGTTTCCATTTTGTAAGTAAGTTCATTTGTATCATTTTTTAGGTTCCACATATAAGTGATATCATATAATATTTGTCTTTCTCTGTCTAACTTACTTCACTTAGTATGATAATCTCTAGGTCTACCCATGTTGCTGAAATGTCATTATTTCATTCTTTCCCTTTTATATGTTTCAGTAGTATTTTATATATATTTACACACACAAACACAACATTTTTATACAATCAACTGTTGATGGACATTTAGGTTGCTTCTATATCTTGGCTATTGTAAATAGTGCTGCTATGAACACTGGGGTGCACGTATCTTTTTAAATTAGAGTTTCCTCCAGATATATGCCCAGGAGTGGGCTCTCTGGATCATATATGGTAACTCTATTCTCAGTTTTTTAAGAAATTGCCATATAGTTTTCCACAGTAGCTACACCAAATTATATTCCCACCAGCAGTGTAGGAGGGCTTTCTTTTCTCCACAGCCTCTCCAGCATTTATCATTTGTGGACTTTTTAATGATGGCCATTCTGACCTGTGTGAGGTGATACCTCATCGTAGTTTTGGTTTACATTTCTCTGATAATTAGTGATGTTCAGCATCTTTTCATGTGCCTTTTGGCCATCTGTATGTTTCCAGTCATCTTAAATTTCACCAAATATTGGGAAAAGTGAATATATAAATTTGGGTCCATTATGTTCACTGAGGCCCTGAAACCTGTATGTGGAAGAGTAGAGTAGATGTTTGTTGATTTACAATAAATAATGCACAGAGGAAGGAAGGTGCTTAAATTTACTCACAAGAACTTACTTCCAGTTGAATAGCATATAAGCAAACATATATACTATTGCTGCCTATTGAGATTTTTCTGTTTGTAGACTACCTTCAAATAGATTATTGACATCAAGAGCAAGAATATTTTGGTTCTGGTAGTTCAGTGTGCTCTTTTTTCTTTCCCTTTGTATATGAAGAAGAAAATGTGGTTAGCATTGCTGGTCAGTAGATAATAGACCAAAAATAGTGAGACAAACTCTTTTAAGCCTATCTGCCCTGTCATCTCCAGTATACAACATCAAACTGTGAGTCAGAGGAACAGGAGGCAAGTTATAAAGCACTGAAGCCCAAGTCACACTATATGTGATGCTATGCTATAGTGAGAAAATCAACTGTTGAATTTATTTAACAAACTCCAGAAACCCATGGTTTGAAGAATTCTTAGTAGTTATGTACATATAGAATTGTGTATATTAATATTCTATACTTACATTAAATTCATACTTTAATTAAATAGTACTTATATTGAATCATGTTCTTTAATATAAATTGAAAGAAAGCACAATCACTAGAATTAGAGACATGTTCTGTTCAGTTATTGCTAACAAAGAATAACAAACATTTAGGTGATAATTTGGATGCTTGATACATAAAAAATGTGTTTATTGAAATATATTTTTAAAAGGTCGATCCTTCTTTTTAATTTTACTGTATTTTGTGGATTGCTTATTTCATTACTAATCTCATTCTGCATTCATAGACTAAACCAAGGTTATAATGAAAAAACAGGTGATAATAAAGTACATGAGAACTGTCTATGTGGCCAGCACCTATTTAACTCTTGCATTAGCTCTACAAAATAAGTGCTGTAATATTCATATACAGATCAGGAAATGGAGATTAAGAATAGTATCAAAAGTTGCACAGCAAAAATTCAAGCTCATGTGGTCTGACTCCAAAGTACATGCTCTTAAACACAACACTTTGCTGCTTTAAAATTGCACATAAATTCCACCACTTTTCTCACTTGTAGCGTTCAACAATGAAGGGACACATAGAAAAGAAAATGAAATAGGAAAGCTTTCATATAAACAGATTTGAAAGCAACATGGAGAGGAAATTCAACTGATGCAATTAATAGTAACTTTCCAGGATTTTTGCAATATCCACAAGATAATTTCCTGAACATCAGTAGTAACCATTAATCTAAATGTTTGCATATTTTGCCACCTTCCATATTCTTTGCACATTGGGCTTTCACTCTTTCTGACATCTTGAAGAATTTACACATCTGTGATCCACAATCAGCATGAAGGATAAAAGTAAGTCTGGTGAAATTAATTTCCTAGATACTTTATAAAAAATCAACGAGTTCTCAAACTAGTGGAAGAAATAGGATTTTTTCTGAGAAAAGTTGTGATCCTGTACACACACACACACACACACATATACATACATACAAAAAACTGCTGTCATGTAAGCAGTTGATTAGTCTGATTATTTGTTGGGCATTTATTGGAGAGAAGAAGATAATGAATTAGAAAAGGCATCTTCATTATTCATTCATTTATTCTTCAATTTATGATATATTTAAAAGCCTCCTTACTATTCAGAGTGAGGCAAGGCACTGTTCTCAGCATTTAGGATATAAAAGTGAATCATAGAGACATAGTCCCCATTTCCATGGTATTAATAATCTATCTCACAGGAAACCTCAAAATAGTAGTCAAGAGATGATAAAGGCCTGATCTAGAAAGATAGATTAAAAGGAATTCAGATGTGAAAAAGGTTAAGGAGGAAAACGCAAAGCCTTAAGAACTAAGGATAAAAAATAAAGAGGGGAATAAAATTAGTCAAAAGAGAAATCTGAAAGAAAATATTTTAAAATCTTCTTTATTGAAACATTTCATGACAAATTAGATCTGAATGACTATATCACCAAAATGATCAATTACATCTAAAAGTAACAATTGGCATTGTGAGACTCTAAAATCACTCTAATTAAATCAGGTCAAAAACAGTTACTCTTGTAATCAGTCTTGTATTAAGCATACATTTTTCTCTTGAGAAAGTCAAAGTACTCTTATCCTCCACACATCCATGAGGGGTAGAAATGAAGAGATTGTTCAGAGTTAGACAATATAAGAGATCTTATTCTTGAATGCCTTCCTTCTGCTCTTCCTTTATTTTCCCAATAAAATACGTGCATGGAGTACATCTTAAACAAATCCTTAAGTTTAGAAGAATTTAGGGCTATACTCTACTACAATTTTATGATAAATTAGGCTACATGATGTGGAAAGGTATTATCTAAGAGAGAGGTATACTCAGTGACTTGAAAAATTACAACATTCCAAATGACATTCCAAAAAAATATGCACACCTTTTACTTCAGGCCAAATTGCTAACCTCTGTTATAGTTGATGAAGCTCAGTTCAGGAAAAATGGTCCCACTAGGATGAAGAAGATAGTATAAAAACACGACATTTGACACTGGGTCAAGTGTGCGGCTTGATTTACGCTGTCTGACATAGGCTTATGGCTTATGATCAGGAAGTCTGTAGGAGAAAACAGCACTAATTTTACTGACAAGAAAGCAAAGGGGAAAAATCAGAAGTAGGGTGGAAAGGCTCTAAGATGAGTAATAATAGTGCAGGGAAATAGCACTTACTCTGCTAGTCTGTAAACATAAAATCTAAATATAATGTTGCACTTTTGAATTTTAGTAAATACAATGGTTAAATTAGAAGAAATGAGAACATTAAAAATTTCATATAAGAATAAAGACTGGAATACTTCATCTCAAAGATCCTGAGACAAATAAGCATCTGAAAAGGATTTATTACAGAAACCAGAAAAAGGACTGAAAGCTAGTAGGACTGAGAAGTAATAATGCCTAGAGATTAACAGCACAGACTCTGAAGCATGACTACTTGGTCTGGAATCTGACCACACTACTTACCAGCTGTGACTCTGAGTAAATTAAGGGTAATTAAAAAAACTCAATTTACTGTGAAGTAATTAATGTTTGACTTGTAGAAATGAAGACTGTAATATCTATCCTAGTTTTCTTTATTGCCATAGCCTGTGAATATTTATAAAGTTTAACTATTTTTATCTTCTGCCTAAATATTCACTGATTAAGATACACTGTGATGCTTCATTTTGTGATATGAAGAATAGTGAGTTGATAGTATGTCAGAACTAGAAGCAGTGACTTATAATACATTGTGGATGGGTCAATGTGTCTTGGGCAAAATGTACAATATTTGCATTAAATCAGTTATAAACAGTTTTAATTATGCAGAGAAGCATGTACCTGGGCGTTGGGCAGCCGAAGTGGTAAACTACATTGGGAATTTTTGCTAGTGATGTTGACGAGTAACTAGAGCCTTTTTCCTGCTACCTTCGGACTTTGGCATCCAGCTCACCAGTATGTGACTAAAGCTAAGCCAGTCAAATTGTATCACTTAGAATAGTGAGCCTGCAGTGAATATCTGACTCTGACTCTGGTGTTAATAACCTAAAATAGCAGTGAAAGTTTAGGATTCATTCCACCAATCATAGTTTGAGTACACTGAAGACAGTGACACTGTAATCAAAGGCCCAACAGTGTTGTATTAAGTATCCACTGAGAGTAGTAACCCAGCTATGGCGGTCAGTTTTGTGCTGCACCATAAACAGAGCTGCTCTGGAGGTCTTTGGGAGACGTCACTGTGTTCTCAGCTTTTCTCTTTCCCCTTCTACTTTCTAGGTGTTTGTTTTAAAAGGTTTTCCATACATAGATTCTGTGAGCTTCATCTTATACTTTCGATAATCCATCTTTTAATTATATTAATTGGAATTTATTTTTGCAATTTATAGCTAAGAACTATGACACATGAATAGATTAAGAATAATATATGTGGGTTGATTGCAGGTTGCAAATAATTCTGAAAAGTTTAAAAATAACAAAATCACCTATGTGGGAACAAAAATGACCAGCCCAAGATTTTCTGACAAATAAGATAACTAACTTATAAGTAAACCCAAAAAATCACTTGTGGAAATATTTTATGATCATTTTCTTTTTCTAAATTAAGAATTTGGTGTTTTAGAGCAGTTTAAGGTTCACAGCAAAACTGAGGGTAAGGTACAGAGATTTCCCACACATACCTGCCCTCAAACATGCATAGCCACCCTCATTATCAGTATCCCCCAGCAGAGTGGTACATTTGCTACAATTTATGAACACTGACACAGCATAATCACCTAAAGTCCATAAGTCCATAATTTATATTAGAATTCATCCCTGGTGATGTACATTCTGTGTATTTGGACAAATGTATAATGACACGTATCCAACAATATACTATACAGAATAGTTTCACTGCCCTAAAAGTCCCCAACAACAGCAGAATAGCATCTTCTTCTCAAGTGCACATGGGACATTCTCCAGGATAGATCATACGGTAGGTCACAAAACTATTCTCAAAAGATTTAAATACTCAAAAGATTTAGATGACACATATATCATTTTCTTTGATTACAACAGGGTGAAGTTAGACATCAATAACAGAAGGAAAATTTTTTTTAAAAAATTAGTAACATGTAGAAATTAAACAACACACTCTTAAAATCCAAAGAATAAATTGTAAGGGAAATTAGAAAATAAAGAAGAATGAAAACAAAAATGAAGCATGCCAAAATACAAAGACGCAGTGAAAGCAGTACTCAGAGGGCTATTTACAGCTATAAATGTCAACATTAAAAAGGAAAAAGAAAAAAAACTCTCCAATCAATAAACTAAATTTACACTCAAGAAAAAAAGAGAAAATTTCAGCAGACCTATAACAAGAGATTAAATCAGGAATCAAAATCCTCCCTACAAAGAAAAGTCCTGGACCAGGTGGCTCTACCCGTGAATTCTACTAAACATTTAACTAATTATTAACACCAATCATTCTCACCCTTTCCAAAAAATTTTAGAGGTGGCAATACTTCCTAGATCATTTTTTGTTGCCAGCATTACTCTGATACCAAAACCATATAAAGACATCATGAGAAGATAAAACTACAGACCAATATTTCTTATGAATATGATGCAAAATCTTCAACAAAATATTAGCAAATAAAATCCAAAAACATATTAATAAAATTATTAGCCATGATTAAATGAGATTTATACCAGTACATGCAAGAGTGGTTCAGCATAAGTAAACCGATGAAGGTAATACATCACATTAACAGAAGTGGAGCAAAAAAAACTATATAGTTATCTAAATTGACTCAGAAAAGGCTTCTGACAAAATGTAACACTCTTCCCTGATAAATACTCTCAGAATACTGAAAGTAAAGGTAAAATTTCTCAATATGATAAAGGGTATTTATGAAAAACTCAAAACTAACATCATACACAATGGTGAAAGACTGAAAACTTTCCCACTATGATCATGAACACAGATGTCCATTATTACTGCATTCAACATTGTACTGGAGGTTTTAGTCAGAACTATTAAACAAGAAAAATAAATATAAGGCTTCCAAATTAGGAAGATGAAAAATCATCTCTACTCATAGATGACACAATTTTATATATAGAAACCCCCCCAAAAAATTCATAAGAAAGCTAATAAACAAATTCAACAAGGTTGCAGGGAAAAGATCAACACACAAAAATCACTTGTGTTTATATACACCAGTAATAAATAACCCAAAATGGAGATTAAAGAAGAAATTCTATTTACAGTAGCACCTGAAAAATTAAATAATTAGAATTAAATATAACCAAGGAGGTGAAAGACTTGTATGCTGCAAACTAGAAAACAGCTGAAAGACGTTAAAGAAGACCTAACAAATGGAAAGACATCATGGTCATGGAGTGAAAGAGTTAATACCCAAAGCAATCTGCAGATTTAACACAACCTCTATCAAAATTCTTACATTCATTGTTTTGGCAAAAAAAAAAAAAAAAAAAAGGAAAAGCCAGTCCCCAAACACATACAGATTTGCAAGGGTCTTGATTAGCTAAAAACAATCTTGAAAAAAAAAGAATGTTGAAGAACTCACTTCATAATATCAAAACTTACCATAAAGCTACACTGGTTTTAAAGATACTGTACTAGCATAAGGACAGACATATAAACCAAAAGAATAGAATAGAGAGCCCAGAAATAAATCTTCACATAATGAATGGTCAATTTATATTTGACAAGAGTGCCAAGACTATTCATTGGGGGAAGAACAAGTCTTTTCAACAAATGGTTCTGGGAAAAATGGACAAAGTATAAATCTGGACTTTACCTACAACCATAAGAAAACATTAATTAAAAAGAGATCTAAAATGTAAACTCAAGAGCTAAAACAATAAAACTCTAAGGAAAAATAATGGAGAAAATCTCCATGATACTGAGTCTGTCATTGACCTATGAATATGACATCAAAGCAAAAGTAACAAAAGAAAAAAATAGACTAAGCTTTATTAAAATCAAGAACATTTATGCATCAAAAAGCAAAAAGATAATATAATGAATGAGAGAAAATATTTCAAATTAAGTGTGAGATTAATATCCAGATTATATAAAGGATCCTTTTAAAAATACAATAAACAGCCCAAATAAAAACTGGTTTGAAACAAGATTTTCAACAAAAATAAACAAGTGACCAATTGCTTGTGAAAAAAATACTCAACATCAGTAGTTATTAGAGACCTGCAAATCAAAACCACAATAAGATACTATTTCACACCTGCTAAGATGGCTAAATAATAAAATAAGTAAGTAAATAAAAAGCTCCAGTATAACAGTTGTTGGTGAGGATGTGGAGAAACTGGATCACTCACGCATTACTGTGGACAACGGAAACTGGTAGTCACGTGGAAAACATTTCAGCAGTTTCTCAAAAGATTAAAAACAGAAGTACCATATGACCCAGCAATTCTACTCCAAGGCATATATCTTAAAGAATTTATAGCAGGGACTCAGATATTTGTATACCAATGTTCATAGAGGCACTGTTCACAAAAGGTGGAAACAACCTGCTGTCCATCTTCAGATGAACAGATAAACAAAATGTGGTCTATGCTTCATTGGAATATTATTCAATTATTAAAAATAATGAAGTTTTATTTTATTTTATTTATTTTTAATTTTAGAAGGGAAGCCCCTTTTTATTAAACTTGTACATCTTACTTTCTTCCTTTCAGAATCCTAATAAAAAACTTATGTTTCTGCTTACTTAAAAAAACCAAAAAACAAATGAAGGAAACTATTAAAACATCACTTTTGTGATGGGAAAGGAGAAAACAAGATTCAACATAAGTATAGAAAACTGTATCAGGAGCAAAGAAATAATTCGAAGAGGAGCTTACTTCAGTCTAGGGCCAGACCACCTGCACACACAGCCCTAACCTAAGAGGATTTCCAAAGCAAACCAACCCCAGGAGACCAGGGAGCAAGCCCTAAGAAGTTTGTTACTTCTGAAGTAACAAACAGAAAACGAATGATCGCACAAATACAAATCACTTTATTTGAAAAAAGTACACACGCATTCAACACGTCTCCCCTCCCTTCCCAGGCTCTCTTTAATCAACAGCTGGTGGAGGAGGGCAAACCCTTACCGACAGGGCGTTCACAAAATGTATGTGTTCTTTGCCAGTTGCCATTTGTAGTCCCCAGAACTCCAGACGGTGCGGAGGGTGCACTCCTGGTGCCAGTGTGCCACCCTGATCAGGCAGACTATGGAGACTCCCAAGAGGATCAGGACCATCACGGACAGCCCTGCCAGGACCACCATCACTTTAGTGCCGTGGGGCAGGGCAGGATACAACTCCTTGCCAAAGCAGCGCTGCATGCACTCCTCCTTGGAGGGGTAGCTGTTTTTATTGCACTGGCACCCTCCATAGTTGAAGTTGTCAAGAGTTCCTCTCGGCATTAAAGTACCAGCGTGGGAAGGCTGCGCGGCAAGGCCCAGTGACCGCCTTGGCAGTGCAGTATTCTTCATAGTTGAAAATATCACTGGAGATGTCACCAGCATCCTGATTTCTAAGAACACTTGGGACAGAGGAATCTGCTCCATTCCTGCTGGTGGCCGGACCATCAATGGTGTTTTCTGTGACACCAGCACATTTTGCAAGACACTCCTCCTTGGTCATATAATTATCATCATTCCCTTCACAGCCTCCATACACAAACTGCTGGCAGTATCTGTCAGTGACATTGTAGGACCACCTAGGGATGGCGGCCCAGCATCTTCCCACTATTTTCAAACTTGGCAAAATTCGTGGATGACACATTCTCCATTGGCAGCCTCAGCCCCAGAGAGGAGCAGCGCTGCCAGCAGAGCGAGGAGAACCCAGCACCGCTTCCGCCTACACAGCTGCGCCAAGACAGGCTCCACCTGGCCGCGCGCCACCAGCCGTTGGGGTCTCGGGATCAGGTGCTGGAAGGGCCTTTCCACGCACATGCACTGGAGCGCCTCGCATTCAGGTGCGGGTGCTCGCAGATGGTCCCAGTGTGTGGTGCTGGCTCTCGCCATGCAGGAGATGTCCGGGAAGCCCTTTTCTCGGAACTTAGGTGTGTGGAAACCCTGGCTCCTTTGCCCACGATGCTTCAGTCCGCTCCTCGCTCACCCCTGACTCTCCCCCAGTTCAGAACCCCGCTGCACCCACAAACGCTTGGCGGGCACTAGAGGTAATGGCGGCCGCTTAAAAGCAGCTACCCAAGGTGGTCCAAGAATGAAATTTTAATGTATGCTACAACACGGACCTCGTAATCATTGTGCTTCAAGAAGTAAGCCAGATATAGAAGGACAAATATTGTATGATTCTACTTACATGAGGAACCTAGAATAGGCAAATGCATAGAGACAGATATAGTAGTAGTATTTTACCTGGGCTCAGGGGGAACAGGTGTTACTGTTTTCATGAGTATAAACTGTTTTGGAGGATGATGAAAAAGTTTTGGATATAAATAGTGGTGATGGTTGCACAATATTGCGAATGTATATATAATGCTACTTAGGTATATACACTTTTGGTTAAAATGATAAACATTGTGTATATTTTGCCACAAGAAGACAACAAAACAACACATTTATTACCTCCCAGTCTCTTCAGTCTTTCATAAGATTGCAATCAATGTGCTGTCCAGCACTGAAGTCTTATCTAAAGGTTCTACGGGGAAATAATCTGCTTTCATACTCATGTGTGATTGTTGGCTGGTTCAGTTGCTTGAGGGTTACTGGATTGAGAAGCTTAGTTCCTGACTTGCTAGTGGCTCATGCTCAGTTCCTTGCCACATGGGTTTTTCAGAATGGCAGACTGCTTCATCAAAGCCAGAAAGAAAGGGAGAGTATGTTGGAAAAACAGAAATCACAATCTTTTATAACCTAATCACATGAGTGACATCAGTGACATCTCATCATCTCTGTCATATTTTACTGGTTAAAATTAAGTGACTACAGTCAGAGGGAGAGGATTATACAAAGATAACATCTCAGGAGGCAGGGTTCTTTGGGGGCCATCTTAGAAGTTGCCTTGCTGCAAAGAGATTATATAAAATGATACCATAGTATGTGCATGAAAATTATTATCACACTATTGTGTCATCATATAATACCAAACCAAATGTTTCTGAATATTTAGCAACATGTACCCAAGGATTCAGATGACAGACTTGAATATTCACCTTTAGTCTATATTTTTCTTGTGCCACAAAACCCAGCCACAAAGATAAACACTTTGATACGTCCAACATTTCTTTTTGAAATGAGAGCATTTTGCATGCCATCTTAGATAAATAACATTTTTTGAAAGATGTTCAAACTATCTGGCCTTCTGCGATTTTGCTTGTTTATTATTGAACATCAATACTTTCTTCCAACAACTTGACACGCCATTATTGTGACTGTAAATCTGTGCTACATCTTTGTAGAATTGTAACTGATGCCCAATGACATCTAGCTGGTACCTTAAATTGTTTATCAATAAAATTATGTCTTTGAATAATATACAAACATATAAGAGTGTGTATAAATGTTTGTATATGTAATTTGTGCATATTGACCCCAAATAGACCTATTATTTCTAAGAAAAAAGTGGTAAATCCTAAAACTCTGCCTCAGTTCTTAATAAAATAAAACATTTTTCATCCTACCTGGTCTCTAAGCTCTGATTAAATTGACTAATTTACTCATATTTCCATAAGATTTAAAACAGACATGTCTTAACTGCCTATCAAGTGGCTGCACAGGCTCTAGTTAATTCCTGGCATGAAAAAGCCTGCTTCATTTCCTTTACTAACTGTGAACTTTGGGGCAATTTATTTAGTAGCCCTTGGTTTCGGTTTTCTCAGGTGAAAATTTGATTAATAACATTTTCTGCTAGATAGGGATATCATGAGGATTAAATCAGTTAATACTTATAGAAGTCCTTAGAACAGTGTCTGTTATATCTCTATATAAATACATTTAGAGATAGAGATAGATAGATACGGAGGGGTAGAGGAATGATTGCTTACAGCAAAAATAAAATGTTGCAACAAATGTATTTTTATTGTCTCTATCTCAGCTCCTCGTCCTAGGAGCTCTAGTTTTCAGCTTGGTGTGGGTTGGGGGTGAGGATTAAGAAGGTCACAGCAAGGTTGATGAAACCCTCGAGCTTCCAAAATAAATATAACCGTAGTTTCTGCTTTAAAATAATCAACAACAACAACAAAACATTCTTTTAGGTTAAACAGTGTCTTCCAGATAATTACTCAGTTGATTCAATATTTAAACTTCCTTTCAGGGTTATTTCTCTCTTCCTAATCACTCTTCAATTAGTTTCTTCCCAAATATAGCTTTTTAAAAATCTTTAATGACAGCACTGATCATTACAGTTCTCTTAGGGACAAAGTAATGTTTTTCTCTTTTATTACTACTCTGTTAAGGTAGAGAATTTTCAGCATCACCTGCTAAGTCTTTTCCTAAGTTATTTTCCTCATGAGCTGGCTCAGCGGTCTACAATAAGAATTCCACCATTACTGAGTTTGTCTATTCCAACTATGCATTCAGAAATAAAGTGGTAATTGGTATGAAATACTAATGGTATTTGATAACCAAGTCAATTTATAGCCTGTGTTTAATAATCTTGAAAAGTTTGGAATTTCCCTTTTCTCTGTAACATTCTAACAATTGTCTTACGTTTCATTATGGGAAGGTTGGAAAAAAGACTCACAGTATATTAGTTGTGGGAGGATCTCAGGTCCTAGTCCTGTTTCCTCCAAGTCTAGGGAGTGTGATTACAGTGTCGTCCTTAGAAGCACAAACCCTGGGACCAGACTGCCTTGCTTAACACTTGCTCTGTAACTCACAAGCTAGGTGAGTGTAGGCAGTTAACGTTCTAGGGAAACTGTTTCTCCTCAGTAAAATGAGGCATGTGAACACGTATTTCACAGGTTTGCTGTGAGAATTAGCCAAGTTAAATAATTGACAGCTGACCTCTGAACCTCTGAACAACATGGGTTTGAACTGCACTGGTCCAATTATAAATGGATTTATTTTCATTTAGTCCTATACAGTACTGCACGATCCTCAGACTGAATTGAGGGTGCAGAACTGCAGATAGGGAGGACTGACT
The DNA here is from genome assembly GCF_048773025.1 of Camelus bactrianus. Lineage (NCBI taxonomy): Eukaryota > Metazoa > Chordata > Mammalia > Artiodactyla > Camelidae > Camelus > Camelus bactrianus. Next base: position 91,380,730 of record NC_133546.1, read on the forward strand.
ATGGGACTTGAGCATCCACAGGTTTTGGTATCCATGGCAGGTCCTGGAACCAAACCCCCAAAGATAAAGTGGGGCACAGTATACCTCTTAAAGCAGGAATATTAAAGCAATCCAACTACTGAGGGGCACAGGATTCTTCTGAGGGCTGGCTTTGATTTAAGAATTCAAGAATCTCCAGTGACTTTGGCAAACATTGTACTATTCTACAGTCTAGAACTTTTCCATCATGTAACTTCCCCTTTATCCTTCACTTGAGGTCAGACTTCCTTCAGGGTCTGATGACTATCCAAGCTCCTCCTGGATCTCTCTCCATTTGTTCTTATAAGCATTGAACATAATAAAATCCTTGCACATTTATTGTCTTGATATTTGCCTCTCAGAGAGTGTGTAGCAAAGGACTTGTTATCATTTGCGTTAACCAGGAAGCAGATTCTGAGATGAAGATTAGCATACAATAAGCTAATGATCATTCTTGAAATATTTATCTGTGAGAATAATAAAGGGATCATCATCTGGGGAAAGGAAGAATTTGAGCTTCATGTAGTATTAACAAAGGTATCAGCAGAGCCTATAAGGAGATTCCAGTCAGAAATGACTTTTAGTATGTCCCAGTTTAGCACTGTGTCTCAATTTCACCTTTGCCTCTGTCAGTCATTGCATGCAGACAACCCCCGGGAGTGGAGTGTGGCTTTCCAATTCAACTGAAGGGAATATCAATGTATTGTATAATTATATTTTAATGAGTTTCTAATCTAGAGACAAGGTTTTGCATAGTTTCATATAACTTAATTAAGTAGACTCTACTTTTGGGGCTTGACCTATTCAAATACTAAAATGTATATACTGAATATTTCAATACATATTTATGAAACTATCTTATAAATATATATTTTTATAGAATTTTAAATCAGTTAATGGCTTCTGATATTACACATTAAGAACCTTCACTAATTGCCTATATTAAAAGTAAAATTTTTATATGGTGCCATAAAACCACATAATAAAGTATTATTAGTCTCCTATACAAAGTATTTAAAAAAAATCCTAGGTTGGGGTACTCTGAAACTTAATGGTTTCTTCTGTAGTACTTTTGTAGAAAGACAAAATAGGTGCTAGATATACTCTTAGCCTTGAGAATATATTATGGTATTCTATAACTCTAAGAATTCAAGAATTCTTAGGGGTTCCAAGCAGAGCTAAACTACTAGGATCATTTACCCACTATTATGTTACTGACTATAACCTATGTAACCTGTCTGACCAGTAATCTTCACTATATTTAAATCAAGCAGGATTTTTCCATAAGTGAGCATTTTCTTGGAGCTTGCAATACTTATCCTAGGTTTCTGTGCTGTTAATTAGCCTGTGAACTCCAAAAATTAAGACTCTGCTCCAACTAATTTGCAAATGACCTCAGTATTACCATTTCCATAATATATTTTATATAAACAAAGACAGTTTTAAAAATATATACCAAAAGGTATAATGTGATAATGGATATTCTAAAAGAATTTTCTAATATTCTGACATTAAAAAGGTTGAACAGATGCTTCAGAGACTTTTGACTTTGATTTGTTAGTTATTCATCATTGGTCACCACTCTCCTACATTTGATAGAGCATGAGAAGTGCTCCCCAAATATCAAAGTAATCATTTTTGTGATTCCTATAAATACAAGCTCTGGGGAAAAGACAACTGAACAATCAAGATAGGGTAAAGGCAGGGAAGTATTTTATTATAGGCCACTTCAAAGATCAGTTCATACTGCCCATAATAACAAGTTTACATGATCCTGCCTAAGTCTGCTATTAGCAATTGCACAGTTACATTATGCATGACATTTGACTATTCATAGAAAAGAAAATGTACTGTATTCCATTAGTGGTTTCCTATGAGTGTAAGTCTACAAATTACTGGTGATGTTTAGGCTGATGTGTTACTCTTTTGCATATTTATAATGCTCCTGTCACACTCATTATTAATATGAATGCAATGTGAGGTATTAAAGATCAATATGATTTCTATCAGTTTCAGATTCTGTTTGTGCTAAAACTCTTATGCAAATATGATAGTGTATTTACATTCTGCACTTATGCATGATCATGAAGGAATCTTGTGCTTTACCTTATATCACAGCTGGTATACTAAAAGTGTAAAAAGACACCTGAAATAAGTTAAAGTAAATGCTATTATTTCTGAAATCGGGAAATGATGAGAATCTCCAGTGGCTGGATAGCCTTTTGATTCAGAACAACTTATAAGTTGTTGACAGTGTCTAGGAAGACCAGCACATCATTTTTCCCCAAAAATGCAGATTTGTTTTTAATGGCAAATATTTCCAAAAGAGGTATTTTATAGAATGCAGGTTTAAGCAGAGTTTCCTGGACTCTAAGAAGTGTATCTTTCCCTTTATTGTGTGTGTGAGTATAAAGATTTTTGTGCCACATGCTCCTATATGATTGGTCCCTTAAGAAAGTTTAAAATTCTGTGATGGATAAGAACAAAATATATCTTACATTGTCAGTGTGCCTGTCACAAATTAGATTTGGGACATTTTAGTTCCCTGATCTCAAGAATTTATACACTTTCACGATGAAAATAAATTACTGAAGATTTTGCTTCCAGCTTTGACAGTATAGACATAATCAGACCACAAATACTAGTAATATTTTTTTAAGGAAAAAAAAAAACCAAAGTGGAAAACAAACACAAATCTGTGTTCAAAGGCACTGGAGGGTAGTCAGTACTCAGGCCAAGATTTAAGAAGAAGAAAACACATTGAGGTGACCTATATTTTTGAAGGCATTGTTTTTTTCCCCTCGGTAACTTTGGCTGTCAGAAAGCAGGAACCTTCAGTTTGTAGCAATCTCACTGACTTACCAAGGCAGCCACAACTTGAAGAACTAATACCTCAAATAAAAGTCAACTACAGTTGATTTCAGGATGCAAATGTGTTTAAATGTTTAAAAATCTATCATGCACCTCACTACTTAGGAGACCAAATGAGAAAATTTGTATTTAATGCATAAATATATTTGATAAAATTCAGCACTCAATCATGGTTCGAGGAAAAATTAAAATAAGCCACACCAGAAATCAGGGTAGCCAAGAATAGTAGGGGTGATCCTTCATTTAATAAATGAGTATTTATACGAAGTACCGCATTAAAAGAGAGAATAGTGGAATCTCACTGCAGAAAATTAGAGAAGTCTATTTATTAAATTATTTATATTTTATGTTATTTTGGCAACATAAAAAAATACAAGTATGACAAAGAGAGAAATAAAACTGTCTTAACACAAGGCATTACTGTTTATATAAAAAAATCCCGAGTATACATGTAAACTATTAGAACAATTAAATAAATTTAGCACAATCTCTGGATACAATGTCAATATACAAAATTAAATTGCATTTCTATACATCAGCAACAAGCTATTAGAAGATCTAATAAAAGAATTCATTTGTAATAGTACCAAAAATATCAAACTAAAATATATTTCTGAGAAGCATTAAAAAATCTAAATAAATTGAAAATTTATCCTTTTTATAAATGGAAAGATTCATTATAAAAATGTTCATTCTTTTAAAATTCATCTATGGATCCAAAGCAATTTAAAATAAAATATGTACAGTTTTTTTTTTCCTGAGAAAACTGACAAAATAAATCTAAGACATACGGAAATGCAAATGGCAAGAACAGTGAAGACACCCTTGCGAGGAATAACAAAGTTAAAGGATTTGCACTACCTGTTGTAGAGACTTATTTCCAGTTTATAATAATTAAAAGCATTGTTGAAATAAGAATACTGATAGCAACAGAGTCAGACCTACTTGTACAGATACAAATCTGCGTATATAGTCACTTCATTCACAACAATAATCGCCACTATTTATTGTGGGTTCATCACCACTCGTGGGTTCTGGCCAGCAGAAGTCCCACTGAAACGGAATGAGTTACTCAAGACTCTATGGAAAAAGTCAAGAGAGCGAGAGAGAGTCGGAAGCCAACTCCCCGAACATCTCAATTGCTCCATTTACTGTCTACAATCAAAGGAGAAACCATTGACCATTGTGAGATGGAATGCAGGAATTTATGAAATCACTGACCATTGTTTGATGGAATGCAGCAATTTAGGGAAAGACAGGGTGGGATTTAAATTGTAGAGTCTAGCAAAGGTCAGAAGGCCCTCTAGGTTTTAGCAAGTATTATTTGTGTTGACATCAGGCAAGCCTTACAGCTTATCAGGGCAAAATGTCTGAGAAGTAGCTGCTTTAACATTATTCTTGGACTCAGGTGGCTGTGCCTGTCTTAGGTTGCCCCCCTCTGGGGGTCTTACCCGTCATTGGCTAACCAGCCTTTTCACCTCCGAGTTTGCACTTATCATCTTGGAATCAGGCGGCTGTGCCTGTCTTAGGTTGCCCCCCTCTGGGGGTCTTACCCGTCATTGGCTAACCAGCCTTTTCACCCCTGAGTTTGCAGCTTATCATCTTGGACTCAGGCGGCTGTGCCTGTCTTAGGTTGCCCCCCTCTGGGGGTCTTACCCGTCATTGGCTAACCAGCCTTTTCACCCCTGAGTTTGCAGCTTATCATCTTGGACTCAGGTGGCTGTGCCTGTTTTAGGTTGCCCCCCTCTGGGGGTCTTACCCGTCACTGGCTAACCAGCATTTTCACCCCTGAGTTTGCAGCTTATCATCTTGGACTCAGGCGGCTGTGCCTGTCTTAGGTTGCCCCTCTCTGGGGGTCTTACCCGTCACTGGCTAACCAGCCTTTTCACCTCCGAGTTTGCACCTTATCATCTTGGACTCAGGCAGCTGTGCCTGTCTTAGGTTGCCCCCCTCTGGGGGTCTTACCCGTCATTGGCTAACCAGCCTTTCACCTCTGAGTCTGCAGCTTTTTATAACATCATTCCAGCCCAAGACTCATTTCTTTGGGGGCCTACAATTTACCTTTAGGGAAGTCATGGGGAGAGGGGAATAATATACATTCTTATAAATATGTTAAAATGGACCACCAGCCCAGAAGTGGCTGTGGTCTGTTAGAACTTGTTAACCCAATCATAGGCTCCCACAGTTTATGCTGGATCAACTGAATATTCAGATAAATGAAAATGGGCCTGGACTCTTATCCTATGCCACACTCATAAAAAAAAAAAAAAAAATCCAGTTGAGTTGTAGTCATAAATGGAAAAAAAAAAAGTAATTTTTCCAAAAGAATTATAGAAGAATATCTTCTGCTTACTTTGGGAGAACAACATTTTTTTTAAGATAAAAATAAAAGAGCAAAAAATTAATAATGAAGGAAAGTATTAATTAAATAGACCTTATTTAAATTCAGAATTTGTATTTGTAAAATATGTTACAATTAAGAGACTGAAAGTAAAAACCAGAGAATAATTAGAACATATATCTCAGACCGAAGATTCATATACATTAGCATATAAATATTGCCACAGATCAATGAGAAAGCACAGACTGTGCAATAAGAAAATGGGAGAATAACTAGAAAATGCTTTTCAACAGAAGATATTAAAACTGCAACACACCTACTAAAAGATATTCAACATTATTAGTCACAACCACAACAATTTACCTATATATCCCACCTCAACTAAAAAAAAAAAAGTGTTGGTGAGGATATAGTGTGATTGGAATTACATTTATCATTGGCAGGTTTGTAAACTGGTGCAACCATTTTAAAAATAGTAAGTTCAATGTATGCATATCCTATTATATACCAATTTCACTCCTACATAACTTTACATCAAAAGACACGCATAAAATTGTGAAACCAGCATTATTTGTAATAGCACCAAACTGGAAATACCACAAATTCCATCAACAATAGAATGGACAAATAAATTGTGTATTTGTTCATATGTAACATTGTTTAGTAACCTAAAGTAATAAATCCCCACTATGTGCAACAGCATGGATGACCCTCACAGATCACTGCTACATGCAACAACATAGATTAATTTCAAATTATAATCAGTGAAAGAAGTCAGAATCAATAAGTACTGTATGACTTCATCGATGGAAATTCCAAAACCAAGAAAAACTCATCATTGCTGACAGAATTCAGAATAATAGTTCTTTGGGGGCATAATGCCAAGGAAGGGGCACAGGATATATTTCTGGTTTTCATGGTGATTTTCTATATTTTGATGTGAGAGGTTCTCAACACAGTTGTGTTAACACTGAAAATTAAAGAAGCTATACACATTTTATGCATATGTTTTCCATCCTGTACATTGTGTATTTCAATAAATATTTTAAATCAAGTATTTGTATAACATTGTTTTGAGGAAATTGTCACTATTCAAATAATAGCCGTATTTCTATTAGGAAATATAAAACCATACAATATGTGTTCTTGTAGCTGCACTATCCCACCATGACATTTACTTCTGAGAAAGAAACTGGAGGAAGAAATGGGACATGTATCCATTTATTGATTTCTTCACCCAAATATTAACCCATATTTATGAGAGAAAGATAACATAAATCACACTAAATATTTTGAAAAATAAAGACATTTTATCACAATAATATATATTTCAAGAAAGGGAATGAAAGAATGAACTCTCTCTCATTTCTGCTATCAAATCTGTACTCTTGCCTCAAAGTTATTTCAAATGCTAAAATTAAATGTAGTTTCACTCAGCTCTCCAGTCAAAATCAATGGGCCCTTCTGTTATTCCAGAGTGCTTTGCTTGATTTCCATATTATTATTATAATACACATATAATTCTGTTTTGCATAATACTTATTTGTTTAATGCCTTCTCCTTCATTAGGTTTATGTGTGACAATAACAAGTACAAAGATGAATTCATGAAGTTTCTGTCCCCTCATTTTTTTTACTTTAAAGGAAAAGTACATACCTTTAATTGTATATTGCAATGAAAATCTATAATAAGGACTGCCATTAAGAAGGAAGAAAGATACATTTGAACAAATTGCATCACAGGGAAAATCCTGTGACCAAGGGAGGGTTTGAGCCAGATCTAAGTATATAGTAAGTCATTCCTTTGTTATTTTATTTAGTCAATTATTCAAGATTTATTAAGTGTTTCTACATGCCTGGCACTGAGACAGCTGCTGGAAATACACTAAAGAGTAAGATGCAGGCTCTAACCTAGAGAAGTTCAGAGTTTAATGACAGAAATCCATGCCTTGATATATAGTCACAGCAGAGTGGAAGGCATGTATAAGCTATGGTTCAAGCACTCTGACAGCACAGAGGAAGAAGAGATAGTGGCTGAGTGGTCAGTAGATATAAAAACAACATCAACCATATATATTTTTCACTTTTCACACATAAAGCACTTCTCTAAATTTTCCACACACGACTCCTTTCATTTGTGTGTACACTAAATCTCTTCAGCGGGCATTATTACTGAACTTAATGGATGAGGAAACCAGGAAACCAGGAGTCAAACTAGCTTGTCAAGGATACACAATTAGTAATTCACAGATCCAGGCTTAGAAACTAAAATTATCCAATTTCAAAGCTCTGAAAATACGATCTTAACCATTCATCATGTACTCTCTATGAACATACCCTCAAGTGACACTTTTCCACATGCAGGCATTAAGGTGAAGACCGAAAAAAAATCACAAAACTCTATTGCACTGAATACAGATGGGACTCAGAATTTTCTTCAACACAGGCCTACTGGCACTACTGATTTCTCAGAGGTACACTATTAATTTCTGCCTTGAGAAGTCTGTAGAGAAAGAGAAACTCTGAGCATGTAGGTAGGTGAAACAGTAGGTGATTATTAACCTTGAACTCTTCATCTGGTCAGTTGCTTATCTCCACTTGATTTTGTTCTTTTTCTGGAGTTTTGTCCTTTTGTTTGGAAGGTATTTTGTCTCCTCATTTTGCTTAACTCTCTGTTTCTGGATATATTAGCTATGTCTCCTGGCCCTGAATGTGTGGCCGTACATACGAGGTGATCTGTGGGACCCAGGGGCACAGTACTCCCTGGTTAAAGAGCCAGGTGCTCACAGGTTATCTCCTGGTTGGTCCGCATGCACCCTCCTGTTGCGATTAGGCTGTAACCTCTGGGGGTGTGCTGGCTGCCCGCCAGACCTGCTAGCTGGGGAGGTGACTCCTTTGGGGACACTGTAAGGAAGGGCAGGATCTGGCCTGGCTGGCTGAGAGGTCCAGCTGTGTCTGCTGCAGACACACTGATGTGTCAGGCTGGCCCCCCGCACAACTATCTGTGAGACCCAGCTGCATCTTTTGTTTGTGTGGTGTGTGGAGCTGGCCCCCTGCAGTGGGGCAAGAGAATACAGAGGTCATCACAGCATATGCTGATGTTGTTTCAGAATTTTTGTTTCTTCTTTTGAATTTCATTATTAATCTTTACAGTGAGTAACAAGAAATTTAGACATGTGATCATATATTCAATTTCCACTTTCACAAAGCAGCTCTGATTTTAGCATCTGGTATTAATATGGAGTGTTACTAAATTCAGGATGCAGTTAATGTGCATTTTAAATCTTAATTTGTTCCATGTCTTATGCATTTATTAGTAGAGAATTTTAAGGCAGTACTGTTTTTGTGGTGAAAATATTATTGAGACTTAAAACTTGATGTCTAAATGAGAATCAAAGTATATTCAATGGTGCTGCACCTCCTGAAATCTAAATGTGAGACAGTGCCAACCAAAAATGACAGGGACTCATGCTGCTGGAAAAGCCTTTCAACTTTGATAAAATGTCTGCTCCAAAGTATCCAATATTCTTCCACATTGAATACAAGCAATTGTCATTTTGATTTTTTTCATGCATGAATTACAGAAAACAGAACTGAACAAAAAATATTTTATCTCTAAAGAGAATCAAAAAGAATGAGCCTCAGTTCACGTATTTAATATACAGTGCTGAAAAGTCTGTAAAAAAAATCTGTAGGAATTCCCGAAGCCTAATTTTACCTCATATTTTTCATGCACTTCTCAATAGAACTATTTAATCAAGAATAATGAAAATTAATGATTATCAGACAGCACTTCATTTCCAAAGAGCTGTAGGGAAGTTAACACCCTGTTATACAGACTTAGCTCTAACAGGCTTCTGGGTCACTGGTGAGCTGGTTCAAATGTGGATCTACTGTGCTGATTAGTCATGAGTCATGTGTCTGCAATTACAAGGGCTGTGCTTGGGTACTCTTCAAAGACAGCACTGTAGAAACCAGCTGTCTATTAAAAGCTTTTATTCAAAATACATAAGTCAACTCAACATTGGAGAAATATCTCATTTTAAGAAAAAAAAGACCAATATAGATATGTGAGGGGGCACCTCAATTATCTAAGGAAGTTATCTAAGTCTGATTATCTAAGTAAGTTCTACAGTGGAACATTTTACTACAACAATTTTGCTTAGATGTCAGGTACTTTCTCTATGTTTCAAGTACAGTCTTGCCAAACTAAATAATAATAATAATAGTATTTTTTCTAATTTCTTTCTCTCTGCTTTTTTTGTTTTTAAAATTCTTTTTTTTAAATCAAAGTTATTTAGCTTTATCTTTTTTGGGAGGCCTAACTAGGTTTGTTTGTTTGTTTATTCATTTATTTTAATGGCAGTACTGTGGATTGAAATCAGGACCTCATGCATGACATGCACTCTACCACTGAGCTCCCCCCATACTCTGCTTATTTTTATGTAGGTCTTCTGTTTTGGACAATATTTTCTTCTGACACTGGATGACATCATCCACTGCTACCTTCTCAATTTTCACATGTGTACTCCTTACTTGAAATCTACTCTTAACAAATTTCTAGGATGCAGTATATGTAGTATTATTAAGTATATTTATCATGTACATTCAATCTCTAGATTTATTCATTCTTTATAACTGCAATTTTATATCCACTGAACAACATCTTCCTAGCTTCCCCACCCCACCACCATTCAAATATGTGCTCCTATGTATGTGACATTTTCAAATTCTGTGTATAAGTCAGACCACATAGTTTTGTTTTGTTTGATTTCTATATGTGGCTTATTTCATTTAGCATAATGTCCTCCAGGTCATCCATGTTGTCATGAATGGTAGGGTCATTTTATTTTTTGAAACTAAATAATATTCTGTTATACATATATACCACAAAATTTCTTTATCCATTTATGTGTCAATGTACATTTAGGTTAAAATGACCTTTCAAGGATGCCAAAGCATTATAAAGATGTTGTAATAAATTATTATTAAAATGCTTAAGACAAATGAACAAAAACAAAGTTTTAGCAATGAAATAGAAGATAAGAAAAATTAAATTGAATTTTATAAATAAAAAATAGAATAACTTTTAAAAAAATTGATGGACTGGCTCAACAGCAGAATGAGGTATACAGAGGAAAGAATCAGTGAACGTGAAGAAAACAGAAATTACCCAATCTAAACAAAAGTAAGATAACAGACTGAAAACAAAGAAAGCAGAGTCTCAGGAACATGTGGGACTTTAACTACCTATCTGACATCTGTGTCATCAGAATCCTGGAAAAACAGAAGAAAAGGGTGGGGCTGAAAATGTATTTGAATACTGAACTGAAAACTTCCAGAATTCAGCAACAGACATAAGCTTACAGATTCAAGAAACTGAACAAATGCCAAACAGAATAAACTCAAAGAAACCACACCAAGACACATGATTTGTCAAAATTCTGAAAACTAAAGACCAAGAAAAAAATTTTAGAAGTACTTAGAGTGAGTGAGACAGTACTTACATATGGGGGAAAATAACTTGAATGACACCAAACTTCCCACCAGAAACCACTGCAATCAGGAGTAGCCAGCACAAAGTTTTTTAAGTGCCTGAAAGAGAAGAACTATTAATCTAGAATTCTATATGCAGGAAAACATTCCAGAATGAAGAAGAAATCATGTAATTCTCAGAGAAGGAATGCTAAGAGAATGTGTTGCCACCAGACTTAAACTTTCTCTTAACTACTTATCTCTCAACAAGAGAATCACTTTGTTTCTACATCTCCTTTCAGAGGACCGAATACAGAGTACCTTCTTTTTAATTTCTAAAAAAAAATAAAAACTTCTGGCAATGTAAAATATGTTAAAATTCAAAAAGCCATCTTCTCAAGAAGATTTTCTCATTCTTTTTGTTGACAGAAATGGATCTACATTCAATGTTGCTTTTAATTATTTTTCCCCTCTGGCTTACACTTACATAGTTTGGAAAAAGGTGGTACTTGTTCACCCACTTTTTATTTATAAGATTAAAGATTTCACTGTAATATCAACACAGTATTAAGTACAAAATAAATATAGTTGAAGTGGAGAAAAAGATCCTGAACTCTAGGAGATAGAAGAAAAATCAAAGAGAGACAGAGAAAGAGAAAGAGAAAGAGAGAGATATCCAGAGAAAAATTTGAGACAATTTAAATGCTTTGCAGTTTTCCTAGCCAAAAAAGAACAAAGACACTGCAGTATATTGGTAGAAAAATTAACAAAGCACATTTGTTCTGTAGTGTATGAATTTTCATTAATTAGTTAAAATAACAATAACTGAGATTAGTAATGTACATCCTGAAATTTTTTCACTTAAATATTTTTAACATCAAAACAAATGCTATCTTGTGCTCCAGGTACCAAGCTTGAGTCCCTGTGACTCTTTTGCACACAGTGTTTCAATTTAATGAGTTAATTTTGGAAAAGCATAGTAAGAGATATATTGTGATAATCTCTTTATATTTTAAATAATTGGAGAGGATATCATATGGTTAGGCAGATTTAATTTTCTTTCATAAATATGACATAATCTTTATAACTTGTGCTTCAAAGAAAATAATCAGTTTCCATTCTCATTTGATTTACAACAATTTAAAATGCTTACATCAATTTAAAGAATATCTTAAAAGTCTTTTAATTTTAAGAAATGGAATAGATGGAAATCTGATCATGTCTGATTTTATTAAAGTGATGTGGAATTGAATCTTGTAGAACCACTTCAGTTTATGGCAAAAAAAATCTGACCACAATGGAAAGGTTCAGGTACACTCTCAGTCTCTTTAATACACGTTCTCTCCTGTTAAATGCCTAGCATTCCCAAAGGTAAATGGTAAAGCACTTTCTTCACTATTTTCAGAAAGCAAACATTTTAGATTTCTAATCTTAGCACAATGACTTCATCTTCAAACTAAATTCTGTATAACACAGGCATGTGAATATATACCTACAATGTGATTCTACCAAGATATTAGGTTTCATTTTTGGGGAGTAAGTTTGAAAGTTGTGTTACATATAAAAGCCAATAAGTAAACTTTATAAAAGAAACCATTTGAAAGAAGGGATTCTCCTATATAAATTAAATGATTTTTAAATGTATATTAGCCTTTATTCTTTATTCCATAGATGCTTAAGTGAATGAATGTCACAAATGCAAATTCAGATTTTTAAAGAAGTTTTTAAACTAACCTGTTTTTCCAGAAACCTGGTTTGGACTAGGTTTGATAAAGTCTAAGGGAAATACTGGGCTCACTATATTAAAGAATTAAACTTTAATTCTAAGTTATGTAGATCTTTGAGGACAGAAACAACTTATATTGAAACTATGATTTGGCTGGTAAGTTTCTATTTAAATGTCTTCAGATGATTCAACGCTTTCTTTCAAACAACTAAGAAACAAAAAACATTATGTGTACTTAAATATATCAAAGTGAATCATATTTTAATCAAGTGTTTTAAATCACTGTAAATCTGAACTCTAAAAAATTTTAATGACACTATAAAAAAGTCTGTTTCATTTTTATTTATCAGTTACATTTAATCTTAGTTTTCTCAATACAGACTTCAATGATATTCTGTGTCAACAAAGAGTTTCAAGTGAATGATACACTCTATGTTATTCAGAAAAAATAGCAAGAGTTTGGAGAATTTTACAATTTAAGATAATTAAAGCAATCAAAATACAAACCTTCGTAGAGAAAGGTTATTGTGGGAAGCCTTCAGAGAAGGATGTTTGTCAAAGTTTAAAAAGTCTAATTTTTTAACAGAATGCAGAGAAAAAATCTCCTGGGAGAAAAATCTCCCTTTTGAAATTCTCAGTTATTATGTATATTCAGGAGGTTTCAGAATGAGAGAAGTAAGCTAGGAAGGACATGGGGGCAGCCAGTGTCTACCAAGCCTTGAAGAACCAGAGCTATGTGTCAGAGATCCTAACATTTGTTACAGAAAAGTCTGGAAGAAATCATGCTCCAGGTCAATGAAAGACAATCCACAACTTCAGCTGCTATTGTTAGTAGAAATTCTGTTCTTAGTAGAAACTCAGAAGAGTTAGAATTTGATAATAAGGAAATATATTCACATATCACTCACTCATACATGAATTAACAGTGCTAAGTGCTTTTCTGCTTAATTTAATACATTAATATTTTTCTAGGCAATTAAGTGTATGCAGGAGATGGGATATTGGGAAAAGTACAAATTATAAGGCATACCAAACATTGTATTTTAAGTTCTATTCTTGGTCTAAGCTGTTTGCTACAAAAGATACCAATGGTAGACCATAAATCAGATAAGGATTAACTGTGCTGTGTTCATTTTTTAGCTATATTGCCTTGGGCATGCTATTAAACACCTCTGAACCTCAGTTACCCACACAGAATAAAAATTATTATAATGGTTTCCCTACAAGTTTATTTTAAGAATTAAAAATAATACTTGAGAAAACTAGCAGGAATTAGGCACATTACATATAGCTGATGATGAATTAGTGATCATGTTTTTTATTTTTATTATTATTTTTGTTTATTAAAGTATAGTTGATATATAATACTATACAAGTTACAGGTGTACAATAGAGTGATTCACAGTTTTTAAAGATGATACTCTATTTATAATCTCATCATGATCTTTTTCCCTCTGAATAGGTCCAACCCTTGTCATTCTATTCCAGAAAAGCTAATGAGATCTCTGCACATTTCTTCCTTGGTTTCACACCATTTTTTCTCATAGTATAAACTCAAGGTGTTGAGTAATTTTTCTACCATTTGCCTGCCTTTTATTCTACTTAGGTTTCTAGTTTTGAAATTTAAGTGAGTCTTACTCAAAGTTCTGTTTTTCACACTTGGCCCTGATACTCTGGATAAATTTCAATCTAAAATTTTGCTTCACAGGGATCTCCTCTGGGTCTTTAGGTAATACCTTTCAAAAAAAATCACTTAATGTATTTTATCACAACTTTATAGTGCTGTCCTGTGCTGCCTCATGCCAAGACTTTACCTCAACTTGGTTTGTAATGTATTTCCTATTCCAGTAAAGATTTCTTTTATTTGGAAATGCTTTATGAAAAAACTCATGTTTAATCTTTGGCAAATTCTGGTTTTGTAGTAAATTTATTGCAGGTTCAATAAAATCTGAATACATGTAATAATCCTAATATTTATATTTTATAAATAATATAGCAGACATTCATCTGTAAGTCAGATTTTTTTTTTAATATATCACAGAGGGTGAATTTTGGAATCAAAGAGAAATAACCTGGGATTCTTAAATATCTCCGGTCAACAATTCTGACCCTTCTCTGTGCTTTCAATGGAACGAACTCTGTTTAATGGCTACACCTGACAGTAGCAATCCATTACAAGTGCTTTAAAAGCAGACATAAGTAAAACAACTTAACCACATCCATTGTTAATAATTGATGCTTATACATCATTGGCAACTATTGATTATAGGCTTAAAAGGAAGTTCTTTTTGTATTGACTTTGGAACTTCTGCCTTGCTATATAGGACTACAGCCACATGAACTTAATGGAAGTGTGTCACAATTCTAAAAAAAAAAAAAAGTAGTCAAAGAAACAAGATGCAATTGAGTCTTCTGTGGACTAGAAACAGGCTGTCCTTGAAAAGATGTTACAAAATGATTCCCTTGACATTAAAAAAAAACCCAAAAAACAGCTGACTGTTGTTACTAAGGGTACAATTAAATTGAGAACTGTTTTATTCTAGAAGTTTTAAATATGTGCATTCTATGTTTTAGATAAATATGAATTGAAGCTGAATTTTATCAACTGTTTACAATACCAGTCATGCTGTCTGAAATATTTTCATTTCAATTATTTTCCTCATGACTTCAAACACTTTAATTCTGTGAAGTAACAGTGGCTTGCTGATATACTAATGAAACAGTGGGACCACTATGAGATGGTCTCCATGCTTACTGTGGCTACTTGCTGTGAGAAATTATACAAATAATAGGAGAGGAAAGAGTTAAAAGGGAGAACACACTAGGACAAATAATATTTCTGTGATATAAGAAATCCTAAATTGAGTCCTAATTTGAACAATTATAGTTACATTCCAATGTTGGAGATATTGATAACTAGCTTGCAACACCAACTTCGCACAATGTTTGTTGTTTCCTACATGCAAAATAAGTGAAGTAAAAATTTGTCTTAATTCTCTAATAGGATGTCATGAATAGTAAATGACAACATATATGTAGAAGCAAACTGAAAAGTGTGAAAATTAAAAAAAAAAAACAGTGAAAGGTGGGGGCTTATTATTTCCTTAGACTTAAGATAGAGAAGATATGATGGACAATGACAAATACAAGGATGTTGGTTAAAAGCAATTTAAAAAGTGGTTTTAATATGTGAATACAGTCATCAATAGTTCTGAATGTCAACCTGTCAAGAAAAAGTCTCTGGAGGAAGATGAACTAGAATATTTACACCAAGCTGTTTCACTGTCAGTAACTTATCCTGTTTGGAACATAAGCAGACTAATAAAGTATGTGTTTTGTTTGCTTGGGAATTGTGCCCTTTCATTATATGCACAAAATAAATTTGTAATAGTTTATTGAGTGACATTAGAAATTTCAGCCAAGTTCAAAATCATCAAAACTTTTATTTCTAAGAGCAAGTAGATTCAAAATCTATTGTCTCTCTTTGCCAAAGTATCAAAATGTTCCTTCCTGGTGCATCACTTACTACACTTTGGGAGCATTATTTATACATGTATCATATATAATCCACTTTTGGAACCCGGACTAATTTTAAATGCATCATCCCCCTATTTTTTTTTATATCTGTTGAGTACTCTTTCAAGGCAAGGCAAATAACACCTGAAAATAATTTTTTAATCTCTCAGAATTGGAAATATGCCACACAGAATACATTTACAGACACGATTGCTAGATAAAAGCATTTGGTCATTCTGCTTATAGTAAGAAAATTAAACTTATGGGCTAAAAACTTGTGATATGCCATTTGTAGTACATGCAACATATACTGTAACCTCTGACATACTGTAAAAAAGAATTATTAAAAATGAGCAACTCAGGGCAGAAAACAGGAAAAAAAGTCAGGTGAGAATTTCCTTTGGTTCAACTTTTCATTAAAATCAAATGTTTGTTACAATTAAATTTTAAGACAAAATCCCACAGATTATATGCCTCATATCGTGAAAAGATATTGAGAACAGACCATAAAAAAACTGCCAACATCTTAAAAAATAACTATGAAAAAAGGTTTCAGTTTGAATTAAAGGCTAAGAGTGTCACTTAATAGTTTTTAAAAAAGCAACTCCCTTTTCTTTATATTCCTCTAATCAAAATTGTACAAATATTTCACAACATGATGTAAATAAGTAGAAAACAACAGATTTTATTCTTTCTTTGGCAAGGAAAAGTATTTGGTAAAAATAATTTACCCCATTTTTAAAAGATTATGACTGTGAAATATCATTTATAAGTTAAATAATAGAGCTAGGAGTTTGATATCATGGTTTTACTAAAAGGAAAAGTCATTGGGTATTGTAAAAAAATTATGATAGCATTAAGCCATCATTCCTTAAACCATGAATCATTTGTCCCAGAAGCATGCAATGTGATTTTGTACTAATTTTTTGCATAATAGGGAATTTATCAACATATCTACCACAATTATTGCCATTTTATTTTTACCATATTTCAAATATTTCCTATGGTTTACATACTAAATATGTTAGCTCATTTAATCTTATATCAAGTTGACAAGAGTTTATATCACTTTACATTGGAGGAAATGTGAACTTATAGAGATGAAGTAACTTTGTTATTGTTATAGAGATTGAAAGTTGGAGAACAGATGTAAATCCAGATGCACTGACTAAATTGTCTTGAGGCACTATATTGTATGTTTCCTTCTTTTTTGGAAAATGGATCTTGCCATCAGGACCAATCATTTCTAGAATGATAGCTCTAAACATAAGGGAGAAACTAAGCATGATCGTAGTAAGTACTTCTTTAACACCAGGCTGAGGAGTATGCTTCAGTAAACATTAACAAGATAAAAGAATTTTAATAAGGACAATATGTGTAACTTCATACGTGACATCAAAATTTCCACCCCGAAAGCCAACTCAAGCTAAACCTGTCCAAAATAACTATCTTGACTTACTCACCATCTACACCAATATTTTTCCTCACCTATGTTTTCTCTTAACAAATGAGTACATTATTCACATAGGTCCTCAAGAGACAAGGAATGCTGAAAACAGTTATCTTTTTCTAAGAAGTTGCACCCCAAAAGATAACATTATGAAACAAAGAACATAAATCTTTGGTAGACAGCAAGCTGTCTCTGGATTTTCTTACTCCTCTGGCCAACAAATATCAATGTGCAGATACTTGCTGCACCCAGAGCACCCTCACACTCTTCTCCAAACAAGCCATAGTTCCATTTAGTTATTTTATTTGGTTCAAAGATCAAGAAATTTAAATTATGAGAACTACTCCCCTTCACATTTAAATGCAGCTGCATATAATCTGGTATTCTATAAATGGGAAGTCAGTTTATCTGTCTACATTTTTTCCCACTACAGACACTCATAAACTAGTGCCCATTGGTGGCACAGGGGAACCATAACTGAAGTAAACACCATCAGGAAACATAAGAAAAAAACACAGTATCACTGGTCCATGACAATGATAGACTCCTGTTGGAGGATCCTGCTTTAAAGTCCCCTGTGAATCCCTTGATTCTGCTTTCCAGGAGGAATTTTTCTCTCTATTGTCCTTCATGTTTCAGACTTAACAGTAAGAGGTTTTCCTTGTCCATTTTCCTCCATATTTAAGGTGGGTGTCAGGAATGAAATCTCTTGGGGAGACTTAGGTTCTTTAAGTTTGGGGACTCAAGGGTTAAGACTCAAATATTCAACAAATGTCAGTGACAATGTGGGAGAAAAGGGAACCCTCCTACACTGTTGATGGGGATGTAAACTGAAACTAGTTCAAAAAGATACATGCACACACCCCAAAGTTCATAGCAGCATTATTTACACCTACCAAGGTATGGAAACAACCTAACCATCCATCAACAGATAAATGGATAAAGAAGCTGTGGTATATGTACAATGGAATACTACTTGGGCATAAAAAAGAATGGAATTCTGCCATTTGCAACAACATGGATGGACTGGGGGGGCATTATGCCAAGTGAAATAAGTCAGACAGAAAAATACAAATACTGTTTGATAATCACTTATGTGCAGAATCTAAAAAAATACAACAAACTAGTGAATAAGACAAAAAAGAAGCAGACTCACAGATACAGAGAATAAACTAATGGTTACCAGTGGGGAGACGGGAAGGGAGAGAGGCAATATAGGTGTAGGAGATTTTTTTTTAAAAGGTTTATGATGGGATTATATGAAATCAGGTATGTGAAATTTTTGAAAATTATAAAGCATTGCAGAAGTTAAAGAATCTTTCACTCAATAAAAAATAAAAGAGTCAAATATTCAAAGCTTTTTAAATCAGTAACTTATTTGACAACATAATTTTCTCAAAAATTCAGTGGGACTGAGATCCATTTATTTATAGTTAGTTTTTTGAGCCAATAACCACACAAAAATCTTTTCCAGAGAAAACTTCTAAAACTGATTTATGTCTCTGTATTTAACTTCCTTGGTTATTGCTCTCAAATTAATATGCATCTTGAGGCTGCCTGAAAGAATGAGTTTGAATTGGAAGGCCCTATTCTTAATCTACTCCTGGAGGTATAAATCTGAATGGTCCTATGCCATCCAAATCCTTTTTCAATCACATCTTTTACTTTTGAGGACTAGAAATAGTTGACTTTCCAAATATTGGAGGCCCCAAGATTTTGGATCCTTTTTATTAGCTTCATTATTTGCTATCAGACTTGCTCATGTCTTGCCTGAGCTCATTTCTTTAATACCTTGCTGAACTCAGCCAGTTAAGAGCAAATGCACACTCAACATTTCTTTAATGTTTAAAAAAAAATGATATTTATATACTATAAAATATAACTACACATCACCAAGGAATCGACCAAAGCTTAGTTAGGTGAAGCAAAAGTAAACATTTCTTCTGCATTGGTCCAGTATGAACCCACTCCACCCCCAATTTTCTGTGAACTGTCTTTTTTTTTCAAATTTATTATGTTTTTTATTGAAGTATAGCCAGTTACAACGTGTCAATTTCTGGTATAGGGCATAATGTCTCACTCATGGGTATATATACATATACTTGTTTTCATATTCTTTTTCATTAAGGGTTACTACAAGATATTGAATATAGTTCCCTGTGCTATACAGAAGAAATTTGTTTTTCATCTGTTTTTATACACAGTAGTTAATATCTGCAAATCTCAAAGACATAGTAAACAATCTTATGGTTACCTGGAGTAGAAAGGGATAAATTTGAGGGTCTGAGATCTGTAAATGCTTCAACTATCTGTCTCAAATGTTTTCCCATAGAGCCTTAGTCTCAGAAGGTAACCTGGTCAACTTTGCATCTCTTGCACTTTTACCAAGGAGGAGGTTCTGTCTCCAAATTTCCAGGTCTATTACCAATTTCCTCTCTGCCTAGTGAACAACCTCTAACAGAGGCTGCTCTTTTTTTTTTTTAGAATTTTTAATTTTTGTTGTTACAACAGCATCTGATTTGGTTACCAATATATGTATTATTTAAAATAAAATTAGCAGCTGTAACAATAAAGAGAAAATAAAAATTTTAGTAAACTACTCTATTTCAGAGATCTTAGTCTGATTTGTCATCGATGTATCCCAAGTACCCTAGCTTATTTACAATATTGACTTACTTATCCAGATTCAAATTATAAAAATTATTGAGTATGTTGGCTTACATAGATGAATAAACAGGAAATTAGGCCAAGAATATCATGCCAATAGTAGAAATGAAAATCCATGGATGTTGGTACCTGTATATATAATTATTTAGTTCAGTTAATGATTTTGTTATTTAAAAACACTTCAGTGAAGCATTTTGTGAATTAGTAAGGGAAACAAAATTGTATTAACAGTGACTATTCAAAAGGAAGAAAAATGACCAAAAAAGAGGAAAACTAAAATAAATTCTAAAACTGTCAATAAAACAGCAGGGTAAATCTATGTCCTGGGTGACATTACTTCTGTAACATCTCTTCAGTAACAAAGAGTGTTTCTGAATTCATAAAATACTCAGTTGGTAAACCAGTCATTTTGATAACTGCATTGATTGGCTTTCTTTGCCTGTGATTACAACAGTTTCCCCAAACTTAAAATATAAAGCTGTTTTATATATAGGACATTTCTCATGTACATCTGCTCAGTATATCTTTATCAACATTAATTTAACAAAAGAGAGTATAACCTACTTTGTTTTTAGTGTACTCTACATTTTCCTCAGGAAACCCCAAAACATCAAAGAAACACACAACACAAAATATAACTAATATGATGAGAAATATTAATTTTGGAAGCAAATGTAAATATGTTATATTTTAGAGATGAAGACTTAAAAATGTTAACCATTTTCTTACCTATACAACAAAATGATTAAATAAATGATAGTGCATCCCTTGAAGCGACAGTATTCAGGTATTTAAAATAACATAGTTTACAATATTTAACCACATGAAGATGACTGAAACAGAATATTAAAGTGAAAAATGTAAGCTAAAATATGTATGTATATATATTTGTATTACATATAGTATATGTATTATATATAAGGTACAGTATATACACTATGGATACTATATATTGTATTATATTACAATAAGTGATATATGCAATACATATGACATAAACACACTTTCATGATAAAAGTGCAGAAAGAAGGTATTTTGTGTATGTGTGTACACATGTGTTGTGTATGTGATGTCTGATGACAATGGGATGATTGCTTATTTTGTTTTTCATCTTTTTTAACTACTGCATTTTATAAGTTATTAAAATTAGACCACTCAAAAATATACACACATAATTCAATTCAATATAATTATTTTTAACTGTTTGTCAGGCGTTTTCTTGATGCTCAGACTAGAACTGAAGATGAATAGGAGGACGAAAAATGGAAAGGAATGGAAAGGAAATGCCATATACTCAGCACTTAACAAATAATAGATACCCTAGGAATTTAAATTTCAACAAATAAATGTAAGAAATTTGTATGGGAATGTGGGACCATAAGTGTTATGACAAGCAATGTGTTAAGCACATTATCCATTTTATCTAAATCTGTCTTTGCCATCACCATATGAAATTAATTTTATTATTCCAGTTTTAACAGATGAGGAAATGATAGATTAACATACTTGTCAAAGTTGGCTAGCTAGTTAAGAGGGTGACTATGACTTTGATTCTAATTCTCTTCATCTCCAAAAACTGTGTACTGTTCTTGTGGATCTCAAAGACACAGTTCGCAAGAAAGACAAATAATGCTTTGTTACTAATACTATAAACAGGCAAAGTTCTATGAAAGTACAGATTAAAGGGAGGTAAATTCTGGAGTAAATGGATCCATGATTGCTGTCAGAGTGGGGTGGGGAGGAAGGCAGAGAAATGCTGTCTGATCTGTGTCTTCAAAGGTAGGATGAGCAAATTTTAGCAAGCATGGTGAGGGACATAAGACCTCCAGCCAGCACAAAAGCATCAGCAGAGATCCAGGAATTCAGGACTGGGGGTAGGGAGTTATCCACAGGTTATGTTAAGGGTGAAAACTCTGGCTCCAAACAAAGCTCCACCCCTCCACCCAACATACAACTTCTACCATCTTTCTTTCTAGCTGATATCTCCATATTTCACCTTTTTATATAGCATCAATGTATCTTCACCTTTCATTATAAAGTGTTAACCATATTTGACTAAGCTCTACTGTGAAATTCTCAAAAACTGGAAATGTGTGTGTTGATCTGTATTCAGCCAAATGAGATATGGCTAAGGATGGAAAAATATTTAGGATAAGTAAAAACAGTTACATATTTTTACCTCAATCCAAACAGGAAAAAATAAAGTTTAATTAGTTATCTCTCTAGCTTTAAAAATAATTTTTTTAAAAGGAGAGCAAGTACCTATTATTGAATACATGCTTTTAAATTATATTTAAAAATCTTCCTATCATAAGCAATTATTCAGATAGTTTAATTTATCCACTGACTTTCGTTTAATGAAATTTCACTTTTTACTCGAATGCTTCTTAACCCAATGCTTATCAAATTTTCTCTATAGTTTTATTTAATATAATTTGAAAATTTTAAATACACTAATAAATTTAATAATAAATACCCATAGGTTAAAAAATATAACATTGAGAATTACTGAAAGATTTCTGAAAATCTGACCAAAATTTTATGATTTTATGAGAATGGCTCTTTTTATAAATAGACAAAGAATATGTATGTGATGTGTGTGTGTGTGTGTGTGTGTGTGTGTGTGTGTGTGTGTACGTGTGTATTCCCATCCAATTTAGGGGCCTGTACTTCCTCTCAGTTACGCCTTAAGACTTGCCTCAGAAACCTTTCAATGTGGGTTACTCTACTCAAAGTAGCCCTCGTACTGTCAAAATGATGTTCCATCTGTCATGGGAAGAAGCTTTTGTTTTAATGTATTTAAGTATTTGTATGTATGTATGGATTCTCTTTGGATTATTTTATGTCATCTAATACAATGATATTATGCAGTGAATAAAATACACTGGAATAAACTAAAACCTACATATTCATGCTTAAGTTTTTTTTTTCTCATGAAATTTTTTCATTAAAGAATGCTTATTTTCTTAGCTATGTTATATTCAGAGTTTTACCATTTACATAACTTTTTCACTCTATGAAAATTGCTATATATAGTAAAACTAAAAGTTCTACCGTATAAACGGTGTGAGCTCTTACATAAACATGTATAGTTAAAACTAAATTGGTTTAATATCGTGGAAATAGATGAGTGGTGTCTTTTTTTTTGCTTTTGCTTTTTGAGTGAGATGAAGAACTTCTGCAGCATTCTCCTCAATCAAGAAAGTATACTGGACATACAAATTAATATTTTGAACTTTAGAGAATTTTAACTGCTAAGATAATTATTGTAACTTTTGATGGATTAAACTTTAGTACTGACTCAGGTTTTAAAAGACTTGACCCTAAAATCAAATTTATTTTCAATTCCTGTTTAATGACTATATTTAGAATTTATTGCTTAATTGCATCACACATCAATGCATTTTGCATTTTGATTAGGTAGTAGTTTTATGTGATTCTCTGAATCATTTGATTAGACATCCATGGAACAACTAAACCACACCCATTAACTCCACAAAAGACAAAACTCTCATTTCCTATATTGTGTTTGTAAAACTAACTTGTCTTCACAGAGACTTTCTTTGTATTTCTTTGTATGCTTAGCATTGTACCATCCAGAAAAATTTTTGGCGAGTTTCATCACCTTGAATTGTATTTCTGATCTCTATTTATCAGTTCTTTACTCATCAATTCCAATCCTTAATGTGTATAGCAACTCATTTAACAGCTTGAATGTTGTAATAAGATCTACTGAGTTAAGGATATTGCTAGTCTCACTTTAAAATTTTGAGATGTAGACAGATATGAATTATTAGATATCATGTATTATATGACTGCATATAAATGATTATTATATATTTAAGTATAATAAACATGTAGTATATATAATTATAAGCAATCATATGCATATGATTATCTATCTGCATAAGATCTATCTGTCTAAAACTACATCTGTGCATTATATCTTCCCTGTCTAAAATCTCACAAAATGTCATCCAGTGGTTCTATCATTTTGATTATTTGGACCCTGTTATGGACATTTCTGACAAAATGTAATACAGACTCTGAGCAGAATTCAGTTGTCCGTACAGAAGAATGTTATACACACAGTTTATATGAAAATGAGTGTATCCAAGATACCTGCTCACTATTTAGTGAGAAAACATAAATTTAAATGGAGAGAGGTAAACCTCATAACTTTCATCCCTTTACTATTGAAAGATTATCCAGGAAAAGAGTAGGATGATAGAAGTGATGCAACAATTTCCACTCTCAGTTTTTTGAAAGTCTCTCTCAAACACATTTACAACATATTAAATTTAGATTTTTAGATCTTAAAAAAATACCATGTGTAGATTACATTTTCTTGTGGACCTGTGACAGAATCAGGTTAAACAAGTCATATTTCATATTGAATACAAAACAGGGACTCTCATTTTCCAGCCTGTCTTGAGCTGATAATAGTTGTGAAACACATTATAAGACTACAACGTGAGGAAACAGACCTTGATTTTGAATTTCCTTTGTGCTCTAGCAATGGGGCATAATGTTCAGTTATGCTGTTATGAGATATCACTTGCACAGCTTATCTTAAAAAAATCCTCTAGTAATATTATTAAGAATAAGTTACACCACATGTATTCTATACTCAAATTGAAATTCATTCAATAGAATTTAGAAAACTTCAGGCTATTTCAGATTTTTATTTTCCATTGATTTGTTTTTCTTATAGCTTTTTTTCCCTCCCAAACAGAGTTTAAATAAAAAAAAAAAAACTGGGAGGAAATTTTTTAAATAAAATAACACTTTCAAGAGATTATCTATCATTAACATTGTACTCTAGATCCTTGTGAGGTTAGATGATTTCCATCAGAAATTATATTTTTCATATTCAGTTATATTTCACTGTTGACTTTGTGTGATACCTTAGTGGTAGTGGAGGAATATAATTAGAGAACACAGCAATAGAAAATCACTAATGGGATAATACTCTTTGCAACTGTCAGCAGTTTTTCACTTTTCACGTGAGGATGGGTTTGCTAATTGGATTAAGTCTGTGTCTAACTGTAACCTCAGCAAGCATCAGTTAAAGAAAGAATTGCCATGTCATACCTGGGTTGTGCACTAGGTGGTGAAGTGCATAGTTAATAATCATTTAAAGCACAGCCTATGTGCCTAATTATGCCTATTTGTTTGATTAAAAATCTGCTTATCAAGGCTAATTGTTCAACAAAATCTTCAGGGATATCTGGAGTAACCACTTATAGTATCTGAACTAGAGGTGGATTAAAGGTGTCATCAAATGTTTTAGCTTTTAGGCAACAAAACTGCAGCTGATTTTACAGGCTTTTTTAAAAAAAGGAGTGCAAATACTGAGTTTTAGTGTAAGAGGACAGAATAGAATTACAGTGTCATTCAGAATATTTTTAGTGATGAAATCCATATGGGATGCAAAAAAGAAAAATACAGAGGAGTACCTGCTGAGTGTGGAATCTATTTGTGAGCTAATTTTGTGTCTATGAATAATTTAATGATACTATAGAAGAGAATATATGCCAATATCAATGAACTCTATTTTAAAAACTTTTGGACAACATCTCCGGGGTCCTTCCATCTACATGGGGCCAAATGACTTAGGTTTTAGCCAGTGAAAAGTTAAGAGAGGCTGGCCCTTAAAATATCCCTTGATGTCCTACAAAAGATCTCTCTTTGGTCATTGGCTAGGGACATGCATAGCTTCAAGTGGAGTGTACTCAAGTCTTACATCATGACCAAACCATCAGATGGGTAAAACTAAGTTCCAAATGATTGCATGCAGCAGAGATGCTTTCCCACCTCCACAGTCAGCCCACATACGGTATGTGTGCAGTGACAGACAGACCTTTCTTACATGTCAAATTAGTACACTAACACCTGGGAAATAAGAATTCTGAAAAACACATTTGGTAGTTAATATAGTTTGAAGTTTCCTCTGCAACTTGAGAGGTACTGAAACTGGTAGTTTCTTTTCTTCCCCAGTTAGTGGAGAACTGTGAGACTTCTGTTGAAAATATAAATTCCTTTTTTAATCTACACTGTTCCAGCCTCCATTGTGGTCAGCTGTAAAAGAGTTAAAATCCTAGGTAAATGTGAAATAACTCAGCTGGATAATTCAGTGCCCTGGACACAGTTGATTGACTTAGAACAATCACTAGTGATATGAACATTGTAGCCCCCACTTTATTTGACCTTCAGGATGGTTTACTTGCTGGTGTTCATGCTCAGGCTCAACACTCTTGAGCAGCAGCAGCAGCATGTACAAACTCAAGAAATGAGTGTTTACCTCTCCTTCACATTTTTTATTTCATCCTTTGTGGGCTTTCATTCTCGAACATCTAGCATCAAAATGAGAAGCTCAAGTTTATTCCTACTATGAGCTTTTAGAGATATTAGAAGACAGACATGTTACCATGCACTTAGTCAATTCAGTTTGGCCACCCTGTGGTCGCCACCCAGCTGAAGCTCCAAGTAATACGCCACTGGGTAGCATGGTTTCATTAATAAAAGTGTGAGCAGCATGCTACAATTAAATATCTATTAAATATATGATGTTTTAACTCACGATTCTTATTTTATCTAAACTTACTGTAAGAAATAAGCAAATAAAGCAATTTATGGCCATTAAATTCACAAACTTTATGAACCAATATCAGTTATACTGCTTGGAGTTTTGCATTTAGAAAAGGATTATTATACAAACTGAATTAAATCAGAGCATTCAGAAAGAAATATTAGGGCATTTGTCAAAGTTCTATTATAATGAATATGATTTTAAAGAAGTACTCTTTGTAATCTTTCTATTTCTATACCTGTCCAGGTACAATGAGTTACTATTACACAAATTTTTATAAAGAATATTTTCCATGGTTACCTTCTTCTATTCTGAGGAAATATGTAAAATTCTACATAGGAAGCCATTGTTTTATAGAGAAAGACACTTAACTAGAAGTGACAAGAATCCATTCTACCACTAATCACTTTCACACTCTCGGACCATTTCCTTACTCTCCCAGTGGTTTGGTGCATCTGTATTGAATAAACTGAAAGATTGCCGATCCTTTATGAAACACAGGAAATGAGAAGAGATTTTAACATTCATACAGTTCCTCTGAAATTTACTTTTGTTTTCACTTCAAATACCAATTATCTTTTTAACCATCACTCCCTGTCCTATTTCAAATACCTCAAACTCCCACATAATTTTGATTTAGCTTAAATCTCCAAACTTCTATGAAGCCAGTACCTGAAGAGACTCTCTGAAGGAAGAAAGGAGAGAAGTGAAAGCAGCACCAGCATGGTGTCCATGTCCTTTACATATTAGTTCACCGCAGAAGAGACTCAAGTATATATTTTTAATCTTTAAATCTTGCATTACCAGAGAACAACTGAAACATTGATTTTTTGTTTCAGCCATTCAATCCTCATGAGCCTCAAGATTTTCCTGGATCTGAGTTAAGTGCTACTGGAATGGAAAATTGTAAAATACCTAACTCGTGTATAAAAGCATGTCTGATGTTTATATAAATGTGTTCAAACAAGTTAAATGAGGACATCATGACAAAATGATACGAGAATAATGAAAGATTATCAAAAACTAGGCAGCATTTTAACAAAATTTAGATTAGTGGAACTGTAAGTGTACCTTTACATTGACAATAAAAGGAAATACAGAGAAAAATGAACCACATGGAATGTACAAATTAGATGTTTAAGCTTTAAAAAAACTTGTTCTTCAGGGAGGATAGCTCAAGTGGTAGAGCACATGCTTAACATGCATGAGGTCCTGGGTTCAATCCCCAGTACTTCCTCTAAGAATAAAGTAAGTAAACCTAATTACCCCCGCACCCCCCCAAAAGTAGTAAAAATCTTGTTCTTCTAGTAAAATCCTCTAATAATTAGGATTTCCGTATTTTGTTTTCTCAAGCTACATCAAATAACCTAGTAGAAGAGAGACTTCATAAGATGATTTCACAGAACCTCTCTAACGTAATATTTTGCAACCTATATGTTTTGGGATAAGTTTCTTCCACAGAGGAAATAAATGTCTCCTCTTTATAACCAAATTTCCTTTGGTATTACATGATTTTTACCAAAGTGATTAAGATTAATCTGAAAGATACACAGATAAGGGAGTTATGCCTCACAGTGACTTGGTAGAATTATCACAGCAAATAACTCCTGCAATCCAATGATTTTTAAACAATATTTAGAATAATGCAGAAGATAAATAGATGTTTGTGTTTGTCCACTTAGAGAATAATCATATATCTCTCTTTATATTCAATAAGTACAATCTCTGGTGGTATGACGTGCTTTGACAAACTTTTTCAGAAACCTAAGTGCTAGGTACCAATGTGTTTTCCTTCCAATCTTTTGTTCTTTTCTTCCAAATCCTGCAAGTAGCTTGGAAACCTAAGCACATTGTAGAGCTTTATCTTAATAGTTTTAATGATGAAGTGAGCATTTACTCACCCATTTAATTGCTTATTTCTCACTGATATTTGCTTAAAATTATTCAATTGACATACTCCTTGAGAGAGCAACTCTCCCCTGATATGGCATTACCTGAAAAATCCTCAAAAATAGATCTCTATAGCAGAAGCACAGGAAAGCTTGCCCTGGCTTCCTCCTCTAATGATCTCTCTCCTGAAACTGCTCATGTAAACACTTGCACAAACATTAGTGGATAGGGAAATTATCTCTGAGAGCAAATGTGGCAGATTATATTTTTCCAGGTATTATTTCTCAATGACTTCGTTTGAACTTGAATACATGGGCTATAAAGAGTGGAAGGTTATTTTTTTTTCTGCTTTACTCTAATATATGCTTAATAAATTTACTTCTTCTATGTGATTATTACTATATGATATGTGTTTATATCATATTTTTATTGCATATCTATTTTTGGCACAAGTTTATAAAGATTGGTTAATTTTTAGTTATCTGTATCAAGGAAATTGAACAATGAAGTGAATAAACCTCAGTGGGAAACAGTCAAGATCTATGTGAGTCACAGGAATGAATTATATCTATACAATAGCAGGGGCAACGGGTTTGCCTTTTTAATTGTGTGTGTGTGTGTGTGTGTGTGTGTGTGTGTGTGTGTGTGTTTATAACTCAGGCTTATCTGAGTATTCATCTTTATTCTCTAGTTGGCTAGCATAAGCCATCTCAAGGCATGCCAAGTGGCTAAAGAATGGGCAGCCAAACCTCTTAACAAACAGTATCCTCCATTTCTTCTCCATCTGTTTCTCTCTGCTTATTAGTTTTATTCTTAATATAGTTTCTCTTCTCCAGATGGTGAGAAATACGGTCACTGACACTTCCTGAGTCCAGCCATTCACAACTTCACTAGAAGATTCCAAAAACACAGAACTTCTATACCTGCAGAAGATGACACATACTAAGAGGTAAAACTAATAGATCCTCAATAACTGGGGGAACTATAGTACAATGTCAGTTATAATTGTATTTTGTGTTATGTATTCTTAATCATCACTAGATTTCTGCTAATATAACAAAAAGACCCATTTTTTATAATTATATATATATAATATATAAAAGGGTATAAGAACAATTTTTACATATATACATAATTTATGTATATATATAAATATATATTTATGTATATATAATATAATATAAGTTATACATAAATTATGTATATATATACACATATACATAAATATATATATACACACATATACATAAATATATATATATATGTAAAAAAGAGTTCCTTTTTTTTTAGACTGGCACAAGTATAGTGGCAACTGAGAACTTTCTGTTGTTATTTTCTCTGGCAATCATACCAGCAGTAGTAGAATTTCACTTTGGTATTCAGTTTCTATGACCTGAGATGTATTTTTGGTAATTCAACTTCTCATTAATATGCAGTATCCTTGTCAATGAAAGAAAACAAAATATAATTTCTAAATATATCCTAATTCATTGAAATGTATTTAAGTTCTTTTATCATAAGACAATTCAATTGCTTCTTCATTAGCTAAAGCATTTAGCAGGTACTTATCTACATGTAGCACTACAGAGGGCCAACTTTATGTAAAGGTTTGATAGTTCACTTAAAAGAAAAATTTTATTGTTTATTTTCCCCAAATCCTTTCCATTTATTGCTTATAGCTTTGAAATCCTTTAACTTTGAATCAAACACTATTTTTCATTGTTAGAGAGGCTGTTTAAAATTAAAATGCCTAAAGATATGACACATAAATATAAGATTATTCAGACTAATGTTTTAATAAGACAGAGGGAAGAGCATAAATGTGTGAAGGCCCAGGATAAGCCACCCCGAAATGTGCCTCAAAGGCATACTGATAATTTTGAATTCAGGTTACTTAAGAAATGGCCAATGCAAAAGGGACTCTGACCTTCTTTTCTCTCCCATGAAAGAAGGATATAAATCTCTCGTGTGAAAGGTGCACTCCCTATGTTTGGAGGTAGAAGGACACCCTTACTGCCAGAGGGGGAATTCACACTGAGAAGCCTATATAAACTAACCTTGTTACTTCTTTAATTTAATACCCAGAGCCCAGACTCTGTTTAAATTCATTTATTGAGCACCCAAAACCTAAGTTTCTTTATCCCATCAATTCCTCACAAATATAATGTTTCTTTGTCTAAAAAATACAAAAGCTGCCTCTTTAGGTCTCATTTTTTTGAGATCTCCAATATGCATAAATTAAATTTTGTTTATTTTTCTACCACTTATCCGATTTGTGTCAATTTTATTAGTTCAGCCACAAAAAATTAAGAGGAGTACAGGGGGAAATTCCCCCCCACACACACACAAATAGCAGTGGTAGATTTGATAGATACCAAATTTTCTTAGTATAGAGAATCTGGAAAAATGACAAACTTCAATAACTTGATACATCTCCTTTATTCATTTTCTGACTCCTGAATTTATCTTAATTTTCTTTATGAGCAGAGATAGTTGCCAACAAAATAATCATTTTTTTAAACTATAAATTGGAACATATAATTCCCTTCTGAAAAGCCATCTGTGCTTTTTGGTTATACGTAAAAACAAACTCAGACTTCTTAATCTGTTCAACTAAGTCTTGAGAAGTTTGACTCATTCATAATTTCATATGCTGCCCCCACCATACCTGCTACACACTGGACTCAGTGGTCCACTGCCCATTTAGGGAGAATGAGAAATCCTTTAGGGACCTTCTCCCATGTTATTTTCTCTATTTGGTGTACTCTAGAGAAGTGGATTTGTCCAAGGATAGACTGATCACTAGTTAGCAAATGGTGTCATAGATCAGCAAATAGGTATGTTCTTTGAATGTAAATCAAACACTTCACAAAATTCAGCTAATGTTTGTTTGTTTTGTATTTGTTTCATTTTCTCCTTAGCAAAGCTTTCTTAATGAAGTGCTTTGCTTTGCTTTTTCCAGATGCATAGCTTGAGTAACAGTGAATTTTGCCCCCTCTTCTATTTCACCCTCTTCTAACACTCAGGTATACTATCACACAGATACCAGTTTTTGTGTATCATTAGATTCCTTCTCCTCTTCCAAGTCTTAGCTTAAGGGTAACCTCATCTGGTAGAATCTGCTGCCCACCAATTTAAAATAATTGCAGAACTACCTCTGTGTTTTCTATCAAGACATCTTATTTAATTTTTAAATAACAATAATCACAACTTGCAATTTTATATTTTATTAGTCACTCACTTGTTTGTTTGTTTTTTTGTTAGCCTCTCCTAGAACTGTGAGTTTAATAAAGACTCGTGCTATTTTTACGCACTATGCCCAGTGTCTGGAAGGTAGTATTCAATATCTAAATTAAAATACATACGTATATATTTGACTACATATTTAGATGATTACTGAGAAGACACAAGTCTCTCTCCTGTGTTCTTTTGCTCCAGTTCATTAAACTGTGGCTCAGCGGCTTAGCAAATACCTTTGGTTGTATGGAGTACAACCAAATAAATCATTGATTCTACAAATTTATGATTTGTTTCAAGTCACAGCTTCAGGATACATCTTCCCTAACCTTCTAATTTGGGAGATATAGCCCTCATGTGTCTGTTACTGCAGTTTGTGTATAACTGTATCCTAGAAAATGTCACTCCACACTGAATTGATCTGTTTATGTGCTGTATCATCCATTGGGCAATACACTGCTTAAGGATACAGATTTTTGTAACTGTCTTTGTACTGCCACTTTTGTTTTTCACCTTATGTGTTATCATATAACATGAAGTCTGACTAAAATTAACTTCTAGGAAGACATTTCTTATTCATTCATTGTTCTTCTCCCATTACAATGTGAGCTCTCTGGAAGCAGGGGATGACTTGTATTTGTCTCTTTATTACCAGCTACCATCCCAGTATTAGAGCACACACAAACCTTCTATACATTCTGGAATGAAAAGCACATAATATTAAGTAATGGACGGCGTGTTTAAAATGACCCAATCATCCCTTTCATTCAGAGATGGGGAAATGCTCTAAAAGGTAGTATAATTTTCCAAGAGCATAAAGCCAACTAGTGAGAGAAATGTGATTAGACTGATTCTCCTGTAGCCAGTTCATGGCTTTCTGGTATCTTCCAGTGTATTTTTGGATGTATGTTTTAGTTTCAGCTCGTCTATCCCTTAAGCAGCCACAACCTGAACAAAAGAGAGGAGCTGTTGAGTTTCTGAAATGATTATGAGAGCCCAAAGACTGCATATGAATTAAGGACAAAAGTCTTCCTAGGATCCTCACATCAGTATATTCCTTCCCTTTGGCCATGAATACACTCAGCAGCTTAGACAGGTATCATAAGGGAAAAAAAATTTCTACATCCTAAACCATTCTCTACCCTGAGAATGTTGATATTTTCTATTATGTTTGAATATCTTTCTTAAAAAAAAAGAAAGAAAGAAAACTTATCTTACTTGGACAGGCTGACATTCAGCCAAAATAATTTTCAGCATTCCCTTGGTTTTAGCCAGGGAAAGGGTGATTATAGAAAGACAGTCCCACCATGCCTTTAGGGTTCATGAATCAACATCCTTATTTTTCTCATCCACACTATGGACACTGACACTTTGGTGAACTAAACTTAAGAAAGAACAGCCCATTCCCACCAAGGTGCGCTAGACTAGAGCACACAAGTGCAATGGAGAGCAAGGCAATTCTGTCTAGAGTTGTTCTCTTGGTTACCTTGTCACCCTGGTGACGTGGAAAGGCATACTGGATCTGACTGCAAAAGGATAATGGAGTGATACTGAGATGCGGTCAAGAACATAAAGCAAGAAATATATGTTTCCCTTTCTGGTCACAGAAATGGTATCAATTCTTTCAACTTACTGAAAGGAAAAAAGGCACCAAAAACCAAAACTATTGTTTTTAACTTTGTTGTTTCTATATCTAGGCTTTCCTCCAGCTGGACCTGATTGTAGATTCCTAAACATGCTAGCAGGTGTCATCATGGCTTTGCTCAAACTGCTGCATAGGTCAGGAATGCACCTGGACACTGACCCCCTCTCTGGCCCACACTCTGGGTATAAATCATGATTGAAAACTAAGTATGATAAGAAATGACACACTTCCAGTGGATTAGGATGAGCAGTGCCTAACCAAAGCAGAGTTAGCATAAGAAAAATCAGGAGAGAGGAATGACACAGAAATCAGGCAAGTCAAACAGATCAATCAAGTTAAATAAAACTAAAATATTTTGTAAAATTAAAACTGAAAAGTATTTATAAGCAGTGCTGTAGAAATGGAAATCAGATCAATTTGGCTCAGACAAAGAATGGGAGGTGAGTAAACTTATAAAATCCAACTCTTGTAATTATTTTAGTTCCTATTCAATTTCTTCAAAAAGTTATTTTAAAAAATAAATAAATTTCTTGTTTTAAAAAATACAGTTAGGAGGTTCAGTACTTAAATATTTTCTCTTCAGTGGTGCATGTTAATTCAAAGTAAGAAGATGACTATATTGTGAATGACTTCAATTTACAGCAATGGTCCTAAGGCAATGTTCCAAGAGATCACTTCATCAAAGTGATTTTGTTAAGAAATGGCATCTTTCATAGAAACAACAATTGGAACAATTAATTGGTTTCAATTTTAATTAAACGATGATCTCTTTAGCTCTGATTCAATTACAACAGCTAGATAAATCTAGACAGCAACATTTAGCTAATTTAATTAGATATGGCATTGCTTTTCTGTATTCCACTATGAATAACTAGTTGGGGGCCAGTGTTTCTCCTACACAAAGTTCTCTGTACTTTCATTGGACAGACATACGTAAACAATAGGCAAATTAAAACTACCTGAATGACATTTACATTTTTTTCAATTTTTATTTTTGGAAAGATTTTATGATGAATGGCAAATAATTGTCTTTTTCTCTGTTTACAATAAAATCCTCGACAAAAGAATTGTTTAATTTTATCAAGACATAAATTTAAAAATGATTTTGAGATAGTAAGGACTGATTTCACTATAGAAAACCTAATCCTACCTACCTACACTACTTTTTAATTATTTTATAAAAACTGCCTTTTAATCTTTTAGTTCAATACTTAGTCCAGAGTTGCAGTATTAAAGGAAAAAAAACACGCTGAATAACAAATGAAAGTCAATTTTATTCCAATGGTATTACAACAGGGGAGAGATACTGAACTTTATTCCACCAAAACAAAGAGTCTTTGTTTTGGTGGAATAAAAAAAGTAAAGAGTAAACTTTCTCCTATTCTCACAACAGGAGGTAGTTTTACAACCTGGAACAAGAAGCCTACTGAAGTCAGGCCCCTCTCCTTCCACAGAGAATGGGAGATAGAGGTGCAATCTTTCCTCCATGTTTATATTACAAGAGATGCTTCGTAGGTCCTTGAGAAAGACATTACCTGACTCATAAAGTTGACAAGAGGCTTTTAAGGGGATTTAGACATATTTCAGAGGGGCAGAGAAATAGTTTGCAACTGCAAATCTCCTAAATTAAACACTGAAAGAAAAAAGATAATAAGGGGCTCGAGTCAAGAAGAAACCAAATCTAAAGCTTAATCAATCTGATGGAAATGTTAAGGCCTTCTTAGTTATAGTCAAAGAGCATTTAGGAATGAGGTCTCTACAATCCTTTCTGCCTTTTTCTCATGACCCTTAACAAGGTGGTTGCTGCAGCTCCTGCCATTACATCTGCATTTTAGATGGAAAGAAAAGGAAGGGCAAAGGGCAAAAACAAGGAGGGTATGAGGTGAGTCTGGCTCTTTTTTAAAGGATTTTTTTAAAGTCAACCAAACAAATTAAACGTACAATGAAGTGGCCATTACTGAGTCTTACAGCCGTATCTATCTATGAGAAAAGCTAGAGAAGTAGTATGCATTTTTTTTTTTTTTTTGAGTTTGGGCATACTGCCACTCGAGTACAGCTGGTTTATATAATGTTGTAATAGTAAAATTTATTTAATTTATTAAGAAAAGTAATAAAGTTTGATATTAATATTTTAACTATATGATGTTTTCCCAAATAATAATTATAAAGTATTATGATATTTTCCCAAAGAGTAATTGTAAATTATTATGATATTTTCTTCTCAATTCAGTCTTTCCATATGTTATTAAAGTTTGAGTTTAGGACTACCTTGGGAGCTTGTTACTCTATGTTCTTTGCACCTTTGTTCTGTTGCTTTTCCTCTGCCTTTATACCCCTGGCCTTTCATATTCAAAGGACTTTAAACATCATGAAATATCTCCTGATGCCATTGTTAAGTTTACTTTTAAGTTACATTTGTTTTTAGGTGCCATGCTTTATTCCCTTTCTTCTATCCTTAGGCATTCACAGTGATGTTCAAGGATTTTTGTAGACAGACATGAGGATTGAGTCTATGTTTCAAGGAAACTATCTCTTTCTATGCTGGGGTACATTTAATGAGTTTCTCCAGATTAGTCACTAAATCAGCTTACCCACTGCAAATTTAGACACTCAGAGTTTGCCAACATCATTCTAGACCAGAAGAACTGGCAAAACTGTCTAACAGGTCTTAACATAGTTATAACAGTTCATTTTTAATAGACGTAAATAAAGTTGAAATATGAAATGCATAGGTAAATAACACTTTAAAAGACTGTTGGGGAATATGAAATGAGATCTGAAATAATGGAAAAGAAAACATATTCTTTTGTCAAATAAGGATATTCAATACAAAGTTTTTAATATGAAAGTATCCATTCTCTGTAAACTGATACATGAATTTAAGATGATCCTGGCACTAGGCCCAGGACCTGGCTTCACCAGCCCCAGGATCTCCTGGACTCTGCTCCACCCACCAGTAAGCCAGGTCCCCCAGAGTTCCACAGCCAGCCATCCTGGCCCCACCAATCAGCAGCTGTCAGCCTCAGCACAAGGCAGGGCCAGGCAAGCAACTGGACCAGGGGCTAGCCACAAATACCAAACTGCCTGCCACAACAAAGGGACCCACACAGCCCACATGGGGCATCCCTGTTGAATAGCTCTGGTGACCAGAGAGGAGTATACAGCTGGAACTTGTAGAACTTCTACAAAAAGCCACTTCTCCAAGCTCAGGAAACATGACCAACCTACAAGATACACATAAATAAAAACAGCAAGTTAGGCAAAATAAGGAAATAGAGGAACATGTTCCAAGTGAAGGAACAAGATGAAACCCCAGAAGAAAAAGTGAAGTGGAAACAGGTAATCAACCTGAGAAAGACTTCAAGGTAATGATAATGAATATGATAGAAGAACTCAGGAGAAGAATGCATAAACAAAGAACGATGTTACAAGTTTTTAACAAAGAGTTAAAAAATATAAAGATTAACCAAACAGAGTGGAAGAATATAATAACTGAAATAAAAAATACAATAGAAGGAATCAATATTAGACTAAATGATACAGAGGAATCTATCAGAGAGCTGGAAGACCGAGTAGTGGAAATCACTGAAGCTGGGGGGAAAAAAAAAGAAGAAAAAGAAATGAGGAGATCTTTAAGAGACCTCTGAGATTACATTTAGCATACTGACATTTGCATTAGCAGTCTCAGAGAAGAGGGAGAAGAAGGGGCAGAGAATATATCTGAAGACGTAATAGCTGAAAACTTCCCTAACTTGGGAAAGAAAACAAGACATCCAAGTCTAGGAAGCAGAGTCCTAACAAGATCAACCCAAAGAGGACCACACCAAGACACACTGCAATTAAAATGGCAAAAAACTAAAAATAAAGAATATTAAAAGCAGCAAGGGAAAAGCAGTAAGTTACACACAAGGGAACTCCCAAAATGCTATCAGATGACTTCTCAACAGAAGCTCTGAAGGCCAGAAAGGAGTGGCACAATATGTTCAGTGTGATGAAAGGGAGAAAGCTAAAGCCAAGAATACTCTAGCTAGAAAGGCTTTCTTACAGATTTGGTTAAGAGACCAAAAGTTTTGCAGACAAGCAAAATCTCTAAGAGTAAGCACCACCAAACCAAATGTTAGAGATTTCTCTAAGTGAAAAAGAAAAGGCCACAAGTAGAAACATGAAAATTATGAAAGGAAAAAGCTCATTGAAAAGGACAATTATGCAATAATAGTAGTAAGTCAATCAACCATATACAAAGCTGGTAAAAAAGTTAAAAGACAAAAGTAGCCGTATCATATCTAAATCCACAATAAGTAGTTAAGGGATACACAAAACAAACAGATAAAATATGAGGTCAAAATTAGTAATCATGGGGCAGAGGAATAATCCTTTATCTATACTCATCAAGGAAACAAGAGAGAAGGCTCATATCAATAAAATTAGAAATGAAAAAGGAGAAGTTACAACCAATGCCACAGAAAACCAAAGCATCCAAGAGACTACAACAAACAACTATATGCCAATAAAATGAACAACCTAGGAGAAATGGGCAAGTTCCCAGAAATGTACAATTTCCCAGGATTGAACAAGGATCAAACAGAAAATATAACAGATTGACTACCAACAGTGAAATTGAACCAGTAAAAAACAAAAACAAAACAAATAAAAAACCTCACAATAAACAAAAGTCCAGGAGCAGAGGGTTTCAAGGTAATTTCTACCAAACATTTAAAGAGGAGTTAACACCTACCCTTCTCAAACTACTTTAAAAAATGGAGGAGAAGGGGACACTTCCAAACTCATTCTCTGAGGTCAGTGTTACCATCATAAAATAAATGATAAAAATCAGGCCAATAATTTTTTTGGTTATATTTTATACAGGAATTATGTAATGTTAGAAGAATACTTTCTGTAATTATAAATTCCTCTGTTCTCATGAGACTTTATATGCAATCTTTATTTGAAGTACCAGCTCTGCTGTAACTATTAGAGTTGCCTAGAATGACAGGTTAAACACCATGACTATTAAGGTACTTATGCTAGTTTGACCCCATTGAAAATGAACATTATTTCTGGAAATAATCTTTCTCATCATAAAAATTAAATTATTTCATCAGATCCAAAGCCACTTGTAGTTATTAATATGCAAGTATAATTTCATGAGACTTGAATTGTAGATTTAATTACCATTTTAATATTTGATCTTGCCTTTATATATTAAATATGTTATTGAAGCCTTTCCTCTAGGTATAATACATATTAGGAATTTTGAATATGATGCCACTTAGGTGGAAATATGACAAATGTCATTGTCAAAATGGAAGGTCCAGAGCAATGTTGAATTAGTACAGTATTTATAGAAGTATCAATATGAATGGTACCAGAGTAATTTATTTTCCAACCAACTGGGGGCATAGGCTTAGATTTCATGCTCTCACCATTCTCCTCAGCATAATTAGAGGGCAATAAACACATCTCCAAAAGATGCACATGATTGAGGAACAGAAACAGATTTCAGAAATGCCTGGCTTAACTGATGTCCTGAGGAACTAAAAAGGCTGGAGGTCTCACTACATTATGCTATTCCTTCATATTGGGAAGGAGAGCATGAGAAGCTCTCTGCAGCTGCAAAAACATCCACTATCTCATTTCCCTTTTATAACCATAAGTCATATTTTCC
The DNA here is from genome assembly GCF_048773025.1 of Camelus bactrianus. Classification (NCBI taxonomy): domain Eukaryota; kingdom Metazoa; phylum Chordata; class Mammalia; order Artiodactyla; family Camelidae; genus Camelus; species Camelus bactrianus. The sequence continues at coordinate 91,419,822 of NC_133546.1, forward strand.
CAGTTCTATGGTCAGAATTTGTGAATAATTATCTGTTCTTAAAAGAAGTGGGGATTCTTTGAAGAAGTAAGGAGATTTTGCAGACTGCATGTTGAATTGACTCTCAAATTAAAAAGCAGTGATGGATCTTCTGCAGTTAAATTTCAGCCACCATGGACAGCAAATTTGCAAATTAACTGATTATTAGTTTGCTTTTTATATGTGTTGATATTCAAATTAACATCATCAAGACTGATACGTGGGGTCAGAGTGAGAACAGATGAGGAATCAGGCATGGCACTGGTACTCAAATTTAAGTGTATAAAATGATTCAAGAAATCACTCAAAAAAAAAAATTCACACTTAGTAAGTGCGGACCTAGGCAGAACACAACTGTTTTAATGGATGACAAAGAGGATCAGGTTCAAATACTCCTTACAAATTTATATCCAAATCTTTGCCTTACTCTCCTCAAATTAACTTCAGAATTTCTGTGGTTTTTCAGTTAACTAGGTAAGAAAAAAATAGGTATTTCAGTTATGTTGCTTCAGGGTTTAACTGAAGCATGAGTTTGATAATAATACTGTGCTTGTGTAGAAAACACAGATCATACAGTGAAAGGGAATATTAAAATGACATCAAATACACATGCTGAAATTCCATTACAAAGTGAGATAATGGAAAGAAATGATAAGTGTGCTCTTGTTCTTTATTCTCAAAATTGCACAAATGATAGAAATAAATATTCAATTATTGACCAAATTAAATGATGCCTAGTTATAATGGGTTGAATTTTGTCCTCCCAGAATTCATGTCCACCTGAAACCTCAGATTTTGACTTCTTTGTCTGGAAACCGAGTCTTTGTAGAAGTAACTACAATGAGCTCAGATCATGCTGGGCTGTAAATCCAATGACAAGTGTCCTTAAAAAGAGGACAGGACACTCAAAGATGCACAAAGGAAAGAAGGCCATGTGATAATGGAGCCAGAGATTAGAGTGACTCAGTACAAAAGAAAGGAATGCTAAAGACTGCTGGCAATGACCAGAAGCTACGAGAGAGTCACAGAACAGATTCTTCTGAAAGTCCAGAATAAACCAGCTTTGCTGATACCTTGTTTTCACACTTTCAGCCTACGGCACTATCAGGTAATAAATACCTGCTGATTTATGTCACCAATTTTGTAGTAATTTGTTATGGCAGCCTTAGGAAATTAATGCATCAATTAGTTAAATGATAACACAGTGCATAATTTGCAAAAGAGAAAATGGGTCAAGGAAGCTGGGCCCAATTTTTCTATGCATGATTCTTTGATAAGAGAAATTTGTGCTAATATGTAGTATACACAGAACTCCCAATATTATCCTGAGACATTAGGCTGCCTCTCTCTTCTTCTTCTTCTTCAAGAAAAAAAAAATGTTGGCAAAGCAGAATAAATTACACCAAAGATAACATGGAAAATATCTGATGACACAGGGTTCCTACACTATATACACGAAAGTAAATACCAATTGATCTAGAGAGCTATAGAAATGAAAAATATATAAAAAATTGAATGAAATACATGATATATTTTATGATATTAGAGAAGGGAAGAAACAAAACAATGTAAGAAGAGGTTTTTTTTGCTATCTTTGACTAATCAAAGTTTGAAAAATTTATAAAAAAATGTACACTGTGAGCTGATATAAAACCCGAACTGCAACCTGTCACCAACAATCTGCAATTCACATAGCCCATCAATTATGGATAAAAGAGTACAAATTCTATTTCAGAGCATCATTCATTTACCAGATTTCTTTTTGTTTAAGTAGTACACCCACAGGTGTCCCATACTGTTGATTTGGTCCCAGATCACCTAGATTATTCTGTCTTAAAAATTGCAGTAATCTAATGATATTTAATGATCAGTATGATATAGTGCTATAACTTATCCTCACTTTTATATCTAAATATTTTAAAATATAAATATCGTAGAATCAGTTTTTTGTTGCTAACAAACATTCCCCAAAAATTTGGAATTCATGCTTTAAATTTTATTTTTTGCATTTTGCAACCACTTGAATATGTGTTTTGTGCTAGTCTCAGTATGCTGATAGCTGGTATTGTGGCTGGACTGGCCCATCTGGTTCTTAGTATCAATGCAAGATGCCCTCAGAAATGACCATCAGAAACTTTGAAAGGGACAAAATTTATGACTTAGAAACCTTGGAAACTACATGACATACTTGGGGCCACATGTCAAGATCACAGGTAAAGAATGAGAGATGGAGAGCATGCAGGCCAGGGGGTCTGCTTTTACTGGGCTCCTGGGTTGGCATCTTGGGGTTTGGCAAGCTCTTTATTTATTGGTGAATTTAAAACATAAGAGCAGGAATTTAAAGTGCAGAAAGAGATAAACAAACAAACAAACAAAAACAAGAGTCCTAAATGGCAGTTATCTAAGAAACCTGGGGTAGGGGAGTGTCTACCTCTTTATCTAGTGATATGGCTAGCAACTTGTTTACTCAAGATAGCTGTCTTTGAAGTGGATGCCTTGGCAATCAAAACTTAAGTCAACACTTCTATTACAAAAAAGAAAAACTCTCAGGGCTTACACTAAAATATGTCATAAAAACTGAATCATCTTCTTAAACAATCTTACACACAAACATACACCTACACACAAGCACACACATTTACACACATGATTTCTATACCATTTTAAACCACTTAAGGTCTTCCTAAAATTCATCCTTAAATACTCTAATGATTCTCTGATCTCAAGAATTGCTGCAGAGTGGAGTGTATAGCTCGGTGGTAATGCACAAGCCTAGTATACATGAGGTCCTGTGTTCAAACCCCAGTACACACCTCCATTTAAAAAACTAAAGAAAAAAAGAAAAATAATAATTTTTGCAAATAATTTTCTATAAAATGCATTCAATTCTGTTGTCTATGAATCACACAAATAAAACAAAAAGAAAAAATTGTTATGAATATTAAAATAGTATGGATTCTTAAAGATCATTTTTTTGTTTTTAATACAATGATCTATAGGAAGTCTCCACAGAAAAGTTTTATAATTTTTTCAAAATACCCTTTTTCATATACTTATTAGTATCTGTATCTTATAAACTCCTCCAAATACGGTCCTTTCATTTCCCTTCCAAAATAATTTGTCAATCATCCAATTGACTGACATGATTTTACAAAAATGTTGTTTTTTTGAAAAATCTATCCCTATCACATCAATGATAATGTTTTGGTATTTTACTCTCTTTTGTAATTTTTTATTTCAAATATTTTGCTTATTAAAAGTAAAAACACACACAATGGATGAAAATCATTGCACATGGTCTTATTTCTTTCTGGAATTATTATTCCCTGTTTAGATCTGTACTTGATAAATAGTAAGTTTCAAAAAATACATGTTAAATAGAGTTTAACCATGGAATTCTAATTATTTCCTTTCCTATGTTAGCAATATTTTTCAAATTTCTAAGCTTAATTTTTTCATCTATATGAAATGAAAAATTAAATACCTACCTTCAAGGATTGATTTATACATTAAGAAAATTTATATAACAGCATTTAACAAATTTATTAGCTTATAGGAATAACTTAATGTGACTTCCTCTTCTTTTCTGTTAAAATTTTTTGATCTATGAATACGATGTATGCTGTGAATTATTTACCTATGATTGGTTTTTAAAAGCCCTGGTTAAAAAAAAAATGAATTTGTCAAATGATAAATGCAGTGATGATTTATTCTTCTATGTTGGGACTAAACTGAATTTATAAAACATAGATTTGCAGATACTAACTACTATATGTAAAACAGATAAACAACAAGTTTATGCTGTATAGCACAGGGAACTAGATTCACTATCTTGTAGTAACCTATTATGAAAAAGAACAGGAAAATGAATATATGTATGTATATGTATGACTGAACTATTATGCTGTACACCAGAAACTGACACGTTGTAAGCTGACTATACTTAAATTGAAAATAATCAATTCAGGCACAATTTTAACATTTTATTAAATATCAACTTTACCTCAAACATAATGCTTATTTATAAGGGGGATTTGGTAAAGACAGAAAATATCAAAAGTTAAAAATTACCTTTAAGCCCCTGCTTCAGTCCTCCCTTGCCTCAAAGATAAAGTCTTTTTTTCCCCAACCCAATTTCATTTCTAAGAAGTAAGCATATCAATGGTTTAGAGGAGGTTCTTCTCAGGCTTTTCAATATAATCTCACTTGTATGATGTATGTAAGAGTAAACCTTCATTGAAGATGCATTCTACCAATGTACTGGATACCTTTCTTTTCTCCCCATACCCACTTCCACACTTCTCGGCCCTGATCTGTGTTCTGGATAGCTTTCTTGCTCTCTGTCTTCCAATTCAATTCCCCTGCTAAAGGCATTAACAGAAGTTAAGAAGATGAAGAGAAAATAACATTACAGCATTTGTTACCCAGATCCCTTACACCAAGTTTCTGTGCACAGGTTTTACCTTTCAGTGTAAACAACAGCTCTGTGCGCAGGCTGCCCTACACATCCAGCTATGTCTCTGGGTTCAGAGTCTGCTTCTTCCCTTTATAATTTCAAGCTTAGTGATGTCAATAGCTTTCTGTTTCACTAGCCTTGAGATACTGTATCTTCCTTTCCCTAAGTCCTTTGTGAATAGCTTTTGTTATGTTTTATTATTGTTAAACTCTCCTCAGTTATAAGTCTGAGTGGCCCATCTTTTTGTTGCCTGGGTCTGGACTGGTATATTTATATGTATATGCATTTCTGTACTCATGAGTATCTTCCCACTAGAATGTAGTATACTAGGTAAGTAAACAGTTTACGTAATTTTTTTCATAGGCTTTTGTTTTCTCAATTGAGAAAATCACCATGTAAACAATGGGCCTTTATTACTTGCTTTTAAAATATCAAATTAACATCTTCTTTGTTCTGGGATGACAAATGGAATCCATCTATATGTTTATATAAATAATATATTCATATTTATATATAAATTTATATAATGGCAGTACTATATACAAGAAAAGAGTATGTGAGAAACAACTAAAAACTCTCTAAAAATTCCACTAATTCAAGGTCATCAAACAAGGACATAGACATTTTCACAGCAAAAACCATCAAAACCATCACTCTGACATGATCAATTACAAACACAATCTTTTCTGTAAGCTCTATAGCTCTTTGAGAGAGCTTGAAAGTAATCCTGAAGATTTGGGATGGATGGTTTGTTTTGTTTTTGCTTTTTTCTTTTGTGCAGATCTTTTTGTCCATCAGACATATTTCTATACGTATGTTAGTTAAAATCAATGCATCCTTATAAAGCCCTCCTGCCAAAACACACAAAAATTCCATGAATGACATTATTGGGGCCTTTTAGGGATCTATAAATATACTGATGTTCATTTCCTGCACCTTCCATACTTAGTTCTTGCCTGTTTCTCATTCACTGTCATTCTCTTTCTTGTGATCCTGCACGAGGCAAACCTTTTGAAGGGTTGTGTTTCTTTAGATACAAATTCTGGGATGCACATATTCCACTGGCACTCTAGAAGTACCTGGGTATTTTCATTTCCTTGGATTTGCAATTCTGAACAAGCTGACAGGCTGCTGTCACCAAGCTCTTAAAGTCATCAATGATATGTAGTAGTATCTCCTCTCTCTCTCTAGATATCCATTAGAATTCACTTTTTTCCCAATTCCTACACTTCCTTTGGTAAAAATGTATAGGCTTTCACCATGAAGATGTCCCACTGTCTTAGGAATGCTTGATGTATTTGTTGTGTCACTACCACAACTGTGTGTTTGGTCATGCAGTCTTGTGGGAAGGTGTCAGCTGGTTCTGACTTTATGGGTGAGAAGTTGGAGAGCTGATTAGAACTGAGGAGGCAAGTTGGTTTACAATTGGTTAAGCTTTGAACTTGAGCTCATAAAGCATATCAAGGTTGTCTTTCTGTTTTTGAAGATCTGGGGTCCAAGGTCAATCATTTCCTTATGATACGTAGAGACCACTTCAGGAAACGATCATCTCAGTGGGAGATCCAACTGTACATCATTCATTATGTCTCACATTGCTCTTACTTCTATGCATTAATAGCCCAGTAAGATGTAAAATAATAATTTAAAATATGATAAAATAATTATTTAAGAAATATGTCTATGTGCACTTTAATTTTATTTTTCTTTTTCAGTCTTAGGTAAAGCAGTTGGTATGTGGCTTGTTCAGCAGGCTGAACAACATTAGCAAACATATTATTTGATTTTGCTTCTGTAAACTGGTAAACAATCTCAGTATCTCTGTGTGGAGGAAAATGAACAAAAGCATCAGGATAACTGAAGACAAGTACAAGAAAGGTCACTGACAAGCATCCACATGCCTTCTCTTAGTTCAGATTAGAATATATAGTGAAGAGAGACCAATCGTTGGATCAGAATGATAGCCTCACTAGATCTTTCTGCTTTAAAAACTGTAACGATAGATGATTATCAAAATATCTCAAGGCAGTGCATCGTATTTAAGGAGTTTGGGAACTTGAAATAATGAGTTATATTCAAAATGCTCCACTGTCAGAACTAAGAACATAAATAACAAAGAACATTATGAGAGAGAAGGGAAAGCACAGACAAGAAGGTTCTAGACAGATAATGGATAATCTGAGGGCTGGCAATAACACAGAACAATATAAAGTCAAATATTTTCATATTTTAATGGGAGTGGAGTGGCTGAAGAAAAGCTGAGTATTTTCTAAATTACTCTTGGAGCCCTTCCTACTCAGTGGATTTGTAAGTATCATTAACTAGGGAAGCCACTGATAATGACTTGTTAGAAACATAAAATAAGGAGCTATCTTCATTAAAAAAAATAATAACATGGTGAAGTCAGTACTTTTTACAACTCAGAATTCTGGTAAATTAGCCTAGTGGAGGAGATTCAGAATACTGGGGAAGGCTGAGTTTAGCATTGACAGGAAAAGACACTGGTGTTGGACTATGTAGATGAATTAATATCCTATCTTCCTCATTCCTGATTGTAAATTCTTATTTTTCACATAGAGAAAATAAAGTCTATAGTACCTAATTCACAGTGTATTTGTGAAGGAGGCAAAAGACAACACATTAAAAGAGCTTCACATAATGTATAGTGCAGAGATATTAAGTTATTTATAGCTGACTACTATTATAGAATTGTGACAGAATGCAGAACAAGTAAAAATAATAGAGTAATAGATTAAATTTACTATCAAGTTCTTCAAATTCCTTTCATTCTACTATCAACCAAAATCTGGTTTCCAATTTGTTCAGAGGTGACTAAAATCACTAATTATCTTCCAATTACTAAATCTTATGACCCCTTCTCAGACCATATATTTTTGACCTCAAGGAGGAATTTGACAATACTTAAATTTTCCTCCATTGTGAATTCTCGTTTGTCATGGATAATACAATGAAGTTCTCTCTTAGTTCTATTACTCTTTGAAAATTGCTTCTCAAATTCTATCATCAATCTTTTCAACATTGGTGAGTCCATAGATTCTATCATTATTTTTCTACTTTTCACCCTACTAATTTACTCAGTGTGGTTCCATATTAAATTATAAAGTTTCAAGCACACGCACCACCATCACATATAACTACATACACAACAAATATCTCTATTTCTATTGAGCTCCACAACTCATGTTTCCAATAAGCTACTCAGTATCTTCACCTAGATGAGCCAGAAGAGCAAGGAAACTGATATTTCCAAAGATTTAAATCATCTCCACAAACAGGTGCCAGCAACTTAAGGACAAACTTGAATCCTCAAGTACAAATAATTAAATTCAAGTAGACAATCAGAATTGTCCTATGTTAAGCCAGTAAACTTCAGATTGAATACAGACAAGATGGTTCATATACACTTCCCTCTTTAAATTTATGGCATACACAGTATGATTTTAAAATATACTATACATTTGCATGTTATATAATAAATACATGTATATTATTTTTATGCATATATGTATATACAGGTATGTATGTATATGTGTGCAGATATATGTAAAATGACATTCCAAATATCCCAGTTATTATACTTTCTTCATGTTATCAATCATATATGTATAGGATATATAATATGTATCATATTATATATTTTTTGGAATTTAACACAATCATTAACAATATGCTAATGTTAATCCAAAAATTAGCCTGTAAAACAACTACAGAAAGCAGTAGCATATTCATTGATAATGTAGTGGGCTCCTAAAGCATATGTAAATGATTACTATAATGATACAGTTAAAAAAAATTAATAATTCACACAGAATAAGGCCACTACCTTCATATCCCTGAATCAAATGTGTTTACAATAATCACTATTCCTCATGTAAATCAGACATACGCAAATCTTGTTTCAAATGTATTTGATGGATTATATCCTAAATTTTAACATTTCAGTGATATACAAATATATATTCCTGTATCAAATTTAGCCCAATTTTGTCATTATAAACTAAAAGTTGGTTATATAATGTCAAGGAAAAAGAAAAAAATACATTATCTAAAAACAAAGAAAACATTAAAAAATTAAATTTAGAATGAGCAAAGTAGTAAAAATCATGAATAAAATAGATTATAAAAACGAATTTAAAACATCAAGAAGAAAAGTATGAGGTAGCTAATTTCATGTAGTAAATCTAATTGTATTTAATGTCTAAATTCAGATGAATTTACATTGTACAATGAATTTACACTGTAATGAATTCAGTTCATATTTAACTTCTGAGAAACTCTTATAAATTTACACATTACAGTAAAGAGATTAGAAAAAGTACTCATCAATTCATGAGCCCATGGCTACTAAACCTATTTACCATGGAAGTAAATTTCTTGGCTTTTACTAGCATTGGATTGTCATAAGAGATCAAAAATGAAAGCAGGTATGTAACCCATGCTGAGTCATAAAAAGCAAGGAGTAGAACACTTGTACTAATATTTTAACTTTTTCCTTAACATGAATCCCTGCATTTGTCATTTATAAATCTTCTCTCTAAATGTTCTCAGTATTGGAAGGAACATGAACGCCTTACATTCAAATTATGAATAAGTTTCTAATATAAATATCATATTATATTTCTCAAGAAAAGCAATCAAATGAATTCTTACTCAAAGCTTTGTTTGGCTTCAATCATGAATCATTTTACAAACTTTTTCCATACTTAATTGGAACAGATGCATATTAGATTCTATCCTTCTCTCATATCCAAGAGATAACCAGTTATATTCCGTCTTAAAAGGGGAAGAAGGAAAATTTGTTGCAGTTACAATTTATATTTCAATCAAATTGTGGTCAACCGATTAAATGAAACTTCAGCAAATAGGTATATTGGCCACCTGCCATGTAATAATCACTTTTAGGTTCTTTAGGGATTAAATATAAAAGTGAGATATAATTTGTTGAATCTGTTTTATGTGTGTAGCATGGAGGAATATTTTGTGAGCATTTTCTGGCATTCTTTTATTTGTACTTGTGTGAGCCATGAAACAGTCTAAGTTGTGGTCATATCCGAAATAGAAACTGACAGTGGTGCATAGTTAGTATTATCTGTATGTCTATGCATTTAAAAATACTCCTAACTGTGCTATTAATATATTCTGGTCATTCTCTGGATAGCAGCTAGCTAGACAGAACAGATAAATAGACATCACAGATTGACTGTTTTTTCTGTTGTGAATTAATTGAAGGTTAATATTTATATCCACAAAAATGGGTTATATTAATTTAATTTTATGTATAATTACCTGTGTGTGGATTGTGATTTAAGTTGTTAGGTCCTTTAATTCTTTAAATCTGGCACTGTCTTTTTTTTTCTTTCATACTTTTCCATTGCTAAGCAAATTAATAAATATATAATTTTGGAAGTATATAGTTGCCAATTGAAAAAAGGGAATGAATAAATAAACAGCCATTAATTTTGTGTAGCCAATGATCAAAAGCTAGCCAAATTTCACATAATTAAAACTTTTTTAAAAATAGGAATATCAAGTGTGTTTTATGATCCTCTTACCAGGGACTATGACTTATTCTTTAAGTAATATGGTAGTAATGTCATCAAATTCCTTCTATGGATCACTGCATTGGGGCAAAACACTGAAGTTTCAAATCTATGTACCAGTGTCCCCTTAAAAATAATTTAATTCTTCAGTACTGAGAGTTGAGTGTTCACTAAGTGTACAATTATCCCTGAAGGTCCCATAGTTTTCCTTACCCCTCCCTATGCCTGGAAAATCAAATGACACACTTATCATTCCAGAGAATTCAAGGGTTTTAGAAGCTCTGTGTCAAAAACTGGGGACAAAAAAATCAAATGTGTATTTCTTACAGTATCACAGTGTAGTTTGTTGTTCTTTCTTATGCTCCAGTATTCACATTTCTAAAATCACTCTGAAACTTAGACATAAAGAGAGGATTCTTTAAATTTTTGACAGGGAAGACATCCTGTTATATCTTGGCTCCACTGGCAGAGATAAGGAAGAATGGTTCAAAAATGAACCTTCAGAATTCAGGAAAGCAGATGCTCTGAAATTCATGTAGTGATTTTGCAGTCAATTATGATTCTTATTTGAGTACCTCTGCAGGGTGTTCCAAGAAGGATAGTTGGAAGATAGCTGGTTTTATTTATTATTATTTTTTTAGAGTTTTTATATGATGCTCTTGACCAGTCCTGTGTAGCTAGGCTAGAGCTCTACAAATTTGAACACACATAGAATGTTTGCTTTGTAGCTACAAACATTTCTTTAAACATGTTTCTCTCTTATTACTCATTAGGGTCAGTTTGGTCATATTTTATTTATTGTTCTCCTATTTAATTTCACTGATACCCTTAAATATAAACTGAGGCCTTGTGATAGTGTCTGTATTTTTTCTATACTTTAAAAGTACTTCTCTCAAGTTAAAAATTTATAATTTAGATGAAATGACTGTATCTCTTGAAATCTCAACTCTCCAAAAAAGATAAAAGAAGATGTGCAAAATCTGAATATTCCTTTATCTTCCAAAGGAAGGTTTTTATTGAATATTTATTTTTAAATAGGAAATTCCAAGCTTAAAGTTGTCACTGTTTAATTATTTCAAACATTTAAAGAAAGGGCAATACCAAAATCAGAAAATAACTCATACTCAAAACACATAATAAATTTCAAGAAACGTATTAAAAAAGAAACATAAAAATGAGTACAAGAATTTAAAAAGGTGCTTTATAAATGTGGATATCAAATAAGCCAATAACTATGAAAAATATTCAACATTTTTCATCTGAAAAATGCACAATATTATATTATCATTACATATGTCCCCTACCCCCATGATGAAAATTTAAAAGATTGATAATAATATACATCATCTAGTATGTGGAACAATTGAAGCTTTTGTATACTGTGAGTATAAACTGACTAAACACTTGAAAAACCTTTTGGCATTTTCTACCAAAACAGAACATTCTCACACTGTTGACTCAGCAGTTCTACTTCTAAGTCTGTAACGAATAAAACTGTATATAAATGTGTACCAAAAGACACTTAACAAAAATGTTGATTCCAGCACTGTTCATAAGTGTCCCAAACTAGAAACAACCCAACGTCTATTAACTGTAAAATGGATATATAAGTAATGGTTTATTTAGTCAATGCAACCTGGTACCATAATGAGAATGAACAAACTACAGCTACACAATCAACGTAAATGGATCTCATAAACATAGATTAAGGAAAAGCTAGACTCAAGAATATTTAATGTATATTCTCATTACATACAATTTTAAATTAGGCAAAAATAATGTATGTACCATCTTTGTGTTGTTAACCTTTTAGAAATGTAGTGACTAGAACAGAGTTTAAATTAGTCTCTAGAGTGCAAGTAATTTTTTTTATTTGAATGCTGTGCTATATAAGGTGTGTTAACTTGGTGAAAAATTATTGAGTTGTGCACTTATGATTTGTGCACTTGTATGTGTATATTTCATAGTTCCATCAAGAATTTAAGTAAAACACACACACACGACTATATTCACTATTCCTTACTTAATTCTTCTACTACTCTACGTTCCCTCCCCTATCTGTTCTCTCCCATTCAATGTTCTTGTTTCTCCTTAGATTTCAGATGAATAATTCTGAAAGGTAATACCAAGATCACCAAGATACTCATTTTGCAGAGGAAAACTATTTTATATGCAAGTAACAGAATATTACATCTAGTAGAAAAAGTGTCTTTTAGTTGATCCCATTAATTCACTGGGACCATTCACCGGTATGACTTCTATCTAGCCAATATACGTAACGTGTGTTCAGTTACAAGCCAACATAATTTTCACTCCATTTTTAAATCACAAGAGGATTCAAAATATCTCATAACTTCTGATAATTTTTTTTGGTTTTGATTTGATCCATTGAGACTCTTTTAAGCAGATAAATCTAATGACATTTGCATTCTAGTCAGCTCATATCTAGAATCTATAGAAATGGAGTTCAAGGATAATGTTAATAAACCAAATAAATAGGAGAAATAATTCTGTTTTTGTCTTTCACTTTTCCATTTCAGATAGTTGCCATTTTGGTTGATAAATGGCAATATTAATTGATTATATGAAAATTTTCACTGGTTAAAAAAAGGTTAATTTAAAATTATCCAAGATATAACAGAATAAAGCATAAGATGAGTTCATTAATTATATACTACTGCCTAATAAAAGTTAACCCCAAAACTTAGCAGCTTAGAACAACAGCATTTATCATTCAATCATGTGAGTCAGAAATCTAGACCAGGCTTAGCTGGGTCCTCTGGTTCAGTGTATCTCACAGGGTTGCAACCAAGGTTTGCACCAGGGGCATGGAGTTTTTCCCAGATTAGATTGAAGGAAGATTTGCTTCCCCATTTGACTGCCATACCTCACAATATGGCAATCTGCTTCATCAGACTGAATGAGTAACAAAAGCAAGAGAGAGAGAATGTGAATAAGATGGATGTCATGGTCTTTTACAACCCAATCTTGGAAGTGATATCTTATCACTTTTTCTCTAGTATATTTGCCAGAAACAAGAATTAGGTTAAACACACAGTCAAGGCTAGGAAATTGTACTATAGTTTGAACACCAGGAGGTGGCAGTAACTGGGAGCTATTAAGAAGTTGCCTACTGCAGTAGGAAATTACAAAACAAACAAACAAAGAAACAAAACCTAAATAATTTACAGAGAAAAATCCATATGGACATAATCACAAATTAACTAGAAAAAGGATTTCCTAAAACAATTAAAAACCTTGAGAGAGAGAACATGAAAAGTTTCCACTTCCTGGTAAGTGTAATATGCTGCCTACTAGGATTTGTAGTTTTACTGATAGAAAATTACTTAAAATTTCTTTCATTATCTATTGGCAATCTTGACATTTCCAAGTTTCTTTATAGTGAAATACTTTGTTTTTCATTTTTGAACATAAATTTACTCAGCTAATAAAGTCTTTATAAGGTATAAGATTAATTTTATACTATTTACAAGATAATGCTTTATAAATATAAAAGTACTCTGTGCAGACTGAAGTATAATCAGCCTCTCTTTACAATTTGTTCAACTTAATCACATATGAGAATTTCCAGAGAAAAGTGAAAAGGCTGCATTAGAAGTGAAGGAAAATCTGATTAAGAATTAATTTACAGAAAATCAACATGGATATTCTTAGAATATTACAATACAATCTGAAATTCCTATAGAGGTCATAAGTTTCTTCCAAAAAAAAGTCAGAAATTAGTATTTTTGGTGCATTTTATTAGAGCATATTGCTATGATCTTTGGCTATTATTTCCTAAAGTGCCACTCGCAAATTGCAACCACCTAGAATGTTAATCTTGGGATGATTTTAATAACTGACCTCGTATTTCACTGGTGGTAACCCAATAGCCAGCAATGCCTGACCAAGGTCTGTTTTTATCCCATGGCTCATATTTACACAAAACTGACAGTTATGGTGAGACTGAAATGTATTCTCTCCTCAGTATTAAACATAGAGATTAGCCCAACATATACTTATATGGTACACCAGAGTTTAAAATCACTGTAGAGAAGATCCCAAACTGAATCATAGATATCCTCAAGTTCTCCATCTTTCACAATGCAATCCATTCCTCTAACATGAAAGCTCAAGGTCTTATCCAGCAACACTGCAGCAGTTCCATTCTTCTACTGGGCTTTCCATCCAAAGGATTTTTTTTTCCCTTCCTTCCTCTCTCTCTCTCTCTTTCTCTCTTTTTGATTTACTTTGTTTACTTTTTTTAAGAATTCTAAGGGAGAGCTCATATGGTCTAAAAATCCATTCTGGATGTCCTTCTATAACTCAGCCAATCATTGTTAAGGTGACCCTTAAGTCAATTTTTATTTTCATAAATAACTTTTTTAAACTATTTGGAAACAGCATGTCTGAAAGCTCTTACTCTTCCTTGCTTGACTTCTTGCCAATCTCTCTCCAGACTGCTTAAAATGTTGAAAGAATTCAACCCTCCACTTTCCCTTCCCTTGTCCCAGGTCAACCCCAAAGACTATTTTCATCACCCCCAAATCAGGTATTCAGCATCTTCCAGGATTCAATTAGAAGAGAAAAACAGGTTTTCCCTTCTTTCAGAGATACCTCTAGTTTGAGTGATACCCTCAGGGCTGCAATCCCATCTTTATATGGAACATTTAGTTCCTCTTTGTCTCATTACCTCACTATTTCTGATTAGGATTTTGGTATTAACTTCACACAACCAATTGGCCCATCTAAATGTTTTCCTATACAAATGATTCAGAAATCTCCTTGATTCTTGAAATGCATTTTGTCCCTCTTTCTTTCTATTTATTTATTTATTTATTTATTTATTTATTTATTTATTTATTTGATTCAAGTACGGTCAGTCACAATGTATCAATTTCTGAATGTACAGCACAATGCCCCAGTCATGCATATACATACATATATTTGTTTTCACATTCTTTATCCCTCTTTTAGTCATCAAGTATTCAAATGTCCTTTGAAAATACCTCACTATACATATGAAAACTATGTGTAAATTTTAACGAGTTTTTTAGTAGGATTTTTTTCAGTTCAGTATCTTGCCTCATAACTCTTTAAAAAATACATACATTAACATATATGAATACTGTACAACCTACAAATCTACTTAATTATGCACCTATCTTAGCATCTCATTCCTGGAAGACATGATATTTCATTATCAAAGGCCAATCTCTCTACCTATGCCCTCACTTTTTCAAGTGCATTCCTTTCCTTTTCTACTCCCTGTTATGCATCATCAAACTTCCTCCTCTATTGGGTCATCCTCATCAGATTATAAACATGAAAGCTCAGAGTGGTTAAATGTGTAGCTCTAAGGTCAACTGGCCTGTATTTGAATCATAGCTTCCCCACTTACCACTTCTGAAACCTCAGCTTTCTCCTTTGAAACACTGAGCTAATTATAGTTTAATATTTCCACTCATATTTGATAAAGTTATGCAGATTAAGTGACATGATACAATCAAAATACTTAGCACAATGCCTGGTACTAGGATTTGTTACTGTTACTACCACTATCCTCAAATACCTCAAACTTAAGTAAAAATGTCCCAAATTAAAAGAAAAAATTCCTTTATTAAATATCAGTGTATATTTTTCATCACATTTCTCATTTCCCTTCAAATCCAAAGTCATAGAAATATAGGTAGATAAATTTTATCCATTTTAACTCATTAATTCTCTAATTTTCATTCTTTTGTATTCAATATTCCCCAAAACTTCTGTTATGTAATTTAGACCTAGATCCCTTTTCTTTCTACCCTGTGGCTTTAACTGGTAACATCATCTTTTACCTTTTCCCCACAGCTATTGATCATATATCTTCATGCTAAAAAGACTCAAATTTAAGTCTCCTGCCTCTTTATTGCAACTAGCATATCTCACATGCATCTTATGTGCTTCAGACTTGATTCAGACATTGTATACAACCTAATTTTGCCTCGGTTTTCTTTATTTCAGGAAATGGCACCAATATGTACTGCATTTTTCAAGTCAGGAAACACAGCAAATTTGATCCAACAGAACTCCATTTTCTTCCCCTTCTGTTTTGCTAGTTTTTATATATTATATCCACACATGTCAGAAAATGAACAATCCTAGGTTGTCATGATTGCTTTAAAAAAGTTAAGTTTTTAAAGATATTAAATGCTGCCCTATTCTTGATAACTACTTTTTCTTTTGTTTCTTTTTAGGCTAACTTTATATTAATAGCTGATAAAATAAATTTTCCCAAAGTCAATTTTAATTACATTTCTGGTGTAATAACTCCCTAAATTTTTATTCAATAATCAAATAGTCATATCTTCTTCATATTTTCATTTTTTAATGTTTTTCTCTAACAAGGCAGAAAGTGGTTTGAGGTACCTTAATAGAGAGTAACTTAATAGTATTTTCCTATCATGTGTAATTTTGGCATTTTTGAACATTGGGTTAAATTAACAGAACAATGTTATAAAAAAATTAACAACTTGGGGTTAGGGAAAATAAAAATATGAAACAGTTCTAATGGCATTTTATCCTACTTTTTTTCTATCTGCTTGACCCATTAGCAAAAAAAAAAAAATCAAATAATCTACAAATCCAGATTCTAATTACATTAAATAAGCAAAAACATCTTAGCAGTGCTGTGTTTGGCCTGTTGAGTGGAGACTCCACATGTTGTGTCAGGTTAGATATGTGGAAATCTTTTAATATGTGAGGAATTGACATATTGGCATTTATCACCACTGTGTGAAAAACAGTATCAGAGACAAGCTTCTTTTTTCTGAAAGAGAGTGTGTTATTAAATGTTGGGAACAGCTGGTTTGACAGATTGTCCTTGTTTGTTCCCAGCTTAGATTTTGCTGAACACTTGAGCATATATTGGATATGCTATTTAGGCTAGACATGACATTTCCAGTACCTCTTTAAAGGTCAGAATGACAGATGTCTGGGTATAATATTCTCTACGGGAAATATTTAAACAGTGATCAATGCTTATGTATTTTTCAAATACTGCTCTTTATTTTAAGTGGTTTTTAAGAATTTGGTTTTTCAGAGACCTGGATTTCAGTCTTGATTTTTCTATCTCCTGGATATAATGCATAATACTCTGATAAAATGAGGTAATACAAGTGTCTACTTCATAAGATTATTCTGAGGACTAAATATATGAAAATACTTTGCAATTTTAAAGTGTTATATGAACACTAGCTTCTTCATTATAGGTATCATGTATGATTATTTTCTATGTGAATAAACACACATACTAATTTCTAAATAAGTGGATAAATGGATGGAAGGATGGATGAATGTTAGAATCCACATCTAACAGATAACTGGCTTCTTCATACGTTGGCTGTGCTGTCATCCAAAATTAACCATGACACAGTAATCAATTCAGCATCTTTCCACGGTATGGAAATACTATAATACTATTAATATTCTAAGCACTATTGTATATACCACATTTCCCAGACATTTAATGAAGGAGACAGGAGAAGGCTTAACACATCTCAGAGCATACAACTTTATAAATGCCTCTAGTCCCAAGTCTAACTGCCGACTAGGAGTGGTGGTTGAGTTTGGGTGTTATTAGTGCCTTTGATCAGTCTTCATTTTCCAGTCTCATTTTTCCTTCTAGTTCCTAGATTCCTCTTGCTTCTGCCCAAATTTTCCATACCCTTACCATACAGCATATTAGGTTTACTCCAGTTCTTCCCTTGCCCCTCAAAATCTTATGTATCACAATTTATAAAGCATGGCTCTTGCAGTCATCATTTACCAGGGTTCACTTTCCTAAGAAGCAGCAGATGATTTTAAACAAGTGTGCTTCCCATTAAACAGGCTAGTTCCTAAATAAAGATACTGTTATGTGGGGGAAATGTCATTATGTTTAATCTGCTCTTGCTAATTATTTTAATGAACTCAACAGATAGTCTGATACAACTTCACATGAATACTTTTTCATTAAATAGAAATATTAGGATTATTTAAATAGAAATTTTCTTTATCTTAAAAGTGTTTTTGAGTGGTTCTAACATTATTACATAGAGTTTAAATTATCATTCACAAAAGAAAAATGGGGGTTTTCATTAATGTAAATGGAAATTTTTCTTCTTAAAATTTTCTGTGACTCTCCATATAGTGGCAGAATTGTGTCCAACTCCAATCAATTTAGGTAAATTGCCATATTCATTTAAAAATTAATCTTATATTGTCCTATAAAGTTGTCTCTTATTCCTGTCACTTTTCAAGGGTTTGTGAAAAGAATTCTTACCTTTCTCTTAATCAATGTAAATTAGCTATAGTATTTCATACTTTAAATTTTACAAGTAACATAGAAGAAATTTATGAACTTGGGTATCCCATGGACAGTCAAAGGAGAAAAGTCACATTTAAACATTATTTCACTTCTGTCTCTAAGGCATACTCCCAATATACCTTATTATTATTAATTTCATATAATATACATATTTTTGCAGTAGAACTTATTTGTTAAAACTTTAAAAATATTTTGGTAAGTGATCTCTTTTTATTTCATTTTTAGGAAGTTTTTACAAGTTTATATTTATGTTCCTAAAACTCTGTGTGTGTGAGCTTCAGTTGAGTATGTCACCTGGATAAATAATAATAAATATTTATATTCTAAGATTGGAAATACCCAAAAGGAGCATTCTTATTTAGTAAAGAAATATGTTTTTAAAACACATCATTAGAATTCAAACAATATGTAAATCTAACAAATGTTTGCTCATACAAAACTAGGATGGTTCTAAAATTTTATGGACAATACTATTCCAGTGTTCATGTCCATCATGATAGAATATTGTGAAATTCATATGAATAGATCCTAGGGAATCTCTAGGTACAGGTGGCATACATTGTATTATTGTCCTCAATGATCCACTCTCTCCTGTAGGAGTATCATACCTCCCTATTCTTGCCAATTCTCCCTGCAGGTGCAGAGATTTAGTCTGAATTACTGGAGAGGATTTTGTTCCCCATGTTTTGTATCTGAGTATCATCCTATTTCCAAGGCAGAGACCTCACTTGTGTAATTAGGATGATTTTCAGATCTCTGAACTTAATGTTCATTAAATATAACTTCCCTTTTCTTTCTTCCTACTTTTCTTCCTCTCTCCCTTCCTTCCTTTTATTCTTTCTCTCTCTCCCTTTCTCTTTTTCTTTCTTTTAAATATAATTCAATTTCTAGCTCACCTGTTTTCCAGGCCACAAAGAAAATTTTACTTTGTTTTCTGAATTGACATTATTCAGTATTAATGTGTTGAGAGCACAAGGGGTGGTGATGGGAAATCTGATTATGAAGCTCTCTATCAACACAGGCTTCACTGAGATGTGCTTGATCTTTCTATCACTAAGACACCTTTAAGACTGATAATCTCTTGGCATATTTGTTCCCTGATGGTTCTTGAGGGTGGAGAAATAGAGGTGCATGCTTCAGTAAGACTTATGCTTGGGACATAGGGATCTTTGTGAGACTAGAAACATCTGCTGGATTCACCTGTGCTCTTTAAACAGAACAACAAAGACTGCATGACACATCTCTTTGTAACATAGTTTCCTGAATATTTTAAGCCCACTGTTGAGATCTACTGCTTAGGAAAAAAAAAGATTCCTTTTAAAATATTACTGCTCACTGACAATGCACCTGATCACCCAAGAGCTCTGGTGGAGATGTACAGTAGATTAATATTGTATTCAAGCCTACTAACACAACATTCATTCTGCAGCCCATGGATCAAGAAGTTAATCACCATTCTAGATGTCATGAAGACATTCATGATTCATGGGAAGAGGTAAAAATACTCTAACATAGAATTAATTTTTAAAATTGGTTTTCATTTAACATTCTGAACACTCATACAGCTCATTATTAGGGTAGAACCAATCTCATTTAATACTAGAAACATATTTGGAAAGGTGCCACCCATTCATTTGTTTTCTTTTGAGGTTAAAACTATGGAAGTCTAGTAAATGTAGAAAATGTTCCAATGCTGACTGAGATCAAATGTCAAATCATGAATGTTCTTGTGACAAACACATTAAGAGTGTCCTACGTGGAGTGGGCAGCTGCAAAGAGCAGTGGAGCAACCAGCGCCACGAGAGGGTGGGCAGCCACCTCCCTTCCTGGCAGGAATGCATGCAGCACTTGGCCACGGTGCTGGGAGAGGGTGCAATCCACCCACCTGCCCCCCAAACCCCGAGCACAGCATCTGACTGCAGCATTGGGAGGGGGAGTGACCCACCTGCCCACTGGGAAAGAGCTCATCTCCTGACCCAGTGTTAGGAGGGGATATGATCTGCAAGCCAACAGCCACTGGGAGCAGCACAGACAAGGGTGCCAACAGAGGGCCTCTGGAAACAGCAAGCTGAGTTCGCAAAACAGGGCGGAGACACAAAGACCTCTAGATAAAATCATTAAGAATACACTGTCTCCAGGAGAACTAGATAACTGATACTTCTTAAGCCACAGTGCCAGAGAGATATGAGCAATATGAAGAAGCAGAAGAGCCACTCCCAATTAAAAGTTCAAGAAAAATCCCCAGAAAGCACAATCAAGGAAATAGAAATTGATGGCCTACTAGATCAAGATTTTGAAAAAGGAACGAAAAGAAATAGTGTTTAGAGATATAAAATATGTCAAAAATGAAATAGAAGCTATAAAGAAGAACCAAGTAGAATTAGTAAACTCATTTGCTGAGTTGAGAGTTGACCTAAAGGGTGTACAAAGCAGGCTAGATAACACAGAGAAACAAATAAGTGACCTAGAAGACAGGACAACAGAAAGCACCCAATCAGAACAGCTGAGAGAAAAACAAATAAAAAACAATGAAAACAATATTAGGGACCTATGGGGTAATATAAAACATGCCAATCTACATATAATAGGGGTTCCAGAAGGGGAAGAAACAACAAAGGGAATTGAAAAGGTCGTTGAAGAAATCATGACTGAAAACTTCCCAAACCTAAAGAAGGAATCACATATCCAAGTACAGGAGGCTCAGAGGGTCCCAAACAGGAAGAACCCAAACAGACCCACACCAAGACATACCATAATGAAGATGGATATAGTCAAGGATAAAGAAATGATCCTACTTTATAATGATTAAAGGAGTGATACAAGATGAGGATATTACACTCATTAACATATATGCACCCAATATAGGAGCACCTAAGTACATACAAGAATTACTAACAGAGATAAAGGGGGCTAATGATGGGAATACAATCATAGTTGGAGATTTTAACACTGCATTAACATCACTAGACAGATCTTCCAGACAGAAAATAAACAAGGCAATAGAGAAATTAAATACTACAATAGAAAAACTAGATTTGGTGGGTATTTTCAGAGCATTACACCCCCCAAAAATAGGATATACATTCTTTTCAAGTGCACATGGAACATTTTCCAGGATCGATCAAGTACTTGGGCACAAAAGAAACCTCAACAATTTTAAGAAGATAGAAATTATCTCAAGCATCTTTACTGACCACAATGCCATGAAACTGGAAATCAACAACAGAGAAACAAAGGAGAAAAAAAGGAAAGCATGGAGATTAAACAATATGTTATTGAAAAAACAATGGATCAATGAGGAAATAAAAGCTGAAATTAAAAAATACATTGAGACAAATGATAAAGAAAGCACAACCACTCAAAAACTATGGGACACAGCAAAGGCAGTGATAAGAGGGAAGTTTATAGCAATACAGGCCTTCCTCAAAAAAGAAGAACAATCTCAAATAAACAATTTAACCCACCACCTGAATGAATTAGAAAAAGAAGAACAAAAAGCCCCAAAAAGCAGCAGAAGGAAGGAAATAATAAAGATCAGAGAGGAATTAAATACAATAGAGATTAACAAGACCATAGAAAAAATCAACCAAACCAAAAGCTGGTTTTTTGAAAAAGTAAATAAAGTCGACAAACCTCTGGCCAAACTCACAAAGAAGAAAAAAGAGAGAGCACAAATTAGCAAAATAAGAAAGGAAAACGGAGAAATTACAACAAACAAAATAGAAATACAGAATATCATACGAGAATATTATGAAAAACTATATGGAACCTAACTGGATAACCTAGAGGAGATGGACAAGTTTCTGGAAACATACTGTCCACCAAAACTGAATCAAGAAGAATCTGAACACTTGAACAATCCAATCACTAGAAAGGAAATAGAAATAGCAATTAAAAACTTCCCTACAAATAAAAGTCCAGGACCAGACGGCTTCACCGGGGAATTCTACCAAACATACAAAGAAGAACTCATACCAGTCCTTCTCAAACTCTTCCAGACGATTGAAAAGGAGGGAATACTCCCAAACTCATTCTATGAAGCCACCATCACCCTGATACCAAAACCAGGCAAAGACACTACAAAAAAAGAGAATTATAGGCCAATATCACTGATGAACATAAACGCCAAAATCCTCACCAAAATTTTAGCAAATAGAATCCAACAATATATAAAAAAGATTATACATCATGACCAACTGGGGTTCATCCCAGGGACACAAGGCTGGTTCAACATACGCAAATCAATCAGTGTAATACATCACATCAACAAGAGAAAGGACAAAAACCACATGATCATCTCAATCGATGCAGAAAAAGCATTTGATAAAATTCAACACCCATTTATGATAAAAACTCTCGCCAAAGTGGGTATAGAGGGAACATGTCTCAACATAATAAAAGCTATATATGACAAACCTACAGCCAGCACAGCACTCAATGGTGAAAAACTCAAAAGCTTCCCACTAAAATCTGGGACAAGACAAGGATGCCCACTATCACCACTCCTATTCAACATAGTCCTGGAAGTCCTAGACACAGCAGTCAGGCAAGAGAAAGAAATAAAAGGGATCCAAATTGGAAAAGAAGAGGTAAAAGTGTCATTATATGCCAATGACATGTTACTATATATAGAAAACCCTAAAAGGTACACAAAAGCTACTAGAGCTGATTGAAGAATTCAGCAAGGCAGTAGGCTACAAAACTAACGTTCAAAAATCAGTTGCATTTCTTTACACTAACGATAAATCAATAGAAGAAGAAAGTAAAGAAACAATCCCCTTTAAAATAGCACCCAAAATAATAAAATATCTGGGAATAAATCTAACCAGGAGGTGAAAGAATTATACACAGAAAACTATAAACCATTGATGAAGGAAATTAAAGAAGACTTTAAAAAATGGAAAGATATTCCATGCTCTTGGATTGGAAGAATCAATATTGTTAAAATGGTCACACTGCCCAAGGCAATCTACAGATTTAATGCAATCCCTATCCAATTACACAGGACATATTTCACAGAACTAGAAAAAATCACAGTAAAATTCATATGGAACCATCAAAGACCTAGAATTGCCAAAGCATTACTGAAGAGAAAGAAAGAGGCTGGAGGAATAACTCTCCCAGACTTCAGACAATACTATAGAGCTACAGTCATCAAGACAGCATGGTATTGGTACCAAAACAGACTTATAGACCAATGGAAAAGAATAGAGAGCCCAGAAATGAACCCACAAACTTTTGGTCAACTCATCTTTGACAAAGGAGGCAAGAATATACATTGGAATAAAGACAGTCTCTTCAGCAAATGGTGTTGGGAAAACTGGACAGCAGCATGTAAAACAATGAAGCTAGAACACTCCCTTACACCATATACAAAAATCAACTCAAAATGGGTTAAAGACTTAAACATAAGACAAGATACAATAAACCTCCTAGAGGAAAACATAGGCAAAACATTATCTGACATACATTTCAAAAATTTTCTCCTAGAAGAAATAAAAGCAAGAATAAACAAATGGGACCTAATGAAACTTACAAGTTTCTGCACAGCATTGGAAACCAGAAATAAAACAAGAAGAAAACCTACGGAATGGGAGAAAATTTTTGCAAGTGAAACCAACAAAGGCTTGATCTCCAGAATACATAAGCGGCTCATACGACTCAATAAGAAAAAAATAAACAACCCAATCCAAAAATGGGCAGAAGACCTAAACAAGCAATTCTCCAAGGAAGACATACAAATGATCAAAAAGCACATGAAAAAATGCTCAATATCACTAATTATCAGAGAAATGCAAATCAAAACTACAATGAGGTATCACCTCACACCAGTCAGAATGGCCGTCATTCAAAAATCCACAAATGACAAATGCTGGAGAGGCTGTGGAGAAAGGGGAACCCTCCTACACTGCTGGTTGGAATGCAGTTTGGTGCAGCCACTATGGAAAACAGTGTGGAGATTCCTCAAAAGACTAGGAATAGACTTACCATATGACCCAGGAATCCCACTCCTGGGCTTGTATCCAGAAGGAAATCTACTTCAGAATGACACCTGCACCACAATGTTCATAGCAGCACTATTTACAATAGCCAAAACATGGAAACAGCCTAAATGTCCATCAACAGGTGACTGGATAAAGAAGAGGTGGTATATTTATACAATGGAATACTGCTCAGCTATAAATCCGACAACATAATGCCATTTGCAGCAACATGGATGCTCCTGGAGAATGTCATTCTAAGTGAAGTAAGCCAGAAAGAGAAAGAAAAATACCATATGAGATCGCTCATATGTGGAATCTAAAAAACAAAAACAAAAACAAAAACAAACAAACAAAAACAAAGTATAAATAAAGGACAGAAATAGACTCACAGACAGACAATACAGACTTGCGGTTACCAGGGGGGTGGAGGGTGGGAAGGGATAGACTGGGATTTCAAAATTGTAGAATAGACTACACTGTATAGCACAGGGAAATATACACAAAATGTTATGATAACTCACAGAGAAAAAAATGTGACAATGAGTATGTATATGTCCATGAATAACTGAAAAATTGTGCTGAACACTGGAATTTGACACAACATTGTAAAATGATTATAAATCAATAAAAAATTAAAAAAAATCTACCCCATATAAGGTGAATTATATAGTCATAGGAAAGAATAATTTTAACAAAGCTTTAGTGAGGTTACATTTGATGTAGTGTTTATCATTTTAGTATAGATTCTTCATCCTATTGTTCAGTCTTAGAAAGTCAGAGTTACTGAAATATAGCTGTGTGACCTTAGAAATGCCATGTAATCCCTCTGATCCTTTTCTAACTTAATCTGGAAAAGGAGCATTTATTAACACTTTATATACAATGCTGTTAGAAAAAAGTAAGTGAGAGGATTATGTAATGTGAAATATTAATTACAGGGTAACTAAAATTATTGCCATTTTAACTGTAAGCAAGAGCTAAGATTATAAGGGAAGAAAATGACTTTTCTCACAGCTCATGCATGAACATGTTCCTTTCAATGAACTGATGATAATATTTTGCAAGGGTTTCATACTTATATCCTTATAGAGAATAGACATTAACATAAAATGTGTGAAGTGGAAGGATATAAGATTATGGAGAAAAATGAGGCTCAGTTACTTAATAGGAATGTTCTAAAAGAAGCATTTACTTTTCATTTTTATTAGAACATGACACTACTACAGAGATGTCTGGCTTAAAGACAGCTAGTTTTAGATGTAGTTTACAGAATTACTCTCCAACTGCATTTCTTTAATAAATATTTTGCTTCAAAACTGTTGTTGTCTACAAATCAGCAAAATCAGACTGTGGAAACTTCAGTTTCCTAGTAACATTGATACTTGTCTTTTCAATTCTGCTCTTTTCTACTTTTCTTTTATTCTAAACATTTGCTTTACTACAATAAAGATCCACAAAGTGTTCCCTATTTACTTCTTCTATTTGGTACCCACTGATTAACTGTATTTTGGGATAGAAGGATGGGGGTCAAGACCAATAAAAAATGTAAGAGAACAACACAGAAAAGAACCTAGAACTTTGCATGGGCACATACAAAGGAATTACTTCTGTAAGCTGAAGAGCTTAGAATGAATTTAGTGAATGAACCAATGGAGTCAACAGACTGTAAACGGTTTGAAATATCTGCAGTTAGAATATAATGACATGTAGAAGGAATTTCAACAGCCATTACCCTTTCAATCTCTGATAGAATAATGAACCGACAGCTTCATAAGCATTTCATCTCTACTGTAAATTATTACGTCGCTATTGTATATCCTAAAATAATCCTGAGTTTCATTTATTCTTATCTGAATAAATGTTTTCATTCTAGTAATGTTCAAATTAGTAAAGACCTAGCTTTGTGCTCTTAGCTGGATTGTGAAATGCTTGAGAAAAATGCTGTTTTTTTAATGGTGGATTGCATGTGTTTTAAAATTATTATAACATTAAGAAAATCCTTTCATAAGTATGAACTATATAAGGTTATGATTTTTATTAGAGAAATTATAACTGTATACATAAAATTTTGAAATGGTCTGTTTAATTAAAATCAATATTATCACCAATTACAGTAAGTGATCAAAGCAGATAAAAATAAACCAGATGTGGTTTGTCACCAAATGAGATAATTGCAAGTCTATGCTTTAATATTTTAAACTAATCATTTACATAAATATTTTAATGATTTTTCTTGATCAACTACAGTATATTTCATATTTTGTGAGCATTTCCTTTAATTCTAAATGTGATTAAAAAAAGACTGCCTTAAAGATTAAAAATATGTTAACTTAAATTGATACCAAATAATATCTTAATGAATCCAGGCACTTGTGTCTTTGAAATTAATGTTTTTAAAAGCATTCAATATCCTTTGTCATGCCATCATTTGGTAAAAATGTCAATGCACATTTTAAAAAGCATTCTGTAATCTGGTTTGATCTTTAAATATACTTAAGAAATGTTATTATATTAAACTGGGAGAAGTATTTAATGTCCCAGAAAGTAAGTAAAAAATAAATAAATAAATTCAGGTCACAAGCTTACCTAAATTTTTTATTCTACTTAAAAACACTTAAAAGTGTTCTTTTATAATCATTTTTTCAAAGATTCCCAAATTATGTAAACAACAACAGAAACAAGTACAAATCTGCAAACATACTGCTCTCCTTGCAAACTGAAATAGAGTTACACATTTTGAAATTTTACTTTTTGCAGCACACAGCTGAGAAAGATTAATATTGCTCCTGTTGGTGGCATAGAAGCATAGAACTCTTAGTGCCACTCTACCAACTCATTACAGACAAGGAAGGCACAGATACAGTGAGTATTAGAGATCTGATGATAATCTTTAGGATTCTCAATCGAAGAACCTGGAGATATATAAGACAAATGCAACACTGACACACTCAAACAAATTTGGTATAGAATTGTATGAATATACTCTTCATCTCCTCTTTTTCTGCTATGCTCCTTTTTCTTATCTATTGCTCATCCTAAGTTTTTCACTCTTGGAATCTCCTCTGTGCCTTCTTAAACTTGAAATATTTTAGTCAACTGTGTTGACATTTAAATCCAAGTCCCTGTGTTTGTTTAGCCATTCTGGATTGACTCCCATCAGCCAGTCAGTTCCAGGTTGATGAACCTATCACTTATGTTTGCCACACCTGTGACCTACTTGGAGCATATCTTTTCTGCTTCTGGACAAGCTTCTAGGTAATGATCCCCTATCTACATAATCAATCTGGCTTATTGCCTGAGACTCTGATCAGCGTAATTACAAATTTTTGGAATAACTAAGAATAATTTAGTTACATCAGCTATATATAAAGAAGTGATTAAATGATGGTTCTAGTCAGTGAACTGTGAGAAATTCATAAAGTCATGTAATCACAACCATGACTAGGATACAGAAGTTTCCTAACTGAAAAACAAAACAAAAGAAAAAAAAACTCCGATTTTACTCAAATGCTCTCCACGTCTCAACCCATGGCTACTACTAATTGTTTTTACTTTTCTAGAAGGTCACGCACATGAAATCATACAGTATGACAGTAATCTCGAATTTTAATTCTTTCAGGACACAATACATTTGAGACTCCTCTGCATTGCTGCAAGTTCTTTTTATTGCTGAGTAGTGTGCCATTGTATGAATGTACACCCCGTAGGACATCTGTTTCTAGATTTCAACAACTATAAATTATTCTGCTACAAACAGTCACATGCAGGTTATTTTGTCAACAGCAGTATTTATTTCTCTGAATATATAACTAAGAATGGAACTGCTGGGTCATATGGTAAGAGTATGTTTAATTTATAAGAAATATTGTTTTACATTCCCTCCAGCAGTGCATAATTTACATCTGCTCAGGTCCTCAGCACTTACTATTGTCATTTTAAAAATATGTATTCACTTTAATAGATGTGCAGTGGTTTCTCACTGGGGTTTTATTTTAGTTTTCCAATGCCTAATGATGTTGAGCATCTTTTATTGTGCATATTTGCCATTGGTATATCTTCAGTGATAAACTATCATTCAAATATTCAAATTCATTCAAATACTTTAACATTGTCTTTCAACAGATATGGAGAAAAATAGTTTCTTCTATCTTTAGTTTGCATCTTTACTCTCTTAACAGTTATTTTTCTCAGAGCAATTTTTAAAAATTTGATGAAGCCTAATTATCAAGATTTTCTTTTATGAACCATGCTTTTGATGATTTAACAAAGAACAGTTGAGTTAATCTGTGGCCCTGAAATTTTTCTTTTCAGTTTTTGTCTAAAAATATTAGTTTTACTCTTACATTTAGATTTACTACTCATTTTGAATTAATTTTTGTATAAAGTATAAAATGAGATTTACCAGACTATCCTACCCCAACATATGCCTCCTTGACATTGGGATTATTTTGAGCCAAAGGCCACTGAGAACCAAGAGACACAGGAAAAGCTCTAAAATCTGAGCACAAGTTCTCCTTTTTTAAGGAAATTTACATTTATAAAGTAAATTTCCATTTCTTTAGAAATGTCTACCAGGAAGAGGAAGACTCTTAACAATTCTTATTAATGGAGAAAACATTGACTTAAAGCTGCAAAGCAAACCTTACTAAACAACCCATGTTTACTATTTTTTTCCATAACTTGCTTTCCCTGCCCAGAAACCCCAAATTCCTTTTCCTTTGTTTTAGCCTAAGATGATATATAAACCCAAGTTCTTACCAATTTGAGTTACTCATCTCTGAGTACTCCCATTTGTAAGTGCTATGCACATGTTATTAAACTTGTTTGTTTTTCTCTCATTAACCTGGTTTTCTGGCCAGTCTCCTTTACAGGGCCACTACTGGATAACCTTAGGTAGATGAAAAGATTTTTCCTCCTTTGCAAAGGCAAGATCAACTTTTGCTTTTTGCTTATTGATATTCAGTTGTTATAGTCTTTGTTTATTGCAAAGATATTCTTTTTCCATTGAAGTACTTTTGTCAAAATCAATTGACTATGTTTATGTGCATCTATTTCTGTATTCTATTTTACACATCTGTATGTCTATCCTTTCACAAAGATTATAGTAGTTTAATTACTGTAGCTTAATGTAGTTTACTTAAAACCAGATAGAGACTTGCAGCTTTGTTCTTTTTCAAAATCATTTTGTCTAATCCAGTAACTTTGCATTCCATAAGCAAGATAGACCCAACATAGAGATATCCCAAAAACTCCTGCTGGAACTTGACTGAGATTTCTTAAATTTATAGGACAATTTGAGGGAACTAAAATCTTAATTATACTGAGTCTTCAAATCCATGAATATGGTTTATCTCTCCACTTATTTATATATTCTTTTTCTTTTATCAGTTCTGTGTAGTTTTCAACATACAAATCCTTCACATACTACATTAGACTTTGGACCCAAAGTTGCTAATTCTGGGAGCAGTTTAAAGGTAATTTTTATTTCAGCTTTTAATTGGTCATTGTTAGTTAATAGAAGAAAAATAATCAATTTTGTATATTGATCTTGTATATTGTTATCTTTGTCAATTTTCTTTTTATTCCTAGAATCTTTTAGGTACAGCCCTTGGCATTTTCTATGTAAATAACCATTTCTTTTGTGATTATAAACAATTTTTTTTCAAATCCGTATGCACTTTATTTATTTTTCTTGCTTACTGCATTGTCTATGACTTCCAGTGAAATCTTAGATGGGGAGAATGAAACAGATATCCATGACTTGTTTCTAATCACAAAGAAATCATCTAAACTTTCTCTAAATATGAGGCCAACAGTGAGTTTGTCGATACTGTCAGGTTAAAGATGTTTCCTTCTCTCCTTAAAATGCTGAGAAATTTTATCATTAATGCATACTGAGTTATTTCAAATGCTTTTAAACATACAATAGTATGATCACTTGGTTTTGCTTATTTATTCTGTTAAATATGATAGATTACACTGATTTTTTTTAAACTGATTTAGGTAGAATTTAATATCATAACATTTATCACCCATTTAAGTATACAATTCAATGATTTTAGAAAATTTATATGGGTGTGCAATTCACAACAATCTAATTTTAAATTATTACCATCACCCCAGAGAGTTGCCTTCATGTTCATTCAAAATTACTCCCTTCTTAAACTTTTGTACACTGTTGATGGGAATGTAAATCGGTGCAGCCACTGTGGAAAACAGTATGGAAGTTACTCTAAAAAAGCAAAAATGGAACTACAATATGATCCAACAATTCCACTCGTGGCTATGTATCTGAAGAAAATGAAAACATTAATCCAAAAAGATGTATGCACCTTAATGTTCATAGCAGCATTACTTACAATAGCTAAGATATGGAAGCAACCTACGTGTCTATCAGCAGATGAATGGATAAAGAAGTAGTGGTATATGTGTAGTATACACACACACACACACAGTTACATACATATATGACATGGACTACTACTCAGCCACAAAAAAGAATGAAGTTTTCCATTTGCAACAACAATAGATGGATGTGGAGGGTATTATGCTTAAATAAGTCAGAAAAAAAATACTGTATATTATCACTTACATACAGAATCTAAAAATAAAACAAACCATGAACATAGTGTAAGAGAAACAGAGTCTCAGATATAGAGAATGAATAAGTTGTCACCAGTGGGAAGAGGGACAAGACAGGAGTAGAGGATTAAGTGATATGAACTATGTGTAAGATAAATAAGCTACAAAGATATAATGTACAGCAAAGGGAATATAGCCAATAGTTTATAATAACTATAAAGGGAATATAACCTTCAAAAATTGTGAATCACTATTTTGTATACCTGAAACTTATATTGTAAATTAACTATACCTCAATTAAAAATTATTTTCATCTTCTACTACCAGACTTAGACAACCTCCCCTAGACATAAGTAATCTACATATTTAACATTTCTGTTGTTCTTTATAACATGGCATGATATTACTTCATTTCAACCTAAGGTATTTTTAGTATTTCTTGTAAGGTGGGTCTGTTAGCAACAAATTTTCACAATTTTTGTTTATCTGGTCTTTATTTCACTTTCATATGGGAAGTATTCTTTTAACAGCCTTATCGATATATTATTGATACACAAGGACCTGCATATATTTAAAGTATACAATTTGATGATTTTGAAACATACATGAAACCATCACCCCAATCAACGTAACAAACATATCCACCATATCCAGAAATTAGGAAGACCTTTTTTTTTCTTTCTATAATGTGAGTACATTCTTCCACAGCCTTTTTCCTGCCATTATTTCTAATATAAAACAGCATTCAATAGTACTGATTTCCTGTGTATGAACCATTTTTCTCTTGCTGCATTTAAAATTTTCACTTTTGGCTTTCAACAGTTTGACCATAAATTTCTAGGTGTGGATTCTTTGTATTTATCCTGTTTAGAATTTATCAAGCTTCTTGGATATGCAGACTAATGTTTTTCATAAAATTTGGGAAATTTTAATCATTTTTATCACATTATTTTTCTACTCCTTTTTTCCCAGTCCTCTCAGATGCTTGTCACACATATTTTGGTACATCTGGTATTTTCTAAAAGTTCTCTGAAGCTCTATTTATTCTTCAGTCTTTAAAAGATGTTTTTTTCCTTCACACTGGATCATTTATTGCTAGTTAAAATTGTAATGTATCAGACCACGTAGAGTTGGTCCAGGTATAAAAAAATAAGTCAACAGGATAAAATAGAGTGGAAAAATAAATTGGCACTGGATATATGACCGAAGTCACACTCCTGTTTAATGGAGAAAGGATGGACTAGTCAATAAACGGTTTCTCAAAAATTACTTAACTGGACAAAAGGGAATGTAAACTAAATTCCACATTAAAATCAGCATTAGATGGATTAAAATATTTAATACATAAGTTAAAAGTTGAAAAGCTTTAGAAGCATTCGTATAAGAATAACTTTATGACCTCACTGGAGAGATGGCTTCTTAAATAAGACATCATGGGAAAATAATATATTTGTTATCTTTATATAAAAATCGTCTTTGTATCAAAAAGTGTGATAGAAAGAACATGTTACAGACAGAAAACATGTTTGAGTGCATGTAACCAACAATTAATATCCAAAACATAAGAAGGTATTTTATATAATTCAATAAAAACAATAAAAGTAAAATAAAAATCAATACACTAATTATATAACATTATTTTCAATTACACTAGTAATCAGCAAAACCTCAAAATTATGCATTATCATTCTATTATTGTGATCAAAAATAAACACACCTATATAAACACACATACAAACAACAAACATCACACACAAAAAAAACAAAAAACATTTAACAGTATCACATGCAGTCATGGATATAGAATATTAGAATCCATAATCCACTAATATTGAAATGTAAATTGTCAAAACTACTTTGAAGAACTATTTGGCAATATTTAACAAAGCTGAATATACTCATACCCTCTAATTTCCACTACCAAAGTTTTAAGATATTATAGATTATACATGAGCATAAGACATTACAATAATGTTATAGTGGGATTAAAACACAGTGGAAGGAGGAAAACTGGAAATATTGAATGTAAACAAGTCTCTTGAATAGCAAATAGAGGTGTGTTCAAAATATATTTTTTAGATTGGACTGAAATAACCTCATGCATATGTGCTGAGTGGAATGATGCACTGACATGTATGGGATTCAAACGCTGGTGGTTAGGTAGACATGAGGGTGAATGTCAATGGAAAGTTTATGGAAATAAAGTGTTTTACAGCTTATTGTGTATCTTTATGGAAATAAAGGTAATCTCTCCTCTTGGATTCTAATTTCCATCTCTGCAATCCTTCAGACAAAGTAAAAGACCTATTTCCTCAAGCAATGTCTCTATAATAAATGATCATGACAATAACATTCATATAGAGTATCTGACCCTTTATTATTTGACAAGACCTGTCCTTGCTAAGGCGTGGAGAATCAGACTGAGAGAGGCTAAGAGATTCACCGAAGATAAAGTAGCTAGGAACACAAATGTAAAATGTAAACCAATGCCGACTGACACCAGAATTCAACTTAGCCAACTTCAATAACTTAACCCTGTCAGACTGCCCATCTGACTATATACATACCAGTTCTTTAATTTGCAACTACTGCTTAAGTGTTTTCCATATTTTCTTATACACATGCTTTTTATACTGTGGATTTTTCGACCATAACAAAACTCTGAGATAGCAAGCTTCGAGATACACTTTTCCAGTTACCTGGCAATAAGCTGCTTGACAATAAGGCAATAAATCTGAGCTGAGATAGTCTTCACTATTTTACATTTCTTGATCCATCCTTGTCTAGACTTATTCTGCTTCTTTTATCTTTCTAGTTATATGAGCCAAAAGTATTTTTTTCTTTAAAATAATTTGAATTCACCAAAAGAGAGCAGAATAATCCAATTCCCAACCTTCAGTCAGATTCAGTCTTTCCCTTCCTTATGTTCTCATTATAGTTTCTTCACATATAGCATTTAGTAACCTATCATTAAACTTTTCTGTATACATTTCTTATTTTCTCAAGATGGAAGGTAAAGACTATATCTTCTTTAACTCTGGAGTACTGCTTTCCCTGATACTATGCTTCTGAAATAGTTATTGTAGGAAAAATTATACTATACTAAAATTGATTAAAAAGAATAAAGACCTGTGGCAGAAATGTGGTCCTTCAGTCAAAAGAAACTGAATTCTTCTATAATTGATAACATTGTATTTTAATTTTCCCACTGGCATAATAGGGATTAAATGGCCCTAAGGTATTAAAAGTATTAAAATGGTTAATGTAGAGTTTCACATTTTTAGTATATGTAGATTAATTGTACTGAAGATTGTGTATATGTAGCTTCATTTCTTCATGAAGTTTTCTGTCTAAATATGAGAAAAAGACTTCTATATTTCACATTAATAATCGATATGAGCAACATATTATTTGCTAGAAACAATTACCATGCATAGAAATAATTTACCAGTTTTTTACCTACCGAAATATATTGTAACTATTTCCATGTTGTCCATAATTTTAATTATCAGGAATACTTACTTCATTTCCAAATAAAAGTCACATTTATTGTAGAAATATTTATGGTTATGCCAAAATTTAGTATGATTTTTTGTCACAAATAAAACTAATTTTATCTTTTTAACTTTAAACAGTTTTTATTACAGAAAGGTTGTCACATAATTAACTATTTCTCTGCATTGTACACAATTATTTTTATTCCCCACAGTAAGACTGCTTCCTAACTTCCTATCTGATGTTGACAGGTACTAAATTTCTAGTTTTAACAGAATAGTAATAAAAATTCCTCAGTGATTTAGGTTGAAGGCAGTTCACTGGGACATGGCTCTTGCACTGTTACTGGGAATGTACAAATGTCTTTTTACTCTTTTGTCTTTCACATACGAAAAACAAGATAAATTATCTGTAGGCATGGGCAGTGGCAGCAGTAAACCATTATATGTTTTCCACTGAAACTAGTAACTGATGGTTATAGTTATTTCCTTATACAATAAGCCACCTTTTCTTCCTTCATTTCCTTCAACTGACTTCTCTGAAGTTATTGGTGAGGAACGCTGCCTTGAGCTTCCTTCACAACTCAGTAACAATGGTTAAGCACTATTTCAGAAATATAACATGCTACCTCCCATACCAACTCCCATTTCATCATTCTACCCATTAGAGGGTCCTTCTCTTTAGAACTTCCTGTGACTACATCTTCCGCTATAATTAACCAGGAGGCCTCTCCAGCATCATCCAATAAATTACTTCTTACAACCTTCATTGGATCTTTGATTCCTTTATCATCAAATTCACATAATCTACAAGTGTACTGCTGTAACCAACTCCTGAGGAGCTTTGCCTAATTTTCTCAGCTATCACTGATCCTTCAATATCTGAATTCTTAGTAATGGTCATTGCAGGAATTTTGAGTGTTCTTTTAATAATTTCCATATCAATTTTTGATCTGCTTTAGCTTGAGTTATTGAGTCCAAGGCTGGAATGCACTGAAGCAGAGCACAAACACCTTCCACAACAATGCGTTCCTCAACAGCAGCTCATGTAACACTGAGAGCACCTGTAACTCTTTTTATTCACTTCAACACCATCTGTCTCAACCAACTTTCAGCAAAATTACTCCACCTGAGTTCTGTCAGATGATAATTTCACTTTATCTTTTCACATTTACTGGTTGTAATATATAATAGCTCAATGATCTCTTAAATATGTTTTGCAGTTTGAACTTTGTCACCTTTTTCTTTCAAGAGCATGGCATCATCTTTGGTCACAATGACCTCCCCAACTTCTCCTAAGTCTAGAGGCTTAACAACTTCAAGATTTAGAGTCAATCCTTCTTTTTCAAACACGGCAATATCAGAATAATAGCTAAGATTTTAATATGCTTCTTTCTATTTAATATGCTTCTTGGTCACCAAAACCAAGAGCTTTAACTGCTATAACTTGAAGACCAACTTTTAGCCTACTCAAAACAAGTGTATCTAGACATTCTCCATCAACATCTTTAGGAATTATGATCAAGGGCTTACAGTGAGCATAGGCAAGTTAAGAGCAGCTATAATAAACTGAAAAGAAGAAATTTTCTTTCATTCAACAAAGCATAGGCATCTTGTAATTCACATTTCTGACATTTTGATGTATCAATACAGTATAGAGAAATATAACCTCAATAAAATTCATTCCCTCAGTAATTTCTAATTCATCATTAAATGTTTTTCCATTCTTTACTGTGATGACACTCTTTCTTCTAACCTTTTTTATTGCATCAGATATGATGTAGCATTTGTCTCCATTTGCAAAACTCCCAACAACGTGAGCAATTTCTTCAAGGGTTGCCACAGGTTTAGACTACCTCCCAAGTTCACCAATTACAACATCACCAGATACCATCACACATCTCCTGATTTTCACTAGATTAGCATCTTGGTTAATCTTCTAAAAGCCTTCTTTGGCAATAAAACTTGCCAGCACAGCAGCAGTAGCATATCATTCCCATCCTCTTCATTTATGCTGTTGGCAACATCTTAAACAAGTTTAGTGCTAATATTTTTGTATTTATCTTTTAAATCAGTGGATTTTGCAATGGTCACATCATCTCTTGTTATTTTGGGACTTCCCAAGCTCTGTTCAACAATCACTGCATTTCCCTTTGGCCCACAGTAACAGCTACAGCATCAGCTAAAAGGTGTACAGCGTGAAGCATTAAGAATAGAAATCTGCAACCAAGTTTACATATTTGGCATAAGCCTAAGTGTGATGAGAAGCCAGTGCCTTGGACATTGGTTTTATCTGGGGAAGGACTGTCAGTAATTGAAACATTTCTGCCAGGCAGCAGCAGGGCATCTGTGGTGAGTGAGGAAAAACTAAATTCCTTTCCCTTGTTATTCATTTAATCCTGAGGTAAACAAATTTAAATTTGAACACACTTGAATGGAATGCCTAAAGGGGTAAAATTCATCTCACATTTATGTTATAGAAACTATCATGCTCTTAGAACAGATACATTTGAACACAATTTTCTATTGAGTAAAACAGAATCAAAATTTGTAGTTGCAAATTAAGAACTCCTGAAGCCTACAAATAAAATGTGAAAGTTATATTTTGGGTATTATATCTGACTTATCAAGCAGTCAATTTTTTATCTACTCTAAGTTCTCTGAGAACTGAGT
Source organism: Camelus bactrianus (assembly GCF_048773025.1). NCBI lineage: Eukaryota > Metazoa > Chordata > Mammalia > Artiodactyla > Camelidae > Camelus > Camelus bactrianus. The sequence continues at coordinate 91,456,934 of NC_133546.1, forward strand.
TGAAATTGACTTAATTTAAAAATAGAGCAAAGAGCCTTCTGCACATTCAAAACTTAAGACATAAACTCACTCAAATAAAATTTGTTAAATTCACTAATCAAAGAGTTCCTCAGGCCTTAACCCAGACTAATGCTTTTGAGTGACTGAGCAATATCCTTGTTCAACAGCCTTAAGAGAGCCTTTGCATTTTTTATCAAACAATATATTGCAATTAACAATTAATTTTGCTTCAATAAACTTTATTTCCCATGGTAGAAAAACATGTGATATGTTTTCAAACAAATGCTGTTAAGAAGTGTATTAATTTAAAAAGGTTTTGGAATGAGGGCATGGCCAAAATGGCAAAGTAGGGAGACCCAGAGCTCATTTCCTTCTATGGGCACATCAATATGACAACTATTTGCAGAGTGACTGTTGATGAGAAGGACTTGAAAACTAGCAGAAAACATTTTCCACAACTAAATTTATAAATAAAGAACCACAATGAGACAAGAAGGAAGGGCAGAGAAGTGCTATAGTCAAGATTCACATCCCTGGGTAGGAGACCCACAAATGGGAGGATAATCACAACTGCAGAGGTTCTCCCCAAGAAGCATGGGGTCCAAGGCTCCCTGCTGCAGGAACCTGAACCGGGAAGATGAGCCAGCAGAACATCTGGCTTTGAAGGCCACTGGGGCTTGTGTAAAGGCTTCTACAGAAGGCTGTAGAAAACAGAAACTTCAGACTTAAAGGGCTCAGGAAAAGTCTCACATGCTCCAAGACCCAGCACAGAAGAAGTAATTTAAAAGGACACTGGGTCAGACCCACCTGCTGATGTTGGAGAGCCTCCCAGAGAAGTAGGATGCAAAAGAGAACCCCTGGGACACAGATGCTGGTAGAAGCCATTTTGGGGAGCTTGTTCTACCAAGAGGACACTCATGCTGCCAAGTGCCACTATGGAGTTAGCAGTAGGGGCTTACCAACAAACCAGCCAGTCAGCTCCAGTCCTAGGACATTTTAGGTAAAGCAGCCATTCATGTGTGGGCCTAGTCCCTACCCACAAGCAGGCTGGCATCAGGACCCCAGAACCCAAAAAGCAGTGCTCCATGATGCAGCCCCATCTACCTGCAGGCTGCAGACAACTTGATGAAAGGACAGTTCCCGCTACCAGCATACTCACAGCAGTCAACTCTGTAACAGAAGGGCTCATGCAGCCCACATATGGAGCATCGCTTCAGCATAAAGCTCCTGTGACCAGACGGGAGCATGCTGGGGCCCACAGGATGTCTCCTGCATAAGGCTACTTCTCCAAGATCAAGAAACATAACTGACCTACCTAATCTGTAGAAATAAAAACAGGTATCAGGCAAATGAGGTGACTGAAGAACATTTTCACAAGGAACACAGTAAGACTCCTGAACAAGAGCTAAGTGAAGGTAGAGATAAGAAGTCTACCCGATAAGGAATTCAAGTTATTGATTATAAAGTTGCTCAGTGAGCTCAGGAGAAAAATGGATGAACACACTGAGTTTAACAAAGAGGTAGAAAGTATAAAAAAGAACCAAACAGAGCTGAAAACTACAAAAACTGAAATAAAAAAATGCACTGTAACAAATCAATAGCAGACTACATGATACAGAAGAGTAGATCAGCAAACTAGAAGACAGAGTAGTGGAAGTCACCTAAGCAGACTGAATAAATATCAAATATCTTTTCAGATCACAAGAGTATGAGACCAGAAATCAACTACAAGAAAAAAAAAAAAAACCTGCAAAAAGCACAAACCTGTGGAGGCTAAACAATATGCTACAATATGCTACTAAACAACCAATGGGTCACTGAAGAAATCAAAGAGGAAATGAAAAAAAAAATGCTTGGAGACAAATGAAAATAAAAACACAATGATCCACAGTCTGTGGGATGCAACAAAAGCAGTTCCGAGAGGGAAGTGTATAGACATATGAGCTTGCCTCCGGAAACAAGAAAAATTTTCAACAACCTAACTATACACCTGAAGGAACTAGAAAATGAAGAATAATCAAAACCTAAAGTTAGTAGAAGGAAAGAAATAATAAAAATCAGAACAGAAGTAAATGAAATAGAGACTAAACAGGCAGTAGTAAAGATCAATGAAAGTAAGAGATGGTTCTTTGAAAAATGAACAAAATTGATAAACATTTGGCAGACTTATCATGATGAAAAGAGAGAGGGCCCAAAGAAATAAAATCAGAAATAAAATACAAAGGATTAGTTGAGATTACTACAATTATATGTCAATAAAATGAACAACCTGGCAGAAATGAGTAAGTCCCTAGAAACATAAAATCTCCCACATCTGAAATCAGAAAGAAATATGAACAGACCATTTACAAATAATGAAATTGAATCAGTAATAACAAACAAAAAAACAAACAGAAAAAACTCCCAACAAACAAAAGCCCAGGACTGAAAGGATCAGATACCTTTATAGTAAATTCTACCAAAAACACAAAGGAGAGTTAATACATAGCCTCCTAAAACCATTTCAAAAAAACTGAAGAGGAAGAAACACTTGCAAACTCATTTTACAAGGCCAGCATCACCCTAATCCCAAAACCAAACACACCACACACAGAAAAGAAGATTACAGACCAATATCACTGATTAATATAGATGCAAAATCCTCAAAAAAAATTAAGGAAGTCAAATTCAACAGTACAATAAAAGGATCATACACCATGACCAAGTAGGATTCATCCCAGGGACCCAAGGATGGCTCACTATTTGCAAATCAGTCAATGTGATACATCCCATAGACAAACTGAGGAATAAATACATTATGATCATCTCAATAGACACAGAAAAACTTTTGACAAAATTCAACATCCATTAACGATAAAAACTCAGCAAAGTGGCTATAGAGGGACTACAACTCAATACAGTAAAGGCCAAATACGGCAAGCCCACAGCTAACACCATACTCAATGATGAAAAGCTGAAAGCTTTTCCTCTAAGATCAGTAACAGGACGAGGATGCTCACTATTACTACTTTTATTCAACACAGTATTAGACATTTTAGTCACAGCAATCAGACTGGGGAAAAAAAAGGAGACAAGGCTTCCAAAATGAAAATGAAGAAGTAAAACTGTTACCATTTGCCAATGACATGATACTATACATAAAAAAAATCTAAAGATGCTGCCAAAAAGCTATTAGAACTAAAACATAAATTCAATAAAGTAGTAGGATAAAAAATTAATATATAAAAATCTGTTGCATTTCTTTGTACTAGTAACAAATGATCAGAAAACAAAATTAAGAAAACAGTCTCTTTTGCAATTGCAGCAAAAACAATAAATCTAAGAAGATAATGCACCTGTATTCAGAAAACTATAAAACATTCATGAAAGAAATTAAAGATAACATAAATAAATGGAAAGATGTACCCTGTTCATAGATTGGAACAATTAATGTTGTTAAAATGACCATACTACCCAAGGTAGTACACAAAGTCAATGAAATTCCTATCAAAATACAATGGCATTTTTCACAGAATTAGAACAAATAATTAAAAAATTTGTATGGAAACACAAAATACCTTGAATAACCAAAAAATTCTTGAGAAAGAGAAACAACGCTGGAGGTATTATGTTCCTTGATTCAAACCATACTATGAAGCCACAATAATCAAAGTAGCATGGAACACGAGAATTAATATATGTATGCATATGCATGAATGCGACATTGTGCTGTATACCAGAAACTGACATACTGTAACTGACTGTAATTCAAATTAAACAAACAAACAAACAAACAAAAAAACACTATGGTGTTGGCATACAAACAGACACATATCAAGGGAACAGAACAGAGAGCCCAGAAATAAATCCACAAGCATACGGTCAATTAATCTACAACACAGGAGACAAGGATATACCCTAGGGAAAAGAGATGACTTTAATAAATGGAGTTGGGAAAACTGGATAGTTACATACAAAAGAATCAAACTGGACTAGTTTCTCATATACATACAAAAATATACTTAAAATGGATTGAAGAGTTAAATGCAAGACCTGAGACCATAAAAAAATGTTCTAGAAGAATCATAGGTAGTAAGCTCTTTGACAGGGGTCTTAGCAACATTTTTTTAAATCTGTTTCCTCAGGCAAGAGAAACAAAAGCAAAAATCAAAAATGAGAATACATCAAACTAAAAATCTTCTGCATACAGAAAATACTATCAACAAAATGAAAAGGCTGCTGGCTGAATGGGACAAGATATCTGCAAATAATGCATCACATCTGATAAGGAGTAAATATCCAAAATACCCAAAGAACTCATACAATATCAAAAAAAAAAAAAAACCCAAAAAATTAAAAAAGGGACAGAGGACATTTTTCCAAAGAAGACATACAGGTGACCAACAGGAAGGTGAAAAAGAGGCTCAACATCACAACCAGCAGGGAAATGCAAACCTAAACAACAATGAGCTACCACCTCTGACGTGTCAGAATGGCTATTAGCAAAAAGAGAACAAGAAGCCTGGGCATGGTTGTAGAGAAAAGGGAATGTAAACACGTGCAGTCACTATGGAAAACAGATGCCTTAAGAAATTAAAAATACAACTATCATATGATCCAACCATTCCATTTGAGTATTTGAAGAAAACAAAAACATTAATTAGAAAAGATACATACATCCCTATTTTGTTGCAGCATTATTTACAAAAGCAAGATGTGAAAGCAATCCAACTAACCATCAACAGATAAATGGATAAAGAAGATGTGGTATATATCTACAATGAAATATGAGACATAAAAAGGAATGAAATCTTGACAACTGTGACAACATGGAAGGACCTAGAGGGTATTATACTAAGTGAAATAATTCAGACAGAGAAAGACAAATTCCATATGATTTCATTTATATGCGGAATCTGAAAAATAAAACAGAGGAACATATGTAACAGAAACACTCATAGATATTCACAGAGCTGGTGTTTGCCAGAGGTGAGGGTGGATGAGAGGATGAGCAAAATGGTGAGGGGGATTAAGAGGTACAAACTCCCAGTTACAAAAAAATGAGTCACAGGGATGCAGGGTACAGCATGGGGAATATGGTCAATAATACTTTAATATATTTGTACAGTGACAAATGGTAACTGGAGTTATCATAGTGATCATTTACTAATGTGTAGAAATATCAAATCACTATGTGGTGCACCTGGAACTAACACAGTATTGCAGATCAATTATAGTTCAATTAAAAAATTAAAATAGTTTTATCTGCCCTATGCTATAGTAAAATCTATTTTCCTAATTAAGCATTGTGTAAATGTTTTGTGTTTTTCCAATAACTATCTAATGACATTAAAGTTTGTTTCCTAGAGCCCAAAGTGTCAAAATTTTACATGTGTATTTAAGTGTGTGTTTATGTATGTAAAGTATATGTACATATATATTTAATTACATCAAAGTACTTTTTCCATAATTTTAATTTTTGTTTTTTATTCCCAATCAAATTTAAGCATAATAGGAGGGCAGAAATTTTTGTTTTCCTTTTCTTGTTGTTCATTGCTGCCTCCCCAGTGCTTAGGTCCAACCGTTGCACATAAAATTTCAGTCAGAATATTTTTATAATGTGTAGATAAAATTTTACCCACTAATATCATCCTGTATCTGCCAACGTAGATAAGTAAATAAAAAAAATCTTGCCCCTCTACAATATGAAATTGATTTTTGCTGTAGGATGTCAAAAGTTAGTTAAAGTCTATGTACAGCCCTTCATTTAATGAGCCAGGAGAACCCTCAGCTTTTGCAGCAAACTAGTCAGCAATAGGAGAAATTCATCCAGATATTGAAATAAGCCCCCTGGAGTTGGTGGATATCTGGGATGTGGAGCATGAAATGGGTCCATAAGTGCGGAGGCCGGGAAGATGAACTCCATCCAAGTGACAATGTAGGAGAAAGAAGTTATAGGCAAGTTGAAAGCCCTGGGCTTCCCAGAGAACCTGGTGTTCCAGAACTACTTTGCTTGTGGAAAAACAAAAAGCAAAAAATAAAACAAAACCAACCAACCAGAGACACTGGCTGCAACTTCCTCCTGAATCAGAACTTTGACGAGGAATGATACTGGGAGGGAGGGCAGGCCACTCACAGCCCCCATCCTAAGCTCACTCCACAAATTGGAAAACAATCAGAAGTCTTAAAATAAAACTCCCCAACTTCCCACCCTCCTTAAGTGGCCTCATTCCCACCTTGGCTTGAGAGAACCCATGCCAGACAGCTGTCTCCTATCCCCTGTCCCAGCCCAGCCTCCTGGTAGGATTGGGCCTCTGTCCCATTTTCCTACATGCAGATGGAGAGATGGGTGCTTGCTTCCCCCTCCCTCAAAGAATCCCTGAGACTTCCCCACTCCTCTTCCAAGGCGAGGGGAACCTAGAGCCCCAAACTCTCATCTTGCATTGGAGTGACCCAATCTTTCCATCTGGGGTGAGTACTCGGAGGTCCATGCCCCCCTCCATTGTCTGGCATCGACTTTCAGCCCGCATCCCTTTGCTGGGGAGTGAAATGTCTGGTTTGTTTTGCCCGGGGAAGGGGTAAGATCAGAGCCGCTCTGAAAGTCAAGGCCACCACCTACCCCGGAATACAGCAGTGTCTCTAATAAAGGTTTCTAACTGAATAAAGTTTTAAAAGCCAAAAAATAAAAATAAAAGGCGAAGGAGCCAGCTCCCACAGAGCAGGGTGTCTGTACGCGAGCTAGGCCAGAAAGCGAGACTATTACCCTGAAGCCGCTCTTGAGAGAAAAGACTTAAGGAACAGGCAGCGATGGTCTCCTACCTTACAACTGCTAGGACGGACGTTCAGCCCCGGACATTCGGCCCCGAGGATGTTTCCCAGAGCACCTCCGGGTTGCCGCAGCCATGCACCTCTGCTGACTAGGGACAGCGGCCTCTGGAAGCCTCTGGAAGCCTCTGGAAGCCTCTGTTCCTGCCTCGGGCACTTCCGGCTCCCAAAAGGCGCGAGATTTGCAACCTGCACATGCGCAGTCCACTTCTTCGCCAGCTCTGGTGCAGCCTCTCGCTCTGCGGCCTGTGTGCCGCAGCCCTTCCCTCGCACCTGACTGGGCGTCCAGGCCAGGAGCTGCTGCGCTGTGAGTCTGAATGTGGAATTGTAGAGGGGATAAGGGGAAACAGTCGTCTTGGAGGATTAGTGTTTGCAAGATAGGAGGAGATTCTGGCACCGGGGGTCGGGTGGGGGTGGGGGCACGTAGGTGTTTTCTCGCCCCAGGATTTCCTCTGATCTCTCTCGATAACCAGTGAGTTTCTTTTGGGAGGAGTGTTCGGGGTGCAGCGACTTGGGCCTGATTCTGCCATTCTCTGAGCCGCCTCTGAAGCTCAGCACGCCCCAACCGATCCTTTTCCTGCCCCTCCATCAGGACCATAGGTGGCCTATCTAAACCACAGGTATTTGAATTACATGTCTTTTGATATACTAAAAATACTGTTATCGTTTTACCTCCTATGATTTTTTTTAACATCTATTTAATGAGTCATTTCCTGTGCCCTGGGTGAAAATTCAAGCAAGTATATGACTTTGATGTCATAAGAATGTGTCATTCAGGTATCTTATTGTAGCAAGCAGCTTAATTTTCTGATGGATCCTTTTGGATCCAATACTGAATCGCACGGGCTACTCATAGTCAATGATTACACACAGCAGGTGTACTAAAAAAGGGTAATTTATGCAAGATATAGGGCTCCTCTAATGGGCAATTTTACTCAAAGATTCTCAGTCAACCTGGAGAAAAGTTTCTTAAGAGAGGTTTGTGGTCTGAGATGCTTTCCTCTGTCTCCTTCAAGGAGACAGGCATATGGCTTGCTTCCAAGTCTGAAGGATCTCCTCTGGCTCCAAGCTCTTTTTCTTCATAGGAGATTGCCTATATATATATAAAAATAATAGTTTAATTTTTTAAATAAGAATAAATAATAATTTATATAACAATACATAATAATTATATATATAAATAAATACACATATATTTAAAATCCTGGTGTCTGCTTTTTTAAGTGCCCAGACTAACAGTGGCTTTTCTAAAAATTACAAACATAATCTCAGTTAAGAAGTTGGAATTTTGAGTACAAATTATTAATCTAAACTCTGAATTTGTTTTAATGGCAGGTCTCTCAACTAGCTCAAGCTTGCTGTCAATAGAAGCCTTTGTCGGAATGAGGGCTAATGGGTTGATTTTTGTCTCTTTGTATTGTGCTTCTCCTCTTCCTCCCTCCTTCTCCCAGTCTCTAATCTCATTAGCCAGTTTCTCTCCAGGAGACTTGGGAAAGAAGTAGAAGAGAATAGGAAAGGATTTCCCACTGGAAGCTAGCTTCTCACTCTGAGACAGAGGCATAAAGCTAACTTTGGGAAGAAGTCTTTCTTGGGCCATTTAAAGAGTCCCTTTTAGGCCCTTTTGTTCTATAATTTCTATGATCTAGGTAGATAAAATTTACCACAGTCTTTAGGAATTCTGGGTCACCCCAGTTCTTTTCTGCTAGAATTCCTCCATTATCTGATAGATTATACATCGTGATTATATGATTTATAAGAAATATGTATTTGGTCTTTATCTCTATTTGTGGCACAGAGCTCCTTAAAACCATAAGAATTTCCTAATAAGAGTAATAAAAGTGTCTTGATATTCATAACAAATCCCTTTCAACAACTCCTGAGTTTATGTTAATGGGGTGACTTTTGGAAAGCACCTAAGGATGCTAAGGGGCATCCTAAGGAAGGGGGCTGGTTGCTAGGGGAGCCAACCATATAATTAGGGGTTGGAACTTTCAGTCCACCCCCTGCGCTCTGAGGAGGAGAGACGGGCTGCAGATTTAACCAGTCACTAAGAGTCAATGATTTAATCAAGTATGCCTATGTAATAAAGTCCCCATAAGAACCCAAAATGTTAGGGTTCAGAGAGCTTCTGGATTGGTGACCATGTGGGGATGCTGGGAAAATGGTGCTCCCAGAGATCATGGAAGCTCTGTGCTCTTTCCCACATACCTTATCCTATGCATGTCTTGCATCTGGCTGTTCCTGAGTTATACCTTTTTTTTTTTTAATTAGTTTTATTGAAGTATAGTCAGTTTAGAATATTGTGTCAGTTTTTGGTGTACAGCACAATACTTCTGTCACATAGGAACATATATTCATTTTCATATTCTTAACCAAAGTTACTACAAAATATTGAATATAGTACCCTGTGCTATACAGTATAAACTTATTGTTTATCAATTTTATGTATATTAGTTAGTATCTGCAAATCAAACTCCCAGTTTATCCCTCCCCACCCCTTTCCCCCTGGTGACTGTAGTTTGTTTTCTGTGTCTATGAGTCTGTTTCTGTTTTGTAGATAAATTTGGTTTTTTATTTTTTTAATCCCAACAGCAGTTTCCCAATTTGCTGAAGAGACTGTCTTTACTCCATTCTATGTTCTTGCCTCCTTTGTCAAAGACTAATTGACCAAAAGTTTGTGGGTTTATTTCTGGGCTCTCTGTTCTGTTCTGTTGATCCATATGTCTGTTTTTGTACCAATACAATGGTGGCTTGATTACTGTAGCTCAAGTATTGTCTGAAGTCTGGGAGGGTTATTCCTCCAGCTTCATTCTTTTTCTTCAGTAATGCTTTGGCAGTTCTGGGTCTTTTGTGATTCCATATAAATTTGGGATTATTTGTTCTAGTTCTGTGAAAAATGTCCTGGGTGATTTTATAGGGATTGATTGCTATAGGTTGCTTTCAGTATTATGGCCATTTTAGCAATATTAATTCTTCTAATCCAAGAACATGGAATATCTTTCCATTTCCTTAGTCAGTGTCTTATAGTTCTCTGCATATAGGTCTTTCACTTCCTTGGTCAGATTTATTCCTAAGTATTTTATCCTTTTGGATGCAATTCTTAAAAGGGATTGTTTCTTTATATTCCTTTTCTGATATTTCATTGTTAGTGTAAAGAAATATCACTGATTTTTGTATGTTAATCTTGTATACTGCTACCTTGCTGAATTATCTCTAGTAGTTTTTGTGTGAATTCTTTGGAGTTTTCTATATATAATAGTATATCATCTGCATATAGACAGTTTTACCTCTTCTCTTCCAATTTGGATCCCTTTTATTTCTTCTCTTTGTCTAATAGCTATGTCTAGGACTTCCAATACTGTATTGAATAGAAGTGGTGAGAGTGGACATCCTTGTTTTGTTCCAGATTTTAGGGGGGAAGCTTTCAGCTTTTCACCATTGAGTACTATGCTGGCTGTAGATTTGTCATAAATAGCTTTTATTATGTCACGATATATTCCCTCTATACCCACTTCAGTAAAAGTTTTTATCATAAATGGGTGTTCAATTTTATCAAATGCTTTTTCTGCATCTATTGAGATAATCATGTGATTTTTTTTTTGTCCTTTCTCTTGTTATATCCTTTTATAATAAACTGGTAATCCAGTAAGTAAAATGTTTCTCTGAGTTCTGTGAGTTGTTTTGCAAATGAATCCAACCTGAAGAAGGGGTGATGGGAAACTCCAACCTATACACACACAGTTTCTTTCTCTCCTGTGTGGCTGAATCTGGTTTATAGGAAATCCTGACATAAGCCTCATGTTTATGAATACTGGAAATGCAAGCCTGCCTCATGCAGCTGTTTCTGTCAGGCTGCCACAGTGCACTTAACCTTGTGCTAGCCTGAGACAGGGCCAAGTTCTCTTTGTCTTCCCCTACAGAGGGCTCCCAGGACATCATTTCACCACCCTTCTGGGGATGGGCAGACTTCACCTCTCAGCAGTGCTCACAGACTGCGAGAGCTCATATCCAAGAGTTCTCATCAATAAGTCTCTCCCCCAAATCTGCTTATTTTCTAGCTACATCACACTTAAGGGTCTAACAGCTGTGAAAATAATTCTTAAATAATTACTTTGAAAATTTCCAAGAGATGATTTTCCCCCTTCACCTTCAAATGTAACATTTATTATATTTGTAGTTCTTCATATACATTCACAATAAACACGTAATTATATTAATTGTAAATGATTAAAGGGCAGCTGGGGATAGAGAATAAGCAGCAGATTAGAGAGCTGGTGTTAGGAGTTTCTTAGTTCTCTCATGTTCACAGAAAATTGCTGAAATTACTTAGGAGTATTTTGCTAGGTAACTAGGCTTTAGAAATAAAATCCAGGGTGACAGGTAAATACCTAAGCCAAAAAGAGTTTTTTAAGTGTAATTGGATTATTATATTCCCTTTGTAATGAATGTTTTACCCATGGTAGTTAATCATAATTAAAATTACATGTGATAATTTGGAAGCTTTATAAGCAGAGTACTTTGGGGTTGTGTCCCCATAGAGATTGGGTATTAATCAAGAGAAAAGACAAAGTGAGGGGAAAATAAGACTTAAGTTGGTTTAAAGGAAAGGGTAGTTAAATAAGATGGTGAGAATGATTGCAGATTGTTAATCATAACATCAAATTCCCATGTCTCAAGGAATAATACTTTTGTTTTTGAATAAAACTGATAATTTCAAGATTTTTAATTCTCTTTCCATGTGATGCTATCATGTAAGACTTGTAAATCTTATGATATATGGGTATATATTACCATGAGGAATTCTGAAATATAACACTTTTATCACTTCTCTAAGCAGTTGTTTTATATTAGAGAAAAATTAAGATGTGCAATGTTTTCCAAGTTACATTTGTATGTAAAAGTTGTACTATGCACATGTGTGGAAACCTTCAAGTTATTGCCTAAAAATTGTATGTAATTTTAAAGGTCTATTGTCTAGCAGCACTATATGCAGAATGCATAGATATGTGGTTAGTAAACTCAATGCAAGATTGTTCTTTAAAACATTTTCAATTTTTTGTTATTGAAATTGAGACTAGACAAGTATCTTTCCAGTTTGCAGATCCATCATGCTACTGAACCTGATCTTTTCATCTTCTGAAGTTAAATTCAGATTTTGATAGTTCTTGTATTCAGCTGGAGCAGATTATTGGCTTGACTTAGTAATGTTAACTCTTAATCTACAAGAATTTTCTTTCTAAAATATGCATCTTTTACATTAATTAATTGTACTAAAAGGAACTTTTGTCTAATCAGTAAAAGGAATTGTCTAATACATCACTAATTATAACAAAGTGGGATAAATACTATGATAAGGATAGGCCCCAACTCTCGGTGAAGCACTTGGGAGGGGGGCTGCAACTCCCTTATTGTTAGATGTGAATGACATCTATGAGAAAGAGTACATGATAGTAGGTGCTTACCAACTGGAGGACAATTTCCCCTCACATACATTACCTGTAAATAACAATCAAATTTTGTTGCATAGGTACATATGTTGATTTATGAGCTTACTTAGGGATTTATGCCCTTAAGTAAATACATAAAAAGTTATTTGAGCCATCATGTACCTTCAGTAGAATGAAAATGGTGTGATATGGTTTTCAAAGCCCCATTAATAGAAAGAAAGCAAAATTGAATTATTGATTTAAATATAAATGTTTATCTTGAATGCTAGCAAGTAATATATAAAAAACTAAAAAAGAAGGATAGTAAAGGAAATATAACTTTAAAACACACACACATTAAGAGGCACTATTAAATAGTGTGTAAGTATTTAGGCTCTGGAGACATAGTCTGTGGTTTTCAGTCCTGTCCCTGTAACTTACTAGCTTTGTGACTTTAGAAAATTATTTTATATTTTGGTCTTTCTGGTCATTTTTCTGTGAAATGGAGACGATATTAGGCTAAATCACATGAAGTTGTCATACTTGGCTATTTTATTTTACAGCTTTATTGAGGTATAATTGATTTACAATAAACTACACAATTTAAACTTTGCAGCTTGATGAATTTTCATAAATACATATATACCTAAGAAACCATTGCCAAAATCAATATGTAAGCATAGTAGTCACTCCAAAGAGTTTTCTTGTGTCCCTTTTAAATCCACGTCTCCCTACCTTTTATCTTCAGGAAAACACTGAATTGCTCTCTGTCTCTGTGGATAGTTTCTTTTTTCCAGATTTTTGTTTTTTTAAGTGAATGGAATCATTGCAATATATATCTTTTTGGTCTGACTTCTTTCATTCAGCATAATTATTCTGACTCATCCTTGTGTTTGGAGATATCAAAGGTAATTGCTGGCTAGTGTTTTATTGTATGGATATTCCACAGTTTGTTTACTCATTCAACTGTTAGTGGACATTTTGTTGTTTTCTGTTTTAGGCCATTGTATGTATTTAGATATTTTATATGATATATATGTTGGCTATAAATATTTGCATACAGGAAATGATAGAGAAAAAGAATAAGACAAATAAATGACCAATACATTTAGGAAAGAAAAAGATACAAGTCCTCAATATCAGAAATGACAGGTGAGATTAATGCAGATCCTACATACACAATGAGAATAAAAAGAGAATATTATTAACAGCCATCTAGGAAATCTGATTAATTAAATAAACTGGAAAAATACCTTGAAAGACAAAAATTACCAAAGTTCTCTCAAGAAAAAAAAAGATATACTGAATAGTCCTATATCTATTAAAGAAATTGGTTTCATGGGGGGAGAAAAAAACTTTCCATAGAAAGAATTCTACCCCTGGATTACTTCATGGATGATTATACCAAATGTTTAAGAAATAATTAATACCAATTCTACACAAATACTTCTAGAAAATTGAAAAGGAAAGAATACTACAAAATGTATTTTATAAGACCAGTGTTATGCTGATAACTGATTTAGATGAAGATGTCTACAAAACAAAACCAGAAACCAGAAAACTATGAAAGAACAAAATCTGTGGATCTAGCTACAAAAGTACTTCACACAAAGTTAACGTATCAAATCCAATAATATATTAAAAGATTAATGTATCATGACCAATTGAGGATTATTCTGGTAACACAAAAATCAATCAGTGTAATTCACTATATTCACAAACTAAAGAAGAAAAGCCATATGATTGCCTTGAGAGGAACTTAAAAAAAGAATTTGGCAAAATTCAGTCTTCTTTCATGATAAAATCTCTCAAACTGATAAAGGATAACTGTGTAAAACCCACAGTTAACAGCATACTTAATAGTTAATGAATGAATGTCTTCTTCCTGACATAGAGAATACTGAGGCATGCTGTCCACTCTAACCATTTCTATTTAACATTGTGCTGAAGATCTTAGACAATGTGATATGTTAAAAAAAAAATACAGATTGGAAAGGAAAAGTTAAAAAATTATTTGCAGGCAACCTGATTTTCTAAATATTAAAGAATCTACAGAGAATTTGACATTTTTAGACTCCCCAAAGAGGAATTCTCTTGTTTTATCCTAACAGTAATATAATCTATTTCAAAGATTCTAATGACATATTTGAATACATTAATATACATGTAACACTTATCATAGTGTCTGTTCCAGGGGAAGTAACCTGAAACTCTTAGCTCATGCTTTTTGCCTTGCATGTTATCAGCAAAACTTGGAAACAATACAACACAATTAAAAATTGAAAAAGAGAATTAATGAGCAGAAAAATAAATATGAGAGATGGAATATTATGACAGCTTATGTCACAATATTATGTTAGTTTAAAGAAAATTAACTCTGAGTGATGAGTAAAAACTGGCTCTTGAGTTTCCTCCCAAAGGATGCTAAAAAGTAAATACCCATTGTAATCACATGTTTATCAATATGCATACCATTTTGAAACAGTTTTTAAAACAGATAAAGATACTAAGGAGATGCATAAACATTTTTGTTAGTCTGGCCAAATAGAATAGTTCTGGACTCCATTAAAGACATAAAACAACCTAGTGACCACAACCCAATTAATCTTTTATAATAAATAGAGCAACAAGTTTTTAAGTATATTATATAGGACTCATTTTCTTTTCATTTTACAAAGATAATCTTTGTACATTAAGTAATAATGTGTACTGAGCAACAATGAATAGTAATGTCAGTAATTATAATCCAGGTAGAGCTACACACAAGGCTCTACATAATTTACATTTATTATTTACAACCTTTTTGTAAGGTATTGTCTCTCGAAAATGAAGAAACTGATGCACAGAGAGGTTGAGTGATTTGGCTATGGTTACACATCTTTTTAAATAGCAGAGAGAGCATTCAAAGGTCAGGCTGTCTACTTCCAAAGGCCACTGTTGACCTTAACTGTACTATACTGCCTCATCTTTTCTTCTTTGTTATAATTTAGTATTGCAATAGTTTTGTTTTGTTTTTTAGTAATTGTTGATGTGATTTTATGTCTCTAACACTTTCAGGTAGACTCATTTACTTGTCTTGGTCATTCAAAATGAATAAGCTTGCTCCTCTGAATTTCCTATCTTAAATCCATGTAGGTGAAATTGATTAACCTGATAATATGGAGTCAAGACAGTGTAATGTTAAGCACACAGTATCTTGAGCTAGAATCTTTAATGTGTGTTTTTATTCAACTACATACTAACTAAGTAACACTAGATGAGGCACACAACCTCTCAAAACTTTATATTTTTCCTTTGTATAGTTGAAATAACAATAATAGCAATATAAGATTTACATGCATCAAGAAATAATTAAGATAATTAGGCAAGTGTTAGTTGAGTTGGGCAGTGGGAGAGGGTAGCTGCTTAACTTTGCCAAGGTTAAATAAATAGGAAAAAAACACAAAAATAATTTCTGTTCTCTTCCTTGTATTTTTCCCCTAGAATTAAGTAGATATTTTTGCATCTTTATTTAGAGTGAGAGATAAATTATTTTAAGATATTAATATTCAGTTTTTTAGTTAGCTTTTCTACCAAATGATTGTGAAAATGTATGCAATAAGGTGTTTTTACATAAGATTATCCACTTTATCAATACATTGTATTTCATGTACATTGGGAATAAAAGTCATAGCCCTTCCTCATGAGTAGCACTTAAAATGCTGTATTCTATTTTACCTGTTACAGGGCAGTCACCTCAATTAGAACAATTGTTCTTAACAAGTAAATAGTATGAGCTATGACATATAAAATTGTACATGTAAAGAATTTAAAATTGTCTGGTATATGCTAAATGTTATGCAATTTGATTTGTAGTAGTAGGATACAAATATGGAGTGATAGCAGTTAGTGGTAGTTATCTTTCTAGACTACAGGGGATGTTAAAGATAATAACAATGTGATTTGCTCTTGGATATACAGCATCTAATAGCTCTTTAAAAAGGCTTATTGAATAAATTGATAACTTACAATTAGTGAGTGGACAAGAAATATCTAAACACATTAAAATGGTGGACTACATTCATCTAGATCTTCTTCTGTAGAGTAATTAAATTTCAAGAAAAGTAGAAATATGCTTTAGTTTTTACTGAATCTTCAAGAATTTGATCATTTTGGTTTCAAACAACTTGTAGCAGTATATCCATGTCCATATATTCCAAGAGAAGTTAGGGAAAATGCAAAAAACTCAATATTGTCTTATGAAATGGTTCAGAAATGAGAATAACTATGGAAGTTTCAAAAGTTACAGGAGAGATTCTGATTTATTCTATGATATTGGGACTTGGAAAAGGTAAAAAAATGGCACTGTTTAAATAAAATTTATATCTATTTTGCTTATGAACTTCATTTTAAAATGACCTTTAATATTTTTCTATG
The DNA here is from genome assembly GCF_048773025.1 of Camelus bactrianus. Lineage (NCBI taxonomy): Eukaryota > Metazoa > Chordata > Mammalia > Artiodactyla > Camelidae > Camelus > Camelus bactrianus. The sequence continues at coordinate 91,473,580 of NC_133546.1, forward strand.
AAACCAGTGTTGTATGACTATTATTAACCTACAGTTACCATTGATGTGTGACTAATTCAGAATATATAGTGGTTTGATTTATATTATCTTGGAATCTGTCGACTGAAATAAAAGGCACAGCATGTAAGTTGAGAGTTATGTTTTATTTGGTGGAGTTCCTGTGGACTCAAGCCCAGGACACAGCCTCTCAGATCGCTCTAAGAGACTTCCACCTAGGCAAGGGGGAAACCAGGATATATAGGAGTTTTTTTGCAACAAAGACCAGTTAGTTGAAAGATCAAAAGGTTACCGTTAATTAAAGAAAACCAGATTATTTCAAGTCAAGGAACTTAGCTGTTTTCTATGTATGGGAAAGTGTAAATGTGTGGCCTCACTGAAATCATTACTTTGATATGCAGCTAGCCATCTAGGGCCAGTATCCTGTTTTTCCATATCCAGAGTTCCCCTCGGGTATGCTGTTGAGTGTGGTTGCAGAGACCAGGCTGCCGGCTTGTCAGCATCCTGAGTTCCCTCTGCTCACAGTCTGGGGTGGCAGTAGTGGCTGATAACTTGAAAGCCGCAGAATTATTCATTTACCGATATGGCTGGCAATATTTTTCATTCACAAATCTGTATAGTAAAAAATATGCTATACATTTTTCCTTTGATGTTTTGGATATATTATTTAAAGGAAAAATGTATTTTATTAATATACTTTTCAAATGCTGTGGGTAGTAAAACATTTATTAATAAAGTATAAAGAACACACTGAAATAGTTCTTCTGAGATACAGTTGAGGTTTACTCTAAGAAAGTACTTTAGGGGAAAGGGAGAAGGGTAAATTAGGAGTTTGGGGTTAGCGTATATAAACTACTATATATAGAATAGATAAACAAGGTTCTACTATATGTAGCACAGGGAACTGCATTCAATACCTTATAACCTATAATGAAAAAGAATCTATGTATATAACTGAATCATTATGCTATACACCAGAAACTAACATTGTGAATCAACTATACTTAGAAAAAAGAAAAGTACGTCATCTGCTATTGTTTGTGTAATACCAATGACACAATAATCAAATATTAGGTGAAATTTAACCTAAGACTTCTCAGTGGTTTCTTTTGTAAAACTCCTGCCCAAATAATCTTGTCAAATTCTTGTATAGTCCATAAAATCTGGAAGGCCACCATCGATGACTAAAAGTTCATAGAGGTAGTAATTTGTTATATTGCTGAGATAATCATAATGGTTACCTAATGTTCTTCTTTGTAGAAAACCCTTTTAAGGGTCAAACATGGTCAGCTAATGGACTTTGTACAAGGGCAAATCAATGAATAACTGTTTCTTAATATTTACAGATGGATAAAAAAAATGGTACTTAGTGGAAATCACAAATTCTATAACAGCAATCTCATTACTAGTTTTTTTGTCTTTAATAGGAACATTGAAAGAGGACAAAATAGACACAGTGGAGAGCCTAACACATTTATGTGGTAAGTTTGTAAATCACAGGAAGTATTTATTTTTTTGCTGGAAACTAATTCAGTTAAAAAAGATAGTATCAAAAATCATACAGTTTTAGAAAGTTAATCAATATTTTATAGAGTAACTCAAGATAAAGCATTTAGGAAGGCAGAATCAAGAATATAGAGACATATATCCTTAAAATAGTGTGTCCTTCTCTGACCTAAATATGATCCTTTTAAATATAATGTAGAAAAAAGGTAAACAACAGCAAGAAAATGATTGTCCACTACTTGCTAGCAGTTGTGTCAGATATTTAGATATGCATCATTTTTCTTAATCTTCATGAATTTCATTCATTAGATACTGTTTGAATTAGAAACCAGTTGAATGTTTGATGAAATAAAAGAAGCTGAGGCTTAGAAAAAGAGGACAAATAGCACTTGAGATCAGGGAGGTAGGTGATTGAAAATACTTTGACGTATACCATAAGTGTCAGAGGAAGCCTCTGAAGTATTTTAAAGAGTGATATGATTACTCTGGCTGTTGTGCTGAGAATAGACTGAAGCATTGAAGCCTAATTCATTAATCCAGGTTAGAAATGATGGTGGCTTGTACAAGGTAAATAACAGTGGACATTGTAAGAAGGGAGTAGATGTTTTATTTTTCCGAAACAGAGGCAAAACAATGTACTCAAACAGCACATGTAAGCTGTAAGAGACACTGGTGTTGATCATGTTGCTAAGGTTTTCACTTGGAGATGGAGTTTTCATTAACTGAGAAGGAAAAGATTGTGCGAAAAGCAGGTTTAAGGATAGAGAAGAACAGTAGTTCAGTTCAAGTCATGTTGGGTTTATGTTAAGAAGGAAATTGGATAAGTTCAGAAATATATAATAGGTAATTTGATCTCAGAACTCAGAGGAGAAATCTGACTAGAGGTATAAATTTGAAATGTGCAAAAATACATAAACATAGCATGTAGATAAAGCCATGTGACTGATTGAGCTCATCAAGTAAATGGTTATAAACGTAAAAGAAAAGTCAAGAGGCAGAGCCCTGGGAAATTGGAATGCTAAGGAAATAAAGAGAAACTATTAAAGAAGCCTGTGTAGAAGACACTGAAGTAGGAGGATAATCAGGAGAGAAATGGAATGGTCTAATAGCCATGTGAAGAAAATGTTTCACAGAGAAGGTAGTGATAAACTATTCATAGTTATTTAAATGGAATGCTAAATTTTCCAAAAATGTTACAGTATAACCATGTTCTCAGGTAGTTAAAGATTTCTTTGGATAGTGAAAGGCAATATACAGGCTTTGAGTAACGGTAGACTACATAATTTGGGCCAACCATCCGCTTGAAAAAGTATGTATGTAGCACATATGTTTAAAGGCACTAGGTACCTAATACAATAGTGGAGAAATACAGGCCAGGAATGGACATGGTAGAAGTCCAATGCTGTGAGACTAGCAGTTGATGCCCCTTTGCCCTGTGTTTTTACTTAAAAATTTTTAATTTTGATTTTAATTTTTTAGTGAAGTATAGTTGATTTACAATGTTTCATGTCTACAGCAAAGTGATTCAAATTTATATATATATGTCTGTGAGTATTTTTTAAAATTTTAGCCTTGTTTTTTAAATCTTTTTTTTTTTTGAGGTGCATGTGTAGGTTAGGAAGCTGAGCTAAAGTTTTAACATCATTGTTGGCTAAGGCAGCAGAAATTTGTGTCCAGAACACAACGGAAGGGAACCCTTGGTTAACCCATTTGATCAAATAATCTTAATTATTGAAATCGGACAAAGTGCAGATCTGCTGTTCTTCAAACACAGGGCAGATGGAAAGGTAAGTTTCTCAAAGATTAATATGATATATTGTACCTCAAATTATTCTTGAAATTTTCATGGATATTTAGTGCTCAATAAAAAATAACCAGCCAGAGGCAAATTAAAAACATGACCAAAAGCAAAGAAAATTATAGAGAAGGAAAATACATTCACAGAAGCTCTAGATAATGGAGTCATCATACTTATGTATAAAATAACTATATTTTATATTTTAGAAATATAAAAAATTAAATATGTGACAGAAAACTATTCGAGAAACAGCCTAAATGTCCATCAACAGATAACTGGATAAAGAAGATATGGTGTATATATACATAGGAATGTTACTCAGCCATAAAAAAAGAATGAAATAATGTCATTTGCAACAACATGCATGGACCTAAAGATTATCATATTAAGTGAAGAAAGTAAGACAAAGAAAGACAGATTTCATATATCACTTACATGTGGAATCTAAAACAAAATGTTATAAATGAACTTACAACTCACAGACATAGAAAACAAACTGATTACCAAAGGGGAAATGAGGGAGGGATAAATTAGAAGTTTGTGATTAACACATATAAAATAGATATATAACAAGGACTTACTGTATAGCACAGGGACCTATATTCAATACCTTGCAATAACCTATAGTGGAAAAGAATCTGAGAAAGAATATATATATATTCATATATATATATGAACATACATAACTGAATCACTTTGCTGTACACTTGAAACTAACACAACATTGTAAATCAACTATATATTCATGAAAAAAAGGAACTAGGAATTTCCACAGCTAAAATGCATAGTAACCAAAATTAAAAATGCAGTGGATGGATTTAATACCCAAAAGCAAAGAAATAATGATTAATAGGAAGAGAGAGAAAGAGAAGGGAGGGAGAGAGTAATTGCAAGATAAAGTCTATAACTAAAAAATATAGATGAAAAGCATAATATACCAAAAGTACAAAGAAGTAGAGAAGAGAAGGATTAGAAAGTAATGACAAAGAAATACAATGACAAGAATAAAATAATCCTGAAGATTTTTTTTTTTAAATTCTAGTTAAGTTGATAAATCTCTGGCAAGTTTCCTCAGGAAAACAGGATAAAGAACAATTAACTAAAAGCAGAAATAAACCTACCATCTACAAGAATTAGCAAAAAAGAACAAAAAAAGAACAAAGTCAGAAGGAAGTAATAAAGATGAGAGAGGAAATAAATAAAATAGAGTCAAAGAAAATAGAAAAGATTAATGAAACCAAGAGCTGTTTTTTTGAAAAGAGAAACAAAATTGATAAGCCTTAACCAGATTCATCAAGAAAAAGAGGATCCAAATAAGGAAAATAAGAAATGAAAGAGGAGGAATAACAAATTTTACCTCAGAGATACAAGAAAAAAAAAATCATGAGAGAATACTACAAACAGTTACATGGCAACAAATTGGACAACCTAGAAGAAATTAATAAATTTCTAGAAATATGCAATTTTTCAAGACTGAGTCAGGAATAGACTTCTGAACAGACTGATCACTAGTAGTGAAACTGAATTTTTCATCAAAAATCTCCCAGCAAGCAAAAGTGCAGGACTGAGCCGCTTCACAGGTGATTTCTACCAAACATATAAAGAATTAATACCTGTCCTTCTTAAACTCTTCTAAGCAATTGAAGAGGAGGAAACACTCCAAATTCATTCTATGAGGCCAACATTACCCTGATACCAAAACCAGAAAAAACATTACAAAAAATAGTCTTTTTTATTTAAAGTCAGTTGATTGTAAATGTTAACCACATTGAAAAAATACAAGATTAGTGCTTGATTAAATTTCTAGGGCAATAGTTTAATCAAATTGACACTTAAAGTAACCATCACAGTAGAGGAATTCATAAAGTATATCATTCCAATTACATAGTATCATTCCCATTTATGTATAAGAAAACTGAGAATAATATATTTTTATATAAAATCCCTAATTTCACTAAACTTATTTGTGGCTGAGCTAAGATTTTCATTCAGGTCTAGGAGTCTCTCAAATTCAAAGCCTTAACCAGTGTATTATAAAACTAAGACCACAAAAAATATTTTTAAAACTATATTTGAAACACATCAGTATTTCTTTTAGTTTTATATTTGTCTCCCTTTTCCATGTGTGAGAGAGATTGAATAACAAATAGTTGGACATAGTCAGAATTCCACTATGAAGAACTAACTCTTCTGGTCATAAGCAGGTAAAGGAAATAATTATAGTGCTATTAACATTTTTCCTTTAAAGTATGAAATACAAATATTTGATCTAAATTTTCTTTGATTAATTCTTAATATTTAGTGCCAATTGCATTTTAAGCTGCTAAATGTCAAGTCACTTGAGACATGAGATGACAAAAAGGTGTTTTACTTTATTTGTAAAAAGGGTTGAAGAGCACATTTTTCATATTCTTTTTCACAAAGTAAACAACTTCTGATTTATTTCAGCTTTTCATATAAAATACTGCATTATCATATTGTGAGTAGTAAGGTCACTCATGACATGCTTCTGCAAAGTGTTTTATTCTTAGCATTAAAGAAGAAACTAGTAAAAGGTCATGCTTGTTGACTTCATTTGTATTCAAGTTGTCTAAGTCATAAACATTCCACCTTAAAAGCTTTCATATTCCGTGAACTGTTCAGTTACATTATTTCCCTATCAATCTGTCACATTTGTATTATGTCAATTATGCATTTTTCCCTCAATTCATATTTGGCAATCCTTTTCAAACATGAATTAAAAATAAAAAATAAAAATAATTTCAAAATTCATTTCACCCCTTTTAAAATTTTTAAATGGCAAGGTGGATTACTTAAGCTTTGTATTATTTGATAGAATAATTAAATTTTAACAGTATTATGAAAGTTTATTTGAGCAATGATCTGTAGGTGAAGTAAATTCTTAATGTTACATAAAAAGCCAATAATGTTTTCAGTCTTTAAAAATACATTATTAAACAAATGTTATTTTTGTATATTATTTATCATAATATAAATATTACGTGAATTAGGTTGAGAATTAGGAAAAAAATGCAAAAGGAATAAGTCAGATTTCATCCAGGAGCATGATTTCCTCATGATCTATCTTCAATATTAGAAAAAAGAAATGTTAAAAGTAAAAGAATAAGAAGACTTCAAAAATGATAAAGCTAATTTAGTAATACCAACATCCTATAAGTAGAATTTCAGACAAAAAACATTACTGAAGTTAAAGAGGGACATTTCATAATATAGCACCAAGTTAAACTTCCTTATGTAATAACACCAAATGTATATGCATTAACATGGTTTAAAATATATAAAGTAAAACTGACAGAAATAAAAGGACAAAAATATAAATTCATAGTCATATTTGGAAACTTAAAGTAAATTTCTCTTAGTAAGTGATAGGCCATGTAGACTAAAAAAAAAACAAAAACAAATTGAACAACATGAAAAACAAACTTGAACAAAATGACAGATAAAGCACATCAACACCTCCGCAATGAAAAGTATTTTCAAATGCACTTGAGACACTTACCAAAATGAGTCATGTACTGGTCAATAAAAGCAAGGCTTAACAAATTTCAAAAGCTAGAATAAAATATAAAAAAAAAAAATGCTCTTTGACAACAATGAGACTAAGCTAGAATTAAATAATAGAAAATCCATTAAGCAAGCAAGCAATATGCTTCTAAATAACCCATAGGTTAAAGGAGAAATAAAACAAAATTTGAAAGTATTCCAAAATGAAGAAAATGGAAATATGAAAAATAACTGTTGTGGGGGAGCTAAAGCAGTGCTTTAATTTATACTCTAAAAATACATGTTTCTAACATACATACATACAAGTAGAAGAAAGGAAATAATTGAGAGAAAACCAGAAATCAAAATTAAAAAATATACAGAGAGATCAGCAAACCAAAATGTAAATCCTTTGAAAATTAAATAAAATTGTTAGTCCTTTAGTAAGTCTTATGAATAAAAGAAAGGAATATAAATTGCCAATACTGAGAATTTAAAAAGTAATTACCACCATATATTTTTGTTATTAGAATAATAAAATATATTATGTATAACTAACAATAAACACAAAAATTTTGATGAATGGGCATATTTCTTAAAAATATATAACTTGACAAATGCAAGAAAGTAGTAAACAATGTGTGGTCCTCTAGTTATTAAAGACACTAAAAAATGTAAATAAATAGGACATGGTATTCAGTGATAAATTATTTGAAATACTTAAGTAATAATATCATCAAAACAAACTTACAAAGAATGTCTTTCTTACTCATTTTGTGATACCAATAAACCATCCCGAAGCCAACAAACAAGACAATAGCATTTGAAAAAATAGTTAAATAAAGGCCAGCCATCCAGTAATATGTGAGAAACAGGTCGCAGACCAAATAAATTTGCTCTAACTCTTCCCACAGAAAAACACACTAGATTTTCCATGTTAGTGAATTGATTTTTATATTGGTTCTAGGGAAATCAATTTATATCCCCTGCATTATGGATAGAGACTTTTTGTTTCTTCCGAATATTTTTATTTAGATAAATAATTACATCTACTACATAATCTTGTTTTGCAGCACCTTTTTGCTCACTTGAACCTAAATCAAGATTACTTCATAGATGCTTTATATTTTGCTTCATTCCCATTGTCAAAATTGTAGAAATAGCTAATTCCAGATATCATTATTTAAAGTACAGATTTCACTGATGAAAAAAAATTCTTTGCTTGATCAAACTTTCAGACTCTTGAACCTTCTAGGCTCATCTGTGCCGTTCCTTGTAAAATCCAGTTTTAGTAGAAATTTTTCTCTCAATTTAGCAAGAACCCTCTACAGTATCTGATCATCCTTGATATCTGATCTGGCTACTAAAACTAGTTGCATTGAACGTAGGAGTGATGATATCTCTTTGAGATTTTGATTTCAATTATTTTCTATAAACACTCAAAAGTGGAATTGCTAGACCATATCATAGTTCTATTTTTAATTTTTTTAAGAACATCCATACTATTTTCCATAGCAGTTGTACCATTTTGAATTCCAACCACTAGAGTACAAGAGTTCTAATTTCTCTACAACCTTTGTAACACTTGTCTTTTGTTTTTTGATAATAGCTGTCCTAAGAGGTGTGAGGTAATACCTCACTGTGGTTTTGATTTGCATTTGCTAATGATTAGAGATGTTGAGAGTCTTTTCACATATCTGTTGGCCATTTGTCTGTATTCTTTAGAAAAATGTCTTTTCAAGTCTTTAACCCATATTTGAATTGGGCTATTAATTTTTTATGTTTTTGTTGTTGTTATTGTTACTGAGTTATAGCAATTCCTTATATATTTTGGAAATTAACCCCTTATCAGATACATGGTTTGCAAATATTTTTTTTTCCAATTTCTTTATATACTGTTGATTATTTCCTTTACTGTGCAGAAGATTTTTAGTTTAATTTAGTCCCCCTTGTTTATTTGTTGTTGTTGCCTTTGCTTTTGAAGTTATATCCATGAAGTCATTGCCAAGACCTATCTCAAGAAGATTTTTCTCTACGTTTTCTTATAGAAGTTTTATGACTTTAGTTCTTACATTTAAGTTTTTAATCCTTTCTGAGTTTGCTTTTGTGTATAAGGGTCTAATTTCACTTTTTTGCATTTAGAAATCTAATTTTCCCAGCACTATTTGTTAAAGAGACTATCCTTTTGTGTGTGTGTGTGTGTTTGTGTGTTTGTAGTCTTGGTACTCCTGTTGAAGATTGGATGACCATACATATATGGATTTAAGTCTAGGCTCTCTATTCTGTTCCATTGGTCTATTTATCTTGATGCCAAAACAACTGAAATATTTACTGTGAAATATAAATATATCTGTGACTTATTTTTGTGTGCATCAGCAAATTAAGAGCAGGAACATGATGTGTGTGTGGGGTGGGGTGAGAGAGAGATGTGTTACCACTGAAATCTGACAATTTCATTTCCATGTTTAGCATAACGTCCCCTTATACCTTTCTGTATAATGTTAGGACAGTTCATTTTCATTGAGTCTCTCCCATGAATTATCAGAAGTTTTGACTAATATCAGGCAAGTTGCCAGAAATCCATACAGATTCATAATGCACAGTGGTTACCTGATACTTGAGTAACTGTGCCAAACCCAAAACTGGGAATGAGAGGCTCTTTTTTGATTAAAATAAATTTGGAAAATAGAAACCTCTAATGGATGATCATTTAACTCAGGAGATACCAGAGGGATTGGACAAGAAGCTTTAGCAATCCAGCCACCACCATCTCTTAGGTCAAAGATTTCAGTAAGTACTTTGTTGGTAAATGTTCACCATTTCCCAAGAGCCAATAAAATTTTCTTTACTCATTTTATTTACATTTATATTTTATTTATCCAAATGCGGTTAGCACTTACTGTGCTAGATGCTCTGTTTTAAAAGCTTTACAAATATTAAATTATTTAGTTTGTTTATTCATTATAACGTTATGAAATAGTTACAATTATTATCCCTATTTTACAGAAAAGAAATCTGAAGCACAGAAAAGTTAACCACATGGCTGGAGATCACAGAGCTGGTAAGTGACAAAACAAGGATTCAACCTAAGTGCTTTAAAACTGGATTCCATATTATGGACAGTTTTACCTTCCAAAATCCTAACTCTCTTCAAACTTCCAGTAGCTTCTCAATACTTACCATAAAACTTCAACTTCTCTAGCACGGTCCTCTAAGTCTTTCGTATATATGCTTTAACTACTACTTATGTCTCATCTCTAATTATTTCACTCCTTATTTCTATGTCATAATGATGCCTCATCTTTTATATATATGCAATTTTTATTGATTACAATATTTTAAATCAATTATTTGCTTGAATCATACTAAGTATTACTTTGATATTGAACTTGAAGTGTTTAAACTTCCTTTTTAGTTTTATGTACATCTGACTCTCACATGTCCAACTTATTTCTGACATATTATTAATGTTTATCCTGACACCCTCTCATTTTCGTATGCCATGAAACTGAATTGTTTGTATCACTCTGACTTATAATCCTGATTTTAGCCTGTGCTTGTGTCCTGTTGATGCTCAGTTTCTCTTTTCAGAGCATAATATTCTCATCAAGCCTCTAGTTTTCCTGTTAGCTTTGTCCCAGAATAACACAGTTATTTTCTTAGAAGTGCAGAAATTAAATGAGAAACTGTAATAAAACTGTACCATCATTGGACTATAGGAATTAAAATGGTGTCATGGAGTAAATATTTGTTTATCCCGTTGCTAATCATTATTTATAATCACTCAGCAATAATGAAATAATCCCAGAAATGTCATTTATTCCTATTAGGGATTGTTGTTTTCTCATGATCACTTTTTAATTGTTTGTTTTGAAAGCAATATTGTACAAATTTCAACTTTTGCTAAGCAACACTCAAAGTAATTATTAAAACTCTACTATGTTTCATTAGAAGGAAAGTGTGCATTTTCAATATAAATTTTCAAATATGAATTAGAAATAGCCTGAAAATTATTTATAAATGAATATTGATTAATAATGTATGATAAATATTTTTCTACTGATAATATTATGCTAACAGAAGATGCTGTTTTGCAGGTATTATTTTTATGATTTGCATTTTAATGAAACCTTTTTTCTTACATGTATAGACCTTTTTCAGAAAGCCATTTGTTTTATTGTTTCATATGTTTTATTCGTACATTAATTGCAGGGAACCAAGCATATTTAATGTCTATTATTTTACTTATCAAGATATAGTACTCTAAATTTGGACTTTTCTATTTTATTTTGATGACATGGGTAGCAGAGGAGCTTTTAATCATGTACAGTGTGATCTTGAAGAGGTCAATAAGAAAGACTCTTAAAGCTGTTTTTGCACATTGGAGTTGTAAACTTGAGTGAAAATCAGTACTAAGAGGTGAACTAGCATACAATATTTAATAAATTTTAACCAGCATACATAGCATACTCCTTTTGCCAGTGATTTTTCATACATGTATACATAATGCAGACTTCATAAGTATTATATATTAACTCACACAAATTCAAACCTTGACAACTGTATGTATGTCAAATATTTAATTTTGGATTTTTCTTTCTAAGAGAAGACTAAGAAAACTAGAGTAAATTGGAGAAATGAAACAACCATACTGCTTTAAACTGAATTGTTTGTGTCTCCACAAAATTCTTATGTTGGAATCCTAACCATCAGGGTATTAGAAAGTGGGATATTTAGTAGGCTATTAGGTATCAAGGGTAGAGTCCTTATAAATGAGTTTTGTGCTTTTGCAAAAGAGGCCCCAGAGAGATCTTTCATCCCTTCCACCAGGTGAGAACACGGTGAAAAAATAGTCATCTGTGAACTAGGAGCTGGGCTCTCACCAGACGATGAATATGTCAGTACCTTAATCTTGGACTTCCCAGCCTTCAGGACTGTCAGAAATAAGTACTTAATGTTTATAAGCCACCTAGCCTGTGGTATTTTGTTATTGCAGCGTGAATGGACTAAGACATACAAATAATTCAAGCTTCTTTCAAATGCTTTAAAAAAAATCTAAGTATTCCAATCTAAAATTTCCTTAAAAGTAACTCTGTGGGAAAAAATGATAAGGCATAACAATTCTAATGTAACAATTTTTTTTACTTCATTAGATGTAAAAATGACATGTAAGAAAGTAAATTTATGTATTTAGACAGGCATTGCAGCCTAATAGTTATGAACTACATTTACCATAAATTCCATTCAGATTTTAAAATGTGATCCATTTGATAGGTTTCACTTGGCAGAGTCTTGAAAGTATTATATATATATATATATTCAACATTTAAAAGATAAATGCTTAATCTTTCAGATTTGGAATGATTGACATAAAATATTGCTGTCTCAAGTTTCAAAAACAGAATTCAACACATTTTGATTATATTAAAAATCAACCTAACAATATACTCAAACAGTGGTGTAATGTTTGGGAAGAAAAAGCAAAACTAAGCAACCAAAATATTAACAACAAAGACTAGTGCAACAGGATTTTAGTTTTAAATTTGTCTTTGTTAGCTTGGAATAATATGTGATAGACATCACTATTTTCTAAAGAGAAGTGCCAGACCCATTCATGAAAGATGTACAAAAACTAAATCAAAAATATCCTGATAATGGCTTCCTGATTACCCATTTCCAGCCTAAGTATGAGGAAAAAATAGAAAAGAACAAGTCCAGGGTCTGTGATGTGCTGGCTTAGTGGATTATCACTACCTGTCCCTTTTCTTCTCTCCAGAGATCTTTCTGCCCCACTTTAAACAAAGTTGGTTGGGAGAAGGAAGTACCTTCATAAAGAGAAAACTAGTGTCTTTCCTCCTGGTTGTATATTTACTGAGTGAGCAATAGAAAATTATATAACCACTTCTGTGTACCAGAAAGAGAACTAGTAAGAGATTTTTTTTTTTTTGAGAAGTCACCATCTGTTTTCTGAAATAGGATGTCATGTATTACAACAAACTAAAAATAAACTGGAGAATTTTGAGAGTAATAGACTTGAGAATTTTGAGTGGCCAGCTGGAACTTCCTGAGATAGCTGGAATAAAGAAATAAAAGCATTAGAGAAGTCTGTTCCACATGTAATTTTCATGTCAGGAAATCCAGAATTTCCAGTGGGAAATGTGTATTTAGAAAAGGAGCTGGATGTTCGCTATCTTGATGGGGACCCAACCAAGGTGGCCTGGTTGGGACAGAGTAACTGCAGCAGTAAGGGGTTACAGTGTGTCACTGTGTGGGGACAGGCAAGAGTGAGGAGGTTCAAAGAGGTTCACCAGGAAGTGCATCACAGAATTTGAAAGCTGAGCAGTTCAGAGGGTCCTGTGTGGCCAATGAATGACCCACATATCAGCTCCCCACAAGTGACCGAAGAGGAGGGCATCTGATGCCAGGCAGCATATGACTATGGAAAAATAGAAAAAAAGCATTTAGTAAAAAGCCAATAGTCACAATACATATAGTTATACATATACATATATACACAATGTGTATCTTCCCTGAATTCAGCCCACTCAAAAGAATTACACCAGACTTTAATCTGAAGCACTCAGAGAGAGATTTTCAGGTGGGAATAAATACATCTCTAGTAGTAGTTTATAAGATGCACTCAGTGCTTCCTCATATACCTCCATTGACTTGGGACATTTTTCATGGTTTGGAAAATAATCTGGAGTAGTTATACTTAAATGAATAATACTAGGAAAATAACTGGATTTAAATTAAATTCTCTCACCAGTTGCATACATCATACATTTTTCGCTTCTATACACTAATGTAATAGAAATCTAGATCTGTGAAAGTGTAAAAGAATCAAATTACTTTGGCTCTTGTAACATGTTTTAATTTTATTTCCTGTAAAATTGTCTTCATTATGCATATAATCATGAAAAAGTGTACCAACCCATTCAGTATATTCTGGGCCGTTCATATGGATGCATAATTAATGGATTCAAAATGTTTTTAATTTGGGGAGATTTTATTGAGTATGTCATAAAATCCTTCCAAATTAAAAATCTGACTATTTGGCAGAAAATGTCCAAACACTCTTGCACAAACAAAATAATATACATGCATATAGTTTTAAATGTACTCGTATGTATAAATACTGAATGATCTGTATTAAATCTCTTGGCACCCATTTGTCAAAATCCCACTGAATAATCATCCCCTGCTGTGTGTATGATATGTGTGTGGCTTTTTATTTACAAGCATAATGACATGCACAGGAAGAAGCTAAAGTACTTCAGCAGGCTATTTAGTTTGCTATCTGTGAATCTCATTTTAGTTAAAATTGTACTATTATTATAATCATGGATATGTAAGAATTCTTTTTCCCATAAAGGAAAGTGGGAATAGAAATTGAATTTCTTCTGCTGAATCTTGTCATTTCACAGTGTGATTTCTTACTAGGTTTGCAGCATCCATCGTTTCTTCTTTCCTTAACATAGGGTGAGTGCACTACAGTAATACTGTGTTTAAAGCCAGACTCATGATATGGTGGCTGTGGCTGAAATACCCATTTAATCCAACAGATTTGAATACAGTTTATAAATCAGTGTAGTGAACGAATAAACTGTTGTAGTGTGAGATTACTTGTCACAGTAGTTTATATTAAGGGAAACATCACTTTAAACTAACTCTTCACCATCTGTTGTGTACTCTAATTTAAAAAGATCATAATTTACAATTGCAAAAGTAGGTAAGAAACAAATGATTAAAATGCATATTATGTGCTATATTCACCTGAACATACATCTGTTCTGTTTATCTCTGTAATATTAGATACTAATTGGGAGACAAGCTCCTCTCCTCACATAGGAGGATAGATTTGGGGAGGGATGAAAGTAGGAATTATTACTTTTAGTACTGTTTAAAGCTTTTATTGAGATATAGTTGGTGTACAACATAAATTACCGGTATACAACATAATTTTTAAAGGTTATACTCCATTTATAGTTATTATAAAATATTAGCTACATTCCTTGTGTTGTACAATATATCCTTATAACTTATTTATTTTATATATAATAGTATGTACCTCTTAATCCTCTACCCTTACCTTGCTCCTCCCCACCCCTTCTAACTGGTGACCACTAGTTCTCTGTATCTGTGGATCTATTTCCTTTTTATCATATTCACTAGTCTGTTTTATTTTTTATATTTCATACATAAATTATACAGTATTTCTCTTTTTCTGTCTGACTTATTTCATTTGGCATAACACCCTCCAAGTCATATTGCATTCTTTTTTAAGGCTGAGTAGTATTCCATTGTGTGTCCATGCATACGTATGTGTGGTATACATATATATACCATACACACACACACACACACATTCTTTATCCATTCATCTGTTGATGGAAGCTTATGTTGCTTCCATATCTTAGCAGTTGTCAATAATCCTGTTACAGACATTAGATTATATGTATCTTTTCAAATTATTGTTTTGGGGGGTGGGATATATACCCAGGATTGAAATTGATGGGTCATAAGTAGTAATTGTTTTTAAGATGATTTCCTTTTACAGAGTTTTACCACAAATTAAATTGGGGCCCAGTTAATAATAATTAATAATTATATATGATAATTATTATTACATTTAACAAAAATTCTCTATCATGAAGAGGTTGCCAAAATTACTCAAGTGAGACCATTATTTTAATTACATTGTATTTAGGTTGATCCAAATGAAATTTTGAACATTGAACCATTTTTTCCTACATAAAAACCAATTTCTTATGGTTTAATCTGTTAACTAGGAGGAAATTGAGTCAGTCTGAAATTTAGCAAATGACAGAAGCCTTTTACATTAGACAATAAAACAAGTAGGGGTTATTGCATAATCTAGTCATGATAGTTAAGTATTCATTTAGTTTTTAGATATTGAATAACTCCCAGATAACTTGATTTTGTAAAGATATATAGAGTTCCACTGTACTTTTATAATAATATATAATCTTCTACTTTCAGTCCTACTTTCTCCCTTTTATATAGACAGGATCATGGGGAATTGTATTACATTTTCAGATTATATTGCTAGTCAGTCATTACTTTCTCTCTCTTTCACACACACACACACACACAGACACATACACACACATACACACACATGTAAATATGTGGTTGCAGTAGGAAAGATCAGAACTCTGACCTTGACTTGGCTGAAACAAACGTTAGGAAGATTTTTAAGCAATAGAGTGAGAAGGAGAACAACACAGGTCATTTGTGTTTGCTAATTTGCTTTACCCAAAGGAAAAGTCAAATTTCTTTTTGTAACAAGGAGTAATTTTACATCTTGGAGCAAAGCATTAGTGAAGTTAGTTTTCTCACCTCACACAGAGACTGGTAGATGGAATCCTCTCTCCCTTGAAGATTACATTTCAAGGGGATACTCTCAGGTCCTTAAGAAAGACATTCCTAGATTGTTGTTCATAAAAAGGTTTACATATCTAAGGGATAGCGGAAGGATTTGCAATGATTTGTTTTCTAAAGTAAGTGCTGTAGGAAATAGAAAGTCAGGGGTCTAGAGTCAGAAAGAAGCTTTTCAAAAGTTTAGTCAAGCTGAGGGGAACCTTAAGTACATATTAGTCACTAGTTTAAAAAAAAAACTGCTAATTGTATACTAGACCTATATTTCAAACATGAATTTTGCAGAAAATATTGATCTACCTCTTCCATCTCCACATTTTTTAATGAATGGGGGGGCAAAAAACAACAAAACAAAACAAAACAAAACAACTTATTAAAACACATTTGAAGCATTTCCAGTTTCCACTCCAACATGCAAAGAACTTGTAAACCACCACTTTCCCCCTCACAACAGGAAAAAAAAGCTAAAGAAACTGAAAATAAACATTTCTTAGATTCTTCAGAGAATTGAGGTCACAGTATAAACTACCACCCTGAAAACTGGAAAGAAATGTGAATACAGAAACTATAGATCAGTTTACCTGAAGCTGAAGTCTCTGGGGCTGGAATACTTACAGAATAACTTAAGTAAACTCCTGTAAGCTGAGTGTGGATCAGTTTGAGGGTTGAAAACTCCTCAGGACCCAGTCTAAGCATCACCCCTCATAGACAGTTTTGTGGGTTTTACCTCTAGGAGCCCCACCAGATTCTTATGGTGAAGATCAAAGAAGAACCACCATGTACTTGGCCAAGGGGAAGGGAAAAGTCACCATTTTGACATATATTTAGAGACAGTGTGTTTTGAAAAAACCTCCAAACCTCCACAATAAATGCCTATCACCTAAAGACTTCACTAAAGTCTTATCTAACTCAGGGGAGAGAAAATTAACCAACTCCAGCCACCTCTAGTGTTCTTTCTCAATTAAGGGACCAAAACTGTTGTGAAGCTCTTGTGAAGCCATGATACAGGACCACAGGTCTGCTACAAGACTGAGATTTAATCATAGGATTATAGAAAGTGCTCCCTTCCCATACACCACAAACTTTGCTACCACATTAACAGGCCACTTAAGGTACTTAAACAAGTGAGAAGAAAATGTATTTTTACACAGTCATCTGCACATAAATGTTTATCACAGTCTTATTCATGATTATTCAAAACTGGAAACAACCAAGATGTCTTTCAATAGGTGAAAGGATAAACTATGTACATCCATAGTGGAATATTATTCAGTAATAAAAAAGAATGAGCTATCAAGTCACGATAAGACCTGGAAGAGCATTAAATGCATACTCTGGAGTGAAAGAAGTCAGTCTGAGAAGACTACAATAATGAATGTGTTTAACTTTATAGCATTATGGAAAAGGCAAAACTATAGAAACAGTAAAAAGATGAGTGGTTGCCAGGTGTTTTCTGGAAGGAAGGAATTGTAGGAGAGGAAAAATACTTTTCCCTTTATCCTTCTAGGTTCTTGGCTGAGACAGTCTCTGTAGTAAAAGAGTAATAGGCGAAAACAAACAGAAATTCAGTAACATGTATATACCTCCTGCATACGTGGGATTTACCCACAAAAACTGAAGAACTCTCCCAAATGTCCCAAGTCACCACACTGAATACCATCTCAAGTGAAAGACAAACGAAGATGTTAGAGGTGAGGGGAAGCCAGTTATAAGAGGTTACTAGGAAAATCACAATAAACAAAGGTAAGGGTATTTTGCAAATTTAAGTAGTTGGCTTCTCTACTGATAAGAGTTTCTAGAGATTTATAGTCACCCTTCTCTTCCTGGTACAGAAAATGAGAAAGTCTTATAAATGGAGATTTCCTTACAATGTAAATATCTCTTACAAAAGGGAAATTCTACTCAGTTTTCAGAGCTCCTATGTCTGCTGTTTCTTAAAAATAACCAGTTCAAAATATTCAGTATGCCAAAAGTGCCGTTTTTTGGAGTGGTATAATTTGCTCCCCTTTGGAAAGGATGAGCAGGTGAAGCACAGGGAATTTTTAAGATGTGAAACTATTCTGTGTGAAACTGTAACTGTAGATACATGGCAGTTTGCCAAAACTCATAGAACTATAAACACAATGAGTGAAACTTTAATGTAAATTATGTATAATATTTAATAATGTATTTTAATGTAATTAAATGTAAATTATGGATTATACTTAATAATAATGTATCAATATTGATTCTTTATTTCTAACAACTATATAACACTAATGCAAGATGTTAATAGGGGAAACTGTGGATGTGGGAGTTGGATATGTGGAATTTTGTATTCCATCTGGTCAATTATGTAAGTCTAGAAATGTACTAAAATATAAAATTTATTAATTATAAAATATAGAAATACAAGAGGATTTGCTAAATAATTTATTTGAATGAAACCCCTTCTGTCTTATGAGAGAGTTGTAATTTACCTTGAGAATACATGACATTTGCTTTTGAAAATACTTTGATAATTGTTTTTGACTATAAAATATAAGGCTTGTAGGGCACAGCTTTCAAGGGAGCAGTATAACAAAGAGATGGCTAAAATGTTCTGTATATGAAAAGAACAGAATTTGGAATATAACAGAATATAAAATGGGTGATTCTGAGAGATAAACACCCAAGTGAATCTCTAAGATGACAGTTGAGAATGAAGAGGGCCTGAGGGGAAGGATTGGGGCGAGAGACTTACAATGTCCCAGTAGATAAAAGAATCATAAAAGCAGAGATAGTTAAATTATTTGCTACCTGATGCTGTAAAGAAACATATTCCATTCCCTCAATTATTCAGCCAAATCCAAGAACAAAAATACAGCCAACACCCGAGTTATACCAGAAATTATTTATCTTTATTAGTCTGTAGTTTATTTTATTCTATTATGACAAATCAGTGCTAATCCATTTAAGACACCAACACTGAAGAGAATCTGTTTTGCTCTGTGATTGCTTTATGGATATTGAAATATCTGTTATGACAAAGTTTTCAGTATTGTAAGTTTAATGTTTTGTAAGTAACAGCTTTTTTTCTTACATATGGTGACTTACATTTGTAAAAGCTACACACAGCTAAGTTTTGATACAATATGCAAGTTATTCTAGTCCACCACACTAACAATATTTCTGTTTTTTATTTTGGAGAAAAATCTAAATCTACTTTTATTAAATGACAAGTGCAAAACTCTGAGAATGTAATGAAATATTCTTGTTATTCCAGAGTTAACTGACTTGAAGATAAATATAGGTGGTTTGTTTTTCAAGCAAACTAGTGTTTTGCTTCACATGCCAGGTTCAAGAGTTACACATGGTTAAATGAAACCAGTGAGCACTATGTGGGAAATTAACATTAATAACTTTATTTATTCACTCAAAACCTCAAGGTCATTTTTCTCCCCCCAAAACTGAATTTTTTCATTCTCATCTGTCATTTACACTCTATTTTCTTCTTATTTTAGACCCCCCAATCTTTAAAAAAATGGAACCAAATAAGAAATGAAACTGCAGGCTTTTGGATTTTAAAAATAACAGCAGTTTCATTTATTTTTGTGTAGAGTGTACATTTCAGAGTAAAACATCCTAAAATATTTTCAGGTTCTGTAATTAGGTGACAGCTGGCTTGTGAAGTATCCAATGCCAATTAGCAGAAAAACTTTCCTAAGAGAACAATTGTAATAAATCTTATAATTTTCAAAAGGAAAAAGTGAGGAACTTTTCTGTTCACATCAACTACAAGTTTATATTTTTAGGATA
Source organism: Camelus bactrianus (assembly GCF_048773025.1). NCBI lineage: Eukaryota > Metazoa > Chordata > Mammalia > Artiodactyla > Camelidae > Camelus > Camelus bactrianus. The sequence goes on from NC_133546.1 coordinate 91,493,564, forward strand.
CAAAGAAACTTCTTTCTCTGATTATGCTTGAATTTTTTAATGCCCATCATGTATGTATATACACGTGTCTGTATTAAAAACTCAAGCTTAATCTGGGAAAGAAGCTTCCTTATATCCTCTCTGTGTGTGCATTCATGTGTATGTGTTTATAAACCCCTTTTAGTTTAGAAATATATGCTCTGTAGCTAAGAGGTTCATTACCATGATGCAGTCTCTGTAGTATCTGTCTTGTAGATATGTAAAATGTAAATTATTTGCTCACTCTTTTCTCAAGATAATTAAAATTGTGAGGGTACATAAGTGACCATGGGGAAGAGAAACAAAGGTTAGTGTGTCTCTATCATAGGAATAGGGAGAGCAGTGATAGAAAATGTGACTGGGGAGATTGTCAGAACTTTCCAGGTTGTCTAAAGGTTAGGGATTTTTTGTTTTCTGAATATAACTGAAAAGCCTACTAAAAGATTATTGAAATTTCTAATGCTTGGACTTTGAAGGAGTTGTGAATTTTCTATGTATTGATACTTTGACAGGAAACTGGGCATGAGGCCACAGTGTTCAGAAGGGATGACTCAGAGAATATTTTCTGGGGTCCTAGGAGTAATTACTGATGCCCAAGGAGTGGTAAAAGAAGTAACGGTACTCCACAACTGAATTAGGCACAGGTTTTTATTTTTAACTCATCAGTAGAATTGTTAGAGATATCTATATATCAATCATTTCAATTTTAAAGTAATTACTCTATGTCTCAGAGTTCTAATTGGCTATGAAGCGGTCTCTTTGCACCCTTCCCTTTGTCTGTTTTTAGTTTATGTAATTTCCTCATTTTCCCCCTGAATAGTAGAAATTTACAACTGAGGGACTTTATACTAAAATTAGGATAGAAAAACAGAGCTTGTAAAACAGAAGGAATATTGACTCAGATGTCATAGAACTTATAACAGTGGGTCCATAACAAGTGTTTCAACATTGGTAAATTAGATAACTTGATTTGAGGGGAAGAAATAAGCAATTGCAGGTTGATTGGCAGGTATTAGTCTCTAAAGAATACCATCTACCATGCAAATTCTTATAGATCATATTTAAGGTTTAGGTATAGGAATATTCTTATAGAATGTTCAAGCTGTAGATAGTTTATATTTATTACTTTACATTTCTTAAGGTCAAGAGAGTACATTTTCTTTTAAGTTTTGAATATTGGGTTTAACTTTTTAAAACCAGTGGGTTTAAAAACACAGATAATATATGATATGCTTCGTTATCTTAAAATCGATTAAGTGCTGATTGACCAAAGAGTGGGTCAGAGGCAGGAAAGGATCTAGTAATGATGTGGTAGGCAGCCTCTGAAATGGCCCCTGGTGATTTCCACTTCCTGATATTTACCGCTTTGTGTGAATCTCCTCTTCTGGACTGTGGACTAGACCTGATTATTGATACAACAAATACAACACAACAAAAATATGTCACATTAGAGATTGGGTTATAAAATCTGTGTCTTTTTTCTTACCCTCTCTCACGATCTTTCTTGCTTTGAAGGGAAGCTGTACTATGGGCTGCTCTCCTGGGAGGCCCATGAGGCAAGGAACAGATGACTCTTGCCAAGAGTCAGCAAGAACCTGAGGCCTTCAAAAATACTCTTAGAAGTGGATCTTCCCCCAAGTCAAATCTTGACATGACCACAGCCCTTAATTGCAGCCCAGAGACAGAGGACTCAGTTCAGCTACTACTGAATTTCTAACCCACAGACACGTTAAGGTATTTTGCTGCTTTAAGTTGCTACATTTTGTTTATACAGCAATATATAACTGTTACAATAGGGAAAAGCCCATTTGATTTCAAAATATATTTTGAATGATTATCTAAAAATAAGTATAATTAAAGAATGATATCACCTGCACTAGTTTTTTAAAAAGGGTAGCTATATCTGTATTAAGAGACATGGTTGTTTCCTTGGCTTCCTCTTTGTATCATTCAGAACAGAATTGTAGAGATACAGGTATAGATGTGTGTTTTTTCACTCGATTATGCCACTTGCACTGCAGGTTAGTGCAGAGTGGGTATTGGACACATGTTCATCATAGGAAGAAACCCAGATTATTAATGAAGCACCCATCAGTCTCAAACGTTGCTGATCAGCATGCCAGAAAGAAAATACCATTCTTGAGTGTCTTCTACTAGGAATTAAATATTTTGGCCCAGAAGTGGCATGTATCTGATAACAACATACTGATCATAAGTAGCACTGGTAACTGTACTCAGCCAGAAAGGAGACAGGATTTATAATCTTACCATACACCAGGGATGGATTACAACTGGAAGTACTTAGCACCAGTGTAATTGGCTACTACATTGTTAAAAGCTTCTTGATACTCTCCCATTGTAAGATTGATTGATTGATTGATTTTAAAGATATATCAGAAGAAATCTTCTAGGCCTATCTTGGAGTATTATAAAAATTCATTGAAATTAATTGAAAAGCTATGCATGGCACATTGAGTTGAAATATTTTTCACAGAATTTCTGGTGGTATTTCATACGAGAGTTGAGTAATTGATCTTTAAGGAATATAGCCTACTATACCTTCCAGCACATACCTCCTTTTTCTGTTGTTGTTGTTGGTTGGTTGGTTTTTGTTTGTTTGTTTGTTTGTTTGTTGTTCTCTTCTTTCTCTTAAGTAACTCCCAAGGTTGTTTGTGTTGGGCTTTGGACATGGGGAACACAGTGGGCATCTGCAAGCTAAGCCATCTTTCTTCTTTTTTTTCTCTTTATTCCATTTTATCTGTGCAGGTTTCCCCAGTACTCACTTCTTGTTTGTTTGTTTTTGTTGTATTTATTGATGATTCTCTGGAAATTACCATACTGTATTAATCTGGATATGTAACAAGGCACCTATCTATTTTGTTCTTAATTAATTCAACAATGTGTAGTGCCTTTCTATTTTAGCAGCATTTTTCTAGTGACAGAATATAACAATAAAAAACTTTCAAAATTTCCTGCCATCACAGTACACATCTTTATGAAGGAGATAGACAGTAAACTAACGAAAAGTAAAATATACAGTATGTTAGCTGGTTAAGAGTCCTGTGAAGAAAAAAAATAAACAATGAAGAGTGGAGCCAGTTTTAAAGGCTTTGCTAATATGCTGATATTTAATCAGAAAAGTACATAAGATGAGGCAATGAATGAGTCATGGATATAAGAAGAAAGAGCATTCAAGGATGAGAGGACAGCAAATGCAAAGACCCTGTGGTAACAGCATCCTTATTATATTGATATTGTAAAGAAGTTTGGATAGGGAAGAGTATGCCAGGAAGAGAATGGTAGTAATTAACCTATGACAGATAGTGTCCTGCTTATGTAGGGCATTTTATCTCACTGTATTTATCTTTATTTTACCATTACACAAAAACTCCTTAGAGGATATTGGGCAGTTTGATAGATATATTTTAAAAATATCAATGTGACTGTGAAGCAACAAGTATATATCAGACAGCACAGGGTAATATAGCCATTATTTTGTAATAACTTTAAAGGAAATATAATTTATAAACATATTGAATAACTATGCTGTGTGCCTGCAACTGACACATATTGTAAATCAACTATATTTCAATTGAAATAAATATCAATATGATGGTAATATTGAGAATAGGTAGTGGGGATATGATGGTAGCTTGAACACATGGATGGAAGCAATGGAAGTAGCATGATGTTATGTTACAGATTTATTTCAAAAGCAGATTTATTTTGAAAGGTTGGCTGTAGAGTGTGAGAAATAGGAAGAGTCAAGAGACTTCAACATTGTTTGTTTGCCCCACAGCAAAGAACTTAAACTGCAGAGGAAGAGACTGGAAGAGTAAGTTTGGATAAAAAGAGTGAGAATTTAGATTTTTGTATGTTAGGTAGAAGAGGCCAATTAAATATACAAGTGGAGAACTGAAAGCATAGATATATTTATATAAAACAAAGTGAAGAGTTACAGCTGGAGACCTTCTTTGGGGAAGTTGTCTGTGTGTAAATTATTTTTAAAGCCATTAAGACTGTATATCATTACTGAAGAGTGAATTGGGTGAAGTCAAGGAGACAAGAGGTCTAAAACTTAAAACCCCAGGGAATTCCAGCATTTGAAGATGAAGAGATATGAAGGAACTAGCAAAATGCACTGAGGGGCATGATTAATCAAATACAAATAAAATCAGAGTGAAATCTCCCCTAGACAGATTTTTAAAAAATCAGGTAGTCAATTGTGTTAATTGCTGCTGACCAGGTAAGATGAAGACTGAGAATAGACAACTACATTTTACAATGTTGAGACCATTGGTAACTTAGACAAGGATGGTTAAGGTGAAGTTGTGAATTAAGAATCTGTTTCAAATGGCTGATGCAGGAGTGGGAAGAGAGGAGTTGGAAGGGGAGCAGAAAAAGTGATGTAGTAGCTAAATGAATATTGGATCCAGAGAAAAGAATTGAGGTGAAAAAAATTACACATATTTAGAGGGGCTGGAGAGATTCGTCAGTAAATGGAAAAAGCTAGTGTTTATTGCAAAAGTGAACATACTCTGTGGAGCAGTAACAGGAGAGAAGGGAGAAAATATTGTTGAAGTTGCAATGGAGAACAAGGGCGGTACTGTGAACATAGGGTTCCAAGGTTCACAGCTGAAAGTGGAAAAATGTGTGAAATTTGAACACAGATAAGAAGGTATGAAACATTCCTGTGAATTTGTAGGCTTGGAAAATATAGAATGGTGACTGGGCAGCACTTAGAACAAGTTAAAGTGTTTATCAGTTTTCAATGAGGGTAGTTGGCATGTTGTGGCATACATTTTTGTTTAGTGTAGGGTTTTGGTTTTATTACCTCAGTTCAGGTACTTATCCAAAGCAATAAACGTACAGGTGAAGAATAGGAAGAGGGTGGAGATTAAGTGGTTTTGAGGTTTTGCCAGGTAGTTGTGATGGAAGTAGACAGTGACATAGGAGGTGAGGATACAGTGAGGGGAATAATGTAACAATGGACTGTGGGATTCTCACTTGGATGGGAGGGAATTGAGGATATGGATCAGTTAAGCAATATTGAAAGGTTGATACAGTAAATGTACTCTTAGTCCCAGAGGGTCAAATGATTTTGGAGATAGGATACTATCAGGAGTAAGCGGTGAAGTTAAGTAGTGCTGGTTGAAGAGTGGGATGCTTGCAGTGAAGATCTAATTATGGGTATAGACATCTCTACTGTAGTCATCTAGTAAATGGTTGAAGCAGAATAGAGGGCAAGATCTATGGAGCAGGCAAGGTCAAGGTATTGAAATGGCATTTCCAAATGTGACAGCCAAAACAAAGAGGAGCTATATAATTTCTGTCTCTACTTTTTTTAACATTTTTTATTGGTTTATAATTATTTTACAATGTTGGGTCAAAATTCCAGTGTAGAGCACAATTTTTCAGTTATACATGTACATATATATATTCATTGTCACATTTTTTTCTCTGTGAGCTACCATAAGATCTTGTGTGTATTTCCCTGTGCTATACAGTATAATCTTGTTTATCTATACAATTTTGAAATCCCGTCTATCCCTTCCCACCCTCTGCCCCCTTGGCAACCACAAGTTTGTATTCTATGTCTATGAGTCTGTTTCTCTTTAGTATTTATGCTTTGTTTTTTGTTTTTTTTTTTTTTTTAGTTTCCAAATATGAGCGATCTCATATGGTATTTTTCTTTCTCTTTCTGGCTTACTTCACTTAGGATGACATTCTCCAGGGGCATCCATGTTGCTGCAAATGGTGTTATGTTGTCAGTTTTTATGGCTGAGTAGTATTCTATTGTATAAATATATCACCTCTTCTTTATCCAGTCATCCATTGATGGACATTTAGGCTGTTTCCATGTCTTGGCTATTGTAAATGTGCTGCTATGAATATTGGGGTGCAGGTGTCATCCTGAAGTAGGGTTCCTTCTGGATATGTGCCCAGGAGCGGGATTCCTGGGCCATATGGTAAGTCTATTCCTAGTCTTTTGAGGAATCTCCATACTGTTTTCCACAGTGTCTGCATCAAACTGCATTCCCACCAACAGTGTAGGAGGGTTCCCCTTTCTCCACAGCCTCTCCAGCATTTGTCATTTGTGGATTTTTGAATGATGGCCATTCTGACTGGTGTGAGGTGATACCTCATTGTAGTTTTGATTTGCATTTCTCTGATAATTAGTGATATTGAGCATTTTTTCATGTGCTTTTTGATCATTTGTATGTCTTCCTTGGAGAATTGCTTGATTAGGTCTTCTGCCCATTTTTGGATTGGGTTGCTTATTTTTTTTCTTATTGAGTCATATGAGCTGCTTATGTATTCTGGAGATCAAGCCTTTGTTGGTTTCACTTGCAAAAATTTTCTCCCATTCCGTAGGTTGTCTTTTTGTTTTACTTATGGTTTCCAATGCTGTGCAGAAGCTTGTAAGTTTCATTAGGTCCCATTTGTTTATTCTTGCTTTTATTTCTATGCAACATACACAAAATAAACTCAAAATGGATCAAAGACTTAAACATAAGACAAGATACAATAAACGTCCTAGAAGAAAATATAGGCAAAACATTATCTAACATACATCTCAAAAATGTTCTCCTAGAACAGTCTACTCTGTCCCTAATTTTAAGATTTTGCTTAAAGATACTGTACGGCATAATGACTGAGCAGGTTTTAAACTCAATGAATGGTGTGGGTTTGAGAGACTTGGATGAGCCACTTAATCCCTCTATATCTAATTTTTCTCATGTATAAAATTGAATTAAACATAATACTAAACTCTAGAGGATGAGGGTGTGAAGTGAAAAAGCTAATACTTTTGCTTAGCTATTCTGAAGCTTTCAGTAAATGTTAATTATTATTTGTAGCATTGTAATGATTTCCCTGAATGAGTTTGGTTCATATAGCAGACATTCTGAAAGGAAAAGATTTCTACACAATGTAGTAAAGCCTATTGGTACTACTTTAAGTTGTGAAATTCAAAGCCTTTCTAATGACCTTCAATATGCATGGAAATGTAAAAACTTCAGAAAGATTTCAATATTATTCTCTTTGGCAAAATTTGAACAAATTAATACTCTATAGATTTGTTGCTTTCTCCCATATGCCATAGGCACTCTTGGAACAAACTAAACAGGAAAAATGGGGAAAGTGGTTTAGGAGTAAAGAAGTTTAACTATAAAATAAGAGAAAAAATAAGAGTCTGCAATGGGGATGGGACAGAAAATAAACTTAGTGTCCAGTTTGTAAGGATTCCTTCCATGATTTAGTGGTAAGAAATGACTAGCTGGAAGCACAGCAAGGTGAGTTCTGCATATTTTCTATTCTACTTTGCATAATAATATATAAAAATTCTACAATTGCTAAGTGTGTTATGCATTCTCTAGCATGACCTTAATTTTTCAAAACATAAATTGTCTTCAGAAAGATCAAAGTCTCTTCAGTTACACTGAATAATTAGCACTAGCTTTAAAGTGTTTTTGCATCCTAAATTGCGTATTATCTGATAAGGGCTTCCAATTTCAGAAATCCATTGAAGCAGTCTCATTTGGTTAAATAAGTATTTATATTTTTATACAGTAAATTTGAATATATGTTACCTTGATATATAAATTATCAACATGTAAGAAATTTCTTTCTATAATATTTGCCTAGGAATCCTGAACTTAAGCTCGATTGACACCAAAGCCACAAGAGTTTTATTATTGCACTTTTTATTAATTGGAAAGTCTCAGTTGCTCCTAAAAATATATTTCATCTTCCCAAAGGGAGAAAAATGTAATAATGAGAGTTTCTCTCATAGAGAATCCCATGCCTCTAGCATATTTTATAATAAATCTCGAGACCATGAAAAGGAAGGATCTGATGAATTTTAATTATGATGAGCAGCAAAAAGATATGTATGATTCCTAAGGCAAAGAGTGTTCTAATCAAACTAAAATAATCATATTAAGTCTAATACCTAGGAAACCAGAAAGCATTCAACACAGTTTGAGGAGTACCAAGGTAAATTTTGACAGTACATCCACAAATGGTTTAATAAAAGATACAAGTAAATCAAGTTATAAAACTCTTCTAATGGAAAAGTGTAATCTGAATTAAGATACTTAAATTTATTGGCAAAAGTGAATATTGAAAATGCCCATTTCTTTGAGCAGCAAAAGAAAGTGAAATGCATGAACATCTCAACAAGTGTTGTATCTTTTAACACCCAGGGTAGCTGGAGTTATAAATCAATATGTGTATTAGTTATTTGAAAACATTTTTAGTTCCTGTGAACAGATAGATATGCTGATACTATTGTTCTCATTCCTGGAAGACTAAAACTAGACTCTTTACCTATGTAGTATTTTTACTTACTAAGAATAAAATCCTAAGTGTAACTCAACACAGGCTTGGCTAGAATGAACAGATGAAAGATATTTTCATCACAATATCATCAATATCATATAATCAGTAATCAAAGAATCACCTACTCTTCTCCCATATTACAATTTTTTCCTTCTTGTTTCAGTTTTATTGAGGTATAATTGGCATACAGTTCTGTGTAAGTTTCAGGTATACAGCATAATGATTTGATTATGTACAGCATGAAATGATTACCATAGTAGGTTTAGTGAACATCCAACATCTCATATAGACACAAAATTAAATATAAAAAATAAATTCCTTCTGATGAGAATTCTTAAGATTTACTCTTCTAAAAACTTCACGTATAACATACAGCACTGTTAATTATATTTATCAACTTATACATGATATCCGTAGAACTTCCTTATCTTAGAGCTGGATGTTTGTATCTTTCTACTGTCTTCATCCATTGCCCTTCTCTCCACCCTTGCCTCTGGGAAGCACAAATCTGATCTCTTTTTCTATGACTTTGTCTTTGAAATGTAAATGACTTACAACACTATGTTAGTTCCCAATGCACAACATAGTTTTTGCTGTGTGTATGTATGTCAGAATGATCATCACAATAAGTCTAATTAACATTTGTCACTATAGACAGATGTTGCATAATTAATGACTGTATTCCCCACACTGTACAATTCATACCCATGATTCATTTAATTTGTAACTGGAAGTTTGTACTTCTTATTCTCACGTACCTATTTCTTTTCTCCCCACAACCCCCTCCCCTCTGGCAACCATCTGTTTGTTTTCTGCTTCTGTTTTCCTATATTTGTTCATTTGTTTTGTTTTTTAGATTCTGCATATAAGTAGAATATAATCATACGGTATTTGTCTTTCTCTGACTTACTTGACTAAAGATAATACACTCTAGGTTCATCCATGTTATGGCAATGGCTTCCTGTACTTGGATATCTGTTTCCTTCCCCAGGTTAGGGAAGTTTACAGCTATTATCTCTTCAAATAGTTCTCTGTTCCGTCTTTCTCTCTACTCCTTTTGGGACCCATATAATATGGATGTTACTATGTTTGATGTTGTCCAAGAGGTCTCAAGCTATCCTCATTTTTTAAAATACTTTTCTTTTCTTTTTTCTGTTCAGCTTGGGTAATTTCCACTCTGTGTTCCAAATCACTGATCTGTTCCTCTGAATCTTTTATTTCAGTTACTGTATTCTTCAGCTCTGCTTGGTTCTTCTTTATGTTTTCTGTTGTTGTTGACATTCTCACTGGGCTCATCCATTCATCCCTTGAGTTTGCTGAGCCTCTTGGTGATCATTGCCTTGAACTCTTTATGAGGTGTATTGCCTATCTCCACTTCATCTAGTTGTTTTTCTGAGATTTGTCTCTTTAATTTTTATTATTTAGAACGTACTCCCTTATTTCTTCATTTTGCCCAATCTTCTGTGATTATTTCTGTGTGTTAAGTAGGCTGGTCACATTTCCCAGTATCAGAGAAGTGACCTTATGTAGGAGATGTCCAGTGGGGCCCAGTAGCACACTCCCCTCTGGTCATCAGAGCCGTATTTCTAGGAGTGCCACCTGTATAGGCTGAATGTACTTTTCTGTTGGGACCAGGCTGACTACTTTGGGCTGGTAGGTGGGGCTGGGTCCAGGTCCCATTGGCTGTAAGGCTATGCCTTATGTGGTGGCTGTGGTAGGATGTGAGTTGAGGGTTTTCCTACTCTGCTGTCTTGGCCACCTTCCTGTAAAAGCCAACTTTCGTTTTGTTTTGTTTTTTTACTATATAAATAATCACTCTGAAAAATTTTGAAACAGAAATAACTCACAGAAGTAAACCAAGTAATATGATTAGAAATCAGACAAAAAATTCTGAATTTTCCATTTTTTCTTTTCATATGAACAGCATTTAAGGCAGAAAATAAATAGTCTTCAGTAACAATCAACACTGGCTAAAAGTCAGTAAGATGAAGAGCCAAACAATGGTAGTGAAAGTGTAAATTGTTTAAATTTTCTTTTCAACCATTTTAAAAATTTTTTAACTTTTTTCCCATTGATGAGGTAATAATAACTTTACATATTCCACTTCTCAAAATCTAGTTTGAGGAAATAATCATAGATGAGTATTTTGAAAATGTCATGATCCATTCTTTTTTGTTGGGAAAATAGAGGCACTTTAAATATCCATATTTTTATGTAACAGCACTGTCAAATAATTGATTATACATCTGTTTAATGATGTACTTTTTCTATCATTGAAAACCATTTATTATCAGTCTCTTTTACCTTTTCCCTAGCTAGCTGCATGTCTAATTTTTTCAGTTTCTTCTTGTCTCCATTAAATGTCATGTTAATAGAAAGACATTTCTTGACCACTGTTGGTATTAAAAAAAGTAACCCTTTCCAGTTATCTTCCCCCAGTGACCTTATCCCACTTTATTCCCTTTATAAAGTGAATGGAACTTAACATTACATATCAAGTTATTTTACTTTCTCTTGTTTATTTCCTATCTTCTCTAATAAAACGTGCCCTGCTTGAAAGTATACTCTTGGTTTTATTCAAAACTGTCACTCCGTGCCAGTAATTATGACTAATACCTGGTAGTTCAATAAATATGTATTTTGTGTGTGTATGGATGTAATAGAGTTCCTTATTAATGGACATCCTTCAGCTTACTTTGTGCTTAAAAAAAATCTGGTGAGCCTCTAAATATGTTTTAAAATATGAGAAATACTCAATTTGGAAGGTAATTTTAAGTGGTGAATAATCAAGAGAAATGACACAATTACATGTCATTCTTAGCACCTGTGTTCATATTTTCAAAGAAGCAAACAAAAAATTGCAATTTACAATTTAATATTCATTTCCCTAATTGATTATATACATAATTTAGTTTTAAATTATAGCTACAAATTTACTTTAAAATCCCAAATGTGTTTTTATCAACTAAAATTGAGGAAAATATGCTAAATGGCCTTATTGCATTCTAGTCTATGAACATGGCATCATATACTATATCTAGGGAATACTGAAAAACATAATATGACATTCCTTTTTTAACTCCTGGGAAAAGTATGAATGATCCAGTCTTTTTAATAGTCATGTTTCTCATTTACATTCAGGAAGTTGACTTTCTGGGTAATTCATTCATCTTATTTAAGTTTGGCTAATGTGAGTGATTCTTTCTGGATCTAGCCATCTTCAAGTATACTGAAAGAATCTTATCCTTTTTCAGATAAGGTACAACTGAGAAACTATTCTCAACAAGGGATAACTTCCAGTAACTAAATTTATATTTACATATACATAGTGATAAAAATTATAAAGGATTCTGAGCAGTACATAACAATACTAACTTATAGCCCATATATTTCAAGTAATATGCAGCTCAAATATTTGTGTAAGAATTACATTTTAAATTAAGAATTTGTGTTTTTTAAGCATTGCTTCAATGGTGCTTTTGCATTGAACTTGAGAAGGAAGTTATGGCTAATCAGTATATATACTGCTTTTTTCTCTGTGTGCGTGCATATTTGTTTCTTTTAAATATATTTACTTAATATATATAATTATATTAGAAAAATATTTGGAAAAAATGTTCCCCTAAACTATAGCTTTTCCCCCTATCAGCCCAAGAAATAGATGGATTTAATCACCCTTGAATACATAATTGTATCCCCTAAACAGAGCCACCTGAAACTAAGGTATATAACTGAGAATGAGTTGGCTAAGGCTGTGGGTATACTGTTCCTCTTTTTAATTCCTCTGAGGTCAGCAGATGTCATACTTACCCTTTTTATGAAATGTGATTTCTCAGAACAGTCCTGCAAATGATATGGGGTTAGTATTGTATAGTATAACTGATTTGCTTATAAATTTTCCTGTTGTATCCAAGGTGTATGCCAACTATGTGAGTTGTACAAACCTTGCTGTGGTCAGTATGGCAGAATTATTTCATTATGCAGTTAATAATGATAGAGTAAATCTGTAGGCCTCATAAAAACTATAAATATTTTGATAGATGTCATTCTCTTTTGTTCTTCAGATTAATGAGGTTTTTATTCATCTCTGTAAAAAGATCTATATACAAAAATGCCTTTAAAAAAAAACAGAAAAGTAAGTCATCAGTAATTACCTTAACTGCTTAAAGAAGACAGGCAGAATCAGGTTAGTTCTTTCATCAGTCTAAAAGATCTATTGCTAGGCTTAGAGTAAATTGTACCGTAAGCAGTAAGGGAACATCAGATTTATGTGGATAATTTATTGCTTGATCTCTCATACATTTTGTCATTTCTGTGAATATTTATAAATCCCTATTTATTTAACACTGAGATAAACTCTAAGGGGAAAACAGCATGTGTTTCAAATGGTACAGCGAATGTTTGTGGAGTCTGTGAGTCTGGATCCCTGGGTAATTACGTAGAGTTCTTGCACTGGATGTGAACTTTGAGTGAGATTGTCATGTAAGCCATTGAGATGAGTGTGAATTTGTTAGTACAGTATATCCTAGCTTCTTCTGAAAAATATGAACATTTCAAGGACAAATTGTATGACATCTACTCTTAAATGTGTATGAAAAGAGAGGTTACTGGTACAAGCAATCTTTCTCATGAGATAGTGAAGATTTTGTAATTGATCAAAAGTTTCTGTGATACATTGTAGTGTCTGAATAAGTTTGTGTAGCCTCCTTTTGTGAAGGACTTTCTGTTTTGGTTTCTGGGTCTAAAATACATCCTCATCTTTGGAAATCTACTTATTGAAACTTTTAATAATGCCATCTGTCTTCCTTTTCCATTGAAAAATGAAATCTATATTCAATTATACAAGATATTTTTCATTGTTTACCTGTGTCACTACCTATTTCCTATTACTTATGTACTTGAAAATGAATATAGATCTTATCTTAGGTCTATGGTGATCTCATGCTCAAATGAATTTCAGAAAGCTGGTGGTTATCCTTTTCCCTTCATTGATAAACTGATACTTTAAAAAAAATCACATCATATTAAAGAGTAATTCACTTTAACTTTTTGTTAACTCAAAGTTTTCATCCTCTCTTTTTTTTTCATCCTCTCTTTTTGTTAACTCAAAGTTTTCATCCTCTCTTTCTTATGTCCTGGTGCTATTTCTAAAATGTTTAGAATTGAGGATTTCTCTCTCTCTACTATTTCTGTAGAATAAACAACATTATACTGCAGGAATCTAAGATCTTATATCTCTTAAAATAATTCTATCTGAGCCATAATGCAATTTTTATGGACATATGCATTTAATGAATATATAATTATGTCATTTATCTCTCTCCACATGCATATATATATTTATTTGTTATAAAATTACATATATTTGTTTATAGATAGAGGTATATATATATATATATAGTATCTCTATTTCTGTTTTTATTCTCTGCTCTAACATTAAACACAGCACTGAATTCAAAACAAATAATTCATTGAAGTTGGTACATTACATTTTTATTTTTAAACTATGCTATAAAGGTATTTTAACTGAAGGCCACTGTTACCTCTCCATAAATCTCAACATTCTCCTGAAGTGAGATTCAGTTGTCTCTTTTGCCACTTGGCCTAATGGAGTACTTATTTAAGATGGCATGTGAAGTATTTCAGAGTTTTCCTTATGCTCCTTGAATCTGCCTATGCTTATTCATAATTACAAAGGCATTAGTGATCTTCTTCTAAAAATATAAGCCATATTGTGTCTCTCCTTTGCTCAAAGCATTCCAAGAGCATCACATCATCCTTGGAATCAAATCTGAAATCCTTGTAATGGTTTTAGTAGGTAGATCTTACACTGTTCAATCCCTGCAAGCTTTTCTAATTTCTGACCATGTTTCCCTGGTCTGTTCCAGATGAGCTACGTGAGAGAACTTAGTCTGTGTCAAACACACCAAACTGATTCACACTTTACAGCCTTGCCATTGCTGTTTCTTTTACATGAAGTTCTGTCCAATTTCCATATCTCCTAACTGGCTCATTTCTTCACATTATTCATATCTTTATTCATGTAAGAAATATACATGTTTGTCTCAGAGGTCTTCTTTACCACATGTCTTAGTCTGCCCAGGCTGCTATAACAAGATGCCACAAGGCTGGATGGCTTAAACAATGGAAATTTAGTTTCTCACAGTTGTACCATCTGAGAAGTCCAAGTTAAAGGTGTTGGCAAATTCAGTTTCTGGTGAGGAATTTCTTCATGACTTGTAGATTATTGCCTTCATGCTGTGTCCTCACACAACATTTCCTCAGTGCCTGAACATAGAGAGAACAAATTCTCTGGCAAGTCTCTCCTTATAAGGAAACTAATCCTTTTGAATCAAGGCCCCACCCTTATGACTTCATTTAACCTTGATTACTTCATTTGAGGCCAAATACAACTACACTAGAGGTTAGGATTTCAGCATATGGATTTGAGGAAACACAAATATTCAGTCCATAACATCACTGAAGTAGTATACTTTGTCATCTGCTGTTCCATTCCCTAATTCTGCTGTGATTCTTCTGAATTCAAAACTATTTAAAATGGTACTACACATTTGTTTTCTTGTTTATGAAATCTCAATGAAGCCAGGTATTTTGTCATTTTTAAAAATTCGTATTCCTAGGATCTAATACTTGACAATCATTTATTAGAATAATTAAATATTTTAAAGACAGTTTAATTCATTACTGAATAATGATGGAAAGAGTCAATAGCATTTGGAAAACAAAGTTAGACACCAGAATATGATGAGCACTTAAGCCTTGTGACTTGTTAAGTCTTATGTTGACTTCCCAAATGAAATGGAGGATTGGGGATGTAGTCATATAATTAATATTTAACAGAAATTTTCTAAAACAATAGTTCATTTTTAAAGCATCATGGAAACTTTACCCATTCTTTACATACACATGAAATCACATGATGAGCCATGGAAGCTCACCTCACTCCTATTATAATTTGTGTTTCTCAAATTTCTATTAAGAAACTCTTCTAATTTTTAAGCTGTGTTTCTACATAGTTCTCTTTCAAGGTGTCAACAATATATCCCCTTTGATGACTATAGGATGCAAAGCACATTCTTATATAATTATAGAAGGTATTTAAAATGCAAATACCCTTAGGAGAGAGGTAACAGTGAAATTACATAAGAGAGAAATAGTTTGTAAAGCAACTTTTTTAGAGTTTTACAGGCCAAAATATTAGAATTTTCAAAGAATGCATTTTTTGAAAGTAATGAAAAACAAGTGTTTAATTTTTTCATTGTACCATTTGCATTAATCAAAGAATACATTTTTATTTAGACATTTTTTATTTTTTGTTTTGTCTTAGCACTGGTGTTCTCATTACTATGTATTGCCTATATGTTTAAAAAATAAAGATGTCTTCTCTTCACTTTCCCCCTCACATAGTATAAAACAAATTAATTAGTGCAAAATATTCATATTTGAACATATATTTTTCTTCCATGACTCTACAGTGCACTCACTAGGGGGAAAGATTGGTTGGGAAAAGTCTTTAGGATGGAATAATTACTTCTGATATGATAATGGATCCCTTGAATCTTGTGACAGTTTCATCACTTGGTCCATTGATTTCAGGGAACATTTCTAGTACTTAAACAAAGCTACATTTTCAGCGGATGTTGGAAAGGATGTCAAGGAAAGCCACTCCTCTAAGCATCACGTCTAACCTTCAATATCTCATTATTGACCAGATGCTGGCTCATTCATTCAAATTACTTAATTGAACAATTCAATTCTAGGCATAAAGTAGACAAATTAATTTAGTGATTGTCAATAAGCTGACATTCCCTGTGAAAGTTTAGAAATTTTCCATATATTTTGCAATAGTATTCAGTTGACCCATTTTAAAAACCCATTATTTGAATAAGCCTTACCTTAGTTAGCTTTAAATTCTGCTTCCAAACACTATTTTTATTTTATGTTAGTTTACATTTTATTTTCCTTATTCATGAAGAATTTTACTCTTGTGTTAGCATCTTGACTTGGTTCATCTTACAAACTTTATTTTAGCTTTATTGCTTACTAGTGTGGATTCAACTTCACCATATAAATCAACATTTTTAGAAAAGTATTCAGTTTAATCTTGATATAAAAATTTTAGATGGCAGATAGGACATTGCAATCTAATCCATGCTGAAAACAGTGCAGGGTTTATGTTCTCAGTGCTGCTGTCACCACCATTTCCAAAGTTCCTTCAGTTTTTCTTCACAGATTCTTGGTTTTATTCACAAAGAATTAAGAACTTATAAAAATATTTTCCTTATTGAAAAGAAAATAACTCTTTAGGAAAGTGCTTAAAGTTAAAGGAAAATAATCATAGTTTCCTTAGATATCAGTTTTAATTTGTCTTTTATCTCAAGATCATAAGTGATATGAAGAATTTTGCCTATATATTCAATAATTTCCTAAGAATATCACATATAAACAAAATAATCTCTGTAAAGTGTACACATACATATTTAGGAGAGTTCTTTGAGCTTTTTGTAGGACAATTAATGATAAATTAAGTTTGAAGTTATAAAATAAAAAAATTTATATGTTTAATATATTAGTAAAAGTGAAGTCTAACAAAGAGCTAAAGTCAAGAATGGCATAGTTTTAAGTTTGGCTAAGTGAATTATAAGTTGTTTATACTTCTTTTTATATGGAAGAGTATATACTACATAATTAATTTTATATAAATTTCTAGTCAGTTGCAAAGAAGTCTGTGGTCATAGAAAGCAGGTGAGTGGTTGCTTGCAGAATTTGAGTGGGTAGATGAAGAAAGGTGGAGGGAGAGATGAGCACAGGGGCATGAGGAGATTTGGGAAGGTGAGCTACATATTCGTGATCTTGATTTTGCTAATGGTTTTGCAGTTCTACACACATGTCAAATCATATCAAATTGTACACTTTAAATTGCTGCAGATTATTATGTATAGATTATATCTCAGTGATGCTGGAAATATACTGACAACTGAAAGGATAAGTAAATACTGAGGAGCTTTAACACTGCTCGATAGTTAATAGAACAGATGATACATTAGTCAAGATATAAAAGATTTGAAAAACTATTAAGTAATCAGAATGACCTAATGGAAATACAAAGAATGTTGCACTTGAGGGGAAAAAAAGGACAGAATACATTCTCAACCACACATATACAATTTACCAAAAATAACTATACACTGGGAGATGGTATCAATGGTGAATACTTCTACATATTTAAGGCAAATTTCATATTGATTTGAAATAATTAGTCCAGAGAATAGAAAGTGAACACTTTCCAACCACTTATATGAAGCAACTATAACTTTAATTAAAAATCTGACAATGATTTTACCACAAAGGATTATTAAAGTCCATTTTTTCATGAACATAGGTGCAAAAATTCAAATCAAAATATTATCAAAACAAATTAGAGCTATAAAGCAATAGGGCTTTGACCGAGATTTACTTTTGAAGTAAACTCCTAAATTTATCTGTTCCCACTTCCTTTCCCCTGGTAACCATGAAATTTGTTTGCTGTGTCTTCGAGTCTTTCTGTTTTGTAGATGAGTTCATTAGTATGGTCTTTTTTCTTTCTTTCTCTTTTTAGATTCCACACATGAGTGATATCATATGGCATTTTTCTTTCTCTTTCTGACTTCAGTTAGAATGACAATCTCCAGGTCAAACCACATTGCCATAAATGGCATTATCTTATTCTTTTTATGGCTGAGTAACATTTAATTGTATAAATATACCACAACTTGCTTTATTCAGTCCTCGGTCATTGGACATTTAGGTTGCTTCCATGTCTTGGCTATTGTAAATAGTGCTGCTAGATCCTATATCTTAGTAGTGCCAGGTACACAAATACATGGTTCCAATTATTTCAAAGAGGTGTTAAGTATGTGTCTCATCACAAAAATTTGGATATATTATAATATTATACTTGAAAATTATGTGGCTTAAAAAAATTATATCCTGTAGTTAGCCTTTTTTCTCTTTTGTTGAAAGATTTATTTTTTTGTGGAAAAATACATAGTAGTAAGGACAATGTTTCATGACATTCCAAAACACAATTTAAAGCCAATTTGCAGTTATCAATCACTTTTGATTACAAACATCACTGATTTGCCAGACTTTCATTAAATATTTAAGAACATATAAATTCCATCTTATTTTTAAAAAATTGTTAATTATCTTTGGATTGTCTGCAAATCAACTGGAATGCTATTAACTAATTCACAGAACATTGCTTTTGAATGTCTTCACTTAAATGATACAGCATTTATTTCATTGTAATAATAGATAGTGAAGTTCTTTGGATTCTTTATATGATAGTAATTTGAACTGATAAGCTTGAAAACTATTAATGAAAAAGGGTCAAGTACCTGGTAAAGATGCCAGAAATTCTGACATTTTACTTAGTATTTAACCAACACTACTGAGAATGAAAATTAATAAGCAGTTAAATAAAATGAATTAATTTTGATACTTTTACAAAGGTATCAATACTTTTAACACTTTCAAAAGTAACCATCCATCATTCATGAAAGAAAGGCAATTAATAATTTCCACATAACAGTATCCTCTTTGTTAATATGGTTTCCCAATATTTGAGTGTATATAGCTTGCCAACTTTGAGTGGCAATTTAGTTATTGGCATAATTCTAGTAAGATGTTTTGCAAATAGTTCAGTTCTTGTCCATCTAATTACACAAATTTGGGAGATGAATATATCAATATGTGTACCTGAAATTAAGAGGAGAAAACAAACCACAAATGCTAAGTAATGTCAATAGTTGAAATTGTCTTGAACGGTTGTATCTCAAATTTGACATATTCTCAAGAAAAAAAAATAATGAGGGCTATCAGGACTGAATTGAATAGTTTTTAAAATTACACTACAGAAACATTTATAATATAGAATGAGATATCTATATAGTAATGTAAACTATAAAGTTTGTATTTAATATAGTAATACAAACCATAATATTTGCAACATGCGTAGAACTACAAACCAGTGAAATTCAAATTAAAAAATTAGTAGATTTAAAATAATTTAAAATTGTACAAATATTTAAGCATCATATAGGTTTAGTAATAAAATATAAATTTTATATTTTACATTTCACTTATAGAAGTGCTTCTTTTGTTCTTAGGACATAGATCATAATTAAGAAAATTATTACTTTAATTTTAAAAAATAATTTTAAATTGAAGTACATTTGAGTTTGACACATTTTTACTAACTTGCAATATGATTTCTCAATTCTTCCTTTATATGTATTTATTAAAATACTGCAAATTCTTATTCAGACACTGCACAGTAAAATGGTGTCAATTGACAATTGAAAACACAAACTTTTGGTCAATAAAATAAAGTTGATTATTCAGTGTTAGGGTGATTATCCAGATGATCCAGATGTGCTCATGTTAATTTTTAGATTAACATTAAAATTTAAAAATTAACAATAAATTTAAAGGTTCAAGGATTTTATGGAGGTAAGAAACTACATATATAAGAAACACTGCTCCAGGCAATTCAGATCAATACATTGTACTTGTGTCTAAAATTTCCAGATCATTATGGATACAGATGATGTTCGGTGCTAATTTTTACATTTCTCTCTTTGAGTCTACACTTTGCAAATTTTAATATAGATTTCTTATTTCTCCAAATTTTCCTGGTGGAAAATTAATTAACTTACCAAGTATTTATTGATTGCCTGATATAACCCTGGGTACCATGTAATACTGAAGCATTAGGTAATTTAATCATTTAAGCTAAACTCTCAGCCTTAGAAATCTTTTTGTAGTTTTGACATGTAGAAGCCTGCCTCTGACTTATCATTGGTTTTTTTGAAGAGATAATTGTTTCATGTTCTCAGACTCCAGGGTTCCAATTTCCCTTTCAGGACAAAGGCTTTTGAAAGTTAAAAGTCAGTTTTGTTTGTTTTCCATGGTAGCATCCCTTTCATTACATAATAAGCATTTAGTAGTCTAATACCATAATATATGCAAAGAAGAAGACGAGTACATGTGGAAGAAGAGATTCTCTCAGGTAGTGGGAAATAACAGAATATGCATTTTTGCTTATGCATCTAAAATATTGTACACACGTGCATGAACAATACACAGAATGCTCACTGTAAATATGTATTAATTTAGTCTGTTAAAATAATTAAACCACTTCCAAGTACTAGATGTCCAGTTGCAGGAAGATTATAACATAGAACTTACATTTATACACAATATATAAATTCTGAGTATATGAAATGTCTGTTACAGATTTCCACCCCACATTCTATTTGGAGATGTAACCTAGCCCATTAAATGAAGGAGAGTATTTCTTTTCTCCTTATATATAAGCTGACTTTTTGACATATTTTAGCAGACAGTATCTTGTGGAAGTGATACTGTGTAACTTTCAAGGCTAGATTGTAAGAGAGCCACAAGTTCTGCCTTTGCATTTTGGAACACTCTTGGGAACCTGTGTATCTTCCTCTGAGGATGCCCAGGCAGCCACCCAGGGAGGCTGGACCTGTTAGAGAGCTGAAGCCTCTGACAGGCTAGGTTGGGCTCTCAGTCAGCAGCTAGCACTGAGCACCAGCTGGGTGAGTGTCCATGTTCAGATTCCAGACAGCCAGTAGCTGGAACCAGGAGAAGTTCAAGAACTGCCTGGTCAACTCACAGAATCAGAAGAAGAAATAAATGGTTATTATTTGGGCTGCTAAGTTTTGGGGTGATTTGTTATACAGAAGAAATAGATAACTAAACAAGTCATGAATTTATAGCTCTGGCTTAAAAAAAATGCAGTGAAATCTTTTCATGGAAAGTATTTGGAGGATCATCTTATACATTTATCTTCCACTGCTGTTATTTACCTCTTTGCCAGTAATCCTAAAATATGTGTTATTTAAACCAGGGGTTAGGAAACCGTAGCCCAGGGAGTTGTTATGGGTTGAATTGTGTTCTCTAAAAAGATTTGTTGGAGTCCTAACTCATGGTCCTTGTGATCTTATTTGGAAATAGGTGGGCCCTACTCCTTATAAAAAGAGGAAAAGAGACACAGAGACAGACACAGGGAGAACACCATATGACAGTAGAGACAGATTAGAGAGATACCTCCAAAAGCAAAAAGGTATTAAAAGGATTGTCAGCAACTACTAGAAGCTAGGAGAGAGGCCTTGAACCAGTTATCTTCAGGACACCCAGAAGGAATCCACCCTACTGACACCTTGATTTCAGACCTCTAGTCTCCAGAGCTGTGAGAATATAAGCCGTTGTTTTATCCGCCAACGTGTGCTAATTTGTTATGGTAGCTCTAGGATACTTATATGAGGTCAATTCCAGCCCACCACCTGTTTTTGTAAATAACATTTTATTGCACTGCAGCAAAGTTTTTCATTTATGTACTGTCTGTGGCTGCTGTCATGCCACAGTGGCAGAGTTCAGTAGTTGCTGCAGAAACCAAATGGCCTGCAAAGCTTAAAATATTTACCATGTGGCCCTTCAGAGAAAAAGTTCACTGACATCTGATTTAAAATACATAGAGGTGTTGCTCTATATGGTCAGAAGTGGGCAAGCTTATAAGTGAATGTTTCTGACTACATATGTATGTACATGATCATATACATACACACAAGCACACATACACTCACAAACATAATTTATAGTATGTAAACATATACACAGGAATATATATATTCACATGCATGTGCATATATGTAAGTGTACATCCATGTATATGTAAAATGTCAAGTTCTTTCCATTGGAGATTTCTGAGGGAAAAAAACAATACATTTGCAGTGTCTTCCTCTGCAGCAAATACTACAATAATAATGCTCTATTGTAATGGGGATACTTACCAATCAAATAAGTCACCTATTATAGTATTTGTTTAGTTCCTTGTACAGATTTTGTGATACATAAATAGGATTTTTTAATATTACTTTGTCCTGGGAACATTAAAATTTTAGCCTTTTTTTATGATGATAGTTTTAAGTATAGTGTTTTGATTGCTAAATAAAAAGTGTCAGTTGTTTTATGGTATCTCTTTACACAAAATCAAAGAACTGAAACCTCGTAGTTGCTTTTAAATCACATATGAAATCAGTAATATTTGAATTAAACTTGAAATTGTGAATTTCAGCTGGCTCTGATTTAGTAGCTCTAGAAAATTGGAGAAAATATTTTGACATAAAATCTGAAGCTCCAGTCAGAATTTCCTGAATATGCGTAATCATAAAATAAAAGAAATATGCTGTATTATCCTAAAGATAACCTTCGTAAGATTGGAATGGTCTCCACATTAATGAAACATGGAAACCTCAATCAAAAAATATAAATCTTAAGGAAACCCAAATCAACCCTACATAAGTTTTATATCTTCTGAATATACATTCTCTTTGTACACCATCAAACTTTAAAGTGATTTTTTTGAACTAATGCCTTCTTCCTAGTATAATTACTGCTAACATATGTCTCTGGAAGAGTCAGTCTTTATGGAAATAGTTCTTTGACAGTATATTTTACTTTATATCCTTTGGTGATAGTTTCCTTCTTTTAATCAAAAAGTAGAAAACAGCATTGTCTCCTGTATTTGGGATGGGTTAAAATATGTTATGTCTGTGTGTATGTGTGAGCAGTATTAAGGGAGATAGCACAGAAAGAGAAAAAAGAAAATTCTCTATGGGAGGATTTGGCTCTTATCTTTTAAAATGATTATAGTTTCAAAAATTCTGGCTTATCTACTAGATGATGTTTAGTGAATATCTTTTTTGTATGTATTTTTTTTATTATAGTCAGTTTACAGTGTGTTAATTTCTGGTGTACAGCATAATGCTTCCATCATACATGAACATACATATATTTATTTTCATACTATTTTTCACCATAAGTTACTACAAAATATTGAATATAGTTCCCTGTGCTACATAGTATAAACTTGTTGTTTATCTACTATGTATATATATTAGTTAGTATCTGCAAAACTCGAACTCCCAATAGCCCTTCCCACCCCCCTCCCCTGCTGGTAACCATAAGTTTGTTTTCTATGTCTGTGAGTTTGTTTCTGTTTTGTAAATAAGTTTGTCTTTTTTTTTTTTTTTAAGATTCCCCATATAAGTGATATCATCTGGTATTTTTCTTTCTCTTTCTGGCTTACTTCGCTTAGAATGACATTGTCCAGGTCCATCCACGCTGCTGCAAGTGGCGTCATTTTATTTTATCTTTTTTTAATGACTAAGTCGTATTCCATTGTGTAAGTATACCAACAGCTTCTTTATCCAGTCATCTGTCACTGAACATTTAGGTTGTTTCCATGTCTTGGCTATTGTAAATAGTGCTGCTATGAACACTGGGATGCATGTATCTTTTTGAAGTAAGGTTCCCTCTAGATATATGCTCAGGAGTGGGATTGTTGGATCATGTGGTAAGTCTATTTTTAGTCTTTAGAGGAATCTCCATACTGTTTTCCACAGTGGCTGCCCCTAACTACATTCCCACCAACAGTGTAGGAGGGTTCCCTTTTCTCCACAGCCTCTCCAGCATTTATCATTTGTAGACTTTTAAATGATGGCTATTCTGACTGGTGTGAGATGATATTTCATTGTAGTTTTGATTTGCATTTCTCTGGTAAACAATATTGAGCATTTTTTCACATACTTATTGGCCATTTGTATGTCTTCATTGGAGAATTGCTTGTTCAGGTCTTCTGCCCATTTTTGGATTGGGTTGTTTAATGAATATCTGGTAGCACTTTTGATTTACATATGTGGTCTATTTATGAGCAATATTTAAAATAAATGTCAGTGAACTTACACCATATTCTATCAAAAAGTTACAATTCCTCTATGAAGCAGGAATAAGATATTCAGTGGACTTTCACTGTTCACCAAGCAATGACAACTGGAAATGCAAGTTAAAGGTTGAACGAAATTAAGAAAGCTTCATTATAAAGGAATCTTAAGAAAGGAGAGCATTTTAACGGGAATGAGCCAGTTCTATTGCCTCTAATGATCACTCTAGCCCTCCCTCCTCTTTTGTACTAACATCAATCTAGGAGAGGGAAAAGAGGTTCCTTTGAATTATGAAGGAAGGGACATTGTGGTTTTGTTTCCATTTTCCCCACGGTGGAGGGGGGGTGGGTTGACTGTGTTGTCCTTTCAGTAAAGATGATGATGTTCAAGAGATTAACTCCTAGAGATTGCTGTGCCTAAAGGAAGGGAAGACTGCCTTTCTTTGAACAGGTATCTGCTTATGCAGTGCATTTAAGGTTATGTGGAAAATGTGGTATAACCTATAAACAGTCTCAGTCTAAATAAAACAATGATACCATAACTAAATTATCTTCAGTGAATCAATGTAAAAAAGTTACCAAAATGTAAATACATGTTTAAGTATTGAACATTTAATTTTATAGACCATAATTATTAAATGCAAAACATGTTCAGATTTAAGAAATATAATCAACAAACTAATAATACTTGTATGACTGTAAGCAATGGGCTATTCTTCAACCAGTGTCTTTAGTCTGCCAATAGTAGGATTTTTCCTTTTAGGAAGAACAGATCACTAAAATCATGGTGACTCTCAAATGTTTGAATGTTTGGAGCAATGTACTTTCAAATGTTCCAAGACTCTACTATCCCAGACTGGTATTTCCAAACTCGATGATTTGGGCTCATGAGCCTCATTCCCAGCATTAACTGCAATCTTACCACTCTCCTCCAATAAGATTACAGTCCTACCAGCTGAATGTGTTTTTAATATATTTTAGTTTTTACTTAATGATTCACGTTCTCTCTAAAGTATTCAGCATTACTGATTTTCCCACTGTTTCTAAAAGCACATCTGTTCTGAACAAATAAAAGTATTTTGGATAAAAAGATAAATATTTCCACACAAAATAAGTAAATTTTACTATACATTTGGAAGCAAAAAGGCAGTTGAACTAATATTCAATATTTAATTTTATCTGAGAATTCTCTGTTCCTTAAAACACTTTGGAAAATACTTTTAAGACAAATAAAAGTCATGCACTTGTAAACAGATGCTATGTAGTGTCTCTTTGTACCTTAGTATTTAAAATGTCTTTTTACATCCCTGCAGAAAAACAGTGCCCTCTCGATTGCTTTCCGTTCCCTGAGCCTAGCATTTTCATGGTTACTGCTGGCTCTGAGCTCCTGCTTTGCTGAATTAATTTAATTTAGGAATCATATTACATTTCACTTGTGTTTTCCTGCTTATACCTTAGTGAAATTCAAGGCCTTTTAATTTCATTTCTTCCCCAACAGACAACTTACATAGTATTAGTTTGCAATAAAGATTACAGAAAAAAATTGGAAATTGAAGTTAAGTATTCTAATTCCAATCAATTCTTCATCCTTTAGAGCTCTGAAACTTGAGTTGGCATCCTTCGTGCTTCACATCTTCCATTTCACTTAAGAAGCCATTGAGAAACTTACATATATAGCTGTCTCCTACTTGATAAAAACTTTTAAATTTATTTTTATATTTAGTTAATGGCTCATATTTTCTCCAAAATGTTCAGCATTACTAAAAGTTAGATAGCTATAGAGAACTAATGGGTCTAATAATACTCTCTTTCCATGTCCTAAAGAAACATCATGATAGGTAGGTGTCTTGTTTTATTCTTTCATAAAACAAGCAAGCATACCAAAAAAAACCCCAACTTTCTCAAAAAGGGATAAGATATAAAAGACCTCTTTCCCAGTTTTTAGTGTTGCCTAGAATGTATTCAGTTGAAATGTCTTCTTTGCTATTGTAGTTATTAACTCATGCACAGCAGTGGGAAAATTTCTATAATCATAATACACAGTCCAAGTTTCTATCTAAGGCAAAGAGCATCTATTATAATACAGTGGTTTAAGAAGCTATAGGAAAATGACAGGAGGAAGCCAAGGGATTAAGAAAACTCAAGAGATGAACTTTGGGAAGAAATCAGATTTATCTATCTATGAGTATAAAGCACAGAAAGCTAAATTTATTTCTGGACTGAATTACATCACCTACCCTGTAATAAAAGCATTATGATTGAATGATTTAGGCACATCTCTAGATGAATCCAATATTCCCAATACTATTATCATTCTCATGTATATTCATCTTAATCATCTGAAATTTTCAAAACATGATAGATATATGGAATGTTGGTCCTTAAGGAAACTAGGAGGGTATACCCAATCCTCTTATTATAAAAATTAATAAAGTATAGATGATGAAATATTTTCATCAAAACTATGCAGAGAAGTGCCCAAGTAGAATCCTGATCGCCTGCCACTGACTCCTGAGATTATTCTAAGGTTTTTTTGTTGTTTTTGCAGCTGAGGTTTAAACTATTATACTGTTCTCTTATTTATAATGGAAAATGTGTAATTTTTAACCTATATATATCTGTGTTTAGCACAAGTTATAAAATATGTATTTTTAGAAAGGTGTATGTCTTAGTTCTATACTATAACAAAAATACCATAAACTGAGTGGCTTCAACAACAAATAACCATTCTTCACAGTTCTGGAGGCTAGGAAGTCTAAGATCAAGGTGCTGGCAGATTCTGTGTCAGGATTTCAACAATGGTTTTAGGCTTTTGTAAAAGAGTAAAATAAAGCTTCAGATTGCTGAGCATGATATTTATAGTTATGGCATTAGGTATTTACTATTTTGATGTTTACACAATATTTTTTATATTCTTTTCTCATTAGACCTTCCTTACCAGCCCTGTATGTACTATAAAGAACGTTTGTCACATGGCAGTTTAGACAAAGGTGTTTACCTTTCCTTGTATACTGAAACTTTGCTGATGTGAGAACAACACAAAGAAAATGTATAAACCTATAAAAATAAAAAAATTAAATAGATATTTTCAGTAAGTAGTGGAAATAAAAGGATTTAGCATTGCTGAAAGATCTAAACTCCAGGGGCCTGCATGGACTCAGGGAACGGTTACTTAGGACAAGAAAGATAGTTCAAGCCACATATTCCCAGAAAGCCTCTGGGATTGGAGCCAGCAGGTGTGATGATGAAGGCAAGATGAGTCAGTTGGCTAAAGACAGGGGAAACAGATGAGGGCATGCATAAATGTAGTGAGATCCTCAGGTCCCTCCCCTTGTTTGCATACCTGCATAAGAACCTCCCTGCCCACAAATATTGATATATTTTCTATACATAAATTGGAATAGAGAGACTAAAGTCCTAGGGAATTAAGACAGGAAAAGCCAGAGAAACAGGAGAGTTAAGTTGCCTCTATTGTTTAATCCATTACATTATCCAAAGTTTCTTAAGAAGAGAAATTACATATGTTTTAAAAAATTCTATGTTTATAAATGACCTCAACTAATATGCATTACTTTTTGGAGGAGGAAAGTTGGGTATAGATTTTTAGATAAAATTTTTTTCAGAATTTTAAAGAGGTTTTCACATTGTCTTCTAGTATGCAGTGTTATTAGTAAGAAATTCTTTCCAATTTGAATTCCTAATCTTTGGCAAGTAACCTATTTTCTCTGTCTCTTTCTTTGATTTTGGTTTTAGTTTCTGTGACTTTTGTGTTAGATAACTTTCTCAGATGTTTGGAAATCTTTGTTGTCCTGTCATTCAATGTTTGAAAGCAGCGTGCATGGGGAAAGACAGTCACCTGCTGTGCTGACTGACTGATGGCCGGGAGAGGAGTCAGCCATTTTGTTAGAGAACCCCAAACACTGGAATCTATAGTTTTAATTTTCTGTTTCATCTCAGGCTATTCAGTTTCTCCAAAGAAGCATCCTCAAATCTCCTTCCAGGAGGATACACACTTAGCTAGACTTCAGTATTCTTGAAGCCTAACAATGCAAGAGGTTTGGAGGAATGAGTACTTTTACTTATTCCCTTTTATGGCTGAATAATATTCCACTGTATATGTGTGTATGCATATATATGTGTATGTATGTATACATGTGTGTGTGTGTATATATATTATATATACATATAATATATATATTTGCTATATATTTTTTGGATATATACCCAGGAGTGGAATTGCTGGATTATATGGTAATTCTATTTTTGCTGAGGACCCTTTTTTACTATTTTCCTCAGTGGTTGCACCAATTTACATTTCCACCAACAGTGTACGAGGGTTTCTCTTTCTCTACATCCTTGCCAACATTTGTTATTTGTGTTCTTTTTGATGATAGCCATTCAGACAGGTGTGAGGTAGTATCTCATTGTGGTTCTGACCTGCATTTCCCTGATCATTAGCAGTGTTGAGCATCTTTTCACATGCCTGTTGGCCATCTGCATGTCCCCTTTGGAAAAACGTCTATTCAGTTCTTCTGCCCTTTTTTTAATCAGGTTTATTTTTTTGATGTTGTGTTCTATGAGCATATTGATGGTTTTCTTTGCTGAGGAGAAGCTTTTTAGTTTGATGTAGTCCCGCTTTTTTACTTCTGCTTTTGTTGTCTTTGCTTTTGGTGTCAAATCCAAAAAATAATTTCCAAGATGGATGTTCAGGAGCTTACCCCCTCTGTTTTCATCTAGAAGTTTTATAGTTTCAGGTCTTACATGCAAATCTTTAACACATTTTAGCATTAATTTTCCTGTATGACATAAGGTGACATCTAGCTTCATTCTTTTGCATATAATTATCCAGTGTTCCCAGCACTATTTATTGATGAGACTATCCTTTATTGTGTATTCTTGAGTTCTTTATTGATAATTAATTGACTGTATATGCATGGGTTTATTTCTGGAATGTCTATTCTGTCCCATCCTGTGTGTCTGTTTTATTACCATAGCTTTATAATGTATTTTGAAATCAGGACATGTGATGCCTTCAGCTTTGTTCTTCTTTCTCAAGATTGCTTTGGCTTTTTGGGGTCTTTTGTGGTTCCATGAAAATTTTAGGATTGTTTTTTTTCTATTTCTGTGAAAAATGCACTAGAGTTTTTTAATTGTTCAGCTGTGCTAGTAAGAACCCAGGCTGTATCAATCTTTATATTCCAGTTACTGAAAATGTTGTCTTGTCACGTATGTCATGGTCAAAAGATGGCTACTGCATCTTCAGATACTAAATCTACGTTGAACACAGGAAGCAGGAGTGAAAAGGGAGCCAACAGTAACAACAGCCACATTGTCTTCCTTAGTCAGGAAAGCAAAAGCTTTATCAAAACCCCATACTAGTGTTCCACTACTTGGGCTGCCCAGTGTCGTATGGCCATTCATTGCTGTAAGGGAGACTATGAATGTATTAAGATGAGGCTGCCTGAAGCAAAGTATTCTTTTTTCAGGGAAAACTGAGGAAATGAATAATGAGTAGACAATTAAAACACTGATCATCTGCCCTTATTACATTTATGGATTTCAGAGACAACACAAATAGAATCAGTGTTTTCAAATATCTTATAGGTAGGAATAAGTAATGAAATAAATTTAACGTGACATGCAGTATGAAAGGAGAAAGTAAAACATTTGTTTCATGCATACTTGTCCAAGACAGTTTACATACATATTTCTCTTTCAAGTAACCAGTTGAGATTCAAACCCAGATTTATTGAATTGTAATTCTCATGTGCTTTCCGGTACATAACACGTAGGGATTTTTTGTTTGTTCATTTTAGTGGAGTGAAGTCTAAGCTCACACAATTATGGTTCTAAAAATGTACAAGCACATGTAGAATTTTGTGTTAAAAATCATTGGGAAAAAGTTTAGGGGGCTTAGTTTACTATAAGCTCACTGTAAGTCAAAAGCAATAAGATTACCAGAAATTTCATGTGCACTCTGAGAGTAGCTCAGTAGAATAACTTCCAGTTCAGAAAGATTCACCATATGGTAATTAGCTAACTTGCATGCAAGCCTCAGTGGGTATGATTTTCATAAGCCAGACATTCTGATGTGCAGAAACCAGAACTATCTGTTTTGACTTATGCTGGACTTCATGTTTATCTCATTTCTATTTCAACCTGCTGCCAAAAATTTAATTTAATAATTTCCAGGAAAACAAAATCAAATTTAAGGATTCTTTTCAGTCATTTTAGATTTGAAACTTCCCAGCCCACTCTCCCTTCTCCCTAGGGTTATGTCTGAGTGCCTGGCTTATATATTTTTATGACATTGCGGGAGGTGTTGTGAAATGGTTAGACTTAGATCAGTACTGTTCTGTTCTCTGAGAGTATAGACTACTTGTTTGATTTTCAGGATTTCCTCCCCCTGGTGTCTCATGAAAGAACAAATATCCTACTGGCTTCTGAACTTAAGATTTAGTAAATTGTGTGCAATTCTGTCCCTACTCATTTTTGTGAGCCAACTCTATTGCCTTCAGACCATGGCTTCTTCCTTTCAGCAACTTTTAACTAACTTCTCTGCCCTACATGGAGAAATAGGGAAGATTACACTCCAATAAATCTTTAAATCTCAAGAGAAATTCTGACTCATCCTAAGGAGGAATTGTTTGCTCCTGACCATTTATTTCCCTCTATGAAGCTGTTGATTGCAGTGTCAGAAGGCCTAGAACACATCACCCTTCTGTTCAACTTATAATGAAGAATTGTGGCTATAGGGACTCTTCTGTGAAAGCTGTGAAAGTTTCTATCTTGCTGATTCTTCTAACTGCCTCCAATCCAAAAAGAGAAAGAAAAAAATTCTTAATCAGCAATGAGAATGAAGATATTTACCTTTAGGTGTAGGGGATGTGTTCTTGGTCTTATTAAATGTCAGTCTCTAATGTTGATTAGTATATTGACCTTTTTGACATGTGAAAACCAGCCTTTAGAGTTTTGAGGAAGGAGAAATAAGCAAGATCATTTGGGAGGAAAAATGTGGGTCAGGAGAAACACGGGTAGTAATAAAGCTATCAAAAACCTAAAATATGGTTTAAGTGACTAACCAGTCCTGAATCAAAGAAAACTTTCTCTAATTTTTTGTCCTTGTAACAAATTAATAGGTAGTTCTCCCACTCTTTAAAATATTTTTATTTTCAAACAAAAACAATAGATAATAAATTGGTGCTTTTTAACACTGATTTCTAGAATGCTGAAGCTGTGAATTTTGTGCATCCCTTTTAATTAATTTAGTGAATCCCCACCCCTGTTTCTAAAAATGTGCATTGAAGACTGCATCATGTTTGTCTAAGGACATGAGGTTTGAAAATCTCTGTCCCCAGATTGTCTCTTCTGTGTTGATATAACACTCAGGTCACTCACTGTCAGGAATATTCTGTGTATTGCCCTTCATGAGCATCATACTAGGGCTAGGAAGTTTTATTTCCTCCGGGAAATCTCTTTAAGCTTTTGTAAGTGGTGCATTGTACTATGCAAGAAGCAGACCTCCAAGGAAAAGATAAACTTTGTCTATTTGGGTGTCTAACACAGACTAAGAACAGACATTTTTCTAAAAGAAATGTAATCATAAGATAGATCAACTACAACTATAATGAACACCTGAGACCTGTTACTTCTAAGGCATGAAAGTTACTGATCTTTTTTTTACAAGAATGTGAAAAATACAGCTCTCTTTAAATACACTGTCATGTACTTTTTTGATAACTTCTAGGACATTTTAACCCATAAGAAGATAGTATAAATTCTCTATTTTTTTCTTACCATTTTAGAATAGTTTTCTCACAATCCATTGGTGATTATTAAAAGATCACTTTAATTCAATTGTACTAATGTTTACCTCACCTCATTACCAATTTAAGGACACGAGGGCTGTGGGAAGCCCAGACTGTGCTTGTGAGGAGTAGTGTACACTGGCTAGCCCCTGAGGCAGGGCAGGGGGAGGTCTGCTCTAGCAGCTGCCGCATTTCCCACCACCACCTCAGCGTGCTCCCCAGAGTGCACTGAGCAGAAGCTCCAGCCCTGCTCACTCCCTGTCACAGTTTATTCTGGGGAGGCCAAGAATGAGAAGATGACCTTGGGTTGCAGAGGTGACCCAGTCCCAGAGTGGAGTCTGGGTTGGGTATGGCAGCCATTGTTGGCACTTAAGCAGTACATCAGAAGCAGCCACTCAACTGCCACTCGCACCCCACTGTACGCCCAGAGTCTGCATTCACCCCACCCTGCAGTGTGGCTCCATAGCAGGGCAAGGATGGCAGAGGCTGGGGGAAATGATCAGTTGCAAAGGACAGAGGACTTGCAGTGAGACTGTGTCTGAGCAGATCAAGGGAAACAATCGTGGGTGCCTGCACAGGCATGGGAGACAGCTCAGACCTCTGTTTGCTGCCACCATGAGCTGAGAGCCCATACGGATCCCCTCTGCTTCAGCCCTCCCCCTCTCTGGGTAGAGGCCCTGGTGATGCAAGAGGAGAACACATACTCAAAAGGAACAGAGCCAACTTGGGCTGAACCTCAGGGCTTCTGCTCTAGCAACTTGAGACTAGACCCTACCCCTGATAGGGTGATATCAGCCCCCGAGCAGAGGAGAAGTTCTGCCTCACACCTGACTCCAGCTCTACCTCTTCCATCCCCAGCCCCATCCCCTACCAAGGTGGTAGCTGCCAGCACACCCTGACATGACTTGTGTCCCCACCAAATCTAGCTCTCTGACCAAAGGCATCGGGCACACATAGCCTGTGTAAGAATGCTCCCATGTAAGGGTACCTCTTCAAGACCTCACTAGGTAACTGTTTCACCTCAGTTTTTAGAGGCAGAAAAACTTAGGTAAAATGAAAAGGCAGAGGAACTTTCCTTACTTGGAAAAATAAAACTGCTGAAAAAATAAATAATGAAGCAGAAATAAACAATTTACCAGATAAGATTTCAAAGAATTGTTTAAAAAAAAGATAACTGAATTAGGGAGAAGAATATATGAGCACAGTGAGAATTTTAACAAGAAACTAGAAAATATAAAAAAGATCCAAGACTATATTAAATTTAGGCAATATAGTGGGTGCAGATATAAATGAAAAATTAACACTTTTCTGTATGCACAGTAGTAATATTCCTATTTTGCATGAGATAGTGTTGATTTTTAAAAACCAGTCACTCTTCTCTGATTTTTATCTTCTTGCAGCTTAGGGCTTCTAAACGTATATTAAAAAGATCTTTAGATTCTTGACATATTATTTTTATGCATGAATAAAACATAAAGAAATAATTTTGAGTAAGTTATTTCTAAGGGAAAAACAACAACTTCATCACAACTTCTACCTGGCTAGTTGTTAAGACCATCCTGCCTTTAGAGACATCAAAATGTGAAACCAAAACAAAAACATCATACCCACAGTCTTGCCTAAGAAATAGAATAATTCCCAACAATGTTGATGTCCCTTTGTGCACTTCTCTGGTCGCATCCAGAATGGGAAATGGAATATTGGAATATTGAATATTGAATATTTCCCATTCCCTTGTTTTTTCTCTACAATTCTACCAAATATTTAACCTAAATAACTTATTGTTTATTTTTGTTTGTAGCTGATGTAACTAGATAACTATATTACATGTATTCTTATGTGACTTTTTTTAAACTTAGCATTATATGCTGTTCATCAACACTAATGTTTGTAACTATTATTCATTTTCCATGTTGTATAGTATCCCACTGTATGCGTATATTTCAGCTGATAAATTTTCCTCTTGATGGACATTTGAGCAGTTTTTAGTATTTATTTTTATTACAGATACATCTGCTATAAACATTCTTGTTAGCTGTCTCTTGGAAAGCTTATCAGGGTTCTCCAGGCTGGATACCTAGAAATGGAATTTCTACCTCTAGATTGATGATGTCCAACAGAACTTTCTGCCATAATATAAATATTTTATACATCTGGGATGTCTAATAGGTAGCCACTAGCTGCATATACTATTGAGCCCTTGAAATGTACCTAATTCATACTGGAGACCTGGATTTTTAGTTCTATACAATTTTTTAAATTGAAGTATATTTGAGTTACAATATTATATTAATTTCAGATGTGCAACATAGTGATTCAGTATTTTTATAAATCATACTCCATATAAAGCTATTATAAATTCTGGGCTATATTCCCTGTGATGAACATTACACCCTTATAACTTACTTACTTTATATGTACTTTGTATCTCTTAATCCTCTTCACCTATTTTGACTCCCCCCACTCCTCTCCTCTCTGGTAACCGCTAGTTTGTTCTTTGTATCTGTGAGTCTGTTCCTGTTTTGTTATATTTGTTTGTTTTATTTTTCGATTCCATGTATCCATAAAACATACAGTATTTATCTTTCTCTGTCTGATTTATTTCACTTCAGGTCCATATATAATTTTATTTAATCCAAATTTAAATAGCCACATGTGTCTAGTAGTTATAATATTGGACCATACAAGCCTACATGATAGACTTTCCTATTTTATTGGTGTCAAACACTGATCTGTTCTTCCTCCTTCCCCTGAATATCCCATGGAAGGTCAGTCATCCTTTCTTTGCTTCCCAGCCCAAAGTCTTGGAGAACTATTGCTGTAAAGATGTTGAGGCAAAGAAGAGAACTCATATTGACTTTCTGAGCAAAGGTAGAGGTGTGTGCCACAGCATAGTTTGCATCACTGCATCCACTTTGAGATCACTACAAGGCTGTGCAACACAGGAATTAAAGCAGAAGATAATCATTTTGTTTGGAGAATGTATAGTTTTATTTTCTACCATTTACTCAAATTGCAGTAAAGAAAGCTAATATTGTCCATATAAAGATTCTTTCATGATCTCTAATCATGAAAGATTGGAGCTTTCTGCTCTGGATCCTAGTAAACAAACTTCCCAAGTTACTGTCCCTTTGGCCTCGGATATGCAATACCAGTGATCTTTGGTTCTGCACTCTCTGTTCTCTCCATGATGTCCCTCCACATTGCTCTGCCTCTACAGCCTCAGACAATGCCCACCTCTTTTGTGTGGTTGGGCCACTCTCTTTGTAGTGGGACAGGCTTTGAAGCTCTTCAAGAAAAAGCTGATTCTGCTGAATCTCATACTCACGGAACTCAACCTGGTTGTAGATGTGTTTCTACTCGATAACTAAATGCCTTAGATTCCTATACAGGTGAATGTAGCTAGTACGCTGTTTGCTAACTGAAAGACCTGTATTCACCGGGTCCTCATATGCTCTTTCTTTTATTTATTTTTCATAAACTTTGTTAGTTCCATGTTTGGCTCAGGACTGATGAAATGAGAATTTAAGTTTGTTGTGGTGTCAGTTTCTGCTGTCATTCCTGCTCCTGCCCTTTTGTCAGGCTCTCATTGTGCTGCAGTCACACAAGAACTTAAGCTTGGGATGAACACACTGGGAATTCCATGAACAGAGTATGTATGGTAGGCATGCTGGATTCTCCTCTCCCCAGGGTATAACCAGCATGGATTGGACTAAGACAGCTCAAACCCTTTGGGGGCTTTGATGCTTGCTTCATCCTAATCTCCTTTTTCATGAAGCTCTACGGCCACTGAGCTCTTCTTTTTCTCCGTGGCTAACATAGGATGCCCGTTGTGTCTTCAACTGTTGCTCTTAAAAAACTGATAAGCTCTCCCCTTTAGGGAAGTCCATTTTTAAGTATGCTTATGTTTCTCAAGATCCTTGGATGTAGAAGTTTGCAAACTTGAAGGGAAGTACCTTGGTTAACTCTAAGGCATTTTAGGCTTACATAGCCCCTTTCCTTGGTGGACTGACCACATCAAACAAGGAATTAGGAAAAGAGAAGACTTGAATAAATTACCCAAGTGCACAAAGCTTATAAATGGCAAATCTGAGATTCAAATCTAGGCCTTATGGTTCCAGAATCTGTGCTTGGTGAGGTTCACTTCTCTTCATACTGATGCTCTTTTATGTCACTTGTCACAGTTGCAATTTTACATTTGTGCCTTGTTCATGGTAAGCACTCAGGATTTGTTAAGTAAACAAACTAGGTAAGTGGAGTAAGATGCAGGTGAATATAGTGGCAGGTAGTATTTAAGGTAGGGAGGCATTGGTATATCAATGTCATGGTTTGTCAAAGATAGATGATATGTAAAGATCCCAATACACAGGCAATAGGTCAGTGTAAGTGAGATTGTGTAAAATATGGTGCCATTTTAGCCATGGACCTGGAATTCAGGATAGAATTTTATTTTCCAGATCAGTAAGACTGAAATTCACAAGTAACCTAAAGTAACTGAAAGTATATGAAGGTATACTTGGACTGAATGAAAAGTATCAAGGTTTCAGTTGTGAAATGAGGTAATGAAGCCAGAACCAGATAAACATAAATTTTTTCTTGTATTCACCTGCTAAGACAATATTTGTTCTGGAAGCCTAAGGATCCAGGGAATTGGAGCTAGACATCAGTAATTTGTTAATGTATCATCTCAACCTTGCATTACTGATGAATTCTTAATCAGATTCAGTGCTTGTGGAGTTGAGAGTTCTGCTGATTTGCAGTTTCTGTTTGTTGAACAACTTCCTAGATTATATCACAAAGATTCATTCTAATATCTCATGTCTTAATAGTTTAGTACAATGCAACTTATTTCATATTTTTAAAATGCATTTTGTGAAAAATGACTGGGATGAATCCTCATTCGTTATTTAATTTATTTGATATTCAGTTCATTCCTTAATCGTTCAATAAGCAGTTATTTTGTTAGCTTTTTAGAATAATATAATGAAAAATGTAGATGCTGTTGCTATCCTTACAAAGATACTAACTGTTAATATACAATATGATAGAAATTTGCTGGATAAAAATAGAGAGGACAGTTTAAACCAAAGTCCATAAAAGAGAAAAACTGTGAAGAGTTTGAGAATCTAAAGGAAGTTCACTATAAATAAATTATAGGTTACAAGGAAGGCAAGGCAGGGAGGCTAATGAGAGATGAGACTGTATGGGTTAAAAAAAGCTCAAATTACTAACTAATTGTGTACCATCTGTACTGAAGATTATCCAAATGTCAGAGGATATTACGAAAGGTGCTTAAGGAAGTGAATGATATCATTACATTTTATAAAATTGATTCTACACATCTGTGCTGGAAATAAATCTAAAAGGATAAACAAAATGTGCTGTATATGTATATGTATATGATGTATATGTATATGTATATGTATATATTCACACACACCACACACACACATACATGCAGTGGAAAATTATTTGACCTTAAAAAGGAATGAAATCTTGTCACATGCTACAATATGGATAAACCTTGAGGCCATTATGCTAAGGGAAATAAGATGACACAAAAAGACAAATGCTGTATGATGCCACTTGTGTGAAGTATCTAAAGTAGTCACAGTCATAGAAACAGAAAGTAGAACCGTGCTTACTAAGGTCTGGGTGAGGGAGAAATGGGGAGTTGTTTAACAGGTAACAGTTTCCAGTTTTGCAAGATGAAACAGTCCTGGAGATCTGCTGCAGAGCAATGTGACTGCACTTATTGGCAGTGAACTATGCACTTAAATGGTTAAGGTGGTAAAGTTTGTGTTACGTGGTTTAAGACTATCTTCTGAGCATTTTGAGCTTTATAGCAAAATTGAGAGAGATTCCCCAGATAATCCCTGTCCCCATACATGCATAGTATGATCTCCATTATCAACATCCCCTACCAGAGAGGAGTCATTGTTACAGTTGATGGAGTTACACTGACACATCATAACCACCCAAAGGCCATAGTTTACAGTTCACTCTTGGTATTGTACATTCTGTGAATTTGGACACTTGTATAGTGACATGTACCCATCATTAAAATATCGGATAAAGTATTTTCATTGCCCTAAAAATCCTCTGTGCTCTTGCCTGTTTAACTCTCCCCTCACAAATCCTGGCAACTATTGATCTTTTGACTGCCTTCACAGTTTTGCCTTTTCAAGAATGTCACATAGTTGGAATATACAATATATAGCCTTTTCAGATGGACTTTTTTTTTCACTTACTAATATGCATTTAAGGTTCCTCCATATCTTGTCATGGCTTGATAGCTCCTCTATGTTTGGTGCTGAGCAGTAAGTATTCCATGATCTGGATGCGTCACAGATTACATATCCATTCACCTACTGAACGGTATCTTGGTTGCTTCCAAGTTTGGCAGTTATATAAAACGCTGCTGAAACTTCTGTGTGCAGGGTTTTGTGTGGAATGTTATGTTTTTTTCCTTAACCATAATATAATCTAATATTAAAAGCTGATATAACAATGCTCAGACACAAAAATCCAAAGAAGGAAACATGGTGTTCTAACCTTGAGTAGCAATAGTGCACATGAAGAAAGGTAAATATATTCAATTTTTAACTTTTTAGAAAGTAGAAACTGTTTGACCCATGTTATTTATTACTCTAGGGAAATAAGCTGCATAATTAATTTGGATAAGGAAAGAATAATTTCACTTCTGATATATTGCTTTTGAAGTGTACATCAGACATCCATGGACCATTGGAAATATATGGACTCAGGAAATAAATTTGAGGCATAAAAATACATTGAATTCTGGGGAAGGTCAGTAGAATTCAACAGTTACCAATAGTCTTTCTACAACAGCCTTTTTATGACAATAATTCACATTAAAGATGATATCTAAACAGAAGGCAAGAATCTCCTAGAGGGTAATGTATTGAGTATTGGGTGATGGGGAGGGGTATGTAATTTTCAAATGCCCCTTGATGTGTTTGATATAAGCTTTTCCCTGCCAAGTGGAAGTTGCATCTCATTGCCCTATTTTAAATAACTGACTGATAATAATTAAAGATATGGCAGTAAATGAAATTTTTTAGACAGATTTTATTGTATGAGAAAGGGCCATGGAAAATCCTGAGGCACAGTACAATTTAAGAAATGAATAGAAGAAAAAATTCCTTTGTTTTGAATAGAATTACAAAATCCCAACAATCGTATTCCTTAAGTTTTCTCTATAGCTATTTTTGTTTGTTTATTTTTGTTTTACAGCTGTTTGTTTTAAAACTGAGGTTAAGTGGGGTAAAAATTGGGAGGAGAGACAGGGAAAGGCAGGGAGAGGAGGTTTTCTATAAATAATGTTTCTGTTCTGTTCTTGACTGCTTGGCTGTTCGTCCTTCTTCTTACCTTTTAGATCTGTGGAATTAAAGCAGGTATAGAATGACAGTTTCCCAAAGGTGCACTGAGGTGCCCCCAGGACACCACAGCAGCTACATAGGGGTGCTGTCAAAGAAAAATTGTACCCAATAGACAGGCAAGGAAGATTTTATTCAATACTGTTGCAACAGAGAAGAGAGACTAAACTCAACTCTGCTGAAACCAAAGGCAGGAGAATTTTAAAATATTGGGGTAGGTGAGTGGAGAAATACTGAAGGACATGAAGGGTGAATCTGGTCAAAGTAATTAGGTCATCTGTCTTTTCTACTTTAGCAAACAATGATGTTAGGTTTATATCCTCCAACAGAGACTGGAAGATAGGGGCATTGTGTTTCTTGATGGTTACATTTCAAAGGGATGGCTCACAGATACTTGAGAAAGACATTTCTGGGTTGTAAAAAACTGGCAAGAGGCTGGGTGATTTACAACTCAAAGGGGCAGAGAAAGAACTTACAATGGGAAGTTTTCTGAAGTAAATGATGTAATGAGGTCCTCTGCCCATTTTTTAATCAGGCTGTTTTATTTTGTTTTTTGTTTTGTTTTTGTTTGATATTGAGTTGTATGAACTGTAGTTTGTAAAGACTTGATGAGGGCTGAAGGATTCACTTCCATGGTCACTCACATGGCTGTTAAGAGACTCCATATAATTGGTCACAACATGACTTCCCCTAGAGCAAGTGAGGAGAGAGACAGAGGGAAGAAATGAATCAGAAGTTACACTGCCTTTTATAACCTAATCTTGGAAGTTCCATACTCTCACTTTTGCCGTATTCTGTTTTTCACACTAAACAGTCTTGGTACAATATGGGAGGAGGCTGTATACCAAGAGCCATGGATCACTGGAGGCCAATTTGAGGCTGGCTACTATAGTAACCTATAGGCAGGAATAGAGAATGCAGTCAAATTCGCAGAGGGTGATTTTGCCAAATGGATAAACTGGAAGCATATTGGAAAATGAATTAAGAATTTTGGCAAGAGATTAGGTAAACTGCTGGGATATGAAA
Source organism: Camelus bactrianus (assembly GCF_048773025.1). Classification (NCBI taxonomy): domain Eukaryota; kingdom Metazoa; phylum Chordata; class Mammalia; order Artiodactyla; family Camelidae; genus Camelus; species Camelus bactrianus. The sequence goes on from NC_133546.1 coordinate 91,533,970, forward strand.
TTTGGTCTATAAATGAAAAAGAATGAAAGATCTGTTAGGTAGGAGAGAAGTATAGGAATATTGGAGTTGGATAACTAAAAGGAGTCTGAAGTTATTTCAAATTATTATTTGAATAATATTTGGAGATTATTGGAAAAGGAATTGTTAAGTCAGGATGTGGAAATTGACATGGTATGGAAACAAAGACTGTAAGTTAAGGGTTGGGGTTTTTTTATATTGGAAGTGACAGAGTTCAAGACATAGATGAGGAGAGAATATTTTTAGTCAGGTGATCTAAGTGTCAAAGAAACATTAAACAGCTCTCTATTCATGAGCAAATAAGAGAAACAGGTTGGAAAGCATCAAAGTAGAGGAACTCTAGGTCACAGTTTTAGTGTTCATTGGATGTAGGACTTGAAAAGATGTCATAGAAAGCCATTTCCACATCGACATTTTTTAATTAAGAACAAAAATGATGGCCCAAGGATGTATGGAAAATTGTTTTCCATAGAATCGAGTTTTCAGAGAACATGAGTTACAGGATGGGGTAAAAAGAGGGGCAAAGTTAAGAGGAGAGGTGTGCAGGGTAGAATATGATGACAGTCTAAAGGCTCTCATATTCAAGAATGCGCAAAGATACAAGGCTGTGAGATGAAATGAATTTGACTGGCTAAAAATTTAACAAGAAAATTAATTTCAGCATCCCACCAGTCTACTGGTGTCTGAGGGTGGGCTATGTGGTAGCCTATGTAGGCTACGACTCTGAATTTCAACCTTCTCAGGATTTAGCTGCAACCCTGGGTGGAATCTTCTCAAGAAGTTCAACTTGGTAGTGAATGCCGGAGCCCTCATAGCTCATGATCTAAATGAAAATACTGTATCATGTTTGACGGTTGAAGGGAGTAGCATTTCTGCAGCAATGGTTGAGCCTCTAGTATGTGATGATACTCTTTGAAGTGGATATGAAGCTTAGTGGAATATACTCTGCATGATAGATGGTGGGTGGGGGCACTAATATAAGAAAGACATGATGATTCAGTTATGAGAGGTGAAAGATTAATTGATTCTACCATATGCAATTTTGAAAAAGTTGCAGAAGTTTTGTAAGTCACTAGCTTTCACTGAGCTTGATTTCTTACTGTCTGCTGCAATATTAAACTTGTTGACAATGGTGGTGGTAATGGAGAAATGAAGAAGAGAAATTGCCTATTTATGTGCATTTTAGAAGGATAATTCAAGCACTGTATCTCAAGTACAGCACCCATTCTATACAATGTTCTTTGTTTTTTGACATGTTTGAAAGACCATAATTTTCTTGAAAGGAGAAGATATGTTTAATTTGTATTTGAACTTTCAGTGCCTAATACAGTACCTAGCTCATAGTACGTGCAGAGGGATATTATTTTTATTGCTCAATTTAAGATACAAAAAATTTAACTGAAACTTGCCTAAAGTTAACAATAGTCAATTTAAAAATTAGAGAGAAAAAAGCTATTTACACCATAGACTTTGCTGACTCAATATTTATTCACTGTATTTATATTTTTCTATGTATGGGTTTTGCTGTCAGTTTAGCTTCATTAAGCTTTGAAGATTAAATTCTACCAATGGCAATTGAGAATTGTTCTCACTTAATTAGGAAAGAGCTATTTGAATCCTGATCCCCACCTTGAAAGTCATCTCATAATTTCTTTTAGAGATAGATATAAAACACATCTGAAGATCTTATTCCTATCATTTTGCTATTATCAGTAATTACTTACCTTAGTAAAATCACCGTGTTCAGGTAAACTTGTATGCAAAAGGTTGATAATTCCCTAGTCTTATCTCTCTTCTATTACTTTTCTTCATTTTATGCAAATTTCTAGTGTTGCAAATATAACAGTGATGTGAATTAAATGAAAATAGGTTGCCAATTGTTTGGGGACTTTTATTCTTCAATTCATAATGGTCACAAAAACAAACATACACTTATGAATTTCTCTTTACAAGCTTTTTTCAAAAAATGCATCAGTATTTCTATCCTTTCCACCACCCTCAATCTCTAGCTTGGAATTTCAATAGGAAAATAAAACCTACAAAATGAAAATGAAAATCAATCTTTTATTTAGGAACAAATTAAATTGCAAAATAACAGGATACCAAATTCTGATTTTTTTTTTGATCTTTCAGTATTTGATAATGCCTAGTGAACATGTTGATACATATGAAAATAAGAGGCTATGGACCCATAATGCTAGACTTTAAAAATTTGTATTTTAATGTGGAATTGCATTTCCACTATTGTCCTAGCCTTCAGTAATATTTCCAGCTGTTAGAGAATTACAGTGCTACTTATATAAATGACATTTATTTTAGAATATACATTTTTTTGTAGTTAGTAACCATCTTCCCCAGTTGTCATTCTTGACAATAAGAAAAACTATTCTAGATTAGCTTTAAATTGCTTAACTATTATTGTTTTCATGTTTATGTATTTATTTGTTTATAAATATCTCATTTAATTGTCTTACTTTGAAAAGGAAATATCTTCCTCATTTTATCCCTCAGGACCTTAGGTAGCCAAATCAAAAGAAGTATGTTTGCAATAAACTAAGAGTTGAGGTCTGCTTTTGCTTTTGTTTTTTGGTTTTTGTTCTTTTTGCCTGAGATCAGGCTAGCTAATGGTTGAAGTCATTTGAGATCTTATAGTATCAAAAATAACAACAGCTCCTCCTGTTATGTACAATGAGTGCAGCACATGCTGAGTACGTCAATATTTTAAGTATTCTAACTTGTTTTATGTCACAATTCTGTGAGGTAAGTAGTATAAACCTCATGAAAAGAAGAGGAAGTACATCCTCAGAAAAGTTAGTTTTCTCAGTGTCATCATGACTAAATAAATGGTAGAGTGGGAATGTTGACTCAGATGCAATGCATATTATATTTATAATCTTTGCTATACAAACAAGTAAAGATTACTATGAAGAGAAACACAAATCCTAAATAAGAAAGAGTCTCAGAATTAGACAAAGCTTTCTTTCCATCAAACTCAAGGAGGTTGTTACCTTCCTTTTAAACAATGAATGGTGCAAGAATGAAAATGTAGCTTCTCTTAAACGTTGAGTTGTAATACATTCATCATTCTTTTGATGTTAGGAAAAATACTCTTATTAGTGCATGTATGACTTTTAACTTTCACATTTTTAATTTTTTTCTTTTTTGGGAGGTAATTAGGTTTATTTTATTTTTACTTACTTATATTTTTAATGGAGGTTCTAGGGATGGTACCTAGGACCTTACATTTGCTAAGCACTTGCTCCACCACTGAGCTATGCCCTCCTTGCACTGACTTTCACATTTCTAAAAAGCGCTGATTACTACTACAGATTTGTGAAAGGCATAGTGAAAAAGGATTTATAACTGTTGTACTGGAACATGAGGATGCCAGGATGGGAGAGAGGTCTACTGTGGAAAATGTTATATATGATCACTTACATGTGTACTTGTATGTAAGCACTGAAAGGACACCTACTCCGTCTGATTTCATAAGTGACTTAAAGAGATCCTTAAGTATTTATATCATCTATTTTGATGGTCCAAAATTTTGGAATTTTTATAAAATGGATTCAAAGTCAAGGCTAGGAAATTAAAGAGTCAATGAAACATAGAATCTGTTTCTTATGGAAGCCAAAGAACAAAGGTGTGAAACTAAAGAATGAAGGTTTACTAAGTCCTTTTCTATCCATTTATTTTCTATCGGTTCACACAGTCTGGATACCATACTTGACAACACAACCCAATGTAAAGGAATAAGATAACATTTGCAAAGAATTGGAATAGGTTGAATATTACCTTGTTTCATGATCTACAGTGCTGCGTAGACTAAAGAATAACCTTCTTTGAAGTAAGGCTCATAAGTCTCTCTCCAAGACATGTATTCTATCACAATTCTCATCTCTGCTTTATGATGATAGAGCAGATAGGTCAACTGATCTCTGCCTTTCAACTGTGGATGAAAGTAACATTGACTTGCACCTCATTCATCTTTTTGCAAGAATGCAAAAAAGAAGCTGCATGAAAACTCAGCAGTGGCTGAGTACAGTAGAAAAATTTCCCCAAATTTGGAATTATATTCAGTACTCTCTGCATGGTAGTAAACTCTTATTTTTTCAGAGTTATTTAGCAAAAGTGAAGTGTCATGTAGGTTGTAATATATTTTTGATATCATCAGAACTTCAGCTGTATTCAACAACTCTTTATTCATCCTAAATTTGAAGTTCATTAGGGATGATAAACACAGTACTTTTATGAAACTTTATGCAATTCCTCAGTGTACATATCAGTATTTTTTACAGTTAATTGTTATTTATGCCTAACACTCTTCCTCTATTGGTCAGTAAAATCAAATTATAGTTTCTGAATTATGTTGTAGTATGATATAATGTATAAGAGGACAAATAGCCAAATTTGAATCAAATTGCCAAAATTTGAACCTCAGGACTATATTTACTGAGGGACCTTAATCAATTTACTTAATTACCCTATTCTTAGATTTCCTTAATTTTCACTCAAGTATGATAATAAGGGTACCTACCTCATAGAGTTTTTACTAGAATTAAATTTCTAGACATATGTAAAGCACTTAGAATAAGACTGGGTTTAAAGTAAACACTAGAAGTTTTCTAATAATAATTCCATAATTGTACACATTTTACTCTGTTATATGCATTGCTATGCATTTAACTATACATTATAAACATACACATTCAATTATATGCTATAAACACTTCTGTATATCTAGCTACACACTACTGATAGTCTGTAATTTTACATATTTAACTATGTGATATGAGAAAGGTTAGATGTAGTATTTCTAAATCTGTCTTTGCCAATGAAAGGAGAATAAGAACTAGAAGCTTACCTAGCATCTTTATGATAGATTTAGGCGGAAAGATAATTCTGGCTTAAATTATTAAATTCCATTGTTAAAACACACAGAAGCTATTCAAAATGGATTCAAAATTTGAGAAAACTTTATGAAGTTAAGGCCTTTTGCATTTGTTAGTCACAACTGTGTATTTTTCCTCCAAACATAGGGAAAAACAGCCTTTATGCAGCAGTTGAAAGAAAAGTGAAATAAATTTGAAAGTGAAAGAGATGGTATAGTTACTACGCAGGAGATATTTGGCCCCAAACAAATAGATCTTAGATGAGCTTAGATTTTTAAAGAGGTCACTATGGGTTGAAAATCTAAGTAAGGACTGGAGGATAAAGTGAAGTATATAAAATAAATGAACCATAGGGAAAATAAATTTGAGTAGGGTGGTACAGATTAAGAGAGGATCAAATTAAAAACTTGAATTATCAAACAGATAAATAACTTAAAATATATTCCACACGATCACAAAATAATCTTAACTGAAGAGTGACAATAAATAATCTCTCCAGCACAAGTAAGGTTTATGGGTTTAAATATCTATACTTAGAGCTTCATCTATTTAAATAGATAAATTGAGAAATCAGGAGTATCACTTAGCAAAAGTATGATTAATATAAATATATATGTATATGATTAAAGTCATATGTCATATATTACATATTAGTATGTTTATATTACTGTAAATAATAGTGTCTAGCATCATAATGTGCAAAAGCACCTTTTAGACTAAGCATATGACATAATCTTTTGCTTTGAAGATATTACCTTACAAGCACTGAGTTCCAAGTTTTAAAAATAGGGCACAAATGGTTTAATTAAGAGAAATAAGATTAAACTGTGCGATATGAACCACAGTGTGAAAAGATTATTAAAATGGGAGATTCAGAAACATCCTGATACATCATACAAGATTAGAAAGTTATTAGGAATTGGTCATGTAGCATTTTCCAAGAGTGAAACATTACAGTTGAAAAATTTTTTAAAAGTTCTTTAGCTCTAAGGGACATTTTCTTTTTTTTCTTTTTTTTTCCAAGACTTAAATTTCAGTTTACATCCCGGGAATGAGTGTAATGATTTTAGAATGTGCTTTATTGTTGTTTGTGTGTGTGTGTTTGTGTAACTAAATTTGGGTAGAACATTAACCAAAAATGGAGTGTCTATTTAGATTATTTGTATTTTTCCCAAAGTTTTTTTGCTAATATATCAGTAATCATGACCAGAATCTGATATTTACTTGAAATCTCAGGTACTCCTCCAAAACATTTATTGAAAGTCAAGAGTTAGGGTATTCATTACTTATCTTTCCATACTTGTTAATATGAATTATTAACTTTAAAAAATGTTAAAATAACATATATCAGAATTTATACATATATATTAATTTATTATATAATTTTTGGTTATTTTAACTTTAAAGTACCTTTTTTTGTTGTAATTTTTAATAGTCTACACTCACTGCCTTCACTGCCTTGGATTTAATCCACAACAAACTGGCTTTTACCTCCTCATTTGTAATTAAAAGAAAGTATATATATGTGTATATATTTAATATAATATATATTAGGAAGAGAGAAAGAGGTGATATATATCCAGAATAGCTCTTGGTACTGAGGAACAATAGTAACAAAAATAGACAAGATAGGTACATTTTCACACAGAAGTAGATAAATAAGCACAGAAAATGCCTAGAGCTAATGAAATGGTGTGGAATAATTAATGTTAATTTTGTTAAGTATTTGAACAGACCTCTCTGAAGTTGTGATATTCTAACTTTTTTCAGAGAAGCTAAAAACACTGCATTATTATGTGAAATATCCTTATTTGTAAAAGTTGGGAGCTAATTGGAAAATTGCCAAATCACCATACATGCTATTACTTCATAGGCCAAATTGAGTATTGTTACTTGGGTTTGCCTATTGTTGGGTATTGAGCCAAAAGATACAATCAAGCCAATGATTGGAAGAAAGAAGGATTTATTACTTGGAGCAAGTAAGGAGAACACCAGGGATATTTCCCAAAGCAGCGTATCCCTGAACAGCAAAATTGGGGGAGCTTTCAGCTAAGGGTACATGAATATTAATGAAGGGATTTGGGTGGGATGTGCATATTCATGAAAGGGCTTGAGCAGAGAAGAATTAGCACAGCACTGGGGCAAAGGTTGACAGTCCAGGCTTTGGTTGATTGAAGTCGTGAGGGTCAGAAAAGGTCAACATCATCATTCCTTAGGTTACATCTGTTCTGGTAGTTGAGGCTAGAGGGGGCTTGGAATTCAGCAGAGTAGCTCAAGAAAGTGCTCCAGGCTAATCTTTACCATTAAGATAGAACTGGGTGTATTAGCAGCTGATTTATTATCTTTGCTGTTGTTACTTCTCTTGCCTGTTAACAGTTGTTTGTTCCTGCATTCTTTTGTCTCCTTAAGATCATGAATTACTGTGACCTATTCAAGAGCAAGCATTATGGCCAGGCTTAGATCACAAAATGGCTTAGGGCAAAAATGGCTTCTCTTATGTCAGGAAAGCCATACATTCTCTTTCTCTGAGGACCCCTTACCCTATCTATTTACAGTATGTATATGAACTTCTCCCCTCTATGGAGACTGGATTGCACCAATTGCTCCAAACTCTCTTTTGAAATGATACATTTATTTGTGTTATTTAGATCTACAATGCTTCCTTCTACCTCTTTTAATCTATAAATTATAATTGTCAAATGATTAATTTAAATATGACCTATTATGATATTGTGATTTATAATAAGAACTCTATGTTTGGTTTTTGTCCCTGTTCCTGGCATACAGCTCCTAAAATCCTAGTAATTTTTTGAGTGATAAGAGCAATAGGAGTATCTTTAGTTACAATATTCGGTCTTTTGTCCTCAGTTCCTGAAATATTGCCAAAGACAAAAAAGAGAAAGGAGTGTCTTTTGCTATTCATAACAAGCCACTTTCACCCACACCTGAGTTTATGTTAATGAGATGAGTTTTGGTAAGCTTCTAGATAATCACAAGATGTGGGCTGGTTACCAGTGGAACCAAGTATATGACTAGAGGGTTGAAACTTTTGGTATTATCCTTGACCCCTGGGGAGGGGCAAAGTGCTGGAGGTTGAATTAATCACCAGTGGCCAATGTTTTAATCAATCGTGCCTCCCTAAAAATCCCTAAAATGCAAGGTTTGAAAAGCATCTTGCTAGTTAAACACATGGAAGAGCTCAGTTGGTGGTGAGCCCAGAAAGGACACAGATGCTTCCCTTGCACATTCCCCATACCTGGCCCCATGGATCTCTTTTATTTAGCCATTAATAAATTGAAGCTCTAGTGAATAACTTGTTCTCTTGAGTTCTGTGAACTGTTCTAGCAAACTACTGAGCCTGGGGAGGGAACTTGTGACTTACACGTGATTAGTTAGAAGAAGAAGTAACAACCCGGGCTCGCAACTTGCATCAGAGTTGGGGAGGAACAGTTTGGTGGGAATGAATCTTTAACTTCTGAGATCTGATGCTAGCTCCAAGTACATATTGTTAGAATTGTGTTAAGTTATAGGACACCCAGTTGGTGTCCGTAGAGGACTGTGGAACTGCTTGGTGTGGAAAAAAATATGCATCTGGTGTCAAAAAGTATTCTGTGAGTAATTAGGAGGAAAACAACTATTTTCCTTTCATTTGGTAAGCAGACATGAAGTAATGAGTGTACAGTTGTGAGTAGAGGAAATAGAAACATAGGTTTTTCCTTTCATCTGGATACTTTGTAGATCTCTGCAACTTAATATGCTGAATATCTAGTTCATTCCTGTCAGTTTTTTACAACCCAGTGGCTGCAGATGCTCGCACTATTCTTCTTGACCTTGAATAGTGATTCTACCAATTACTAACTGTGAACTTGGGCAAGTCAGTTTACATTCCTGTGCATCGATTTCCTCATATGCAAAATGAGTATGTCAGTCAGAGGCCAATCAGACAATGGGAATCAATAGTAATTGGAAAAATAAATCTTTACTATAAAGAATTATGAACTATAACAGGGGGATTACCTATAAAGGGTAAAGAGAGCTCTAAAAAATACTCTAGGGCTGAGGAAAGTACCTGAGAAATGAATAAACCTGGAATCTCCCTTCCCCCAGGTTGTGATTCAGATCTCATTAGAGAAGATACGGTTATAGGTAAATAGATTGTGGAAAAGTTCTCTGGGTGGTTCCAGGCCAGAGTTGATCCACATTCTGTGGGCAGAGGCTGGTGGATGGAGAAGTACTGCTAGATCCTGTAAACAGGAAGTAACTCTCTAGTGTGCTGGCAGCTTGAGACAGGGAAATCTGCCCTGGAAGATATCTTAGAGTCTCACTGGGAGTGGTCTCATGGAGGTGCAGCTGAAATTCAGTGTAGGAGAGCATCCCTGAATGTTCACACAAACCACTGGTAGGCATGCAATCAAAGCAAGAAGAAAAGAAAGCAAAATAAAATTTAAAAGAGAACAGGACCTGGAAGAGAAGTTCTGTCTTCCTACGGTGTCCCTCCAGCACTGTCTCTTGTCAGAGCTTAAGATGGTGCCAGCTGCAAAGAAAGTGCCCACTCCCAGAACATACAAGGAAGGTTGAATGTGGAGAGAAAGAGCAATAAGTTGATAAGTGATGCATTAGTTTCCAAGGGATTTCACAACAAATTATCATTAACTGGGTGGCTTGAAATGGCCAGAAGTGTTCTCTCATAGTTCTGGGGCCAGAAGTCTGCAGTCAGTATGTCAGCAGGGCTGTACCTCTGGAATCCCTGGTGGGGAATCCTTCCTTGACTCTGCCAGCTTCTTATGGCTGTCAGCATCCTTGTGACTGCATCACTCCAGTCTCTGCCTCTGTCTTCTCATGGCTTTGTCTGCAGCTAGCCCTCACATGGACACACTTAGGGATAACCTGTGTAATCCAGGATGATTTCATGTCAAAATGTTTAACTTATCTATATCTGAAAAGATCCAGTTACAAATAAAATCATGTTGGTTTGCAGGTTCCTGGGGTTAGAACATTGACCTGTCTGTTTGGGGCCACCATTTAGCCTTCTTATTTGGGGATTATAACAACAGTGTTTAACTTACCACCTTCTTAATAATAATAAATGAATTAATCAGATAAAATACTTGGAACAATGTCTTTAATCAGATAAAATACTTAGAACAATGTCTTCTTCATAATGAGTTCCCAAAAAGTATTTGTTGTTGCTGTTTTCATCATCATTGTCATCATCATCACATCATGATGGTCACCGTTCTAGCCATGTATCATCTCCAGTCACTACTCTTCCATTTGATAGAAAGGATAATTATGGGATAATCAGAAATTGTACCCTGACGCTGTATTTGTCAGATGAGTGACCTTGAACTTAATTTCAGAAAAGGAGATTTTTTTTTAAATTTAACTTTTATGCAGGTAGTCTTATACTAATTGACAATAAACCTCTAGAAGTGACATAACTTATTTACTGTCACTTAATCAGTGGTGATGACATCATTTAGTTTAGTCTTTGTGATATAGTGTTTAATTACTATTACCACTATTGATACTAACTTCTACTTCTATTATTACTATTATCTTCACTAATGATATTGCTGGCTACCTTTAAAAAACACATATTCGGGACTTCTCTGTCTCCCTCATTTCCCTTATTCTCTCTTTTTAATTAATTAACAATTCTTGGAAGTCTGTTAGAAGGAAACACAATTTCCTGAATTGGCTTTCTCTCCTAATTACCTTTGTAATTGCCATTTCCTATTATTTTGTACCCTTGTAATAAAATACCCTCTTAACTGGTCTCCCTAACTTTTGTGTCACCCTTCCGCAATCTTTATTCCACATAGAAAAAAAAAGTTTGTGAAACATAGATCTGTTGTCACTCTATTGCTTTCAAGTTCTTCCTTGATTTTTAAGGTTCTCCAGTATTTGGAGCCAAACTATATTTTAGCTTTATCTTCTGACTACATAAACTAGATAAATTATTCACAGAAGTTCTCCTTTCATATTATTTAGAATTTAAATCTAGCTCAAACATCACCTCTTCTGTAAAATATTACTCCAGATCTCAAAAGGTAAAAGAACTCTTATCTTCTCTGCTCAGACCAAGTATGACCTTTGATTTCACTACAGAGAGCACGTGATTAATGAAACCATAGAACTATAACCTAGATCCCCTCTCCTGGAGAGTGTTTGGATGCCCATCTTCACTTTTCTGGAAGTAGGAACATAAAATGTTATACATTGTTGAATGACAGAGACCAAACAAAAATTTTTTTTAAATTAAGGGTTCACATTTTATAAATACTTATAAGATTTATAATATGTTGCTCCATTGTTTCTTTACCCAGGACATCTTTTCCCAAATAATGAATATGAAATTATTCTGATTTTCTCTATATTTACCAGAAATAAAGTGAAATTCCATTACTCAAATTTGCTTTACAGTGCATTTTTGTAGTGATTAATGCCCATTTTTTTTTCCAACTAGCCTGCTATGAACTTAGTATGTAATGTATTTGCTCAAAAACTTATTGGGCTACTACTATGTGTCATGCAATATAATAATAACTGTATATATTCATATAATATTATATAATTTTATGATTTGCCAGACCTAAAGTACAAGGATAAGTAGCACTCAATAATCTATATATCATATCTAAGATTTAAATCTCACAAAATTTTTTTCTTTAGCTTCAGCTTTGCTTAGAGCTTGCTTTCCAGCTTAATTATCTAACAGCATTCTTATATGATTCTGATTTGTATTATTTATTTACTTTGAGCTTCCTTCTCTTTCATTCCACCACCTTAGTTTGTGTTTGATTCTTTTTTTCTTAATCAATACATTTCTGATCCAACTAATATGCATTAGTTTCTTGCTCTGTGCCAGGAAGTGCATGGTGCTTTCTCATGCAACATCTTATTTAATCTGCACAACAAATCTATCACAGAACATATTTTGTTATTAAGACATGTTAACAGAAAAATTAATGACTTTCAAAGTCAGACAGTGATTAAAATTACAGAGATAACATAAGTACAAAGCAATATGATTTGCTCCACTCTATTATGTGCCCCACTGCCCTCTCCCTTAAATTTTCTAGAGATATTTCAGAGTATGGTTTTCTCCAATATGTCAAGTAGAATATTTTATCTGAGCCAAGAGCAGGGCTCATATGCAGTAATTAGATTTATATTCCTTCTCCAACACACCATTTAACCTTTAGAGTTTGAATGTTACTAACAGATTTGGCTATGTGTTTTTCACATTTGCATAGAAGAATTTACCTAGAGGTATGCAGGAGGAAAACACTAAATAAAGGTTGTATGATCTGGGCCTCCTTTCTTTGAGGATTAATTTTTAATTAACATTGTTATTGAGATAATTATAAATTCACATATAGCTTCACTAAATAATACAGAGAACGTGTGTCCACTTTACCCAGGTTCCTCCAACAGTAACATTTTGCAAAAACTACAACATACTACAGCAACCAGGTTATTGACATTGATACAGCACACTAATCTTTTTAGACTTCAGTGGTTTAACTTACACACACTTGTGCATGTGTGTGTGTGTATTTAGTTCTATGCAGTTCCATGTATAGAACAGGTTTTCTGTCCACCATCACAGTTCAGACACTGAACATCTTCATCATCACAAGTATCCCTTTTATGGCCCTTTCATAAAACCACACCTCCCTTCCACCTCCTCTACCCCTGCCATTTCTAACCCTTAGTAACCACTGAACTGTTCTCCATAAACATCTTGGCTTAATAATATTGAGAGAGTTAATGGGCTAATTGCTGTGGTACACTCAAGTAGAGCATCAGTTCAAGGTCCCCATGGTGGCTGATGCTAGAAAAATTTTGGACCTTGTTATCCTGGTGGCAGCTTGCACCACAGAGGACTGGCAGTAAGAATGAATCTAAAGCCTGGTAAATGTTGGAGTCTACACATATATAACAGTGTTGATTTTGAGCACATTAGCCCCTGAGGAAAGCACCATTTTTCCTTGTATCACAGGAAATTCACTCATTCAACACATACTTATTATGCTACTAATAAAAGGAGATGGTTCCACCAGAGATAGGCCAGAGGTAGTCATGGTCTTTGGGAAAATGATTTTAATCAAGTGAATCATTTAGCCTTCAGCAAAGAGTGACCCAGTGCCTCCAACTTCCATGATAGAGGTGCCAGAAGCATCAAGAATGAGGGACTTTGTCAGAACCTTGAATGCTCTGGACAGATCAGGTGTTTGGCGAGGGACACCCTGATAGTGAGGGTAGACACTATGTAAGAACGTACCCTTCAAGTTTCAGGCACCTTGGGACCACTAACTTCTTCAAATAATCTGTCTTCTTTTAAAGGGGTGTATTACAGAGGACATCTTCTCTTCTCTCTGTGATGGTGGCATGCATTATGTTCCCACATGCACTAGCAGTATTCATTGTCCTCCATCATTTCATACTTTTTGGCCATGTTGATTATAACAGCACTAGCAAAAGTTGGAACAGAAACAGTGGCAAGAAATGTTATGTCATGAAACTTTCAGGACAGCTGTCACCAAGCTCGGCAGTATTTCAGCTCCAAAGGTGTATCTGCATTCCTGCTCTGTCAAACACTGAGTGAAACCAGGGCTGGTAACTGGATATCAGCAAACAGACTTTTAGATGTAGGGAAATATCAAGGGAGGAAGTTCTGAGAAAAGTCTTCTTGCTAATTTGGATGGGAGTTCAGAATCTTAATGTAAGGGTGGCCTCATTTATGCCCCAGGATGGTGATACTTCAGCATACTAGAAACATATTTCAATAAAGAATTTAGGCTAACAGAGGGCTGTATTAGCATATTTTCATATATAACAATGGCTTTGATCTGCCTGTGTTGACTGATTTTGTTTTGTTCTGTTTTCTGATTAGTTAACTTAGAAGTTATTTCAAATTTAAAATGCATTTGTACTCTATCACTGTGCTGATTCTATAAACCTGTCATTAGTCAATGTTATGTTAAACAAATAATCTTAGATTTAATAAAAGAATGGGTATATTTAGGGGTGCACAAAATGAGAAGGCCAGCCTTGTGCCAGGATTTTTTTTTTTTTTTTTTTTGGTGAAGAACTGTAAGCTCATTGTACTATACAGCAGACATCATATAGTAGGAAAGCATGAAAAAATATTCCTAAAGGAGTCAACTAGATTAGAATCTAACCCTCTGAAAAACCCTCAATTCCCCAAAGAATTTTTATTTAGCTTGATTTCAATGATAGAAGAATTATTTAAAAGACAGAAGCTAAAAAACCTTAATCACAAAAAGAGAGAGTAAAATGGTGGTTACCAGGGGCTGGGGGTAGGGTGGATGGGAGAGATGGGGTTTAAGGGTGCTGAGGTACCTAAGCATACTTAGTAGATAATTAAGTCCTGGAGAGCTAATACACAGTACAGTGATTATAAGCAACAACACTGCATTAGAAACATTAAACTTGCAGAGAAGCTAGATTTTACTTATTCCCAGGACTGAAAGAAATGATAATCACGTGACATGATAGAGGTGTTAGCTAACTCTCTGATGGCAATCTTATTGCAATATAAATATATTGAATCAATATGTTGTACACCTTAAGCTTACACAGTGTTGTATGTCAAATACAATTCAGTGCAAAAAGAGCACCTTTATTAAAAATAACAAAAATGAAAGGACATGTAAAAGATGAAAGCTAATGCTAATTACAGTTTTATTTGTTGATATCCAGGTATTTGAACCTGAAATATAGGGTCTAAAAATAGGCATTTTGAAGAGTTAAACAAATCAATTAAATGGATTTCAAAATAATAAAAAATGACAAGCATTACATAAAATAATGGCCAGATATATCCATCACTTCGAATTCCCTGTCACTAAACCATACTCCTGTGTAGAGAAAAATCCCAATGCACTGCAGGTGGAATTAGGGTGTAATAGTTAGACTCAAATGCATGGTGAACTACAGTTACAAAGATATGTCTGTAAGATCTTCTTGTTTTGCTCCAAGGGTGCCAGACTCGTGGAAATGACTGACTTGGGATTTTGCTGGAGAGAAATAAAGAGACAGGAAGGAGGAATTGCACCGCCTGACCTCTGAGAACTAATTGTTCTTATGACTTTGCGAGAAACATAGGAAAACATGGCAGACCCTGGCAGGGAGGATGGCTGTCCGACAGCAAAACAGCAAGAAGGGCATTGTTGTGTTTGAGGAGGGCTCCACTGAAGAAAACCCCAACAAAAAATGGATTGAACACCTGCTCTGGGCAGTCACTGAGGTGGTACTGAGTGATGAGATGAGCAACTGCATGTGCGCATGGCAGATGCTGATGTGAGCCTTCTTAAAGCATTCTTTACAATGAAGTCCCACTGGTAGTAGGAATGTATTATCTTGCTATGGAAAAGGCCTTGGATAGCTTTTCTAATGGTATTATACACTTGCACAGAGTAAGAAGTATTGTGTAATAAAATGTATTGTTATAAGAATGTGAACAATAGACAGCTTGCTAATCCCAAAGACACCTCGGTAAAATATCTTCTTTATTACTTCGCATTGCAAATTTTTTTACCAAGAGGAAAATAGAGCAATTGAGGCAAATGACAAGCTTCTTCCTTCTCTGAATGGGCCACAGGAGGAAATAAGGTAATTATGTATAATTAAACATCATCCTTAATTCATTCCTCCCCCTCTTTCTAATATTATAGACTTGGGGAATATAAAATTTACTTGCTGCTGTGGATAGAAAGCAATGGTGCTCTATAAAAAGCCAATACTCTATTCCTTGAAGAATGTTTCCTTTTAAAGTGATATCCTGAATTGCAAGGACACTTCTCTGACTTACCTAGGACAAAGTTAAATCTTAGTCTAAGTGAGGAAAGGACTTTGCATCTGCAAACATTTCTGCATTTCTGAGGGAGAAAAATTAAATACCATAAGAATATGTTCTTATAGAAAATAGAGAGATGAGGTGGGTATATTATTTCTTAGCCCTAAATACAACTCTCATCCTTCTAAGGGTTTTGGTTTTGTAATCTCTGATCAGTGATCTTTGATGCTACAAACCACACCCATATAAGATGGGAACTGAATCAGTAAATGTGTGTGTTCTGCCTGCTCCACTGAGCAGCTGTTCCTCAGTCTCTCATTCTCTTGTTCCTCAGGCTTCCTTATTCCCTGAGACACAACAACATTAACATTGGGCCAGTTAATAACCCTACAATGGCCTCTGTTCAGGTAAAAGGAAGACTCTCACATCTTTCACTTTAAAACAAAAGCCAGATATAATTAAGCTTAGTGGGGAAGGCATGTTGAAAGCTGAGACAGGCCAAAACTTTCCTCTTGTGCCAAACAGTTAGCCAAGATGTGAATGCAAAGGAAAGTTATTGAAGGAAATTAAAAGTGCTGCTTCAGTGAACACATGAATGGTAAGAAAGCAAAACAGCCTTATGGCTGATAAGAAGAAAGTCAGATACAAGATCAAACCAGCCACAACATCCTCTTAAGCAAAAGCCTTATTCAGAGTAAGGCCGTAACTCTTCAATTTTGTGAAGGCTGACAGAGGTGAGGAAGCTGCAGATTAGTTTAAAGCTAGGAGAGTTTGGCTCATGAGGTTTAAGGAAAGAAGCCATCTCCATACATACAAGTGTCAGGTGAAGCAGCCAGTGCTCCAGATCTGGCTCAGGTCATTCACTACGGTGGCCACACTGAACGACAGATTTTCAATGTAGACAAAACAGTAGGTGTGAACGTACATGTTTCCAACACACTTATTACAAACCCTAGATTCCTAGATTATAAAGATTAGTAATTTCCCCCAAGGCAATCATAGATTCAGCTTTAGCTAGCCCTAAAATTTTCTGTTTCTGCTTTATTTTGTTGGAGGGTTGGTACTAGAGATCTGTTTTTACTTTTTTAGAAAATCAGGTTTGGACCTACATGAATTGGCGAGTTAGAACTGGGACTCCTCTATAATGATGTGACTCTTAAAGAGTAATAACCTCTGTAAAAATAAAATATGAAATGTGAATATAAGCACAGGAAGATAGCCCAGAAAAATCCCATGAGAATTAATAAACAAAGCCTCTTTAGTCTTTGGTTGAGTACTGATACGCATGTGAGGAAACTACATAAAGCTGGGGAAAGAATATAAACTTACCTCTAAGTAGAAGGTTGAACAATTCCGAGACCTCAAAGGAATCTAGGAAAAGACTGTGTTCTAGTGAACCAGAAGGAAAATCATTGTAATAATTTGGGCACGAGAGAGAATACTCAGAAGAGTATTATGTTACTAGTGGTTTAAATTAGCTCTAAACTAATGACTACTCTGGACTCACTGTAACAAATTTTAAAAAGTAAGTATCAAAGAAATCAGACTTCATGTAACTTAACAGCATGCCAGAACAGAATCCAGTACCCCAAAATGGAAAATTCACAATGGTCTGTGTTTTGGGTTTTGTTTTGTTTTTTTTTTTTTGTTTTTTTTTTTTTTTTTTTTTTTTTTTGATTAACAGACTTTATTTTTGAGGGCAGTTATATATTTATGGAAAAATTGAATGAAGAGTATGGAGAGTCCCCATGTATCCTCTTAATGCCCCACCCCGCACACATTTTCCCCTACTATTAACATCCTGCATTAGGGTGATACTTTTGTTACAATTAAGGAACAAATATTGATGCAGTATTAACTAAGGTTCGTAGTTTACTTTAGGGTTCACTTTTTGTGTTGTACGTTCTGTGAGTTTTGACAAATGTATAATGACATGTATCTACCATTACATCATAAAGACTAGTTTCACTGCCCTACAAATTTTTCTGTGCTCCACATATTCATCCCTCCCTCCCTCCTTCTAAACTTCTGGCAACTTCTGATCTTTTTAGTGTCTCCATAACTTTGCCTTTTCCATGTCACATTCTTAGAGTCATACAGTATGGAGCCTTTTCAGGTTGGCTTCTTTCACTTAACAGTATACACTCCTCCTCCTTGATAGCACATTTCTTTTTTGTTGGATATTATTCCATAATGTGAATGTACCATGGTTTCTTTATCCATTCACCTGTTGAAGGACATCTTGATTACTTCCAAGTTTTGGTAATTATGAATATAACTTCTATAGATATTCATGTACAGGTTATTGTGTGAACTTAAGTTTTCCACTCACTTGTGTAAGTAATAAGCAGCACAATTGCTGGGTTATATGGTAAGAATATGTTTAGTCTGGTAAGAAACCACCAAATGGTCTTCCAGAGTGGCTGTGCTATTTTGAATTCCTGCTAGCAGTAAATGAGAATTCATGTTGCTCCACATCCTGGTCAGCATTTGGTGTTGTCCATGTTTTTGATTTTAGCCATTTAAAAGGTGTTCTTTTGAATATAGTTCCCTGTGCTATACAGTAGGAACTTGCTGTTTATCTATTTTATATATAGTAGTTAGTGTCTGCAAATACCTTGTAATAGCCTATAATGAAAAAGAATATGAAAAGTTATGCATATATATGCATAATCACTATTCTGTACACCAGATATTAACACAACATTGTACACTGGCTATAGTTGAATAAAAAAAATTTTTGTTTTGATTTCTACTTTCTTAATGACATGTGATATACAGCATCTTTTCACATACTTATTTGCAATCTATATGTATTTTTTGGAGAAGTATCTGTTCAGATCTTTTGCCCATTTTTAAAAATGTTTGAATCAATGTTTTTAATGAAAACATTCAGTGATTCAGTGGAGCACTGCCATCTTCCATTCTCTCTTTCCCTCCAAAGAAGTAATCATAACCTTTATTTTTTTTAATTTAATTTAATTTTTTATTGAAGTACAGTCAATTATAATGTATTGGTTTCTGGTGTACAACACAATGTCCCAGTCACACATATACACACATATATTCATTTTCATATTTTTTTATTAAAGGCCACTATAAGATATTAAACATAGTTCTCTGTGCTATACAGAAGAAACTTTTTTAAAATCTGTTTTTATACATAGTGGCTAACATTTGTTAATCTCAAGCTCTCCACCTTTATCCCTTTCTACCCTCCTTTCCCCGGTAACCATAACATTACTTACTATGTCTGTGAGTCTGTTTCTGTTCTGTAGATGAGTTCATAGTGTCCTTTTTTTTTTTTTGTAGGTTTTATCATATGAGTGATATCATATGATATTTCTCTTTCTGGCTTACTTCACTTAGAATGACAATCTCTAGGTCCGTCCATGTTGCTGCAAATGGCATTATTATTATTTTTTATGTCAGAGTAGTATTCCACTGTATAAATATACCACAACTTCTTTATCCAGTCATCTGTCAATGGACATTTATGTTGCTTCCATGTCTTGGCTATTGTATATAGTGCTGCTGTGAACACTGGGGTACATGTGTCTTTTCACATTAGAGTTCCCTTCAGATATCCTACACAATGGTCTGCTTTTAATAAAAAAAAATGCTAGGCTTACAAAAACAGGAAAGTATAATCCATAATCATGAAAAAAACATGGAGCTAGTAGAAACGGATTTTTAAAGCAGTCATCATAAATATGTGGCATAAAGATAAATAGATGACTGAAACAAGGAGAAATAGAAGATAATAAAATATAAGGGCATGTGATTCAAAGTACTTGGGACATGAGAGGTTGGAGGGCCACTGCAGAGAGAGTTGCAAGAGATACAATATCATTAAAGCCAAAATTTCAATTAAAATGAGGAAGTGAAGAAAATAATTCAAAAAGACACTAATGACTTAGATATTGTTACTGATGATTGACTGTGTGAGTTCTAGGGTGCACATTGGAAAGATCATGGGATCTGCTGTGGGTATGAGATGAGGCAGGAAACCAACATGCAGAGGCTTAACAGGATAAGAGTGTTGAATTAGTGATGACATATCAGGCAGACCTGGTTTTCAGGTTGTGAATGAGATAAAAATATACAAGCCGTGTTGGGAATAGTCCTGGTGGTCTATACAGAAAATACGATGGATAATTTTTTATTGTAACCTCAGAAATGGTCAGCCAGGCAGCTTTCCCTGGTTACAAGCTAATACGTAGCTCTAGTGATGGGGATGCAGGATAAGCATGATACATAGGTTTTAGCACTAGGAACATGTGCGCTCCTTTGGCTTCCTTCCCACTGGGAGTTGTATCTGGGAGACAGTGTTATGGGAATAATGTGGAGGTGCACAGACATGCTTTACTTTCTCCTATAGGTATTGCTGCTGATGAAGGTGAGGAATTTTCATAAGAAACACTTTAAATCAATGTGCAGGTTGTTGTGTTTGCCTATATTTGAAAGTACAGTCTTTTAATATGAATAAACTCAAATTTAATTCAGGTAAGAATGATCTGGAATATTTCTGTTTATTCTCATATTAGAATAAATGGTCTGAGCTTGAAGATTTCTGAATTCCAGTCCATCTCTTAGACTTTGTAATATATATCCAGTTCTCTTTTTTTCCTATGTTTGGGCAAAGTATTTTCCTCAAAAACATAATACTGAGACAATCTTCATTTGAACAAGGAGATATTAAGATAGAATGTTGACCACACCAGTGGAATGGTTATTCTCAATCCTAAAGCTAGAATTATATTTGCTCATAAACTGAGATGATTTAAAAGTTTCAAAAAGTTACATACATATGGTATATATGTAGAGATATAATCCATTATCATTCTGGAAAAGACTTGGTGATTTCATCAGGGCAAAGATAACATAACACTGAATTGCTTTTGTTATCAAAAATCACTTGGACATATTTTTGTGGGTCTATCTCCAGGTTTGCTAATCTGTTTCATTGTTCTGTGTGTCCATCTCTCTGCCAATACCATGCTGTCTTATTAGCTACATAGTAAGCCTCAGCATTAGTAAGAATGATTCCTCCCACTTTATTCTTCTTTTTCAAAATGATTTTAGCTATTCTAAGCCCTTTGCTTTTCCATATAAATTTTAGAATAAACTTTTCTGTCTCTACAAAAAAAAAAAAAATCCTAGCTGAAGATTTTTATGGGAGGTGCATTAAACCTATCAATCAGCTTGGGGAGAGTTGATATCTTTAGAGCATTACATTTCCCAATATATGTACAGAATGTGGCTCTCTATTTAATCTTCTTGGATTTCTTTCATAGTATTTTATAGCTTCTAGCATACAAATTGAGTACATGCTTTGGTAGATTTATATCAAGTATTTCATTTTCTTTGAAGTTACTGTAAATGATGCTATATGTAAGGAATATTTTTGACTTTATGTTTTTCATAATTTCTATTGTATACAGTGTAAAGAAGACAGAAGGAAAAAGACAGGGAATGAGAAAAACTGAAAGTAGGAAGATCAGTAATAATCTTTCAATAGTCTAAGTGGGAGATTATTATGGAATGTGTTACATTCATAGTAGGAGGAGTAGAGATAAATTGATTTTATTGTCAGCATGAAATGTCATTATGAAATATCTAGATAATTAAAATTATGGTTTGGAATTAGGAGAGACAACAGAAGATATAGCTTTGGATATCATTGGTATTAAGAGTAGTTGAAACTCTGTATATATATATATATATGTTTGCTTGTGAAGAATATACAGAGTAAGGAAAAATAAAAACCAAGAAATTGATCATGATAGGAGATGTATTAAAAAAAAAACAGTCTGTGAAAGAATATCCAGCCAAAGAGATTAATCAGGGGTGGTATTAATCAGGTGTGAGGGAAGAACAAGTGGAGAAGTATGTCAGAAAAGCCAAGGGAAGGATCAAAAGACTAGGAATAGACTTACCATATGACCCAGGAATCTGCTTCTGGGCATATATCCAGAAGGAGCCCTACTTCAGGATGACACCTGCACCCCAATGTTCATAGCAGCATCATTTACAATAGCCAAGACATGAAAACAGCCTAAATGTCCATCAAGAGATGACTGGATAAAGAAGAGGTGGTATATTTATACAATGGAATACTATTCAGCAATAAAAAATGACAACATAATGCCATTTGTAGCAACATGGATGCTCCTGGAGAATGTCCTTCTAAGCAAAGTAAGCCAGAAAGAGAAAGAAAGATACCATATGAGATCGCTCATATGGGGAATCTAAAAAAAAAAACAAAAACAGAAACAAACAAAGCATAAATACAAAACAGAAATAGACTCATAGACATAGAATACAAACTTGTGGTTGCCAAGAGGGCGAAGGGTGGGAAGGGATAGACGGGATTTCAAAATTGTAGAATAGATAAACAAGATTATAATGTATAGCACAGGGGAATATACACAAGATCTTACGGTAGCTCACAGAGAAAACAATGTGACAATGAATATATATATGTTCATGTATAACTGAAAAATTGTGCTCTACATTGGAATTTGACACAACATTGTAAAATGATTATAAATCAATAAAAAATGTTTAAAAAAATAAAAATAGAACTAACATATTATCCAGCAAAAAAAAAAAAAAAAAAGCCAAGGGAAGGAATTTTAAGAAGAAAAGTGGTGAGTGAAGTCAACTTCTTTAAAGAGTCTAATGTAATGTGTCATAGGTCATCACGTTTCCATGATGTAGCCTTGATATTTGTAGCATTCAGAAGTTAAGACTGCAGGTCTAGCTCTGTCCCCTACTCACTATGTGACCTTGGTCAAACTGCTAATTCTTTATCTTGCCTTTTTCATTTGAAAATAGAAAAATAGCTATGTTTATCTTACCTAATTTTAATCTTCAAAAAAATTTTTAACACAAATGTTCAGAATAATGCTAGGTGTATAGTAAACAGCTGAAAAATACATTAGTTATTATTGTGAAATTGTCAAGTGATAACTGGAGAACATAAACAGACCTTTCTCAGAACAGACATAAATAGGAACAAGGCAAAGACAAGGCCCTCCATATCTATAAAAATATCAAGGATTCTTCTGACCAAAGTGGGTCATTACTGCATCTTTACTAAGGGTAACTTTAGTCCCTTTTTAGTTCTTCCACCTCCTAGATAGTAATTGTTAAGATAAATATCCAAATTGACCCTTCCTCTTAACAGATCTAATCCAGGCCTCCAATTCCTTAATTTCTCTTTTCAGACATCCAGGAAAATTTCAAACCCTGTAAGAAGTTACTGCAAACTCCCCTTTTCTGAGAAATCTCCATAGCCTTGGATTAAGTTCTTTCTTACTGCAGCAAGTTAATTAAAACTGAATTTGTTTGACTATAGTGTGTTTCTAAAGATGCTGGCTAGTGAATAACATCAATATTATAATTATTATCATTATCACCTTTGTTGGTCAACAGTGTATTGCATATACTTTAACATAATACTTTGCATCAAAAAGTGCTCAGAAGTATTTGATGAATAATAAAAAAGCAGTGGTCAATTAGGAAGCACTTGGCTTCAAGTAGGGCAGTTTCAGTAGTGGAAAGGCAAATGGAACTGTAGTGGGCTGAAATGTGGCCAGAGGAGAAAAAAAGGAAATAATAATGAGGATTGGCAGCCCACAACTGTCCATCCACTAGCCACGCCCACCCACCGCATCTCAGAAATTGGGTTGTGTGAGGTAAGAATACAATAGATAGCTACTTGTGGTATGCCCTGTGCAGACATGTTAGACAATGAACTTTAAATCAGAAGGACCTCAGTATCTCATGTCTTTTGAGGTTACTGACTTTTTAAAAATATTTTTCTTCTATTGGTATGTCACTCTTGTGATACTATCACTTTTGCAACCCAATAATTTTGAGTCCTCCTTTCATAATATGTAGGGTCTAATTTTATATTCTCATGGAAATCAGAAAATCAAGTTTGGTTGACATGTATATAAACTGGGTGTAAGCTGAGGTAACTTTCTCTTAGGAAAATGCTTAAGTATCAGTGTGTGATTTTGTAGTTTTGATTCAAGCTCATTTTAAAACACCTTGGATCTTGACAAAGTTCCAAATAAGAATTTGTTCTACATATCTAATAGTTAAACAATTTGAAAAGAACAGATTGAGCAAACTTCAAGGGCTCATCAAAACTCACAATACATGAAATAATTAAATTAAAGTTAATTAATTCAAAATAATCAATCCTAATGGTCTTCTTACATTATGAATGTTTCTTCTGTTTCTCAGTTTCTTCATCTGTAAAATAGTATATACATATTTATTTCATAGTATTATGGTGAGAATTAAAAATAATATATATTAAACATGCTATACCTGGTGTGTGCCTGCCAGTTAGCAGACTCTGTCAGTACATGTTAGCAGCTTTCCATTTCCTGACTAAAAATTGACCAAAATACGGGATCAAGTCTCAGCTTATTAAGCCATGTTTATGTCACACATTAAATGGGTAAGCTGGTAACTTTCTTTAATGCAATAGAGTCTAGATGATTTCTAAAAGCATTTAGACAGAATGTTATTTAAAAGTCAGTTCCTTCTTCAAACCCAATTTACTGTATTAAAATTTTTTTGCTATAGTTTTCCTGAACACCAGAATTAGATGCTAATTGATGACATTTATGTGGATAACATTGGGAAATATATCTTTGCTGTAGACAGTAGTAAAATTAATTTAGTACATATTTGTAATCTAAACAAAACTTTGCTTAGAACACTAGTAAAAAGTCTAATTTATAAATTTTGTGAAGTGATGGTTTGCATATTTTTTATTATTTTTCTATGACTAGTATAGAATTTTCTATTAGATTCAGGTATATATTTCACATTTTCAATTAAAACTGACATTTTAAAGCCTCTTTTTTGAGTAGAGGCAACATAATAAACTATTTTTATTCTTTAGCTTGAAGGCAGGTTATTCTGTTTGCTTAAATTGTTCACTCTTTAGAGCCATCCAGCATTCTGCTTGTTTCTTCTGCCTAAAATAGCAGTCAATTTTAATTAACTTGGTGCACAGAAGTCTTTGGCATTTGTGGAAACTGGGCACACAGCCACTCCTCAAAACACCACTGATCAATTTGCCTAGAAAGAAGTAAAGAAATGGAAGATATTGGCTTTGAAGAGCTTTTGAATGTTATCCTAAAGTTGAGCCACTAGAAATTCAAAATTAAAATGTAAAAACAACTTTAACTCAGCTAAAATATAATACTATGTTTTAAAATTATTGATTTAGTAATTATTTGGAATTTTTTATTGGAAATGAATGATGAGTGGTTAAATGCCTAATTTAATTTGTTATTTATTTTTCATATCTACATAAACAGTATTCCCTAGAGTTTTAATGCAACAGTTCTGGAGGAAAGTTGATGGGTTTTGGCAGCGTTCTTGGACTAACTCTCTGAGGAATCATTATGGTGTTAGAGTTGTATATTGTGTTTCAAAGAATAGCAATATTTACTATGATATTATCTCTGAACTATAAACCTCCTGATATTTAAAATATTCAGCTTCTTCTCTTATAAAGCAGGATGTACATGAGTAATAAGACAGATGTCCTTGAATATATGTAAATTATTTTACTATTCTCTCATAAATAAAAAATTACACAAAGCCTTTCAAATATTTTCATTGAGAACATCTTAGAAAAGATACATTTTCTCAGTCTATCCACCATATCTTCCTTTGTTCAACAACATTTTGTTCTTTCATATCAAAGGGGAAATTTTAATATCTATTGCATTAAGAAGAAATCTTGTGATTCTCAAAAGGGTGTCATACTTAATGCCAACAAAGAATGTAAAAGTTAAAATTTCATCCTAAACAATGTTTTACAAAATAAAAACAACTTTAGTTATATACTTTATTGTATCTAGTTCTTTTAAGTGTGAATAGAATACACTGCAAGGTAAACTAAATGGTGCAGGCTTTTTTTCCCCTTTGTTATACATTTTTGATGATCAGTTTTATTAAGTAAAAAATTTTAAAGATGCATTAATTATATAATGTTGACTGGAAATGAGAAAATAATACATTTTTTTCTACAAGTTAATATGATTGCTATTTCTCTGAGATTTTCCAAGTTGAAAATTTGTGTTGTCATGCATTTCAGTCTTCCTAAACCAAGTGTCAATTTGTGTCACATTGTCAGAATTGAACTGAATGGACTGACCTGAACTTGGTCTACTTGCTGTTACAACTGGTGTGAATCATGCTGAAAGATGAAGTGGCAACATATTATAGGAGAATTTGAATATGACAGAAACAAACACAAAGGTATCATAGCATCCACAGAAGGAGGTATCATAGCATTATACACACACACACATATTTGAGATCTCATTGTGGTCACTGCTTAATTACTCAATGGTAGTTAACAGAGTTTATTGAAAAATCCATATTATTTGCTCAGGACAGGAAAATGTTAGGGTGAGAAAAATTTTCAGGGGTGTGTGATAGTGGAGGAAGATCCTCTGTGCAGACTAAAGTAGATTTTAATCTGTGGATATCATTGACGTATTTTTATGAAATCTTAAAAAGTAAACTAATGTAGAAAACAGGTAAAAGGAGGGACAGCTCAGGTCAAAGAAGTGAGGAGGCCAGGGTTTTTATCTGCTCTCCCCACCCATCATCCTCTGTATCGACTTTTCAAATACATTTGGAAGTCTAGACTTCCAAAGATTAATTTGAAAAACAATGGCCTAATCTATCATGTAGAATTTATATGCACCAATTTTTAAGACAAATGAATTCTTTTGGATTTAGTAGATGTTCAGATTTAAACAAGTCATTTAACATTTACTGCATTTTTCCTTGTTTGTTTTCAGGTCTGTATTAATCCCTACCGCCTGTCTGTCCCCGTCTCAGCACATATACATTTGCAAAATTGCTGTGAGAATTATACAGATAAAATAATTTGAACATGCTCTGACAGGAGGATGAGGAGGGGCCATGGGGATTATAATACTTTCCTGAATAGAGTCCCTAGTGGAGAAATGAAGATATTTTGGTATGAACATGTGTAGGTGGACAAGTCAGGTCAGCTTAACACAGAGTTTGTCTCTTGGGAGGAGAGTGACTCATCCCCAGTATCATCTCATCTGAGAGCCATTTCTGATCCACCAGGATGTGCTGGTGCCACATCTTTCCCCTAAGGGCTTCTTGGTCATTACCCTAGATATGGTATTATTACTGTTTGAGTGTCTTTCTTCTCCAATAGACTATGTGGTAATTCATGACCATTTACATTTATATAATCACATAGCACAGCCTCTTCAAAGCAGCTGATAGCACAGCTCATAGACCAGTCTATGCTTGTTGAAAGACTTGCTAATTGAAAAAATAAATAAGTGATGTGCTCAGTGTAATTATATCATTAAGAATATCTCTTGCATTGCAAAACATGATCAGTGACTCATTAAGCAAGAAAATGTAGTAACAATATTCCTTTTCTGAAGGCCTTTATCTTCTTGGATTTTCTCTCAACCGAAAGTTGAATCATTTTTAAATTATTTGAAATTAGTTTTTAACTAGCTTTGGGGTTATATTAAGCATATTAAGCTTTGGGGTTATGGAAAACAACTGCTTCCTGTTTCTTTCTACCTCACATCTTTACTGTCAATAAACATTTTCTTTTCTCAAAATTGTCCCTCAGAGTTTACTTTCTCTTTTGATTAATTTTTATAAATTTCATTTATCATTATTCACTAGCTCATCCATTAGT
This sequence comes from Camelus bactrianus, assembly GCF_048773025.1. Taxonomy (NCBI): domain Eukaryota; kingdom Metazoa; phylum Chordata; class Mammalia; order Artiodactyla; family Camelidae; genus Camelus; species Camelus bactrianus. Next base: position 91,561,454 of record NC_133546.1, read on the forward strand.
TCATTAAATATTTATTTAGCAGCTGCTATGTGACAATCACTGAAATAAAGTCTGGGAAAATAGAGATGAAAAAGACATGACCCCTGTCCTTAAAACTTATAATCAATTAGAGAAGACAGAAAAAAACCCCACAGATATCACTCCTTGTTTCCCCAGCCTTCAGAACTGAGGGCTAAAACCAGAGTCAAAATAATGGTAGCAAGACACTGTCTGTTTTTTCTCTTGCCAACAATTATAGAAAGGCTAGTTTTTTATGGAAGTATTTTAGGGAATCCCAAAGATGGTTAATGTTTGCTCCCAAGCTCAGTTCTTTATGTTATAATGCTGGTAGGGCATTTTATGCCTTGTTATCCATTTTTTGTGGAGGAGCCAGATGTCCACATGCAGGACATGGCATATGTTGATGTTGAATGTACCTGCGAGGCTGTGCTACAGCTGCTCTGTGCTGTGCCATGGCTGGGAATCTGACAGAAGGGCGTCTGAATCAGCCCCTGCTGCCCTCTGCTCTTACACTTATAGTAAAGAGTATGCAGTAGTGACAAAAGGCATGAGAATTGAAATACAACTAATCTGAGACCACACCTTGCCCCCTCCTTTTACAAAACATAAGCAAAGCCTTCAATATGTTTCCTTAATCTTTCTAAGCCTCAACTTTATCACCTATATAATAAGACTGTCTACTTTGTGGTTTTAGTATGCAGACAATGTATTTGTATGGCTGCAAATACTTAATTGTAAACTTCCTAAACTCCAGGATTACTGGGGATTTAAGCTTCCCTTTAGATCAGGTGCATGTACTATGTACTATCTCAGTGAACAAACTGGGTAAACGTGAACAGCTGTTAGCTTGCCTTACCACTGACTTCCTCATACTTGTTCCCTTCAAGTAAGGGTATCAGGCTTCACTTCCACAAGCTTTTTCTTTTTCTATTTTAATCATTTTTTCTTAATTCTGAAAGGCTAAAGCAAAAGTGAGCTGGAATCAGTTACATTCTGGCTACTAGATGATAAGGAGTAATTCTGTTTAGAGGGTAGCATGGGAAAATATAATATGCAATAAAATACATGTTTGTAAGAATCATTTGCATACATGTATTTTCCTGTGGGGGGGATGAGATTTAGCTGGACATATCTTGCCCATCTTAAGGAAGTCAATAATTTATGATGCCTTCCCAACCCCAAATATGACACTACTATATCTCCTCTTTGTAACCCTAATCCTAAACCTTCCCTGTCAAGAACTGTGAAGGTTCTGAGACAAGCTAACAAGTCAGCCTACCACATTTTTGATGCTGGTGGAAAATACAAGACTCATGTCAAAAATAATGTTGAATTTATTACTCATAAAAATATGAGTAGTCAGAATGTCAGCAACTTTCCCTTAATTCCCTCAGTTCCAGTTCTTACCGTATGACATACGAAGGCCCGTATGGCACCTGTACAGTATAACGTATTACATTATAGGAGAGCAACACTAAGCTTAAGGAACCTAAATATTTTATAATGGGCAGTAAGCTGTCCTGCCCTTTGCTCTTTAGGAAAGGCATTCTCTTTATTACACTGTGAAGTAAGTAGCCTGTCCTTGACTCTGGAGGGAGACTCTATCTTCCAAAGCTGTTTGCTATATACTTCTTAAAGAGATGACAAAGGACACAATGTCTTGCTCACAAGATGTGCAGAAACATAGGAGACCCATGGAGACTGACTCAGTCCTTGAACCCTGTCTGACTTTTTAACTTCTTCAATAATTACAACAATTTTAATAATGCATTTGTACATCAGTGCATAAATAAAAGCAATCTTATCAAGTAGCATGTTTTCTGGGGTCTGTGGGAAACCATAATTCAAAAGTGTTCTATTGAAGTTATAACAGTTTTTATGCACATTGTTAACACTTTGTTTTATGTTCTTTCCCCTCACAGCTCCTTCCTTCTGGAATAAAAAGAAAAAAAAATGGAATTGCATCTTCTCTCTGAAAAGGTACATGTTTATTTGTTTTATTTCTATTTTATCCATGATCCAAAACAAACTATCCTATAACCATGAGGTAGTATTTCCCACGTCTCAAGTCATCTTTTGATAGTTGATTCACATTTGTTTACACATTCTGGTTTCTTTTGCTAGATGCTTCTTTATAATAGCCTATTGATTTTATTCCTAATCTATGATGCAACCGCAAACAAACATCTACACGTTAAATATCTGTTTATTTTCTTGTTTTAACCAAGCAGTATTTTCAGGAGATTGCATTATAAAAAACAACTAGACTGAAGAGCACGGCCAGTTGCTGGAGGGAATGGACATAGCATTCCTGTTACTGAACAGTATGTCCATTATTGTAACTAAAACAGATTGCTTACAGTAGCAGAATTCGCACAGTTGCTCATTGGTCATAATGGATCTGGGGCTGTGGGGAAGGCAGTGATATTGTCCAAGGTTGGTATTTTTTCTTACATGCATGGCATTTCTAAATAAATGAGAAAAGCTGTAGAATAACTACCCTGCCCTTGCTTATTATAAACCATTCACATTTTGGCATTAGAGATATGAATAGGCCCTCAAAGAAAGAATGGATTCTAATTCAACAACAGAAAGAGACCACTGGCCAACGGAGGGAAAAAATGTATGAAACTACATTATTTCTAGGATTGGACTGCTCTACCAGTTAGAAGTGAGGGAGAACATCTGCTACTGATTTGGTTGGAAATTTTTGTTTTTCAAAGTTAGCAGGAGGGAGTAAAGATAAAAAGAAAAAAATACTAATTATTTGGGTTCATCCAAAAAGTAGGTACATTTTCTCCAATACACTGGAGTGACTATAGCTGTTTCCTAATCAGATCCATAGGTGCTTAAATCTGAACATCCCAGTTAATCCAATGACAATTCTTTAATGTATGTTTCATATTAAGTGCAAGGTAGAGCATTGTGCCATGAGCCTAATTTCCTAATTTTGTTTTACATATTACAATATTTGAGAAATTACAAAATAAAAGTAAAGTAGATTTCAAGCCCAAACTAAACTTTTTTGTAGTGTGTGTGTGTGTGTGTTGGCAGAACGGTGGCTGAACTTAACTTGAAATTCTTAATAGACATGCTCACTTCCTTCATGTTTATGTGACTTAAAATCTTCCTCTTAAAACTATATGCAACAAGATATCAAAATAAGAATTTAAGATCATTGTTGGGCTATATAGAAAGCCCATCAGGTCTGTTTACATGACAGAGATAAAGTGATCTTTTGGGAAATGTGTTTTGTTTACTTTATGCTCTAGATCTAATGCTGTTCTCATTTAGAGATTGTGGCAGATTCCAACAAAATAAAACCCATAAAAATAGGAAAAATATTTCACTAAGATCTCTCAAACCTTGGAAGCACAAAGAAGTATATTTTGATCTATGTATGTTATGAAGCTTTCTGACTGCAGCTGGGGAGTCAGTAGCCTGATCAATTGGCTCTTTGCATCACTGTGACAACATCAGCAAACATTGTGTGAAGGATATCCTCCATTTGCTTCTACAGACCAACTCCTTACCCTTCTCTGTTAGCCAAAAACTCTGACCTCTATCACACAGGCTCACTGGCCTCGTACACACAACTCATAAATTTTCTCTTTGATTTATTTGGATAATAACATTTGATATTGATAGACTACAATGCTAGCTAGAAATTTAGGACCCCTATCATGAGAATCTGGATAAAAATCAAAACAGTTTTATTTATAAAAATAATTTAGTAAGTTTTAAGTTAGGAGTAAAAAAGTTGAACATTTGAATAAGTACCTACCAAGTAAAATATAATCTCAGCAGCTCTGTTTGGATGGGATATAGCTTACATTTGAAGAAAATATAGAAAAAGGAGAGCAATTCTGGTTTTGTTTTTTTTTAATCTTGGTTCAAGAAAATAGTTTAACTATTTTATGTCTATTTTAAATAACAGCAAAAAATGCAAATTACAAGCACACATTTTTCTTGTATCCAGAGTTCTATTTCAGAATAGAACTGCAAAAATAATGCTACCCCACTGTGTAAAGGAAATGAGAAATTCAGAGACCATTAAGGGGGATTGTGAATTTATATACTGCATTAGCACCAAAGGATACAACATGGCTATGTCTTAAAAATTCACTGTTTAATGGCACTTGGATTTCCACCACTATCTGTCTGAGATATTAAATCCATGGTGGGGTCATAATGTATCTTAACTTGCCAAAGAGTTTTGAGATGATATTTTTCCTTGTCAGTTTCTCACTTTGTTTACGCAGTTTTATTTATTTAACAATGAAGAACTTGTTTACTTTGAACCCTCTGAACACAGGAAACACAATAGCATTTAAGTTCTTGTCTGACTAAACCATAGTGAAGTCAGATAAAAACTGTCTATATTGTTTGAGGGTGCTAGTTCCAGATGTTTTTGTCCAGCATCTGTTATTACTGAGAATTAAGTAAAGACAGTAGAATTCTGTCTCTCCTTTTTTACTCCATTCCATTTTCATGTTGCCTAGCCTCTGCCCCACCTTCAAAATAGAAAAGAGTAAATTGGCACATTTAAAATCTATCTATCTATATATACACATATATACGTTCAAATGTTAATTTTAGGTCTTTTCAAATTTCTTATAAAAACAGTGCTTGTGTTTGTATATGTTTGTGTTTCATGCTTTTAGTATTTAGTCATTCAGATTCCAAAAATTTGTGAAAGATGGTTTTTAATAGATTCTGAAAATAAATGATACCCAATTTATGAAGAGAAGTTCCAGATTCAAATACAGAATATTTTATTCAATAGATTTATTCATCAATTTCTTCTTCTTTATTAATATATTGGTGAAATTTCATTTTCTGCTATGTGTAGTTTTTTAGTGAAATATATTGGTATTTCTATTGTAGGGGAGCAAAATTTGACACTCCCAAAATTTGTTTTTGATATGAGTATTAATTTAGGCTGATTATTTTTAAGAAACAGAGGACTCAAAATTTTTTTGTGTTATCTCTCTCTTAACTGCCTAAACAAATTTAGATAGAGGATCTGTTTCCAGAATAGAGCTATCACCAGAGATATTTGCAAAGAATATTGACTAGGTAGGGTGAGGGAAACAGCAGGGCCTAGAGATCACAGTTCACTTTGTGTGCCATTGTTTCCGCTTGGCTCAGCAAAATTTGTTTACCAGACATTTGATTTTCCATTTCCATGTGAATTATCTTCCCTGTCTTTGAAGTCTCAAACCACTATCCTCATCATTTTCTTTTGAATTTAGCTGAGGAAGGTATTTAAAGTAAGGGTTTCATCCATTTTGTTGGTTAAATTACTCAATTTTCCTGGATCCCTCCAATATATACATGTTATTAAAATTTTGTTGAATTTTACCTTGTTAATCTGTCTCGTGTCAATTTAATTCTTAGACCAGGCAATGAGCTTAGAAGGGTAGAGGAAAATGTCTTTCTCCCTGACAGTATCAGGTATAAAGGCAAAAATTACACACTTCTGAAATTTTCACTATTGTTCTGGTTTCACACTGGTGCTCTGTGCCACGTGCATTTTACGCCTCACATGATTAGTAGTAACTCAAGCAGTAATGAATAAACTGAATGGAAATTAAGGAAATAATTTTATTTACAATAAAAACACTTGGAACACATTAGTCATGAAGTATGTAGCTCACTCTGAGTATTGCCATCTTTACAATATGAACTCTTTCAATCTACATGCATGAGATATACTTCATGCAGGTCTCCTTACAGTTTCTTTTAGGAATGTTTTGTAGTTTTCAGGGGATAAGTCTGCAAACCAAATTTTATTTTTCTCACAAAATGAAGGCCGATAATTTCATTTCTTTTCCTTGTCCAATTGCTTTGGTTAGGACTTCCAATACTATGTTGAATAAATGTAGTGACTATGGGTATTCTTGTCTTGTTCCTGATCTTAAAGGAAATGCTTTTAGCTTTTCAGCATTGAGTCTGATGTTAGCTGTGGGCTTATCTTATATGGCCTTTATTATGTTAAAATATGTTCCCTCTATATCCACTTTTGGAGAGCTTTTATAATAAAATGGATGTTGAATTTTGTCAAAAATTTTTTCTGCACTTACTGAGATGATTATATGTTTTTATTCTTCAGTTTGTTAATCTAGTATATCACATTTATTGATTTGCTAATATTGAACCATCCTTGCCTCCCTGGAATAAATCCCACTTGACCATGATCCTTTTAATGTATTGTTGAATTTGGTTTTCTGATATTTTCTTGAGAATTTTTGCATCTATGTTCATCAGAGATACTGGCCTATATTTTATTTTTTTGAAGGGAGTATATCTTTGTCTGGTTTTGGTGTTAGAGTGATGCTGGCCTTGTAAAGTGAATTTGAAATCATTTCTTCCTCTGCAATTTTTGGAATAGTTTGAGAAAATAGGTGCTAACTCTTCTCTAAGTGTTTGGCAGAATTCACCTGTGAAGTCCTGGACTTTTTTTTTGTTGAGAGATATTTGTGTTTGTTTGTTTTGTTTTATTACTGATTCAATTTCATTCATTACTTGTAATGGGTCTTTTTATACTTTCTATTTCTTCCTGGTTCAGTCTTAGTAGAGTATACATTTCTAGATATTTGTTCATTTCTTCTAGGCTATCCATTTTATTGGCATATACTTGCTCATAGTAGTCTCTTATGATCCTTTGTATTCCTGTGGTGTTGATTGTAACTTCTCCCTTTTCATTTCTGATTTTACAAAAGCAAAAATAAACAAATGAGACCTAATTAAATTTAAAAGTTTTTGCACAGCAAAGGAAACCACTGACAAAATGAAAAGACAACCTACTAAGTGGGAGAAAATATTTACACATGTTATGATTGATGAGGGGTTCATATCCAAAAAATATAAATAACTCATACAACTCAACATCAAAATAGCAAATAACCTGATTAAAAAATGAGCAGAAGAGCTGAATAGATTTTTTCCCAAAGAAGGCATTTAGACAGCCAATAGGCACATGAAAAGACGCTAACCATCACTGGTCATCAGAGAAATGCAAATTACAACCACAATGAGATATTACCTCACAACTGCCAGAATGTCTATCATCACAAAGACCACAAATAAAAAATGTTAATGAGGATGTGGAGAAAAGGGAACCTCAGTATAACTGTTAGTGAGAATATAAATTGGTGCAGCCACTGTAGAAAACAGTATGGAAGTTCCTCCATAAATGAAAAATAGAACTACCAGATGATCCAGCTATTCCACTCCTGGGTATATATCTGAAAAAAATGGAAACATTAATTCAAAAAAGATATATGGACTGTAATGTTTATAGCAGCAGTATTTACAATGGTCAAGATATGGAAGCAACTTAAATTTTCATCAACAAATGAATGGATAATTCATCTGTTAATGTGCACTTAGGATGCTTTCATATCATAGCAATTATAAATAATGTTGCTGTTAATAGGGGTATGTATCTTTTTGAATCAATTCTTATTTTGTGGTTGGCTTTATTCCTTTGATAACTATGTAAGTTTAAAAAGCTAAAGCTCTAAATGTTCTTAGAAACAATGAACAGTACATATATGTAACTTTTAAAAATATGAGCAGTATAATGTGTATATGTATTTACATGCAAGGTATTGTATATGTGCAGACAAATTGTAACAATTTTACCTAATAAAGCTGAAAAATGAAAAAAAAACAAAAAAAAGAATGGCTAAAGAAGATAAAAAATGAATAGTATACACACATACATACACATATATAATGGAATACTACTTAGCCATAGGAAAGAATAAAATTTTGCCATTTGCTACAACATAGATAGACCTGGCAGATGAAATAAGTCAGGCAGAGAAGAACAAATACTGTATGTTATCATTTATATGTGGAATCTAAAAAAATAAGCTGATGAATATAACAAAAATGAGACAGCCTCACAAATGTAGAGAATGAACTAGTAGTTACCAGTGGGGAGAAGGAAGAGGGTAGGGACAAGACAGCGGTAGGGAAATAGAGATACAAACTACTATGTATAAAACAAATAAGCTACAGGGATATACTGTGTATCACAGGGAATACAGCCAATATTTTATAGTAAGTATAAATGGAGTTTAACCTTTAAAAATGGTGAATCACTATGTTGTATACCTGAAACTTATGTAATATTGTGCATCAGGTATACCTCAGTTTAAAAAAAAGCCAGTTCTTATGGAATTTCTGGGGAACCTGAATAGTCAAAACAATCTTGAAAAAACATAGTTGTAGGACTTACACAACTCAGTTTTAAAACTTACGGGTAGACTACAGTAATTGAAACTGTGGTACTGGTATAAAGATTTCCATATAGTCAATGGGATAGAATTAAGAGCCCAAAAATAAACCCATACTGTCTATGTCTAATTGATTCTTCACTAGGATCCTAAGATGATTCAGTGGAGGTAAGTTAGTCTCTTTAACAAATGGTGCTTGGACAATTGGTTATCCACCAGCAGAAGAAAGCAATTAGACTCTTACCTCACAACATGTAAAAATTTAATTCAGTATGGATCCAAATACTTAAATATAAGAGCTAAAACTTAGAAAAAAACTTAGGAGTAAATCTTTGTGACCTTGGATTTAACAATGGTTTCTTAGATGTGATACCAAAACCATAAAAAAAAGAAAAATAGGTAAATTGGAATTGATAAAAATTTAAAATATTTGTGAATCACAGGACACTCAGTAAACTGAAAAGACAGCCCACTGAATGGGAAAATATCTGCAGATTATACATTTTGTAAGTGTCCATAGTCTAGAATATATAAAGAACACTTATAGGTCAACAGTAAAAAGACAAACAACCCAACCAATAAATTGACAAAGATCATGAGTAGACATTTCTCCAGAGAAGATTTACAAATAGCCAAGAAGCACACGAAAATATGTTCAACATCATTAGTCATTAGAGAAATGCAAATCAAAACTACAATGAGAGACAACTTAATATTTAATAGGATGGCTATGATGTTTTTTAAAAGGGGGAAAATATTCAGTGTTACTGAGAATTTGGAGAAATTAGAACCCTTATACATTTCTGGTGAGATGTAAAATAATGTAGCCACTTTGGAGAACAGTTTGGCAGTTCCTCAGTAAGTTAAATATAGGCTTTCCATGCATAGCATAACTATAGTTAATAATAATGTATTTATACTTGAAATTTGCTAAGAGAGTATATTTCAGGTGTTCTCACCAAGAGAAAAAAGAAAAAAATAGTGTAACTCTGTGAGGTTATGGATATATTAATTAATTAGCTTGATTGTGGTAATTATTTCACGATGTATACATATATCGGAACGTTAGATTGAATCACCTAAATATATGCAAATTTTACTTGTTGATCATACCTCAATAAAACCGAAAGAAAAAAGAAACAGAAAAGTCTGTCAAAGTAAAAATCAAATCCATACAAAAGAAAATTATCCCTGAAAAATATCTCCAGTTCTGGACAGTTTTACTGGTCTCTTCATTTCTTTCAAACCTTTGTTTCCTGCCATGTAGATTGTTCCAGGGCAAAGTAATGCAAAAATCTCCAGTATCACTCTGTGAATGTTATATGCATACCAAACCCTGATAAACTTAAAGATGAAATATTGCCTGTAAGTATATATGTAAATATTTTCAAGAAGATAATGAAAATCAAGTCCAGCACAAAAGAACCATAATCATTGGTAGGAGTGTAAATTAATTTGGATGATAGAACATAAGCCTTAAACATGTTTTTCCTTATAGTGCAGTTTCTTTACTTTTAGAACTTTAATCAGAGATGGCCTTAATTATCAGATAGAAGTATTTTTATCACATATTTATAATAATTGCAATGAATTAATGATAAATTAGAGAAAATCAAATTATCCCACAGGGTATTTCCCACATTGCCTCCAATGAGTCTGTTTTGATTAGAAGCATTAAATATTTTTAGGTAAGTCATATATGAAAAAATACATAATTTTTATAATTAGGAAACCATTAAAGTATTTTCAGTTTCAGTTACAATAACTTTATACTCAAAGGGAAATAATGGTAAGAGGGAGAAGATGGGAACATCCCCTAATTATAATGCATTAATTATGGACTGACTTTGGTGTTTCTGGGGAAAAAAATACAGTAACATTTCAAAAAGGTAAGGCAGCTGCCTGATTGGAGACAGCTGCCTGATTGGAGACAGCTTTAGCTACTTGGAACAAAAATAAACTGATAGAGTAGCTATTTGTCAAATAAGCCTTGAACTTGAACTCTGCTCTTTGCTCAAACTGTGCTGTACATCTTCCCTCTCACATGTACTCGTCAAAATTGTACCTATTCTACTCACAAAACACTTTGCACTACTTACATAGATTCCTAGATTATAGCTATTTGTGAACATACTTCACCTCACTTTCTGACTCTTAGAAGACAAGAAGCCTTATTCTGTTCATTGCTGTGTCTCTCACAGCAACAGGTAGCACTGTGCCTGGCATTTAGCAAGTGATTGATAAATATGTGACAAATAAGTAAATGTTGACTAAATTGGGTCTCTTGTCAGGGTCTTGTTTTTTGTTTTTTGTTTTTTGTTTTTTTAGTTTTTTATTCCAGTTTTCTGAAGTCTTCAGGGAACTCAATAATTCAGTGAAAGGATTAGAATTTCTGGGATGAAAGCCTGACACAGATATTGCTAAATCACACAGCACACCGTGCATGGAGGCTGTACCTATATTTATTCTGTTTTTCCCTTTATTTGCCTATTTCCTATCAGTTCCATTTCTGCCATGCTGGCTTCAACTCTGTGCTGCGAAGGCTAGAATTCTGCATTCTCCATCTCCTAGACTTCCATTTAGGTTCTGCCAATGGGAGTCACTGGCAAGAAATTGAAATTGTGGAGGGAAAAATTATGTTCCTATTATTTTTTTCTGTTTTAACAATGGTTCTGATGAGAGTGGACCACTGCACATAGCAGCAGGAAGCATCTGAACCCAGCATCCCTAGCATTGAGGGCTGTGCTAGTCCTGCTGGCTGGTTGGTGGCTTCTGGTGGTTCTGGCAGAAGCACTGGTACTTTCATCGGTGGCATGGGGTCTTATTCTGAATATCACCTCTAGGTCAGTGTAGAAACCTGTCTTTGTTTGTTCTGTTATAACAAAATACCATTGACTGGGTGGTTTATAAACAACATAAATTTATTGCTTACCATTCTGGAGGCTGGGAAGTCCATGATCAAGACACTGGCTTACTTAGTGTCCCGTGAAGGCCAGCTTCCTGCTTCCTAGATGGTGGTCTTTTCCCCAAGTCCTCATGTGGTTGAAGGGGTGAAGGAGCTCTCTCTGGTCTCTTTTATAAGGCTACCAATCCCATTCACAAGGGTTCCACCCTCATGACCTACTCACCTCCCACAGGCCTCTCCTCCAAATACCGCACACTGGGGATTAGGTTTCAACATATGAATTTTGGGGTGACATAGACATTCATTCTATAGCAAAACCTAAGATATGGGATGTCAAAAGAAAGTAGTGCCAAGAAAAATTGATGACCCACACATACTTGGTTAGCACTGTATTATTTTATTTCCATCACCAGGCTGAGTAGGACGTGACCTAGTGGCTCTGAGGATGTGTGACAAGTATTCACTACTTAATTTGAGTCAGCGAGTCTTTCTTTCTCTCTCCAGCTCAGCCACCACTGTCTGACCTTTGACAGCAAGTTAGCTTCCTGTAAGAAAGCTGCAGTTGCCTCACCGCTGACTGGGTCATCCATAACAAAAGTAGATCAGTGTTTTCTAGAGGTATGCAGGGAAGTCAGTGCTCAGAGATGCAGGGCCAGCTGGGCTTTCATGCTGAAATTATTCTTCGGGGGTTGGGAGTACATCAGGCAAGGGTGTTAATAAACATCCTATAGGTGCTTCCGTAGACTTTCTCTTAAACACAAACAGCATGTTTACATTGCTTGTTTTTGAGGTTAAAGACATTTTCTTTTTTCAGGAAACAATCCTCAAAAACATGTTCAAGTATAAGTTTCCATAAATATATTTGTAGCATTTCTTAATAAGAGCATGATTACAATTTGATAAAGCTGGGCGGAAACACCCTGTCAAAGCAAGTTTACTTTTGGTGGAGGTGAGGCGAGTGTTTTACATACTGACCACGTCACATGATGGTTCCCACAGCAGGAGTATAGTTCCACCAGTGTCATGGTGAGTGATCTCTCTCAAGACTGTTTCCTCTCTTTTGTTCAAAAGGCTGAAAGCTGCTTTCTGCAGTTACCCATCTCAGGGCTACCTCTCAGATCACCCATTTATTCTTTTAGTCCTTCTATCATTTTTTAGACCTAAATCTTATTATTAAATTCTCTCTGCTCTCTGACCTTAGCGTGGTTCTTTCCTTCTTTCCCTCCTTTCATTTCTGTAACTGAACTATGACACACAATACTAGTATGAAACATCTCACAGATTTAAAATTCTTCTTAGTGATAACATTTAGGAAATAAGGAGAAGCAAATTAATGTAATAAAATGATTCAAGAGTTTGACTGACAATGGGTTAAATATATTGAACAAATATTTGAGACATTCCCATGAACTAGGCACTGAGATAAGAATACAGCATAAGCTTTATCACACCTCTGTGATGATGGTACTCATAGAATGCATATTTTACATATACTGATACTGAGAAATAAGCATGCTAAGGAAACTCCCCAAGGTCATACAGTTGGAGAGTTACATAACCGAGACTCAAATCATGGGTTTGCATCTTCATTAATTGATACTCATAAATAGTAATAAGTAATTCACATTGATATTGATAATGCATATTTATTAATTAATAATTATTTATTAAATGCCTGTTATCAGACACTAAGGCTGTATGTATTACAGCCTTGATGGAATTGAAGAAAATAATCTGAATGCAGTGTAACACCCAGACCCTTACAAACACTCTTACACCACCTTTCACAGCAGGGCAAACCAGAGGCACAGTTAGCTGCTCTTACCTCAGTCCTGTTCTGATAATAATATATTTTTCAGATCTTTATTAGGAATAGGGAAACATATCAAAGTAGTATTCTTTAAAGACAACTGAAGGCATCTCATGAATAGTTGTCAGTTGGTGATAACTGTATTTTCAGAATTTTGTTTCACTATGATATCATTCCCCAGAGGGCATTTTGTAGCCTTCTGGTGGTTCCTGCAATACTTTCAGAAGGTCTGCAATGTCAAAATTATTTATACAGTAATATGATGACATTATGTTACCTTTTCTCTGTGCCTTTTTCGTTGTTTGATAATTTCATTGACGGTGAAACAACTGTGGTGGAAAAACCTGCTGATAAATTAGCCCAAAACAAGGCAGTGGACCCCAAATGTACTAGTGTTATATATTCCTCTTCAACCTAAACTATGAAAAATTTAAAACTCAGTTTCACTTAAGATTGTCCTTAAAGATACACTAAGAACAATTTTATTAAATCTCAATGTTTGTGTTCCTGTGTTTTCAATATTTTGTAACAAAATGAAAAATATGCATAAATCATTTCTACTGTATAATGAAGTGTGATGCCTAACTCAAGGAAAAGCACTTGTGCAGTTGTAATAGTAGCTGATTTAACTGCTTTTTTTCATGGAAAGTTGTTTTTACTTGAAAAAGGAAAACTAACAGACAACCCACAGTTAACCAGACTTGAGTATTTGACATACATTTTCTCAGCAATGAAGAGTCTGTAACTTCAAGGAAAATAACTGACAGTATCTTTTTCAATGATAAAATGTGGGCCTTCAAGTGAAAATTAGAGTTTTGGAAAACTTGCATTATTCCCCTGGGGGCTTGAAAGCTTCCAGAACCTTAAATACTTGACAAATAAGATTGGTTGTAATATTTAGAATATGGATTTTTTTGCTGTGTAATGAAATGCGTCAAACATTTGGAAGATCTGCATAACTCAGTGAACTGGTATTTCTAAAATAATCAATGTCTGATGTTACCAAAATTATGCATGAATAAAAGATCCATGTAAAGTGCAAGACACATCAGTCAGTTTCATGGAGTTTTAGATTGCTGACTTTTGCTGTGGTATCAGTTATCACGTTTCCACAATTTTCATACCTCTAGTATCTATGTGATGCTGGTTTCTGTATTTACCTCAACCAAGACAACCACGTCCTCCTGCAGATTGAATGTAGAAGCAGATATGAGAAAGAGACTGTCTTATGTTTAGCCAGTCATTACAGATATGTGAAAGTATTTAATACAGTGTCATCCTCCCTAAAGGCTTTTATTTGAAAAATAATTATTTTTATTAAAAATATGTGTGCAAATATATAATGTAGTTATTATTTTACAAGTATTTCCCTCAGTGTTAATACATAACATGATAAATACTAATAGGTATAGCACACAAGAACATCTCCTTATAGTCCTCGATAATTTTTAAGCAGTTTGAAAGGGTGTTATTTTGCAGCCTCAGGAGTCCCCTGGGTGAAATCTGAAACTGAAACACGGAGGGCAAGAAGAGATCGAAGGAAGAGGCACGCCACCCCAGACTGGTAGATGGCAGGTCTAACAAGCATGGGAACTTACATACAAGGCTTGTCTTGGGTGCTACAAGTAGATCTCTACACACCAGGCCAGAATCTTAAAGTTTATTTAGAGGCCTAACTGGGGCTCAGCTACGTATTTAGTCCAGACGATCTCAGCATCACCTTACCCTCTCAAAGCCACGTCCTTGAAACAGCTCCCAGTGTGGCAGTGGTGGGCAGAATGTACATTCCTATGACTGAAGAGTGGGTGAGGAGGTGAGGAGCCTCCAATTGCCCAGGTCCAGCTTTTGGGTCACCTGGCAGTCACATCCTCTGGATGACTTCCTCTGACAAGAAAAGTCATTAGTAGGTGATGGGATTAATGTTTGCCAGGATTAGATGTTTCCCTCAGTTTAATTAGTGTAGTTATTCTTGGGAGAGAACAGCAGTCCTCTTCTATGTGTCTTTGCTAAATAACAGAGCCATAGTCCCTCCTCCCACAGGTAGAAAGGAAATGAGTGTCTGCTGTTTGCGTGTTGAAAATTAACACATTGAATGAGCTCCACATGGCTTCCGGGAATGGGTAACATCTGAATCAGGAATTCTTATTTTCCTGTGGTACTTGGACCTGGCTCTGTTGAGGCTTACCTTCTAACCCCTGGCTATTTCTAGTTTCCTATATTTATTCCTTTCTCCTATTTCTTTTTTTTTTTTTAACATCTTAATTTATTTTATTTCTTTAAAAGTTAAAGATGCATTGAAAAATAAACCAGTGAAGAGAAATGAGAGGGCCAGAGCAGGGGCATCCCAGGCTGGGAGCAGGCAAGCATAGCCTCCAAGCCTAGTCCTTGTCCTGCCTCAGCCAGGTCACATTGGAAGAGAACTGTCAGCCACTCTGTCAATGCCAAAGCCTGAGTGATGTCCTGGCAGGAGAGACCAGCCACCTTTGCCACTCTCCCCAACAACCCCCAGCTTGGAGAGCAGTGTTTCCAGCAGGAGCCCAGAGTGGGATGTGGGCTGGCTCTGTGAGGTATTGCGAGTTGATGACCAGGTCTCCTATTTCTTTTTAATTTTATTTGCAGGAATTCTCTCCCTTCTCTCTTTCTTCCATCCCTTCCCTATTCCACCCCTGCCCCGCCCTTTCTTTCTAACATTAATGTAGTATTAGTGGAACCAGTTTAAAAAGGCTTATGTATATGATCAGGCTATTAGGTAATATTGGATCTTTGGAAAATATTTTAATTGTATTATCTCCAAGATTATCTTCATTTTTTAACCACTCTCATTTAATGGTGGAATAGGCAACTCTAGTTGTAATAACTATATTATATAAAAAGTGACAAGAAAATCACATAATCCTTTTGATGCATGTAATAGACTCCCTGACATAGACAATCAAGAGATAAGAATACTCTTTTAAGCCTAATCTATGACAGGACAATTACACAATTAGAGATTAGTTTAAAAATGCATGTATGTAATGTGATTCAATACGACCATTAAAAATCTTTATATTCAAAGAATATCCAAGACGTAATATTTGCATTATATGCAAGTTACAAAATGGTATGAATATTCAGTATGTATATGGACACATAAAAAGGCATTAAAAGTGAAGAAAATACACTAAAATATGCTGATCTAGAGTTTGAATATTTATAAGTGTGATAAATCTGTTGCTTTTGAAATCTGATTGGAGAGTGATAATGAATACTTCTAAAAGACAGCAAGGGACAGAGCAGGATACTTCACTACCCAGTTGGCTCTGATGCAGTGTTCTAGTCTGAAAGAAAAACTGGGAAGCTACTTTGCCAGTTTTACTACCTAGGCTGTCAGAATTCTCAGCTTATCTTGTGCAAGTTATAATTATTTTTCCAAGAATCCCCATCTTTATTCAATAGGAAATGGTACTTCAGATCACAGTCTTTAGATCACAAATGCTCATTGCTATATGTGGCCATTGTTTATAAGTCTATGTCTTCTGCTTTTTTTGCCTAGAGATAGAAATTATTTTTCCCTTTAGTATTCAGGAGTTTTGCTATATTAACAATATCTTATCTATTCTGAATTTTTATTTTCAAGTATAGAGTGTACTTTCTCAATATGTACTTTCAACTCTTTAGTATTTCAGAAAAGCCTCTTTTTTACTATGATTTTTAGTATTAACTACAGTACTTACTTTGGATCTCTTCTTCAGGATCTCCTTTTATCTCCATGTTGTCTGTATTTAGTATTTCACTTTCTCTTAAGTTATTTTATCTCTGTATTATTTGATTTTTTTTTTCCTTTCTACCTTCTATTTTTCTCAAGGCATTGGCATTTTGTTGTTACTGTTGTATTTAGGCACTTCTCTGTTGCTATTAAAGTTTACATTTCTGGAATGATTTTTCTTTTATTTTCAGGCATCTCCTGAGTTCTTTCGGTGGCACTTCTTTGTCTCTGTTTTTTCTATATTGATTAGTTGATTTCATTCAAAAAGTTATTTTTCCCACTGTTTTGCCTGGTCCTGGAAAGAGCCTTGGAAGCTCAGTTTAAGGGATTTTTAAGGGTTAGATTGGTCCAGCCCTGTTATGATCACCCAAAAGCTTCATACTTACCATCTAAAGGGTGAGAGAAGCCTTCTCAGTTGCAGCTGCAGTTCTGTAATCCACCTGTCATGTTTTAAAACTGACAAATTCCTATTGCCTGTTTAGGGTCCTCCTTTTTTTGTCAGGTTCATCAGATCAGATGTTAGCCCACTTCTCCCTGCCTCTTCCTGCACTGTGGCTGATGACATTGCATCTGCGGCTGCATGTGCTTCTCTCTGCCTACTTGCAATTTGGAGTTTATGTGATTCATTGTCATCTAGTTCTATATGAAACATTTCATGAATTTTGTTTTGTTCCATTTAGTTTTTCTGTTTGAGTTTAAAGATTCAGAAAGTATAAAGAATGATGCAGCCACTATAGTTTTCTCCAAATCTGCTTCATATAGTTTAGATTAAGTTACTTGAGAAATAAAGTTTTAACCCTTGGCCTTTACTTAGAACATTTCTTTTTATGGAGACAACACATGAAAATAATTATTCAGATGCCTTCAATCATGTTCAGTTGATTTTGAGTAATTTCTGTTGTACCAAACGTAGCACAACATTCTTTCTTTCCATGATATGAAGTGAATTTGAAATATTGTGAAAGTGAGCCCCGTGTTTGTCTTTCCTTTCATAAATAACATAAAGAATTAGTGTGGTCCTATTCCAGGATCAAGTATGAAGTATATGTTTTCTATCTAAAATTAGTGGATGCTGCCCAGCTCTATTGAAGTTTCCTCTAGGTGGACAACTTCAGTACACCACAGAATGTTTGCTCATCGGGGAAAAAAAAAGAGAGCAGCATGATTGGCAATGGTTTCACGTTTTCTAGTGACCTTAACAGTCATACCCTGATCCCTTTGTTAGTCAGGGATATGGCTGTCGTGGGGTCTGGGACTCGTACAGCTGGTGTCATCTAACTTCCCTGGAAGCCAGAAAGAGAAATACTCACATTGTTAAAAATATTAGTCCTTATTTCTGATATGCTTTTTAAAGTAATCACCTGCTTGTATTCTACTTAATTCAACTTCTTTTTTTTTCTAGGCACTTTAAAGAATCTTAGCAGATTATTAACACTCTTATTCTTCTTGCACTTTTTAAATTGTATTTTTGAAACTATATAAAGGACTTTTTTAGAAAAGTTATCTTCCCTAACATCTTATCTTTTTCCTTAGTGTTTAGAAGTTTCCTAACTCGCTGCTTTCTGCATTCGTTTTTTTCCGCCTCTTCAGTCAACTCCTTCCTCAGCATCAGAGCTAATCTTTTCTCATAACCATGTTAATGTGTAAAATAGCACTAGGAATTATGAGAATGATGCATTACATTTTGTGTATAGCTGTACCCACATAATACAGTTAATAATTTGCTATTTACAAACATGTTATATCTATTTAGTTATTTTTAGAATTTTTGAAGCTAGAAAAAGTCTCTCTCAACTTATAAACCATGTTTTGTGTTTTGCTGTTTTACTGTCTATATGGAACTTTTAAAAATACAAATTTAGTATTTTATTTTAAAACTAATCAAAGTCCTTATTTAATGTCCCTTGGACATTCATGAGCATGGTAAATATGTCTGTCTCATCACTTACTTTTGTGCTTTATAGATGACCTAATAGTGGATAAGTAAGTATATGATTCAAAAGTAACTAAAAAAAAGTTTAGAGTTTCTGTAATTTCAAACAGACATATAATATTTTAGCATTCTAATGCATTTTTCTGTAACAGATAAAAACATGTTTTGGTAAAGTACTTTTTCAGTGTCTAAAAAAGGAGTTATCTATATTTATAAATGCTCAATTGGATAAGCTAATCATTATAGCCAACTTTCACTGCTGTCCTTTAAGAAATCAAGCTTCCCAGATTGAGGCCCGAATGACGCCCTTCTCCTGTTAACTTTTGCCTTAGTCATATGACTGGTTTGGGCCAAATTTTCTCACATTTACTAACTGCATAAACTAGGAGAAATTACTTAAATTTACCAAAGTTCAGTTACTCAACTTTTAAAAATACAAGTAGTATCTACCCAGAAATTTGCCAATGTGATTACATCTGATAACTCCTTATACAGTTTAATACTTTTGCCCTCAGTGACTGAGTTAATGGCAGTTACAAAGCAGACACTGGAAGGAATTGAGTCCAAAGCATTAAAATAATGAAATGACTTTGTTTAGCTAGAAAATAATTAACTCAATATATCAATGTTAATAGATTTAATCATTTAATTTGAATATACTAAATAGTGTGAATATTACTTTTATCCACTTGTGCATGTGTATTGGTTGCAGCTACATTGGTTCTCATGCATATGTGTTTCCTGACTGTACACAGTGTCTCAGATAAGTATTTCCATTCTTTTGTAACTCTGCAGAGAATTATATTTGATAACATCAGTATGAAATAGGGCTGAAATACTGACCCTGTCTCATTGACCTTTTAAAATGATTTCTGAGTTTCTGATTGAAGGCATGGTGTCCTTGTAAAGATGGCAGGGTGCCTGAAGATATCTACCAGGGTGAACTGTAAGAAAGACAATGTGTTCATCAAGGAAGCCTGGCTAAGTTTTGGTGGGAGCTGACTGTCAGGAGTCTGGTATCATTTGACACTGACACTGGATATTTGATTGGGCTTTCAGTAAAACTGCTGTGCTGTCTTGAACCTACTACTAAAAATAAAACAAGCATTCTTGGATGGTGGTATTGGAGGGGCACAACCTTTTTCAAGGCACTTAGTACTTCTACCTATAATGTAGCTATTTGTAGGTATGTATCTATATCATCTTTAACAGTTTAAACTACTATAGCAGGATACCATAGAGTAGGTGGATTATAATCAACAGAAATTTATTTCTCAGAGTTCTGAAGGCTAAAGTTCAAGATTAGAGTGCCAGCAGGGCCAGGTTCTTACAAGAGTCCACTGCTGGGTTGTAGATGGTCATTTTCTTATTGTATCCTCACGTGACAGAAAGCAAGCTAGCAAGCTCTCTGGGATTACATTTTAAAGACCACTAATCCTATTCTGGAGGTCTGTACCCTCTGGACCTAATCACCTCTCAAAGGCCCTACCTCCTAATACTATCACACTGGAGGTTGGAATTTAAGCATATGAATTTCAGGGAGATACAATAGTCCATTAACTGTTTTTTTTTTCATATTCAAGATAAGTAGCAATTTGAAGTCAAATGATATTCATTTTGTAATCTTCTAATAATTGCAAATATTATAGATATTCAGTAAATATTATACAATATTATGAAAGTAAAAATGTAAAGAACTAGAAAAGGAAAGGTGTGAATGAGGGAGGGATAAAGGGAAAAAAGAAAGAATATTATATATATATATATATTCTATACATATCAAAATATTCCTAGAACTACAAAGAGGTCCATAAAATATCTTGTCTAATTCATTAAATGTTTGAGATGCTGCCTATAGCCAAGCAATTAGGAACAAACACTTAAATTTAAATTTATGCATCTTTTATGAAAAGTTTGCATCTATTAAAAAGTATCAGTTTTCATATCCATTGATCCTGTAATGCCACTTCTAAAATTTACCCTAAGAAGTTTGTATAATATACATTCAAAGATGCAAGTCCAGTAATGTTTACTGTAACATTTTTATGTAGTGGGGGGAAAAGCTACATGCTCAGCAATAAGGAATCAATTTAATATGAAAGGACAAGAAGTACACAGTTGGACTATATGTGGCCATAAAATTATGTCTTTGAAGAATATTTAATAATATGGTAAAAAAAAAAAAAGATTTATGACATAGTAATTGAGGGAAGTAAAGATCAATGAGGTCAAGTAGTTTTAAGGCCACACAATGCATAAATGAAGAACTGAAAATAAAATAAGATTAATTGTACATGTACATATGAAACCCGAAATCAGTTGCAGTTAATTGTTACCTGCTTGTTTTCAAGTTCATGAATCTAAAGTTCAAAGTGTCCTATGGGATGGAAATATATATATAGAGAGAGATGTTTCTCAAATTACCACATTATACACTTTAAACTTATGCAATTATATTTGTCAGTAATTCATTAATAGTTAAAAAATACAAAAGAGTAAAAAATTTAGGAGAAATAAAACCAATATTCTGTGTGCCAAAGTTAAATAATGTATGAATAAGGACATTTTAGCATATAAGCTATTCAAATATATATTTTAACTATTGCAAAATTTGAATAATGAACTTGCTAATGACCTTCAGTAAAAGATCCTATGGAGAAAAAGTTAGGAATATAAAATACGAACAAAAACAGCTGTTCATATCATTAGAGAGAAACCGAAGTGATTGAACAAAATCTTCCACATTTTTTACATAATAAGTTACTAGTTTTAGTGAAAAGTAATGAGGAAAAACAGGAGAGTAATTTCCTCTTGAATTATAGCCATTGTTTGAAAAAATAAAGGCCATTACACTAGATATTTGAAAAATAAAAACAAAAACCTATGGGTATGTCAACAAACAACACAAAGTTAAAAAGAAGTACCAGACATCAAACAATTTATTTCATTTTAATGTCATTTCTCTCCCTTGATGTCTCTACACAGTAGATACCTTGTGATTTAGAGCTTCCTGCCAAGACAACTTCAGGGTCATTCTGGAATCAAGCCTTGACCTTGTTACACAGATGAGTTTTTAAATTAGAACTTGCTCACAGAAGTGCAAAGGCAGCGTATTGTTGAAGCTGTGCCTGAGTGTGACTGAGTCAGTACAAGCTAAGACTGTAATTGCTTGTTTGTGCTTCTTCTTATCCTGATGCCCTTACCTGCATCTACTTGGACTTTCTTTAGGGTAAACCTGCACTGTGCTGTAAGAGTGTCAGTATTCGTGATTATTTTTTCATCCTTCCAACAAAATCATTTACCTCTTTCCAGCTAGTACAGCTTTAGACCTAAGTAATCTCTGTTTTCTTTTGTTTTCTTCTTTGAAAGTCAAGTTAATATAGGAATCTTTAGGAATACTCTGAAGACTCAGTGTCCCTGACATGATAACCTGATTTAAAAAAAAGAAAACAAAACACTAATTCAAATCAGTTTTTGACTAGTCATCCCCCAGATAACATGATGGAAGACATAATATCCTAGTAGTCTTTATTTAGTGCCATTCCACATTGTTGTTTGTGCTGGTTCCTTGTTCAGGGCCTGTCAGCAGTAAATAAATTACTCCCCAGCTAGTAAATCACAAAACTCTCTTGAGCTTCTCAGAGAAACAAAGCAAAATGATGAATCTCTTGCCCTAAGAGGTTTATTCATAAATATCCATTTTGTTTGAGGCACTTTGGGTCTACTCGATGGAAGACCAGTTTTCTTCCATAAAACACTGGAAGAGTGTTTATCTGGAAAGAAACACAAATGAAAGAGTGTTCATTCTCTGGTCTCCATCAAATTTCAGGATTTCCATATGATGGCATTAATAGTATGGAAAAAAACTTTGACTTGTCTTTAGCTATTTGAAGTGAGGACAGATATTTAAAAGTCAGAACGGAAGAAATAAACCCCCTCCTCCAACAAAAATTGAGTGATCGGTGATTTTTCTTTCTCTTTCAGCTCTTCCCACCTTTAAGAAACATTCCTAGATTTTCTGGGCAAGGAATAGCTCTCATTTGTTCATATTTGAAGTGAAAAATAGAGAAAGTACTGGTAGTCAGGGCTATAGATCTTAAGTGACTCACGTAATAGTTTTAGTAAGTGCCTTTTTCTTTAGAGATTCAAGCCCAGACCGGGAGCAGCTAAGAGCATTTCCTCACTGACAATGTCTGGACTCGCAAGGGAAATATATTCTGTCACTGTGAACTTATTCCTAAGTGGGATAAAATTTTCTGACTAGCATTTAGCTGCTTAAAATTCAGTTGACTAGATACAATATTTTATGATTGCAAAGCATAAATCATGTCAGTGAGGCAGCCCTAGGTATTACTATATTAACTAAGTTTTAAGAAAGAGAGACTTGCAGAAAAATTACAGAAAGTATTTTTATACTTTGTTCTAAGTCCGTACTATCTACAGGTATACTTAGAAACAGCCAGCTGTGTGATATAAAGAAGATACAAATTGTGTATTATGTAGCATAGTGACAATCTAGAGCTGTTTTTTAGCTCTAGTTTTATCCTCAGCCCTTTGGCCCAAGAATCTTAACCAATTAAAATCAATGCATTATTTATAAGTGATTTTGAAAAAAAAAAAACTCAAATAATTAATATTTTATTTCAACTTAGGTTAAAGTTGAAATTTAATTTCCCTCAGTCAAAAAGTTACTGAGAAAGGAAACGAAGAGCTACATGTGTCTTTTATTGTGCATGCTGAAAATTTCTCAAGAATGAGGAACACATGTGAATTAAGGACAATGAGAACCCAGCTTTGGACCCTTACAAATATAGAGTTCTGTTGATTTTAGTTTCCATTTTCTCTGGTCAGAATGTACTTTGTTCTGTGGAACAGTATTGATGAGGTTGTAGTTTTGTTCTATCCATACAAAACATTTTATATTTGCAGACTCCTTGGTTATTTGTTTGTTTGATTTCATCTCATGAGGTGAGTGACAAAAGCTATTATTTTCATAAAGAAAAGGCCACTGTCAGCTTTAACTCAAGGTCAGTGTGCTTTATTCATGGTCACTGGGGTTTATGTTTTCATTATAGCATCTGCCTTAGAACATAACTGAGGAAGGCATTTCAGAATTGAAATCCCAAAATTAAGTTAAGCACTTGTAATTCATGTTGTATCAAATCATATCTTTGGGGTATAGGAAATGCCATTCCGGGTCTGACAAAGACCCACTGATATACACCAAGATATTTTATTGAGCACTTGAGGAAGTCATAAAATTAGCCAATGTGTGGTCTTGCCTGCAGGTGTTTCACCCACTGGCTATATATTCGAATCACCTGCATAGCTTATGAAACCTACTAACGCCCAGCTACTGACAAGGATTCTGATTTGCCTTGCATGCCCTCTGGGTTGATCCAGAGTATCAAACTTTAGTGTGCACATGAATCATTGGAGGATATACTTAAAATGGAAAATCTCAGTTTGTATGTCTGGTGTGGCCCCTGCTATTCTGCATTTCTAACAAGCTATGAAATAATGTTATTTTAAAAATAAAAGTTATAAAGGTAAATACATATAAATAAATGTCCCAGACTCCCATTCCAAATAAATACAAGCAAAACTATGTCAAATGTAATTAGGTTCTAACCAGTGAAATAATAATTCTTAAAAGTACAGAAAGCTCCTTATTAGCCTGTGATCAATATCAGAATAAAGGGCCAAAAAGGGAATCCAAAGTGACTTAAAAAAAAAAAAGGTTAAAAAAAAGGTGGAAAAGGATGCTAAACAAGTAGAATTTTTTTTTAAGTATTGAGAATTAACTTTAGAAAAAAGTCAAGTATAAATTGATCTTTAGTAAAAATAAAGTCAAGATTATAACTAGAAATGTATATTTAACACAAACAAACTAAGAATAGATTTTTTGTGGTAGCATTTTTTGGGCAGAATTTATGATAGTATCATGATAGGATACTTGTATAGTTGATTTTTATAGCTTGATATCAGTTTAATTAAAGTGCAGAATTTTCACAATTTTATCAATGAATTTCCTCAAATTTTTGATAGTCAAACCATCTTCTTTTGAAAAGTTATCCTTATTTATATTCATTTTTGCTACTCTTTCCATCATCAGATCTTCATTTGCCAAAATCTCTATGTGGTATAATATGTTCCCTCAAACCATTTCAGCAAATTTCAAGTTATACAAAACCTTTTTCAGGTATTTGTAATTTTATTCTGTTGCTGTTTTGTTGATTTTTTTTTTCTTCCTGTTTCTGTAGTTTCTCCAAACCAGGTAGAAAATGACCTAGGTATAAATTATTTGGAAAGTGCGGTTATATTTTCAGTTTGAGTAAGGGGAGAAATGATTGAGAAGTGATTAGTTTCATAAATAGTCCAGTTTTTCATAAATATTTTAGTGTTATGGCAACTCTGATTTCATCAGCACACTGGTACTTGCATATCACCACTTATGTAATGAAGGCTTTCTGCTGTAGAGTTCCCCATTCACATTAATCCAACTGCACTGTGAATCTGCTTATAGCATTAAGCCAAGTGGAAGGAACCCGTGCATTGAATTTGCCAAGTAACAGAAGCTTGAGAGTCAAAAAAAAAAAAAAGAGGATATTGGCTCAGTCCAAAGACCTTTGCTTCCATTTCATCTGTTTACCCTGCATTTGCTCTCTTTACACAATCAGGCCTATTAATTTTAAACACTCTTTGTCCTTGCTTTCCATTTTTTGTTGATGTCTTTGCAACTGAGTAAACTTTGACCTCTATTCCGTGGATTATTCACTCTGTTCTGACAGTGCATGGATGCCCCTAAAGGCTGCTGCTGTCTAATAGTGAGAGAAATGTTATACTCATTTCCTTATGTCATCAGCTCTTCTCCCAGAGACCTCCACAAATGCACTTCTGCATAACTGACCATTGCCATATTTTATTTACTTCCTTAAATGGTAGAGATCATTGATCCTGCAGTTCATCCATCCCTCAGCTAGAAATACCTGGAGTTTCCCATCTAACCCTCAATACTATGCATTCCACTTCAAGATTTTATTCATGTTCATAGTTTGAGAACATTTACTGATGCTCTCTAAACAACCTAAATTTCTGGTTGAGTAATCTGAAAGAGGATGAATTTTAAAAACACAGCATCATTGTTTTTATTTATTTATGTTTTTATTTTCTAACCAATATATGTGTAGTTATGTCACTGAGCCAATAGTTTTCACTTTTATCACCTTTAAATGTTGTGAAGACTCACAATCTTCTGCACTGAAGCACTTCATTTAATTTTGTAAACACAGCCAGCTGTTTATAAATGCATTTCTGGAAGAAAATGTACTTAGCTATACATCTCAATTTCTCTTCATTGTTCTGGCTTTTTGGAAAGTGAGGTTAGTATATGTTTGCATAACCCTGTGTTTAAATTATAGAAGAGATTTAATAAGGTAAGTGGTAGGTATATTGAGAAAATATTCCAGATATTTCAAGTTTCATAATGAGTTTGGTTTTTACTACTTTAAACAGATTTTTTCTTAATTACCCTGAATATTTATTTCCCTGTGTCCTAATGTCTACAAAATATCAACATATTATACATTTGAGAAGTAATACATCCATTCTAGAATTTTAGAACAGTATAATCTTCATCTTAGAATGCAATGATAAAAATGAAATGTTCTGAAGAAAGCAGACAAGCAATTACCTAATAGCCATGTCTAGCCCTACAAATCAATTTTATAATGTACCAAGAATACTCTACAAGTATCATTTTAATAAACCTTTACTAAAAAAAAAAAGAGTTACATGCATTCACATGAGGAGAATAAAATAATTATGCAGTGTTAAAATATGGGTTACCTTTTGAGTCATTTGCCTGTTACACAGCACTTTAATTTTTTTGTCATTTAATTAGGGATAATGCCATCCCTTTAAGAATACAACTTTTTTTCCAAGTGCTGCATACAAGGATCAATTTTTCTAATTTTATAAAATTTTAAAATTATGTTATTTATGAAAAGCTTTCTTATTTGTCCAAATTTGATATTTTTAGATTTCTATAATCTTTTCTTTTGGTATTAGTTGAAATGACTGCAAAGATCTAAGCTCATGATTTGGGTTTATTCCATTTATTAGCTGTTTGTCATTTATTTAAAGAAAAGTCCACATATCTAAAGTTTGCAAGTTTTTATAATGCTATGTTTAATTACATCCATATTGTACATCAGTTGTCTTCTGAATATCTCTTAGCCCTCACTGAATAAATAACTCAATGAATTTTTATCCCTCTATATTTTGTTTACTTGTTTCATCACATAAGGAGATTAAATTTTGAATCCTAAACAGCTCCTGAGTTCTCAGAAACCTGTCAACAAGCAGAGGCATCTGAATGCAATAAATTGCTTCTTGACTCAATCTCAGGAGTGACTCTTCATCTGATGGACCTGTTTGTGAGGCCTGTATTTGTTGTTAAGCTATCAATTATATATGTGGTTCTCCATCTTTAAAATTGCAGGAGATGGATTTAGTGCCTAGGAGCCATGATTGGATTCAGAAGTTGGAAGGCAGAGAGCCAGAGTACTGTTCTTATGGAATTGAAAGCTATCTGCTGAGTCAGCCACAGTCCATGCACTTTCTCTGCTTGGTTTCATCTAATGCCGTTTGGTTTGGGCACAAAGGGATTCCCTTCAGGTGAACTAAGGGAGTGACGAAGTCTCTTTATTCTTTTCAGCCTATCTAAGAGTTAGGAAATAAACCAAGATGGAAGGAGTGGTATTTCATTTCAAGCTTTTAATAACTAAAATCTTACTGTTTTGAGTTTCTGTGGCTATAGTTGTATTTGAACTACGTATGATCAAGTCAAAGAATCTAGACAGATTTGGGCAGCTGGTTTCCTTTATCACTATTGTCTTATCCATTAATATAGAGCTAAGATTAAAGTTATTGACAAGAGGGATATTAGTACTTAAAAATAGCTCAGTATTATTGTAAGAAATATTGATGTCAGTATTTAAAAGGCTGAGTCTTAACTCCATTAACAAAATGAGTCTTTGCTCTGAGAAAAATAATTGGTTAACTTTATGTAATCAGTGAGTGAAACACAATTAGAAAACTTGGGAAGAAAATAATTCTTATAAAGGCCAAGTTTCTATCAAGTTTTTAGACTAAATCTCAGATTATTAGATGACAATATCATGGGCCACTTTTTTCTGGCATTGATATAAAAATCAAATATTACTGTTTCAGAGTTAGAGAAAAATGAGAACTATAAAAAATATTTTATAACCCATGCATATTTTTTGAAGTTTTAAAAATAGTGCTTTCCTCAAATTCTGTACTTTTGAATACGATCTATCTTTTTAATGCAGATTTTCTACATAAAAGAATATTTTCCCCAACTTTAAGTTTTTAGAAAAAAAACACTTGATTAATATTAGTTTTAGATATTACTTAAACATACAACTTGATAAATTTGTTGTGGGTTTTTTTTTTGGCTAAAATTGTGTTATAATACTGATTTGTCTGAAATCTGGGTAAACAAAACTGAAACTCATTTCTAATGTCATCTGGATATTTTATTTCAAAATACTAAAATATTTTAATACCAACTTTCATCCTATGTTGAAAGAGCTTAAGCAAGCTTAACTGCTGAAGCAGTTTTCCATTAGAAAAGTCACTAAACTTGATTTGATGCAGAAAACTTGATGATTGTTTTAGACAACCATTTTTAAGATTGCTGTAGAAAGATACAGTTTTAACTAAGGGTTAGAAACTGTCAAGGGTAAGTTTAGGGTTAGTTTTAGTTGTAGAATTGAGTGGGTTAATTTATTGAGCACTCAGTGTTAGAAAAGATCTTTCTGCCTTATTCATATCATTTTAGATCTTTGGACCTCATTTTCTTTCTTTGAAAAATATGGAGTATGATACAGTTATTTATTTATCTCCAGTTTAAATAATGTGTATTTCAAGAGCCCAAGCTCTTATCAGCATTACAAAATCTAAGTTCACACATAGTATTAACAATTAAAAAAAAAATCTGAATCTATATCCTGATTTTACTGCTAATCACTATTTGAACCAAACTAAGGTCTCTGCCTCTCTGGGTCTCCTCTCCTTCACCTTTAAAATGAGGATGATAAGTGATCTTTAATGAATAATTCTGAGTTTATACTCGATAACGTATTTGGATAAATTTTGCACCATTTTAAGTATTAGTCCATTTTGGTCCTATTTGGTCTTCTTGTGATTTTTATCATATGGATAAATGTCATCATTTTATGAACATAAATAATCTTTGCCAATGTTAGAAAGTAGATTGTTCATCACTACTGATTCCATGGGCATTAATAGTATAATACAGAAATACTATGAACAACTCTTTGCCCACAAATTTGGTAACTTAGATGATATGAACTAATGTCTTGATAGACACAATCTACAAAAGCATACAAAGAGGAAAAAGATAACCTGAATGGCCATTTGCCAATGAAAGAATTATAATTAGAAATTAATAAACTTCCAAAAACAAAAGCACCAATACTGGAAAAGAAACCCAATAAGACACTGTAGGATACTTATCAGAGGCAGAAAAAAAAATGAGTATCTAAGATTTGAGGGAATAAAAGAGAAAAGTGAACATTTTTCCCTAAATGGGAGTATAGACTTCCCTGACTTTACAACAAAACTGATTATTAAATATTTATTAACTTATAAGTATCAACCACAAGGAAGAGTTTTAGAGTATATATTAAGACCTTAAAAAAAAATCATCATTTTTGTTAGTTTCCCGTCATGTATCTCCAGATTTTCTTACCAAAAACAAGTATATTGATTAATTTAGATAAAGTGTACCCTTTATTTAAAAGGAACGAGTAGTAAGTATGGAATTCTGAAACATAATAGGAGGGCCCCATACAAAAATTTAATTGCACTCCCTGATTTGTTTTCAAATCCCATGAAGCCTATGAGGTGTTTCTGTTTACCACAGTATTAAGCATTGGTTGTACCATGTGGTGGCACTTTATCAGGTGTTTAATCATAAAGCTTTTATTGAAAGAAAGTGTCTTCATGGGTGCATAATTTAGAAAGACTGACCGACAAGTTATAATACAAATAAATTGTTTAAAAAAAAGTTTTCTAATTCATTTGTTCCTTGCTTTGATTAGATCTGTCTATCTTTAAATACAGAAGCATCCAAAACACCTTTGCTCCTTCCCGGAGTGCCTTTATCATAGGGAAGCAGAGTGGGCAGATTCACGAGTGGTGTTCACAGAACTGTGGTAGGAGGTGTGGGGGTTAGAAGCGGGAGCATTACTTTTGTCACTGGCAATTAGCAGGCATTGTGAATTGAGGCTACCCAGTTAGTGCTCTTTTGTTCTCAGCAAATTACAGCTCAGAAGGAATGCTGGCACTTTGGTTTGCTAATCTGTGTGGATTTGTGTGCTCTGATCTTTCAACCACAATCAAATAATCATTTCCTCTTGTTTGTCTTCATTCATTTCCTGCCCCCCCCTTGGATTTAACTATCAAATGTCCTTTGCTTTTGACCAGAGACTCTTCAACAAAAGCCCTGTAGTTCCTGACATCATTATTCTTTTGTAAAAAGCAGTGGTTGGGCATATACTAATGTAAATAGTTTCTTTTTCTTGGCCAAAGGCAAGTGTTCTGTGTATTGTACTGGTATTCTTATACATTGTGTATCAGACTTCATTCCAATACAGTATCATAAAAGGATTTAGGAGAACAGGAGTTGTGAACAGAAAATTGCATCGTGAATAATGTTGTCTTGACATCTTATCAAATCTGAAATCTTCACTTGGTTTTTAAGGGTTTTAATTTGTTTATTTTCTTCAAAACAAGCTATGAAGTATAAAGGTATCTATCCTCTACTGTCTGTCTGTCTGTCTGTCAGTCATCTAGCCATCTATCATCTGTCTATATGTTTCATCAGTCATTTTTAAATTACCATTTTTGTTAAGGCTTTTTGTTGGTAGCAAGTTTTTTTTTCCCCCTGCTAATACCTACTCCCTACCAAGTCACAGTGCCTCCCAAGACAACAATTTATAAAGCAAAAAGGGGTACATTTTAAAAGTAATACGTGGGAGGTATTAGAACAAAAGCTGTTATACATGAACAGAATTTTTGCACATAACTCCCTCACAGTTCTTTAAAAATGTACCCTTTCACATAAAAATATCTGCTTGGAGCTAAAAAAAGCAGAAAAAAACCTTTTTTTCCTTTTTAGGTGCAATCTTGTCAATGCAACTTAATTTGATATTTCAGGTTGCTCCCCCCAGAAAAATATGCAGGAGTCCCAAGATTGTGTGTATGTGTTAAGAGGTTCAGAATGTGCCACCTCAAAGTAAGCCACTTTGGCATATTGACAGTTCGGAGCTGAGGACACTTGAGAAACAACAGATGCAGGAAGGACTCCCTGACCTCCTCCTTTCTAATTAAAAGTAGGTTATAGAATTTCCTATGAGAAAGTTGTTCTTCCTGTACTAGAAAGAAAAGAACATTTCCTCTATGGGAGGTTGGAAGCCAGTGGTGAAATGGATGTGTACACACAAACCTAAAATAACCTTTATCTTCCATTAATTTTCCCCATAGATTTCTTAGTCATTTTCCCAGAATTCATCTCCACTAGAAATGTAACCCCCTTTTCCTTTGTATCATCACATCTCCACAATTTTATCATTCTTTGTTAAAAAGCTATATAAGCTCTTGGCCCTAACTTCTTCTTTGAGTCTTCATTTTTCCTGTGAAAGCTCTTGTGTACATGTAAAAACATTAAATAAACTTTACATGTTCTTCTCCTGTTAATATGTCATTTGTCATTCCAATCCTTAGGACCCAGAACCTAAGGAGGTGGAGAAAATGTATTTTTCATCCCTACAATTACGGTGGCAAGGATGGAATATCATTGGCTGGGACTCCCCACTCTCTTAGGACACCTAAAATAGTCAGCAAAAGGTAAGTGACTCTTGTGCTGTTTGTTTTATGCTGCAAAGTTATCGAGCTGGTATCTTTTCTGGGCACAAAAGCCAGACCCCAGCCACCAGGCGTGACGGTGAGTGAAAGGACACAGGGCCCCACTCTTGCAATGCTCTCTGCTGGTAGAACAGAGAAGACGCCCTTCCGAGGAGCTCTTTGTTTTAATTGCTCTTTTCCATCCCAGAGATAGACATTGTTTTCCTTATGGGTCATATCAGCCTGTTGTTTGAGCTGGTATCACAGGTGAGTATACTGTTCTCGCTGGATAGGAGCCTGTTTGGACAAACTTTGCTGTGGCTTGCCAGTAAAAATACTAGGTGAGGTTCTCCTTTTACCTTGTTTCATATTCTGAGAGCCTGGCTTGTAACCTCCTCCCCTCTGCCAACCAGAAAGGAAGCTGTTGGGCCTGCATCAGGTAGCTAGCCACCAGACGAGGAACCTAAGACACAGAGTGTGCTCGCAGCATTTTCCGTCTGACTCTGCCAGCTCTGGAGGAGTCTGTCTTAGTATGAGTTCTCAGCCCTTAAAGGGCCTTTGTCGTCTCTACCCTCATTGCCTTGTCAGTGCTGGAAAAGTTGCATCTCCATACTGGCTGTCTGGTATCAGATTAGCAGATCTGTGATTGGAAGCATCTTAATTTGGTGGGATGCTGGAGACACAAGTTCTCACAAACACTGTCATTACCATTTGTGATAAAAAGGTTGTGGCTTTCGTTTTGAATCTGAGGTATAGTTGGTTTATAATATTGTATTATTTTCAGATGTGTACAACTTAATGATTCAAAATTTTTATAGATTTTCTCCACTTACAGTTATTATAAAATATTGGCTGTATTCCCTGTGCTGCACAATATATCCTTGCAGCTTATGTATTTTATACATAATCATTTGTACCTCTTAACCCCTTACCTCTTCTTGCCCCTCCCCACTTCCCTCTCCCTACTGGTAACCATTAGTTTGTTCTCTGTCTGTGAGTCTCTATTTTGTTATATATATTTGTTTTATTTTTAAATTACACATATAAATAATAACATACAGTTTTTTTCATTTTCTATCTGACTTATTTTTCTGAGCATAATACCCTCCATGTCCATCCATGTGGTTGCAAATGGCAGAATTCCTTTCTTTTTTATGCCTGAGTAGTGTTCCATTTTGTATATATATCACATCTTTTTTTATCAATGTATCTGTTGTACACTTGGGTTGCTTCCATAGCTTGATCATTTTAATTAATGCTGCTATGAACATTGAGGTGTATGTATCTTTTTGAATTAGTGTTTTTGTTTTCTTTGTATATATACCCAGGAGTAGAATTGCTGAATCATATGGTAGTTCTGTTTTTAGTTTTTGAGGACCCTCCATACTGTTTTCCACAGTGTACCAATTTACATTCCCACCAAGTACTGAGGGTCCTATTCTCTGCATTCTTGCTGATATTTGTTATTTGTGTTCTTTTTTAATAATAGCCATTTTGACATGTGTAAAGTAGTATCTCACTGGGGCATTGATTTGTATTTCTCTGATGATTAGCAATGTTGAGCAAATTTTCACATGCCTTTTGGCCACTTGTATGTCTTTGGGAAAACGTTTATTTAGGTTTTCTGCCCATTTTTAAATCAATTTTTCTAATATTGAATTATAGAGCTGTTTATATATTTTGGATATTAACTCTTTATTGATCATACCATTCGCATATATTTTCTCCCATTTAGTAAGTTGTCTTTTCATTTTGTGAATGGTTTCCTCTGCTTTGTAAAAGGTTTCAAATTTAGTTAGGCCTTATTTGTTTATTTCTGCTTTTGTTTCCTTTGCTTTAAGAGACAGATCCAAAAAAAATATTGCTACAGTTTTTGTCAGAGTGTTCTGCCTATGTTTTCTTCTAGGATTTTTATGGTTTCTGGTTTTACATTTAGGTTTTTAATCAATTTTGAGTTTACCTTTGTATATGGTGTGAAGAAGTGTTCTAATTTCATTCTTTCCCATGTAGCTGTCCAGTTTTCCCAGCACTGCTTATTGAAGAGACAGTCTTTTCTCCATTGTATATTCTTGCCTTCTTTGTTATAAATCAATTGGCCATAAGTGTGTGGGTTTGTTTCTGAGCTCTGTATTCTGTTCCACTGATCTAGGTGTCTGGTTTTGTGCCACTACCATACTGTTTGGATTATTGTAGCTGTCTAGTATAGGCTGAAGTCAGAGAGAGGTCTTTGCTTTCTTGATCTTTCTTTATGAGTGACTTTTTGGATCATGTGGGCTGCACCACCTCCAGGAATCTCTTGCATCCATGAGGAAAATTTATTCTAAGTATGGAAAGTTACCTTTAAGTCTTTATATGGAAAGGCTTACTGGATTGGATCACTATTGAAAGGGGTACACCTTTAAAAATTCTATTTGTTAGTGGCCAGGTGATCCTTTGATTTGAAAAAATTTTTATATTTGGAAAAAAAATTTTTTAAAGAGCTCTCATCCTAAATACATGTCCTATTGGTACCTATGGAATGATCAAATTGAAAGAAGGATAAAAAAGATCGTTTGGGTAGCCTTATGGACACTTTAAACAAGATTAAAGAATGGAAATGAGGTTCAAAACAAAAGTTAAACTCCACACCACAGTAAAATCCCCTTCTCCATGCTCCTTCACTCTTATTTATCCCGAACTCCCTGTCTGACGCTTCAGAAGATCTTTTAGATCTCTGGACCCCTGTCTCAAATCCCTCTTCCCCAAATTCAACCCTTAACAAATTCCTTTAATCCTTGAAACTCTTTCAGCTTCCCCAGAGAATCCCTTAAATATCCAGCTTACCACTTTCTTCTCTTACCCTGCAAAAATTACAGAAAATACTCCAGCCTGATGTCCAGGACTGGGTATTCAGGTTACTTATGTAAATACTGATGGCAAAGAAATAACTTTGGCAAAGGCCTCAGCACCATGCAACAGGATCTATTTTGCTATTCTGTTTTATATATAGTAGTGTGTATATATACTAATCCAAACTCCTTATTTTTCCCCCATTCCCCTTAGGTAACCATAAGTTTGTTTTCTTTGTATGTGATTTTGTTTCTGTTTTATAAATAACTTCATTTGTATGAGCTTTTTAGATTCCACATATAAGTGGTACCTTATGGTATTTGTCTTTGTCTGACTTACACCACTTAATATGATCATCTCTGTGTCCACTCATATTGTTGCAAGTGGGATTATTTCATTTTTATGGCTGAATAATATTTCATTGTATCTATCTATATCACATCTTTTTTATTCATTCATCAGTTGACAGGCATCTAGATTGCTTCCGTGTCTTGGCTATGGTAAATAGTGCTGCTATGAACATTGGGATACATGTATCTTTTTGTGTTAGAGTTTTTATCTTTTCCAGATATATCCCTAGGAGTAGGATTGCTGGATCATAGGGTAACAATTTTAGTTTTTTAAGGAACTTCTATATTGTTTTACATGGTGACTGCATCAATTTACATTCTCACCAATAGTGTAGCAGGGTTCCCTTTTCTTTACATCCTCTCTGTCATTTATTATTTGTAGACTCTTTGACAATGGCCATTCTTACTGGTGTGAGATGATACCTCATTGTAGTTTTGATTTTCATTTCTCTAATAATTAGTGATGTTGAGCATCTTTTCATGTGTCTGTTGGCCATCTATGTGTTTTCTTTGGAGAAATGTCTGTTTAGAACTTCTGCCAATTTGGGGGATTTCTTTGGTTTGTTTGTTTGTTTTGATATTGAACTGTATGAGCTGTTTGTATATTTTTGAAATTAATCCTTTGTCAGTTGCATAACTTGAAAATATTTTCTCTGATTCCACAGGTTTTCTTTCATTTTGTTTGTGGTTAACTTTATTGTGCAAAAGCTTGTAAGTTTTATTAGGTCATAGAAATCTTTTAATTTCCACCTTAATAACAGGTCTTCTCTCTGATATGAAAAGACAAATCCAAAATGGTGTGGTTGGCTATGCAGAACAATCTCTCAGTGTTATTACTGAAGTTGCTATTTCATTTTTTGAAAATAGCTTGCAGGAAAGCAGGAGAAAATAGGAACTGAAATCAACAATCCTGCCTTGCAAATTGAGTGTTTAAAAAACATAAATATGACTTTAAGGGTAATTTAATACTCACCAATTTTTCTTGCCAACCACAGAGCCTCCCCATCCATCTCAAGCTATCTGCAAATACTGTAAAAGCTGGTACATTGGAATGCACATAAAACAAAAAAAGGCTTACATAAAATTTCCCTAGATTCCATGTGCCTCAGAGACACTTTTCACTTCTATAGGGTAATTTCTGATCAATTGATGGGGTCAGTCAATTCTCAGTTGCACCCCAGAACCTACCATTAAACTTAAAATGGAGTATCAGAAACTGTTCTCTTAGTTGATACTCATTCAGCTTTCTCTACCACTGGCTTAGAGGATTATCTCTGTCACCTCTGATTCTGTTCAAGCTGTCAGAGTCTCTGGGCAACCTATTTTACTGTCAGATCTCAGGTTACCCCCCCCAAATCTTTAGGCCCTCTAACCACCCATCAGACCTTTCTAGTTTCTCATTCCTCATCAGCAAGCGTTTTAGGTAGAGACTTATGTAAATTTAATGCTACCAAACTATGTAATGAGAAAGGTGGGTTTTTTTCCCCCTGTGCTCAGGCCAAATCTCAAACTTCCTACTTCCCCTAGTAGAGACCTATCTCTATTTAAAATCCTCTGAAGAGAATGCAGCCTTAAAAGATGTCCTAATTAGTCTCTGATCCTCACATGCAATTGAGGTTGGATTGCTACTCAGTGTGGAGCCCATGCATATTGTCTGGAAAAGGAATAAACCTGTCCCAGCAGTTTTAATTAGGGTGGCAGCTGTGGCAACAACATCCTCTTGAGAGAGACCAATATCCTCTCTCTAGAAGCACAAAAGGAATTGAATCTACAGTAGAGCCAAGTTCTTTACTTTCTCACCCTGTGGTACCTCAGACTTGTCAGTAATGAAAGAAGGGAAACTTGATTCAGATGAAAATCAAGTTATTGCTTTGTACAAGATGCAGGAGCCATCAGTGCTTTTGTAATTCCTCATCTTATTGGAGTCCCTAATCCAACTACTATTCTTAACTCAGGTCCTGCTGACGTAGCTAGAGTGTTAGAAACTGACTCCGGCATAGCTTTCTAATCCCATTGCCCCTGATTTACAGTTTCCCTTTGTGTTTATGGTTAGAGGAAGACAACTAACATGGACTTGCATACCTCAGAGACATTGGGAGTCTTTCTCAGTATTCTTTCAGGTCCTTAAAGCCAGCTTAGACTCTGTAGGCTTTACCCAAGGCTCCACTCTTAGTCAGGATGTTGATGGTCTTTTACTTTGTAACCGAAGCAAGGTGTTCTTACAGGTTTCCACATTCTCCTAAAGGCACTAGCTAAACAAAGCCACAGATCTTCCCAAAATAGACTTCAGTGGGTAAAGCCAGCCGTTACCTACTTAGAACATGAGATATCTCAGGGCACTCAGAACTCATCCCAAAATGTCTTGAGTTAATTTTGTCTATCCCTCTCCTGCAAAAAAACAAAAACAAAAACAAAAATAAAAACAAACCTACAACTATGAAAATGTTTAAGGGCAGCTTCTGTTGTTCCCAATAGACTTCTAACAGATAGGGTTCACATTAAATCTGCAGACTGCTCTGGGCAGGACTACCATTTTAACAATATTAATTCTTCCAGTGCAAGAACCTGGGATAGCTTTCCATCCTTTAAGTCCTCTTTAATGTCCATTGTCAGTGTTTTGTAGTTCTCCGCATGTTAGTCTTTCACGTTCTTGGTCAGATTTATTCCTAAGTATTTTATTTTTTGGATGCAATTTTAAAAGTGTTTATTACTTTCATGTGAAGCCAGGCCCCTGACGTCTGTGTGTGGATGTTGTTGTGCTGCTGCCTTGTTGGGTAGTAGCTCTAGTAGTTTGTGTGTGGAGCCTTCAGGGTTTTCTATATATAGCATCGTGTCACCCACATATAATGACACTTTGACCTTTACTTTTCCAGCTTGGATCACTTTTATTTCTTTTTCTCATTTAATTGCTATGGCTAGGAACTCTAAAACGATATTGAATGGAAGGTGAGAGTGGGCATCGATCTTTTGTTCCAGATTTTAGCGGAAAGGGTTTCCATTCTCTTGGTAGGGTATTATGGTGACTGTAGGTTTGTCATAATAGCTTTTATTATGTTGAGACATGTTCCCTCTATACTGACTTTAGTAAGACCATGGGCGCAATGCGGCCAGGGGGCTGGGAAGATGGCAGAGGCCATAGCCCTGGTGGCGTGGGGAGGGGGGCTGCCGAGTAGGAGGCAGTCATTTGCCCCCATCTCCTCCGCAGCCTGGCAGGGTGTGGTCTCTGCTGCCCAAGGCTCATCTTTAGTTCAGACTGCACCCTAGAGGCCTGTGTGGTCCAGTCAGGGAGAAGCGGGGACAATGGCAGGTGTGGCAGCTGTGGAGGTAGAATAAGGGGGGCTGCCTTGTGAGAGCTGGGGGATTTGTTCCCACCTTCCCCACGGCCTGGCCTGGGGGCGGCCTCTAATGCCCCAGGTTCGTGGGACTCATGTCTCCTGGTTAGCTTGCTCCCAGAAGGATTGCACAGTGTGGTCAGGGGTTTTGGGGGCCAGTGACGGGGGAGGGTATTGGGGGCCTGCCCTGGATGCTCTGTTCTGGTCATCTTGCTCCCATCTCCCCCATGGCCTGGTGTAGTGGTGGCCTCTGCTGCCCCAGGTTCACGGGATGCCGGGTACAGGTCAGCCTGCTGCTAGGAGGCAGGCGCGGAGCAGTCAGTGTGGGGGCTGGCAGCAGTGACAGCGGGAAGTGGGAGCAAATCCCCGGGCTCACACGGGGTGATCTTTGTCCCCGCCACCTCTACCACCACTGCCGCTGCCTGACCTCAGGGCCCCAGCCTCCCAGGAGTAGACTGACTTGTAACATGAGTCCCATGAAACTGGGCCGGCAGAGGCCACCCCTGGACTGGACACAGGGAAGATTGAAGCAGATCTACAGGTTTGTACAGGACAGCCCCCCTACCAGCTACCACTGCCCACTGACCACACCCCACCCGCCTCCCAGGAGCAGGCTGAAATGAGGAGGTGCCTCCAGCAAAGCTGGGGCAGCAGAGGCTGCCCCCAGGCCATGTCGCAGGGGAAATGGGGGCAAATATACCAGTTCATGAAGGGCAGCGCCCGTCTTCCTGCCACTGCCCCAGAGTCCCAGGTCACTTGTTTCCAGGTGATGTGGCTCCCAGGAGGCAGGTGCAGTGCTATCAGGGGGCAGTGGTGGCCAGGGGATGGGGGTTGCCCCAGGGGAGCAGGTGGACTTGCTCCCACCTCCCGTGTGGCCTGTCCTGGGGGCAGTCTCTGTTGCCCCAGGTTCACTGGGTGCATGTATTCATGTCAGCCTGGTGCTGGAAGGAGAGCGCAGTGTGCTCAGGGGGCAGTGGCAGTGGCAGTGGTGGGGCGGGGCAATGTCTTGTGAAGGACTGGGCTCCAGCCCAGGATAACTGACTCTCCTCTTTTTTCTCTTGCTTCTTCTGGTAATGGCTGAAGTGGTTTTTCCATTATAGGTTAGTATGAGACATTGAGCAGAGATCTCTGTGTTATACAGAGGAAACTTTAAAAAAAACCTGTCTTTATATATAGTGACTTACATTTGTAAAGCTCAAACGACCAAATTTCTCTTTTCCCACCCACTTTCCCTGGTAACCATAAGATTGTTTACTGTGTCTGCAAATCTCTTTCTGTTTTGTGGGTGAGTTCGCAGTGTCCTTTCTTTAAGTTTCCACATATGAGTGATATATGGTATTTTTCTTTCTTTTTGTGGCTTACTTTACTTAAAATGTGTTCTGATGTATGCGGAAGGGACAGTGATATTTTTTGGTGACTAGTTAGACTCAATTGTGTGAGTAAGACATCTTATCAACTCTGTGAAACTCAGTGCTGTTTCATCACATTGTGACCAACCTCAGGTTTATGTCAGACCCTGCTGCGAGGAGCGCCCTGCCAGGTGGGCCGTGTTGCCCCCTCTGGATTGGAGGACACTGACTCGGTCACTCTGGTCTCAAAGCTGGTTGAGGACGTGAGAGGGGACTCTGCTGGGGTGGCTCCTGGGACATGGATCCGACCCCACCTGAGCTGCAACCCTGTAGTCCCTCAGTGCCCTACTAATCACCGATTCTCAGCTCTGACTCTTGGAAGCGGCCACTTCCCTCCACATCTGCCAGCACCCTCCGGTCTCCCAGTTCCCATCTGAAAACTGCTCTGCCTTGCTCTGTCCAGCCAGCCCCGCTCGTCCAACCTAGAGCAGCCGGAGCAAGTCCGCCCCCCAGTCCTGTAGGGCTTCTGTGGCTCTGAGTGCATGGCCAGCTGTCTTCGCCCCCTCTCCCCATGCCCCCACCCAGCAGCAGAGAGTAGAGATCCTGCCTCTGGTCCCTCCCCCATGATCGATCATCTGAGGCCTGCCCCATGCAGGACCCTGGGGTGGAGGGGCACTGCTGCTGTGGCTGGAGGTCAGAGCCAGAATGTCAGGTGGAAACCTAAGTTTTGCAACCAACTGGCTGCCTCAGGCCAGAAGCAGTCTTTGGAGAAACACCGGGAGCAGAACCCCCACCTGGTTTCTTTCCATCCGAAGGCACCCAACTTGGTGCTGGCACCAGGAGGTCGGGCAGGGTGTCATGGTGCTGGCTCTGTAGTTCACAACCATGGAGGCACCTGCCTAGTGGACACCAGCCCGCTGAAGTGTGTGAGGACTCCGTGCAATGTGGTTCCCGGGGCCACCATCACTCGTGGACATGTTTTGCATTCCAACACGTTATTTACTGACAATTCACATGCATGGGAAGCTCTCCTCCCATGTTCCCCACCCCCTTTCCCCCCAACTCACCCCCCACCTGAGTGCACACCCTGCTGCTGAGGGAAGAATTAAGACACCTCACTGAGCAAACCCTCCAAGGTCCTTTTGATTGCAAGGACCTCAGCCTCCTGCTTGCACCACTCTTCTTGCTGCTGCAAGGCCTCCACTTCCCAATCCAACTCATAATACCTCACCTGCAGCCTCTGGAGCTCAGCCAAGGACTCCTCTATGCTCAGGGCCAGTGGATCCCCTGGGATGTGCCCACGCCCCTCCCTCCCTGCCACGACCCTGGGCTCCTGTTCTGCTGGCACCTTTCTCCTCTCCAAGATGAGTCTGAATAGGAAGATGACCCCACAGGTGTTACAGAACCAGGACATTAAGTGGAATGTGGTCCCAGGCCAGGGGCCCGCCAGCACCTCAGCCCAGTGACCCATAAGGAGAAGGACCATGCTCTCAAGGGTCCTGGGCACCAAAATGGTGATGTTGGAGTGCCTGCCCTTACCAAAGCCCGCCGTCGCCTCCTTGGAGCACCACTGATGTGACTACTCTGGCTGCAGCAGAGGTATATGGAGCCTGGCCTGGGCTGGTGGCCTGGGATGTTTCCAGTCCGTGTCAGGTTCAGGACAGCCTTTGGGTCCAGGTCCCTGTTTCTGCTCTGTCTCTCGGCCTCCCGTCTGGCTGGCTGGCTGTAGGGCAGGCTGGACTGATGGTACCCGTTCTTCCCTTCGTGGAGGAGGTTGGGGCTGAGAGGGAGGGAGTGAGGTCTGAGGGAGTGATGTCCAAGGGAGCCAGGGCCAAGGTAGGGGACGGCTCGCATGAGGATCGGCAGGATGTCTTCCTCATCCACGGTGTAGCAGCATCTTCCTGCCAGCTGACCCAGGACCAGCAGAGGTGCTGATGACCAGAGGCAAAACATGACTTGCGGTGCATCCACATAAGGCTTGGGGCCGGATACCCGCAGCTCAGTTGGAGGAGGTCCTGGGGAGTGCGGCACAGGAGTCAGCAGCTGCCCTCTGTCAAATGTCTCTGTGTGGTCGCTTGGCTGGCTGGTTGGCAGCTGTGTTGGGACAGCAGAGGCCTGGGAGGGACAGTCCCAGGATGGGCAGGGGTCCGCTGTGCTCCTGTTGTCGGAGCCCGATCCCCCACCACGGGGCTGGAACCAGAAGGAGAGGAGCCAGGCCAGCCCATGCAGGTACAGGGGGCCCTGGGTGTGGGTACATGGGCTTGCTGGCCCACAGAGGGGCCCGAAGGTGGACCCTAGGATTACAGTAGAGTGCTTGGTGTGGGTGAGGGTCCCAGGGCAAGAGGAATGGGCATGGAGTGTGTCAGAGGTGGGTATGGAGAAGGCGGTTGAGGACATGGCCACAAGTAGCAGGAGAACCAGAAAGGCCATCTCTGCTATGACTCACCTTGGCAGCGGCGCTGGCTTTTATAACCGCCCATGGTCCATCATAATGCCTCCCTGTGACCCCTGCGGCCTCTCCGGCCAATCACCAGGCTGCTCTCAGCAGGCCACGCCTCCAGCCAATCCCCAGGAGGCTGTCACCATGTCCCTCTGTAATGGAAAAGAACAAATCGGACTCCGTGTTGGCTCTGCTCCTGTGGCTTTCACCACTGTGCCTTGTTTTCCAGGCTTAGTCTTGCTAGCTCTGCACCTTTTGTAAAACAGTGTTGCATTTAGCCTGCAATGCACAGGAGAGCTTGTTCTAGGATGTTAGCACTTGTACACTGATGCAGAGATGGCAGGTTGCAAAACAGAAAATAGCCTTTGTTTGTTGGAGGTTTACAGGGACACCAAGGCCTGACTCACATGGACAGCTGCAGGAACAAAGGCTTCCTGTGGCAAGAAGTTTGCAACAACCATCCACACCACCTCACATTTTCCTGTATAAAAGG
The DNA here is from genome assembly GCF_048773025.1 of Camelus bactrianus. Lineage (NCBI taxonomy): Eukaryota > Metazoa > Chordata > Mammalia > Artiodactyla > Camelidae > Camelus > Camelus bactrianus. The sequence continues at coordinate 91,603,849 of NC_133546.1, forward strand.
AGACTGTTCTGACTGGAGTAGGATGGTTCTCCAAGACATTAGTCTGCCATCCTGTCAGTCAGCCAGCTTTCCGAATAAAGTCACTACCCTTGCCCAGCACCTCATCTCCCATTTTATTGGCCTGTTGTGCAGTGAGCAGAATGAGTTTGGACTCAGTAACAAGTGGGATTTCCCATCACCTAAGATGGGCACCACGGGAGGGGCAGGCTTTAGGGGCCGGAAAGCAAGGGCGAGCTTTACCTCGGGTGAGCGAGTTTTGAGGTGCTATATGACACATCCAAACAGAGCTGTCAAATGCACAGTTGGGAGATACAGGTCTGAAGTTCAAGAAAGAACTTAAAAGGACAGAGATGGTAACTTGGAGGCTCCTGAATGTCCCTTCTACCACAGAGGCACTGAGCATATGGCTATTCATGGAGCAGTTGCCTCTGAGAGAAACCCACAGCCTGGCTGAGTGATTCCTACACATAGGGAAACAAAACACCCACATCAGAAGGGGTAGGAAAGGCACATCCCCACCATAAACCCCACCCCCAGCGCAGTGCTCTGCAATTGACTGGGCCCCCAACTCCCAGCTTCTCCCTTTGGAGTGAGGGGTCTAAACTGAACAACTCACACCCCCCCCACCTTAACTAAGGCTTCCATCCAAGGGACAAGCTCCCACGTCACTGCGCTCTGAAAGTCAGCAGGGCCTGTGTCCACCAGTCCCACAGGAGTGTGGCAAATGGTACCAGTGGGAGCACCAGCACCTGCTGGGCTCCTCCCAGAGGCCCCAGCTCAGAGCTTGCAGGTAGAAATGTGATCTTCCTGCTTCCACTTGCCTGGAAGGGGTTTGGCTGCAGATTTTGCAACAGGCCGCCTGGGGCCCTGCATCTAATTAGCACACACCCAGGTGCCAGCTGTGACCCTCTCCAGAGCCCTGTCTTCTCCCTCTGGCTCTCTCCAACAGTAAAACCAAGCATCTCCCTGGAAGGAGTTTGCCCACACATCTAGTGCCCCAGCTTTTATAGCTGCCATTCGAGAGATGGGCCCCCAGTAACCCAGGTTTGGTAGCCTGTAGGACTTCCACTCCTGAGTCCCACAGGACTAAAAGAAAGGTGCGCTTTTTAAATGGACACAGGAATACCCCCCTCAGTTATACCCCACAGCTCAGCATGGGGTGAGCAAGTAAAACACTCATCTCCAAGTTTCTCTATAGAAAGGGCCGTATTACACACTTTCTCAGTCCTGTCTGAGGGTCCAGCTTCCAATCAACCCACATTTAGGCGCTGCGTGAGAGTTTCCCCTTTGGAAAACTGATGGGTCTAGGGAGCCGCTAAAAGAAAAATAGCAGTTTGGAAAATCGCAGAGGTTAATGAAGATACAACCAGGAGCTCAGGGCTGGCTGACTGCCAGGGTTCAACTCCTCCAGGAGACCATTCCACCCAGACTGGGAGAGGTGGTGGTTTTATCTAATGTGCAGAAACCAACAGAGAGGGTCAAGGAAAATGAAGAAACGGGAATAGATTCCAAATAAAAGAACAAGCTAAATTTCCAGAAACTCACCAGAATGATCAACCTGAGAGAGAGAGAGTTCAAAATGACAGTCATGAAGCTGCTCACTGATTCAAGAGAGCAATGCATGAACAAAGTGAAAACTTTAACAAGAGATAGAAAATATTGAAAGGTAGGAAACAGCAGTCATAGAACTGAAAAATAGAATAAAAATAATTGAATGAAAAATTCAGTCGAGAGGTTCAATAATAGACTAGATTGAGCAAAAGGAATGATCAACAAACTTGAAAACAGGGCAGTAGAACTTATTCAAGCAGAGAGCAAGAAGGAAAAAGAGTGAAGAGTGAAGATACTTAGGGGCCTTTCAGGAACCACCAAGCAGGTGAACATGTACATTATAGAGGTTCCAGAGGAGAGGAGAGAGGAAAAGAGGCAGAACGCCTATTGGAAGAAATAATGGCTGAAAACATCCCTAAATTGGGGCGAGAAACAGACGTCCTGACCCAGGAAGCGCAGAACTCCAAATAAGCTGCATCTGAAGAATCCCACAGTGAGACACATTGTAATTCAACAGAAGTTAAAGACAAGGAGACAGTCTTAAAAGCAGCAAGAGCAAAGCAACTTATTATGACACAGGAATGCTCATAAGACTGCCAGTGGATTTTTGAGCAGAAATTTTGCAGGCCAGAAGACAGCTCTCAGGATGAGATAGATTCAAAGTGCTGAAAGAAAAATCCTCTACCTGGCAAAGCTGTCCTTCAGAATTAAAGGAGAGAGAAAGAGTTTTACAGACAAACAATAGCTGAAGAAGAAAGAGGAAATGAAATGATGCAAATTGGTAACAGGAAAACAGAGGAAAGCATAAAGCTCACCGGTAAAATTAAAAATAGAGTTCCATTCAGAATACTCTCCTATTGTAATGCTGGTGGTGGTGAAATCACTTATAAATATAGTATGAAGGTTAAATAACAAAGCATTGAAGTAACTATAATTATAATAATTTGTTGATGGATACACAGGTAAAAATAGATAAATTGTGACATTAAAGACCTAAAATGGCAGGGGTGGGGAGTAAGAATGCAGAGCTTTAATGTGTGTGCAAATTTGTTATCAGCTTAAAGCAGACTGTTACGTTTTCTGTAATTCTCATGGTAAACACAAAACAAAAATACACAGTAGACATATACAAAATGAGAAAGGAATTTAAGAATAGCACTGCATAAAATTACCAAGTCACAGAGACAGAGAGGAAGATAGGAACAGAGGAATTACAAAACAGCCAAGAAATAGTGAACTAAATGGCAGTAGTAAGTCCTTACCTATTATTACTTCAAGTGTAAATGGACTAAATTTTCTACTCAAAAGACACAGAGTAGCTAAATGGATTAAAAAAAAAAAAAAAAAAAGACCTAACTATATGCTGCTTACAAAAGACTCACCAGCTTTCAAGACATATGCAGACTGAGAGTGAAGGGATGGAAAAAGTTATTCCATGCAAATGAAAACCAAAAGAAAGCAGAGGTAGCTGTACTTACATCAGAAAAAATAGACTTTAATCAAAATACTATAATAAGAGACAGAGAAGGTCATTTCATTATATAACAATAAAGGGTCAATTCAACAAGAGGCTATAACATTTGCAAATATCTATATGTCCAACATAGGAGCAGCTAAATATGTAAAGCAAATACTAATAGGCCTAAAAGGAGAAATAGCAATACAAAAATTATGGGGAGGGGGGGACTTTGATACCCAACTTTCATCAATGGATAGATCACCCAGACAGAAAATTAATAAGGAAACACTGGCCTTAAAGAACACATCAGAACATTTCATCCAATAGCAGCAGAATACGCATTCTTCGCAAGTGAACATGGAACATTCTCCAGGATAGAGTCTAAGTTAGGCACAAAATAGGTCTTAAGGAATTTAAGAAGACTGAAATCATATCAAGTATCTTTTTCTGGCCACAATGGTATAAAACTAGAAATCAATTATAAGAAGGAAACTGGAAAGTTCACAAATATGTGGAGATTAAACACCATGCTCATGTTTGACCAGCCCACAGCTAACATCATACTCTACAGTGACAATCTGAAAGCTTTCCCTCCAGGATCAGGAACAATCAGGACATCCATTCTCACCAGATCTATTCAGCATTGTACTGGAAGCCATGGCCAGAGAAATTAGGCAAGAAAAAGATATAAATGGCATTCAAACTGGAAAGGAGGAAGTAAGATTTTCTGTTTACAGATGGCATGTTATTATATATAGAAAACTCTAAATGTCCATCAACAGATGAATGGATAAAGAAAATATGAGATATATATATATACACACACACACACACATATATATATAAACAAAGGAAGAAAATCTTGAAATTTCCAACAACATGGATGAAACTTGAGGGGATTATGTTAAATGAAAAAATCAGACAAGGACAACTAAATACTGCATGATCTCAAATGGAATTCAGAACAGTCAAACTCATAGAAAGAGACCAGATTGGTGTTGACCAGGGGTTGGGAAGTGGGCAAAATTAAGACATGTTGATCAAGGGTACAAACTTCTAGTTTATAAGAGCAGTATGTTCTGGGGATCTAATGTACAATGTGGAGACTACAGTTGTAATGTTGCATTCTATAATTGAAATTTTCTAGGAGAGTATAAATTAAGGGTTCTCATCACATAAAAAAATACGTGAGATTTTGGATGTGTTCATTAACTCAGTAAGAATCCTTTAACAACATCCATGTATTTCAAATCACAGGCCCTTTAAAAATTTTACAATTTTATTTATCAAATTTGTGTTAATAAAACAAAAAAAAATAAGGATTTAGCAGTACTATCATGGAGGTGAGTTTTAACCTGCAGACCAATCACAGACCTCTGGTTACTTTACAAAACACGAATAAGAAAAACAAAATCAAAACATTAAATTAGCATTTAAAAACATTTATTTAGAGACAACAGAACCATGTCAATGTAAGTTTATTCTACTGCTACAAATGAACATAACCTCACAAAGAAAGAAAACTAATAGATTTCAGCTTTTTTTAATGAATAGTGGTTGAATTTCTTTGTAATAGCATTTTTCATATATGTACATGAAACAAATATATGCAATTTTTGAAGGTATAGAAATAATTTTAAGAATAAATATTCTAGTTATTACTTAATACCCAGTTAGAATTCATGCCCCCATCTTTAAGCTTTTATGTCATCAGGCACAAAGCCAAATCAAGTGTTTATGGGTGTTTGAAAATGAACGCAAAAATAATGTGACCATATGAATTGGAATACATTAACTCTTAAATAGTATATGTAATAAAACTAGTGGAAAGTATTTAAAGTCATGTAAGGTAAATATTTATGTATAGAAAAACAAGATCTTTTACATACAGGATAAAGACTTATGGAATAAACAGAAGAGATTTTGAACTTGTATTAAACATTGTTAAACTGGATAGTAAATCCTGTGAGTGTAGAAATAATTTTCTTATAATTCTCAGAGAAGGAAGTCATATGACCTTTAATTCATGGTAATAGAGTTGGCTGGAAAAATGCCAGTTTGACCTCTGAGCTTTCCTTCCCACCGATCAAAATGTGAGTCTGTTTTTGATAAAACTGTGATTCTGTCTCCAGCTTGAAAATTCAAGTCCCCTGGCTGTTGTCCTTCAGAAGAATACAGTGCTGTCACTTCTGTAGGCTGGTTTCAATTGCCTAAAATAAGAAAAAGTATTTATTCACATTTTTATGAGGAAACTGGAAGCATGTGTCAGCAGGATATCCATTAACAACTCGGGGCTTGGTGTGTGGACGCCTTGGAAACACGTGGGCTGTGTGAGTTCACCACACTGAAGAGCACACGTTTGGTAATAACATTCCCTAAATCCACACGCATCAAACTGCATTTGATTATGTATTTAAACATGTGTTTAGCAAACATTTGTGGTTATGAGTTTAAATTTTGAATAATCTATAACATTTCTCAATTTTTCCTGTTTTAATAGAATAGTCAGGATAGTTTCCATGAACTATAGTTATCTGATGAAAGTCGAGCCTTGTGCTCCTGATTGGATCATTACAGCCTTAACGTGAACACCGAGCTGTGCAGTCACTGGCTTTGAGGACTCCGGCCCTGGTGCCCATGCCATTGCAGCTGCAGACACTTACCTCCCCCAGGCTTTTATGGCTGTTCTCCTGCTGTGCTTACTGGATCCCTTCTCTCAAAACAGATGAAATTCAAGTTTGCGTATCAAGAGGCACGTCTACATGTGTTTAACAGGAACTTCTACACTGCGTCTAGAATTGTGGATGTTGTAATGGGAAGAAATACCTGAGAATTGAGTGGGTAATGAGTAAAAGACATCAAATACCATAAGCTGTGTAGCATCACAAGAATTCTACAGAAACACACTTTCTGTGTCCTCAGCTACATGGAATCCAGCATTTCCAAGTTCTGCACAATTTTGTGCATACATTAGGCCGTTGGGTGCTTGCATCTAAGAGCAAACATACAGAAAATATAAATAACCAAATTCTAAAGCCAGTTACTTATTTGAGCCTATAATACTATAATAATAAAAATAAACTGAACTTGGCCTGTCAGTAAGAAATAAAAATAGTCATCACTTTAATTAAACTACGTTGACTGAAGCACTGAATTTGTATCTCACACAAGATGGTGCTATAGCTCTTTCTATAAAGCACGTGTCTTGTAGTTGAGTTCTCCCAGAGAAATAACCTTGATAATAACTAATCCCACTAGCAATATTACCAGAATAGTCCTTCCATAAAATGAAGTTCTTTATATTTTTATATTTTATACTGTATTTATTCTTAATCTATTAATTTTAAGACATAAAGCTAAAAGTATGTCACTAAAAGAATAAAACTTGACAGAGCCTGGATCAAATCAAAACCAGTTGAATGACTACCAATATACTGATAAACAGTCATTGCTGAGCACCAGGGAAAGTAGCTGTCACACTACGTTGAGACCAGTCCTCATGCCACGCCACATTGTCACCAGATCAGAAGAATGCAAGTTGATGTTGAAGAAAAATCATTCTGAACATTATTTTCTTATCAATAATTATACTCATGACCTCCCTATGGCGCTCAATCTCAAGTAACCGAACTTAACTAGTGAAAGCCCTCAAGTCACTCCTCCTCCCTCTTGTCCCCCAGACACGATGGACAATGGGAAGCAGCAAGTGAAAGGTGCTTGTGAGCATCAGGGAATATTCTGAAAGCCACAGCCGTCTTAGCTGCCGCACACATACCCTGTTTGGAGCACTAACTGCAAAATTAAAGATGCGTAGGAATGCTGCTGGCAGGGTAACAGGTGTCCCTCCCTGTGTGCGCGGTCAGTCTCTCCTGTCCACTGAGCCGGGCACTGTGGTGGGTGCTGGACTTGCCCACGTGTCCCCACTGCACAGAATACGAAACGAGACTTGCCAACGTTAAGTGGTCTGTCCCAGGGGTGGGAGCTGGCTCTGGGAGGTCTGTCTCCAGCGCTCTTAACCACTATAGAGATTACACCCCAGGGTCCTCAGCAACCACACACCTCTTAAATTGCATTCAACAGACACAGCCGAGATTCAGCAGAGCATTTTGCTTCAGTGGAGCAAAATTTCAAGGGGAATTAGTCTATTCTCCTGCATCCCTGTGCTATCAAGACCGTGCGAATAGTAACAGCTGATGCTGATGCTCCTTGGTAATCACTGACACCTGGAGTGGTGCCTAGTGGCTGTAGGAATATATTTTATGCTGAATAATTAGGGAAGAAAAGATATTAGGAACTGAAGAAGAGAAAAGGCAGAGGGGATCACAGACTTGATTGACTCCCTGCCCTCTAATTTGCTCTGTCGTCTCCAGATGAGACAAGGGTAAAGCAGTAAAGAGATGGACGGGTGTGAGGAGGGGGCAGCGCTGCTGGGATGCAGGAGGCCCCTCTTTCCATCCAGGCTGGAGCCAAGCCGAGGCTGACGAGGGGGCTCATGCTGGCAGAGCTGGGGAGGGATGTGGCTAAGACAGGCAGACGTGGGTGTGCCAGATGCCTCACCCAGCTGACTCGTCAGGCAAAACCCCCATCTCCCAGGGGACGAGTCTAGGAGTCAAGAGTTTAGTCTGTTGGGAAAGTTCATCCACCTGGAAACAAAGCAGGGAGCCTGGCCTGAGTGAAGGCAGGTGCTCCCAGAAGGGGACAGCTCATGAGCCACTAGGTGCCAGGCCTGATGCTAGCTTTGTCTTCAGTGAGCTGGGATGCTGTAAAGCTCCTCTTTACTGTGAATATTAGGGATAACTTCCATAGGAGATGTTTAATGTCCACAAAATGATTCATTAAGAACTGATGAGCCAAGGAGACATGTTCTTCTAGGAAGGGAGGCCACCCTGGAGGCCACGGAAGCCCAGCCCACAGGGTCACTGAGCAGCCCTCACGCACAGGTGCCTGCCCTCCTGAATGATGCGTGTTACTTCAAGTTTTGCATTCTTGCACTTAAAAAACCAAATCTGGGGATCTTTAAAGCAATTGATCATTTTTGTCATAATATTCAAGTTTAATTCAAATAGAGGTTATTTTTCTCTCCCAAATCAGGGCCACACTTAACAGGAGACAGATCATAATCAGCCTCAGTGACTGGCAGCTACTTTAAGGCTTGCAACTAAGAAGGCTGGGTCCATGGGACTCCACTGCCTTTTTACTTCTTGGTGAAGCCTGCATAGTGTAACCCACATGCAGCCAACACATCTGGCCCCAGACTCAGAAGAAGGATCTCAGCCTTTCGAAGTTGCCCTTCAAGAAGCAGCCAGAAGTAAGAGAACACAGCTTTGGGGCTCTTTCACATTTACTGCAGTGATGAGCTGGGTAGGCAACTTGATCCCGGCACCAAGGTTCCACCCAGGCCACATGGGGCCACATCCTCTGTAGGACCATGAGTGTCATGTTTAGTGAGCCAGACAGGACACCTGGGGAGGCCACCAGATGTGGGGTTCTCAAAAGGCAAAGTCCGGGCCATTTGTGGTTGTCACAGCTGGGGAGGGGGCACTACTGGCCCTAGGTGGACTTAGTCCACAGGTGCTGCTCAGCCCCACACAGCCAGGACAGCTCCCAACACGGAGCTGCCATGTTCCCACAGACAGTCACAGGGCAGGTGAGAGGCCGGGGTGGATGCTGATGGAGGAGGCACAGGCCCAGGTACCAAGTGCAGAGACCAGGGCTGCCAGCGCTTGCTGTGTCCCTCTGGGAGACCCGAGGACATGGTTCGAGCTTCCAAAAGTGCAAAGCAAATGTGTGCACATCTGGAGAATGGTGGTCACACAACCTGTCTGCGGGCTCGGGGCAGGCTGGGGAGCTGGCCTGTGGGGGGCCGGGCATCCTGCACTGGGCGGTTTTCCCCTTGGGCCTCAGGCCTGTGGCTTGTGACTTCTCTCCACAAGGATGATGGAACAGGGTGTAAGGACATCCCTGGTAAGAGTTTTAACTGCTTTCACAGCTGCTTTTTTTTTTTTAACACGGTAATGGAAAGTAAGATTTATCTTTTAAATAGACTTTAAATCTTCCCTTTAATTTTCTTCAAAATCCTTTGTATTTTGAGAAAGGACTAAAATATAAATTAATATTAATATTAACTTGGTACCTACTGTTTGTACAACTTGTCCTAATCCTTCAAATATAGAAATAAAACCCAACCAACCGACCAACCATGGGAGGAAACATTATCCTCAGTGAGTGGAAGTACAGGGTGTGAGTGTGAGCCTCTGTCTCCAGAGCCCACTTAGGGTTTTGTTTCTTATTACTAAACATTTTCCCTGTTTGCCTTTAAAGAAATATTTCTAATATGTTTGAGACACCTGGACTGCAGGTGCAGACTTCAGACAAGTCTGAAGAAAGGAACTCCAGTTCCCAGGCCTTTGCAGGGGGTTCACAGCCTCTGCACACTGTGGCCAATGTCCCTGGGCCCTTGGGGCAGCGGGCACCTCCTAGCAAGTTCAGCCTGTCGACTCCTCAAGTTCAGCATCTAACTGCATAGCATGTTTTAAATGAAGTGCTTCTCAAAACAAGGTGGCTAGTCTATAAATCAAGCAAGGGGTGCTGAACAGTTGCCCAGATATTTCCACAACCTGCCAGATTAAGTAGGAATTTTGTGATTAGAAGATGGTTATGAATCATTTTCAAAACAGAGATATTCTTATTTACTGACTCTTTCATGACAGCTGGGAAGTTCAGGACAGAGCTTATTTTCATTTCTGTTACCTGCAAAAATGAAACAGATAAGTATAAGGGGGAACATTTAGAAAATTTATTAGTATAGTATACAAAACACCCCAGAATGCCAAATCTTGTCTTGCTGAGCAAATATTTTAAGTTACTGTAACTGATAGAAATATCATTCATCACGTTTAAATCAAGAGGAGTACCTGAATAAACACAGGAAATAGACCAAACATAAGGCAGATAGTGAATGTCTGGTCTGCTGTCTGTGTGACCAGATGCATATAAATGGCAGCTCAGGGCCTTGCAGTTACATGTTTATGAAAAACATGCACATCTTTTTCCAGAAGTGATTATAAAATACCCAAATAAAAAACCCTGCAATCCCCAAGCCAGTGATTTTCAAACATCCTTTCTTGCTTAACACCTAAAATAATTTTTAAACAGCAAGTATTCACTAGTATATTTTTAATTGGTATCTAAAATTGTTGAATATAAGCTTAAGTGTATAATGTTCATCATATTTCACTATCAATTACTTAATCATATTTCTCCTTTTAGGAATAAAAGGATCTTAAAGTGATAGTGATTTGAACTCACCATCATTCACTAAAGAAAATCAGTGAGATTTTTTTTTAATAGAGATTACATACTGTTCATTTTTAACCTTCAAATCATATATTCATTCCATTTGTCCCCAAAGTTTTTATTCATGTATTAATATTATATTTTATGTAAGTTTACAACAAAAATGTGTACATAAATTTATTTTTAAATTTTAAGTAACACAATCCTCTATTAAATAATTTCTTAGATTGAGTTTCATTTTGGTACACATTGATCAAAATGTGAAATATATGATGAATTTGTTAATTTACTCAATGTGAAAGTAAAATTTTATTTGAAATACATCCTAATATAGGGGCAAGACTTAAGAATTCACACCCAGAATGACTATTTCTTGTTTCTGGAATGACGCAGTTCAACATCAAATTGTATTTCAGTGTTCCTTTTTAAAGATATAGGTGCTAAGAGAGCTGATTTTTATAAAAACTAGAGAGGGCAAGAAAGAGATATTTTACAACAATGTAACAATTCTTCTATATCCCCTCCAAGATAGAGGTAAAAAAAATCACAAAGAGACCTATCATCAAAAAAAAAAAATAATAATAAAGTACTATTTATAAAGTAATAAACTATTACTATTATAACTTTATTTTGGTGATAGCTATGTGATTTTAAAAACAATATATAATGATAATATTAATTACTACTCTTATTGTAAATTCAGAAAACAATGTCATTAGGTCCCCCTTCAGTTTTGCTGAAAGAAAAAAAAATGCAAATCACCTAATCTACAGAAGTGTTTACTGCTCATCAGACTGACTACACCAATATCAACATCCATAATTCACATTGGATCATTATCCTTACATTGTGGGGACAGTGCAGTGCAGACGATGAAGATTTGGTGGTGCTTTTAATCGAGTGTGAAAAAGCTCGCATGAGAGGCTAGCAGAGGACAGCCTCATGTCACGGGTCTGCTTTGAGGAGTAACACACGTGGGAAATGGAGATCTGGAAATCCTGTTTCCCATATTACCTGTGCCCACGTGCCCTGCGCAGTCTCTGTGTACCCCAAGGTGTGCTCCAACGTGAAGGCCACTGGCCTAAGAAGTTTATGTCTATAAAAATACAGAATTAAGCGTTGAGGGGGCAGTCATGGGGGTGGGGTGGCGGGGGAGGCAAGCAGTGGGAGTGGGGCTGATGGGTGTGGCTTGGCCCGGACCGGTGGTGGTTCTAGTTGGGTGCCCGGACCGGTTGGTGGTGGAGTGGGGCTGTTTTGGGGATGGGGACCCGGCCTGGGCTGGCGGTGGGTCGGAGGTGTGGGTCTGCCCCTCCACCGGGCACGCCCGGCTCCTCCAGGCCTCGGTTGCCAAGTCTGGTACAGCAGGAGCCCTGGCCCAGGGGTCCCGCTGCGGGAGGGAGGAGGAGGGGCGCGCACGCGCATGGACGCGCACACTGGGACGACGGAACCGGCGCAGAGCGTGTGGAAGCTGGTGGGAGCCGGGTGTTCCTGGACCGGCTTCCCAAGGAGGAACACGGCCTGGGGTCCGGGCCGCCGCTTGTGTTCGCCGCCGCTGCAAGCCGCCAGGCAGGTAAGGGGGCGCTGGTGGGGGCGCGCAGGTCAGGGAGCCGGAGGGTGAGGCCTGGGCTGCGCAGTTGAGGAGGCGCACAGGGAGGGGTGTGTGGGTGAGGCCCGGGCCATGTGGCCCATTCGGACCCTGAGGGGTGTCGGGGGTCCGGAGGCCTGGTTCGTGGTGCCCCCCCTCACATCAGTAGTGACTGAACCCCGCATCTTGGCCGCCTCTCTTATGCGGGTTTGGGAAAGCAGGTGCAGCCCCGGGAGGTGGGAGGGCGCCGGATGGGCCACGGAGCACCTCCTACTGGCCCTCAGGCCATGGCCTTTCTGTGTAGGTGAGCCTGCCTGGCGACCGCAGGCCGCCCGACCCTCCTGGGCACAGGCGGTCTTGGGCGGAATAATGGGCGAGGCCTGGGCCTTTGGGAGCTTGTTGGCCTGCCCCATGAAATCAAAAGTTTTTGGCAAGTCTATTTTTAGAGTTTTGAGGAATCTCCATACTGTTTTCCACTGTGGCTGCACCAAACTGTATTCCCACCAGCAGTGTAGGAGGTTCCCTTTTCTCCATGGCCTCTATTTGTTATTTGAGGACTTTTGAGTGATGGCCATTCTGACGGGTGTGAGGTGATAACTCATTGTAGTTTTGATTTGCATTTCTGTGATAATTAGTGATATTGAGCATTTTTTCATGTGCCTGGTGACTATTTGAATGTCTTCATTGGAGAAATGCTTGTTTAGGTCTTTGCCCATTTTTGGATTGGGTGGTTTGTTTTTTCGTTGTTCAGTTGTGTGAGCTGTTTCTACATTCTGGCAATTAAGCCTTTGTCTGTCGAAACATTTGCAAGTATTTTCTCCCATTTTGTAGGTTGTCATTTTGTTTTTCTTATGGTTTCCTTTGCTGTACAAAAGATTGTTAAGTTCATTTAGGTCCCGTTTGTTTATTCTTGCTTTTATTTCTATTGCTTGGGTAGACTGCCTTAGGAGAACATTGCTGAGGTGTATGTTAGATCATGTTTTGCCTATGTTTTCTTCTAAAAGGTGTGTAGTGTCTTGTCTTTAAGCCATTTTGAATTTGTTTTTGTGTATGGGGTAAGGGAGTATTCTAACTTCATTGATGTACATGCAGCTGTCCAGTTTTTCCTACACCTGTATGTTCTTTACTCCATTGTATGTTCTTGCCTCCTTTGTCGAAGATGAGTTGACCAAAGGTCTGTGGGTTTATTTCTGGGCTCTCTATTCTGTTTCATTGGTCCATACGTCTGTTTCTGTACCAACACCATGGATGGCTGTAGCTCTGTAGCATTGTCTGAAGTCTGGGAGAGTTATTCCTCCAGCTTCGATCTTTTTCTTCAGGAATGCTTTGGTAATTCTAGGTCTTTTGTGATTCCTTATAAACTTTTAGATGATTTGTTGCAGTTTTGTGAAAAACGTCCTGGGTGATATGATAGGGTTCACATTAAATCTGTAGATTGCTCTGGGCAGGATGACCATTTTAACAATATTAATTCTTTCAGTGCAAGAACCTGGGATAGCTTTCCATTTCTTTAAGTTCTCTTTAATTTCCTTAGTGTTTTGTAGTTCTCCGTATATAAGTCTTTCACTTGCTGGGTCAGATTTATTTCTAAGTTGTTGTTTTTTGGGTTTTTTTTGGATGCAATTTTAAAGTGTTTATTACTTTAAGGTAAAGAAATGCCCCTGACGTCTGTGTGTTGCTGTTGTGTCCTGCTGCCTTGCTGCTTTCTTTTCTTAGCTCTAGTAGTTTTTGTGTGGAGCTTTTAGAGTTTCCTCAATGTAGCATCATGCCATCTGCATATAATGACAATTTTACCTCTTTTCCAATTTGGATCCCTTTTATTTCTTTTTGTTGTCTAATTGCTATGGCTAGGACTTTCAATACTCTATTGAAAAGAAATGGTGAGCGTGGGCATCCTTGTCAAATTTTAGTGAAGAGAGGATTTCAGCTTTTCACTTAAGAGTGTTATGCTGGTTGTAGATTTGTCATAAATAGCTTTTATTATGTTGAGATATGTTCCCTGTATACGCACTTCAATAAAACCATGGCTGGGGGCTGGAACTAAGGCAACAGAGGTAAGGGCGGCGTCGGGAGGAGGGGGGCTGCTCCTTGCGAACTAGTCATTTGCTCCCATCTCCCCCGTGGCCGGGCCTAGGGCTGCCTCTGCTGCCCCAGGTTCCCCAGATGCACCACTTTAGGTCAGCCTGCTCCCTGGAGGCCTGTGCGATTTGGTCAGGGAGCTGGGATGACCACAGCTGTGGCAGCTGTGGTGGCAGGAGGAGGGGGGGCTGCCCATTGGAAGCTAGTCATTTGTCTATGTGTGTGTCTGTCTGTATGTCTAATGGAGGAGGAGGCGACTAGTATGCTTCTCTGTTTGCTTGCCTATGTATCTATCTATCTACCTATCTAGTGGAGGCATAGCAGTAGGCTAATGTGTCTTTTTATTTGTGTGTCTGTTGGAGGAGTAGGTTAGTGTGTCTTTCTACCTATCTAAATATTTGAGGAACAGGAGGATGGTGTGTGTGTGTGTGTGTGTGTGTGTGTGTGTGTGTGCTGGTCTCTCTATCAATGTATCTGTAACTAAAGGGGGAGGAGTCTACTGTGTCTATCAGTCAATGTGTGCATCTAATGGAAGAGGAGTAAGCTAGTATGTCTCTCTGTCTATCTATCAGATATCCATATATGTACCTATATCTAATCGAGACGAAGGAGACTAGAGTGTCTATCTCTATGTGTGTAAGAGGAGGAGAAGACTAGTGTGTATGTCTGTGTGTCTGTGAGTCTCTACTATTTTCTAATGGAGAAGAAGAAGATTTTAAATGTGTCTCGCTATCAGTCTGTCTCTCTACAGGAGAAGGTAGAGGCTAGTGTGTATATCGTAAATCTCACGGACTATCTATCTAATGGAGGAGGAGAAAGAGTCTATTAAGTTTGTCTATTATCTAATCGAGGAGGAGATTGATGTGTCTCTAGCTACTTAATTAAGGAGTAGGAGGAGGCTAGAGTGTGTGTGTGTGTGTGTCTGTGTCTGTGCACCTGTCTGTCTATGTATGTATCTGTCTACCTATATAATGGATGAGGAGGAGGAGGTTAGGATATATGGCTGTTTCTAAATGGAGGAAGAGGCTAGTGAATCTATTTATTTGTCTCTCTGTCTGTCTAATGGAGGAAGCCTCCCAGTATTCCACCAACCTGGAGGGATGCCAATTACCGCCCTGAAGCAGCAGAGTGCGCCCCCATTGCAGGCTGATGGGGACACTGGATGGAAAACCTCAGGCTTGACTGGGCAGCCCGTGCCTCCCGCTTCAGCCCTCTCTGTCGCCGCCACCGACCCGCCACCGCCCCGCCCCCTGACCACAACGCACCCACCTCCCGGGAGCCGGAAAAGACAGAGATGAGCACCTCGTGTACCTAGGGTAGCAGAGAACAACCTTAGGACCGGCCAATGGGGAGACCTGAGCAAATACACGGACTCCATGGGGCAGCGCCGCCTACTCAATGCAGCCCCTGATTGAAACGCGCCCACCTCCGGGGCGCAGGCTGACATGGAAACATGCATACTGTGAACCTGGGGCAGGAGAGGCCATCCCCCAGGCCAGGCCCTTGTGGAGATGGGAGCAAACTGATCAGCTCACCTGAGGCAGTCCGCTCCCCGTGATGTCTCTGTCCCCTGAGTTCACCTCGACAGCCTCCCAGGACCTGGCTGACAAGTAGAACTTAATCCCGAACACCTGGGGTAGCAGACGCCGCCTTGAGGCTAGGAGAGGGGGAGATGGGAGGAAAATGACCAACACACTGAGGCATCCCCCTTAGGTGCTGTGCCGCTTCCACATCTGCCGCTGACCTCTTCCCCTGTCCTTAACACGCCTGGTTTCTGGAGCAGGCTAACTCCAAATGTTTGAGTCCGTTGAATTTGGGGACCCGAGGCCGCCCCCAGGCAATGCAGCAAGGGACATGGGAGAGAATCCTATGGCTCTCAAGTGGCATTCCTGTCCCCAGTCGACGCCGCTGAACACAGTCCCCAGACTGCACTCCACCTCCAGTGTGTCTGCTGCCTGACTGCCTGACTGCCTATCTACTGGAGGATTGGAGAGGTAAGTGTATGTGTGTGTCTGTCTCTAATGAAGGAGGAGGCGACTAGTATGTTTCTATGTTTCCTGCCTATCTATCTATCTATCTATCTATCTGTCTACCTATCTAGAGGAGGCATAGCAGTAGGCTAGTGTATCTTTTTATTTGTGTGTCTGTTGGAGGAGTCGGTTACTGTGTCTATCTACCTATCTACCTATTTCAGGAATAGAGGAGTTTAGTGTGTGTGTGTGAGTGTGTGTGTGCGCGCGTGCGTGCTGGTCTCTCTATCAATGTATCTGTAACTAAAGGGAGAGGAGGCTGCTGTGTCTGTCTATCAGTTTATGTGTGCATCTAATGGAGGAGAAATAAGCTAGTATGTCCCTCTGTCTATCAGATATCTATATATGTACCTATATCTAATGGAGAAGAAGGAGGAGACTAGTTTATCTATCCCTTTGTCTGTCAGAGGAGGAGAATACTAGTGTGTCTGTCTCTCTCTGTGTCTGAGAGTTCTCTATCTATATCTAATGGAGAAGAAGTAGGATTCCCATGTGTCTGGCTATCTCTCTGTCTCTCTAACAGGAGAACGTTGAGGGTAGTGTGTGTATCCGTCAATCTGACTTTCTATCTATCTAATGGAGCAGGAGAAGAGTCTATTAACTTTATCTATTATCTAATGGTGGAGGAGATTACTGCATCTCTCTGGCTACTTAATTGAGTAGGAGGAGGCTAGTGTGTGTGTGTGTGTATGCGCGTGTTGGTCTGTCCATCAATGTATGTGTAATTGAGGGGGAGGAGTCTACTGTGTCTGTCTATGAGTCTATGTGTGAATCTAATGGAGGAGGAGTAAGCTAGTATCTGTCTGTCTTTCTATCAGATATCTATATATGTACCTATATCTAATCGTGAAGAAAGAGGCTAGTGTGTCTATTTCTCTGTCTGTCAGAGGAGGAGAAGACTAGTGTGTATGTCTTTCTGTGTGTCTGTGAGTATGTCTCTATTATTTTCTCATGGAGAAGAAGAAGATTTTCAATGTGTCTATCAGTCTGTGTCTCCTCAGGAGAAGGTAGAGGCTAGTGTGTGTATCAGTCAATCTCACTGACTATCTATCTAATGGAGGGGGAGAAAGAGTCTATTAAGTTTGTCTATCTATTATCTAATGGTGGAGGGGATTAGTGTGTCTCTCTAGCTACTTAATGAAGGAGTAGGAGGAGGCTAGTGTGTGTGTGTGTCTGTCTGCCTATGTATGTATCTGTCTACCTATATAATGGAAGAGGGAAAGGTTAGGATATATGGGTGTTTCTAAATGGAGGAAGAGGCTTGTGAATCTGTCTATCAAATTTATCTGTCCTTCTGTCTGTCTAATGTAGGAAGCCTCCCAGTGTTCGACCCACCTGGAGGGAAGCCAATTGCCACCCTGAGGAAGTAGAGGGCGCCCCCATTGCAGGCTGAGAGGGACACTGGATGGAAATCCACAGGCTTGCCTGGGCAGCCCTTGCCTCCTGCTTCCTCCCTCACTGAGGCCGCTCCCGCCCCGCCCCAGCCACTCTCCCTGAGCACCCCTCACCCGCCTCCCGGGAGCCAGAAAACGCAGAGATGAGCACCTCCTGTACCTAGGGTAGCGGAGACCAACCCTAGGACCGGCCAAGGGGGCAATCTGAGCAAATACACGGGCTCGGTGGGGCAGCCCCGCCTCCTCAATGCAGCCCCTGATCGCACTGCTCCCGCCTCCGGGGCGCAGGCTGACATGGAAACATGCATACTGTGAACCTGGGGCAGGAGAGGCCGCCCCCAGGCCAGGCCCTTGTGGAGATGACATAAAACTCAAAGGCTCACCAGAGGATGTCTGCTCCCCGAGAAATCCCTGTCCCCTGAGCTCACCTCACCAGCATCCCAGGACCTTGCTGACAAGGAGACTTAAATCCCACAAACCTGGGATAACAGAGGCCTCGCTGAAGCCAGGAGAGGGGGAGATGGGAGGAAAATGACCAAAACGTCCAGGCATCCCCCTTTGCTACTGTGCTGCCTCCGTAACTGCTGCCGACCTCTTCCTCTGACCACACCACACCCGCTCCCAGAAGCAGGCTGATTTCAAAGGCTTGAGTCTGGCAAACATGGGGCAGCTGAGGCCACTCCCAAGCAAGGCAGTTAAGGACATGGGAGTGAGTCTTATGGCTCACCAGTGGCACTCCTGTCCCCAGTCGCTGCCACTTAACCCAGTCACAAGACCGCGCCCCGCCTACAGTGAGTCTGTCTGACTGAATGCCTGACTGCCTATCTACTGGAGAATGGGAGAGGATAGTCTATGTGTGTATGTGTCTGTATATCTAATGGAGTAGGAGGTGACTAGTATGCTTCTGTTTTTGCCTGCCTATGTATCTATCTATCTATGTATCTATTTATCTATCTATCTAACTATCTACCTATGTAGAGGAGGCATAGCAGTAGGCTAGTGTGTGTTTTTGAGTGTCTGTTGGAGGAGGAGGTTAGTGTGTATTTCTACCTATCTAAATATTTGAGGAACAGGAGGATGGTGTGTGTGTGTGTGTGTGCTGGTCTCTCTATCAATGTTTTTGTAACTAAAGGGAGAGGATACTGCTGTGTCTATCTATGTGTGCATCTAATGGAGGAGAAATAAGCTAGTATGTCTCTAAGCTAGTATGTCTCTCTGTCTGTCTATCTATCAGATATCTATATATGTATCTATATATAATCGAGAAGAAGAAGGCTAGAGTGTCTATCTGTCTGTCAGAGGAGGAGAAGACTAGTGTGTATGTCCGTCTGTCTGTGAGACTGTCTCTATTATTTTCTAATGGAGAAAAAGATTTCCAATGTGTCTGGCTATCAGTCTGTCTCTCTACAGAAGGTAGAGGCTTGTGTGTATATAAGTCAGTCTCACAGACTATCTATCTAATGGAGGAGGAGAAAGAGTCCATTAACTTTATGTATCTATTATGTAATCGAGGAGGAGATTAGTGTGTCTCTCTAGCTACTTAATGGAGGAGTAGGAGGAGGCTAGTGTGTGTGTGTGTCTGTCTGCCTATGTATCTGTCTACCTATATAATGGATGAGGAGGGGAAGGTTAGGATATATGGCTGTTTCTAAATGGAGGAAGAGGCTAGTGAATTTATCAAATTTATCTGTCTGTCTGTCTAATGGAGGAAGCCTCCCAGTATTTGACCCACCTGGAGGGATGCCAATTGCCACCCTGAAGCAGCAGAGGGCGCTCCCATTGCAGGCTGAAGGGGACACTGGATGGAAATCCTCAGGCTTGCCTGGGCAGCCTGTGCCTCCTGCTTCCGCCCTCTCTGTAGACGCCTTCGCCCCGCCCCCGCCGCGCCCCTTGACCACCCTGCACCCGCCTTCCAAGAGCCGGAAAAGACAGAGATGAGCATCTCGTGTACCTAGGGTAGCAGAGATCAGCCCTAGGACCGGCCAAGGGGGAGCTCTGAGCAAATACACGAGGTCGGTTTGCCAGCCCCGCCTCCTCAATGCAGCCGCTGATCTCACCGCGCCATCCTCTGAGGCGCAGGCTGACATGGAAACATGCATACTGTGAACCTGGGGCAGGAGAGACCGACCCCAGGCCAGGCCCTTGAGGAGATGGGAGCAAACTGATCGACTCAGTCCGCTGTCCGCTCCCCGCGAAGTCCCTGTCCCCTCCCCGCGACGTCCCTGTCCCCTGAGCTCACCTCCACAGCCTCCCAGGACCTGGCTGACAAGGAGAATTCAATCCCGCACACTGGGGCTGCAGAGGCCGCCCCGAGGCCAGGGGATGGGGAGATGAGAGGAAAATGACCAACTCGCCGAGGCAGCCCCCTGACGTGCTGTGCCGCCTCCATATCTGCTACTGACCTCCTCCCCTGTCCTTACCACGCCTGCTCTCAGGCGCAGGATGACATCAAAAGTTTGAGTCCGTTGAATTTGTGGGAGATAAGGCCGCCCTCAGGCAAGGCAGCTAGGGACATGGGAGAGAATCCTATGGCTCTCCAGTGGCACTCCTGTCCCCGGTCGCTGCCACTGAACACAGTCCCCAGACCGCAGCCCGCCTCCAGTGTGTCTGTCTGACTGCATGCCTGACTGCCTATCTACTGGAGGATGGGGGAGGATAGTCTATGTGTGTGTCTGTCTGTATATCTAATGGAGGAGGAGGCGACAAGTGTACTTCTCTGTTTGCCAGCCTATCTATCCATCTATCTATCTATCTATCTATCTATCTATCTATCTATCTATCTATCTATCTATCTATATCTATCTATCTATCATCTATCTATCTATCTATCTATCTATCTATCTATCTATCTATCATCTATCTATCTATCTATCTATCTATCTATCTATCTACCTACCTATCTAGAGGAGGCATAGCACTAGGCTAGTGTGTCTTTTTATTTCAGTGTCTGTTGGAGGAGTAGGTTAGTGTGTCTATCTACCTATCTACCTATTTGAGGAAGAGGAGGAGGATAGTGTGTGTGTGTGTGTGTGTGCGTGTGCGTGTGCGTGTGTGTGTGCAGGTCTATCAATGTATCTGTAACTAAAGGGGAGGAGGCTACTGTGTCTATCAGTCTATGTAGGGTTCTATTGGAGGAGGAGTAGGCTAGTATGTCTTTCTGTCTATCTATCAGATATCTATGTATGTACTTATATGTAATGGAGGAGAAGGAGGAGGCTAGAGTATCTATCTCTCTGTCTATCAAAGGAGGAGAAGACTAGTGTGTCTGTCTCTCAGTGTGTCTGAGCGTTGTCTCTATCTATATCTAATGGAGAACAAGGAGGATACCCATATGTCTGGCTATCTGTCTCTCTAACAGGAGAACGTTGAGGCTAGTGTGTGTATCCGTCAATCTCACTTTCTATCTATCTAATGGTGGAGGAGAAAGAGTGTATTAAATTTGTGTATGTATTATCTTATGAAGGAGGAGATTAGTGTGTCTCTCTACCTACTTAATTGAGTAGTAGGAGGAGGCTAGTTTGTGTGTGTGTGTATGTGTGTGTGTGTGTGTGTGTCTGTCTGTCTATGTATGTATCTGTCTACCTATACAATGGATTAGGAGGATGACGTTAGGATGTATGGCTCTTTCAAAATGGAGGAAGACTCTAGTGTGTCTGTCTATTTATATGTCTCTCTGTCTGTCTAATGGAGGAAGCCTCCCAGTATTCGACCCAGTTGGAGGGATGCCAATTGCCACCCTGAAGCAGCAGAAGGCGCCCCCATTGCCGACTGAGGGGGACACTGGATTGAAATTCACAGGCTTGCCTGGGCACCACGTGCCCCCAGCTTCTGCCCTCTCTGTAGCCGCCAACGCCCTGTCCCTTCCCCCCAACCTGACCACCCCGCACCCGCCTCCCGGGAGCCGGCGGCTATGGAAATGTGCACCTCTTGTACCTGGTAGCAGAGACCAACCCCAGGGTCGGCCATGGGGGCGATCTGAGCAAATACATGGGCTCGGTTGGGCAGCCCCGCCTCCTCAATGCAGCCCCTGACCGCACCGCGCCCGCCTCCGGGTCGCAGGCTGACCTGGAAACATGCATACTGTGAACCTTGGGCAGGAGAGGCTGCCCCCAGGCCAGGCCCTTGTGGAGATGGAAGCAAACTGATCAGCTCAACTGAGGAAGACCACTCCCCATGACGTCCCTGTCCCCTGAGCTCACCTCGCCAGCATCCCAGGACCTCGCTGTCACGGAGACTTAAATTTCACAAACCTGAGGTGGCAGAGGCTGCCCCGAGGCCAGGAGAGGGGGACATGAGAGGAAAATGACCGACTCGCCGAGGCATCACCCTTAAGTGCTGTGCCGCCTCCGCCTCTGCCACCGACCTCTTCCCCTGTCTTTACCACGCCCGCTCCCAGGAGCAGGCTGATTTCAAAGGCTTGAGTCTGGCGAATTTGGAGGAGTCGAGACTGCCCCCAGATAAGGCAGCTAGGGACATGAGAGAAAATCCTCTGGCTCTCCATGGGCACCCCTTTCCCCGTTCATCTTCGCAGACTGCATTCCCTTACCGTGCCCTGCCTCTAGTGTGTCTGTCTGTCTGACTGCCTGCCTGACTGCCTATCTATTGGAGGAGGGGAGAGGCTAGTTTGTGTTTGTCTGTTTATGTAACATAGGAGGAGGTGACTCGAATGTGTCTCTCTTTGCCTATCTATCTATCTATCTATCTACCTACCTACCTACCTATCTCTCTCTCTCTCTATGTTTTGGAAGCCTATAAGCAGGCTAGTGTATCTTTTTATCTGTCCATCTGTTCGTTGCATGACAAGTTTAGTGTGTCTATCTACCTACCTACCTAATTGAGGAGGAGAAGTCTAGTGTGTGTGTGTCTGTGTGTGTTTGCATGCGGGTCTGTCTGTCTATGTATCTGTAACTAAATAGGGAAGAGGCCAATATGTGTATCTATCTCTATGTATGCATCTAATGGAGGTGGAGTAGGCTAGTATGTCTGTCTGTCTGTCTGTCTATCTATCTGATATGTATGTATGTACCTATATCTAATCAATAAGAAGGAGGAGTCTAGAGTGTCTATCTTTCTGTGAGAGGAGGAGACTAGTGTGTCTGTCTGTCTGTGTGTCTGTGAGTTTGTCTCTATCTATATCTAATGGAGAAGAAGGAGGAGGCCCGTGTGTCCGTGTATGTGTCTCTCTCTCTAACAGGAAAAGGTAGAGGCTAGTGTGTGTATCCATCTATCTCACTATCTATCTAATGGAAGAGGTGAAAGTGTCTATTAAATCTGTCTACCTAGTATCTAATGAAGGAGGAGATTAGTGTGTCTCTCTACCTACCTAACTGAGGAGTAGGAGGAGGCTTGTGTATGTGTGTGTGTGTGTGTCTCTCTCTGTCTGTCTATGTATGTATCTGTCTACCTATCTAATGGAGGAGGAGGAGGTTAGGATATATGTTTCTAAATGGAGGAAGAGGCTAGTGTGTCTGTCTATTTGTTTGCCTGTCTAATGGAGGAAGCCTCTCAGGACTCGACCCACCTGGAGGGATGCCAATTGCCACCCTGAAGCAGCAGAGGGCGCCCCTAGAGCAGGCTGAAGGGGACACTGGGAGGAAATCCACAGGCTTGCCTGGGCAGCCCACGCCTCCAGCTGCCCCCCTCTCTGCATCCGCCCCCGCCCCCTCCTCCTGACCGCACTGCACCTGCCTGCAGGGAGCTGACTGACCTGGAGATGTGCCTCCGGTGATCTTGGGCCTATTGAGGCTGCACCCAGGCCAGGCATTCATGGAGACTGGAGCAAAATGACCAACTTGCCGGGGCAGGTCCCTTGCTCCCTGTGCCGCTGGCTGCTGTTGTTATATATTATTAAGAATTTCTATGTGTCAAGAATCCAGGCATTGCTTAGTTGAGTCCTGCTTCAGGGTCTGTCATGAGGTTGTAACTAAGGCGTCATCCAGGGCTGGGGTCTTCTGTGAGCACTAAACTTGGGACGTGTACATCTCCAAGCTTACATCATTGTTGACAGGGTTTAGTTCCTCTAGGCCTGTTGGACTGAGGGCCAAAAACGGCTTCTCGCTTTGTCAACGTGTGTAAGTCAAGAATGCATTAGAAAGTCTAATTGTAAGATGGAAACCACAGTTCTACGATATATAATCATAAAAGTGATAACCTCTCACTTTTGCCATAGTCTATGGATTAGGTCCCACCCACACTCATAAAGTCAAGGCGTTAGACAAATTCATGAATGTAAAAAGGCAAGATTAATTGGTGGTTATTTTTAAACTTGTTACTACAACTGCCCTTCCCACCTGTGTGTCTCCCACATCTGGGTTAGGAACTACCTTTGTATGGGTTAAACTCACCCAGTTATTGGGTATATCAATCACATTATAATTATACATATTTTTTCCCTGCTAGCATATAAACTCCATGAGGACAGAAATAGTCTTATCTCTGTCATTTCTTTATGTTACTTCACATAAAGTAAACTTCTATTGACTGTTTACTTGTTCCTTTGAATAGGAATCATTTATTTCTATTTTCAGTGCTTAGTACATTAGCTGTTACATGGTAGACATTCAACCCAGCTTTGTCAAAAGACTGCTTAGATGAAAAATGTTATTATTGAGATAATTCAGAAGAATTTTATTCAGAAAAAAAGAACTTCACTGTAAATTTAACATTCAGAGTCACTCCTTAAAATACCAGTAACCAGGGTTACAAATATCCACACTTAAAGATAATAGCACAGACAGCATTAGACTGCAGGGGCAGAAAGGGATTTCCCAAAAACAAGAGCTATTCTGTGAATCCCATGTCTCCTGCTTCTCTGATACAGCTGCACATATTCTGGATTATGGCGAGGGAAGTTGTACACCTCAAACCATGGGCTTAACTTCTCAGTATACACCAAGGCCACGCAGCCATGCCCTGTGAAGGAAAAACAAACGCCATTGCTGGCATTCTGCTCTCCATTCCCTCCCATTTACCAGGCAGGTTGCATGGCTGCAGCTTGGGCACCGCCACTTCTGGATTGGTTATGTTCCCTTGTCCCTGAAAACTGAAGAAGGTACTTACCTATAGAAATAATAGTATACATTTGACTGGCTTCCTGGGCCAGCCTACAGTATAGATCTAACTCAATGAATGGCCATATTACCTTTTTTGCATTCAAAGTTCTAGAATCAACATTTGGCAAATTTATCTGAACTACCATGTTCTGTCTACATTATAGGTTAAATAGACTAGGTTGGAGCCTGAGCAATAATTGTTAATCTCCGTCTGAAATATGGTTCTCTCTGATATTCATTAATTAATTCATTAATTTAATGAACTTTTATGAGGACATTCCCATGCACAGCTAGAGCATCATCACTGTGCGGTTGTTAGAGCCCCAGGTAGATGGCAGCGCCAGAATGAGACGCACTTATACAAACTGATAATTATGATTTAAAGCAGAGTTTGTGTGAGAGAAGAGGTGAGCATGCAGTGTTCTGGGGCACCAAAGAGGGACTCTGCCTAAT
Organism: Camelus bactrianus; assembly: GCF_048773025.1. Taxonomy (NCBI): domain Eukaryota; kingdom Metazoa; phylum Chordata; class Mammalia; order Artiodactyla; family Camelidae; genus Camelus; species Camelus bactrianus. The sequence goes on from NC_133546.1 coordinate 91,628,748, forward strand.
GGAGACTTGACTCTATCTTCAAGAATTAGGAAGCATTTATCCTAAATAGAAGGGTGTGTGCGGCATTTTAAGTCAGAGGAACGCCACATGCAAAAGCCACAAAGTTCTGAAAGGCATGGTGTTATTTAAAAATGACCAGAAGAAATCCAGTGGTGATAAATAATGAGAAATGATGGGAGATGCAGAAAACGGTTGTCAGAGCCTTGACTGAAAAGGTTCTATTATCAAGAGTGAAAATATTTCAAGAAGGGCTTCAGTGAAGTTTATGCAGAAGAGTGACTGGGTATGATTTTTTTGTAGGAACTCTGGGAGCAGAAATATCCATTAGAAAGCTCCTGAAAATGTCCAAATGTGAAACAATGATAGTCTTATTTTGGCAATGGCGGCAGCAGAGTTGAAAAGGAGGTTGTTCATGCAAGAGACAATCCTGAAGTAGACATATCAGAATTTGATGGCCAACTAGGGAGGCAGTGGCAGAGGACAGGAAGGATAACAGTGTTGGAAGAAATGGGAAAAAAGAGTAGCGGATACTGCAGAGATTTGTGTTTGAGGAGCTTAGGAAATGTGCTCGTGAAATATGAGAGAATGAGCTGAATTGGAGTAATAGATAATGAATAGGTGATGCTTGGAGTGGAATTACAGTTTTAAAACTTAGGAGCCTACATGATTTTCTGAAAATCTCTTCCAAGTTTCAGTATCTCCTTTTACTTGTTTCATATCTTGGGGCCCAAAGGAGTGACTGATTTTCATTTTATTCTCAAATGTGCCTTCTAGACAATAGACACCAATCTCAGTTCAGTGTTCCTTTGGAATCTAAGTGAGGCAGAATTACCATCCCTGCCTTGGGCCCCCACTCTACTCCATGCAGACAGTTTTATTTTTGTTTTAATGAAAATTTGTCAAGACCTGTATCTTATATGATGTATGATTTTGGCACCCAGAATAAATGGGTAAATGAATGAATAAGTTGGGTTCTGGTTCAAGATGGTGGTATAGGAAAACCTTGAACTAACCTCCTCCCAGAGACGTACACAATTACACCTACATAAAGAATAATTCATCCTGAGGAATACTTGAGGGCTGATTGAAAAGCTTCTGCCCAAGGAAAGATAGAGGGGCCACACAGAGATGGGTAGGCGAGAAAGAGCCATGGTATCAGTGGGAACCCCACCCTCAGGCTGCAACTTGTAGTGGGAAGGGATATCACTGAGGGGCCAGCATGCAGACTCATCCACCATGAGAAATAGTGGAAAAAACAGTCATTTAAAGGGCACCTAGACTATGTGTGAAGGAAATCCATTTGCTAGCCCTAGAATATCTGCCAAACAGGCAGGGAGCTGCTAGAAGTCTCTTTGGGCTTGGAGGTGCTCAGGAGTACTATGTTTTGCATTCTTCCAAAACCTTGATTGTGCCAGGGGGAACATGGTTCAGGCAATCTAGCCAGCTTGCCAAGGTTACCGCAGAGTGCCCCAGGGCCCTGGCACACACCAGGTACAGCCATTCTCCCAAGGAAGACCTGGTACAACATGCCCTTGGCTCCCCTGCCCATACCCATTCCAGCACCATCTGTCTCACCAAGGCTGCCCCATCACAGCACACCCAAGGACCCCACATCCATATCTTTTCTAACTTGAGCCATTCCACCAAGGCAGCCCTGTTGCAGTATTCCTGGGACCTCTGTACAGGTTTGCACACACTCCATCTCCAGCCAGCAAAAGCTGCCCAGAACATGCAGTCTACACCAGGAATGTGCCTACATATACAATGCCATGCTTTCAAAACCAGGTGAAGTAACTATTTTGCCTAATTCATAGAAACATACACAGAAAGTCAAACAAAATGAGGAGACAGAGTAATATGTTCTGGGAAAAAACAAGCTAAAACCTCACAAAAGCCCTGATGAAATGGAGATAAGCAATTTACCTGATAAAGAGTTTAAAATAATGTTCATAAAAATGCTCACCAAACTTGGAAGAATGAAGAAGAAAAGATCTTCAACAGAGTTAGAAAATATAAGAATCAATCAGACCTGAAGAATATACTAACTGAAATTAAAAACTTACTATAGAGAATCAACAGCAGGAGAGATGACATGGAAGAACAGATCAGAGAGCTGGAAGATGGGAGACAATTTTAAAAAGATAAGAATAGTTTAAGGGACTTCTGGGCCAACAGTAAGTATACTAACATTTTCATTATAGGGGTCCCAGAAAAAGAAGAGAGAGAAATGGATAGAAAACTTATTTGAAGAATAATTCCTGAAAATTTTCCTAACCTGGGGAAGGAGACAGATATTCAGGTCAGAAGTTCAGAGTCTCAAATAAAATGAATTAAAAGGGATCAACACCAAGGCATATAATAAAAATGGCAAAAGTTAAAGAGAGAATTTTAAAGGCAGCAAGAGAAAAGCAGAGAGTCACATATAGGGGGCCCCCATTAAGTTAGCATCTAATTTTTTTAGCAGAAATTTTGCAGGACAGAGGGGAGTGACATGGTGTGCTTAAAGTGCTGAAAGGAAAACACAGTCAAGAATACTCTACCAGGTAAGACTGTCATTCAGAACTGAAGGAGAGAGAGAGCACTTCCCAGACAAGCAAAAAGTAGAGGAGTTCATCACCACTAAAGCAGCTTTATAAGAAAAGTTAAAGGATCTTAAGTGGAAAAGAAAAGGCCATAACTAGAAATAAGAAAATAAATGAAAAGAAAAAACTCACTGGTAAAGGCAAATATATAGCAAAGGCAGTGATCACCACGTTCAGCATGAAGACTAAAAGACAAAAGCAATAAAATCACTGATACCTACAATAAGTACCTAAGGGATGCACAAAATAAAAGATGTAAAATATAACATCAAGAACATAAGATCTGGGGAAGGAGGTAAAAATGTAGTACTTTTAGAAGGCATTTGACCTAAGCAACTATCAGCTTATTAAATTAAGTGCTATATGAATAGGTTGATATTCATGGACCTCATGGTAACCACAAACTAAAATTTACAATAGATACATGACAAATAACACTAAAGGGATTTGTCAAACCATACGGGAAGAGATCAAGAAAAAAGAGTGGACCCAAATAAAATCAGAAGTGAAAGAGAAGTTACAACTGAGCACAGAAATGCAAACAATCATAGGAAACTTCTGTAAACAATTATACACCAATTTTTCCAAAGAAGACATACTGATGGCCAGTAGGCACATGAAAAGATGCTCAATATCACTTCAACAGGGAAATGCAAATCAAAATCATAATGAGATGCTACCTTACATCTGTCAGACTGGCTTGTATCAAAAAAAAAAAAAAAACAAGAAATAACAGGTATTGATGTGGACGTGGTGAAAAGGGTACCCTTGTGCACGGTTGGTGGGAAGATAAATTGGTATAGCCCCTATGGAAAATCATATGGAGGTTCCTCAAAAAATTAAAAGTAGGACTACCATACATTCAGAAATTTCACTCCTGGGTTTTTATCCAAAAGGAACAGAAACACTAACTTGAAAAGATACATCCACTTCATTGTTCATTGCAGCATTATTTACAACAGCCAAGATATGGAAGCAGCCCAAGTGCTCAATGATAGATGAGTAAAGAAGATGTGGTGTATAAATCTACAATAGACTATTACTCAGCTCTAAAAAGAATGAAGTCTTGCCTTGGCAACAGCATGGATGAACGTAGAGGATATTATGCTAAGCGAAATAAGCCAGACAAAGACAAATACTTTATGATTTCACTCATATGTGAAATCTAAATAACAAATGAACAAATATGACAAAACAGAAACAGATTCGTAGACTCAGAGAAAAAACTGGTGACTGCTAGAGGGTGGGGCATGTGGTGGATGAAATCGATGAAAAGGATTAAGAGGTACAAATTTTCAGTTATAAGTTTTTTATAAGGATATAATGCAGAACACAGAGAGTATAGCCAGTAATATTGTAGTAATTTTGTACGGTGACCAATGATAACTACACTTACTGCTGTCATCATTGCATAATGTGTAAAAATAGCCAGTCACTGTGTTGTGCCTTGATACTTATATATATTGTAAGTCAATTATACTTCAGTTAACAAAAGAGAAGAAATAAACTGCAGTGTTTGCCATCATTCCTAGTCTTTTAATTCAGTATCAGTAAGGAATAAACTGGAGAAGTAGAAACAGTTGCAATATAGATGTATTTTTTGTTTTTCTATTACAAATCAGAGGCTTGCTTACAGGAAGTTAGCTTGTGGGGCTGGATAAGCAGCTCCTGCCTGGCCGTCTCTGCGCCTGGTGCTGGCCTGACGTTCAGAGGGCGGGCAGTTGGGAAGCAACAGTCACCAAGCAGACTAGAATCACATGAGACTGCGCTGGCACCTCATAAGGATGGATGGAAATCCATGTTCATTCTTGCGGCCTCTGACTTGCTGATGTGGGTGATCTGCAGAAGCTGAGGCCCTTCATCACAGAGCCAGACACACACGCCTGACCCAGGCCCTGCTTCGTATCAGGGAGGTCCGTTCCCAGACTGGCTTTGAAAGCTTTTTTAAATACAACTTGGACATAGTGTTCTACAGTTTTTGTTACTTTTACACAAGCTAGAGAAGCAGCCCCATGTCCTTCAATCACACTTGGTTCTTTCCTAATCTTGGGTAAGCCTCAGAAAGTTTAGCTCTGTCTGTGACAGTGACATCACTGCATCAGCTGTGCTCCTGAGCATTTATGCCGCCCAAACTGCACTGGCTCTTCACTACTCGTTTCCTACTTGTTTATTACTTCACACTGATGACTTGCAACTCTGTCTTTTCTGAGCCTTTTTCATACTTCTCAAGCTCTCAAATTTAGCCTCAATCTTCTAACATGGGCTATAACTTTATCTCTTCTATCTCAGAGAATATAAGAAATAAAATCATGTGAAATTCCTGAATTTCTTTTCCTTCTCTGTGGCCTCAGAGAAAAAGTATCTGAATCCTCTCCTAGGCAAGTTACTTTCCTAAAACTGGTGATAGGACTTCACTACCTCAACAATCTCTTCTTCCTTTTGAATCTTTTCTCTCTTCCCCTCCACTAAACTTATATACATGTTCATATCATCCATTTCCTTAAAAATGTATCTTGAGTCCCACCCCTATTCCTTTTTTAAACCAGCTTCTACCACAACCACTCTATGAAAAGTCCTAAAAACAAATAACCTCCTAACTGGTAAATGTAACAGCCTCTTTCCTGTTGTCATTCTCCCTGGCCTTTCTGCAACCTGTGGCCAAATTTCCATCTTAATGCTGTCATCTTCGATCTCTCCCCAGTCTCCTTTGTCATCTCCTTCTTTCCTGGCTCCTAAATGTAGGATTTTCTCAAGATGATCAATATTCTTTCCTTGGCCTACTTACCCTAAGTTGTTCCTTTTGTGATCCCTTAAGAATTCAAAGGGTTCCTTTATGTGAATAATTGTCCAACAAAGATATAATTCAAGCCACATATGTGACTTTAATTTTCCTAGTAGCCACCACAGAAAAAGTAAAAGAAACATTAATTTATCATACTTTAATTGAATATACCCATGATACATTTTAACATGTAATCAATTAAAAATTACTAATGAAATATTTTGCATCCTTTATTTGTAACATGTCTGTCAATATGCATTGTGTATTTTACACTTAGAGTACATCTCAGTTGGTACTAGTCTTATTTCAAGCACTTGCTAGTCTCATGAAGCTATTAGCCACTGTCTTGGGTGTTCCAACTATGGAATCTACAAACCTGTCCTGTATTCTGAGTTCCACAGCTGGAATCCAACTGCTACTAAGATCTAACATTCATCCTCTTGTATAATCTGTCACTCATAGTGGTAGCAATTATCTGTAAAAGTATGAGACAAAGATTTTACCCCATTACTCACATATCTTTATGGATTTCTACTTGCCAAATGAAAGGCAGCATGATTAGCATAAATCTTGGAGTCACAGATAATTAGACAGATAATTGAATCCAGGCTTCATGGCTAATTTGTATGCAATTTGGGACAAGTTACTTAACCTTCGTGAGAGTCTGTTTTCTCATCTAAAATTGGGAACACAGTCTTTCCTTCTGGGTTTGTTATAGGAAGACGTTGCTATTATTTCTCGCACAGTGCATGACCCATAGTAATGTCACAATAAATGGTAACTGGGCCATTAACATGACATTCAAGTTTCTCCATGACCTGTTTCTAATATACCTTCCCAAATTTGTGTCCCACTCTGACTTGTACTCTCATTCATCTATGCCTTCATACTTTCATTCTTCAAAAAACAAGTACTGTGAGCTGGGCCCCATCACTAAAACTTTACTTAAAGAGTTTACTTCTTTATTTACTTATTTGCTCGTTTGTTTCTTCGAGACGAATTGATTAAACATTGACTTTGTGCTGACTTCTTTTTAGATGCTTGAGATAAATTGCTGAATAAAACAGACAAAACATTTGCTCTTGAGAAATGGACATTTTAGTTGGGAAGACAGAAAACAAAGAGTAAACATAATTAATTAGAGAATGATAAAGAATAGGAGAAGCCTATTGTGCTGTGAGGAAAAAACAAAAACAGAACAGGGTCAGTGAGATTGAGGAGGGGAGGAGTCTCTTACCCACTGTTAGCATCCTGGATACAACAGTTTCTCTTATGCATTCACAATAGTACATAACTAGTGCTTTGAACATAATAAGGACTAAACAGAGAACTAATGAAATCAGTGGGAATGCATGGGGAAATGAGATCTAATTTCTAACTAAACAGTTTAGACATGTACTTTATGAACACTTTCTATGTTAAATTGGAGCCCTTTTGATATTCTCTAGCAGAGTTCTTGGAGCTGGCATTTTAATGGGTACCTTTGTTTCCCCACAATTTTAGTCCTTCTGATAGGGTGCAAGGAAATAATTATAGGGGTGGGGTATGGATCCTGTGCTAATTGGAACTGAGCGCTTATGTAACTATGGATAGTTATAGTTCTATACAAACAACATAGTGGGGCTGGTAGTTAGCCCCCGAATTTTGGAGCAAAGTCAAGCAGTCTTAAATATGTGAATGTATCTTAGACTCTCCAAGAAGACTACTGCATATAATACACAGCATTTCTTAAAATTAATTAACCATAGAACTCCTGGTGTATAGAGAAATTTGAGTTTAGGTAAATGTACATTTGGAAATGATATTCTAAAAAACAAATGGTAATGTAGTCAGAAGTATTTAGATTATAAAGAGGAAGGTCATATAATTTATCATTTAAGACAGACATTTTTGAGAATGAAATGGCACTGTTAATAACTATGCCAGGAAAGCAGGAGTCAAACAAGTTTACCCCAGTAAATTAGAACATGTGGTCGCTGTAGTTACAGTTTACTGCACATTCGTATCTTTCCCCCAAATACACTTTCTAGTTTCTCCCGCTCCCTTGGGAGGTGGGTCCAGGGAAGCCATGTGTGAAAGGAGGCAGAATAGCTGCGCTCCTTTTGGAGGGAGGTCTTTTGAAATCCTCAGCAATGCAATGCACCATAAAAAAGAAAATTAAAAATGAAAACTTCGAGGAAATATGTGTTTAGCCTTTTCAAGCAAAATAAGGAATTAGGTCTCCCTGAAGATGCTAATTTACTGAGACTTTTCAGCTTAAGGAATTACTTTGGTTACCTTTCCAGAGATATTATAAAAAAGATCATCTTAGATATATTGATAAATTTGTGGCTGTGTTTGATATGGGGATCACTATCAATACCTATGGAGTAAGGTTTAAAAAACCTTTTTAATGGGCTTGGAATTTTATAATAAAAAGTAAACAATAAGAATATAATGTTCATTAAACAACAAAATAAATTTTGCATTTTAGTAAATACATGAGTGCTCACTTGTATATTTACATTTTGTGCATCTCACTGTAAAAACCTATACTAAACTAAGGAATATATCAAACTACAGTCTTTTGCAACAAGTTCTATTTTTGTTCTTCATGTAAATAGTCAACCAATAACTTGCCATTCTCAAAGTGGAATTCAGTATTCCTTATATTAATTATAGCCTTCCTTCAGCAAACAGTTTTTAAACACAGCATCTAAATTCACGATCATTGGGCACTAAAAAAAAGAAATGCTATTCAGAAATGCTCCATAAGCTAAATGGGGTAATATTTTTATAGACTTTTGGATAAATGTTGTATGACTCTCAGAAGAGAGAAGTTCTAATTTTATTAAAGAACATTTTGTCCTCAAATCTCCTTTCCAAATTCAATAAATAGAGAAAGCCCCCCAGTGCAAAAGCATGAAGTGCCTACGTATCCACCAGAAAATAATTATGTTAAGGAGACAGTAATATTTGTAACATTTAAAGAAATTCATTATTAAAGAGAAAACTTCTCTGAGTTGGGGTGAAGGACAATCACATTGTAGTTTTTCTGAAACAGCATGAACATCATGATTTGCATTTTCTGTTTCCTTTGACCTGATAGTCTGATTGTCTCTAAATGAAATAACTGGCCTTGATGTGTATAGACAGAGGACATGGTTACCCTGGCAACAGGTACCATGGACCACATGTGACCCTTCTCCAAAGAAAATCTATGCCTCTTTTTTAAAACATAAAACAAAACAAAACAAAGTCTACTGTCTCCTACTTAAAACAGAACAAAATAAAATCCCAGTTTATTAACACTAACAGAAGAACATTCCCAACTAATTTCAGCTTCTTTATTTAGCAAACTGTTTTCCTGTGGATTTTGAAATGGATCAACATCACTTCTTTGTGTTAATCTCATCACCATGAGTAATCCAATTGGTTGGGTAAATTTAAAGTACTGAAAACTCTTTCTGGCATTCACAGTCTGAAGGTCCAGCAGAGGGAGCCCACACATTACTGCTGTTTTTTAAATGTCAGTCTAAAATGATGATACAATTTTAAAAGTTCCAGTAATAGAACTTTCGATATTTTGGGACTCTAGAGATAACTACATGGCAAAGTGTAAATCCTCTAATGTCATTTTGTTATTGTTGATGTTTAAATCTAATGAAGTGCCAGTATTTTTTAACATGTTTATGTAAGTAAAGAGTTTTTAGATCTATTTATGCAACCAATTCAAGGCTACCTAATGGGATAGATCTAACCTTTATTTCAGATTTCCCAAAAGTTTTTAGTCATATCCACATATCCATAAACACGCATCTCCTAAAATGTTGGCTGCAGACAACCAGGGCACACCCATGAAAAATGTCATGGAATAATATTTTAACTGAGAATAAAAAACATGAGGAATCCCTAGCTGGTTCCGTAAAAAGAACACAAGTAGTTTTCACGGCATTGTTTTCATGTCACGAAAGATGTCTTTGAAAATGACATGCCTTCCATGGGAAGCTGTGGGGCCCCAGGGCCATCCTTGCTCCTAGAAGATACACAGACATGCTAGGTGATGCTCATCATCAGCCAACAGTCACTTGTCCAATCTTTTCCTTCAAAAATGTTACTTGATTTCCTTCTCTCTTCTGGTTACTGTTTCAAGTTTGGAGAGCAGAAGCATAATAAAAATAGCTACCATATATTGTGTTGTTATGATGATGTAGACACTGTGATGCATTCTCTCTTCCTAAGGGTTACAATAGCTAATTTACTGATGAAAAACTATGTATCTCAGAGAACTTAAATAAATTGCCTACAGTCCCAAAGGTAGTAATTGACAGTTTGCATTTGAATGCAAGTCTCTAAGACCCTGCAGTGCCCACTGGTAACCACTGTGGAATACTGCCTTACTAGACTCAGGAGATTCACAGCCCATCAATTTCACTCTTGTTTCTACTAAAACAAGAATTTCTTGTCCTTAGTGCAAAGACTTCTAGAAAGGAAAATGAAAAGTGGAAAATATTTGAGTGTTTATCATGAGCCAGTCACCACATTAGATGCCTTATATGTCTTATTTAATCTTTACAGCAGCCCTAGGAGGCACATATTATCCACATTTTACAGGTGAAGAAATGGAGGCCCAGGAGATTATACAATATACCCAAGATATAACATGAACTCAGGATTTGAATCTAGATCTTTCTGATTTTAAAATCTTCATGGTCATCCTGCTTCTAATTATGCAATTATTTCTTTCAACAGTTTCTCAAAAATAAAAAGTGCCTCAAGTAGTAATTTGGAGTTAGCTCAGTAAGAAGAATTTTTAAGGAAATTTTCTAACCTTCAACTCAAATATTCATTCACAATTAAGTTTCTTTCTTTCTTTCTTCTTTCTTTCTTTCTTTCTTTCTTTCTTTCTTTCTTTCTTTCTTTCTTTCTTTCTTTCTTTCTTTCTTTCTCTCTCTCTCTCTCTCTTTCTTTCTTTCTTTCTTTGTAAATTTATATTAATTTTTACATAGAAACATGGTTAATTTTTACATAGAAACCATGTTTCTCATCATATAATCTAAACAGAACCTGTTAACTGAAACAATCATAGGGTTTAAAAACTGCAGTCAGTGGGCCTTAGTACTCATTAAGTCTGATTCTCTTAGTTTATTAGTGAGAAAACTGAGGCCCAGAGGAATTGACTTGGTTGATTTCCTATCATTACTAAGTGACAGCACAGAACTACCATTCTAATCCAGGAAAGCAACATTCCCCTTACCCTGCTTCAAAAAGGATTTAAGATGACTTGTATTAGAAACAGATCTAATCCTCGAGTAGTGACCTGGGTCATAACCTGACATTGAGTTTGGAAAAGTTAAAGTCAGTTTTATGAGGCCAGTGCTGGATTGTACTCATGGCATGAAAATAAAAACTAAGGCAAGTTTTATTCAAAGGTAAAAAAAATAAAATGGACTCACTACTCAAAATTTAATTAGTTTCAAAATTCTTTTAAGATCAAACTAATGAGCCAAAGATAAAATTTATAGAGTTTTTAATTTGGGTAAAACAGCAAGTTGGACTATATAATGAGTATTGCAGTATCAAGTTCAGAAGATGTGATTATGTCATTGATTTACTATGCCACAACACTAATTTTAGCTACACATGTATATTGTACATTTTAATTCAGCATTGCATACAATTTTTGTGGCTCCCTTCTGTTATTTGCAGGTGGACAGTTTCCACAGGTAAGTTTCAAAACACACACATGTGTACAAGCACACACATGAACACACACAGTTTTTAAAGCAATCCATGACACCTGCCATGTGTTTAGAGTCACAGCAGAAAATTTGGGTGTGTGAGGACAGGACAGCAGCTAAATCCTGTTGAGATCCTCACCCCTAATATCTTGAACAGTTCTGAAAAAGTCCAGTCTGTTGGGGTGACAACATCTGATTGGGAAGACAAGTTAGTTTTTAGAGGCCTTGCTTTCATAAAAGTCCCCTAACCCTATCAGTTTATACAGATGTCCATAATATGATCTCAGCAGTGATAAGACTCATGTATAAGAAAGTCTGGCTGAGCCTTAACTACGTTATTGGTTGAGTATGTACCCCCTAAACTTTCAGTACTGGCCTGCAGCAGAGAAAAATTAGTCAACCACAAAGTAATTGTATGCTAGGAGTGACTCAAAGGGAACTGCAGATGTGGCCTACAGTTTTAGAGGAGCTCATAAGCCATTGGCAGAAATAGGGCCAATGGAAAAATACCCAAGTTCACAAAAATTTAAAAAACAAAGTAAAACTTAAAAATAATATTTTAACCATATTATCATCTACTTTAAGTCATTTTTTATTTGCTACCCATAGCTTAGTATCTGGTAATTGTAGGCATTCCATAATTGTTGATTGAATGGGTAAAACCTGGCAGCCAAGATTTATTGAGCACTTTCTGTGTGCTACACAGTAAGAACTTCTAACTGCATTATCACACTTAAACCCATGATAATTCTATGAGGTCTGGTTGTGGAAACACGACTTCTGTTACATATCCAAGGTCACCCAGTGAGTGTGGGAGGCAGGATTTGAAGCAAGGTCTGGCGCTCCAGGGGGGTTCTTTTGATCACTAGGATACAAATCCTTAAAACAGGTTAAACTTGGAGTGTTTCTATCAGGAGCTAAAGTGTTGGTGAACTCTTGTCCTGTTCACACAAACTTTGTTATTTTTTTTAATGGTAATGATTATAGCATGGTCATATTGTTGCTGCAAGTTTTACTGGCTTATGTAAGGTATTTTATTTGGTTTTCTATAAATGCCTCTTTAAGAAACACAGGGACACTGGACTTAAATGTAACTTCAGGTCACTCGTCCAAAAATTGCTGTGAAAATGTCGCTTCCCATGGGTAAAAGATAAATTCAGGATATAGGAATTGATGCACAACATTTTAATTCTTGCTACAAAGCCCAGGCTTCTGCGCATAAATGGGCTTTACATCATGTCATGTTATAGCAGTCTACAACTGTGTCACCTGGGTGTCACCTTACTGACATTCAAATTCCAGGAGAGCTAGAAAAATTTCTTTTCCCATTAAACAGTACTTTAAACAAAACTTAAACCCAAAGTGGGATTTGGAGCTCACCTCTGAGCTCACGGAAATGTGAAGACGGTCTAAGACCAGGTCAAAGTGGTCAAATCGCTTGGAATTCGGTCTGATATTTTTTCCTTGTTAATTAAAAAAGGAATTATTTTCTCTTGCCAGTGAGTAGCCTTTGGATTGGGAATATTGTATAACCCAAGAAACCATCTTAATAAATTAGTCAGGAAATATGTTGTTCAAGCAATCTTGTTTTTTGGCCTTTGGGGAGAATATACGGATAAGTGATCCAGGGGGGAGGGTGGGGCAGGAAATCTGCAAGATGAATGTTGGAGAACTGCGTTCTTTGTGCATTCAGGATCCACCATAATTCATTGTACTGGTCAGATGCTTATAAAACAACTTCTAGTATGTTGGATCCATAAAAGACACTTATCACTTTTAGAATAGTTTACTGCCTAAGAAAATCATTTGTTACATAATTGAATAGATTAATATTTCTTCCTATATGTCCTTCCATGATGCCATAAAACAAATTAGCTCTATTTTTTAATTTTGAATTCCTTTTTCTCACGGGATGCAAGTTGAGACAAAATATGTCCTAACTGGCCATTCCTCTGCAGATGACCTCTTTCATTTGGTATAAATATGGATAAGTGTCTTGCTTAGCCCAAGTCATTCCTTTGAAAATAGCTTGAGTTAAACGTGATTTTCAAGTGACAGTCTTGAGATGGAATCTAGAAACAACTAGATTAAGCTACCTCTTTAATCACAGAATCTCTTGTTTGAAAGGTACCTCAAAAGGCCACACAGTATAACCACATTAACTACAGTTTACCATTAACTACAATCAGTCAATATTCATGGAATACTTGCCAGCACCTATGCTCCAAATTTGTTTAATTAAAAAACAAAAATTTAATTTGATTCCCTGTGCTTTTATTGTCACTTCAGGACCCTCTAAACAGTTCCTGCTCAATGCTATTTAAGATACAGCACGATAGTGGTCAGGCAAGGAACATGTCTGTGGAAATTTTGATGACAGAGTGGTATTGTGTGACCACTGACAGGCTATGTTGCCCATTAACTGCACAAAGGGGCTTGTCAGGAGAAGGTTGTCTGGGTTCAAACGTGGCTGTGATGTTTGCTAGCTCTGCGATCTCTGGTGCTGTACAAGTCTCTAAGTCTCTCAGTTTCCTACTGTATCAAAAGGGATAGCAATGCACTGGTCTCACAAGTTTGTGTAAAGGTCAAATGCAAAAGCACACATGCACAACTTAGCATGGCTCCTTGCCCACAGTGCGTGCTCAGTTCACGCAGCTGTTACATAGAACACGATTATGTGATTATCATACTGTGGCCCTTGTGACAGCGTAGTGTCTGCCACATAATGGGTGCTCAGCCCACATTTATCAAGTGAGTGAATGAACAAATGAGGGAGACAGCTCCTCTACTGTGAGAAAAGTTGATCAGAATGTGTGCAGTCAGCTCAGACATTTGCTATACAACACCTCCGGGCACAACCTGTATTCCCAAGTAAGTTGATAAAGTTGTCAAACTCGGTCAGTAATCTCTACTCTTTTCTGGAATTCTAGATCTTGACTACAAGGTAGTTGAGGTTTAGGGGCAAACGCAGCATGCGGTAATTTTACCTGGTAGAAAAGCTGCCATTTTTATGTACAGCTAAACATAGGAGTCTTGGCTCAGACTGGCTTCATGGTCCAAAGAGGTCTGGTAGGTTCGAAGCAAATAAAATGAACAACAGCTTTTGTTTAAATAAGGCCATGCAGAGACATGGATTCAGCGTCCTTACATTGATTGTAGGTGGTGTTTACATTTCAAGATACAAAGTGGTGTTGGCTAATTTCCACAGTAGAAAGTTGCCCTAGTGAATATTTTCAGTAATTTCTTTTTCTTCCTTGTTCTTAATAAAGAAAAAATATTTGAATATCTGATATGAGTGATTGAAGCATGCAAATGCAAATAAGAAAGACAATTTTATTGCAAATCACTAATAACAATAAAAAAGACATTAATTAAAAAGAAATAAGACATAAATTTTTGAAAAAGAAGTTTTTCACATATATTTTTGAAATATTGAGGGATTATGGTATTTTACATTCTTAAATTAACAAATTCTTAAAAGCTTTATTATATTATCATCTATCACTTTTATCGTGGGTTGGTTTATTTCAGCACAACAGCTATTTTTTGAGCACTTACTCTGTACTAATGATTTGGTCCCTGAGGGGATTGCACAACTTGGGGAATAAAGCTAGTTTTAGTTAGAAGACAGTAAGTGCTGTGATGAGTAGGAGGACATTATAAGAGAAACCAAACATAGGTCAGAGAGGTTAGAAAAAGTTTCCTAAAGGAGATGAAACTTGAGTCGTGTTTTGAAAGATGAGTAGGACTTAGTCAGAAGGTGGAACGGGGCATTTCAGGTAAAGGGAGCCAAAGACACGTGGGAAGAAACATGCTGCTCATGAGGAACTGCAAGTCACAGGACCCTCAGGAGGCACGCTGTCGGGGGGAGAGGGCAGAAGATATGAGGGCAGCGGGCTGGGTCAGTCCATTTACTTTACTTCATTAGTGTGATCAAATCACAGTGTGCCAGCATTTTCAAACTGTGTTCCACTGCTTGTTAGTAGCTGTTACTTTGGGGAAAGCAAGAGATCATGAGTCAAACACTTACGGGCCATGTTTTGTTATACAATATTGTGTGTTTCTTTACTTCAAGTATTTTCAGGACCTTTATTATGTCGATGGCCTTTGTGATTTTGCAAGAGAAGGACACAGTATGCAGCGTTTTCTAAACTTACCTGGACACAGCTCATCTTGTAGCTTTGTGTAGCATCTTGCAGGATTTGAAGCATTTTCTGAACTTTTTTCAGCAGGTCCTCTTGCAGGACTTGCATTTCATGGAAAACCCTTTTGGCAAAAGTGCATTCTAGTAGAAAGGTAGAGGAAGAATGTGAAAGGGGAAAATTAGATGGAGGCAGATTAATTATGATCTCATTGTCATAGTCCTGGAGTGGCCTAGAGAGGGACAGGGCAGAACCAACCTTCATTAGTAGACAACAAAGATGAAGAGCAGGTGATTGATTGAAAGCATTTTGGAATCTATGTGAAACACGGATCTGGTGATTGCCTTCTCCCATTAAATTAGGAGGTTAAAGTCAGCAGGACTAGGCAATTGATGGCCTATGAAGGGTGAAGAGAGGATGAGTGAATCAATACTGACTCAGGTTCCTGATCTGGGAAAGTGGGTGACAAGTGGTATTTTCAGTGAGACCTGAAATACTAGAGGAACAACTTGGATCTAAGAGTGCTGGGAAGTAGGCTTTTAGACATGTAAATGTTAATGTGTCCAGGGAACAAGTTGAATATTTAAGTGGATGTGGGAGACAGGAGCACACAGCAGTAGTTCGGTCCGTGTGAGTGGATGAGATTACTCATCCAGGGAGGAATATGGGTCATTTTACCAAAAAGCAATTTGCAAAAAGCTGTCCTTCTCAGGGAATTGCTTTCAGAGAATTATCCATTTAGGAAATTGCCTTTTGGCTAATTGTACACTGGCAAACCATCTGTAGGCAAATTGACCTAGAGCCACCAGGAAAGCTGTAGGGCACGAGAGGATTCAGGACAAAGATGAACCTTTGAATTAAGACATGGCAGATTCAAAGAAAAAAACTCAGAAAAAAGAAATGAAGGACTATGGAATGAAAGGATATATTTTCACTAGCATAATTTGTTCTGCCAAACAAGTATTTATTTACATGAAAATGTCTGCCTCAACAGAAGAATTAATACCAAACTCTTTAAGCTGCAAGATAGGTGGGAAGCTGTGTTTGTTCTGAAATGTGCTTGAATAAATGGTCCAAGGTCAGGATTAACTGAACTTCTTTATCTCTAACAACAGTACCCTGTTACCGGTGTTATCCATGCCTACTGTGTATTTTTAACATAGCTCAGACTAAGCCTAGATCTTCTTGCCTATAATAGTGATGACTGTACACTGCTAGACACATTACATGCACATAATAGCAGCCAACATGCTTCAAGATAGAAATAATATGACTTTTATTTTTGATATCTCTTGCTTAAGTAAGAAATGATGATGATTCTTGGATTCTAATTTTGTACTCTTTAGTGAAATCATGGGTTTCTTCAGCAATGATCCGTCATCTTCAGAATTAACTGTGCCTTGTATAGCTGCTGCTGCTGCGCTAAGATCTGCGCCTAAGATCTCAGATTATCACCAAGGAGTAAGTGTGTGGCCTTGTGTGGGGGGACTGTGTGCCCATTAGAATGAGCAGAAGACAGGCTTTCTAGGCCCAAGTTTTGTTTATTTATCTTTATTTTTATTTTAGAAAGAACACTTAACATGATATCTATCTTTGTAACAAATTTTTTAAGTGTGCGATACAGGATTGTTGATTACAGGGACAATATTGTAGAGCAAATCTCTAGAACTTAGTCATCTCACATAGTTGAGACTTTATGCCTGTTGCTTAGAAACTCCCCACTTCCCTTCCCCTCTATCCTTTGTCAATCACCATTCTAGTCTCATTCTATGAGTTAGGCTATTTTAGATACCATGGATAAGTGAAGTCATGCAGTATTTGTTTTGCCACGACCGGCTTATTTTATTTAGAAAAATGTCCTCATGGTTTGGCCATGTTGTCACATACCACCACACACTGGATTGCTTTTTAGCAAAAAGAAAGGAAAGGAGTATATATCGAGTTCTTTTGCAAGTGGCTGTAAAGCAGGGAAGATAAGCTAGATCAGAGGCCTAGCAGGAAAGCAGAGGACAAGCTGGGTGTCGACAGTAGCTGCTCATTCTCTGAACTCCCTGAAGTTTGAGTTTCAATTATTCAGATAGGCAATGATGATCCATTCCTTAAATGAAAGCCTTGGGTTGCAAACTTCTAAAAAGAGAAAACAAATACTGGGAAACCATGTTTGAATGATATCAACATCCACGAATTAAAGAAATGTTCTAATACTTTATCCACCTAAATCCAGGCAGCCAGACATTGGTGTCCTGCACGTTCTTTAGAGATGAAGTATTTCCTCCACATTGTGCTGGGCCAGTCCAGCCTGGCATCTAAGGGCATGCTGTGCCCATCCTTTTAGCCATACAGATTCTATCTGTCCTTTATGATTTAGCTGAAAGTTCCTTTTGTCCATGAAGATTCTCCTGACTTCTCTTGTTAATATCTCATTGCTCTATATCATTAGTTCATTCCAAATATATTTATTGACTGTCCATTATGTGTCAGACTCAATTCTTGGTCAAGGGTTATAGCAGTGAACAAAACCAAGCCCCCTTTCTCAAAGAACTTACATTCTAGAAGGAGAAATTGAGTAAGAAAATAAATAATCTCTTTGTCTCTAGATAGATAGACAGAGAGAGATAGAAATGGATAGATGGCTGGAAGGACAGATGGATAGATGGAGATAAAGTTGATAAAGGCTATAAGAAAAAAATAGGAAATAAATAAATAATAATACTAGCAGATAAAGAAAATGCGAGTGAGTGATCAGCATGTGTGGCGAAGGAGGGCTGACAAGCAGGACTTATTATTATTAGCGTTTGCTGCCATATTGTGAACTGCTTGAAGAGAAGTGCTCTGTTCTGTTTCTCCTATGCTCTCATCAGTGCCCGAGCACAGGGCTGGATATAGGCAACAGGCTTAACAGATGTTTGTTTATTGACACAGTTTTTCACTTTTCATCCGGATGTTTTGGCATGACAGAGGTGCAGCTTTAGTTTCCATTGAAATATCAAATTGGTCTAAATAGGCTGGGCTAGAAGTTTGGTTTCATGTTTGTATGCAGAGCAATATGCTCTAAATAAATCCAAGGGGATTCAGTTACAATTTTTGGCAGCAGTTTCTCCTTTGTGCTTCTATTTTTACCTTTCTTGGTTTTCCCTTATGTCCTTCCATTACTGAGATTTCCGAGTGCAATTAGTGTGGCTCCACACAGTGACCTTTTGCCTTTGCCCTGAACAGATGATAAAGCTGAACCAAAGGAAAGGAGGATCACAACAGAGGCCACTGAAGAGCACTCTCTGGGCCTGGGAGGAGTGGGAGCATGTAGGGGTGATGTTCTCGTCCATTTATATCTCACCCCCTTCAGATCTCACTGAACCTGCTGGAGAAGGGCACAGGCTAACAACAAGAAAGACTTTTGCCTCAGGAGTTACCAGGGGCAGTGCCAGGAAGGAGAAAAGCGGAGAGAGAATGGAGGAGGGAGGGGGAAAAAGGATCTCAGGATAGGGGGTCAAAAACAAACCAGGCCAGAAAAATGCTTTTCCTAGCTTTTGTATGAGACATGGCATCCCCAGAGAGAATTTCTTAAACTCAGTGAACTTTCAAATGGCATTAGAAAGGTTTCCACCTGGAGTCTGGGGAGAATTTATAGTATCCTTGGAAAGGGTTTTTAAACATCTCTAGCCTGCAAAGAAACTAAAACAACAATCTCCTTTGCTCTGTGCTGTTTGTATTTCCCCTCCTGTTTATTAATGCAGTATAACTTTATCAACACAAATGAGAACTGCACGAACTGGGCCTCCGTGAACACAGGCCTTCTGCCCGCACTGTCTAATTTCACCTCACCATGATCCCCGGGAGGGAGACACGGTTACTTCTCTGTCACAGAGGAAGAAACCCAAGTCTGAAGAGATTAAGAGCCTTCCCCCAAGCACACAGCAGCTGTGTCAGAAAGGAGATTCGAACCCAGGTCTCTGGGGTCACAGTCAGAGTCCATGAATTCTTTATGTCTTTTAACAGGAATCAAATTGTTCAGGTGAGAAATTACAAGTATAGTGCTGATGGCTGAAAATAGAGTTACTGTTCTCCCCATCACACACACACACACAAACACACACACAGCCTGGATGTAGAGGGATGTAAATAGAATAACAGGTCATGTTACCGTCTGTCCTTGCCTGGATCCATATGGATCTTCTGCCTAATTTCTTTTTCCTGCTTGGATTCCTCTCAGGCCGTGGGCACGCAGGCTGGCTTTTATAACCGTGATGATTTATAGTCATGTTTTACTTGGTTTGCCATGTAGGAACTTATCCCAAAGATCTCCAACCCCCTGAAGGTGTCAAACAACCTTACCATGGGATTGGAAGGTAATTTTTATGAAAATCAGGCAAGACAGTGAAGAAAAGTAAGTGAGAGAAGATTCTATTAAATAGACTTCAGCGGTAAAGATTAAAAGTGAAAAATAAAATTTGCTTTAGGTGCTCAGTTACTGAAATCCTGATTTGGAGCCTGCCCTTCAACATACAAATTATAAAAGTACAGTGAAAATATTATGAGAGTGTGTCAGCTGACTTCTAGTTGAAAGCCACTGTGACCTGGGGAAGTCCTTGAGTTATAGTTTCCTCGTCTGCAAAATAAAGGGATTTATTTTAGATCATTTTGTGTCAAATTTTACGTTCTTTTAAAATTTCCCTTGTTTAAAGTTATGTTTTTTGAGCCTCTAAAATGACTCAAATAATATTCTAAATATTCTTTTTAAATATTTTATTTTAAAAATTACTATCTGAAGATTGGACTAAGTGTACAAGGAGGCCTAACCTGTATTTTGTGTTCATAATTCATCTAGAATCACATGGATAGAATTATCCTCACTGCCGTGGCTATTTGTAGAAAATGGATCCATTTGGGGGTCATGAGCATGAAGTCTGGAGGTTCAGGGCAGTGACACTTGCTCTCTTGCTGAGGAGATTTCAGAAACATCGTGCAGCCTAGAAAAGCGGCCCTCAGGACCTGTCACCTAGTGAAACTGACAGAGCAGCCTGTGAGGAGGCCGCCAGCCAGGGACACAGGCACACAGCAAGTGAGGGGCGCCAACAGCCTGCTGCTTTTGGTGAGCAAATGCAACAGCCTCAGCCAACAGCCACCAGAACAGCTGTCATGCTGAGGTCACAGCACAAGGTTACAGGACACAGCATCCGGGAAGCATTATAAGGACAGGTAACACTTCAGCAATAGCTAAAGATCAGAGAGAAAAGAGATCTTTTCAGCTGAGTGGAAGACAGAGACATAAGGAAATATTTATAGCAAACGATTTCCAGTGTAATCTAGAAATGTTCTGTGGCAGTCATTGAAACTTTGTAGTGAAACCACAGTAATTCTTTGGTCTCAGTTCTTAGTGGGGACTTTGGGTATACATGAAAAACAGAGACTTTGACCAAACTGAGCTCCAGACAAGCAAAAAGTAATTCAGCAGATGGCTGTGCATTTCTGAATTCTCAAGTATTACTGAGCCTCGTACCCTTGGATCACACGTTGTATCCCATTGGTATTAGAGATTGTGGCTTTTCCTTTCCTTGCTGTGTGACCGTCTGGTGTGGTGTGTATCTGTGTTTTTCCTCTTTTTAGTACAGGATTCATCAAAGTAATGTGTATATTTCTTTAAATTCTGCTGTTTAGAAATGTGTTTATCTTATGGGTTTTATGATCTTTCCTTTTAGAAATTGACTTGAATAATTTTGATGTTAAAACCTTTATTTGATTTTTAAAACATTTTATGAACATTCTTTCTCACTTCTGACTGACCCCGTAACTACAAGATATGTAATAGTGCCTGTGTGGAATTTGAGGGACATTGTCACTTTGCTTATAGTGGGTCTTAGGGTGTCATATGACAATCATCCTTAAAATGAATGAAAACATATTCTTAGAGGGAATTTTGGTCAATTTGAGAATGTTGTCTTTTGGGAAATCTGATACTCATCAACCAAGGCTGGGGATTACTGTTCTGAAATTGTAATTTTGCATAGCAGTGATCTTAGAAAATGTCTACAGTGTTTGTAGCTGCCCCAGAATCTTTCTTTTTAAATGAAGAATTGGCCAGAATTGAGAGCTGTGTCTGTAGAGGAAAGTTCCACAGGCTGGTGATACTTGCAGGAGGAAAACAGGGAGGCCTGGTTCCATCGACTGTGAAATTAGAACACAAGTGAAAGGACAGGGAGGGAGTGAGGCTGGGGGTATAATGACCGGGGACACCAAGCCCACTCACGGCTAACCAAAGATAAGGTGGGGGATGATAGACATTTCTTCCTTATGTGAAGTGCAGTTCCTTTGCGGGAACAGATGCAGGAGATCTGAAGGGAAAAATCCCACTCTTCAGGCTATGGCAAGAGATAATCACTGGTGTGCCTGGGCACTACGAGTCCCAGGCCCTCCCCAGTAGGAGGAGTTCCCACTCTACACGGTGGAGACCAATGGAAGCAGGAGAAGCCTCAGCATGCGGGAGGCCAATCTGAGGAGCTGTTCCCATGGCTCATTCCTGACCCCTGCACCTGGTTGCCTTCCTCACAGGTGGGTGCCTGGAAGTAGCAAATTTGGTTGGGGAGGGGACAGCAGAGATAGCAAAAGTTGTAGACAGAAATAAGAATATGGTGCTACAGCGGGTAGCAGGGGATTCTCTGAGCAGCAGCAGGACAGGAGGCCAGGGGTATCTCCATAAGCACCTAGCCACCAAGAGAAGCGAGGCAATTGAGGGGCACCCCAGAGGGAAGAATTGGAGGGGCTGTTGTTCCAGGGACTCCACTCTGTTGTCCCTGTTTTGTTCTGTAACTGCATCTAGGCCTCGAGAAAAGCTTTTACGAGTGAAACAG
Organism: Camelus bactrianus; assembly: GCF_048773025.1. NCBI lineage: Eukaryota > Metazoa > Chordata > Mammalia > Artiodactyla > Camelidae > Camelus > Camelus bactrianus. The sequence continues at coordinate 91,650,819 of NC_133546.1, forward strand.
AATTTTGGAAGAATGAATGACGAGTGAGAAGAATGAGTAAAGAACTTACACTGAATATTAGAGGGCTCTGTGTCCATTGACTTGTTAGATTATGCCTTGTTTTGTATGTTTGCTAGCAACTCATTTTAAGAAAACTGAAAATAAAAAATAATGTGTCTTCCTTTCATGCCATTCCATGGTTCAAAAGCATTTTCACATGTTTTACATCATTTATAAAAAGAAAAAATTACGAGATAAACAAGGTTTGTTTTTCCAAATTTGTGGATTAAGAAACCAAGCTCAGGATGATGGTTAAGTTACTGTTCAAGGTTACATAGTCTGTAAGTGAATCAAGGTTTGATTCCAGTTCTTCTTTGCTTTTATTTTATTATGTTTCTTTTTGGTTTGGATAGTTTACACATTCACATGATTAAAAAATCCAACTGTAACAGCATTAAGAAGTCCCTCTCCAGCACCTGTCCATGTCTACTATAGTCACGCCCCCTTTTATAAATAAAAGATATCATACTATGTACCCTTTTTTATGACTTTTTTTTGATGCAGTTAGTAATTTATCCTGGAGCGCTTCCCAGGACCACGCACAAAGTGCCCCCTCCTTGCTTTATGTCGCTGTATGCTGCTCCCTTGGGTGGAGGGTTCACAGGGTATAAGTTTGAGTTTGATAACATTTGGGTTTTTTTCTATTACAAACAAGGTTTTAGTGAAGAGTTGCACATACATCATTTCATTTTATACATATGCTTCTGTAGGATAATTCCTCAAAGCAAAGTCTTGGGTAGAGGATAAGTGCATTTATAATTAAATAAAAATTGCCAAATTTCTCTTCATAGGAGTTACACTATTTTACACTTTCACCTGTAATATGTAAGACCGTCAGTTTCTTCATAAAATTGCCTGCAAATTGGTATTGTCTAACTTTGAATTTATGCCATTATGATTGTTTAGGCTAATTGCTTGGTGTAACCCTAATTTGCCTTTTTGGGGAAATTTCTCCTTTTGATTTTAATTTTTTATTGAAATATATGTGATTTACAATATTACATTAATTTCAGGTGCACAACATAGTGATTCTAAATTTTTATAGTTTGTGCTCCATTTAAAGTTATCATAAAGTGTTGGCTATATTGTCTGTGCTGTACAATATGCCCTTGTAGCTGATTTATTTTATACATAGTAGTTGTACCTCTTAGTTCCCTATCTCTGAATTTCCCCTCCCCCTTCTCTCTACCCACTGGTAACCACCAGTTTGTTCTCTTTATCTATGATTCAGTTTCTGTTTTGTTATATTCATGCTTTTATTTTTTTAGATTCCACATATAATTGATAACATACAATATTTTTCTCTGTTTGATTTATTTCACTAAGTATAATACTCTCCAGGTCCATCCATGTTGTTGCAAATGGCAAAATTTCATTCTTTTTTATGGCTGAGTAGCATTCCATTATATATATATAAATCACATCCTTCTTTATCCATTCATTTATTGTTGGACACTTACATTGCTGCCATATCTTGGCTATTGTAAATAATGCTGCTATAAACATTGGGGTGCATGTATCTTTTCCAATTAGTGTTTTTGTTTTCTTTACTTATATACCCAGGAGTAGAATTTCTGGATCAAATGGCAGTTCTACTTTTAGTTTTTTTGAGGAACCTCCATACTGTTTTCCACAGTGGCTGCACCAATTTACATTCCCACCAACAGTGTACAAGGGTTCCCTTTTCTCAACATCCTCACCAACATCTGTTATTTGTGGTCTTTTTTGATGATAACCATTCTGACAGTTGTGAGGTGATATCTCATTATGGTTTTGATTTACTTTTCTCTGATTAGCAATGTTGAGCACCATTTCATGTGTCTGTCGGCTATCTGTGTGTCTTCTTTGGAAATATGTTCAGATCTTCTGTCCAATTTTTAATTATTTGTTTTTTTAAATATTGATTTGTATGAGCTGTTTATATATTTTGGATACTAACCCCTTGTTGGTCATATCATTTGCAAATATTTTCTCTCATTTAATAGGTTGACTTATCATTTTGTTGATGGTTTCCTTTACTGTGCAAAAATTTTAAAGTTTACTTAGGTCCCATTTGTTTATTTTTGATTTGTTTCCTTTTCCTGGGGAGACATATCCAAAAAAGTATTGCTACAATTTATATCAAAGAGTGTTCTGCCTATGTTTTCTTTTAGTAGTTTTATGGTGAATGGCCTTTAATCCATTTTGAGTTTCGTTGTGTACGTGCTGTCAGAGAATGTTTTAATTTCAGTCTTTTACAGGTAGCTGTCCAGTTTTCCCAGCGCCACTTACTGAAGAGACTATCTTTTCCCCACTGCATATTCTTGCCTCCTTTGTAATAGATTAGTTGACCATAAATGTGTGGGTTAATATGTAAGCTCTCTATTTTATTCCATTGATCTATGTGTCTGTTTTTGTGCAGATACCATACTGTTTTGATTACTGTAGCTTTGTGGTATAGTATGTAGTCAGATAGTATGATACCTCCTGCTCTGTTCTTCTTTCTCAAGATTGTTTTGACATTTGTCTTTTACACTATGAATTGAGATTAATTTTTTCCTCTATAATTTGTCTTTTGACTTTGCTACTTGTTTCTTTTCTTTTTCAATAATTTTTTTATTGAGTTATAATCAGTTTACAATGTTGTGTCATTTTCCAGTGTAGAGCACAATTTTTCAGTTATACATTAACATACATATATTCATTGTTGCATTCTTTTTCACTGTGAGCTACCACAAGATTTTGTATATATTTCCCTGTGCTATACAGTATAATCTTGTTTATCTATTCTATATATACTTGTCAGTATCTACAAATTTCGAGTTCCAGTCTGTCTCCTCGTTTCTTTTTAATTTGGTATTTAGACATATTTTTTGGTAAACAAAATGATTACTTTTTTTTTTTACAATTTAAAAATGATTCTAGATTTTAAATTAGAAGGGCTTTCTCTAACCTAAGGATATGTTTTCTTCTATTGGCATAACAAGGTATAAAAATAAGATCAAAGCCAATATCTAAAATTTCAATGTCTCCAGGTTAGCATGTTTCATACCAGCACTGGTGGAAGGTTAAATTTCTGCCCTCATTTTCCCATGACACTAGCAGAAACTGTAGTGCAAGACCTTTTCAAATACTTTTATGGGTTTTTCTTTTTTGAAACTTATGTAGATATTTGCAGCATATCTTCTTGAGAAGGTTATCATCATTTGCTAATGCCAATTCTTCACTTGCCAATCTTTCTTAAATCAACTCTGTTTCAAATCAGCAGCCTACATTCCCACTATTCTTCTGAAATTGCTCTTTTCAAGGGCATCTATCACCTTCATGTTGCTTAAACCACTGGTCAATTCTTAGTCCTCATATTAGTTGATCTGAAAGCTACATTTGTCATTAATCATCCTTCTCCTTGAAACATACTTCATTGGTTTCCAGGACACACACTTGCCTGCTTCTTTCCGACTTCATTGGCTACTTCTTCTCTTCAGGCTGCTTTGTGGACTCCTCCTCATATTCCTAATCTCTTGACACTAGGGCTCCTCGGAGTCCAATCTTTTCTCTTCCCTAGCTACCCTCACTCCCTTGGTGGTTACTTCTGTTCTCAAAGCTTCTGCTTCTCATGTCTCTCACCTCCTGAACCTCCCAGATGATACCCAGATTTACATTTCCATTATGGGTCATTCCACTAACTCTAGGGTCATCTATTCAGATGCTTACTAAATGTCTCTTCAGTAAGTTCCTCAAATTTAACATATCTGAAACTAAGCTCCTATTCTTTCTCTTTTCTAAGTCTGTTCATAATTTTCTCCATCTCATTTAACAAACTTAACTTCTCATTTGCTCAGACCTCTCTCACACCCAACATTCAAGCCCCAAGGAAATACTTCTGAACTCAGCTTCAGAATATTTGCCTGACTACTCATCCCCATAGCCTTTGCCCTCATCAAAGCCACCATCGCCTGGGCCACTGAAAGACCCTACTCAGGGGGCTCTAGGCTTTTATCCTTGCCCTCCTACAGAGCAGCTATCCCTTTAAGATGTAAGACATCACATTCCTCTGATTAAAAATTCACAATGGCTTCCCACCTCAGAGTTAAAACCAATGTTATTACACAGGCCGCCAAGGCCATTCATAATCTTCTACCTCCACCCTTTCACTCTGACCTCATCTTCTAATACTGCACTTCTCCAGACTCACAGACCTCCCCACTGCTCCTTGTTTAATAAGCAAGATACTCCCTCACTGTATTAATTTTCTACTGCAGCTGTAAAATATTATCACAAAATTAGTGATTTAAAGCAACACAAATTTATTATCTTACAGTTTTGTAGGTTGCAAGTCTGACACAGGTCTCACTGGGCTAAAATTAATATGTTGGGATGTCTGTATTCTCTTCTGGGGGCTGTAGAGGCAAATCCATTTCCTTTCCTTTTCCAGCTTCTAAAGGTCACCCACATTCATTGGCTTTTGGTGCTTTTTCTCCAACTTCAAAACAAAAATGATAGCATCTCTCTGATCCATCTTCCATAGTCACATATCCCTGTGACCATAGCTGGGAAAGGTGCTTTGATTTTAAGAACCCAGTGTGGTTAGATTGGGCCCACTTGGATAATCTCTTCATCTCAAGGTTGGTAACCTTGTTAATATCTGCAAATTCCCTTTTGCTATGTAAGTTAAACACACTTAAGGTTCCAGGAATTAGGATGTGGATATCTTTGGGAGGAGGGCCATTATTTTGCTTAGCACTTTCATCTCTTTTAATATTTGCTCATAGATCACTTTTCCTATTTAGATCCACCACTACCACAGTATTCCCTCTCTTACATTCCTATTTTTTTGTTCTAATAACAGTAATCATATAATATACAGTGTGGTATATATTAATAATTGTTTTTTTCTGTCCCCCCTCATCAGAGTGTAAGCTGTGTGGTGTCGCCAAAGTTTATGTTTGTTTCATGCTCTACCTGCAACGCCTTGAGCAGTGCCTCAGGATAGCCTCAATAGATACTTGCTGAACGAATGGATGAAAGGAGTGGGGATTAAAACCCAAGGATCCTACCTTGTTTCTAAGGTAGACTTTCCAAATCAAGGGATGAAATACATTTTGAGCCAGTATCCCCATGGATTGATTGTAGAATTTATAAATTTACTTTTACTGATGGACTTATAATAAGTAATGGAATTTACTGGACTTTCACATGTGTACAGTGACATAGTGGATCCTTAGCCCTTATAATAGGGCCTTATTCATAACACAGGATATGATCTAATTTGATCTCAGTTGATCTCACTTGATCTATAGTTTATTGATTTCATAAATATCAAGTTGAAGATGATTCCTTCTATTCCTAGTTTTCTGAGTTTTCTGAGAGTTTGTACCATGAATGGGTGTCACACTTGGTCAGATACTTTTTAAGCATCAGTTGATGTGATCAGATGAGTTCTCTTCTTTAGCCTGTTGATATGGTGGATTATACTGATTGATTTTTAAATATTGAGCCAGACTTGTATCCTTGAAATAAACTCCACATTTTCTTTATATGTTCCTGGATTTTATTTTCTAATATTTTGTTAAGAATTTTTGCTTGTATATTCATGAGGAATATTTGTCTGAAGTTATAATTTTTGTACTATCTTTGTCTTACTTCAGTTTCAGGGTAATAGTGGTTTCATGGAATGAGTTGAGAAGGGTGCCTCCTCCTCTGTTTTCTAGAAGAGATTATGGAGAAGTTCTAGCTGGGGAAAGAAGGCAGGAAAGGGAAATAAAAGACATAAATTAGAAAGGAAGAAATATGCTGTCCCTATTTGCAAGTAACATGATAGTCTATGTACAAAATTCAAGGAAATCTACAAAAAACTTCAAGAACTAAAAAGTGAGTTCAGGAATTTAGAATATAAAGTAAACATTCAAAAATCAATTATGTTTCTGAGTGTTAACAATGAAAACATAGAAACCAAAGTTATATAAAAATACCATTTAAATCCATTCAAAGTTAGTTGTAAATTTAATAAAACATGCAGGACTTGTATGCTGAAAACTACAAAACACTGATGAAATAAATCAAATGAAGAAACAAACCATGTCCATTGATTGAAAGACTCAACATAGTAGAGCATTGCAAAGATGTCAATTCTCCCCAAATTAACATACAGATCCTATAAATATCTCAGGGAGATTTTTTATAGATGTAGACAAAATTATATTGAAAAGCGAAGGAACTAGAATAGCTTAAACAATTTTCAAAAAGAAGAATAAAGTGGGAGAACTCACTCTACCTGAGTTCAAGAATGATGATGTACCACAGAAACCAAGACTGCGGTGGTACTGGTGAAAGGAGAGGCCCAGAGATCACTTGGATAGAATAAAGAACTTAGAAATAAACCCAGACAAATACAGTCAACTGATTTTTTTCTAAAGGTGCAAAAGCAATTTGATGAAAAATGAATAAATTTTTTAATAAACAGTGCTGGAGCAATTGGATGTCCACAAGCAAAAAAAAAAAAAAAAAAGTTTCAACCTAAGCCTCACATGTTATACAAATATTAACTTAAACTGATTAATACGTTTAAATGTGCAATGTAAAACTATAAACATTTTGAAGATGACATAGGAGAAAATTTTCAGTACCTAAAGTGAAAATTTATTAAGGACAACACAAAAAGCATTATTCACACAAAAAATGATAAATTAAACTTTATCAAAATTATAGACTTTTGCTCTAGGAAACCTTATTAAGAAAATTGAAAAGACAAAAGAAGACTTACAGACTGAGAGAAAATATTTGTAAGTGATATATCTGACAGCAGACTCACATCTAAAATATATAACGAACTTTCAAAAATCAATATAAAAGTAGCAAATAATCTAATTAGATTATGAGCATAGAGAAGAAGAGAAATTTCACTGACAGGAGTACATTATGGCAAATTAGTACATGAAAAAAATGTTTAATGTCACTAGCCATTAGCAAAATACAAACTTAGATAACAATGATATATTAAGCCACACCTCTTAGAACAGCTGAAATAAGAAATAGTGACAATACCAAATCAGCATTTGGGAAGGACGTGGGGCAAGTGGATCTCTCATATATTGCTGGTTTGGCAGTTTCTTAAAAGAACTAAATATACATTTATTATAAAATCCAGCAATAGTATTTCTGGGCATTTATTGCACATTTATTGGAAATTTATGTCTACACAAAAACCTGTACACAGATATTTGTAGAAGCTTTATTTGTAATAGCCCCAAACTAGAAGCAACCAAACTGTCCCTTGGGAGGTGACAGTTAAACAAATTGTGGTACATCCATACCATGGAATATTACTCAGTAGTGATAAGGAATGCCTGCACAACTTGGATGGATTTCAAGGACATTACAATGAATGAAAAAAGCCAATCTCAAGAGATCACATGCAACATAATTCCCTTTATATAACATTCTTTTTTACAACATTTTTTATTGATTTATAATCATTTTACAATGTTGTGTCATATTTATATAACATTCTTGAAATGACAGAGTTATAGAAATAGGGAAACAGACTAGTGGCTGCCAAGGGTTAGGGATGGTGTTGAGCAGAGAATGTGAGCACGACTGTGAGGAAATAGCATAAGGGAGATATTTGTGCTGGTGGAATATATCTGTTTCTTGATTGCAGTCATGCTTATACAAATCTATACACTTAATAAAATGGAAAAAGCCCAGTAAAGGCTTGCTTTCAGCTAAGTCTAGGTCTGGGGTAATCGTGTAAATCGAATCACAGAGTTTGTCCCACCTGGAGGAAAGAAATATGAGCATGCCTTGAAGATATTGTGGGTTTGATTCCAGACTACAATAAAGTGAATATCACAATTAAAATGACACAGAACTATCCATGCATATAGTAGCAATGTCCAATTCCTGATTATAATATTATACTATAATTATGTAAGATGCAGCCAATGGGGAAACAGAGTGAAGAGTATATGGGTCCTCTTGATTACTACCTTTGCAGTTTCCTGTTTAATCTATATTTTAAAATAAAAGTAAAAAAAAAAAAATACATGTTTTATTCCAGTGCATCATGGTTATCTAAAGAAAATACAGATGCCAAATATGCTTTTTAGAGATATAGTGCCACTTATTTTGAAAAACTATTTTTTATTGAGGAGAAATCACATAACATTAAAAAATAACTATTTTAAAGCATACAGCTCAGGGGCTTTTAAGTACACAAAGCTGTGCAATCATCATCACTATCTAGGTCCAAATCATTTCATCAGCCTGAAAGGAGACCCTGTACTCATTAAGCACTCACTACCGCTATCTACTCCCCTCTACCTGCAGCCCCTGGAAAGCCAGTCATCTACTTGCTGTCTCTACTACAGATTTACCTGCTCTGGATATTTCATATAAATGAAATCATACAATACAGGACCTTTGTCACATGCTTCTTTCACTTGGCATAATGTTTTCAAGGTTCATCCATGTTGTGGAATATATCAGTACTTCATTCCTTTTGTGACTGAATAATATTCTATTATAAGCTTGCACCATGGTTCGTCTATCCTTTCATCTGTTGATGGACAATTGGGTTGTTTCCACCTTTTGGCTATTGTGAATAGTCTTGCTATAGACATATGGTGGCAATTTAATACAAGAAAGTAGTCCATGCTTTCCTTGCAGAAGGTGTAGAATCCATGTAGGTTATATACTGTGGGTTACAACCAGTAACTCTAAGCTTTTGTCATTTATTTGGGAAAGATGACCTGTCACTGCAGTTTTCTTAGTCATTCATTCATCCCAGGTGAATCAAATATTGGAGCACTTAGAGATAGCACAGGCACTGACTGCTTATTTTGGGAGGAACAAGTAAGAACATTTTATGAGATCAGAGACAAAATGTCATCATAAAAGCAATTATAAATTATTAGATGAGAGTCAACATTGTTCTCATAAGTGATCAAGACATAAATATTTTATTCTTTAAAGGCTTCAAAAACATAAAATAGGAGACAAAGTTCTTCAGCAATAAAACAATGTGAACCATGGAGATGCTTAACCTCTTGGGTTCAGTTTATTTAATATGTGGTCATCTTTGTGTCCTTAAATGCTTTAGAAATTAAATATATAACACTTTAGTCACTAAAGTCATTGTTTTCTAATCCTAGAACTAAATAACTCTCCAGAAATGTTTTTAGGCATAGCCAAATAAGTTTACTCTTTCTTTGTACAGAACCAGTCCAGCTCTTTTCACAGCCTTTCTTCCTGGTTAGCTCTTTCAATTTGAAGCCATTGCTTTCCCAGCCATGCTGCGTGTCAGAACCGCCTAGTACATTTCCTAAAATACCTTTGTCTATGGTGCCACCCAGATCAACTGAATCAGAGTCTTTAGGAACAAGCCCAAGCATCTTATTTAAGTAAAATTCTCAAGTGACCCTAAGATGCTACCAGGGTGAGGGAGTAATGATTCAAGCCAGTGGTTCTCAAATTTGGATGAGCATCAGAATTCCCTACAAGACTTGTTAAAAAGAAGCTGGGTCCCACACTTTGGATTCTGATTCAGTGGTTCTGGGTGGGACCTGACATTTTACTAGACGAACAAGATCCCCAATGATGCTGATGCTGCTAGCCCAGGATCCAATTTTGAGGACAATGAATTAATGTCCTTTTCTGTCAGTGACGATGAGTACTGGCCAAAGTCCTCCATATAAATACCTTTAAAATTATTCTTTTTACCTATTTTGAAGAATTTCCTTTAGCATGTTCATTAAGATGATGGGCCTTACAGTCAGAAGGCCTGATTAAAAATGCCTCTTCTTCTATGTAACTTTGGTCAAATTTCTTATTTTTTTCTTTTTCTTTTTTCTTTTTGTTAATGGAGGTACTGGGGATTGAACCCAGTACCTTACAGTTCCTTATTTTTTAAAGCTCTGCTTTCTTCATCTGTGAAATGGGTATGATATGCTTGTTTTAAGTGTTAAATTTGATAATATATGTCGTGATTGACATACAGTAAATAGAATCTTTAACTTTTCTTGATAGCTTTCATTTCCAACTATCACAACTTTCCTTTATTCTAATTGGCTGTCAAGTTCTTTTCTTCTTTCTTATTGGTTAACAAATAAGGAGGTGTGTGTTAAAAATCAAGAAGATAATTAATTTGGGAGTTCAGCTGAGGCTCTCAAAGAACTGACTGAGGGTATTTACTGTTGTATGTAGTGGGTAAAAGCTTCATCTCTGGAGTCAGAAAACCCAGGGTTTGAGTTCTGTCTGAAACTTCTCTAAGTTTGTTTTCCTCTGTAAAGTGATGGTAATAAGAGTTCCTACACATTGAATTATTGTGATTGTAACAGAACAGATAATGCAATGCAGTGATTAGATAGTCCTGGGCGTGTCTTAGGTACTCAATAAATGTTAACTATTATTAATCTGAGGGGTAATTGATTCCTAACTGCTCCTTTAAATATTAACTCTCGTTTTCCTCTTTGAGCTGATGTGTTTTTATAGTTCTTTGAGGTATGTCAGGAAGGAATGTAAATTCCCCACGGGGAATGCAACTCTGGAGAAGAAATTTGTTTACTGTTTCTGCAACACTCTTCTAAATGCAAGACTGAGAAGGAGTGAAGAGTTACTCTTCAGACACTAAATAACTTCACTATTATTTCCATTGTGAGAATCAAGAGAAGAGATGTTGAAACTCTTGGTCAATCATTAGTTTCCATTTCAGACCCTCACTTGGGCACTCTGTCAGTGGACAGCATTACAAACAGGGCTGCCGGTCCCCCTCTGTGGCTTCCTGGCTGGGATGAAGGGAAGTCCTTCACATGCTCTCTGGCAGTGTAAGTGCAGACACCTCTATTCAAAAGCTTTTTTGTTTTTTGTAATTTTAATTTGATTACAGAATGGAAACCATCCCCAAATGCTCTGGATGTGATGCCAACTGATCTTGAGGCACAGCAGCATCTACAATAGTCTTTTCTGCAAATATATTAACAGGGGGTGTTTCTTCATTCAGTTCTCAGGAAAGGATGACTCTGCTGCTGATAGCACTGAGTCATGTTTCCTAAAGTTTGGTACACATCCCATGGGGGACATGAAATATTTGATGGGTGGTGAATGGACAGGCACTTATTTTAATATTCAGTGTTTAATATACATTAGGAAAAAGCAAACATGCTTGTTTTCCCAGATACTCTTGTTTAAAGTAAATCTAAGATACATAGAAAGCTTAAAATTTGAGGTAAGGAAATATTAGGTGAACAATAGTATAAGGGGCATGTATGCAGTTTTGATAAATACAGTGAAGGTGAATGTGATACAAATTTGGGAAACGTGTTGCAAAATATGCAGGCTGTTTGGTGCCTCAGGAGCTAAAAATGATCCATCTGTATATATCACAAGTAGGGGAACATTTAGCTGTAGGGAATGAAATGGCTATGACAGTCTTTTCTAATTTTTCATTCATGTATGGTTATCTTCTATACCAGCTTTCCTTTACTTGTCGCAATTCTCCCCTTTAAAGATTTTACTAATTATAAAAGAAAGATAAAGAGGAAAAAACCAACACACATATTCAGTGAAAAAGAAAGTGTAAATTTTTGGATTAATGGGTACTTCATTTAAGATGGCCATTAATATGACCAGACTTTCTTGTCAATTTATGAAGTAAGAGCCTGGCTCAAGCCATTATATTTTCACATGTTTTATGTAGCACTGGAATTTATTTTGTAATTTAATGGCTAGATTCTTAATCTTATTGGATCCTGAAGGGAAGCAAAATTAGTACTGGAAAAAAAATAAATAAAATAAGTTTTCTTTGCTTATGTGCAAGTCATGCCAAGCTGTATGTTTCATGTAAGATTAATAGTAGAGTGTTTCAGTTCTTTTTTATCAGAAGCAAAAACTGGCTAATTTATCTCCCCAATCCAGGAAACAGAATGGAGTGATATATGCCACAAGACCAGGCATAAAAGAAGCTCTTGAAAATAAGGTCTTCTAAGTTGAATTGGCCAGAAATGAGTCAGAGAACAAGTCATGGTGATGAAGCCATAAATGGCATCCACGTTGCTACCATGGTTTCCAAGGAATAATATTCTCATCGTACTACCAAATGTGACTGGTTTATATATCTGCCCTACTATTGTCTCTGTGAAGTAGTATATATATATATTTTTTTACTAAATTGTTTTCATCTTGTTTCATTTGTTCAACAAATATTTATTGAGCATCTTTGATGTGTCAGGCACTCACCGTTTCAGGTGCTGGTGATGTAGCAGTGAGGAAAACCACTGAAGTCCCTGCCCTCAAGGAAACCAGAGCTGTTTATGCGAACTATCATTGTGAACATGATTACCTTCCTACATGAAAATGTACTTCTTAAATATTCTTATTTTCAAGAGGTTCAGAAGTGATTTTAAACAATTAGGAAATGATCGGGAATAGAGTTAGGTCATAAAATTCAGTTAAACAAGTTTAGAGGTAGCACACAAGAAAGAGAACTTACATTTAAAGACAATAAGAATGAACATTTAGAGCACTTGATATGCTCTGGACACTTTGCTCAGCACTCTGTATTTATTATCTCATTTAATCTTCACATCTCCCTTATATAAGTGGTACTATATTATCACCCTCATTTTATGGATGAGTACACTGAACTTAGAACAATTGAATGTCTTTTCCAATGTAACCCAAGCTTGTTTAATGGCATAAATAAGAAATAAAAACAAAAAGAAAGCAATCTGCCCCCACCTTAACCACCATAGAACAGTTCATCCATCCTGGCAGGGGGAAAGAGAAAAAATTAGATTAACACAGAGTATGAATACAAGAGTAAAAATCAAAAAATGGTAGATTTTAGAAAAATTCAGGGATCCTATTTCCATATTTTTATCTGAGTTTGCAATATTTGTGATTGATCCGCCCCCGCCTCCCCATCTCTGACAACAGGTTGTCACATATTTCTAATCACAAATGCAAAATCACAGAAAGTCCTGTATTTTCAAGCCAGTGCTCAATGGAGGGCACTTACCAACTTTGGCTACAAGGATTAGCCACCTCTCAAGTGCTGCTGGATACAAGAGTCTTCAAATGGGGATTCCAGCCATTCCTTTCAAATACATACTAGTTCTGAGTTTTGGAGAACATGTAAAATATGTATTTTTTCTTGAATTTGGAAAAGTTAGGGCAGAGAAGCCATTGTGTTTTTCTCTCCTCTAGGGAGTAAGACTTAATGTAGGGAAAAAAGCAAAGGAGACAGTAGATGCAAAGTGGTCTATATGTGTATTCCTGTAATAAAATCCCATTACACTGGGTCTCCAGTGGATATCTTCCTCCATCCTGGTGGGAAGGGAGTGCTGGCATCTGCACGTGTGCTGGGTACCTTCTCCAGCTGCTTGTTTACTTTTCTAACTTGGGTACATGTAGAAGTTACCTCCACTGTGGAATTAACAAGTAACCTCACCCTGAAAATTATTTCTGCAGTGTTTCTTGAATGGTTCTTCAACCACAACAATGCTCGTGAGTGGCTGGGAGTGTTAGGTTCTGTTCCGCTGCCACTTCTGGGATTTGCTTTGAAATCTGTGGACTCTGAGTCTCTTACGTGTCTCTCCAGAAAGTAAGGTTTTGGGACCTAGGCAAGATCAGCACATGAAAACATCCAAGAGAGAATAATACTTTCCTGTCTTTAGATCTCTTCATCAACGATAAAGGTGAGTGAGTCAGCCAGACAGCTGAATCACAAATACTTGTCAGTTGCCTCCTATGTGCCAGGAAGAGGGGACAGAGCAACTAATGGCCGGCACAGCCCCAGCCCGAGGGAGGCTCTCACCTAGTGTGGAAACCAACATGGAATAGGTGACTTTGTGTTCACATCAACAGTCAAAGGAACCCAGAAGGTAGTTATTCCCACACATGGAATAGGGGCCAATGATTTTTCTCATTCACTCTAACGAAGCCTCTTGCCCCCAAGCGTATATTTTACTGAAAACAATAAGAGGGATTTTTATCTCACAGGACAGGAAACACCATTTCTCACCAAACCTGCGGACTTGATCTATATTCCCAAGTTCCTCACAGCCACAGAGCCACATGTTTTCTCTCTCTTTTGACTCTTCTCTAAATCTCTCTAGTTCCAGTCCTCCATTTCCAGATCTTTCCTTGAATCCTTTCTCTCCTTTCTTAAATAGAACAAATTAATTCTGTTTCACCTCTTTCTAACTTTCATAGCTGCCTCTAAAAACTGACTTAGCAAGCAGCATACCTGCCAATTATCAGGAATTTCTCTCATTAAAAGGCAAGGGAATATTATGTAATACTTTTGATTTCCTCACCTATGTCTCCACCCACTGCAGGGTTTCCACCTCTTTGCAAAGTCTTCCCAATTGGTTTGAGAGTTCCCAGCTGATATTTCACATGTACTTACAAAGTGCTGTCAGTCACCAGATGACATCCTCCATCTGTTTGCTTTTCTGTTTTAGCCCCCTGTGGTTTTCCCATCTGTGGCGGATACCTTCGATTCCTGCATAGTCACATAGTCCAGTGAAGGGGTCTTGGCTCTGCCTCCAGGACTTTCAGCCAAGCTCCCTCCTTTTAGACAGAGCTGCCAGTACACAGCCTGCTGATATTCGAGTGCCAGAGCAGAGCCATAGAATCTGATGCCCCTAGGATATAGAATATATTCTAAGAATATGTGCATAGAATATGTGCTGAGTGACATTGTGTTCATCGTGCAAGGAGGGAGAATGCTTTCCCACTCTTTGTCATCAGAGAGGTCATATGAACACTAGAGGGTTTTTCCATTGTCAGCATTTTTGGACTAACAGCATCCTCTTGCTGTGTAGTCTCATTATATTCTTGCTTCAGAGAATTAGGATTTAACATGCCATTACCTGAAATATGTTGCTGATGATGATAGTCTTTTTAAAGATTATATTTGTATTACACATATTTTACTCCTATTACTATCCACTAGAATGTGGCTTCCATTCTAGGCTGTCATTTTCTCAGGGCCTAGAATAGTATATGATCCATAGCAGATAGATAATAATTATTTGTTGATTGAATAAATGGATGCATTGTCTCTGTGTTGCAATCTACACTTTACTATATGTCATTAACATTTTGGATTATATACCTTACCTCCCTAAGTAGATTTTAAGTTGTCTTTTAAGCAAGGACTACATGGGGGATGAAAAGTTATTTTCTCTCTACACTTCCAGGTTCATGGCTAAGATCCTTCTGTAATAAAAAACATATTAACAGGAGAAAAACAAATAGAAATTTAATAACTGGTATACCTTCCGTATACATGGGAGATACCCAGGAAAACTGAGTTAACTCCTCAGAATGACCCAACCTGCCACCTTAAATACTGTTTCCAGCTAAAGACAAAAAAAGGCATTTGGTGTGGAGAGCCTGGTTTTCAGGCAAAGCACAGTGAACAAAGGTGTGGTTGTTATGAAGATTTAAGTCCATGTCTTTTCATTGATAGAGTTGCTAGAGGTTTAGTCACCCTCCTTTTCATGGTACAGAAAGGTAGACACCCTTATAAATGGAAATTTCCCTTATAAGTGTAAATTTCTCTTATGAAAGTGTAATTTCTACTCGGTTTTCAGAGTTTTTTTCTGTGTCTGCTGTTTCTTAAAAATAATCAGCCTGAAATAATCCTTATGTCAAAAAGGCTTTTTTTAGGGTGACTTATTCTGCTCCCCTTCAACTACATCCTACAATTATTTTTGTCCTAATGTTAAAGATAAAGGGTCTAGATTAGGTGGTTATTAATTACCCAAATTGTACTTAGTCTAGGATCTTAAAAACTTCTACAGTCACTCCATTTGTCCCTTTAATTATTCATTAAGAGTCAGCTTTGTTGACAGTTTCTCCATGAAATGTCCGCATACTCCCATGCTCCGCTAAGCATCCCAGGCTAAGTTCTCCTGTGCTATCACTTTCATGTATCATGTTAACACTGCATTTCCATGTTGTATGGCTGTTGTCATTTTCAGTATTTGTGTTGAGGGCTGTTCGTCTACTTAGACTGTGAGTCCTTAGACTGTAACAAATATCTCTTTATCCATCTTTATGTCTCTGATAATGTTTAATAAGTGTCTGAACAGTGTCTCTGTTATGATAATATGAAAATTAAAAAACCTCCAAATAACATTAAATGCTCAAGTGTGTGGTGCTAAGTATAAAATAATGCAGGTTAAGGGACCTTGTAACAGCTTTCAGATGCTAAAGTTTGCTTCTAAGTTACTTGAGGGTGAAATTGATCTTCCTGTGGGATGACAAAGAATTTTATACTTCAGATCAGTAGGCAAACATTTACTGCAGACAACAGTGGCATATATTTACATATAATATTTGCACATGTGAACCTCAGTAACTAAGAGTGACTTCTTATCTATGCATTGTTTTGGTGGCTGGTGACTATGCAAAACTAAACCAGAGAAGGTGCTGTTTTAAATAAATATGTGGAGGGACTTCCAGAATGTGTGAAATAAGCAGACAATTGATAAGTATGTTTTTTTAATTGTCACTAAATTTAAAGAAAATATTCATATGTGATTTATGCATAGAAATAGCAAAAAAAAAAAAAAAGGAAATTGCTAGGAAAGGTTACTAGGAATAATTGTCTTTTAAACTCAGTAGTATTTCCTTGCCAACTTTGAGAATAAGACCTGATTTTCAAGTCAAGTAGGAGCCCTTTAGTTAATGCCTCTGTATTAACTTTTTAACGGTTAGGTTTTATTGTTTGCTTGTTATATTTTAGAATCCAAAGATTCAAGAAGTCAGAAAGCCTTTCTGGGCCCCAGAAGCTGGGCATTTGGTGTATAACAACTTTTCAGGTTTCTCTGTGGGAAGGAGCAAGCCTTCCCCGAAACTGTCTCCACTGGGGGATCTCAGATGTCAGAAGCATGGCAAGTAGGTTCTTATCTTGGCTGATTGCAGACCTTCCTTTCTTCTGACTGTGCCATTAGTAGCATTATGTCATATGTAATTATTGGTTAAATGTAATTTAAAATAAAAAAGAATGTGCCATTATTTCCCTTAAAATCCCCCTGCACTTTTCCATCATGTAAGAATAAAATC
Organism: Camelus bactrianus; assembly: GCF_048773025.1. Classification (NCBI taxonomy): domain Eukaryota; kingdom Metazoa; phylum Chordata; class Mammalia; order Artiodactyla; family Camelidae; genus Camelus; species Camelus bactrianus. Next base: position 91,667,913 of record NC_133546.1, read on the forward strand.
CGAATTCTTTACCATGAGGTCCTATATATTCCACCTCCACACTCCCCTCTGGATTCACCATTCACCACCTTTCCCTCATTCCAGACATTCAAAAGACTTTAACCTTTTTGTTATGTCTCCAGCAGAGCAGCTCATCCAGTCTCAGGGACTTCACTGCTTGGCATCAACCCTGGTTCCCAGAGAGCAGCCCCTCATTACTGGGGCTGACACATTTCGAAGGCTTCTCTTTTTCACATAACCAGGAAGCCTGGGCCAGCTTATTCAGAGCTGGTGCAACTGTGCCAGGAACCAAACCCCTTCTTTCCTGCTGCAAAATCCCTAGTCTGTGACTTCAGTCTTCTTTGTCACAAGATGGCTGCACAACCTCCAGCCCTGTCATGAGGAAGAGGGCGAAGGGTAAAAGGTGCACACCCGTTAACTCAGCAGCTTAATCAGAGAAGTAGTTGCTGTCCTGGAAGCTCCATGTTGGAAATTTTTGCTTTCATCTTACTGGTCAGAACTTTGATCCTGTGCCCCTGCCCCCCACCCAACCCCAGGTGCATGGAGTCCAGGGAGAGGGGTGTTTTTAACTGGCACATTGCCAGTTAAAGGGGTGTTTTAACTGGGCAAAATTTTAGTGGGGAGGAAGGGGAGGTTGGCAGCTAGCAGTGTCTGCCATGTGGTGATTTTCCTTTTTATTCTAAATTAATTTTCTTTGACTGTCGACTCGTGTTTTTATTTTTAGATTAGTATGTTTATTGTCACAAAAGGAATATTTGCTCATTATTTAAATTCAAAAATACAGAAAAGTAAAAAGGAAGCAATAATTTAGCCAGAAACAGCTGGTGTCACAGTGGGTGAGCCTCATTCTATGCCTCTCATGTGTGTGTCCTGCAGATGGAAGGAAGCGGGGATGAGAGCTAGAAGGGAGGAGACAGGCAGGCACGTGGACAAATAAAAATGGAAGAAGCATTTTATAAGAACAGATCACACTTTATCAGTTCTTTTCATTAAAACATTAGGTTTCATTTTACTTAAATCTGTAAGAAGAAAAAGAAACTTAATCCTGAGAAATGTTACATCCCAAAAGGTCCCTTCACGAACATAGATTATGAAAACGTGTGAAAGACTGCCAAAGCTGTATTGTTATTTTTAACTGCTTTTTCCAGTTTTATACACGATCAATTTTCCCTTCTATTAAATATGTAGTAAAACTCTCACATCCCCTACTTGCATGACTTCTACCCATTTTTGTTGGATTTATTTCTTAATAAGTATATTATTTATAACTTTACTTTATATACTATATATAATGTATGTGTCATATATCATTATATATATTTACACATGGTTATATTATTTATAATTAATATATTTATTATATTCTCTCCAGCAGCTGTAATTCCCTTAAGCGTTTGAAAGTGGATCTTGGTTCTGGTTATTACAGAGCCAGAACGCTTCTCACCAGTCCATTAGCCATTGCTCCTCCATTCTGGAATTATTTTGATTGCCTTATAATTTGACTGAATTTTTTTAATCCATTGTTTTTTTAAGAAGGGCTCAGAAGTCCCAAATTCTGCAGTGTTTTCATGTTTGAATTTCATATCTAAGCAACTTTTCTTTTCTGTATAAAAGGAAAAGATACTGTCCATGTATTATTACTGAAAAATAACAACTTATCGAGAAATCAAAATGAAGAACTCAGGAAGGGAGAATTCTGGTGTAAAAGCACTGTCTGACTGCAGCTGGAACAAGAACCCCCACCACACTCCCGCCGCCCCGTCCCGGGGAGAATCACAGTGCTGGCTGGTCTGACCCCTTCACTGGCCACGTTACTGGTCCTCCAGTGACTTGGAGGGATTAATGGCCTGATTTTACAATGACTCAAACAAATCCTTTATGAATGCTTTAAGAGGTTTCTACAGAAAACCTTCTACATCAAACTGTCCAATTAAATGTGATTACTACTCTATAAGGAAAAAACCTGGAAGAGATTTGAAGGAAATCTTGGGATGAGGTACTTTTGGGGACTTGTTTCTTCTTTTGACTTTTCTGTAGTTTCCAAATCTTTAAGAACCACTTATTTCACTTTTAATGAAAGAAGTAAACTTTGCATTTAAAAAGTTAACACTTTAAAGAAATTATATTAAAAATATAAAATTTTAATTCTTCACTTACCTCAAAGGCAGTCAGGGAAACATTCCCTAGGAGTCAGTTCAGGACCTGCAGGGTTTGAGTACAGGCCTCCGAATCTCTTCTAGGGAGTTCCCTGAAACTTTATTTTTGTATTATTAACTGAATAATTATTGGTCTTAGAAATATTTCTGCTGTTTGGGGATTTATGAGGTACCTTAAAAGCCAAAAATTTGACCAAAATATACATGAATAACATTTTTTCTAATGTGATGTATGATATCACAGTATTAGAGCAGGATTATCATTTATTTCTTTAATCAAACTTAAACTAGTTGTTACTTTCCATGCAATTTATATTATTCCAGTGATATTATACCTTGATATACTTTATATAGAAAAATGTTCTTTAAAGCCCACTTAATCTGAACTAAAATGCTTCATAGAGTTATCAGCTGCTCTTTGATTCCTCTTTTAGATATTTTTAGTTATTTCTGTGAACATTTGAAAGAGTAATTTATTTAAAAGTGACAAAACCTGAAATTATCCCTATCCACATTCTCTTCGCATGTATTTAGCTCCATGTGTCATTGGACATGAGCCTTGGGTCAGTCGGCCTCCACGTCAGATGGATTAGAGGCCGATTCCGGGCAGGGGTCCCGAGTGCAGGGCCCTGCGTGCAGGGGGACGGCTGTGTGAGGGCGCTTGTTATGCACCTGCCTGCTGTGAGATCCTCACTTGTCTCAGCGCTCCCGTTGCATTAGTGCTTCTTGTTACATAATTGCCAAATGCACATTCAGCATAGTTTGTATTTGTGGTGCTTTTATCCATTGTTTATGACATTTAGGAATATCTGGAGTGGGAGTCACCAAGCCCGCAGCTCCAGCTTCCCACGGGGAAAGCTGCATGTCTCCCCGAGAAGTCTGAGGGCCCCTCAGAAACTGATGCCTGTGTTAGGTTTCTGAATCTAGATGTTGAATTTCACAGTAATATTCAAAATGGTTGTATGGTCTATAATTATATGTTAAAATTAAATTATAAATAATGAAATTTCTTCTGCACTGAGTGATACTGCACTCCCTCACTCTTACTGAATATTTAGGGATTTTCTTGTGTAATAGAACATTGTTAACCATGTCATTTTCATTTGGTTTTTTTCCCCCTAACCACTGTGTTCAAATCTAATATATAACTCTCGACACCAAAGTAATGCTTTTCCTTAAAAGGATTCTTCAGGATACAGTGGTGGGGACAAGGAAGCAAAACTGACTATGTTTGAAAGAGTTCAGGAAGCAGAGGAAAAATGCAGAGGGGCACAGGCCCTCGTGGAGTGGATTACAGTCACATTCTCAGAAAAAGAGCGAGAGCTTTGGAAGATAAGATGGAGGAACTACAGAGACAGCAGGAGAAGGAACTATTCCAACTAAGTCAAGACAATTATATCCTTCGAGCCAAGGTACTAGACACATTGTCCTACTCTTCCTTTTATTTATGGGAAAAGAGCTAGTACTCCCTGCTAAATGCATTGTCACCCTCTGTCCCTGTGGCTCTTTGACTTGGTGCATTTGCTGCCAGTGACTTGGTTCCCGAGAGTGCCTCCCAACAGAAGAGCCTAAATCAAAGCCCTGGGGAAAAATCAGAATTTAAACTGGCTCATATTGATCCTTCTCTTGTTGGCAGTCCTTTTTGAAAATAAATCCCGTAGTTCACGGTGGTGACCTTCAAGGAAGACAGAGTTTCAGAAAGATTGCTGTAGAAGGGCTAAGTTCAGAGAATGACACTGTGTAGCATTTCTGAGTTAATTCCATCCTCAGAACCATCAGCACAAAACATCCTGTAATGAATTAACTGTCGCTGGTGTTAAACTAATTCCAGGGTGATTACAAGACAGTTCTAGGTCTGTACACCTTGTGTTTTCTTTTATATTTCCTCACTTTATCATTTCCTTTCCCAAATAAAATAATTTCTGCATTTTCTTAGTGAAGTAGCTTTGAAGAGTCAAACAAGAAACAAAGGTAGGTTGCCTTTTGAGGAAACATCGGTTTCTGCCACTGAGGAAAAATTAAAGCAAATCAAAAAAACAAATAGGAACAAGAGACACTTGTTCAGGGATGTCAACAGGTAGGGTTCTTCAGCACATAATGAGTTTGCTATGAGATCCTTTGGTTTTCAGAATAAGGCATTTAAAAATATTTGTGTCCATGTAACAGGTAATGGGAATTCTGGCAATATGAGGAAGTAATCATTTGACTGGTCTGCACATTTGTCATGGGCAGAATTAAAGTGGTTAAGAGCATGGGCTCTGGATTCAGAGTCTGGTTTTAGGCTTGGCTTCACTACCTGCTGTGCAGCCTTAGGCAAGTCACATCCCCCCTCTGAGCCAGTTTTCCCATCTGTGAAATGGGAATGAGACTGACAGTACCTGTCTCGTAAGAGTGGTTGTGAAATTAAGATAAGACAGCGCCTCATCTCCTGGCTCCCTGCAGCAAAGGCAGGCTGATCCTTGATTGTGCCTGCCGGCGCCCCCCTTCCCTAGTCAGAGTTGAAAGACTGCGGATTAAGGGGATTTTCACTGGTGTAGTGAGCCAGGGGCCCAGAGGGGCCCACGGCCCCGTAGGAAACCAGGCTTCTGAGAGTGCAGGGCCTACGCCCTGGCTGTCCCCTGAGGGACACGGGGCCATTGTCACAGCTGCTGCCAAACCCACTGGTCAGGGCTTGGATGGGCCGGCGGGGCCTTCCATGGGCTCGGAGAACAGAGGCCTGGTGGGCTTTCTTTGGCTACCTGTTTTCTCTTGCTTTACACTTGAAAGCCACTTGTGTGACATTAAAGCCACATTAGGAAATATATATATTTAAATCATAAAAAAGACAGCGCAGGCCAACCTGAATGCCCTCCACACACATTAACCAGTTAATGCGTGTTGCCTATGACTAATGTTATAGCCATGTTTCCTTAGAAACTGTCCCATTTTTCTTTCATTTTCTGTAATGTTTTTCAGTAGATAATATTGGCTACTTTTGATATTATATTCAGAAATATGAATTGGGCATTAATTGCCAATGCCCTAAGATTGAAAAAAAATTTGACTTAAAATTGGGAGAAAATGTATGTGTCCTGTAGAAGTCAGACATTTGTTCTGTGTGATGCATCTTGACCTGACAGGCAGGCAGGACAGGTTTGGTGATCTCCAGCACGAGCTTCACCTTCATTTCCTCCCCACCCTCTCTTCTGTCTCATTACCTTTTTCTCCTTTGACAGTAGTAGCCTAAGCCTTGAGCATGCCAATAAGAAGCAGTTTTACTCCAGGGACATCCAGAGAAAGTGCTACCACATCAGAGGTGACAGCATTTACTGCAAATGAGATAGTACTGATTTTGCAGGACACACAGCCCTAGAGTTACTGAGAATTGTCCAGACCCTCTGCCTGCCATTCTGAGCTTACACGGAGCATGGCGTTTTAAGGAACAGACCCATGAGCATGGCAGCCACCCCTCACACACACACACACAGAACACAAAACTTGTGTATCAACATATACACGTATTTTTCTGGGTTTCAAGAATTCTGCAGAATTAAGCACAGACTATCTGCCAGGCATTAGGCCAGCTGTGGTGAAACAGTTCAGAGTTTCATTAGATTCACAAAGGTCCTTGGTTTTCATCAGACTCTTAATTTTAAAGAGGTTAATAAACCATAGCATCTAAGCACAGATTGCCACAAATCTCACTGTCTGAGCCCCTTTCAGCTCAAGCCAGGTGCTGAGCTGGGTCTAGGCTTTGCTTTGCCTCATCCTGATCTTCTGGAAACACCTAGTCTCTACCTCCTTGCTTACAGAGAGTTCCAGAAACCAGCCCGTCTACCCACTGTGGCTCCATCCAGTTTCCTCACTGCAGAAAGATGGGCCAAAAACAGAAAAAAAGAAGGTACAAATGTCACCAAGTCCAAACTCATTCTGCTCACTGCACAAAGGCCAGTAAATTAGAAGACAGGGCCTTGGGGCAATGAACAGTTACTTTATTTAGAAAACCATTCAGAAAGCCGGCAGACCAAGAAGATAGCAGATTAAGGTCCTGGAGAACCATCTTCCCCAAGTCAGAATTCAGGCTTCTTTCCTACTTGCTTGGTTGTTGCAAACTTCTTAACATAAGAATTCTTTGTTCTTGGAATCCTGTGTTCTTGCAGCTGTCCACGTAGGTCAGGTCATGGTGCCCCTGTAAACCTCTAACAAAAGAAATGTTATTTTGTATTCTGCAATTTGTTATCTTTATGTGAATAGAAATGTGTTAATGTCCTTAAAGGTCAGAGCCTTGGGAACAGGCTCTCCTGTATATTTCAGGCTATTTCTTTTATTGACATGTTGTAATACATTGATTTATTTGTATATACTGAACCATCCCTGTGACCTTGGGATGAATCTGACTTGATAGTAGTATAGGATCTTTTTTATGTGGTGTTGGATTTCATTTGCTAATATTTTTATTAAGGATTTTTGCATTTATATTCATAAAAGATATTGGTCTATAACTTTTTTTGGTGATATCGTTGTCTGGTTTTGGTATCAGGGTAATGGCTTCACAGAATGACTGTGGGAGTGTTCCCTCCTCTTCAATTTTTGGAAGAGTTTGAAAAGGATTGGTGAAAGTTCTTCTTTGTTTGGTAGAATTCCCCAGTGAAGCTATCCAGTCCTGGACTCCTGTTTGCAGGGAACATTTTTAAAATTACAGACACTATTTCACTTCTAGTAATCGTAATCAGTCTGTTCAAATTACCTATCTTGTCTTGATTCACTTTTGGTGGACTATATGTTTGTAAAAACTTGTCCACTTCTAGGTTATCCAATTTGTTGGCATATAATTATTCATAATATTCTTTTGTGATTTTTTTATATTTCTGTGGTATAGGTTGTAATTTCTTCTTTTCATTTCTTATTTTGTTTATTTGGGTCATCTTTTCTTGTTGGTGAGCCTAGCCAGAGGTTTGTCAATTTTGTTTACTCTGTCAAAAAAAACTAGCTCTTGGTTTTGTTGATTTTTTTCTATCATTTTCTAAATCTCTATTTTTATTTATTTCCTCCCTGACCTCTGTTATTTCCTTCCTTCTGCTGACTTTAGGTTTTGTTTATTCTTCTTTTTCTAATTCTTTTAAGTAGTAGGTTAGGTTGTTTATATTACCTGATAGGTCTCTTATATTGCTTTCATTCTTTTTTAAATTTGTTTTTCTATCTGCTGTTTTGATTGGGTGATTTCCATTATTCTATTTTCCAGAGCAAGTTGAGAAGTAGGCTACTGTGGCTCAGTCCTGCACCTCCCTTCACATGTACCAACACTGGAGCCCTCGATGGCACACCCAGGATTCCCTACACACACTCCCAGCCTCAGCCCAGGCCACACCCCAGCCCCCCAAGGTTGCCTCTGTGCAGCCAGCCTCAGCCCCCTCCCTGGGCCTGTCCTCTGCAGCTCAAGTTCCAGCACCCAGTCCTGGCACACACCAGCAGGCTCCCATCTGGGCTGAGGACTACAGGGACCATCTGTGCTGGTCTCTCCCTACTCCGTCCATCACAGAGGAGGTGCTGCACTCTGAGCCTCTGAAGCTCTTCTGTCCCAGCTGACCTTCTCTCTGCAGAGGGGGCTTTCCAGGGTGAGGCCACTTTTCCCCTTCCACCACTCCCTTTCTGGGCACAGGTCTGATACTGATTCCTTTTCTTTTTTCTTCCTACACAGTTATGTGAAGACTTTTCCTGTAGCTCCACTTGTATATGATCTTCTACCAGAATTCAGTACATATTTTTTGAGTTCCATGTTCTTCTATTCCACCCTCTTGAAGCCCCTCCCATATGCTTATTTTCTTTCTATTTGTTGCACCAACTACTTAGAGAAAAATGTTGAAATCTCCAGCTATAATTGTGAAATTTTAAATTTATTCCTTCAGTTCTGTCTTCCCTTTGTGTATTTTGAAGCCCTGTTATTAAGTGAATATACATTTAGGATTGTTACATCTTCTGAAAGAAGTAATACAGCCAGCCCTACATTTTTATGATTAGTGTTTTCATGGTATATGTTTTTCTATCCTTTACTTTTAATTCAGGTTTGCTGTGTAGTGTGTTTCTCCAATAAAAAGCAAGTAATTAGGTCTTCCCCACCCCCACACTGGAAATGTCTTTCAGTAATATAATGGCTTTTAGATTTTGTTAGGACTAGATTATAGAACATTCAAATTCAAGAAATTTTGCAATACTGAAGTGAGTTTTCTTTTTTGCCATTTGGATACTGGTGAAGGTATGTAGAAAAAGTTACTTTGAAAATAAATATAAAGTTTCCACTGATGTCTGTTTCTGCATTGGCTGATACTTTCTTCCACTGTAAGAATCTGATTTCTTCTTGCCTTCTGTTGTCAAAAAGAAAACTTAAGAAAATGAAGCTCTACTTGCTTTCTTCCAGCGTCAGTAGTTTAGAACGCAGTGTTCCCTCGTATATTACAGACTAGTGTCTCTAAGGAACATGCCAAGAAATGCAGACACACTGAAACTATGGAACAGCTGGTGTTGTCCTAATGCCATACCCCAGACATCATCTGCTGAACTATTTTCTAAATGCAACTTAATTGTAAAACACAAATAAATGAGTAAAGATGAATCAATGACAAATTCACTTGAAAGTCAATTTTTTCAAGGAAATTACCAGGTTACCATTCTACATAGGTGTGTAGAATGATATCTATATTTAATTATATATGTATTATATATATTCATATAAAACAGATCAGCAAAACATGGCATGTGATAAATACGGCTGAGTTAAGAATGGTTGTTACCGGGCGGGCCCCCGCGGGTGGCTGCCAGCGCTTCCTACAGCTGGCTGGCTGTCTGGCCCGGGGAGCCAGACATGCCGGGTGCAGCCCACCCCGGGATGGAGCCGGGCGCCTAGCCGCCCACAGGAGGAGAGCACGGAGCGGGGCATGAGGCGCGGGGGTGGGCCAGGCCCAGCCCGCCAGGACGGGCCACGGGCACTGGCCCCGGGGCGCCCGGGCTCAGGTGCCCGCCGAGCTAGGACAGAGTGCGCCAGCTCGTGGAGCTAAGGTGCCGGGACGTGCACCGCGCGGGAGGCGGCCGGTGCGGGCTCTGGGCGCCGGCGCAGAGCCTTTTCCCTTCGATGAGTGGCAGGGCTGCGAGCTGGGGGCGCCAGCTGCGCCGCAAACTTGGGGCTGGGCTCAGGCGCCTCTCGGGCAAGGACAATGGAGGCAGACGCGGGACACCAGGGAGAATCTGGCCAGCGCAGCGACCCCGAGGAGGGGGCGGTCGGGGGACCGAGACTCTCAGGGTCTGGGCCTTGGGTTTGGACCGGGGCGGGCAGAGAGGAGGTGAAGAAGAGAGACCCAGGTGACAGGCACACGGCCCTCCAGCTTCTCCCGGTGACACGGCACCGCGGGGGAGGGGGCGGTGCTGGACGCGGGAGTCTGGGCTGCCGGCCCCGCAACCGTTGCTGCTGGAAGCCGGGGGGTGGGGGGTGGGTGTGGAGGGAACGGGGCTGTGAGCTGGGGCCATGGCCGGATTTGCCAGACAGAAGCAAGCTGGAGAGGGCACAGAGCAGAGAGGACGAAGAGGGCTGTCGGCGGCTCCAGAAGCCTGGTCCCCTGCTTCCAGAGGTTTACTGAGCACCTACTGCGCGCATCTGCCTTCACACCCCTGCCCTTTCACCCGCCGTGATTCCCCCCAGGTCCTCCCCTTCCAGCTCTTCCTTTTCTCCGCTGCTCCGCATACCGCTCCCTCCTCTGACCTCAGGTAATAAGCCTGGGCTTCACCTTTTGTGGGATCTTCCCAAGTGCTGACCTCGCTCCCAGGCGGACCCAGGCTCCGAGGATAGGAAAGAACCGGTGGGCAAAGAGGACCCGGGAGAGCCGTGAGCCCCTGTGCTCTGGGCCCTGGCTGCCGCACCAGTGGGTTGGCTCTGGTCTGCCGGGTCTTCCATCAGGATCCCTGACGGCGGGGAAGGGAAACCCCGAGCCTCCTGCTGCGGAAGGCTGTTGGTGCCTAGGCCTAAGCGGGCAGGGCCAGGGCCATGAGAAGGCAAAGGCACCCAGCAGCCAAAAAATTCCAAAAGGTGCGCACCACGATCCATCCAAAGATCCTGCTGGGTGAGCGAAGGGGAATCCCCACTGGGCCCTGAGCTCACCCCACTAGCCCTAGCCCTGCTCACCCGATAGGACTTCTGGCTCGGGTCCCAGCCCTCCGATGGGGGCACTGCCCTGGCTTGGTCCTGATCCAGGCCATGAAGAAACTGAGGAACTTGGAGGGGACTCAGCAGATTCTAGTTTGGAACCCATGTAGTTTCTGGCTGTGCCAATACTAGAAACTCCAATAGCATTTTTCAGGGGATTGGGTCAGCAGGGGTCCAGACCCCTGGGTTTGCCCCCAGGGCAGGCCCCGCGTGGTACCCGCCCACAGCTCTGCCTGTCAGGCGAGCTCCGCAACCCCCACCCTCGGGGCTTGGGGTGGCGACCAGCTTGGGGCAGTGGGGAAGGGGGCCTGGCAGCGAGGACACGCCCCCCCCCCGCAGAGGGTAGCTGTGAGGCGAGGGGCGCGGAGTGCGTGGTGCCCAGCTTGGCCGCCAGGAGGCGTGGCGCTGGTCCCGTTACTCGGAGTCGCCGCTGCTGCCTCTGCCGCAACGCCAGTGTCCCTGAGCCGCGGGTGATGGTGGCTCTCGCCGCACACACCCCTTCCTCACGTGGGGGTAGCCTGATGCCACTTTCCCTATGAATTATTTATCGCTGGCCTAAAAATACCCCGAACTTCACAGGCCAAGAGTAAGAGGTTCCCTGGGGGTTAGGGGGAATCAGCGGGGAGGGGGGAGTTAGTCTTGGAGGAGGGAGACCTCCGTGCCCGCGTCAGTGGGGTCATGATGGAGAAATGGTTGTCTCCCCTGACACCTGGGTTTGGGTTTTAGCTCAGCCAAAGGGAGGGAGGAAAACCCGACGTTAAAGCAGAGTCCGCTCACTCGGAGGGAAGTGGATCCAGAGGAGCCACCGAGCCTCGGTCACTCGGCTCCCCCAGAGACAGCGTGGCTGGTGGGTGGGGCCAACTCCTGGGACCAAGGCTTCTGGCCTGGGAGAGGGGGCAGCCATCAGATGTCTGGAGTTTGAGTGTGTGTGCATATCCGTGTGTGGGAGCCTGCCTGAGATTGGGCGAGCACATGGAGATGCTCAGGCGGTTCAAGGTGATGCTGAGGGTCCTGGAAAACTGACCATTGCCATCCTCTCCCTGGACCCTTTTTGGGGCCCGGGTGTTAATAAAATATTAACAGCCCACTTGTGAAAGGGGTGGACCCCAATTGGGTGGGCAGAGGTCTGTAAGACAATAGTCCAGTGTGGGTCGGGGGCATCTTGGGCTGGCAAATAACCTGCCACGGAGCAAAACAAGGGAAACCCTGGCAGAGGAGCTCCCCAACCCAGGAGAAGTGGGGGTGTGGGGTGGGGGGAAGGGCAACCGGCCTAGAGCCAGACCCAGACCCTCTGTCTTCTCACGCATGTTTCCAGAGCCTGGATGAACTAAGGCAGGTGCTCTGTGGGAGAGGGATTGAGGTTGGGCTCTGAAAATTCGGGGATCTGTTGTGCAGACGAGAGAGGTGGTGGGAAGAGGACATTCTAGACTGAGGGAACAGCAGAGCAAAAGCCAAGAGACGAGGGTAGTAGGGTCACCCCTAAGTGACAAGAGTGTGTGGTCCACGGAGGGGAGGACAGTTGGTTGGGGTCAGAGTGTGTGGGGCTCTGTCCATGAGACCCAGTGTCTGGGCTTAATTTGTGGGCACCAGGGAGCAGCTGTGCTGTTTGAGGGTTGCAGTGGCCAGAGGAGTGTTTCAGGCCAGTGGGTCCCCCTCTCCTGCCTTTGTGGGAGGTTGGATGCCATGTGGTGCTAACATTCTGGAGTCTACATCTCTTTGAGTCTGCCCATTGCTATTTTAAGTTCAAAGACTTGCCTGATTGGGAACCCTCCCTCCAGAGGCATCCTGAGATCCGTTTCTGTGAGAGGCAAGACCTCCCTCAGCTTCCTCTCCTCAACTCCAGTCCTGGAGGACACGTTCCCATCAGAGAGTCTCGGGGGACAGCGCCCCATTGGAGCTGAGGGAGGACCTGGGACCTTCATCTACAGCCACGTTTTCCAAAAGAAACCACATGAGAGCTCACGAAGGCACAGTAGAAAAAGTAAAAAGAAAGGTGAAATGAATTCTAAGGCTATATTGTGTTTAACTCAATGTATCTAAAATGTTCTTTTGTCATGTAATCCATATAAAAATATTGAGATATTTTCCTTTTTGAACACTAAGTCTTCAATAGCCAGTGTGTATTTGACACGACACACCGCAATTCCGACGAGACACATTTAAGTGCCCGATAGTCACACGTGACTGGAGGCTGCTGTTCTGGGCAGCAGAGATCTGGAGCTCAGAGCTGGGAGGCAGAGGGTGGGGAACCTACAGGGACGGGCAGAGAGGAGCACAGAGAGGCCTTGCAAAGTGTGGAACAAGCACGGCAGTGCCCTTTTCAGGTGTAATTTGAAACCTCTTGTTGGAGCTAGCTGCGGGCACAGCACGCTCAGGCTTGCACACAAGACGCACACGCGCATCCAGGCTGACATTGGAAGTCAGTGTACGAGGAAATCACACACAGGGGTAGTTGCAAGGGCAGAAAAGTGAGCACAGTATTCCCTCACCTGCCAAAACTCCCGTCTCCTCCTCCTGAATTCAACCAGGCCCGGCCTGGTCGCACTTCCACTCTCCCCTGTTCGGAAGTTTTTTGGGGATGTCATGGAGATGGAGAGGGGGTAAAGCTGTGGCCGATGGCCAGCTGGGAGGGAGAACTGCATGCATGGGCACCACTCACCAGTGTGGCTGTTGGTCCCAGTCCAAAGCCATGATGCTCATTTAGCAGGGATACACGTCAGGCCCTTGGGTTATGGTAAAAATCCCTTCCCATCAGTGATGGCCTAGGGAGGCAGCTCATATGTGAGATACCTCAGGGTTTCAGGTGACTCTGAGCTCCGAACAAATCAACTGGGTCACACACCTGCTGTGGAAGAGCGGCTACTAACTGAGGCAATGGGGGGAGGGTAGGGATGTCCAGTGCCCAGGAGGAGGGGGCTCTGAGACAGGCAGGGTTATGCAGAGGAAGTTCCTTGGAGATGTTAGGTCCAGTTTAGGATGGAGAATGGTGTGTGTGTGTGTGTGTGTGTGTGTGTGTGTGTGTGTGTGTGTGTGTGTGTGTGTGTGTGACAGAGCTGCCTGCCTTCCCCTGGCTGTGGGGCTGTCACCTGTAGGATAAGGATGCTGATAAGAGCGGGCACCCCTCACACCATTGTGAAGTAGGTCCTGTGATTGTTGCAGGCAAGAAAACATGGCTCAGTGAGGCTAGGCAACTTCCCCAAGATCCCACAATTAGTAAGTGGCAGGACTGGGACTTGAACTCAAGCCTCTCCACACAAATCCATGCACTTGGCACCAGATTAGCATTTGCTGTGTACCTTCCTGGGGCAGAACCCAGATGGATGAGTTTCCAAGCATGGTGTTCAACCATAAAACGGAAGTAATGAGCACCTAGCCTGGCATCTTCTTCCCAGCCCCCACCCTCTGGGCTGCGCTTGGATGCTCAGCTAACCTCTGTCTCTTTTTCTTTGTCTGTCTGTGTCTGTCTCCCTCTCTCTCTGCCTCTCTTTGTGGAAGGAGGCTCCGCCTCTTCTCTTTCATCCTCTGGATGTGTGCCCCTATGAAGCTGGCCTCCGCCTCCTCTCTGTCTCTCTTTTCTTTTCGTGCCTCTGCCTCCCTCCCCATGCCTACCCTGGTCTCTCTGCAGGACCCTCTGGTGGACATGGTGGGGGGCTCTGGGGCCAGCCTTGCTGCTCACCTCACTCCTTGATGCCTGGGCAGGGCTGGGCCCCGGGCAGGGCGAGCAGGCTGTGACGGTGGCCGTGGTGTTCGGCAGCTCAGGGCCATTGCAGGCCCAGGCCCATACCCGCCTCATCCCCCAGAGCTTCCTGGACCTTCTCCTAGAGATCCAACCACTCACCGTGGGGGTCAACACCACCAACCCCAGCAGTCTTCTCACCAAGATCTGCGGGCTGCTGGGTGCTGCCCGCGTCCAAGGCATCGTCTCTGAGGGCAACGTCGGCACTGAGGCCGTGGCCCAGATCCTGGACGTCATCTCCTCCCAGCCCCTCGTGCCTATCCTCAGCATCAGTGGGGGCTCTGCCGTGGTCCTCACCCCTAAGGTGCCTGTTCAGAATCATGTCCCCTCATCCCTGGAGCCTGGAGCCAGGCTGGGGCTGGGGGAGTGGGGCTGATTCTGGGCCAGGGAAACACTCAGGTCCTGGGAAGCTGGGATTGGGTGGGATCAGCAAGGAGGTGGGGGCTCAGGGAGACACGGGTGAGGCAGGAGAAGGCTGTGGGGATGACGTTCCCATGCTCTAGAGGAGAAACTTCCTGGGCTGCTTTGAAATTCATGTCTGGATGAGGGCTGGGTAGGTGGCAAACCCACCTTTGGTTCTGGGGGCAACCCTGGCCCACCTTCTCCCTGTTTCTCTGGCCTTCCTTGGTCAGGCTCCAGATGCAGGGCAAAGGGCCAGGCTGGGACCTGACGTAGATGACTGGCAGGGGAGGGCATTCCGGGACAGGCACTGCCTGAGGCCTGGGTGTGGCAGGCCCTCGCAGAGCTGGCCGTCCTGTGGGGAGAAAGTTCCAAACACATTCCTGCCCTCACAGCTGGGATAAGCCTCCTGAAGGAAGAACACAGGATGCCGTGCCACAAGGGAGTCTAATGGGGCCCCCTGTGGGTTGGTGGTTGATAAAAGTGCCTTAAGAAATATGTCTAAGCTGAGACCTGGGGGGTGAGGGAGGGTTGATAAGGTGTGTTGATAAGGTGGTGGGGGGCTCCAGGTAGAGGGGGCAGGTGGCAGGTGGTGCGAATGCCCAGCGGTGGGAAGGAGCTTGGGGTTTCTGAGGGACAGAGAGAAGCCTGCAGAAAGTGGTGGGGTCCCAACCACACAGGAAAATATTTGGATTTTACCCTAAGTAACTGCGGAGCTGAGGAAGCTTTTGAGGGGAGAGACTGATCTGATTTGCATTTCTTTTATGATTATTTTTCATTGTAGGGAATTTTGAGCAGACAAAAAAGTAGACAATTATAATAATCCCATGTGCCCCTGGCTAAGCACGCCTCACCCTTACCCCCACCCACTTCCCCTCATCTGTATTATTTTGAAGCAAAGCCCAGACATATTTATATCATCCATAAATACTTCAGTACACATATCTAGACGATAGGGCTTTAAAAATAAAACCACCATACATCATCACATTTAAAAAATAATAAAAATTCCTTATCCTCATTTACAAAAAGGATGTTTTTTACATTTTTGAAAGGGTGTCCAAAATAAAGAAATCAAAGAATATACCTGAAAAGCCACTGATAGGGATCAAAGAATACATCCATAAGTTAAAATTACATATTTTAATATAACAAAAATTGTGCCAATTACCTGCTTATAGTTTAAATGTTGAATTTCTGGCATTTCTTTTGGCTTTGTATCAAGCATGTAATCTCCTGTAAAGAGAAATTGTAAAATTGCCTTTTAGAAATGTTTTCTTTCTAATTACGAAGGTAATATATTTTAATGATAAATTATAGCAACATGCGACATACAAAAGTGACTCCTCAATCCCATTCAGAGAAAATCAATGTTAACTGTTAGTCACAGTCTCACATAAATTTTTCCAGTGTACATCCTACAATGTTTTGGAATTTTTTCTTACCCTTTACAATATATTTGAGCATCTTGCCATGTCACTACAATAAAGCTCTAAAAGGTTTAACCAAGTTTCATCAACAAGTATAAACATTACCTCCACACTTTTCCAAGAACAAGCGTTACCACTCTTCTAAATGTCTGCCATTCTTAGACATAAACAAACTTCTCCTTACATTAAAAAAACTGATATCTTAGCGATTACCTGTGGAGAGAGGGAAGGGGGAGGGGCAACACAGGGGTACGGAACTGAAAGATACAAACAATGATATACTGTATAGCACTTGGAATTATAACCATTATCTTGTAATAATTTTTAACAGAGGATAATCTATAAAAATACTGAATCACTATACTGTATATCTAAAACTAATATAATATTGTAAAGCAACTATACTTCAAAAAGTTTAATAGTTTTTATACATGTACTTTTATTGGTATCACCTTTTAATTAATTAATTTTATTTAAGTATAGTCAGTTTACACTGTGTCAATTTCTGGTGTATAGCATAATGTGCCAGTCATACATATACATACATATATTAATTTTCATATTTTTTATTATAGATTACTACAAGATATTGAATATAGTTCCCTGTGCTGTACAGAAGAAACCTGTTTATCTATTTTATATATAGTAGTTAATATTTCCAAAGCACAAACTCCCAATTTATCCCTTCCCACCTCCTATCCCCCAGTAACCATAAGTTTGTCATCTATGTCTGTAAGTCTGTTTCTGTTTTGTAAATAAGTTCATTTGTGTCTTTTTTCTTTTTATGGTTCCACATATGAGTGATATCATATGGTATTTTTCTTTCTTTTTCTGGCTTACTTCACTTAGAATAACGACCTCCAAGTCCACTGATATTGCAAATTGCATTATTTTATTATTTTTTATGGCTGAGTAGTATTCCATTGTACAAATACATCACAGCTTCTTTTTCTAGTCATCTGTTGATGCACATTTAAGTTGTTTCCATGTCTTAGCTATTGTATATAGTGCTGCTGTGAACATTGGAGTGCACATATCTTTTAAAATCAGAGTTCCCTCTGGATATATGCTGAGTGGGATTGCTGGATCATAGGGTAAGTCTATGTTTAGTTTTTTGAGGAATCTCCATACTGTTTTCCATAATGGCAGCAGCAAACTACATTCCCACCAACAGTGTAGGAGGGTTCCCTTTTCTCCACATTCTCTCTAGCATTTATCATTTGTGGATCACATTTTTAATACATATATGACTTTTAGTGTATGTGGCACCTTTTAAACATATGTAGCACTATTTTAATATATGCAGTACCTTTTAAATCTATGTTTTGCCTTTTTAATTATGTATTAACTATATACACTTTTTTCTTTAAATCACTTGCCTATACAAGTTTTACTCTTTTCTTATTGAATTATAAAAGTTATTTTTCTATTAGACGAATTAGAACATTTCCTGTTATATGTGTGGTAAATATTTATTTTCCCCATTTTTTTGCCTATTTTCACCATTCAGAAATAATTAGTTTTAATACAGTCAGTTCTCCTATAATGGCTTCTGGGTTGGATGTCTTGTTTAGAAAGATATTCACCTTTTCAGAGTCTACAAACATTTCCAAATGCATTCTTCATGTAATTTTATGTTTGCTTTTTTTAATGTTTAAATCTTTAACTTACCTGGAATTTATTTTGATATAAACAGTAACATATGGAACCAACTTCTCATCCAGCCTACCAAGTCACTAACATGTTGATGAAACTGTTAATATAATCTTTATTTTCTAATTTAATATAAACTTCTAAAGACTGCATCAAGTATTCTCTTAATCTTTCCAACTCTGATAATGAAAGAATTCCTATGAGCATCAATATATTATTATTTATGCTTTTAATTAGAACTTTAAGAGCAAAATCTAGTAGTAATTTTATTCCACCATAGTCACAGGAACTCTAAAAGCACTAAATTAATTGATTCACAGAAATATATAGCCCTAACAGCATTAAATTAACTGATTCATAGAATTATATAGCCCTAAAAGCATTAAACTAATTGATTCATAGAAATATATATGATACACACACACACACACACACACACACACACACACACACTCTTAACAAATATGTTTGTGTCCTTATCATACATGGCACATTATATATTTATATGTTGAGGTTTTAATACATTTAACTGAAAATTATGTTTTGAGTAAATTTTATACATTATTTATTCAAATGATTGAGAGCATATTTGCTATACTTGTATCCTGTATTTCATTACAGTTCTGTATTGATCCTGATAACAGACTGTAGTATATGCTTTCCTAACACTTTAGAAGGGTCAGGATGCAGAACACTATATTATTCAATATTAAAATGACTCTAGAAAGGCTATCATTGATTAAAAACTTAAGTGCTAAGAATAGAATAATTTTGGAAAAGAATCCAGTTAAGAACTCCTCTTTTTCTGATGTCAGAAAACCTCTATGGACAAGAGAATAGCCTAGTTGAGAGAGGCAGCCTCTTCAATGGACCTCAATCATCCCCATCTCCTGACAGTCATACCTTTTTATAACCCCCTTCCCTTGAGTGTGGATTGGACTCCCTTCTAGTGAATAAAATGACAGAATTAATGAGATACCACTTCCAAAATAAGAATACAAACTATTGTGGCTTTGAGCACAGTGCTCCTCATTTGCTCCCTCTGAGGAATGCCAGCTGCCATATTTTGAGCTGTCCTGGAGAGACCTGCATGGAAAGGAGCTGAAGGAGGCCTCTGGGCACAGTGAGGAACTGAGGACCTCAATCCAACAACCTGTGAGGAGCTGAATCCTGCCAATAACCACATAAGCTTGAAAGCAGATCCTCCTGAGTTGGTCTGGAGACGAGACTGCATCCTAGCTGACACACTGAATGCAACTTCATGAGAGAGACCTTAAGCCAGAACCACTCACCTGCACCCAGCTTCCTGACCTACATGAGATAACAAAGGTTCATTATTTTAAGCAACCAAATTTTCAGCTGATATGTTATGCAGCAATAGATATCTATATTTTTAGGAAAACTTATAATAGAGAGTTAGATTTTTTACAAGACTGAGTTTGAGTTTCTAAGGGAGCAGCTTTCAGCTTCAGATATCTAAGTAAATCATCGCTTACGGATGCTGCTTTATCTCGCTTATCTAACCTTTCTATCACAATTGGTCAACAACACTATTTCAATCAAAAATATTGAGAATCTGTTCTGTGTTTAGTAACAGGTTAAAGCAAATAACTTGTTTGGAAATGCCTGTTCCCTTAAAGAAGCTAATAATCCAGTTGGGCAAAGAACATACAGGAAATAGAGATTAAGATAATGATAAAGTATAATATAGTGTAAAATGTAATAAATGCTTTAAGCACCAAATGAGTTTGAAAAGAGATGTTGATAAAGCCTGTAGCACTTAGAAATATCCTTTGGAGAGGATCGTATCTAAACCAGATTCAGAAAAATGGACAGAACTTGCCAAGGTAGTGAGAGAAACAGCATTCTCTGAGGGAGAACAAGTGATGGAAAAAACACACATAAGAAACATCGTGCCATATGGACAGATTATAAGAAGGTTTATACATAAGATTATGTTGCAGAGTGGTGGGAAATATGGCTGGATGGGCAAACTTGATCAGATTATAGAAAATCATAAATAATACATTAATAAGTTTGGCTATATGTGAAAAATCATAAGGAATCTTTATGCTTTTAATAAAGCAGACAAGTGAAGGATGAAATTGGTGCTTAGGAAGGTAACAATGGTACATAAGCTAATTTGGAGAGGAGAGGAAACAAAAGAGTCTGCAGTAAACCCTGCTGTGAAGCACCAGCACACAGAGAGAGGAAAGGATTTCAGAGAAAGGATCCATCAGACTTTGCTACTAATGGGATATTCTAGACAAAGAGAAATCAAGGAACAAAAACATGCAGCTAGCTACATTAAGCCAAAAATGGAAGAGAAGGCTTGGCAGAAGCCCCAGGTGAGCATTTGGAAAAAAGGAGAGACAGTCAACTCTGAACAAAATTAAAATGTTTCCACACTGACCTCCTTTTATTGTATTTGTTTTCAAAAGATGAACATAAGTTATCTTTTGAAAAGTCAGACAGCACCACCATCTTAATAACTATTTTCCTGACTGTGACACACAGTGCTAGTCTCACCATCACACAGACTGGCCTGCATGGTTAAAGTCACGCTGCACGTTCTAGTTTGTGCTATGCTTTTTTACTTTGTCTTCCTACCCATTTTCTGCTTTCCACCTGCACCTCCTCCTCACCTTATTACTGAGATCCCCCAGCTCTTCCTAGGTACCCCAGCTTGCCGTGTTCCTCTCCCCACGCTAGAGCCTCCAACAAGCCGTGCCCACCTCTGGCCCTGCTCTAACACTCTAGGAACAGAAATTTCCAAATTAAAATTCACTCCTCCTCTAACCTTTGCCAGCCAAAATCCCCATTCCCTGTGGTTCCTCAGCTAGGTGCTAGGGAAGCAATTAATTTTACAGTCTTTTGCAATCTTTCTTCTATTGTTTGCTTATTAATGCAAAAGTACCTCTGGTTTCTCCAGAGAACTGGAGTAAGCTCAAGAGGAGAAAATCCACAGAGCTTAGAAAATTAAACCATTTGTTCTGGCAGGATTGGCCTTGAATAAAGTTCGCTTTTGGTGAGGCCGAGTTTTCAGAATCTCTTTCCTCACATCATGCTGGCTCGCTCCTCCCCCCTCCCATTAGGATCATACTACTCTCACGACGTCCCTGGCAGCTGAGCCCCCTCATTAAGGATGTTCAGGCCTCTTTAGGTACCCCGGATCTGGATAGCCTTCATTGATTTTTCTTTTTCCCTAATTAAAAAAATTCTCTATTATGTGTCCTATTTCCTCAGGACTTTGCTAGCTAGATAAATTTAATATACCAAGTTACTTTCTTTTCAAGAAAAATACCATGTTAACGTTTTCATTGTAAAGTACGTTTATGTAGTCACACTGACTGTATTGCTGACACCTTCAAATAAGCTGTCCGCAGTACATAAGTCTGTGCTTGCTGGATAAGAAAAAAGGGAGAGGAGAAGAAAAAGAAAAGTATAGGAATTTAAAATATACTAAAAACACTTTTGAGGGGTGGAGAGGGAAAGGGGATATATTTTTGAGATTTTTAAAAATCTGACAAGAAGTTGTCCAGATAGAGACAGCTCGTTATCTCACCTTTGTGAGCTCACCTCATCTGTAAATGATGAGGCATTACAACTGACAATGCTTTTATTTCCACTCCAGTCCTACCCTTTTCTACCATTAGTTCCTCCACTCAGACACCCTCTGCCTCTGCTCATGGGTCTCTGCCACTACGTGTTCTTTAGTTATGGGAACTAACAGCAAATGAGCTCATTTTCTCACCGGGCAGTGTAGACAAAGACAAGTAGAGTGATGGCATTAACTAGCAGGGTGGAGGGCTGGTAGGTGGCATCAGCCTCTGACAGCACAGAGAGCAGAGCTAGAAAGCAGTTAGCAGCTGTGGCGTGGCGGCATGATTTAGGTTAGCGCTGTCCAGTAGGAATATAATGCAAACCACAAATGCGAGTCTATGTGTAACTTTAAATTTTTAGTAGCCACATTAAAAAAAGTAAAAAGAAACAGGTGAAATTAATAAATAACATTTTATTTAGCCTAGTATATTATAAATATTTAATTTCAACACATAATCATTTTAAATAATTATTGATATTTTATATTCTTTTTTTGTGTGGGCTAAATCTTTGAAATCCAGGGTGTATTTTACACTTCGAGAACATCTCAGTTCACCCTGGCAATATTTCAAGCGCTCAATATCCACCCGTGGCTAGTGACTGCTATACTGGACAGTGCATGTTTAGGTGACTATGGTCACGATATGAGAACAAAAAAAGTAGGGCAGACAGTGGTTGGATAATGGAAGAGATGAATAGGAAACTGGGCTCAAAAATACACATTTTCTATATAGAGTAGGCATTCAAAAATCTGTTAATATTTGACTACATGTGAACTACTGTTTCCTGTTTGGTCTCAACCAGACCACCCTAAACATTGCACTTAACATGTTATTTACTCCACGTAAGAAACTAAGATAAATTAAGCGGCCTACCATAGTAAACCCAAACTGTCCTGCTTAGCTCCCAAGACTCTTGAGTTTAGCTGCAGCCTACTAATACAGTCTCCATCCCTAAAACAGTGTGACACACAGCTACCAACCACAGGCAAATTTTACTCCTTCACCATTCTTCCAAATACGTCTTACATGTTTTCACCTCTAGCTTGAGCTTAAAATAGTTTCCACCTACCAAAACATTCTTTCTGCTTCTTTGTAAGGGTTTAGAGTCTAACCCGTATCACACAACTGACAGCAAGGCTCATGTTCCCCATTAAGCCTCCTCCTGCTCTTCGCCGACTCCTCATACTCATCTACAGACAAGCTTCTCAAAGCCACCCTCACTTGAGCCTTCATTTACTCGCCTCTTAGATGCTCTTCACTCACCGCTGCATTTCTGGCCCGTCAGTGTGCTGGCGCTGCTTCTGTGATGGTCACAGTAACCTCCATGTTGCCAAATCATGTGGAAAGTACTCTCCAGTATTCAGGACCCTTTCTTGTCCCTTCTCACACGCTCCTTCTCCTGGCTTCACTATGTCACCCTCTCCTGGCTTTTCTCCTGTCTTAGTGGTTACTCCTCCCCTCACTTTTCTATCCTGTGACCCATGCAGTTCAGTGGAGGCAACCTTGCCCCCAAAGGAGCAAAAAATGCTTCTTGGAAGGTGGGGGGAAATTATCTCAGATATTATAATGGTTTGTGGCCTTCAAAGGGTCACAGTACATGAAGAGACAAACAGTGTATCTGTGGTGTTAAAATTTCCTGGAGTGCATGATTAGGACACAAATGTCTACAAAGGCTCCTTGGGGAACAATGAAAAAAAAGGTGAGAAACACTGCTTTACCCAAATCTTGGCATGCTGGGAAGCTTCAGGGGACAATCCTGGACCCACTTCTGTTCTCTCTCTATACTTCCTCTCTTCATGATCTCACCAATTTCCAAAGATTTAAATACTATTTTTATATGAATGACTCCTAAATTCTTATCTTGAATTTCAGTGTCCCCTGGAACTCATGGTCTCTCAACAACAAAATTTTCCAAGTATTTTGTTTTCTTAATTTGTCCTTTACCTTCTTGCCTAAATTAAATTTGTCCTTTGATGATACTCCCACCCTCTCTAGTGAAAGCTCTTTTCTCTCATACATTCTTACCAGTGAGCCTGGAGGTAGATCAGGTATCTATTGCTCCTCATTGTCTTTCCTTCTCCCTCTTCTCCCTGAAATGCCGAGTTGCAATACCCATGCCATCATCTAATACTACCCATTATCCACCCGCCTGACTATAGTCCTCCACCAACTTCTGACTGGTCTTGAGACGTTCTCACTGAATCTCCTCATTTCCAGCTCTCTTTCTGACACAAACCTTGCCATAAATTTCAGTAATTTCAATATTCATAGAGATAACTCATCTGATACCCTGGCCTTTGTTAATTGACATCTTCTCCAACAAAAATCTTCTATTTCACCTTATCTCAGATCTTATGGTCACATGGGTTTGTTATTATCAGGTTCCAAAAATTCTTCAGCTCTATCAGAGCCTACCATCCATTGACCCAATCACATCTTCCTTCCACATATTTATAGCCTTATTGTCTCTTAATGCAACTTAAATTCTATGGCTCATGTTTATAATCACTCTCTACACATATCTTCAATTTTGTAGACTCTTCAACGTGCTCACTTGGCAAAAACCCAGCTCTGGTTAAATCCCGCTATTCAGACCTGCCCTTGTGCAGCGGAATGTGACTGGAGAAGCTCTGCTGGCTGGTCTTACCAACCTCACAGGTGATGCTGAGGAATCGTCCTGCACCTCCCTCCTCACTCATCTGTGTTACACCTTCCTTCCCATCCTCAAACAGCTCCTCCTTCATCCTCACTCTCAGCTGATGGTCTGGTTTCCCATTTCACTGAGAGAAAAAAAACCAGTCAAAAGACCTTCCAAAAAGCTACCACAACCACCATCTACCCACTTACCTGCATCTATTTTTAATACATCTTATCTTCCCTTCTGTTGCTAAGGATGAACTAGCTGTACTACCTAAGACTAATTCTTCTATTTGTCTCAAGTACTCTTGTCAATTCCTTACCTTTCTCTTTTTAAAAACAGCTTTATTGAAATACAATTCACATACCATATAATTAACCCATTTAAAGTATCAATGTTTTTAAAGTATATTAACAGGATTGTGAAATTAACATGATCTAATTTTAAAAATTTGTCTCCCTAACTAAAAGAAATTCTATACCTATTAGCAGTCAGTCTCTATTTCCCTCCTACCTCCCCCAGTTCTAAGCAACCACTGACCTACTCTCTGTATACATTTGCCCGTTCTGGACACTTCGTATAAATGGAATCACATAATATGTGGTCTTCTGTGAGTTGGCTTCTTTGACTTATACCTTTAAAGCTTTTCCATACCTTAGCATGTATCAGTACATCCCTTTTTAAGGCTGAATAATGACTCAGCGTATGGCTACACCATGTTTGCTTACCCATTCATAAATTCATGGATAGCTGGGCTGTTTCTATGTTTTGGCTATTATGAATAATGTTGCTATGAATATTTCAGTACAGGTTTTTGTATGGACATGTATTTTTACTTCTCTTGGGTGAAACTGTAGGTTCCTATGGTAATTCTGTATTTACCTTTTTTTTTAACATTTTTTATTGATTTATAATCATTTTACAATGTTGTGTCAAATTCAAGTGTTCAGCACAATTTATCAGTTATTCATGGACATATACACACTCATTGTCACATTTTTTTCTCTGTGAGTTATCATAACATTTTGTGTATATTTCCCTGTGCTATACAGTGTAGTCTATTCTACAATTTTGAAATCCCAGTCTATCCCTTCCCATCCTCCACCCCCCTGGTAACCACAAGTCTGTATTCTCTGTGAGTCTATTTCTGTCCTTTATTTATGCTTTGTTTTTGTTTGTTTGCTTTTGTTTTTGTTTTTTAGATTCCACATATGAGCAATCTCATATGGCATTTTTCTTTCTCTTTCTGGCTTACTTCGCTTAGAATGACATTCTCCAGGAGCATCCATGGTGCTGCAAATGGCATTATGTTGTCAGTTTTTAAGGCTGAGTAGTATTCCATTGTATAAATATACCACATCTTCTTTATCCAGTAACCTGTTGATGGACATTTAGGCTGTTTCCATGTTTTGGCTTGTATTTACCTTTTTAAGGAACTGATAAATCATTTCCCACAGTGGCTGCACTGTGTTACATTACTGCTGGCTATGTCTGAGGGCTTCTGATTTTCTCTTGTGCCCATTCTAGTCAGGTACTCATCCCACGTACTTGTCAAGGTTACTGATTACTTCCCTACAGCTCGATCAATGGTCATTTTTTCAGTCTTCATCCTGCAAAACCTATTAGCAGCGTCTGATTCAGCTAATCTCTCACTTTTCTTTGAAACTCTTCATTTAGATTCTGGGCAATCAGTCTCCTGTTTGTTCTCGACAGAGCTGAACACCCCTATACTTCCTCTTCTTCAGCTTCTAATCACTGGCATGTCCCAGATTCAGTCCACTCATCTCCTCCCTCCTCTATCTACATTTATTCTATTCGTGATCTCACTCAATCTAACTACCACTACAAAACTGGTGAGCACAGAAACAGAACATGTCCATCAACACAGGAAGTCTTATTGTACAGTGATGATTTACACTTCTTTTCTGAACTCTACACCCCACTGCCTCCCTGGTATCTTCACTTGGATGTCAGTAAACATCTCAAAACCAAGCTCCTCAGGTTCCTCCCTAAACATGTTCCTTCCATTTTTTTCCTGTTTCAATTGATATTAACTCCAACTTTCTGGTTGTTCAAACCAAAAACTACAGGGTAACTAACCCTTGACTTCACTCACACTGCACATTCAACTGATCAGCAAATTCCGTCAGCCCTGTATCCAGAATCTGAGCACAGTTTATAATCTCCACTTCTACCACCCTGTTTGAAGAACCACCACCTTTTGCCAGTGTAACAGCTTCCTGACTGATCTCCCTGCTTCTGTCTTTACCCCCTACCAACTTCTATTTTCAACATAACAGCCAGAGAATTCTAGTGAAACTCAAAGTCAGATCATGTCAATCCTCTGTCCAAAATCCTTGAATGGCTTCCCAGATCACTCACAGCAAAAGTCAAAGTCGCTACAATAGCCTAGCGCCCTATATGATATTACACTATTACCTCACTAATTTCATCTCCTAATACCTTCCCTTGGCATAGTCCTTGGCAGTCATACTGGCTGTTCCTCAAAAGCACCAAGCATATTTCAGCCTTCTCCATGAAATGTAATTCAGAAATCACAAAGTTTAAGAATCACCAAGAGGGGAGCAAGGGGCAGGTGTCATGGGAGGGAAGGAGTGAACCGGAGAACATCATCCTGAGAGGAGTGAAGGCGGCAAGAGGGCAGACTGCTTCTCCCACTTCAACAAGGACCAAGATTTTCAGGGTAATCACTTTGATCAGTATGAAGAAAGACATTTGGAAATTGAACAAGCATCACTTGACAAGCCTATAGAACTGGAGAGTATTGGACATCACTTACTCCAGACACATGGGTGGAAGCTGGGCCAGGCATTGGGGAAAATCTCTTCAGGGGAAAACTGATCCCATTCTGATTGTTGTCAAGTATGATGTCATGGGCATGGGTTTGCATGGAAATGGAGCTTGCTTATGCTGAAGATGCTGCGGTATGGCACCGTGTCCTAGAAGTGGAAAAAGAAGACACAGAAGAACTGAGACATAAGTACAGGGATTATGTTGACAAAGAAAAGGCTATTGCCAAAGCATTGGAAGATCTCAGAGCCAGCTTTTACTGTGAACTCCGTGATAAGCAATATCAGAAACACCAGGAATTTGACAACCATATCAACTCCTATGGTCATGCACACAAGCAGAGATGGAAGGATCTTAAGCAGAGAGAGTTTGCTTGAAATGTATCTTCAAAATCCCACAAGGATGAGGGGAAACAGGAGAAAGCCCTACGGTGGCTCCATGAGCTGGCAGAGCAAAGAAAACAAGCTGAATGTGCACCTGGAAGTGGCCCGCTACTTGCGGCCTGGGATCTGAATTCTCCACAGATAAAGGAGGCCCTTTCACTGCAATACAAATCACTAATACCACTGGACTGGCACAGGCTCACTGGCTAGCCTCTCAAGGCATCAGCTTTGGCATTAAGAATAATCTGGGGACCCCACTGCAAAAACTGGGGCTGTCATTTTCCTTTGCCAAGAAGGGTCCTGTCAAACTTGAATCAATAGCATCAGTTTTCAGTGACCAGGCAGAGGAAGGGGCCTCTGAAGATGGAACAAAAGCTGCTGAGAAGGCTTCTGACTAAGGACTTCAGAAGGTGGGAGACTCTGATGGTAGCAGTAATCTTGATGGTAAAAAAGAGGATGAACACCCTCAGGATGGAGGGTCCCTTGTCTCAACATTATCTAAGTTAAAAAGAATGAAGTAAGAAGAAGGAGCTGGGGCTGCAGAGCCAGAATACTACCACTACATCCCCCCAGCACAGTGCGAAGTAAAACCTAATCTTCCTTTCCTACTCTTCATGACAGCCAGTGAACAAAGGGAAGGTGATAATAGTACACACCCAAAGAATCCCCCAGAGAGCAAAACAAGTACTTCTCCCAAGCCTAAGGGCTGCGTCAAGCTGGCAGCAAGCCAAGGATTAGAAAAGACCGATGGAAACCAGTGTGGCTGAGCCCTCAGAGCGTAGGAGCAAAGCTGAGACAAAGACGACCTCAGGAGGGGATGAAAGTGAACAAAGCTTAGAAAGTCAGTCAGAAGGATTCAGAGAGTCTAACCCTTCTAAAGAACCCCCTCAGGCCCCTCCACCAGGGAAAGAAAGCCGGGAGGGGCCTAAACATCCTACTGGTCCCTTCTTTCCAGTTTTGAGCAAAGATGAAAGCACTGCCCTCCACTGGCCATCAGAACTATTAATTTTCACGAAGGCAGAACCCTCCATTTCATACAGTTGTAACTCTTTGTACTTTGACTTTAAGCTTTCAAAGAACAACGATGCCAGAGCTAAAGGGACAGAAAAGCCAAAGGACATAGGAGGCTCCTCAAAGGACCGTCTCCAAGGCTGTGATCCTGGTGAGCCAAATAAAAGCAAGGAAGAGGGGGATAATGTAGAGCATTCTTCAGGAGGTGGATTGGATGCCCCTGCTTCAGGGTCTGCCTGTAGCAGCCTGAATAAACAAGAATCCAGAGGCAGCCATGGGTCAGAGACAGAAGACACATGGAGAAGCCTTCCTAGCAAGAAAGAATGATCTGGTAAGTCCCACAGACACAAAACGAAAAAGCAACACAAAAAATCCAGCAAACACAAATGGAAACACAAAGCTGACCCAGAAGAGAAAAGCTCTAAGACAGAGTCTGGGGAGCAGTCTAAGAAGCGCAAGAAATGAAAACAAAAGAAAAATAAGTCATCAGCCCCAGAAGCTTCTGAGCCGGGGCCTAAACCAGAACCGCTGGGAGTGGTAGCCCTGCACCACCACGAAGACGCGGCGAGCTCAGGACGGTTCCCAGCGGAGACCCCTTCTAGCTGAAGAAGGAAATAGCGACAAGAAGGATGAATGTGGGGCCGGTGGCACCTCCCAAGATCACGGTGAGAGGAAACACAAAGATGAACCTCCAGCTTCATCCTGCCAGCGAGGAGCTAGCACCAAACGGAGCAGCCGCTCCAGCCATCGGAGTCGACCCAGCAGAGATGAGGATAGTGATGGTGCTTCGTCACGCCGGCTGCACCTGAAGTCCCCACCCCAGTACAGTGAGGAGGAGGGAGGAGGGGGGAGCAGGGGGTGGAGGAGCCGGGCAGCGAGCACTCCCGCAGCCGCTCACGGCCTGGCCGGCGCCGCTCCTCACGCCGCTCCTCCCTGGCCTTCTTACTCAAGTAGCTCAGACGCGTCTTC
The DNA here is from genome assembly GCF_048773025.1 of Camelus bactrianus. Lineage (NCBI taxonomy): Eukaryota > Metazoa > Chordata > Mammalia > Artiodactyla > Camelidae > Camelus > Camelus bactrianus. The sequence continues at coordinate 91,696,874 of NC_133546.1, forward strand.
AGACCAGAGCTGCCAGAGTAGGCCTCGAAGTTCCTCTGGTGACAGCTACAGTGGCTATAGTGACCGATCACCAAGGCACTCCAATAGCTCCCATGACTCGGATGACTCAGACTACGCCAATTCCAAGCACCGGTCCAAAGCGCACAAATACTCATCTTCTGGTGATGACCACAGCCCCAGCTGCGGCCAGACCCGGCGCCTGTTTCAGAGTCACACGAAGGGGCGATCGAGGTCCCACAGCCGGCGGCGGAGCCGGAGCTGCAGCAGGGGCCGCGGCCGCACACCTGGAGCCCCTCCCAGAGGTCAGGCTCCAGGAAGGGATCATGGGGTCACGAGAGCCCCGAGGACAGGCGGTCTGGTTGTCGAGACTTCATTCGCTTTAAAATCTACCGCTCCCGGTCGCCCCACTGTTTTCAATCGGGTTGGGGAGAAGGCCCCGGGGAGAAGAAGAAGATGGCAGAGGGGTAGGCCCACCTTCCCAGAACAGCAACATCGGTGCAGGAAGAAGGTCAGAAGGTGACTGCAGCCCTGAAGACAAGAACTGTCACTGCCAAACTACTGGAGAAGATTCAGTCGAGGAAAGTGGAGAGGAAACCCAGTGTGAGTGAGGAGATGCTGGCCACCCCTAGTAAAGCTGGCTGAAGCTCAAGGACCCTCCACAAGGTCAGTTTGGGCCCAAGCTCCCACCTTCTCTTAGCAATAAGCCTGTTCTTCCACCAATAGGAAAGCTCCCAGCTTCCTGAAAGCCTAGCCCCAAGAAATGTGAAGAGTCTGGCTGAGAAAGGGGGAAGAGCAAGAACAGTCAGAGACAGGAGAAGGGCCTCCAGGGAGCAGAGATGCCCCATCTGGACATCAGCTCCCCTCAGAGGAAACAGCCAGCCCCTTATCAGACCTGCCCCCAGAAGAGCCAGAGTCTGAAGAAGCCACTGCTAATCACCCTGTGGCTCCGCTAGGCTCCCCAGTGCACTCTGACTGCTATCCTGGGGACCCAACCATCACCCATAACTTCTCCCTGACGCCAGTGCTGGGGACACCCTCGAGTCCTCGGAGAGTGGCAGCCAACCAGGCCCTGTGGAACCCGGCTTGCTGCCTACAGCGTCAGACCTGGAGCACTTCCCCAGTTATGCACCTCCGGGGTCGGGGGGAAGCCTAGGACTGACTCAGCTGATGGACCGAGGTGCTTCCCTAGCCCCCCAGGGGCTGGAGAATCACAGCAAGCTCCAGCAGGCCGCACAGCACACACCCAGAGCAGCTGTTGGCCCAGCGAGCAAATGCCTGCCCAGCCTCTGCTGCCCCGGCCCAGCCGCTCCAGCCTGGCAGCCCGTCCACACTCAGCAGCCAGCCACAGCCTCTGCCACCTCCGGCACAGCCGCTCAGCCTGTGTCTTACAGCATCACGCCGCAGCAGCTGCCGCCGCCATCGGCATCCACCCCTACCCTCACCCCAGCCCTTGCCCCAGTACATCATACTCCCCAGCCTCACCTGATCCTCATTTCCTTGTCCCACCTTACTCACGCAATCATCCCTGGCCACCCTGCCACCTTTCTCACTAGCCATCCCATCCACATCATTCCCACCACAGCGGTCCACCCTGGGCCTTTCACCTTCCACCCCGTCCCACATGCTGCCCTCTACCTGACCCTGCTTGCCTCGTGGCCTGCCGCAGCAGCTGCCACCACCCCCACCTTCACCCACTGCTTCGCCCCATCTTCTCAGGTCAGGACCTGCAACACCACCCCAGCCAGGGCACATGAGCTGAGGGATAAAAGTCCAGGTAGGGCCAGGGAAGGTGGCCCATAACTCTTCCTTTGGGAGTGTTGAGCCATTAATACCAGCAAGTAAAAGCTGGGATGGGCTGTCTGACAGCCAAAGAATTGAATTATGACTTGCAGGGGTGGTTTTAGATTTGAGGTTTGCTTTGGGTTTACTCTAAAGGGTTCACTCTAAAATCTACTGCTATCCCCAAAAGGGATTTTGTTCCCTTTCCCCTTTCTGTTTGCCCCTCCCTCGCCTGTGTTCCTAAGCTACAGCGCACCAGGAAGTGCTACCCGCCCCTCTGCAGCAACACCGCCCAACTGTCAAGTTGAAATATTCCCCTCCTCCATCTACTTTTTATACTCTGCACTTCTAGCTATAAATTTTAAAACATGTTTCTCCTTTCTGGCTGGTGGGTTGTCTATCTTGTCCTGTCTTCTCAGTGTCTTTGACCTTGGTGACCTTATTTATCCAGAGTGAGGTGGAAAGGGGGTCTGACCTGGAATTAGATGCCACTCAGGCTGTCATTCGATCCACTTCCCACACAAAGAGTCACACATTTGGCACTGTTGTCCTCGTGTCCGTCACCCCAGAAGAGACACCTGCATATCCCAGAAAAGAAGATCGTGTCATGAATAGAAGCTCTGCAGGACAGAGTCGCCCACGTGCTTCCCCAGAGAGGAGCTCGTGTGTCCAGCGGTTGTATTTTCTTCTGTCACGTTGTTGCCTTCTTAATTTACAGGATTTTTTAATGTAAACAATCGCACTGAACTCTATAAACATAAATGCTGCTTTTTGTAGTTCATATAAAAAGATTCCATATTTGTAGTATACTGCAATCATATTTTTTACATCCAGCTCTTTAAGTGATCCTTGTTCTGGTGGCTTTATGTAAATATGTTTGCCCTAGTTAAATTAAGAAACTTTAAAGGTTATAAACTGAAAACAAAAAAATAAATTATTTGTTTTCTGCTAGATGCAAAAAAGAAAGAAGAAAAAGAAAGAAAGAAAGAAAGAAAGAAAGAAAGAAAGAAAGAAAGAAAGAAAGAAAGAAAGAAAGAAAGAAAGAAAGAAAGAAAGAAAGAAAGAAAAGAAAAGAAAAGAAAGAAAAGAAAAGAAAGAAAAGAAAAAAGAAAAAAGGAAGGAAGGTAGGAAAGTAGGAAGGAAGGAAGGGAGAAAGAAAAAAGAATCACCACCAAGCTAGACTAAAAAGGTTATAAACAGAAATTCTATTTCCAGATATCTAGGTATTCAAAATAGTCAACAGTTAACTATGAGTTTCCCTGGCTGGTGAATGGGATTAAATGATATTACTTACATAAAGAAAAAGGTCTTTGAAAAGATGCAATCTTTATTACTTCACTAGACCTACGTCTCACAAAAAATCAGTTAGCTAGTTGTCTGGAATGGCACAGACAAACTAATCAACTAAAGAGATTTTTTTAAATAAAAATTTAATTACTAAAAAAGCTGTAAATATGGATTAAGATTTCCTATTTGGTAACAGTATTAACATAAAAATTTTTATTTGCTAAATCATAAAATATTTCAGTGTGATATATAACTACCTGCTCCGTAAACAAGTTCTACTCAATGCAGCTGGTCTGCAAACTGTGCATTACTGGTCTGTTTTGAAATAAGAAGCTTTTGTAAGAATGCAATTTAATATACTGTTTCCTTCATCAAGAAAATTTTGCTCTGAAAAAATTTCAGATGGACTAAACAGTGTGCTTACTAATTTAAATGCTCTACATTCTAATACAAGCCTCTGTCTCACTGCAGACTAGTAACTAGCATTTTATAGACAGGCAGAGATCAGTGAATTATATTCAGGGTAGCACTGTTCTAAAGTGCTTCCCTGGTTTTAATTCAAGTCTACTGAATATTTTTAAACACTTTCTGCATGAAGTGTTAGAGTTTCTGTGCCATTTTCCATTCTGCAATTTATTGGAATTAATACATATCTTGTTACTTTCCAGATGTCACCAGTCTCCATATTTACATTACAAAATTTTAATGCTGGTCAGAAAGAAGGCTTGAACATCCAAGACAGTAATATACTGATAAATTTTTTAAAGTAAGAGATTAAAAATTATAATTTAAAAATAGCTCATATAATAGCACTTCAAAAGGTGAAATTTGATAATATATTTGTAAGTTTTGAAAACTTTGTTTTATATTAAAAGATCTAAAAATCATTCACTTTTCAACACTAACCTAAATATTCCATCAGTTGCTCAGCAGTTATGGTTTCCGTTGTCGGTGGAAATTTCACCTGAAAAACAAAATATTTTTTATGTAAAATCAAATGTTTTGGTTATTAAAGTGTTTCTTCAGTCAGAAACACGTTTGTACGTGTGCTATGTGTATCTACTATATGTAAACAACATTCACATTTTTAAGATCTTTATAACCAGTCTTTAACACAACAAAGTCAATCCTATCACCGTAAAACTTAGGGTGATAAAAGGTGAAAGGTGCGCCTTTCACCACCCACCCTGGTCATCATTAGGTGCCTGCAACAGTGTCCTGCATGGTAGAAAATGCAATTAAAGGGCAGGAAGAGACACCAACAATTTGACAGGTCACTCATGGGAGCAGTTCTACTGAACACAGCCTTGAACACAGCTCAGTATTTCATCATTTCAGTCTACCATGGCCATTTATATTGTTGAATAGCTAAAATGAATACAGTACAAAGGATTACTCATAAACTGAAGGATTCATACTATATGAGTCCAAATTTAAAATTTAAAAAGAGGCAAAATTAAACTATACTGTTTAGAGCTGTACACATATAAAGAAAAGGAAAGGGCTACTATAAAAATCACAACTGTAGTTAGCCCTAGGATTTAGGGAAGGAGTTATGGTTGGACTGGGGCATACAAGAAGTCTCTGAGACGGTGGCTATGCTCCATATACTGACTTGCCTGCTAGTTCCACTGTTTGCTTCATGATAACTTGTTAAACTGGACATCTCTGTCTCATGCAAATTTCTGTATGTGCTGTATGTCACAATAGAAAGGTTAAAAGTAAATACATATATTATAGTCATATTTAAGTTTCAAAAGTTAGTTCAGCTACAACACATTAGTTTAAATGAATTTTTCAAATTAATTGTTAAATGAGTTATCTAGGTATTACAGCCAATGACTGTAAATATTTTAGCTGACTTACTGAAACACATACTCCTTGCTATATTCATAGAATAGAAGAAAATAGATACTGTAGGGTCGAAACTCAAAGTAATTAACATATAAATGACTGGAGAATAGCAGTATAATTAAAAACTCTTCAGGAATGATTTTCTGTTCAACCAAGGACATATTTTAAATGATCAATTTCTCTAACAAGTCCCCCATGCATCAAAGAAGGTGCTCTGGGCATTGATGCTATGGTTCATAAGGAAACAGTATGTCACAATTTTTTGTTTGTTTTAATCAATGAATAAAGTAAGTCCTAAAAATGATCCCTGTAAAACAGAATAGTATGAGACCCTCTGAGAGCATATGTGCCAGTCATGACTTGTGAGTTAATCATCCAGTAGATTATCATTCAGTGAAAACCAAGCAATGCCATGGAAGTTTTAATTTTGATTCCCAATTATTTTTATTTTCTGGGACTTTTTAAAAATAGTAATACTTTTTTTTTTTTTTGAGTAGTTTTAGGTTTACAGAAAAATTGAACAGAAAGTACAGAGTTCCCATATATAGTGTATTTTAAAACTGAAACTCATTGGCAAATTATAGTCTCTTGCTTGTTTTTCTAAATAAACTTTTATTGAGTGTCACTCTCATTTGTTTATGTACTGTCTTTGGCTGCTTTTGCACTATAATAGCACAGCTGGGTCTTTGCAACAGAGAGCGTATGGCCCACAATACCTAAAATATTTACTGTCTGATTCTTTACAGGAGAAGTCTGTTGATCCCTGAATTAGGTGATTTTAACTGCTATTTAATAATATTTTATCAAGGTGTTTGAGTACAACTTTGAAGGTCAAATATTTAAACAATTAATTTATATACACTGAATATTTATGTTCTGAACAACTGTCAAACCAATTGGAAAGTCCCATTTACACCTAACAGTGTTTTGTAAATAAAATGAGACCTATACATTCTTTTACTCTAGGCAGATTCACTGCAGAAGTATATTCACCAGAAAATCCCCCAAACAAACAGCTTATTCTTTTCTGGTCAATGCAGTAGTCCTACTGTAAAGTTGTCAAAATAAGGAACCAAGGCACTAACAAGTATATGTATTCGGGAAATACATTCTCAATTCTAGATTTCTGCAAAGAGACGATTTCAGGGCTTACTCTTGAAATTTCCAAATAACAAATGCCTACCATGTCTTGCTTCAAACATCTGAAATAGGAAATGACATCTATTCAGATTTTTAGAAGTGGAACAACAAAAATGCAAATATTTTAACTGACTTATTCACAAGCAAACTCAGTTATATATTCATTTCTTGAATCTTAGCCAATAAAATATTTTGGTTGTTCATTAAAACTAGGGACAGAAGACTATAATAGTGAAGAAATGCCTGTTTCCCACTAACACTGAATCTTTGCAACAGAGACCAAATGACCCAAGGACAAAAATAAAAACAAAAGCTTCTTTTTAAAGTATAAATAATTTGACACAACATTGTAAAATGACTGTAACTCAATAAAAAAAAGTTAAAAATAAAATATTAATAATATCCTAAACAGGAATGTAAAACATTCCAAAAGTGATATACCAAGATTTTGATACCTGTGATTTTGATATTCTGAGCAGGGAGAGAAATGCAGAAGACTCAGTAGTAACTAGGAAATAAAAGCAGCTTATACAACTGATGGTAAGTATAAAAATGACCAGCCAAAGAACATTGTTAATGTTTAATCAGAATGTCAATTAATAAGTACTCAAGAAATACAAAGTTTAAATTTTAACACCTCCTTAAAGCTGGGAAGATATACTTGAGGAGATTAAAAAAAATTTAGTATTTACAGAGCAGAAACAAAATAAAGACTAGAAAAATGGAAAAAAAATCAATGAAACTAAGAGCTGGTTCTTTGAGAAGATAAACAAAACTGATAAACCTTTAGCCAGAATTATCAAAAAAAAGAAAGAGAGAGAGAGAGAAAGAGGGAGCCCAAATCAATAAAGTCAGAAATGAAAAGGAAATTACAACACCACAGAAATACAAAGGATCACAAGAAACTCCTGCTGACAACTATATACCAATAACATGGACAACCTAGAAGAAATGAAAACATTTCTAGAAATGTGCAATCTCCCAAAACTGAACCAGGAGAAAAATATGGACAGATCAATTATAACTAATGAAACTGAATTAGTAAAAAAAAAAAAAAAAAAAACCTGTAAAACAAAAGCAAAAACAAAAACAAAAAACTCCTAACAAACAAAAGTCCAGGACCAAAAGGCTTTCACAAGTGAATTCTACCAAACATTTGGAGAGGTTAACACCTATCCTGTTCAAACCATTTCAGAACCTGCACAGGAAGGAACACTTCTGAACACATTCTAAGAAGCCAGCATCACCCTGACACAAAACCCAATGAAAATATCAGAAAAAAAAAAAACAGGTCAATATCACTGATGAAGACAGATGCAAAAATCCTCAACAAAATATTAAATACAGTAAAATGATCAGACACCATGTTCACGTGGGGTTTATCCAGGGATGCAAGGATGGTTGAGTATCTGCAAATCAGTCAATGTGATACACCATATTAACAACCTGATGAATAAAACACATAGTCATCTCAAAAGATGCAGAAAAAGGTTTTGACAAAATTTAACATCCTTTTTATGATAAAAACTCTCAACAAAGTGGGTACAGAGGGAACACACCTCAACATAATGAAGACCATTTATGACAAGCCCACAGCTAGCATCATACTCAATCATGAAAAGCTAATAGCATTTCCTCTTAGATCAGGAACAAGACAAAGATGCCCAATCTCACTACTTTTATTTAACATACTATTTAAGTCCTAGCCACAGCAACCAGACAAGGAAAAGAATAAAAGGAATCCAAATTGGAAAGAAAGAAGTAAAACTGTCACTGTTGACAGATGACATAATATATACATAGAAAATCCTAAAAATACATTCAGAAAACTACCAGAACTCATCAATGAATTCAGAAAAGTTGCAGGATACAAAATCAACATATAGAAATCTGTTGTATTTCTATACACTAACAACAAACTATTAGAAAGAGAAATTAAGAAAACAATCTCCTTTAGAGTTGCAGCAAAAAGAATACCCAGGAATAAATCTAAGGCGGTAAAAGACCTGTACACAGAAAAGTGTAAGACGCTTATGAAAGAACCTGAAGACAACAGAAATAGTTGGAAAGATGTAACACACTCACGGACTGGAAGAATTAGTACTGTTATTTTCCCACACCACTCAAGGTAATCTACAGATTCAGTGCAATCTCTATCAAAATACCAATAGCATTTTTCACAGAAGTAGAACAAAAATTACAAAATTTGCGTGGAAACAGAAAAGATCTTTGTAGCCAAAAGTTTTGAGAAAGAAGAAAAAGCTGGAGGTATCATGCTCCCTGATTTCAAATCACACTACAAAGCTACAGCATAGTGCTGGCCCCAAACAGACACACAGATCAAAGGGACAGAGCAGAAAGCCCAGAAGTGAACCCACATTTACATGGGCAATTAGTCTACAACAAAGGAGGCAAGAATATACACTGGGCAATGGACGGCCTCTTCAATAAATGGTGCTGGGAAAACAGGACAGCTACATGCAAAAATAAATAAATAAATAAATAAACTGGACTATTTTCTCATGCCATGCAGAAAAATAAATTTAAAATGATTTAAAGACTTAAATGTAAGACTTGAAATCATAAAACTTCTAGAAGAAAACATAGGCAGTATCTCTTTGACATTAGTCTAATTAATATTTTTCTAGATTATGTTTCCCCTGGCAAGGGAAACAAAAGCAAAAATAAACAATTGAGATTATATCAAACTGAAAAGCTTTTGCACAGCAAAGGAAACTATCAACAAAATTAAAAGCACACCTACTAAATGGGAGGAGATATTTGCAAATGCTATATCCAATTTAAGATTAATATCCAAAACATACAAAGAACTCACACAATTTAACATCAAAACAAACAAACAAACAAACAAAAAACCCAATTAAAAAATGGGCAGAGGATATGAATAGATATTTTTCCCAAGGAAACATACAGATGGCCAATATCACATGAAAAGACTTCCAATATCACTAATCATCAGGGAAATGCAAATCAAAACCACAATGAGCTATTTATCTCACAACTGTCAGAATGGCTGTTGTCAAAGAGACAACAAATAACAAGTGTTGGCAAGCATGTGGAGGAAAGGGAACCCTCGAGCAGTGGTGAGAATGTATATTGGTGCAGTCACTAAGAAAAACATGGAGGTTCTTCAAAAATTAAAAAAAGAACTATCATAGGGTCCAGTAATTCTATTCCTGGGTATTTATCTGAAGAAAACAGAAATACTAATTCAAAAAGATACATGCACCCCAACATTCATGGCAGCATTATTTATAATAGCCAAGATATGGGAGCAACCTAAATGGCCATCAATAGATGAATGGATAAAGAAGATGTGGCACATATGTGCAATGAAATACTACTCAGCTATAAAAAAGAATGAAATCTTGCCATTTGAGACAACATGGACGGACCTGAAAGGTATTAGGTTAGGTGAAATACATCAGAGAGAAAAAGACAAATACTATTTGATTTTACTTTCATGTGGAATCTAACAAACAAATGAATGAACATAACAAGACAGTAACAGAGTCATAGATACAAAGAACAAACAGAAGGTTACCAAAAGGGAGGGGGATAAAGGGAGGAGAGAAATAAGTGAGGGAGATTAAGAGGTACAAACTTGCAGTTGCAAAATAAATGAGTCATGGGTATGAAATGTACAGTGTGGCGAATATAGTTAGTAATTAGCTGATACCTGTTTGGTGACAGATGGAAACCAGACTTACCATGGTGATCATTTTGAAATATATAGAAATATTGAATCACTATGTTTTGCAACAGGAACTCACAAAGTGTTGTAGGTCAATTATACTTCAAAAACAAACTCATAGAAAAAAAGATCAGATTTATGGTTACCAGAGGTGGAGAGTGAGAAGAGGGGAAATTGGATAAAGGCATTCAAAAGGTATAAATGTCCAGTTATAGGTACTAGGGATGTAATGTACAACATGATAAGTATAATTAACACTGCTGTATGTTATATAATAAAAGTTGTTAAGAGAGTAAATCCTAAGAGTTCTCACAAGGAAAAAAAAAAATTCTATTTCTTTAATTTTGTATCTATATGAGATAATACATGTTCACTAAACTTGCTGTGGTGATCACTTCATGATATATTGAAGTCAAATCATTATGCTGTACATCTTAACCTTATATAGTGTAAATTATAACTCAATAAAACTGGAAGAAAATAATGAATATTTGCCAGTCTGTGCTCTTTAGGAAAGTCAGAACAAAAATTAAATATATTGAACTTCTACTAAATGCCATTCAATTTGCAAATTACCTTAATCCACAACAATGTTACAAAGAAGTTATCTTCATTTAAAGGATGAAGACATTAAAATATTAATTTGTCCAAAGTAGTAGAGCTATGATGTGCCTTGGAGGCTGACTCCAAAGCCAATCACCCCTTCTATTATACCACCATTTACAGACTTTTAAAAACAGCAACACCTAAGCTTTGCACAGTGGCAGTATCATAGCCAGTGAGGTTTATCCAAGGCATGATTATTGCTAATTGAAAAACAGCAACACTTTCTTTCAATGCAATCTTACATAAAACATAATCTGAAATATATTTTAAATGAAGAACTGACAGAACTCTGTGACCAGTGAAAAGTGGAGTATCATGGAGAAAGAATAATTGAAGTTGACTCTAATGCTCAGAACACTCTAAAACTTAAGATCCATACAATTAATAAAAAATAAGAAGTTGGGTAAGGGAAGATAAGTTTATGGAAGAAAGTGATGTCAGCTTCATAAATGTGAAGTTTAGGGTCACACTCAAACAAAGTTGAGTTGGAACTCAGGAGACATTTTAAATTTGTCCATGAATTATCTCATTTCTGTGCTGTAGTCTATTTTTGCATTATTTATGGTAAAATGGACCACTATATAATATAATTTCTTCTCAGTTGAAGTTTCACTAATTTTGAATATGCTAGCAAAAATAAAATAAAATGCACATGGTTGAGAGCACGATCCATAGCCCCCTTTCTTCCTCCCAGAGCTTGCTGGTCTCTCCTACCCAAGGCTGGGTCAGGGCTGGTCCACTGAGAGCTGCACAGTTTGAAGGCACTGGAGCAGCAGGCTTCAGGAGCTGAGACTTCCTGCATCCACCACCCTTGTGTGGGCTGAAGTTTATCCTGGGAGCCTGGAACTCTTTGCAGAGGGGGGCCAGTTTGTGTGCCAATCATTTGTGTTTTAGATTGTGCAGATGGATGACCAGAAGTATGTTGAGGTGAAGAATGGGGCAAACATTCAGCTATGACTTAGCTTATGAGCTGTTTGCCTTCATCAGAAAGATTATAAAATAAATCATTCCTACCATCTACCCATGAAAAAATGATGATACAGAAGGACTGCTTCCTCAAAATTGTTTGTTTTCTCCCTTGAGATGAGCTTGACTGGTGATACCATCATGTGACACATGTCCTGTCCTGTCTTTTTTCTTTTCTTTTCTTTCTTTCTTTTTTCTTGTTATAATCAGTTTACAATGTTGTGTCAATTTCCAGGGTAGAGCACAATTTTTCAGCTATACGTGAACATACATATATTCATTGCTTTTGTTGTTGTTGTTGTTGTTGTTCTATTTATTTATTTAGTGAGTTAGTTAGTTAGTTAGTTAGTTAGTTAGTTAGTTAGATACATGTCCTCAACTCTTCTTCAGATGAAAATAAACATACTTTACAGGTCTTTTTCCTCTTTTAATTGAAACCATTCTTCCACCACCATCCTTTGAGTCCCAGTCAAGCCAGATCCACGTCTTCACAAGCACCCCGGCCTCACTCTGCTCTTGGCAGTGGAATTCCAGACGGACGTCTCCCAGTCTCCCCAAAACACTCCGTCTGTGGCCTGAGGGCTACGTCTCCTCTTGTTCAAAGAATGTCAGAAACATTTCAAGATTCAGTTAAAATGCTACTGTTTTAAAAATCCTCCAGGGGCCAGTTATTCTGTTTTGAACTTGTGTACTTAATTTCTTTCCTACTGGCCCCTTGGTTTGTTTGAATTTTGCCTCCGACCTGTTTCCTAGGGGCTGTGGAAGTTATTGATCATTCTGGTCATGCCAAGCTGCTTTCTCTCATCTCGCTAATGTGTCAATTTTCTGGCTCAAAAAATGAAACCAACATAAAATACTGTTTTCTTCTCTTCTATTAATTAATTTATTTCTCTTCAAATGATATCACATCCAAAGCTTCTACATTATGGTTAATATCTTCCACATGAAATAGATGATAGAGAAAAAAAGTGGAAAATAAAAAGGTAGTATGGTTTTAAAAAATTAAGTTTTAGAGACAAAGAGGAAAAGACAGGTAGAAAGAAGATGGAATAGCCTTAATACTTCCCTACAAAATGGCCTTAATAACAAATAGATCAAAGTAAGGCTAATAATAGCTACCCCAAAACAGAGAGGAAACAAAACCTAAAACTCAGTATTATTTTCGTATATAATCATTGTTATCATCAAGCCACAGTAGGGTGGGAAATAAAATCCAGAATTCCTTTAAGCAATTAGTAATATTTCCAATTAATACATATATAAAAATAATGGAAGTAGAAAATCTTTTTTGGCATATACCACTGTAATAACTTCTGCAGGAAAAAAACCATCAATGGATGCCAAAATTTGTGGCCAAAACTTCTGTATAATGGGAAGAAGGATATTTGCACATGTTTGTGTCTCCCCCCAAAATACTTTATAATTATAAATAGAAAAGCTAATTTTATAGTGAAAAAACCTACTGGATATAATTTTAGTCAAGTTTTCATTTAACACCACCAATAATGAGACATATTAATGTCATATACGCCTCAATATAAGGCACTGAGGAGGGCACAGAGCCATTTCTCTGGTGTTTTTGCAAAAAAAAAAAAAAAGACAATTTAAACATAAAACTGAGGAAAAGTCAGACAAACCCAAATGAGGGAAAATAGACAAAATGGCCTTTCTTCTTCCAAAGTGTCAAGTTCGTGAAGGACAGGAGGGCTGGGAACTGCCACAGATTGGAGGACACGGAGGACAGCTGATGACTAAACCCAGTGTGTGTCCTGGACCAGAGAAGGGACACTGGTGGAATGAAGGGTGAAACTTGAATAAAGCCTGTAGGTTAGTTAGTGACGTCTTGTTACTGTTAACTTCCCAGGGCTTGATGACTGCACCATGACTTTATAAGACATTCGTCTTTGGAGGAGCTGGGTAAAGGCTATATGGACAATATTTGTAATATTTTACCCTTTTTGAAAGTCTAAAATTATTTCAAAGTAAAATTAAGGAGTGGAATATTGGAGAGTACAGGTGACCTCTAATTAAGAATGGAAGTTTAAAGATAAATTCAGGATCTCCAAATAAAACTTTCAGAAGTGGTCTCTTTCTTATTTTATTACTTACAAAGTAATAAAAGACTTGTCCAGTCAGCAAAGAATGAACTCTTTTGGTGTGTATTTAGCTAAAGAAGATTATATGGTTTATGGGGTGTCTCTGGAGCTGTAATGGTCTTGGATGACACTTGGTCAGCCTTCTATGTTTATTCTGAGGTTATTTTATTTTCTGCATCTAACACCAAATTAGAAGTCTAAAATTTCATTTTCATCCCAGAAGGAATGACACACTGATGTGCGACAACTCACCTGTCCTTTTAATCTCTTCCTAAACTAGAAATACACACAACATATACCCCAAACGTCCAGTTGCTTGGTATCCAAACTATATTATGAAAGGTGTGACCCTAGATTTTTTTTCACTCAGACTAACTCAAGAGGAAGATAACAGCCTATTTGTATTCAAAAGGACACTAAATATTTTTAAACTTTGGTAATTACTTCCAGAACCTAAAATTTAAATTGTGAAAAATCCTACAATGTAGATACAACCAATAGCTTAGCTTTTTATAAGTCATCTGTATCTAGGAAAACTCTCCAGGGTATTTCTTAAACCTGAGGTTTAAAATTTTATTTATTTACTTTTACAGTTTGAGCACTGTGATTCAGATTTCATAAGAGTGAGCACAAGGACCCTGCTGAGCCTCCCACCTGCAGGGCGGGTTTAGGATGGCCACGGTTGTCTGGCCATCCCTCCAGCAGGACGGGGCGTCTGTATGCCGTTTCTCCTCTCTTGCATTTGAAGGCTTGTCATGTCAGTTTCAAAGTCTGATTGCTAAGAGCCCGACAGTTTCCCCTTTTGCAAGGATCGCCCTCTCTGGGCGTCTAAGCCACCAGGTAGGAGAGCAGCTACCTGCCGGGGAGACTGTGTGGAGAAGCCCTGAGAATGCATGGGGAGGGACAGCACGCCCACTCAGCCAACCTTCGTATTGTGCCCACCAGAGTCTCGGGCACGTGGAAAAAGCCTTCTCAGACTAGGGACTGGCTGCTGCGAGCTGAATGCCACTGCGTGACCCCAGTCAAACCTAGGAGCAGAAGCATCACTCAGCTGAGTCCTAACTAAAGTCCTGACCCATAGATCCTGAACACAGAGAGGATTATTGCTTTGAGATGGTTTAACACGCAGCCATAGGTAACCAGAACATATGATGTAAGGAATGCTCTTTGCTGGGCGTGTTTAAGACTGCTCTTTCTGAACTAGTCTCACCTCACCTTTAGAATCTGAATCTCAAATACAAGTCTCAGTACACCCAGTTTAAGACAGAGAAAGACAAACACTATATGACAAATACTACATGATATCACTTACATGTGGAATCTAAAAAATAATAGAAATGAAACTATATACAAAACAGAAAGAGACTCACATAGAAAACAGATTTATGGTTACCAAAAAGGGGGATGCAAATTAGGCATATGGGGTTAACAGACACAAACCACCAAACATAAAATGGATAAGCAATGAGAAATTACTGTGCAGCATGGGGAATTATACCCAATATCTTGTAATAACCCAGAATGAAATATAATCTGTAAGGAAAAAGCCCAGCAAACGGAATCACTATGCTGTATGCCTGAAACTAACACAATATTGTAAATCAACTCTACTTCAGTTTTAAAAAAAGAAATCATAATTTTCAGACTCCTTTGAAGGTCTCTGTATGTGGTCAAGTGACAAAAATTCCCCCAGAGATAGAAATGGAAACACCGTTTGCACACTCGGGAAAATGTCCTTAAACCATCTCTTCTCCCTTCCCCGGGAGGAGTGTGGATGGGATTATTGGTGTCGCAGCCTCGTCAGGAGTTCTGAAGAGGAGGACTTCACCCTCAAGGTGTGAGAACTTAGTGCTGCAAGGATCACGAAACTTGGCGAGTTCAAGAAGCTAGTGCAAGACGGGAAGCTCGGTGCCCCAGAGAGCTCAATGTGTCTTCAGATGAGCGGCTGCGCCAACCGCGAATGGATGTCTGCGGAGAAGGCACAGGCGATATCCCCGAGCTGAGAGCATCACCCGATCCCGAATCCTCCTTTCTTTCCTCTGTTTTTTTTTTTTTCATTTCCCCCTTCCCCCCTGCCTCCCCCTCCCCACTTCTTTCCTCCCCTTCCCCCCTCTCGTCCACGAGGACTGGCTGTTGACCCTGCTCAGGCCTGGGTGCGGATGCGGGTGGCACCGCAGCCCCGCAGCGGCCCAGCGGTGCCCTCTGGCGAGACGGCTGCCTTGCGCTCTGTGAAAGGGTGGCCCCAGGCTCCACAGCCCAGCCACACGGTTCTCCCCATCACTGATGGAGATGAAGGAGAAAGATAGTGTCCTTTTCCTGTGGTTGTTAGCTGAGACCACCGCCCAGGGACACAAGAGGAGCTCCGCAAGCGAGGGTAGACTCCGATGGAAAGCCAGCTCCCAGCTGTCGGGGGCAGCGGGCAGCGCGCACCTGTGACAAGGAGAAGCCGAGGGACAGCTGGCCCAGGCTGCAGGTTGAGGTGACTGTTGAGAAAAGCATTCAGGTGCTGGATGGGGTGTCCGTGCCCACCCTGCCTTTGTGAGTGGACTGTGCTCTTCCTCAGCCTTCCTGGCCCCAAGGGTGTTGTTCAAAGCCGGAACCGCCTGAGGTGGGGGTGAGTGGGTTGTGCTACCTGTCAGCTTAACCGGAAGAGACAAAAGTTGAGGGTTCCCCCTCACCCTGCCCTTTTCAGGGAGTCGAACAGAAACTTTAGAGAGGACAATTTCTGTCCTCAAGAGATTCGGGGAAGCACCACTAAAGAGGTGGGGATGAGGCCCCCCCTTCCTGATAACAAAGCTTCCTACTCCGCTACGTCCTTCTCGGGCAGCAAAGGAGAGGGGTCCTAAGCTTTTAGGTCACCCAGCGATCAGCTCCATACAGTTCTTGTCACCAAATTCCGTTCGGGATTGTGGAAGGACAGTCTCATTTTCTCCCAGCAATGGAAAAGCAGGCCTTGCTGCCGCTGCCGCCTCCAGTTTGAGACCCTTGACTTCCTGGCAGCTGCGACCCATCATTGGTCATTTCTCTCTGCACCAGCCAACCCCTGGTACCAGGTGTTTTGAGTGCTTGGGAAGTTAGGAGTGTTCAGGGACACACAGCAGTGACTAGCACGTGGGCTCTGTAAGTGAGCTTTTTGGGTTCTGTTCTTAGTTCTTCACAGGTGTGTTAACTTAGCAGGTGGCTTAACCTCTGTGTCTATTTCTTTATCCCTGCTTGTTGGGGGTGGATAAATGATAGTCTCTGACTCTCAGGTTTGTTCTGAGGATTAAATGAGCCAATCTATGAAAGATTTAGCAGTTCCTGGCACGTAGTAAACAATGGTCACTCAAACATTAGTAACCTTAGGAGCTTGGTTATTGAGACAAGAGTCGTTACAGCAAAAAGTCATGGTGTAACACTTCTATGTATAATTCCATTTTAGATTACTTTCAATGCTTAGTTTTAGAGACATTAAGGTATGGCTGTACTTTAAAAAGTTAGGTTTATTTCTGAAAGTTTTTAATGTCTTTTTATGAAGTCAGTGGATGGGGGAGCATTTCAAAGCAATGAAATTACCTGGGTAATAAACAGGACAATAATATTAGTGTTTCTCTTATGCTAGGCATCTTCTACTTCACTCTTAAGATCGGCATTATGGTGAAGAAGAATTTGCACTGCCTGGCTATAAAATAAATTGTAAGGAATGGTCATCTAAGAGGTTTGTAGTTAGTTCTGCTTTTGCAGTGTCTGATTTTAATTTTTTCTCATTCTAGGCTTTTGGTTATTCCCCTTCCACCCTATCCCTTAATTTTATTTTTTGAAAGAGTCTGCATTTCAAGCTGCTAGGGCAAAGAGTGTGATTACAGAAGGAAAGAATCCTCATCCAGGTACCTTGCTGTCTAGCTGTCACTAGGAAAGCCAGAGTCAGGATCTAACATGAGGAGCCCGTGCTCACTCTGCAGCCAAATCATAAAGCTTAAATCAAAAGTAGCTATGTTTAGGCAGACCCTAAGTCTGAACGCCTAAACTTACAAAGCCAGCATTCTTTAGAGGTCCTAAAACTTGCATTACCTTTCCATTTAATTATGCTTTTTAAAAGCTATTCTATGAGGAATAAACCTATTAAAATGAGAGATTATGTTTTCATTAGGTCTTTGTTAAGCCTTCAGTAAAAAAATAATGGGATGCAGAGTAATCAGTAAAATATATACAGTACTTTTAATGAGTCTTATTCTGTATACTGTAAATATTTACGTACTTTTAAGTCCAGAGAAGTAGTAACTAACTTTCAGTTTATAGTTTATTTTTCAATGTTAACACACAGTATTTGGGATACAGCAGAATTCTGTGTCTTGCAAAACCTTGAACTGTGTTTGTGTGTTTTTGACATAGCTCATCAAAGAGTCTCTAGCCCTGAAAGCAGCTTTCAGATGTATAATGGTGTCAACAACGAGTGTGTCTAACGACAGCAGGCAGCAGAAAGCTAAAAGAGATTCCGGGATACTGTATCCATGAAAGGAGTTGGTAAATTTTAGCCCCATCCTAGTTTTGTAAATAGAGATGCATTGGGACACCCCTGTGCCCATTCTTTACCGTATTGCCTGTGGCTGCTGCCACAGCTACAAAACTGAGTGGTTGCAATACAGACCGTGTGGCCCCATAGAGTAAAAAATATTTACCATGTGATCCTTTAGGGAAAAGTTTGCCAGCCCCTGCCATGGGACCTCGAAGTCCCTTCCTTAAAAATACACTTATGATCTCTTCATTATTTCTTAGTCCAATGGTTCCCAAACTGTCTTCTGCAGAATATTAATATTGTCTAAGTTAATAAGTGTTGTGGGAAAAAGATCCATGCTAACAGTAATTTTTCCTTTGTATTTTAAAATAAAATTTAAGACTACCAAACTCATTGCTATGGCTTTTATTTTTATGTGGTAACCTACCTTTAAGAAAAGGTGTCCCATGCCTGAGAGCACCAGGATGTCGAGTGAGAGGTCACCTGATACATGAGCGTGCGATGCTCCACCTGCGCCTTGATGCCCAGGCAGCACTTAACACAGTCACTGATGAGATGCTTGGCATCATCTCTTTGATGATGGCTCATCTTCTGTGTCCTGACTTATAATTTCAACACATTTGTGATACTCAATGTTTATTCTAAATTAACCATGTTTTGTACCACAAACACATTGCCTGTGGATCTGTTGCTGAAACAAGGAAGACTTAAACAAGAAGTAGAATCTTTTTTGTTATCAAATTGTGTCTGAATCAAGTGATCAAAAGGTCAGAATATTACAAAGTAAAGATGAGCACTTGCAGCCTTCCGTTTCTAGAAATTCAGGAAGTGAGTTTTCCAGGGTCAAGTTTATGTCAAATTCCAACAAAATAACAACATTTAGTAAGAAACCACTAAGAAGAAAATATGAGGAAAGTTATTTGTTTTTTGGATTTACTTCCTTTGGAAATAGATTTGCACCTCATGCTCAGTGTGTGTTATGTAAGAAAATTTTATTGAAAAGCTCTTTGGCCCCTAGTAAGTTTTGAAGACATTTGGAAACTAAACATGCTGCATATAAAGACAAAGACATTATCTTTTTCAAGCAACATCTTGATTCACATGAAAACAATAAACCCCAGCACCTAAAATTGTCAACACAGTTCATGGAAGCGCTAGAGAAGCATCATGCAGTGTAAGTTACAATGCAGCCCTGAGTGGAGGCTCATACATCAGAGAATTGCTCACCAAGCCTTGTGCAAAAGACGTTGTGATGTGGATGTGTGACGGGCAGTATTGTAAAAACAAATAGACGCAGTGCAGTTGTCAGTATGGCTGCTGGTCGAATTAAGGCTCTAGCTGCTGCCACTGAAGAAGGGCCTGTTTGTAGACGGGAAACTTGTGGCAGGTTCTCACTGCAGCTTCCAGATCCAGCCGACGTCTCAGGACTCGCTGTGCTGCTCGTGTTTGCTTGTTGCAGGTTTAACAAGTCCACTGAGGACAACCTGCTCTTACGTGAATCTTTGCAAAGAATGCCGTTGGAGAGGACATTTTCAACTGCGTCCACAGCTTTATGCAAAACTGTGAAATTGAATGGGGAAAATGTGCTGGTGTTTGTAGTGATGCTTCTAGGGGGGTGGACCGGAAAATTGCTGGGACTGTCACCTGGATAAAATATGTGGCTCCCGAAAGCACCAGGAGTCACTGCCTATTACATAGACATGCACTTGCAGTTAAAATAATGCCTACATCTCTGGAAAACATGCTCGATCAGGCAGTCCAAATCATCAATTATATTGAAGCTTGGCTACATCAGCCCAGACTACTAAAAATTTTATGTGAAGAATTTGGTGCCCAGCACACAGCACTTCTAAATACAGAGGTGAGGCGGCTTTCCCGACGTAAAGATCTTGTAAGACTTTTTGAGCTTCGTTGTGAACGATTGGTTTTCATGGATTCTGCTTTTTGAAGATCTGATTGTTTAACAAATTCATCGTGGCTGCTAAGACTTGTATATCTTGCAGATATTTTTACTAAATTAAATGAGGTTAATCTGTCAATGCAAGGGGAAAATGTGACAGTTTTTACAGTATTTGATAAAATGTCATCAAAAGAAAACTTTGTTTTCCTACACTCAGTGACTTGACTGAAATTAATCCTATGGTTGATGGAGATACTTTCAGGGCCGCTGTGCAGCACCGCAGGGGTTTGCATTCTACTCTGTTAATATTTTCCTGTAACAAAAGGTAATAATGCTTGGGTTAGAAATTTATTTACAGTAACCTAACCCAACCTCATTAGTGTCATGGGACTATGAGAGCCTGATTGATTTAACATCTGATTCCCAGGTGAAGCAAAATTTCACTGAACTTTCATGAAATGATTTTTGGAGCAGCCTGAGTCAGGAGTAGACAAGCGTTGCAAGGCGTGCAGGTTGTGTACTGCTTCGTTTACTACCATGCACCTGTGTGAAGCAGGATTTTCCTATTATGCTGGAAAAAAACAACTAGATGTGGATCTGACTTAGCAATACCACACCTAACATTAAGCAGGTATGTGACAAAAAGACACAGAAGCACTGTTCTCATTAAAATCGGAGGGTTCTGCGTGCCTCTTGATAACCAAATATAAGATGAAAATTTAAAATGATTTACTTCAAAAAAAGGAAGCTAGTGCATTTATTTTTCATGAGTGAAAGCATATGATGTGGTATATTACTTTGCAGGTTTTGGTATCTGAGGCTGACTCACCAAAGCAGTGGGTAATTCAGTAAAGTACGAACATGGGGAGGCAATCATTTATTTCAAAGAACATTAAGGTAGGAACATCACATGACTGGGCTTCAAGATGCTCACATTCACTTGTCACACCAGGGAATCCTTCATGTGTCCACTTCCATCATTAGCCAAGATCCAGGGGGTTCATGATGCACCCCAGTGTGTGTGTGTGTCACCTCTCAGCCATTTAACTTGCCTAATTGTCATGTTTTCTATTCAAAAAATAAATAAATTTCAGTACATAAAAATGAAGAGGAGCATAACAAATGATAATATATCCAACCTGACCAAAGAAACAAAAAGTACAAATGGAACAAACACACAGTGTGTACCTCTTCCCAACTGCCAGCTTGTGTCACCTGGTGGCCCCACATGGAGCATCCCCTACAAGGCACTCTACTGGGAGGGTGTGTGTGTGTGTACGCACGTGTGTCAGTGTGGGGTGGCACGTAGACCAGAGAGGTCCAGCAGTCATTCAGAAAGCACACAGCTGACCCAGGCAGGGGCCAAGCTTTAGACCTTCCTGGCTGAGCCTGTGCCCAGGGAGGTCTGCAGCTCACACTGGCTAGGGGAGGCTGGGTCACACATGTCCCTCCATCCCCAGCCCAGCTGGAAGCCAGAAAGAGGCCCAGGTCAGCCTGTGGCCCATTTTTAACCCTGCCCCACCCTGGCCTGACCAAATGCCACAGGGCCACGTCACACATCTGGCTGACAAGCGTTCCTTGGGCTAGAGCAGCTATCCCCTCTTTTCCACATTCGCCCCTTGCCTGGTGCCCCTCTGTAGCTGCCCTCCCGCTCCTCCAGCCTCTCAGCACCATCTCGCCTCCTCCTCCCCATAGTGTCTCAGCGTTTTCTTGCCTTTGGTGAGATGGGGCCATTTCTCTCAAGGGTCGTTTTAAATGTTCAGGTTTTTAAATTTTTATTTTATTGACGTATAGTCAGTTTACAATGTTGTGTCAATTTCTGGTGTACAGCACAATGCTTCAGTCATACATGGACATACGAATATTCATTTCATGTCCTTTCTCACCATGAGCTACTACAAGATACTGACTATGGTTCCCTGTGCTGTGTAGTATAAACTTGTTGCTCTATTTTATATTTACCAGTCACTAACTGCAAATCTCAAACTCCCAGTGTATCCCTTCCCACCCTGTTCCCCTCTGGTAACCATAAGTTTGTTTTCTATGTCTGTTTAATTTTAGATTCCACATGAGTGTTGTCATATTGTGTTTTTCTTTCTTTCTGGCTTACTTCACTTAGAATGACGTTTTCCAGGGCCATCCATGTTGCTGCAAATGGCATGATATTATTTTTTTGGCTGAGTAGTATTCCATTGTATACATGACACGGCTTCTGTATCCAGTCATCTGTTGGTGGACATTTAAGCTGTCTCCATGTCTTGGCTATTGTAAATAGTGCTATGAACATTGGGGTGCAGGTGTCTTTCTGTATTAAGGCTCCCTTTGGACATATGCCCAGGAGTGGGATTTTGTATCATATAGTAAGTGTATTTTTAGTTTTTTGAGGAATCTCCATACCATTTTCCATAACTGCTGGACCAAACTGCATTCCCACCAGCAGTGCACAAAGGTTCAGTTTTCCACACCCTCTCCAGCATTTCCCGTTTGAATATTCATGTTTTAATTATTTTATTGCAGCAGCGACATGTAGGATAATGAAAAAGTGGCATCCTGGCGGCTGGGGGATGAGCCTGTGTGTGTGTCCCCATGCATGTGTGTGTGTTCCTGTATGTGTGTGCATGTCCCTGTGTGTGCATGTGTGCCCTCCATGTGCCTGCATGGGGGTGGGGAGTGGGGCTGGAGCCTGTGTGTGTGACTGAGTGACATCTCAGGCACGTGGGCCTGGAGGGGTGTGCGAGGCTGTGATGCTGGGCTGAGAGGCTGTGACCTGACCAAGGCCACACAGCCCGTCTTGGGGCTCAGGGCCCCACCCTTGCTTCCAGGCCTGCCACCAATCAGCTGGGGTGTTCCCTGCCGTGACACAGGGCTTGAAGTCCTGACCCTAAGGGCCCCACAACTTCCCTCAGGAGGAGGGGTCGCTGGGGCAGGAGGAGGCTGGGCTTGGCATGGGGAGGGGGGAGCAGGGAATCCAAGGGGGCGAACATGGCCCTGGAGTTTGGGTGTGACCAGCAGCAGTGAGGTGAGGGGAGTAAGAAGGGCCTCCTCACCAGGACTGAGTTTGTCATCCCGGCCAGGGGAGCTGCTCTTCTGCACAAGGACCAATTTAGAAAAATGTGGAAAACCAAGTTTCAGGCTCCATGGTAAATAAGTCCCATTCCAGACGGAAATAGCAGGATGTGACCCCATAAAAAGTGGTGAGCGCACATGAGCCATCGCCCCGCCCAGAAAGGAATTCCCCCGAGAGCCAGAGCTCACCCCACACCCAACCAGGGCCCTGGTAGGCCTGGAGTGATGGCCCTGCTGGGGTCCCACTTCCCAGGAAAATGGGGAGAAGGTCCGCTGGTCATACAGTCGAGGCCCAAGGAGGGGAAGAGACCTGCCCAGGTCACCCAGCACAGGAGGGCAGTCGGGTGGGACCCAGGCCTTCGGGCTTGTCACAGCCCCCCTTCTTAGGACAGGGGCACAGGCCTGCCTGGGAAAGAAGCATCGGGAAAGTGAATAACCCTGCAGACAGGGCCAAGTTGGCTGGCTGGCCGAGCCTCAGTTTCCCTTCTGTGGAACGGGGGACGGGACGGTGCCTGATCACAGGGTCTCTGTGAAGCTAGAGATGGTGCTGCTGTGGTGCTGGGGAGAGCCCTCCTGGTCCTCCTTACCTGGGAAGTGGCCGGAGGGCCCTGGGCGTGGCTGTCAGCCCCGTCCTGAGGGCCGATGGTTCCTGTCTAGCTGGGCGGGCTGCTGGTCCCTGCGGCCCTGACGGTGGCAGCTGCACGGCTTGGTGAAGGATGGGCCAACTCCCCTTCCCAGTCACCCTGGCCCATTGTCCCCCACCATGCACCCTGGGCTGGCTCCCTCTTTCCTTCCTGCCTCCTCTTGTCTCTGCTTCCCCCTACCCGGTGTCCCTCTCTTGTCACCTCCTGTCCCTCTCTAGGACTTGACCCCCACCTTTCTCTCACTCACACACTGTCTCTCCCTGCGTGTCTTTCTCTATCTCTCCCCCAGGCCCTCAGGCCCTGAGCTCAGGTCTAGCCCTGTCCAGGGCCACAGGGCCACATCTCTCCCAGCCCTCCCACCCTCACAGTGATGTTCCAGCCCCAGCTCTGCTCACAGTGGAGGCCGGTTACAGAGCTGCTCCTGCTGGCATTTACTGCTGCATCGCTGTTCCCCCCACTTCCCAGGCAGCGCAGCAGTCTCACCTTGACCTGTTTGTGGCCCAGCCTGGACCCCAGAGCTGCTGCAGGGCTGGCTGCCTCCCCCACCTGGAAGGAGGGAGGGCCCCGTGGGCTCCAGGGACAGCTGGCGCAGAGTAGAGTGGACTCTTTTTATACCCAACACCTTCTCCCTGGCAGTGGTGGCGTCCCACCCACTGACCCTGCCCCGCCCACCTCAGAGTCAGGAGGCTGTGGGAGGATGAGGGGTGCTCACGGGGCTCACTGAGAGCACTGCCGCCCTCAGCCCGCCTCAGGGCCTGCCTGGAGCCAGGGCTGCCGGGCAGCTGACATGGGGCGGGGGCATGGGCCTGGTCAGTGCAGGGCCTCTCGCTGGACGCCCATGGCCCCCTCCTGCACCTCATCCGTTCCTCACCATGAGACACGGCCACTTCATTCTGGTCATCTAGCTCACGACCGGACACCCCTGTGACTGACAGGCCCCACATGCCCAGTGAGTGATTACAAACTGAAGCAGCACAGCCATCACTAGATCTAGATACAGGCTGTACCCACCACCCAGGAGGAGCCCCAGGGCCCCTGCGGTCAATGCTGCCCTGAAGGGGTAATCTTGCGTCTGCCCTGTCATCTTAGTTCCTGCTGGTTTGTGAGTTGTGTGCCCGTAAATCACTGCATGCCCTCAAGAGGGTGTGACCACTGGTCCTCCAGGAAGCAGACACTGACACAGAGAGAACTGTGACAATTTCATTAGGGGTGACAATAGGAGAGAACAGCAGAGGGGGCAGGTTGGAGCAGGGAAACTTTCGGCCATAATGCACCTCTGACATCTTCTCTAAACACATCATTGCCACAGCTGAGGGGCCCCTTCAGTTGGCAGACTGTGCTGTAAGGCAAAAAGAGTTATTTATTTTAATAGGATCTTATTTTTTCCCAATTTTGTCTTCTCTAATGTATGTAAGGCCTCTGACGGACACTGTAGTCTGTGTGTGCATCTCCGTGTCTATACAGAATGAAAATAATTGTTTTCACATCTCAGACACAGATGTCAAAATGTGCACATTCTCATTATTATATTTCCTTCTTTAACTAGTAAGACCTAATATTTAATAGAAGAAAGGGACCTTTTGCCTTATCTTTAAAGCAGAGAGTGGTAAGCTCTGGGCCTGAGCTCTTATATCTTCAGTTTAATTTAATGTACTTCCTGAGGTCTCTTTTGATGATACTGTGTGCAGACACTTTCTTTTAAACTATGAGAATGCTGAGTGAGAAATATGTCCCAGTCATTTTGCAAAACAATATATGTGCTTGACCCAACCCTCCTCACAATGACGTCAGGGAACAGCGTTACCCCCCGGCTCACAGACAACAACGCTGAGACCCTGTGGGGGCCCCACTGAGTCTTGGTGTTAGGGGATGAACTGCAAGAACTCAAAGAATCAGAAATTGGATCTTGTGACATAAATGTGGAGATGCCAAGCTGACAGTGGGCGTGGTGATGAGGGAGCAGGGGTGTGGGGACAGGGGTCCTACAGGGGGTCTCCTGATCACCCCTGACTTCCCCCAAAGAACCTGCCTCATGCTGAAGGGCAAGGCACCTGCTCAGCTGATCTAAATCCTGCCTGCACTTTTCAAATCAAAAGAAAACTTCAGCCACACAAATACCCTGAAAAAAACAAGCTAAACTTCAGTTTCTCTGATATCCACAGATTTCATCCAGACCCAGAACTTTCAGAAACCCAAGAGAACAATTATCTTTATATGAGGTTGTGAACTGAGGGCTTTCTGGAGGCAGTGGGTTCTGAAGGGGATACGTGCATGGCTGCACTGAGTCCCCTGCACACACACGTGGCTCTGAGTGGACCTCACGCTGCATTCACACGGCCCACCTGAACTGCCCACCCTGCCGGTAGTGACCTTCCAGCTCCATCTGAGTGAACCCAACAAACGCCCACTGGGCAGCCCCTCAATTTCTTTCTTCCCCTCCACACCCTCCTATTCACTCCTGTGTGGCTCACGTGTCCTTCTTCTGCACTCTGAGGCCCTGCACGGGCACATCTGCTATGGTGACAAGCTGTCTGCTGTGAATGTCTCTCTCCCTCACTCGCTCCCTCACCCCTCGAGGCAACCCCGTGAGCCCCTGAAGTTAGGGGTGTGCTTCACCCCTCACAGAGCACATCACATGGTCCATGCAAGAGGCACATCGGCCAAACTGGGACTTCAAATTCACTTGATATTCTGTCAAAAGTCTCTTCTGTTCTATACAAGAGACGCCTGCTTCCCAGGTCAGGACAGGGAAATGACACAGTCCATCAGATGTGTGTGCTGGGAAGCTAGACAGACGTCACAATGTCCCAAGTCAGATTTCCTCAGGCATCGCAAGGCCCTGGAGTGCCATCTCCCCTTCTGCAAAGACTCGACAAGGGAGCAGAAGCACATGCTCTCATCTTAACGAGTGCTGTAACTGGTGGTGGGGGGGGTGGCGGTGGCTGAGACCGCATAGGCGACAAGGGAGGTGGGGGTGGCGGTGACGAATAGCCTCTGAGAAGTGACACTGGGTGTCCCATCGGGCGAGGCACACCAAGTGGTCCTGGACAAGTACTGGGACCTCTGGAATCCACAGTGACTTGCAGAAGAGAGAGCTGTGTTGGATGACAGACAAAAGGAACAACACCTACAGAACCTGAAACCCAATGCAGCAGCTGTCAGCACCGGGCACCCTCCCCTCCACCGGGTGCCCAGACAGCAGCACAGGGCCACACACTCGACCTTGGGGATAAAACACTGTTGCCACACGACACCGCCAGTGTCTGTAAGTGGAGGAAGGCGAGAGTCCTGCCTGAGACGATGTACAGAGGTTCCAGCAAATTGATAAACTAGGGCCTCCCAAACAGAAAGCCTCTCTGTGCAGGACAACCCACCCTGACACCTTCCCCAGCTCCACAGAAGCATGGTCTGCATGAACCAGAAACACAAAGAAAGGAACCGAAGGCCTGGTTTCCCACACATAGAATGAGAGCCGCACCTGGGTACTTGCTCTGTCTGCAGGACCCTGCCAGACCCTCTCTACTCCCTGCTCACAAAGGGCCCTCCTCCGCCAGCAGGAGCTGCCCCTGGGAGCAATGAGCTCTGAGGAGCTGGGCACCCCGCAGTCCTGTGGGGGAGCTGGCAATGTGCTTCTGAGGGGACAAGGCTGTCCTCAGAAGGGAGTCGGGCTCCGCTACAATCATTCTTATTCTCAGGGATGTCTGGATTTTAAGTTCGCTAGGAAAATCACACTACATTTGTCCTATGGGAAAGGGAAGGGGGAAGTTTCAATCCTGCAAATAACACGAATGGGATTTTAGCGCATGTGGAAAATCCCATGGTGTGTGATGAGACAGAGAAGCAGCTCTGACAGCTTCCAGGGCAGAATCGACCCAGCGCGGGATGAAGAACATGATGCCAGGACTTTGGTGCGAATTGGTCCTGCAGGGAAGGAGGCATTTTCACTGCGGGCTCTTTCGATTCCATCCTCTATTCCCTACTACAAATGCACCATCTCTGAGAGTCAGACTTTTCTGCCCAAAAGTACAACTGATGGCAGAGGGGAAGGCACCTTTACCTCCCCAGAAAGGACAGTGACGGGCTGTGATATTTACCACACACAGGAAGACTCAAAAGTTGCAAAAACCACACGGTGTAAGGATGGAGGGGTGGCTTTGCTCAGTTATCAGTTACGAGTAATTGAATGGGCATTCTACAAAGGAGAATCCCCCAGCCTGAGCAAGGAAACCATTCAAAGAATGACAACAGGAACCAGTCTCAGTGACCCAGGAGCAATCCCAAGTGAAGGAGGTAAAAAGGAGTCAGCAGAGCCAGGAGAAGTCAGTATGGAGCAAGGGCTCACCATTCTTATGCTATTTTAAGAAACAAACAGTCAAAGCTGAGGTTCTCAGGCCTCATGTACTCCATTGCTGATGGCTTCTGCAAGCAATACTCAGGTGACTGGCTGAGAGGAAAAGCCAATGGACTCTGGTCAAGAGTTTCAATTTGAAAACAAAATGAGATGCCAGACACGAAACAGAACATAAAGACTGCAGACAGGGCAGAAGAGGCTGCTGCTACAAAAAAAAAAAAAAAAAAAATACATATCCCAGAAAGACTTCCACCGAAAATGACATCCCAATTTAACTGGGCCTCCGTGATCGCCTAAGGCAGGCAGGAGCTACCAGGGAACACTGGAGACGCAGAGGTTCTGCATCAGAAAAAAACTAAAGAAAGGATGCAGGATTAGGCATTTCTGAGTAGAAATTATCAAAAGAAACAAAACTACGAGCCCTGTTTACCCGTATGACACTCAGTCTCATATCACACAGACTAGGAGACAGGTCTCAGGACACTTGACTGAAGAGACAACAGGCCCCGGGTTCGGGTGTTTCTTCCATAACCGATCATCGGCTGTGGAAGGTCAGGGCTCCACTCGCTGCAGACAGTGACAGGGGCGGGCTTCTCCTCCAGGGAGCCCGGAACGTGGTCTCTGTTGAAGGCCCGTGTGCAGAACCGACACGTCTGCCCTCCGTCAGAGGACCCTCTTTCCCTCCACAAGAGACACCTCCCTCCCCAGGGCAGGACGGGGAAGACGCGGCCCATCAAGTGCGTCTGCTAAGGGACCAGAGGGACACGGCCGTGAGCCCGGTCAGGGCGGCCCGTGCACGGGGAAGCACTGGAGAGCGATCTGCTCTTCTGCAGTGACTCAAGGAAGAAACAGAGGACTATGCTTTCCTCTTACCGAGCGGAGCAGCTGGCGGTGGGGGGCGAGGCTGCACAGGGCTCAAGGGGGGCCCAGGTGCAGGTGGCCCGCTGGACGACGACGGGCCGCTCTCGGGGCAGGCCACGCGGGCTGGTCCTCGGAAAGGTTGGGGCCCTCCGGCCCACGGGGTGGCCTGCGGGACAGAAGGGAGAGCTGGGTTGGATGACAGACAAAAGCGCCAACACCGACAAAAGCCGAAACCCAACGCAGCAGCTGTCGGCACCGGGCACCCTCCCCTCCACCGGGTGCCCAGAGAGCAGCACGGCGCCACACGCTCCGCCCAGCCTTCTGGGGCCTGCCTGCAGCCTGGGCCGCACAGGAGGACACGGGGATAGGACCCTGACGCCGCACGTCGCCGCCGCTGTCTCCAAGTGGAGGAAGCCAAGGGTCCTCCTGCCCGAGAGGCTGCACACAGAGCTTCCAGCACACGGGCAAACTAGCGCCTTCCCAAGAGCCAGCCGCTCTGCTCTGGGCGGGCGGGACGGCCCTCCCCGCCACCTTCCCCAGCTCCACGCAAGCTTGCCCGGCGCGGACCAGGAACACGGAGACGGGACGGGCGTGAAGAGCTCATTCTCCACCGGGGTCGCCGCTCTGCCTGCAGGGCTCTGCCTGCAGGGCCCTGCCAGGCCCTCTCTGCCCCCTCCTCACAAAGGGCCACTCCTCCGCCCCGCAGGGGCTGCCCCTGGGCGCAAAGAGCCCTGGGGAGCTGGGCATCCCGGAGTCCTGCGGCGGAGCTGCCCAAGGGCTCCTGAGGGGACAAGGCTGTCCTCAGAAGGGAGTCAGGCTCCGCTACAATCCTCCCTACCTTCAGGGACGTCTGGATTTTACGTTCGCTACAGAACGCACCCTACCCGCGTCCAAGGGAGACTGACGTGGGGAGTCTCAATCCCACACCTGACACCAAAGGGACTGTCCTAGCTCGTGCGCAAGGCCCCACGGTGTGCGATGAGGCCGAAGAGCAGCTCTGACAGCTTCCAGGGCAGGCCCGACCCGGCGCAGGGTGGGGAACACAACGTAGGCACTCTGGTGCGCATCGGAATTCCCCCGCAGGGGAGGAGGCATTTTCACGGCGGGCTCTTTCCCTTCCAGCCTCTACTCCCTGCTACAAATGCACCACCTCGGAGAGTCAGGCTTTTCTGCCCAGAGTACAACTGGAGGCAGCGGCCAAGACACACTTACCTCCCGAGAACAGACAGTGACGGGCTGTGATTTCAGTTACCAGGATCTGAATGGACATTCTAAACAGGAGTATCACCTGGCCTGAGCCGGGAAACCAGTCAGAAGAGTGACGACACAGAAATCCGTCTCAGTGACCCAGGAGCAACCCCAGGTGCAGGAGGACAGGAAGGAGTCAGCCGAGCCGGGAGAAGTCAGTGTGGAGCGCGGGCTCACCCTCCTCACGCTGCTTCGAGAAACCCGCAGTCAAAGTCTGCGGGCCCCGGCTTCTAAGCACTCCCTCATGGCTCCTGCAGGCACCAGCCAAGGCGACGGGCTCCCGGGAGAAACAGCCCACTAACCCTGGGCAAGAGTTGGAGTCTGAAAGGCAGCGACACGCCACGCCAGACCCGTCACAGAACACACAGTCTGGAGACGAGGCCAGGAACGGCTGCCGGGAAAACAGGAAGATCACCTTTCCCTGAACGACGTCCAACAGAGCACGACCACCTCACTTACCTGGGCCTCCGAGGTCGCCGCAGGCGGCAGGGAGCTGCCGGGCCGCACCGGAGCCGCGCCAGGTCCCGCGTCGGCTAAAAACCACAGAAAAGGATGGAGGATTAGGCTTTCCTGCGAAGACACTGCTGAAGCAAAACGAAACCTTTGTGCCTTCCTTCCTTACCCGTATCACACTCGTTTATTGGAGGACCTGGATACTGACCCCAGGAACTCCTGCACGCTAAGCATACATTCTGTCTACTGCTGAGCTATATGTACCCTTCTCCCCAGAGCACACTTGTTTCTAGGCACAGAGAAAAACAAATGCCATCCACGTTCACTAACTTACCCAGTGTATAAGCTCTGTTGGCTCCACCAACAGAGGTCCGTGTGTTATGATCTCTTAGCTCCCCTGGAGCAAATTCCACCGTCCCAGTAACGTATTCTGGTTTTCCTTTGTTTTTCTTTCTTTTGTTTTTCTTTTTGCATTCTGGGTTCTTAATTTCGGGCTCAGTCGCCCCTTCCTAGGAACACAAAACAACGTAAAACAAGAACCGAACTTCAGAAACCATCAAGTTCATACACTTGGTCATTCAGTCAGTCAGTCAGTCAGGAAGACAACAGTTATTTACTGTATCTATCAGATCATAAGCCCTATCCTGGGAGAAGCTGGCAGTACAAGTAAAAGGCAGATTCCTCTCTCTGTTCTGCCAGAGGCACAGGATCCATGAAAACAAATCAGCACAGAAAAGTCTCAACAGCTCTACAACTGAGGTGAACGGGTACAGTAACGCCACAAAGGACAGGAGAGTCTGCTGCACGTGGACAGCTCAGGGAATGCTGGGAACACCGCACTGTTTCATAAAAGAGAGATCCAGTGCAGACGGGGGATGTGGAGGGGCTTTGGGGAAGGGCAGCCTGAGTGAAAGGAGCAGGTGGGAAAGAGCGCAAGGCATTAAGGAAACTAGAACACTGTTACTGGCGGTGGAATGGGAAGACAAAACATGCTGCCTTCAAAATGAAACATCACTTAATTAATTTCAAGTGAGGACGGCTAAAACAAGAACCAACTCCAAGATACACCTAACTTTCCCAGGGATGAATTTCTTTTCCATATCCTCTAATAAACTGTAACGGAAAGACCCTGAAAAAAAGAATTCACATACAGACACTGGTTTCACTAGGTGAGTCTGGAAAATTAACACAAGTGCATTATCCAGTCCTACGGCATTAAGCACAGAATCACATCCTAAATTGTAAGTTAAAAGTATAAGTCCAAAGTTCTCATCAGCAGGTGCAAACGTGAAAATGCACACTCACACCAACCCCCGGCTTATGTCTCAGAATCCCCTGGTACTTACATAGTCACACAAGGACATTAACAACAAGAGACAGTACCTCATCCCAGGAAGATCCTCTTCCTTTCTCTTCTGCAACGTGGCGCACTGTCATACCATCTGTAAAATGTAGTTACATGTACGTTAATGAGAATAATCACGAATGTAAATTAGAACCACCATGTGCGTCTATCTCCGTTTGTGGATTTGTGAAAATAAAAGTGGCAGAAAATTATTTCAAGGAGTTAGAGCATTTAAAAAAATAAGTGCTTAAGTCACGGTTGGGATATATTTCAAACCAAGTAGCAAGAGGAAAACACGTAAAAAGAATGGATATCGAAGTTGTGTTTGCGCACTATGTATTTCTAACATTTGAAGTTTGCTCTTGTTTTTGTTTTTCCTTTTCTTCTTCTTTTAAGTGGAGGTACTGGGAATGAGCACACGGAATTCTGCATGCTAAGCAAGCGTTCTATTTACCACTAACCTATATCCTTCCCCAAGTCAACTAGCTTCTCGGCAGAGATAAAATAAAATACAAAAAACGTTCACCGTTCACTACCTTACAAAACGTGTTAGTTTGCTCAAGCACAAAAGATCTTTGTGGCTTTCTTCCCCGTATCACACTAAGCCTCACATCAGACAGAATGGGAGACAGGTCTCAGGACCCTGAGGGAGAGACCGCAGGCCCCGGGTTCGGGTGTTTCTTCCATAACCGATCATCGGCTGTGGAAGGTCAGGGCTCCACTCGCTGCAGACAGTGACAGGGGCGGGCTTCTCCTCCAGGGAGCCCGGAACGTGGTCTCTGTTGAAGGCCCGTGTGCAGAACCGACACGTCTGCCCTCCGTCAGAGGACCCTCTTTCCCTCCACAAGAGACACCTCCCTCCCCAGGGCAGGACGGGGAAGACGCGGCCCATCAAGTGCGTCTGCTAAGGGACCAGAGGGACACGGCCGTGAGCCCGGTCAGGGCGGCCCGTGCACGGGGAAGCACTGGAGAGCGATCTGCTCTTCTGCAGTGACTCAAGGAAGAAACAGAGGACTATGCTTTCCTCTTACCGAGCGGAGCAGCTGGCGGTGGGGGGCGAGGCTGCACAGGGCTCAAGGGGGGCCCAGGTGCAGGTGGCCCGCTGGACGACGACGGGCCGCTCTCGGGGCAGGCCACGCGGGCTGGTCCTCGGAAAGGTTGGGGCCCTCCGGCCCACGGGGTGGCCTGCGGGACAGAAGGGAGAGCTGGGTTGGATGACAGACAAAAGCGCCAACACCGACAAAAGCCGAAACCCAACGCAGCAGCTGTCGGCACCGGGCACCCTCCCCTCCACCGGGTGCCCAGAGAGCAGCACGGCGCCACACGCTCCGCCCAGCCTTCTGGGGCCTGCCTGCAGCCTGGGCCGCACAGGAGGACACGGGGATAGGACCCTGACGCCGCACGTCGCCGCCGCTGTCTCCAAGTGGAGGAAGCCAAGGGTCCTCCTGCCCGAGAGGCTGCACACAGAGCTTCCAGCACACGGGCAAACTAGCGCCTTCCCAAGAGCCAGCCGCTCTGCTCTGGGCGGGCGGGACGGCCCTCCCCGCCACCTTCCCCAGCTCCACGCAAGCTTGCCCGGCGCGGACCAGGAACACGGAGACGGGACGGGCGTGAAGAGCTCATTCTCCACCGGGGTCGCCGCTCTGCCTGCAGGGCTCTGCCTGCAGGGCCCTGCCAGGCCCTCTCTGCCCCCTCCTCACAAAGGGCCACTCCTCCGCCCCGCAGGGGCTGCCCCTGGGCGCAAAGAGCCCTGGGGAGCTGGGCATCCCGGAGTCCTGCGGCGGAGCTGCCCAAGGGCTCCTGAGGGGACAAGGCTGTCCTCAGAAGGGAGTCAGGCTCCGCTACAATCCTCCCTACCTTCAGGGACGTCTGGATTTTACGTTCGCTACAGAACGCACCCTACCCGCGTCCAAGGGAGACTGACGTGGGGAGTCTCAATCCCACACCTGACACCAAAGGGACTGTCCTAGCTCGTGCGCAAGGCCCCACGGTGTGCGATGAGGCCGAAGAGCAGCTCTGACAGCTTCCAGGGCAGGCCCGACCCGGCGCAGGGTGGGGAACACAACGTAGGCACTCTGGTGCGCATCGGAATTCCCCCGCAGGGGAGGAGGCATTTTCACGGCGGGCTCTTTCCCTTCCAGCCTCTACTCCCTGCTACAAATGCACCACCTCGGAGAGTCAGGCTTTTCTGCCCAGAGTACAACTGGAGGCAGCGGCCAAGACACACTTACCTCCCGAGAACAGACAGTGACGGGCTGTGATTTCAGTTACCAGGATCTGAATGGACATTCTAAACAGGAGTATCACCTGGCCTGAGCCGGGAAACCAGTCAGAAGAGTGACGACACAGAAATCCGTCTCAGTGACCCAGGAGCAACCCCAGGTGCAGGAGGACAGGAAGGAGTCAGCCGAGCCGGGAGAAGTCAGTGTGGAGCGCGGGCTCACCCTCCTCACGCTGCTTCGAGAAACCCGCAGTCAAAGTCTGCGGGCCCCGGCTTCTAAGCACTCCCTCATGGCTCCTGCAGGCACCAGCCAAGGCGACGGGCTCCCGGGAGAAACAGCCCACTAACCCTGGGCAAGAGTTGGAGTCTGAAAGGCAGCGACACGCCACGCCAGACCCGTCACAGAACACACAGTCTGGAGACGAGGCCAGGAACGGCTGCCGGGAAAACAGGAAGATCACCTTTCCCTGAACGACGTCCAACAGAGCACGACCACCTCACTTACCTGGGCCTCCGAGGTCGCCGCAGGCGGCAGGGAGCTGCCGGGCCGCACCGGAGCCGCGCCAGGTCCCGCGTCGGCTAAAAACCACAGAAAAGGATGGAGGATTAGGCTTTCCTGCGAAGACACTGCTGAAGCAAAACGAAACCTTTGTGCCTTCCTTCCTTACCCGTATCACACTCGTTTATTGGAGGACCTGGATACTGACCCCAGGAACTCCTGCACGCTAAGCATACATTCTGTCTACTGCTGAGCTATATGTACCCTTCTCCCCAGAGCACACTTGTTTCTAGGCACAGAGAAAAACAAATGCCATCCACGTTCACTAACTTACCCAGTGTATAAGCTCTGTTGGCTCCACCAACAGAGGTCCGTGTGTTATGATCTCTTAGCTCCCCTGGAGCAAATTCCACCGTCCCAGTAACGTATTCTGGTTTTCCTTTGTTTTTCTTTCTTTTGTTTTTCTTTTTGCATTCTGGGTTCTTAATTTCGGGCTCAGTCGCCCCTTCCTAGGAACACAAAACAACGTAAAACAAGAACCGAACTTCAGAAACCATCAAGTTCATACACTTGGTCATTCAGTCAGTCAGTCAGTCAGGAAGACAACAGTTATTTACTGTATCTATCAGATCATAAGCCCTATCCTGGGAGAAGCTGGCAGTACAAGTAAAAGGCAGATTCCTCTCTCTGTTCTGCCAGAGGCACAGGATCCATGAAAACAAATCAGCACAGAAAAGTCTCAACAGCTCTACAACTGAGGTGAACGGGTACAGTAACGCCACAAAGGACAGGAGAGTCTGCTGCACGTGGACAGCTCAGGGAATGCTGGGAACACCGCACTGTTTCATAAAAGAGAGATCCAGTGCAGACGGGGGATGTGGAGGGGCTTTGGGGAAGGGCAGCCTGAGTGAAAGGAGCAGGTGGGAAAGAGCGCAAGGCATTAAGGAAACTAGAACACTGTTACTGGCGGTGGAATGGGAAGACAAAACATGCTGCCTTCAAAATGAAACATCACTTAATTAATTTCAAGTGAGGACGGCTAAAACAAGAACCAACTCCAAGATACACCTAACTTTCCCAGGGATGAATTTCTTTTCCATATCCTCTAATAAACTGTAACGGAAAGACCCTGAAAAAAAGAATTCACATACAGACACTGGTTTCACTAGGTGAGTCTGGAAAATTAACACAAGTGCATTATCCAGTCCTACGGCATTAAGCACAGAATCACATCCTAAATTGTAAGTTAAAAGTATAAGTCCAAAGTTCTCATCAGCAGGTGCAAACGTGAAAATGCACACTCACACCAACCCCCGGCTTATGTCTCAGAATCCCCTGGTACTTACATAGTCACACAAGGACATTAACAACAAGAGACAGTACCTCATCCCAGGAAGATCCTCTTCCTTTCTCTTCTGCAACGTGGCGCACTGTCATACCATCTGTAAAATGTAGTTACATGTACGTTAATGAGAATAATCACGAATGTAAATTAGAACCACCATGTGCGTCTATCTCCGTTTGTGGATTTGTGAAAATAAAAGTGGCAGAAAATTATTTCAAGGAGTTAGAGCATTTAAAAAAATAAGTGCTTAAGTCACGGTTGGGATATATTTCAAACCAAGTAGCAAGAGGAAAACACGTAAAAAGAATGGATATCGAAGTTGTGTTTGCGCACTATGTATTTCTAACATTTGAAGTTTGCTCTTGTTTTTGTTTTTCCTTTTCTTCTTCTTTTAAGTGGAGGTACTGGGAATGAGCACACGGAATTCTGCATGCTAAGCAAGCGTTCTATTTACCACTAACCTATATCCTTCCCCAAGTCAACTAGCTTCTCGGCAGAGATAAAATAAAATACAAAAAACGTTCACCGTTCACTACCTTACAAAACGTGTTAGTTTGCTCAAGCACAAAAGATCTTTGTGGCTTTCTTCCCCGTATCACACTAAGCCTCACATCAGACAGAATGGGAGACAGGTCTCAGGACCCTGAGGGAGAGACCGCAGGCCCCGGGTTCGGGTGTTTCTTCCATAACCGATCATCGGCTGTGGAAGGTCAGGGCTCCACTCGCTGCAGACAGTGACAGGGGCGGGCTTCTCCTCCAGGGAGCCCGGAACGTGGTCTCTGTTGAAGGCCCGTGTGCAGAACCGACACGTCTGCCCTCCGTCAGAGGACCCTCTTTCCCTCCACAAGAGACACCTCCCTCCCCAGGGCAGGACGGGGAAGACGCGGCCCATCAAGTGCGTCTGCTAAGGGACCAGAGGGACACGGCCGTGAGCCCGGTCAGGGCGGCCCGTGCACGGGGAAGCACTGGAGAGCGATCTGCCCTTCTTCTGCAGTGACTCAAGGAAGAAACAGAGGACTATGCTTTCCTCTTACCGAGCGGAGCAGCTGGCGGTGGGGGGCGAGGCTGCACAGGGCTCAAGGGGGGCCCAGGTGCAGGTGGCCCGCTGGACGACGACGGGCCGCTCTCGGGGCAGGCCACGCGGGCTGGTCCTCGGAAAGGTTGGGGCCCTCCGGCCCACGGGGTGGCCTGCGGGACAGAAGGGAGAGCTGGGTTGGATGACAGACAAAAGCGCCAACACCGACAAAAGCCGAAACCCAACGCAGCAGCTGTCGGCACCGGGCACCCTCCCCTCCACCGGGTGCCCAGAGAGCAGCACGGCGCCACACGCTCCGCCCAGCCTTCTGGGGCCTGCCTGCAGCCTGGGCCGCACAGGAGGACACGGGGATAGGACCCTGACGCCGCACGTCGCCGCCGCTGTCTCCAAGTGGAGGAAGCCAAGGGTCCTCCTGCCCGAGAGGCTGCACACAGAGCTTCCAGCACACGGGCAAACTAGCGCCTTCCCAAGAGCCAGCCGCTCTGCTCTGGGCGGGCGGGACGGCCCTCCCCGCCACCTTCCCCAGCTCCACGCAAGCTTGCCCGGCGCGGACCAGGAACACGGAGACGGGACGGGCGTGAAGAGCTCATTCTCCACCGGGGTCGCCGCTCTGCCTGCAGGGCTCTGCCTGCAGGGCCCTGCCAGGCCCTCTCTGCCCCCTCCTCACAAAGGGCCACTCCTCCGCCCCGCAGGGGCTGCCCCTGGGCGCAAAGAGCCCTGGGGAGCTGGGCATCCCGGAGTCCTGCGGCGGAGCTGCCCAAGGGCTCCTGAGGGGACAAGGCTGTCCTCAGAAGGGAGTCAGGCTCCGCTACAATCCTCCCTACCTTCAGGGACGTC
Source organism: Camelus bactrianus (assembly GCF_048773025.1). Taxonomy (NCBI): domain Eukaryota; kingdom Metazoa; phylum Chordata; class Mammalia; order Artiodactyla; family Camelidae; genus Camelus; species Camelus bactrianus. Next base: position 91,734,618 of record NC_133546.1, read on the forward strand.
TGGATTTTACGTTCGCTACAGAACGCACCCTACCCGCGTCCAAGGGAGACTGACGTGGGGAGTCTCAATCCCACACCTGACACCAAAGGGACTGTCCTAGCTCGTGCGCAAGGCCCCACGGTGTGCGATGAGGCCGAAGAGCAGCTCTGACAGCTTCCAGGGCAGGCCCGACCCGGCGCAGGGTGGGGAACACAACGTAGGCACTCTGGTGCGCATCGGAATTCCCCCGCAGGGGAGGAGGCATTTTCACGGCGGGCTCTTTCCCTTCCAGCCTCTACTCCCTGCTACAAATGCACCACCTCGGAGAGTCAGGCTTTTCTGCCCAGAGTACAACTGGAGGCAGCGGCCAAGACACACTTACCTCCCGAGAACAGACAGTGACGGGCTGTGATTTCAGTTACCAGGATCTGAATGGACATTCTAAACAGGAGTATCACCTGGCCTGAGCCGGGAAACCAGTCAGAAGAGTGACGACACAGAAATCCGTCTCAGTGACCCAGGAGCAACCCCAGGTGCAGGAGGACAGGAAGGAGTCAGCCGCCGGGAGAAGTCAGTGTGGAGCGCGGGCTCACCCTCCTCACGCTGCTTCGAGAAACCCGCAGTCAAAGTCTGCGGGCCCCGGCTTCTAAGCACTCCCTCATGGCTCCTGCAGGCACCAGCCAAGGCGACGGGCTCCCGGGAGAAACAGCCCACTAACCCTGGGCAAGAGTTGGAGTCTGAAAGGCAGCGACACGCCACGCCAGACCCGTCACAGAACACACAGTCTGGAGACGAGGCCAGGAACGGCTGCCGGGAAAACAGGAAGATCACCTTTCCCTGAACGACGTCCAACAGAGCACGACCACCTCACTTACCTGGGCCTCCGAGGTCGCCGCAGGCGGCAGGGAGCTGCCGGGCCGCACCGGAGCCGCGCCAGGTCCCGCGTCGGCTAAAAACCACAGAAAAGGATGGAGGATTAGGCTTTCCTGCGAAGACACTGCTGAAGCAAAACGAAACCTTTGTGCCTTCCTTCCTTACCCGTATCACACTCGTTTATTGGAGGACCTGGATACTGACCCCAGGAACTCCTGCACGCTAAGCATACATTCTGTCTACTGCTGAGCTATATGTACCCTTCTCCCCAGAGCACACTTGTTTCTAGGCACAGAGAAAAACAAATGCCATCCACGTTCACTAACTTACCCAGTGTATAAGCTCTGTTGGCTCCACCAACAGAGGTCCGTGTGTTATGATCTCTTAGCTCCCCTGGAGCAAATTCCACCATCCCAGTAACGTATTCTGGTTTTCCTTTGTTTTTCTTTCTTTTGTTTTTCTTTTTGCATTCTGGGTTCTTAATTTCGGGCTCAGTCGCCCCTTCCTAGGAACACAAAACAACGTAAAACAAGAACCGAACTTCAGAAACCATCAAGTTCATACACTTGGTCATTCAGTCAGTCAGTCAGTCAGGAAGACAACAGTTATTTACTGTATCTATCAGATCATAAGCCCTATCCTGGGAGAAGCTGGCAGTACAAGTAAAAGGCAGATTCCTCTCTCTGTTCTGCCAGAGGCACAGGATCCATGAAAACAAATCAGCACAGAAAAGTCTCAACAGCTCTACAACTGAGGTGAACGGGTACAGTAACGCCACAAAGGACAGGAGAGTCTGCTGCACGTGGACAGCTCAGGGAATGCTGGGAACACCGCACTGTTTCATAAAAGAGAGATCCAGTGCAGACGGGGGATGTGGAGGGGCTTTGGGGAAGGGCAGCCTGAGTGAAAGGAGCAGGTGGGAAAGAGCGCAAGGCATTAAGGAAACTAGAACACTGTTACTGGCGGTGGAATGGGAAGACAAAACATGCTGCCTTCAAAATGAAACATCACTTAATTAATTTCAAGTGAGGACGGCTAAAACAAGAACCAACTCCAAGATACACCTAACTTTCCCAGGGATGAATTTCTTTTCCATATCCTCTAATAAACTGTAACGGAAAGACCCTGAAAAAAAGAATTCACATACAGACACTGGTTTCACTAGGTGAGTCTGGAAAATTAACACAAGTGCATTATCCAGTCCTACGGCATTAAGCACAGAATCACATCCTAAATTGTAAGTTAAAAGTATAAGTCCAAAGTTCTCATCAGCAGGTGCAAACGTGAAAATGCACACTCACACCAACCCCCGGCTTATGTCTCAGAATCCCCTGGTACTTACATAGTCACACAAGGACATTAACAACAAGAGACAGTACCTCATCCCAGGAAGATCCTCTTCCTTTCTCTTCTGCAACGTGGCGCACTGTCATACCATCTGTAAAATGTAGTTACATGTACGTTAATGAGAATAATCACGAATGTAAATTAGAACCACCATGTGCGTCTATCTCCGTTTGTGGATTTGTGAAAATAAAAGTGGCAGAAAATTATTTCAAGGAGTTAGAGCATTTAAAAAAATAAGTGCTTAAGTCACGGTTGGGATATATTTCAAACCAAGTAGCAAGAGGAAAACACGTAAAAAGAATGGATATCGAAGTTGTGTTTGCGCACTATGTATTTCTAACATTTGAAGTTTGCTCTTGTTTTTGTTTTTCCTTTTCTTCTTCTTTTAAGTGGAGGTACTGGGAATGAGCACACGGAATTCTGCATGCTAAGCAAGCGTTCTATTTACCACTAACCTATATCCTTCCCCAAGTCAACTAGCTTCTCGGCAGAGATAAAATAAAATACAAAAAACGTTCACCGTTCACTACCTTACAAAACGTGTTAGTTTGCTCAAGCACAAAAGATCTTTGTGGCTTTCTTCCCCGTATCACACTAAGCCTCACATCAGACAGAATGGGAGACAGGTCTCAGGACCCTGAGGGAGAGACCGCAGGCCCCGGGTTCGGGTGTTTCTTCCATAACCGATCATCGGCTGTGGAAGGTCAGGGCTCCACTCGCTGCAGACAGTGACAGGGGCGGGCTTCTCCTCCAGGGAGCCCGGAACGTGGTCTCTGTTGAAGGCCCGTGTGCAGAACCGACACGTCTGCCCTCCGTCAGAGGACCCTCTTTCCCTCCACAAGAGACACCTCCCTCCCCAGGGCAGGACGGGGAAGACGCGGCCCATCAAGTGCGTCTGCTAAGGGACCAGAGGGACACGGCCGTGAGCCCGGTCAGGGCGGCCCGTGCACGGGGAAGCACTGGAGAGCGATCTGCCCTTCTTCTGCAGTGACTCAAGGAAGAAACAGAGGACTATGCTTTCCTCTTACCGAGCGGAGCAGCTGGCGGTGGGGGGCGAGGCTGCACAGGGCTCAAGGGGGGCCCAGGTGCAGGTGGCCCGCTGGACGACGACGGGCCGCTCTCGGGGCAGGCCACGCGGGCTGGTCCTCGGAAAGGTTGGGGCCCTCCGGCCCACGGGGTGGCCTGCGGGACAGAAGGGAGAGCTGGGTTGGATGACAGACAAAAGCGCCAACACCGACAAACCTGTAATCCAGCGCAGCAGTCGTCGTCACCTATCACCCTCCCCTGCACTGTGTGCCCAGTTGGCAGCTATGCGCCATGCCCTTCATCAACCCTGGGGCCTGCCTGCAGCCTGGGCTGCACATGAGGCCTTCGGAATAAAACTCTGTTGCCACACATCACTGTGATGACAGGGCATACTTATCCCGGAATACCCAATCCATCGGCAAGGCCAAGAAAAATTTGTTCAAGAGGGAAATTGTAGTTCTAGAGAATATTTCAATGCAAAATGACCACTGGAACACAGCTGAAATAAATTACTTACCTGGGTTTCCTCTGCCTCCTGAGCCGGAAATGTGGTGCCATTCCTAACAGGGGCGCCACCCCGCCCTGAAGCTGTAAAGGGAGAGCAGAGCTGAAGGCGGATTATATCTGACCGAGGCCTTGCGGGGGAAGCACGAGCCGAGCTCTCCGTGCCCTCCTCCAAGAGCTCTCACTCCCGCCTGCGCCCCGGGCTCTTCACAGAAGCCGCAGGTCTCCCTCCCGCCTCAGGTGACCCCGAGGACGAGGGGAGACTGGACCCCTGTCCCATGACGAGGACACCACAGTGCCTTTATTCAGGTGTTTTCGTAGCTAATCACCCTGGATGGGGGCTCAGTGCTCAGATCCCTGGCAACCAACACTGACACTCGGGACTCACAGCACACTTTAGGGCAAATCAGTCTGTATACAGATTATACATTAAAGTAAGAAGGGTCTTTCGTAGGAAGAGTATCAACAAGCCCTGACTGTGAGCTCCACCTCTTCCTCCTCAGCCTGTTGGTAAACTGTTATAAGCCTTCTCTCTGACAGCGCATGTCTTGTATAAGTGACCAGATGTCACATAAACATTTATGAAAGAAGTGGCCTCAATGACTCATGTTGTAATAAGCGGCAAAAGTATGGTGAGTTACATGGAGTAGCTGCTGGGAGACTTTAGAGTTACACGTTAACTCTGGGAGAGGGAGGCTACGTAGTCATGTCACTTACTAACTGGCTACTCTAAGTCACTGTGCAAGCTTTTTTATAAGAACGAAGGGACCTGAAAATTAGTGAAGAAATGCCTGCTGCCTTAAAGCAGATCTTGAATAGAATATTTATCCACCAAGGCAAATGAAGAAAAATGTTTTTCTCTTTATGACATACTGCCTTCATTCTAAAACGTCATCCATGTTATTTTCCTGAAATGAGAAGAAAATTCAGCCTTCAAAACCGAGTCCAGGCGGGAAGAGAGGGCTGACTCTCACGTCTTCTAGTGCACATAAACCAGCCATGCCAGCCACGCCAGGCAACCAAGAGCCTGGGGGGCGGCCCGCAGTCCCTGGAGGGGCTCGAGCTCCACTGCTCACAGGGGACAGAGCCCTGCTGGCTGGTGGCATGTAAAGAAAACAGCATCTTGTCACCCAGCTGTGAACCTGTTCCCCACAGTAAGTGTGTGGTGTGGTGTCCAGGAAACCCGACAACTACCATGGGGACAAGCAGCCCACTGGGCGGCTCCTGCTGCAGAAATGGAGCTGCCGCACTTCACATTGTGCTCCTTACCTCTCAGGGGAGGGTGCAGCCTGTACGGTCCTCCTGGGGTGGGCTCCTGCCTCATGTATTCCTCTGCCTGCCTCCGTCTGCAGATTGCATCCAATCTTAAAGATAAAGAATGACTTCAATACAAATTACACCACGAATTCCTCTACTAGGCACAAAACAACCAGTCCTTAAAAATCTCAAAACACCCGTAAAAATGTGTCAAAATTCTGTACCTCTGTTTCAGGTGGGCAACTTCCCTTCTCAGCTCAGAGGAGTTTTCCCTTCTCAGGTCAGAATTTACCCTTCTCAGGTCAGAGTTTTCACTTCTCAATTCAGAGATTTCCCTCTCCAGCTCCTGTGACCTGAGCTGTGGGAGAAAAACATCCACGTTCAGTTGTGGCCGACTGTGCACAAAGGGAAGGAAGGAAGCAAATTCTTACCGAGCTGTCTTGGGCCTTCTTCTCGGCAAGAGTGACCTGAAAAAGTCAACACATCAAGAAACACCCCATGGCAAGGGGTTCTCAGGGCCAAAATAACTGTCTGCATTAGGTGCTGAGGACTCGGTGTGTCAGGAGGAAGGCAGGTTACCTGGTGTCTCCAAGTGACCTCTGCTTCCCGCATTTGCCCGTGACATTCTTCAAGTCTTATCCTATGAGTTACAAATTGTTGCATCAGAGAAGACACAATGCTGGGTATGCTGTTAAATAACCTGCCCCAGTCCACGTTATCTGCACTGCACACTCACACACATCATCTCACCGCTCAAGACACACTGCACATGGCTGCAGAAGCACAGCAGGTGCAAAGCTGTCGCTGCAGCCACTCCTTCCGTCACTGTTACTGAACGCCTGCCCGGTTCTGCGCTGACACATTTCCCCCTCCCGTTCTCAGCATTTCCCTCACGTGTCCTGTGCTGAGCATCTTTCATCACAAAGCTTGATTCTTCCTTTCCTTACATCCTGACCCTACTTCTTACACCTGGGTCTCCCCAGCAGCACGGGAATGTGTATTGGTCCGACTGACGCTACACTAAACTGCTATCCTCAGGGTGACAACGGTTTATAGCACCTTCAGAAACATCTCTGTGAACCGTCTCTCCTCTCAGTCTGGCCAGCACTGGGGACCAGGAAATTCTTAGTAACTTAATAATTTTTAAAGTTAAACGTTTAACTTAACATGTGTAAAACTTAACACTTTTCCTCCTGTGTGAAGCCATGTATACAAATGTCTTTTGTTTGGGTCGGTTTATGATATTGTGTCTAAACATTTTAGAAAAGTTTTCAAAAAATCCAACAGGTGTTTTCAAAGCCGCATGTGCGGAGGAGCTGAACTCACTTGTACCATCTTGTCTCCTCTTCAGCCAATTCTGCCTCCTCCTTTGCTGCCAACAGCTGCTGCTTTCCCACTAGCTCACTTCCGTTCATGTCCACCTTCCTGAGAGGGGAAAGAAACTGTGAAATTCTGCCAGTTTCCCTCCCAGAAACTGGAAGGGAAGAATTCCATGTTCCTTTCACCCTTCCCTATAAATGCTCAGGCTGATAAACACACAGGAAAGAATTAAAGTACCCCCACTAATAAATATGAAAAAACTACACTCAGGCCTCTGGCAAGTGTTTGGTATCTGGGCTTCCCTTCAGCGTCCCCACCCCTACTCATTTGTGCATAAAGTAAACACACAGGAAAAGCCCACGTGAGGTGTGCTCTGCGCCCCCTCCCCTCCACCAGGCTCAGGCTCCTGTGCCTGGGACAGCGCGAGCTCACTGTGTTTCAACGTGGGAATCAGGGTCTGACCAAGTCACCACAACCAAACACATTAGGGTAAAGCAAGCGTTCATGACTTGTTTGATTTCTCCCACAGAGAGCCCAGATTTCAGTCAAAACCTGGAGCAAAACCTGATCCTTTAGGAAATATAAGGAAATGTTTGTTTTTGAAAGCGGGTTAATGGGTGTGATGTCCATGACCTCTCCCTGAGAATGACAGGAAACTCTGGACAAATTATGAAATCCATGATCAAATGTACCAAATTGCTAACAATCCAGAAAGGGACATGAGGCCAAGATGGAGAAGAAGAAAGCCCAGGACTGGGCCCACCTTCCCCGGGGGTCACCCGGTAACTGCAGAGGAAACCACTGAGATGCAGAGCAGCCCGGCAGCCGGTGCCCCCTACGCACGGGCACCGCAGTCAGGCAGCTGGAGCTCATGGTCCGTCAGCGAAGGTGATCCCTGGAAAGACCCGCAGGACTTAGCTGGGATCCGTGAGAGCTACATGCCAGAAACAAAGGTGGACAGGAGACACACGGGCCTCACGAGGGCTGGCTGCACTGACTGATCTCAGCTGCTAACCGGGTTAACAGGATGTAGCGCTGCTGGCGCCCTGACCACCTGCCAGCTGTAATGCCCACCTTCTCTGCAGCAAGTTAACCTCACATGAGGCCTCAAGTTTTCTCTATTTTCTACCCAATGTCTAGAGTTTATTAAAAATGATAGACACATGGCAGGTCATGACACTTTGATGTGGTTGAAACCTAAGGACAATAGAAATGGACCTAGAGGGATCCAGATAATGAAGTGACTAAATCTGGTCCAAGAACCCGCTAAAATCTCAAACTAAATACAAACAAGACTCTGGTAACCAGTTAGAATGAACAGAAGCAGCAGATTACAGAAATCAAGGTTGAAAAATAAATGCACATCTGTACTGATCGAATATGGTAACAAATATATGGTGGTAAGTATTCTGAAACATATTACAATATCCACATAACTCCCCACATTCATTCACACATTGTCATAATTAACACGGGAACATCTTACCCTTCAGTGTCCATAGTTCTCTGTCCACTGATTTCATCAAGGATGCGTACTTTCTTCACCTGCCTTTGGAAACCGTCTTCCTCACGTTCTTTCAGAGATCCCGATGCAGCATGGTGGTCTTGCATTTTCTTTTTACCCTCTATAAACATAAAACAACTGGCTTTGTGTGTGCACGTGTGCACTCAAGAGCTTGGCTGTGCTGGGGAGTGGAGAAAGGAGAGAATTCTGAAGGCAGGAATCCCCTTTTTACCTTCCCAGTGCAAATTCATTGCTATTACAGGCATGTTTCATTTTATTGCCCTCCCTGGTAATGCATATTTTTAAACAATTGAAGATTTGTAACAACCCTGAGTACAGCAATTCCATTGGTGACATTTTTTTCTGGCAGCATTTGCTCATTTCTTATCTCTGTGTCACATTTTGGTAGTTTCTGAAATATTTCGTTCTTTATCATTTTAATTAAAACAGGCATGACATTCCTTTAAGGCAAAGCCTAATCCAGCGGAAGTCCCTAATTCTCAGCAATTCTATAAACCCTGAGAGAGGTGAAGAGGCTTCAGAAGAAAAGTGTGAAGCCAGCAGGGGTTGGCCAATGAAGTTTAAGGCAAGATTCCATCTCCACTGCATACCTGTGCAAGGTAAGGTGGGAAGAGCTGACCCAGAGGCTGCTGCAAGTGCTCCAGGAGATGAAGCTAAGACAGCTAATGAAGGTGGCTGCACTAAACAACAGGTTTTCAATGCAGAGAAGTGCAAGGGGAGGCCACCCAGCACCATCACAGCTGGAGAGAAGTCAGCGCCTGGCATCAAGGCTTCAATGGACAGGCTGACTTTCCCGTTAGCGGCTAACGAAGCCAATATTCATTTAACATTATGAAAATCCTATGTCCCATGAGAATCAAGTGACATCTACTCTGTGTTCTATAAATAGAACAAAGCGTGAATGACAGCACATCTATTTACAACATGAATATTTTAGCCCATTGTTGAGACCTACTGCTCAGAAAACAAAACAAAACAAAACACACAAAAAAAATTTCTTTCAAAATATTACTGCTCATGGACAATGCACAAGTCATCCAGGAGCTCTGATGGAGATGCATGAGATGAATGCTGTTTCCATGCTTAACACGACATCTATTCTGCAGCCCATGGATCAGGAGTAATTATGACTTTCAAGTCTTATTATTTAAGAAATACATTTTGGAAGGCTTTAGCTGCCATAGACAGTGACACCAATGATGGGTCTGGGCAAATGAATGGAAAATTTTCTGGAAAGGATTCACCATTTTACATGCCATTAAGAACATTCGTTATTCATGGGAAGAAGTCAAAATATCAACATGAACTGGGGTTTGGAAGGAATTGATTCCAATCCTGATGTGTGACTTTGAGGGGCTCAAGAGTTCAGTGCAGGATGGAGCTGCAGATGTGCTGAAAATAGCAGAACTAGAGTTACAAGTGGAGCCTGAAGATATGACTGATTGGCTGCAACCTCATGATAAAATGTGCATGAATGAGGAGCTGCTTCTTATGGACAAGCAAAGAAATTGGTTTCTTGAGATGGAATCTACTGGTGAAGATGCTGTGAAGAAGGTTGAAATAACAAAGGACTTAGAAGAGCATATGAACTTAGCTGATAAATTACCGCAGGGATTGAGAGGACTGACTCCAATTTGGAAAGAAGTTCTACTGTGTGTAAAATGTGTCAAATTGCCTGCGACAGAGGACTTGTTCCTGAAAGGAAGAGAGAATCCTGTCACAAACTTCACTGTGGTCTTATGTTAAGAAATTGCAAAAGCCACACCGATCTTCAGCAACTGCCACAATGACCAGTCAGCAGCCACCAACATTAATTCAAAACCATCCACCAAAATGACTGTAACTCAATAAAAAAAAAAGTTAAAAAAAAAGACCATCCACCAACAAAAAGATTACACCTCACTAAAGGCTCCAATGATGGCTAGCAGTTTTTAGTAATAAAGAGTATTTTCATTAAGTTATGAACATTGGGGTTTTTAGACACAGTGGTATTGCTCACTTAATAGACTACAGTATAGTGTAAACTTAACTGTTATTTGCACTGGAAAACAACAAAAAAAAAAACCCAATAAATTATTTGACTCTCTTAATTATATTTATTTTATTCTAGGGGTCTAGAACTGAAGCCACAACATCTACCAGGAAGCCTGTATGTAAGGTTTTCTTCCCAACAAGCAACATACCTTCCAGGCTGCAGTTTCCAGTTGTCATAGCTCGCTGCATCGAACCCTCAGATCTGGTCTTCGAAACACCTGGCTGTAAGATAGATATGAGAAGACATTCAAGAAGTACTGATCTACAGCAATGTGAACATACTTAACACGAGAGGAATCGTACGCTTGGAATCAGCTAAGACGGGCCATCTGCTTTCCGTGCGTTACAGCACAATTAAACTCTGACACACTGATGCTCGGTTCTCTGAGCTAAGCATCTCTGGTGGTGAGTAACATTCCTTACTCTCTTCTTGCTGCTGAGCTGAACGTCCTCCTGCACATGCATTTCTTCAGATTTCACTGTGGCTTCACAGACGTGAGATTTATTAAGGGCAATTTCAACCTAAAACATTCTCATTGATGACTAAATTCCCAAGAAAAATAATTTGAATAGATATCAACATTTAATCTTCTAAAACATGAGATTGTTGTTCCTTGTGAAAGCTAATGTTTACAGTGGAAATCCTGCTGCAACTGGAGGCATTTACCTCAAATTCCTGAAGTGTTCATTGAAACAGTACCTTTCAAGTTCTCTGGAGATGTTCCTTTTTCCAGTATCTTCACACAGGACACAAATAAAGTATGTACTAAGATTTCAATGAAAACTCAGGGTGATATGCTTAAAAAGTGTAACTTTTTTTTCCCCAAAAACAAAGTATTTTGTTAACTGCAAAACAAACAATGGAAAATAAATATATTAGCCCTGGTGCATGTCTAAAGACTTTGGTGAGCATTCTCTCCAGAAGATATTAAGGCAGTGAAATGATTCTCAACATACACATTTTACAAAGAAAGGAAAGCAAGTGTTATACGTTCCCTTACACATGCTTGAAAGCATCTGGGACTTTCCCTGAATTTTGGTTTGGGGCTGAAGACAGTGCTCCATTTTAGAGTTTACAGAAGACAGTGCCTCTTCCTTCAAGTTCTAGCACTGGGAATCCTAGCAGCTCGTTCTGACCCCCTGAGTCTTGCATTTCCTTCTTCAGCTGGTCCTCTTCCACTGCCAGCCTGCCAATCTCTTCCAGAAAGTCTTGGATTGTTCTGATGGGCAGTTGCTTCTCTTCAACCCTTTTGGAATCCTGTCCCTTCTCAGCCAGTATCCACAACTACCCCTAAGTTTCCTGTGATGGCAGCTGATCCAGGTTGAGCCCAGGACAAATGTCAAGCCCATAAAGAAATGCAGAAAAAAGAGACCTCCAGGCACAGATATTTCCTCGCCTCCACAGGATTCCTCCTCACTGGACAATGGAGGGCACGACTGGATGACAGGGGGAAGCAAGGGTGGGAAACTGCTCATGTCAAAGAGCTCACAAATGAGTGTTCCTGGTAAAATATAAACAAAGTTTACCCAAATTCACATGGAAAGTTCTCTGTTTAACATCAACAGGGCAAGGAGCTGTGCACCTAGTCTAGTAACTTCCTTCACCTCTCAGGTATTTCCTGGCATCTTCTGTGTATCTTGGAGGGCAGTGTGAGTGGTGAGAAAACTCTCTAAGTTGTGAAAATAAGACATATTTCCTAGTCTCTGAAATAGGAAAAGTCACGAAGGTTTTAGTCCATAAAATTCTGGGTCATTGTTCACAGAGAGGTTCCGCTCCTGGGCTCTCACACTCTGCTGTGGCCAAAAGCAGGAGAAGCGGGAGCGTGCAGCTCGCCCAGGGCACAAAAAGCCTCAGAAGCCCGGCTATGGTCAATGTGGCAGCTCTTACCAAGTGTGGACTCTTGGCGTTCTGCTCCCTCACTGCCTGCAGCTTAGCTCGAGCAATCTGAACGTCATTCAAATGTTCATTCACCCTCTCAATGGTTTTCAAGTTCTCCTTCAAGGAAACATTGTATTCGTAACAATTACTCATTACTTTCATTTCTGTTTTCAGAATGTGATCTAACAAGAGAAGAGGTTCGTACCTTAAAATTCAGTGTTTTCTCAGAGGGCATCTTCTTTTGCCTGATGGTCTCCTCTAAGCATTTCATTGCATTGTTGGTCTATGCAAAAATGTAATGAAGGAAACAGAATTACAAATACTAATTACACTGCTAGCTGAACCTATCTTGTGTGTGACCCCTTCCACTAATACAGAAAGTGGTGCTTTACATCTACGACACTTGCTTTTTTTTTTTACTGAAATATAATCAGTTACAATGTGTCAATTTTCTGGTGTACAGCATGTTTCAGTCACACATATATATATACACCTATGTTTGTCTTCACATTCTTTTTCATTATAGATTACAAGACATCAAGTAGAGTTCCCTGTGCTCTACAGAAGAAATTTGTTTTTTGGGTTTTTTTTTTTTTTTTTTTGGTTTTACTTTTTTAATCTAGGACACTTGCTTTGAGCCTAGACCTCTTATGGAACATATGGAACAGGACAGTAGGATGAAGGAAAAGAGAGCCAAATAACTGAACTACCAGAGGGGGGAGGAACTGAAGGTGAAATCACAAAAAAAAAAAAAAAAAGCAAAAGGACCAGGATACCTTCTGCACACAAGCAGATATATTTTCTGCAAGTTCTCTCTTTTCGTTCTCCAAATTCTTGATCTGCTCAGTCATCTGCTTTAAAGTAACTAAAAGGAGATAAAGCAATTTCTCATATTGGCAAGAAAACCCAGTAGAATAGAATTATCATGATTTATTAGCAGTAGAGACATATCTGGCTGGCACTATGAGTATAATTAACTTTTTAGCTTTACTACTGTGCCTAAAGGAAGCAAATCTTAGTGGCATTCTAAATGTGAGATCATTGAGATTCCTAGTTTAATTTTTTTCAAAGATGCAGAAACACAATAAAAAGTCTTCCCCTAAATTCCCTCCCAGCTATAAGCACCATTCTTAGAAAATTCATTCAAATACTTCTGACATCACCAGAGATGAAAAAGAAAAACCAAGCATCCTGTCCCCTTAACATTCTCCCCTCCAAATACTAAGGTAAGTAAACATTAAACATTTAAAAAAAAAAATAGAACCCTTATCCCATGCAGGTTCACCCCACAGCCAGACCCTATCTGCAGCACCACAGAAGGCAAGTTCAAAACGTCGCCTTGACTGGGCCTGCACAGGCCTCCAGTGTCTTCCTGCTGCCTGGCAGATCGTCTTTCATGAAAACCATGCTGGGGGCCCTGAAGGACAAGGTCACTGGAATTAAAAGCTTTGGTACCATGTGGGCTTCCCCACCTAGTCACTAGAGGACCTGGATAACACACAGGCCCTAAATGACAAGGTTTTCCGTCGCCAGGATGAGAATGTTACCATCACTGCTTCAGGAAAGCAGTACATGTGAAACAGCCAGTCACAGGCGACTCCACTTGTGAAGTTCTAGAACGCAGCCCTCAGAACCAGACTCCTCTCTCGGGCATCTAAGTCCCTCATCTGACCACACAGCGCACACGTGTCTTCTCTCTGCCCAGTGGGGACGCTCTGTTGCTGAGATCCCTCTTCTCAGCACCAGCCCTTCTGCATCAACTGTCACCAACAGCAGCCCTTGAGGGCCTACTGAGCACCAGGCAGCCACCCTGCCCACCACGCACAGCCCCACTCAGTCAGCAGAGTCTGTGAAGCCTGCACAGAAAGCATCATCCTCAGGCTGAATCACCTCCATTAAGTCCCCACTGCCATGAATGGCTCCCTTCACGTCGAAGTCACAGCCCATGGTTTCCCCTCTGCTGTGACACACACCGCCTGGCTACATCTGCATCCCTCCCTCAGCCTGGAGGGTCCTGACAGGCTCAAGTAGTGTTTCAGCATCTTTACTTTTCACCAAGAGCCAGCTCATGTTAGGGACTCACTCCGAACATTAGACTTCTCTTCACCTGTTTCCTAAAGGTTGCTATGCAAAATTAAACTCATCCTAGTCTCCCTACTCCTGTGACCCTCCTGGCCTCTTAGCTCAATAGATGCCAACTTCCTCTACGATGTCATTTAGACACCATCGCAGGAGTAAAATTTTCAAGAGTTGAGAAGTCAGTTAGACATCAGAAGTCATTGTGTTTACTCTTAGTTGAATTAAAATCCATATCGAATCCTTGTATTGAGAAAATATTACAAAGGAAACTAAACCCTAATATCTTACCTTGAGATGCAGGAGGCTTTACCTAGGAGAGGAAGAAACAATAAATCTGAAGTCAAAACATATAATTAGTAAATCTATAATTTCTAATAAACTATCAAAACAGTAATCATTGAAATCACAATTATCATTTTGGTTCAGTGTAACAGTATGATTAAAAATCAGGAAAAATCAGAATTTCCTACTTAAGGCATGGTCTTTCACTCACCATTTCTGATAGCACAATGGTAAATAACTTATTTTAGAACAAAAGATCTGTTTACATTCTATTAAATAATCACCACTCTATTCAATTTTCATAATGCATATTCATATTTAACAACACTGAACTATATTATTTTCATAATATGTTGTTGTAATGCATCATTTATCTAATTTTTTTTTGTCAAACCAATCATCCACACTTAAGTCCAGAACCTGGATTGTTGTATAATCTTCAAAAGAGAGAGAGAGACAGAGAGGAGAAAACTAAAAGAAAAATAAAGGCAAAATCTTTATACTAAGGTTAAGATGCACCCCTTTCATTCACTGAAAGGTTTTCTGAAATCTTTTACAGAGTTGACTGTTGAATTGATAAGCAATTGTAACATATGAGGTCGTAAGATTTGTCAAGACCACTAAAAACAAATGGACATCAGATGAGACATCAGATGAGAATGAAAGTGAGCAATGGCTGTAGTAAAAGCACATGCAGCAGCAGGACGGACAGCGACCATTTTCAAGAAGCGAACGTGCTTCTTGACTCAGACACAAGTCATCATCTGAGGAGTAATAACTCAGTAAAACCCAGGCAGGACTCCACTGTAATACCATGTAGACACATTTCCCTGACCCTTAACACATATTTTCTTCATTCAAAATTTTAAGTGATGATCAGAGACTGAGGCCAGCCCCTAACCTTGCCAAGATATTGGAGCATCATCACAGTGTCGAAGCTCCAGTGGCAATAATGTGGCAATAGAAGAATGCATACATGGAGGGCAAACAGAAAACCACAGATGTTCCCTTAACTTCACACTTGCTCAGGAACACTGAGCTTCCCTGTCCCCTGTCACCCAACACACAGGCAGGGGCAGGTGGAGAGATAGATGGGCTCACCAAATACTTAACCTTCCTGTTTTGTTATTGAAGAGAAGATTTTATGAATTGCCATTGTCTCATTGAGAATATACTGTTGTCTTGCTCAATGAGTTCTTACTATAAAGATTTTGCAACAAATTTCCATTTCAAAACTAATTTCTGTTCAAGTTAGTAATCTAAAAGGAAACAAAGAAAAGACTCCTGGATTCTGGCCCAGGCAGGCAAATAAAATGTCCAGTGACTATAAAAATTCCTGTTAGGTGTGATTAAAAGGACACTGTCAGGTACTTTAGTAATACTCACAGAACCGATGGTCCTCCAGACAAACAAGAGGAAACTGGAAACATCCCAGGCGACAACAAGAAGAAGAAGCTTCCACAGAAGTTCATAAACATCAGACCCAGGATGGATAAGGAGAATCAGAGTGTGGAGGATCTGAAAAGTTATTGGAGATAATGAGGAACCTCAAAGACATTAGCGGTTTATCTGTCACAGGGAATCATCTTTAGAAACCATCAACCACATCCTCAAATAGCTCCACCGAGAGGCGAGAAGGGACACTTGAGTTCAAAGGAGCTCTTGGGAGTGTGGACATGTTTACTGCCTTCATTTGGTAATAGTTTCACTGCTGCACACATACGTCAAATACCTGATAAACAAAATGTTAGAGATTTGACTTTGCTGACAGGCACATTGCAAATATTTTTAAAATAGTTAACAGAACTTAACTTATGAATGTAGAAGCCAACTTGAAATTGAAAATAAACAAACACAAACCTACATGGCATGGGACACCTCCATCTTCTATTGGATGTTCATGAAGTACCTGGACAAACCCCTATGTAGTGTCCCCAAAAATACACCCAACATGTATGGGGAAAGAGCAATGAAGGTATGTGTTAAAATACAGAGAGATGTACAGAGATGTATTTCTACATTTATAGACTGGACATGAGTGAGAAAGCAGACCAGCTCTTAGAATAATGTCAAAATTACTATTCCAGCAAAAATTAATGATATATTCTAGCCCAACTATCTAAAAACCATGGAGGTTTTCTTCAATATTCACTTTGGTTCTGAACCAGAGCACGTAATGTCAGACTTCTGAAATAAAAAAGGATTTGTATAATAAGAGTTTTAATCATATTGTACAAGATTACTCAAAGAATGAAGTTATATAAAAAGAGAACTCAAAATAATCAGTACAAATAATTTACATGCATATTTCAAAGTACTGTACCTACATCCATTAACAGCCACCAAGAAAATTAATTTGTATTTCTGGAATGTACAGTCACCAAAACAAAAGTCAAACACATAGTTTTGTAAAAACTAGATTTATAAGTATTATAGGAGGGAATAAATGCGCAATGTAATTTGTACTTATCTAGATACCAAGTTTCAGTCTTGTGCAAATAAAGTCTCTCTAGAAAGCAGCCTCTGAATCAGTAACACTGTCATTGTCAGCTCTCACAGTTGGGGTCAGTAAAATGTGTGCTGGTGGAAAACGTGCACCGTCTTTGCATAGCTGCCGTCTGAGAGAGCAGTGGGTCTCAGCACAAAGGAGAGACACGCAGATCAAAGACACAAAAACAAACACCATCTAGTTGCTAACTGGTAAAACCCCCTCCACCGTGGGCATGCTTGTTACACACGGCACTGTCTGAGCGCTGACGTCAGCAGCTGACTCCTACCTAGAGTCTATCCACCAGGGCCGATGGACTCAGGTTCTGTCAGCGGCCATGAGCAATGGTGGAGAAGGACAAGTTAGTTTATCCAAATGCTCAAAGATGTGGTAGGGAAAGAGGGCTGACTAACCTGTGAGAACTCAGCCTCATTCCCTTTGAGGGAAAAAATCCAAACAAAGATGACCTATAAATGCCCTACTTAGTAGGCTCAAAAGAAACAGAACAGACTCTTCTTTGGGTGGAGTGTTCATGTGGCGTTGATTCTGCTTCAGTGCAAAGATTGTTCCTGACACTCGGTTTTTCCAGGTCTGTAAGAATCTGGTGGAAGCCTATCACAACAAACCCACTTAAATCCATGAGGTGTTCTCAGTCTTTCTTTTTTAGGGTGTGGAGGTGATTTTTCCTGACACAGTAAAAATTTTACAACATGTATCTGAATTTTCTTTATATTTGGACAATTCTAAGGACATGAAGGACACTTTCTGCTTTGGGAAAATCAACATTCTTCACAAGGACACGTCACTAAAAAAAAAAAAAAAAGACAACTCGTCCACTTCCTGGTCACATCCCTCCTGAGTATTTCCTCATTATAAACATCACAGCAGGTTGCAGCCACTGATTTTCACATCAGCTCAGTTCTCAGGGCTCCTCCATCAACCTAGCTGGACACAGAGTCCCTGGGGGCAGCCTCCAAGATGAAAAGGAAAGTGATAACTAAGAATTTGCTAGAAGTCCAATAAAAATAAAAGCAAAAATAAACAAATGGGACCTAATTAAACTTAGAAGCTTTTGCATAGCAATGGAAACCATAAGCAAAACAAAAAGACAACCTACAGAATGGGAGAAAATCTTTGCAAAAGATGAAACTGATGAGGGCTTAATTGCCAGAATATATAAACAGCTCATACAACTAAATAAGAAAAAAAAACCTCAATCCAAAAATGGGCAGAAGACCTAAACAAGCAACTGTCCAGTGAAGACATACAAATGGCTAACAGGCACATGAAAAAATGCTCATTATCACTAATTATCAGAGAAATGCAAATCAAAACTACAATGAGGTATCACCTCACACCAGTCAGAATGGCCACCATTCAAAAGTCCACAAATGACAAATGTTGGAGAGGCTGTGTAGAAAAGGGAACTCTCCTACACTGCTGGTGGGAATGCAGGTTGGTGCAGCCACTGTGCAAAACAGTTTGGAGATTCCTCAAAAGACTAGGAATAGACTTACCATATGACCTAATAATCCCACTCCTGGGCATATGTCCAGAAGGAACCCCACTTCAAAAAGACACCTGCACCCCAATGTTCATAGCAGCACTATTTACAATAGCCAAGACATGGAAACAGCCTAAATGTCCATCAACAGATGACTGGATATAGAAGAGGTGGTATATTTATACAATGCAATGCTATTCGGCCATAAAAAAACAATATAATGCCATTTGCAGCAACATGGATGTCCCTAGAGAATGTCATTCTAAGTGAAGTAAGCCAAAAAGAGAAAGAAAAATACCATGAGATTGCTCATATGTGGAATCCAAACAAAAAAAAAAAGAGCATAAATACAAAACAGAAACAGACTCACAGACATAGAATACAAACTTGTGGTTGCCAAGGGGCTGGGGGGTGGGAAGGGACAGACTGGGAGTTTGAAATTTGTAGATACCAACAGGCATATGCAGAATAGATAAACAAGATTATACTGTATAGCACAGGGAAATATATACAAGATCTGGTGGTAGTTCACAGAGAAAAAAAATTGTGATAATGAATATATGTATGTTCATATATAACTGAAAAACTGTGCTCTACACTAGAATTTGACACAGTATTGTAAAATGACTATAACTCAATAAAAAATGTAAAAAAAAAAAGCAGCTGTGTTATATTTCATACAATGGACTACTACTCAGCCATAAAAATGGTAAAATGATGCCATTTGCAGTAACAGGGAATGGATGGACCTGGAGAATGTCATTCTAAGTGAAGTAGTCAGAAAGCAAAAGAAAAATACCATATGATATCACTTATATGTGGAATCAAAAAAAAAAAAAAAGACAAACTTATTTACAAAACGGAAACAGACTTACAGCATAGAAAACAAACTTATGGATACCAGAGGAGAAGGGAGTGGGAAGAGAAAAATTGGAAGTTTGAGATGCATGGATACTAATCTATATAAAGTAGACAACAACTAGTTTACACTGTACAGCACAGGGAACTCTATTTAATATCTTGTAGTAATTTATGGTAAAAAAAAAATATGGAAATGAATATATGTATTTTCCCATATGACTGAAGCATTCTGTTGTACACGAGAAATGGACAACATGGTAAACTGACTATACTTCAGTAAAAATATTTTAAAATTTATAGGGCTATTGAGTATTTTTGTTACATTAAAATTTCTGAAAAGAATACACTTCAAAGAAAACAAAGTTGCTGTAAGTTAACAAACCAGAAAGCACAGAGCACAGATGACATTTCCCTGTTTAACAGACCAGCACCAATCTAGTGCTGAGACTCCACTGCTCCCAGGACTGCCAGACGTCACCACCAGGAAGGGCGCATGCACAGGAGAGCGCACCGCACGGGGACGGCACCAGAACACGCACAACTTGAAGCAGGATCCTGACAAGCTTTCCAGGAGCCAGTCTCACTATGACTTCTAGTAAATAGGAGTTTCTCGCTTTTTAAAAAACTGCTTTACTGAGATATAATTCCCCCATTCCCTCATTTGAGGCATACAACTCAATGGCTTTTAGGATGTTCACACTTCCTTCTTTGATGCAATAAAGTAACTATTTCAGGTTTCATCCTGTCAACCTGCTGTTTGGTCCAAGAGGTCCTGACAGGACTCAGATCTTGAGGATGCCGGTGGCCAGGGCCGCTCTAGGCTGGTCAAAAAACCTGTCCTGAGAGCCTCGGGCTTCACCAATGATGCGTTCCCATCAAGGACCCCATGAGAAAGCAGCTAGTTAACCGCAGTGTGAAAGAGCCCAGGAAAAAGGAGGACACCTGATGCCCGATGTTTACTCACATTTGAATTTTCATATCCAGTGCACCCCAGCATGTGGGACCAGAACATCCTCATCACCTCCATGTCCTGGTCCTCTCAGGGCCTTGAGGTCCCCAGGCAGGAGGAGGGGAGGGGAGGGGAGGGGAGGGGAGGGTTGGGAAGGGGAGGGGAGGGGTGGGGGATGGGGTGGGGAGGGAGTGTGACAGGTAGAGGGGTTGGGCACTTGAGAGGAGAAGAAGGGGGGTCACAGAAAGGATGAGGGCCAATCAAGCTCTTGAGGGGAGGAAGGAGGGTTCAGTCAGGTCAGGAGGTCAGCAGGTCAGGAAAACAAACAGCAGGCAAGCCGACTCTCAGGAGCAGCTGGAGGGGACGAGACACCTCCCTCCAAGCCTTCTCCTGTCTGAACGTTGCCTTAGCAACGCCAGTGTTTTATGACCTCTCTTGACCAATCACCTGCCTTTGCCCCTGGCACCTCACAGTGGACATTTTGTGTGACCTCACTTTTACAATGCGCCCCGCCTAACTGATCCCCCACCACCAACTGCCAGCCAACCCTGGGTCCTCTCTGAAAACTTTTCTGACCATATGCTTTCTGGTCCTGCACAACTGATGTCCCCTGCCCTCTACTTCCGGGCTGATCCCTCCTCTTTTTCCAAATTCCCAGGATTTCCCTTGGGCAGTGGCTGAAAAACATATTAGGTAAACAATGACAGAACCAAGAGGAATCAAATATACAGGCAGGGTGGGAGGTCCTCACTCCCCTTCGCTCAGCACTGCACACAAAGTGCAGAGAGAACATCCACAAGACGGAGAAGATCTTAACAGCACACCATCTTAATCACATCGCCACACCCATGTGGCCGTCCTCATCTGTAGTACACCTGTAGGTGACACATTAATTTTAAGTACATATGTTACATGCATAAAAATAAGCCCTATGATTTTTGCCAAAAATATATAAAACTATAAAAAATAATTATATATTGTCACACGCCCTACACTGCATTTGGGTGATTCACATACACCCAGGTTCAAGGAGGCAAAAACTACCCGTGTGGGACAGAAGCAAAGTTGTGCTTTGGGGCAGTACTGGCTGTGAGGGGGCCTGAGAAACCCTTTTGGGGCGGTGGGAAGACTTGGTGTCTAGATATGGGGGGTGGTTGTGTTCACTCAATCAAGAAATACTGAGCATATGGGGCCTGCCAGTCTCAAGAGTCGGAGAGACCCTCGTGTCTGTCCCCGTGAAGTGGCCAACTGCTGACAGTGAGGAAGGGATGAGGTGCCTGCAGTGGCCACCAGAGTCCAGTGAGAGGGCCCCGCACTCATCCAGGCTTTGGGCCCCAGCCCTGCCAGCTGCCCCCAGGAGCCCCAATTCCAGGCAAACTCTGAGGGGGGCAGAGGGCAGCAGCTCGCTCCTAAGTCTCAGGAGCTCCCACAGTCTGCCCAGTGCTCTAAGTGAGAAAAGGGCAGGGGGGCAGTCAGTGGTTTGGGACGCTCTGCCATTGACAAAGAGGAGTTGGGTGAAAATACCTGGCTCCTTACACGTCCCTCAACCCAATCCCCCAGGAGCCCCTTAAGCCCACAGGGCCCTCCCTCCTTCCAGCTGGGGCAAGTGGCCAGCTCTGCAGCAGCTCTGGGGCCCAGGCTGGGCCAACTGGTCAAGGGCCACCAACAGGTCAAGGTATGACTGTGCTGCCCAGGAAGAGGGGGGACAGCAGTGAAGCAGTAAGTACCAGCAGGAGCAGCCTCTGTAACCGGGCTCCTCCACTGTGAGCAGGGCCGGGGCCAAAATGTGGCAGTGAGGGTGGGAGGGCTGGGAGAGGTGCGGCCCTATGGCCCTGGACAGGGCTGGAACAGAGCCCAGGGCCTGAGGGCCTGGGGGGAGAGACAGAGAGAGACGGGCAGGGAGAGAGACAGTGCATGACAGAGAGAGGTGGGAGTCAAGTCCTAGAGAGTGACAGACAGTGACAGGGGGGAACAGGGTAGGGAGAGCAGATAAAAGACAAGGCAAGAAGTAAAGAGGGAGCCAGCCCACAGTGCATGGTGGAGGACAAAGGGCCAGGGTGGCCTGACTCTGGGAAGGGGCCCAGAGTGGAGGGGGCAGAAAAGGCAGGAATCCTGGCATCACAGTCTCTCCCACGCTAAGGCTCTCACCTCCCTGGAGCTGAGCTCCCCAGGGGTCACTGTACTTGCAAAGACTGGTACGTCCCATTTTCCTTGGGACTGCTGGTACCAGCCTCTGTGTCTGTCCCTGTCGGGGCTGACACCCAAGAGAATGGGCTGCCCCTTGGGAGGAAACTCCAGAGCCTGCCCTGTGGGGAGTTGACCCCGACTCCTCACAGACCCAGTGGGGCTGCATTTCCAACCGCACTGCTGGGCCTTCCTGGTCCCACAGCCAGGCTTCAGGTGCTATGCTGGCTCCAGGATCCCCTGGCCTAGAGGGACTGAGTCCCATCCAGGGTGAGCAGGCTTCAGGGACCCTGGGTCTTCTCCTACTGTCAACCAGAATTCCTTCCAACTCTCAGGAGTCGGGACCCCCTATAAATCAATTAACATCAGGTCAAAGGTATTGAGGTCTCAAACTAAGCAATAAAATGTGCCATCTGACCAAATTCAAAGTGCAGTGTTCCAACTACACAACATTCTCAATAATCCATTTTATGGATGAGAAGACAGAAGGGATGTGAATCACCTAAGGGTCTCGGGGCTGGAAAGCACTGTAACTTTACCCTGAACCAAGGTCTACCTTGGAAAGGGATCCACCTGGAGCCCATCCTGTGACCTGCTCCCTGAGGTTCTGAGGAAGACTGTTGGCTTTTCCTTGGGAAATTCCTCTTGCAATGACATTAAGTCATGCATCAGTCAGGACAAACGGTGAGGATGTGTTCACGAGGGATCCTGACTCTTAACAGCAAGTCAACTTTGTCTCAGGAAATGGGTCTTCTATCATTAATTCAGGCACCAAGGTAAATAAGAGTAAAAACATAAAATCCATTATACATGTGAGTATTTAATTTAAAATATAAATAACTTAATGAACTATATAAATGGATGCACTGCATTGGTCCATGACAAACAGGACATTACGTACATTCATTACAAAGAAGTGCTGTCATGGGTGGGGATGTGGTGACAAGAGCAGGGTCATTTTTAGCAGGGAAGGGGGTCCTACAGCTCTCAGTACAGGGTGGGTAAGTTCACAGTGCTTCTCCTCATGACCAAACTCTCAACACACACACACATGCAAACACACATCACACACATGCACACACACACACGCACAAAGGCAAATAAATGCACATAGATCCTAAAATGACCATCTTAACTTCTGATCAGAAAAAAAGACAAAGATATGTGCTCACACCACCTAACAACACACTGAGCACACACACAGTCCTATAATAACTTCTTAATACTTCAGTTCTATGAGCCTCTGAAGTTCCCCTCACTTGTGCTCACCATCATCTAACAGAAAGAAATCATAAACAATACTTCAAGTCTGATTCATTACAGTTCTTCTAGGAACTTATATTATTGCAAGTGTCAGAAGAATATACAATTCACAATTTCAGATGGAATTTTTGGCTCAGTAGTTTTCATGGTTAAATGCTTCCACTGACTACACAAAATTATTGGCTCTAATTTTCTTGTTCTGTGCTTTCTATGCCAACTAAAATTTCCCTATACATCTATTTTGGATTTCAATCAGTGGCCTGATAGTGCATTTTGTAGGTAAGATAAAGTGTGATTTTGTTCCTATAGATCGCTATCTATCGATGAGCATTTTATTCTTTTAGTATTAAGTAGAACAACTGACTTCCAATCTACAGCTTTTCCTGTAACTGGAGAAACAATAAAGCTTATACTGACGTCACTCACCAATACACTACCAGACTCATAGCTTGTCCTGACCTCACTCTGACCTCCTCTAGTAAGTGTCCAGAAAAATCAAGCCCACACACGTGTGGATGTGACTCTGTAGGGCCAGCACGCCCACCTTCTCCATTTACTTAACTCTCAGTTGTCACTACTTTCCTATTATTTGACCTAAAAGTTGCCCTCCTCCTACCCTTACCCTGAGCATCTCAAGAGTAACCTAAAAACTAAACTCTTCACATGGCACAAACTGTAATCGCATTACTAGTAGCCATAAGGTTAGCCTATGAATGAATTTAAAAGGATTAGAATGAACATATGATAATTACTTTAAACAAAAACATTTTGACTCATAAAACTATAATTAACTTCATAATTATCAAATGGCACTAGTCTACATTACTATCCCTTTTGCATTTACAGTACCTTATATGGCCACTAATATATAAATTACACTTAACATCCCCATTACTATGCTCAGATAGCACAATATCAACATTTTTCATTACAGCCGCTGTCACCACACTCAGCACCCATTCTACGTGAGCTGGCTAAACACCTGCCATCAGTGCTCCCCGCCTGTGCGGCTGCACCGGGACCGTCACTAACAGCTGTGGGATCCAGCGCCTGCAGTACTGATTATGTACAAAATCTTAACCTTCTTCAAGGCTAAAACTCATTATTCCAAACATTATAGTAATACAATTAACATGATTATCAAAAATTATATCCTCTGAATTAACACTAAACCTTATGGCCTATTAACCAGACTTATCAGCTTATTGTTCCTGAATCAACTGACACAGCCTCTACTTTTCACTAGCCTCCTCTCTGTTAGTGCCTCCACTTGCATCAACAACGTCTCTTCTTCCACCAGCACACACAGCCAGCCGATTTCATCCATCCCAGCAATCATTAACCCCCGAAACTGTATCATCACAAGTACCCTTACTACAAACATCCTTAGACTTTCACACTTCACAACTGACCACATTCTAGAGTTTTAATCAAAACAACATGAGTCAAAACCCTAATTATTTACTACCCACTGAGAAAATCAGACAAGATGATTAAATTCAGGACTCTGTTTCTTACTTTATGTACTCCTTGGATCACTTTCACTTGTCACTGCACTAATTTTTACCCAGAATCTTGTAGGTTCCTTAACACTTTATAATAATTCAACACTAAACTCAGGCAGCATCCATTTCCTAATCTGGTGTTTCCCTATGACTGACACGTGTAAGAACATTTACAGTAATCAGACCCCTTTAGGACCTGCTCCTTTGGTTCCCAAGGGCATAACTGGAGTTTGCATTCCTGGACCCAGAGCACCTGCAGTCATGCTGCTCACACTAGGCAGCTGGGGCACATCACACATTATAATATTCAATCCCTTGGAAAACCAGATGGTATATCCTGTCCTTATACTATCTTTATGAGGAATGATCATAACAAGCCCCATCTGTCTGTGCCGGACAGACGTACAGCCGCTCCCTGCAGGGCTCCCCACCAGCCACACACAGCAGGAGCTGTGGGCATCTGTGCTCAGACAGCATGGTGTCACAGCGGTGCTCCAGCCCTGACAACCACCCATGCCTTACGTCATGGTCTGAACCACGTGTCAGGAACCCAGGCACAGGGTTCAGCACCGGGACGAGGAGCCCCCTCATCTGGGGTGAAAACCAGCGAGCTTGCTGGGGCGCTGTAAGATGCGGAGCCACTGCTCTTGAAGAGCCTGTGCAGAGACCCGCTGACTCCCCGTCACTGCAGGAACACAGCAGGCTGAACACTGCCTGGGGCTCCGGCCGGCTGGCAGGGGTGGCTCAGGGGGACCCCCGGACTCCCCCAGGCTCCTGCTCCCGCCCTCCGTGTTCTGGTACTGCTCCCCACTCAGGGGGAGGCCCCCACTGCCAGTGAGTGTGCACACCGTGGGAGAAAGTGGCGCTGGCCTGGGTGCGGTCCTGCCTCTGAAAAGACGGCCGGCAGTCACGGCCAGCTAGTGTCCCCGCACACACTCTGCAGGGAACAGCACCAGCGCCAGGGCAGGGCCTGCCATCCCCAGAACTCACTTTCCTGTGCACGCCTGATGGGGTGGGGCCAGCTCAGTGGTGCGGCCCCAATCTCTCTGGCCCCGACCCACCCTCTAGCCAAGGTGTGCACACTGGGGAAAAGGTAAAACCAGTACAGAAGGGCTGCTGCAAGCCCTCAGCCCTCAGCCACATCCCAAACCAGAGACTGCCACCACACCCAGGAGAACCCCACTCCCACAGAGATCCTGCTCCAGCCCCACAGGACTCCGTGCCACCCCTGATAGGGCTGGAACAGTCACTGAGCAGAGGAGAAGCCTCTGCTTCAACCTGGAACTGGCTCCAGTCCCTCTGACTCCAGCCCTGCCGCCCCCACTGCAGTGGCTGCCAGCACGTCCCGGGGGAAGAGGGCAGCCCAGGATCACTTCAGGTCCAGCTCTTCCCAACAAACCCGCTGGGCACAGAAGACTGCACAGGAATGCTCTCTCACAAGGACAACTTTCATTCTGGGGCAGGCAACTGTTTCACCTAATTTCGCAGAAATACAGAAAGTTAAAATGAGAAGACACAAGAACACATTTTAAATGAAAGAATAACAAAATAACCATAATGAAAAGAAATAAATACCTGACAAAGAGGTCAAAGCAATAGCAACAAGAATGATAACTGAACTGGGGAAAAGAAGAGATGGACACCGGGAGAACTGTCGAAAGAACTAGAAAATATAAAAAAGAACCAGTCAGAGCAGAACTGCAGGTAGTACAGAAGATTAGGCAATGCAGATGATCCATTAGCAATCCGGAAGACAGAATGAAAAACACCCAATCAAAAAAGCAAGAAGAAAAGGCCTGCTACATGAGTTTAAAGCACTTCTGAGACAGCAGCAAGCATAGTAACACTCACATTACAGGGGCCTCTGCAGGGAAAGAGAAAAAGACTGAGAAAACATTGGATAAAATTAAGGCTGAAAACTTCCCTAATCTGAAGAAGGAAACGAATATCAAGGCACAGGAATCAGAGAGTCTCAAACAGGATCAGCTGAGACAGACTCACATCAAGACATATCATCATTCAAAAAGCAAAATTTAAAGACAATGATAGAATTCTAAAGGCAGCAAGAAAAAAGGAAAGTGTCACAGAAAAGGAAATCCCTCATGTGTCTATCAGCTGTCTTTACTGCACATATTTTTTAAATTTACATGTATGCACTGTTCATTGTCTCTAAGAATGTTTAGAGTTTTAGCTTTTTAAACTTATGTAGTTATTAAAGGAATAAAACCAAACACAATAAAAATTCAAAAAGATACTCGCATCCCACTATTAACAGCAACACTATTTACAATTGCCAAGACATGAAATCATCCCAAGTACACATCAACAGATGAGTGGATAAAGGAGATTCACCATATGTAGGTAAAGGAATACAATTCACCCATAAGAGAGAAGTGTATTTTTCCTTTTTTGGCCTTCATTCATTTTTAACTTCAAAACCCAGAATTTTAGAACTGGCATAAACATTTCCATCGCATCAAAACCAACAAAATACCTAGAAATAAACTTAACCAAGGAGGTTACGTATATTCTGAAAACTGTAAAACACTGATGAAGGAAATTGAGGATGATACAAAGAAATGGAAATATATCTTATGCTCTTGGGTTGGAAGCAACAACAATATCAAAATGGCCATCTACCCAAAGGAATCTACAAATCCAATGCAACCCCTGTCAACACTCATGGCATTTTTCACAGAACTAGAACAAACAATTCCAAAATTTATATGGAACAATAAGAGACCCCTAACAGCCAAAGCAATTTTTTATACTTCTTCCCCTCCCCCGCTCTCTTCTTTTTTGTTGCCTTTTTTTGCAGTTTGATGACTAGAGAAGTTCCTTGAACATTTGCTGTAAAGCTGGTTTGGAAGTGCTGAATTCTTTTAGCTTTTGTCTATTTGTGAAGCTTTTGATTTCTGCATCAAGTCTGAACATGAGCCTTTCTGGATAGAGTATTCTTCATTGTACATTTTTTTCTTTTATCACTTTAAGTATGTCGTGCTTCTCCCTTCTGGTCTGTAGATTTTCTGCTGAGGAATCAGCTGATAACCTTATGTGAGTTCCCTTGTGTGTTGTTTTGTTGCTTTTCTCATGCTGATTTTAACATTTTCTCCTTATTTTAAATTTTTGTCACTTTGATGACTATGTGCCTTGGTGTGTTCCTCTCTGTGTTGATCCAGGACTTGGGTGACTGTTTCCTTTCCCAAGCTGGGAAAGTTTTTGGTTATTATCTCATAAAAATCTTTCTCAGGTACTTTCTCTCTCTCTTCTCTTTCAGGGAACCCTATAATGCAAATATTAGTGTGCTCCATGTTGTCCCAGAGTTCTCTTAAACTGTCTTCATTCCTTTTCTTTTTTTTTTTTCTGCAAGGCAGTAGTGATTTCCACTAATCTGTCTTCTAGCTCACTGATCAGTTCTGCTTCATTTAGTCTATTCTTGATTCCTTCTAGTGTGTTAGATCATTAAAATAATTTCAGTGACTTTATTCTTCAACTGTTTGGGTATTCTTTATATTTTCCAACTTTTTGCTAAAAATTTTGCTCTGTGCATCTGTACTTCTCTAAAGTTCTCTAAACAACTTCACCGTCATCACTTTAAAACTTTCTCAGATAACTTGCCTATCTCCTCATCACATTTCTTCTTCGGGGATTTTATCTTGTGCCTTGGACTGGGAGTTATTGTATGCTGCCTCATTCTGTATTTCTATATGTATTTTTAGGTAGGTTAGTTACATTTCTTGACCTTGAAGAAGCAGAGCTCTGTGGCATATGTCCTATGTGTCCCAGCAGTATGCTCCTCTCTTGTCACCCAAGGGCCAAGGTCCAGCCAGTCCCAGTGCAGAATCTGGCTTGTGTGTGGACTCCTACCACAGGTTTTGGGATTGTTGTTTTCTTCTTTCTGGTATCTGCTCCTTGTTGGATGAGGCTGGACTAGACGCTTATAGTCAGGATCCCTGGCTGGAGGAGCCAGTGCCTGCCCACTGCTGGGTGAAGCTTGGTCCTGGACCTCTGAGCAGGTGGCGCGGCTCCAGAGGCCTGGAGCCCTGCTCACGACCGCGCGTGGCCTCTTGGCCGGGTGAACAGATTCTGATGGGCCGGGGCCAGCGTGCAGGCTGCCCATGCTGCGGACTCTGGATGTTGGGTGGAGAGAACCAGACAGCAGACGAGGGTAAAGGGCTGCTCAGAAATCAGTTGGGTTCCTAGATCTTCGATGAGGAAGGAGGCTCACTGCTCATCCCCGATCCCTTTGTTGGTGGCTAAAAGTAAAAGGGACCAAGGCCCACGAGAGCGCTTCTGGGATCTGCCTGCCAAAACCTGAAACGGGACCGCTCATGAATGACTCTGCAGCAGGAGCAGAGGTAGGAAACGTCGCCACCTGGTGGACATCCATGCTAGTGGCAGTAGGAAGCCTAGCAGCCTTGGTATAGGGGTGGAAGAACGAGGTCCTAGTTGATGATGTTTTTCACGTGTCTTAAAAATCATTGCTTCATATATTTTATCCATTTTGGGGTTTATTGTAGGGTGGTAAAAATGGTCTCCGTTACTTCATCTTAGCTGGATTGATTCATTGTTTTATTGTTAATTTTCCCTTCAATGATTTGGAAGCTCTATTGTCTTTGAATGAAAATTCTCTCTAAATGTTTATAAATCAACACTAAGTTCACAAGTTTACATGTAATTGGGCCAGTATTCCTATAACAGTCCCAAGAATGAAATAATCGATTAGATCTTGTTCCTCAGTAATGAGAAATTTAGCATATTTTACCTCTTTGCTGTTCCAAATTTTGTGTGTGTGTGTGTGTGTGTGTGTCAGCGCTCGCGCGCGATACAGTTACTACTTTTTAGACAGTTGCTCTAAGATTTTTACATTAACAATGAAAATATAGGTATAAACTTCTTGGATTTAATTGCTCACTACCACTATTTAATCCCATGTCTTTCCCATTTTTGAGTTATTTACTTATTTCTCAATCAAAGGGACAAATGATTGTCTAATTTATTTTCAAGCGGTGGGCTTGGAACCCTTACCTGTCTATATGCAGCTTTATTTTCTCCCCATCAACAACCCTCAGCCTCAACACTCAACTCTCCGTATCTAGGGCCCCAAGCCTTGTTTGAAAATATGACATTGTTTCCATCACCAAAAAAAAAAAAAATTCTATATTTAAAGTGCTGCCTTTTTACGACTGGCTAGTCTTGTCTGGTAAATGGATATTAATAAAGAATTCCTTAACCTTCCTCCTGCTTTTTGCCATAACTCGGCTTCAATGAGAAGCTTTTATTTTTACCGTTTCTCAGACGGGCTTCCGCTTTGAACCACTAAACCATCACCGCACTCTTTGTCTCCATGCTTATTCCTGAAAAAGTGAGCTCTCTACCGGAGTAAAGATGCTTCCCGTCAGAGATGTGTGGCTTCCTGTACCAAGGTCCAAAAGAAGAGAAAAGGAATGATGCCTGGTTCCGATGGTTCCATTTTATCAGCTTAGAGATCTGGTTATCCGTGTGGCTGCCGTGGAATCTGCAATATCTTGCCTCAGAGTTTCCTTTTTCTGGCATAGTAGGGGAGCCGCATTAGCTGAGGTCACGGTGCTCTGGCCCGTGTCAGGATCCCGGTGCTGAGGCAGCCCCTTCCCCCCACCCCCACTCCTTGTCATTTTGATTGTGCAAACTGGGTGCCAGCTGTGTGAACCGTGCAGCTGGCGGCCAGGATTGCACCCCCATGCGACTTGTGCCCAGTTCCTCGGCGTCCCTCACTGCTACCAGCTAGCTCCAGGAAGGGTGCGAGCTGGCTTCCACTGCCGTCCTTCCCCCTTCCTGTGCAGGCAGGCCCTCCTTTTGCGCTAGTCGGACCGAAACCTTCTCTCGTACGCTGCATACGCTGAAGAAATTCCTCAGCGTTTCCAGGCGCTAGAGGGCGCTCTTCTCCTCTCTTTGGTGTCCTGCAGCGCTTACAGTGGAAATTTAGGAGGTGGGAAGGGCTTGAGGCTTCTCCGTAACTAGGGGCTCCCGATACAGCAGATTCAACCAACTGTGGGTTGAAAATATTCGGGAAAAAACAGAAAGTTTCAAAAAGCAGCACTTGAATTTGCCACACACCGGCAACTGCTTACGTAGCATTCACGTTGCCTTACATACCACGCGTCCTCTAGAGATGATTTAAAGTACACAGGAGGACACAGCGAAAGAGAATGTGACAATGAATGTATGTGTATGTTTATGTATAACTGAAAGATTGTGCTCTACGCTGGAATTCGACACAACATTGTAAAATGACTATAACTCGAAAAAAAATGTTTGTATGTAAAAAATAAAGTACATGGGAGGATGCATGTAATTCCATGTCAGTCCTGTGTCATTTTATAAAAGAGGCGTCAGCAACCATGGATGTTGGCATCTGTGGGGAGTCCTGGAGCCAGAGCCCCATGGTTACCAAGGGAGGACATGAAGCCCAGGCTCCTAATCCCAGCCTGTCATGTCCCCACGTGGTCTGAATCCTGCCTGTACCACACTCCCCTGGTCACTCTCCTCCAGTCCTTAAAGACTGCCCTCTTCTTCTGGAACAGGCCAAGCTCACTGTACTTCATATCTGACCTCTAGAAATATCCGTTACATTCTGAGCATGGCTCTGCTTCAGTAAGATGGGCTGCATTGCCACTAGAGAAGACAGGATGGAGGTTCCTTCAAAAACTACAAATGGACTTACCTTATGATCCAGCCTTCCCATGCCTGGGGACATGTCAGGAGAAAAGTCTAATTCAAACAGTCACATGCACATCAATGCTCACAGCAGCCCTATTTATAATCACCAGGACATGGAACCAACCCAAATGTCCATTGACTGGTGACTGGATAAAGAAGTAGTGGTCTATTTATGCCATGGAATACTACTCAGCCATGAAAAAGGATAAACCGTTGCCATTTGCGGCAACATGGATGGACACAGAGATAGTCATTCTGAGTGAAGTAAGTAAGCCAGAAGAGAGAAAAATGCCATATGA
Organism: Camelus bactrianus; assembly: GCF_048773025.1. Lineage (NCBI taxonomy): Eukaryota > Metazoa > Chordata > Mammalia > Artiodactyla > Camelidae > Camelus > Camelus bactrianus. The sequence goes on from NC_133546.1 coordinate 91,766,475, forward strand.
TACCACTTGCATGTGGAATCTAAAAAATAGACAGAAATGAACTTAACAACAAAAGAGGAACACACCCACAGACATAGAGAAACAAACTTATGGTTACCAGGGAGAGAAGCGGGTGGGAAGGGGTAAATATGGGAACTGGAAAATTGCCCCTCTTGGGGAGTGATGGAAATGGAAGCTACCTTGATTGTGGTGATGGATTTCTGGGTGTAGACGTGTATGAAAATTCATCAATTATTACATGTGAGATGTGTCTAGTTTACGGAACAGAAATCGTACCACAATCAAGGTGTTTTAAAAAAAAAAAAGAGATGGGCTGCATTGTGTCCTATGTTTCTATGTGTCTTCAGGGAGGCCTTAATAGGGAGGTGCTGGCCTTCCCGCCAACACGATGACATGAAGCCCGAACAATCCATCGTTGGGAAGAAAAGAGCCATGGTCCCATCTGGACCCCAAGCTTAGACATGGTGCATGGGTGACATTTATCGACAATCCAGCGAGGTTGCGGCCAGAGCTAGAGCCCGGGGCAGCAAACCGGGAGTGGCACTAAGGAGCATCGTGGCGCAGAGGCTGGACTGGGGGCCCGCAGGCTCCTCCCAGGAGGAGCCTCAGGGTTTGGGAGGTGGCTAACGTGCCTGCTTCGTGTCACCATCAAGTGATGCCACCTGCGGAAAATCAGCTGGAATCCTGAGCCGGGTCAGCCCTGGGTGATGCACTAAAGGCTCCTACCAGAGGCGGCGCCAGACAGACAGTGACCCAAGCAACAGGCTGCTGAGTTTCCGGCCTGTGTTTATTGTGCTTTCTGTGTCTCACTGCATTTCAGTGTCACCCGGAGGAATTCGGGCGGTGTTTAGAGGCTGATGGCCTCTCGGTTCCTCATCAGCCTGGCAAGCACCCCAGCCCTCTCTGGCCAGACCCTGGTGAGCGCCTTCCCTTGTTCTAACAAAACCCTTCCCACCCTCGCCTGCAGTGAGCATTTGCTATTTTAATTGATGGGAATGAGGATACCTTACAGCCTCCTCAGGCCCTTCCTTAGGGCTTCTGCCCTTAGACCCCACCATGACCACCCCCCACCCTGGTTCCTGCACTACAGAGGGTCCCTCTGGTCCTGACACTCCCTCTGGCCAAGCCCTCCATGGGGTGGAGTCAGCAGGGCCAAGGGGACACGCCCATTGGCTCCACCCCTTGCTCTGGAAACCCAGTACCCCAAATGCCCTGCCCCAGCAGCCCTTGACCCACTTCTAGTGTCTGTACCGGCTCTCCCCGGAGTTCAGGTTCCCAGGGCTCACAGAGAGGCCAATGGGTGGCTGTTGGCATGGAGGTTATGGACAGAGCCCAGATGGGAAGTCTGAGTGTCCCCCTGTGCACACCCAAGGCCCCTTGGGGCATGGGACGGAGCCAGCATTGGGAAGAAAAGGGTCAGGCTAGTGACCAGAGACTGGGAATCGGCTCTCTCCACACTGGCACTTTCTTTGCGGGACTCCCCTGAGTCTGGGAATCCTAAAGTTGAGCCTGGCCTTCCCCCTTAGAATGAATGTGTATTTGTAAAGGCAGGAGTTTAGAACCTACCGCACTTAAAATGTTTACATATGTAGGGTGGGAACTCCCAGGTATGCTCTGGCCCTACACTTCCAAAGGTACAGAGCAGTTATGTTGGCTCTGCTGAGACTGCAAAAGGCAAAGACCATCTCCAGAGAGGAGGGGCTCCTGCTTCATGCTCCGAAGTCAGGAGCTTGTGAGCGGATGAAACAATGGACACTGAGACCCTCTACTGTAAGGACAAGTCATGCTCGGGTAAATGGTAGCATTTTGGTTCCTTTAAGTTTGCTACTGAAGGGCTGGGACATTTCATTGTGCCTTGAAACTCCAGACCTCTTTACTCACATAGGCAGGCAAGTTAGTTGAGCCAGCTCAGCCTTTATTCCAAGTTCCTAACCAGAAGGCTATGAGGTTGAAAGTATATTTCTCAGACTCTTCTGCAGCAAGGGTTCCAGAATTGGCTTTAAAAATGCCCATCAGATATTGAGATTTGCAAATATTAACTACTATATATAAAAATAGCTTAAAAAACTAAATTTCTTCTGTATAGAACAGAGAACTATTTTTAATATCTTGTAATAACCTTTAATGAAAAATAATATGAAAAGGAATTCATACATATATACGTGTATATGAATGACTGGAACACTGTGCTGTACATCAGAAATTGACACATTGTAGCTGAGTATACTTGAATTAAAAAAAAAAAAAAATATATATATATATATATATATATATATATATATATATATATATATATATATATATATATATAATGCCCATCAGCAGCATCTGAGTGTCACTGAAAGCAGAAACCCAGGTGAATGGAGGCAGAACTGGGTGGAGGAGCTACGTTAATTTGCTGGGGTGAATGCAGCCGGCATAGCAGAGATGTAGAAGTAATGCTCAAAACTGCACCTCACTGATCTGCAAGTGAGTTAGGGTAACAGCTTCCTGAAATCCTCCCTGCCCCTTCTGATGAACCAGCTGTCTGGCTTTTCTCTGGAAATCACTAGGTGCAGCCTGGAACTCAAAGGTAAAAATTAAAAACTGCAGTCAGGCAGCGAAGAGAGTGGCAGGACGCGTTGGACAAAAGTAGGTCAGAATCAACAAGGAATGGGGAGGGGATAGAACGTGTGCTGAGGACCCTGACTTCAGTGGTGGATTGTCTGTGTTGAGGACTCTGAGTCAGTATGAGTAGATGGATTGGTGTGGACTAAAATCATGGCCATTGTTCAGATAAGTGTGTGATTTGGAATATATTTATTAGAGGAGGGTTTTTCTTTCCCCTTCAACATTGATCATTTCTAGGGAGCAGAAAAATACTCTGCCACACAACATCTAAGTGCAAAAGAGATGCTACGGGATGATGGTGGTATGAAAAATTTCAGTTCTGCAGTTCCAAGATTTCCGTAATGAGGTTCACAGCAGTAGGTACTTAAAATAAAATAAGGTACTTAAAATAAAGACATCATCATATGTACATATCCTTAAAGATACACATATGGTGCTATAAGTGGTCCTGAAATGTGTTCTGCATTCTAAAATCCAATGAAATAAAATCAGTAGCTCAATATGCCTGTCGGCTCTATAAACATGATGTAGCTAATGATCACAGAATGCAAGATCAGCTAGGAAATTTGAGATTTGTCTTTTCCAGTGTCAAAGTTAATATTTTTTGCTTTACTAAAAAGCTTTTTTTTAAATTAAGGCTGTCAGCATCCATTGGTATACGGGGTTCAGTAGATGTGTTCAGATGTTCTAGACAGTGAATCAGAGCAAAGACTGAGGTTTAGACAGTAGTTAAATGCCTCACCCATGTGATCAGCATCCACATATTGCTAAACTGAAAATCCTTAAAAGTGAGAACTTCATCAAAGCAACGAAAAGAGAGGGAAAATAAAAGCCACAGACTAGTGGAAGTTTTGTAACGTGTAAATATGACAAAGGGCTATTCATGAGCATATTTTTAAAAACCCCTACACTTTAATAAGAAAAACAACAAACTGACAACAGGTTGCACACTGCTCCCTGTAGGAGAAGCCATGCAGATGGACTCTTATGTGAATGGGGCTGGAGCTGTAGAATTAGTTAGTCTTGCAAGTAATTCAGTTAAAAACAAATGCAAATGGGATACACTTCTAGAATATCTGAGTAAAAATCTTGGAAATCTTACTCCTCTATGAAGCAATGACAATGGCAAAATTTGTCAAAATTAACCTCTGCAGAACTCTGGAAATTAAACAAAGGTTTCCAGCAATCCGGGGAGTGTTTATTTAAAAAAAAAAAAAAGATAAATCTCCATAAAGATAGTGAGTTTTGTGGCATTTTAACTTGATCTACCCCCATCTCCGTATCCTCACCTTAAATGGTGGCCTTTAAAAGCAACAGTCTCACAATCAAGGTAGGGGCAGAAGTGATTTGAAGTTACCCAAAAAATCCATCCCCAGAGAGCTGTCACTATTTGACCTATCTGAAACTCATGCTGTGCAAACAGCCTGTCCCCGGAGTGTGTGTGGAAAACAATCAGCAGTGAGTATTTAACATTACAACTGCCTGAGGCAGTGGTACCAGTAGAGGCTAACTAGATGCTGACTAGGAAACTTAGAAAGCAAAATTGAGTAATGAGATGTTCTGGGGGTGGAGGTAGGGTTAAAAACTCCAAAAAATTCTGAGAATTGTAGAAGGCCGTACACATGTGTGGCACATGGCAGGGAAAGATCTGAGAAAATCTTAAGCCTTCAACTCTGGCTGAACTTGAGGTTCTGCATAAGCAAGTGCTAAAGGCTACAGAAGAGCTGCAGACTGCCTGCCGGTGCTGAGGGCATCCCTCAGCACGCAGACACACAGCCACCTGGCAACAGCTCAAATGATTGGCTCCAGGCTTTGAAAGAAATCACTGTCCAATAATTATTACAGTGATGACAACTAGGCTTTCTGCACACACACTGATCTCATGGCCATGCATGATAAAGAATACAGACTTTACAGAATTTGTTCAGAAAAGTAACTAAATAAATAGCTGCAGCAGCAATGACAATGGAAGCAATGATAAACCCTGGAGATGAGGAAAGTCTGGCTTTCAGATCTGCCACGTTGTAATATTTTAAATGTCCAGATTTCAACAGAAAAATTACAAGATGTACAAAGAAACAGAAAAGTCTGGCCATAACACAGGGGAAAAAGTAGTCAATAGAAACTCCCTGAGGAAGCCCAGACACTGGACTTACTAGACAAAGACATAAATAAGGAATTACACATATGTTCAAAGAGCTAACAGAAACCATGCCTAAAGAATTAAATTACATGAAGATCTCATTGTACAGAGAATATCAATAGATAAAATTTATACTAAAAACCAACTAGAAATTCTAGAGATACAAATATAATAACTGAAATGAAAAATTCGGTAAGAGGTTTCTCTGTAGATATGAACTTGTTGAAGAAAAAGTCAGTTAACTTAAAACTACTGAGATTATCCAGTCTGTGGAACAGAAAGAAAAAGGAATAAAAAAAAAAAAATGAACACTGTGTCAGAGATAGGTGGGACACCATCAACAATACCAATACACACATAATGGGAGGGCCAGAAGGAAGGAGACAAAAAAAGGGGTAGAAAGAATATATAAAGAAATAATGGCTGAAAACTTCCAAAATTTGATGAAAACATTAATTTGTACATCCCAGCAGCTCAACAAACTACACATGGTATAAACGTAGAGACATCTAAAATAGACACATCAGACTCAGTGTGTCAAAAGACAAGAACAAAGAATCTTGACAGCAGAAAGAGAAAAGTGGCTCAACATATACAAAAGCTCCTCAGTAAGACAGTTGATTTCTCATCAAAAACCATGGAGACCAGAAGGCAGTGGGATGGTATCGTCAAAGTGATAAAAGGAAAAGACTGTCACCAAGTATTTTATAGCCAGCAAAATGATTCTCCAAAAAAATTAAAGGAGAAATTAAGACACAACTACAAAAACAAAATCTGAAAGAATCCATTGCTAGCAGGCCTGCCCTACAAGAAATATTAAGGATAGTCCAGCAGGTGTAAATGAAAGGACACTCAGCTGAAAAATAAAGAACACTATTAGAGGTAACTACATGAGTAAAAAAGTAGTATAAATAGAGTATTACATGTAAGTGCTTTCTTCTATTTGATGTAAAAGACAACTGCATAAAACAATACTTATGAAACTGTGTAGATGCACTTATAAATGCATAAAGGTGTAATTTGTATGACAGTGACAGCATGAGGAGGGGGAGGGAAAAGATTGATACCAAAGCAAAGTTTTTGTGTAGTATTGAAATTAATTTGGCATTCATGTGAACTAGATTGTTTTAAAACAAGATGTTAATTATAATCTCCAGGGCAATGGAGGAGAAGGAGGAGGAGGAAGAGGAGGAGGAGGAGGAGAAGAAAAAGATAAAATAAACTACAAATTAAAATGGCACACTTGAAAATGCCTACTTTGTACAAAAAAGTGTAGTAATAGACGAATGGGGAAAAAAAAGACATATAGAAATCAGATAGCAGATGTAACTTCAACCTGATAAGAAATTACATTGATGTAAATGAATTAAACATTGTAATCAAAATACTAAAGGCAGAAATAAATGGAATAGACAATAGATGAACAACAGAGAATAATCAACAAAAAGAAAAGTTGGTTCTTTGAAAAGATCAAAAAAATTGACAAATTTTTAGCTAGTACTGAAGAAAAAAAGAGAGAAGATTCAAATTACTAAAATGAGAAATGAAAGGAAGGATGTCACTACTGCCCTTACAAAAATAACAAGCAATATAAGGGAATACCATGAATAATTATATAGCTAATAAATGAGATAATGTAGATGAAATGGATAAATTTCTAGAAGGACATAAATGACTGAAGCTAATTCAAGGAGAAATAGAAAACTCAAATAATCCTACAGTAAGTAGTGACTGAAATAGTAATCCAAAACATTCCCACAAGGAAATGCTAGGCCCGTATGGCTTTGCTGGTGAATTCCATCAACTACTTAAAGAGGAAACAAAAACAAAAACAAACAAACAAAAAAACAATGCTTCACAAACTCATCTAAAAATAAAGAGGTGGGCACACTTCCCAATTCATTCAATGAGACTAGTATCACACTGATACCAAAACCAGACAAAGGCATCAGAAGAAAACTAAACACTATCTCTTATGAATATAAATGCAAAAGTCCCCAACAAAATACAACAAATCCAATCCAGTAAAATATAAAATAGACCACAATTAAGTGGGATATATCCAGGTATGCAAATGCAGTTCAACATACAAAAGTCAATTCATGTAATACACCATATTAATAGAATAATGGATTAAAAACTAGGAATAGAAGAGAACTTCCTCAATTTGACAGACAACATCTATGAAAAACCTGGAGCAAAGATCATACAGAATGGTGAAAGACTGAATGATTTCCTCCCAAAATCAACGTTGTACTAGAGGTTCTAGTCAAAGCAACCAGACAAAGAAAATAAAGCCTCTAGATTAGAAAGAAAGAAATAAAACTATTTCAATTCCAGATGACATGATATTATATATTGAAATCACAAGGAATCCACAAAGAAAAAAAGAGAGAGAAAAGAAAAAAAAACTTATTAGAATTAATAACCAAGTCTGACCAAAGTTGTAAGACACAAATCAATATATAAAAAAGTAATTATATTTCTATACAACAGCAGTGATTAATCTAAAAATAAAATGAAGGAAACATTTTCATTTACAATAGCATCAAAAAGAATAAAATACTTAGGAATATTAAGAAAAATATGTGGAATACTGAGAAAAATGTCTGAAACTTGTATATTGAAAAATGAAATACTACTGATAGAAGTTAAAAATGACCTAAAATAAATGGAAAGCTCTTCTGTGTTCATGGATCAGAAGCCTTATTATTGTTAGGATGGTAATTGTCCTCAAAATGACCTACAGATTCAATGCAACTCTGGCTTTTTGGCAGAAATGAACAAGCTGATCCTAAAACTAATATGGAAATGCAAGATACCCAGAATAGTCAAAACAATCTTGAAAAAGAACAAAGTTTTGAAGTTTCCAAATTCAAAACTCACTAACAAAACTGTAATCCATGCAGTGTGGTACTTGCATAAAGGACAGACAAATAGATTGAGAGAAAAGAACTGAGAGTCCATTAACAAACTCTTACACGTAGCCAGTTAAGTTTTGACAAAGGTTCCATAACAATCCAATGGGGAAAAAATAATCTTTACCAAAATGATGCTGGGACACCTGAACATACACCTGGAAAGAAAGAAAACTGAATTTTTATCTTAACACCATTTATGAAAATTAACTCAAAATAATTCACAGACCTGAAACTATAAAACTTTTAGAAAATGAACAATGAGAAAATCTTCAGGACTTTGGATTACAAATACTTCTAAGATATGACACCAAAAGTACAAACAACAAAAGAAAAAAATGAAGTAAACTGGACTTCAGTAAAATTAAACACTTCTGTGCTTCAAAGGACTTCATCAAGAAAGTAAGAAGACAATCCACAGGATGGGTGAAAATATTTCCAATATTTTCCCTGATAAGGGACTTTTATCGAGAATAGACAAAAAAGACTTAAAACGTGACAATACAAAGACAAATACAATTAAAATGGGCAAAGAATTTGAATAGATGTTTCTCCAAAGAAGACATATGAATGGGAAATAAGCACATAAAAAGATGTTCAACATCAGTAGGCATTAGGGAAACAGAAATCAAAAGCACAATGACATGCCACTTCATACCAACTAGGATGACAAATATATATGATATATAATATATAAATATGTATCTATAAACCCAGTAATAAAAAGTGTTGATGAGGATGTGGAGAAACTGGACTCCTCATACATTACTACTGGAAATATAAAATGGTGCAGTCACTTTAAAAGGTACTTTAGCAATTCCTGAAAATATTAAAAGTAGAATACATCCCAGCAATTCCATTTTTTGATATATCCTCAAAAGAACTGAAAATATGTGTTCGCACAAAAACTTGTCCATGAGCATTTACAGCAGAATTATTCATCATCAAATGATAAGCAATGTGGAATATTTATAACAATGGCATATTATTTGAACACAAAAAGGAATTTGGGTACTGATATATGCTACACCATGGATGAGCCTTGACAATGCTGCACTAAATGAAAGATGACAATCAAAAAAGGCAGAATACTGTACGATTCTACTTATATGATATGCCCAGAACAGGCAAATCCGTAGAGGCAGAAAGTAGAGTGGTGATTGCTGGGGGCTAAGGGAAAGGAAGGTTAGGGAGTGACTTACTAAAGGGTACTGGTTCCTTTTGGAAGTGATGGCTACAGAACCCTGAAATGTACTTAAAACCCTAATGCACACTTTCAAAGTCTGCATTTTTATGGTATGTGAATTATATCTCTACAAAGATGTTATTCTTGAAGCTGAGCCCACCTATGAAGCAAATGGCACAGCACTGACTGCAGCATCCGGAGGGGGAGTGACCCACCCACCCACTGCGAAGGACAGCAGCACCTGACCCAGTGTTGGAGGGGCGCGATCTTCTTGCCAACGGACACTGTGAGCAGCACAGACGAGGGGGCCAACAGAGCAAACTGAGTCCGTGAAACAGGGCAAAGACACAAAGACCTCTCAGTAAAACCATTAAGAGCACACAGTCTCTAGGAGAACACATCTCTTTTTTTTTTTAATCTTTTTATATCTGTTTTGTTTTCTATTACATTTTATATCTTTACTTTTTAAACAGTTCTATACGTTTACAGTTCTCATTTCATTTTTAATTCTCTTGGTTTTGATCTGTTATTGATTATTCACAGGTTTCAAATATTGTGTTTTGATTTTTTTCTTCTTTTTATTAAGGTTTTTAAAAGACATCTCAGCTCGATTCCTAATCTGCTTCAACTTGCTCTTCTATTATAGATTATACACTGTTTTCAAACCTTCTTTTCCTCCATTCTTTTAAAATTCTTTCTCTCTCTCTTGTTTTTAAACTTTATTCCCACATAGGCTTTAGATAGATAAATAAATAAACTCCTTTAAGGACCACAATAGATAACTGATACTCCTTAAGTCACAGTGCCAGAGAGGTATGAGCAGTATGAAGAAGCAGAGGCAGTACTCCCAATTAAAAGAGCAAGAGAAATCCCCTGAAAGAATGACCAATGAAATAGACATTGATGGCCTACTAGATCAAGATTTCAAAAAAGAAGTGATCAAATTACTGAAGGAACTAAAAGAGATAGTGTTTAGAGACATAAAATATGTCAAAAACAAAATAGAAGCTATAAAGAAGAGCCAAGTAGAATTGGTAAATTCATTGGCTGAATTGAGATCTGACCTAAAGGCTGTACAAAGCAGGCTAGATAATGCAGAGGAACAAATAAGTGACCTAGAATACAGGACAACAGAAAGCACCCAATCAGAACAGCTGAGAAAAACAAATAAAAAAACAATGAAAACAATATAAGGAACCTATGGGATAATATAAACATGCCAATCAATGCATAATAGGGGTTCCAGAAGGAGAAGAAAGAACAAAGGGGATGGAAAAGGTATTTAAAGAAACCATGACTGAAAACGTCCCAAACCTAAAGAAGGAATCAGACACCCAAGTACAGGAGGCTCAGAGGTTCCCAAACAGGAAGAGCCCAAAGAGACCCACACCAATACATATCATAATCAAGATGGCCAGACTAAAGGATAAAGAAATGATCCTAAAGAGAGCAAGAGAAAAACAAAGAGTGAGTTACAAGAGAAGGCTCTCAGCTGATTTCTCTACAGAAACACTACAGGCCAGAAGGGAGTGGCAAGATATATTCAAAGTCCTCAATGGAAAAAAAGATGCAGCCTAGGATACTTTCTGCAGCAAGGCTATCCTTTAGGATAGAAGGAGAGATAAAAAATTTCACAGAGAAGCAAAATCTAAAAGACTTTAGCAACATTAAACCCATCTTAAAAGAAATATTGAAAGGTCAACTGTAAATAGAAAAGAAGCAGGTTGCTAGAGAAATAAGAACTCATAACTGGAAAGGTGATAACTACCATGAATTACAAATAGAATAAACATGAATTTGTAAAAGAAGACATCTAAATCATTGAGTGGGAGAGGGAAGCAAGAAAATATAGAGTATTTTTTCTTTCTTCTTTTTTTTAAATGTTTTGTTCTCGGTAGGATGGGTTTAAGATTACATTACTATCTGTTTAGTACACACAGTTACAGTAATTGGTTAACAGACTTACAAAAAAGTGTAACCACAAGTCAAAAACTTACAAGTGAGTCACAAAAACTAAATACAATCCAAGATAATATGAAGGAAAATTACCATAACACAAAACGAAGAAGAAAGGAACAAAGAAGAAATACCAAATCAACTGCAAAAATAAGTTCAAAATAGCAATAAACACTCATCTATCATTAATTACTGTAAATGTTAATGGACTACATGCTCCAGTCAAAAGACAGAGTGGCAGACTGGATAACAAAGCAAGAACCTTCAATACACTGCATACAAAAGACACACTTTAGGGAGAAGGACACATATAGATTGAGAGTGAATGGACGGAAAAGGATATTCCATGCAAATGGAAACACCAAAAAAGCAGGTGTAGCAGTACTGATTTCAGACAAAATAAACTTTAAAACAAGGGCCATAAAGAAAGATAAATAAAGACATTTTATAATGATTAAAGGAGCAATACAAGATGTGGATATTACAATCATTAGTATATATGCACCCAACATGAGCACCTAAGTACATAAAACAACTACTAACAGAGATAAAGGAGGAAATTGATGGGAATACAATCATTGTCAGAAATTTTAACACCACATTAACATCACTAGACAGATCTTCCACACAGAAAATAAATAAGGCAACAGAGAAATTAAATGATATAATAGAAAAATTAGATTTAGTGGATATTTTCAGAGCATTACAACCCCCCAAAATAGGATATACATTCTTTTCAAGTGCACATGGAACATTTTCTAGGATTGATCATGTACTTGGTCACAAAAGAAGCCTCAACAATTTTAAGAGGATAGAAATTATCTCAAGCATCTTTACTGACCACAATGCCATTGAAACTAGAAATCAACTACAGAGAAACAAAGGAGGAAAAAAAAGGAAAGCATAGAGATTAAACAACATGCTATTAAAAAACCAATGGGTCAATGATGAAGTCAAAGTTGAAATTAAAGTATACTTTGAGACAAATGAAAATGAAAACACAACCACACAAATCTTATGGAACGCAGCAAAAGCAGTGCTAAGAGGAAAGTTTAGGGCGATAGATACTGGCCTTCCTCAAAAAAGAAGAAAAATATCAAATAAACAATCTAACCCACCAGCTAAAAGAACTAGAAACAGAAGAGCAAAAACACCCAAAAGTCAGCAGAAAGAAGGAAATAATAAAGATCAGGGAGGAAATAAATAAAATAGAGATTAAAAAAATAAGGAAAATAATCAATGAAACCAAAAGCTAGATTTTTGAAAGAATAAATAAAATCGACAAACCTCTGGCAAAACTCACAAAGAAGAAAAAGAGAGAGCACAAATAAGCAAAATAAGAAAGGAAAATGGAGAAATTACAACAAATAACATAGAAATACAGAATATCATATGAGAATATCATGAAAAACTACATGGAAAAAAATGGATAACCTAGAGGAGATGGACAAGTTTCTGGAAACATACAGTCCACCAAGACCAAATCAAGAAGACACTGACCACTTGAACAAACAGATCACTAGGAATGAAATCGAATTAACAATAAAAAAAACCTCCCTACAGATAAAAGTCCAGGACCGGACAGCTTCACCAGGGAATTCTACCTCACATAGAAAGAAGAACTCATACCAGTCCTTCTCAAACTCTTCAAGAAGATTGAAAAGAAGGAATATTCCCAAACTCATTCTATGAAGCCACCATCAACCTGATACCCAAACCAGGCAAAGACACCACCAGAAAAGAGAATTATAGACCAATATCACTGATGAACACAGATGGAAAATGTCCTTACCAAAATACTAGCAAATAGAATCGTACAGCACATAAAAAAGATTATACATCATGCTCAAATGGGGTTCATCTCAGGGACACAAGGGTGGTTAAACATACGCAAATCAATCAATGTCATACTTCACATCAACAAGAGAAAGGGCAAAAACCACATGATCATCTCAATAGATGCAGAAAAGCTTTTGATAAAATTCAACAACCATTTATGATAAAAATTCTCACCAAAGTGGGTATTGAGGGAACATATCTCAGCATCATAAAAGCTATATATGACAAACCTACAGCCAGCATAGCACTCAACAGTGAAAAACTCAAAAGCTTCCCACTAAAATCTGGGACAAGACAAGGATGCCCACTATCACCACTCCTATTCAACATATTCTTGGAAGTCCTGGCCACAGCAATCAGGCAAGTAAGAGAAGTAAAATGGGTCTAAATTGGAAAACAAGAGGTAAAAGTGTCACTATATGCAGATGACATGATACTATATATAGAAAACCCTAAAAGGTCCACACAAAAACTACTAAAGCTGATTGAAGAATTTAGCAAGGTAGCAGGTTACAATATTAATGTTCAAAAATCAGTTGCATTTCTTTACACTAATGATGAATCAACAGAAAAAGAAAGTAAAGAAACAATCCCCTTTAAAATAGCACCCAAATTCATAAAATATCTAGGAATAAATCTAACCACAGAGGTGAGAGAATTATACACAGAAAACTATAAGCCATTGGTGAAGGAAATTAAACAAGAATGTAAAAAATGGAAAGGTATCCCATGCTCTTGGATTGCAAGAATCAATATTGTTAAAATGGTCACACTGCCCAAGGCCATCTACAGATTTAATGCAATCCCTATCAAATTACCCAGGACATATTTCACAGAACTAGAACAAATCACAATAAAATTTATATGGAACCATCAAAGACATAGAATTTCCAGGGCATTACTGAAGAAAAAAAGAAAGATTCTGGAGGAATAACTCTCCCAGACTTCAGACAATACTAAAGAGCTACAGTCATCAAGACAGCATGGTATTGGTACGAAAACAGACTATAGACCAATGGAACAGAATAGAGAGCCCAGAAATGAACCCACAAACTTTTGGTCAACTAATCTTCGACAAAGGAGGCAAGAATATACAATGGAATAAAGACAGTCTCTTCAGCAAGATAAACATAAGGCAAGATACAATAAATCTCCTAGAAGAAAATACTGGCAAAATATCTGACATATATCTCAGAAATGTTCCCCTAGGGCAGTCTACACAAGCAATAGAAATAAAAGCAGGAATAAACAAATGGGACCTAATGAAACTTACAAGCTTCTGCACAGCAAAGGTCACCATAAGTAAAACAAAAAGACAACCTACAGAATGGGAGAACATTTTTGCAAATGAAACTGACAAAGGCTTGATCTGCAGAATATATAAGCAGCTCATATGACTTATTAAGAAACAACCAAATAACCCAATCCAAAAATAGGCAGAAGACTTAAACAAGCAATTCTCCAAGGAAGATATACAAATGATCAATGGGCACATGAAAAAATGCTCAATATCACTAATTGTCAGAGAAATGCAAATCAAAACTACGATGAGGTATCACCTCAAACCAATCAGAATGGCCATCATTCAAAAATCCACAAATGACAAATGCTAGATTGGCTGTGGAGAAAGGGGCATCTCCTACACTTCTGGTGGGAATGCAGTTTGGTGCAGCCACTATGGAAAACAGTATTGAGTTTCCCCAAAAGACTAGGAATAGAATTGCCATATGACCCAGGAATCCCATTCCTGGGCATATATCCTGAAGGAACCCTACTTCAGGATGACACCTGCACCCCAATGTTCATAGCAGCACTATTTACAATAGCCAAGACATGGAGACAGCCTAAATGTCCATCAACGGATCACTAGTTAAAGAAGTGGTATATGTATACAATGGAATACTACTCAGCCATAAATACTGGCAATATAGGGCCATTTGCAGCAACATGGATGCTCCTGGAGAATGTCATTCTAAGTTAAGTAAGCACGGTAACAAGGAATAAAGAGAAGTTACCTCCAGGTACAGTTATTTTGATTAAAATATCCATACAGAAAGCAAGTCACCCCCACGACTGCTGCCAGGAGGAGCATCTGAGTGTAATAGCCCAGCCAAGGAAAGTAGATTCAGACTTTCTCTCCGTAGAATTTCCTGCAGAAAGACAGAAGGTAGTTTCAGAAGACAAACATAATCAATCTGTAGCTTCATCCTCGTGTTAATTTCTTTTATCTTTGTTTTTTTGGGGGGCATAATAAGGTTTATTTATTTGTTTTTTTAAATGGAGGCATTGGGGATTGAACCCAGGACCTCATGCATGCTAGGCATGCACTCTACCACTGAGCCATACCCTCTTTCCTTCATATTAATTTCTGATTCTAAATCAAGGGGGCTTTAAGTTTAAACCTCTGACTCAATTCACACTTAAAACATATGCGTTTTCATAGCAGCCCCCAAATTCTACCGTGAAATAAGAAGTATTTTACGTATCATAGAAGTACAGATCACTGGTTCACCTGCTGAAGAGAGATAAATGAGAACAGAGCAAAGGAGGGGACGAGGCCGACTCCGGAGCAGATGCAGGGGATCATCACCACTCACTGGACAGTCTGGCACATTCAGCAAATCCCCCCAAAGATCATTCTTAACAGGCTTGACACAAGTGGACATCAACAACTGGCTCAGTCATCTTCTCCTGCCTTAACTCGGGAACGTCCCTGGAGCAAATGCATCGTAAACCACAGATAATAAGGAAATGGCTGATAATGATAACAACTGGGAGTGCAATGTCTCTGTGACAAAATATTTACAAAACTCATTGTGGCAATGGGAGAGGGCAGGAGAGATTTGACTGAGGAAGGCACTGCACTGTATTCTTTGTATCTAGCACGTCTGTTGTTCTTAGGTTTTAAAAACTCTTCAATGTTTCTCAGTTAATCTGGAGTAGATGGAACAGGCCAGGGAGGCAAGATTAGAAGAAAGGAGGCAGGGCACGAAGCTGTGCCAGGCTGGTCCTGAAAGGGAGGCAGACACAGACAGGCAGACACAGAGGGCTTAGGAATGAGGCGGAACAATGAGACGGCGGCTCAGGTGTGTTTGCTGTCGCCGATACTTCCCTCAGCTGGCTCACTGCTGACTCGGCAGTGCTGGGTAAAACCTGTGGATTTCCTCAGCTCTGAGTTCTCTCTGAGGCTTCTGGCTCAGTCTGGAGCTGGGCTGAGCTCTGTGGGCTTAGCCTAGAGGGGACTCAGCTCTGAGAATAGCCTGGAGTCCTGGGAAACTTCACGCAGAAACCCCCTTGGGCTGGACCAGCGCTCACAGGGCTGCTGTGAGACCAGCTCCATCGTCAGAGACCTGGGCGTGGACCATTCCATGGGGAAAAGGGCTGAGCCCGATGCCAAATCAGATAAGAGGGTCAAAGTGTGTTCATTCTCATGTGACTGGGCTTTGCGGCCTGGCTCACGGATGGCAGGCTCAGGATGGTGTCTGGCAGAGAAAACCCTGGCAATGGGTTTGAGATGTCTTGGACTCTTTCTTGTTAAGTTTTTTGTAATATATTCTAATCAACTATCCGTCCTGAAAATGTCACATTCAAAACTGAAAGAATGTTAGAAGTTGCCTGCTTCAACTGCCCAATGGTAAACACACCCTGCTACAGTTAGAGAGCTGGTCAGGCAGCCTCTGCCTGCATATTTACAGTGATGGGGAGTTCATTACTTCCAAAGGTTACATGTCGGCAAGAAGGTCAGAAAGAATTTTTGAACCTTAAACAGATGTCTACCCCCTAGTCCTTGCTGAAATGCTAGGAATAATGAGGATCCCTTCAAATGTAGTTTTGTCTGATTGTTATCTCTCTCTGTGAAAAACACCCCAATTCTTAACATCAATTTTTTCAAAATTCAGCTTTGATATCTTTTTATCAAAGTTATACCATACATTCATTAAAGAGTCAAACAGTTTTCGAACACCGATTATAAAAAGAAGCAGTTTCCAACAACAGCCCCATTTCCTGGCCAGAAGCAACCACGTTCAGCACCTACTGCTGACTCTTGAAATAATTACTCCCTTTCTCTGACTAATGTCCTTGTAACACAGCCTACTGACTTTTTCAGCTTTATGTATCACCTATTTAACCTTCTATTTTGGAAAATGAGGATTAAGCTCTCTTTCAAACCCCATCTCATCTACACACACAAACCTTCATTCTTCCAAGCTTTTGATACAATTACATTATAATTTTGATCAGCTCAGTATCCTTGCTTTACATTATTATGACTCTGTACAGACTGTTCACAGCTGTAGCAAGTTGTCTGCTAGGCTTACTTTTTTCTTCCCTACTTTGTTTTTCCTGGAGTTAATAATTGTCTTGGTGGCTCATAGCTTAGATGTCTGTGCACTTAGCAATTCAACCCCAGAACTTCTCCTAATGAATAAATTTCTCAATACTTTCCAATACATTGTCTACAAATTTCATCTCCTTGAATAAATCTCTTCAGATCTCCTTCAACCTGGATTAACGACATGCTAGTCTTGTCACAGAGCTCAAGGGGCCACTAGTGGGAAGCAACAAAGGGAACACATGGACCAGGAGCAGGGAACAGATCAACATATTTTCCTTAGCAAAACATACTTAAAATAATGGGAAAATTGTTTTCTTTAGAAACACAAACACACACACAAACCCCAAAACCCATAAAGAATGATTAAAGAGCCTTCAAACCCATAGCCCTGCCATCAAATACTGTATAATATAAAATAAAAATAACAAAAGGAAAATATCATATAAATATGAATCTCAAGGGTGATGGGGTACACTCAGTGGCACAGTGTGTGCTCAGCATGCATAAGGACCTAGATTCAATCTTCAGTACCCTCATTAGAAAAAAAATTAAAAAGAAAAGAAAAATGTATCAACTTTAAATATTTACATATATACAAACATCCTCTTTTAAAACTGTGTTCTACAGGATAACCCGGGTTAATGAGAAAGTGCCT
Source organism: Camelus bactrianus (assembly GCF_048773025.1). Classification (NCBI taxonomy): domain Eukaryota; kingdom Metazoa; phylum Chordata; class Mammalia; order Artiodactyla; family Camelidae; genus Camelus; species Camelus bactrianus. The sequence continues at coordinate 91,784,118 of NC_133546.1, forward strand.
CTTCATGACTGTGATCCTGCTGATAATTGAGGGAGAAAATTAGAGTATGACCACATGAAATAAAATCCCTTATGAAATAATGATCCCGGGTGACAATCATTATTGGCTGCTGTCATCACAAAAAAGAGAGTCAACTGGACAAAATGTACCTTGTGACAGGAGTACAAAACTTCACATAACAAGTATTCTTGCACAGAGTTGAACCTCAGTCAGATCAAGCTTTTAGGGGAGGATCAAATCACTTAGCTAAAGCCAATACATAGGATGGAGAAACAAGCCTAACACCACAGGGGAGAATGAAATCAGCCACACAGTAAATAGAGAAACCCCTCAGCAATTTCAAGGAAAATGAGAAACAGGAAAATTATAGATTAGAACCCACTTGAGAGATATGCTAGCTGCAATGTGTGAACCTAGTCTGGATCCTGATTTCGACCCCAAAACTACTTAAAAGTGTATTTTTGTGACAATCAGGGAATTATTTTGTAACCCTAAAAAAAACGGAATATTCCAATTGTATTTGAAAGAGACCTTGTCATTTCACTAATGAAAGGTTAAGCTATGTAGGACTGTCTTCAAAATGATCCCGTAGTGGGGGAGGGGAGGAGGTGGCGATGACAGATGCAACAACAGTGACTCTGAGTTTACAGTTCTGGAGCTGGGTGACTGATACAGGCAGGCTGGCTGTGCTATTCTCTCTACTTCTGTACATGTTGAATCTTTCCATAAAATATGAAACAAACAAAAAGACTTCAGTGTTTTAAAACCCTCACTTTGAAGGTTAAGAGGTTTGCCCAAGTAGGTGGGCACCTGCATGGGGCACTGAGATTAGAAGCAACAGGCACCTGGCTCCAGGCCGACCTGCAGCTACCTTGACCCTCCTCTTCTCCTCACCATCCACAGCCAGCCCATAACTGCATCCTGTCAGCCCCACTCCCCAAACGCATTCCTCCCTGGCTCCCACCATCTCTCATCTGGCCCAGTCCAAGGGCCTCGGACCCGGCCTCCCTGCTTCCTGGGTCCCTGCAATTCATTCTCCACAGTATTTTTGCAAAATGTGAGTGAGAGAAAAGTACTTTAGTGCTTAAACTATCATGACTGCTTCTCACTGCACTTAGAGTCTACACTCCTTTCCGTGCTCCTGACGCCCTTCTAAACCTCGCGTCTCGTCACTCTCACCAGCGCTGGCTCCAGTATCTCCTCAAACCTGCTGAGCACATTTGTGCCTCGGGGCCAATGGACAAGCTGCCTCTATTCCTGGGGTGACTTATCCCAGATCCTCAAAGTCCAGCCTCCTTATCGCCATCTCAGCTCACATGTAACCTACTCAAAGATAGCTTTCTTGACTCATTTCCCCCCAAGTCTCCCATCTCAACACTGTGTTATTTCCTTCATTTCAATCTGACATTGTTTCCTTATTCACCCGATTATTTTTATTTGCTCGGTTGTCCTTGGCCTCCCTCCCCCCAGCAGCCTTGCCCAAAGAGCATAAGTTCCCGGGAAGCAGCCGGCAGTGGTGCTCTGAGAAGACACATGCTGAGCGCGACATTACACTCACCTGGTGTAGTGAAACGGTGTCAAACAGCAGATACAGCAAAGCAGGGAGAATTTCTCTCTTATTTTATTTATTTATTTATTTTTTAGTTGTACAGCATCAAAGTTTTCTTTTTTTAACATTTTTAATGATTTATAATCATTTTACAATGTTGTGTCAAATTCCAGTGTTCAGCACAATTTTTCAGTCATTCATGGACATATACACACCCATTGTCACATGTTTTTTCTCTGTGACTTATCATAACATTTTGTGTATATTTCCCTGTGCTATAGAGTGTAATCTTGTTTATCTATTCTACAATTTTGAAATCCCAGTCTATCCCTTCCCACCCTCCACACCCCTGGTAACCACAAGTCTGTATTCTCTGTCTGTGAGTCTATTTATGTCCAGTATTTATGCTTTGTTTTTGTTTGTTTCTTTTTGTTTTTGTTTTTTAGACTCCACATATGAACAATATCATATGGTACTTTTCTTTCTCTTTCTGGCTTACTTCACTTAGAATGACATTCACCAGGAGCATCCATGCTGCTGCAAATGGCATTATGTTGTTGGTTTTTATGGCTGAGTAGTACTCCATTGTATAAATATACCACATCTTCTTTATCCAGTGCCCTGTTGATGGACATTTAGGCTGTTTCCATGTCTGGCTATTGTAAATAGTGCTGCTATGAACATTGGGGTGCAGGTGTCATCCTGAAATAGATTTCCTTCTGGATACAATCCCAGGAGTGGGATTCCTGGGTCATATGTTAAGTCTATTCCTAGTCTTTTGAGGAATCTCCACACTGTTTTCCATAGTGGCTGCACCAAACTGCATTCCCACCAGCAGTGTAGGAGTGTTCTCCTTTCCCCACAGCCTCTCCAGCATTTGTCACTTCTGGATTTTTGAATGACGGCCATTCTGACTAGTGTGAGGTGATACCTCATTGTAGTTTTGATTGGCATTTCTCTGATAATTAGTGATATTGAGCATTCTTTTGATCATTTGGATGTCTTCCTTGCAGAATTGCTTGTTTAGGTCTTCTGCCCATTTTTGGATTGGGTTGTTTATTTTTTTCTTATTGAGTCGTATGAGCTGCTTATATATTCTGGAGATCAAGCCTTTGTCGGTTTCACTTTCAAAAATTTTCTCCCATTCCGTTTTACTTCTGGTTTCCTTTGCTGTGCAGAAGCTTGTAAGTTTCATTAGGTCCCATTTGTTTATTCTTGCTTTTATTTCTTCTAGGAGAAAATTTTTGAAATGTATGTCAGATAATGTTTTGCCTATGTTTTCCTCTAGGAGGTTTATTGTATCTTGTCTTATGTTTAAGTCTTTAACCCATTTTGAGTTGATTTTTGTATATGGTGTAAGGGAGTGTTCTAGCTTCATTGTTTTATATGCTGCTGTCCAGTTTTCCCAACACCATTTGCTGAAGAGACTGTCTTTATTCCATTGTATATTCTTGCCTCCTTTGTCGAAGATGAGTTGACCAAAAATTTGTGGGTTCATTTCTGGGCTCTCTATTCTGTTCCATTGGTCTATAGTCTGTTTTCGTACCAATACCTTGCTGTCTTGATGACTGTAGCTCTTTAGTATTGTCTGAAGTCTGGGAGAGTTATTCCTCCAGCCTCTTTCTTTCTCTTCAGTAAAGTTTTGGCAATTCTAGGTCTTTGATGGTTCCATATAAATTTTATTATGATTTGTTCTAGTTCTGTGAAATATGTCCTGGGTAATTGGATAGGGATTGCATTAAATCTGTAGATTGCCTTGGGCAGTGTGACCATTTTAACAATATTGATTCTTCCAATCCAAGAGCATGGAATATCTTTCCATGTTTTAAAGTCTTTTTTAATTTCCTTCATCAGTGGTATATAGTTTTCTCTGTATAATCTTTCACCTCCTTGGTTAGATTTATTCCCAGATATTTTATTACTTTGGGTGCTATTTTAAAGGGGATTGTTTCTTTACTTTCTTTTTCTGTTGATTTATCATTAGTGTAAAGAAATGCAACTGATTTTTGAACGTTAATTTTGTAACCTACTACCTTGCTGAATTCTTCAATCAGCTCTAGTAGCTTTTGTGTGGACCTTTTAGGGTTTTCTATATATAGAAACATGTCATCAGCATATAATTATACTTTAACCTCTTCTTTTCCAATTTGGATCCATTTATTTCTTTCTCTTGCCTGACTGCTGTGTCTAGGACTTCCAGGACTATGTTGAATAAGAGTGGTGATAGTGGGCATCCTTGTCTTGTCCCAGATTTTAGTGGGAAGCTTTTGAGTTTTTCACCATTGAGTACTATGCTGGCTGTACGTTTGTCATATATAGCTTTTATGATGCTGAGATATGTTCCCTCTATACCCATTTTGGCGAGAGTTTTTATCATAAATGGGTGTTGAATTGTATCAAATGCTTTTTCTGCATCGATTGAGATCATGTGGTTTTTGTCCTTTCTCTTGTTGATGTGATGTATTAAATTGATTGATTTACATATGTTTAACCAGCCTTGTGTCCCTGGGATGAACCCCACTTGGTCATGATGTATAATCTTTTTTATGTGTTGTTGGATTCTATTTGCTAAAATTTTGGTGAGGATTTTGGCATCTATGTTCATCAGTGATATTGGCCTATAATTCTCTTTTTTTGTAGTGTCTTTGCCTGGTTTTGGTATCAGGGTGATGGTGGCTTCATAGAATGAGTTTGGGAGTATTCCCTCCTTTTCAATCGTCTGGAAGAGTTTGAGAATTACTGGTATGAGTTCTTTGTATGTTTGGTAGAATTCCCCGGTGAAGCCGTCCGGTCCTGGACTTTTATTTGTAGGGAAGTTTTTAATTGCTATTTCTATTTCTTTTCTAGTGATCGGAATGTTCAAGTGTTCAGTTTCTTCTTGATTCAGTTTTGGTGGACAGTATGTTTCCAGAAACTTGTCCATCTCCTCTAGGTTATCCAGTTTGGTTCCATATAGTTTTTCATAATAATCTCGTATGATATTCTGCATTTCTATTTTGTTTGTTGTAATTTCTCCATCTTCCTTTCTTATTTTGCTAATTTGTGCTCTCTCTTTTTTCTTCTTTGTGAGTTTGGCCAGAGGTTTGTCGATTTTATTTACTTTTTCAGAAAACCAGCTTTTGGTTTGGTTGATTTTTTCTATGGTCTTGTTAATCTCTATTGTATTTAATTCCTCTGTGATCTTTATTATTTCCTTCCTTCTGCTGCTTTTTGGGGCTTTTTGTTCTTCTTTTTCTAATTCATTCAGGTGGTGGGTTAACTTGTTTATTTGAGACTGTTCTTCTTTTTGAGGAAGGCCTGTATCACTATAAACTTCCCTCTTAGCACTGCCTTTGCTGTGTCCCATAGGTTTTGAGTGGTTGTGTTTTCATTACCATTTGTCTCAAGGTATTTTTTAATTGTAGCTTTGATTTCCTCATTGATCCATTGTTTTTTCAATAACATATTGTTTAATCTCCATGTTTTCCTTTTTTTCTCCTTTGTTTCTCTGTTGTTGATTTCCAGTTTCATGGCATTGTGGTCAGTAAAGGTGCTTGAGATAATTTGTATCTTCTTAAAATTGTTGAGGTTTCTTTTGTGCCCAAGTACATGATGAATCCTGGAAAATGTTCCATGTGCATTTGAAAAGAATGTATATCCTATTTTTGGGGGGTGTAATGCTCTGAAAATATCCACCAAATCTAGTTTTTCTATTGTAGTATTTAATTTCTCTATTGCCTTGTTTATTTTCTGTCTGGAAGATCTGTCTAGTGATGTTAATGCAGTGTTAAAATCTCCAACTATGATTGTATTCTCATCATTAGCCCCCTTTATCTCTGTTAGTAATTCTTGTATGTACTTAGGTGCTCCTATATTGGGTGCATATACATTAACAAGTGTAATATCCTCATCTTGTATCATTCCTTTAATCGTTATAAAATGTCCTTTTTATCTTTCTTTATGGCCTTTGTTTTAAAGTCTATTTTGTCTGAAATCAGTACTGCAACACCTGCTTTTTTGGCTTTTCCATTTGCATGGAATATCTTTTCCATCCTTTCACTCTCAATCTATATGTGTCCTTCTCCCTAAAGTGGGTCTCTTGTATGCAGCATATTGAAGGTTCTTGCTTTATTATCCAGTCTGCCACTCTATGTCTTTTGAGTGGAACATTTAGTCCATTAACATTTACAGTAATTAATGATAGATGTGTGTTTATTGTCATTTTGAACTTATCTTTGCAGTTGAATTGGTATATCCTCTTTGTTCCTTTCTTCTTCCTTTTGTGGTTTGGTAATTTTCCTTTGTATTATCATGGATTTTATTTAATTTTTGTGACTCCCTTGTAAATTTTTGGCTTGTGGTTACCCTTTTTTGTAAATCTATTAACCCATTACTATAACTGTTTTTATTAAACTGATATTAACATGATCTCAAACCCATCCTACTGTTAAAAATTTTTTTAAAAGAATGAAAAAAATATTCTATATTTCCCTGCCTCCCTCTCCCACTCTCAGTGATTTGTATGTCTTCTTTTATAATTTCGTGTTTACTTTATTTGTAATTCATGAGTTATCACCTTTCTAGTTGTGAGCTTCTCATTTCTGTAGCATCCTGCTGCTTTTCTATTTAGAAAAGCCCTTTCAATACTTCTTTTAGCATGGGTTTAGTGTTGCTAAATTCCTGCAGCTTTTTTTTTTTGTCTGTGAAACTATTTCTCCTTCTATCCTCAAGGATAGCCTTGCTGGATAAAGGATCCTAGGCTGCATCTTTTTTTCATTCAGGTCTTTGAACATATCTTGCCACTCCCTTCTGGCCTGTAGTGTTTGTGTAGAGAAATCAGCTGAGAGCCTTATGGGGGTTCCCTTGTAAATTACTCTTTTCTTTTCTCTTGCTGCTTTTAGAATCATTTCTTTATCCTTGACTCTGGCCATATTGATTATGATATGTCTTGATGTGGGTCTATTTGGGTTCTTCCTGTTTGGGACCCTCTGAGCTTCCTGTACTTGGATATCTGATTCCTTCTTTAAGTTTGGGAAGTTTTCAGTCATGATTTCTTCAAAAACCTTTTCAATCCCCTTTGACCTTTCTTCCCCTTCTGGGACTTCTATTATGAGAAGATTGGGATGCTTTATATTATCCCATAGGTCCCTTATGCTATTTTCATTATTTTTTATTTGCTTATCTTGTAGTTTTTCTGAATGGGTGCTTTCTATTACCCTGTCTTCTAGATCACTAATTCGTTCCTCTGCATTATCTAGTCGGCTTTGCACAGCTATTAGATCATTCCTCATCTCTGTCAATGAGTTTACCCATTCTACTTGGCTCTTCTTTATAGCTTCAATTTCATTTTTGACATATTTTATATCTCTAAACACTATCTCTTTTAATTCCTTCAGCAATTTGATCACTCCTTTTTTGAAATCTTGATCTAGTAGGCTATCGATATCTATTTCATTGATCTTTCTTTCAGGGGATTTCTCTTGTTCTTTTAATTGGGAAAGGTTTTTCTGCTTCTTCATCTTGCTCATACCTCTCTGGCACTGTGGTTTATGGAGTATCAGTTGTCTATTTTGGTCCTTAAGGATTTTATCTATCTAATGCCTACTTAGGAATAGAACTTAGGAAAAAGAGAAAAAAAATAAGAGAGAAAGAATTTTAAAAGAAGGGAGAAAGAGGGTTTGAAAACAGTGTATAATGAATAATAGAAGAGCGATTTGAAGCAGAGTATTAATCGGGTTGAGACGTCCTTTTAAAACCCTTAAAAAAAGGGGGGGGGGAGATGAATAGATGTATTTGAAACCTGTGTCTAATCAATAACAGGATATCAAAACCCAAGAGAAATAGAAATGAATTAAGAAGTAAAAATTAAGAGAGTAATAGAAAATAGAACAGGTAAAAACAGATTTAAAAAAAAAAAAGAGGGGGGTTGTCGGTGTTCTCCTGGAGTCTGTGTGCTTTTAATGTGAAGTCTTTTTGTCTTCGTCCTGTTTTGGAAGCTCAGCTTGCTGTTTTCAGAGGCCCTCCGTTGGCGCCCTCGTCTGTGCTGCTCCCAGTGCCTGTCAGCAAGCAGATCACACCTCCTCCTAACACTGGGTCAGGTGCAGCTCTCTGCTGTGGGCGGGCGGGTCGCTGCCCCTCCGGATGCCGCAGTCAGATGTTGCAGACTGGCCGGGTAGGAGGGCGGGTCGTGTCCCCTCCCAGCACCTCGGTCAGGGGCTGTGTTCCTGCCCGAAAGGCGGGAGGGGCGCTCTCCCTCTACCTGCACCGCCGCCGGTAGCTCCGCTGCTCTGTGCGGCTGCGCGCTCCGCCCTGGTCGGCGCTCCGCCCTGGTCGGCGCTCCGCAGGTGGGCTCGGGGAAGACCGAGGGACAGCCTTGTCCCTGCTCCGAGCCAAAACCCAGCTCCTTGTTTGTCTTTGCGGAGCAAGTTCTCTGAGGGACCAGGATGGAAGGATCCTATCTGCCCCGGGCTGCAGGCCAGTCTCAGTCTGGCCTTTGAGGCTGCTAAGCCCTTCCGTGCGGATGCAGGTTTCGCTCCCGCCCCCGCCTGGGTTCTCAGCACGGAGGATATGGCGGCTGTGCCTGAGCCCCGCCTCTCTTCCCCCGAAAACTTTCCGCGGGTTTTCAGAGATGGGGGTGTGCACCCTTCCCCCGAGAGCACATCAACCTTTCTGTTTTATGGCGGGCCCAGGTTGTTCTGCCCTGTGCACCCACAGCCACGGCGCGCAGCCCCTTGTAGTCCCCCAGGGTTGCCTCCGTGCAGCCGCCCCCGTCCTCCGCCCGGCTTGGGCAGCCTGGCCCTGCCCGCCGCTGCCGGCCCGCGTCTCAGGCTGGGTGTCGGGGGACGCTCTGTGCCCGTTTAACATAGTTCTGTCAGACAAGGGCTGCTCTGTACAGATCCGAGCCTCGGAGGCTCCCCCTCCGTCCCGCTGGCCTCTCAGTTGGAGAGGGGAGACCCAGCGAGCGAGCGCCAGTCCTCCTTTGCCGCTCCCTCACCGCGGGACCCGTCCCATGCTGCTTTGCCTTTTGTTCTTTCTTTTTTCCTTTTCTCCTAACAGATTTTTGGCGTCTTTATCTTTTGAAAAGGGCGATGTTCTGTTGGAGTTCCGCAGGTGCTCTGGTTGGCTGAGTGGGTCTGTAGATGTGGGTCTTGGTGTATTTGTGGGAGAGGGTGAGCTACGAGGGTCCTTCTACTCCGCCATCTTCTCCGTCGGGAGCATCTTTTCATGTGCAGTTTAAAAAATAGTGACAATAACAAATACTGGTGATGTAATAGAAAAGAACAAATCTGACTCCACATTAGATCTGTTCCTTTTCCTTTAACCCTGTGCCCTGTTCTCTAGGCTTAGTCTTGCCGGCTCTGCACCTTTTGGGAAACAATGTTACCTGTAGCCTGAAATAGACAGGAGAGCCTGTTCTCGGGGCTCTGACCTTTAAGGCTGTCAGCACTTCTGCACTCCTATAACAACAAGCTGCAGACTAGAAAGTAACATTTGTTTTGTTGGAGGTTTTAGAGGAGCACCATGACCTGGCGCAAGTGGACAGCTGCAGGAACAAAGAATTCCTACAGCGAGAAGTTTACAACAACTAACACGCACCCCACCCTTTTTTTTTTTTTTTTTATAAAATGGGCCTGTATTCTGACTGGGGGATGATGGTTCTCCAAGGCATTAGTCTGCCATCCTCTCAGTCGGCTGGCTTTCCAAATAAAGTTGCCATTCTTTGCCCCAACACCTCATCTTTTGATTTATTGGCCTGTCCTGCAGTGAGCAGAGTTTGGACTCGGTAACAGTTTCACACATACAGCAAAGTGATTCAGTTATACATATAAATATGTATATATTTCTTCTCTTTAGGTTTTTCTCCATTATATGTCATTATAAGAAATTGAATATCATTCTTTGTGCTCTACAGTAGGACCTTATTGTTTATATATTTTATATAAAGTCATGTGTGTCTGTTAATCCCAAACTCCTAATTTACCCCTCCCCCACCCTGTGCCTTTGGTAACCATGTTTTGTTTTCTGTGTGCAGGAAGCATTTTTAGAAGCAGATTTCAGTGAGTTATAGGTGATATACATTTAAAATTCTGGTAGATATTGCCAAATGGCTCTTCAGAAAAGACCATACAACTTTATACACCCACTAACAGCATTTGGTGAGAGTGCCTTGCCAACACTGTACATTATCAACCATTTTTCATTTTTGACAATCTGAGAGGTCAGATTCTCACTGTTGCTTTAATTTGCCTTCCTTTTGTTAGGATTGAGGCTAGGTATCTCTCTGCCTCCCCCTCCCAGAACACATACACATCCTTGTTCACTGGAAAATACACATACAGAAAAAACAAATTTCTACTGTAGAGCACAGGGAACTATATTCAATATCTGGTAGTAACTTATAATGAAAAAATATGAAAAGGAATATACGTATGTACATGTATGACTGAAACATTAGGCTGTGCACCAGAAATTGACACATTATAACTGATTATACTTCAATTAAAATTTTTTTAATTAAAAAAAGAAAATACACATACAGAAATGTGCACAAAGCTTTATTTTACGTGTGTGTATGGGCGTGCATACACACACATTAATGAATAGATACCAAGAAAACACTTGTGCAACCATCACTCAGGTCAAGAAACAGAACATGGAATGTGACCAGCTCCCCAAATCACACCCTGCCACCAAGCTCCTCTCTGATCATAAGCCCCTCCCTCTCGCAGAGGTAACCACTATCTTGTGGTTACACCCAAATAATACAGTCTATTTTGACCTATATTTGAATTCTCTATGGATGGAATCATATTACACACGTCCTTTTGCCCCATGTTGTGTTTGTGAGATTCATGCCCTGTTGCATGGTGATAGGGTGTCATTTCACACGATTAAAAATCATTTCAAATTCTCTCTGTACTGGGGGCTGGGGATCTTCTCTCTCCCTTCAGTGTCTCATTGGTGTTGTAAAATCTCCCCACATTTCTAGGGAGAAAGATTAAGAAGGTGGGAAGTGGGCTGGGAATTGGGAAGAAGCTGAGGCTCAGAGAAGCCACACAGACAGCAGGTGCCAGCCCAGATTCACATCCACGACTGTCTGACACCGGAGTCCAGCTCACTGCCCCATCCCAAGGAGATGAAGCAGCTTCACACAGACCAAGGGCGTCCAGGGTGATCCGGGCTCCATACAGGGCACACCCCAGACAGTGAGGACTGCAGGGATGCAGAAGAGAGTGAGTTCAGGGAAGACTTCCTGGAGGGGGCAGCAGTTGACCTTTGCTCTGACCCTTCTTCCTCCCCAAGGCCCCTGTACCCCTAGCCCAGTATGGGGGGGCTCCAGATGCTCTCACCTCTGGGCAGTGCCTTCTTGGAAATGACTTGTCTGGCCCCAGATGGGTCCTGAGACAGGTTAGAAGGTGGAGGCCATGGGCCTGTGCTAGGCTTCTGGGAACCCTGTGGTGACTTAACCTCTGCCCTCCCCTTGCAGACACAGCCCTGGACTGCGACCTGAGCTGTGAAGTCAGGCAGGATAGGGGATTTGTGGACAAGGTAGGGGGTTTTCTGGCTGGGCCCAGAATGGGGGATGGAGTTTGGAGCTGCTCTAGGCTGGGTTAAGAGGGATGAGGGCCCTCAGGTGTCCCCCTGCCTCCCAGCTGATGCCGAGGTCGGGGGGGCCAAAGAGGAACCAGGCATGGCTGGGGGCCATTCACTGGGAGAAAAATCATCACCAAGAATTTTCAGGCACACAGGTGCCCAAACCTTCCTTTAAAGGGAAAACTCCTTCTGGATTTTCAGTCTAGACAGGGTCAGCAAACATTTTCTGCAAGAAAAAACTAGTAAATATTTGAGGCTTTGAGAGCCATGGTGACTCTGCTGAATTAATTGGTTCTGCCACTGTGGGATGACAGAGCCGCAGGCAACACTGAAACAGAGGGATGTGACAGTGTTCCAATAAAACTCCACTTAGAAAAAGAGGCAGTGGCTGAGCCAAATGTGGCCCTTGGGCAGTAGTATGTCAAGCCCCTGATGTAGGTGAAAAGGGAAACCTACCAAGGATGAAACTACGAGCTTTGGGCTGGACTGTGCTGGCACTTAATGCCCTGTGAGCTCAGAGAAGGGTCAGGATGGGTTTTGTGAGCAAGGACTCACTTGAAGTCCACTTAAGCTGGGCTCCAGAGCGATGCCAGAAGGACGACATTCCAGGTGCGGGGACAGCAAGGAACAAGACCTGGAAGGAGGAATGGATCTTACAGTCAGGAAGTTGCCTAGGGAAAGAGGATGTTGGCTGGAGACGTAACACGGACATCCATGAAAGACAGCTGTGTAGTTAGACTTGACTGTGTGGGCACTAGGGAGCCATTTCCATTTCTTGAGCAAGAGTGGACCTATCCTCAGAGGGTGGGGTGAAGATGAACAGATGGGGTTCAGAGGCTGGCCAGGGGGACACTGAGGAGGGGTGCTGGTTGGTCTGGGACCTCACCACCAGCTCTGCTCTGCCGTTGGCAGCAGAAGTGGGTCTGGGGGCTTGGTGGGTTTGGAGCCATCCTGCTGATGATCTGTGACAGGGACAATCTGCACTGTGATGACCAGGATAACAGAAGCACGTGCACTGCCTGCAAGGAGAGGGGGCAACGGGGAAGCTTGTGGTCCTGGACTTTCAGCATCACTGCTCAGCTACCCTGCAGGGATTCTGACCCACATGAGTGGCTCTGAAGGCAGAGCTCAGGGCCAGAGTTTCAGCTCCTGATACACTGATGTTCCTTCAAACCTACCTCAGACTGGCAGCTGGTCCTCCCCAACATCCCCAGTGCCACCAGGCACACACACCAGGGCAGAGCTCTGGACATGAGCTGACTCCCCTTTCTCCCCCTCTAGGGGAGTGGAGAATGCTGACATGACTTAAGTGCCTACTGTGAGCTGGGCCCTTTCCCAGAACTCTGACTATTCAAGCCGGAGGGCAGCATCTCCTCACTTCAGAGGTGAGGCTGCTGAGGCCACTGGAGGCACTCCGCCAGTCTGCAGCAAATCCAAGCTTTCCAATTCCAGCACCAAATCCGGCCTCCTCCCTGAGTGCTCTAAGTTCCTTGGCCCTAAGGATCTCAGGGGCTGAGGAGGGTGGTCCGGGGGGGTCCTCAGTTCCTCTCCCCCACTTTTGGCCAAGATCCAAGCAATTGCCTGCGGCGAACATCATTGCTGGGGCTTGGCACATGGGGTCTAATAACCACAGGATTTAGGGGCTCCCAGGACTGAGGGGGGTGTGGCCCCTACAAGCTCCTGAACCTTCTGGCTGAGATGAGCACATCAGAGCCAGAGAGCTGAGGGACCCACAGCAGGAGGGAATGTCCGTGTGGAGAACCGGGGGACACAGGGGCTTTGCTGTCTCTGCCCAGAATTTCTTTCTCATCACCCGCATCTTCAGCCTCACCTCTGGCAGGTACTGGGTGCCTGCTGTGGGCCAGGCACCATGACAGGCATGTCACGTGGTCCTTTCATCCTCATAGCCTGAAATTAACACTTTGGAAACGTTATCATCCCCACTCTATAGCTAAGGAAACTGAAGCCCGGTGAGAACAGCAACTGAATTCCAGGGATGTCCTCGCCTGGTGGGTTCTGAATCCCAGCGCAGGCTGACTCCTGAGCTCTGCACTGACTCCCTCCACTAACAGGAACTGGGAGTCCTTGGGCAGTTCCTGTGGGATCATTCTTCTATGTGGATTATTTCAGAGCTGCACGCCCATCCTCTGAGGTAGGGACCTGTGTGATCCCCATTTTGCAGGTGAGGAAACTGAGGGAGCTCAGAAAGTTGAAGGGCCTTGGCCAAGGTCACAGAATCCACATTTCCTGGGCTCAAGTTGAGACTTATCTGAATCCCAGCTTGAAGAGAGAATCCCTAAAGCCTGCCCCATCCAAACCCCTCATCTTATGGCTGGTGAAATGGAGACCCAAAGGGGAGCGGAGGCTCACCCAGACCCCACAGTGGTCGTCGGCAGCAACGGGACGCAGGTCTCCATGGAGTCCCTCACATATAGTTTCCATTTTACAGATGGGGCAATTGAGGCGTGGAAAAATAAATGGCACAGAGAAGGCTAAAGGAAGTCAGGGTGGTAAACCCAACTTTAGCGCAATGAGATTCCTGAGGTCTCTTCCCCTACCTGCCAGATCCCCCAAGACCTGTTCGGGGGCAGGGCTCCTGGCTTCAGCCAGCTTGACCCTGGGCCCGCCTCTACAAGTTCAGATTTTCTGCCACTCCAGCCCTGAGCCCCTGCCCCTGGCCTGTGCGGTGCTCTGCCTCACCTGTGTTGGTAAGCTGGGGGGTCTCGGCCAAGGGCGGTGTGAATTTGGTGCTGTATGCCTTCAACTTATAATACAGTGCTGCAGGTCAATTAACTCTCAGTAAAACTGAAGAAATAAATTGCGACTTGGGAGACACAGATTTGGGTAAAACTGAGTGTTTCAAGGACAGGAGTCAGGGGCTTATAAAGACAAAAAGCCAAGAGGCTGTCAAAAGTCGCCTGATGAGGATTGTGACTGACACTGACGTGAGCCAGTCAGGAGACACGTGTCCTTAAGGAATCACAGGTTATTTCAGGATAGTGGCTCAGTAAGTAGCTGAAGTTTCTGGCAGGTGTTCCGGATGACTTCATTAGGGCAGTAAGTGCTCACAGGGCCGGATTCTCTGTGGGCTGAGATGTGCATATGTCACACCTCCTTAGTGAGCCCTCTCGAGCAATGCAGACTCCATTTTTTTCTTTCACAAAGGCAGTCTTCTGCTGCCAGGAGCAGTGACCCCAGCTCAGCCTGGAGGACATTCAGGTGAGCTTCAGCTCACTGGCTAGTGCTGTAGGAATAGCGGAGTTTGCCTTCGATCTCTTCCCTGCAGGCGCGGCAGCGCCCATGCCAGCTGTGAATGAGCACAGCTACCTGTGCTCAGGCTTGTGCTGGGGTGGGGGCGGGGAGCATCCCTCCACCCTTCTAGGCTCACCTGGCTGGTCTAAGAATTAACCTGGCATAAGGTAGACTAACAGGAGAAAAATAAAAATTGAATAACACGTATACTTCCTGTGTATACCCATGGGAGACAGCCAGAATAAACTGAGTGAACTCACCAAGAAGGCTGCAGCCCTCACCTTCAACATCATCTTCAGCTAAAGACTAAAGAGGAAGCTGCAGGCAGCGGTCAGTTACAGAGGTCAGCTACATGGAATGCCCGGAGGCATGAGAAGTTCAGTTAGACAAGGGTTGGAAAGATGTCACGTTGATTTAGACGTGGGAGTCATCAGACTCGCTGCGTGGGAATGGAGGAAGGGAAGACACACCAGAGTGGGTGGGGACGGACTGCTGGTGGGGAAGCAAGCAGATCTCTCAGGAAGTTTGTCGTCAGAAGACTGGTTCACGTGAGAGGCAAGAAACAGAGGGAGATGTTTACAGAGAGGGGAATTTGAAATCATCACTGAGGTGGAAGAAGGTGCAAATTAACTAAATAAAAGTAGCAGGATAGCTGGGCAGTGTGACTTTTTTCAGCAGCACTTAGATGCCTGGGGGGACGTAAGGGGGAAAGAATGAGAATCAGTCTGTTGTGTAGTTGGGAGTTTTGCCAAGTAAGTACACTGAAAGGATGGGAAAGGGAATAAAGGATCTAAGTAGGAGTTATTAAAATTTTAGCTCCGGGAAATTGTTGAGAAGGAGAGTATTTCCTTGACTGTCTTACATTCAGTGATTGGGAACCTGCAAATTAAATTGACTAAAGCAGATTACTGTGAGAAAAAAATTACGTATGAATACATGCAAGAGTTCACAAAGCAATGGGATTTGAAGGGGTGGCTAGAATTGGGGGCTTACATACAATTTAATACGTGACAGGAAAAGGAGAAAGGCATTTTCTGAAAAACAAATGACTTCTTGGTGAGAGGGGAGAGAAAGGGCACTTATGGTAGAACAAGTGACATTTAGGAAAGATAGATAATGCCTTAGGAGAATGTATGGGAGAGATGGCAGGTTTGTGACAATGTCCGTTTGAGTCTGGTGCTCCGAACTTGTCTCTAATTTTAAGACTGTTTCCAAAAAGTAAGTAAATAAATAGAGAAAATGAAAAGCCTGAGTCAGATTTCATTTCTCCATGAGGAAACATCTGTGAATCAGTGTTTCAGGTAACATACAGAAAATCTGACGGCACTGTAACGATTGTGATCCATTAGAACACTGAAACAGCCACAGCAGATCCAAACGCTGTCCGTCTAAATCTTTAGGTTGACAGACAGTGATTAACACTGGAAAATTCAAAAAAGCTACCAATCAACACGGCTCAATAACAAGGACAAATCTGGTCAGTGGTTGGGTGCTGCTTAAACAGCTGGCATCCGGGCTCAGTTTGAGTATATAATACTCCAAAGTGCTGAGTTTTATTCCCAAAATCTGCTTAAAAGTCAATGAGATGCAGAGAAACGTGGTTTAAAATACTACATCAGTTTTAATCATGCATATATAATACAAGAATATTTCCCTTTAATAAACATTGTCAGTATCTTACTTAGCGGGAAATAATTAAAATGTTAGGCAAACAGCCCAGAGCAGGTAAATGTTTACTATTTCAGAGCAGGTAAATGTTTACTATTTATCTTGTAGATCAGATACTTTTCTTCAGAATTTCCACATATTCTTCACGTGCTTTCGAAACCAGATCTGGACTTGGACTTGACTCGTCCATCGAGCCTACGAGAGAGTCTGTAGGACTTAGATTCAAGTTCAATAGTAGCTGGAAAGAAAATGAAAGAATTAGATTTACTTAAAATACTTCATAGGTAACTAAATGTCAGTTTATTTTTTAAGAAAAGCTGAGACTCTTCTAAGTTTTAAGAAGAACGAAAAATACCTACATATGATTACAACACAAAATACAAGATTACTACTCTAGACTTTGCCCAGGGCTGCACGTTGAATTAACTGCTCCTGTGGCTAAGGATCAGAGCGCCTGGTTTTCTCACTCTTCATTCATTTACTCAGCAACCATGTGCTAAGGCACTGTGACAAGCACTGGAACCACAAGATGAAGATGACAGAGTCCACCCTGAAAGATCTTGTACCATAAACTGGAGAAACAGATGAACAGGCAGTTTCGGTACAGAGACATAAATGCCATGACAGGTATAAAAGAGGGCAGAGTTGGAACACTCAGAAGGGACGTCCAGCTTTGTGTCAATATTGTCCCCTTTGGTGGCCGTGATGTGTAAGCAGATACCTGAAGGAGGAGGAGAAAGTGTGGGAGGGAGAGGCAAGAAGCAAACACAAAGCAGAGGCAGGAAGGGCGCCCGCGGAGCTGGGCGCAGTCTGACCAGCCGCTGGAGCACAGGGGCAGAGCAGGGGAGGAAAGAGATACGGCTGAAGACTTTGGCAAGAGCCAAATCGATGTGGGTGTTTTTCTTCCAAGCTAAGGAATTTGGAATTTTTCCTGAGGGCAAAATGTTAACTAGTGACAAAGTGAATGACAGGAAATTGTCATCCACCAGGGGACAGGTACATGAACTGTGATTGCTTGAGTCTGGGTTTTTTGCCTCAGTCACTACCAAACTCGAGAAGCTGATGACCTCCATGCTTTGTGAGAACAGGTCTGTGTGCACAGGTGACAGGCCCACGGGGACAGCAGGAGAGGAAGGGCACAGCCAGAAACAGAGAACACAGACTTCTTGAGATTTTTTTAAAGCTGTGGATCATGATGAATAAATGAGGAATAAGTACATTTATCATTATTAATGAGATTATGCTTTCACGTTTTTCATTAGCTATGGTGTAAGGAAAAACTTAACATAGTATCTGTTATTCAAACAACAGAATGAGATGCCATTTACTGTTTACAGTGTATTTCAGAAATCAATGTCTAAATTTAATTCAGAAATGTTGGCAACATACCTTCTTTTAATTCTCTATCTATATTATTCTCCAACTTCTTCCGCATCTGAAATAAGTCAAATATTATTTTTAATGTTTAAGTTAAATAAGAAACACTATCATAGGAATGACAGCTAGCTTATGAAATGTGGCCTTTAAATAATACTTTCAGAGACTTGACCTAACTTGGGGATTGCTTAAATAGAAAAAATAATCACAGGAATAAAATAAAATAAATTCCTACTCACTTTGATTTTAGATAATAGAGAACATATATGTAAGGCTATTTAGATTCCCCTGATGGAAAGCACAGTAAACACTGCCCTGTCAGATACACATAATCTCAGAGGGTGATGCCTGATCTTATTAGCACAAAGAGTTTAAACAATTCATGTTCTACACTGAATGCATTACTTTGCATTTCTCAGAAAAACTGCCCTTTATAAAAGTTTAGTTTTTTTAACGTTAATGGGTTTTTCCTTAAAATGAGCTTTTCCATTCCAGCACTTTTAGAAAATTAAAATTTTAAGGTCTGTTCTTGCTAATGGTTTTAGCACAGAATAGTAGATACATAAAATGAAAAAAAGGGCTCTGTTATGATATCAAGTGAAAATTCTACTGGCAAACAAGTTCAGCAAATGTATTTTGCTCTCTGTATATGACTAAGATATTTCTTTCAAAATCTGCTTGAAGAAAAGGAGGCTAGCGCCAGTTTTCAAAGTTGGTTCCTGATTCACAACTTCCTTGAGTTAGAAATAAGGAAAACAATACGTAATTCTTTAACTGTAACTTTGTTTCTGTTCTAGAAATTGGAGCCAACTATTTGAAACGACTTAATTAGTTATGTATTTAATTATGAAACATGTGGGGACATTTCAAACTACGTGTCCCCACCTACAGTGTTCTTTTAAAAATCTTTCTTATAAAAGTCACCCGGCTCACTAAACAGGGTCTAAACTAGTACACCAGACATAATGAACACTGTGGTGACAACAGTGACACGAGAGCCGAGGCCTTTGTAAATGTTAGGTGCAAAGACAAAATTTGGGGCTACCATTTGCCAGTAGTTTCAGAGACTGTTTTCCCTAACACTCTGACAAGAGCATTCTAGAGAGGCCTTCTGTCATCAACAACGTGACATCAGTGCCAGGTGGGTCCTGTGAAGTGAAAAACGCCTAACAGATAAAGGGAGAAGCCTTTACTAAAATAATTTCATATAACCGTTAATAAACACTATGCAAAATGTAGATCACATTTTTACATGAGTTGAATGTAAGATTACTACCTTTTCCTCTGCAAAGCTATTTTCCTAAATAGGTACTTCTGGGACCTTTATGTTTATTTCTAGGTGAGGACCCCCATGTCCCGATGGTGGAAGTGGTCTGAAGTCCAACATTAATAAGGACAAGGCACCTACAGTTTTACTTAAACTTTTCCATTTAACAAAAACACAGAAAGATGAGAAAATTATACACAGGAAGACAATGTATCAGCAAGTTTTAATTCTAATGACTTTTAATTAGGAGGACTCTCTCATAACTGGCAGTTTGCAGACCATGTCCCACAGAAATGGTAGGTCCCACTGGGGACACTGCAGGATTGAGGTCAAAACTGAGGTCACAGGCTGGAAGATAATGCTGCCCTCTCTTTCCGAGATCAACTTGATAAAAAGACACTTGCCTCACACATATACACACAAGTTCATTTCTGAAGTGAATAAATTTTCAGATTATTGATACTTTTTAAGTTAAAACTTGGTGTCATTCTTATTTTACATGTTATAAAAATTAGTACAATTCCAGAAATGTAATAGAATCAAGTCATTTAACCACTCTGATTCATCATCCTGTTGTAAATAGGTTAATGTATGAAGGAAATGACACTTGTCAGTTTATAACTATTAAATACATGTATTTTGCTACAGAGAAAAGAAATGAAAATTTGTTGATCAAGGAGCTGAAAAATTAAGTACAGAGAAAAAAGTGAATGAAAGAAAATAACTGGAAGTTGAGTGATTGTCTTTCAAAAGATAACACACTTCCTCATTTGTCCATTCAGACAAAATGAAATGAGGGCAGGAGGGAGTCCACAGGGCAGAGAGCTGATACCAGAAACAAGGTTACTGAACTCTGCCTCTGCCTCATGAGAAATGAGCTTAACTACAGTGATAGTTTGATTCGAATTAAAATTCAGAGTGGACGTGCCCTGCCTTGGAAGCCTACTTTTAAAAGAAACGTGACCAGATTCTGCTGAGACACAGTGCTGTGTCATGTAAAAAGTTAAAGTCTTAGAATGTTAACCATTTTAGCTCTGGTGCACTGATATAGTCCCATTTAGAAAAAGGGCTGCTAAACTGAATGGACATTTGAGAAATTTAAAAGTTACTTAAATAAATCATTAGAAAATGTTTGAAAGTGTCAGTAATACACCAGAAGTCCAAAATCAATGAGTGTAAAATTTAGTCTTCCTATTTAAAATAGATTTGAAGGACATTTATTAACTATTGTGGCCATGCTTCATGTTAGGCACACCAACACTTAAAAACTCTTGAACATAAAAAAACCTCTAAAACAGAGAAATTTTGTGTGTTATAATATTGTCTGGAATCCATTTTTAAGTTTTCAATTCTCAGAAAAAAATTCTACGTGCAAGAAAATCTAACAGTGATGTATCTGCTCAGGCTAATTTTAACCTTTTGTATTTTATAGTAATATAGATAAGACAACTGAGTAAAACTGTAAAATTGCTTCTGACATGTAGGACAAAACATCCCAGAAATAAACTAGAATGTGAAATCTGAGGGTAAAAAATTAGCAAAATAGATACGGGGTCCATCTGTTACCACTACAACGATGTCAAGTGACAAGGCTGTACGTCAAGCAGCAGTAAGAGAGGCAATAAATCCAAGTGTTATGAACTGGAAAAAACTTGCTTTGACAACCAGCACGACTGAAATCAGACTTAGAGCAATACTTCTGTGAAGTTAGAAGAAAATGCTTAGTAAGCTGGAACTTCACAGTAGGAACCGTCCAAAATGTTAAAATCTTGCACATAAAGGAGAATGTTAAATTCAATCCCAATGCCATTTTTAACATTTTGCTTTCTAGAACCATAGCTGAAAAGCTGTGCAAGTCTGTTGTTTTGTTAAGCCCCATGCAAAAACCCATCCCTTCATCATTTTAAACAGTATGTTCACACCTCTCATGGCATTACTTTATGTTTTCCCAGCAGAAATAATTACATCCCTAGCAATTCCACAAGGCATCTTCTTTCTCTAAGTCTAAGAAATCTGTAAGCAGTAACTGTACAGTAACTCCTATGAGGCTCCCGGCAGTGCTGAGGGAGACGTGTCTCTGCACCTGGACAGAATGGGGCTTGTTAACCTCCCTGCTAAACCTAGCATGATTCGGCCCCACGGCCCCACAGAAGAACTACGTGTACCTTGGAACTACAACACTGAGTTTAAAATAAATCATTTTCCAGTGTATCTAGAAGTACTAAAAAATAGACACCTCTTTCCTCCAAAAACATCAAAGGAAACAACTGTCCTCAGGAGTCTTCTCCTGAATTGCTTTTGCACTCACACTCTTCCACCATCATCCTGTAAAGTGACCCACTGTCGATTTTTTGGTGACAACTAATGAAAACATTTCGAGTTTGCATCATGCTTAGCCACTGACAGAAGTGTTAGCCATGCATTTTTTTTTTAACACCATGCAGTCTGGTTTCATGACTCTGAAGCACTTAGACTCAATTTACCCACAACACTGTCTATGAAACCTGAGCATTTTTCTTCTTCGATTTATTATGACATGAAGCCAAGTGAGAAGAAGCAGGTTGACACCTCACTTAAAAAGGGCCCGTGCTACCTTTCCCTGCATCAAGAAGATCATGAAAACACCATCAAACCATAAACCAACACGCACCGATTTAAATGGGTATTTTAACAACAATGATACACAATGAAAACTGGTTGTAATTTAAAGACTCCCTATCATTGCCACCTCGTTATTCCTAGTGAGGGCAAGACAGAGACGTAAGTGAACTTCATTTTAAAAATTTAAGTATTTCCTTTACTTGACTACATACTTAGAAATGTTCTACAATTTCTCAGTAAGACATTTTATAGCAATTAAAATAACAATGCTATAAGTAAAATAGCAATTAAGGATGTACTCTTACAGAAGAAAATGATAAAAATTTTAAACTTAAAAACAGACCTTAATGTTTTTAGTGTTACAAGTTTATTGAATTCATAAAAAGAATATATCTTGGATTCCTTTAAATAAAAAACATCTGCATGTGGTTAAGTAGCTCAATGTCAATCATTTACTTATGCTTAGGGGTAGAAAAACTGGGGTGCAGCAAAACTTGAAAATGACTATGAACCAATGCCAAACCGAAATCAATCAGAAGCTAAGCCAAACATTGGAAAATGGATCTCTAGTTATTTGGCAATAATACTTAATTTCTAAACTAGAGTTTAAAATGGAGCTTTTTAAGAAATTTAAAATTTGTCAGTTTAGTTGCATTTATTGAATAAAGTTAATGACAGGTATCTCTTGAAAATTACAAGTCCAGGGACTTTAAAAAAAATTATAAAATTTGTATCCTTTATTAACACAATTAATTATGGCTTTTACTTAGTGTGCAGAAGTCAAATAAACAACTCAGAATTTCATCAAATTAAAAACAAGAATTGTATCAGAAATCTGAAAACCAAGGAAAAAAAGATAATATAACTAACCCTGAACAGATCGCTTATGCTAGTCGAAGGGTCTGAAAAATTCCTGAAGTTCCTTCTTCGAGTAAGACTCCTTTCGGTCTCTACGCTAGTACTAGAACTTTCATCAGAAGGCGGTCCGTCAACAGGCTGTGCGGGAAACAGAGCCGAGGAGAGAACTCTTGTGCTGCTTCTCCAGCTGAAGCTCAGTGCTCACTGCTGCCAGCCTCTCATTAGCCCTGCGAGGATTGCAAAGCACAGATTTCATTCATTTCATTTTCTTCCTAAGTGATGTGTATTTTTAAAGTTGCTATAATAGTAAACAGATTGTCCCATTAAACTGTGTTTTGACACCAAAAAATACGACAGCGCAGACCTACTGTAAACAATTACAGTTTAAAACTGTCCTAAAGAAGGACGTATATGCCTGGGGGGCCCTTAACTAACGAGTACTTCAAAGTGGGGAGAGTCAGAGATGGAGACGCCCCCCCAGAGGATCCCCGCTGCCTTCTGCACTGGCTGCATCTAGACATGTTCACCCTCAGGAAACCAATTTAGAAATAAAAACTAAACCATCCCTCAAAGCCATTTTCAAGCATTTGCTTTCACCCCCCTTATACACACATTTCACTCACTACCTGGGAGACATTAAGCATGCGGCACTGAGGAACAGTTTAGAGACACCACCTCTCGGGGGCACCAGGCGGCAGAGTCGATGGTGGGAAAGAACTACGACAGCACCAGGGGCAGTTTCAAGTGTCCCCCAATGTCCCAAAGCTCATTTTGTTACTTCGCTTTTACCAGAGGCCTACATCAGCACCTGTTTTCCATAACCAAAAAATACTCAAGTGGATTTTCACTTTTATGGAAAAAAAAGCAAAAAGCCAGAATAGCACTGGGTGTTTGTTTCAGCCCGAGCCATCAGAGGGGCAATGAGCACCCCGAGCAGCGAGAGAGGCCCCACTGAGCTCCTTCCCCAGAACCACACTCAGTATCCCGGCATCACACCACCACGGCTTTGGACTGTGTCTGTGAGCGCCTGTGCTTTATGCATGTTTATTTTATGCATCCACCAGCAAGATGTGTCCTAAGGTAACTGCCTCTTTGCTTTACACCGACAACTTTCATAGAAACACTCTACTTTTGGATAGCAGGGAGACCTGTAGCTTATACTGTTATTCAGGCACCGGAGGATGGACCTACCCTTTCTGTCTTCCACACACCCTCTCGGGCAGGCCACCATATTCTTTTTAGCCACTTTGTGAACCACTATACTGCCCTTCACCCTGATGTTAATTTCCCTGTTTCCCAAGCATGCCTTGACGTAGCAGAGACAAACTTAGAAGGATACAGTACTTCATCTCGATGCCCACGAGTGGTGACACCAAATATCACAATCAAGAAAGTAAATTTACCAAACACCAGAATGGGGCCCCTTGGGTTTAAGTTGTACTCTTCCAAAACACAAGTTAATTTTAAACTCATTAACACTTCTATTTATGGGAATTCCAGCTAGAAATTTTGTGATAATATGGCTGTCTAAATTACAAAGTTTGCAAAACCCCTAGCTTAAAGACTAGATCAGGATAAATATATGCAAATATAAAAAATAAAGTCATGTAAAAGCAACAAAAGGCAGCGAGATGCAAACAGCCCTGGACTGACATTTTAAAGGGGAGTTCATTTACTAACACCATTTCCCAAAATGACACTATCTAGTCAGCTCTCACTTGCTACTCACTTCATGAACTTGGCTCAATAAAAATTATGCCTTAGAGGCAAGTTAATGAGCTAAATTGTTTTCTATAATTCTACGTTTTAACTTACAAGTTTAGTTGGCTTGCCAATGACATTCCATTTTCTAGCTCTTCCAGGTACAGCTGCCTGTATTTTTCCAATTCTTTTTCATTACAATCAAACTGAAAAGTTTTACTTTTCAGTTCAGTTTCCAGACCTTTAACTCTGTGTTCCATTTGACTTACTGAAGCACGTTTATACTCTCTTAACAAGTCTTCTTGAGATGCTGCTTGGGCCTACAGCAAATTAAAAGGATACAATTTTAAAAATACTTATAACCTAAGTAATTACAGTACATTTTTTCCCTTTAGTTTTGAGTCAGTGATTCAGAGAGCAACTTTTAAATGTGAAAAAAAGCTGAACTTTAAAATACTTATCATCAATGTCAAGTGAATTAAATCTGAATTACGAAATTAAAGTTGAATCACTCTTACATTAGTACTCATGTAATGTGATAGTTCAAAGAATAATAGGATCAATTTAAAATTTTAACAGTTGAACAATACAACCTAACAGTAATCCCAGAGTGTGGTACAGTATTTGAGTCACAATATATTCTTTTCCTCCTAGTCGTCTTCATTTACACCAATTGGTCTTAAAAGTGATTCTCTAGTGAGAGATGTTCTGAAAGATCAATTTAGTGATAGTAATGATGGAAACTGAATTATTTAAAGGGAGTAACAAATGCGGCCTTCCTTCCAGAAATCTACAAAACAAACCGCTATATGGGAAGTAGAGGAAACACATAAAATCTACACATCTGAACTGTAATTCTCAGCGAAGTGAATTACAGCACGTTACAGATCAATGCTTCACCTGTAAGAACTGGCTGATTTCTTCCAATCTTTCTGCAATATCCTGTCTTGCTTGCTTTTCAGTCTCCTGTTTGTACCACATGACTTGACTGAGTTCTTTCAGTTTTTCTACTACATCCCGTCTTGCTCGCTCCTCAGTCTCCCGTTTGTACTGCTCCACTGGACTTTGTTCCACTGCGTTCATTTCTAGGTGATGCCTGAGGTGCACTACTTCTTCCAACTGCTTTTTCTCCTCCTCCAGTGTGTCAGATTTCTTTTGCAATTCTTTCATAAATAACTCCTTTAGAAAACGTTGAGTTTCTGCACTCAGATGGAGAAGTACTGAAGATGTAGATTCCACTTTTGCTGGAAGATCAGCATTCTGCATGAAGAACATAAAACTGTTTGGTAATGAGGTTAGCAGACTAAGAACAGCCTAACTCTAAACCAGCATCAAAGGTTGAAATAAATTCAGTTACAATAAAATGGTATCTGCCTTGTGGAATGGAGAAACTCAAATTACTCAGAAAGTCAAGAAAAAAGCTCAAACCACCAAGAGTCACAAAACAATACTGTTTACTGTCATCATCTTTGTTATACATTTGTACTTGAATTTACACTCTTATTTTTCTGTAATCAGTTCATGTCTTTCCTACATAAAATGACTACAAGGCACCTCTTAGTAGAAAGTCTCTTACCCCTTCCTCCCCCAAGTCTTAACTCTCCATGACTTTTAAAGTTTTAGAGAGATCACATTGAGTTACTTAGGGCTGAATTAATAAATGCCTCCCAAAACAAGACTTTGAAAAAAAGACTGCAATTAATACATCTTACAAATATGGGTTCTCATGCCATAAGCCTTTCTCTGAACCACAAATATTGTATGCTTATTTGAATTGCATTCCAAGGAGCAATGAGTGATTCGCAGAGTTAAGGAGAAACCCATCTCCTAATGTAGTGGTTTTAAGGTGATCCATACATTTTTCTAAAGAAAAAAGCCTTAATTCTTGTAATCCTTTGTGGCTCTCCACAAAACAAGAGAACATACTCAACAAAGACAAACAGAAATACTTGCTGGATTTCCAGTGACATTGACTTGGAAGAACTACTTTCCTTCAGATAGAAGGATTATTTGGTAAGACAAGGCAGGCAGAGATGGTGGTTGTAAAACAACTACAAATTCCTTGACACTTCCCCTGTGAAATTCCCTCCCCTGAAGTATGTACTGGCCTCAGTCAACTGGTTTCTAGGGGACAGAATGTGGGGGCACTGCTGTGTGATTTCTAAGGCTAAATGGCTTCTGACTTTCACTCTGTAGGGATGCTCACCCTTAGAACCCAGCCACCACGTTGTGAAGCCCAGGCCACCTACTGAGTCTTTGTACATGCAGCTGTCCCAGCTGATGACCCCAGGGAATGTCCTTAACCAAAGCCAGCTCCAACTTCCAGATATGAGCATGAACAAGCCTTTAGATTATTCTAGTGCCCGCTTGATGCCAAGTGGAGAAGAAATGAGCTGGCTCCACTGAGCATTGTCTAAATACAGATTTGTGAACCAAGCAGATGCTGTTTTGAGTCACCAGGTTTTGAGGCAGTTTATTATATAAATTATTAGCAATAAATAACTGGCACAGATATTAAAAATGGGGCACAGCCATTAAAAAGGAACCCAAAATGTGGGGATGCCTTTGCACCTGGAGGTAGGTGAAACCTGAACAGATGTAGAGAAGAGTAAGAGTGAAAATCCAAAGTGTCCCCGAGACTGTTAGTGGAAGCCTGAGGGCTCTTGAAGGGCTGAGAGTGACGGCTTCTAGGCCAGGGAAGAAAATGACACTGAAACTGGAGGAAACGGGACTCTTGCTACCGAACAGCTGAAAGTAAAATTGATGAGAGAGATAAGCTAAAACAAACAAACAAAAAGATTATTAAATAGAAAGGAACCAGGACTCACAGGGTTCAAATATCTGTATCCCATTTAAAGCATCCCCACATGCCCAATTGTCACATAATGGGTAAGCAGAGAAATGGCTTCCAGGCTAAGATCAAATCTAGGGTGCTGCCAGGAAAACAGTCTAAAGACGAAGCCAAGATTCTGTTAAGACCTTGGAAAGATTTAAGGTGCCGCCTCAAATTCCTTTAAAGATCTTAAAAGCATACGAATTTCAAAGGCATGGTCCCACAACAGCTTCACAGGAAGCCCAAGGTGAAGAGTTTATCTCAAGAAGACGTGAGAGTAGCTTTTCCAATGGCATGAACCCAATAAAATTCACAGGAAACTCAAAGTTTTAAAGAGAACTGTGGTAGCAAAAACACTGCTTGCTAGCTTGGACTGAAAGAGACAAAGATAGTGCAAAATGGGAAGAGGCCTTTGGGTTTTTCTTAGAAGGTCTACAAGTAGGAAGCTGGCTTGAGAGAACTACTCAGCTGCAAACAGAGGTCACTGCTCATAAAAGGGACAGAACAAAGAGCTCAGAGAGGGCAGCAAAGGAGAACCCCTCCCAGGGATAGGACTAAGTCCTAATCAAAGAGCCAGCAGCACCAGGCTGCATTTCAGAACTGCTACAGACCAGTGTGCCTCCCATCTTCCATCTGTGAGTGAGGGAGTCCTTAGCAGTTTAGCAGAATGTTGGGTGTGTGGTGGCGAATAACCCGTGTCTCCTTATCCTCAAGCCTCAGCACTGAGAGGAGTGTACCCAAGGGGCTGCACTCCAGAAACCACACCCAGGAACCTCAGCCCCACCTGGACCTGATGAAGATGGGAAAGTAAGACCCTGGACTGGAGCCTGAGCCTACCACCACTGCGACCGAGACCTGCTCAGGGACTGAGTGGGGATAAGTGGATTTCTCATATGGAAGCAGTAAGAAAACATTGTGGCTAGTGAGTAGATTATGCTGGTTTTTGAATGTCTCCATAAACTTTCAAAGTTAATTACATAAAAAAGGTAGAATATGGGCCAACCTTAAGTGCCCTGCAGGGCAGGTTTGAAAAGGCAGTTCAGCTTCTGCCTCACTCTTAACCCTGGAACCCAGTCTCAGGTGGGCAAGCTCAGGCCACAGAGACAGCTTAGGTATTCCAGGGGAGGTGGTCCACCTGCCCGCCCCACCAAAGCCACAGCCCACTGCCAGCATCAACCATCAGACATCAATGGATGAATTTTCAAGTGATTCCAGACACCCGCCTTCGAGCTGCCCCACCTGAAGCTGAGAGGAATAGAGGCCAGCTGTCTTCACCACACTTTTCCTAAGTGTAGGTTGTGAACAAAATAAGTGCTTATTTAAGCCACTGAACTTTGGGGAGTTTGTTAGGCAAAAACAGATAAACAGAAAAGTGGATGAATAAAACAGTAAGTAATGTAACTTGAATATAGTAGAAATTGGTCTCCTATAAAGTGGAAAGTAACAAACGTTGAGATTCACTTATTAATGGCAAAGTGCTGATGAGAAGAAGCAGATAAAGAAAGACCTCAGAACTAGTGAGAAGGAAGGTACTTCGGAGTTCCCTCCAATTACAGTTTCTTACAAATTGGCATCTATTTCACAATTTCCCCTCAACTTTGAGGGTAAGGAAGACTGGTAAGCAAGGAGACAGGACTTGAAGTCTAGTAACTGAAAAACAACTAGAAACAGTCAGTTTACTAAAATCAGCCTTTTTACCTCATTTCAATTAACTGAACTTCTAAGAGACAGGCAGCTTTGAGAATTTATTAATCTAGCACTCACTCTTCATTTTCCTTTCCTCAGAGAGAAAATAAAATATTATGGAACCATAAATGTAGTGTCCTTTGGCAGTATTTAAATTAAATACAATTTTTCCTTTACCTGACTTCAAAGCTGGTTGGTAAGGGAAGGTAGGACTGTCTCAGCTTCATGTTGTAGCACAATGCTTCTCCGTATCACACAGAGTGGCTTTGAGCTTTTGAAATTCAAATTACTAATCTGTTATCTGTTTCTGATAAACTGATTGAATATTATCTAATTTTTAACAGCTGTACACTTGAAAAACTTTCCTTGGATGGGATGAAATACTTATTTCATTAATTATGCATTCAGCTATAGAATACAGCTAGGCATCTCTCTTTTTAAGTAAAAGGAGGTAGATACAGGGAGCTGAGAGTGCAGGATCTACACCAAGAACAAGATTGGCACCAGTGTTACACACAAGAACCAAGCCAAAAGAGGACTTGATCGTGAACCGCAAGATGATGGATTAGAGAGGCTTCCAAAGAGGAAGGTTGAATTAATCTTTTCCAGGCTTAATCTTTTGCCTCTAGATAGTGAAATCTATGGATGACTCTATGAATTTTAATAAGTGCAACATAATGAAGTATATTGCAGACTGAGTCAGCAGATGCCGTGACCATGATTTGATGGAAAGTGGAGTGAAGTGGGAGGCACTGGGTGATAAACTAAAGGTCTGAATGGGGGGGAAGGAATGGACTTTATCTTTGCAAGCCTACTTTCTGTCATGTCACAGAGTCAGCAAAGCATAAGCTGGCCACAGGCCCCTTCAGGAAGCAGCAGGTCTCCACAGAAGTGGAGTTACACACATTCCACGACACTGACTTTTTATTACTATGTAAAACAACTGGTAATATGCAAGAAGACTTGGAAAGAGTTCTCATAACATCTCACTTGGTACTGGCATAGGACAGACAGATCAACGCATCACCACTGAGAATCTAAAAGAAACCCTCACATTTATGATCAACTGATTTTCAATACGAGTGTCAAAATAACTGAATGAGACAATAATAGTCTTTTTAACAAATGGTACTGGGACAACTGGATATCCACAAGCCAAAGAACAAAATTTGACCTCTACCTCATACAATACATATAAAACTAACTCAAAATGAAAGAACTGAAACTACAAAATTCTCAGAAGAAAACACAGGTGTGTGTCTTCATGACTGGATCTGGCACTTGTTTCTTAGGTAGGACAGTAAAAGACAGAAATAGATTAACTGAACTTCATCAATATTAAAAACTTCTAGTCTTCAAAAGACACCATCAAGAAGGTAAGAAGGCAATCTCCTGAATAGGAGGAAATACTCGAAAATCCTACATCTGGTCAAAGACTTGCACCCAGGATACAAAAAGAACTCTTACAATTCGATCATAAAAAGACAATCCAAATTTAAAATGGGCAAAAACCTGAACAGACAAGTCTTCAAAGAAGATACACAAATGGAGAAACACATGGAAAGATCCCCAACATTCTCAGTCATCAGAAAAATGCAAATCAAAACACAATGAGATGCCAGTTCACACCCACCAGGAGAGCTAATCACCAGTGTTGACAGGGATGCATAGAAACTGGGAGAATTACACACTTTGGATAAAAATGTTAAATCATGTAGCCACTCAGGAAAACAGTATGGCAGTTCCTCAAAAGGTTAAACACAGTTACCGTATGACCCATATGACAGCATTTCCATTCTTAAGTCTATTCCCCAAAGAAATGAAAACATGTTTACATCAAAACTTGGACAGAAATGTTCACAGCAGCATTATTAACAATAGGCAAAAAGCAGAGGCAACCCAAAGGTCCATCAACTGATAAATAGATAAACGGTTTAGCCCCACAACTGAGTAATGTTCGACAATAAACAGAAATGGAAATACTGACAAGCGCTGTAACATGGATGAATCTTGAAGACGTTTCGTCAAGTGAAAAAAGCTAATAATGAAGGACCACACAGCATGTGATTCCATCCATGGGAAACACCCAGAACAGGCACATCTGTAGAGACAGAAATCAGACTGGTGGTTGTCGGGGGCTGAGAGGGACGGGGGCTGGGGGTGATGGCCAAGGGATGCAGGCTTGCTTTTTGGGGTGATGGGAATGTTCTAAAATTGACTGTGGTGACAGCTGCACATCTCTGGATATACTAGGAGATAATAACTATGCATCCTAAATGGGTGACTTATATGATACGTGATTTTTTTTTTTTTTTTTTTTTTGGTGGCGGGAAGTAATTAGGTTTTACTTATTTTTAGAGGAGGTACAGGGGATCGAACCCAGGACCTTGTGTATGCTAAGCATGAACTCTACCACTTGAGTTATGCAATCCCCCCATGTGAATTTTACCTCAATAAAGTTAAGAAAAAATCCAAAAGCAGGATCTAGACAATTTTCCTAATTCTCTATTTTGGGTGTACAGATGTCATCTGAACTTCTCCATGCTTTGACCACATACGTAAAATGAAGAGAAAATGAAGGCAATGCCTAACTTCAACTGGTTTGTATAATGACCTTTCTGCACAAGTTACTCTGAAATCCATGAAATCAATACACACAGATTTTATATCCATTCACAAAAGCGAAGAGACATGACAATTTTCTGGACCATGCCATGAAACATTATCCTCTGATTTTATTTGCTTGCCTCATTGTGGTGAGAGATCACTAAAAAATACTGTTTAGTAGGAAAAAAAAGTTAACTTCTGTGAGGAAAGATGTATAATTCTCAACTTATCTAAGGGTAAATATAACAGAAAAATAAATAAAGAAATGGCAGAATGAAAGTCAAAGTTTAAGAAACAAGTGCATTATAAAGATAATAAAAGTGTAATTATAATGAAGATACAAAAGAAAGCTGTCCCTGAGAAGCTAGTGTCCTGCAACGCTCTGCGCTGCACACTCACGGCCGACGTGCTAGGTTTCGCACGTACTGGGTTCGCAGCTTGATGTGACTTCCTCTCTGACTCCTGCTTCTCATTTTCTGAGTTAGTGTGATGATATGCTGTCACCTCCAGGGAAGCTTCCAACATGGACACTTTCTTTCGGGTGTCAGTCAGCTCTTGCTGAAGCTGTCTCATACAGGCCTAAAGAGATAACTCTGTTACTGATTTTTAAGTCACCTTATCATTAAGTTACATTAATAATATATAACTGCAACATATGGACTTTGAGAACTATCCCCACAGACATCAATTCACCTTCTTTTCCTCACAGGCACACATTCCTGTTTACTGAATTTCATTAAAGACACAGAAGGCATGACCCTCCTGCCTTACTGACAGTAAGTTAACTTAGACAATGGATGCAGCCCCACCAGCCATTCCCTGCCCCTCCCAGGAAGTGGCCAAGCTTTACCCCCACTGAAGTCTCAAACAGAAATGGGCGTGTGGGTGGGATGAGTGGAGGTAAGTTCCACACTGTGGAACACTCTCCCTCTTTCTCATTAGAGGCTTAAGTTCAGAGATCTTCACATATTCAATCTGGTGTTTAAATCCTTCCAACAGACTCCTATCTCACAATAAAAAATGAGGTTATTCCAATGGCTTTGGGGACCCGTGACAACCTGGCCTCCCCTGCCTCCTGGACTGCAGCTCCTACAGCTCCCCCCACCCCTCCCACTCACTCCCTTCCTGCCACTCAGGACTCTGCCTGCTCCTCCTCAGTCTGAAAATGGGACCCCAGTGCCAAACTCATACATCACAGAGCGCTCCAGTTCCTCTGTACTGGACAAACTTAGTTCCAAGTGACAGTAACTGAGCCTTGAAATGAGAATTGTGAGCACATTATTTGAAAAAATATTCAAAGTAAATTATAAATAGAACAGGGGAGACTAAGTCAAACACAGTTTTGCTAAAATTTACGAATTGTCCCAAATTATGAATGAATGAAAAGTAGATGCCTTTAAGGAGTGGCGATGTCATAACAATACATAATTTGAGATGGAAATATTTCAATTTAATTCCAGTTGACATGTATACAAATAAAATTATATCAACTAAAAATATATGAAAAGCTACTGAACGAAAAGTACTGCAAGATACAGTGTTTACACATCAGTTCATCTGGGAAATCTGGATTTGACTGTCAAGGTAATCCACACAATTGAATCTTTTCTCTTTTTTTTTCTTTTACTTTTTTTGTTCACCCAACTGAATCTTAATTTCAAAATACTCATTTTAGGTCTGAGCATTTCATTTATCTGCTTCATCACGACACTAAAATGTGGTGACAGGAAGATTAAAATGATTTGGGCAGTATAAGAGGAAATTACTAAGACCTGCCTGTATCTGTCAACAACTTACAGCTTAATCTCTTAGAATTTCAGGTGACACGGCATCTTTACTCAAAGTAAAGCACCTCTCAGGCCTAACTTTTGTTTGCTGGATACAAGGCATGCTTTTAGGCTGCTTTACAATGTACATATTTACAGCCCACACATTTTTTATATTCAACTAGTTTCAACACTCAGCTTTCATCGGATACTACTTTGAACTTTCTTTGAGGAAGTCTGAAAATCAGTTCCCTTTCTGGGTACTTACTTCCATTTCTGCTCTGTCCGTTACATACTGATACAGTCTGTCCTTTAAACATCTGGATTCATCGATTAACTCCTTGTTTCCTTCCTCCAGCATCAGAACTCGTCTGCTCATGGCTTCAAGTTTTCCCAGGTGATCCAGAAACAGCACTGGGATATTAAGTATTGTCTTTTTACTTTTGGCCCCACTTTGAGCAGCTTCCAGTTGCTGTCGAAGCAACACGTTTTTGCTTTCTAGTTCACATACTCTCTCCTCCAAGAATGCCTGCTTTCCAATGTATCTGTTGACTTCCCCTTGTTTGCTCTGAGACAAGGATTCAGTTTCCTTGTTTGAACGCTGGGCTTGGCCTCGGTCTCTATGCACACATTCAAATACCAACGTCGTTGGTCTAAGAGCATCTCTCCTGGGATGGAGCTCAATTTCTTGGCCACGGAATTGACGTTCAGCTTCAGGAAGTTGCTGAGGAAGCACCTCGCTGTTATCTTCTGGGTCAGACAGCTCAAAATCCTTTGTGTCCTGTAAGTGAAACCCCTTATCTCTTACTCTGAACTGTACTCAATAAACTGACATATCATAATTTCCTTTGAAGTGAAAGACTAATCTCTAAGTTTATACAACAAAAAGTTTGCAATATCTGGGTATCCAACTGGAAGAACTTAAGGTGGATACAAATCTCAAACTTTAAACAAGCAGAAATCCCCAAAAGTTTAAAAATTTAATTAAAGACAGTGAATCCATGAAAGTAAAAAAGAAACCACAAAAGGATGTTTAAGAAGCTCAGAACTGGGAAGGCCTTTCTTTCTCTGAAATAGAACAAACCCAAAAGGCTTAAAATAAACAATGAATAAATCTGACTACACTTAAAAATTATATCTGACATCTAACCTTTACAGCTACCCCCAAAGGAAGAGCCTTAGGTCTGTATATATTTGGACAGGTTAAATTTCCTAAAAAAATTTTCCTGAGAATACTCCATAAATATTCTCCCTTTCTAACATTTTTAGAGCAAGTTATAAGGATTACATCTACGGATAAGTGATAAATCTAAGCACTGTACTAAGCACGTCTACAAACATCAGTTAACTCAGCTGTGACAATTCTGGAATAAAGGGTTAAAAACACAAGCAAGCTGCAGGGTTTCCCCCAGGTCTTCTGACTCTCTCTTACACCAAACCAACACTACTTCTCTAGGACAAATATATAAACACAAGAGAAGCCTTCTACTTCCCTAATGGTGAATACACTAAAGGTAAAGAAGCTCAAATTTACAGAGCTCTTCTTAGAACATCAGGAGACTATTTGCTTCTGCAATAATTTTTATTTCTTCTTCATGGTGTTTATAACAGTAATGGATGTGAAGTAGCAGGGAAATACAGTGAACTGTTTTATTAAAAATAAAATACTGATCAATAAATTATCACTAAGTATAGATTATGGTATGTCACTATATTCAAAAGCTCCTTGTACTGAAATCGCATACCACATGGAGCAGAGCATTACTTTTTATCACACGTAGGAGAACGACACCCAGACTATGGTTTCTGAACCGGCTATACTTTTTCCTCCTTACCATCAGTGGAAATGATAAAGTAACCTCTCCATTCATCTATCAAAGGAGTGAGATCACTGCCAGAAACTAGAATGCCTGCTGTTAGTAGCAACAGTTTTGAGATCATGGAAAGTTCATCAATTCCTATAGGAAATATGAACAGCCTCTCCTCGGATGAGGCCATTGTGAATGTCACTATGTCACTGTTGCAGGCAAATGGATTTGAATTCAAAATATTGCTTTATCCAATGAACCAGAAATGAAACCCCCAGAAAATATATTTACATATATAGGCTTTTAAAACCCTCTATACTTTCTATACCTATAGTATTGGTTTTTAAACTATGTAAGTATACAAATTCATACACACACGTGTTTGAAGATGACTAAAGAAAATACCTCAGCATTCATTTTCTTGTTAGTCTTTTCTGCCTCCTTTTGTTGGGAAAGATGATGGGCCAGGATTTCATCTTGTATTACTCTGGCATTCTGCTCTCGAGAAAGTTGTCTCTGAGCATCATTTTGCTCTTCTAAAACCTGGAGACATATTTCATTAGGTTTGGGGTTTTATACCATGAAAAAAAGTCAAAAAAAGCTTAGGAGGGGAATCTTAAACAAAAATTTTTTTAAACTGTTAAAAAGAAGTAGCCTTTTTAAGCACAGGGATCTTTACTGCACATAAATAACTCAAATTCTAATATATACGACAGCTAAATTTATCACAGAGCAAAAACACAAAGGATGCAGTATCATGAAAGAAAAATTTTTTTAACACTTTTTAAATTGAGTTATAGTCATTTTACAATGTGTCAAATTCCAGTGGAGAGCACAATTTTTCAGTTGTACATGAACATATATATATTCATTGTGACTTTTTTTTGTTGTGAGCTACCACAAGATCTTGTATATATTTCCCTGTGCTATACAGTATATTCTTGTTTATCTATTCTGCATATTCCTGTCGGTATCTACAAATTTTGAAATCCCAGTGAAAGAAAATTTTTCATAAGGCATTTAACCAATTCCATCACAGTCTCAAGGCAATTCAGCCTGGATTTTAACTTCAAAAAGCCAGAATTAACACATGGATTTGAATTAGACTTGTTACTCTGTTGAATGGACCAAAACCGTCAATCCTTATGTTAATGATTAAGCTCAATTTAACTTCCATTCCTTCATTCAGAAAAGACACAGAGCATCTATTAGATGCCAAGAACATCAAGAAATTAGTAAGTTAAGCTCTAAATGTCATAGTTCATGTTTAGGATGAGATAACTTTTATTTGTTTTAAATGAAAATACAGATAAATTCAAAAGAATATTATAAATAATATTGATGAAACAGTGTTAGAGATACGCAATTTTCACCTAAGACTAATTTACCTGGTTTGGTTTATTCCTTATGCTCTTCCGTTTGCATTCTAGTGCCCGGGCAGTGCTTTCAAGTTCTTGGTTCGCGGAAACTTGCTCATTGCATTCTTTCTCTTTTCTTTTTAAGTCATCCTTAGTGTTTTCATATAATATATAAGCATTTTTCTTCTTCTTTGTTTCTTGTTCTAATGTTAATCTGCAGTGAAATATGCTTACCTTAAAATTTATTTTGTTAGAAAATAAAAAGTTCATTTTATGATCTGGTTCTTCACAAGCTGATTTATTACCCCAATGGAATTTCTATGTTCTCAATTTTTTTTTTCATTTTTAAGTCTCACATTTTAAATTCCTCACTTCAATCTCTTCATAAAGATAGACTATATATATGTATATATATATATATATATATTTGAAAAGTAGCAATGAAAAGACATAATGCTACTGAGTTTCAGTCAAGAGTAACTCTGGTCAATAGTGTAGGAAAGAAAATTTGCAATTATTCAGTAAGGTTTGAATTGAAAATTACCCTTTCCCCCCCACATAGTCATAAATTACTCCTTCATTAGGACAGAGAATTTAGTCATTAATTAAAAGAGAAGTTGCTATTTAGAAACAGGTTTATAATTTCATGAGAAATAAAATTTCAACTTCATGAGATATTACAGGGACTCCTACATGATCTCCAGGGGAAGGTAACATCCGCAGATGTCTTTTCCAGAACACTGACCCACTAATTAGCATAATCCAAGGCGAGGCTGGGGAGTCTACTCCCTGATGCCCTACACTTTATGTTTCTTCTTTTGCAGCACTTTGAACTTACCTTGTTGAATATTATTTATTTTAGTAAATCATTTTTAAATCCCTTTTGGTACAAGGCAGGATCCCTATTAAGTAATTAAGAAATAAAGAGTAACCCGTGCTTTCAGCATACACATTTGAACTGGTCTTATCTCTGTATGAGAGAGATGCTGAATAAACTAACCAGTAATCACTTTCCACTTTACTTTTTAGTCCATCCATTCATATGTTAAGAGTCAAACTGCATAAATTTTTTTAAAGTTTCTGCCTTGAGAAAAATGGTCATTTCATAATTCTGCAAGTGGGAATGTAAAGTAATATAAACTTTCTGGAGGACAATTGAGAGATAAGGACCAAAGATTTTTTTAAAGAAATATAGAATGAGTGTGTGTGTATATATATATAGCTGTTATTTCCAAGAGTCTCATATTCCACAATATTAATGAAATTTTCTCCCCTGTAAAATCCCAAAAGGTAAGTTAGCAATTTTAAGACTTTTCCTACATACCTACATTATTAAAGTAAACATAGAGTTCAAATATTTCTTTAAAACCAAGAAATTCAGTACCTCATGCTGCAGAGCTGTCGTTCCCACTCCACATTTTGAAGTTTTAACTGTGATTTTGCTTCTCTTGTTTTCAACAGCTCTGCTTGTAGCCAGTTCACCTTATTTTCCATTTCTTTAATTTTTCCTGTAAGTAGTGCACAGTCAGATTCTTTCAGTTCTATTGATCTGAATGAATGAACTGGATCCTGAATTTTCAATAACCTATCAGAATCTGCATTAGGAAGAAAACAAACATAGAAACAAAATATATGAATAATTTTTGTGTATAAAGGACTGTGCATTTTCACATTCATTCATCCATATATTGAACAAATGGATATTGAGCATCTATAACATGGAAGACATTCTTCTAAGCTCTGCAGATATTAAAAGAATGACAAAATAATATTATGAACATTATGCAAATAAATTTGACAATTCAGATGAAGTGGGTAAAATTCCTTGAAAGAGAGAAATTACAAAAGCTCAATTAAGAAAGAACAAATAAGCTAAAAAGCCCTATATCTTAAAAACCAAAACAAAAGTCCTATTTAAAGACCTTACGACAAAGAAAATTCCAGTCCCAGTGGTTACACTTGTGAATTCTACCATATATTTTAGGAAAATTTAATACCAATTCCACACAAAGTCTCCTCGAAAAACGAAGAGGAAGAACTATGTCCTCATTCTATAAAACTAACATTACCCTGAATCCAAAACCAGACAAAGGTATTACAAGAAAGAAAACTAATGTCATGAAAATGGAGGTAAAAATTCTAAACAAAACATTAGCAAATTAAATCCAACAATACAGGAAAATTCATCACGACCAAGTGGGGTGTATCCCAAGAATGCAGGGCTGTTTTAACACGTAAAAATCAATGTTATTCATCATATTAACAAACTAAAAAAGAAACCATATGATCATGTCAGTGGATAAAAAGAGGCACTTGCCAAACCTCAGCATCTATTCCTGATAAAAACTTCCAGCAAACTAGGAACCAAGGGAACGTCTTCACTATGACAAAGATCCGTGCTAACCCTACAGCTGACACCATACACAATGGTGAAAAACGGAACGCTTTTCCCAGAAGGTGAGGAACCGGACAGGAATGCCTTCTCTTACTCCTTCTATTCAGCACTGTACTGGAGCCAGTGCAATCAGGCAAAATAAAGGACCAAAAGACATCTAGATGGGAAATAAAGAGGTAAAAGTGTCTGCTAATCAGCGGGGAATACGATTACATGATGCGAGTCAGCTAACTCCAACCTGTGGGCTGGGTTGCTTGCTTTGGTAAAGTTTTACTGAAATACAGCCACGTCCATTAACTTGTGTAGTGTCTATGGCTACTCTTGTTGCAACAGTGACAGAGCTGATTAGCTGTGACAGAGAATGTATTTATTGGCTGCAAGTCTTAAATGTGAACTATCTTTAGTAAGACAGTAGTTTAAAGAAGAAAAATCTTGACCACCTTTGGTTACGTAGAAAATCTGAGAGAATCCATAAAAAGGCTACTAGAACTAATAAATGTGTTCAGCCAGGTTGGAGGGCACAGAGTCAGTATACAGAAATCAGCTATATTTCTATCATCAGAAACTAAAATTTAAAATATAGTATTTTGAAACAAACAAATAAGTAAAAATACACTATTTACAGCTGCACTGAAAAATAAGAAATACAGGTAAACATAAAAGACGGAAAGACCCAGACACTAAAAACTCTTAAAATATTACTGAGAAAATCAAGGAAGACCTATATAAATGGAGAAATGAACTTTGTTCAGGGTTAAAAATTCCATTTTGTTAAGAAGTCAATTCTCCCCAAATTAATCTACAGATTCAACATGATCTACATCTCATTTCCAGGACACTAGCAGACTTTTTTTTTTCACATTGACAAGATGATTCTAAAATTCATGTGGAAAGAAGGGTAATAAAAGGAAACAAGATGAAGCCAGAGGACTGTGGCCTTTAACCATGGAGCTACGAGAAGCAGGAGCTGGATTTTAGGCAAGGAGGTTAACAAAGACCTGAATTTTAAAAACTATCTAGTAATCATGCTGGCGGCATAGACCAAGGTTCCAGGAGGGGGAACAGCGGAGAAGAAAATCCTGAGGTGATTTCAGCGTTCTAGGAGGGAAGCAGTGATACCCTGACCTTGGGTGAAGGCGTAGGAGCAGCAGAGTCAACAGAAAGCACAGGGAGTGGGAACGGTCACAGCCCCCGGCTGGCAACGCACAACACGTCTGCTTCTGCTTTGACACAAAGCAGGTTTCTGAGACGCAGCGGACTGTAACGGAGCTGTGCTCCCTGGGGCAGTACTAGGTGTGCAAAGGTTACCACGAGATACTTAAAAAGGTTGTGTAGTCATATGGGGGTCCTACCTTTACTCTCCGGGCCAAGTTGTTCGATTAGCCTCAGGGTACTCTTACAATTAGGGGAAAGCGACTTGTGATCCTCAGAAGCTGTTTCCGGTGCCAGAGTTAAGTCATCGAGGTCATCCACAGAATTCACCTGCTCTGTGACCTACAAATAAATAATGCTATTTCACAGTGTCTCCAACATAGTTGTAAAATACGCTCAGTGTACAGAGGTGATAAATATCCATCTTTTTATGAGAGCAAAAACACAGACAATTCTCCAAACAACTGATTTTCGTCAGAAGGCTAACTTTATCAATAATGTTTCTAAATTATTTTTAAGTAAATGTCTCTACAACAAAGGAGGATTTTGTTTTTCCACTCTATCTTTTATAAATTTTTTTTTACTACAGGAAAATATTTTTGATTAATATTTTACTATACCTTGTCCTTTTTAGTAGACATTTTCTTTGAAGACCTGAAAAAAGAAAAAAGCAATTCCTTTAAGCCAAATACTAAATATTGGAAATACAAGAAGTATGTAAATCTATTTTTTATATAAAACCTTTGCATTGATAATTTTCAATAAAAGGGATTAAACAAAAAATGGAAACAGTAACAATAAAGGACAAAGAAAGCATATCAATTATATTATTAACAAAGTATTAAATTTAAATCAAGCAGACAAGGAAAGGAAAAGGAAGAACATAAAATTACTTGTGTTATTTGATAGGAAAAAATATACCAGGATTTTCTTGTTGTTGTCTTTTTCAATAAAAACTGGCTTTCATGGCAATAAAACCTATTTGGAAAGTATTACTTAAGTCCTTATATGAAAGAAACCGTTTTCTAATAACCATGACATCAGCTTTTTTGAGGACTTAGTGTGCAACTGCTGTGCATTATTATCACCACTTTACGTGTCTTAAAGACATTTTAATCCTCACAACAATCCTGGGAGGTAGGTAATACATCAGGTACTTTACCCAGAAAGAAAATGAGGCACAGAAAGGCTAAGTCATTTGTCGAAGCCCCTATGTCTGCCCAGAATTCCAACCCAGGCAATCTGGCTTCAATACTTGCATTTCACAGTATGCTAAGAAACTAATATTTACTTTTAAGCATTTTTAACTAATGTAGTAAATGAATCTCTATTATTATTCTATGTCTAGGTATAATTATAAGTAATAATTTCTGGGGCATATGTCCAGAAGGAACCCTACTTCAAAATGACACCTGCATCCCAATGTTCATAGCAGCACTATTTACAATAGCCAAGACATGGAAACAGCCTAAATGTCCATCAACAGATGACTCGATAAAGAAGAGGTGGTAGGTGTATTTATACAATGGAATACTATTCAGCCATAAAAACCAACAACATAACGCCATTTGCAGCAACATGGATGCTCCTGGAGAATGTCATTCTAAGTGAAGTAAGCCAGAAAGAGAAAGAAAAAAACTATATGAGATCACTCATATGTGGAATCTAAAAACAAAAGCAAAACAAAACAAATACAAAACAGAAACAGACTTATAGACATAGAATACAAACTTGTGGTTGCCAAGGGGGAGGAGGGTGGGAAGGGACAGACTGGGATTTCAAAATGTAGAATAGATAAACAAGATTATACTCTACAGAACAGGGAAATATACACAAGACCTTGTGGTAGCTCGCAGTGAAAAACATATGTGACAATGAATCTATGTATGTTCATGTATAACTGAAAAATTGTGCTCTACACTGGAATTTGACACAACATTGCAAAACGACTATGATTCAATAAAAAAATGTTAAAATAATAATAATAATTTCTGAATCTTAACACCTATTTTTTAAAAATAAAAAGACTTTAGACCTAGGCAATACTGGAAATCTACTTTTAATAAAGATTTGCTTTTGCTAAAGACATTAATCAGCGGGCATTCATTATCCATTCAGCTGTTTGTTCATGCATCTGACAGGTCCTTATGGAGCATGATGGCTTTTTTAATTTAGAACTTAGTAATCCAAAAGTAATCATCTGTGATAGATTGTTAACAGTTTATTATTCTATCGTATATAAACAAAATCTTCCCCTTCTTCCTAGAATCTAAACAAATATTAAGTTAATATAATCTGGTATTTTGTAATAGCATACAAAACCATAGCCACTCATGATGATACTGTCAAGGACACTATAAAATCTAGAATCATCAAGGAATGATTAAACCCTATTCAGTATGGCCTAAGTGTTTGTATAGTCATTATGAGTATACAATTTTTAAAAAATCTATGGACAATGGTGTAACTTTAAAGTCATTATCTGCATATTCAATTGCATAAGAATATTACGCTTCAGAACTAATGAATAAGCCTTACAACAATACCATACATGAATACTTTACTACAGTATTTTAAAGATAACAGTACAATCAATACACTTTCTAATATCAGAAATTCAAAGTTAAATTGAAAAACACGTCTTCTATGGAATCTCATCCAACAGCACAGAGACATCCCCTACAAACTATCATCTCATCATTAAAAACAGAAAGGGAACCCCCACGAGCCCCACGTTCCCCTTCAGTTATCACCCAGTCCTCTCCTGCCTTCCCAGGGAATGTCCTCTGAGGGGCTGTTCACACTGATTCCCTGCAGCCCGGCTTCCCTGGGGACGTATTACTGAAACTACTTCCGGTCAAAGGCACTTGTCCTCATCTTAGCCTTTCGGCAGAGTTCCTCCAACACAGGTGAGAATCCTCTTGCTTTGGCCTGTGCACTATATGCTGCTGTTCTATTTCCAGAGAAGGTAATCACTGCTAATACGTCTTCAGCTAGAAATAAAGAATTTGTAGGTTTTACCTGCCACAACCTTGATCTCCTTCACTTAAACTGCTGTTGTCATTCCTGTGTAGGAGACCACCAGCCAGCGAGGCAGTCTTCGCAAATACACGTGAAGTCACAGATGCTTTTAATGTCCGTTTTCCACTTTCATTCTTTACTCCCTTCATGTGCAAGCCAGGACAGCTACTTTAAAACAATCCATAAAAAAGCCTATTTTTAAAATATAATTCTACTGATAAATTAAAAAAAAAACCAATTTTTGTAAAATTCCAACTCTTACCCATCTTCAATCATTTATTAATTCACAAAATGGTTAACAAGTGCCAACCATATGCAAGGAAACACAAATTCTTGCTTCAAAGACAGATTTACAATTATGATACAATGTGATACGCAAGAGCTGACATATGAAAGTAAAGTGAGCATGAGGAAGGCTTTACAGAAGAGGGGAAATAAACAGGAATCATGAGCAAAAGAGACAGGAGGAAATTATTCTACTTAAGAGATTAAGAGATTAGAATGTGAGCACAAAGATTAGGCACATGGCATTTAGGTGTGTCCTAGGAACCTGGAAGGAAGAGTACAAAATATATGGAAGCAAGTAGAGAGATGAGTTTGGGAAGAAATTATGAACAACATCTAGGAAAAGAATAATTACCTACTGCTGAATACTGATATAGGCTTACCTATCAGAATCTCCTTTCTGCAGAGCAGGAAACCGCTGGTCATCAGTTTTTCCCCTCTTCCTCTGCTGAGTTAATCCTTCATGATAGCTGCCATCACATATGGTTTCTGATCCTTTCAGTTCACCACTTTTGCTCCTGTTCTCTTCTACTTCAACCTTCAGTGAAAGTTTGATACAAAGGGTAATTATTACTTTATTCATTATAAAGACTTTGTTATCATTCACTTTATCATTTGACTCAGAGTTTGCCCTGATTTCAATTGATTAAGATATTTTTGTGCTTATTTTAATTTTTATCATTTCAAGTCATTGGAATGTTTGTAAATTCCGCTTCTTTCTGTTTGAGGAAAAGAAACAGAATTTCCAAAATTTCAAAAAGGACTTTCTGAATGTTGTGCTCTTACATCCACTCTTCCCCATGTGAATGGCAGAGACAGAGAAATAGAAAGACAAAGGCATAAAATTTGTCCTCTTCTGTCTTTACCACCAAGATTTTGTATTAAACAGCCAGATTTAGAAGATGTCGAACCTTGGTGCTTCAATAACAGAAAGGAAACATTCTTCTTTCTGTGCTAAAGCTATCCTTTCCCCACTACTTTTTATAATTCTTGTTTCATTTGGATCCCGGGGTATCAAAATGTGGTGTTTAATAAAACATATAAACCCATGTTTACCGAAAGGAGCAGAGTGAAACTGATGAATTGCCAGTTAGTGTGGAATTCTGCAGAAGGAATAATGCTTCCCAATTTCACATTCAATAACCATGGCCATTTTATAGCTAGACGGCATAGGAGTAATGAGTGATCTACCTTAGCCCCACTGTTTACTGAAAACGGGAACACAACCAAGAAAGGTTAAGTGATTTGTCCAAGTTCCCTAAAGCAGTATTCCCCAGCATTTTACGGTGTCAAAAGAGATGATACAATTCTGTAACACTGAATCTAATAAGCTACCAAATAAATTCATCAAATTGATCAGATAAGTGTGACTTCGGCAAAGTTGGGGGCAGGGCTCATCTCCTTTTTCTATTAAAGGGGAACACCTTCAGATTTCCATCTTTAACACTCTTTGCACCTCACACAAAAGAACACACACATTTTAAAAATCTATTACTAGAACTAAAAAAAATCATTCAGTGCATCTCAAAACTCAAGTTTCTCAAAACTCAAGTTTTCTCCTTTGGAGATAAATAGTGAATTTTTTTTGCTGAGGGTTCATACTACCTATATGATAGAATCATACATGTCAAAACTTCCTACATTTTATTAAATAATATAATGTAAGTGTCTGCCTCAACAGAAACACCCGGAAGTGGTGACTCAAGAGTATGTGGGAGCACATGTATTCTTAAGAATATCTCAAAGTGACCATGATGGAATTCTAAGTGTCCAGTGATCAGTAAAACAGAGAAGCCTGCACTCACTAACGCACAACACACGGATCAGTTTAGTGAGAGCGTGTGCTTATATCCCTTCTCTCAGTCACTGCTTCCTTCCCATTCTATGGATGTGCAACTTACATTTAAGCCAATAGATTAA
The DNA here is from genome assembly GCF_048773025.1 of Camelus bactrianus. Classification (NCBI taxonomy): domain Eukaryota; kingdom Metazoa; phylum Chordata; class Mammalia; order Artiodactyla; family Camelidae; genus Camelus; species Camelus bactrianus. The sequence continues at coordinate 91,828,795 of NC_133546.1, forward strand.
AACAAAAAAACAAAACCCTTGAGCTTATTATATTTCTTAAGCTATTTCACTTGCGTTTATTCTGGCTCAGAAGGTCATGTGGCACAAAGCTAAATTACTTTCCCACTTCATACGAAAGACTGGCACAGAGACTTAGGTTGATTAAGGAACAAAACCCAGGAAAATACTTCCCTGAGTTCCTGTTATTTAGATGGCAGAAATAGTCTGTTTCTACACGATTACATATTTAGATGACCCCATTTTATACATAGGCTATTTTCCTAAGTGGAAAATCAGATCAAGTATGGATCAGAATGGAAGAGATTATTGATATAGAGAAAAAAAACAAGAGCAGTAGCAAAGGAACCTCTACCTCTTTTTGAAGCTGAATTTTCTTTTTCCAAAGCCAGGAATTCTACTTGTAACATGCCTACCTCATTGTTAAACCTTTCCATATCTTGGTGTAACTCTTTTAGATATACTTTGGATGTTCTGTTACCATTTGATGGAGAAGAACTCACATTTCCTAATTCAGGGTCCATGATTTTAGAATTACTAGCACAGCAGTTATCTGCAAGCAATGGCTTCTGGAGCTGGTCTTGTATTGGTTTGGTTTTCTTACAAGTATTTGAAACAGCAGACATATTGTGACTATTTGAATCATGTGTTTCATCTCACTGGAGAGGTCAGCCACAAACCAAAAAGGCTTTTTGGGTCACTTACCTGAGGTGCACGTCCAATGTCTGATTTCCAGTGAGTATTTTGGCTCCTTTTTGGTTTTCTTTTTGTAGCAAATTCTTGGTCTTCATTCACTGTAAATGGAACTCAGTTCCTTACTTCATTTTCTCTGTCATTACGAAAACTCTCCTCAGTTTTGTTAAAAACGTGTTCAATGTCTGGCTTATCATTTTCATCCAACTTATTTTCATTTAAATAAAGTTTTGAAGATGACTGGCAACCATACTTTCTTCACTCAGACTTGGAATAACATGGAAATACATTTTCAAGACTGGGCTCTTTGTGTTCAGAGACTGCCTGGAATCCTATAGAGACAGAGGCTCCAGGTGCATCCTTTTCCTCAAAATCAAATGTATTATCTGTCACGTTGGAAGGTAGTTCCTTTAAGTCACCATGTAGTTCAGAGTTGTCAGGTAGCGGCACTACCTTATGATGAAAAGTAATTTTGCCTTTTTCATGGATTTTACTCATTTTCTGGTTTGACTTCTTTGTGATAAATTCTGAATTATGTTTCCAGTCGAATTTGCCTTGTTTGACCCACATGTCCTCATGCTTCTCCACACAAGAATGTTTTGAAGATACAGGTACGTCCTTTCTGTCATTTTCCTTATTCACTTCTGGTTCTCTAGGCGTTTTTTGCAGATGCACAAGTGAAAGATTAATCTGGTTGATTTGATCTTCAGATTTCTTTTCTTTCACAGTACGTGCTTGTGAAGCACATTTATCCTTAAGTAGTCAAGTACAGATAAAGAAAAATTAGAAAATAATTAAAATTTAACAAACTTCGTAATGTATGTTGGGCTACTCACAAACTAAGAAGTGAAACATAACTTGCCTTAGCCTTGAAATAGGAGAAAAACAGGAACTCAGAAACCTAACTTTGTCACTGTTTGTTTGAACTAAACAATTCACACGTGTTAAATCTACCAAGATTTAAGAGATTAGATTTTTAACATTACAAAAATTTCCTCACTAAAAAATATTTCACCTCTCGTACTTTAAATAGTGAGCCCCTCCAGTGCATGTAAAGATTTTTTTTAAAGGACTAATAACTGGAGAATAAGCAAACTGTAAATTATTAGGTGCCAAAATCAATTAACATCAATCAGAAAGAGGAACAAATTCCTGAATTTTAATGCAAACGATACACTATGATAGTGATCTATCTCAATATGTATTCTCTGCATCCACTGAGTTATATTATACTCTAACATTCACTAGTGAGAGTGAATGAAAGCATTTTTAATAATATTTACTGGTTTCCTACCCTGAAATGAAATAAATTAGAAAGTTTTTTTTCTTCCCTAACAATAAAGGTCCAATCCTGGAAGGTTTGATTCTCTTACTAGGCAGTTGGGTTGACTCTATGACCCCTATTCTCTCCCTGATTGTAGATTCTGAAATCGATTACATAGAGATCACAAGACAGAAGAAATCTTTCATCTTGGCATCAATGACTTGCAATTTGAAACTGCAAATTTTGGACCACTGGGAATGACTGTTCCTTACATGAAACTAACTCGGTGGCCATCACTGCTATATTATTTACAATTTCAACTGCTTATATCACATGATTTAATATTTGATATCACCTTCTTTATCATGTGTGGAAGTTATAAAAATGGAAGAAGTAAACAATATTCAGGAAGGTTTTTTGCCTCAATTCCAAGGATAAAGTTTAACTATAAATTGCTATAGATCCTAACAATACTTTAAGTTTTGTAATTAGATAAAATGCTATTCAAAACTAAATATTAAATAATTATTTATTGACTCTAAAAGTCTAGTTTGAAAGGCAATTTCTTTTGAATTTGAATAACTGTGTTATTAAAGCACAGAAAACAATATAAACCAGAAGTTTAAATTTACATTTTCACATACCTGTGAGAGGTTATTTTCACTCCCATCAAGTCTTTCTTGCTCTTCCTCAGATGCCCTTTGTAAGTCTGGGTCTGCTGAAAAATGAATATGCTTAGTTAAACTTCACTACTTAGAACAGCTAGATAAAAGGCATCATCTTTATAAAAACATAAACATTTCATCAATTGACAGTTTAAATTAAGCTTAATCTTTAGCTGGATATTTACTTCTTTAAGAACTACTTCTAACTATCTAAAACTTCAACAAACTATTTGGGAAATACTAGATGTTACCAGATAAAGGCATACAAACATCTCAAAGTTTCACTCACAAATTGATTCACCAGACATGAACAAAATAAAGAGAAATAAAACAAAATTTAAAAATACAGTAGAAATATACAAAGTCACGATAGACTCTATTCTCCCCTCCTAACAGTACCTTTTTAACAACATACCAAGCTTCAAGAGCAATGTTATTCATGGTTTCCAAAATTACTGTTACTTTTTATGCTTTTATCTTTCCTTAACCTGAAATGTTTCCCTCTATTGTTCTGACAAGTTCCTTTTCCTCTTTGAAGACTCAGCTGCTCTGTGAAGTCCTCCTTGATTGCAGCTGTCTTTCCACAGAGACACAGGGATCTCTTTCCTTGGAGCTACCTTGGTACCTCACAGATTTTTCTAGTGTGTCTTCACCAGCTGAACTGTAAACTATTTCTTTACATGTCTATCCTCTTTGCTCCCATGCTGTAGAGGACAATCTCTTAAAAGTATCTGTGTATAAACAGTATTTATTAGAAAAACTTTGAGTTTAGAGCTTGTAGTCACTACTATAGGAAATAACTGAGAATCTTTTGTAAATACAACATTAATTCTGCAGGTAAGGAAAGAAAAGATAAAACTATAGGAGCAGAAAAAATATTGTATGACTTATTACTACAGCTCTGATTATATCACTGATTAAGGCACTAAATTCATTGGTATATAAAGTAGAACCCATATTAGATATGGTTAATCAACAGACTGGGTATCCTAGAAGAATTAGAATTGATATCCCATATATTATTTTTAAGTGATAAAGCACTCCTTAAAAACCAATATCCTTTTCGACCCATCAATCCATTAAAAATAATAAAACAAGCTGATATACTGTGTGGACACAGTTAAGAAGGAGGTCCTGTGTAGCAAAATCCCAATGACTGCCACTACTGCTGGGAAAGCCACTTCTAAAATACAGAAAGGCAGAGAATATACCAGAAATACTTTGATATTTAGTTGCAGAGGTGCTTTTTCAGTTACACTGACTATAGCTGTAACAAATATTTATAAATTCAGAGCTAGATAAAAATAAAGCTAAGAAACCATACTCTGAGAAGGGAATCTTTGGATGTCCACCTAGGTTTCCCAACTACTCACAAAGCTCTAGACATCATCCTCCTACCCACTCTCAGGAGTGTGCTAAATACTACTCTGAACGAACTTACTTTCACCTAATTCTCTTTGCTATTTAATATGTTGCTTTGGTCAGAGGATGAATGTAAATGTCATGCCAAAAGGTATTGTCTGGTTGTAGGTTGCATAAAAGGAGTAAACACAAAGGAGATCCTGCCACAAAATGATTTCTGCAAAGTCGGAGTGTGGTGAAGCCACGCACAGGTAGACTATGGCTAGTTCTCTATGCTGCTTTATTACCTTCTTTGCTGCTTCTCTTCTCTGGCAGCTGTGACTCACACAGGCCACGGAGCGCTGCATTTTCTGACAGAGACACGGCTCCAATATTCACCCGGTCTTTATCTACCAGGGCCGTCTGCCTCAGTTCTGTGGGTGCTGACTGGTTTGTGGTCACTGATTGTGATACCAACGGACATTTGTCAACTTTCAAATGCTCGGCTCTTTGACCAGCCTTATTATTGAGGCTCAGACTAGTAGAATCCCAGTCTGAAGAACCTGAAAACAAAGTTTCCACTTATTAGAATGTGAATAACAATACAAACTTTTACAAATTCTCTTCCCAGAGCAGCAGCCCCACGTCCGCAGCCCCACGCCCTCCTCTCCCCCAAACACACTGCTCCTTCCCAGCTGGTTGTACTTTACATGTCATTGCTGTTCGTATAGGGAATCACTGTCTCATTTTTCTAAGTTTAATTTTCTAGTATTACTAATTTGGATTCACTCATCACTCTCTATAAAACAGTCAATATTCCATAAGAGCTTTAGGAATAATTATGATTCTTCAACATATGAATTTTTTCATTAACAAAATGTATGTCTAACCAGCCATTTACTGGACGTTTAAATATGCATGACAGTATTGAGTCCTAGAGACGTGGGCTTTAAGAAAACTTTTACTGAATGGTACTACTTAAATTACAATGAGACAGTCTTTCCTCAATGTACCAATATCTTCAGAATTCTTAAGCCGTGGATAAACATCATAAATTTATATAAGAAAGGATAGCCTTGAGTGACTAATTTTTTCCATATAAAAATAGGGTAAATCTAGGTACAAACTAGGTCCAAAGAGTACAGAGTGCCACGAGACAGGAAATATATAACAAAAATGTTTTCCTTTTTTAAAAAGAATTAAGTTGTCAGATTCAAACTTTTTAAGACAAGTTAAAGAAAAAAAGGCAAGAAATGTATAAGTGAACTTTAAAGCCCACTTCTCACAAGGGCCCCTTTATTATTTCACACCCATGAACCCTGTTTAAAACAGCAGTTCTCAAGTGTCATCTGAGAAGCCCTGAAGCCCCATGTTCCCTCCATCTAGGGAGTCCAGGAGGTCAAAACTATTTTCACAATGATACTGAATGCTATTTTCATTCTCATTTTTTGTTAAGTGTGCAGTGGAGGTTTCCAGACACATGATATGTGGTAACATCATAGCTCTAATGGCTAATGGAATGTTTGTGTGTGCTTGTTTTTTAATTTTTCAGTTCTATTTTCTAATATACTAAACATCAATAGATACAACCCACTTAAAAGTTCTTCAGAATTCTCAGTAATTTTTAATAGTATAAAAAATATCCTAAATCCAAAAACTTTTAGGATTATTGTTTTAAAAGATCGTATCTACCAAACATTAAGGTAGGACTAATTACTTCCATCATTTTTAATAATCAAAGACACCACACACACACAGAGAGAGAGAGAGAGAGGGAGAGGGAGAGAGAGAGAGAGAGAGAGAGCATGCTAATCAAAACATCCAGTTGGCTTAAGACCTTTGGGCTAGGGAAATAACTCTGTGGTAGAGCACATGCTTAGCATGCACAAGGTTCTGGGTTCAATCCCTAGGACCTTCATTAATAAATAAATACAGAAATAAATAAATATCATCAATGTGATAGCACTAGATGAAATAAAGTCAAATATGACTGACATGTTAGCAAGTGAAGCTTTACCCTACATAAAGGTCAGAATTCAATTAAGCATTTTAAAACTCTGGAAAAATCTTAGAACCTAATAATCAATCTCTCAGAATCCCTGAGAAGTATAGGGACTCCAAGCTGAGCACTTTAGTGTCTCCCAGCATCAACAGAAACATCCAAGTCAAAGCTGACATTTTAGAAGTCTATTTCTTATGCTTATATATATTTTTCAAACATGGATACCAATAATAACATCTGCCGCATTTATGTCATCTTTCAATTAAATTTGAAGAAATAAAAGGAATTAGGAATAAGACTGTACTTCTCTTCAGACTTAAATTTGTATTGCAAAATTTACCTGATTTGAATGTTTGTAAATTCTTCATTTCTCCTGTTTTATTAGGAACAGAATCTTTCACTCCAACTGCAGGCTGAATGGTTTTTGAAACAAACCGATTAATAATGTACATTTGATACAATCTGTAGTAATAATTCGGGGGGGGGGGTCTAGCTCAGTGGTAGAGTGCCTGCTTAGCAGTGCATGAGGTCCTAAGCTAAATTCCCAGTACCCTCATTAAAAAAAAAATCGATAAAAGTATAAAAGTTTTTACCTTCAAGTGAGGATATTTTTCAGTAGAATCTAAAAGCCAAAAGGGACACATAATCAATTATATGTAAATATGAAAGCCAACTATCCATTCACACAGTTAGTACTGAGTGCAATCCTCATGCTTGCTTTGGAAATGGACACGTTAGGTTTCGGTGTCTTGTTTTTCAGGGGCAGTTAGGACAGCAACAAGACAGAAACATGAGTCCATTATAGACACTCAATGAAGAGCAGGAATACAGGCTTAACAGAACATGCAGTTAAGATCTCAAAAGCACGATTATGTTTCAAGTGACTTACTTATAAAACAGAAACGTGCACATGTACCAGTGTGAACTTGCTGCCTGAGGAGGAGAAACGCGATCTCCAATCAGAGGAACAAGTCACGGCTCCAAGAAGACAAATGTGAAAGCTGACGGTAAAACGCAGCAGCACATCTTTCGTGCGCCTGACACCATGAGTCTACAAGTACTTATCATACTCTTCAATTCGTTCTGCGATTTAGGAAGTCCACAGCTGTGACGGCAGTCCATTTGTATGTGCAATTCACTTCTCGTCAGAGAAAGTGATATGAATTGATCGGCTTGGATACACACTTGTAGAATAATAGTTCATAAAAATATTTTTCCCATACCCACATGGGCTGTTGGTATGCCTACATTTCTTGGATCCTCTAGCCATCCAAGTTTCTTGATCCACTCATGCAAGAAAGAATGTATACTGAGTTTTCAATATTGAAATCTGGTGATCAAAAAAAATTTTAATTGCCACAGAATTATTAGATACTAAAAGTTTTATATTTCAAAACCTGTGCCATATTCACTGAAAATAACAACGTTAGCATTTATGGAATGAACCCTATTAATTTCTTTTGTTTCCAAAATTAGTTTGGTTTGGTAAATCAGGCTAATGTTTACAAGGATTTTTGTGAAACAACTAACTTATCAAAAAATTAGGTATCCTGAAACAAACAAAAAAAAAGCAGTCAATGCTTCATATTCAAGTTAATCTCATTTGAATAACAAATACCAATACAACATATATCTTCGAAGCCTGATAGGAGGAGTGGCTGTGGTTTACCCCAATTCTAGGCCCCCTCCTGATTCCAGTATTCTCTGGAGTGGCAATGATCTAATCTGGCTTCAGTGCAAATACACTGACGCCATCGAAAAGGAGTTCTCTCAAGTTTCCTCCTCAATTCCAAGATCACCTACCTGCTGCCTTTTTTTCCTCCTTCCTTCCTTTCACTTTCCTCTTCAAAGGTACATCTACACCTGTGGTCTTAATTCTTCCCCTTTTCTATTCTTTTGATGGACGATCCCCACCACTTCTTTTTCCTCTCTGCTTAGCAGCACTATCTTACATCTCTAATTTCTACTTCAACTCTTTGCCTCCCTCTGGCTATGAACGTGCTCAGAAAGAAAAACAAAATCATGCTTTTCCTTGTTGCTGTTGTCTTTAACACCCCAGTGGCTCTTCTTCCAGACTCCCGTAAACACAAGTCTACCCTCTGAGTGTGATCTGAAGACCAGAAACAAGGGCATCACCTAAGAGCTTGTTAGAAACGCAGACCCACTGCTCAGAATGTGCACTTTTCACTGGGTCCCCAGGTGACTAAAATTTGAGAAACTCCAGTCTATACCGAGTCTGCTTCTACAGCACTCGGACTTAACTCATCCCTCTGAAATCCAGCCGCATGCGTCTCACTGTAACACTTCCCCAAAAGCTGCATCAGGAGTTGCAGACTTTTCAGGGGACTCTTTACCAGGCTCCAGCTCCCCTGACCTCCCCGGAAGGCACCCTGCTCTCTTCCTCTTTCCCACTCTTCTGTTGGCCTATGAGACACCATCCTATAAGGCAGCAACACGCTGCATGACACAAAGGTCCAGACATTGACAGCTGACCACACACGCCTGTGCTCACCCACGGCAGGCACACCCAGCTCTGCGTGATCAGGTACCGCCGTCCTCGCCGCCTTCCTAATGGTCGGGGGGACGAGGGAGTGAGACATCCTGCTGTGCTTCCCGGACAAGCTTTGGTGCTGGAAGCAGCTCACTTCATACCCGTCTCATTTCAAACACTCTTCTCTTCCTTCTTCTAAAGAACTATTCTACATTACCAACTCCTGCCAGGGACCCCCCCCTTTTTCCTTCATTTAGTCCCCTCCTCTCTACCTCCCTCATTCTTCACTCCCTCCTTCCCTCCTCCTGGTTTCCTGACTGTCCTCAGGTCACAGAGCATCTTGAAAGAAAGCTAACAACTGAGCTCCTTAAACAGCATTCTAGTTTAATCTGTTGCTGACACCTGGTAAGATATACAATTTACTTCCTTTTCTCCTCTTTTTTCTCACTATATGTTCAACAGGTGATTTTCTTTGGCTGAGAGAATAGATCCAAATCCATGTTTTAAATCAACGTTCTGTAAAATGACTTTTTTTAAATAAAATACAGTACTTACTTTCTATTTGTCCATTTAATGTATTTTTTTCTCCTCGACCTGCAGCTCCAGATAAATTATCAACACAGTTCAGAAGTTGAATCTCGGAGATACTCTGTTAAAATTAATATTAATAATGAATTACATAAAGATTTCCTGATCCCTTTCTAAGAAAATACCTGCGTTTCCTACCTTATTATTCTTTTTTTAATTTCCTACTTTAAAAGCAATTAGACTCGAAAACAAAATAAGCATATCCTGGAAACCCAAACATTTAAATAGAAAATTTCATATACACTCTTCAGATCAAGTCTATCTTTTATCTTCAGTTGGCTTTTGACTCTGTAAACTGAGCATGGAAATCTAGAGCAAATATTTTCACAGACAAAATACTGACTTACATGCAGATTTCAACAAAGAATTAACTTCAAAACACCTAATTCCATTTTGCATTCCTCGACAAAAGAGGACGTTTGAAAAAAATATGTATTTTTATATGTGTAACTGAATTGCTTTGCAGTACACGAAGCTAACATTATAAACTGATTACACTTCAATAAAAAATACAATTAAAAATATACATATTTAAATATTCTTTAATAAATGTGCTATAAATTTAAAATGTTTCTTAGTACACATATTGTGTTTAGTATTAAAATAACACACATGGCATGAAAAGAAGCCTTCGAGTCTGTCATGTTGAGTATTAACAGAACACTGTGGAAACTGCTACATTTCAGTAAACAAAGGCTTAGCAGAATCTATTATTTGATAAAACTTTTATTGATAGGGAAAATAGTTGAATAAAGTACCAAAGTAGAAAGAAAAACATTTGTTTAAATTAACAGCAGAAAAATTTTAAATGTAGCTATGCAGCTCTTCAAAAAAGTACCATAAGCTTTACTTTAACAAGGGAAGAATAAGAACACTGTTTAGCGACCACCTGCATGTGCCAGGCCCTTATGATGCACATTCTCTCTTCTCTACACACAGCAATAACAGTGATTCTAAGGACGGTTACCCACTCACTGCTTCCTGGCCACTCCAAGATGCTGGAGCACCGTGATGAGCAGACGGGACCCGCTGTTCTGTCTGGAACATCCCTCCCCTGGACCTTTGTGTGACTGGCTCCTTCCTGTCCATCATCTGGCAGCTTTGGTCACACTCAGCTCTTTTCTGACTACCTAAATTCCACCCTTACTCCACCCCCGTCCTAACTACAAACTCCCCCACTGTTGTCTAACCTAACGCTCTCCACGTTCCTTATGTGAAGGACTTACTGTCCCTGATAAAGGGTTCCTGTTTATTTGTTCTTCTGTTCCTGCCACTACAGCCTAACCCCTCAACTGCTACATTCAGTGTCTAACTGCCTGGTGCATAGCTGGTGTTCAGGAACAGGAATATATTTAAGGTCAAAACGTCTGAATTCCCCAGAGGGCTTCAAGTACCAAAGCACTATATACCTATCGGAGATGTCCGATAATAGTCTACCGACACTCAACATAGCCCAAATGAGAAATCCCCGCGCCCACTCTAACTTTCCCATTTTATTGTCCTTCAGATTTTAAAAAAGTGTCCTCAGCATTTCACTAGGTCCCTAGTGGCCACTGTGCTCATTCTCTTACATTTCTATAGCACCCTTTACAGTTGACAACGTGTTTTCACATTTGTTACCAGTTTTGTTCATGACACATAACCTGAGAGGTAGGTATCAGTACCATGTTTTTGAACGAGGTCACTGACATTCAAATAAGTCAGACAAGTTTTTCCAAGATCCCACAGTGGGCCAGAACCAGGATGCTACGTCTGCTGACTTCAAATACAGTGCTGTGCCACTAGGCAGGAGCTGCCGAGATCCAAGAGTTCAGGCTCTTCTTACCTCTTTCCATGGCTGTCACCTTGGAATAGGTCATCACCACCCTGCACTTAGCTTCCTTGAAGTCCGGTCGCCATAGAGGTACTCAGTGCACGCTATTTTCCCTACCCAAAATGCGCTGTCCTCAGTAAAACATCACTAAACCAAACTGCTGGTATTTTAACCCCACATATTTATTACTATTCCCCATGCTTTTGCTTCTCCTGAAATGTTCATTGCAGATCTACTTGACAATCCAAATATAATAGTACTTTCAAGTCACAGGCACTGTCTTTTCAAGGACAAAGTGGTTAAACAAACAAACAAAAACACCGTGTTTTTTTTTTTAGTACAACCTGTTTCTCTCTCAATCTCACTAGGAGTTTTACACATTCATTTATAACAAAGAAACAAACATCTGGTCACAGGCTGACCAAGAATTATTTTTAGTTTTTAGAAAAGGTAACTTCAGAACCCAAACCGATTCCCTGTGACTTCTAAGCCTTGGCTTTTGCACTACATACACCAGTTTCATTATGTGAGTCTGGAAAATTAACAGAAGTGCACTCTGCAGTGGTATGACATGTAGCACGGAATGACTTTACTAAGTGTGGGTTAAAATGAGGAAAAAATTTTGCTGGGAAAATGCAGAAGTGAGAAAGTGAAGTCAGAACATCCCTCCATTTATGTTTTAATATCACGCAATGCTTATATCTGAAAATAATAATAGAAGGCAGCACCTCAGAATCCAAGGGTGATTTGACATCTTCCTTTTCTTCTAATCCTAAAGCTGAAGTTGCGCCTACAAAATGCAGTCACGAATACATTAATGAGAACACATACCACTGGGAAGTTTAAATATATATATGTCTATCTTGATTCATGAATATGTCAATAAATTAAAGTGGCAGAAAAGAATTTCAGAAGGTTGAAGCATTTTCTGGAAGAAAACTTGGTCGTAGTTGGGGTATTTATGAAAGAAGACGGCAAAAGAAAAACACTTAAGAAATGGATATCATATTTGGATCTACACACTTTAGATTTTTTACACTAGCTTTTTTGTTTTTTTAATGGCGGCACTGGGAATTGAACCCAGGACCTCGTGCATGCTAGGCATGCGCTCTCCCATTGAGCTATACCCTCCCCCCTCCAATCACATTAGTTTTAAACAGAGAAGAAAATCCATAGATGCTCACTGACTTACCACCTCTGTCACTTTTGTGTACTCCATCAACAGAAATCAATTTGCTATGATCTGCTTGCTCCTTTAAAACACTGTTGATAGTCCGAGTGCCATTCTCTTTTCCCCCAGTTTTCGGCTTTGTTGTTTCTTCCTATAAAAACAAAACAAAATGTAACAAAAACCCAACTTCAGAAAACATCATATTCCTACACTTGGTCATTCAGTCAGGAAGACAACATATATTTACTGTATGCATCAGATCATAGGCATTACCCTGGGAGAAGCTGGCAATCTACATAAAAGACAGATTCTGCTCTATATTCTAGGGGAGGTAGAGACACATGAAAATGAATCAACACAGACAAGTATCATTCAACAGCTCTACACCTGCAGTGAACAGACACAGTAAGGGCACAAAGGAGAGAAGAGACTTGCTGCGTGTGAATAGCTCCGGGAACGCTGGGAAGACAAGACTGTGTCTTTAATGACAGATCCAGTGCAAAGAGCAGACGTGAAGGGGGTTCTAAAAAGGGCAGCCTGAGCCGAAGGTCGAGGTGTGAAACAGCATGAGAAGTCACATGGAAAACTAGAACTCAGTTACTGGGGACGGAATGGAGAGACAAAATTTGCTGGATTAAATATAAGACATCACTTCATCAATTTAAATGTGAGGATTTCTAAAAAAAGAAATAACTTCAAGTTAAAACTAACTTCCATTGGGAACTATATTCAGTATCTCACAACTACAATGGAAAAGAAAGAAAAAGAATTAGATATATACATAGGTATGTATAACCAGATCACTTTACTGCACACCTGTAACTCATATAATACTGTACAACAACTACATTTGAATTAAAAAACAAACTTCTATAACCAAAAAGAAAAAAGGTGAGGATCAAATTTTCTTTCTGCTGTTCATAAAATCAGCTATATGTCCTTCAGAAGAGTCTGAGCACTTTTTTCCATGAGCTGACTTTTCCTTCTCTTAATTTGAATTTGAGATAATTTCTATCATAATTTGTACTATAGAGTTCCTGCTCTCACTTAACCCCACTATTTCTGCTGTTTTTTTTGTATAATCATCTCTCTCATTTTGACACTCATTTATCTAGATGAATCTTTCCCCTTTGTACCCCTGCCCATCTTCATATTCATCCAGCCGTTCTTTCCTCCAGCCGTTCTTTCCAGTTGCTTTCTTATTCTTTCTTTTCTTAATGGCATATTTGAGAACTGTTTATTGCCACCAACCTTTACAAATCTCAGTCCTGCACGTGTACCTCTCTTGTTATCACACTGTTTTCTATTGTGATCTTGAGGACTTCCATTCCTGTGTAGGATCTTTTTCATCCCCATGAGAATCAGGGGGACGGTAAGTGAAAAAGCACAGGAAGGAAAAGTTAAAAACAAAACGACTTACCTCTGTAACACCAAGGACTGCTGAAGATGTGAGAGGTGCCGGTGCTGGGAAGGCAGGATGAGAAAAGCCTGAAACTTCACTTGATGGTTGGGAAAAGGTTCTAACCGCATCTTCATTTTCATTATTAGAATTATTGTCCTCAAAGAAGGTGCTAGTTCCTGGTTTCAAAACACCATCTTTTGTCTCTGCTGTAGTGAAAACAAGGTAAGGTAGATGGAATTATCTGTAATTTCTCATCAGTGAAAACACAAAAAGACAGTCTTCAAATAACTTACTGCTTATCATGGGTTCTTCCCAGGCCTGAATTAGCTTTGCGAATCTTGGATGCCGGACTTTCTAGAGAAGAAAATAGCAGCTTTAAGAACAACAAATACGAAATTGAAAAATTAACTGTAACATTCCCCATTCCTAGATGATCTAACACAAAGAGCGCTGGCTTTGGAGTCATTCAGATATGGATTCAAGTCCTGGGTCTGTCAGTTACCAACCTACATCTCATGGGGTGAGGATGATGAGAGATGACCTCAGGGGTAACAAAATGTTACTTTCTTTACCCCTCATTGATTATTATACAAACACTATGGTATCCATTAGATGACTTTCTTGACCAAAATGATCTAGAACAAAAACTTATCCCTCATAGTTTACAGTCCTATTGAAAAAACTAACATTAAGAAATTTAAAGTAATTGTTATATTTTGAAATATGCTTGCATGATTTATGTATGTGTGAATGATCTCTCATGGGGGAAATATGAGAGTTTACTTTTTAGCAGTATCTTATTTGGATGAGTTAGAACAACAAACAGTATAAGCTACTTCTATTCCATTCGCCAAAAAGCTAAAGACAAATGATTGTTCAAATTCAGTTACTTCTAAGAAAGAGGAATAAAAACAAAAGTAATTCTGAGGGGCAATGACTCATGAGTGAAAGCCACACACATAGTAAACAGAAAACTGTCACTAAATATGTTCACAGAGGCAGAGTGAGATGGACTGAAAGAACAGACACTGAAGAAGTGTTTTCTGCAAAGAAATATTAGGTTTGGGACAAACCATTAAAAAAAAAAGTGGGGAGGAGGAAGAAAAGAAAAAATGAGACATGACTAGTCAAGTACAAACTTAAGGCAAGAAAAAAAGGAAAATGTAAGTATAACAAGGCATGCGGAGAAATATATATATTTTAGCATTTATATATAATAGATCAGGAATGTATCAGTATTGTTAGGGATATACCATGAGTGAAAGCCTCTGTTTTACCTTTTTATTATATATATAAAAACATATAAATTATATATGCAAGTATATATATTATTCTTCAAGTTTTATAAAAATATCAAAATACATGATATATGAAACATATATATAAAACAAAGGCCTTTGTTCATAGTATATCCCCAATAATGCTGACCTGTATTACTCTACAACTGTTTGTTTGTAAATACTACTATAAGTGAGAGTTAAATTTTGTCACTCTCAGTCACTCAATTGAACATGGTCGTCTCTCACTACCTGAACGCTGCAAATTATTACTAGAGAGAGAGAAAAATAGATTTTAGAAAGTTCCTAACATATCAAATTTCCACCTAGACAAAGAACTGGTAATCAGGATTCTAAGGATAATATATAGCTTGAAAAGATATATTTAATGGAACATGAGAGGGGGCTAAAAGAAGGTTAAAAAGTTTTCATCTCAAATTCTAAGCTCACAGTTGGTGGATACTGAAAAACAGACTGTAACCTCTTTCTACTTATCATATACTTCTTATCTACTTCCTTGGCATTTATGACATACTTCCTCTCATAACAACTGAACTTTTACAGCCTAAATAAAGGGAATAGAAATTTAAGTCATATTTTTAGAATTTGAATAGATTTCATTATGACATAGTACGCATATTATATTACCTGTACCATCAAACAGATTTCATTATGATAGAGTGTGCATGTTACAGTACGTGCAGCATGATGCAGAATTCCATGTCTCTTCATGCATTCACATTCAAAAAATAATAAAATGCTTCTTACATTTAAGACCTCATTCTCGGTGCTCCAGGAAATGCACAATTACGTTCCCTAATCTCTAGCGGTGTACACTGATGCAGGGGCTATAAGATGAATATGTAAATAACTATACTACAAAATGTCTGAAACTTGAAATTTTAGAATGGGACACGAGGACTGGACATACTTTTTAAAACTGTAATACAGAAGAATTCTGAAATAGGTTTCATCATATGGTTGTTATTAAGAGTCTACTTTTAAAGCTGGCTGTTATTTTAGGAAAAACATGTATTCTTCAGTTAGATGCAGAGTTTTGAATATACTTGTAATGGGATAATTTAGAAAACACAGAGGAATCTCTTTATAATATGGATTTTGAGAAACAGAATTTTAATTTCTAAATTTCTAGAATTTCAACTATTATTTTAGTCTTAATGCAGAACCAGAGATAGAAATAAAGTAAAAAAAAACCAAAAACAAAAAACAAAAAAAAAAACCCTCTTTCCTCACAACTCTCTGATACCAAAATAAAAAGTGTCCAAGGGGGAAAAAAAAAAGATACATGCTACGTAAGTTTTGGAACTGAAAGGCCCCAGGAAGAGGCCATGATTATCACAGTAAGTAGCTGTGTGCACTGAAGATGTCCCTGAGGCACGAGTATTATACAAGTGCTGTCAGTGTGGTTTGAAAGTCAAAGAATCCTTATCCTTGGCCAAGCTTCACACCTCCTCTGTTGTGGGAAAACTTTCCACAATACAATTTTCCTGTCACGATCTATTTTCTAGTCCATTTTGCTTCAGCCTCATCTTCAGTATTTATCAAAGTAAAAAAAAAAAAAAGAAAAAAAAAAAACCTGCCATATTTTCATAAAATGGTTTACTCTGACCAACTTTCTCATACAAACATAAAACAATGATAAGCAGAACACTGCTAAATTTTAAGAGAAAATACTACACAGAACTAAATTCAGAGCAGAAAAATTAATTTCACAAGAAAACACTTTACCTTGGGAGCAAGATCTAAGTTACCATCTGATGGAGGCAGTGAATCATCAATATCATGTTTGGGTGAAATACTTTGGAGAAAAATACACATCAAAAATGAGTGAGTTCATTTCTTTAAACAAACAAGTCACACAAGTCTATGCTGAGGGATGAGAAAGCAGATTTGGGAGCCAGGCTGCCTGATGGTTAAGTCACAGGTCAACTACTTGTTAACCATGGAATCATGGGTCAACTAGTCAACCTCCTTAAACTACAGTTGCCTAATTAACTACAAGTAAGCTATAACAGCACAGCTACTCTGCAAAGCTGTTGTGGGGACTGTATGAGGTAACAAATGCTAAGTACATAATACGGTGTCTAACCCACAGTAGGACACTCAAGAAGCCTTGTTTCTTTTCTCTGTGTTCCCTTAGTCAACATGTAATTTTTAAAAATCCATAAAATCCTACCTGCTTACAGAGATGTCTTCAAACCTCGGTGCAAACTTAGTCACTGAAATCTCTATTAAAGAAGAAAGTAAAATAGTTTATACGGGCAATAGAAAAACACAGAACATTAAAAGTATAAGACCAATGTTTTTGTTAAAAAGCATTCCATTGGGACCACACCTGGAGACTACACACTTGAGTGAATACTGGTATACTCCTGGTAGGTAATTAATGCATAAAAACCACTTCCCCTCCTTTATATTTATCAAAAAAAAAGAGGGTGTTTATCCAAATTTGGTATTTTAAAGTGAACTGCTGTTTTCAAGGACCAAAATCCCAACCAAACTTTATGAGACTCACAAAAGAATGATAATCATTAGTAGAATCAGTATCATAAACTGACAGTGTCAAGCTTACATAGCGTGGTATTTCTGGACGACACCCACGGGACAAACCCACCCCACCATTTGGCTTTGTCAGCCTCGTGTTATCTGGGCACGGTCATCCCTATTCGCTCACATACGGTCTAGGGCTGCTTTCACACTGCAATGGCAGACATGAGTGGATGTGACAGACATCACATGGCCTAAAATATTGACTCTCTGGCCCTTTACAGAAAAAGCTTGTGCATCCCTGCTTTATGTCATAACAGGAAACCCTAAGACTCAAATCAAATCTTCTTACTCTTCTGCTCAACATTCTTCACTGAATCCATGCAGCTGCCTTTGCTGGTTCCCAACTCGACAAACACTTCTTCTTCATTGTCCTTGCTGGACAATTGCAACTTTTCTTGGATATTTTCTGCCCCAGGATGAGAAGAAGGTAAACTCTCCTTAGCTGCAGAAAGAGAAATGATTGTTTTACGGTCATCACAGTAACTGCATTTCCTTTCCCAGTGGCTGCTTTAGGAATGAGCATGTGATGTAGCCCAGCCAATAAGATGCTAGGGGAAGTCTACGGAAGCGTCTGTTTCCTTCCTAGTTACAGAAAACATGCAGAGAGAAGCAGCCCTCCTCGCCTGCGGATATTGTCATGTGAGAAGATGATGCTTGGAGCTGCTGCTAATCAGCAGACCAGGAAAGGCGACATCAAACACCAGCAGCCTCACAGCTGAAGGAGGGACAGCATCTGGGATCCTGATTTCATCACCGAACCTTCTAAACAATCCTGACTCCTGTTGCTGTAGCCACTGTTACTTAGGGCTCCTATTATTATTTGCAGCTAAAAGCATTCTGACAAATTTCCCAAGGTCTACAGCAGACCTCCTCCTTTCTATACTACTAGAAAGGCTTTCAGAAGCATGCCTGAGCTAGGTAGTCACCTCGTTCCCAATCATTCCTACAGCATCCTTTCTGCACCAACAAAATGAAACTCATAGATCCCGCAAAGTTCACTGGCACATCTTAGCCTTTGCACCGCTGTCCTTTCTGCCAAATGTAATCTTCAAAGATGTTCCACCCACCAAACACGGCCCTTCTGCCTCCTTCCCTGGCAAACTTCTACTCGCTCTGCATGGCTTACCTGACATCCTACACACTTTTAAAAAACTTCTTTCCTCACCATGGACTTGAAGTATTTGGCACATGTTAAATGCCAATAAAAAATACATAAAGACAGTTACAAAGTCCTCATGGGCTCTGGGACACAGTAAGCACAGAATAAAGTAAAGCCAATCATAAAAATGGTGATGACAGTAACAAGCTCCCGGAGGCCAGGAACTGTGCTTTTGACCTGTTTGCATTCTGTAACGTCAGAGTGGTGCTTACTACCTAAAACACACTTGATAGTCATCTGTTAAGTGGATGAATTAACAGATAAGAATGTTTTCTTTGAAAGTCCTGTTAAAAAAAAACACATTAACCAGGGGCAACTCTGTTGTGTTATGAGCACCTTGAAGACCAAAACTCTGTCTTTTCCATCTTTGTATTTCCTACAACAGAAGTTCTTTGCTTGATCAAGGTCTACCAAGTTAAAGGTGCCCTCATACAGTTCAGACTGAACAGCACGCGAGGGGTCACACCTAGGCAACAGTCGTCTTTTTTTTTTTATGTGAAGCACTTCTGTGCTTTTATTACAATTTGTTGAGTCCTGAGTTGTGCTATTTGAATACTTATTATGACAATCCTTCAACTAATGGCAATAGAAAACCTTGTTCTAACAAAATATAGTTTCATGACAAGTATCCCCAAAAAAGAAGAAAACATCTGACTCTCATGAAGGCAGCATATCTCATTGTTTGCACTTCTGAGGAATGAAATTGGTGAGAGAACCCTTGTTCGTGTAATGATGTGAAAAGTAACCAGTGCTTCTCAACAAGGCACTGCTTTCCTGACTTCTGCCCTATCACTAGGTACCTTTAAAAAACAATCTCTTATTAGTATGCTGCACACTGGCCCAGCTGTGCAGTTCTAATTGTTGGCCATTTGTTTACAGCACCAGGAAGGTATTGCCGAGCTCCCAGTTTTAAAGACAATCACTTTTTAGTGAGACTAATCACTATGCAATAACTAGCATTCATTTACCCAATGTAATCCATTTGCTGTAAAAATTAAAGATCCAGTTCTGTAACAAGGCCAACTTGTTATAATGTTACAGGAAATGTACAACAAAGTAAAAAAAACCTGTTTTTCATATCTACACAAAGATATAATATGGGATTTAAGGGGCCATGATTAAACAAATGAATTTCTTTTAAGACAATATTGTCTCAGATTTTAAATTACCTACAATTAACTTCTTAAATACTTCTGAATACTAGACCATTAAGAAAAAGTTAATTAAAAAAATAAAAACATACATGAAATTTACACACTGGCTTTCATCACTGCCCTTTCATTATCAAAATTTCCTCAATCTTACTTCCGTATCTACGGTGGGCCCAACAACAGTAACTTATTACCAGAACTCTGTCCTAGGTCGCTATTTTGAGGGGAAGTATTCGGTATCTTTCCGGCTCTGTAGTCGACAATCAGTTGGTAAAGGCTATGTATAAAGTGATAAATAAATATTAGTACTTGAATGCTAATATGAAAAACAATTACCAAATATATTAAGTTCTTAGATTATTTCAGACAATATCAGAGGTAATATCAAAATTTCAATTGTCCCATATATTTCAAATTTGTACAATCTACACTTTTAAATTTAGGATGTATACTTAAAAAGGAAAAAAAGTAAGGTGAAGTAGTCATGAACTGAGTGCAGTACAGCTCAGTAAAAGTTAACTAGAGCGACCGTGACATACGGAAAGTATCTCGAACTCAGAAGTCCCAGCTCTATAACCAACAGCTGTTTGTTCCTGGACAAGGTGCTTCTCTTCAGCTCAAAGTCTCCCTTTATAAAACTGGGATCTTACTGTCAGGCAGTTAGTTATTAATACTCGTAAGAGTATTATGAAGATTTAATGAGATAATGTATCCCCCAGATGCTCAGAGAAACAGTGGAAGAATGGAATAATTTGTTCTTGAACTTTAATGCTGGAACTATTTGAGAATCCCAAATAAAACCCAATGTGTGTTTTTTTCATAGGTGTAACATCTAAATGTGGCAGTTTTCAGAAAATGTTACAAATTACGGTGACTAGCTGTTCTTCGTGGTTTATAATTCAGGGCACCTCAGCTACTATATAACTTGTAGTTAAACTTATTTATAAATATATGACCTCATACAAGCATATGTATGAGAACTAAACAAGCTGTCACTCTTAAGTTTACGTGTCCATCGCCACGAAGACCGCGGAAACTGGATCAGCACAGGCATCCTGGGAGCAGAGGTCAATCATGACCCGACTGCAGGACCAGTTTCTTTTTCCTTTTCTTCTTTTAAAATTTTATTAAAGGTCTTTAGAGAGCAACATCCAGACCCCAGACCCAGCTGCCGAAGAGATCCTGTTAAAACCAGTTTTAGTACCAATGCTGCAGCAACAGAATCAAGGGAAACAAGAGAACGATTAGAATGCCCTCGCCCTGCCCCAATGCCTTGTGGGAGAGGACTGTCACTGTGATCTTAGGCAATCCCTTAGGTTCTTGGAAAATTCAACAGCAAGATTACAGAAGAAAGTCCCCAAAGGAAAATACAGGATTTTCTGCTCTACTAAACATTTTAAGACCCAAACAACTAGTTAGAAAAATCAGATATGTGACATTTGTACCCCATGCATTGGGGTTACACTGGAATGAAATGGAGAACAGCAGGACCCTAAGGATAAACACCTTACAAACCCTGAGATAAAGAACCCTGTGCCCACTGCTCCATCTCACTAGTCTGGCCTTTTGCTGGTTTCCAGCTGATGATGTGGAGGGTCTCACTGCCATCCCCAAAGTGCCTGCTCCCAACTAGGAACTCTCACCTGTCATGTAACAAGTAACAGTTAGGTCATTTTCAACCTCAGTTTAGAGAGAACTGGCACTTTAATGTAAACACTTACTGTTCAAAACCATTACAATAAGCATATTCTTCAGCAGTCCATCCGTGTGAATCTAGCGAATCGGCATTAACACGTTTCTCAAGAAGCAGCTTGACTATGTCCGGTGAGTCATGATACACAGCAAGTGTGAGTGCTGATCTAAAATAAAAGAGACAACTTCACCCTTAGGAACTTAGTTAGCTTAACTTAAACAGTTAATTTGATCTATTTTACCAAGTTAATATCCTGCCCACCCCTGGAGTACTGACCATTTACATGCTTGAGTGCTCATCTTTGCAAATTACCTCCAAGGCCAAAACAGAGGGACAAAAAAGAAGCCTCCTGTCCTACTTGGGTAGCACATAGTAGAAGTTGCTAATTTAAAGTTCTCTGATGGAGAAGGATGCTGAGGTCACTTATCTGAAGTAGGTAAAGATTTAAATAAAGGATTCCCCATTTCTTCCCTCATCTGAAATACAATACTTTAAAATCAGCTAGAGGTCAGGTAAGGAGAAGCTGTTTGCAGGCTGAAAACAGTAATATGAATAAAAAAGGCAATAAAAATAGTCACGGCTGCAGTTAATCACGCTGAGAAGCATGTGCCTGGCACTAACCTGAACAGTCTACGCATGGTCTGTCTTACGCACAACCCCCCTTGAAGGATGTACTACGACCCTCCTTTACGTGACAGGAAACATACTGGTTGGTGATAAGTCATGTCCCCCAGGTAACACACCTGGCCAGCAGGAGAGCTGGGAATTCAACCTCGTCTGACTCTAAAGCCCAGCTCTTTCCTCTATCATCCACCTAAGACTTGTCTTCTTTAAAGGGAATGTTTATTCAATAATTAAAGCTATTTTTCTTCCTTCTACCATTATCAATTAAAAATAAAAACATCAAACTGTACTAGAAATGAAAAAGGATAAAAACTGACGAGCCCACAGTATCTGGTCATAGTTACTCTCTTAGTGATACTCACTCAGTGATAACCTAATAACATCAGTATCCTTCAAAGAAAGTAATTTAAAGCAGAGTCATCCAAAAAGCAAAACAAACTCCTCTTTGTTTAATATGCATCTTTTCAGAAAAAAAAATATACCAAGAAGAGGTTAAAACAAATTATAAAAGAATGAAGAAATTCAACACTGTCTCATAAGGTAAATAAAAACTAGAGTCCATACTAATAAAACTAAAATGAAACCCCTGAACTATTTTAAGACCATATGACCAAAAAAATCAGGTTGCAAATTACATCAGTCACTATCATAAAGGAAGATGAATCCTGCTGCATACTGTTCTTTGTGACACCAGGCAGAATAATTGCTTTTCTACCTAACTGATGATGTGTTGATTCTAACTTAATCCTCTTCTTATTAAGTTAATCTTTCAGATTGGCTGTTACTATTCTAGAACAACATTAAGATTAAACAAAAAGAGAGAGAGAGAGAGAACAAACTATTGTACCTTTGCAGCTTGTCAACTGCATGTACATTTGCCCCGTTCTCCATCAAAAATTTGACCATTTCTTCTTTGTTTTTCCTGACGGCGAGTAAAAATGGTGTCATGTTATACTGTAAAATAGTAAAAACAGTTGACAATGTACAAAATTACATATAAATTTCAAAACTGAACTTAAAAACTTAAATCTTTGAACTTAAACATACACTATAAAGTAAATAAAAAGTAGCCCCTTCTTCCTCGCCGCTCTGTGCTCCTTCTCTTTAAAAGGTTCCTCCTTGACCTCATCCAAAGTTTCCCTGTGAAGTCACTCTCTGAAACCCACTTCAGACATTTGCTGGTTCCAAGAACCTTCGCTTCTATTGCAGCGTGTGTCAGGCATTCTCTAGTTACCTTACTGCTCAACTACTACTCCCGACACTCTAAACACTGCTCCAGAGAGAGAACCATTTAGCTGCTGAATCAACTACATTTCTAAGGAGCCACGCTGAGGAGAAAGATACCATACTGTCTGCAACATGCATAACCTATCCAATTACAACTACGACTGATCTCATAAAGCTTGCAGACATTCCAATGGGAATATGACTACTTGCATGTAAAGAAAAAGTTTTTCTTAAACCAACTTATAAATTCTAATTTGAAAAATTCCATCCCACTCTTAGGGATTATTATAAAATATGAAGTAGACTATAAATTAATATAGACTATCTTTAAAATCTTGAAATATTTATCAAAATATACAACAGGAATTGTAAATTCAAATGCTTACAGAGGCAACATAGGTGGCCCGAGTAAGTGAAGGTCACAAGTGAGGACAGCAAACTGGAGAACACACCCCCCACCGAGAAGGGGCCACCTCTGCAGACCACACAGGCCTGGGCTCAAGGGGGACCAGATTTGATTCTTTAGGAGAAGTTCTGAAGTGTAGATTTCTGCACAAGTCTCCTAAATTTTAAATGTTGACTCAATGTGTGGAGACAAACTGAACATATCCAGGGCCATGTTTAGTCTATAGCCCACTTGTGTTTTTATGTTTGCTGTGTTTCCCAAACAGTTGGGTATAAATCAACTATTTGTATGTAAAACCTTGCCTTTCTTTAGAATCATACGTCTTACACACAAAAACACTGGGCCCCAACATGTAATAAAGATTGTGATTAAGACTCATAATACCCACTTCAAAAATGTTTCCAATGCCTACTAAAACTACAATCTATCTGTATCTAATTCTCCCTGATTGTTAATCAAATGGATAATTAGGATTAATGATTAAGAGGTATAAACAATCAGGCATAAAATAAGGTACAAGGATGTACTGCACAACATGGGGAATAGAGCCAATAGTTTATAATAACCGTAAGTGGAGCATAATCCTTAAAAATTTGTGAAACACTCAACTGTATACCTGTAACATATAATATAGTACATCAACTATACCTCAATTAAAAAAATATATTGTAAGATAAATACACTTTAAAAAGGCTCATAATAACTGCTTCAAGAATTTTTCCAATGCCTACTAAAACTACAATCTACCTGTATCTAATTCTCCCCAATTGTTAATCAAATGGATAATTAGTTCATGAGATGGCCGAAACTAAATTATTAGAACAATTCCAATTTGTTACTAATGTCATGGGTCTTGATGTTTAAAACTGCCATCTTGCATGGTATACTTATATATAATGCAATATAACTCAGCCATAAAAAAGAATGAAATAATGCCATTTGCAGCAACATGGAAGGACCTAGAGATTAACATACTGAGTGAGGTAAGTCAGAAAGTGAAAGAGAAATCCCATAGGATATCACTTAACGTGTGGATTCTAAAAATGCGATACAAATGAACTTATTTACAAAACAGAAATAGACTCACAGACATAGAAAACAAACTGATGGTTACCGAAGGGGAAAGGGGGTGGAAGAGGAATAAATTAGCAGTTTTGGACTAGCAGATACAAATTACTACATATAAAATACATGAACAACAAAGTCCTACTGTATATACTAGAGGGAACTATACTCAATATCCTGTAATAAACCATAATGGAAAAGAATATGTGTGTGTGTGTGTGTGTGTGTGTGTGTGTATCTGACTAAGAATGTATATATAACTGAATAATACATATAACTGAGTAACTATATATATAACTGAATGAGAATATACATAACTGAGTAAGAATATATATATAACTGAACAACAATATATATATAACTAAGAATGTATATATAACTGAATAAGGATATATATAACTGAATAAGAATATATAAATATAACTGAATCACTTTGCTGTACACCAGAAACTATCACAACACTGTAAATCAATTAGACTTTAATTTAAAAAAAAAACTGTCATCTTGATTATGCTAGAGCTCAGTGAATCTAACAGATATATTGCAAGAGTCCGTTACACAGCTTTAACCAAAAGAAGGCTCATGATTTCCTATTATTGCGATCAGAAAAACCCTGTTGACCTAATGACCTGGATGGGAACAAAAGGTGCAAAATCTTTAAAGGGTCCGACTCTACTTATTGAATCACTCACCACAAGCAAGTTTCTAAGACTGAGTGCCACTGAATGATCAGTGGTTAGAAAGGAAAAGGAGCTATTCTTCCAGGCAATAGATACTGCCAGTAATATTGCCAATAAACTCCTCAGTCACAGAGGAAGAGACGGGTAAAAGTCAGGCTAACATGGCTGGAAAGCAGAGCACTGAAAGCAGTAGCATCTATCAAACCCCCGCTCTTCAAGAGATGTCTTATTTTTGAGATCTGTGAATTTACATGCATTACACGAATCCATTCAATAGTCCTTAACCAAGGGTTGTATCAGAATCTCAGGGAAGTATTTCTAAATACCTGCGTCTAGACCTGAGTACATTTATTCAATCAAAATCTTCAGGGGAGAGCCAGGAGAAAAAGCAGGAGGACCAGCTGCGCCATCACTTGCTCCCCACCTACAGCCACAGCCCCGCAGGGGAGCTGCACCAGGCTGAGCGTGGAAGACCCCAAGGTGAAGGTGTACGTGGAGGGCCACGTGGCCACCAGCACAAGCGAATGCCCCTGCTGGCTGTCAAACAGGACCTGACCTCACTTGCCCAGATTCGAGAACCTGGGATCCTGGGGTGCTCAGGGCCTGTGGCTTGCTGCCTCCCCTGCCCAGGTGCAGTCACCCAGCTCCCCCTGCTGGGTACTGGGTTCCTTCCTCCTCCCACCCATCGCCAGGCAGGCACCCAGCCCCTGCCATCACTTCACTCCCCGCAAGCCTTCATCTTCTGTAGGCTCTGAGCCTACCACCCACTCCCAGGCACTTCCTAATGGGAAGTTGTTCCTTCTGGGGTACAAGTGTGGCTGGGAGACAGAGCTCTGCCCTTTCTGTGGGCACTACCTCTAGCCTCTGGCCTTGGCTTTGGAGTTGTTTCCATGATAACAGGGCCTGATGTATTGTATTCAGTAAACATATTACTATAAATAAAACACCTATAGCTAAAAAAGACCCTGTATTTCAAATATCTTGTAAATAAAGTCAGTTGAGCTATACCTCGTTTATCGCCTCGATATTTGCATCATAGCGGAGCAGCTCTGCTGCAACTGATGTATTTCCAGCCAAGACGGCGTAATGCAGAGCAGTGTTTTGAAAGTCGTCCGCAAGATTTGGGTCAGCACCCTGTTCCAGCAGGATACTGACACACGCTTCTTTCCGGCATTGTACAGCCTGTTGGTATCGCAGCAAGAAACAGACTGTAAGTGCCAGGCATTCCAAGTTAACATTCCTCAA
This sequence comes from Camelus bactrianus, assembly GCF_048773025.1. Classification (NCBI taxonomy): domain Eukaryota; kingdom Metazoa; phylum Chordata; class Mammalia; order Artiodactyla; family Camelidae; genus Camelus; species Camelus bactrianus. The sequence continues at coordinate 91,855,320 of NC_133546.1, forward strand.
GTCCCAGCAGTTCATTATATTTAAAACAGGTAAATTCATTTTTATTCTAAGTAATTAAATCAAATCCATCTCACATGGACACGGTTGGCTGCTACACACCTTGATGAGAGCTGTCTTGCCTTCCTTGTCACGAGCATTCAGATCACAACACCACCCTATAAGGAGAGTCACCACTGGTGACTGGCCGCTGGTGCAGGCTAAGTGTAGGGCAGTCCTGTGAACGTAAGAGGACTGTTTAGGAAATTAGAGCATACTAGTTCAAAGATACAGTTACTCACGTAATTGTAAACATTCAACAGCATGCTATTCCTACCCCTTTAAAACTAACATTTAGTCTTATCTTAGTTCTTTCTATGGGGAAAGAACAGTATTTATTAGCTCTTATTACTCACCACATTAATGGAAGAACTACCTGTTTGAATAGAAAGGGCATGCCGTTGAGATTCAGCTCAGCTTGGGTCTGACTTCTACTTTAACACTGTCACTTATTAGCTCTCAATTAGCCTGTCTGTGCCTCAATTTCCTCATCAACAAAATGGGCATGAATTAGTAGTTATCTTACAGGACCCCACTGTGATGCTTAAATGAAAAGCTATGCAAAATGTCTGGCAGTTCCTTGCACAAAATAACAGCTCAATAATTGTTAGGTAATATTATAATTGTTACCATTACTATTTTACAAAGACAACATTTCAATTCAGTAGAATGATAGTATATCTACTTTGCTGCTGCAAGGATGCGAGAGAACACTGTACTTCAATGATTCTAACATGCTCATTGTCTCACACTTCAACATCTCTGACATGGGAAGGCAATTTAAAATTCATGTCTTACAACCTTATTTGGCAGCTCCTCCCAGGCCCACCCCGCCCTGCCCCGCCGCTGTTACCTGTTGTTCCTGTCTGTGCTGTGCACAAAATTCTTCTTACGTAACAGCAACACCTCCACTGTGTCCAGATCACCAAGATATGCGGCTTTGTGGAACTTCTTTAGTTCGTGCTTACGGATGGGATACCTAGGCACGGGGTGCTCATGATCCCTGCGCTCTCTCTGACGGGCGCTGAAGCCCACCCAGCTCACAAACTTAGCGAGTCTCTTCTTCATTTGGCTTATCACCTTCCGACACCGCTCACTTCCCTCCTGGCCTCTTGCCGCCTCCCGATCTCAGCGCTGGCGCTACAGAAGAGCCACAGAGGTCTCGCTTCCACACCTTGGCTGCGAAGCTCAGCGGCTCGGAATGTTTCGTCCGGAACAGTCGTAGCCTAGCAACAGCACTGACCCTCAACTGTCCCTCCAGAGCCAGCATCCCTATGAGAGCGCACAGAGGCCCAGAGGCCCGGTGCGCACGTGGGAGCCTAATGCATTTCAAATCTCTCCAATTGCTTGTGGGCCATTTTGGATTCCTTTCAAATGTTGGTGCTAGGTGGCTGAGTGTTTTGGGACATTTCCAAAAGTGAGGCTTGCCCCTGAGAAAGTCATGTTTGTATGCAACTGTGGTTAGAGTGGGGTGGAACCAAAGGATGCTGAAGGCCTAGTCCCCCAGAGAGCTCCCCACCAAAAATTTCTATCTCCTTATCCCTCAGTTTATTCCTTTCCCCATCCCTCTGGGCCCCAGCCAGTCTCCAGGGAACTTAGCAGATGCAAACAGCAGAAAGCTGTTTTCATGGTTTCAGAGATTGTGGCAATATGTATCATTAAGTACAAACTTGAGAAACCAACACACGCTCTCGATGAAATGAAAACATGTTTCTGCACGCCTGCTGACCCTGCTCTGTGGCTCAGCCTTATGTTTACACGCTTTCTTCTCTTTATTTTATTTTTTGCTTTTATTTCCACCAATTAAATCTTGAATCAATCCAAGGCTTATTTGGGAGCTTGGTATAACATTTGAGAACTTTTTAACCACATAACTATGAAAACACCACATCAGTTACTCAGCAAGGCCATGCTGCTGGCTGACCACTGGCAGGAGGAATGGAAGGCAGGGCAGGCCTCTTCTTCCTGCCTAACTCCATCCTTCCTCCCTCAGCTGGCTAATTATGGTTTCTGGCCCTGCCAGGATCAAAACTGCAGGGGGCGGTAGAGTTCCTAAGTGGCTGACCCTCCTGGGAGCTGGTCTTGAGTGGACTGGACCTGGCAAGTGTTTTGAAGCTGACTCTCTCAGGGGCATTTCTGTGCCCATACCTGCCCTCACCTGCAACTCCCCTGACCTAAGTGAATGTGGTGTTACTAATTTACCCTTTTAACCTATCTTTTCTATTAGCATACACTGTTATTTCCCTCATCTTAAAAAAAAAAGATGCGTTCACCCTCCAGCTGTGGCCCCATCTCTCTGCTCTCCGGCACACACGCCTCCTGCCCCTGCAAAGGAGCTGTTCCCATTCGCTTCCTCTGATTCCTCTCATTTTCCATCCAAGCAAGCATGTCCACTGATTGCAACTGCTCATGACAGGGTCACCCACCACCCACCAGGTGCTGACTCCACGGGGAACTCTGTCCTCTCCTTGCACGGCCCGGCAGCCACACTTCCCACCGCTGCTCTCCCCGACTTCCTCAAGCCCTTTCCTCACGGGGCTTCCCAGGCCTCAGGCTGCTCTGGTTTCCTCCCACAGCCCTGGCCGGTCTTCTCAGTCCCAGCCCCTGAATGCTGGCACACAGCACCCCTGAGGCTGTCTTCTGGCCTCTACTACTTTCTGCTGCTGCCCCCATCAGCCTTAGGGCTTTATGTATTCTGTAGAAGTTGACAACTTCCAAACTGCTATTTCCAATCTAGACCTCCCTCCTGTATTCCAGACTCAAATACCCATTGCCTCTCAACGTCATCTCTTGGAAGTCTAATAGGACTTCTCCTGGGCCGGCCCTCACCTGTCCTGCCCTCTCCTGTACCTGCCCTCACCTGGGCCTGCCCTCACCTGGGTCTGCCCTCGGGTTTGCCCACCCCTGGGCCTGCCCTCTTCTGGTCCTTCCCTCTCCTGGTCCTGCCCACTATCTCCCTGGCCTCCCCTCACATGGCCTGCCCTCTCTCCTGGGCCTGCCCTCTCCTGGGCCTGCCTCTCCTCGTCTAGCCCTCTCTCTCCTGGGGAAGTAAGCCAGAAAGAGAAAGAAAAATACCATATAAAATCACTCATATGTGGAGTCTTAAAAAAAAAATATATATATATATACACATATAAATACAAAACAGTAACAGACTCATAGACATAGAATACAAACTTGTGGTTGCCAAGGGGTGGGGTGTGGGAAGGGACAGACTAGTAGTTCAAAATTTGCAGATACTGACAGGCATATGCAGAATAGATAAACAAGAATATACTATATAGCACAGGGAAATATATACAAGATCTTATGGTAGCTCAGAACAAAAAAGAATGTGACAATGAATATGTATGTTCATGTGTAGTGAAAAATTGTGCTCTACACTGGAAATTGACACATTGTAAACTGACTATAACTCAATAAAAAAATGTTAAAAAAAAAGTGCTCCACTCAGACCTACGATTACATGCTGATCTTTCAGGGACAAAGACTAGGTTGGAACCTAAATGTGCAGACTGGGAGAGAAAAGGGATTTCAACTACTCTGACCACTTCCTGTTGAATGAAACAGAGAAGCCAAGCCCTCACATTTCAAAGGGTGACAGGGAGTCAGGGGCCCGGTACGCCCTCTCCCACCTAGGCCTGGGTGGGAACAGTGGGCAGCCCCGGCCAGGGCCACAGGCAACAGTAGCCTCAGCTGTGCCCATCTGGACAGACAGACTGGCATGGCCCCACGGGCTCTGGGACTGCAAGCCCCATGGTGGCCATGGGGGTCATTACCATTCTGGGCCTCTGTGGCCTCTCTGAACTCACCCCTCCCCAATCCCATCTTTCAGGGAAGGATCTACAAACCCAGCCAGAGGGGATGCAGGACAGTGGGGCAGAGAAGAAAGTTCATTCCAGGCATCTCCCAGCCTCCCTGCAGCCCCACTCTCTGAACCTGAGCCCATGTCAGTGCAGAGACCCCTCCCACCTCTGCCTCCTCACATCAAGAGTGACCTATTCTTTGGAGGATGAGGGTGGGGTCAGACCTCAGTCTCTGGCTGTGACTTTGACATCCAACTGCCTCCTCTCTGCCCCACCCACCCTGCTGCCTGTCACATGGCCCCTCAGGTGCCCCTTCAGTCTCCCACCTGCACTCCTGCCAGGAAGCTCCCTTCCTCCCTTAACCCCTCCAGACTCTCCTGGAGCTAAAGCCTGGACCCACCTCTGCCTCCTGCCTTGGCCAGGCCAGCACTGTTACCCTCCCTCCATTTCAAGGTGAAGAAACTGAGGCTCAGACAGGGTCACAGTGAGGAGGCGGGAGTACCCACCCCTGAACTCACAGACTGACCCCAATCTCATGACCCTGGGGTGACCTGCCCTGCTCAAGGAGAGGGTGCTGGCCGTGTGCCAACCGCTCACACCGGGAGGGGGGGCGCCCCTGGCCCGGGTGAGCGGGGATGCAGCAGAGCTGTCCTGGCCTCAGGAAGCCAGCACCGCCCACCCTGGACTCGCCCCCATGTGAACCCTGGGAAGTTCCTTCTGCCTCTAATTTCAGTTTCCCCATCCTTCCTAAAGCCCCTGGCTGGCCATCGCCCCATGCAGAGCTAGGCCAGCAGGTGGAGAAGGGAGATTGAAGTCTGGACCCCAGTGTCCACCCGGCCTCCTGGTGCCAGCACCTCTGCTCTGCTGTCCGTGCACATGCTGGCCTCCTGCCCACAGGGACTCGTTGCTTCTTGTTGCCTGGGCCCAGCAGTGACCCAAGGTCGGTCACTGTTCTGCAGTCCCCTCCTGGCGTCCTTCCTGACAGGTCTTCTAGGCACAGCAGGAGCTGGGCATGGGTGGCCTCCTGGTTAAGAAGGCACCATGAACATCTTTCTTTTCTAATAGAAAGGCAGTGACTTCAAGAAAATGATACTTCGGGTAATCTAGGAAATAAAAGATAAACCTTCACAAATCCTGTTCCTGGAGTCTCAAGATCCTGGTAAGATGGGAAAAAAAAGCTTGATAATAAACAATGAATTCAAACCCTAGTAGTACGCTACTTTACAGTATCATGTGCAAACATCTGACTTTCCAGTCTTGGAGTGGCCCATTTGGGACACTAAATGAACCAAGGTCACCATTTTTTTCCACTATTTTATAGGTTGTTATGCACCTGAATTATGTGTATCCATGACACAGAAGGTAACATGAACATGTAAACAATAATAGTATACACCAGAAACTGACAAGCGTAACTATACACAAAATATTTAGAACAAAATGACAATGACACCACTACACATTAGCTTGTGGAACCTCAATAAAAATTCATAAGCTGAGAGTATCTAGTGAGTAAACAAGAAATACCAACCAAGCTACGATAAAACAAAGAAAAGTAGTACAGAAAAGAATGTCGTAGAAAGAAACGAGAGACAGAAGTTTTAAAAAATCCTCAATTCGTCTCTGAAAAGATTAATAAAGTAGAATAATACTTTCCTACTAAGAAAAAACAGAAGCACACATAACATATTAACAGGTTAACACTTTAAGTCAGCCAGTTTATAAATCTCCGCCATCTTTGTCGCCTTCCTGTCTGCCCCTCACCCGCATGTTCAGACAAACTGTTCATGCTGTTACTTCTACCACCGTGTTCTCATACGCCCACTCCTTTCACCCCGGGGGCCCTTCCACACCTCGACTGCACTCCAGCAGCCGCCCCTTCGTTACACTGTCCAAATCTTGCCTTCCTCATTCCCTTTTATACCAATACTAGAGCTCTCTTCAACACAAAGCCAAACACATCAGTCTCACTCACAAAAGCCATCAAAGACGCCTATTTTTTTAAAAGCAGAATGTCAGCCAACCTCTGACCCTAAGTAAACACAGGAAACAGTCTGCTACACCTTCTCACCTCCCACTTCTGTATCACTGGGTCATCTCCTGCTCCGAGGGGACCAGCCAGGCGCTTTCACAATCATATTCCCCTCAGCCTACAGGACACTTCCCTTGCTTCTGCCTCTCAAATTCCTATTCATCATTCCAGTCTTAGTCACATCTTCCATGAAAGTAACTCTGATCCATCAGTTACAAATACTTCCCTAATTTCCCACAATCCTTTGCCACTCTTACTGTACCTCTTTTGTAAAACACAATTCTACCTGCATTAGAAGTTTTAATTTACATTATCTGTCTCCTTCAAGAGACTGCAGTTCTTTGGGTGATGACTGTGTTTTAGCCATCTGTGTGTAACCTTTAGGAACTAGGACAGTGTCCTGTAATAAGCAAATACTCCAGAACTCTAAAGTGTACAGTCAGAATTGGATCTGACAGTAAATGGTAATAACGAGACTATTACTGAGAAATTTATCTTCACTGGAATTCAACGAACTGACTTCTCCAGACATATTACCCACAAATCACTATAGTGATCTTGGGGAAGCATTCTTCCTACATTTTCCTCAATCTTTCATGTAATGTCTGCAGAAATTACTTTCATAACAATAAACTGAAAAATAAAAATGCAATAAATGCAACAAACCTAACAGCCAAATTGGCTGAACACATACTGACACTACAAAAATAGTAATTAAGGTTTAGCTGAATTAAATATGAAAAAGCCAAGCAAGCGTTTATGGAAGTTCCAGAAACAAATAATCTACACAGAATTAGGGTAAAGGTATTTAAAGGAATGTGTTGGCTAAGGAGTCCAAGAAATGCGTCAGTGTGTTAAAAGGGTAAAACAATCCAAAAATCACCTACCAAGTGATTCTCTGAACCTCAGGAGGGCTATTTGAAAACATCAAGTCATAGGAAAACAATCCAATTCAAAAGCGGGCAAACAATTTTAATGGACATTTCTCCAAAGACGACATACAAATGGCCAGTAAGGCCAAGAAAAGATGCTCAGCATCACTGATCATTAGGGAAATGCCTATCAAAACTACACTGAGATGCTACCGCACGCCCACTAGGCTGGGCACGATCAAGAAAACAGACTACGACAAGGGTCAGTGAAGACGTAGAGCCTTGCAACCCTTTGTGCACCGCTGGCAAGAATGTAAAATGATACACCACTATGGAAAACGATATGGTGTTCCTTAAAAAATTTAAAAATAGAATTACCACTTAATCCAGCAATCCCACTTCTCGGTGTATACCCAGAAGAATTGAAAGCAGGGACTCAAAAAGATATTTGCACACTCATGTTCCTAACAGTATTATTCACAATAGTCAAAAGGTGGAAGCAACCCACGGATGGATGAATGAATGGATAAACAAAATGTGGTATATACATAAAATTGATTATTATTTAACCTTAAAAATGAATGAAATTCATTTACAAAAATGAACTTATTTACGAAACAGAAAAAGACACACAGACAGAAAACACATTTATGGTTGCCAAGGGGGAAAAGGGGTGGGAAGGGATAAACTGGGAGTCTGAGACTTGCAGATACTAACTACTCGATAAATAGAATAAATACCAAGATTCTTCTGTAGAGCACAGGGAGCTATATTCAGTATCTTGTAGTAATCTATAATGAAAAAGAATATGAAAAATAATCTATGTATATGTATGACTGAAACATTATGCTATATGCCAGAAACTGACACAATATTGTAAACTGGCTATCATTCCATTTAAAAAAACAAAAAGGATGAAATTCTGACATGTGCCACAACATGGACCAATGTTGAAGACGTAATACTAAATGTAGTAAGCTAGACAAAAAGGGACAAATGTGGCTTGACTCCACTTATACAAGATACATAGAATAATCAAATCTAGAAAGGAGAATGCTTAATGGGGCTGAGTCGGGAGGAGGGATGGGGAGTAACCGTCTAACGGGTACAGAGTTTCAGCTTGGGAAGCTGACATGGTACTGGAGATGGATGGTGGTGGATCGCACAACAATGTGAATGTACTTATTGCCACTGAACTGAATATTTAAAAATGGCTACAATAGTGAATTTTATGTTATGTATATTGTACCACAATTTTATAAAATCAGTAATTTTTTACTATCAAGTAATGTCATGGAAATTATATATCTGTGACAAAGACTTAAAATTCTAAACTGTCAAACTTTGCTGCATTGTGCTAAAATTATATAAATTCAACACAGAAAAACTGGCTACTACTTACTGACTAGAAGCCCACTTTGCTGTTGTTCAGCACATTATAATAATTTTTAGGGTGTTAGTAGGTACCTCATTTATAATAACCAAAACACAAGTACAAAAACATAGCCAAAAAATTCATCAGGATCAGTGAAAAGCACCTAAGTTCCTGTACAACGACCTCTCCTGACAATTAGCAGCACAAAATCACAACGGTTTCTTTCACTTCCTACTAGAAGCCCTTGAAAATAAAGACAAAATTGGGATCACTATTAAAGTGGATAAACAGTAATTATGCAGGTCAATGTAATTACTATTTAACAGATACAGTTATCATTCAACATTTTTTAAAACATGGGGTCCACGGAAAAACAAATTGTCAATTATACTCAAGAACTTACGTTCATCTTGATGTGTTCTCTCTGGAAGCTTGCTTTGCAGTCTCTAGGAGGTGAAAGGAACACTTCATCTCTCTCATCCACCAATATCTGAATTAACATATTTTAAAGATAAAACCCAAGAAACAACAAAGTTATTAAGAGTGATCTCTGTCATTTAGATGAGACTTGCTCTGTATACAGAAAGCATCACTAGTTGCACTTGAATAGATTCAAAATACCAAACTGTGCCCCACTTTCGCTTCCGTTGTGCCACCACAGTCAATCATGACATTCTTTAGGCAAAGAAATGAAGATTAGGATTAATCCAAACTTGCAGTAAGGGAATAAAATTCATACTGGGTTATGAGAAAGAGGGATGGGTGGGAATAAAAAGGACATGACAGGTCTATCGTGACAGCATAGTGCACAGCCTCAGGTGTGGCCTCTCCTCAACACGCAGCTGCAGGATCCCCTACTCTGCTGAATTCTGGATTCTTACACCCCCATAACTGATGTTCCAAAGGCTTAATACAAGCTGAAGCTGATCTTCATCTACCCCTTCTACCCAAATCTGCTCCTTTCCCTGAGGTTCCTCACAGGCTCATGTCAACCTGAAGTTCAGAGTCATCATTAATCCCCTCTCCTTCACCCCATACCACATTCAAATGATCAGTAAGTTCTCAAATCCACCTCCTCTCACTCCACGACCACTGCCACGCCCAGCTCACGTCCTCACTGAGTCACACCTGTACTACTGCAGTACCCCCCAAGTGCTCTCTGCTTCCGGTGTTCCCTCCTCCTTCTCCACCCTCCTCTCATAGATCCTCCTTGGGTCCACAGAGCAGTCTTTATGAAACATAGTATCACATCAGCTCCTTGTTTAAAAACCTTCAGTTGATTCTGTGTGAAATCATTACCAGTCCTAATTCTTTATAGCATGTCTTACAAAATCTTTCCAAATCTGGATCTAACTTCTGTCTCTAGCCTCACCTGCCTATACATGGACAGTTGTGCCCCCGTAGGGCTGCCGGTTCCTCTCCTACAAGCTCGCATTTCTTCACATCCATGTGCCTTTGCAAATGGCCATCTCACTCCCTGGGAGGACCTCCTGCTTCTCCACTCCCTATCCATGCCATAGGTACTTTTACTTACGCTTCAAAATTAGGTTCATGGTGTCATCTACACATAAGTTACAAGGGAAAAAAGAGATGTCGGGGTAATGCAGAGACTAAAAGAGGGTAAGAGCCTACACAAATGCTCTGTGGAATAGTGTTCCTGGCCTGTTTCACAATCATACGGCTAGAAAAAAACAAGAAGCCAATAGGAACCATTTTTTTTAATTAAAAATAGGACACCCCTAATCTGTTCCCAGCTAGGTGACAGTGTTTAAAAACTGATACGTAACACTTCACACCCACGACGATGGCTACCGTCAAGAAAACAGGAAACAACATGTGTTGGTGAGGATGTGGAGAAGCTGAAACCCTGGTGCACTGCCAGTGAGAATGTAAAGTGATGCAGCCATTATGCAAAATGGTACGGTGGTCCCTGAGACAATGAAAAATACAATTACCATTTAATCCAGCAGTATCATTTCTCAGTATATATCCCGAAAACTTGAAAGTAAGGACTCAAAAAGTATTTGCACACTCATGTTTGTAACAGCGTTATTCACACGAGTCAAAAGGTGGGAGCAACCCAAGTGTCCATGGATGGATGAACGTAAAAACTAAATGTGGTGTATACATAAAATGGAGTGTTACTTAGCTTTAAAAAATGAATGAAATTGTTATGTGCCACAACGTGGATAAATCTTGAAGATCTTATGGTTTAAGTGCAATAAGCAAGAAACAAAGAGGATAAATACTGGGGAGGGTATAGCCCAGTGGTAGAGCACACGCCTAGCGTACACAATGCCCTGGGTTCAATCTCCAGGACCTTCTCTAAAAATAAATAAATAAACAAACCTAATTACCTATCACCACCAAAAAAAAAAAAAAAAAAAAAAGACAAATACAAATACTGTTTGATTCCTCTTACACAAAGTATCTAGAGTAATCAAATGCATAGAGTCTAAATTAGAACGGTGGTTGCCAGGGAGAGGGAAGAATGGGAGTAATTAGCTAATGAGTTTGGGAAGTTCAAAAAGATCTGGAGATAAAAGGTGGTGATGGCTGCAGAACAATGTGAATGTACTTAATGCCACTGAAATGGTAATAAATTTTGTTATTTTACAATTGAATAGAAAAAAATTTTTGAAGAACTGATAGGACAAATTGTTGGCGAGAATGCAGAGCAACCACAACTCTCATACATCACTGGTGGAACGTGAAATGCCACAATCACTTTGGGAAAATGCCTGCTAATTGCTTACAAAACTGAACCGATGCCTACCCTGCGATATCCCAGCCCCACTCCTTGGCAGTAACTGCAGGGGAAGGAGAGCATTTCCGTACAAGCGTGGTCACAGCAACTGTGCTCGGAATAATCAGAAGCTGGAACTAACCCGGGTGTCAGTCACCAGGAGAACGGCGAAGCGGTGGTGTCTTCCTACAGTTAAACAGTGCGCAGCAGTAACAGGCACAAGGAGTGACACGTGCAGTGACAGAGATAAGCCTCAAAACCATTACGCTGAGTGAAAGGAGAATTCTACTAGAGTAGCTACTGAATGATTCCACTAATATGAATGAATAAAACAGGCAAAACTCATCCACAATGGAAAAAAAATCAGAAGTGTGGTTATCTCTGGGGGATGGAAGTTGGGACTGACTGTGAAGGGACTTCCTGGGTTGAAGGTGATGTTCTCTATTTTGTTGGGGACTAGGGTTACACAGATGTATGCATTTGTTAAAACTCAATAAATGCCACAATTAAAACTTGTGCATTGAATATGGTTATTTTACCTCCAAAAAATGCCACAAAGAAAGCAACTTTAGTTAATGACACGTGATAGAAATACTTACAGATAAAACGTACCCTGTCTGCAACTTACTTTGAGACATAAGAAATTAAGATGGAATGATGAAAACTTACAGTTTTATACATCAAATAAAAAAAGATTGGACTGATAAAATGGATAGGGGGCTAGACAGAAACATGACAAAGCACACAGAGTAAAATCTTACCTCTAGCATTGAAAAAGGCACCATGAATATCTCCTTTCTTTTCAAATAGTTAGGCAGTGACTTCTTGAAGCTGATACTTCTGAGTAATCTAGGAAAAAGGAAATGACAAACCTTCACAGATCTTTTTCATGGAGTCAGAAGATTCTATTAAGAATGAAAAAAAAAAACTCTGGATAATAAAAAATGAATTCAAACCCTAGAAGTATGTTACTTTACAGTATAACATGCAAATATTTGACTTTCTAGTCTTCGAGTGGCCCATTTGGGACTCTAACTGAACCAAGGTCATTCATTTTTTTCTACTTTTTATTTTAAAAGTTGTTTGTGAACCTGAATTATGCGTATCCATGACACAAAAGGTAACATGAATATATAAACAATAATAATATACACCAGAAACTGACAAGTGTAACTACACACAAAATACTTAGAACAAAATGACAATGAAACCACTACACATTCGCTTGTGGGATCTCAATAAAAATTCATAAACTAAGTTTCTAGGGAGTAAATGAGAAATAGCAATTAATCTACGATAAAACAAAGAAAAGTAGTACAGAAGAGAATGTCACAGAATCAACAGAGAAACAACAGAGGTTTTTAAAAATCCTCAGTTAGTCTTTGGAAAGACTAATAGAGTAGAATAATACTTTCTTACTAAGGAAAAAGAGAAGCACAAATAACACATTAACAGGTTAACAGATCAAAGAAGGAAAATATGTGATCATCTCAATAAATAGAGAAAAAAATCATTTGATAAAATGCAGCACAGCACCCGTTCCTGACAAAAATAAAAACAATATAAAACACTCTAATCCAAACTGGGAATGGAACTTTTGTAATTTAATAAAAAAAAAAAAAGCTGTTAAAATCCTACAATAAAAGCCGTAGTTAATATAAAATGGTAGACACATTCACTTTTAAATCAGGAACGACAGTGCACACTGTCATTGCCTCTTTTCAGTAAAACCCCAGAGCTCCTAGACCTCTGACAGGAGACTGAAAAAAGCATAAGATTGGAAAGGAAAAAAACTACCATGGTTCTCACAAAATATTACGGTCATAATAAAAATCTACACTATTTGAATGAAAAAATACTTCAGCCTCGTTGCTAGATATAAAACAACATGCTAAACTTAGTAACATGCACCAAAAGTAATCAGTAAAAAATGTCATTTCAAAAAATTTTCTTTAGAATGTTAAGAAGTTTAAGTATCTGGGAACAAATTTAAGAAAACACACAAGAGACAAGATGTTATATAAAGTGACAAAGCCTCACCAAAGAGCACAAAGGGCATTTTTAAAAGGCAACCATGGTGCTGGATGTGAAAACAATACCATAAAATGTCAATTCTCCTGGAATGAATCTAAATTCAATGCATTTCTTCATCAAAATCCTAGAAAATGTATTATTTATAAAGGTATGTGACAATGTGATTCCTAAACTGATATGAAATAGTAAGAGGCCAAGAACAGCCAAAGGGTTTCAAAGAAAAAGAATGACGAGGGAAGAATTTTCTTTCAACTAGTAAATCTTATTCTAAAGCTGTTTTCATTAAAATCTGTGGTATTAGTATAAGGAAAGAAAAATGACCAAAAAAGAACAGAATCCGCAGAAACATCTACGTGTATTTGGGAGTTTGGTGTATGGTATTAAAAATAAGGGAAGAAAGGACAAAATGACACGTGGATCATCAGTCATCCACATGGAAAAAATATATAAATCCCTCTCTTGGTCTGTTTACAAAAATAAATTCCAGATAAAATGTAAAAAACCAAACTATAAAACTCATATAAGAGGATATCCTTTATGCCATTAAAGTAGGAATGGAAATAAAAGTCACACACACAAAAACTTAACTTTAAAGGAAAATACTGATAATTAAAATGGAAATCACTGAAAACGAATTTAAAAAATATGCCATAACAGCATGGAAGGAGGCACCTCCAACATAAAAGAGCGCTTAGCATCAGAAACCCAGAAATAACAAGAACTTTGAGAAATCAGTGCAAAGGGCAAATCCTTACTAGGAAAACGGGCCAGTGATGTGAACAGATAGTTCAGGGACAAGAAAACCCAGTGTCATTGAACACATGGAAAGCGACGAAGTGTCATGAGTGATCAATGAGAACCATCAGAACTGGCAGAAATTAAAGTCCAAAACAACAAGGCTACGTGTCATGCTCCATCAAATAAAAAAAGACATAAGACGTCTAAATATTAGGAACATGCAAGGATGTGAAAAAACAGCAAACTAAAAACATGGATGAGGAGGATGGAAACAACTAAGAAATCAACTTGGCAAAAACCAGTGGAATTAAGCTACTCTACTGTCTAAAGAATCCCACTTCCGGGGATATTAAGGCACATTACTTAGAGAAACCTCACCTGAGGACCTAGGAGATATGCACAAAGATGTCCCATGGAGCAGTTTGTAACGGCCAAGGACTGCAGACAATCGGAACGTCCACGAATAGGGAAATACATGAACTGTGGCCGGTCAGTCAGTAGACTGCTTTTATTTATTTACTTTTTTTATTGAAGTATAGTCAGTGTACAATGTTGTGGTCAGTCAATAGACTACTGTATAAAGGTTAAAATGAATGAACTAGATCTATACATATAAAGATAGATAAAAATTAATAAAAAAACAATTTGCATTTGGATACATACAGTATATCATTATACAAATTTTTAAAATATATAAAACTGTATCTTGTGTTCCTTAGGTAAATGCACATATAGGGAAAATTAAAAACATGGATGGGAAGGAGAAACTGCCCAACTTCACGTGGGTGATAAGCTCAGGGGGACATAACAGGTAATGGGTGCTTTATTTCTAAAACAAACAACAAAACAACAAAGATAGAAGCCAGTACAGCAGAGTGTTCACATTTATAAAATTGGGTTGGTGGGTATACATGTACCTGATGTTCTGTACATTTCTATACATTTGAAATATTTCATAATTAAAATTTTTTAAGTGTGTCGGCAGTTCAGGAGGTGGATGTGGAAAACGCAGGTTACCGTTTCAGGAGTACTAACAGCAGAGGAAAGGAGACCTGATGGAGGCTTAAAAACAAATTTTAAACAGGGAATGTGCTACCTCTCCTCCTAGACTAGAGTTCATGTGTATATGCGTATACACACAGGTACGCGCATGTGTGCGCACACATTCATTTTCATTTGGCAACAGGAGAATACGAGGAAAAGAAGATCCAGGCAACACCTGCGCTAAGGCTCCTGGCTGCCATTCAGCCTGTAGGTCCCGGCACAGCAGGACCATGTGACATCAGTGCCTGCAAGTTAGAGTGTGTTTTGTTATTATTTTTATGGTATTCCTTTTTCTACATTTATCAAGTTGGCTATAATGGCTGTGAACCTTGACTAATAACAATGATGGACACGTGCTGTTTCTGATTTTACTGGAATAAACAAAGAAGAACTTTATCACAGCAATGGAGCCCATGCACCATGGAGTCAGACTGGGTTTAATCTCAGGTGCTAGCACTTACGAGGTATAAACTTAAGCAGGTAATTTAATATGAGTCTCCCTTTGCTCATTTATACAATGGTGAATGATTAAGGGAAGTTGACTCTTGCCTCCTCTACACCATTGGTCTCACCTGAATGCTTTCTTCCAGGTGGCAGCACTCCAGGCCTGGCAGCATCTCTATAACCCGGTTGGGGCTGAACGGACACAACAGCTCAGTGAACTGCTCTGCGACACACGGAGACGTTTGCAGCAATTCTTGACTTACAACGACATCTTCTCTAAAACAAAAAGCATTATGTAATCACATCTATAATTAAAGCTACAGGTAAAAAGTACGTTACCAAGACTGCTTTTTGGCCAGGTAAAACTGCAAATTACATCAGAGACCTTCTAAAGCATGGTATTTCTCATTTAAGTGGAAAAACAATCTTCAGTAACAATATTCAGCAGTGGCGCCTCTAAGTCATACTCACACTACAGGGCTAACTTTCTATAAATTGAATCTAATGGTATAGTTCCCTTGCGTAAAACACTTAGTAATTCTCCAGCACACAGAAGATTCAGTATATTATTTCTTAGCTTTACATATTAAATTGTTCACTGTAAGCCCCCAAACCCTATTTTCCAGTCTCTATACTTCTAACTTCTCCCCCCGACATATTTATAGCTTCATCTTCTGCTATCGCCCACACGTCATCCTCTGAAAATGCATGACGCTTTGTGCCTTTAAGTCTCTGCACACCCAGGACCCTTTATCTAGAACTCCTGCCCAATTCTCTGCCTAGACAACTGATACCAATTATTTAAGCCCAGTTCGTGCGTATCTAGGAACTCCTGTCTGACTCTCTCACACAGTCAATCCCTCTCTCCTCTTGTTCCTGCAGCACTTTTTTACTATGTCTGGTGTAGAGCTTTTAACACTGTACTGTGCTTATACAAGTGCTTCTCAGCTCCTATGAAAAAATTAAAGAAAACAATGTACACTTATCTGTGCCCCCCAGAGACTACCATACTGTGGGAGGTGGGGGGTGGGGGGCACAGTAGTGGGAAAATGAAGCGTGTCAGTGAATGAACTCCGCATCTCTGTCTCTTATGCCAGCTGCCTCCCACTCACTGCTGTGGTTTCCATCCTGTGTACGTGTCTCCTACTACTATTACTGCCACGTGGGGACCCTGGGTTGTGCTACGTGTCCCTGTCACCGTCCTGTTCCCTATCTCTACCACTCAGTGGCCATAAAGGTAGTGAGCAAAGCACTCTCCCAGCAATGCCGTGGTGGTGACGAGTGGAATACTAGCTGCATGATACATACAGTACTTCCAACTGAGCATCTCAGTATTCAACATTAATACAGCTATATTCCAATTAAGATTTTCCAAGAAAAATTCTAGTCATCATTAACACAATGTGAGGATGACAGAAGTCTGAATAAATTACATGAAACCCAAAGAGAATACCGTTGCAGCTACTACAGCAGAAGATATGGGGCGGGGGGGGCCTCTGTGGTTATGATGTCTAGGGTGAGTGCAAAATTTACCTGAAGTTTTTTAAGGACTGTTTCAATCTGTTTAGAAAAGTGAGTAGCAACCAGCTCTGCAGCTTTACCAGGCCTCAGGGACACAAGTTCCTGGAATGAAAGGCAAAGATGAAATGATCTTTAACATTAAATTTAAATAGAATTTCCACAGATGTGAAGCATGATCACCTCCTTCAAAATTTTCATGGGCTTCTACACTGCCTTTCAGGAGACCTCAACACAGGGCCTCAATTTTAATTAAAGGCATATTTAGCAAAATTTTAAAAGTACCATGTGAAAAACCTGATTTTGATATAAAAAGTATAATTCAGAATTCTTAGAAAATGAAAGCACTAAACATTCAGGACTTAGGTGACGACACCTACAGGATGAAAAGGAAAAAACACCTCCCCAAACTCCCCTCAGGGAATTTCATCCTTGATCTTAGAGCCCTAACTTTAAAGAAATGAAAAAAAGGAATATAGCTGCAATTTCTCTGGCTAAGAATTCTGAAATTTTACTTCTGATGCCTGGTGGATTTTGAAATCAGAAGTGTCTTAAGAAAGGAACTTAAGGTCATAACTCTAAGAGGTTGACCACTCTTGGTAAGGCCAATTTCTGTTGAATCTAAGACCTCCAATCTGCCCTCTCTTTGAACCTTCCTCAGTACCACTGGCTCTTCTTTTCTTCTTGAAACTCTTTTCGTGCTTGGTTTCTGTGACCCTGTTACACCTTTTCAATTGCATATTCTATTGCTAAAATGCAAAGATTGGCTACAGATCAACATATTATATTACCAAATAAAAATAAGTTATTATGACTGCAAAACTTATATCTAGTAATTTTATGATAGTATTTGTAGGTGAATAATAATTAGCTGATAGAAATAACTAGTTCATACCACTTTATACATCTCAAAACAGAGAAGGTAGTATCACAAATAAAGAAAATGTTACTACTGATCTTCAGACATTAAGAAAAAACTATTATGAATTAATGTTGAGAATCTGAATGGGTAAATTCCTGGAAAAGTTTAATTTACTAAGCTGATGTAAGAAATGGAAAAGCTGTGCTGATTTTTAACCACTAAAGAAGTTGAATAGTCAAAAATCTTCCCATATGGAACACTCTAGGCCCAAATAGCTTCACTCTAAGTCCTAGCAATCATTTAAGGAAGAACTATTCCCAACATTAAATCTCATAAAGAACAGAAAAGAGGGAAACTTCCTCAGCTCACTGTATAAGGCTAACAAAATTCTGATACCTAAACCCAACAGAAGATAAGAAAGAAAAGGAAAATCACAGATCAATCTTATCGTGAACACTGATACAAACAAACATCCTAAATAAAAACAAAACACAAAATGTATAAAAAGGATAATATACTAGGATCAAGTTACGGTTATCCAGAGTTCAAGGGTGCTTTAACATCAATAAAATTTATAACGACAACATAACGCCATTTGCAGCAACATGGATGCTCCTGGAGAATGTCATTCTAAGTGAAGTAAGCCAGAAAGAGAAAGAAAAATACCATATGAGATCGCTCATATGTGGAATCTAAAACACAAAAACAAAAACAAACAAACAAAAACAAAGTGTAAATACAGGACAGAAATAGACTCATAGACAGAGAATACAGACTTGTGGTTGCCAGGGGGGTGGAGGGTGGGAAGGGATAGACTGCGATTTCAAAATTGTAGAATAAACAAGATTACACTGTATAGCACAGGGAAATATACACAAAATGTTATGATAATTCAGAGAAAAAAATGAGACAATGGGTGTGTATATGTCCATGAATGACTGAAAAATTGTGAACACTGGAATTTGACACATTGTAAAATGATTATGAATCAATAAAAAATGTTTAAAAAATTTATAACGAAAATATAAGGGAGAAAAGGTAATGAAATTTATTCTTGAGAAAAACTGTTAGCATACTAGAAATAAAAGCCTTCCATAAAAATTTTATAGTAAATATTGCACACGTTAGAAATAAAAAATTTTTAATTATTAACAATAGCACTACTGTGCTAAAAAATATACAGTTGTGACAGTAAACCTAACAATCTAGAGATGAAAAATCTCTACAGAGAAAATTTAAAAACTTTATAGAAAGACAACTGAATAAAGGGTTATGCCAAATAGTCACTAAATAGAAGACTCATGATGTAAATATGTCAATTTAAACTGACATTGAATGACAGATTCAGTGCAACCCCTATTAGAATCAGAAGGTTAAAAAAGTTTTGTGGTGCAATTTGACAAGTTGATTCTAAAGTGTATTTGGAAGTATCAAAGGTCAAGAATAGTCAATACTCTCTTAAAGATATCAATAAAGTAACAATATTTAGGACAGTGTGGTACTGATGTAGAAACGAATATCAATCAAACAGAAAAGGGCCCAGAAAAACAGACCAAGCATATAGACCCTTGCTACACTCATGGTAAGGCCACACTGCTGAGCATGGGGAAAGGCAACCTTTCAAAATAACTGCTGCTGGGGGAGCTAGGCATCCATATTTTTTAAAATTATATGACTCTCCACCTCAAACCATATACAAAAACTGCTTTCGGATGGATGTAAGATTTAAAGATGGAAAAAAAAAACTTCTAGATAATAATATAGGAGTACTTTTCCTTTGATATGGAAAGAAAAAATTATTTTGACTACTTGAGAAAAAAAAAGTTTTTATTAAAAAGAACCATAGAAAAAAGCCAGAGAGAATATTTACAACAGGTATCACTGAGAAAAAGACTTAACATCCAGCTACATAAAGAACTCCTACAGATCAGTAAAGACAAGAGACATTCCACCAGAAAAATGAGCAGAAGACTTGAACAAGCACAGAAAGGAAATTTAAATGGCCAACAAACATAACAAGGCTACCAATCTCATGAATAATTAAGAATACATAAACTTAAAACATAATGAAATATTACACATACACTAGATTGACAAAATTTTAAAATCCAGCAAGAATACACAGCTAATGGCAAGGGGAGGAGGGTTGCCTTGGGGAAGCCTTTGGATTTGCCCCAGTCTTCCCTGTCTCCCCAACACCTGGCTTGTGGGCACCCTTTGCTGTCCCTGGTGGCAGGACACATATTTCCCAGTTTACTTACTGGAGGTTGGTGAGATGGGGTCAGCTGGTACTGGTCAGGTGACCCTCACCCCCCCGTGGCAGCAGAGGCCACCCCCAAGCCAGGCCACAAGGGAGACTGGAGCAAATAGGCCAGCTTCTCCAAGGCAGGCCCCCTCCCCCAGCTGCCCCCTGCTCCCTGACTACACCACACCCACCTCCTGGGAGCTGGCTGACCTGGGGACCTGCCTAGAGTGAACCTGGGGTAGCAGAGGCCACTCCCAGGCCAGGCCAGGCCAGGCCACAGGGAGATGGGAGCAAATGACTGGCTTGGAAGGGGCAGCCCCCCTCCTCCCGTCGCTGCTGCCTCCACTGCTACCATCCTCCCAGCCCCCTGACTGCACTGAGCCCATGGTATTACCAAAGTGGGTCCAGAGAGAACATATCTCAACATAGTAAAAGCTATTTGTAACAAACCTATAGCCAGCATAATACTCTACGGTGAAAAGCTGAAAGCCTTTCCACTAAAATCTGGAACAAGACAAGGATGCTCACTCTCACCAGCTCTATTCAGTACAGTATCAAAAATCCTAGAATAGCAATTAGACAACAAAAAGAAAGAAAAGGGATCCAAGTTGGAAGACAAGAGGTAAAATTGTCATTCTATGCGGATGACATGGTACTATACACAGAAAACCCTAAAGGCTCCGCACGAAAACTGTAAGAGCTACTGAAAGAATTCAGCAAAGTAGCAGGACACAGCAACAACATACAGAAATGAGTGGCATTTCTCTACATGAAAGTAATAATCCCTTTTAAAACCACCCAAAAACATAAAATACGTAGGAATAAATCTGACCAAGGAAGTGAAACACATCTGCAAAGGCCTACAAAACACTGACTAAGGAAATTAGAAAGGACTTAAAGAAATGGAAATATATCCCATGTTCTTGCATTGGAAGAATTAATATTGCTAAAGTGGCCATACTACCCAAAGCAATCTACAGATTTAATCAGATTCCTATCAAATTACCCAGGACATTTTTCACAGAATTAGAACAAATCATCCTAAAATTTATATGGAATAATAAAAGATTCAGAATTACCAAAGCATTATGGAAGAAAAAGAATGAAGCTGGAGGAATAACC
This sequence comes from Camelus bactrianus, assembly GCF_048773025.1. Classification (NCBI taxonomy): domain Eukaryota; kingdom Metazoa; phylum Chordata; class Mammalia; order Artiodactyla; family Camelidae; genus Camelus; species Camelus bactrianus. The sequence goes on from NC_133546.1 coordinate 91,876,194, forward strand.
CTCCCAGACTGCACACAATACTACAGAGCTACAATCAAAACAGCATGGTATTCATACAAAAACAGACATACGGATCAATGGAACTGAATGGAGAGCCCAAAAGTAAACCCACAAACTTCTGGTCAATTAATCTTTGACAAAGGAGGCAAGAATATACAATGGAGTAAAGACAGTCTCTTCAACAAATGGTGTAGGGAAAACTGGACAGCTGCATGCAAATCAATGAAGTTAGACTACTCCCTCACACCATACACAAATATAAATTCAAAAATGGCTAAAAGACTTAAACATATAGACAAGATACTATAAACCTCTTAGAAAAAAAAATAGGCAAAACATTACCTCATGTATATCTCAGCAACATTCTCCTATGGCAGTCTACCCAAGCAATAGAAAACAAACAAAAAAAGCAAAAATAAGCAAATAGGACCTAACTAAACTTATAAGCTTTTGCATACCAAAGGAAACTATAAGCAAAACAAAACGACAATCTACAGAATGGGAGAAAATAATTATAAATAATTCAACTGGCAAAGCCTAAATTTCCAGAATATATAAACAGCTCATAAAACTTAATAACAAAACACAAACAGCCCAATCCAAAAATGGGCAGAAGACCTAAACAAGCAATTCTCCAAGGAAGAAATACAAATGATCAATAGACACATGAAAAAATGCTTAATATCACTAATTATCATAGAAATGCAAATCAAAACTACAAAACCCCAGTCCAAACAGCCATCATGCAAAAGTTCATGAATGATAAATGCTGGAGAGGGTGTGGAGAAAAGGGAACCCTCTTATACTGCTGCTGGGAATGCAGTTTGGTGTAACCATTACGGAAAACAGTATGGAAATTCCTCAAAACACTAAAAATAGACTTACCCTGTGATCCAACAATCCCACTTCTGGGTATGTATCTGGACAGAACTCCAATGCGAAAAGATACCTGCACCCCAGTATTCATAACCCCACTATAATATAACAGCCAAGACATGGAAGCAACCTGAATGAAGCAACAGATGACTGCATAAAGAAATCGTGGTATATTTATACAATAGACTACTACTCTGCCATAAAAAAGGATAAAATGATGCCATTTGCAGCAACATGAATGGACCCAGAGATCATTATTCTAAACGAAGTGAGCCAGAAAGAGAAAGAAAACTATCATGAAATCACTTATATGTGCAACTTAAAAAAAAAAAACCCACTATGAGCTCATCTACAAAACATGAACAGACTTGCAGACTTAGTAAACAATCTAATGGTTACTAGGGAAATGGGGTGGGAAGGGAGATTTAAAAATGTTTGCCACTATGTGTAAAAGGAGATTTTTTTTTTTTTTAATTTCTTCTGTATAGCACAGAAACCTATGTTCAATACCTGGTAATACCTAAAATGGAAAAGTCGCTACAGCCACCAACTGAGGAAGAAAGAGAAGAAAGAAGATGTAATTATCCTGGGATACAGCCCAGTCCTGGGAAAAACTCATGCACCCCAATGTTCACAGCAGCACTATTTACGATAGCCAAGATACGGAAACAACCCAACTGTCTGTCAACAGATGACTGGATAAGGAACATGTACATATACACAACAGAACACTACTCAAACACAAAAGAAGAAAAAAACAATGCCACTTGCAGCAATACGGATGGATCTGAAGACTGTCATTCTAAGTGAAATGGGCCAGAAAGAGGGAAAAAAAAAAAAAGCCATATGACATCACTCATATGAGGAATCTAAAAAATAGTAACAGTAATAATAAGGCCACAAATGGACTTAATTATCATTTTGACTTCTTGAATATGTGTAAGCACATCGGACTGTCCATGATTAGATCACCACATTCTGTTGATTCTTACTTTGTAGTTGGCTTTATTCCTTTAATAACTATGTAAGTTTGAAAATCTAACCTCTTCCTAACAATGATAAATAGTACATGTACGTAAACTAAAAAATAGTGCAGTATAGCGTATGTACGGATCTACATGCAATATAATGTGTACGTGTGGTTGAACTGTAGCAATTCTACCTAATAAAACTGGAAAAGGGGGTGGGGGAAACAGACATACGGAACAATGGAACAGAATAGAGCGCCCAGAATTAAACCCACAAACTTCTGGTCAATCAATCTTCGACGAAGAACACGCAGTGAGTAAAGACAGTCTCTTCAGCAAAAGATGTAGCAAAAATTGGACAGCTGCATGTAAATCAATGAAGTCAGGCTACTCTCTCAGACCATACCCAGAAATAAATTCAAAGTGGCTTAAAGACTTAAACATGCAGACAAAACACTATAAATCTCTTAGAAGAAAACCAACGGCAAAACATTACCTGGCATAAGCTCTCAGCCATGTTCTCCTAGGGCAGTCTACCCAAGCAACAGAAATAAAAGCAAAAATAAAGAAGCAAACAGGACCTAACTGAACTTACAAGCTTTTGCACAGCAAAGGAAACCATAAGCAAAGCAAAATGACAGCCTACAGGATGGAAGAAAATATCTGTAAATGATTCGACTGACAAAAGGCTTAATTTCCAGAATATATTAAAAGCTCATAAAACTTAGTAACAAAAAACAAACAACTCAATCCAAAAATGGGCAGAAAACCTGAACAAGCATTTCTCCAATGAAGACCACAAATGGCCAACGGGCACACAAAAAAATGCTCGAGTATCGCTAATTATCAGAGAAATGCAGATCAAAACTACAAAACCCCAGTTCAGAATGGCCCTCACTCAAAAGTTCATGAATGATAAATGCTGGAGAAGGTGTGGAGAAAACGGAACCCTCTTACAGTGCTGGTGGGAATGTAGTCTGGTGTAGCCATTATGGAAAACAGGATAGAAATCCCTCAAAAAACCAAAAATATCCAGCAATCCCACTTCTGGGTATGTATTCAGAGGGAACTCCAATGCAGAAAGATAACCTACGCCCCAGTATATACAGCACCACTATACAGATTAGCTAAGACGTGGAAGCAACTGAAATGAAGCAATAGGTGACTGTAAGTTCTGAAATTATTTATACAACGGAATACTACTCTGCCGTAAAAAGGATAAAACAATGCCATTTGCAGCAGTATGGATGAACCTAGAGACTGTCATTCTAAGAGAAGTGAGCCAGAAAGAGAAAAATGCCATATGGTATCACTAATACGCGCCATCTTAAACAAAAAAGACGACACTGTGAACTCCTCTGCAAAAGAGAGTAAGATTCAGACTTGGTAAACAATCTTACGGTTACAAGGGAAAGGGGGTGGGAAGGGATAAATTTGGGAGATTGAGATTTACAGATGTTAGCTACTGTATAAAAACGGATTTTTTTTTAAAGTTTCTTCTGTATAGCACACAAGCCTACGTTCAATACCTGGTGATAACCTAAAATGGAGAAGTCGCTACAGCCACCAACTGAGGAAGCAAGAGAAAAAAGGTGAGTCAGTTATACTGGACTAGAGCCCAGTCCTGGGAAAGTCCTTGCCAGCCACTGAGGCTGTCCACTGACCGCACTGCGCCCTCCTCCCAGGAGCAGGCTGACACGAAGACAGGCTTCCTATGTGAATTTCGGGCAGCAAAGGCCGCCCCAGGACAGGCCCCTGGGGAAATGGGAGCAAGTCCCTCCCCCTCCCATCGGAGTGCAGCAACCCCTCCCCGCCGCCTCCCCCTAACAGCACCACGCCTGCCTCCCTGGAACCCACTGACTTGGAAACAAGTGTCCAGCGAACCTGGGGCAGCAGCGAGAGGGGCGCTGCCCCCGGCGAACTGATCAATTTGCTCTTAACTCCCCCCGCGACATGGCCTGAGAACTGCGTCTGCTGCCCAAGGCACTTCCCGAGGTCAGCCTGCCCCTAGGAGGCGGGAGCGGTGTGGGTCAGTCAGCGGCGGCAGCGGCAGGTGTAGGGGTCCGTCTCTGCGAGCCTGTGGATTGCTTCAAACTGCCCACCGGCGTGTCCTAGCCTTGACCTCTGCTGCCCCAGGTTCGCAGGACTCAAGTTTCAGGTCAGCCTGCTCCTGGAAGGCAGGACCTGTGCTTGTGCTGCAGGGGGCAGCGGCGGTGGCGGGATTGGGGCTGCCACATGCTAGCGCGGGGATTTGCTCCCATTTCCCGCCGTCGCTGCCGCCGCCCCCCGACAGCACCTCCTCATCTCCAAGGGGCAGAAATGACCTGCAACAGAGGCCCTGCAAATCTGGACAACAAAAGCTGCCCCCAGGACAGGACTCATGAGAGACGGGAGCAAATTCACAGGCTCCCAAGTGTAGACCTAGCCGTCGCCACCGCCCCCGCACCCTGACAGCACCACACCCGCCTCCTGGGAACAGGCCATGGTCTGAGGACCAGTCGTACGTGCTCCCTTGCCATCCAGTGCCCTCCCACCTCCTGGGGTGGCGGCATCCGCTATCCCCTGGGTACAAGCGGCAACGAAGAGGCGCCCGTAGTACTAATGAGCGGGAAGGAGAAGTGGGCACCACGAACCACGCGGCGGCCCCCGACCCACCTCAGGGTCCAAACGGGTCGCGAGGCCCCGGCCTCACCTACGCACCGCTGCCCGCGAGCGCAGCCCAGGCTTCACCCGCCGGCTCCCGACCTGCGCGCCACCAAGCGCCCCCTCACCGGCTCGGCGGCGGCAGCGGAGGCGGCAGCACGCGGCGGCCCAGATCCCAGGCCACGTTCCTCCTCCAGGACCTGGTCCGGGAGCACTCGGCTCCCGCCCGGCTTTCACACGCTCCGGGCGGGTCCGGTCGGCGCATCTGTGCGTCCACGCACATGCACGCCCCTCCTCCTCCCGCCCGCAGCGCGGACGCTCAGGCTGGAACTCCTGTTGCTTGGGAGGTGGGGACTGGTGCCAGGCTTGGGGCTGGGGGCAAGGGCCTGGCAGTGGGGCGGGGGGCCCATCCCTTTACCCGCCCCACCGGGTCTCCATCCTTAACACCCCCATCCCATCACCTACCGGTCCTGGCACCCAACCAAAACCATGACCAGCTCAGGGCCAGGCCACACCCCCTAGCCCCACTCCCCCTGCTCGCCTTCCCTCCCAAACCCTGTGACTGCCCCCCCCACCTACAGCCAAGCCCCCAAGTCTCCCACCGGACCCATGAAATGGGACTTCCTCTCACACCGAGGTCCCCGCCCCGACACTCCACCACGCTAGTAATCTATGGCCCCCACGCCACAAGCTCAGCCCTCATGCCTCACTGCAGGACCCCCAACATCCCAAGATGGTCCCCCTCACCCCTCCGCGGGGTCAGTTCCTCTCTGAGCGGCCCCTCACCCCTCAGCGTGTCCCCCCTCACCGTGGGATCCCCCCTCACTCCCAGTGCATCCCTACCCCAGGTGACCCCTTCACCCATCACCTTGCGTGTGGGGCGTGGAGGTCTGGGCTCTGGTCCCCATGGGGACTGCCACCAGCGGGGATCCAGCCTAGTGTGCTGCTGCACAGCTAGTGTTGGAGGCTACAGGGCGTGGCGGGTGAGGCTGGAGGCGGTTCCAATACCTGCCCCTGCACCCTGACCCCTGCTCTGTGCTCTGTGCCTCCTCTGAGCCAGCGGGTCAGGGTAGTCCTAGGCTGCCCACCACTGGCAGGTGGGCCATGGTTTGTTGATGGCCCTGATGATCAAGACCCCTAGGGCGGAGACATTGGGCACGTGGACCTGCAGGGGTGAGGGTGGTGCGGAGGGTACAGCTGAGCCTGGGGACAGATAGCAGGCAGGTGGGCTATGTGCATGGCCTGGGCTCAATCCTGGTGGGTTCAGGGACCCTGTTTATTCACGCCAGGGCAGAGGGAAGAGGGATGGGAGCTTCGAAAGTGTCCAAGCCAAGGCTAGAGAGCAAAGCAGGCAACTGCACTGGCCAGGCCACCTTGGAAACCTCCACAAACCTGGTCTTTGCCTACGGAGAGACTGACCTTCACCCGCCAATGAGACGTCGCCTCCCCCTCCCCCCATATAGTTTACAGGCAATTGAAGGGACTTTGATAGGTAATTATAATAGGAGGTCAGGTCCACAGTTATGGTGAACCTGGCAGGGCTCCTGCGTGAACCCCAGCCTGAGGCAGAGGAAGCCCCACTCAGAAATATCCTCTTACCTCTTACCAAGGCACTACGTAGTAGAAAAAATCTGACTCCGTATTAGATCTGTTCCTTTTATTTTAACACTCTGTCCTGTTTTCTAGGCTCAGTCTTGCCAGCTCTGCACCTTGTGTAAAACAATGTTGCCTTTAGCCTGAAATACACAGGAGAGCCTATTCTCAAGGCTCTGACCTTTAAGGATATTAACACTTTTGCACTCCTATAAAGATAACAAGTTGCAAAATAGAAAATAACCTTTGTTTTGTTGGAGGTTTTACAGGGGCACCGTGACCTGACCCATGTGGACAGCTGCAAAGGATTCCAAGAACATGAAAAGTCCTACACCAAGAAGTTTGCACCAACCACATCCCCTCCCCCTTTTACTAGAAAAGGAGCCTGAAGTCTGACTTGGGGAAGATGGTTCTCCAGGACGTCAGTCTGCCATTAACTTGGTCTGCAGCTGTCCACGTTGGTCAGGTCATGCTGGCCCTGTAAAACCTCTAACAAAATAAATGTTATTTTCTATTATGCAAATGGTTGTCTTTATGTTGGTGCAAAAGGGTTAATATCCTTAAAGGTCAGAGCCTTGAGAATAGGCTCTCCTGTCTATTTCAGGCTAAAGGCAACACTGTTTTACAAAAGGTGCAGAGCTAGCAAGACTAAGCCTAGAAAACAAGGCAGTGTTTTAAGCCAAAAGAGCATATCTAATATGGAGTCAGATTTCTTATTTTCTATTACAGTATATTCTATTTTTATGGTTTAAGTTTACAATTATGAAGTTCAGCCTTTTTCCATTTTAAATTGTGCAATTCAAGAGCATTAAATGCATTTACAATGCTGTGAGACCAACACCACTGGCTGGTTTCAGACTACTTCCTTCCTCAACGTAAAAGCTTGTATCCAAAGCACAACCCATGTCCTCCCTCCCCCAGCCCAAGACAAGGCCTAATCCCCATTCTCTTTCTCTCTCTCTCCACCCATCCTGGAGATTCCCTATCAAAGAATTCATACAAAAGGTGGCTTTTTGTGTCTGCCTGCATATCTGAAGCAGGGACTGGTGAATTATTTTCTACATGAATTTGCATTTTTGCATTTTGAGAGGAAAATCCAGATGGATTAAAGATGAGATGCACAAAATGAAGCCCTTTTAGTAACTATACTAACTCTGTGCATAATCTTGGGGTAGGCACTGCTGTTCTAAGTGTGAAGCCACAGCCAGAAGGGAGATGCTTAGCTCTTCCTATGGAAAAACAAAACCAAAAGCAATGTTACAGAGGCCACGGGGAGGTAGGCACCGTGCAGTCAGAGGGCGGCTACAGGGAGGGGTGCTGCCCTCCCTCAGCAGGTGGACTAGCTCCCATCTGTCCTAGGGCCTGTCCTGGGGGCGGCCTCTGCTGCCCCAGGTTCACAGGATGCATGTCTTCATGTCAGCCTGCTCCTGGGAGGAGGGCGCAGTGCATTGAGGGGGCAGCATCAGCAGCAGTCAAGGACTTTCCCAGGACTGGGCTCTAGCCCGGGATAACTACCTCTCCTTTCTTTTCTTCCTTCCTCAGTTGGTGGTTGTAGCAGCTTTTCCATTACAGGTTACTACCAGATACTGAACATATGTTTCTGTGCTATACATAAGAAGCATTTTTTTAATCTATTTTTATATATAGTGGTTAACATGTGTAAATGTTAGCCACCATATTTAAAAACTCCCAAATTTATCCCTTCCCACCTCCTTTCCCTGGTGACCATACAACCATACAATTATTTACTAAGTCTGCAAGTCTCTTTCTGTTTTGTAGATGAATTCCTAGTGTCTTATTTTTTAACATTGCACATATCAGTAGTATCATACAGTATTTTTCTTTCTCTTTATGGCTCACTTCACTTAGAATGACGATCTCTATGTCCATCCATGTTGCTGCAAATGGCATTATTTTATCCCTTTTATGGCAGAGTAGTATTCCATTGTAGAAATACGCCACATCTTCTTTATCCAGTCATCTGTTGCTTCTATAGTTTGCTTCCATATCTTGACTGTTGTATATAGTGGTGCTATGAATACTGGGATGCAGGTATCTTTTCGCACTGGAGTTTCCTACGGATACATATCCAGAAGTGGGATTGCTGGATCATAGGGTAAGTCTATTTTTAGTTTTCTGATGAATTTCCATACTATTTTCCATAATGGCTACACCAAACTACATACCCCCAACAGTGTAGGAGAGTTCCCTTTTCTCCACACCCTCTCCAGCATTTATCATTCATGAACTTTTGAGTGATGGCCATTCTGACTGGTGTGAGCTGATACCTCATTGTACTTTTGATTTGCATTTCTCTGATAATTAGTGATATTAAACATTTTTTCATGTGTCTATTGGCCATTTATAGTATTCATTGGAGAAATGCTTGTTTAGGTTTTCTGCCCATTTTTGGATTGGGTTTTTTTTGTTATTAAATTTTATCAGCTGTTTGTATTTTCTGTAAATTAAGCCTTTGTCAGTCAAATCATTTACAGGTATTTTCTCCCATTCCATAGGGTGTCGTTTTACTTTGCTTATTGTTTCCTTTGCTGTGCAAAAGCTCGTAAGGTCAGTTAGGTCCCATTTGTGCATTTATTTGTGCTTTTATTTCTAATGTGTGGGTAGACTGCCCTAGGAAAACATGGCTGAGGTGTATGTCAGGTAATGTTTTGCCTATGTTTTCTTCTAAAAGGTTTATAGTGTCTTGTCTACATGTTTAAGTCTTTAAGCTGGCCATCAGCGTGGCCATTTTACATAAAAGCACAAGAGCAGCAGAAGCACTTTGCACCCTCAGAGCATGGGATGCACCAAGCTCTACTTACGCAACCCTCAGTGTCTCCAGCCTCCACAGGGAACGTGCGTGAACAGATACAGCACCAACTTTGTAGTGAACACTTCTGTTAAAACAAAACAAAACAAAACAAAATGTTAACTTTTCATTCTTGGACTCTATTTATTCAAGCCAATTAAAGAGAGGAACAAATGGGAAGTCTTTGGATAAACAGTAAAAGCTATACTTTTTGGTAGGAGAGAATATAACTGGAAATAAAAATAGCAAAATAATAACAACAGTGATCTGAATACACATTTGATTTAAACACATCCTCTCCTCTTTTATTCCCTCTAATCCCTTTCATTCCCTCTCCCTCCCCCTGGCCTTCTCTCCCTCCCCTCTCCTCTCCCTCCCTGCCTCCCCCCTCCCTCACTCTCTTTCTCTCCCTCTCCCCTCCCTCCAGTGAACACATTCACCTTACCCATCTAATTTCAGTCCACAGAAGCACTCAGCTATGAGTTCAGGTGTAGTTTAATATATTATATTTCAACACATGCATATGATTATTTGAAGTTCTAAATTCTATTCCAGATATTTAAAACATTTAGAAGAAATGTAAGAACCCATTAATTTTAATGTTTTAATATAACAATCTGCTAAATGGTGAGACAGAAAAATATAAATATCAACAGAACAGTCTCACACACACAAAGAGAAACTTCTCTGGATGTGCATCACACACACCCAAGTTCCAAAGCTCTCATTACAACAGGCTGTTAATATGCCAGACGTGATGCTAAGTAATGTACATACTTAAACCTAAACTGGTCTCTGTACCAATCCCTTAAGGTTGCTTTAAGGAAACCAAAGCTTGTGCATGTACCGCTTACTTCCCGAGGACCCACTGCCTCCCTCTCCACTGGGCCTCACACTTCATCCTCTTCACAGGGGCTTTTACAGAACAACACTTTCTCATTTTGGTGAGATCCAGTTTATCAATATTTTCCTTTCATGGACATGTTTTTTATGTCAAGTTTTAAAACTGTGATCTCCAAGAGTTTTTCTAAATGTTCAATAGTGTTGTGTTTTACATTTACACAAATGACCCATCTGAATTAGGGTTTGTATAAAGTGTGAGGCTTAGGCTGCGGTTCTTTTGATCTTTTCTTTTTGTTCTTTTTTCCCCCTATGGGCATCCATTTGCTCCATAAGAATGTCTTTTAAGTCTGGGGGAAAAAATCTCTTCTTTTTCAGTCACTTTGTGCACTTTCCCCCATGATCCAGACCCCTGCAGTCTTGGTCCAATGCCAAATGAGATTAACATGAGAGAGGAATTAAAATCACATAAACTACTAGGGACAGTGGTCAATTTTATCTTCTATGTCAGTAAATAGAAGACAACATAAAAAGGACCTGAACCTCTGGGCCATTTGAGAACTCTGATTTTGAAACTGAGTATGAGACTGAACATTCCAGAAAGAAGACTAATTGAAACTAATGAACATTTAATGAGGTTTTAAGTAGCTGAATGTTTCACTCCTCCCACTTAGTTTACTTCATTCAATGCTTCTTACCATGTTTTAATTGGACAAAAATTTTTATCAATTCTATTGACAGGGAATCAAAACATAACATGAGTAAAAACTTCAGAGGAGGCTAGCAAATGGATCACTTTAGTGGACAGATAACGTTAGTGGCCCACTTTCTATTATGCAAATGGCCTGACGAGACACATCCTGAACTTAAGGAACTGTGTCAAGGCAAGAAGGTGCGAGGCTCCAGGCTCTGGGCTCAGGTACCAACCTCCGCTGCTCTTCACCATGTTCTCCTGAGGGGACAGTGAGGCACTCGTCCATGTGTCCATGAAGCAACCTGAGGACGTCACTGCCGATGAGATACCCTGGAAAGATCGAAACCAGTCACATTGGAACAGTCATGGTCAGATGCTGACAGATGGACAGATCACCTGGTTCAGCCTTCTATTTTCATAGTCAAAGATCCAGAAGCCTAGTGAGGCTTAGGTAACTGGGAAAAATCGCAGACACAGGTGCTGCCACCTGCCTTCTATCTCTGAGCCCTGGGCTCCCAAGTCTAGAATCCATGACTGTAGCCTCAAAAGACCCTCCACTGAACAGACAAGCCTGGATAGGCTCAATTCTGGACCATCTAAGTGAGAATGATCAGAACAGAGCTATTTCCCTGGAAACCCTGAAGCGCAGGCACTACTGTGCTCCGGGTCTAAGTCCCGCACCCCGGAGGATGAGACATCTCGACATTAGCCTAAATGAGCAATATCCTGAGGCCAGAACATTGGAGAAAATAACCCCTAGAAAGCTCACGTGTAAAATACACACAAATAAACAGAAATGTAAAAATAAGGAAGGACAGATCTTAACACAAACTTCACTTTTAAGTAACAATTTACATGAGAGTCTTTAATGTCACGCATCTGCGTTATAGGCTACTTTGACACAAAGAGCTCTAATGCATTTGCTCGTTATCATCATCCCTATCATCATTAGGGATGACTGTCAACTCTGCATCAAGGGAACAGCCTCCTCACTGCTGTGGTGTCTTTACCTTGGGCTGCTTCACTTCCTGAGCTGATGGGGGCCACGCTCCAGAGGGTCTGCTGGAAGGCGGCATCCACGTGCAAGCTGCTATTGCCGTAGGACAAAGTGCTGCATTGGAGGCAAAACGAGGCATCACTTCAGGCTCAGGGTGACTCTTCACACGTAAGTGCTCCTGGCAACTCTAACCGAACATCACAGATTTGGAAATGTCCATAGACAACATCTATTTCAATCCCGTCCCTCAAAAATTAAGAGACTGGTCAAAAAAAATTAGAGTTTATATTTGATATTATGTATTTTTCAGCTTCATTCTAAGAGTTACTACTTAAGCCAATAACAGAAAACACACAAATGAATCACCTCACACCATTCAGAATGACCATGATTAAAAAGTTCACAAAGGAGAAATGCTGAAGAGAGTGTGGAGAAAAGGGAACCCCCTTATGCTGTAGGTGGGAATACAGTTTGGTGTAGCCACTATGGAAAACAGTGTGGAGATTACTTAAAAAAATAAAAATAGAGTTACCTTACGATCTAGCAATCCCACTCCTGAGCATATGTCTGGAAAAAACTCTAATCTGAAAAGATACATGTACCCCAATGTTCACAGCAGCACTATTTACGATAGCCAAGACATGGAAACAACTTAAATGTCCACTGACAGATGACTGGATAAGGAAACTGTGATGTATTTATACAATGGAATCCTACTCAGCAATAAAAAAAGAAAAAAATAATGCCATTTGCAGGAACACAGATGAACCTGGAAACTGTCATACTAAGTGAAGTAAGCCAGACAAAGTAAGCAAAATACTATATGATATCACTTATATGTGGAATCCAGAAAAACTGATACAAATGAACTTATTTACAAAACAGAAATAGACTCACAAAGAGAACGAACTTAAGGTTCCCAAAGGGGAAAGGTGGGGAGGGATAAATTAGGAGTTCACGATTTGTAGATACACACTACTATACATAAAATAGATAAACAGCAAGGTCCTACTATATACAGCCCAGGGAACTACATTCAGTATCTTATAATTCCCTATAATGAAAAAGAATGCATATTTATAATTGAATCACTATGCCATATGACACTGCAAATCAACAATACTTCAAGTAAAAAAGAAAACACATAAATGAATGTACTATCATACATTTATTTGTTAAAACAGACTATTTTGTTTTAGAGGCTTAAGTTTTCTACATATCACGGTGTGACACTGTTTTGACAATGAAATAGGTAAAATCTTCTGGACTGATGTCTTAATTTTATAGGGTTCTTTGGGAAATTTTATCTACAATTTGATGTAACAGTCATTAGATGGCAATACTGCCCAAGAGGTATCAAAACTGAGGCCAATAAATTTCCTTCAAAATTCAGATATTGCCAATTTCAGATGTTCCTTCTTAAAAACAAATGTATTAAAAGAATATCATATTTTGTATCTTTGAGAGCCGTAATACGTGAGTTCTGAAATGATAAAGAAAAACAAAACGATGAGTAACACCAAACGCTGTGCTTATTTCACTATTACCTGACCACTGCAAGAGTTTCAGACACTCTGAGAACAACCACCTGTTTCCTTGGAGTCATCTCAGTAAACATCACCACCACTCCTACAGTGTTCCTACAACACTTTCCAATGCCGATGGTTGCCTAAGCTCTTAAAGACTAACTGTGCCAGAACCTTCCCAGAAGTCCGACTTCCTAGTTAGATGAAGGGCAGTCACAGCATGAAGAGTCATCCTGGTTCCCGCTACAGGCCTTTCAACTCCAACGGTCTCTTCTGCCTAAATATGCTAACCTCAAGGCACCAGCAAATATGGGGGTTTCATTTTCTTTCTCTTAAAAACAAGACCAAAGAAGTTTCTGACAGTTGACATACATACCATTATCTTATCAATAATTTTTCCAATCAATAAGATTGAAAGTTTGCCAGTGGATGCATGAGATTTAGCAACAACCGGCTCTTCCACCTCCTCCTCTCAACCAGCTCTCTGCCTCTTCACAACATCCTCTTCACCTCGGCCTGTCAAATCCCGGCTGAGATGCCTGTATTGAATTAATTTCTTTCCAATATGCTAAAACTCTTTAACTACTTACAAATTAATCATATGCCATCTGCTTCCACAAATAACAAAACACATTCTCCTTCATGGCCCTCATTACACAATGTGATTGTTGAGTGTCTTTTTCTTGCTGCCTCTTGTAAGTTATCTGACACAGGCTCACAACTGAACTCCCAGCACCAAGCAGGGTACTCAATAAACAAGGATGTGGAGGAGTTAACACAACCTTTAAAATCAAAGGAGCATAAGCTTTAAAAATATATTTTAAGTTATTCCATAAATATTCCTATTTCAATGACCTAACACAAGGGCACACACATACAAACCTGTAAAACCATATGGATTTCACTAAACCATCAGAAGATGACTCAAAATACCAGCGCTTATATTTTTACTACTGAATTCAGGTGAAAGCTCATGCCATGTTATGATAAACAGATCTGTTAATTCATCCTGGTTCCCTGAATATACTATGTGTAAAGCATGTGCTGAATATTAATAGAGCACAATCCCCATCCCAAGGGGGCTTGTTATCAAGAAAGGTAAAATACATCCACAAAATGCTGTGAGTCAGTATTTTGGAAACGCCAGCTGAACTGTAATCAAAGTGCTGTAAGAACTGGGAGAACAGATCACTTCAGCCAGCCTAACTGGAACAGAGTTCCCTGTTTTGGGCTGTGAGGACAGGTGGTAGTTCCCCAGCAGATGTGGGATTCCTGTAGGGTGAGGCATGCGAGAAGCCAGTAGGACCCTCTGGCCTGGGCCTCACAGTTGCATACTCAGAGATGCTGTCTCCAAGTAAATCTGTATGTACATTGGGTTTGAGGTTAACAATATTAATGATGTTAAGGGGCTAAGTGTAAGTATTTAAGACATATCAAAACTTTTAGAAACTAGTTTGGAGATTTTCATTTTTAATATACCAGAAATCTCATAACTGGAAGTGGCCTGGGCCTCCCTGGCCCTCTAAGAGGGAATGGTCCCCCTAATTAAGGGAATGGTACCCAAAGGGGCAGAGATATGGGAACATCAAGTACAGCAGAGAGTTTCCTCTTTGAGGCTTATAGCATAAACTCAGAAAGAGAGTGAGAGACAGGCCCTCAGACAAGACAGGTGTCAGACCAAGGACTGTATACTTCAGGCAATAAGGAGCTACTGCAGTGAAAACATAATAGGAGGAGAAGGAGGGTTAAAATGCAATTTTCAAATCATATCTAAGCTTAAAGATAAGTAATAAATATGGAACTGTAAAAGTAGGAAAATTTCAGTCTGTTGGAGATAGTAAAAAAAAAAAAAAAAAAAGTCCTTAAGATCATATTACACCATTTAAAGTTATCTACACCATGTCCACTCTTCTCAAGAAAACATCCTCTGGGCATAACTATTTTGGATGCTTCAACCGAATTTTGCCACTTAAACAACAAATGAAATCTGAAGAAAAAAATCATCAGCCTGTGGTACTGAATATTTGGACTGCAGTAACGGTTTCCATTACTGAGACAAAGATGTGCTGTCCTGAAAGCAGAAACAGATGTTGCCAGAGGCTGAAAGCAAAGTTGGCCTTAGGCTGAAATATGCAGCTCTAGAATTTACACACTAACAGGGCAGCAAGGACCCTTCAGGAGCGGCGCAGGGGCTCTGGGTGCTTAACTGCTCCCTCCACCACCTTGATTCTTATTAGTGACACACAAGCAGGTCACCTGCTGAAAGCCACAAGCGGGCAAAAACTATCTAGTCAACGATAACTCAATTCCACCAGCAGAACAAAGAGGAGGAAATAGAAAAGGAAAAAAATAAAAAATAAAAAGTCAAAATTTACGACGAACTCCGAGCTGAGAGCAAAACCTATGTAGATCCAGACAACCAAAATCAGAACTCTAAGGGAACACTAGTTTAAATGTTGCCCATTTTGCCCACGAGAAGTGTCTCCGAGGCCCTCATACCCGTACTGACCAGTCCGTCAGAGTCTCACACATGACACAAAACGAGCTCGCAGTGCTCTTACCAAACCGTCCTCCGTCCTCCGAACAGAAAGCTGGCCCCGCTCACCCCGAGCGCGCTGGCGGCACCTCCTCTGAGGCTAACGCAGGCCTGGGGGGCCAGCGGAACGAAGCCGGCCAGGCCCGGGTCAGGAAGGCCACGCCCTCTGGGACCCGAAGACTGGAGGGGAGGTCCCAAGACAGGGGTTGGGGGGACCTGAAGATGCGGGAGGACCAAAGACTGGGGAGGGGACCCGAAGACGGGGGAGGGAACCCGAACACGGGGTAGGAGAATGGAAGCCAGAGCCACAGCAGCCCCACGGCGCTTCCGCTCACCACATCTGTAGAGACCAGAACACCGCTCCTCGCCTCTGCCCCCGGTACCGCCCTCGCCTCCGGCACCGCCCTTACCTTTAACATGAGTGAAATGCGTATCCACATATCCACGACTGCGGCAACACCTCCAACGCCGGCGACAGTCCTGTCAGAATCCGCACGCTCCCCAGGTCGGGACACGCCTTCTTGGTCTTTCCACATCTGAGGCGAGCACCGCGCCGGCGGCCAGAAGGCGGCAGAGCCCCCCCCCATGAGAACGCGTGTCCGCTGTCAGGTGACCGCAAGGACTCGTCTGATTGGTTAAGGGCCGCCTTTCTTCTGAAGGAGCAGAGGACTCAAATGCGTCAGAAGTAGCGCTGTTACTTGTGTTAAAACCTGTAAAGAAAAATGGTTTCTTTTCTGGCCTTTTAAAGGAAGCCAACTACAAAGTTAATACTTGAGGGCTTCCAAGGTATTATGAATACTCTCTCACAGTAAAATTCTCAATAGGAGTTCCAGAATACTTTTAAACTAAGAAACTTAAAAATTGGAATGTGAAAAGGAATATATATAAAACCGAATCACTGTGCTGTACAGCAGAAACTAACACAGCATTGTAATCTGACTATACTTTAATTAAAATTATTTTAATTTTAAATTTAAAGTCATTACATATTAAAAAATAAAAGAAACTTCAAAACTGAAATTATTGTTGACATTTCAGGTGGAGGCTACACGTCTTCAAACTTAACTGAATGAAACCAGTACCTTATGCTCCCAATTGATGGGATTCTACTAAAAGCTTTTAAATTGTTTAAAATACCTAGTCTTACTGGGTTTTAGAAGTCTTGAAACCTAATACCCACCTTTACCTTACTTTTCTGTAGGTAGACTGTTATAGAAATGGCAGGTGGTGATTTTAACTTTCACAGAAGTCATCACCTGGTGTTAAAACACACCATGTTTAATGCCTTACCTGTTCCTGCAGTTTGTTGGGGTAACGCACAAAGATTACCGCCAGCCCTCCCTCTAATTATTTTAATCTATGGACCAGCTTCATAGCTTTACCTTCTCTTATGTTTCCCTCCTTTTCTTTGCACGTCAGCCTCCTTCCTCCTCTCAGGTATTTCTGGGATGGAGTTTTCTATTAGTTTCATTTTTCTTTCTTCTCCCACATAAGGAATAGGACTATAATATCTTGACTTTTACCGTTTGTGTTTTTTCACAACTGTTTTGCTCCTTTTACATTCCTTACTTTTCCCAAATATGTTCATCTGTTAAATAATTTCCAAAAGTGTGATTTTGTGTTCATCATGCACTTTTCAACTTCTGCAGTAACAAAATAGTTACCATTAAAATTCAACCGTACATGGTATTTACATTTTAGTACCCAATGGCTTTGTGCATTATTAAACTCACAGAATAGTCTTCTAGTTTATTCAGAGAATAAAGATTCTAAGAAAGATTTTTATATTCTTAGAAGACAAAAAAAAAAAAAAAACTGTCTCCCTTGCTGAGCCATTCTTTTCTGACCTACCTTTAAATGTTGTAAGTGCTTGACCTAAGCCTCTCTCTCTTCTATAACCACAAATTCCTCCAGGGAGTTCTCACCCAAGCCTTTGGTTTTTAATGCCATAATATAACCCAGTGATTCTCAAATCTCCATCATCAGACTTGACCTCTCCTTAGTGCTTGAGACTAAGCTGCTTATTTGACATCTCCACTTGACATCATAAACCCAGCACAATCAAAAGAGTACACTTAATATTAATGTTTTCCTTTCTCTATGCCTTTCAACCATCTTCCTCATCTCAACAATACACTCAAATCCAAAAATCTTTGATTCCTTTTTCCCTTACCTCTCATATCCAATGCAGTAACGATTCTGAACCCGATTCCTTCTACTGCCTTGACTACCACCCAGTTCAATCTCTGTCATTTTTCATCTTCTCCAACCCTCTCTCCCAGTACAAAAACTAGAAACATACACTGTGTAACACACTTGCTTACAACTGCCCAATAGCTCTCTATTGAACTTAAAATAAGACCCAAATCTTTTACACTGGCCTGCAAAGCCCTTAATGATTTGGCCCTTGTCGATCTCTCTGTCCTCATCTCATGTCACTTGCCCACTTCACCTGCTAGATTCCAACCAGACTCTTTCTTATCTGGGAACAATCCATTCTCATTCTCAGTTTAGAGTCGTTGCACCATCTCTTCTATCTACAATGTTCCTTCCTCCATACATCCAATGGCTGCTTCCTTCTGTCTATTCAATAGTCAGAGAGGCCTTCTATGACCAAACCAATCTAATGGAGTCATCCTGCCATGTACCACCACCTTATCCTCCACAGTATGATCACTAACTGTTAACTAAATTCTTTTCTGTCATTCTCCACCAGATGAACTCTGTCTCAACCACTGCTCTATCACCACAATTTGGGACATTGCTTAGCACATAGTAGGCACTCAATAAAGCTTTTATTAAATGAATGAATTTAAAGAAGTGACTTTAAACGTAACAAAACTATGAATTTCATGGCATTGATTTTTTTTCCTTTTCACGGAAAGTTATCACATTTACTAAAAGATCTCAAGTAAACATTTAGGCAACTTTCATGGAAATCTGAGGCAGTAAAGAATATTAAAATGTTACATTACAATGCATGAACTATTCCAGAAGTTATAGTACCATCAAACCCTACATGATATTAATTATATATTATAGATTATTGCACTGTCAATAATTAAAATGCAGATAACCCATACCTCAATGTCTCTTTACCTTATCTAAAACATATCTTATGTTTCTCTGATTTAAGGAATTTAATCTAAACTTTATGTGAATTTTGCTGGCAATGTGAAATGTATCACCAAGGTCTGCTCCTATGATTTGGTCTCCAAATTTTCTGGACCCCATCCCTCTCGCACTAAGACAGATCACATTTTTCATCACATTATACTTATACGAAGTAGTACTTATAGGAAGTAATCCTCCCTCCGTTCTTCTGGCTTTCCCCCTCCATTTTTGTTTCAAACGTAAATATAATTTCTAAAAGAAAATTTTACTTAAGTCATTTCTTTGTCCAAAAAAAAAAAAATCCTATACTCTAATACTATTTCACTAACTCTTCTCACAAAGACTTTGTGCCCCAGGTTAATCAACTCTTCTTGAAATCTTCAACTTATAATTCAGAAGTTGCCAACCTGTGAGCCTGGGATTATAGATTATAAGAAAGAATAAGTGAAACCACCATATATTCCAGAAGCACTGTCTGATACTGAATGATTTACACACTGAAAATGTCTGTCTATCCATATATATGTCTGTGTATGCATAAGCAATTGCATATATTTTGTTTAAATTTGACTCATCGAATAAAACATTTTATTTAAATATATAATAGTGTTTCTGAATTCATAATAGTATTTTTAGTCATGTTTCATTTTCTCAGTAGACAGCAAATAAATATACAGCTACTATGATGTTAAAGTCGTAAAAGTTTTTTGAAATTTAGAGGCGGCTCAGTATTTTAAGTTGTATTACATTCTATTTCATCAATTGACCTCACAATACAAATACTATGCTGCCAATCCAGGTACCTCCCACACCAAAGCAATATCAATATATACTGTGTTAATAAAGTAAGATTTCCTGACCATCAACCCATACTTTAAACATTAATGGGTCATCAGTTTCATCCACCTAAGGTCAGTAATATTTATATTTTAATTCAACTCACTTTTTATTCATCAAATATTAAGCAAGTAAGAAAAAAGTATTAAAGTTATTCCTAAAAGCCTGTTACTTAACTCTGATAGATCTGGAAGTTGCTAACAGTACACTCATTAGCACTGGTGGAAAATTACTTGAGAGCATCTCTAAACCAAAAATGAACAACAAAAAAATTTAAACATGAATTGCAACAAATGTTTAGAACACAGGGCTCACCATTTCTTATGTTTAGATATGTAAGGAGAGTCATTATTTCACACTGTACTAGTAAATTTACTCCCTTATTGATTTTAGTCTATTTAATTTATTGCTTATTAATACTACCTATTTCACTTTATTCATCAAAAGTAAAAATGGGGGACATTCAATGCAAGCAGTCAACTCCTTGAGTAAATAATAATGAAAAGTAATGTATTCGATGGATATAAGATGTCAATATTTTAAAAACCGTATGTCAAAAGTTGATTCCATTCAAAAATCATTCCAAATGTGTTCAATTACCCTTAGAAAACTGACCTAAACCCTAAAAATACGTCTCACATAGTAGGTAAGCTCTGTATTTATGAGAAGTGAGTCTGTTACTAAATGTGTTTGTACAAAGAGCACACCCGAAGACAACTCAAACACACGGAGCTCGTAAGAGCGGGGCGACCTATCCAGTAAACATGCTTTCTGTATAGCCATGCTCTGCTGATCCCTGTGTCCTCCCTGTAGATAACTGCACTTATTCCTCAGGGCTTGACGTAGGCACCACTGAACCCAAAACCCTGAGACTGAGTAAGGTGACCTTCCTGTGGGTTCCATTAGCATCTTGTACCCAGATACCATTTATGACATGTAAATGAAGACAGATTTTCTGTCTCCACTCCAGGCATGAAAGTTCAACAACAGTAGGGAGTGTGTGTTATTCACCATTTAGTCCCTAGAGCCTAAAATTTACTAGGTGCTCAATTAATACTTGTTACATGAATAATTAAAAACCATTCAAAAATTCACAGAACACATGAAATTTGAAAGAGAGAGAATCCTTTCTAACTGAAAACCAGTAAATCTCCAAACTGACTCAAACTCTGTCCCTTCTGAAAATATAAAATCCACAACACTGTTTATAGGTTATGTTGACTTGTAATTAACTTTAAGAGAAAGAAACTCTCCTAGAAATCTATCCAAACTCATTTTTAGAATCTATTCACATGTAATTTTCTTCAGTGATGGAAAACAACTGAACGGCATCCTAATTAATAATAATAAACAGTAAAAACCACTGGTTACATTTACTGTACACTTACAGAGGATGCTGTTCAAAGAACTTTTTATTTATTTCCTATAGTCATTATAATGACAGCGTAAGGTAAGTACAATTACCTCACACATTCTGCAGCTGAAGATACTGAGAAACAGGTATTATGCCAATAATGGACCCTGGCCACATGCCCTGTAAGCCCCAATGGGTATAAATACCATTCTGGTGTTTCTGACGCTGTTAAACTGATTCTCTTTGACAAACAAGTAATCAGTATTGGGCAGGCGGCATGCACACAAATTAAACCACTGGGATTTGAGGGAGGGGGGCTCATTTTTTTTTTCTTACAAAAGCATGACTTAGCTTATCCTGACTCACCCAGGAAAGCAAGTCAGCTTCATTTCAGGTGCACTTGATTGGCAGCAGCTCCTTGGAACAAGGTACTGAAAAAATACCGAGACAATGGAAAAATCAGAGAGGAAAGCTACGCACGGAATGTCAGCATCTCCATGAGAATGAGAGATGGGATAAATCCTGACACTCAATGTAGGGCGTATGTTTTATGCAAATCGAGGCCTATGAACTGAAAGACTGGTGGCAAACTTCAGTCACCAAGTCCAAACCGCCCCCAGTGAGCCCTCAGAGTTGCAGTGTAGTTCTCTAGTGCTACTAACCTTAGCTCCTCTCTGTTCCCATCTTCCTGAATGCCAAGGTGACTGTCTTATCCCCACACTAAACCCTGAATGACAGTAACTCCCAGTAAAGCAATTTCTGCTGCAGGCTTTTAAGGCATGACCTTGAAAATGTAAATCTAACAAGACAAAAAATTATTATTCATAACATCAGAATTTCCCAGATTAATTACTTGAGTGCTTACTGATTAGTTTTTTAAATGTTCTGGCTACAAATAAAGTATCATTTTCCATTAACTCTTTTCTAATGGAGAACTTCAGAAGTACAAAATAATATGAAAGTATTATAATAAACACCCATGTTTCAACACTCAACTAAAAAACAAATTATTACATACATAAGTGAATTCAACCAGGTGGGTGCCCAGCCCTGATTTTATTCTGTTTGCTTCCCCAAAACAGTAGTAACCATTCTGCTGAATTTACAATTTCTCATTCAAGGGCACTTTTTCACAACAATATTACACGTCTATATTCTAATACTAATTACAGAATTGCTTTTCATATTGTAAAATGATATAAATGGTATCATAATACATATGTTTGTAATTTTTAACTTTTGCCCAAAACTATGTTCTTGGAATTTATTCTTGTTGATATGTATGTTTATATTTTCACTGTGTGCAGTATAACCTTGTTTGAATATAGTACAATTTGATTATTAATTTCCCTACTGACAAAATTTTGAGATCCTTTTTTGTTTGTATGTGTTTTAAATAGAGTTTACTTTTTAGAACGGTTTTAGGTTCAAAGCAAAATGGAGTGGAAAGTACAGAGAGTTCCCATATACCCCCTACCACACACATATTCACACACACTCACACCCACACAGAGCCTTCCACACCAGAGTGGTACATTTGTTACAATCAGTGAACCTACACTGAAACATTATTATTACCACCCAAAGCCCATAGCTTACGTTAGAGTTCACTCTTGGTGCTGTCCATTCTACGGGTTTCACCAAATGTACAATGATGTGTATCCACCATTATAATATTACACAGAATAATTTCACTGCCCTAAAAATCTCTGTGCTCCACCTCTTCATCCCACCTTCCCTGTAACACCTGGTAACCACTGATCTTTTTACTGTCTCCATAGTTTTGCCTTTTCCAGAATGTCAGAGTTGGAATTCTATAGTAGGTAGCCTTTTCATATTGCCTTTATTCTTAACATAAAGTAGTAAATTAACTATCACTGAAAATGCATGGGACCAATTCCACCTTCAATCTGTATAGGATTAAGCATTATTACAGTCACAAATATGAATACTTACTCTGGAACATTAAAGACATTAAATTAATTTCTTGAAGCAGGAAGACAATGCCTGTGCATTCATTGGAAGATACAGTAGGAATTTTTTTAAAGCCAAATTAATTAGCACACTATCAAAACTGACACATCAATATTAATTAGGTCATCATTCCAAAGGAGGAAAATCAGTCAAAAGTCAACCAACATTTATTAATCATCTACTTCCCTCGAAAGTGTTATTATGCACTTGAGATACAAGACAGATGAGATGCCGCCTCTGCCTGCAGGTGCTTTCCTGCTTATTATTTCATAATAGTTTCAGAAAGTAAATTTAAAGGGTCATGCGATTTAGCAACAAGAGATGCAGTAGAAAAAGCAATTCATTATGCTTGAATGGGGGGAAGGGAGGAGGGGGATGCAAATAAATGCAGGAGGGCCTCGCAAAGGAAGAGATATTTGACAGCTGCCTAGAGGGTGAGCAGGCTTCCCTCAGGAGCAAAAACTATACAAGGGCGTTTCAGGAAGGGAGAGAACAGTGCACACCCAAAAGCAGGCTATCTCTCAGTAAACTCAATCAGGCTGGACTGACTGTACCCCCAGGGAAGTTTATGCATGTTAAATACACAAACCAGCATGGGAGGACAAAGATTCACTCCCTGATCAAATTCTCACCAGGCTCCTCCAAATCCTCTTCTCCATGAGGCCTCAACCTTGGCCTAAAAAAACCCACAGACTCTCAACAAAAATGATTTTGCCCATCCCTGACCCCTACCCAATTCACATTAAAAGACTTAAACACTAACATGTTTTCTAATAGCTGAAGGCCACATCCTTAGAATTACTCTAACCAATCCCCAACCAGAAAGGGCCTGTATGAGAAAGCTGAAGGCTGCCAAGAGAATTTCATTTGCCTTAGCATTTACTAAAAAGGCCTGACAACTGTGACTCCTTCCTCTGTCCCTTTCAGATAGACTAGTATCTCCTACAATTCAAGAGTGTCTTTCCTAAGTACCTGAAAGCCATGCCTTTGAAATGTGATCACCAGGAAGGATGGAGCCCCTGTCTCCAACTCCCTTCAATACTTGCCAGCCAGCAGACCCAGCTGGCCTCATCAGCATTTACACTGAGGACCCCTTTGTAATGTTCCACTTCTTGGATGCTGACAATTGTTTCTGAGTTCAGTTTATGCTGGGCTCTCTTCCCCACTGCAATAGTATAGTACTGATTAAAATCTGTCCTGACCATTTTAACTGGTGTCTGGCTTTGCTTACCTTTGATAGTAACAGAACAGGAAATAATGCAATCCATAGTCCTAAAGCCTTCAGTAGCGCTCTTTGCCTTTCAAATACAGTCCTGCTGATTGCTTGGCATTTGAAGCCCTGTCTGAGCTCAGCAGAACAATTGGGAATTCCCAGAGGCTGCTTCTTCTCTGTCCTTTGTCCTCATCCTCCTTATGACATGAGTCCTTCCACATCACACTCTATTCACCTATTTTTATACTGAACTCATTTATTCTCCCCTTCATTCATATGTCAAACACATTCATTAACTGATTAACTACCATCTGTCAAGACTTCCCAAAGTCCATGCCTCTACTTTCATAAATCTTCACTAATAGCTCCAGCCAGAGTATCTTCTTTCCCAACTGAGGATAGGGTAAGTACATTTAACCTACAGGCAGATTTTTTTTCTCCTATTATATCTTTGACTATTGCTCCTATAGTATGCATTCTAGCAATTTCATCAGGAACATATTTTCCATATATTATGGATAGACCACATGATAGTCCACAGGCCAAATCTGGCCCACTGCCTGTTTCTGTACAGCATGAACTAAGAGTGTCTTTTACATATTTTAATGGTTGAAAAAATCATAAGAATATTTTATAAACATAAAAATCAAGAAATTCAAATTTCAGTGTCCATAAATAACACTTTTTTTGGAACACAGCCATGCTCATTCGTTTACATACTAGCTATAGCTGTTTTCATGCTACAATGTTTCAAGAGTAACTAGCTCTAACAAAAAAATGTATTACCCACAAAGCTGAAAGTATTTGCTATTTGGCTCTTTACAGACAAAGCATGACAACCCCTGTATTAGATAACTATTTGCTGCAGTGTGTTCATTCCAGTGATGGTTAAATTAGAAAAGTATCATATGATATCACTCATATGTGTAATCTGAAAAAAAAAAGAAAGAAAGAAAGGAAAAAGAAGACACTATTGAACTCATCTATAAAACAGAACTAGACTCGCACACAGGTAAACAAATCTTATGGTTACCGGGGGAAAGGGGGCAGAAAGGATAATTTGAGAGTTTGAGATTTGTAAATGTTAACCACTATATATAAAAAGAGATAAAAAAGATTTCCAGTCAAGATGGTAGAGTGGTAGGACCACGAGCTCGCCTCTCCTCGAGACTACAACGAATCCACGATGGAATGCTAAACACCAATCAAAAAAAAAGACTGGAACCTAGCATAAAAGATCTTCTGCAACTGGAAACATAAAGAGGGAAACACAGCAGGAAGGTAGGAGGGGTGTGCTCACCATATAATCAGTCTCCATGCACCCTGGGGGGGGTGACCCACAAGCTGAAGATTTGTGAAGTCCCAGAGGCCCTCCCACAGGAGTGAGAGCTCTAAGCCCCACGTCAAGCTCCCCAGTCTAGGTCTTGTATTGGGACGACGAGGAGACCCCAGGACATCTGGTTTCAAAGGCCAGTGGAGCTTGGCTCCAGAAGCCCCATGAGACTCAGGAAAATGGAAACTCCATTCACTTAGGAAGTGTACACGAAAACTCACGTGCGCCAGGTCCAAGGGCAGTGGCAGTGATTTCGTAAGAACCTGGGCCAGGCCTGCCTGCTGGATTTGGAGGGTCTCCTGGGGATGTGGGGAATGGCTGTGGCTCACCCAGACGACATAAAAGCTGGTGATGGACATTATGGGAGTGTTCATCTACATGAGCTTTCCTGGAGGCTGACATCTTGATCGGACCATTAGCACCAAGACCTGGCCCCACCCAACAGCCTGGAGGGAAGCCTCAGGCCAAGCAACATATAGGGTGGGAACACAGGCCCACCCATCAGCAGACTTCCTGAGCTGCAAAGGCCTCTAGACATAGTCCTACCCACCAGAGGCCCAGGACCAGGCTTCACTCAGCAGTGGGCAGGCACCAGCTCCTCCTGCCAGGAAACCTGCATAAGCCTCTAGTCCAGCATCACCCACCAGGGGCAGATACTAAAAATAAGAAAACAACAATCCCAAAACCTGTGGAAGGAGCCCACAAACACACAGAAAAATAGATGATGGGGTGGCAGAGGAACATCTCCCAGGCCAAGGCACAAGATAAAATCCCAGTAGGAGAAATAAGTGATGAGGAGATAGGCAATTTATCTGAG
Organism: Camelus bactrianus; assembly: GCF_048773025.1. Classification (NCBI taxonomy): domain Eukaryota; kingdom Metazoa; phylum Chordata; class Mammalia; order Artiodactyla; family Camelidae; genus Camelus; species Camelus bactrianus. The sequence goes on from NC_133546.1 coordinate 91,902,318, forward strand.
AAACAGTTTAAAGTAATGATGGCCAAGATGTTCAGAGAACTCAAGAGGAGTACAGATGCACAGAGCAAAGTTTTTAGTAGAGTTGGAAAAGACAAAGAATACCCAAACAGAGTTGAAGAATAAAATCACTGAAATGAACAATATACTAGAAGGAACCAAGAATAGACTAAATGAAGCAGAAGAACGGATCAGTGAATTGGAAGACAGATTAGTGGAAATCGCTACTTCAGAACAGAAAAAAGAAAAAAGAATGAAAAGAAATGAAGATAGTTTAAGAGAACTATGGGACAACATGAAGTGCTCTAATATTTGCATTATAGGGGTCCTAGGAAGAGAACAGAGAGAAAGGACCTGAGAAAATTTTTGGAGAGATAATCACTGAAAACTTTCCCAACTTGGGAAAGGAAACAGTCAACCAAGTCCAGGAAGCACAGAGAGGACCACATAGGGTCAACACAAAGAGGAACACACCAAGGCACATAGTCATCAAATTGACAACAATTAAGGATAAGAAGAAAATATTAAAATCAGCAAGAGAAAAGCAACAAATAACATACAAGGGAATTCCCACAAGTTTATCAGCTGATTTTTCAGCAGAAACTCTACAGAACAGAAAGAAGTGGTATAATATATTTAATGTGATGAAAGGGGTAAACTTACAACCAAGAACACTCTATCCAGCAAGGCTCTGGTTCAGACTTGATGGAGAAGTCAAAAGGTTCACAGATAAACAAAAGCTACAAGAATTCAGCACCACAAAACCAGCTTTACAACAGATGTTACAACTTCTCTCGTCATCAAACCATAAGAAAAAAGAACAAAAAGAAGAAAGAGGGAAAAAAAAAAAAAAAGACCTACAAAAAACTGCCTTGGTTGTTCGGGGTCTTTTGTGGCTCCTTATAAATTCTGGAATTCTTTGTTCTAGTTCTGTGAGGAATGTTGTGAGTATTTTGATGGGGGTTGCATTGGATCTATGGATTGCTTTCGGTAGTGTGGCCATTTTGATAGTGTTGATTCTTCCAATCCAGGAGCACAAGAAATCTTTTCATTTCTTTGTGTCATTTTGGTGTTTGGAGTATAGGGAACCTCCTTCCTTAAGTTTATTTTTAGGTATTTTGATGTTTTTGATGTAATGGAAATGTTCATGCCGGTTATAAAATTCTCGCTTTTGAAGTGAAAAAAAAAAAGTGAATGAAGGGCTGCAAATGACAAAATATCCTTCTTTTCTATGGGTGAGTTGTATTCCATTACATACATACATACATATATATACATATTTCTTACATTACATTCATCATATAGATATAGATATATATACATGCTGCATCTTCATTATCAATTCAACTACTCATGTGCACTTACGATGCTTCCATATCTTGGCAATCATAAATAATGTTGCTGCTAATAGCAAGGTGTGTGTATCTTTTTTAATTAATTCTTATTTTGTGGTTGGCTTTATTCCTTTGATAACTATATAAATTTAAAAAGCTAAAGCTCTAAACATCCTTAGAAATAATGAACAGCATATATATGTAAATTTAAAACATATATGTGCAGTAAAAAAAAAAAAGAAATGAGCTATCAAGCCATGAAAGACATGGAAGAAACTAAAAACCCCTATTACTAAATGAAAAAAGTGAGTCTGAAAAGGCTACAAACTGTACGAGTCCAACCAAATGACATTCTAGAAAAGGCACAGCTACAGAAACAATAAAAAGATCGTGGTTTCCAGGAGTTTAGTGAGAGGGAGGGAGGAATGAACAGATGGAGCACAAGGGATTTTTACGGTGATTAAACTCTTCTACGTGATACTATAGTGGCTACATGTCATTATGCATTTGTCAAATGTACAACATCAAGAGTGAACCTTAATGTAAACTACGGACTTTGGTTGATAATAGTGTGTCCATGTTGGTTCATCGTTTCTACCAAATATGCCACACTGATGAGGGATGTTGAGGGTAGGGGAGTATATATATGTGGGTGGAGAGGGTTATGTGTGAAATCTGTATTTTCTGCTCAACTCTGCTGTGAACCTGAAACTCCTCTAAAAAAATTCTCAATTAATTTAGGAAATGATATTAAAAAACAACCCCAAATTGCTTCTGGATACCACATGGAACTATATTCAATGTTCTGTAATAACATTTAATTAAGAAGAATATGAAAATCAATATATGTACATACACGCATGACTGGGACATTAAGCTGTAGACCACAGACTGACACATTGTAACTGACTATCTTCAAAAACATAAATCACATTCTCAGATCTACAAAGGAAAGTGGTGTTCACTTTTCAATTTTTTACAGGTATTCACTTAATTCAGCTCTGTCCCACCTCAGGGTCCTAACGGGTCGCGAGGCCCGGGCCTCACCTACGCACCGCTACCCGCGAGCGCAGCCCAGGCTTCACCCGCCGGCTCCCGACCTGCGCGCCCCCACCAAGCGCCCCCTCACCCGCTCGGCGGCGGCAGGGGAGGCTGCAGCAAACGGAGGCGGCAGCAACCGGCGGCCCAGACCCCGGGCCGCGTTCCTCCTCCAGGAGCTGGTCCGCGAGCACTAGGCTCCCGCCCAGCTTTCACACGCTCCGGGCAGGTCAGGTCGGTGCGTCTGTGCGTCCACGCGCATGCGCGCCCCTCCTCCTCCCGCCCGCAGCGCGGACGCTCGGGCTGCAACTCCTGTTCTTCGGGAGGTGGGGACTGGTGCCGGGCTGGGGGCTGGGGGCTGGGGGCTGGGGGCAAGGGCCTGGCAGTGGGGCGGAGGGCCCATCCCTTTACCCGCCCCACCGGGTCTCCATCCCATCACCTACCGGTCCTGACACAACCAAAACCTCGAACAGCTCAGGGCCAGGCCACACCCCCTAGCCCCACTCCCCCTGCTCGCCTTCCCTCCCAAACCCTGTGAATGCCCCCCCACCTATAGCCAAGCCCCCAATTCTCCCACAGGACCCCCAAAATGGGACTTCCTCTCACACCGAGGTACCCGCCCCGACACTCCACCACGCTAGTAACCTATGGCCCCCACGCCACAAGCTCACCCCTCATGCCTCACTGCAGGACCCCCAACATCCCAAGATGGTCCCCCTCACCCCTCAGCCGGGTCAATTCCACTCCCAGCGATTCCTCACCCCTCAGCCTGTGCCCACTCACCGCGGGATCCTCCCTCACCCGGAGTGCAACCTTACCCCCAGCTGACCCCCTCACCCCTCAACCAGCGGGGGGCAGGATGGTCTGAGCTCCCATCACCATGGCGACAGCCAGCCAGCCAGGGATCCCGGGCAGAGTGCTGGCACACAGCCCTGTGTCCCAGGCTCCTGGGCCCGGGCGGGGGTTGGACGCAGTTCCAATTCTCGCCAGGGCGCCCTGCCCCCACCCCTACTCCCCCCCACTTCTCCCCCCACCACCCAGTGCCTCGTCTCAGCTGATGGGGCAGGGTGGTACCAGGGTGCACACCACTCGCCAGTGGGCCTTGGGTGGTTGATGGTGCTGCCGGCAGGGAGGGGGCAGCCCCGCCCAGAATGGACAGCAGGCAGCCGCAGAGGCAGAGGCGGGGAGGTGAGCTGCCCTGGGAGAGCCAGTCAACTTCCTCCCAACTCCCCCTCTGCCTGGCCCGGGGGGGGGGCAGACTCTGCTGCCCTGGCTTCCTGGAAAGAATCTCTCCCTGTCAGCCTGCTCCTGGGAGGTAGGCAGGGTGTGGTCGGTGCGGGGGGGGCTCAGCAGCAGCAGCAGCAGCAGCAGCAGCAGCAGCAGCAGCAGCAGCAGCAGCAGCAGCAGCAGCAGCAGCAGCAATGGCAGGATTGGGGCTGCCTATGCTAGAGCGGGAATTTGCTCCCATTTCCCGCTGTCGCTGCCACCGCCCCCGCACCCTGACAGCACCTCCTCATCTCCCAGGGGCAGAAATGACCTGCAACATAGGCCCTGCAAATCTGGACAGCAAAAGCTGCCCCCAGGACAGGACGCAGGAGAGATGGGAGCAAATTGACAGGCTCCCAAGGGTAGACCTATCTCCCCGCTGCCGCCGCCGCCGCCGCCGCCCCCGCACCCTGACAGCACCGCACCCGCCTCCTGGGAACAGGCCATGGCCTGAGGGCCAGTCGGACGTGCTCCCTAGCCGTCCGGTGCCCTCCCACCTCCTGGGGCGTAGGTATCCGCTACCGCCCCCCCCCCGGTATAAGCGGCAACGAAGAGGCGCCCCTATTACTAATGAGCGGGAAGGAGAAGTGGGCACCACGAACCACGCGGTGGCCCCCGACCCACCTCAGGGTCCTAACGGGTCGCGAGGCCCGGGCCTCACCTACGCACCGCTACCCGCGAGCGCAGCCCAGGCTTCACCCGCCGGCTCCCGACCTGCGCGCCCCCACCAAGCGCCCCCTCACCCGCTCGGCGGCGGCAGCAAGCGGCGGCGGCAGCAAGCGGCGTCCCAGACCCCAGGCCGCGTTCCTCCTCCAGGAGCTGGTCCGCGAGCACTAGGCCCCGCCCAGCTTTCACACGCTCCGGGCGGGTCCGGTCGGCGCGTCTGTGCGTCCACGCGCATGTGCGCCCCTCCTCCTCCCGCCCGCAGCGCGGACGCTCGGGCTGCAACTCCTGTTCTTCGGGAGGTGGGGACTGGTGCCGGGCTGGGGGCTGGGGGCTGGGGGCTGGGGGCAAGGGCCTGGCAGTGGGGCGGAGGGCCCATCCCTTTACCCGCCCCACCGGGTCTCCATCCCATCACCTACCGGTCCTGACACAACCAAAACCTCGAACAGCTCAGGGCCAGGCCACACCCCCTAGCCCCACTCCCCCTGCTCGCCTTCCCTCCCAAACCCTGTGAATGCCCCCCCACCTATAGCCAAGCCCCCAAGTCTCCCACAGGACCCCCAAAATGGGACTTCCTCTCACACCGAGGTACCCGCCCCGACACTCCACCACGCTAGTAACCTATGGCCCCCACGCCACAAGCTCACCCCTCATGCCTCACTGCAGGACCCCCAACATCCCAAGATGGTCCCCCTCACCCCTCAGCCGGGTCAATTCCACTCCCAGCGATTCCTCACCCCTCAGCCTGTGCCCACTCACCGCGGGATCCTCCCTCACCCGGAGTGCAACCTTACCCCCAGCTGACCCCCTCACCCCTCAACCAGCGGGGGGCAGGATGGTCTGAGCTCCCATCACCATGGCGACAGCCAGCCAGCCAGGGATCCCGGGCAGAGTGCTGGCACACAGCCCTGTGTCCCAGGCTCCTGGGCCCGGGCGGGGGTTGGACGCAGTTCCAATTCTCGCCAGGGCGCCCTGCCCCCACCCCTACTCCCCCCCACTTCTCCCCCCACCACCCAGTGCCTCGTCTCAGCTGATGGGGCAGGGTGGTACCAGGGTGCACACCACTCGCCAGTGGGCCTTGGGTGGTTGATGGTGCTGCCGGCAGGGAGGGGGCAGCCCCGCCCAGAATGGACAGCAGGCAGCCGCAGAGGCAGAGGCGGGGTGGTGAGCTGCCCTGGGAGAGCCAGTCAACTTCCTCCCAACTCCCCCTCTGCCTGGCCGGGGGGGGGGCAGCCTCTGCTGCCCTGGCTTCCTGGAAAGAATCTCTCCCTGTCAGCCTGCTCCTGGGAGGTAGGCAGGGTGTGGTCGGTGCGGGGGGGGGGCTCAGCAGCAGCAGCAGCAGCAGCAGCAGCAGCAGCAGGAATGGCAGGATTGGGGCTCCCTATGCTAGAGCGGGAATTTGCTCCCATTTCCCGCTGTCGCTGCCACCGCCCCCGCACCCTGACAGCACCTCCTCATCTCCCAGGGGCAGAAATGACCTGCAACATAGGCCCTGCAAATCTGGACAGCAAAAGTTGCCCCTAGGACAGGACGCAGGAGAGATGGGAGGAAATTGACAGGCTCCCAAGGGTAGACCCCTCTCCCCGCTGCCGCCGCCGCCGCCGCCCCCGCACCCTGACAGCACCGCACCCGCCTCCTGGGAACAGGCCATGGCCTGAGGGCCAGTCGGACGTGCTCCCTGGCTGCCCGGTGCCCTCCCACCTCCTGGGGTGGTGGCATCCGCTACCCCCCCCCGGGTATAAGCGGCAACGAACAGGCGCCCGTACTACTAATGAGCGGGAAGGAGAAGTGGTCACCACGAACCACCCGGTGGCCCCCGACCCACCTCAGGGTCCTAACGTTTCGCGAGGCCCGGGCCTCACCTACGCACCGCTACCCGCGAGCGCAGCCCAGGCTTCACCCGCCGGCTCCCGACCTGCGCGCCCCCTCCAAGCTCCCCCTTACCGGCTCGGCGACGGCAGCGGCGGCGGCAGCAAGCGGCGTCCCAGACCCCAGGCCGCGTTACTCCTCCAAGAGCTGTTCCGGGAGCAGTTGGCTCCCGCCCGTCTTCTTCAATTTCGGGCTGTTCCGCGTCTGCGCAGGCGCATCGGCGCGTGCGCGCGCGCCCCTCATCCTCCCGCCGGAAGCGTGGACCCTCTTGCTCGTGCTCCTGCTGCTCGGGTTGTGGCGAGTCGGGCCGAGCGGTACCGATTAGGGTCTGGCGGGGGGCGTGGCTGTGGGGCATTAGCCCTGGGACAGAGAGAAGAGGGATGGAAGAGTTAAAAATAAATCTCTTATTTCAGGATTTCTTAAAAAGTTATCTTGGTGCTAGTCAGTGCACAGTGAAAAAAAACCAAATAATTTTTCGAAACTTTATATCTACAAGTTGGCCACTTTACAGACAATAAGTTCAAATCATCAAGATCAGGGAAACTCAAGCGATGCATTTAACTCAGCCTACTGATAAATGAAGAGGTACAGAGTGTGAGGTTTCAACCATCTAGTCAGAGTTCCAGAAGGAGAAGGGGAGAGAGAGAATGGAGGCCATTGTTTGAGGTTATAATATTTCAAATATTAGTGGCGATAACAGTTAAGAATTGTACAGAATTCTATTTAGAGACTATCATCTGGGTGTTTGGGGTGCTTGTCTTTCTGGGTTGCCATTGCTTGTAGGACACTTCAATGAACAAAGTTGGAGATATGCATTTTTTAGAGAACCTTGAAATTCAACATTGTAAAATTTATTTGACTACTTAGATTTTATAATTGTACCTCTTTTCCACTTGAAAACTTAATTCCTAAGACATTAAAAGGAACACAGTAACTAATTCATTTTATTTCAATTTACTGATATCTACGTACCCACACATGAATACTAATACTTCAACATAGCCATATTCATAATACTTAAATAATGAGTTTAATGTGTGAAACTTAAGATTTATCTAAAGGTTTGTTTTTTAACTGCAGGCTATACATTACTAGCAACAGAGCCAAAATATTGTAGGTTTACTGCACAAATATGATTCCTCGTAGTGGGATTATGCCACCAAGTTTATACGTAGATAGGTTTCATTTCATTATTTTCAATTTTAATAATTGTTATATTAGGTTATTTTATTTATTTCACTTTGAATTATGTAAAATATATACATGATTCCAAGTTCAAAATTATAAAGCAGAATTTTTACTTGCATCCACATGCTTGTTTTTAATTTTTTCGTATAATAAAGATGAAATATAACATTTTATGTTTATGCCATTGTATCTTTGGACAGATTATTAGAAATAGGATTCCTGAATTTATAAGATGACCGTGTGTATACTTTCATTAGGTATTGCAAAATCCCCTCCATAGTGTTGTACCATTTTTCATTCCCATCAGCAATGCTTGAGAATGCATCATTATTTAGAGGCTGGCCAACAGAATATGTTGTCAGACATTTCATTTGTTGATAATTTGGTAGCTGAATAATGTTTTTGCAGTATATTATTTTGAAATCCTTTATTATAAGGATTTATATATAATAAAGGATTTCAAAATAGGTTTAAGCTTTTTTCATATATTTAAGGGTCACATTTATTTATTTTTATGTGAAAATACTACATAAATATCATTAATGTTTCTATTAATTTGTTGGCCATTTTCTTCTCAATTTTTGGAAGTTTAAACAGAATTGTAAAGGAATTAACTTTAGGCCGAAGGAATGTTATTCTAGCTAGGGAGTCTGAAATAGAACAAAAAAAGGAAATTAAAGAAAGACATCCATGAACAAAGCAAGTAAACACTATATTCAAGTCACACTTCATAGTAATAAAATGTCTTGTGATTAAATAAAATATAATTTTAAAACATGAAAACTGCAAAAAGGTTGGAGTGGTAAATGCATTGACATTGATCGAAGGTCTTTGTTAGCTAAAAGGAAAGCAAAAGATTGAATTAAATTTATATGTTGAAATGTTAACAATGCTTAATATAAATTATAGGTTAACCATTAAACAAACAGAGTGTATAATTTTGAATTTAGTGGAAGGGAATATAAAACTGGGTTCAATCCCCAGTACCTCCATTAACAAAACAAACAAAAATCTTTTTTAAAAGTCCATAAAAAATAGATATATTTGAACAAGTAAAACTTGATAATATTTACTGCCCAAATGCCCTATAATTCTAAAGGTTATACTTCACAAAAATAAACTGATCTTAGCTGAAGATTTGAGGGAAGCAAGGAATCGAGGATAAAAACAAACATCTGTTTATAAAACAGGAATGACAGTGTCAACTTTCTTGACATTAAAAATTCAAGATAAAACTAAAATATGCAATCGGTTGTGAAGTAACAAAATGATCATTAAAACTATATTGAAATACATTCATATCAATGAATTTTATATTTAAATTAAAATATAAATTAAATCTTAAGATAGAAAATATAATAAAGTACTAATAAGTGGTTGACAAAATTGTATCTGTCAAATATAAAGAAAAATAATATTGAAAATGCAGAAGTAATATCAAGACAAAGGAGATATTTACCAAAATAAAGGGAAACGTGCGTGACGATGAAAGGCACACCTTTATAAGAAATAAACTTGTATGAAAAAACAATATAGCAGATAAATAATGCAGAAGCAATGAACATGAAAGAACAGATAAAAAATGAAATTATAAAGAAATATCAATGCATTAAATTTGTACTCATACATATCCATAACAAAATATAATTATGGATATAGACTAATTGATTAATATAACCAACATATTGAATTATTTATGTGTTTACTCAAAATCTATAGCTGTTTCAAGAAGTATTTTTCCCCAGTTCAATCTTCTGCTTCAAATCTCTACTATACAACTCAGATATATAAATTAATCACAAAGTTGCAAAAAATGAGTATCTTGGGCAAAGATTTGAATTGTGTTATTAAGATATCATGTTGTCCCTCCAGCAGTTAAAATGTGTATTTTAGTTGTTTTCTTTGCTTTGAATCTTATATTTAAGTACCTATCTCATTCCTTTTTATTTTTTACATTAATTGGATAGCTGTCAAATTCTTAACTAGATTTTTAATAAGGTATGTTAAAAATTTGAGCATTTTCAAAGGCAATTTACCTTTTTTGACCTGTTTTATATTATTAATTTAATTCTTCTGTGATTCTCTTCTAAACCCCATCTACATATACCTGTAGCAATATGCTTATTACATGTTTCCTTTTTCACTAATCTTCATGGTATCATGAATCAATGTAAAATACACTCTGATGCTCATAATTAAAAGCATTCACTTTATATTAAATTGATCATTCCCTGTGCCCCTCAAAAGAACACACTTTTAATAAAATATTTATTATATTTGTTGCTTTGTTAAGAGTAAATATTAAAAGAATATGGTTGGGGTGAAGGGTTAGTGTTTAGGATATAAGGAGTTTAATGGTGAAAATACAAGCAAAAGAAGTAAAACTTCATCCGGCTCATTAGATATATACATAATATTCTTGGCCCATGTATGTATATGTTTATGGGCCAGGAGTTTGCAGACTATCATGGTAACTATGAGGAAAGTTAAAAATTAAGAAAGAAAGAAAGGAAAGAAAGAAAGAAAGAAAGAAAGAAAGAAAGAAAGAAAGAAAGGAAAGAAAGAAAGAAAGAAAGAAAAAGAAAGAAAGAAAGAAAGAAAGAAAGAAAGAAAGAAAGAAAGAAAGAAAGAAAAAGAAAGAAAGAAAGAAAGAAAGAAAGAAAGAAAGAAAGAAAGAAAGAAAGAAAGAAAGAAAGAAAGAAAGAAAGAAAAGCATAAAGGTGTACCTACTGATGACTGGGCTTCCTTGGAAAGGGAACAGAGAACTGGAGACAGCAACAGTCTCCAAAAACACATGAGAAAATGTTCACTCTTGTTTTGTACATGTTGTTTCCTTCTGTACCTGTACTGTATGTAAAATTAAGGAAGAAAGGAAGCAGAAATAAAAGGGAAAAAAAGGAAGGAGAAAAGAAAGGAACCTGGCCACTTATTCTTTAAATATATAGCTAGTATTATCTCCTGTGAGCCAGAGATCTTTCAGAACCCCTCTTAGGACTCAAAGACACCTAAATGGCAGTTCTCTTCCAAATGCTCCTAATCCTGTATCTCTGTAGCTTTATAACATTAAAGATGGTCTCAAGCAGATACAAATCAACTCCAAAATCTAAATGTATACAAGGTATACCTGTAACAAATTATATATTTGCATATATATTATATATATATAACATATATAAGCATATGTGTAGATATATACTCAGACATAATGTATATGTAGATATTTTTTAAAGAGATATATCCCCTAAAGTTTCTTCAGAACACTGTATTCCTTTAGTATGATTATCTTGGAAAAGACCTCCAGGCTTTAATAAAATAACCAGGGCATTCCCAGGACAACTCCAGTACAAACTTCAATCTAAAGGGTAAGAGATCCTAAGCCACACTTTTCCTAGGATTTCTGGTACTAGGGTGAGAACAAACTGATAAGTCAGCCACCAAAGCTTTTTTAGAATTGCCTTGAATGTAACCCAAAGAGCCCATAGATCTATTCACTCCATTGTCTAACTGTAACTTACGTTGTGTCTGTTATGTGCCAGGTTCTTGGTGAACAGCTGATCTGCCTAACTGAATAGTACAACAAACTTGCCTTCTGTCAACGTATGCACTAGAGTCAAATGGACTCAAAGTCTATCTTTCCTGAGACTCAGGTGTCATAGCAAGGAAAAAACAAGAGCAAAAATCCATCTACTCCCACTTTTCAGCACCCCTGGCACTATATACAAAAGAACTCAATATTAAGAGACCTTGTTTCATATAATCCATTATTGTCAATATCTTCTTCTAATGAAAGATGGAAAGTTGATACCAGAAACATTTCTATAACTTTATACATTTGCGATTTTTAAGCTTTATTGATTGTATCCTATTTTCAAGATTGTAAAATGACCTGAACCTTTCAAAAGATTCAAAATAAAAAAGCAACTATAGATATCTCATTTATTTTTCATTTAAAAGTATCTTTTCTTCTTCAACTTAAGATTTCCTTTCTTTATGCTTTTTTAGCTAAACACACACACAAACACACAAATACAAATATTTTGAAGCAATATCTGTGTGTATGTTTTGTAATAATGAGAGCAATTTAATTACCCACAGTAATTGAATGAAAATGTTTAATTCTTAAAAAATTGTATTAACTCAAAAGGCAAGTCTTTTTCTTTTACATTAAATCTTTTTGACCCAGGGAATGTCATTTAATCATTATTACTCAAGCATATTAGTAATTTATTCTTTGACTTTTAAAATCATATTAATAAAATAATTATTTATTAACTCATGAAAGTGTTTTAAGTACCATGAAGTTTCAAATAATATAGTTTTCCTGGAAAGAATATACATTTTAAAGATAAAATCCCTGTCCAAAGAGGTAATTTGATATTTGATACACAATCAATAGCACATAAAGTTACTTGGATGTTTACGCATTTTTAAAATGATATTTTAAGTGGAAACATTGCAGAAACTTGCAGAAGCACTTTCCTTGTTTCTCATTTTAAGAATTTTGAAATTTTTCTATCTAGAGGTAGATGCTTAATTACTGATTATTATTCAATCAATATGTTCTTTATACAACCACACACAAAAGTTCACTTTTCCAACTTTCTATCATATGAACCCAGGTATGAATTTCTTTAGCTGGAAATAATTTTATAAAGCATCAGAAAATTGTTTAAGATCATTTAATGTTACATTAAGATTGGACCACATATCTAAATAAGATGCTGGTGGAAATTAATTCGATCTAAGTTTTACATGCTATTAATTAAGTAAATAAAGCACCATGGTAGAGTCTTTTATACATTGTGTATTGTTGTCTATTGTGCTGCACAAAATTTAAGTTGTGGATTCAGTCCACTTTCTTCTATTATTTAAAAGTTCAAGAATGTCATAAAAATACATATGCCATTCTTTCTAATTAAAAACTATGCATATTTCATTAAGACGTTCTTATGACTTGCCTGGATTGCATGTTATGACACTCTTAACTGAGAAGGAAAGGCCAAGCAGATGACACAGCACACTTAAACATTATCCTCTGTGGATTTGCCCACATTAATCGTGCTCTTTATGAACCAAGAAGACATTCTATAATATGAGTTATTGTGGCAGTTTGAGAATACTATAAAAAAGTGAATTATTTGGCTTGCCTATCTTTGGAGAAAAATTATTTTATTCCAATAGGAAGCATAAACACAAAATGATACTGACTTTCCTGTCTGCAGTAACCCCACCCCCACCATCTTAGCAGGCCCTCTCTTTTGGAGGAAGGATTAAATTATCTTATTAGTGCATTTATTATTAGCTTTTTACACATTCAATTCACCAAACAGTGAAAAGTTGTTCATTGAGACTGACTACACTTAAAAAGCACAAATAGAAATATATTATAGTTAATCAGTCTATCTACCCACCTGTCTATTTTTTCTCCCTATCTCATCTTTCCTTCACTCCCGCCACCCCCTTTCTCTCTCTCACACACACACACACAAACCACATTGCCTGTGGGCAGTTTCATGTCCTTCCCTGGGCCCCTGGAATCATGGGTTGTTCCAGTTCCCTAGTCTTGCTCTGTAACATTACCCATTCTTCTATCTGTGAAATCTATTCTCTCTGCACTTACCTCTTTTACTTAAGGGCATTAAAACTCCCTCTTTGTAGGTATACAGATCTTGTCTATTTCTCTGCTGAACCAAAAAAGGAAAAAAAAAGAAATCTAAAATATTAAAGTCATATAATACCTAGAGCAAAAAAAGTATCTTAAAGCAGGAGAAAGTGAATAAAACATTGATGAATATAATATTTGGGAAACTCGAAAGCTGAGAGGTTGGAGAACTGTACAGCTAACAATGTTAAGATAGATTTCATGTCAATAGGGTAAAGATTAAATGATTTTATGAATAATAGTTAATCTGGAAATGGTTAATAGGATTATGTAAGCAAAATCAGAAAGGACTGTAAGCCTAACTCATTAGAATAATAGGACAAATTATCCTGGAATTTGTTAGATCAAAGAATAGAGACATGGCTGATGATTAAAATATTACAGCAGAGGATTTCATTATGAATATGGTATTAGACTTGCAGCAAAAATACTCCTAGAATAAAATCTTAATGGCTTCCAAAATAATATTTTTTTCTCCTAACTTTCCACGTTTGCCCCTTTAGACCTCTTCTCACAGGCAGATTGTGTTTGCATGGAGTTTATGATTTGCTAATCATTCTTTTTTTTTTTTAATCAAGTTCTTGTCAGTCTTTAGAGAAAATGATTTAATTTGGTCATTTTCATGTTCAGATGTACCTGAAAAGGACTGGCTTACATTCAACTCATTTAAATAGAAGTTGTGAAAACTCTGTGGAATAGGAGAACTGTTTTCCAAGCAAAATAATTTAGAACATACTTGTGATAACTGGCAGCTTATTTTTTCCATCTAAATTTGTAGACCTAAATCCGAGTATTAGGCAGACTTTCATTTATTTCACATCCAGCTATGCTTCAAGGACTTTGAATCAATTCTGCATAGTGTGGATCTGAAGGAAAATGTGATCCCTGAGATGCAAGACACAGCAATGACAGTCAATTTAGATTTATAAAGTGAGCAGAACAAGAAACATCACAAAATACTATCATGTAAAATTGATAATTTTTGCTAATTTTTCAAACACAGAAGTGTTACATACATTGATTTAAAGTGAAGGCATACAAACAAATTAAAATATACCAGAAAGTTTTGATGTATGAGCTGGTGACTATGAGACTGACATTAATAATTTGCATATGGACAATTAAGAATTGACTGGTTGGTAAATTTTATAAAATACTGGAAAAATCACAGGATTTAGAGTCTGTATTTAGAGACCTGGATTTCAAATTCACTGTCATCACTTACTACCTATGCAACTTCAAGCATTTTGCATCAATTATCTCAACTATCAAAAACCACACCAAAAGTATACCTACCTCATGAAATAGTTGAATGGGTTAACTCACCTACAATGCATGGCAGCACATTATAATTCCTAAAGCTTGGTGTAGTTGTGTCTGGGCTTAAATGTGCTTTTCATGCTTCCTCTACGTTTACCACAATGACATGTCCCCACGTGCACAGGTTTATGTCTCTCTTACTATACAGAACTACAGAGGAAATTAATATACTGTTTATTTATTATGTATATGTATATATATCTATACTTGTATCTTTAAATTCACCTTATTTTTAGCTGTTATAAATAAACATATATGCACACATGTGCACACACAGACATGTATACACACACATGCATTCACACACACATATATAGTCATAATAAACTGAAGAGGTCAATTGTTATCCCTAACACAACCACTAATAAAATACCAAAAAAAAAAATACAGAAATGGAAATTTTAAAAGAACAAAAATGGCACATTGCAAAATAAAATTAAACACAAAAAGGGAGTAATAGAGAATTTGAGAATCAAAAAAGGTACAATATTTAGAAAACAATTAGAAAAATGACAGAAGTAAATCCTTTCATTTGTGTAATTACTTTAAATATAAATGGACTAACTGCTCTAATAAAAAAAACTTAGACAACATGGACACCCAAGACGGAGGTTATTCATGAACATGAGAAATGAACATCAGCCGAAGATACGTAAGATGGACAATGGGAGTTCAAGTCTTTCCTGGAGGAGGGTTGGCAGTTTTATATTGTATCTGAGACAATTTCCCTGCACTAGGTGGAGACACAAACTGTATTGCTGTCTTTTAATTGGGAAGCTTAACGTGGTCCACGGTGGCCGACAAGCAGTGGGTTGAGCTGTTCTTGTTCTACGTCAGGTTAGCTAAGCCGTAAGCAGCTTTCTTAGCGTTCCCTTCCCTTTGTGTGTCTCTAGGTTAGGGTTGTTCAGAAGAGAAGTTTACACCTGTTGGAGAGCAAACTGAAGGAGCAGTCCTTTGGCTGGGGGGCTGTGCTACAGCCGTGCACGTTGTCACTGACCTGCACCCTCACGCCGTCAGTGTGGAGAAGCTGCTCCTCCGGCGCCCGCTGGCCTCCGCAGGGGGTCCAGCCCTGGGCCAGGCAGGTGTGCAGCTCCATCCTGCTGCCACCGGTTTCTTCCACAGGGAGAGACACAGGCTCCAGGTCTTCCTGAAGGTGTTCAGATTTTATTCAATGGGTTAGATTTCTCCTGCTTAAAAGTTCTTTTTTTATTGTGGTAAAAGAATAGGATTTGCCCCTAAGGAAGTGTACCATGTTAAACCTCTCTCCGGGTTTTGGGGACAGTAAATACATTCATACAGTGCAATCACGACCACCTGTGTCTCCATAACTCTCCCCGTCTTTACGTGTGAAACCCTATGCCCGTAAACAACAACCCCCCTTTCTCCCCCGGCTGCAGCCACTTCTGTGTTTTCTCTTTCTGGGAATGCGGCCACTCCTAATCGCTCACACAAGTGGAATCGCACACGATTCACCGTCTTGCCCCTGGCTCACGGTACGCGTTCCGATGTCCCCCAGGTGCCCCCGTGCTGTCACACACGTCACAATGTTCTTCTTTCTTCAGGGGCAGTACTGTTCCATTGTACGCTCAGCCCACATCGTGCTCATCTGTCCATCCACGGAAGGACGCTCGAGTTCCTGCCTCGTGGTAGGTATTGTCAACGGAGCTGCTGTGCAGTGGGTGTTCAAGTGTCTCTTTAAGACCTGTTGTATGTTCGCTCGGGGTTATTCTAAGCAGTGAGATTGCTGCAAGTGTGGTAGTTGTTTCTGAAATTTCTCTGAGGGGCTTCCAAAGTGTTTTGCACAATGGCAATGCCATTTTATGTCCTCACCAACAGAGCACAAGGGTTTCTTTTCCCCACATCCACGGACACCACACACGGACAGCAATCCAGTTATTCAAGGCTCAGACTGACAGACGTTCCCCTTGGAGGGCGGGAGGAGGGGGTCCTGGTGGGAGCCCAGGAGCGCAGTGGGGTGGCAGCCCACGATGTGTGTGTGTGTGTGTGTGTGTGTGTGTGTGCGTGTGTGTAAGATGTGGATGGGGGTGCGGGCAGGAGAGGTGAGACACGGACAGGAGTGTGTCGGAGGTCTTGCCCGGGGCAGGGCCCCGAGGGGTCAGGAGCAGCAGGAGGCTGACCTCAGGCTCACACCGGTGCTGACACAGGGGCTCAAGGGAAGGCGTCGGCCACTTCGCTTCCAGGGGCCCAGGAGGGGTTGTGCATGGGGGACTGCTGTGGCCTGGTGTTGCCCCAGGGTCATGACGGGGCCCTCAGGCCTGGTGGGGGCAGCTGTTCTGGGACTGGTGCTCCTCAAGGACCCGTGGGGCCAGCCCGGTTTTGACCGTCCTGGGGTCCCCATGGGAATGTCTGGCTGGAGGCAGATCTGTGGTCCAGGGGATGGAGGTGAGGGGCAGGGCCTGGGGCCGGGCAGGCTGCAGGGACCATTAGCAGGTTCAGCTTGTTGGTTAGGTGTTCCGTGTGAGGGAGATTGTGAGTGGGGAAGACCCCCAGGATGGTTTCTGGAGCCCCGATAGAGCCCTGGAGGCAGAGGGTGCCCAGTGTCCTCACGCCTGGCAGGGTCCCTGAGGACCAGCGATGCCCCTGGACACAGCTGCCTGCCCCATGGCCTCACCGTCTTTGGTGTAGAGCCCACTGCAGCGAGCTGTCCCTTTCCTGCATAAAATTCTCTGTCTTCCTCTGTCTCTCTGTCTGTCTGTCTGTCTGCCTGTCCCCCACAGGAAGCTGGAATGGCCCTTTCCAACAGCCCTAGGGTGCTGTGGCTTTACTGATAGACACTCAGTGCTGGTCCCAGCTCCCCTCCAGGAGCCTGTCCTTTCGGCCTCCCCTGGGGCCGTGGAGCCACAGACTCGGCACATTGGTTTCACCCCCTCTGCCCTGACACACTGAAAGGCTCACATAGACACTTGGACAATGTCCAGCCGCACAGGGCCATGTCCTGTGGGTGACTGAGATCTCCTGAAGCGCTGGCGAGGATCGCCCAGCAGAGCCAGCCCCGACCAGGCGCTGGCCTCCATTTCCTGGAGCGTTTCCTGCGAAGGGCAGACAGCTGTGGCTCCTGTGTCTGCCCTCTGGGGAGTGCTGTGTCTCCTACAACCCGGGACCTGAGACTGTTCCTTTGAGATGGAACCACCAGGAGGGACTGGAGCTCAGGGTCTGGCCTCCCGGGAGGACCGAGTCCTGACTCCGTCCCTGCACCCTTGGCAGCCGGTGGGCACAGTGGCCTTCACGCTCCTCGACCTGGGACGTGCTGCTCCAGGATGGGAGGCAATAATTTCTGTGGTTCCAACTCGACTGTGCTGTGTGTTACAGCAGCCGTGGTGACCAGGCGTCCGACACCTGGGACTTGCTGCTGACTCTGCGCCCCCAGGGAACCCCAGGGATGGGTGTGGTCGGAGGAGAGCTGGGGCCTGGGACTGGGAGGGTGTGGAGGGCGGCCAGGCTGTGGAGTCACCAGGGGAGGGGCCGCAACATAGAGCAATTCCCAGAGAGCTATGGAATGGTAAAGGATGCTTTATTGTCTCCACAACACAAAACATGACAAGCCAGAGTCTCCCAACAAAAAACCCAAACCAAAGATAAACAGCGCAGAAAGTTCATGGGCTCCAGACATTTAGAAAGGATGCACAGCTTCCCAAGCCAGGCCTGGCGTGACCTCTGGCTGTAGCAAGCCCCCCCTCCCCTGCCACCACCCGGCACTGGGGCCTGCCCCTCCACATCCAGGGACAAGACAGGAGAGGCCCAGGGGTCTCGGGCCGGGACGCCAGGCTGTCGGGCTCCCTCCTCCCGGGGCTCGCCTCTCACCCCACCACCCAGTGCAGGGGAGCTCCTGCTGAAGGTGTCTCAGGCCGCTGGCCACAGGACAGGCTGGCTGTGGCCACTGCCCTGTTTTGCCAGTGTCCCTATTTCTGTGTCCAGCGAGGCTGTGTCCTGCCCTTGGGGGACCCAGTCACCAGGCCCGTCTCTGGGAAGCTGGAGTGGGGAGACCTCACCCCCTTCCTGGCAGGCCTGGCTCCTGTAGGGGCCATGGGCCCTGGCCCTACTCAGAGCTGAGTACTTGGCTGACCGTTGGTGGCACATCCAAAAGCCTCCCTGCTGTGAGACGTTGGCCAGGGCTGCATATGTTCCCACCAAGGATCTGACACAGGCGCCTCCCCTTGGGGACCCTGCTTGATGACCAACCTGATGGTGTCCACAGAGCAATCCCTGCCCACTGCCCCGGGATGCCAGCCTCCTGCTCATCCAAGGGAACCCCAGGGTGCCCCGGGCACTCCCGGTGAGGACAGGCAGACCCCTCGGCTCAGGTTGGTGGTAGCACCTGCTGTCCACTTGGTCCCCAGAAGGTGGGCAGGGTGCAGGGTGTGGTCGGTGGTGGCCGTGAGGTCGGAGGATGGAGATGCGGGTGAGCACGGCCGAGAGATCAGAGCTGGCAGGGCAGCGGGCGAAGTAGTGGCTGAGCAGCTCAGAGTGATGAACGGGGTACCTCTGGGGCCTGGGGTGGCCGTGGACACCCCCAGAGGGCACGCTAGTCCCCCTGCCCGATCACGTTTCTGTGGTCTGGGACGATCGTCCGCTTCAGCTCCACCACCGAGGAGAAGATCCACTTCACCTGCAGGGACGGCGGGTGTGGGCACAGCCGGGGCCCTCGTGCCAGCTGCCCGCAAGGACCTGGCCTCCCAGCCCGGGGACTGCCGGCCGCGAGTGTACTCAGGTGGGGTGGCGCGAGGACTCCATGTGCACAGCCAGGGACAGGGAGGTCCCGACAGGGACAGAGAGAGACAGTGAGATAACAGAATGAAATGGAGAGACAGAGGACAGTGGACAGAAAGGACAAGAGGGGAGAGTGAGGAGACAGTGACGGGACTGTGAGGGGACAGGAAGGGGACAGGGAGGGACATGGAGGGACAGGGAGTGGACAGGGAAGGGGGACTGTGCGGGCACTGTGTGGCGACAGCAGGGACAGCTGGCCTGGCCCGCCCACCTTAAAGAGGGTCACTGTGGCGCTGTAGCACACGCTGAGCAGGAAGAGGGTGATGAAGATGGAGATGGTGGTCCACAGCCCATCCAGCTCCCCGCTCTGGGCCTCGGCACAGATCTCTTCCTCCAGGAGTGGCTCTGGATGGGGAGGGGGTGGTCAGCTCTGTGGCTGCCTGTCACGTGCCAGGGCAGGGTCAGTGGCACCTGGGGGTGGGTCTGTCTGTGACAGGGCGGGTGGGGCACTAGGATCCCCTTAGGGGGCTGGATCAATGGTTCCCTGAGGTCAATCCCTGGGCACCGACCTCGTGTCCCCCATTCCTCCAGCTTGGGCCTCAGTCTTGGCCGGACTCCTTGGGCCCAGATCTCGGCCTGGCCAGTGCGTGTCCCTCATCGTCTCCTCTGCGGTGCCTTTCATGGGGTCCTCTGGGAAGAGGGTGCCCTGACCCCTGCCTTCCCTCCCACCGGAGGCCAGGCCTAGATGGCAGGGGTCTGCAGAGCAGGTCTGTGGTGGGTCCTACTGCAGGGAAGGGCGTAGGCAACCTTGGGGTGTCCCTGTGTGCCTGAGGGGGTGGGGTGGGCGTGCTAGGGACCAGTGGTGTGTTGGGTCTCTGTCTGTTGAGGAGGGGGTGCAGGTGTCCTGGGGAGAGGAGGGGTGGGGGTCTGAGCTGGCCAGTGTGGTCAGAGTGTGGTCAGTGCTGCTGGGGCTTTGAGGAGTGGGGACCAAGCTGGTGTCCACAGAGGGTTCATGAGACCCGGCTCCAGGCTCTGGTCTGGCCCCGGGCGGATACCCCGTTGAGGACCCAGTGAGCAAGGCTGGCTTGTGTGCACTTGTGTGGTTGTGCCCTTGTGTGCAGTTGCACAGGCACGTGTGTGTGCGTGAGTCTGCAGGTGGACGAGGGGTGTGCAGGCTGGTGTGCTCCATGAGAGGGCTTGTTTCCTGTGGTCCTGGGTGAGTGTCCCCTCGAGGTTACAGATCTGGCCCCGAGCACCTCGCCTGTGGGAAGGTGGGGCCTGATCTCCGTGTGTCCTGGGAGCAGGAGGCCTGTGCCCCCATCGCCGGCCAGGCGTGGCTCCCATGTTGACAAGGTGTCATCACGTGGACTATCAAGGCCCCAGGGACGGGAACTGCGGGGACAAGGACCTGCCACTGTCCCACATTTGGGCTTGGACAGAGGTGGGAAGAACCGTGCACTCATTTCCGTGAGGGTCCCTGGGAGGCTCTACCAGTCCCCTCTACACGCTCCAGCCTGAGTAGGTGCTGGCCGGACCCTGGACCCTGGGGAGCGGCTGCCTCTGGCAGAGCCCCCTCTCTGGCCTTGGGCTGCTGCCTGCCTCCATTGGCACCAAGTTTGTCCTCAGAGCCTGGCCTGCCCCCGCCTCCCGCAGGCCCGGCGGGCGCCGGAGCTCTGCACAGAAAGAACCATGACAGTGTTGCAGGGCCCCAGGGAGGTACTGGGTGTTTTATTTCATGCTGGCCCGGGAGGTATGTACACAGGGGTGGGGCTCAGGCGTCCACGTGGGACCCTGAGAGCCTCGGGGATGGGGGTTCGCTTGGGTGCTGGGGTGAGGTTCATTTACCCGGAGACTAGGAGATGGATTTCTGGGTGGAGTGATCTGTGTAGAGCCTCGTGCATCACCACACAGGTGAAGACTTCTCCCCACTGCCACGTGTTCTTTCCCACCGAGAGCTTGCTGTAGAGGATGTAGGTCCCGGTGTTGTCCGGCTGGGGCAGCGTGGTGGCGTAGGCGCCCTCTGCCTCCGGCCGCCCGTTCCTCTGCCACTCAGCGTTGATGTCAGGTGGGTAGAAGCCTTTGATCAGGCAGGTTACGCTCACGGTGTCCTTGGCCAGGTCTTCCTGGTGTGGGGCCAGGGTGTACACCTGTGGCTCCTGGGTCTGCCCTGTGGGGACAGGTGTGACTGCGAGCATGACGGTCACTCTGAGCAGCCCCAAAGGACCCTCCCGCGCCCGTTGTCCATCCCACCTTTGGCCTTGGAGATGGTCCTCTCGATGGGGGCCGGGAGAGCTTTGTTGTTGACCTTGCACTTGAACTCCTTCCCCGTCAGCCAGTCCTGGTGCTGGATGGGCAGGACGCTGACCACGCGGTACGTGCTGTTGAACTGTTCCTCCTTTGGCTTTGTCTCAGCCGTGTGTACCTCTGTGTCATCCACGGACAAGCTGAACTCGATCTCAGGGTCTTCCTTACCCACGTCCACCACAAGGCACGTGACCTCAGGTGTTCGGGTGCTGGAGAGGATGTCCTTGGGTTTCGGGGGGAAGATGAAGACCGTGGGCCCTCCAAGGAGCTCAGGGTCTGGAGGGGGAAACAAGATGTGGGTCAGCACTTGGACGGGCCTCCTGTAGGGCACACGTTTCCCTCATCAGGCGGGGCCTGGTGTCTGGTCACTTCCTTGCGATGGAGGGTGTAGCCTGGCTCCCTTACCTGGGCATTTGGGACACTGGGAGCTGGGGTCTTCGCTGTGGAGCGCTGCAGAGAGAGCAGATGGGGGGTTACTGTGGGCGGGAGATGGCCCTGGGTGGAGTTTAGGTCAGGGACAGTTTGTGGAAGGTGCAGATCGGCACCAGTTCTGTGGGTTAGAGTTGTCCAGCCTGTGACCACCTTGAACCTGGTGGAAACACCCAGAGGACCCCTCACATAGCCTGGGAGGCCTTCAGGTGAGGAGACCGCATCCCCTCTGATACCCTGGGCCGAGGTCGCCATCCTGGCATGTGGTTCGAGCCGGGAGGAGGGCTGACCTCGGTCCTGTCTGGGAGTGGACGCCCTCCCTGAGGCCTGTCCTCTTGCCCACACGCTTGTCCGCCTTGGTGCTGCTGGCCTGGTGGGCTACGTTGCAGATGAAGGTCTTGCCGGCCGAGCTGCTGGCGGGCATGGTCGCCAAGCTGCTGAGGGAGTAGAGCCCCGAGGACATGAGAATGGACGGGAAGGTGTGGATGCCGCTGGACGGGGCGCCCGAGTTCCAGGTCACCGTCACCGGCTCAGGGATTTAGCCCTAGACCAGGCAGCCGAAGGGCACCGTGGAGCCAGGTGTGTCCCCACATCCAGCAGTTGGAGGATAAACCGAAGTGGCCTTGCTGGAGCCTGCAAGAAAACAGGCCGTGTGACCATTGGGGCTTCACCCCTGGGAGGGTCCGGGCAGGGTGTCACGTGCCCAGGTCTGGGCACCCCTGAGCCCAGCACCCATGTGCTTGCAGAATGTCTGCAAACCAGCTGGCCGGCAGGGCCCTCACCACCTGGGGCCTCGTGCCTCTGCAGCTGTGGGTCAGAGCTGGGTGATCACCTGGGTGACAGCCCCCCAGGTCCCTAACCTCCTGCAAGTGCCTGGCCTGACTGAACCCTGTGTCTGAGTCCTGACCAGTGCTGCCTGCTCCCGGCCAGCATCCGCTGGTCCCCTGAGCTCACCGTCCTGCTGCCCCAGCCCGGCCCTGCCCTGGGTAAGCGGGCCTGTCCTTGGTGTGGTGGGCCTCCACCACCCAGAAGCCTGCTCGTGGCCCCTTGCCTGGCCTGCTGTTTGCCCTCCGGGCCCGTGTCTTCTGGGTCAGCTCTGCAGCCAGAGCACCTGGGCCCTGGCCCCCCCAGACTCTGTCCCTGCAGGCCTCCTCCTTGGCCCCCCCCATTCATCCCTGTGGCCTCAGCCCGGCTGCGAGTCTGTGCCTTGGGGAGCTCCGGTCCCTCTTCTGGACCTCCAGCTGCAGCCCCTCAGCTCACTTCCCCCTCCCACCAGGGCCTCTGACCCCACCCCAGCTCGTGGCTCTCAGGTCCCTGCTTTCCTTATGCCCTTGTCCTTCCTCAGTCCAGCTCATCCCTCAGCACAGTTTGGGGCCCCACACTGCCCCCACCTTCCTCGCCTGTTTGGTGCCAGCAGCCCGGGCACATCCCTGGCCGGGCCTGTCTCCTCTCACTGTGACCCATCTGCTCTGCTCCGGCTGGCAGCCCAGCTCAGGCCCTGAACGAGCCCCACACTTTCCTTCCCTCTGCTGGGTCCAGGGTCTGTTTCACCCCACCAGGCTATGGCACGTCCACCCCTCCTTTCCCAGCCCGCCACGGGCCCTTGAGCCCAAGGACTGGGGCCCATCGGGTCCCCTCAGGGGTGACCCCTCTCCTTCATTCCCACAGAAGTCCCTCTCTCCACCCCAGGACGCCATCCGGCCAGCCCCTCAGGGGCTCAAGGGTCCTGCTGTCCCAGGAGCCCTCAGCTTGGCCTGCTCAGCTACTCAGACCTTAGTTCAAACTCTCTGCCATGTCCCTGGGCTCCTGCGGCAGCCCCCTGCTCACCTCCACAAGGTCTACGTGCTTTCTCTGAGTCCCTGTGGCAGCCCCCTGCCCTCCTGGTGCAGCCCCCTGCTCACCTACACCCTCTCTGACCCTTGTCCCTGGAGCTACAGGCCTTGAACAGCCCCAGCCCCTCTGGCCGGCCCCAGAGCCCTCAGCCTAGTTCAGATCCAGTCCGGGAATTTCTTTCCCAGGACTGGCTTTGCTCTTTGGATTTCCTGGGTCAGCTGCTTGCCCTCCCAGCCCCTTGTCCACCTGCATAAACTCTGCCTGCTTCCTGAAATCCTGTGTTAGCCCTGTGCCCCGCAGCCGCCACCCACCTGCACAAGCCCTACCTGCTTCCTGGAGATGCTGGAGCAGCCACCCTGCCCTCCCAGCCCCTGCTCACCCGCACATGCTCTAGTAGCTTTCTCCATGTTCCTGAGAAGCCCCCTGCCTTCCTGGTCTTCAGTCGCCTGCTCACCTGTGGCCTCCCTGAGCTTTGTCCCTGGGGTGCTGGCCCTTAGCAGCCCCTGCCTTCTGACCTGCCGCAGGTCACCCCCCTCGTTCCGCTCTGCTCCTGGGCCCTTCTCCCTGGAGCTGCTAGGTGCCCCTCCCTTTCTGGGCAGCTGTCCCCTGGCAGAGTCTCTGTCCCACCCTGGTCCCCTCCCAGCAGAGCTCCTGGCACTTGGGTACCTTAAGCCTCTTCTTTGCTCCCTGAGCCCCCAGAAGTCTCCCCTGTTCCTTAGTTCCCTCCAGGTGCTGGTCTGCATCTCTGCGCCCACCTGCTCCCAGCCCTCAGCTCCTAGTCCTGACCTTCTGCGCCCTGGCTCACATCGCCCCTTCTGTAGCCAGTGGAGCTGGTGTGCAGCCCCTGTACTGCCAGCTCCGAGCTCTCGGGAACCCAGGCCAGCCCTGTGTCTCTGGCACAACTAGCCCAGTGCAGCCCGGGGCAGGCTTCTGCCCACTGATCGGGACACGCTCCCTGAAGGCCTGGCAGCCCAGCTCAGCTCAGTTGGCCTCTGATGGACCAGCTCTTTTGGAGAGGGTGAGCCCCTGCCAGGGCTCCCTCATCCTTGTGCTGGGTGGGCAGCACGACCCCTGGGCAGCTTGCCTTCCCCTGTGCTGGCTCAGGTGCTCCTGGACCCTCTGTGGGGTCCTGTCCCTGAGGTGGGGTCTCCCCTACATTTCCCCCCTGCACTATGTCTGTCCGTGTCCCTCCTAGACTCTCTGTGGTGTCCCTGAGGAGGGGTCTCCCCTTCATTGCCACCCTGCACTCTGTCTGTCCCTGTCCTCCAGGACCATCTGTGGGGTCCCGACCCTGAGGTGGTTCTCGACATCATTGCCCCCTGCACTCTGTCTGTCCCTGTCCTCCTGGAACCTCTGTGGGGTCCCGTCCCAGAGGTGGGGTCTCCCCTTCATTGCCTACCTGCACACTGTCTGTCCCTGTCCCTCCTGGACCCTCTGTGGGGACCCATCCCCGGGGTTGACGGTCTGCATTTCACTGGCTCCCTGCACTCTGTCTGTTCCTGTTCCTCCTGGACACTCTGTGGTGTCTCCCCTTCATTGCCCACCTGCACTCTGTCTGTCACTGTACTCATGGACCCTCTGTTCAGTCCCTGAGTTGGGGCCTCCACTTCATTGCCCCACTACACTCTGTCTGTCCCAATCCCTCCTTGACCCTCTGTGCAGTCCCTGAATTGGGGACTCCCCTTCATTGCCCCCCTGCACTAGATCTGTCCCTGACCCTCCTGGACACTCTGTGGGGTCCCATCCCTGAGGTGGGGTCTCACTTTCATTGCCCCACTGCACTCTGTCTCTCCCTGTCCTCCTGGAGCATCTGTGGGTTCCCGACCATGAGGTGGGGTTATATTCCTGCCAATATAGGAAATATTTGTATAAAAAACAAAGGAGACTTTAAATTTTAGGAAGGGATATTGAGCTTAATTAAAGGCTAGCAAGCATATTATAGTTATTAATGGCCTTTTATTTGAGTAAAATGAACACAATTTAATACTTAGCATAATCTTGTCATAATACTTTTGTTCCTTTTATTATTGTAGTTCCATTTTGGTTACTGTGTACCTGGGGACTTTTTTCAAAACGTCCTTGAAGGAATGAAAGAATTATTGATTCCTTGGGATGTGGGGTGACTGTTTTACCTTTAGTATCCCTGCCCTTATCTAAGATATAGCAAAGTTCCAGGTTTTTCATACCATTCTCCTGCCGTGAACTCCAGTACCCTAATTATTACCCCAAAACATGGTCTGATCTGTCCTCTGGTCACCAGTCAATCTGTCTCTGTCTCTGTCTCTCTCTCTAATGTTTCCCTTCTTTCAGTACATTTTTCACCTTCCCAATTTGTGCCCAAGGTAGAAAAATAACCTCTTTATAGAGCCAATTAAGCAACTATTAATACAAACCTCAAAAATTAGTCCAACAATAAATGAATAGAAGATCAATGATTGGATGTGAATATAATAGAAAATAGAATACATGAATGAAATGGGGCACATGTAGTCTTGAAAACATGCGACATTGTCCAGTACCCCAAATCATTTGACATTTATATGAGACTTTGTTTTCTTGAACACTTTGAGTACAAAGAACTTTGTGAAAAAACAGACACATAGACCAATGGAACAGAATCAAGTGCCCAGAAATAGACCCACACATATACAGTCAACTAATATTTGATGGGGGAGTCAAGAACAATCAATGGGGAAAAGATAATCTCTTCAAAAAATGGTGTTGGGAAAACTGAAACTCCACATGCAAAAGGATAAAATTGGACCTGTGTCTTATGCCACTCAAAAAAATTAACACAAAATGGATTAAATAATTAAATGCAAGACCTGAAACTATAATAAACTCCTAGAAGAAAACATAGGGGAAAGCTCCTCAATATTGGTCTTGGCAATAATTTTTTGGATATAACAACAAAAGCAAGCATTATTCAGTGGAACTTCATCAAACTAAAAACGTGCACAGCAAAAGAAATGATCAACAGAGTGAAAGGAAACCTATGGAAGGGAGAAAATATTTGCAGATCATATATCTTATAAGGGTTAATACCTAAAATATATAAGGAACTCATACAATTCAATAGAAAAAAATAATAATCTGATTGAAAAATGGCTAGAGGACCTGCCTAGAAAGTTTTCCAAAGAAAACATGCAGATGGCCAACAGGTACTTGAAAAAGTGCTCATCATCACTAATCATCAGGGAAATGCAAATCAAAACCACAATGAGTTATCATCTCACATCTGTTAAAATAGCTATCACCAAAAAGAGACTATAAGTGCTGGTGAGGGTGTGGAGGGAAGGGAACCCTCATGGACTGCTGATAGGGATGTAAATTGGTGCAGCCACTGTGGAAAACAGTATGGAGTTTCCTTAAAAAACTTAAAAATAGAACTACTATATGATTCAGCAATCCCACTTCTGGGTATTTATCTGAAGGAAGGGAAATCTCTATCTAAAAGATATCTAGAAGAAATATCTATACTCCCATGTCCATTGCAGCATTGTTTATAGTCGCCAAAACATGGAAACAGCCTAAGTATCTGTCAACAGATGAAGGGATAAAGAGAATGTGTGTGTGTGTGTAAATATATATATATATATATATATGTATACATAGAGAGAGAGAGAGAGAGAAAGACAGGGGGAGAGGAAGTGCCATAACAAAGTAGGAAATCCTGCTTATGCCATTTGGGCAACAATATGGAAGAACTGGAGGGTGTTATGCTAAGTGAAATAAGCCAGAAAAAGAAAGACAAATACTGTATGGTATCACTTTTATGTGTAATCCTAAAAAGAGAGTCAATTTCATAGAAACAGAATATAATGGTGATTGCCAGGGGCTGGGAGGATGGGGAGATGGGTTGATGTAGGTCAAAGGGTACAAATTTTCCATTATAAGAAGGGTAAGTTCTGAGGATCTAATGTACAGTAATGTCTAGCTAATAATATGGTACTGTATGCTTGAAAGTTGCTGAGAGTAGTCTGAAGCATTCTCATCACAGACACACAAAGAGAACTATATGAGCTGTTGGATGTGTTAACTATCTTAATCTTAGTAATCATTCCACAATATATATGTATATATCATTTCCAACAACATGGATGGACCTAGAGAATATCAAACTAAGTGAAGTAAGTGAGACAGAGAAACACAAATACTCTGTGACATCACTTATATGTGGAATTAAAAAAAAAACTAGTAAATGTTAGACACTATATATAAAAGTAGATTTTTTAAGAAGTTTCTTTTGTACAGCACAAGGAACTATGTTCAATATCTTGTAATAACCTTTAATGGAAAAAAATATGAAAACGAATGTATGTATGTATATGCATGACAGGGACATTGTGCTGCACACCAGAAACTGATGCATTCATTGTAACTGACTTGTACTTCAATTAAAAATTAATTAAATTAAAAAGAAAAAAATTCCACCAAAGGAAAACTGCCACCAAAGGAAAAAAAAACTAGTGAATGTAACAAAAAAGAAACAGACGCACAGATATAGACAACAAAGTAGTGATTGCTGATGGGGAGAGGGAAGGGTTGAGTGGCAAATTAGGGGTTTGGAATTAAGAGATACAAACTACTATGTATAAAATAGAGAAGCTGCAAGGATATATTGTACAACACAGGGAATTACAGCCATTATCTTGTAATAACTTTTAATGGAGTGTAATCTGTAAACATACTGAATCCCTATGTTGCACACCTGAAAATAATACAATATTGTAGATCAGTTATACTTAAATTTAAGAAAATGAATGAAAGGGCTAGCACACCAGGGAAAGTTGAAAATAAAGGAAAAGAGGAGATAGTCAATGTAGTAAAGTGTCTGATAAAGTGGAAAGAGGGCTAATTCGTCCATAGCGTCACTGGGCAACAAGTGGGATTCTAGGATGCTGGTGCAGGAGTCACACACAGCCCCTGGCACTTGGATGGCCTCTTCCCTGGATTCTGTGGGAATGCAGTTTCCTTTACATGGATCTTGTCACAGCCATTGGGCTTAAGGAGCCGGAGGGCGCCGTGTTGGCTCTCTACTCTCCATGGCGATGACACACTTCAGAACAGAACTGGCTTGGATTCCCAAGCCCATGTTCTTCCCCATGTTATGCTGTTTCTGTTGAACAGCAGTGTTATTTTTAAAATTATCTTCATTATTTTTTAATTGCTGATTAACAATTTTCTCTGTACTTTGTACGTTCTGTCTGACAGTTTGATTTGGAGCTGGTTTCTGCATTATGAAATCAGTCCCGAGGCCTGATTCCTTCTGGCCCACGTGTCTGAAGCAGCCCTCCTTTCCCTCTGTGCTACCCATGTCCCTCTCATCACTCAGCTCTATTGTCTTTTAACACTTAGTACAATTTGAAATTACCTTGTTAAGTTTTTTACTTGTTTATGATCTGACTCCCCCACTACACTTTGTGCCCCATGAAGGTGTGAAATTTCTCTGTTCCATTCCTACACCTATATACAAAGTTCCCAGAACAGTGTCTGGCACACAGAAACCTTGAATAACGCCACACCGGGAGTCTGTAAGAATTTAATACTTGTCCTTTCCCAAGGAATAGAATGTGCTATAAGTAACTCTATAAAAGGAGTTTTTGTAATAGGGTGGTGTGTGTTTCTTTATCCTTTTGAAATATATTTCTTGAATTAACACTATGGGCTACATACTGGGCTAGGCGTTTAGAGTACAAGAAAGATGTGACAAATGTCTTTGCCTTCAAGGACTCATAGACCTGTAAGGAAGGAGGCAAGTAAACTCAAATGGAAATAGGGGATACCATATCCAAAGTCCATATAATCATCCATGGCTTCATTAGAGCCACCCAGAGAGATTTTAAAAATACTGATGTCCTAAAGAAGCTAGACACAAAGGCCATATACTATAAGGTGTCGTTTATGTAAAATATGCAGATAGGCAAATGCATAAAGACTGGAAGAAGATTAGTGGTTGCCAGAGGCTGAGGGGTTATGGGTGAAGGATGAGAGGATGAGAGGAAATGGGGAGTGACTTTTAATGGGTATGTGGTTTCTTTTTTGGGGTGACAAAAGCATTCTAGAATTTAATAGTGATGGTGGTTGCACAATCTTGTAAATATACTAAAAGCCATTCAATTGCACAGTTTAAATTGGTGATTTTATGGTATGTGAACTATATCTCAATAAAAGTTTTTAGAATGCTGATGCCTGCCTTCCACCCCTAAAGCTTCTGATTTAGTTGGCCTGGTGTGTATCATAGACATAGAGGTTTTAGAGGCTTCTCTGGGGACCAAGGTTGAGGACCACTGGCTTAACTACAGTGGTGGCTCAGAGGAAGCACAGATCAGTCTTGTTTGTATGGTTTAGTAAAAGCTTCCAGTGCTCCAGCCAGGGCTTGAATGATAAGCAGATCATTTGAACTTCTATAGATGTGACTAAAACTTCATTTTGCATAGAAATGTCCTGTTGTTGCTAATTTACCAAGATTTCGCCAGTATCTAGACATCAATCTACTTCAGCAGTATTATCAATGAGTCTTCTTCATGGTCAACCAAATGAGATTTCTTACCTTCTAATATACTATATACAGTATATGGGATTATATTCTTCCATATTTAAATAGTCTGTTGTACCCTGTTTAATACACACCTGGACCTTAATGAAGTACAGTTTTTGCAATTTACAGGGGAGTGCATAAAACCAGTCAAAATATAAGATTTCTAATAACTCTGGAGCATAGATAACTCAGTGTTTGATCAGATAGATCACTTACCTCTGGGTTTTTTTCTACCCCAAACCTGGTGAGAGAGTGGGTATATAGAAACAGCACAATTTAGCAAAAGAAAGATCTGACATGTTAGCCCCCACTTTTACCACTCTAAAAGTGACCTTAAAATTCTTAAATACAGCAAGTCAAAAGCCATTTGGTTATGATTATTTTTGCAATAGAAAATGACGGTTTGGTCAAGGAGAGAGTTAGGAAAGCTGATGTGAGCTCGAGGCGGAACTTCCACTCCAGGTTCCACAGCCCGAGACTTAGATGACAAGACAGAATTACCAAATCACCAAGGAAATCCTTCCCCTCACAGGTGACTGCCAACGTTCCCTGCTTCTCTGCCTCCTGTTCCTTCAGCATTGAGAGTATGCTCGTAGGCACCAAGAGCTTTCTCATTCACTGGTGATGACTATAGAAACTTCACAGGAGTAAAGCCAAGGAGTCAGGGAAGATGAGAAGAAAGAATAAAAGAAAGATGGGAGAGAAGGCAGCAGGGACAGCAGAGCTAGAGGTGCAGAGTAGAGATGGCACTTCACAGACTCAACAGACAGTAGATCAGCAATTCCAGATCCTTAAGCTCATCAGCATGACTTGGGTCTTTACTAAAAACACAGATTTCTGGTGCCACCACCATAATCCAGTTCAGCAAGCCTATGCTAGGCCTGGAATCTGAATTTCCACACGATCCCACCCAGATGCAGATGGTCCCCAGCTGCCACTTTGAACATCCCTGCAATAGAGATGACCATGAGGGAACAATAGTACTAGTGACAAAATGGTGTTTTGTAAACATATTTTCATGACTTTTTTGGTTGTTCCTCATATGATCTTAGGAGGTAGATTGGACAGATGTTTGCCTTCCCCCTTTTACAAATGAGTACACTGAAGTTCTAAGAAGTTAAATGATCTGCTCCAAGTTGTATTATAGTCGGTGAAGTAGGTGATTGATAGAGTCAGGACTGAAACCCAACTCTTTCTAATCTTAGATGGGCATGTCTTCTATTAAACCAAGAGACACAGCCCAGAATAGCACACTAGAAGAGTGCAGTGATATGGAGTCACCGGGTGTAAGGGCAGGCAGGCGTACACAGCTCAGTGCTCTCTCTGGGCACTGAACACACTGGACATGATGCTAAGGCCTGACTCATCAGGAAAATAGTCTTTGGTTCAGGGTAGTATATCACGGTAGAAGATAATAGAATATACTGTGGAAAGATTTTTTTTTTAAGTTTTAACATTTTAAAATTTAAGACACTTCAAGCCCTTTCTTTCTTTCTTTCTTTCTTTCTTTCTTTCTTTCTTTCTTCCTTCCTTCCTTCCTTCCTTCCTTCCTTCCTTCCTTCCTTTCTTTCTTCCTTTCTTTCTTTCTTTCTTTCTTTCTTTCTTTCTTTCTTTCTTTCTTTCTTTCTTTCTTTCTTTCTTTCTTTCGATTCCTCACTTACGTAGAATAACCTCATGAATATTTATTCATGGATTCCATAAACACACCACATAATTGAGATATTACTAGTACAACATCTCCACAACCCTGCATTTGTGAGTTTCTGGAAACATCCTCAGTTTTGTATATGTTATTTTATCCTTATGATTATTACCCATTATTATTATAAAATGTATCTGCATATTAAACATTTCTATGCTTTGGTATTTTCCACGTGTAAATTCAGTAAGCAGCCTGTGGGTAGCAGTCACAGCCCCTCACTGAGGTGGTGCTGCCCGGCACTCACTGCTTTCTTACTCCGAGCAGTAGGTGATTTCTAGACTGTGGGTCCGCCATTCCAGTGCCCGTCATTTCTTCATCCTCCAGATTGGAATTCTTTGTTCTTGGTCCTAATCCCTTCCCTCTGTTTGAATAGGACCACATAAACTCTCTTTATGGCCATTAACTTGTTTCTTAATTTTTTTCTCACAGGCTCTTGGCTGAAAGGCTCTTCCATGTGGGGCACAGTCTGAGCCTGTGTCGCTAGATGGACCAGTGGGTGGGAGCTAGTCCCCAACTCCTTTCTTCTGCCTTCTTAGCATTGAAGCGCCAAAACAGGGAGCTGTCAGGTAGTCCTGTGTGCATAATGCTGAGCTCTCCCTTCTCTGTTGGCCAGCTGCCTTCTGGCTGGAAATCCAGGTGCCATGCCAGTGGTCCCCTCTGGCAGGCCTGCACATTCTGAAGGGAGACATGCAATGAACAGGAAACTGGTGTCAGAACGTTCCTCATCAGTCTTACGATTTCTTCATGACAAACTCCCAAATCCTCGAGCCATCCCTTCCTTTTCTGATGCTTTTATTCCCATGCACCAATTTCTTTTAGCATCATATTTCCCTACAAATAATTGTGAAGGATTCTTTTTTTTTAATTGAAGTAAAGTCAACGTACAATGTTGTCTTCATTTCTGGTGTACAGCATAGTGATTCAGTTATATATATTTTTTCATATTCTTTTTCAGTGTAGGTTATTACAAGATATTGAATATAGTTCCCTGAACTATACAGTGGGACCTTGCTGTTTATCTAGTCTGTATATAGTGGTTTCTGTCTGCTAATTCCAAACTCCCAATTTATCCCTCCTCCCACCTTCCCTGCCCCACTGTGACCATAAGTTTGTCTCATTGTGAAGGATTCTGACGAGCCCTCCTTTCACCTGTGCATTCATGCTGCTACTTTTCCATTTGAGCCCCGTGTTCATAGCTTACTCTTTGTCCCACTAATTTTGGCTCCTGCTTCTTAGGCCTACTCTTGCTGATATTTTGAATCCGTGCTGCCTTTCTTCTGCTGCTCTTGCGGAAGTGATGTAACACATGAGCTCGCTCAGCTGCGACTGGCGTGGTGGGCCACAGGAGGCACTGACGTGGACCAAAATAGAAAACTCCTAGTACAAGTGCAGAAAAGCAGAGATTACCCCATGAGATTCAGCAAAGCAAGAATTTCAAGTTTTTTAAAAAGCAGACATTGGGCCCAGATTTACACTGTGTAGGGTGTAAGTTGTCCCTGGGTGCTGAATACTGTCTCAGTCAGCTCAAGCTGCCATAACACAATACCACAGACTGGGTATTTTCTCATCATTCTGGATGCTAGAAGTCTGGGCTCAGGGTGCCAGCATGGCTGGATTCTAGCGAGGACTCTCTGGCTTGCAGATGGGCACCTCGCATTGTATGCACACACGGCCTTCCCTCTGAGTGCACGGAGAGGGGTGGGGCAGGCTTGCTGGTGTCTGACTCTAATCCCACCATGGGAGCTCCAGCCTCATGACCTCATCTAACCCGCATCACCTCCCCCAGGTACCATCTCTAAACACCACCACATTCAGGGGGTAGGGCTTCAACATGTGAATGTGACAGGGACACAAACATTGAGTCCATAACACTAAGGGTGGAAAAGACACCAAACGAGAAATTCCCAACACCTGTGCCCTGGGTGGACATCTGTGTGTGAGCTTCCCACGCTGCAGAACTTGACACGTGCCTCTGAGACATGCAGGGGTGGCCTGAGCCGCCAAGTCCACCCATGCATCCTCTGAGATCAAATCAAAGAGCGACCTTGGACCAGGACCAGGCTTCATGGTGGGGTCTCGTGCAACTGTTATTAAGTGTTCTTTTTTATTTTTATCTCCACTGATCTGTAGACCATATTAGCGGGCCCACAGGGACCACACAAGGGAAGGGGTGCTGTGGGGGGTTCTGCCTCACTCCCTGCTTCACTTTCATTTCTCTTCCCACCCCCTTTATTCTAACTTTTCTGCCCGTTGATCTTGGACATGTAATTGCATTGATATTGAATAAATCATTTATGTATTCATTAACTAAATCATTTAGTCTCTCATGAGATATTTTAAGTGCCTACTGTGTGCCAGGTGCGGTTCTGGGCACTGAGTATAGAGCAGTGAACGACAGAGGTACAGACCCTGCCCTGGTGAAGCTGGCGTTAACAGACTGTGAGACAGTGCAGAGCGCAGTGCAGGACATGACACAAGCGGGGATGGGTGGTAAGGAGTGCTGGGGGGCCACATTAAACAGGAAGGTCAGGGAAAGCATCACTGAGAAGTGGCCACATGGGATCCCAGGGGTCCTGTTGGATACCCCAACACACCACAGCTTGGAGAGAAACTCAAGATTTGTTGAGGATTGGATGAATTTTCCCTCATTCACCCATAATAAATATCCTTTCTAACTTCCCTCAATGGGCATTTTCTGCCATATCGCAAGTCCAAGTCTAACAGTTATCTCTGGATAAGTCCTCTCGATAGCCTTGCCTGTCTTGGGTATGAGTTTGCTGCTAATTTAACGTAGTTCACATTCAAGGATTCCAGGGGCATCCAGTTTCTAACATCCCTCATCTCTCTTTTAAAGGCCGTTGTTGTACCCAATAGTATTACCGATATACTGTCATATAATAAGTGCCTACCGTATGCCCAGTTACTTTACAGATGCTGTGTCATTTAATTACCCAACAGTCAACCAGCCAATTAACCTCTGTGGTAAATATTATTATTCACCCCACTTCACAGATGAGCCTTCTGAGGCCTGGGCAGGATGAACACCTTGCCTAAGTTTATAAAGCCAGACTTGAAAGCTGTGCCTGCGTCCAAGCCTTTTGTCTTTTCACCACAACAGGCTGCAGCTCTCCTGAGATAGGTTGGTTCCCCCATAATAGAGTTTCTTAGATTTTATCCTTGAGAAAGTCTCTTGAAGGCACGTATCTTGAGTCAACTTTGTCTTCTCAGAGCAGGTCCTGTGCGCCCTAGCATCTTAGACAGCAGAGAAGCTTTGCATTCCTTGATCTTGTCTATTAGCAGAATTTAAATTTTGCTCTGTTCTAACAGGCATGTGCATATCCTCTCTATATCCATGTCAAGCATTCTGTCTTTTGATGCATTAATTTCAGTTGTTACCAAAGTATAATCAGAAAAGTCAGTACATTTCCCTTTTGACTACACAGCACCTATTCTAAAGCACTTACTTCCTAGCAATTCTGCTATCTTACTTCTTTTCTGTAACTATTTTTTCCCAAAGGATATTTGTAAGTAGTCTTCATTTCAGGATTCTTCTTTGCCAATTCTAAATATTTGGCATGTTTTGGCTGCTTTCAACACTGTCATCCTTTTTTCATTGATGCAGTTGATATTGCCTGCCACCATCACCCTCCAAGCAAATAACCTTTGATATAGTTTCTCTTTCCTCTGTATTTTAGGGGTTGTATGGTCATACCCATTCCCAATGGTGCTCTTTTCCACTCTCACATCTCTGTGTGTGTGTATCAGGGACCCAAACAAAACATCTTTCATTCTTCTTAAATCAAAATGCCCTGTCACTTCCTCCATCACCCTCTGCCATTAAATCAGTAGACTGCAGTGCTTTAAGTCATTATTAGGTTTTAATCATCTACTTAGAAGTGTTTAAGTCCTCATGGAGACAATGGCCTTTAGAGTCAGGAATCTCTAAATTTCCAAAATTTCTTTTCTATATCAAAAGGCCAAACTGTTACACTCACACTGATGGCTAGCGTGAAAAACTGATAATCCAAGTGCTGACAAGGATGCAGGGCTACAAACTGCATTGCTGGTGGGAATGTAAAATGGTACCACTACTTTGAAAAGCAGTGTCACAGTTCCTCAAAAAGTTAAACATAGAGTTTTCTATGACCCAGCAATTCAACTGCTTGATATATATCCAAGAGAAAGGAAAACCTATGTTCAAAAAAAAAGTCTGGATATGAATGTTCATGGAAGCATTATTTATAACAGCCAAAATATGGAAACAATCTACGTGTCTATCGGCTGATGAATGGATTAGCAGTATGTGGTCTGTCCATACAGTGGAATATTATTCAGCCATAAAAGAGCATGGTACAGGCTATAGCATGGTTGATCCTTGAAAGCATTGTGTTAAGTGAAAGAAGCTAGTCACTAAGGGCCACATATTGTATGATTCCATTTACAGAAATGCCCAGAGTAGGCAAATCCATAAACACAGAAGGTAGAATCATGGTCAGCAGGGATTGTTGGAGGAGGGGAATTGGGACTGCTAATGGATTTGGGGCTACTTTTGGGGTGATGAAATTGTTCTACAGTAAGGTAGTGGTCGTGGTTGTATAACTTTGTGAATACACTAAAAACCACTGAATTGTACACTTTAAAAGGGTGAATTTTATAGTAAGTGAGTTATATGTCAATAAAGCTGTGAAGGAAGGGAGGGAGGAAAGGAAGGAAAGGGCAAGCCTGGTTAACTAGGACTCTAGAGTTTTACTATATAAGTCATCAATTGGGAAAACCCAAAATATGATCTATGATGCAAGCAAAGGGTCTACTATTTAGGAACAAAAGTGGAGCATACTGAGAGGTGGCAGAGAGGGAAATGAAAGAGAGAAATATGAGGAAGAAGCCAGATAGCAGTTTGCCACCTCTCCCACCCACTCCTTATTAATGAGAGTGGAACCTGCTGAGGAGTGGAGGTTTGACAAAAGTATTCCAACCAGGTTTAAGGAGGAATTGACAATACACTGGATTTAAGCCATCTTTGCTCCCTGGGACTCTGGGAGACCACCTTTCAGAGAGTTCCTCATTATGGGGCAATCATAATGGAGGAGAAATGCAAGAACACTTACCTGGGATCCAGATGTTTCCACATGCTCCCAGTGGAGGACACAGAAGGGAGCTGGGTGTTGAGAGCCAACAGACCTGCCATGGGGCCACAGTGGTAAAGGATAAGGTGGCCCCATGGCAGAGGCTGAAGGTGGATAGCTTCATCCAGGGGCTGGATGGAGGATGTGCTGAGACTCAGAGGACCTGAAGGACAGTGACAGGCTGAGGCAGGGCCAAGTCAGCAAGGTGGAATGCAACACTGGGCCCGGACTGGGCTGAGAGAAAGGACTCTATATTTCACAAGCTCTGGACCTCATCAGTGGATGCCAGGAAGGTTAGGGAAGCTCAGTGATGGAGTGAGGGTATCTGGGGCATTAGTGTAGAGGCCAGTGAGGAGGCACACAGGGACCCCCATATCAACCTCTGTTGCCATCTTGGGGAGATGGAAATAGGGGTGGGCTGAGAAACCCTGGAACACTGAGCATTTACCCAGAGGTACTAAGTTAACCCAGAAGAGACTCTTTCTGATGGACAGAGAACTGAGTTTCCATTAATTAGGAGCTTTTAAGGTACCCTTCACCACCACCATCCATGAGAACAGGGACCTCAGATGGAGATGAGAATACTTACGAGTTTCTTGCCCTGGGCACCACTGAGACTTTTGGTTGGATAACCCTTTGTTGCAGGGGTTCTCCTGGGCACTGTAAGATATTTAGCAGCATCCATGCCCTCTACTCACTAGACGCCGGTTGCACCCTCCCCACCCTAGTCATGACAGTCTGTCCCTGGGGGGCAAAATTGCTCCCAGTCAAGAACTACTTCATTATAGCAATGAAGAATGTTATGCATTGTCTACACATCTGGAGATGGAGGGTTAGTTTTGCGCCTTTCTCTCAACACACATGTCCAGCTCAGGCCTCAGATACCCCACATGGTGTGAGCTGGGCAGACTTCCTCTCCTGGATGACTTCCTCCCCCTGATGCCCACGGTGTGGATCCTGGAAGCCATGTCCTTTCATGCATAATGCATGTCCTTCTTTGTATTCAGCCTTGTTTCTTACACTAAAATTACATCCTGTTTCTTTGCTCTCAGAGCCCCACAGGCTCTGTCTTGAGCTTCCTGTGTTCTTAGATTATTTGTATTACCTGTTCTGTGATGCGCTTTCTCCCCGATGGTGTTACTTTAATTAGTGCTTCCAGGTTTCTTTTGACCTAGCCTCATCTTTCTTCCCTCTTCTACTGCCTCCCCTTACCTGCTACTGTTCCTTCTGCCCTTTTTAGTTTTGCCTCTTCCTTCACAAACTGGGCCCACATCTATTGGCTCATCTCTTACATCTCATTCATCTCATTCTTCACTGGTTTCTTGGCGGCCCCAATGTGCCCCACCTTCCACCCTGCCGCTGCCTCTATGGAGGCTGACAAACCCTCTCTCCCGAAGGAAGCAAGATGGAGCCTCCCATTCCCGGACCTGTCCAGGCCCTCCCTGTGCCCACATCCTGAAGTAGACAGCCCGGTGCAGGGAAGAGGCCAGTGCTGGGCGTCAGTCACACAGGGACGTGGCTCCTGGCCTCTGGGCTGTGCTCATCTGTGTAAAGTGGGAGTTAGAAGAGCGCCCGATCCACAGGGGCTCTGGGGGACTGGCCATGTTTCAGGTACAATGTTTAGGACATTCTAGCCTGTACACTCTGGCATCTAGTGGATGCGCAGTTAATGTTTGTCAAATAGCTGAAAAGTTGCATCACTGACATCCAGTCCGAGGCCTGGGGCACAGGAAGTGCCAAGGCAAAAATGCCCTTGAACTGAACTGAACAGAACTCTCCTTCCCACATTAGATTCGACAGCCCAGACCTCAAACCCGAACCTGACTGTCTTCCTACATCACAGCCTTTTCTGCTCCAGGTTGAAACCCTTCCGGCATCTATGATTTGACTTCTCAAGAAAACAAAGACCTTAACTGAACCGACCCCCACAGAATCCCTCTTAAACAGTTCCTGCTGCCTTTTCTCCTACTGCACGCCTCAAAATAAATCCAATTGTTTCTGCTGATCTGAAGTTTCTATCAAACTCCTGTACTTTCTGGGAATTTAATTACGACAAATATGTCTCTAGGGTTCGTGCCAATTGGATTACTAATCAGGGTCCGCAGCACAGGATCGCGGCGGTGCTTTTGAAGCAGATCCGCGAACCAAATCTTCCCTGGGAGGTCTGGCCCCACTCGCCGCCTCCCCCACCGTGGAAAGGCTTTCAGATCCCCTCTCCTTCTGTGGCCTCCTCTCTGCCGGCAGCTCTCGCGAGGGCGAACAAGAACCTTATCTGCTTTCTCCTTACTTCCCTCTTCCTCCTCCTCATCCTTGACTTTCTTCTCCCTCCACCCTG
Organism: Camelus bactrianus; assembly: GCF_048773025.1. NCBI lineage: Eukaryota > Metazoa > Chordata > Mammalia > Artiodactyla > Camelidae > Camelus > Camelus bactrianus. The sequence goes on from NC_133546.1 coordinate 91,941,653, forward strand.
CTGCTGTGCCTCAAGATTGTTTTCTTTTCCCTCGGATTTTTAAAGTCCGTTTAATCTCATTGGATAAATTGAGCAGGTGGTATTAGCGTCACTGGCTGAGGAGGAAACGGAACCACAGAGTGGTTCAGTGACCTGGCGCGTCACTGCCAGAGCTGAAGTTACAAGTGAAGCCCCACCTCTCAGCCTGTGGCTTTTCCACCATGTCGAACCCATACTGATTTTAAAGGGAGTACCAAGGATGGCAGAAGTGGACGTTAACTAGTCTCTACAAAATCTACAAAATGCTATGTTTTTATGCTTAAAGGTTAATATCAATAATAAGTAAGGAATCTGCATGAGTTCCCGTTAGTATTTGTATAGAGTGGTACTCAACATCATTAGTCCTTTTCATCCACATTTGTCGTTTGTTCTTTCAAAAATCATCTACATACGAAACAGAAAACAGTAATTACAAATTCATAGCATTTGAAACTTATAGAACCCTTTTAGAAGCCAACATGTCATTTGAATCTTCAGAACAATCTTGAAAGGGTCCCTTATTAACCCCATTGTACAGATCATGAAACTGAGGCTCAGAAATCTTCAAGGATTTAATGCAAGATACAGCTAGGAAATGGCAGTGCAGTGACTCAGACACTTTCCTCTTGACTCCAGAGCTCATATTCTTTCAATTTCAGCATTCCCCTTCACACGTGAAGGGGCTGCATTTCTAAAACCCATTTAGCTTAGTTTATGAATATTTATTGTCAAGAGTAGAAATGCATCAAATTTACAGACAAACAAGGTAAAGGCAAATCAGTAATATTATGTTTAGCTATTGATGTGAGATGGAGCTGCTTGCAAAATTAGAATTCATTACAGGCAATAGATCTTTTTCATGACTAGGCTTTGCTGGATCTCATTATCTTGTAAATAGCACCAAAATAAAAGACTTGGGGTTTAATAGGGTAATGAAACAAGTTGATTTAGTCCCCAGTTGAGCACGGTGGGCCAAGGCCTGCCTAATGGCTCACTCACAGTGCCCTAGAGGGCTGTGGCAGGGCCTAGGGGAACCGACTGGGCTCTGCAGAGCTTGTGTGAGTCACCTGCATTTTTGGCACTGGGGGCTTGATCAGGGTTTCTGTAATGAACTAAGAAGCCAGGACAATTTGAAACTGGATTATACAGCTGTTTGGAAACGCAAAGATTGTTTGTATGAATTACTGGAATAAAATTATATCCCAAGTTAAAATACCAAAATGCCTAAATCCACTTAGTACAAGGAGATGTGGTTCCCTCTAAGCCAGAGATTCTTCATCTTGGGTCTGTGGATGAACTTCAGGTGGCATGTGAGTGTGCTGAAGATCAGGGGCCAGATTGAGGGGATGTGTGTTTAAGTGTGTGTTTCTTGAGAGAGACTTTGGAACTTCTGTGGGTTTCGCAAAGGCAGAGAGGATGGCTAGCCACTGATAGAGAGGCCTGCGGACACCTAGGGAGTAAGCCCTCCTGAAAAGAGGGGCGAGCAGAGGGAGGTCCAGGCAGAACTGAGGAAATCAGCCAACTATATGTCAGATGTTTTAATAAAATTATTCTCAAGGAAGCGTCACATGAATCACAGATGGTGTGACTGGATTTCATGATGAGGGGTGATTACTGGTGACTTTTGACCTGGGGCCTATGGGTGCACCATGTGGGGTTCATAAACTCCCTGAAGTCAGGGGCAACCTTTTGCATGTATGTGCATATGAACATATTTCTAAGGAGACGAGCTCAGCTCTCATCAGAGTCAGAGAGAGCCCTTGATCCTCAAAGGTTAAGAACCACTGAGGTGAAAGAATTGTTCACAAAGCTTTGAGCTTCCGGCAGTGACAGTGATTTGGGTTCCTTCCTGTGTCCCAGGCCCACCTTTATATACTCTTTATTTCCATCTCTCTTTTGACTTGACGAAGCAGTGTGCTAAGTGCAGAATAATGCAGTCCAATCTGAATACACAAGAGCTGAGAAGGGAGGGTTTAAGAAGGGGGAGGATTCTGAGGGGATTAATCCAAGAAAATTTCCCAGAAGAGGCCTCTCTTGAAGGGAGGTCGAGTGGGTCTGCTCAGCACTTGAGTCCTGAACTGGCAGGCAGGAGGAAGAAGCCTTAGGTGGGGAGGTATGGACAGAAGGGCTTGGGCTGACCACGTAATCTGAGTATTGAGTTCACATATAAGACAAGGGATTTCCCCTTTGATCGTGAAGACGCTCTAAATGAGGAAGGCCACTACCAGACGGAGCACTTCACTGGCTATTTATCATTGTCAGGTGGGCAGGAGGAATTGACTGACCTGTTGGGCTAATCAGAATTCTGAGCAATGGCTTCATTACATGACAATTCAGTGCACAAGATTGATACAGCTCCTGTCCTCATTAACAATATAAATATGTCTTTAAAATAACATTTTGGAATGGAACACAGAATCATAATAAGTTTCTTCCCTCTCTGAACTGCTTTGAATTGATTCTCACCTAGTTGTGTGGATGGCACTTAGGCTATGGAACTCCCAAGAACCAGCTACAAGGCATGAGTTACGGTGTATCATTCACACCTTGCCAGGGTTCCTAGCTCTCATAAAAGAAGCTGTTCTTGACATCAGTGGCAAATCTCCAGGAAAAGACTGGAATTGTGACAGGACTGCCTCAGAATAATCTGAAATCCAAGTGGTGCTCTTAAGCTTCCCAGTTCATTCCCAGCAAGAGCCGGAGGCTGATGCTGGTATGCCCCCATTTATGTAATAGGTGTGCTTCTGAAAACCAGTGAGTAAATTACACACATGGAGTAAATGACAAACATATACATATATAATGAAGCTTTGAGTTAACATAATGTGGTCACTATTGCAAATCAAGTTTTTGTAAAGTGAAATGTGTTTGTGTAATGTGAATATCACCACTGATTTTATAAGCCTGGGTTTTTGTGTATTGAGTTTACTTAAATTGAAACCTATTGATATGTGAGCCTACAGAACTAGTCATTGCTGTCTTCATGGTTCAAGCTGATTGGGCCAATATTTTCATAAGGTCTCTAATTCTCTTGAGTTGGGAGCAGGTAGTCCTGTTACATGAACCTATCCAAATTGAACATACAAAAAAAAATTAAATAAACCCACACACTTACGATCAATTAATCTACAACAAAGGAGGCAAGAACATACAATGGAGAAAAGACAATCTCTTCAGCAAGTGGTGCTGGGAAAACTGGACAGCCACCTGTAAATCAATGAAGTTAGAACATTCCCTCACACCATACACAAAAATAAACTCAAAATGCCTTTATAGGACACTATAAATCTCCTAGAAGAGAACATAGGCAAAACATTCTCTGACATGAGTCATAGCAATGTTCTCCTAGGTCAGTCTCCCAAAGCAATAAGGAAATAAAAGCAAAAATAAACAAATGGGGTCTAATTAAACTTATAAGCTTTTGCACAGCAAAGGAAACTATAAACAAAACAAAAAGACAACCTATGGAATGGGAGAAGATATTTGCAAATGAAGCAACTGAGAAGGGCTTTATTTCCAGAATATACAAACAGCTCATACAACTCAATAACAAGAAAATAAACAACCCAGTCAAAAAATGAACAGAACATTTGAATAGACATCTCTCTAGTGAAGACATACAGATGGCCAATAGGCACATGAAAAGATGCTCAACATCACTATCAGAGAAATGCAAATCAAAACTACAATGAGGTATAACCTCACACTGGTCAGAATGGACATCATTAAAAAGTCCACAAACAATAAATGCTCAAGAATGTGTGCAGAAAAGGGAACCCTCCTACACTATTGGTGGGAATATAATAAGCTGGTGTAGCTGTCATGGAGAACAGTATGGAGTTTCCTTTAAAAACTAAAAATAGAGTTACCGTATGATCCAGCAATCCCATTCAGAAAATATCTGGAGAAAACTTTAAATTTGAAAAGACACCTGCACCCCAGTATTCATAGCAGCACTATTTTACAATAGCCAAGGCATGGAAGCAACCTAAATGTCTTATCGACAGAGGACTGGATAAAGAAGTTGTAGTATATGTATACAATAGAATACTACTCAGGCATAAAAAAGAATGAAATAATTCCATTTGCAGCAATATGGATGGACCTAGAGATGATCATACTAAGTGAAGTTAGCCAGACAGAGAAAGACAATGTCATATGATATCACTTTCATGTGGAATCTAAAAAAAAAAAGAACTTATTTACAAAACAAAACAGACTCACAGACATAAAAAACAAACTTATGCTTACCAGGAGGGTAAGGGGATGGGGGAAGGATAAATTGGGAGTTTGGGATTTGCAGATACACACTACTATATATAAAATAGGTAAACAACAAGGTCCTACTGTATAGCATGGGGGACGATATTCAATACCTTGTAATGGCCTATAATGAAAAAGAATATGAAAAGGAATGTATATATATGTATAACTGAATCATTATGCTGTGCACCAGAAGCTAACACAGCATTGTAAATCGACTATACTTCAATTTAAAAAAATTAGTATTATAATCAAATAAGACTTGCAACAAATTTAAAATAAGAAATGATTTGTGTGGTAATTGTGTCAAAATATTAAGCAGTTTCTGTAAATGACTATAATTAGTGTGACTCCCGCAGTCCAGTGAAACGTTTGTAGGGACAGAGGTTGTTCAGGAGAGTGTTGAACAAAACTGCCTGGTGGCCTCTTCTAGGGCCACTGTATCCATGACTCAAGCCTTTCCAGCTGGTCATTCCAATGGCCCAGCTTTCAAGGAGATTTATGGTGTCAGACCTCACCCTGTGAGAGCAAATCAGATAAGCCGCACTGGCCGTAACCTCATTCCTCATCAGTTCTTCCCCTACTCCTGGATCTTTCCTATCGCATGGGAACATGCTATAATCTCTCTCATCATTAAAACCCTCCCTTGACCTTACAGCCTCCTCCAGCTACTGCCCCCATGGCTCTGCTTCCCTTTACAGCAAAACTCACCCAGAGAGTTGTCTATACTTGGTAAAGAACCCACTTCTGCTCCTCCCATTCTCCTCCAAACCCACTGCAGTCAGGCTTTCCTCCCCCAAAACTACTCTTGTCAGGACTACTAGTGGCTCCCTTGGTGTCAGATCCAGTGGTCCTTGCTCAGTCTTCATCAAGGAACAGAGTTTGGCACCCTTGGCCACTGTTTCCTTCTTCAAGCATGTTCTTCACTTGGCTTTCAGGACACCACACTCTTTGGGTTTTACTCTTACCTCACCAACCACTAACTTCTCAGTCGTTGTTGCTGCTTCCCCCTCCTCTTCCTAACCCCTAAACCCTGCAGTGCCCTGAGGATTAGTCCATGGCCTTCTCTTTTCTAGCTATGTCCACCTCCCAGGTGACCCTATCTGGTCTGATGGCTTACGTAGTTTGAATATACTGATGTGGTGATGCCAAAGTTACTCTAATGAATGTGTAACAGCAAACTGTGATCAGTGGGGGAAGAAAAGGTGCACGGTGCTATGAGATCACATACCAGGGGTTCCTGTTCCCGTCTAGAACAGGGAACGGGGGGGGGCAGCGCAGACTTTGAGTTGCAAGCCATTATTCAGCCAGGGATCTGTTTTTGCAAATGAAGTTTTACTGGAAGTCAGCCACCCCCATTTGTTTTGTCATCTAAGATTGCTTTTGCACTACAGTGGCAGAGTTGAATTGTTGCAAGAGAGACTACACAGCTTGCAAACCTGACAGTATTTACTATGTCCCTTTATAAGAAAATCTGTTGACCCCTGGGCCAGAAGATCAGAGAACAGATGATATTTGAGTTGAGGTCAGAAAGGCTAATGTGAGTTATCCAGATGAAGAAAGGGGGAGAGTGTTCCAAGCCATCGGAACAGCACGTGTCTGAGCCTTGTGGGGGAAAGGAGCATGGGGGATCAGGGACCTGATGGAAAGCTAGTGTACCTGCAGAACGAGAGCAAGCATGAGGCTGCTCAGAGATGGAGGTGGTTGTGTCCTTCACAAACACTGCCTAAAGCAGTGCTTCCACAACTTGATTGTGTCTAAGAGCCACATGTTAACATGCAGATTCTGGTTCATCAGATCTGGAGTGGGTCTGTGATTTGCATTTCGAACAAGGTTCCAAGTGATGCCTAAGTAGCAAGTGCCATATGCCACCTGGAAAGTCAAAGGGCATGATCTCATTAAAGCTGAGTGGTTGGATGAGGAGCTTGATGGGGAGGAAGGAATCAAGAATGATTCCAGGTTTCTAACTTGAACAGCCCATTGGTGTCACTTACTGGGAAGGGCAGCCTGGGGACCAAGCAAGTTTGAATGTGGAGAGGATGAGTTAAATTTCAGATGAGTTGAATGTGTGGTGTCTATGAGACATTTACATGTAGACCAGCAGGTAGTTGAATATTCTGGAAGGGAGGGATTCGGATTAAGGAATGGTTTTTCAAAAGTAGATGAGTGCATGTGGAATGTCTTCATAGGCTTAGGGGAAGGTATAAGAGATGGGGCAAGATATTATGGTCATGAGTCCAAAGGAATTGCTATCTGTGGGGAGGACAAGGTGGGGGTGTGGCAAACAAGAATAAGTATTTATGTAGATGTGGTGGGTGGAGCTTGAGGACGCTCTCACTGCTGGCCTCAATCTTCTTTGTGGAAAAGAAAGCAAGACCTATGAAGGGATTGGGTGGAGAAGAGAAGACAGGGAGGAACGAATTTCTGGCATGTGAATGCATGCCAGTGTATATGCAAAATATCAAAAATTTGCATCTTCTGATAAAATTTTATTTTATTGTCTTTTAAGGAACGTGGTTAAGTGTCATTTTAGAAAAAGCACAGAACGTAGAAAGAGTCAAGAAAACTGCTATTGTCCTACTATTTGACCCTTGACAGATCCTTTCCCCTCTCTGGGCCTCAGTTCTCTCATTTGTAAAATGAGAGGGGTCGGGATTGATCGCTAAAGCGTCATCTGATTTTCTGGTTCTGACTCAATACAATCAAAGGTTTTTAAATGTAGCATATAAAGAAATACTTAATAGAAATATTTACATTTTATCTTGAATCTTAATGAGGAATACCTATTCTGCCTAGAATTGGATGAGAGTCAAAAAAACATTTTCATTTCAAGTCACCCTGAAGGGATTCAGTGCATTTAAAGGATAAGAAATAAGTAGGGAGTTAAGTCTTGCAGAATTTCTGACTAAGGCTACACGACACTATAGGAACAACACTTACAATCTTCAAAGCGTTTGGTAATTGTGAATGCATCTTCACAAAATGCCCTGGGAGGTTGTTAACTTCCTTTTAAGATGGTGTAGAAACTGAGAGAAGGAATTTGTGACTTGCCTAAGGCTTTGGAAGGACTCCTGCAATCCTGTTCATTAAATCCAGGGCCTGAAGAACAGTCTTGTTTGGCTGATTTTCTTTACTTGAAGTCAGAGCTCTGGAGGAAGCCTCTGGGGCACCTGGGCCCCATCACCTCCACCTTCACCTTCATGTAATGACATAAAGTCTAGCCTATCAACAGGAGTTCCTTCTTTCAGGGGATATTTGAGAAGCTCCTGGAGAGCTGAGACCATGTACAGTTCATCTTGACATTTCCTACAGTAGTTGAATAGGAATTTATTTCTTTTTAAGCATTATTTTTTAGAATGAGAAAATTAGATTTTGCCCAGCAAAGGTCTAGCTACAACCCGAAAGTAATGCAAAAGTAAAACTCAGGTTCAGAGTTTTGCTTACTGAGAATGTGGTTCTTCCACCGAGTTCTGCCAGGAAATTGGTTTTTGCCCAATCTGCTCTCTGGGATAAGAAAGTGGATCTCAACCTTTCACTCAGTTGCTGTGTGCCAGTGCAACTTAAGTCCATCTTTTCTGTTTTCCCATCTAGAAGTCCAAAATGATAATGCCCCATCCTATCTACCTCAAAGGCTTTTTAATTTTTTTAATTGAAGTATAGTCAGTTACAGTGTGTCAATTTCTGGTGTACAGCACAATGTCCCAGGCATGCATATATATACATATATTCTTTTTCATATTCTTTTTCATTAAAGGTTATTACAAGATACTCAAAGGCTTTTGTGAAGATACCTCTTAAGTACTTAGAGCTCTTAGGAAAAAGGTGTTATATATATGCAAAGTATTGTCACATATACACACTAGATGCTTTATATCCAATATAAATTTTAAAGCCAAAATAAGAAAGTTTGTCGAGTACTTGTTAAGAAATATAAATGGCTGTACTGATACGTATCTGTTTCACAGGGAAGTTAAAAGAAGTAATTGATACTTGTAAAGTTCCTTGAAGTCTTTGAATTAAAGAGTCTAGAATTTACAAGCTATGATTACCTTCTGTATTATAAATGTTATAATTAATACACACACATATTTTCCAATTCAGATGCAGAGCTAGGACTTGTTTAAAATGAATAAACCCTTTGAAATGACTATTTTGGGGAGTAGCCTCTCTAGCCTCTCGAGTTCTCACTCATTTGGGTGGGCACCAATTGATGCGGACTCCAGTCTCCCCCGAGTACTTTTACCACCTGTATTTTGTAATTTTAGTAATCTGCCTTGCCTTCGTGGCAGGAAGAATTGAAATAACCCTGTGTTATGATTTACTCAAGCTTGACAGGAATCAGGAGCCAAATAAAAGGGAAGACAGCTATTTCTCTGTCTAATAAGGTGACCTCAGATTGCTGGATGTTCCCTGTGACATTTGCTTGAAAATTTTTCTTCCAGCTTCATTAAACTGTCTTTGGGAGGTAGCAACTAAATATTCCCCGTGGTCTAGATGTTCACGTTCCCCAATGATTGGCCCTGCAGCTGGAAGGAGAGTTGGGATACACAAGTGGGTGGGCTGGGATCAGGGCAGACAGTGGGGGCAGTCCCAGGCAGGGCAAGGGAGTCACCAGTGTTCTTTAAATAGCAAAGACCTTTGGGCATTTTAAGAAATATACTGTACTTACAGTCATTTGCTGAGACAGTACATACAGTTAGTTCAGATTACAAATGACTGTCCCATTGAGGTGCATACTGTTCAGAAGGACAGAGAACAAAGTGCCCCTGCCCAGGCTCACCTGGTCAGAGTGTACTAGGGGAAACCAAAAGGAGATTGCTGTCTTTATAGTTCTAAAACCCTTGAATGCTGTTCATTGTAAAATTCTTTCAAGTTCGCTATAGACTTGAAATTTTTCTAGTACAATGCTGGAGGGAAAAAAATAAAGAAGTGCCTCTTTACTTCATGACCACTTCTCTCTACCTCAAACATCACCAGATACACAGGATAAGAACCCCCCAGATCTATTTAATTGCATTTTAAGTTATATATTCTAGAATGTTCTCTAAAGTGAATATTAGGCATTTCTCTCTCATCATCCAAAGAAGTGACAACAAGGTGATTAGAGCCATGCATGGCAACAGGTTCTTAAACATACTGAAATCATACAGGAAATAGGAATGATAATGACAAATCTTCACACACACATTACTAAACACCTAGGGAGCCAAAAGTGACCTGAGATTTTCCTTTTTTGGAGATGGGTGAAAGGGGAAGGGGAAGAGAAAAACAGCTGCTAGTAAATTAAAAAAGGCGATGGTTGTCATCATATGGGGTACCCAGTAGGTACTTTAAAATGGAACTGACTATTTAAGAAGTAAATTAACCAAACCTCATGGTTGAATTATTTTTGCATGAAGATTGTATTTACCCCAATCGGGGACACATGCTTTGAAACTTGGACTGCCTGGAAAATTCAAGATGGGTGATATACCAGCACTCTGATTCCAGTCTCCCTTTGTACTTCATAGAGCTGGAAGAAAACATTTGAGATAAAGCTCTAGGAAGAATTGTCATGAATCTCATTTTATGTTAAGGGACAATTGGCATTTTGAATTGGAGTCCTGGGGCTGAAAGCACATGTGCATAATGTAAATATCTTAATTATCATTCATTATGCATCTTCAGGAGGTACATTATTATACATAATTGTGCATCTGCCTCTAAAGAGGTAGGCTCCTACCTACAGTGACCACATTTCCCAAATCCCAAACTGAGAAGGGTAATTGGAAACGTGGTCTGACAAGGAGATTGGATTTTTTAAAATCTGGGCCGTCCTGGAAACGCTCACACGTCCCTTGGCAGGCGCTGTGCCCAATGTGTGTGCACTTTTTAACCGAGGATGAGGAGACTAAGCTGGGCTCAAGTCTGTAAGACCATAAAGCAAGGCGGGGGCGGGGGACTGCTCTGCAGAGGGAAAAGGTCAGAAGGAGGTCATGGCTGGGTGACTTCAGAGCCGTTTGGTTGTGTATCTTTTGCAGCTGGGGAGAGTAAAGGAGTTCCATAATGGAGGTTTTAGGAACAAGAGAACAAGGTCTCCATTTGGCAGGAGAAGAAGGGGAGAAGAGGAAAAGAAACTAATATTTCCAAGTGCAGGTGGTACCTCACTTAGACTGGGGGGCTGGGGCCCCAGGCTCACTGTGTGCGGGCCGAATTGTGTCCCCCCAAATTTATATGGTGAAGTCCTAATGCCCAGCACCTCAGAATGTGACTGGATTTGGAGACAGGGTCTTTAATTAAGTTAAAGTGACATCATTAGGATGGGCCCTAATCCAATCTGCTTGGTGTCTTTATAAGAAGAGGAGATTAGGACCACATACAGAGGGAAGACCACTTGAAGACATGGGGGATGGCAACCATTTACAACCAAGACAATAGACCTTTGAATAAACCAACCTTAGCAACACCTTGATCCCAGACTTCCAGCCTCCAGAACTGGGAGACAATACGTTTCTGTTGTTTCAGCCACCCAGTCTGTGAGGCTTTGTTACGGAGCCCTAGTGAACTCATGCACAAGCGTCGTGTTGATGCAATGCCCGGGGGTCCGGCGGGAGGGGAACCAGCTGGGCCTGGGAGAGACCAGGCTGTTTGGGACGGCTCGGTCCTGGTGTTATACTCACCTGCTCCTTGCAGCAAGCTTCCAGGAGAAACTTTTAACTAGACAGTGTGACCCTCTCTGAGGCCTTGCAGGCTATGGGTTTCCTACCCCAGGCTGCAGCCCCTCCGGAGTGATTTTGAGCCTCATGTGCTTCCAGGATGAAGCAGGACTTTTATGAAACCAGCTTGCCAAGACTCTGAGGGGCTTGTCTGGGGATTCCCAATGATAGAGCTGATGGGGATCATGAAATGGTATCATCTTCAACTGACGCCCCAACAGCTGTGTGAGTTTGATGTCCGCTTGCGGTTAGCTCACTTCCACCTGTTCCCAGCATGCCTGCTTTTTCCCTGAAGAAATGGGCTTGACATTAACCAAGACACCATCCCGCCATTTGTCTCTTCCCTAGGCACACTATGAGGTCTGGACTCGTCAGCCTGAGAACACAGAGGCAGAGAGGGGCCACGATCCAGCTGCGCAGACAAGGAGGAAGGAAACGAGATGCTGCCTGCCGCACTCTGCCCCTCCTGTGCGTGTCCCCTGCACGAGGGCCACTGTAGCCGTTGACTGTGCTCCGTCTCACTCCCTCCCACATCCAGCTTATGAGGTAGGTACTATCATTTTCTACATTTTGTAGGTGAGGAAACAGAGGCTCAGAGAGTGAAAGGGCCAGGGGCAGAAGCCAGGTCTGCATGACTCAAAGCTTATGACCCTAATTACCCTACTTACTACCTCCCCCCTTAAAGGCTATAAATACATCATCCTGGACTTAGTCATTGAATCTGGGGATGCTAAAATGAAAGGACAGCTTCCTTCCGAGCCCTCCTGGTACACATCCTGAAACCCAAAGGAGGCACTTCAGGGCAAATTGAAGGCAGTCGTCTCTGTGTAGTGGGGAACAAAAATACTACTTGTTTTTTTAACCTCAAGTTGTAGAGCCTGAAAAGATTGGCTTGAGAAGGGTCTAGATCAGTTCCCTAGACACCAAGAGGGTAGAAATGCAGGGATTGCTGTTCTCAAAGCAAAACAAACAAAAATGCTCCCAACCTGACACAGAATTTATATATAATCCCCCTAAGACTGTGCAGGCAGCCAAAGCCACAAATGCTTTGACCTTGGGGCAAGATTTTTGTCAAGTCCATCAGTTCTGGCTTTCGACTAGTAATTTAGCCTCATCTTCACAACCATCATAGCTAACCCATCCTGACCTCCTACTGCATGTCAGCCACTGTTTGATCTCATTGAATCTTCACAGCAACCCTGAGATACAGACTATCACCATCCCCATTTTACAGATGAGGAACTTGAGGCCATTTCACACTGACAAGAAACTGATTATGAGTTACCTGCTCCTTTTATAATTCATTTTTTAAAAGGGGAAGGTTTGGGGGTTGGGGAGATACAGCTCACTCATAGCGTGTGTGCTTAGCATGCACAGGGTCCTAGGTTCAATCCCCAATACTTCCATCAAAAAAATAATAAAAATAAAAAAGGAAGAGTTTCATTAATTATTACTTCATAAGTACAGTTAGTAAAGAAAGTTATTCAAATAATTAATTGCAGTTAATATGGGGGAATATTTTAAAATATGTAGTTCCCAGTGGGGAAAACCTAAAAAAAAGAGGATAAGAAGATGGGCCGTTTATTGGCTTAGGTCATGTCGTGAGTGATAGCCTTATCCTGGGCTGGTAGAGAGGTCCAGGAAGTGCAGAATAAACTCCAACCTTTGGGGACCACCTCAAGGAGAGCGGTGACTACATGCACTCACAGCTCATCATGTAGAGTCTCTGAGCTGGCTATGTCAGTGGAATGACCTATTTCTTATGTAAAAGCTCAGAACATAAGAAATAAGTCATCCTGCACCACTAAGATAACTCAAAAATCCAGAAACATGCACAAAAGGGACACACCTGTACAGCAGTTTGTGGCTTGGGCCCCATTCCTGCCACAAAATGCACCACCCTCGCCTCCTGTTCTACTTACTGTCACAGGCTACACTTTGCTCGAGAGCTCAGATCCACTGGGGGTAGAAATCCCAAGCGTAGCAACAGTGTCCAAGCAGAAGCAGCAGCCAAATGTCCTTAACTAGCAGAGGAAAGGCCTGAATAACGATAATCAAGCTCAGAAGCCAAATCAGAAGTGGGTTCAGTTGTAGCAGGCATGGCTGGGGGGAGTGGGGGCCGCAAGGGGTAGGAATAGCGAGGCAGGCCGGCAGGCCCAGGCTTTTAGGCTTTTGCACCAGATCTATGAAAATTTCGTACATCTTGGCAGTGCCGTAGAATATACCTCAGCTACCCAGGAGAAAGCACTGGAAAGGGGGCCTGATTTTCCTCAGAAATAATAATAATTACCATTGAGTGACAGTTTACCATATGCCAGATACTATTCTAAGCATTCATTATCTCATTTTATTTTATTAAGGGATAAGAAACAACCCTACATGGCAGGCACAATTATTAAGCCCCATTTTACATAGGGAGAAACTGAGGCTCAAGAAGGTTAAGTAACTTCTAAGGTGACACAACTTCAAAATAGCAGAATTAGAATTCTAATCTTGGTGTGTGTGAATTCTGAATCCAACTCTTTACCCACTAGGCCAGAGTGTCGCAAACTTTTCTGTAAAGGGCCAGATAGTAAATATTTTCAGCCTTGCAGACCACATGGCCTCTGTCACAGTATGAAAGCAGCCATAGACAATACGTAAATGAATAGGCATGTCTGTGTTCCACTAGAACTTTATTTTAAAAAGATGGTGATGGGCTAGCTTTGGCTGTAGTTTACCGACCCCTGAACTAAGCTATGACACTTCCCTAATTGTCTGCAGCAACAATTGTTCTGGTCTTAGAATTAAGTACCCTAGAATTAGAGACGGTGATCTAATGCAAGGAAGGAGAACTGACCTGAAGAATTTGGGCTCGAGCCTCAGTAGTGCCACTCACTTTCTGTGGGATTTTGGTCAAGTTATGTAATGCCTTTGGGCTTCAGTTTCCCTATTTGCAAATTAAGATGAGAATCACTGTTTTATCTACCTCTCTGGAATATATGTTTTCAGGAAGATGGGAAAACACAGGTGGCCTGCTTGTTGAAAAATGGAATTACCATGCAAATCGTAGGTGCTTACTTTTCCTTATAGAATGACTGCCTGGAGCCCCAAGCCATAATTTCCCCATAGATCACATCCTAGGCCTGGCCCCTGGTGCCTTTGGAAGGAGCCGCAGGTGAGTCACTTGCATATCTATATGAGAGTTGATTCCTATGGCAACAAACATAATCAGAAGCAGCTCTCACGCTGTGCAAAAGAACAATGTGAGGATAGCAAACCAAAAAGTGAAAATCAGACAAGATATGGAATTGCAAGGAGACGGTTAAGCTCAGGTTGAGTGGCTAGTGCTGATACCAGTGACAGGGATTGTTTCCATCGAGTGAGAGCGAGCTCTTGCTTTGTTGAAGCATGTGTTTGTGACGCCGTTAAACATTCAGATAATATACTCCTTCCTGACAAGGAGCTTTCCTCAATGCCAATCGCCGAAGGAAAAAAAACAAAGCACTTCCTTTTGCTTTCTCTCACATCTGGGCATGGGGAAGAAGCTCTCCAACTCACCCCGGAAAGCTCAGCCCCTAGAAGGAGGTTGCAGAGACGGGCCTAGAGGGCCAGGGCACTAGAGCTGTAATGGCCCATGGAGATGATTTTGTCCAGCGCTTCACGTTTCTAGTATGGAAACTGAGGCCTGAGAAATGGCTGGCTGAAGGCCCTCAGATGTAAATAGCAGGACCTGCATTAGAACCCAGGTCTCCTGACTCTCCTGCTCGATGACGTGTCCCTTATTTGGAGTCTGAAATGTCTACTTCAGTACACTCCTGTGCATTGCAGCCATTTTTATTGACACACTCTGATATTGACAAGGCAACCTAGGCAAGAGTTTCCTTACATACTATTTACTTTTGCAAACCTTTAATTCACAGCATGATTGGGCCTCTTTCCCTCAAAAGAAATAAAGGAAAAGGTCGTTTGTGCCTCTGTATTCCCATGGAATTCTTTGAACAATTGGGATGAAAGTAGTATCTTGTTCTTTTCTCTTTGTTCTAGTTGTTATTACTGAAGTTGACATTGAAAATAGTTAAAACTTCTCTTCAATGTTTTAAGAGAATAAGCAGTATTGATTGTGAGATAAGGTTTCTAAAGCTTTCCTTTACTAATAATTGTTAGACACAGTCACTGTGTAGTACCTTTTAACTAATACTTGGTAAATTAGGCCATTGACGTTGCCAAATCATAAAGTATTTTCTTCCAGCTTTGTTAGTCTGTGACGAGCTTAACAAGACCTCTTAGTGCCTGAACATGGCAGGCAGTGAGAGTTCACTTTTCCCCTAATTAGCTCCGTGCCTATTTGCAGGGAGCTTTATTTTTTTCTAATATTTCTGGGTATAGTATTTCCTTAATATTGCCAAGGTCTTCATTTGTATCTTATGCCCTGTACACTTGAGGAAATTTGGGGTCAAGAAGAGGTTAAATATAGTGGTTAAAAACATGGGATTTAAAGTCAGAGTGGAGTTCAAGTCCCAGCTCCTCTATTTTCCTAGTTGTGTGACCGTGTGGGAATCACCCAAACTCCATCCTCAGTTTTCTCGTCAATAAGGTGGGGAAAATAATGGTAGCTGCCTCTGAGGATTGACTTGCAGGTGAAATGAGCTGATGCAGGCAGTCCTTGGCAGAGGCGTGCTCCGTAAGCGTGAGCCACTGTTTCCTTGGGGAGCCTGGGAAGCTTATCTCACTTCTCTTCTATGATACAGGAAGAAACAGAAAATACTTATTTTGAAGCCGTGAATAATGTTAAATAAAAATACAGAAATGCCCATTGTTAGTGCTGACACACACACCCTCTGTGTTAAGCCTACTTAAAGTCAATTTCTCCATCAAAAATTCTGTGCTGAGAAACAATTTTTTTCTCTCTCGGCCAAACGCCTTCCCGTTTTCAGTGTAACTGGTGTGTTTTTATTATTGCTACCTTATTTCCCAATGAGACATTTTTCCTCCAGAGCATATGATGTAATTTATAGCTACTGGTACAGACATTTTTTTCCCATATTTTGTCAGTTAAGCATATCACAGGATTTAATATGTACAGTCTTATATGGTTCACTGAAGTACCTGGAGGAGAAGAGAAATAATGACAAGGAAAACAAAATAAGAGGTTCTACTTTCAGCACCAAAGAACTGAGGGTAGAATCCTGTCCTGTTGATTTCATGAGTGAATATTAAATATTATGAGGCTTGTAATGAACATACTGATAACTTTGGTAAGCATTTCAAAGAACAAATTAATATTGAAATATTTAATATCTAGAACTCAAACTTTTGCACTGAAGCTTGCCAATTCTCTCGTATAGTTGGGAAGCAGATGGCATATCGTGCTTGTGCGAGGTAAAGTTGCTTATTGCCAAAACCTGGGTGGTACGCAGGCAAACTCATTTGTGTTGATGATGCTGGTGTGGTAACGTGGGCAGGTCACAGCATTTCTCGGTTTCGATATAAGTGGGTATGTCTGAATTGTGTTCCGCTAAATTCACACGTTGAAGTCCTAATCCACAGTATCTCAGAACGTGGCTGTATTTGGAGACAGGGTCCCTAAGAGGTGATTGAGTTAAAAGGAGGTCATTAGGATGAGCCCTAATCCAACATGACTAGTATTTCCCTATAAGAAGAGATTAGGATGCAGACACACATAGAGGGAAGACCATATGAAGACACGGGGAGAAAGCAGCCGTCTGCAAGCCAAGGAGAGACACCTCAAAAGAAATCAGCCCATTTGACACTTTGATCTGGGACTTCCAGCCTACAGAGCTGTGAGGAAATAATACATTTGTGTTGTTTAAGCCGGCTTGTCTGTGGTATTTTGTTATGAGGGGCCCCTGGACACTAATACATATGCCCAGTCATTGCCTTGATCACCTCAGCTGAGGCGGAGAAGCATAGTAGGTCTGCATTTGTGCGTCCTTCTGCCTCAGTGACTCGAGAGAGGAGCAAAGCCACCACAGCAGCCACCCAGCCCTGGCTGAATGGCCACCCCATGGGTAACGGGAGCTGGGTTTTTCAGAGGTCAGGCATGGGGCACCAGAGAACGGTCAGGAGGTCAGAAACCTAGGTGATCAGGGCACAGGCAAAGGAGCCAGGAAGGAGTCAGGAGTCAGGGCAGACAGAAGGGCCACAGTCTAGGGTTGTGGGAGGACACTAATAAAAGACTCTCCCCCACATTAACTTTGGACCCCATAGGATTGTACTCTGATGGAAAGTAGGAGCCAAAGGTACCCTTCTCCAGGGTTAACAAGAGCAGTGGAAATAAAAAAAGAAAGACTCATCACTGAGAATTGTGGCCATGGGCCTGTCCTTATGTAGAACTGTAGCCTGGATTTGCATTGCCTGGGTTGTCAAAGAAACACCAAGCTGTGAATGTGACTAAAGGTGGTCTTGGACTGGTCATGCCGCCAAGCACTTGGCAGAAGTGCACACAAATCCTTCTGCAAGAAACTACTTTCATCTTCAACTTAAAAATTTCCCTCAGGTAATTCTTTTATGACAATGAGATGCACACTCCTATCTTAGTTTAAAGAAAAATAGAGAAATACTTGAACAACACATTAAACAAATTGGACCTAACAGACTAGGTATAAACTAACATCTACAGCTATAGACTGTCTATCCTTTTCATGCATATATGGAATGTTTAAAAAGTTTGACAACACTTTAGGCCAAAAGCAAGTCCAAATCTATTTCAAAGTATTGCAGTCAGCTCACTCACTGCTGTGAGTAGAAATCAATAGGAAAAATAAAACCAACACAGCCCCATGTGTATGGCTTTTACATTTTTTCATCACTTAACTTTAATTTAAAATGTAGACATTAACATATGCACAATTTTTACATTCTTTTGGAATTTCTTCATTTTCCATGGAGTTACAATATGGATACAGTAATGTTTAAAGTGCAGTAATCTTTGGTGTATGGCTTTCATTTAAAATTTTTTTTTTTATTTTTAGAATTAACACACAGTAAAATGGACTCTTTTGCTGCATAGTTTTATTAAGTTTATACCATTTATAAATTCAAATAAATACCACCACTGTAATCAAAATACAGAATCCTTCTATCACCCTACCTCTACCTCCTGGCAACCACTGATTGCTTTTCCATTATTAGTTTTAGGTTTGTCTTTTCAAGAATGTCTTTAAAATGTCATAAAAGTGGGGGAGGGTATAGCTCAGTGGTAGAGCCTGTGCCTAGCATGCATGAGGTCCTGGCTTCCTTCCCCAGTACCTCCACTGACAAAAAAAAAAAAAAAAATGTTGTAAAAGTACATACATGCAAGGCATAACCTTTGGAGATTGTTGTTTTTTTTTTTTTTTTTTTTCCATTCAGCATGAATCCCTTCAGATCCATCTAAACTGTTGTGTGTATCAATAGTTCTTTCCTCTGTATTGCTGAGTAGTATTCCATGGGATATACCACAGTTTTAAAAAATTGTTAACTCATTGAAAGACACCTGGGTTTTGTTTCCAGTTTGGGCTGTTATTAGCAGAGTGACTATAAATATTCATATAGAAGTTTTTATTTGGATATACATTTTCATTTCTCTGGGCTAAATACCCATGAATAATACAATTAGTTGTTTAATTACTGTTGTCTGTCTTTTGTATGTTAAATTTCACGAGAAACTGTCAAGCTGATTTCTAGAGTGGCTGTAACATTTTAAATTCCCACCAGCAATATCTGAGTGATTCAACTGTTCTGCACCCTAGCCAACACTTAGTCTTTTCATCATGCTTTTAAAAAACATTTTATCTTGAAATAATTTTAAACTAATAAAAGTGGCAAAAATAATACAGAAATTTTTCATTTATCCTTCACCCAGCTTCTCCTAATGTTAACATCTCACAAACCATGATACATGTATCAAAATTAAAAATTAATAGAAGTATGATACCCTTGACTACTGACTTTTTAAAAAATTTCACCGTTTTCCCCACTAATGTTCTTTTTCTATTCCGGGATCAAACCCTGGATACCACATTGCATTGAGCTGGTCCTGTCTTTTTATTGTCCCTATAATCTGGACAATCCCTCAGTCTTTCCTCATTTTGTGTGACCTTGACAGTTTTGAAGAGTACTAATCAATTATTTTGTGGAACGTCTCCCAGTGTGGGTTTGCCTTATGTTTTCTCATGGTCAGACTGGAGTTATAGATTTCTCATCACATTGTATTAGGGGGGACATGATATCAACATGACTTATTTCTCATCATATTAAACTTGATCACTTATTGCAGGGTGGTCTCTGCCAGATTTCTCCTTTATAAAATTACTAATTTTTCCCTTTCCATACTCCATTCCTTAGAAGCCAGTCATTCAACCCAGCTCACAAGCAAGAGGAGAGGGATTAAGCTCTACCTCCTGGATGAAGGAGTATCAAAAAATCTGTGGACATATGTTAAAGCCACTATAGTAATTAATCAATATTTAGGGGGAGATACTTTGAGAAAGCTATGTAACTATTCTGTTTCTCCTTAAAGTATTGTCCCCTAATGTTGGCATTCACCAGTGAACCTTACCTGTAGCACTCATTGCTGTGGAGTTCTAATGCGGATTCTCTAGTTCCCTAATTCCTTCTACATTTATTACTGATAATTCTCCTATAAGAAAGATCTCGCCCTTCTTCCACATGTATTTGTTATTCGATCATTTATTTAGATCAGTATGAACCCATGGATACTTAGTTAACTCTTTGGGTTAGACTCCAATGCTATAATTATATAGTTATTTACCTTGCTGCTCAAATTATTCTAGCTTTGGCAATTGAGAACTCTTTCAAGTTGGCTTCTGTGTCCTTCTGACGTGTCCTCATCCCTTTTCTTGCATTTTCCCTGCCCCATTTTCCCTGTCCCAGCCCTAGAACTGTCATTTCCTCAGGAAGCCCTGGCTCTTTTGATTGGAGAGTGATACTTATAAACTATAATGTGGGTGCAGGGTGTGCTCATTCCTACTGGAGTGTCCCTGCTCCTAGGACCCCTCAGCAGACAGAGCTAGGATAGGAGACATATATTAATATTCATATATGTATAAGTGTGTATTAATCCATATATGTACTTATTTCTATATCTATCTATATGTGTATATGTGCGTTTGTATATATGTACACGTATACATACATATATGTATGAGTTCATACTGGTGTCTCTGATTCCAGTCCAGCACCATAGGTTTTATTCTTCTAACTTCCCACCTTGGTTATTTGTAAGTTCTTTCTCTGACTGTGAGAAACCTGGCTCTCATCATCTATCCACCATCCATTTACTTATTTGTTCAAGCCTAGTGTAGTTTCAGAATGGCCAACCTGTATCCTTGTGAGAAACAAATTTACTGACTGGGGCACATAGTTTATATATAGTTTTGTTTGCTTTTCGCCTTACAGCATCAATTCAAAATATTGTTTTCCGAAGTTACTTAGGTTGGCTACCTTTTCCCCCATTCCTTTCAGCAAGGTTACCTTATACATTTGTAATACAGGTAGATTCATTTGTGATGGTCTGCATTCCATCCTAGTTTCTCCTGAAATCCTTTTTGATATTTTGAATTTGCATAAAGTAAAGGTCACTCTTTGTGCTGTAGTGTTCTGTGGATTTTGAAAAATGTAGTCGTGTATCCAGCACCATCGTACCAGAGAGAACAGTCCCAGCGCCCTGCCAGTTCCCTTTGGCAGCTGTTTGTACTCAGTCACTCCTCCCACCCTGACCCCCAACAGTCTCTGATGTGTTTTCCACATCTACATTTTTGCCTTTCCAGACTATCATATAAATGGAATTATACAGCATGTGGTATTTTCTATCTGGCTTTTTTCACTTTGCAAAATACATTTATGATTAATCCATGTTGTTATGTGGATTAATGGCTCATTCGTTTTTATCACTGAATAATGTTGCATTGGGTGGATAGACCACAGTTTGTTTATACATTCATCTACTGAATGATACCTTTTATTTTTGCTTCCAGCTTTTGGCAATTATGAATAAAGTTACTTTAAACATCCACATACAGGTTTTTGTGTATACGTAGGTGTTCAGTTCACTTGAGTATCTAAGAGTGACATTGTTGGTTATATGGCAAGTATATGTTTAAATGCATAAGAAACTGCCAAACTGTCTTACAAAGTGTCTGTAACATTTTATATTCCCAACAGCAATGATTTAGAATTGTTACTCCACATCCTTTCCACATGAATTGTTGTCTTTTTAAAAATTTTAGCTAAATAGTTGTGTAGTAATTCTCACCAAGGTTTTAATTTGTATCTGCCTAATGGCTGATGAATATCTTTTTATGTGTTTATTTGCTTATATCATCTTTGATGAAGTTTTAGCTTACGCCTGTTGCCCATTTTTCAGTTGGGTAGTTGTTTTCTTACTATAGAGTTTTGAGCATTCTTTACATATTCTGTATTCAAGTCATTTGTTGGATATGTGGTTTACAGATATTTTCTCTCAATCTGTCATTTGTCTTTTCACTTTTTTTGACAGTTGTCTTTGACAAAGCAAAAGTTTTTAATTTTGACAAAGTCCAATTTATCATTTTTTAACCATGGTTGAGAATTCACCTCCTAGCCCCATGTCATCAAGATTTTCTCCTAAGTTATCTACTAAAAGTTTTATGTTCTTATGTTATACATCTAAATTTTTATTGGTTTTCAGCTAATCTTATATAAGATATGAGGTTTAGATTGAGTGTTTTTTGGGTTTTTTTTTTTTTTGCCTGTGGTTGTCCAATTGTTCCAGCACCATTTGTTGAAAAGGCTATTCTTCTCCCATTGAATGCTTGTATTCCTTTGATAAAAGTCAGTTGGTCATACTTGTGTGGGTGTATTTCTGGGTTCTCAGTTCTACTCCATTGGTCTATGTGTTTATTCCTCTGCCAGTAACACACTGTCTTGAGTATTAGCTATCTATATGGTAAGTCTTAAAATTAGGTAGAATGATTCCTCCACTTTATTCTTCTTTTTCAAAATTGCTTTGGCTATTTTAGTTCCTTTACCTTTCCATATATATTTTAAAGTCCCCTTGTCTATATCTACGAAATGATCCTGCTGGGATTTTGCTAGGAATTGTGTTAAACCTGTATATGAATCTTTACTATGTAGAGTGTTCTCATTCAGGAACATAGTGGGTCTCTCCATTCATTTAGGTTTTTTGAGTTCTTTCTGTGGTATTTTTTAGTTTTCAGAATATAGATTCTGTGTATTTTTAATCTGATATATACCTAATTATAAAAATAGAGCAGGATGTTGGAGGTGGGTGTTAAAATTTCAGGTAGGGTAGGCAAAGTGATGTTTGAGAAAAGACTTGAAAGACATGACAGAAGAGTGAAGGTCAGTGAAGATCTAGGAGAGAAGATCAGTCCCAGTAGTGCAGAAGCTTTGGCAGTGCAGAAGCTCTAAGGCGGGAGCGTTCTAGGCTTGGGGATTCCAAGGAAGCTGGGTGAGCGGGATAGGGCGAGTGAAAGAGGGAGTGGTAGGGCAGGCCGCCACAGAAACAATGGAGGGGCAGGGCTATACAGAACCTTCTAGATCAGGCCTTCCAAGAGACTTCCGCTTTGATCTCAAGTGAAACGGTGAGCCCCCAGAGGCATCTGTGCAGAGGAGGGCCATGAGCTGACTTTGACATAGAGAAGCCCTCTGGCAGCTGTGTTGAGAATGGACTGTAAGTGATCAAGGATGGAAGAAGCAAAATTAGTTTAGGGGACTCTTGCAGTAAACCAGAAGTGGCTGGACTCTGAAGAGGTTGTGCATTCAACAAATAAGCATTGACTAATGGGGGAGGCTATAAGAAGTTATCAGTATTGCCACCAAAACTCAGGCAATGACCTGGTAAGTGACAACAGTGAAACCAAATTTGGAAAGGAAAAGTACATTACAACAGCATGAATAAACCATCCAATTGCAAGTGTTAAAACCTAATTAGTATTCAGTTTATCACACCTAAGGTGCAGACAGCAGCGTGTGGGAAGCCTAGGGTGCTGTTGGCCCCAGACTCTTTGCTTGGGTTAAGAGCAGAGTCACTATTGTCTGCAGTGGGTCTCCACAGAAATATACCTGGCATGTCTGCTTAGCTTTGCAAGATCATAAGGGCTCAGTATGAGAAATTAGGCAGTTGATTGGGCTGCAATAGTGCTGCACCATTGGTTTACTCCTTAAGAAAACCACAACTGGAATTAAACAGAGGCAATCCTGTTAATTTGAGAAGAGAAGCAGAATTGTACTTAGCTTTGTGTCTGCTACTCAGCTGATGATATGTGGTCCCCAATCACACCTCTAGTTTTTGATGTGTGCATTTATAAATGCTTGTCATGGGGCCTGATATAATTAAATGGATTTTCAAATGTTTTCCGAGGTACATTGCCCCTCCATCCTCAGAGTGCTATGACCATTATACCGTAGATCCTCATTAGGCAAAAGCTTACAAATCTTCAGTGACTTCATAAGGATGGATTATAAAATTAAAGCAGGGTTTTTAATGTTGAAACTTATGAGCTGTAATTTTATTAGGGCATATTTTTCTTCCTCCTACTGCACATATCTGCAAATAGCATATACTCTTTGTATAATCCCAGTACTAGTTATAGACTATTTACTTGTTTTAAAAAGTAATTTAGACCGGAATGAATAACTGTACCTTAATGTATATAAAATATGTTGCAGTTATTCCTTTGATTAGTTCATCTTTTTTTTTGGCATGAAATTATCCATAGGTGACTTAAAACCTAATGGAAGCCTCCTGAAATACTGAAATTATAAATACAGATTCTCATGCTTGTTATAGAGTCATTGGATAATACCATCTTAGAGGTAGAAAGACACTTAACTCTTATCTAGACACATATTTTCCAAAGGAACACATTCTTTCCCCAGCTTCCCTAAGGATTGGGCATCAAGCCTCTGTTCATACATCTTCATCAATGGGGAGCTCACTACATTTTGGAACAACCCAGTCTTCTATCAAATCTGTCCCACCAGCCTTTCTATTTACTGGTCCCACTGGAATAAATCAGATAGGGTGCCCAACCATCTGGAAGCCAACCTGGCTCAGAGTCACACAGGATGCTCTTTGAGTGTGGACAGGAACCCAAATAATGCAAATACACTAAAGTCTTTGGGTGCCCCTACACAGCCTGCCTCTCCAAGTATAAATCAGCCAGGTGTATTTGCTTGAATGTTCTGAATCCTTGCCTTCCATTCTGTCTCCCCATACTGTAGTTGACAAATTGCTAGCTGTTTTATTTGATAGTAGTGAAATTAGACAAGTAAATATCCTATTTGATTAATAAGGCGATATAACTGGCCCACAGGTAGTTAGGGTAAAGTTACCTTAGACTTCTTGGGGGCTGAACTGGATCAATTAATCAACCATTTGATGGTCAGTGACTGACCATCAGGAATAAATGCTACTTTGCATAGTTTGGGTTCATTTAATAATAGCTGATATTTATTTATTGCTTATTATGTGCAAGATGATGTGTTAAGCATTAAGTTATTTAATTCTCATAACAAGTTTGTTATGGGAGTTTCATGATTCACATTTTACAGATGAAAAACTGAATGTTCAGAGAGGTCAAGTGACTTGCCCTGGGTCACACAGCCAGTAAATACCAGACACAAGATTAAAATATGAATCTGTCTCACTGCAAAAGTTCAATCTGTTGGCCTTTACATAATCTGTAGTGGTGTATGGGGTGCAATACTAGGCTTGCAACATCAGGCTTAAGGCTTTCATCATGCAAGTCCGTGGAGAGGGTGGAGGTGGAGAGTTCTGCTGGGTAAGTAGCCGAGATGGAGTTAGTTCATTATTAACTATTCTGCTTTCACTCACTCTCAATGTCATTACCCAGGACCTGCTAGGGCATCATTTCCATTCCCACTTCCCCATTACTGGATCTCATCCTTAACAAAACAACATTCTCTCTGGATTCCAAAATATGCACCATATGATAGGATAAGCAAATTCACCCCGATGTGTGAACAAGAGATGGCTAGGGCACACCTGACTCAGAATCTTCCTTCCCCTTCCTGGACACATGTTCTTACTTAATGGAAGACCTGGATTCAGGCCTCCGTGTCAGGTATCTAGCCTTGAACAATGACTGAAATGGTGGGGGGATTAGGTCAGGGTGACTGCCCAGCAAGCAGGTGGAGGAGACACGTTGGATTGGATATGACCTTGGGAGCCTTCACTGACTGGAGCTCTTCGTAGAGCTAATTCTATAGGTGCTTGATCAAAGGCATCAGTTAAGAACTTGGATGTCACATCCACTTTGCATGAGAAGATAACTTCATGTGCAGAGTTTGGGCAGTATTTTCATCTGTGGTAAAGTCACTGATCAAGCCACTTAACCAGTTCAGTCAGGTCCTTTGGAATCCCTGCCACAAGAAGTGAATAATAATGAATAAAATGCTAATTTCTTGCTTACAGTGTAAAAGATAAGGGGTGTGTGTGTGTACTTAAATACATTTCAGATAAGAAGATAACCAGATTACTATCACAGAATTCTAGGGTGTGTTGGCTGTAAAGTGATATACTAAATATTGCTCTAAAGTAAATATATACTAAATATTACAATTTTCAGTTGTAATGTGTGAAATAGATTAAGTATGTACTTTTATCAACAGCAGTACAAAATGCAAAGCTTTTGGAAGAACAATAAGAAATATTTGGTGTTAGTGAAGAGAGAACCCTTTAAAGGAAATCATAGGTATAGGGGACTCTATCTCACCAAAGATCTGTTTCAGAAGGTTAAAGTTTGCTTTTTGCAGTTGATTCCATATGGAGAACTGTCTTCTGGGAATTGTTCTCATGTTGTTCCAAAGTGAGCAAAGGGGGAAATGTAGAAAGTAGTATTCTAAAGAAGCAGAGCGATATAGAAATGATAAATCAAGCGGAGTAGATGGAATTAGTTTAGCAGACAACACACTTTAGCTTGACTGTCCAGTCTGCACAGTGGATATCTCTAGATACTTTATTATGACTACACACTATAACATAATTAAAGGTTCACTCTAGTGTTTTTCAAAAACGATACAGTTACCCATTTGGGGTTTCCATCCAGAATGGATTAGTATTAGAGCTCCATTCTTAAAATAAACAGAAGAGCCAAAATAATTTTTGTTCAAGGGACACTAACTTTGTTCCAATGCTATAGTGTCTGTATTAATTTCCTTGGGTTGCCATAACACATCCCTGCAAACTTGCTGGCTTAAAACAATATACATGTATTGTCTCACAGTACTAGAGGCTAGAGGTCTGAAATCCAGGTGTTGGCAGGGCCGTGCTCCTCTGAAGCCTTTAGGGGAAGAGGTTTCCTTCCTCTTGCCAGCAATCCCTGGTGTGCCTTGGCTTGGAAGTGCCTCACTCTGACCTCTACCTCTGTCATCATATGGCCTTTTCCTCTATGTGTCTGTGTTCCTGTTTCTGCATTTCCACTCCTCTTATAAGAATACCAGTCATTGGATTTAGGGCCCACAGTAATCTAGCATGACCTCGTCTTAACTTGATTACATCTACGAAGACCTGATTTCCAAAAAAGTTCATAATTATAGGTACTGTGGGTTAGGACTTCAACGTACCTTTTGGGGAGACACAATTCAGTCTACTACAGTGTCCTATAAAAGCACTGTATTTTTGAAAACCTCTTTTTTAACGAGATGCCAACCAACTGCACTTCAAGGATGGTATATCAGCAGGACAGGCTTCAGAAACTTGAATGAGAAATTAACAAAGGGCATAACCAAGAACTGAAATACTCTCTCCTAACTGAAAAATCATCTTCCTTCCCACCACCTCTGCTGCCAGATTTACCCCTTAAGGTTAGTGGACAGAGCAGGTAACATCTTCCAAGTGACCACACATCCCATCCCTGAGCTTCACCTTATCCCAATTTCTCACACCATCCCTGGTTAATAGCACTGGCTCTAGAGTCTTATTATTTAGGTTTAAATTCCAGCCACCCACCCCCAACATGTGCTAACTGGCTCTGTATCTCAGTACCAACTACAGCAAACTGGAGGGGCTGGCACAATTTCCTTAGTCAAGTTTCTTATAACTTGTTTAGTGAATTCCATCATTTGGTGACAAGCTCACTGCCACAACCCTGCTATCTTTGGGACACTATTTTTTAATGTTTTCATCGGAAGAAAAATATACTTCTTGATGCATTACATTCCTTTATTCATATGTGACTGGATGTCTAGCTCTGCATTTTAAACCTATTGTTCAGCATGGGGTCGGGCCCATTGACCTTTACAGCCTTGTGGAAATCAGCATAAGAATGTTTTCTGGGAGTTCTTGTTTCTAAATATTATTTTTGAAAGTGCTGGATGTTTCAACTGATCTTTGGCTTAAACTCTGGCAGTCTTATCTTTTATGTCCTCCTTTGCTCTTGTGGATGCGTTAGGGTAATTATTCTGAGAAGATTGTCATAACACAGCAAAGGGTTTAGAATAACTCTGTTTATCTCCCTTAGAGTGAGAGGGGAAAGGTCTTGGGAGAGAATTAACAATGTCCTATAGCTGCTTGCAGGGGAGATCAAACAAATTGATAGCGATCTTGTTTTTACTGCAAGATAGAACCAAATTTATAAAGACGAACGCAAGCTGCAAAGGCTCAGACCAGGTGTAGTGGGTGTTCTGTGTGGATCTGGGATGTTCATTAGCACAGGATGGGAATTCAGAGACGAGATGGGTGGCCAGCAGGCTTACTGGGAAAATGCATTTATGGGTGAGAATTTATAGGCAGTAGCAGAGTATATTTGCTTTTGTCTCCGTTGTGAAATTATTCTGACCAGTTTTGAAAGTCACTGGCTTCCATCTGCATCTCAAGAGGATTCTTCAGGCCACTTTGAAAGGAGCTTTATCTCGTTCTTCTCCCAGGTCACTGAAGATAAAATGGGACAAATCATCACTCCATGGCACCAGCGTGTGTATCAGAAAAGAAGAAGTTTCCCTTTAATAAAACAAGAAAGCACCAATATTTTCTCAGAAGAAATCGCAATTTTCATTTTTGATGCATTCTGATAAAGTCGCAGAAAATTCAGGGCTTTCTTTGCTTCCCCTCCGGTCAGTCGGGGTCCTTGACTATTATTTCCAGGGCTTTGGTGGAGCTCTTCTCCACCTCCAGGCCTCTCAAAGAACCCGGCCTCTACCCAGGGAACCCTAGTTTACTTATAAAGCACACCATGCAATGAAGGCTTGACGTCTAGGACAGAAGTGGCATGAATGTCCCCACAATTCACTGTAGATATTGTAGGAAGAAAAGGGTTCTCATTTCAAACCAAGCCTTGCACCTGGTGGTGGGGAGAAGCAACAACTTCCAGAGACCCAGGTAGGGAGGCAGGTGGCCAGGCTTCCTCCCCCAGCTCTCACCGACGCCCAGTGTGACCACGAGCAGGCAAGCGTCAGTTTCCCAGTCTCTAATATGAATAGGTTTGGTAAATGAAGTAGAAGGTGCTTTCTTGCTGTGAAGTTGACGTGCGGCTGGTGCCCCGATGTGGCTTCTTGGATCCGCTTCCGTGGCCCTGTCCCACACTTCTGCAGTACACATTTCTAAGTTACTCCCCTCCTCTGTTCCTTACCTTTCTCAGCATTTTGCTGTTTCTCTTTGTTTTCCCAACCCCTTTTCTTCCCTTACCCTTCACCCTAAATTTGGGGTAGGGACATTCCCTTCAGGCTCTGTTTAATGTTCAGGTGGCATTTTGCTCTAACGAGGCTATTGAGCTCTGTTCTTTAGGCAAAGCAGACTTTATTTCAAATAAAAGGTTCTGATAAGTTCAGGACGCTCTGGTATCAGCGGAATGTGAAGAGACAGCCTAAGGATGCTACAGTAGCATTTCAACGTGGGAGTCAGGGAGCCCTTCACAAGGCCGCTGGCATTGTGTCCGCCGTCAGCAGTCTCCCTAAGCTCACTGTCACCCCAACTCCAGGGGTTTTCCCAGGGCAAGAGAGACAGGCTAATTGTATGGGATTCTTCTCTGAAACCAAGAGTGTAAGGTTGCTCCGTCTAGAAGCTCCAGGGGCCTCTGCACCTCAGGAGCTCCTTGGACAGACATGATGGCCTGGTCGTCTCCACAAGCCTCCCAGCCTTGGTGGGGCCACTACCAAGGACAGCTTGCTAATCTCTCTCTCTTTCTGCCTCACTGAGCAAATGGAATTCTGATTTCTTTCATCATTTGCATAGCAGATTTTTGTTGACTTTTAGGGTTTCAACAATCAAAGCCACTCTCTCCCCTCTGCTCTGGGACATTGGGAAATGAGTAACAGCTAACATGTATTTGCCAAGCGCTCAGTCCTTCCTCACGTCACAACTCCATGCAGCAGATGCTTGGAAGATCAACCCTGTTTTGCAGCTGAGGAAGCCAGGACATGGAGAAGTTCTGCGATTTGGCACAGCATATGCCGCTGAGCAGTGAGCTGGACTGGGTGTCAAGCCCAGGGAGCGTGGGCCAAAGCCTGGACATGGAGCCAGATGCCAGGGTCACTTTCGCTTTCCCATAGCTCCAAAACTGGCCATGGTGGAACTGGAATAAGAACACATGTCTTTGGGGCCAGTGCCCATGACCTCAGCCACCATGTCCTGCTGGGGCGTGGCGGAGAGAGGAAGGGGCTCACCAGGCCCTGCCATCTTTCTTGTGATTCTGTTGCTAGAGGAATCGAGGTGTGTAGACTGCTAGACTCTGGAACATCACTCTGTAAAGGAGAAACCCCAAACTAAACGCATACCAAGAGAACGGCCAAATGAAAATAGCAGGGAAATTGTGATACCTAAAACCAGGGCTTGCGGCCAAAACTAATACAGGGGGAAAAAACTCAGTAAAATAGACTTTTAGCATTCATACAATAAACTATCAAATAAACTTGGCAATTGTCATAGTATTTGGTTTCATTGAGAACACAGCCTGTTAGCAACAGGCAATAACTTAATCTATTAATTAAGTACAAAATTCAGTTCTCATAAAAACAGAATAATTAGCCCTTTCTTACCTTCGTATATCTGCATCAGCAGATACGGGCATTTCTCAAGAAGGGAAATAAGGGGGTTCTTCCGTCTGCATTGCTCACCACGGCTTCGCCACCGCAGCTTGGCGAGCTCAGCACTCAGGAGACTGATTTTTCCTTCTGGATGCTTTTCTTGCAATGAGGATATTCTCATCTCTGGCGACAGTAGATGACTCAGTTAAATTCACATTGCTTGATCAACCAAAAGTTCATATATTATAAGCAAGAGTCTTGCTGTGAATTTCTACTCCTTTGAACCCAACCAACCCCTGCCCCTCGAAAAGATTCACATCAACACTTTAAGAAGCAAATCAAGTGATCATTAATTGGTAAAGTAGATAGTTACATAGAACAAGACTGAAGGGACAAACATTTGAGGCTGGGGACAATCTGTGAAGGAAGGATGGCCCCGTGGTTACGCACCGAGGACGTCAGAAAGACCTGGCTTCACAGTCAGACTCTTCCGCTTATTTATCTGCGGGGCCAGAGCTGGGCCACTTACTTGACATCTTGAAGCCTACTTCCCCTGCCTGTAGTTAATTATATGTCTGTCTTGTAGTACCATTGTTGTGAAGATTAAACAAGATAGTATGAAAGAGGGCCTTGCTTGGCTCAGAGCCTAGAAGCACAGTGGTGGCCCTGTGTTCCCGTCACTGAACAACTTGTAGTTTTCCACAAAATCCAGGCTCTCTCTTGCCCCTCTCAAGGTCTCATAGTCCCCTTGACTCTGGCCATTGCTTTCTCCTGGCTCACACCTCCGTGTTCTATGGGCGCACATGCAGAAGCCACCATCCTTAAGACGTCTTCCTTATTGTTAACTGGGCGAAGAGTGATAGCAGTTATATATTTTACAAAGTCCTTATAGTTAAAGAAGTGTAATAAGGTTTAGGAATATAGGTGAATTGGCATAATACCTCAGATTAGCTTTGAAATACTCCAGGAAAAAATAAGGGGAAGGGAATGAGTGAAACAAGGTTGAAAGATGTTGAGAACAGTTGAAGCTGGGATACGGGCACACGGGTTTCACATACATGTCTCTTTACTTTGGGGCATATTTGAAATTTTCCATAGAAAAGAAACAAATCTTCCTTGAACTCCCTCCCCAAGCTGATGAGACGTCCGTCCTGGATACTCCTTAACAACACCATTGTATCATCCCTTAATGCTCTCCTAATGATCTGTTTCCCGGACAGTCTCCGCTAATAGACCATGAACTCCTTCAAGGCAGAGACCTGCATATTGTTCATTTATGTATCACCACCTGGCACTAAACATAAAAATGTAAAAGGATCACTTGGGAACAAATTATGTGTTGAGTCGAGTATACATTCTGTTTGGAATGCCTCTTTCATGTTTTGAAGTGTCCTCCTCCAAGGAACTTGCTTTCAGGGCCTTAGTAGATCCTGAAAACAATCTCAGGGGCTGATAATCCTCTCCTCTTTCAGCCACTGGCTCTTAGAATTAATTAAAGAGAGAAGCCGTCATAACACATCCTTAAGAATCGAAGACTCTCCATCACTAGATGTCTTTAAGAAGAAGGAGGTGAGTTTTTGACTCTGCTCAAGGAATGAAATACCCACCTTCTCCCAACAGCTTTAAGCTGCACCTTTGATTTAACAGATGTGTACATAACACTTCCTTACGGCTCCCCAGCAATGGCTGAGGCCTCCAAAACCATCATTTTCTAGGTTTTGAATATCCATTTTAGGCACATTTATGACAGTGTTAGTGGTGCTGCCTCTGGGTCTCCTAAACATCTACATGCCTGATACTTTTAGATTATGTATAAAAGTACAGAGATGTATTTAGAATACACTGTGTGTTTCTGAAGATTGAAATCCCAATGTTAGAATACATTCCATTTAATTGTCAAAACGCTGTAACACTATTCTGCCCATCTTGAGGTTTTCATTATCAAATAATTAGAAACAAGTTAGCCAATCATTCAATAAATATCTTTAACCTCTTGCCATGTGTGCCAGGCTCTGTTCTAGGCACCAGGAATACATCAGAGGACCAACCACACAAACACCCCTGCCCTCATGGAGCACACATTTTAGAGAGTTCCACTAGCCCCATTTTAGAGATGCAGATACCTAGCATCGGAGGTTCTCATTGGAGGAACTCAGTGAGAGTTGTTCATTCCTGCGCTAAACTCCTCCCTTCTCAGCTGCTAGTCAGGGACCTTGCCATCTTCATTCTCCTCTCTCCCTCCTGCGTCCTCAATCTTCTTTTCACTCCTGGGTCTTTTCATCAGCATCCACACGTCGCAGTTGCTCCCGATTCGGGAAGAGCTCTTGACCCCACATTCCCCTCTAGTTACCACTGCTTCTTTGCCCATCTGTACAGAAACCAGTAAAAAAAAAACTCCTGAGCGAAGTTGCAGGTACTCACTGTCTCCATTTTCTCTCTTTCTGAATGGCCACTTCTCATTCTCTCTGGAACCCAATTAGAGCAGCACTGCTCTTCCAGGGGAATGGCTTTCTCAGCGTCACCTATGATCTTTATGTGTTAAACCCGATGATCAACTCCAAGCCCTTATTTAGACTGACCTGTCAGGAGCACTTGACTCACTTGATCATTTCCTTCTCTTGGAAACACATCGAGGACACCACACTCTCCTGAGCTTTCTCTTCCCTCACTAGCCATTTCTTCTCAGTCTCCTTTGCTGGTTCACCCTCTTCCCCCATCCTTTATCTTTACTCCATCTACACTCACCCCCATGCTGCTGTCATCAAATCGCATGGCTTTAAATACCAACTCTGTGCCAATCACTCCCCAATGTCTATCTCTAGCCTAGGTTCCTCCCCTGAACTCTAGGCGCCTACTTCCACCTCCCTGCTTAACATCCCTCCTTTGGTGTCTAGCAGACATCTTCAGCTTCACAGTACCCAGACTGACCTCCTGATCCTTCACTCCCCAGATCTGCCTCTTCTGGAGTGGTCTCCATCTCTATAAATGGAAATTCTATCCTCCCATTTTCCCAAAGAACCTCATGTTCTGCTTCAATCCTCTCTTTCTTACCCCACATCCCATCCTCCAGCAAATCCTTTTAATGAAAATTCAAAATAGGTCTAGAGCCCGACCATTCTCCTGACCTCTACTGCTCCCATGTTGGTCCAAGCCAGCATCATCTCTTACTCAAATTATTGTTAATATAGCCTCATAAATGACCTCCCTGCCTCTACTCTTGCCCTCCACAGTCTCTTCCCTTCATGGCAGCCAGAGTAACAATGTTAAAATATAAGTCAGATCCCGTCATTTGCCTCCTCAGAGCCTACCCATGGCTCCCTGTCTCCTTTAGAGTAAAAGTCAAGTTCCTACCATCACCTCTGAGAGCCACTACACTTCTTGTTCCTTCTGCCTGGACCACTTTTCCCGCATATATCCACATGGCTTGCTCATTCCCCTCCTTCTGGTCGTGGTTTAAATGTCACCTTCTCAGGAAGACCTCCTTGACTATCCTATTTAAAACTACAACCTTCCTACCCCCCACACTTCCTACCCCCTTCCCTGTTTTATTTTTATCCATAGCATTTGCCATCATTTAACATACTGCATATTTTACTTTCTTATCTATTGTCTACTCCCCCCGCCGCTGCCCCCCCCACTGACAATGTAAATAAAACACTAGGAGAGTCAGGGATTTTTATCTGTTTTATTCATTGCTGAATCCCCAGTGCACAGAACAATGCCAGACACATGGTAGGCACTCAGTAACTAGTTATTGATTGCCTGAATGAATGAATGAACACTTATTCTCAGCCAGGCACAGGAGATACAGCAATCAACAAGGCGTGGTCCTTGCCCCAAGAAGCTCACATTGTAAAGAGGAGAAATAGAAAAGTGAACAGAATTCCTATTCAACATGTTAATTGCAGTACTAGGGATGCATGCCAAGGAGGCTATGGGAATACACGGTAGGCATTCGATAAATGCTTGCTTAATGTTGAACGAATGATTTCCAGTTAGTTTTATTAATAACAACAGAAATACTTCTCTTGAAGCACTGACACCGTCCTAATGACTCTTGTCCTTTTCAGCCCCTCGGGAAGGGCTGGAAGCTAAAGAGACCCTGTTGCCGTAACACTGTCCATCTCTACCCTGCAAAACCTAAAGCATTGATCTGTGTCACTTGTTAAAATCACAAAGGAGAAATAGAGTTAAACTGAAAGCAAAAGACAAAAATGGGCCAGGATAAGCAGTTCCCAAGAGCATTGCAATGAGACGTATTAGTCTGCATTAAGATGTAAATCGCATAGTCCTTTGAGTCAATATTTGCTGATTGTATATTTCTTTTAGCCAAAGGTGAGTCAGTGTGAGGAGGAGAAAAGAGAGAAAATAACAAAAGCATGAATTGCTGGAACGGAACTTTCCCTCTGCTGCTAAAACTTTGCACTGAAGCTGTGTCTGACAACAAAGCAATAGATTGAAAAATGAAAAATGGAGTCAATCAATTGTTCTGTCTACATGACACATATTCTTTGACTTCTTTCCCAACTGAATTGATATTGTGTATATGTGGTTTGAAGGGTAGAAAATGGGCCAGTGGAGGGGAGAGTATTATAGGAGGCATTTGGTTCCAGGTCCTTCTCTCTTTCCCATTGTCTGGCTTTTCCTGGGTGGTGGGAGATTGGGAGTCAATGTAAAGTGTTCTGCCGCTACCTGGAGCATGGCTTGCATATTGGGGTCCCAAGTACTCCTGTTGCACTTTTCTTCACATCCTGGGAACAGTACACCTTGATCTGTACTAGAAGCAGACAAAGATGTCGTAGGGGCCATTGGTAGTTGGCACTGTGGAACAGAGGTGCTCACCTAACCAGAGTGCAGAGACTGAAAGAAGAGGACCGAGGCTGGGTGGTTGGGAACACCTACACTGAAGGGGCTCGTAAGAGAGAGATGGAGGCGAGCAATGTCACATGCCTCTGAAAGGTCAAATAAGATGAGGACTAGCTAAAAGGTAGAAGCAGCCTAAATGCCCATCAACTGATGAATAGATAAGGAAAAGGCGGTGTATCTGTACAATGAAACACTGCTTAGTCAGCAAAATGAATGAAGCACTGATTCACACGACAACTGGATGACCCTCAAAAACGCTACGCTAAGTGAGGGAAACCAGCCGCAAAAGACCACATATTGTATTACCCTGTTTATATGAAATGTCTGGAACAGGCAAATCCATACAGATAGAAAGCAGGTTAGCGGTTGCCAGGGGCTGAGGGGAAAAGGAGAATGAGGAGCGGCTGCTGGGACAGAGCCTCCTTTCAGGGTGACGGAACATGTGAATGTACTACATGTCACTGAACCATGCACTTTAAAATGGTTAATTTTATCTTCATATGAATTTCACCTCAATAAAAAAATATAAGATGAGGACTGAGATGTGGTCATTGGATTAGGAAGTCATTAAGACTTCTGTGAGAGTAGCATCGGTGATATTGTGGGAGCAGAAGCCAGACTCTGGGCAGTTGAGGCATGAGTGTTGAGAATGGGGCTGCAAGGAGCATAGACAAATCTTTCAAGAAGGAAGAAGATAGCAGTAGAATTGGAGGGGTGATGGCGGGCATTGTTTCTTGACTGTAAGATGGGGGAGACCTAAACCTTTGTATCAAATGAGGAGAAGGAGCCAGTGGAGAGAAAGGGTTTGAGGATACAGAGAGACACTGGCTGTCTGATGGAGCATGGTCTCTATGGAGGAGATAGGGATGTGAGCCAGAGCAAAAGTAAACTGATGAACCTTGAATAGAAGGTCGGAATGTGCCTCCCATCATGTGGGAGGCAGGAAGAAGAGATGCCAAGGCAGATGGGGATGTGGAGAGGAAGTTGATGATGTTCCCATCTACTGGCATTGTCTATGAGATGGGAAGCAAGGTCAATACAAAGAAGACTGATTAAAGCTGGCTACTTGACATAGCGCCATGTGGTTACCAGAAGCTAACTGACTTCCTTTCCTATAATCCTTAATGAGGGAACAAAGACTGGTCTCCCAATTCTTTCATTTTGGTTTATTTCAGTTGTCTTTATTGGGCTTGCATTTTTTGATTGTATCACTCCTTACCAACCCCCACACATGAATTTAAATTTTGAATTCCATTTGTCTAATGAGTAACTATACTTGAAATGATAAAAATAACAAGTTCTGTGAGTACTCCAGTTGTAATGATCTTAAAGTACAGTGTCTGAGGCATCTGAAATTCAGTACCTTAGAGAGTTAATTAAGTCAGGTTAATTGGAAAAGATCTAATCTCCAGATAGGGAACATGGTTGATTATCTTATTTATGCTTAAATAGAGTAGCAGAGGTCATTACAAGACTTTTTAGAAGATTATTGATTGATACATAATTTCTTAGTTAATTTTGTTTGACAATATATCTTGCTGCTTGAATCTACCACTTCCTCGCTTTGGAATCTCCTCAGCACAGTTGATCTATTGAAATCATGACAATTTAGCACATGGCTTATTTGTCTAATCTAGTTTTAACATATACAGACACCTAGCATTTGGCATTTGACTGTGACTCTACAAACCAGCAGTATCACACATGTGTGGCATGCTGCCAAGGGCAGAACTGGGAAGATGGAAGTTTCTCGGGACAGTGGAGGTACCAATGGGTGGTTGGAACAGGACTTTTAGTCAACTTTAATGTCCATAGCTTTGTCCCATTCCCAAGCCATGTCAAGTAAACACACACTCCAGGTACAAACAGTGTGCTTGCCTGGCAAATGCAATTTCAAGACAAGTCTCCTAACCTGGCTTCCCAACCAGTTTGTAACCTTGAAGCCCCTGCTCTAGAGAAATGCTGGAGTCACTTTTGGCTGCTCTGCTTCAGGCAGCCGTTTCTAACAATGGAGCTGGAAAAGATTGCTTTGTCACTGGAAGTTACTGGAAGCAGGAGAGCATCTTTCTTGGGAGGCTCTAGAAGCATTTATTGTTTGGATAGGAGTTTAGACTAATGTGAACTTCTGGGTGCATTTAATTTTAAATTCTTTATTTCAAAGATCTACAATAAAGTTGGACCAAAGAGGTCTTGAAATCATTCAGGTTTAACTATCTATGTGTGTTCATGTGTGTGTATTTCACTGAGATCTCAGTAGTATAATACAACTATTAAGACCCTTGATCATCTAGATCACTCTATTTCCTCCAAAATATTACTTATCATAAAATTTATTTTCTATCTTTGCTTATAACAGTAACTATTTTAAAAAATATATTCCTAAAATAAGTTCTGAAAGCAAATTCACTTTCTTTTCTGGAATATTCCATGTATTAAGACTAATGATTTCAAAGCATTTATCTGGGACGATCTTTTGGAGTAAAGGAGCTTATGTGGATTCTAACTCATTTTGGAGTGCTCACTTCTGCATTTGCAAGTTACCGTCACCAAATGTCTGCTGTTCTGCCCATTTTAGAAGCATAAAAGATGAAGTCCAAAGGATCAAATTGAAAAGAATGGAGAAAATTGACAGTAATACATAAAGCAGCTGTGTTTAAAAAAGAAACCTTCAAATATTCCCCACCTCATCCCTGGCACAGCTGTAGAGGAAACTGCTGTAAATGAGCATGTTTTACATTTGGACAGTATAGTGAATTTTCCCTTAACACTTAAGCAATTAACCAAGCATTGGTGTTTTGCATAAAATTTTGTCCTTGTTATAATAATTTCTTACATGTTTATATCGCTTTAGAGTTTGAAACGTGCTTTGATGTCTATCATCTCACTTTAGTAAGTTACCCAGCAGTTTCTCTGTGCCAGGCATTTGAAGCACTCTATAGTCTATCTCATTCAGCCCTTCTAACATTCCCACGCAGTAGGGCTTGTGATCTCAGTTTATAAATGAGCAGACTGAGGCGTGGCTGGGGTAAGAGCCTTGTGTCTGCCGATGCAGTGGGAGGTACAGCCTGACTTCTAAGTCCGATCCAAGTGCCCCGGAGGCTGTGGGATTTCCCTCCATGCTCTGTGGCCTCTGAAGCTTGCCTTACTTTTTCTGCCTGTTTTACCTCTACTTCTTACTAACCTGTGGTCCCTTTTGGTACGAAAGCTTTATTGCTAGTCACCACGGAGAAGTAGTCCTATGACAAAGAAGTGCTAAACAATGACAAACTTAATTGCAACATTAATTGCAGTAGTTGTTAATCTCTACTGAGCGAAACTGACTATGTGGCACTGAGTGGGGGCTTTTGATATCTTATTTCATTGAATCTGCACACCATACCTGTGTTGCATTTGAACCTTACTCAGTCCTAGAAGGCTGGCAGAGCTAGTGTCATTGTTCACCTTACAGATAAGACCACAAGTTCCTTGAGGTTAAAGGACATGTCTAAGGGCACACTGCTTAGTAGGACGGATACTAGAATCTAGGTCACCTATCTTCCTGTCAGATACCCTTCCTCTCTGTATACATCTCACAAATGCCAGGGTGTGGCTGCTGTGCACCCCAGATGATATGCTCTACGTTTATTTTGCAGTTTTATTTCTACAGCCGGCGCCAGCGCTGCAGCAAAATTAACAACTGCATTCCTCTTTAGTGCTCCTCTATTCAAATTGCTTTATGCCCCAAGGACAAGCAAGTGATGGCCTCTCTGTGCGTTTGTGTCTCTTTTTCATTTCATCTTATTCCTGACAACAAATTGAACTTCTGATGGGGATAGATAAGATTCTGATTCACTGAGCTGCAGGCAAGAGTGACTCAGTAGATTGAATGTGTTCTCTGGGAAGTCTAGAGAAGTGATCTTAAGGAAGAAGAGTATGTATTAAGAAAACAATTTCTCTCTCCAGGAGGAGTGGCTAACTCAGTGCCCCAAAGCATATAATCCATTTTGTCCAAAGTTCTGTTAGACACCTAGGTACCTGGCTTCCCTTGTCTAGGCAGAAGCAAGAGCACAAGGGACGAGAGAACTGGGCTCTAGACCCAGATATACCACTTACTAGCTGTGCGGTCACTTCTTTAAGCCTAAGTCTCTTCATTGGGAAAAGGAGAATATTGTACTAAATCATCTCTAAATGCCTTCCTGCTTCAAAAATCATGATAGCTGAGGTACATGGAAGACTTTTTAAAGCACTTCCATCACATTAGCTCATTATTGCAAGCCTGAAAGGTGAGTATTTGTTTTTCTCCATTTTACAGATGAGGAAAGGCCCAGGGCTCAAGACTGGAAGTGACGGATCCAAGGTCACACAGCTAGAAGTGGTGAAGTTAGGGATGAAGCTCATATCTCTTTGATCTTGAACCCCCATCTTCTTTTCACTATCACACATCTGCATTTGCTTACTCTGTGTTTATATAATTGTGCTAAACTTTGTCTGGATATTATGGATTGATGTATCTGCCCCAACAGTTGATTCAGTTGTTTGTATAGATTTTTCTTATTCTAAATGGCTAACCATGGAGCAGGGAGGGTATACCTCAGTGATAGAGCACATGCTTAGCAATCACAAGGTCCTGGATTCAATCCCCAGTACCTCCATTAAATAAATAAATAAACAAATAAATAAATAAACCTAATCACCTCCCCCCTCAAAAACCAAAACAAAATAATACTATAAATGGCCAACCATTACCTTAATTTGGTGACTTCCAAGGTAGAGCAGAATATGCTGTAATTTTGTGGGAGAATAACCTTGTTAGGTAGGGGCAGCAGAGCAACTAAATGACCTCCTGAATAGAAGCTGATCTTTACAAACATTTCTCTGTATATTCAGGGCTTCAGCTTACTTAGAAGCCAGCACATCCCCAGAAGAATTCCTCCCCCTGCAAGGCCAGCCAGGGGCTGCTTCTCAACCTGTTGTGACCTCTGCCTTCCACACAAGAGCCTGGGATAGAGACTCTGGCTGGTATATAGCCTATTATTCATACCCTGTGACAGAGCCCAGGGGATGCAAAGCTGGCTAGAGGAACACCTAGATGGATTTTGGCCTGGTTTCTGTGAAGGAATTCCATCTTCTCAAAAGCAGAAAACAGACAAGTCACCTCTTTTTATTACTTGGTGGGGACTGACAAGATCTATGATGTCAAATATCTTGTTGCATCTGACTCAATAGACAGGCACTGATCTCAGAGAAGGCAATTTGTGTGCTTAAGTGTGGGGAAGAAGAATAAATAAAGAGATGGTTCCTATTCATAAGGAACTTGGATCCACGTGGAGAAGACAAACAAATCGCAATCACAACTCTACATGGTGGGGGAGGGGATAGCTCAGTGGTAGAGCCCGAGCTTAGCATGCACCAGGTCCTGGGTTCAATTCACAATACCTCCATTAAAAAAAAAATAAGTAAATCTAATTTCTCCCCCCCACAAAAAAAAACAACATCTCTACACAGGATGGTGTAAGTAATACAAGAAATATGAACAATGAATGGGCTGTGGAAGTCTAGAGTGTAGAATAAAGTCAGTCTGACTTGGCAAGGGGTGAGGATTGGAACTGATGACCAAGGGATCAAAGAAGGCTTCATGGAGGAAGTGGCTCTGGAACTGTGACTTAATGAAGGGTATGATCAGAAGAGATGGAGAATGGAAGAAACAGCATCCTAAGCTTAAAAAAAGAAACAGCATGTGGAAAGTCACATGAATGTGGAGAAAGCCATGAATGTGCATATTCTGAACTCTAGATGATCTTGAATTCCGTGCTTTGTTCTGTAGGCACTAGGGAGGCATTGCAGGTTTTTGAGCAGGAGATGGATGTGATCTGTGTAGAGTTTAAGAAAGAAAAC
This sequence comes from Camelus bactrianus, assembly GCF_048773025.1. NCBI lineage: Eukaryota > Metazoa > Chordata > Mammalia > Artiodactyla > Camelidae > Camelus > Camelus bactrianus. The sequence continues at coordinate 91,982,359 of NC_133546.1, forward strand.
CCAGGTAGTAGTGTGGAAAAATGGATTCGTGGGCTGGGGAGATACAGAAAAAATGGAATGTAATTATAAAGTTATGGGATGGTGATGAAATTTTGAGAGCCTGAATGGCAGTCATGATGGAAATAAAGACATGAATGCAATTTTTTTTTTTCACTGCAGAGGGATATTTTAATCATTTGGATGTGGGGGTGATAGAGACACATCTAGGATGACTTTCAGGTCTGAGGCCTTGGGAACTGGGTCAGTGGCTTAATTTCACCAATAATAATGATAATGATGATTTTTTAAAAAACTCCATGGTACTTACCGTGAGCCAGCCAGTCCCTGTTCTCAGTGCTCTACGTAGATGGGCTCGTTTAGTCCTCACGGCAACCTTTATGAGGTAGAGCCTGGCTACCATCCTCACTTTAAAACGTAAAGTGAGGCAAAGAAAGGCATGATTATCTGCCCAGAGTCACACAGAGGGTTTCGTGGTAAAGTTGAGACTGGAATCCAGGTACTTTGGCTCTTGAAACCCATGCTTCGTGGCCACTATTGTAAGGAGCCAGTGGCGCGTAGGACTGCCTGTAATCTACAGCCTTGAAAATACTTACGATATTGTCAAAATTACTGCTGATCTAAGCACAAAATAATACCTCGTAATTATTTTAATTTCTATATTTTTATTGTGAGTAACATAGAACACGGTTTATACATTTATTGGCCATTTAAAGTGTGTACTTCTTGGATGTATTATTTGCTCATTTCCTTACTGGGATTTCTTTCAAGATTGTAGAACTATTTACATATGAGGAATATTAAGTCTTAATATATATATATATATATACACACACACATAAAAGTATGTATACATATTAGATTAAATCATATGAAATTGCCAATATTTGATCGTGCCATTTTGACCCACAAAAATGGCAATTTCTTACAGTTCTGCCTAATCATTCCATTAGTCATAATAACTGATATTTATTTAGTCCTTAATATGTACAAGGCACTGTGCTTTATTTACATGTATTAGCTCATTTAATTCTGACAACTACTTTACAAGGTAAATACTCTCATCTCCATTTCACAGACAAGAAAATTGAGGGACAGGGAGGTTAAATAACTTGCTGTAGTTCATGAAGCAGGTTGTCAGGCACGTGCAGGGGCCTTATCTGGATTGAAACTTGGTCTTTTTGACTCAAAAGCCTGTTATCTTAACCACTGCCTTATATTGCCTTGCATTCTTATTCTTCCAGATGACTTTTAGAAACAGGTTCCTCAAAAAAATTCCTGGTGAAATTTTAGTTGGGATGACATTCAATGCATGGATTAGCACATGGGGAATTCATATCTTTACACTGTAGAGACTTCCTATCTGAAAGCAAGCTACCGTTCTCCATTAATTCAAATATATTTTTACCTCCTTTGTAGAGCTTTATAGATTTATTCATCGGATTATTTAAAATGACAATTCCAAGGATTTACTTAAGGTTGTCCTTTGTGTTTTTTAACTTTATGCTGCTAGTATGATAGGATTTTTTCTTCCATTATATGATCTAAATGGTTATTATTTGTATATGGAAAAGCTTTGGTACATTACTTTTATAGTTATCCATTTTACTGAATTTTCTCTAAGAGTTTTTGAATCTGTTCCCGCATATCCATCACAAGATCACCATCCTCTCTCACCTGGATGACTAAATAATAATCTAACTGTCCTCCTTGCCTCCTAGCTTGCCCACCTAAAATCCACCCTGTTGCCATGGTGAGCTTTCAGAAGTACAAATCTCATGTCCCTGGGTTTAAACCTTTAGGTGGATCCATCCCCGCTGCCTTCAGGAGACATTTGTGCCCCCTCACAAGGTATTCAAGTCTCCTTGAGCCTTGCTACTCATTCACGTAGACCCAACATTCCAGCCAGACCCAGCACTCACATTTCTCATAACGCAGGGTGAACACCCATGCCTGCGTGTCCCGCACCCTGCAGGTGCTACCCCTCCTCCCTCCGCTCAGCTCTTCTCCGAACTTTACTGGCTACGCCAAGTGGGTTCTCCGTGTCTTTGTCCCTGTCTTCACCTGGCACCGTTTATACACTCCAGTATGGCAATTACCATGGAGGCTTGTTGTTGATTCTCCACACGGATTAATGGTTAAGATGGACGTCAGAACCAGACAGACCTAGGTTCACACCTGGTGCAACTGCTTGCTATTTATGTGACCTTGGGAAGGACACACGACCCCGTGTGGATATGAATGAACACTCCACAGAGCAGTTGTGAGGATTACTCAGGACAGCGTGTGCAAAGTGCGTAGCCCCACGCCAGGCACGCAGGAGGTATTCCGCACCTTTTCAAAGTGACAGTGCGGACGATGAGAAAAGGGTGGACTAACCAGATGGTGTGGGCTTCAGCGACAGGGGAGCTGCGAAGCAGGGTTCAGGGAAGCTCCACTCGGGAGCCGGGAGAGGGATAACTTATCTTTCTGCCTGGATGGATGAGGGCTGTGGGAAAATGAGCAGCCTCCACTAGGGGGTTGCTAGACAATGACATTTTTAGAGCTTGGAGTTTAAGTTAAGGCAAGAAAAGCTACAGAGGGAATGTTTACAGCTTCTACTGGGAGTTGCTTTTGATGCTGATGTTGTACCTGGGAACCGTCATTCCTCCTATGCCAGCACCAAGTTGGCCCAAAAGACTGAAGTAAAAATGGAATCGATGGTGGTGAGTCACGGGAGGGAGGCCAGATGGCCAGCCACCGCACATGCCAGTCAAGGCTGGAGTGACAAAAGTCTTATTTCATTAGCTTCTCAGAGTTCTTTGAACCATGCAGAGGCCTGAAACTGCCTAAGGACTCCTTCTGAGTCAAGTATCGGAAATGGACCCCAAAGCCTTGCCTAACGGTACAATTTCCCTCCAGCCCTCTATCTGATAACCTAGTTTCCAACCCCAGTAACCGAACCCCTCTAGTTACTTTGAACCACTTCTCCGGGAAGAATCTGTTTGGCTTTGGTCATTTGGCAGCTGGCATGAGGAGAGGGTGGGGAAAGGGCTCCTCTCTCTTCTGTTACGGTCTGTGGCCCTCCCCGATGTACCCTTTGCCTCCATGTATCTTCTTGGGAGGGCCTTTCTGCGGGTATGGCTGGTATCTTAATTTTTGTGGAATATATACCCTGAAGCTGTGATGTCTAGAACCAGGGCAGGCCTGGATTGGGGTGTTGACCATTTTCTGGCTAATGGTTTCCCTTTTATTTGTGTAGCTTGAATCTCTGCTCTGGTAAGGGAAGACAAGAGGGGGAGAAAAAGAAAGAGGGAGAGGGAGAGAGAGAGAGAGAAAGAGAAAGAGAAAGAGAAAGAGAAAGAGAAAGAGAAAGAGAAGGGGAGGGAGGGAGAGGTGAAAAGAAACAATTTACTGTTTTTTTTAAGAGATCAGCCAGTGAAAATATAGATGATGGAGACAGATCTAGGTATAGGCCCAGCTTCACCACTTTTGAGGTCTGTGATGTGGGCCTGGTTATTTAATCTCTCTGAGCTTCAGTTCCTTCATCTTCATTAATTGGATGCTTATTTTATTCAAACAGATATTTTCTCTTTGTTATCCCCATTACTTATCTATTTATTTTTCTTAGTGGAGTTACTGGGGATTGAACCCAGGACCTTATGCACGCCAAACACACGCTCTACCACTGAGCTCTATTCTCCACCCCCCGTTATCCCAGTTATTAATTCAATGTTGAACCGCCTTGAGGGATGGAAACGAAAGCTGTACAGTGGTTTGACTTGTTGTATCTCATCATCAGCTGTCAGGATGATCTACTACATATAGAGAATACCTAGAATTCTTTATCATCAAAATATGAATCATCACAGGGAGCAGGTAGTGCCTGCAGGTCCTGAAGCAGTCGCTATCTATTTTTAGTCCCTACATTAAAGGTTTTTCTTTCCCTCTCTTTTGTATGCATATATGTGATGAGTGGGGTTGTTGAAGGAACTGAGCTTGAGGATGGAAATGGGCTAAATCTCTTCCCTCTTTGTCATTTAAGAAAATGATTCAACTTTCCATTTTGGGAGTATCTAAGGGTCACCTTTAGCCAATTATGGCTCATTTTCTGTTTTTGTGTTATATTCTCAGACTTGAAAACCTATACAAAAGGGATCTCTTCTGTATGTTTTCTTCATGGTGGAAGTGACTAAAACTCACTAAACATAGAAGATCTTTGTGAGAGTGTCACTTAAAATTGGAAAAAGAAGTCTTTTATAGAAAAACTCTTATAGGTAATAGTAATTCACTCCCTTCTAATAATGCCAGGAGGGTGAAACAATTATTTCTGATATTTAAAAAAATAGATGGGCTTAATTTTTTACATCCTGAATTGTTAACAAAAGAACAAAACTAGATATATTGCAGGAGGCAGACATGCACATGCACCTGGGACCAATTAAATATTTTTCCTTCATCTTAATCAGAACACTGGGGCTTTTCTCTTTCATAGTGGACCTACATTCCCCAAATTTGAGATTTTTAGATGCTATTTTTAACCAACCATTTTCACTGGGTTTATTTGAATCAGATTTAAATTTATTTGAGTCAAGTAAGAGACTCGATCTAATGGTAGTAGTAATGCCTCACATTTGGATTGATTTTACAAATTTCAGATGGCTCTAGTGCGTTATTTTATTGATCCTCACGGCAGATAACAGATAACAGTCTTGTAAGATAAGCCGGCCAGGCAGTATTGTCTTCCCATTTTACAGGTGAGGAAACTGAATTTTACACAGTTCGGGATCACACATTAGCAACAGAGTCAGACTCAAACCCAGGTCGTCTGACTGCCTAACCCACTGCTCTTCCAAGTTCACTACCACCTACTACTTGATCATTCTTTGTTTCCTTTCTACTCCTTTGAAATGGCCTGAAGAACTGTACTAGTTTCTCATAGCTGCTGTAACGAAGTGTCACACACTTGATGGTTTACAACAAAAAAATTTTTTTCTCTCTTAGTTCTGGAAGTTAGAAATCCAAAATCAAGGGTGCAGCAGGGCTGTGCTCCCTCTAAAGGCTTTAGCGGTGAATACTTCCTTTCTTTGTCCTAGCTTTGGTGATTCCTGGCAATCCTTGGCCTCCCTTGGCTTCTAACTTCATCATTCCAGTCTCTGCCTCCATTGTCACATGACCTTCTCACTGTGTGTTTCTGTCTGTGTCCAGCTCTCTCTCTTCTCATAAGGCCATCAATGATACTGAGTGAGGGCCCACTCTACTCCAGTGTGACTTCCTCTGTATTAATTACATCTGCAACAATGCTATTGCCAAATAGGATCACTTTCTGAGATACTAGGGGTTAGGACTTCAACTCAATCTTTTGGGGAGACAATTTTTTTACATTATTTAAAAAATTTTGTTTTATTGAGTTATAGTCAGTTTACAATGTTGTGTCAATTTCCAGCGTAGAGCACAATTTTCCAGTTATATATGAACATATATATATTCATTGTCACATTGTTTTTCACCATGAGCTACCACAAGATCTTGTATATATTTCCCTGTGCTATACAGTATAATCTTGTTTTTCTATTCTACATATGCCTGTCAGTATCTACAAATTTTGAACTTCCAGTCTATCCCTTCCCATCCCCCTCCCCCCTGGCAACTACAAGTTTGTATTCTATGTCTATGAGTCTGTTTCTGTTTTGTATTTTATGTTCATTTTTTTTTAGATTCCACATATGAGCAATCTCATATGGTATTTTTCTTTCTCTTTCTGGCTTATTTCACTTAGAATGACATTCTCCGGAATGTCATCCAAGTTGCTGCAAATGGCGTTATGTTGTCTTTTTTTATGGCCAAATAGTATTCCATTGTATAAATATACCACCTCTTTCTTTATCCAATCATCTGTCAATGGATATTTAGGCCGTTTCCATGTCTTGGCTATTGTAAATAGTGCTGCTATGAACATTGGGGTGCAGGTGTCATTTTGAAGTAGGGTTCCTTCTGGATACATGCCCAGGAGTGGGATTCCTGGGTCATACGGTAAGTCTATTCCTAGTATTTTGAGGAATCTTGGGGAGACACAATTTAACCCATAACCGATCCCTCCTCTTTGAGGGATACTGAAACCTTTTAGTTCTCAAGGGGAAAGGAGGTTACTAAGGTTGGATATTGTTGGGAAATGTCCTCAGGTATTTATTTGTGTGTTTTCATAATGTGGATCTGGAGATCACAAGAGCTGGATGGAGTTGGAGCCATGTTTCGATGTGATTCTCAGGAGCAGTTGCTTTTGGAGGGTGCTTGGAGAGATTCTGTAGTTAGAGAGGAGTCATCAGGAGGTACTTCCTTCCAATTTCAGCAGGCGTGTAAGTTTAGCTTTGAGGGATGACCTGGATCAATGCTTTGTAGTGTAAATCTCCATTACATTAGTGGCAACAGGCCTCCAAATAAGTAGTGGGATTCCATGTAATGAACATTTATTGAGTAGTTACTCTGTGCAAGGCCCTTTGCTGTGGTGGACACAGAAAGGAGAAAACCATGGCCTTTACCATCAGGGAATCTAGTCTAGTTGTTCAGTTAAAAAATACTGGCAACTCCCTGCGTGTCAGGAACTGTAAAGTCACCAGTGATGTAAGGGAGAAGGAGGGGAAGCGAGGGGAAGGGAAAATTTCCCAGGAGGTGCTCAATTTCTAGTGGCTGGAAGAAGGCAAGTAGGAAGCCATCTATCATTCAGTAAGTTCAGGGTGTGCGAGGACAGGAGAGGTGCACCTAACACAAACTGGGGCCTCAGGCAGGGCCATCACATCGATGTCTGAGGGACATCAGTCCAGAACTCGCATTGTGAGAGTTTCTACTCAGTACAGGTGGCAGGAGGAGATACCCATGGTGAGTTCACACTAGTCTGCAAATCAGACATCAGTTCCCCTTTCTCTAGGTGTGTGTGGCCTAGTGAATGGCAGATAGGAAGTCTGAATCTGATTCTGCTGGCAGGAAGGGGGCACAGCACTGATGATACTGTGGAGAGTAGTAACTTCAGAAAAATTGCCCTGGCAGCGATACAAAGGAGAATGGAGGGGGTGAGTGTGGAGGCAGGGGAGCCAGTTAGAGGCTTTTTCAAGGGGCTGGGGAGAGGGGAGTGCCATCATTTCCAGCCAGGCTAGTCGCTTGGTCTTCCCACACCTGGTCTGGCCCTGCTACAACCCATTTCCCACCCAGCAGCTAAATGTACAGTTAAAAGCATCAGTCAAATCCCACAACTCCCTGCTTACTGCCTGTCAGTGGCTTCGTCTTGTCCCTTCACATGGCTAACCTTGGAGTTCAAGGGTTCGAAACGGCCCGGCCTCCCTCTTCAAATTCTTCCCATTTCACTCTTCCCTTTCACTTTCTGCTCTCCAGCCAAATGGCCTTCTTTTCAGTACTTGAAACACACAAAGCTCTTACCTGCTTTAAAACCTTAGCACTGGCCATTCCCTCTACTTGGAAAGCTTTCCCCCCAGATCTTATTATTCCTAATCTTCCAGATTTCAGATAAAATGCATCTCCTTTCGGAGAGGTCTTCACTTGACCGCCTTCCCTAAAGCAGCCTCCGTACTGCCCTGTCTCCTCGTCCTTCATGCTGGACATTGTGGGTTTCCTACCCGGCATGAGCCCCCCCTTCCTTCTCAACGGGACGCCGCTTTTGTTCATGTGTTCACCTCTGCCGCCTTCAGCCCCGAGTCTTAATTAAGGGAATGGGGCTGCTTGCTCTGCAGCTCATTGTCTTCCATGTGCCAGCGACTGGCCGAGGAGAAGGCATGAGAACCAACTCTGGACAATTCATCCCTTCACTCAACAGATACGTTCTGCACACTATTCTATGTCCTGGGGATACAGCAATGTACAAAACAAAGAAAAATACCTGCCTTCGTCAAGCCTATGTTTTAGTAGGGGGAACAGGCTGTTAGCGCCAAGACCTGGCCCCACAAAACAAGCTGTAAGATCCAGTGCTGGGGCACCTCAAGCCAAACACCTAAGTGAGAGGGGACACATCCCCACCCATCAGCAGACAGGCTGCCTAAAGACTTCCTGAGCCCACAGCCACCTCGAGACATACCCATAGACATAGCCCTGCCCACCAGAGGGTCAGGATCCAGCCCTGCCCACCAGTGGGCAGGCACTGGCCCCTCCCACCAGGAAGCCTGCACAAGCCTCTAGAACAGCCTCACCCACTAGAGACCAGACACCAGAGGGAAGAAAACTATAATTCTGCAGCCTGCAGAACAAGTCTGCAAACGCAGGCCAGACCCTACTTCAGGAACAACTGGCCCCTGGCCCTTGGGTGACAAGAGGGGAGTGCACTGCCGGGACACGTAGGACGTCTCCTACAGAGGGTCACCTCTCCAAGGTTGAGAAACATAACTAACCTACCACATACATAAAAATACAAGTAGAAATTTAGACAAAATGAGACGGCAGAGAAATATGTTCCAGACAAAGGAACAAGATAAAATCCCCAAAGAACTAAGTGATATGGAGATAGGCAATCTACCAAAGAAAAAGTTCAGAGTAATGATCATAAAGATGATCAAAGCACTTGGGAGGAAAATGGATGCATAGAGCAAGAAGTTAGAAGTTTTTAACAAAGAGTTAGAAGATATAATGAACAACCAAACAGAGTTGAAGAATACAATAACTGAAATGAGAAATACACTAGAAGGAATCAAGAGTAGAATAAATGAGGCACAAGAACACATGAATAAGCTGGAAGACAGAGTAGTGGAAATCACTTCTGCAAAACAGAAGAAAAAAAAGAATGGAAAGAACTGAGGACAGTTTAAGAGACCTCTGGGATGACGTCAAGCACACAGATATTTGTACTATGGGGGTCCTAGAAGGTGAAGGGCGAAAGGGCCTGAGAAAATATTTGAAGAGCTAATAGCGGAAAACTTCCCTAACCTGGATAAGGCTTGAGTAGGAGTAGAGCCAGATTGTGTGGGAATTGCTGCTTTCATAGTCTGAGGGGGGCACTCTTTGCAAAAATACTGCAAAAATGAAAATACCAAATTGTTCATAAAACTGTATATTTCGAATTAGAAAATAAGTCACAAGTTAATGACTTTTATAAATCAGACCTCACGAATTCAGCAGAACAACTGCCTGGCAGACAACTGTGTTTTATTCCCCTGGATTTGGACTGAATATTCTTTGATCACCTCTTTTAATGACAATGATTATGGAATATTTTCTGTAGAAAGATAAACTAGTCCCTTCCTCAAATGTGATTAACATTTTATTTTTTATCATCAGTAATTTAGAAACAATAGTTTCAGCATCACAGCTTGATGTTAGTAACATCAAATCAATTTTTACAATTGTCTAATCTGGGGGAAACTTCTATCAAGTCTCTTCCATGAAAGAAAAGTTTTCAGGATTTTTTTTGTGCAGAGATTACTCTGAATTGATCAGATTCATGAACCAATTTGTGGAATATCCTAGTAGTGGCAAATTGAGTTTTATATTTTCCTTGTCAATGTCATCATTTCATGGCAAATCAGAAAGAAATTTTAATTTCAATATTTTCCAATATGTTTATGTGATTCACTCCTCTTTGTGAAGTGGAATATCAAGCAATCCAAGGCTGTTCTTTGGATGTTTGTAGTTAATGATCATGCTGATGTGTGAGAACTTCCATTTCAATAGTTTGAATGGAAACCCAAAATTTTACATGTTTAATGGTTGGAAGAGTTTTCCATAGACTAGCTTGTGGCTCTGAATGTTTGAAACTTTGTTTCTTTTTGAATATCCACATCGTTCTGGGGCTGAGGCTGGGCATGGCAGGACATATAATACTATGAAATGATTTCTGTTCAGCACTTTCATTTCATGATACAAGGTAAATCACCAACATGAGCAGTGGGAGTATTCCCAGAAGCCATTCCTACTCTGGAATGGCTAGGGACAAATTAAGTATGTGCTGAGGTAACTGAGAACATGTAAAAATATATTACTAGATCCATATTAAATGTATCCACAACTCAACTGTCCCTTAGCTGGATCCCTAACATTCCCATGGCCATTCCAGTGCCACCTGACATCAGGGGAAGTGTGACAGAAGAGATGCCAAAATAGAAGGAGACAGAGGCCTTAACTGAAAGTGGTTAAAATATCTTATCTTTGCAAATTTTACAATAACTTATGACCATGTGAACACATTGCTAGGCCCTTCCCAGAGCTTTGGAGGGAGTTGGCACCTATGAAAGACATTCGTTGTCTTTAGCAGCATAATAACAGGGGAAGGGTGTCTCTCGTGCTCTTCCAGACGTGTTCCCATCTTTTGGTGATGCTTAGAACTGGGGCGGCATCTTGCACCCAGTCAGAGGATGAAGCCAATCTTAAGATGATGGATCCTTGATGGTATTGTTGAGCCATTAATGAACCACCCCTGGATCCTGTCTTACCTCTGGACTTGCTGTTCCATGAGATGATAAATTACTTTATTCTTTAAATCATTTTGAGTTGGCGTTTCTACCAGATATAGCTAAAAACATCCTGATTCACTCTGTTTATTTTCCTCTAAGCATTTATTATTCCCTAAAATTATCTTTTGAGTTTACTTGGGGTTTTTTGGGTTTGTTTTGGTATATCTAAATGTAAGTTACACAAGACTTTATCATGAGTGATGTGGTATCTACAAAACTCCAAACAGTGCTCAGCTCATGGTGGATGCTCAATGAATATTCGTGGAATTGGATGAATGGATGGAGTGCGGCATTAACAGTGAGTGAGGCTGGCAATGAATCTTCATTTTCAGTACATTCTACACTCCCAGCTCTGGACCCTCGCAGAAAGGAGCCCATGTTACTGAAGGTGTTCTCCTGGTATTTTGAGATTGCTATGCTGAGGCACTGTCATTGTAGATATTTCTCTGCTCCACTCCAACCAACCCATTGGTTTCATCCTGTCAACAAGGCAAGTCTGGGGACTGGATATGCAAACCTCAAAGTTGCACTGCTTTGTCTTATATGAGTACTAAATTATGGGCTGTCTAACAGTTAAAGAAGCTAGATTTCTTGGTGGCAAAAAGAAACAAATTTTCTTTGGAAAGTAACTTTTGGCTCTTAAGTGTGCTTTGTTCCTCACATCCCATCTGCCCACCACATTCTGACATTTCTCCAAAGAGAACATCATCTGTGTTTGCCCTCCTCTTTATTCCCTGAGGTATCTAGTATCCAGAGTTATCTTTCCAGAGTTATCTAGTATCCCCAGCACTTTCAGAAATATCCTCCAACAGCCCACTCTCCATCTTTGGCCAGCTTCATCCTTAATTTCCTACATCAATGATTGCTTTCTAAAAAAGCCTTTTAGTGGCTCCCTGGACTTGGGGGTTAAGGCCACATTTGTTTCTGCTCAGCTTTAATAAAAGGTTATTTGATTACCTGGAGACAACGACTGGGGTCTGTAGTAGTAGTGCTAGTGATGGCAGCCATTCTATTAGAGGATTAACAAGACATAGGACCATTCTGCAAATTAGAGAGTACCACCTAGATCTGGACCCATCTGTCTCTTTCTTCCTTCCTCCCTCCATCTCTACATCCCATGTCCGTTTGTCTGTCTTTCTTTTTCTTTCTTTCTTTCTTTCTTTCTTTCTTTCTTTCTTTCTTTCTTTCTTTCTTTCTTTCTCTCTCTGTCCCTTCCTTCCTTCCTTCCTTCCTTCCTTCCTTCCTTCCTTCCTTCCTTTCTTCCTTCCTTGCTTTCTTTTTTCCTTCCATTCTTCCTTCCTTCTTTCCTCCTTTCCTTCCTTCCTTTCTCATTCACAATGTGTCAGACACTATGGTCAGAGTTGGGAATACAGAAAAGAATGACACAGTCCTTGCCCTCAAGGTGCTCACTGTCTATTCGAGGAGGCAGACACATAAACTGTTGTTTACAGTGCAGTGTGATGAGAGTATGCATTCAGTTTTATGAAAGCCCTTAGAAGGGGCATCAAGTGCACTCCTAGTGACTCAAAGTGTTCAGAGAAGGTGACTCCTGTGGTCCTCTATCAAGGATGAGTACAAGTTAGCACAGTTTTGGTAGAGAATTGATGGAAGATATTCCAGGAAGAGAAAACAGCATGCACAAAGCAAGAAAGTACATGGCACATTCAAGGAACTAACAAAATCATTGTGGCCAATTAAAGAGCTGGGGGAATAGGGTTGCTAGAGTGGTATTAGATGAAATCAAAGAGGTAAGAAAGAACCATAGCATTTATGACTCTAAGACAAATGAATAGACATTGATGGGTTTTCAGCAAGGAAGTGACATGGTCAGACTGGCATTTCAGAAATGTCACTATGGCTTCAGTGTAGAAAATGGATTGGAGAAGATTCTCACAATAAGGAGACTAGTTAGGAAGTTGGCACAGCAGCTTGGATCTTAGCAGTGGATGTGGGAAACACTGAACATATTTGGAATATATTTTGGAGGCATGGTTTATAGATATTGGTACTGATTGGTTGTTGACGGGTTGAAGGAGAGGGAGAAGTCAAAATAAGGATGAGTATAGGCAAAGATTTCTTAACAGAACACAAAAAGAACCTATAAAATGAGACATTATATATTGACTTCATTAATATTAAGAATTTCTATTCATTCAAAGATGCCATTCAGAAAGTGAAAAGGCAAGCAGTAGACTAGGAGAAGATATTCACTTACATATGTCTGTTGGATAGCTCATGTCTAGGATATAAAAAGAAATTTTACACATCAAGAAGGAAAAGGCAGCCCAATTTAAAGTTTAGTTAAAGATTTGAAGAGTCATTTTACAAGAGGACTTCCAAATGGCTAATAAGCCATGAAAAGGTGATCAGCATTATTAATCATTAGGGAAATGCACATTAAAACCATAGTGAGATACCACTACACACCTACCGGAATGACCAAAATTTAAAAGTCTGACAATATTACAGTGTTAGCAAGGATGTGGAACAATTAGCTGTCTCATATACTGCTGGTAGGAGTGTAAATTGGTACTAGCATTTTGGAAAATTGTTTGACAGCATCTGCTAGAGTTCAATAACCTATCTTGTGACTCAAAAGTTCCACTTCTGGGTATATACCTGAGATAAATGAATGGCTACGCTTACCAAAAATATGTTTAGAAATGTTAATGTCATTGTTATTCACAAAAGCCTCAACTGTTCACAGACAACCCAAAGGTCCATCAACAGTGGAATGGATAGTTCAATTTGGGTATAGTCATACAATGTAACACAACTGAGTAATAAAAAGAACAAACTATTGATACAAGCAATGATGAGGATGATTCTCACAGATGTAATGTTTGTGAAAGACAGAAGAGTACCTGCAGTAGGAACCCATTCATGTAAGCAGGCAGAACTAGTCAAAGGTGATAGAAGTCAGAGTAGTGGTTATCTTTGGATGCTAGTACTTATGGGAAGGGGCACTGGGGAGCCTTCTAGGTACTAAAAACATTCCGTATCTTGATACAGTTGGTGGTTACATGGGTGTGTACATATGTAAACATTCATCAAACTTTACACTTAACAGTGTTTTCACTTTACTGTATGTATATAATACCTCAGAAATAATGAAATATGAGTAAAAGATGACTTTCAGACTTCTAATCAGAACAACTGAATGGACGGTCCTGCCATTGGCTGAAGTGAGGAATATAAGTATAGTAACTGGGGCCAGCATAGGGGTTGCAGAGAGGGGATGAGCTCACATTTGGACATTCTGAGTTGTATGTGCCTGAACACCCCGAGATAGATCAGACTAAAACTTAGGAAAGAGCTCTAGACTGGATTCTTCAAATTAGTGGCTATTTTCTATACACAAGTATATATTGTAGCCATAAAATAGGACAAAAGCACGGAGCCCAGAAGATTCACAATCATGAATGATCTTTGCTTTTAGAAGCATTTATGCAGAAAATAGGGTGGAATAATGAATAACACTGGTGAAAAATATTGAGGCTAGTTGATGAAGGGTCTTACATCTTAATCTGAAGAATTGGGAATTGATTCAAGGTGTAGTGGGAAACCATTACAGGTTCTTGAGCCTGAGAAGAATCTATTCAAAAGCTCCTTATAATAGATTATTCCTGTTGCCTTAGATGTAAAAGATGTACAGGAACAGGCCGAGGCTGGAAAGGGAAAGGCCGATGAGGAGGCCAACTGTGGTCTTTCAGGCTTGAGGTCAGAAGTGCTTGGCCGGAGCAGGGCCATTGCTGATGAAGAGGGGAGGACACAAGACCAAGAAATGGTGAGGCAATGGTCAGCAGCACTGACAGGATGTGAGGGAAAAAGAAAACTAAAGTCTAGCTCCAGCTGAAGTAACGTGAGGCAGCAGCCTTCTTCGGATCAGCACTTGAACCCGTTTCATAGTCATTGAGCGTATTTAATGAACTAACACGTGTAAAGTGCTTAGCACAATGCCCGACACATGCCAAGTGTTCAATTAGCTTAGCTGCTATTATTCTGTCCACAGCTGCTCACTGCTGGAAGAATTCTTGTAACAAGGCAGGTCGGTTCTGCTTTAAATTCATCATTACCAACCTCAGGTGGGTCCTTAACACCGCTTACGCCTTCACTCGCCGTACGCACTGTTTCACATCTTTTCTCCCTTCCTCGAGGGCCTTGTCCCACTTCACCCTTTCATTCTTGATACGTGACCCAGCCTCTTGCATCGCAGGGAATATAGATACCAGCAGAAAATACTCCCCCAACAGTTCACTGCTCAGTCCAGTGATTGCATCTGACTCATCCTCTCCTCCACACCTGCTGTCACCATGGAGAGGTGTGCTATGCCAAAAAGCTAGTACCCTAGAGAGTACTACTTCCTGCCTACTCTGGACCTTTATGAAATATGGGGGTCAACCCATTACCTTTCTCTTTAACCTCTTTGTCTGTAGAGCAGAGGAAGAAAATGCAAAGTCTCTCACTGCCTGGGTTCACACACTGGTTTTGCTACTTACTAGCTGTGAGATTCTGGGAAAATCTCTTAACCTCTTAGTGCCACCATGTCCTCAACTGTAAACTGTTCTCAGCTAACCACCTCACTGGGTTGCTTGTGAGCCTTCAATAAGACCATGCATGTAAAGTGCTTAGCCAGTGTCCAAGATGTGTGTTATCCATTACTTCTTGAATTTTTCTTCAGAATTTAAATATTCTCAAGTGTCTCCCATCTAAAAAAATATAAAAGCCCTTGTGGACCCCCACATGCTCCTCCATAATACTGCTTCATTTATTTGTTGCAATATAATAAATGAATGAATAGTATGTGCATGTTGTATTTGCTTCCTCCCCTCCAATTCATTCTTCAAATCCTTCCAATCTTGTCAAGGTCACCAATGACTGGAATGTTGCAGGATCCAACAGACACTCTTCTATCCTCATCTTGTTTAACCTTTCAGCAGAAGTGGCTTTTGAGCATACCCTCATGCTTTACTGCCTCACTGCCTTTGGTTTCAGGGTCCCCCATGATCTTGGTTCTTCTCCTACCATTCTGGCAGATGCTGCACTTTTTTGTTGCCCAGTCTTCCTCTACCCAATCTTAGGTTCTCAAGGCTCTGTCCTAGCCCCTCCCATGACTTCAGTTATCATCTGCATTAGTCAGTATAGGCTGTGTTATGCTATGATCACAAATTAGTCCTGAACTCTCAGGGACTGAACACACAAAAATGGTTTATTTCTTAAAAGCTTATCACACTCCCCTCTCCAACTTTTATCTCCTCCCTGGAGGAGAATATCTTGAGTTACCAAGTTTCAAGTTATTTCAAATCCAAAATATTCCTTGAACCCCACCACTTCTCACAGAAGTGGTCATGTCATTCCCCTGCTCAAAACTATTGAAGATCTTCTCATTACTCTAAGGTAAGTCCAGACCTTCTCCCATGACCCACAAGGCTGTGAGTGACCAACCCACTGTGGTATTCTCAAGCTTTATCTCATATCTCACATGATCCTTCCCTGGTGCACTCTGCTCCTGTTGGTCACACGGGCATTCCTTCAGTTCCTTGAACACACCAGAGACTCTTTCCTCTGGACCTTGTGTGTTGTTCCAAAAGTACTCGTTTTTCCACCTCTGTTTGATTTAATTTCCGTAGGCAGTATAGTGTCCTGGTGACAGGGGTAGGCTCTGCAGCTGCAGAGTCTAGAACTACCTAAATTTTCTATGCCTCAGTTTGTCCATTTACTCAATGAAGAAATCTGTCCCCTGATGTTGGGTCTTAATACCCTGGTTCTTTCTCTCCTTTTAGGGGGTTGTATAGTAGTAAGATGCCTGCAAGGACTAACAGTCAATTCCAAGTTGTTCAATAGGACTTATGCCAGTTTTACATTGCGTGTGCATGGTGTATGTTCATTAATTTGTAGACAATTATAGATGTGATCAATAGTTTCATGTTGTTTACATATCATTATCTTAGTAGGAGTAGACGATACACAGCATGAAAGGCAAGAAACTATCACTTTATAAGTTACACAAACTGTAATCAAAATTGCCAATAGGAGTAACCATGTCCTTCGTAAGGTTTAGGCCAAGATTCTCCTAAACCAAACCATTTTCCTAGTATTTCCCCTAAACTGGGAAGAGGATCATTTACAGAAGAAATTTGATTCTTCATTTGTGTCATGAAATCAATTACATCAGAATACATCAAGTAGAACATATTTAGTATGTATTATAGCACAAATTCTCTCATCAGAAGCAGTCAGAATATCAAGGGCCATGCAGTTTTGTAGGACCACTTTTCTCATCGTGGAGACTTCTGAATTGTGAAACCTATTGGCTTGAGTACTATCATTTAATGCTTGCTGAATAACTTTTGTTAAAGCCTCCACGTGATTAATAATACCTTCTATCCCAAGTTAAGGAACGAATATCATGCCCAGATGGTCGTACCATTGGAAAACTGATCAAAACCCAGTGTGCTTGCATTAAAGGCAAATTGACAAGCTAACCATAGGTGACCTTGAGCCCAAAGGAAACCAATTGTACATCTTCCTAATCAACCTGGGGAAAGCCAAGGCCATAAACTGTTCCATAAATCCATTGGGTCCTGTTAGGAACTACAGAGTATTTACCATCTAGTGTAAAGGAATATTTATGGCCAGGTTCAGAACAAGTGTCATTAACTGGCCAGGTAAGAGGGTCCCACTTAGTGATATTGGCAGTAATGGTAGCTTGCAGGCTTCTAAATTTAAATTTCTAAGGGCCATTCAATTAAAGTCTTAAAGAGGAGAAATCCATCAAGGTAACCTAGGAGTACTGGACATAGGTAATTGCCATAAACCCAGCAATTGGATTGATTCCTCACACTTGCAAATGACTGAGCCAAAGGAAGAGACACATTTGGCTCATAAGCAAAAGCATGAGCAATTGTGAGAGTAATTAGTATACAGACCTGGTCTGGCATCTTGCATCAGCTATCTTCTTCAGATGTTGTCTTCTCATTCTGGTCTGGTAGTGCTGGTCTTAGTCAAAGTTGGTTGTCAGAAACAGGAGTTGCAGTCCATTCAGGAGAGGTGGCCTAATATGAGTGACTGTAAGGAGTATTTTACCTCACTCTTTAGAGGAAGGGTTTCCTTATATATCAAAACACAAATTAAATACCAGTAGTAATTCAGACAAAAAGCAAAAAACAAAAACCAAAAAACAAATTATAACCATATTCATCAGTTCACTCTGTCCTATGTGACTAATTCTTATTGTTAATCTTCTGTTAATAGTTTCATAAAGCCATTAGGTTTTTCATTAGAATTCTTTAATTTCTTACCCAGTTCAATGGTACGATTTAAAAGTTATCAGAATCTTGTACTTGTCAAAAAGTCTTTTCTATGAATCTCTTTGAAAATGAAGCAGTTTTTGCAAAAGCATCAGAGTACAACAATAACTGCCTCTAAGTAACAAAGGCTTAAAACAGTAAGGTTAAAGATCTGATTACAATGCAATTGACAAACTTGGTTATTGTGGCAGTGTATAATATTTTAAGATAATAACTAGAATTATCTGATAACAGATAATTCTGATGACTGATAACATTTTACCAGAACATATTCAACTTTTAGAAATATTTATATAATTTCTAGAACATTTACATTAATGATCTTTACCCATACAATGTAGCATAAGAAGGTCTACCAGTCATTTTACAATGCTTCCCATGTAATTAAACATACCAAATAAGCTTACTTAGTGTGATATCTTGCCATGATAAGGAGAAAAAATAGTACTCCTGAGGTATTCCAGGGCCCTTTGGAAAAGTTCAAAGTTAGCTAGAAGTCAAATAAACTTCAACTAGAATTTATCTTTGGGAAGTCTATAAAAAATATCAAAAAGATTTCAAAACATTTGGTCAAATAGAATCATAGGTCACTGTGGAACAATACTTACTTACTTAACCAAAGTGACAATAAAAGATTTCAAAAACAAATACAGAATGTTAAAACAGATTACTTAAAAGTTGAAGAAACTTTACAATCTGTTATCAAAGCAGATTAATGTTCTAAGAAAACTTTGTTCCCTTAACAAAGAGAAAACCATATTCAGGTTTTGTACCACTACACCTTTACAATTAACATTCATTTACTCAATTAAATTTATTCTAATCTTAGTCAGTCCTGACCACACATAGAATTCCCTCCTAAGGATTCTTTTTTTTTTCCTCGCAAATTCTCTACAATTCTCTATCCATATTAATTTGTCCCTTATTTTCTTTTCCCTTAAGAAACTGCATTTACATTCCTTATACCTTATTTTTTCCTTGTGTACAAAGATGTTTTCCTTATTAATTTTAGTAGTTTTAATTACATATTTTAATTAGAATTCTTAACCTTAAAAACCTTTAGTTTCTAGCAAAAACTACAAAGCAAGTTATTTTGAACTTTTTGTCATTCTAGCATTTCCTGATTGCCAAATTGATGAATTTATCCTGTAACCCAATTTGTTTCCTCAATGGGGCACATGTCCAGTGAACCCAAATATCTTTAGTTTTCCTCTAATAAGATAAAAATAGGTGAACTTAGACTTGTTTAGCAATTAATGTTCCAGTAGCTTATTTGGAAATGATCTGGATATTCCATGAATTCTCATCATTTAACTTAATTTAATAATTTCAAGTTACTAAAAATCTGGAGAAACTATCTGAAGTAGATATGCTAAAACATAATTATTCCAAAAAAGTTAATCTACTCTTATCTCATTTACATTTAATTTACTTTAAAGTTTCATCATTTCAAGTTATTTCCTTGCTGACAAATTTTATAACAGGAATAATGAGGTCTTATTTGACTTCTAGTAAACCTGGGTACAATAAAAGTATACTTAATGTTGATGACTCTAAAGACATGTCTGTATTAATTAAACCAACAAAGTTAAACTTGTTTTCATTCATTAAAAATTAATTCTAGATGACATGATTGTGAAATTCATTTGGGTTAGTTTCTTTTTCTGAGTATTTACATCAGTGCTTAATTTCCTTTAAGCCAATTAAGTAGGGCTCTTTTACAAATTAGTTTTGGCAATACCACACATCTACAACACACATATATAGATACATTCAAAACATAAACAGACACAGAGACCCCATAGTTCCCATTCTGAAATTTCAGCCATGAATCAGGTACAATAATACAAAACATATCACTTACAGAAGTGATTAGATTCAAACTGAATTTCTGGCAGATGGAACAAATCAAGGTCACCCGTTTAGATGGCTAAACACTTTTTACTAATATTTAGAGAAGACACTTAAGGTACATATTTGTCCTTGACAAGCCAAGTTCCAAATTACCTATCCTGCCTGTTTATTCTTTGGAAGGCAGCAACCTTCCTGAAATTTGAATTTTAAAAAGATGACCTAGATAAGAGTTCCTGAAGAAGACCAGGTAGAACATTTGCATCTCAAAGGCACAGGAAGAGAAATGCATGTTCCTCCTAAGAGAACTTTTGTTCCCCTCAAGGCTAGACTCTTTTACTTGCAAGACTCTTAATATAAATAGGGGAGGTTTCGGGAATGGCCAAAGTATTGAGGGGCTTTGGATTGTTGCCAGAGCCACATCTATGGTCCTGAAAAGACTGGAGTTGTAAAGCAAGAACAGCTGTTTTTAATTCCTCAAAAATTTGAGTGGCTACCTAAATGATATCAAGAGGCTGCCATCCCAATTCACCTGTGTTGGAATGTTTTTCTTTCCTTCATTTAGCTTCGGGGAGAAAGCACCTCCAAATTCCTGGCAGGCTCTGAATATCTCCTGCGGTCCTTTTAGTCAGGCTAGTGGCCTCCCATCTTGATAATCCATTTACAAAACTTTTGAGGATCCTCCCTGGGTTCAAGAAATTCTTGAACTACGGCCTTTAGTTTGTCCTTGACAGGAAGAGCCTCAAGTGGTCCCACTGCTAAAGGTAACCTTTTAATAGTGTCTTCAGAGGAGAAAGGCAATTCAGACAGAGGATGACTAGAGTGAGTACTCAGCTAAAGGACGATGGAGGGGAGCAGTAATGTCAGTCATAGAGGGTTTTTTGTTTTGGGTAACTTTTATATCATTAATTTTTCACTAGCCTTCTGCAACAAATCTTTCAATGAGGCTTTTTTTTTTTTAATTTTGAAGCCTTCTGGAGCGTCTGCATACCAATTAAAGTAGGTACAATAGTTTAACTTGTGATTTCTCTAAAATTTTAACAATTTAGAAGTCTTTCCAATTCAAAGGATCCAAAGAGCTAGCCCTACCAATATTTCCTCCTGCTTATCTAACTTTAGAAGAATGAAAACCTCTTCCCACTCTTGTTTCCAGTGGACCCTGCAGACAGGTTCCAGACAGACTGACATGGTAAGAACTTACCTTCTACCAGCTTCCTCTAACTGTGTGCACAAAATTCAGCTTTAGAACGTCAAAAAAAGAGCCCCATCTTGGCCATTTCAGGGTGAGATTTCCTTTAATTTTCAATTAAGCAGGCGCTTGCAAGCGTACATGAGCCCAGCTGGTACGTCTGTAGGTGGCTGGCTGGCCTGGGTCTCTTTGGCCTTTGAGGCACAATTTCCCACAATCAATTTGGTAGTTTAATTCAGACATGAGACATAATCTGAACAACTTTCTGAGGACAATGTGGCGGGTTATATGTGTGCTGCTTCTGAGCCTAGCTTAACTCCTCAAGGAATTACCCTTGGGTGGGTTCACCTGCTTTATGTGTCTTGGTTTCTCCCTCCAACAGTCAAAAACCACCATGCGTGCTCAGAACACAAGATGATCAGTCTTTATATCATGTGAGCCCGGAAGGAGAGTATTTCCTTAATGGTTGTAATGGGGTTCCCCTGTAGGATCGCTACATGTCACACGGACTGATCCTCAGACACTTCCACTAGGTTCTCAGTCACCTGAGAACGCCTTGTGGCCAGAAGGAGCCAATGTCTCTTGATGTTTGGAGCTGAATAATACTGTCTCTCATTTCCTAGCAAAAATTTTGTTCAGACCATATATCAACTTGTTTTTCTTTTTTTTTTTTAATTTAAGCCAAATTTAACAAAAACCCAGCCACATATGTTTCCCTGGGCCTACTGCCCAGACCGCCTAGGTCCCTGCCTAGGAAATGCCCTGGTGCCCCTTAAGATTCTAAAGTCTAAGGTAAAAACAGCTCAAATAAAATTTTTAGGATCATCACTTAAAACCAATGAAATCTGGATATCAGGATATCAGGAGAACTCACCAGAACACCCGATTAGTCCCAAGAAGCCAGTGGGGCACAGTGGGCCCATGCTGGAACTGAGCACTGGTTTGGGGTAGACTCCAGGTGTCCTATGATGGGTAGCTATGACATTCTGTTAATTCTGCCATGCATATGTCAATGAAAAATTAATCAGTAGTCAATCTAAAAAAGAAATAGAAAGTTTTATTGAAGCCAACCTGAGGATTATAACCTGGGAGGCAGTCCTTCAGAAAGCTCTGAGGACTGTTCTGCTTATTAGAGGTCAAAACACAGTTATATAAGTTTTTGAGACAAAGGATTATGCATCAAATGACATATTAGTGACAGTTGGCACAACCCAGATCTGCACATACAAAGTGAGTAGTGGGTCACCGTGATCCCTGAGAAGATTAAGAAGGAAAGTTATCTCCTGAGGAGTTATCAAGTAGTGGGTCACCCTGACTCTTTCCAAGATTAAGAAGGACTGCTATCTCCTAAGGAGGTCTGGTTAATGCAGATACACAATATACATGAAAGGGGAGGCAGGAGGCCCAAATGGGCAGAGAAAAATTTTGTTTAAATTTTTCTTGTCTTGCCATAAAAAAGTGAAATGAGTGTCATCAGGACAAACATACACATACACGCTTTCACAGGAAATCCACTTATGGGTTGACTCCAGTACTTAGGAATGTTTTATCATCCCTGGGCTGGAGCCCTGCACAGCCCCCGTCTCTACAGAGAGCACCCCCACCTTCAGACCTCCTCTGTGGGTCCCCACTTAGCTTTAGAGAGGGTCACCCCTACCCAGAGGGACTGGACAGGCCCTTAGTAGAATCCATGCCTTCCGTCCTGGGCTGCAATGATTTCCCACAGCTCACACCCCAAACTCAGGCCTAGTTTAGAATAAGTCTTGGGGGTATAGGGTGGGGGCTTCAGCAGGACCTCCAGATAGGCCTCTGTTCTCCCCTCCCAGGCCCTTTGACATCTCCCTGCTGGAGGGAAGGGCTCACTCACTTGTCACCTCCTTGCAGGTGATCCAGTGGGTACTAATTGGAAAGAAACACAGGCATACAGACAGACATCTGCACATTTCTGAAGAACACAGATTCTCCAAACAGGGTTGTCTAAATCCTTGTTAAGGAAGAGAAGTGTTTCCTGACACCACAGCCGTTGGCCCAGCTAACCCAAGCCCACTCTGGAGATAGCGTTTACTCTCTTATGCAGAGCTGGGTCAGTCCCTCTTTGTTCCTTTTAGTGCTTTCAAGACTTTGCCTCAGGGGCCTGTAGGTGCATAAGAAATGGAAGCCATTACCAGGGTACTTACCTCTTAATGGCCACCACTTAGCTACACAAACACCTGGCAGAAGCTTTAAAATGAACGGATTTCTTTTGTCTTGCCTTTTTGAGTGTGGTCACTTTGCTGGGCAGGGTGCTCTGCTGTAATCTCAGTGGGCCCCAGGGGTTCCAAAGTGAGTATCCTTTAGCCCAAGTAACTGCTTGGGCTGGAGATGCTGATGGGACAACAGTGGCTGCTCTCCTGGTTACCTATAAAGTGAGCTGAATGATTATTTAACATCTATATCTTTGCCTCCAGCTGAACGCTCCACGTTTGTCCCTGTATCGCAGAGCCTGGCCCATAGTCAGTGCTTAATGAATATTTAGTTAATGAATCAATCTCCAGAAGTGTGAGTAATCATATTTTCAGAGATACGTGATGAAAGAATTCAGAGAGCTGAAGCGGCAGGGCCGGCGTCGGGGAGTACAGTGTGAGCAGGAGAGACCGACGCGTTCACTAGGTGGTGAGGACCAGGCGGTAAAGGACCCTAGCTAGGAGGTGAAAAATTTGTATAGGGTTTGTCCTGCCAGTTCCCATCAGTCCAGGTGGGGAGTTTGCATCTCGAGGCCCAGAGCTGAAACACAGACAGAAACTCAGCGTCATGAAGTGACAACTTTCCCAGGGAGGAGGCAGGGGGAGACCAGCCCGAGCAATCACGCTGGTGGGGAAACAGTCCTGGAGAACATGGAGGCTGGGATACTGGTGATCAGAGCAGCTGGGAGCAGGAGGCTACCAATTCACAACCCGGGCTACGGGTCCTACGCACAGAAGTGTGGGGTCTGAGCAGCAGCGCTGGAGTTAACATTGTCAGGTAGGGGCTGTGCATCCCGTCCAGGGCCGGTACTAGGCAACAGGCGTCCGCGGGATGGAAACTGACTTGGCTGTGGGTAAGCTTACAAACCAAGGGCAGGAAGCCAGGCAGTTCCTGACAGCAGAGGATGATAGAATTGAAAAGGGTGCCTGAACTTTTCTGACCTTCTGGGCATGGTCCCTTTATTCCTACTCATGTTCCTTTGTTTTTGTTCTTCCTTTTCCTTCTTAACATCAGTTCCATTCTATTACTTCTATTGTTATTATTATTAAACAGGCAATGTATGAATGCTTTTTTATATTCATTTATATAAGGTTCTGATATACCATTACTTCTCTGAAGTCTAGCTCAGGCCAGTATGTTTAAGAAGTCCTTCTGACCCTGGCCCCCCATTCTGATGTTTTCATATGTATCTTTGGAACTTCTAATTCTAGTCTTCTTTGAGGGGAGGGTGGGAATCCCATTACTATCACCTCAATTACTGTCACTCTGTAAATGTTCTAGGATTTTCATTTATGCTTATTGCAAGCTTTCAATGGCAGGGTCCATTTCCTCGGTAAACCCCATCATCAATTCACTCATTCAAAGCACTTGTGGAGCACTTACTCTGTACCAGGTGTTGTTTAATCTACAGATGAATTGCTTTTGGGAGAAGCTACTGAGCAGCACAGAAAAAATATTTATTGTCAGATATCTTTTTGAAAAAAAGAATGAAAGAGGACCGTAGTTAATATTGTGAATGCTGCTTAAGCAACCAAACTCAGTCTGGTTTACTTTTAGGACTAATCGTTGGTCCAGCCTAACTGGACTGGCCTTTTGCCAGCTCTTTTTGCACAGGCTCAAATGCAGCCCTCTGATACCTGTTCCCTGACAGGGAAGTTAGCTGTTCTTGCTAAAGGTCATCTTGCAGGCTGCTGTGGCTTATTGCTCCTAACCGGGGAGAATTCCCTTTAACGGGTTCAATTTTCATAAAGTCTTTTCTGCTCTTTGGAGCAGCCATAATTTAGTGCCCCCAATTAATTGAGGGAGCTAAAATTTCATACATAGTTAACTACACCTTCAATCAGTATTTGGTGCCTAGAAAATAAGTCCCCAGTGGCCATTTGCCCCTACAAGTCATGCTGCACCGAAAAATTGGTGCCTGTTCACAGACCGTTTCTCCTTCAAATGTTCAAGTTCAACAATGATAGCAGTCGGCCAAGTGGAGAGTGTTTCCAAGAAAAAGCACGCTCAATGCCACTCTAGGGTATCCAACAGAGAAATGGAAGTGACTTTAACTTCCTCCAGGTAGATGAGTCAATGGTTATATTATCCATGCTCAACCCATGCTAAATGAGTGAGGGTCCCCAAGAAGCTATCCATTTTTTTCCAATGGGTTGTAACTGTTTGGTAGAAGCAGTTACTCAACCCAGTTGCTGACAAGCCTTCACCAATTATGGGTTGTTCAGATGTGGCAGCTCACCCTCAGTACTCCTTCAAACACCTGGGAAGAAATATTTTTTAAATGTTCACACAGATTTCTGACCAAGATGGCCACTGTGGGGAAGGGACAGTGTCCTGGCTGGGAAGTCAAGAGTTTGGGGCTCTGGATCCGGCTCCGCCACTGATTCCTCCTTGTGTGAACTTGGAACTTGGCCCCTCCCCAAATCCTGTCTGTTTCCCCAACTCCAGGACACTCATCTTTGCCAGCCATCACCACACATTTGGGAGAGAACTGAAAATACATCCAGACAACGAATGCTCATAGCTGCATTATTCATATTAGTGCAAAAATGGAAACAACCCAGATGTCCATCAACTGGCAAATGGATAAACAAAACACAGTATGCTCACACAATGGAATATTATTCGGCCAAAAAGAGGAATGGAGTATGGATCCGTGTAACAACACGGATGAAACTTGAATACATCATGCAAGTTGAAAGAAGCCAGGTGCAAAAGGCCACACATTTCATGATTCCATTTATATGAAATGTCCAGAATAGGCAAATTCATAGAGACAGAAGATTAGTAGTTGATCGGATCTAGAGGAAGGGGGATTGGGAGCAACTGCTTGATGAATACGAAGTTTCCTTTTGGAGTATGATGAAAATGTTCTGGAATTGGATGGTGGTGATGGTTGCACAACTTTGTGAATATACAAAAAACCACTGAATTGTACTATTTAAAATAAAAGAATCACCAAAGTAACTTGTTGAAAATAAAAATCCCAGTCCCCTCCCTATAGATCTGCAATTGGAAAGTCTGGAGTAGGTGCTGGATAATCTAAATTTTTTAACAAGTAGCCAGATAACTCTAATTGTCAGATACATTTATAAGACACTGTAGTAATAACTTTTTCCCGAGGGTTCCTCCAGGTCTCTACTGCTTGACTTCTCTGCTATTCTCATTACCCATTTAGTTATCCATGCCCCATGCACTGCGCACTGAATCAGTGCACCAGACAACCCCCCCCCCCGGGGAGGGACAGGTGGGTGGTATCGCCAGTTCTCGTCCTAGTGCATCTTACATCCTTGAGGACAAGGGATGCTTCTAAGTGCCTTTTAAATTTTAATTCACATTCTATTAAAAAACTAAACAAACTATTTTAAAGAAAGAGCCTAGCACATCTACTTAATAAAAATCTTTTTTAGGTGAAAAAAAAAGATCAGGACATCACGATGTGGCTTTCAACCAAATTTCTCTCTTTGGGTCTAGTTCTGCCGAGTCCACGGCCGACTTTCACTGTCCCTTTGGTTAAATTAATAACTGAGAGACCCACTGGTCTTTCGGAGGAGCACAGCAATACAGAAGACTCCACACTGAGATATCATTTCTGAGGCAGCTCCAGGCCCCGGCAACACAGAAGGCTGAATACATTGGAGGTTTGGGGGAAAGCCATCCTAGCTCACTGGTGGGAGGGGGCCTCACAGCAGATGCCTCTCTTGGCACTCGGAAGGAGCTGCTTCTCACACTATCAGTCGCTGTCAGAAAGCCTTGAAACTTCTGAGGTTGGCCTTGAGAAAGAAATGAAACCACTACACAGTGGTGAGATGGACATTTCAGAAAGGGTGCTGTGCTAGTCATACTTAAGGTTTGGAGACAAATTGCTCGAAATGATGCTGATGTTTTCAAATGCCATAGAAAAACGTCTCTTCTCCAGCAAGAGGACGCACTCAGTAAATTTCTACAATTGAGGAAAAAGAAAAGACAGCAGAAGGCTTAAAAAAGGGAGGGAGCCACCAAAAGAGTTCACAGAGTTTCAGAATTGCTGGCTAATTCTGCTGCCCATCTTCTCTGCATCTCGGGAGCCCAGGGGTCTTCAAAGGGGTTCTGCAGAGCAAGAGAAGCAAGATTACAAGAGGAGGAGAGAACGATGCAACCAAACCATTAACTTTTCCTGCAAAAGTATTCTTGCTTTGGATAGAACTACCAAAGACCACCCCCCCCTTTTTAACTAGAGTACCAGAAGGCTCATGAAGCTTTTCTGGTTCAATCCCCCTGCATCTTGTCAGAACTAGGCAGGGCAAACTAGAGCGCAAAGCCCCATCTAGGGACTTCCATCCATCTGGCTGGCTATGCAGGGACCCACCCTTATTTCTCTCCTCTCCCTTTTCACTTTTCTCTCTCCACCTCTTATCTACTCTGCCTTGGGCCCTGATCTATGGACCAAGGAATCAGAGAAGAGTTAGCCTTGGTCCTTGCCCACAGGGACCACATAGCCTGTGGGGGGACACAGACAGCAGACAAATGAATGCCAGGCAAAATGATCCCTACTGTAACAGCGTGTGCAGAGGAGCCTGGACTTTATGCATTTGTATGGGCTTTTCCAGGAGTGTAAGATGCAAAGGAAAGTGACTTGCTGGTTTTCACTGGGGACTCCTGGTCCATCGTTTTTTCCTTCTTGCTCTGCTCTGTGGCCAGTTAGCCGCAGCAAACATCCTAGGAGGTATTGTTTGTGGGAAACAGATTAAATGTTTCAAATTAAATGCAGGCAGTGGAGGATTATGGAAAGTTTGTTTTAAGGAGCAGGGGAGTCTTTCTTCCTTTTTTTTTTTTTCAGGGAGAGACTGCCCTGATTCTCAGAATGCCATGAAGTAAGGACACCTGTTTCCTTCCTTGGAGGAAATGATTTTTAAAAAGCAAGACCTCTTCCAGATTTCTGAGGGCGCCTAGGTTCTTGGATGGTTGTGAAATGAATGTTTTCCGGATAGAAATGTGCCTGCTAGAAATCGTAGAATAAGAAGGCATCTCTCTGACTGCTAAATACTTGGGCTGTGGATTAAAAACTTGGGTTGTGACACGCTGGAATTACGGCTCAGAGTCTCTTGCTTTCTGTCTTCTGTGCTGCAGGGTGTAACGGTGCAGGGAGCTTGCTAATTTACACACTGCTGTGTGTCACAGCCCCCAGCTTGGAGAAGTCGGGCCAGGGTAGCAGGCAATGTTTGACAGCTGACCTCAGGGGTGACTTAGAGTTTGGGGTGATTAATGTTTATTCAGATCTTATCTAACGGACTCCTTGATTGTACAGAACTGGGAAAATTAGATCTGGACAAGCTCTGTAATATCTTCTTCCTGGAAAAAGACACTGTTAAATAGGTCCTTTAGTCTAGTTTAAGTTGATCAAGCAATGCTTGTATATACATTATGATTTTCCTCTTTTGACTATAAAATCTGAAGAAATGGTAATACAGCCATGCGATATGGCAAGTAATCTGATGAGAAAAACAGAGACATACTGCTTATTTCTCACTTTTTTCTCGTGTAACTGAATGCCCTTCCCGCCTTTAGTTGTTTCCTTGTGATTTTGTGCCACAGTTTAACACTGCACATGTCCTAATTCTGCAGTATGGTTTGCTGAGTATCTCTAGGCGTGGGGAATAGAGCTGAAATAAAATGTATTTTTAGCCCACGGTTAACTCCTGATTGCCCATGCACAGACGTGCCGTGCTGCCAAGGACGTGGGCTTTTGCAGGAAGCAGAAGCTGGGCCAGGGCCCTAGTCGTGCCCTTCAGGTAATAAGTGTTCATCCCACAGCCGCCATTTTTCACTTATTCAGTGTGTGAACATGTGTAACATACTTAACTGTTCAGAAACTTGGTTTCCTCATCCGTAAAATGGAACAACAGCTCTCACTTCCTATGTGCTGGGGATTGTTCTGAATCCTTTACATACATGAATTCCCTTAATCATAAAAACAACTCTTCACTGTAGTTATAATTATTGTCATTATTCCCATTTTACAGGGGAAGAAACAGAATCACAAAAAGTTAAGTGACTTGCTGAGGTACGTACATTATTTAATATTCCTGGGCTTCAGTTTCCTCATCTGTAAAATGTGATAATAATAGTGTCAATTTTATGATTACTGTAAGGATGAAGTAGGCTAAGTAGATGAAGTCACTTAGAACAATGCTTGGCACAGAACAAGCCCTCTAGAGTTCCATTTTATTACCTTTAAGGCACTTGTCACTTTCTGAAATCACCTTATATATGTGTTTACTTTTTTATTTTCAGTCTCTCTTGCTAGACTGTAAAGTCCCATCAGTTCAGAGCCTCTGTTTGGGTTCTTCCCTGTTATCTCTCTGCTGCCTGTAAGAGTGGCTATACACAGAAGGTAGTTACTAATTATTTTATGAATGAATGCATGACCGTGAGAATGACTTCTACCATTATCTGTCAAGGAAATGACAAGTTTGCCACATTTCCATTTAATTTTTCCATGATAACTACTTCCCAAAGAGCAGTGACTTGGTTTGCTACACACTTAATGGCCCTTCCTTTAACAACGAAAACTTTCCTACTTTTTAACGAAACCAAAACTATATGATTTCCATTTCTGATGCTACTTGGCCTAGACGCTTCATTAACCTACCATAATACATAGCCCAGCACACGTGTAAATTGGAATCATGGCAAGTCTCCCCCAGATTGGAACCATGAGTCCAGGTAATCTGCTGGGGCGGAGGAGCATGGAGAAATGGTTAGAGACTGGGCTATCTTAGGGGCCCAGTCACAGGGAAGTGAGTCCAAAAGGACAAGCAAAATCAGGAAATTAATTTGTGACATCAAAAGATAGGGAGTTTGGTCCAGAGGCCCAGTTTTGGGGAATGTGTTTGATTAAGGAGGAAGCAGGCGACTGATTGGTGAGGACACACCTAGGCAGTAAACTAGTAAGGGCACAAATGCAGTTGCTGGGATAAACTGGGTTACTAAGCAGGGCTTATGTCACTCCCATGCTCAGACTCCTCCAGTGTCTTCCCATCACACTCAGAATAACATCTGCAGTCCTTAATATGGCCTGGGTAGTGTTTCACAAACTATCCTGAAGGTAAGAATCACTCAGAGTTTTTGTTAAAAGTTCTTAATGTCATGCCAGACAACAGTATCTTCTCCCCCGTGCCACACTGTTGTTTTCCTCTGCTAGTGCTTGGGCCACTTACCCTAGTTTCTTTTTTTCCTTTTCGATGATTTTAGCTCCTGGCTCACTGTCCCTCTCTCCAAAACCACTCCTGCATTAATTATTGGTGATTTCGCTACTGACATAGATGACCCTTCCAACAGCTTGGCTTCTCAGTTCCTTGAACTCTTCCCTCCTCTACTGACCTGGTTCCATACCCTTCAGCCAGTCACTCCCATGGCCACGCCGTCCCTCTTGTTACAAATAACTGCTCCCCCTGCAACTGCAGTTTCTCGCATCCTGGTCTCTTTTCACCACTTGCTATCTCTGTGGCTCGTTCTGTCCAATGCCTGATCTCCAACCGTCCCTTCAACCATAGCAGACCCTATGACCCATTGATACTACAGACTTTTCACTGTCTCTCACCTACCTGCTGTCCTCTCTTCCCTCTTGAATTCCACGGCCAAGCATTGTACTTGCTTTGTGTATGTATCCTCAATAGCCTTGCTCCCCTCTCACTTTGCTTAGCAAGACCACGCCTACTTTGTAATTATAAATGACGAGGAAAAACCCCACGAAGATGCTGGCTGTTCTTCCTTTAAACTCACAGCTGTGACCCTCAGCAGCAGCCCTTCGTGCTTGCTGCCTAGCAGTGGCACACTATTTGTTAGGCCCTCGTACTCACCCGCTCCCCAAGGTCATGATTCCATACCTTCTCCTCACTCCCCACACTTCCATCGCTGCCCCTCCATCTTGATTTCTGGCTGATAATGATGCTTCCTTTTCCCTGAGAAAATGGAAGCAATCCAAATAGTTTCCGCAGACTCCCACCACACCTACCTGCCTGTCTTCCCTCCTATTAAACGGATAAACTGTCTGCGCTAAATCTAATGGCCATTTCTTAGTTCTCACCTTACCTGAGCTGGCAACACAGCTGAGCGGTCCCTTCTCCTGAAAGTGCCTTCTTCACCTAACAGTCAGGACACCCAGAGCCTGGGTTTTCCTCCTCGCTCACTTGCGGCCTGCTTGCTCTCAGTCTCCTTTGCTGACTCTGCTCCACCTCCCCAGTCTCTAAACACTAGAGTTGCCCAGAGTCAGTCCTTGGACCTCTTCTCTACCTTGCTCGCTCCCCTGGTGGTCTCAGCCAGTCTCACAGCTGTAACGACCATCTACATGCTGACAGTGCCTCAGTTTGTATCTCCAGTGCAGACTTGATGATCCTGTACACGAGTGCAACCCACCGCTACCCCCAGCACTGCCAGGCCCACTTAGTAGCTTTGGTTTTGTCTGTGGTTTAGCATGTAGCAATAGCCCATGTACAACATATTTTTAAAATGTTCATTTTCTGTCTTCCATATTAGAATATGCCTCATTGAGACAGAACTTTTTTGTCTGTGTTTGCTTTTAATTGATGTATCCTCAGTGCCCCAAATGGTACCTCTCATGTAGTAGGTTTTAAGACTATTGAATTGGAATTTCCAGAGGAAAAGCCCTGGTGACTGGTTTATTTAACATGGGCCCAAGGTGATTGCCATGAATCAGGGAAGTTGGGGGAGTTCTGACTTCATCAAATCCTCTACTAACTGATTCCTCCTGGTCTCCCTGACCTAATTTCATCCATTCTCTGCACTGCTCATCTTGCTCTCCTGCACTGGCCTCTTCATGGTTCCTGTAACATTCCAAACACCTTCCAACCCCAGGGCCTTTGCACCTGATATTCTCTTTGCCGAGAATGTTCTTTGTCTGACTTGCCCATCCAGATCATTCAAGATGCTATTTAGTTTACTCAGTTGAATTCAGTTTATTCAGGGCTAATAAATATTCTGGACTATGCTTAAAAGACCCCCTGAGAAGTCTTTCCTGCCTCTATCATTCTCAGTCCCCTACCTGCTTTATTGTTCTTTACAGCACTCTTCAGTACCTGGCACTAGGTAATATGTTTATTTCTTGTCTGTGTAGACTACAGTGTAAAAATAGTAACAGCTAACACTTGCTACCTTCCAGATACTATTATAAATGCTTTGAATATAATAATTTTAAATCCTCACAATATTTCTAACATTAATGTGTACTCTTACCATACTCACTTTGTAGATGTGGAAAACTGAGGCACAGAGAGTTTGAGTAGCTAGGCCAAGGTCACAGCGCTAGGAAGTAACACGGCCTTTGCAATTGGCTTCTGAGTCTGCCTCTTGTCAGGTGACCTAAAAATAAGGATTTGTGTCTATTTTCTTTACCATTATATCTCCAGGGCTACAACAGTGCTGGGCACATAGGAGGAGCTCAATTATTAATAGTTAAATATTGAATCATTGGGGCTTAATAAAAGTTTCTTAAGGCTATTTTAACAAAATACCACAGACTAGGTGCCTTAAACAAGAGAAATCTATTTTCTCACAGTGCTGGAGGCTGGAAGTCCAGGATCAAGGTGTCCTGAGGTTTGGTTTCTCCTGAGGCCTTGCTCGTTGGCCTGCAGGGGGCCACCTTCCCACTGTGTCCTCACATGGCCTTTACTCTGTGGTGCACCCCTGGTGTGTCTTCCTCTTCTTATAAGGGTTCCTGTCCTATGGGATTAGGACTCCACCCTTATGATATCACTTAACTTTAATTAATTACCTCTTTAAAGGCCCTATCTCTGAATACAATCACCTTGGGGGTTAGAGCTTCAACATATGAAGTCTG
Source organism: Camelus bactrianus (assembly GCF_048773025.1). Classification (NCBI taxonomy): domain Eukaryota; kingdom Metazoa; phylum Chordata; class Mammalia; order Artiodactyla; family Camelidae; genus Camelus; species Camelus bactrianus. The sequence continues at coordinate 92,015,194 of NC_133546.1, forward strand.
GGAAGATGCAATTCAGTCCATAATAGGGCTGAAGCCTAGCTCCTAGAGAAGTAAGACACCGAGATCTGAATCGTTACCAAGGACAGGGCATGCGAGGGAAGAGAGAGATTCCTCCACCATGTCGCCTACTGGTTTTCAAACTCTTATTATGAGTCCCTTCTCAACAGAATTCTCCTGTAGAAGCATATTATAGCAAGCACACAAACAGGGGCTGCCCTGCTGGGAGCTGCGGTGGACAGCCCTGTGGACCCCTGTGAACAACTGTCACAGGAAGGTCCCCTGACCAAATCCCAGCACCTCATGTTAAAGAAAAGACGTCGGAGTCTCTAAGGCAGCGCAGATACTCTTTACATACCCAGTGTCCAGCAATAGGCTTGGTTTCAGCTCAGAGGAGGCAGCTCCATCTCCAGCTCAGGATTTACGGGCTCCAGCTGGAAGCTTGGAGACCTTGGCAGCTGGAAAGCAGGCAGACCTTAAACCAAGGGAGTGAGAACGGTGGCCATCACAACTGCCGCAGGTGTCAGTGGGGCAGCTCAACCTCACCCCGATCAGAATAATGACCAGGCTGCAGCGGCCTTTGCATTATTAGCAACTCATCATTTTTAATGAAAGGTTTAGGCTGAGTTTGAGTGAGAACAAACACTGCTGTTCAAGTTCTCTGATTGTGTAGCTCTATATCGCCTTCATTCTAAAGCACAGGAACTGTTGAAAACATCATAAATCACTCCCAAGAGCCTCAGTTCAAATATTATTTCAGTATGCAAATTACAATCATAAAGCATAATGAAGCACATTTGAATATCTAGTACAAAAGTCACCATATAAATATAAAATAGGAGTGAATGAATGTGGTCAACGTTTTATTTTATAAATGCAATTTGCCTCCCAAAGCCTTTAAAGAGCTTCTGGCCAATATTTGGAAGACCCAGCTGAATTCCATGACCAAAAATTTCATTGCTTTAATTATGAAAGGAGCAAGAACATGAATATACATATATGTGTGTGTGTGTGTGTGTGTGTGTGTCTGCATATGACTATAGATATATGCATAATTTTGTCATCTTCTCTATATTTCCTACTACCTTGCCAATTTTGAGTAGGTTGTCTGGGTTGGCCATTCCTTGACTCAGGGATTCTTACAGTTTGGAAATCAGAACTGTGCCTTGGACCTCCTTGCTGGCAGGGCTGGGACGTGGAAGGAAATCAGAGATGAAGGGGTGCAGGCGCACGTGAAAGTGCCGACTATTAGGCTGCCTTGCTGATCAGTGCGGCTCCAAGTAGCAGCCATTGCACTGAAGAGCCCCGGGGACTGGGACAATTTTTTGTCCCAGGAAATGCTGGTGTCATGCTCAATACTTTGGTGTTACCTAAGTCCCTGGGATTTTTGTTTAATCCCAAGTGGCAGCCTCCCCAAAGATGACTGAGTTTAGGTCACTTCCCACTCCAGGAGCATAGGCTCTCAGAAGTGGAATTAAGATGGTTTAAAGAGAATATTCCAAACGTACTACAAACTCGTGTCCATCTCCAGACGTAAACGCAAATGAAGGTCTCATCCTTGGGCTTACGCTTCGCTTTTACTCTTCTCTTGTCCTCCTTCTCTTTGTCAATTACGTCACGTTAGCTCTCTCACATTACATTTGGGTTGTAGAAGATTCTGAAGCTACCACTGCTTCTGTCAAGATCCAGCTCAAGACTGATGTTTTCCAAGAAACCATGCCCACCTTGATCCCTATCTGATACCTTAATGTCTGTCTCTTTGGTCCTGTTTGTGTGTTTTTGCTTTTATTTCCATTGTCTGGGTAGACTGCCTAAGGAGAACATTGCTACAATGTATGTCAGAGAATGTTTTGCCTGTGTTTTCTTCTAGCAGGTTTATAGTGTCTTGTCTTATGTTTAAGTCTTTAAGCCGTTTTGAGTTTATTTTTATGTCTGGTGTGAGGGAATGTTCTAACTTCATTGATTTACATGTGGCTGTCCAGTTTTCCCAACACCACTGGCTGAAGAGACTGTCTTTTGTCGATTGTATGTTCTTGCCTCCTTTGTCAAAGATTAATTTACCAAAAGTCTGTGGGTTTATTTCTGGGCTCTCTAGTCTGTTCCATTGATCCATGTGTCTGTTTTTTTTTTTTTTTTTGCCAATACCACACTGCTTTGATTGCTGTAGCTCTGTAGTATTGTCTGAAGTCTGGGAGAGTTATTCCTCCAGCTTTGTTCTTTTTCTTCATTATTGTTTTGGCAACGTCTGCCTCTTTGGAACTTTAGATGTTAGTTTGTTCCCCATTATCAGGATTCATTATCTATGATTTTGAAAATATTCTGGGGTTTCATTTACACATTTTATCTCTCTGAGTAGATTGCCATCTTCTCAAGGAAAGAGCTATATATAAGTGACTTATATTTAGTTAATAAATCCCATGGTCAATTCAATAATTCAAAGCATTGTGGAGTGCCTGCTTTGTACAAGCCAGTGTATCAGGTACTTTAAAATTAATGAAAACAATAATTGCTTTTGGAAGAAGCTTCTGATCAGATTTAGAAGAAGAGAGCCTCAAAGACCTAAGCACCCAAGCTTTGTGACCTTTGTTGACATTGGAGTCACTCCCTCTGCCCTTGGATCTAGATGATTCTATGCTTCTTGGCTTCAGGAAACCTATCCCTGTCCCTGGACCATTCTCTGTCCTTTTCTACTTGTCTGAAGCTGAATGTCTGTGATCAAGTCATTCCTCTCATTAAAAATGTTGTGGGACGCACCAGTGTCTTCAGAAAAAATATTCCCCGTCAGAGCAAGGCACTATGATATCAGAAGATCAGGGGTTTGAGGGTTAGACAAGTCAGCTGGACCGTTAACTGGCTGTATGACCCTAGGCAAGTTTCTGCACCTCTTCGAATTTAGTTTTTATACCTGTAAAACATAGGATAAAATTCCTAACTTAGAAGGCAGTGTTTCCCACATTTAGAGTACATCAGAATCCCCTGGAGGGCTTGTTAAAGCGGTGCTAGGACCCACCCCCGGAGCTATAGATTCTGTAGGTCTGGGATGGACTCAAGAACCCGCATTTGTAATGAGCTGCCTGCTGATCTGCTGCTGTGGTCCGAGGCTCACACCTGCCGAACCACCGTGACAGGTTACTGGGCGCAGCGGGAACGATGCACATCAGGAGCCTCCCTGCTGCGCTTTCACGAATGGCAGTTGCTCGTGTTGCTCTCGTGGCCCTTCGCCGCGTGGTCTCCACTTCTCCAGTTTCGTTGCCCACCACCAGTCTGCACACATCCTGTGTGCCAACCACAGCCAACCACTCGCTGTTGCCTGAACCTTTTGTGCAAGCGGCCTTTGCCCTCGGGGGCCTTCGCCTGTTCTAGCTTTCCTTGCAAGAATGTCCCTGCCCCTCCTCCCACCCACACCGCTATCCCGCTTTGGAAGAACCACCTCCTCTTCAAGGCCCAGCTCAAATGCCCAGGGACTTTTTGCAAAGCTTCTCCAGTTGGGATTAATTGGTCTTTCATCCATCTGTTCATTTGGTCATTCATTTGGTAAATATTTATTGAGTATCTACTCTGTGCCAGCCTCTGCACTAGCTGCTGGGAATACAGTGGTGAGCAGAAACAGAAATCCCTGCTCTCGAGGGGCTCAAAGGCTTAGAGGAGAAAAGAGATGTTATTCAAATAAACACAAATGATTGGAAAATTACAACAGTGAGAAGCAGTTGGCGGGGGTCAGCAGGAGCATGCTGCTTTAAGCACTTACAACAGAGAGACGGTCTCAGCTGTTTAAAATGGCTCTTTCCCTATACAAGTTGTTGAACTCTGTAAGGTTGGAATAGGGGAACAATCCAAAAATGACTTCGGCTGGCATAGTGCCTTGTATACGGCGGACCTATTTTCTGGCCGGTTGCAAAGATTATTTCATCAATTCTCATAGTAGCACGATTTGCAGTCTCACAGCTAACACTTACTGAGCACATACTAATGTTCATACCAGTATTCCTACCAGGGCCAGAGGTCTCAAAATCACTAAGACATTGCACTTGCTCCCAAGTTGCTTATGTCCAGTGGGAGAAGTTGCACTGCACACAGAACTCAGCCTCAAGGTTTGACAGGAGAAAAGGCATAATCGCCTCTCCCATCCCCCATCCCAACTCAAGCTCCACGCCCAGAGTGATGTTTCCGCACGTGTGCACTAGCATTGCCCAGGATCAAGACCAGTGTCTAGTGTAGAGTGGACAAGCAGTAACATCTGTTAGATGGAGGAATACATGCCCACTCTTGCTGCCCCAGCTCGGGGTTCCATCGTAGTTCACCTAGACTTAGCAGTCTCGCCTTCCTGACTCTAGTAACTCAATCCAGCCATCGTAAACAAACAAACCAACCAACCTCAAACACAACCGTGTAATTCTCCTTATTTAAAACCTTTCAGCTGCTCCCTCAGTATTCTTGGAAAAGTCCAGACTCCTTCTGTGGGCTCTAAGGCCCTTTGGGATTTGGATCTGGTGTCTGTGCTATGCCTTAGCTGCTTTCCAACACCAGCGCTTCCCCCATGTGTGCCAGTCGGAGTTGTGGTTCCTCGAATGTGCCAGACTCTTTCTCTCCTGGAAACTCACCCTTCACTCCTGTGTCCACTGACCACTGCTGGTGAATGGAAGCTAAAAGTTGAACTGAAGTTCCTGACTTTGGGATAAATCTCCCCAAAACTTCCCTATATCCTTTCCTACATCCTCAGCTTTCAATCTTGAGGGTGGGAGGATGGACTTGTTTATTAATGATGATGTCATTAACAATTGAAATTGAAATCCAGTGTCTTACACAACTGCAGCCACTTGTAGCTCCTGATTTAACAACCCTTTTCTCAAATTAATTGCAGGTGAATATGTGATCGTTTGATGAGTGAACACAGCTGCCTCTGCAGAAGGCGAGGTAAGTAATGGTGACGCGTCTTTAAAGAGAAGCTTCCCTATTTTGTGAATCAATGATGGACCAACAGTGTTTACCCCTGCAACTCTGCCAGGGACACAGCGTATCTCTCTGCGTTTCAGCTGTCTTAAGTTACATATGGGAAAATCAGTCTCTCCTTACCTACAGACTGCTTCAGGATCCCAAATGGGGCTCCCCCATAAATTCAAAGCACAGTGTAGAAAAAGGCCAACACAAAGGTCATGGCCAGATCATGTGGCTGCTCCTCGAGGGAAGGTTCCGTTCTCTTAGGAATGTCTACATCCTCTTCCTGCCATATTGTTGACTGTTAACACCTGGCTTTCGGTGCCATAAGAAGAAACTTCATTAAAATATTTTGGCACTTCTGCTTTTAGTAGAACTAGGAAGCCGTGAAGCATGCAAACAGGGCATGAAAATGAAATACATCCTGAGGATGGTTATGAAAATTTTTCGGACCCAAGAAAAGTTTCACTTCAGTCTGCATTTTGGTTTGGGAGGGAATCTGCACAATTTCTTTCACTTAAACTGACCGATTCATGTCTGTTTTCTGACTAGCCCCTTCTTGGCTAGAATGGCCTGCTGCCCTTCTCAGGATAGACTTAGGCCTAACAAAACCAAGCTGTGGAAACTTCCAGGTGGAGATTGGCCTCTGCTGTCTTTCACCCCAATCCTGAAAAGTCAGAGCATAAAGACTGACTTGTAGACTTCTGAGCAACCACTCTGTGAGCTGAACCAACCCTGAGTGATCATGACTGTGTCCTAAAAGGACCCCCAGGTACCAGTCAGTCTTTAGCTCATAAGATGGTTATTTGTGTGCCTCCATTAGCCTGTGAGCCTCTACAAAGCAAAAATTCTGATCAGCCTTTTGTATTCTCCTCTTCCAATCTCCCTTTGCCACACCCACTCCACTCCCTCCCCCACCCCCTTTTTGTGGCACAGTGCCTTATAGGTCTTCAGGAAATTTATCAAATCAAAATAGCTATATTCAATAAAAGAAAAAAATAGCTATATTCATGTTAGTATGTCAGCTCCTTACCACAGACCAACTTGCATTTGCTATAGAGTAGAAAGTATGCTCTCCGGGACCTCATTCTTTCGAAGAGTTAATACTGAAGTTCCAGGAAGACTTTCTCACAGCACGGGCTCTGAGTCCAACACAGTAGGGAGGCTTCCATCTAGCAAGATTATGCATTTTCCTTTAAAATTGCCTTTTCATTCAATTAGTAAAAAAAAATCCAACTAACTCTTTTTCTTACCTTTCTTTAATGATCAGAAATATGTCAGTCATGTTGTCCATTTATAAATTATATTGCCAGTGAAATACCATGATGCTTAATTTTTCTGTTCCTCTGTCATCCCTGAATCCCATTTACGAAGTCAGTTCACCTAAAAAAGAAATGTCCCCTGCCATTCTTCTATTCCTACTAATCTGGCAGTTAACACATGAGTTCCTGGACACATCCAGGCAAGATCTGGAAGCAGAGAATGTTCCAGTGTCGCAAATGATGTTGGGAAACCAGTCCACTGCAGCCAATAGGTAGCAGCAAAAGTCAGCCCTGGACACCGCATTCTGGTTGGCTGCTGGCAGCCGAAATGTACACAGCATTCTAGCGTCCTCTCTGTTTCTAAGAACGGAGTTCTAATTATGAAATGGGAAACCACAACATCTGGATGCTTAGATAGCTGTATCTTTGATGAGAATCCATTCTGTCTGCAAGTGGGCTGAGAGCTTGGTTTGATGGAAAAGTTCTAGAAATTCCCATTCAAGAATCATTTTGGAAGTTGGAGCTTGAAGTCTCCCCAGAAAGACTTCGTGAGTAATTTTCATCTTAACGATTTATTGTTGCTCTGGTTACCAAAGGCTAGCGGTAAAAACTAACACAGAAATAGGTTTCTAAATCAGAAAGTTGAGAAATTGTCAGCTTAGGTCTGAGCTGATGGTTCCTATTACAACAGGGTTCCTCTCAAATGAAAGTCATTTGCCATGTTTCAGCCTTCCAGTTCCTCTGGCCAAAACTTTTGGAGTGATCTCTTGAATCCTTTCACACAATCTAAATCCAAAACATCAAGGAATCCTATTGGCTTTATTCTCAAAATATGTCTAGAATCTGACCAATTCTAACTACCTTCACTGCGACTCCTCTAATTTAAATTACAATTAACTCTCGCCTGGATTGTTCAATAGCCCTTTCTTGGATGTGTGGGCTTATACTTTTCATCAAAATTAGGAATTTTTTGATGATTAATTCATCAATTTTTTCCCTGCAACTTCTCTCTTTCCCTTTGGGGACTCCAATTACGCAGATATTAGGCAGCTTGAAGTCGTCTCACAGCTCACTGGTGCTCTGTTTACTTTGGAGGTGATTCCTTCTCTCTGTGTTTCATTTTGGATGATTCTCATTTCTAAGTCTAACAAATGTGTTCATCTCTTCTCATTCCATGTCTAACCTGCTGTCAATCTTAAGCCAAGGTTTGTTTCATTTCATGCATCATCATTTTCATCTCTGGAAGTTCCGTTGGGATCTTTTTCATAGGTTCCGTGTCTCTATTTGACATGTGCAGTGTTTCCTCCGGCTTCTTGAGCAGGTGAAATGCAGTTTTAATGTCCTGATCTACTAGTTCTGTCATCGTTGTTACTTCTGGGTCAGGTCAGTTGGTTGACTTTTCTCCTCATGATGGTATTATTTTTCTCCTTTGCATGTCTGATAATGTTTTATGGGATGCCAGACTCCTAATTTTTTTTCCCTTTGTAAGATGCTATTTGTTTTTGTTTTCCTATAGATATTCCTGAGTTTTGTACTGACCACATTTCGGTTTTTGGTGGCTTCTCCATGGTACCCTTAACCTTTTCCACTAGATAGCTAGTGTCACTGTGACATTTGGTGCTTTGACAGAAACGACTCTCAACAAATGACCTCAAGTCTCCTTTGAACTAAACTTCTGACTTACAGCGTTCCTTTATTATTTTTCACATCTTGAGGGGACTTTCTACTGCCATTGGCACTGTTTTATTTACCTCCTTTCCACCTTTGCCTCTTCCCTGTGCATTTAATCCCCTCATGGTCCGTGCAGTTGTTTGTGGTCTTGGCCTGTGACTGTTCATGGACAGAGCTAAAGGGCCTGTCTGTCCAGAATCAAACTCTGTGATGCTGTCCACTGGGCAATCCCTAGTCCCCGAATGGCCCAGAAGCATCAGGAGTGTCCTCCTTATTTGGAATATTCAAGACATTATTGAAAAAAAAAAAAACTTGATGTGGATATGTTAATATGAAAGACATGATTACAAGCAGGATTTTCCAAATTTCTAGAGAAAAATCTCTTCTACGTGCTTCTGATGCATCTATCATAATCAATATTCAAGTTAGGATTGAGCCTTAAATATACATCATTTTCAAGCCAATACAGATCATGTTTGTTAGGGGAGGAATGAATGATGACAAATAGAATGGAACCATAGCATTTCCTGAATCCAGATTATCGAACTCGACTCTAAAGTATAAAAAAATTCAGTGTCACAAGTGTATTCCTTCTTGAAAGGCTTTCATTGTATAATTTCTATGTGAGGGGAAAAAGAAGGATAGATGACAGTTAATACCTTTTGCAAGTGGAAACAGCATCTAGCATCTGTTTGAGGAAGACTTGTTTATGAAGATCATATTTCTGAATAAAAACAGGATTTCCTTTGTGGTTTAATTCAATGAGCAATTATGGTAAAACATTTTTAATGGAGATATACTCATTTTCACAACGTGGTCTTTTGGACACAGTGGACTGAAGCTTAGTTTTGTCTAGCGAATTTCTGCTTTGTGATTTTCTAGATAATTCTCATTGCTGCCATTTGTTTGGTCATTATCCATAACTTTGTCTTATTGGGCCCCCATCCTTATTAATCCTGCTCTGTTTGTCAGCGTCCTTGCTACCTACCCTTCCACACCATTTGTCTGTGGCTCATGTTCTCATCTTGATCTGAAAGAAAAGACCCCATGAGCTTCCTTGACAATGATCCTTCAAAGAGGTAGAGTATTTCCCACTTTACAAAGACTTCCAATTTTTATTTCATTTGATCTTCACAAGAGGCTCTTTTTCTCCCCATTTTACAGATGTCAACATTGAGGTTCAGTGTGGTAGTCATTAATACTGTTCACCAAATGTTTCTACTTCCCCCCCTCACGTGTGAGTGCTGGGATGGCCCTTCCTGGCTTTATGTGTGAAGCAGATGACTGGTACTCACCGATAAGTATTTAGTGGAAGTGACACATACCACTTCTGGGCTGGGCACTTAGTTATCGATGTCCTACTCTGTAGAACTCTCTTTTCCCTTTGCCATAGTGACTGGCCATGTTTACGACAATGTCTGCTAGTATTAGCATGAGCTATTGGGATTCGGGGATTGTAAGTTATTGTAGGCATTCTGACTGCCACACTCAGTAAGAAATATGAACTGGACCATAATGCAAGTCTCCTTATCCATCCCATTTTCCACTACACTGGTATTTCCAGAAGACAAAAATGTCTTCCTGTTAACAGAGTTGAACAGTCCTCTTCTTAACTTGGTTTGTGTAATTCTCTAAATACGAAGATGCACTGTGGAATTTCCAGAGGTAAATAGTATGCAAAACTTTCCAAAATTATTTAACCAGAAAAACCTATCTTTTCTTGTGGAAGAACTTGCGAGATTAGCTTCTGCAGAACGCGCTTTGGGAGCATTGCACTAGATGCCTTGTGCTCGTCTTCATGAACCTTTCTTTATCTTCTTGGGGTTAAGGGCTTTGGTTAGAGAGGTGATTAGGGAAGTTAGGTGGAGGTCTAGAGGGGGAGGAGGATTAAAGGGAAGATCACTTACCAGCAACATCAGCTCAAGCTAGGGAGGGTTGTGGCCAGGTGGAATATCTAAAGGAGCAAGAGGAAGACCAGATGTTGGTTAAAGCAGAGTGGGAACATGAAGAGGGAGAGAAGGGCAGCAGCCTAGAGAAAGGTACAGATGATGAGCAATCAAATGATCCTCCAAAGGATGCTGCTGCTGGAAGTATCCATAGAGGAGGGGGTCTGCCTTACAAACAGCTACGAAAACAAGTAGGAAAGCCTCCATTTGGAGAGCTCACTAGCGCTAGGTGCTTTGATTAGCACCTTACATATTTTGTCACTTGAGCCTGCAGGCACTGTTAGAATGCCCACTTCACAGGCTAGGAACTTACCCGGTGTCACCCGCACATTAAGATGGCACATCGGGATTTGCACTCCTGTCAGTCTAATTTCAACACCAGGTTTTCAGTCGCTGTGCTCTACTGCCTTCCTGTCGTTCCTAAAGTCCAGCTCTTACCAATGCTTCCTGCTGCTTTGGCTTCTCTCTTTAGAAGCTGAATTAGTGGGATCTGTGTGTGTTCTGAATGGAGAACCTAGAGCAGTAGACCTGTGGGCTATAGAGGACTTTCATGTGTGGGTAACCACGTGTTCTACGTGGTTTCTTCTCAAAAGTCAGTCTTATAGGTGAGTCATCTTCCAAAACGGGGATGGTCAGCAAACAAAATACTATCAAAACACCTTCTATGAAGAGAATCACTTTCTAATTGAAGGCGACATCATTTTGATGTCTAAAAGAAACTGAAGTATGGTTTATGACAAAAGCAGAAACTGGTTACAAACTAATCTCTCTTCTGCAGATGGTTCTGGTCATTTGTAGCTGGAGAAAGATGGTTTCAATCGGTAAGCCTGTAAAAGAAGGTGACTTCTTCCAATTTTGAAAGTTTCTTTTTTCATTCTTGCACTGCTAAACGATTGGATTTGGACCATTTAGTTTCCCCCGCTGCATTTAGTTTCTGTGATTAGGTCCATAGAGATCAAGAGACATGAGTCATAAACTTTGAAACTAAGAGGCCTCTGATTCATCTGGAGTTTGTTGGGTAGGTGAGTCACTGCATTGATTAACTTGAGTGGCTACTGAAATTTTCCCTTTCATTACTAGTCATCCAGACCCAGAATTGGTGGTGAGATACTCTTTTGTACTTTTTGATCCTCAGACTTTGTTTTCTGTGGTTTGGTTAGCTTTTTAAATTTTCTTGATTGTCTCTGAAAACCAAGCTATAAACAAAAGCATTGACTCAATGAGCTGAATCACTTGGTGTTTAATTATGAACTACTTGGAGATGGTTAAAAATTCATGCAGTCTTGTATTTGTGATGGTACAGGTTTAAAAGTCATTAAGAAACAGCATGACTAGCTTAGATAATAAATATTTGGCTTGAAAAATAAAAACATTGCAATTATGATCAGCATGACCCATGGTCAATAATCTGTCACATTTTTTCAAGTGAACTCCACAATTCACATAGATTTATAATGAAATTAGCTCTTCATTCATTTATTCATTCATTCAACGAGCATTTATTATTAATTACTAGGTATCAGGAACTGTGCCAGAAACTGCCAAGGACACAGAGATGAACAGAATCCCTTCTTGTTCTCAAAGAGCTTATTATCTAGCAGGAGAGTTAATACCTCTGCACACAAAACACTCTAATACAAGATACATGTGGAAAATAAGCAATAATGGTAAAGCACCACAGTAATTCAAAGAAGAGATATCTTTTGGGGGAGGAGGGGGGAGAAATAGGAGAATCTTTGCAGAATATGTAGGATTCAAAGAAACAATAGTGGACAGAGAAGGCATGACAAGAAAGCAAAAAGTCGTGAAAGATACGGAACTTTCAAGGACGGAAACTAAGATATTTTAACAACTCCAAACGCATAGTGCACGGCAGTGCCTTCCAAACTCTATCATTCATGAGAATCATCTGAATCATCTTGTTTTTAACTTTTTTATGTTTTAACATTTTATGCAGATTCTGTTTCTGGTAGGTCCAGAGTGGGGTGTATGAATCTGCATTTCTAACCAGCTCCCAAGTGATATCCCAGCTTTTGGGCCATGGACCCCACGTGGAGCAGCAAGGCCCTAGGGCACTGCACTAGGAGTCAGAGACCAAGGAGTACTTCTGGCCAGCCGTGTGACGCAGACAATAAGGGCTACAGGCTCGTGCGAGAAGTGAAGTTAATGAGCACTGGGGTAGTTAGAGAGTGTTCCATAGAAGAAGAGCTAGAGCGACGATGTGAACAGATAGAGGAATCGGTCGCACATGTTTGAGGAGGCAGAGATTCTAGGTAGGTAAAATATGGTGAACAAGAGTGCAGAGGAAGGAATGCGTACTGTGTATGCAGGCAACAGTGGGCAGACCAGCCTGGCTGGAGTGGAGGCAGTAGTGGAGGGGATTAGTGGAGAGGGTTTAGATGTAACGCTAAAAGCATAAGGTTAGACCAGATCACGGAGGGTCTTGCTAATCAGACTAAGATTCTTGCCTAGAAGCCTGCATGCAGGCTCGGCATGATGCGAGCACTCATGGAAAAGTCAACAAAAATCACACAAAAGTACCATCCCGTCACTAAGCCATGCGCCCACGGCGCTGGGCCTACCTGAAGGAGGCGCTCTTTCTGTTTTGTGCAGAGCTGCCAAGTGAGCGCCTGGCGAGGAAGGCTAGTAAAGCGAGGCTGCTTGGTGTGGGCTCTGCAGGGGCTCTGTTTGCTAGGGCTTCATCGGACTGTATACCGGGAGGGAGCATTAAGAGTCAGTTAGACTTAAAGGACTGGAGATTAGGAGGAAGATCAGGTGGAAGACTGAGATCTGGAAGGCAATTATTTCAGCCTTGGAGGGTGATGAAATTGCCCAAGGAGGAAGTCTAGAACAGGAGTTCTTACTATTTTGTGCAGGATCATGGACCCTTTTCGAATCTGATGAGAGCCATGGACCCTTTCACCCCGTGAACACACAGGCACACAGGTGCACATGCAAACACAATTTGGCATAAACGCACAGAGGTTTCCTGGAACTCTCTGAAGCTTGTCCATTTATTTAAAAGTTTAGACATTCTTGCTTATTAAGAAGAAAAGAAAAGAGGTGGAAGTACAAAGCCTTGGAAAAGGAAGCAGTAAAAAAAAACAAGGAGCCCTCGAAGAGTAAGAGGAGAATCTGAATACTTCAGTATAGGATTGCCAGAGCCAAGGGAAAAGAAGTTTCTAGAAGGGAACAGGGTATGTCAACACTATCCTGGGTCAATATGGGAGAGCACATTGAATTAGGCAAAGTCAAGCTTGATGAGGAAGAGAAATTTCAGGAGAATGTTGAGAACATAAATCTCTACTGAGAGAGTTAAGGAGTAAGGAGGCAACGAGGGAGTAGAGTTGGAGAGAAGGATTTAAAAGAGAGAGAGAGAGAGATACTGGAAAAGATGGGTAAGGCAGAGAGGAATTCTGGGATGAATAGGAAGAAAGTTAAGAAGCTCATGTTGGTAAATTAGTGCATGAAGTTGTCAACTGAGAAGGGTCTATAGAGTTGGCAGCTTGAAAAAATGTTGGAATTGGCCATTGTGAACCTAGGGAGTCCATAACAGATGAAACAGAGATTTTCAATCAATACTTGATATAATATTAATGATGAAATATCTGGTGCCTTTGAGTTTGCAGTGTTTCTCTGTGCAAACTCAGAGATTGATCGTCTATACCTGACATGGCCAGTGGCAGGGCTAGATTCTTGGGACAAAATGCTGGGCATACCAGCTCCAAGCTATAATCTTCTCACGTTACTGTGGGCCAGTTTTCTGTAAACAACTTTCCAAGACTGGTTATTTTGTCCATCTAGCCAAGTTCTCCCTGTAGAGAGACAATGTCATCCTGTAACTGACCCATTGGAGAGGGGGCCACGGTAGCAAAATAAATGAAACACTGCACCTATTGTAGCTAATTCACTTCATTGAAACTACTGTATACACATGCATATGGGGTACAGTTTCTTAGGAAAATGTGAATGTGAATCAGGAGAATCAGATAGCCAGTCGGCAGGAATTTGGAATATATACCGGCTGCTGGCATATGACCCAGTGTAGTGATAGCAGTCCAGTTTGGAGAGGACTGAACACAGGCAGATTCTGATTTCCTCTGCTTCCTGGCTAGGGGTCTGAGGTCCTGAGAGGGGAAGCTATGTGGATCGGGGGGGATAGAGACAGATCCAGGTTAACATAGGGAGGCACACACACATATTGCAGACAGAATATAAGTTGTTTATGCCTGCCAAAATGGGGAATGGATCTGTAAGATTGATTGAAATGTAACAGTTGCCTCCAGCGTAGACAGTCTGAAGTCATCCCATTCCGCTGCTATCAGCTCTGGGATGACACACATAAAGCACGGAGGCCAGCCGTTCTGCACGGCAGCTCCTTAAGGATGGCGCTGTCTCCCTTCTCCCTTTAACTGCTGATTGCAGGAAGGACGTGCTGCTGTTTGGATAACGGCACAGTGAATCCAGCTTTAGCCATTAAAGCTTCTACCCAGGGTAAAACTTAAATTTAATTTTAACTCATAAATAGTTAGATTTTTGAGCCTCCATGTGAATTTTGTCGACATTTGTCCACATTACAAAAACACAACGCCAGATGACACATTTTGGCACGGCATTTAATCTCCATTTGAGAGACGGAGAATTGTAATGGGGAGTTGGCAGAGGTGTGTACCTGCATTTCGAGCTGGTGGTAGCATTCTGTTCTTCTCTGAAGCTCTGAAAGTCATCACTTCTTCTGTGATGTGATCAGATCTCTTAAGCTATGAGAAAATGATGGGACTCTCCAAGATGCTGGTGTTTTACCACCATCGGTTCATCCAGGACCCGAGGACACACGATTCAGTCATCTATGGCATTCTCACAAAATAACCAAAACAGACGGCTGTAAAATTTGGGGTGGCAGTCTATTGACCACTCAGCTGTTATGTGTGATATAAACACAACACTGTCTCCATCAAAAAACATTTGCTGAAATCCTACTGGGGTTATTCTAGGAAGACAAGGGCATCAAGCCTTCAAAGTGGAGGATATGGACCCTGAAACCTTGGGAGATCACAGATGCCACGCAGGGCCACGTGTGACAGCTCACCAGGTATGTGGCCTGTAGGATTTCCTCATTTGATATCTTCCCTCCTTTTTGGTTTCTCACAATCAATTCATGACTATTTTTGAGGGCCTCCTAGGTGCAGGGTCCCATGTTTGTATCTGTGCCAATCTCTCCAACTGACCGGACCCAGAAAAGACAACACAGTGGCTTTTGTTATAACTCACCCTCTTTTCTCCAGAATTTTCTAAGCTTCTGATAAAATGATAAGGAGAGTGATGGGGGCAAGAGCTCAATGCTTTCTTTAATTGAAGGACAAATATATAAGGCAAGCAAGCAGAATCTTGTTGTTAAAATATTCAATATTAATGTTAAAACACTGCATGTAGATATGAGTTTGTTTTGTGTGGAACAAGTTGCTATTCTGAGCGTAAACTCCATGATAGAGCATTTGAAGGAGGAGATGGGAACGAACATTTAATGAGCTTCTCCCCCATATCGGTGCTGAGAGAGTGGGGCAGATTACTGACTGTGAAGTGTTAGCGACTACCCCGCCCGCAGGGCATGCGTACATCGTAGTGCTACCATAGCATAGGGAAAGGGTGCTACCACAGAAATGAAAAGGAAATGGAAGCCAAATTCATGGCTTTTGAATTTCCAAATCAGTTCCCATCACCTACTCCCTGGATAAATATTCTCTGAGAGGTGGAGCACAACTGTTGGAAATGAGCTGCGTGAATTTAAATCCCAACTCCACCACATACGACCTGCATGACCCTGGGCAAGGCCCTTAACCTCTCTGTGCTTCAGTTTCCCTATCTGCAAAATGGTCATAACAGTAGTACCCACCTCACTGGGCTATTCTGAGAATTCAGTTTGTAAAGTATTTAGAACAGTACCCGGCATGTAATAACAGCCTTCATTATATAAATGCTAACTGTCCTTAGGTGGGAGGAAAGGAGAGAGAGTGAGCGGAAGCAAGAGGGTCTGTCCCTGACATGCAGATCCCGACCCCCAGCTCAGAGGTTGGGGACGGGGAAAGCATAGGATTATGGGAACTGAGGGCAGGTTCTGGGATTCCAAGAACAGATGTGATTTGTGCTGCACTTTGCGGTGGAGAGCAGGGCAGTAGCAAGCCTCGGGGTGGTTTCCCTCCAAGCCCAGCATGGCTCCGGAGAAAAAGACTAGAAACCCCTGGGGGGAGCCCTAGACTGAAGTCCCAGAGACAGCCTTACAGTCCCCTCAGCTGCAGAGTGGCGCAGAGAGGCAGTTGAGGCAGAGTTCGGAGCTGAGAAAGAACCAGAATGGGGAGAGGGCCCACAGTGGGGCGTGAGGGCCGGAGCAGTGGCAGCTTGTGTGGGTGCCGGCAGGGGAAGATGGTGCCTGCTGAGGACCGGAGGTACTTCTCGCTGGAACCCCAAATCTAGGTGAGGAGAGAGCACCCCTGAACTGACTGGGATGATGTGTCTGCCACCGAGCAAAATAAGGATCAGGAAGAGGAATTAAGTTGATTTATAGCAAAAGAAGTCATAAATTTTGCACCCCTGTGTTTAAGGCCTGAGATTCACACGTGAGACTAACTACTATTACCCTTACTTTATAGATGAGGGATGTGAAGCCGAGGAAGGTGTAGTAGCTTCCCCAAGGTCACAAGGCTAGCAAGAGACAGCGCTAGGATTCCCACCAGGTATCCGGGTGTGAAGGCCTAGAGGGACTGTGTGAGCCCAGATCTCGTTGAAGTCGGACTAAGTCGGTCTCCACCAAATGATGAGAAGCACACTGTGTGCCTCCTGCTGGGCCTCTGTCTCCGCCCAGGACTTGAGCAGCTCCTTTTTATGTGTCAGAATGAACCTCCCAGCCAGGACAGTCACCTCAGCCCTGCTCGCCTTTCAAAGCTCACCTGGCAGGTTTCCCAGAACAAAACAAGGCAGGGTCATTTCATTGCCAGGAAAGGAGCTAGATAACACTCATTCGAGCTATTTTCACATTGTGTTATTTCTTACTTTATGAAATAAATATGTCAGGCATCATCTCCTCAGTGACAAGAAATCTCCAAGGACATCTTGGATACTGTTTTTGAAAGGAGGCTTAATCCAAAGATCGGTGTGTCACTGGAATAAAAGATACGGCAAACCCTTAAGCCTGGAATTGTTTTGGCAGCTAAGCTCTGTGCTGCCCTCTGATTCCAACAGACAGTTCCTCTAATTGATTTATATTTCTATAGGCAATTTTATCATGCCTCTGTCTCTCCTTTAAAGTTGTGCCTTCTTGAATGGAGCTTCTGATAATTTTACATATTCAAGTACCTAGGAATCATGGCTGGAAAAGTTAATTAAAAGAAATTGAAAACTGGACAGGAGGAATTTCAAGCTAACCCATGGATCTGGTAACAAAGGAAATCCCAGTTCCGGCAGCCACCCTGATAATTTGAGACCACACTAGCTAGAATAGAACACGAGAGGCAGAGTGCAAGCACTGGGAGGCATGGCTGCCTTGGGTTTGGGTTGTCTGGCATTGAAAAGGCCCCGGTAGACAGCCATGACCCGAGTCGAGTTTACCTTTTTCTCATTAAGCTTTACACAGCTATCTAAGCCACAGAATTTAAACACTTTGCAGAAGCACACATAATGCAGGATGTGCTTTTATTTGTAAAAATCTCCCCTGCTTATGCAAAGAGTATTGAATCTTATTTCCCTTCTATGTTTGGAATTCTGGCTGAGCTTATTTAAATCTTTACCGACTTACCTTTAAGCAGAATCTCATTTGAATGCTTTCATTGCCTAATGCTAATAGTACAGTTTTTCTTGATGTTTTTGGTTTCACTTTGCTCCTTAGTGGAATATGTCATTTTTAGGTATAAATGATCATAAGCAAAATAATGCAATGAGGAACTTAGATACATAGAGAAATATTTTGTGCTTTCTGGAGATGGTAAGGCTCTCCCCACAGATATGAAGTCATGACAAGGGTGAGCGGGCATAACTCTCGCCTTCTGCATGTAGTATCCAAGAGTCAGCTCTCAGCTCTCTGCATAGGCCTTATCTTTTGTGTGAACTGTTTGCATCCACTTTTTAATGCCTACATCAGCTTCCCACAACACTATTCACCTTTCTCCCAGACCATCTTTCCCCACTGACTGGAATTATGTACAGTCTCGTTTAGTAGGGATACTGACTAAAGTTAAAAATGTAAAACAGAATTAGGAAAGTAGGATAAATGAAAAGATAGAGTGTTCTAAGCTAAGATAGTACACTTCCAAAGCCACACAGAAATGACTCTGGGCTTCTCAGACATTTTGAGTTCTCTGTACTACAATTCCTCTCCCCTTTATGGGTAATTGAGAGTTGGCTGCAATCGCCATTCGGTGTTGAATCATGCACGCACCAGCAGACTTAAGCCAAGAAGCATGTACATCTTCTATATGGAGCTGTTACAAAAGTTACCTAGCCGACGTTGCAGCAGTGAAAAAAAGAGGCCAATCTTGCTGAAACAGTAGAGAGAATGTAAAGTTAAGAGACCAGAAGAAAAAAAAGTTGACCTCTATTTTCTTAATTTTCCTGTGTTACTCATTTTTGTTCTATTTTTCAAATAAAAATACCTGTCAGATATAGAGATTTGGGTGAAATGCTTTAAAAGTTGCATTCTAGTTTCTAAGCCATAAGAAAGAATGGACTATTGCCATTTGCAGCAACATGGAAGGACCTAGAGAATATTATGTTTAGTGAAATATGTCAGACAAAGAAAGACAAATACTATATGATATCACTTATATGTGGAATCTAAAAAAATACAAATGAATCTATATGCAAAATAGAGACAGACTCACAGATATAGAAAACAAACTTATGGTTACCAAACGGGAGAGGGAGGTGGGGGAAGGACAAAGTAGGAGTTTGGGATTAATAGATACAAACTACTATACATAAAATAGAGAAGCAACAAGGATTTACTATATAGCATAAGGAATTATACCCCAATCTTGTAATAACCTATAATGGAATATAATCTGCAGAAAAAAAAATCCTGAATCACTATGCTATATACCTAAAACTAATGCAATATCATAAATCAACTCTACTTAAAGAACAGTTGCATTCTAGAGGGCAAAGCAAAAGAGCATTTCAGCACATCTGCATGAGTTGGCATCTCTGAAAAATGGTCACAGTGAACCAAACAAATTGTGTTTATACCACGGTTAACTTAGCAAACCATTCTGCAGCTATCTGTGAAAACTTCAAATGCCTCTTCTTTAGACACTTTTTTAAATAGAAAAGTGAATCTTTGTATTTGAGAAAAATACTTAGGGAGATATTATGTATTGTCCAAGTAACTTATTTAGCCTTTTAATAGGATTTTTTCTTGGAGACTAAACGTCCCGTTTGGTAGGATTATATAAACTTAAAATACAATAAGGTCATGTTCATCCAAGAAAAACTAGGAAGCTGGTGTTGATTGTAAACTTTGGTGAAATTCATTCTTACTTCTTTACTCTGGGTTTTTTTAAGAGAAGTTCATAAAAAACATTCTTGGTAAATACCTTTGAGCAGTATCTCAGTTGAACGATTTCATTGCCTAATGCGAATTTTACCGTTCTTCTTGATGCTTTTGGTTTCACCTTGCTATTATTAAGGGGAATAAAGAAGCCAGCCTAACAGTGGAGTCTGTTTTTTCTATATTGGTTTCATCTGACTTGACATGGATATGACAGAAATATCAGGGTTTTCTATTTTGGCATTGTCTGTTGATCTTGCTTTTATAGGTAAATAGTACTGTGATTATTCTGTGGGAAATCAGCCCTTGCTTTTGATCATTCTGCAAGTGCACTGTCTCATTTATGTCCAACTGGAAAAGAATGAGAGCTAGTACAGGATGACAAGATGTCTTCTTTACTGACAGGAACAGTAGGCCAAAACATTTGATACTGGATTAATTCTTGAAATACTGGTCCCAAGTGGACCAGAGGGTTGTGACTTCAAGTTGCTTTTAGCACAACAGAAGAAGTAAACAAGTCAGAAGCACTTCATTTCAAAAACCTGAACCAAGAGGTGGTCCAGGAAACAGCCTGAAAGGATGGAGAGAGCAGTGGATGTGGACTCAGGAAATCTGAAGGCAAGCCTCATTGCTTTAACTAGGAAGCCAGGGGACTTCGGACAAGTCACTTCCCCTCTCTTAGCTCATGTTTTTCATCTGCAAAGTAGGCACAATGATACACCTCCTGTTTTCTTGCAAGGATAAAATGAAACAGTCTTGCACAGCATAAAATAAGAGAGACTTATACTGGATTCTTATTATTGAGAAAGAGTATTGCTATTCCTCTAAGAGAACAAAGAAACTGTTCATTGTTTATCTTTCTGTCATATGTGATATATGACTTGTTGTTGTTTAATAACTATAGAATGTTTATATTCCACTAGGATGCCAGCTGGCGGAGTTTACACTGAAGTCAAAACAGATGAATAAGGAGATGGATCATATTAAAAGGAATAGTGGGAGGGTTCTTCAGTGTTATATATTAATGGTAATGCCTCAGTCAGTTTCCGTACTCAATTTTTCAATTAAGAATTTATGAAAAGCGGTTTGGTTTCTTCGACCTTCTAAATTCTATTGCATTGCACTGTTGCTCCCTGGTCAAGTTCCCTTGTTTTGAGAGCTTATAAGCCACTAACAGCCTTTACAAGTCTGTGCCTAGAATCTGCAGTGTGCTCTAGGTATTATCAATTGGTGAGAGTCAACAAGGAACCAAGTCATTTTCTGTACTTTTCTTCAGTGACACAATGTCACAGTGACATTCTCAGTCTCTTAATCACTCAGGTCAGACAATGCCACTGTCTCAACACACTGTGCCTTACATGCAAACTCTCCACACTTCCACTGAACACCCTGTGTCATCTTTCTAAACACCCATACATGTGGATGTGGCTTTGTACCCCTTCCTTAAGTCACATTAGGCCTAAATACAATAGACTGCTCAGAAGGAGAAAAGCTTTGAAACTCCATATCTTGCTTATAGGGAGTAAGTGTCTCAAAGTGTTAGTGACAATTGCTGTTATTTTGGAAGCACCTGAACTGAAGGTATCTTTCGATGTCTTTTCTAGAACTACTAGTGGCAACTATTCTGGAATTATTAGCAGACATTGTTGGTTGGGAAATTCCACAGCCATTTTCAACTCCCTTTTTATTGCTGCCTGTAGATACTGGAAAGCTAGGTCCTTGGAGGTAGGTTTGGCCACGTGAGTCAATGAGACATAGGGGAAATCTGTTGTAGAACTTGGAGGAGTGTTTGTGGTTTCCTGATAAAAAGGCACGTATGACGTCCCCTTTTCATTCTTCCTGCTAAAATTCAGACAAAATATCTGAAGCTAGAGCAGCCTTCTTGTGACCATGAGGTGATAAGAACTCACCACACACACACACACACACTCATATACAATAGGCAAACCTTTGAGTGTTGCAGAGCAGAGAGATGGAAAGAGCCTCAGTCCACGAAGGCCCTGTTGAGCTTCATACCTTCTTTTAAGTTAACAGTAGATATCCTTGTAGCTTCAACCAATAGTCATCAGATATTGGTTACCTTCTGCCAAAGGCATTCCCAGCGACTATGTAACATAAGCCTGCATGACAGTTTCAGGAAGGTCGAGACCCTTTTCCTTATAAATATTGATGACTTCCACCCCTTAGTTTGCCAAAGAAGCTATATCAAGTATTTCTGAAGGAGGAGTTTGGCAGTAGATTTGTTTTCCATGAGGCATCATTTTTATATCTAAAATTTGAATTGTGCATTGCTAATGGGCAGTCCTCCCACCCTAATTTTAAATCTTCATACTTTATTCGCTTTAGTCTCTATTGAATTGTAGCAACATTGTTGTCCTTACTACTCTCTTCCACAAAAGAAAGCGAAGTCAGTTTTTTCCAAGTTGGCATAAAAAGCATCCTTAAATTGCTTTTTAAAAGATAAACACAGACAGACATCAGGTAGATTACAACAATGATTACAGCGTAACTACCTGCCTCTTAATATATGCTGCCAAACTGATTTAAAAAAAAAAGGTTAAAAGGGAATCTACCTGAAAACCATACCCTTAGCATAACTTGAAGACAGAGAATGTGCCCAAACTTCAAATAACTGTAAGTGAAAAGAGAAAATTCACCAGTTCCCACCGTGTGATCGCTCATAGTTCTGGCCCATGGCTGGCTTTCTGCAGAGCTCTATGGCAAGCAAAGACAGATAAGAAAAACTTAAAGGAAGACAGAAGAGAAGTTAGCAAAAGGCCCTAAGTTTATTTTAAATCTATTGCCAGAGGGTAGTAGATGCTAAGTCTGAAAATACTAGAAGAAAAAGTTTCTAGGAAGATCAGAGCATGAATTATAAGGAAGGAACTTCAAATTATACATGATTTAGAGGGGTACACATAGTTTAAAAACCATGGTCAAGCCCTATTTAAACAAGTAGGCATGATGTAAAAGGACAGGCAGGGTGTGAAGGAACAGCTTTCAAAACACATAGTTTTGGCAGGGGAGAGAAAACCCAAGCAGGAAGTGAGAAGAATCATTTGGCAATTGGGTAGTCAAAAGGAATACAGAAGAAAGTGGGGATGGAAATTTAGGGTCTTGCAAAACAAAAGAAAATGACAAAATCTAAAAGCTCCCAACTCCTACCACCACTACGGAATTACCTGAACTTTGCTACACTGACAGAAGGTGCCTGCATTAAGTCAGCTCGGGCCACCGTAACAAACACCATAGACTGAGTGGCTTTTAAACAATAGAGATTAATTTTCTCTTAGTACTGGAGTCTGGGAAGTTCAAGATCAAGGTCTGGCAGGGTTCAGCTTCTTATGAGGGCTCTCCTGTTGGCTTGAAGTTAGCTGCCTTCTCACTGTGTCCCCACGTGGCCTTTCCTCAGTGAGTGCGTGGAGAGAGAGAGAGAGATTTCTTCTTCTTTTTGGACTCTACCCATGACCTCAACTGACCTAATTGCCTCTTTAAAGGCCCTCTCTCCAAATACAATCACACTGGGGTTAGGGCTTCAACCTATGAATTTTGAGGGGACATAATTCAGTCCATAGCAATACCATTAATTTAGAAGTCTTGTCAAATGCCCTAATACCATAAAAATGAACAAAAAAGAAAAAAATGAACAAAAAAGTGAAGAAAGCTATGGCAGAAAATCAGGAAATAAAATATATATGAACTGAGGGTAATAGCCCCCTCCAAACAAAACAAGACAAAACATGAAGCACAAAAAACGTAACTAAATATGCTCAGACAAGCTCTTAAGGCTTTAACAAAACACGTTGAATCAAAAATTAAAAAACTAAAAGTAACAATGACCTGAAAACAAGGAGAAATAAAAAGTTGTCTGTGGGTTTTGGAAATAAATAAAAGAAAAAGACAAAATGATCTCATAAAAGAAAAATAAATTACAAGGGGCCCAAGAAAGAGAGAATAGGTTGAAATGAAAATTTGCAAAGAGGCATTGAAAAAGGCAGGGGGAAAAAACCAAGAGGATAAACACACCATAAAGAAATAAGGAAAAATGGTCAGAGAGAAGATAGTGGAAAGGCAAGAGAGGCAAAGAAGGAATAATGTTTGTATTATTGGAGTCCCTGGAGAAGAAAAAGCAAAAACACTGATACAGAGCTAAGATTTAAAACTGTAAAATAAGAAAACTTCCCAGAAATAGAAAAAGACCTGACTTGACCCCTAGTACCTAGGGAAACTAACAGAGAATGATCAACTCCAAGACATGACCTGATAAAGCTGTTATATTTCAAAAACAAAAATAAAATCTTTAAGACCTCCAGGCAAAACGATCAATTAACTTATAAAAACCATTAGACTGACACAGACTTTTCAAAACCAACATATAAAGCAGGGCAACAATGGAGAAACATTTTTTAAAAGAGCAATGAAAGTATGGACCAAGGAAGATATATCCAACCAGGTTGTTCTTTAAGTTTCAAACTATAGAAAAACAGTTTTCAACATACAAGAACTCAGGGAATTCTAAACTCATCAGCTCACTTTGAGGAATTTACTAGGGGGTGAGCTGCAGCCAATCAAGGTATGACTGGGACACTTCTGCAAAAGGACTAATGGTGAGCATATTAAAATATACGTAAGAGAAAAAGTAAGAATGATGGTAGACCATTAATACACAAAATACATACTATGACAAAGTAGAAATAATGCAACTAACGCTGGGAGGAAGAAGATGAATAAAAGAGAAAACAGGAAAAAGTAAGTGCTATATAGGCAATAGGTATGTGTTAAAGGAATTGGAAAACAAACAAACAGGTAAACCAACTAGCAAAAGATTAGATAAATATGAAGTGCAACAACAAGGGTATATACTAGAATAAAAATACAAGCCTTCCTAAATAATAGAAGAAACTTATTTTAAAAAGAAAAGAATTTATAACTTGTAGAGAAGGACACAGAAAATACAGCAATATAAACATAATGATACAATATTAAAGCAGATTTGAGGAAAAAATCAGTCATAGCAGTAAATGCAAGTAACTCATTAATTCATAACACTTTAATTGGCACACAACAGAAGGTCCAACTATAAGCCACATACAAAACTTGACCTAAAACAACCTGATTTGGAAAGGCTGAAAATAAAGGGATAAATAAAAGAATGGCAGACAAATGGAAATCAAGAGATAGTCATACTGATATCAGACAAGGTAGATTTCAAGCCATAAAGCATTAAATGTAACACAGTAGAAAACATTTCTTCTTGTTGGTTTTTTCTTGGCTAGAGTTTTATCAGTTTTATTACTCTTTCCAAAGAACCATCCTTTGGTTTCATTGATTTTCTCTATTGTGTTTCTGTTTGTAATATAACTGATCTCTGTTATAATCTTTATTATTTACTTCCTTTTCCTTGCTTTGAGTCTCATTTGCTCTTCTTTGTCTTAATTATCTAAGGTGGAATCTCAGGTTAGCGATTTTAGATCTTTCTTTTTTCTAATTTATATATTTAATGTTATGAAATTTCCTCTGGCACAGCATTAACAGTGTCCCGACGATTTTGATATGTTGTACTCTTAATTTTATCCAGTTCAAAATACCTTTTTAACTTCCCCCGAGAATGCCTCATGGACCCATGGGATATTTAGAAGTGTGTTGTTTTATTTCTAAATATTGGGTATTTTCCACATATTTTTGTTATCGATTTCTATATAAAAACCATTATAGTCTAAGAACATACTTTCATTATTTCTATTCTTTTAAAATTTGTTAAATTTTGTCTTATGGCTCAGAATATGGTCCATCATGAGGAGTAGTCCATGTGCACTTAGAATGTAAATTCTGCTGTTGCTGGTGAAACATTCTATTCATATCAATTAGGTACAGTTGGTTGATAGTATTATTCAGGCTAGTTATATATTTTCTGATTGTCTGCCTACTTTTTTTTATCAGTTACTGAGAGGGGAACATTGACTTCTCCAACTCTGAGTATGGATCTGTCTGCAGTCCTTTCAAATTGATCAGTATATTTGCCTCATGTATTTTGAAGTTCTATTTTTAGGTATAGAAACATTTAAGATTGTTACGTCTTCTTGAAGAGTAGACTTTTTATCATTATGTAATATCTCTTTTTATCCCTGATAATATTCTGAAGTCTCCTTTGTCTGAAATTAATATAGCTTCCCCTTAGTTAGTGGCTTCATGTTATATCTGTCTCTATACTTTACTTTTATTTATTTATTTTTTAACATTTTTTATTGATTTATAATCATTTTACAATGTTGTGTCAAATTCCAGTGTAGAGCACAATTTTTCAGTTATACATGAACATACATATATTCATTGTCACATTTTTTTCTCTGTGAGCTACCATAAGATCTTGCATATATTTCCCTGTGCTATACAATATAATCTTGTTTATCTATTCTACAATTTTGAAGTACCGTCTATCCCTTCCCACCCTCCGCCCCCTTGGCAACCACAAGTTTGTATTCTATGTCTATGAGTCTGTTTCTGTTTTGTATTTATGCTTTGTTTGTTTTTTTGGGTTTTTTTTTTGTTTTTTTTTAGATTTCACATATGAGCGATCTCATATGGCATTTTTCTTTCTCTTTCTGGCTTACTTCACTTAGAATGACATCCTCCAGGAGCATCCATGTTGCTGCAAATGGCGTTATGCTGTTGGTTTTTATGGCTGAGTAGTATTCCGTTGCATAAATATACCACATCTTCTTTATCCAGTCATCTGTTGATGGATATTCAGGCTGTCTCCATGTCTTGGCTATTGCAATTATTGCTGCTATGAACATTGGGGTGCAGGTGCCTTTTTGAAGTAGGGTTCCTTCTGGATATATGCCCAGGAGTGGGATTCCTGGGTCATATGCTAAGTCTGTTCCTAGTCTTTTGAGTAATCTCCATACTGTTTTCCACAGTGACTGCACCAAACTGCATTCCCACCAGCAGTGAAGGAGGGTTCCCTTTTCTCCACAGCCTCTCCAGCATTTGTCATTGGTGGATTTTTGAATGATGGCCATTCTGACTGGTGTGAGGTGATACCTCATTGTAGTTTTGCTTTGCATTTCTCTGATAATTAGTGATATTGAGCATTTTTTCATGTGCCTATTGATCATTTGCATGTCTTCCTTGGAGAATTGCTTGTTTAGGTCTTCTGCCCATTTTTGGATTGGGTTGTTTGGTCTATACTTTACTTTTAACCTATTCATTTATTTATATTTCAAGTGGGTTTGTTATAGACATAAGGATACATATGAGTGCTAAAAGTCATAATTCATAATAAAGATATATCATTTATGATTATTTATGCATCAAATAAGACCTCGATCACCTTCATGAAGAAAAACTACATAAGATGACACTAATAATGGGAGACTTTAATAAACCACTCCCAGTACAAAAAAAGACGAAGTGGGAAAACTAAGTAGGTAGAAAGAAGACCTAAACAACAGAATCAGTTGGGTGGATTTTATGGATATATTGAATTCCCTTATAATAGCAAATACACATTATCTCAATAAATCGTGGCACAGGCACGATATTGACCAATACTGGAAAGCAAAGAAAATATCAGTAACTGCCATAAAATAAAAATATAACAAGCAACACTCTCTAGTTACAGTGTAATTAGACATTGTTAACAAAACAAAAAATAAAAAATTCTTTTCAATCTGAAATTAAGAAAACCTTCTATTAAACAACTCTTGAGTGAATAGACAGTGAAAACTGACATTACAGAGTTAAAATAATAAAATAACTACATTGAAACACTACATTTCAGAATCTATAGAAGGCATTTGTAACAGTGATCAGAGAAAAATTCACTACACTATACATTTTTATCAATAAAAATGAGAACGAAAATAAAATAAATGCTTAGCTCAAAAAAACCCCAGAAAAAGAAATAAAAGCAAACCCCTCAAAAGTGAACAAGGAAAAAAATTAGTAAAGTTAAAAACAGAAATTTACGAAGCAGAGAATAGAAAAAGAGTAGACATAATAAATCAGTATCATTGGAGGTTATTATCTTAAAATCATCAAAATAGTTAAATCAATAACTAAAGGGGGAAAAAGGAGAAAGTAAAATTGTACAAAACCAGCAATGAGAAGTGGAAATCTAAATAAAACCGAATATATTACTTTTCAGACCTATGTAAATACACTTGAAAACCGAAATGAAATGGATGATTTCTTATGAAGATTCAGGTTACTAAAATGAGCTTTTTCATCTTTTGATTTAGAAAGCTTAAATCTTAAATAGAATGAGGAGAGGAATTTTAAGGATTTATCACCCCCTCTAAAAAAAATCCACAAAACACCAGGCCCAGATGATTTTACAGGGGAATTCTACCAAAGTTTCAAATACTGGTTTGTCCCAATGTGCTATAAATTATTCCTGAGTATTGAAAAGGAAGGAAAACTTTCCAGCTCCTTTTATGAAGTGACTATGACATGGATACGTAAATCAGATGAAGGCAATATTAGGAAACTAAAATAGAGAGCTGCATCACCCATGAATAATAATGCAAAAATACTGAATAAAACACTAGCAAACAGAATCCAATACCATGTTATGAAAATAATGTACCATGACCACATAAGATTTATTCCAGGAATGTAAGTTTGGTTCAATAATAGAATATCCATTAATCCAGTTTATTAAGAGATGTAGGGGAAAAAAATCATACGAGAACCTCCATAGATGCTGAAAAAAGCCTTTGACAAAATTCATTATCCATTTGTGAAGAAAACACTGAAGAAACCAGTAATTTAACATGTGACAAAGGTGTTACCTCAAATCATTTGGGTAAAGATGGGATATAGATGGACTTTTTCATAAGTATTTCTGGGAAAACTGGGAAATCTTTTGAAAAAAAGATTAATTATATCCTCATCTCACATAAAAGACATGAACAGACTCTAAATGGATTGGGATCCAAATGTCAAAAATGATCCCATGCAAGCACTGGAAGAATATTAGGCAAATTCCTCTTTATGCTTGAGGTAAGGAATGCCTTTCTAAATACAACTCAAAATCCAGAGGCAATAAAAGAAAAGATCAATTACTTTGATGACATACAATCAAAAAAAAAAATGGCAAAGAACACTGTAAACAAAGTCAAAGATAAAAGGCAAGCTGGGAGAAAAATATTTGCAATGTCTACCATAGAAAAAAAGGCTTATGTCCTTATTATATAAAGAACTCTTAAAAATTGAGGAACAAGCTACCAAGAAGCCAAAATAATAATGGAAAAAAGACATGAACAGACAATTCACACACACACACATACACACACACACACACACACGCATGCACACTTCCTAGCTCTATCTATAGAGAGGATCTAGGAGCAATGATACCCCAGTAGCAATGAGCTTTGCTCCTGAGCTACTCTACAGATCTTGGTTTCTAAATACCTTGCTCACACAAAAGGAATCAGGGATCCTCAAAGAAGTGGGTGATTCCAGAGCTAGGGCAAAGAAAATACAAGACAAGCCTGGAACATCTTGTGATGACTAAAAATAAAGAAGTGCTCCGAAAGGATGGTGCAGGTAAAAAGGAAAATAGGTTTCAAACTGAAAGTGCCCCCAATGGCCAAAGATGGAACCGTCTGAGAAAGGAAATAAATAACAGTAGTATTGGATTATAACTCATAAAATAAGTATGCAGAAGTCCATGCATGGTATAAATAATTCAATAAATGGGAGAGCAGCTCTTCCTTAGGGAACTGTGTCAGTTAATCAATGCAGAAGAAAAGAGGGAAATAGAGAATCACCATGAAAACACCACAGTAATAATTGTTGCCGGAGAGTCCACTGATGGAGGTTAAAATTAGTGGGCCAAAATTTGAGGAGAAACAGATTATTTCCATAGTCTTCAAGTATCTTCCCCCAAGGTAGTTATTAATTACAAGGGGAAAAAATGATTACTTAATCGTGTAGAAACTCAGCAGACACTTTAAACAGGTGATCATAGTTAGCATCACTAGCGATAACACGTTAGCATCTTGAATCCCAAGATATCATGCCCTGAGAAAGGTTCAGTATTACATGATATTCTTGCTAGAAATGCATAACCTCAATCTAACCATGAGAAAACAAGACAAACCCAAATTGGAGGATATTCTCAAAATAAGTCATAAGTACTCTTCAAAAATATCAAGGTCACGAAGGTCTAGGAAAGACTGAGGGACCGTCACAAATTGGAGGAAATTAAGGTGACAGGATATCTAAATGCAATGTGAGGTCCCAGATTGGATTCTTGAACAGAAAAAATGACATTGGGGGGAAAAGTGACATGTGAATAATTTCTGTAGTTCAGTTACTAGTATTGTGCTAATTTTAATTTCCGGTTTTGATCACTTTAATATGGCTATATAAGATGTTAACATTAGGGGAAGCTGAGTGGTGGGTATATAGCAGCTCTCTGTAGTACTTTTGTAATTGTTCTGTATGTCTAAAATCATTTCTAAATAAAAAGAAAAAGGAAAAAAGGACAGACAAAAAATACCTCTCTTTCTGAAGCTATCATTCTGATGGGAAAAACAGGAAAAAAGGATAAATACAGTAATATAAGTTAGAAAAAACTGAGCCTACCCTTGTAGGAAATAAAGGGAAAACCTGCGGTAACGCACGGTCTTAAGCCTTTTCTGGGATAAGCAGACTTAAATTTCTTCACGTTGATACTTTCTGATTGCAGACTTGAGTTGCTGCGCAGTTATTTTAGGAATCTTTGCTGAGTTTTCGGTATTAATATGAATATATGGTGCTCTAAACAGTTTGAATCAGGTGTGACAAGGACATTGTTCCTGGCTTCCCCCACCTTTATCAGCTTCTTTGATGGAGTCTTCCTGAGATCCATTGTCCTTTCCACCTCTTCTTCCCAGGATGTATCTCACTGAGGCCCTTGCTCCTAATTTACATCCCTTAGAGAGAAGGAGGCAGGTTGTTGATGTCCAGTGGGGATTGGCCCCGGGGGCTTCTGAGGAGACCCTAGCCCAATCCAACCACAGAAGTAAGCCTTTTTAAATGAAAGTTTATTGAAAGTTTGTTTTTCAGTTTAAAAGGTAATGCAGGAGAATTATAAAAAAAAAATTGGAAAACACAGAAATGTAGAGAAAAAAAGATCATCCAAATGTCACTCCCTCACCGCCCTCCAGAGACTACTATTTACTTTTTGGTGCATTTGCTTCTAGTCTTCTTCCTTTGCATCTGTTTTGTGTAGTTCTGATGATACTGCTTATATAATTGTGTAATATCCATTTTACCTTCAGAAAAAGAAACTCACTTTTGGATTATTATAAATATTTTATAAACACAACTCATGAATGAATACTGTTTCTTCACATGGCTGTGGACCCAAGCCCTCCCCTATTTTTGGATATTTCATTTGGAGGACTTACATCTGCAGGATGCCAACTATGGGTGAGGCAGAGGAATGAGTACTGGGCTTGAAGCAGGAGTCATGGGTTAGAATTTTGACTCTGTTCCTTATAAAGCTTTCAAACTGTGTTCTGCTCGTCTTCCCTCTCTGATCTTTTTTTGTTTGCTGAAAAATGCCATAAATCGATCTATAATCCTCAAGGTTCCTTGCAGCTTTAGCATTCCATGATTAGAACATCTTTTTAGCTAAAAGTTTCTGTGAGGTTTTCAGCCATTTCCCAAATTGTATACATCCGTGTATCAATATTGATACTGATACTGACATGTTGTTACATCAGAGTTTATTTAGGATGTATTTGTGTGGCTCAAAGTGCCAGGTAATGCTACCCACCATAGTTTTTGTTTCATCAGCAGGCACACTCTTTGGCACCTGGGAACTGTAAAAAAAGACTTTTAGAAGTTTTATGTATTCTCCCTGCTTGTATAGAAATCCTCAGTTTATATATTACACCAGGTCCTTAACTAATGGACTTACTGTGAGAAGTTTGTTCCTTATTTTATGATTATCTTCAAGTCTCGTGGAGACTGTGAACTTCTTGTCTCTATAAACTGTCCTGATACTTGTTCAACCTTAGAAAATGTTAATTGTGAACACAATTCTTACAGAAAGTTTCAATCATCATTTTATCAGTGAACTTTGAAAAATTACACTTTGGTGAGTGTGTAGATTCTAACTGGCTACTTGGAGGCTTATTAATACAGGTTAATGAATCTGTAAAAAAAAAAAAAACTCACTAAAAATGTGCTTTTGATTGAAGGCAGATACTCTAACCCAAACTGTGGCGTGTGAAAATGGAAGGAAAATACCAGGTATCATGTCCATCCTTCACTAGCTCTTGAATATGAGATCAAAAGATTTTTTTTTAAAGATTTTCTTCACACACACCACATTTGTCTCTCATGCTTTGCTTATCTACCTCAAATGCAGAGAGAGAATATGGCTGCCGTTTGGTCTGGGCAAAACATTTGCCCAAACATAATTCAGCAAATCAGAAGGGGTAGGGAAAAATTCTATTCTGATACAAATCAGCGGATGGATTTGGGGACACAGAAAACAGCCTGCATATAGGCCCTATATTGGCAAGATTTTTATAACCCACAGATGCCATGTAAAGGATACCATGTTGGAGAAGACATACATCTATTAATGAGGTTGATGGAAAATGGAAGTACGGCCAGAACATTTCCCTCTCCAGAGCCTGTGGCTTTGCTTTTGGTTTTATTCTTTAATTGAGAACTGCTTTGGCACTTTACACCCAATAGAGCCAGTATAATTCATTCCAGGAAGGCTGGCTTTCAATAAGGTGAATTGCATGTCTTGTCTAATTAGAGCTTACCATTTTCTCTTTTCAAGCATTGCTATGGGGCAAAGTGCTGCCATAACTTGGGACCTTTTGGAACTTAATGAACACTTGCTGACAATTATTGACTAGAGAGACTATCACTTTACACCCAATAGAGCCAGTATAATTCATTCCAGGAAGGCTGGCTTTCAATAAGGTGAATTGCATGTCTTGTCTAATTAGAGCTTACCATTTTCTCTTTTCAAGCATTGCTATGGGGCAAAGTGCTGCCATAACTTGGGACCTTTTGGAACTTAATGAACACTTGCTGACAATTATTGACTAGAGAGACTATCAATCCTCAAAAAGAAAACCAAAACCGAAACCAAAACATCAACAATTATCTTATAGACCCTTGGGTGGAAATTTGCATATTTCTCCAAAGGTTAAGATTTTCCTTAATTAATAGGTCAAAGAACAAGTATTTTATGATGTAATTAAGAATGATTCAAGATGTGATGGTTTAAGATGTTAGGATTGCATGATTTGGGTGTGTGACTGAGACTTAGGGGACCTGGTTATGGTTCTGACTCTGATATAAGTTGCTGTGTGATCTTCCTGAGCCATTTGGACCTCTGTTGGCATAGAGATAGTAGGGTTCCTGGTGGTGCTGATATTCTGTGATTCTATGATATAGAAAACCAAGTGCTGGCAGAAAAGAACAAGGTGATCTTGGAGACATCATCCTGCTGATAAATTTAAATTTAAGTAATGTAATGTCATGATCTGATAAGTAGAGTCAGGAAGTGTGGGGAGTTGACATAAGGATGACTGAGGCTCAAGTGTGATGCCTCGAAGTGCAGCTTGGTCAGGGATGTGGCTCTCTTCTTGGCTATAGTCTCTCAGAAGTCAGTGAAGGAACTTTGCATTGGAAGATATCTTTTCATTGGATCCCTTATAGCAAAGCTAAGAAGACCATCAGGGGGACCTACTTTCCCCTTCACAGTAGATTATGTTTTCATTTGCAGTGGATCCAGAGGCATCTGATTCATTGAGTTAGTTGTAGGTTTAGGGGAGAAAGAGCCTAAGAGGGGCCATTGGGTAAGTGATCTAAAGCCTTCTCAGCCACGCATCTGCAGTAGTCCAGGCCCACCCTGAGTCTCTCCCCCATCATCCTGATCTGCTTCAGTTGCCATGAAAGGAGGAAGCAGCAACCACCGAGTGGCAGGGCAACATGGCCTCTTTGGAGCAGCCATTCCTGGGAGGTCAGGTGATTAAGCAAAATTTCCCCAGACTGAGGCCTCTGCTCTCCCTTCCCCCGTGGAACAACCAGACTGATTGTACTGCTGATCCATCCCTGAAGCTTTCAGTTACCAGATGAATAAATTCTGGGGATCCAATGTACAGAGATGTAACATACAGATCGAATGGTAACCATAGTTAATAATATCATATTGTATACTTGAAATTTGCTAAGAGAGTAGATTTTAAGTGTTCTTACCACACACATACACAAAATGGTAACTGTGGGAGGTGATGGATGTGCTAATTAGCTTGATTGTGGTCATCATTTCAGGATATATACGTATATCAAACTATCACTTTGTGCACCTTAATATATACAAATTTTGTCAATTACACCTCAATGAAGCTGAAGAAAAGAGCAGTTCAAAGCTTGAGAGACTTACCAATGCATTCTGCCTTCTGAAAATAGAAAGTCAGAGCAGCTAGAAGTTTACTTGAGGCAGTCATTTCTTCTATAGCCATTGCTAATGATCTGATTGTTAACAACTTAATAGAAAAATAAAATTTCACATGATGCTAAGAACCAGGAAGCTTTACACAAAGACACTGACTTAAAACTCTTCTGAAAGTTTCAGTACGAAAATCAGTGATCTGAACCCCCTCCAAAAGATGATTACCACAGAAAAAGAAGTTTAAACTTCTTAATATTATTTTGACAGCATCAAAACTTGCAACTTATTAACCAGGTTCTGGGACCCTTGACCATTTACCAGACAAACAAACAAAAACAAAAAATCCCCACTACAAACCAAGGAAAACTCTACAAGCACAGCCAGTGCATTTAGCACACCTGATCTCAGCTGATGGAGAAGACTGAGAGATGGCAGCCCTAGGAATGGTGAGGGAACACATTTTTATGCGGCTTTTTACCATTTACAAAGCGCTTTCATACACATTAGGTTTCCTCTCTGGCCACTGGGAAAATGCTTGACTTCCCTCTGGAATCCAGCCCTTCAACCCTGCAGAGTGGGCTCTGGAAGAGACTCTTGGCAGCCAGCCTGCTGAATGGGTTTATGAAGGCAACCCAGGGACAGGGCTCTGTGCTCCAGGAAGCAGAGTTCTCCATCGCCGCTTCAGGAATGGAGATGATTGATCTGGGTAATCGAGGTGAATCTTCACTTTACCTTTCTCATCATTATAAATTACCAATCTGCATTTAGTCATGGACTCGGAGGTTGTGTAATGGGACTTCAAATCAAGAAGACATAGAATGTCAGAGCTGGAGTGTTTCCAATCCCCTGAATTTATAGACAAGGGAATGGAGCCTTCGAGAAGTTAGGAGAGAAAGCCATAGATTTGCAGTCCCCCAGCTGCACAGTCTTGCACTGGAGAGAATTCCTCAGGACGCCTCCCAGCCCACCACCATGCACTCCCACACAGTCAACTAAAGAGGTATCTTAGCCCTAGATTCCTAATCTCCAGGAAAAAGACCCATCTGAGTCTCCTTAAATGATGAAGCAAGAATTACTCCACCATCTTCTTGCTTCCTGTTGCCTATCTGGCTGACTTTCTTTAATATGAGGGCATGGCTCAGCCAACTGCCTTCCCCCAGTTCAGCCACAGTTGAGATCAGGGAAATTGCACCACGACAGTTTTTTTTTTTTTAAATCCAACAGTAAACTGATGCCACTGCTGTCCCAGACTCCCAGGATGCTGGAGTTCACTGGAGCAGCCTTGGGACTATAAAATAATGTGGTCCGTGGAACCAGCACCAGACTTGGTGCCTAGATGATGGTGTCCTGGCCTCAGCTGCTCAGCTCTACCACCTTGTGACCTTGGCCAAGTCACTTAACTTATTTCCTCAACTGTCAAATCGAGATAATGGTCCCTTCCTTGCTGACTTTCCCTGGGCTACAGTGAGATGAAACCCTTTGTGAAGACGGAATGGAGGCTGTGGGGCAACATGTGCTTTGGCAGCAAACAAACTTGAGGACAACGCCTGGCAAGTGCTCAGCCTCTTCAAGCCTCAGTTTCCTGTTGCAACATAGGTATAATAGTAGTACTGACCTCAGAGAAACATGGTGAGGTGTGAATGAAATAATGTTTGTAAAATGCTGAGCACCCTGTCTGGCAAGTAAAAAGGCTCAATCAGTGTTATTTCTGTTTACTGTTATGCTAAATATGTACAAGGAATCATAGCAATGCACCATCTAAAATGAAAATAGCATCAAGTTCAAGTACTGTGAACCTAGTTAAGCAGTTGATTGACATAAAACTATATGGTGTTTGATGTTTAGGATCCAGTAGAAACCCAGGGACTTTGGAAGATCTCTGGAATGGGGTCATTGTCTACAATAATCAGGAAACCCAAGAGGAGAGTCTTTTGGTTGGGATTCATGATTGAGATCCAAAATTCAAAATGGTAGAACCAGAAGTTGTGAAAAAAAATTACATGTAGATATTCATGAGATGCATTCTAAGTTGAGAGAATTGTCCCAATCCAATGTGAAATCAACTCCTGAGATCACCACCTTCAAGGAGGCTGGTTGGATAGACTTGCTATGTGTCAGATCTTGCACGAGGCTATGATGACAGAGACTCCGGTTCTGAGAGCACTGACATGAAACAAGTAAGGATGGACGTTCTGAAGTTAGAAAGGATTGAAATGTGCCTTCCACAAGGATCATCCTGGATACTGTGGCCCATGTACGGAAACTGCCCCAAGCTCAGAGTCAGCGTTGGTCCATTCCAGCCAGACCTACGACAGCACCAGGCTGCTCCACCAGAGGGAGAGCCACAGTGATGGAAGCTGATGTTTCCCAAGGGAGCCCATGGAGTTCTTTCACAATCTGCCTCAGATGAGCTGGAACCTTGATCGATTTCCTCCTGGATAGTAACTCAGCCTGACTGCACACACCAGGTCAGAAACAAACGCTTAATATTGTAAGTCAAAATCTGAGGTATGACAGGGTGACACATTGTATCACATGCTGTCAATCTGTTCATTTCCCGGAACTGACATGCACAGTGAAACTTTCTTAAATTAATCTTAATTTGTAGACACTATCTACCAGACCCTGCATGACAGTGCCTTTACTACAACTCTAAGAATGGAGGATTTCAAATTCTTTGAAAGATTCATGCCCAGAGACTCCAAATTAAACTCCTTTAAATGTACTTCAAATCAAAAAACCTGCTTTAGAAAGTCTGAGAATCAGCAGTTCTATACAATTGAGCCTCTTAGAATGATTTCTGATTTCATACTTCAGGAGATTGGGTCATGGAGTCTCAGTTTTGATGCTCTCCTCTCTGCAAAGACAGCTTGCTGTTGGCCTAGTGGTCCTCCAGTAGGTCTCTGAATGGAGGAGATTGGTGGGGTATGGAGGGGCCCTCAACAGAGAGAATGGGAGAAGCCAACAGAGAGAGGTGGGCCCAAGGGTAGAGGTTGCAACTTCTGAAATATTGGGTTGAGCTGAGAGCTGTGTTGTTAGATCAAAGAGGCTCTTTTCTGGGCAAAGCCAGGACCACAGGTTGGCCCACAGCAATCTTCCACCTTTGCTAAGATGCCCCAGGGAGTGGAAAGGGAGGGAAGCAACCTGACCCCAAGGGACTCGATGGTGGAGCATGCAGTCTGACAGCCGCAGTTGGCTCTGATTCCAGAGAGCCTTCATACCTCCTATGGCAACCTGCTTTCCCTTCCTTCCTGCCAGTGTGACAGAGGAACAGGGCTTGGATGCATATCTGAGGATTCACTGAAAAGCCCAGTTCTAAGGCTCCTGGCTCCATCTGATCAGGGATGGGCAGGAGGAGGAGGGCAGAAGGTGAAGCTTCTACCCTGCCCAGGAGCTGATGCTCAGACAGTGAGCGAGTGCTGGGCCTGAGGGCCAGCCTGGCCCCTTCAGCGCTGCCTTTCTCATCTTTATCCTTGTTCCAGGAGGGTGACTGAGGGTGGGAGCTCCTTCTGCCAGCCCAGCCTTCCAGCCCAGCCTTCCCTCTCGGATTTGAGCTCCGGAAGGGAAAGCCCCAGCCCCTCTTTTGAAGCTGCAGCCGGCACCACTTGTCTCTTCTCTCTTTCCCGCAGGGACTTCTGTTCCAAGTGCCGCTTCTTGCTGGCTCCCTCTGCTTCTGCTTGGTCTTCCCGCTGATTGGGAAGAAAGTGCACCAGTGGGGTGATGGGGGTCTGGAACTCTTAAAGGAGCAGCTTTATTTCTGTTGGAAATTTATTTACCCAGCGCATGATATTTTTTTCTCTTTCCCCAATCAATGTAATCTGGCAAGAAAAGTGAATCAGATACAAAGTGACCATAATCACCATTTAAATGTTAATTGTAAATGTTCTGGTTTTCCTCTAAAGATTTTCAAGCAGATCAAGCACTAGCCCTGGTGACAATCATTATTAGCAATCAAATCCAATTCGAGGATCATTTACTAAGTGAATTAAGTTTGGGGGCCACGGATCTGAGCAGGGCAGTCCCTGCTGCCTCAAGGGCTCAGAGTCTAGGGCTGAAGACTGGAACTCCACCAGTTAAGAAGGCACAGAGATAATCTGAAAATCCCTGGCATCATTTTTGCCAATAGCTCTTTTGCCCTGGAGTCTTTGACTGAGGAGTTTATAAGTAGCCAAATTGACAAGGCAATTTGAAATGCAATCTTCCCTTGGCTGCCCATTGGTTGACTCGAAGTCAGTTAACTAGCATTTGTTTAGAACTTAGCCCTATGCAAAATAAATAAACAAAGCAAAGCTTCATCAGCTGCCAGGGTTGCAGTATCTCAGTGTCTTGTTTCTGTATGTTAGTGATGTGCTTTTTTTCCCATACAAAGAATGCGAGAGACCAAACTCTGGGCCCCTGCAAGCTCAGATTCTGAAGTCACTCACCTCTTGGAGCTGTAGCACCTTCTGCTGGATTCAGCCCTGCCTAACCCGGCTTCCCAGATTCTCGGTTCTAATCTCGGTTCTCCCTTTAGAAGAAATGTCAGATCTTGGGCAAACGAACTCAGTCTCAGTGCCTCCCGAAATGCCAGAACGCGGTCCCGCCCCTTCCGACACCGCTTTCTCGCATCCGAGGCCGGGAAACCTTTCCCCAAAGACTTCACCTAAAGGGATCCGCCCGGTCCTGGACCACCAGTGGAGGCTGAAGGGAGGGAGAGGCTGCACGCGGAGGGACACAGACTCTCTGGCCAGAAGTGAGAGAGGCAGCGGGTGGGTGGGAGAGTGGGACACACTCAGTGTATTTCCCATTTCGCAGAGGAGGAAAGTGCGGAAGCCTTCTGCCCAAGGCACGAGGTGGCTGTGCGGGGAAGGTGATAGTGCAACCCAGTTTCCCAGCCTCCCAGTCCCGAACCCAAGGACCGCACCGGGCCGTCATTTGTGCCTACCCTTGCAGCCTACGGAATCCAGGGCCCAGAGCATGCGGGCCTACTAGGTGCGCGACGCGCCCTTCAGCCCTGCACTGTACTGCCGCATGCCTGGCCGGCCTTGGTGCGGACATGCGGCGCCGCGGGGACGGTGAAAGTGACCGCCTTCTCCTTCTTGGCCCCGAGTGCTCTGCGCTGCGGGCCCGAGGGATGCTCGGGCCTCGGGCCCACCAAAGTTTGCTCCTGCACTCGGGGCCCGGAGGAGCGTCCCCAGGCAGGGACTGCGCGCGCCGCAGCGGGGGTCGACCACCATCCCCGCGGCAGTTTGTGAGCTCTTTTCTGGTTCTGAACCGTAACTCCCAGTGGTCGGAGTAGCTGGGGGTTCAGAGAGAGGGTCTCCTTCCTAAAGCCTGCTTCCTGGCCCCTCCGGCCACCCTCCCGCATCCCTGCAACTGCCCCTCCGGCCGGGACCCGAGCCCGGGTCCCCAGCTCTGCGGCCGCTCCCACCAGCTGATTTTGCCAGAGGGGGTTCCCATGCGGCGCGGGCGGGCAGGGGGAGCCCCTGCCAGATCCGAGGATGATAACGTGCCGGCTCCATGTCGCGGCTTCGGGCTGTCCA
This sequence comes from Camelus bactrianus, assembly GCF_048773025.1. NCBI lineage: Eukaryota > Metazoa > Chordata > Mammalia > Artiodactyla > Camelidae > Camelus > Camelus bactrianus. The sequence goes on from NC_133546.1 coordinate 92,054,487, forward strand.
GGCTCCGCCCCCTGTGAGTGCGTAAGTGTGTGACGCTGCCGCTGTCCCGGCCGCCGCCGCCGCCGCCCCCGCCGCCCCGGAGCGCAGGACCCGGTACCTCCAGCGCCCGCCGCCGCCGCCGCAGATGCGGCCTGGGCACTTTTAGCTGGGCGGGAGGGCCGGAGAGCCGGGCCGCCGAGAGCTGCGAGCGAGCCGCGCCGAGAGCCGCGCAGACCCGCCGCGAGCAGGGACGGACGCCCGCCCGCCGCCGCCGCCGCCGCCGCCGCCGCCGCCCGGCCGCTGTGGATCTATTCGACTTTTTCAGGGACTGGGACTTGGAGCAGCAGTGGTAGGTGTTGATTTTTTCCTTTCTCCTTTGCTGCGCAGGTCCCCGGGCCGGGGCTGGGCTTTTCGCCTTTGTTAAGAGGAGCCGGGGGTTGGTGGGGGCGCCCCGGACGCCCTCCTACTTGCTCTTGGCCACCTCTGGCCCCGGCCTTCGCGACTCCTCGGTCGGGTGGCCCGGGTGGGGGGAGGTGCGGCCCGGGGGAGAGATGCAGGTCCCGAAAGCGTCGCTTGGCACTCCAAGTCCAAAGAGTTGCATTTGGCCCAAATCGGATCCGGTGCTGCCCGGGGGCTGAGCCGCGCGACCTCCGCCGGGATTTTCTCCCGGAACGGCTCGCCGGGCGGCCTCCCAGCGCACCGAATGCTGCCTGCCCGAAATACCCCAACTTTCCAGGTGCCCAGCGCCGGCGGCCGGCCGAGGGGAGCGGGCAGTGGCAAGGTGCCACCGGCGGCCCTCTGCTTCCTCGGCGGCCACCGCCCCCGCCGCCACCTCGGTCCCCGCACGGCGCGGCGCACACACCTTCCCTTCCACCCGCTCCGGCCGCGTTCCCCGCACTCGGGCGCTGAGGGGCGGCTTCGGGGGCCACCGCGCGAGGGACCCCGGGTCCGGGGCAACTTCGACGTTTGGCTTCCAAGACTGAGGGGTTTTGAAGTTGGCCCCTAAAGTTGGCCGCTCCGACGTCAAGGCACATTTAATTAGCGGTCGGGCCCCTGTCCGCCCCCCCCTGGGAGGCAGCCGCAGGTTTGTGAAATGGGCAGCCAGCTCGGATTCAGAGGTTTAGTCACCTCTTCCCCAAATGTCGTCAACTTGTTGCTGAGAGGTTTTTGAAAGATGGTGCAGAGGTGGCTTGGGAGCCGGAAAGTTGTTGCTCTGCGTGATGTGCGCGCGCGTGTGCATAAATAGTGATGTACACATGTATTAACTTGTGCAGAAACTTCACCTCCTGCAGCAACGTTATCGTTGTTAATTTGTCAGAACATTTTAACGTTATCAATTTGCCCCCACAGCCGACAGAATTAGATGGGGTGGGGGTGGGGGGATGAGGCGCGGCGGTGGCGACTTAGAATTGCACTCTTGACTATTGCCTTTTAAAATGTGGTTAGAATAATCTATAGTACCGACCGACAGTGCGAAATCTTTTGCAGTGTTAAACTAGTGGCAACCGTTAACTATGAATGCTGTGTATTTTTACAAGGATTTCCCTTGCTGATGTGATATTTTAGGCAACTTCCTTCTTTAGAAAAGGGTCATACTCTCAGCCAATAGCTTCATTATGCCAATCATGACTCCTTTAGTTGCAAATCCAAGATAATCAGAACTTAAATACATTTTATTTTACAGCAATTCCGGATAAGTCCTTGAAGCCACAAATTATGCTGTATCAGTATTAATCTGTAAGGCATTTTTGATACCATGCAGGGTTTTATCAGCTTTGTAGAAAAACATGTTACATTTTTTAATAACCACGCTGTTGTTATTTAAAAGTAAAGATCACAATAAAATTACTGTTCTATTATATTATGCTCCTGCACTCAGCCTTTACTCTGCCTCACTAATTTATTTTGCAGGCAACTGATAACCACAGCATTACTATTTGCATACAATTTGCCTAATGTATGGTGTGGGTAACATCATTAACAGACATTGTTATAATTGATTTTGTGGGTGTAGTTCAAATGTTAAACATATATACAAGGCATTAAGTTTTTAAAAACGTGTTTATTTTATTATTTTAATTTCAGTTTAATCTTAGGCACATGCAATTGCATATTTAAAGGGGGTGGCCTGTTAGATTGGATTTCTTTTTTCAGAAAGATACTCCTCCTCTTCCCTTTTTGGAGACTATCTTTTATTATATTAAGGAAAATGCAAAACCTCATTTCCTCCAGATCCCTAAATATGCCACATCAGTCAAGAAACATGTAGACTTGGACACTCTGTAGATATTATGTGAAATATCAATGAATTAGTATAACACGTCTGCATAATTAAGCCGGCCTTTTCCCTCTGTGCACACGTTGCAGGAAAATTTCTCCTTACTGTTTGATTGTGAAGGGCAAGCTTCCTTATGCATCTGTGTTTGTAAACATTTGTTATGTGGTTGTGCATCTGTGTTTTGTACACCCCTACAGAGAAAAGGAACATAAATGTGAATAGTGGATGAACTAAAAAGCTTGCCATTGCCTTAAATAGAAATCTGTACCTTTCCAAACTCTCTATGGACATCCAGAGCATGCCAATTACATGTTCATTATATGTTTACTTCCCCTCCTGGGGAGTAAGCAATTGCTTAGAATGATGGCATGCCTCACTCCCCACCCCTCAACCCACCAGGAGGTCCTAGGAAGAAAAAGGCTAAAGAACAAACTCATCTTCCAAGACCTCCTGAAGAAAGACTTTACATTCACCGGCATTTGTGTTATTTGCAAACACTAGGCTATAGTAAACAAAAAGTGCGTGCCCATTTAGCAACATACACATTTGTCAGGAAGAATGTGAATGGAAAGGATGGGGCACGGGGGACCTGCAGTGGGGCTGTGCCGAGGCTGGGGGTCTGGAAGTGCTCCGTGCCTGACGCAACAGACCCCAGAATTTCATACACCGTGAGAAGATCTTAATGGGTTATGCTCTGGACTCGATTAACGGGCCAAAGCTCCTGTTCTTTCAGATTCTTGGGTGAATGAGCAATGTTCACCTGCATCTGAATTTCACATGAACCAGTCTGTGAAAGAAGAGGGAGGCGCAGATGGCTGTGGGCACCAAAGACACCACTTGCTCTTAAAAAAAAAAAAAGGAAAAATGATAAGGAAAACATCTATCGTTTAAATCATCCCATAGACTTATCTGTGGTAACATGGGAAATGAATTCTTGAGGTATCTGGGGATCACGTGGCTTGATTTGGACTTGTTTACCAGCAAGGAGGATGTCATGAGTCCCCTTTTCAGGGGATGGGGTGGAGAGCGAAATCTGAGGGGCCTTTCAGCCCTGTGAGTGCCCCTCCCCTGTTGATTAGGTGTTGCTTTTTGATAGACCTAGGTTCTGTGTGGGGGTGCTTGTCTCATTTTCATGATTAAAGAAGAAGGGAAGAAGAGAGGAAGGAAGGAAGGAGAGACAGATACAGGAAGAGGCAAATTCTAAAAAACAAAAAGGGAAAAGGAAACCACCGTAATAGCAAAAATCACAATGCTCAAAAGCCTGGTAAAAATTGTAGTGAAGCAGTTGTGACAGGGGCCGACTTCTCACTGTGAAGGCCGTGGGCCGGCATCATTGGTGTGTAGTTTTTATGTGATGCTCACAAGTAGCCTAATTAGAGGCGAGCTTGCAAATGGGCAGTTATACAGGAAGAGACTTAAACTCACTAAACTGTTATATAAATAGAAAGTTCAAAGGTCTGAGTGGGGCTGTCCGGGCTGGGAAGGGCCCATGTGTGGGCCAGGCTTCTCCTCCCATCCCGGGGCTGCCCTGGCAGCCCCCACTTTCCCCAGTTTTCCTCGGCCTTGTAGGGGGCGGGGACCCTGCTCTCCAGACAAAAGTGAACTGTTTCGGCTCCAGCTGGGCATGGCCCTGCACTACAGCAGCCCAGCCACCTCTGCCTGGTCTGCGCTCACAGACCTTCGAGGCCTCCTTTGCTGCAATCCTCTGGAAATGCGGAAGAGGCCTGTTTATGGATGGGGAGGTTGGGGAGAGACAGAGAACACAGCCTTCATCTACCTGGGGGTGGCAGGAATGTGGAGGCGGCGGGGCGGGGCCCTGGATCCTGTTTTGACCAAGGCCTCCATCCTGCCAGAATTTCTCTTTCTCTGTCTCCATCCATTCCTCTTTCCCCCGCCACTGTATTTATCTTCCAGTAAAAGGGAGACAGTCGATGGTCCATCCTCTTTGCTAGTACTATATGCATCCTTCAGCGTGGTTGAGCATTCATTCAGCAAACCACTTGGGGTTGAGTTTCTTAAGGGAACGTATGGGGAGGTGAGACTCAAAGTGGTGAAACTAGCTAGGGGTGAGGTCTCCTCCACAACCTCTCAAAACCCCCAGAGCATAAATGCTATCTCCGCGAATCTTAAAAGACACATCTATTGGCCAAGGAAGAAAATGATCTCATGTTAGAAATCAGTTTAATGATACATGAATTGTTTTGCTGATGATTCAGTCAAGCATTTAACAAGTTTAAAATATACAAATCAAGATTGAAAATGACTACCTCAAAAATGAATCTGTCATTATAGACATAAACGAGGTTCCAAACATTCAAGTATTTTGTAGATGGATAAAAATTATATTGTATTTAAACGTGCTAATTATAGTTGAATAGAAATGGTTTTAATGTGCTGCACCTTTATTTCATGCTGGTTATTTTTAGCTAAGACTATTTCTTGTGCAAAATTTGCATGTGTTTAACATAATTTCAGAATCGTAAAACTCCAATAACATGGCCATCTCTGGAACAATCTAAAAGCTGTAGTCCTAGGAGCTTATAGCTGTAGGTCATACCTCAAAAAAAGGAAACTGCCGTATACTTGATTAGCTTGTTCTATAGACAAAGTGGTTGGTACCGTGACTACATTTTTCACTTTTAATTTTGTCTTTTTCTGATTGCTGTGGGATAAAGGAAGAGATTTTTAGAACTGGTTTGCTGATAATAGAAAGAAATGTACTGCTGATTAAAGAACTCAAGACCACAACCTGGAGAAACCTTTTTGGGGAGTGTGTGTGTGGTGTGTGTTTCACCTGTGTGTGGTCGGCCGCAACATCATCATTGCTACTGTTACTCGGGTATTTACTCTGTGCCCCAAACATGACTAAGTAGCTAGTGCTTTAAATATTCAGCCCCAGTTAATCCTTCAGACCTCTTTATGAGATAGGACGTGTTATGAGCTCCATTTCAGATGAAGAAATGGAGGCTCCAGCAACTCAGTGATGCAACCCAGATTCCAGCCTAGATGGAGCTGACTCTAGCAGCAACTGGCATTTTGTCTGAGCCTTTCCAACACGTGGAATCCTTCCCCATACATCATCTCATGTGGTCTTGTGAATGAGAATGTGCTGGTGTTATTCCCATTTTACAGATGAACAGACAGCCCTAGGGAGGTTGATTGACTCACCCAAGTTCACGCAGACTGGTTAGGAGGAGGGCTAGGTCAGAAATCCACATCTCCCAATTTCCAGCTCAGGTGTCTTTCCGCCAAACCTCATTGCCTGTTATTTATTGTTACTGTGGGGGCTCAAGCATTTAGCTCTCATTGTGGGGGCTCGAGCATTTAGCTCTCATTGAAACAAACTGATTGGATTGTGCATATTGATTGTGTTAAAAAAAAAATCTGTGGAATGACCGTGTAATCAACTAGCCATGGAAGTTGGTTTTTTCCTTTTAATTAAAAAAAGAACAATTTATGTACTGATACAATCTCTTACCACTTCTTTTATAGATGCCTCTTTAATGAAAATATATGAATGGCAAATTATAATATATATGTATATAATTTGCCATTCATGTCTATTGTATATAATATATATATAATTTTCCATATAATATATACATATGGCAAAACTCAAGTCCTTGAGAACTGTCCATTTAAATTTGAATGCCCTAATTTTGAAGATTTGACACTTAAAGAAGACCACGGTATATTTGTCTGGTTAATTGGGAGCCTCAAATCTGGGGGTGGGAGGCAGATGACATTTCTGTCTAAAGCTTTATAACTTACCACATGTATTGTTGGATTTGGTTTTCACAATAACCATGTGGGTTTGTCAGGACTGGTCTTACTAGCTCCATTTTGTAGCTGTGAAAACTGAAGTTCAGAGAGGTTAAGTGACTTGCTTAAGTTTACACAACGTGTGGATGGTCTTAGGACTTGTGTTTATGGCTCTTTTTCACCACGTCACTACTGTTCCCTTCAGTTGTTTATGTTTTAATATCTGCATTGCTTCCTAGGGAATGGTGTCCCACCCTATCGCATCATCTAGCTTGGCGCCTTTCTCATTACAGGTGCTCAACTGAACATCTGTTGATTGATATTAGAACTCCATCAGCTCAAAGAGTGTTCTATGCAAACGCTCCTGTCTTTCAAAGATAGTTGCTTAGTAGATCCTGGTGATAATATTGGCCCTTTGCCTGTCTGGTAGTGTTTTAATTGTCTGTAATTTTTTGAAGGTCTGTTAGCCAGTCTGGTCTCTTTGGCAGAAAGTCATGAGAAAGAACAATGGTTACCAAAAAAGCAAAGCTCAGTAGAAAAATGCAAAATTAGAACTCCTGTTATTTATCAGTGTGCTTGAAAAGATACATTTCTGTGAATTCTAAGATATGCTTAGAACTGAAAAAACCCCAGCTCTGACGGCATAGGGGGACAGGACTGGTATTGTGTCTCAATCTGTATGGAGAATGTTAAAGAAGAATGTGTGACAAAAATCTGAAGAAGACTTGAGTGGTTGGAGGGTTGGGATTCCTCCAGCTTTCCTTGAGTTTCAGCCTTTATGACTTGTATTTCATCATGAGAAGGCTGTTTTTCTACTTAACTGAGGCAGATCCATGCCATAAATTATCATGACTGTTAAACAAAGGTCCAGCACTGGGTTCCTCTAATGTAAAACTTTTATGTTGCACTCTAATGAAATTTTATATGCATGTTCAAAGTGGGGCACACTTTATACCATGGAGAGGGTGATGCTCTGAATTGTTGAATTTATTTTAAAGTAAATCTTTTCGATGACCTTAGCTGCTAACATCCACCTACTTACTGAGCTGAGAAAAATTATCTGAGTGCTTAAATAAAATGGCATGATTTAAGCAGGGCTGACCATAGTACCACAGCAAGAATCTGATTTTGATTATGGATTGCCTGGTTTATGGAATGCTATTTTTTTTATATACCTGTGCATTTTCCTTCATTTGAAAAAGAAAATCAGCCAGTGATTTAAAATACTCTTTGATTTGGTTCTTCATAGGCGTGTGCTGGCCTGGGAGGGTATAAAGGCCACACGTTGGGAAATAAGCTAAGGAAATAAGTTTTATTTTCATTACAAACTCAAAATCACTCGTCTGTTTATTTTTTCAATGTTCATTTTGCTGGAAAAAAGGAAAAGAAAAAAAACACATCACTTCCATCCTATAAAGAATGGGTTGTTTTGTTAGATTTCCAAATAATAGTTCTCTGCATTGTCTACCGTCTTCAGTGAAAACCAGATCTCAGTGGCAGATACTGCTTCACTTGGTGTTCTTGATGAAACTGTGTTTTTGGAACCTGAATTTTGTGTTTTGTAGGCAACGTATCTCCTGGAGGTAGCATTGAAATGGTTTGTTGTTTATAGAAATAAAAAATAAAACAGCACTTATCTTGCAGCGGTGCTGGAATTGTAATCTCGGCTTTAACGATCTCTGGGGGAAGTTTCTGAGGAGCCTGACGTCTGCAGGGTCTTTGAGTCTCTAGTGTGACTTGATCAAACCAGCCTCAGAAGGAGAGTGTGATGAGGACAGTTTAGCCTTCTGACTGTGGCAGTATGTACACGGTGACCTAACTATCTGGTGAACAGTGAGAAATGCAATCGCAGAGGCTTGATTTCTCCCTCCAGGATGTTGGTCAACTACTTTTTTAAAATAAATTAATTTTCCAAAGGGACTGGCGGTTTCATGCCAGGTCGGCACGGCCACAGTAACAAAATTAAATTCCAGCACGAGGGATGTTTCAGACCAAGTGTCACGGAATCGTGGAGAGGTCTCATCAATTAGCCATTATTTATTTGCTGGCAAAAGCCTTGGCTCTGGGGTGTAGACATTAATCAATTCCTCGAATCCAGTGCTTTGAGACTGGAGGGCCCTTCAGGATAATCTGGCCCAGATGAGGAGACTGAGGCCCAGGAAGAGAAAATAGCTTCCCCAAGGACTGACAGTCCCTACGTGACAGAGCAGGGTTGGGAGCCCTTGTGCCCCAGTCCAGGATTTGTTAGTCTCTCAAGAACTGTTTGCCTTGGGGACCAGCTCTGTGCCCAGGGGTTTGCTAGGCAGTCACTTTTAGGAGGAGATGAAAGGAATGTGGAAGATGACCTCTGGCCCCATTGACTTGACACTGGAATGTAGAGCTGGATTTGGGGAAATAGTGTGACATGGATGGAAGTAAAATAGGAATTTGGGGGGGAGAGAGAAAGAATGTGAACTAGAGGAGGAGATGCAGTCCTCGTTGGCTTGGCCCAAGAAACCCTTTTAATACCGTTAGCCCAGTCCAGAGTGAAATGGCAAGCCAGAACTGTGGGCTGTTTAGAAGACCGGGAGCAGCCAACACTCACTATTAAACAGTTGCCTTTGGATCCCGACTGATCTGGTTGGATAGCAGCTCATGTTCACCTCATAACTGCTGACATTATGTTTTGCTGACCACCATTTGCTGAGGGACAACCACAAAATGCTTGACAATTATTTGACTGCTGGAATTATGTAAATATTTATGTAAACATTTTTCAAAGAAATAACAAATGAAAGTTTGTTTTCCCTAATCATTTGAAACAAATGTTTGTAAATTGGCACAATTGCTGGCAAAATAGCTATTTTCAAAAGAAGTGTATGTCGTGGCTCTTGAGATGTACCCAGATATACCTCTTCTTTTGTTCTTTCTCGTTTTTAAAAAAAAAAAAGTTAGCTCATTTTTCTGGAAGATGTGTATTGATATTTTCCCCTTTGCCTTTCTTTTTCCTGAAGAGTAAGTTGGTGCCTTGATACCATCTGATTGGTGTCTGCATCTGTGTTTATGATGAATTGTTTGGCCACCAAATAATTCTTTGTCTGGCCACCTCATCCTTCGAGTCTCAGCTCTGTCTCTGCGAAGCCACTAGCTACAATCCTCTTGCCTCCTTCCCCCCAAACTCACATGCTCTTGCCGTGTTAGACACCTTCCTCTGTGCTGCCATATTGCCCTAAACAGACCTCCAGTGCACTTGAGTTGTTTTGAAGGGTGAGAACATGTCTTTTATTTCTGTGTTTCTGGTGTCTGGCCCAGAGTAATAACCTAATGCAGCCAATTCAGAGTGCAGCACCGTCCATGTATGCGATCTGTTTGGGCTCTGCACTAGGTCTCCAAAATACTATGTCTAGGTGGGAAGCCATAGTAATGAGTCATATTAATAATATTGAATGAAAATATTCGTTACAGCTAACATTTCCTATTGACAGGCTCTGATTTGTGCTTTCTGAGTTCCCTATCTTACAGAGCAGGGAACCTGGGACAAAGGGGTTCAGCTCCTTGCCCAAGGTCACACATATAGTATATTGCAGAGCTGAAATTAACACACGGGCCATGCGAATACTTAGCTACTCTGCTATCCCATGATGATACCTTGGGAGAAATGCTAGAATAGTGGCAAGCCCTATGTGCCACGGGGCTCTGCAGCAGACTAGGCTGATGAGGCCTTTGTCACTCATCTTTAGTATTTAACAAACAGCATCGGGTTTAAGTCCATCACCACATATAAGGTGTAACTGACCCGCTATCTACTCCAACAAGAGATGCTCGATTCTGCTCCTCTTTGGTGTAAGCATCAGATGCGGTGCTTGGGAGGGAGGTGCACTGAACATGGGCTCAGTGAGCGTGGAGTTTTTTCAGGGTGTATTATTTACCATCACATCTGCAGAGCTTAGGACAGTGGCACACAGTAGGTGCACAGTTACTTTTTGTTGAATAAATAAATGGGTTGATATACAATAACTGTCTTAATGCTTTGTGTGATCAAATTTGTGAAGAGATAGTTCAGAGATGCAGGAGTGAGGTCTCAGAGAAGAGTGAAAATCATGATCAGGTCAGACAGGTAGGTATAGGTAGATGTGTTCAATAGACACATTCCTGAAATAGCATGCTTATTAAAGCTTTATAAAGTAAATCTCTCTTTGTGCATCTTTGCTTGCCGGGAATCCTGAGGGAAATTCTTGATGAGGGTAATCTCTCCCAAACAACCCAAAACTTATCAGGTTTGTGATTTTATTTTTATTTGTTGAACTATACATTTACAATGTGTCAATTTCTGGCATACAGCATAATGTTTCAGTCATACATATACACACATATATTTGTTCTCATATTCTTTTTCATTATAGGTTATTGCAAGATATTGAATATAGTTCCCTGTGCTATATATTATAAACTTGGTTTTATCCATTTTATATATAGTAGTTAGTATTTGCACATCTTGAACTCCCAATTTATCCCTTCCCACTCCCATCCCCTTGGTAACCATAAATTTGTTTACTATGTCTGTGAGTCTGTTTCTGTTTTGTAGATAAGTTCATTAATGTCTTTTCTTTCTTCCCCCAAATTTGTGATTTTAGATTGTTACCCATAGCATTTTCTTTTAGTGAGGTAAAGCTGCATTTAGTATCTACAACAATGCAGAGTTTTTTTTTAAAGGTGCCTTACATTGCTACTGTCACCAGAATGAGGCTTTTATCTAGTACCAAGAGGGAGGAGAGCACACCTTCACCATTTGCTGAATATTTTCCTCCATGCAATTTAGCATTGTTTCCGCTGAGCTAGGTGCCTTGTTTTTGTTTGTTTGTTTGTTTGTTTCCTTCTTTCTTTTAAAAATAATTCCTTCTTTGAAGGCTAACCTAGGATTTGGGTTTTCCTAACATATATTTTTAGACTGAACACATTTTCTATTTATGCCTCTGGAGGATTCAGATTGCAATTTCATCCCAAGGATGTGCAGAAAAGTTTCCATGTGTGTTCATTTTTAAGAACTCTTTAAGATGGTTTGATAGAGTAAGAGAACTAGTATTTGCCGAGGGTATGTCATGTGCTTTCCACACGTCACCTTATTGAACCAGCACCCCCAAAGATAGGTGCTCCCTCCTTGCCTTTACGGAGCTGGGCATCAGCTCTATCAGAGTTGATGGGCAATGTCACACTTCATGATTAATCCAAATTAATGTTGGAAACAACCTCTAAATGTTATTTTTTGTTTTCATAGTACATATTTAAAGTTCAGAAGATGTAGGTCAAGGAAGATAGATAAAAGGTGTTGAGAAATGATAGGTACTTATGGATTTTTAATAAATTAGGTCTCATAATCAGAAATGAAACATATCCAAGTATTAAAGATCCAGGAAGAACACAAGAGCCATGATGCTCTTTTTTTAAAAGTTAACTATTACATATTAACTATATCCCTTTTGCCACAATTACACATTTTGGCCAATTGGTTTTGAAGTTCTGTAACAGTTTAAACATCAGCAGTGCACATGTATTCAGACTGCAAATGGTAAAAGTTCCCATCAAGAATGATGAAGACCATTATGGTTGATTCTGATTAGCATTTTACCCTGAAATTATAATGAAATGCCACTGCACACTCTAATGCCACTGAAAAATGACACCAGTGGCAGACTTCTACCATACAGGTTTTTGTAAACAATCACACTTACTCATGTATTTTGAACAAAAAATGGAAATTTGATGAACCTATTTCAAGAGGCTTGAAAAGTTAAAGTGAATTCTAAATGTAGATTAGTAGCAAATGATGACAGCCGAGCCGGTATGACCCCAGTTGATTAATTTATAAGGATACTGGTCAATGATTTTAACTAACAGCTATGCATAGTAGAATCCTAATGGGATCTGTCCGTTAAAATTACATAAAGTAGGGCATTTGATTTATTTCATAGTTTCTCAAAGCTCAATTTTAACTTCATACAAATAATGCATAAGTCACCCGGGATAAATGACACATTGAATAAAGTTGTGATTTTGTCTGCTTCTCCTAATCTGATTTAGCACAGGGTTACATCTGGCTCCTTAGTTTCTTCTTACCCGAAATGTTTGTAGTCGAGTGGGGGCTTTAACCGTTGCCAGCTTCATCTCTCATCAGGTGAGAATGGATCCTATAGCCCTTGCCCTGCCTCTGGGTTTCTGGGGTGTGGAAGGAAGGCTTTCTGGTTTGGGTGTCGAATTAAGAACTACCATAGGTACAGCGAGGCAGTGAAAGGGGCTACAGACACTGTCCCTTCTTACACACGGTTAGCTGAACGAGTTCATTTTTGGTTGGTAACCAGTTTAAGATTGGTTAAACATTCCAACCTAAAATATGTACTACTAAAAGTAACTTTAGTAAAATAGTACTGAAATCACTAAAATTTACTATATCAAGTTATAATGTGGGAAGCCACCCACCTTGACCTCTGTGTCCAACTTGAACCTACCATCTCCAGTCACATCCTTCCCCTTGACCCTGGGGTTGGAGACTCTTTTCCTTGGGCTGTAAATGCTGCAGTGGCAGCTCCAGGGCCGTACATCCCTATGAGCCTTACAATGTCACCACCCCAATCCAATTTCAATGCCAAGACCTGACCACCTTGTATAGTCTGATCACCGTTACTGCCATCTTTCTTTAGGTTCATTGCCTTGGTGGAAGATGAGTTTATCCAACAGAGACTGAAATCTGTTCAGTCTGCCATTGCATATCAACATTAGAAGAAGGGGAGAGGTTTTAAATTCACGGCTGGCTGGAAATATGTGGGTTGATATTTTTAAGATTTGAAAAACATGATTAGTAGAAAGTTCATAGAACTTCACAGATGTCAGATAACTCTTAAAAACAAAGGTAAATGATGAAGTATGGGCTAAGTTTCCTGAAATTGAACATAATCATAAAAATTCAAGGAAAAGCAATATATTCTGCAAAATTTATGAGTTTTTTGGTGGGGAGAGTTTTCAAAGCTTGACAACCCCCAGTGCATCTGGCCTGGCACATTCCTCTATGTAATGAGAACCTTATGGGGTGCTGGGCCTTGGTTTTCCGAGGCAGGCCTGCTCCCCAGGGTTATCATAAATGATACGCGAGTCAGAAACTTCATGGCTTACGGCATTTCTCAGAGATGTTTTAGTAAAGCTGCCTCACCCAGCTACAGTGGCAGAAGTTGGGAAGAGAGTCCACTCATAAATCTTCATGGAGCTTTAATTAATTTTTTTGCCAGTGTTCACAGGAATTAGAGAGGTGCCTACGTGACTTCACAGGAATGGTCCAGGTTCCTGGGGTTCATGTGACTTTCATTATTTCATAGACACACATTCATTTAACAACAACACCACCACTAAACAGAAAGCCACATAGGTGTACACACCAGTCACACAAAGTTGAACAGAGATAAGAACAGAAGAAAAGGTGCAATGCCCACACGAGAGCTTTTCCCCCAGTTTTCTAATGTCTCATCTTTCCTTTTCTTGCCCACGTGCCGTGAGTTTGGTCTCCATCGCCGTCTCTCTTGTGAATTTCAGCCTTACCCTGTGGGATGTGTGAGGCGGTGGGGCTGGTGGGTCACGAAGTGGAGATTTGTGAATTCGTGTTAGTTCCCACGTGCTCCAGCATCTGGATTTCCTGAATGAAGTGCTGATGTTACTTGTCTTCTCAAAAGGTGCTCCAGCCGTAATGCTGCATTTTGGCGGCGGTGATTGGGGCTAGGAAATCCCACGTGGCATTGGCCTGTATCATGGGGCTCCTTCCACTTGCTGCCTCTCCCCTGTGAATTCGGGGACCTCTCTCAGTGCGCCCAGAGCCCAGCTCGACTCGGGCAGGCAGCCAGCAGGGAGAAGGCCTCCGTACTCTATCACCTCCCCTTCTGTCGCTGTCTTTGTAGCTCCTGACATTTATTCCTGTAAATGGCTTAGCAGTTAGTTTTATTCACTTCCTTGGGTAGATCTAATAGCGTTTAGAACAGGACAGCCCATTGCATGAACATCTCTGTCCTTTTTCATTGTCTTCCTTTGAATCATATCTGTTACATCTGATAAATTTTCAGACTTGTTTACCCTTTATTAGTGAGCTGGGATACTTAGGGCAGTGTTTGGAAAGGGAAAAAACAACACTGCTTTCTGGGAGCCATTGGACTAATTTCTCCTAAAGACTATTTGTCCATTTTATTAGAGGAATGTTTAAAGGGCTGTAGTGAATGAAGTGAACACTGAATGAGGAGATTGGACGAAATGAAACATTTTCTTAGAGGAAAAAGAAACAATTTTTACCTTTCACGAGTTTACTTGGAAAGGGTAATATAGAGATTGCTCTGTTTCCTCGCTGGGAAAAAAGGGGAAATAACATATTCAAGGGGCAGAAGCATTTAACATCTTGCACGCTGTTCCAGTGAGTTCCAAGTTTCAGGTCCCAAACTGTTGTGGCTAATGGAGATTTATGCCCCATCAATTTTAAAAGTCCAAGAAGGCATCTTGAATTTAAATTGTCAAATTATTAGACCTTCATTTTCAATGAAATGGAAAGATACCGGAAATTCTAGTCATTTTGCTTTGACAAATTAAGCCACACTTGTTTATATTTCGGGTGTTTAATAGTGAGGCTGAATTTTCATAAATAGACAATGGATGATGAAGCCTTGTAGCATCAGTACTGATACTTTGTATCTTTCTGTAACAATTAACAGGAGAATTAAGGCTCTCTGTGAGCCACGATTTTTTTCCCTACATAATCATCATCTCTCATTTAAAACATGAATTGTAAGAAGCGTAAAAGCTATCAACATATAAAAAAGAAATATGATCAATTTTCATGAATCAATGTGAACTGCTTATGGTGTGTGGGCAAAATGATACATGCAGGTATGTCTCAGTTCTCATGAAGTGCATGAGGGTGAAGGTGAGAGGAGAAACGCCATCTGCTTCCCCCTAAGCCTTGCTCGCAGACCCACATCCCAGCGGGTATGTAGCATCTAGAGCTTTAGACCTTAGGGGGATCAAAGCGAGGCCAATTCCTTGGCGATGCCCTTCCCTCACCCTCCCTGCCATTGGTTACCCAGCTTTTTCTGGTCCAAAAAAAAAAAAAAAAAGGAGGAGAGTAAAACTACCTCTCAAGACAGCTCGTGCCTTCCTGTTTGGGTGGTTCTGAGACAAATTCCATCGTCAGTGCTAAAGGGCCCCGGAAGCATCCGGCCCTTGGTTGTGGTTCTGGCCTGAAGGCCACACAGGGTAGCTATACTCTTCTCAGCTCAGGCAGCGCCCCGTGGCTCTGAGGGCAGCCCTCCTGTGTTCACCGTGTTCTCATTGCTCGGGGCAGAATGTCCCAGAATTGCCTGGAGAGACTCACAGCCACCCGGTCTAGATCTGCAGGTGGGAGGTGGCCAGGCCCGGGGGCTGACAGAGCAGGGCAAGGCCTCACCACCTTGACCACACACACTTTTTCAGAAGCTCAGTTGACAAGCAGATCCTCAACAGCCTTTGCTCAGGGAAACCTCCCTCTGGGTATCTTCCCCCTTAATGGCCACAATATGGGAGCCCAAGAGGCTCGAAAGACTAACAGGAGCTTTTCCAGAAGGAATCAGATAACTCGCGTGGAACCCTGGCGGCCCCTGGGAAACTGCATCTCTCTCTCCACGGCCTTGTTGGCCCCCACTTGGGAGGTGACCGCGGGCCCCCTGTATTGAGTGGCTACTGCACGTCAGGAAATCCCTTGAGCACTTTCCACGTGTGAGATCTTCAACCTTCTGTAGCCTTGGCAGGGAGTAGGCGTGTCCACAGCTGTCACTTTTGTGTTGCAGAAATGGAGGCCTAGAGAGGCCGTCACTCGCTCAAGATCACACAGGCAGGCCGCCTAGGTAGTGGCAGAGCCGGGGTTTGAACCCTGGCACGGAAACACTGCTCTGTGATCCAGCTCCTCAGAGGCAAGGCTTGAGATGTTGCTCCACACTGGCCACCTCTGGGCTGGCGTGAAAAGCCCCTGGCTGTGACCATCACGTCCTCTTGCAAGATGGGGATTGGCTCCTAATAGCTTCCCACTGTGCCCCCATGTCCTCGAGTGCTTACACTCTCCTAGTGTGCAGTCTCCACTTTGCAGTGCGTGACGTCCTAAGTGTTGGGTCTCCTGGAGAGGGGGATGGGCATTCATGCGTTCCTTCATTCATCGGATATGTGGTGGCTGTCTACATGGGCCGGGCACTGGGCATATTGTGGTGGCCAGTCCATAAATGGCCCCTGGAGTCAGAGCATTCAGTGCTTAAAGCCAGATGATGATTGGGCAGAGGTCCATTGTTTCTCTGAGGTGCCCAAGTTCATATCTGAAGATCCTTCCTATTACAGGGATTACAGCCCTCTTTAAGATGCCAAAAACAGATCCCCGTTGCCCACCCTTCAGGACCACTGCCCTGGTTGATTCGTGCAGGAGATTTATGTGGAGGACGTCGACCGGACAAAGAGGATTGGCCACAGCCAAAGCAAACCATCTCCAAAGACACTATTCTGAAAGGGCTTGGGTCATCAATCATATGGCGAAACGCATGGCACAGGGCATCTGGCTTTCTTTGTGGCTGCCAGGAAGCTAGGCTGCCCCAGCAGTACCTTGAATAATGTCTTCAGTGTCTAGTACTCATTATTTCCACCTGCTGCACGGGAGTCACAATCCAGGGCCCATGACCCTGCACCGCATTGTTGAGTGCTGCGGCCCTTCTGATGGTGTTCGACAGACCACTTGCTGTCTTGTCTATTGATGAGTTATTGTAAAGCCCTGAATTCTGCTGTACGTATACATTCTTTTTGCTAAAGGGACTCTAAATTAGAGAAGAATTTTTTCACACGTTGTTGTCACGGCTATTCATGGGACATCCTGAGATGAATAGTTTCTTGCTACCAAATGCTTTTTAGTAATATTTAGTTTAGATTCAGGACTAGAGACTCATCTTGACTTGGGGGAATAGTCTATTAAAGAGATTTTAGAGTCCATTTTGTTTTGGTCTAGTCTTGGCACAGGAGTATGGATTGTGCTAATGAGACCAAACAGAGCCAGCTGTGTTCTTCCAGAGAGCCACCTTGAGCATCAGTGTGGGTGACAGATGACAGCCTTTGCGTGAAGAAGTTTATTGTATGGAGTTGGACAGTGGCCTGTCGTGCTTGCCGTGCTTCAGTGGCACGGTCGGTCCCTAGTGCAGGAGGAGTTGTACATGACTATGGGGCGTTTACTGATTGTCAGGAGGGACCTTTACAAACCAGTGTCCTCTAGGCTCTGCCCTGAGCAATGACCCCACACGTGACTGAGCTTTGATGGGGAGAGGAAGGGGGGTGGCGGGTGGTGGTGGGTCGCTTTCCACTCGAGTGGAGGTTACCTCGCAGAGTTTTAGGTAGAGGAGTACGCATGTGTGGCATTTCAGCTAAGGCTGGGTGACCCTGATCAGGAATGCTGAAGAGGGGATTCCAGCATTAGATAAAGGTTGAACCTTTGAGGTTGTTTCAACTGCAGAGTTTTTATGACGGTTTAAAATCCCTTAGGAGAAAAGCTGCAGTCGAGGGCATTGGCTGTGAATCTCAAGCTTGAAATTGTCAGAAAATAATTCTCCAATCAAATCACATTAAATTCACTTTAAATTTTAGAAATACAGAGCTCACGGTGTTGTTCCTGATTGGGGGGAGGGGCGAGTGAGAGGGAGAATAAGATGACAATTATTGTGACATAAAATACCACAAACAGTGAAAATAGCATCGACACTCCAAACTTAAAAAAAAAAAGTTTTAATTAAAAGGATTGGGCATCACTGACATGTATAGGCTTTTAAAAATTTTTTGGCTCATTTGTGAGCTCAATACATGGAGCCTATTAATTACTGTTGCCTCCTATTGGCATTTTAATGGCACCTTATATAAATAGAGGCAGCGAAGCTAGTCGCTGCTCTGCCCAAGCTCCTCATTCTCGCATTCCTGACTTCGTGTGGGGACCTAACTCCATTTGGCCATTGACATGCCTGTTACAGAAGGCGGTTAACTATTCTCCAGGTCAGGAGGCGGGGTTAGCATTCTTACAACAGAGAATGTATCTCCATCTCCCTCTTAGCCACTCCCTTTCTGTGTGTTTTCCAGATTAAACCCAAGCATCTCGTTCTTCCTGGCTCATAACATCCTGGGATAACTATTGCAGTCATTTGACACGTTTTTAGGTGAAATCACTTATAGAGATTTCTAGTTCAGTTTGGCTTGTAGTAAATGTCTGTCTTCCACTCAGGTAGACACAAGAATAATAACAAAGCAGAAGAAACTACAAATTAAACAAACAAAAAAAAAACAGAAAAAAGAGAGCTTAAAAATTCAGAGAGGAATTGGAACTGTTCCTCGTGTCCAGTGCATATAGCAGTGGTTAATGACATTAGAATGGGCCATTCAAAGACCTGAGGAAATAAGTTAATAATAATGGTTACCTGTGTGTGTATATATATATATAGGTAGTTCTAGCCGCATGTATATGTACATTTATGGCCACATACATCCATGCATGCATACATAAGCTAGCTGTAGATCCTAGGCTTTTGTGAAACTTGACCTCTTAAGATATATGGTTCTGATACCCTATCCCACCACCCTCCCCCTATATACAAACAACCTTTCTTACTCTGTCAGCCCTTTTGTCTGGTTGGGGGTTGTTTTGTCTAAACAAATTATGCTGTTATTTTATTTTAAACATGCCTTTTTAAAAAAAAAGAATAAAATAATCAATGTCAGATGCCTTGAACACTTGTGCATTGAAAGGAAAAAAATCATATAAAACAAGCTTACATCTGAGATGCTTCAAAGAGGGAACTTTAACTATCCAACATTTTTCAAACTTATAAAATCCGTTAATGTCCAGGATGCATTCTGGGCCTGCTGCCTGTCCAGAACTATTTTCAAATGCTGTTGGATTCAGGGAAACCCAAATGCATGTTGCTTCAAGTCCTTTTTCCCTCTTTAATTTTGAGACCCCTGTGTGTTTGGAGGGAAATGTAATCCATATGTTTCTGATTCATTTACACTTAACTCATCAAAATGTTGTTTGGAAGAGCCATTTGATGTTCTAGAAGCATCTGTGCATTTTTAAAAATAGGCTTTTTAGAAACTTTCCCCACCAGCCCCACTCCCCCTTCTCATTTTTGGCCGAGGGGTAAATTACGAGGCATAAATGCCCGAGCGGGTCGAGTTCAGTTCGGAATTCCTTAGTGCGCCCGGGGCCCCCGGGGCAGGCACTGGGCTGCCACGTTTGTGCTCTGGGTTGACCAGGTCACAGGACTCTTCTGGTTCTTCTTGGCTCAGCTGGCTCTGTTTTGGATGCAATTGAATGACTTTCTGAATAAATGTAAACCGAGCAGGGAGTTGACTCCCCTTAACCAGAACTTTCATTCCACTCTTCATAGAGGGAAGGCATCTGTCCTAATTTGCCATCTGAGATAAAATGTCTGAAAGTGGAAATAACTTCCACTTCTCAGTTAGAGCCCGTCTTGTACTTTAGATGTTACTTACAGCTTTTGCAAAAATTGTAATCCCTTCACCTGCAGTTACTTTTTTTTTTTTCCTTTGAGTAAGGAATCTGATATAAAATAATTGGAAACAGTCTTGACAAATGTCTTTGATTGCTGCCAGTGGTTCTGGCCTTTTTCCTAAAGTAATTTGTTTATGGTTACAATGACAAAGCCCTCTGACAGGCCCTGCTATAATGACCCAAACAGTGCCCCTGAGAAGCAGTCTTTGTGTGGAAGTCAAACAGTTGAGCGGAGCATAAAGGCTGCACACATCGGGAAGGCTGTGTGCAGTCACTCATCTGTGTGTGGCCTACTACGCACTGGAAATGAGCCTTGAATAAAAGCTTTCTGAAGCCTGCTTCCTCCTCATGGGGCATGGTTTGGGAGAATCAGGCCTTCCAGGTCGCAGGCAGAGGAGTGTGGATGCCATCAGTAGGTACCTTCCCAGGGGAGCCTCTGATGGTGCCACTGTCCCCATCCCTGCCCCCTCTCACAGCGCAGAGGACTGGCTGATGGCACACCCGATGCGGCCTCCAGTCATCGCTCCGGCTTCAGGTACATGCACGTCTAACTCACAAAAGTTCTGCAGCCTGGGTGGAAAAAAATCACTTTTGCCTTCTTCTTGCTGAAAAATTCCCTTAAAAAAGAGACACAGGGAATTAACACTGAAACATAGTTCATATGAGATCATTTTTGCTCTCAAGGCAGATTTCCTTTTTATCATAAACATTAAGAAGGTCTTAGAACCAAATTACTTATTCTAGCCTGTGTGTGTGTGTGTGAGAGAGAGAGAGAGAGAGAGAGACAGAGAGGGAGAGAAAGAGGAAGAGAGAGAGGGAGAGAGAGAGGGAGAGCGAGAGGGAGAGATCTCCAGGGATTTCCATCCCTGATAATGCCAATCCTTGGATTTGTCCTGATGTGAGAGCCAGGGGCTGAACGACCACTGAGGTTCTCAGCTGGGGCCATAGGGGATTACACATGAATATTCCAGATCAGGTTGAACCTGATTGTAAATGCTTATCTTTCTTCTTCTGAGCCTGTGGATTTAGTGTGAAAAAGGAAGAGAGGAGTGGCATGAGTGGGTCTGGGCCTCCCTGGCGCAGAGGCTGAGAAGGCACCGGAACAGCTTCCCCTCCACTTCCCCCAGTGGCGTCCGTTTTCTGTAGAGTTCAGTCCATTGCCAGGTCGGGGCAGTAAACGGGCAGAGAGTGTCCCATGAAACTGCTGGCAGAGCATGAGCACTTGTCACCGGATTGCCAGCGAGCCGGAGCCTGGCCCTGGGAGCTGAGGGCTTCCCGGACTGTGCAGCTGGCTTCCCAGGGACCCCGGCGATTCCGCTTGCCTTTGGGCTCTTACAGCCTCCCCTGTTGTTGTTCTCTTCCTAAGTGTGCCCCCCCAAAAGCTAATGCAAAAGAGTCAAACCGTGGCTGCTGTTTGCTGGCCACCTGTCCCGATGACAAGAGGAAATTGGGTTACCCCCGCTGGACCTCAAGTCTTCACTTCTTCTCCAAAACTTGCAGGTGTGCGGCACGCTATCTTTAGCCCCGCCGGTGGTCCCGGGGGCAGCTGACAAGGCTGTGCCCGTATTTGTGTGGGGCGGGATGACCAGCTCGTCTCTGATCCGATCAGGACAGTTTCACATCGTGTGTATTTCCTCAGGCTTTTTGTACCAGGAGGTAGGCATGCGCTCTCTTGTTTATGAAAACAGGCGTACCTCATGTCTACAAAGCACGGAGAAAAGGCTTTGAGGGAAAACTTCAGTTCCTTCCTGCTGGGGAAACATGCTGCAGGGACCTTTTCGGTTTTGTACTCGCTGTTTGACTATTTTTGAGTGGGAGTTCAATTTTAAATGTACATCAGGTCTTTCAAAAGACTTTTAATGTCCAATTGCTGCTGCAGTTCCTTTACGTTGTACAATTGCCCAGTTTCTCACGATTGCTCTGTATTTAGACTGACAGAGACCAGGCAGGAGGGGCGTCACTAGCTCTGTCCCAGTTTTGCAAAACTCCATAGCCCTATTTTATTAAGATATTCCTATATTGCTGATATGATCGTGTTTATATTTTCATTTATTCCAACTTAAGCCTTCTGACGTATACTCATTGATAAACCATTCTAGTGTAAACAACTGGGCTATGTGATCACACACACTAATGAAAAGAGAAACTGAGGCCCAGAGAAATCACACAACTTTCCTCAGATCAAATTTTGTGTCTGTGATAGCATTGGGAAAGCAACCCTGAGATTGGAATTCGACTTCAGGCACTAAACACTCGCTCCAGGCAGCATCTTTGTGGAATGCAAGGGTGATGTATATGCATATAAATCTTCATTAAGATGAAAGTGAGATATTATTGTAACTGTTAATGTTAATGTCTGTTTTCAACATTAATAACCAAATGAGCAAAATGAGGCCAATAGATCTAGGTTCTGTATGTGATTAAAATGATTTATTCTCCTTTTAAGTGAAAATGTTAAGTCAATTGCATGGTTTCCTTTGCATTTGTGATAGTGACATTGTAAAACATACACATGCACATGTACCCCACTTGTGTAATTAAACCGATTCATCAAACACATTGTTGAAGAATCTTGGAAACGTGTGGGACAGAGGATTAATTAACTCAGAAGGATGTAAACTCAAAAAAGTTTGTCAGTCTATTTTCATTATACATATGCTCCTCCATGTATGATTGGTGACAGCTTAAGGACAGATGGCCCCATGATTTACAACTCTGACTTCAATTATATACCATGTAGTTCAAGTGAAAATAGCTCTCTTGCAGCACAGATAGAGATGTTAGCAACCATTTTATAAGAGGCATTCTGAAATTTGGATCAAAGTCGAAGCCTGCTTTGTTTGATTTCATGCAAAAAAAAAAAAAAAAATTGGAGCGCCTGTTCCTAAAATCATCCCCCAATATTAATGTCTGTTTCTTGGTAGTTTTAAAATTGGGCAAGTTTGAAAGTGAATCACAACTGCTTTGCTTTTCTTTCATGTAGTTTATAGCAGATATTTCAGCCCTGTCACCGCTTCAGAAAATCCTTGGATCCACTTCTTCCAGATTGAACAAAAAAAAAAGACCTGTTGCTCCAGGTCATCATTTAGGCAGGGATGAGGAGGGTGGTCAAGGCAAGAGAATTCTCTTCTGTGTTTGGACTGGTAAAGGCACCCACGGCACCCTGGTATTTTCAGGGTGCCTCTTAGCTGTCAGTCTGTATGATTCTCATTCAAAGTGTGGGACACTGCAGGAGAAACTCTTCTTTCTTGATACTTAAACTTACTGTTAGTATTTCAGTAGTGATGTCCGACTTACAGTAAAGTCTGTGTATGTGTGTGTGTGTGTGTGTGTGTGTGGTCTTGGCGGTGCTGATGGCTTGAGGATCATCTGCGTCCCTCCTGCAGACTATACCCTGGTTTTTGAATTGGAGGGGGGAACGGTAAAAATACATATGTGCCCCCAGAGAGAAGAGGAGGCACATTTTTGCCTTTCCATTTTTAATTTGCCTGTTTTATAAATACTGTTCCAGAAGGGTTTGTATGACTTTATACTTTCCAGAAATATTCTATTTTTAATGTAGGCTAATGGTTCAGTTTACTTCTCATTTCTTCGTTGCCTTTCAGATAATGTACTTCCTCAGGAACTTAATATTAAAATTTGCCTTTCCAAATGTACCATATGGAATTCCCAAAGGAAAGGATTTTTAAAGTGTCAGTCTTACTCATGAATTTGGCTGTAGAACTGAGTTCTTTTCCTAGCACAACCCCCCTCCCCAGTTGAAAACATTTTCATAAATAGAGATACAGAGGGACTGAAAAAGCATCGCTGGCTCCTTGATTTCCATGCACGTTTAATCATGTAGAATTTTCCAGAGTATTTCCACCGTAAAGGGAATGTAGAGACAAAGTCTGAACTGACAGACTTCCGACTCCGTCAGCAGCCACGTGGAAAGAGCACTTTCCCATTCTCAGGGCTGTTTTCACGTGGAAACTCGGAGCCGTCGCCTCCCCGGCTGCTCTGGGCCGCTCCGGCCACAGGCAGCCTGTGTGTCTTCTTGACTCTGGGCTGCGGCTGCCACATCGCCATTTGGAACTACGACTGAGGAAGGAAATCAGTCTACTTGTCGACAACTGTTGTGGGCACCTCTCCCTTTTAAGTGTTGTTCTAAAGTAACGAGTTTTTGAGAAATTAGGTCAGCTGAATTTTCTAGTATTTTTGGAATACAAATTAGCTGTACAGAAAGCTTCAACTGCAGTTGTAATCGTAGCCTGTTAGAAGTGAAAGACAGAGATGGCAGAATTCTACTAGGAAGAAGTAGTTTGGGTCATATTTTCCTGCTGCATTGACCACGCTGACTGTGTGAAAGCAAGGAAGTGCAAAATTTCACTTACTTGTATGTGTGTGTGTTGTGTGTGTGACAGAGAGAGAGAGAGGTAGGTTAGAGTCACTGCTTTCCTTTTCTTCCTTTCTATAGCCAAACGTAAGACATTAAAGAGCTTTGACATAACATTTAAAATCTAAACTACAGCCAATGTCAACATCATACAGCTAATGTTGACTAATCAGAAAGGTCTGGATAATGTTAAAGCTTATAAAGAACAAACAAAATTGGGACACGTATCACTAAAGGACCACTATACAAGTGTGTAGGTGATAATCTCAGCCCAGTGAATGAACTGACTTTCAGAGATAATGGTGACATTAGTCAGATTTGGGCATTTACCTTATCTATATTATATATAAATAGTTATATTTAGATATAAACTATTTATATATAGATTTCACCACTATCTACCTACAGATATAACTATAAAGAAATGGTTATTAAATGTAGTCAGTTAACATTTGAGTGTTTTATAGTATCATTGAAAGGGATCACATCCAAGCCATAATTGTAAAGGTTTTATGTGTTAGAAAAATGACTGAATTGTGAAATTCACAGCAAAAGACTGGAAGAAGAGTCTGAATAATTCATCCAATTTGGGGATGAATTAAGGAAGCAACAGCACTTTATTCCATATGCATATGTGAGGACCCAGAGTTAGTGGGCTGAAAAGACAGGAGAAATCTGGAAGTCCCAAGTGCTCTGAATGTTCAGAACCTCCACAGAGCCCCAGATCTTGATTGTCAAGTTCAAGACTTCTGTGACTCTGAAATCGCCAAGGTACACCAGTCAGAACTCACAGAGACAAATCCTTCGTCTAGTGACATCTGCAGATGTTGCTGAAAGCAATCACAGAAATCGTTTTGATTCAATGACATGATCTTCAGTGAGCAAGAAAATGTTGGCAGAGATGGAAGAGGAAAAATGGGCAAAAAACTTGGGTTCTACTCTAAGCTCTTTCTTTGATTTATTTACTTAATCGGTGGATTCTGATTTTATTCAGTGAGTTATAATACATTACTATCATGATTTATGTTTGTTCATTTTAAAAATTTGAGATAATTGTAGATTCATACAGAGTTTCTAGAAATAATACACAGAGATGCTGTGTACCCTTGTCCAGTTTTTTAATGTCTTACAAAACTAGAAGACAATGTCACAACCTCATTATTTAGTTTGATGTGCAAGTTGTCTCAGACTTCACCCATGGGAGCCACTTTTGATCTCTGAGCACTTAATTTCTGGTATAACAAGATAGCTCCAGGCTTATTGTGTGCTTCTCTGCTCTAGCACTGGATTCAGCCATTTCTCTAAGGAACCCTGATTCCTTTTACTGGAAAATGGTATTTAGAGAACAAGATGTGGGGGCCAGGTGTGCTTTTTACTACCAGAGTGTCATTTCTAAGCCATTCAGCAGACAGAGCTAGGAGATTTTTATATATATGCGTATCCTCATATATACACACACACATCAATATCTATTTCTATATATATATATATATATATATATATATATATATATATATATATATATATATATATATCCATCTGTATATATATATTAACATACCATGAGGTCATAGGGATATCATCCATTTCAATCAAGCACCACCACGTTGCAGTCTTCCACCTTTTCTTACTGTACTGTTACCGTAAGGTAACTCCCTTCTCTAAAATTGAGAAACTTAGGTCTCCTTATCCACAATACACTTACTTTTTTGCTCCGTCCAAGTGTGCTAAACCAGACCACTGTGAAAAATTGATTCAAGCAAGAATCATTGATGTATTCTAAAAGCAGTGGATGAAAGGATGAGGAGTAATGAGCTATTTACATAATTTTTAAGTATTTCCCCACAAAACGTTTGTTAATTGCAAGAGGAAGAAGTAGTAATCTGACAGTAAAGAAACCTGGGAGATACCACGTTACTCAAATGATCAAAGTTACCCTCGCTTGTATTGAGACAAACTGACTTCATATGCCTCCTGGTAGAGGCATTGAAAAGGACACAACATCACTTCTGTGTTATTCCTGCCAAAAATGAGTCACCTGAATGTAATCCTGAAGAAACACCAGACAGCAAACCCAAATTGAAGATCATTCTACAAAAGAAGTGCCCCACATTCTTCAGAAATGTCAAGGTCAGGAAAAACAGATGAACAGAAGAACTGGATTCTCCTCGAAGGAGACTAAAGGGATATGACAACTAAATGAAAGGCATGAACCTTCATTGGCTCCTGGACCTTTTTTTTTCCCCTATAAAGGATACTGATGAGGCAATGGGCAAAATTTAAATAAAGTTGGTAGATTAGATCTAGCAGAGTATCAATATTTATTTCCTGACTATTTGGCAACTGTATTGTGGTTATGTAAGAGAATGTTCACATTTTCTGGAAATTGACACTGAAGGATTTAGAGGTGGAGGGGCATCCTGTCTGCAACTTATACTGGGTGAACGATATATATGCGTGGGCTTCTTTTGAATATTCTTGCAACTTTTCTGGAAGCTTGAATTTTTTTCAAAATAAAGATGTTTTCATAAAGAGATGAGAAGTGTGGTTCTCCCTTCCCCCTGGTCTACACAGTTGCCTCTGTTGGTTTCTGGAACAGGATTAAGGTCCTTTCTAAAGCTCACTGAGGCCATCTTGACAGCTTGCTTTAGTTCTCCTTTTGCCTCAGATGAGCCAGCCTCTATGTCCCATTTCTCCTGTTGATTTTATTCCTCTCCTGACTGCAGAAAAACAGTTGAGGGACAGCGGACATATCCCCCTTTTGCTTGTCTCTCTTCACCACCTCTTCAGTGACCATTCCCAAGACTTGGTCCTGTCTGGCCCAAGAAAGTGATGATGCCAGGGACCGTAGGTAGTGTCCTGCAATTGCAGATTTCAACTTCCTTGATATACCCAAAGTAGCTTATGACAAGAAACAGTTGTGCCAGGGGAAAAGCAAAGACTATTGTAATTCACTTTGCTCCTTAAGTTCACCTCTTGCTAATTTGTTTATTAGGTATTTGCCCTCACAGGTACACCTTGCTTTACGTGTTCCGTCAACTTTGGGAATTCTGTAGCACATGAGTCAACTGTATACTCTTTTTAACTTACCGTGGTGGGCTTCCCATTTAAAATGGAATTGTGATACGTACTTTTGTAAGATTAGTCATCCCTTCCTACACTTCACAGAAGAAATGTCTCCGTTCATCTGTCTTTAACTGGGAAGTGCACGTATCTCTTGGAGAATTCCTCATGATGTCCTTGGTGTCCAGCCCGAGACCTTAGACGAAGTCCTGGTCACATGGTCTTGAAAGGTAGAGAGTGGAAACTGGTGCTGAGCACGGCATCAGGGGGACCGCCTGGATCAGGAAAGCTTCTAGACTGCGGAGGGAGGCCAGTGCCTTCCCAATGACATTTTGGATTCATTTTAGTTGATTGTTTTTTTCTTTCTAAGTAGCTATAATTATTTAAAATAATGGATATTTCTAAAAGAAAACATTGGTCCTCACCTCACTTAAACTAATATTCAAACAGCCACATGAATGTTATTTTCATTCAGAAAATTATACAGTGGGCTCTGGAATTTGCTTCAGCTTCAGCATGTTGAATGGAAGAGGGTCCTATTTTTTTAAAAGCACTTTTTTTTGGTATATGTCTAGCCCACACATACAAACACCATTCAAATGATTGAAGTGGAAAATCCCACATGCTGGTAAATTGTTTTAAAGACTTTCCTTCTGCAGCTTCTTCAGTTCTCTTTCTCTGCTCATAAAGTTGAAAAATCATAACCACAAAGTATATTGATACAAAGTTGGTCTCAGATTCCACATCTGAAATCTCACTCAACATCCAGATTTCCACACAAGCCTCCAAGGGGCCTAATGGAGGTGAACACAACCAAACAGGTATCAGAAAATCCATGCTAGTCCAGGAATGGGGGAGTGACGGGCCTGCCCAGCCCCACAACCCTCGCCGTTTCACTGAAGCTGTCCTTCAGTCTTCATCCTTCCCTGCTGTCATGTGGTGGTGTGGACCAGGGGGCAAGAGGCTTAGATAGTAGTGACAAAGCTCTGTGACCCACTGGCTCTGGCCTCAGCTTCTCAGGGGGGATCAGAGAATTTCACAGGCACCTTTTTTGTTTCTGTGAAATGAGGCCTTGATACACAAACACAAGGTACAGATGAACAGCCACGGCAACGGGCTGATGAGTAAATGAGTAGACTATGGCTGTGTTGACATTTCTGTTTTCAAACCTAATTATTTGTTTGTGTAGCTGATGGTTCGTAACATATCAAACCGAGCTTGAGAAAGTGATAAACTGGGTGCATGTTTACTCTCTCGTTTCTAATGAGAAATGATTTTTGAACAACCTTTTGATGTGCACAGATCCTCCCTTGAGGTTAGAGGAGTAAGTAAATTATGCCAAGAGGAGGCGTGATCCCACCACGTGGCAAAACCCGCTTTGAAGTTTCGGGCACCTTCACAACCAGGTTTCCAAACCAAAGAATGAGGCTTCTAGGAAAGCCACCCAGACTTTCCTAAGTATGGCCAGGTGGTCTAAAAGATTATTAAAACCGAATTGGAATGCTTTTCTTCGCCTCTGTTGTTGGAAATGAAGGGACATGAGTGGCTCTTGAAACACCTTGCTGTTTCCCCATCACTTCAGCACCTGACTCATGGGATGGTCTGGCATGAGGTGAGTTCATACATGTAAAGTAGCCGGAACAGTTCCTGGGTCATACATACAGAGCACTCAAGAAATATCAGCTGCTCTTATAATTGTTATCCTTCTCTGGTCATCTGCAGGCAAGTTTGTGGCTCGTTTCCACTGAAGAGTAGGTGCTCGATAAATGATAGCTATAATGAAAGCTCAACCACACAAAATTTATGGGACACAGCAAAGGCAGTGCTAAGAGGGAAGTTTATAGCGATACAGGCCTTTCTCAAAAAAGAAGAACAATCTGAAATAAACAATTTAACCCACCAAATAAAAGAACTAGAAAAAGAAGAACAAAAAACTCTGGAAGGCAGCAGAAGGAAGGAAATTATAAAGATCAGGGAGGAAATAAATAAAATAAAGATTAAAAAAAACATAGAAAAATCAATCAAACCAAAAGCTGGTTTTTTGAAAAAGTAAACAAAATCGACAAACCTCTGATCAAAGAAGAAAAAAGAGAGAGCACAAATCAGCAAAATAAGAAAGGAAAATGGAGAAATTACAACAAATAAAATAGAAATACAGAATATCATACGAGAATATTATGAAAAACTATGTAGAACCAAAATGGATAACCTAGAGGAGATGGACAAGTTTCTGGAAACATACTGCCCACCAAGACTGAATCAAGAAGAAACTGACCACTTGAACAAACCAATCACTAGAAATGAAATCGAAATAGCAATAAAAAAAACCTCCCTACAAATATAAGTCCAGGACCGGATGGCTTCACCTGGGAATTCTACCAAACATACAAAGAAGAACTCATACCAGTTCTTCTCAAACTCTTCCAGAAGATTGAAAAGGAGATAATGCTCCCAAACTCATTCTATGAAGCCACCATCACCCTGATACCAAAACCAGGCAAAGATACTACCAAGAAAGAGAATCATAGGCCAATATCACTGATGAACATAGACGCCAAAATCCTCACCAAAATATTAGCAAATACAATCCAACAACACATAGAAAAGATTATACATCATGACCAAGTGGGGTTCATCCCAAGGACACAAGGGTGGTTCAACATACGCAAATCAATCAATGTAATACATCACATCAGCAAGAGAAAGGACAAAAACCACATGATCATCTCAATAGATGCAGAAAAAGCATTTGATAAAATTCAACACCCATTTATGATAAAAAATCTCACCAAAGTGGGTATGGAGGGAACATATCTCAACATAATAAAAGCTATATATGACAGACCTACAGTCAGCATAGTACTCAATGGTGAAAAACTCAAAAGCTTCCCATTAAAATTTGGGGCAAGACAAGGATGCCCACTGTCACCACACCTATTCAACATAGTGTTGGAAGTCCTAGCCACAGCAATCAGGCAAGAGAGAGAAATAAAAGGGATCCAAATTGGAAAAGAAGAGGTAAAAGTGTCACTATATGCTGATGACATGTTACTATATTTAGAACACCCTAAAAGGTGCACACAAAAACTACTAGAGCTGATCAAAGAATTCAGCAAGGTAGCAGGTTACAAGATTAATGTTCAAAAATCAGTGGCATTTCTTTACACTAACGATGAATCAATAGAAAAAGAAAATAAAGAAACAATCCCCTTTAAAATAGCACCCAAAGTAATAAAATACCTGGAAATAAATCTAACCAAGGAGGTGAAAGAATTATACACAGAAGACTATAAACCATTGATGAAGGAAATTAAAGAAGACTTTAAAAAATGGAAAGATATCCCATGCTCTTGGATTGGAAGAATCAGTATTGTTAAAATGGCCACACTGCCCAACGCAATCTACAGATTTAATGCAATCCCTATCAAATGACCCAGGACATATTTCACAGAACTAGAACAAATCATAATAAAATTTATATGGAACCATCAAAGACCTAGAATTGCCAAAGCATTACTGAAGAGAAAGAAAGAGGCTGGAGGAATAACTCTCCCAGACTTCAGACAATACTATAGAGCTACAGTCATCAAGACAGCATGGTATTGGTACCAAAACAGAAATATAGACCAATGGAACAGAACAGAGAGCCCAGAAATGAACCCACAAACTTTTGGTCAACTCATCTTCAACAAAGGAGGCAGGAATATACAATGGAATAAAGACAGTCTCTTCAACAAATGGTGTTGGGAAAACTGGACAGCAGCATGTAAATCAATGAAGCTAGAACACTCCCTTACACCATACTCAAAAATCAACTCAAAATGGACCAAAGACTTAAACATAAGACAAGATACAATAAACCTCCTTGAAGAAAATATAGGCAAAACATTATTTGACATACAACTCAAAAATGTTCTCCTAGGACAGTCTACTCAAGCAATAGAAATAAAAGCAAGAATAAACAAATGGGACCTAATGAAACTGACAAGCTTCTGCACAGCCAAGGAAACCATAAGTAAAACAAAAAGACAGCCTACGGAATGGGAAAAAATTTTTGCAAATGAAACCGACAAAGGCTTGATCTCCAGAATATATAAGCAGCTCATACAACTTAATAAGAAACAAACAAACAACCCAATCCAAAAATGGGCAAAAGACCTAAACAAGAAATTCTCCAAGGAAGACATACAAATGATCAATAGGCACATGAAAAAATGCTCAATATCACTAATTATCAGAGAAATGCAAATCAAAACTACAATGAGGTATCACCTCACACCAGTCAAAATGGCCATCATTCAAAAATCCACAAATGACAAATGCTGGAGAGGTTGTGGAGAAAGGGGAACCCTCCTACACTGCTGGTGGGAATGCAGTTTGGTATAGCCACTGTGGAAAACAGCGTGGAGATTCCTCAAAAGACTAGGAATAGACTTACCATATGACCCAGGAATCCCACTCCTGGGCATATATCCAGAAGGAACCCTACTTCAAAATGACACCCGCACCCCAATGTTCATAGCAGCATTATTTACAATAGCCAAGACATGGAAACAGCCTAAATGTCCATCAACAGGTGACTGGATAAAGAAGAGGTGGTATATTTATGCAGTGGAATACTACTCAGCCATAAAAACCAACAACATAACGCCATTTGCAGCAACATGGATGCTCCTGGAGAATGTCATTCTAAGTGAAGTAAGCCAGAAAGAGAAAGAAAAATACCATATAAGATTGCTCATATGTGGAATCTAAAAAAAAAAAAAAAAAAAAAAAAAAAACAAAGCATAAATACAAAACAGAAACAGACTCATAGACATAGAATACAAACTTGTGGTTGCCAAGGGGGCGGAGGGTGGGAAGGGATAGATGGGATTTCAAAATGTAGAGTAGATAAACAAGATTATACTGTGTAGCACAGGGAAATATATACGAGATCTTATGGTAACTCACAGAGAAAAAAATGTGACAATGAATATATATATGTTCATGTATAACTGAAAAATTGTGCTCTACACTGGAATTTGACACAACATTTTAAAATGATTATAAATCAATTAAAAATGTTAAAAATGATAGCTATAATTATTCTATAATCTTACACTTGGCACATAATAAGTCCTCAATACATATTAGCATCACGGCTATTAAAAGTTATTACTGCACTGTGAAAATACCCAGGAAGCTTACATTTTATTGGGCAGAAAATATTTTCCAAGGTAGATGACTTGGCAAGTGTTGCCTTGGGGTGGTTTTGCAGACCGTTCGTAATGCCAGTGTGTTTATTCCCCTCCCCCCCACCCCCAGGTCTTCCTCTTTTCATAAGAATTAACCATATGCACTGAGATTCCTTAATCTGATTGCACTTCTTTTGCTTAATTTCAGAGTTATTTATTTTTTTTAGTTGAAGTATAGTCAGTTTACAATGTTGTGTCAATTTCTTTTGTACAGTATAGCGATTCAGTTGTATATATATATATATATATTCCTTTTCCTATTGTTTTCCATTATAGACTATTACAAGAAATGGAGTATAGTTCCCTGTGCTATACAGTAGGGCCTTGTTGTTTATCTGTTTCATATATAGTAGTGTGTATCTGTGAATCTCGAACTCCCAAGTTGTTTTGGAAATAAGCTCCCCTTTTAGTCAGCTTGCAGTGTCTAGTACAGTTAAGCTGCATTTCCCCATGTCGCCAGCAGGGGCTGACGACTAATACGCGGTGTGTTTCAGCCTCAACATTGTAACACGGGAAGCTTGGAATTCCGGAAACAGAGTAGTGCCATACTGAATCAGTGAGTGCATTGGAATGTGTATGAAATGAATTGGCTTACGAAAAGTAATGCCTGTAGGTGTGGTACTCTGGCTATATTTGTGAGAATATTTGAAGCTTAAAATTTCCTGCTCTTGTTTGTTCGATCATTTGGAAGATGTTTGAGTGCCTACTGTCTGCATGGTGCTCAGCTGAGTCCTCTGGGAACCGATGATAAGGAAAAGCAGAAAATAAGCATTACCTTCGTACTGGGTTTTTCTTTTTCTATAGCTACATGCACAGGAAAAATGATTTTTAAAGGTAGTTCATTCAGAAAAATAGAACTTCTGTTAAAACAGACTTTATTAAAGGTATGTGCAAAAGATTAAAGCAAAAATACATAGTAAAGGTCTGAACATAAGATTCAAATGGACCTTGGGATGATGAAGTAAAGGTGAACCCAGATGCTGCATTGTCCCCCCATCCCCCATCTGGAATAGTCATCACAAAGCACTGAATTTCCTAGGAGGACTGAATATTTACCTTTACAAAAGCAGGCAGAAATAAAATGAGCAATAAAATGAACGAGCTGAATATTTCCCTGCTATATCTTCCATGTAACAGTGAAACACAAGTCTCATTTTTCTAACCCATCCTTTACCTTGTACCTGAAATAGAAAATCTGATATTCATCAGCATCTTCATTTATGCATGACCACTTCCTATAGGTAAAGCATGCCGTAGAGGGAGGGCATGGAACCTCTCTGAGCTGGAATCTTTTCATCTGTGTGATGGGGTTGTTGTGAAGGCCCTGGGAGGCAGTGCAGATGAAAAAGCACTTGTCAACTCTTAAGTAATATACAAATATGGAGGGGTGGTTAAGGAGTTAGTGCTTTTCCAAGTATTGGTTTTATATTTGGAAATGTTATGGCTCTGCAGCATCTGTCCATCTACATAAGTTGGAAATATTTGTATTTTTATTACTAGGGATCAGATCTTTGGTTGCTTTAAAAGCTACACAACTCAGCTGGAGTTCCTCAACTATTATTTTTATTTATTTTTTATAATGCTTGTGTATGCATGTGGGAAGAATAAGCATTTACAAGAGATCATGAATTGCCCTTTTAAAAAACATAAAATATTGGCCTAGTGTCTCCCTGTCTTATTTGTTCAAGTGTTGTCAACGTTCTTTAATGGTGGTTTCTAATCAGTTCACTGTCATCACCAAAAAGTACATCATGGAAATGTAGATTTAGTACCACAGCAAGACAGGACACACAAATTGACATTTGTACTTTTTAAAAAATTTCCATTTTGTAAAAAGCTAACTTAAAATGCCAATGACTCACAAAACATATTGTTTAAACATGTTCAGATTGCTAACACACCATACTGTTATGCCTTTTAGATTCCAATAAACCATATGAAAATGCTAATTATTGAGTCTACATTAATTTGTATAAATTATGCAAATTGAGTAGCAATTAAGCACTACTGTGGTTGAGGTGGATTCCATGCTATTTTTTAACTTAATGTTGGACTGACATAGATTCTGTTCACTAAAATAAATTGTTTTATTGTTGAGTGTTTACAAAGCAATTGCTGACGGTAATTGGTTGTAGATGACACTATTGTGCATTTCAGTAAGATTTATTTAACCATATGCACCACAACCAAAACACATAGAGGAAGAACGGTCAAGGCAGGGATTTATGGCAGTTCATTCAGAAAAAATAGAGCTTCTGTCGATTAACAGAGACTTTCTTTATGAAAGTTATTTTAGAAAGATGAAAACAAATAAATAATGACAAATGGAGCATACCTAAAGAGATGTAGCTAAGAATATTTGAAAAACGTAGAATGTAGCAAAAGGTCAAGGCATCTCATTCAGTCTTTCAAGAAGTATACTAGGAAGTAATTATAATTTTGGATGCCTCCTAGGTATATGGATGAGAAATTCAGCCCTGATTTGGTCCAGCCAATTGTGTGTGCTTTTGCTCTGTCACACAGTGTTTTTTTCTCCCAAATCACTTAAAAGTATTATAACCAGATCGTGTGCCTGGACGCACTCATGTGTGTGTGTGTTTAGCAGTGGATGGAACACCATTTTCATACTCTATCAAACATTAATTAAATTATTAAGTGTCTTGGGAGCAGCTTAGACTGTTTTCAGTGGTGGTTCACAGAAAGCTAACTCTGGAAGATCTCATGTCAACCCATTTCTCCGGAAAACAGAAACCTGCAGTCATGTTCTGTTACCGCTGAACAGAACTCAAGGCCAACCTTCCCGCCTCCGGAATTCAGATTGCGTTTTTCAGATGCAAAGGTTAAACACGTTGACGTGATAATTATGAGAGGAAAATAAATCCTTCCTTTTGCCAAAAATTATTGTGTGAAGGAGTGTGTAAATTATGATCTGCAAGAGTGGAAATGGCTTTAATGTTGAAACATGGCATCGTGGTGATGAGTAGATCATGTCAGCCTTCGGTGATTTATTTCATTTTAGTTTCTCTAATTGGCAATGAATTTGGGGAATCTAGATTCACAGAAAGTGATCTTCCTGAGAGTTTAACCAAAATTAAGAGAATATGTTATGGATTTTCCACTAAGGTCATATTTATGTCATTATTCTAATGAGAACTTTAGTAAGGCAAATCTACAAATTGATTAGTTTTACTGCCTTCATAAATCTATTTTCCATAATCTCCAAACCAATTTTCATTTGCCTTGATGTAAAGTGTATCAGTAGTCTGAAAAATGTGAAGAGTAAATCATTACTTTCAGTATTTGTTACTTAATAGCTTAATAATGAATGGTAAATCTCCTAAAGGACTTTTTCAGTTGAAACTTTATGGTTTGAAATATAGCTCAGTAAGTCCTTTGGTTTTCTTTAACCAACCACACTTAATTGTAATCCCTGTTGTTACTTTTGCCAGATTTTCCATTGCCCTGGCTAAATTCACTGGAGGAAGAAGTTTTAGAGCAGGATCTGTACTTTGAAAATTTGATTTGTGATAACTCATTTGATCATGTAGAGCCAAAGGATTCAAATAGAATCCTACCTCCAGTGAAAGAGATGAAGTGTGTGTCTCGGGATGTGGGTCAGAGCTTTGTTGCATCCCTCAGATGGGCTGACTGGGTGTGATGGTGGACCAGCCCTGAGCCGAGAGACCAAGGATTTCTGTCCAGGAGCAGCTTCGTGGGTTTAGGCAAGTTATTCAAATTCTCTGCGCCTGAGTGTTCTCACCTGTGTCTACCATGACAATCAAATGATACACATATGGGAAAGCTTTCAGGAAACCTGAAAAGGATGCATAAATGGTATGAATTATGACTTAGTTAATAGTGCAAGGTATTTAAATTTGGCATCACATGTTGATTCAAGCTCAAACTATGGCGTCAGACAGCACTCCCCCTGTTGAGATGTGCAGCCAAGGATGTGTGACATAGTTTCTTTGGCCTCAGTTTCCCCATCTGTGAAATGGTGACTGTAACAGGGTATCTACCTCATAAGATTGTTATAAGGATTAAACATAAGAGGCACCTAAAAGGCACTTAATAAAGGTTAGCTGTTACCACCGGGACACAGCGTAGTAATGATAGCAGAATAAAAATACTTCTCATTTGGTAGGTACTAGAAGATGTCTGATAAAATTATTTCTTTTGTATTCATTGTCTACCTACCAGAAGTTTAGATCCTTGAAGCATTATTGAATTGTCTAGGCTGTCCCAGATTTGTCAACAGAATTCTGTTTTGTTTCTAAATCTTAGATCCAATCTCGTGACCCACTCACTCAGTAGAGTAGGGTGGCCCCACCAATGACATCCTGAGATGCTGTGTAGGGAAATGATAAAAAAGCATGGCTTTGTGGTCAGAGGGGCATGGGTGCAGATGTTTAGTAATCCTTTTTATTCCGAACTAAAAGAATTTTTAACTACCTGAATGGAAACTTTGTAAAGAGAATAACAAATATCTTCATAGACAACACTAACTAATATTAGGCTTTGCTTTTTAATGTTACCTTGCTACAGTAGGTCCTGTAAAAGTTGTTTAAAAACCAAAAGGGGCGACGTTGTCCAACCTGGCCTAATTATTTACCTAGCAGCTGTGAACTTTGGGAGTTGTGGTCTCTGTATGTGACTCCTAGATACCCATTATGATATCTGCACTTTTGTTTAAAACAAATTAAGCCAATAGAGAAAAAAAAAAAAAGATCCTTACCCATCTCAGTGAGCAGTGAAATCTGAATCTATAGCTTGCAATTGAAACTATTTTTTTCCCAAAGCCTTTGAGGGCTGTTACTCAGTCTGGTGTAAACAATTGATTGTTACAGTCCTAGAATATTTGCGTTTTAATTAAAGACAGTTTTAATTAAACTCGAAACTTTGCTCAGAAAAGGCGAGTTTGGGCAGCCAGAGTCCTTGCATGCTGAGGCGACTATTCAGCAATGACTCACACTCCGGGAATTCTGTGTTTGGTGCCACTGAAGTAGTAACATGGCTATGAGTCTGTCTTGCTGACTTAGGTGAAGGCACCTCCCAGCCGCCTTTGGAGACCCTCAGCAGAGAGAAGCTGGCCCTCGAAGGGCTGAAGACTGGCTGGGGGCTGAGGTGCTTTAGACAGACAGACATGGAGGCGACAAATCAAATTTTCCTTTGTGCATGGGAGGTTAGGTAGTCAAAAGGGGAAGCTATCTTAACAGAAATATTTGAATATGTGTATGTTCACCTGGACCGTGAGAAATAAATTTGGCAGTCCTGAAATTAAATGTTTTTGCTAACTAGCCTCTTAATATAGCAGTTGATCGGCGTGACCTGGGGGCATGGAACTAGGCATGGACCTCACCGTGAGAAGGTTACATGAAGGCCTGGGTTCTGCCTCTGAAAAGCCGTGTGACCTTGAACAGGCCATAGAATAAAGATTACAGAGTCGCATCTCTCCAGACCTCAGTATCCCCAGCTGTAAAATGTGAATTGTGACCTTTGCCCTGTCAACCCCACAGAGCTTGTATGACGCTCAAAGAATATCACGCCTCTGGAGAACCAGGCAAACACCAAGTACTAGTAATGCGCACCATTAAAAAAAATATTTTGGTAAGAAGTCTGAGCAAA
This sequence comes from Camelus bactrianus, assembly GCF_048773025.1. Classification (NCBI taxonomy): domain Eukaryota; kingdom Metazoa; phylum Chordata; class Mammalia; order Artiodactyla; family Camelidae; genus Camelus; species Camelus bactrianus. The sequence continues at coordinate 92,092,364 of NC_133546.1, forward strand.
TGTAATCTCAAGTTAGGAAAACAGTGATTTATTTGAACGTTATGGGGAAGTTGCTTTTGCTTCTCAAAATAATCATGGAATTGAAAAGGCTTCTTAATATCCTGTAAACCAACTCAGTAGAAATGGCAAGAGATGTCAAAGACAAGGTTTGGGGAACTGGGTGAAGTCCCAGGATGGACATGGCTCAGGGGAGAGGTACATACAAACAGGCAGGAACATTTTCTCAGCATTCCAGTGTGCAGGGCTGTAGGTTGCAAGAGATCAAAGATAAGGCTTTCTCAGATTATTGGCATGGTCCAGGTGTGAACCGCTGGGAGCCTGGTCTGCGATGGTGGCTGTGGGATTGGAAAGGAAAAGAGAGAAAGATTTCTGAATTTTGACTTGTCCAAGGTATTCTTTCTAGCGAGTGCTTATAGAATTGGAACCCCTGGGGTCTTGCCATCGCGCTGTAGGGAAAAATCGCATGTGGTGTAGGTTCTTGTTTGTTTCCAGGAGCTTTTACTGCGGTCCATTCACCAGCGGTCCGCTGGCCGTGTGCCTGGCTTCTCCTCCCCGCTGCTTAGCTCACAGCTGCAGACAGAGCTCTGCTCTTTGGGGAGGTGGGGATGATGAGGGCTCCCCTTTGTCCTGTCCTCCTGAAATGAAGCACTGAGAGCAGAGGGAAAAAAGGCAGCGGCTGAGTGAGAAGCAGAAACAGCCCCATCAGTAGCATCAAGATTAAACAATTCTCCCATCTAATGGTAGGAAACGAGGCATTTTCTGAGAGGCTGGCTCTGATGGCTGTGTCCTTGTGGTGCCGCACCGGGCGTGCAGGGGTGTATGTGGTTTGTAATGAAATAAGTTAAGAAATAGACCCAAACATGGGCCATCTTGCTCCTCCCCCAAAAACTGTCTGCAGTGTGATCGGACCAACCTCCCACCTGTGATCAGAGTCTCTTAAAAACACTGACAGATACTTGACTCAATCTAAGAAAATCTACCCCCTCTAATGGAGGAACCGTTTACTAAGGATTGAAATCAAGCAGATGTCAGGGGGCAAGTACAGAACGCATACCGTGTAGGAGGCACTGGCCCGGATACAGTCCCCAGACAGCTAGAAACTTGCAGGTTGCTGGGCCCAGTCCCAGAGTCTCGATTCACTGTGTCTACACTGGGGGCCCAGAAGCTGTCTTTCTAACAAGCTTCTGGGTGAAGCCCGGGCTGCTGGTCCCTGGTCCATCCTTGGAATGAGCACCTCATTAGCACCTCTGTGCTTCTCAAACTTCAAGGTGTTAAAAAATGCAGATTGCGACTCAGTAGATCCTGAGAAGCACCGGCTAAGTCTGCCTTACTGTTTAAGTGAAGCTTCTTTTTGTTTGTTTGTTTTTTTATTGAATATAGTCAATTTACAATGTTGTGTCAATTTCTGGTGTACAGCACACTGGCCCACTTCTGCATATACATACATATATTCCTTTTCATATTCTTTTTCATTATAGGCCATTACAAGGTATTGAATACAGTTCCCTGTGCTATACAGCCCTCCAGAACAGATCTGTCAAGAACAGCACTTAAAAGAACATAAACCCCCGATCCCCAAACCACTGCCATTTATGACTCCTCTTAGGGGCAAGGCCTTGTGCTAAGTGCCCCGACTGCCTCATCCTGTTTAGTCCCGACAGGAACTCATTAAATGGAGACAATCCCCATTTTACAGATGAAGCATCTGAGCCTCAGAGAGATCACTCAGGCCACACAGCTAAGGAAATGGTAGTCATCTCCAGATCGGAACCCAGGTGCGCCTGACTTTGAAGCCCTGTGACTTCTCTTTCATACCGGTCTGTTTCCTTTAATAGCTACTCGGTATCCACTCTGAAGACATTCATTTGCTATTCAAACTATCTGCCCTCTGTCAGCCATGTCCCTTGCCGGTCCTTCTTTGACGTGTTCTCTGCTAAACAGAATCTGTACGGCTCCACACAGATAAACAGACAGCCTCTGCTAACTAGAAGTTTTTTTTTTTTGAATCCTCCAATAAACATGCAATGGATTATAGAGCTGTAATTTTTCTTAAACTCTGGGCAGTCTTTAAATTTAGTTTGTCTTACGAGAGTTATGGGCAGAGAAAACAATATCATTTATTAAGCCTTGTTAGGTACCTTGTGCTTTCATATCTGTTTTCTTTTTTAACTCTCTTTCCTACCCTGAAAGCAGGAATTATCCTCCCCATTTTACAAATGACAACTAGAGACATTACTGACCTACTCAGCATCATCCAGCTAGAGAGCTCAGGTGTGATCGGAAACCAGCTCTGTCCGATTTCAAAGCCACGCTCTTTCCCTTATGCCCTACTGCCTCTCAGTTTCCTCATCTGTGAAATGGGTAAAATAATAACCATTACACAGGCATATCATAATACCTGGCATTGATGAAGTGGTCAATACGTGGTAGCTCCATACTGTTTTTGTTATTTTGATGAGACTTAACATGGACTGGAAGCAAAATAGGTCCACAGAAATTCTCCATCAGAGCCCCCACTCCTTCCCTGCACCCAACATTCTCAAGATTGAAATACACCCTACGTAGCCTACAGTTTGGACAGATGTATCTTCAAGTTAGTAGCTTTCATTCTTGCCCTCACAGTTTCAAAGAGTACCATTTGCTTTCCATTAATGAAGGACAGATGCCACACATCACTTTGAAAGTTTCAGCGTTAGATTCCGTCTATAGCCCTGGTTTAGGAGGACGTGATCTGAGCCGCTAGATACAAGACGTCATTTCTTTTCTTTTCTCATAGCCAGCTTGTTTCAATTAGAAATAACTATAAGGCATCTGCCAGAAATATGTGCACTTTGTTAATCTGGGGTTACTCAAGAGAATGGCAAAGGGGTTTATATATTACATTCACTAATGAAGAGAAATGTTAAATATAAACAGTATTTCAAGATGAGGACTAAAATGAAATACCTAAAACCTTACCAGGTCCAGCTGGTTCATATTTACATTGCCAGAAGGAGGGATTGGGGGCGCGCTGCAAATGCACAACACCTTCTGAATTCTTCAAATTAAAGGGACAAATCGTTATCTGCAATGACCTGAGTGCCAGAGGGGGGAAGAGATAACAGTATCGGCTGGAACAAAGGCTGTCACTGACCAGCTAAAGGTTTGGCTTTTTTTTTTTTTTCATTTTCTCTGAATCCAAAAACGAATCCCATTAAATTGCATTATGAAATAGGACCAAAATCTAACAAAGAAAAGCCAGGCCAGTCGCAGATGCTAGGTTTATACTCCCCACAACAGAGAGCGGCCTTCCGTACAATTCACATTAGCCCAGCGTCCCCCAGAGCACACACCACTTCCTGGGAGTAAATGAAGCATTTTTGGTAGCTGCTTTCCCAGTCGGTCTTAGGCCACTAGGGTCCCATTCAGTTAGTTATTGCTTCAGAACATTTAATGGTGCCCTAGTGGCCCAAAATGAATGAATGTAGCTTCTAAAACATCCTAACTTCCGGGAGTAGCTTATGCACCAGGAGAATCTGCTTCATCATAAGCTGTGCAGAACGCATGCAAAGAGATGCTTCTGAAACTTCCAGAATCCTGTTCCAGCAAATGTAGAGCTATGAAGCCACCATCCGGGGTACCTTCCTTGGTAAAAATCATTGACATCCTTGACAAAAGCCAAAGTGCCTTCTTACTGCTAGTTTTCCTCACTGTAGCCAAGATGGGTGGAGGAAAAAAAAGGTCTAAAAATTTAAGATCTTTCAGCCACACCAGATGCTTTTGAAAAGAAAGAACTCAGTCATTCAAAGAGCCTGATTTTATGAAGTGACATTTGAGATTATGATATGACATTGCAGATTTGACATGATTGTGCTAATTGTGAGAAAATATGCTACTCTGATCAAACGCGACTGAAGGAAATAAAAAGACATTGTGGTTCAACTTGTAATAAAGAGCAGCTCATCCTCACAGCTGTTTGATTGTTACCATAGTTATCTATTCAACGTGGCATGTACAGTACAGTTAACGTCTCATTACCAGTAGCCTGTTGCGTGCTTATTGTTAAGAGGAATTTAACATACAAGCTTCCGTGTGGGTTGTTCTCCTAATTTTGATTCTTCGAGCTGACTGGCATGAGACAGGGAGCTGGACTGTATTTAACTGGTTTTATTGTGACATGACTATGATGGATGTGACGGGGGCCTCTATTATTCGCTGCAGAGTGTGGCCGTTAATGAAGCCATTAGCTGAGCTAAGGCAAGTGAAGAAAATAGGGAAATTACCATTATTCTGAAGCCATTAAGTTGTTATCCACCACTTTCCCCCCTTACTCAAAAAGGTGTCTTCTTTTTAAGGCCTCCCTGACTGTCTTTTAAAGATTCATTAGTTCATTAACTTTCCAAGGAGATGGGGGTGGATGGCATGGTTGAAATTTTAATCAGGCCGGTGTAGCGTGTTATTACCATGATGCCAGTGTCTGTGTTCCATTGCTGGACCACGTCAGGTTAATTTTAAATAAACCGCGTTACGGCAGATGTCGTTCTGTTCTGGGTGTAACCGAAAGAGCTTAAGAGCTTCCATTTGTAGAGGACTTCAGAGCTTTTTCACACTCGGTAGGCCTCCAGGACGGGCGCTGTGCACCCCTCCTTCCCAGATGAGCGAGTACGCTGAGGCTTGGTGAGCCTGTCACCTGAGGAGTGAACATAATCTGGGCGGAATTGGGTTTCACACTTAAATTCTCCTTGAACCTTTGTATTATGACTTTTGCTCTCCCTATGGTATATTCTTCACTGGAAAAGTGAAACTAACCTCTAGTGAGCCCACATCTTCCGAGAATGAATGACTTGTGTTGTATCCTGTACGAAGTGTCTGCCAACGATCTTTAAATCTCGCTGTCATCATTGTTCACCAGGGCTTGGAGCATTTTGTGACCCACAGGCAGTGTGCTGGTGCTGGCCAGGTGAGGCACAGTTGGCTACTTCTGCATTTATTTTGAGGCGAGGCAGATGCTGCCTGTGCAGGTCATGCATGTCACGTGCAGCACCAGGAAGCGTGGCCGTGGGTGGTTTCAGTTGACTCCAAAAACGTTTTTGCTCAGTCAGGTTGAGTGAAGTCTCCTTCTTGGCCAAGCAGAAGACACAGGCCTGGGTCCTCAGCCCTTGGGAAATCACCATTTCCCAAGCCACCGTGAGAACAGTTTCCCCTTTACAGGGATGGTAAGTTCAATTCCACACTTGATCCTTCAGATACCAGGGAAAATTGCCCCCCAGAACCTGTGCCTCAGCTCACTGATCACAACCTGGCCCTGAATGGACGCATCTTCAAACCCGTTAGTGAACATATGCTGCATATATAATGATTGCATACTTCAGGGTCTAAATGTGTAACAAACAGGAACTCAACTCGTCTACACTGGGGCATTGTTCTTGAGATCTCCTAAGAGCAGGTGGGTGGATCTTCAGCGCCCCACCTTGGTTGGCATCCGTCCAGGCACACACGTGCCCACAGGCTGAAGGGTGGTCAGAGGACAGGGGGAGGTGTAATGGGAACTGAAACTAAGAATATTTCTCATCGTATTTTTATGAGCTTCCCTAGGGGGGCTAGAGCCTACCCCGAATAGAAACTCAGTACATATTTGTTAAAGGAATGGGCAAAAGGGAAAAGGATGCTGGCTCAGAGTTCATTCAGCCATCTGGGTCTTTGGGGGCCATTCCCATCTGCTTCGCCAGTGAGCCCACACATGGACACGGAGCTCGGTCCTCCGTATCACAGGCTGCATCACTAGCGGTAGAGCCGAAAGGAAATCGCCGACTCCTCTCGGGCCCAAACCTGGCCACCTGGCCTTGGCATTTCTGTGTGAATTCGAGAATGGTTTCCTGACACCTTCCTGACGACGTTTCATACTCTGCGTGCCAGAGCCAGCAGTGGAATGTGGGCTTCCTGAATTCTAGATCCACAGGTGACGCAGATGCCCGAGGAAGATGCCCGGCTCTTTAGTGCCCACTGGTGATAAATCTTAACATCCATTGAAGCGTAGATCTATATCGGCTGAGCAAAGCTTCTGCCCTTTTGCTTTACTTTTGCAAAAGAAAAGAAAGGGAACTGATCTTGATTGAGCCCCTACCCTGTGCCAGTAACTGAATGTGCTTGGCGTGTTAGAGATACGCTTGCCAAACATCCATCCAGTTACCCTTTAAGAGGGGCATTGCCTTCCTCGTTTTATGGATGGAAGTGACACTGAAAGGCACAACGCGGCTTGGCCATGGTCCCGGGGTAAATGGCAAAGCTGGGGTTTGAACCCAGGTTTGTGAGACAAGGTTCCAAAGCCTTCCTGGGACAGCACACAATAGGAGGGAGCAGAGAGGTGATCCGGAAAAGATGGAACCGCCTAGTTCTTCAGGGGACGTCTCTGGAGGAACCATGTCATTATTGTTATTTAATAACCCTAATGATTAGAGTGGTATTTTTTATAGTGGCTCTCAGCATCTGCTGATAAACGTGCAAGAATTGTTATTTGGTGGTGCTATGAAAAACAACATTGGACTCTAAAGGTGTTTTAAATTTAAATGCTTTCACTGAGTGCTCAATTATCTGCTTGTCTTACTTTCCACTCTTTATGAACAGGGTTAAAGTAACAAGGTTAAAGTAGGTGACCAAACTCTGGTGCTACCATCTTTTGTCACTCGTTTATTTCTGTCCCTCCCTGTTCCATGACGGCATAAGTCTTTTAAGCTACAACATCTAACTACCTCCCCTGGGAGGGAGCCGGAAAGACACAAACCATGGAAAGGGTCAAGACTGTTTAAGCTGATGATTTGCCACAGTCTGAGGTGAGGTTGTCACTTTCAGCATTAGAGTGAATGGTCACTGAGCAGGGAACCACCCAGGCCCCCCTCTCTGCATCAGGTATTGCGTTTTATTTTATGGCCTACATGCCCAAACTCATTCTATGGTTACATTTTTCCTGAACAAAATACTTACTGGTTTAAATATAAACTAACCCTTTCCAAGTTCAAATAATTTAGGGATTCCTTGTTTGAATTACTTACATGACTTCTTTCCTTACACTTGTAACTATTTCTTAAAAGCATCCCAGATGGGAGATGAATTGATGCCTAAGAAAACAAGTGGGTTTCTGTTCTATCCTCTCTCTCTCTCTCTTTTTTCCCTTCCACTAGGACCTGCTGAGAACCTCACGATGGCTGCCCGTGTGTGTGCACACGTGTGTGAGTGTGCATGCGTGCATCTTGGTTTGTCTCCGTTCTGGGGTCTGGGACTGCGGCAGAGCAGCACTGTAACGGTCAGGGTTCCCGGCGCGTTCACTGCTGCTGGGCTTAACATCTGCATGATACAGCACAGTTCCATACGAACAAGCTACTGCCTTCTTTCGTATTTTGAGGTTTTGTCAACTGCCATGCCCTCAGGCTTCTGAGTTGCTACGAAGGCATCTTCTCACAAAGCCTGTAGTGAGAAAGCTGTGAGACTGTACGCCCGCTGAGCTCAGTTCATATGGCTGGTCAGGCCGGCCATTGGTGGAACTTCTGGTCCCATGTGATATTCTCCACAGGCAAGAGTAAACTGGGGAGGGGATGCTTGGACATCATGCAGATATTCCATTGCTCCTTAAAGTTGCACCCACTAATTTTAGCATCCATGGGTGGGTATTACCTGCAGAAGATATTGCTGTGGTGCTCTAATGAAGATTTTCAATTTCCCTCCTTACTTCTGTCTTTATTAATTGGAATTCTTTTGTTAAGAAGGGTAATCTTTTCTTCCCCTTGATCTGTCCCATTATTTTTATTTATATTGGGAGGAACTCATGGATATTTATTTCATTCAGTGACTGTCATCTAATACCATTGTTATTTGGTTTGTTGCTCAGATTTTTCCAGCTTTAGTAGTTGCATCCCTTTCATTTCAGACTGAGAAACAGGCTGGAGAGGGGAATCTCCTGCCCAAGATCACGCTGTGACCCTGGGGCTCGTCCCTTTGAACTCACAGTTCACGCCTCTCCATGATACTGTGCCACTCAGAGAAGACTGTGGAAAATACCAACGTGCATTCTCTCTGCCTGCTATGCTTTTTGTTTATCTTTTTAATATTATAGTCTCTTTACATGTAAGTGTTACTGACTGACAGTGCTGTGTTAGTTTCTGGTGCACAGCGTGGTGATTCGGTGATACGCACATACATTCTTTTTTCATATTCTTTTTCATTATAGGCTCTTACGAGACAGTGAATACAGTTCCCTGTGCTGTACAGTGTGACCTTGTTGTTTATCTGATTTATTTATAGTAGTGTGTATCTGCAGATCCCAAACTCCTATTTTATCCCTCTCCTCTTTTCCCTTTGGTAACCATAAGTTTGTCTTCTCTGTCTGTGAGGCTCTTTGTGTTTTGTAAATTAGTTCATTTGTGTCATTTTTTTTGATTCCACACACAAGTGATATCATATGATATTTGTCGTTCTCCTTCTGACATAGTTCCCTTAGTATGATCATCTCTAGATCCATCCATGTTGCTGCAAATGGCATTATTTCATTCTTTTTTTTCTGGCTGAGTAGTGTTCATTGTATATTTATACCACGTCATCTTTATCCAGTCATCTTTCGATGGACATTTAGGTTGCTTCCATGTCGTGGCTATTGTGAATTGTACAGTCTTGACTGTACTTCACAGCTGGGTACAGGAGGAATTTGGGGGTGTTGGCCTACTGTGTTTAAAAGTCTTTGTCAAATGCACAGGACTTCAGTAGCCTGAGCCACTGTAGAGTGGAATTTAAAATAAGATGGGTTCACCTTGCATCCCTTTTAAGTGGTTACCCCATAATGAGGCAGCGTAGGCATGGTGACCATGCGTCCTGGTTGGCCTGGGATAGTCCCAGTTTGTACCTGTTTTCCTTCTGTAATTGTCAGCCGTGTCTCTTTTCCCCCGAGAAGTGTGCAGATTTGGATGATCAGTTATCTGACGCAGTTATCCCCGAGTCACTGGCTTTCAGTCTTTTCCTCCACATCAGAATCACTTAGAGGGCTTGCTAAACCACGGATGGCCAGCCCCGCAGATTCTCATTAGGTTTTGGGGGGTGCCAGGAATAGGCACTTACAACAAGCTCTCTGAGAAGCCAGGGCTGCCTTTTGTGGATCCCACTTGGAAGATGACTGCCCTAAGCATTGGCAGACAGTCAGATGAATGGTTGGATGAATGGATGGGTGAATGAATGGATGAAGGGTGTCCGCCACATGACAGGCACTGTGTTGGCCGGTAGGGAGCAGATAGGCAGTCAGGCAGGTGATGAGTGACAAGTCACTGCAGTAAGGACAGTGGTAGGGTGAGTACAGGGTGCCGTGCGAGTGGACTGCAGAGGCCCCTGCCATAAAACTGGGGCCTCTGGCTTGGTCTGTGATGGCAAGCTTGTATTAAGGTTCTGGTACCTTGTGAAATCGTTTTCTCCCTAGTCCGTTCTACCAGTGTAATACTAATTCAGTTCATTGGATACCGACCAACCAGGAATCTAGATCAGCATTTTTCTACTCTTGGCTTTTATTTAAATTCAAGAGCTGAGGAGACAGTTGCTACTTCAGGGAGTCTCTCCCTACTCCCGGGGTGGACACAATACATAAATAGTTACATACTTGCTATAGGTCGAACTGGACTAGGCTTCTCAGTTATGTCATGGAACAGATTGGGTTCGTTCCGTTCTGCTCCCCACCTGCATGTACAGGATGAGAAGTACCACGTCACTGTGCTTGTGAAGGCAGGACAGTTGAAGGGATAGGACACATTTTCAAAGGAATTTTAGCGATAAGAGAACTAAAAATTTTCCACAAACCTTTTACTTAACCAGAAAGTGCACTTAGAAGAACCTAACCCTCAGTTCAGTATACTTAAGTTTCCTGGGGCCTTTATAGCTTGTAGATAGTGATGGGTGTGTGTGTTTCTCATAAGACCACCAGTAAAAGTGGCCCAGAGGCCGATCACTCTAGCCACGTACATTTGCCAGTAAGAGTCTAACCTGTAAACTCTGTTCTCAACAGGCTTTACATTTGCTTTGGAATCTGTCATTGAACAGAGTTTCTCCTCCTGTCACCTGGCTTGTGGACACAGCGATAAGACTTCAAGCTGATGACGCAGTTGTTGGGTATCCAGGCTTTTGCTTGGGGCCAGGAATACTGCCCCGCTTTCTCAGGGCTAAGCGTGTGGCGTGGCCTCCATCCATGTCATGTTGAACCAGAATTCCTGACAGATACTCCCTGTACTGTGCCTATTTTTACAGCCAAGATGCAAACAAAAATGGTGGGACTCCTCACCTCCAGAGTTAGGGACATACTGTGTGACTGGTATGTTGATGAACACCATGAAACTTTTCATTTGTAGGTATTATTAATGTTTGTTAATAGAATGTAATCTTTTATCCCTTGGCCTGATGCCATGGGATAGATTTATTCAAAAAAATTTGATGCTTTTCACATCTAGTAAATTATGTTTATAGAGACGGAGTTAGTGACACAGGCAAGATAGTAGTAATAGCACTGCTAATTATATCACTGTGCGTAAAAGTGACATCAGTGTTATCAAGTACCATTAATAGTCCCAAATGGTGTCAGATGCAGCAACCTTTGATTTGAATATAGCTTGTAAATCTTGCTAAACCTTTTTCTCCCCTACAGATTTCCAAGTGTGTGTTGGCTCTATGGTTTTTACCTAAAGAGAGACAGAACCACTTAGAAGAGCCAGCCTACCCAATTTACAGCAGTGGCTTTGGGGACACAGTTGGCACCTGCTTTCCGAGATGGCCCGGGCAGATGGCCTTTCTCTCTGATTTGCTAAAGACATAAGCTGATCTCGTGCACTATTCCTTTATATAGCGGAGACGGGAAGGATGGCTGTGTGCGGGCACACATTACCAACTGTGACGATGACAAGCAACTTAGGAGCAATCTTTCTTTTTGCTTTTTCTTGATAGAAGCCAACACTTTACAATGGCATCTCCAGCTTTTTGGGGGCTGCCATATGTGTTCTGCTTTGCTCCCCGTGTAGCAGAGGAATGGACAGGCAGAAAATCATGCAAGAACTGAATTTGAGACCCAGTGTCTATTGTATCATGCTGTGTTCCCACACTGTTGTTTCTCTGACATTTCATCTGTGTTTGACTGCTTCGGTAGTATTCGAAACATAAATGGTTTTCCTTTTTGTCTCTGAGGGAGAGAATCCCTTGGATAAGATCGTTCTAATCAGATCATCGACAAATCCTGAGGATTTGTGCCTTGAAGTTTTCCTTCTCTGCAGGCCAAGAATGTGCAGAGTCCTGGTGGGAGCATTGTTTAGATGTATGACATCGGTTTGTTTGCTGTGGTCATGTGCAAGAAGATATTAAGGCTTTGGCACTGATTGGGCATTGCCAGAGGTGTATTTATTGAGCAGCTATTAAGTGCAAAGTGCTGTGAAAAATAAACCCATGACTGAGACGCTGACTTTGCCCTCGAGGAATTTACAGTCTCATGGGGAAGGTAACACATGCCCACAAATGCCATAAAAAGTAGGCAGAGTTCAGAGCTGTGGGGGGGGGCTACAGAAAGCCTGCTTGGAATTCGAAGGAAGGGCTGCTCCCTTCCCATGGTGAGGGGTAAAGCGTGGCCTTGAGACTGGCTTTGTCCATGAGGTGATGAAAAATGACAGTCTAAGTGGAGGCTATGGGGGGAAAGGCAAAACAAAAATTGTCCAGGGAACTGTGTGCATATTTGTCTGGCTGGTTGCATGACAGGGACTGTAGCAGGAAGCCACGGGCTGGCTGAGAATAAGAGGGACTTGGCTGGATGCGAGGTGGGCAGGAGCAGGAAGTGAGGGTATCACACTGCGTTGTGGCCACACCACCAGCCACTTCGGCTGCTGGGGCAGGGAATGGGACGTCTGTTCTGCAGACACAGGGAGCCACTGCAAGTGAGCAGGGGGTGACATGAGAGCTCTGCTCTAGGACGATTTCATTGGTGTCCTGCGTTGGAAGGATTGGAGCCAGGAACTCCAGTTAGGAGTCCAGTTGGAAAAGGGAAGGCAATGGTTTTAGCCACCAGTATACTTCTAAGAACAGGCATTTGGAGTATCCTTGCGGTTTTGGAATGAGCCATTTCTGCTCAGTGGATCTTTTCATTTGAATATAGTAGTTTGAAGATGCTCTTATATGTCACATAGGTCTCGTAGGGTGAGTGATCTGGAATAGGGAACAGTGTGTATGTTTGGGATCCATCCCAATCGAATGGGTCTCCAGCCCCGGTGGGCTGAAGGATCGCCCCGGGACCCTGGGGAGAATTTTAGATTCTGTAGTTCCAGGGTGTGGTCTGGGAATCTGCACACCTGCTGAGGGCCCAGGGTGACTGTGCTGCAGGTGGCCTGGCCCTGACACTTGGAGAGATACTGTGGCTGCCCACCGTGGGGGTAGAGAGGCATGTGTCTCTGCCCACCAGTGACCTGCCTGCTCCAGAGGCCGGAGACCCGCAGCTGTGGAGGGGACCAGAACCCCTGCAGTGGGCCGATGCCCGTGGTGGGCCCCTTCTGTACCTTCTCCCATTTCAGCCTCACAGTTTCTCCAAGGAAGGGGTTCTTTTATTCTCGCCTTTCAGGAAGGCCTATGTATGTTTTTCAGGAGTCGAGCCTCCCACATGCTTCTAACAGGGATGTGGGAGGATTAAGCAGTGACCCAAGAAATTGAGTTTCTGTGATTTTTGGCCTGGTCCTCAGGCTTCTCTATTAAGTAGGAAGCTCTCAAGAGAGAAGTGTTGACTTGCCAAGTGTACAGGTTTAATCAAATTCAAACAAGGAAAAAGCCCTTCGTGGGAGACAGATTTTTGCTGGAGGAGATCGCCTTCTCCTTTGTCCTACCCGTTTGGGAAGGTGAATACCCAGACAAGAGTCCCATTTCCTCTTCATCCTCCATCTGTCCCCTCTGCTGCTCTCACTGCCAAGTTCTCATCACTGGACACTTACTGACGGTTCGACAGAGGTCACGCGCTAACTAAGCAGGACGTGGCCATGCTGTGCGGCCAGCGTGACTCAGCCTTCTCCCCACTGCAGGTCGGTGGAGGTTGCCTGGAATACCTCGGCAAGCTCTGTGCTGTCCCTGTGACATGCTTTTGGACACTCCTGATGGTAGGGTCGAGGTCAGCTCCTGCTCTCACCACCCACAGCCATCAGACTGTGCCCTGTGCCCAGTGGGTTTCACCAGCAGACAATCTGTGGTGGAGATATTGGAGAAAATGTTTGATTTCCAGTTGCTACTTCCCAGTGATTTGCCACACACAGAGCTCTCATGGTGTGCATTTTGGACCTGTCTGTAACTGCAGTGTTCATCCATGTCTAAAGATGCAGCCGAATAAGACAGTCATTTCCCATTTGCTTTCAAACGTATTCTAGCCTTCCTAAACTTAACGCTACCAGCAGGGCAAGGGAGTGGGAGGGGATAAATTGGGAGTTCGATATTTGCAGATACACACTACTACCTATAAAATAGGTAAACAACAAGTATCTACTGTCTAGCACAGGGAGCTACATTCAATATCTTATAGCAACCTATAATGAAAAAGAATATGAAAAGGAATATGTGTATGTACATGTATGACTGAAACATTATGCTGTACACCAGAAATTGACACAACATTGTAAATGGACTAGACTTCAATTTAAAAAAGTTAAAAAAAATAAAACATGTTCTAGTCTTCTAGTGTCGACATCTCTGTAAGGTGGGGAAACCTTTAATGGAGTGGATTCTGACCAAATAGCTCATGGACTCAAGAGAAGAATAAAGATGTCATCTTTTTTGCATATATGTGCCTCCATATACACTGGCTAGGTAGATCTTTTACCATTTTTTAAACACTTCAAATATAATCTGTCATAAAAAACTGATTTGGACAAAATATTTGGCTATTATGATGGTTTTGGTTTTACTTTATTAAAAAGTAAGGATCATAGAGCTGAAAGGAGCTTGTAGCAGTTTTCTGGTCTGTCCTCACACGACAGGGAGTAGCGTTCTAGGCGAATGGAGGTGGAGTTGGCTTCTGAAGGTGTCCTGAGAAATAGTTCTCACAACCTTGAGGGTGAGGCTGTGTCAATCATTTCTGTATTTCCTTCCTTAGCTGGAAATAGCCAAGGCTCAACAAATATTCATCAAATAAATGAATGAGCCTTTATTGGCAACACACTGAGTTGGCTAGCAAGTGAGTTTTGAGCACATATTTGTGGAATGGATGCCTAGATGAAGGAATGGGCTTCTTCCAGTATAGCTAAGGTGATGTCCTCAACCTTGCAGATAAAATCAGTTTTTTCTCAGTCCGTTTGCAGCGTGATTTTCCTTAACTGTTCACCAGCCCCTCTGTATTCAAAAAATCACAGCTCATTTTCCTTTCCTCCTGGGCTCATCTCTCCAGGCCTGTGGGAGTCTCTGGGGCTCTCTGATCCCTGAGTACATCGTAATCCTCTGTCTGTTGTGGACCCCAGGCCTGGATATGCCACAGTGAGCTTTACAGAGGATTAGTGGGCATTTTGTATCTAGACCTGGATGATGGCAATCAGACTTCCTGAGTGGATGAAGAGACCTGTAAGACAATGGAGGTTTTGCTGGACTTGTGATGAGTTTCTGCAAAATCTGGCTGGACCGCTCTTTGCTCTTCTTGCCCCCAGTTGCTGTTTCTAGAGCTCAGCGTTTGTGGTCGTCGCGTCAGAAGTGGAGGCTACTGCCTTTCCCCCGTGGCTATTGAAAATGATGTGCTTAATAGTTTTATAAGCATTTTCAGATAACTTCCTCTGAGGACTGGAGAAAGATTTCCCCTCTCCCATATAATTTGGTGGTTCCCAAATTGTCCTTTAGCTTGAAAATACTGATTGGCTATTGTTTAGCCCCCAGTGGATTGCTTCTTATCTTCAAGACTGGATTTCTGTTAGAATGAGAGTTGGCAGGATTCAGATTTAGCCCAGTGAGGTTTGTCAGGGTTGGTAAAATGTTACAGACTGAGAACAAATGGAATAGTAACCCAGGAAATTTCATGTGGATTTTGTGAAAAGCAGTTATATCGGGAATCAGGACCTTTGGGGTGCACATTTGTCAAAGACAATTATTTAAATGCCCGAGTCTCCTTGCAGAGGGAGGAAATTGATTTCCATAGATTTGTTTATACAGGTTAAGTCATAAAGCAGGCCGAAAATGGGAACCAGTCCAAAGTTTCAGCAATAAGAGAATTGCATCAAAGTTGGTACATCCATACAGTGGGCAGTAAGTTTTCTTTGGACTTCTTCGCAATTTCCAGTGTTGTTTCACAATGACCACGTGTTGCCTTCACACATACTTTTATACATGACATAATAAGTGAGTTCTGTCAGTCCGTCTAGTGAATGAGTCATTGTACCTGAGGCTGGTCTCGGGAATCCCTGACACAGCCCCACGTCCTCTGGCTCGTAGCGCATGACTTGTAGTGTGAAGACACCAAGTCTATGGCCTTGCCCGACGCGCGCCAGCGCCGAGTGTCTGGCCAGCTGTAACTGGCCGGCCCTTTTGGAGGCAGGGTCTTCCCTGGCCAGACGAAATCGGGAGCCCATGCTCCTGACTGGAGCAGGCTCCTGGCCAGTCCCCCTTCCCCTGGAGTCAGACATGAGGGAACATTGGCCAGATCACCTTTGCCAGGCAAGCGGAACAGAAGTGGGGCCTCTAATCACGTGTGGTTCTCAGTGTGTTCTGGGCGCTGTTCCTGGCCGGCTTGTGATGCTCGGGGGCCAGATCACTTGGCTGTCTTGTCTTTGAGTGGAGGGACCGAGTTTAATGTGACAAAACGAGTCTGGGCTTCATGCACAGATGCTTTTGCATGAATGAAAATGTCAAATCTGGGAGAATGGAAGACTTTATAGTTTTCAAAGTTTCTCTAATATGTTTTGTTCAAAGCCTGTTTACCTCTACGTATGGAAGTCAGGGCACTCCCTTACTTAGGGCCTCTGTAGTGTCGACTAAGTCAGGTAGGGTCCCGGCTCCATTCTGAGTATTTGTTGCTTTGTGGGAGGTGAAGCGAAACAGGAAATGAGAGGGTTCCCCCTGCAAGAGTTTGGTCGAAGAGGTCAGGCAGGGAATTGTACCTAAGACCTGACATCTAGTAGGATTTTAAAAATGTACAGAGTGCTTTTCCCCTTTATGTCAGAATGGTCTTTGAGGATGAAAAGAGAAGACTCCTCTGTAGCCTTCTCCCTCTCTCACGTGCACGTGTGTGTACACGTGCGATTTTTAAATTGAAGTGTAACACAGTAAAACACACAGATCTTAGGTGCTGAGTTCCGTTTTTGACAAATCGCATACACCCTGGTGATGACCATCCCTAACAAGATACAGACCTGCTCTGCCCAATAGCAATCAAACACAAGCCATGTGTGTCATTCACAATTTTTTAGAAGCCACATTAGAAAAAGTAAAAAGAAACGGGTAAAATGAATTTTAATACTATATTTTAACCCCGTGTATTTAAAACACTATTATTTCAACACAAAATTAACATAGAAATTGTCTAAGAAATTTTACACTTTTTTGGTAACAAGTCTTTGAAACTTGATATAGAGTTTATACTTGGAACACATCTCAATTAGGATGCTAGCTTTTTGAAAAAAACATTGTAGTAAAATACACATAACATAAAATTTACTGTGACCTTCTCTGAAAGGGGTGGGGGTGAAGCCATAGAGGCTGATGGTACAGGACGCCCTCCCTGGGTTTCCATTTTCCAGTGACATTGAATTTGGGTCCCTGCAGACAGAGGCAGACAGGTCCCTTCTGCGACATGATCTGAGCTTTAAGCTGTGCTCTCAACCCATTCTTTGTCGTCTGTTCATTTCCTCCCCATCCCCACCCCTCAGTTTCCTTCCACTCATACTCCCGAGTGCTTGCTGAGCACAGGGGACCTACAGAGTACTGGCAAGACAAAAACAGGGATATTGTTGCAGTCCTGGAGCAGCTCACAACCCAGTGGAAGAAGATGCTTTTAAGTAGC
The DNA here is from genome assembly GCF_048773025.1 of Camelus bactrianus. Classification (NCBI taxonomy): domain Eukaryota; kingdom Metazoa; phylum Chordata; class Mammalia; order Artiodactyla; family Camelidae; genus Camelus; species Camelus bactrianus. Next base: position 92,109,354 of record NC_133546.1, read on the forward strand.
ATTTCAGAGAAATATGACATAGCCCTTGGATTAGAGGCAGCTTCTGGAAGATGAGGCCTAACCTTTAAAGCATGGTTAGAAGTTGACAAGGCAAAGGGACCAGCAGAAAGAACAGGGATAGAGAAGGACTAGAGCATGAATTAACAGTCAGACTGATGGCCGGCTCCACCAAGTCTAGGCTGTGTCACCTTGGCCAGTCGCCTCACATCTCTAAGCCTCTTTTCTGTCATCCGTAAAGCAGTGATAATGATACCTACCTACCAGAGATGTCAAAGACTCAGACAAGGAAAGATTATTAAAAACCTGTTGCAATGATTGGCTTATTCATTCACTCATTTGTTCAGCAAAGACTTTAAAACACCTACTACATGCGGGGTGCTGGGCTAGTTGCTAGGGACACCATGGCACGGCCTGTGGCCTCCCACAGCTGGGGATGGGTATCGGGGTTCAGGGATCAGTAGTCCTTTTCTCACGAGGAGAGGCAGACATGGGAAAGGCCCCGGTGCTGCTGGGAGAGAGTGAGCCGTTTAAGTCAAATTTACAGGTGCCTGGGGGTGGGGGTGGGGATAGTAGCGGGGACAAGATTGGAGGTGTAGAATGGGGACCTCCCCACGATCTCACTCCTACTGACAACAGTTTGAAAAGCATCTTCAATGTTGACCAATATTGGGGGTTATTCAAATATTTAAATAAAACCAGAAGAGACTGTTCACTTGTGGGGATGATGGAAGACACTTTGGTTTAATTTGCATTTGCCATGTTTTACCGTCCAGATTTCAGACTGTGAGATTAGGGACCATGCCGTACCTCAGTCTTTCACCCTGTTCCTGTACTAAGTCCTTTTGCAGTGCTGCTCAGACTTCGGTTTTTGTTGGCTTCACTGAATGCACAGCCTCCTGAACCAGGCCTGGCATGTGATGTTCGCTCCATAGCTGCGTGTCGAGCACCTGCTGAAGTCCCCAATGGGGGGGAGACGAGTGCAGAGAAGAGCCACCAAACAGAAAGATGACAGCAGCCAATGACTGTAGGTGTCCCATCCCAGTCAGTCCTCCCATACAAAACTAAAGTCACAAAAAAACCCCACAAAATCTTTCTGCATATGTAAGAGCCTGCATTTTCAGCCCTGGAATATTCGTTCAGTTTTTATGCATCAAATTATGCACATACCAATAACCTTCTAATTTATGGACGCTTGCTATTAGGTTTTGTTTAGATGAGTTCCTTCTAAAAGGAACCAGCTTCTGTTCTGAAGAAATGAATAAACCATACAAGGTGAACTTTCCTACAATGGATTTTTCTATGCGGGGTTTTCAGGGCATAATTTAGACATAGCTGTGGTGGTTTATGAGCATAGAAAGTGTAGGGGCCACATGGACATACGTGTGAATGAGTGGAAGCCAGGGGGAGAGACCCAGGGGTGGGGGTTTCAGCTCAGTTTCACATCTCTACCCTAAGGCATTAGATGCTGCTAATTCTTCAAAAGCCAAAGATTTGTTTTACAGAAGAAATTCTGATTTGATTAAGATATTGCTTCCAGACCTAATGTTCCTTTAGCAAATCATGCCTACATCCATGATTGGAAATAAACTGCGTGTTATCTAAGCATAAAAAAGCCGCATGATTTGGGACTATTCTCCAGAAGTAACATTTAGTGTAATTACAGTACATTTAGATTAATTATAGCACTGGTTCCGGGCGCCACCATACTTAAGGTTGTATCAGCATTTTCGTTATTAACCCTGTGTGGAGGAAGTTTATCTTCTGCCTGCAGAGTGCTTCCTCTAGAAAATATTTGCATTCTCTGTCTTGCTCGATTGAAACTGAATGGCCTTCCCACTTTTTGAGTAACTTTAAAAAGATATGATTTCAGAGGGCTTATTCTTGTTAAGATCATTGTTTCTGTGTAGATGCTCAACATAGGCAGTGATTAATTTTCAAAATGTGGGAATGGTCAGAGTGTTTAATTAGGAAATAGACTTGCTACAAACGGCCATGCCTCCCTTTCATAGGCTTTCTAATGTTGACCAGAAAGTAGAAAGTGGCTATTACTGAATGGCCATGTCAAGAGTGGCGGGTGGTACCCAATCAACCTGAGTTTGGCTCCATCCAAAGTGGCATCCTCAAGGAGGCACTGCCTGATTTCCAACAGGGCTGCCTAACCAAGGCAGACTTGTTAAGAGTTGGTGATTCCGTCTTTGTGAGTGGCTTTTGGAATCCATGCCTTGTTCTTCTGGAATATCATTAGAGACCTCAGATTTTCATCTCTGCATAGCAATGGTGGTTTTTGTTTGTTTGTTTGTTTGTTTTGTTTTGTTTTTTGTTTTATTTTTGGTTTTTGGTTCCTGAAGCAAACAAAATAATTTGGAGCCAGATTTGGTGAGGAAGAAGGTTGATAAGGTTGAATGCACATTTTACTGAAGAATGAATGAGCTGTGGCTGGAAAATAATGAGCCTCATTTTCATGCCTGGTTCATAACTATAGCTGAAGGTAATTCCCTCAGACGAATTCCAAAGTCGGTTGAGCAATGTCTGTCTCCTTGAAAACAGGGGACAGTTTCCTCATGGTGCTGCTTCAAAGGTGCCAGCATTCATTTGAATGTCAAATGTCTGCTAGTTTGGTCTCTGAAGAGTCCCATTATTTTGAGGTTCTACTCCATTCCAATCAGAGGATATTTCTTTTTTTTTTTTTAACACTTTTTATTGATTTATAATCATTTTACAATGTTGTGAGAGGATATTTCTTACAAATTCTAGGTAATTGACTGTAATGACACTTAAAATTGTTCTGACCTGTAGTTCATATTAAAAACAGTTCCTCAAATATATCTTTGTATTTAAATGAATGTAAATATTCTCAAAAATATTTGTTCATAATAATAGCTAGCATTTTAGTGAGTATTTGCCATGGTCAGGCAGTGTGTTTTCTACGCTTTATCTCATTCACCCATAATTTTTTGAGAACCTTAGGCACCCATCTTTTGCAATAGTGCCGGTTACATCCACAGAGAGATTCAGTAACTTGCTCAAGGGACAGGCCTTGTAAAGGGCCACGCTGGGATTTGAACTCAGGCTGATCTGAGATTTCACCCCATCCGAGGCTTCACTGCATTTGACAAAGACGTGGGTCATGGGTAGAGTCACAGATGACTGGTTCCGAGCATCCTAGCCATGCCTTTGGAGGAGGAAGGCGAAAATCAGGACTGTTCAGGCAAGTTTTATAGAGCAAGGTGAACTAAACAAACAGAAGAATCAGGGCAAGAGCAGTGAAATTGTCAAGCCCTCACTTGGTTTGATTTTTCTTTTCCATTTCTATTTTGCCTGGCTTCGTTCTATTTTACCTTCTCCTGGTAGAGTCATGCAGGTGGGTAGCTATTATCAGGAACAAATGATGCTGTAAATCCAGCCTGAAATCAATGAGGTTATGAGCTCTAAGAGTGAGAGGCAGTTTTGTAGACCTAAGTGTTTTCCCTGCTCACCATGCTGTATCTTTGAGGCCAGAAGCCAGAGGCTGATTTACAGACCTATATAGAGCGGCACTGTCACCAAGGTGGGCAAGGTGGTCCCCAGGCCCACCCTCCCCTTTCAAACAAGAGGAATATTTAGAAGAAATAATAGAGAGTACACATGCTCTCTTGTCTGTCTCCAGATACATAAGAAGAGAAACGGAAAAGGATGTGGCACACAAAACCACCTCTTGGTAATAACACTGTAATGTAAAAATTATAGCTTGGAATCTTTGGGAGGAATGGCTCCCAACCCCCAACCCCCGGAGAGACTGGCACCAGCCCTTTAGCTTTACTCAGTTAAAGGGAGCGTATTTCCCCGGGCCAGATGCACTCATTTAGTGAAAGGGAGGAAACTAGCCACGGATGCCATTCCACTTTCTGTTGAGCAAGGATGACCATTTTCTGAGGTCCTGACTTTGCTTAGGGGAAAGCCATGAACAGACACCAGGAATCGCAGGTGCTGGGAGGCCAGGGGGCTGGCCTTCCAATGCCGCGTGCTCAGTTCTTGGTGGCTTCTATACGCCAGACAATGGAAGGAACATGGAAGGAACATGGGAGTGACCGGTGAGGTTTCCACTCCCAGAAGACTGGTTTGACTGCCTTCTTTAGGCGATGCTGGGGAAGTGAGTGTGGCAGTTCGCATTGGTCTGTTCCAGTCAACTGCGTGGAAAAGTGGACTGTCTACTCCCCATCACACCGAATGCCGGGCTTAGGGAAAGGCTATTGCGAGGGGAAGGCAGGTGAAACACCCCAGCCCAGCATTTCAGGTGGCGCCCCAAAATCTGTAATTGAGATAAACAATATTTTAATGGGGGTCTCTGTAAACAAATCAAAATTAATGTGAAATATCTATGATTAAAAAAAGATCTAATTACTGTTTTTTTCTTTAATTTTAAAATTTATTTTAGGGGTAATTAGGTTTATTTACTTACTTATTTCTAATGGGGGTACTGGGGATTGAAGCCAGGACCTTGTGCGTGCTAAGCCGGCACTGTGCCACCGAGCTGTGCCCTCCCCAACAAAAGATCTAATTTTTAAAGGAAGACAGGATCAGTAGCAGTACTGCCCTGAGGGACGTTGGAGCCTGAGGCAAAAGGAAGAAAATATTGCATGAATTTTGATTTTTTTCAAAAAAAATATTGCCTTCAAATGCCAATTCGCTTGATGACTGGGTTTCTTGGGCACCTTCTGGTCACCCTGAAAGCCCAGCTCTAATACCCTCTCTCTGGAGTTTTCCCCGATTTCTGTCTCCCCACCTCCATGGGCGTCCTAGTCCCGGTGTATTTTACCTCCGGGTTTCCACAGTGCTTTCTGCAGCTCCCCCGGCAGCGCTTCCCATGGTTGACTGCAGTGATTTGTCTGCAGTGTCTGCCTCTTCCAGAAAATGATGGCTTCCTTGAGGATAAAGACCATGTCATCTTTTTATCCACTACGCCAGCCATTCAGTAGGTGCTCAGAACGTATTTGCTGGTTGTTAAAAACAACCGAGTGAATGAAGGAGTTCAGTGAATAAGTGAAAATAACCTTTGTGTCTTTTAGAACTTAACCTGTGGGTTGACACCTTCCACAATTGGCCCTGCCTACATCCTCATGTCAGTTGGGACCCTGGGTTTGGGACACGCAGTCCCACAGGGAGGACTGGTTCTAGAGACTCTCGGTCCTGAGCATCAGGAGGGAGTCAGGTTTGCCAAGTGGGTGATGAAGTCCCTTGACTGAACCATGCTCCCTTCCCTGTCCGAAGCCCTATGGCAGCTGAGGCTACAGACAGGCCAGCTCAACCATTCAAGAAAAAGGAACCTCAAACAGATGTACTCACATGGCAGGTGATTTCACTGATATTCCCAAGAATATAGAACCACTCTCCTCCCTCCCTCCTCCTTTCCTCTTTCCCTACTTTCCTTCTCTTCCCCACTTCTTGCAAAGGGCCTGCTGTTTGCTGGGCCCCAAGCTAGGGGCTAAGGGCCTGGTAGGGAACTTGGTGCAGTTTTCATGGAGCTTACTTTCTAGTCGGAGGGGGCAGATGTGAAAAAGGCAACGGACAGTCTCATTTTTGATCGCAGTCAGTGATTTGAAGGCAGTACCATCAGATGATGTGATGTGGTTCCAGAAATGGAAGAGGCCGACGTTAGCTTTAGCTGTCAGAAAGGGCCCTGGTCGAGCTGAGACCTGAATGATGAGTGCAGGCTGCTGAAATGAGGATCTGGGGGAAGCTGTTCAAGGAGATCACAGCGGAATCTAAAAGGCCCTGAGGCAGAGACATGCTTGGCTTGTCCAAGGAACAAAATGAGCCTTGTTAAATAAGGAGGGTAACCTTCTGGACACTGAGGTCATGGAGGTGGGCAAGGACCAGGTCAGTGGGTACTTCAAAGGCTGGGATGAGCAAACTGAATTGTATTCCACCCGCAGTGGAAGCCATTGGAGGAGTGGAAGTGGGGAAAATCATGATCTGACTTCCAGGTTACAAGGGCACCTTTGGAGAATACACCATAGAGAGGTGGAGAAGGAGGCAATGGAGGCCAGCTGTTGAAGCTATTGCAGTAGGGCTGGCGAGTGATGATGTTGGTGCACATGGGTGGAGAGGCACGGATGGATGCAGGAGATACGTTGGAGGTGGAGTCAGTAGGAGTTGCCCAGGGATCCAGTGGGGGGGGGATGGGGGAAGGAGGATGAGGGAAAGGGAGGACTTGGGCATGCCCTCTCCATTTTTGTCTTGAGTGACCAGGCAGATAATAGCGCCATTTATTATGCTGTATGTCTAGATAACTAGAGTCCATCGAAATGGTTTTTCTAAAACAAAAAACTAGTCTTTGCCAATGAATGATCAGTTTTATCTTTCATGAGACAAGAACAAAATAAAACTGTTCCCAGCATGTCAATGGGAACCTTTTACTCCCCATTCCATACACCCGTTGGTAAGCTTCCAAGTGTCTTGGGACTGAATTTCAGCCTGGGCTATCTCCCCAACGAGACTGTGAACTACTTGAGGGTAGACACGGCGCTCTGTCTTACTCCTTCTGGTGCGTCTAGTGTCAGAGTCAGTGTCTGGCACATCACAGCTGCTTGGTAAATGCTTGTTGAAAAGGAAGGAAGGAAAGACAGCTGATCCTCTTTAGAACTTGCCTGTCTTTTATTTCCAAAGGTTAACATGAAAATGAAGGGGATACAAACAGAGGAAATAAAATAAAGGAATCTCTGCAGAGTTGGATGGAAACTTCAGTACATCCAGAAGGGAAAAATACAATAGAACAAAACAACAAATGTGCTGTGAATAATATTCTCCTCACTGTGGGCAGATTTATTAAATGTATAGGGGCACTTACCTGTCTGGCAATATCATAGTGTTTAGGACTAACTTTCAACTCTATTTGATCATTTGAATTCAATCCCAGATACATTTTAAATATAAATTTTGTTCATGTCTAAGACACTTGGGATGACAGATATGCTCTCATTGGACTGTATTCAATAACTAATAAAGAAATTATTAAGACAGTGAAGTCCAAAATGCCTATGTAATTTTAGAGGAGCTGCCTCATTCATTTGATGCAATAGGGGTAATGAACTGTCTGGAAGTAAAGTATTTACCTCCAAAGCATTTGGTAATTCCTTCTTGATGAGAGAAAAAAAGCATCGACATTACTCAGTGTGCTGTTTTCGAGGCATCTTAATGTGGCCTCATCTCCCTTTCTCACCACATCTTCTGCTTTGCCATTTTACACCATTTCACATGTTTAATTACTTACTCTTTGTTCTTTCCTTCCTCATCTGTGCCTTTACTTATGCTCTTCCAATGATCAGGAACATATCTTCCTCACCTTTTCCATCACTGGTAACTTAATTATCCTTCAGTGTTCAGCTCGAGTGCAGCCTCCTCCAAGCAGCCTTCCTGGATTTCTCCAGGTTGAATTTATACTTTCCTCTGGTTTATGTTATGTTCGAAATTATGCTAATGACTGACCATTCTCAACCCAGAAAACTGGCAACGTTTGATTTAGTGACTGCAGCCTAAGATTTTGCCATGGTATATACTTAAATACTTCTCTGCTTAAAGAAGCATTATGTAATTCATCTTATATATGATAAAAACACATTCTGTCCCCTGGACTTTATTTTCTTAGGTTGTTAAAAAACTGACTCTTTCAAACACTTTACTCAATATTCCCCTAAAGGCATCAGCAGGAAAAATTTATGAATATTTTTATTAGGGATGATTTAGTTTTATTAGGGATGATTTCTAGGAAACAACTAGAAAAATTTCAAGGTCATTAGCCATATTTTTAAATACATAGTTGTTTGAATACATTAGTTTCAGTTTTTAGGTTCTCTGCTATCTTTAGCTTTTTCCATTTTAATTTAATAATGATAAAAATAAATCTCATATTTATTAGTTTTTTTCATTCTCAGATGTTTAACAAACCTTAGGGGTGCAAATATAATGTAGTTATCCATATGCTTGCAAGTAGGTTTATGGCCCAGTGAGCATTTGATTACAGTTATTTCTGTTTTATTGATATTGCTTAAGAGTCGACAGAAGAATCGGGTCCAAAGGTATTGGAAAAGGATAATTAGAAACCCTTGTCAACCCAGTCAACATGTCTTTGAGGAGAGCATGTTAACACAGAACCTCCATATTTTTAAACTCTAAAATATATTTTTATTTCTATTCTCCCTTCTTCCAACAACTGTTTGTTGCATAACAACTATGTGTTGGGCTCAGAGCTTAATCCTGGGGATAGAAAGATCAACGAGGCTGTCAGAAGTACGTGTGTATATGTACATGTATATGTATGTGTGTGCGTATATATATATATATAGATGTCAATATGGCGGAGTTTCTATATCAGTAAGGTAGGCTGTATGTATATAGTGTCAGCCTTAAAAATAAAATAGGCATTTATTTTACCAGCCAAATCAATTTATTCAGAAATCACAGAGGAACTGCAATTTGGGACAAGAAAACTACAGCAAGCCATAAGTGAGTCCAGGAAATAAAGAAAGGAACCTTCATTTATAAAGGAAAGGGGGAAATTGCGAGGGGCTGTTTTGAACAAAGTTCACTGGAGAAGAGAAGAAATTCAGGGCAGGGGCAGCTTCTCATTGGCTGAGTTTGGCAGTTTCTCGTTGGCTGGGCTGTTGCTGGGCAAAGAGAAAAATCTGTCTTCCTCTCGCTGGGGTGTGTAAAAGAAGCTTCTTCCAGTTGGGGAATACAAGGTACACTTCTGCTGGGGTCTGCAAGTGGCGTGGAGTGGTAGTGCGCGAGAGCTCCCCCTACAGGGCGTCCAGACTCCATGTTAAATGAGGTTTCCTTTATTTATTTTTACATTCCCCTCTTTTGGGATCAAGATCTTTCCTTTAAAGCACTACTGATCAAGAGTCAGGTTTTGGTGGCTTTGTCCCTTGGTGCCAAAAAGGACCTTTCCTGGTCATCATGTCCCACGTCTGAGGGAAAGCACACATATTGGAAACCATTGAGGCCACATTTGGGTAACAAGAAAGGGGAGGAAGGAGAACTCAAGCACCTCTGATCTAAAGTGTATGTCTTATCAAAGCACTGGAGGTCACCTTGAAGCACTGAGATAACATCTGTCTATTTGGTGCATCAGTTCTGCAGAGATTTGACAGGCAACATGTATAAAGTTAAAAAATAATTATACAAAGCAGAATGAAAGTTAACATGACAAATCCAAGTTGTATGATTGTTCTAAACCATTTGCCTAGACCTGAAGGTAGCCAAATGAACAAATCAAAGGACCATGGGGAGTTAGGTGGAATTTTTTGTAACCAGTGTACTGGTTCCCTGATCTTGGGTAGTTGAATATGCACCTTCCTAGAAGCGTTTATCCATGAGTAACAGGTGGTATTTGCTATCACACAAACACCTCCTTGTTCAGCAAGTGGATAATCAAGGGCTGTTACAATTGTCCAAAACCACTTTAGCCAGTGAATCAAGTGATTATTTTGGGGATGCTACTGCCTTGGCTGTGGAGTTGGCTAGCGAACATAATGTTAGGGAGAGATTTCTGGTCATGCATTCATTGGCATTTACTCTGACCCACAGGAGAAGGGCTCTCCCTATGGAGGCAAACTTGGAGTCATGTATGCCTCATGGAAGATTCCATTTAAGGTGGCCATGGAGGTTTAATAGAGAGAACCAGTGGTAGGTTTCTGATATGTTATGAATGTTGACAGGGACAGTTAAATGTGCCAGTAAGCACTGATCTCCAGTTTCCCAGCTATCTAAACATACATATGGCCAAGAGAAATGCCAACCACCACGGACAAAAATAAAACCAGGTGTCACACAGAAGACTCTAGCTAAGGTGTGATTATTGATACCTTTATTAGCTGGAATTTCCTGACTGAACTTTTCAAGCCAGGGTTCAGAGGAATTGGGATGACATTCTGTAAGGTACCATCCCAACCTAAAGGGGTCTTTTCTAAAAGCCTTGAAAAAAGGAGTTAGCATCTTTGAATTTCCCTTGGGTGCAAGGGAACAGGTCATATTTAAATAAGAAAAAGAGTGCCAAGGTGGAGGTGTTCAGCTGAACTAGTTTGGTTATGGTTGGAGAATATTTGAAACAAGGTATGGGAACACGTGGCCAGAACAGCCTAACGAGATAGGTAACATCTGTCAGCTTGTGCATACAACTGACAGTAGGATCTGGGACTAATGAGAAATTGATTATGGGTAAAACCAAAGGATCTCCAGGAAACCGTAAGTAAAACAAAAAGACAACCTATGGAATGGGAGAAAATTTTTGCAAATGAAACTGACAAAGGCTTGATCTCCAGAACATATAAGCAGCTCATACAACTTAATAAGAAACAAACAACCCAATCCCAAAATGGACAGAAGACCTAAACAAGCAAATCTCCAAGGAAGAAATACAAATGATCAATAAGCGCATGAAAAAATGCTCAAAATCGCTAATTATCAGAGAAATGCAAATCAAAACTACAATGAGGTATCACCTCACACCAGTCAGAATGGCCATCATTCAAAAATCCACAAATGACAAATGCTGGAAAGGTTGTGGAGAAAAGGGAGCCCTCCTACACTGCTGGTGGAAATGCAGTTTGGTATAGCCACTGTGGAAAACAGTATGGAGATTCCTCAAAAGCCTAGGAATAGACTTACCATATGACACAGGAATCCTGCTCCTGGGCATATATCGAGAAGGAAGCCTACTTCAAAAAGACACCTGCACCCCAATGTTCATAGCAGCACTATTTACAATAGCCAAGACATGGAAAAAGCTTAAATGTCCATCAACAGATGACTGGATAAAGAAGAGGTGGTATATTTATACAATGGAATACTACTCAGCCATAAAAACCAACACCATAATGCCATTTGCAGCAACATGGATGCTCCTGGAGAATGTCATTCTAAGTAAAAGTAAGCCAGAAAAAGAAAGAAAAATACCATTTGAGATCGCTTATATGTAGAATCTAAAAAAACAAACAAAGCATAAATACAAAACAGAAACAGACTCATAGACATAGAATACAAACTTGTGGTTGCCAAGGGGGTGGAGGATGGGAAGGGATAGACAGGATTTCAAAATGTAGAATAGATAAACAAGATTATACTGTAGAGCACAGGGAAATATACACAAGATCTTATGGTAGCTCACAGAGAAAAAAATGTGACAATGAATATATATATATATGTTCATGTATAACAGAAAAATTGTGCTCTACACTGGAGTTTGACACAACATTGTAAAATGACTATAACTCAATAAAAAATGTTAAAAGAAAAAGAAAAAAAATAACAAAGGATCTCCAACATCATTAACAGATTGGAGTTTCTGGTGACAGATGCAATAGTCAGAACGACTTCCTCTTTTCTCAGTAGATTGGGAAATGTGGATAAAATATTGCCTTTCCAATAAAGAGATGGAGGGAATAAGGTAAGAAGGAACAGTGAGAAAAAAGTTATACAGGCTTGGTCTGGTCATATTGGGAAAGCTGTCTCCTGCAGATGTCATCTACTTTAATTCCTGAAAATGTTTATTTTCAGGCCACCAGATGGTATGCAAGTCCAGTCCGGGTTTAGATGTGACACATGAATCCAAAAGTCTATTCCTTGGAGTTAGGCAGCACACAGGTTGCTTAACAGCACCTTATAGGGGCCTTTCCAATGAGGTTGAAGAGAGTCTTTCTGGAGATGTCTTGTCCAATAGACAAAATTTCCAGGTTAAAAGGAGTGATGCTTAAAGTCTTCACCTCCTGAGAAGATGGGAGACGCTGTGAAAAGATTGCTCTACTAAAGCACGGTTATTTTCAACAGAAGCAATTAAGCCTTTACAATACTTAAGTGTAATTTCCTTTTATCAGCTGTGGATCAAAAGCAGGAGCTGGGTGCATTGGGCATACTGTGATTATCTCAAAGGGTGAGAGGGTTTATGGTTTCCAAAAGGGTTTAGACATGAGTTTCAGAAGGACTTAATGGCAGTGCCTTCGGCCAGGGTGCTTGAAGGGTTTCTACAAATTTTGCAAATTGAGACTTAATGATGCCATTAGTGCGTTTGACCAGCCTTCAGGATTGAGGGTGGGAAGCATCGTGAAAATGCACTAGGACTGGCCAAACAACGCAAACTTGCTGTAATGTTTGCAGGAAAATGGGTTCCCCGGTTGCCATGGAGCTTAAGAGGGGTCCCCCAGGTAAGGGTAATCTTTTCTGAAAGAATTTTAGCCACAGAAGAGGCAGTAGCTTGTCTACGTGGAAAGGCTAAGACCCAGTGGGAAAACATACAAACCATGACTACAACATATTTATATCCATGTGATGGGGGAAACTGAATAAAATCCATTTGCCAAACCTGCAATGGTCCATTGGTCCACTGCACAGTTTTAAGTATTCGGGAGCACTGTGGACAGGTTCTCCTGAATTATATTTTGGGCAGGTGGGGTAGGCAAAGCACGCATTTTTTGTGGCTTTATCAATATTTCTCCACCAGTATTGATTCATAAACATTACATTTTATCCACAGACCCATGGTTTCATGCATATACAGTAGTCAGAAATGGCAATTTTAGAGTCTCTGACAACACTGGATTGTTATTTGGCCCAAACTAGAGTTCTCTCTTTTTATCAGAGCAACAGTTACTAGATTTCCAATCTTGTTTTTCCTTTTCTGGAGCCAATTCTTGGGTTTCTCTGGCCATTTTCTCTAAGTTATCATTTGGGGAAACATCCCTTTGGACCATGACACAGGTTTGGGTTTTGGTTCTTTTAAGAGCAGCGTTCTTGGCAGAAATGTCTGTGGTGTGGTTTCCTTTAGCTTCCAGGGAGTCCAGTTTGGAATGCCCAGGGACCCTAATAACAGCTCACGTGCCTGGCAGGAGCACGGCATCTAATAAATCCTAGGCAGAAGAACCATTTAAAACTTTACCGCACTGGAAGTAGGGCAGCTTCGCTGTTCACATAGCATCTCAGAGTCATGAGCCACTCAAAAGGCGTATAGATATTTGCATAGATATTTGCAGTTTTGCCCTTTGCTAAAGTGCAAGCCTGACTAAGATCGTATAATTCAGCCTGTTGGGTCGAGGTTGCCAAAGGCAAAGGTGCCACCTTGATGACTTCAAAAGGACTTACAACTGCATATCCAGCATTTACCATTTTCATTCTTTAAGAACAGTCAGTAAGCCATGAAAACTCAGCATCGGTTAGGGGAGTTTCCTATAAATCATCACGAGGGGTCAAGAGGTGATCTGTCAGAGCGCCACGAGGAGTACAGTGTGCAGAGAAGGGAAGAAGGTGACAAGGCTAATTAAGGTCATTACAGTGAGAAGGAGTTATATGAGGACTGGTTACCCTGAGGATTTCATAGGAAGACAAGTGGTTGAAGGGTGTTGAGTTGGTGAGAATTCAGGAGAACTCCACTGCTTGGGGTACAAAAATGGTCAGAGGGGATCCCATGACTATCTCTTTTGTGGCCTTAACTAAAAGGACAGTGGCAGGAGTGGCTCTGAAGCAAGGTGGATGTCCTTATGCCATAGGGCCTCGCTGCTGACTCTGGTACCTTATGGGGCGATGGTGGTCCTCATGTTTTTGGGTGACTACTCCGAGAGCACTTACCTCCTTCTCCTACATAAAGAGGGAAAAGGGAAGTGGATAATTACGGTGCTCAAGGGCAGGGGGATTTTTCAAGCTTTTCTTTAAGGTATTAAAAGCTGGATCATCTGGTTCTTCCCAAGTAATAAGGGTCAGGTTTCATGTTCTTTAGTAAGGCATGTAAAGACTGGGCCATGAGAGAAAAGTTCAGAATCCCTTTCTGGCAATCACCAGTGAGCCAAGGACAACCTCACAGTTGGCATTTGGTTTGGAGTTTGGGAAGTTCACGATGCCGTGAAGACGATCTGGATCAAGGTGCAGCCCTTTTCCCATGATCAGGTGCCTGGAATAATGAAGCTGGGTTTGAGCAAATTGCAGTTGCTCCTTAGAAATTTTATGTCCCTTTGAGACTAAAAGCTTCAATAGGTGGATGCTGTCTTCCTGAATAAAGACCTGGGAAGGGGAGCAGAGAAGAATGTCATCTATGTATTTTAATAAAGTAGAGCCTCCAGAACATTTTATATCATCTAAATCAGCTCTTAAGTTTTGTGAGAAGTAAGAAGGACTTTGGTAAAACCCTGGGTCGTTACTGTCCCGGTATATTGTTGCCCTTCCCAAATAAAGGCAAAGAGATACTGATTAGCATTCTCTACAGGGATGCTAAAGAAGGTGCTACATAATTTACTCACAGTGAAAACTTTGGTTTTGATGGGCACAAGGCTAAAAAAGCATGGGGATTAGGAACAACAGGGTGACAAGGTATGACAATTTTGTTTATGGCTTGGAGGTCTTGGGCAAATCTCCATCCGTGGTCATTGGGTTTCTTTTGAGGTAAAATAGGGATGGTACAGGGACTAGTACACGTCTTATAATCATCTTGCTGGCTTAATACCCTGGATGGCCTTTATATAGGGTATTGGTTAATTCTGAGGAGGTGCTTTGAGGGATCTGTTTGGATCTTAATAGGAGCTATACTCTGGAATCTGCCAATATCAGTTGAGGATTTTGCCCTGAAGAAGAGTGGCAGCTGATCTAACAGGGACAAATGGTTAAGTTTCCTTAGAATCAGCTCCAGTGCCATCAGAGATGGAGCAAGAAAAAAAAAAGATGTTGAAGGGTCATTTGATTCACTCAGTAGTTGGCTATTTTGGTTGCTGCTATCAAATTCTAGAATTGTTTTCCTTTTTTTGGGAGAAAGAAATTTCAGCATGGTCTTTTTCTATGAAATGTCAGCCCCGTAAATGAGTAGGGGTGGAGGAAATAAGGAGAAAAGGTTGGGTATCTCTTAGAGGGCCTAAACAAAAGGAGATGGGTTTAGAAACAGGAACCTGTTGAAGTTTACTTGAGATCCCCCCCAATTTGAACCCCCTTAGTACTCTGAGGCAGGGGCTGTTTAATACCAGTGGCACTGAGCACTGAGAGTGTAGTTCTGTGTCAGTAAGGTCATAGATGGATTCATTCCCGATCTGGAGAGTGTTTCTTCAAGCCAATGAAAAGGGAGGATTTGGAAGAGCCCCCGTAGTTCCTCAGAGCCTCATAACTGGGGGTTAGGAGGGCATTGGAAAGGCTAGTTAGAGGGCTGAAGGTGCCTGGAGTGCTTAAATTTGTGACAGTCTTTTTTCCAATGTCCTGGCTTTCTGCAGTAATGGCAGAAGCCAGGAGGCTTTTGTTTTTGTTTAGGGGCCTCCATTTTTTTTTTTCTTTTAGTTTAAAATTGAGGATTTCAGTGGTCTTTTAGTTGAATCATCCAGGGTGCAGGCGAGCTGGTTTGCTAAATTAACTAGATCTGGTGTGGATGTAGGTTCCCATTCCATCCCTTTTAACTAGAAGAGAAAGATACTGGTTTAGCCTGTTTGTGAACATAGAGGTAAAGGCTACCTGAGTGGATTCAGGTAGGGAGACCAGAATTTTCCTTAAAAACAATTTGGAGTTGACTCTGATAGTTGTGCACAGGTTCATTTGGGTTTTTGAGGGCAAGTCTGAATCTTATTCCAATCAACAGGTTTTGGGAAAGCCCTAGAGGTTGCCAAATGGAGTCACCTGGTGATTCCCTGAGCCTGACCGCATAATTAAAGCAGCAGGCTGCGGTGGTCTCCTGGTTGTATTCCTGCGGACGCTTCATGATTTTCCCAGTGGGAAGTCTTCGTCCAGGGCTGGGCTTGAATTTTACTGACAAGCATGTAAACCAGCTGACATAAGTCAGAGAAACCAGCTTACGTTTGAGTGTCCATCTTAAATTCCTCAACAAACTCGTGGGGAACTTCTGTTACTTTGGGAAACTCTGACTATAGCTTGTAGTTCAGCTTTAGCCCAGGGAGTGTAAGAAATGAGGAGTTTACCATTTGGCTCCTCAGAGGGCCTGGTTTAAAGGGGCAGGTTTTAATAGGTTCAGGGGAGGAGAAAGTGGGGGAGAAGTTCAGAGAAAAAGGGAAGGTCAGCGAGAGGATTAGAATGAGGACGTAGGGACAGCACGGAAGAGAAGAGGGGCCGGGCCTTGGCACAAGATGGCTGCTGTCCACCTGGAGACATAGAGGATGGGGGAGGGGAAAAAGAGGCCTCAGAAGCTTTCTGTTTTTTCCCCCAATTGTTTATTTGCCTCAGTTAATTTAGAAATGATATTTTGTAAAGAGGTGATTTTAGAGTCTTGAATGCATTTGGAAGCCTCCAGGTAGCAATTAAAATAGGCATCCCATTCAGTCTGTTTAATTTTAAAGCCATGGTCTTCTAATTTAGTTCTCAGAAAAACAAGTTTGGGGAGGTCAAAAGTTCTCCATAATGGCCATTGAAGTTCTAAATCATTTTTTGGTTAAGTTGGTCAATTTAAAATACACATAAGGAGGAAGCATAATTTTTAAACATAAAACCAAAGTCAGGGTCCCAGAAGGGGGTACTCCTGAGAGAATTTAGCAGAGTTGGATTCCATTGCTGAAAATTCAGAAGTTTAGAAAATAGTACTCACTAGAAAGGGTGATGCTGTCTTAAAAACAGATGCCAAATGAAGTCAGAGTGCTTGACCAAAGAGAGGAACTTGGATCCCAGAGAAGACTTAACTGAACTTAAAGGAAACAGATAACTCACAGAAGGCGAGTGTGCAAGCAGCTCAAGCGAGCACCTCGCACAGTTCTGGGAGTCGTAAGTTCCTCGGGGGCTTGTTGCCTTCGGATCCAATTTCTGAAACCATGTATTGCCAACCTTAAAAATAAAGTGGCCAGTTGTTTTACCAGCCAAATGAGTTTATTTAGGAATAGCAGAGGAATTGCAATTCAGGACAAGCAAACTATGGCAAGCCATAGGCGAGTCTGGAGAACAAAGGAAAGGAGAGTTCTTTTATAGAAAAAAGGAGGAAGTTGGGAGGGACTGTTTTGAGTGGAAGTTTATTGGAGTAGACTGTGAATTCATGGTGGCGGTGGCTTTTCATTGGCCGAGTGTGGCAGTTTCTCATTGGCTGGGCTGTTGCTGGGCAAAGAGAAGATCTTTCTTCCTCCTGCTGGGGTGTGTAAAGTAATCTTTCTCTTGTTGGAGAGAGAGCAAGGTACATTTCTTCCTGCTGGGGTCTGCAAGTGTGCAAGAGCTCCCCCTTCAGGGCTTCCTGACTCCATTTTAAATGAGATGTCCATTTATTTTCACAGTAGCAAAAAGGTAAGAAGGTATAACACACATATACATATTTATAAAATATGTATAGAAGTATATGTCAGTTAAAAGTGCACTTTTGGGTGTGTGCATATCCTAAGGCTTTGTTTTCTGAATGTTTACTCTTAGCCAAGCTCTGTGCCAAATAGTTTACATGCATTATCTCATTTAATATTTGCAACAGCCTCATGAGTTATTATTATCCCCATTTCACAGACCAGAAGCCAAGACTCAAAAATGTTACATGATTTGCACAAGTTTATACACTAATAAGTGGTGTGGTTGGGGTTCAAACCCAATGTGTCTGACTTTTAAGCTCATGCTCTTTTCCAATATGTATTTGTGTCTCTTATTTAACCAGATACTAACTTTGTCCCAAAAGTTCAGATTCAGAATAAAAGAAAAAAGAGTGAAAAATATGAAAACGGTTGTGTGAATAGCAAAACCGGATCATCCATGAATACCAAGGATCTATTTTGTTGTATATGTTCACTGGGAATAGAGAATTAGTCCTCAGACTCTGCTGCTCACTCTGTATTTGATTCAGAACATGAAACACAGCATTTCAGTGACAGTTGCATTCCCCCCTTCCCCAGCTGAAGACCGCCTTATGGGCGAGTTACTTTATGGTGTGGTCCTTTAGATATCTTGGTAGCTAAGAAGGAACTCCCAAAGTTATAATATGTTCAAGCAGCAGATGAGCCACCAAGGAAGTCTATGAGGCTTCA
The DNA here is from genome assembly GCF_048773025.1 of Camelus bactrianus. Classification (NCBI taxonomy): domain Eukaryota; kingdom Metazoa; phylum Chordata; class Mammalia; order Artiodactyla; family Camelidae; genus Camelus; species Camelus bactrianus. The sequence continues at coordinate 92,127,284 of NC_133546.1, forward strand.
TTCATTTTTTAAAAATTTTATTTTAGTTTTTAAAAATTTTATGTTGTAGTTGATTTACGTTATTAGTTTCAGGTGTACAGCAAAGTGATTCAGTTATACATATATATTTTTTTTTCAGATTCTTTTCCGTTATATATTATTACAAGAAATTGAATATAGTTCCCCATGCTGTACAGTAGATCCTTGTTGTATGTCTGTTTTATATATAGTAGTGTGTATCTGTTAATCCCAAACTTCTAATTTATCCCTCCTACCCCCTTTCCCCTTTGGTAACCATAAGTTTGTTTTCTCTGTCTGTGACTCTGTTTCTGTTTTGCAAATAAGTTCATTTGTGTCGTTTGTTTTTAGATTTCACATAAAAGTGATATCATGTGATATTTGTCTGACTTCATTTAATATGATAATTTCTAAGTCCATCCATGTTGCTGCAAATGGAATTATTTCATTCTTATGGCTAATAGTCCATTGCATATATATACCACATTTTCTTTATCCAGTCATCTGTTGATGGACATTTAGGTTGTTTCCATGTCTTGGCTATTGTAAATAGTGCTGCTATGAACACTGGGGTGCAGGTGTCTTCTCAAATTATAGTTTTCTCTAGATATATACCCAGGAGTGGGCTTGCTGCATCATATGATAAGTTTATTTTTAGTTTTTAAAGAAACCTGTGAGGCTTCATTCTTAAGAATCTCCAGATTGAGAAAACCACTTATCCTGAACAGCTGAGCCATTCACCTCTCACGAGCTCTGACAGTTCCACGATTTTGCAAAACATGCACAAGTTACAAGTTAATTTCACCTGCAGCAGAACCCTACTTTGTAGGTGTTTCTGCAGCCCCTTAGACTCCATCAGAGTTTTTCTTAGGCACTCAGTACTTTTGTTTCACAGCATTTCTTACAATTGTAGTTCACTGTATGATTTTTTTTAAAATGCCTATCTCCATGCTAGACTATGAACTTGGGGTGGACAGGGACCGTGTCTGTTGCTCAGTGTTGCACCTTACCTGCAGTGCTTAAAACCCTGTGACCAACACATAGCTGGCACTCAATTAATATTTATTGAGGCAAGAATAAATGAATGGAATCTGATAGAAGATGAGACACATGCAACCATGTAGCAGATTTGGTCTGAATTTATGCCACAGAGATTCCCATCTTAGATTTTAAGCATGGCACTAGTTCAATACCCCTTTCACGACCTAACACCTCTGGGGGTTTTATGTGATGGAGGGCAAGTCTGTTTGCTTGGTGATTACAGGAGGACAGATACAGTATTTACTAGCCTTAGCAACTCTGGAGCAAATGTGGTCCCTGGAGAAGAGAAACCCAGCCGTTATCTCGCAGCAAAGCCACACAGGCATCAAGGCCGTGACTCACATTCCTGTGGTCAGGAGCCCTGGAGTTTTCAAGGATAATTTACGGTGACACTGATGAGACAGAGTTCATTTAAATACTGTAACTGCTGAAGCATTCTGAAGTGGAAAAGTCAGCTCATGGTGGAGTAGATACCTCGTTGACCCCTTTTCACTCTCTGATACACCATTGTTTCAAGTATTTACTCTAAAATACTTGAGTCCTAAAGTGACCCAGGAGAGATGAACTGACCACGGCTGCTTAACGCGTGGAGGATTTGATTTCTGAAAACGAAGCACACGCTCATCTTTACTCAGCCCATTGTTCTTTGATCGGTTAAATGATGCTATTAATGGAGAACTGTGATAGCAAAAAATAAATGTTTTATACAGTGCTAGAAAAAGCTTTAGGGGAAAATTTTAGCAAAAGAACAGATTCTTTCTTGTTTCTGTAGAAACCAGTAGTGATCAGGAGGAGCGAGGTGTTCTTTCAAGTGTACATGGTAGTAAGGCCAGCTCAGCAGTCCCCAGCGCACTGGAGGGCTGGTTAAAGACCCACTATCGGCGGGGAGAGCCTCTGTCTGCGTCCTTTTGATCTCACTGGGAGTGGGGGACAGCTTGCTGGAAATTCCGGCTTCCCCATGGGCTGAGTCGGGCTGCAGTCCACAGTTGCTCAGCATCATAAAGCCAGAAAGGCTCTTCACAGGAATCTCTTGTTGAAAGAGGAAGAGAAGGATAAACATAAGGAAAGCTCTAATATCAGCTGTCAACAGGCCTTTAAACGTGCTCCTTGCCATCAAGCAGTAAATGCCCTGGTCATGTCCCAGCCAGATTACCGACCAACTGGCCAAGGCAGGCATTGGAGCCATTGAGGGGAGGATAATTTGTTGCCCTTCCAATTTGTCTACTTCCATAAAATCTTTTTGTAAATGAAATTAGAATTAAATGTCTCCTTTTTAGTTTCATTTGTAAAGCTGTTACATTCTTGACAAGTGAACGTTGAGCAAGACTTAAATCAAATTCTGAGGCAAATGCTTTTCTAAAGCCTAATCAATACTACAGCTTTAAAATGATTTCTCTAGTCTTTTAAATGTAGTTTAGGTCAAATGTAATGACAGGATGAAGCAGGCGTATTTTGCTTCAATCTGACATGCCCCAGAAGGTAAGAGGAATATCTAGTAACTGACAAAAGGGTTTTCCTTTTGCTTGACATTTACTTTGTGTGTAAACAATCCAGTATATTGGCATGTCAGTGTATTAGTTGGTGGTGGTCCAAAACATGATGTGAATTCAGATAGTATTTCTTTCTGCTCACACATACACACTCTTGATCAACAAGAGAACATTTATTGCAGTCTTGCCTTGCAGTTGGCAGAACAGAATGAATCATTTTGAAATATAAACTTCCTCAGATCTAAAATATATCACTGGAAAACACAAGACATAAGGGGAATAGATTATGAAATAAAAGGAACATATTTAGGAGTCTGTAGGTTATAAACATTATAGGTGGCCATTAATAAAATACTTGGACAAATGTACGGGACTGCCGTTAGTGAGCAGGTGCTAAAAGCTGGGTAACTTCCTTGGAGCTGGACTTTGGAAGCAGCATTTTGCAATGTGGAAGGGACTGAAGTGGCCTCTTACTGGCTGTGTGATGCCAGGTAAGTCACTTTCCCTCTCTGAACTGCAGTTTCCGCATCTGTAAAAAGGTAATTATACAAATGATGGTGATGTTGGTGGTGATGAGGAACATGAGGAGGAGGTGGAGAAGAGTGTCTCCCTGATTGGGTTCTCTAAGTTTTAAGAGAATTCTAGAAAACTCTGCACATAGAGGGTACACATGTTGCTTCCCCCTCCCCTAAAAGTAAACAGATTAATACTGAGCATTTCTCCTTTACCAAGCTTGCAGCTGTCATCTTTCTGCTGTTAAATGAGGACTAAAGTTTTGCTAAAATGTCCTTTGGCAGAAAAGTAAACAAACTTCCGTAAATGGGAGATGTACATGGAATGAGAAATACACTGTATTTTCTTGAATCTTTTATTTCAGATTTTTTTCCCCTGGGAGTAAAGTTAGGGTGCAAAATCTATCAAGTCCTTCTATGAATTTAAGATGCAAAAAACCCTTGAGATTTGCTGTGACAGACCCAGAGCTTTTCTGGAGAACTGTGTGTGTGTTTGACCCCTGGGGCTGAAGTCATAGTATCAGCCCCATGTGACATCAGTGTCCAGAAGCTCTTCTTATTCATGGATGGGCCTTGGTTGCCCAGCACACATAATAAAGGCTCAAGAAATATTTGTTGAATGAATAAATGACAATATTATGAAATTAAGTTAAAAATGTAATGCTTACCAAACAAGTCTCAATACATTTGTTTCAGTAATTTTTTTCTTCCACATAATTGTGTGTAATATCAGCCCACAGGCAATGTATGAAAAAGGAATAACTGGAGATAAAATTGTAAGAATTTGTCTCTAGCTCACTGGCCTCGTTGATTTCTACCAGTATCTCCTACCAACCTGATTGATTGTGTTAGTGTTGGGCTTAATTTTGACTGCATCAGGATGCAGACTGTTTACAATTTCTACCAACCAAAGAGCCCAGCATATATTTGTGGTGGTTTGTAATCTCCAAACAGTCATCATCATCATCATTTAGCCTATTTTGAACCCCACTAGTTATATAGCATCACAATATCTACATGGTTATAGTCCTTCAATACACTTCTGATAAAATTTCATATCACCCAATAAGACATCCACATTATTTATAAAGAATGAGTTGGAGTGAGGAGGCGGTTATGATTTCTTCACTGATTTCTTGACTTATTTACTTCACAAACTCATCAGTTTGACCCAGACAACCATTACTCTTCCTTTATTACACACAGCACGCACAGCTGGAACAAGACTTGGAAGTCTCATAACATTTAGTAAAGTAGAAATGTGCATCTTCAGGGAAGAAATGTGGAATGCATACTCTGCATTGTTCCTTTTCATCTCAAAGATGTCGCTACTGACTATGAGGATGGTCTGGGTGTGCAGATGTGACTGGAATGGCCACCGCAGGACATGACAACCCTTCCACCTGAGATAACAACAGTTTTTACCCTTTGCTTAGTGCCTGGAGTTGTGGATTAGTTTCCTAAGACTGCCGTCACAAACTACCACACACCGTATTTGTGGCTTAGAACAATGGAAATGTATTCTCTCCCAGTTCTGGAGGCTGAAAGTCCAAGATCAAGATGTCAGCGAGGTCAGGCTCCCTCTAAAGGCTCGAGAGAAAGAGCTTCTAGTAGCCTCAGGGGCTCCTTGGCTTGAAGAGGCATTGCACCACCCTCTGTCTTTAGCATCATCACCTTCGTCCTGTCTCATCACGTGGCTCTCCCTCCGCACATGCCTGTCTCTGTCCAGAGTCCCATTGTTATAAGAAAACCAGTTATATTGGATTACAGTCCACCCTAATGAACTCATCTTAACTTGATCCCCCATAAAGATCCTGTTTCCAAATACGGTTGCATCCTGAGGTACTGGGAGCTAGGAGTCCAACAGATTTTTTTTTTTCAGGGGAGACACAATTCAACCCAGAACGAACTGTCATCCCCAAAGTTTATTTGCAGCTGTGCCTCTGATACTTGTGGTCCAGATGAAGCCTTAGATCCAAAAAGCAACTCCAGTCTTTGGAGCAGCTTGCTGGGCAAGCCTATGGGCTATTTAATTGTTGCCCAGGCCCCACTGTTAGTCCATTTAACCTGATATCTTGCTTCTGTGGATCCTTAAAGTTGGACATGGTTACCATGCCTAATTAGCTGCTGCAGCATTTCTTTCCAAATATTCTAGAACTCAGATTTGTCACTAATTCAGCCTGGATCGCCCTCTACCTTGCCCCTCACTGCAGTTAGTCTAGGGTTGATGAGTTTAGCTAGATCCAAATGATATCAAGAAAATTTAAACTTCTGGGCAAATTTAATTTAAATGGGAAAGCAGATGGCAAAGCAGTCTTGGAGGGGAAAGTAAAAGGTAAGATTGATTAAAGAGAGCACTTCTAAAAGTCTTACGGTTATACTGTATTCCTGTGGGAAAAGCTGCTAACCCAAATACTCCGAGCCAAATAATACCAATTAAAAAAGAAACAACACTGAGTTCACTTACTCAAAAGCAGGCATTCACAATGTAGCATGATCATTCTAAAGCTACTAAAAGGCTTCCTGGGAAGTTTGAGGAGGTTAATTGTCCTAAGGATGGATAGACACCTAACAGGGCATTTATGGTCCAATCTAACGAAGGATCAGCACTGAGTGAGAGGGTCAGTGGTAGCAGGACTGATGTCTCTAGGCCCATCTGCAAACAGGAAGCAATTTTAGAAATTATGAAAAAAAGATTGTTCAGTCTGAGGCATTAGTGATTATTTGACTAAAAAATTAATAGGGAGCTTCAAAGGGCACCATCAAGAAATGGAAAAGACATCCTGCAGAATGGGAGAAAATATTTGCAGATTACGTATCTGATGAGGTACTAGTATTCAGAATACATAAAGAACAGATACAACTCATTAATCAAAAGAGAAATGACCTGATTTAAAAATGAGCAAAACCCCTGAGTAAACACTTTTCCAAAGAAGATACACAAAGGACCACTAAACACATGAAAGGATGTTCAACATCCTTAGCCATCAGCGAAATGCAAATCAGAATCACACAGATACCACTTCACATACTCTGAGATGGCTGTACTCTAAAAGATTGACAGCATAAAGTGCTGGTAAGGATGTGGAGATATTGGAATCCTTATACATTGATGATAAGAATGTAAAATGGTGCAGCTACTGTGGAAAAGTTTGGCAGTTTCTCAAAAAGTTAAACATAGAGTTACCATTTGACCCAGCAATTCCACACCTAGATGTATATCCAAGAGAATTGAAAATATATGTCTACACAAAACTTTGTATGCAAATGTTCAGAGAACATTATTCACAATAGCCAAAAACTGGAAACAACCCAAATGTCCATCAACTGATGAAAGGATATACAGAGTATATTTTATCCATACAATGGGATTTTATTCAGCCACAAAAAGGGAATGAAGTGTTGATACATGCTACAACATGGATGAACCTTGAAAGCATTATGCTAAGTGCAAGAAGGCAGACCCCAAAGGTCATATAGTGTACAATTCCATTTATATAAAATAGCCAGAATAGGCAAATCCGTAGAGTGGTTACCAGGAGCTGAGGGAAGGGCAGAATGGAGAAGGGCTAATAGGTACAGACAGGATTTCTTTGGGGATGATGAAGATGTCCTGGAATTCAGTAGTGGTGTTGACTGCACATCTCTGTGACTATCCAAGAATCTCTGAAGTATATACTTTAAAATGGTGAACTGTGTTTATGTGAATTGTATCTCAGTAGAGCTGTTACCAAAAAAAGGTTCACTGGGCAGCTTTAACGTTCATTGATGATTCACTGAAACTGTAGCCAGATCCACTGTTTACAACTTAGCCCAAGAAAATGTTTTCCAGGGAGGAGTATTTTATCACTGGCATTTAGAGTTGCTCCTCCATGGTGGGAATAAATAGCAGACAGACTTGAAAAAATATTGTTAGGGAAATCACATTGGAACACATTAATCAGTCTAGTTAGGTAAGAATCACCAAGCTTCTGGAAGAGATACACGGAACGGTTTCAGTGTTGGGCCGGCGAGCAGTGACAGACAGTGGTTTGCTGGCTTTCTAGTTGGACGATCAACCATTTAGCTTCCTTCAAGCCTCTGGGACCCTGATCCCCAGCAGTTCCACTAGAGGGGGAGCAAGCGAGATAAAGAGATTTGCAATGAGTGTGGTGAGTTACCAGCCTGGAGGAAATACACTGTGAAAGGGATAGGAACTTGAAATTCTGGGCTAGCATGTCTGTGAAATGCAAGTCGATACTAACCTTGTGCCCTTTAAAATGGTGATAAAGACAAAATGTTTGTCCTCGAGAAGAGCATGGAAAAGATATGAAAATTATAATCTGTTTGAGTTGAACGTCAAGGTTATTTTGAATTACATTAAAAAAAAAGCATGTGAGGAGGCAGTTTCCCATCTCTTTTATTGCCACACATGGGGACCTTTCCTTTCCTGGAAACAAGTTCAGGTTGAATAATGTTGAGATTTCCCATTTTAGCCCCTGGAAAGGGAAACTAAAAGATGTTAAAAAAAAAAAAAAGGAATATCTTACATATTTGAAGAGAAAGAAAAATCATAATGGAACAATAAAATCAGTATTAGCTGTCGCATTGTGGTCTGACAATTGAAACGAAGAATGTGTGGCAAATTTTCATTTCTTAGAATCCAAACTGAAAGGCTTAAAGCTGGATTTTCCCCCCTTAGCATCGTGTACTCTGCCTCGATAAGGAGGAGACAAAGGATGAGCCAACAATCTTTTAAGAGAATAAATACAGAGGTTATATCAGAAGGATAGTGGAGATTTAGCCCAATCTACATTTCCCACAGCAGCATCTGGGTTTACGATGACCTGAATCATCCAAGGAGAGGATAAATAGTGTTCAGGAAGGATTAAGAACAACTGGATTTTATCATCATCTGAGTCCTGAGAATGGGTAACCCAAGTCTGTAGGCTTCTGAAAATATTCGGTGCTTTGCAGCAGTTTGTTTATTCTTGATAGTACACCTTTAATTCTCACCAATAGATTAACTGTGGAGATTACTTCCGGCCCTCCCGCCCTGGTGACAAAGGAGAGTGTTGAAGCTTTGTGAATGAATCTGACTGAATAACCCTAGAAGTGTTGGTGTTGACAAAGCCAAAGTTAGTGGCTGCTTCATTATGATTCATGGCCTCTTGTAGGGGGCAGCGCAGCAGACGGAGCCACGACCACAGCTCTGGGTCTGGTTGCTTTGATCCTAGTCAGTGACCTGGAAATCCCTCTTTGTAATAGGAGCACATGGACTGGTTCTGTAGCACGGCAACTTGTTTATTCTGGTTTGAGTCAAACTGTTCGCGGAAGGGGATGTGACTGAGGATGCTTCATCCCAGGCAGGCACGGCGGGCTGAATTGGTGGTGCTGTCCCCCTGCCCTTGTGCTTCGTGAAGATGACTGAACAATTCAGTGCTGGGTGGCTTTGGCCTTAGCATTTACTCATCTGCTAATATCTAGTAATTTGTAACTGCCATTTACTGGTGCTGGATCATGCTCTTTACTTACCTTGTTATTTAATCCTCAGCAAAAAGCTAAAAAGTATGAATTGTTATTTCCATTTTAGAGATGAGGAAGCTGAGAGTCTCAGAAGTCCTTATGGATAGTACCATTACCTGCCCCTGTGGGGATATTGTGCAGATTCACGAATATGTGCGTAGTGCTGGGGGATTGGTGTGTGTGCGTGTGCGTGTGCGCATGTGCATTCGTGTGTGACTGGTAGCTGAGCACGTGCCTGGGACCCGAAAAGGGCATGAGGGTCCTCAGTAAATGAGAGACCTGCTTCTTTTGTCTTGAACAGCACTGAGTATTTTGCCAGTGCCTCAGAGGTTCAATAGATAGTAGTTGAATTGAATTAAAATCTCACTAAGTAGATTTTCCCAGTTAGCTTTCCTTCTGTAATTAGCTTTCTGACAATTTGCGTGGTAATTGGTTGATGGAAAGAATAATTAATAATAAAGGTTGTTTATTTGTGGGGTAAGCATTTATCACAGTTTTCACTCCTTTCCATCAGCATTTAATTCACAAAAAGGCACAGAAGTTAACTATAGAGAAATGATATTACTGAATATTGAATAGTAATTACAATACATGGTATGTTTTCCCTTTAATTAGCAAATAGGCTGTTCATTATGTTTTAGATAATTGTTACATATCATTTGATTTTATTTCTTTATCACTTGTGGCAGGTGATTACATTTTCACAGGGTATAATTTTTTATCACATTATTTTGAAATTTGATTGCAAGATTATGCAGTACAGAATTCAGTGTATTCAGATCACCCTGATTTCTCTCATAGTCTTTGCTTCTGGAAAATTTGCACTTCTTTTTTCTTCCCTGTATGTGTGTGATAAATAAGAATTCAGTATCAATGAAGCTGAAAAATTGTGCAAATCTTTTGAAATGCCCTGAATCAGGGACCTGGGAACTTGAACTTGGAAACTTCTGTGTCTCATTGCAGTAGCCATCTCTGAAAATTAGTCTCTTTTGCTCAGAAAGGCAAAGAATAATGTAAGATACAGCAATATAAAATGGTATATAAGCCAATATATTATATAAGCATTACACGATGCTATACTATAATGTAATGTACAACGATATTATAATATGTGCAAATGAAAATAAATGCAAATGTTGTGTCTGAGCATCTGAAACCCCTGAAGGAGCTCAAGAGTGTGGAGTGATAGCTGCTAGCTTTCCTCTCCCCGGTCTTTGAGTAATTGGGTTGATAATGCCCCTCATTGCCCCGCTACAGGATTGACACCGTGAGTTTAGCTTTGACAGGAAGTCAGTAGCAGTGTGCGTGTTGCTTGAATACACTCAGACCTCCCTGTCTCCACTTTGATAATGTTATTTATGATGAAGGCAAGATCACAGGCTGCACAAATTATGGTTATTCTGGTATTCAGGCATCAGCAGATACGGCACCCAGATGCCTAGTCACAATTTGTCTTATTAACTTGATTATCTGGTTTCCTCCAAGTTCTGCAATGTCTAAATGGCAGCCTTTGGTGGGGGGCAGTGGGGGTGCAGATTTCATAGAATTAGTTCTGTTCTATGCGAGGCAACTGACTTGGTTGAAATGAGATCCTATCAGAGGACTGAGCAGAGGCTACAATTTTATGGTCTTAGAAAGATTGTTAAGATATTAAATGTGAAGCGAAACTCTTTCATTCCCTCATTTCATTTTGTTCCAAGGAGTTTAAATAATACTGTTTAATGCTATCAGGATGATGTCAGGACTTCAAGGGAATAAGTTTCCTATTTAGATTTGGTCATGCAGTCTGCTTAACAGCTGGTCCCTTTATCACGGCATGTTGCGGTTCCCAGCATTCCTTAGGGCATGCAGGGAGAGTGGCATGGACCTCTTGAATAATTAATACGGTTTTCAGAGCAGTAGCCATGGAAACCCAAGCAGTGTCACATATTTGGATTATAAGAATTAGGCACATTTTGAATGGAACGTTTAACCAAAAGAGGTGGCTGTCCCCTAAGGACAGAAGCATTTCCCCCAGTTCCCCTGGCTCAATGAAATGAATATGGGTTTATTTATTTATTGGTTTTGAAGTGTGCAAAACTCATCCATGCTTCATGGTAAAGTATTTTTATATTTTTGTGTTTGAATTGCTTACCTGATTTCCTTTCCCCTATATTTGAATTCTCTGTTTAATTGAGATGTTTTCACATGCAAGCTTCTGTTTTTATACTTTATCTAGTGCTGTTCATGATCACAGGTTATTACTTTTGTATTAAAGAGAAAATGCAGAACTTAATTTACAATAAAATAGCCTAGACGACTCACTGTGTGGAGTGTCTCTAAGGTACCACATCCTTTCTAATGCTGCCCCAAACCTCTGATGATATTAGGATGTGGGATTTTCAAGAGTCTTAGACAATTGCTATTCACCAGAAAGACTACTGTTTCCCCCTGACGTTTCTAGACCTGTTCTGTTAGATCAGTTGTATGGCTCTTTTTTTTATTTGTCTCAAAAAGTGTCTCTTCAGAATCAATATCGTCATTACGTTGGATGTGTGTGTGTGTGTGTGTGTGTGTGTGTGTGTGTGTGTGTGTGTTTGTGTCTATAAGAACTCAACCAGGCAATAGCAGAAAGCTATCATCCAGTCTTCAGTAATAGTGTACGTGTAAAGAATAAGAATAAATGGAAGTTATTTATAGAGTGTAAACCCTCTGCTTTCACAAGCCATGTTACACTGTTATTTGCTCAGGTTTGTTCCACAAACAGCGTCAGTGTCTAGGACTCCCAAGCCTCTGCTTTCCTCGACCGATGAAGGAAGTGATTAGCAAGACCATTAACCAAGATTAGAAGATTAAAGAGGATTAAGGAAAGCAAAGACCTATTTTTGTTGCTGCTTTTAGTTTTCCGCCTGCTATTTGAAATGGACTTTCTCACAGAAATCTGCTGTCTTGTGGAAGCCCACACAGGTCTGGACTGTTCTGTTGCGTGGCCCCCGGTGCCCAGCAGCCCTGAGTGGTGGGGTCCTCCGTGGAGCCCCCGGCTCCGCCCTTGTCTTACGGTGATCCTTTCTCTAGGGTGAACACACCCGGCCGGATTGTCTTTCCCCCAACCGTCCTGACAACAGTGCCGCAGCGTCTCGCTTGCATCGGGTCCCACCTACTTTCCACCTCTCAGCCTGTGCCTGCGCTTTAGTTAGGATTCTGAGTGTATTGCTGGCCCGGCTTCCATCCATCTGTTGAGAAGTCGCAGCTCCTCTGCGATTCTTTTTGGAATTACCAGACAGACGCCGCGCCGAGGCTGCAGCAAAAGCCCCAGCTCCCTCCCCTGGTGCCTCCGTTGTCAGCGCAGTAGGCTCCTGTTTGTATTTAGTCATGTGCTGCACTTATTGTAGCCCTTGGTCTTTAAATTTTTCTGTGAACTGATCCAGTCAGAAGATTCCCAGTACCTCTAATTCAAAGTGTCCTTTCTTATATTATTTTGCTCGTGGGTTTTGATTTTGGAAATTTGCAGTTGTGTCTATGAAGTTTACCTGCTTGCAGGGGCTTGTTGGCTTATTCCCGTATACCTCTGCTGTGTCCCGAAGGCTGTCTCTTTGACATCCCCCCTCTCCTTTCCCTGCTTCGTTGTTTCTTAAGGGCCCAGCCGTCATTTACAGTGGCTTCCCAGCATCCTCCCTCCCCTCCCATCACTTTTTCATGCTTGCCCCCCACCTCCCTGAAACTGAGAGGTTCTTGTTCTTAAGGAGGAAGACCCTATCTTATTTCTTTTTCTGTCTGTAGCCCTTTGGACAGTGTCCAGCACAGAGGTGGCACTCCATAAATGCTCTTGGCACCATTGGTTCCGTTTCAAACTCTGTAAAGATTGATAAGCTGCTTTGTTTGGTTACCTTGAATAATTGTTGCGACCTCTAGATGTGGTCTATTTGGGGATAAAAAGAATCACATCACAGGACACCATGTTCGTCACCTAGGTAGCACTCTGCAGGATGAAGATATTTGAATACAGACTGTGAAACACATTGATTTTTAAAAATTGAGCTATTTTGAAATACCTCACTTTAGTACGCATGTTCATTGAAGAAGAAAAGAAAAAGGTGGAGGGCATCCAGTGACTTAAATGTTATTAGAATCTGGCCTCTCAGTCCAATGATTTAGATGGGTACCCCTCCCCAACAAAAAAAATGACCACTGTCACCTTAATTAATTGCAAATAAAAAGATCTCCCCTAGGGAGGGGCTCCAGGGGCTTCCCCAGAAAGGACACCATTGCAGACTTTGTTTCTAGGCTGAAGTCACCTCCACTTGAGCTGAGGCTGGGCTAGTACAGTAGCTGAGCTGTTTTGAAGCATCGGATGCCAGGGCTCTTGTAAACTCATGGAAAAATGTGTCTGCGATCAGGAATGCCACAGCAGACACAATCCAATAGTAATTTGAAATAAAAATGTTTTTGTTTTGACAATGAAGCACCATTCTTATTCTCCATGAGCTGAACTGAAAACCCAAGTTGGTCTGTAATTGATGGCTGAAGTGGCTGAATACAGCCTCCGTATTTGTTACCAGGTTGTCACCAATATATTTTGTCTGTAAATAACATTGGAGTCGTACCCACATCTCTCTGGAGCTAAATTTTACCTGAGACGCACATGCACAATTTTCTCTGAGTTCAGTGCAAGGCCAAGCACAATTTAGTTCAGTGAATAACAGGCTTTTATCAGCAACACGTATATCACAGCCGCACATGTTTTGAAAAATAAAGTGATTGTTGTCATTTGCCATCGTAAAGAGTCGTCTGTAGTAATATAGTTAAATGATGCTGTTAGTCATTTATGCCCTCAGTATAAGTGCCGTTTCATGTTTGTTTTATTAAATGTAATAGTACAGCGAGAATCTTTTGATGCTCAGGGACCGAAATGCAAAGTGGACTAAATACAATTAAAGAGTGATCACAGTGTGCAGTGTGTGGAAACCAAGTTAAAATACTTTGATATTTTGTGACTGTGCCTAGAAAGCTTGTCATGAAACTACCAGCTGGGCTTTACTGCATTCAGTCTGCAAGGCAGTTGAATAACCATGACAAAATGTGAATATTTCTTTAGTGTAAATATTGTGAGGTGCTGTGAATGACCAGCAGAAGGCACGGGATTGGGTGTGGGGTTCTTGGTGGGCTGGGAGTGACAAGGAGAGGATGGGCAGTGTTTCTTTTGCAGTTACATTAAGCCAGTTTCCTTTGGGCCCCGCATCTGTAGCATAAATTTTAGGGATAACATGTGGCTTTTTAAAATTTTCCAGCACTGAGCTGGGTTACTTCTGTCTCCTCTGCTGCCAAGTTAGTGTTTGCTCAGAGACTGCGATCTGAGCCAAACATGCTTCACTGCTTCTAAGTAAGGTACAGCTATGGACCTGGCACTTAAGTTACTTCTTCAAGAAGCGCTCGATTGGCCTGGTTGAACTTGCCCGTTCATACCCGGTGTCTTTGTGCCTAGCCCTCCCATTTGCCAGATGGCTGCTACTGGTTTTGAGTCAGTGAGTGTTTGTGTTTATCACATGGGACTTAGCTTCCAAGACGCTCTGCTTCTAGGGGGCTGATTCTTGGAACAAGCCCCATCCCGTTTTGGTAAAAGAATTCCAAATAAAATTTCTGGGTCGATGGATATTTCTTTTAAGGTAAAATTAGTTAAAATAAAATGAAACATATATGTTTCTCGTTCTTTAAAATAATCATTTCATAAGTTGTGGAAAGGCAAAAACATGTTTTTTGAGGAAATTATTTGAAGTTACTCACTTTGTTGAAGGAATAAGCTTGTAATAGCTATATATTTTTTAAAAAAGAAAACTCAGATCAGTGGGTTGAAATGATACAATTCTACTTTTTAATGTAACAACAGTGATCAACTTCACACTACTGTTAAAGTTCATTGTTTCTTTTAACTTTTTACTTTATATGTTTTAAGACCTACAGAAAAATTGCAAGAATTGTGCAAAGAATTCCCATACATCTGTCACCCGGATTCCCCCAATGTTATCATTTTACCACATTTGCTTTTTCCCTCTCTCTCTCTTTCTGTCTCTGTCTATCTACGCACTTTTTTCTCTCAATTGAGAATAAGTTATAGACATGGTTCTCTTTACCCCTAAATAGTTGAATGTATACTTCCTAAGAAGAAAGATCTTCTCTTACATAAGCACAGGCTGTTATTCACAATCAGGAAGTTAATATCAGTATAATACTGTTCTCTAGTCTAGACATAGGTTTTGCAGTGGTCCCAATAACATCCTTTTATAGTCACTGAAATTTTAGGATCACGTGTTGCATTGTCTTTATGTCTTCTTTAGTCTCCTTTAATTCTTTAGTCTGGAAAAATCTCTTAGTCTGTCTTTGGTATTTCATGACCTTCATATTTTTGAAGATTGCAGGCTATTTATTTCTCAGAGTGTCCTTCATGTTGGGTTGATCTGGTGTTTTCTTGTGATTAGATTCAGATTATGTGCTATTGGCCATAATAACACAGAAGTGATGTTTTGTTCTTCTCCTGCATCATATCAGGAGGCACATACTGTTGATTTGTCCCATTACTGGTGATGTCAACTTTGATCACTAGGTCAGGTGGTGCCTGCCAGCTTCCTCCCTGGTAAAGTTAGTGTTTTCCCCTTTGTGATTAATAAGTATCTTGTGGGGAGATACTTTGAGATGATGTAAATTATCTTGCTCCTCATCAAAGCTTCATCCACTACCCAGTTAAAAAATGGGCAGAGCAATGTGAGTAGATGTTTCATCAAAGAAGATATACAAATAGCCAATAAGTACATGAAGAGATGCTCAACATCATTAGTCATCAGGGAATGCAAATCAGAGCCACAATGAGATCCCACTTTACACCCACTGGGATGACTATAATCAAAAAGACACGCAGTAACAAGTGTTGAGGAGGAAGTGGAGAAATTGGAATCCTCATACATTGCTTGTGGGAATATAAACTGGAGCAGCCACTATGGAAAGAAGTTCGGTGGTTCCTCAAAAGTTAAACATCAAATTACCATACGACCCAGAAATTCCACTCCTGGGAATATATCCAAGAGAATTGAAAACATATGTTCACACAAACACTTTTACACGAGCGCTATTCGTAATAGCCAAAAAGTGAAAACAACCTAAATGTTCATCAATTCATGAATGGGTAAACAAAATATGATGTAGCTGTAAAATGGAATATGATTTAGCCTTAAAAAGAAATGAATTATAGTGCATGTTACAACATGGATGAACCTTGAAAACATCGTGCTATGTGAAAGAAGCCAGTCATAATGACCACATATTGTATGATTCTATTTATATGAAATATCCAGAATACACAAGTCCATAGAGACAGAAAGCACATTTGTGGTTGTCAGGAGCTGAGGGAGGGGGAAATGGGGAGCAACTGTTTAATGGGTACAGTTGGAGTACTTTGGAGTAATAAAAAAATGTGCTGCAATTAGTGGTGATGGTTGCACAGTCCTGTGACTATATTAAAACCCACTGAATTAGCATTTGTTGATGACTCATTGATGACTCTGTTGAATCAGTTAGTATGGTGGATGCCAAATGATGATTTTTAAAATTTCATAATCCCTTTCATATTTATTTCTGTTGGCTTTCTACAGTGAAGACAAACTTTCTTCTCTTCCCTTTCCTCCCTCCCTTCCTCCATTCCTTCCTTCCTTCCTTCCTTTCTCCTTTTTTTCCTGTCTTTCAGTGTGGAGTCTTAGATTTTTCAATGGGTTGTAATCCTTTATTATTATGTGTTTCAATGCTCTTGTTGTTCCCAGTTTGACTCGTGAGAACCCCATTAAGGTGGTTCCTGTGTCCCTTTGACATGCCCCCATCATTCTTTAAGACTTTCTTTACTTTATGCATCAGATACTCTTCACCTTGTACTTTCTCTGTTCCCTGGAGTCAGCTATTTTCCAAAGAATACTTTCAGTGGAAAGTGGCATTTAAAAACCAAGATCTAGGCATTATGTGTGCTTATTACTATGGGGATACAATTGATTCTAAGCTCTCTAACCAGATGGAGCTAGAACATACATGTGTGTAGATATGTGCATGCATACATACACACATGTATACACACATCTGCTCTATGTTTTTATATTTATCTATCTTTCATATAGACTTCAATATATATTCATAGACTTCAATGTATTTTTTATTTTTTTATAGACTTCAATATATATTCATATATTATACACACACATGCACACACACACGCTAAAAACCATGAGTTTGCACGCATTCCTCTAATTCCCATCTAACACCACAGGATTCATTTCATCCTTTTCCCTTTCCATATTTATAACTCCCTTTTATGATATTGTTTTATTTTTTTACTGAAGTAGAGTTGGTTTACAATATTGTGTTAACTTCTGGTGTACAGCATAGTGATTCAGTTATGCATGTCTATTCTTTTTCATTATGGGTTATTACAAGATACTGAACATCTCCCTGAGCTATATAGTAGGACCTCGTTGTTTATCTCTTATGGATAGTGGTTTGTATCTGCTAATCCCAAACTCCTAATTTATCCCTCCCCCTCTCCTTTCCCCTTTGGTAACCGTCAGTTTGTTTTCTATGTCTGTGAGTCTCTTTCTGTTTTGTTGATAAGTTCACCTGTATCATTTTTTCTTAGATTCCACGTATAAGTGATATCATATGATATTTGTCTTTGTCAATTAACTTCTCTCAGTATGATAATCTCTAAGTACATCCATGTTGCTGCAAATGGCATTATTTCATTCTTTTTTATGGCTGAGTAATAATACATTGGGTATGTATTTTTTCCATTCATCTGCCAGTGGGCATTTAGGTAGCTTCCATGTCTTGTCTATTGTAAATAGTGCTGCTATGAACTTTCGTTCTGCATGTATCTTTTCGAATTAAAGGGTTTTTTTGTTTTATTTGTTTCTTCATCTTTTCTGATATTGAGAAACCTGGATCACATTACTCAGTGTATATTAACTTATTTGCTCAATTTTAGAATAGACAGAAAGTAGTTTCAGAATTGCTAACCCATGGCACTATGACAAGAAGCCTGCTAATTAGCATACAGTATTCACTTAGATTTATTTTTGTCTTTAGCCTAAAGGTATATTTTTGAAAGACTGTATTCAAAAATTGCCTAGGGTAGTTCTCCTCTCCCCACCAGTCCTGCCCAGTGTGGTCATGTTATTCATTTGGAATATAGTTCAGTTCATTTGTTTCTTTTGGAGTTTTTGGATTTATTTTTCTTCTTTTGAAATCGTTGGGAAACATTAACATGGTTCCAAGCATCAAAACTTTTTCACTTAAAAATATATCCTGGATCTCACTTCACATCAGTTTATAGAAGGAGAGCTCTTCCTCATTTTAAAGCTTATTTTAATGAAACAAATCTCGAGTAAAGGACTTGCAAATAATTTATTGCTTCTTTACCAAGAGCAGTCACTTAATTTTTTTATTTTGAAACTTATTTTCAAAAACAGGATTTGGGACACTTTTTAAAATGATGGCAGATACTGCAGAGGAAACAATAGCATCCAAGAGAGAAAACCAGGAAAAGAGCTGATGTAATAACTGAATAATCAAGGCAGGGATTGAAAAACCTGAATTTTATTATGTCTGCTTACCAGCTGCTGAAGTGAGGCGCCAAGGTCAGCTTGACCTAGTTACGTGTCCCTGGGGTTAAATCAAATCATCACTTTTTTACTGAGTATCTGTTTTGTGCCAGATGCTATTTAAGACAGAAAAGAAACATGAGATGCAGCCCCTGACCTTAAAGAGCATCAGATCTAATTGGAGAAAGAAGCCAAACACGTGCAAGAAGAAAGTTAAATCTTTCAGAATTCAAAAAAATAGAGGTGCCGTTCCAAGATATTAGATAGTTATTTGACAAATGGACTGTCCCAGCTTCCAAGGAGGTCGTGACTGCTCTGAGAGTTCAGAGGTGAAGGGCTCTGAGGACTGGCCTGAGAGGGGATGTCTGACAGATGGGATTTGCAATGGTATTGGAGAGCATGTGGATGGGTGAGGGGAAAGGGGGGGCTCTTGTGGGAGGTGGGACAGACGGTGGGTACAGACAGAGGCTGTACATCCCAGCGGTTTTGACGGGGAGCCGCGGAGCCAGATTGCCTGCATTTCACATTGGCTCTGCCATCTCTCAGCACTGCTGCTGTGGTCCAGTCACCTACCCTTCCAGGTGTCAGTTCCCTTCATCTGTGAAGTGGAGGCACAGTGGTGCTCGTACCCAAAGATCTTCTGGAACATAAACAAGATAATTTGTGCAACAGTTAGCCCAGTGCCTAGCACAGAAGATGCTCTCAAGAAATATTTGCTACTTATTATGTAAAAACACAAAGAGAGGAAAGCAGAGGATATACCTTAAGAAGAGTGAATAAACCCATCTGATTGGATTGCAATGTTCAAGATGGGAGCAATGGGAGGTGGAGCCTGAAATACGTGTTGAGATTCCATTGTAGAGGGAGCAGCATAGGAGCAAATATTTGTGTGGGACGTACTGTGAGCTGGGCCCTGTTCTATGTGGTTTACACATACCATTCCATTCACTCCTTTCACCAACCCTATGAGATAAGTATCACTACTATCCCCAGTTTACAGCAGAGGGCAAAGTGAAGCACAGAGATGTTAAGTGATTTGCATGAGGTCCCAAAGCTTCTAAGTGGAGGATCCTAGGTATCAGATCAAGGAGTTTGAACCTGTTCTCTAGGTAATGGAGAGCTAGTGATGGCTTTTAATTAATTTATAGATGTGAGAGGGGTTATTTATATGGACTGCCCTGAGTTAAGTAATTGCACAACCAGCCTCTGCTATTACATGAAAAGAGAGAGGAGAAAGAGATGGAGGGAGTGAGGGAGGGAGAGAGAGACTATTAGAGAGAGGTAAAGAGATATCAATTGGTCAATGGCTCCAGGGTAAAGCATACGAATGAATAATGACAGTTCCCCACTCCTGGTCACCTCCTTTAGCGTGTATGGTGGTGTATAATGGAGAAAGCATCTCACTGGGACAAAGTTAGAACTCTTGGGTGCACACCAAGAGTTTGGGTAGGCATGCCTTCAGATGGAAGTGTACGAGCTTAGACTGTTTTTCAAACTTGAGAAGATCTGCATGTTGTAATATAAGTCCTAGATCAACAGACACACAGCATTAACTGGCCTTGAATTATAGGGTTTTGTGGCAACTTGGAGAAACTTGAATTACCTCACTTCCAAGAGACATTCATTTTAGAAGCAGGGGAATTAGTGGTGGCAGTGCTTTAATTAGCAGAAGATAATCTCAGCCACCCCATGATGGAAGTACTTTTTAAGCTTTTAGAGTTTCAAGAGATTAATATTCCACATGTGTTCCTTTTAGGTGAGATTAGCTTTCTTTCTTCTCACAAGTATACATTATTTCAAGAGGATAATACTCAAAAATTGTTGAACTAGAGTGGCGATAAGTGTTTTAGTAAACCTATGGAAACACTTACGAATCTGAGCTCTGTGAGACTACAAATTAAGCAAATATATGCCCAGTTCATCTTTCCAGTGCAGTTTAAATATTTGAAAGAAAGAATTCTCCAGTGTTTGGAGAATGGGACAGATACTGGTCTAATGAGGGATGTTCTTCTGGATACTTTTACATATTTCATTGGTGAGCAGAGTACTTTTTTATTATTTGTATTAGCATTGACATCAGTGGACAGTTTAAATCACAGAATCATAGACATTTAGAGCTGGCAGGAATTTTAGAAACTGTCTGATCCACCCTCTTCATTTGACCCAGTGAGAGGTGAGACTGAGGGGGTCAATTCCTTGTCCAAGGTCACAGACCAAGTCCAACCTTTCTTCCTTCCCTCTCTTCTTCCCTACTTCTCTCCTTCCATCCTTCCTTCCCTTTCTTTTTCCTCTGCTCACTCCGTCTCTTCCCTCCTCCCTCTCTCCCTTCTCCTTCTCTGCTTCCCGATTTTCTTACAACAAACATTTACATACTGAGCATCTTCAAGTTGGCAGACGCCATTGTGGGCACCGGGGACCCAGCAGAAGCCCCTTACTGCCTGTCTTCTACACTGGTGCTTGTGCACTCAGAGTCTATCACTCTGCTAGGGATTCACTGACTGGACAGTCTAGAAGGGGTAATTGCTTCTCTTTAAACAAAAACACTTGTAACATTATGCAGCCAGCATTTTGCATATTTTAAGGGATAGGCGTGTACAGGAAGGAGCTATTAGTGTTACCTTGATTCTAACAGTGTTTTCAAAGCCAGAAAGGCTGACCACTCCAAAAGTGGATGACCAATGAGAAATTACTTCTAAACATATCACTCGTGATGAAAAAGCATGCATTTTAGCGTATGAATATTTTATTGAGTAAAGTGCCTGTGAGTAGCTTCCAAATTTTGCAATATGCAGCATGAAATATGTAATAAATTTCATAATTGAAAAAGGAAAGGTGATTACAAAAGAGCAACACAGTGCGTAGCTGCTGGAGGATTATGGCCCTGCATCTCGAAAAAGGCGTATCGTGAAAGTTTGAGTTGAGCCCTTAAACGGAAGCATCACACTGAGTCCCTTTATCTCTTTGCCCAGGGAAAGAGGCTGTATGGTGGAAAGTGGCCGAACTGGATTGCAAAGCCTGACTCACCCCGAACACCTTTGCAAATGGGACAGATTGAGTCCAGAGTTCTACGCACTCCTATGGAAAAAGCAGATTTATTGGTTTAGAGATGTACTTGTTTTTCATGCATGCTTAGAGATCCACTCACTGTTTCCTTAGGTGTTAGTCCAAGTCTCTGGGTTCGTGGGCCGCCGTCTCCTGGTTCCCCCGCACGCACTTGGCAGGCAGTGGGCGTCCCAGGCAGGCTTATTGGTTACAGTGATTTTTCATGGGTTGCTGCTTCCCCCCAAAAGCAGTTCCCGAGGTCCTCTCCGGGGAGCAGCAGTGTGCTCTAGTCGTGGCGGTTCCCCTAGTCCTGAGAAAGGGTTTCTGGACGCTGTTGGTGGACTTTTACCAGCAGGAAAATAGCCTGCTCCGTGACTCTCTCCAGCATCGGCTCTCCGCGTTGATGAAATGTCAGTGTTAATCCAGAAGCAGCAATATTTGTTCAGATGTATAAAATGTAGACATTTCTAATGCAGCCCCGGGAGTCGGCCAGAGTCCCTCTTTCAAATGATGGCGTGACGGTAGTGCTGTTGCTTTAAGGCTTTCAGTCACGAAACTGGCAGGGGCCAGGGATGTGCAGCGGATGTGCAGCAGCCCCACAGCTGTCACCTCCTCAGGCCTCCCCTTTGTTAGCCCCTCTGGCTTTTGAATTTGCCACTTTGCACCAAGGGATCGAACCAGAGGGAACAGATTTCTGTAGGCCAGAGAAGGGACTGCCTGTGACTTCTGGATTCCAGAAAAGAACACAGTGAGCCTGCGGAGTTATTTGGTGATTCAAGTTGCATAAATTACCACGTGAATCTTTTTCTCCCCAGACCAATCATTTCCTGTTCAGTTTTTTAAAATGAAAATCTGAGTGTAAATGGATGAGTAGGCCTTCCCTCCACTGTGAAAAGTTGTGCTGTGAGTAAAGGCAGAGATACCCAAGTGTGAGACAATTGACAGTAGCTACCAGGGCAAAATTGCATTTGTTTGGTCACCTGCAAGCCCCTGTCTTCTTTTTTCCCTAATCATCTGCCCTGGATTGTTCAAGAGAGCGGACAGAGGCTATTCTGAAATGAGTCCCAGGATCCCTGGTCTGTCTTTCAGTGGAGGGTCAACAGTAGGACTTGGAGGAATGGCACAAGGCACTCGGATTTCAGGTCTCCACGTTCGCTGTGGAGATCAGATGGGCTGCTGTATGTCATTGACTGAGAGAGATGGAAACCAGGCCGCCCGTGGATGTACGTGGCACGTGGCCAGTTAAGAGCTGAACCAGGTAGGCAGTTTTAGCGGGGAGCTGGAAAAATGCCCTGGTCCTACCTAGTCCAGCAGTTCTCGGTGCAGTGACCAGACAATCAGCTTGGCAGACTTTGAGAACTTTCCTCTTTCAACAGAAGGGGGAAACACGGAGGCGGTGAGAGGCGTCGCACTGTGTGGATGTGGATGTGACTTTTTAAATTTGCCATCACCGATGCCACGGATGTTAATTCTGGCAGGGTTAATTATGAGAAATTAAAAAGCGGCTCTGAACAGAGTGTACCCTTCACTCTCGGAGAGACAGTAGGCTCTATCATGAGCACATTTCTTCATTAATACCCATCCCCAAAGGGCTACTCCATGCAGTGCTCTGAGTATGAATCCTGGACTTCCAGGGAGCTCAGATTCAGAGCAGGGTGAGTACTTCTTCTCCAGTTTCAGGAAAGTACTGCAGCGCCTGCCTGGAAATCACCCAGCTGGTGACATTTGCAAAGAAGAATTTATTTATTTGTATGTTGGCATGCTAGGAGGTTTGAAATACGGTTTTTACTGCATTCTGCGTAGACATTGCTGCATCCGGGTTCTCGGGGTGGTTGTATGCTCCACGCGGCCACTCACAGGTAGGTCTGCAGAAGCCCCGTAATTGTTTGCCATTTAGGATGTCACCCAGGTGGCTCTAGGGTATATATTTCTTTCTCAGGAAAATTTCACCAGCTCCTTACAGGCTAGGCATTCCTCCACCAGCCTAATGTATTATACTAAATAGCAATCTTGTTACCCCAAATGCATTGCACAGAGTCAACTGTGAAAAAATACCAATGTAAGTAGTGCAGCTGTATGGCACTGGCTTAGTTTGTATCGCTGTGAGCTCGAAAGGCCGCATTCTGCAGGAAACCCACCTAGAAACGGAAGCGGGTGGAACTGGCAAATGCTAGCCTCTACCTTTCAGCACAACCAAAGCCCTATTGTTCAGTGGATTTAGATGCTGAGACCGGTCACAGAGCGCCTCTCCACGTCAAGACTGTTTGGAACACGAGTGGAGTTCTCCCTTAGTTAAGGCATTTCCTAATCATTACCGCCTCACAGTTGGCTAGACATTAAAATATACCACCTTCCCAGGCAGCAGAGCGGGCAGTGTGAACGCAGAGCTAGCCTTGGATGTGCTGGCTGTCTGAGGAGGAGGCAGCCACTGGCCATTAGAGAAAAAGGAAGAAGCAAATCCATCAGTATATAATTATCCCTTCCCTTTTGTCTAAAGATCAGATTGCTCAGGAGGCCTGGACACCACTGCTTTTCTATCTCTCTGTCACTTTAAGCCTCTCCCGTCCCAGCGAGTGGGCACCTCCTCACGCCTGGCTTCGGTGTGGAGCTGCTGGCTCTTTGCATAGCCATGATCTCTGCATGCTTTTAGGGCTCGCTCTCTCTCTCTCTCTCCCCCCTTCTCTCTTGCTCTCTTCCTCCTCCCTCTTTCTTTCTTTCATCCCTGGAGCCCTTGAGACATTGGTGTTTCTCCATGAGTGCATCCTCCCCTCCCGAGATGCTCTGCTAGGAAGTGGGGGCAGACTCCAAAGACCTCATTCAAGATCCCAGCGTGTCACCTAGTGTGGGAATGCTCTCAGTGGCATCGTAGTGGCTCCGAAGAAATATATACCTTTTCAGAAGCACCAGAGAGTCATGAGGCAAGATAGAATGGAGCCCAAGGGACTAGTAACCAAAATAAGGAAGTTTCATGCTTATTTTGTTTCTTTTCCTTAGGAAATATTTCCTACCCCCAAGACCCAGTAAAATGGGTACTTTTCATTATTATTTCACAGAGGGGCGGACACAGGCAGGGGAGGGATCACGTGTGCAGAACGGCTGGAGCAGCAGCTCAGAAGCCCTACGTCTACTCTTGTGATTTTATGTTCAGAGGGTACTTGAACATGCCGACTCAGTTTACTGTGTAGCCCCTGTTTCCAGTTCCCTTAGATGCAGGAGATGGTTGTGTTTTATTTTCAATGAATTTTTCAATTTTTAATATGTAAACTGTTAGGATTTAGTATACATCTTACATATCTATAAGTAAAGCTTGCATTTAGAATCATTTGGCCCTTTTTAACTGACTTATAGTCAGCTGACAATGTTGTGTCAGTTTCTGGTGCACAGCATCATGTCTCAGTCATAACATGCACAGACACATATTCCTTTTCACGTTCTTTTTCATTATGGATTAGTACAAGATATTGAATCTAGTTCCCTGTGCTGTATAGAAGAAGCTTGTTGTCTGTCTATTTTATATATAGCAGTTAGTAAGAGATGCTTGTTTTTGTTTCTCTTTGAATTACTCTCGCTGCCACCAGCGTGTTACAGACATATCAGTATAAAGGGGCTTGTACGTTCATTGAAACATTAAGAATCCTCGTCCAAAAGTGCTCAGTCTAATTTTCCTTCCTCTTGAAGTTACTGTTCTTGCTGCACAGCTGTCACTGGTAGTGCCATGAAAAGATAATACTGAATCTAAGGTCCGTTCACAGACACAAGCCACCAGGAGTTGGGGGCACGTAGGTCATCACAGTCGGCCAATGTCGAGTTTCATAGGAGGTGCTTGAACTGGGAGAACACTTGACTGTGTCTGGAAGCTTGTCTATAAGTCTGTCCCCCTGGCTCAACTGTAGGGCAAAGAGTTCCAGAGCTCTGCAGGCCGGAGACCTGGATTCCAGGCCCAGCCCCAGGACTGACAGCTCTGGGTCTTTAGCAAAGTTAATTCACCTATGAGAGCCTCACTTTCTCTCTGTCTGAAATGAAGCTGGTAATCATTTCTACCCTGCTTATGTCACTAAGGATCAAACAAAATACAGTACAAGTGCTTTAAATACCCCAAAGTGTCACGCCTATGCGGGTTACTCTTATGACTTGTATATTATTATTGAAATCCCTGATTTAATGGCTTCCAGCCATGATCAGCTCCTTCAGGGCTTGGGCTGGATTTATTGCATCATTAGTGAAGAAGTTTCCTTTTCTGAGAGAGCTGGAATTATGTTCTCTGTAATGTTGCCTTCCCCAGAAGTGACCACGTTGAAGTACCAATTTTACGTACTCTTGAGCATTTGGCAAATGAAGTGGAACAGTTTTGAAAAAAAAAAACATCTTTCCATTAAGACAGTTCTTTCAAAACACAGACCTATCATTTCTGACCAGAGCAAGATGATGCACCGTTTCCAGTGGGACTTCCCTCTCTCTCTTTCGTTAGAAATGCAGCTCACCCACAACGTGTTCCTGTCTAAGGCCAACCGCCACGTTTCCTCATTAGCTTTGCCTCAGACAGACTCCCGTGTCAAGCTGATGGAGGCTTTGTGAGCCTTTTAGCCAAATGACTGATGTTTGCCTCGTTCTGTCAGATCTGAGGGCCCTCCTGGCATCTCTCTTGATCCCCTGTCTAACACCATCAATTGAGCAGCTGCGGTGCACCCAGGATCAGGCTGATTATGAAAATGTGCTCAGGAGCCTAACGACGCCAATTGTCTTTCATCTGAAGAGGCCAATAGATTCTGCTGAGAGCCCGCAGTTCTGTGAACCACAGATTTGGTTCCAGGACGGGCAGGTGAGTCTCAGGTGAGTCCCGGGGAACAGATGAATTTTGGTTTCTTCTGGAAGAAATTCCTTGAAGGATTGCTCTTGCTTCTTTGAGTCATTTCCCTCTTCACCCCGTCGAAGATTCTTCAGTCCTTTCATTTTGATTTCAAGTCCTAGACAAGTTCATTATTCTCAGGCCCATGGAAGAAAGCTTATTAAGCCCAAGGCCCCTTAATAGGGAATCTATTTTTTTTTCTAAATGCACTTTTGAAAAATGAAGAGAAACATTTGTAGATAGAGAATATCAAATTCCAGCTGTACCTTCATGAAGCTTCCCTGAATATGTGATGACAGCTTTCCTTCATTGCTGAAGGTAAAACTGATCTGTGAGATTCAGTGATTCTGGGACTGCTGACTTGCCCCCCCAATGCCCGCCGCCAGTTAGGGGCTGTGGCATGTGGCCTCTGGAGAGAGCACTGCCAAGTGCCTCCTGGGGAGTCAGCTCTGACCTTGGTCTCCTCAGCGGCACGTGCTCCCAGCTGAGCTCGGGCAGAGGGGCTCTGACATTGAGGCGGCCTGTTGCTTTTCCTCCTCCAGGCTTCTTACTCTCCCAGAAGGGTCGTGTGGCACGTTCCCTTTGCCCCCTCAGCCCCTCCTTTTGTATCCTTTCTGGCTTGGAAAACCAGAAGCCTGTTTTAAATAATTTAGTTCAGAGTCTCAGGTTGTTCTAACAGCGTTTGCAGTAGAGCATTCTGCAGACCCTGTAGGGGGGCCCGGGGTGACCACGCAGAATGGCCTCCCTGCATATTCAAGCGAGACTCTCATTGGGCAAGACTGTAGCCTGAACTTGACATGCCCATTTCTAGTCATTTCTGAGCAGCTCTGAATTCTCTAAACCAGTGAGTTCTTGTGATGGTCAAACAGTGGGTGGGGACAGCGATTTTTATATTTAACACTTTTTATAAGTAGTGCCTCGTGATTGCGCTTCTCTGTACTGACCAGGGGCCTAGAACACAGGCGTGAATAAGGGTTTGGCGGTAGATGTGACGCACAGTTCAAGGTCGCCTGGGAACTAAAGAGGACGTTTGGTAAAGAGCATAGGTTTGCAACTTGGGCTTAGCATCAGCTCGCCTAGGGGGCTGGGGAAACATGCCGGTGTCCAGAATCCGTACAGCAGTTAAATCTGGACCTCTGGGGAGTGCCTTAGCCTGGGCACGTTTCCCCAGGTCCCCGGGAGACTTGAGTATGCACCCAGTAGGAGAACCACTTGTGGGGCAGAAGAATCATGAGGCCCTGAGTCAGAGATGGCAGTCCCTAGCCTAGTTAGTCTCTGTCCGCCTTTGGCACCGTGGACTTGGATACGTCATTGTGCCTCTCTGAGCCGGGATTTTCATCTGTGGGATGGGGAGCAGAGTAATAGCCACTATGTATCGGTGCTCCGGACGTGCCAGCCACATGCTGACCACATTACCTTCGTGATTGCGTGTCATCTTCACAAAACCCTCAGAATGCTGAGAACGATAGTGATCACCATTACAGAGGCATGGAAACAGAGGCCCAGAGAGTTTGGATAATTCGTCCAGGGTCAGACAAATCGTGAGTGTGGAAAGTGAGACTAACCCAAGTGATACTGAGTCCAGAGCCCAGGCTCTTCACCATTTTTCTAGAAAGTAAGGATGGCCACCATCACGACAGTTCCTTTGGAGGGGTGAGAATTCGATGAGTTAACATACGTTTCGGTGCTTTGTAAACTGTACGTGGACATGAGCGTGGAAGTTGTTTATGAGCCGTGGTCATAGCATGAAGGTGCCCAGGCTGGGAATCTCAGTTGATGAGATGGCCTCGGCCGAGGGGCTGCAGACATGCACGTATGGCTGTGAGCGGGGTGCGCTGAACGTTCCCGGACCCTGTGCCTCGGTTCCAGTTACAGGACAGCCCTTTGGAGCTGCTCAGCCTGAGCCAGGTAGGCTTAAATAAGGTCTGGAGTCAATTCAGAAATACATCTGGCTGTAAGCAGATGCACATGCTAATAAACTTACTTGTTTTCTCCTAAAAAAAAAAAAAAAGAAATACATCTGGGACACCCTCTTGGGGACCTCTTTTATACCTTATGTTTATGTCTGCTAAATTTCAGCTTTTGCTCAGTTTACAGAGCTAACTGTGTAACATCAGGCACATAATTGATGTTTGAGAGAGAGGGAGGTGTGTGGTTGTCATAGATGAATTAGCTGCTTTGACTTTTTTCAATGGTGCATTGATCACACGCATCTAATTTCATTCCCTCTCAAAACCACACTACAACTACATGCTACAATGCTACAATGCTACAATGAAGGGGCTTTTAAAAGGGAGAGACCCCAAAGGACCGGGAAAATGGGAGAGGGAATAACAAAATTTGGGAAGTTGAAAAACATTTGGACAAATAGTAACTGATTTAACAGATCTAGAAATCCAAGTCCTAAGACTGCACTGGGAAAAGCTGAGAATCAATTCATGTCAAAAAGCCCATGGACAGGTGGTGCCAGGTTTCCCTGCAAGTGGGAGTGAATAGGGTCTAAAATATAGGGGGTTGGTTGAAAGCTCTGTAAGAAGACCTTAGGTCTCTAATTCCCCTCCCTCTTACACCCCTCCATTCCCCTCTCCTGCAGAAAATGAGAGGTTTATTTTCTGGAGAGGGTAAAACAGAATGTGGTTGTCCTGGGGGTACTTTCTTGGAAACGAGAACATCAGTGAACACATGCACACAGCACTGACTAGATTCAGGGACCACCAGTCTGCTTCCCCCAGAAGGCTGATGGCCAGGATTCATCATGACATTCCAGAGAAAAGGAGATAAAGGGAAATTTCCACAAGCTTCTAGTGGGAGGAAGGGAGAGACAGAGAGAGGGAGGAAGGAGTGGAAGGAGGGAGAGGGGAGAGAGAGAGACAGAATAGGAGAGCAAGCAGGTATTGTATACAGAGGGATGGAAAGCAGAATGGGTGGGTTTGGACTTTATTGCAACACTGGAAGCTAGAAGACAATTCTCAAGGACAATTCCTTTCACCCTAAGACTACCTAACCAGATGATCAGTCAAGGCAGAGGGTAGAAGGAAGACATTTTCAGACCCTCAAGATCGCCCCCCAAATTTACCTCCAACCAATCCTTCCTCAGTAAGCTACTAGAGGATGTGTTTGTTCAGCAAAGTGAAGGGATAAATCAAGGAACAGGATGGCATCTCTATAGGGAACAGGAGTGTCCACATAGGAGAGAGGCCAGAACAGGCTGTGGCATGATGGTGAAGAGAATCCCAGATGTGGAGGGCGCCAGACTAGGTTGGAGCAGGTCCGAAAACTCTGAATGAAATTGATCAAGAAGATGCAATTGGTAGCTGATGTGAATGAAAGTATTCATGACACGTCCACAGCTGGTAGAAGAGTTGGGGGTTCCGTCAGTGATAAGCGCATAGAAAAATAAGCCAAACACCAATAAAAGCCAAAGATGATGATTAACTCCAAAGAGTTGTGCAGGAAAGGAAAATCATAGTTTAGTATATGTCTCAGTGGAGTATAGCATATATAATCATAGGAACGTAAAAATGAATTTTGAGATAACTACACTTTGGATATAAATATGTATGTTGGGAAGATGGAGGAGTGGGACATACTTCATGGTGTGGTGGGGAAGGGGGAAGGAGGAAGGCTAAACGCTCATCTTCCATAGAGAGAAGTCAGTAGAAAACACCTGAAACTGGAGAATTGAGAAATAGCAATACAGTTGCACTATTTAGAGAAAGGGAGGGGGCAGCACCAAAGAATGAACTGAAGAAAAGTTACAAGCAGTTGCCTCTTGAGAAGGGGGCAGGATACAGGGTTGGGGGTGACATGCAGAGCTGGAGACAGCAGTTCATCTTAACAAAGGTTTTGGAGGGACTTGACGCTGATCTTCCTGTGTGTACACAAGGTTGATAGACTCCCAAGCACCTGCTGTTCCCTTTTGCAAACACAACAGTGGAAAATACTCTGAGATAGAAAATTAGCCAAGTAATAACAAAAACTCCTACTAAGGAGGCGGTGGCCAGAAAGAACGAAAGAAATCCACCAGCAGAGAAAGCAAAGCTTTCCTCAAATGTTGCTTCTGAAGGAGAAACCGTCTGGCACCAAGGAAGTGGGCTGCAGGGCGTGTGAGGACCGGGAGTCCGCTCCCACCACTTCAGGACCACTTGGTTTGACCGCGTAGCCGGGGGGCCGGGAAAGCTGCACAAAGACGCCTTCATTGAGCCAGGTCTGTACTGTGATTGCTTGCAAATCCAATGGAACCAACCCAAATACAACGTCTAGGAATCGGGATTTGCCCTGCCTTCCGCTTTAGTGGAGCTCTTTAGTATTTCAGCTCCCTCAGTGAGGCCAAGTAGTGACGTGCTCAGCAGTGGGGCAGATCCTCAACGCCAGTCAGTGGGGTTTAATGAAATCCAAGCGCTCAGCGCACAGGAAAATTACATTAACAGATATTTGTAGACATTTCCATAATGGATGCGACTCAGTAGTTTAAACGGGAGAATATTGGAAATATTTGTTACTGTTGCCACTTCCTTCTGCATTTCTGCGTGGTAAAAGCCGTGGCGATGACCGTGTGTAATGACTGGCTCCTCGGGGATCATGATATAGCTTGCGACAGTGAAGACTCCCCGATAAACTCTCAGCATTACTCATGACAAACTCAGTGCTCTGTCAGCACTTCCTGACTGTCGCCAGGCAGCAACCTCTGCCCTCTCTAGAGAAAGGATTAGTTCGAGACATCAGATGGGGCAGAGAAGGATGAGGGTGTCTGAGCTGCTGTATTTCTAGGATGAGGCGCTCGTCAGTTCTTTTGAAACGGAGAGGATCTCAGTGGAGTTTACCAGGAGCCTCTGCTTGGAGGGCGTTTCCATATAGGGAACTATTTTATCTTTTTTGAATCTAGTTCCCCGTGCTCTACAGTAGGACCTTGTTGTTTATCTATTTATACATAGTAGAGGAGAACTTTTAAGCTGAAAAATGCTTAATAGCATTTAAAATCTCCAGCCCTACTGTTTCTGCACATCGCCCTAGCAAGGCCCTAGAAGGGGGCTGGGAAGCAGAGGTGACCGAGGAAGGGAGAAGGGAGCGGGCCAGGGACTTTCTGTCTGTGCACCAGGTGAAACCCACACGGGAAGGCTTAATCGCGTGTTGTTCTATGGTATTATTAAGTGAATATATTTTTCATGGCCCACCTGCTAGTGTAACTAATTAACAGCCATTCTCATTAATTACATTGATCAGGATCATAAAATAATTTCAAATTGCTGAACATGATCAGCAGGAGGAAAATGGTTTCACTTTAATCCCTTAATGATTTTTTTCATGATTAATCAAACAAAATGTATGTAGTTATTTGATCCACTTTTTTCATCTTGGAACTGCAACTCAGGGCAATTATGGTAGACATAAAGTTGATGCAAACAGAACTACATTTCATGCGGTAGCTAATTAAGCAATAAGGCACAATGGGGTGGGGGTATGTGATTATCAGGAGATAATCGCCCCCCTGAGGAGTCACAAAGCAAAAGGTACAGTTGAGTCCTTCTGTTCCCACAGGGCTGTGATTACCTTTGGATAACCACACATCTCGCCCACGCCTTATTGCTACTCGGAAACTCTGCGTTTTATGCAGAGATAAATAGAGGAAAAATGACTTTGATCATAGGAAATGGTTCACTACAGTATAAAGGTTTCATCTATTAATAGCGACAACATTAATGCATGCTTTAGAAAGTTAAATAATCCATCATACCGTTCTCACATCAGCTGTCAGGTTTGGGGGCCACTTTAAATTTGTTTACAGTTTGGAGAGTGCATACATTTGGTGGTTTGGGTGTGTGAAAGGTAATCCTCAAATGCTCATACTTCTAATAATTAATTTTTGATCCAGTTGGAAAGTTCTTACATTTAAGGTACTAAATATTTTGGGGCACAAAATCATAAAACAATAGTAGGGTAACTTACAAAGTCTAAGGAAGAGAAAACAGTGCATCTGCTGGGGCTCAGCCATGATCTCTGATTGCCTCCAGCTCTGAAAGTTTCACTGTCCAGCCAGCTCCAGACATGACAATGGGAACACATGGCTGTTTAGGCAGGGGAGAAGATTCTGGCTCTTTCTAGGACATGGTTCCTCTCCCTTTCTTCCAAAGGAAAAAGGCATGAAAAAAAATCAAACTCACACAAACAAAAAGAAAGCAAAATGACCAATATCCTTCCTGTGCCAGTGCCAACTGGTAGGGTCCAAGGTCCTAGTCTCTTGGGTGCCGCCATCCCCAGACATTAGTCCTCTATCCTGACCTGCACACTGCAGGGTGCGGGAAACCTGAGTTCACCCTAAGCATCAGGCCGAATTATTGCTTCATTTAGGAACCATAATGGGGTTGGAGCAGGGGTCACACAAAAGAAAAGGAAAATAAAACAAAATGCCACTACTCTTGACAGCAGCTTCTAAATAACTAAAAGGACAGACTGACACCTAAGGGGTGCCTGGCAGTGTGGTGTTTGTTTTTAATGTCCAGGAAGACTTTGTCCTTGTTAACTGTAAAAATATAAACTTTGTAAACCTTTTATAAACCTTGTAAACCTTGTTTTGACCAACTTAACTTCCCTTTTCATTATTAAAATCACTATATTTATCTAAACTGATCATATTTATTTCATTTCCTATTTCTCCCCTTTCCTTTTGACTAAAATCATTAGGGCTTTCTCAAAAGTGTGTGTTTCCATTTTAACTCCAGAAAAATAATGCAGAACTTACATAGTTGTTGATTCTTGAAGATATTCATCCAAATCAGCCCAGGTTTGTTTCAAAATGAGGATGCTGCCTGGTTCAGCGTCTGCAGGCGTCCTGGGGGAAATGTAGCTGTGTACTTATTGTGACCCTGTGAAATGAAGATACATTATGTCACATGCAGGATACATTACTGACTTTATGACATGTATAAATTGACAGCTGAGTGCATCCTTTCCATAAAAGCATCCTTCGATTGCTCATATTATATTTTTAGTGTAACTTTGTTAACAGTGCAAGGCATTGAAAAATATGTAGGTGAAACAATCGGACACCAGACTCAGAGTTTTTCCTTTGTGTCGGTTAGTGATGTTTTTGAAAAGAACAGTCTTGCTTTAACCTTGCTAAACATTCAGTTCAAGCCACATGGCTTGATGAAAACCATTTGGCTCTGCTTGGCATGGGGTTCTCTACCACCTAGAGATACTCTTTGGGCAGAGTTAAGAACGAACAAGACCATACTGAAAAACAAAATAGGCACAAGAAGATCGGCGATCAGCGTGATCTTGAAACATTGGCTTCTGACTGAGTCCCCCGGTCTCCCGGCTTATCTCAGGTTCACAGCAGTACTCAGACTTACATATGCATTACGAAAGGAAATGTCAGTTATTAACTTAAGTAGCATAGGTGCGAATTGTAAAAGGGCTTTTAAAGTGCCAAATGCTGAAAAAGGAAATTAAATGTACTTATTTATGATAGAGCTTTAGAAATGCTTCGATTTGTTCTTGGGAGACCTGGCATTTTCGATTTTAAATTGTGTGCAGTCTTCAGACTGGCACAATTCATGTAAAAATAATAATAAAGGCAGCTTCCCTATAATCATCTAAGTGTGCAAATGTGCATTTGGCCGTGGATTTTTTTTTTCCCCCAAAGCAATCAGCCATCACAACTTTTAGTCTCCTCTAAAATGTAAAACAGCATTGTATCTGATGAGTTGAAATGATGCCAGATGAAACTTTGATGAATGAAGGTCATTTGAAAAGCTCTAGCAGTTGGAGTTAGGTAGGTTTTTGGTTTTAATTCCTGCTACTGGTCAACATTGGGTGGCGACTGTCTGGAGGAATCTTTGCACCTGTAATCATCGCAGGTGTTCTGATCTCTCTAGGCTCGGCAGATCTGAGAAAGTCTTGGGCAAAATTCAGCAACACAATAGGTTTTTAGGTAGACAGCCCTCCTGGTATCAATGCAGTGCCATTTAGCAGTTGCTCATTGGCCCAAACAGTTTGGGGGGTGGGGAAGGGGATGGCTTGGCAGGACAGATGCAAAGGGCTGCTTTAAGAAGGGATCAGAAAAGGCACTGCTTTTCCGCTGGCCTAAATCCACTAATCTGATGTTATTATCAGCGATAAGGAGCAGTGGCCAGAAGAAAATCTCATTCTCTGCAAATGTCATTTAAATAGGACTCTGATATTTTCCGGTCAAGTTGAGAGGCTTTAGTCATATAGTGAGCACTTTATTTGTAAATGCGGGAGGGAAAGAAAAGCTTCAGTTCAGCAGTTCTTAGGATGTCAGCTTACCAGTATTGATTAATCGTTCAGTAGTGGCAGCTGCTTCTTTATTAAATGTGCAGCTCACCATACAAAAGATATCAAGTGTAGGAAATGTTTGTTGACAATTCACCTTTTCTCGCAGTGTGGCAGAACAGAGTCTTAACATGTTCCTCCACTACCATTCCTGGGAATTTATCTCCTCTCTCCATGTGTCTGCCACCCCCAAACTCCCCGCCGATCCCCAGGAGTTTGTTCCTAGGGTGAACCTCCCTGAAGCAGGTTCTGACTGCATAATTCAAACCCTTCAGAAATATTTTATCTTTTTTTTTTTTTTTTTTTTTTTTGGTCACTGTTGTGCTCCCTGGGAAGGTCTTGCTACTTAAGCGCTGATTGCAATGTTAGATGTCACACGTATACTGTTAATGACCCATATTCTCATATTCAGTTGTGAAGCCACGCCTGGCTTGGGGAATGAGGCATCTTAAGAAGCTGAAAGAACTCTTTGAGACCACTAGGGGCACTCTTTAGCAAGTTACCAGCTTCATGTTTTGCAGTTGTACCCCAGTAAGGGCAAAGCCTTTCTGAAGTTTCCTAACATATCCCCAGATAGAGGAGAGTTTACACTTTAGAAGAATCTGGCATGTATGTGAATCGTCAATGGATTTACCCCAAATGCACCTTTAGGAAACACAAATCCAATAAGAAAAGCTTTCTAACCCTTTCCCATCCTTCAAGATCAATTTTCAATTCATCTGCCTTTAGGAAACACAAATCCAATAAGAAAAGCTTTCTAACCCTTTCCCATCCTTCAAGATCAATTTTCAATTCATCTGCCTTTAGGATTCCCCAGCTCTTTAAACTCCCTTGGCATTTAACTTCTGTGGCCCTCGCTTGGCATTCAGTGTAAGTGACATGTTCATGTATTATGGGTGTCTCCTTTTCCCCTTCCAGCTAGAGAGTAGGAACTTCTTAAGGCCATGACTTTGATACTTGAAATCCACAAATTGTGAATTTTAAAGTATAGTTTATTTTAGAAGTTTTATCTAAGTCCCATAAATCATCAGAAGGACTTAGAAATGTCATTGTCTCAGTATCCCAATGACAAGATTTAGATGCTTCTTTCAGAATAAAAATGTTTTGTTAGGTCCTATGTCCCCATTATTGTGCTACACATTCTAGGTGCTTGAAGATACAGTAAATGGCAAGATAAAGCAAGAGGTGATGACTGCCAAGAATGAACAGGCATTGGCTAATGTGATAGGGAGGGACTGGGTGACATGGTGGAGAGGAGACACTAACTTTGATAGGAAAGGTCTTTCAGAGGAGATGATATTTGAATAGAGACCTGAAGGAAGTGCCAGGAGGAGGGTATGGCATGCTCATTGTGCAGCAAACACAAAGGCTCTGAGACGTGAATGAACTTGGCAATTTTGAGGACAAGAAAGAAGGCCAGTATTGACATGAAGAGGGTAATTAAATTAAGTTGGAGCGTGGCGTGAGATGCAATTAGAAAGGAAATAAGTAGGCAGGGACAGAACGATTTCATTCTGAGTGTAGTGGGAAGCCATTGGAGAATTCAAGTTAGGCAGTGACAAGGTTTGATTTAGGTTTTATTAATAAAAATTTGCTCCGGTGCCAGTGTGGAGAATGGATTGGAGGGGGTGATGGCGGAAGCAGGGAGGTTATTATGGCAGCTGTCCTGGTGAGAGTTGATTCTGGCTTGGATCAGAGTCAGGGAATTACAGATGGAGAGAAAAGGAGATATTTTGGAGATAAACAGATGGAACTTACTCAAGGGACTGAGTGAGCATGAGGAATCAACGATGACTTGAGTGTGGCTGTTGAGGCCGTATAGTGAATGGAGGAAGGAGACAGGCAGTGTAGAGGCACAGTTAGGAGCTCCGACTTTGGAATGGAGCTGTACTGTTTTTGATCCTTGGGCAGTTACTTCGCTTTTCTCTGCCTCACTTTCCTCATTTGTAAAAGGTGGATAATAGTAGCTAGTTCATAGATTTTTCTTATTGTAGAATAGTCAGTATACAATGTCGTGTCAATTTCTGGTGTATGACGTTAATATTTTTGTCATACCTATAAATACATATATTCTTTTTCCTATACTTTTTCATTATACGTTACTGCAAGATTTTGAATATAGTTCCCTGTGCTACACAGAAGAAACTTGTTGTTTACCTGTTTTATATATAGTAGATAATATTTGCAAATCTCAAACCATAGATTTTTTTAAACTGGAATCTGTAAGAACTAATGCTGGTAAGTGCTTGGCACAGTGCATTGTAAATAATAAATACATGGAGGATACTTTAGAACCAAATGTGTAAGTTTTATTAAGTAAATGATGCCCACCCACCCACCATGTGAAACTTCTGACTGGACACATTAAAAAGTCAAGTCAGAAATTGCAGTTAGCTGACGGCAAATGTCAGTAGCATAGCTGGCTCTCTGAAGTATTTTTCCCACAAACCATGAGAAATAACAAAATAAGAAAAGTAAATTCTACCCCAAACTGAATGCTCAGCATAACGTGAAGACAGAGAATGGCAAAAGTGTGGAATAACTGTGAGTAAAAAGGGAAAAATGACCAAATCACAGTGCATGATCTCATGCTTCTGCCCCGCCCCTGCTCTGATACAAGGATTTGCAGTGATCAAAGGGAGACTGAGGAAAACGTCAAAAAGAGCTGATGAGTGCAGAATTCCCTGGGTTCATGTATGTTGAGACTTATTTTTTCCCCTTATATGTAGCCTTGATATAACAGACTTGAGTAACAGACTGGCTAGATACAAAACCTAGCAACTTCATTTCACTGGATTTTGTTTTCTTTTAAAGGCTGCTCCACTGTTGGCTTGCCTTTGTAAACTCTGACGCCAGTCTCATTCTCTTGCCTTTGTTAAGTCATGTGGTGGTTTTGTCTAGAGACCTTGAAAGTCTGCTGTCTTTCAAATCTGATAATTTTACTACCATATCTTTCTAGCTGATCATTCTGGGTAATTTTCCCAGGTATGCAGTGAGCTCATTCAATGAAATTGATTTAGGTCTTTTTCTACTTTAGAAACATTTTCTTGTGTTACAGTTTTAAACATTATCTGTTTTAGCATTTTATTTTTCTTTGCCAGAGGCTCCAGTAATATCAATATGATTTTTTTCTTTGCTTTCCTTCCATTTCGACTACTTTCTCTCTTAACTCCTTTTACTTTCTTTTCTATGTCATTTTAATTCTCTTGGTTGTTTTCCTACCTTTCTTCAATATCTATTGTTACATTTTTATTTGAATCTATTCTTCCCTCTGCACCTTTATTTTTCGGTTAATTTTGTCTTTTCTATTTCTTTCCTGTATTTCATCAACTTACTTTTCATTCTTTTCTGTTTTTCTTGTACACTTAAAATTTTAGTTCCTGGAATCCTTATTCATGGTGGTTTTTCATATCTTCAGATGCCTTTTTGAGAATATTCTTTTTGCATATATTTAATTCTTTTACAGCGTTGGCTTACAGTTTTCTTGTGATTTGTAACTGTTTCTTGGAAGGGAGGGCTTCCTCAATTGATAAGTATAAAATTTCACTTCCTATGCAATGATGCATTCACAAAAATTCATCATGTATTAGGTCACAAAAGCAAACAACCATCATTTTCATAAAGTAGAAATAGTATAAATGATACTCTCCCATCACAATATAATAAAACTAGAAATCACTAACAAAATAAAAACTAGAATGTCACTTTTATCCAGAAAGTTTTAAAGCTCCAACTAAACTCCTGCATGGACAAGGAAATACAGACTGAGATTATAGATTTAAAAATTGCGATTAAAAAAACTACACATATAAATCTATGGGATGCACATAAAACAGTGATCAGAGGAAAATTTATTGCATTGAATACTTTTACCAATAAAAATGAAAGACTGGAAATAAGTGGGAAAATACCCATATCAAAAAAACTAGAAAAAGAACAATAAAATACATCCAAAGAAAGCACAGGAAGGGAGTAATAAAGATTAAAATGGAACATAATGAGACAGAGAACAGAAAAAAAAGAGATCTAATCACTAAATCAAGATCCTGTATTTAAAAAAAGTTATGCAAGTAGAGAAACCACTGCCTAACTTATTAAAGAAGAAGCAAAACTACTAAATGAGAGATGAGAAAGAAGAAATATCCATTTGAGAAAATAATTTAAAAATTGCAAAAGACTACTACTTTTCTGACATCTACGCAAAATTGAAAACTTAGGTAAAATTGATAATTTCCTAGAAAAATATGGATCGCCAAAATTTAGATCATTTGATTTAGGAAGTCTAAACATCAATATCCATAAAAGGAATAGAGAAGTTTGTTAATGAACTACCTCACAAAAACGTGCCAGGCCCAGATACTTGCATAGTTCTGAAACTATGTGTGTATTAGGGTTGATCAAACATGTGAATATATTGTAGCTGATGCGTATAGTTTTCTCACTGTTGGAAAAGGGAGTTCAAATAAGCAAAGAGAAAGCTAGAATGAAACTTGCAATTGGAGGTATCAATATGAACGCATGTACTTCGATAGATAGAAATATAGATGATAGATAGATATGTGCGTGCATACATACACATATTTGCTAGTTTGATCTGCTGTGAGAGCCTAAGAGTAAGTGACATTCTTATTAGTGATGAGCACAGCTAGCAGCCAGATCTTGGTTTCTAAATACCGTGCTTTAATAAGCAAACCAGGAACACTTGGTAAAGTGATTGATTTCAGCTGTGCAAGAAAAGTATAAAGTAAGTCTGAATATCTTACAGGGCTAGAAGTTACGAAGTCTAAAAAAGATTAAGGCATGTGAAAGTTCACAGGAGCCAGCATGAAAGAGTACATGAAGGTCAAATCTTCAACAATTTAAACAATAAATAGTATTATTAATGGGGTATAACTCATACAACAAAATAAATATCCATGAATTCATACTGCCATGAATTGAGTAAATGAATGAAATACAAAGTCACCATTTGAGAGGACCATGGTATAATCGTGGCAGGCAGTATCCACCAATGGATACTAAAACCCGTGGATGAATGTTTGAAGAGAAACAAGATGTTAACGTAGTCTCCAAGTATCTCCTCCAAATTTTGATCAGTTACGATGGAAAAAAAATAGTAACTTTAGCAACCTAGCAGACTCACCTTAGCTAAGTGATGAAGGCTCACATTACCAGTAATAAGATATATTGACATCACAAAGTCCCTGTGGTGATGCACTGAGTAGAGTTAAGATAACTTCAATGTCACTTCTGTGGTATTCTTTTCTAAAAGCATAACCTCCATGTAATCATGATATAATACCTGACAGACCCAAATGGAGAGACCTTTTGCAAAATAATTGACCAGTATTCATCAAAAGTGTCAAGGTCATGAAAGACAGGGAAAACTGGGGGAATTGTCACAGATTGGAGGAGACCAAGGAGACACAAGTAGATGCAGTTAGGAATCCCGAATGGGATCCTGTAACAGGAAAATGGGCATTAGGGAAAAACCTGGTGAAATTTAGTTGTGTTGATTCCCCATTCTTTTGATAGTTGTATTGCAGTTCTGGAAGTTGTTAACATTATGGAAAGCTGGGCAGAGGACGTACATCAAGTCTCTGTACTATGCTTGCAACTTCTCTATAAAGTCTAACATTCTTTCAAAATAATAAAAGAGATTAAGTCAGCTTTGCAGATAGATTTATTACGCTTTCTGAAGCCAGCCCACTTTCTAGCAGCCTTCATATTTTACATTGTATTCCCAAGCCTGGTAACTGCCATGGCATGTTGTCAGGAACAGAATGTTTATATCCCTCTAAAACTTGTGTGTTGAAACCCTAATTCCCAATATGATGGTATTTTGAGGTGAAGCCTTTGGGAGATAGCTGGGATTAGACGAGGTCATGAGAGTGGAGCCTCATGAATGGGATTAGTGCCCTTATAAAAGTCAGGAGAGAGCTTGCCTCCCCTCTTTGCTCTCTTCCATGTAAGGTCACAGCAGGAAGGCGGTCGTCGGCAGCCCTGAAGAGGGCTCTCACCAGAACCCGACCATGCTGGCACCCTGACCTTGAACTTCCAGCCTCCAGAACTGTGAGAAATCAATGTCTGTTTTAAGCAACCCAGTCTATGGTGTATTTTTGGTTTAGCAGCCCAAGCTAGCTAAGACACATACGAAGGGTCTACAGAAGATTTTTCAGTTTCTGATCCATGCAAAGATCACCAATTTTCCATCACTCAATGCTAAAACGAGACTGTATATAATTGAATCTTTGAAGATTCAGGTGACACTTCCAGATTTTGCAGTACCTTCAGGTCATGATTATGGGCACCAGCTGTCACTGTACAGCATGAGAGATACACACAGAAGTGCCAATTAACAGAGATTTCTGGTTGACACCATGCCACAGAAATAAGTTTTTTCCTGATTTAGGCTCAAGTTAATGAGAGTGAAATAAATAACTTGTTCCCCTTTTTTACGAAAGCATAACTCCGAGAGCATCTGATCTTCCTTCTGGGCCTTACACACCTCTGTTGTTCTAAGGCCATGACAAGAATTTGGCTTCATTTGCTAAAGACCTTTTAAGGGTCATTAGCATCAGGATGTGGAGAAGGACACTGAGGTCTTACTATGAGCTGAGTAATCCAAGAGGAGGAAACAGAATCTCAGAGAGAGTGACTGGCCCCCATCCACGCTCAGCTAGTAAATTGACCTTTCACCCAAATCTTCCAGATCCCCAAATCCAAGTTCTTTGCATTATCCCAAGTTGTCTCTAGAATGGGGCACAGAATCATTTGAGGACTTCGCCTGTCTAGACTAGAGGGTGACATTAAAGCAATAGACACCACTCTATACAAATCCTTGAGGAATGCTCTGTACATCGCAGATATGTGACCTACTGCAAACTGTTTCTTTTATCATCTGAAGATTCATATCAATGAGTTTATGACTTGGAAACTGTATTTTGAATTTCATTATAAAGGACCAAATCTCTTTGAAAGGGTTCTAAAATTCTGTGTGTTTTCCTTCCCCTTAGATAAGTTCTGTACTGGCAGTGTGCCCGTATGCCTTCACTGTCTGATCAGATCTAGAAGATGGTTTGGGCTGAAACCGTCTGCCAAGTGCCCTTTTCCAGTAAGAATAAGATGACTTCTTGTAAGTAGTTGGTGATGCCTTGTCATCTTTAGAATTCCTACTAAAAGGGAATATTTAATGCACCCTGTAAAGAGGCAGTTGTATCATGCCTGACACATACAGCTGTAGTCTAGCCTTGTTGCCTTTACGGAGGCCCAGTAGAGACTATGAGCCATGAGACCAGGGTCCTCTGTCAGCACTGACCTCTCTCTCTAGCTGGTATTTGATTAGAAAGGTTAACAGCAAAGCCGTAGTTATTGGATTATACAGTCTGGTGAGGCTTACTTTGGAATCGTCAGCCCTGATTTTGACATGCCCCAATGTGTCAGTGGATTTGTCCACATGGTGTGATAAAGCTATCAAAAGGTTCTCAGAGCAAAATTATTTTATTTTTAATTGAATTATAGTTGGTTTACAGTATGTTCATCTCTGATGCACAGCATAGTGATTCACTTATACATATATATATATATTCTTTTTCATTTTAGGTTATTAAAAGATATTGAATGTAGTTCCCTGTGCTATACGGTAACATCTTGTTGTTTATCTATTTTATATATAGTACTTTGTATCTGCTAATCCTAAGCTCCTAATTTATTCCTCTCCCCTTCCCCCTCTGGTAACCACAAGTTTGTTTTCTATGTCTATGCATCTCTTTTTGTTTTGGAAATAAGTTCATTTCTATCATTTTTTCAGATTCCACATGTAAGTGATATCATATAATATTTGTCTTTGTCTGATGTACTTCACTTAGTATGATAATCTCTAGGTCCATCCATGTTGCTGCAAATGGCATTTTATTCTCTTTTATGGCTGAGTAGTATTCCATTCTGTGTATATAACACACCTTCTTTATCCAGTCATCTGTCAGTGGACATTTGGATTGCTTCCACACCTTGGCTATTGTAAATAGTGCTGTTATGAACACTGAGGTGCATGTATCTTTCCTAATTAGAGTTCCCTCCAGATATATGCCCAGGAGTGGGACTGCTGGATCATAGCAGTTTTTTTGGTTTTTAAAAAAATCTCCATACTGTTTTCCACAGTGGCTGCACCAAACTACATTCCCACAAACAGTGTAGGGTTCCCTTTTTCCCACAGCCTCTCCAGCATTTATCATTTGTGGACTTTTGAATGATGGCCATTCTGACTGGTGTGAGATGATACCTCATTGTAGTTTTGATTTGCATTTCTCTGATAATTAGTGATATTGAGCATCTTTTTATGTGCCAGTTGGCCATCTGTATGTTTGGAGAAATGTCTATTAAGTTGTCTGCCCATTTTTTGATTGGGTTGTTTTGCTATGAAGCAAAATTAATTTTAATTAGTTTTTTAAACAAAATATAAACCATGAAGTATGACTCTAAAGGAATGGGAAGGATGCCTGTGGAATGTGAGAAACAGAGAATTGCATCTTCAGAATCACTGAGAAATTCTGGCTGCCTGGTGACTTTGGGGAAGTTGCCTAATTCTGGAGGAGGCGAAGGTTGTGTTTGTTTTCGGTGAAGGAGCTGGAGGAATATTTTAAATGGTTCGGCAGACATCTCCAAAGTCTACATTTTACATCTTGTCCTGAAATTCAGTCTTAGTTTGTAATGGCATATATGTTTGAAGGTGCTTTTAACAACAGGAATGTTGATGGAATTTAGAAAGTCTTTGAGCCAAATCCTGCCTTCAGCGTGCACTTAAGTTTCTATAAAAGGAGAGTGGCAACCGTATTTATAGAGCTGAGTGTAAAATTTGAAACCTGCCATACAAAATCAGAGTATTAAAAGCTGGGATATTGAATTTCACTTTTCCGCATGCTGACGTTGACTTTCCTGTGAAGCATCACCAGCTAGTGAGATCTCATTCAGTTGCGTGATTTTTTATTTTTCTCAACTAACCCAAATCCAGAGATACAAATCTGGAGCTTAGGGGGGATCTCATGTAGATTTGTAATATTCCTAAGGGTCTGTGGGATCTTAATCGCTTTCATATTTTATTTATAAAGCAAATGTTCCATGACATTGAAACATTAAATGGATTATACTCAGCCATGTGCAATGTATAATTTTCTAAAATCTCTGATTAATTTAATATGCTTGATTTTCATCCTTTGATATGTGACCTTGGTGTAATTTATAACAAGCTATAAATATTTGAAATACCGTGCAAATGTGGTTTGGGGAATAATATTAACACCTGCCTTATGTGCTAGTTAGGTTGTATTGAGCTCTGAGTGTACATGGGTATGTTTCTGGGATACTATTTGATCTGTGTTCCATCTGAATCGATGTATGTAACGATTGGCTGGATCTAAGGGGTTCTCACTATTTTCTTAGCTTTTCATTCAAAACCAAGTTGAAATTTGGGAATTTTATAGTGGCGTTCCTTCTTTTTTGTACTTTTTAAAAACTGAAGTATACTCA
This sequence comes from Camelus bactrianus, assembly GCF_048773025.1. Classification (NCBI taxonomy): domain Eukaryota; kingdom Metazoa; phylum Chordata; class Mammalia; order Artiodactyla; family Camelidae; genus Camelus; species Camelus bactrianus. Next base: position 92,171,145 of record NC_133546.1, read on the forward strand.
GTTACAATGTGTCAATTTCTGCTGTGCAGCACAATGTTCCAGTCATGCATATACATGCATATATTTGTTTTCATATTCTTTTTCATTAAAGGTCGTTACAAGATACTGAACATAGTTCCCTGTGCTATGTAGAAGAAAATTTTAAAATCTATTTTTATGTATAGCAGCTAACATTTGTAAATCTCAAACTCCCAAATTTATCCCTTCCCACTCCCTTTCTCTGGTAACCATAAGATTGTTTACTATGTGTGCAAGTCTATTTCTGTTTTGTAGATGAGTTCATAGTGTCCTTTTTTTTCCCTTTTTCTTTTTAGATTCTACATGTTAATGATATCTTGTGGTATTTTTCTTTCTCTTTCTGGCTTACTTCACTTAGAATGACATTCTCCAGGGACATCCATGTTGCTGCAAATGTCGTTATGTTGTCGGTTTTTATGGCTGAGTAGTATTCCATTGTATAAATATACCACCTCTTCTTTATCCAGTTATCCATTGATGGGCATTTAGGCTGTTTCCATGTCTTGGCTATTGTAAATAGTGCTGCTTTGAACATTGGGGTGCAGGTGTCATCCTGAAGTAGGGTTCCTTCTGGATATATGCCCAGGAGCGGGATTCCTGGGTCACATGGTAAGTCTATTCCTAGTCTTTTCAGGAATCTCCATACTGTTTTCCACAGCGGCTGCACCAAGCTGCACTCCCGCCAGCCGTGTGGGAGGCCCCCTTCTCTGTGCGTTTTAATTCTCGTCGAAGCAGTACCACCAGTACTTCCCTTGCTGACTCTCCCCCCGTCTTCCCCGCACTTTCCCAGCTCAACCTGTGCGTTTTAACCAAGACACAGATAACATAACCCCTGTCGAAGTCTGCACCTGGAGACACGGACATAGGATACGGCCCTGCCGACCCACCCTGGGAACAACCATGAGGATTGTTACCCAATCTGAGCCTTCCCAGCTTCGATGGAAAGGCGGCCTCCAGCCCAGGAGAGACTTTTCTCTGAGCTCAGGGGCCCCTCCCACGTGCAGCTCGTCCTTCCAAAGCCATAGTCATGGAGGGAGTGTAAAGCAGAACACGTGAGAGCTTTTGGCTTTTCCCTGAGCTCTTTGCTGGCTCAGGTGCTGAGTAACCTGAACCTCACTTCCCTCATCTGTAAGCTAGGATGGACTGGTCTAAGAATGAGAGTCTGTGCACGTGGGGCGTGAGTGCTTGGTACACAGTATGGGTGTGTTACTGTCATCACGGATGCTCGTTTCCTCATTGGAAATGCCTTGGTATTGAGTCACGGGTGGTAAAAATGGTCTGTGTTGTGCTGACTTGGTGACTCGTGTTAATGGCCAGTCCACTGAGAGGAACCAGGGTGCCGGACTCCTAGCTCAGGGTTTATTCTACCTGGTCGGGTGCCCTCTGCCCTGTCAGTATTCAGCGTCAGATGATGGCTATGTTTTTATGTATTTCCTCTCCAAACAATGAAGAAACAAAACAGAAAACAACAATCCTGGCAAATGATTCACATCTAGCTGTACTTCCCTTTTCTGTTTTTCCTCTTATTTTGAGGGAACCATAAAAGGTGTGCAGCTGCTGCGCTGGGAGTCTATAAGCGTAGTGATTTATGGAGTCAGCTGGGGGTTGACTTCACCAAGGGAACGTCTGCCTCGTCAATGGCACGTCTAGTGGGTCACGTGCCTGGAGAGGCTGGGGCGTCGATGCGGTCGATTCACCAGGTTTTCCTGCAACTTGGCAGTTGGAGAATGGCATGGGGTTATCTCCACCCCCAGGGAACTGGCCTCAACTGGTCAGATCAGCGTTTGCAAAGTCCTCTGTGTTAAGAGTTAGAATAAGATATATTTTTATGTATTTTTAGTCTCCATATAGACAATACACTCCCCTTAAAAGGTAATTCAGGGAGCTTGTTAAATGGGAAATAAAGCTAAGGAGGCAACAACACTTTGAATAAACTGGATTAGTAACACCAAAAGCAGTAACTTATTAAAATAATGTTCTGTAATTCTCATGACTCAGACCCGTGTTTTTCAAATATTATTTTGTCTTCCTAGTGTTTCCAGTGGGAAATAGGAATCAGGCCCATTTATGGACTATATAGCATGACTTTGGGTTAGACAGCTGAAGCTTGGACCTTCAGGGTCAAGTGTACTGGCGGGTAGGGAAGGCCCTGGCTGAGTACTTGTGTGTTAGGCACCGGAGGATTCTCCATGGTGCATTCCTGAGATACAGCTTTCTAATTTATTAAAACTGACAGCAGCTGATGCTCTGAGAGTGTTGTGATTGTGAGAATGTTATTCCTTGGAAGGCGACACTTCCAGGAAAGTATTTGAATTTTGGAAGGTTACTCTCTTGGGAGATGCTGGCTAGTTACCTGCTGCTTCTGGATCATTCTCCATGTCTTCCTGTCTCATCTGCAATTTGTCGAAATTAAAAAAAAAAAACAAAACAGGTACTGTGGTCTCATGGTTAGCATAATAAGTCTGTGAAAATGAGAACTCTTATTTATATATCCATTGGCAGCAGCATCAGTTTCCAATGGCTCCTGTGACATCACTGCACTGTTCATGGCTTAAAACAACACACATTTATTTTCTTACGGTTCTGGAGGTCAGAGGTCTAAAGTGGTTTGGCAGGGCCGTGTTCCTTCTGAGGCTCTAGGGGAGAATCCCTTTTCTCGCCTTTCTTTCCCAGTTCCTAGAGGCTGCCTGTGTCTCTTGGCTGTTGGCCCTGCATCACTCTGACCTCTGCTTCCCTTTTCCCCTTTCTCCTTCCTGACTCTGCCTTCCTCTTAGAAGTACCCCAGTGATAACACTGGGCCACCTGCCTAATCCAGGACCATTTCCCTACATCAGGATCCAACCTTCGTTACCTCTACGAAGTCCATTTTGCCACAGAAGGTGACATAATGACAGAGTCCAGGGATTAGGGTGTGGACATTTTTGGGGGGATGTTATCCAGCCAGCCACACAGTGGACTAACCTTTGTGTGCCTCAGATGCCCATCCATCCTCGCATTCCCTTGAGGTTGAGTGAAAGATTTTCCACAAAGTTCTAGAAGCACCCTGGGGGCTAGTTTCTATATGAATAAAAAGTGGTTAACACAATGATATGCTAGTTGAAATCTGAAACACGGGTAACCCGGAAGTCTCTTGTTTCGCCTTATTTTCTTACTTGCCCTTCCATTTGTTATCTGGTGTCTCCCACCACTGTCTCCCACTGACCAAACAATGCAGCAGTTTTGTCCTGTTTATGGTCTCTTCCCCTTTAAGCCATTTTACATCTGACTCCAAGTTCAGCTCAGAGCCCTCCTTGGCACAGATCACTTCTTCCCTAAGCCATCTGATAAAGTCTGAACTGTTCAGCCTGCGTCGCATACCTTCCACGATCCCCCCCTACCAAAAAAACCTCGGCTTTCCCGAGCTTGCCTTCCTCCTAAACTGGCTCTGTCTTCACACAGGCTCGGGCACTCACTGTGCCCTGAGTGGGCTGGGTGCCATCCTAGCCCTGGGTCTCACGTCGTCTCCATTCCCTGGGCCTCCTTCAGCATCCTTCCATCTTGCAAGGCTCCAGTTTCAACCCCTCCATGAAGCCTTGCTTGCCCACTCCAGCCTTCAAGGATTTTCCCTGCTCTGAGCCCTCTGGTGGTTATAATCTATAGCACTCATTTGACAGTTGTTGGGGGCGTCTAATTTGCTTAATCATCTTTATGTGTCAATCAATAGGTCTTATTTCTCCAGGTAACTATAACCTTGCGATCAGGGCCATCCCTTCCACATTGGCAAGCTCTGCACTCAGCATTTAGCACCCAGTAAGCCTTAAATACATATTCCTTGATAACAGTGTGTGTGAATAGGGATTAGTTTTGCAGGCCTTTTGTTCTGGGATTTATCTTCCTGTGCTATTAATCAGGCACTTTATGCCATTTAAATATGTTGACATTTAATTTCTTAGCTTGCGCGTGGAGGTCCCCTCTGTCTCCTATAGAAAACTATGCACTGGCTCATTTTTAGGACTGCAAAACTATACGAAAGTTCATGTGAGTTCTGTGGTCAGTTAGACAGACACCTCTTATAGTTCTGAGAATAGAGACTTCTAAGCTCCAGTCCGTGTATCCTAGCAGGCTTGTCTAAAGAGATTTCGGATCTTTGGAGATTTTTTCCCCTGCTGCAAGTGTCTGAAACCTCTATGAGCAAAACCCTCTCTTCTTGAGCACTGTTTCTGTAAGGCATAGTCTCTGTAATTTCCTCCAAGGATGCCCCCAGTATGAGGAGGTCAGCTCTCTACTAAAGGTATGGAAAACTCCACACCACTCTCCACCTGTTGCCGCTCTGTTGCTGCCAAACTGAAAAGTCTATGCAGCCGTATTAGCAAACGAGGTGACTTCTTTTTTAAAAAATATTTCTATTGCAGTGTAGTCAGTTTACAATGTGTCAGGTTCTGGTGTACAGCACAGTGAATACATACATGTATTCATTTTCATATTCTTTTTCACAAGTTACTACAAGATATTGAATATAGTTCCCTGTGCTATATAGTATAAACTTGTTGTTTATCTATTTTGTGTATATTAATTAGTATCTGAGACTTCTCAAGACAGACGCTGCCTGTGGAGGAAAGACATTTCTGGAGGCTTTCACAGTAAAAAAAACGGCGAGCTGGCCGTCAGACCTGTCCCAGTTTTGTGGCCTCTTTAAGAGCTGGATTTGTGACTTGGTAATTCACCTTGTGGGAACAGGAAGAAGCTAGGACTGAACATTTAGTACAAGGCAGTTTTCTGTTTAGTAAGAAGACATAACTGTTGTGCACCTATTTAGGATCCTGTTGGTGAAAATTCCCGAGTAATTTGAGGCCCTGGAAAATGTGGCCCTCGTGATATGCTTTTTTTTTTCCTCTAGAATTGGCCCTTGAGAAGGAGAGGGAGGGAAAGGGGACATGGTTGCTCTTCCACAAAAGTTACAAAATAATTGCCGTGCTTGTGTCGAAGCCGCCTTTTGAGGCTATAATAATGATCACATCAGCAGTTTTAAGACGGTCTTTCACACCAGTTTCTGAATTGCAGAGGCTCTTTGCCGGACACTCAATGGTGACCAGAAGGACCGTTTGTAGACTTCATTATGGCCTGCCTCCATTTTGCACCCCCTAATATGTGAGGCCATAGAAATCAGAAGCATGAATTCAGCCTTTCATTTATCTTTGCAATTCCCCACTTATCGTTAAATCCTTAATTTTGAAGGCTCAAGTGGCCCATTGTGCTGGCAATCAGCCAATTGCAGTTGCAAAATCTTGAAGGCATCCATAGGGAGGTCTTGGTGGAAATCATCTTAAGAAATGGATCGCTCGTTACGCACTGGGATGCAGGGCTTGGGCGGGGATGGGTGCAAAGAGAATTAAATGGATACAGATGCTGTCCCAGGCAAGAATTGCTGAAGTGATGAAAATGAACATGAAATGGCTTGTCTGAGGATTGACCTTATTCAACTAAGTAAAAGAGACCACTCACCCTAAGCTCTTTACAATAAAAACAGCCAGGGCGCAGTGGGAATGGGGATGTTTAGAGGTGTGCTGCAGCCTTGCCAGCTGTTTGTAAGAGGTCAGCAATGGGGTAGCCTTCCACCCCTCTCCGTCCCTCTCAAAACCAAGGCCAGATGTTTGGGCTTGGGTTAAAACCCCAGCACAATTTGGCTCCCAGCTTTGTCTCCCATTACACACCCTCGGGAACCCTGTGCTCTAGTCTCCTGTCTTTACCCAGATTATTCCCTCTCTCTGAAGTGCCTTTCCCTGCATTATGCACCTTAACTCACCTGTCAAGATCTGCCTCACATCCTCATTTCTTCTGAGAAAGTTTTCCAGATCTTTGTAGCCTAAGGTAAAATCTTGGGCTGCCACGTTCCCGCAGCACTTTCTTGGTACTTTGGGCCTGAATTAGAGTGGTTTATGTCTCCTTCATTTGCATATTCTGTAAAACAAAGCCCAGTGCTTTGGTATCAATTCACTGAGTTAATAACAACAACCATATATCCAGTTTAGGGAAAAAATGGCAGAAGAAAATCTGAGCACATTTCTTTAAATAAGATATATAAAGCATTGGCAGCTCATTAACAACTTAATGGCGAGGCTGGGGACCATCAGAGACAGGGAGCTGAATTGTCAGGATAAACTATCAGTTGGTGATCAATTGGAAATGAAGACAAACCATTCTTAAAACAATAGTCAATGAGAAAGTGGAAATTGACAGATGATAGTTTAATTTACAAACAACTTTGCAAGAGCCCAGTGTCCTACACACCTATGACACTGACAACTACGTTTTGTTTGTTTTTAGCCTGCTATGCTTTTCTGAAACCCTAGGCCTTGTAGAATCAAATGGAAAGCCGAATTGTCCTTTTGACGGAGAATAGAGTCTGTTAATACCGTGTGTGGATCTGATGCTAGGGGCCAGATTAAACAAATGAGATACAGCATTCCAGTTTGCAACCCCTCTGAGGACTGATCCTTGCTTGGTAGGGTGAATGGTTTCACCTCATCCTAGCCAGCAGGAGTTGTGGAAGCTGACCTTCGAGTCAGCAGAATCCAGATTTCTCTAGCAGCCCACTTCCTGCACGTTGTCCCTTTGAGTTTATTGAAGTTTCCTCTTATCCTTCCTTCTGGGCAAAGAACTAATCAGTTTTCTTAAATGAATGATTCTATGCAAGAGATCCTAGACATCATTTTCCCCTACTTGCTTTCTTTTTTTAAACAAATTTTTACTGAAGTGTAGTTGACTTACAATGTTAGTTTCAAGTGGACAGCAAAGTGATTCAGTTATACATATACATATGTATATGTATTTTCTTTTGGATCCTTTTCAATTGCATGTTATTACAAGAAATTGAATATAGTTCTCTGTGCTATACAGTAGGTCCTTGTTATCTATTTTATATATAGTAATGTGTATCTGTTAATCCTCAACCTCTACACTCGCTTTTTTTTATTCCCCCAATGAACGTTCATTTCTGTTAACTAGAGTCATTTTTTTGCTCAGCTCTGAATATTTTGTTGTTAATTCCTGAGTGCCTGCAGCGAGTTTATATGGCCTTTGTCACCCAGCCCAATTCGTGCCTGCCTTTTCCTCCTGTCCTTTCCCTGCTGAGGGAATTCCAGCCCATTTTTGATTAAGGGAGTAAATCCACAGTCCACAGAATCGTGAAATACAAGACACTCTCAGAAGCCAAGGAGAAACCCTCACGAGCTCATACATTGTTGAGTCTCCTTGTCAATGGCTGCCTTGCACATAGGAGGTGTGTGATACATTGGGAAGTCACACTTGATGTCAACAGTGTCATTCTGGACATTTTAAAGTTCAGACAGTTGTCACCCCATTATTGTGGCTCTGCATCATAATCCCAGACAGAAAATTACTGTATGTGAAATTAAAATGGATCGTTTCCGATTTTCCCATCTCTTTTCTTTGTGTGCCTTTAGGGGGCCTTTAAGGACTAGAAGGCAGAATATTATGAAAGCAGATATATTTATTCTACTCATGAGAAGGCTGGATACTCTTGGCATCGCAGCCTGTGAATCATCATGTCGTTCCTCCCTTGAAGGATAAATATGGCATTCATTCCATCCCATTTAGCCCATTATTCTTTTGTATATAAAATAGGCCCAATTAAGATATTCTTGTGTTAATTTCTGCATGCTATGTATGGCTGGAAAGAGTTTAAAAATATCCATCGAAGCAAACATCTCAAAATGCTTCACGCATATTGAACATACCACCCTGGCCCCCCTCACCAAGCGAAGGCAATCACGGAGATTTGTGATTTTTCTCTTTTCCACTTACCTACATTAAGGCTCTGTCTATGCACAATCCAATATTTAGATGAAAACACGTATTTGTAAATATCTGGGGTTTCAACTAAAAATTCCAATTTTCATCCAGATGTCTTTCATTGGAGAGGCCTAGAGTAGGAGTCGAGTCTCTGCACGTGGTAACTCATTCGTGGTTACCCGAGTGCACAAACGGCAAGCGTCAGGCCTGCCTCCTTCGTCTCTTTACGAGGTGTCTAGCTGAAATTGCATGCTGTATCTCCCCCTGGTTGTGCGGCTTCTTTAGACAAAGCGCACTGGGCAAGTGTGGAAGCCGGGCCTCTAACCGTCCTCCCAGCGCTGACTAGCTGTGTGATCTTCGGAGACTCATTTAACTTCTCTAGGGGAACCAAAGGAGCCCAGGGAAGAGTTGAGAGTTGGGACCCCGTTGCATCCCAAAGTTCTGTGAATCCCCTTTGCTCTATGCTGTATATGAAAATGAAGTGTTAATGAGTACTGCTGTGCCAGTGTGCCTTTTGGTAGCCCTTAGCCCGCTTTGAGGTTGTTTTGGCACCTTACAGGTAAGTTGGTAGAGGATACAATAACTAAGAACATGGTTTTCAACATTTGAGGATAAAAGGACGTTTTAAAAGACATTTCCATTTCTTTATGTTGATGCGATCCACAGTCGCCTTACATTTGCTCCTTGTAAAATCTTTCTTGTGTGTACCTTTCTGATAAACTCAGCATGCAAGAACCTCACACAAAATATCTATCCCCAAGATGCCATAATATTTGGTTACTAGAAAGATTAGCTGCCAGTAGAGATTCAATGAAGTTCCTCTGAATTATGATATAAAGCTTTGAATTGCAAAATGTTGCCTTCCATTGAAAGGTTTCTTATGTCGGGGAGAACACAATAAACCTTTAAAGAGAAGTGACATTTCGTGAGAGTATACTGAGTGTATGATACAATGAACACATCTCTCTCTCTCTCTACATATATATATCTATCTCTGTATCTTCAGGTTATAAATAACTCCCAGCTCCAAAAAATATGAAATATATATATATATATATATATATATATATATATATATATATATATACACACACACACACACATATATATATGTATATATTTGGGTTACAACTAATTCTTAGCTTCTAACATATTATATATAGTTTATAGTATTAGAAGAAGCTGAAAAATATTTATAACCTGAATTCTATTTCTCCCATAACTAACTCTTATAAAAAATTCTAAATATTAAACAAAGCTTATTTTCTTAAAGGGCAATTGTAGCTTATAACCTTTGAAATTGAATAAATCTAACTTTCAAAAACTTGTACCTTTTAACTTCTTTATGAACCTTTCCCCACATGACGGTATCAACAGAAATTGGTAAAAGGTAGATTTTAAAAGAGGGCCTCATTTTAGCTGGCAGGGTTTATTTCACATGCTTATAATTTTATTAATGAAGAAAACAAATGGACCAAACCAGTGGATTATGCTATTGGAAGACTGGGGCCAGTCATATACAGGAAGGGCAGGGTCAGTGGCGCCTGGGGGTGGGTCCCTCTGTGACAGGGCGGATGGGGCACTAGGATCACCTTGGGGGGCTGGATCAATGGTTCCCTGAGGTCAATCCCTGGGCACCTACCTCGTGTCCCCCATTCCTCCAGCTTGGGCTTCAGTCGTGGCCAGACTCCTTGGGCCCAGATCTCGGCCTGGCCAGTGGATGTCCCTCGTCCTCTACTCTGCGGTGCCTTTCATGGGGTCCTCTGGGGAGAGGGTGCCCTGACCCCTGCCTTCCCTCCCACCGGAGGCCAGGCCTAGACGGCAGTGGTCTGCAGAGCAGGTCTGTGGTGGGCCCTACTGCAGGGAAGGGCGGAGGCAACCTTGGGGTGTCCCTGTGTGCCCGAGGGGTGGGGTGGGCGTGCTAGGGACCAGTGGGGTGTTGGGTCTCTGTCTGTTGAGCAGGGGGTGTGGGTGTCCTGGGGGGAGGAGGGGAGGGGGTCTGAGCTGGCCAGTGTGGTCAGAATGTGGTCAGTGCTGCTGGGGCTTTGACGAGTGGGGACCAAGCTGGTGTCCACAGAGGGTTCATGAGACCCAGTTCCAGGCTCTGGTCTGGCCCCGGGCGGGTACCCCGTTGAGGACCCAGTGAGCAAGGCTGGCTTGTGTGCACTTGTGTGGTTGTGCCCTTGTGTGCAGTTGCACAGGCACATGCATGTGCGTGAATTTGCAGGTGGATGAGGGGTGTGCAGGCTGGTGTGCTCCATGAGAGGGCTTGTTTCCTGTGGGCCTGGGTGAGTGTCCCCTCGAGGTTACAGGTCTGGCCCCGAGCACCTCGCCTGCGGGAAGGTGGGGCCTGATCTCCGTGTGTCCTGGGAGCAGGAGGCCTGTGCCCCCATCGCCGGCGAGGTGTGGCTCCCATGTTGATAGGGTGTCAGCACGTGGACCCTCGAGGCCCCGGGGATGGGAACTGCGGGGACAAGGACCTGCCACTGTCCCACAGTTGGGCTTGGACAGAGGTGGGAAGAACCGTGCACACATTTCCGTGAGGGTCCCTGGGAGGCTCTACCAGTCCCCTCTACGCACTCCAGCCTGAGTAGGTGCTGGCCGGACCCTGGACCCTGGGGAGCGGCTGCCTCTAGCAGAGCCCCCTCTCTGGCCTTGGGCTGCTGCCTGCCTCCGTTGGCACCAAGTTTGTCCTCAGAGCCTGGCCTGCCCCCGCCTCCCGCAGGCCCGGCGGGCGCCGGAGCTCTGCACGGAAAGAACCATGACAGTGTTGCAGGGCCCCAGGGAGGTACTGGGTGTTTTATTTCATGCTGGCCCGGGAGGTATGTACACAGGGGTGGGGCTCAGGCATCCACGTGGGACCCTGAGAGCCTCGGGGAGGGGGGATCGCTTGGGTGCCGGGGTGAGGCTCATTTACCCGGAGACTGGGAGATGGATTTCTGGGTGGAGTGATTGTGTAGAGCCTCGTGCATCACCACACAGGTGAAGACTTCTCCCCGCTGCCACGTGTTCTTTCCCACCGAGAGCTTGCTGTGGAGGAAGCAGGTCCCGGCGTTGTCCGGCTGGGGCAGCGTGGTGGCGTAGGCGCCCTCTGCCTCCGGCCGCCCGTTCCTCTGCCACTCAGCGTTGATGTCAGGTGGGTAGAAGCCTTTGATCAGGCAGGTTACGCTCACAGTGTCCTTGGCCAGGTCTTCCTGGTGTGGGGCCAGGGTGTACACCTGCGGCTCCCGGGCCTGCCCTGTGGGGACAGGTGTGTCTGCGAGCATGACGGTCACTCTGAGCAGCCCCAAAGGACCCTCCCATGCCCTTTGTCCATCCCACCTTTGGCCTTGGAGATGGTCCTCTCGATGGGGGCCGGGAGAGCTTTGTTGTTGACCTTGCACTTGAACTCCTTCCCCGTCAGCCAGTCCTGGTGCTGGATGGGCAGGACGCTGACCACGCGGTACGTGCTGTTGAACTGTTCCTCCTTTGGCTTTGTCTCAGCTGTGTGTACCTCTGTGTCATCCACGGACAAGCTGAACTCAATCTCAGGGTCTTCCTTACCCACGTCCACCACAAGGCACGTGACCTCAGGTGTTCGGGTGCTGGAGAGGACGTCCTTGGGTTTCGGGGGGAAGATGAAGACCGTGGGCCCTCCAAGGAGCTCAGGGGCTGGTGGGGGAAACAAGATGTGGGTCAGCACCTGGACGGGCCTCCTGTAGGGCACATGTTGCCCTCATCAGGCGGGGCCTGGTGTCTGGTCACTTCCTTGTGATGGAGGGTGTAGCCTGGCTCCCTTACCTGGGCATTTGGGACACTGGGAGCTGTGGTCTTCGCTGTGGAGCGCTGCAGAGAGAGCAGATGGGGGTTACTGTGGGCGGGAGATGGCCCTGGGTGGAGTTTAGGTCAGGGACAGGTTGTGGAAGGTGCAGATCAGCACCAGTTCTGTGGGTTAGAGTTGTCCAGCCTGTGACCACCTTGAACCTGGTGGAAATACCCAGAGGACCCCTCACATAGCCTGGGAGGCCTTCAGGTGAGGAGACCGCATCTCCTCTGATACCCTGGGCAGAGGTCGCCATCCTGGCATGTGGTTCGAGCCAGGAGGAGGGCTGGCCTCGGTCCTGTCTGGGAGTGGACGCCCTCCCTGAGGCCTGTCCTCTTGCCCACAAGCTTGTCCGCCTTGGTGCTGCTGGCCGGGTGGGCTACGTTGCAGATGAAGGTCTTGCCGGCCGAGCTGCTGGCGGGCATCGTCGCCAAGCTGCTGAGGGAGTAGAGCCCCGAGGACATGAGAATGGATGGGAATTGTGGATGCCGCTGGACAGGGCGCCCGAGTTCCAGGTCACCGTCACCAGCTCAGGGATGTAGCCCCAGACCAGGCAGCCGAAGGGCACCGTGGAGCCAGGCGTGTCCCCACATCCAGCAGTTGGAGGATAAACTGAAGTGGCCTTGCTGGAGCCTGCAAGAAAGCAGGCCATGTGACCATCGGGGCTTCACCCCTGGGAGGGTCCGGGCAGGGTGTCACGTGCCCAGGTCTGGGCACCCCTGAGCCCAGCACCCACGTGCTTCCAGAATGTCTGCAAACCAGCTGGCCGGCAGGGCCCTCACCACCTGGGGCCTCGTGCCTCTGCAGCTGTGGGTCAGAGCTGGGTGATCACCTGGGTGACAGCCCCCCAGGTCCCTAACCTCCTGCAAGTGCCTGGCCTGACTGAGCCCTGTGTCTGAGTCCTGACCAGTGCTGCCTGCTCCCGGCCAGCGTCCGCTGGTCCCCTGAGCTCACCGTCCTGCTGCCCCAGCCCGGCCCTGCCCTGGGTGAGCGGGTCTGTCCTTGGCGTGGTGGGCCTCCACCACCCAAAGCCTGCTCGTGGCCCCTTGCCTGGCCTGCTCTTTGCCCTCCGGGCCCGTGTCTTCTGGGTCAGCTCTGCAGCCAGAGCACCTGGGCCCTGGCCCCCCCAGACTCTGTCCCTGCAGGCCTCCTCCTTGGCCCCCCCCTTTCATCCCTGTGGCCTCAGCCCGGCTGCGAGTCTGTGCCTTGGGGGGCTCCGGTCCCTCTTCTGGACCTCCAGCTGCAGCCCCTCGGCTCACTTCCCCCTCCCACCAGGGCCTCTGACCCCACCCCAGCTCGTGGCTCTCAGGTCCCTGCTTTCCTTCTGCCCTTGTCCTTCCTCAGTCCAGCTCATCCCTCAGCACAGTTTGGGGCCCCACACTGCCCCCACCTTCCTCGCCTGTTCGGTGCCAGCAGCCCGGGCACATCGCTGGCTGGGCCTGTCTCCTCTCACCCGGACCCATCTGCTCTGCTCCGGCTGGCAGCCCAGCTCAGGCCCTGAACGAGCCCCACGCTTTCCTTCCCTCTGTGGGGTCCAGGGTCTGTTTCACCCCAAAAGGCTATGGCACGTCCACCCCTCCTTTCCCAGCCCGCCACGGGCCCTTGAGCCCAAGGACTGGGGCCCATTGGGTCCCCTCAGGGGTGACCCCTCTCCTTCATTCCCACAGAAGTCCCTCTCTCCACCCCAGGATGCCATCCGGCCAGCCCCTCAGGGGCTCAAGGGTTCTGCTGTCCCAGGAGCCCTCAGCTGGGCCTGCTCAGCTACTCAGACCTTAGCTCAAACTCTCTGCCATGTCCCTGGGCTCCTGCAGCAGCCCCCTGCTCACCTCCACAAGGTCTATGTGCTTTCTCTGAGCCCCTGTGGCAGCCCCCTGCCCTCCTGGTGCAGCCCCCTGCTCACCTACACCCTCTCTGACCCTTGTCCCTGGAGCCACAGCCCCTCTGGCCAGCCCCAGAGCCCTCAGCCTAGTTCAGATCCAGTCCGGGAATTTCTTTCCCAAGACTGGCTTTGCTCTTTGGATTTCCTGGGTCAGCTGCTTGCCCTCCCAGCCCCTTGTCCACCTGCACAAGCCCTACCTGCTTCCTGGAGATGCTGGAGCGGCCGCCCTGCCCTCCCGGCCCCTGCTCACCCGCACATGCTCTACTTGCTTTCTCCATGTTCCTGAGAAGCCCCCTGCCTTCCTGGTCTTCAGTCACCTGCTCACCTGTGGCCTCCCTGAGCCTTGTCCCTGGGGTGCTGGCCCTTAGCAGCCCGTGCCTTCTGACCTGCTGCAGGTCACCCCCCTCGTTCCGCTCTGCTCCTGGGCCCTTCTCCCTGGAGCTGCTAGGTGCCCCTCCCTTTCTGGGCAGCTGTCCCCTGGCAGAGTCTCTGTCCCACCCTGGTCCTCTCCCAGCAGAGCTCCTGGCCCTTGGGTACCTTAAGCCTCTTCTTTGCTCCCTGAGCCCCCAGAAGTCTCCCCTGTTCCTTAGTTCCCTCCAGGTGCTGGTCTGTGTCTCTGCACCCACCTGCTCCCAGCTCCTAGTCCTGACCTGCGCCCTGGCTCCCATCGCCCCTCCTGTAGCCAGTGGAGCTGGTGTGCAGCCCCTGTACTGCCAGCTCCAAGCTCTCGGGAACCCAGGCCAGCCCTGTGTCTCTGGCACAACTAGCCCAGTGCAGCCCGGGGCAGGCTTCTGCCCACTGATCGGGACACGCTCCCTGAAGGCCTGGCAGCCCAGCTCAGCTCAGTTGGCCTCTGATGAACCAGCTCTGTTGGAGAGGGCGAGCCCCTGCCAGGGCTCCCTCATCCTTGTGCTGGGTGGGCAGCACGACCCCTGGGCAGCTTGCCTTCCCCTGTGCTGGCTCAGGTGCTCCTGGACCCTCTGTGGGGTCCTGTCCCTGAGGTGGGGTCTCCCCTACATTTCCCCCCTGCACTATGTCTGTCCGTGTCCCTCCTAGACTCTCTGTGGTGTCCCTGAGGAGGGGTCTCCCCTTCATTGCCACCCTGCACTCTGTCTGTCCCTGTCCTCCAGGACCATCTGTGGGGTCCCGACCCTGAGGTGGTTCTCGACATCATTGCCCCCTGCACTCTGTCTGTCCCTGTCCTCCTGGAACCTCTGTGGGGTCCTGTCCCTTAGGTGGGGGTCTCCCTTTCATTTCCACCCTGCAGTGTATGTCCCTGTCCATCCTGGACATTCTTTGGGGTCTCTGAGGCCTGGAACCTGGGTCAGAACACACCAGACCCCACCTCAGGAATGGGACCCGACAAAGGTTCCAGGAGGGACAGGGACAGACAGAGTTCAGGGGGGCAATGAAGGGGAGACCCCACCTCAGGGACCCCACAGAGGGTCCAGAAGGAACAGGGACAGAGTGCAGGGGGGCAATGAAAGGGAGACCCCAACTCAGGGACAGGACTCCACAGAGTGTACAGGAGGTGCAGGGACTTAGTGCAGGGGGTAATCAAAGGGAGACACCCACCTCAGGGATGGGACTCCAAGAGGGTCCAGGAGGGACAGGGACAGACAGAGTGCAGGGGGGTAATGAAGGGGAGACCCCAACTCAGGGACAGGGCCCCAGAGATGTTTGTACATCTTTAATCAGAGGAAAGATAATGGCCACGTATGATTTCAGGCAAGACTACTGATTTGCAGTCTCTTCAGGAAATTGTAGTGTTTCCGAGGACAATATTCCTAGTCAAAATAGATTAAGCCTGAAGCCAAAGTGATGACCACAGTCAAAGCTAATGATAGTGTATGTTTAGTTGGAAACAACTGGAGGAAAAATAAGTTATCATAGCAGACAGTTGACCCTATAATCCCTCTTTATTCTCTGGACCTTATCAGCAGTGGGATGGAAAAAAATAAAGTTTTCTGAGTCCATTGTATCTGTAGATAGGGCAGAAAAGCACTTCACTATGGTGAAATGGAGTTTAGGGTAGGAGGAGATGTGTTTTAGTGGAATACTTGCTCTTACCCACCCAGTTTCAGATTTTTAAAGACTGCAAGGCAATCCTACACCATTGTCCTAGATACAGAAAGAGGATGGTGTCTGCTCACTGGTAGCCACAGACATAGCAGCTTGACAGAGGAGCCAGGAGAGAAAGGCTTCTCTAATAAATATGAGGAACTGTTAAGATTATTAGACCACCAGCAGTTCCACTTCTGGGTATATACCCACAAGAACTGTAAGAAGAAACATAAAGAGGTATTTGAACACCCATGTTCATAGCATTTATTCTCCACAATGTCCCCATGAGTGTGAGCACTACGGGTATACACTTTTGAGATTTAGCCAAATTAACCACTGGGTTTAGCCATGGAACCTGTGAGTGCCAAAAGAGCTAGAATTTGAACTCAGGATGTCTGATGAGCCCACTGGTTCTCAAACATTGGTGTACATGAGAATCACCTGGAGGGCTCATTAAGCCGTAGATTGCTGGGCTCCACCTTCAGAGTTTCACTGGCTCTGGGGTGGGGCCCAAAGATTTGCATTTCTAACAAGTTCACAGATAATATTCATGTTGATGATTGGGTACCCACTTTGAGAATCAGTGTAGTAGCCTCCCTGTCTTCTTATGCACTACAAGATAACAGTAGAAGGAATTGCTCTGTCCAAAAGGAATCCAGGGGAATGACACAGGGTAAGTGATGTGTTGGAAGAAGCAGGTTGGGGAGGGGGATAAGGAGCAGAGTTCACTACCCTTTTTCAGCTGTATTGCCCTCTCTGCTATAATACAGGGGCAGCTGCTAATGTCCATGAGTAAGGTGTGAGTTTTGAGGTGTGTTTCCCTGGAAGGAAGGGACAAAGACTGAGAGTCATGTGTTCTCATGAGTCTCCTCCCTCCAGTCTATCTAAATATTCTATATCCTTCAAGCTTAAGATGAAATCCCATCTAAGGTTGATCTCTTGGTTTTCACAACCCGGATTGTTCTTAGACTCAGTGTTACACAGGTTAGAAATGACTAATCTCTAATTGATTTATGTGTTTTTTATTTCTTCTCTGGTTAGTTTAAAAGTTTTTTGAGGTCAACGATAGTGGCTTATGGTTTTAGCCACGAGGACTTCCAGTGTAGCTAAAACAGTCTTGGACTAGCTGTATAATCGATGATTATTGAAAAAATTGGTTCAGTTAGTTAGAGATTACCATTACATCAAAACTAATAAAAATTAGAATAAATATATATGAATATAATGAAGGTATTGCAGAATGCTAAATGTTGGTTAGATGCTGGCCATCCTGCTGTTAGTCCCAGTGATGACTTTGGAGGAAACAGAGGCACCCCTGTTCAAGACACCTAACTGGCATCCATCCAAATCTAAGAAGCATACATGGGAATGGTGAACCCTGGAGTTGTGCAGTATACACCTTTGCACAGTTCTAAGACATGGCCCTACGTATTGGGTGGATCATATATGTTCACTGCTCCATTCCAAGGCAGGTGGTGGTCTTAATAAATGTTAGCCCTAACAGCTCTCCCATATGTGGTACATATATGTATACCTGGATACACAACTCTATAATTTTCTAATCCTTGGTCTTTATCCTCCATTGCATTTATTAATCAGTGCCCCAAGGGTAAAGACCATGTCTTATCTTTGTACCCCTCGTGTCTAGGGAAGTCTACTGCATGTCATAGGCCCTGACAATAACTGTTTGTTGAATAAAGTAATAAGTGAACAAACATAAATGGTCATTGTCAGGTGATTTGAAGTTCTAGATATGATTATATAGTAAAATGCTTTGAAATTGCTTGAAGATATAGCAAGGCGATAGGCAAGTTCGAGGGATAAAAGGTTAATGGTGCCATCTGAGTTTTGGTAGTCTTCCTTTGCAGAGTCCTACAGTTTTCTTAGCATTCTCATCAGTGATCCAGACAGCAGACGAATGGTGTTTCCTCCTCTTCCACTTGAGAAAATTGCCCTTATCCCAGTTACATAAATTTCACAATTTTGAGTTTTTTCCTTGATGATTTTCCCAGATTGGGACACCTGTTCTTCAAACAATTGTGATGTTCATGTTGAAGGTCTTTATGGGATTATTCCATCTGAGAAATTACTATGAAAATTTAATAACAAATCTCCTAAGTGCCTTATTCTCTTGACCATACTCCTTCATTTGACTTCCTAAAAATTCCTACTTTCCCTTGGCCTTTGTGGTAGCCATCAGTGCTGGCACCAGGTTTTGTCAGTATCTATCCCCCCATACCAGCATATGGCCCTGGAAGTTAGGCGGGCCATGTGGCTTGCTCTGGCCAATGAAATGTGAGTAGGAGGGACATGAGTCACTTCTAGGTGGAAGCTTTAAGAGCCAGTGTGTGTTTCCCTACTGTATCCTCCCCAATGTGCCGATGATGGGTCAGACTGAAGCCTCGATCTGCTCAAGATCTCCAAGTAATTTCTGTGAGTAATATATCCACATTTATTATTAATGAGAAGTCAAAATGATCAGAGGAAATGTTTCTTCGAAGTGCCTTGGCGAAATAACTGGCTTAGAGTGTATGTTTCAACTTCCCCCCTATTCTCTGAAGACGTTACTTCATAGTGCATTATGATCTGTGGGAGCAAGGGCGGCTTCAAAGGCCTGTGCAGGGTCAGCAGTCCTTCCCTAGAGTAAACATAAGTCTACTATGTCTTTGATTCGTGCCCTTCACAGCCATCAGTCCCTGTCATTGTTAGAGAACCTAGACTCACAGTCAGAATTACAAGCTTTGCTCAGATGAAAGGCTCTTATTCCTCAATCCAAACAGTTATCTGAGAGTTGTCTCTGTTCCCTAGTCCTTCTTAGCTAGGTTATCCTTTGTCTCTCTTTTATTCTTGATTTTTCCGCATTAGCTCCCTGCACAGAGGCCCATTGTTATCTTTTATTTACCCATATCCAGAGCTGGGCTGTGGTGGATACCCCAAAAGTACGGTGACTGGCTAACCATTGGACTTTGTGGCTACTGATCTTGCCTTGTCCCCTTGGCTTTGGAGCCAGGACTAAGCTTGGACAAAGTATAAGTTGGTTAACTTTGTTCTCAGATCCACACACCCCTCTTCATGCTTGGGTGACAACGCTGCATTAGGCTACTGGGGATTGAATCTTGCGCTATATTTACTAGCTGTATGACCTTGGGTAGATGGCCTAAAATCTCTGAACTTCAGTTTCCTGAAGCGCGCTGGTCACAACAGAGCATGCACACCTCGGCATGGCTCTGTCTTCTCTACTTGCTGATGTGTGTAGAACAGCTCTTCTGAAATAATAAACACTTCATTTCTTTGTGAAAACAAAGTTTTTAAAAGGATATCAGCGGGTGCCGGTGATACGAATAAAGGAAAAGTAATGAGCTCTAAGATGGTGATGGTTCTTAGAAAATCGTCTGAAATTTGGAATAAGTGGAAAGTGGAACATTCAGCTGGGCCATGCCCAATACCGATGAAGGAACTAGTCCACTACACACACTCTGTGGAGAAAGGAAAACGTGATTTGTGAAATTGTTTTAGTAAAGATTCCAGCTAGCACAAAAATTGCTTACCAAGTGAGACATCAAACTGTAGTGAAAGCTGGAAACGCAAAAGTGCTGTGAGACTGCACAGGGAGTGTGAGTCTCGATGGAACGGGGATGTGGGAGAGAGCGAGGGGCCTGTCTGAACGTTTATATTCACAGACTGAGGGATTTGTGTAAGGTGTCAGGAATGCGCCTGTCCAAAGACAAGGGTCAGTTTTGCTCTGCTGGCTTGTGTTGGCCTCTGCATTTGTCGATGGCCTGCTTGAGGGAAGGATTCTGTATTCATTACTGCTCTCTCTCCAAACGAGCCCAGTGCCTGGCACGTGGTAGGTGTTGAGTGTTGAGTGAGTATTCAGGGAGTGAGTCACTGAGTGGATCCACCTCAGAAAACAGGTTCTGAGAACCAAACAGACAGCAGATAGGAAGTTTGTGGTCAATTATAACCGCAGAGTTTCTTCCTAGGAACAGGGTGGGTGGGGGCATCTGGACTAAGGAAGCCCTCCCTGAGGCATTCCAGCTGGGAAGTTTGGAGTTCTGCAGGGACCCTGAATCCAGCATTGCAAAGGCTTACTTGTTCCATTGGTGAAGATGCGGGAGAAGGTAGATTAGAGACCCCTGGCTGAGCCAACCAGAAGGTTGGAGGACAGCCACAGCTTTGTGGGAAGCATGGAGGCAGACTGGTGCCCAACCCTCTGAGGCCTCAGAGGGGAACTCCCCCTGCCTTGGGGATTAAGTTCTCTGCATTTAGAACACATTGAAAAATCCTTGGGTCCGGTACACAAGCCTCTTACCTAGATATGACGGTGATGACTTATTGAGCACTTCCATTATGCTAAGTGTTTTATTTACCTCACCAATTTAATTCTCACAATAACCCCAAAGGTGGGTACCCTTATTCTCATATTAAAGATGAGAACTGAGGGTTAGTAAGATTAAGCAACCACTATACCATAGATCAGAGATTCAAATCCATGCTGTATGACTGCAAAGTCACATGCCATCAACCACTAAGAAAAATTCCTAACTTTATTTTTAGGTTAGGGTGTGTGAGTGTGTGTGTAAATACAAAACATCCTCCTTCATTTTATGGTTCTCCTACAAATATTTGCTTCTATAACTCCTTAGGCATACCTGTAAATTTTTAGGGCTAGGAAGTTAGTTCCCAGAGCAGAGAGGCTTTATCATGGCTCCCATGATTTCTGCCTCCTGCTGTTCATATAATCCCTCCCCCTTGAGTGTAGGTAGGACCTGAGACTTGCTTCTAACCAATGGACCATGGCAAAGAGGATGGAGTGTCACTCGTGACTGTGTTGGGTTATTAAGTCCATCTTCCCAGTAGACTCACACCAAGGTCTCTTACTCTCCCTCTTGCTGACTTTGAAGAAGCAAATTGCCATGAATCCTACAGTAGCAAGGAGATAAACTCAACAGCCTGAGGGAATTTGGAAGCAGATCTGTTTTCAGGCAAGCCTCTGATGAGAACTCAGCCTTGGCCAATATCTTGACTGCAGCCTCATGAGATCCTGAGCAGAGGACCCAGCTCAGCTGTGTCCAGACTCCTGACTCACAGGAACTATGAAATAATAAATGTGTGTTGTTTTAAGTCACTAAGTTTGTGTTAATTTGATACACAGCACAGAACACTAACATAGAGGTCCTTGCTTGGGGGGAAAAAAAAACCCTGCTATTGGATGAGTAGGCAGACATGTACATAGGGTTCAGAGGATGATGCAAGCCATTCTTGGGCTTTTTCCATTGAAGGAAATCAATCCATAAGAATCCTTTTCAGTGGGCGACAGGGACCTTTGTCTCTCTTCTGCCTCCTTTTGTTCTCTGCTGGCCCTCTCCTTCTCAGCAGGCCCTCTGGAGACCTACCTCTCAAACTCACAGTAGAGCTGGGCAGTGGAGGGAGGGTTCAAGTCTCTTCCATTCTGCCCACTGGAGGGTCATAAAAGAAAATGGCTTACCTGGTGCGGCCTCAGGTGGAGCAGCTACAGGAGGAACATCTTTCTCTCACAGATATTAATCACTTCTAACCATGCATTTCTCTGCATTTTTATACCAGGAGATTCTCTTTCCCTCTTCCCTGTTACCAAAGACCCCTTTCTATTATTTTAGTATAAACCAGAGTCCAAAAGAGTTGTGAGTTAATTCCCTCACCCCCAGGGGAAAGAAGAAATTTCCATCAGGCCTCCCCTCTTATCTGAAAGGAAAAAAAAAAAGGTTTATATTACTGAGAACAGGCAAATTGTAGGTTAAAGGCTAAATTCTTTTAGCTATAATGTAATAATAAAGCTTCTTTTTTTTTTTTTAAAGATCAAACAAAGCCTGTGCTTAAACCAGTTGCAGGTGCAAACACAATCACCATCCCTCTTGCTGTGGCATGTTTGTGCTGGCTGAAGTCTGAGGGATTCTAAGACTGAACCATGCAGGGGTTTGGGTGGAGGGATGATCATGAGCAGAGAGGCCAGTTGACCTATTTGACCTATTGACTGCCTACAAATTCCCTCCCTGCAAGCGAAACAATGGTGCCACCGACATTCCTCCCTCTGCTCAGTGAAGGGGCAAGGGGAAGAGTATGTATTTTGCCTGCTTTGTTGCAAGGAGGAAAGGGAGGGTTACTCTGTCCTAGATAAGGAGGCAAAGGTGGCATTCCTATATTTTTGTTGGATCTCTTTGCATGGACAACCTCACCTGTCAAAACATGATGAAAAGTGCAATTGGAACAAAGAAGAAAGAGGCAGGAACCAGTGAGAAGATGGGTTGAACCAATCCAGGCCTTAAAACACCATCTGTAATTTTGTTTTATAGCTGCTGACCTTACCATTTTGGGCTAAATTGTGTTTGTGAGTGTGGGTGTGTGTTCATATATCTATTTTTATGGCTAACTAAGGAATCATTATATCTAGGCCAATAGATACTCTAACATACTGTCCTGTGTTCTAAATGAGTAACTTCTAGACAGTGAGGATCAGACATATTAACTTGCTTTCTGTAATATTTTTTTGCCTCCTACTATGTATCTAATATTTCTCAGCTTTTTTTTTAAGCTGTTGTTTTGTAAACAAAGTGCTTTCACAGAGTTACCTCATTTGGTGATGTGAACATTTGCTCATCCTCGTCTTCTCTAAGGATCCCTCAGAACTACTTCTCTTAACTTCCAGGTTCAGTCCAACACCATTGGGTCCCTCAGAATTGCATGATGTCCAAGCCTGTCCATCCCTCGGGCTTTGCTCTCTGATTGGATTCCAAGTTCTCCCCACTCCCAGCACTTCTGGGATTCTGCAGCTGCCCTCCTGCCCATCACTCTGTGATTAGCTAATGCAACATTTTCTCCAAGTATTTCCTTACCCTGCTTGCCTTAACAGAGACCCAGAAGTCTCCTGAAGACATTTCTTCCCCTGCGGCCTCTTGGAGGGATAGCATAGTTTTCTGTGTCATTTATTTTCTTTTTTCTTTCTCATGTCCACTTGTACCTTAAGTTTGAGAAGTAGAAAAAGCATCCCCCTGGCTCCTTATTGGTGACTGCAAAGCATTTCTCTCCCTCCTTCCTGAAACTGCTCTCTCTTGCCCCTTCCTCCCACCTTGGACCTGTCATTTCCTTGACTTATTCTTATTACTGTTCATTGAAAGGAATTTACTTGAGCCCCTGACCTATGCACTTCCTCTCCACCCACTCCCACTGTCTTCCTGTGACCTCAGCTCTCACAGGTGACTTTCTCTATACCCAGGTCGTTAACTCCCTCATCCCCCTCCATTCAGCTCAGCTACCCACCCTCTTGGCATCCCCTGAACCTTTTATTCACATCACCGGGAACTGCTTCCTTTCTGTAATCTCCAACCACTACCTCCTTTTTAGTAATCAGCTGACTTGCTTTGTAGCTATACTTATTTTACCTTAGCAGTAAAATCTACCATTTAGAATTATCCATAAGCTTCCCCTCATCTCCATTTTCTTCCTCATCCATCACAGAGTTCATATTCATCGACATTCATCACATTCATCCCTTAAAAATAGTCTTGGCTCATTGGCCATTCATGGTCAAAAGTAAACCTTCACCTAAACCTCATACCTTATACAAAAATTAACTCAAAATGGACCATGGATTTAAATGTAAAATGTAAGCCTGTGAAACCTTTAGAAGATGACATAGAAGAGAGTCTTTGGGACATAGGACTTGATGAAGAGTTCTTCAATACATTACCAAAAGCACAATCCATAAAAGAAGAAATAGAAAAACCAGACTTCATCAGAATTTAAACGTTTTGCTCTGCAAAAGGCCATGTTGAGGATGAAAAGACAAATTAAAGCCTGGGAGAAATGCTTGCAAATCACATAATCTAACAAAGGACTAATATTTAGAATATATATGTAACTCTCAAGCTCAATATTAAAAAAATTCCAACTTGAAAATTCGCAAAAAAAAAAAAATGATTTTTTACCAGAGAGGATATATGGATGGTAAATACGCATTTGAAAATATGTTCAACATTGTAAGCCAGTAAGGGAAATGTAAATTAAGACCATCACTTATCTAATACACGTATTAAAACAGCTAAAATAAAAAATAGTGACAACTGGGGGAGCATATAGTTCAGGGGGAGGGTGCATGTCTAGCATGCACAAGGTCCTGGGTTCAATCCCCAGTACCTTAAAAATAAATAAGTAAATAAACCTAATTACCTCCTCTCCAAAAAAAAATTAAAATTAAATTAAAAAAATAGTGACAACATACTGATATAAATAGTTGAATAAATAAATAAATGGAAGAGAATAAATGAATCTCCTATCCAGAAATCCAAATAATTTCTGTAGGTACTCCACCCTGTAGAAGGTGGTTCACGTAAGTGTGGGCTGCACGTGGTGACTTCCTCCCAAACAGCACATTGTGGAAAGGAGGGGCTGTGGGACAATCATCTTGCAACAGGGAAAATAACAAACACAACCTCAGCCAGATGATTAAGGTTGATGTTTACAGGGATAAAGTTATGTTGATAGTATGTACCCTTGATAGGATGTGTGGTCTTTACCTGTATGGTCTTCTTGCCC
Organism: Camelus bactrianus; assembly: GCF_048773025.1. Taxonomy (NCBI): domain Eukaryota; kingdom Metazoa; phylum Chordata; class Mammalia; order Artiodactyla; family Camelidae; genus Camelus; species Camelus bactrianus. The sequence continues at coordinate 92,195,270 of NC_133546.1, forward strand.
AAATACTATAACACCAGTCTAAGCATGAGAAAATATCAAGAAATCAAGTAAATGTTTAACAGAGCCTTGAGGCTAGCATTTCTATCCCTAAAACCAGTGCTTTTTCTCCATTGCTTAGCTTACAAATGGAAAGGTGCTTTATGGTGGATGTGAACTCAACCTACAACCACACTTACCCTCAGGCTGCTTTGGACCATGTGACATTCAGAGATTCAAAGACTAAATAACCCACAGCAGTGGTACCCAACACTGGTCAGGCACAGAGTTTTTACTTGCCTTTAGAACCCCAAGTGTAGAAATGTCTAGCTTCCCTCTGTAAGGTAGGGAGGGCTGTAACAGTTTTGTCTGAAGAGTAGGAGCAGCGACTGGGGAGTGCTCTTAGCTTACTTCCTATGGCCCAGGCACTCAACTAGTCTTCCTACCTGCCCATTGTGGGCAAGGTGAAAGAAAGGGCTTAGGAACGTGGGAGCTGTTGTTCCTTAGCATCTTGGTTTGCCTGGACTATTTCAAACTAATTGAAATAGTTTTAAGACTGTTGATTTCATTTTTGCTCATATCAAAGTGAAATGGAATTTTTGACAGTGGTAGTGATAAAAATGATACACCAAAACAAGTTGTACATTACAGCTCTTCCTCATGAGCAAAATCAAATACAAATGTATCAGATACATATAGTGCTACCATATTAAAAGAAAACTTATACCAAGGAAACTTAACATACATTGTATTATAAAATAAATGTTAATGTTGTAAATAATTCTGTATTTATATAAAACTATAAATATATCCTTTAAAATAATCTCTGGTTAACAAACAGTGTTTCCTGGGAAGAGCTTTCTTTTGTTCTGAAATTACGAATTTCCTACATTTTTGGTGTTGAAATTTCCTTTCCTTTCTGAAATGATGGAAATGGTAGCTTTTTGTTACTGTTGTTGTTGGCAAAATGAGCAGTTTGGCAACTCTGTGTTAGCTCTCAACCGCTCTGGGAAGTTTGTCCTGAGATAGTTAAGTCTGGGAACCACTAACCTAAAAATGCTCTCATTGTAAAATACAGGAGAATTAAAAAGACAAAAATAAAAATAATTCTATGTAAATTAAGAATTTAGAAAATGTGGTTTCGTAAGTTTCTGTTTCACATGATCCATTGTGTAAAATTTCATTCTTCTACCATTTCTCTACTAGGTTGTATTATAGACACGAAGTCTTAAAAGGACTTAAATGGTAGAACTGGAATATAGTATAGCTACATAGTATATCACAATTTTTTAGGATATACATTTTTCACTGATTAATATGTTATAAAGTTTTTACTGTGGTTTTCATTTGTCGTTGGTGTGTGTGCTTGCTTTAATACCTCTGTTCTTGCTGTCACCCGAGTCCTATGCAATAGTGAAGGTTGCAAAATGTTCTCTATAACAGTTGGAGTGGTTTCTTATGTTTATATAAAAAAAAAAAAACTCAGGTGATGAAAAATACAGAAATTTGCTTCTGAGGTTAGTCATTTTCCCCTTTACATTGTATAATATAAGCAATATGGCCATTTCACAAATGTTGAAAATATTTCCTTATGAATTTTGCATCCTACTTGGGACATTTTTTAAAGTATAGTTGATTTTACAATATTGTGTTAGGTTCAGGTGTACAACAAAGTGATTTGGTTACACATATATATGTACATGACTATATTCTTTTTTTCAATTCTTTTCCATTATAGTTTATTACAAGATATTAAATATAATTTCCTGTTCTACTTGGGACATTCTGAGTATGGGTGTACTTTTGCTCTGCTCAGCTGCTTAAAGACCTTGTAAGGATGTAAAAACAGGGCACTGATTGGATTTTCCCTTCATTTCAGTCCATGCCCCAGTTCAAATGAATCTCATTTTGCCTCATTAGAAAGCAGATTCCTTTCCTCCATTCTATCCCATCTCCATTTCAATGAGCTATACAGGGAAATGCAATTTCCATGACACCTATGGTTTCAGAATGAGACCGTTTGCAGAGGCTGAGTGTTTCACCCACAGCAGGTAGTTTTACATTAACCTGTGTTAATAGCAAAATTGGAAAAGGTAACTTGTGAGCAGTTCCCTGCTGAAGCTGGAGACTGAAATGTGCAGCACTGTGCCCTCTATTTTTTTAAAAATTCATTCCCCTTTGGATTACTTTGGTGTTCCAAAATTTACCTGGACTATAGTTTTTATTGTTAGTATTTAGAAACAATTTAATAGTGACTACTTAGATATAATATGTTGCAGTTATCACAACTTAAGTATAATTGGATTTTTGTTAGAAATAAGTAGATAAAAAATGGAAGGTCTTAATTTGGGTAGATCCTTATATTTAAGTAAACAGAGAGTAAATTCTTTATTGGTGTCAACCACTTTCAAATACTGAAATATCTGAGGGAACTTTCTTTGTAGAAAAAAAGTGATCTAGGACATATGGAAATATTGGTGAGGCTGAGCACAGTAAATGAAGGAGCCAAAGATCTCAATGATGATGAATACATGAAAATATAACGTTGAGAACATTTGGAGACGATCCAGTTGGGAGATGGAAAATAAATTCATAGAAAATCACTGTAAGACACAAAAATTCACAAACATTTTAATCTAACACCTATATATGTGTATTAAGTTCTTGCTAAAGAGTAGAAGAGGTTAATATTTTTATCAAGAAAGAACCCTTAGCAGATTCACAAGTAATAATTTCATTTATTCTTCCATTGTGAAGGATACACATTTTTTGGCTTAAGGAAGATCTCCTGCCTTACACAGTTTCACTGTGGAAAAAATAATATTGACCAAGCCTCTGATCCTGCCTGACATGAAATTGATACAAATGTAAAATCATGGAATTTTTCAGCTGGAAAGTACCTTTGGATGACATTTAAAGGCATTAAATAACTTGTGACCTTCTCCACAGTTATCATTTACAAGAAGTAACAATAAATGTCCTAAAGATAGAAAGTTTAAATAATTATAACGGACAATAGCAATATGGGGTCCTAGTTAATAAACTTGTGAGTTCTCTTTTCTAATACTGGGTGAAGCCCTTAAGGAATTCTAAACTTTTTGAAGGGAGCAACACTTTGGAGACAACAGTCTGGCTGCAGTGTTATGCCTAGAGGAGGAAACCTAGAAAGGAGACTTGACAACACGAAATCCCAGAGCCACTTAGTGATACAGCCAAGTTCAACAGGAGGAAAGACCATAGACTTCCTGACAGTAGAGAGTGAGGGCCCCTATACAGGGAAGCAGCCTTGTGCCATAGCACAGGATAGTCTCTGAGGAGGGTGGGACACACTGAAGACCTCGAATAAACCAAGAGATGAGGAACCCAGCCCAGACTCAACCATCCTTTGAAAGGCTCTTTGTTTGTTGACCATCTTCTTGGTGAGAAAGACTGTTAACTTATATCGGAAACTGCTGGAGTACAATTTATAATTGCAGTATATAAAGGAACTTAAATAGCTGCTTGGAAACCTGGAGACTGTATACTAAAGTGTCCAGGACCTCCAGCCCTGGACGCTAGCTGTCTGAGTTTGTTTGTAAGGTGAGAGAGAGACAGGGCAGGGAATCACCATGCTAGTCTTTGTATGTCATGCCGAAGATACTTGGTTTTAATCATAACAGCACTGAGACATCAAACCAAGGGTTTGAAATGGAGAAGGGTGTGTTTGAATTTGTACTTGAAAAACCTGTGTGACTCCTACCACTGTCCATCACTAGTTGTGTGAACCAGGGAGAGTTATTGATCCTGTCTGTGCCTTGGACTCTCCATCTGTGAACCGGCACTCACCTTTGACTGTCGATATGAGGAGTCAACGCGATCATGCTTTAAAGTGCCCAAAGCAATGCCTGGGACACGGCAGACACTCAGTGGATGAAAATGGCATTCAGCTGTGCATTCTCCACATTAGGACCAAGCGGTCATCATAAGTGGGAAAAAGAAAAAGACTCAAGGCGAACTGAAAGGTTGATGATAGAGAAAAAGAGGAAGTGAAGAGTGTTCTCTGGACCTGTTTTGAGTTAGTGATAAGTGGGAGACACAGAGGAGGAGACACTCTGGGCTTTGAAATTAGACTCCAGAGAACGCACACCTTTCATACACAGCCCTTTGAAATACTGTGTCATCCTGTTCTTTTAGGTGCTGATAAATTTTCAGCAGCTCTACTTTGAGTTGGGCTGTTTTCTTGGAATGTCTAGTGCCCAGTTTATTCTCTGAACTACAAGAATGGTGATCATAGAAAACTCACATGGAGGAAAGACTCTCAGTTTGGCATATGAAGCTCGTTGAAAGCTGGGCCCAACCTAAATGGAATTCCTACAGCCCCTCAACCTGAAGGATGCTTGACATACTTCCTTCAGTGGTTCAACATCAAGTCCAGGCTCCCTAATGTGGCCACCTGGACCCTTCCAATTCAGCCTCCACCTGTGTCTTCGAGGTCATTCCACATGCTCTCACAGCAATAGTGAATGACCTGTAGGTTCTGTTCTTTCTCCCTACACTCCAAGTGCACCTTCTAACCTGTGCTTTTGCTCAGAAGGGTCCTGCCAATGCTGCTTGACCATTATGGCCCATGTGACCTACTTTCCTCCACCAGGAAGCCTTCTCTGATGCTGCTGACTAGGAAAAGTAGCCCCTCTTCATATCCTGCCCTCACAAATCACATTTCTGTTTCCTCCAGTTGCCTCTACACTCCTTGTATCAATTGTATTCACTGCCTGACTTACAGAGAACTATCATTACAACAAGTGAGCCCTTTGCTCCGTGCCTAATGGCTCACTCTCTGTCCCTGTGCTTATCTCTGTTGCTAGGATAAGTTCCTTTCATTTTCAGAATTACTGCAACTCTTGATCCATGTATTATGTGCCTCTTCGTATTGCTACTTATTTCACTATCTCTAAATTGGGCCTTTCCGTAATCCAACTATTTGAGAGAAAGACAGTAGCTTATACATCTCTTTATCCCAATAACTTTAATTTAATATCCAACCCATGTGGTGCTTGCTAAATAATGGTCAGTGATGAAGACACTGATTTGTGTCTTCACTCTGATATCTGTCCTCCAGGCACCTAATTCCACTCAACCTTAAAGTTTTCCTCTTCCATGGATTCCTGTGGTGTTTACTGCTTTTGTTTTTCTTTAGAATATGTAATCATTCACTGTTGTTTACTTTTATTTAGTTACTTTGTATCTTGTACATCTGTATCTCATGCAAGTGGGTGTTTTTTTTTTAACCAAAATTGGGTCTATGCCTCATATTCTTGTTGTAATGCTTTCCTCCCCTAATATGTAAACTCTTCCTTGTTAGCTTCATTAAATTGAGATAAGCAGGAATGAAATGAATTTTTAAATGTAGATGAATGCCTTGTGTATATGATGTGTGGGTTTGGTTGATTTGGGAGTGATAATGTACAACTAAAAGGGCTTCCTGTAAAACTGTATCTAAGGGTTAGTTGCTTAACTAATTGTTGTATTCATTAATGAAAATGCTGAGAACACTTCAGAAAAGTAGGACAAAGTAGGTCAAAGGTAAGAATCATAAAACCACTTATCTGACCAGAGAAAGCAGTGACACGTAGAGTGAGTAGAGTGTGGGCTGTGGCATCGAACAGTCTGGGTTCCACTCCTTGCTCCCCCCATTCACTGTGGGACTCAGGCCAGTAATGCAGTTATTCCAAACCTTGGTTCCATCCCTGTACCTACCACACAGGATTATGGTAACAATTAAATGAGCTAATGCATACAGAACACTTAATTCAAGGCCTGGGGTAAACTGGCTATTGATAATGAAAATAAGGATGCAAGAGATTGAAGGGTAGAATTACTGATGGTCAGTAATTAAGGAGGCAGGAAGCTTTCCATGGGGGCTGAGAAAGGGTATGAATGAAACTGGAGGCTATAGGGAAAAAGATGAATGAAATAGTGAAGAGCTGCCCACTGAAGGAGCAGTGACTAATGGGAGAAAAATTAAGGGAAGGAATTTCAAGATGTGGAAAAGTTCAAGGTGGGGCTTATTAGAAAGGAGTATAAAAAGAAAGGGAAGGAGCACTGAACAGGGGTGGGAGAAACTACCTAAACTCCCCAGTGCCACATTGCTGCTCATTCAGAAAATACTGAGGGTGCTCTGCCCTTTGTCAGCAGCATGAAAACCAGCTGATCCACTGGGAGGTAATCCAACACCACCAGTGAGTCACGTTGCTATGGAGATGGTGGTCAGGGAGGCACAGAGACAGAAGAGATCTCAAGGGTTATCTGATGAATCATCTGGCTCTGCTCTCTTACCTTCAAATCTATGTTCAGTGTCTATATAAATAAATGTCTAGTCCAACGATTTACTTATCAATGCCCAACAAAATACCATGTGGACAACACCTCAAATTCTTCACATTCACAACGAAGCCCATTATCTCTCCCAAATTCTTTGGCAACACCTCCTTCTCTGTCTTGGTTAATGGTACCGATTCTCCTAAATTCTAGGTTAGAAAAGTTACCTCCATCTCTGTCTCTCCTTTTCTTGCATCTTTTGGCATCCAGTCAGTTGTCCCTGCAGTAACTCTTGTAGTCATCTTCTTTTCCTCTCCCCCTGCAACTGCTTTAGTCTAGGACTTTGTTTGCCTGGAATTTCAGAACGGAAGAGATTTCATTTACCAGAGGTTCAGAGTGGTTAAGTGACTTGCCCAAAGTCATACAGGGAGCTAGTGGGCCAGTCAAACCAGTAAGACGAGCCTATGGGTTAATCAGTTTTTCTTCCAATTTCTGATGTTTGAGGTGCCTAAAGATATCTGCACAGCAAAATTGACTTGGTAGACCTCAGAGTCTCCAGGGGCAAGCTCATGACTTTAACTTGTACCTCTCAGCAAATGACTGCCAAATCTATCCTCCAGCCTAATTTTTTCCCTAAACCTAGTTTCACATTTCCTGTAGCCTATTGAACATCTTCAATCAAATGCCCACTTATGCTTAAAAATTACTATGTCTAAATGGAAATGCCTCACTTTCCTTCTATCCACCCGGGAAGGCAGAGTGTAGTGATAAATTGAGAACTGGGATCTATTAGCAATCCCACTCCTGGTCATATATCCAGAGGGAACTCTAATTTGAAATGATACATGTACCCCAATGATCATAGCAGCACTATTTACAATAGCCAAGACATGGAAACAACCTAAATGTCCATTGACAGATGACTGGATAAAAAAGTTATGGTACACACACACACACACACACACACACACACACACACATTGGAATGCTACTCAGCCATTAAACAGAATAAAATAATGCCATTTGTAGCAACATGGCTGGACCTGGAGATTGTCATTCTAAGTGAAGTAAGCCAGAGAGAAAAATACTGTATGATACCACTTATATGTGGAATCTAAAATAAAATGAACTTATTTACAAAACAGAAACAAACTCACAGACATAGAAAACAAACTTATGGTTACCCAGGGGGGAAGGTGGTGGGAAGGGATAAATTAGGAGTTTGAGATTTCCAGATACTAATTACTATATATAAAATAGATAAATAACAAATTTCTACTGGATAGCACAGAGAACTTTATTCAATATCTTGTAGTAATCTATAATGAAAAAAGAATATGAAAGGGAATACATTTATGTATATGTATGACAGAAACATTACAGTGTATACCAGGAATTGATATAACATTGTAAACCAACTATACTTCAATTAAAAAATAGGACAAAGTTTAAAAAAAAAAAACAAACTCCCTCTATGTAGGAAAAAAAAAAGAATTGGGATCTAGATTTTAATCTCATATCTATCATTTACTAAGAGAATCCCTTGCAGCCTCAGTTCCTTTGGTTATAAAATTGAAATAGCAATAGTACTGACTTAACAGAGCTATGGGGAGAAGTGAGACACGTAAAAATTATGTTACCCACTTTAGCATAGTGTCCATCATGCAGTAATTTTTTCAACAACATTACTAAACCTCTCATTTGGAAAGCTCAACATTATCGTCAAGTCTTTCTTGCTCCCCAGATCCAATCATTGGCTGGGTCCAATGATGCTACTACCCCTGCAGTATCACTTACATTTAGCTACTTCTCTCTAGTCTTACTGCCAGAGAAGCAAGAACCTTGGCTGATAATTTATGGATCTGCAACTAATCATACCTTGACTGCCACAAAAATAGCCTTCTTCTTCATCCAGTTTTCCCCTTCATTCCTCTAGGTTTCTCTAGAAGGACTTGGGTTGCTGAGGTGGAAGTCACATGGAATGTATGTCATTTGAATAGCTCACCAAGTAGCATGGTCATGTCTCTGCACATGATTAAATGAGTCAGGTCAACTTGCTGCAAGTTTTCTCTCGTAGCACTCACATCCACATTTAATTTGTTGCCTTATAAAACACAATTTCCTGCTTTCAGCCCAAACTAAATAAAATGGAACATTGCCAGTGAAAAGCTACTTAGCCCAACTTGCTTTGCTTTGCCCAAACGCATATTCTATGTCAATTGTTTCATTACAGTTTGTCTGTTTACAGGGAAGCTGCCAGTGTCTAAGATATAAGGCATTCAGAAAATTGATCAGACAATGGATTCACAGTACCTAGAATCCCTGTGACTCAGTTTTCCACAAATGTGCTATTAGGGGAAATGTTCACAGATCAGCAACTGTGCACTTTTGCTGGCAGCACAGACATTGCTGATGTGCACAATTCCAAATTGCAAGCAGTTTCCCCAGTGGAAACAATGAGAACAGAATCACTGCATTAAACAGTTGGCAGGGAATTTTAGAGATAACTTAATCTACCCCTTTGTTTTGGACACAATCCTGCTTTCAACTATTTTGAACAGATAAAAATCCATGCTATTTTAATGGGTCTTCTTCAGTAACTGTCTTCAAATATCCTTGCCCTCCAAGTTAGGGAGTAATTCCTTTGTCTGGAATAGACAGTGTGGTTGCCTAGCCAAGATCCTTTGCCTGCTTTCTCCTGTCTGATAAAAAGCCAAGTTGAAGGGGTGCCCATCCTTTCCCTGTGTGTCTCAGTATTAAACTCTGATCAGTCTGAGCTTGTCTGTGATTGGTTTGGAAGGGGCGGGTGACCCAGTTCTGCGCAATAAAACGTAATGAGAGGCCAGTGAGAGCAAGCCTTTGGGAGAGGTTTCCTTGCTCCTAAAAGAGCACTTCACAAGGAAAACAGTCCTTATTTTTGGCTGGGCATGATACTCAGAGCTGTGGGAGCTCCCTTGCATCCATGGAGGGAGCCAGGCAAGGGCAAGGCCAAATAGTGATAATGACAGAGCAGAGATATGGAAAGACTCTGGGCTGCTGAGAATATCATTAAGCTGCTAAATCAACCAACCTGGCACCGACCTACTCTAGGATTTTTTGTTATATGAGATAGTAAATTTTTCTTATTGTCTATACATTGGTGATTATAAATTGATGGCTTTGTTGTCCAGAACTTTGTGGGAGATGGACATTCAAATCTCCTACCCAGATAAAAGTCATCCCAGAGAATGGAACACTATTTCATATGCAAGCATTTAGAGAAATGAATGGTAAACAGTAGAATCTACTCTGACCAAGTGTGCTAAGCTAAAATTATTTCTTTTTTGATAAAACTAGTGGATAGTAAATTACATATCAGAGAAAGTCACGGAAATATTTGATTTCAGCAAATGTCAGATAAAACTGCTTATAGTGTCTTGGTCCACAAAATGGGAAAATATTGGGGAAAGATGCAGATGTTGAATAAAGACAGAATGCTAGAGGAAAACAAGGCTGGTCGATTGGCAGGTCATGGCATTTTAACAGTACTGTGACAAATAGCAAATAGATGATGGTATAGGCAAGCAATCAGCATGGGGAGGGCTGACAAGTGTTTAATACAAACAGTGGGACATACTAAAAGATGGAAAGTGTGCTGGGAATAGGGTGCAAATGATCATTAGAAACCTAGGGAGGCAAGAGTTGGCACCACAGGAAAATTGACAGGTTGCAGGTTTCCAGTTCTTGTGCTGGATTTCAGGTGGAAAAAATTCTTGTGTGGAGACGTAGGGGAAGTAAATGAAAAGAACTCAAGTTTAACTATTTTTAAAAAATGGAAATGTGCTAATCATAGGATAATAGGGATTAAAAAGCAACTCATCAAAACAGTAACTTAAGAATAGGCCACATGGTAGAAGCCTAGTTGTTACACTTTGGATGAAAGCCAATACTATACTAAGAGGAAACATGATCCAACTTTGAGCTCTAGAGTTTTAGTTTAGAGACCTTCAAATTCCAAGGATTGTTCCTAGACACTAAAGGAGGCCAAGCCCATAGCTGGAATTCTCTATGGCTGAGGCTATAGAAAGAGTAGATATACAAAGGGAGGGAATCAGGAAGGGCCTTACCCGAACACTGTTGATTAGTTAATGGATCCATATCAGCTTTGTGGAAACTCTTAATTATTTGTCTGAGAACTTTGTCCATGGCCCTGGCCTATTCAAATATTTTTATTATGAACCTGAATGAAAACAAAGAAGATATGAAAATCATATTTGTGTACAATACAAAGTTGGAAAAAACTGCTAATATGTTGAACTCAATAATCAAAAAGTCGAGTGTAGTTGAACCTGCATCTGGCTAGTAGCTGTTAATGTGGCTCTTATCAATTTTACAATAAAATATGAAGATAAAAAATTCTTGAAAACTCACAATGCAATATATTGGGACCATGTCCAAGGACTGGCTCATTGTGAGAAACTTGGAGGAATTTCCATGAAGTACAAGACTCAGAGAAAATAACTGAAGGGGATAAGTGGTAGATCCCACGTGCTCATGTGGGGAAACATCCTGCTGGAAAGTAAGGTTAGTCTCTCCTCTGCTTCTGTCTTGGAATCAGAAGCCTAAGTCAGTTCCATCCAGAAACATAGTCCATTGCAGGTTTTTGCTCCCTGTGTGTGTGTGTACGTGTGTGCGTGTTAGAGTATAACTTTTAACCTGTCCCTATGGTGAGTCAGTTTTCTCCACACCATCTACCAAACAATTTATCTTTTCTCTACTAATTTCTGATGCCACCTCTTTCATGAATGAAGATCTTGGGGTCTCTTTCTGGACTCTATGTTCTATTGTCCTATTGTTCTACTGTCTGTTCCTATTGCCACTACCAAATTGTGTTTTTTAATTACCTTAGTTTTGTAATATGTTTTAATATATGGTAGGGGAATATCCTTTCCCCCCACTTGGCTCTTTTTTTCTGGAAAAAAAGGAACTTTAATTTTTTTCATATAAATTAAGCAAACACCCCCAAACCCCCAAATTTTACTGAAATTTTGCTGTGAATGATATTAAAATTGTAGAATAGTTTGAAGAGAATTAGAATCATTATCATGGTTAGATTTCTCCACGTGAGCATGTCTTACATTTCCACTTATTCTTAACTGCTTCAGTGCTATGATATCAAAGTGTGGTCCATGGACCAGCTGCATGAGCCTCACCTGGGAGGTTTTGAAATGCCAACTCTTAGACACCCCCCCCCAAAAAAAAACTACTGGATCAGAATCTGCTAGTTAAACAAGATCCCCAGGTGATTTGTATGTAATTAAAGTTAGAAAAATACTAGGTTAGTAAAATTTTAAAGATTTCTCCGAGAGATTTTGTGCATACCTGTTAGGTTGATTCCTAGGTTAATACATCGACAGTTCTAGTTTTTCTGTTGAATCTCTTCTGAGTTTTCTGCAAATATTTATATCATCTGAAAATAACCATAGCTGAGCCTCTTGGCTCTCTTTTCCTTCCCATCTTTATACTTATTTCCTTCTCTTGATTTATTTTAGTGGCCAAAGCTTCCAATATCACGTGGAAATTAAGGGTGAGAAAAGGCACCTGAGTTTTATTCTCAACCTTAAAAGAAATACTTCTAATATTTCTTCAGTAAATATTAAATTTGCTGCTGAGTTTTAGAAAATGCCCTTATCAAGTTATGGGACTTCTTCTCTACTCTTTGTTTTCTAAACATCTTTTTCAAAAGTTCAGAATAGATTTAAACTTTATTTTTGGCAGATATAGGAGAAAATCATGTGATTTTTGTCCTTTGGTCCATTAATATGAATTACACTGCCATAATTTCTGTCTTTGAACCATCCTTACATTCCTGGGATAAATCATATACTGTTATAATTTACCCTCAACACTCTCTTGTATTAGATAATATAGAATAAAGCATGTAGCTTTTCATATTAATTAAATTAAAGGGGTTAAAGTGCAACTGTAGCTAATTTTGCTGAAAAAATAATTTGTTCTTATTCTCTGCCTCTTTAGTCAAAAGAACTTGGGCCAAGGCAGACACATAAAACTTCCCAGGGAGATAAATTACGCTTGTTGTGACCTCAGTAAAATTTGGAAGAAAAGAATGAATATAATTGTTCTCTTTTCCCCATGGTTTTTAGTTCAATAACCTAGATAAACTTGGAAATTGATTCATAGAGATGAATGTCCCCACATGTAGCTATTTTCACGGTATGACAGGGCAGTTGCCTTGTGGTCAAGCTCCTCCTTTGCTCTTGTATCAAAAGATGGTGCTCTTAACTTTAATTGCCATCTCTGTGTAGGTGTGCCACAGAAGACTCAAGACACAACCATTTCATGTACCATTCCTACCAGATCTCTCTATGGCTAAAGCTTCTCATTAATAAAGCCCAGTGTGGCTTACAGTTAAGCATAGAGTGAATTGAGGCCTCCACACCAAAAGCCACCCCATTGCTGATGTGTAAATACTAAGCCAGGATTGTCCATTCTCTTGATGCAAAACAGCTGAGCGAGGCCCTTGACAGTCCAGCATCGGTAGGGTCTTCGCTGTTGGCTGATTATAACAATGCTGCTCCTCTCTTCCCAGTTGATAAGTGTCTGCTTTGAGCAGGGGTTCCTAATCTTTCAAGAATCTACTGAAAGCTCTTTCCAGAAAAATGAAAAAATAAATGAAGCACATTATTTCCAAAAGTTCATAACCATGGTTTCAAAGCCATAATCTGAGTAGGGGTCTGTGGGCTATAATTTAAAACCCTTCAGGTAGACTGAGGATAGAAAAAAAGCTGGAAGCACCAGAGTGGGGTTGACTTTTGGTTTCAGAAGAGCCACTCAAATGATATGCTCATTTTCTTAACAGTTTCAGTTTTATAGGTGAATAGTTCAGCTAAACTGAACAGCAGCTTGCCACAGCTTGTGTATTTGTGACTTGGTAGGGTGTAAGGACTGCAGAGTTGTACAGAATCTGACCAGGCATCAAAACAGCAAAATTTAAATAAAACATTCTTACTGATGGAAAAAAGAGTCTTACCAGTTCTTCAGGCACTTTGAAGAACAGTGCTAACAACCAAAAAAACCCATCACTTTTTGCAGATTTACTTTTGTAGAAGCTTCTAGATAAGAGTCATCATGGATTACTTCTGGAAGATGGAACAAAGACTGTGGATGACACTCAGAGCCTTCCCAGAACTGATTCTAGCACCAGTTTTCTAGTCATTTGTCATATCCTGGGTTATGGCCATCTTCACTCATCTAGTGACTCACAGAGTCATTCATTTATTACATATTTAATTAGTATCACCAGAGAGCCAACCAAGCCATAGATCCAAGCTATTGATGGTGAATTTTTAACTTCTTCTTTGCCAGAGAGTATACAATGAAAAAAATACCCTTTGGGGTAAAAATAGGCTAAAGAGAAAGGAAGATTATTTTCATTGAACTGCCACAGCATGAGTCTTCATTCAGAAAAGTAGGCAAGTACTGCAGCAGAGCAGGGCATGGAAGAAAAGTAGGATGAAAGATCTGCAATTCATTTTTTATGTCTGGCATGTGTTGTGGTAGGAAGAACAAAATAACAGTATTGTAGTGATTTTACACCTAATCCTAATCTTAGATTTTAGATATTGAACACTTGTGTCAATCTTAAATAAAGCCAAAAAATATACCAAGGGAGAAACGCACATCCTTAAGTTCTTGGAGAAATATTAGAAGTGCTAAAACATATGCCCTCAATTAGATTTTTATAAATCAGATTGCACTTTAATCAAATCCATTTGTTCCAAAGATCTGAAATAATTAAAGCCACGGAATAAGATATCCTACTATTTATAACTGAATGATTTATACTTCTAATTAACTTCAGAACATGTAGCTGTTTTATTTGGGATCTGAAGAGTTTCCCCACCGTGGATCCAGAATAAAAGCACTGTTAGAAGCCACCATTGATTACATAATAGAAAATGCATCAAGGTACAAATCTGACTTTTACTTTGATTTAGTCTTGGTTTGTATGTCTTTTTTTAAATAAAAATCACATATAATTTTTGAATTGAGTGTTTTTTTTTTTAATTTTGGAAAACTATTAGTAAAACCTTTTTCAAGACCAAAGTATGAAGGAATTTTGGAAAGGAATGACTTTTTCTCCTGCTCTGGAACCTTCAAGAATCTAAAATTGAGATACTATAGCCTCAATTAAGCTATTAATTCTACCAGTTGCTAAAATTTAATACTATTTTTGTTGAATTTCTGCAGTACCATGGAAAATACTGACAAAAATAGTTTTTATATAAGAAAGAAGGGGGGGAGATTAGAAATGAAGTTTACATTAGAACAATACCACGTGTCATTCTCTTAGACCTGCCCTGTTCAATACTGTAGCCACTAGCCATATGTGGCTATTGAGCACTTGAAAGGTAGTATCAGGAAGGAAAAACATTCTCTACCCTTTTAAATTCAGGACCTGGGGACCTGTAAAATAAACTGACAGAAGAGAGATTAACAGGAGAAAAGGCACACAAGTTTTATAGCTATTGATATGCATAGGAGTTCACAGAAAGGAAGTGAAGTTCAAAGAAGTGGTTAGATTTGGGGGCTTAAATACCATTTAAACAAAGGAAAGGGAGTTAGGATTTCAAGGAATTATAAATCATGGGGAAATGCCTAGGGAATATATTGGGGAACTAATGGAAGATAAGAGTTATCTAGTAAGGCTTGCAGATGCAAATTCATCTCCACGTCTCCAGCGATAAAATTTGCTCTTCCCTTCCTGGTGCAAGGAGTGGGGCACCTTCACAAAGGGAAGTGTATGCTCTGCTTTTAGGCAGATAATGGGAGGGCAGAGAATTCTTTCTGCATCAGTTGATACTCAGTTGCTTTCATCCTTACGCCAGAGTGGCATATTTGGGGTGGCATATCTCGACCCCCTTCAGTAAGATTAGGAAGTCAGTAGGAAGTCTGGATTGAGATGTGCCCAAAGAGTAAAATACATTCCAGATTTTGAAGACTTAGTATAAAGAAAAAAATGTAAAATAACTCATTAATAATTTTTATATTGATTACCAGCTTAAATGATAATATTTTTGATATACTGGGCTAAATTAAACATATTGTTAAATTAATTTCATCTGTTTCATTCTCTCATTTTTAATGTGTCTACTGCAACATTTACAGTGGCATGTGGCTTGCATTATATTACTGTGAGACAGTGAGTGCTGTCCTGAACATTAAATGAATGACTCAAGTTGAGGGTGTATTTGGTTTTTAATAGAGTGGCCTTCATTGCCAGATGCACAGCAGATGTTAGCTAATTTACTAGAATGACAACAATTTAAACTCAAAAGTGACTTAAACAATGGGAAGACCTCCTGGGATGCTCAAAACAGTGGAAGGCATTTGTATTGTTCTGTTTGTTGTTTTAAACTTTCAATGATATGTGGGTAGTCTATTTGGGGTGACACATTTCATGTCCACTTCAAAAGCAGCCCTCAGTTCTTTAGACTGTAAGACAAAGGCAATAAATCTGAGTTGAATGGTGGGGATGAGATCAAGTTAAACAGAAAGGAGGATCTGATGAAATGAAACGTTAACTGAAGGGCATTCCCCGGTGGCCTGCATCCCTACAGAGAATGTGATCATCTATACAAATGTAATGTGGCAAGTATCACCTCCCAGATTACATCACCCTGAGATACAGTGAGGGTCCAAGATAATAGTAATCAAAAGAAAAAATATTATTTCACACAAGCCGCCATCAACTGATTCCTGGAACTTTTCTGAGTCTTTTTCTTATGTTTTTTTCCTACTAATGTCCTTTTTTTTTTTTTTTTTTTTTTGAGTCTTTCCTGATGGCTCATGATGGCTGTGGGGATGGCTATGAGTAAAATCCAAGGGGTCTTCTGGTCCTGCATGTTCTATTGGCTCCCCAATCCTGAAATGGCTCCCAATTTTTTTTAAGGATATTTTGGGGCCCACATCTGTGACCTACCAGGTCTGCACCTGCTCCCTTGGTGTTGGTGTAACTGATGATACTCCTTCCAGTGGCTACCTTCAGCCAACCAGGCCGGCCTCTGTGTGCCCAGAGCCAGCAGGCCTGAGCCCCTATGACAGCTCGCCCTTCTCCACTGGAAACCAGGAACTTCCTAGCTTTTCTCTGTCCCTCCTTCCTGTGAGGAGAGTCGACCTTGGACTTAAGTAGCTTGGGCCTTGGCGACAGGTCTGATCTCATTCTCATCCTTTGTCCACCTTGTACTTGTGTTTGGACAATGTTGAATTTTACCTGAAGGTTGAGAAAGACCCTTGCCATTTCGTGTTCTGGAAAATGGCTTACTGCAGGAAACCACACCTCCCCGTATGACTTAGATAAGAATCAAAAGGCCCCCTTGCCTATGACAAGGCAAGATACAGACACCAAATTCCCAGTGTCTGCCACAGAAGTGATTAGTTGAACAGCCTGTCTGTATGTTAATCTTGTATCCTGCTATCTCTACCTATAAAAGTTTAATTACATTTTGATACAGTAGCTACAGTTAGAAAATGCAAAAACTGTATATAGGAATCATTTTAATCAAAATGTGTTAAGACCATTTTGTAGTAACGTGTAAAACATTACTGAATGGTATTAAAGAAGATCTAAATACATGGAGAGACAAAACATACTCATGGATTAGAGGACTCAATAATTGAAGATATAGTTCTTCCAAAATTGATGAAATTGATTCAAGTCAATTTCAATTAAAATCTCAAGAGAATTTATTTTGAGTGGCATTTGTCAACATGTTTCTAAAAATTATGTACAAAGCAAAGGGCCAAGACTAGAAAAGTTAAGTATAAAAGAACAAGCTGATATCAAGACTTAGCTACAACAAATTAAGGTAATGAAAAACTGGCAAGAGACAGACAAACAGATCAATAGAATGGAATAGAAAACTACCTACCCAAATTACATATCTGTTTATTGAAAAACCTGATATCTGACAGAGCTGGAAATGAATAGCAGTGAGAGATAGTGGGCACAGCTGGTTATTCATATGGGGAAAAAAATTGGATTTCTAGTTTATACCATGTATAAAATCAATTTCAGATGCGCTAAAGAATTAAATGTGAAAGAGTATACTTTTTTCCCCCCTATACCTGCTGTTTCTTAATTGCCTTCAGCTCAAAATAATCCTTATGCTAAAGCAACATATTTTGATTCTTTCAGTAACAAGTGGCTTCTTGAGGTGGAATTTATTTTGTTGAATTTTACAATCTGGTTCTTGCTCCCTCCCCCTCCCCCACCCCAGCTCTCTTCAGAGAGCACACGATTGTTTCCTCTCTACTTTCACCTTGAGAATGAGAGGCTAACAGATTTTCTACAGGTGCTGCTTGATTTTCCATCTCATCATATGTCATCTTCATTAATCTCTCTCTCTGCAGAAAGTTGGGCTGGAAACTTCCTCTATTCAAGCACCAGTATGAGGTCTTGGCTATCCTTCGGGCAATTTGGTTTATTTTTTAATTTACTTTGGGCTTGGTTACTTTACATTTTTTGTCCTAAAATGGCTTATGTTTTTAAAGTCAAAGTGAACCGTGTCTTTCTTTGTTTTCACTAATTTGTTCATTCAGCACATATTTTGAGTACATACTATGGGACAGGGCACTATTTTAGGTATTGGGGATATCACAATGCACAAAGGGGGGGTTCTGCCTTTATATTCTAATGGAGGGAACAGACAATAAACAAGGTAAATACATAAAATGTAGTACGATGGTGATAAATGGTAAAAAATGACTTTGTAAGAGTAGATGTTAAATTGTAGAAAACCAGACCAGTAATTGATGCAGATAATCCTTATGTTTTAGCAATGCAATTATCTTTGTCTCATAGAGATGGAAATGATTTGTGTCTGGTAGAAAAGACTGGGTTGTAACCCAAAGGTTAGTTTTATTGCCCTATGGGGCATTAACCAATTTTTATGTAATTGAGTAATCTTATTCTAGCACTTTTTTCTCAATGACTATAAATAACTTTTGTCTTTCTATGCCCCATTTGAACCAGGTATATTATCCTGCTGGTTCTCTCATTAATGAGGTCAACAACTCTGAGAGTCATGTTTTTAACTTTTTGAAAATTACATATTAACATATAAAGTATGCTTTATATAATTCTGATTTGCTAAGCATCTTTAATGAGAAAACAAATAAAAACTAATACAAATATATAATACAATATTTTTTTTAAAAAACCTTCATGAGTTGATTTTTAACATTCTAATATTGATTAATACGAGGCATTAGAAGTGAAAATTATGAACACCATACAGTTAAGAGATGAAAGATTATGAAAATGTTTTTAAAATATACAGATGGTGTTAAAAGATAAACTGAGACATACTAACATTTTTAAGAGTTTATTTGAGCATAAATCTGTTCTAGTCAGGCAATACCAAACTAGAAGTGGTTAGGAGCACTCTAGCAAAAGGGGCAAAGCAAAAGACTTTTATAGGGAAGAAGTGGAAGCCAAGCAAATAAATTATTTGATTGGCTATAGCTTAAGCATTTGTCGTATTTGGAAAATGCTAGTTGGATGTTTGTGTTAGGTTGTCCTTAGATTTTGATTTCTTAACTTTGAGGCATTTCAGGCTTTGGTTTTGATTTGCTTAGATAGGCTGCTAAGGTATTAGAACCAACTCAGTCTAATGGATATCTTATATAACTAATTTTACAATAGATAAGTAAATTAAACAACTAAACTCCTAGAATGATATTGCCTATTTTACTGATGTTTTCCACCAGTCCACTAGCTATTCAAGTGTTTGAAATCATTAACAGAACAGGCTTTGGACTACCTGGCTTCATATCTTGACTCAACCACTTCTTGGTCTCGGCAAGTTATTTAATCTAAGCCTTAGCACTCTCTCTCTTTTTTGTTTTTAATTGAAGTATAGTTCATTTACAATGTTGTGTTAGTTTCTGGGGTACAGTGCAGTGATTCAGTTTTATATATATATATGTCATGTTTTTTTCATTATAGATTATTTCAAACTATTGAATATAGTTCCTTGTGCTAAACAGCAAGGAAGTCATTAGCAAAAGAAAATAGTCATTTTGGGCTGGGTTATCCTCTTTTGAGGAGCAGAGGAATATCAAGGGTTTTATTATGCAGATTGGTTCTTCTTCCTCTGGGGGCTGGGGAGGGGCCATGTCTCCAGATTACCTCATTGGTGCTGACCAGAACATTACAAACTAGTTGATTAAGGTTACATTTGAGAGCCCAGAAATAAACCCACACGTATACAAGCAACTAATTTATGACAAAGGAGGCAAGAACATACAATGAAAAAAGGAATGTCTCTTTAATAAATAGTGTTGGTAAAACTAGGCAGCTATGTGCAAAAGATTGAAAGTTGACCCCTATCTTGTACCATATACAAAAAGTAACTCAAAATGGATTAAAGACTTTAATGTAAGACCTGAAACCATAAATTCCTAGAAGAAAACATAGGCAGTACACTTTCTGACATCAGTCTTAGCAATATTTTTTTTAGATAGGTCTCCCTAGGCAAGGGAAACAAAACCAAAAATAAACAAATAGGATTACATCAAACTAAAAAAGCCTTGCACAGCAAAGGAAAACATCAACAAAATGAAAAGAAAACTGCCGAATGGGAGAAAATATTTGCAAATCACACCTCTGATAAGGGGTTAATATCCAAAATATATGAAGAACTCATATTACACTGAAACTGAATCCTTCTAAAAGAAAGTTCCTCTGCCAAGTTTATGATTAACCTCTCTATCCAAAACATTATTCCCTTTCTTGTCATGTACTGGTTCCCCTCAGGATAGAGGAGTATCAAAGCAAAAGAGGGTATTGAAAATGAGCAGAACCCTGTGAGGCCCTCCTGGGTGCAAAAGCCTTTCCGGGTCCCCCATTTCTTGCTTGTAGAAAAGGGCTTTGGTCTCCTAGGCCTTCCCTGAGTTCTTCCAAAGAGCAGATTCAAGCAGTTACTAATTAACAAAGTGAGAAACTGCAGAAACAAAGGAAAATCAGTTGAGAGAAACAATAGTTTGCTGATAAAACAGAGTCTGAGCTCCTCCTGGAGGGATATACATAAGAATCTGATACATATCTTTGAGTTGTTCTGCAGGAGCTAAGGCCCCTCCATCCAGATGGAGGATGGTAACTATAGGCTGAGACCCCATACTGGTTAGGACCAGAAGTTTGACAATTGAGATTCCTAGAAGACTGCTGTACCTCACCACCAACCAATCAGAAGAAAGTCATGCTCCCTGCACCCCTCACCCCAAATATTTCCTTTAAAAACTCTTCCCTAAAAGCCATCAGGGAGTTTGGGTCTTTTGAGCATCTCCCACTCTCCTGGCTTGGCCCTGCAATAAACCTTTCTCTGCTTCAGACCCTGATGTTTTGGTTTGGTTGGCCTCACTGTGCACAGAGAACAGGAACTTGGGTTCAACAACAACACAACAATAACAAAAAAACAAACAACCTAATTTAAAATGAGGCAGAGGATCTGAATAAACATTTTTCCAAAGAAGACACAAAGATGGTCAGCAAACACTTGAAAAGATGTTCAACATCACTAATTACTGAGGAAATGCAAATCACATCCACAATGAGCTATCACCTCTGTTAGAATGGCTGTTATCAAAAAGACAAGAAATAACAAATTGTTGCTGAGAAGGTGGAGAAAAGGGAGCCCTCCTGTACTATTGGTGGGAATGTAAATTGTTGAAACCACTATGGAGGTCTCCCAAAAAATTAAGAATAGAACTATCAACTAAAATGAAATGTACAACATGAAAGCTGTGGGTCAAGTTT
Source organism: Camelus bactrianus (assembly GCF_048773025.1). Taxonomy (NCBI): domain Eukaryota; kingdom Metazoa; phylum Chordata; class Mammalia; order Artiodactyla; family Camelidae; genus Camelus; species Camelus bactrianus. The sequence continues at coordinate 92,216,361 of NC_133546.1, forward strand.
ATTCAGTATCTTACTGAGGACTGTAGCCCCAGAGACATCCTCTCACATAGCTCTAAGAAACTGTTCAGAGAGGTAAGGGGCGAGGTCAGTAAATATGTTATATACTTGTCCCTTTGTATCCATGGAGGTTTGGTTCCAGGACCCCCCACAAATACACACATGCTCGAGTCCCTTATACAAAATAGAATAGTACAGTGAATACAGCCGTTCCTCCATTATCTGTGGGTTTTGCATCTTCAGATTCAACCAACAGTGGATGGAAATTTCAACTGGTGATTGGTTGAATCTGCAGGTGTGCAACACAAGATCAGGGAGGGTCAACTGTACATTTATTGGAAAAAAATCTGCAGATAAGTGGACCCTCACAGTTCAAACCCGTGTTCAAGGCTCAACTGTATAAAGTTTACACCAATACTATGCTACTTCAAAAAAAAAATTACATTCCTGAGGAAGATGGAAACTGCAGTTTGGTATTAAATCTGGGTTTGATATTTATCTTAAGCACAGCTGACATGGTTTGGGGCTGTAGTTTTTCTTGTTAACATATGATATCTCAGAATTTTTCTTCAGTATATAAAAGGATTTGAAATTGATTTTGGCATTTATTTCTCATCGTAAGACTAAATTATTTATTATTAGCTTTAAATTTCACCCCAAGATCTACTAATTAGTTTCTTGAGTGAACTGTAGGGAGGAAAAATCATTTTCCCTCTACCCTTCTGAGTTACTGACTGAGACACCCTGTAATAAAAGGCAGATTAACAAGAGAAAAACAAACGGAAGTGTATTAACATGCATACCTCATGTATATATGGGATATACCGAGGGAAAAATGAGTAACTCCCTAACTAGCCTAAGCTATCAGTTTAAAGACCATCTTCAGCTAAAGATAAAAGAAAGGAAGGCATGTGTGTATTGTGTGTGTGTGTGTGTGTGTGTGTCTGTGTCTGTGTGTTGGTGGGAGGAAGCCAGTTACAGGAGGTTACCAGGAAAAACCTACTAATGAAGGATAGCATTTCTTATGCACATTTAGGTGGGTGCCCATTGATAAGATTCTCTTGTATTTTAGTTATTCAGTTTGTTAATATGGTGTATCACATTAATTGATTTGTGGATACTGAACCATCCTTGCATCCCTGGGATAAAGCCCACATGATCGTGGTGTATGATCCTTTCAGTGTGTTGTTAAATTTGATTTGCTAGTATTTTGTTGAGGATTTTTGCATCTATGTTCATATTGGTGATACTGGCCTGCAATTTTCTTTTTTGGTGATATCTTTGTCCGGTTTTGGTATCAGGGCAACGATACCAAACTCTCATAGGAGTTTGGTATGTTGCAAATTTAAGTTTTTTGGAACACTCTAGAATTTCTTTTTTTGAATGTTTTCAATCCATGGTTGGTTGGATCTGCAGGTGCGGAACCCATGAATACAGAGGGCCCATTGAATATTCATTCAGCCAAACCCCAAATGCCAAGCCACCTCTGGGCTTTTTCACCCAAACAAGTTTGACTATGCGGTCCTGGGCCATCAGATATTTTTTATTTGTCTCTTCCTTATTCTTTATTCTTATATTGTATAAAAACTTCTTGTCTTCCACCTCATTTTGCAGTTTTCTGAAAGGAGACCATGAATACCATGATATGTTTGTTTGTATCACCTAAATTGTCTTCTTTGATCATTTTTCGAAAATAGTAGTTTACCATCCTTCTTTCTGCTTAAAAGCAGGGCATATATTTCTCCCTTCTCCTGTACCAGGTAAAGGAGAGCTATCTTTATTATTTGTTAAAAGATAAACTAAAGTATATTAAAATTTTTTAAGGGTATATTTGAGCAAAAATTGATTTGAATTGTGCAGTGCCTGACTGGAAGTGTTTAGGAACAGTCTACCAACAGGAGCTAGGGGAAGGACTTTGACAGAGAACAGGTGGAAGCTAAGCAAGGAAATTATTTGCTTGGCTATAGTTTAAGCAATTGCATTAACTGGGAAAGCCTAGTTGGCCGTTTGTGATTGGTTGTCCTTAGGTTTTCAATTCTCAATTCTGAGGCATTTTGGACTTAGGTTTTGGTTTGTTTCTGTAGGCTGCTAAGGTGTTGCCTTCTATTTAATTAATTTATCAATGGCCTCCTTTTTGATTAATTTATGACACTGGAGATGGAGAGCTGGCACTGAGATGAGTCTGCATAAACAAACCGTACTAAAATAACCCTTATCCTCCTTTCCTTCTACCCATATATTTTCTTGTCACTTTCCCACAATTTATCTGCTCTAGAAGCCCAAACCCCTCTGTCTAGTCACTTCTGTACAGTGTATCACCGTTTGTTAGAAATGACATATAAGTCCCTGAGTCTAAACACTTCTTTGGATTTTCACTTCTTTTTGTGTGAAATTGTCCTACACATGCAAATATTAACATCAATTAAATTCATATGCTGTCTCTCCTGTTAATCTGTCTTTCGTTAGTTTAACTTGCATTTCCCCAGGTACTTGAGCTGAGAGGGTAGAGGAAGCCTTTCTTCCCCTACAAGGTAAATGGGAGAAGAAGGACACTGTGTTTTCCAAAAGTGGTTCTTTAATTTTCTTCGCAGATTAATTTGTCTTCTTGGTTTTTTGTCAGCCAAGTATCTGTTTTATATATTAACCAAAATCTGTCAAATAAATTGTATTTTTGGATCTCATTTTTAGCCAACTAATCCATAACAAGCATTATTCTTAAAACATTTTTAAAAAGGGTACTGTGTTATTTTTATATGTAATCTTGCAAAGCTGGCATCAAGTATACTATTGCAGTATCATTTAGAAATGATACCATGAATGAGCTGATTGCCCTGAGTTATCAGGTGGATTTTTTCTCCCTTAACAAAGAAAACACATTTCTTAATACAGACAGATATAGATAGAGGGGAGAGAGACAGAGACAGAGATACAGAGACAAAGAGAGTCTCTTCCATCCAGAATATTTTTTATACGATAATAATTGAACTACTACTAATAGTTATGTTAAGTAAAGTACTGTATCATCTCTCATTCCTCACTTATGCTACCTGTAGTAACAAGACATTTTCAGATTAATATTTTACAAAAGACCATTTGTTTGAGCCCTGACCACAATGCTGTAGATTTTCAGACCATTCTAAGCAGTCTATGGGCTTAAGCAACATACTGTTTGAATTATATGGCCTCTGAAATCTTCTGTCACTGAGTTTCTATCAAATCTTAAGGGGAGATGGAAGTGCAGTAAGTCTAAATTCTATACAACTCCTCAGTCTAATTATGCTGCCTGGGGAGGCCAGCTGGCTAGCTGTCAAGAGATCTCAGGAAATTCATTTACATTGGTAAACTCACTGTAGTACAAGGTCTGAATCTTGGCTTTGCAGGCTCAAAACTTGAATTTTTGTCAGCACATTGAAAGTAAAGTCTTCTCTTGGCAAACTCTTATTATTCAAGCTTACAGAGACTGGAATGTCATTTTATTAATTTACAATGGGCAATAAAATATTCATGTGGATTGTTCTGCTTGCATCAACAGGACAAGTGCATTTGCTCTTTAAAGACAAAACTACCTGGGAAGCCAATTATAATTGAAAATTGGGGGTGGTGTCTGTGTTCAGAATAAGAGGAGATAGTTGAATGATGTACCTTAGGGGCAGGCTTGTAGCCTAGAGCATTTTGAATCTACAGTGTTTCCTTCTCACCCATAATAGGGTTCAGTACAAAGTGGAGGCACACATAGGTCATATAGCTTACTTTGGGGTGGGGTGAGAGTTGGGGATGAGTAGGAATTAGAGAGACAAAGGGAGGATGAATGTAGGAAACATTCCAGGCATATGGAATAGCATATGTCAAGGCCCAAAAGTCAAGGAGAGACTGCGATGAGCCAGGAAACTGCAATAGTTCAGCATGCCTGAAGCGTACAGTGCCAAGAAAATACTGTCAAGTGATAAGGGGGAGGGGTAGCTGCAGCAAGACTATGGAAGGCTTTGCAAGCCACAGTAAGGAGTTTGGGTTTTTGTCCTGAAAATCATAGGGACTACTGAGGAATTTTAAGTAGGGGAGTAATGACAATCAGGTTTGTGCTTTAGAGAGATCACTCTGGCTGCAGGGTAGAGAATGAGCTAGTTGGATGCAAGACCAAGACCAGAGATGAGTTCTAGGTCAGAAAGGAGTGACTTGAAAACTGGGACGATGTGAGAGAGAATTTACAGGATTGGGTGATTAGTTAAGCATGGGCAGAAGTAAAAAGGGAACAGACAAAGATGGCAGGTTTCTACCTTGGGCACGGCGGTCCAGCAATGATATAGGAAGCCAGGAGGTCATAGAGAAGTGAGTGCGGAGTGGGCGGAAGAGGCAGATGATGTTGCAGTTTAGAGCCCAGACGTTTTGAATTGAGCCTGAGCATTCTGGGGGACATTGAAGTGAATTTGTTCAGTAGGCTGTTAAATACTTGGGTTTCATATGTAGGAGATAGAGCCAGACTGCAGATTTGGGAATCAACAGCAACTAAATAACATGTAATAGAAACCCTAAAAGTGTCTGGTCACCTTTTGAGAATGTATGGGAGGTGGATAGAAATGGCCCAGTAGCTGTAAACCTAGGTGTGGTCCACCTTGTTTAGCCAAATTCCTAAAATCAACATAATAATACCAGTCATTCTTCCATGTACATTTTGGCAGTGTCCTTCCAAAGTTGACTAGTTCTAGCACATGACTGGAAGCTTAAAGTTTAAGTTCATGATATGATTTTTCCAAACTAGGCAACTTCTTGGAAGGCATATTGAGCTAACTATCACATAATAAAATATTGTGTTTGTTAAACAGCTTTATGTTAGCCTCAGAAGTCACACAGCGACTATTCATTTGAAGCAAGTTACTAGGTCCAGCCTACCTTCAAGGGAAGGAGAATTAGACTCTACCTTTTGGTGGGAGGGTGTCAAAGAATTTGCAGATATGTTTTAAAATCACCAGAGTTGGGGGGGAAAGAGGCTATACTTACATGTTTTGGAGGGTTTTCCCAGTAAGTTTATTACCAATAACTAGCCTGAAATTTAATTTTTCCTTTCTCCCTTCCCTCTCTCCCTTCCTTCCTTTTATCTTTCAGAACTCATTTACAGATATGGACCATACACTGTGTCATAATCAATACACTCTGAATTCAATGCTATATTGCTCATTGAAAAGTCTGTTTGTTTGTTTTTCAAAAACAGTACAAATTTATTTCCTTACAGCTCTGGAGGCCAGAAGGCTGCAATCATTTTCACTGAGCAGAAGTCAAGGTGTCCTCAGTGGCTGGTTCCCTCTGGAGACTCATGGGGAGAATGTTTCTAGCCTCTGGAGGCCACCTGCATGCCTTGGCTCTTGGCCCCTTCCTTGCCTCATTCCAACATCTTGCTTCTGTTGTCACATCTTGCACTCCCTGCCTTGTGTCCAATCTCTATCGCCTTTTAAAAATAGTGGTGAAATATACATAACATAAAATTTACCATTTTAATCACTTTTAAGTGTACCCTTCAGTGGCATTAAGTACATTCAAATCATTGTGGAACTATTCTCTGCCATCCATTTCCAGAACTTTTTAATTGAAAAGAGTTTTAAAATGCTGACCATTATTTTTATATTTCCTTTTAATGTAGTAGATGGAAAGCATCACAGCTTTGTAGGCCTGGACAAATTCCAAACTTCTGATCCTCAGCAAACTTGTCTATGATATTTAACATAGAGCTGTAGACAGCAGATATGACACGTCTAGCACTGGGCAGGCTCCTTGCTCTTAGTAGCTTAGACCTAATATATATGAACATACAGAAACTAGTTTATTTTCCAACATTTCACCGGAGGGAGGATAGCTTGACTCCTATTTAACATGAGGTCTTAACTGCTCTCCCTCTGGAGGCTGAACTTGATCCATTCACTGCGGCCACAGGCTCCCTTGCCCTTCGGCTCCTTGTTGAGTTGGGCCAGTGGAAAGCACCAGCAGGAAATTGAGAAGTTGAGAAGGGAATGAGGACAGAACATAGAGTCCTTGGTACCCTCCCTTTCATGTCTAAGTGTTTCCTAAACACCCCTCTCCTGAAGGTCACAGTTTCTGTCCTGCAGCTCTCTCTCCTAGTTCTCTCTGGATTCTGGTAACCGCTCCTTCTCCCTGCCCCTTTGGGCACTAGTCCAACTAGATTTATGGTAATTCCTGCTCTTGCTAACCTAGGTGTGCCTCACCATTTTTAACTGGCTTTCTGAACCTTTGACCGTACCTATTTCAATAGTTTCCTCCTTTAAAATATTTTCAATTACATATTCCTTCTGGATCCCTGGCTGATACTTTACTTTTTATTGGAAGCAAATCTTACTCAGAACCCCATTATGTATAACAGGTAAAAGTGAAACTACACCAGCTGATGCAAGGGTGGTTAATGTAGGGTCTCAATTGCTTGCTTCTTCCCATCCACTGATGTGGCCTCTGAGGGACCACTTAGGGCTTAGAGAGACAAACTCAGAAGAACACTGTACTGAGCAAATCCAAGGGAATGCTAGCCCTGACCAACACTCAGGTGACATCTCTCTACCAAACTCATTAAATAACTTCATCTGACTTCATAAACACACTTTAGAAACATGTGAGAACACAGCTTCAGATATTAATTGCATTTCCACAATTAACTCACACCACCTTTTGTAGTAGTCCATGTATTTTATTCCATTTAGTTAGCTATTCAGGTAGGAGGTCCACAGGTTGGTCTCAGAAGACTGATAAAAATGATGACTTGGATTTGATTTAACATCAATTTCACTTTGCTTTACCGCTGATATTTTTAAAATAGGCAATGTAAGGAATAGTCACCAGATCAAAAAGATGAGTTAGCCCAGCTCCCCATTGTTTTCCCGGTTCCCAAAATGTGTAGTTTTAGAAAACCCCTGCAGAATGAGATGTCTACCAGGTTCAGAAGTCCCAACCATGAACTTTCTGTGTAAGACTGAAGGAGCTACACTGGCATCAAGATTCCACCCTGTTATCATAGATGGGAATTTCTGTTGTGTCACCTCTACATGATTCCATGGTCTATTTTGTATTCCACCAACTCAATTTGTGGTTTAAATGCAATAGGCTTGGCCATAGCCATATATATAATTTATAATTTTGAATAGATCTTAAAACATAGTTATCACTTTGGACCTTCCCTAAACCTGCCTTTGAAGAAACTTAATAGGGACCTGATACTTTTCTTGGGGTTAATCATGTCAACGAGAATATGAAGAAAATCAGTAGGGACTTCTGGAGAATTCCTATGTCTCCTCACTCCTTTGAAGTTCTTGCCTTTGTCTCCCTTTTCATCCTTCCCTCAAGGGCGGAAAGAAGCACAAATTGGTACTAGGCTTCAATTAGTTGGCTCAATGATACTAACATAATTTGTTAAAAGTGAACAATTCAACTACTCAGCCACAAAAAATAATAAAATAATGCCATTTGCAGCAACATGGATGGACCTGGAGAATGTTATCCTAAGTGAATTAAGCCAGGAAGAGAGAGAAAAATACCATATGATATTAATGATATGTGGAATCTAAAAAAAAAGACAAATGAATTTATTTACAAAACAGAAACAGACTCACAGACATAGAAAACAAACTTAAGGTTACCAGTAGGGGGAAGAGGGTGGGAAGGGATAAATTGGGAGTTGGAGATTTGCAGATACTAACTACTATATATAAAATAGATAAACAACAAGTTTATATTGTATATAGCTTAGGAAACTATATTGAATATCTTGTAGTAACCTATAATGAAAAAGAATATGAAAACAAATATATATATATATATGACTGAATTATTATGCTGTTCACCAGAAATTGACACAACATTGTAAACTAACCATACTTCAATTTTTTAAAAATTGAACAATTCAGTTAAGTTGAGAAAATTAAAAATTGCTTGATGCTAAATAGCTCATTAGTAGTCCTATGTGTATTCCTTAGAATCTCTAAACTATCTTTCATGGATCTGCTTCTAGTTGCAAATGAAATTAATAAGAAGAAAAATGTTCTAATTTACAGAAGGTGGGGGATAGGCTATTTCCAATAAATATTGGGAAATTCTGAAGAGTCAGGAAGCATACATACATACATATATCTTTTGATATTATATCAAAAGTAGGATCAAAAGATGATGAATTGCTCTCAAGATTGTAGGATTTGGACCATTTCTTCACAAGCAGGAAGATATTAGTTTGAGGAACCCTGCAAGGCAACTGTTAAAGGAATAATTATGTGCCCTTCTATCTTATTTCAGGCTGCTATAGCAAAATTCCACAAACTGGGTAGCAGAAATTTATTGCTCACAGTTCTGTAGGCTGGAAGTCCAAGATCAAGGTGCCGGCATGGCCGAGTGAGGGCCCTCTTCTGGATCACAGACTCCTTGTACCCTCATATGGAGGAAGAGACTAGAGAACTCTTTATGGTTTCTTTTATAAGAACACTGATCTCATTCTTGAAGTCTCCGCCCTCATGACCTAATCACCTCCCACAGATGTCACTATCACTGTCACCTTTAGGGGTTAGGATTTCAACATGTTAATTTGAGGGGGGTGGGCACAAACATTTAAACCATAGTACCTTCCTTCCTTTCTTCATTCATCAACAAATATTCATTTTTGCTAACTATGGGTTGAACACTGTTTTAATTATTGGGAATGCAGCAGTGGACAAGAGACAAGGTCCTAAACTCATATTCTTGTTGGGGAGACACAAATAGAGAAACAAGAAAAGTCAGAAATGGTGTTTTCGCAGCTATGCAGAGAATTAAAATGGATGCTATGGTAGATTGAAGACTGCTCTAGTGCTTTTGATGAGGTGATCCTTGAAGATATCTCTGAGGAGATGAATTTTAAGGTACAATATGCATGCAAAGATATTAACCACAAGATTGCAGGGAAAAGCATTTCTTAAGTGCTTTTCTGGTTGGTGCAAAGGCAGGAATAAACTTTGTGCAACTGAGGAATAAAAGCTCAAGGAGGCTGGGGCATATAATTAGCTAAGTGTTATAAATAGAAGGCAGAGCAGGCAGGGCCAGCTTGACAGGGTGTGTGAGCCAGGATAAGGTATTTGGATTTTATTGTGATTATGATGAAAGGCTACAATCAAGGAGGACAGTGACACTATTTGATATGCATTTTAAAAAGTTGTCCCTAGCTGCTGTGTAGTGGCTGGATTATAGGGAGGCCAAAGTAAAAGCAGGGAGACCAACTAGCAAATAAAGTAGTCTGGACAGATGATGAAGGTGCTATGGACTGGGTGATGATGGAAAGAAGTGGCAGGTTTGGGATATGTTTTGGAGGGACACCTGTCAGTTTTTTCTGATGGATTGGTTGGAGGCAGAGATAGTGATGAGATAAAGAGAGAAATGAAAGATAACTCCAAGATTTTTGGTTTGATCCAACTAAGTAGCTGGTGGTAGTACAGACTAAGACAGATGAAGACTGGTGAAGAAGCAGTTTTGAAGATAAAAATGAAACAGTTTTGTTTGGGCCATGTTAAGTGTGAATTAGACATCCAAGACAAAATATTGGAAGTAGACTGTTTGTTATACAAGTCTGGAAACCTGAGAAGAGTCAGTCCTGGAGAAATAGACTTGGAAGTCCTGGGCAAACAGATGAAATTTAAAGCCAAGAGACATATACATATATGTGTATATTTTTTTTTCATATTCTTTTCCACTATGGTTTATTATAGGATTTTGAACATAGTTCCCTGTGCTAAACAGTAGGTCCTTGTTGTTTATCCATTTTATACATAGTAGATTGTATCTGCTAATCTCAAACTCCTAGTTTATCTGTTCCCTACCCCTTTTCCCCTTTGGTAACCATAAGTTTGTTTTCTATGTCTGTGAGTCTGTTTCTGCTTTGTAAATAAGTTCATTTGTATCATATTTCAGATTCCACATGTAAGTATTATATGGTATTTGTTTTTCTCCTTCTGACTTACTTCACCTAGGATGATAATCTCTAAGTTAATCTATATTGCTGCAAATGGCATTATTTCATTCTTTTTTATGGCTTAGTAGTATTCCATTATCTATCTATCTATCTATCTATCTATCTATCTATCTATCTCACATCTTCTTTATCCATTCATCTGTTGATGGACATTTAGGTTGCTTTCATGTCTTGGCTATTGTATATAGTGCTGCTATGAACATTGGGGTGCATATATCTTGAATTAGAGTGTCCTCAGTTATATGCCCACGAGTGGGGATGCTGGATCACATGGTAACTGTATTTTTAGCTTTTTAAGGAAACTCCATATTGTTCTCCAGTGGCAACACCAGTTTACATTCCCACCAACAGTGTAAATGGGTTCCCTTTTCTCCACACCCTCTCCAGCATTTGTTATTTGTAGACTTTTTAATGATGGACATTCTGACAGGTGGGAGGTGATACCTCATGGTAGTTTTGATTTACATTTCTTTTTTTTTTTAACATTTTTTATTGATTTATAATCATTTTACAATGTTGTGTCAAATTCCAGTGTAGAGCACAATTTTTCAATTATATATGAACATATATATATTCATTGTCACATTTTTTTCTCTGTGAGCTACCATAAGATCTTGTATAGGAGACTGACTTAAGAAAACATTGCTATGATTTATGTCAGAGAATGTTTTGTCTCTATTCCCTTCTAGGAGTTTTATGGTGTCATGTCTTATATTTAAGCCTTTAAGCCATTTTGAATTTGTTTTTATGTAGGGTATGAGGGAGTGTTCTAACTTTATTGATTTACATGTGGCTGTCCAGCTTTACCAACACCACTTGTTATAGTGACTGTCTTTTCTTCATTGCATATTATTGCCTCCTTTGTCAAAGATTAATTGATCATAGGTGTGTGGGTTTATTTCTGGGGTCTCTATACTGTTCCATTGTTCCATTTTTGTCTGTTTTTGTGCTAATACCATGCTATTTTGATTACTGAGGCTTTGTAATACTGTCTGAAGTCTGGGAGGGTTAAGCTTCCAGCTTTGTCTTTTTTCCTCAGGATTGCTTTGGCAATTCTGGGTCTTTCATGGTTTCATATAAATTTTAGGGTTATTTGTTCTAGTTCTATGAAAAATGTCCTGGGTAATTTGATAGGGATTGCATTAAATCTGTAGATTGCTTTGGGAAGTATGGCCATTTTAACAATATTAATTCTTCTAATCCAAGACATGGGCTATCTTTCTATTTCTTTGAATTATCTTCAACTTCATTTAACAGATTTACAGTTCTCAGCATTTAAGTCTTTCACTTCCTTGGTCAGATTTATTTCTAAGGTTTGTTGTTTTGTTTTGTTTTGTTTTGTTTTGTTTTGTTTTGTTTTGTTTTTTGAAGAAAATGCAAGGTAAGAGAGTGAAACAACTGTAGATGTAAAAGCCATTTTGGAGATCTAGAGAAAGATGACAGGAAGAAAGTATAACAGGACTGCTGGTGGAGAGGGTTGAGTGCCTGTCTGAGATCTGTAACTATTAATATAAAGTAAGCCCAATAGCCCCAGTTGCATATGTGTATCTCTAGTGATATTCAGCTACCCCTGTGCAGCACAGAGTAGGTGGGAAGTTGAGCTTGGGTTCTGCTAGATGAAAACAATGGAGGAAGAGAGAGCTGAAGAAGTTAAGCATATTTGTATAGTATGTGTGGGGGTGCTATAAAGTTGGATGATAGGTTTTAAGCTGGGTTTTGATGAAAATGAGGATGCCAGGGAAATGACTGATCGTAAGAAAGAAGGGCCAATGGACTGGAGGTCTTGATGGAGTCAAATAATTGATGGAATACTAATGTAAGAGAGGTAAATGGTTAGGAATTAGTGGCCAGACAGGGTAAGCAGGACTGTTTTGTATGGGAAGCCGGTAGATTAGTGGAGGATATTCTTACATGATTATGTCTCACCCACTTGTTTTCTTTTGGGGTAATTAAGTTCTCCATTATATTATTTTAGTGATGGGATTATCATAAACTGCAGGGGAGCACACAGATTTTGAATAACCCACCTAGCTAAGCAGTAGATGAGGGTCTATTATATTAGTCAAAAGATTCCACTGGAGAATTCCAGTAGAGAAGGCCTTAGCATGTGACATTAATAAGCAGATTTAAACTAAATTAATTTTTGAAAAACAAAAAAGTAGAAGCAAATGTCAGTTTAAATGGAAAAACTGTTTCATTTCTCTACTTAGAACACTCATGGCACCAAATGTGTGTAGTTTTTTTCTCCATACTAAGCAATTCTCCAATTCTCTGGACACCAAATGGGCATCCTACAATTTAATTCAATTCTGGCAATAACTTCACAGAGTTAGCACAGATCCCACCAAGAATGGCTCAGGTTAAGGACTTGGTCCCACCAAGAATGCCCTCTACTTCAGACACCAGTTGAAAGTCCCAGGTTGTTGCCTATACTTTGGACCTACTGGCTAATAAATTGGGGGTTCCAACAACATCCTCCCCGGGTTTGATAATTTGCTATAATGTCTCACAGAACTCACAGAAATACTTTACTTTCTATTACTGGTTTATTACAAAGGGTACAACTCAGGAACAGCCAAACGGAAGATGCGTAGGTCAAGGTATGGGAGAAGGGGTGCAGAGCTTCCCTCTTTTCTCTGGACATATTACTCTCCTAGCATCTTTACATTCATCAATCTGGAAGCTCTCTAAATCTCATTATGTAGGGTTTTTATGGAGGTTCCATAAAAACGTTCCATTACAGGCATGATTGATTATATCTTCAGCCATTGGTGATTAACTTTTTCAGCCTGTCTTCTCTCCTTGAGGTGGGGTGGTGGGGGGTGGGACTGAAAATTCCAACCTTCTAATCTTGCCTTAGTCTTTCTAGAGATCAGCCTAAAGCTAATGACTCTAACCACTCATCATTTAATTAGCATACAAAAAGACACGCAGCACTGTGGGATTCCAAGGGTCTTAGATGCTCTGGTGTCAGGAAACAGGGTCAAAGATTAAATACTAGAACAAAAGATGTTCTTAACATCCTGTCTGGATATCACTCAGGGGTAGAGACTAAATATATGTTTATTGTGTCATACAGTTTTATCACCCTGTGTTCTTAAAAATATTTCTCAGTGTCTGAAAATAAAGCACCTGTGTCTGGAAAGATCAAAGAGTATGTGATTTTCTATGTTTCTCTAGAAGTATTTAAGTGCACTATTATCAATAGTGATTAATAATGTATTAGTTACAGGCATGACTTTTGCTGCACTATAGACAGACACGGATACAGACACACATAGTAAAAAAAAACATGTTTGGGATAGAAACAACATATTACATCATAAAATACACTTTACAAAATACTTTTACATGGACTCATTTGAAAATATTTGTTGCATCTTTTCAAAAGATCAAAATTATATCCTAATAAGCATTCCATTAGACATTCCAGTAGGCATTCCACTCATTGTTTGATAGACTTCAAATTCCCCCACCCCAGCAAGGTTAGTTACCTTATTTCCCCTGCCTCCTTCCCCGTTTAAACAATATTAAAGGCTTTTCTCCGCTCCCCGACCCTCACCGGGGGTAAAAGTCGAACTTCTTAGCTTGTGATTACTGGCAGAATGATACGATTCTGGAGCTGTGGTTTTTGAACTTAAATGATGACATCGTGCTTGGAAGTCAGTTCCAAGTCCACTTCCGAGTCCACGTCCTTGTTTTGGCACACTGTTTCTCTGTGACCTCATTTTTCTTAATCTACGAAACAGACGCATTAATGTCGATTCACTTCACACATCTATTATCAGAAGAGGATTTAAAATTCCTTGGACAAGCATGGGCTTTAGATAGTGCAACACGTTAGCGGTATCAGTGCATTAAACATTGTCGCTATAGTCCAAAAAGGACGACCCCAAACTTCTTTTACCAACTAAAATTCCAATATCTTCCTACCCTTTTTTCCGATTCTTTACTTTTCTTTTGGCTGAAATTAGAAACAGGAAGGGAGTAGGAAAAGGAACGAGGGGTTGGACCAGGAGAGGGAAGCCCAACAGTCTGGTTAATAGTGTCTGCGATTCTCTCCTTTCCTTCCACCCAGGGGCTAAGCGCTTCCAGCAGAAATGACGGTGTAGTCCGAACAGTCAAGGCCAGGATCACATTGACAAATTTTACAGAGCAATGTGAGGTGCCGTCGCAGGTACCCGCCCCGAGACCCTCTTTCCGTCGCGGTCAGGGTCCCCCAAGCCCCCCTTTCGGGTACGCGGTCTGCGCGCGGTCGCGTCCTCTGACGGAGCGCAGGCGTGCGCCCGGCGGCCGCGGCGTTCCCCAGCCCGCCGGAAGGAGCGGCGGGGCCAGCGTCCCGCCCCCTGTCCGTCACGCAACCGCCCACGCCGCCGCCGCTTCCGATTGGCTACAGGCGCGGGCCAGGCCCCTTGCAGCCCCGCCCACCGCGGATGGACAGGCCTAGGGGGCGGGGCGGCGGAGGCGGGCGGGTCCGCCCAGCTGTCAGTTACAGGGGCGGCCCTGCGGGCAGGCGCTCGCTGGCTATCTCGTCGCTCGCTCGCGCGCTCTCCCTCTCGCCGCCTGTGGGGAAGTCTGGGCCGCCTGAGCGACCTCCTCCCCGGACCCCTTCTGGCTCAGTCCCTCCCGCCCGCGCACCCGCAAGTAGTGGGTGGCCCCGCGGGGGGTCCGGAGAGTCACCGCGGCGGCACCGGGTGGTGGTTAAACCATGTTAAGGAGGATTTTACAGAGGGTAAGAAAGTGAAACCGTCTTTCCAGGAGCACGTGAGCGGGAGAGCCCGAGCCCAGAGGCCGAAGAAGCCGCCGCGCCGCCGCGCTGAGGAGCCGAGGTGGTGGCGCGGACGCCCCCTCCTCAGCGCATTTCCTTTCTCTAGGCCCCGCAGCCCAGGCGGCGATTAGGCCTCGGTCGTCTGCTCCGGGGCCGGGCCGCGGGGGCGGGGGCAGGGGCGGGCGGGCCGGTGGGGCGGCGGCGGCGGCGGCGGCGGCTGCGGCGGCGAGGGGGGCAGGCCGGGGCCGGGGCCGGCGCCCGGTTCCCCGCCGCCCTGCGCGTCCAGGCCCGGGACCCGCTCCCTCGCGGGCTGTCAGTGAGAGCGGGCGGCGGGGCGGGAGGGTGGAGCCAGCGCGTTCCTTCTAGATCCTGGAACGGTGGTGAAAATGGAGTTAGTGCCCTGGGGACTGGCCGACCAGCCGCCCTCCGGTCTGGAGAACGCCCCGTGGGAGATCGCGGGAGGCTAGCTGGGCTCTTTCCCCAGCCTCCCCGCCCAGCTTGCCCCCCAACTTTACACGACACACACCTGCCACACACGGCTTGGTTTTCTCGTCTAGACAACCCTGCAGGGTAATGTGAAACCCGGCCTAGCGTCGGTCCAATCGTGGTACGGACACTTACTGGCAAAGTTAGCTGCAAAGGAAGGTATTACTGTTGGAAACTTTTTTCCCCCGATTGAAAGTGCGTTTTCCCCTCCCAGCCCAGTATGTTTTTTGAGCCATCCAAGAATAAATCCGCTGTAAGCTTTGTCTAGCGGCATACACTTACTCCTTTACTTTCTGCCAGTGCTATCTGTTTGAAACCTGGAAAAACCTTAAGACGTAAAGATTAGAGCATTGGAAAGCTGTAGGTGTACTGTTTAGGAATCAGTTCCTAGAATAACAAAATCCTTGTAAGAGTTACTGTACGCAAGTTTTTGTTTTGGATCGCCCCCCCAACTTATTTTTGATACTGATAGGGTGCAACAAAATAGAAATGATTGAAAAGTTGGCGGCCAACCTAATAATTGGTTACTGAGGGAGTAGGATAAGTAGTTCAAAGGACAGAAGGAATTAGTGATTTTGTAGTATTCAGTCAAAGAATGTACCAAAGAGAGTTGAGTCATCCACTATATAGAAAGGGAATGTCCTTGCGCCTGCATAGCTTCGTGAAATGTTCGTCATGTGAAACTTGGTCATCTATCAAGGGGAAAAATAGTTAACTTCTGAATCTGCTACCCTGTATTGACATTTGATGATTTATTTTTTTACAGTGTTTTGTCAGAGGTTTTTGAAACCTCGATAAATGGTGATTTTGGCAGCAGTAAACTCATGCATACCCTTTACTGTGGCCATCAGTTCCTGTGTTCAACAGTAGACATCTGTGCATGATTTACTTGCAGTACTTAAGAGATTTTTCTTTTATCAGACCTAAAGGAGCTGATTAATTACCTCATGCCTCAGATTGTGTTTCTTTCACACAGTTCACAGCTGAAAATTAGTTTGCTTGTGGTTTGCTTTAAAGTGTATACATAAAACAAAGTGTTTTCTGACTTAGGAGTAGCTTCCAGTAGTTATAGATTAGCCTTCAGAAAGATGCTTTCCAGTGCTCTTGGTTTAATGTTGTTAAGCATTACGATGATTAAAGATAACTTTTAGTGTTGGGGCATACACAGTAACAGCTACCGAAGTTTCAGTTGAAACTACAAAATTGGAATTCATGCTGGTCATTGCTGAGATGTGAAAAGGAATCATCATATATGAATAAGTGAGTTGACAACTGAGTTTTTTTTTAAGATTTTTTTATTTACCTACTTTTTGGGGGGGTGGTAATTAGGTTTATTTATTTATTTAATGAATGTATTGGGGATTGAACCCACAACCTCGTGCATGCTAAGCGCGCGCTCTACCACTGAGCTACACGTGCCCCGCCCCCACTTGACAACTGAGTTTCTTAATCAAGGCGCTATTGACATTTGTGACTGGATAGTTCTTTGTTGTAGGGGGCTGTCCTTTGTATTGTAAGTTGTTTAGCAGCATCCCTGTCTTCTATTCAGTAGATGCCAGTAGCACCCCCAAAATCTCCACCCTCCTATTGTGACAACCAAAAAAAAAAAATCTAAACACTTTACCAGCTGTCACCTAGTAGCAGAATTGCCCTGGTTGAGAACCAATGTGTTAAATTTATATACGCCTTTATGGGAAAGTTTCAGCTGTTTCTCATAGTTAATTACTTAACTTTCTTTTTTTAGTGTCCTTATATTAAGGATCAGTAAATGCAAGGCACCTGCTAGGAGTTGAGGTTAAATACTATCTGGGCCCTCCCTTTAGTATTCACAGCTGGTTGGTGAAGTGAACATTTAAAAGTAATGACAGTGCTTTGTAATACAGGAATGAATAGTGTCTGGGAGGGTTTTGGGGCAATCAGGAAAACTTCAGGGAGGAGGTTATATTTGCAACTCAAAAGAAGGGAGGGCCTGTCAGTCAGAGGAAACTGCAAATGCCAGGGCAATAAGTTAGAAAAGGGGGAGGTAATGTAAAGAGGAATGTGAACAATTAAGTATAGAAGGTGAAATGATGTGCAGAAATTAATGGGAAATGAGGCTGCAGAGGTAGCTCAGACCAGTTCCTGAGACAACCTAGAGTCCCTTGGCAGGCGTTCCGCTTTTGCCTTACAGGTGGGTCAGTGTTAACTCTCAGCATTTGGATAAAGCCTTGAAGAAATCTTGTAAATGGAATTAACTAGTGTTAACTCCACAGGTGGTATTTACTAACAAAGATAACTTGAATCTTTGAATTATGTAACATGGCAACCATTTTATTTTACCCCACCCTGATAATCTTACTTCTCAGCAGAGATAATAAGATATAAGATTAAAACTAAAACTGCTGATTTACAGGTTTATCTGAAATGGTCTCCATGCTTTGAAATTAAGTCGCATACCTTTAATATTCTGTTTTTATGTGGCCTTTTCATTTTAACTGCTATAATTTTCTTCTCAATAGTGTCCTTTAAATAGCATTTTTGAAAGAAGAGACAGATGATGTGCTTAGAATCAATTATAACAGTCTTTGAACATCACCAATAAGGTCCCAGGGTACTGTATAGAAAATTTAGTTTCTGGTTTTTCTTTTTTTCCCATTAGCTACTAAAAGGTGTTTCTTTGAGGCTTGAGTGAAAAAAAAAAATTGAGGTATGTATTGACTATTTTGCTTAATAGGCCTTGAAGAGAAATGTGAATTTAAAGTGCTTCATGGTTGGAAAGACTATCAGCATTTAGTACTTTAGGCAGTTTATAAACTTTATTGCTGTTTGTTTCTTAAGGATCTTACTGTGATTTAACATTAGTGTATTAGATTGCCTTTTACTAGTGTATGTCAATAATGTTAAAGAAAAAGATGGATTTAATTTTAGAATTGTGAAAATAGAACATTTCTCTTTTGGTTAACAGGTCTCTCTCTCTGATTTTAAAAATGAGGAAGTAGGAACTGAGAGATTAAGTGATTTATCTAAGGCAACACAGTATATTGTAGTAGTAGTAGTCAAAACTGAGACTACTACTGTCAAACCATTTCCCTGTTTCTGGCACCTTGTTACCCTTTCTTTCACTACTCAACTGATTTGGTTAGCACTATGCCACTCACCCTGGAAAATATGGGACCTAACTTCTCCCTCAGGGAACTTACATAAGTTAGTGCCAAAGTAAATGATACAGACAGCGAAGGCTGTAGTAGTACAGAGGAGGAATGATCAGAATGAACTTGTGTGAGTGGGGAGTCTCCTTGATGAAAATGGGCATGAGATTTGAAGAATGTGATTAGAAGAGGAAGAGAATAACTTTGATTCTAGGAAAGAGTTACAGTATAAACAAAAACTCAGAGATGGGAATGAGTTCATTCTTCCTGCTCTCCTTCCTTCCTTTGCATATTGCTTTTCAATAAACAGATGTTTATAACACTGGATATGTGCTCCATGGATACTGGAGATACCACAGTGAATAAAATACAGTATCTGTAAGTAGCTTAAAACCAAGTGACTTAGAGATAGAGGTCTGTTTAGAGCAGAAAGAAATTGAGAGAAACTTTCAAAGATAGTCTTGACACCATATTGTGGAGATTCTTGATTGTCTAGCTCAGCCCTGTCCAATGCAAACGAGTCACATATGTAATTTAAAGCTTCTAGTAGCCACATTTAAAAAAATAAAAAGTGAAATTAATTTTTGAAATGTATTTCATTTGACCCAATATATCTAAAATATTTCAACATACAATCAATATAAAAGTGATATAGTGAGTTGTCTTAAAAATTATTAATGAGTTTTTTTTTTAGTCGTATTACGTCTTTGAAATCTGGTTTGTATTTTGTACTAACAGCACACCTGACTTTGGACTAACTGTATTTGAACTGTTCAATAACCTCTTGTAGGTAGTGGCTACTGTATTGGACAGTGCAGGTCTGCTTGAATACATGTATTATATAATTTTTAGCTTTTTATTTGGAACTAATTTCAAACTTACAATAAGTTACAAGAATAATACAAGAAACAGCTGTATACTCTATCTAGATTTACTTATTGTTACTATTTTATCCTATTTACTTTATTATTTGCCCACTTTCTTCTCTTCTATCCTTTTCTCTCCTATTTTCTCTCTCTCTGTGTGTAATTTTCTTTTTCCCCTGAATCAGTTAAGGATCAGTTATGGTTCTTTACCTCTGAATGCTTCAATGAAGAGTAGGGATATTCTGTTACATAGACACAGTATAGTTGTCAACTTCATGAAGTTATGTTGATTCAGTTTACTATTCATAATTGCATTTTTTTTTCAATTGATCTGATGTCTTTGTAGCATTTCCCCCTCACCAGTATAGGGTCCAATTTGGGTTAATGTAGTTGTTCTGTTGCTTTAGCTTCTTTTAGTCTGGAAAATTTCCACAGTATTTCTTGGTAATTTATGACATTTTTGAAGAATACAGATACTGTCCTGCTTTTTTTTTTTTCCTGCAGTGTTCCTCATGTTGTGTTTGTCTGACATTTTCTTCTGATTAGGTTCAGATTATGCATTCTTGATTAGAAGTTGGCCAAGAAGTTGTGTCCTTCTCTGGTTATGACACCTGGAGGTCCATGAAGCCTTTTGGTCCTTCATAAGTGATGTTAATATTGATTACCTTGTCAAAGATCAAGGTGTAGCCCAATTTTTTGACAGTATTATAATGATTATTTTTCTTCCTTTGCAGTTAATAGGCAGATACTTATGAGAACATGCAAATATCTTGCTCTTTATCAAGAATTTTCCCTATATTTACCATTCATTGTTGATTCTTGCTAGATCTAATTTTTATTATAGTGACTGCAAACTGATGATTTTCCCACTCCAGCACTCCTTATGTATTTACCAATTGGTCCTTGGCCTCCCCTGCCTCCTCTGTCTCCCTCCCTCCCTCCCTCCCTCCCTACACCTACCTACCTAACTTCCTTTCCTCTTTCCTTCCTGTTGGTATGGACTCATAATTTCATTTTTAAAAAGTGGTTCATAACTCATCACTGTACTTAATTATTTTGGTGCTCAAATTGTCCCAAATGTGAACAGTGGGAGCCCCTTCAGGTGGCTCCTGTGTTCTTTGATGTGCCCCTGACAGTTTTTTGAATTGTTCCTTACTTTCTGGTGTAAATTTCTAGGTATTCCAAGCTTATCCATTATCTACCCTTTCCCAGCCCTGAAATTAGCTGTTTCTCTGAGGAACCCTGTTCCTTTTAATGGGGAATAGCATTAAAGACTAAGGTCTGGGGTGGCTTTCTTATTTATTTTTTTCAGGAGACAAGTCTGACATTTTGAACTTCATCCTATAGGCATTAGGAAATTAAAAGGATTTATTTATTAAGCAGTGAAATTGGTATGTAGGAGAGGAACAATTCTCCTCTACCCTTTTTGGGTCTCTGGCTGGGCCTAATAATCAGACTCATCTAAGGCAGATTAACAGGAGAAAAAGCATACACATTTCATTAAATTTTTACATGTACATGGGAGCCTTCACATGAGAATGAAGACCTGAAGACGTGACCAGAGCAGGAAACACTTACACCTTTTAGACAAAGAAACAAGATTTGTGAAGAACTGACAAGACAAAGGGTTTTGGGTTGAGAAACTAAATGGTGAAGAATTAACTAGGAAGATAAGTGTTAGTTTAACAAGGTTTGTTTGTACAGATTTCTCAGCCCCCACATCCTCTGCCCCTAGTGATGAGAACGTCTTTCCTCCTGGTACAGTTAGAGTGACTTTCACATGGGAGTTTTATCTCCTGCCTTCAGGAAGAAATGAGGGTCAGAGTGTTCTTGCACCTGCTCTTTCTTAAATGCCTTTAATTAAAAATAATCAGTATGCCAAAGTGGCATATTTTGGGGTGACATATTCTGGTTTCCTTCAGGCACACAATAGGAGGTAATATTTATTGAATGAGTATTGAAGGTTTTAGGAAGATTAATTTATTGGTGTTGCATGTGATATATTAAAACCATAGGAGGGTATAAGCAGAGATCAGATGAGATTGATTTTAATATTTTAGGCACTAAGTAATTATGACTTGCATAAGGTTGATGTCAATGTGAGCAGGAAAAAAAGTGATGAATAGGGAAGAACGTTTGAAAAATATCTACTTCTCATACATCTATTTTGGGCCTACTCTGTGCTGTGGATGCACTGATGAGTAAAACAGACCTGAACCCCATGGAGCTTCATATCCAGGGGAGGACAGAGGAACTTTTAAAAGAATCACATTAAGTATATGGTCACATCCTCGGGTGAGTGTTAGGAAGGAAAAGCACAGGGAGCCCCAAAAGCTTACAGCAAGAGGGCCTTGATCTAAAGTAAGATATTAGGGAAGGTGTCCCAAATTAGTTACATAATTATTTGATGAAATTATT
Organism: Camelus bactrianus; assembly: GCF_048773025.1. Lineage (NCBI taxonomy): Eukaryota > Metazoa > Chordata > Mammalia > Artiodactyla > Camelidae > Camelus > Camelus bactrianus. Next base: position 92,238,006 of record NC_133546.1, read on the forward strand.
ACTTATTTATTTTTGCAGATACTAACTACTACACATACATAAAATAGATAAACAGCAAGGTTCTATTGTATGGCACAGGGAACTATATCCAATAACTTGTAACAGCCTATGATGAAAAAGAATAAGATAGGAAAGAAAAGATATATATAACTGAATCACCGTGCTGTACACCAGAAATTAACACAGCATTGCAACCCGACTATACTTCAATTAAAAAAAATACGAAACTATAAAAAGTGGAATTTTTTTTCTCACTGTGTAGAATTTATCTTTAGTGTGTTAAGAGTGAAAAAGAGATTAAGATATAAAAGAACTAGGGCTAGAACTGTTTTCATATACTGATGGTCTTTCACTTGAGCTAAAGGGATAGTATAATTAGTGGTTAAGAACCTGAACTCTGGAGCCAGACTGCTTGGGGTGGCAACTGTACTCACTTACTAGCAGGGTAGCTCCGGGCAAGTTACTTCTCAGTTTCTCTTAAAATGGTAATAACAATAGTATCCTTCTCATAGAGTTGTGAGAATTAAATGAATTAATACATGTGAAGATCTTCAAATAGTAACTGGCACATAGTAAGTTTTCTATAAATGTTAGCTGTCGCTAATGTTGATTTTTTGTTATTACATATTCCAGATTTCTTCAGGGAACAGCTTTCTTATCACTCCCTTGTTATTATCATTTATTTTTTAAAAATTCATGTTTATGTGTGTATGTGAAGTTAGTCATTCATTATACTGTTGAACATTTATTCTGTGCTAATTACTATGCTGGGCTGGGAGATTAAAAAGAACTTTTGAGTTTTAATGGGGAAGACATAAATAATTACAAAGCAATGTGATAAGTGTTAATAGATACACAGAGGAAGAGTGTGAACACAAAGAAAAAGCAACTAATTCCGTGGTGAAAGGTGGGGAGACAGGGAATGGAGATTGTTGAAGGTTTGCAGAAGCCAGAGGGACTCAGGCAAGGTGGAGCAAGAGAGAGAAGGCATTTTTAGAGATAAGGACCAGGCAGATGCCAAAGCACAGAGCAGCCTAGCACAGCATATGGGAATTTGTGGGTATTTCTGCATGTGGATGGGGACAGTTGTGAGATGAGATTGGACAGAATTTTGGACTTTATACAATAGATAATATGGAGCCATGGAAAGTTTCCAAATGATCTAATTTGTAATAAGGGAAACCCTTTAAAATATTTTTCCTAGGTAATCCTTATAAAAAGCAAATCAGGTGAATCAGTTTTCTGTCTAAAATCTATTGGTGACTACTCCGTGCCCACAGAAGATGTCCAGACTCTTTACCGATGACCCATGCAAGGCCCATACTGCTCTGGTTCCTTTACACTTTACAGGCTCATCTCCAACTACCTCTCTACGTGCACTGACCTTGCCATCTTCACTAATTGTGTGTCGCACAACTTTCCTGTTCTCTCATCCCCTCATCTCTATAGAACTCTTTATTCTGCTCAGAGTACCCTACCATCACTTGTCCACGTTGCTCAGTTTAGGTGATACTAGGAGTTATTTGCTTGCTTTTTTTCCCTTCTCCCAAAGCACCCCAGACTAATTAAGAGAATGGGCTTTTGAAATTAGACCGTCATTTAAGCCCTGGGCTCTTCCACTCATGAAGGTGAGATCTTGTGCAAAATTTCAAGCTCTCTGAGACGCAGTTGCTTTATCTGTAAATTGAGTGTAATATGTACCTTACAGTATTGGGGAAGGATTGAATGAAATAATGTTCACAGATCACTCACCACAGTTCCAGCATTCAGTAAACACTTAGTATGCAGTAGCTGTTACATTACAGAGTTCTGCAAAATTTATTACATTGTTTTTGTGATTTGTTTACCTGACTTCTTCCTTACTAGTTTGAGCTCCTTTAGGGTGGGAATTTTTGTTTTCTTTCTTGGTTTCTTTGTTTTCTTTCTTTCTTTCTCCATTAGTGTATTGTATTTTCAGTACTATATGTTGACTGCTTGGTGGCTGTGTAAAGAGGATGGCTCCATAAAGGGAGAGACCAACAACAGAAAGCAATAGTTATGTATTAGAATCCTTTGGAATCCCCCCAAAAAATGTTCTCAGGTACCTTCATTGAATCAGAATTTCTGGATCTCTGGTTGTCAGTCCAAGGGATGATGAAGACTTGAATTCAGGCAGCGGCTTTGGGGATAGGGAAAGAACAGATTGATTTTCAAGAAATTAAGAGAGAGAATTAATAGGACTTGTTGACTTGTGAATAGTTTTGGTGGAATGGACCAAGGTAAAGAATAGAAGAGGAGGAAGAACAGGTTTGGGGAGGAAAATGAGCGTGAACTAGAGGTGTGGACATCCCTATGGAGTGTTCACCAGGCAGGTGGAAATATAGGTCCAGCACTCAGGAGACAGGTGGAGTCAAGTATTAGATATGTGTGAATGTTGAAAGGTCAAGTCAAATAAGGACTAAGAAGTCCACTGAATGGAACAGTTTGGGCATGTCTAGTTTGGTTTCAGGAGAGTCATAGGGAAAAATGGTTGGCTGGGAAGTAAGGAAATAGAAACAGGGAGCACACACTATTATTCTTCCAAGATATATGGAGAAGAGAAAACTAAAATATTTAATATATAAATGTAATCTGTCATCCTTGGACAGCATCTAACAAATGCTTTTTATTTTTAAGGATTATAAACTTCATTTAATCAGTTTAAGTTGAAAGGATTTATTGTAAGGTTTCAAAGTGATCTAAGAACAAGAACTGCTGTACAGTTGAGTCTCTGGACAGTAGGACCTAGAATGGTGTCAGGGACAGAGGCGGCACTCTTTGTCTCTACAGTCTCATAGACCACTGGCCTTTTGTCTTTGCATCTCCGTGTCCATCCTCCTCACTGCTGCTTACTCAGTGTGCCCAAGACCCCAAATGGCCATCTGACCACATGATTCTACTTGCTTTTCACCTTAGCTTTGCATAGTCTGCTGGCCCAGTGTCTCAATTCCCAAATCCCAAGAGAAGAATCTGAAATGCCCTCCTCATCTTTTCTTTTTAGATCATGTGTAGGTCTCCGGTTGGCCAATAAAAAGTTGTTTTCTCTGGGTCATATGTCCACTGCTGGTTTGATCAACTGAGATTGGGAGTGGAGTGGGGTCATTTGATACTTAGGATTCCTTCTTTTAGGAATTGTGATACATGAAAGACATCTTTTACAGATCATTCTTCTAGAAATAAGCTTTACGGTGGCTCTGAAATAGTGATAATAGCTCTGATTAGGTTCATTTGATTCTAGCTAATTTTCTTACACTGTAGTGTTTTCTTCATACCTTCTGCATGCTCAGAGTCTATAGTCTTTTGAAAGTTCTGCTGGGTTATAATTTTGATTTGCTCAAGCCCCTCCTGTACTCTTACTTTACCTCATGACTGCACTGTGTTTCTATTTAGTACCAGTTTGTGTGGCTAGTTAGTCACTTCTTTTCATAGTTTGCAATTCAGAGGCCTAAGCATGGAGCTCAACAGTAGTTCATTCTTCACATTGGGGTTTGTTTTGCTACTGAACCATTTTATTGGTTGCTAGCTAGCTTGTAAATGGCTACTTTTGGGTCCAGGTGATCACATATGGTCAGTTGTCGATAGACATAGGGTCATACAACCTGGCTGTTTTGGATGAGGGGTCTCAACATGGGCTATGGTAGGGTATCTTACTTTAGGATGGATCCATGGCCATTGCATGCACTATGATTGATTGACATATTTCATACAATAACATGAATAACTTAGTTACATAGATATCTGGTTAAGTGTTCCATGGGCCATAGCGGTAGCTGAAATTGAATAAAAACCACATTTTCTTCATCTCAATTTTTAATATCATGCTATGGCTAAGTTTTACGTAAGTAAAAAAGTTTTTCCAAAGTCTCAGTGATACTTTATTTGGACTTTATTAGCTAATTATCTAAATAATACTTGGAAAATGTTTTAAGAATTCCTGTCTTTATATAGTTCTATGCCAAAATAGACTGTAGTGAGGAATGGATTAAGAGGTAAATCATATAAGTTAGCTCTCTGATAAGGAAGTATGGATTTATTTTGTTTGGCAAGACATTTTTCTGATATAACTTTATTGTATCTGTTTTCAACTTCTAAATATTTTAAGCAATGATAAATATTTAAAAATAATAAAAGAATATATTTCTGGTTATGAAAATAAATCATGTACATCATGGAAATCTGAAAAGTTCAGAACAGGAAAATTGAGAAGAAACATAGGGCTTGTAGCATAGGGGGTAGTTTAACACTTTGGAATCAAGTAGAATCCCAGCTCTGTGCATTATTATATCTGTAATCTTAGCTAACAGTTTATGTTAATCTTAGCTTAACAACTTTAAACTTAGTTTTCCCCCTTGGCTAAATGGAAACAATCCCTTTGACTTTATTCAAAGAATTGTTTAATTCTTTGATTAAATAATATAATGTATATAAAGATCTTGATGTTGTACCTGTCATAGAGTTTGTATGTTAGCTATTATTATTGTTAACAGAAAGACATATTTCATTTAGCAGACTACACATAGATATTTCTTTAGTATAAAACTAAGGATTTTTTTTTAATTCTTTTTTTTTTATTGAAGTGTAGTTGATTTACAATGTTAGTTTCAGATGTATAGCAAAGTGATTCAGTTATACATGTACATACATATATTTTTTTCTAGATTCTTTTCCACTACAGCTCATTATAAGAAATTGAATATAGTTCTCTGTGCTATACAGTAGGTTCTTGTTTATTTTATGTATTGTAATGTATATTTATTAATTCCAAACTCCTCATCTATCCCCGCTCCTTCCCCCACTGGTAACCACAGTTTGTTTTCTAGGTCTGTGAGTCTAAAACTCAGGTTTCTAGTGTGCATGATTTTCAAAGTACAAATGATCTAGGAGAAGATATTCTGAGCTTTACAGTAAGATTCATGCCTAGGGTTATTCTGGTTTTGTTAAATTTTTGAGTATAAAGGCACCAGAGCAAGTAGAGAAATCACTGAATTTGGAATCAAAAAACTTGAGTTCAAGTTCTGAATTCTGCTATCAATGTCATCTTAGGCAAATCATGAACTTCTTTTGGCTTTACTTTCCTTGTCTGTCCAATGAGGGTACCATCTAGGTGATTTCTAAAGTGCTTTTCAGAGTGGAAAATATTAGTTGAAAATTATAAGTACCAGGATTTTGAGTCTGCAGATCATTTGCAACCCCAGAGTAGCATTTTAGGTGTTACTTAACAAATCCTGATCTCTTTTATCCTGTTTCCTAGCATCTTTGCTGAGAAGAAAGCAAGGATTCAGTGGTAAAATTTGATAGCTCATGCAAAGTGACTGTCACAGCACCTGCTACATAGTAGGCTCTAGAAGATAGTAGATCTCTTTTTCTACTGAGTTCCCTCCCCCACCCCCTTTCCCCAATATAAAGCACTTTATGGTTATCTCAAATGCAAGTAAGTTACGTTTGTTGTAGTGGATAGATTTCCCCTCTTCAGGATGGAAACATGTTCTCTTAGTTGCTTGGAATCATGGCTGCCTCACCAAAGTTTATGTCACCTTCCTGGAAGCAGCCTATACTTCATTACTGGTTAATGTAGGGCATACAAAGATTCATCCTCTTGCCTCGATTAGAGACTAATATGAAGGGTCATTCTAGCTTCATGACTCTTAGTCGGACTAACTGAGGCTGCCGTTCCAACTGTGTTATTTGTTCAATACTGTTCAGTTTCTCCCTTGGCCCAGTCATGCTCCCCATGTGCCTGCACATGTGTTCTTGAGAGCACTCCCCAATAAACGTTCTGCTTGCAGATTTTAGTCTCAGAATCTGTTTCCTTGGGAGCCTGAATTACGAGTCATCGGCTATTTGGATTGTCTTTCTCAGGGATTATTGTATCATAAAAGATGGTAATATTCAGGATGGATTTTAATTTTATGAATTTTGTTTGAAACTGATGTTTTACATATCTTTTATAAGAAGAATCCATAGCCAGTAGATTAGAATTTTTGTTAAAGATACTGGAGTATTACATGGTAGGTCTTCAAGCACATTCTGGGATTTTGAACATGGCCCACAGATAGTCTGTTCAGGAAATTTTATCATTAGCACCTTTCCCAGTTCCTTCAAGTGATTTTTAGACTTGAAGAATGAAAAGTGGCATCTTCTTAGAACTAGACTGTGAATTCTTATTTTGATGTATTTCTGCATCTGTCTATCCATATTTATTGAATCAAAACACCCTATACTCTAAACTTGCTTAAGATATGTAGATCAATTCTAACTGTGTTAGATATTTTATTATATGTTTGATATTTAAAAATTGTTAGATATTAACAACTTTTATTCTTTTACTTAATATCAAGTTCATTGTATGATGTCTATAAACCCAATTTAGTTACTAGTAGCTTGTCTATAATTAGTTTTGTGTAGTCTCAGTGACTTGGCTGCCTTTTTTTTTCTGATTTAACTGCTTTGAGAGGTAAATTACTTCATGTAACTATTAGTAACCAATAACTAAGTTTGAGTTTTGAAAGTATCCATAAAAAAGCTAAGCATATATAGAGACTGGGAATATATTTGACTTTATATCTGTGTGCATGCTTTTAAGTTAGCCAGGTTAGGGCCCACATGAATCATGGAATATGAATTTTGGAGGCAGAAGGAACCATGATCTTGTTCTGTCCCTGTAATGTGTCATTGAAGAAGCTGAGATTAGAAAGATAAAGTGTCTTGATGGATATCAGAGAGATGGCCAAGAAACATTTGAGATATCAGAGAGAATATTGAATTAGGACTTGGGAAACCTAAGTTTTAATTGCAACTCTCTCATTAATTAGATAGCATAGTGATGTCAGGTAAGCCAGTTATACCTTCTAGGGCTTCATTTCTTCATCTATGAAGTGTTACATTTAGAACATGATTTCTGAGATGTTTTCCAGGTTTTGAATTTTGAATCTAGGTCTTTTCTGAGAGAGGTGCACTTAATAATAATACATTTATCTACTATTTATAGTATATCGACCAAATGCCAGGCACTGACTAAAACAGTTTACACATACTGTTTCATTTAATCCTCACAACAATTCTGTGAGGCTGACATTAACAGTTTCATTTTACAAATGGGAATTTGGGTCTTAGGTTAAATAAATTTATAAAGCTTCTAAGTGGGTAAACTGGAAGTTGATTTCAGGTCTGTGTGACTCCAACCACTGTATTCTGAATCACTATTCCTAGATTTAGATGTACTTTTGTTTTTGGAACACTTGACAGGCCCTGCTGAAAATGAGAGCCAATTGCATTTAGATAAGTATATGCTTCTCGCCCCGTTCTCTGGCATAGTGTAGTGTGTCAGTAGGTTAGGCAGGAAAGACTTAGGATGCAGAAGTACATTGTGTGGTGGTGCTTGAGAAATTTTGGAGTGGGCTAGAATCAGGTACAACAGGGGGGATATAGCCTTTTAGAAGCCACTTAAAAGACAAATTGAATAGGGATGGTACTTAATTCAGCATTAATACTTTAATAACATAGATGGCTATTTGCATACTCACTGAAGTTGTAGATGGCTCTAAGTTAGGTGGAATTGCTCACATTTCAAAAAAATAGGAATTGTTTTCAGTTGAAAGCTGATATAAGTGAGTTAGGGTTGCATGTGGTATATTTTTAGGGAAGCTTACTATTGTATACGATTTTATGATGGATAGGAAAGCATCTGTAGAGTTATAATGGTAGGTCAAGGTCATCTTATGGAAAAGTCTGAGTAAGCCTTCTACATCAGGATTTGATATAGATTGGGATATATTGAGTTTTAAGAAGAAAGTGGAGAAATGAGAAGGAACTCAGGACAAAAAATAATTAGCAAAAATGAATTATGAGACAAGTTTACAGGTGTTAGAGTTATAATGGAGATTAGAATGAAGAATATTAGTGGCTATTTTCAAGATTGAAGAGAGAGCAAGCAGGAAAGGACAAGAGACAAATTTTATATGAAGTTTGAAGCTGACAGGAGTTAGGGATTAGGAGTACAGAAGCTATAATATGAAAAGTAGAAGGTCCTTCCCCAGTAATCTTTGCTGATGGTTTCTTGTGTATTTTTCCACAATTTTTATGCATATGTCCATTAACATTATACAGTATAATAATACTCTTCGTATGAGTTGAGTTCTTTTTTCCACTTAATACAATTTGGAGCTCTTTCAGTATTAGCATTTTCAGAATTGTGTCTTATATTATTTGTTTATTTTTAATAACTACATTATACTTCGTTATATGGATTATCAAAATTTAATTATTTCCCTATTGAAGGACATTTCATTTGTTTCTAATCTTGCTATTATAAACAACACTGCAGTGAACATGCCTGTACACATAGATAGGTCTCCCTTTAATGAATTTGTCCGCTGCATAATTTCCTAGCAGTGAGCCAGAGAGTATGTACATTTTTTGTATATAGTTACACTCCCACAAATAATGTATGAGAGTGATGGTTTTCCAATACCCTTTCTACCAATGAGTATTGTCAAAGATTAAAAAAAAAAACTTGGTTTTACTCAAATACCCTGAAAACCATATTGGCAGTTGTCATTTAGTCTTCTAATCTCTGGTTTAATTTAAAAAGTTAAAAAAGAAACAATGGAAGTAGAATAATGTAAATCTTGGAGTAGTTATATTAATTATTTTTAATGTTTGAAAACTATTGTGTGTAAATTAAACTCAGGTGGACACTTTTATTGTATCCTTACTAGGAATTGTGATGAATACTCACTGTGTATCGGGCTCCTGCCCTCAAAAAGGTTCCTTTTCTCTTTTGAGGAGAAGGTATGACATTATATCTACTGTATCTAATTGTATCTGTTGCTGCATGATAAACCATCCCCAAACTTTGGCTTTGGTTTAAAATCACTACCATTTTGTTTGCTTTAGATTCTGTAGATCAGCATTTTGGGCTAGGCTAAGCTGAGTGATTCTTCTGCTGGTCTCTCTTGGAGTTACTCATACAGCTGGAGATATCTGTGGTTTTGATTGGGATCATAGTCTACTGTGGCTTCACTCAGATTGCTGATTATATTCATTGAGCCACATATGTCCAAGGGTAGTATGGGCTTATATGGTGGCAGAAGAGTTTCCAGCAAGGAGTGAGCAAATCCCATTGTGCAAGCACTTCTCAGATCTTTGCTTTTATCTCATTTGCTACTCTGTCAATAGCCAAGGCAAGTCTGGCCAGCCCAGAGCCCATGTGGGAGAGGATTACACATAAAAATTACAAGGGCATTAAAACATAGGCACAGTTCATTGAGGGTCATTACTATAACAACCTACCAGCACTTTCTTCCTCCTTGTATTATGAGTAAGGGTTACAGGAGAAGTATAAATAAAAGATATAATAGTTTTAAGAACAGAAATATTTCTTATCTAAGGAAAGGTTGTATGATGTTACCAAAGTTGGAAAGACTGATTTCATCGACAGTTGCAAACTGTTGATTTTCTAGATTTTTAACTGACATTTTTCTGTATTAACTGACATTTTTCTGTAAAGAAGTTTTCAGTATCTTTCGGGGCTATTTGGTTGCTGTGAACTTCAGTGTATACTGGATGGGCAGGATAAACGCTTAATTCTTTTCCTTTAATTATGAATTTTCAGAGTAAGAGTTGATACACTACTCTAATAGTGATCAGTGAGGCTTGCTTATTTGTCTTTTGACTTTTTCTTTCTTCGAGAAAAGAGAACTCATGGATTTTTAACATATTTCACGAATTCATGGATTTATATATATTTAGTGGGTTTCAGTCATTTGAAGTCAGTGTGATTTTTTTTGATGTGCAGATTGTCCCAGCTGTGGCTAGTGGAAGTACCTTGAAGGTGACTTGTTATTTTGACTGGACCCTAACAGTGTTTGATAGTCTCTTTGCTTTGTGGCATAACAACATGTCCCAGGTTTATCTTATAAAATTTCTCCTCCAGGCTGGAATAATCCATTTCTCCAAAGAGTCCTGGCTCTTTTAAATGGAGAATGCTGTTTAGATAGCGCTGTCTGGACATTTAGAGTGCTCATTGCTTCTCTGTTTTCATTGCTTTTAAGCTTTCAAGATTAGAACTAGGTTATATATACACATATACATATTGATAGATTTGAAAAGCAAAACAAGAGTTCAAATTTAAGATTATAAAATGCTTTTTCCTTATTTGAGTTTATATTTTTAAATTTTATACTGAATATCTTGGTTCTTAACATTAACACAATTTTCATAAATATATACATAAAATAGCTTTAAAATAACAATGTTAATATTGTTAATAAGATTACTGAATATGAATTTTACTTTTTTTTTTAAAGCAATTCTGTTTATCTTTATACTATTGCTCACTAAGGCTATATAGTCAAAACACTGTTCTTAAAACACTTGAAATAATTATTTTCTTTGTGTGGCTATACCACTAGCTTGAGATTCAGTTAGGTTTAAAAGTTTTTAAAAAATTTAAAAATTGTGGCAACATAAAATTCAGCGTTTTTATTTTAAAGCATACAATTTAGTGGCATTATGTACATTCATATTGTTGTGCAACCATCACAGCTATTTCCAGAATTTTTTAAAATCATTACCAAACTGAAATTCTGTATTATTAAACAATAACTCCTTATTCCCCTTACCCCTGGCCTCTGGCAACCACTATTTTATTTTTTGTCTTTATGAATTTGATTATTCTAGGACCTCATATTAGTGGAGTCACATATATTGGTCATTTTGTGTCTGGCTTATATCATTTAGCTTAATACTTCCTAGGTATGTCCATGTTGTAGCATGATTAGAATTTCCTTCCTTTGAAAGGCTGAATAATAATCTATTGTATGTATATATCACATTTTGTTTATCCACATATCTATCAGTGGACATTTGGGTTGTTTCCACCTTTTTAGCTATTGTCAATAATGCTTCTATGAACAGTGATGTACAGATACCAATTTGTGTTTAGTTAGACTTTAGCTGAGGTTTTCAATAAATGAGGGTTATTAACTCAGCTAGAGAACATAGGAGGAAATGAACTTTTTCCCTAGGATGGTAGAACATTGAGATAAGTGGGTTTGATTTTGGATATGATTCATTTGAGGTGCTTTGGGAAATAAATTAGAAAGTAACTGGAATTGTGGTGTAGAGATAGAGTGCTAAATTAAGTCTTTTTTATAGTCTAGGTGAGAGATGATGACACCTTGAACTGAGTTAACGGCAAAGGAGATGGAGAAGGATAGATTCAAAATTAATGTAGATGATTGTCTATTCTACATTTTGAAATCCCAGTCTATCCCTTCCCACCCCCTACCCCCTTGGCAACCACAAGTTTGTATTCTATGTCTATGAGTCTGTTTCTGTTTTGTATTTATGATTTATTTGTTTGTTTGTTTTTAGGTTCCACATATAAGCGATCTCATATGGTATTTTTCTTTCTCTTTCTGGCTTACTTCACTTAGAATGAAATTCTCCAGGAGCATCCATGTTGCTGCAAATGGCGTTATGTTGTCGGTTTTTATGGCTGAATAGTATTCCATTGTATAAATATACCACCTCTTCTTTATCCAGTCATCTGTTGATGGACATTTAGGCTCTTTCCATGTCTTGGCTATTGTAAATAGTGCTACTATGAACATTGGGGTGCAGGTGTCATTTTGAAATAGGGTTCCTTCTGGATATATGCCCAGGAGCGGGATTCTTGGGTCATATGGTAAGTCTATTCCTAGTCTTTTGAGGAATCTCCATACTGTTTTCCACAGTGGCTGTACCAAACTGCATTCCCACCAGCCTCTCCAGCATTTGTCATTTGTGGATTTTTGAATGATGGCCATTCTGACTGGTGTGAGGTGATACCTCATTGTAGTTTTGATTTGCATTTCTCTGATAATTAGTTATATTGAGCATTTTTTCATGTACCTATTGATCATTTGTATTTATTCCTTGGAGAATTGCTTGTTTAGGTCTTCTGCCCATTTTTGGATTGGGTTGTTTGTTTTTTTCTTATTAACTCGTATGAGCTGCTTATATGTTCTGGAGATCAAGCCTTTGTCGGTTTCATTTGCAAAAATTTTCTCCCATTCCATAGGTTGTCTTTTTGTTTTACTTATGATTTCCTTTGCTGTGCAGAAGCTTGTAAGTTTAATTAGGTCCCATTTGTTTATTCTTCTATTTCTATTGCTTGGGTAGACTGTTCTAGGAGAACATTTTTGAGATGCATGTCAGATAATGTAGATGATTGAATTAACTTTGGATTGGATGTGACGTTTAAGGAAGAGAATAGTTAAGGGTAATGCTTTGGATTTAGGCAAGATGAGTATGTGATGTTTTTGTAATTTGAGATAGAGAATGCAGACAGGTAAAAGGTTTGTGGAAAAAGATAATGGATTTGGTTTTGAACAAAATGACTTAGGGGTGCTTCCAAGGCACTCTGGTAGAAATATTTAGCAGGACAGGAAAATATGAATTTGAAGTTCAGCAGAGATCTGGATTAGATTTAGCATTTTGTTTTTGTCTGCATTGGGGGTTATTAAAATTAAAGGAGTAAATGAGATCACTGAATAGTGTACAGTAAGCTAAGAGATTGAGCATGAAAACTCCCTGGGAAGCCCTGGAATGCTTTCCATGACATAAAAACAGTATCATTTGCAAATATACTTCTCAGTTCATCTGAATGTGATAAGGTCTTAGCTCTTAATAGTAGTAAAGAGGTAGTGAGGGCCCTAAGAAATCTTCGATTATTGTTTTTAGTGCAAGGATCAGGTAATGTATTTAAAGCACCCTTCTTAGGGTCTGCATATAGTAGGTGGCTTTTCACATTTTTTGAATTTGTGAAAATTTTCCTAATTGGTTTCTATGGTGGGCTGAGGGTGAAATAGTGTGACAAAATCAGTGCTGAAAGTTACATTTTATAAGAAATCCTAATAGATGTCTTTTAAGTCCCCAAGGTTTTGAGGTTATATGTCATTTAATTTCTAATACTTGTATCCTTTCCATTTTCAGAAATAATTTTGCTAAGCATAAGGTGTGTTTAGTAGCCTATAACAATTTTTTTCAAATATTTTTTTAAAAGTAATAATTCATTTTTTAGTCAAGTCACCTTTGTGTGTGTGTGTGTGTGTGTGGCAATTAATCTATTATTAACTCAGCTTTTGCCTGTTTGTCTTATTTCCAGTCTAGTTTCAGAGTGTTATGGGTTGTTTATTTGCTTAGTAAGCGTTTACTATGTCTCTTTTGTGTACAAAGATTAGTTATCCTTTTAGTTAGTTTTAGTGCTTTGAAGCTAGGTAGAATTTAAAGATGAGGTTCTTTATTTCAGTAGCAATTAGGTTGTGAAACTGAGTTATTTTTCCAGTGAAATTCTTGTTCTCTTCCTGCTTGATCTTCTCTGGAGTAGAGTCATAAATAGTGGTAGGGGTGGGGAGATTATGTTGAGTTTGAAAGCTCTGACTCAGTATATCACCAGATATTAGAAAAACTTCTGTTCTTCATCTATAAAATAGTTGTTTTTTTATATGCTACTAGGCGTTTGTTTTGATTCTGGTCTTCTTTGCTATCAGATTTTCAGTCACAATTAGAAGACTTAGTTATTGGTTGCTTTGGATTAGAGCAGTGCAGTTATCATTTTCACAAGTTGATTGTTTAGATCAACTGAAATAGATCAAATATGCATTTCAAAGAAATTTCATGTTGTTAAAACTTGTATGATAGTGATACTTCCTTTCAAGGTATTGCATACAGTAAACAATGATAACTTCCCCCCCTGTGAAGTACTGTTTTTTCTTCAAAAACTTGCATGTGATTCTTTGAAAGCAGTTTTTGCAGATATTAATACTACTTTATGTTGATCTTATAGTTGTTGGTAGTAGGAATGTATTTTTATATTATCAACAACCTAGGGTAGCCAAATATATAGCAGGCACCTGTTCTTATTTGGTTGAAGTAAATACTTTGAATACCATATACATTTTTTTCCTCATACGATATAAACTTTTTTCCTTATATTTTCAAATTTTGATCTGTTTGGTGGAGGCCGCTAAGGAATAATGATAGGTGTTGGATAAATATAATCATCTAGATCTTTTTGCAAGCCCCAATTTTTTTACATTTAAAAAAGTCTGAAAATTAGAATAATATGACCATGCTAATAAAAAATTTTTGGGAGGAGGTAGGTGGGTGATTAACAAAATCATTAACACAAATCTCATATTTCAATAACATAGGGAAAAAATAGTAACAACAACAAAAATAACCCTAGCGTAAAATGCCTCAATCTCCTATGACCTTTCGAACTCTGTTTATGTCTTTACATAATTGAAGTCATAATATATGCATATTTTGTACTTTTTACCTCTTGTACAAATTCAACATCATATCACATGTGTTGTAAATTTTCTCCACAACCTTCACTCTTGGCACTTTTAATTGTCAGGTTTGTTGAGTGTGTTTGTTACAATTTTGTTAACCTATTCTTTGTTTTGAAGATAGTCCACTTAAGATTTTATTATATAAGCTTGGGTGTGCAGCTTTATAATTTGACATATGTGTTTATTACAAAGTGGTCACCACCCCAGGTCTAGTTGCTGTCAATCACCATACAGTTGACCCTCTTTACCTATTTTCCCAACCTTCTTTACCTCTTGTAACTACTCATCTGTTCTCTGTATCTGAGTTTGTTTTTTTTAGGTTTCACATATGAGTGAAATCATGTAGTGTTTGTCTTTCTCCATCTGACTTATTTCATTTAGCATAGTCCATCATGCGCCAAGGTCCATCCATGTTATTGCAAATACTGCAGAATTTCATTTTTTATGGCTGACTAGTAGTCTAGTGTGTGTGTGTGTGTGTGTGTGTGTGTGTGTGTTTATCGCATCTTCTGTATCCATTCATCCATTGTTGGACACTTAGGTTGTTTTCATATCATGGCCATTGTAAGTAATGCTGTAATGAACATAGGGGTGCATATATCTTTATGAATTAGTGTTTCTGTATTTTTCAGATAAATACCCAGAAATGGAATAGCTGGGTCATATGGTAGTTCCATTCTTAATTTTTTGAGGACTCTCCATACTTTTTT
Source organism: Camelus bactrianus (assembly GCF_048773025.1). Classification (NCBI taxonomy): domain Eukaryota; kingdom Metazoa; phylum Chordata; class Mammalia; order Artiodactyla; family Camelidae; genus Camelus; species Camelus bactrianus. The sequence goes on from NC_133546.1 coordinate 92,253,076, forward strand.
TTCATAGTGGCTACACCAGTTTATAGTCAAATCACCAGTTTTCAGGGTTCCTTTTTCTCCACACCCTTTCCAACATTTGTTGTTTCTTGTCTTTTCTGACAGGTGTGAGGTGATATCTCATTATGGTTTTGATTTCCATTCATCTAATAATTAGTGATATTGAACATCTTTTCTTGTGCCTGTTGGCACATGTCTTTGGAAACATGTCTGTTCAGATCCTCTGCTCATTTTTTTAATTGAGTTGTTTTTTGGTTGTTGAGTTGTGAGTTCTTTGTATATTTGGATAATAACCCCTTATCGAGTATATAATTTGTAGATACATTCTTCCATTCAGTAGATTGCCTTTTTGTTTTGATGATAGTTTCCTTTGCTGTACAGAAGATTTTTAGTTTGATACAGTCCCATTTGTGTATTTTTGCTTTTATTTCCCTTACCTTTGGAGTCAGATCCACAGAAACTGATGTCAGTGAAGTTACTGCCCATGTTTTCTTCTAAAAATTTCATGGTTTCAGGTTTTACATTCAAATCTTTAATCCATTTTGAGTTGTTTCATTCTTTTGCACGTGGCTGTCCACATATGTGTGGGTTTACATTGCTGGGCTCTCAATTCTGTTTCATTGACATGTGTGTCTGTTTTTGTGCCAGTGCCACACTGTTTTGATTACTGTAGCTTCATAGTATTGTTTGAAATCAGGGAGCATGACACCTCCATTGTTTTCTTCTTAATATTATTTTGACTATTTGGGGTCTTTCATGGTTCCATACAAATTTTAGAATTATTCTAGTTCTGTGAAATATGCCGTTAGAACTTCAATAGGGATTGCATTGAATCTGTAGATTGCTGTGGGAAGTATGGACAATTTAAGAATATTAATTCTTCCTATCAGTGACTGTGGAATATCTTTCCATTTGTATCTTCCTCAGTTTCATTCATCATTGTCTTTTGGTTTTTCACTGTACAGGTCTTTTACCTCTTTGGTTAAATTTATTCTTAGTTATTTTATTCTTTTTGATGTAATTGTAACTGGGGTTGTTTTGTTAGTTTCTCTCTGTGATATTTGCTATTGGTGTAGAAATGCTACAGATTTCTGTATGTTGAGTTTATATCCTGTGACTTCACTGAATTCATTTATTAGTGCTAACTGTGTGTATGTGTGTGTAGTCTTTCTGGTCTTCTATATATAGTATCATGTCATCTGCAAAAATAGTGATGGTTTTACTTCTATTTTTCAGATTTGGATGCTTTTTTCTTTCCTTAATTTTTTATTAAATTAAATTAAATTTTATTTTATTTTACTTTGCCTACTTGCTTTGGCTAGGATTTCCAATGGTATGTTAAATAAAAGTGTCTATAGTGGGTATCCTTGTCTTATTTCCTGATCTTAGAGGAAATGCTTTCAGCTTTTCACTGTTGAGTGTGATATTAGCTGTGGATCTGTCCTATATGGCCTTTATTTTGTTGAGGTACATTTCCTCTATACCTACTTTGTTGAGAGTTTTTGTCATAGATGGATGTTGAATTTTGTCAAATGCTTTTTCTGCATCTATTGAGATAACAGTATAATTTTTATCCTTCATTTTGTTAATATGTATCATGTTGATTGCTTTGTGGATGTTGAATGATCTTTGCATCTTGGAATAAATCCTACTTGATTATAGTGCATGCTCCTTTTAATGTATTGTTAGATTCAGTTTGCTAATATTTTGTTGAAGATTTTTGCATCTATGTTCATCAAAGAAATTGGCCTGTAATTTTCTTTTTTGTCTGATTTAGGTATCAGGTTAATGCTAGCTTCAGTGGGGGTGTGACCATTGGCGCTAACAGGTTGGATGGAGAATTCCAAAATGGTGCCAGCCAGCACTGGTATTAGCAAAGTAGCCTGAGATCACATAAATGGCTCCTGCCAGTGACTCAGTCCCTGGGGGTGTGCCAACTGGTTCCTGCCCCTCCAGCAGATGCTTCAAGGCTAGTAGGTGAGTCCCCTTTACCCATTGTTCATGCACTTTACAGCTTGGTGTTTTTGCACTGGTTTTCAGGTCAAATGAGTCTTTGTGCAAGTCCTTTAAGAGCAGATTTTCTATTCCCTATAGTTTTCTAGTTTTCCCAGGCATATTCCCCATTGGTTTTCAAACCCAGATGTTTTGGTTCTCATCTCTCGTGCAGGGTGTAGGCATTGGGGTGCTTAATGTGATGCTTAAATCCCTTGCTTCTCAGGGGAAAGATCTATTCCTTTGTGATCCCTCCCAATTGTGGCTTGCTGTAGTTTTGGTTTTGTGACTGCCTCTCCTATCCATCTCATTGCTGTCCTTTTACCCTTTGCTGTGGAGGTTCTGTTCATTCAGTTTCCAGGTCCCTTTCTGGGAGAACTATTCCATAGGTAAGTGTATATTTGTTGTGTCTGTGGGTGGAGGTTCATTCAGGATCTTTTTACACCATCATCTTGAACCCTCCAAACTGTCTCTGACAATGGAATATTAAGTATTGGAGATAGATTGGTAATGGTTAGTATGGTGGTAGATGGATGGGTGACTAGATAATGTGTGTTGTGTTGATCTTTTTAGCTCCCCTCAAATAATTGTAGTTTAGTTGGTGTAGTAGAGATCAATGCAAGAGGAATTAAAATTTTAGCATTTTGGTTCTGCTTCCTTTTTTTTTTTTAACAGTACAATTTTGAGAAATCTTTTAGCTGCTTTGTGATGTCTATTTTCTCTCTTTTCTTATCTATAGAGATAACATTATCCCTGCCTCTCTCAGAGATGTCATTGTGATTAAATAAGATATTCTGTGAAAGTGAGATGAGGATGATAAAGCACTATATACAAAAATAAACTTTATTAGTTTCAAAAAAACTAAAACTGAGAGAATCCAGGTAGAGATCTTGATAAAATATTAGGTACAGTTGGTCTCCAGTAAAGGATAGCTTCTACTACTGTTTGTTATTATTGAGAGGATGTCTACTTTTATGTATAAGGCTAGCCTTGATTACTGTTTAGGTTATTAAATAGTTTATGAATATATTGTTAATATTTAATTTGATTTTCCCCCTTCTGCTTGTGTTTCAGACTCCTGGGAGAGTTGGCTCTCAAGGTTCTGATTTAGATTCATCAGCAGCTCCTGTAAACACTGTGGATGTCACTAATGAAAGCTCTTCAGAGGTATGAAAATAAAATTTTACAATAAAATTCAATATTTAAGGAAAAATAGCAAATATTTCAAGTAACAACTGGTAATTTAAACATTTGTAGAAAAAGTTCTCAGAAATCTTTCTTACAAATTGAAAAGCACCTTTTGAATCATATTTATGGATAGCTATTTGTGCTTAGTTGAGACTGAGAAAGTGTATATTAAGACCGAAAAATAGTAGTACCAATTTGTCTTTAATGTTAATGTCATCTCAACTTAATGAAGATTTTTAAATCTGTGAAGAATTACAGTTGATTAGTATCTAATTATGTTTGTACTGTCATGAACTACTAAGCTAATGAAAGATTAGATTAGCTATAAAGTTTATACATTATTTGTTGTCTTCATTTATGACTTTGTAAGAACTTTTATCTTTGATAACTTATTGAAAATTAATGGATAAAGTAAATAAGTCTAAAAAAACCCTCATTTTTCCAAAAGTCAGCCTTAGTAGTTGCTTTATTGTTATTATTAGTTTTAACAAACAATATATGATCATCACAGAAAAAGGAGGTAAGATGAGAGAAGAACATAAAAACCACCCATAATACTGCCCCTAAGAGATTGATACACTTGTGTTTCTGCTCTGACAGTTTTTGTCAGTTGTCCCTTTCTGAATCTAACTGTACTATCTACCCAGTCCCCTTTTCTCTACTCTTCCCCACCTCTTGGTTGGTGAGTCTATTTTTGTGTTTGTTTCTGGGTATGTCTCTATCCATTCATCTTTCTGTTTTGTCTCTTTCTGGCCATCTGTCTTCATGTATATGTGTATTAACTGTAATATGATCTAACAAGACTGTGAAAGTGAGAAGGAAAGTATCAGTTGAACTTTATATTATGAGCAAGTTTAAGGAAATACATTCAAGGAAAACATTCCAAACTGTGTTCATGATGTGATGAGCTCAGAGTGCTCAGTTGTAACCCTGGAAAGGAGTTTAGTAGTAATTGCTGACCTCATTCAGACCAAAAACAACAAAGAATCTCCAAAAGGTAGTGAGCAGTGGCTGGTAATCCTGCTGTGCTTTCTTATCAGGGTCCCTTTTCTGTTGTCTGTGATAGCTGTACTCTCTCTGTTATCCTTAAATCTTCTGTGTGTCTTACCTTATTCTCACCTTCCTTTGGTCACTCTCAACATCATTGAGAAAATAGGAACCATTAGATGAATGTGCTCATTTTGTCACTAAAAGCTATACTTGCACCTCTGTTCTTTTTCTTACTTTTGTATGTGAAAGACAGGTCTCTTTTGCTATCAGACTTCAGTCATTTTGCTTTTGCTCTGGATTCCATTCTCTCTCATATTCTCAGCTTATCATCTTTCCCTCCTACGATTTTGATTTTTACCCATGCCACAAATTATTCCCATCAGCGTATAAATACTGCTTTAGAGGTGCCATTAACCTGAGACTCCCTTAAATTAAGTTTGGTGCTTGAAATTCTTCAGATTACTCACTAGCGTAAAATCCAACTACCCACCCAAGGGTTATTGGTGATTATGAATTCTCAGGAGATGTTGTTTTTTCCGTTAGCCCATGCTAAGGTACAGACTTGTTTAAGATGTTGGTCGATGTCTCTCCCCCTCCCTCAGTCTCTTTTTTTCTTAATCTTTCTCTCAGGTTATTTCCCTTTTACTCTGAAGTTGGCTTCCCACTTTGAACAAACTCTAGGTTTTAACATTGTTCCTTTAGCAGCCATCTAAATGAAATTTGAAATATGGCTTCCAGGATTTTAAAGAAATAGAAATAAAGCAATACCTTGCTTTAGTGCTCATTTTTCTCACATTTTATATATTATTACGTATAATAATATATATAACAGTATCTTAGTATAGGCTATTATAACAAAAGCACTGAGTAGCTTAAACAATAAACATTTATTTCTCACAGTTCTAGAGACTGGGATGTTCAAGATCAAAGATCGGCAGATTCTTTGTCTGATGGAGGCTTGCTTCTTGGTTTATAGATGGCTGTCCTCACATGGTAGAAGGGGTTTGAGAGCTCTCTGGGGTCTCTTTTATAAGGGTACTAATCTTACTCATGATGGCTCTACTCTAATGACTGAATTATCTCCCAAAGATCCCATCTCCTAGTACCATCGCATTGGGGATTAAGATTTCAACAAATGAATTTTGAGGGTAGATAAACATTCAGTCTATAACAAATATATAATACATATAATATATAATGTAATAAGTGATTTTTTATGTCAGTTGTTCTTGTCAGGGTAGTTGTTCAGACTATTTATTATATCACATTGCAGAAGCAAATGTCTTTATTTACTCTTTAACCCTTTCCAGTCTGGTTTCCATCCTTAGTATTCACTGAAAGCACTCACTAATGACCACCATATTACCAAATCCAATCTTCGTTTTTCTGCTCCTTTGGCTAGGGAGAGCAGCCTTTTCTTGTGGTGCTGTCCACTGGTAAGTGGTAAGGGTCCACTGAAGTTTCGAGGTTGCCGGCTTCTCTAGCACCTAGTTTAGAATATATGATGCAAAAAGAAAATGCAGAGTACTCACCACTGTCTCAGTCCTTGGCTTCTGAGCTCCTTAGCTGGTCTGTGTTTCTCTCTTTATCTGTCAAAATTGTCTTATGTTTGTTTTATATATAATGCCTAGGGATTTTAGCTGTGTTTAGCTGGAAGAATAAAGAAGGGTATCTATTCCATTTTATCTGGAACTGGAAATCTGACCACTTAAAAAACTGAATTATCTTTTTATTAATGAATTGTAAGATGACTTTATCTATTCTGAGTACAAGTCCTTTGTCAGTGTTTTGATTGCCTCCTATTCACCCCATTGCTAAGGGAAGCCCCTCCCTAGACTTATGGGGATGGCTCAACACATAATTAACCTGACACTCGATAAGTGAGATCAACAGCAGTTTATTATTCACATATACTCACAGCCCAGGTGAGGAGGACACTGTGTGCCAAGTAGGGCCACACAAGGATTGCACTTGGGGAAGAAACGAACACTCAGAGGCTGTGAGAAGCAGTCATTATAGTATCAGGAAGGTGAGGTGTCTGCTTCCTACAGGAGATGTGATTGGCTTGTTTGAATAATTCCAGGGACTGGTAGGAAACTGAAACCTGCTGCTCAGGCTTAAGCAGGCCCTGTGCCTGCTCCCAGTGAAGAGGAGGGTTTTTGGGCTAGAGGACCTTATCTGCTGGAGCAGAGTAAGGAGGGGAGCTTGTAGTTAGATCATTGAAGCTCTTCCAGTTTCACCAGTTGTCAAGGCAGCATATAATATTGGGCCTTAATTTTAGGCCTTATACCACAATCAGAAATATGTGTTGTGTATATTTTTTTTACAATCTGGCTTGTTTTTCATTTTGTTAATGATGTCTTTCAAAGGGAAGAAGATTTAAATTTTGGTGAAGTGCAGTTTGTCATCCTTTTCTTTTATGGTTAGTGCTTTTTGGGTTCTGCAAAATTTTTTGCCTACCCCAAGACTGCAAAACTTTCTCCTGATTAAAAAAATAAAACCCAAGCTACAAGGATACAGTGTACAACACAGGGAATGTAGCTAATATTTTATAGTAACTATAAATGGAGTATAACCTTTAAAAATTGTGAATCATACTGTACACCTGTAACATATAATATTGTACATCAACTATATTTCAGAAAAAAAGACTGAAGGATGAAAAAATCATTTTAGCATTTACATTTAAGTCTGTGGTTTCTTTTAAATTCTTATGTATGGTATGAGGTACTGGTTGAGTTTCATTTTTTCCATGTGAATATGGAAATCACATTTCCCCCCATATGCCTGTCAGGACCATTTGTTGAAAATGTTACCTTTCCCCATGGCATTAAATTTTTACTTTTGTGGGAAATCAGTCAACCTTATATATGTGGTTTTTTTTTTTCTTTAATGTTCTTTGATCCAGGCATAATGAACTCCTAATTTTAAGGTGTTCCAAGTTTTTTCTTATCTTTGGACTTTTGAATATGCTGATCTCTATGCCTTACTTGTTCTTGGCTTTTCATTTTTGTTGGTTAACATCTGGTTATCCTTCAAGTCTCATCGCAGATAATTACTTTTTTTCAGTAAACTTTCCTTGGCTCACATGTAGGATGGAGACTTCTTCCATGTTCTTCTATGGAAAAGTATTCCTTATCCTTTTGGTAATGACTATTATTATGAGATTCAGTTCTTGGTCGAATATTTATTATTGCCAGACACTGTTCTGAATGCTGAAGATATGGCAGTGAGTGAAATAGTAAAAAGTTTTTATCTTGGTGAAACCTATATTCTAGTGGGTAGAAACAGGCAAAAAACCCAAATCACACTAAAATTGTACAGAAGGAGGCAGTGTTATTTTGAAAAATAAAAGCAGGGAAGGGGGCACAGAAAGTATTTTGGGTGGGTGCGATTTCAAATAGGATTGTCAGGGAAGATGTTTCTAAGAAAGTGGATAGCTCAGAAAGAACTAAAGGAAGTGAGGAAATGAGTCATGTGAACTTCTGGAACAAGCATGTTGCAGGCATGTGGAACAAGTAGACAGTCTCCGAGGTGGGAGCATGCCTGGCGTGATGAAAAAGCCAGGAAGCTTTTGTGGCTCCAGCACAGTGAGTGTGAGGGGAGGCTGGGATAGTGAGGTAATGAGGCCCACCTCATAGGGCCATTTGGCTTTTGTAACAACTTAGGTGTTTTACTCTTGGTGAGATGGGAAGTCACTTGGGAGTTTTGTGCAGTGAAACGACAAAATTTATTTACGTTTTTGTAGGATACACTCTAGCTGCTCTGTGGAAAATAAAATTGTTAGTGGGGTAAGGGTAGAAGCAGAGAGACTGTTGGAAGTCTATTGCAGTGATCCATGTACACTGTGAGGGTGGTTTGGATCAAGCGATAACAGTAAAGGTCCTGAGATTCTGAATATATTTTGAAGGTAGTTTTAATAGGATTTTCTGATTAGTGGAGTGTAAAATGTGATTATTTTCTTTAGTAAATTTTTCAAGAACCCTGCAAGCTTATTGAGAGTAGGGACTTCATTTTATTTTACCATTGTGTTCTCAGCACGGTAGCATAATGACCTAGTAATCACACTCAGTAAATACTTTTTGAATGAATGATTGAATGATATGCGGATGCTTACAGTGAAGAAATGAGTAAAATTGTAGGCAGCATAAATATATTGTGGTAAAAATGCAACAGTGCATTCTTTTGAAAAATTATTGTGTAGTTTTAGTACTCGGGACTGTGGTTGCCTGGAAGACAGCACTTTCATCAGTAAAAAGAAAAAAAGTGAATTCATGTTCCTTACTTTCATCCCCTAGCTAGTCCCATTTAAGGGTTGTTAACAAAAGGAACAATGATATTAATGATAGCTAACATTTATTGAATGTTTTCTTTATATCAGATGCTGTGATAAGCACTTAGCATTTATTATTTCATTTAAATCTCATGCGACTCCCCCATATGAAGTAGGTGTTATTTTTACCTCCTTTAAGATGAAGAAATTGAAGGTCATACATGCTACTAAGAGTGGTATGAATCCAGGTTTCAAGCCCAGGACTGGCTTTTAACTGCTACCCTGCCTTGCTTCTCACTTTGGAACATTTGTTTGCAGTCTTCTTGCTTGCTATGGTCCTAAGTGATGTTAGAGACTCAAGGAACATCTTAGCCTCCCAGTTCTTAATGTTATCAGTGCCAATGATCTTTATTACCTCTTTTCTAGTTACTCAAGCCCATGGTAGTACCTTCCATCTTCTTATCAGGTAGAATAGTTTCATCTGAAATGTTAAATAAAATCATATCTCTGCATTCTTTACCTTAACCGCTTGTCCTCGCAAAAACTTTTTCTCTCCTCACTACTTAACTTCTTTGGCCTTACTGAGTATTTCAGGTTTTTAATTTCTATTTTTTATTCTAGTCTCTCAGCCTTTCTTAGCTTCATTTCCTTTACTCTCTAACTGTACATCCAATGACAGTTAATATTTGTTTAGCACTTATAATGTCTCAGGCACTGTACTAAGCATTTTATATACTATACAATAACTCTAGAAGAACAGATACTAATATCAGCCCCATTTTATAGATGAGGAAATGATATTTAGCAAAATAAAGTGACTTTTAAAATTCATATAGTCAATATTGGTTGTGACTCAAAACCACATCTATTTTTGACACCAAACCCATAACATTATAAACTTTATAACCTATTGTCCTTCACCACTGTCTTCATTTAATTTACTTTCTCCTTGATCCTCTCAATTCCTCTATCCTCTTATCCTTTTACTGTTCCTGTCTGACAAAACCCCAAACCAAAGATAAGTGTAACATCTCACATTTAAAATATAGATATTGTTAGGTATAGGGATTTTGGGAAATTGTTTTTAAATGATTTTATTTGGCTCATAAAGTTAGAATAAAAGGTTACCTACTAGAAACCTACCTACTGGAACACATGGGTGTGGACAAGAAGAATCTTAGGCTAGTGGAATATGGTGAAGACTAAAAATTGCTTTCATCATAAGAATTTTTTTTTGTTGAGAATGTTATCTTACATAAAGGTATTTGTTAAAACTGCCAGTCATTTCTTGATCTAAAATAAAAACTAGTTTGCCAATAATGGCTCTCAGATAAGCAAGAACGAAGTATTATAAACAAAAAGAGTAGTTATATTCCAACTGAAGCAGCTGGTTACTATAATACTGAACCAGAGGAAACTTGTAGCATGAGGATGGAAACTAATTATCAAAGTCCTACTTTGGATAGGTCTTTCACCTTTCGTGCAGTTACTGCTTAAAAATTTCCTTTCTATATACTAAAAAGAGATATACTAATTATTTTCCTGTTATGTCTGTTTTTACTGTCTATATTTTGTTTCATAAATAACTTTATGTATATCCTCCTAAAAGTTGTTATTTCACAGGGTTTCATCTGTCCATTATGTATGAAAAGATGTATAACTGCTATTGATTTGTCGGAGCATTACCAGAAAGTGCACGCTGAAAATGAGACAAGAGGACAGGAACTTCTTAATGACTCCAGTGTTACTGTGGGTCCTATATATTTTGTTTTAGCAGCTTGGTTATGGGTTGCTCAAAATAGCTTTGTTTTTCCTGGCCTTGGTGTTGCTTAATTTTTTATGCTACAAGGGAATATGGATTGCTTTAATTATGCATGCTTTAAAGAAGCTTCAATAAGGAAAAGAGGCTCTTGGGAAGTTGGCTTGGCTATTCTTTGTGAATCTGTAAACAAATATAAACATTTAAGTTAATATTTTTGCATAAATTTTGCCATGAAATTTGAAATATAAAGTGAGTTTTTTATTCAATAATTATATCTTTATTAGTTAATGTTTTATCGGTGAATATATTACAATGTTTTAGATTAATGCTTTACTCTTAAAGACGACTTTGCATGTGAACTGTCACTGTCTTTATTTGGGAAAATACACTGCATTAGAACCTGGGTCTACCACTGTTTCAACCTCTGTTTTGACTACCCAGACCTGATGGAAAGAATGAGGCATACTTACCATGAACTGTGGGTTACCCAAATGTTTCTCTGTAGTGTGTGGGGCATATCTAAGCATATCTAAGGCTAGGGGTGGGAACCAGTGAGGGGAATTGTTGCCAATTTTTAGGCTGGAAACAGTTTCTCAGATGATCCTGCTATGTCTCTTCCTTTGAAAATGACTACAGTATTCTATAACCAAATAGAGGCATAGATTTTAAAAAATTCTTCTATAAGTTTTATAAAAGAATGAAACTTTTTTTTAATCATGAAAGACAAAAAAATCACACTTACTTTTTCCTATGAGATAATGACATATAAGGAACACAATCTCACCAAACCTCCACTTATTTAACACATTAATAGAGTACCTCTTATGTTCCAGGTATTTTGGTAGATAAAAGGGATAAAAAAAAAAAGGTAAATAAGATATGATCTCTATGCCAGGAAGTTTCTATGATACATATTTGCAAAAGAGTGCAATGTCTAATTCAACTTAAGGGAAACTGCAGAAAAACTTTGGTGGGGAACACTTAAACCAGACATTCTCTAGGGTGATGGGGGAACGGGTGCCTGTGGGAGGATACAGTTAAACTAGCTGAAGCAGTGTGAACAAAGATAGAGGCATAAAAGTCTTGGAACTCTGCTTAGCATTTTACCAGTTGTCTTTCTTCCAGAACATATGGGTCAGCTTTTCTTTATGGGCTAGCCAGAATCAAAAGTGACAACCTGTTCTCCCTGTCACTTAATAAGAACTTTCCTTTTACCTGAAAGGATACTTGGTACAACAGGGTATCATCAGTATCAAGTTAAGATAAGCTCTTAGCTACAGTGGATCTGAGAAAGGGTTGCAGATAACTGAAAGCTAAGAGTAAGGTATTTAATTGCTTTTAACCTGTGTGTGTGTGTGTGTGTGTGTGTAAGTTGGTGAGAAATTTGGAATGACTAAGGGAAATAAATGTAGCTAGCTATTTTGAGTATTTTATTATTTGGTGTTTTATGCTATCTAGCAACTTCAGTCCCCTTGACAATATTTTAGAAAAAATAGAGGAATCTCTTAATATCCAGAATTAATATCACAAAGTCCCATTCATGGGACATCTCTCAGATATTCATTCTGAGCTTATTTTACTTTTATTTTAAATGAGTGATATAGTTTTAATAGACTCCCCCCCAGTATACCCTTCCCATTCATATGAGGCTAGCATTGCTAGAAATAGCACGTGAATAATTTTTAGAAATGATTGTTGAAAGACAAAACAGGGTTTAGAAAAAACTGAAATGTGGTTACAGGAATTAAAGATGCTTGCCAGAATTCACAGAGTGGAAGATACTCATTCAGTGATTAATATTTATGCTGCTTAGACATTAAGCAAGGGTTTAATATCATCTATTTAAGAAGGTGAGAAAGTGCATATATGTACTTTAGGAAGATTTATTTTTATCAGAAATGTCCCCAAACTGAAGTTTTATTTAAACATCCATGAAAGCTCTAATCACATGGAAAATTTACTTAGGTGGAATATTTCTATAACTAAATATTTATTACTGAATTTCTAAAATTTCTCTTTAGGGATGAATCAGTTCATTCTGGAATATTAATCTGGTAATACTTAGAAGCTTTAAGAGGGTATGACATACCTTAATGTGATCACTAGCTTTTTGGCATACTTAGGTATCTAAAGCCAAAACCTGGAAGTAGAGACAATAGTCAAGAAGCCAAAGTTGTGAAGATTAAATAATGTAACGGGGTGTGGATTCCCTGAGGAACACTGTAATTTGCCTTCTAGTTACTAGAAGAAGCTGAGACGCAAAAGAGAGATGACAAGCTAAATATTATAGGGGTTTATGTGCTGTTGCACCAAAAGCATGTTAACTTGTGTGATACAGTAGTTACTGGGCAGAAGTTTACAAGAATGCCAAATAAAGCATAATATAGAGCGGTTATGAAACATGATGGTAGATAATAGGTGGCTTTAAAAAAAGAGCATAACATCAGCTAGATTAACTCATAGATTGGGAGCATTCATTCATTCAGAAGACATCAAATTCAGCAGAGCATCAAATATCTGTGGATCCTGATGCGTTATTCTGATGTCCAAATGCACAGCCTCAGTACTACTGTCTTTGCTTATTTTAGGAGTTTCTTGGAGATCATTGCATTCATTCACCTATAGTGCCCCTGCCCTTCACTCTTGCTCTGTAATCAGAACAGACCTCTGCTTCCTAAATGCAGCACGACTGTATTTCATACCATTTCCTTCATCTTTGTTCATGCTCCTCCATTTGCTTAGAATGCCTTTATTTCTGACAAGTAAACTTCTATTTAGTCTCTTTCCTCCTACTTATTCTTTAGTACCTAATTCTAATGTCTCATATATACATATCTCTACATATATGTATATATACACATATACACAATATGTATGTGTATCTGTATTTTTTGTAAAGCATTAACTGCTACCACAGCCAAAGTTGGATACCTCTCCTCCTGTGTTCCTATAATCATTTATATATACTTGTTACACCATTGTCTGGTAATGTTATGCTCAGTGAGCCTTGGTTTTGCCATATAATATGCACAAATGATAAGTAAGGGTATATTACTTGTGTAACAGCCAACAAAAGAGCACAAATTATTTATTTATTTTTAGTTTTTACGTATCCAGAGTTTTTATTAGTTAGCTCAATCTGTCCCTTGGAAGCTTTGTGATCTGCAAACTATTGAAGCTCTTCTGTCCCCGCCCCCCAAATTCTTCCCTACTGGGTTTATTCATATTTCACTAAATAAATACACAGTATAGAAATACATGGTATGTTCAAAATACTACACTAGCCATTAGGGAAACATAGATTAAAATCTTTTTTTGTGTTGTGTGTCGCAGTGAATGTAGAAACTTGACACACTAATAATAATGCTGGAGGAAAATAGCAATATACATACAAAAGGATAAAAATGTGAGATACCATGGTGTGTTCAGAGAAGCATAGGTACTTCAGTATAGTTGAGCCATGTTGTATAGAGTAAGGAAGGGTGTCCAGACATCAGACTGGTTAGGTCATTCGGGTAATACACATGAAGGACCTTGTATGCCATAACCATATAGTCATTCTGGGATTATTTGTAAGTTTTTATTATTTTACAGGACTATATATATATAGACTATATATATATATTTTTTAAGGTAATTCAAGAAACTTAATTTTTGAAGAGACAAATTACAGAAGTATAAATGGGGTATGGAGGAACCACAAGTTCTTAGAAGAGAAGTACAGGGCTATATGTTAATTTAAAATTTTTATGTTAGTCTTCGGTTAGCATTACTGACTAGAATACTTCTCAACCATTGTAGATAACTCTGTGGTAATTATGAGTTATTTACATTACCTTTTTTCTCAATGATCAGAGTACTTCATGTTCTTAATTTTTTGGTTATCATTCCTTTGAAGTAGATTGGAGCAGGTATTATCTACGAAGAGGATTGTCTAGAGAGATGGAGGATATGAAGACAAATCTTCTCAACTAGACTTCGAGATTAGAATTGACTTTTCAGGATAAAACTCTCTTACCATTAATTTACTCAACCTAAAAGAAGGTTGTAAGGGTTTTCTTTGTATCTTGTAAACTGCATCCAGGATAAGCAGTGACGTACCTTTGCGCAATACCAGAATTTGGACTTAACACCATAGAGTTTACTTAATGGTACCATTGGTGTGAATAATACATGTGACTGTAATTCATAACATACAAACGGTTATTCTGCAATACTAAAATACTATTTTGAAACCTTTTTCTCTTTCTTAGGGTTTCATATGTCCCCAGTGTATGAAATCTCTTGGATCTGCTGATGAACTTTTCAAACACTATGAGGCAGTTCATGATGCTGGCAATGATTCAGGTCATGGAGGAGAAGCTCTTGCTCTGAAGCGGTGCAGTATAATAGTTTTGAAGTGTAATGTAGTGAATGTGTGTGATACCATTGTTTCATTGTGAATACTTAGTTTTTGAAAATAGTGTTTTTATATTATTTAATTTAAATCTGTCTTCATTTATTGTGGCTTCCTCATTTATTGTTTTTTTTTCTTCCTCCTTTATTGTTATAACTTATTCTATCCTTGACCAATAACTATATCAGCATCTACAACATGGTTCAGAGGATATGTTTTGAAAGAAGGTTGTGATTTATCAAAAGGTTAAATTATATTTAGCATACTCTGCTTAATAAAAAATGATATACTTTATTTAGAAGATTTTATAGTAAGTTATTAAAATAATTAATTTAGCCAAGAGTTAAATTTAATAATTATTTTTAAAAATTTCTTTTGTAATCACCAATATAATAACAAGCACACATACACATTCTGCTTCTTGGCAATTTTGCCTGACCATTTTAAAATTAAATCAAGCTAAAATATAATTACTTAGAAAGGCATTCAACAATATAACTTTCCTTTTCTTCTGCTATTGGTGAAAACTCTTTATCTTATATTCCCACTAAGGGAGAAATCTTGATTTTATTCTACTTGTAAAAAATTTGTTTCATGTTTTTCTTTAAAAAATGGCTCATAGTTGGTTATGACCACATTATGGTTGATAATAAAGAACTATAAAATATGGTTGTTTTAATTTGTTAAAATATGTGGGAAAACCAGTGCTGTTGGGATGTGTGAATCTTTCCTTTTCATGTGACTATTAATGCTCTTTAAGATTTTTGTGTATGAGTTAATAATTTTGGTACCATTCTTTTGTCATTTGTTAAGAAATAGATATAAAATATATATTTATATTAAATCATGTATAAGTGCCTTTATATTTAGTGTCAATTTAACAGAGCTGCTTTTTCATCTACGAATTAGTGCCTAGTACGTGAATTTTCATTCAGTCTACCCTTAACTTTTCATCCAATGTTTAGCTCACTGAAACCTGGTTTCTGCCCTACCATGCTCTGAAACTATTCCCTCAAAGCCCAACAGTTAAAAAAAAAAAAAAAAAGGATTATTTTCAGTTTTTATCTTAGTAGACCTTTGTTTTGGTTACGTATTACTGTGTAACAATCCACTCAAAACCTAATGGTTTAAAACATTAACAGTGTATTACTTCTCATGATTCTTTGATTTGACTGGGTGGTTCTGCCTTAAGTTATGTAGACTTGGGTTTTGAAAAGGCCAGAAGGGCCAAAATGGCCTCACATTCATGGCTGGGGGATATAACTGGATACTGGCTGGCAGCTCAGCTGGGGCTATATGTCAGGGGGCTCAGTTCTCCTTTATATGGACCTGTGTATGTGGCTGCTTTGACTTGCCCACAGGATAGCAGTTAGGTCCTAATAAAGAGCATTCCAAGAGGAAAGGAGCAGAAGCTGTCAGTCTTCTTAAGGTTTGGTTCAGAAGTGTCTGAATGTCACTTCTGCCCTATTCTATTGGTTTAAGTAGCCACAAGACTACTCAATGCCAGTTATGATTCAAGAGGCCAAGAAGTAAACTGTCTTTCAGTGAAGGGGTGGCTTTTACATATGAGAAGGGAAGAACTTGATGGCAGCCATCTTTGTAGACCATATGTCACAGTCTCTGCAAATTTGGTTTACTGGCTGTCTTTTGTTCTGCTCTTTTGAGACAACATACCATTGTTATCATTCTTTTTTGATCTGTTTAATGTATTCCTCTTCCTCTATATGTGTGATGATTCCTCTTCCTCTATATGTGTGATGATATCTACATCTATGACTTCCTCCTAAACTACATTCCCAACCTAGAATTATCTCCCAAGTTGCCTACTAGGTATCTTTTGATGTTCCAAAGGAACATCTCACTGTTGATATTTTGAAAACAGAGTTCATTATATTTCCTTCTAAACACTGATAGGCAAATTACTCTCACAAATTTGTTGAAGTGGCACTTTTTAAAAGATTAATTGGAATAACTAAGTTCACCCAATTAGAAACTGAATTGGATTATCTTCTTTGCAATTTGATTCAATTTATTATGAGCCATTCAAGTATATTGTTATTAATTCCTCTCTTCATCATTTTAGTTTATACATGGATTTGGAAGATTAATAAATAGTAAGGAAAACTTAAAACACACCCACAATTGTCCGTATGCATGTAAAGACTAAGTCTTCTCCAGTTGGCTTGTGGTCTCTACAAATAGATATGTTCCTAGGGCCACTTGGGAGAGAGGGAGGGATGGGGATGCACGCACACACACACACACAACAGAGAAATGAAAATTAGTGAAAGTGTCAGATAAAGATAAATTTTAAGAGTCAACAAAAGACACAGGAATCTATTATCTAATTTTACTTCTGTATTCAGAGATTAAAGACTTTACCTCAGAGTTTATCTCCATCATGAAGTGCTTTTAGGTAGAAGTGATCACTGTCTTTATGCCTCTGCTTTTATTTCTGTCATAGAACTGATGATCATCTATTGCTTTTACTTGTTTACATGTTTACTTCCCCCGTTAAACTGAACAGCTTGAGAGTCTGGAGTAGACAAATTCTGTGGAACAATGAGTTAATTCTTTACTTATGAATGAGTACAAAAAATAGAGGACTCAATTCTCCATCTTTTACATTTTTCTTTGTTGGCAATTTCCTTCCTTTCCTATCATTAACCATGTTTCACAGATGAAGCTGATTCTGTCCCTTTACTCTCTACCCCCACCCCCATCCTAGAGAATAATTCTTCCACCAGTATTGTCCCGTTATCTTTTACCTTTCTCATATGCTTGTGCTGTAGTGGACTTGGTCTTCCCCATCATTAGAACTGATCCTGTTCTCCTATTCCTTTTGTACTAGAATGAATTCATTTGAGTATTTTCAGTCTACTCATTTCAGTTATTGTGTCTTCTACCATGGCAGCATTGCAGTGGCATGGAGCAAGGAGGGTCCTTTTATCTGCTGTTTACAATCCAACAGGGGAAGATACATGTTTCTTATACCCCGAATAGTAATCCCAAATGTGTTTTCTCATGGAATCTCTCCTGCATTAGGACTTCGGGTGGTCTCTCACTATTCTGTATCAGACTGACTCTTAGATGAAGGGAACAAAATGTGAAGTTTTGCCAGGAAATAGCATTTCAGACTCAAAGAACAGAAAGAAGCCAGTAATGCTGGAGCTAGATGAGTGAGGGGGAGAGTGGTAAGGCAGGGACTAGACTGTACAGATTTTATAGTCCTTATTAGTGAGTTTAGATTTTATACTAACTGCAATAGGAAGCCATGGATACTTCTTGATGGTAAATTAATGGTATTTTGTTTCTGGCTCAGGCATTTGACAGTTCTATCATTTCCGTGATAAAATGTTCTTCCACTTATAAGTAACATACTCTAGGAATACAATTATTCTCCTAAGGGATTTATATGTATATTCCACTATGCATAAAATGTACAGTAGTTTTTTTAAGAATTGAGAAAACTAGAATACTAATATACAGTCACTAGCCATGACTTGTTAAAGAACATTAACTATTAATTCCTGTTTTTCCCAATGTATGTTTAGAGATGACATAACACTACTTAGACAAGAGGTCCAAGACCTACAAGCTTCACTTAAGGTAAGAATAAAAATGATTTTACGTGTTTATTTTTAATGTTTCAGATAAAAAAGTCTTAAAATTTACTAATTAAAAGGCATTTTTTTCCTTTAGGAAGAAAAATGGTACTCAGAAGAATGAAAGAAAGAATTAGAAAAGTTTCAAGGGCTACATCAGCAAGTAATTGCTTTTAAATACTTGAAGTGTGTTTTTAGTTGTTTATTTTCATTGCTGAAAATTAAGCATAATATTTTTTTGTAAGCAGGTGGCCTGATATGAATAACTTCCTAATTTGTTTCTGTGTGTTTAATATCCTGCATGTATACCCGTTTTAATATTAATGAATGCAAATGAATATAACCAAAATATGGGAATCTAAGATATAACTCTTTA
The DNA here is from genome assembly GCF_048773025.1 of Camelus bactrianus. Classification (NCBI taxonomy): domain Eukaryota; kingdom Metazoa; phylum Chordata; class Mammalia; order Artiodactyla; family Camelidae; genus Camelus; species Camelus bactrianus. Next base: position 92,271,655 of record NC_133546.1, read on the forward strand.
AAGGTGTTCCACTAAGCATCATTTACCTATGTGTTGGTTTTTTTTTATATCAGGCTACATTATTCTTATTTTCTGACAATATATCTAAATGTTTAAAAAGTATAAATAAGTTCAGACAACAGTGAAACTCTTCAAAGAATTGGTGACAAATTGGAAATCACTAAAATGTCTGTTAGGAGGGAAAGAACTATTAACTGCGGATAGTTTATATTAGTGGAGATCGTTTGAAAGCATGGGAAAACTCTTGTATTAATGTTAGATTTTAAAAAACTCAATAAAAATTTTTATGTGTCCTTGTACACACACAGATACATATGCTATACAACTTTACAAAAAAAAATACATGAGGAAAAGAAAAGTCACTGTGGTAACAGAAGTGGTTATTTTTAGTGATTTCGTTTGATATCCTAGATTCTATATATATAAATATATACATATATTTCATAATCTTTATAGTTTAATATATTTTCTAAGGAAATGTCTTAATCCAATTACGAGTTTTACACTAAAATTATCTTGACTTTTATACGAAAATTACATAAAGAATCCTAGAATAATTTTACCTAATGCATATATAGTTTTCATTTATAAGAATAAAGTGGATACCCTTTAACAGTAGCTTTAATATTTTTATAAAGGAATTAATAATCCTTTTGCACATTATCTTAGCACATTGTGACTCTTAGTCTTTTTGCCTTTTTTATCTTTTCATCAAAAATCGTCATTCGGACTAGAGAAGAAAAACAAATGGATAAAAAGATATGAGTCTTATTACTATTCAGCTTCTGTAATTGAGGATACATTAAAGAGGTTTTTAGTAATCTAAAATACTTATAGTTTACTTACTCATGTTTTATGTAGATGTTATTAACAATCAGAAATGGGCTATATTGTTTTCTGTACCTGAAAACACAGAGGAAATTGTTTCCTCATTTGAGACAACTGTTTTACATATAATACATTAAATACATCTTCCACAGTGCAATTGCCTTAATAAGAAATTTACCATTGGGGAAAGTGTATTTTAAATATTGATGATTATTAATAGTCAATATGCTTAAATCAATGTGTAGGAAAATAAAAAGTCAGATACACTGTGAGAAGCCTTATTAAACTCTTCTAGATATATATAATTTTTAGAATATGGAAGTAATGACCAGGTGGTATATTATTTTATTCCTAATGCATGTGGTAAATTAAATCTTATGGAATATATTCTTTATTTCTGCTTCTTTTAAAGACAGTTTATGATCCTGAATTAAAAATTTATGTTTTAAAAGCCATTTTTTAGAAGTGATTGCTTCATGGCCTATTTTAGCTTATGAAAATTTTCAAATATTATAGGACTGAATCTTACCTGCTAACTTGAGTATTTGCTTTAGAATCTATATTTATAATTGTAATAATTTATCTTATTTATCTGTTATTGGATTTATGGGATTTAAGATGCCATCTATTGCAAGACCTAAAAATCTAATAATATGTTAACATACAAAAAGTCTTAGAGGAACTGAGCTGTATTTAGATCTTTATGCCAGTCTGCTTAGTGTTACCTTAGTGATCTTGAAGAATGTAAGCAGGCCAAAATTTAATTTTTGTCAAAATCTTGCTACTTACCTGACAGATTGTGGCTTTCAGAGATTTTTTTTTTCACATTGGCAATTGTAACAGCATTGTCTTTTCCTTTTAATGCATTTGTCTTTTGTTTTCATTGAGGAGTCTAAACCTGATGGATTAGTAGCTGATTCACCAGCAGGTAACTTTACTTGAAGCTATTGTTTTTTCCATTTTTATTTTTCATCTTTCTCATTCTTTCTTATTTCTTTTTCTCTGATGCCTGCTACGTGAATTTTGTTTTGTGGATACTTCATGGCTCTAAAACAGTGAAGATTAACAGTCATATTCTAGGCTGAGCAGCATGTTTGTTGCCTGTGAACTTCATAATTTAATCAGTTAATGAAAATCTTAGTGTCTCCTTAGATCATTATATTCTGAAGTTATAAACAAAATTCTGGAATATTACATTAATATGGTTGTTTAGTGAAAATTTAAATCTATATTAAAGAGATGCACTCTTTTTCTCTTGAAATGAAGGAAAGATGAAACTAGCATCTTTGTAATGGACTTTAACTGGAGAAATGCTCAATGAATTAATCAGAATTATATTTTGAGGTTAGCTGTTGTATTTAATGTCCCTCTGATATCTCTTTTCTTTGTTAGAATGAAATAGTAGTTTACTGCATATTTTAGTTGATTATTTTACATAAGGCCTTGCTTGTTCTTAAAACATTTCTAATTACATTTCATATTATAGTACATTTTATCAGAGGAGAGAATGTATTCCTTTTTGGTCAGTTGACAGATTTAGGACAATAACTGAAATATGAAATCAAAATAATCTTTAAACAAACATTTATGTCATTTGGGTGTGATGCTGAGTATTCCTTTCATTTGTTTTATATGTTTGTAAATTATGACTTTGACCTTAAATGAAACATATGCTTAATTCTTGAAATGTGAAGATACTCTGCTTGTAATTGGATAGTAGACTCATGTTGATTGTCTTTAATTACTACAATGATTAAAATATAAGTAATAACAATTAGGAAATGTAATTAATATTGTGTTTCAATAGCTACTGTACTTTTTTTGTAGAACTACAGTCTTTGGAACGACAATTAGAAGAAGCTCAAACAGAAAATTTTAATATTAAGCAAATGAAAGACTTATTTGAACAGAAAGCAGCCCAACTTGCCACTGAAATCGCAGGTAAAATGAATCAGAATTTTTTTAGCCAATAAATCAGTCTCATTACCTTTTTACCATTGTATGTTTGAGAAATAAACATCGTATTTTAGTGTGATAAAGCATTTGTTAGACTTAATATGGTGATGATTAATGGAATTTAATGGTAAGAGAGTTGCTATAATGATAACAGAGTGCTCTATAAATTGTTTCATTTGTCCTCTCATCTCTGCCTTTCAAAAGACTCACTTTACAGAAGATGAATTTTCTTTTGGGGTATGCTTAAAGATTAACAAGTAACATTTTGAAGAAGTTAAATAATATAGAGTTAGTATTTGTTTATGCTATCAATTACATGTAATTTTTTCAACTACATGCTTTTGGGTAAAATATTATGTATGATTAAGTATACATTAAAATGCTAATTAGTAATTTAGTGTGTGGAATTTACGTAGACAAAGACATTTGATCATTTTAAATTTATCATTTAATGTAATTAGAAGCACAATTTTATTGTATATATTTTTAGTTATCTAAGGAATGTGAATTTGAATTAGAGTGATATATATATAGATAGATACAGATATAGCTATGTACTGGAATATAATTTATAAAACTGTTTTTCTCTAAAGTTAATGTCATGAAACTAATATTTATATAACTATCCTTAGTTAGATATAAAGTCAAAATATGATGAAGAAAAGAGTCTTCAAGAAGCTGCTGAACAAAAAGTGACACATCTGACAGACCAATTAAATAAAGAGGCGACTGTAATTCAAGATCTGAAGACTGAACTGGTAATTTAGAAACCATTATTAGACTATAAACCTTATTTGAAATTGAAAAATAAAATATGTACTCTGATGAAACTTTTTAGAAATACAGCTTGAGTAAAATGGAGGAAATAAATTCTCCATAGTTTTACCCCCTACATATATGAATTTTAAAGTAAAAATTGAAGTTTACAATACATAATTTATGATGTTAACATTCTTATTGTTTCTGTCTTAATATTATCTGTCTTACTTAGTAGTTTTCATTTCTGCATCTCTGATCTTACCATCCTTTGAACTTTGTTTTGTAAATCCACCTACTTTTAGGATACTTTTCTAGCTTCGATTTCAGATTGGACAAGTGTAACATCAAGTCATCATATTTCCTCCATAACTATATTTCTGTCACTGGTACTACCCATTTTCAGCACTCTCCCCAGGCTTAACAACCTGGGATCTGTTCTTGCCTCCTTCCTGTCCTTTATTTAGTACTTAATAGATATATGAATAAATGAATCAACTATATTGAACCTGCAGCAGACTCTAATTATGCTTATATTTGCTCCTCCTTCATTTTATTACCAGTTTCCTAAGATAGAAAATGAAAGAATTTAGCATTTATCAAGTGATTGTTATTACCAGTGAGTGTACTTTGGGAAGGAAGGGAAAGCAATTAAAGCACTGAGGACAACCCTGAATTTGCTAGTTTGCACGTTGAGTGGTAATACTATTAAATATGAGGCAGAGCGGGAAAAGGAGAGGACTGTTGAAGGGAAGACATTAGTGTTTGATGTTCGGAATCTAATAATTGACATTAAAGATTATTTTTATTTTGATTTCTTTGCAGTAAAATTATTTTAAAAATGTTATTTTAGTTTCACTGTAATTTTTAATTGAAATGGAAATGTGTTGCTTCATAGCTTCAGAGACCTGGTATAGAAGATGTTGCTGTGCTAAAGAAAGAACTGGTCCAAGTTCAAACGCTAATGGATAACATGACCTTGGAACGTGAGAAAGAATCTGAAAAACTCAAAGATGAATGCAAAAAGTTACAAACAGAGTATGCTAACTCAGAGGTAAGGAAGTTCACTGCACTTAAATGAGATTATTGTTAACTTGTTTAGTGTATACTGTTGAGTAAAGCCAGGATTTGAGATTTTTTTCTGAAGACCTATCAAACAGTATTTGCCTTTCTTTCATTTGGTCTGAGTAATATTTGTATATAGTCAGTATGGTTTGATAGTATTTTTTATTTTTGTTTTATGAAGCTAGAAACTTAGAGACGAATGTTTGCATTAAAGAGTATTATTCTATTTAACAAATGGTATATTGTGGAGAAATGATATTTAAAGTTAAATTTGCTCCAGGCTAGTTAATAAGTTTTAATTGAATTTACCTAAATTCAGTTTGGGTAAAGGAAGTGTGATTTAATTTTCTTCAATTGTATTACCAATATTTAGAAAAAAATATTCAAGAAAGGCTTATTTTCTAGTAGACTTGTTTTTTGTTTATCAATTATTGAATTATGTGGTTGAAAGGAGTCTTAAAAATCATCCAGTCTAACACTGCATCCAAGAATTCCCTTTATAGCATCTCTGGTAAGTGATCTACAACTCTTGCTGGGTGATACATTTCTTCATAAGTCAACCATTCCATTGAGTTGACATTTGTTTCCCTGTAATTTGCATGCACAGGTTCAGTTTTCAGCAATTACACAGAATAAATTGTTCTTTTTTTCCACATGAAATATTTGAAGACTATTCATATTTACTCTGAGTTTTCTGTCTTCCAAGATAAACATTCTCAGTTTCTTCTATTGCTCATGTGACTTTGGCCTGTAAATCCCTTATGTAATTATGTCAGTGTATGACAAACTCTGGGATATGTAGTAAATATTTCTCTTAAAAATCCTAGCCTTTGTTCTTTTTTTACTGTATTATAGGAGATATTTTATTATAACTACTACTATGTGCAGTTCTTAAGCTCCCTTATGTGATGTGGATGTTTGTTTTTCATGTTTTCAGTTTAAAAAGTTAAGTTGTAGTGATATTTTAATTTGCATCTCTTAGAGTTTTTCAGCTTGTGATCTAAAAGCCACTCTATTCATAATTGGTAACATATTAATAAGCCAATGAAGTATAAATATTATAGGTAACGTATGTCACTCTTTAGTTTACTTCCTCCTATATCTTATCAATGGGGGAATGGTAAAAGTTTATGGTATAACACATATAGGCATGTGAGAATTTATGATGCTTAACACTTCAGACTTCATGAACCTCAGGTGTAGATTTCCCAAAAGTGATCTTTGTAGCCCAGTGACATTTAATCTCACAACTTTTCAAACAATTTCAGGGAGTTCATGAATTTATCAAAGCCAGATGAAAGCTCCCAATGTATAATTAAGGAGAGTCTGAATCAAAGAATCTCATGAGGAAAAAAGCCTGATTCAAACAATGCTAAAGTAGAAATACTTGAACCTAGGTGAATCTAGTCATTTATTTCTGTGGTTCAATAAGAATTACTTTTAATTAAATCTGCCTGATTACTAGTATTTCTCAAATACTAGTAAAAAAAAGTTACACTCTTTTGATTAAAAAATTCCTTTAATGTTATTTGAAATTTCAACATAAGTGTAATAGGGTGACTAAAATTGAATCACAGTAATGGTAGTTTTAGAATACATCTATTTTAATGTGCAATCCTCTTTGACCTTTTCCAACTGAGAATTATGGAGTTATACATACACATCTTATATAAGTAGAGTTTGACCAAAGAGAATAAACTTACATATTTTGGGAAAAATATATGTGGGAAAATATATCTAAGTAATATTTTACTTAAGGATTACTCTATATGGGACGGTGTAGTTCAGTGGTAGAGTGCATGCTTAGCATGCCTAAGATCCTGGGTTCAATCCTTAGGCCCTCCATTTAAATAAAAAAATAAACGTAATTACCCCCCCGCAAAAGAATTACTCTAAGTTTAATATGGAGGATTTTTATAAATTTGTTTTTATTCATGTAGATTAAAATATGTTTATATATAATGAGAATAGGTCATTAGAGATGAGAAAGTTTTAACTAGACATAAAAGATTTGAGGTGAAAGGGTTTAGTATCTTCCCACATTGTCCACCTGTCAACATGGGTGATGAAACAATGATTTGTTTTAATTTAATTTTTTTTTTTTAAGTATAGTCAGTTTACAGTGTGGTGTCAAAGTCTGGCATGATGTTCAGTCGTACACATACATACATATGTTCCTTTTCAAATTTTTCATTATAGGTTACTATAAGATACTGAATATAGTTCCCTGTGTTACACAGTATATATTTGTTTATCTATTTTATACGTAGTAGTTAGTATCTGCAAATCTCGAAATCTCAATTTATACCCCTTGGTAATCATAAGTTTGTTTTCTATGTCTCTGGATCTGTGTCTGTTTGGAAACAATGATTTATTTTTTTCTCTAGAAAAGATATTTCTGAGAAAGAAGAAAAGTGGCTTAGAAATCCATTCTTCACATTTTAATTTCTTTTAAGTTTTCCTAAAATGTATCTTTCCAAGTGTTTTGAAATAAATTTTAAAATACAGGGATTTGTTCTTTCAGAGTAATTGTTGATTTAATATTTCATCATATTTTTAATAAAACAAGGATACTATTTACTCGCTGTTCAGTTAATAAATATGTAGTGATCAAGACCTCAGATTATGCTGAAATATTTTGAATAGCTTTAGGAAATAGTAGCTTGAGAGTCAGAGCAGTATATTGTTATTAGAAACAAACTCTTTTTGAGCACTTAGGTTTTGGACACTATGCTAGGCACTTTAAATATGTGGTTTCATTTGTTTCTTTTATCCCTGTAAGTTAAGTATTAAGTTTGTTTTAACCATGTAAGTTAAGTACTAAGTTTGTTTTATGTGTAGGGAATTTGGGCTCATTGAAGTTAAATAACTCATTCAAGGCCATGTACCTAATATAAAGAAGGTAGCATTAGATCCCAGGTTGTATACAAAGCCCGTGTTCTTTTTGTATCATGTTATCTCCCATTTTAGGTGATCTGATGATTGCCTTGTAAGTAAATTTGTGCTATTAATCTTTACTTAATACTTATTATTATTACTTTTTAAATTTTGACATATTGTATTGAATATAGCTTAAAATACCTTTGAGTTGTGTCTCATACCATTTCCATATGAAAAAAATTACCGTCTTAATCTTCCATCTCATTTATTTGTTTATATCTCTTTTAGCTTCTGCTTACTCTTTAAATATATGACATGTATTTTATTAATTTATTAAAATTCCATTCTATTTATTGTCAAACATGCTAATAAATTATAGCACTGAAGGAACTTAATAGAAAAAAATTTTATTTTTTATATTACTGCTTTAACTGAACCTAAATATTGACATCAGAAACAAAACACATTAAAAGAATTAAAGAAGTGAAAAATGCAGTGGTTTATTTGATATTTCTAGTTTAGGCTGAAGATATATAATCTGGTGTACATTGTTAAATATGTTCCATTACTGTCATTGAAAATATACCTTATGCATTTGTAGACAGTTCATTTTTTTGGTCCAGATATTTTAAAAGGCATATAGAAAAATAACTCATTTTAAAGCATTTAAAAGGGCTTTATAAATAATTAGCTATTCTTTAGATCAGAAATTAAGGCTTTAAAGGTTAATAAAAGTATTATTTCCAAAAATCTGCATTTTTGAAAATATCAAAATGGTAATCAGCTTATTTGGTGTGGTCTTTAATGAAATGATTCTTTAAAAATTTTATTTCTATTCCAAATATACTCATTTGAATCCTAATTTTTAAAGCTAAAAAGTTTAAAAAGATAAGAAATAAGTAATATTACACTCATGCATAGTTATGAAAGAGCATTTGAATATCTTTTAAAAGTATGCTAGTGTAAGAGATCAGAGATTAGTAGTGTGTTTGGACTTTTTATCTTGTGTTCAGTGTGTACTTTTGTCAGTCTTGTCTTCCACCTTACATCCATCATTTTTTTTTTCTGCTTTCTAATGGAGATGCTTAAACTTGAGGTAATGTGTTTTTGGAAGGCTTTGAATAATAGTAATACTTCTAATATAGCACCTTCTTTCATCGTATGGCAAATTTTGTGTTTCAAGGCAATATAAGAACTTCAAAGATATACTCATTTTTGTTTTATTAACCAAGCAAACTTTTAACCATCTTTAAAATAATTATTTGCTAAGAGTAGTAGAATTTGAGGACAATAATTATAATCCTAAAGCACTAGCAGGATGTTTGCTTGAAATATCATTCTTTAATTCTTTTGTAATTTATAGTTTTCTAGTAAAATTTGATGTTAAATTCAATAACATGGCTTCAAGGGAATGCAGGCTATTTTATAGGATCTTATATACTGTTTTCATGGGAACAAATATTTGTTAACTTCTAGGATATAGAGTCACTCATCCCTTTAGTGAGTATTTTTTGAATGCCTGAGTGCCAGCAACTATTTTAGGTGTGGGGAGTACAAGAGTGAATTAAACAGAGTGCCTGCTCTCATAAAGCTTATCTTCCTTTAGCCAAATAATATGTAAGTAAACCAAATCATGATAGAAAGTCGGTTCATGCAAAGTGCTATAAAGAAAAACAAAGCAAGATACAGGCAGTAGTGGGGCTGGAAGTAATATGGGACAGTTTTAGAATGATCAAGGAAGATATCCTCAACGAGGTTACATGGGAAAGAATGAAGTAAGCAAATAGTATGGTGAGTAACTGGGAGCAGCATTCTCAGGAAGAGGGAATGCAAGTGTTACAGCCTCCGGGCACAGATGAGCTTCGCCTGTTAACTAGTAAGGAGTGTCAGTGTGGCTTGAATCTTCTTTGTTTGAATTTCACCATAGTGATAACTAAATAGTGAATGTATTTATTTTCTTTGAAAATTTTGTCTTTCTTCAATCTGTATTTTTTCTTAACTAGAAACATGATACATGATCATTGTAAAAAATTAAAATGACTCATATTGTGCAGTGGAGAAAGTGAAAGTTTCCTGTAATTCACTCCCGTTTCTCCTCTTCCCCACAACTAAAATGTACCTTTAGGTATATACTCTTCCCACATCTTTCTTTTTTCCCTCTTTGAGTAAATTAAATTTAAAAAAATTCTTGCTTTTATATTTTTAAAAATATGAATTATAATTTTAAAAAATACATATTTAGTGTACAAAGGATACATTATAAAATTATGTATAAGAACATATCTAAAAGCTATAAAAATAACAAAATTGGGATATGTTTTCTTTGTTTAGTTTCTTCTGCATGTTGGAATTTATCAGCAAGATAGACATGTTACATCTTACAGACTTTAAAGTGGAATCGGTATTTTAATGAAATATACTCAAAATTTGCACTTTAGTACATACTGTTTATTATTTCTGTTTATTATGTGCGAGATACTCTAGTCATTCCTTTGATAGGATATTTACAAGTAGGGATTTAAATATAATTTCTTTTCTTGTGTGATAAGTAGGCATTTGTGTTACATGATTAAAACATAGTAATTTGAAATAGCCAGGTTGTTTTAATGTTTTTATTAATATCCATAGTGTTGCTAATAGAAAATGATTCTGAGATTCAGAGTTGTTAGATACAGCAATTTGAAGTAAACTCTTAATACCTATAACCATGTGAAGGATGCATGACCATTTTAAGACAGAAGGTGTTAGGATATACTTTAAATTGAACACAGTTAAAAAGACATGAATATTTAAACATTCCCTTTTTTGAAATATATGATATATATATATATATATATTTTTTTTTTTATACATATATTTTCCATAAAATGTAAGGCCATGAACATATCTCAGACATGCTGCCATTCCCCAAAACATTTTCAGACCTCTTTTAGTTGACTTTAAACCAGTTGGGAAAACACTCAGAAAACTAGTTTCATTAATTTATGGTTATTAAATAAGATAAACCCAAGTGTTTGATCATTCAGTTCACCTACCTTGTTTACTAGTTTGTTTCTAAAACTTATATATTCATCCATTTATAGTGGATTTGGTTTTGTCACTAGTGAGAATCTTTAAAAAGAAAAAAGGTGCCATGCATTCTGGAAGGGTTTCCAAAAGAAATAGCAAAAGATCTTTTGGCATTATTTTTATAATAAATTAGTAGCCTTCTAAGGTTTCCCCCTTGATGATGAAAGTACTCATTTGTAATATATAATATAGTAACTGCTGATGTATTTGTTAAAATTTTTAAAAAAGTTTACCATATTCATATTATAAAGTTTATTTACTAACAATGTAAACAATGAATTAGATATACAAAGTTCTTTTCAGTTGTAGGAAACCATACTTTAAAAACAGTACTTAGTCTCTGTAGTGGTTAAAACTTTCATGTATAGAAAGTTTGTATTTCCAAGATCTTTGCTTATCTTCCTCTTATATTATTTACTAAATGATCAAATCATTGTTTCAATAATAGACATTAATTTTATTTAAAAATGTTAAAATGTATTAAAGCAAATTCATGTCCAGCTATTATCCATGATCATAGTGTGATCCAGGTTAGTGAAACTACATATAATTTCTGTTTGATAACTTCTATAGACAGGTACTTTCAATTACAGTGAAAAAGATGATTCACCACCTTTAAAGGTGTTTCTGTGTTGGTTGTTTGCATTTAACATGATTTTGAAGTAAAAAGAAAAGGCTATGCTATAGAAGTTGGGAGAAAATACAGGCATGACTTGCATATCCTTTTTAAATTCAGGATTAAAGTATAGAATTTAAAGCCAGTAAATTCAAGTTTGCAGTTTGATGCTTACTTCAGACACATAAAACAGGATGTCAACTTTTCACTTACTGTATTATTAAATAAAGTTGTTCATTTTGGATAAATTTTAAAAATTAATTTTCAGTCAAAGAAGTTGTGGGGTGGCAGTAGAGGGTGGTAAGATAAAGAACCAAGTTGAAATTTCTAAGGATTATTTCAATTTAACAACAACAATGACAAAAATCTATGGAATCTTAAAACCTCTGGATGCTTTCATTTCCTTTTTCATTTTAGTTTGCTCTAATTTTTTCTTTTCTTTTTTTTCTTTTTAGGCCACAGTAAGCCAGCTGAGAAGTGAACTTGCCAAACGCCCCCAGGAAGTTGCTGTATATGTGCAGGAACTACAGAAACTTAAAGTTCAGTTAATGAGTTAACACAAAAAAATCAGGTGAGAATTTAAAAACTATATATAATGGGGAATTGATTTTGTATATCTTAAATTTTAATCTTGTGTATGTTATTTATATATTGGCACAGTACAGTGTGAGTTAAGTTTTTTTTTTTTTTTTTAATGTTACGTACATTCACAGTTACGCAACCTGTCTCCAGAACTCTTTTCATCTTGGAAAACTAAAACTATATTCATTAAACAGTATTAAACAATTCCCCATTCACTGTCTCCCCTGACCCAAACCTTTTTTACTTTCTATATCTATGAATTTACTATTCTAAGTAACTCATATGAGTGGAATCACAGTATTTGTCTTTTTGTGCCTGGTTTAGTTCACATGGGATAATGTCCTCAAGGTTCATCCATGTTGTAGCCTGTGTCAGATTCTCCTACCTTTTTAAGGATAAATAATATTACATTGTACGTGTGTTATCATATTATCTATTCATCTGTTGATGGATACTTGGATTGCTTCCTTCTTTGGGCTATTGTGAATAGCGCTGCTTTGAACATGGGTATACAAATATCTGTTTGAGACCCTGCTTTCAGTTCTTTTGGGTATATACCCAGAAGTGGAATTGCTGGATCAGATGGTAATTGTTTTCAATTTTTTGAGGATTTCACCGTACTGTTTTCTATAGTGGCTGTATCCTTTTAAATTCCTATCAGCAGTGTACAAGGATTCAACAGTTTCTCCATATCCTTGCCAAAATTTGTTATTTTCTGTGTTTGTTTTTGTTTTTGTTTTTTTTATAGTAGCCATCTTAATGAGTGTTAAGGTGGTATCTCATCATGGTTGATTTGCATTTCCCTAGTGATTAGGTTGATGAGCATCTTTTCATATGCTTGTTGGCCATATAATTTTAGTTGGGTTGTTTGTGTTTTTGTTGAGTTGTAGGAGTCCTTTATATGCTTTCGATATTAATCCCTTATTGGATACATGATTTTGCAAATATTTTCTCTCATTCTTTAGGTTGCCTTTTCACTCTGTTCATTGTGTCTTTTTGTAAAGGAAAAACACTCCTGTGTGTCTCCTCTACTCTCAGTACTGTACTGCAACTTCACATCTGACATCAGATGTGTGGGTGTTCTGTATATCAACAATTCTGCGACACCAGCTGGGTGTCCGACAGTTTAACTCAATTCTTACACTATTTACCTGGAGCTGGCATCAGATTAAGGGTGCAGTCCCACCAGACTGTGCCTGAACACCCGTACCTTCCCCACACCCCAATTCAGACACCAGTTCAAAGTCCATCTTGTTACTTGTACTTCTGAGCAACTGGCTATAAATGGGAGGTTCCCAGGCCTCTGCCTCTGGTTCAATTAATTTGCTAGAGTGACTCACAGAACTTGGGAAAACATTTTACTTATTACATGACTGGTTTGTTATAAATGACTGTAACTCAAGAACAGCCAGATGGAAGAGATGCATAGGGCAAGATACGTGGGAAAGTATATGAAGCTTCCATGCTTTCTCTGGGAGCTCTCCACACGTTCATCAACCTGAAATCTCTCAAATTTCTTTCCTTCTTTACATAGGCACAGATGATCAAATCACTGGCCATTGGTGATTAAATCAACCTTTAGCCCCCTCTTCTCTCCCTGGGGAGCAGGTAGGGCTAAAAGTTCAACCCTTCCTTCAAGTTTGGTGCCGCTAGCACCCGCCCCTATCCTTAGAGCTTTCTAAAGAATCACCTCATTATTAAAAACTCATAGGTGGCTGAAGGGGGCTTGTTATGAATAGCAAAGGATATCTTTATTGCTCTTATCACATAGGAAATTCCTAGGGTCTTAGGAGCCCAGTTCCAGAAATGGGGACCAGGACCAAATGTATATTTTACAGTATCGCACCTTGGATGCACAGAAGTTTTAGATCTAATCCAATTTGTCTGTTTTTACTTTTCTTGCCATGTTTTTGGTGTCATATCCAAGAAATCATTGCCAAATTTTGTCATGAAGCTTTTCACCTGTTTTCTTCTAATAGTTTTGTAGTTTTAGATCTTTGATCCATTTTGGAAAAATTTTTTACAGCATAAGGTAAGGGTTCAGTTTCTTTCTTTTGTATTTGGATATCCAGTGTTCCTAGCACCAGTTGTTGAAAGGACTGTCCTTTTTTCTATTGAATGGTCTTGGCACCCTTGTTGAAAATCATTTGACCATGTGTGAGTATTTATTTCTGGGTTCTCTATTCTTATTCTGTTGGTTTAGATGTCTTTTTAAATGTCAGTACCACATTGTTTTGACTACTGTAGCTTTCAATAAGTTTTGAAATCAGGAAGTGTGAGACCTCCAACTTTGTTCTTATTCTGTATTTTTTTGTAATGTTAATATTTTCCACTTTGTTTCTTTAAAGATGAGCAACAGATAATATTTAGTTTGGAGGCAGGGCAGGCATGGTATTAATACTTTTTCCCCCCATATCTTTACTTTTTTGTTGGTGGAATAATAGGGAGTTATTAAATCTTTTTACTCAAAGGTATGGTGAATTTGTTGGCTTTGCTTTAAATAACTTGAACCTAGTATTCTGATGAAATATAACAAGGAAAAATCAAGACAGAAAGTAACATGGTAGAAGGGAAAAAGAGATGAGAATAATTGGTTGTAAATAGTAAGCTTCTTGTCACAGCCAGGTGAATGAACTTGGGAGCACATCCTCCAAGTCTTGTCAAGTTTTCAGAGACTGTAGTTCTGGCCCATGGCTTACTATAGTCTAAGAGAGACCTTGAGGTTGAACCATCCAGCTAAGCTGTTTCTGAATTCCCTGACCCTCAGAAAATGTGTGAGATAATAGATAAAATTTTCAGCTCCTAAGTTTTGGGGTGTTTGTTGCTTGTGCCCTTGCACAGTATTTCTCAAACTTCTTGATCTCAAGACTGCTTTATATTCTCAAAAGTGTCATGAACCCCGAAGAGCTTTTATTTATTTATTTTTTTGGTTGCATCTATGGACAGTTATGTCAGAAATTAAAATAAACTAAAAATATATGTTCATTATTTTATTTAGAAAACAGTAACCATTAGATATTAACATAAATAACAAAAATCTTATTAAAAATGTCTATTTTCCAATATAAAAAATAGTGGTGGTAGTTTACATTTTTTCAGTCCTCTTTAATGTCTAGCTAATACAGGACAGATGGATTCTTCTATCTGCTTTTACCTTTAATCTGTTGTGATATGGTTGAAGTGTGCATAGAAAACTTAGTTTTACACAGATGTAGTTGGAAAAGGGAGGACTAAATAGCCTTTTCAGATAATTGTAGCTATTTTTATTTGATATTGTACTGAAATTAGATAAGGTATAGTTTCTCAAAAGTTAGTTGCAGTGTAGATTCTGAAACCATATCAATGCAGTTTTTGTACTTTGTAACACTGAAATTCATTCCTCTGTCTTGCCTTTTGAATAGACCTTTCCTATGCATGATTTTTATAACATAATGCATTAGTCATGTGAAAAATACTGGTTCACTGAGTTATGCAGATTTCCCAGATATTGAACAGTTCACTGTACAGTATAAAACAAGTCACATTTGTCAACATCACCATCAATCTCAGTACAGGCTTTAAGCATAAGGAAGTGTCAAGCTCGTGGTGGTAGATACAAGTTTTCCAAAATTCTAAGCTTCATCTTGAAGCTTCAGTTTTATCATTGGCAACCAACGGGATCACTTCTATTCTTTGACATGACAGATTCTCTTCCTACCCAAGTCTGAATAATGATAGTTCGTCCGTGATTCTTTCCAGTTGAAATAGCGTTTCAAGGAAAAAAGCAACTAGCTCAATTGCATAAATGCTTTTCTATGTGACAATTACATTATTCTTTGGTATGCAGCCAAAGTGATCCATATATACTTCCTATTTTTTCACACAGTTTTTCTTTTTTCTTGTTACAAATACTGCAGCTATGAACTTTCACCATAAATCTCATGCATTTGTGCAGGAATTAAATTGTTATGTACTCTCATGTGAAATTGCTGGGCTACTGGCTACATACATACTCATATTTACTAGGTGATCCCAAACTGTTTTCCAAAGTAATTATACTAGTTTACCATTTTCTATTTCTCCATCAACACTTGGTGCTGACTGATTTTTAAAATTTAATCTTTTTATGGCTGATAAAAACCTCCCTGCCTCCCTGTCCCTCCTTTTTTCTCCTGTCAAACTCTATGTAGAAAACATCTACATACACTTTAGTTTTATCTTTGTCCCTCAATTTGATTTTTAATTTCTTTTGAGATTAGAGTTGACCTTCTGCCTCTTGGAAGTTGGCCAGATGTGTACATGCAGCAGATGTTTATGATCAGTGTAGTTTGTTACGTATTTCTGAAACATCAAACCGTTAATATTTATGAAACAAACATCATATATATATTATATATATATATATTCACACATGCCTACATACGTGCACACACACTGTTAAAGGAAGTACTCTGTCTATTTTATGAGCACTACAGGGAATCAAGATGGTTTAGTGTGGTAAAAATAGAATTTTTTATTAGGGGATAAGAGGATTTTCTACTAATCTTAATAATCTTTACAGAAGTGTAATACTTGACAATTTTTTTTCAAAGTGTTTTCTTGCTTAGGATTTTTTTCACCAGTTAGAGCAGGAGCAAGCATAGAGGTGCATCTATCTATCGCTCGCTCTCTTTTTTTTTTTTTTTTTTTGAATTTTTGCCTTCTGCCTCCCTCACCACTCCTCACCCTTTGTCCTTGATAAATCATAATTGTTGACAGTGGTGATATCCAAGTGTTGTAAATTTGGAAATCTCTATGCTTGGTCTTTTGAAGGCTATTACATGAAATGCCTTGGCAGCTTTTGTGGGTCATAGGCAGCATCAGGGTGGATAGATTACATTTTAAAATATAATGAATGGGAAAAATAGTTGCTTTTATGTTAATGTCAAGTTCTCAGCATTAAGTCAGTGTTTTTTTAATTACTGACTTGGAAAACTTAAAAACGAGAGGAATATTGAGGGAGCCTCCTTCTTAGTTTCTAATAAGAATCATATTCTGACATTTAAACAATTCTGCAGCTTAGTTTAACTATTTCTGTATGATTCTGAACAAAATCATATGTTTATTTAAAGCTACTAATGTGATTAACATGGGTCACTGTAAGAGACTGACTGTTTTCTGGGTTACACCTCTTATCCATTTTCCATTCTTCATTGCTCTCCACTTTCCAACGGTCCCAGTATTAAGGTGCTCATAGGCCAGAGCGAGAGCCAGATGTGGCAAGTAGTTGTATCGCTGTGTATTACCACTGTGTTGCCAAGTGGTATACTGACATGAACAGAATAGTACAGTGGTCAAAAGCCCGTTTAAATCTCAGCTTTGCCACTAACTGGTTGTGACACACAACCTCTTAAAGTGTGTTTCCTCTTCTGCTAAGAAGTACTGTTATATCCATTTGCCTCTTAGGATTGATGTGAGTATTGAATACATTAATAGATGTTAAAGTGCTTAGACTAGTGTCTGGCTTTTAGAAAGCACCTCAATGAATATTTGTTGTCACTGTTTTTATTTGGAAGTTTTGTGATGCCGAGTTGGATCAAGACCACGGTGGATGTTTTCCTATCTTACTGACTAGTAAGTCAGGAAAGGCGTTTGTAGAAGACAACTTTATTTAGCTTAGTCTTTAGGGATGCTAAGGAGCGTATCATGTGGCAGAGGGGTTAATGGCATTTCATTTTAGAGATAGATATATCTATAGAAGGCATGGGAACATGTAAGAGCACAAAATACAAGATGTTGGAGAGCTACAAATAGTTAATTTGTTCTTTCTCACAAAGCTGTTTTGAGGAACAAATGAGATCCCTGAAACTACTCTGTAAGCTCTCAAGCTATAAAAAATACCATTCTTTTTGCATTTCTTCTCATTACCTGGCTAGTAACAAGTGGATAATAGAGCCTAATACAGGGAAATTGTCTCTGTAAGAAAATACGTTGAAAGAACAATTGGTGAGGAAATCAAAAGAGGACTGGACATTCAGAAGGAAAGACTTCTGCCTACTCAAATGATAATTGTTATAAACCAATCTTAACATTCATTTTATATTTTAAATTTGAATAGTATAAGTTTGGAGGAGCATGAATTGACTCACTGAGTGTCTGAATTGTGTTGTGGAAAGTTTATTGGACTTAGAATCATAATACGTGTCTCTGCCACCTGGCCAAGTCATATCAAGCTTTTGACTTTAGCTTCTTCATCCATACAATGGGGATGATAATGTCTATCTCATTTTTTGTTGTAAGGATTGATATAGAGAAGAGAATGTGCAATTATTGATTTCCTTAATGGATTCTACTGCATTAAAAAATCAATCTTCAAAAACCATGTTTTCACTATACTTTTTGCTTCAGATTCTATGGGAAGATGATAATGAGAATGAAAAGTTTGTCATACTAAATTCAGTTAGCCTTTTGCATGTAAAAATTACATCATGTGAGTGTACTAGTTTCTTTTGAAAAGAAAGTAAGTGATTTAGGTTCTTTTAAAATTTAATTAGCTCTCATCTGTGCAGTAAAGCAGGAAGATTTTGATTAATTTTTTAGGCAAGTGAATTTTAAACAGTCAATGGTTGTTATGTATTTTTTGCTTCTTAAAGAGTGGAGCTGTCTGAGGGATTATGTGTAGAACTAGTGGGATTACTTGGTTACTTTAAGCCTATGGGGAAGAAGACTTACTACCTCATTACTAGCCTTAATTTTAGTAGCATTAAAAAAAATTATATCCCACCCAAGTTCTCAGTATTAGTGTGGTTGCATTCATAAAATTTAGTAACTTGGACTTTTCTTCAAAAAGATACAAGATATCTATAATGATCAACGAATAGATTTAGCTTACGAATTCTAAAATAAATGTTATCTTCTTAAAAGTAGAAAATTATGTCAAGAAAGATGTGGAGTTACTAACAAGACACAAATGTTTATATAAAAGAAGAATTTTCCTAATATACAGATTGACTCAAAATTACTATTTTTTTCTCTAGTCTTTTGGCTCTGTCTCTTTTTTTCTGTTTCTGTTGGTTGGTCAAGACACATCGCTGCTAATTTTGCCCAGAATTTATGGTTGTTCTTTTTACTTTGTCTCCCATCTTCTCTTTGTTATATATATACTTATATCATCTTTCTGACATTGCTTTTTCTATAGTATATTCCTACTTGGTAATTTATATTAACGAACTTCTCAGACTGGTGTTCAAGAATCATTACTGCTGCCTGCCTTTCCCACTTTGGTACCTAGACTTATTACTCCCCTCGAGGTAATAAATAGCATTTGTTATTTTCCCTCATGCAACTTGTTTGTTCCTTTGTGACTTTATCTATTTATGTCTTCTTGTATAGAGCAGATAGCATGAGTCATGTCTACCTATTGCTTAACTCCTCTCACCACTTTACCAAGTTAAAAGTTTATTTTCATGTGATTTTTAACTTACTAGTTAGTCCCACTCAACTTTACTCATTTTATTTAAGACTATATACTCAAGAAATTTAACACAGCTTTTCTATTAATCCATTTTTGCCTATGCATTATGTTTCAACTTTGTTAGAAAAGTTTTTTTTTTTGATATGCGTGTTTCATTTAGATTAGTCTGTTTAAAGGTCAGAGGCTTTGCTAGTCCTCCACTACATCTGTAGTATCCCCTTCTAGCACACTGCATATAAAAAGTGAGCATTATAAATGTCCATGATTGACTCATCAGGTGCTCACCGTGGCTTCTTATCCTGGCTATCTTTGTTACAGAATTGAGTTAAAATTCTAATCCATACCTTATGTGTACATATGATGACTTAAAAATGTTCAATATTAATTGTAACAACCCCACTAAGACCAGACTTTGACATTTGATTAGGCTGACTGATCCAGATCTTTGATTGGAGGTGTCAGTTTTTATACTTTATACTTGATAGTACTGAGTAAAATAACAAAACATGAGATAGGTTAGTGAAATTTTTAGATCACTGTTTTTACATACCTAGAAAGAACTTTGAATTACTCCTAAAAATAGTGTTTGTTAAGAAGAGCAAAAACTAGGAATCAGTAGAATCAGGCATACTACAGCAGTGAATGGTATTGTTATGCTAAAACTCTTACCAACTATGAAATTGTAAAGCCAGAAATCAGAATTGCTGAGGTATATTGTTATGTAAAACAATTTTTGATGATAGAGGAGTAGTTTTAATTTTTAACTCAAATGAGAGAATGTAAATATTTTGCATACCTTAAAGAGTCTAGTTAGTAGATTTTAGTGTTTTCATTTTATGTCAAAATTTTGTTAGTAGTTCTTATTACACTAGTACTAAGAGCTTAGTCAAGTGGACCAATAATAAAATCATAAGTTAGTATGTAATGATTTAATTCTTGGTTGGATATTTTCACTGTTTTTATATTGTAATAATGACTAAAACATTTAGTACGAAATGATACTGCTCTAAAGATTGTTTGAATAATTAGAATAATTGAAAGTATTAGGAAAAGAAATACATTGTTAAATTGATATTTCAGGACTTGACTGAAAAGTTGCAGAAGAAAGAACTGGACTATACTCAGAGGAGAAACACAATGAAGAATGTGTGAGTAAAAAGAATATACAAGCAAGCCTTCCTCCAAAGACTTAGATTATCAACAGCTTCAGTCAAGGTTATCTGCATCTGAAACGTCTCTGCAGAGAATACAGGCAGAACTAGGTGAAAAGGGAGAAGCTACTCAAAAGCTCAAGGAAGAACTGTCAGAAGTGGAGACCAAATACCAGCATCTTAAGGCAGAATTTAAACAAACTTTTAATGAATGTTCGTTCATCTAGCACAAAGGGAATGGGTTGCGTCCCGTCCCAATGGTGGAGACCCCTTTCTTTGCGCTCCTGCACTCTGTCTGTCCCTGTCCCTCCTGGACACTCTGTGGAGTCCCATCCCTGAGGTGGGTGTCTCCATTTGTTTACCCGCTGCAATAAGTCCCTGTCCCTCCTGGACTGTCTGTGGTTTCCCATGCCTGAGGTGTGGTCTCCCCTTCATTGACCCCCTGAAGTCTGTCTGTCCCTGTTCTCTTTGACCCTCTGTGGAGTCCTGTCCCTGAGGTGGGGTCTCCCCTTCATTGCCCCCCTGCATTCTGTCTATCCCTGTCCCTCCTGGACCCTGTGTGGCGTCCCATCCCTGAGGGGGAGTCTCCCTTTCACTGCCCCCCTGCTCTCTGTCTGTCCCTGTCCCTACTGGACCCTCTGTGGGGTCACTGAGTTTGGGGTCTCCTCTTCATTGCCCCCCTGCACATCATCAGTCCCTGTCCCTCCAGGACTGTCTCTGGTTTCCCATCCCTGAGGTGGGGTCTCCCCTTCATTGCGCCCTGAACTCTGTCCCTGTCCCTCGTGGATCCTTTGTGGGGTCCCATACCTGAGGTGGGGTCTCCCCTTCATTGCCCCCCTGCACTGTCTGTCACTGTCCTCCTGGACACTCTGGGGTTCCCATCCCTGAGGTGAGGTCTCCCCTTCATTGCGCCCCTGAACTCTGTCCCTGTCCCTCGTGGATCCTTTGTGGGGTCCCATCCCTGAGGTGAGGTCTCCCCTTCATTGCCCCCCTGCACTCTGTCTGTCCCTGTCACTCCTCGACCCTTTGTGGGGTCTCTGAGTTGGGGTCTCCCCTTCATTGTCTCTGTGCACTCCATCTATCCCTGCACCTCCTGTACACTCTGTGGAGTCCTGTCCCTGAGGTGAGGGTCTCCCTTTCATTGCCCCAATGCACTTAGTCTGTCCCTGTCCCTACTGGACCCTCTGTGGAGTCGAATCCCAATGGTGGGTTCTCCTCTTCGTTATCCCATTGCACTCTGTCTGTCCCTGACCTCCTGGACCCTCTGTGGGGACCCAGAGTTGGGGTCTCCCCTTCATTGCCCCCCTGCACTCTGTATGTCCCTGTCCCTCCTGGACCCTCTGTGGGGTCCCATCCCTGAGTTTGGGGTCTCCCTTTCATTGCCCCCCTGCACTCTCTGTGTCCCTGTCCTCCTGGAACACTCAGGGGTCCCTTCCATGAGGTGGGGTCTCCCCTTCATTGCCCCCCTGTTTCTGTCTGTCCGTGTCCCTCCTGGACCCTCTGTGGGGACCCATCCCTGAGGTGGGATCTCCCCTTCATTGCACCCCTGCACTCTGTCTGTCCCTGTCCCTCCTGGTCCCTCTGTGGGGTCCCAGAGGTGGGGTCTCCCCTTCTTTGCCCCACTGCACTCTGTCCATGTCCTCCTCAAACTTCTGTGGGGTTCCCATCCCTGAGATGCGGTCTCCCCTTCATTGCCCCCCTGCACTCTGACTGTCCCTGTCCCTTCTGCACCCTCTTGGGGTCCCTGAGGTGGGCTCTCCCCTTCCTTGTCCCCCTGCACTCTGTATGTCCCTGTCCTCCTAGACACTCTGTGGGGTCCCGTCCCTGAGGTGGGGTCTCCCCTTCATTGCCTGCCTGCACTGTGTGTCCCTGTCCTCCTGAACCCTCTGTGGGGTCCCGTTCCTGAGGTGGGTGTCTCCCTTTCATTGCCCCCTTAAACTCTGTCTGTCCATGTCCTCCTTGACCCTCTGTAGGTTCCCATCCCTGAGGTGGGGTCTCCCCTTCGTTGCCCCCCTGCACTCTGTGTTTCCCTGTCCCTCCTCGACCCTCTGTGGCCTCCTCCGCTTCCTCAAATAGGTAGATAGTTAGATAGACAAAGTAACCCCCTCCTTCAACAGACAGAAAAATTAAAAGAAACACTAGCCTACTCCTATGCCTCATCTAGATAGACAGATATATAGATAGAGAGAGTGAGAGATACATAGATAGGCAGGCAAGGAGAGTGACATGCTAGGCGCCTCCTCCTCCGTTAGATAAACAGACACACACATAGACTAGCCTCTCCCTTCCTCCAATAGATAGGCAGTCAGGCAGGCAGTCAGACAGACACACTGACACACTAGAGGCGGGGTGCGGTCTGGGGACGGGGTCGGCGTCACCGACAGGGGACACGGGTGCCCCTGACGAGCCAGAGGATTTTCTCCCATGTCCCTAGCGGCCTGGCCTGGGGGCGATCTCCGCTCCCCCAGGTTCACCGGACTGAAGCCTTTGAAGTCAGCCTGCTCCTGGGAGCGGGCGTGGTGCTGTCGGGGGAAGAGGTCGGCCGCAGAGGCGGAGGCAGCCCAGCAGCAAAGGGGGATCCCTCGGCGAGTTGCTCTTTTTCTTCCCATCTACCCGTCTCCTGGCCTCGGGGCGGCCTCTGCTACCCCAGATTTAATTCTCCTTGTCAGCCAGGTACTGGGAGGCAGTCGAGGTGAGCTCAGGGGAGAGGGACCTCGCCGGGAGCAGACTGCCTCGAGGGAGCCAATCAGTTTGCTCCCATCTCCACAAGGGCCTGGCCTAGGGGCGGCCTCTCCTGCCCCAGGTTCCCGGTATGCATGTTTGCAGGTCAGCCTGCGCCCGGGAGGAGGGCTCGCGCTCATGGCCTGCCCCACCGAGCCAGTGTACTTCCTCCCATGGTAGTCAGTCACTACTTCTCCCTATGCTTTATTTCTATTTTAAAATAACTTACTGAGATATAAGTGATATTTAACAATGCACATATTTAAAGGGTACAGTTGGACAGCTTTTGACATAGGAATAGACTCGGAAAACCGTCACCACAATCAAGGTAATGAACACACGAATCGTCCCTAGCAGTCTCCTCATGCTCTCTTCCAGCCCACCCCTCCTGTCCCCACCACCTCATCCCCTGGCAATCACTGAGCTGTTTCTTGTTGCTATGCACTGGTTTACATTTCCTAAAAGTAAACGGAATTACACACCGTATCTCTTTTTGTTTGGTTTCTTTCTCTTGATGAAATGTTTTCTGAAAGCAATTCTTGTTGTAGCCTATAATGTATTCCTTTTAAATTGCTGAATAATATTCTGTCTCAGAGTTTGTGCACTTACCTGTCGATGGACATTTGGATTGCTTCCAATTTGGGGTTATTACAAATAAAGCCACTATGCTTATTTGTGTAAAAGTTTTTCTATGGACATGTGTTTTCTATTGCCTTAGATAAATGCCAAAGAGTGGAATGACTGGGTGACAGAGTTTATATGTTCATACGGGTTCTAAGTTTAATTTTTAAGAAACTACCTGAGGTTCAAAACAAATGCTGTCATTGTACATCTGCACCAGCAACGTAAGAGGGTTCCAGCTGCTCCACATCCTTAACAGCACCTGATAGGGTCTTTTAAATTTTATCGTCTCTACTAGTGGTGTCTCATTGTAGTTTTAATTTTCATTTTCTAACTGACTGCTGATGTTGAGCTTTTCGTGTGCTCATTTGCCATCCATATGTCTTCTTTAGTGGAGTATCTGTTCACATCTTCTGTCCATTTTTATGGTTGGTTGTTTTCGCAGTAGTTTTTGTGAGCTCTTTATGTATTATGTACACTAGTCTGCTTTCTTTCTAAAACTAAGGACTATTTCAAATCTGGGGGAAATTACAGATAATACTATAAAAATCCTATACACTTGTCACACATATTGAATGCATGATAACATGTTCTTATATTTGCTTTGGGTTTTATTTTTTAAAATAAAATCTCACCGATAAGGGACATTGGAAGCCCTTTTCTTATCCCTCTCTAATTCTCTTCTCTTCCTCCTCAAAAGTAAACATTAATCTGAACTTGGTGTGTATCTATGGCTTTGTTCTTTTACTACACACACGCACACGCACACGCACACACTCATGCAGACACTCACATACATACACCTAGAGTTAACAATGCGTTAATCATCCTTAAGCTTTCTTGCTTTTGGACTTTCTACTGGTGCAATCCTACTGTATATATTCTATGTGATTCCTGTTGTTTATATCATGTTGTTGAAATTTATCCACTTTGATTCAGGTAGCTATGGATCACTTGATTGCAGATTTCCATAATGATAACCAACATTTATTTTTCTTAGTAGTAACGATGGACATTTTGGTTATTTTCACATTTCTTGTGTTATCAACAGCACTGCTAGAACCTTCTGTGTATGCTTTCTGGAGCATGTTTGTCAGCGCTGCCCTAGAAACAGGGTGGATGGGTCAGGGAGTGTGCTCACGCTCCACTTTACCAGACTAGGTAACACCTAACTGCTTGAACAGATTTGCAATTTCACCAGCAGCGATGACAGTTTCTATTGATTCACATTCTCTCCAGTACTTGGTGTGGTCAGGCTTTATGTTTTTGCCGATCCGGGAGGTGTTGAGGTGGTATCTCAAGATCTCTTATTGACAATGTGTCCAACCTAGGTAAATCCTCTCCACTGTCTTCTGGATCCTGTTGCTACTATCAGTTCTTTTGTAGATGATCTGTTTCATTCCTTGAGATCCTATACAATCTTCTCTCTCCTTTTGCTGTTCTGCAGTGCCACTACGATATATCTATACGTGGAGAGGATTTTCTAAAGTTTATACTGAAAGTTCATTCAGCTTCCTGGATCTGAACATTGGTGTCCCTCAGTAATTCTGGAAAATTCTCAGCAACCAACTCTTGAAAAACATTCCTCCTCATCCTCCATTATTTCCTTTCAAACTCCAGTTAGACATATAATTGACCTGCTCACTTGAGAATCTGCATCTCATATATATATTTAATTTATTTAAATATGCTCAATTATAAAGTGCCAATTTCTGGTGTACAGCATAAAGTTTCAGTCATACATATATTCATTTTCCTATTCTTTCACATTATAGGTGATATAAGATATTGAATATGGTTTCCTGTGCTCTACAGAAGAAATTTCCTTTTTTTAGATAGTTAATTGTACACTGTACTTGTTTTTAACTTTTTTTAATTGCATAATAGTCATTTTATGTTGTGTCAGATTCCAGTGTAGAGCACAATTTTTCAGTTATACATGAACATACATAGATTCATTGTCACATATGTTTTTCACTGCGAGCTACCCCAAGGTCTTGTGTATATTTTCCTGTGCTATTCAGTATAATCTCGTTTATCTATTCTACATTTTGAAATCCCAGTCTGTCCCTTCCCACCCCCTGCCCCCTTGGCAACCACAAGTTTGTATTCTATGTCTATGAGTCTGTTTCTGGTTTGTATTTATGGTTTTTGGTTTTGTTTTTTTAGATTCCACACACGAGCAATCTCACGTGGTATTTTTCTTTCTCTTTCTGGCTTACTTCACTTAGAATGACATTCTCCAGAAACATCCATGTTGCTGCAAACGGTGTTATGTTGTCATTTTTTGTGGCTGAATAGTATTCTACTGTATAAATATACCACCTCTTCTTTATCCAGTCATCTGCTGATGGACATTTAGGCTGTTTCTATGTCTTGGCTGTTGTAAATATTGCTGCTATGAACATTGGGGTGCAGGTGTCATTGTGAAGTAGGGTTCCTTCTGGATATATGCCCAGGAGCAGGATTCCTGGGTCATATGGTAAGTCTATTCCTACTCTTTTGAGGAATCTCCATAGTGTTTTCCATAGTGGCTGCACCAAACTGCATTCCCAGAGATAGGTCATTTTTAAATTTGCAGTCTGAAAAATAATGGTGATTATACAGCAAATGAAGCTTCCTTTGAAACACTCTGAAGCATTCTCATGGAAACTTTTTATCTTTACTGTATCATTGTAAAGTAGGAAAGGGATGAGTAATTGGTGGTATCAAATGACCATTTCCTTATGCTCAGTGAACTTGGCTGTTCTCACACATTTCAGCTGTACAATTTTAGTTTTATGGTTTTCTGTGGTTCTGGTCACTGTGATGGTCTATGTGAATCCTTTACAAGTTACAATTTTCATCATCTCAAAAGAGTGTCTTTATGTGTCAATGAAGCCATTTAGTAATAAATTTCTCATGAAGAATAATATTGATTTGACAATATAACTTGGGCATAAAATATTATTTGATTTTTTGAGGAGTTGGAATGCTTTTCCTAAATTTATGTTTTCTTTAAATGTTAAAATTAATGGGCCTCATAAGTCAATGTTATTTCTCTGACTTCAAAGAAGCTATTTATTCAGGCAAGAGAACACTTTTGTGGTACTCTGTGTAATAGGAAGCACATCACTTCATTTGGTAGAGAGTGGTGATGCTAGATGACACGTCTCAATTAATAGAATGTAGTTTTTTATTATTCAATATGGCAGATTATGGAAAATGAAGAAAATTTTTCATTTGTTTTATATTTCATTCATTATAATTTTAATACCAAAATCTGACTTTAAAGAGAATAAAATAAGAGGGAAAACTATGGTTCAATTCCGTTTGTAAATGTAGACGCAAAACCCAAAATACTCTGAAATATTAACAAATCGAAATCAGCAGTGAATTAAAAAAAAAATCTTGCTTGACAAAGTGGAATTTACTCCAAAAAAATGTAAAAATGATTCAACATGCTTTGCAAACTCATTACATAAGCACATTAAAGAACTATACAATTTTATCAACAGATTTAAAATAACATTAAAGTTTTAGTCATTTGTTTCATAAGCTCTAAGTAAAAAGACTAGGAATAAACTAATGTAACATAATGAAGGGTATTTATCAAAAATCTAGATGTCCAATTGTGAATTATTAAGCAACCAAAATGTGGAACAGGACTTCAGTGCCCTCTATCATCATGATTAAATGACATGATTTTGGAAGGTCTAGCTAATGTAAAAAATAAGAAAGAGGAAATAAGTTATACTAATGTTAGAACAGAAGGATTAAATTATCTATATTTTTAGGTGGTAGGGTTGCAGGCTTGGAAAATACCATAGACCAAATTTTAAAAAAAATATTGAATAAAAATGAATTTTTCACACAAAATAAATAAAAATCAATAGCTTTAAAAATATCAATCAATAGAAATTAAATGGAAACCCACCCCACTTATAATAAAAATAAAAGCTAGAAAATAAGTAGAAATAAATTTAATAACAAAAATAAAAATAAATGAAAGCTAGAAAATAAATGGAATTGAATTTAATAATGAATTTAATAGAACACAAAGGAAGACCGCTAAACAGTCTTGTGGGAGGATGCAGAATGAGATGAGCTTAGAGATGTACAGCCTTTAGAACTTCCGGGTGAGTCTCTTGGCTATACCCTCTTGTGTCACCTGCCTCCCTACAGGTGGTCAGATGCTGTACGGTGACCTGGCCTCTTCCCACTCAGGACCACTTCCAGAGGAAGAAGAGAGCCCGTAACTTCTGGATGCTAACCTGATGAGCAAGACAGATCTTACCCCAAAGATGGCATGACTTTCCTCACATCCTTTTGGCCAGAATTGGGCCACGTGCCTACTTTTGAACCAACCTTTGGAAAAAGATTAGACAAGTTAGCATGAGTCTGGAGTAGAGTGGAGTCAGCTTTCCATGAAGAACATGGCAGAATTTGTTTCTTGAAAAAGTCTGGAATTATGCTGGTAAGCACGAAGTGAAAAGGGACTAACGGGTGAATAACAGTTACTCAACTGGAAGAACAAAAAAAGACAGACCCCTACCTTGTTCCATGTAAATAAACCCCAGAAGGTTTAAATAGCTAACTGTAAAACACACCTGTAAAAATATTAGTGGAAGACTGAAAAGAATACTCATCTAATCTTAGGACCAGGAAGGCCTTCGCAAGCGATTTAAAAAAACCACCCTCAAAGATCATAAAGGCAAATGGTGACAGATTCACTGTAGATGTTAAACATTTCTATATGGCAAAGAATATTAGAAACCATCAAATAAATGGTTGACACGGTAAAACATTTCCAATATACATGGACAAAAGTTTAAGATTGCTCCTACACGAAGAACTTCCTCAGAAAGGGAGAAAACAAAGATCTAGTTGAAAAAAATGTCAAAAGGTATGACTAGGCAAGATAAAACACAAAAAGTGGCAAAAGATTAAAATCATCAATCTCACTAGTGTCAGGAAATTTTTAATTAAAGCAAAAAAAAATCAAGTTTCTTAACAAATTTTAACAATTAAAAAAATTGATAGGGTCCAAGATGTAAAAAAGATTAGAGAAGCTGGCACTCTGTAATTTTACTGACGGGCATGTCTATTGCTACACCTTTTAGGGGAAGCAATCTGGCAGTATCTGTTAAATTCTGTGATGTTAAAATCTCATTTTTAACAATACATTTTATAAAAATTAAAAGCAATACACCAAAATATATGTCTAAAGATATTCTTGTACAGTTTTATAATAGCAAACCATAGGAAACCATTTGAATGTCCATCTATGGTGGAATTGCTGATGACACTATGGTACACACATGCTGTGGACAAGCATGTTGCTGCTAAAGGTGAAGGAGGTCTCACATGATGGTGAGAATGAAAGATGAATAAAGTAGAAGAAAGAGAAGCAACTGCAAGAAAGTGCTGACTGCAGCTTAATGGAGGGACAAAGCAGGGTGCTTATTACCTAAGGGATCTTCAGGACGGCTGAACACAAAACACTGTCTAGAACAGTCCATCAGAGGAAGGAAGATAGAACTTATTTGCTGGCACTCTTATGTCTTGTCTCCCTTTATCAAAGTTCCCCTTGAAGGTCTGGCACACCCATACTTCTGGAGAAGCCAGACCCCAAGCATCAGCTGAGTGGATAAATGGTGATGGAGCAGGAGCCTCAGAGCCTGGTCAGGCCATGCCTGTGCACCGGAGATGCTGCAGCTCCCACCATCACAGCTGCCGAAACAGAACTTGGAGGGGCTGGGCCTTACCTCATGGAGGAGTGAGGCAAAGACAGCCTGGCCTTTGGATGTGACATGGTGGCAGCTGTAGCTGAAGCAGTGGTGGCAGCAGCTGGGGATGTCCATGACCAAGGGACCAAGGGACCAAGGTACTTGGAGTCAGGAATGAACGAATGTGTTCAATAAAATGTCTCTCATCAATTTGAGTAAACCACCATCCTGTAGCTGTTCAGACTGCCTCTGCTCCAGTCTGTCTGTTACCTCTGGACAGGAGACTGCATTCTCTGGTCTTCTACCTTCTCTTTTGCGTTTCCATCTGTTGGTGTCTTTGTGTTTTATTCAGAATCTTTTCTTTTAATCTGTATTCCTAGTCACATGGTTTCTCCTTGATTGTGTCTAAACTTCTGCCAAGTCCATTAATTGAGCTTTAATGTTAATAACTTTATTTCTATTTTAGAATGTTCATTGTTTTTCTTTAAAATTTTCCAACATTCGGCTGGAAATTTCTACTTTTGTTCTTAATCTGCTGGAACATATTAAGAGTAGTTATTTTAAAATCTGTGACTCTAACTGGGTTTTAGACTGAGAAATTATTATTAATTTTATTAAATGTAATAATGGTCTGATAATTGGGTTGTTAGAATTATATACTAAAGTCTTTAGAGATGAAATGATTTTATGTTTAGAATTTGTTTGAAAATGCTCCCCAAAATATGTGTGTGTGTTTAATTGTTAAAGATGAATAATTTATACACAGGGGTTCATTATACTATTCTTTCTTTGATGTATGCTTAAAAATTTTCAAAATAAAAAAAAGTTTTTAAAAAGTTTGATTCTGATGACTCCATTTTTGGGGGGAGTTCTTAAGAGATTGTTCTCTTTTCTCTTGCCTTTCTTGGCTTACATTCCTTTACTTTGGTCTCATGGGTATTTGGAATTTGCATTTGCGGATCAAATGCTGTGTATGACAAGTAGTAGGAGTAATCTGAGGTCTAGTCTGCTGTTATCTTCCCCGAGGAAGGATTTGTGCTTTTTCTTGGCTGTCAGCTGGAACATTCACCACAATCCAGTTTTACACATGACTTGAAGCTGGGATTCAGTCCCTCTGAGAGATGAATAACATCTCTGTCACCCTTATTCCTAGGATGTAGCCCTTCGTGGCCCCCACCTGGAGTGTAGGTGGCCTGTGACTCTCTCCTGCCCTTTGGCTGGTACTGGGCTCCAGGTTTTAGCTCCTCCACTGAAAGGCTGCCAGGGGCTCTTGCCCCCTCTTGTTCTCTCTTAACTGCCTTTTTTTTTTTTTGCAATTGGTAAACATCTCTGGGAAGACTGGGTTCACCACCCTTGTCCTTCCTTTAGCTCCCAAATCCTTCCTTGTTAATTCCTTGTTGGCTGGTTTTATCTTCCGTGCCTCCAGGCAAATTCTTTCTTTCTTTTTTAATATTTTCTCACTGTTCTAGCTGCTCTCTTAGAAGACTGGGCTAACTTCTCCAGTTCACCGCTGCCATAGGCCATGTGTTTTCTCTCTTCGCTCCTCCTCCTTTGATGGGTCTCATTCTCATTTTTCTAATCTCTCCTGCTTAAGGTTCTTGAAGGCTGCCCGGAGGGGGCTCCTGGTTCCGTTTATGAATGGAACACTGCTCTAGTCATCCTCAGAGCTGTTGATGCCAACAAAGCTCTTTGTGGCCCAACCACATGAATCCAGAGTGTTTGCGCTTCTTTTGCACAAAGACCATGAATCCCCTGCTAGGCATGGGTAGCTGAATTGACTGCACTTGAAGACCGAGGATGTGGCTGCCTGTGCTGGGGTTCCTTGAGTTGAGGGGCTTGACTGAGAACCCTGAACTCAACCCAGAACACTGAGGGAGTGGGCTGCTCTTCACGGGTAACTCTCTCCGGCACAAATCACATTTCTTTCAGGAGCAAGCTTTTTGGATGCCTTGAAGGGATGTTGCATGAATTAAGAGTATTTCAAACTTCCTCGCAGATGTAGAACTTCTGGGATTCAAAGAAAAAGAAAGGGCAGGGAAGAGGGAGGCCAGGGGAAGGGGCTATTTGCCCACTTACTGTCCTCGGAAGCATCAGCAGATCCAGGGCTGAGACATCCAGTGGCTCCCTGAAGGGTGACCACAGCTCCTGCTACCTGGGCCTGGAAGGGTTTATCAGGCAGGAACACCTGGGAAGGAGGGTGGGCTGCAGAGTTTTCCGGTTGTGCTTTTGGCCTGAAGCATGGCTGGTCTTGAACTAAACATGCTTTTTTTTTTTTAACCCTTCATTGAGAGAGAAGCTCATTTACAAAAAAAATAAATTAAAATTAAAATTAAAATTGGAAAAAGTTAGCATAACCCCATCCAGGCACCACACAGGGGTATGTGAAGCCCAGTTAAATAACGGAAGCCCTGTAGCATTCTGTCTTCATCCCTAATCCCCACCACTGCACCCACCTCACCCCCAACATTGATGATGTGTGTGCTGTGCTGAGCTTCAATGTGCAGGCACTGCTCACAGTGTTTTACATGAATTAATTAATTTAATCTCAAAACAATCTCTCTCATCTCTATTTTATAGATGGGGAAACTAAGACAAAAACTAATAACTTCTCCAGCAAGTGATGGAAGTGGGATTCAAACCCAGGCCACTTGGTTCCAGAGTCTGTGCATTTTTGCTAACCTCTCCTGGGCCTGAGCTCAGAGCCACCCTGCGGCTGTGCCCCATCCTCACTGCTGGCAGTCCTGTGCCTTGAGGCAGAGGAATCAGGGCCGTGCCCCAGACTGATGCCTCCTTTAGAAGCAGTTGTCCACTTGGGGTGCCCCTCACCTGTCTCTGCTTCTGAGTTGAGTCTCATGTAATCTGGCTGCCACAGACAAGTCACCTCAAATCTCAGAGACCTAGAGTTTTTCCAGGTTTGCAACCACAATGGTTATGGGGTAGGATTTCTTTAAAAAGCTTCAGCTAAGTAGATTTCTGATTCATACAGATTACTTTATTGCTCTGCTCTGGTTCTGGCTGATAACAGGAAATGCCTCTGTAAGGTCTGTTTCCACCGGCTTTATCCTTACTCTCAGTAGAGGCAGAACTCCAAATGGTGCCAACTCAAACAATTCCAAATTTGTGTTTGCTTTGAGCACTGAAACACAGCACACAGATTTTCATCACTCGCAGTCATACATAAGTAGGTAAAGAAATCACGCAAGAAGTCTGTGTTAAATACATCACAGTTCTTTCACTGAACAAATGAAAAGGGCATGATCCTTTCATGATCAGGTGAGTGGTGAATTTCCTGCAGGTGGTCTGGGTAGAAATGTCAGGAGGCCTTATCAACCCCTACCTCAGAGACAAGATGAGAATGACCACAGTGACCAGTGGCAGAGCCAAGCTGTGACCAAGGTGTCTGGGCCACAGGTCTCCAGGAGATCATATTGGCCATGGTGTCCATGAAGTACATGGACACCATGGTGAGCAGCCCTTGAGTCAACCCTCTGGAGCCTGGGGTGAGGATGCCTGAGGAAGGGTCTTGAATGAGGAGCTGACTGAGTCCCTTGACCTCAGACCCTGAGAAGCTACTCCAAGAACACACTGTGGCTTTTCCCCTCTCCCTTCCTGCACATGACCAGAAGCCATTAACCAGGGTGGCTGTGCCCAGGAGAAAGGGAGGCCCAGCTTGTCAGGGAGCAACTGATGTGGTCTCCGAGCTGATGAGTCTACTCCAGGACTGGGACTTAATGGAAGGTGGGAAGGTCAGGGGATAAATGGAATTTCAACCCATGTCCATTTCCCAGGAGATCCAGTGGCTCTGGAAACCCATCCTGTGTTCACTTTCCTAGCTCCTGAATGTACAGTTAGGGTAAAGTTTTCATCATGATAAGTGAAGTATAACCTTTAAAAACTGTGAATCACTATGGTACACACCTGAAACTTACAGAATGTTATGTCTACTGTGCCTCAATAATTTAGAAAAAAGAGAAACATACTCAATGATTGGCTGCATCCTCCACCTTGGTTCCCTCACTGAGGGACAGAGGGCCTCTCTGCCAGAAATGGTCAAGTGGAGCGACCTGGAACCACCCTCTGGGTAAAACCAAAGTCAGCACAGCACCTCTGGGAGAACCACAGTGCTGCAAGGTGCAGCGGTGGGGGGGGGCTCCACATCCTCTCTTGTTTATTGACCCATCAGAGGACAGAGACTTCTTGGAGAATAACAGTAAAGTTATTATAAATCAATTCTAACTGGCGTTATTCATCATGATGTGGTCTCTTTACTGGAGAAAAAGCACCATAGCCCTTGGTGCCTGGTACATACCTTCCATTCTGGCTAATGCTTCTCCTTTATTCAAATACATAAAAGCAGCAGAAATAACATGCTTTCATTAGGCAGGAAAGCAACTCTCCCTCACTGTCTCAGGGCCATTTCACTGGAAAACTAAAAACTACCCTTTCAAAACTCCCTTGCAATGAGGATTCTGGGGGTAAGTTAAGTTCTATTGAGATTCATTAGAGCAAGGTTTGGCCTAGTATGGCCCACGGACCAAATCTGGTGGGCCCTCTGTTTTTGTGGACAGGACCATAGAATATTAATTCATTTGCAAATTATCCATGCTGCTTTGGCACTATAATGTCCTGGTTGGGTAGCTGTGAGAGAGACTCTACTGTCCAGAGAGCCAAAAATATTTCCTAATTCTTTCCAGGAAAGGTTAGCAGACCCTTAGTCTAGAGAAGGATTGGCAAGGCAAGGTTGAGGCTGGGTGCCCTTCCTGTGGGTTCTGTCTCTGTTGCTTTCTCCTCCAAGTGTGTCCCCAGTGTCCATCCTCTGATTTCCTGAGCATGAGGAAAGTCCCACCTTGATGTTTTTGGGCACAGCCCCAATGGCTCTGAACTTTGCCTAGTGTGGCTCCAGCAATGAACTCAGAGACAGTAATTCCCCAACTGGGCTGGTCCATATTGTTCCAAAAGTCATTCCAAGAACCCCAGCCTAAAACCTGTTCCTTCAATAGTTTTTAAAACACTGAATTCTGAGTATTAAACCTTCTCTTGATCAAGTACCTAGAACTTTTTTGGTTTCCTAAGCTGAACACTGATGGCTACATACTTGCATCAGTTATGGGCAATTAAACCAACACATGGTTCTTCATTTGTATCAGCCAGTTATGATATATAACGTAAGTGTGTGTGTGTATAGATTTAGAGACAAAGACATCACAGGTTTTTGATTTAATAAATTAAAAGGCAAAGACTAACCGTATCTCACATTCCAAACAAGTTAGGCCGAAACCCCCCCCGGCAGTAGATTGGAAATTTCAAGAGGCCCAGCTGTGCTGGTCTCCGCAGGGCTGGCCACAGACGGTTTGGTTCTGCCATGGCCTGAGCTCCCCATTTCCCAGGTATGGAAAGGTCCCTGAAGAGACACCTTCCTGCCTTTTTGCTGTGTGCTCCATCTAATCGCCACGGCCTGTTGCACAAGAGTGGAGGTGGGTGAATAGGGACAATGCTCTGTTATGCAACTCAGCTTCTTCATTAGCTCCCCTCTGATGAGATGAAGGCTTGGTGCGCTTAATTAGGAGATTTCAGGCCTGAAGGAACGTTGGCTCCACACAGAAAAGAGCTGGTGGTGACAAGCTGGAAGTCAGTCAGGGCCAGATAACATCATGGCTTCCAGCATAGGTAGACCATCAGTTATACCCTTTGTGAAGATGACCTCAGTTTGTTTTCACATTACCCTGGTGCATGGCTAGGTTTGGGCTGCACCCCAGAACCAAGGCACAGTCTCCTGATGCTCTGCAGAATCTCCAGTGCAGCCAAGCTGTGCTCTCCAATTTGAGTCAGAGGACAGATGCCCTGTTCCCCAAGCCCTACCTTGCTCAATCATTTGGTGATGGACGGAGAGACTTCAGAATCTTGGGGACACATTTATTCAATAATTGTGCAAAAAATATAAAGCTCAAGAGTTTAAGTTTCTTTGTTTTTCTTCCCTTTCTTTCTCTTTCATCCTATATTCCCATTCAATCTCCAACTTTCCTTCACAGCTTTAGGGGAGAAATGAACAAATTCCTCAAAGGTCATCACTAGAATAAGAAAAAAAAAAAGACTAGTTCCTGGAAATAGGAATGGCAGGTTGACCCTAGTTCATCAGCACAGAATCTCTAAACCAAATTCCAGTGCTTCCACTTTGAAAAACATAATAGTAATGTACTCTGTGCTGACTTGGAAATGAAATCTGTATTTAGCATATTCCAGAAAAGAGATTCTGGAAGAGACTCTTGCCCACCTGGGACACATCCGGGCCTCTGACCAGACACGGCTTTCAAGAGAGAGAAAAAAGTGAGAGTAAGACTCCAAATGCCTGTCGTGGTCGGAAGGTAACTGACACACAAGGGCAGCGCGATGGCAGCCACCTTCCCTGTGATTTCCCTGCACGTCACAAGCAGAGCTACAAAGTGAAAGCCTTTCCCCAAGGAACAGGGAGGGGACCCGGGAAGCCCTGAAAGTGGAGGAAGCCGCAGACGGGCAGTATGAGAACAACTGTTCCTAAACAGTCCACCGTCATTTCTCTCGTGGTCTCTGCGAGGGCTTTCTGGCTGTTTGAATTTTTAATTTTCATAAGGTGCTTTCAAACAGAAGGCCAGAGGGCCAGTAGGGCAGAATAAACATTAAACATCTCGCTTTGTTTGGCGCACTGTGTGTAAAATGTCACATCTTGTACTTGGCTTTTAAGATGTAATTATCCAGCTGGTTTTCCAGAGACACTGTCTCAATCCAGGTAACGTTATGCAAACTCATGGTTGTGAACAGGAACTGAACTCTTTTGAGGATGAGGTTTTCGTTCAGTTCAGAGAATCTGAAAACACGTTTGTTTGGCTTCCTTGTGCTACTCTGGCATGGATGGTAACTGCCCTGTGTAGAAAATGCAAATTGTTCAGACTGGTTGGTTGGAATGGCTCCAGCCCTGCCTCCTGCTGCTCAGGGAAGGTGAAAAGAAACTGGGGTGTAGAGCTTTCCGGATTCACTTATTCACAAACATTTACTGGGTGCCTACTGTGGGCAGGGCAAACTCCAAAGTCTAGTGTTTCCTTGGTTTTTGTTGCAGGAAAAGCGCTGCGGTCACCCTCCACGCTGACCCGCCTCGGCCACGCCACTCCATCAGGCACGATGGGAAGAGCGTGCTGTACACTACGGTTTTCTATGAAACTCCACGCGTGGAGCTTGGATTCCCAAGGGGAGGAAGGATGCCACAGGGGCATGGGATGAGGGGGTCAGTGTTCCCACCCCCATTTTATAGAGGGAGGGGTCACTGGATGGGAAGCAACTGGCTTAGCTACTCCTGGCCCACCAGTCCATATCCAGTAAGGTAACAAGTCACACAAATAATAAGCAACTGAACACCTGAAATATTACTTCTTTCATTTGTTTTGTTTTGTACACATACACGACACACACGTGCCCCACTCACACATACCTAACAGACACCAACAGCCATTGCACGTGCACACATGCCACATACACAGCAAGAATTACAACTAAATGAACTGCTTTTCTTTATACTCCCTCCAACAGATATGAAGGTAAATGTGACTTTTAAAAAAACACTCTGGAACTAAATTGGTAAAGGACAGTTCAGTTCTGCACAAAATCCGCTGGTAAGACACTACACGTGATGTCATTTTTTAAGGAAATCCTGAAACTGTTTTCTTTCAAAACATGATCCAAATAAACATGGAATGTTTATCACAGAGTCTGAGAGATTTCAGTTCATTATGATGTTCTAGGAAGATTCAGCTTGACTACTGCTTTAGTTTTGTGCATGCTTTTACAGCATTCCTTTCATCCCTCCCTCTTCCTCCTCCTCACTCCTCCTCCCCCTTCCCTTTCTTAGTTCGCATGTACCTCTCTGGTGGTGGGTTTACCCAAAGCCCTTGTTTGGGGGCTGGGCAGACTGCATCTGGTAAAGATGATCACACCATTGTCTATGCCATCCTACAAGCTCCCCTGACAATGCAGTGCTGACTTCCTCCCCCGGGAGCTGAGGTGGAATACCGCCCCTTAAACCCAGGGGGACACTTGTATGTGCCTCGACCAAGAGATGCACGCAAATTGGCGCTGTAGGACTTTCTTGGCTGGGCCATAAAAGTAGTATGGCTTCTTCTGAGCTTCTCTGGGGTGCTTGTCCTTGGATAGCAGCCACCTTGCCAGGAGGAATCCAAGCCATATGGAGAGGTCACATGTAGGCATTCCAGCCAGGAGCCAACAGCCAGCACAAACTGCCAGATTTATGAAGGATGGCCTTGAGGTGGTCCTGCCCCACTTCACATCCCCTACAGAGTCCAGATGCCATGGGGCAGAGACCAACCACCCTGCTGCTCTCTGTCCAATTTGTGACCTACAGGACCAGGAAAGGTAACGAATGACTGTTGCTGTAAACCATGACATTTCTCAGTGTTTCTTAGGCGCCAACAGACAACTAACATAGGGGCCTCTGGACCCCAGCCCAGGGAATGAGCTGCATTGGTGGTAAATCTCTGAGATCATGGAGTGCATGCCCAGCCCTATTCCCAGTTTCCCCTTTTATAAACATATCTTTTTATACCCCTTCACTGTCCTATGATGAAATTCACACATAACACATCTTGTGTAGATATGTGCTGTACGTGTATAAGTATGCATCTTCACATGGATATACTTAAGTATCTAGCCACAGTGAAACCCAGCAGAACCTTGTGGGGCCCTCCCGGGTACAAACGTCCTTCCATGTCCCCCATTTCTTGTTTTCAGGAAAAAGTTTAAGCCTCCTAGAGTTTCCTTGGATTCCGAATGGCAGATTCAAACAGTTACTAACTGGAGGAGCGAGGGGATGCAGAAACACAGAAAAGGCAGCCAAGAAACAGTAGTGCAGCGACGGGGCAAGGTCCTACTTCCTCCTCAAGGGGTAAGAGATCTCATAACAACCTGATGCAGGTCTCTGAGTTCTTCTGTGGGAAATACGGCCCCACCCAGGTAGAGGACAGGAACCTCATGCTGAGCATAAGCACTTGGACCCTAGACTGGCTGTAACCAGAAGGCTGATGATTGAGATTCCTGGACCACCACCCTATTACCTCCCCACCAACCAATCAGAGGAAGCTCACGCAGCCTGCAGACCTCTCCCCAAATTTTGCCTATAAAACTTCCCCTAAAACCATCAGGGAGTTCAAGTCTTTAAAGCATGAGCCACCCCATTCTCCTTGCATGGCCCTGCAATAAAACTTCCTCTGCTCCAAGCTCTGATGTGTCAGTTTGTTTGGCCTCACTGTGCATCGGGCACACAAGCTTGGGTTCAACAGTAACAGTATGGAGAAGTAAAAAGAAAATAATTCCTAATAAAATACCACGAGTTTCAATCTAAGATTGTTTCTTCTGCAAAGCAGAATATGTGCTCGTAAAATTCACTATGTGATGGAATTTTGTGTGTAGTAACTGCTTATGGGGAAAGTAATGGTTGCAATAGAATATTCAACATCTGTGTGACCTTATAATTAACTCATTACACAATAAGTGAGGAACCTTACTGACATAGTGCTGCAGTGTGAAGCATCTTAAATTCTTCATAAATAAAGGAATACAAAACAGTTTGCCATTTACCTTGACAAGCACGTGAGGTTTGGTGGGTGGGTGTGGCTTTTGGAGAAAGGGGCTTTGGAAGGGCCATGTCATTCACAGGATGAAATGCCACCGTTCTAGGGTGGGTGGCCATGGCTCATCCTCATTCTGTGTCTTCTCACTGGCTCAAAGCCAAAATTCTATTGCACTCAGCATTAGAGTTGTCCCCTTCCATTCACTGCAAGTGATTTCTGGTCACACTTAGTGGAGCTGATTACCATAGTATCATTATTTTGTGTTCCTTATCTCACTTTATCTTATTGTATTTTATTTTTGCTCTCAGTGCCGTTTTCCTCTTGCTGTACAACGTGGATTCCTGTGGGTGTGATTCTCTTGCAATAACACGTATCTCCGTGTCTTACCAAATATTTTATTACTTCAAGCTTCTCCTCAATATTCAAGGCTGTCCTTTATCATTCATACTTGGGTTTGTATAGCCAAAATGCTTTCTCGTGTTTGAGTTTCTGTCATGGATACTTCTATCATGAAATTCTGATGCTCGGGGACCGGCATCACACATACTTGACAGGTGTGGCCCACGGGTGATGGGGCTTGAGGTGTTAGCTCTCAGAAGGCAACGGCTTTGAGCTGGGTAGAGGGCACCCATCACCTACACCTCTTGGTGTATAGCTGCACAGAGCTAACCCACCTCATGGAAAGTGGCTTTTTTTTTTTCTTTGGTTTTGTTTTTATGAGGTGGTCTTATTCTCCAATTTATCTGTTGGGTACTGTGATGGGTGGCCATAAATTATTGGCCACCCCCTTAGAGCCCATTTCCCTTCCCCTGGAATCTGGGCTGGGCCTGAGATTTCTCTGAGCCATTGAGTGCTTGGTGTTCTGGGTCTGCCAAGGCTGGGCTATTCCAGGCTTAGGACATTGTGTCTTCAAGTCCACCCACAGCTCTGGGAGATGCCCAGGCACCAGGGTATGTGGAGGGTAACAAGGCCCTCCTGCCCACATAAAGCTAAGCTACCCGCTGACCAGTCACTGCTGCTCCATGCACCACCTGAGGTGCCCCAGCTCGGTCAGGCCTCCAGCATCTACAGTCAACAGCACTCTGCAGGCTGGAAAAGCCACACTGCTCATTCCAGTCCACTTGCAGAACTGTGATCAACGATAAACAGTTTTTGTTGTTTGAAAAGGTACTATTTTTTAGGATGGTTTGTTGCATAGAAATGGAAAACTGAAGCATGTGAACAAATTCACTCCTTAACAACATGCATCATGGCCAAAGACACGGGGCGACCTCACTCCAAGACAAGGAGGTGACAGAGATCTTTGTACCCACTTACAGTGAACAAGGCTGGATTTGAGAGAAGAAAGCCAATATTCAGCTGAAAATTTTTGTCTCTATAATTGGCACTTTGAAATAACCACCCCTTTCTCACGGAACCACTCTAGATGCCCCGCCCACAGATGCAAACTCACGATGCAGGTGCTGCTCCTGGGACTCAAACACCACACGTGGTTTTGTCATTAGGAATGCGATTTTCTAAAACAATGAACCATGCCTGGCAAAGTTCCAGACAAAATAGAGAAAAATCTCCTCTTAATTTACACCATAGATACATTCTTGGAAATGTCAGTGTTTTCATCCTGTGTAATAATATCCCTTGTATTTACGTATAAAGATTTAGATGAAAGGTTCAGATAATTATAAATGGATTTTTCCATCTGTGTGAACATCTGAGTGGGCATTCAAACTTCATGTGAGAGCAGGAGAAGTTAGTTACTTTGTGGGGTGTTCAGCATCCCTATTCTCTTCCTACCAAATGCCAGAGGCAGCCCTCAGTTATCATGACAACCAAGCCAACCCAGAGTCTTACTCTGTGAGGGCTGAATTACCGCACTGCACTGATTGGGAAGGAGTGGAATCAGGAAAATTGGAACAGGGACGTATGAACAGAGGCAATTAAACTGGGGGCCTCAAGTCCCTAAAGGCCACCATATCTTCTTGGAAAGTTGTGTAGGAAAGAGTTAAACATAGAAAGGTCTGCTTGCAAGGCTGACCCTCAGTTGACTCCAAGGGAACTTGGACTTTGGAAGGGATCCCCTCGTTCCTTAAATGATGAAAGTCTCTCCATGTTCCTAGCCTGTTTGTGCAAACAATGGGATTTATGTAAGACCTGTTTTCCTTCTGGGACTCTGACGTTTTGTTATGTGCTAGACAGAAGGTGGTTTGATGGGAAGCCCCCAGTAAAAAGCCCTGGGCACTGAGCCTCCGATTCCCTGGGATACAGCATTCCCATATGTCCTCACGGTTCGTCGGTGGAGGAGTTGAGTGCATCCTGTGTGACTTCACGGGGAGGGGGCTCTCAGAGGCCTGTGCGTGGTTTCCTCCAGACTTTCTCCATGTGCCTTTTTCCTTGGTTGGTTTTGATTCCCATCCCTCTGAGGCAGTCACAGCACTGGGCACAGCTGACATGTCTAGTCCTGGGAGGTGAACTGGGCGTGGTCGTGGGGAGCCCTGGCACAATGGTAGAAGGAGCCCTTCTCCCCGCTGAAGAGGTTAGTTCCCCTCTGCCTGAAGACTTGCAGTGGGCCTTCCTCTGGACAGGGCCTGAAGATAGTGCTGATTGTCCTCAGGACCCACCCCCATCGCCACTCTCTGCTTCTGGACCTATAACTGAACTCAAGTCCCAGCAGGCCCTAATGGGTGAGGTGCAAAGTTTACCCACAGAGAGGTGTGGTCTGCTTCTGGAAAACTGGTGACTTCCCTACTTTGTATCTACAGAATCCTTGGGAATATGTGTAGGAGTGGATCTTAAGGGGGTGGTATCAAGGTGGAAGGAATATCAGGCTGGCTGAGCCTGAATGTATTGATACAGCCTCTTTAAGATGAGATTCTGGATTCACTGTCTCAGCTTGATGCGTTAGAAGGGACCCCTCCAGTTTGTCTGGCTGAAATATGGGTGTTAGAGATTCTTCCAGTAAAGACACAGGAGCATCACAGAAAAAGCCTGAGTCACTGTGAACAGATTATTGGTAGAAACCTGGTCTTAAAGGATATTACTGCTGAGGGCAAGGAAGGAAGTGAGGAAGTTGGAGTCTGGAGGAAGGCACACACTTGTTATAACATAGCAGGAAGTTCAGTGACATTGAGCCCTGCAGTTAATGGAAAACAGAACTCACAAGCAATGAACTTGAAGACACAGTTAAGGAGATTTCCAAGCAAAGGGTTGGAGGTGTTGCTTGGTGTCTTATTACTGCTTAGAGTAAAATGTGATAGAAGAGAGGTGAATTGAAGGAAGAAGACTTGATGGTTTGGAAAACTCAGCCTCTGCAGATAACGGATGATCCTAAAAGACAGAAATGGATGCCCAAACCATGGCATGGAGAAAAGGCTGATTATGTGACTACCACTCTGCTGAAATCCTGAAAGTTCTTAAAAGTACAGAAGTTTTTAGCCACATAAATGACTCTTCTAAGAGATTAAGATCTGGTTTGACTGATAAGGTCAAGAGGGCCTGGGGAAACTTAAGAACATTTTTCCTCAGCCCTCTCAGCAGAGGCCAAAGTTAGAGAAGGAATTATTTGGAAAACATTGGTGGATATATCTTAAGTGAAACTCAGTGAAAATATGCTCAAGGCCTACAAGTGTCTCAAAAACTAAGTTATAGCAGCAGAAACACTGCCACCTTGAACTGAATGGAACATAGATGGTATAAATTGGCAG
Source organism: Camelus bactrianus (assembly GCF_048773025.1). Classification (NCBI taxonomy): domain Eukaryota; kingdom Metazoa; phylum Chordata; class Mammalia; order Artiodactyla; family Camelidae; genus Camelus; species Camelus bactrianus. Next base: position 92,314,352 of record NC_133546.1, read on the forward strand.
AAAAGTTGGGACTGGGCAAAACACCAGGGGTTGTTTCACTTGTTTATTGTTGTATAACAAGCAACCTCAAAACTTAATGACTTACAAGACATGGAAGCAATCTAAATGTCCATTGATAGGTGACTGGATAAAGAAGATGTAGTATATTTATACAATGGAATACTACTCAGTCATAAAAAAGAATAAAACAGTACCATTAGCAGCAACATGAATATCGTTATTCTAAATGAAGTAAGCTAGAAAGAGAAAGAGGTATCGCTCATATGTGGAATCTAAAAAAAAAAAATAGAAGATGCCAACAAACTCATCTACAACATAGAAACAGACTCACAGACATGGTAAATGATCTTATGGTTACTGGGGGAAAGAAGGTGGGAAAGGATAAGTTTGGGAGTTTGAGATTTGCCAATGATAACCATAATAGATAAAAATAGATAAAAACCAAATCTCTTCTGTATAGCACAGGGAACTATTTTAAGTATCTTGTAATAACCTTTAATGAAAAAGAATATGAAAACAAATACACATATGTATGTGCATGACTGGGACACTGTGCTGTACACCAGAAATGGACACACTGTAACTGACTATACTTCAGTTAAAAAAAACTTAATGGCTTAAACTCATGATGGGTCTGAAATTTGGAGTGGTTTTGACTGGGATGGTTCACCTCTACTCCACCTGGCTGGGGCTGGAAGACTCATTTGCAAGATGCTTCTTCCTTCCACATCTAGTGACTTAGTACTGCTCTTTGCCACCTAAGTGTCCCTGCTCCCCCTCCATGTGACAGCTCAACCCTCAGGGCCTCTCGGTGGAGTTTGGACTCCTCAGAGCATGGCGGTCTCAGGATAGCCCTATTTCTTCCATGGTGGGTGGCTTCCAGGGAGCAGGAAGCAGAAGCCGCCAGGCCAGCTAAGGACCTTTCTGCTATATTCTACTGGGCTAAGCAGTCTGAAGGCTGGTCTGACCATTCCTTTGAGGAGAACTTGAGAACTGGAGAATATTTTTGGAGTCACATTTGGAAAATACAGTCTACTGTGGAGTCCCCTGAGAAAAATTCTCTTTTCAGTAGTAGGAGTATACTCAGGTTTTGGGAATTTGGTAATGTGGTTAAAATATGAAATAACTTGAGTAGTAGCTCAGACACATGAGATTTTCCATTCTATAAACACACACAGAATCAGGGTGGTAATAGGGAGTGTGGACATATCCACAAGGGCTTTGTGCAACAAACCCAAAGAGGCATCCTTGACTGCAACAACTAGTGGAATAATCCCCTGCCAGCCACCTGAGTATCCGGTCACCCATCAGGCTGGCGAGTTGCTGGAAATGTTCCAAAAGACCTCTGGTGCTGTGTTTCCACAGGCAGAGGTGGGAAGGAAGCAGATAATGACAACTGATCCCTCACTTTATTTTACCGATGAGCACGTTTATGGATTTATGGTCATGCCATGGCTATTTACATTACCCAGAGCAACTCCCATAAGTGGAGAAGATTCTTTGAAATCCCTGCACCTCTTATCACAGTGACTATCATGTTATATCCCATCCAATGTCTTTCTTTTTTTTGCACATAAGGACTGATGATTTGTAAAGTGTCCTGATAAACCAAAGGGATACTCATTCATTCTGAGAAAGACTATCATGTCTCTTTGTTGTGCCAACACGCACATCAGCTACCAGCAGTTGTGTGATATGGCACCGTACTTGGTTCTACTCAATCCAGATAGTTTACATTTGCTCCCTGCCAGGAAACGTGGGCTAGTATTATTTGCTACCAGAAGCCCCATGAAAGTTTCCATATTAAATATTACCTTATATATTAATTATTAATAAATCAAATAGAACATATGTTTATACCATAAATCAACTCCAACTTGAACTGATTTTAAAATATACACTAGATCAGCGGTCATCTGATGTCATGATTTGTTACACTTTTTATGACAGGGATTTTTGGGAGCCAAATTTTTGAGCCTCTTGGGTCTATGAAATAGGTCATCTTTTATTAGGTTCTGTGATCATAAACAGTCTGATGGCTCATGGAATTAATAAGAGTGGACTGAGTAAAAATAGCCTACATAAACAGGAAGAAGGAAGCTGATAGAAATGTCCTGGACCTCACAGAAAGACCTGTTCCAGTGGCTACAGCTGAATAACAAACACTCCAGACTTAGTGGCTTGAAACACCAACAATACTTTATTTTGATCATGAAGCTGCTTCCTGGGGGAAGCCAAGCCAGGACAGTCATCATTGGAGAATCATGCAGATAGCCAATTAAATGTGTCCTGGAGCATTCAGTAAACTCAGCAGTAGGATAAAAGCATCGATAGAGACAGGGCCATGAGGAAGACACTCAGCCAGCAATTACCACATACCTTAGATTTTCGCATTCATATTCAATTTTTCTTGTAAGAGCACCTATGTTTACAAGGCTGTGGCTTCCATTTTGACAGCTCAGAAATTGATCACCGTATTCTATCTGGGTTCTTGAATGGAATGAGTGGAGATCTTGACCTCTGCCCCAAACAGCACAATGATATAGCATCTATGAGGCCAAGGGTCTGCTGCTGGAGATGTTTGGAGAAGTGTGTGTGTGCGTGCTTGCATGCCTGCCTGCCTGCCTGCCTGCCTGCCTGCCTGTGTACAATTCTGTCCAGAGAACTCAAGCTTGGAAATGACCCTAATTTGGTGAGGTCAATAAATTCATGCAATACTAAACCACAGAATAATTGGGTATGTTGGGAGAAAGTTGATTCTGATATCAAGAAGCATGTCATGAAATCGAAAATCCTCAAAGAAACATTAGTGTAAAGAAAAAAAAAATTTTTTTAAGAGCACGAAAACAAATGAGGCAGGAAATGTAGGAGGCTGATAATGGGTTAAGAGGGTGCGTGAAATAAGAAAGCATGTGTCCAGGGTCAAACCCAAATTACAGGTGATGACTCTGCTGCCCTCCCTAGTCTTTACTTCTGTCTTCCCAGTACGGGTTTATAAAAATGAATCCCTGTTAACAAAGTCAAACAAAAATTAAATTGTTGATTATCATCATCTTCTACCCTAAAGCAATTTAAGATAGACGGCCTTCTAAGTCATGTTGTAACTGAAGAAGAAACGCAGCCGGGCTTTGGACTTGCAGAGCGAGCCTTGGCAGCCAGGGCAATGAGTGGAGGAGATAACTGTTTTCTACACATTCAGACAGAAATCATGTGCTTGTGAATCCACCGTGAAAAGCAGGGAAGGGAAGTCATTTGCTCAACGCGAGTGTGTGAATCACTGCCCAGGACAAGGCCAGACCAGACCCGGGCACCCGTGTAGATCTTTATAGAAAACCACACTGAAGGAAAAGTCAGTGGTTTCACCCATTAAGGAGGGGAGCTAACAGCAGCAGGGACTGGTGTGCACGTGTCAGCAAAGCAGACCTGAGTTATGAGCTGTCCCAAGGGCATCTTAGTACCAGAAGATCTTTGATTATTTGTCCAGCATGTATTTAGCTCTCTGAGGGGAAGGCAAAGGAAGGGTCCTCTGCTGGCACCCTCAGTTCCTCCTCCTATGATATCCAGAACAATTCTGCTCGGCTTGAGACTTGCATCCACCTTCAAGCTCCACATTCTCACTGTTGGTTCCTCTACACACTCACCACCCCCACCCCAGGAGCTGCTGAGAACAGTCCCCTTACAAACAAATGCCCTCTGCCCTTCCTAAGAGGACCTGTGGCAATCCTGTTCTCCCCATCTCTTCATCTTGGATGATGCTTTGGCACCTGATTGGTACCCAAGAAAGTTCTCTGAATGCCCAAGCTAATAGACAATGATATAAGACTTAAACTTACTGGGGAGTGTATAGCTCAGGGGTAGAGTGCATGCTTAACATGCATGAGGTCGTGGGTTCAATCCCTAGTACCTTCATTACAAATAAATATAAAATACCTAATTACCTCCCCCCTAAAAAATTTTAAAAATGAAAATAAATAAACTTAGTAAGGACCTCATGGGTCCAGTTGGGATGTATTTTCTGCTGATAGAAGACAGCAATGAATAAAATAGATTCTAGAATCCTCATGAAAATGAGATGTGTGTAAGAAAGATGATAAATGCTGGAGACGCTGTGGAGAAAAGGGAACCCTCCTACACAGCTGGTGGGAATGCAGTTTGGTGCAGCCACTGTGGGAAACAGGAGGGAGATTCTTCAAAAGACTAGGAACAGACTTACCATATGACCCAGGAATCCCACTCCTGGGCATATGTCCAAAAGGAACCCTACTTCAAAAAGACACCTGCACCCCAATGTTCATAGCAGCAATATTTACAATAGCCCAGACGTAGAAACAGCCTAAATGTCCATTGGCAGATGACTGGATAAAGAAGATGTGGTATATTTATACAATGGAATACTATTCAGCCATAAAAATGACAACATAATGCCATTTGCAACAACATGGATGTCCCTGGAGAATGTCATTCTAAGCGAAATAAGCCAGGAAGAGAAGGAAAAATACCATATGAGATTGTTCATATGTGGAATCTAAAAAAAACCAAAATGAAGATAAATACAAAACAGAAACAGACTCATAGACATAGAATACAAACTTGTGGTTGCCAGTGGGGAGGGGAGTGGAAAGGGACAGAATGGGATTTCAAAATTTGTACATACTGACAGGCATATGTAGAATAGATAAACAAGATTATGCTGTATAGCACAGGGAAATATAAACAAGATCTTATGGTAGCTCACGGCAAAAAAAAAAATGTGACAATGAATATATGTATGTCCATGTATAACTGAAAAATTGTGCTCTACACTGGAATTTGACACAACATTGTAAAATGACTATAACTCAATAAAAAAAAGTTAAAAAAAATGGATTTGGGGGATAAGTGAATCACTGTATAATTCTAAAGCATTTAAGGCCATGAGACTCAGAGCCATGGTGTGGGAGGAGTTTGATGATGATATTTTGTTTATGCACTTTTATTTTAACTCTACAATACTACAGCAGGAATTAAAGATATAACAAGAGAGAATGGATGATATTTGGTGACCAAGAGGCTCAGTTACCCCGAAATATTTACTTTTTCTGGGTTTCATTGGTACCCGTTGGTACCAGAATTTCCTGCTTTGGCTCTTGAAGGTTTCAGGTACATTACACGAGAGGGTCCACTTGAAATTATCATCTGTCATCAGTGTGGAAGCATGAAAATAATTTCCCCTGAGTAGCGGGTGGAGGGTGGCTCAGGGAAGGGTAGAGAAAGCGAGAGGCTGGGAAGAGGGAGGGAGGTGCCCGCAGCCCCGGGGAACTTGCAGAAAGACTGAGCACTGGGCATGGGGCACAGGCACTCAGCCTGTTGTGTGGAGAGTGAAGGCGAAGTAATGGGAGGAGGAGAGAGTTGTTAAGTGGAAAGAAAGGTGGGGAGGGATGGGGAGGAGTCCAGCCCAGACACACTGTTAATGTTTTAAAACACCTGGAGTGGTGCATTGGAGAGACCCCTGCATGGAAGGACAGGGTAAGAGGGCTGGGAGAAGAGTTGGTCTAGTTCAGCCAAGGGGTCATCACATACTTGTGTCACCTGCCTGCACATTGGGTGTCAGTAGCACCGTGTGCTGAATGTGAAGTATAAGAAATTGTAAGGATGCATTCTTATTCTTGAAAATTTTGTCCACAGTCAATACTAATTAATATAGTTGCTTTTGTTGCCCAGAGTAGCCAAGGTTCTAGGAATAAATGTATATGCATATGTGTGTGTATGTGAAGATGGTGGGTGGTATGTTGGTGACATACCAGGGTGAACTTGACTTTACAATACCAAGGGGCAACCTTGCCAGCTGAACACCCCTGTGATTGCAACTCCATTTGGACATGGGGCCATGCCAACCAGGGATGTGAGAGTGTCTTTAGTGTGTCCCTCTGGGAGGCCCGTGCCTCCACAGGGGTCCTACCTGTGCCGTGTCATCTTAGGGGTGCAGAGGAAATATGGAGAGGTTTTGGACCCAATCCTTGCTCTGTGGCCGAGAGGCCTGGGGCAGTGGTGGGACACCCCAAGCCTCAGATTTCTCTTCTGTCAAGTGGAGGTAACGGTGTCCCCTCTGCAGGGTCCTGGTGTCCCCTCTGCAGGGTCCTGTTGGGCCACAGGTATGAATTACCAATTATGCCCACCATGTTGGGGGTGCTTTGTGACTGTAAGCCAGGGGAGGCTGATAATTCCTTTGCTTTCTCATCCTTCATTTCTAGTTTTCAAGCAATTAAAGGGGCCAAGATTTTATTTATAAATGTTACAAATAATTTGTAATTATTAGGATTCAAGAGTCACAGGAAAGATGAACATTCCTAAACTGAGTTTCCCTTTTAAAACGCACACGCACACACATTTTGTCAGACAAGTAGCACGTTCCCAGCGTAAAGATCCAAGCAGTAGAAAAGGAAATAGAGTGAAAGCCCAGCTCTTGAAAACGCAGTCTTCAAGGTCTTCCCCTCTGCACTGATAAACATACTCAGACCATCTTTTCCCATCAGTTTTGAATCATCTAATACATACTATTTATGACTCTCTTTTTTAAAGTATACTTTGGAGATGGTTTTCTATGTTAGTCTGCACCCTCTCCCTTAGGGTTTTAGGGAGCTAAATAATATTCTATCGTATTGAAAAACTATGTTTAATTTAACCTTTTTTCCTCTTGAGAACATTTTAGTTATTTTCAATTTTGTAATATCACAGTGTTAGTGTCTCAGTATTTTTGCAGATACACAACACTAGATAACAGGCGTGGGACTGCAGGTCAGTGGAGATGCCCTTTTGTCATGCTGGATTTATTGATTTATTCTCCAGCAAACAATGTGTGAGAGTGCCTCAAATTTTTGCCAAGAATGTCTATTTTCAATGTGAAACACTTTGTCAATTGGTGGCCTATTATTTGCAATGTTTTGTTGATGAGTGGGACTGAACATTTACGACAATGCTTCCTTTCTTTTGTATTTCTCTTCTTCTTTTCTGTGACCTTGTTCATTTCATTTGCTGACTTTTCTGGGAGTTATCTTACTGTTACTGATTTGTAAGAGTTTAAAAAATATCTAAGGACATTATGCTTTTTCTGTCAATTTACCTTATATTCTTTATTTTTATGTTTTATAATTGTGCAGATGGTTTTACATTTTCTCTGGTTAAATTAATTAATTTTTCCACTTATGACTTCTTGCTTTTACACTTTTCTTAGGAAATTCTCTTCCATGTTATATTTATTTTTTCTTTTGTTTTCAAATTTGTATCTATCCATTTTGAGGGCTGTTAAAATGCCCTTTTATTTAAACACATTTATCTTACATACATCAGTCTCCTTCCGGACTTTCAAATTCTATCCTTCTGATTTGCCTTTTCTGTTTCAAAACCCACTCTTTTAATTATTATAACTATATAATGCGCTTTCATATCTGGTAGGGCAAGTCCCCCTTCTCAGAGATTTCTGCTTGGCTATGGTTATAATTATTCCTCCCATTAATATTTTAGAATTAGCTTGCCCAATTCTATTTAAAAGCTGGTTATGAGGTAGCCCAAGTATTTATTCACTGCTGAATGAATAACCACACTATGGCTCATTCACACGAGATGTCAGGCAGAAGTAAAAAAAAAAAAATTGAACTACAGATATACACGACCACTTGGCTGAATCTCAAAATAATTACACTGAGTGAAAGAAGTTAGACACAGAAGAGCACATACTGTAAGATTCCATGTATATAACTTCTAGAAGAGGCAAAACTGACCCACAGTGGAAAAACAGACAGTGCTTGCATCTCAGTGGGAGTGGGGATCAATTGGCAGGTGTTTGGGAGAACTTTTGGGGATGATGTTACTATTTCATGCTTAATATCAGTTTCTGTTACACATCTGTTTCCATTCCAAACCTTAGGATATGCTCTCTTAAGATTTGGGCATTTAATTGTGTGGGAAATTTTCTTTAAAAAACTGTAAAATATGATTGACTCTAGCTGATGATATGTCCATGAAATGTTTAGGGTGAAATGTAATGGCATCTGCAAATTTGATATGCATTAAAAAGGACAGATTGATGGGCTGATGGAGGAATGGGTAGATGGACAGTTGGTGATAAAGCAAATATGGTAAAATGTTAAGAGGAGTTGAGGTGGTGCATATATGGATGTTTGCTATAAATTTTTTAGAAGTAAATCTATGCCAATTCATTTTAGTCTCAATTTCATTAATCTCATGAACGAATATCAAACTTTTGTCTTTGATGGTCCCTGTTCACATTCCCAACTTCATCTCAAATCCCTCTTACTTTTGTCTGTTATGTTCAACTTATATTGACCTTTGCTTCATTTATACGATCTCTCTATTCAGTTCCTTGAACATGTGAAAAAAATTTCTCACCTCAGGAATTTCCACAGACTGTTCCCTATACTGGAACATTTTTTCCATTACTCTTTCCTTGACTGGCTTCTTATCAAATTCCAAGACTCAGTTTATATGTCATTTTATCTGAGATTCCTTCCTTGGCCGCTCTGTATAAGTCAGTTACCCAACTGTCCTCTAAAGTTGCACCCAGTTTCTCTAGCACTCATCATAATTTACAATTATATATTTGATTTTCTTATTGTCAGTCTCCATCACTAAACTATTAAGTTCTAAAACTGCAGGAAGGAACTATATGTCTGTTTTACTTATCAATATATACTTGGTTAATGGCAGGCATGCAATAAAAGTCTGTTGAATAAACGAAGAGAACCTTGGCTCAGTAAACACACGTCCAAATATTCCTACTGAAGTTATACCTACTGAGTACTTATTTCTATTTGGTAAAGGGAGGGGAGGAAACCGAGTAAGAACAAAGGTTAAAGCTCTTATGAATGCCCCTCTCCTAGTGGATCACATAGGTAGCAATCAATAATTTTGTCATATTGGTGTCCTTGTTCATAAATTCACAGATTTGATAGCTAGATCATAAAAGGAAAAACTTCAGCGTACCAAGCAGACAGGTGGTTATTAGCTTATAAGATATATGTCCAGACAAAGAGGTTAGTATTAAGGAAAAATGAGTACAGAAGTGGTTTCTACTGTTAAATGTAGTTACAGTATCTAAGGGAGGTGAGCACCCGCCATTCCTCTAAACTAGACAGGTGTGGGGTGCTGCCGAGTACTATGTACGCAGGGGACTTCAAAGCTGGGTACAACGTAGACGTTAAAGCAACAATGTGTCACATAAAAATAGGTAATAAATTAGATGTCAATTAATCAATTATATGCAGTTTCCCCATCCAGAATTAAACATGTCAAACGAAAGTCAGCAAACTAGATAAGTAGTAGGGCTAACATACTGCATCTTATTGACTATGTTCAATTCTGCATTGTTTATTATATATCAAAAATCTATCAAATACTATAGAAATTCTAAGTAAAAAAACTAGTAATTCATAAAACTATTATCCCATTTTCATACTAAAACAAATGCACAAGCACTTCAAATTTACTTGCTGTTAATTTCTGTAAATCTTACTAACTTCTAGACTCAAAAGGCAAAAGCTTTCAGGTTATTGCTGTTATACGCATAGCTTTTCTTAATTAAAAAATGACAAGGCATCAATAAACTGGGCTTCAAGTTAGAGAAATGTAATTTAATAGTTCTCTGGGGATTAACACATGGCTTCAAAACAACTTACAACTCTGCTTTTTCTACCATCCGGATGAGCCGACTCTCTTCAAACTGAACTATGCCTCCAGCCTGCAGCAGTTCTAAAAGGACCCTAATATTTAAAATAAACCAGTAAGAATACTTGCAATCTACTTTTATTTACTAGCTCTTTAAGAATCCATTTAGCCACACAAACCGTATCTTTTTTTGGTCTTATAACTTGCTGATTTTTCAGCGTGTCTTTCACGTACACAAGGGATTGTTAGACCGCCATTATAAAGTGATCATATTGTATTTAAGTCTGGTAAAAAGATACAACAGTTCTATTTTTCCAACATGGAGGGAATGCCAGTGTTTGCAAACAAAGCCTTATTAGAACATCTAATTGACCCTCCCCACTAAGCTAAAAATGTCCATACATATTCTTTCAAGAAGCAAATTTTTGTCTAATGCTTTTACGGCTTATGATTCTTCAAAATCTGTGGCCTACAGGTAGTGTCCATGTTCACATGTTAATTTTTCTACCTAAACATGGGGTTTCTCCTACTACAGCATATGCACAACCGCCAAAGGGCCAAACAACCGCAATGTGCACCAGTGGTTAAATGGATAAACCAGATAAGGTATAGAAACATCATGGGGTATTATTCATACTTAAAAGGGAATGAAATTCTGACATACGCTACACATTGATATATCTTAAAACCATTATGCTAAGTGAAATAAATGAGTCACTAAAGCACAAATGCTGTACGATTCCACTTATATGAGGCACACAAAGTAGTCAAATTCACAGAGACAGAAAGTTACGTGATAGTTACCAGGGGGTTGGGAAGTGGGTAACTGGGGAGTTACAGCTTAATGGGTACAGTTTCAGTTTGGGAAGATAATGTTCTGGAGATGGAGGTGGTGATGGCTGAACAACAATGAGAATATATTTCATGAGAACTGTACACTAAAAATGCTTCAAATGACAAATTTTATGATATATATATTTGACCACAATAAAAAAATGAACAAAAATATTGGGATTCTTATAATTAATCTTTATCACACCAAGTAGCTGCATTTAAAAGGTGACCAAGATTTTGAGATTGAGACATCAATATTTTTAAATCAACCTCAAAATATAATAGAATCACTACATTGTCCTTAGAGTAGCATGAGAAAGCTCTCTCCTGTATTTAAGTTCAAGATCCAGAGTAACACAACCCTTCTCAGAACCCAGGAAAACATTTAACAAACTATTTTTCAAACATAGATAATTTGATTACTTTCAAGTGAAAAAAATTTTAAAGACATAAAAGAAATAAAACCTCCCAACTTTACACTTCAGAACCCTAACTTAATCCACTCTGAGTACTGTAATGTACCGTCGAGGGGAGCAAGGCTGCGGTGAGCCCGCCTGCTGGAAGCCTATCCCCACGCCGCTGCTGAGGCCGTCTTAACCAGCTGCCTGCAGCCCACTGCTGCCTTTTCAGGGACTTTGTACGCCAGCTGTCAAATGCAGGCATTGATAAAGATCGAATTATATAAACTTACACAAATAAATTAAGTTAATAAGAAAGATAATTAATACCTGAAGCCAGTCCTCCCTCTTTATTGTCCTGCATTTGACTGTGCGCGCTCTCAAGGTCCGTGACTGTGCCGTATCTGTGCTGGAAGCACCGCGTAAGAGGTGGTGCGCATCTCTTCCCCACTCCACGCGCACTGTGATGGCGCAGCGGTAGATCGCGATCAGCTGTGGTGGGAGTCCTAATGCCATGGAAACTGGCAAATGCTGTAAATCAGGGCTTGTGACATTTTTAAAGGGTTGTAAAACAAATAAAGAACATGTGACAGAGACCATATTTGGCCCATAAAGCCTAAAATATTTACTCTCTGGCCCTTTATAGAAAAAGTGTCCCTATTCCTGGTTAAGAAATTAACAGGGATAGTAAGACAATCAAACTCAAAAGTGTGCATGTCGGAGTCATTACTTTTAAATAGCACAAAAAAAATTAAGGAATTTTTTTTCCAATATTCAAAAGCTGTTACACGATTCAGCAAAGAAGTCCCGTGACTGATGAATGAGGGAACTTGGGACATGCTTTCACAGGTGCACTTTCATCTCATTCACTTACAAAAATGAACGTATCACCCAACATCCATATCAGAACGAACCAGTTGTCAAACTTTTATTAGCAAACCACTAGAAAATATTCAAATAAACCGCGTGAACAAATTCTGACACATAACAAACAGTACAAGAGAAAGTGCAGGATTAGAAAGCAAAGAACTGGGTTCTCATCTTAGCTGTGACCTGGAGCAATTTACTGCATCGGTTTTCTTTCTACATTTCTAAAATCGGTGTGGGAAAAGCCCCAGATAATCCCAAAGAGGATTCCCAACAACAGATTATTACTGTACTATGATTACTTTTAAAGGTCTGGCATCTACATTTAGGCTTGGTTTTAACTTGTTTTATTCAGTTAGTTACATGAAGCTTTTATCATGTTTTACCATGCATAACATGCTTCACTTTTCCTGCCGATAGAAAAAATTGGGGCACAACGAGGGCTCCATCTTACTATTTGCATTCAATGTAATTAAAGAGACAATCAAAATTTTCGCAGCTGTTCTCTTCCCTAAGACAGTCTGCAGCTGTCAGGGAGCCACAGGTGTGCAGAGAAAGGGCTCACTGTTGCTATTCTGTGTTCTTTACCTGAGTCTCATCCTCCCAGCCAGGCACTATTACCACAAAGAATCAGCACAGCTCTCAAAATGCTTAATTTTTGTAGCTTAATTATCTGACAGTTTCAATTTGAAAGAGACTGGCTCTTTCAGTGCTCAGAGTTAGTGGGTAAGCTTTTAAGAAATCCTACTCCCTGAAAAGACCCTCAAGAAGGGGCATAAGTAGAAAGAAGTGGTAATTTTTCACAAAACTACAATAAATCATCCTAAAATGTATATGGAATCACAAAAGACCCAGAATTACAGAAGAATTACTGGAGAAAAAGAACGAAGCTGGAGGAATAACTCCCAGACTTCAGACAATACTACAGAGCTACGATCAAAACAGCACATATATGACATAGTAAGAAAAAACAAACAAACCAATCCAAAAATGGGCAGAAGACTTAAGCAATTCTCCAATGAAGACATACAAGTGGCCAATAGGCACATGAAAAAATGCCCAATATCACTAATTATCAGAAAAATGCAAATCAAAACTACAATGAGATATCACCTCACGCCAGTCAGAAAGGCCATCATTCAAAAGTTCACAAATGACCAATGCTGGAGAGGCTGTGGAGAAAAGGGAACCCTCCTACACTGCTGGTGGGAATGCAGGTGGGTGCAGCCACTGTGGAAAACAGTATGGACATTCCTCAAAAGACTAGGAATAGACTTACCGTATGACCCAGTAATCCCACTCCTGGGCATATATCCAGAAGGAACCCTACTTCAAAATGACACCTGCATCCCAATATTCATAGCAGCACTATCTACAATAGCCAAGACATGAAAACAGCCTAAATGTCCATCAACAGATGACTGGATAAAGAAGAGGTTGTATATTTATACAATGGAATACTACTCTGCCATAAAAAAGGATACAATAATGCCATTTGCAGCAACATGGTTTGACTTAGAGATTGTTATACTAAGTGAAGTGAGCCAGAAACAGGAAGAAAAATTTCATATGATATCACTCATTTGTGCAATCTAAAAAAAAGACACTATGAACTCATCTACAAAATAGAAATATACTTGCAGACTTCGTAAACAATCTTATGGTTACCAGGGAAAGGGGGTGAGAAAGGATAAATTTGGGAGTTTGAGATTTACAAATGCTAGCCACTGTACGTAAAAATAGATTTTAAATATAGTGGCTTCTGTATAGCATAGAAATCTATGTTCAGTATCTGGTCATAACCTCTAAAGGAAAAGCGGCTACAGCCACCAACTGACGGAAACAAGATCAGAAAGGAGAGCTGTTACCCTAGAGCCCAGTCCTCCTAAAGTCCCTGTCTGCCGCTGACGCTGCCCCCTGACCGCACTGCGCCCTCCTCCCAGGAGCAGACTGCCATGAAGACGTGGGTCCTGCGAGGCAGAGGCGGAGGCTGCTCCCAGGATAGGCCTGGGGGAAGATGGGAGCAAGTCCACCTTCTCCCCCTGGGGCAGCACCCCTCCCCGCAGCCGCCCCCCCGAACACGCTGCGCCTGTCTCCCGGGAGCCCACTGACCTGGAAACAAGTGTCCTGCGAACCTGGGGCAGCGGCCAGAAGAGGGGAGCTGCCCCTAGTGAACTGATCAATTTCTCCCCGTCATCCCCGCGGCAGGGCCTGGGGTCGGCCTCTGCTGCCCCAGGTTCATGGGACGCAGGTGACAGGTCAGCCTGCTCCCGGGAGGCGTGCGCCATGGGGTCAGAGGCGGCGGCAGCGGCGGGTTTAGGGATCTGCCTATGAGAGCCTGTGGATTTGCTTCTACCTCCCCCGCAGCCTGCCCTAGGCTCGTCCTGTGCTACTCCAGGTTCTCGGGACTCAGGTGACAGGTCATCCGGCTCCTGGAAGGCGGGCGCTGTGCCGTCAGGGGGCTGCGGAAGCGATGGCGGGATTGGGGCTGCCCTGAGCGGGCGCGGGGATTTGCTCCCCTTTCCCGCTGTCGCTGCCGCTGCCCCCGCACACTGGCCGCACCGCGCCCGCCTTCCAGGAGCAGACTGACCTGTCACCTGCGTCCCGCGAACCTGGGGCAACAGAGGCCGCACCCAGGACAGGACGCAGGGGAGATGGGAGCAAACCCACAGGATCACAGAGGCAGACCCCTCTCCCCGCCGCCGCCTCTGATGCCGCGGGCTCCGCACCCTGACGGCACCGCGTCTGCCTCCCAGGGGCAGGCTGACCGCCAGACGGCTTGCACGGGGCAGCCCCCATCCCACCGCGGCGCCACCTGCGGCCCCGTGACCACACTCATCCGCCTCCCAAGAGCAGGCCATGGCCTGAAGGCCGGTCGGAGCTGCTCCCTGGCCGTCCAGCGCCCTCCCATCTCCTGGAGCTGCACCCGCTTTCTCAAACCCGGGTATACCCGGCAGGGAAGACACGGAGTTCAGGGACTACCAATGTGGGGGAGGGGCACCGCCAACCAGGGCGGCGCCCGGCACCCGCCTCAGGGCCCTAAGGAGCTGCGCGGCCCGGGCCTCACCCGCCGGCTCCCCGACCTGCGCCCCCTTACCTGCCCGGCGACGGCAGCAGAGGCGACGGCAAGCGGCGGCGCAGACCCCAGGCCGCGTTCCTCCTCGGGGACCTGGTCCAGGAGCACCTGGTTCCCGCCCAGCTTCCACACGCTCTGGGAGGGTTCCGGCGTCTGCGTCCCTCCTCCTCCCGCCCGCAGCGCGGACGCTCGGGCTGGGGCTCCTGCTGTGCGGGGCCCGGCGACTGGGGGCGGCGGGGCGGCGGGGCGGCGGGGCGGCGGGGCGGCGGGGCGGGCCCACCCCACGACCGCCCTGCAAGGTCTCCATCCCGCCACTGACTGGTCCTGGCACCCAACCAGCACCACCGCCGGCGCGGGCCAGGCAACACCCCCAGCCCCTCTCCCAATGCTCGACTCCCCTTCCCACCCCGTTGCTGTCCCTGTAGCCCCAGCCAGGCCCGGTCTCTGACAGGACCTCCAAAATGGGGCTCCTCCTCACACCGAGGTCCCCGCCCTCACACTGCTCACCCCTCTTGCCTCACCACAGGACCCCCACCGCAACATCCCGAAATGGTCCGCCTCAGCCCTCAGCCGGGTCAGTTCCACTCGGAGCGGCCCCTCACTGCTCAGCCTGTCCCCCCTCACTCCAAGTGCACCACTACCCCCATCTGACCCCCTCACCCATCACCCCGTGGTTGGGGCGGGAAAGTCTGGGCTCCGGTCTCCATGGCGACTGCCAGGAGCAGGGGATCTGGCCTAGTGTCTGGCCACACAGCTAGTGTCCAAGGCTACAGGCTGCGGCGGGTCGGGCTGGAGGCGGTTCCAATTCCTGCACTCTGCTCTGTGCCTCGTCTGAGCCAGCGGGTCAGGGTCGTTCAGGGCTGCCCGCCACTGGCCTGTGGGCCATCCGTTGTTGATATCCCTGATGGTGATCGGGCCCCCTAGGGTGGAGGCGCTGGGCTTGCGGACCAGTGGGGGGGGTGCAGCTGAGCTTGCGGCATGGACAAGCAGGCGGGTGGGATGTGTGCATGGCCTGGGCTCAGCCCAGTGGTTACAGGGACCCTGTCCATTAGCGCCAGGGCAGAGGAAGAGGGACTGGAGCTTTGAAAGTGTCCACATTAGGAAGCCAAGGCTGGAGAGCAAAGCAGGCAGCTGTGCTGGCCAGGCCACCTTGGAGCCTGCCATGACACTGGTCCTTTGCATACAGGGAGACTGACCATTGACCAGCCAATGAGACGTTTCATACCCCCCAACCTTGGTATACTTTACAGGCAATTGAAGGTACTTTAAGAGGTAATTTTAATCACCAGTAATTATTACTTTCTCTGCGGGAGAGCAGGTCCACAGTCATGGTGAACCTGGCAGGGCTCCTGCCTGAACCCCAGCCTGGGCAGATGAGGACCTGCCCAGAAACATCCTCTTACCTCTCACCAAAAGGCACTGTAGTAGAGAAGAACAAATCTGACTCCATTAGATCTGTTTCTTTTCCTTTAAACCTGTGCCCTGTTTTCTAGGCTTAGTCTTGCCAGCTCTGCACTTTGTGTAAAACAATGTTGCCTTTAGCCTGAAATGTACCAGAGAGCCTATTCTCAGTGCTCTGACCTTTAAGGATATTGACACTTCTGCACTCCTATAAAAATAACAAGTTGCAGAATAGAAAATAACCTTTGCTTTGTTGGAGGTTTTACAGGGGCACCGGGACCTGACCCACCTGGGCCTCATTTTGAGAAACTCTGCCTGAGTTTTTTTTTTATTTTGTCCTTAGCTACACACTAGAGTGTTCATGATAAAAACGTTTTGCAAAGGGGGAGACAGCGAGTTACTATCTTATCTACAACTTTAAATAAATTTTGAATGAATGACATTTTCAAGTTAGATATCTTCTCAAAAAAAAAATCAATTTTCTGTCCATAATGTTACAACTGATGGGCATTTTTCTGTGATGAGGTTTTAACCATTATTCAGAGTGGCTTTTTGTTTTTAAATCTTTTTTTAACTAATAACATTTTCTGTGTATTTTAATTTACTTCAGTATTTTAAACAGAATTGCATTACAAATATGTTTTTAATTGTATTGTTTTTTGTAGTCTTTATGTGCCATTGCCAATTATTTTTATATTACATAGAAGTTTTCTCAAATTAGTCGCCAGGGGACTAAGGCAGTTGACAGTCAGAATGGTTGGAATTGTGTTCTAAGAAAAATTTCTTTTGCATAAGCATGTATGTAGTCAGGGCATTTTGTGTGTATGCAGCCTGAAGTGGGTATCGGGTATTATGCGTGTTTAGTACCTGTATATTTACTTTTTAATTTTTTTATTTTGATTTTTGTCATGTAGACTACTGTCTTGTTATAATGTATAATGTAATCTTGTCTTGGTATAATGTAATCTGTATTTGTGTACCTTTTTTTAACTTTAAAATCTTTGAATGAACTGTTTAATACTCATTAGAAAAAAATCCAAAACCTTTTCACCAACCCTTCAGGGAAAACTGCCACTTCAGGAAGGTGCCCTACGTTACAGCACAGCCCCTGCACACCTGCTCCTGGCCCCCCACACAGCAGCTTGAAGTGTAAATGTGGAGAGCAAATGGTGCCCTTTGGAGTCAGGTCAGCCAGGGCCTGACTCCCAGGGATGCTATTTATTCTGCCTCTAAAGTGGGGGTAATCATGCCCACAGTTTGTGATCGCTGTGGGGAAAGTGTCTGGCATCACACCCAGCACGTAGCAAGAGCTCAGTATCACCATCACCCGTCACTGTCGTATTATTGGTCGGCATTGTTCATTACTCTTCCTCCTTATAAACAATGGAATAAATCATGAGAACGCTAGTTTCTCTATGAAGTTGGGTTTCCTAAAATCCCTTTGAGAAGCTGTGCAATTAAACTCAGTGAATGAAAAGCTTCAGCTTCAGAGATTCTTTTCTGCTCTGACACTTTTCCATGTTGGTGTTGGGAAATTTTTTTCCACTCTTAACTCTGTTTTTTTTTCTATCATCAGCATACTTCTACCCTCCTCTTTTGCCCACGTTTCCTTCTCCCTCCCCTCCCCCTGCATATTCACGTTTGTCGCAGGGATCTCTAGGAGGCTCACTCAGGGGCTGTGCTTTGGGGTGAACTCAGCGGTGAGAACTGGGGCCTGCGGCAGCCCCAGCGAGGACAAGCCGCACTCAGCAGGAGCAGAGCTCAGGAGCCCCACACCGAGTCCAAGGACGTGACTCTGCCCTTCAGCGGGGGCAGCGGATCCCCACGAGATCAGCTTTGGATTTGGAGCTCACCGCCTCGGTGGGTTCTCGGGAACCAGCACAAAGTTTCAGCTCCTACACTCCCCGAGGAAGGGGTTTCAGAAGCTTCCGTGGGTGAGGTCATCACAGTGAGTCTCTGTTGCTTGACCTGCTCAAACAACCCTGTTTACAGATTTTCCTCCTAATCATTGTTTGGGGGAAGAAAAAGGCACTACTTTAATGTAACTGATTGTCAGACTCCTAGACTTAACTTGATTGCTGGCTATGATCACAAAGGATCAATTCTTTTCTTTTGAAAAGAATGTTTTTCACACATACTGAGTAGAAAATGTAAACACTCATGTGCCTTCATTGACCTGAATTGTTTGTGAGAAATAAAGAATGTAAGAAAAAAGTCAGTGTAGGAATTTTTTTTATTTTAAAAGTAAAAAGGCGTTTCCAGAAGACATCTCATATTGACTTCATAATTTTAGTGGGGGAGAGTCCTTCAACCCCATACCACTCAGCTTCAATTTTTAGAAACCCCAGTAGGCAGGGCCAGGAAATTATAAACTAGGTCCTACTTGCCTGCAGTGCCCTGGGGGTGGGTCCCTCGGCTCAAATAATGTGTTCCTGCTCTTCTTCTGAGACGTGGAAATAACATAGCTTCAGCTTACTCCATAGGTTTGCAGGGGAGGTCAAATCACACAATGCGGAGACTTCTCGAAGGAGTAGGTGAGGATGTTTGGGGAGGTTATGGGGGGCTTTGCCTCCGGCGTTGGTCTGGTTTTAGTTATGCTATTTATTTGGAAGTTTAAAGCATCATTAAGGGAGCTCATAAATTGTGCCATTTGTCACAGTGGGGCATGGTTTGAGAAACTCAGTTGGAGTATGTGCTTTGTATAAATGTTCTTATGCCAAAAGCATTGTAAGCATTCTCTTAAATGAGTAAAACTAATTTTTTTGCAGTAATCAAACAGAAGTTCAAATATAGTTTATTAACTAAAGTAAAGAAACAGTTAAGTAAATGTTTTAAGATTTTGTTTGGACGAAAAAGGCTTTCTGGGTTCCCTGAGTTAAACCAAGAGCTCCTTCAGATTCCTGCTGATTTAGACTGTCGGTGTAAATGACCCTATTGACCTGTAACCTGGGTGGCTTGGGGTGGTCTGGGGTGAGGGGGTGAGTACACTGTGGGTAAGAGGGCAGAGGGCTCATTACTGGAGCAGGGAGGGCACACTTGTGACAGGGGGTTAAGGAGTCATGGGCCTGGGGAGGGAAGAACCTGCAACCCTTGTTCTCCAGAACATTTGCTCATGATTAGCTCTCACCTTTGAGGACCCACATCCCCACCCCCTCAGACCCACGTTCCCATCCTCTCAGACCCAGGTTATCGCTTTGCTTATTTTGGTTGAATATATAGTGTTATTTGCCCCAGTCCTGTACCTCTTCAGGAGAGACTCAACTGAAGGAGAACCTGAGAAGACATGAAAGGCTCTCTCCTCCATCATACTGCCTGTCCACGCCAGACCGTCCCCCTGTCCACGCCAGACCCTCTCCATCCACGCCAGACCCTCCCCATCCACACCAGACCCTCCCCCTGGGCTTTGTGTCCAGTTTCTCATCCAAGGACGGTCTGTGGGGCAGCCATTACATTCCAGCACCTGTGTGGGCTTGGGGACCACAGAACTGACCAGAGCAAATGAAGCTTACAATTTGCTGGGAGATACAATCAGTTATAAAGCTAATTTTAAATAGAGTGTGACAGATTTATTTGGGCCTCAAGACAAGAGGAAAGACATTGTGTTTCCCCGTTTCACCTGAGCTGTCAGAGCCACGGGGGCTCCCACCTGCTCATTCCCCCCACGCCGCTCCCAGCCCTCACCCCAGCCCTCTCTCCCATGCACTTAGCACAGCTGAGACTAGGGGATGAACAGCTGCTAAGCCCATAAGTGTTGTCCAAGATGACTTCAGAAGTCACGTCCATAAGTGACCGTGGGAGACCAGATTCTCTGCCAAATTGCCCGTTCCTCAGTCACAGCCTAGACTCTGTCAGACCTGTGTTGTTTATTAATCACTTACTTAATATTTGGCAAGACTCAGTTTTCCTGATGAACTTGGACACAGCCATCGTGAGATCATCTGACATCTTTTCTTCTCCCTCTGCAACAGTTTTGAGATGCTGTCCCCTCCTTAGCTTGTGGGTGATGCCTCTAAGTGTCGCCGAGGTCTCACGCCATCTGCTTCTTTTAGCATCATCAGAGAACGGGGAGGACTGTGTGATCGTGTTCAACTCGGACACACGTTCGGGCGCGACAGGTCCTGCAGCTTCTCTGCAGTGGGAACCTCTGTGCGAATTTCCCAGCCAAGTGACCTTTCCGCTTTTTAGCACTTGTTCTCAATTAAGGAGCCACAATTACTTTTTAACCGCCCAGTTCCTGGAATTAGCCTATTGATTTGTACATGCAAGAGGCAGCAGCGCTCCAGAGAGACGTGTGCTGCACAAGCTGAGGCCGGACAAGCCCGCCCGGCACGAGACAGAAGAGACCTGGTGATTTTTTGAACACAAAGTATCTTCCAGCTCGAAGGACTGAATTCACCACGTCCCCTGCAGGGCTGCGGTCAGCACCTCACGAGCCACCTCCCGTCACTAGGGTGTTGGCATCTTAGGGCCTAGAGGTTTACTGTGAGCATACTATACTTTCACTTTAATCCATATCTAGAAATTTTTAAGACCCATAAGAATGAGGCTAGAAGGGTGGAATTTCAGATACCAAGCCAGACAATGCACCTGGTGAGTAATCTGACTTCTGCCATCAGTTCTTGGGCACAAGACAGGTGGCCACTCCCCTCTACAAAGAGCAGCTAAAGTCATTTATGGAGCCTCATGGCGCTGAGGGAGTCATGATAGGGTCTGGCAAAATCAGCCCTAATTGCCCTCAAATGTGCAGGTACGTTACTCAGCCAAATGGAGTTAAGGTGATGAGCGAGAGCAGCACGTAACAGAAAGGTGCTCCTGGTGACTGCTGCAAAGGAGAGTCACGTGACAGCTGGGGCGCTGCCCTAGAATCCAGCAGGAAGTGAGAAGGTCTGTGGAGGTCGCAGGTTGTAAGCAGTGATGGAAGATGGCACTGTTATGGTCATGACTTGGTTCCACAACCTGATTCTTCTGAAATCTTAGAATCAGGGTCACTCTTAACTAATACCAAAGCACAGGAAGCTTCTCTGGGCTGCTTCTGCTTTCTGGAGACCCACACCCTCATTCCTTGGCCTCTCAGCTATCTTTCAATCAATCTATTAAAATGGAAGTTGATAAATAGCGTATTATCCCTCCTTAGAGTTCGTGGACTTGAAATATAAATTTCTGAACACAAAGTATCTTACACTTTGAAGGACTGAATTCACAACAATCTATAATGACATAATTTCAGAATGTGTGTCAGTAGCAGATACATTTGGAGGAGGGCTGGGGACGATTTCTGAGACACACTTCAGTCAGTGCCCTCACCGCCTACAGACTTCACCACGGACATAGCAGAAGCCCTTCAAAAGAGGCCAACTTGCTAGGAAACACAAGACTCTGTGACAAAGAAATGCGGACTGTGGGTACCTGATCCTCCCAAAGTCACCCACAGCCGCTGTGAACACCTAAATTCACACCCCAAGGTATCTCAGTATCTGGACCTTAAGGAGGGAGAAGGCATAACAGGAGGAAAGGTCCGAAGAATGGAAAGTTTACGATCATCAAAAAATTTTTTCTCTCATTGAGGGAGATTTGCCTTTATATTGTTTGAGATTTTATAAAATATAGTATTCACCTGTTATTTGTATGCTTAAAAGTAAATAATTAATGAAAAAAAGATAACACAGCTGAGGGCTGATCTTCTATTTGCACATAAGCATATAAATCATAAATATGCTTATAAATAATATATACGAAATATGTATGGTTTTCAGTTTCAGCATTTCTTAGATTAGCAATGCATACTCCAGTGAATATGAAAATGCTAGTTTACTATACTTGAATTTTTCTTGCTAGTTATTTACAAATCGTAATCCATTACACGTTTTGAAATTTAATTTCTAATTCTCAATTTGCCTTCATGCTTACTTAAATATCAGGAAGGAATTTCCAAAATTGATAAAAATCCCCTAAAAAAAATTAAAGGCCCTTCAAATTTTTTCTTTTAACCAGTTTGAATTAGGCTTTCAGGGTTGAGATATATTTGTTCCTTGGATGACATTACCACTTGTGGTCCCAGTGAAATGGCAGTCAGTCTGGGCCCTGCTTTGACTGAAGCTTTGGCCTGAGAGTGGAAGACCTTAGAGGTGAGAGACATACCCATCAACACAGCTACACGGAATTACACAGCCTAACGCTGCAATAACCGCCGTTTAAAAACGAAACTTTAGATTTGCTCCTAGGTATTGTATTACTCTGGGTGCTATTTTAAAGGGGATTGATCCTTTACTTTCTTTATCTATTGATTCATCATTAGTGTAAAGAAATGCAACTGATTTTTGAACGTTAATTTTGTAACCTGCTACCTTGCTGAATTCTTCCATCAGCTCTGGTAGTTATTGTGTGGACCTTTTAGGGTTTTCTATATATAGTAACATGTCACCGGCATATAGTGACACTTTTACCTCTTCTTTTCCAATTTGGATCCCTTTTATTTCTCTCTCTTGCCTGATTGCTGTGGCTACGACTTCCAGGACTATGTTGAATAGGAGTGGTGACAGTGGGCAGCCTTGTCTTGTCCCAGGTTTTAGTGGGAAGCTTTTGAGTTTTTCACCTTAATGTTAAGTGCTATGCTGGCTGTAGGTTTGTCATATATAGCGTTTATTATGTTGAGGTATTTTCCCTCTATACTCACTTTGGTGAGAGTTTTTATCATAAATGGGTGTTGAACTTTATCAAATGCCTTTTCTGCATCTATTGAGATGATCATGTGGCTTTTGTCCTTTCTCTTGTTGATGTGATGTATCACATTGATTGATTTGCATATGTTGAACCACCCCTGTGTCCCTGGGATGAACCCCACTTGGTCATGATGTATAATCTTTCTTATGTGCTGTTGGATTCTATTTCCTAATATTTTGGTAAGGAATTTTGCATCTGTGTTCATCAGTGATGTTGGTCTGTAATTCTCTTTTTGGTGGTGTCTTTGCCTGGTTTTGGTATCAGGGTGATGGTGGCTTCATAGAATGAGTTTGGGGGTATTCCCTCCTTTTCAATCTTCTGGAAGAGTTTGAGAAGGACTGGTATGAGTTCTTCTTTGTATGTTTGGTAGAATCCCCCAGTGAAGCCATCCGGTCCTGGACTTTTGTTTGCAGGGAAGTTTTTTATTCCTAATTCAATTTCATTTCTAGCGATTCATTTGTTCAAGTGTCACTTTCTTCTTGGTTCAGTCTTGGTGGACTGTATGTTTCCAGAAACTTGTCCATCTCCTTTAGGTTGTCCATTTTGTTTCCATATAGTTGTTCAAAATATTCTCATATGATATTCTGTATTTCTATGTTATTGGTTGTAATTTCTCCATTTTCATTTCTTATTTTGCTTATTTGTGCTCTCTCTTTCTCTTCTTTGTGAGCTTGGCCAGAAGTTTGTCGATTTTACTTACTCTTTCAAAAAGCCAGCTCTTGGTTTGATTGTTTTTTTCTATATTTTTTAAAATCTGTATTTTACTTATTTCCTCCCTGATCTTTATCATTTCCTTCCTTCTGCTGCCTTTTGGGGATTTTTTGCTCTTTTTTTTCTAATTCTTTTAGCTGGTGGATTAGGTTGTTTATTTGAGGTTGGTGGGGTTTTTTTTTGTTTGTTTGTTTTGTTTTGAGGAAGGCCCGTATTGCTATAAACTTCCCTCTAAGCACTGCCTTTGCTGCATCCCATAAATTTTGTGTGGTTGTGTTTTCATTGTCATTTGTCTCAAGGTATTTTTTAATTTCAACATTGATTTCATCATTGACCCACTGGATTTTTAGTAGCATGTTGCTTAATCGTTATGCTGTCATTATTTCTCCTTTGTTTTTCTGTAGTTGATTCCTGGTTTCATGGCATTGTGGTCAGAAAAGATGCTTGAGATAGTTTCTATCTTCTTAAATTTGTTGAGGCTTCTTTTGTACCCAAGTACATGATCAATCCTAGAAAATGTTCCATGTGCACTTGAAAAGAATGTTTATCCTATTTTGGGGGGGTGTAAAGTTCTGAAAATATCCACCAAGTCTGATTTTTCTATTGTATCATATAATTTCTCTGTTACCTTATTTATTTTCTGTCTGGAAGATCTGTCTAGTGATGTTAATGTGGTGTTAACTCTCCGACAATGATTGCATTCCCATCAATTTCCCCCTTTATCTTTGTTAGTAATTGTTTTATGTACTTAGGGGCTCCTATATTGGGTGCATATATATTAATGAGTGTAATATCCTCATCTTTTATTAATCCTTTAATCATTATAAAACGTCCTTCTTTATATTTCTTTATGGCCTTTGTTTTAAAGTCTAGTTTGTCTTAAATCAGTAATGCTACTCCTGCTTTCTTGTCATTTCCATTTGCATGGAATATCCTTTTCCATCCTCTCTCTCTCTCTAGCTATGTATGTCCTTCTCCTTAAAGTGGGTCTCTTGTATGCAGCATATTGAAGGTTCTTGCTTTATTATACAGTCTGCCACTCTATGTCTTTTGATTGGAGCATTTAGTCCATTGACATTTACAGTAATTAATGATAGGTGTGTGTTTATTGCCATTTTGAACTAATTTTTGCAGTTGATTTGGTATTTCCTCTTTGTTCCTTTCTTCTTCCTTTTGTGGTTTGGTAATTTTCCTTTGTATTATCATGGATTTTATTTAGTTTTTGTGACTCCCTTGTAAGGTTTTGGCTTGTGGTTACCGTTTTTTTGTAAGTGTGTTAACCCATTAGTATAACTGTTTGTATTAAACAGATAGTAGTATAAGCTCAAACCCATCCTACTGAGAACAAAATATTTTAAAAAGAAGAAAAAAACTCTGTATTTTCTTGCTTCCCTCTCCCACACCTAATGATTTAGATGTCTTCATTTACAATTTCGTGTTTATTCTATTTGTAATTCATGGTAGTTATCAACTTTCCAGTTACAGTTGTCTCATTTCTGTAGCATCCTGCTTCTTCTCTATTTAGAGTAGACCTTCCAATATTTCTTTCAGCTTGGGTTTAGTGTTGCTAAACTCTTCTAGGTTTTGCTTGTCTGTGAAATTCTTTATCTCTCCTTGTATTCTAAAGGATAACTTTGCTGGATAAAGTATCCTAGGCTGCTTTTTTTTTTTTTTTTTCATTCAGGACTTTGAGTGTGTCTTGCCACTCCCTTCTGGCTTGTAGTGTTTGTGTAGAGAAATCAGCTGAGAGCCTTATGGGGGTTCCCTTGTAACTCACTCTTTTTCTCTTTATGACATAAGATTTTGAATGCTTTTTTCCCTAGAAGGCGTTTCATGTACAGCATATATGTGAGCTGATACTGGTTGTGGTATTTTAATGGGAAAGAATTTCCCTGCTGTTGTAGTTTAGAGGGAGGGAGGACAGTGACCCCTCCTGCTGTGTGGGTCACAGAAATGACTAGAGAACAGGAGGTGGCCCACCTGTGTGCCCGATCTGTCTTTTTGAATACTTTCCCTGGAGTACAGCCACGTCTGTTTGTCATTGTCAATGACTGCTTTTGTACTATGGACAGCAGAAATGTGCAGTGGTTGCCTCAGAGGGAGACCATGTAGACAGTGGAACTGGGAATCTTTGTACCTGGCCCTTTTCAGAAAATCCATGCCAGTCTCTGCTGCAGAATATGGGGAGCTTTCAGATAACCCAGAGATGCTTGGAGGCAAGGAGGGAGGCTTGGTGGTCTGAGGAGTTGATGTGAGCATCTGCTGGTGGCTACATGCAGGAATACTTTAGCCTTCACCTTCAGCATTTGACAGGACGTATGAATCACGGAGAGAGAAAGATAAAGAGAAAGAGAGAGAGAGAGAGAGAAAGGAGACACTAGATTATGAAATTACCAAATTATGAGTCGACAGGCAAATCATTTCCTCATGAGCCTAAGTCAGCTTTGAATGTGCAGCTTGAGAAAAACTTGGCTCAGAGGTGACTAAAAGGTCCCTAAAGGGATGCGTGAACCAGGCCAGCAAGTGCTGAGCAAGTCCAGTGAACTCCCCACCCTCACTCCCTGGGCGGGGCACCTCCCCAGGGATCTACACTGGGCTGGACCTACTCCCTGAGCCCCCGGCCTGAGGCATGTGGCTGTGGCGGTCGGTGCGGGGTGTCCAGCTCATCTCAGGCATTGCTCCGGACATCTGGGCAGGCTCGGTGGGAAGGCAGTGGAGGAGATGGGTCAGCAGGGCTCCACCTGAGTCAGGGCCTCTCTGCCTCCTGGCTTGCTGGGGTCCTGGGGTGGCGTGGTTGGGGGGAGAGGAGAAGGAACCTTGGCTGCAGAGGAGGCATGTTGGGGAGCACACCTTTCCCAGGAAATCCCCCAAACACCTGTGAGTTGTCCCTAGACAGTAGCTCCCAAATCCAAAAGCAGCTTTGTTTTCATATTTTAGAGCCGAGAAAGGGCTTTTCAGGCCTGTGATTAAACAGTGAGCAGACAGGGAGCTTCATGGGATTGAAGTGTCTAAATATCACCTACTCTTGCCCGATGCCTCCCAGCTCGGTCCCTTTGTGTCTCATGGGCCCAGGCCCTGCTTGTCCCCGCTGCCCTGCCTGGTCATGGACTTCACCCTATGGTAAATATTGGGATGGGTGGCTTTCTTTTTAAGACATTCAGATGGTAAAGTACAGCCTCTGAGAGCAGTTACCAAGTGTGAACGTCTTCCCCAGGCTGCCAGCTCACTGGTCAGAGCCTGCAGCTGTGAGCCTGAATGGTGGGCCCTGCAGGGCTGGGTCCCCACAGCTTGGGACCCTGTTTCTGGAACTGCCTGGGAAAGATCTTTGAGCAACACAAACTTTACTTGGCAAGATCAGACTCCAGGCTGCGCAGCCACAGGGGTGAGCCAGGCGGTCGTGGTGACAACCTGAGCCGGGGCACTGAGTGTCCACCCACTGTGTCCACACCCCTTTCCTCCCTGTCATCTGTTTCTCCGTTGTTTCCAGACTGCTGAATCCTCAACTGTCCACGTCGGGCTGACCACTCACCAGGTGGGCCTTATCCTTGAATCCCAGGGACTGCTCGATTGCCGCCCCAAAGCCCACAATTTAAGTTCAGAACCTTTATCACGAGGGTCTACAAAGCACTGGCTATTCTGTGCCAACTTGCTAATGCACAGAAGGAAGAAAATTCAGGATGTGGAGAGAGCTCTCCCCAAAAGCTTCCTCTGTGAGATGGACACCTGCCACAGCCAGTCACCCCTCCTCATCCCCCCGGGATCCCTCTGAAGAGGTGCACAAACCAGCCTGTCTCTGGGGAGGAAGAGCCCATGTTGGGCCCTGTGCTGGGCATTTGACAAGTCCTGGGCATCTTGCTTGATCCTCCAATCATACCCATTTTACAGATGAAGAAATAGGCACAGAGAGGTTGGGGAACTTGGCCAATGCCACACAGCGGCGAATGGATAGCACAGAAGCCACAAGAGGCGGGACAGACCCAGCAGGGCAAGCATGGCGTCCTGTGCAGACAGGCCGCTGGCTCCTGCCCAAGGGCTGTGAGGTAACAGGAAGGCGCCCAGCCTGACCAGAGGGGCCAAGCTGGGTGACATGGGTGGGCAAGACCAGGATGACGTTGACAAGACCCTGCTCGTGACCCCTCCCCGACTGTAACCGCCCCCTCTCCAGCTTGCGCTTCCACTAAAGCTACCAGCCGCCCCGAGGAGGCCGGGCCAGGCAGCTGGGAGACAGAATCCGCCTGCTGGGCCAGCGCGCCTGCAGTGTGGGCAGAGGAGCGATGTGGCCGGCCCCGAGGGCTGTGATGGGCGGGGTGCACCCCAGTCTTCTCGAGCTGAGTCACACGCTGGCCCCAGGAAGCCTGGCCACATGACCTCCAGAATGAGGCGATTTGGACTTGCTGTTGAATGTGAGCCAAGTCACTGCTGCTTCTGGAAGCAAAAGGGAGCTGAGCTTAACTGAGCATCCCCTCCCAAGAAGGGGCACCACCTCTGGGGTACATCCCGGGTCAGCGGGGGTGGTGCCCTGATGTCACACGAAGGGCGGGGCATCGCCTGCAGATGCTGTGCAGGGAAACGGCTTGGCCCTGTCTTGTGGGTGCATTTGTGAGACAACTTCTCTGAGGATCTTAGGCTGAGGAAGAGATCGTAACAGGCTCAGATAGACCCAGAAACCCCCCACAGGCTCAGATACACACACACGCACCTCAAGACACACCACAATCATACACTCACAGACACTCAACAGCACTACACGAGCCTTCAGCCTGGTGGATGGCCTGAAGCCCAACAGCCCCAGGCAGACCTGCGACCCCAGGACTTGGGGAAGAAATGGCAGGAACCACCCAGTACAAGGCCCTGCAGGGCCCATGCTGACTGCCCACCTCAGCCCCTGCCTCACCTAGTCCTGCCTTATCCTGGGCCTGCCCTTTCCTGGACTTGCCTTCACATGGTCCTGCCCTCTCCTGGGCCTGCCCTCTCCTGAGCCTTCCCTCACCTAGGCCTGCCCTCTCCTGGGCCTGCCCTCTCCTGGGCCTGCCCTCACGTTGGCCTTCACTATCCCGATCTGCCCTCTCCTTAGCCTGCCCTCGGCTGGGCCTGCCCGTTTCTGGGTCTGCACACACCTGGGCCTGCCCTCTCCTGGTCCTGCCAAAAGCTCCAAAGTGCTGGGTTTTATTCCCTCTGCTTAAAAGTTAATGAGATGCAGAGAAATGTGGTTTAGAATACTACATCAATTTTAATCATGCACGTATAATATAAAAATATTTTCCTTTAATAAACAGTGTCAATATCTTGACGGGAAGTAACTAAAATGTGAGGCAAACAACCCAGCAGGTAAATGTTTACTTTTCATCTTGTAGATCAGACAATTTTTCTTCATCATCTCCACATGTTCTTCACGTGCTTTCGAAACCAGATCTTGACTTAGACTTGACTTGTCCATTAAGCCTACAAGAGTCTGTAGGACTTAGATTCAAGTTCAATAGCAGCTGGAAAGAAAGTGAAAGAATTAGATTCTTAAAATACTTCATAGGTAACTAAATGTCAGTTTATTTTTTAAGAAAAGCTGAGACTTTTCTAAGTTTTAAGAAGAATGAAAAATACCTATATACGATTACAACACAAAACCCAAGATTACTACTCTAGACTTTGCCCAGGGCTGCATGTTGAATTAACTGCTCCTGTGGCTAAGGATCAGAGCGCCTGGTTTTCTCACTCTTCATTCACTTACTCAGCAACCATGTGCTAAGGCACTGTGACAAGCACTGGAACCACAAGATGAAGATGACAGAGTCCACCCTGAAAGATCTTGTACCGTAAACTGGAGAAACAGATGAACAGGCAGTTTCAGTACAGAGACATAAATGCCATGACAGGTATAAAAGAGGGCAGAGTTGGAACACTCAGAAGGGACGTCCAGCTTTGTGTCAATATTGTCCCCTTTTTGGTGGCCGTGATGTGTATGCAGATACCTAAAGGAGGAGGAGAAAGTGTGGGAGGGAGAGGCAGGAAGGGCGCCCACGGAGCTGGGCGCAGTCTGACCAGCCGCTGGAGCACAGGGGCAGAGCAGGGGAGTAAAGAGATATGGCTGAAGACTTTGGCAAGAGCCAAATCGATGTGGGTGTTTTTCTTCCAAGCTAAGGAATTTGGAATTTTTCCTGAGGGCAAAATGTTAACCAGTGACAAAGTGAATGACAGGAAATTAATTGTCATCCACCAGGGGACAGGTACATGAACTGTGATTGCTTGAGTCTGGGTTTTTTGCCTCAGTCACTACCAGAAAATTGAGAAGCTGATGACCTCCATGCTTTCTGAGAACAGGTCTGTGCACAGGTGACAGGCCCATGGGGACAGCAGGAGAGGAAGGGCACAGCCAAAAACATAGAACACAGACTTCTTGAGATTTTTTTAAAGCAATGGATCACGAGGAATAAATGAGGAATCAGTGTATTTATCATTATGAATGAAATTAAGCTTTGACAGTTTTCATTAGCAATGTGTAAGGAAAAAATTTAACATAGTATGTTATTCAAACAATAGAAACAGGTGCCATTTACTGTTTACAGTGTAGATCGGAAATCAATGTCTAAATTTAATTCAGAAATGTTGGCAACATACCTTCTTTTAATTCTCTAGTTATATTATTCTCCAGCTTCTTCCGCATCTGAAATAAGTCAAATATGATTTTTAATGTTTAAGTTAAACAAGAAACACTATCATAGGAAAGAGAGCTAGCTTATGAAATGTGGCCTTTAAATAATATTTTTAAAGACTTGACCTAACTTGGGGGTTGCTTAAATAGAAAAACAATCACAGGAATAAAATAAATTCCTACTTAATTTCATTTTAGATAATAGAGAACATATATCTGTAAGGTTATTTAGATTCCCCTGATGGAAAGCACAGTAAACACTGCCTGTTGGATACACATAATCTCAGAGGGCGATGACTGATCTTATAAGCACAAACGTTTAAACAAATCAAGTCATGTTCTACTGAGAGATAAGGGTGTGTGAAAGCCCTCCTTCACAAAGCTTGATGGGAACACAAGTTTCTTTTCAGTTGCAAAAACCACTCCATACATATATATGGGGAGGTACTAGATCCAACTCTGTTTTACAGTGAAAACAGCAGGAACTTCAAACCAGCACTAGGAAACAGACTGAGAAACCAGAGTAAAAGTTTCTACTGCAAACCGTTCCATTGGTTCTAGATGAACGAACGTCTCTCCACATGCTCAGTTCTGAGAGATAAATGTGTGTGAATGCCGTACTTCACCTTGCTTGTTGGGAACACAAAGTTTCTTTTCACTTGCAAACTCCACTCCATACATATATATAGGGAGGTACTAGCTCCAACTCGATTTTACAGTGAAAACTGCAGGAACTTCAAACCGGCACTAGGAGACAGACTGAGAAACCAGAGGAAATGTTTCTCCTGCAACCAGTTCCTTTGTGCTATATGAACGAACGTCTCTCCACATGCTCAGTTCTCAGAGATAAGTATGTGTGAAACCCGTCCTTAACGTAGTTTGTTGGGAACAGAAAGTATCTTTTCAGTTGCCACTGCACTCCATACATATATATGGGGAGGTACAAGCTCCAACTTGGTTTTACAGTGAAATCTGCAGGAACTTCAGACCTGCACTAGGAAACACACTGAGAAACCAATGTGAAAGTTCCTATTGCAACCCGTTCCCCTGGTTCTAGATGAACGAACGTCTCTCCATATGCTAAGTTCTGAGAGAAATGTGTGTGTGAAAGCCGTCCTTCTCCTAGCTAGTTGGGATAACAAAGTTTCTTTTAAGTTGCAAACTCAACTCCATACATATATTGGGAGGTACTAGCTCCAACTCGGGTTTAGAGTGATAACTTCAGGAACATCAAACCGGCACTAGGAAACAGACTGAGAAACCAGAGTAATAGTTTCACCTGCAAACCGTTCCCTTGGTGCTAGATGAACGAACGTCTCTCCACATGCCCAGTTCTGAGAGATAAGTGTGTGTTAAAGCCGTCCTTCACCAAGTTTGTTGGGAACACAAAGTTTCTTTTCACTTGCAAACACCATTCCATACATATATATGGGGAGGTACTAGCTCCAACTGGGTTTTACAGTGAAAAATGCAGGAACTTCAAACCGGCACTAGGAAACAGACTGAGAAACCAGAGTAAAAGTTTCTCCTGCAACTCGTTCTTTTCTGCTATTTGAACGAAAGTATCTCTACATGCTCATTTCTGAGACATAAGTGTATGTGATACCCGTCCTTCATATTGCTTGTTGGAAACACAATGATTATATTAATTTGGAAACTCCACTCCATACATATGTATGGGGAGGTTCTAAATCCAACTCGGTTTTACAGTGAAAACGGCAGGAACTTCAAACCGGTACTTGGAATCAGACTGAGAAAACAGAGTAAAAGTTTCTCCTGCAACCCGTTCCCTTGGTGCTAGATGAACGAACGTCTCTCCACATGCTCAGTTCTGAGAGATAATTGTGTGTGAAAGCCGGCCTTCACCTAGCTTGTTGGGAAGAGAAAGCTTCTTTTCTGTTGAAAACACCACTCTATACATATATATGGGGAAGTACAAGCTCCAACTCGGTTTTACAGTGAAAACTGCAGGAACTTCAAACCGGCAATAGGAAACAGACTGAGAAACTAGAGTAAAAGTTTCTCCTGCAAACCGTTCCCTTGGTGCTAGATGAACGAACGTCTCTCCACATGCTCAGCTCTGAGAGATAAGTGTGTGTGAAGGCCGTCCTTCACCAAGCTTGTTTGGAACAGAAAGAATCTTTTCAGTTGCAAAATCCAATCCATACATATATAAGGTGTGGTACAAGCTCCATCTCTTTTTTAGAGTGAAAACTGCAGGAACTTCATACCGGCACTAGGAAACAGACTGAGAAACCAGAGGAAATATTTTTCCTGCAACCCGTTCCCTTTGTGCTAGATGAACGAAAGTCTCTCCACATGCTCAGTTCTCAGAGATAAGTATGTGTGAAACCCGTCCTTCACGTAGTTTGTTGGGAACACAAAGTATCTTTTCAGTTGCCAACTCCACTCCATTCATATATATGGGGAGGTACAAGCCCCAATTCGGTTTTACAGTGAAATCTGCAGGAATTTCCGTCCGGCACTATGAAACAGACTGAGAACCCAGAGTAAAATTTTTTCCTGCAAACCGTTCCCTTGGTGCTAGATGAACGATCGTCTCTCCACATGCTCAGTTCTGAGAGATAAGTGACTGTGAAAGCCGTCCTTCACCTAGCTTGTTGGGAACACAATGTTTCTTTTCAGTTGCAAACTCCACTCCATACATATATACGGGGAGGTTCTACCTCCAACTCGGGTTTACAGTGAAAAGTTCAGGAACATCAAACCGGCACTAGGAAACAGACTGATAAACCAGAGTAAAAGTTTCTCCTGCAAAACTTTCCCTTGGTGCTAGATGAAAGAACGTCTCTCCACATGATCAGTTCTGAGAGATAATTGTGTGTGAAAGCCGCCTTCATATTGCTTGTTGGGAACACAAAGTTTCTTTTCACTTGTAAACTCCACTCCATACATATATATTGGGAGGTACTAGCTCCAACACGGTTTTACAGTGAAAACTGCAGGAACTTCAAAACGGCACTAGGAAACAGACTGAGAAACCAGAGTAAAAGTTTGCCCTGCAACCCGTTCCCTTGGTGCTAGATGAACGGACGTCTATCCACAGGCTCAGTTCTGAGAGATAATTGTGTGTGAAAGCCGTCCTTCAACAATTTTGTTGGAAACACAAAAATTTTTTCACTTGCAAACACCGTTCCATACATATATATGGGGAGGTACTAGCTCCAAATCTGTTTTACTGTGACAACTGCAGGAACTTCAAACCGGCACTAGGAAACAGACTGAGAAACCAGAGTAAAAGTTTCTCCTGCAAACCATTCTCTTTGTGCTATATGAACGAACGTCTCTCCACATGCTCATTTCTGAGAGATAAGTGTGTGTGAAAGCCGTCCTTCACAAGCTTGTTGGGAACACAAAGATTCTATTCACTTCCAAAATATACTGCATACATATATATGAGGGGGTACTAGCTCCAACTCGGTTTTACTGTGAAAAATGCAGGAACTTCAAACTGGCACTAGGAAACAGACTGAGAAACCAGAGTACAAGTTTCTCCTGCAACCCTTTCCTTTGGTGCTAGATGAACGATCGTCTCTCCACATGCTCAGTTCTCAGAGATAAGTATGTGTGAAACCCGTCCTTCACGTAGTTTGTTGGGAACACAAAGTATCTTTTCAGTTGCCAACTCCACTCCATACATATATATGGGGAGGTACAAGCTCCAACTCGATTTTACAGTGAAATAAGCAGGAACTTCAGACCGGCACTATGAAACAGACTGAGAAACCAGAGTAAAAGTTCCCTTGCAACCCGTTCCTTTGGTTCTAGATGAACGAACGTGTCTC
This sequence comes from Camelus bactrianus, assembly GCF_048773025.1. Classification (NCBI taxonomy): domain Eukaryota; kingdom Metazoa; phylum Chordata; class Mammalia; order Artiodactyla; family Camelidae; genus Camelus; species Camelus bactrianus. The sequence goes on from NC_133546.1 coordinate 92,348,471, forward strand.
CACATGCTCAGATCTGAGAGATAAGTGTGTGTGAAAGCCGTACTTCTCATAGCTTGTTGGGAACACAAAGTTTCTTTTCTGTTGCAAACTCCACTCCATACATCTATATGGGAAGTTACTAGCTCCAACTCTGGTTTACAGTGAAAACTTCAGGAACATCAAACCGGCACTAGGAAACAGACTGAGAAACCAGAGTAAAAGTTTGTCCTGCAAACCGTTCCCTTGGTGTTAGATGAACAAACGTCTATCCACATGCTCAGTTCTGAGAGATAAGTGTTTGTGAAAGCCGTCCTTTACTTTGCTTGTTGGGAACACACAGTTTCTTTTCAGTTGCAAACTCCATTCCATACATATTTTTGAGGAGGTACAAACTCCAACTCGGTTTTACAGTGTAAACTGCAGGAACTTCAAACCGGCACTAGGAAACAGACTGAGAAACCAGAGTAAAAGTTTCTCCTGCAAACCGTTCCATTGGTGATAGATGAAAGAACGTCTCTCCACATGATCAGTTCTGAGAGATAATTGTATGTGAAAGCCGCCTTCAACTTGCTTGTTGGGAACACAAAGTTTCTTTTCTCTTGCAAACTCCACTCCATAAAAATATATTGGGAGGTACTAGCTCTAACTCGTTTTACAGTGAAAACAGCAGGAACTTCAAACCGGCACTAGGAAACAGACTGAGAAACCAGAGTAAAAGTTTCTCCTGCAACTCGTTCTGTTCTGCTATTTGAACGAAAGTATCTCCACATGCTCATTTCTGAGATATACGTGTATGTGAAAGCCGTCCTTCACATTGCTTGTTGGGAACACAATGATTATTTTCAGTTGAAACTCCACTCCATACATATGTATGGGGAGGTTCTAGCTCCAACTCGGTTTTACAGTGAAAACGGCAGGAACTTCAAACCGGTACTAGGAATCAGACTGAGAAACCAGAGTAAAAGTATCTCCTGCAAACCGTTCCATTGTTGCTAGGTGAACGAACGTCTCTGCACATGTTCATTTCCGAGAGATAAGTGTGTGCGAAAGCCTTCCTTCACCTAGCTTATTGGGAACACAAAGTTTCTTTTCAGTTGCCGACTCCTCTCCATACATATATATGGGGTGGTATAGCTCCAACTAAGTTTTGCAGTGAAAACTGCAGGAACTTCAAACTGGCTCTAGGAAACAGTCTGAGAAATTATAGTAAAAGTTTCTCCTGCAACCCGTACACTTGGTGCTAGATGAAAGAACGTCTCTCCACATGCTCAGATCTGAGAGATAATTGTGTGTGAAAGCCGGCCTTCACCTAGCTTGTTGGGAAGAGAAAGCTTCTTTTCTGTTGTAAACACCACTCTATACATATATATGGGGAGGTACAAGCTCCAACTCGGTTTTACAGTGAAAACTGCAGGAACTTCAACCCGGCACTAGGAAACAGACTGAGAAACCAGAGTAAAAGTTTCTCCTGCAACCCGTTCCCTTGGTGCTAGATGAACGAACGTCTCTCCACATGCTCAGTTCTGAGAGATAAGTGTGTGTGAAAGCCGTACTTCACATTTCTTGTTGGGAACACAATGATTATTGTCATTTGCAAACTACACTCCATACATATATATGGGGAGGAACTAGCTCCAACTGGGTTTTACAGTGAAAACTGCAGGAACTTCAAACTGGCAGTAGGAAACAGACTGAGAAACCAGAGTAAAAGTTTCTCCTGCAACTCGTTCTTTTCTGCTATTTGAACGAAAGTATCTCCACATGCTCATTTCTGAGACATAAGTGTATGTGAAAGCCGTCCTTCATATTGCTTGTTGGAAACACAATGATTATATTCATTTGGAAACTCCACTCCATACATATGTATGGGGAGGTTCTAAATCCAACTCGGTTTTACAGTGAAAACGGCAGGAACTTCAAACCGGTACTTGGAATCAGACTGAGAAACCAGAGTAAAAGTTTCTCCTGCAAACCGTTCCATTGTTGCTAGGTGAACGAACGTCTCTGCACATGTTCAGTTCCGAGAGATAAGTGTGTGTGAAAGCCTTCCTTCACCTAGCTTATTGGGAACACAAAGTTTCTTTTCAGTTGCAAAATCCTCTCCATACATATATATTGGAACGTAACAGCTAAAATTCGATTTTACAATGAAAACTGCAGGAACTTCAAACCGGCACAAGGAAACAGACTGAGAAACCAGAGTAAAAGTTTCTCCTGCAACCGGTTCCCTTGGTGCTAGATGAATGAACGTATCTCCACATGCTCATTTCTGAGTGATAAGTGTGTGTGAAAGCCGTCCTTCACCAAGTTTGTTGGGAACACAAAGTTTCTTTTCACTTGCAAACACCATTCCATACATATATATGGGGAGGTACTAGCTCCAACTGGGTTTTACAGTGAAAACTGCAGGAACTTCAAACCGGCACTAGGAAACAGACTGAGAAACCAGAGTAAAAGTTTCTCCTGCAACTCGTTCTTTTCTGCTATTTGAACGAAAGTATCTCTACATGCTCATTTCTGAGACATAAGTGTATGTGATACCCGTCCTTCATATTGCTTGTTGGAAACACAATGATTATATTAATTTGGAAACACCACTCCATACATATGTATGGGGAGGTTCTAAATCCAACTCGGTTTTACAGTGAAAACTGCAGGAACTTCAAACCGGTACTTGGAATCAGACTGATAAACCAGAGTAAAAGTTTCTCCTGCAACCCGTTCCCTTGGTGCTAGATGAACGAACGTCTCTCCACATGCTCAGTTCTGAGAGATAAGTGTGTGTGAAAGCCGGCCTTCACCTAGCTTGTTGGGAAGAGAAAGCTTCTTTTCTGTTGAAAACACCACTCTATACATATATATGGGGAAGTACAAGCTCCAACTCGGTTTTACAGTGAAAACTGCAGGAACTTCAAACCGGCAATAGGAAACAGACTGAGAAACTAGAGTAAAAGTTTCTCCTGCAAACCGTTCCCTTGGTGCTAGATGAACGAACGTCTCTCCACATGCTCAGCTCTGAGAGATATGTGTGTGTGAAAGCCGTTCTTCACCAAGCTTGTTTGGAACAGAAAGAATCTTTTCAGTTGCAAAATCCAATCCATACATATATAAGGTGTGGTACAAGCTCCATCTCTTTTTTAGAGTGAAAACTGCAGGAACTTCATACCGGCACTAGGAAACAGACTGAGAAACCAGAGGAAATATTTTTCCTGCAACCCGTTCCCTTTGTGCTAGATGAACGAAAGTCTCTCCACATGCTCAGTTCTCAGAGATAAGTATGTGTGAAACCCGTCCTTCACGTAGTTTGTTGGGAACACAAAGTATCTTTTCAGTTGCCAACTCCACTCCATTCATATATATGGGGAGGTACAAGCCCCAATTCGGTTTTACAGTGAAATCTGCAGGAAATTCCGTCCGGCACTATGAAACAGACTGAGAACCCAGAGTAAAAGTTTTTCATGCAAACCGTTCCCTTGGTGCTAGATGAACGATCGTCTCTCCACATGCTCAGTTCTGAGAGATAAGTGACTGTGAAAGCCGTCCTTCACCTAGCTTGTTGGGAACACAATGTTTCTTTTCAGTTGCAAACTCCACTCCATACATATATACGGGGAGGTTCTACCTCCAACTCGGGTTTACAGTGAAAACAGCAGGAACTTCAAACCGGCACTAGGAAACAGACTGATAAACCAGAGTAAAAGTTTCTCCTGCAAACCGTTCCCTTGGTGCTAGATGAACGAACGTCTCTCCACATGCTCAGCTCTGAGAGATATGTGTGTGTGAAAGCCGTCCTTCACCAAGCTTGTTTGGAACAGAAAGAATCTTTTCAGTTGCAAAATCCAATCCATACATATATAAGGTGTGGTACAAGCTCCATCTCTTTTTTAGAGTGAAAACTGCAGGAACTTCATACCGGCACTAGGAAACAGACTGAGAAACCAGAGGAAATATTTTTCCTGCAACCCGTTCCCTTTGTGCTAGATGAACGAAAGTCTCTCCACATGCTCAGTTCTCAGAGATAAGTATGTGTGAAACCCGTCCTTCACGTAGTTTGTTGGGAACACAAAGTATCTTTTCAGTTGCCAACTCCACTCCATTCATATATATGGGGAGGTACAAGCCCCAATTCGGTTTTACAGTGAAATCTGCAGGAATTTCCGTCCGGCACTATGAAACAGACTGAGAACCCAGAGTAAAGGTTTTTCCTGCAAACCGTTCCCTTGGTGCTAGATGAACGATCGTCTCTCCACATGCTCAGTTCTGAGAGATAAGTGACTGTGAAAGCCGTCCTTCACCTAGCTTGTTGGGAACACAATGTTTCTTTTCAGTTGCAAACTCCACTCCATACATATATACGGGGAGGTTCTACCTCCAACTCGGGTTTACAGTGAAAAGTTCAGGAACATCAAACCGGCACTAGGAAACAGACTGATAAACCAGAGTAAAAGTTTCTCCTGCAAAACTTTCCCTTGGTGCTAGATGAAAGAACGTCTCTCCACATGATCAGTTCTGAGAGATAATTGTGTGTGAAAGCCGCCTTCACATTGCTTGTTGGGAACACAAAGTTTCTTTTCACTTGTAAACTCCACTCCATACATATATATTGGGAGGTACTAGCTCCAACACGGTTTTACAGTGAAAACTGCAGGAACTTCAAAACGGCACTAGGAAACAGACTGAGAAACCAGAGTAAAAGTTTGCCCTGCAACCCGTTCCCTTGGTGCTAGATGAACGGACGTCTATCCACAGGCTCAGTTCTGAGAGATAATTGTGTGTGAAAGCCGTCCTTCACCAATTTTGTTGGAAACACAAAAATTTTTTCACTTGCAAACACCGTTCCATACATATATATGGGGAGGTACTAGCTCCAACTCTGTTTTACTGTGACAACTGCAGGAACTTCAAACCGGCACTAGGAAACAGACTGAGAAACCAGAGTAAATGTTTCTCCTGCAAACCATTCTATTTCTGCTATATGAACGAACGTCTCTCCACATGCTCATTTCTGAGAGATAAGTGTGTGTGAAAGCCGTCCTTCACAAGCTTGTTGGGAACACAAAGATTCTATTCACTTCCAAAATATACTGCATACATATATATGAGGGGGTACTAGCTCCAACTCGGTTTTACAGTGAAAAATGCAGGAACTTCAAACTGGCACTAGGAAACAGACTGAGAAACCAGAGTACAAGTTTCTCCTGCAACCCTTTCCTTTGGTGCTAGATGAACGATCGTCTCTCCACATGCTCAGTTCTCAGAGATAAGTATGTGTGAAACCCGTCCTTCACGTAGTTTGTTGGGAACACAAAGTATCTTTTCAGTTGCCAACTCCACTCCATACATATATATGGGGAGGTACAAGCTCCAACTCGATTTTACAGTGAAATAAGCAGGAACTTCAGACCGGCACTATGAAACAGACTGAGAAACCAGAGTAAAAGTTCCCTTGCAACCCGTTCCTTTGGTTCTAGATGAACGAACGTGTCTCCACATGCTCAGATCTGAGAGATAAGTGTGTGTGAAAGCCGTACTTCTCATAGCTTGTTGGGAACACAAAGTTTCTTTTCTGTTGCAAACTCCACTCCATACATCTATATGGGAAGTTACTAGCTCCAACTCTGGTTTACAGTGAAAACTTCAGGAACATCAAACGGGCACTAGGAAACAGACTGAGAAACCAGAGTAAAAGTTTGTCCTGCAAACCGTTCCATTGGTTCTAGATGAACGAACGTCTCTCCACATGCTCAGTTCTGAGAGATAAATGTGTGTGAATGCCGTACTTCACCTTGCTTGTTGGGAACACAAAGTTTCTTTTCACTTGCAAACTCCACTCCATACATATATATAGGGAGGTACTAGCTCCAACTCGATTTTACAGTGAAAACTGCAGGAACTTCAAACCGGCACTAGGAGACAGACTGAGAAACCAGAGGAAATGTTTCTCCTGCAACCAGTTCCTTTGTGCTATATGAACGAACGTCTCTCCACATGCTCAGTTCTCAGAGATAAGTATGTGTGAAACCCGTCCTTAACGTAGTTTGTTGGGAACAGAAAGTATCTTTTCAGTTGCCACTGCACTCCATACATATATATGGGGAGGTACAAGCTCCAACTTGGTTTTACAGTGAAATCTGCAGGAACTTCAGACCTGCACTAGGAAACACACTGAGAAACCAATGTGAAAGTTCCTATTGCAACCCGTTCCCCTGGTTCTAGATGAACGAACGTCTCTCCATATGCTAAGTTCTGAGAGAAATGTGTGTGTGAAAGCCGTCCTTCTCCTAGCTAGTTGGGATAACAAAGTTTCTTTTAAGTTGCAAACTCAACTCCATACATATATTGGGAGGTACTAGCTCCAACTCGGGTTTAGAGTGATAACTTCAGGAACATCAAACCGGCACTAGGAAACAGACTGAGAAACCAGAGTAATAGTTTCACCTGCAAACCGTTCCCTTGGTGCTAGATGAACGAACGTCTCTCCACATGCCCAGTTCTGAGAGATAAGTGTGTGTTAAAGCCGTCCTTCACCAAGTTTGTTGGGAACACAAAGTTTCTTTTCACTTGCAAACACCATTCCATACATATATATGGGGAGGTACTAGCTCCAACTGGGTTTTACAGTGAAAAATGCAGGAACTTCAAACCGGCACTAGGAAACAGACTGAGAAACCAGAGTAAAAGTTTCTCCTGCAACTCGTTCTTTTCTGCTATTTGAACGAAAGTATCTCTACATGCTCATTTCTGAGACATAAGTGTATGTGATACCCGTCCTTCATATTGCTTGTTGGAAACACAATGATTATATTAATTTGGAAACTCCACTCCATACATATGTATGGGGAGGTTCTAAATCCAACTCGGTTTTACAGTGAAAACGGCAGGAACTTCAAACCGGTACTTGGAATCAGACTGAGAAAACAGAGTAAAAGTTTCTCCTGCAACCCGTTCCCTTGGTGCTAGATGAACGAACGTCTCTCCACATGCTCAGTTCTGAGAGATAATTGTGTGTGAAAGCCGGCCTTCACCTAGCTTGTTGGGAAGAGAAAGCTTCTTTTCTGTTGAAAACACCACTCTATACATATATATGGGGAAGTACAAGCTCCAACTCGGTTTTACAGTGAAAACTGCAGGAACTTCAAACCGGCAATAGGAAACAGACTGAGAAACTAGAGTAAAAGTTTCTCCTGCAAACCGTTCCCTTGGTGCTAGATGAACGAACGTCTCTCCACATGCTCAGCTCTGAGAGATAAGTGTGTGTGAAGGCCGTCCTTCACCAAGCTTGTTTGGAACAGAAAGAATCTTTTCAGTTGCAAAATCCAATCCATACATATATAAGGTGTGGTACAAGCTCCATCTCTTTTTTAGAGTGAAAACTGCAGGAACTTCATACCGGCACTAGGAAACAGACTGAGAAACCAGAGGAAATATTTTTCCTGCAACCCGTTCCCTTTGTGCTAGATGAACGAAAGTCTCTCCACATGCTCAGTTCTCAGAGATAAGTATGTGTGAAACCCGTCCTTCACGTAGTTTGTTGGGAACACAAAGTATCTTTTCAGTTGCCAACTCCACTCCATTCATATATATGGGGAGGTACAAGCCCCAATTCGGTTTTACAGTGAAATCTGCAGGAATTTCCGTCCGGCACTATGAAACAGACTGAGAACCCAGAGTAAAATTTTTTCCTGCAAACCGTTCCCTTGGTGCTAGATGAACGATCGTCTCTCCACATGCTCAGTTCTGAGAGATAAGTGACTGTGAAAGCCGTCCTTCACCTAGCTTGTTGGGAACACAATGTTTCTTTTCAGTTGCAAACTCCACTCCATACATATATACGGGGAGGTTCTACCTCCAACTCGGGTTTACAGTGAAAAGTTCAGGAACATCAAACCGGCACTAGGAAACAGACTGATAAACCAGAGTAAAAGTTTCTCCTGCAAAACTTTCCCTTGGTGCTAGATGAAAGAACGTCTCTCCACATGATCAGTTCTGAGAGATAATTGTGTGTGAAAGCCGCCTTCATATTGCTTGTTGGGAACACAAAGTTTCTTTTCACTTGTAAACTCCACTCCATACATATATATTGGGAGGTACTAGCTCCAACACGGTTTTACAGTGAAAACTGCAGGAACTTCAAACCGGCACTAGGAAACAGACTGAGAAACCAGAGTAAAAGTTTGCCCTGCAACCCGTTCCCTTGGTGCTAGATGAACGGACGTCTATCCACAGGCTCAGTTCTGAGAGATAATTGTGTGTGAAAGCCGTCCTTCAACAATTTTGTTGGAAACACAAAAATTTTTTCACTTGCAAACACCGTTCCATACATATATATGGGGAGGTACTAGCTCCAAATCTGTTTTACTGTGACAACTGCAGGAACTTCAAACCGGCACTAGGAAACAGACTGAGAAACCAGAGTAAAAGTTTCTCCTGCAAACCATTCTCTTTGTGCTATATGAACGAACGTCTCTCCACATGCTCATTTCTGAGAGATAAGTGTGTGTGAAAGCCGTCCTTCACAAGCTTGTTGGGAACACAAAGATTCTATTCACTTCCAAAATATACTGCATACATATATATGAGGGGGTACTAGCTCCAACTCGGTTTTACTGTGAAAAATGCAGGAACTTCAAACTGGCACTAGGAAACAGACTGAGAAACCAGAGTACAAGTTTCTCCTGCAACCCTTTCCTTTGGTGCTAGATGAACGATCGTCTCTCCACATGCTCAGTTCTCAGAGATAAGTATGTGTGAAACCCGTCCTTCACGTAGTTTGTTGGGAACACAAAGTATCTTTTCAGTTGCCAACTCCACTCCATACATATATATGGGGAGGTACAAGCTCCAACTCGATTTTACAGTGAAATAAGCAGGAACTTCAGACCGGCACTATGAAACAGACTGAGAAACCAGAGTAAAAGTTCCCTTGCAACCCGTTCCTTTGGTTCTAGATGAACGAACGTGTCTCCACATGCTCAGATCTGAGAGATAAGTGTGTGTGAAAGCCGTACTTCTCATAGCTTGTTGGGAACACAAAGTTTCTTTTCTGTTGCAAACTCCACTCCATACATCTATATGGGAAGTTACTAGCTCCAACTCTGGTTTACAGTGAAAACTTCAGGAACATCAAACCGGCACTAGGAAACAGACTGAGAAACCAGAGTAAAAGTTTGTCCTGCAAACCGTTCCCTTGGTGTTAGATGAACAAACGTCTATCCACATGCTCAGTTCTGAGAGATAAGTGTTTGTGAAAGCCGTCCTTTACTTTGCTTGTTGGGAACACACAGTTTCTTTTCAGTTGCAAACTCCATTCCATACATATTTTTGAGGAGGTACAAACTCCAACTCGGTTTTACAGTGTAAACTGCAGGAACTTCAAACCGGCACTAGGAAACAGACTGAGAAACCAGAGTAAAAGTTTCTCCTGCAAACCGTTCCATTGGTGATAGATGAAAGAACGTCTCTCCACATGATCAGTTCTGAGAGATAATTGTATGTGAAAGCCGCCTTCAACTTGCTTGTTGGGAACACAAAGTTTCTTTTCTCTTGCAAACTCCACTCCATAAAAATATATTGGGAGGTACTAGCTCTAACTCGTTTTACAGTGAAAACAGCAGGAACTTCAAACCGGCACTAGGAAACAGACTGAGAAACCAGAGTAAAAGTTTCTCCTGCAACTCGTTCTGTTCTGCTATTTGAACGAAAGTATCTCCACATGCTCATTTCTGAGATATACGTGTATGTGAAAGCCGTCCTTCACATTGCTTGTTGGGAACACAATGATTATTTTCAGTTGAAACTCCACTCCATACATATGTATGGGGAGGTTCTAGCTCCAACTCGGTTTTACAGTGAAAACGGCAGGAACTTCAAACCGGTACTAGGAATCAGACTGAGAAACCAGAGTAAAAGTATCTCCTGCAAACCGTTCCATTGTTGCTAGGTGAACGAACGTCTCTGCACATGTTCATTTCCGAGAGATAAGTGTGTGCGAAAGCCTTCCTTCACCTAGCTTATTGGGAACACAAAGTTTCTTTTCAGTTGCCGACTCCTCTCCATACATATATATGGGGTGGTATAGCTCCAACTAAGTTTTGCAGTGAAAACTGCAGGAACTTCAAACTGGCTCTAGGAAACAGTCTGAGAAATTATAGTAAAAGTTTCTCCTGCAACCCGTACACTTGGTGCTAGATGAAAGAACGTCTCTCCACATGCTCAGATCTGAGAGATAATTGTGTGTGAAAGCCGGCCTTCACCTAGCTTGTTGGGAAGAGAAAGCTTCTTTTCTGTTGTAAACACCACTCTATACATATATATGGGGAGGTACAAGCTCCAACTCGGTTTTACAGTGAAAACTGCAGGAACTTCAACCCGGCACTAGGAAACAGACTGAGAAACCAGAGTAAAAGTTTCTCCTGCAACCCGTTCCCTTGGTGCTAGATGAACGAACGTCTCTCCACATGCTCAGTTCTGAGAGATAAGTGTGTGTGAAAGCCGTACTTCACATTTCTTGTTGGGAACACAATGATTATTGTCATTTGCAAACTACACTCCATACATATATATGGGGAGGAACTAGCTCCAACTGGGTTTTACAGTGAAAACTGCAGGAACTTCAAACTGGCAGTAGGAAACAGACTGAGAAACCAGAGTAAAAGTTTCTCCTGCAACTCGTTCTTTTCTGCTATTTGAACGAAAGTATCTCCACATGCTCATTTCTGAGACATAAGTGTATGTGAAAGCCGTCCTTCATATTGCTTGTTGGAAACACAATGATTATATTCATTTGGAAACTCCACTCCATACATATGTATGGGGAGGTTCTAAATCCAACTCGGTTTTACAGTGAAAACGGCAGGAACTTCAAACCGGTACTTGGAATCAGACTGAGAAACCAGAGTAAAAGTTTCTCCTGCAAACCGTTCCATTGTTGCTAGGTGAACGAACGTCTCTGCACATGTTCAGTTCCGAGAGATAAGTGTGTGTGAAAGCCTTCCTTCACCTAGCTTATTGGGAACACAAAGTTTCTTTTCAGTTGCAAAATCCTCTCCATACATATATATTGGAACGTAACAGCTAAAATTCGATTTTACAATGAAAACTGCAGGAACTTCAAACCGGCACAAGGAAACAGACTGAGAAACCAGAGTAAAAGTTTCTCCTGCAACCGGTTCCCTTGGTGCTAGATGAATGAACGTATCTCCACATGCTCATTTCTGAGTGATAAGTGTGTGTGAAAGCCGTCCTTCACCAAGTTTGTTGGGAACACAAAGTTTCTTTTCACTTGCAAACACCATTCCATACATATATATGGGGAGGTACTAGCTCCAACTGGGTTTTACAGTGAAAACTGCAGGAACTTCAAACCGGCACTAGGAAACAGACTGAGAAACCAGAGTAAAAGTTTCTCCTGCAACTCGTTCTTTTCTGCTATTTGAACGAAAGTATCTCTACATGCTCATTTCTGAGACATAAGTGTATGTGATACCCGTCCTTCATATTGCTTGTTGGAAACACAATGATTATATTAATTTGGAAACACCACTCCATACATATGTATGGGGAGGTTCTAAATCCAACTCGGTTTTACAGTGAAAACTGCAGGAACTTCAAACCGGTACTTGGAATCAGACTGATAAACCAGAGTAAAAGTTTCTCCTGCAACCCGTTCCCTTGGTGCTAGATGAACGAACGTCTCTCCACATGCTCAGTTCTGAGAGATAAGTGTGTGTGAAAGCCGGCCTTCACCTAGCTTGTTGGGAAGAGAAAGCTTCTTTTCTGTTGAAAACACCACTCTATACATATATATGGGGAAGTACAAGCTCCAACTCGGTTTTACAGTGAAAACTGCAGGAACTTCAAACCGGCAATAGGAAACAGACTGAGAAACTAGAGTAAAAGTTTCTCCTGCAAACCGTTCCCTTGGTGCTAGATGAACGAACGTCTCTCCACATGCTCAGCTCTGAGAGATATGTGTGTGTGAAAGCCGTTCTTCACCAAGCTTGTTTGGAACAGAAAGAATCTTTTCAGTTGCAAAATCCAATCCATACATATATAAGGTGTGGTACAAGCTCCATCTCTTTTTTAGAGTGAAAACTGCAGGAACTTCATACCGGCACTAGGAAACAGACTGAGAAACCAGAGGAAATATTTTTCCTGCAACCCGTTCCCTTTGTGCTAGATGAACGAAAGTCTCTCCACATGCTCAGTTCTCAGAGATAAGTATGTGTGAAACCCGTCCTTCACGTAGTTTGTTGGGAACACAAAGTATCTTTTCAGTTGCCAACTCCACTCCATTCATATATATGGGGAGGTACAAGCCCCAATTCGGTTTTACAGTGAAATCTGCAGGAAATTCCGTCCGGCACTATGAAACAGACTGAGAACCCAGAGTAAAAGTTTTTCATGCAAACCGTTCCCTTGGTGCTAGATGAACGATCGTCTCTCCACATGCTCAGTTCTGAGAGATAAGTGACTGTGAAAGCCGTCCTTCACCTAGCTTGTTGGGAACACAATGTTTCTTTTCAGTTGCAAACTCCACTCCATACATATATACGGGGAGGTTCTACCTCCAACTCGGGTTTACAGTGAAAACAGCAGGAACTTCAAACCGGCACTAGGAAACAGACTGATAAACCAGAGTAAAAGTTTCTCCTGCAAACCGTTCCCTTGGTGCTAGATGAACGAACGTCTCTCCACATGCTCAGCTCTGAGAGATATGTGTGTGTGAAAGCCGTCCTTCACCAAGCTTGTTTGGAACAGAAAGAATCTTTTCAGTTGCAAAATCCAATCCATACATATATAAGGTGTGGTACAAGCTCCATCTCTTTTTTAGAGTGAAAACTGCAGGAACTTCATACCGGCACTAGGAAACAGACTGAGAAACCAGAGGAAATATTTTTCCTGCAACCCGTTCCCTTTGTGCTAGATGAACGAAAGTCTCTCCACATGCTCAGTTCTCAGAGATAAGTATGTGTGAAACCCGTCCTTCACGTAGTTTGTTGGGAACACAAAGTATCTTTTCAGTTGCCAACTCCACTCCATTCATATATATGGGGAGGTACAAGCCCCAATTCGGTTTTACAGTGAAATCTGCAGGAATTTCCGTCCGGCACTATGAAACAGACTGAGAACCCAGAGTAAAGGTTTTTCCTGCAAACCGTTCCCTTGGTGCTAGATGAACGATCGTCTCTCCACATGCTCAGTTCTGAGAGATAAGTGACTGTGAAAGCCGTCCTTCACCTAGCTTGTTGGGAACACAATGTTTCTTTTCAGTTGCAAACTCCACTCCATACATATATACGGGGAGGTTCTACCTCCAACTCGGGTTTACAGTGAAAAGTTCAGGAACATCAAACCGGCACTAGGAAACAGACTGATAAACCAGAGTAAAAGTTTCTCCTGCAAAACTTTCCCTTGGTGCTAGATGAAAGAACGTCTCTCCACATGATCAGTTCTGAGAGATAATTGTGTGTGAAAGCCGCCTTCACATTGCTTGTTGGGAACACAAAGTTTCTTTTCACTTGTAAACTCCACTCCATACATATATATTGGGAGGTACTAGCTCCAACACGGTTTTACAGTGAAAACTGCAGGAACTTCAAAACGGCACTAGGAAACAGACTGAGAAACCAGAGTAAAAGTTTGCCCTGCAACCCGTTCCCTTGGTGCTAGATGAACGGACGTCTATCCACAGGCTCAGTTCTGAGAGATAATTGTGTGTGAAAGCCGTCCTTCACCAATTTTGTTGGAAACACAAAAATTTTTTCACTTGCAAACACCGTTCCATACATATATATGGGGAGGTACTAGCTCCAACTCTGTTTTACTGTGACAACTGCAGGAACTTCAAACCGGCACTAGGAAACAGACTGAGAAACCAGAGTAAATGTTTCTCCTGCAAACCATTCTATTTCTGCTATATGAACGAACGTCTCTCCACATGCTCATTTCTGAGAGATAAGTGTGTGTGAAAGCCGTCCTTCACAAGCTTGTTGGGAACACAAAGATTCTATTCACTTCCAAAATATACTGCATACATATATATGAGGGGGTACTAGCTCCAACTCGGTTTTACAGTGAAAAATGCAGGAACTTCAAACTGGCACTAGGAAACAGACTGAGAAACCAGAGTACAAGTTTCTCCTGCAACCCTTTCCTTTGGTGCTAGATGAACGATCGTCTCTCCACATGCTCAGTTCTCAGAGATAAGTATGTGTGAAACCCGTCCTTCACGTAGTTTGTTGGGAACACAAAGTATCTTTTCAGTTGCCAACTCCACTCCATACATATATATGGGGAGGTACAAGCTCCAACTCGATTTTACAGTGAAATAAGCAGGAACTTCAGACCGGCACTATGAAACAGACTGAGAAACCAGAGTAAAAGTTCCCTTGCAACCCGTTCCTTTGGTTCTAGATGAACGAACGTGTCTCCACATGCTCAGATCTGAGAGATAAGTGTGTGTGAAAGCCGTACTTCTCATAGCTTGTTGGGAACACAAAGTTTCTTTTCTGTTGAAAACTCCACTCCATACATCTATATGGGAAGTTACTAGCTCCAACTCTGGTTTACAGTGAAAACTTCAGGAACATCAAACGGGCACTAGGAAACAGACTGAGAAACCAGAGTAAAAGTTTGTCCTGCAAACCGTTCCATTGGTTCTAGATGAACGAACGTCTCTCCACATGCTCAGTTCTGAGAGATAAATGTGTGTGAATGCCGTACTTCACCTTGCTTGTTGGGAACACAAAGTTTCTTTTCACTTGCAAACTCCACTCCATACATATATATAGGGAGGTACTAGCTCCAACTCGATTTTACAGTGTAAACTGCAGGAACTTCAAACCGGCACTAGGAGACAGACTGAGAAACCAGAGGAAATGTTTCTCCTGCAACCAGTTCCTTTGTGCTATATGAACGAACGTCTCTCCACATGCTCAGTTCTCAGAGATAAGTATGTGTGAAACCCGTCCTTAACGTAGTTTGTTGGGAACAGAAAGTATCTTTTCAGTTGCCACTGCACTCCATACATATATATGGGGAGGTACAAGCTCCAACTTGGTTTTACAGTGAAATCTGCAGGAACTTCAGACCTGCACTAGGAAACACACTGAGAAACCAATGTGAAAGTTCCTATTGCAACCCGTTCCCCTGGTTCTAGATGAACGAACGTCTCTCCATATGCTAAGTTCTGAGAGAAATGTGTGTGTGAAAGCCGTCCTTCTCCTAGCTAGTTGGGATAACAAAGTTTCTTTTAAGTTGCAAACTCAACTCCATACATATATTGGGAGGTACTAGCTCCAACTCGGGTTTAGAGTGATAACTTCAGGAACATCAAACCGGCACTAGGAAACAGACTGAGAAACCAGAGTAATAGTTTCACCTGCAAACCGTTCCCTTGGTGCTAGATGAACGAACGTCTCTCCACATGCCCAGTTCTGAGAGATAAGTGTGTGTTAAAGCCGTCCTTCACCAAGTTTGTTGGGAACACAAAGTTTCTTTTCACTTGCAAACACCATTCCATACATATATATGGGGAGGTACTAGCTCCAACTGGGTTTTACAGTGAAAAATGCAGGAACTTCAAACCGGCACTAGGAAACAGACTGAGAAACCAGAGTAAAAGTTTCTCCTGCAACTCGTTCTTTTCTGCTATTTGAACGAAAGTATCTCTACATGCTCATTTCTGAGACATAAGTGTATGTGATACCCGTCCTTCATATTGCTTGTTGGAAACACAATGATTATATTAATTTGGAAACTCCACTCCATACATATGTATGGGGAGGTTCTAAATCCAACTCGGTTTTACAGTGAAAACGGCAGGAACTTCAAACCGGTACTTGGAATCAGACTGAGAAAACAGAGTAAAAGTTTCTCCTGCAACCCGTTCCCTTGGTGCTAGATGAACGAACGTCTCTCCACATGCTCAGTTCTGAGAGATAATTGTGTGTGAAAGCCGGCCTTCACCTAGCTTGTTGGGAAGAGAAAGCTTCTTTTCTGTTGAAAACACCACTCTATACATATATATGGGGAAGTACAAGCTCCAACTCGGTTTTACAGTGAAAACTGCAGGAACTTCAAACCGGCAATAGGAAACAGACTGAGAAACTAGAGTAAAAGTTTCTCCTGCAAACCGTTCCCTTGGTGCTAGATGAACGAACGTCTCTCCACATGCTCAGCTCTGAGAGATAAGTGTGTGTGAAGGCCGTCCTTCACCAAGCTTGTTTGGAACAGAAAGAATCTTTTCAGTTGCAAAATCCAATCCATACATATATAAGGTGTGGTACAAGCTCCATCTCTTTTTTAGAGTGAAAACTGCAGGAACTTCATACCGGCACTAGGAAACAGACTGAGAAACCAGAGGAAATATTTTTCCTGCAACCCGTTCCCTTTGTGCTAGATGAACGAAAGTCTCTCCACATGCTCAGTTCTCAGAGATAAGTATGTGTGAAACCCGTCCTTCACGTAGTTTGTTGGGAACACAAAGTATCTTTTCAGTTGCCAACTCCACTCCATTCATATATATGGGGAGGTACAAGCCCCAATTCGGTTTTACAGTGAAATCTGCAGGAATTTCCGTCCGGCACTATGAAACAGACTGAGAACCCAGAGTAAAATTTTTTCCTGCAAACCGTTCCCTTGGTGCTAGATGAACGATCGTCTCTCCACATGCTCAGTTCTGAGAGATAAGTGACTGTGAAAGCCGTCCTTCACCTAGCTTGTTGGGAACACAATGTTTCTTTTCAGTTGCAAACTCCACTCCATACATATATACGGGGAGGTTCTACCTCCAACTCGGGTTTACAGTGAAAAGTTCAGGAACATCAAACCGGCACTAGGAAACAGACTGATAAACCAGAGTAAAAGTTTCTCCTGCAAAACTTTCCCTTGGTGCTAGATGAAAGAACGTCTCTCCACATGATCAGTTCTGAGAGATAATTGTGTGTGAAAGCCGCCTTCATATTGCTTGTTGGGAACACAAAGTTTCTTTTCACTTGTAAACTCCACTCCATACATATATATTGGGAGGTACTAGCTCCAACACGGTTTTACAGTGAAAACTGCAGGAACTTCAAACCGGCACTAGGAAACAGACTGAGAAACCAGAGTAAAAGTTTGCCCTGCAACCCGTTCCCTTGGTGCTAGATGAACGGACGTCTATCCACAGGCTCAGTTCTGAGAGATAATTGTGTGTGAAAGCCGTCCTTCAACAATTTTGTTGGAAACACAAAAATTTTTTCACTTGCAAACACCGTTCCATACATATATATGGGGAGGTACTAGCTCCAAATCTGTTTTACTGTGACAACTGCAGGAACTTCAAACCGGCACTAGGAAACAGACTGAGAAACCAGAGTAAAAGTTTCTCCTGCAAACCATTCTCTTTGTGCTATATGAACGAACGTCTCTCCACATGCTCATTTCTGAGAGATAAGTGTGTGTGAAAGCCGTCCTTCACAAGCTTGTTGGGAACACAAAGATTCTATTCACTTCCAAAATATACTGCATACATATATATGAGGGGGTACTAGCTCCAACTCGGTTTTACTGTGAAAAATGCAGGAACTTCAAACTGGCACTAGGAAACAGACTGAGAAACCAGAGTACAAGTTTCTCCTGCAACCCTTTCCTTTGGTGCTAGATGAACGATCGTCTCTCCACATGCTCAGTTCTCAGAGATAAGTATGTGTGAAACCCGTCCTTCACGTAGTTTGTTGGGAACACAAAGTATCTTTTCAGTTGCCAACTCCACTCCATACATATATATGGGGAGGTACAAGCTCCAACTCGATTTTACAGTGAAATAAGCAGGAACTTCAGACCGGCACTATGAAACAGACTGAGAAACCAGAGTAAAAGTTCCCTTGCAACCCGTTCCTTTGGTTCTAGATGAACGAACGTGTCTCCACATGCTCAGATCTGAGAGATAAGTGTGTGTGAAAGCCGTACTTCTCATAGCTTGTTGGGAACACAAAGTTTCTTTTCTGTTGCAAACTCCACTCCATACATCTATATGGGAAGTTACTAGCTCCAACTCTGGTTTACAGTGAAAACTTCAGGAACATCAAACCGGCACTAGGAAACAGACTGAGAAACCAGAGTAAAAGTTTGTCCTGCAAACCGTTCCCTTGGTGTTAGATGAACAAACGTCTATCCACATGCTCAGTTCTGAGAGATAAGTGTTTGTGAAAGCCGTCCTTTACTTTGCTTGTTGGGAACACACAGTTTCTTTTCAGTTGCAAACTCCATTCCATACATATTTTTGAGGAGGTACAAACTCCAACTCGGTTTTACAGTGTAAACTGCAGGAACTTCAAACCGGCACTAGGAAACAGACTGAGAAACCAGAGTAAAAGTTTCTCCTGCAAACCGTTCCATTGGTGATAGATGAAAGAACGTCTCTCCACATGATCAGTTCTGAGAGATAATTGTATGTGAAAGCCGCCTTCAACTTGCTTGTTGGGAACACAAAGTTTCTTTTCTCTTGCAAACTCCACTCCATAAAAATATATTGGGAGGTACTAGCTCTAACTCGTTTTACAGTGAAAACAGCAGGAACTTCAAACCGGCACTAGGAAACAGACTGAGAAACCAGAGTAAAAGTTTCTCCTGCAACTCGTTCTGTTCTGCTATTTGAACGAAAGTATCTCCACATGCTCATTTCTGAGATATACGTGTATGTGAAAGCCGTCCTTCACATTGCTTGTTGGGAACACAATGATTATTTTCAGTTGAAACTCCACTCCATACATATGTATGGGGAGGTTCTAGCTCCAACTCGGTTTTACAGTGAAAACGGCAGGAACTTCAAACCGGTACTAGGAATCAGACTGAGAAACCAGAGTAAAAGTATCTCCTGCAAACCGTTCCATTGTTGCTAGGTGAACGAACGTCTCTGCACATGTTCATTTCCGAGAGATAAGTGTGTGCGAAAGCCTTCCTTCACCTAGCTTATTGGGAACACAAAGTTTCTTTTCAGTTGCCGACTCCTCTCCATACATATATATGGGGTGGTATAGCTCCAACTAAGTTTTGCAGTGAAAACTGCAGGAACTTCAAACTGGCTCTAGGAAACAGTCTGAGAAATTATAGTAAAAGTTTCTCCTGCAACCCGTACACTTGGTGCTAGATGAAAGAACGTCTCTCCACATGCTCAGATCTGAGAGATAATTGTGTGTGAAAGCCGGCCTTCACCTAGCTTGTTGGGAAGAGAAAGCTTCTTTTCTGTTGTAAACACCACTCTATACATATATATGGGGAGGTACAAGCTCCAACTCGGTTTTACAGTGAAAACTGCAGGAACTTCAACCCGGCACTAGGAAACAGACTGAGAAACCAGAGTAAAAGTTTCTCCTGCAACCCGTTCCCTTGGTGCTAGATGAACGAACGTCTCTCCACATGCTCAGTTCTGAGAGATAAGTGTGTGTGAAAGCCGTACTTCACATTTCTTGTTGGGAACACAATGATTATTGTCATTTGCAAACTACACTCCATACATATATATGGGGAGGAACTAGCTCCAACTGGGTTTTACAGTGAAAACTGCAGGAACTTCAAACTGGCAGTAGGAAACAGACTGAGAAACCAGAGTAAAAGTTTCTCCTGCAACTCGTTCTTTTCTGCTATTTGAACGAAAGTATCTCCACATGCTCATTTCTGAGACATAAGTGTATGTGAAAGCCGTCCTTCATATTGCTTGTTGGAAACACAATGATTATATTCATTTGGAAACTCCACTCCATACATATGTATGGGGAGGTTCTAAATCCAACTCGGTTTTACAGTGAAAACGGCAGGAACTTCAAACCGGTACTTGGAATCAGACTGAGAAACCAGAGTAAAAGTTTCTCCTGCAAACCGTTCCATTGTTGCTAGGTGAACGAACGTCTCTGCACATGTTCAGTTCCGAGAGATAAGTGTGTGTGAAAGCCTTCCTTCACCTAGCTTATTGGGAACACAAAGTTTCTTTTCAGTTGCAAAATCCTCTCCATACATATATATTGGAACGTAACAGCTAAAATTCGATTTTACAATGAAAACTGCAGGAACTTCAAACCGGCACAAGGAAACAGACTGAGAAACCAGAGTAAAAGTTTCTCCTGCAACCGGTTCCCTTGGTGCTAGATGAATGAACGTATCTCCACATGCTCATTTCTGAGTGATAAGTGTGTGTGAAAGCCGTCCTTCACCAAGTTTGTTGGGAACACAAAGTTTCTTTTCACTTGCAAACACCATTCCATACATATATATGGGGAGGTACTAGCTCCAACTGGGTTTTACAGTGAAAACTGCAGGAACTTCAAACCGGCACTAGGAAACAGACTGAGAAACCAGAGTAAAAGTTTCTCCTGCAACTCGTTCTTTTCTGCTATTTGAACGAAAGTATCTCTACATGCTCATTTCTGAGACATAAGTGTATGTGATACCCGTCCTTCATATTGCTTGTTGGAAACACAATGATTATATTAATTTGGAAACACCACTCCATACATATGTATGGGGAGGTTCTAAATCCAACTCGGTTTTACAGTGAAAACTGCAGGAACTTCAAACCGGTACTTGGAATCAGACTGATAAACCAGAGTAAAAGTTTCTCCTGCAACCCGTTCCCTTGGTGCTAGATGAACGAACGTCTCTCCACATGCTCAGTTCTGAGAGATAAGTGTGTGTGAAAGCCGGCCTTCACCTAGCTTGTTGGGAAGAGAAAGCTTCTTTTCTGTTGAAAACACCACTCTATACATATATATGGGGAAGTACAAGCTCCAACTCGGTTTTACAGTGAAAACTGCAGGAACTTCAAACCGGCAATAGGAAACAGACTGAGAAACTAGAGTAAAAGTTTCTCCTGCAAACCGTTCCCTTGGTGCTAGATGAACGAACGTCTCTCCACATGCTCAGCTCTGAGAGATATGTGTGTGTGAAAGCCGTTCTTCACCAAGCTTGTTTGGAACAGAAAGAATCTTTTCAGTTGCAAAATCCAATCCATACATATATAAGGTGTGGTACAAGCTCCATCTCTTTTTTAGAGTGAAAACTGCAGGAACTTCATACCGGCACTAGGAAACAGACTGAGAAACCAGAGGAAATATTTTTCCTGCAACCCGTTCCCTTTGTGCTAGATGAACGAAAGTCTCTCCACATGCTCAGTTCTCAGAGATAAGTATGTGTGAAACCCGTCCTTCACGTAGTTTGTTGGGAACACAAAGTATCTTTTCAGTTGCCAACTCCACTCCATTCATATATATGGGGAGGTACAAGCCCCAATTCGGTTTTACAGTGAAATCTGCAGGAAATTCCGTCCGGCACTATGAAACAGACTGAGAACCCAGAGTAAAAGTTTTTCATGCAAACCGTTCCCTTGGTGCTAGATGAACGATCGTCTCTCCACATGCTCAGTTCTGAGAGATAAGTGACTGTGAAAGCCGCCCTTCACCTAGCTTGTTGGGAACACAATGTTTCTTTTCAGTTGCAAACTCCACTCCATACATATATACGGGGAGGTTCTACCTCCAACTCGGGTTTACAGTGAAAACAGCAGGAACTTCAAACCGGCACTAGGAAACAGACTGATAAACCAGAGTAAAAGTTTCTCCTGCAAACCGTTCCCTTGGTGCTAGATGAACGAACGTCTCTCCACATGCTCAGCTCTGAGAGATATGTGTGTGTGAAAGCCGTCCTTCACCAAGCTTGTTTGGAACAGAAAGAATCTTTTCAGTTGCAAAATCCAATCCATACATATATAAGGTGTGGTACAAGCTCCATCTCTTTTTTAGAGTGAAAACTGCAGGAACTTCATACCGGCACTAGGAAACAGACTGAGAAACCAGAGGAAATATTTTTCCTGCAACCCGTTCCCTTTGTGCTAGATGAACGAAAGTCTCTCCACATGCTCAGTTCTCAGAGATAAGTATGTGTGAAACCCGTCCTTCACGTAGTTTGTTGGGAACACAAAGTATCTTTTCAGTTGCCAACTCCACTCCATTCATATATATGGGGAGGTACAAGTCCCAATTCGGTTTTACAGTGAAATCTGCAGGAATTTCCGTCCGGCACTATGAAACAGACTGAGAACCCAGAGTAAAGGTTTTTCCTGCAAACCGTTCCCTTGGTGCTAGATGAACGATCGTCTCTCCACATGCTCAGTTCTGAGAGATAAGTGACTGTGAAAGCCGTCCTTCACCTAGCTTGTTGGGAACACAATGTTTCTTTTCAGTTGCAAACTCCACTCCATACATATATACGGGGAGGTTCTACCTCCAACTCGGGTTTACAGTGAAAAGTTCAGGAACATCAAACCGGCACTAGGAAACAGACTGATAAACCAGAGTAAAAGTTTCTCCTGCAAAACTTTCCCTTGGTGCTAGATGAAAGAACGTCTCTCCACATGATCAGTTCTGAGAGATAATTGTGTGTGAAAGCCGCCTTCACATTGCTTGTTGGGAACACAAAGTTTCTTTTCACTTGTAAACTCCACTCCATACATATATATTGGGAGGTACTAGCTCCAACACGGTTTTACAGTGAAAACTGCAGGAACTTCAAAACGGCACTAGGAAACAGACTGAGAAACCAGAGTAAAAGTTTGCCCTGCAACCCGTTCCCTTGGTGCTAGATGAACGGACGTCTATCCACAGGCTCAGTTCTGAGAGATAATTGTGTGTGAAAGCCGTCCTTCACCAATTTTGTTGGAAACACAAAAATTTTTTCACTTGCAAACACCGTTCCATACATATATATGGGGAGGTACTAGCTCCAACTCTGTTTTACTGTGACAACTGCAGGAACTTCAAACCGGCACTAGGAAACAGACTGAGAAACCAGAGTAAATGTTTCTCCTGCAAACCATTCTATTTCTGCTATATGAACGAACGTCTCTCCACATGCTCATTTCTGAGAGATAAGTGTGTGTGAAAGCCGTCCTTCACAAGCTTGTTGGGAACACAAAGATTCTATTCACTTCCAAAATATACTGCATACATATATATGAGGGGGTACTAGCTCCAACTCGGTTTTACAGTGAAAAATGCAGGAACTTCAAACTGGCACTAGGAAACAGACTGAGAAACCAGAGTACAAGTTTCTCCTGCAACCCTTTCCTTTGGTGCTAGATGAACGATCGTCTCTCCACATGCTCAGTTCTCAGAGATAAGTATGTGTGAAACCCGTCCTTCACGTAGTTTGTTGGGAACACAAAGTATCTTTTCAGTTGCCAACTCCACTCCATACATATATATGGGGAGGTACAAGCTCCAACTCGATTTTACAGTGAAATAAGCAGGAACTTCAGACCGGCACTATGAAACAGACTGAGAAACCAGAGTAAAAGTTCCCTTGCAACCCGTTCCTTTGGTTCTAGATGAACGAACGTGTCTCCACATGCTCAGATCTGAGAGATAAGTGTGTGTGAAAGCCGTACTTCTCATAGCTTGTTGGGAACACAAAGTTTCTTTTCTGTTGCAAACTCCACTCCATACATCTATATGGGAAGTTACTAGCTCCAACTCTGGTTTACAGTGAAAACTTCAGGAACATCAAACGGGCACTAGGAAACAGACTGAGAAACCAGAGTAAAAGTTTGTCCTGCAAACCGTTCCCTTGGTGTTAGATGAACGAACGTCTATCCACATGCTCAGTTCTGAGAGATAAGTGTTTGTGAAAGCCGTCCTTTACTTTGCTTGTTGGGAACACACAGTTTCTTTTCAGTTGCAAACTCCATTCCATACATATTTTTGAGGAGGTACAAACTCCAACTCGGTTTTACAGTGTAAACTGCAGGAACTTCAAACCGGCACTAGGAAACAGACTGAGAAACCAGAGTAAAAGTTTCTCCTGCAAACCGTTCCATTGGTGATAGATGAAAGAACGTCTCTCCACATGATCAGTTCTGAGAGATAATTGTATGTGAAAGCCGCCTTCAACTTGCTTGTTGGGAACACAAAGTTTCTTTTCTCTTGCAAACTCCACTCCATAAAAATATATTGGGAGGTACTAGCTCTAACTCGTTTTACAGTGAAAACAGCAGGAACTTCAAACCGGCACTAGGAAACAGACTGAGAAACCAGAGTAAAAGTTTCTCCTGCAACTCGTTCTGTTCTGCTATTTGAACGAAAGTATCTCCACATGCTCATTTCTGAGATATACGTGTATGTGAAAGCCGTCCTTCACATTGCTTGTTGGGAACACAATGATTATTTTCAGTTGAAACTCCACTCCATACATATGTATGGGGAGGTTCTAGCTCCAACTCGGTTTTACAGTGAAAACGGCAGGAACTTCAAACCGGTACTAGGAATCAGACTGAGAAACCAGAGTAAAAGTATCTCCTGCAAACCGTTCCATTGTTGCTAGGTGAACGAACGTCTCTGCACATGTTCATTTCCGAGAGATAAGTGTGTGCGAAAGCCTTCCTTCACCTAGCTTATTGGGAACACAAAGTTTCTTTTCAGTTGCCGACTCCTCTCCATACATATATATGGGGTGGTATAGCTCCAACTAAGTTTTGCAGTGAAAACTGCAGGAACTTCAAACTGGCTCTAGGAAACAGTCTGAGAAATTATAGTAAAAGTTTCTCCTGCAACCCGTTCCCTTGGTGCTAGATGAAAGAACGTCTCTCCACATGCTCAGATCTGAGAGATAATTGTGTGTGAAAGCCGGCCTTCACCTAGCTTGTTGGGAAGAGAAAGCTTCTTTTCTGTTGTAAACACCACTCTATACATATATATGGGGAGGTACAAGCTCCAACTCGGTTTTACAGTGAAAACTGCAGGAACTTCAACCCGGCACTAGGAAACAGACTGAGAAACCAGAGTAAAAGTTTCTCCTGCAACCCGTTCCCTTGGTGCTAGATGAAAGAACGTCTCTCCACATGCTCAGATCTGAGAGATAATTGTGTGTGATAGCCGGCCTTCACCTAGCTTGTTGGGAAGAGAAAGCTTCTTTTCTGTTGAAAACACCACTCTATACATATATATGGGGAGGTACAAGCTCCAACTCGGTTTTACAGTGAAAACTGCAGGAACTTCAACCCGGCACTAGGAAACAGACTGAGAAACCAGAGTAAAAGTTTCTCCTGCAACTCGTTCTTTTCTGCTATTTGAACGAAAGAGTCTCCACATGCTAATTTCTGAGACATAAGTGTATGTGAAAGCCGTCCTTCATATTGCTTGTTGGAAACACAATGATTATATTCATTTGGAAACTCCACTCCATACATATGTATGGGGAGGTTCTAAATCCAACTCGGTTTTACAGTGAAAACGGCAGGAACTTCAAACCGGTACTTGGAATCAGACTGAGAAACCAGAGTAAAAGTTTCTCCTGCAAACCGTTCCATTGTTGCTAGGTGAACGAACGTCTCTGCACATGTTCAGTTCCGAGAGATAAGTGTGTGTGAAAGCCTTCCTTCACCTAGCTTATTGGGAACACAAAGTTTCTTTTCAGTTGCAAACTCCTCTCCATACATATATATTGGAAGGTACTAGCTAAAATTCGATTTTACAATGAAAACTGCAGGAACTTCAAACCGGCACAAGGAAACAGACTGAGAAACCAGAGTAAAAGTTTCTCCTGCAACCGGTTCCCTTGGTGCTAGATGAATGAACGTATCTCCACATGCTCAGTTCTGAGTGATAAGTGTGTGTGAAAGCCGTCCTTCACCAAGTTTGTTGGGAACACATAGTTTCTTTTCACTTGCAAACACCATTCCATACATATATATGGGGAGGTACTAGCTCCAACTGGGTTTTACAGTGAAAACTGCAGGAACTTCAAACCGGCACTAGGAAACAGACTGAGAAACCAGAGTACAAGTTTCTCCTGCAACCCTTTCCTTTGGTGCTAGATGAACGATCGTCTCTCCACATGCTCAGTTCTCAGAGATAAGTATGTGTGAAACCCGTCCTTCACGTAGTTTGTTGGGAACACAAAGTATCTTTTCAGTTGCCAACTCCACTCCATACATATATATGGGGAGGTACAAGCTCCAACTCGATTTTACAGTGAAATAAGCAGGAACTTCAGACCGGCACTATGAAACAGACTGAGAAACCAGAGTAAAAGTTCCCTTGCAACCCGTTCCTTTGGTTCTAGATGAACGAACGTGTCTCCACATGCTCAGATCTGAGAGATAAGTGTGTGTGAAAGCCGTACTTCTCATAGCTTGTTGGGAACACAAAGTTTCTTTTCTGTTGCAAACTCCACTCCATACATCTATATGGGAAGTTACTAGCTCCAACTCTGGTTTACAGTGAAAACTTCAGGAACATCAAACCGGCACTAGGAAACAGACTGAGAAACCAGAGTAAAAGTTTGTCCTGCAAACCGTTCCCTTGGTGTTAGATGAACGAACGTCTATCCACATGCTCAGTTCTGAGAGATAAGTGTTTGTGAAAGCCGTCCTTTACTTTGCTTGTTGGGAACACACAGTTTCTTTTCAGTTGCAAACTCCATTCCATACATATTTTTGAGGAGGTACAAACTCCAACTCGGTTTTACAGTGTAAACTGCAGGAACTTCAAACCGGCACTAGGAAACAGACTGAGAAACCAGAGTAAAAGTTTCTCCTGCAAACCGTTCCATTGGTGATAGATGAAAGAACGTCTCTCCACATGATCAGTTCTGAGAGATAATTGTATGTGAAAGCCGCCTTCAACTTGCTTGTTGGGAACACAAAGTTTCTTTTCTCTTGCAAACTCCACTCCATAAAAATATATTGGGAGGTACTAGCTCTAACTCGTTTTACAGTGAAAACAGCAGGAACTTCAAACCGGCACTAGGAAACAGACTGAGAAACCAGAGTAAAAGTTTCTCCTGCAACTCGTTCTGTTCTGCTATTTGAACGAAAGTATCTCCACATGCTCATTTCTGAGATATACGTGTATGTGAAAGCCGTCCTTCACATTGCTTGTTGGGAACACAATGATTATTTTCAGTTGAAACTCCACTCCATACATATGTATGGGGAGGTTCTAGCTCCAACTCGGTTTTACAGTGAAAACGGCAGGAACTTCAAACCGGTACTAGGAATCAGACTGAGAAACCAGAGTAAAAGTATCCCCTGCAAACCGTTCCATTGTTGCTAGGTGAACGAACGTCTCTGCACATGTTCATTTCCGAGAGATAAGTGTGTGCGAAAGCCTTCCTTCACCTAGCTTATTTTTGAACACAAAGTTTCTTTTCAGTTGCCGACTCCTCTCCATACATATATATGGGGTGGTATAGCTCCAACTAAGTTTTGCAGTGAAAACTGCAGGAACTTCAAACTGGCTCTAGGAAACAGTCTGAGAAATTAGAGTAAAAGTTTCTCCTGCAACCCGTTCCCTTGGTGCTAGATGAAAGAACGTCTCTCCACATGCTCAGATCTGAGAGATAATTGTGTGTGAAAGCCGGCCTTCACCTAGCTTGTTGGGAAGAGAAAGCTTCTTTTCTGTTGAAAACACCACTCTATACATATATATGGGGAGGTACAAGCTCCAACTCGGTTTTACAGTGAAAACTGCAGGAACTTCAACCCGGCACTAGGAAACAGACTGAGAAACCAGAGTAAAAGTTTCTCCTGCAACCCGTTCCCTTGGTGCTAGATGAACGAACGTGTCTCCACATGCTCAGATCTGAGAGATAAGTGTGTGCGAAAGCCTTCCTTCACCTAGCTTATTGGGAACACAAAGTTTCTTTTCAGTTGCCGACTCCTCTCCATACATATATATGGGGTGGTATAGCTCCAACTAAGTTTTGCAGTGAAAACTGCAGGAACTTCAAACTGGCTCTAGGAAACAGTCTGAGAAATTATAGTAAAAGTTTCTCCTGCAACCCGTTCCCTTGGTGCTAGATGAAAGAACGTCTCTCCACATGCTCAGATCTGAGAGATAATTGTGTGTGAAAGCCGGCCTTCACCTAGCTTGTTGGGAAGAGAAAGCTTCTTTTCTGTTGTAAACACCACTCTATACATATATATGGGGAGGTACAAGCTCCAACTCGGTTTTACAGTGAAAACTGCAGGAACTTCAACCCGGCACTAGGAAACAGACTGAGAAACCAGAGTAAAAGTTTCTCCTGCAACCCGTTCCCTTGGTGCTAGATGAACGAACGTCTCTCCACATGCTCAGTTCTGAGAGATAAGTGTGTGTGAAAGCCGTACTTCACATTTCTTGTTGGGAAAACAATGATTATTGTCATTTGCAAACTACACTCCATACATATGTATGGGGAGGTACTAGCTCCAACTGGGTTTTACATTGAAAACTGCAGGAACTTCAAACCGGCACTAGGAAACAGACTGAGAAACCAGAGTAAAAGTTTCTCCTGCAACTCGTTCTTTTCTGCTATTTGAACGAAAGTATCTCCACATGCTCATTTCTGAGACATAAGTGTATGTGAAAGCCGTCCTTCATATTGCTTGTTGGAAACACAATGATTATATTCATTTGGAAACTCCACTCCATACATATGTATGGGGAGGTTCTAAATCCAACTCGGTTTTACAGTGAAAACGGCAGGAACTTCAAACCGGTACTTGGAATCAGACTGAGAAACCAGAGTAAAAGTTTCTCCTGCAAACCGTTCCATTGTTGCTAGGTGAACGAACGTCTCTGCACATGTTCAGTTCCGAGAGATAAGTGTGTGTGAAAGCCTTCCTTCACCTAGCTTATTGGGAACACAAAGTTTCTTTTCAGTTGCAAACTCCTCTCCATACATATATATTGGAAGGTACTAGCTAAAATTCGATTTTACAATGAAAACTGCAGGAACTTCAAACCGGCACAAGGAAACAGACTGAGAAACCAGAGTAAAAGTTTCTCCTGCAACCGGTTCCCTTGGTGCTAGATGAATGAACGTATCTCCACATGCTCAGTTCTGAGTGATAAGTGTGTGTGAAAGCCGTCCTTCACCAAGTTTGTTGGGAACACATAGTTTCTTTTCACTTGCAAACACCATTCCATACATATATATGGGGAGGTACTAGCTCCAACTGGGTTTTACAGTGAAAACTGCAGGAACTTCAAACCGGCACTAGGAAACAGACTGAGAAACCAGAGTACAAGTTTCTCCTGCAACCCTTTCCTTTGGTGCTAGATGAACGATCGTCTCTCCACATGCTCAGTTCTCAGAGATAAGTATGTGTGAAACCCGTCCTTCACGTAGTTTGTTGGGAACACAAAGTATCTTTTCAGTTGCCAACTCCACTCCATACATATATATGGGGAGGTACAAGCTCCAACTCGATTTTACAGTGAAATAAGCAGGAACTTCAGACCGGCACTATGAAACAGACTGAGAAACCAGAGTAAAAGTTCCCTTGCAACCCGTTCCTTTGGTTCTAGATGAACGAACGTGTCTCCACATGCTCAGATCTGAGAGATAAGTGTGTGTGAAAGCCGTACTTCTCATAGCTTGTTGGGAACACAAAGTTTCTTTTCTGTTGCAAACTCCACTCCATACATCTATATGGGAAGTTACTAGCTCCAACTCTGGTTTACAGTGAAAACTTCAGGAACATCAAACCGGCACTAGGAAACAGACTGAGAAACCAGAGTAAAAGTTTGTCCTGCAAACCGTTCCCTTGGTGTTAGATGAACGAACGTCTATCCACATGCTCAGTTCTGAGAGATAAGTGTTTGTGAAAGCCGTCCTTTACTTTGCTTGTTGGGAACACACAGTTTCTTTTCAGTTGCAAACTCCATTCCATACATATTTTTGAGGAGGTACAAACTCCAACTCGGTTTTACAGTGTAAACTGCAGGAACTTCAAACCGGCACTAGGAAACAGACTGAGAAACCAGAGTAAAAGTTTCTCCTGCAAACCGTTCCATTGGTGATAGATGAAAGAACGTCTCTCCACATGATCAGTTCTGAGAGATAATTGTATGTGAAAGCCGCCTTCAACTTGCTTGTTGGGAACACAAAGTTTCTTTTCTCTTGCAAACTCCACTCCATAAAAATATATTGGGAGGTACTAGCTCTAACTCGTTTTACAGTGAAAACAGCAGGAACTTCAAACCGGCACTAGGAAACAGACTGAGAAACCAGAGTAAAAGTTTCTCCTGCAACTCGTTCTGTTCTGCTATTTGAACGAAAGTATCTCCACATGCTCATTTCTGAGATATACGTGTATGTGAAAGCCGTCCTTCACATTGCTTGTTGGGAACACAATGATTATTTTCAGTTGAAACTCCACTCCATACATATGTATGGGGAGGTTCTAGCTCCAACTCGGTTTTACAGTGAAAACGGCAGGAACTTCAAACCGGTACTAGGAATCAGACTGAGAAACCAGAGTAAAAGTATCCCCTGCAAACCGTTCCATTGTTGCTAGGTGAACGAACGTCTCTGCACATGTTCATTTCCGAGAGATAAGTGTGTGCGAAAGCCTTCCTTCACCTAGCTTATTTTTGAACACAAAGTTTCTTTTCAGTTGCCGACTCCTCTCCATACATATATATGGGGTGGTATAGCTCCAACTAAGTTTTGCAGTGAAAACTGCAGGAACTTCAAACTGGCTCTAGGAAACAGTCTGAGAAATTAGAGTAAAAGTTTCTCCTGCAACCCGTTCCCTTGGTGCTAGATGAAAGAACGTCTCTCCACATGCTCAGATCTGAGAGATAATTGTGTGTGAAAGCCGGCCTTCACCTAGCTTGTTGGGAAGAGAAAGCTTCTTTTCTGTTGAAAACACCACTCTATACATATATATGGGGAGGTACAAGCTCCAACTCGGTTTTACAGTGAAAACTGCAGGAACTTCAACCCGGCACTAGGAAACAGACTGAGAAACCAGAGTAAAAGTTTCTCCTGCAACTCGTTCTTTTCTGCTATTTGAACGAAAGTATCTCCACATGCTCATTTCTGAGACATAAGTGTATGTGAAAGCCGTCCTTCATATTGCTTGTTGGAAACACAATGATTATATTCATTTGGAAACTCCACTCCATACATATGTATGGGGAGGTTCTAAATCCAACTCGGTTTTACAGTGAAAACGGCAGGAACTTCAAACCGGTACTTGGAATCAGACTGAGAAACCAGAGTAAAAGTTTCTCCTGCAAACCGTTCCATTGTTGCTAGGTGAACGAACGTCTCTGCACATGTTCAGTTCCGAGAGATAAGTGTGTGTGAAAGCCTTCCTTCACCTAGCTTATTGGGAACACAAAGTTTCTTTTCAGTTGCAAACTCCTCTCCATACATATATATTGGAAGGTACTAGCTAAAATTCGATTTTACAATGAAAACTGCAGGAACTTCAAACCGGCACAAGGAAACAGACTGAGAAACCAGAGTAAAAGTTTCTCCTGCAACCGGTTCCCTTGGTGCTAGATGAATGAACGTATCTCCACATGCTCAGTTCTGAGTGATAAGTGTGTGTGAAAGCCGTCCTTCACCAAGTTTGTTGGGAACACATAGTTTCTTTTCACTTGCAAACACCATTCCATACATATATATGGGGAGGTACTAGCTCCAACTGGGTTTTACAGTGAAAACTGCAGGAACTTCAAACCGGCACTAGGAAACAGACTGAGAAACCAGAGTACAAGTTTCTCCTGCAACCCTTTCCTTTGGTGCTAGATGAACGATCGTCTCTCCACATGCTCAGTTCTCAGAGATAAGTATGTGTGAAACCCGTCCTTCACGTAGTTTGTTGGGAACACAAAGTATCTTTTCAGTTGCCAACTCCACTCCATACATATATATGGGGAGGTACAAGCTCCAACTCGATTTTACAGTGAAATAAGCAGGAACTTCAGACCGGCACTATGAAACAGACTGAGAAACCAGAGTAAAAGTTCCCTTGCAACCCGTTCCTTTGGTTCTAGATGAACGAACGTGTCTCCACATGCTCAGATCTGAGAGATAAGTGTGTGTGAAAGCCGTACTTCTCATAGCTTGTTGGGAACACAAAGTTTCTTTTCTGTTGCAAACTCCACTCCATACATCTATATGGGAAGTTACTAGCTCCAACTCTGGTTTACAGTGAAAACTTCAGGAACATCAAACCGGCACTAGGAAACAGACTGAGAAACCAGAGTAAAAGTTTGTCCTGCAAACCGTTCCCTTGGTGTTAGATGAACGAACGTCTATCCACATGCTCAGTTCTGAGAGATAAGTGTTTGTGAAAGCCGTCCTTTACTTTGCTTGTTGGGAACACACAGTTTCTTTTCAGTTGCAAACTCCATTCCATACATATTTTTGAGGAGGTACAAACTCCAACTCGGTTTTACAGTGTAAACTGCAGGAACTTCAAACCGGCACTAGGAAACAGACTGAGAAACCAGAGTAAAAGTTTCTCCTGCAAACCGTTCCATTGGTGATAGATGAAAGAACGTCTCTCCACATGATCAGTTCTGAGAGATAATTGTATGTGAAAGCCGCCTTCAACTTGCTTGTTGGGAACACAAAGTTTCTTTTCTCTTGCAAACTCCACTCCATAAAAATATATTGGGAGGTACTAGCTCTAACTCGTTTTACAGTGAAAACAGCAGGAACTTCAAACCGGCACTAGGAAACAGACTGAGAAACCAGAGTAAAAGTTTCTCCTGCAACTCGTTCTGTTCTGCTATTTGAACGAAAGTATCTCCACATGCTCATTTCTGAGATATACGTGTATGTGAAAGCCGTCCTTCACATTGCTTGTTGGGAACACAATGATTATTTTCAGTTGAAACTCCACTCCATACATATGTATGGGGAGGTTCTAGCTCCAACTCGGTTTTACAGTGAAAACGGCAGGAACTTCAAACCGGTACTAGGAATCAGACTGAGAAACCAGAGTAAAAGTATCCCCTGCAAACCGTTCCATTGTTGCTAGGTGAACGAACGTCTCTGCACATGTTCATTTCCGAGAGATAAGTGTGTGCGAAAGCCTTCCTTCACCTAGCTTATTTTTGAACACAAAGTTTCTTTTCAGTTGCCGACTCCTCTCCATACATATATATGGGGTGGTATAGCTCCAACTAAGTTTTGCAGTGAAAACTGCAGGAACTTCAAACTGGCTCTAGGAAACAGTCTGAGAAATTAGAGTAAAAGTTTCTCCTGCAACCCGTTCCCTTGGTGCTAGATGAAAGAACGTCTCTCCACATGCTCAGATCTGAGAGATAATTGTGTGTGAAAGCCGGCCTTCACCTAGCTTGTTGGGAAGAGAAAGCTTCTTTTCTGTTGAAAACACCACTCTATACATATATATGGGGAGGTACAAGCTCCAACTCGGTTTTACAGTGAAAACTGCAGGAACTTCAACCCGGCACTAGGAAACAGACTGAGAAACTAGAGTAAAAGTTTCTCCTGCAACCCGTTCCCTTTGTGCTAGATGAACGAACGTCTCTCCACATGCTCAGCTCTGAGAGATAAGTGTGTGTGAAAGCCATCCTTCACCAAGCTTGTTTGGAACAGAAAGAATCTTTTCAGTTGCAAAATCCAATCCATACATATATATGGTGTGGTACAAGCTCCATCTCTTTTTTAGAGTGAAAACTGCAGGAACTTCATACCGGCACTAGGAAACAGACTGAGAAACCAGAGGAAATATTTTTCCTGCAACCCGTTCCCTTTGTGCTAGATGAACGAAAGTCTCTCCACATGCTCAGTTCTCAGAGATAAGTATGTGTGAAACCCGTCCTTCACGTAGTTTGTTGGGAACACAAAGTATCTTTTCAGTTGCCAACTCCACTCCATTCATATATATGGGGAGGTACAAGCCCCAATTCGGTTTTACAGTGAAATCTGCAGGAAATTCCGTCCGGCACTATGAAACAGACTGAGAACCCAGAGTAAAAGTTTTTCATGCAAACCGTTCCCTTGGTGCTAGATGAACGATCGTCTCTCCACATGCTCAGTTCTGAGAGATAAGTGACTGTGAAAGCCGTCCTTCACCTAGCTTGTTGGGAACACAATGTTTCTTTTCAGTTGCAAACTCCACTCCATACATATATACGGGGAGGTTCTACCTCCAACTCGGGTTTACAGTGAAAACAGCAGGAACTTCAAACCGGCACTAGGAAACAGACTGATAAACCAGAGTAAAAGTTTCTCCTGCAAACCGTTCCCTTGGTGCTAGATGAACGAACGTCTCTCCACATGCTCAGCTCTGAGAGATATGTGTGTGTGAAAGCCGTCCTTCACCAAGCTTGTTTGGAACAGAAAGAATCTTTTCAGTTGCAAAATCCAATCCATACATATATAAGGTGTGGTACAAGCTCCATCTCTTTTTTAGAGTGAAAACTGCAGGAACTTCATACCGACACTAGGAAACAGACTGAGAAACCAGAGGAAATATTTTTCCTGCAACCCGTTCCCTTTGTGCTAGATGAACGAAAGTCTCTCCACATGCTCAGTTCTCAGAGATAAGTATGTGTGAAACCCGTCCTTCACGTAGTTTGTTGGGAACACAAAGTATCTTTTCAGTTGCCAACTCCACTCCATTCATATATATGGGGAGGTACAAGCCCCAATTCGGTTTTACAGTGAAATCTGCAGGAATTTCCGTCCGGCACTATGAAACAGACTGAGAACACAGAGTAAAGGTTTTTCCTGCAAACCGTTCCCTTGGTGCTAGATGAACGATCGTCTCTCCACATGCTCAGTTCTGAGAGATAAGTGACTGTGAAAGCCGTCCTTCACCAAGTTTGTTTGGAACGCAAAGTGTTTTTCACTTGCAAACACCGTTCCATACATATATATGGGGAGGTACTAGTTCCAACACTTTTTTACAGTGTAAATTGCAGGAACTTCAAACCGGCACTTGGAAACAGACTGAGAATCCAGAGTAAAAGTTTCTCCTGCAAACCGTTCAATTTATGCTAGATGAACGAACGTCTCTTCACATGATAAATTCTGAGAGATAATAGTGTGTGAAAGTCGTACTTCACCTTGCTTGTTGGGAAAACAAAGTTTCTTTTCACTTGCAAACTCCACTCCATACATATATATTGGGAGGTACTAGCTAAAATTCGGTTTTACAGTGAAAACTGCAGGAACTTCAAACCGGCACTAGGAAACAGACTGAGATAACAGAGTAAAAGTTTCTCCTGCAACCCGTTCCCTTGGTGCTAGATGAACGAACGTCTCTCCAAACGCTCAGTTCTGAGAGATAAGTGTGTGGGAAAGCCGTCCTTCACCAAGTTTGTTGGGAACACAAAGTTTCTTTTCACTTGCAAACACCATTCTATACATATATATGGGGAGGTACTAGCTCCAGCAATGTTTTACAGTGTAAATTGCAGGATCTTCAAACCGGCACTAGGAAACAGACTGGGAAAGCAGAGTAAAAGTTTCTCCTGCAACCCGTTCCATTGGTGCTAGATGAACGAACGTCTCTCCAGATGCTCAGTTCTGAGGGATAAGTGTGTGTGAAAGCCGTCCTTCATATTGCTTGTTGGGAACCCAATGATTATTTTCATTTGGAAACTCCACTCCATTCATATGTATGGGGAGGTACTAGCCCCAAATCGGTTTTACAGTGAAAACGGCAGGAACTTCAATCCGGCACTAGGAATCAGACTGAGAAACCAGAGTAATAGTATCTCCTGCAACCCGTTCCCTGGGTGCTAGATGAAAGAAAGTCTCTCCACATGCTCAGTTCTGAGAGATATGTGTGTTAGAAAACCGTCCTTCACCAAGCTTGTTGGGAACACAAAGAATCTTTTCAGTTGCAAAATCCAATCCATACATATATATGGTGTGGTACAAGCTCCATCTCGTTTTTAGAGTGAAAAAAGCAGGAACTTCATACCGGCACTAGGAAACAGACTGAGAAAGCAGAGGAAATATTTCTCCTGCAACCAGTTCCCTTTGTGCTAGATGAACGAACGTCTCTCCACATGCTCAGTTCTCAGAGATAAGTATGTGTGAAACCCGTCCTTCAGGTTGTTTGTTGGGAACACAAAGTATCTTTTCAGTTGCCAACTCCACTCCATACATATATATGGGCAGGTACAAGCTCCAACTCGGTTTTACAGTGAAATCTGCAGGAACTTCAGACCGGCACTAGGAAACAGACTGAGAACCCAGAGTAAAAGTTTCCCTTGCAACGCGTTCCCTTGGTGCTAGATGAACGATCGTCTCTCCACATGCTCAGTTCTGAGAGATAAGTGTCTGTGAAAGCCGTCCTTCACCTAGCTTGTTGGGAACACAAAGTTTCTTTTCAGTTGCAAACTCCACTCCATACATATATATGGGGAGGTTCTAGCTCCAACTCGGATTTACAGTGAAAAGTTCAGGAACATCAAACCGGCACTAGGAAAAAGACTGAGAAACCATAGTAAAAGATTCTACTGCAAACCGTTCCCTTGGTGCTAGATGAACGAACGTCTCTCCACATGCTCAGTTTTGAGAGATAATTTTGTGTGAAAGCGGTCCTTCACCAAGTTTGTTGGGAACACAAAGATTTTTTCACTTGCAAACACCGTTCCATACATATGTATGGGGAGGTAATAGCTTCAACTCTGTTTTACACTGTAAATTGCAGGAACTTCAAACCGGCACTAGGAAACAGACTGAGAATCCAGAGTAAAAGTTTCTCCTGCAAACCGTTCCATTTATGCTAGATGAACGAACGTTTCTTCACATGATCAGTTCTGAGAGATAATTGTGTGTGAATGCCATTCTTCAACTTGCTTGTTGGGAAAACAAAGTTACTTTTCACTTGCAATCTCCACTCCATACATATATATTGGGAGGTACTTGCTAAAATTCTGTTTTACAGTGAAAACTGCAGGAACTTCAAACCGGCACTAGGATACAGACTGAGAAACCAGAGTAAAAATTTCTCCTGCCACCCGTTCCCTTGGTGCTAGATGAACGAACGTCTCTCCACACACTCAGTTCTGAGAGATAAGTGTGTGTGAAAGCCGTCCTTCAACAAGTTTGTTGGGAACACAAAGTTTCTTTTCACTTGCAAACACCATTCCATACATATATTTGGGGAGGTAATATCTCCAACACTGTTTTACAGTGTAAATTGCAGGATCTTCATACCGGCACTAGGAAACAGACTGGGAAACCAGAGTAAAAGTTTCTCCTGCAACCCGTTTTCTTGGTGCTAGATGAACGAAATTCTCTCCACATGCTCAGTTCTCAGAGATAAGTGTGAGTGAAAGCCGTACTTCACCTTGCTTGTTGTGATCCCAATGATTATTTTCAGTTGGAAACTCCACTCCATACATATGTATGGGGAGGTACTAGCCCCAATTCCTTTTTACAGTGAAAACGGCAGGAACATCAATCCGGCACTAGGAAACAGACTGAGATACTAGAATAAAAGTTTCTCCTGCAACCCGTTCCCTTGGTGCTAGATGAACGAACGTCTCTCCACATGCTCAGTTCTGAGAGATATGTGTGTGTGAAAGGCGTCCTTCAATTTGCTTGTTGGGAACACAAAGTTTCTTTTCAGTTGCAAACTCCACTCCATACATACATATGGGGTGTTACTAGCTCCAACTCGGTTTTACAGTGAAAACTGCAGGAACTTCATAACGGCACTAGGAAACAGACTGAGAAACCAGAGTAAAAGTATCTCCTGCAACCCGTTCCATTTGTGCTTGATGAACGAACGTCTCTCCACATGATCAGTTCTGAGAGTTAATTGTGTGTGAAAGCCGTCCTTCACCTTTCTTGTTGGGAACACAAAGTTTCTTTTCACTTGCAAACT
Source organism: Camelus bactrianus (assembly GCF_048773025.1). NCBI lineage: Eukaryota > Metazoa > Chordata > Mammalia > Artiodactyla > Camelidae > Camelus > Camelus bactrianus. The sequence continues at coordinate 92,386,083 of NC_133546.1, forward strand.
CCACTCCATACATATATATTGGGAGGTACTAGCTAAAATTCGGTTTTACAGTGAAAACTGCAGGAACGTAAAACCGGCACTAGGAGACAGACTGAGAAACCAGAGTAAAAGTTTCTCCTCTAAACCGTTCCCTTGCTGCTAGATGAACGAACGTCTCTCCACATGCTCAGTTCTGAGAGATAAGTGTGTGTGAAAGCCGCCCTTCACCAAGTTTGTTTGGAACACATAGTTCTTTTTCAGTTGCAAACACCATTCCATACATATATATGGGGAGGTACTAGCTCCAACTCAGTTTTAAAGTGTAAATTGCAGGAATTTCAAACCGGCACTACAAAACAGACTGAGAAACCAAAGTAAAAGTTTCTCATGCAACCTGTTCCCTTGGTTCTTGATGAACGAAAGTCTCTCCACATGCTCAGTTCTGAGAGATAAGTGTGTGTGAAAGTCGTCCTTCACCAAGCTTGTTGGGAACACAAAGTTCTTTTTCAGTTGCAAACCCTACTCCATGCATATATATGGGGAGGTACTATCTCCAACACTTTTTTACAGTGAAAACTGCAGGAACTTCAAAACGGCACTAGGGAACAGACTGAGAAACCAGAGTAAAAGTTTCTCCTGCAACCCATTCCCTTTGTGCTATTTGAACGAAAGTCTCTCCACATGCTCAGATCTGAGAGAAAACTGTGAGTGAAAGCCGTACTTCACCTTGCTTGTTGGGATCCCAATGATTATTTTCAGTTGGAAACTCCACACCCTATATTTGTATGGGGAGGTACTAGCCCCAATTCGGTTTCACAGTGAAAACGGCAGGAACTTCAATCCGGCACTAGGAAACAGACTGAGAAGCTAGAATAAATGTTTCTCCTTCAACCCGTTCCCTTGGTGTTAGATGAAAACACGTCTCTCCACATGCTCAGTTCTGAGAGATAAGTGTTTGTGAAAGCCGTCCTTCACTTTGCTTGTTGGGAACACACAGTTTCTTTTCAGTTGCAAACTCCATTCCATACATATTTTTGGGGAGGTACATGCTCCAACTCGGTTTTACAGTGAAAACTGCAGGAACTTCAAACCGACACTAGGAAACAGACTGAGAAATCAGAGTAAAAGTTTCTCCTGCAACCCGTTCCTTTGGTGCTATTTGAACGAACGTCTCTCCACATTCTCAGTTCTGAGAGATAAATGTGTGTGAAAGCCGTCCTTCACTTAGCTTGTTGGGAACACAAAATTTTTTTCAGTTGCAGACTCCACTCCATACATTTATATGGGGAGGTACAAGGTCCAAATCTGTTTTACTGTGAAAACTGCAGGAACTTCAAACCGGCACTAGGAAACAGACTGAGAACCCAGAGTAAAAGTTTCTCCTGCAACCCGTTCCCTTTGTGCTAGATGAACGAACGTCTCTCCACATTCTCAGTTCTGAGAGATAAATGTGTGTGAAAGCCGTACTTCACCAAGCTTTTTGGGAACACAAAGTTTCTTTTCAGTTGCAAACTCCACTCCATACATTTATATGGGGATGTACTGGGTCAAAATCTGTTTTACAGTGAAAACTGCAGGAACTTCATAACGGCACTAGGAAACAGACTGAGAAACCAGAGTAAAATTTCTCCTGCAACCCGTTCCATTTGTGCTAGATGAAGGAACGTCTCTCCACATGATCAGTTCTGAGAGATAATTGTGTGTGAAAGCCGTCCTTCAAATTGCTTGTTGGGAACACAAAGTTTCTTTTCACTTGCAAACTCCTCTTCATACATATATATTGGGAGGTACTAGCTAAAATTCGGTTTTACCTTGGAAACTGCAGGAACGTCAAACCGGCAGTAGGAAACAGACTGAGAATCCAGAGAAAAAGTTTCTCCTGCCAACCGTTCCCTTGGTGCTAGATGAACGAACGTCTCTCCACATGCTCAGTTCTGAGAGATAATTGTGTGTGAAAGTCGTCCTTCACCAAGCTTGTTGGGAACACAAAGTTCCTTTTCAGTTGCAAACTCTACTCCCTACATATATATGGGGACGTACAAGCTCCAACTCTGTTATACAGTGAAAACTGCAGGAACTTCAAACCGGCACTAGGAAACAGACTGAGAAACCAGAGTAAATTTTCTCCTGCAACCCGTTCCCTTTGTGCTATTTGAATGAAAGTCTCTCCACATGCTCTGTTCTGAGAGATAAGTGTGTGAGAAAGCCGTCCTTCAAATTGCTTGTTGGGAACACAATGATTATTTTCAGTTGGAAACTCCAATCCATAAATATGTATGGGGAGGTACAAGCTCCAACTCGGTTTTACAGTGAAAACGGCAGGAACTTCAAACCGGTACTAGGAATCAGAATGAGAAACCAGAGTAAAAGTTTCTCCTGCAACCCGTTCCCTTGTTGCTAGATGAACGATCGTCTCTCCACATGCTCAGTTCTGAGAGATAAGTGTCTGTGAATGCCGTCCTTCACCTAGCTTGTTGGGAACACAAAGTTTTTTTCAATTGCAAACTCCACTCCATAAGTATTTTTGGGGAGGTACTAGCTCCAACTCGGTTTTACAGTGAAAACTGAAGGAACTTCAAACCGGCACTAGGAAACAGACTGAGAAACCAGAGTAAAAGTTTCTCCTGCAACCCGTTCCCTTTGTGATAGATGAACAAACGTCTCTCCACATGCTCAGTTCTGAGAGATAAGTGTGTGTGAAAGCCTTACTTCACCTAGCTTTTTGGGAACACAAAGTTTCTCTTCAGTTGCAAACTCCACTCCATACATATATATGGGGAGTTACTAGCTCCAAATCGGTTTTACAGTGAAAACTGCAGGAACTTCAAACCGGCACTAGGAAGCAGACTGAGAAACCAGAGTAAAAGTTTCTCCTGCAACCCGTTCCCTTTGTGCTAGATGAACGAACGTCTCTCCACATTCTCAGTTCTGAGAGATAAATGTGTGTGAAAGCCGTCCTTCACTTAACTTGTTGGGAACACAAAGTTTCTTTTCAGTTGCAGACTCCACTCCATACATTTATATGGGGAGGTACAAGGCCCAAATCTGTTTTACTGTGAAAACTGCAGGAACTTCAAACCGGCACTAGGAAACAGACTGAGAAACCAGAGTAAAATTTCCACTGCAACCCTTTTCCTTTGTGATAGATGAACGAACTTCCTTCCACATGCTCATTTCTGAGAGATGTGTGTGTGAAACTCGTACTTCAAATTGCTTGTTGGAAACACAAAATTTCTTTTCAGTTGAATTCTCCACTCCATACATATATATGGGGAGGTACTAGCTCCAACTCGGTTTTACAGTGAAAACTGCAAGAAATTCAAACCGGCACTAGGAAACTGACTTAGAATCCAGAGGAAAAGTTTCTACTGCAACCCGTTCCCTTGGTGCTAGATGAACGAACGTCTCTCAACATGCTCAGTTCTGAGAGATAAGTTTGTGTGAAAGCCGTCCTTCACATAGCTTGTTGGGAACACAAAGTTTCTTTTCACTTGCAAACCCCACTCCATACATATAAATGGGGAGGTACTAGCTCCAACTCCTTCTTACAGTGAAAACTGCAGGAACATCAAACCGGCACTAGGAAACAAAATGAGAAAGCAGAGTAAAAGTTTCTCCTGCAACCAGTTCCCTTGTTGCTAGATGTACGAACTTCTCTCCAGATTCTTATTTCTGAGAGATATGTGTGTGTAAAAGCCGTCCTTCAAATATCTTGTTGGGAAAACAAAGTCTCTTTTCATTTGCAAACACCACTCTATACATATATATGGGGAGGTACTAGCTCCAAATCGGTTTTACTGTGAAAAATGCAGGAACTTCAAACAGGCACTAGGAAACAGCCTGAGAAACCAGAGTAAAAGTTTCTCCTGCAACCCGTTCCCTTTTTGCTAGATGAACGAAAGTCTCTCCACATGGTCAGTTCTGAGAGATATATGTGTGTGAATGCCGTCCTTCACCTGGCTTGTTGGGAACACAAAGTTTCTTTTAAGTTGCATACTTCTGTCCAAATATATATATGTGGAGGTACTAGCTCCAAATCGGTTTTACAGTGAAAACTGCAGGAACTTCAAACCGGCACTAGGAAACAGCCTGAGAAACCAGAGTAAAAGTTCCTCCTGCAACCCATTCCATTTGTGCTAGATGAACGAAAGACTATCCACATGTTCACTTTTGAGGGAAAACTGTGTATGAAAGTCGTCCTTCACCTAGCGTGTTGGGAACAAAAAGTTTCTTTTCAGTTGCAAACTCCACTCCATACATACATATGGGGAGGTACGAGCTCCAACTCGGTTTTACAGTGAAAACTGCAGGAACATCAAACCGACACTAGGAAACAGACTGAGATACCAGAGTAAAAGTTTCTCCTTCAACCCTTTTCCTTTGTGCTAGATGAAAGAACGTCTCTCAACATGCTCAGTTCTGAGATATAATTGTGTGTGAAAGCCTTCCTTCACCTTGCTTTTTGGGAACACAAAGTTTCTTTTCACTTGCAAACTCCACTCCATATATTTATATGGGGAAGTAATAGCTCCAACACTGTTTTACAATGTAAACTGCAGGAACTTCTAAACAGTACATGAAAACAGACTGAGAAACCAGAGTAAAATTTTCCCTGCAAACCGTTCCCGTGGTGCTAGGTGAACAAACGACTCTCCACATGCTCAGTTCTGAGAGATAAGTGTGTGTGAACGCCGTCCTTCACCTAGCTTTTTGGGAACTCAAAGTTTCTTTTCAGTTGCAAACTCCACTCCATACATGTTTAGGAGGAGGAACTAGCTCCAACTCAGTTTTACAGTGAAAACTGCAGGAACATCAAACCGACACTAGGAAACAGACTGAGAAACCAGAGTAAAAGTTTCTCTTGCAACCAGTTCCCTTTGTGCTAGATGAAAGAACGTCTCTCAACATGCTCAGTTCTGAGATATAATTGTGTGTGAAATCCTTCCCTCACCTTGCTTTTTGGGAACACAATGTTTCTTTTCAATTGCAAACACCAATCCATATATATATATGGGGAGGTACTAACTCCAACTCGGTTTTACAGTGAAAAATGCAGGAACTTCAAACCGGCACTAGGAAACAGACTGAGAATGCAGAGTAATAGTTTCTCATGCAACACGTTCCCCTCGTGCTAGATGAACGAACGTCTATCCACATGGTAAGTTCTGAGAGATAAGTGTGTGTGAACGCCATCCTTCACCTATTTTGTTGGGAACACAAAGTTTCTTTTCAGTTGCAAACTCCACTACATACATATATATGGGGAGGTACTAGCTCCAACACGACTTTACAGTGAAAACTGCAGGAACTTCAAACAGGCACTAGGAAACAGACTGAGAAACCAGAGTAATAATTTCTCTTTCAACCCGTTCCATTTTGCTAGATGAACGAAAGTCTATCCACATGCTCAGTTCTGAGAGACAAGTGTGTGTGAAAGCCGTCTTTCACCGAGCTTGTTGGGAACACAAAGTTTCTTTTCAGTTGCAAACTGCACTCCTTACATATATATTGAGAGGTAATAGTTCCAACTAGGTTTTAGAGTGAAAACTGCAGGAACTTCAAACTGGCACTAGGAAACAGACTGAGAAACCAGAGGAAAAATTTCCTCCTGCAATCCGTTCCCTTTGTGATTGATGAACAAACATCTCTCCACATGCTCAGTTTTGAGATATAAGTGTGTTAAAGCCGTCCTTCACCTAGCTTGTGTGGAACACAAGATTCTTTTCAGTTGCAAATTCCACACCATACGTATATATGGGGATGTGCAAGCTCCAACTCGGTTTACAGAGAAAACTGCAGGCACTTCATAACGGCACTAGAAAACAGACTGAAAAACCAGAGTAAAAGTTACTCCTGCAACCCGTTCCCTTGTTGCTAGATGAACGAACATCTCTCCATATGCTCCATTCGGAGAGATAAGTGTGTGTGAACGCCGTCCTTCAACTACCTTGTTGGGAAAACAAAGTTTCTTTTCAGTTTCAGACCCCAATCCATACATATATATTGGGAGGTACTAGCTCCGACTCGGTTTTACTTTGAAATTTGCAGGAACTTCAAACCGGCACTAGGAAACAGACTGAGAAACCAGAGTAAATGTTTCTCCTGCAACCCGTTCCCTTGGTGCTAGGTGAACGAACGTCTCTCCACATGCTCACTTCTGGGAAATAAGGGTATGTGAAAGCCGTCCTTCACCTAGCTTGTTGGGAACACACAGTTTCTTTTCGGTTGCATACTTCTCTCCATATATATATATGTTGAGGTCCTAGCTCCAACTCTGTTTTACAGTGAAAAATTCAGTAACTTCAAACCGGCACTAGGAAACAGACTGAGATACCAGAGTAAAAGTTTCCCCTGCAACCCGTTCCCTTTGTGCTAGATGAACGAACATCTCTCCACTTGCTCAGTTCTTAGAGATAATTGTTTGTGAAAGCTGTCCTTCAACTTGCTTGTTAGGAATACAATGTTTCTTTTCAGCAGCAAACACCAATCCTTACATATATATGGGGAGGTACTAGGTCCAACTCGGTTTTACATTGAAATCTGCAGGAACTTCAAACCGGCACTAGGAAACAGACTGAGAACCCAGAGTAAATGTTTCCCTGCAACCCATTCCCTTGGTGCTAGATGAATGAACGTCTCTCCACATGCTCATTTCTGAGAGATAATTGTGTTTGAAAGCCGTCCTTCACATAGCTTCTTGGGAACACAAAGTTTCTCTAAAGTTGCAAACTCCAATCCATACATATATATGGGGAGGTACAAGCTCCAACTCGGTATTACAGTGAAAACTGCCGGAATTTCAAAACGCCACTAGGAAACAGACTGAGAAACCAGAGAAAAATTTCCTACTGCAACCCGTTCCCTTTGTGATTGAAGAACGAACATCTCTCCACTTGCTCAGTTTTGAGAGATAAGTGTGTTAAAGCCGTCCTTCACCTAGCTTGTTGGGAACACAAGATTGTTTTCATTAGCAAATTCCACTCCATACATATATATGGGGATGTACATGCTCCAACTCGGTTTTACAGTGAAAACTGCAGGAAATTCAAACCGGCACTAGGAAACAGCCTGAGAAACCAGATTAAAAGTTCCTCCTGCAACCCATTCCATTTGTGCTAGGTGAACAAACGAGTATCCACTTGCTCAGTTCTGAGGGATATGTGTGTGTGAAAGTCGTCCTTCACCTAGCTTGTTGGGAACACAAAGTTTCTTTTCAGTTGCAAACTCCACTCCATACATATTTATGGGGAGGTACTAGCTCCAACTCGGTTTTACAGTGAAAACTGCAGGAACATCAAACCGACACTAGGAAACAGACTGAGAAACCAGAGTAAAAGTTTCTCTTGCAAACAGTTCCATTTGTGCTAGATGAAAGAACGTCTCTCAACATGCTCATTTCTGAGATATAATTGTGTGTGAATGCCTTCCTTCACCTTGCTTTTTGGGAACACAAAGTTTCTTTTCACTTGCAAGCTCCTCTTTATATATATATATGGGGAGGTACTAGCTCCAAAACAGTTTTACAATGTAAACTGCAGGAATTCAAACCGGCACTAGGAAACAGACTGAGAAACCAGATTAAAAGTTTCCCCTGCAAACCGTTCCCTTGGTGGTAGATGAAAGAACGCCTCTCCACATGCTCATTTCTGAGAGATAATTGTGTGTGAAAGCCGTCCTTCACCTAGCTTCCTGGGAACACAAAGTTTCTCTTCAGTTGCAAACTCCACTCCATACATATATGTGGGGAGGTACTACCTCCATCTCGGTTTTACAGTGAAAACTGCAGGAACTTCAAAACGCCACTAGGAAACAGACTGAGAAACCAGAGAAAAATTTCCTCCTGCAACCCGTTCCATTTGTGATTGATGAACGAACATTTCTCCACATGCTCAATTTTGAGAGATAAGTGTGTTAAAGCCGTCGTTCACCTAGCTTGTTGGGAACACAAGATTCTTTTCAGTTGCAAATTCCACTTCATACATATATATGGGGATGTACAAGCTACAAATCGGTTTTACAGTGAAAACTGCAGGAACTTCATAACGGCACTAGGAAACAGCCTGAGAAATCAGAGTAAAAGTTTCCCTTGCAACCCGTTCCCTTTGTGATAGATGAACAAAAGTCTCTCCACATGCTCAGTTCTGAGAGATAAGTGTGTGTGAAAGCCGTCCTTCACCTAGCTTTTTGGGAACACAAAGTTTCTCTTCAGTTGCAAACTCCACTCCATACATATATGTGGGGAGGTACTACCTCCATCTTGGTTTTACAGTGAAAACTGCAGGAACTTCAAAACGCCACTAGGAAACAGACTGAGAAACCAGAGAAAAATTTCCTCCTGCAACCCGTTCCATTTGTGATTGATGAACGAACATCTCTCCACATGCTCAATTTTGAGAGATAAGTGTGTTAAAGCCGTCGTTCACCTAGCTTGTTGGGAACACAAGATTCTTTTCAGTTGCAAATTCCACTTCATACATATATATGGGGATGTTCAAGCTACAAATCGGTTTTACAGTGAAAACTGCAGGAACTTCATAACGGCACTAGGAAACAGCCTGAGAAATCAGAGTAAAATTTTCCCTTGCAACCCGTTCCCTTCGTGATAGATGAACAAAAGTCTCTCCACATGCTCAGTTCTGAGAGATAAGTGTGTGTGAAAGCCGTCCTTCACCTAGCTTTTTGGGAACACAAAGTTTCTCTTCAGTTGGAAACTCCACTCCATACATATATATAGGAAAGTAGAAGCTCCAACACGATTTTACAGTGAAAACTGCAGGAACTTCAAACCGGCACTAGGAAACAGACTGAGAAACCAGAGTAAAAGTATCTCCTGCTATCAGTTCCCTTAGAGCAAGGTGAACGAACGTCTTTCCACATGCTCCGTTCTGAGAGATAAGTGTGTTAAAGCAGTCCTTCACACAGCTTTTGGGAACACAAGATTCTTTTCAGTTGCAAATTCCACTCCATACGTATATATGGGGATGAACATGCTCCAACTCGCTTTTACAGTGAAAACTGCAGGAACTTCATAACGGCACTAGGAAACAGACTGAGAAACCAGTGTAAAAGTTACACCTGCAAACCGTTCCCATATAGATAGGTGAACGAACGTCTCTCCTCATGCTCTGTTCTGAGAGATAATTGTGTTAAAGCCGTCCTTCACCTAGATTGTTGGGAACACAAGATTCTTTTCAGTTGCAAATTCCACTCCATACATATATAGGGGGAGGTACTAGCTCCAACAATTTTTACAGTGAAAATTGCAGGAAATTCAAATAGCCACTAAGAAACAGACTGAGAAACCAGAGTAAAAGTTTCTCTTGCAACCCGTTCCCTTCGTGATAGATGAACAAACGTCTCTCCACATGCTCAGTTCTGAGAGATAAGTGTGTGTGAAAGCCGTCCTTCACCTAGCTTGTTGGGAACACAATGTTTCTTTTCAGTTTCAAACTCAATTGTGTTCATATATATGGGGAGGTACTAGCTCCAAATCGGTTTTACAGTGAAAAATGCAGGAACTTCAAACCGGACCTATTAAACAGACTGAGAACCCAGAGAAAAAGTTTTTCCTGCAACCCGTTCCCTTTGTGCTAGATGAACGAATATCTCTCCACATGCTCAGTTCTGAGAGATAAGTGTGTGTGAAAGCCGTACTTCACCTAGCTTGTTGGGAACACAAAGAATCTTTTCAGTTGCAAACTCTTCTTCTTAAATATATATGGGGATGTACTAGCTCCAACTCGGTTTTACAGTGATAACTGCAGGAACATCAAACCAGCACTAGGAAACAACCTGAGAAACCAGAGTAAAAGTTTCTTCTGCAACCTGTTCCCTTGGTGCTAGGCGAACGAACGTCTCTCCACATGCTCACGTCTGGGATAGAAGGGTGTGTGAAAGCCGTCCTTCATCTAGCTTGTTGGAACACAAAGTTTCTTTTCAGTTGCATACTTCACTCCATATATATATATGTGGAGGTACTAGATCCAACTCTGTTTTACTGTGTAAACTGCAGGAACTTCAAACCGGCAATAGGAAACAGTCTGAGAAACCAGAGTAAAAGTTTCCCTGCAACCCGTTCCCTTCATGCTAGATGAACGAACGTCTCCCCTCATGCTCAGTTGTGGGAGATAAGAGTCTGTGAAAGCCTTCTTTCACATAGCTTGTTGGGAACACAAAGTTTCTCTTCAGTTGCAATCTCCACTCCATACATATACATGGGGAGGTACTAGCTCCAACCCGGTTTTACAGTGAAAACTGCAGGAACTTCAAACCGGCACTAGGAAACAGACTGAGAAACCACAGTAAAAGTTTCTCCTGCAACGCGTTCCCTTGGTGCTAGATGAACGAACGTCTCTCCACATGATCAGTTCTGAGAGATAAGTGGGTGAAAGCCATCCTTCACCTTGCTTGTTGGGAACACAAGATTCTTTACAGTTGCAAATTCCACTCCATACTTTTATATGGGGATGTACAAGCTGCAACTCGGTTTTACAGTGAAAACTCCAGGAACTTCAAACCGGCACTAGGAAACAGACTGAGAAACCAGAGTAAAAGTTTCTCCTGCAACCCGTTCCCTTGGTGGTAGATGAACGAACGTCTCTCCACATGCTCATTTCTGAGAGATAAGTGTGTGTTAAAGCCGTCCTTCTCCTAGCTTCTTGGGAACACAAAGTTTCTCTTCAGTTGCAAACTCCACTCCATACATATATGTGGCGAGGTACAAGATCCAACTCGATTTTACAGTGAAAACTGCAGGAACTTCAAAACGCCAGTAGGAAACAGACTGAGAAACCAGAGAAAAATTTCCTTCTGCAACCCGTTCCCTTTCTGATTGATGAACGAACATCTCTCCACATGCTCAATTTTGAGAGGTCCGTGTGTTAAAGCCGTCCTTCACCTAGCTTGTTGGGAACACAAAATTCTTTTCAGTTGGAAATTCCACTCCATACATATATATGGGGATGTACAAGCTCCAACTCAGTTTTAAAGTGAAAACTGCAGGAACTTCATAACGGCACTAGGAAACAGCCTGAGAAACCAGAGTAAATGTTTCTCCTGCAACCCGTTCCCTTTGTGATAGATGAACGAACATCTCTCCACTTGCTGAAATCTGAGAGTTAAGTTTTTGTGAAAGCCGTCCTTCACCTCCTTGTTAGGAACACAATGTTTCTTTTCAGCAGCAAACACCAATCCTTACATATATGTGGGGAGGTACTTGCTCAAACTCGGTTTTACAGTGAAAACTGCTGGAACATCAAAACGGCACTAGGAAACAGACTGATAAACCAGAGTAAAAGTTTATCTTGCAACCAGTTCCCATTGAGCTAGATGAAAGAACGTCTCTCAACATGCTCAGGTCTGAGATATAATTGTGTGTGAAAGCCTTCCTTCACCTTGCTTTTTGGGAACAAAAAGTTTCTTTTCACTTGCAAACTTCAATCCATATATATATATGGGGAGGTACTAGCTCCAACACAGTTTTACAATGTAAACTGCAGAAACTTCAAACCGGCACAAGGAAACAGTCTGAGAAACCTGAGTAAAATTTCCCCTGCAACCCGTTCCCGTGGTGCTAGGTGAACGAACGTCTCTCCAAATGCTCAGGTCTGAGAGATAAGTGTGTGTGAAAGCCGTCTTTCACATAGCTTTTTGGGCACACAAAGTTTCTTTTCAGTTGCAAACTCCACTCCATACATATATATGGTGTGGTACTAGCTCCAACTCGGTTTTACAGTGAAAAATGCAGGAACTTCAAACCGGCACTAGAAAACAGACTGAGAAACCAGAGTAAAATTTTCTCCTGCAACAAGTTCCCTTCATGCTAGATGAACGAACGTCTATCCACATGCTCAGTTTTGAGAGATAACTGTGTGTGAACGCCGTCCTTCACATATTTTGTTGGGAACGCAAAGTTTCTTTTCACTTGCAAACTCCAGTCCATATATATATATGGGGAGTTACTAGCTCCAACCCTGTTTTACAGTGAAAACTGCAGGAACTTCAAACCGCTACTAGGAAACAGACTGAGAAACCAGTGTAAAAGTTTCTACTGCAAACCGTTCCCTTGGTGCTAGATGAACGATCGTCTCTCAACATGCCCAGTTCTGAGAGATAAGTGTGTGTGAAAGCCGTCCTTCACCTATCTTGTTGGGAACACAAAGTTTCTTTTCAGTTGCAAACTCCACTCCATACATATATATGGGGAGGTACTAGCTCCAACTCGGTTTTACAGAGAAAACTGCAGGAACTTCAAACCGGCATTAGGAAACAGACATAGAAACCAGAGTAAAAGTTTCTCCTGCAAGCCGTTCCCTTGGTGCTAGATGAACGAACGTCTCTCCACATGCTCAGTTCTGAGAGATAAGTGTGTGTGAAAGCCGTCCTTCAACTTGCTTGTTGGGAAGACAAAGTTTCTTTTATGTTGTAAACTCCACTCCACATATATATATGGGGAGTTACAAGCTCCAACTCGGTTTTACAGTGAAATATGCAGGAACTTCAAACCGACACTCGGAAACAGACTGAGAAACTAGAATAATAGTTTCCCCTGCAACCCGTTCTCTTGGTGCTAGATGAAAGAACGTCTCTCCACATGCTCAGTTCTGAGAGATATGTGTGTGTGAAAGGCGTCCTTCAATTTGCTTGTTGTGAACACAAAGTTTCTTTTCAGTTGCAAACTCCACTCCATCCATATATATGGGGAGTTACTAGCTCCAACTCGGTTTTTCAGTGAAAACTGCAGGAAATTCAAACCGGCACTAGGAAGCAGACTGAGAAACCAGAGTAAAAGTTTCTCCTGCTACCCGTTCCCTTTGTGCTAGATGAACGAACGTCTCTCCACATGCTCAGTTCTGAGAGATAAGTTTTTTTGAAAGCCGTCCTTCACTTTGCTTGTTGGGAACACACAGTTTCTTTTCAGTTGCAAACTCCATTCCATACATATTTTTGGGGAGGTACATGCTCCAACTCGGTTTTACAGTGAAAACTGCAGGAACTTCAAACCGACACTAGGAAACAGACTGAGAAATCAGAGTAAAAGTTTCTCCTGCAACCCGTTCCTTTGGTGCTATTTGAACGAACGTCTCTCCACATTCTCAGTTCTGAGAGATAAATGTGTGTGAAAGCCGTCCTTCACTTAGCTTGTTGGGAACACAAAATTTCTTTTCAGTTGCAGACTCCACTCCATACATTTATATGGGGAGGTACAAGGTCCAAATCTGTTTTACTGTGAAAACTGCAGGAACTTCAAACTGGCACTAGGAAACAGACTGAGAACCCAGAGTAAAAGTTTCTCCTGCAACGCGTTCCCTTGTTGCTAGATGAACGATCGTCTCTCCACATGCTCAGTTCTGAGAGATAAGTGTCTGTGAAATCCGTCCTTCACCTAGCTTGTTGGGAACACAAAGTTTGTTTTCAATTGCAAACTCCATTCCATAAGTATTTTTCGGGAGGTACTAGCTCCAACTCGGTTTTACAGTGAAAACTGAAGGAACTTCAAACCGGCACTAGGAAACAGACTGAGAAACCAGAGTAAAAGTTTCTCCTGCAACCCGTTCCCTTTGTGATAGATTAACAAACGTCTCTCCACATGCTCAATTCTGAGAGATAAGTGTGTGTGAAAGCCTTACTTCACCTAGCTTTTTGGGAACACAAAGTTTCTCTTCAGTTGCAAACTCCACTCCATACATATATATGGGGAGTTACTAGCTGCAAATCGGTTTTACAGTGAAAACTGCAGGAACTTCAAACCGGCACTAGGAAGCAGACTGAGAAACCAGAGTAAAAGTTTCTCCTGCAACCTGTTCCCTTTGTGCTAGATGAACCAACGTCCCTCCACATGCTCAGTTCTGAGAGATAAGTGTTTGTGAAAGCCGTCCTTCAATTTGCTTGTTGGGAACACACAGTTTCTTTTCAGTTGCAAACTCCATTCCATTCATATTTTTGGGGAGGTACATGCTCCAACTCGGTTTTACAGTGAAAACTGCAGGAACTTCAAACAGGCACTAGGAAACAGACTGAGAAACTAGAGTAACACTATCTCCTGCTATCAGTTCCCTTAGAGCAAGGTGAACGAACGTCTTTCCACATGCTCAGTTCTGAGAGATAAGTGTGTTAAAGCAGTCCTTCACACAGCTTTTGGGAACACAAGATTCTTTTCAGTTGCAAATTCCACTCCATACGTATATATGGGGATGAACATGCTCCAACTCGCTTTTACAGTGAAAACTGCAGGAACTTCATAACGGCACTAGGAAACAGACTGAGAAACCAGTGTAAAAGTTACTCCTGCAAACCGTTCCCATATAGATAGGTGAACGAACGTCTCTCCTCATGCTCTGTTCTGAGAGATAATTGTGTTAAAGCCGTCCTTCACCTAGATTGTTGGGAACACAAGATTCTTTTCAGTTGCAAATTCCACTCCATACATATATAGGGGGAGGTAATAGCTCCAACATTTTTTACAGTGAAAATTGCAGGAAATTCAAATAGCCACTAGGAAACAGACTGAGAAACCAGAGTAAAAGTTTCTCTTGCAACCCGTTCCCTTCGTGATAGATGAACAAACGTCTCTCCACATGCTCAGTTCTGAGAGATAAGTGTGTGTGAAAGCCGTCCTTCACCTAGCTTGTTGGGAACACAATGTTTCTTTTCAGTTTCAAACTCAATTGTGTTCATATATATGGGGAGGTACTAGCTCCAAATCGGTTTTACAGTGAAAAATGCAGGAACTTCAAACCGGACCTATTAAACAGACTGAGAACCCAGAGAAAAAGTTTTTCCTGCAACCCGTTCCCTTTGTGCTAGATGAACGAATATCTCTCCACATGCTCAGTTCTGAGAGATAAGTGTGTGTGAAAGCCGTACTTCACCTAGCTTGTTGGGAACACAAAGAATCTTTTCAGTTGCAAACTCTTCTTCTTAAATATATATGGGGATGTACTAGCTCCAACTCGGTTTTACAGTGATAACTGCAGGAACATCAAACCAGCACTAGGAAATAACCTGAGAAACCAGAGTAAAAGTTTCTTCTGCAACCTGTTCCCTTGGTGCTAGGCGAACGAACGTCTCTCCACATGCTCACGTCTGGGATAGAAGGGTGTGTGAAAGCCGTCCTTCATCTAGCTTGTTGGAACACAAAGTTTCTTTTCAGTTGCATACTTCACTCCATATATATATATGTGGAGGTACTAGATCCAACTCTGTTTTACTGTGTAAACTGCAGGAACTTCAAACCGGCAATAGGAAACAGTCTGAGAAACCAGAGTAAAAGTTTCCCTGCAACCCGTTCCCTTCATGCTAGATGAACGAACGTCTCCCCTCATGCTCAGTTGTGAGAGATAAGAGTCTGTGAAAGCCTTCTTTCACATAGCTTGTTGGGAACACAAAGTTTCTCTTCAGTTGCAATCTCCACTCCATACATATACATGGGGAGGTACTAGCTCCAACCCGGTTTTACAGTGAAAACTGCAGGAACTTCAAACCGGCACTAGGAAACAGACTGAGAAACCACAGTAAAAGTTTCTCCTGCAACGCGTTCCCTTGGTGCTAGATGAACGAACGTCTCTCCACATGATCAGTTCTGAGAGATAAGTGGGTGAAAGCCGTCCTTCACCTTGCTTGTTGGGAACACAAGATTCTTTACAGTTGCAAATTCCACTCCATACTTATATATGGGGATGTACAAGCTGCAACTCGGTTTTACAGTGAAAACTGCAGGAACTTCAAACCGGCACTAGGAAACAGACTGAGAAACCAGAGTAAAAGTTTCTCCTGCAACCCGTTCCCTTGGTGGTAGATGAACGAACGTCTCTCCACATGCTCATTTCTGAGAGATAAGTGTGTGTTAAAGCCGTCCTTCTCCTAGCTTCTTGGGAACACAAAGTTTCTCTTCAGTTGCAAACTCCACTCCATACATATATGTGGCGAGGTACAAGCTCCAACTCGATTTTACAGTGAAAACTGCAGGAACTTCAAAACGCCAGTAGGAAACAGACTGAGAAACCAGAGAAAAATTTCTTTCTGCAACCCGTTCCCTTTCTGATTGATGAACGAACATCTCTCCACATGCTCAATTTTGAGAGATCCGTGTGTTAAAGCCGTCCTCCCCCTAGCTTGTTGGGAACACAAAATTCTTTTCAGTTGGAAATTCCACTCCATACATATATATGGGGATGTACAAGCTCCAACTCAGTTTTAAAGTGAAAACTGCAGGAACTTCATAACGGCACTAGGAAACAGCCTGAGAAACCAGAGTAAATGTTTCTCCTGCAACCCGTTCCCTTTGTGCTAGATGAACGAACATCTCTCTACTTGCTGAAATCTGAGAGTTAATTTTTTGTGAAAGCCGTCCTTCACCTAGCTTGTTAGGAACACAATGTTTCTTTTCAGCAGCAAACACCAATCCTTACATATATGTGGGGAGGTACTTGCTCAAACTCGGTTTTACAGTGAAAACTGCAGGAACATCAAAACGGCACTAGGAAACAGACTGAGAAACCAGAGTAAAAGTTTCTCTTGCAACCAGTTCCCATTGAGCTAGATGAAAGAACGTCTCTCAACATGCTCAGTTCTGAGATATAATTGTGTGTGAAAGCCTTCCTTCACCTTGCTTTTTGGGAACACAAAGTTCCTTTTCACTTGCAAACTTCAATCCATATATATATATGGGGAGGTACTAGCTCCAACACAGTTTTACAATGTAAACTGCAGGAACTTCAAACCGGCACAAGGAAACAGTCTGAGAAACCTGAGTAAAATTTCCCCTGCAACCCGTTCCCGTGGTGCTAGGTGAACGAACGTCTCTCCAAATGCTCAGGTCTGAGAGATAAGTGTGTGTGAAAGCCGTCTTTCACATAGCTTTTTGGGCACACAAAGTTTCTTTTCAGTTGCAAACTCCACTCCATACATATATATGGGGTGGTACTAGCTCCAACTCGGTTTTACAGTGAAAAATGCAGGAACTTCAAACCGGCACTAGAAAACAGACTGAGAAACCAGAGTAAAATTTTCTCCTGCAACACGTTCCCTTCGTGCTAGATGAACGAACGTCTATCCACATGCTCAGTTATGAGAGATAACTGTGTGTGAACGCCGTCCTTCACCTATTTTGTTGGGAACGCAAAGTTTCTTTTCACTTGCAAACTCCAGTCCATATATATATATGGGGAGTTACTAGCTCCAACTCTGTTTTACAGTGAAAACTGCAGGAACTTCAAACCGCTACTAGGAAACAGACTGAGAAACCAGTGTAAAAGTTTCTACTGCAAACCGTTCCCTTGGTGCTAGATGAACGATCGTCTCTCCACATGCTCAGTTCTGAGAGATAAGTGTGTGTGAAAGCCGTCCTTCACCTATCTTGTTGGGAACACAAATTTTCTTTTCAGTTGCAAACTCCACTCCATACATATATATGGGGAGGTACTAGCTCCAACTCAGTTTTACAGTGAAAACTGCAGGAACATCAAACCGACACTAGGAAACAGACTGAGAAACCAGAGTAAAAGTTTCTCTTGCAACCAGTTCCCTTTGTGCTAGATGAAAGAACGTCTCTCAACATGCTCAGTTCTGAGATATAATTGTGTGTGAAATCCTTCCCTCACCTTGCTTTTTGGAAACACAATGTTTCTTTTCAATTGCAAACACCAATCCATATATATATATGGGGAGGTACTAACTCCAACTCGGTTTTACAGTGAAAAATGCAGGAACCTCAAACCGGCACTAGGAAACAGACTGAGAATGCAGAGTAATAGTTTCTCCTGCAACACGTTCCCCTCATGCTAGATGAACGAACCTCTATCCACATGGTAAGTTCTGAGAGATAAGTGTGTGTGAACGCCATCCTTCACCTATTTTGTTGGGAACACAAAGTTTCTTTTCAGTTGCAAACTCCACTACATACATATATATGGGGAGGTACTAGCTCCAACACGACTTTACAGTGAAAACTGCAGGAACTTCAAACAGGCACTAGGAAACAGACTGAGAAACCAGAGTAATAATTTCTCTTTCAACCCGTTCCATTTTGCTAGATGAACGAAAGTCTATCCACATGCTCAGTTCTGAGAGACAAGTGTGTGTGAAAGCCGTCTTTCACCGAGCTTGTTGGGAACACAAAGTTTCTTTTCAGTTGCAAACTGCACTCCTTACATATATATTGAGAGGTAATAGTTCCAACTAGGTTTTAGAGTGAAAACTGCAGGAACTTCAAACTGGCACTAGGAAACAGACTGAGAAACCAGAGGAAAAATTTCCTCCTGCAATCCGTTCCCTTTGTGATTGATGAACAAACATCTCTCCACATGCTCAGTTTTGAGATATAAGTGTGTTAAAGCCGTCCTTCACCTAGCTTGTGTGGAACACAAGATTCTTTTCAGTTTCAAATTCCACTCCATACGTATATATGGGGATGTGCAAGCTCCAACTCGGTTTTACAGAGAAAACTGCAGGCACTTCATAACGGCACTAGAAAACAGACTGAAAAACCAGAGTAAAGTTACTCCTGCAACCCGTTCCCTTGTTGCTAGATGAACGAACATCTCTCCATATGCTCCATTCGGAGAGATAAGTGTGTGTGAACGCCGTCCTTCAACTACCTTGTTGGGAAAACAAAGTTTCTTTTCAGTTTCAGACCCCAATCCATACATATATATTGGGAGGTACAAGCTCCGACTCGGTTTTACTTTGAAATTTGCAGGAACTTCAAACCGGCACTAGGAAACAGACTGAGAACCCAGAGTAAATGTTTCTCCTGCAACCCGTTCCCTTGGTGCTAGGTGAACGAACGTCTCTCCACATGCTCACTTCTGGGAAATATGGGTATGTGAAAGCCGTCCTTCACCTAGCTTGTTGGGAACACACAGTTTCTTTTCGGTTGCATACTTCTCTCCATATATATATATGTTGAGGTAATAGCTCCAACTCTGTTTTACAGTGAAAAATTCAGTAACTTCAAACCGGCACTAGGAAACAGACTGAGATACCAGAGTAAAAGTTTCCCCTGCAACCCGTTCCCTTTGTGCTAGATGAACGAACATCTCTCCACTTGCTCAGTTCTTAGAGATAATTGTTTGTGAAAGCTGTCCTTCAACTTGCTTGTTAGGAATACAATGTTTCTTTTCAGCAGCAAACACCAATCCTTACATATATATGGGGAGGTACTAGGTCCAACTCGGTTTTACATTGAAATCTGCAGGAACTTCAAACCGGCACTAGGAAACAGACTGAGAACCCAGAGTAAATGTTTCCCTGCAACCCATTCCCTTGGTGCTAGATGAACGAACGTCTCTCCACATGCTCATTTCTGAGAGATAATTGTGTTTGAAAGCCGTCCTTCACCTAGCTTCTTGGGAACACAAAGTTTCTCTAAAGTTGCAAACTCCAATCCATACATATATATGGGGAGGTACAAGCTCCAACTCGGTATTACAGTGAAAACTGCCGGAACTTCAAAACGCGACTAGGAAACAGACTGAGAAACCAGAGAAAAATTTCCTACTGCAACCCGTTCCCTTTGTGATTGAAGAACGAACATCTCTCCACTTGCTCAGTTTTGAGAGATAAGTGTGTTAAAGCCGCCCTTCACCTAGCTTGTTGGGAACACAAGATTGTTTTCAGTAGCAAATTCCACTCCATACATATATATGGGGATGTACATGCTCCAACTCGGTTTTACAGTGAAAACTGCAGGAAATTCAAACCGGCACTAGGAAACAGCCTGAGAAACCAGATTAAAAGTTCCTCCTGCAACCCATTCCATTTGTGCTAGGTGAACGAACGAGTATCCACATGCTCAGTTCTGAGGGATATGTGTGTGTGAAAGAAGTCCTTCACCTAGCTTGTTGGGAACACAAAGTTTCTTTTCAGTTGCAAACTCCACTCCATACATATTTATGGGGAGGTACTAGCTCCAACTCGGTTTTACAGTGAAAACTGCAGGAACATCAAACCGACACTAGGAAACAGACTGAGAAACCAGAGTAAAAGTTTCTCTTGCAAACAGTTCCATTTGTGCTAGATGAAAGAACGTCTCTCAACATGCTCATTTCTGAGATATAATTGTGTGTGAATGCCTTCCTTCACCTTGCTTTTTGGGAACACAAAGTTTCTTTTCACTTGCAAGCTCCTCTTTATATATATATATGGGGAGGTACTAGCTCCAAAACAGTTTTACAATGTAAACTGCAGGAATTCAAGCCGGCACTAGGAAACAGACTGAGAAACCAGATTAAAAGTTTCCCCTGCAAACCGTTCCCTTGGTGGTAGATGAAAGAACGCCTCTCCACATGCTCATTTCTGAGAGATAATTGTGTGTGAAAGCCGTCCTTCACCTAGCTTCTTGGGAACACAAAGTTTCTCTTCAGTAGCAAACTCCACTCCATACATATATGTGGGGAGGTACTACCTCCATCTCGGTTTTACAGTGAAAACTGCAGGAACTTCAAAACGCCACTAGGAAACAGACTGAGAAACTAGAGAAAAATTTTCTCCTGCAACACGTTCCCTTTGTGATTGATGAACGAACATCTCTCCACATGCTCAATTTTGAGAGATAAGTGTGTTAAAGCCGTCGTTCTCCTAGCTTGTTGGGAACACAAAGTTTCTTTTCAGTTGCAAACTCCACTCCATACATATATATGGGGAGGTTCTAGCTCCAACTCGGTTTTACAGTGAAAATTTCAGGAACTTCAAACCGGCATTAGGAAACAGACATAGAAACCAGAGTAAAAGTTTCTCCTGCAAGCCGTTCCCTTGGTGCTAGATGAACGAACGTCTCTCCACATGCTCAGTTCTGAGAGATAAGTGTGTGTGAAAGCCGTCCTTCAACTTGCTTGTTGGGAACACAATGTTTGTTTTAAGTTGCAAACTCCACTCCATACTTATATATGGGGAGGTACTAGCTCCAAATTACTTTTACAGTGAAAACTGCAGGAACTTCAAAATGGCACTAGGAAAAACACTGAGAAACCAGAGTAAAAGTTTCTCCTGCCAACAGTTCCCTTCGTGCTAGATGAACGAACGTCTCTCCACATGCTCAGTTCTGAGAGATAAATATGTGTGAAAGCCGTCCTTCATCTAGCTTGTTGGGAACACAAAGTTTCTTTTCAGTTGCAAACACCACTCCATAAATATATATATGGGGAGGTACCTGCTCCAACTCAGCTTTACAGTGAAAACTGCAGGAACTTCAAACCGGCACTAGGAAACAGACTGAGAAACCAGAGAAATAATTTCTCATGCAACCCGTTCCCTTTGTGCTATATGAACGAACGTCTCACCACATGCTCAGTTCTGAGAGATAAGTGTGTGTGAAAGCCGTCCTTCACCAAGTTTGTTGGGAACACAATGTTTCTTTTCAATTTCAAACTCAAATGTGTTCATATATATGGGGAGGTACTAGCTCCATTTCGGTTTTACAGTGAAAACTGCAGGAACTTCAATTCGGCCCTAGGAAACAGACTGAGAAACCAGAGTAAAAGTTTCTCCTGCAACCCGTTCCCTTCGTGATAGATGAACAAAAGTCTCTCCACATGCTCAGTTCTGAGAGATAAGTGTGTGTGAAAGCCTTACTTCACGTAGCTTTTTGGGAACACAAAGTTTCTCTTCACTTGCAAACTCCACTCCATACATATATATAGGGAGGTACTAGCTCCAACTCGATTTTACAGTGAAAACTGCAGGAACTTCAAACCGGCACTAGGAAACAGACTGAGAAACCAGAGTGAAAGTATCTCCTGGAATCCGTTCCCTTAGAGCTAGTTGAACGAACGTCTCTCCACATGCTCAGTTCTGAGAGATAAGTGTGTGTGAACGCCGTCTTCACCTATCTTTTTGGGAACACAAAGTTTCTTTTCAGTTGCAAACTCCACTCCATACATATATATGGGGAAATACAAGCTCCAACTCGACTATACAGTGAAAACTGCAGGAACTTCAAACCGGCACTTGGTAACAGACTGAGAAACCAGAGTAATAGTTTCTCTTTCAACCCATTCCCTTTTGCTAGATGAACGAACTTCTATCCACATGCTCAGTTCTGAGAGACAAGTGTGTGTGAAAGCCGTCCTTCACCTAGCTTGTTGGGAACACAAAGTTTCTTTTCAGTTGCAAACCCTATTTCTTACATATATATGGGGAGGTAATAGCTCCAACTCGGTTTTACAGTGAAAACTGCAGGAACATCAAACCGGCACTAGGAAACATCCTGAGAAACCAGAGTAAATGTTTCTCCTGCAAACCGTTCCCTTGGTTGTAGGCGAACGAACGTCTCTTCACATGCTCACTTATGGGAGATATGTGTGTGTGAAAGCCGTCCTTCACCTAGCTTATTGGGAACACAAAGTTTTTTTCATTTGCATACTCCACTCCAAATATATATATGTGGAGGTACTAGCTCCAACTCTGTTTCTGAGTGAAAACTGCAATAACTTCAAACAGGCACTAGGAAACAGCCTGAGAAACCAGAGTAAAAATTTCTCTTGCAACCCGTTTCCTTTGTGCTTGATGAACGAACATCTCTCCACTTGCTCAGTTCTGAGAGATAAGAGTTTGTGAAAGCCGTCTTTCACCTAGCTTGTTAGGAACACAATGTTTCTTTTCAGCAGCAAACACCAATCCTTACATATATGTGGGGAGGTACTAGGTCCAACTCGGTTTTACAGTGAAATCTGCAGGAAATTCAAACCGGCACTAGGAAACATTCTGAGAAACCAGAGTAAAAGTTCCTCATGCAACCCGTTCCATTTGTGCTAGATGAACGAACGACTATCCACATGCTCAGTTCTGAGGGATAAGTGAGTGTGAAAGTCGTTTTTCACCTATCATGTTGGGAACACAAAGTTGCTTTTCAGTTGCAAAATCCACTCTATACATATATATGGGGAGATATAAGCTACAGCTCGGTTTTACAGTGAAAACTGCAGGATATCAAACCGACACTAGGAAACAGACTGAGAAACTACAGTAAAAGATTCTCCTTCAACCCGTTCCTTTGTGCTAGATGAAAGAACGTCTCTCAACATGCTCAGTTCTGAGATATAATTGTGTGTGAAAGCCTTGCTTCACCTTGCTTTTTGAGAACACAAAGTTTCTTTTCACTTGCAACTTCCACTCCATATATATATATGGGGATGTACTAAATCCAACACTGCTTTACAATGTAAACTGCAGGAACTTCAAAACGGTACAAGGAAACAGTCTGAGAAACCTGAGTAAAATTTCCCCTGCAACCCGTTCCCTTGGTGCTAGATGAACGAACATCTCTCCAAATGCTCAGTTCTGAGAGATAAGTGTGTGTGAACGCCGTATTTCAACTAGCTTGTTGGGAACACAAAGTTTCTTTTCAGTTGCAAACTCCACTCCATACATATATAAGGGTAAGTACTAGCTCCAACTCGGTTTTACAGTGAAAATTGCAGGAACTTCAAACAGGCACTAGGAAACAGTCTGAGAAACCAGAGTAAAAGTTTCCCCTGCAAACAGTTCCCTTCGTGCTAGATGAACGAACGTCTCTCCACATGCTCAGTTATGAGAGATAAGTGTGTGTGAAAGCCGTCTTCACCTAGCTTTTTGGGAACACAAAGTTCCTTTTCAGTGGCAAACTCCACTCCATACATATATATGGGGAGGTACTAGCTCCAACCCGGTTTTACAGTGTAAATTGCAGGAACATCAAACCGGCACTAGGAAACAGACTGAGAAACCAGAGTAAAAGTTTCTCCTGCAACCCGTTCCCTTGGTGCTAGATGAACGAACGTCTCTCCACATACTCAGTTCTGAGAGATATGTGAGTTAAAGCCGTCCTTCACCTAGCTTGTTGGGAACATAAGATTCTTTTCAGTTGCAAATTCGACTCCATAAGTATATATGGGTATGTAAAAGCTCCAACTCGGTTTTACAGTGAAAACTGCAGGAACTTCATAACGGCACTAGGAAACAGACTGAGAAACCAGAGTAAAAGTTACTCCTGCAACCCGTTCCCTTTGTGCTAGATGAACGAACGTCTATCCACATGCTCATTTCTGAGAGATATTTGAGTGTGAAAGCCGTCCTTCATCTAGAATTTTGGGAACACAAAGTTTCTTTTCATTTCCAAATTCCACTCCATACATATATATGGGGAAGTACTAGCTACAAATCGGTTTTACAGTGTAAATTGCAGGAACATCAAACCGGCACTAGGAAACAGACTGAGAAACCAGAGTAAAAGTTTCTCCTGCAACCCGTTCCCTTGGTGCTAGATGAACGAACATCTCTCCATATGCTCAGTTCTGAGAGATAAGTGTGTGTGAACGCCGTCCTTCACATAGCTTTTTGGGAACACCAAGTTTCTTTTCAGTTGCAAACTCCAATCCATACATATATATGGGGAGGTACTAGGTCCAACAAGACTTTACAGTGAAAACTGCAGGAACTTCAAACCGGCACTAGGTAACAGACTGAGAAACCAGAGTAATAGTTTCTCTTTCAACCCGTTCCCTTTTGCTAGATGAACGAAAGTCTATCCACATGCTCAGTTCTGAGAGACAAGTGTGTGTGAAAGTCGTACTTCAACTAGCTTGTTGGGAACACAAAGTTTATTTTCAGTTGCAAATCCTACTTCTTACATATATATTGGGAGGTACTAGCTCCAACTAGATTTTACAGTGAAAACTGCAGGAACATCAAACCTGCACTAGGAAACATCCTGAGAAACCAGAGTAAAAGTTTCTCCTGCAACCCGTTCCCTTGGTGCTAGGCGAACGGTCGTCTCTCCACATGCTCACTTCTTGGAGATAAGGTTGTGCGAAAGGCGTCCTTCACATAGCTTGTTGGGAACACAAAGTTTCTTTTCAGTTGCATACTCCACTCCAAATATATATATGTGGAGGTACTAGCTCCAACACTGTTTCAAAGTGAAAACTGCAATAACTTCAAACCGGCACTAGGAAATAGCCTGAGAAACCAGAGTAAATGTTTCACCTGCAACCCATTCCCTTTGTGCTAGATGAACGATTATGTCTCCACTTGCTCAGTTCTGAGAGATAAGTGTTTGTGAAAGCCGTCCTTCACCTAGCTTGTTAGGAACACTATGCTTGTTTTCAGCAGCAAACACCAATCCTTACATATATGTGGGGAGGTACTAGCTCCAACTCGGTTTTACAGTGAAAACTGCTGGAAATTCAAACCGGCACTAGGAAACATCCTGAGTAACCAGAGTAAAAGTTTCTCCTTCAACACGTTCCCTTTGTGCTAAATGAAAGAACGTCTCTCAACATGCTCAGTTCTGAGATATAATTGTGTGTGAAAGCCTTCCTTCACCTTGCTTTTTTTGAACACAAAGTTTCTTTTCACTTGCAAACTCCACTCCTTATGTATACATGGGGAGGTACTAACTCCAACACTGTTTTACAATGTAAACTACAGAAACTTCAAACCGGCACTAGGAAACAGAGTGAGAAACCAGAGTAAAAGATTCTCCTGCCACCCGTTCCCTTGGTGCTAGATGAACGAACGTCTCTCCACATGCTCAGTTCTGAGAGATAAGTGTGTGTGAAAGCCGTCCTTCATCTAGCTTGTTGGGAACACAAAGTTCTTTTCAGTTGCAAACTCCACTCCATACATATATATGGGGAGGTACAAGCTCCAACACGACTTTACAGTGAAAACTGCAGAAACTTCAATTCGGCACTAGGAAACAGACTGAGAAACCAGAGTAAAATTTAATCCTGCAACCCGTTCCCTTTGTGCTAGATGAACGAATGTCTCTCCACATGCTCAGTTCTGAGAGATAAGTGTGAGTGAAAGCCGTTCTTCACCTAGCTTTTTGGGAACACAAAGATTCTTTTCAGTTGTAAACTCCAATCCATACTTATATATGGGGAGGTACTCTCTCCAACTTGGTTTTACAGTGTAAATTGCAAGAACATCATACCGGCAGTAGGAAACAGACTGAGAAACCAGAGTAAAATTTTCTCCTGCAAAACGTTCCCTTGTTGCTAGATGAACGAACATCTCTCCACTTGCTCAGTTCTTAGAGATAATTGTTTGTGAAAGCTGTCCTTCAACTTGCTTGTTAGGAATACAATGTTTCTTTTCAGCAGCAAACACCAATCCTTACATATATATGGGGAGGTACTAGGTCCAACTCGGTTTTACATTGAAATCTGCAGGAACTTCAAACCGGCACTAGGAAACAGACTGAGAACCCAGAGTAAATGTTTCCCTGCAACCCATTCCCTTGGTGCTAGATGAACGAACGTCTCTCCACATGCTCATTTCTGAGAGATAATTGTGTTTGAAAGCCGTCCTTCACCTAGCTTCTTGGGAACACAAAGTTTCTCTAAAGTTGCAAACTCCAATCCATACATATATATGGGGAGGTACAAGCTCCAACTCGGTATTACAGTGAAAACTGCCGGAACTTCAAAACGCCACTAGGAAACAGACTGAGAAACCAGAGAAAAATTTCCTACTGCAACCCGTTCCCTTTGTGATTGAAGAACGAACATCTCTCCACTTGCTCAGTTTTGAGAGATAAGTGTGTTAAAGCCGCCCTTCACCTAGCTTGTTGGGAACACAAGATTGTTTTCAGTAGCAAATTCCACTCCATACATATATATGGGGATGTACATGCTCCAACTCGGTTTTACAGTGAAAACTGCAGGAAATTCAAACCGGCACTAGGAAACAGCCTGAGAAACCAGATTAAAAGTTCCTCCTGCAACCCATTCCATTTGTGCTAGGTGAACGAACGAGTATCCACATGCTCAGTTCTGAGGGATATGTGTGTGTGAAAGAAGTCCTTCACCTAGCTTGTTGGGAACACAAAGTTTCTTTTCAGTTGCAAACTCCACTCCATACATATTTATGGGGAGGTACTAGCTCCAACTCGGTTTTACAGTGAAAACTGCAGGAACATCAAACCGACACTAGGAAACAGACTGAGAAACCAGAGTAAAAGTTTCTCTTGCAAACAGTTCCATTTGTGCTAGATGAAAGAACGTCTCTCAACATGCTCATTTCTGAGATATAATTGTGTGTGAATGCCTTCCTTCACCTTGCTTTTTGGGAACACAAAGTTTCTTTTCACTTGCAAGCTCCTCTTTATATATATATATGGGGAAGTACTAGCTCCAAAACAGTTTTACAATGTAAACTGCAGGAATTCAAGCCGGCACTAGGAAACAGACTGAGAAACCAGATTAAAAGTTTCCCCTGCAAACCGTTCCCTTGGTGGTAGATGAAAGAACGCCTCTCCACATGCTCATTTCTGAGAGATAATTGTGTGTGAAAGCCGTCCTTCACCTAGCTTCTTGGGAACACAAAGTTTCTCTTCAGTAGCAAACTCCACTCCATACATATATGTGGGGAGGTACTACCTCCATCTCGGTTTTACAGTGAAAACTGCAGGAACTTCAAAACGCCACTAGGAAACAGACTGAGAAACTAGAGAAAAATTTTCTCCTGCAACACGTTCCCTTTGTGATTGATGAACGAACATCTCTCCACATGCTCAATTTTGAGAGATAAGTGTGTTAAAGCCGTCGTTCTCCTAGCTTGTTGGGAACACAAAGTTTCTTTTCAGTTGCAAACTCCACTCCATACATATATATGGGGAGGTTCTAGCTCCAACTCGGTTTTACAGTGAAAATTTCAGGAACTTCAAACCGGCATTAGGAAACAGACATAGAAACCAGAGTAAAAGTTTCTCCTGCAAGCCGTTCCCTTGGTGCTAGATGAACGAACGTCTCTCCACATGCTCAGTTCTGAGAGATAAGTGTGTGTGAAAGCCGTCCTTCAACTTGCTTGTTGGGAACACAATGTTTGTTTTAAGTTGCAAACTCCACTCCATACTTATATATGGGGAGGTACTAGCTCCAAATTACTTTTACAGTGAAAACTGCAGGAACTTCAAAATGGCACTAGGAAAAACACTGAGAAACCAGAGTAAAAGTTTCTCCTGCCAACAGTTCCCTTCGTGCTAGATGAACGAACGTCTCTCCACATGCTCAGTTCTGAGAGATAAATATGTGTGAAAGCCGTCCTTCATCTAGCTTGTTGGGAACACAAAGTTTCTTTTCAGTTGCAAACACCACTCCATAAATATATATATGGGGAGGTACCTGCTCCAACTCAGCTTTACAGTGAAAACTGCAGGAACTTCAAACCGGCACTAGGAAACAGACTGAGAAACCAGAGAAATAATTTCTCATGCAACCCGTTCCCTTTGTGCTATATGAACGAACGTCTCACCACATGCTCAGTTCTGAGAGATAAGTGTGTGTGAAAGCCGTCCTTCACCAAGTTTGTTGGGAACACAATGTTTCTTTTCAATTTCAAACTCAAATGTGTTCATATATATGGGGAGGTACTAGCTCCATTTCGGTTTTACAGTGAAAACTGCAGGAACTTCAATTCGGCCCTAGGAAACAGACTGAGAAACCAGAGTAAAAGTTTCTCCTGCAACCCGTTCCCTTCGTGATAGATGAACAAAAGTCTCTCCACATGCTCAGTTCTGAGAGATAAGTGTGTGTGAAAGCCTTACTTCACGTAGCTTTTTGGGAACACAAAGTTTCTCTTCAGTTGCAAACTCCACTCCATACATATATATAGGGAGGTACTAGCTCCAACTCGATTTTACAGTGAAAACTGCAGGAACTTCAAACCGGCACTAGGAAACAGACTGAGAAACCAGAGTGAAAGTATCTCCTGGAATCCGTTCCCTTAGAGCTAGTTGAACGAACGTCTCTCCACATGCTCAGTTCTGAGAGATAAGTGTGTGTGAACGCCGTCTTCACCTATCTTTTTGGGAACACAAAGTTTCTTTTCAGTTGCAAACTCCACTCCATACATATATATGGGGAAATACAAGCTCCAACTCGACTATACAGTGAAAACTGCAGGAACTTCAAACCGGCACTTGGTAACAGACTGAGAAACCAGAGTAATAGTTTCTCTTTCAACCCATTCCCTTTTGCTAGATGAACGAACTTCTATCCACATGCTCAGTTCTGAGAGACAAGTGTGTGTGAAAGCCGTCCTTCACCTAGCTTGTTGGGAACACAAAGTTTCTTTTCAGTTGCAAACCCTATTTCTTACATATATATGGGGAGGTAATAGCTCCAACTCGGTTTTACAGTGAAAACTGCAGGAACATCAAACCGGCACTAGGAAACATCCTGAGAAACCAGAGTAAATGTTTCTCCTGCAAACCGTTCCCTTGGTTGTAGGCGAACGAACGTCTCTTCACATGCTCACTTATGGGAGATATGTGTGTGTGAAAGCCGTCCTTCACCTAGCTTATTGGGAACACAAAGTTTTTTTCATTTGCATACTCCACTCCAAATATATATATGTGGAGGTACTAGCTCCAACTCTGTTTCTGAGTGAAAACTGCAATAACTTCAAACAGGCACTAGGAAACAGCCTGAGAAACCAGAGTAAAAATTTCTCTTGCAACCCGTTTCCTTTGTGCTTGATGAACGAACATCTCTCCACTTGCTCAGTTCTGAGAGATAAGAGTTTGTGAAAGCCGTCTTTCACCTAGCTTGTTAGGAACACAATGTTTCTTTTCAGCAGCAAACACCAATCCTTACATATATGTGGGGAGGTACTAGGTCCAACTCGGTTTTACAGTGAAATCTGCAGGAAATTCAAACCGGCACTAGGAAACATTCTGAGAAACCAGAGTAAAAGTTCCTCATGCAACCCGTTCCATTTGTGCTAGATGAACGAACGACTATCCACATGCTCAGTTCTGAGGGATAAGTGAGTGTGAAAGTCATTTTTCACCTATCATGTTGGGAACACAAAGTTGCTTTTCAGTTGCAAAATCCACTCTATACATATATATGGGGAGATATAAGCTACAGCTCGGTTTTACAGTGAAAACTGCAGGATATCAAACCGACACTAGGAAACAGACTGAGAAACTACAGTAAAAGATTCTCCTTCAACCCGTTCCTTTGTGCTAGATGAAAGAACGTCTCTCAACATGCTCAGTTCTGAGATATAATTGTGTGTGAAAGCCTTGCTTCACCTTGCTTTTTGAGAACACAAAGTTTCTTTTCACTTGCAACTTCCACTCCATATATATATATGGGGATGTACTAAATCCAACACTGCTTTACAATGTAAACTGCAGGAACTTCAAAACGGTACAAGGAAACAGTCTGAGAAACCTGAGTAAAATTTCCCCTGCAACCCGTTCCCTTGGTGCTAGATGAACGAACATCTCTCCAAATGCTCAGTTCTGAGAGATAAGTGTGTGTGAACGCCGTATTTCAACTAGCTTGTTGGGAACACAAAGTTTCTTTTCAGTTGCAAACTCCACTCCATACATATATAAGGGTAAGTACTAGCTCCAACTCGGTTTTACAGTGAAAATTGCAGGAACTTCAAACAGGCACTAGGAAACAGTCTGAGAAACCAGAGTAAAAGTTTCCCCTGCAAACAGTTCCCTTCGTGCTAGATGAACGAACGTCTCTCCACATGCTCAGTTATGAGAGATAAGTGTGTGTGAAAGCCGTCTTCACCTAGCTTTTTGGGAACACAAAGTTCCTTTTCAGTGGCAAACTCCACTCCATACATATATATGGGGAGGTACTAGCTCCAACCCGGTTTTACAGTGTAAATTGCAGGAACATCAAACCGGCACTAGGAAACAGACTGAGAAACCAGAGTAAAAGTTTCTCCTGCAACCCGTTCCCTTGGTGCTAGATGAACGAACGTCTCTCCACATACTCAGTTCTGAGAGATATGTGAGTTAAAGCCGTCCTTCACCTAGCTTGTTGGGAACATAAGATTCTTTTCAGTTGCAAATTCGACTCCATAAGTATATATGGGTATGTAAAAGCTCCAACTCGGTTTTACAGTGAAAACTGCAGGAACTTCATAACGGCACTAGGAAACAGACTGAGAAACCAGAGTAAAAGTTACTCCTGCAACCCGTTCCCTTTGTGCTAGATGAACGAACTTCTATCCACATGCTCATTTCTGAGAGATATTTGAGTGTGAAAGCCGTCCTTATCTAGAATTTTGGGAACACAAAGTTTCTTTTCATTTCCAAATTCCACTCCATACATATATATGGGGAAGTACTAGCTACAAATCGGTTTTACAGTGTAAATTGCAGGAACATCAAACCGGCACTAGGAAACAGACTGAGAAACCAGAGTAAAAGTTTCTCCTGCAACCCGTTCCCTTGGTGCTAGATGAACGAACATCTCTCCATATGCTCAGTTCTGAGAGATAAGTGTGTGTGAACGCCGTCCTTCACATAGCTTTTTGGGAACACCAAGTTTCTTTTCAGTTGCAAACTCCAATCCATACATATATATGGGGAGGTACTAGGTCCAACAAGACTTTACAGTGAAAACTGCAGGAACTTCAAACCGGCACTAGGTAACAGACTGAGAAACCAGAGTAATAGTTTCTCTTTCAACCCGTTCCCTTTTGCTAGATGAACGAAAGTCTATCCACATGCTCAGTTCTGAGAGACAAGTGTGTGTAAAAGTCGTACTTCAACTAGCTTGTTGGGAACACAAAGTTTATTTTCAGTTGCAAATCCTACTTCTTACATATATATTGGGAGGTACTAGCTCCAACTAGATTTTACAGTGAAAACTGCAGGAACATCAAACCTGCACTAGGAAACATCCTGAGAAACCAGAGTAAAAGTTTCTCCTGCAACCCGTTCCCTTGGTGCTAGGCGAACGGTCGTCTCTCCACATGCTCACTTCTTGGAGATAAGGTTGTGCGAAAGGCGTCCTTCACATAGCTTGTTGGGAACACAAAGTTTCTTTTCAGTTGCATACTCCACTCCAAATATATATATGTGGAGGTACTAGCTCCAACACTGTTTCAAAGTGAAAACTGCAATAACTTCAAACCGGCACTAGGAAATAGCCTGAGAAACCAGAGTAAAAGTTTCACCTGCAACCCATTCCCTTTGTGCTAGATGAACGATTATGTCTCCACTTGCTCAGTTCTGAGAGATAAGTGTTTGTGAAAGCCGTCCTTCACCTAGCTTGTTAGGAACACTATGCTTGTTTTCAGCAGCAAACACCAATCCTTACATATATGTGGGGAGGTACTAGCTCCAACTCGGTTTTACAGTGAAAACTGCTGGAAATTCAAACCGGCACTAGGAAACATCCTGAGTAACCAGAGTAAAAGTTTCTCCTTCAACACGTTCCCTTTGTGCTAAATGAAAGAACGTCTCTCAACATGCTCAGTTCTGAGATATAATTGTGTGTGAAAGCCTTCCTTCACCTTGCTTTTTTTGAACACAAAGTTTCTTTTCACTTGCAAACTCCACTCCTTATGTATACATGGGGAGGTACTAACTCCAACACTGTTTTACAATGTAAACTACAGAAACTTCAAACCGGCACTAGGAAACAGAGTGAGAAACCAGAGTAAAAGATTCTCCTGCCACCCGTTCCCTTGGTGCTAGATGAACGAACGTCTCTCCACATGCTCAGTTCTGAGAGATAAGTGTGTGTGAAAGCCGTCCTTCATCTAGCTTGTTGGGAACACAAAGTTCTTTTCAGTTGCAAACTCCACTCCATACATATATATGGGGAGGTACTAACTCCAACACGACTTTACAGTGAAAACTGCAGAAACTTCAATTCGGCACTAGGAAACAGACTGAGAAACCAGAGTAAAATTTAATCCTGCAACCCGTTCCCTTTGTGCTAGATGAACGAATGTCTCTCCACATGCTCAGTTCTGAGAGATAAGTGTGAGTGAAAGCCGTTCTTCACCTAGCTTTTTGGGAACACAAAGATTCTTTTCAGTTGTAAACTCCAATCCATACTTATATATGGGGAGGTACTCTCTCCAACTTGGTTTTACAGTGTAAATTGCAAGAACATCATACCGGCAGTAGGAAACAGACTGAGAAACCAGAGTAAAATTTTCTCCTGCAAAATGTTCCCTTGTTGCTAGATGAACGAACGTCTCTCCACATGCTCAGTTCTGAGAGATAAGTGTGTGTGAAAGCCGTCCTTCACTTAGCTTGTTGGGAACACAATGTTTCTTTTCAGTTTCAAACTCAAATGTGTTCATATATATGGGGAGGTACTAGCTCCAATTCGGTTTTACAGAGAAAAATGCAGGAACTTCAAACCGGCCGTAGGGAACAGACTGAGAAACTAGAGTAAAAGTTTCTCCTGAAACCCGTTCCCGTCGTGCTAGGTGAACGAACGTCTCTCCACTTGCTCAGTTCTGAGAGATAAGTGTTTGGGAAAGCCGTCCTTCACCTAGCTTGTTAGGAACACAATGTTTCTTTTCAGCAGCAAACACCAATCCTTACATATATGAGGGGAGGTACTAGCTCCAACTCGGTTTTACAGTGAAAACTGCAGGAACTTCAAAATGGCACTAGGAAAAAGACTGAGAAACCAGAGTAAAAGTTTCCCTGTAACCGGTTCCCTTGGTGCTAGATGAACGAACGTCTCTCCACATGCTGATTTCTGAGAGATAATTGTGTGTGAAAGCCGTCCTTCACCTAGCTTGTTGGGAACACAATGTTTCTCTTCAGTTGCAAACTCCAATCCATACATATATATGGGGAGGTACTAGCTCCAACTCGGTTTTACAGTGAAAACTGCAGGAACTTCAAACAGGCACTAGGAACAGACTGAGAAACAAGAGTAAAAGTTTCTCCTGCAAGCCGTTCCCTTGGTGCTAGATGAACTAACGTCTCTCCACATTCTCAGTTCTGAGAGTTAATTGTGTTAAAGCCGTCTGTCACCTAGCTTGTTGGGAACACAAGATTCTTTTGAGTTGCAAATTCCACTCCATACGTATATATGGGGATGTAGAAGCTCCAACTCGGTTTTACAGTGAAAATTGCAGGAACTTCAAACCGGCACTAGGAACAGACTGAGAAACAAGAATAAAAGTATCTCCTGCAAGCCGTTCCCTTGGTGCTAGATGAACTAACGTCTCTCCACATTCTCAGTTCTGAGAGTTAATTGTGTTAAAGCCGTCTTTCACCTAGCTTGTTTTGAACACAAGATTCTTTTGAGTTGCAAATTCCACTCCATACGTATATATGGGGATGTACAAGCTCCAACTCGGTTTTACAGTGAAAATTGCAGGAACTTCATAACGGCACTAGGAAACAGACTGAGAATCCAGAGTAAAATTTAATCCTGCAACCCGTTCCGTTAGTGCTAGATGAACGAACGTCTCTCCACATGCTCAGTTCGGAGAGATAAGTGTGAGTGAAAGCCGTCCTTCACCTAGCTTTTTGGGAACACAAAGATTCTTTTCAGTTGTAAACTCCAATCCATACATATATATGGGGAGGTACTATCTCCAACTTGGTTTTACAGTGTAAATTGCAAGAACTTCATACCGGCAGTAGGAAATTGACTGAGAAACCAGAGTAAAAGTTTCCCCTGCAACCCGTTCCCTTGGTGCTAGATGAACGAACATCTCTCCAAATGCTCAGTTCTGAGAGATAAGTGTGTGTGAACGCCGTCTTTCACCTAGCTTGTTGGGAACACAAAGTTTCTTTTCAGTTGCAAACTCCACTGCATACAAATATAAGGGTAAGTACTAGCTCCAACTCGGTTTTACAGTGAAAACTGCAGGAACTTCAAACAGGCAAAAGGAAACAGACTGAGAAACAAGAGTAAAAGTTTCCCCTGCAACCAGTTCCCTTCGTGCTAGATGAACGAACGTCTCTCCACATGCTCAGTTCTGAGAGATAAGTGTGTGTGAAAGCCGTCTTCACCTAGCTTTTTGGGAACAAAAGGTTTCTTTTCAGTTGCAAACTCCACTCCATACATATATATGGGGAGGTACTATCTCCAACCCGGTTTTACAGAGAAAACTGCAGGATCTTCAAACCGGCACTAGGAAACAGACTGAGAAACAAGAGTAAATGTTTCTCCTTCAACCCATTCCCTCGGTGCTAGATGAACGATCGTCTCTCCACGTACTCAGTTCTGAGAGATATGTGAGTTAAAGCCGTCCTTCACCTAGCTTGTTGGAAACACAAGATTCTTTTCAGTTGCAAATTCCACTCCATAAGTATGTATGGGTATGTAAAAGCTCCAACTCGGTTTTACAGTGAAAACTGCAGGAACTTCATAACGGCACTAGGAAACAGACTGAGAAACCAGAGTAAAAGTTACTCCTGCAACCCGTTCCCTTTGTGCTAGGTGAACGAAAGTCTATCCACATGCTCATTTCTGAGAGATAAGTGAGTGTGAAAGCCGTACTTCATCTAGATTTTTGGGAACACAAAGTTTCTTTTCATTTCCAAACTCCACTCCATACATATATATGGGGAAGTTCTAGCTCCAAATCGGGTTTACAGTGTAAATTGCAGGAATATGAAACCGGCACTAGGAAACAGACTGAGAAACCAGAGTAAAAGTTTCTCCTGCAACCCGTTCCCTTGGTGCTAGATGAACGAACGTCTCTCCACATGCTCAGTTCTGAGAGATAAGTGTGTGTGAACGCCGTCCTTCACCTAGCTTTTTGGGAACACCAAGTTTCTTTTCAGTTGCAAACTCCAATCCATACATATATATGGGGAGGTATTAGCTCAAACACGACTTTACAGTGAAAACTGCAGGAACTTCAAACCGGCACTAGGAAACATCCTGAGTAACCAGAGTAAAAGTTCCTCCTGCAACCCGTTCCATTTGTGCTAGGTGAACGTACGACTATCCACATGCTCAATTTTGAGGGATAGGTGTTTGTGAAAGTCGTCCTTCACCTAGCTTGTTGGGAACACAAAGTTTCTTTTCAGTTGCAAACTCCACTCCATATAAATATATGGGGAGGTACAAGCTTCAAATAGGTTTTACAGTGAAAACTGCAGGAACTTCAAACCGGCACTAGGTAACAGTCTGAGAAACCAGAGTAATAGT
This sequence comes from Camelus bactrianus, assembly GCF_048773025.1. Taxonomy (NCBI): domain Eukaryota; kingdom Metazoa; phylum Chordata; class Mammalia; order Artiodactyla; family Camelidae; genus Camelus; species Camelus bactrianus. Next base: position 92,421,941 of record NC_133546.1, read on the forward strand.
TTCTCTTTCAACCCGTTCCCTTTTGCTACATAAACGAAAGTCTATCCACATGCTCAGTTCTGAGAGACAAGTGTGTGTGAAAGTCGTACTTCAACTAGCTTGTTGGGAACACAAAGTTTATTTTCAGTTGCAAATCCTACTTCTTACATATATATTGGGAGGTACTAGCTCCAACTAGTTTTTACAGTGAAAACTGCAGGAACATCAAACCGGCACTAGGAAACATCCTGAGAAACCAGAGTAAAAGTTTCTCCTGCAACCCGTTCCCTTGGTGCTAGGCGAACGATCGTCTCTCCACATGCTCACTTCTTGGAGATAAGGGTGTGCGAAAGGCGTCCTTCACATAGCTTGTTGGGAACACAAAGATTCTTTTCAGTTGCATACTCCACTCCAAATATATATATGTGGAGGTACTAGCTCCAACACTGTTTCACAGTGAAAACTGCAATAACTTCAAACCGGCACTAGGAAATAGCCTGAGAAACCAGAGTAAAAGTTTCACCTGCAACCCATTCCCTTTGTGCTAGATGAACGATTATGTCTCAACTTGCTCAGTTCTGAGAGATAAGTGTTTGTGAAAGCCGTCCTTCACCTAGCTTGTTAGGAACACTATGCTTGTTTTCAGCAGCAAACACCAATCCTTACATATATGTGGGGAGGTACTAGCTCCAACTCGGTTTTACAGTGAAAACTGCTGGAAATTCAAACCGGCACTAGGAAACATCCTGAGTAACCAGAGTAAAAGTTCCTCCTGCAACCCGTTCCATTTGTGCTAGGTGAACGTACGACTATCCACATGCTCAATTTTGAGGGATAGGTGTGTGAGAAAGTCGTCTTTCACCTAGCTTGTTGGGAACACAAAGTTTCTTTTCAGTTGTAAACTCCACTCCATACATATATATGGGGAGGTACGAGCTTCAAATCGGTTTTACAGTGAAAACTGCAGGCACATCAAACCGACACTAGGAAACAGACTGAGAAACCAGAGTAAAAGTTTCTCCTTCAACACGTTCCCTTTGTGCTAGATGAAAGAACGTCTCTCAACATGCTCAGTTCTGAGATATAATTGTGTGTGAAAGCCTTCCTTCACCTTGCTTTTTGGGAACACAAAGTTTCTTTTCACTTGCAAACTCCACTCCTTATGTATATATGGGGAGGTACTAACTCCAACACTGTTTTACAATGTAAACTACAGAAACTTCAAACCGGCACTAGGAAACAGACTGAGAAACCAGAGTAAAAGATTCTCCTGCCACCCGTTCCCTTGGTGCTAGATGAACGAACGTCTCTCCACATGCTCAGTTCTGAGAGAAAAGTGTGTGTGAAAGCTGTCCTTCATCTAGCTTGTTGGGAACACAAAGTTCTTTTCAGTTGCAAACTCCACTCCATACATATATATGGGGAGGTACTAACTCCAACACGACTTTACAGTGAAAACTGCAGGAACTTCAAACAGGCACTAGGAAACAGACATAGAAACCAGAGTAAAAGTTTCTCCTGCATACAGTTCCCTTGGTGCTAGATGAACGATCGTCTCTCCACATTCTCAGGTCTGAGAGATAAGTGTGTGTGAAAGCCGTCCTTCACCTACCTTTTTGGGAACACAAAGTTTCTTTTCAGTTACAAACTCCACTGCATACATATATATGGGGAGGTACTAGCTCAAACTCGGTATTACAGTGAAAACTGCAGGAACTTCAAACCGGCACTAGGAAACAGACTGAGAAACCAGAGTAAAATTTTCTCCTGCAAAACGTTCCCTTGTTGCTAGATGAACGAACGTCTCTCCACATGCTCAGTTCTGAGAGATAAGTGTGTGTGAAAGCCGTCCTTCACTTAGCTTGTTGGGAACACAATGTTTCTTTTCAGTTTCAAACTCAAATGTGTTCATATATATGGGGATGTACTAGCTCCAACTCGGTTTTACAGAGAAAAATGCAGGAACTTCAAACCGGCCGTAGGGAACAGACTGAGAAACTAGAGTAAAAGTTTCTCCTGCAACCCGTTCCCGTCGTGCTAGGTGAACGAACGTCTCTCCACTTGCTCAGTTCTGAGAGATAAGTGTTTGGGAAAGCAGTCCTTCACCTAGCTTGTTAGGAACACAATGTTGCTTTTCAGCAGCAAGCACCAATCCTTACATATATGAGGGGAGGTACTAGCTCCAACTCGGTTTTACAGTGAAAACTGCAGGAACTTCAAAACGGCACTAGGAAAAAGACTGAGAAACCAGAGTAAAAGTTTCCCTGTAACCGGTTCCCTTGGTGCTAGATGAACGAACGTCTATCCACATGCTGATTTCTGAGAGATAATTGTGTGTGAAAGCCGTCCTTCACCTAGCTTGTTGGGAACACAATGTTTCTCTTCAGTTGCAAACTCCAATCCATACATATATATGGGGAGGTACTAGCTCCAACTCGGTTTTACAGTGAAAACTGCAGGAACTTCAAACCGGCACTAGGAACAGACTGAGAAACAAGAGTAAAAGTTTCTCCTGCAAACCGTTCCCTTGGTGCTAGATGAACTAACGTCTCTCCACATTCTCAGTTCTGAGAGTTAATTGAGTTAAAGCCGTCTTTCACCTAGCTTGTTTTGAACACAAGATTCTTTTGAGTTGCAAATTCCACTCCATACGTATATATGGGGATGTACAAGCTCCAACTCGGTTTTACAGTGAAAATTGCAGGAACTTCATAACGACACTAGGAAACAGACTGAGAAACCAGAGTAAAATTTAATCCTGCAACCCGTTCCCTTTGTGCTAGATGAACGAACGTCTATCCACATGCTCAGTTCTGAGAGACAAGTGTGTGTGAAAGTCGTCCTTCAACTAGCTTGTTGGGAACACAAAGTTTCTTTTCAGTTGCAAATCCTACTTCTTATATATATATGGGGAGGTACTAGCTCCAACTAGATTTTACAGTGAAAACTGCAGGAACATAAACCGGCACTAGGAAACATCCTGAGAAACCAGAGTAAAAGTTTCTCCTGCAACCCTTTCCCTTGGTTCTAGGCGAACGAAGGTCTCTCCACATGCTCACTTCTGGGAGATAAGGGTGTGTGAAAGGCGTCCTTCACATAGCTTGTTGGGAACACAAAGATTGTTTTCAGTTGCATACTCCACTCCAAATATATATATGTGGAAGTACTAGCTCCAAAACTGTTTCACAGTGAAAACTGCAATAACTTCAAACCGGCACTAGGAAACAGCCTGAGAAACCAGAGTAATAGTTTCTCCTGCAACCCATTCCCTTTGTGCTAGATGAACGATTATCTCTCCACTTGCTCAGTTCTGAGAGATAAGTGTTTGTGAAAGCCGTCCTTCAACTAGCTTGTTAGGAACACAATGCTTCTTTTCAGCAGCAAACACCAATCCTTACATATATGTGGGGAGGTACTAGCTCCAACTCGGTTTTACACTGAAAACTGCTGGAAATTCAAACCGGCACTAGGAAACATCCTGAGTAACCAGAGTAAAAGTTCCTCCTGCAACCCGTTCCATTTGTGCTAGGTGAACGTACGACTATCCACATGCTCAATTTTGAGGGATAGGTGTTTGAGAAAGTCGACTTTCACCTAGCTTGTTGGGAACACAAAGTTTCTTTTCAGTTGCAAACTCCAATCCATATATATATATGGGGAGGTACAAGCTTCATATAGGTTTTACAGTGAAAACTGCAGGAACTTCATACCGGCACTAGGTAACAGACTGAGAAACCAGAGTAATAGTTTCTCTTTCAACCCGTTCCCTTTTGCTAGATAAACGAAAGTCTATCCACATGCTCAGTTCTGAGAGACAAGTGTGTGTGAAAGTCGTACTTCAACTAGCTTGTTGGGAACACAAAGTTTATTTTCAGTTGCAAATCCTACTTCTTACATATATATTGGGAGGTACTAGCTCCAACTAGTTTTTACAGTGAAAACTGCAGGGACATCAAACCGGCACTAGGAAACATCCTGAGAAACCAGAGTAAAAGTTTCTCCTGCAACCCGTTCCCTTGGTGCTAGGCGAACGATCGTCTCTCCACATGCTCACTACTTGGAGATAAGGGTGTGCGAAAGGCGTCCTTCACATAGATTGTTGGGAACACAAAGTTTCTTTTCAGTTGCATACTCCACTCCAAATATATATATGTGGAGGTACTAGCTCCAACACTGTTTCACAGTGAAAACTGCAATAACTTCAAACCGGCACTAGGAAACATCCTGAGAAACCACAGTAAAAGTTTCTCGTGCAAACCGTTCCCTTGGTGCTAGGCGAACGAACGTCTCTCCACATGCTCACTTCTGGGAGATAAGGGTGTGTGAAAGCCGTCCTTCACCTAACTTGTTGGGAACACAAAATTTCTTTTCAGTTGTGTACTCCAATCCAAATATATATATGTGGAGGTACAAGCTCCAACACTTTTTCACAGTAAAACTGCAATAACTTCAAACCGGCACTAGTAAACATCCTGAGAAACTAGAGTAAAAGATTCTCCTGCAACCCGTTCCCTTTGTGCTAGGTGAATAAACATCTCTCCACTTGCTCAGTTCTGAGGGATAAGTGTTTGTGAAGCCGTCCTTCACCTAGCATGTTAGGAACACAATGTTTCTTTTCATCATCAAACACCAATCCTTACATATATGTGGGGAGGTACTAGCTCCAACTCGGTTTTACAGTGAAAACTGCAGGAAATTCAAACCGGCACTAGGAAACATCCTGAGAAACCAGAGTAAATGTTCCTCCTGCAACCCGTTCCATTTCAGCTAGATGAACGAACGACTATCCACATGCTCAGTTCTGAGGGATAGTGTGTGTGAAAGTCGTTTTTCAACTTGCTTGTTGGGAACACAAAGTTTCATTTCAGTTGCAAACTCCACTCCACACATATATATGGGGAGGTAATATCTCCAAAACGACTTTACAGTGAAAACTGCAGGAACTTCAAACAGGCACTATGAAACAGACTGAGAAATCAGAGTAAAATTTTCTCCTGCAAACATTTCCCTTGGTGCTAGATGAACGATCATCCCTCCACATGCTCAATTCTGAGAGATAACTGTGTGTGAAAGCCGTCCTTCACATATCTTGTTGGGAACACAAAGTTTCTTTTCAGTTGCAAACTCCATTCCATACATATATATGGGGAGGTACTAGCTCCAACTCGGTTTTACTGTGAAAACTGCAGGAACTTCAAACCGGCACTAGGAAACAGACTGAGAAACCAGAGTAAAAGTTTCTCCTGCAAAACGTTCCCTTGGTGCTAGATGAACGAACGTCTCTCCACATGCTCAGTTCTGAGAGATAAGTGTGTGTGAAAGCCGTCCTTCATCTAGCTTGTTGGGAACAGATAGGTTCTTTTCAGTTGCAAACACCACTCCATACATATATATACGGAGGTACTAGCTCCAACTCAGCTTTACAGTGAAAACTGCAGGAACTTCAAACAGGCAATAGGAAACAGACTGAGAAACCAGAGAAAAACTTTCTCCTGCAACCCGTTCACTTTGTGCTATATGAAAGAACGTCTCTCCACATGCTCAGTTCTGAGAGATAATTGTGTGTGAATGCCGTCCTTCACCTAGCTTTTTGGGAAAACAAAGATTCTTTTCAGTTGCAAACTCCACTCCATACATATATATGGGGAGGTACTAGCTCCAAATCGACTTTACAGTGAAAACTGCAGGAAATTCAAACCGGCACTAGGTAACAGACTGAGAAACCAGAGTAATAGTTTCTCTTTCAACCCGTTCCCTTTTTATAGATGAACGAACGTCTATCCACATGCTCAGTTCTGAGAGACAAGTGTGTGTGAAAGCCGTCCTTCACCTAGCTTGTTGGGAACACAAAGTTTCTATTCAGTTGCAAATCCTAGTTCTTACATATATATGGGGAGGTACTAGCTCCAACTCGGTTTTACAGTGAAAACTGCAGGAAAATCAAACCGGCACTAGGAAACATCCTGAGAAACCACAGTTAAAGTTTCTCATGCAAACCGTTCCCTTGGTGCTAGGCGAAAGAACGTCTCTCCACATGCTCACCTCTGGGAGATAATGGTGTGTGAAAGCTGTCCTTCACCTAGCTTGTTGGGTACACAAAGTTTCTTTTCAGTTGCATACTCCAATCCAAATATATATATGTGGAGGTACAAGCTCCAACACTGTTTCACAGTGAAAACAGCAATAACTTCAAACCGGCACTAGTAAACATCCTGAGAAACTAGAGTAAAAGATTCTCCTGCAACCCGTTCCCTTTGTGCTAAATGAACGAACATCTCTCCACTTGCTCAGTTCTGAGGGATAAGTGTTTGTGAAAGCCGTCCTTCACCTAGCTTGTTAGGAACACAATGTTTCTTTACATCATCAAACACCAATCCTTACATATATGTGGGGAGGTAGTAGCTCCAACTCGGTTTTACAGTGAAAACTGCAGGAAATTCAAACCGGCACTAGGAAACAGACTGAGAAACCAGAGTAAAATTTTCTCCTGCAAAAAGTTCCCTTGGTGCTAGATGAACGATCGTCTCTCCACATGCTCAATTCTGAGAGATAAGTGTGTGTGAAAGCCGTCCTTCACTTATCTTGTTGGGAACACAAAGTTTCTTTTCAGTTGCAAACTCCACTCCATACATATATATGGGGAGGTACTAGCTCCAACTCGGTTTTATTGTGAAAACTGCAGGAACTTCAAAACGGCACTAGGAAACAGACTGAGAAACCAGAGTAAAAGTTACTCCTGCAACCCGTTCCCTTTGTGCTAGATGAACGAACGTCTATCCACATGCTCATTTCTGAGAGATAATTGAGTGTGAAAGCCGTCCTTCATCTAGATTTTTGTGAACACAAAGTTTCTTTTCATTTCCAAACTCCACTCCATACATATATATGGGGAAGTACTAGTTCCAATTCGGTTTTACAATGTAAATTGCAGGAACATGAAACCGGCACTAGGAAACAGACTGAGAAATCAGAGTAAAAGTTTCTCCTGCAAGCCGTTCCCTTGGTGCTAGATGAACTAACGTCTCTCCACATTCTCAGTTCTGAGAGTTAATTGTGTTAAAGCCGACTTTCACCTAGCTTGTTGTGAACACAAGATTCTTTTGAGTTGCAAATTCCACTCCATACGTCTATATGGGGATGTACAAGCTCCAACTCGGTTTTACAGTGAAAATTGCAGGAACTTCATAACGGCACTAGGAAACAGACTGAGAAACCAGAGTAAAATTTAATCCTGCAACCCGTTCCCTTTGTGCTAGATGAACGAATGTCTCTCCACATGCTCAGTTCTGAGAGATAAGTGTGAGTGAAAGCCGTTCTTCACCTAGCTTTTTGGGAACACAAAGATTCTTTTCAGTTGTAAACTTCAATCCATACTTATATATGGGGAGGTACTCTCTCCAACTTGGTTTTACAGTGTAAATTGCAAGAACATCATACCGGCAGTAGGAAACAGACTGAGAAACCAGAGTAAAATTTTCTCCTGCAAAACGTTCCCTTGTTGCTAGATGAACGAACGTCTCTCCACATGCTCAGTTCTGAGAGATAAGTGTGTGTGAAAGCCGTCCTTAACTTAGCTTGTTTGGAACACAATGTTTCTTTTCAGTTTCAAACTCAAATGTGTTCATATATATGGGGAGGTACTAGCTCCAATTCGGTTTTACAGAGAAAAATGCAGGAACTTCAAACCGGCCGTAGGGAACAGACTGAGAAACTAGAGTAAAATTTCTCCTGAAACCCGTTCCCGTCGTGCTAGGTGAACGAACGTCTCTCCACTTGCTCAGTTCTGAGAGATAAGTGTTTGGGAAAGCCGTCCTTCACCTAGCTTGTTAGGAACACAACGTTGCTTTTCAGCAGCAAACACCAATCCTTACATATATGAGGGGAGGTACTAGCTCCAACTCGGTTTTACAGTGAAAACTGCAGGAACTTCAAAATGGCACTAGGAAAAAGACTGAGAAACCAGAGTAAAAGTTTCCCTGTAACCGGTTCCCTTGGTGCTAGATGAACGAACGTCTCTCCACATGCTGATTTCTGAGAGATAATTGTGTGTGAAAGCCGTCCTTCACCTAGCTTGTTGGGAACACAATGTTTCTCTTCAGTTGCAAACTCCAATCCATACATATATATGGGGAGGTACTAGCTCCAACTCGGTTTTACAGTGAAAACTGCAGGAACTTCAAACAGGCACTAGGAACAGACTGAGAAACAAGAGTAAAAGTTTCTCCTGCAAGCCGTTCCCTTGGTGCTAGATGAACTAACGTCTCTCCACATTCTCAGTTCTGAGAGTTAATTGTGTTAAAGCCGTCTTTACCTAGCTTGTTGGGAACACAAGATTCTTTTGAGTTGCAAATTCCACTCCATACGTATATATGGGGATGTAGAAGCTCCAACTCGGTTTTACAGTGAAAATTGCAGGAACTTCAAACCGGCACTAGGAACAGACTGAGAAACAAGAGTAAAAGTTTCTCCTGCAAGCCGTTCCCTTGGTGCTAGATGAACTAACGTCTCTCCACATTCTCAGTTCTGAGAGTTAATTGTGTTAAAGCCGTCTTTACCTAGCTTGTTTTGAACACAAGATTCTTTTGAGTTGCAAATTCCACTCCATACGTATATATGGGGATGTACAAGCTCCAACTCGGTTTTACAGTGAAAATTGCAGGAACTTCATAACGGCACTAGGAAACAGACTGAGAAACCAGAGTAATATTTAATCCTGCAACCCGTTCCCTTAGTGCTAGATGAACGAACGTCTCTCCACATGCTCAGTTCGGAGAGATAAGTGTGAGTGAAAGCCGTCCTTCACCTAGATTTTTGGGAACACAAAGATTCTTTTCAGTTGTAAACTCCAATCCATACATATATATGGGGAGGTACTATCTCCAACTTGGTTTTACAGTGTAAATTGCAAGAACTTCATACCGGCAGTAGGAAATTGACTGAGAAACCAGAGTAAAAGTTTCCCCTGCAACCCGTTCCCTTGGTGCTAGATGAACGAACATCTCTCCAAATGCTCAGTTCTGAGAGATAAATGTGTGTGAACGCCATCTTTCACCTAGCTTGTTGGGAACACAAAGTTTCTTTTCAGTTGCAAACTCCACTGCATACAAATATAAGGGTAAGTACTAGCTCCAACTCGGTTTTACAGTGAAAACTGCAGGAACTTCAAACAGGCAATAGGAAACAGACTGAGAAACCAGAGTAAAAGTTACTCCTGCAACAAGTTCCCTTCGTGCTAGATGAACGAACGTCTCTCCACATGCTCAGTTCTGAGAGATAAGTGTGTGTGAAAGCCGTCTTCACCTAGCTTTTTGGGAACAAAAGGTTTCTTTTCAGTTGCAAACTCCACTCCATACATATATATGGGGAGGTACTATCTCCAACCCGGTTTTACAGAGAAAACTGCAGGATCTTCAAACCGGCACTAGGAAACAGACTGAGAAACCAGAGTAAAAGTTTCTCCTGCAACCCGTTCCCTTGGTGCTAGATGAACGAACGTCTCTCCACATGCTCAGTTCTGAGAGATAAGTGTGTGTGAACGCCGTCTTTCACCTAGCTTTTTGGGAACACCAAGTTTCTTTTCAGTTGCAAACTCCAATCCATACATATATATGGGGAGGTATTAGCTCAAACACGACTTTACAGTGAAAACTGCAGGAACTTCAAACCGGCACTAGGAAACATCCTGAGTAACCAGAGTAAAAGTTCCTCCTGCAACCCGTTCCATTTGTGCTAGGTGAACGTACGACTATCCACATGCTCAATTTTGAGGGATAGGTGTTTGTGAAAGTCGTCCTTCACCTAGCTTGTTGGGAACACAAAGTTTCTTTTCAGTTGCAAACTCCACTCCATATATATATATGGGGAGGTACAAGCTTCAAATAGGTTTTACAGTGAAAACTGCAGGAACTTCAAACCGGCACTAGGTAACAGTCTGAGAAACCAGAGTAATAGTTTCTCTTTCAACCCGTTCCCTTTTGCTAGATAAACGAAAGTCTATCCACATGCTCAGTTCTGAGAGACAAGTGTGTGTGAAAGTCGTACTTCAACTAGCTTGTTGGGAACACAAAGTTTATTTTCAGTTGCAAATCCTACTTCTTACATATATATTGGGAGGTACTAGCTCCAACTAGTTTTTACAGTGAAAACTGCAGGAACATCAAACCGGCACTAGGAAACATCCTGAGAAACCAGAGTAAAAGTTTCTCCTGCAACCCGTTCCCTTGGTGCTAGGCGAACGATCGTCTCTCCACATGCTCACTTCTTGGAGATAAGGGTGTGCGAAAGGCGTCCTTCACATAGCTTGTTGGGAACACAAAGATTCTTTTCAGTTGCATACTCCACTCCAAATATATATATGTGGAGGTACTAGCTCCAACACTGTTTCACAGTGAAAACTGCAATAACTTCAAACCGGCACTAGGAAATAGACTGAGAAACCAGAGTAAAAGTTTCACCTGCAACCCATTCCCTTTGTGCTAGATGAACGATTATGTCTCAACTTGCTCAGTTCTGAGAGATAAGTGTTTGTGAAAGCCGTCCTTCACCTAGCTTGTTAGGAACACTATGCTTGTTTTCAGCAGCAAACACCAATCCTTACATATATGTGGGGAGGTACTAGCTCCAACTCGATTTTACAGTGAAAACTGCTGGAAATTCAAACCGGCACTAGGAAACATCCTGAGTAACCAGAGTAAAAGTTCCTCCTGCAACCCGTTCCATTTGTGCTAGGTGAACGTACGACTATCCACATGCTCAATTTTGAGGGATAGGTGTGTGAGAAAGTCGTCTTTCACCTAGCTTGTTGGGAACACAAAGTTTCTTTTCAGTTGTAAACTCCACTCCATACATATATATGGGGAGGTACGAGCTTCAAATCGGTTTTACAGTGAAAACTGCAGGCACATCAAACCGACACTAGGAAACAGACTGAGAAACCAGAGTAAAAGTTTCTCCTTCAACACGTTCCCTTTGTGCTAGATGAAAGAACGTCTCTCAACATGCTCAGTTCTGAGATATAATTGTGTGTGAAAGCCTTCCTTCACCTTGCTTTTTGGGAACACAAAGTTTCTTTTCACTTGCAAACTCCACTCCTTATGTATATATGGGGAGGTACTAACTCCAACACTGTTTTACAATGTAAACTACAGAAACTTCAAACCGGCACTAGGAAACAGACTGAGAAACCAGAGTAAAAGATTCTCCTGCCACCCGTTCCCTTGGTGCTAGATGAACGAACGTCTCTCCACATGCTCAGTTCTGAGAGAAAAGTGTGTGTGAAAGCTGTCCTTCATCTAGCTTGTTGGGAACACAAAGTTCTTTTCAGTTGCAAACTCCACTCCATACATATATATGGGGAGGTACTAACTCCAACACGACTTTACAGTGAAAACTGCAGGAACTTCAAACAGGCACTAGGAAACAGACATAGAAACCAGAGTAAAAGTTTCTCCTGCATACAGTTCCCTTGGTGCTAGATGAACGATCGTCTCTCCACATTCTCAGGTCAGAGAGATAAGTGTGTGTGAAAGCCGTCCTTCACCTACCTTTTTGGGAACACAAAGTTTCTTTTCAGTTACAAACTCCACTGCATACATATATATGGGGAGGTACTAGCTCAAACTCGGTATTACAGTGAAAACTGCAGGAACTTCAAACCGGCACTAGGAAACAGACTGAGAAACCAGAGTAAAATTTTCTCCTGCAAAACGTTCCCTTGTTGCTAGATGAACGAACGTCTCTCCACATGCTCAGTTCTGAGAGATAAGTGTGTGTGAAAGCCGTCCTTCACTTAGCTTGTTGGGAACACAATGTTTCTTTTCAGTTTCAAACTCAAATGTGTTCATATATATGGGGATGTACTAGCTCCAACTCGGTTTTACAGAGAAAAATGCAGGAACTTCAAACCGGCCGTAGGGAACAGACTGAGAAACTAGAGTAAAAGTTTCTCCTGCAACCCGTTCCCGTCGTGCTAGGTGAACGAACGTCTCTCCACTTGCTCAGTTCTGAGAGATAAGTGTTTGGGAAAGCAGTCCTTCACCTAGCTTGTTAGGAACACAATGTTGCTTTTCAGCAGCAAGCACCAATCCTTACATATATGAGGGGAGGTACTAGCTCCAACTCGGTTTTACAGTGAAAACTGCAGGAACTTCAAAACGGCACTAGGAAAAAGACTGAGAAACCAGAGTAAAAGTTTCCCTGTAACCGGTTCCCTTGGTGCTAGATGAACGAACGTCTATCCACATGCTGATTTCTGAGAGATAATTGTGTGTGAAAGCCGTCCTTCACCTAGCTTGTTGGGAACACAATGTTTCTCTTCAGTTGCAAACTCCAATCCATACATATATATGGGGAGGTACTAGCTCCAACTCGGTTTTACAGTGAAAACTGCAGGAACTTCAAACCGGCACTAGGAACAGACTGAGAAACAAGAGTAAAAGTTTCTCCTGCAAGCCGTTCCCTTGGTGCTAGATGAACTAACGTCTCTTCACATTCTCAGTTCTGAGAGTTAATTGAGTTAAAGCCGTCTTTCACCTAGCTTGTTTTGAACACAAGATTCTTTTGAGTTGCAAATTCCACTCCATACGTATATATTGGGATGTACAAGCTCCAACTCGGTTTTACAGTGAAAATTGCAGGAACTTCATAACGACACTAGGAAACAGACTGAGAAACCAGAGTAAAATTTAATCCTGCAACCCGTTCCCTTTGTGCTAGATGAACGAACGTCTATCCACATGCTCAGTTCTGAGAGACAAGTGTGTGTGAAAGTCGTCCTTCAACTAGCTTGTTGGGAACACAAAGTTTCTTTTCAGTTGCAAATCCTACTTCTTATATATATATGGGGAGGTACTAGCTCCAACTAGATTTTACAGTGAAAACTGCAGGAACATCAAACCGGCACTAGGAAACATCCTGAGAAACCAGAGTAAAAGTTTCTCCTGCAACCCTTTCCCTTGGTTCTAGGCGAACGATGGTCTCTCCACATGCTCACTTCTGGGAGATAAGGGTGTGTGAAAGGCGTCCTTCACATAGCTTGTTGGGAACACAAAGATTGTTTTCAGTTGCATACTCCACTCCAAATATATATATGTGGAAGTACTAGCTCCAACACTGTTTCACAGTGAAAACTGCAATAACTTCAAACCGGCACTAGGAAACAGCCTGAGAAACCAGAGTAATAGTTTCTCCTGCAACCCATTCCCTTTGTGCTAGATGAACGATTATCTCTCCACTTGCTCAGTTCTGAGAGATAAGTGTTTGTGAAAGCCGTACTTCAACTAGCTTGTTAGGAACACAATGCTTCTTTTCAGCAGCAAACACCAATCCTTACATATATGTGGGGAGGTACTAGCTCCAACTCGGTTTTACAGTGAAAACTGCTGGAAATTCAAACCGGCACTAGGAAACATCCTGAGTAACCAGAGTAAAAGTTCCTCCTGCAACCCTTTCCATTTGTGCTAGGTGAACGTACGACTATCCACATGCTCAATTTTGAGGGATAGGTGTTTGAGAAAGTCGTCTTTCACCTAGCTTGTTGGGAACACAAAGTTTCTTTTCAGTTGCAAACTCCACTCCATATATATATATGGGGAGGTACAAGCTTCAAAAAGGTTTTACAGTGAAAACTGCAGGAACTTCATACCGGCACTAGGTAACAGACTGAGAAACCAGAGTAATAGTTTCTCTTTCAACCCGTTCCCTTTTGCTAGATAAACGAAAGTCTATCCACATGCTCAGTTCTGAGAGACAAGTGTGTGTGAAAGTCGTACTTCAACTAGCTTGTTGGGAACACAAAGTTTATTTTCTGTTGCAAATCCTACTTCTTACATATATATTGGGAGGTACTAGTTCCAACTAGTTTTTACAGTGAAAACTGCAGGAACATCAAACCGGCACTAGGAAACATCCTGAGAAACCAGAGTAAAAGTTTCTCCTGCAACCCATTCCCTTTGTGCAATATGAACGATTATGTCTCAACTTGCTCAGTTCTGAGAGATAAGTGTTTGTGAAAGCCGTCCTTCACCTAGCTTGTTAGGAACACTATGCTTCTTTTCAGCAGCAAACACCAATCCTTACATATATGTGGGGAGGTACTAGCCCCAACTCGGTTTTACAGTGAAAACTGCAGGAACTTCAAACCGGCACTAGGAAACATCCTGAGTAACCAGAGTAAAAGTTCCTCCTGCATCCCGTTCCATTTGTGCTAGGTGAATGTACGACTATCCACATGCTCAGTTTTGAGGGATAGGTGTGTGTGAAAGTCGTCTTTCACCTTGCTTGTTGGGAACACAAAGTTTCTTTTCAGTTGCAAACCCCACTCCATACATATATATGGGGAGGTACTAGCTCCAACAAGATTTTACAGTGAAAACTGCAGGAATTTCAAACCGCCACTAGGAAACATACTGAGAAACCAGAGTAAAAGTTTCCCCTGCAACCCTTTCCCTTCGTGCTAGATGAACGAACTTCTATCCACATGCTCAGTTCTGAGAGATAAGTGTGTGTGAACGCCGTTCTTCACCTAGCTTTTTGGGAAAACAAAGTTTCTTTTAAGTTGCAAACTCCACTCCATAAATATATATGGGGAGGTACTAGCTCCAACTCGACTTTACAGTGAAAACTACAGGAACTTCAAACCGGCACTAGGTAACAGACTGAGAAACCAGGGTAATAGTTTCTCTTTCAACCCGTTCCCTTTTGATAGATGAACGAACGTCTATCCACATTCTCAGTTCTGAGAGACAAGTGTGTGTGAAAGCCGTCCTTCACCTAGCTTGTTGTGAACACAAAGTTTCTATTCATTTGCAACTCCTAATTCTTACATATATATGGGGAAGTACTAGCTCCAACTCGGTTTTACAGTGAAAACTTCAGGAACATCAAACCGGCACTAGGAAACATCCTGAGAAACCACAGTAAAAGTTTCTCGTGCAAACCGTTCCCTTGGTGCTAGGCGAACGAACGTCTCTCCACATGCTCACTTCTGGGAGATAAGGGTGTGTGAAAGCCGTCCTTCACCTAACTTGTTGGGAACACAAAATTTCTTTTCAGTTGTGTACTCCAATCCAAATATATATATGTGGAGGTACAAGCTCCAACACTTTTTCACAGTAAAACTGCAATAACTTCAAACCGGCACTAGTAAACACCCTGAGAAACTAGAGTAAAAGATTCTCCTGCAACCCGTTCCCTTTGTGCTAGGTGAATGAACATCTCTCCACTTGCTCAGTTCTGAGGGATAAGTGTTTGTGAAGCCGTCCTTCACCTTGCATGTTAGGAACACAATGTTTCTTTTCATCATCAAACACCAATCCTTACATATATGTGGGGAGGTACTAGCTCCAACTCGGTTTTACAGTGAAAACTGCAGGAAATTCAAACCGGCACTAGGAAACATCCTGAGAAACCAGAGTAAATGTTCCTCCTGCAACCCGTTCCATTTGAGCTAGATGAACGAACGACTATCCACATGCTCAGTTCTGAGGGATAGTGTGTGTAAAAGTCGTTTTTCAACTTGCTTGTTGGGAACACAAAGTTTCATTTCAGTTGCAAACTCCACTCCACACATATATATGGGGAGGTAATATCTCCAAAACGACTTTACAGTGAAAACTGCAGGAACTTCAAACAGGCACTATGAAACAGAATGAGAAACCAGAGTAAAATTTTCTCCTGCAAACATTTCCCTTGGTGCTAGATGAACGATCATCCCTCCACATGCTCAATTCTGAGAGATAACTGTGTGTGAAAGCCGTCCTTCACATATCTTGTTGGGAACACAAAGTTTCTTTTCAGTTGCAAACTCCATTCCATACATATATATGGGGAGGTACTAGCTCCAACTCGGTTTTACTGTGAAAAATGCAGGAACTTCAAACCGGCACTAGGAAACAGACTGAGAAACCAGAGTAAAAGTTTCTCCTGCAAAACGTTCTCTTGGTGCTAGATGAACGAACGTCTCTCCACATGCTCAGTTCTGAGAGATAAGTGTGTGTGAAAGCCGTCCTTCATCTAGCTTGTTGGGAACAGATAGGTTCTTTTCAGTTGCAAACACCACTCCATACATATATATACGGAGGTACTAGCTCCAACTCAGCTTTACAGTGAAAACTGCAGGAACTTCAAACCGGCAATAGGAAACAGACTGAGAAACCAGAGAAAAACTTTCTCCTGCAACCCGTTCACTTTGTGCTATATGAAAGAACGTCTCTCCACATGCTCAGTTCTGAGAGATAATTGTGTGTGAATGCCGTCCTTCACCTAGCTTTTTGGGAAAACAAAGATTCTTTTCAGTTGCAAACTCCACTCCATACATATATATGGGGAGGTACTAGCTCCAAATCGACTTTACAGTGAAAACTGCAGGAAATTCAAACCGGCACTAGGTAACAGACTGAGAAACCAGAGTAATAGTTTCTCTTTCAACCCGTTCCCTTTTGATAGATGAACGAACGTCTATCCACATGCTCAGTTCTGAGAGACAAGTGTGTGTGAAAGCCGTCCTTCACCTAGCTTGTTGGGAACACAAAGTTTCTATTCAGTTGCAAATCCTAGATCTTACATATATATGGGGAGGTACTAGCTCCAACTCGGTTTTACAGTGAAAACTGCAGGAAAATCAAACCGGCACTAGGAAACATCCTGAGAAACCACAGTTAAAGTTTCTCGTGCAAACCGTTCCCTTGGTGCTAGGCGAAAGAACGTCTCTCCACATGCTCACCTCTGGGAGATAATGGTGTGTGAAAGCTGTCCTTCACCTAGCTTGTTGGGTACACAAAGTTTCTTTTCAGTTGCATACTCCAATCCAAATATATATATGTGGAGGTACAAGCTCCAACACTGTTTCACAGTGAAAACAGCAATAACTTCAAACCGGCACTAGTAAACATCCTGAGAAACTAGAGTAAAAGATTCTCCTGCAACCCGTTCCCTTTGTGCTAAATGAACGAACATCTCTCCACTTGCTCAGTTCTGAGGGATAAGTGTTTGTGAAAGCCGTCCTTCACCTAGCTTGTTAGGAACACAATGTTTCTTTTCATCATCAAACACCAATCCTTACATATATGTGGGGAGGTAGTAGCTCCAACTCGGTTTTACAGTGAAAACTGCAGGAAATTCAAACCGGCACTAGGAAACAGACTGAGAAACCAGAGTAAAATTTTCTCCTGCAAAAAGTTCCCTTGGTGCTAGATGAACGATCGTCTCTCCACATGCTCAATTCTGAGAGATATGTGTGTGTGAAAGCCGTCCTTCACTTATCTTGTTGGGAACACAAAGTTTCTTTTCAGTTGCAAACTCCACTCCATACATATATATGGGGAGGTACTAGCTCCAACTCTGTTTTATTGTGAAAACTGCAGGAACTTCAAACCGGCACTAGGAAACAGACTGAGAAACCAGAGTAAAAGTTACTCCTGCAACCCGTTCCCTTTGTGCTAGATGAACGAACGTCTATCCACATGCTCATTTCTGAGAGATAATTGAGTGTGAAAGCCGTCCTTCATCTAGATTTTTGTGAACACAAAGTTTCTTTTCATTTCCAAACTCCACTCCATACATATATATGGGGAAGTACTAGTTCCAAATCGGTTTTACAATGTAAATTGCAGGAACATGAAACCGGCACTAGGAAACAGACTGAGAAACCAGAGTAAAAGTTTCTCCTGCAACCCGTTCCCTTGGTGCTAGATGAACGAACATCTCTCCACATGCTCAGTTCTGAGAGATAAGTGTGTGTGAACGCCGTCCTTCACATAGCTTTTTGGGAAAACCAAGTTTCTTTTCAGTTGCAAAATCCAATCCATACATATATATGGGGAGGTACTAGCTCCAACAAGACTCTGCAGTGAAAACTGCAGGAACTTCAAACCGGCACTAGGTAACAGACTGAGAAACCAGAGTAATAGTTTCTCTTTCAACCCGTTCCCTTTTGCTAGATGAACGAAAGTCTAT
Organism: Camelus bactrianus; assembly: GCF_048773025.1. Classification (NCBI taxonomy): domain Eukaryota; kingdom Metazoa; phylum Chordata; class Mammalia; order Artiodactyla; family Camelidae; genus Camelus; species Camelus bactrianus. The sequence goes on from NC_133546.1 coordinate 92,439,872, forward strand.
CCACATGCTCAGTTCTGAGAGACAAGTGTGTGTGAAAGTCATCCTTCAACTAGCTTGTTGGGAACACAAAGTTTCTATTCAGTTGCAAATCCTACTTCTTACATATATATTGGGAGGTACTAGCTCCAACTAGATTTTACAGTGAAAACTGCAGGAACATCAAACCGGCACAAGGAAACATCCTGAGAAACCAGAGTAAAAGTTTCTCCTGCAACCCGTTCCCTTGGTTCTAGGCGAACGATCGTCTCTCCACATGCTCACTTCTTGGGGATAAGGGTGTGTGAAAGGCGTCCTTCACATAGCTTGTTGGGAACACAAAGATTGTTTTCAGTTGCATACTCCACTCCAAATATATATATGTGGAGGTACTAGCTCCAACACTGTTTCACAGTGAAAAATGCAGTAACTTCAAACCGGCACTAGGAAATAGCCTGAGAAACCAGAGTTATAATTTCTCCTGCAACCCATTGCTTTTGTGCTAGATGAACGATTATCTCTCCACTTGCTCAGTTCTGAGAGATAAATGTTTGTGAAAGCCGTACTTCACCTAGCTTGTTAGGAACACAATGTTTCTTTTCATCAGCAAACACCAATCCTTACATATATGTGGGGAGGTACTAGCTCCAACTCGGTTTTACAGTGAAAACTGCTGGAAATTCAAACCGGCACTAGGAAACATCCTGAGTAACCAGAGTAAAAGTTCCTCCTGCAAACCGTTCCATTTGTGCTAGGTTAACGTACGACTATCCACATGCTCAATTTTGAGGGATAGGTGTGTGAGAAAGTCGTCTTTCACCTAGCTTGTTGGGAACACAAAGTTTCTTTTCAGTTGCAAACTCCACTCCATACATATATATGGGGAGGTACAAGCTTCAAATCGGTTTTACAGTGAAAACTGCAGGAACATCAAACCGGCACTAGGAAACAGACTGAGAAACCAGAGTAAAAGTTTCTCCTTCAACACGTTCCCTTTGTGCTAGATGAAAGAACGTCTCTCAACATGCTCAGTTCTGAGATATAATTGTGTGTGAAAGCCTTCCTTCACCTTGCTTTTTGGGAACACAAAGTTTCTTTCCACTTGCAAACTTCACTCCTTATGTATATATGGGGAGCTACTAACACCAACACTGTTTTACAAAGTAAACTACAGAAACTTCAAACCGGCACTAGGAAACAGACTGAGAAACCAGAGTAAAAGTTTCTCCTGCATAACGTTCCCTTGGTGCTAGATGAACGAGCGTCTCACCACATGCTCAGTTCTGAGAGAAAAGTGTGTGTGAAAGCCGTCCTTCACCTATCTTGTTGGGAACACATAGGTTCTTTTCAGTTGCAAACACCACTCCATACATATATATGGGGAGGTACTAGCTCCAACTCAGCTTTACAGTGAAAACTGCAGGAACTTCAAACCGGCACTAGGAAACAGACTGAGAAACCAGAGAATTACTTTCTCCTGCAACCCGTTCACTTTGTGCTATATGAAAGAACGTCTCTCCACATGCTCATTTCTGAGAGATAATTGTGTGTGAAAGCCGTCCTTCACCTAGCTTGTTGGGAACACAATGTTTCTTTTCAGTTGCAAACTCAACTTTGTTCATATATATGGGGAGGTACTAGCTCCAACTCTGTTTTACAGTGAAAAATGAAGGAAATTCAAACCGGCCCCAGGAAACAGACTGAGAAACCAGAGTAAAAGTTTCTCCTGCAAACCGTTCCCTTCGTGCTAGATGAAAGAACGTCTATCCACATGCTCAGTTCTGAGAGATAAGTGTGTGTGAAAGCCGTCCTTCACCTAGCTTGTTGGGAACACAAAGTTTCTTTTCAATTGCATACTCCAATCCAAATATATATATGTGGAGGTACTTGCTCCAACTCTGTTTCACAGTGAAAACTGCAATAACTTCAAACCGGGACTAGGAAACATCCTGAGAAACTACAGTAAAAGATTCTCCTGCAATCAGTTCCCTTTGTGCTAGATGAACGAACATCTCTCCACTTGCTCAGTTCTGAGGGATAAGTGTTTGTGAAAGCCGTCCTTCACCTAGCTTGTTAGGAACACAATGTCTCTTTTCAGCAGCAAACACCAATCCTTACATATATGTGGGGATGTACTAGCTCCAACTCGGTTTTACAGTGAAAACTGCAGGAAATTCAAACCGGCACTAGGAAACATCGTGAGAAACCAGAGTAAAAGTTCCTCCTGCAACCCGTTCCATTTGTGCTAGATGAACCAACGACTATGCACATGCTCAGTTCTGAGGGATAAGTGTGTGTGAAAGTCTTCTTTCAACTTGCTTGTTGGGAACGCAAAGTTTCTTTTAAGTTGCAAACTCCACTCCATACATATATATGGGGATGTATTAGCTCCAACTCGGTTTTACAGTGAAAACTTAAGGAACTTCAAAGCGGCACTAGGAAACAGACTGAGAAAACCAGAGTAAAAGTTTCCACTGCAACCCATTCCCTTCGTGCTAGATGAACGAAATTCTATCCACATGCTCAGTTCTGAGAGTTAAGTGTGTTTGAACGCCGTCCTTCACCTAGCTTTTTGGGAACACAAAGTTTCTTTTCAGTTGCAAACTCCACTCCATACATATAAATTGGGAGGTACTAGCTCCAACACGACTTTACAGTGAAAACTGCAGGAACTTCAAACAGGCACTAGGAAAAAGGCTGAGAAAGCAGAGTAAAATTATCTCCTGGAAACAGTTCCCTTGGTGCTAGATGAACGAACGTCTCTCCCATGCTCAGTTCTGAGAGATAAGTGAGTGTGAAAGCCGTCCTTCACCTATCTTGTTGGGAACACAAAGTTTCTTTTCAGTTACAAATCCAATCCATACATATATATGGGGAGGTACTAGCTCCAACTCGGTTTTACAGTGAAAACTGCAGGAACTTCAAACCGGCCCTAGGAAACAGACTGAGAAACCAGAGTAAAATTTTCTCCTGCAAATCGTTCCCTTGGTGCTAGATGAACGAACGTCTCTCCACATGCTCAGTTCTGAGAGATAAGTGTGTGTGAAAGCCGTCCTTCATCTAGCTTGTTGGGAACAGATAGGTTCTTTTCAGTTGCAAACACCACTCCATACATATATATACGGAGGTACTAGCTCCAACTCAGCTTTACAGTGAAAACTGCAGGAACTTCAAACCGGCAATAGGAAACAGACTGAGAAACCAGAGAAAAACTTTCTCCTGCAACCCGTTCACTTTGTGCTATATGAAAGAACGTCTCTCCACATGCTCAGTTCTGAGAGATAATTGTGTGTGAATGCCGTCCTTCACCTAGCTTTTTGGGAAAACAAAGATTCTTTTCAGTTGCAAACTCCACTCCATACATATATATGGGGAGGTACTAGCTCCAAATCGACTTTACAGTGAAAACTGCAGGAAATTCAAACCGGCACTAGGTAACAGACTGAGAAACCAGAGTAATAGTTTCTCTTTCAACCCGTTCCCTTTTGATAGATGAACGAACGTCTATCCACATGCTCAGTTCTGAGAGACAAGTGTGTGTGAAAGCCGTCCTTCACCTAGCTTGTTTTGAACACAAAGTTTCTATTCAGTTGCAAATCCTAGTTCTTACATATATATGGGGAGGTACTAGCTCCAACTCGGTTTTACAGTGAAAACTGCAGGAAAATCAAACCGGCACTAGGAAACATCCTGAGAAACCACAGTTAAAGTTTCTCGTGCAAACCGTTCCCTTGGTGCTAGGCGAAAGAACGTCTCTCCACATGCTCACCTCTGGGAGATAATGGTGTGTGAAAGCTGTCCTTCACCTAGCTTGTTGGGTACACAAAGTTTCTTTTCAGTTGCATACTCCAATCCAAATATATATATGTGGAGGTACAAGCTCCAACACTGTTTCACAGTGAAAACAGCAATAACTTCAAACCGGCACTAGTAAACATCCTGAGAAACTAGAGTAAAAGATTCTCCTGCAACCCGTTCCCTTTGTGCTAAATGAACGAACATCTCTCCACTTGCTCAGTTCTGAGGGATAAGTGTTTGTGAAAGCCGTCCTTCACCTAGCTTGTTAGGAACACAATGTTTCTTTTCATCATCAAACACCAATCCTTACATATATGTGGGGAGGTAGTAGCTCCAACTCGGTTTTACAGTGAAAACTGCAGGAAATTCAAACCGGCACTAGGAAACAGACTGAGAAACCAGAGTAAAATTTTCTCCTGCAAAAAGTTCCCTTGGTGCTAGATGAACGATCGTCTCTCCACATGCTCAATTCTGAGAGATAAGTGTGTGTGAAAGCCGTCCTTCACTTATCTTGTTGGGAACACAAAGTTTCTTTTCAGTTGCAAACTCCACTCCATACATATATATGGGGAGGTACTAGCTCCAACTCTGTTTTATTGTGAAAACTGCAGGAACTTCAAACCGGCACTAGGAAACAGACTGAGAAACCAGAGTAAAAGTTACTCCTGCAACCCGTTCCCTTTGTGCTAGATGAACGAACGTCTATCCACATGCTCATTTCTGAGAGATAATTGAGTGTGAAAGCCGTCCTTCATCTAGATTTTTGTGAACACAAAGTTTCTTTTCATTTCCAAACTCCACTCCATACATATATATGGGGAAGTACTAGTTCCAAATCGGTTTTACAATGTAAATTGCAGGAACATGAAAACGGCACTAGGAAACAGACTGAGAAACCAGAGTAAAAGTTTCTCCTGCAACCCGTTCCCTTGGTGCTAGATGAACGAACATCTCTCCACATGCTCAGTTCTGAGAGATAAGTGTGTGTGAACGCCGTCCTTCACATAGCTTTTTGGGAAAACCAAGTTTCTTTTCAGTTGCAAAATCCAATCCATACATATATATGGGGAGGTACTAGCTCCAACAAGACTCTGCAGTGAAAACTGCAGGAACTTCAAACCGGCACTAGGTAACAGACTGAGAAACCAGAGTAATAGTTTCTCTTTCAACCCGTTCCCTTTTGCTAGATGAACGAAAGTCTATCCACATGCTCAGTTCTGAGAGACAAGTGTGTGTGAAAGTCATCCTCAACTAGCTTGTTGGGAACACAAAGTTTCTATTCAGTTGCAAATCCTACTTCTTACATATATATTGGGAGGTACTAGCTCCAACTAGATTTTACAGTGAAAACTGCAGGAACATCAAACCGGCACAAGGAAACATCCTGAGAAACCAGAGTAAAAGTTTCTCCTGCAACCCGTTCCCTTGGTTCTAGGCGAACGATCGTCTCTCCACATGCTCACTTCTTGGAGATAAGGGTGTGTGAAAGGCGTCCTTCACATAGCTTGTTGGGAACACAAAGATTGTTTTCAGTTGCATACTCCACTCCAAATATATATATGTGGAGGTACTAGCTCCAACACTGTTTCACAGTGAAAAATGCAGTAACTTCAAACCGGCACTAGGAAATAGCCTGAGAAACCAGAGTTATAATTTCTCCTGCAACCCATTGCTTTTGTGCTAGATGAACGATTATCTCTCCACTTGCTCAGTTCTGAGAGATAAATGTTTGTGAAAGCCGTACTTCACCTAGCTTGTTAGGAACACAATGTTTCTTTTCATCAGCAAACACCAATCCTTACATATATGTGGGGAGGTACTAGCTCCAACTCGGTTTTACAGTGAAAACTGCTGGAAATTCAAACCGGCACTAGGAAACATCCTGAGTAACCAGAGTAAAAGTTCCTCCTGCAAACCGTTCCATTTGTGCTAGGTTAACGTACGACTATCCACATGCTCAATTTTGAGGGATAGGTGTGTGAGAAAGTCGTCTTTCACCTAGCTTGTTGGGAACACAAAGTTTCTTTTCAGTTGCAAACTCCACTCCATACATATATATGGGGAGGTACAAGCTTCAAATCGGTTTTACAGTGAAAACTGCAGGAACATCAAACCGGCACTAGGAAACAGACTGAGAAACCAGAGTAAAAGTTTCTCCTTCAACACGTTCCCTTTGTGCTAGATGAAAGAACGTCTCTCAACATGCTCAGTTCTGAGATATAATTGTGTGTGAAAGCCTTCCTTCACCTTGCTTTTTGGGAACACAAAGTTTCTTTCCACTTGCAAACTTCACTCCTTATGTATATATGGGGAGCTACTAACACCAACACTGTTTTACAAAGTAAATTACAGAAACTTCAAACCGGCAGTAGGAAACAGACTGAGAAACCAGAGTAAAAGTTTCTCCTGCCACCCGTTCCCTTGTTGCTAGATGAACGAACGTCTCTCCACATGCTCAGTTCTGAGAGATAAGTGTGTGTGAAAGCCGTCCTTCATCTAGCTTGTTGGGAACACAAAGTTCTTTTCAGTTGCAAACTCCACTCCATACATATATATGGGGAGGTACAAGCTCCAACACGACTTTACAGTGAAAACTGCAGAAACTTCAATTCGGCACTAGGAAACAGACTGAGAAACCAGAGTAAAAGTTTCTCCTGCATAACGTTCCCTTTGTGCTAGATGAACGAGCGTCTCACCACATGCTCAGTTCTGAGAGAAAAGTGTGTGTGAAAGCCGTCCTTCACCTATCTTGTTGGGAACACATAGGTTCTTTTCAGTTGCAAACACCACTCCATACATATATATGGGGAGGTACTAGCTCCAACTCAGCTTTACAGTGAAAACTGCAGGAACTTCAAACCGGCACTAGGAAACAGACTGAGAAACCAGAGAATTACTTTCTCCTGCAACCCGTTCACTTTGTGCTATATGAAAGAACGTCTCTCTACATGCTCATTTCTGAGAGATAATTGTGTGTGAAAGCCGTCCTTCACCTAGCTTGTTGGGAACACAATGTTTCTTTTCAGTTGCAAACTCAACTTTGTTCATATATATGGGGAGGTACTAGCTCCAACTCTGTTTTACAGTGAAAAATGAAGGAAATTCAAACCGGCCCCAGGAAACAGACTGAGAAACCAGAGTAAAAGTTTCTCCTGCAACCCGTTCCCTTCGTGCTAGATGAAAGAACGTCTATCCACATGCTCAGTTCTGAGAGATAAGTGTGTGTGAAAGCCGTCCTTCACCTAGCTTGTTGGGAACACAAAGTTTCTTTTCAATTGCATACTCCAATCCAAATATATATATGTGGAGGTACTTGCTCCAACTCTGTTTCACAGTGAAAACTGCAATAACTTCAAACCGGGACTAAGAAACATCCTGAGAAACTACAGTAAAAGATTCTCCTGCAATCAGTTCCCTTTGTGCTAGATGAACGAACATCTCTCCACTTGCTCAGTTCTGAGGGATAAGTGTTTGTGAAAGCCGTCCTTCACCTAGCTTGTTAGGAACACAATGTCTCTTTTCAGCAGCAAACACCAATCCTTACATATATGTGGGGATGTACTAGCTCCAACTCGGTTTTACAGTGAAAACTGCAGGAAATTCAAACCGGCACTAGGAAACATCGTGAGAAACCAGAGTAAAAGTTCCTCCTGCAACCCGATCCATTTGTGCTAGATGAACCAACGACTATGCACATGCTCAGTTCTGAGGGATAAGTGTGTGTGAAAGTCTTCTTTCAACTTGCTTGTTGGGAACGCAAAGTTTCTTTTAAGTTGCAAACTCCACTCCATACATATATATGGGGATGTATTAGCTCCAACTCGGTTTTTCAGTGAAAACTTAAGGAACTTCAAAGCGGCACTAGGAAACAGACTGAGAAAACCAGAGTAAAAGTTTCCACTGCAACCCATTCCCTTCGTGCTAGATGAACGAAATTCTATCCACATGCTCAGTTCTGAGAGTTAAGTGTGTTTGAACGCCGTCCTTCACCTAGCTTTTTGGGAACACAAAGTTTCTTTTCAGTTGCAAACTCCACTCCATACATATAAATTGGGAGGTACTAGCTCCAACACGACTTTACAGTGAAAACTGCAGGAACTTCAAACAGGCACTAGGAAAAAGGCTGAGAAAGCAGAGTAAAATTATCTCCTGGAAACAGTTCCCTTGGTGCTAGATGAACGAACGTCTCTCCCATGCTCAGTTCTGAGAGATAAGTGAGTGTGAAAGCCGTCCTTCACCTATCTTGTTGGGAACACAAAGTTTCTTTTCAGTTACAAATCCAATCCATACATATATATGGGGAGGTACTAGCTCCAACTCGGTTTTACAGTGAAAACTGCAGGAACTTCAAACCGGCCCTAGGAAACAGACTGAGAAACCAGAGTAAAATTTTCTCCTGCAAATCGTTCCCTTGGTGCTAGATGAACGAACGTCTCTCCACATGCTCAGTTCTGAGAGATAAGTGGGTGTGTATGCCGAACTTCACCTATCTTGTTGGGAACACAATGTTTGTTTCCAGTTGCAAACTCCACTCCATAAGTATATATGGGGAGGTACTAGCTCCAGATATGTTTTCCAGTGAAAACTGCAGGAATTTCAAACCGGCACTAGGAAACATATTGAGAAACCAGAGTAAAAGTTTCTCCTGCCACCCGTTCCCTAGGTGCTAGATGAACGAACTTCTATCCACATGCTCAGTTCTGAGAGATAAGTGTGTGTGAAAGCCGTCCTTCATCTATCTTGTTGGGAACACATAGGTTTTTTCAGTTGCAAACACCAATCCATACATATATATGGGGAGGTACTAGCTCCAACTCCGTTTTACAGTGTAAATTGCAGGAACTTCAAACCGGCACTAGGAAACAGACTGAGAAACCAGAGAATAACTTTCTCCTGCAACCCGTTCCCTTGGTGCTAGATGAACGAACGTCTCTCCACATGCTCAGTTCTGAGAGATAAGTGTGTGTGAAAGCTGTACTTCACCTAGCTTTATGGGAACACAATGTTTCTTTTCAGTTTCAAACTAAACTGTGTTCATATATATGGGGAGGTACTAGCTACAACTCTGTTTTACAGTGAAAAATGCAGGAAAATCAAACCGGCACTACGAAACAGACTGAGAAACCAGAGTAAAAGTTTCACCTGCAACCCGTTCCCTTCGTGCTAGTTGAACAAAACTCTCTCCACATGCTCAGTTCTGAGATATAATTGTGTGTGAAAGCCGTCCTTCACCTAGCTTGTTGGGAACACAAAGTTTCTTTTCACTTGCAAACTCCACTCGATACATATATATGGGGAGGTACTAGATCCGACTTTATTTTACAGTGAAACTGCAGGAACTTCAAACCGGCCCAAGGAAACAGACTGAGAAACCAGAGTAAAAGTTTCTCCTGCAACACGTTCCCTAGGTGCTAGATGAACGAACGTCTCTCCACATGCTCAGTTCTGAGAGATAAGTGTGTGTGAATGCCGTCCTTCACCTAGCTTGTTGGGAACACAAAGTTTCTTTTCAGTTGCATACTTCACTCCAAATATATATATGTGGAGGTACTAGCACCAACTCGGTTTCACAGTGAAAACTGCAATAAATTCAAACCGGCACTAGGAAACAGCCTGAGAATCCAGAGTAATAATTTCTCATGCAACCCGTTCCCTTTTTGCTAAATAAACGAACATCTCTCCACTTGATATGTTCTGAGAGATAAGTGTTTGTGAAAGACGTCCTTCACCTAGCTTGTTAGGAACACAATGTTTCTTTTCAGCAGCAAACACCAATCCTTATATATATGTGGGGAGGTACTAGCTCCAACTCGATTTTACAGTGAAAACTGCAGGAAATTCAAACCGGAACTAGGAAACAGCCTGAGAAACCAGAGTAAATGTTCCTCCTGCAACCCGTTCCATTTGTGCTAGATGAACGAACGACTATCCACATGCTCATTTCTGAGGTATAAATGTGTGAGAAATTCGTCCTGAACCTAGCTTCTTGGGAACACAAAGTTTCATTTCAGTTGCAAACTCCACTCCATATATATATATGGGGAGGTACTAGTTCCAAGTCGGTTTTACAATGTAAACTGCAGGAACTTCAAAACAGCCCAAAGACACAGACAGAGAAATCAGAGTAAAATTTCTCCTGCAAACCGTTTCCTTGCTGCTAGATGAACGAACGTCTATCCACATGCTCAGTTCTGAGGGATAAGTGTGTGTGAATGCCGTCCTTCACCTAGCTTGTTGGGAACACAAAGTTTCTTTTCAGATGCAAACTCCACTCCATACATATATATGGGGAGGTAATAGCTCCAACTCAGTTTTACAGTGAAAACTGCAGGAACTTCAAACCGGCACTAGGAAACAGACTGAGAAACCAGAGTAAACGTTTCCCTTCCACCCATTCCCTTCGTGCTAGATGAACGAACGTCTCTTCACATGCTCAGTTCTGAGAGATAAGTGTGTGTGAAAGCCGAACTTCACCTAGCTTGTTGGAAACACAAAGTTTCTTTTCAGTTGCAAACTCCACTCCATACATATATATGGGGAGGTAATAGCTCCAACTCGGTTTTACAGTGAAAACTGCAGGAAGATCAAACCGCCACTAGGAAACAGAATGAGAAACCAAAGTTAAAGTTTCTCCTGCAACCCGTTTCTTGGTGCTAGATGAACGAACGTCTATCCACATGCTCAGTTCTGAGAGACATGTGTGTGTGAAAGCCGTCCTTCACCTAGCTTGTTGGGAACACAATGTTTCTATTCAGTTGCAAATCCTAATTCTTACATATATATGGGGAGGTACTAGCTCCAACTCGGTTTTTCGGTGAAAACTGCAGGAACATCAAACTGGCACCTGGAAACATCCTGAGAAACCACAGTAAATGTTTCTCGTGCAAACCGTTCCCTTGGTGCTAGGCGAATGAACGTCTCTCCACATGCTCACTTCTGGGAGATAAGGGTGTTTGAAAGCCGTCTTTCACCTAGCTTGTTGGGAACACAAAGTTTCTTTTCAGTTGCATACTCCAATCCAAATATATATATGTGGAGGTACTAGCTCCAAATCTGTTTCACAGTGAAAACTGCAATAACTTCTAACCGGCACTAGGAAACATCCTGAGAAACTAGAGTAAATGTTTCTCCTGCTATCCGTTCCCTTTATGCTAGATGAACGAACATCTCTCCACTTGCTCAGTTCTGAGGGATAAGTGTTTGTGAAAGCCGTCCTTCTCCTAGCTTGTTAGGAACACAATGTTTCTTTTCAGCAGCAAACACCAATCCTTACATATATGTGGGGAGGTACTAGCTCCAAATCTGTTTTACAGTGAAAACTGCAGGAAATTCAAACTGGCACTAGGAAACATTCTGAGAAACCAGAGTAAAAGTTCCTCCTGCAACCCGTTCCATTTGTGCTAGATGAACGAACGACAATCCACATGCTCAGTTCTGAGGGTTAATTGTGTATGAAAGTCGTCTTTCAACTTGCTTGTTGGGAACACAATGTTTCTTTTCAGTTGCAAACTCCACTCCATACATATATATTTGGAGGTATTAGCTCCAACTCATTTTTCAGTGAAAACTGCAGGAACTTCAAACCGGCACTAGGAAACAGGCTGAGAAAGCAGAGTAAAATTTTCTCCTGCAAACAGTTCCCTTGGTGCTAGATGAACGATCGTCTCTCCACATGCTCAGTTCTGAGAGATAAGTGAGTGTGAAAGCCGTCCTTCACCTATCTTGTTGGGAACACAAAGTTTCTTTTCAGTTGCAAACTCCACTCCATATATATATATAGGGAGGTACCAGCTCCGACTCCGTTTTACAGTGAAAACTGCAGGAACTTCAAATCGGCACTAGGAAACAGAATGAGAACCCAGAGAAAAAGTTTCTTCTGCGACCGGTTCCCTTCATGCTAGATGAACGAACGTCTCTCCACATGCTCAGTTCTGAGAGATAAGTGTGTGTGAACGCCATCCTTCACCTAGCTTGTTGGGAACACAAGATTCTTTTCAGTTGCAAATTCCACTCCATACGTATATATGGGGATGTACAAGCTTCAACTCGGTTTTACAGTGAAAACTGCAGGAACATCATAACGGCACTAGGAAACAGACTGAGAAAACTGAGAAAAAGTTACACCTTCAACAATTTCCCTTGGTGCTAGATGAACGAACATCTCTCCACATGCTCAGTTCTGAGACATAAGTGTGTTTGAATGCCATCCTTCACATATCTTGTTGGGAAAACAAAGTTTCTTTTCAGTTGCAAACTCCATTCCATACATATATATGGGGAGGTACTAGCTCCGACTCGGTTTTACAGTGAAAACTGCTGGAACTTCAAACCGGCACTAGGAAACAGACTGAGAAACCAGAGTAAAATTTTCTCCTGCAACCCGTTCCATTTTTTCTTGATGAATGAACATCTCTCCACATGCTCAGTTCTGAGAGATATGTGTGTGTGAATGCCATCCTTCACCTAGCTTGTTGGGAACACAAAATTTCTTTTTAGTTGCAAACACCACTCCATATATATATATGGGTAGGTACTAGCTCCGACTGTGTTTTACAGTGAAAACTGCAGGAACTTCAAACCGGCACTAGGAAACAGACTGAGAAACCAGAGTAAAGTTTCCCCTGCAACCCGTTCCCTTCGTGCTAAATGAACGAACGTCTCTCCACATGCTCAGTTCTGAGTGATAAGTGTTTTAAAGAAGCCCTTCACATAGCTTGTTGGGAACACAAGATTCTTTTCAGTTGCAAATTCCACTCCATACGTATATATGGGGATGTACAAGCTCCAACTCGGTTTTACAGTGAAAACTGCAGGAACCTCATAACGGCACTTGGAAACAGACTGACAAACCTGAGTAAAAGTTCTTCCTGCAACCCGTTCCCCTGGTTCTAGATGAACCAACATATCTGCATATGCTCAGTTCTAATTGATAAGTGTTTGTGAATGCCGTCCTTCAACTAGCTTCTTGGGAACACAAAGTTTATTTTCAGTTGCAAACCCCAATCCATATATATATATGGGGAGGTAGTAGCTCCGAGTCGGATTTACAGTGAAAACTGCAGGAACTTCAAAACGGCAGTATGAAACAGATGGAGAAACCAGATTAAAAGTTTCTCCTGCAACCCGTTTCCTTCTTGCTAGATGAACGAATGTCTCTCCACGTACTAAGTTCTGAGAGATAAGTGTGTTTGAACACCGTAGTTCAGCTAGCTTGTTGGGAACACAAAGTTTCTTTACAGTTGCAAACTCCTCTCCATACATATATTTGGGGAGGTACTAGCTCCAACACTGTTTTACAGTGAAAACTGCAGGAACTTCAAACCGGCACTAGGAAACAGACTGAGAAACCAGAGTAAAATTTTTTCTCCTGCAAACCGTTCCATTCGTGCTACATGAACGAACGTCTTTCCACATGCTCAGTTCGGAGAGATAAGTGTGTGTGAACGCCGTCCTTCACCTAGCTTGTTGGGAACACAAAGTTTCTTTTCAGTTGCAAACTCCATTCCATATATATATATATGGGGAGGTACTAGCACCAACTCGGTTTTACAGTGAAAACTGCAGGAACTTCAAACCGGCCCTAGGAAACAGACTGAAAAAGCAGAGTAAATATTTCTCCTGCAACCAATTCCCTTGGTGCTAAATGAACGAAAGTCTCTCCACATGCTCAGTTCTGAGAGATAAGTGTGTGTGAAATCCGTCCTTCACCAAGCTTGTTGGGAACACAATGCTTATTTTCATTTGCAAACTCCACACCTTGAATATATAGGGAGAGGTACTAGATCCAACTCCGTTTTACAGTGAAAACTGCAGGAACTTCAAAGCGGCACTAGGAAACAGACTGAGAAACCAGAGTAAAAGTTTTTCCTGCATCCTTTTCCTTTGTTGCTAGATGAACGAACGTCTCTCCACATGCTCAGTTCTGAGAGATATGTGTGTGTGAAAGCCGTCCTTCACCTAGCTTGTTGGGAACACAAAGTTTCTTTTCAGTTGCAAACTACACTCCATACATATATATGGGGAGGTACTAGCTCCAACTCGGTTTTACTGTGAAAACTGCAGGAACTTCAAACCGGCACTAGGAAACAGACTGAGATAGCAGAGTAAAAGTTTCTCCTGCAACCAATTCCCTTGGTGCTAGATGAACGAACATCTCTCCACATGCTCAGTTCTGAATGATATGTGTGTGAAAGCCGTCCTTCACCTAGCTTGTTGGGAACACAAAGTTTCTTTTCAGTTGCAAACTCCACTCCATAAATATACAGGGGGAGGTACTAGCTCCAACTCGATTTTACGGTATAAACTGCAGGAACTTCAAACCGGCACTAGGAAATAGACTGAGAAGCCAGAGTAATAGTTTCTCTTGCAACCCTTTCAGTTGGTGCTAGATGAACGAACGTCTCTCCACATGCTCAATTCTGAGAAAGAAGTGTGTGTGAAAGCCGTACTTCACATAGCTTGTTGGGAACACAAAGTTTCTTTTCAGTTTCAAACTCCTTTCCATACATATATAGGGGGTGGTTCTAGCTCCAATTTGTTTTTACTGTGATAAATGCAGGAAATTCAAACCAGAACTAGGAAACAGACTGAGAAAAACGAGAAAAATTTTCTCCTGCAAACCGTTCCCTTGTTTCTAGATGAACGAATGTCTCTCCACATGCTAAGTTCTGAGAGATAAGTGTGTGTGAAAGCCGTCCTTCACCTAGCTTGTTGGAAACACAATGCTTATTTTCAGTTGCAATCTCCAATCCTTGCATATATAGAGGGAGGTACTAGACCCAACTCTTTTTTTCAGTGAAAACTGCAGGAACTTCAAACCGGCACTAGGAAACATCCTGAGGAACCTGCGTAAAAGTTTCCACTGCAACACGTTCCCTTGGTGCTAGATGAACGAACCACTCTCCACATGTTCAGTTCTGAGAGATAATTGTGTGTGAAAGCCGTCCTTCACCTAGCTTGTTGGGAACAAAAAGTTTCTTTTCAGATGCAAACTCCAATCCATACATATATATGGGTAGGTACTAGCTCCTACTCTGTTTTACAGTGAAAACTGCAGGAACTTCAAACCAGCACTAGGAAACAGACTGAGATAACAGAGTAAAATTTTCTCCTGCAACCAATTCCCTTGGTGCTAGATGAACGAACGTCTCTCCACATGCTCATTTCTGAGAGATATGTGTGTGAAAGCCGTCCTTCTCCTAGCTTGTAGGGAACTCAAAGTTTCTTTTCAGTTGCAAACTACACTCCATACATATGTAGGGGGAGGTACTAGCTCCAATCGGTTTTACAGTGAAAACTGCAGGAACTTCAAACCGGAAGTAGGAAACAGACTGAGAAACCAGAGTAAAAGTTTCTCCTGCAAAACGTTCCCTTGGTGCTACATGAACGAACGTCTTTCCACATGCTCAGTTCGGAGAAATAAGTGTGTGTGAACGCCGTCCTTCACCTAGCTTGTTGAGAACACAAAGATTCTTTTCAGTTGCAAACTCCATTCCATACATATGTATGGGGAGTTACTAGCTCCAACTCGGGTTTACTGTGAAAACTGCAGGAACTTCAAACCGGCACTAGGAAACAGACTGAGATAGCAGAGTAAAAGTTTCTCCTGCAACCAATTCCCTTGGTGCTAGATGAACGAACATCTCTCCACATGCTCAGTTCTGAGTGATATGTGTGTGAAAGCCGTCCTTCACCTAGCTTGTTGGGAACACAAAGTTTCTTTTCAGTTGCAAACTCCACTCCATAAATATACAGGGGGAGGTACTAGCTCCAACTCGATTTTACGGTATAAACTGCAGGAACTTCAAACCGGCACTAGGAAATAGACTGAGAAGCCAGAGTAATAGTTTCTCTTGCAACCCTTTCAGTTGGTGCTAGATGAACGAATATCTCTCCACATGCTCAATTCTGAGAAAGAAGTGTGTGTGAAAGCCGTACTTCACATAGCTTGTTGGGAACACAAAGTTTCTTTTCAGTTTCAAACTCCATTCCATACATATATAGGGGGTGGTTCTAGCTCCAATTCGTTTTTACTGTGATAAATGCAGGAAATTCAAACCAGAACTAGGAAACAGACTGAGAAAAACGAGAAAAATTTTCTCCTGCAAACCGTTCCCTTGTTTCTAGATGAACGAATGTCTCTCCACATGCTAAGTTCTGAGAGATAAGTGTGTGTGAAAGCCGTCCTTCACCTAGCTTGTTGGAAACACAATGCTTATTTTCAGTTGCAATCTCCAATCCTTGCATATATAGAGGGAGGTACTAGACCCAACTCTTTTTTTCAGTGAAAACTGCAGGAACTTCAAACCGGCACTAGGAAACATCCTGAGGAACCTGCGTAAAAGTTTCCACTGCAACACGTTCCCTTGGTGCTAGATGAACGAACCACTCTCCACATGTTCAGTTCTGAGAGATAATTGTGTGTGAAAGCCGTCCTTCACCTAGCTTGTTGGGAACAAAAAGTTTCTTTTCAGATGCAAACTCCAATCCATACATATATATGGGTAGGTACTAGCTCCTACTCTGTTTTACAGTGAAAACTGCAGGAACTTCAAACCAGCACTAGGAAACAGACTGAGATAACAGAGTAAAATTTTCTCCTGCAACCAATTCCCTTGTTGCTAGATGAACGAACGTCTCTCCACATGCTCAGTTCTGAGAGATATGTGTGTGAAAGCCGTCCTTCTCTTAGCTTGTAGGGAACTCAAAGTTTCTTTTCAGTTGCAAACTACACTCCATACATATGTAGGGGGAGGTACTAGCTCCAATCGGTTTTACAGTGAAAACTGCAGGAACTTCAAACCGGAAGTAGGAAACAGACTGAGAAACCAGAGTAAAAGTTTCTCCTGCAAAACGTTCCCTTGGTGCTACATGAACGAACGTCTTTCCACATGCTCAGTTCGGAGAAATAAGTATGTGTGAACGACGTCCTTCACCTAGCTTGTTGGGAACACAAAGTTTCTTTTCAGTTGCAAACTCCATTCCATACATATGTATGGGGAGTTACTAGCACCAACTCGGTTTTACAGTGAAAACTGCAGGAACTTCAATCCGGCACTAGGAAACAGACTGAGAAACCAGAGTAAAAGTTTCTCCTGCCACCATTTCCCTTGGTGCTAGATGAAAGAACTACTCTCCACATGCTCAGTTCGGAGAGATAAGTGTGTGTGAATGCTGACCTTCACTATGCTTGTTGGGAACACATGATTATTTTCAGTTGCCAACTCCACTCCATACATATATATAGAGAGTTACTAACTCCAACTCGTTTTTACAGTGAAAACTGCAGGAACTTCAAACCGGCACTAGGAAACAGACTGAGAAATCAGAGTAAAAGTTTCTCCTGTAAACCGTTCCCTTTGTGCAAGATGAACGAATGTCTCTCCACATGCTCACTTCTGAGAGATAATTCTGTGTGAAAGCCGTCCTTCACCTAGCTTGTTGGGAACACAAAGTTTCTTTCAGTTGCAAACTGTAATCCATACATATATAAGGGGAGGTACTAGTTCCGACTCGGTTTTACAGTGAAAACTGCAGGAATTTCAAACCGGCAAGAGGAAACAGAATGTGAAACCAGAGTAAAAGTTTCTACTGCATCCCTTTCCCTTGGTGCTAGATGAACGAACATCTCTCCACATGCTCAGTTCGGAGAGATAAGTGTGTGTTAACGCCGTCCTTCACCTATCTTGTTGAGAAAACAAAGTTTCTTTTCAGTTGCAAACTCCATTCCATACATATATATGGGTAGATACAAGCTCCGACTCGTTTTTACAGTGAAAACTGCAGGAACTTCAAACCGGCCCTAGGAAACAGACTGAGAAACCAGAGTAAAGTTTCTCCTGCCACCCGTTCCTTTGGTGCTAGTTGAACGAACGTCTCTACACACACTCAGTTCTGAGAGATAAGTGTGTGTGAAAGCCGTACTTCACCTAGCTTGTTGGGAACACAAAGTTTCTTTTCAGTTGCAAACTCCACTCCATACATATATAAGGGGTGGTACTAGCTCCAACTCGGTTTTACAGTGAAAACTGCAGGAACTTCAAACCGGCACTAGGAAACAGACTGAGAAACCAGAGTAAAAGTTTCCCCTGCATCCTTTTCCCTTGGTGCTAGATGAACGAACGTCTCTCCACATGCCAATTTCTGATAGATAATTGTGAGTGAAAGCCGTACTTCACTTATCTTGTTGGGAACACAAAGTTCTTTTCGGTTTCAAACTCCATTCCGTACATATATAGGGGGAGTTTCTAGCTCCAATTCGGTTTTACAGTGAAAACTGCCTGAAATTCAAACCGTAACTAGGAAACAGGCTGAGAAACCAGAGTAAAAGTTTCCCCTGCAAACAATTCCCTTGGTGCAAGATGAACGAACTTCTCTCCACATGCTCAGTTCTGAGAGATATGTGTGTGTGAAAGCCGTCCTTCACCTACCTTGTTGGGAACACAAAGTTTCTTTTCAGTTGCAAACTACACTCCATATATATATATGGGGAGGTACAAGCTCCAACTCGATTTTATAGTGAAAACTGCAGGAAATTCAAACCGGCACTAGGAAACAGAATGAAAAACCAGAGTAAATATTTCTCCTGCAACCAATTCCCTTGGTGCTAAATGAACGAAAGTCTCTCCACATGCTCAGTTCTGAGAGATAAGTGTGTGTGAAATCCGTCCTTCACCAAGCTTGTTGGGAACACAATGCTTATTTTCATTTGCAAACTCCACACCTTGAATATATAGGGAGAGATACTAGATCCAACTCCGTTTTACAGTGAAAACTGCAGGAACTTCAAAGCGGCACTAGGAAACAGACTGAGAAACCAGAGTAAAAGTTTTTCCTGCATCCTTTTCCTTTGTTGTTAGATGAACGAACGTCTCTCCACATGCTCAGTTCTGAGAGATAAGTGTGTGTGAAATCCGTCCTTCACCAAGCTTGTTGGGAACACAATGCTTATTTTCATTTGCAAACTCCACACCTTGAATATATAGGGAGAGGTACTAGATCCAACTCCGTTTTACAGTGAAAACTGCAGGAACTTCAAAGCGGCACTAGGAAACAGACTGAGATAGCAGAGTAAAAGTTTCTCCTGCAACCAATTCCCTTGGTGCTAGATGAACGAACATATCTCCACATGCTCAGTTCTGAGTGATATGTGTGTGAAAGCCGTCCTTCAACTAGCTTGTTGGGAATACAAAGTTTCTTTTCAGTTGCAAACTCCACTCCATAAATATATAGGGGGAGGTACTAGCTCCAACTCTATTTTACGGTATAAACTGCAGGAACTTCAAACCGGCACTAGGAAATAGACTGAGAAACCAGAGAAATAGTTTCTCCTGCAACTCGTTCAGTTGGTGCTAGATGAACGAACGTCTCTCCACATGCTCAATTCTGAGAAAGAAGTGTGTGTGAAAGCCGTACTTCACATAGCTTGTTGGGAACACATAGTTTCTTTTCAGTTTCAAACTCCATTCCATACATATATAGGGGGTGGTTCTAGCTCCAATTCGTTTTTACTGTGATAAATGCAGGAAATTCAAACCAGAACTAATAAACAGACTGAGAAAACCGAGAAAAATTTTCTCCTGCAAACCGTTCCCTTGTTTCTAGATGAACGAATGTCTCTCCACATGCTAAGTTCTGAGAGATAAGTGTGTGTGAAAGCCGTCCTTCACCTAGCTTGTTGGGAACACAATGCTTATTTTCAGTTGCAATCTCCAATCCTTGCATATATAGAGGGAGGTACTAGACCCAACTCTTTTTTACAGTGAAAACTGCAGGAACTTCATACCGGCACTAGGAAACATCCTGAGGAACCAGCGTAAAAGTTTCCCCTGCAACACGTTCCCTTGGTGCTAGATGAACAAACCACTCTCCACGTGCTCAGTTCTGAGAGATAATTGTGTGTGAAAGCCGTCCTTCACCTAGCTTGTGGGGAACACAAAGTTTCTTTTCAGATGCAAACTCCACTCCATACATATATATGGGTAGGTACTAGCTCCTACTCAGTTTTACAGTGAAAACTGCAGGAACTTCAAACCAGCACTAGGAAACAGACTGAGAAACCAGAGTAAAAGTTTTTCCTGCATTCTTTTTCTTTGGTGCTAGATGAACGAACGTCTCTCCACATGCTCAGTTCTGAGAGATATGTGTGTGTGAAAGCCGTCCTTCACCTAGCTTGTTGGGAACACAAAGTTTCTTTTCAGTTGCTAACTACACTCCATACATATATATGGGGAGGTACTAGCTCCAACTCGATTTTACAGTGAAAACTGCAGGAAATTCAAACCGGCACTAGGAAACAGACTGTGATACCAGAGTAAAAGTTTCTCCTGCAACCAATTCCCTTGGTGCTAGTTGAACGAACGTCTCTCCACATGCTCAGTTCTGAGTGATATGTGTGTGAAAGCCGTCCTTCACCTAGCTTCTTGGGAACACAAAGTTTCTTTTCAGTTGCAAACTCCACTCCATAAATATATAGGGGGAGGTACTAGCTCCAACTCGATTTTACGGTATAAACTGCAGGAACTTCAAACCGGCACTAGGAAATAGACTGAGAAACCAGAGTAATAGTTTCTCCTGCAACCCGTTCAGTTGGTGCTAGATGAACGAACGTCTCTCCACATGCTCAATTCTGAGAGAGAAGTGTGTGTGAAAGCCGTACTTCACCTAGCTTGTTGGGAACACAAAGTTTCTTTTCAGTTTCAAACTCCATTCCATACATATATAGGGGGTGGTTCTAGCTCCAATTCGTTTTTACTGTGATAAATATAGGAAATTCAAACCAGAACTAGGAAAAAGTCTGAGAAACCAGAGTAAAAGTTTCCCTGCATCCTTTTCCCTTGGTGCTAGATGAACGAACGTCTCTCCACATGCTCAGTTCTGAGAGATATGTGTTTGTCAAAGCCGTCCTTCATCTAGCTTGTTGGGAACACAAAGTTTCTTTTCAGTTGCAAACTCCACTCCATACATATATATAGAGAGTTACTAGCTCCAACTCGTTTTTACAGTGAAAACTGCAGGAACTTGAAACCGGCACTAAGAAACTGAGAAAACAGAGTAAAATTTTCTCCTGCAAACCATTCCCTTGGTTCTAGATGAACGATCGTCTCTCCACATGCTCAGTTCTGAGAGATATGTGTGTGAAAGCCGTCCTTCACCTAGCTTGTTGTGAACACAAAATTTCTTTTCATTTGCAAACTCCACTCCATACATATATAGGGGGAGGTACTAGCTCCGACTCGGTTTTACAGTGAAAACTGCAAGAACTTCAAACCGGCACTAGGAAATAGACAGAGAAACCAGAGTAAAAAGTTTCTCCTGCAACCCGTTCCCTTGGTGCTAGGTGAACAAACGTCTGTCCACATGCTCAGTTCTGAGAGATAAGTGTGTGTGAAAGTCCTACTTCACCTTGCTTGTTGGGAACACAAACGTTCTTTTCAGTTGCAAACACCAATCCATTCATATATATGGGGAGATACTAGCTCCGACTCGGTTTTATAGAGAAAACTGCAGGAACTTCAAACTGGCCCTAGGAAAAAGACGGAGAAACCAGTGTAAATGTTTCTCCAGGAACACGTTCCCTTGGTGCTAGGTGAACGAACGTCTCTCCACATGCTCAGGTTTGAGAGTTAAGTGTGTTTAAGCCGTCCTTCACCTAGGTTGTTGGGAATACAAACGTTCTTTTCACTTGCAAACACCACTCCTTGCATATATGGGGGGAGGTACCAGCTCCAAATCGGTTTTACAGTGAAAACTGCAGGAACTTCAAACCGGCACTAGGAAACAGACTGAGAAACCAGACTAAAACTTTCCCCTGCAACCCGTTCCCTTGGTGCTAGATGAACGAACGTCTCTCCACATGCTCAGTTCTGAGAGATAAGAGTGTGTGTAAGCCGTCCTTCACCTTGTTTGTTGGGAACACAAAGTTTCTTTTCAGTTGCAAACCCCAATCCATATATATATATGGGGAGGTACTAGCTCCAACTCGGTTTTACAGTGAAAACTGCAGGAACTTCAAACCGGCACTAGGAAACAGACTGAGAAACCGGAGTAAAAGTTTCTCCTGCATCCTTTTCCCTTGGTGCTAGATGAACGAAAGTCTCTCCACATGCTCAGTTCTGAGAGATATGTGTGTTTCAATGCCGTTGTTCACCAGCTTGTTGGGAAAACAAAGTTTCTTTTCAGTTGCAAACTCCAAACCGTACATATATATGCGGAGGTACAAGCTCCAACTCGGTTTTACAGTGAAAACTGCAGGAACTTGAAACCGGCACTAGGAAACAGACTGAGATAACAGAGTAAAATTTTCTCCTGCAACCCATTCCCTTGGTGCTAGATGAACGAACTTCTCTCCACATGCTCAGTTCTGAGAGATATGTGTGTGAAATCCGTCCTTCTCCTAGCTTGTAGGGAACTCAAAGTTTCTTTTCAGTTGCAAACTACACTCCATACATATATAGGGGGAGGTACTAGCTCCAATCGGTTTTACAGTGAAAACTGCAGGAACTTCAAACCGGAAGTAGGAAACAGACTGAGAAACCAGAGTAAAAGTTTCTCCTGCAACCCTTTCCCTTGGTGCTAGGTGAACGAACGTCTCTCCACATGCTCAGTTCTGAGTGCTAAGTGTGTGTGAAAGCCGTACTTCACCTAGCTTGTTGGGAACACAAAGTTTCTTTTCAGTTGCAAACTCCACTCTAAACATAGATATGGGGAGGTACTAGCACCAACTCGGTTTAACAGTGAAAAATGCAGGAACTTCAAACCGGCACTAGGAAACAGACTGAGAAACCAGAGTAAAAGTGTCTCCTGCAACCCGTTCCCTTGGTGCTAGGTGAGCGAACGTCTCTCCACATGCTCAGTTGTAAGAGATAAGTGTGTGTGAAAATCGTACTTCAACTAGCTTGTTGGGAAAACAAACGTTTTTTCAGTTGCAAACACCAATCCATTCATATATATGGGGAGATACTAGCTCCGAATCTGTTTTACAGTGAAAACTGCAGGATCTTCAAACCGGCACTAGTAAACAGACTGAGAAATCCTAGTAAATGTTTCTCCTGCAACCCGTTCTGTTCGTGCTAGATGAACGAACGTCTCTCCACATGCTCAGTTCTGAGAGATAAGTGTGTGTGAAAGCCGTTCTTCACGTAGCTTTTTGGGAACACAAAGTTTCTTTTCGGCTTCAAACACCATTCCATACATATATAGGGGGAGGTTCTAACTCCAATTCGGTTTTACAGTGAAAACTGCAGGAAATTCAAACCGGAACTAGGAAACAGTCTGAGAAACCAGAGTAAAAGTTTCTCCTGCATCCTTTTCCCTTGGTGCTAGATGAACGAACCTCTCTCCACATGCTCAGCTCTGAGAGATATATGTGTGTCAAAGCCGTCCTTCACCTAGATTGTTGGGAACACAATGTTTATTTTCAGTTGCAAACACTACTCCTTGCATATATAGGGGGAGTTACTAGATTCAACTCGGTTTTACAGTGAAAATTGCAGGAATTTCATACCGGCAGTAGGAAACAGACTGAGAAACCAGAGAAAATTTTCTCCTGCATCCTTTTCCCTTGGTGCTAGGTGAACGAAAGTCTTTCCACATGCTCAGTTCTGAGAGATATGTGTGTGTCAAAGCCGCCCTTCACCTAGATTGTTGGGAACACAATGTTTATTTTCAGTTGCAAACTCCACTCCAATCATATATATGGGGAGGTACTAGCTCCAACTCGGTTTTACAGTGAAAACTGCAGGAACTTCAAACCGGCACTAGGAAACAGACTGAGAAACCAGAGTAAAAGTTTCTAGTACAACCCGTTCCCATGGTGCTAGGTGAACGATCGTCTCTCCACATGCTCAGTTCTGAAGTGTTAAGTGTGTTTTAAAGCCGTCCTTCACCTAGCTTATTGGGAACACAAAGTTTCTTTTCAGTTGCAAACTCCACTCTGTACATATATATGGGTAGGTACAAGCACCAACTCGATTTTACAGTGAAAACTGCAGGAATTTCAAACCGGCACAAGGAAACAGACTGAGAATCCAGAGAAAAGTTTCTCCTGCAACCCGTTCAGTTGGTGCTAGATGAACGAACGTCTCTCCACATGCTCAGTTCTGAGAGATAAGTGTGTGTGAAAGTCGTACTTCATCTAGCTTGTTGGGAACACAAAGGTTCTTTTCAGTTGCAAACTCCACTCCATACACATATATGGGGAGGTAATAGATCCAACTCGATTTTACAGTGAAAACTGCAGGAACTTCATACCGGCACTAGGAAACAGACTGAGAAACCAGAGTAAAAGTTTCTCCTGCAACCCGTTCAGTTGGTGCTAGATGAACGAACGTTTCTCCACATGCTCAGTTCTGAGAGATAAGTGTGTGTGAAAGCCGTTCTGCACCTAGCATTTTGGGAACACAAAGTTTCTTTTCGGTTTCAAACTACAGTCCATAAATATATAGGGGGTTTCAAGCTCCAATTCAGTTTTACATTGAAAACTGCAGGATCTTCTAACCGGCACTAGGATACAGACTGGGAAACCAGAGTAAAACTTTCCCCTGCAACCCGTTCCCTTGGTGCTAGATGAACGAACGTCTCTCCACATGCTCAATTCTGAGAGATATGTGTGTGTTAAGGCCGTCCTTCACCTAGCTTTTTGGGAACACAAAATTTCTTTTCAGTTGCAAATTCCAATCCATACATATATATGGGGAGATTTTAGCTCCAACTCGGTTTTAAAGTGAAAACTGCAAGAACTTCAAACCGGCTCTAGGAAGCAGACTGAGATACCAGATTAAAAGTTTCTCCTGCAACATTTTCCCTTGGTGCTAGATGAACGAACTTCTCTCCACATGCTCAGTTCTGAGAGATATGTGTGTGTCAAAGCCGTCCTTCACCAAGCTTGTTGGGAACACAAAGTTTCTTTTCAGTAGCAAACTCCACTCCATACAAATATATGGGCAGGTTCTAACTCCAAGTCGGTTTAACAGTGAAAACTGCAGGAACTTTAACCCGGCACTAGGAAACAGAATGAGAAATCAGAGTAAAATTTTCTCCTGAAACCAATTCCCTTGGTGCTAGATGAACGAACGTCCCTCCACATGCTCAGTTCTGAGAGATATGTGTGTGAATGCCGTCCTTCATCTATCTTGTTGGGAACACAATGCTTATTTTCAGTTGCAAACTCCACTCCATACATATATATGGGTAGGTACTAGATCCAACTGTGTTTTACAGTGAAAACTGCAGGATTTTCAAACCGGCACTAGGAAACAGACTGAGAAACCAGAGTAAAAGTTTGTCCTGTAAACAGTTCCCTTGGTGCTAGGTTAAAGAACGTCTCTCCACATGCTCAGTTCTGAGAGATAAGTGTGTGTGAAAGCCGTCCTTCAACCAGCTTGTTGGGAACACAAAGGTTCTTTTCAGTTGCAAATTCCACTCCGTACACATATATGGGGAGGTAATAGATCCAACTCGGTTTTACAGTGAAAACTGCAGGAACTTCAAACCGGCACTAGGAAACAGACTGAGAAACCAGAGTAAGAGTTTCTCATGCAACCCGTTCCCTTGGTTCTTGATGAACGAATGTCTCTCCACATGCTCAGTTCTGAGAGATAAATGTGTGTGAAAGCCGTCCTTCACCTAGCTTTTTGGGAACACAGTGCTTATTTTCATTTGCAAACTGCCCTATTTGCATATATAGGGGGAGGTACTAGATCCAACTCGGTTTTACAGTGAAAATTGCAGGAACTTCAAACCTGCACTAGGAAACAGACTGAGAAACCAGAGTATACTTTCCCCTGCATCCCTTTCCCTTGGTGCTAGTTGAACGAAAGTCTCTCCACATGCTCAGTTCTGAGAGATAAGTGTGTGTGAAAGCCGTCCTTCACTTATCTTGTTGGGAACACAAAGATACTTTTCAGTTGCAATCCCCACTCCATACATATATAGGGGGAGGTAATTGCTCCAAATCTGTTTTACAGTGAAAACTGCAGGAACTTCAAACCGGCACTAGGAAACAGACTGAGAAACCAGAGTAAAAGTTTCTCCTGCAACCCATTCAGTTGGTGCTAGATGAACGAACGTCTCTCCACATGCTCAGTTCTGAGAGATAAGTGTGTTTGAAACCCGTTCTTCACCTAGCTTTTTGGGAACACAACGTTACTTTTCGGTTTCAAACTCCAGTCTATACATATATAGGGGGTATCCAGCTCCAATACGGTTTTACAGTGAAAACTGCAGGAACTTCAAACCGGCCCAATGAAACAGACTGAGAAACCAGAGTAAAATTTTCTCCTGCATCCCGATCCCTTGGTGCTAGGTGAACGAACGTCTCTCAACATAATCAGTTCTGAGACATATGTGTGTGTGAAAAACGTCCTTCACCTAGCTTTTTGGGAACACAAAATTTCTTTAAAGTTGCAAACTCCAATCCATACATATATATGGGGAGGTTCTAGCTCCAACTCGGTTTTACAGTGAAAACTGCAGGAACTTCAAACCGGCACTAGGAAACAGACTGAGAACCCAGAGTAAAAGTTGCTCCTGCAACCCGTTCCCTTGGTGCTAGATGAACGAACGTCTGTCCACATGCTCAGTTCTGAGAGATAAGTGTGTGTTAAAGCCATACTTCACTAAGCTTGTTGGGAACACAAAGTTTCTTTTCAGTTGCAAACTCCACTCTATACATATATATGGGGTGGTACTAGTTCCAACTCTGTTTTACAGTGAAAGCTGCAGGAACTTCAAACCGGCACTAGGAAACAGACTGAGAAACCAGAGTAAAACTTTCCCCTGCAATCCGTTCCCTTGTTGCTAGATGAACGAACGTCTCTCCACATGAACAGTTCTGAGAGATTAGCGTGTGTGAAAGCGTCCTTCATCTAGCTTGTTGTGAAAACAAAGATTCTTTTCAGTTGCAAACGCCAATCCATACATACATATGGGGAGATACTAGCTCCGACTCGGTTTTACAGTGAATACTGCAGGAACTTCAAACCGGCACTAGGAAACAGACTTAGAAACCAGAGTAAACTTTCCCCTGCAACCCGTTCCCTTGGTGCTACATGAACGAAAGTCTCTCCACATGCTCAGTTCTGAGAGATAAGTGTTTGTGAAAGCCGTCCTTCACTTATCTTTTTGGGAACACAAAGATACTTTTCAGTTGCAATCCCCACTCCATACATATAAAGGGGGAGGTAATTGCTCCAAATCGGTTTTACAGTGAAAACTGCAGGAACTTCCAACCGGCACTAGGAAACAGACTGAGAAACCAGAGTAAAAGTTTCTACTGCAACCCGTTCAGTTGGTGCTAGATGAACGAACGTTTCTCCACATGCTCAGTTCTGAGAAATAATTGTGTCTGAAAGCTGTCCTTCACCTAGCTTTTTGGGAACACAACGTTTCTTTTCGGTTTCAAATTCCAGTCCATACATATATAGGGGGTTTCCAGCTCCAATTTGGTTTTACAGTGAAAACGGCAGGAACTTCAAACCGGCACTAGGAAACAGACTGGGAAACCAGAGTAAAAGTTTCTCCTGCAACCCGTTCCCTTGGTGCTAGATGAACGAACGTCTCTCCACATGCTCAGTTCTGAGAGATATGTGTGTGTGAAGGCCGTCCTTCACCTAGCTTTTTGGGAACACAATGTTTCTTTTCGGTTGCAAATTCCAGTCCATACATATATATGGGGAGATTTTAGCTCCAACTCGGTTTTAAAGTGAAAACTGCAAGAACTTCAAACCGGCTCTAGGAAGCAGACTGAGATACCAGATTAAAAGTTTCTCCTGCAACATTTTCCCTTGGTGCTAGATGAACGAACTTCTCTCCACATGCTCAGTTCTGAGAGATATGTGTGTGTCAAAGCCGTCCTTCACCAAGCTTGTTGGGAACACAAAGTTTCTTTTCAGTAGCAAACTCCACTCCATACAAATATATGGGCAGGTTCTAACTCCAAGTCGGTTTAACAGTGAAAACTGCAGGAACTTTAACCCGGCACTAGGAAACAGAATGAGAAATCAGAGTAAAATTTTCTCCTGAAACCAATTCCCTTGGTGCTAGATGAACGAACGTCCCTCCACATGCTCAGTTCTGAGAGATATGTGTGTGAATGCCGTCCTTCATCTATCTTGTTGGGAACACAATGCTTATTTTCAGTTGCAAACTCCACTCCATACATATATATGGGTAGGTACTAGATCCAACTGTGTTTTACAGTGAAAACTGCAGGATTTTCAAACCGGCACTAGGAAACAGACTGAGAAACCAGAGTAAAAGTTTGTCCTGTAAACAGTTCCCTTGGTGCTAGGTTAAAGAACGTCTCTCCACATGCTCAGTTCTGAGAGATAAGTGTGTGTGAAAGCCGTCCTTCAACCAGCTTGTTGGGAACACAAAGGTTCTTTTCAGTTGCAAATTCCACTCCGTACACATATATGGGGAGGTAATAGATCCAACTCGGTTTTACAGTGAAAACTGCAGGAACTTCAAACCGGCACTAGGAAACAGACTGAGAAAACAGAGTAAGAGTTTCTCATGCAACCCGTTCCCTTGGTTCTTGATGAACGAATGTCTCTCCACATGCTCAGTTCTGAGAGATAAATGTGTGTGAAAGCCGTCCTTCACCTAGCTTTTTGGGAACACAGTGCTTATTTTCATTTGCAAACTGCCCTATTTGCATATATAGGGGGAGGTACTAGATCCAACTCGGTTTTACAGTGAAAATTGCAGGAACTTCAAACCTGCACTAGGAAACAGACTGAGAAACCAGAGTATACTTTCCCCTGCATCCCTTTCCCTTGGTGCTAGTTGAACGAAAGTCTCTCCACATGCTCAGTTCTGAGAGATAAGTGTGTGTGAAAGCCGTCCTTCACTTATCTTGTTGGGAACACAAAGATACTTTTCAGTTGCAATCCCCACTCCATACATATATAGGGGGAGGTAATTGCTCCAAATCTGTTTTACAGTGAAAACTGCAGGAACTTCAAACCGGCACTAGGAAACAGACTGAGAAACCAGAGTAAAAGTTTTTCCTGCAACCCATTCAGTTGGTGCTAGATGAACGAACGTCTCTCCACATGCTCATTTCTGAGAGATAAGTGTGTTTGAAACCCGTTCTTCACCTAGCTTTTTGGGAACACAACGTTTCTTTTCGGTTTCAAACTCCAGTCTATACATATATAGGGGGTATCCAGCTCCAATACGGTTTTACAGTGAAAACTGCAGGAACTTCAAACCGGCCCTATGAAACAGACTGAGAAATCAGAGTAAAATTTTCTCCTGCATCCCGATCCCTTGGTGCTAGGTGAACGAACGTCTCTCAACATAATCTGTTCTGAGAGATATGTGTGTGTGAAAAAAGTCCTTCACCTAGCTTTTTGGGAACACAAAATTTCTTTTAAGTTGCAAACTCCAATCCATACATATATATGGGGAGGTTCTAGCTCCAACTCGGTTTTACAGTGAAAACTGCAGGAACTTCAAACCGGCACTAGGAAACAGACTGAGAACCCAGAGTAAAAGTTGCTCCTGCAACCCGTTCCCTTGGTGCTAGATGAACGAACGTCTGTCCACATACTCAGTTCTGAGAGATAAGTGTGTGTTAAAGCCGTACTTCACTAAGCTTGTTGGGAACACAAAGTTTCTTTTCAGTTGCAAACTCCACTCTATACATATATATGGGGTTTTACTAGTTCCAACTCTGTTTTACAGTGAAAGCTGCAGGAACTTCAAACCGGCACTAGGAAACAGACTGAGAAACCAGAGTAAAACTTTCCCCTGCAATCCGTTCCCTTGTTGCTAGATGAACGAACGTCTCTCCACATGAACAGTTCTGAGAGATTAGTGTGTGTAAAAGCCGTCCTTCACTTATCTTTTTGGGAACACAAAGATACTTTTCAGTTGCAATCCCCACTCCATACATATAAAGGGGGAGGTAATTGCTCCAAATCGGTTTTACAGTGAAAACTGCAGGAACTTCAAACCGGCACTAGGAAACAGACTGAGAAACCAGAGTAAAAGTTTCTACTGCAACCCGTTCAGTTGGTGCTAGATGAACGAACGTCTCTCCATATGCTCAGTTCTGAGAGATAAGTGTGTCTGAAAGCCGTACTTCACCTAGCTTTTTGGGAACACAACGTTTCTTTTCGGTTTCAAATTCCAGTCCATACATATATAGGGGGTTTCCAGCTCCAATTTGGTTTTACAGTGAAAACTGCAGGAACTTCAAACCGGCACTAGGAAACAGACTGGGAAACCAGAGTAATAGTTTCTCCTGCAACCCGTTCCCTTTGTGCTAGATGAACGAAATTCTCTCCACATGCTCTGTTCTGATAGTTAATTGTGTGTGAAAGCCGTCCTTCAACTATCTTGTTGGTAACACAATGTTTATTTTCAGTTGCAAACTCCATTCCATACATATATAGGGTGAGGTACAAGCTCCAACTCGGTTTTACAGTGAAAACTGCAGGAAATTCAAACCGGAACTAGTAAACAGACTGAGAAACCAGAGTAAAAGTTTCTCCTGCAAACAGTTCCCTTATTGCTAGGTGAACGAACGTCTCTCCACATGCTCAGTTCAGAGAGTTCAGTGTGTGTGAAAGCCGTATTTCTCCTAGGTTGTTGGGAATACAAAGTTTCTGTTCAGTTGCAAATTCCACTACATACATATATATGGGGGTGTACTAGCTCCAACACGGTTGTACGGTGAAAACTACAGGAACATTAAATCGGCACTAGGAAACAGACAGAAAACCCAGTGTTAAAGTTTCTCCTGCAACCCGTTCCCTTGGTGCTATATGAACGAAAGTCTCTCAACAAGCTTATTTCTGAGAAATATGTATGTGTGAAAGCCGTCCTTCACATAGCTTGTTGGGAACACAAAGTTTCTTTTCAGTTGCAAACACCACTCCATACATATATATGGGTAGGTACTAGATCCAACTCAGTTTTACAGTGAAAACTGCAGGAACTTCAAACCGGCACTAGGAAACAGACTGAGAAACCAGAGTAAAGTTTCTACTGCAAACCGTTCCCATTGTGCTAGATGAACGAACGTCTCTCCACATGGTATGATCTGAGTGATAAGTGTGTGTGAAAGCCGTCCTTCCCCTAGCTTGTTGGGAACACAAAGTTTCTTTTCAGTTGCAAACCCCTATCCATACATATACATGGGGTGGTACTAGCTCCAAGTCGGTTTTACGGTGAAAACTGCAGGAAATTCTAACCGGCACTAGGAAACAGACTGGGAAACCAGAGTAAATGTTTCTCCTGCAACCCGCTCCCTTGGTGCTAGATGAACGAACGTCTCTCCACAAGCTTAGTTCTGAGATATAAGTGTGTTTGAAATCCGTCCTTCACCTAGCTTGTTGGGAACACAAAGTTTCCTTTCAGTTGCAAACTCCACTCCATACATATATATGGGTAGTTACAAGCTCCAACTCGCTTTTACAGTGAAATCTGCAGGAACATCAACCCGGCACTAGGAAACAGACTGAGAAACCAGAGTAAAAGTTTCTCCTGCAAACCGTTCCCTTGATGCTAGGTGATCGAAAGCCTCTCCACATGCTCAGTTCTGAGAGATAAGTGTGTGTGAAAGCCGTCCTTCACCTAGCTTATTGGGAACACAAAGTTTCTTTTCAGTTGCAAACTCCACTCCATACATATATGTGGGGTTGTACAAGCTCCAACACGGTTTTCCAGTGAAATCTGCAGGAATTTCAAAAAGGCACTAGGAAACAGACTGAGAACCCAGAGTAAAAGTTTTTCCACAACCCGTTCCCTTGGTGCTCGATGAACGAACGTCTCTCCACATGCTCAGTTCTCAGAGATAAGTGTGTGTGAAAGCCGTCCTTCACCTAGCTTGTTGGGAACACAATGTTTCTTTTCAGTTGGAAACTCTACTCCATACCTATATAGGGAGAGGAATTAGATCCAACTCGGTTTTACAGTGAAAACTGCAGGCAATTAAAACCGGCACTATGAAACAGACTGAGAAACCATTGTAAAACTTTCTTCTGCAACCCGTTCCCTTGGTGCTAGATGAATGAACGTCTCTCCACAAGCTTAGTTCTGAGAGAGAAGTGAGTGTGAAAGCCGTGCTTCAATTAGATTGTTGGGAACACAAACTTTCTTTTCAGTTGCAAACTCCACTCCCTACATATATATGGGGAGGTACCAGCTCCGACTCGGTTTTACAGTGAAAACTGCAGGAACATCAAACCGGAACTAGGAAACAGACTGAGAAACCAGAGTAAAAGTTTCTCCTGCAACCCGTTCCCTTTGTGCTAGATGTACGAACGTATCTCCACATGCTCATTTCTGATAGATAATTGTGTGTGAAAGCCGCCCTTCACCTATCTTGTTGGGAACACAAAGTTTCTTTTCAGTTGCAAACACCACTCCATACATATATAAGGGGAGGTACTAGCTCCAACTCGGTTTTACAGTGAAAAATGCAGGAACTTCAAACCGGCAGTAGGAAACAGACTGAGAAACCAGAGTAAAAATTTCTCCTGCGTCATTTTCCCTTGGTGCTAGATGAACGAACGTCTCTCCACATAC
Source organism: Camelus bactrianus (assembly GCF_048773025.1). NCBI lineage: Eukaryota > Metazoa > Chordata > Mammalia > Artiodactyla > Camelidae > Camelus > Camelus bactrianus. Next base: position 92,472,185 of record NC_133546.1, read on the forward strand.
TCAGTTGTGAGAGATATGTGTGTGAAAGCCGTACTTCACCAAGCTTGTTGGGAACACAATTTTTCTTTTCAGTTGCAATCTCAACTCCATACATATATAGGGGGAGGTACTAGCTCCAACACTGTTTTAGAGTGAAAACTGCAGGAACTTCAAACCGGCACTAGGAAACAGTCTGAGAAACCAGAATAAAAGTTTCTACTTCAACCCGTTTACTTGGTGCTAGGTGAACGAACGTCTCTCCACATGTTCAGTTCCGAGAGATAAGTGTGTTTAAAAGCCGTACTTCAACATACTTGTTGGGAACACAAAGTTTCTTTTCAGTTGCAAATCCCAATCCATTCATATATATGGGGAGGTTCTAGCTCCCACACGGTTTTACATTGAAAAGTGCAGGAACTTCAGACCGGCACTAGGTAACAGACTGTGAAACCAGAGTAAAAGATATTCCTGCATCCCGTTCCCTTGGTGCTAGATGAACCAACATCTATCCACATGCTCAGTTCTGAGTGATAAGTGTGTGTGAACGCCGTCCTTCACCTAGCTTGTTGGGAAAACAAAGTTTCTTTTCAGTTGCAAACTCCAACATACATATATGGGGAGATACAATCTCCGACTCGGTTTTACAGTGAAAATTGCAGGAACTTCAAACCGGCCCTAGGAAACAGACTGAGAAAAGAGAGTAAAAATTTTTCCTGCAACCCGTTCCCTTGGTGCAAGTTGAACGAAAGTTTCTCAACATGATCAGTTCTGAGAGATAAGTGTGTGTGAAAGCCGTCCTTCACCTAGCTTGTTGGGAACACAAAGGTTCTTTTCAGTTGCAAACTCCACTTCATACATATATATGGGGAGGTACAAGCTCCAACTCTGTTTTACAGTGAAACCTGCCGGAACTTCTAACCGGCACTAGGAAACAGACTGTGAAACCAGAGTAAAAGTTTCTCCTACAACCCGTTCCCTTGGTGATAAATAAACGAAGATCTCTCCACATGTTCATTTCTGAGAGATATGTGAGTGTGAAAGCCGTACTTCAACTAGCTTGTTGGGAAAACAAAGTTTCTTTTCAGTTGCAAACTCCACTCATTACGTATATATGGGGAGGTACAAGCTCCGATTAGATTTTACAGTGAAATCTGCAGGAACTTCCAACCGGCCCTAGGAATCAGACTGAGAAACCAGAGTAAATGTTTCCCCTGCAAACCGTTCCCTTTGGGCTAGGTGAACGAACGTCTCTCCACATGATCATTTCTAAGAGATAAGTGTGTGTGAAAGCCGTCCTTCACATAGCTTGTTGGGAACACAAAGGTTCTTTCAGATGCAAACCCCACTCATACATATATATGGGTAGGTTCTAGCTCCAACTCGGTTTTACAGTGAAAACTGCAGGAAATTCAAACCGGCAGTAGGAAACAGACTGAGAAACCAGAGTAAAAGTTTCTCCTGCATCCTTTTCCCTTGGTGCTAGATGAACGAACGTCTCTCCACATGCTCAGTTCTGAGAGATAAGTGTGTGTGAAATCCGTCCTTCACCTAACTTGTTGGGAACAGAAAGTTTCTTTTCATTTGCAAACTCCAATCCATACATATATAGGGGGAGGTTCAAGCTCTAATTCGGTTTTACGCTGAAAATTGCAGGAACTTCAAACCGGCACTAGGAAACAGACTGAGAAACCAGAGAAAATTTTCTCCTGCATCCCGATCCCTTGGTGCTAGGTGAACGAACGTATCTCCACATGCTCAGTTCTGAGAGATAAGTGTGTGTGAAATCCGTTCTTCACCTAACTTGTTGGGAACAGAAAGTTTCTTTTCATTTGCAAACTCCATTCCATACATATATAGGGGGAGGTTCAAGCTCTAATTCGGTTTTACGGTGAAAATTGCAGGAACTTCAAACCGGCACTAGGAAACAGACTGAGAAACCAGAGTAAAATTTTCTCCTGCAACCCGTTCCCTTGGTTCTTGATGAACGAACATCTCTCCACATGCTCAGTTCTGAGAGATAAATGTGTGTGAAAGCCGTCCTTCACCTAGCTTTTTGGGAACACAATGCTTTTTTTCAGTTGCAAATTGCCCTATTTGCATATATAGGGGGAGGTACTTGATCCAACTCGGTTTTACAGTGAAAACTGCAGGAACTTCAAACCGGCACTAGGAAACAGACTGAGAAACCAGAGTAAACTTTCCCCTGCATCCCTTTCCCTTGGTGTTAGATGAACGAAAGTCTCTCCACATGCTCAGTTCTGAGAGATAATTTTGTGTGAAAGCCGTCCTTCACCTATCTTGTTGGGAACACAAAGATACGTTTCAGTTGCAATCCCCACTCCATACATATATAGGGGGAGGTAATTGCTCCAAATCGGTTTTACAGTGAAAACTGCAGGAACTTCAAACCGGCACTAGGAAACAGACTGAAATACCAGAATAAAAGATTCCCCTGCAACATTTTCCCTTGGTTGCAGATGAGCGAACGTCTCTCCACATGCTCAGTTCTGAGAGATAAGTGTGTGTGAAAGCCGTACTTCACTTAGCTTGTTGGGAACACAAAGTTTCTTTTCAGTTGCAAACTCCACTCTATACATATATATGTGGAGGTAGTAGCTCCAACTCTATTTTACAGTGAAAACTGCAGGAACTTCAAAACGGCACTAGGAAACAGACTGAGAAACCAGAGTAAAAGTCTGCCTGCAACCCGTTCAATTGGTGCTAGATGAACGAACGTCTCTACACATGCTCAGTTCTGAGAGATAAGTGTGTGTGAAAGCCGTCCTTCACCTAGCTTGTTGGGAACACAAAATTTCTTTTCAGTTGCAAACTCCACTCCATATATATATATGATGAGGTTCTAGCTCCAACTCTGTTTTACAGTGAAAACTGTAGGAACTTCAAACCGGCACTAGAAAACAGACTGAGAAACTAGAGTAAAAGTTTCTCCTGAAAATAATTCCCTTGGTGCTAGATGAATGAATGTCCCACCACATGCTCAGTTTTGAGAGATATATGTGTGAATGCCGTGCTTCATCTATCTTGTTGGGAACACAATGCTTATTTTCATTTGCAAACCCCACTCCATACATATATATGGGTAGGTACTAGCTCCAAATCTGTTTTACAGTGATAACGGCAGGATCTTCAAACCGGCACTAGGAAACAGACTGAGAAACCAGAGTAAAAGTTTTTCTTGCAAGCAGTTACCTTGGTGCTAGGTGAACGAACGTCTCTCCACATGCTCAGTTCTGAGAGAGAAGTGTGTGTGAAAGCCGTCCTTCTCCTAGAATGTTGGGAACTCAAAGTTTATTTTCAGTTGCAAACACCACTCTATACATATATATGGGGAGGTACTATCTCCAACTCGGTTTTACAGTGAAACCTGCAGGAAATTCAAAACGGCACTAGGAAACAGACTGTGAAACCAGAGTAAAAGTTTCTCCTACAACCCGTTCCCTTGGTGCTAAATAAAAGTAGATCTCTCCACATGTTCATTTCTGAGAGATATGTGAGTGTGAAAGCCGTACTTCAACTAGCTTGTTGGGAAAACAAAGTTTTTTTTCATTTGCAAAATCCACTCATTACGTATATACGGGGAGGTACAAGCTCCGACTAGATTTTACAGTGAAAACTGCAGGAACTTCCAACCGGCCCTAGGAATCAGACTGAGAAACCAGAGTAAATGTTTCCCTGCAAACCGTTCCTTTGGGCTAGGTGAACGAACGTCTCTCCACATGCTAAGTTCTGAGAGATAAGTGTGTGTGAAAGCCGTCCTTCACCTAGCTTGTTGGGAACACAAAGGTTCTTTTCAGATGCAAACTCCACTCCATACATATATATGGGTAGGTTCTAGCTCCAACTCGGTTTTACAGTGAAAACTGCAGGAACTTCAAACCGGCACTAGGAAACAGACTGAGATACCAGAGTAAAAGTTTCACCTGCATCCTTTTCCCTTGGTGCTAGATGAACGAACGTCTCTCCACATGCTCAGTTCTGAGAGATAAGTGTGTGTGAAAGCCGTCCTTCACTAACTTGTTGGGAACAGAAAGTTTCTTTTAATTTGCAAACTCCATTCCATACATATATAGGGGGAGGTTGAAGCTCTAATTCGGTTTTACGGTGAAAATTGCAGGAACTTCAAACCGGCACTAGGAAACAGACTGAAAAACCAGAGTATAATTTTCTCCTGCATCCCGAACCCTTGGTGCTAGGTGAACGAAGGTCTCTCCACATGCTCAATTCTGAGAGATAAATGTGTGTGAAAGCTGTCCTTCACCTAGCTTTTTGGGAACACAAGGCTTATTTTCAGTTGCAAACTGCCCTATTTGCATATATAGGGGGAGGTACTTGATCCAACTCGGTTTTACAGTGAAAACTGCAGGAACTTCAAACCGGCACTAGGAAACAGACTGAGAAACCAGAGTAAACTTTCCCCTGCATCCCTTTCCCTTGGTGTTAGATGAACGAAAGTCTCTCCACATGCTCAGTTCTTAGAGATAAGTGTGTGTGAAAACCGTCCTTCAACTATCTTGTTGGGAACACAAAGATACGTTTCTGTTGCAATCCCCAATCCATACATATATAGGGGGAGGTAATTGCTCCAAATCTGTTTTACAGTGAAAACTGCAGGAACTTCAAACCGGCACTAGGAAACAGACTGAGAAACCAGTGTAAAAGTTTCTCCTGCAACCCGTTCAGTTGGTGCTAGATGAACGAACGTCTCTCCACATGCTCAGTTCTGAGAGATAAGTGTGTGTGAAAGCCGTTCTTCACCTAGCTTTTTGGGAACACAACGTTTCTTTTCGGTTTCAAACTCCAGTCCATATATATATAGGGGTTTCTAGCTCCAATTCGGTTTTACAGTGAATACTGCAGGAACTTCAAAAGGGCACTAGGAAAGAGACTGGGAAACCAGAGTAAAACTTTCCCCTGCAACCCGTCCCCTTGGTGCTAGATGAACGAACGTCTCTCCACATGCTCAGTTCTGAGAGATATGTGTGTGTGAAAGACGTCCTTCACCTAGCTTTTTGGGAACACAAAATTTCTTTTCAGTTGCAAACTTCACTCCATACATATATATTGGGGGGTTCTAGCTCCAACTCGGTTTTACAGTGAAAACTGCAGGAACTTCAAACCGGCAATAGGAAACAGACTGAGAAACCAGAGTAAAAGTTTCTCCTGCATCCTTTTCCCTTGGTGCTAGATGAACGAACGTCTCTCAACATGCTCAGTTCTGAGAGAAAAGTGTGTGTGAAAGCCGTCCTTCACCTAACTTGTTGGGAACAGAAAAATTCTTTTCAGTTGCAAACTCCATTCCATACATATATAGGGGGAGGTTCAAGCTCTAATTCGTTTTTACGGTGAAAACTGCAGGAACTTCAAACCGGCACTAGGAAACAGACTTAGAAACCAGAGTAAAATTTTCTCCTGCATCCCGATCCCTTGGTGCTAGGTGAACGAACGTCTCTACACATGCTCAGTTCTGAGAAATAAGTGTGTGTGAAAGCCGTCCTTCAACTATCTTGTTGGGAACACAAAGGTTCTTTTCAGTTGCAAACTCCACTCCATACACATATATGGGGAGGTAATAGATCCAACTCGGTTTTACAGTGAAAACTGCAGGAACTTCAAACCGTTACTAGGAAACATACTGAGAAACCAGAGTAAAAGTTTGTCATGCAATCCGTTCCCTTGGTTCTTGATGAACGAACGTCTCTCCACATGCTCAGTTCTGAGAGATAAATGTGTGTGAAAGCCGTCCTTCACCTAGCTTTTTGGGAACACAATGCTTATTTTCAGTTGCAAACTGCCCTATTTGCATATATAGGGGGAGGTACTTGATCCAACTCGGTTTTACAGTGAAAATTGCAGGAACTTCAAACCGGCACTAGGAAACAGACTGGGAAACCAGAGTAAAACTTTCCCCTGCCACCCGTTCCCTTGGTGCTAGATGAACGAACGTCTCTCCACATACACATTTCTGAGAGATATGTGTGTGTGAAAGACGTCCTTCACCTAGCTTTTTGGGAACACAAAATTTCTTTTCAGTTGCAAAATCCACTCCATACATATATCTGGGGAGGTTCTAGCTCCAACTCGGTTTTACAGTGAAAACTGCAGGAACTTCAAACCGGCACTAGGAAATAGACTGAGATACCAGAATAAAAGTTTCCCTGCAACATTTTCCCTTGGTGCTAGATGAACGAACGTCTCTCCACATGCTCAGTTCTGAGAGATATGTGTGTGTCAAAACCGTACTTCACCTAGCTTGTTGGGAACACAAAGCTCCTTTTCAGTAGCAAACTCCATTCCATACAAATATATAGGGAGGTACTAACTCCAAGTCGGTTTTACAGTGAAAACTGCAGGAACTTTAAACCGGCACTAGGTAACAGACTGAGAAACCAGAGTAAAAGTTTCTCCTGCAACCCATTCCCTTGAGTTAGTTGAACGAAAGTCTCTCCACATGCTCAGTTCTGAGAGATAAGTGTGTGTGAAAGCCGTCCTTCACCTAGCTTGTTGGGAACACAAAATTTCTTTTAAGTTGCAAACTCCACTCCATACATATATATGGGTAGGTAATAGCTCCAACTCGGTTTTACAGTGAATACTGCAGGACACTCAACCCGGCACTGTGAAACAGACTGAGATACCAGAGAAAAAGTTTCTCCTGCAACCCGTTCCCTTTGTGCTAGATGAAAGAACGTCTCTCCACATACTCAGTTCTGTAAGATAATTGTGTGTGAAAGCCGTCCTACACCTATCTTGTTGGGAACACAATGCTTATTTTCAGTTGCAAACTCCAATCCTTACATATATATGGGTAGGTACTAGCTCCAACTCGGTTTTACAGTGAAAACTGCAGGATCTTCAAACCGGCACTAGGAAACATACTGAGAACCCAGAGTAAATGTTTCTCCTGCAACCCGTTCCCTTGGTGCTAGATGAACGAACGTCTCTCCACATGCTCAGTTCTGAGAGATAAGTGTGTGTGAAAGCCGTACTTCACCTAGCTTGTTGGGAACACAAAATTTCTTTTCAGTTGCAAACTCCACTCCATATATATATATGATGAGGTTCTAGCTCCACCTCTGTTTTACAGTGAAAACTGTAGGAACTTCAAACCGGCACTAGAAAACAGACTGAGAAACTAGAGTAAAAGTTTCTCCTGAAACCAATTCCCTTGGTGCTAGATGAACGAACGTCCCACCACATGCTCAGTTTTGAGAGATATATGTGTGAATGCCGTGCTTCATCTATCTTGTTGGGAACACAATGCTTATTTTCAGTTGCAAACTCCACTCCATACATATATATGGGTAGTTACTAGCTCCAAATCTGTTTTACAGTGAAAACGGCAGGATCTTCAAACCGGCACTAGGAAACAGGCTGAGAAACCAGAGTAAAATTTTTTCTGCAAACAGTTACCTTGGTGGTAGGTGAACGAACGTCTCTCACATGCTCAGTTCTGAGAGATAAGTGTGTGTTAAAGCCGTCCTTCTCCTAGAATGTTGGGAAATCAAAGTTTATTTTCAGTTGCAAACACCAATCTATACATATATATGGGGAGGTACTATCTCCAACTCGGTTTTACAGTGAAACCTGCAGGAAATTCAAACCGGCACTAGGAAACAGACTGTGAAACCAGAGTAAAAGTTTCTACTACAACCCGTTCCCTTGGTGCTAAATAAACGAAGATGTCTCCACATGTTCATTTCTGAGAGATATGTGAGTGTGAAAGCCGTACTTCAACTAGCTTGTTGGGAAACAAAGTTTCATTTCAGTTGCAAACTCCACCCATTACGTATATATGGGGAGGTACAAGCTCCGACTAGATTTTACAGTGAAACCTGCAGGAACTTCCAACCGGCCCTAGGAATCAGACTGAGAAACCAGAGTAAATGTTTCCCCTGCAAACCGTTCCCTTTGGGCTAGGTGAACGAACGTCTCTCCACATGCTCAGTTCTGAGAGATAAGTGTGTGTGAAAGCCGTCCTTCACCTATCTTGTTGGGAACACAAAGATACGTTTCAGTTGCAATCCCCACTCCATACATATATAGGGGGAGGTGATTGCTAAAAATCTGTTTTACAGTGAAAACTGCAGGAACTTCAAACCGGCACTAGGAAACAGACTGAGAAACCATAGTAAAAGTTTCTCCTGCAACCCGTTCAGTTGGTGCTAGATGAACGAACGTCTCTCCACATGCTCAGTTCTGAGAGATAAGTGTGTGTGAAAGCCGTTCTTCACCTAGCTTTTTGGGAACACAACGTTTCTTTTCAGTTTCAAACTCCAGTCCATACATATATAGGGGGTTTCCAGCTCCAATTCGGTTTTACAGTGAATACTGCAGGAACTTCAAACCGGCAATAGGAAACAGACTTAGAAACCAGAGTAAAATTTTCTCCTGCATCCCGATCCCTCGGTGCTAGGTGAACGAACGTCTCTACACATGCTCAGTTCTGAGAGATAAGTGTGTGTGAAAGCCGTCCTTCAACTATCTTGTTGGGAACACTAAGGTTCTTTTCAGTTGCAAACTCCACTCCATACACATATATTTGGAGGTAATAGATCCAACTCGGTTTTACAGTGAAAACAGCAGGAACGTCAAACCGGGACTAGGAAACAGTCTGAGAAACCAGAGTAAAAGTTTCGCATGCAACCCGTTCCCTTGGTTCTTGATGAACGAACGTCTCTCCACATGCTCAGTTCTGAGAGATAATTATGTGTGAAAGCCGTCCTTCACCTAGCTTTTTGGGAACACAATGCTTATTTTCAGTTGCAAACTGCCCTATTTGCATATATAGGGGGAGGTACTTGATCCAACTCGGATTTACAGTGAAAATTGCAGGAACTTCAAACCGGCACTAGGAAACAGACTGGGAAACCAGAGTAAAAGTTTCTCCTGCAACCCGCTCCCTTGGTGCTAGGTGAACGAACGTCTCACCACATGCTCAGTTCTGAGAGATAAATGTGTGTGAAAGCCGTCCTTCACCTAGCTTGTTGGGAACACAAAGTTTCTTTTCTGTTGCAAACTCCACTCCATTCATATATAAGGGGAGGTACTAGCTCCAACTCGGTTTTACAGAGAAAACTGCAGGAACTTCAAACCGGCACTAGGAAACAGACTGAGAAACAAGAGAAAAGTTTCTCCTGCAACCCGTTCCCTTGGTGTTAGATGAACGAACATCTCTCCACAAACTTAGTTCTGAGAGTTAAGTGTGTATGAAAGCCGTCATTCACCTAGGTTGTTGGGAAAACAAAGTTTCTATTCAGTTGCATACTTCACTCAATACATATATATGGGTAGGTACTAGCTCCAACTCAGTTTTACAGTGAAAACTTCCGGAACATCAAACCGGCACTAGGAAACAGACTGAGAAACCAGAGTAAAAGTTTCTCCTGCAACCCGTTCCCTTAATGCTAGGTGATCGAACGTCTCTCCCCATGCTCATTTCTGAGAAATAAGTGTGTGTGAAAGCTGTCCTTCACCTTGTTTGTTGGGAACACAATGTGTCTTTTCAGTTACAAATTCCACTACATACATATATATGGGGAGGTAATAGCTCCAACTCGGTTTTACAGTGAAAACTGCAGGAACTTCAAACCGGCCCTCGTAAACAGACTCAGAAAACAGAGTAAAAATTTCTCCTGCAACCAGTTACCTTGGTGCTAGAGGAACGAACGTCTCTCCACATGCTCATTTCTGAGGTATATGTGTGTGTGAATGCCGTCATTCACCTAGCTTGTTGGGAAAACAAAGATTCTTTTCAGTTGCAAACTTCACTCCATACATATATGTGGGTAGGTACTAGCTCCAACTCAGTTTTACAGTGAAAACTGCAGGAACATCAAACAGGCACTAGGAAACAGACTGAGAAACCAGAGTAAAACTTTCTCCTGCAACCCGTTCCCTTGTTCTAGATGAACGAACGTCTCTCCACATCTCAGTTCTGAGAGAAAAATGTGTGTGAAAGACCTCCTTCAACTAGCTTGTTGGGAACACAAAGTTTCTTTTCAGTTGCAAACTCCACTCCATAAATATATGTGCGGTTGTACAAGCTCCAACACGGTTTTCCAGTGAAAACTGCAGGAATTTCAAACCGGCACTAGGAAACAGACTGAGAACCCAGTGTAAAACTTTCTCCTGCAAACCGTTCCCTTTGTGCTAGATGAACGAACGTCTGTCCACAAGCTTAGTTCTGAGAGAGAAGTGTGTGTGAAAGCCGTCCTTCAATTAGCTTGTTGGGAACATAAAGTTTCTTTTCAGTTGCTAATTCAACTACATACATATATACGGGGGGGGTACTAGCTCCAAATCTGTTGTACGGTGAAAACTGCAGGAACATTAAATCGGCACTAGGAAACAGACTGAGACCCCAGTGTTAAAATTTCTCCTGCAACCCGTTCCCTTGGTGCTAGATGAATGAAAGTCTCTCAACAAGCTTATTTCTGAGAGATATGTGTCTGTGAAAGCCGTCCTTCACATAGCTTGTTGGGAACACAAAGTTTCTTTTCAGTTGCAAACCCCAATCCATACATATATATGGGTAGGTACTAGATCCAACACGGTTTTACAGTGAAAACTGCAGGAACATCAAACCGGCACTAGGAAACAGACTGAGAAACCAGAGTAAAGTTTCTACTGCAACCCGTTCCCATTGTGCTAGATGAACGAACGTCTTTCCACATGGTATGTTCTGAGAGATAAGTGTGTGTGAAAGCCGTCCTTCACATAGCTTGTTGGGAACAATAAGTTTCTTTTCAGTTGCAAACCCCAATCCATACTTATACATGGGGAGGTACTAGCTCCAAATAGGTTTTACGGTGAAAACTGCAGGAACTTCTAACCGGCACTAGGAAACAGACTGAGAAACCAGATTAAAAGTTTCTCCTGCAACACATTCCATTGTTTCTAGATGAAAGAACGTCTCTCCACATGCTCATTTCAGAGTTATAAGTGTGTGTGAAAGCCGTCCTTCACCGAGCTTGTTGGGAAGACAAAGTTTCTTTTCAGTTGCAAAGTCCACTCCATACATATATAGGGGGAGGTATTAGATCCAACTCGGTTTCACAGTGAAAACTGCAGGAAATTAAAACCGGCACTAGGAAACAGACTGAGAAACCAGAGTAAAATTTCCCCTGCAAACCGTTCCCTTGGTGCTAGATGAACGAACTTCTCTCCACATGCTCAGTTCTGAGAGATAAGTCTGTGTGAAAGCCGTCTTTCACCTAGCTGTTTGGGAACACAAAGTTTCTTTTCAGTTGCAAACTCCACTCCATATATATATAAGGGGAGGTACTAGCTCCAACTCTGTTTTACACTGAAAACTGCAGGAACTTCAAACCGGCACTAGGAAACAGACTGAGAAACCAGTGTAAAAGTTTCTCCTGCAAGCCGTTCCCTTGGTGCTAGATGAACGAACGTCTCTCTACAAGCTTAGTTCTGAGATATATGTGTGTGTGAAAGCCGTTCTTCACATAGCTTGTTGGGAACACAAAGTTTCTTTTCAGTTGCAAACTCCACTCCATACATATATATGGGGAGGTAAAAGCTCCAACACGTTTTTACAGTGAAAAATGCAGGAACATCAAACCGGCATTAGGAAACAGACTGAGAAACTAGAGTAAAAGTTTCCCCTGCAACCCGTTCCGTTGTTCTAGATGAACGAACGTCTCTCCACATGGTCTGTTCTGAGAGATAAGTGTGTGTGAAAGCCCTCCTTCAACTAGCTTGTTGGGAACACAATGATTATTTTCAGTTGCAAACTCCTCTCCATACATATACATATGTAGGTACTAGCTCCAACACTGTTTTACAGTGAAAACTGCAGGAATATCAAACCGGCTTTAGGAAACAATTTTAGAAACCAGAGTAAAAGTTTCTCCTGCAAACTGTTCCCTTGTTGCTAGGTGAACGAACGTCTCTCCACATGCTCAGTTCTGAGTGATAAGTGTGTGTGAAAGCCGTCCTTCACCTAGCTTGTTGGGAACACAAAGTTTCTTTTCAGTTGCAAACTCCACTCCATACATATATATGGGGAGGTATTAGCTCCAACTAGCTTTTACAGTGAAATCTGCAGGAACTTCAAACCGTCACTAGGAAACAGACTGTGAAACCAGAGTAAAATTTTCCCTGCAACCCTCTCCCTTAGTGCTAGATGAACGAACGTATCTCTACATGCTCAGTTCTGGTAGATAATTGTGTGTGAAAGCCGTCCTTCACCTATCTTTTTGGGAACACAATGATTATTTTTAGTTGCACATTCCACTACATACATATATATAGGGAGGTAATAGCTTCAACTCGGTTTTACAGTGAAAACTGCAGGAACTTCAAACCGGCACTCGTAAACAGACTGAGAAACCAGAGTAAAAATTTCTCCTGCAACCCGTTACCTTGGTGCTAGATGAACGAATTCTCTCCACAAGCTTAGTTCTGAGATATAAGTGTGTGTGAAAGCCGTCCTTCTCCTAACATTTTGGGAACACAAAGTTTTGTTCAGTTGCACATTCCACTCCATACATATATATATATTGGTAGGTACTAGCTCCAACTCGGTTTTACAGTGAAAACTGCAGGAACATGAAACCGGCACTAGCAAACAGACTGAGAAACCAGAGTAAAAATTCGCCTGTAACTCGTTCCCTTTGTGCTAGGTGAAAGAATGTCTTTCCACGTGCTCAGTTCAGAGAGATAAGTGTGTGTGAAGCAGCCCATCACCTAGCTGGTTGGGAACACAAAGTTTCTTTTCAGTTGCAAACTCCATTCCATACATATATATGGGTAGGTACTAGCTCAAACTCTGTTTTCCAGGGATAAATGCAGGAACTTCAAACCGGCACGAGGAAACAGACTGAGAAACCAGAGTAAAAGTTTTTCCTGCAAACCGCTCCCTTGGTGCTAGATGAACGAACGTCTCTCCACAAGCTTATTTCTGAAATATAAGTGTGTGTGAATGCCGTCCTTCAACTAGCTTGTTGGTAACGCAATGTTTATTTTCAGTTGCAAACTCCATTCCATACATATATAGGGGGAGGTACTAGCTCCAACTCGGTTATACAGTGAAAAGTGCAGGAAATTCAAACCGGAACTAGGAAACAGTCTGAGAAACCATAGAAAAGTTTCTCCTGCAAACATTTCCCTTGGTGCTAGGTGAACGAACGTCCCTCCACATGCTCAGTTCTGAGAGATAAGTGTGTGTGAAAGCCGTATTTCACCTAGGTTGTTGGGAATACAAAGTTACTTTTCAGTTGCAAACTCCTCTACATACATATATATGGGGGGTTACTTGCTCCAACTCTGTTGTACGGTGAAAAATGCAGGAACATCAAATCGGCACTAGGAAACAGACTGAGAACCCAGAGTAAAAGTTTCTCCTGCAACCCGTTCCCTTGGTGCTAGATGAACGAAATTCTCTCAACAAGCTTATTTCTGAGAGATATGTGTGTGTGAAAGCCGCCCTTCACCTAGCTTGTTGGGAACTCAAAGTTTCTTTTCAGTTGCAAACTCCACTCCATACATATATATGGGGAGGTACTAGCTCCAAATCTGTTTTACAGTGAAAACTGCAGGAACATCAAAACGGCACTAAGAAAAAGACTGAGAAACCAGAGTAAAGTTTCAACTGCAACCCGTTCCCTTTGTTCTAGATGAACGAACGTCTCTCCACATGGTATGTTCTGAGAGATAATTGTGTGTGAAAGCCGTCCTTCACCTAGCTTGTTGGGAACACAAAGTTTCTTTTCAGTTGCAATCTCCACTCCATACATATATATGGGGAGGTACTAGCTCAAAGTCTGTTTTACAGTGAAAACTGCAGGAACTTCAAACCGGCACTAGGAAACAGACTGAGAAACCAGAGTAAATGTTCCTACTGCAACTCGCTCCCTTGGTGCTAGATGAACGAACGTCTCTCCATATGCTCAGTTCTGCGAGATAAGTGTGTGTGAAAGCCGTCTTCACCTAGATTTTTGGGAACACAAAGTTTCTTTTCAGTTGCAAACCCCACTCCTTATATATATATGGGGAACTACTAGCTCCAACTCGGTTTTAGAGTGAAAACTGCGGAAACATCAAACCGGCACTAGGAAACAGACTGAAAAACCAGAGTAAAAATTTCGCCTGTATCCTACTCCCTTTGTGGTAGATGAAAGAACGTCTCTTCACGTGCTCAGTTTTGAGAGATAAGTGTGTGTGAAAGCCGTCCTTCACCTAGCATGTTGGGAACACAAAGTTTCTTTTCAGTTGCAAACTCCACTCCATACATATATATGGGGAGGTACTAGCTCCAACTCGGGTTTACAGTGAAAATTGCAGGAACATCAAACCGGCGCTAGGAAACAGACTGAGAATCCAGAGAAATAGTTTCTCCTGCAACCCGTTCCCTTGGTGCTCGATGAACGTACGTCTCTCCACATGCTCAGTTCTGAGAGATAAGTGTGAGTGAAAGCCGTCCTTCACCTAGCTTGTTGGGAACACAATGTTTCTTTTCAGTTGCAAACAACATTCCATACCTATATAGGGGGAGGTATTAGATCCAACTCGATTTTACAGAGAAAACTGCTGGAAATTCAAACCGGGACGATGAAACAGACTGAGAAACCAGTGTAAAAGTTTCTCCTGCAAACCGTTCCCTTGGTGCTAGATGAACGAAAGTCTCTCCACAAGCTTAGTTCTCAGAGAGAATTGTGTGTGGAAGCCGTCCTTCAATTAGCTTGTTGGGAACACAAAGTTTCTTTTCAGTTGCAAACTCCACTCCATACATATATATGGGGAGGTACTAGCTCCAACTCGGTTTTACAGTGAAATCTGCAGGAATTTCAAACCGGCACTAGGAAACAAACTGAGAAACCAGAGTAAAATTTTCTCCTGCAACCCTCTCCCTTAGTGCTAGATGAACGAACGTATCTCCACATGCTCAGTTCTGGTAGATAATTGTGTGTGAAAGCCGTCCTTCACCTATCTTGTTGGGAACACAATGTTTATTTTCATGTGCAAAATCCTCTCCATATATATATATGGGTAGGTACTAGCTCCAACTCTGTTTTACAGTGAAAACTGCAGGAACATTAAACCGGCTCTAGGAAACAGTCTGAGAAACCAGAGTAAAAGTTTATCCTGCACCCGTTCCCTTTGTGCTAGATGAACCAATGTCTCACCACATGCTCAGTTCTGATAGTTAATTGTCTGTGAAAGCCGTCCTTCACTTATCTTGTTGGTAACACAATGTTTATTTTCAGTTGCCAACTCCACTCCTTACATATATAGCGGTAGGTACTAGCTCCAACTCGGTTTTACAGTGAAAACTGCAGGAAATTCAAACCGGCTCTAGGAAACAGACTGAGAAACCAGAGTAAATGTTCCTACTGCAACTCTCTCCCTTGGTGCTAGATGAACGAACGTCTCTCCACATGCTCAGTTCTGAGAGATATTTGTGTGTGAAAGCCGTCCTTCACCTAGCTTGTTGGGAACACAAAGTTCCTTTTCAGTTGCAAACTCCACTCCATACATATATATGGGGAGGTACTAGCTCAAAGTCGGTTTTACAGTGAAATCTGCAGGAATTTCAAACCGGCACTAGGAAACAAACTGAGAAACCAGAGTAAAATTTTCTCCTGCAACCCTCTCCCTTAGTGCTAGATGAACGAACGTATCTCCACATGCTCAGTTCTGGTAGATAATTGTGTGTGAAAGCCGTCCTTCACCTATCTTGTTGGGAACACAATGTTTATTTTCATGTGCAAAATCCTCTCCATATATATATATGGGTAGGTACTAGCTCCAACTCTGTTTTACAGTGAAAACTGCAGGAACATAAAACCGGCTCTAGGAAACAGTCTGAGAAACCAGAGTAAAAGTTTATCCTGCACCCGTTCCCTTTGTGCTAGATGAACCAATGTCTCACCACATGCTCAGTTCTGATAGTTAATTGTCTGTGAAAGCCGTCCTTCACTTATCTTGTTGGTAACACAATGTTTATTTTCAGTTGCCAACTCCACTCCTTACATATATAGCGGTAGGTACTAGCTCCAACTCGGTTTTACAGTGAAAACTGCAGGAAATTCAAACCGGCTCTAGGAAACAGACTGAGAAACCAGAGTAAATGTTCCTACTGTAACTCTCTCCCTTGGTGCTAGATGAACGAACGTCTCTCCACATGCTCAGTTCTGAGAGATATTTGTGTGTGAAAGCCGTCCTTCACCTAGCTTGTTGGGAACACAAAGTTCCTTTTCAGTTGCAAACTCCACTCCATACATATATATGGGGAGGTACTAGCTCAAAGTCGGTTTCACAGTGAAAACTGCAGGAACTTCAAACCGGCACTAGGAAACAGACTGAGAAACCAGAGTAAATGTTCCTACTGCAACTCTCTCCCTTGGTGCTAGATGAACGAACGTCTCTCCACATGCTCAGTTCTGAGAGATAAGTGTGTGTGAAAGCCGTCCTTCACCTAGCTTGTTGGGAAAACAATGTTTCTTTTCAGTTGCAAACAACATTCCATAACTATATAGGGGGAGGTATTAGATCCAACTCGGTTTTACAGTGAAAACTGCAGGAAATTCAAACCGGGACGATGAAACAGACTGTGAAACCAGTGTAAAAGTTTCTCCTGCAAACCGTTCCCTTGGTTCTAGATGAACGAACGTCTCTCCACAAGCTTAGTTCTCAGAGATACGTGTGTGTGAAAGCCGTACTTCACATATCTTGTTGGGAAAACAAAGTTTCTTTTCAGTTGCAAACTCCACTCCATACATATATATGGGGAGGTACAAGCTCCAAATCGGTTTTACCGTGAAAACTGCAGGAACATCAAACCGGCACTAGGAAACAGACTGAGAATCCAGAGTAATAGTTTCCCCTGCAACCCGTTCCCTTTGTGCTAGATGAACGAACGTCTCTCCACATGGTATGTTCTCAGAGATAAGTGTGTGTGAAAGGCGTCCTTCACCTAGCTTGTTGGGAACACAAAGTTTCTTTTCAGTTGCAAACTCCACTCCCTACCTATATATGGGGAGGTACTAGATCCAACTCGGTTTTACAGAGAAAACTGCTGGAAATTCAAACCGGGACGATGAAACAGACTGAGAAACCAGTGTAAAAGTTTCTCCTGCAAACCGTTCCCTTGGTGCTAGATGAACGAAAGTCTCTCCACAAGCTTAGTTCTCAGAGAGAATTGTGTGTGGAAGCCGTCCTTCAATTAGCTTGTTGGGAACACAAAGTTTCTTTTCAGTTGCAAACTCCACTCCATACATATATATGGGGAGGTACTAGCTCCAACTCGGTTTTACAGTGAAATCTGCAGGAATTTCAAACCGGCACTAGGAAACAAACTGAGAAACCAGAGTAAAATTTTCTCCTGCAACCCTCTCCCTTAGTGCTAGATGAACGAACGTATCTCCACATGCTCAGTTCTGGTAGATAATTGTGTGTGAAAGCCGTCCTTCACCTATCTTGTTGGGAACACAATGTTTATTTTCATGTGCAAAATCCTCTCCATATATATATATGGGTAGGTACTAGCTCCAACTCTGTTTTACAGTGAAAACTGCAGGAACATAAAACCGGCTCTAGGAAACAGTCTGAGAAACCAGAGTAAAAGTTTATCCTGCACCCGTTCCCTTTGTGCTAGATGAACCAATGTCTCACCACATGCTCAGTTCTGATAGTTAATTGTCTGTGAAAGCCGTCCTTCACTTATCTTGTTGGTAACACAATGTTTATTTTCAGTTGCCAACTCCACTCCTTACATATATAGCGGTAGGTACTAGCTCCAACTCGGTTTTACAGTGAAAACTGCAGGAAATTCAAACCGGCTCTAGGAAACAGACTGAGAAACCAGAGTAAATGTTCCTACTGCAACTCTCT
This sequence comes from Camelus bactrianus, assembly GCF_048773025.1. Lineage (NCBI taxonomy): Eukaryota > Metazoa > Chordata > Mammalia > Artiodactyla > Camelidae > Camelus > Camelus bactrianus. Next base: position 92,490,035 of record NC_133546.1, read on the forward strand.
CCCTTGGTGCTAGATGAACGAACGTCTCTCCACATGCTCAGTTCTGAGAGATATTTGTGTGTGAAAGCCGTCCTTCACCTAGCTTGTTGGGAACACAAAGTTCCTTTTCAGTTGCAAACTCCACTCCATACATATATATGGGGAGGTACTAGCTCAAAGTCGGTTTTACAGTGAAATCTGCAGGAATTTCAAACCGGCACTAGGAAACAAACTGAGAAACCAGAGTAAAATTTTCTCCTGCAACCCTCTCCCTTAGTGCTAGATGAACGAACGTATCTCCACATGCTCAGTTCTGGTAGATAATTGTGTGTGAAAGCCGTCCTTCACCTATCTTGTTGGGAACACAATGTTTATTTTCATGTGCAAAATCCTCTCCATATATATATATGGGTAGGTACTAGCTCCAACTCTGTTTTACAGTGAAAACTGCAGGAACATAAAACCGGCTCTAGGAAACAGTCTGAGAAACCAGAGTAAAAGTTTATCCTGCACCCGTTCCCTTTGTGCTAGATGAACCAATGTCTCACCACATGCTCAGTTCTGATAGTTAATTGTCTGTGAAAGCCGTACTTCACTTATCTTGTTGGTAACACAATGTTTATTTTCAGTTGCCAACTCCACTCCTTACATATATAGCGGTAGGTACTAGCTCCAACTCGGTTTTACAGTGAAAACTGCAGGAAATTCAAACCGGCTCTAGGAAACAGACTGAGAAACCAGAGTAAATGTTCCTACTGTAACTCTCTCCCTTGGTGCTAGATGAACGAACGTCTCTCCACATGCTCAGTTCTGAGAGATATTTGTGTGTGAAAGCCGTCCTTCACCTAGCTTGTTGGGAACACAAAGTTCCTTTTCAGTTGCAAACTCCACTCCATACATATATATGGGGAGGTACTAGCTCAAAGTCGGTTTCACAGTGAAAACTGCAGGAACTTCAAACCGGCACTAGGAAACAGACTGAGAAACCAGAGTAAATGTTCCTACTGCAACTCTCTCCCTTGGTGCTAGATGAACGAACGTCTCTCCACATGCTCAGTTCTGAGAGATAAGTGTGTGTGAAAGCCGACCTTCACCTAGCTTGTTGGGAAAACAATGTTTCTTTTCAGTTGCAAACAACATTCCATAACTATATAGGGGGAGGTATTAGATCCAACTCGGTTTTACAGTGAAAACTGCAGGAAATTCAAACCGGGACGATGAAACAGACTGTGAAACCAGTGTAAAAGTTTCTCCTGCAAACCGTTCCCTTGGTTCTAGATGAACGAACGTCTCTCCACAAGCTTAGTTCTCAGAGATACGTGTGTGTGAAAGCCGTACTTCACATATCTTGTTGGGAAAACAAAGTTTCTTTTCAGTTGCAAACTCCACTCCATACATATATATGGGGAGGTACAAGCTCCAAATAGGTTTTACCGTGAAAACTGCAGGAACATCAAACCGGCACTAGGAAACAGACTGAGAATCCAGAGTAATAGTTTCCCCTGCAACCCGTTCCCTTTGTGCTAGATGAACGAACGTCTCTCCACATGGTATGTTCTCAGAGATAAGTGTGTGTGAAAGGCGTCCTTCACCTAGCTTGTTGGGAACACAAAGTTTCTTTTCAGTTGCAAACTCCACTCCCTACATATATATGGGGAGGTACTAGATCCAACTCGGTTTTACAGAGAAAACTGCTGGAAATTCAAACCGGGACGATGAAACAGACTGAGAAACCAGTGTAAAAGTTTCTCCTGCAAACCGTTCCCTTGGTGCTAGATGAACGAAAGTCTCTCCACAAGCTTAGTTCTCAGAGAGAATTGTGTGTGGAAGCCGTCCTTCAATTAGCTTGTTGGGAACACAAAGTTTCTTTTCAGTTGCAAACTCCACTCCATACATATATATGGGGAGGTACTAGCTCCAAATCGGTTTTACAGTGAAATCTGCAGGAATTTCAAACCGGCACTAGGAAACAAACTGAGAAACCAGAGTAAAATTTTCTCCTGCAACCCTCTCCCTTAGTGCTAGATGAACGAACGTATCTCCACATGCTCAGTTCTGGTAGATAATTGTGTGTGAAAGCCGTCCTTCACCTATCTTGTTGGGAACACAATGTTTATTTTCATGTGCAAAATCCTCTCCATATATATATATGGGTAGGTACTAGCTCCAACTCTGTTTTACAGTGAAAACTGCAGGAACATAAAACCGGCTCTAGGAAACAGTCTGAGAAACCAGAGTAAAAGTTTATCCTGCACCCGTTCCCTTTGTGCTAGATGAACCAATGTCTCACCACATGCTCAGTTCTGATAGTTAATTGTCTGTGAAAGCCGTCCTTCACTTATCTTGTTGGTAACACAATGTTTATTTTCAGTTGCCAACTCCACTCCTTACATATATAGCGGTAGGTACTAGCTCCAACTCGGTTTTACAGTGAAAACTGCAGGAAATTCAAACCGGCTCTAGGAAACAGACTGAGAAACCAGAGTAAATGTTCCTACTGCAACTCTCTCCCTTGGTGCTAGATGAACGAACGTCTCTCCACATGCTCAGTTCTGAGAGATATTTGTGTGTGAAAGCCGTCCTTCACCTAGCTTGTTGGGAACACAAAGTTCCTTTTCAGTTGCAAACTCCACTCCATACATATATATGGGGAGGTACTAGCTCAAAGTCGGTTTTACAGTGAAATCTGCAGGAATTTCAAACCGGCACTAGGAAACAAACTGAGAAACCAGAGTAAAATTTTCTCCTGCAACCCTCTCCCTTAGTGCTAGATGAACGAACGTCTCTCCACATGCTCAGTTCTGGTAGATAATTGTGTGTGAAAGCCGTCCTTCACCTATCTTGTTGGGAACACAATGTTTATTTTCATGTGCAAAATCCTCTCCATATATATATATGGGTAGGTACTAGCTCCAACTCTGTTTTACAGTGAAAACTGCAGGAACATAAAACCGGCTCTAGGAAACAGTCTGAGAAACCAGAGTAAAAGTTTATCCTGCACCCGTTCCCTTTGTGCTAGATGAACCAATGTCTCACCACATGCTCAGTTCTGATAGTTAATTGTCTGTGAAAGCCGTCCTTCACTTATCTTGTTGGTAACACAATGTTTATTTTCAGTTGCCAACTCCACTCCTTACATATATAGCGGTAGGTACTAGCTCCAACTCGGTTTTACAGTGAAAACTGCAGGAAATTCAAACCGGCTCTAGGAAACAGACTGAGAAACCAGAGTAAATGTTCCTACTGTAACTCTCTCCCTTGGTGCTAGATGAACGAACGTCTCTCCACATGCTCAGTTCTGAGAGATATTTGTGTGTGAAAGCCGTCCTTCACCTAGCTTGTTGGGAACACAAAGTTCCTTTTCAGTTGCAAACTCCACTCCATACATATATATGGGGAGGTACTAGCTCAAAGTCGGTTTCACAGTGAAAACTGCAGGAACTTCAAACCGGCACTAGGAAACAGACTGAGAAACCAGAGTAAATGTTCCTACTGCAACTCTCTCCCTTGGTGCTAGATGAACGAACGTCTCTCCACATGCTCAGTTCTGAGAGATAAGTGTGTGTGAAAGCCGTCCTTCACCTAGCTTGTTGGGAAAACAATGTTTCTTTTCAGTTGCAAACAACATTCCATAACTATATAGGGGGAGGTATTAGATCCAACTCGGTTTTACAGTGAAAACTGCAGGAAATTCAAACCGGGACGATGAAACAGACTGTGAAACCAGTGTAAAAGTTTCTCCTGCAAACCGTTCCCTTGGTTCTAGATGAACGAACGTCTCTCCACAAGCTTAGTTCTCAGAGATACGTGTGTGTGAAAGCCGTACTTCACATATCTTGTTGGGAAAACAAAGTTTCTTTTCAGTTGCAAACTCCACTCCATACATATATATGGGGAGGTACAAGCTCCAAATCGGTTTTACCGTGAAAACTGCAGGAACATCAAACCGGCACTAGGAAACAGACTGAGAATCCAGAGTAATAGTTTCCCCTGCAACCCGTTCCCTTTGTGCTAGATGAACGAACGTCTCTCCACATGGTATGTTCTCAGAGATAAGTGTGTGTGAAAGGCGTCCTTCACCTAGCTTGTTGGGAACACAAAGTTTCTTTTCAGTTGCAAACTCCACTCCCTACATATATATGGGGAGGTACTAGCTCCAACTCGGTTTTACAGTGAAAACTGCAGGAACTTCAAACCGGCACTAGGAAACAGACTGAGAAACCAGAGTAAAAGTTTCTCCTGCAACCCGCTCCCTTGGTGCTAGATGAACGAACGTCTGTGCAGAAGCTTAGTTCTGAGATATAAATGTGTGTGAAAGCCGTCATTCACCTAGCTTGTTGGGAACACAAAGTTTCTTTTCAGTTGCAAACTCCACTCCATACATATATATGGGGAGGTTCTAGCTCCAACTAGGTTTTACAGTGAAATCTGCAGGAATTTCAAACCGGCACTAGGAAACAGACTGAGAAACCAGAGTAAAATTTTCTCCTGCAACCCTCTCCCTTAGTGCTAGATGAACGAACGTATCTCCACATGCTCAGTTCTGGTAGATAATTGTGTGTGAAAGCCGTCCTTCACCTATCATGTTGGTAACACATTGTTTATGTTCAGGTGCAAACTCCTCTCCATATATATATATGGGTAGGTACTAGCTCCAACTCTTTTTTACATGAAAACTGCAGGAACATAAAACCGGCTCTAGGAAACAGTCTGAGAAACCAGAGTAAAAGTTTATCCTGCAACCCATTCCCTTTGTGCTAGATGAACCAAAGTCTCACCACATGCTCAGTTCTGATAGTTAATTGTTTTTGAAAGCCGTCCTTCACTTATCTTGTTGGTAACACAATGTTTATTTTCAGTTGCAAACTCCACTCCTTACATATATAGTGGTAGGTACTAGCTCCAACTCGGTTTTACAGTGAAAACTGCAGGAAATTCAAACCGGAACTAGGAATCAGACTGAGAAACCAGAGTAAAAGTTTCTCCTGCAACCCTTTCCCTTGGTGCTAGATGAACGAACGTCTCTCCACATGCTCAGTTCTGAGAGATAAGTGTGTGTGAAAGCCGTCCTTCACCAAGCTTGTTGGGAACACAAAGTTCCTTTTCAGTTGCAAACTCCACTCCATACATATATATGGGGAGGTACTAGCTCCAACTCGGTTTTACAGTGAAAACTGGAGGAAATTGAAACCGGAACTAGGAAACAGACTGAGAAACCAGAGTAAAAGTTTCTCCTGCAAACAGTTCCCTTGGTGCTAGGTGAACGAACGTCTCTCCACATGCTCAGTTCTGAGAGATAAGTGTGTGTGAAGGCCGTATTTCACCTAGTTTTTTGGGAATACAAAGTTTCTTTTCAGTTGCAAACTCCACTACATACATATATATGGCGGGGTACTAGCTCCAACTCGGTTGTACGGTGAAAAATACAGGAACATCAAACCGGCACTAGGAAACAGACAGAGAACCCAGAGTAAAAGTTTCTCCTGCAACCCGTTCCCTTGGTGCTAGATGAACGAACGTCTCTCCACATGCTCAGTTCTGAGAGATAAGTGTGTGTGAAAGCCGTTCTTCACCTGGCTTGTTGGGAACACAATGTTTCTTTTCAGTTGCAAACTCCACTGCATACATATATATGGGTAGGTACTAGCTCCAACTCGGTTTTACAGTGAAAACTGCAGGAACATCAAACCAGCACTAGGAAACAGCCTGAGAAACCAGAGTAAAATTTTCTCCTGCAAACCGTTCCCTTGGTGCTCGATGAACGAAGGTCTCTCCACATGCTCAGTTATGAGAGATAAGTGTGTGTGAAAGCCGTCCTTCACCTAGCTTGTTGGGAACACATAGTTTCTTTTCAGTTGCGAACTCCACACCATACATATATATGGGGAGGTAATAGCTCCAATTCGGTTTTACAGTGAAAACTGCAGGAACATCATACCGGCACTAGGAAACAGACTGAGAACCCAGAGTAAAATTTTCTCCTGCAACCCGTTCCCTATGTGATAAATGAACGAACGTCTCTCCACATGGTCTGTTCTGAGAGATAAGTGTGTGTGAAAGCCGTCCTTCAACTAGGTTGTTGGGAACACAAAGTTTCTTTTCAGTTGCAAAATCCTCTCCATACATATATATGGGGAGGTACTATCTCCAACTCGGTTTTACAGTGAAATCTGCAGGAAATTGAAACCGGAACTAGGAAACAGACTGAGAAACCAGAGTAAAAGATTCTCCTGCAACCCGCTCCCTTGGTGCTAGATGAACGAACGTCTCTCCACAAGCTTAGTTCTGAGAGATAAGTGTGTGTGAAAGCCGTCCTTCACCTAGCTTGTTGGGAAAACAATGTTTCTTTTCAGTTGCAAACTCCACTCCATACATATATATGGGGAGGTACTAGCTCCAACTAAGTTTTACAGTGAAAACTGCAGGAACTTCAAACCGGCACTAGGAAACACACTGAGAAACCAGGGTAAATTTTTCTCCTGCATCCCGTTCCCTTTTTGCTAGATGAACGAACGTATCTCCACATGCTCAGCTCTGGTAGATAATTGTGTGTGAAAGCCGTACTTCACCTAACTTGTTGGGAACACAATGTTTATTTTCAGTTGCAAACTCCTCTCCGTACATATAAATGGGTAGGTACTAGTTCTAACTCTGTTTTACAGTGAAAACAGCAGGAACATAAAACCGGCTCTAGGAAACATTCTGAGAAACCAGAGTAAAAGTTTAACCTGCAACCCTTTCCCTTTGTGCTAGATGAACGAAAGTCTCTCCACATGCTCAGTTCAGATAGTTAATTGTGTGTGAAAGAGGTCCTTCACCTATGTTGTTGGTAACACAATGTTTATTTTAATTTGCAAACTCCTCTCCATACATATATATGGGGAGGTACTAGCTCCAAATCGGTTTGTAAAGTGAAAACTGCAGGAAATTGAAACCGGAACTAGGAAACAGACTGAGAAACCAGAGTAAAAGTTTCTCCTGCAAACAGTTCCCTTGGTGCTAGGTGAACGAACGTCTCTCCACATGCTCAGTTCTGAGAGGTAAGTGTGTGTGAAAGCCGTATTTCACCTAGTTTTTTGGGAATACAAAGTTTCTTTTCAGTTGCAAACCCCACTACGTACATATATATGGCGGGGTACTAGCTCCAACTCGGTTGTACGGTGAAAAATGCAGGATCATCAAACCAGCACTAGAAAACAGCCTGAGAAACCAGAGTAAAATTTTCTCCTGCAAACCGTTCCCTTGGTGCTCGATGAACGAAGGTCTCTCCACATGCTCAGTTCTGAGAGATAAGTGTGTGTGAAAGCCGTCCTTCACCTAGCTTGTTGGGAACACATAGTTTCTTTTCAGTTGCGAACTCCACACCATACATATATATGGGGAGGTAATAGCTCCAATTCGGTTTTACAGTGAAAACTGCAGGAACATCAAACCGGCACTAGGAAACAGACTGAGAAACCAGAGTAAAAGTTTCTCCTGCAACCCGTTCCCTTTGTGATAAATGAACGAACGTCTCTCCACATGGTCTGTTCTGAGAGATAAGTGTGTGTGAAAGCCGTCCTTCAACTAGCTTGTTGGGAACACAATGTTTCTTTTCAGTTGCAAACTCCACTCCATACATATATATGGGTAGGTACTAGCTACAACTCGTTTTTACAGTGAAAACTGCAGGAACATCAAACCAGCACTAGGAAACAGACTGAGAATCCAGAGTAAAAGTTTCTCCTGCATACCGTTCCCTTGGTGCTCGATGAACGAACATCTCTCCACATGCTCACTTCTGAGAGATAAATGTGTGTGAAAGCCGTCCTTCACCTAGCTTGTTGGTAACACAATGTTTCTTTTCAGTTGCAAACTCCACTCCATACATATATATGGGGAGGTACTAGCTCCAACTAAATTTTAGAGTGAAAACTGCAGGAACTTCAAAACGGCACTGGGAAACATACTGAGAAACCAGAGTAAAATTTTCTCCTGCCACCCGCTCCCTTGTTCCTAGATGAACGAACGTCTCTGCAGAAGCTTAGTTCTGAGATATAAGTGTGTGTGAAATCCGTACATCACCTAGCTTGTTGGGTACACAAAGTTTCTTTTCAGTTGGAAACTCCACTCCATACATATATATGGGTATGTACTAGATCAAACTCGGTTTTACAGTGAAAACTGCAGGAACAGCAAACCGGCACTAGGAAAAAATCTAAGTAACCAGTGTAAAAGTTTCTCCTGCAGCCCGTTCCCTTGGTGCTAAATGAACTAACGTCTCTCCACAAGCTTAGTTCTGAAAGATAAGTGTGTGTGAAAGCCGTCCTTCAATTAGCTTTTTGGGAACACAAAGTTTCATTTCAGTTGCAAACTCCACTCCATACATATATATGGCGGGGTACTAGCTCCAACTCAGTTGTACGGTGAAAAATGCAGGAACATCAAACCGGCACTAGGAAAAAGAAAGAGAACCCAGAGTAAAAGTTTCTCCTGCAACCCGTTCCCTTGGTGCTAGATGAACGAACGTCTCTCCACATGCTCAGTTCTGAGAGATAAGTGTGTGTGAAAGCCGTCCTTCACCTAGCTTGTTGGGAACACAAAGTTTCTTTTCAGTTACAAACTCCACTCCATACATATATAAGGGGAGGTACTAGCTCCAACACGATTTTACAGTGAAAACTGCAGGAACATCAAAACGGCACTAGGAAACAGAGTGAGAAACCAGTGTAAATGCTTCTCCTGAAAACCGTTCCCTTTGTGGTAGATGAACGAACGTCTCTCCACATGCTTATTTCTGAGAGATTAGTGTGTGTGAAAGCCGTGCTTCACCTAGCTTGTTGGGAACACAAAGTTTCTTTTCAGTTGCAAACACCACTCCCTACATATATATGGGGAGGTACTAGCTCCAACTCGGTTTTACCGTGAAAACTGCAGGAACATCAAACCGGCACTAGGAAACAGACTGAGAATCCAGAGTAATAGTTTCTCCTGCAACCCGTTCCCTTTGTGTTAGATGAACGAACGTCTCTCCACATGGTCTGTTCTCAGAGATAAGTGTGTGTGAAAGGCGTCCTTCACCTAGCTTGTTGGGAACACAAAGTTTCTTTTCAGTTGCAAACTCCACTCCCTACATATATATGGGGAGGTACTAGCTCCAACTCGGTTTTACAGTGAAAACTGCAGGAACTTCAAACCGGCACTAGGAAACAGACTGAGAAACCAGAGTAAAAGTTTCTCCTGCAACCCGCTCCCTTGGTGCTAGATGAACGAACGTCTGTGCAGAAGCTTAGTTCTGAGATATAAATGTGTGTGAAAGCCGTCATTCACCTAGCTTGTTGGGAACACAAAGTTTCTTTTCAGTTGCAAACTCCACTCCATACATATATATGGGGAGGTACTAGCTCCAACTAGGTTTTACAGTGAAATCTGCAGGAATTTCAAACAGGCACTAGAAAACAGACTGAGAAACCAGAGTAAAATTTTCTCCTGCAACCCTCTCACTTAGTGCTAGATGAACGAACGTATCTCCACATGCTCTGTTCTGGTAGATAATTGTGTGTGAAAGCCGTCCTTCACCTATCATGTTGGTAACACATTGTTTATGTTCAGGTGCAAACTCCTCTCCATATATATTTATGGGTAGGTACTAGCTCCAACTCTTTTTTACATGAAAACTGCAGGAACATAAAACCGGTTCTAGGAAACAGTCTGAGAAACCAGAGTAAAAGTTTATCCTGCAACCCATTCCCTTTGTGCTAGATGAACCAAAGTCTCACCACATGCTCAGTTCTGATAGTTAATTGTTTGTGAAAGCCGTCCTTCAGTTATCTTGTTGGTAACACAATGTTTATTTTCAGTTGCAAACTCCACTCCTTACATATATAGTGGTAGGTACTAGCTCCAACTCGGTTTTACAGTGAAAACTGCAGGAAATTCAAACCGGAACTAGGAAACAGACTGAGATCCCAGAGTAAAAGTTTCTCCTGCAACCCTTTCCCTTGGTGCTAGATGAACGAACGTCTCTCCACATGCTCAGTTCTGAGAGATAAATGTGTGTGAAAGCCGTCCTTCACCAAGCTTGTTGGGAACACAAAGTTCCTTTTCAGTTGCAAACTCCACTCCATACATATATATGGGGAGGTACTAGCTCCAACTAGGTTTTACAGTGAAATCTGAAGGAATTTCAAACCGGCACTAGGAAACAGACTGAGAAACCAGAGTAAAATTTTCTCCTGCAACCCTCTCCATTAGTGCTAGATGAACGAACGTATCTCCACATGCTCAGTTCTGGTAGATAATTGTGTGTGAAAGCCGTCCTTCACCTATCATGTTGGTAACACATTGTTTATGTTCAGGTGCAAACTCGTCTCCATATATATATATGGGTAGGTACTAGCTCTAACTCTGTTTTACAGTGAAAACAGCAGGAACATCAAACCAGCACTAGGAAACAGCCTGAGAAACCAGAGTAAAATTTTCTCCTGCAAACCGTTCCCTTGGTGCTGGATGAACGAAGGTCTCTCCACATGCTAAGTTCTGAGAGATAAGTGTGTGTGAAAGCCGTCCTTCACCTAGCTTGTTGGGAACACATAGTTTCTTTTCAGTGGCGAACTCCACACCATACATATATATGGGGAGGTAATAGCTCCAATTCGGTTTTACAGTGAAAACTGCAGGAACATCAAACCGGCACTAGGAAACAGACTGAGAAACCAGAGTAAAATTTTCTCCTGCAACCCGTTCCCTTTGTGATAAATGAACGAACGTCTCTCCATATGGTCTGTTCTGAGAGATAAGTGTTTGTGAAAGCCGTTCTTCAACTAGCTTGTTGGGAACACAAAGTTTCTTTTCAGTTGCAAAATCCTCTCCATACATATATATGGGGAGGTATAAGCTCCAACTCGGTTTTACAGTGAAACCTGCAGGAAATTGAAACCGGAACTAGGAAACAGACTGAGAAACCAGTGTAAAAGTTTCTCCTGCAACCCGCTCCCTTGGTGCTAGATGAACGAACGTCTCTCCACAAGCTTAGTTCTGAGAGATAAGTGTGTGTGAAAGCCGTCCTTCACCTAGCTTGTTGGGAACACAATGTTTCTTTTCAGTTGCAAACTCCACTCCATACATATATATGGGTAGGTACTAGCTACAACTCTTTTTTACAGTGAAAACTGCAGGAACATCAAACCAGCACTAGGAAACAGACTGAGAAACCAGAGTAAAAGTTTCTCCTGCAAACCGTTCCCTTGATGCTCGATGAACGAACATCTCTCCACATGCTCAGTTCTGAGAGATAAGTGTGTGTGAAAGCCGTCCTTCACCTAGCTTGTTGGGAACACAAAGTTTCTTTTCAGTTGCAAACTCCACTCCATACATATATATGGGGAGGTACTAGCTCCAAATAAGTTTTACAGTGAAAACTGCAGGAACTTCAAACCGGCACTAGGAAACAGACTGAGAAACCAGAGTAAAATTTTCTCCTGCAACCCGTTCCATTTTTGCTAGATGAACGAACGTATCTCCACATGCTCAGCTCTGGTAGATAATTGTGTGTGAAAGCCGTACTTCACCTAACTTGTTGGGAACACAATGTTTATTTTCAGTTGCAAACTCCTCTCCGTACATATAAATTGGTAGGTACTAGCTCTAACTCTGTTTTACAGTGAAAACAGCAGGAACATAAACCCGGCTCTAGGAAACATTCTGAGAAACCAGAGTAAAAATTTAACCTGCAACCCGTTCCCTTTGTGCTAGATGAACGAAAGTCTCTCCACATGCTCAGTTCAGATAGTTAATTGTGTGTGAAAGTGGTCCTTCACCTATGTTGTTGGTAACACAATGTTTATTTTAATTTGCAAACACCTCTCCTTACATATATATGGGGAGGTACTAGCTCCAACTCGGTTTTACAGTGAAAACTGCAGGAAATTGAAACCGGAACTAGGAAACAGACTGAGAAACCAGAGTAAAAGTTTCTCCTGCAAACAGTTCCCTTGGTGCTAGATGAACGAACGTCTCTCCACATGCTCAGTTCTGAGAGATAAGTGTGTGTGAAGGCCGTATTTCACCTAGTTTTTTGGGAATACAAAGTTTCTTTTCAGTTGCAAACTCCACTACATACATATATATGGGGAGGTACTAGCTCCAACTCGGTTGTACGGTGAAAAATACAGGAACATCAAACCGGCACTAGGAAACAGACAGAGAACCCAGAGTAAAAGTTTCTCTTGCAACCCGTTCCCTTGGTGCTAGATGAACGAACGTCTCTCCACATGCTCAGTTCTGAGAGATAAGTGTGTGTGAAAGCCGTTCCTCACCTGGCTTGTTGGGAACACAATGTTTCTTTTCAGTTGCAAACTCCACTGCATACATATATATGGGTAGGTACTAGCTCCAACTCGGTTTTACAGCGAAAACTGCATGGAACATCAAACCAGCACTAGGAAACAGCCTGAGAAACCAGAGTAAAATTTTCTCCTGCAAACCGTTCCCTTGGTGTTCGATGAACGAAGGTCTCTACACATGCTCAGTTATGAGAGATAAGTGTGTGTGAAAGCCGTCCTTCACCTAGCTTGTTGGGAACACATAGTTTCTTTTCAGTTGCGAACTCCACACCATACATATATATGGGGAGGTAATAGCTCCAATTCGGTTATACAGTGAAAACTGCAGGAACATCATACCGGCACTAGGAAACAGACTGAGAACCCAGAGAAAATTTTCTCCTGCAACCCGTTCCCTATGTGATAAATGAACGAACGTCTCTCCACATGGTCTGTTCTGAGAGATAAGTGTGTGTGAAAGCCGTCCTTCAACTAGGTTGTTGGGAACACAAAGTTTCTTTTCAGTTGCAAAATCCTCTCCATACATATATATGGGGAGGTACTATCTCCAACTCGGTTTTACAGTGAAACCTGCAGGAAATTGAAACCGGAACTAGGAAACAGACTGAGAAACCAGAGTAAAAGATTCTCCTGCAACCCGCTCCCTTGGTGCTAGATGAACGAACGTCTCTCCACAAGCTTAGTTCTGAGAGATAAGTGTGTGTGAAAGCCGTCCTTCACCTAGCTTGTTGGGAAAACAATGTTTCTTTTCAGTTGCAAACTCCACTCCATACATATATATGGGGAGGTACTAGCTCCAACTAAGTTTTACAGTGAAAACTGCAGGAACTTCAAACCGGCACTAGGAAACACACTGAGAAACCAGGGTAAATTTTTCTCCTGCAACCCGTTCCCTTTTTGCTAGATGAACGAACGTATCTCCACATGCTCAGCTCTGGTAGATAATTGTGTGTGAAAGCCGTACTTCACCTAACTTGTTGGGAACACAATGTTTATTTTCAGTTGCAAACTCCTCTCCGTACATATAAATGGGTAGGTACTAGTTCTAACTCTGTTTTACAGTGAAAACAGCAGGAACATAAAACCGGCTCTAGGAAACATTCTGAGAAACCAGAGTAAAAGTTTAACCTGCAACCCGTTCCCTTTGTGCTAGATGAACGATAGTCTCTCCACATGCTCAGTTCAGATAGTTAATTGTGTGTGAAAGAGGTCCTTCACCTATGTTGTTGGTAACACAATGTTTATTTTAATTTGCAAACTCCTCTCCATACATATATATGGGGAGGTACTAGCTCCAAATCGGTTTTAAAGTGAAAACTGCAGGAAATTGAAACCGGAACTAGGAAACAGACTGAGAAACCAGAGTAAAAGTTTCTCCTGCAAACAGTTCCCTTGGTGCTAGGTGAACGAACGTCTCTCCACATGCTCAGTTCTGAGAGGTAAGTGTGTGTGAAAGCCGTATTTCACCTAGTTTTTTGGGAATACAAAGTTTCTTTTCAGTTGCAAACCCCACTACGTACATATATATGGCGGGGTACTAGCTCCAACTCGGTTGTACGGTGAAAAATGCAGGAACATCAAACCAGCACTAGAAAACAGCCTGAGAAACCAGAGTAAAATTTTCTCCTGCAAACCGTTCCCTTGGTGCTCGATGAACGAAGGTCTCTCCACATGCTCAGTTCTGAGAGATAAGTGTGTGTGAAAGCCGTCCTTCACCTAGCTTGTTGGGAACACATAGTTTCTTTTCAGTTGCGAACTCCACACCATACATATATATGGGGAGGTAATAGCTCCAATTCGGTTTTACAGTGAAAACTGCAGGAACATCAAACCGGCACTAGGAAACAGACTGAGAAACCAGAGTAAAATTTTCTCCTGCAACCCGTTCCCTTTGTGATAAATGAACGAACGTCTCTCCACATGGTCTGTTCTGAGAGATAAGTGTGTATGAAAGCCGTCCTTCAACTAGCTTGTTGGGAACACAATGTTTCTTTTCAGTTGCAAACTCCACTCCATACATATATATGGGGAGGTACTAGCTCCAACTCGGTTTTACAGTGAAACCTGCAGGAAATTGAAACCGGAACTAGGAAACAGACTGAGAAACCCGAGTAAAAGTTTCTCCTGCAACCCGCTCCCTTGGTGCTAGATGAACGAACGTCTCTCCACAAGCTTAATTCTGAGAGATAAGTGTGTGTGAAAGCCGTCCTTCACCTAGCTTTTTGGTAACACAATGTTTCTTTTCAGTTGCAAACTCCAATCCATAGATATATATGGGGAGGTACTAGCTCCAACTAAATTTTAGAGTGAAAACTGCAGGAAAATCAAACCGGCACTGGGAAACATACTGAGAAACCAGAGTAAAATTTTCTCCTGCCACCCGCTCCCTTGTTGCTAGATGAACGAACGTCTCTGCAGAAGCTTAGTTCTGAGATATAAGTGTGTGTGAAAGCCGTACATCACCTAGCTTGTTGGGTACACAAAGTTTCTTTTCAGTTGCAAACTCCACTCCATACATATATATGGGTATGTACTAGATCAAACTCGGTTTTACAGTGAAAACTGCAGGAACAGCAAACCGGCACTAGGAAAAAAACTGAGTAACCAGTGTAAAAGTTTCTCCTGCAGCCCGTTCCCTTGGTGCTAAATGAACTAACGTCTCTCCACAAGCTTAGTTCTGAGATATAAGTGTGTGTGAAAGCCGTCCTTCAATTAGCTTTTTGGGAACACAAAGTTTCATTTCAGTTGCAAACTCCACTCCATACATATATATGGCGGGGTACTAGCTCCAACTCAGTTGTACGGTGAAAAATGCAGGAACATCAAACCGGCACTAGGAAAAAGAAAGAGAACCCAGAGTAAAAGTTTCTCCTGCAACCCGTTCCCTTGGTGCTAGATGAACGAACGTCTCTCCACATGCTCAGTTCTGAGAGATAAATGTGTGTGAAAGCCGTCCTTCACCTAGCTTGTTGGGAACACAAAGTTTCTTTTCAGTTACAAACTCCACTCCATACATATATAAGGGGAGGTACTAGCTCCAACACGATTTTACAGTGAAAACTGCAGGAACATCAAAACGGCACTAGGAAACAGAGTGAGAAACCAGTGTAAATGCTTCTCCTGAAAACCGTTCCCTTTGTGGTAGATGAACGAACGTCTCTCCACATGCTTATTTCTGAGAGATTAGTGTGTGTGAAAGCCGTCCTTCACCTAGCTTGTTGGGAACACAAAGTTTCTTTTCAGTTGCAAACTCCACTCCATATATATATATGTTTAGGTACTATCTCCAACCCGGTTTTACAGTGAAAACTGCAGGAACATAAAACCGGCTCTAGGAAACATTCTGAGAAACCAGAGTAAAAGTTTAACCTGCAACCCGTTCCCTTTGTGCTAGATGAACGAAAGTCTCTCCACATGCTCAGTTCAGATAGTTAATTGTGTGTGAAATAGGTCCTTCACCTATCTTGTTGGTAACACAATGTTTATTTTCAGTTGCAAACTCCACTCCATACATATATATGGGGAGGTAATAGCTCCAATTCAGTTTTACAGTGAAAACTGCAGGAACATCAAACCGGCACTAGGAAACAGACTGAGAAACCAGAGTAAAAGTTTCTCCTGCAAACAGTTCCCTTGGTGCTAGGTGAACGAACGTCTCTCCACATGCTCAGTTCTGAGAGATAAGTGTGTGTGAAAGCCGTATTTCACCTAGTTTTTTGGGAATACAAAGTTTCTTTTCAGTTGCAAACTCCACTACATACATATATATGGCGGGGTACTAGCTCCAAATCGGTCGTACGGTGAAAAATGCAGGAACATCAAACCGGCACTAGGAAACAGACAGAGAACCCAGAGTAAAATTTTCTCCTGCAACCCGTTCCCTTTGTGATAAATGAACGAACGTCTCTCCACATGGTCTGTTCTGAGAGATAAGTGTGTGTGAAAGCCGTCCTTCAACTAGCTTGTTGGGAACACAAGTTTATTTTCAGTTGCAAAATCCTCTCCATACATATATATGGGGAGGTACTAGCTCCAACTCGGTTTTACAGTGAAACCTGCAGGAAATTGAAACCGGAACTAGGAAACAGACTGAGAAACCAGAGTAAAAGTTTCTCCTGCAACCCGCTCCCTTGGTGCTAGATGAACGAACGTCTCTCCACAAGCTTAGTTCTGAGAGATAAGTGTGTGTGAAAGCCGTCTTTCACCTAGCTTGTTGGGAACACAAAGTTTCTTTTCAGTTGCAAACTCCACTCCATACATATATATGGGGAGGTACTAGCTCCAACTAAGTTTTACAGTGAAAATTGCAGGAACTTCAAACCGGCACTAGGAAACATCCTGAGAAACCAGAGTAAAATTTTCTCCTGCAACACGCTCCCTTGGTGCTAGATGAACGAACGTCTCTGCAGAAGCTTAGTTCTGAGATATAAGTTTGTGTGAATGCCGTACATCACCTAGCTTGTTGGGTACACAAAGTTACTTTTCAGTTGCAAACTCCACTCCATACATATATATGGGTATGTACTAGATCCAACTCGGTTTTACAGTGAAAACTGCAGGAACAGCAAACCGGCACTAAGAAAAAGACTGAGTAACCAGAGTAAAAGTTTCTCCTGCAACCCTTTCCCTTGGTGCTAGATGAACGAACGTCTCTCCACATGCTCAGTTCTGAGAGATAAGTGTGTGTGAAAGCCGTCCTTCACCTAGCTTGTTGGGAACACAAATTTTCTTTTCAGTTGCAAACTCCTCTCCATACATATATAAGGGGAGGTACTAGCTCCAACACGATTTTACAGTGAAAACTGCAGGAACATCAAAACGGCACTAGGAAACAGAGTGAGAAACCAGTGTAAATGCTTCTCCTGCAAACCGTTCCCTATGTGGTAGATGAACGAACGTCTCTCCACATGCTTATTTCTGAGAGATTAGTGTGGGTGAAAGCCGTCCTTCACCTAGCTTGTTTGGAACAAATAGTTTCTTTTCAGTTGCGAACTCCACACCATACATATATATGGGGAGGTAATAGCTCCAATTATGTTTTAAAGTGAAAACTGCAGGAACATCAAACAGGCACTAGGAAACAATCTGAGAAACCAGAGTAAAATTTTCTCCTGCAACCCGTTCCCTTTTTGATAAATGAATGAACGTCTCTCCACATGGTCTGTTCTGAGAGATAAGTGTGTGTGAATGCCGTCCTTCACCTAGCTTGTTGGGAACACAAAGTTTCTTTTCAGTTGCAAACTCCACTCCGTACAAATATATGGGGAGGTAATAGCTCCAATTCGGTTTTACAGTGAAAACTGCAGGAACATCAAACCGGCACTAGGAAACAGACTGAGAAACCAGAGTAAAAGTTTCTCCTGCAAACAGTTCCCTTGGTGCTAGGTGAACGAACGTCTCTCCACATGCTCATTTCTGAGAGATAAGTGTGTGTGAAAGCCGTATTTCACCTAGTTTTTTGGGAATACAAAGTTTCTTTTCAGTTGCAAACTCCACTACATACATATATATGGCGGGGTACTAGCTCCAACTCGGGTGTACGGTGAAAAATGCAGGAACATCAAACCGGCACTAGGAAACAGACAGAGAACCCAGAGTAAAAGTTTCTCCTTCAACCCGTTCCCTTGGTGCTAGATGAACGAACGTCTCTCCACATGCTCAGTTCTGAGAGATAAGTGTGTGTGAAAGCCGTTCTTCACCTGGCTTGTTGGGAACACAATGTTTCTTTTCAGTTGAAACTCCACTGCATACATATATATGGGTAGGTACTAGCTCCAACTCGGTTTTACAGTGAAAACTGCAGGAACATCAAACCTGCACTAGAAAACAGCCTGAGAAACCAGAGTAAAATTTTCTCCTGCAAACCGTTCCCTTGGTGCTCGATGAACGAAGGTCTCTCCACATGCTCAATTCTGAGAGATAAGTGTGTGTGAAAGCCGTCCTTCACCTAGCTTGTTGGGAACACATAGATTCTTTTCAGTTGCGAACTCCACACCATACATATATATGGGGAGGTAATAGCTCCAACTCGGTTTTACAGTGAAAACTGCAGGAACATCAAACCGGCACTAGGAAATAGACTGAGAAACCAGAGTAAAAGTTTCTCCTTCAACCCGCTCCCTTGGTGCTAGATGAACGAACGTCTCTCCACAAGCTTAGTTCTGAGAGATAAGTGTGTGTGAAAGCCGTCCTTCACCTAGCTTGTTGGGAACACAATGTTTCTTTTCAGTTGCAAATTCCACTCCATACATATATATGGGTAGGTACTAGCTACAACGCGTTTTTACAGTGAAAACTGCAGGAACATCAAACCAGCACTAGGAAACAGACTGAGAAACCAGAGTAAAAGTTTCTCCTGCAAACCGTTCCCTTGGTTCTCGATGAACGAACATCTCTCCACATGCTCACTTCTGAGAGATAAGTGTGTGTGAAAGCCGTCCTTCACCTAGCTTGTTGGGAACACAAAGTTTATTTTCAGTTGCAAACTCCACTCCATACATATATATGGGGAGGTACTAGCTCCAACTAAGTTTTACAGTGAAAACTGCAGGAACTTCAAACCGGCACTAGGAAACATACTGAGAAACCAGAGTAAAATTTTTTCCTGCAACCCGCTCCCTTGGTGCTAGATGAACGAACGTCTCTGCAGAAGCTTAGTTCTGAGATATAAGTGTGTGTGAAAGCCGTCCATCACCTAGCTAGTTTGTTTACACAAAGTATCTTTTCAGTTGCAAACTCCACTCCATACATATATATGGGTATGTACTAGATCCAAATCGGTTTTACAGTGAAAACTGCAGGAACATCAAACCGGCACTAGGAAAAAGAAAGAGAACCCAGAGTAAAAGTTTCTCCTGCAACCCGTTCCCTTGGTGCTAGATGAACGAACGTCTCTCCACATGCTCAGTTCTGAGAGATAAGTGTGTGTGAAAGCCTTCCTTCACCTAGCTTGTTGGGAACACAAAGTTTCTTTTCAGTTGTAAATTCCACTCCATACATTTATAAGGGGGGTACTAGCTCCAACACGATTTTACAGTGAAAACTGCAGGAACATCAAAACGGCACTAGGAAACAGATTGAGAAACCAGTGTAAATGCTTCTCCTGCAAACCGTTCCCTTTGTGGTAGATGAACGAACGTCTCTCCACATGCATATTTCTGAGAGATTAGTGTGTGTGAAAGCCGTCCTTCACCTAGCTTGTTGGGAACACAAAGTTTCTTTTCAGTTGCAAACTCCACTCGATATATATATATGGGTATGTACTATCTCCAACTCGGTTTTACAGTGAAAACTGCAGGAACATAAAACCGGCTCTAGGAAACATTCTGAGAATCCAGAGTAAAAGTTTAACCTGCAACCCGTTCCCTTTGTGCTAGATGAACGAAAGTCTCTCCACATGCTCAGTTCAGATAGTTAATTGTGTGTGAAAGAGGTCCTTCACCTATCTTGTTGGTAACACAATGTTTTTTTTCAGTTGCAAACTCCACTCCATACATATATTTGTGTAGGTACTATCTCCAACTCGGTTTTACAGTGAAAATTGCAGGAACTTCAAACCGGCACTAGGAAACAGCCTGAGAAACCAGAGTAAAATATTCTCCTGCAAACCGTTCCCTTGGTGCTCGATGAACGAAGGTCTCTCCACATGCTCAGTTCTAAGAGATAATTGTGTGTGAAAGCCGTCCTTCACCTAGCTTGTTTGGAACACATAGATTCTTTTCAGTTGCGAACTCCACACCATACATATATATGGGGAGGTAATAACTCCAATTCGGTTTTACAGTGAAAACTGCAGGAACATCAAACCGGCACTAGGAAACAGACTTAGAAACCAGAGTAAAATTTTCTCCTGCAAACCGTTCCCTTTGGGATAAATGAACGAACGTCTCTCCACATGGTCTGTTCTGAGAGATAAGTGTGTCTGAAAGCCGTCCTTCAACTAGCATGTTGGGAACACAAAGTTTCTTTTCAGTTGCAAAATCCTCTCCATACATATATATGGGGAGGTACTAGCACCAACTCGGTTTTACAGTGAAACCTGCAGGAAATTGAAACCGGAACTAGGAAACAGACTGAGAAACCAGAGTAAAAGTTTCTCCTGCAACCCGCTCCCTTGGTGCTAGATGAACGAACGTCTCTCCACAAGCTTAGTTCTGAGAGATAAGTGTGTGTGAAAGCCGTCCTTCACCTAGCTTGTTGGGATCACAATGTTTCTTTTCAGTTGCAAACTGCACTCCATACATATATATGGTTAGGTACTAGCTACAACTCGTTTTTACAGTGAAAACTGCAGGAACATCAAACCAGCACTAGGAAACAGACTGAGAAACCAGAGTAAAATTTCTCCTGCAAACCGTTCCCTTGGTGCTTGATGAACGAATATCTCTCCACATGCTCACTTCTGAGAGATAAGTGTGTGTGAAAGCCGTCCTTCACCTAGCTTGTTGGGAACACAAAGTTTCTTTTCAGTTGCAAACACCACTCCATACATATATATGGGGAGGTACTAGGTCCAACTATGTTTTACAGTGAAAACTGCAGGAACTTCAAACCGGCACTAGGAAACATACTGAGAAACCAGAGTAATATTTTCTCCTGCAACCCGCTCCCTTGGTGCTAGATGAACGAACGTCTCTGCAGAAGCTTAGTTCTGAGATATAAGTGTGTGTGAAAGCCTTCCATCACCTAGCTTGTTGGTAACACAATGTTTCTTTTCAATTTCTAACTCCAATCCATAAATATATATGGGGAGGTACTAGCTCCAACTCGGTTTTACAGTGAAAAGTGCAGGAACATCAAATCGGCAGTAGGAAAACGACTGAGAAACCAGAGTAAAAGTTTCTCCTGCAACCCTTTCCCTTTGTGCTAGATGAACGAACGTCTCTCCACGTGCTCAGTTCTGAGGGAAAAATGTGTGTGAAAGCCGTACTTCAACTAGCTTGTTGGGAACACAAAGTTTTTTTCAGTTGCAAACTCCACTCCATACATATATATGGGTTGATACAAGCTCCAACACGGTTTTTTGGTTAAAACTGCAGGAAATTCAACACGGCACTAGGAAAAAGAGTGATAACCCAGAGTAAAAGTTTTTCCTGCAACCCGTTCCCTTGCTTCTCGATGAACGAACGTTTCTCCACATGCTCAGTTCTGAGAGATAAGTGTGTGTGAAAGCCGTCCTTCATCTAGCTTGTTGGGAACACAAGGTTTCTTTTCAGTTGCAAACTCCACACCATACATATATATGGGGAGGTACTAGCTCCAACTCGGTTTTACAGTGAAAACAGCAGGTACATCAAACCGGGACTAGGAAACAGACTGAGAAACCAGAGTAAAAGATTCCCATGCAACCCGTTCCCTTTGTGCTAGATGAACGAAAGTCCCTCCGCATGCTCAGTTCTGATAATTAATTGTGTGTGAAAGCCGTCCTTCACCTAGCTTGTTGGGAACACAATGTTTATTTTCAGTTGCGAACTCCACTACATACATATATATGGGGGGGTACTAGCTCCAACTCGGATGTACGGTGAAAACTGCAAGAACATCAAACCGGCACTAGGAAACAGACTGAGAACCCAGAGTAAAAGTTTCTCCTGCAAACCGTTCCCTTGGGGCTAGATGAACGAAAGTCTCTCCACATGCTCAGTTCTGAATGGATAATTGTGTTTTAAATCCGCCCTTCACCTAGCTTGTTGGGAACACAAAGTTTCTTTTCAGTTGCAAACTCCACTCCATACATATATAAGGGGAGGTACTAGCTCCAACTCGGTTTTACAGTGAAAACTGCAGGAACATCAAACCGGCACTAGGAAACAGATTGAGAACCCAGAGTAAAAGTTTCTCCTGCAACCCGCTCCCTTGGAGCTAGATGAACGAAAGTCTCTCCACATGCTCAGTTCTGAAGGGATAATTGTGTTTGAAAGCCGACCTTCACCTAGCTTGTTGGGAACACAAAGTTTCTTTTCAGATGCAAACTCCTCTCCATACATGTATATGGGTTGATACTAGCTCCAACACGGTTTTCCAGTTAAAACTGCAGGAAAATCAACACGGCACGAGGAAAAAGTTTGAGCACCCAGAGTAAAAGTTTTTCCTGCAACCCGTTACCTTGGTGCTAGATGAACGAAAGTCTCTCCACATTGTCTGTTCAGAGATATAAGTGTGTGTGAAAGGCGTACTTCACCTAGCTTGTTGGGAACACAAAGTTTCTTTTCAGTTGCTAACTCCACTCCATACATACATATGGGGAGGTACTAGCTCCAAATCGGTTTTACAGTGAAAACTGCAGGAACTTCAAAATGGCACTAGGAAACTGACTGAGAAACCAGAGTGAAAGTTTCTCCTGCAACCCGCTCCCTTGGTACTAGATGAAAGACCGTCTCTCCACAAGCTTAGTTCTGAGATAGAAGTGTGTGTGAAAGCCGTCCTTCACCTAGCTTGTTGGGAACACAAAGTTTCTTTTCAGTTGCAAATTCCACTCCATACATATATATCGGGAGGTACTAGCTCCAACTCGGTTTTACAGTGAAATCTGCAGTAAAATTATACCGGCACTAGGAAACAGACTGAGAAACCAGAGAAAAAGTTTCTCCTGTAACCCGTTCCCTTTGTGCTAAATGAACGAACTTCTCTCAACGTGCTCAGTTCTGAGAGATAAGTGTGTGTGAAAGCCGTCCTTCACCTAGCTTGTTGGGAACACAAAGTTTTTTCAGTTGCAAACCACAATCCATACTTATATATGGTGAGGTACTAGCTCCAACTCGGGTTTTCAGTGAAAACTGCAGGAAATTCAAACGTGCACTAGGAAACAGACTGAGAAACCAGTGTAAAAGTTTCTCATGCAAAGCGTTCCCTTGGTGCTCGATGAATCAAAGTCTCTCCAAATGATTAGTTCTGAGAGATAAGTGTGTGTGAAAGCCGTCCTTCACCTAGCTTGTTGGGAACACAAAGTTTCTTTTCAGTTGCAAACTCCACTCCATACATATATATGGGTAGGTTCAGCTCCAAATCGGTTTTACACTGAAAACTGCTGGAACTTCTAACCGGCACTAGGAAACAGACTGAGAATCCAGAGTAAAATATTCTCCTGCAACTTGTTCCCTTGGTGCTAGATGAACGATCGTCTCTCCACTAGTTTAGTTCTGAGAGATATGTGTGTGTGAAAGCCGTACTTCACCTAGCTTGTTGGGAACACAAAGTTTCTTTTCAGTGGCAAATTCCACTCCATACACACATATGGGGAGGTACTAGCTCCAAATTTGTTTTACAGTGAAAACTGCAGGAGCTTCAAAATGGCATTAGGAAACTGACTGAAAAACCAGAGAAAAGTTTCTCCTGCAACCCGCTCCCTTGGTACTAGATGAACGATCATCTCTCCACAAGCTTAGTTCTGAGATATGTGTGTGTGAAAGCCGTCCTTCACCTAGCTTGTTGGGAACACAAAGTTTCTTTTCAGTTGCAAATTCCACTCCATACATATATATCGGGAGGTACTAGCTCCAACTCGGTTTTACAGTGAAAACTGCAGTAAAATCAAACCGGCACTAGGAAACAGACTGAGAAACCAGAGTAAAAGTTTCTCCTGTAACCCATTCCCTTTGTGCTAAATGAACGAACTTCTCTCCACGTGCTCAGTTCTGAGAGATAAGTGTGTGTGAAAGCCGTCCTTCACCTTGCTTGATGGGAACACAAAGTTTTTTTCAGTTGCAAACCACACTCCATACATATATATGGTGAGGTACTAGTTCCAACTCGGGTTTCCAGTGAAAACTGCAGGAAATTCTAACGGGCACTAGGAAACAGACTGAGAAACCAGAGTAAAAGTTTTTCCTGCAAACCGTTCCCTTGGTGCTCGATGAACGAACGTCTCTCCACATGCTCAGTTCTGAGAGATAAGTGTGTGTGAAAGCCGTCCTTCACATAGCTTGTTGGGAACACAAAGTTTGTTCTCAGTTGCAAACTCCATTCCATACATATATAAGCTGAGGTACTAGCTCCAACTCGGTTTTACACTGAAAACTGCAGGAACTTCTAACCGGCACTAGGAAAAAGACTGTGAAACCAGAATAAAAGTTTCTCCTGCAACCCGTTCCCTTTGTGCTAGATGAAAGAACGTCTCTCCACATGCTCAGTTCTGAGAGAAGTATGTGTGTGAAAGCCGTACTTCAACTAGCTTGTTGGGAACACAAAGTTTCTTTTCAGATGCAAACTCCTCTCCATACATGTATATGGGTTGATACTAGATCCAACATGGTTTTCCAGTTAAAACTGCAGGAAAATCAACACGGCACGAGCAAAAAGTTTGAGAACCCAGAGTAAAAGTTTTTCCTGCAACCCGTTCCCTTGGTGCTAGATGAACGAAAGTCTCTCCACATGGTCTGTTCAGAGATATAAGTGTGTGTGAAAGGCGTACTTCACCTAGCTTGTTGGGAACACAAAGTTTCTTTTCAGTTGCTAACTCCACTAAATACATACATATGGGGAGGTACTAGCTCCAAATCTGTTTTACAGTGAAAACTGCAGGAACTTCAAAATGGCACTTGGAAACCGACTGAGAAACCAGAGTAAAAGTTTCTCCTCCAACCCGTTCCCTTTCTGCTAGATGAACGAACGTCTCCCCACATGCTCAGTTCTGAGGGAAAAATGTGTGTGAAATCCGTACTTCAACTAGCTTGTTGGGAACACAAAGTTTTTTTCAGTTGCAAACCACACTCCATACATATATATGGTGAAGTACTAGCTCCAACTCGGGTTTCCAGTGAAAACTGCAAGAAATTCAAACGGGCACTGGGAAACAGACTGAGAAACCAGAGTAAAAGTTTCTCCTGCAAACCGTTCCCTTGGTGCTCGATGAACGAACGTCTCTCCACATGCTCAGTTCTGAGAGATAAGTGTGTGTGAAAACCGTCCTTCACCTAGCTTGTTGGGAACACAAAGTTTTTTTCAGTTGCAAACCACACTCCATACATATATATGGTGAGGTACTAGCTCCAACTCGGGTTTCCAGTGAAAACTGCAAGAAATTCAAACGGGCACTAGGAAACAGACTGAGAAACCAGAGTAAAAGTTTCTCCTGCAAACCGTTCCCTTGGTGCTCGATGAACGAACGTCTCTCCACATGCTCAGTTCTGAGAGATAAGTGTGTGTGAAAACCGTCCTTCACCTAGCTTGTTGGGAACACAAAGTTTGTTCTCAGTTGCAAACTCCATTCCATACATATATAAGGGGAGATACTAGCTCCAACTCGGTTTTACATTGAAAACTGCAGAATCAACTAACCGGCACTAGGAAACAGACTGAGAAACCAGTGTAAAAGTTTCCCCTGCAAAGCGTTCCCTTGGTGCTCGATGAATGAAAGTCTCTCCAAATGATTAGTTCTGAGAGATAAGTGTGTGTGAAAGCCGTCCTTCACCTATCTTGTTGGGAACACAAAGTTTCTTTTTAGTTGCAAACTCCACTCCATACATATATATGGTTAGGTTCTAGCTCCAAATTGGTTTTACACGGAAAACTGCAGGAACTTCTAACCGGCACTAGAAAACAGACTGAGAAACCAGAGTAAAAGTTTCTCCTGCAACCCGTTCCCTTTGTGCTACATGAACGAACGTCTCTCCACATGCTCAGTTCTGAGAGTAATATGTGTGTGAAAGCCGTACTTCAACTAGCTTGTTGGGAACACAAAGTTTCTTTTCAGATGCAAACTCCTCTCCATACATGTATATGGGTTGATACTAGCTCCAACACGGTTTTCCAGTTAAAACTGCAGGAAAATCAACACGGCATGAGGAAAAAGTTTGAGCACCCAGAGTAAAAGTTTTTCCTGCAACCCGTTCCCTTGGTGCTAGATGAACGAAAGTCTCTCCACATGGTCTGTTCAGAGATATAAGTGTGTGTGAAAGGCGTACTTCACCTAGCTTGTTGGGAACACAAAGTTTCTTTTCAGTTGCTAACTCCACTCCATACATACATATGGGGAGGTACTAGCTCCAAATCTGTTTTACAGTGAAAACTGCAGGAACTTCAAAATGGCACTAGGAAACTGACTGAGAAACCAGAGTAAAAGTTTCTCCTGCAACCCGCTCCCTTGGTACTAGATGAAAGACCGTCTCTCCACAAGCTTAGTTCTGAGATAGAAGTGTGTGTGAAAGCCGTCCTTCACCTAGCTTGTTGGGAACACAAAGTTTCTTTTCAGTTGCAAATTCCACTCCATACATATATATCGGGAGGTTCTAGCTCCAACTCGGTTTTACAGTGAAATCTGCAGTTAAATCATACCGGCACTAGGAACAGACTGTGAAACCAGAGACAAAGTTTCCCCTGTAACCCGTTCCCTTTGTGCTAAATGAACGAACTTCTCTCTACGTGCTCAGTTCTGAGAGATAAGTGTGTGTGAAAGCCGTCCTTCAACTAGCTTGTTGGGAACACAAAGTTTTTTCAGTTGCAAACCACACTCCATACTTATATATGGTGAGGTACTAGCTCCAACTCGGGTTTTCAGTGAAAACTGCAGGAAATTCAAACGTGAACTAGGAAACAGACTGAGAAACCAGAGTAATAGTTTCTCCTGCAAACCGTTCCATTGGTCTTGATGAACGATCGTCTCTCCACATGCTCAGTTCTGAAAGATAAGTGTGTGTGAAAGCCGTCCTTCACCTAGCTTGTTGGGAACACACAGTTTGTTCTCAGTTGCAAACTCCATTCCATACATATATAAGGGGAGGTACTAGCTCCAACTCGGTTTTACAGTGAAAACTGCAGAATCTTCTAACCGGCACTAGGAAACAGACTGAGAAACCAGTGTAAAAGTTTCTCATGCAAAGCGTTCCCTTGGTGCTCGATGAATCAAAGTCTCTCGAAATGATTAGTTGTGAGAGATAAGTGTGTGTGAAAGCCGTCCTTCACCTAGCTTGTTGGGAATACAAAGTTTCTTTTCAGTTGCAAACTCCACTCCATACATATATATGGGTAGGTTCTAGCTCCAAATCGGTTTTACACTGAAAACTGCAGGAACTTCTAACCGGCACTAGGAAACAGACTGAGAAACCAGAGTAAAATATTCTCCTGCAACTTGTTCCCTTGGTGCTAAATGAACGAACGTCTCTCCACAAGCTTAGTTCTGAGAGATAAGTGTGTGTGAAAGCCGTACTTCACCTAGCTTGTTGGGAACACAAAGTTCGTT
Source organism: Camelus bactrianus (assembly GCF_048773025.1). Lineage (NCBI taxonomy): Eukaryota > Metazoa > Chordata > Mammalia > Artiodactyla > Camelidae > Camelus > Camelus bactrianus. The sequence goes on from NC_133546.1 coordinate 92,517,512, forward strand.
TCCAGTTGCAAACACCACTCAATAAATATATATGGGGAGGTCCTAGCTCCAACTCGCTTTTACTGTGAAAACTGCTGGTATATGTAACCGGCACTAGGAAACAGACTGAGAAACCTGAGTAAAAGTTTTTCCCGCAGCCCGTTCCCTTGGTGCTCGATGAACGAACGTCTCACCACATGCTCAGTTCTGAGAGATAATTGTGTGTGAAACCCGTCCTTCACCTAGTATGTTGGGAACGCAAAGTTTCTTTTCATTTGCAAACTCAACTCCATACATATATAAGGGGAGGTATTAGATCCAACTCAGTTTTACAGTGAAAACTGCAGGAACTTCAAACCGGCACTAGGAAACTGACTGAGAAACTAGAGTAAAATTTCTCCTGCAACATGTTCCCTTGGTGCTACATGAACGAACGTCTCTCCACAAGCTTAGTTCTGAGAGATAATTGTGTGTGAAAGCCATCTTTCACCTATCTTGTTGGGAACACAAAGTTCCTTTTCAGTTGCAAATTCCACTCCATAAATATATATGGGGAGGTACTAGCTCCAACTCGATTTTATGGTGAAAACTGCAGGAATATCAAACCGGCACTAGGAAACAGACTGGGAACCCTGAGTAAAAGTTTCTCCTGCAAACCTTTCCCTTGGTGCTAGGTGAACTAACGTCTCTCCACATAATTATTTCTGAGAGATAAGTGTGTGTGAAAGGCGTCTTTCACCTAGCTTTTTGGGATCACAAAGTTTCTTTTCAGTTGCAAACTTCACTCCATATATATATATGGTGAGGTACTAGCTCCAACTCGGTTTTACAGTGAAAACAGCAGGAACATCAAACCGGCACTAGGAAACAGTCTGAGAAACCAGAGTAAAAGTTACTCCTGCAAAATTTTCTCTTGGTGCTAGGCGAACGAACGTCTCTCCACATGCTCAGTTCTGAGAGATAAGTGTGTGTGAATGCCGTCCTTCACCTATTATGGTGGGAACACAAAGTTTCATTTCAGTTGCAAACACCACTCCATACAAATATAGGGAGAAGTATTAGATCTAACTCGGTTTTACAGTGAAAACTGCAGGAAATTCAAACCGGCACTAGGAAACTGACTGAGAAACTAGAGTAAAATTACTCCTGCAACCAGTTCCCTTGGTGCTAGATGAACGAACGTCTCTCCCCATGCTCAGTTCTGAGAGATAAATGTGTGTGAATTCCGTCCTTCATCTAGCTTGTTGGGAACACAAAGTTTCTTTTCAGTTGCAAACTCCACTCCATTCATATATAAGGGGAGGTACTAGCTCCAACTCGGTTTTACAGTGAAAACTGCAGGTACTTCAAACCGGCACTAGGAAAAAGACTGAGAAACCGGAGAAAAAGTTCCTCCTGCAACCCGTTCCCTTGGTGCTAGATGAACGAACGTCTCTCCACAAGCTTTTTTCTGAGTTATAAGTGTGTGGGAAAGACGTCCTTCACATAGCTTGTTGGGAACACAATGCTTATTTTCTGTTGCAAACACCATTCCATGCATATATATGGGGAGGTACTAGCTAAAACTCGGCTTTACAGTGAAAACTGCAGGAAATTCATACCGGATCTAGGAAACAGACTGAGAAACCAGAGTAAAAGTTTGTCTTGCAAAGAGTTCCCTTGGTGCTAGATGAACGAACGTCTATCCACATACTCATTTCTGAGAGATAATTGTGTGTGAAAGCCGTCTTTCTCCTTGCTTGTTGGGAACACAAAGTTTCTTTTCAGTAGCAAATTCCACTCCATAATTATATATGGTGAGGTACTAGATCCAACACGGTTTTACGGTGAAAACTGCAGGAACATCAAACCGGTACTTGGAAACAGACTGAGAAACCAGAGAAAAGTATCTCCTGCCACACGTTCCCTTGGTGCTAGGTGAACGATCGTCTTTCCACGTCCTCAGTTTTGAGAGATAAGTGTGTGTTAAAGCCGTCCATCACCTAGCTTGTTGGGAACACAAAGTTTCTTTTCAGTTGCAAACCCCACACCATACATATATATGGGGAGGTACTAGCTCCAACTCGGCTTTACAGTGAAAACTGCAGGAAATTCAAACCGCCACTAGGAAACAGACTGAGATACCAGAGTAATGGTTTCTCCTGCAACCCGTTCCCTTTGTGCTTGATGAAAGAACGTCTCTCCACATGCTCAGTCCTGAGAGGGAATTGTGTGTGAAAGCCGTCCTTCATATAGCTTGTTGGGAACACAATTCTTATTTTCAGTTGCAAACCCCACTCCATGCATATATAGGGGGTGGTACTAGATCCAACTCGGTTTTACAGTGAAAACTGCAGGAACTTCAAACCGGCACTAGGAAACAGACTGATATCCCAGAGTAATAGTTTCTAATGCAACCCGTTCCCTTGGTGCTAGATGAACGAACGTCTCTCCACATGCACAGTTCTCAGAGATAAGTGTGTGTGGAAGCCGTATTTCACCTAGCTTGTTGGGAACACAAAGTTTCTTTTCAGATGCAAACTCCACTCCATACATATATATGGGGAGGTACTAGCTCCAAATCGTTTTTACAGTGAAAACTGCAGGAACTTCAAACCGCCTCTAGGAAAAAGACTGAGAAACCGGAGAAAAAGTTCTTCCTGCAACCCGTACCCTTGGTGCTAGGTGAAAGAAAGTCTATCCTCATGCTCAGTTCTGAGAGATATGTGTGTGTGAAAGCCGTCCTTCAGCTAGCTTGTTGGGAACACAAAGTTTCTTTTCAGTTGCAATCTCCACTCCATACATATATATGGGTAGGTACTAGCTCCAACTCGGTTTTCCAGTGAAAACTGCAGGAAATTCATACCGGCATTAGGAAACAGACTGTGAAACCAGAGTAAAAGTTTAACCTGTAACCCGTTCCCTTTGTGCTAGATCAACGAACGTCTCTCCACAAGCTTATTTGTGAGAGATAAGTGTGTGTGAAAGCCGTCCTTCTCCTTGCTTGTTGGGAACACAAAGTTTCTTTTCAGTTGCAAACTCCACTCCATACATATATAAGGTGAGGTATTCGATCCAACTCAATTTTACAGTGAAAACTGCAGGAACTTCAAACCGGCACTAGGAAACTGACTGAGAAACTAGAGTAAAATTTCTCCTGCAACACGTTCCCTTGGTCCTAGATGAACGAACGTCTCTCCACAAGTTTAGTTCTGAGAGGTAATTGTGTGTGAAAGCCGTCCTTCACCTAGCTTGTTGGGAACACAAAGTTCCTTTTCAGTTGCAAACTCCACTCCATAAATATATATGGGGAGGTACTAGCTCCAACTCGCTTTTATGGTGAAAACTGCAGGAATATCAAACCGGCACTAGGAAAAAGACTGAGAACCCTGAGTAAAAGTTTCTCGTGCAACCCATTCCCTTGGTGCTAGGTGAACGAACGTCTCTCCACATAATTGGTTCTGAGAGATAAGTGTGTGTGAAAGGCGTAATTCACCTAGCTTGTTGGGATCACAAAGTTTCTTTTCAGTTGCAAAATTCACTCCATATATATATATGGTGAGATACTAGCTGCAACTCGGTTTTACTGTCAAAACTGCAGTAATATCAAAGCGGCACTAGGAAACAGACTGAGAAACCAGAGTAAAAGTCAATCCTGCAACCCTTTCTCTTGGTGCTAGGTGAACGAACTTCTCTCCACATGCTCATTTCTGAGAGAAAACTGTGTGTGAAAGCCGTCCTTCACCTATTATGATGGGAACACAAAGTTTCTATTCAGATGCAAACTCCACTCCATACATATATAGGGGGAGGTATTAGATCGAACTCGGTTTTACAGTGAAATCTGCAGGAACTTCAAACCGGCACTAGGAAACTGACTGAGAAACTAGAGTAAAATTTCTCCTGCAACCCGTTCCCTTGGTGCTAGATGAACGAACGTCTCTCCACATGCTCAGTTCTGAGAGATAAATGTGTGTGAAGGCCGTCCTTCATCTAGCTTGTTGGGAACACAAAGTTTCTTTTCAGTTGCAAACTACATTCCATTCATATATAAGGGGAGGTACTAGATCCAACTCGGTTTTACACTGAAATCTGCAGGAACTTCATACCGGCACTAGGAAAAAGACTGTGAAACCAGTGTAATAGTTTCTCCTGCAACCCGTTCCCTTGGTGCTAGATGAACGAACGTCTCTCCACAAGCTTAGTTCTGAGATATAAGTGTTTGTGAAAGCCGTCCTTCACATATCTTGTTGGGAACACAATGCTTATTTTCAGTTGCAAACTCCACTTCATGAATATATATGGGGAGGTACTAGCTAAAACTCGGTTTTACAGTGAAAACTGCAGGAAATTCAAACCGGAACTAAGAAACACACTGAGAAACCAGAGTAAAAGTTTCTCTTGCAAAGAGTTCCCTTGGTGCTAGGTGAACGAATGTCTCTCCACATGCTCAGTTCTGAGAGATAAGTGTGTGTGAAAGCCGTCCTTCACCTTGCTTGTTGGGAACACAAAGTTTCTTTTCAGTTGCAAATACCACTCTATACATATATATGGGGAGGTACTAGATCCAACACGGTTTTACGGTGAAAACTGCAGGAACATCAAACCGGTACTAGGAAACAGACTGAGAAACCAGAGAAAAGTTTCTCCTGCCACCCGTTCCCGTGGTGCTAGGTGAACGAACGTCTTTCCACGTACTCAGTTCTGAGAGATAAGTGTGTGTGAAAGCCGTCCATCACCTAGCTTGTTGGGAACACAAAGTTTCTTTTCAGTTGCAAACCCCACACCATACATATATATGGGGAGGTACTAGCTCCAACTCGGTTTTACAGTGAAAACTGCAGGAAATTCAAACCGCCACTAGGAAACAGACTGAGATACTAGAGTAAAAAATTTTCCTGCAACCCGTTCCCTTTGTGCATGATGAACGAACGTCTCTCCACATGCTCAGTTCTGAGAGGGAATTGTGTGTGAAAGCCGTCCTTCATATAGCTTGTTGGGAACACAATGCTTATTTTCATTTGCAAACACAACTCCATGCATATATAGGGGGTGGTACTAGATCCAACTCGGTTTTACAGTGAAAACTGCAGGAAATTCAAACCGGTACTTGGAAACAGACTGAGAAACCAGAGTAAAAGATTCTCCAGCAACCCGTTCACTTGGTTCTCGATGAACGAACGTCTCTCCACAAGCTTAGTTCTGAGAGATAATTGTGTGTGAAAGCCGTCGTTCAAGTAGCTTGTTGGGAACACAAAGTTTCTTTTAAGTTGCAAACTCCACTCCATACATATATATGGGGAGGTACTAGCTCCATCTCCGTTTAAGTTGAAAACTGCAGGAACATCAAACCGGCACTAGGAAACAGACTGATAACCAGAGTAAAAGTTTCTCCTGCAACCCGTTCCCTTGGTACTAGTGAACGAACATCTCTCCACTTAATCCGTTCTGAGAGATAAGTGTGTGTGAAAGCCGACCTTCACCTAGCTTGTTCAGAACACAAACTTTCTTTTAAGTTGCAAACTCCATTCCATACATATATATGCGGAGGAACTAGCTCCAACTCGGTTTTACATTGAAAACTGCAGGAACTTCAAACCGGCACTAGGAAACTGACTGAGAAACCAGAGTAAATGTTTCTCCAGCAACCCGTTACCTTGGTGCTAGATGAACGAACGTATCTCCACTAGCTTAGTTGTGAGAGATAAGTGTATGTGAAAGCCTTCCTTCACCTTGCTTGTTGGGAACACAAAGTTTCTTTTCAGTTGCAAATTCCATTCCATACATATATATGGGGAGGTACTAGCTCCAACACAGTTTTACTGTGAAAACTGCAGGAACATCAAACCTGTACTAGGAAACAGACTGAGAAACCAGGGAAAAGTTTCACCTGCCACCCGTTCCCTTGGTGCTAGGTGAACGAACGTCTTTCCACGTACTCAGTTCTGAGAGATAAGTGTGTGTTAAAGACATCCATCACCTAGCTAGTTGGGAACACAAAGTTTCTTTTCAGTTGCAAACCCCAATCCATACATATATATGGGGAGGTACTAGCTCCAACACGGTTTTACAGTGAAAACTGCAGGAACTCCAAACCGCCACTAGGAAACAGACTGAGATACCAGAGTAAAAGTTTCTCTTGCAACCCGTTCCCTTGGTCCTAGATGAACGAACGTCTCTCCACATGCTCAGATGTGAGAGAGAAGTGTGTGTGAAAGTCGTCCTTCATATAGCTTGTTGGGAACACAATGCTTATTTTCAGTTGCAAACTCCACTCCATGCATATATAGGGGGTGGTACTTGATCCAACTCGCTTTTACAGTGAAAACTGCAGGAAATTCAAACCGACACTAGGAAAGAGACTGAGAAACCAGAGTAAAAGTTTCTCATGCAACCCGTTCCTTTGGTGCTAGAAGAAAGAACATCTCTCCACATGCTCAGTTCTCAGAGATATGTGTGTGTGGAAGCCGTTCTTCACCTAGCTTGTTGGGAACACAAAGTTTCTTTTCAGATGCAAACTCCAATCCATATATATATATGGGGAATTACTAACTCCAAATCGGTTTTACAGTGAAAACTGCAGGAACTTCAAACCGCCACTAGGAAAAAGACTGAGAAACCGGAGTAAAAGTTCCTCCTGCAACACTTTCCCTTGGTGTTAGTTGAACGAACGTCTCTCCACATGCTCAGTTCTGAGGGATAAGTGTGTGTGAAAGCCGTCCTTCAGCTAGCTTGTTGGGAACACAATGATTCTTTTCAGTTGCAAATTACACTCCATACATATATATGGGTAGGTACAAACTCCAACTCGGTTTTCCAGTGAAAACTGCAGGAAATTCAAACCGGAATTAGGAAACAGACTGTGAAACCAGAGTAAAAATTTCTCCTGTAAACCGTTCCTTTTGTGCTAGTTGAACGAACGTCTCTCCACAAACTTAGTTCTGAGATATAAATGTGTGTGAAAGCCGTCCTTCACCTAGGTTGTTGGGAACACAAAGTTTCTTTTCAGTTGCAAACTCCACTCCATACATATATATGGGTAGGTACTAGCTCCAACTCGGTTTACATTGAAAACTGCAGGAAAATCAAATCGGCACTAGGAAACAGACTGAGAAACCAGAGTAAAAGTTTCTCCTGTATCCCGTTCCATTTGTGCTAGATGAACGAACGTCTCTCCTCATGCTCAGTTCTGAGAGATAAATGTGAGTGAAAGCCGTCCTTCAACTAGCTTGTTGGGAACACAAAGTTTTTTTCAGTTGCAAATTCCACTCCATACATATATATGGTGAGGTACTAGCTCCAACTCGGGTTTCCAGTGAAAACTGCTGGAACTTCAAACCGGCACTAGGAAACAGACTCAGAAACCAGAGTAAAATTTTCTCCAGCAACCCGTTCCCTTGGTGCTAGATGAACGAACGTCTCTCCACAAGCTTATTTCTGAGAGATAATTGTGTGTGAATGCCGTCCTTCACATAGCTTGTTGGGAACACAAAGTTTCTTTTCAGTTGCAAACCCACTCCATACATATATATAAGTAGGTACAAGCACCAACTCGGTTTTCCAATGAAACCTGCAGGAACTTCAAAACGGCACTAGGAAACAGACTGAGAAAGCAGAGTAAAACTTTCCCCTGCAACCCGTTCCCTTGTTGCTAGATGAAAGAACGTCTCTCCACATGTTCAGTTCTGAGAGATAAGTGTGTGTGAAAGCCGTCCTTCACATAGCTTGTTGGGAACACAATGCTTATTTTGAGTTGCATACACCATTCCATGAATATATAGGGTGAGGTATTAGATCCAACTCGGTTTTACAGTGAAAAATTCAGAAAATTCAAACCAGCACTAGAAAACAGACTGAGAAACCAGAGTAAAAGTTTCTCCTGCAAACCGTTCCCTTGGTTCTAGATGAACGAACGTCTCTCCACATGCTCAGTTCTGATAGATAAGTGTGTGTGAAAGCCGTCCTTCACCTAGCTTTTTGGGAACCAAAATTTCTTTTCAGTTGCAAACTCCACTCCATACATATATATAGGGTGGTACTAGCTCCAACTCGGTTTTACAGTGAAACCTGCAGGAACATCAAACCGGCACTAGGAATCAGACTGAGAAACCAGAGTAATAGTTTCTCCTGCAACCCGTTCCCTTTGTGCTAGATGAACGAACGTCTCTCCACATGCTCAGTTCTGAGAGATAAGTGTGTGTGAAAGCCATACTTAACTTAGCTTGTTGGGAAAATAAAGTATCGTTTCAGTTGCAAACAACATTCCATAAATATATATGGGGAGGTACGAGCTCCAAATCGGTTTTACAGGGAAAACTGCAAGAAATTCAAAACGGCACTAGGAAACAGACTGAGAATCCAGAGTAAAAGTTTCTCATGCAACCCCTTCCATTGTAGCTAGATGAACGAAAGTCTCTCCACATGCTCAGTTCTGAGAGATAAGTGAGTCTGAAAGCCGTCCTTCACCTAGCTTGTTGGGAACACAATGCTTATTTTCAGTTGCAAACTCCACTCCATGCATATATAGGGGGAGGTAGTACATCAAACTCGGTTTTACATTGAAAACTGCAGGAAATTCAAACCGGCACTAGGAAACAGACTGAGAAACCAGAGTAAAAGTTTCTCCTGCACCCGTTACCTTGGTGCTAGGTGAATGAACGTCTCTCCACATGCTCAGTTCTGAGAGATAAGTGTGTGTGAAAGCCGTCCTTCACCTAGCTTGTTGGGAACACAAAGTTTCTTTTCAGTTGCAAACTCCAATCAATATATATATATGGGGAAGTAGTAGCTCCAACTCGGTTTTACAGTGAAAACTGCAGGAACTTCAAACCGGCACTAGGAAACAGACTGAGAATCCAGAGTAAAAGTTTCTCCTGCAACCCGTTGCCTTGGTGCTAGATGAACGAACGTCTCTCCACATGCTCATTTCTGAGAGATAAGTGTGTGTGAAAGACGTCCTTCACCTAGCTTGTTGGGAACACAGTGCTTATTTTCAGTTGCAATCTCCACTCCATGCATATATAGGGGGAGGTACTAGCCCCAACTCGCTTTTATGGTGAAAACTGCAGGAATATCAAACCGCCTCTAGGAAAAAGACTGAGAAACCGGAGAAAAAGTTCCTCCTGCAACCCGTTCCCTTGGTGCTAGGTGAAAGAACGTCTATCCTCATGCTCAGTTCTGAGAGATATGTGTGTGTGAAAGCCGTCCTTCAGCTAGCTTGTTGGGAACACAAAGTTTCTTTTCAGTTGCAATCTCCACTCCATACATATATATGGGTAGGTACTAGCTCCAAATCGGTTTTCCAGTGAAAACTGCAGGAAATTCATACCGGCATTAGGAAACAGACTGTGAAACCATAGTAAAAGTTTAACCTGTAACCCGTTCCCTTTGTGCTAGATCAACGAACGTCTCTCCACAAGCTTATTTGTGAGAGATAAGTGTGTGTGAAAGCCGTCCTTCACCTTGCTTGTTGGGAACACAAAGTTTCTTTTCAGTTGCAAACTCCACTCCATACATATATAAGGGGAGGTATTAGATCCAACTCAATTTTACAGTGAAAACTGCAGGAACTTCAAACCGGCACTAGGAAACTGACTGAGAAACTAGAGTAAAATTTCTCCTGCAACACGTTCCCTTGGTGCTAGATGAACGAACGTCTCTCCACAAGCTTAGTTCTGAGAGGTAATTGTGTGTGAAAGCCGTCCTTCACCTAGCTTGTTGGTAACACAAAGTTCCTTTTCAGTTGCAAACTCCACTCCATAAATATATATGGGGAGGTACTAGCTCCAACTCGCTTTTATGGTGAAAACTGCAGGAATATCAAACCGGCACTAGGAAAAAGACTGAGAACCCTGAGTAAAAGTTTCTCCTGCAACCCGTTCCCTTGGTGCTAGGTGAACGAACGTCTCTCCACATAATTAGTTCTGAGAGATAAGTGTGTGTGAAAGGCGTAATTCACCTAGCTTGTTGGGATCACAAAGTTTCTTTTCAGTTGCAAAATTCACTCCATATATATATATGGTGAGATACTAGCTGCAACTCGGTTTTACTGTGAAAACTGCAGTAATATCAAACCGGCACTAGGAAACAGACTGAGAAACCAGAGTAAAAGTTACTCCTGCAACCCTTTCTCTTGGTGCTAGGTGAACGAACTTCTCTCCACATGCTCATTTCTGAGAGATAAGTGTGTGTGAAAGCCGTCCTTCACCTATTATGATGGGAACACAAAGTTTCTATTCAGATGCAAACTCCACTCCATACATATATAGGGGGAGGTATTAGATCCAACTCGGTTTTACAGTGAAATCTGCAGGAACTTCTAACCGGCACTAGGAAACTGACTGAGAAACTAGAGTAAAATTTCTCCTGCAACCCGTTCCCTTGGTGCTAGATGAACGAACGTCTCTCCACATGCTCAGTTCTGAGAGATAAATGTGTGTGAAGGCCGTCCTTCATCTAGCTTGTTGGGAACACAAGGTTTCTTTTCAGTTGCAAACTACACTCCATTCATATATAAGGGGAGGTACTAGCTCCAACTCGGTTTTACACTGAAATCTGCAGGAACTTCATACCGGCACTAGGAAAAAGACTGTGAAACCAGTGTAAAAGTTTCTCCTGCAACCCGTTCCCTTGGTGCTAGATGAACGAACGTCTCTCCACAAGCTTAGTTCTGAGATGTAAGTGTTTGTGAAAGCCGTCCTTCACATATCTTGTTGGGAACACAATGCTTATTTTCAGTTGCAAACTCCACTTCATGCATATATATGGGGAGGTACTAGCTAAAATTCGGTTTTACAGTGAAAACTGCAGGAAATTCAAACCGGAACTAGGAAACACACTGAGAAACCAGAGTAAAAGTTTCTCTTGCAAAGAATTCCCTTGGTGCTAGGTGAACGAATGTCTCTCCACATGCTCAGTTCTGAGAGATAAGTGTGTGTGAAAGCCGTCCTTCACCTTGCTTGTTGGGAACACAGTGCTTATTTTCAGTTGCAATCCCCACTCCATGCATATATAGGGGTAGGTACTAGCTCCAACTCGCTTTTATGGTGAAAACTGCAGGAATATCAAACCGCCTCTAGGAAAAAGACTGAGAAACCGGAGAAAAAGTTCCTCCTGCAACCCATTTCCTTGGTGCTAGGTGAAAGAACGTCTATCCTCATGCTCAGTTCTGAGAGATGTGTGTGTGAAAGCCGTCCTTCAGCTAGCTTGTTGGGAACACAAAGTTTCTTTTCAGTTGCAATCTCCACTCCATACATATATATGGGTAGGTACTAGCTAAAACTCGGTTTTCAAGTGAAAACTGCAGGAAATTCATACCGGCATTAGGAAACAGACTGAGAAACCAGAGTAAAAGTTTCTCCTGTATCCCGTTCCATTTGTGCTAGATGAACGAACGTCTCTCCTCATGCTCAGTTCTGAGAGATAAATGTGAGTGAAAGCCGTCCTTCAACTAGCTTGTTGGGAACACAAAGTTTTTTTCAGTTGCAAATTCCACTCCATACATATATATGGTGAGGTACTAGCTCCAACTCGGGTTTCCAGTGAAAACTGCTGGAACTTCAAACCGGCACTAGGAAACAGACTCAGAAACCAGAGTAAAATTTTCTCCAGCAACCCGTTCCCTTGGTGCTAGATGAACGAACGTCTCTCCACAAGCTTATTTCTGAGAGATAATTGTGTGTGAATGCCGTCCTTCACATAGCTTGTTGGGAACACAAAGTTTCTTTTCAGTTGCAAACCCACTCCATACATATATATAAGTAGGTACAAGCACCAACTCGGTTTTCCAATGAAACCTGCAGGAACTTCAAAACGGCACTAGGAAACAGACTGAGAAAGCAGAGTAAAACTTTCCCCTGCAACCCGTTCCCTTGTTGCTAGATGAAAGAACGTCTCTCCACATGTTCAGTTCTGAGAGATACGTGTGTGTGAAAGCCGTCCTTCACATAGCTTGTTGGGAACACAATGCTTATTTTGAGTTGCATACACCATTCCATGAATATATAGGGTGAGGTATTAGATCCAACTCGGTTTTACAGTGAAAAATTCAGAAAATTCAAACCAGCACTAGAAAACAGACTGAGAAACCAGAGTAAAAGTTTCTCCTGCAAACCGTTCCCTTGGTTCTAGATGAACGAACGTCTCTCCACATGCTCAGTTCTGATAGATAAGTGTGTGTGAAAGCCGTCCTTCACCTAGCTTTTTGGGAACCAAAATTTCTTTTCAGTTGCAAACTCCACTCCATACATATATATAGGGAGGTACTAGCTCCAACTCGGTTTTACAGTGAAACCTGCAGGAACATCAAACCGGCACTAGGAATCAGACTGAGAAACCAGAGCAATAGTTTCTCCTGCAACCCGTTCCCTTTGTGCTAGATGAACGAACGTCTCTCCACATGCTCAGTTCTGAGAGATAAGTGTGTGTGAAAGCCATACTTAACTTAGCTTGTTGGGAAAATAAAGTATCGTTTCAGTTGCAAACAACATTCCATAAATATATATGGGGAGGTACGAGCTCCAAATCGGTTTTACAGGGAAAACTGCAAGAAATTCAAAACGGCACTAGGAAACAGACTGAGAATCCAGAGTAAATGTTTCTCATGCAACCCCTTCCATTGTAGCTAGATGAACGAAAGTCTCTCCACATGCTCAGTTCTGAGAGATAAGTGAGTCTGAAAGCCGTCCTTCACCTAGCTTGTTGGGAACACAATGCTTATTTTCAGTTGCAAACTCCACTCCATGCATATATAGGGGGAGGTAGTACATCAAACTCGGTTTTACATTGAAAACTGCAGGAAATTCAAACCGGCACTAGGAAACAGACTGAGAAACCAGAGTAAAAGTTTCTCCTGCACCCGTTACCTTGGTGCTAGGTGAATGAACGTCTCTCCACATGCTCAGTTCTGAGAGATAAGTGTGTGTGAAAGCCGTCCTTCACCTAGCTTGTTGGGAACACAAAGTTTCTTTTCAGTTGCAAACTCCAATCAATATATATATATGGGGAAGTAGTAGCTCCAACTCGGTTTTACAGTGAAAACTGCAGGAACTTCAAACCGGCACTAGGAAACAGACTGAGAATCCAGAGTAAAAGTTTCTCCTGCAACCCGTTGCCTTGGTGCTAGATGAACGAACGTCTCTCCACATGCTCATTTCTGAGAGATAAGTGTGTGTGAAAGACGTCCTTCACCTAGCTTGTTGGGAACACAGTGCTTATTTTCAGTTGCAATCTCCACTCCATGCATATATAGGGGGAGGTACTAGCCCCAACTCGCTTTTATGGTGAAAACTGCAGGAATATCAAACCGCCTCTAGGAAAAAGACTGAGAAACCGGAGAAAAAGTTCCTCCTGCAACCCGTTCCCTTGGTGCTAGGTGAAAGAACGTCTATCCTCATGCTCAGTTCTGAGAGATATGTGTGTGTGAAAGCCGTCCTTCAGCTAGGTTGTTGGGAACACAAAGTTTCTTTTCAGTTGCAATCTCCACTCCATACATATATATGGGTAGGTACTAGCTCCAAATCGGTTTTCCAGTGAAAACTGCAGGAAATTCATACCGGCATTAGGAAACAGACTGTGAAACCATAGTAAAAGTTTAACCTGTAACCCGTTCCCTTTGTGCTAGATCAACGAACGTCTCTCCACAAGCTTATTTGTGAGAGATAAGTGTGTGTGAAAGCCGTCCTTCACCTTGCTTGTTGGGAACACAAAGTTTCTTTTCAGTTGCAAACTCCACTCCATACATATATAAGGGGAGGTATTAGATCCAACTCAATTTTACAGTGAAAACTGCAGGAACTTCAAACCGGCACTAGGAAACTGACTGAGAAACTAGAGTAAAATTTCTCCTGCAACACGTTCCCTTGGTGCTAGATGAACGAACGTCTCTCCACAAGCTTAGTTCTGAGAGGTAATTGTGTGTGAAAGCCGTCCTTCACCTAGCTTGTTGGGAACACAAAGTTCCTTTTCAGTTGCAAACTCCACTCCATAAATATATATGGGGAGGTACTAGCTCCAACTCGCTTTTATGGTGAAAACTGCAGGAATATCAAACCGGCACTAGGAAAAAGACTGAGAACCCTGAGTAAAAGTTTCTCCTGCAACCCGTTCACTTGGTGCTAGGAGAACGAACGTCTCTCCACATAATTAGTTCTGAGAGATAATTGTGTGTGAAAGGCGTAATTCACCTAGCTTGTTGGGATCACAAAGTTTCTTTTCAGTTGCAAAATTCACTCAATATATATATATGGTGAGATACTAGCTGCAACTCGGTTTTACTGTGAAAACTGCAGTAATATCAAACCGGCACTAGGAAACAGACTGAGAAACCAGAGTAAAAGTTACTCCTGCAACCCTTTCACTTGGTGCTAGGTGAACGAACTTCTCTCCACATGCTCATTTCTGAGAGATAAGTGTGTGTGAAAGCCGTCCTTCACCTATTATGATGGGAACACAAAGTTTCTATTCAGATGCAAACTCCACTCCATACATATATAGGGGGAGGTATTAGATCCAACTCGGTTTTACAGTGAAATCTGCAGGAACTTCTAACCGGCACTAGGAAACTGACTGAGAAACTAGAGTAAAATTTCTCCTGCAACCCGTTCCCTTGGTGCTAGATGAACGAACGTCTCTCCACATGCTCAGTTCTGAGAGATAAATGTGTGTGAAGGCCGTCCTTCATCTAGCTTGTTGGGAACACAAGGTTTCTTTTCAGTTGCAAACTACACTCCATTCATATATAAGGGGAGGTACTAGCTCCAACTCGGTTTTACACTGAAATCTGCAGGAACTTCATACCGGCACTAGGAAAAAGACTGTGAAACCAGTGTAAAAGTTTCTCCTGCAACCCGTTCCCTTGGTGCTAGATGAACGAACGTCTCTCCACAAGCTTAGTTCTGAGATGTAAGTGTTTGTGAAAGCCGTCCTTCACATATCTTGTTGGGAACACAATGCTTATTTTCAGTTGCAAACTCCACTTCATGCATATATATGGGGAGGTACTAGCTAAAATTCGGTTTTACAGTGAAAACTGCAGGAAATTCAAACCGGAACTAGGAAACACACTGAGAAACCAGAGTAAAAGTTTCTCTTGCAAAGAGTTCCCTTGGTGCTAGGTGAACGAATGTCTCTCCACATGCTCAGTTCTGAGAGATAAGTGTGTGTGAAAGCCGTCCTTCACCTTGCTTGTTGGGAACACAGTGCTTATTTTCAGTTGCAATCCCCACTCCATGCATATATAGGGGTAGGTACTAGCTCCAACTCGCTTTTATGGTGAAAACTGCAGGAATATCAAACCGCCTCTAGGAAAAAGACTGAGAAACCGGAGAAAAAGTTCCTCCTGCAACCCATTTCCTTGGTGCTAGGTGAAAGAACGTCTATCCTCATGCTCAGTTCTGAGAGATGTGTGTGTGAAAGCCGTCCTTCAGCTAGCTTGTTGGGAACACAAAGTTTCTTTTCAGTTGCAATCTCCACTCCATACATATATATGGGTAGGTACTAGCTCCAACTCGGTTTTCCAGTGAAAACTGCAGGAAATTCATACCGGCATTAGGAAACAGACTGTGAAACCATAGTAAAAGTTTAACCTGTAACCCGTTCCCTTTGTGCTAGATCAACGAACGTCTCTCCACAAGCTTATTTGTGAGAGATAAGTGTGTGTGAAAGCCGTCCTTCACCTTGCTTGTTGGGAACACAAAGTTTCTTTTCAGTTGCAAACTCCACTCCATACATATATAAGGGGAGGTATTAGATCCAACTCAATTTTACAGTGAAAACTGCAGGAACTTCAAACCGGCACTAGGAAACTGACTGAGAAACTAGAGTAAAATTTCTCCTGCAGCACGTTCCCTTGGTGCTAGATGAACGAACGTCTCTCCACAAGCTTAGTTCTGAGAGGTAATTGTGTGTGAAAGCCGTCCTTCACCTAGCTTGTTGGGAACACAAAGTTCCTTTTCAGTTGCAAACTCCACTCCATAAATATATATGGGGAGGTACTAGCTCCAACTCGCTTTTATGGTGAAAACTGCAGGAATATCAAACCGGCACTAGGAAAAAGACTGAGAACCCTGAGTAAAAGTTTCTCCTGCAACCCGTTCCCTTGGTGCTAGGTGAACGAACGTCTCTCCACATAATTAGTTCTGAGAGATAAGTGTGTGTGAAAGGCGTAATTCACCTAGCTTGTTGGGATCACAAAGTTTCTTTTCAGTTGCAAAATTCACTCCATATATATATATATGGTGAGATACTAGCTGCAACTCGGTTTTACTGTGAAATCTGCAGTAATATCAAACCGGCACTAGGAAACAGACTGAGAAACCAGAGTAAAAGTTACTCCTGCAACCCTTTCTCTTGGTGCTAGGTGAACGAACTTCTCTCCACATGCTCATTTCTGAGAGATAAGTGTGTGTGAAAGCCGTCCTTCACCTATTATGATGGGAACACAAAGTTTCTATTCAGATGCAAACTCCACTCCATACATATATAGGGGGAGGTATTAGATCCAACTCGGTTTTACAGTGAAATCTGCAGGAACTTCAAACCGGCACTAGGAAACTGACTGAGAAACTAGAGTAAAATTTCTCCTGCAACCCTTTCCCTTGGTGCTAGATGAACAAACGTCTATCCACATGCTCAGTTCTGAGAGATAAATGTGTGTGAAGGCCGTCCTTCATCTAGCTTGTTGGGAACACAAAGTTTCTTTTCAGTTGCAAACTACACTCCATTCATATATAAGGGGAGGTACTAGCTCCAACTCGGTTTTACACTGAAATCTGCAGGAACTTCATACCGGCACTAGGAAAAAGACTGTGAAACCAGTGTAAAAGTTTCTCCTGCAACCCGTTCCCTTGGTGCTAGATGAACGAACGTCTCTCCACAAGCTTAGTTCTGAGATATAAGTGTTTGTGAAAGCCGTCCTTCACATAGCTTGTTGGGAACACAAAGTTTCTTTTCAGTTGCAAATTCCACTCTATACATATATATGGGGAGGTACTTGATCCAACACGGTTTTAAGGTGAAAACTGCAGGAACATCAAACCGGTACTAGGAAACAGACTGAGAAACCAGAGAAAAGTTTCTCCTGCCACCCGTTCCCGTGGTGCTAGGTGAATGAACGTCTTTCCACGTACTCAGTTCTGAGAGATAAGTGTGTGTGAAAGCCGTCCATCACCTAGCTTGTTGGGAACACATAGTTTCTTTTCAGTTGCAAACCCCACACCATACATATATATGGGGAGGTACTAGCTCCAACTCGGTTTTAAAGCGAAAACTGCAGGTAATTCAAACCGCCACTAGGAAACAGACTGAGAAACTGGAGTAAAAGTTCCTCCTGCAACCCTTTCCCTTGGTGTTAGTTGAACGAACGTCTCTCCACATGCTCATTTCTGAGGGATAAGTGTGTGTTAAAGCCGTCCTTCAGCTAGCTTGTTGGGAACACAATGATACTTTTCAGTTGCAAACTACACTCCATACATATATATGGGTAGGTACAACCTCCAACTCGGTTTTCCAGTGAAAACTTCAGGAAATTCAAACCGGCATTAGGAAACAGACTGTGAAACCAGAGTAAAAATTTCTCCTGTAAACCGTTCCTTTTGTGCTAGTTGAACGAACGTCTCTCCACAAGCTTAGTTCTGTGATATAAATGTGTGTGAAAGCCGTCCTTCACCTAGGTTGTTGGGAACACAAAGTTTCTTTTCAGTTGCAAACTCCACTCCATACATATATATGGGTAGGTACTAGCTCCAACTCGGTTTTACATTGAAAACTGCAGGAAAATCAAACCGGCACTAGGAAACAGACTGAGAAACCAGAGTAAAAGTTTCTCCTGTATCCCGTTCCATTTGTGCTAGATGAACGAACGTCTCTCCTCATGCTCAGTTCTGAGAGATAAATGTGAGTGAAAGCCGTCCTTCAACTAGCTTGTTGGGAACACAAAGTTTTTTTCAGTTGCAAATTCCACTCCATACATATATATGGTGAGGCAGTAGCTCCAACTCGGGTTTCCAGTGAAAACTGCTGGAACTTCAAACCGGCACTAGGAAACAGACTTAGAAACCAGAGTAAAATTTTCTCCAGCAACCCGTTCCCTTGGTGCTAGATGAAGGAACTTCTCTCCACAAGCTTATTTCTGAGAGATAATTGTGTGTGAATGCCATCCTTCACGTAGCTTGTTGGGAACACAAAGTTTCTTTTCAGTTGCAAAACCACTCCATACATATATATAAGTAGGTACAAGCGCCAACTCGGTTTTCCAATGAAACCTGCAGGAACTTCAACCCGGCACTAGGAAACAGACTGAGAAATCAGAGTAAAACTTTCCCCTGCAACCCGTTCCCTTGTTGC
Organism: Camelus bactrianus; assembly: GCF_048773025.1. Classification (NCBI taxonomy): domain Eukaryota; kingdom Metazoa; phylum Chordata; class Mammalia; order Artiodactyla; family Camelidae; genus Camelus; species Camelus bactrianus. The sequence goes on from NC_133546.1 coordinate 92,535,812, forward strand.
TAGATGAAAGAACGTCTCTCCACATGTTCAGTTCTGAGAGATAAGTGTGTGTGAAAGCCGTCCTTCACATAGCTTGTTGGGAACACAATGCTTATTTTGATTTGCATACACCATTCCATGAATATATAGGGTGAGGTATTAGATCCAACTCGGTTTTACAGTGAAAAATTCAGAAAATTCAAACCGGCACTAGAAAACAGACTGAGAAACCAGAGTAAAAGTTTCTCCTGCAAACCGTTCCCTTGGTTCTAGATGAACGAACGTCTCTCCACATGCTCAGTTCTGATAGATAAGTGTGTGTGAAAGCCGTCCTTCACCTAGCTTTTTGGGAACACAAAATTTCTTTTCAGTTGCAAACTCCACTCCATACATATATATGGGGAGGTACTAGCTCCAACTCGGTTTTACAGTGAAAACTGCAGGAACATCAAACCGGCACTAGGAAACAGACTGAGAAACCAGAGTAATAGTTTCTCCTGCAACCCGTTCCCTTTGTGCTAGATGAACGAACGTCTCTCCACATGCTCAGTTCTGAGAGATAAGTGTGTGTGAAAGCCATACTTAACTTAGCTTGTTGGGAAAATAAAGTATCGTTTCAGTTGCAAACAACATTCCATAAATATATATGGGGAGGTACGAGCTCCAAATCGGTTTTACAGGGAAAACTGCAAGAAATTCAAAACGGCACAAGGAAACAGACTGAGAATCCAGAGTAAAAGTTTCTCATGCAACCCCTTCCCTTGTTGCTAGGTGAACGAAAGTCTCTCCACATGCTCAGTTCTGAGAGATAAGTGTGTCTGAAAGCCGTCCTTCACCTAGCTTGTTGGGAACACAATGCTTATTTTCAGTTGCAAACTCCACTCCATGCATATATAGGGGGAGGTAGTAGCTCCAACTCGGTTTTACAGTGAAAACTGCAGGAAATTCAAACCGGCACTAGGAAACAGACTGAGAAACCAGAGTAAAAGTTTCTCCTGCAACCCGTCCCCTTGGTGCTAGATGAACAAACGTCTCTCCACATGCTCATTTCTGAGAGATAAGTGTGTGTGAAAGACGTCCTTCACCTAGCTTGTTGGGAACACAAAGTTTCTTTTAAGTTGCTAACTCCACTCCATACATATAAAAGGGGAGGTATTAGATCCAACTCAATTTTACAGTGAAAACTGCAGGAACTTCAAACCGGCACTAGGAAACTGACTGAGAAACTAGAGTAAAATTTCTCCTGCAACACGTTCCCTTGGTGCTAGATGAACGAACGTCTCTCCACAAGCTTAGTTCTGAGAGGTAATTGTGTGTGAAAGCCGTCCTTCACCTAACTTGTTGGGAACACAAAGTTCCTTTTCAGTTGCAAACTCCACTCCATAAATATATATGGGGAGGTACTAGCTCCAATTCGCTTTTATGGTGAAAACTGCAGGAATATCAAACCGGCACTAGGAAAAAGACTGAGAACCCTGAGTAAAAGTTTCTCCTGCAACCCGTTCCCTTGGTGCTAGGTGAACGAACGTCTCTCCACATAATTAGTTCTGAGAGATAAGTGTGTGTGAAAGGCGTAATTCACCTAGCTTGTTGGGATCACAAAGTTTCTTTTCAGTTGCAAAATTCACTCCATATATATATATATGGTGGGATACTAGCTGCAACTCGGTTTTACTGTGAAAACTGCAGTAATATCAAACCGGCACTAGGAAACAGACTGAGAAACCAGAATAAAAGTTACTCCTGCAACCCTTTCTCTTGGTGCTAGGTGAACGAACTTCTCTCCACATGCTCATTTCTGAGAGATAAGTGTGTGTGAAAGCCGTCCTTCACCTATTATGATGGGAACACAAAGTTTCTATTCAGATGCAAACTCCACTCCATACATATATAGGGGGAGGTATTAGATCCAACTCGGTTTTACAGTGAAATCTGCAGGAACTTCAAACCGGCACTAGGAAACTGACTGAGAAACTAGAGTAAAATTTCTCCTGCAACCCGTTCCCTTGGTGCTAGATGAACGAACGTCTCTCCACATGCTCAGTTCTGAGAGATAAATGTGTGTGAAGGCCGTCCTTCATCTAGCTTGTTGGGAACACAAAGTTTCTTTTCAGTTGCAAACTACATTCCATTCATATATAAGGGGAGGTTCTAGCTCCAACTCGGTTTTACACTGAAATCTGCAGGAACTTCATACCGGCACTAGGAAAAAGACTGTGAAACCAGTGTAAAAGTTTCTCCTGCAACCCGTTCCCTTGGTGCTAGATGAACGAACGTCTCTCCACAAGCTTAGTTCTGAGATATAAGTGTTTGTGAAAGCCGTCCTTCACATAGCTTGTTGGGAACACAAAGTTTCTTTTCAGTTGCAAATTCCACTCTGTACATATATATGGGGAGGTACTTGATCCAACACGGTTTTACGGTGAAAACTGCAGGAACATCAAACCGGTACTAGGAAACAGACTGAGAAACCAGAGAAAAGTTTCTCCTGCCACCCGTTCCCGTGGTGCTAGGTGAACGAACGTCTTTCCACGTACTCAGTTCTGAGAGATAAGTGTGTGTGAAAGCCGTCCATCACCTAGCTTGTTGGGAACACATAGTTTCTTTTCAGTTGCAAACCCCACACCATACATATATATGGGGAGGTACTAGCTCCAACTAGGTTTTACAGTGAAAACTGCAGGAAATTCAAACCGCCACTAGGAAACAGACTGAGAAACCAGAGTAAAAGTTTCTCCTGCAACCCGTTCCTTTGGTGCTAGAAGAAAGAACGTCTCTCCACATGCTCAGTTCTCAGAGATATGTGTGTGTGGAAGCCGTACTTCACCTAGCTTGTTGGGAACACAAAGTTTCTTTTCAGATGCAAATTCCAATCCATACATATATATGGGGAATTACTAACTCCAAATCGGTTTTACAGTGAAAACTGCAGGAACTTTAAACCGCCACTAGGAAAAAGACTGAGAAACCGGAGTAAAAGTTCCTCCTGCAACCCTTTCCCTTGGTGTTAGTTGAACGAACGTCTCTCCACATGCTCAGTTCTGAGGGATAAGTGTGTGTGAATGCCGTCCTTCAGCTAGCTTGTTGGAACACAATGATACTTTTCAGTTGCAAACTACACTCCATACATATATATGGGTAGGTACAACCTCCAACTCGGTTTTCCAGGGAAAACTGCAGGAAATTCAAACCGGCATTAGGAAGCAGACTGTGAAACCTGAGTAAAAATTTCTCCTGTAAACCGTTCCTTTTGTGCTAGTTGAACGAACGTCTCTCCACAAGCTTAGTTCTGAGATATAAATGTGTGTGAAAGCCGTCCTTCACCTAGGTTGTTGGGAACACACAGTTTCTTTTCAGTTGCAAACTCCACTCCATACATATATATGGGTAGGTACTAGCTCCAACTCGGTTTTACATTGAAAACTGCAGGAAAATCAAACCGGCACTAGGAAACAGACTGAGAAACCAGAGTAAAAGTTTCTCCTGTATCCCGTTCCATTTGTGCTAGATGAGCGAACGTCTCTCCTCATGCTCAGTTCTGAGAGATAAATGTGAGTGAAAGCCGTCCTTCAACTAGCTTGTTGGGAACACAAAGTTTTTTTCAGTTGCAAATTCCACTCCATACATATATATGGTGAGGTACTAGCTCCAACTCGGGTTTCCAGTGAAAACTGCTGGAACTTCAAACCGCCACTAGGAAACAGACTCAGAAACCAGAGTAAAATTTTCTCCAGCAACCCGTTCCCTTGGTGCTAGATGAACGAACGTCTCTCCACAAGCTTATTTCTGAGAGATAATTGTGTGTGAATGCCGTCCTTCACGTAGCTTGTTGGGAACACAAAGTTTCTTTTCAGTTGCAAACCCACTCCATACATATATATAAGTAGGTACAAGCACCAACTCGGTTTTCCAATGAAACCTGCAGGAACTTCAAACCGGCACTAGGAAACAGACTGAGAAACCAGAGTAAAACTTTCCCCTGCAACCCGTTCCCTTGTTGCTAGATGAAAGAACGTCTCTCCACATGCTCAGTTCTGAGAGATAAGTGTGTGTGAAAGCCGTCCTTCACATAGCTTGTTGGGAACACAATGCTTATTTTGAGTTGCATACACCATTCCATGAATATATAGGGTGAGGTATTAGATCCAACTCGGTTTTACAGTGAAAAATTCAGAAAATTCAAACCGGCACAAGAAAACAGACTGAGAAACCAGAGTAAAAGTTTCTCCTGCAAACCATTCCCTTGGTTCTAGATGAAAGAACGTCTCTCCACATGCTCAGTTCTGAGAGATAAGTGTGTGTGAAAGCCGTCCTTCACATAGCTTGTTGGGAACACAATGCTTATTTTGAGTTGCATACACCATTCCATGAATATATAGGGTGAGGTATTAGATCCAACTCGGTTTTACAGTGAAAAATTCAGAAAATTCAAACCGGCACAAGAAAACAGACTGAGAAACCAGAGTAAAACTTTCCCCTGCAACCCGTTCCCTTGTTGCTAGATGAAAGAACGTCTCTCCACATGCTCAGTTCTGAGAGATAAGTGTGTGTGAAAGCCGTCCTTCACATAGCTTGTTGGGAACACAATGCTTATTTTGAGTTGCATACACCATTCCATGAATATATAGGGTGAGGTATTAGATCCAACTCGGTTTTACAGTGAAAAATTCAGAAAATTCAAACCGGCACAAGAAAACAGACTGAGAAACCAGAGTAAAAGTTTCTCCTGCAAACCATTCCCTTGGTTCTAGATGAACGAACGTCTCTCCACATGCTCAGTTCTGATAGATAAGTGTGTGTGAAAGCCGTCCTTCACCTAGCTTTTTGGGAACACAAAATTTCTTTTCAGTTGCAAACTCCACTCCATACATATATATGGGGAGGTACTAGCTCCAACTCGGTTTTACAGTGAAAACTGCAGGAACATCATACCGGCACTAGGAAACAGACTGAGAAACCAGAGTAATAGTTTCTCCTGCAACCCGTTCCCTTTGTGCTAGATGAACGAACGTCTCTCCACATGCTCAGTTCTGAGAGATAAGTGTGTGTGAAAGCCATACTTAACTTAGCTTGTTGGGAAAATAAAGTATCGTTTCAGTTGCAAACAACATTCCATAAATATATATGGGGAGGTACGAGCTCCAAATCGGTTTTACAGGGAAAACTGCAAGAAATTCAAAACGGCACTAGGAAACAGAATGAGAATCCAGAGTAAAATTTTCTCATGCAACCGGTTTCCTTTGTGCTAGATGAACGAACGTCTCTCCACAAGCTGAGTTCTGAGATATAAGTGTTTGTGAAAGCCGTCCTTCACATAGCTTGTTGGGAACACAATGCTTATTTTCAGTTGAAATCTCCACTTCATGCATATATATGGAGAGGTACTAGCTAAAACTCGGTTTTACAGTGAAAACTGCAGGAAATTCAAACTGGAACTAGGAAACACACTGAGAAACCAGAGTAAAAGTTTCTCTTGCAAAGAGTTCCCTTGGTGCTAGGTGAACGAATGTCTCTCCACATGCTCAGTTCTGAGAGATAAGTGTGTGTGAAAGCCGTCCTTCACCTTGCTTGTTGGGAACACAGTGCTTATTTTCAGTTGCAATCTCCACTCCATGCATATATAGGGGGAGGTACTAGCTCCAACTCGCTTTTATGGTGAAAACTGCAGGAATATCAAACCGCCTCTAGGAAAAAGACTGAGAAACCGGAGAAAAAGTTCCTCCTGCAACCCGTTCCCTTGGTGCTATGTGAAAGAACGTCTATCCTCATGCTCAGTTCTGAGAGATATGTGTGTGTGAAAGCCGTCCTTCAGCTAGCTTGTTGGGAACACAAAGTTTCTTTTCAGTTGCAATCTCCACTCCATACATATATATGGGTAGGTACTAGCTCCAACTCGGTTTTCCAGTGAAAACTGCAGGAAATTCATACCGGCATTAGGAAACAGACTGTGAAAACATAGTAAAAGTTTAACCTGTAACCCGTTCCCTTTGTGCTAGATCAACGAACGTCTCTCCACAAGCTTATTTGTGAGAGATAAGTGTGTGTGAAAGCCGTCCTTCACCTTGCTTGTTGGGAACACAAAGTTTCTTTTCAGTTGCAAACTCCAATCCATACATATATAAGGGGAGGTATTAGATCCAACTCAATTTTACAGTGAAAAATGCAGGAACTTCAAACCGGCACTAGGAAACTGACTGAGAAACTAGAGTAAAAGTTACTCCTGCAACCCTTTCTCTTGGTGCTAGGTGAACGAACTTCTCTCCACATGCTCATTTCTGAGAGATAAGTGTGTGTGAAAGCCGTACTTCACCTATTATGATGGGAACACAAAGTTCCTTTTCAGTTGCAAACTCCACTCCATAAATATATATGGGGAGGTACTAGCTCCAACTCGCTTTTATGGTGAAAACTGCAGGAATATCAAACCGGCACTAGGAAAAATACTGAGAACCCTGAGTAAAAGTTTCTCCTGCAACCCGTTCCCTTGGTGCTAGGTGAACGAACGTCTCTCCACATAATTAGTTCTGAGAGATAAGTGTGTGTGAAAGGCGTAATTCACCTAGCTTGTTGGGATCACAAAGTTTCTTTTCAGTTGCAAAATTCACTCCATATATATATATGGTGAGATACTAGCTGCAACTCGGTTTTACTGTGAAAACTGCAGTAATATCAAACCGGCACTAGGAAACAGACTGAGAAACCAGAGTAAAAGTTACTCCTGCAACCCTTTCTCTTGGTGCTAGGTGAACGAACTTCTCTCCACATGCTCATTTCTGAGAGATAAGTGTGTGTGAAAGCCGTCCTTCACCTATTATGATGGGAACACAAAGTTTCTATTCAGATGCAAACTCCACTCCATACATATATAGGGGGAGGTATTAGATCCAACTCGGTTTTACAGTGAAATCTGCAGGAACTTCAAACCGGCACTAGGAAACTGACTGAGAAACTAGAGTAAAATTTCTCCTGCAACCCGTTCCCTTGGTGCTAGATGAACGAACGTCTCTTCACATGCTCAGTTCTGAGAGATAAATGTGTGTGAAGGCCGTCCTTCAACTAGCTTGTTGGGAACACAAAGTTTCTTTTCAGTTGCAAACTACACTCCATTGATATATAAGGGGAGGTACTAGCTCCAACTCGGTTTTACACTGAAATCTGCAGGAACTTCATACCGGCACTAGGAAAAAGACTGTGAAACCAGTGTAAAAGTTTCTCCTGCAACCCGTGCCCTTGGTGCTTGATGAACGAACGTCTCTCCACAAGCTTAGTTCTGAGATATAAGTGTTTGTGAAAGCCGTGCTTCACATAGCTTGTTGGGAACACAATGCTTATTTTCAGTTGCAAACTCCACTTCATGCATATATATGGAGAGGTACTAGCTAAAACTCGGTTTTACAGTGAAAACTGCAGGAAATTCAAACCGGAACTAGGAAACACACTGAGAAACCAGAGTAAAATTTCTCTTGCAAAGAGTTCCCTTGGTGCTAGGTGAACGAATGTCTCTCCACATGCTCAGTTCTGAGAGATAAGTGTGTGTGAAAGCCGTCCTTCACCTTGCTTGTTGGGAACACAAAGTTTCTTTTCAGTTGCAAATTCCACTCTATACATATATATGGGGAGGTACTAGATCCAACACGGTTTTACGGTGAAAACTGCAGGAACATCAAACCGGTACTAGGAAACAGACTGAGAAACCAGAGAAAGTTTCTCCTGCCACCCGTTCCCGTGGTGCTAGGTGAACGAACGTCTTTCCACGTACTCAGTTCTGAGAGATAAGTGTGTGTGAAAGCCGTCCATCACCTAGCTTGTTGGGAACACAAAGTTTCTTTTCAGTTGCAAACTCCACTCCATATATATATATGGGTAGGTACTAGCTCCAACTCGGTTTTACATTGAAAACTGCAGGAAAATCAAACCGGCACTAGGAAACAGACTGAGAAACCAGAGTAAAAGTTTCTCCTGTATCCCGTTCCATTTGTGCTAGATGAACGAACGTCTCTCCTCATGCTCAGTTCTGAGAGATAAATGTGAGTGAAAGCCGTCCTTCAACTAGCTTGTTGGGAACACAAAGATTTTTCAGTTGCAAATTCCACTCCATACATATATATGGTGAGGTACTAGCTCCAACTCGGGTTTCCAGTGAAAACTGTTGGAACTTCAAACCGGCACTAGGAAACAGACTCAGAAACCAGAGTAAAATTTTCTCCAGCAACCCGTTCCCTTGGTGCTAGATGAACGAACGTCTCTCCACAAGCTTATTTCTGAGAGATAATTGTGTGTGAATGCCGTCCTTCACGTAGCTTGTTGGGAACACAAAGTTTCTTTTCAGTAGCAAACCCACTCCATACATATATATAAGTAGGTACAAGCACCAACTCGGTTTTCCAATGAAAACTGCAGGAACTTCAAACCGGCACTAGGAAACAGACTGAGAAACCAGAGTAAAACTTTCCCCTGCAGCCCGTTCCCTTGTTGCTAGATGAAAGAACGTCTCTCCACATGTTCAGTTCTGAGAGATAAGTGTGTGTGAAAGCCGTCCTTCACATAGCTTGTTGGGAACACAATGCTTATTTTGAGTTGCATACACCATTCCATGAATATATAGGGTGAGGTATTAGATCCAACTCGGTTTTACAGTGAAAAATTCAGAAAATTCAAACCGGCACTAGAAAACAGACTGAGAAACCAGAGTAAAAGTTTCTCCTGCAAACCGTTCCCTTGGTTCTAGATGAACGAACGTCTCTCCATATGCTCAGTTCTGATAGATAAGTGTGTGTGAAAGCCGTCCTTAACCTAGCTTTTTGGGAACACAAAATTTCTTTTCAGTTGCAAACTCCACTCCATACATATATATGGGTAGGTACTAGCTCCAACTCGGTTTTACAGTGAAAACTGCAGGAACATCAAACCGGCACTAGGAAACAGACTGAGAAACCAGAGTAATAGTTTCTCCTGCAACCCGTTCCCTTTGTGCTAGATGAACGAACGTCTCTCCACATGCTCAGTTCTGAGAGATAAGTGTGTGTGAAAGCCATACTTAACTTAGCTTGTTGGGAAAATAAAGTATCGTTTCAGTTGCAAACAACATTCCATAAATATATATGGGGAGTTACGAGCTCCAAATCGGTTTTACAGGGAAAACTGCAAGAAATTCAAAATGGCACTAGGAAACAGACTGAGAATCCAGAGTAAATGTTTCTCATGCAACCCCTTCCCTTGTTTCTAGATGAACGAAAGTCTCTCCACATGCTCAGTTCTGAGAGATAAGTGTGTCTGAAAGCCGTCCTTCACCTAGCTTGTTGGGAACACAATGCTTATTTTCAGTTGCAAACTCCACTCCATGCATATATAGGGGGAGGTAGTAGATCAAACTCGGTTTTACATTGAAAACTGCAGGAATTTCAAACCGGCACTAGGAAACAGACAGAGAAACCAGAGTAAAAGTTTCTCCTGCACCCGTTACCTTGGTGCTAGGTGAATGAACGTCTCTCCACATGCTCAGTTCTGAGAGATAAGTGTGTGTGAAAGCCGTCCATCACCTAGCTTGTTGGGAACACAAAGTTTCTTTTCAGTTGCAAACTCCACTCCATATATATATATGGGTAGGTACTAGCTCCAACTCGGTTTTACATTGAAAACTGCAGGAAAATCAAACCGGCACTAGGAAACAGACTGAGAAACCAGAGTAAAAGTTTCTCCTGTATCCCGTTCCATTTGTGCTAGATGAACGAACGTCTCTCCTCATGCTCAGTTCTGAGAGATAAATGTGAGTGAAAGCCGTCCTTCAACTAGCTTGTTGGGAACACAAAGATTTTTCAGTTGCAAATTCCACTCCATACATATATATGGTGAGGTACTAGCTCCAACTCGGGTTTCCAGTGAAAACTGTTGGAACTTCAAACCGGCACTAGGAAACAGACTCAGAAACCAGAGTAAAATTTTCTCCAGCAACCCGTTCCCTTGGTGCTAGATGAACGAACGTCTCTCCACAAGCTTATTTCTGAGAGATAATTGTGTGTGAATGCCGTCCTTCACGTAGCTTGTTGGGAACACAAAGTTTCTTTTCAGTAGCAAACCCACTCCATACATATATATAAGTAGGTACAAGCACCAACTCGGTTTTCCAATGAAAACTGCAGGAACTTCAAACCGGCACTAGGAAACAGACTGAGAAACCAGAGTAAAACTTTCCCCTGCAGCCCGTTCCCTTGTTGCTAGATGAAAGAACGTCTCTCCACATGTTCAGTTCTGAGAGATAAGTGTGTGTGAAAGCCGTCCTTCACATAGCTTGTTGGGAACACAATGCTTATTTTGAGTTGCATACACCATTCCATGAATATATAGGGTGAGGTATTAGATCCAACTCGGTTTTACAGTGAAAAATTCAGAAAATTCAAACCGGCACTAGAAAACAGACTGAGAAACCAGAGTAAAAGTTTCTCCTGCAAACCGTTCCCTTGGTTCTAGATGAACGAACGTCTCTCCATATGCTCAGTTCTGATAGATAAGTGTGTGTGAAAGCCGTCCTTAACCTAGCTTTTTGGGAACACAAAATTTCTTTTCAGTTGCAAACTCCACTCCATACATATATATGGGTAGGTACTAGCTCCAACTCGGTTTTACAGTGAAAACTGCAGGAACATCAAACCGGCACTAGGAAACAGACTGAGAAACCAGAGTAATAGTTTCTCCTGCAACCCGTTCCCTTTGTGCTAGATGAACGAACGTCTCTCCACATGCTCAGTTCTGAGAGATAAGTGTGTGTGAAAGCCATACTTAACTTAGCTTGTTGGGAAAATAAAGTATCGTTTCAGTTGCAAACAACATTCCATAAATATATATGGGGAGTTACGAGCTCCAAATCGGTTTTACAGGGAAAACTGCAAGAAATTCAAAATGGCACTAGGAAACAGACTGAGAATCCAGAGTAAATGTTTCTCATGCAACCCCTTCCCTTGTTTCTAGATGAACGAAAGTCTCTCCACATGCTCAGTTCTGAGAGATAAGTGTGTCTGAAAGCCGTCCTTCACCTAGCTTGTTGGGAACACAATGCTTATTTTCAGTTGCAAACTCCACTCCATGCATATATAGGGGGAGGTAGTAGATCAAACTCGGTTTTACATTGAAAACTGCAGGAATTTCAAACCGGCACTAGGAAACAGACAGAGAAACCAGAGTAAAAGTTTCTCCTGCACCCGTTACCTTGGTGCTAGGTGAATGAACGTCTCTCCACATGCTCAGTTCTGAGAGATAAGTGTGTGTGAAAGCCGTCCTTCACCTAGCTTGTTGGGAACACAAAGTTTCTTTTCAGTTGCAAACTCCACTCCATATATATATATGGGTAGGTACTAGCTCCAACTCGGTTTTACATTGAAAACTGCAGGAAAATCAAACCGGCACTAGGAAACAGACTGAGAAACCAGAGTAAAAGTTTCTCCTGTATCCCGTTCCATTTGTGCTAGATGAACGAACGTCTCTCCTCATGCTCAGTTCTGAGAGATAAATGTGAGTGAAAGCCGTCCTTCAACTAGCTTGTTGGGAACACAAAGTTTTTTTCAGTTGCAAATTCCACTCCATACATATATATGGTGAGGTACTAGCTCCAACTCGGGTTTCCAGTGAAAACTGCTGGAACTTCAAACCGCCACTAGGAAACAGACTCAGAAACCAGAGTAAAATTTTCTCCAGCAACCCGTTCCCTTGGTGCTAGATGAACGAACGTCTCTCCACAAGCTTATTTCTGAGAGATAATTGTGTGTGAATGCCGTCCTTCACGTAGCTTGTTGGGAACACAAAGTTTCTTTTCAGTTGCAAACCCACTCCATACATATATATAAGTAGGTACAAGCACCAACTCGGTTTTCCAATGAAACCTGCAGGAACTTCAAACCGGCACTAGGAAACAGACTGAGAAACCAGAGTAAAACTTTCCCCTGCAACCCGTTCCCTTGTTGCTAGATGAAAGAACGTCTCTCCACATGCTCAGTTCTGAGAGATAAGTGTGTGTGAAAGCCGTCCTTCACATAGCTTGTTGGGAACACAATGCTTATTTTGAGTTGCATACACCATTCCATGAATATATAGGGTGAGGTATTAGATCCAACTCGGTTTTACAGTGAAAAATTCAGAAAATTCAAACCGGCACAAGAAAACAGACTGAGAAACCAGAGTAAAAGTTTCTCCTGCAAACCATTCCCTTGGTTCTAGATGAAAGAACGTCTCTCCACATGCTCAGTTCTGAGAGATAAGTGTGTGTGAAAGCCGTCCTTCACATAGCTTGTTGGGAACACAATGCTTATTTTGAGTTGCATACACCATTCCATGAATATATAGGGTGAGGTATTAGATCCAACTCGGTTTTACAGTGAAAAATTCAGAAAATTCAAACCGGCACAAGAAAACAGACTGAGAAACCAGAGTAAAACTTTCCCCTGCAACCCGTTCCCTTGTTGCTAGATGAAAGAACGTCTCTCCACATGCTCAGTTCTGAGAGATAAGTGTGTGTGAAAGCCGTCCTTCACATAGCTTGTTGGGAACACAATGCTTATTTTGAGTTGCATACACCATTCCATGAATATATAGGGTGAGGTATTAGATCCAACTCGGTTTTACAGTGAAAAATTCAGAAAATTCAAACCGGCACAAGAAAACAGACTGAGAAACCAGAGTAAAAGTTTCTCCTGCAAACCATTCCCTTGGTTCTAGATGAACGAACGTCTCTCCACATGCTCAGTTCTGATAGATAAGTGTGTGTGAAAGCCGTCCTTCACCTAGCTTTTTGGGAACACAAAATTTCTTTTCAGTTGCAAACTCCACTCCATACATATATATGGGGAGGTACTAGCTCCAACTCGGTTTTACAGTGAAAACTGCAGGAACATCATACCGGCACTAGGAAACAGACTGAGAAACCAGAGTAATAGTTTCTCCTGCAACCCGTTCCCTTTGTGCTAGATGAACGAACGTCTCTCCACATGCTCAGTTCTGAGAGATAAGTGTGTGTGAAAGCCATACTTAACTTAGCTTGTTGGGAAAATAAAGTATCGTTTCAGTTGCAAACAACATTCCATAAATATATATGGGGAGGTACGAGCTCCAAATCGGTTTTACAGGGAAAACTGCAAGAAATTCAAAACGGCACTAGGAAACAGAATGAGAATCCAGAGTAAAATTTTCTCATGCAACCGGTTTCCTTTGTGCTAGATGAACGAACGTCTCTCCACAAGCTGAGTTCTGAGATATAAGTGTTTGTGAAAGCCGTCCTTCACATAGCTTGTTGGGAACACAATGCTTATTTTCAGTTGAAATCTCCACTTCATGCATATATATGGAGAGGTACTAGCTAAAACTCGGTTTTACAGTGAAAACTGCAGGAAATTCAAACTGGAACTAGGAAACACACTGAGAAACCAGAGTAAAAGTTTCTCTTGCAAAGAGTTCCCTTGGTGCTAGGTGAACGAATGTCTCTCCACATGCTCAGTTCTGAGAGATAAGTGTGTGTGAAAGCCGTCCTTCACCTTGCTTGTTGGGAACACAGTGCTTATTTTCAGTTGCAATCTCCACTCCATGCATATATAGGGGGAGGTACTAGCTCCAACTCGCTTTTATGGTGAAAACTGCAGGAATATCAAACCGCCTCTAGGAAAAAGACTGAGAAACCGGAGAAAAAGTTCCTCCTGCAACCCGTTCCCTTGGTGCTATGTGAAAGAACGTCTATCCTCATGCTCAGTTCTGAGAGATATGTGTGTGTGAAAGCCGTCCTTCAGCTAGCTTGTTGGGAACACAAAGTTTCTTTTCAGTTGCAATCTCCACTCCATACATATATATGGGTAGGTACTAGCTCCAACTCGGTTTTCCAGTGAAAACTGCAGGAAATTCATACCGGCATTAGGAAACAGACTGTGAAAACATAGTAAAAGTTTAACCTGTAACCCGTTCCCTTTGTGCTAGATCAACGAACGTCTCTCCACAAGCTTATTTGTGAGAGATAAGTGTGTGTGAAAGCCGTCCTTCACCTTGCTTGTTGGGAACACAAAGTTTCTTTTCAGTTGCAAACTCCACTCCATACATATATAAGGGGAGGTATTAGATCCAACTCAATTTTACAGTGAAAAATGCAGGAACTTCAAACCGGCACTAGGAAACTGACTGAGAAACTAGAGTAAAAGTTACTCCTGCAACCCTTTCTCTTGGTGCTAGGTGAACGAACTTCTCTCCACATGCTCATTTCTGAGAGATAAGTGTGTGTGAAAGCCGTACTTCACCTATTATGATGGGAACACAAAGTTCCTTTTCAGTTGCAAACTCCACTCCATAAATATATATGGGGAGGTACTAGCTCCAACTCGCTTTTATGGTGAAAACTGCAGGAATATCAAACCGGCACTAGGAAAAATACTGAGAACCCTGAGTAAAAGTTTCTCCTGCAACCCGTTCCCTTGGTGCTAGGTGAACGAACGTCTCTCCACATAATTAGTTCTGAGAGATAAGTGTGTGTGAAAGGCGTAATTCACCTAGCTTGTTGGGATCACAAAGTTTCTTTTCAGTTGCAAAATTCACTCCATATATATATATGGTGAGATACTAGCTGCAACTCGGTTTTACTGTGAAAACTGCAGTAATATCAAACCGGCACTAGGAAACAGACTGAGAAACCAGAGTAAAAGTTACTCCTGCAACCCTTTCTCTTGGTGCTAGGTGAACGAACTTCTCTCCACATGCTCATTTCTGAGAGATAAGTGTGTGTGAAAGCCGTCCTTCACCTATTATGATGGGAACACAAAGTTTCTATTCAGATGCAAACTCCACTCCATACATATATAGGGGGAGGTATTAGATCCAACTCGGTTTTACAGTGAAATCTGCAGGAACTTCAAACCGGCACTAGGAAACTGACTGAGAAACTAGAGTAAAATTTCTCCTGCAACCCGTTCCCTTGGTGCTAGATGAACGAACGTCTCTTCACATGCTCAGTTCTGAGAGATAAATGTGTGTGAAGGCCGTCCTTCAACTAGCTTGTTGGGAACACAAAGTTTCTTTTCAGTTGCAAACTACACTCCATTGATATATAAGGGGAGGTACTAGCTCCAACTCGGTTTTACACTGAAATCTGCAGGAACTTCATACCGGCACTAGGAAAAAGACTGTGAAACCAGTGTAAAAGTTTCTCCTGCAACCCGTGCCCTTGGTGCTTGATGAACGAACGTCTCTCCACAAGCTTAGTTCTGAGATATAAGTGTTTGTGAAAGCCGTGCTTCACATAGCTTGTTGGGAACACAATGCTTATTTTCAGTTGCAAACTCCACTTCATGCATATATATGGAGAGGTACTAGCTAAAACTCGGTTTTACAGTGAAAACTGCAGGAAATTCAAACCGGAACTAGGAAACACACTGAGAAACCAGAGTAAAATTTCTCTTGCAAAGAGTTCCCTTGGTGCTAGGTGAACGAATGTCTCTCCACATGCTCAGTTCTGAGAGATAAGTGTGTGTGAAAGCCGTCCTTCACCTTGCTTGTTGGGAACACAAAGTTTCTTTTCAGTTGCAAATTCCACTCTATACATATATATGGGGAGGTACTAGATCCAACACGGTTTTACGGTGAAAACTGCAGGAACATCAAACCGGTACTAGGAAACAGACTGAGAAACCAGAGAAAGTTTCTCCTGCCACCCGTTCCCGTGGTGCTAGGTGAACGAACGTCTTTCCACGTACTCAGTTCTGAGAGATAAGTGTGTGTGAAAGCCGTCCATCACCTAGCTTGTTGGGAACACAAAGTTTCTTTTCAGTTGCAAACTCCACTCCATATATATATATGGGTAGGTACTAGCTCCAACTCGGTTTTACATTGAAAACTGCAGGAAAATCAAACCGGCACTAGGAAACAGACTGAGAAACCAGAGTAAAAGTTTCTCCTGTATCCCGTTCCATTTGTGCTAGATGAACGAACGTCTCTCCTCATGCTCAGTTCTGAGAGATAAATGTGAGTGAAAGCCGTCCTTCAACTAGCTTGTTGGGAACACAAAGATTTTTCAGTTGCAAATTCCACTCCATACATATATATGGTGAGGTACTAGCTCCAACTCGGGTTTCCAGTGAAAACTGTTGGAACTTCAAACCGGCACTAGGAAACAGACTCAGAAACCAGAGTAAAATTTTCTCCAGCAACCCGTTCCCTTGGTGCTAGATGAACGAACGTCTCTCCACAAGCTTATTTCTGAGAGATAATTGTGTGTGAATGCCGTCCTTCACGTAGCTTGTTGGGAACACAAAGTTTCTTTTCAGTAGCAAACCCACTCCATACATATATATAAGTAGGTACAAGCACCAACTCGGTTTTCCAATGAAAACTGCAGGAACTTCAAACCGGCACTAGGAAACAGACTGAGAAACCAGAGTAAAACTTTCCCCTGCAGCCCGTTCCCTTGTTGCTAGATGAAAGAACGTCTCTCCACATGTTCAGTTCTGAGAGATAAGTGTGTGTGAAAGCCGTCCTTCACATAGCTTGTTGGGAACACAATGCTTATTTTGAGTTGCATACACCATTCCATGAATATATAGGGTGAGGTATTAGATCCAACTCGGTTTTACAGTGAAAAATTCAGAAAATTCAAACCGGCACTAGAAAACAGACTGAGAAACCAGAGTAAAAGTTTCTCCTGCAAACCGTTCCCTTGGTTCTAGATGAACGAACGTCTCTCCATATGCTCAGTTCTGATAGATAAGTGTGTGTGAAAGCCGTCCTTAACCTAGCTTTTTGGGAACACAAAATTTCTTTTCAGTTGCAAACTCCACTCCATACATATATATGGGTAGGTACTAGCTCCAACTCGGTTTTACAGTGAAAACTGCAGGAACATCAAACCGGCACTAGGAAACAGACTGAGAAACCAGAGTAATAGTTTCTCCTGCAACCCGTTCCCTTTGTGCTAGATGAACGAACGTCTCTCCACATGCTCAGTTCTGAGAGATAAGTGTGTGTGAAAGCCATACTTAACTTAGCTTGTTGGGAAAATAAAGTATCGTTTCAGTTGCAAACAACATTCCATAAATATATATGGGGAGTTACGAGCTCCAAATCGGTTTTACAGGGAAAACTGCAAGAAATTCAAAATGGCACTAGGAAACAGACTGAGAATCCAGAGTAAAAGTTTCTCATGCAACCCCTTCCCTTGTTTCTAGATGAACGAAAGTCTCTCCACATGCTCAGTTCTGAGAGATAAGTGTGTCTGAAAGCCGTCCTTCACCTAGCTTGTTGGGAACACAATGCTTATTTTCAGTTGCAAACTCCACTCCATGCATATATAGGGGGAGGTAGTAGATCAAACTCGGTTTTACATTGAAAACTGCAGGAATTTCAAACCGGCACTAGGAAACAGACAGAGAAACCAGAGTAAAAGTTTCTCCTGCACCCGTTACCTTGGTGCTAGGTGAATGAACGTCTCTCCACATGCTCAGTTCTGAGAGATAAGTGTGTGTGAAAGCCGTCCTTCACCTAGCTTGTTGGGAACACAAAGTTTCTTTTCAGTTGCAAACTCCAATCAATATATATATATGGGGAAGTACTAGCTCCAACTCGGTTTTACAGTGAAAACTGCAGGAACTTCAAACCGGCACTAGGAAACAGACTGAGAAACCAGAGTAAAAGTTTCTCCTGCAACCCGTTCCCTTGGTGCTAGATGAACGAACGTCTCTCCACAAGCTTATTTCTGAGAGATAATTGTGTGTGAATGCCGTCCTTCACGTAGCTTGTTGGGAACACAAAGTTTCTTTTCAGTAGCAAACCCACTCCATACATATATATAAGTAGGTACAAGCACCAACTCGGTTTTCCAATGAAAACTGCAGGAACTTCAAACCGGCACTAGGAAACAGACTGAGAAACCAGAGTAAAACTTTCCCCTGCAGCCCGTTCCCTTGTTGCTAGATGAAAGAACGTCTCTCCACATGTTCAGTTCTGAGAGATATGTGTGTGTGAAAGCCGTCCTTCACATAGCTTGTTGGGAACACAATGCTTATTTTGAGTTGCATACACCATTCCATGAATATATAGGGTGAGGTATTAGATCCAACTCGGTTTTACAGTGAAAAATTCAGAAAATTCAAACCGGCACTAGAAAACAGACTGAGAAACCAGAGTAAAAGTTTCTCCTGCAAACCGTTCCCTTGGTTCTAGATGAACGAACGTCTCTCCATATGCTCAGTTCTGAGAGATAAGTGTGTGTGAAAGCCATACTTAACTTAGCTTGTTGGGAAAATAAAGTATCGTTTCAGTTGCAAACAACATTCCATAAATATATATGGGGAGGTACGAGCTCCAAATCGGTTTTACAGGGAAAACTGCAAGAAATTCAAAACGGCACTAGGAAACAGAATGAGAATCCAGAGTAAAATTTTCTCATGCAACCCGTTTCTTTTGTGCTAGATGAACGAACGTCTCTCCACAAGCTGAGTTCTGAGATATAAGTGTTTGTGAAAGCCGTCCTTCACATAGCTTGTTGGGAACACAATGCTTATTTTCAGTTGAAATCTCCACTTCATGCATATATATGGAGAGGTACTAGCTAAAACTCGGTTTTACAGTGAAAACTGCAGGAAATTCAAACTGGAACTAGGAAACACACTGAGAAACCAGAGTAAAAGTTTCTCTTGCAAAGAGTTCCCTTGGTGCTAGGTGAACGAATGTCTCTCCACATGCTCAGTTCTGAGAGATAAGTGTGTGTGAAAGCCATCCTTCACCTTGCTTGTTGGGAACACAGTGCTTATTTTCAGTTGCAATCTCCAATCCATGCATATATAGGGGGAGGTACTAGCTCCAACTCGCTTTTATGGTGAAAACTGCAGGAATATCAAACCGCCTCTAGGAAAAAGACTGAGAAACCGGAGAAAAAGTTCCTCCTGCAACCCGTTCCCTTGGTGCTATGTGAAAGAACGTCTATCCTCATGCTCAGTTCTGAGAGATTTTTGTGTGTGAAAGCCGTCCTTCAGCTAGCTTTTGGGAACACAAAGTTTCTTTTCAGTTGCAATCTCCACTCCATACATATATATGGGTAGGTACTAGCTCCAACTCGGTTTTCCAGTGAAAACTGCAGGAAATTCATACCGGCATTAGGAAACAGACTGTGAAACCATAGTAAAAGTTTAACTTGTAACCCGTTCCCTTTGTGCTAGATCAACGAACGTCTCTCCACAAGCTTATTTGTGAGAGATAAGTGTGTGTGAAAGCCGTCCTTCACCTTGCTTGTTGGGAACACAAAGTTTCTTTTCAGTTGCAAACTCCACTCCATACATATATAAGGGGAGGTATTAGATCCAACTCAATTTTACAGTGAAAACTGCAGGAACTTCAAACCGGCACTAGGAAACTGACTGAGAAACTAGAGTAAAATTTCTCCTGCAACACGTTCCCTTGGTGCTAGATGAACGAACGTCTCTCCACAAGCTTAGTTCTGAGAGGTAATTGTGTGTGAAAGCCGTCCTTCACCTAGCTTGTTGGGAACACAAAGTTCCTTTTCAGTTGCAAACTCCACTCCATAAATATATATGGGGAGGTACTAGCTCCAACTCGCTTTTATGGTGAAAACTGCAGGAATATCAAACCGGCACTAGGAAAAAGACTGAGAACCCTGAGTAAAAGTTTCTCCTGCAACCCGTTCCCTTGGTGCTAGGTGAACGAACGTCTCTCCACATAATTAGTTCTGAGAGATAAGTGTGTGTGAAAGGCGTAATTCACCTAGCTTGTTGGGATCACAAAGTTTCTTTTCAGTTGCAAAATTCACTCCATATATATATATGGTGAGATACTAGCTGCAACTCGGTTTTACTGTGAAAACTGCAGTAATATCAAACCGGCACTAGGAAACAGACTGAGAAACCAGAGTAAAAGTTACTCCTGCAACCCTTTCTCTTGGTGCTAGGTGAACGAACTTCTCTCCACATGCTCATTTCTGAGAGATAAGTGTGTGTGAAAGCCGTCCTTCACCTATTATGATGGGAACACAAAGTTTCTATTCAGATGCAAACTCCACTCCATACATATATAGGGGGAGGTATTAGATCCAACTCGGTTTTACAGTGAAATCTGCAGGAACTTCAAACCGGCACTAGGAAACTGACTGAGAAACTAGAGTAAAATTTCTCCTGCAACCCGTTCCCTTGGTGCTAGATGAACGAACGTCTCTCCACATGCTCAGTTCTGAGAGATAAATGTGTGTGAAGGCCGTCCTTCAACTAGCTTGTTGGGAACACAAAGTTTCTTTTCAGTTGCAAACTACACTCCATTGATATATAAGGGGAGGTACTAGCTCCAACTCGGTTTTACACTGAAATCTGCAGGAACTTCATACCGGCACTAGGAAAAAGACTGTGAAACCAGTGTAAAAGTTTCTCCTGCAACCCGTTCCCTTGGTGCTAGATGAACGAACGTCTCTCCACAAGCTTAGTTCTGAGATATAAGTGTTTGTGAAAGCCGTGCTTCACATAGCTTGTTGGGAACACAATGCTTATTTTCAGTTGCAAACTCCACTTCATGCATATATATGGAGAGGTACTAGCTAAAACTCGGTTTTACAGTGAAAACTGCAGGAAATTCAAACCGGAACTAGGAAATACACTGAGAAACCAGAGTAAAATTTCTCTTGCAAAGAGTTCCCTTGGTGCTAGGTGAACGAATGTCTCTCCACATGCTCAGTTCTGAGAGATAAGTGTGTGTGAAAGCCGTCCTTCACCTTGCTTGTTGGGAACACAAAGTTTCTTTTCAGTTGCAAATTCCACTCTATACATATATATGGGGAGGTACTAGATCCAACACGGTTTTACGGTGAAAACTGCAGGAACATCAAACCGGTACTAGGAAACAGACTGAGAAACCAGAG
Source organism: Camelus bactrianus (assembly GCF_048773025.1). Lineage (NCBI taxonomy): Eukaryota > Metazoa > Chordata > Mammalia > Artiodactyla > Camelidae > Camelus > Camelus bactrianus. The sequence goes on from NC_133546.1 coordinate 92,556,663, forward strand.
AAAAGTTTCTCCTGCCACCCGTTCCCGTGGTGCTAGGTGAACGAACGTCTTTCCACGTACTCAGTTCTGAGAGATAAGTGTGTGTGAAAGCCGTCCATCACCTAGCTTGTTTGGAACACAAAGTTTCTTTTCAGTTGCAAACCCCACACCATACATATATATGGGGAGGTACTAGCTCCAACTCGGTTTTACAGTGAAAACTGCAGGAAATTCAAACCGCCACTAGGAAACAGACTGAGAAACCGGAGTAAAAGTTCCTCCTGCAACCCTTTCCCTTGGTGTTAGTTGAACGAACGTCTTTCCACATGCTCAGTTCTGAGATATAATTGTGTGTGAAAGCCGTCCTTCACCTAGGTTGTTGGGAACACAAAGTTTCTTTTCAGTTGCAAACCCCACACCATACATATATATGGGGAGGTACTAGCTCCAACTCGGTTTTACAGTGAAAACTGCAGGAAATTCAAACCGCCACTAGGAAACAGACTGAGAAACCGGAGTAAAAGTTCCTCCTGCAACCCTTTCCCTTGGTGTTAGTTGAACGAACGTCTCTACACATGCTCAGTTCTGAGGGATAAGTGTGTGTGAAAGCCGTCCTTCAGCTAGCTTGTTGGGAACACAATGATACTTTTCAGTTGCAAACTACACTCCATTCATATATATGGGTAGGTACAACCTCCAACTCGGTTTTCCAGTGAAAACTGCAGGAAATTCAAACCGGCATTAGGAAACAGACTGTGAAACCAGAGTAAAAATTTCTCCTGTAAACCGTTCCTTTTGTGCTAGTTGAACGAACGTCTCTCCACAAGCTTAGTTCTGAGATATAAATGTGTGTGAAAGCCGTCCTTCACCTAGGTTGTTGGGAACACAAAGTTTCTTTTCAGTTGCAAACTCCACTCCATATATATATATGGGTAGGTACTAGTTCCAACTCGGTTTTACATTGAAAACTGCAGGAAAATCAAACCGGCACTAGGAAACAGACTGAGAAACCAGAGTAAAAGTTTCTCCTGTATCCCGTTCTATTTGTGCTAGATGAACGAACGTCTCTCCTCATGCTCAGTTCTGAGAGATAAATGTGAGTGAAAGCCGTCCTTCAACTAGCTTGTTGGGAACACAAAGTTTTTTCAGTTGCAAATTCCACTCCATACATATATATGGTGAGGTACTAGCTCCAACTCGGGTTTCCAGTGAAAACTGTTGGAACTTCAAACCGGCACTAGGAAACAGACTCAGAAACCAGAGTAAAATTTTTTCCAGCAACCCGTTCCCTTGGTGCTAGATGAACGAACGTCTCTCCACAAGCTTATTTCTGAGAGATAATTGTGTGTGAATGCCGTCCTTCACGTAGCTTGTTGGGAACACAAAGTTTCTTTTCAGTAGCAAACCCACTCCATACATATATATAAGTAGGTACAAGCACCAACTCGTTTTTCCAATGAAAACTGCAGGAACTTGAAACCGGCACTAGGAAACAGACTGAGAAACCAGAGTAAAACTTTCCCCTGCAGCCCGTTCCCTTGTTGCTAGATGAAAGAACGTCTCTCCACATGTTCAGTTCTGAGAGATAAGTGTGTGTGAAAGCCGTCCTTCACATAGCTTGTTGGGAACACAATGCTTATTTTGAGTTGCATACACCATTCCATGAATATATAGGGTGAGGTATTAGATCCAACTCGGTTTTACAGTGAAAAATTCAGAAAATTCAAACCGGCACTAGAAAATAGACTGAGAAACCAGAGTAAAAGTTTCTCCTGCAAACCGTTCCCTTGGTTCTAGATGAACGAACGTCTCTCCATATGCTCAGTTCTGATAGATAAGTGTGTGTGAAAGCCGTCCTTAACCTAGCTTTTTGGGAACACAAAATTTCTTTTCAGTTGCAAACTCCACTCCATACATATATATGGGTAGGTACTAGCTCCAACTCGGTTTTACAGTGAAAACTGCAGGAACATCAAACCGGCACTAGGAAACAGACTGAGAAACCAGAGTAATAGTTTCTCCTGCAACCCGTTCCCTTTGTGCTAGATGAACGAACGTCTCTCCACATGCTCAGTTCTGAGAGATAAGTGTGTGTGAAAGCCATACTTAACTTAGCTTGTTGGGAAAATAAAGTATCGTTTCAGTTGCAAACAACATTCCATAAATATATATGGGGAGGTACGAGCTCCAAATCGGTTTTACAGGGAAAACTGCAAGAAATTCAAAACGGCACTAGGAAACAGACTGAGAATCCAGAGTAAAAGTTTCTCATGCAACCCCTTCCCTTGTTGCTAGATGAACGAAAGTCTCTCCACATGCTCAGTTCTGAGAGATAAGTGTGTCTGAAAGCCGTCCTTCACCTAGCTTGTTGGGAACACAATGCTTATTTTCAGTTGCAAACTCCACTCCATGCATATATAGGGGGAGGTAGTAGATCAAACTCGGTTTTACATTGAAAACTGCAGGAAAATCAAACCGGCACTAGGAAACAGACTGAGAAACCAGAGTAAAAGTTTCTCCTGTATCCCGTTCCATTTGTGCTAGATGAACGAACGTCTCTCCTCATGCTCAGTTCTGAGAGATAAATGTGAGTGAAAGCCGTCCTTCAACTAGCTTGTTGGGAACACAAAGTTTTTTCAGTTGCAAATTCCACTCCATACATATATATGGTGAGGTACTAGCTCCAACTCGGGTTTCCAGTGAAAACTGTTGGAACTTCAAACCGGCACTAGGAAACAGACTCAGAAACCAGAGTAAAATTTTTTCCAGCAACCCGTTCCCTTGGTGCTAGATGAACGAACGTCTCTCCACAAGCTTATTTCTGAGAGATAATTGTGTGTGAATGCCGTCCTTCACGTAGCTTGTTGGGAACACAAAGTTTCTTTTCAGTAGCAAACCCACTCCATACATATATATAAGTAGGTACAAGCACCAACTCGGTTTTCCAATGAAAACTGCAGGAACTTCAAACCGGCACTAGGAAACAGACTGAGAAACCAGAGTAAAACTTTCCCCTGCAGCCCGTTCCCTTGTTGCTAGATGAAAGAACGTCTCTCCACATGTTCAGTTCTGAGAGATAAGTGTGTGTGAAAGCCGTCCTTCACATAGCTTGTTGGGAACACAATGCTTATTTTGAGTTGCATACACCATTCCATGAATATATAGGGTGAGGTATTAGATCCAACTCGGTTTTACAGTGAAAAATTCAGAAAATTCAAACCGGCACTAGAAAATAGACTGAGAAACCAGAGTAAAAGTTTCTCCTGCAAACCGTTCCCTTGGTTCTAGATGAACGAACGTCTCTCCATATGCTCAGTTCTGATAGATAAGTGTGTGTGAAAGCCGTCCTTAACCTAGCTTTTTGGGAACACAAAATTTCTTTTCAGTTGCAAACTCCACTCCATACATATATATGGGGAGGTACTAGCTCCAACTCGGTTTTACAGTGAAAACTGCAGGAACATCAAACCGGCACTAGGAAACAGACTGAGAAACCAGAGTAATAGTTTCTCCTGCAACCCGTTCCCTTTGTGCTAGATGAACGAACGTCTCTCCACATGCTCAGTTCTGAGAGATAAGTGTGTGTGAAAGCCATACTTAACTTAGCTTGTTGGGAAAATAAAGTATCGTTTCAGTTGCAAACAACATTCCATAAATATATATGGGGAGGTACGAGCTCCAAATCGGTTTTACAGGGAAAACTGCAAGAAATTCAAAACGGCACTAGGAAACAGACTGAGAATCCAGAGTAAAAGTTTCTCATGCAACCCCTTCCCTTGTTGCTAGATGAACGAAAGTCTCTCCACATGCTCAGTTCTGAGAGATAAGTGTGTCTGAAAGCCGTCCTTCACCTAGCTTGTTGGGAACACAATGCTTATTTTCAGTTGCAAACTCCACTCCATGCATATATAGGGGGAGGTAGTAGATCAAACTCGGTTTTACATTGAAAACTGCAGGAATTTCAAACCGGCACTTGGAAACAGACAGAGAAACCAGAGTAAAAGTTTCTCCTGCACCCGTTACCTTGGTGCTAGGTGAATGAACGTCTCTCCACATGCTCAGTTCTGAGAGATAAGTGTGTGTGAAAGCCGTCCTTCACCTAGCTTGTTGGGAACACAAAGTTCTTTTCAGTTGCAAACTCCAATCAATATATATATATGGGGAAGTACTAGCTCCAACTCGGTTTTACAGTGAAAACTGCAGGAAATTCAAACCGGCACTAGGAAACAGACTGAGAAACCAGAGTAAAAGTTTCTCCTGCAACCCGTTCCCTTGGTGCTAGATGAACGAACGTCTCTCCACATGCTCATTTCTGAGAGATAAGTGTGTGTGAAAGACGTCCTTCACCTAGCTTGTTGGGAACACAGTGCTTATTTTCAGTTGCAATCTCCACTCCATGCATATATAGGGGGAGGTACTAGCTCCAACTCGCTTTTATGGTGAAAACTGCAGGAATATCAAACCGCCTCTAGGAAAAAGACTGAGAAACCGGAGAAAAAGTTCCTCCTGCAACCCGTTCCCTTGGTGCTAGGTGAAAGAACGTCTATCCTCATGCTCAGTTCTGAGAGATATGTGTGTGTGAAAGCCGTCCTTCAGCTAGCTTGTTGGGAACACAAAGTTTCTTTTCAGTTGCAATCTCCACTCCATACATATATATGGGTAGGTACTAGCTCCAACTCGGTTTTCCAGTGAAAACTGCAGGAAATTCATACCGGCACTAGGAAACAGACTGTGAAACCATAGTATAAGTTTAACCTGTAACCCGTTCCCTTTGTGCTAGATCAACGAACGTCTCTCCACAAGCTTATTTGTGAGAGATAAGTGTGTGTGAAAGCCGTCCTTCACCTTGCTTGTTGGGAACACAAAGTTTCTTTTCAGTTGCAAACTCCACTCCATACATATATAAGGGGAGGTATTAGATCCAACTCAATTTTACAGTGAAAACTGCAGGAACTTCAAACCGGCACTAGGAAACTGACTGAGAAACTAGAGTAAAATTTCTCCTGCAACACGTTCCCTTGGTGCTAGATGAACGAACGTCTCTCCACAAGCTTAGTTCTGAGAGGTAATTGTGTGTGAAAGCCGTCCTTCACCTAGATTGTTGGGAACACAAAGTTCCTTTTCAGTAGCAAACTCCACTCCATAAATATATATGGGGAGGTACTAGCTCCAACTCGCTTTTATGGTGAAAACTGCAGGAATATCAAACCGGCACTAGGAAAAAGACTGAGAACCCTGAGTAAAAGTTTCTCCTGCAACCCGTTCCCTTGGTGCTAGGTGAACGAACGTCTCTCCACATAATTAGTTCTGAGAGATAAGTGTGTGTGAAAGGCGTAATTCACCTAGCTTGTTGGGATCACAAAGTTTCTTTTCAGTTGCAAAATTCACTCCATATATATATATGGTGAGATACTAGCTGCAACTCGGTTTTACTGTGAAAACTGCAGTAATATCAAACCGGCACTAGGAAACAGACTGAGAAACCAGAGTAAAAGTTACTCCTGCAACCCTTTCTCTTGGTGCTAGGTGAACGAAATTCTCTCCACATGCTCATTTCTGAGAGATAAGTGTGTGTGAAAGCCGTCTTTCACCTATTATGATGGGAACACAAAGTTTCTATTCAGATGCAAACTCCACTCCATACATATATAGGGGGAGGTATTAGATCCAACTCGGTTTTACAGTGAAATCTGCAGGAACTTCAAACCGGCACTAGGAAACTGACTGAGAAACTAGAGTAAAATTTCTCCTGCAACCCGTTCCCTTGGTGCTAGATGAACGAACGTCTCTCCACATGCTCAGTTCTGAGAGATAAATGTGTGTGAAGGCCGTCCTTCATCTAGCTTGTTGGGAACACAAAGTTTCTTTTCAGTTGCAAACTACACTCCATTCATATATAAGGGGAGGTACTAGCTCCAACTCGGTTTTACACTGAAATCTGCAGGAACTTCATACCGGCACCAGGAAAAAGACTGTGAAACCAGTGTAAAAGTTTCTCCTGCAACCCGTTCCCTTGGTGCTAGATGAACGAACGTCTCTCCACAAGCTTAGTTCTGAGATATAAGTGTTTGTGAAAGCCGTCCTTCACATATCTTGTTGGGAACACAATGCTTATTTTCAGTTGCAAACTCCACTTCATGCATATATATGGGGAGGTACTAGCTAAAACTCGGTTTTACAGTGAAAACTGCAGGAAATTCAAACCGGAACTAGGAAACACACTGAGAAACCAGAGTAAAAGTTTCTCTTGCAAAGAGTTCCCTTGGTGCTAGGTGAACGAATGTCTCTCCACATGCTCAGTTCTGAGAGATAAGTGTGTGTGAAAGCCGTCCTTCACCTTGCTTGTTGGGAACACAAAGTTTCTTTTCAGTTGCAAATTCCACTCTATACATATATATGGGGAGGTACAAGATCCAACACGGTTTTATGGTGAAAACTGCAGGAACATCAAACCGGGAGTAAGAAACAGACTGAGAAAGAAGAGAAAAGTTTCTCCTGCCACCCGTTCCCGTGGTGCTATGTGAACGAACGTCTTTCCACGTACTCAGTTCTGAGAGATAAGTGTGTGTGAAAGCCGTCCATCACCTAGCTTGTTGGGAACACAAAGTTTCTTTTCAGTTGCAAACCCCACACCATACATATATATGGGGAGGTACTAGCTCCAACTCGGTTTTACAGTGAAAACTGCAGGAACATCAAACCGGCACTAGGAAACAGACTGAGATACTAGAGTAAAAGTTTTTCCTGCAACCCGTTCCCTTTGTGCTTGATGAACGAACGTCTCTCCACATGCTCAGTTCTGAGGGACAAGTGTGTGTGAAAGCCGTCCTTCATATAGCTTGTTGGGAACACAATGCTTATTTTCATTTGCAAACTCCACTCCATGCATATATAGGGGGTGGTACTAGATCCAACTCGGTTTTACAGTGAAAACTGCAGGAAATTCAAACCGGCACTAGGTAACAGACTGAGAATCTAGAGAAAAAGTTTCTCCTGCAACCCGTTCCCTTGGTGCTAGATGAACGAAAGTCTCTCCACATGCTCAGTTCTCAGAGATAAGTGTGTTTGGAATCCGTATTTCACCTAGCTTGTTGGGAACACAAAGTTTCTTTTCAAATGCAAACTCCAATCCATACATATATATGGGGAGGTACAAGCTCCAACTCGGTTTTACAGTGAAAACTGCAGGAACTTCAAACCGCCTCTAGGAAAAAGACTGAGAAACCGGAGAAAAAGTTCCTCCTGCAACCCGTTCTCTTGGTGCTATGTGAACGAACGTCTATCCACATGCTCAGTTCTGAGAGAAATGTGTGTGTGAAAGCCGTCCTTCAGCTAGCTTGTTGGGAACATAAAGTTTCTTTTCAGTTGCAAACTCCACTCCATACATATATATGGGTAGGTACTAGCTCCAACTCGGTTTTCCAGTGAAAACTGCAGGAAATTCAAACCGGTACTAGGAAACAGACTGAGAAACCAGAGTAAAAGTTTCTCCAGCAACCCGTTCACTTGGTTCTCGATGAACGAACGTCTCTCCACAAGCTTAGTTCTGAGAGATAATTGTGTGTGAAAGCCGTCGTTCAAGTAGCTTGTTGGGAACACAAAGTTTCTTTTCAGTTGCAAACTCCACTCCATACATATATATGGGGAGGTACTAGCTCCATCTCCGTTTAAGTTGAAAACTGCAGGAACATCAAACCGGCACTAGGAAACAGACTGATAACCAGAGTAAAAGTTTCTCCTGCAACCCGTTCCCTTGGTGCTAGTGAACGAAAGTCTCTCCACATAATCCGTTCTAAGAGATAAGTGTGTGTGAAAGCCGTCCTTCACCTAGCTTGTTCAGAACACAAACTTTCTTTTAAGTTGCAAACTCCATTCTATACATATATATGCGGAGGAACTAGCTCCAACTCGGTTTTACATTGAAAACTGCAGGAACTTCAAACCGGCACTAGGAAACAGACTGAGAAACCAGAGTAAATGTTTCTCCAGCAACCCGTTACCTTGGTGCTAGATGAACGAAAGTCTCTCCACAAGCTTAGTTGTGAGAGATAAGTGTGTGTGAAAGCCTTCCTTCACCTTGCTTGTTGGGAACACAAAGTTTCTTTTCAGTTGCAAATTCCATTCCATACATATATATGGGGAGGTACTAGCTCCAACACGGTTTTACAGTGAAAACTGCAGGAACTTCAAACCGCCACTAGGAAACAGACTGAGATACCAGAGTAAAAGTTTCTCTTGCAACCCGTTCCCTTGGTCCTAGATGAACGAACGTCTCTCTACATTCTCACATGTGAGAGAGAAGTGTGTGTGAAAGTCGTCCTTCATATAGCTTGTTGGGAACACAATGCTTATTTTCAGTTGCAAACTCCACTCCATGCATATATAGGGGGTGGTACTTGATCCAACTCGCTTTTACAGTGAAAACTGCAGGAACTTCAAACCGTCACTAAGAAAAAGACTGAGAAACCGGAGTAAAAGTTCCTCCTGCAACCCTTTCCCTTGGTGATAGTTGAACGAACGTCTCTCCACATGCTCAGTTCTGAGGGATAAGTGTGTGTGAAAGCCGTCCTTCAGCTAGCTTGTTGGGAACACAATGATTCTTTTCAGTTGCAAACTACACTCCATACATATATATGGGTAGGTACAACCTCCAACTCGGTTTTCCAGGGAAAACTGCAGGAAATTCAAACCGGCATTAGGAAACAGACTGTGAAACCAGAGTAAAAATTTCCCATGCAACACCTTCCCTTGTTGCTAGATGAACGAAACTCTCTCCACATGCTCAGTTCTGAGAGATAAGTGTGTCTGAAAGCCGTCCTTCACCTAGCTTGTTGGGAACACAATGCTTATTTTCAGTTGCAAACTCCACTCCATGCATATATAGGGGGAGGTAGTAGATCAAACTCTGTTTTATATTGAAAACTGCAGGAATTTCAAACCGGCACTAGGAAACAGACTGAGAAACCAGAGTAAAAGTTTCTCTTGCACCCGTTACCTTGGTGCTAGGTGAATGAACGTCTCTCCACATGCTCAGTTCTGAGAGATAAGTGTGTGTGAAAGCCGTCCTTCATCTAGCTTGTTGGGAACACAAAGTTTCTTTTCAGTTGCAAACTCCAATCAATATATATATATGGGGAAGTCCTAGCTCCAACTCGGTTTTACAGTGAAAACTGCAGGAAATTCAAACCGGCACTAGGAAACAGACTGAGAATCCAGAGTAAAAGTTTCTCCTGCAACCCGTTCCCTTGGTGCTAGATGAACGAACGTCTCTCCACATGCTCATTTCTGAGAGATAAGTGTGTGTGAAAGAAGTCCTTCACCTAGCTTGTTGGGAACACAGTGCTTATATTCAGTTGCAATCTCCACTCCATGCATATATAGGGGGAGGTACTAGCTCCAACTCGCTTTTATGGTGAAAACTGCAGGAATATCAAACCGCCTCTAGGAAAAAGACTGAGAAACCGGAGAAAAAGTTCCTCCTGCAACCCGTTCCCTTGGTGCTAGGTGAAAGAACGTCTATCCTCATGCTCAGTTCTGAGAGATATGTGTGTGTGAAAGCCGTCCTTCAGCTAGCTTGTTGGGAACACAAAGTTTCTTTTGAGTTGCAATCTCCACTCCATACATATATATGGGTAGGTACTAGCTCCAACTCGGTTTTCCAGTGAAAACTGCAGGAAATTCATACCGGCATTAGGAAACAGACTGTGAAACCATAGTAAAAGTTTAACCTGTAACCCGTTCCCTTTGTGCTAGATCAACGAACGTCTCTCCACAAGCTTATTTGTGAGAGATAAGTGTGTGTGAAAGCCGTCCTTCACCTTGCTTGTTGGGAACACAAAGTTTCTTTACAGTTGCAAACTCCACTCCATACATATATAAGGGGAGGTATTAGATCCAACTCAATTTTACAGTGAAAACTGCAGGAACTTCAAACCGGCACTAGGAAACTGACTGAGAAACTAGAGTAAAATTTCTCCTGCAACACGTTCCCTTGGTGCTAGATGAACGAACGTCTCTCCACAAGCTTAGTTCTGAGAGGTAATTGTGTGTGAAAGCCGTCCTTCACCTAGCTTGTTGGGAACACAAAGTTCCTTTTCAGTTGCAAACTCCACTCCATAAATATATATGGGGAGGTACTAACTCCAACTCGCTTTTATGGTGAAAACTGCAGGAATATCAAACCGGCACTAGGAAAAAGACTGAGAACCCTGAGTAAAAGTTTCTCCTGCAACCCGTTCCCTTGGTGCTAGGTGAACGAACGTCTCTCCACATAATAAGTTCTGAGAGATAAGTGTGTGTGAAAGGCGTAATTCACCTAGCTTGTTGGGATCACAAAGTTTCTTTTCAGTTGCAAAATTCACTCCATATATATATATGGTGAGATACTAGCTGCAACTCGGTTTTACTGTGAAAACTGCAGTAATATCAAACCGGCACTAGGAAACAGACTGAGAAACCAGAGTAAAAGTTACTCCTGCAACCCTTTCTCTTGGTGCTAGTTGAACGAACTTCTCTCCACATGCTCATTTCTGAGAGATAAGTGTGTGTGAAAGCCGTCCTTCACCTATTATGATGGGAACACAAAGTTTCTATTCAGATGCAAACTCCACTCCATACATATATAGGGGGAGGAATTAGATCCAACTCGGTTTTACAGTGAAATCTGCAGGAACTTCAAACCGGCACTAGGAAACTGACTGAGAAACTAGAGTAAAATTTCTCCTGCAACCCGTTCCCTTGGTGCTAGATGAACGAACGTCTCTCCTCATGCTCAGTTCTGAGAGATAAATGTGAGTGAAAGCCGTCCTTCAACTAGCTTGTTGGGAACACAAAGTTTTTTTCAGTTGCAAATTCCACTCCATACATATATATGATGAGGTACTAGCTCCAACTCGGGTTTCCAGTGAAAACTGCTGGAACTTCAAACCGGCACTAGGAAACAGACTCAGAAACCAGAGTAAAATTTTCTCCAGCAACCCGTTCCCTTGGTGCTAGATGAACGAACGTATCTCCACAAGCTTATTTCTGAGAGATAATTGTGTGTGAATGCCGTCCTTCACGTAGCTTGTTGGGAACACAAAGTTTCTTTTCAGTTGCAAACCCATTCCATACATATATTTAAGTAGGTAAAAGCACCAACTCGGTTTTCCAATGAAAACTGCAGGAACTTCAAACCGGCACTAGGAAACAGACTGAGAAACCAGAGTAAAACTTTCCCCTGCAACCCGTTCCCTTGTTGCTAGATGAAAGAACGTCTCTCCACATGCTCAGTTCTGAGAGATAAGTGTGTGTGAAAGCCGTCCTTCACATAGCTTGTTGGGAACACAATGCTTATTTTGAGTTGCATACACCATTCCATGAATATATAGGGTGAGGTATTAGATCCAACTCGGTTTTACAGTGAAAAATTCAGAAAATTCCAACCGGCACTAGAAAACAGACTGAGAAACCAGAGTAAAAGTTTCTCCTGCAAACAGTTCCCATGGTTCTAGATGAACGAACGTCTCTCCACATGCTCAGTTCTGAGAGATAAGTGTGTGTGAAAGCCATACTTAACTTAGCTTGTTTGGAAAATAAAGTATCGTTTCATTTGCAAACAATATTCCATAAATATATATGGGGAGGTACGAGCTCCAAATCGGTTTTACAGGGAAAACTGCAAGAAATTCAAAACGGCACTAGGAAACAGACTGAGAATCCAGAGTAAAAGTTTCTCATGCAACCCCTTCCCTTGTTGCTAGATGAACGAAAGTCTCTCCACATGCTCAGTTCTGAGAGATAAGTGTGTCTGAAAGCCGTCCTTCACCTAGCTTGTTGGGAACACAATGCTTATTTTCAGTTGCAAACTCCACTCCATGCATATATAGGGGGAGGTAGTAGATCAAACTCGGTTTTACATTGAAAACTGCAGGAATTTCAAACCGGCACTAGGAAACAGACAGAGAAACCAGAGTAAAAGTTTCCCCTGCAACCCGTTCCCTTGTTGCTAGATGAAAGAACGTCTCTCCACATGCTCAGTTCTGAGAGATAAGTGTGTGTGAAAGCCGTCCTTCATATAGCTTGTTGGGAACACAATGCTTTTTTGAGTTGCATACACCATTCCATGAATATATAGGGTGAGGTATTAGATCCAACTCGGTTTTACAGTGAAAAATTCAGAAAATTCAAACCGGCACTAGAAAACAGACTGAGAAACCAGAGTAAAAGTTTCTCCTGCAAACAGTTCCCATGGTTCTAGATGAACGAACGTCTCTCCACATGCTCAGTTCTGAGAGATAAGTGTGTGTGAAAGCCATACTTAACTTAGCTTGTTTGGAAAATAAAGTATCGTTTCATTTGCAAACAATATTCCATAAATATATATGGGGAGGTACGAGCTCCAAATCGGTTTTACAGGGAAAACTGCAAGAAATTCAAAACGGCACTAGGAAACAGACTGAGAATCCAGAGTAAAAGTTTCTCATGCAACCCCTTCCCTTGTTGCTAGATGAACGAAAGTCTCTCCACATGCTCAGTTCTGAGAGATAAGTGTGTCTGAAAGCCGTCCTTCACCTAGCTTGTTGGGAACACAATGCTTATTTTCAGTTGCAAACTCCACTCCATGCATATATAGGGGGAGGTAGTAGATCAAACTCGGTTTTACATTGAAAACTGCAGGAATTTCAAACCGGCACTAGGAAACAGACAGAGAAACCAGAGTAAAAGTTTCTCCTGCACCCGTTACTTTGGTGCTAGGTGAATGAACGTCTCTCCACATGTTCAGTTCTGAGAGATAAGTGTGTGTGAAAGCCGTCCTTCACCTAGCTTGTTGGGAACACAAAGTTTCTTTTCAGTTGCAAACTCCAATCAATATATATATATGGGGAAGTACTAGCTCCAACTCGGTTTTACAGTGAAAACTGCAGGAAATTCAAACCGGCACTAGGAAACAGACTGAGAAACCAGAGAAAAAGTTTCTCCTGCAACCCGTTCCCTTGGTGCTAGATGAACGAACGTCTCTCCACATGCTCATTTCTGAGAGAAAAGTGTGTATGAAAGACGTCCTTCACCTAGCTTGTTGGGAACACAGTGCTTATTTTCAGTTGCAATCTCCACTCCATGCATACATAGGGGGAGGTACTAGCTCCAACTCGCTTTTATGGTGAAAACTGCAGGAATATCAAACCGCCTCTAGGAAAAAGACTGAGAAACCGGAGAAAAAGTTCCTCCTGCAACCCGTTCCCTTGGTGCTAGGTGAAAGAACGTCTATCCTCATGCTCAGTTCTGAGAGATATGTGTGTGTGAAAGGCGAACTTCAGCTAGCTTGTTGGGAACACAAAGTTTCTTTTGAGTTGTAATCTCCACTCCATACATATATATGGGTAGGTACTAGCTCCAACTCGGTTTTCCAGTGAAAACTGCAGGAAATTCATACCGGCATTAGGAAACAGACTGTGAAACCATAGTAAAAGTTTAACCTGTAACCCGTTCCCTTTGTGCTAGATCAACGAACGTCTCTCCACAAGCTTATTTGTGAGAGATAAGTGTGTGTGAAAGCCGTCCTTCACCTTGCTTGTTGGGAACACAAAGTTTCTTTTCAGTTGCAAACTCCACTCCATACATATATAAGGGGAGGTATTAGATCCAACTCAATTTTACAGTGAAAACTGCAGGAACTTCAAACCGGCACTAGGAAACTGACTGAGAAACTAGAGTAAAATTTCTCCTGCAACACGTTCCCATGGTGCTAGATGAACGAACGTCTCTCCACAAGCTTAGTTCTGAGAGGTAATTGTGTGTGAAAGCCGTCCTTCACCTAGCTTGTTGGGAACAAAAAGTTCCTTTTCAGTTGCAAACCCCACTCCATAAATATATATGGGGAGGTACTAGCTCCAACTCGCTTTTATGGTGAAAACTGCAGGAATATCAAACCGGCACTAGGAAAAAGACTGAGAACCCTGAGTAAAAGTTTCTCCTGCAACCCATTCCCTTGGTGCTAGGTGAAAGAACGTCTCTCCACATAATTAGTTCTGAGAGATAAGTGTGTGTGAAAGGCGTAATTCACCTAGCTTGTTGGGATCAAAAAGTTTCTTTTCAGTTGCAAAATTCACTCCATATATATATATGGTGAGATACTAGCTGCAACTCGGTTTTACTGTGAAAACTGCAGTAATATCAAAACGGCACTAGGAAACTGACTGAGAAACTAGAGTAAAATTTCTCCTGCAACCCGTTCCCTTGGTGCTAGATGAACGAACGTCTCTCCACATGCTCAGTTCTGAGAGATAAATGTGTGTGAAGGCCGTCCTTCATCTAGCTTGTTGGGAACACAAAGTTTCTTTTCAGTTGCAAACTACACACCATTCATACATAAGGGGAGGTACTAGCTCCAACTCTGTTTTACAATGAAATCTGCAGGAACTTCATACCGGCACTAGGAAAAAGACTGTGAAACCAGTGTAAAAGTTTCTCCTGCAACCCGTTCCCTTGGTGCTAGATGAACGAACGTCTCTCCACAAGCTTAGTTCTGAGTATAACTGTTTGTGAAAGCCGTCCTTCACATAGCTTGTTGGGAACACAATGCTTATTTTCAGTTGCAAACTCCACTTCATGCATATATATGGGGAGGTGCTAGCTAAAACTCGGTTTTACAGTGAAAACTGCAGGAAATTCAAACCGGAACTAGGAAACACACTGAGAAACCAGAGTAAAAGTTTCTCTTGCAAAGAGTTCCCTTGGTGCTAGGTGAACGAATGTCTCTCCACATGCTCAGTTCTGAGAGATAAGTGTGTGTGAAAGCCGTCCTTCACCTTGCTTGTTGGGAACACAAAGTTTCTTTTCAGTTGCAAATTCCACTCTATACATATATATGGGGACGTACAAGATCCAACACGGTTTTACGGTGAAAACTGCAGGAACATCAAACCGGTACTAGGAAACAGACTGAGAAACCAGAGAAAAGTTTCTCCTGCCACCCGTTCCCGTGGTGCTAGGTGAACGAACGTCTTTCCACGTACTCAGTTCTGAGAGATAAGTGTGTGTGAAAGCCGTCCATCACCTAGCTTGTTTGGAACACAAAGTTTCTTTTCAGTTGCAAACCCCACACCATACATATATATGGGGAGGTACTAGCTCCAACTCGGTTTTACAGTGAAAACTGCAGGAAATTCAAACCCCCACTAGGAAACAGACTGATAACCAGAGTAAAAGTTTCTCCTGCAACCCGTTCCCTTGGTGCTAGTGAACGAACGTCTCTCCACATAATCCGTTCTGAGAGATAAGTGTGTGTGAAAGCCGTCCTTCAACTAGCTTGTTCAGAACACAAACTTTCTTTTAAGTTGCAAACTCCATTCCATACATATATATGCGGAGGGACTAGCTCCAACTCGGTTTTACATTGAAAACTGCAGGAACTTCAAACCGGCACTAGGAAACAGACTGAGAATCCAGAGAAAAGTTTCTCCTGCAACCCGTTCCCTTGGTGCTAGATGAACGAACGTCTCTCCACAAGCTTAGTTGTGAGAGATAATTGTGTGTGAAAGCCGTCGTTCAAGTAGCTTGTTGGGAACACAAAGTTTCTTTTCAGTTGCAAACTCCACTCCATACATATATATGGGGAGGTACTAGCTCCATCTCCGTTTAAGTTGAAAACTGCAGGAACATCAAACCGGCACTAGGAAACAGACTGATAACCAGAGTAAAAGTTTCTCCTGCAACCCGTTCCCTTGGTGCTAGTGAACGAACGTCTCTCCACATAATCCGTTCTGAGAGATAAGTGTGTGTGAAAGCCGTCCTTCAACTAGCTTGTTCAGAACACAAACTTTCTTTTAAGTTGCAAACTCCATTCCATACATATATATGCGGAGGAACTAGCTCCAACTCGGTTTTACATTGAAAACTGCAGGAACTTCAAATCGGCACTAGGAAACAGACTGAGAAACCAGAGTAAATGTTTCTCCAGCAACCCGTTACCTTGGTGCTAGATGAACGAACGTCTCTCCACAGGCTTAGTTGTGAGAGATAAGTGTGTGTGAAAGCCTTCTTTCAACTTGCTTGTTGGGAACTCAAAGTTTCTTTTCAGTTGCAAATTCCATTCCATACATATATATGGGGAGGTACTAGCTCCAACACAGTTTTACTGTGAAAACTGCAGGAACATCAAACCGGCACTAGGAAACAGACTGAGAAACCAGAGAAAAAGTTTCTCCTGCAACCCGTTCCCTTGGTGCTAGATGAACGAAAGTCTCTCCACATGCTCATTTCTCAGAGATAAGTGTGTTTGGAATTCGTATTTCACCTAGCTTGTTGGGAACACAAAGTTTCTTTTCAAATGCAAACTCCAATCCATACATATATATGGGGAGTTACAAGCTCCAACTCGGTTTTACAGTGAAAACTGCAGGAACTTCAAACCGCCTCTAGGAAAAAGACTGAGAAACCGGAGAAAAAGTTCCTCCTGCAACCCGTTCCCTTGGTGCTAGGTGAACGAACGTCTATCCACATGCTCAGTTCTGAGAGAAATGTGTGTGTGAAAGCCGTCCTTCAGCTAGCTTGTTGGGAACATAAAGTTTCTTTTCAGTTGCAAACTCCACTCCATACATATATATGGGTAGGTACTAGCTCCAACTCGGTTTTCCAGTGAAAACTGCAGGAAATTCAAACCGGTACTAGGAAACAGACTGAGAAACCAGAGTAAAAGTTTCTCCAGCAACCCGTTCACTTGGTTCTCGATGAACGAACGTCTCTCCACAAGCTTAGTTCTGAGAGATAATTGTGTGTGAAAGCCGTCGTTCAAGTAGCTTGTTGGGAAAACAAAGTTTCTTTTCAGTTGCAAACTCCACTCCATACATATATATGGGGAGGTACTAGCTCCATCTCCGTTTAAGTTGAAAACTGCAGGAACATCAAACCGGCACTAGGAAACAGACTGATAACCAGAATAAAAGTTTCTCCTGCAACCCGTTCCCTTGGTGCTAGTGAACGAACGTCTCTCCACATAATCCGTTCTAAGAGATAAGTGTGTGTGAAAGCCGTCCTTCACCTAGCTTGTTCAGAACACAAACTTTCTTTTAAGTTGCAAACTCCATTCCATACATATATATGCGGAGGAACTAGCTCCAACTCGGTTTTACATTGAAAACTGCAGGAACTTCAAACCGGCACTAGGAAACAGACTGAGAAACCAGAGTAAATGTTTCTCCAGCAACCCGTTACCTTGGTGCTAGATGAACGAAAGTCTCTCCACAAGCTTAGTTGTGAGAGATAAGTGTGTGTGAAAGCCTTCCTTCACCTTGCTTGTTGGGAACACAAAGTTTCTTTTCAGTTGCAATTTCCATTCCATACATATATATGGGGAGGTACTAGCTCCAACACGGTTTTACAGTGAAAACTGCAGGAACTTCAAACCGCCACTAGGAAACAGACTGAGATACCAGAGTAAAAGTTTCTCTTGCAACCCGTTCCCTTGGTCCTAGATGAACGAACGTCTCTCTACATTCTCACATGTGAGAGAGAAGTGTGTGTGAAAGTCGTCCTTCATATAGCTTGTTGGGAACACAATGCTTATTTTCAGTTGCAAACTCCACTCCATGCATATATAGGGGGTGGTACTTGATCCAACTCGCTTTTACAGTGAAAACTGCAGGAACTTCAAACAGTCACTAAGAAAAAGACTGAGAAACCGGAGTAAAAGTTCCTCCTGCAACCATTTCCCTTGGTGATAGTTGAACGAACGTCTCTCCACATGCTCAGTTCTGAGGGATAAGTGTGTGTGAAAGCCGTCCTTCAGCTAGCTTGTTGGGAACACAATGATTCTTTTCAGTTGCAAACTACACTCCATACATATATATGGGTAGGTACAACCTCCAACTCGGTTTTCCAGGGAAAACTGCAGGAAATTCAAACCGGCATTAGGAAACAGACTGTGAAACCAGAGTAAAAATTTCTCCTGTAAACCGTTCCTTTTGTGCTAGTTGAACGAACGTCTCTCCACAAGCTTAGTTCTGAGATATAAATGTGTGTGAAAGCCGTCCTTCACCTAGGTTGTTGGGAACACAAAGTTTCTTTTCAGTTGCAAACTCCACTCCATACATATATATGGGTAGGTACTAGCTCCAACTCGGTTTTACAGTGAAAACTGCAGGAACATCAAACCGGCACTAGGAAACAGACTGAGAAATCAGAGTAATAGTTTCTCCTGCAACCCGTTCCCTTTGTGCTAGATGAACGAACGTCTCTCCACATGCTCAGTTCTGAGAGATAAGTGTGTGTGAAAGCCATACTTAACTTAGCTTGTTGGGAAAATAAAGTATAGTTTCAGTTGCAAACAACATTCCATAAATATATATGGGGAGGTACGAGCTCCAAATCGGTTTTACAGGGAAAACTGCAAGAAATTCAAAACGGCACTAGGAAACAGACTGAGAAACCAGAGTAAAAGTTTCCCATGCAACCCCTTCCCTTGTTGCTAGATGAACGAAAGTCTCTCCACATGCTCAGTTCTGAGAGATAAGTGTGTCTGAAAGCCGTCCTTCACCTAGCTTGTTGGGAACACAATGCTTATTTTCAGTTGCAAACTCCACTCCATGCATATATAGGGGGAGGTAGTAGATCAAACTCTGTTTTACATTGAAAACTGCAGGAATTTCAAACCGGCACTAGGAAACAGACTGAGAAACCAGAGTAAAAGTTTCTCTTGCACCCGTTACCTTGGTGCTAGGTGAATGAACGTCTCTCCACATGCTCAGTTCTGAGAGATAAGTGTGTGTGAAAGCCGTCCTTCACCTAGCTTGTTGGGAACACAAAGTTTCTTTTCAGTTGCAAACTCCAATCAATATATATATATGGGGAAGTACTAGCTCCAACTCGGTTTTACAGTGAAAACTGCAGGAAATTCAAACCGGCACTAGGAAACAGACTGAGAAACCAGAGTAAAAGTTTCTCCTGCAACCCGTTCCCTTGGTGCTAGATGAACGAACGTCTCTCCACATGCTCATTTCTGAGAGATAAGTGTGTGTGAAAGACGTCCTTCACCTAGCATGTTGGGAACACAGTGCTTATATTCAGTTGCAATCTCCACTCCATGCATATATAGGGGGAGGTACTAGCTCCAACTCGCTTTTATGGTGAAAACTGCAGGAATATCAAACCGGCACAAGGAAAAAGACTGAGAACCCTGAGTAAAAGTTTCTCCTGCAACCCGTTCCCTTGGTGCTAGGTGAACGAACGTCTCTCCACATAATTAGTTCTGGGAGATAAGTGTGTGTGAAAGGCGTAATTCACCTAGCTTGTTGGGATCACAAAGTTTCTTTTCAGTTGCAAAATTCACTCCATATTTATATATGGTGAGATACTAGCTGCAACTCAGTTTTACTGTGAATACTGCAGTAATATCAAACCGGCACTAGGAAACAGACTGAGAAACCAGAGTAAAAGTTACTCCTGCAACCCGTTCCCTTGGTGCTAGGTGAAAGAACGTCTATCCTCATGCTCAGTTCTGAGAGATATGTGTGTGTGAAAGCCGTCCTTCAGCTAGCTTGTTGGGAACACAAAGTTTCTTTTCAGTTGCAATCTCCACTCCATACATATATATGGGTAGGTACTAGCTCCAACTCGGTTTTCCAGTGAAAACTGCAGGAAATTCATACCGGCATTAGGAAACAGACTGTGAAACCATAGTAAAAGTTTAACCTGTAACCCGTTCCCTTTGTGCTAGATCAACGAACGTCTCTCCACAAGCTTATTTGTGAGAGATAAGTGTGTGTGAAAGCCGTCCTTCACCTTGCTTGTTGGGAACACAAAGTTTCTTTACAGTTGCAAACTCCACTCCATACATATATAAGGGGAGGTATTAGATCCAACTCAATTTTACAGTGAAAACTGCAGGAACTTCAAACCGGCACTAGGAAACTGACTAAGAAACTAGAGTAAAATTTCTCCTGCAACACGTTCCCTTGGTGCTAGATGAACGAACGTCTCTCCACAAGCTTAGTTCTGAGAGGTAATTGTGTGTGAAAGCCGTCCTTCACCTAGCTTGTTGGGAACACAAAGTTCCTTTTCAGTTGCAAACTCCACTCCATAAATATATATGGGGAGGTACTAACTCCAACTCGCTTTTATGGTGAAAACTGCAGGAATATCAAACCGGCACTAGGAAAAAGACTGAGAACCCTGAGTAAAAGTTTCTCCTGCAACCCGTTCCCTTGGTGCTAGGTGAACGAACGTCTCTCCACATAATTAGTTCTGAGAGATAAGTGTGTGTGAAAGGCGTAATTCACCTAGCTTGTTGGGATCACAAAGTTTCTTTTCAGATGCAAAATTCACTCCATATATATATATGGTGAGATACTAGCTGCAACTCGGTTTTACTGTGAAAACTGCAGTAATATCAAACCGGCACTAGGAAACAGACTGAGAAACCAGAGTAAAAGTTACTCCTGCAACCCTTTCTCTTGGTGCTAGGTGAACGAACTTCTCTCCACATGCTCATTTCTGAGAGATAAGTGTGTGTGAAAGCCGTCCTTCACCTATTATGATGGGAACACAAAGTTTCTATTCAGATGCAAACTCCACTCCATACATATATAGGGGGAGGTATTAGATCCAACTCGGTTTTACAGTGAAATCTGCAGGAACTTCAAACCGGCACTAGGAAACTGACTGAGAAACTAGAGTAAAATTTCTCCTGCAACCCGTTCCCTTGGTGCTAGATGAACGAACGTCTCTCCTCATGCTCAGTTCTGAGAGATAAATGTGAGTGAAAGCCGTACTTCAACTAGCTTGTTGGGAACACAAAGTTTTTTTCAGTTGCAAATTCCACTCCATACATATATATGATGAGGTACTAGCTCCAACTCGGGTTTCCAGTGAAAACTGCTGGAACATCAAACCGGCACTAGGAAACAGACTCAGAAACCAGAGTAAAATTTTCTCCAGCAACCCGTTCCCTTGGTGCTAGATGAACGAACGTATCTCCACAAGCTTATTTCTGAGAGATAATTGTGTGTGAATGCCGTCCTTCACGTAGCTTGTTGGGAACACAAAGTTTCTTTTCAGTTGCAAACCCATTCCATACATATATATAAGTAGGTACAAGCACCAACTCGGTTTTCCAATGAAAACTGCAGGAACTTCAAACCGGCACTAGGAAACAGACTGAGAAACCAGAGTAAAACTTTCCCCTGCAACCCGTTCCCTTGTTGCTAGATGAAAGAACGTCTCTCCACATGCTCAGTTCTGAGAGATAAGTGTGTGTGAAAGCCATACTTAACTTAGCTTGTTTGGAAAATAAAGTATCGTTTCATTTGCAAACAATATTCCATAAATATATATGGGGAGGTACGAGCTCCAAATCGGTTTTACAGGGAAAACTGCAAGAAATTCAAAACGGCACTAGGAAACAGACTGAGAATCCAGAGTAAAAGTTTCTCATGCAACCCCTTCCCTTGTTGCTAGATGAACGAAAGTCTCTCCACATGCTCAGTTCTGAGAGATAAGTGTGTCTGAAAGCCGTCCTTCACCTAGCTTGTTGGGAACACAATGCTTATTTTCAGTTGCAAACTCCACTCCATGCATATATAGGGGGAGGTAGTAGATCAAACTCGGTTTTACATTGAAAACTGCAGGAATTTCAAACCGGCACTAGGAAACAGACAGAGAAACCAGAGTAAAAGTTTCTCCTGCACCCGTTACTTTGGTGCTAGGTGAATGAACGTCTCTCCACATGTTCAGTTCTGAGAGATAAGTGTGTGTGAAAGCCGTCCTTCACCTAGCTTGTTGGGAACACAAAGTTTCTTTTCAGTTGCAAACTCCAATCAATATATATATATGGGGAAGTACTAGCTCCAACTCGGTTTTACAGTGAAAACTGCAGGAAATTCAAACCGGCACTAGGAAACAGACTGAGAAACCAGAGAAAAAGTTTCTCCTGCAACCCGTTCCCTTGGTGCTAGATGAACGAACGTCTCTCCACATGCTCATTTCTGAGAGAAAAGTGTGTATGAAAGACGTCCTTCACCTAGCTTGTTGGGAACACAGTGCTTATTTTCAGTTGCAATCTCCACTCCATGCATACATAGGGGGAGGTACTAGCTCCAACTCGCTTTTATGGTGAAAACTGCAGGAATATCAAACCGCCTCTAGGAAAAAGACTGAGAAACCGGAGAAAAAGTTCCTCCTGCAACCCGTTCCCTTGGTGCTAGGTGAAAGAACGTCTATCCTCATGCTCAGTTCTGAGAGATATGTGTGTGTGAAAGGCGAACTTCAGCTAGCTTGTTGGGAACACAAAGTTTCTTTTGAGTTGTAATCTCCACTCCATACATATATATGGGTAGGTACTAGCTCCAACTCGGTTTTCCAGTGAAAACTGCAGGAAATTCATACCGGCATTAGGAAACAGACTGTGAAACCATAGTAAAAGTTTAACCTGTAACCCGTTCCCTTTGTGCTAGATCAACGAACGTCTCTCCACAAGCTTATTTGTGAGAGATAAGTGTGTGTGAAAGCCGTCCTTCACCTTGCTTGTTGGGAACACAAAGTTTCTTTTCAGTTGCAAACTCCACTCCATACATATATAAGGGGAGGTATTAGATCCAACTCAATTTTACAGTGAAAACTGCAGGAACTTCAAACCGGCACTAGGAAACTGACTGAGAAACTAGAGTAAAATTTCTCCTGCAACACGTTCCCATGGTGCTAGATGAACGAACGTCTCTCCACAAGCTTAGTTCTGAGAGGTAATTGTGTGTGAAAGCCGTCCTTCACCTAGCTTGTTGGGAACAAAAAGTTCCTTTTCAGTTGCAAACCCCACTCCATAAATATATATGGGGAGGTACTAGCTCCAACTCGCTTTTATGGTGAAAACTGCAGGAATATCAAACCGGCACTAGGAAAAAGACTGAGAACCCTGAGTAAAAGTTTCTCCTGCAACCCATTCCCTTGGTGCTAGGTGAAAGAAAGTCTCTCCACATAATTAGTTCTGAGAGATAAGTGTGTGTGAAAGGCGTAATTCACCTAGCTTGTTGGGATCAAAAAGTTTCTTTTCAGTTGCAAAATTCACTCCATATATATATATGGTGAGATACTAGCTGCAACTCGGTTTCACTGTGAAAACTGCAGTAATATCAAAACGGCACTAGGAAACTGACTGAGAAACTAGAGTAAAATTTCTCCTGCAACCCGTTCCCTTGGTGCTAGATGAACGAACGTCTCTCCACATGCTCAGTTTTGAGAGATAAATGTGTGTGAAGGCCGTCCTTCATCTAGCTTGTTGGGAACACAAAGTTTCTTTTCAGTTGCAAACTACACACCATTCATACATAAGGGGAGGTACTAGCTCCAACTCTGTTTTACAATGAAATCTGCAGGAACTTCATACCGGCACTAGGAAAAAGACTGTGAAACCAGTGTAAAAGTTTCTCCTGCAACCCGTTCCCTTGGTGCTAGATGAACGAACGTCTCTCCACAAGCTTAGTTCTGAGTATAACTGTTTGTGAAAGCCGTCCTTCACATAGCTTGTTGGGAACACAATGCTTATTTTCAGTTGCAAACTCCACTTCATGCATATATATGGGGAGGTGCTAGCTAAAACTCGGTTTTACAGTGAAAACTGCAGGAAATTCAAACCGGAACTAGGAAACACACTGAGAAACCAGAGTAAAAGTTTCTCTTGCAAAGAGTTCCCTTGGTGCTAGGTGAACGAATGTCTCTCCACATGCTCAGTTCTGAGAGATAAGTGTGTGTGAAAGCCGTCCTTCACCTTGCTTGTTGGGAACACAAAGTTTCTTTTCAGTTGCAAATTCCACTCTATACATATATATGGGGACGTACAAGATCCAACACGGTTTTACGGTGAAAACTGCAGGAACATCAAACCGGTACTAGGAAACAGACTGAGAAACCAGAGAAAAGTTTCTCCTGCCACCCGTTCCCGTGGTGCTAGGTGAACGAACGTCTTTCCACGTACTCAGTTCTGAGAGATAAGTGTGTGTGAAAGCCGTCCATCACCTAGCTTGTTTGGAACACAAAGTTTCTTTTCAGTTGCAAACCCCACACCATACATATATATGGGGAGGTACTAGCTCCAACTCGGTTTTACAGTGAAAACTGCAGGAAATTCAAACCCCCACTAGGAAACAGACTGATAACCAGAGTAAAAGTTTCTCCTGCAACCTGTTCCCTTGGTGCTAGTGAACGAACGTCTCTCCACATAATCCGTTCTGAGAGATAAGTGTGTGTGAAAGCCGTCCTTCAACTAGCTTGTTCAGAACACAAACTTTCTTTTAAGTTGCAAACTCCATTCCATACATATATATGCGGAGGGACTAGCTCCAACTCGGTTTTACATTGAAAACTGCAGGAACTTCAAACCGGCACTAGGAAACAGACTGAGAATCCAGAGAAAAGTTTCTCCTGCAACCCGTTCCCTTGGTGCTAGATGAACGAACGTCTCTCCACATGCTCAGTTCTCAGAGATAAGTGTGTTTGGAATCCGTATTTCACCTAGCTTGTTGGGAACACAAAGTTTCTTTTCAAATGCAAAATCCAATCCATACATATATATGGGGAGGTACAAGCTCCAACTCGGTTTTACAGTGAAAACTGCAGGAACTTCAAACCGCCTCTAGGAAAAATACTGAGAAACCGGAGAAAAAGTTCCTCCTGCAACCCGTTCCCTTGGTGCTATGTGAACGAACGTCTATCCACATGCTCAGTTCTGAGAGAAATGTGTGTGTGAAAGCCGTCCTTCAGCTAGCTTGTTGGGAACACAAAGTTTCTTTTCAGTTGCAAACTCCACTCCATACATATATATGGGTAGGTACTAGCTCCAACTCGGTTTTCCAGTGAAAACTGCAGGAAATTCAAACCGGTACTAGGAAACAGACTGAGAAACCAGAGTAAAAGTTTCTCCAGCAACCCGTTACCTTGGTGCTAGATGAACGAACGTCTCTCCACAAGCTTAGTTGTGAGAGATAATTGTGTGTGAAAGCCGTCGTTCAAGTAGCTTGTTGGGAACACAAAGTTTCTTTTCAGTTGCAAACTCCACTCCATACATATATATGGGGAGGTACTAGCTCCATCTCCGTTTAAGTTGAAAACTGCAGGAACATCAAACCGGCACTAGGAAACAGACTGATAACCAGAGTAAAAGTTTCTCCTGCAACCCGTTCCCTTGTTGCTAGTGAACGAACGTCTCTCCACATAATCCGTTCTGAGAGATAAGTGTGTGTGAAAGCCGTCCTTCAACTAGCTTGTTCAGAACACAAACTTTCTTTTAAGTTGCAAACTCCATTCCATACATATATATGCGGAGGAACTAGCTCCAACTCGGTTTTACATTGAAAACTGCAGGAACTTCAAACCGGCACTAGGAAACAGACTGAGATACCAGAGAAAAAGTTTCTCCTGCAACCCGTTCCCTTGGTGCTAGATGAACGAAAGTCTCTCCACATGCTCATTTCTCAGAGATAAGTGTGTTTGGAATCCGTATTTCACCTAGCTTGTTGGGAACACAAAGTTTCTTTTCAAATGCAAACTCCAATCCATACATATATATGGGGAGGTACAAGCTCCAACTCGGTTTTACAGTGAAAACTGCAGGAACTTCAAACCGCCACTAGGAAACAGACTGAGATACCAGAGTAAAAGTTTCTCTTGCAACCCGTTCCCTTGGTCCTAGATGAACGAACGTCTCTCTACATTCTCACATGTGAGAGAGAAGTGTGTGTGAAAGTCGTCCTTCATATAGCTTGTTGGGAACCCAATGCTTATTTTCAGTTGCAAACTCCACTCCATGCATATATAGGGGGTGGTACTTGATCCAACTCGCTTTTACAGTGAAAACTGCAGGAACTTCAAACCGTCACTAAGAAAAAGACTGAGAACCGGAGTAAAAGTTCCTCCTGCAACCATTTCCCTTGGTGATAGTTGAACGAACGTCTCTCCACATGCTCAGTTCTGAGGGATAAGTGTGTGTGAAAGCCGTCCTTCAGCTAGCTTGTTGGGAACACAATGATTCTTTTCAGTTGCAAACTACACTCCATACATATATATGGGTAGGTACAACCTCCAACTCGGTTTTCCAGGGAAAACTGCAGGAAATTCAAACCGGCATTAGGAAACAGACTGTGAAACCAGAGTAAAAATTTCTCCTGTAAACCGTTCCTTTTGTGCTAGTTGAACGAACGTCTCTCCACAAGCTTAGTTCTGAGATATAAATGTGTGTGAAAGCCGTCCTTCACCTAGGTTGTTGGGAACACAAAGTTTCTTTTCAGTTGCAAACTCCACTCCATACATATATATGGGTAGGTACTAGCTCCAACTCGGTTTTACAGTGAAAACTGCAGGAACATCAAACCGGCACTAGGAAACAGACTGAGAAATCAGAGTAATAGTTTCTCCTGCAACCCGTTCCCTTTGTGCTAGATGAACGAACGTCTCTCCACATGCTCAGTTCTGAGAGATAAGTGTGTGTGAAAGCCATACTTAACTTAGCTTGTTGGGAAAATAAAGTATAGTTTCAGTTGCAAACAACATTCCATAAATATATATGGGGAGGTACGAGCTCCAAATCGGTTTTACAGGGAAAACTGCAAGAAATTCAAAACGGCACTAGGAAACAGACTGAGAAACCAGAGTAAAAGTTTCACATGCAACCCCTTCCCTTGTTGCTAGATGAACGAAACTCTCTCCACATGCTCAGTTCTGAGAGATAAGTGTGTCTGAAAGCCGTCCTTCACCTAGCTTGTTGGGAACACAATGCTTATTTTCAGTTGCAAACTCCACTCCATGCATATATAGGGGGAGGTAGTAGATCAAACTCTGTTTTACATTGAAAACTGCAGGAATTTCAAACCGGCACTAGGAAACAGACTGAGAAACCAGAGTAAAAGTTTCTCTTGCACCCGTTACCTTGGTGCTAGGTGAATGAACGTCTCTCCACATGCTCAGTTCTGAGAGATAAGTGTGTGTGAAAGCCGTCCTTCACCTAGCTTGTTGGGAACACAAAGTTTCTTTTCAGTTGCAAACTCCAATCAATATATATATATGGGGAAGTACTAGCTCCAACTCGGTTTTACAGTGAAAACTGCAGGAAATTCAAACCGGCACTAGGAAACAGACTGAGAAACCAGAGTAAAAGTTTCTCCTGCAACCCGTTCCCTTGGTGCTAGATGAACGAACGTCTCTCCACATGCTCATTTCTGAGAGATAAGTGTGTGTGAAAGACGACCTTCACCTAGCTTGTTGGGAACACAGTGCTTATATTCAGTTGCAATCTCCACTCCATGCATATATAGGGGGAGGTACTAGCTCCAACTCGCTTTTATGGTGAAAACTGCAGGAATATCAAACCGGCACTAGGAAAAAGACTGAGAACCCTGAGTAAAAGTTTCTCCTGCAACCCGTTCCCTTGGTGCTAGGTGAACGAACGTCTCTCCACATAATTAGTACTGAGAGATAAGTGTGTGTGAAAGGCGTAATTCACCTAGCTTGTTGGGATCACAAAGTTTCTTTTCAGTTGCAAAATTCACTCCATATATATATATGGTGAGATACTAGCTGCAACTCAGTTTTACTGTGAATACTGCAGTAATATCAAACCGGCACTAGGAAACAGACTGAGAAACCAGAGTAAAAGTTATTCCTGCAACCCGTTCCCTTGGTGCTAGGTGAAAGAACGTCTATCCTCATGCTCAGTTCTGAGAGATATGTGTGTTTGAAAGCCGTCCTTCAGCTAGCTTGTTGGGAACACAAAGTTTCTTTTCAGTTGCAATCTCCACTCCATACATATATATGGGTAGGTACTAGCTCCAACTCGGTTTTCCAGTGAAAACTGCAGGAAATTCATACCGGCATTAGGAAACAGACTGTGAAACCATAGTAAAAGTTTAACCTGTAACCCGTTCCCTTTGTGCTAGATCAACGAACGTCTCTCCACAAGCTTATTTGTGAGAGATAAGTGTGTGTGAAAGCCGTCCTTCACCTTGCTTGTTGGGAACACAAAGTTTCTTTTCAGTTGCAAACTCCACTCCATACATATATAAGGGGAGGTATTAGATCCAACTCAATTTTACAGTGAAAACTGCAGGAACTTCAAACCGGCACTAGGAAACTGACTGAGAAACTAGAGTAAAATTTCTCCTGCAACACGTTCCCTTGGTGCTAGATGAACGAACGTCTCTCCACAAGCTTAGTTCTGAGAGGTAATTGTGTGTGAAAGCCGTACTTCACCTAGCTTGTTGGGAACACAAAGTTCCTTTTCAGTTGCAAAATCCACTCCATAAATATATATGGGGAGGTACTAACTCCAACTCAATTTTATGGTGAAAACTGCAGGAATATCAAACCGGCACTAGGAAAAAGACTGAGAACCCTGAGTAAAAGTTTCTCCTGCAACCCGTTCCCTTGGTGCTAGGTGAACGAACGTCTCTCCACATAATTAGTTCTGAGAGATAAGTGTGTGTGAAAGGCGTAATTCACCTAGCTTGTTGGGATCACAAAGTTCTTTTCAGTTGCAAATTCACTCCATATATATACATGGTGAGATACTAGCTGCAACTCAGTTTTACTGTGAATACTGCAGTAATATCAAACCGGCACTAGGAAACAGACTGAGAAACCAGAGTAAAAGTTACTCCTGCAACCCTTTCTCTTGGTGCTAGGTGAACGAATTCTCTACACATGCTCATTTCTGAGAGATAAGTGTGTGTGAAAGCCGTCCTTCACCTATTATGATGGGAACACAAAGTTTCTATTCAGATGCAAACTCCACTCCATACATATATAGGGGGAGGTATAAGATCCAACTCGGTTTTACAGTGAAATCTGCAGGAACTTCAAACCGGCACTAGGAAACTGACTGAGAAACTAGAGTAAAATTTCTCCTGCAACCCGTTCCCTTGGTGATGGATGAACGAACGTCTCTCCACAAGCTTAGTTCTGAAGTATAAGTGTTTGTGAAAGCCGTCCTTCACATAGCTTGTTGGGAACACAATGCTTATTTTCAGTTGCAAACTCCACTTCATGCATATATATGGGGAGGTACTAGATCCAACACGGTTTTACGGTGAAAACTGCAGGAAATTCAAACCGGCACTAGGAAACAGACTGAGAAACCAGAGTAAAAGTTTCTCTTGCAAAGAATTCCCTTGGTGCTAGGTGAACGAATGTCTCTCCACATGCTCAGTTCTGAGAGATAAGTGTGTGTGAAAGCCGTCCTTCACCTTGCTTGTTGGGAACACAAAGTTTCTTTTCAGTTGCAAATTCCACTCTATACATATATATGGGGAGGTACTAGATCCAACACGGTTTTACGGTGAAAACTGCAGGAACATCAAACCGGTACTAGGAAACAGACTGAGAAACCAGAGAAAAGTTTCTCCTGCCATCCGTTCCCGTGGTGCTAGGTGAACGAACGTCTCTCCACATGCTCAGTTCTGAGAGATAAGTGTGTGTGGAAGCCGTCCATCACCTAGCTTGTTGGGAACACAAAGTTCTTTTCAGTTGCAAACCCCACACCATACATATATATGGGGAGGTACTAGCTCCAACTCGGTTTTACAGTGAAAACTGCAGGAAATTCAAACCGCCACTAGGAAACAGACTGAGAAACCAGAGTAAAAGTTTCTCCTGCAACCCGTTCCTTTGGTGCTAGAAGAAAGAACTTCTCTCCACATGCTCAGTTCTCAGAGATATGTGTGTGTGGAAGCCGTACTTCACCTAGCTTGTTGGGAACACAAAGTTCCTTTTCAGATGCAAACTCCAATCCATACATATATATGGGGAATTACTAACTCCAAATCGGTTTTACAGTGAAAACTGCAGGAACTTCAAACCGCCACTAGGAAAAAGACTGAGAAACCGGAGTAAAAGTTCCTCCTGCAAACCTTTCCCTTGGTGTTAGTTGAACGAACGTCTCTCCACATGCTCAGTTCTGAGGGATAAGTGTGTGTGAAAGCCGTCCTTCAGCTAGCTTGTTGGGAACACAATGATTCTTTTCAGTTGCAAACTACACTCCATACATATATATGGGTAGGTACAACCTCCAACTCGGTTTTCCAGGGAAAACTGCAGGAAATTCAAACCGGCATTAGGAAACAGACTGTGAAACCAGAGTAAAAATTTCTCCTGTTAACCGTTCCTTTTGTGCTAGTTGAACGAACGTCTCTCCACAAGCTTAGTTCTGAGATATAAATGTGTGTGAAAGCCGTCCTTCACCTAGGTTGTTGGGAACACAAAGTTTCTTTTCAGTTGCAAACTACACTCCATACATATATATGGATAGGTACAATCTCCAACTCGGTTTTACATTGAAAACTGCAGGAAAATCAAACCGGAACTAGAAAACAGAGTGAGAAACCAGAGTAAAAGTTTCTCCTGTATCCCGTTCCATTTGTGCTAGATGAACGAACGTCTCTCCTCATGCTCAGTTCTGAGAGATAAATGTGAGTGAAAGCCGTCCTTCAACTAGCTTGTTGGGAACACAAAGTTTTTTTCAGTTGCAAATTCCACTCCATACATATATATGATGAGGTACTAGCTCCAACTCGGGTTTCCAGTGAAAACTGCTGGAACTTCAAACCGGCACTAGGAAACAGACTCAGAAACCAGAGTAAAATTTTCTCCAGGAACCCGTTCCCTTGGTGCTAGATGAACGAACGTATCTCCACAAGCTTATTTCTGAGAGATAATTGTGTGTGAATGCCGTCCTTCACGTAGCTTGTTGGGAACACAAAGTTTCTTTTCAGTTGCAAACCCACTCCATACATATATATAAGTAGGTACAAGCACCAACTCGGTTTTCCAATGAAAACTGCAGGAACTTCAAACCGGCACTAGGAAACAGACTGAGAAACCAGAGTAAAACTTTCCCCTGCAACCCGTTCCCTTGTTGCTAGATGAAAGAACGTCTCTCCACATGCTCAGTTCTGAGAGATAAGTGTGTGTGAAAGCCGTCCTTCACATAGCTTGTTGGGAACACAATGCTTATTTTGAGTTGCATACACCATTCCATGAATATATAGGGTGAGGTATTAGATCCAACTCGGTTTTACAGTGAAAAATTCAGAAAATTCAAACCGGCACTAGAAAACAGACTGAGAAACCAGAGTAAAAGTTTCTCCTGCAAACAGTTCCCTTGGTTCTAGATGAACGAACGTCTCTCCACATGCTCAGTTCTGAGAGATAAGTGTGTGTGAAAGCCATACTTAACTTATCTTGTTTGGAAAATAAAGTATCGTTTCATTTGCAAACAACATTCCATAAATATATATGTTGAGGTACGAGCTCCAAATCGGTTTTACAGGGAAAACTGCAAGAAATTCAAAACGGCACTAGGAAACAGACTGTGAATCCAGAGTAAAAGTTTCTCATGCAACCCCTTCCCTTGTTGCTAGATGAACGAAAGTCTCTCCACATGCTCAGTTCTGAGAGATAAGTGTGTCTGAAAGCCGTCCTTCACCTAGCTTGTTGGGAACACAATGCTTATTTTCAGTTGCAAACTCCACTCCATGCATATATAGGGGGAGGTAGTAGATCAAACTCAGTTTTACATTGAAAACTGCAGGAATTTCAAACCGGCACTAGGAAACAGACAGAGAAACCAGAGTAAAAGTTTCTCCTGCACCCGTTACTTTGGTGCTAGGTGAATGAACGTCTCTCCACATGCTCAGTTCTGAGAGATAAGTGTGTGTGAAAGCCGTCCTTCACCTAGCTTGTTGGGAACACAAAGTTTCTTTTCAGTTGCAAACTCCAATCAATATATATATATGGGGAAGTACTAGCTCCAACTCGGTTTTACAGTGAAAACTGCAGGAAATTCAAACCGGCACTAGGAAACAGACTGAGAAACCAGAGAAAAAGTTTCTCCTGCAACCCGTTCCCTTGGTGCTAGATGAACGAACGTCTCTCCACATGCTCATTTCTGAGAGAAAAGTGTGTATGAAAGACGTCCTTCACCTAGCTTGTTGGGAACACAGTGCTTATTTTCAGTTGCAATCTCCACTCCATGCATACATAGGGGGAGGTACTAGCTCCAACTCGCTTTTATGGTGAAAACTGCAGGAATATCAAACCGCCTCTAGGAAAAAGACTGAGAAATCGGAGAAAAAGTTCCTCCTGCAAC
Source organism: Camelus bactrianus (assembly GCF_048773025.1). NCBI lineage: Eukaryota > Metazoa > Chordata > Mammalia > Artiodactyla > Camelidae > Camelus > Camelus bactrianus. The sequence goes on from NC_133546.1 coordinate 92,588,740, forward strand.
CCGTTCCCTTGGTGCTAGGTGAAAGAACGTCTATCCTCATGCTCAGTTCTGAGAGATATGTTTGTGTGAAAGGCGAACTTCAGCTAGCTTGTTGGGAACACAAAGTTTCTTTTGAGTTGTAATCTCCACTCCATACATATATATGGGTAGGTACTAGCTCCAACTCGGTTTTCCAGTGAAAACTGCAGGAAATTCATACCGGCATTAGGAAACAGACTGTGAAACCATAGTAAAAGTTTAACCTGTAACCCGTTCCCTTTGTGCTAGATCAACGAACGTCTCTCCACAAGCTTATTTGTGAGAGATAAGTGTGTGTGAAAGCCGTCCTTCACCTTGCTTGTTGGGAACACAAAGTTTCTTTTCAGTTGCAAACTCCACTCCATACATATATAAGGGGAGGTATTAGATCCAACTCAATTTTACAGTGAAAACTGCAGGAACTTCAAACCGGCACTAGGAAACTGACTGAGAAACTAGAGTAAAATTTCTCCTGCAACACGTTCCCTTGGTGCTAGATGAACGAACGTCTCTCCACAAGCTTAGTTCTGAGAGGTAATTGTGTGTGAAAGCCGTCCTTCACCTAGCTTGTTGGGAACACAAAGTTCCTTTTCAGTTGCAAACCCCACTCCATAAATATATATGGGGAGGTACTAGCTCCAACTCGCTTTTATGGTGAAAACTGCAGGAATATCAAACCGGCACTAGGAAAAAGACTGAGAACCCTGAGTAAAAGTTTCTCCTGCAACCCATTCCCTTGGTGCTAGGTGAAAGAACGTCTCTCCACATAATTAGTTCTGAGAGATAAGTGTGTGTGAAAGGCGTAATTCACCTAGCTTGTTGGGATCACAAAGTTTCTTTTCAGTTGCAAAATTCACTCCATATATATATATGGTGAGATACTATCTGCAACTCGGTTTTACTGTGAAAACTGCAGTAATATCAAAACGGCACTAGGAAACTGACTGAGAAACTAGAGTAAAATTTCTCCTGCAACCCGTTCCCTTGGTGCTAGATGAACGAACGTCTCTCCACATGCTCAGTTTTGAGAGATAAATGTGTGTGAAGGCCGTCCTTCATCTAGCTTGTTGGGAACACAAAGTTTCTTTTCAGTTGCAAACTACACACCATTCATACATAAGGGGAGGTACTAGCTCCAAATCTGTTTTACAATGAAATCTGCAGGAACTTCATACCGGCACTAGGAAAAAGACTGTGAAACCAGTGTAAAAGTTTCTCCTGCAACCCGTTCCCTTGGTGCTAGATGAACGAACGTCTCTCCACAAGCTTAGTTCTGAGATATAAGTGTTTGTGAAAGCCGTCCTTCACATAGATTGTTGGGAACACAATGCTTATTTTCAGTTGCATACACCACTCCATGCATATATATGGGGAGGTACTAGCTAAAACTCGGTTTTACAGTGAAAACTGCAGGAAATTCAAACCGGAACTAGGAAACACACTGAGAAACCAGAGTAAAAGTTTCTCTTGCAAAGAGTTCCCTTGGTGCTAGGTGAACGAATGTCTCTCCACATGCTCAGTTCTGAGAGATAAGTGTGTGTGAAAGCCGTCCTTCACCTTGCTTGTTGGGAACACAAAGTTTCTTTTCAGTTGCAAATTCCACTCTATACATATATATGGGGAGGTACAAGATCCAACACGGTTTTACGGTGAAAACTGCAGGAACATCAAACCGGTACTAGGAAACAGACTGAGAAACCAGAGAAAAGTTTCTCCTGCCACCCGTTCCCATGGTGCTAGGTGAACGAACGTCTTTCCACGTACTCAGTTCTGAGAGATAAGTGTGTGTGAAAGCCGTCCATCACCTATCTTGTTTGGAACACAAAGTTTCTTTTCAGTTGCAAACCCCACACCATACATATATATGGGGAGGTACTAGCTCCAACTCGGTTTTACAGTGAAAACTGCAGGAAATTCAAACCGCCACTAGGAAACAGACTGAGATACTAGAGTAAAAGTTTTTCCTGCAACCCGTTCCCTTTGTGCTTGATGAACGAACGTCTCTCCACATGCTCAGTTCTGAGAGGGAATTGTGTGTGAAAGCCGTCCTTCATATAGCTTGTTGGGAACACAATGCTTATTTTCATTTGCAAACTCCACTCCATGCATATATAGGGGGTGGTACTAGATCCAACTCGGTTTTACAGTGAAAACTGCAGGAAATTCAAACCGGCACTAGGTTACAGACTGAGAATCCAGAGAAAAAGTTTCTCCTGCAACCCGTTCCCTTGGTGCTAGATGAACGAACGTCTCTCCACATGCTCAGTTCTCAGAGATAAGTGTGTTTGGAATCCGTATTTCACCTAGCTTGTTGGGAACACAAAGTTTCTTTTCAAATGCAAAATCCAATCCATACATATATATGGGGAGGTACAAGCTCCAACTCGGTTTTACAGTGAAAACTGCAGGAACTTCAAACCGCCTCTAGGAAAAAGACTGAGAAACCGGAGAAAAAGTTCCTCCTGCAACCCGTTCCCTTGGTGCTAGGTGAACGAACGTCTATCCACATGCTCAGTTCTGAGAGAAATGTGTGTGTGAAAGCCGTCCTTCAGCTAGCTTGTTGGGAACACAAAGTTTCTTTTCAGTTGCAAACTCCACTCCATACATATATATGGGTAGGTACTAGCTCCAACTCGGTTTTCCAGTGAAAACTGCAGGAAATTCAAACCGGTACTAGGAAACAGACTGAGAAACCAGAGTAAAAGTTTCTCCAGCAACCCGTTACCTTGGTGCTAGATGAACGAACGTCTCTCCACAAGCTTAGTTGTGAGAGATAATTGTGTGTGAAAGCCGTCGTTCAAGTAGCTTGTTGGGAACACAAAGTTTCCTTTCAGTTGCAAACTCCACTCCATACATATATATGGGGAGGTAATAGCTCCATCTCCGTTTAAGTTGAAAACTGCAGGAACATCAAACCGGCACTAGGAAACAGACTGATAACCAGAGTAAAACTTTCTCCTGCAACCCGTTCCCTTGGTGCTAGTGAACGAACGTCTCTCCACATAATCCGTTCTGAGAGATAAGTGTGTGTGAAAGCCGTCCTTCAACTAGCTTGTTCAGAACACAAACTGTCTTTTAAGTTGCAAACTCCATTCCATACATATATATGCGGAGGGACTAGCTCCAACTCGGTTTTACATTGAAAACTGCAGGAACTTCAAACCGGCACTAGGAAACAGACTGAGAAACCAGAGTAAATGTTTCTCCAGCAACCCGTTACCTTGGTGCTAGATGAACGAACGTCTCTCCACAAGCTTAGTTGTGAGAGATAAGTGTGTGTGAAAGCCTTCTTTCACCTTGCTTGTTGGGAACTCAAAGTTTCTTTTCAGTTGCAAATTCCATTCCATACATATATATGGGGAGGTACTAGCTCCAACACAGTTTTACTGTGAAAACTGCAGGAACATCAAACCGGTACTAGGAAACAGACTGAGAAACCAGAGAAAAGTTTCACCTGCCACCCGTTCCCTTGGTGCTAGGTGAACGAACGTCTTTCCACGTACTCAGTTCTGAGAGATAAGTGTGTGTTAAAGACGTCCATCACCTAGCTTGTTGGGAACACAAAGTTTCTTTTCAGTTGCAAACCCCAATCCATATATATATATGGGGAGGTACTAGCTCCAACACGGTTTTACAGTGAAAACTGCAGGAACTTCAAACCGCCACTAGGAAACAGACTGAGATACCAGAGTAAAAGTTTCTCTTGCAACCCGTTCCCTTGGTCCTAGATGAACGAACGTCTCTCCACATGCTCAGATGTGAGAGAGAGGTGTGTGTGAAAGTCGTCCTTCATATAGCTTGTTGGGAATACAATGATTCTTTTCAGTTGCAAACTACACTCCATACATATATATGGGTAGGTACAACCTCCAACTCGGTTTTCCAGTGAAAACTGCAGGAAATTCAAACCGGCATTCGGAAAAAGACTGTGAAACCAGAGTAAAAATTTCTCCTGTAAACCGTTCCTTTTGTGCTAGTTGAACGAACGTCTCTCCACAAGCTTAGTTCTGAGATATAAATGTGTATGAAAGCCGTCCTTCACCTAGGTTGTTGGGAACACAAAGTTTCTTTTCAGTTGCAAACTCCACTCCATACATATATATGGGTAGGTACTAGCTCCAACTAGGTTTTGCATTGAAAACTGCAGGAAAATCAAACCGGCACAAGGAAACAGACTGAGAACACAGAGTAAAAGTTTTTCCCGCAGCCCTTTCCCTTGGTGCTCGATGAACGAACGTCTCTCCACATGCTCAGTTCTGAGAGATAATTGTGTGTGAAAGCCGTCCTTAACCTAGTATGTTGGGAACACAAAGTTTCTTTTCAGTTGCAAACTCAACCCCATACATATATAAGGGGAGGTATTAGATCCAACTCAGTTTTACAGTGAAAACTGCAGGAACTTCAAACCGGCACTAGGAAACTGACTGAGAAACTAGAGTAAAATTTCTCCTGCAACATGTTCCCTTGGTGCTACATGAACGAACGTCTCTGCACAAGCTTAGTTCTGAGAGATAATTGTGTGTGAAAGCCGTCCTTCACCTATCTTGTTGGGAACACAAAGTTCCTTTTCAGTTGCAAATTCCACTCCATAAATATATATGGGGAGGTACTAGCTCCAACTCGATTTTATGGTGAAAACTGCAGGAATATCAAACCGGCACTAGGAAACAGACTGGGAACCCTGAGTAAAACTTTCTCCTGCAACCCGTTCCCTTGGTGCTAGGTGAACGAACGTCTCTCCACATAATTATTTCTGAGAGATAAGTGTGTGTGAAAGGCGTCTTTCACCTAGCTTTTTGGGATCACAAAGTTTCTTTTCAGTTGCAAACTTCACTCCATATATATATATGGTGAGGTACTAGCTCCAACTCGGTTTTACAGTGAAAACTGCAGGAACATCAAACCGGCACTAGGAAACAGTCTGAGAAACCAGAGTAAAAGTTACTCCTGCAAAATTTTCTCTTGGTGCTAGGTGAACGAACGTCTCTCCACATGCTCAGTTCTGAGAGATAAGTGTGTGTGAATGCCGTCCTTCACCTATTATGGTGGGAACACAAAGTTTCATTTCAGTTGCAAACACCACTCCATACAAATATAGGGGGAAGTATTAGATCTAACTCTGTTTTACAGTGAAAACTGCAGGAAATTCAAACCGGCACTAGGAAACTGACTGAGAAACTAGAGTAAAATTACTCCTGCAACCAGTTCCCTTGGTGCTAGATGAACGAACGTCTCTCCCCATGCTCAGTTCTGAGAGATAAATGTGTGTGAATGCCGTCCTTCATCTAGCTTGTTGGGAACACAAAGTTTCTTTTCAGTTGCAAACTCCACTCCATTCATATATAAGGGAAGGTACTAGCTCCAAATCGGTTTTACACTGAAAACTGCAGGTACTTCAAACCGGCACTAGGAAAAAGACTGTGAAACCAGTGTAAAAGTTTCTCCTGCAACCCGTTCCCTTGGTGCTAGATGAACGAACGTGTCTCCACAAGCTTTGTTCTGAGTTATAAGTGTGTGTGAAACCCGTCCTTCACATACCTTGTTGGGAACACAATGCTTATTTTCAGTTGCAAACACCACACCATGCATATATATGGGGAGGTACTAGCTAAAACTCGGTTTTACAGTGAAAAGTGCAGGAAATTCATACCCGATCTAGGAAACAGACTGAGAAACCAGAGTAAAAGTTTGTCTTGCAAAGAGTTCCCTTGGTGCTAGATGAACGAACGTCTATCCACATACTCATTTCTGAGAGATAAGTGTGTGTGAAAGCCGTCTTTCTCCTTGCTTGTTGGGAACACAAAGTTTCTTTTCAGTTGCAAATTCCACTCCATACTTATATAAGGGGAGGTACAAGATCCAACACGGTTTTACGGTGAAAACTGCAGGAACATCAAACCGGTACTTGGAAACCGACTGAGAAACCACAGAAAAGTATCTACTGCCACCCGTTCTCTTGGTGCTAGGTGAACGATCGTCTTTCCACGTCCTCAGTTTTGAGAGATAAGTGTGTGTTAAATCTGTCCATCACCTAGCTTGTTGGGAACACAAAGTTTCTTTTCAGTTGCAAACCCCAATCCATACATATATGTGGGGTGGTACTAGCTCCAACTCGGCTTTACAGTGAAAACTGCAGGAAATTCAAACCGCCACTAGGATACAGACTGAGATACCAGAGTAATGGTTTCTCCTGCACCCCGTTCCCTTTGTGCTTGATGAAAGAACGTCTCTCCACATGCTCAGTTCTGAGAGGGAATTGCGTGTGAAAGCCGTCCTTCATATAGCTTGTTGGGAACACAATGCTTATTTTCAGTTGCAAACCCCACTCCATGCATATATAGGGGGTGGTACTAGATCCAACTCGGTTTTACAGTGAATACTGCAGGAACTTCAAACCGGCACTAGGAAACAGACTGAGATCCCAGAGTAAAAGTTTCTCCTGCAACCCGTTCCCTTGGTGCTAGATGAACGAACGTCTCTCCACATAATTAGTTCTGAGAGATAAGTGTGTGTGAAAGGCGTAATTCACCTAGCTTGTTGGGAACACAAAGTTTCTTTTCAGATGCAAACTCCACTCCATACATATATATGGGGAGGTACTAGCTCGAAATCGTTTTTACAGTGAAAACTGCAGGAACTTCAAACCGCCTCTAGGAAAAAGACTGAGAAACCGGAGAAAAAGTTCCTCCTGCAACCCGTTCCCTTGGTGCTAGGTGAAAGAACGTCTATCCTCATGCTCAGTTCTGAGAGATATGTGTGTGTGAAACCGTTCTTCAGCTAGCTTGTTGGGAACACAAAGTTTCTTTTCAGTTGCAATCTCCACTCCATACATATATATGGGTAGGTACTAGCTCCAACTCGGTTTTCCAGTGAAAACTGCAGGAAATTCATACCGGCATTAGGGAACAGACTGTGAAACCAGAGTAAAAGTTTAACCTGTAACCCGTTCCCTTTGTGCTAGATCAACGAACGACTCTCCACAAGCTTATTTGTGAGAGATAAGTGTGTGTGAAAGCCTTCCTTCACCTTGCTTGTTGGGAACACAAAGTTTTTTTTCAGTTGCAAACTCCACTCCATACATATATAAGGGGAGGTATTCGATCCAACTCAATTTTACAGTGAAAACTGCAGGAACTTGAAACCGGCACTAGGAAACTGACTGAGAAACTAGAGTAAAATTTCTCCTGCAACACGTTCCCTTGGTGCTAGGTGAACGAACGTCTATCCACATGCTCAGTTCTGAGAGAAATGTGTGTGTGAAAGCCGTCCTTCAGATAGCTTGTTGGGAACACAAAGTTTCTTTTCAGTTGCAAACTCCACTCCATACATATATATGGGTAGGTACTAGCTCCAACTCGGTTTTCCAGTGAAAACTGCAGGAAATTCAAACCGGTACTAGGAAACAGACTGAGAAACCAGAGTAAAAGATTCTCCAGCAACCCTTTCACTTGGTTCTCGATGAACGAACGTCTCTCCACAAGCTTAGTTCTGAGAGATAATTGTGTGTGAAAGCCGTCGTTCAAGTAGCTTGTTGGGAACACAAAGTTTCTTTTCAGTTGCAAACTCCACTCCATATATATATATGGGGAGGTACTAGCTCCATCTCCGTTTAAGTTGAAAACTGCAGGAACATCAAACCGGCACTAGGAAACAGACTGATAACCAGAGTAAAAGTTTCTCCTGCAACCCGTTCCCTTGGTGCTAGTGAACGAACGTCTCTCCACATAATCAGTTCTGAGAGATAAGTGTGTGTGAAAGCCGTCCTTCACCTAGCTTGTTCAGAACACAAACTTTCTTTTAAGTTGCAAACTCCATTCCATACATACATATGCGGAGGAACTAGCTCCAACTCGGTTTTACATTGAAAACTGCAGGAACTTCAAACCGGCACTAGGAAACAGACTGAGAAACCAGAGTAAATGTTTCTGCAGCAACCCGTTACCTTGGTGCTAGATGAAAGAAAGTCTCTCCACAAGCTTAGTTGTGAGAGATAAGTGTGTGTGAAAGCCTTCCTTCACCTTGCTTGTTGGGAACACAAAGTTTCTTTTCAGTTGCAAATTCCATTCCATACATATATATGGGGAGGTACTAGCTCCAACACAGTTTTACTGTGAAAACTGCAGGAACATCAAACCGGTACTAGGAAACAGACTGAGAAACCAGAGAAAAGTTTCACCTGCCACCCGTTCCCTTGGTGCTAGGTGAACGAACGTCTTTCCACGTACTCAGTTCTGAGAGATAATTGTGTGTTAAAGACGTCCATCACCTAGCTAGTTGGGAACACAAAGTTTCTTTTCAGTTGCAAACCCCAATCCATACATATATATGGGGAGGTACTAGCTCCAACACGGTTTTACAGTGAAAACTGCAGGAACTTCAAACCGCCACTAGGAAACAGACTGAGATACCAGAGTAAAAGTTTCTCTTGCAACCCGTTCCCTTGGTCCTAGATGAACGAACGTCTCTCCACATGCTCAGATGTGAGAGAGAAGTGTGTGTGAAAGTCGTCCTTCATATAGCTTGTTGGGAACACAATGCTTATTTTCAGTTGCAAACTCCACTCCATGCATATATAGGGGGTGGTACTTGATCCAACTCGCTTTTACAGTGAAAACTGCAGGAAATTCAAACCGACACTAGGAAACAAACTGAGAAACCAGAGTAAAAGTTTCTTCTGCAACCCGTTCCTTTGGTGCTAGAAGAAAGAACGTCTCTCCACATGCTCAGTTCTCAGAGATATGTGTGTGTGGAAGCCGTACTTCACCTAGCTTGTTGGGAACACATAGTTTCTTTTCAGATGCAAACTCCAATCCATACATATATAGGGGAATTACTAACTCCAAATCTGTTTTACAGTGAAAACTGCAGGAAATTCAAACCGCCACTAGGAAACAGACTGAGATACCAGAGTAAAAGTTTCTCTTGCAACCCGTTCCCTTGGTCCTAGATGAACGAACGTCTCTCCACATGCTCAGATGTGAGAGAGAAGTGTGTGTGAAAGTCGTCCTTCATATAGCTTGTTGGGAACACAATGCTTATTTTCAGTTGCAAACTCCACTCCATGCATATATAGGGGGTGGTACTTGATCCAACTCGCTTTTACAGTGAAAACTGCAGGAAATTCAAACCGACACTAGGAAACAAACTGAGAAACCAGAGTAAAAGTTTCTCCTGCAACCCGTTCCTTTGGTGCTAGAAGAAAGAACGTCTCTCCACATGCTCAGTTCTCAGAGATATGTGTGTGTGGAAGCCGTACTTCACCTAGCTTGTTGGGAACACATAGTTTCTTTTCAGATGCAAACTCCAATCCATACATATATATGGGGAATTACTAACTCCAAATCTGTTTTACAGTGAAAACTGCAGGAACTTCAAACCGCCACTAGGAAAAAGACTGAGAAACCGGAGTAAAAGTTCCTCCTGCAAACCTTTCCCTTGGTGTTAGTTGAACGAACGTCTCTCCACATGCTCAGTTCTGAGGGATAAGTGTGTGTGAAAGCCGTCCTTCAGCTAGCTTGTTGGGAACACAATGATTCTTTTCAGTTGCAAACTACACTCCATATATATATATGGGTAGGTACAACCTCCAACTCGGTTTTCCAGTGAAAACTGCAGGAAATTCAAACCGGCATTAGGAAACAGACTGTGAAACCAGAGTAAAAATTTCTCCTGTAAACCGTTCCTTTTGTGCTAGTTGAACGAACGTCTCTCCACAAGCTTAGTTCTGAGATATAAATGTGTGTGAAAGCCTTCATTCACCTAGGTTGTTGGGAACACAAAGTTTCTTTTCAGTTGCAAACTCCACTCCATACATATATATGGGTAGGTACTAGCTCCAACTCGGTTTTACATTGAAAACTGCAGGAAAATCAAACCGGCACTAGGAAACAGACTCAGAAACCAGAGTAAAATTTTCTCCAGCAACCCGTTCCCTTGGTGCTAGATGAACGAACGTCTCTCCACAAGCTTATTTCTGAGAGATAATTGTGTGTGAATGCCGTCCTTCACGTAGCTTGTTGGGAACACAAAGTTTCTTTTCAGTTGCAAACCCACTCCATACATATATATAAGTAGGTACAAGCACCAACTCGGTTTTCCAATGAAACCTGCAGGAACTTCAAACCGGCACTAGGAAACAGACTGAGAAACCAGAGTAAAACTTTCCCCTGCAACCCGTTCCCTTGTTGCTAGATGAAAGAACGTCTCTCCACATGCTCAGTTCTGAGAGATAAGTGTGTGTGAAAGCCGTCCTTCACATAGCTTGTTGGGAACACAATGCTTATTTTGAGTTGCATACACCATTCCATGATTATATAGGGTGAGGTATTAGATCCAACTCGGTTTTACAGTGAAAAATTCAGAAAATTCAAACCGGCACTAGAAAACAGACTGAGAAACCAGAGTAAAAGTTTCTCCTGCAAAACGTTCCCTTGGTTCTAGATGAACGAACGTCTCTCCACATGCTCAGTTCTGAGAGATAAGTGTGTGTGAAAGCCGTCCTTCAACTAGCTTGTTCAGAACACAAACTTTCTTTTAAGTTGCAAACTCCATTCCATACATATATATGCGGAGGGACTAGCTCCAACTCGGTTTTACATTGAAAACTGCAGGAACTTCAAACCGGCAGTAGGAAACAGACTGAGAAACCAGAGTAAATGTTTCTCCAGCAACCCGTTACCTTGGTGCTAGATGAACGAACGTCTCTCCACAAGCTTAGTTGTGAGAGATAAGTGTGTGTGAAAGCCTTCTTTCACCTTGCTTGTTGGGAACTCAAAGTTTCTTTTCAGTTGCAAATTCCATTCCATACATATATATGGGGAGGTACTAGCTCCAACACAGTTTTACTGTGAAAACTGCAGGAACATCAAACCGGTACTAGGAAACAGACTGAGAAACCAGAGAAAAGTTTCACCTGCCACCCGTTCCCTTGGTGCTAGGTGAACGAACGTCTTTCCACGTACTCAGTTCTGAGAGATAAGTGTGTGTTAAAGACGTCCATCACCTAGCTTGTTGGGAACACAAAGTTTCTTTTCAGTTGCAAATTCCACTCCATAAATATATATGGGGAGGTACTAGCTCCAACACGGTTTTACAGTGAAAACTGCAGGAACTTCAAACCGCCACTAGGAAACAGACTGAGATACCAGAGTAAAAGTTTCTCTTGCAACCCGTTCCCTTGGTCCTAGATGAACGAACGTCTCTCCACATGCTCAGATGTGAGAGAGAGGTGTGTGTGAAAGTCGTCCTTCATATAGCTTGTTGGGAATACAATGATTCTTTTCAGTTGCAAACTACACTCCATACATATATATGGGTAGGTACAACCTCCAACTCGGTTTTCCAGTGAAAACTGCAGGAAATTCAAACCGGCATTCGGAAAAAGACTGTGAAACCAGAGTAAAAATTTCTCCTGTAAACCGTTCCTTTTGTGCTAGTTGAACGAACGTCTCTCCACAAGCTTAGTTCTGAGATATAAATGTGTATGAAAGCCGTCCTTCACCTAGGTTGTTGGGAACACAAAGTTTCTTTTCAGTTGCAAACTCCACTCCATACATATATATGGGTAGGTACTAGCTCCAACTAGGTTTTGCATTGAAAACTGCAGGAAAATCAAACCGGCACAAGGAAACAGACTGAGAACACAGAGTAAAAGTTTTTCCCGCAGCCCTTTCCCTTGGTGCTCGATGAACGAACGTCTCTCCACATGCTCAGTTCTGAGAGATAATTGTGTGTGAAAGCCGTCCTTAACCTAGTATGTTGGGAACACAAAGTTTCTTTTCAGTTGCAAACTCAACCCCATACATATATAAGGGGAGGTATTAGATCCAACTCAGTTTTACAGTGAAAACTGCAGGAACTTCAAACCGGCACTAGGAAACTGACTGAGAAACTAGAGTAAAATTTCTCCTGCAACATGTTCCCTTGGTGCTACATGAACGAACGTCTCTGCACAAGCTTAGTTCTGAGAGATAATTGTGTGTGAAAGCCGTCCTTCACCTATCTTGTTGGGAACACAAAGTTCCTTTTCAGTTGCAAATTCCACTCCATAAATATATATGGGGAGGTACTAGCTCCAACTCGATTTTATGGTGAAAACTGCAGGAATATCAAACCGGCACTAGGAAACAGACTGGGAACCCTGAGTAAAACTTTCTCCTGCAACCCGTTCCCTTGGTGCTAGGTGAACGAACGTCTCTCCACATAATTATTTCTGAGAGATAAGTGTGTGTGAAAGGCGTCTTTCACCTAGCTTTTTGGGATCACAAAGTTTCTTTTCAGTTGCAAACTTCACTCCATATATATATATGGTGAGGTACTAGCTCCAACTCGGTTTTACAGTGAAAACTGCAGGAACATCAAACCGGCACTAGGAAACAGTCTGAGAAACCAGAGTAAAAGTTACTCCTGCAAAATTTTCTCTTGGTGCTAGGTGAACGAACGTCTCTCCACATGCTCAGTTCTGAGAGATAAGTTTGTGTGAATGCCGTCCTTCACCTATTATGGTGGGAACACAAAGTTTCATTTCAGTTGCAAACACCACTCCATACAAATATAGGGGGAAGTATTAGATCTAACTCTGTTTTACAGTGAAAACTGCAGGAAATTCAAACCGGCACTAGGAAACTGACTGAGAAACTAGAGTAAAATTACTCCTGCAACCAGTTCCCTTGGTGCTAGATGAACGAACGTCTCTCCCCATGCTCAGTTCTGAGAGATAAATGTGTGTGAATGCCGTCCTTCATCTAGCTTGTTGGGAACACAAAGTTTCTTTTCAGTTGCAAACTCCACTCCATTCATATATAAGGGAAGGTACTAGCTCCAAATCGGTTTTACACTGAAAACTGCAGGTACTTCAAACCGGCACTAGGAAAAAGACTGTGAAACCAGTGTAAAAGTTTCTCCTGCAACCCGTTCCCTTGGTGCTAGATGAACGAACGTGTCTCCACAAGCTTTGTTCTGAGTTATAAGTGTGTGTGAAACCCGTCCTTCACATACCTTGTTGGGAACACAATGCTTATTTTCAGTTGCAAACACCACACCATGCATATATATGGGGAGGTACTAGCTAAAACTCGGTTTTACAGTGAAAAGTGCAGGAAATTCATACCCGATCTAGGAAACAGACTGAGAAACCAGAGTAAAAGTTTGTCTTGCAAAGAGTTCCCTTGGTGCTAGATGAACGAACGTCTATCCACATACTCATTTCTGAGAGATAAGTGTGTGTGAAAGCCGTCTTTCTCCTTGCTTGTTGGGAACACAAAGTTTCTTTTCAGTTGCAAATTCCACTCCATACTTATATAAGGGGAGGTACAAGATCCAACACGGTTTTACGGTGAAAACTGCAGGAACATCAAACCGGTACTTGGAAACCGACTGAGAAACCACAGAAAAGTATCTCCTGCCACCCGTTCTCTTGGTGCTAGGTGAACGATCGTCTTTCCACGTCCTCAGTTTTGAGAGATAAGTGTGTGTTAAATCTGTCCATCACCTAGCTTGTTGGGAACACAAAGTTTCTTTTCAGTTGCAAACCCCAATCCATACATATATGTGGGGTGGTACTAGCTCCAACTCGGCTTTACAGTGAAAACTGCAGGAAATTCAAACCGCCACTAGGATACAGACTGAGATACCAGAGTAATGGTTTCTCCTGCACCCCGTTCCCTTTGTGCTTGATGAAAGAACGTCTCTCCACATGCTCAGTTCTGAGAGGGAATTGCGTGTGAAAGCCGTCCTTCATATAGCTTGTTGGGAACACAATGCTTATTTTCAGTTGCAAACCCCACTCCATGCATATATAGGGGGTGGTACTAGATCCAACTCGGTTTTACAGTGAATACTGCAGGAAATTCAAACCGGCACTAGGAAACAGACTGAGATCCCAGGGTAAAAGTTTCTCCTGCAACCCGTTCCCTTGGTGCTAGATGAACGAACGTCTCTCCACATAATTAGTTCTGAGAGATAAGTGTGTGTGAAAGGCGTAATTCACCTAGCTTGTTGGGAACACAAAGTTTCTTTTCAGATGCAAACTCCACTCCATACTTATATATGGGGAGGTACTAGCTCCAAATCGTTTTTACAGTGAAAACTGCAGGAACTTCAAACCGCCTCTAGGAAAAAGACTGAGAAACCGGAGAAAAAGTTCCTCCTGCAACCCGTTCCCTTGGTGCTAGGTGAAAGAACGTCTATCCTCATGCTCAGTTCTGAGAGATATGTGTGTGTGAAACCGTCCTTCAGCTAGCTTGTTGGGAACACAAAGTTTCTTTTCAGTTGCAATCTCCACTCCATACATATATATGGGTAGGTACTAGCTCCAACTCGGTTTTCCAGTGAAAACTGCAGGAAATTCATACCGGCATTAGGGAACAGACTGTGAAACCAGAGTAAAAGTTTAACCTGTAACCCGTTCCCTTTGTGCTAGATCAACGAACGACTCTCCACAAGCTTATTTGTGAGAGATAAGTGTGTGTGAAAGCCGTCCTTCACCTTGCTTGTTGGGAACACAAAGTTTCTTTTCAGTTGCAAACTCCACTCCATACATATATAAGGGGAGGTATTCGATCCAACTCAATTTTACAGTGAAAACTGCAGGAACTTCAAACCGGCACTAGGAAACTGACTGAGAAACTAGAGTAAAATTTCTCCTGCAACACGTTCCCTTGGTGCTAGTTGAACGAACGTCTATCCACATGCTCAGTTCTGAGAGAAATGTGTGTGTGAAAGCCGTCCTTCAGATAGCTTGTTGGGAACACAAAGTTTCTTTTCAGTTGCAAACTCCACTCCATACATATATATGGGTAGGTACTAGCTCCAACTCGGTTTTCCAGTGAAAACTGCAGGAAATTCAAACCGGTACTAGGAAACAGACTGAGAAACCAGAGTAAAAGATTCTCCAGCAACCCTTTCACTTGGTTCTCGATGAACGAACGTCTCTCCACAAGCTTAGTTCTGAGAGATAATTGTGTGTGAAAGCCGTCGTTCAAGTAGCTTGTTGGGAACACAAAGTTTCTTTTCAGTTGCAAACTCCACTCCATATATATATATGGGGAGGTACTAGCTCCATCTCCGTTTAAGTTGAAAACTGCAGGAACATCAAACCGGCACTAGGAAACAGACTGATAACCAGAGTAAAAGTTTCTCCTGCAACCCGTTCCCTTGGTGCTAGTGAACGAACGTCTCTCCACATAATCAGTTCTGAGAGATAAGTGTGTGTGAAAGCCGTCCTTCACCTAGCTTGTTCAGAACACAAACTTTCTTTTAAGTTGCAAACTCCATTCCATACATACATATGCGGAGGAACTAGCTCCAACTCGGTTTTACATTGAAAACTGCAGGAACTTCAAACCGGCACTAGGAAACAGACTGAGAAACCAGAGTAAATGTTTCTCCAGCAACCCGTTACCTTGGTGCTAGATGAAAGAAAGTCTCTCCACAAGCTTAGTTGTGAGAGATAAGTGTGTGTGAAAGCCTTCCTTCACCTTGCTTGTTGGGAACACAAAGTTTCTTTTCAGTTGCAAATTCCATTCCATACATATATATGGGGAGGTACTAGCTCCAACACAGTTTTACTGTGAAAACTGCAGGAACATCAAACCGGTACTAGGAAACAGACTGAGAAACCAGAGAAAAGTTTCACCTGCCACCCGTTCCCTTGGTGCTAGGGGAACGAACGTCTTTCCACGTACTCAGTTCTGAGAGATAAGTGTGTTTTAAAGACGTCCATCACCTAGCTTGTTGGGAACACAAAGTTTCTTTTCAGTTGCAAACCCCAATCCATACATATATATGGGGAGGTACTAGCTCCAACACGGTTTTACAGTGAAAACTGCAGGAACTTCAAACCGCCACTAGGAAACAGACTGAGATACCAGAGTAAAAGTTTCTCTTGCAACCCGTTCCCTTGGTCCTAGATGAACGAACGTCTCTCCACATGCTCAGATGTGAGAGAGAAGTGTGTGTGAAAGTCGTCCTTCATATAGCTTGTTGGGAACACAATGCTTATTTTCAGTTGCAAACTCCACTCCATGCATATATAGGGGGTGGTACTTGATCCAACTCGCTTTTACAGTGAAAACTGCAGGAAATTCAAACCGACACTAGGAAACAAACTGAGAAACCAGAGTAAAAGTTTCTCCTGCAACCCGTTCCTTTGGTGCTAGAAGAAAGAACGTCTCTCCACATGCTCAGTTCTCAGAGATATGTGTGTGTGGAAGCCGTACTTCACCTAGCTTGTTGGGAACACATAGTTTCTTTTCAGATGCAAACTCCAATCCATACATATATATGGGGAATTACTAACTCCAAATCTGTTTTACAGTGAAAACTGCAGGAACTTCAAACCGCCACTAGGAAAAAGACTGAGAAACCGGAGTAAAAGTTCCTCCTGCAACCCTTTCCCTTGGTGTTAGTTGAACGAACGTCTCTCCACATGCTCAGTTCTGAGGGATAAGTGTGTGTGAAAGCCGTCCTTCAGCTAGCTTGTTGGGAACACAATGATTCTTTTCAGTTGCAAACTACACTCCATATATATATATGGGTAGGTACAACCTCCAACTCGGTTTTCCAGTGAAAACTGCAGGAAATTCAAACCGGCATTAGGAAACAGACTGTGAAACCAGAGTAAAAATTTCTCCTGTAAACCGTTCCTTTTGTGCTAGTTGAACGAACGTCTCTCCACAAGCTTAGTTCTGAGATATAAATGTGGGTGAAAGCCTTCCTTCACCTAGGTTGTTGGGAACACAAAGTTTCTTTTCAGTTGCAAACTCCACTCCATACATATATATGGGTAGGAACTAGCTCCAACTCGGTTTTACATTGAAAACTGCAGGAAAATCAAACCGGCACTAGGAAACAGACTCAGAAACCAGAGTAAAATTTTCTCCAGCAACCCGTTCCCTTGGTGCTAGATGAACGAACGTCTCTCCACAAGCTTATTTCTGAGAGATAATTGTGTGTGAATGCCGTCCTTCACGTAGCTTGTTGGGAACACAAAGTTTCTTTTCAGTTGCAAACCCACTCCATACATATATATAAGTAGGTACAAGCACCAACTCGGTTTTCCAATGAAACCTGCAGGAACTTCAAACCGGCACTAGGAAACAGACTGAGAAACCAGAGTAAAACTTTCCCCTGCAACCCGTTCCCTTGTTGCTAGATGAAAGAACGTCTCTCCACATGCTCAGTTCTGAGAGATAAGTGTGTGTGAAAGCCGTCCTTCACATAGCTTGTTGGGAACACAATGCTTATTTTGAGTTGCATACACCATTCCATGATTATATAGGGTGAGGTATTAGATCCAACTCGGTTTTACAGTGAAAAATTCAGAAAATTCAAACCGGCACTAGAAAACAGACTGAGAAACCAGAGTAAAAGTTTCTCCTGCAAAACGTTCCCTTGGTTCTAGATGAACGAACGTCTCTCCACATGCTCAGTTCTGATAGATAAGTGTGTGTGAAAGCCGTCCTTCAGCTAGCTTTTTGGGAACACAAAATTTCTTTTCAATTGCAAACTCCACTCCATACATATATATGGGGAGGTACTAGCTCCAACTCGGTTTTACAGTGAAAACTGCAGGAACATCAAACCGGCACTAGGAAACAGACTGAGAAACCAGAGTAATAGTTTCTCCTGCAACCCGTTCCCTTTGTGCTAGATGAACGAACGTCTCTCCACATGCTCAGTTCTGAGAGATAAGTGTGTGTGAAAGCCATACTTAACTTAGCTTGTTGGGAAAATAAAGTATCGTTTCAGTTGCAAACAACATTCCATAAATATTTATGGGGAGGTTCGAGCTCCAAATCGGTTTTACAGGGAAAACTGCAAGAAATTCAAAACGGCACTAGGAAACAGACTGAGAATCCAGACTAAAAGTTTCTCATGCAACCCCTTCCCTTGTTGCTAGATGAACGAAAGTCTCTCCACATGCTCAGTTCTGAGAGATAAGTGTGTCTGAAAGCCGTCCTTCACCTAGCTTGTTTGGAACACAATGCTTATTTTCAGTTGCAAACACCACTCAATGCATAAATAGGGGGAGGTAGTAGATCAAACTCGGTTTTACATTGAAAACTGCAGGAATTTCAAACCGGCACTAGGAAACAGACTGACAAACCAGAGTAAAAGTTTCTCTTGCACCCGTTACCTTGGTGCTAGGTGAATGAACGTCTCTCCACATGCTCAGTTCTGAGAGATAAGTGTGTGTGAAAGCCGTCCTTCACCTAGCTTGTTAGGAACACAAAGTTTCTTTTCAGTTGCAAACTCCAATCAATATATATATATGGGGAAGTACTAGCTCCAACTCGGTTTTACAGTGAAAACTGCAGGAAATTCAAACCGGCACTAGGAAACAGACTGAGAAACCAGAGTAATAGTTTCTCCTGCAACCCGTTCCCTTGGTGCTAGATGAACGAACGTCTCTCCACATAATTAGTTCTGAGAGATAAGTGTGTGTGAAAGGCGTAATTCACCTAGCTTGTTGGGAACACAAAGTTTCTTTTCAGATGCAAACTCCACTCCATACTTATATATGGGGAGGTACTAGCTCCAAATCGTTTTTACAGTGAAAACTGCAGGAACTTCAAACCGCCTCTAGGAAAAAGACTGAGAAACCGGAGAAAAAGTTCCTCCTGCAACCCGTTCCCTTGGTGCTAGGTGAAAGAACGTCTATCCTCATGCTCAGTTCTGAGAGATATGTGTGTGTGAAACCGTCCTTCAGCTAGCTTGTTGGGAACACAAAGTTTCTTTTCAGTTGCAATCTCCACTCCATACATATATATGGGTAGGTACTAGCTCCAACTCGGTTTTCCAGTGAAAACTGCAGGAAATTCATACCGGCATTAGGGAACAGACTGTGAAACCAGAGTAAAAGTTTAACCTGTAACCCGTTCCCTTTGTGCTAGATCAACGAACGACTCTCCACAAGCTTATTTGTGAGAGATAAGTGTGTGTGAAAGCCGTCCTTCACCTTGCTTGTTGGGAACACAAAGTTTCTTTTCAGTTGCAAACTCCACTCCATACATATATAAGGGGAGGTATTCGATCCAACTCAATTTTAAAGTGAAAACTGCAGGAACTTGAAACCGGCACTAGGAAACTGACTGAGAAACTAGAGTAAAATTTCTCCTGCAACACGTTCCCTTGGTGCTAGGTGAACGAACGTCTATCCACATGCTCAGTTCTGAGAGAAATGTGTGTGTGAAAGCCGTCCTTCAGATAGCTTGTTGGGAACACAAAGTTTCTTTTCAGTTGCAAACTCCACTCCATACATATATATGGGTAGGTACTAGCTCCAACTCGGTTTTCCAGTGAAAACTGCAGGAAATTCAAACCGGTACTAGGAAACAGACTGAGAAACCAGAGTAAAAGATTCTCCAGCAACCCTTTCACTTGGTTCTCGATGAACGAACGTCTCTCCACAAGCTTAGTTCTGAGAGATAATTGTGTGTGAAAGCCGTCGTTCAAGTAGCTTGTTGGGAACACAAAGTTTCTTTTCAGTTGCAAACTCCACTCCATATATATATATGGGGAGGTACTAGCTCCATCTCCGTTTAAGTTGAAAACTGCAGGAACATCAAACCGGCACTAGGAAACAGACTGATAACCAGAGTAAAAGTTTCTCCTGCAACCCGTTCCCTTGGTGCTAGTGAACGAACGTCTCTCCACATAATCAGTTCTGAGAGATAAGTGTGTGTGAAAGCCGTCCTTCACCTAGCTTGTTCAGAACACAAACTTTCTTTTAAGTTGCAAACTCCATTCCATACATACATATGCGGAGGAACTAGCTCCAACTCGGTTTTACATTGAAAACTGCAGGAACTTCAAACCGGCACTAGGAAACAGACTGAGAAACCAGAGTAAATGTTTCTCCAGCAACCCGTTACCTTGGTGCTAGATGAAAGAAAGTCTCTCCACAAGCTTAGTTGTGAGAGATAAGTGTGTGTGAAAGCCTTCCTTCACCTTGCTTGTTGGGAACACAAAGTTTCTTTTCAGTTGCAAATTCCATTCCATACATATATATGGGGAGGTACTAGCTCCAACACAGTTTTACTGTGAAAACTGCAGGAACATCAAACCGGTACTAGGAAACAGACTGAGAAACCAGAGAAAAGTTTCACCTGCCACCCGTTCCCTTGGTGCTAGGGGAACGAACGTCTTTCCACGTACTCAGTTCTGAGAGATAAGTGTGTTTTAAAGACGTCCATCACCTAGCTTGTTGGGAACACAAAGTTTCTTTTCAGTTGCAAACCCCAATCCATACATATATATGGGGAGGTACTAGCTCCAACACGGTTTTACAGTGAAAACTGCAGGAACTTCAAACCGCCACTAGGAAACAGACTGAGATACCAGAGTAAAAGTTTCTCTTGCAACCCGTTCCCTTGGTCCTAGATGAACGAACGTCTCTCCACATGCTCAGATGTGAGAGAGAAGTGTGTGTGAAAGTCGTCCTTCATATAGCTTGTTGGGAACACAATGCTTATTTTCAGTTGCAAACTCCACTCCATGCATATATAGGGGGTGGTACTTGATCCAACTCGCTTTTACAGTGAAAACTGCAGGAAATTCAAACCGACACTAGGAAACAAACTGAGAAACCAGAGTAAAAGTTTCTCCTGCAACCCGTTCCTTTGGTGCTAGAAGAAAGAACGTCTCTCCACATGCTCAGTTCTCAGAGATATGTGTGTGTGGAAGCCGTACTTCACCTAGCTTGTTGGGAACACATAGTTTCTTTTCAGATGCAAACTCCAATCCATACATATATATGGGGAATTACTAACTCCAAATCTGTTTTACAGTGAAAACTGCAGGAAATTCAAACCGGCATTAGGAAACAGACTGTGAAACCAGAGTAAAAATTTCTCCTGCAACCCTTTCCCTTGGTGTTAGTTGAACGAACGTCTCTCCACAAGCTTAGTTCTGAGATATAAATGTGTGTGAAAGCCTTCCTTCACCTAGGTTGTTGGGAACACAAAGTTTCTTTTCAGTTGCAAACTCCACTCCATACATATATATGGGTAGGTACTAGCTCCAACTAGGTTTTACATTGAAAACTGCAGGAAAATCAAACCGGCACTAGGAAACAGACTCAGAAACCAGAGTAAAATTTTCTCCAGCAACCCGTTCCCTTGGTGCTAGATGAACGAACGTCTCTCCACAAGCTTATTTCTGAGAGATAATTGTGTGTGAATGCCGTCCTTCACGTAGCTTGTTGGGAACACAAAGTTTCTTTTCAGTTGCAAACCCACTCCATACATATATATAAGTAGGTACAAGCACCAACTCGGTTTTCCAATGAAACCTGCAGGAACTTCAAACCGGCACTAGGAAACAGACTGAGAAACCAGAGTAAAACTTTCCCCTGCAACCCGTTCCCTTGTTGCTAGATGAAAGAACGTCTCTCCACATGCTCAGTTCTGAGAGATAAGTGTGTGTGAAAGCCGTCCTTCACATAGCTTGTTGGGAACACAATGCTTATTTTGAGTTGCATACACCATTCCATGATTATATAGGGTGAGGTATTAGATCCAACTCGGTTTTACAGTGAAAAATTCAGAAAATTCAAACCGGCACTAGAAAACAGACTGAGAAACCAGAGTAAAAGTTTCTCCTGCAAAACGTTCCCTTGGTTCTAGATGAACGAACGTCTCTCCACATGCTCAGTTCTGATAGATAAGTGTGTGTGAAAGCCGTCCTTCAGCTAGCTTTTTGGGAACACAAAATTTCTTTTCAATTGCAAACTCCACTCCATACATATATATGGGGAGGTACTAGCTCCAACTCGGTTTTACAGTGAAAACTGCAGGAACATCAAACCGGCACTAGGAAACAGACTGAGAAACCAGAGTAATAGTTTCTCCTGCAACCCGTTCCCTTTGTGCTAGATGAACGAACGTCTCTCCACATGCTCAGTTCTGAGAGATAAGTGTGTGTGAAAGCCATACTTAACTTAGCTTGTTGGGAAAATAAAGTATCGTTTCAGTTGCAAACAACATTCCATAAATATTTATGGGGAGGTTCGAGCTCCAAATCGGTTTTACAGGGAAAACTGCAAGAAATTCAAAACGGCACTAGGAAACAGACTGAGAATCCAGACTAAAAGTTTCTCATGCAACCCCTTCCCTTGTTGCTAGATGAACGAAAGTCTCTCCACATGCTCAGTTCTGAGAGATAAGTGTGTCTGAAAGCCGTCCTTCACCTAGCTTGTTTGGAACACAATGCTTATTTTCAGTTGCAAACACCACTCAATGCATAAATAGGGGGAGGTAGTAGATCAAACTCGGTTTTACATTGAAAACTGCAGGAATTTCAAACCGGCACTAGGAAACAGACTGACAAACCAGAGTAAAAGTTTCTCTTGCACCCGTTACCTTGGTGCTAGGTGAATGAACGTCTCTCCACATGCTCAGTTCTGAGAGATAAGTGTGTGTGAAAGCCGTCCTTCACCTAGCTTGTTAGGAACACAAAGTTTCTTTTCAGTTGCAAACTCCAATCAATATATATATATGGGGAAGTACTAGCTCCAACTCGGTTTTACAGTGAAAACTGCAGGAAATTCAAACCGGCACTAGGAAACAGACTGAGAAACCAGAGTAATAGTTTCTCCTGCAACCCGTTCCCTTGGTGCTAGATGAACGAACGTCTCTCCACATAATTAGTTCTGAGAGATAAGTGTGTGTGAAAGGCGTAATTCACCTAGCTTGTTGGGAACACAAAGTTTCTTTTCAGATGCAAACTCCACTCCATACTTATATATGGGGAGGTACTAGCTCCAAATCGTTTTTACAGTGAAAACTGCAGGAACTTCAAACCGCCTCTAGGAAAAAGACTGAGAAACCGGAGAAAAAGTTCCTCCTGCAACCCGTTCCCTTGGTGCTAGGTGAAAGAACGTCTATCCTCATGCTCAGTTCTGAGAGATATGTGTGTGTGAAACCGTCCTTCAGCTAGCTTGTTGGGAACACAAAGTTTCTTTTCAGTTGCAATCTCCACTCCATACATATATATGGGTAGGTACTAGCTCCAACTCGGTTTTCCAGTGAAAACTGCAGGAAATTCATACCGGCATTAGGGAACAGACTGTGAAACCAGAGTAAAAGTTTAACCTGTAACCCGTTCCCTTTGTGCTAGATCAACGAACGACTCTCCACAAGCTTATTTGTGAGAGATAAGTGTGTGTGAAAGCCGTCCTTCACCTTGCTTGTTGGGAACACAAAGTTTCTTTTCAGTTGCAAACTCCACTCCATACATATATAAGGGGAGGTATTCGATCCAACTCAATTTTAAAGTGAAAACTGCAGGAACTTGAAACCGGCACTAGGAAACTGACTGAGAAACTAGAGTAAAATTTCTCCTGCAACACGTTCCCTTGGTGCTAGGTGAACGAACGTCTATCCACATGCTCAGTTCTGAGAGAAATGTGTGTGTGAAAGCCGTCCTTCAGATAGCTTGTTGGGAACACAAAGTTTCTTTTCAGTTGCAAACTCCACTCCATACATATATATGGGTAGGTACTAGCTCCAACTCGGTTTTCCAGTGAAAACTGCAGGAAATTCAAACCGGTACTAGGAAACAGACTGAGAAACCAGAGTAAAAGATTCTCCAGCAACCCTTTCACTTGGTTCTCGATGAACGAACGTCTCTCCACAAGCTTAGTTCTGAGAGATAATTGTGTGTGAAAGCCGTCGTTCAAGTAGCTTGTTGGGAACACAAAGTTTCTTTTCAGTTGCAAACTCCACTCCATATATATATATGGGGAGGTACTAGCTCCATCTCCGTTTAAGTTGAAAACTGCAGGAACATCAAACCGGCACTAGGAAACAGACTGATAACCAGAGTAAAAGTTTCTCCTGCAACCCGTTCCCTTGGTGCTAGTGAACGAACGTCTCTCCACATAATCAGTTCTGAGAGATAAGTGTGTGTGAAAGCCGTCCTTCACCTAGCTTGTTCAGAACACAAACTTTCTTTTAAGTTGCAAACTCCATTCCATACATACATATGCGGAGGAACTAGCTCCAACTCGGTTTTACATTGAAAACTGCAGGAACTTCAAACCGGCACTAGGAAACAGACTGAGAAACCAGAGTAAATGTTTCTCCAGCAACCCGTTACCTTGGTGCTAGATGAAAGAAAGTCTCTCCACAAGCTTAGTTGTGAGAGATAAGTGTGTGTGAAAGCCTTCCTTCACCTTGCTTGTTGGGAACACAAAGTTTCTTTTCAGTTGCAAATTCCATTCCATACATATATATGGGGAGGTACTAGCTCCAACACAGTTTTACTGTGAAAACTGCAGGAACATCAAACCGGTACTAGGAAACAGACTGAGAAACCAGAGAAAAGTTTCACCTGCCACCCGTTCCCTTGGTGCTAGGGGAACGAACGTCTTTCCACGTACTCAGTTCTGAGAGATAAGTGTGTTTTAAAGACGTCCATCACCTAGCTTGTTGGGAACACAATGCTTATTTTCAGTTGCAAACTCCACTCCATGCATATATAGGGGGTGGTACTTGATCCAACTCGCTTTTACAGTGAAAACTGCAGGAAATTCAAACCGACACTAGGAAACAGACTGAGAAACCAGAGTAAAAGTTTCTCCTGCAACCCGTTCCTTTGGTGCTAGAAGAAAGAACGTCTCTCCACATGCTCAGTTCTCAGAGATATGTGTGTGTGGAAGCCGTACTTCACCTAGCTTGTTGGGAACACATAGTTTCTTTTCAGATGCAAACTCCAATCCATACATATATATGGGGAATTACTAACTCCAAATCTGTTTTACAGTGAAAACTGCAGGAACTTCAAACCGCCACTAGGAAAAAGACTGAGAAACCGGAGTAAAAGTTCCTCCTGCAACCCTTTCCCTTGGTGTTAGTTGAACGAACGTCTCTCCACATGCTCAGTTCTGAGGGATAAGTGTGTGTGAAAGCCGTCCTTCAGCTAGCTTGTTGGGAACACAATGATTCTTTTCAGTTGCAAACTACACTCCATATATATATATGGGTAGGTACAACCTCCAACTCGGTTTTCCAGTGAAAACTGCAGGAAATTCAAACCGGCATTAGGAAACAGACTGTGAAACCAGAGTAAAAATTTCTCCTGTAAACCGTTCCTTTTGTGCTAGTTGAACGAACGTCTCTCCACAAGCTTAGTTCTGAGATATAAATGTGTGTGAAAGCCTTCCTTCACCTAGGTTGTTGGGAACACAAAGTTTCTTTTCAGTTGCAAACTCCACTCCATACATATATATGGGTAGGAACTAGCTCCAACTCGGTTTTACATTGAAAACTGCAGGAAAATCAAACCGGCACTAGGAAACAGACTCAGAAACCAGAGTAAAATTTTCTCCAGCAACCCGTTCCCTTGGTGCTAGATGAACGAACGTCTCTCCACAAGCTTATTTCTGAGAGATAATTGTGTGTGAATGCCGTCCTTCACGTAGCTTGTTGGGAACACAAAGTTTCTTTTCAGTTGCAAACCCACTCCATACATATATATAAGTAGGTACAAGCACCAACTCGGTTTTCCAATGAAACCTGCAGGAACTTCAAACCGGCACTAGGAAACAGACTGAGAAACCAGAGTAAAACTTTCCCCTGCAACCCGTTCCCTTGTTGCTAGATGAAAGAACGTCTCTCCACATGCTCAGTTCTGAGAGATAAGTGTGTGTGAAAGCCGTCCTTCACATAGCTTGTTGGGAACACAATGCTTATTTTGAGTTGCATACACCATTCCATGATTATATAGGGTGAGGTATTAGATCCAACTCGGTTTTACAGTGAAAAATTCAGAAAATTCAAACCGGCACTAGAAAACAGACTGAGAAACCAGAGTAAAAGTTTCTCCTGCAAAACGTTCCCTTGGTTCTAGATGAACGAACGTCTCTCCACATGCTCAGTTCTGATAGATAAGTGTGTGTGAAAGCCGTCCTTCAGCTAGCTTTTTGGGAACACAAAATTTCTTTTCAATTGCAAACTCCACTCCATACATATATATGGGGAGGTACTAGCTCCAACTCGGTTTTACAGTGAAAACTGCAGGAACATCAAACCGGCACTAGGAAACAGACTGAGAAACCAGAGTAATAGTTTCTCCTGCAACCCGTTCCCTTTGTGCTAGATGAACGAACGTCTCTCCACATGCTCAGTTCTGAGAGATAAGTGTGTGTGAAAGCCATACTTAACTTAGCTTGTTGGGAAAATAAAGTATCGTTTCAGTTGCAAACAACATTCCATAAATATTTATGGGGAGGTTCGAGCTCCAAATCGGTTTTACAGGGAAAACTGCAAGAAATTCAAAACGGCACTAGGAAACAGACTGAGAATCCAGACTAAAAGTTTCTCATGCAACCCCTTCCCTTGTTGCTAGATGAACGAAAGTCTCTCCACATGCTCAGTTCTGAGAGATAAGTGTGTCTGAAAGCCGTCCTTCACCTAGCTTGTTTGGAACACAATGCTTATTTTCAGTTGCAAACACCACTCAATGCATAAATAGGGGGAGGTAGTAGATCAAACTCGGTTTTACATTGAAAACTGCAGGAATTTCAAACCGGCACTAGGAAACAGACTGACAAACCAGAGTAAAAGTTTCTCTTGCACCCGTTACCTTGGTGCTAGGTGAATGAACGTCTCTCCACATGCTCAGTTCTGAGAGATAAGTGTGTGTGAAAGCCGTCCTTCACCTAGCTTGTTAGGAACACAAAGTTTCTTTTCAGTTGCAAACTCCAATCAATATATATATATGGGGAAGTACTAGCTCCAACTCGGTTTTACAGTGAAAACTGCAGGAAATTCAAACCGGCACTAGGAAACAGACTGAGAAACCAGAGTAATAGTTTCTCCTGCAACCCGTTCCCTTGGTGCTAGATGAACGAACGTCTCTCCACATAATTAGTTCTGAGAGATAAGTGTGTGTGAAAGGCGTAATTCACCTAGCTTGTTGGGAACACAAAGTTTCTTTTCAGATGCAAACTCCACTCCATACTTATATATGGGGAGGTACTAGCTCCAAATCGTTTTTACAGTGAAAACTGCAGGAACTTCAAACCGCCTCTAGGAAAAAGACTGAGAAACCGGAGAAAAAGTTCCTCCTGCAACCCGTTCCCTTGGTGCTAGGTGAAAGAACGTCTATCCTCATGCTCAGTTCTGAGAGATATGTGTGTGTGAAACCGTCCTTCAGCTAGCTTGTTGGGAACACAAAGTTTCTTTTCAGTTGCAATCTCCACTCCATACATATATATGGGTAGGTACTAGCTCCAACTCGGTTTTCCAGTGAAAACTGCAGGAAATTCATACCGGCATTAGGGAACAGACTGTGAAACCAGAGTAAAAGTTTAACCTGTAACCCGTTCCCTTTGTGCTAGATCAACGAACGACTCTCCACAAGCTTATTTGTGAGAGATAAGTGTGTGTGAAAGCCGTCCTTCACCTTGCTTGTTGGGAACACAAAGTTTCTTTTCAGTTGCAAACTCCACTCCATACATATATAAGGGGAGGTATTCGATCCAACTCAATTTTAAAGTGAAAACTGCAGGAACTTGAAACCGGCACTAGGAAACTGACTGAGAAACTAGAGTAAAATTTCTCCTGCAACACGTTCCCTTGGTGCTAGGTGAACGAACGTCTATCCACATGCTCAGTTCTGAGAGAAATGTGTGTGTGAAAGCCGTCCTTCAGATAGCTTGTTGGGAACACAAAGTTTCTTTTCAGTTGCAAACTCCACTCCATACATATATATGGGTAGGTACTAGCTCCAACTCGGTTTTCCAGTGAAAACTGCAGGAAATTCAAACCGGTACTAGGAAACAGACTGAGAAACCAGAGTAAAAGATTCTCCAGCAACCCTTTCACTTGGTTCTCGATGAACGAACGTCTCTCCACAAGCTTAGTTCTGAGAGATAATTGTGTGTGAAAGCCGTCGTTCAAGTAGCTTGTTGGGAACACAAAGTTTCTTTTCAGTTGCAAACTCCACTCCATATATATATATGGGGAGGTACTAGCTCCATCTCCGTTTAAGTTGAAAACTGCAGGAACATCAAACCGGCACTAGGAAACAGACTGATAACCAGAGTAAAAGTTTCTCCTGCAACCCGTTCCCTTGGTGCTAGTGAACGAACGTCTCTCCACATAATCAGTTCTGAGAGATAAGTGTGTGTGAAAGCCGTCCTTCACCTAGCTTGTTCAGAACACAAACTTTCTTTTAAGTTGCAAACTCCATTCCATACATACATATGCGGAGGAACTAGCTCCAACTCGGTTTTACATTGAAAACTGCAGGAACTTCAAACCGGCACTAGGAAACAGACTGAGAAACCAGAGTAAATGTTTCTCCAGCAACCCGTTACCTTGGTGCTAGATGAAAGAAAGTCTCTCCACAAGCTTAGTTGTGAGAGATAAGTGTGTGTGAAAGCCTTCCTTCACCTTGCTTGTTGGGAACACAAAGTTTCTTTTCAGTTGCAAATTCCATTCCATACATATATATGGGGAGGTACTAGCTCCAACACAGTTTTACTGTGAAAACTGCAGGAACATCAAACCGGTACTAGGAAACAGACTGAGAAACCAGAGAAAAGTTTCACCTGCCACCCGTTCCCTTGGTGCTAGGGGAACGAACGTCTTTCCACGTACTCAGTTCTGAGAGATAAGTGTGTTTTAAAGACGTCCATCACCTAGCTTGTTGGGAACACAAAGTTTCTTTTCAGTTGCAAACCCCAATCCATACATATATATGGGGAGGTACTAGCTCCAACACGGTTTTACAGTGAAAACTGCAGGAACTTCAAACCGCCACTAGGAAACAGACTGAGATACCAGAGTAAAAGTTTCTCTTGCAACCCGTTCCCTTGGTCCTAGATGAACGAACGTCTCTCCACATGCTCAGATGTGAGAGAGAAGTGTGTGTGAAAGTCGTCCTTCATATAGCTTGTTGGGAACACAATGCTTATTTTCAGTTGCAAACTCCACTCCATGCATATATAGGGGGTGGTACTTGATCCAACTCGCTTTTACAGTGAAAACTGCAGGAAATTCAAACCGACACTAGGAAACAAACTGAGAAACCAGAGTAAAAGTTTCTCCTGCAACCCGTTCCTTTGGTGCTAGAAGAAAGAACGTCTCTCCACATGCTCAGTTCTCAGAGATATGTGTGTGTGGAAGCCGTACTTCACCTAGCTTGTTGGGAACACATAGTTTCTTTTCAGATGCAAACTCCAATCCATACATATATATGGGGAATTACTAACTCCAAATCTGTTTTACAGTGAAAACTGCAGGAAATTCAAACCGGCATTAGGAAACAGACTGTGAAACCAGAGTAAAAATTTCTCCTGCAACCCTTTCCCTTGGTGTTAGTTGAACGAACGTCTCTCCACAAGCTTAGTTCTGAGATATAAATGTGTGTGAAAGCCTTCCTTCACCTAGGTTGTTGGGAACACAAAGTTTCTTTTCAGTTGCAAACTCCACTCCATACATATATATGGGTAGGTACTAGCTCCAACTCGGTTTTACATTGAAAACTGCAGGAAAATCAAACCGGCACTAGGAAACAGACTCAGAAACCAGAGTAAAATTTTCTCCAGCAACCCGTTCCCTTGGTGCTAGATGAACGAACGTCTCTCCACAAGCTTATTTCTGAGAGATAATTGTGTGTGAATGCCGTCCTTCACGTAGCTTGTTGGGAACACAAAGTTTCTTTTCAGTTGCAAACCCACTCCATACATATATATAAGTAGGTACAAGCACCAACTCGGTTTTCCAATGAAACCTGCAGGAACTTCAAACCGGCACTAGGAAACAGACTGAGAAACCAGAGTAAAACTTTCCCCTGCAACCCGTTCCCTTGTTGCTAGATGAAAGAACGTCTCTCCACATGCTCAGTTCTGAGAGATAAGTGTGTGTGAAAGCCGTCCTTCACATAGCTTGTTGGGAACACAATGCTTATTTTGAGTTGCATACACCATTCCATGATTATATAGGGTGAGGTATTAGATCCAACTCGGTTTTACAGTGAAAAATTCAGAAAATTCAAACCGGCACTAGAAAACAGACTGAGAAACCAGAGTAAAAGTTTCTCCTGCAAAACGTTCCCTTGGTTCTAGATGAACGAACGTCTCTCCACATGCTCAGTTCTGATAGATAAGTGTGTGTGAAAGCCGTCCTTCAGCTAGCTTTTTGGGAACACAAAATTTCTTTTCAATTGCAAACTCCACTCCATACATATATATGGGGAGGTACTAGCTCCAACTCGGTTTTACAGTGAAAACTGCAGGAACATCAAACCGGCACTAGGAAACAGACTGAGAAACCAGAGTAATAGTTTCTCCTGCAACCCGTTCCCTTTGTGCTAGATGAACGAACGTCTCTCCACATGCTCAGTTCTGAGAGATAAGTGTGTGTGAAAGCCATACTTAACTTAGCTTGTTGGGAAAATAAAGTATCGTTTCAGTTGCAAACAACATTCCATAAATATTTATGGGGAGGTTCGAGCTCCAAATCGGTTTTACAGGGAAAACTGCAAGAAATTCAAAACGGCACTAGGAAACAGACTGAGAATCCAGACTAAAAGTTTCTCATGCAACCCCTTCCCTTGTTGCTAGATGAACGAAAGTCTCTCCACATGCTCAGTTCTGAGAGATAAGTGTGTCTGAAAGCCGTCCTTCACCTAGCTTGTTTGGAACACAATGCTTATTTTCAGTTGCAAACACCACTCAATGCATAAATAGGGGGAGGTAGTAGATCAAACTCGGTTTTACATTGAAAACTGCAGGAATTTCAAACCGGCACTAGGAAACAGACTGACAAACCAGAGTAAAAGTTTCTCTTGCACCCGTTACCTTGGTGCTAGGTGAATGAACGTCTCTCCACATGCTCAGTTCTGAGAGATAAGTGTGTGTGAAAGCCGTCCTTCACCTAGCTTGTTAGGAACACAAAGTTTCTTTTCAGTTGCAAACTCCAATCAATATATATATATGGGGAAGTACTAGCTCCAACTCGGTTTTACAGTGAAAACTGCAGGAAATTCAAACCGGCACTAGGAAACAGACTGAGAAACCAGAGTAATAGTTTCTCCTGCAACCCGTTCCCTTGGTGCTAGATGAACGAACGTCTCTCCACATAATTAGTTCTGAGAGATAAGTGTGTGTGAAAGGCGTAATTCACCTAGCTTGTTGGGAACACAAAGTTTCTTTTCAGATGCAAACTCCACTCCATACTTATATATGGGGAGGTACTAGCTCCAAATCGTTTTTACAGTGAAAACTGCAGGAACTTCAAACCGCCTCTAGGAAAAAGACTGAGAAACCGGAGAAAAAGTTCCTCCTGCAACCCGTTCCCTTGGTGCTAGGTGAAAGAACGTCTATCCTCATGCTCAGTTCTGAGAGATATGTGTGTGTGAAACCGTCCTTCAGCTAGCTTGTTGGGAACACAAAGTTTCTTTTCAGTTGCAATCTCCACTCCATACATATATATGGGTAGGTACTAGCTCCAACTCGGTTTTCCAGTGAAAACTGCAGGAAATTCATACCGGCATTAGGGAACAGACTGTGAAACCAGAGTAAAAGTTTAACCTGTAACCCGTTCCCTTTGTGCTAGATCAACGAACGACTCTCCACAAGCTTATTTGTGAGAGATAAGTGTGTGTGAAAGCCGTCCTTCACCTTGCTTGTTGGGAACACAAAGTTTCTTTTCAGTTGCAAACTCCACTCCATACATATATAAGGGGAGGTATTCGATCCAACTCAATTTTAAAGTGAAAACTGCAGGAACTTGAAACCGGCACTAGGAAACTGACTGAGAAACTAGAGTAAAATTTCTCCTGCAACACGTTCCCTTGGTGCTAGGTGAACGAACGTCTATCCACATGCTCAGTTCTGAGAGAAATGTGTGTGTGAAAGCCGTCCTTCAGATAGCTTGTTGGGAACACAAAGTTTCTTTTCAGTTGCAAACTCCACTCCATACATATATACGGGTAGGTACTAGCTCCAACTCGGTTTTCCAGTGAAAACTGCAGGAAATTCAAACCGGTACTAGGAAACAGACTGAGAAACCAGAGTAAAAGATTCTCCAGCAACCCTTTCACTTGGTTCTCGATGAACGAACGTCTCTCCACAAGCTTAGTTCTGAGAGATAATTGTGTGTGAAAGCCGTCGTTCAAGTAGCTTGTTGGGAACACAAAGTTTCTTTTCAGTTGCAAACTCCACTCCATATATATATATGGGGAGGTACTAGCTCCATCTCCGTTTAAGTTGAAAACTGCAGGAACATCAAACCGGCACTAGGAAACAGACTGATAACCAGAGTAAAAGTTTCTCCTGCAACCCGTTCCCTTGGTGCTAGTGAACGAACGTCTCTCCACATAATCAGTTCTGAGAGATAAGTGTGTGTGAAAGCCGTCCTTCACCTAGCTTGTTCAGAACACAAACTTTCTTTTAAGTTGCAAACTCCATTCCATACATACATATGCGGAGGAACTAGCTCCAACTCGGTTTTACATTGAAAACTGCAGGAACTTCAAACCGGCACTAGGAAACAGACTGAGAAACCAGAGTAAATGTTTCTGCAGCAACCCGTTACCTTGGTGCTAGATGAAAGAAAGTCTCTCCACAAGCTTAGTTGTGAGAGATAAGTGTGTGTGAAAGCCTTCCTTCACCTTGCTTGTTGGGAACACAAAGTTTCTTTTCAGTTGCAAATTCCATTCCATACATATATATGGGGAGGTACTAGCTCCAACACAGTTTTACTGTGAAAACTGCAGGAACATCAAACCGGTACTAGGAAACAGACTGAGAAACCAGAGAAAAGTTTCACCTGCCACCCGTTCCCTTGGTGCTAGGGGAACGAACGTCTTTCCACGTACTCAGTTCTGAGAGATAAGTGTGTTTTAAAGACGTCCATCACCTAGCTTGTTGGGAACACAAAGTTTCTTTTCAGTTGCAAACCCCAATCCATACATATATATGGGGAGGTACTAGCTCCAACACGGTTTTACAGTGAAAACTGCAGGAACTTCAAACCGCCACTAGGAAACAGACTGAGATACCAGAGTAAAAGTTTCTCTTGCAACCCGTTCCCTTGGTCCTAGATGAACGAACGTCTCTCCACATGCTCAGATGTGAGAGAGAAGTGTGTGTGAAAGTCGTCCTTCATATAGCTTGTTGGGAACACAATGCTTATTTTCAGTTGCAAACTCCACTCCATGCATATATAGGGGGTGGTACTTGATCCAACTCGCTTTTACAGTGAAAACTGCAGGAAATTCAAACCGACACTAGGAAACAAACTGAGAAACCAGAGTAAAAGTTTCTCCTGCAACCCGTTCCTTTGGTGCTAGAAGAAAGAACGTCTCTCCACATGCTCAGTTCTCAGAGATATGTGTGTGTGGAAGCCGTACTTCACCTAGCTTGTTGGGAACACATAGTTTCTTTTCAGATGCAAACTCCAATCCATACATATATATGGGGAATTACTAACTCCAAATCTGTTTTACAGTGAAAACTGCAGGAACTTCAAACCGCCACTAGGAAAAAGACTGAGAAACCGGAGTAAAAGTTCCTCCTGCAACCCTTTCCCTTGGTGTTAGTTGAACGAACGTCTCTCCACATGCTCAGTTCTGAGGGATAAGTGTGTGTGAAAGCCGTCCTTCAGCTAGCTTGTTGGGAACACAATGATTCTTTTCAGTTGCAAACTACACTCCATATATATATATGGGTAGGTACAACCTCCAACTCGGTTTTCCAGTGAAAACTGCAGGAAATTCAAACCGGCATTAGGAAACAGACTGTGAAACCAGAGTAAAAATTTCTCCTGTAAACCGTTCCTTTTGTGCTAGTTGAACGAACGTCTCTCCACAAGCTTAGTTCTGAGATATAAATGTGTGTGAAAGCCTTCCTTCACCTAGGTTGTTGGGAACACAAAGTTTCTTTTCAGTTGCAAACTCCACTCCATACATATATATGGGTAGGAACTAGCTCCAACTCGGTTTTACATTGAAAACTGCAGGAAAATCAAACCGGCACTAGGAAACAGACTCAGAAACCAGAGTAAAATTTTCTCCAGCAACCCGTTCCCTTGGTGCTAGATGAACGAACGTCTCTCCACAAGCTTATTTCTGAGAGATAATTGTGTGTGAATGCCGTCCTTCACGTAGCTTGTTGGGAACACAAAGTTTCTTTTCAGTTGCAAACCCACTCCATACATATATATAAGTAGGTACAAGCACCAACTCGGTTTTCCAATGAAACCTGCAGGAACTTCAAACCGGCACTAGGAAACAGACTGAGAAACCAGAGTAAAACTTTCCCCTGCAACCCGTTCCCTTGTTGCTAGATGAAAGAACGTCTCTCCACATGCTCAGTTCTGAGAGATAAGTGTGTGTGAAAGCCGTCCTTCACATAGCTTGTTGGGAACACAATGCTTATTTTGAGTTGCATACACCATTCCATGATTATATAGGGTGAGGTATTAGATCCAACTCGGTTTTACAGTGAAAAATTCAGAAAATTCAAACCGGCACTAGAAAACAGACTGAGAAACCAGAGTAAAAGTTTCTCCTGCAAAACGTTCCCTTGGTTCTAGATGAACGAACGTCTCTCCACATGCTCAGTTCTGATAGATAAGTGTGTGTGAAAGCCGTCCTTCAGCTAGCTTTTTGGGAACACAAAATTTCTTTTCAATTGCAAACTCCACTCCATACATATATATGGGGAGGTACTAGCTCCAACTCGGTTTTACAGTGAAAACTGCAGGAACATCAAACCGGCACTAGGAAACAGACTGAGAAACCAGAGTAATAGTTTCTCCTGCAACCCGTTCCCTTTGTGCTAGATGAACGAACGTCTCTCCACATGCTCAGTTCTGAGAGATAAGTGTGTGTGAAAGCCATACTTAACTTAGCTTGTTGGGAAAATAAAGTATCGTTTCAGTTGCAAACAACATTCCATAAATATTTATGGGGAGGTTCGAGCTCCAAATCGGTTTTACAGGGAAAACTGCAAGAAATTCAAAACGGCACTAGGAAACAGACTGAGAATCCAGACTAAAAGTTTCTCATGCAACCCCTTCCCTTGTTGCTAGATGAACGAAAGTCTCTCCACATGCTCAGTTCTGAGAGATAAGTGTGTCTGAAAGCCGTCCTTCACCTAGCTTGTTTGGAACACAATGCTTATTTTCAGTTGCAAACACCACTCAATGCATAAATAGGGGGAGGTAGTAGATCAAACTCGGTTTTACATTGAAAACTGCAGGAATTTCAAACCGGCACTAGGAAACAGACTGACAAACCAGAGTAAAAGTTTCTCTTGCACCCGTTACCTTGGTGCTAGGTGAATGAACGTCTCTCCACATGCTCAGTTCTGAGAGATAAGTGTGTGTGAAAGCCGTCCTTCACCTAGCTTGTTAGGAACACAAAGTTTCTTTTCAGTTGCAAACTCCAATCAATATATATATATGGGGAAGTACTAGCTCCAACTCGGTTTTACAGTGAAAACTGCAGGAAATTCAAACCGGCACTAGGAAACAGACTGAGAAACCAGAGTAATAGTTTCTCCTGCAACCCGTTCCCTTGGTGCTAGATGAACGAACGTCTCTCCACATAATTAGTTCTGAGAGATAAGTGTGTGTGAAAGGCGTAATTCACCTAGCTTGTTGGGAACACAAAGTTTCTTTTCAGATGCAAACTCCACTCCATACTTATATATGGGGAGGTACTAGCTCCAACTCGGTTTTCCAGTGAAAACTGCAGGAACTTCAAACCGCCTCTAGGAAAAAGACTGAGAAACCGGAGAAAAAGTTCCTCCTGCAACCCGTTCCCTTGGTGCTAGGTGAAAGAACGTCTATCCTCATGCTCAGTTCTGAGAGATATGTGTGTGTGAAACCGTCCTTCAGCTAGCTTGTTGGGAACACAAAGTTTCTTTTCAGTTGCAATCTCCACTCCATACATATATATGGGTAGGTACTAGCTCCAACTCGGTTTTCCAGTGAAAACTGCAGGAAATTCATACCGGCATTAGGGAACAGACTGTGAAACCAGAGTAAAAGTTTAACCTGTAACCCGTTCCCTTTGTGCTAGATCAACGAACGACTCTCCACAAGCTTATTTGTGAGAGATAAGTGTGTGTGAAAGCCGTCCTTCACCTTGCTTGTTGGGAACACAAAGTTTCTTTTCAGTTGCAAACTCCACTCCATACATATATAAGGGGAGGTATTCGATCCAACTCAATTTTAAAGTGAAAACTGCAGGAACTTGAAACCGGCACTAGGAAACTGACTGAGAAACTAGAGTAAAATTTCTCCTGCAACACGTTCCCTTGGTGCTAGGTGAACGAACGTCTATCCACATGCTCAGTTCTGAGAGAAATGTGTGTGTGAAAGCCGTCCTTCAGATAGCTTGTTGGGAACACAAAGTTTCTTTTCAGTTGCAAACTCCACTCCATACATATATATGGGTAGGTACTAGCTCCAACTCGGTTTTCCAGTGAAAACTGCAGGAAATTCAAACCGGTACTAGGAAACAGACTGAGAAACCAGAGTAAAAGATTCTCCAGCAACCCTTTCACTTGGTTCTCGATGAACGAACGTCTCTCCACAAGCTTAGTTCTGAGAGATAATTGTGTGTGAAAGCCGTCGTTCAAGTAGCTTGTTGGGAACACAAAGTTTCTTTTCAGTTGCAAACTCCACTCCATATATATATATGGGGAGGTACTAGCTCCATCTCCGTTTAAGTTGAAAACTGCAGGAACATCAAACCGGCACTAGGAAACAGACTGATAACCAGAGTAAAAGTTTCTCCTGCAACCCGTTCCCTTGGTGCTAGTGAACGAACGTCTCTCCACATAATCAGTTCTGAGAGATAAGTGTGTGTGAAAGCCGTCCTTCACCTAGCTTGTTCAGAACACAAACTTTCTTTTAAGTTGCAAACTCCATTCCATACATACATATGCGGAGGAACTAGCTCCAACTCGGTTTTACATTGAAAACTGCAGGAACTTCAAACCGGCACTAGGAAACAGACTGAGAAACCAGAGTAAATGTTTCTGCAGCAACCCGTTACCTTGGTGCTAGATGAAAGAAAGTCTCTCCACAAGCTTAGTTGTGAGAGATAAGTGTGTGTGAAAGCCTTCCTTCACCTTGCTTGTTGGGAACACAAAGTTTCTTTTCAGTTGCAAATTCCATTCCATACATATATATGGGGAGGTACTAGCTCCAACACAGTTTTACTGTGAAAACTGCAGGAACATCAAACCGGTACTAGGAAACAGACTGAGAAACCAGAGAAAAGTTTCACCTGCCACCCGTTCCCTTGGTGCTAGGGGAACGAACGTCTTTCCACGTACTCAGTTCTGAGAGATAAGTGTGTTTTAAAGACGTCCATCACCTAGCTTGTTGGGAACACAAAGTTTCTTTTCAGTTGCAAACCCCAATCCATACATATATATGGGGAGGTACTAGCTCCAACACGGTTTTACAGTGAAAACTGCAGGAACTTCAAACCGCCACTAGGAAACAGACTGAGATACCAGAGTAAAAGTTTCTCTTGCAACCCGTTCCCTTGGTCCTAGATGAACGAACGTCTCTCCACATGCTCAGATGTGAGAGAGAAGTGTGTGTGAAAGTCGTCCTTCATATAGCTTGTTGGGAACACAATGCTTATTTTCAGTTGCAAACTCCACTCCATGCATATATAGGGGGTGGTACTTGATCCAACTCGCTTTTACAGTGAAAACTGCAGGAAATTCAAACCGACACTAGGAAACAAACTGAGAAACCAGAGTAAAAGTTTCTCCTGCAACCCGTTCCTTTGGTGCTAGAAGAAAGAACGTCTCTCCACATGCTCAGTTCTCAGAGATATGTGTGTGTGGAAGCCGTACTTCACCTAGCTTGTTGGGAACACATAGTTTCTTTTCAGATGCAAACTCCAATCCATACATATATATGGGGAATTACTAACTCCAAATCTGTTTTACAGTGAAAACTGCAGGAACTTCAAACCGCCACTAGGAAAAAGACTGAGAAACCGGAGTAAAAGTTCCTCCTGCAACCCTTTCCCTTGGTGTTAGTTGAACGAACGTCTCTCCACATGCTCAGTTCTGAGGGATAAGTGTGTGTGAAAGCCGTCCTTCAGCTAGCTTGTTGGGAACACAATGATTCTTTTCAGTTGCAAACTACACTCCATATATATATATGGGTAGGTACAACCTCCAACTCGGTTTTCCAGTGAAAACTGCAGGAAATTCAAACCGGCATTAGGAAACAGACTGTGAAACCAGAGTAAAAATTTCTCCTGTAAACCGTTCCTTTTGTGCTAGTTGAACGAACGTCTCTCCACAAGCTTAGTTCTGAGATATAAATGTGTGTGAAAGCCTTCCTTCACCTAGGTTGTTGGGAACACAAAGTTTCTTTTCAGTTGCAAACTCCACTCCATACATATATATGGGTAGGAACTAGCTCCAACTCGGTTTTACATTGAAAACTGCAGGAAAATCAAACCGGCACTAGGAAACAGACTCAGAAACCAGAGTAAAATTTTCTCCAGCAACCCGTTCCCTTGGTGCTAGATGAACGAACGTCTCTCCACAAGCTTATTTCTGAGAGATAATTGTGTGTGAATGCCGTCCTTCACGTAGCTTGTTGGGAACACAAAGTTTCTTTTCAGTTGCAAACCCACTCCATACATATATATAAGTAGGTACAAGCACCAACTCGGTTTTCCAATGAAACCTGCAGGAACTTCAAACCGGCACTAGGAAACAGACTGAGAAACCAGAGTAAAACTTTCCCCTGCAACCCGTTCCCTTGTTGCTAGATGAAAGAACGTCTCTCCACATGCTCAGTTCTGAGAGATAAGTGTGTGTGAAAGCCGTCCTTCACATAGCTTGTTGGGAACACAATGCTTATTTTGAGTTGCATACACCATTCCATGATTATATAGGGTGAGGTATTAGATCCAACTCGGTTTTACAGTGAAAAATTCAGAAAATTCAAACCGGCACTAGAAAACAGACTGAGAAACCAGAGTAAAAGTTTCTCCTGCAAAACGTTCCCTTGGTTCTAGATGAACGAACGTCTCTCCACATGCTCAGTTCTGATAGATAAGTGTGTGTGAAAGCCGTCCTTCAGCTAGCTTTTTGGGAACACAAAATTTCTTTTCAATTGCAAACTCCACTCCATACATATATATGGGGAGGTACTAGCTCCAACTCGGTTTTACAGTGAAAACTGCAGGAACATCAAACCGGCACTAGGAAACAGACTGAGAAACCAGAGTAATAGTTTCTCCTGCAACCCGTTCCCTTTGTGCTAGATGAACGAACGTCTCTCCACATGCTCAGTTCTGAGAGATAAGTGTGTGTGAAAGCCATACTTAACTTAGCTTGTTGGGAAAATAAAGTATCGTTTCAGTTGCAAACAACATTCCATAAATATTTATGGGGAGGTTCGAGCTCCAAATCGGTTTTACAGGGAAAACTGCAAGAAATTCAAAACGGCACTAGGAAACAGACTGAGAATCCAGACTAAAAGTTTCTCATGCAACCCCTTCCCTTGTTGCTAGATGAACGAAAGTCTCTCCACATGCTCAGTTCTGAGAGATAAGTGTGTCTGAAAGCCGTCCTTCACCTAGCTTGTTTGGAACACAATGCTTATTTTCAGTTGCAAACACCACTCAATGCATAAATAGGGGGAGGTAGTAGATCAAACTCGGTTTTACATTGAAAACTGCAGGAATTTCAAACCGGCACTAGGAAACAGACTGACAAACCAGAGTAAAAGTTTCTCTTGCACCCGTTACCTTGGTGCTAGGTGAA
The DNA here is from genome assembly GCF_048773025.1 of Camelus bactrianus. Classification (NCBI taxonomy): domain Eukaryota; kingdom Metazoa; phylum Chordata; class Mammalia; order Artiodactyla; family Camelidae; genus Camelus; species Camelus bactrianus. The sequence continues at coordinate 92,628,533 of NC_133546.1, forward strand.
TGAACGTCTCTCCACATGCTCAGTTCTGAGAGATAAGTGTGTGTGAAAGCCGTCCTTCACCTAGCTTGTTAGGAACACAAAGTTTCTTTTCAGTTGCAAACTCCAATCAATATATATATATGGGGAAGTACTAGCTCCAACTCGGTTTTACAGTGAAAACTGCAGGAAATTCAAACCGGCACTAGGAAACAGACTGAGAAACCAGAGTAATAGTTTCTCCTGCAACCCGTTCCCTTGGTGCTAGATGAACGAACGTCTCTCCACATAATTAGTTCTGAGAGATAAGTGTGTGTGAAAGGCGTAATTCACCTAGCTTGTTGGGAACACAAAGTTTCTTTTCAGATGCAAACTCCACTCCATACTTATATATGGGGAGGTACTAGCTCCAAATCGTTTTTACAGTGAAAACTGCAGGAACTTCAAACCGCCTCTAGGAAAAAGACTGAGAAACCGGAGAAAAAGTTCCTCCTGCAACCCGTTCCCTTGGTGCTAGGTGAAAGAACGTCTATCCTCATGCTCAGTTCTGAGAGATATGTGTGTGTGAAACCGTCCTTCAGCTAGCTTGTTGGGAACACAAAGTTTCTTTTCAGTTGCAATCTCCACTCCATACATATATATGGGTAGGTACTAGCTCCAACTCGGTTTTCCAGTGAAAACTGCAGGAAATTCATACCGGCATTAGGGAACAGACTGTGAAACCAGAGTAAAAGTTTAACCTGTAACCCGTTCCCTTTGTGCTAGATCAACGAACGACTCTCCACAAGCTTATTTGTGAGAGATAAGTGTGTGTGAAAGCCGTCCTTCACCTTGCTTGTTGGGAACACAAAGTTTCTTTTCAGTTGCAAACTCCACTCCATACATATATAAGGGGAGGTATTCGATCCAACTCAATTTTAAAGTGAAAACTGCAGGAACTTGAAACCGGCACTAGGAAACTGACTGAGAAACTAGAGTAAAATTTCTCCTGCAACACGTTCCCTTGGTGCTAGGTGAACGAACGTCTATCCACATGCTCAGTTCTGAGAGAAATGTGTGTGTGAAAGCCGTCCTTCAGATAGCTTGTTGGGAACACAAAGTTTCTTTTCAGTTGCAAACTCCACTCCATACATATATATGGGTAGGTACTAGCTCCAACTCGGTTTTCCAGTGAAAACTGCAGGAAATTCAAACCGGTACTAGGAAACAGACTGAGAAACCAGAGTAAAAGATTCTCCAGCAACCCTTTCACTTGGTTCTCGATGAACGAACGTCTCTCCACAAGCTTAGTTCTGAGAGATAATTGTGTGTGAAAGCCGTCGTTCAAGTAGCTTGTTGGGAACACAAAGTTTCTTTTCAGTTGCAAACTCCACTCCATATATATATATGGGGAGGTACTAGCTCCATCTCCGTTTAAGTTGAAAACTGCAGGAACATCAAACCGGCACTAGGAAACAGACTGATAACCAGAGTAAAAGTTTCTCCTGCAACCCGTTCCCTTGGTGCTAGTGAACGAACGTCTCTCCACATAATCAGTTCTGAGAGATAAGTGTGTGTGAAAGCCGTCCTTCACCTAGCTTGTTCAGAACACAAACTTTCTTTTAAGTTGCAAACTCCATTCCATACATACATATGCGGAGGAACTAGCTCCAACTCGGTTTTACATTGAAAACTGCAGGAACTTCAAACCGGCACTAGGAAACAGACTGAGAAACCAGAGTAAATGTTTCTGCAGCAACCCGTTACCTTGGTGCTAGATGAAAGAAAGTCTCTCCACAAGCTTAGTTGTGAGAGATAAGTGTGTGTGAAAGCCTTCCTTCACCTTGCTTGTTGGGAACACAAAGTTTCTTTTCAGTTGCAAATTCCATTCCATACATATATATGGGGAGGTACTAGCTCCAACACAGTTTTACTGTGAAAACTGCAGGAACATCAAACCGGTACTAGGAAACAGACTGAGAAACCAGAGAAAAGTTTCACCTGCCACCCGTTCCCTTGGTGCTAGGGGAACGAACGTCTTTCCACGTACTCAGTTCTGAGAGATAAGTGTGTTTTAAAGACGTCCATCACCTAGCTTGTTGGGAACACAAAGTTTCTTTTCAGTTGCAAACCCCAATCCATACATATATATGGGGAGGTACTAGCTCCAACACGGTTTTACAGTGAAAACTGCAGGAACTTCAAACCGCCACTAGGAAACAGACTGAGATACCAGAGTAAAAGTTTCTCTTGCAACCCGTTCCCTTGGTCCTAGATGAACGAACGTCTCTCCACATGCTCAGATGTGAGAGAGAAGTGTGTGTGAAAGTCGTCCTTCATATAGCTTGTTGGGAACACAATGCTTATTTTCAGTTGCAAACTCCACTCCATGCATATATAGGGGGTGGTACTTGATCCAACTCGCTTTTACAGTGAAAACTGCAGGAAATTCAAACCGACACTAGGAAACAAACTGAGAAACCAGAGTAAAAGTTTCTCCTGCAACCCGTTCCTTTGGTGCTAGAAGAAAGAACGTCTCTCCACATGCTCAGTTCTCAGAGATATGTGTGTGTGGAAGCCGTACTTCACCTAGCTTGTTGGGAACACATAGTTTCTTTTCAGATGCAAACTCCAATCCATACATATATATGGGGAATTACTAACTCCAAATCTGTTTTACAGTGAAAACTGCAGGAACTTCAAACCGCCACTAGGAAAAAGACTGAGAAACCGGAGTAAAAGTTCCTCCTGCAACCCTTTCCCTTGGTGTTAGTTGAACGAACGTCTCTCCACATGCTCAGTTCTGAGGGATAAGTGTGTGTGAAAGCCGTCCTTCAGCTAGCTTGTTGGGAACACAATGATTCTTTTCAGTTGCAAACTACACTCCATATATATATATGGGTAGGTACAACCTCCAACTCGGTTTTCCAGTGAAAACTGCAGGAAATTCAAACCGGCATTAGGAAACAGACTGTGAAACCAGAGTAAAAATTTCTCCTGTAAACCGTTCCTTTTGTGCTAGTTGAACGAACGTCTCTCCACAAGCTTAGTTCTGAGATATAAATGTGTGTGAAAGCCTTCCTTCACCTAGGTTGTTGGGAACACAAAGTTTCTTTTCAGTTGCAAACTCCACTCCATACATATATATGGGTAGGAACTAGCTCCAACTCGGTTTTACATTGAAAACTGCAGGAAAATCAAACCGGCACTAGGAAACAGACTCAGAAACCAGAGTAAAATTTTCTCCAGCAACCCGTTCCCTTGGTGCTAGATGAACGAACGTCTCTCCACAAGCTTATTTCTGAGAGATAATTGTGTGTGAATGCCGTCCTTCACGTAGCTTGTTGGGAACACAAAGTTTCTTTTCAGTTGCAAACCCATTCCATACATATATATAAGTAGGTACAAGCACCAACTCGGTTTTCCAATGAAACCTGCAGGAACTTCAAACCGGCACTAGGAAACAGACTGAGAAACCAGAGTAAAACTTTCCCCTGCAACCCGTTCCCTTGTTGCTAGATGAAAGAACGTCTCTCCACATGCTCAGTTCTGAGAGATAAGTGTGTGTGAAAGCCGTCCTTCACATAGCTTGTTGGGAACACAATGCTTATTTTGAGTTGCATACACCATTCCATGATTATATAGGGTGAGGTATTAGATCCAACTCGGTTTTACAGTGAAAAATTCAGAAAATTCAAACCGGCACTAGAAAACAGACTGAGAAACCAGAGTAAAAGTTTCTCCTGCAAAACGTTCCCTTGGTTCTAGATGAACGAACGTCTCTCCACATGCTCAGTTCTGATAGATAAGTGTGTGTGAAAGCCGTCCTTCAGCTAGCTTTTTGGGAACACAAAATTTCTTTTCAATTGCAAACTCCACTCCATACATATATATGGGGAGGTACTAGCTCCAACTCGGTTTTACAGTGAAAACTGCAGGAACATCAAACCGGCACTAGGAAACAGACTGAGAAACCAGAGTAATAGTTTCTCCTGCAACCCGTTCCCTTTGTGCTAGATGAACGAACGTCTCTCCACATGCTCAGTTCTGAGAGATAAGTGTGTGTGAAAGCCATACTTAACTTAGCTTGTTGGGAAAATAAAGTATCGTTTCAGTTGCAAACAACATTCCATAAATATTTATGGGGAGGTTCGAGCTCCAAATCGGTTTTACAGGGAAAACTGCAAGAAATTCAAAACGGCACTAGGAAACAGACTGAGAATCCAGACTAAAAGTTTCTCATGCAACCCCTTCCCTTGTTGCTAGATGAACGAAAGTCTCTCCACATGCTCAGTTCTGAGAGATAAGTGTGTCTGAAAGCCGTCCTTCACCTAGCTTGTTTGGAACACAATGCTTATTTTCAGTTGCAAACACCACTCAATGCATAAATAGGGGGAGGTAGTAGATCAAACTCGGTTTTACATTGAAAACTGCAGGAATTTCAAACCGGCACTAGGAAACAGACTGACAAACCAGAGTAAAAGTTTCTCTTGCACCCGTTACCTTGGTGCTAGGTGAATGAACGTCTCTCCACATGCTCAGTTCTGAGAGATAAGTGTGTGTGAAAGCCGTCCTTCACCTAGCTTGTTAGGAACACAAAGTTTCTTTTCAGTTGCAAACTCCAATCAATATATATATATGGGGAAGTACTAGCTCCAACTCGGTTTTACAGTGAAAACTGCAGGAAATTCAAACCGGCACTAGGAAACAGACTGAGAAACCAGAGTAAAAGTTTCTCCTGCAACCCGTTCCCTTGGTGCTAGATTAAAGAACGTCTCTCCACATGCTCAGTTCTCAGAGATAAGTGTGTGTGAAAGACGTCCTTCACATAGCTTGTTGGGAACACAGTGCTTATTTTCAGTTGCAATCTCCACTCCATGCATATATAGGGGGAGGTACTAGCTCCAACTCGCTTTTATGGTGAAAACTGCAGGAATTTCAAACCGCCTCTAGGAAAAAGACTGAGAAACCGGAGAAAAAGTTCCTCCTGCAACCCGTTCCCTTGGTGCTAGGTGAAAGAACGTCTATCCTCATGCTCAGTTCTGAGAGATATGTGTGTGTGAAAGCCGTCTTTCAGCTAGCTTTTTGGGAACACAAAGTTTGTTTTCAGTTGCAATCTCCAATCCATACATATATATGGGCAGGTACTAGCTCCAACTCGGTTTTCCAGTGAAAACTGCAGGAAATTCATACCGGCATTAGGAAACAGACTGTGAAACCATAGTAAAAGTTTAACCTTTAAACCGTTCCCTTTGTGCTAGATCAACGAACGTCTCTAAACAAGCTTATTTGTGAGAGATAAGTGTGTGTGAAAGACGTCCTTCACCTTGCTTGTTGGGAACACAAAGTTTCTTTTCAGTTGCAAACTCCACTCCATACATATATAAGGGGAGGTATTAGATTCAACTCAATTTTACAGTGAAAACTGCAGGAACTTCAAACCGGCACTAGGAAACTGACTGAGAAACTAGAGTAAAATTTCTCCTGCAACACGTTCCCTTGGTGCTAGATGGACGAAAGTCTCTCCACAAGCTTAGTTCTGAGAGGTAATTGTGTGTGAAAGCCGTCCTTCACCTAGCTTGTTGGGAACACAAAGTTCCTTTTCAGTTGCAAACTCCACTCCATAAATATATATGGGGAGGTACTAGCTCCAACTCGCTTTTATGGTGAAAACTGCAGGAATATCAAACCGGCACTAGGAAAAAGACTGAGAACCCTGAGTAAAAGTTTCTCCTGCAAACCGTTCCCTTGGTGCTAGGTGAACGAACGTCTCTCCACATAATTAGTTCTGAGAGATAAGTGTGTGTGAAAGGCGTAATTCACCTAGCTTGTTGGGATCACAAAGTTTCTTTTCAGTTGCAAAATTCACTCCATATATATATATAGTGAGATACTAGCTGCAACTCGGTTTTACTGTGAAAACTGCAGTAATATCAAACTGGCACTAGGAAACAGACTGAGAAACCAGAGTAAAAGTTACTCCTGCAACCCTTTCTCTTGGTGCTAGGTGAACGAACTTCCCTCCACATGCTCATTTCTGAGAGATAAGTGTGTGTGAAAGCCGTCCTTCACCTATTATGATGGGAACACAAAGTTTCTATTCAGATGCAAACTCCAATCCATACATATACAGGGGGAGGTATTAGATCCAACTCGGTTTTACAGTGAAATCTGCAGGAACTTCAAACCGGAACTAGGAAACTGACTGAGAAACTAGAGTAAAATTTCTCCTGCAACACGTTCCCTTGGTGCTAGATGAACGAACGTCTCTCCACATGCTCAGTTCTGAGAGATAAATGTGTGTGAAGGCCGTCCTTCATTTAGCTTGTTGGGAACACAAGGTTTCTTTTCAGTTGCAAACTACACTCCATTCATATATAAGGGGAGGTACTAGCTCCAACTCGGTTTTACACTGAAATCTGCAGGAACTTCATACCGGCACTAGGAAAAAGACTGTGAAACCAGTGTAAAAGTTTCTCCTGCAACCCGTTCCCTTGGTGCTAAATGAACCAACGTCTCTCCACAAGCTTAGTTCTGAGATATAAGTGTTTGTGAAAGCCGTCCTTCACATAGCTTGTTGGGAACACAATGCTTATTTTCAGTTGCAAACTCCACTTCATGCATATGTATGGGGAGGTACTAGCTAAAACTCGGTTTTACAGTGAAAACTGCAGAAATATCAAACCGGAACTAGGAAACACACTGAGAATCCAGAGAAAAATTTTCTCTTGCAAAGAGTTCCCTTGGTGCTAGGTGAACGAATGTCTCTCCACATGCTCAGTTCTGAGAGATAAGTGTGTGTGAAAGACGTCCTTCACCTAGCTTGTTGGGAATACAGTGCTTATTTTCAGTTGCAATCTCCACTCCATGCATATATAGGGGGAGGAACTAGCTCCAACTCGCTTTTATGGTGAAAACTGCAGGAATATCAAACCGCCTCTAGGAAAAAGACTGAGAAAACGGAGAAAAAGTTCCTCCTGCAACCCGTTCCCTTGGTGCTAGGTGAAAGAACGTCTATCCTCATGCTCAGTTCTGAGAGATATGTGTGTGTGAAAGCCGTCCTTCATATAGCTTGTTGGGAACACAATGCTTAATTTCAGTTGCAATCTCCACTCCATACATATATATGGGTAGGTACTAGCTCCAACTCGGTTTTCCAGTGAAAACTGCAGGAAATTCATACCGGCATTAGGAAACAGACTGTGAAACCATAGTAAAAGTTTAACCTGTAACCCGTTCCCTTTGTGCTAGATCAACGAACGTCTCTCCACAAGCTTATTTGTGAGAGATAAGTGTGTGTGAAAGCCGTCCTTCACCTAGCTTGTTGGGAACACAAAGTTCCTTTTCAGTTGCAAACTCCACTCCATAAATATATATGGGGAGGTACTAGCTCCAACTCGCTTTTATGGTGAAAACTGCAGGAATATCAAACCGGCACTAGGAAAAAGACTGAGAACCCTGAGTAAAGGTTTCTCCTGCAACCCGTTCCCTTGGTGCTAGGTGAACGAACGTCTCTCCACATAATTAGTTCTGAGAAATAAGTGTGTGTGAAAGGCGTAATTCACCTAGCTTGTTGGGATCACAAAGTTTCTTTTCAGTTGCAAAATTCACTCCATATATATATATGGTGAGATACTAGCTGCAACTCGGTTTTACTGAGAAAACTGCAGTAATATCAAACCGGCACTAGGAAACAGACTGAGAAACCAGAGTAAAAGTTACTCCTGCAACCCTTTCTCTTGGTGCTAGGTGAACGAACTTCTCTCCACATGCTCATTTCTGAGAGATAAGTGTGTGTGAAAGCCGTCCTTCACCTATTATGATGGGAACACAAATTTTCTATTCAGATGCAAACTCCACTCCGTACATATATAGGGGGAGGTATTAGATCCAACTCGGTTTTACAGTGAAATCTGCAGGAACTTCAAACCGGCACTAGGAAACTGACTGAGAAACTAGAGTAAAATTTCTCCTGCAAACCGTTCCCTTGGTGCTAGATGAACGAACGTCTCTCCACATGCTCAGTTCTGAGAGATAAATGTGTGTGAAGGCCGTCCTTCATCTAGCTTGTTGGGAACACAAAGTTTCTTTTCAGTTGCAAACTACACTCCATTCATATATAAGGGGAGGTACTAGCTCCAACTCGGTTTTACTCTGAAATCTGCAGGAACTTCATACCGGCACTAGGAAAAATACTGTGAAACCAGTGTAAAAGTTTCTCCTGCAACCCGTTCCCTTGGTGCTAAATGAACGAAAGTCTCTCCACATGCTCAGTTCTGAGAGATAAGTGTGTGTGAAAGCCGTCCTTCACATAGCTTGTTGGGAACACAATGCTTATTTTCAGTTGCAAACTCCACTTCATGCATATATATGGGGAGGTACTAGCTAAAACTCGGTTTTACAGTGAAAACTGCAGGAAATTCAAACCGGAACTAGGAAACACACTGAGAAACCAGAGTAAAAGTTTCTCTTGCAAAGAGTTCCCTTGGTGCTAGGTGAACGAATGTCTCTCCACATGCTCAGTTCTGAGAGATAAGTGTGTGTGAAAGCCGTCCTTCACCTTGCTTGTTGGGAACACAAAGTTTCTTTTCAGTTGCAAATTCCACTCTATACATATATATGGGGAGGTACTAGATCCAACACGGTTTTACGGTGAAAACTGCAGGAACATCAAACCGGTACTAGGAAACAGACTGAGAAACCAGAGAAAAGTTTCTCCTGCCACCCGTTCCCGTGGTGCTAGAAGAAAGAACGTCTCTCCACATGCTCAGTTCTCAGAGATATGTGTGTGTGGAAGCCGTACTTCACCTAGCTTGTTGGGAACACAAAGTTTCTTTTCAGAAGCAAACTCCAATCCATACATATATATGGGGAATTACTAACTCCAAATCGGTTTTAAGTGAAAATTGCAGTAACTTCAAACCGCCACTAGGAAAAAGACTGAGAAACCGGAGTAAAAGTTCCTCCTGCAACCCTTTCCCTTGGTGTTAGTTTAACGAAAGTCTCTCCACATGCTCAGTTCTGAGGGATAAGTGTGTGTGAAAGCCATCCTTCAACTAGCTTGTTGGGAACACAAAGTTTTTTTCAGTTGCAAATTCCACTCCAAATATATATATGGTGAGGGACTAACCCCAACTCGGGTTTCCAGTGAAAACTGCTGGAACTTCAAACCGGCACTAGGAAACAGACTCAGAAACCAGAGTAAAATTTTCTCCAGCAACCCGTTCCCTTGGTGCTAGATGAACGAACGTCTCTCCACAAGCTTATTTCTGAGAGATAATTGTGTGTGAATGCCGTCCTTCACGTAGCTTGTTGGGAACACAAAGTTTCTTTTCAGTTGCAAACTCCACTCCATACATATATATAAGTAGGTACAAGCACCAACTCGGTTTTCCAATGAAACCTGCAGGAACTTCAAACCGGCACTAGGAAACAGACTGAGAAACCAGAGTAAAACTTTCCCCTGCAACCCGTTCCCTTGTTGCTAGATGAAAGAACGTCTCTCCACATGCTCAGTTCTGAGAGATAAGTGTGTGTTTAAGCCGTCCTTCACATAGCTTGTTGGGAACACAATGCTTATTTTGAGTTGCATACACCATTCCATGAATATATAGGGTGAGGTATTAGATCCAACTCGGATTTACAGTGAAAAATTCAGAAAATTCAAACCGGCACTAGAAAACAGACTGAGAATCCAGAGTAAAAGTTTCTCCTGCAACACGCTCCCTTGGTTCTAGATGAACGAACGTCTCTCCACATGCTCAGTTCTGAGAGATAAGTGTGTGTGAAAGCCGTCCTTCACCTTGCTTGTTGGGAACACAAAGTTTCTTTTCAGTTGCAAATTCCACTCTATACCTATATATGGGGAGGTACAATATCCAACACGGTTTTACGGTGAAAACTGCAGGAACATCAAACCGGTACTAGGAAACAGACTGAGAAACCAGAGAAAAGTTTCTCCTGCCACCCGTTCCCGTGGTGCTAGGTGAACGAACGTCTTTCCACGTACTCAGTTCTGAGAGATAAGTGTGTGTGAAAGCCGTCCATCACCTAGCTTGTTTGGAACACAAAGTTTCTTTTCAGTTGCAAACCGCACACCATACATATATATGGGGAGGTAGTAGCTCCAACTCGGTTTTACAGTGAAAACTGCAGGAAATTCAAACCGCCACTAGGAAACAGACTGAGATACTAGAGTAAAATTTTTTCCTGCAACCCGTTCCCTTTGTGCTTGATGAACGAACGTCTCTCCACATGCTCAGTTCTGAGAGGGAATTGTGTGTGAAAGCCGTCCTTCACCTAGCTTGTTGGGAACACAAAGTTCATTTTCATTTGCAAATTCCACTCCATGCATATATAGGGGGTGGTACTAGATCCAACTCGGTTTTACAGTGAAAAGTGCAGGAAATTCAAACCGGCACTAGGTAACAGACTGAGAATCCAGAGAAATAGTTTCTCCGGCAACCCGTTCCCTTGGTGCTAGATGAACGAACGTCTCTCCACATGCTCAGTTCTCAGAGATAAGTGTGTTTGGAATCCGTATTTCACCTAGCTTGTTGGGAACACAAAGTTTCTTTTCAGTTGCAAACTCCACTCCATACATATATATGGGTAGGTACTAGCTCCAACTCGGTTTTCCAGTGAAACTGCAGGAAATTCAAACCGGTACTAAGAAACAGACTGAGAAACCAGAGTAAAAGTTTCTCCAGCAACCCGTTCACTTGGTTCTCGATGAACGAACGTCTCTCCACAAGCTTAGTTCTGAGATATAAATGTGTGTGAAAGCCGTCCTTCAACTAGGTTGTTGGGAACACAAAGTTTCTTTTCAGATGCTAACTCCACTCCATACATATATATGGGGAGGTACTAGCTCCAACTCGGTTTTACAGTGAAAACTGCAGGAACATCAAACCGGCACTAGGAAACAGACTGAGAAACCAGAGTAAAAGTTTCCCCTGCAACCCGTTCCCTTGGTGCTAGTTGATCGAATGTCTCTCCACATGCTCAGTTCTGAGTGATATATGTGTGAAAACCGTCCTTCACCTAGCTTGTTGGGAACACAAATTTTCTTTTCAGTTGCCAACACCACTCCATAAATATATATGGGGAGGTACTAGCTCCAACTCGGTTTTACAGAGAAAACTGCAGGAAATTCAAAACGTCACTAGGAAACAGTCTGAAAACCAGAGTAAAAGTTACTCCTGCAAACCGTTCCCTTGTTGCTAGATGAACGAACGTCTCTCGAAATGCTCAGTTCTGAGAGATTAGTGTGTCTGAAATCCGTCCTTCACCTAGCTTTTTGGGAACACAATGCTTATTTACATTTGAAAACTCCACTCCATGCATATATAGGGGGAGATACTAGATAAAACTCCGTTTTACAGTGAAAATTCAGGAACATCAAACCAGCACTAGGAAACAGACTGAGAAACCAGTGTAAAAGTTTCTCCTGCAACCCGTTCCCTTGGTGCTAGGTGAATGAACGTTTCTCCACATGTTCAGTTCTGAGAGAAAAGTGTGTGTGAAAGCCGTCCTTCACCTAGCTTGTTGGGAAAATAAAGTTCTTTTCAGTTGCAAACTCCAATCCATACATATATATGGGGAGGTACTAGCTCCAACTCTGTTTTACAGTGAAAACTGCAGGAAAATCAAACCGGCACTAGGATACAGAATGAGAAACCAGAGTAAAAGTTTCTCAAGCAAACCGTTCTCTTGGTGCTAGATGAACGAACGTCTCTCCACATGCTCAGTTCTGAGAGATAAGTGTGTGTGAAAGCCGTCCTTCACCTAGCTTGTTGGGAACACAATGCTTATTTTCAGTTGCAAACTCCACTCCATGCATATATAGGAAGAGGTACTTGATCCAACTCGGTTTTACAGTGAAAACTGCAGGAACATCAAACCGGCACTAGGAAACAGACTGAGAAACCAGAGTAAAATTTTCCCCTGCAACCCGTTCACTTCTTGCTAGATGAACGAACGTCTCTCCACATGCTCAGTTCTGAGAGATAAGTGTGTGTGAAAGCCGTCCTACCTAGCTTGTTGGGAACACAAAGATTCTTTTCAGTTGTAAACTCCACTTCATACATATATATGGGTAGGTAGTAGCTCCAACTCGGTTTTCCAGTGAAAACTGCAGGAACTTCAAACCGGCTCTAGGAAACAGAATGAGAACCCAGAGTAAAAGTTTCTCCTGCAACCCGTTCCCTTGATTCTAGGTGAACGAACGTCTCTTCACATGCTCAGTTCTGAGAGATAAGTGTGTGTGAAAGCCGTCCTTCACCTAGAATGTTGGGAAAATAAAGTTTCTTTAAAATTGCAAACTCCACTCCATGCATATGTAGGGGGAGGTACTAGATCCAATTCGGTATTACAGTGAAAACTGCAGGAAATTCAAACCGGCACTAGGAATCAGACTGAGAAACCTGAGTAAAAGTTTCCCCTGCAACCCGTTCACTTCTTGCTAGATGAACGAACGTCTCTCCACATGATCAGTTCTGAGAGATAAGTGTGTGTGAAAGCCGTCCTTCCTAGCTTGTTGGGAACACAAAGATTCTTTTCAGTTGTAAACTCCACTTCATACATATATATGGGTTGCTAGTAGCTCCAACTCGGTTTTCCAGTGAAAACTGCAGGAACTTCAAACCGGCTCTAGGAAACAGAATGAGAACCCAGAGTAAAAGTTTCTCCTGCAACCCGTTCCCTTGATTCTAGGTGAACGAACGTCTCTCCACATGCTCAGTTCTGATAGATAAGTGTGTGTGAAAGCCGTACTTCACTTAGCTTTTTGGGAAAATAAAGTATCGTTTCAGTTGCAAAAAACATTCCATAAATATATATGGGGAGGTACTAGCTCCAAATCGGTTTTACAGGGAAAACTGCAAGAAATTCAAAACGGCACTAGGAAACAGACTGAGAAACCAGAGTAAATGTTTCTCCTGCACCCGTTACCTTGGTGCTAGGTGAATGAACGTCTCTCCACATGCTCAGTTCTGAGAGATAAGTGTGTGTGAAAGCCGTCCTTCACCTAGCTTTTTGGGAACACAAAGTTTATTTTCAGTAACAAACTCCAATCAATACAAATATATGGGGAGGTACAAGCTCCAACTCGGTTTTACAGTGAAAACTGCAGGAAATTCAAACCGGCACTAGAAATCAGACTGAGAAACCTGAGTAAAAGTTTCCCCTGCAACCCGTTACATTCGTGCTAGTTTAACGAACGTCTCTCCACATGCTCAGTTCTGAGAGATATTTGTGTGAAAACCGTCCTTCACCTAGAATGTTGGGAACACAAAGTTTCTTTTCATTTGCAAACTCCACTCCATAATTATATATAGGTAGGTACTAGCACCAACTCGGTTTTCCTGTGAAAACTGCAGGAACATCAAACCGGCACTAGGAAACAGACTGAGAATCCAGAGTTAAAGTTTCTCCTGCCACCCGTTACCTTGGTGCTAGGTGAATGAACGTCTTTCCACGTACTCAGTTCTGAGAGATAAGTGTGTGTGAAAGCCGTCCATCATGTAGCTTGTTGGGAACACAAAGTTTCTTTTCAGTTGCTAACACCACACCATACATATATATGGGGAGGTACAAGCTCCAACTCGGTTTTACAGTGAAAACTGCAGGAAATTCAAACCGCCACTAGGAAACAGACTGAGATACTAGAGTAAAAGTTTTTCCTGCAACCCGTTCCCTTTGTGCTTGATGAACGAACGTCTCTCCACATGCTCAGTTCTGAGAGGGAATTGTGTGTGAAAGCCGTCCTTCATATAGCTTGTTGGGAACACAATGCTTAATTTCAGTTGCAAACTCCACTCCATGCATATATAGGGGGTGGTACTAGATCCAACTCGGTTTTACAGTGAAAACTGCAGGAAATTCAGACCGGCACTAGGTAACAGACTGAGAATCCAGAGAAAAAGTTTCTCCTGCAACCCGTTCCCTTGGTGCTAGATGAACGAACGTCTCTCCACAAGCTTATTTGTGAGAGGTAAGTGTGTGTGAAAGCCGTCCTTCACCTTGGTTGTTGGGAACACAAAGTTTCTTTTCAGTTGCAAACTCCAATCCATACATATATAAGGGGAGGTATTAGATCCAACTCAATTTTACAGTGAAAACTGCAGGAACTTCAAACCGGCACTAGGAAACTGACTGAGAAACTAGAGTAAAATTTCTCCTGCAACACGTTCCCTTGGTGCTATATGAACGAACGTCTCTCCACAAGCTTAGTTCTGAGAGGTAATTGTGTGTGAAAGCCGTCCTTCACCTAGCTTGTTGGGAACACAAAGTTCCTTTTCAGTTGCAAACTCCACTCCATAAATATATATGGGGAGGTACTAGCTCCAACTCGCTTTTATGGTGAAAACTGCAGGAATATCAAACCGGCACTAGGAAAAACACTGAGAACCCTGAGTAAAAGTTTCTCCTGCAACCCGTTCCCTTGGTGCTAGGTGAACGAACGTCTCTCCACATAATTAGTTCTGAGAGATAAGTGTGTGTGAAAGGCGTAATTCACCTAGCTTGTTGGGATCACAAAGTTTCTTTTCAGTTGCAAAATTCACTCCATATATATATATGGTGAGATACTAGCTGCAACTCGGTTTTACTGTGAAAACTGCAGTAATATCAAACCGGCACTAGGAAACAGACTGAGAAACCAGAGTAAAAGTTACTCCTGCAACCCTTTCTCTTGGTGCTAGGTGAACGAACTTCTCTCCACATGCTCATTTCTGAGAGATAAGTGTGTGTGAAAGCCGTCCTTCACCTATTATGATGGGAACACAAAGTTTCTATTCAGATGCAAACTCCACTCCATACATATATAGGGGGAGGTATTAGATCCAACTCGGTTTTACAGTGAAATCTGCAGGAACTTCAAACCGGCCTAGGAAACTGACTGAGAAACTAGAGTAAAATTTCTCCTGCAACCCGTTCCCTTGGTGCTAGATGAACGAACGTCTCTCCACATGCTCAGTTCTGAGAGATAAATGTGTGTGAAGGCCGTCCTTCATCTAGCTTGTTGGGAACACAAAGTTTCTTTTCAGTTGCAAACTACACTCCATTCATATATAAGGGGAGGTACTAGCTCCAACTCGGTTTTACACTGAAATCTGCAGGAACTTCATACCGGCACTAGGAAAAAGACTGTGAAACCAGTGTAAAAGTTTCTCCTGCAACCCGTTCCCTTGGTGCTAGATGAACGAACGTCACTCCACAAGCTTAGTTCTGAGATATAAGTGTTTGTGAAAGCCGTCCTTCACATAGCTTGTTGGGAACACAATGCTTATTTTCAGTTGCAAACTCCACTCCATGCATATATATGGGGAGGTACTAGCTAAAACTCGGTTTTACAGTGAGAACTGCAGGAAATTCAAACCGGAACTAGGAAACACACTGAGAAACCAGAGTAAAAGTTTCACTTGCAAAGAGTTCCCTTGGTGCTAGGTGAACGAACGTCTCTCCACATGCTCAGTTCTGATAGATAAGTGTGTGTGAAAGCTGTCCTTCACCTAGCTTGTTGGGAACACAAAATTTCTTTTAAGTTGCAAACTCCACTCCATACATATATATGGGAAGGTACTAGCTCCAAGTCGGTTTTACAGTGAAAACTGCAGGAACATCAAACCGGCTCTAGGAAACAGAATGAGAACCCAGAGAAAAAGTTTCTCCTGCAACCCGTTCCCTTGGTGCTAGGTGAACGAACGTCTCTCCACATGCTCAGTTCTGAGAGATAATTGTGTGTGAAAGCCGTCCTTAACCTAGAATGTTGGGAACACAAAGTTTCTTTTCAGTTGAAAACCCACTCCATACATATATATAGGTAGGTACTAGCACAAACTCGGTTTTCCAATGAAAACTGCAGGAACTTCAAACCGGCACTAGGAAACAGACTGAGAAACCAGAGTTAAAGATTCTCCTGCAACCCGTTCCATTGTTGCTATGTGAATGAAAGTCTCTCCACATGCTCTGTTCTGAGAGATATGTGTGTGTGAAAGCCGTACTTCACCTAGCTTGTTGGGAAAATAAAGTATATTTTCAGTTGTAAACCCCATTCCATAAATATATATGGGGAGGTACTAGCTCGAACTCGGTTTTACAGTGAAAACTGCAGGAAATTCAAACCGGCACTAGGAAACAGACTGAGAAACCAGAGTAAAAGTTTCTCCTGCAACCCGTTCCCTTGGTACTAGATAAACGAACGTCTCTCCACATGCTCATTTCTGAGAAATAAGCGTGTGTGAAAGACGTCCTTCACCTAGCTTGTTGTGAACACAAAGTTTATTTTCAGTTGCAAACTCCAATCAATACAAATATATGGGGAGGTACAAGCTCCAACTCGGTTTTACAGTGAAAACTGCAGGAAATTCAAACCGGCACTAGGAAACAGACTGAGAAACCAGAGTAAAAGTTTCTCCTGCAACCCGTTCCCTTGGTGCTAGATAAACGAACGTCTCTCCACATGCTCATTTCTGAGAGATAAGTGTGTGTGAAAGACGTCCTTCACCTAGCTTGTTGGGAACACAATGCTTATTTTCAGTTGCAGTCTCCACTCCATGCATATATAGGGGGAGGTACTTGAATCCAACTCGGTTTTACAGAGAAAACTGCTGGAAATTGAAAACGGCACTAGGAAAGAGACTAAGAAACCAGAGTAAAAGTTTACCATGCAACCGGTTCCCTTGGTGCTAGTTGAACGAACGTCTCTCCACATGCTCAGTTCTGATAGATAAGTGTGTGTGAAAGCTGTCCTTCACCTAGCTTGTTGGGAACACAAAATTTCTTTTAAGTTGCAAACTCCACTCCATACATATATATGGGGAGGTACTAGCTCCAACTCGGTTTTACAGTGAAAACTGCAGGAACATCAAACCGGCTCTAGGAAACAGAATGAGAACCCAGAGAAAAAGTTTCTCCTGCAACCCGTTCCCTTGGTGCTAGGTGAACGAACGTCTCTCCACATGATCAGTTCTGAGAGATAATTGTATGTGAAAGCCGTCCTTAACCTAGAATGTTGGGAACACAAAGTTTCTTTTCAGTTGAAAACCCACTCCATACATATATATAGGTAGGAACTAGCACCAACTCGGTTTTCCAAAGAAAACTGCAGGAACTTCAAACCGGCACTAGGAAACAGACTGAGAAACCAGAGTAAAAGATTCTCCTGCAACCCGTTCCATTTGTGCTAGATGAACGAACGTCTCTCTACATGCTCAGTTATGAGAGATAAGTGTGTGTGAAAGCCGTACTTCACTTAGCTTTTTGGGAAAATAAAGTATCGTTTCAGTTGCAAACAACATTCCAAAAATATATATGGGGAGGTACGAGCTCCAAATCGGTTTTACAGGGAAAACTGCAAGAAATTCAAAACGGCACTAGGAAACAGACTGAGAAACCAGAGTAAAAGTTTCTCCTGCACCCGTTACCTTGGTGCTAGGTGAATGAACATCTCTCCACATGCTCAGTTCTGAGAGATAAGTATGTGTGAAAGCCGCCCTTCACATAGCTTGTTGGGAACACAAAGTTTATTTTCAGTTGCAAACTCCAATCTATACAAATATATGGGGAGGTACAAGCTCCAACTCGGTTTTACAGTGAAAACTGCAGGAAATTCAAACCGGCACTAGGAAACAGACTGAGAAACCAGAGTAAAAGTTTCCCCTGCATCCCGTTCCCTTGGTGCTAGATAAACGAACGTCTCTCAACATGCTCATTTCTGAGAGATAAGTGTGTGTGAAAGCCTTCCTTCACCTAGCTTGTTGGGAACACAAAGATTCTTTTCAGTTGTAAACTCCACTTCATACATATATATAGGTAGGTAGTAGCTCCAACTCGGTTTTCCAGTGAAAACTGCAGGAACTTCAAACCGGCTCTAGGAAACAGAATGAGAACCCAGAGTAAAAGTTTCTCCTGCAAACCGTTCCCTTGATTCTAGGTGAACGAACGTGTCTTCACATGCTCAGTTCTGAGAGATAAGTGTGTGTGAAAGCTGTCCTTCACCTAGAATGTTGGGAACACAAAGTTTCTTTTCATTTGCAAACTCCACTCCATAATTATATATAGGTAGGTACTAGCACCAACTCGGTTTTCCTGTGAAAACTGCAGGAACATCAAACCGGCACTAGGAAACAGACTGAGAATCCAGAGTTTAAGTTTCTCCTGCCACCCGTTACCTTGGTGCTAGGTGAATGAACGTCTTTCCACGTACTCAGTTCTGAGAGATAAGTGTGTGTGAAAGCCGTCCATCACGTAGCTTGTTGGGAACACAAAGTTTCTTTTCAGTTGCTAACCCCACACCATACATATATATGGGGAGGTACTAGCTCCAACTCGGTTTTACAGTGAAAACTGCAGGAAATTCAAACCGCCACTAGGAAACAGACTGAGATACTAGAGTAAAAGTTTTTCCTGCAACCCGTTCCCTTTGTGCTTGATGAACGAACGTCTCTCCACATGCTCAGTTCTGAGAGGGAATTGTGTGTGAAAGCCGTCCTTCATATAGCTTGTTGGGAACACAATGCTTAATTTCAGTTGCAAACTCCACTCCATGCATATATAGGGGGTGGTACTAGATCCAACTCGGTTTTACAGTGAAAACTGCAGGAAATTCAGACCGGCACTAGGTAACAGACTGAGAATCCAGAGAAAAAGTTTCTCCTGCAACCCGTTCCCTTGGTGCTAGATGAACGAACGTCTCTCCACAAGCTTATTTGTGAGAGGTAAGTGTGTGTGAAAGCCGTCCTTCACCTTGGTTGTTGGGAACACAAAGTTTCTTTTCAGTTGCAAACTCCAATCCATACATATATAAGGGGAGGTATTAGATCCAACTCAATTTTACAGTGAAAAATGCAGGAACTTCAAACCGGCACTAGGAAACTGACTGAGAAACTAGAGTAAAATTTCTCCTGCAACACGTTCCCTTGGTGCTATATGAACGAACGTCTCTCCACAAGCTTAGTTCTGAGAGGTAATTGTGTGTGAAAGCCGTCCTTCACCTAGCTTGTTGGGAACACAAAGTTCCTTTTCAGTTGCAAACTCCACTCCATAAATATATATGGGGAGGTACTAGCTCCAACTCGCTTTTATGGTGAAAACTGCAGGAATATCAAACCGGCACTAGGAAAAAGACTGAGAACCCTGAGTAAAAGTTTCTCCTGCAACCCGTTCCCTTGGTGCTAGGTGAACGAACGTCTCTCCACATAATTAGTTCTGAGAGATAAGTGTGTGTGAAAGGCGTAATTCACCTAGCTTGTTGGGATCACAAAGTTTCTTTTCAGTTGCAAAATTCACTCCATATATATATATGGTGAGATACTAGCTGCAACTCGGTTTTACTGTGAAAACTGCAGTAATATCAAACCGGCACTAGGAAACAGACTGAGAAACCAGAGTAAAAGTTACTCCTGCAACCCTTTCTCTTGGTGCTAGGTGAACGAACTTCTCTCCACATGCTCATTTCTGAGAGATAAGTGTGTGTGAAAGCCGTCCTTCACCTATTATGATGGGAACACAAAGTTTCTATTCAGATGCAAACTCCACTCCATACATATATAGGGGGAGGTATTAGATCCAACTCGGTTTTACAGTGAAATCTGCAGGAACTTCAAACCGGCCTAGGAAACTGACTGAGAAACTAGAGTAAAATTTCTCCTGCAACCCGTTCCCTTGGTGCTAGATGAACGAACGTCTCTCCACATGCTCAGTTCTGAGAGATAAATGTGTGTGAAGGCCGTCCTTCATCTAGCTTGTTGGGAACACAAAGTTTCTTTTCAGTTGCAAACTACACTCCATTCATATATAAGGGGAGGTACTAGCTCCAACTCGGTTTTACACTGAAATCTGCAGGAACTTCATACCGGCACTAGGAAAAAGACTGTGAAACCAGTGTAAAAGTTTCTCCTGCAACCCGTTCCCTTGGTGCTAGATGAACGAACGTCACTCCACAAGCTTAGTTCTGAGATATAAGTGTTTGTGAAAGCCGTCCTTCACATAGCTTTTTGGGAACACAATGCTTATTTTCAGTTGCAAACTCCACTTCATGCATATATATGGGGAGGTACTAGCTAAAACTCGGTTTTACAGTGAGAACTGCAGGAAATTCAAACCGGAACTAGGAAACACACTGAGAAACCAGAGTAAAAGTTTCACTTGCAAAGAGTTCCCTTGGTGCTAGGTGAACGAATGTCTCTCCACATGCTCAGTTCTGAGAGATAAGTGTGTGTGAAAGCCGTCCTTCACCTTGCTTGTTGGGAACACAAAGTTTCTTTTCAGTTGCAAATTCCACTCTATACATATATATGGGGAGGTACTAGATCCAACACGGTTTTACGGTGAAAACTGCAGGAACATCAAACCGGTACTAGGAAACAGACTGAGAAACCAGAGAAAAGTTTCTCCTGCAACCCGTTCCCGTGGTGCTAGGTGAACGAACGTCTTTCCACGTACTCAGTTCTGAGAGATAAGTGTGTGTGAAAGCCGTCCATCACCTAGCTTGTTGGGAACACAAAGTTTCTTTTCAGTTGCAAACCTCACGCCATACATATATATGGGGAGGTACTAGCTCCAACTCGGTTTTACAGTGAAAACTGCAGGAAATTCAAACCGCCACTAGGAAACAGACTGAGATACTAGAGTAAAAGTTTTTCCTGCAACCCGTTCCCTTTGTGCTTGATGAATGAACGTCTCTCCACATGCTCAGTTCTGAGAGGGAATTGTGTGTGAAAGCCGTCCTTCATATAGCTTGTTGGGAACACAATGCTTAATTTCAGTTGCAAACTCCACTCCATGCATATATAGGGGGTGGTACTAGATCCAACTCGGTTTTACAGTGAAAAATGCAGGAACATCAAACCGGTACTAGGAAACAGACTGAGAAACCAGAGTAAAAGTTTGTCCGGCTAACCGTTTTCTTTGTGCTAGATGAACGAAAGTCTCTCCAAATGCTCACTTCTGAGAGATAAGTGTGTGTGAAAGCTGTCCTTCAACTAGCTTGTTGGGAACACAAAATTTCTTTTAAGTTGCAAACTCCACTCCATACATATAAATAGGTAGGTACTAGCACCAACTCGGTTTTCCAGTGAAAACTGCAGGAACTTAAATCCGGCACTAGGAAACAGACTGAGGATCCAGAGTAAAAGTTTCTCCTGCAACCCATTCCCTTGGTGCTAGATGAACGAACTTCTCTCCACATGCTCCGTTCTGAGAGATAATTGTGTCTGAAAGCCGTCCTTCACCTAGCTTGTTGGGAACACAATGCTTATTTTCAGTTGCAAACTCCAATCCATGCATTTATAGGGTGAGGTATTAGATCCAACTCGGTTTTACAGGGAAAACTGCAGGAACTTCAAGCCGGCACTAGGAAACAGAATGAGAAACCAGATTAAAAGTTTCTCCTTCAACCCGTTCCCTTGGTGCTAGTTGAACGAACGTCTCTCCACATGCTCAGTTCTGATAGATAAGTGTGTGTGAAAGCTGTCCTTCACCTAGCTTGTTGGGAACACAAAAATTCTTTTAAGTTGCAAACTCCACTCCATACATATATATGGGAAGGTACTAGCTCCAAGTCGGTTTTACAGTGAAAACTGCAGGAACATCAAACCGGCTCTAGGAAACAGAATGAGAACCCAGAGAAAAAGTTTCTCCTGCAACCCGTTCCCTTGGTGCTAGGTGAACGAACGTCTCTCCACATGCTCAGTTCTGAGAGATAATTGTGTGTGAAAGCCGTCCTTAACCTAGAATGTTGGGAACACTAAGTTTCTTTTCAGTTGAAAACCCACTCCATACATATATATAGGTAGGTACTAGCACAAACTCGGTTTTCCAATGAAAACTGCAGGAAATTCAAACCGGCACTAGGAAACAGACTGAGAAACCAGAGTAAAAGATTCTCCTGCAACCCGTTCCATTGTTGCTATGTGAATGAAAGTCTCTCCACATGCTCAGTTCTGAGAGATATGTGTGTGTGAAAGCCGTACTTCACCTAGCTTGTTGGGAAAATAAAGTATATTTTCAGTTGTAAACCCCATTCGATAAATATATATGGGGAGGTACTAGCTCGAACTCGGTTTTACAGTGAAAACTGCAGGAAATTCAAACCGGCACTAGGAAACAGACTGAGAAACCAGAGTAAAAGTTTCTCCTGCAACCCGTTCCCTTGGTACTAGATAAACGAACGTCTCTCCACATGCTCATTTCTGAGAAATAAGCGTGTGTGAAAGACGTCCTTCACCTAGCTTGTTGGGAACACAATGCTTATTTTCAGTTGCAATCTCCACTCCATGCATATATAGGGGGAGGTACCTGATCCAACTCGGTTTTACAGAGAAAACTGCTGGAAATTTAAAACGGCACTAGGAAACAGACAGAGAAACCAGAGTAAAAGTTTACCCTGCAACCCGTTCCCTTGGTGCTAGTTGAACGAACTTCTCTCCACATGCTCAGTTCTGAGAGATATATGTGTGAAAACCGTCTTTCACATATCTTGTTGGGAACACAAATTTTCTATTCAGTTGCCAACTCCACTCCATACATATATATGGGGAGGTACTAGCTACAAATCTGTTTTACAGTGAAAACTGCAGGAACTTCAAACCGGCACTAGGAAACAGACTGAGAAACCAGAGTAAATTTACTCCTGCAACTCATCCCCTTGGTGGTAGATGAACGAACGTCTATCCACAAGCTTAGTTCTGAGAGATAAGTGTGTGTGAAAGCCGTCCTTCACCTAGAATGTTTGGAACACAATGTTTCTTTTCAGTTGCAATCTCCACTCCATACATATATATGGGTAAGTACTAGCACCAACTCGGTTTTCCAGTGAAAACTGCAGGAACTTCAAACCGGCTCTAGGAAACAGAATGAGAACCCAGAGTAAAAGTTTCTCCTGCAACCCGTTCCCTTGGTTCTAGGTCAACGAACGTCTCTCCACATGCTCAGTTCTGAGAGATAAGTGTGTGTGAAAGCCGTTCTTCACCTAGAATGTTGGGAACCCAAAGTTTCTTTTCAGTTGCAAACTACACTCCATTCATATATAAGGGGAGGTACTAGCTCCAACTCGGTTTTACACTGAAATCTGCAGGAACTTCATACCGGCACTAGGAAAAAGACTGTGAAACCAGTGTAAAAGTTTCTCCTGCAACCCGTTCCCTTGGTGCTAGATGAACGAACGTCTCTCCACAAGCTTAGTTCTGAGATATAAGTGTTTGTGAAAGCCGTCCTTCACATAGCTTGTTGGGAACACAATGCTTATTTTCAGTTGCAAACTCCACTTCATGCATATATATGGGGAGGTACTAGCTAAAACTCGGTTTTACAGTGAAAACTGCAGGAAATTCAAACCGGAACTAGGAAACACACTGAGAAACCAGAGTAAAAGTTTCACTTGCAAAGAGTTCCCTTGGTGCTAGGTGAACGAATGTCTCTCCACATGCTCAGTTCTGAGAGATAAGTGTGTGTGAAAGCCGTCCTTCACCTTGCTTGTTGGGAACACAAAGTTTCTTTTCAGTTGCAAATTCCACTCTATACATATATATGGGGAGGTACTAGATCCAACACGGTTTTACGGTGAAAACTGCAGGAACATCAATCCGGTACTAGGAAACAGACTGAGAAACCAGAGAAAAGTTTCTCCTGCCACCCGTTCCCGTGGTGCTAGGTGAACGAACGTCTTTCCACGTACTCAGTTCTGAGAGATAAGTGTGTGTGAAAGCCGTCCATCACCTAGCTTGTTGGGAACACAAAGTTTCTTTTCAGTTGCAAACCCCACACCATACATATATATGGGGAGGTACTAGCTCCAACTCGGTTTTACAGTGAAAACTGCAGGAAATTCAAACCGCCACTAGGAAACAGACTGAGATACTAGAGTAAAAGTTTTTCCTGCAACCCGTTCCCTTTGTGCTTGATGAACGAACGTCTCTCCACATGCTCAGTTCTGAGAGGGAATTGTGTGTGAAAGCCGTCCTTCATATAGCTTGTTGGGAACACAATGCTTAATTTCAGTTGCAAACTCCACTCCATGCATATATAGGGGGTGGTACTAGATCCAACTCGGTTTTACAGTGAAAACTGCAGGATATTCAGACCGGCACTAGGTAACAGAATGAGAATCCAGAGAAAAAGTTTCTCCTGCAACCCGTTCCCTTGGTGCTAGATGAACGAACGTCTCTCCACAAGCTTATTTGTGAGAGATAAGTGTGTGTGAAAGCCGTCCTTCACCTTGGTTGTTGGGAACACAAAGTTTCTTTTCAGTTGCAAACTCCAATCCATACATATATAAGGGGAGGTATTAGATCCAACTCAATTTTACAGTGAAAACTGCAGGAACTTCAAACCGGCACTAGGAAACTGACTGAGAAACTAGAGTAAAATTTCTCCTGCAACACGTTCCCTTGGTGCTAGATGAACGAACGTCTCTCCACAAGCTTAGTTCTGAGAGGTAATTGTGTGTGAAAGCCGTCCTTCACCTAGCTTGTTGGGAACACAAAGTTCCTTTTCAGTTGCAAACTCCACTCCATAAGTATATATGGGGAGGTACTAGCTCCAACTCGCTTTTATGGTGAAAACTGCAGGAATATCAAACCGGCACTAGGAAAAAGACTGAGAACCCTGAGTAAAAGTTTCTCCTGCAACCCGTTCCCTTGGTGCTAAGTGAACGAACGTCTCTCCACATAATTAGTTCTGAGAGATAAGTGTGTGTGAAAGGCGTAATTCACCTAGCTTGTTGGGATCACAAAGTTTCTTTTCAGTTGCAAAATTCACTCCATATATATATATGGTGAGATACTAGCTGCAACTCGGTTTTACTGTGAAAACTGCAGTAATATCAAACCGGCACTAGGAAACAGACTGAGAAACCAGAGTAAAAGTTACTCCTGCAACCCTTTCTCTTGGTGCTAGGTGAACGAACTTCTCTCCACATGCTCATTTCTGAGAGATAAGTGTGTGTGAAAGCCGTCCTTCACCTATTATGATGGGAACACAAAGTTTCTATTCAGAAGCAAACTCCACTCCATACATATATTGGGGGAGGTATTAGATCCAACTCGGTTTTACAGTGAAATCTGCAGGAACTTCAAACCGGCACTAGGAAACTGACTGAGAAACTAGAGTAAAATTTCTCCTGCAACCCGTTCCCTTGGTGCTAGATGAACGAACGTCTCTCCACATGCTCAGTTCTGAGAGGGAATTGTGTGTGAAAGCCGTCCTTCATATAGCTTGTTGGGAACACAATGCTTAATTTCAGTTGCAAACTCCACTCCATGCATATATAGGGGGTGGTACTAGATCCAACTCGGTTTTACAGTGAAAACTGCAGGAAATTCAGACCGGCACTAGGTAACAGAATGAGAATCCAGAGAAAAAGTTTCTCCTGCAACCCGTTCCCTTAGTGCTAGATGAACGAACGTCTCTCCACAAGCTTATTTGTGAGAGATAAGTGTGTGTGAAAGCCGTCCTTCACCTTGGTTGTTGGGAACACAAAGTTTCTTTTCAGTTGCAAACTCCAATCCATACATATATAAGGGGAGGTATTAGATCCAACTCAATTTTACAGTGAAAACTGCAGGAACTTCAAACCGGCACTAGGAAACTGACTGAGAAACTAGAGTAAAATTTCTCCTGCAACACGTTCCCTTGGTGCTAGATGAACGAACGTCTCTCCACAAGCTTAGTTCTGAGAGGTAATTGTGTGTGAAAGCCGTCCTTCACCTAGCTTGTTGGGAACACAAAGTTCCTTTTCAGTTGCAAACTCCACTCCATAAGTATATATGGGGAGGTACTAGCTCCAACTCGCTTTTATGGTGAAAACTGCAGGAATATCAAACCGGCACTAGGAAAAAGACTGAGAACCCTGAGTAAAAGTTTCTCCTGCAACCCGTTCCCTTGGTGCTAAGTGAACGAACGTCTCTCCACATAATTAGTTCTGAGAGATAAGTGTGTGTGAAAGGCGTAATTCACCTAGCTTGTTGGGATCACAAAGTTTCTTTTCAGTTGCAAAATTCACTCCATATATATATATGGTGAGATACTAGCTGCAACTCGGTTTTACTGTGAAAACTGCAGTAATATCAAACCGGCACTAGGAAACAGACTGAGAAACCAGAGTAAAAGTTACTCCTGCAACCCTTTCTCTTGGTGCTAGGTGAACGAACTTCTCTCCACATGCTCAGTTCTGAGAGATATATGTGTGAAAACCGTCTTTCACATATCTTGTTGGGAACACAAATTTTCTATTCAGTTGCCAACTCCACTCCATACATATATATGGGGAGGTACTAGCTACAAATCTGTTTTACAGTGAAAACTGCAGGAACTTCAAACCGGCACTAGGAAACAGACTGAGAAACCAGAGTAAATTTACTCCTGCAACTCATCCCCTTGGTGGTAGATGAACGAACGTCTATCCACAAGCTTAGTTCTGAGAGATAAGTGTGTGTGAAAGCCGTCCTTCACCTAGAATGTTTGGAACACAATGTTTCTTTTCAGTTGCAATCTCCACTCCATACATATATATGGGTAAGTACTAGCACCAACTCGGTTTTCCAGTGAAAACTGCAGGAACTTCAAACCGGCTCTAGGAAACAGAATGAGAACCCAGAGTAAAAGTTTCTCCTGCAACCCGTTCCCTTGGTTCTAGGTCAACGAACGTCTCTCCACATGCTCAGTTCTGAGAGATAAGTGTGTGTGAAAGCCGTTCTTCACCTAGAATGTTGGGAACCCAAAGTTTCTTTTCAGTTGCAAACTACACTCCATTCATATATAAGGGGAGGTACTAGCTCCAACTCGGTTTTACACTGAAATCTGCAGGAACTTCATACCGGCACTAGGAAAAAGACTGTGAAACCAGTGTAAAAGTTTCTCCTGCAACCCGTTCCCTTGGTGCTAGATGAACGAACGTCTCTCCACAAGCTTAGTTCTGAGATATAAGTGTTTGTGAAAGCCGTCCTTCACATAGCTTGTTGGGAACACAATGCTTATTTTCAGTTGCAAACTCCACTTCATGCATATATATGGGGAGGTACTAGCTAAAACTCGGTTTTACAGTGAAAACTGCAGGAAATTCAAACCGGAACTAGGAAACACACTGAGAAACCAGAGTAAAAGTTTCACTTGCAAAGAGTTCCCTTGGTGCTAGGTGAACGAATGTCTCTCCACATGCTCAGTTCTGAGAGATAAATGTGTGTGAAAGCCGTCCTTCACCTTGCTTGTTGGGAACACAAAGTTTCTTTTCAGTTGCAAATTCCACTCTATACATATATATGGGGAGGTACTAGATCCAACACGGTTTTACGGTGAAAACTGCAGGAACATCAAACCGGTACTAGGAAACAGACTGAGAAACCAGAGAAAAGTTTCTCCTGCCACCCGTTCCCGTGGTGCTAGGTGAACGAACGTCTTTCCACGTACTCAGTTCTGAGAGATAAGTGTGTGTGAAAGCCGTCCATCACCTAGCTTGTTGGGAACACAAAGTTTCTTTTCAGTTGCAAACCCCACACCATACATATATATGGGGAGGTACTAGCTCCAACTCGGTTTTACAGTGAAAACTGCAGGAAATTCAAACCGCCACTAGGAAACAGACTGAGATACTAGAGTAAAAGTTTTTCCTGCAACCCGTTCCCTTTGTGCTTGATGAACGAACGTCTCTCCACAAGCTTATTTGTGAGAGATAAGTGTGTGTGAAAGCCGTCCTTCACCTTGCTTGTTGGGAACACAAAGTTTCTTTTCAGTTGCAAACTCCAATCCATACATATATAAGGGGAGGTATTCGATCCAACTCAATTTTACAGTGAAAACTGCAGGAACTTGAAACCGGCACTAGGAAACTGACTGAGAAACTAGAGTAAAATTTCTCCTGCAACACGTTCCCTTGGTGCTAGATGAACGAACGTCTCTCCACAAGCTTAGTTCTGAGAGGTAATTGTGTGTGAAAGCCGTCCTTCACCTAGCTTGTTGGGAACACAAAGTTCCTTTTCAGTTGCAAACTCCACTCCATAAGTATATATGGGGAGGTACTAGCTCCAACTCGCTTTTATGGTGAAAACTGCAGGAATATCAAACCGGCACTAGGAAAAAGACTGAGAACCCTGAGTAAAAGTTTCTCCTGCAACCCGTTCCCTTGGTGCTAAGTGAACGAACGTCTCTCCACATAATTAGTTCTGAGAGATAAGTGTGTGTGAAAGGCGTAATTCACCTAGCTTGTTGGGATCACAAAGTTTCTTTTCAGTTGCAAAATTCACTCCATATATATATATGGTGAGATACTAGCTGCAACTCGGTTTTACTGTGAAAACTGCAGTAATATCAAACCGGCACTAGGAAACAGACTGAGAAACCAGAGTAAAAGTTACTCCTGCAACCCTTTCTCTTGGTGCTAGGTGAACGAACTTCTCTCCACATGCTCATTTCTGAGAGATAAGTGTGTGTGAAAGCCGTCCTTCACCTATTATGATGGGAACACAAAGTTTCTATTCAGAAGCAAACTCCACTCCATACATATATTGGGGGAGGTATTAGATCCAACTCGGTTTTACAGTGAAATCTGCAGGAACTTCAAACCGGCACTAGGAAACTGACTGAGAAACTAGAGTAAAATTTCTCCTGCAACCCGTTCCCTTGGTGCTAGATGAACGAACGTCTCTCCACATGCTCAGTTCTGAGAGGGAATTGTGTGTGAAAGCCGTCCTTCATATAGCTTGTTGGGAACACAATGCTTAATTTCAGTTGCAAACTCCACTCCATGCATATATAGGGGGTGGTACTAGATCCAACTCGGTTTTACAGTGAAAACTGCAGGAAATTCAGACCGGCACTAGGTAACAGAATGAGAATCCAGAGAAAAAGTTTCTCCTGCAACCCGTTCCCTTAGTGCTAGATGAACGAACGTCTCTCCACAAGCTTATTTGTGAGAGATAAGTGTGTGTGAAAGCCGTCCTTCACCTTGGTTGTTGGGAACACAAAGTTTCTTTTCAGTTGCAAACTCCAATCCATACATATATAAGGGGAGGTATTAGATCCAACTCAATTTTACAGTGAAAACTGCAGGAACTTCAAACCGGCACTAGGAAACTGACTGAGAAACTAGAGTAAAATTTCTCCTGCAACACGTTCCCTTGGTGCTAGATGAACGAACGTCTCTCCACAAGCTTAGTTCTGAGAGGTAATTGTGTGTGAAAGCCGTCCTTCACCTAGCTTGTTGGGAACACAAAGTTCCTTTTCAGTTGCAAACTCCACTCCATAAGTATATATGGGGAGGTACTAGCTCCAACTCGCTTTTATGGTGAAAACTGCAGGAATATCAAACCGGCACTAGGAAAAAGACTGAGAACCCTGAGTAAAAGTTTCTCCTGCAACCCGTTCCCTTGGTGCTAAGTGAACGAACGTCTCTCCACATAATTAGTTCTGAGAGATAAGTGTGTGTGAAAGGCGTAATTCACCTAGCTTGTTGGGATCACAAAGTTTCTTTTCAGTTGCAAAATTCACTCCATATATATATATGGTGAGATACTAGCTGCAACTCGGTTTTACTGTGAAAACTGCAGTAATATCAAACCGGCACTAGGAAACAGACTGAGAAACCAGAGTAAAAGTTACTCCTGCAACCCTTTCTCTTGGTGCTAGGTGAACGAACTTCTCTCCACATGCTCATTTCTGAGAGATAAGTGTGTGTGAAAGCCGTCCTTCACCTATTATGATGGGAACACAAAGTTTCTATTCAGAAGCAAACTCCACTCCATACATATATAGGGGGAGGTATTAGATCCAACTCGGTTTTACAGTGAAATCTGCAGGAACTTCAAACCGGCACTAGGAAACTGACTGAGAAACTAGAGTAAAATTTCTCCTGCAACCCGTTCCCTTGGTGCTAGATGAACGAACGTCTATCCACATGCTCAGTTCTGAGAGATAAATGTGTGTGAAGGCCGTCCTTCATCTAGCTTGTTGGGAACACAAAGTTTCTTTTCAGTTGCAAACTACACTCCATTCATATATAAGGGGAGGTACTAGCTCCAACTCGGTTTTACACTGAAATCTGCAGGAACTTCATACCGGCACTAGGAAAAAGACTGTGAAACCAGTGTAAAAGTTTCTCCTGCAACCCGTTCCCTTTGGGCTAGATGAACGAACGTCTCTCCACAAGCTTAGTTCTGAGATATAAGTGTTTGTGAAAGCCGTCCTTCACATAGCTTGTTGGGAACTCAATGCTTATTTTCAGTTGCAAACTCCACTCCATGCATATATAGGGGGTGGTACTAGATCCAACTCGGTTTTACAGTGAAAACTGCAGGATATTCAGACCGGCACTAGGTAACAGAATGAGAATCCAGAGAAAAAGTTTCTCCTGCAACCCGTTCCCTTGGTGCTAGATGAACGAACGTCTCTCCACAAGCTTATTTGTGAGAGATAAGTGTGTGTGAAAGCCGTCCTTCACCTTGGTTGTTGGGAACACAAAGTTTCTTTTCAGTTGCAAACTCCAATCCATACATATATAAGGGGAGGTATTCGATCCAACTCAATTTTACAGTGAAAACTGCAGGAACTTGAAACCGGCACTAGGAAACTGACTGAGAAACTAGAGTAAAATTTCTCCTGCAACACGTTCCCTTGGTGCTAGATGAACGAACGTCTCTCCACAAGCTTAGTTCTGAGAGGTAATTGTGTGTGAAAGCCGTCCTTCACCTAGCTTGTTGGGAACACAAAGTTCCTTTTCAGTTGCAAACTCCACTCCATAAGTATATATGGGGAGGTACTAGCTCCAACTCGCTTTTATGGTGAAAACTGCAGGAATATCAAACCGGCACTAGGAAAAAGACTGAGAACCCTGAGTAAAAGTTTCTCCTGCAACCCGTTCCCTTGGTGCTAAGTGAACGAACGTCTCTCCACATAATTAGTTCTGAGAGATAAGTGTGTGTGAAAGGCGTAATTCACCTAGCTTGTTGGGATCACAAAGTTTCTTTTCAGTTGCAAAATTCACTCCATATATATATATGGTGAGATACTAGCTGCAACTCGGTTTTACTGTGAAAACTGCAGTAATATCAAACCGGCACTAGGAAACAGACTGAGAAACCAGAGTAAAAGTTACTCCTGCAACCCTTTCTCTTGGTGCTAGGTGAACGAACTTCTCTCCACATGCTCATTTCTGAGAGATAAGTGTGTGTGAAAGCCGTCCTTCACCTATTATGATGGGAACACAAAGTTTCTATTCAGAAGCAAACTCCACTCCATACATATATTGGGGGAGGTATTAGATCCAACTCGGTTTTACAGTGAAATCTGCAGGAACTTCAAACCGGCACTAGGAAACTGACTGAGAAACTAGAGTAAAATTTCTCCTGCAACCCGTTCCCTTGGTGCTAGATGAACGAACGTCTCTCCACATGCTCAGTTCTGAGAGGGAATTGTGTGTGAAAGCCGTCCTTCATATAGCTTGTTGGGAACACAATGCTTAATTTCAGTTGCAAACTCCACTCCATGCATATATAGGGGGTGGTACTAGATCCAACTCGGTTTTACAGTGAAAACTGCAGGAAATTCAGACCGGCACTAGGTAACAGAATGAGAATCCAGAGAAAAAGTTTCTCCTGCAACCCGTTCCCTTAGTGCTAGATGAACGAACGTCTCTCCACAAGCTTATTTGTGAGAGATAAGTGTGTGTGAAAGCCGTCCTTCACCTTGGTTGTTGGGAACACAAAGTTTCTTTTCAGTTGCAAACTCCAATCCATACATATATAAGGGGAGGTATTAGATCCAACTCAATTTTACAGTGAAAACTGCAGGAACTTCAAACCGGCACTAGGAAACTGACTGAGAAACTAGAGTAAAATTTCTCCTGCAACACGTTCCCTTGGTGCTAGATGAACGAACGTCTCTCCACAAGCTTAGTTCTGAGAGGTAATTGTGTGTGAAAGCCGTCCTTCACCTAGCTTGTTGGGAACACAAAGTTCCTTTTCAGTTGCAAACTCCACTCCATAAGTATATATGGGGAGGTACTAGCTCCAACTCGCTTTTATGGTGAAAACTGCAGGAATATCAAACCGGCACTAGGAAAAAGACTGAGAACCCTGAGTAAAAGTTTCTCCTGCAACCCGTTCCCTTGGTGCTAAGTGAACGAACGTCTCTCCACATAATTAGTTCTGAGAGATAAGTGTGTGTGAAAGGCGTAATTCACCTAGCTTGTTGGGATCACAAAGTTTCTTTTCAGTTGCAAAATTCACTCCATATATATATATGGTGAGATACTAGCTGCAACTCGGTTTTACTGTGAAAACTGCAGTAATATCAAACCGGCACTAGGAAACAGACTGAGAAACCAGAGTAAAAGTTACTCCTGCAACCCTTTCTCTTGGTGCTAGGTGAACGAACTTCTCTCCACATGCTCATTTCTGAGAGATAAGTGTGTGTGAAAGCCGTCCTTCACCTATTATGATGGGAACACAAAGTTTCTATTCAGAAGCAAACTCCACTCCATACATATATAGGGGGAGGTATTAGATCCAACTCGGTTTTACAGTGAAATCTGCAGGAACTTCAAACCGGCACTAGGAAACTGACTGAGAAACTAGAGTAAAATTTCTCCTGCAACCCGTTCCCTTGGTGCTAGATGAACGAACGTCTATCCACATGCTCAGTTCTGAGAGATAAATGTGTGTGAAGGCCGTCCTTCATCTAGCTTGTTGGGAACACAAAGTTTCTTTTCAGTTGCAAACTACACTCCATTCATATATAAGGGGAGGTACTAGCTCCAACTCGGTTTTACACTGAAATCTGCAGGAACTTCATACCGGCACTAGGAAAAAGACTGTGAAACCAGTGTAAAAGTTTCTCCTGCAACCCGTTCCCTTTGGGCTAGATGAACGAACGTCTCTCCACAAGCTTAGTTCTGAGATATAAGTGTTTGTGAAAGCCGTCCTTCACATAGCTTGTTGGGAACACAATGCTTATTTTCAGTTGCAAACTCCACTTCATGCATATATATGGGGAGGTACTAGCTAAAACTCGGTTTTACAGTGAAAACTGCAGGAAATTCAAACCGGAACTAGGAAACTGACTGAGAAACTAGAGTAAAATTTCTCCTGCAACCCGTTCCCTTGGTGCTAGATGAACGAACGTCTCTCCACATGCTCAGTTCTGAGAGATAAGTGTGTGTGAAAGTCGTCCTTCACCTTGCTTGTTGGGAACACAAAGTTTCTTTTCAGTTGCAAATTCCACTCTATACATATATATGGGGAGGTACTAGATCCAACACGGTTTTACGGTGAAAACTGCAGGAACATCAAACCGGTACTAGGAAACAGACTGAGAAAGCAGAGAAAAGTTTCTCCTGCCACCCGTTCCCGTGGTGCTAGGTGAACGAACGTCTTTCCACGTACTCAGTTCTGAGAGATAAGTGTGTGTGAAAGCCGTCCATCACCTAGCTTGTTGGGAACACAAAGTTTCTTTTCAGTTGCAAACCTCACACCATACATATATATGGGGAGGTACTAGCTCCAACTCGGTTTTACAGTGAAACTGCAGGAAATTCAAACCGCCACTAGGAAACAGACTGAGATACTAGAGTAAAAGTTTTTCCTGCAACCCGTTCCCTTTGTGCTTGATGAACGAACGTCTCTCCACATGCTCAGTTCTGAGAGGGAATTGTGTGTGAAAGCCGTCCTTCATATAGTTTGTTGGGAACACAATGCTTAATTTCAGTTGCAAACTCCACTCCATGCATATATAGGGGGTGGCACTAGATCCAACTCGGTTTTACAGTGAAAACTGCAGGAAATTCAGACCGGCACTAGGTAACAGACTGAGAATCCAGAGAAAAAGTTTCTCCTGCAACCCGTTCCTTTGGTGCTAGGTGAACGAACGTCTCTCCACAAGCTTATTTGTGAGAGATAAGTGTGTGTGAAAGCCGTCCTTCACCTTGCTTGTTGGGAACACAAAGTTTCTTTTCAGTTGCAAACTCCACTCCATACATATATAAGGGGAGGTATTAGATCCAACTCAATTTTACAGTGAAAACTGCAGGAACTTCAAACCGGCACTAGGAAACTGACTGAGAAACTAGAGTAAAATTTCTCCTGCAACACGTTCCCTTGGTGCTAGATGAACGAACGTCTCTCCACAAGCTTAGTTCTGAGAGGTAATTGTGTGTGAAAGCCGTCCTTCACCTAGCTTGTTGGGAACACAAAGTTCCTTTTCAGTTGCAAACTCCACTCCATAAATATATATGGGGAGGTACTAGCTCCAACTCGCTTTTATGGTGAAAACTGCAGGAATATCAAACCGGCACTAGGGAAAAGACTGAGAACCCTGAGTAAAAGTTTCTCCTGCAACCCGTTCCCTTGGTGCTAGGTGAAAGAACGTCTCTCCACATAATTAGTTCTGAGAGATAAGTGTGTGTGAAAGGCGTAATTCACCTAGCTTGTTGGGATCACAAAGATTCTTTTCAGTTGCAAAATTCACTCCATAAATATATATGGTGAGATACTAGCTGCAACTCGGTTTTACTGTGAAAACTGCAGTAATATCAAACCGGCACTAGGAAACAGACTGAGAAACCAGAGTAAAAGTTACTCCTGCAACCCTTTCTCTTGGTGCTAGGTGAACGAACTTCTCTCCACATGCTCATTTCTGAGAGATAAGTGTGTGTGAAAGCCGTCCTTCACCTATTATGATGGGAACACAAAGTTTCTATTCAGATGCAAACTCCAGTCCATACATATATAGGGGGAGGTATTAGATCCAACTCGGTTTTACAGTGAAATCTGCAGGAACTTCAAACCGGCACTAGGAAACTGACTGAGAAACTAGAGTAAAATTTCTCCTGCAACCCGTTCCCTTGGTGCTAGATGAACGAACGTCTCTCCACAAGCTTAGTTCTGAGATATAAGTGTTTGTGAAAGCCGTCCTTCACATAGCTTGTTGGGAACACAATGCTTATTTTCAGTTGCAAACTCCACTTCATGCATATATATGGGGAGGTACTAGCTAAAACTCGGTTTTACAGTGAAAACTGCAGGAAATTCAAACCGGAACTAGGAAACACACTGAGAAACCACAGTAAAAGTTTCTCTTGCAAAGAGTTCCCTTGGTGCTAGGTGAACGAATGTCTCTCCACATGCTCAGTTCTGAGAGATAAGTGTGTGTGAAAGCCGTCCTTCACATTGCTTGTTGGGAACACAAAGTTTCTTTTCAGTTGCAAATTCCACTCTATACATATATATGGGGAGGTACTAGATCCAACACGGTTTTACGGTGAAAACTGCAGGAACATCAAACCGGTACTAGGAAACAGACTGAGAAACCAGAGAAAAGTTTCTCCTGCCACCCGTTCCCGTGGTGCTAGGTGAACGAACGTCTTTCCACGTACTCAGTTCTGAGAGATAAGTGTGTGTGAAAGCCGTCCATCACCTAGATTGTTGGGAACACAAAGTTTCTTTTCAGTTGCAAACCCCACACCGTACATATATATGGGGAGGTACTAGCTCCAACTCGGTTTTACAGTGAAAACTGCAGGAAATTCAAACCGCCACTAGGAAACAGACTGAGATACTAGAGTAAAAGTTTTTCCTGCAACCCGTTCCCTTTGTGCTTGATGAACGAACGTCTCTGAACATGCTCAGTTCTGAGAGGGAATTGTGTGTGAAAGCCGTCCTTCATATAGCTTGTTGGGAACACAATGCTTATTTTCAGTTGCAAACTCCACTCCATGCATATATAGGGGGTGGTACTAGAACCAACTCGGTTTTACAGTGAAAACTGCAGGAAATTCAAACCGGCACTAGGTAACAGACTGAGTATCCAGAGAAAAAGTTTCCCCTGCAACCCGTTCCCTTGGTGCTAGATGAACGAACGTCTCTCCACATGCTCAGTTCTCAGAGATAAGTGTGTTTGGAATCCGTATTTAACCTAGCTTGTTGGGAACACAAAGTTTCTTTTCAAATGCAAACTCCAATCCATACATATATATGGGGAGGTACAAGCTCCAACTCGATTGTACAGTGAAAACTGCAGGAACTTCAAACCGCCTCTAGGAAAAAGACTGAGAAACCGGAGAAAAAGTTCCTCCTGCATCCCGTTCCCTTGGTGCTAGGTGAACGAACGTCTATCCACATGCTCAGTTCTGAGAGAAATGTGTGTGTGAAAGCCGTCCTTCAGCTAGCTTGTTGGGAACACAAAGTTTCTTTTCAATTGCAAACTCCACTCCATACATATATATGGGGAGGTACTAGCTCCAACTCGGTTTTCCAGTGAAAACTGCAAGAAATTCAAACCGGTACTAGGAAACAGACTGATAACCAGAGTAAAAGTTTCTCCTGCAACCCGTTCCCTTGGTGCTAGTGAACGAACGTCTCTCCACAAAATCAGTTCTGAGAGATAAGTGTGTGTGAAAGCCGTCCTTCACCTAGCTTGTTCAGAACACAAACTTTCTTTTAAATTGCAAACTCCATTCCATACATATATATGCGGAGGAACTAGCTCCAACTCGGTTTTACATTGAAAACTGCAGGAACTTTAAACCGGCACTAGGAAACAGACTGAGAAATCAGAGTAAATGTTTCTCCAGCAACCCGTTACCTTGGTGCTAGATGAACGAACGTATCTCCACAAGCTTAGTTGTGAGAGATAAGTGTGTGTGAAAGCCTTCCATCACCTTGCTTGTTGGGAACACAAAGTTTCTTTTCAGTTGCAAATTCCATTCCATACATATATATGGGGAGGTACTAGCTCCAACACAGTTTTACTGTGAAAACTGCAGGAACATCAAACCGGTACTAGGAAACAGACTGAGAAACCAGAGAAAAGTTTCACCTGCCACCCGTTCCCTTGGTGCTAGGTGAATGAAACTCTCTCCACATGCTCAGTTCTGAGAGATATGTGTGTGTTAAAGCCGTACTTCACCTAGCTTGTTGGGAACACAAAGTTCTTTTTCAGTTGCAAATTCCACTCCATAAATATATATGGGGAGGTACTAGCTCCAACTCGATTTTATGGTGAAAACTGCAGGAACTTAAATCCGGCACTAGGAAACAGACTGAGGATCCAGAGTAAAAGTTTCTCCTGCAACCCATTCCCTTGGTGCTAGATGAACGAACTTCTCTCCACATGCTCCGTTCTGAGAGATAATTGTGTCTGAAAGCCGTCCTTCACCTAGCTTGTTGGGAACACAATGCTTATTTTCAGTTGCAAACTCCAATCCATGCATTTATAGGGTGAGGTATTAGATCCAACTCGGTTTTACAGGGAAAACTGCAGGAACTTCAAGCCGGCACTAGGAAACAGAATGAGAAACCAGATTAAAAGTTTCTCCTTCAACCCGTTCCCTTGGTGCTAGTTGAACGAACGTCTCTCCACATGCTCAGTTCTGATAGATAAGTGTGTGTGAAAGCTGTCCTTCACCTAGCTTGTTGGGAACACAAAAATTCTTTTAAGTTGCAAACTCCACTCCATACATATATATGGGAAGGTACTAGCTCCAAGTCGGTTTTACAGTGAAAACTGCAGGAACATCAAACCGGCTCTAGGAAACAGAATGAGAACCCAGAGAAAAAGTTTCTCCTGCAACCCGTTCCCTTGGTGCTAGGTGAACGAACGTCTCTCCACATGCTCAGTTCTGAGAGATAATTGTGTGTGAAAGCCGTCCTTAACCTAGAATGTTGGGAACACTAAGTTTCTTTTCAGTTGAAAACCCACTCCATACATATATATAGGTAGGTACTAGCACAAACTCGGTTTTCCAATGAAAACTGCAGGAACTTCAAACCGGCACTAGGAAACAGACTGAGAAACCAGAGTAAAAGATTCTCCTGCAACCCGTTCCATTGTTGCTATGTGAATGAAAGTCTCTCCACATGCTCAGTTCTGAGAGATATGTGTGTGTGAAAGCCGTACTTCACCTAGCTTGTTGGGAAAATAAAGTATATTTTCAGTTGTAAACCCCATTCGATAAATATATATGGGGAGGTACTAGCTCGAACTCGGTTTTACAGTGAAAACTGCAGGAAATTCAAACCGGCACTAGGAAACAGACTGAGAAACCAGAGTAAAAGTTTCTCCTGCAACCCGTTCCCTTGGTACTAGATAAACGAACGTCTCTCCACATGCTCATTTCTGAGAAATAAGCGTGTGTGAAAGACGTCCTTCACCTAGCTTGTTGGGAACACAATGCTTATTTTCAGTTGCAATCTCCACTCCATGCATATATAGGGGGAGGTACTTGATCCAACTCGGTTTTACAGAGAAAACTGCTGGAAATTTAAAACGGCACTAGGAAACAGACAGAGAAACCAGAGTAAAAGTTTACCCTGCAACCCGTTCCCTTGGTGCTAGTTGAACGAACTTCTCTCCACATGCTCAGTTCTGAGAGATATATGTGTGAAAACCGTCTTTCACATATCTTGTTGGGAACACAAATTTTCTATTCAGTTGCCAACTCCACTCCATACATATATATGGGGAGGTACTAGCTACAAATCTGTTTTACAGTGAAAACTGCAGGAACTTCAAACCGGCACTAGGAAACAGACTGAGAAACCAGAGTAAATTTACTCCTGCAACTCATCCCCTTGGTGGTAGATGAACGAACGTCTATCCACAAGCTTAGTTCTGAGAGATAAGTGTGTGTGAAAGCCGTCCTTCACCTAGAATGTTTGGAACACAATGTTTCTTTTCAGTTGCAATCTCCACTCCATACATATATATGGGTAAGTACTAGCACCAACTCGGTTTTCCAGTGAAAACTGCAGGAACTTCAAACCGGCTCTAGGAAACAGAATGAGAACCCAGAGTAAAAGTTTCTCCTGCAACCCGTTCCCTTGGTTCTAGGTCAACGAACGTCTCTCCACATGCTCAGTTCTGAGAGATAAGTGTGTGTGAAAGCCGTTCTTCACCTAGAATGTTGGGAACCCAAAGTTTCTTTTCAGTTGCAAACTACACTCCATTCATATATAAGGGGAGGTACTAGCTCCAACTCGGTTTTACACTGAAATCTGCAGGAACTTCATACCGGCACTAGGAAAAAGACTGTGAAACCAGTGTAAAAGTTTCTCCTGCAACCCGTTCCCTTGGTGCTAGATGAACGAACGTCTCTCCACAAGCTTAGTTCTGAGATATAAGTGTTTGTGAAAGCCGTCCTTCACATAGCTTGTTGGGAACACAATGCTTATTTTCAGTTGCAAACTCCACTTCATGCATATATATGGGGAGGTACTAGCTAAAACTCGGTTTTACAGTGAAAACTGCAGGAAATTCAAACCGGAACTAGGAAACACACTGAGAAACCAGAGTAAAAGTTTCACTTGCAAAGAGTTCCCTTGGTGCTAGGTGAACGAATGTCTCTCCACATGCTCAGTTCTGAGAGATAAGTGTGTGTGAAAGCCGTCCTTCACCTTGCTTGTTGGGAACACAAAGTTTCTTTTCAGTTGCAAATTCCACTCTATACATATATATGGGGAGGTACTAGATCCAACACGGTTTTACGGTGAAAACTGCAGGAACATCAATCCGGTACTAGGAAACAGACTGAGAAACCAGAGAAAAGTTTCTCCTGCCACCCGTTCCCGTGGTGCTAGGTGAACGAACGTCTTTCCACGTACTCAGTTCTGAGAGATAAGTGTGTGTGAAAGCCGTCCATCACCTAGCTTGTTGGGAACACAAAGTTTCTTTTCAGTTGCAAACCCCACACCATACATATATATGGGGAGGTACTAGCTCCAACTCGGTTTTACAGTGAAAACTGCAGGAAATTCAAACCGCCACTAGGAAACAGACTGAGATACTAGAGTAAAAGTTTTTCCTGCAACCCGTTCCCTTTGTGCTTGATGAACGAACGTCTCTCCACATGCTCAGTTCTGAGAGGGAATTGTGTGTGAAAGCCGTCCTTCATATAGCTTGTTGGGAACACAATGCTTAATTTCAGTTGCAAACTCCACTCCATGCATATATAGGGGGTGGTACTAGATCCAACTCGGTTTTACAGTGAAAACTGCAGGATATTCAGACCGGCACTAGGTAACAGAATGAGAATCCAGAGAAAAAGTTTCTCCTGCAACCCGTTCCCTTGGTGCTAGATGAACGAACGTCTCTCCACAAGCTTATTTGTGAGAGATAAGTGTGTGTGAAAGCCGTCCTTCACCTTGGTTGTTGGGAACACAAAGTTTCTTTTCAGTTGCAAACTCCAATCCATACATATATAAGGGGAGGTATTAGATCCAACTCAATTTTACAGTGAAAACTGCAGGAACTTCAAACCGGCACTAGGAAACTGACTGAGAAACTAGAGTAAAATTTCTCCTGCAACACGTTCCCTTGGTGCTAGATGAACGAACGTCTCTCCACAAGCTTAGTTCTGAGAGGTAATTGTGTGTGAAAGCCGTCCTTCACCTAGCTTGTTGGGAACACAAAGTTCCTTTTCAGTTGCAAACTCCACTCCATAAGTATATATGGGGAGGTACTAGCTCCAACTCGCTTTTATGGTGAAAACTGCAGGAATATCAAACCGGCACTAGGAAAAAGACTGAGAACCCTGAGTAAAAGTTTCTCCTGCAACCCGTTCCCTTGGTGCTAAGTGAACGAACGTCTCTCCACATAATTAGTTCTGAGAGATAAGTGTGTGTGAAAGGCGTAATTCACCTAGCTTGTTGGGATCACAAAGTTTCTTTTCAGTTGCAAAATTCACTCCATATATATATATGGTGAGATACTAGCTGCAACTCGGTTTTACTGTGAAAACTGCAGTAATATCAAACCGGCACTAGGAAACAGACTGAGAAACCAGAGTAAAAGTTACTCCTGCAACCCTTTCTCTTGGTGCTAGGTGAACGAACTTCTCTCCACATGCTCATTTCTGAGAGATAAGTGTGTGTGAAAGCCGTCCTTCACCTATTATGATGGGAACACAAAGTTTCTATTCAGAAGCAAACTCCACTCCATACATATATTGGGGGAGGTATTAGATCCAACTCGGTTTTACAGTGAAATCTGCAGGAACTTCAAACCGGCACTAGGAAACTGACTGAGAAACTAGAGTAAAATTTCTCCTGCAACCCGTTCCCTTGGTGCTAGATGAACGAACGTCTCTCCACATGCTCAGTTCTGAGAGGGAATTGTGTGTGAAAGCCGTCCTTCATATAGCTTGTTGGGAACACAATGCTTAATTTCAGTTGCAAACTCCACTCCATGCATATATAGGGGGTGGTACTAGATCCAACTCGGTTTTACAGTGAAAACTGCAGGAAATTCAGACCGGCACTAGGTAACAGAATGAGAATCCAGAGAAAAAGTTTCTCCTGCAACCCGTTCCCTTAGTGCTAGATGAACGAACGTCTCTCCACAAGCTTATTTGTGAGAGATAAGTGTGTGTGAAAGCCGTCCTTCACCTTGGTTGTTGGGAACACAAAGTTTCTTTTCAGTTGCAAACTCCAATCCATACATATATAAGGGGAGGTATTAGATCCAACTCAATTTTACAGTGAAAACTGCAGGAACTTCAAACCGGCACTAGGAAACTGACTGAGAAACTAGAGTAAAATTTCTCCTGCAACACGTTCCCTTGGTGCTAGATGAACGAACGTCTCTCCACAAGCTTAGTTCTGAGAGGTAATTGTGTGTGAAAGCCGTCCTTCACCTAGCTTGTTGGGAACACAAAGTTCCTTTTCAGTTGCAAACTCCACTCCATAAGTATATATGGGGAGGTACTAGCTCCAACTCGCTTTTATGGTGAAAACTGCAGGAATATCAAACCGGCACTAGGAAAAAGACTGAGAACCCTGAGTAAAAGTTTCTCCTGCAACCCGTTCCCTTGGTGCTAAGTGAACGAACGTCTCTCCACATAATTAGTTCTGAGAGATAAGTGTGTGTGAAAGGCGTAATTCACCTAGCTTGTTGGGATCACAAAGTTTCTTTTCAGTTGCAAAATTCACTCCATATATATATATGGTGAGATACTAGCTGCAACTCGGTTTTACTGTGAAAACTGCAGTAATATCAAACCGGCACTAGGAAACAGACTGAGAAACCAGAGTAAAAGTTACTCCTGCAACCCTTTCTCTTGGTGCTAGGTGAACGAACTTCTCTCCACATGCTCAGTTCTGAGAGATATATGTGTGAAAACCGTCTTTCACATATCTTGTTGGGAACACAAATTTTCTATTCAGTTGCCAACTCCACTCCATACATATATATGGGGAGGTACTAGCTACAAATCTGTTTTACAGTGAAAACTGCAGGAACTTCAAACCGGCACTAGGAAACAGACTGAGAAACCAGAGTAAATTTACTCCTGCAACTCATCCCCTTGGTGGTAGATGAACGAACGTCTATCCACAAGCTTAGTTCTGAGAGATAAGTGTGTGTGAAAGCCGTCCTTCACCTAGAATGTTTGGAACACAATGTTTCTTTTCAGTTGCAATCTCCACTCCATACATATATATGGGTAAGTACTAGCACCAACTCGGTTTTCCAGTGAAAACTGCAGGAACTTCAAACCGGCTCTAGGAAACAGAATGAGAACCCAGAGTAAAAGTTTCTCCTGCAACCCGTTCCCTTGGTTCTAGGTCAACGAACGTCTCTCCACATGCTCAGTTCTGAGAGATAAGTGTGTGTGAAAGCCGTTCTTCACCTAGAATGTTGGGAACCCAAAGTTTCTTTTCAGTTGCAAACTACACTCCATTCATATATAAGGGGAGGTACTAGCTCCAACTCGGTTTTACACTGAAATCTGCAGGAACTTCATACCGGCACTAGGAAAAAGACTGTGAAACCAGTGTAAAAGTTTCTCCTGCAACCCGTTCCCTTGGTGCTAGATGAACGAACGTCTCTCCACAAGCTTAGTTCTGAGATATAAGTGTTTGTGAAAGCCGTCCTTCACATAGCTTGTTGGGAACACAATGCTTATTTTCAGTTGCAAACTCCACTTCATGCATATATATGGGGAGGTACTAGCTAAAACTCGGTTTTACAGTGAAAACTGCAGGAAATTCAAACCGGAACTAGGAAACACACTGAGAAACCAGAGTAAAAGTTTCACTTGCAAAGAGTTCCCTTGGTGCTAGGTGAACGAATGTCTCTCCACATGCTCAGTTCTGAGAGATAAATGTGTGTGAAAGCCGTCCTTCACCTTGCTTGTTGGGAACACAAAGTTTCTTTTCAGTTGCAAATTCCACTCTATACATATATATGGGGAGGTACTAGATCCAACACGGTTTTACGGTGAAAACTGCAGGAACATCAAACCGGTACTAGGAAACAGACTGAGAAACCAGAGAAAAGTTTCTCCTGCCACCCGTTCCCGTGGTGCTAGGTGAACGAACGTCTTTCCACGTACTCAGTTCTGAGAGATAAGTGTGTGTGAAAGCCGTCCATCACCTAGCTTGTTGGGAACACAAAGTTTCTTTTCAGTTGCAAACCCCACACCATACATATATATGGGGAGGTACTAGCTCCAACTCGGTTTTACAGTGAAAACTGCAGGAAATTCAAACCGCCACTAGGAAACAGACTGAGATACTAGAGTAAAAGTTTTTCCTGCAACCCGTTCCCTTTGTGCTTGATGAACGAACGTCTCTCCACAAGCTTATTTGTGAGAGATAAGTGTGTGTGAAAGCCGTCCTTCACCTTGCTTGTTGGGAACACAAAGTTTCTTTTCAGTTGCAAACTCCAATCCATACATATATAAGGGGAGGTATTCGATCCAACTCAATTTTACAGTGAAAACTGCAGGAACTTGAAACCGGCACTAGGAAACTGACTGAGAAACTAGAGTAAAATTTCTCCTGCAACACGTTCCCTTGGTGCTAGATGAACGAACGTCTCTCCACAAGCTTAGTTCTGAGAGGTAATTGTGTGTGAAAGCCGTCCTTCACCTAGCTTGTTGGGAACACAAAGTTCCTTTTCAGTTGCAAACTCCACTCCATAAGTATATATGGGGAGGTACTAGCTCCAACTCGCTTTTATGGTGAAAACTGCAGGAATATCAAACCGGCACTAGGAAAAAGACTGAGAACCCTGAGTAAAAGTTTCTCCTGCAACCCGTTCCCTTGGTGCTAAGTGAACGAACGTCTCTCCACATAATTAGTTCTGAGAGATAAGTGTGTGTGAAAGGCGTAATTCACCTAGCTTGTTGGGATCACAAAGTTTCTTTTCAGTTGCAAAATTCACTCCATATATATATATGGTGAGATACTAGCTGCAACTCGGTTTTACTGTGAAAACTGCAGTAATATCAAACCGGCACTAGGAAACAGACTGAGAAACCAGAGTAAAAGTTACTCCTGCAACCCTTTCTCTTGGTGCTAGGTGAACGAACTTCTCTCCACATGCTCATTTCTGAGAGATAAGTGTGTGTGAAAGCCGTCCTTCACCTATTATGATGGGAACACAAAGTTTCTATTCAGAAGCAAACTCCACTCCATACATATATTGGGGGAGGTATTAGATCCAACTCGGTTTTACAGTGAAATCTGCAGGAACTTCAAAC
This sequence comes from Camelus bactrianus, assembly GCF_048773025.1. Taxonomy (NCBI): domain Eukaryota; kingdom Metazoa; phylum Chordata; class Mammalia; order Artiodactyla; family Camelidae; genus Camelus; species Camelus bactrianus. The sequence goes on from NC_133546.1 coordinate 92,672,952, forward strand.
CGGCACTAGGAAACTGACTGAGAAACTAGAGTAAAATTTCTCCTGCAACCCGTTCCCTTGGTGCTAGATGAACGAACGTCTCTCCACATGCTCAGTTCTGAGAGGGAATTGTGTGTGAAAGCCGTCCTTCATATAGCTTGTTGGGAACACAATGCTTAATTTCAGTTGCAAACTCCACTCCATGCATATATAGGGGGTGGTACTAGATCCAACTCGGTTTTACAGTGAAAACTGCAGGAAATTCAGACCGGCACTAGGTAACAGAATGAGAATCCAGAGAAAAAGTTTCTCCTGCAACCCGTTCCCTTAGTGCTAGATGAACGAACGTCTCTCCACAAGCTTATTTGTGAGAGATAAGTGTGTGTGAAAGCCGTCCTTCACCTTGGTTGTTGGGAACACAAAGTTTCTTTTCAGTTGCAAACTCCAATCCATACATATATAAGGGGAGGTATTAGATCCAACTCAATTTTACAGTGAAAACTGCAGGAACTTCAAACCGGCACTAGGAAACTGACTGAGAAACTAGAGTAAAATTTCTCCTGCAACACGTTCCCTTGGTGCTAGATGAACGAACGTCTCTCCACAAGCTTAGTTCTGAGAGGTAATTGTGTGTGAAAGCCGTCCTTCACCTAGCTTGTTGGGAACACAAAGTTCCTTTTCAGTTGCAAACTCCACTCCATAAGTATATATGGGGAGGTACTAGCTCCAACTCGCTTTTATGGTGAAAACTGCAGGAATATCAAACCGGCACTAGGAAAAAGACTGAGAACCCTGAGTAAAAGTTTCTCCTGCAACCCGTTCCCTTGGTGCTAAGTGAACGAACGTCTCTCCACATAATTAGTTCTGAGAGATAAGTGTGTGTGAAAGGCGTAATTCACCTAGCTTGTTGGGATCACAAAGTTTCTTTTCAGTTGCAAAATTCACTCCATATATATATATGGTGAGATACTAGCTGCAACTCGGTTTTACTGTGAAAACTGCAGTAATATCAAACCGGCACTAGGAAACAGACTGAGAAACCAGAGTAAAAGTTACTCCTGCAACCCTTTCTCTTGGTGCTAGGTGAACGAACTTCTCTCCACATGCTCATTTCTGAGAGATAAGTGTGTGTGAAAGCCGTCCTTCACCTATTATGATGGGAACACAAAGTTTCTATTCAGAAGCAAACTCCACTCCATACATATATAGGGGGAGGTATTAGATCCAACTCGGTTTTACAGTGAAATCTGCAGGAACTTCAAACCGGCACTAGGAAACTGACTGAGAAACTAGAGTAAAATTTCTCCTGCAACCCGTTCCCTTGGTGCTAGATGAACGAACGTCTATCCACATGCTCAGTTCTGAGAGATAAATGTGTGTGAAGGCCGTCCTTCATCTAGCTTGTTGGGAACACAAAGTTTCTTTTCAGTTGCAAACTACACTCCATTCATATATAAGGGGAGGTACTAGCTCCAACTCGGTTTTACACTGAAATCTGCAGGAACTTCATACCGGCACTAGGAAAAAGACTGTGAAACCAGTGTAAAAGTTTCTCCTGCAACCCGTTCCCTTTGGGCTAGATGAACGAACGTCTCTCCACAAGCTTAGTTCTGAGATATAAGTGTTTGTGAAAGCCGTCCTTCACATAGCTTGTTGGGAACACAATGCTTATTTTCAGTTGCAAACTCCACTCCATGCATATATAGGGGGTGGTACTAGATCCAACTCGGTTTTACAGTGAAAACTGCAGGATATTCAGACCGGCACTAGGTAACAGAATGAGAATCCAGAGAAAAAGTTTCTCCTGCAACCCGTTCCCTTGGTGCTAGATGAACGAACGTCTCTCCACAAGCTTATTTGTGAGAGATAAGTGTGTGTGAAAGCCGTCCTTCACCTTGGTTGTTGGGAACACAAAGTTTCTTTTCAGTTGCAAACTCCAATCCATACATATATAAGGGGAGGTATTCGATCCAACTCAATTTTACAGTGAAAACTGCAGGAACTTGAAACCGGCACTAGGAAACTGACTGAGAAACTAGAGTAAAATTTCTCCTGCAACACGTTCCCTTGGTGCTAGATGAACGAACGTCTCTCCACAAGCTTAGTTCTGAGAGGTAATTGTGTGTGAAAGCCGTCCTTCACCTAGCTTGTTGGGAACACAAAGTTCCTTTTCAGTTGCAAACTCCACTCCATAAGTATATATGGGGAGGTACTAGCTCCAACTCGCTTTTATGGTGAAAACTGCAGGAATATCAAACCGGCACTAGGAAAAAGACTGAGAACCCTGAGTAAAAGTTTCTCCTGCAACCCGTTCCCTTGGTGCTAAGTGAACGAACGTCTCTCCACATAATTAGTTCTGAGAGATAAGTGTGTGTGAAAGGCGTAATTCACCTAGCTTGTTGGGATCACAAAGTTTCTTTTCAGTTGCAAAATTCACTCCATATATATATATGGTGAGATACTAGCTGCAACTCGGTTTTACTGTGAAAACTGCAGTAATATCAAACCGGCACTAGGAAACAGACTGAGAAACCAGAGTAAAAGTTACTCCTGCAACCCTTTCTCTTGGTGCTAGGTGAACGAACTTCTCTCCACATGCTCATTTCTGAGAGATAAGTGTGTGTGAAAGCCGTCCTTCACCTATTATGATGGGAACACAAAGTTTCTATTCAGAAGCAAACTCCACTCCATACATATATTGGGGGAGGTATTAGATCCAACTCGGTTTTACAGTGAAATCTGCAGGAACTTCAAACCGGCACTAGGAAACTGACTGAGAAACTAGAGTAAAATTTCTCCTGCAACCCGTTCCCTTGGTGCTAGATGAACGAACGTCTCTCCACATGCTCAGTTCTGAGAGGGAATTGTGTGTGAAAGCCGTCCTTCATATAGCTTGTTGGGAACACAATGCTTAATTTCAGTTGCAAACTCCACTCCATGCATATATAGGGGGTGGTACTAGATCCAACTCGGTTTTACAGTGAAAACTGCAGGAAATTCAGACCGGCACTAGGTAACAGAATGAGAATCCAGAGAAAAAGTTTCTCCTGCAACCCGTTCCCTTAGTGCTAGATGAACGAACGTCTCTCCACAAGCTTATTTGTGAGAGATAAGTGTGTGTGAAAGCCGTCCTTCACCTTGGTTGTTGGGAACACAAAGTTTCTTTTCAGTTGCAAACTCCAATCCATACATATATAAGGGGAGGTATTAGATCCAACTCAATTTTACAGTGAAAACTGCAGGAACTTCAAACCGGCACTAGGAAACTGACTGAGAAACTAGAGTAAAATTTCTCCTGCAACACGTTCCCTTGGTGCTAGATGAACGAACGTCTCTCCACAAGCTTAGTTCTGAGAGGTAATTGTGTGTGAAAGCCGTCCTTCACCTAGCTTGTTGGGAACACAAAGTTCCTTTTCAGTTGCAAACTCCACTCCATAAGTATATATGGGGAGGTACTAGCTCCAACTCGCTTTTATGGTGAAAACTGCAGGAATATCAAACCGGCACTAGGAAAAAGACTGAGAACCCTGAGTAAAAGTTTCTCCTGCAACCCGTTCCCTTGGTGCTAAGTGAACGAACGTCTCTCCACATAATTAGTTCTGAGAGATAAGTGTGTGTGAAAGGCGTAATTCACCTAGCTTGTTGGGATCACAAAGTTTCTTTTCAGTTGCAAAATTCACTCCATATATATATATGGTGAGATACTAGCTGCAACTCGGTTTTACTGTGAAAACTGCAGTAATATCAAACCGGCACTAGGAAACAGACTGAGAAACCAGAGTAAAAGTTACTCCTGCAACCCTTTCTCTTGGTGCTAGGTGAACGAACTTCTCTCCACATGCTCATTTCTGAGAGATAAGTGTGTGTGAAAGCCGTCCTTCACCTATTATGATGGGAACACAAAGTTTCTATTCAGAAGCAAACTCCACTCCATACATATATAGGGGGAGGTATTAGATCCAACTCGGTTTTACAGTGAAATCTGCAGGAACTTCAAACCGGCACTAGGAAACTGACTGAGAAACTAGAGTAAAATTTCTCCTGCAACCCGTTCCCTTGGTGCTAGATGAACGAACGTCTATCCACATGCTCAGTTCTGAGAGATAAATGTGTGTGAAGGCCGTCCTTCATCTAGCTTGTTGGGAACACAAAGTTTCTTTTCAGTTGCAAACTACACTCCATTCATATATAAGGGGAGGTACTAGCTCCAACTCGGTTTTACACTGAAATCTGCAGGAACTTCATACCGGCACTAGGAAAAAGACTGTGAAACCAGTGTAAAAGTTTCTCCTGCAACCCGTTCCCTTTGGGCTAGATGAACGAACGTCTCTCCACAAGCTTAGTTCTGAGATATAAGTGTTTGTGAAAGCCGTCCTTCACATAGCTTGTTGGGAACACAATGCTTATTTTCAGTTGCAAACTCCACTTCATGCATATATATGGGGAGGTACTAGCTAAAACTCGGTTTTACAGTGAAAACTGCAGGAAATTCAAACCGGAACTAGGAAACTGACTGAGAAACTAGAGTAAAATTTCTCCTGCAACCCGTTCCCTTGGTGCTAGATGAACGAACGTCTCTCCACATGCTCAGTTCTGAGAGATAAGTGTGTGTGAAAGTCGTCCTTCACCTTGCTTGTTGGGAACACAAAGTTTCTTTTCAGTTGCAAATTCCACTCTATACATATATATGGGGAGGTACTAGATCCAACACGGTTTTACGGTGAAAACTGCAGGAACATCAAACCGGTACTAGGAAACAGACTGAGAAAGCAGAGAAAAGTTTCTCCTGCCACCCGTTCCCGTGGTGCTAGGTGAACGAACGTCTTTCCACGTACTCAGTTCTGAGAGATAAGTGTGTGTGAAAGCCGTCCATCACCTAGCTTGTTGGGAACACAAAGTTTCTTTTCAGTTGCAAACCTCACACCATACATATATATGGGGAGGTACTAGCTCCAACTCGGTTTTACAGTGAAACTGCAGGAAATTCAAACCGCCACTAGGAAACAGACTGAGATACTAGAGTAAAAGTTTTTCCTGCAACCCGTTCCCTTTGTGCTTGATGAACGAACGTCTCTCCACATGCTCAGTTCTGAGAGGGAATTGTGTGTGAAAGCCGTCCTTCATATAGTTTGTTGGGAACACAATGCTTAATTTCAGTTGCAAACTCCACTCCATGCATATATAGGGGGTGGCACTAGATCCAACTCGGTTTTACAGTGAAAACTGCAGGAAATTCAGACCGGCACTAGGTAACAGACTGAGAATCCAGAGAAAAAGTTTCTCCTGCAACCCGTTCCCTTGGTGCTAGGTGAACGAACGTCTCTCCACAAGCTTATTTGTGAGAGATAAGTGTGTGTGAAAGCCGTCCTTCACCTTGCTTGTTGGGAACACAAAGTTTCTTTTCAGTTGCAAACTCCACTCCATACATATATAAGGGGAGGTATTAGATCCAACTCAATTTTACAGTGAAAACTGCAGGAACTTCAAACCGGCACTAGGAAACTGACTGAGAAACTAGAGTAAAATTTCTCCTGCAACACGTTCCCTTGGTGCTAGATGAACGAACGTCTCTCCACAAGCTTAGTTCTGAGAGGTAATTGTGTGTGAAAGCCGTCCTTCACCTAGCTTGTTGGGAACACAAAGTTCCTTTTCAGTTGCAAACTCCACTCCATAAATATATATGGGGAGGTACTAGCTCCAACTCGCTTTTATGGTGAAAACTGCAGGAATATCAAACCGGCACTAGGGAAAAGACTGAGAACCCTGAGTAAAAGTTTCTCCTGCAACCCGTTCCCTTGGTGCTAGGTGAAAGAACGTCTCTCCACATAATTAGTTCTGAGAGATAAGTGTGTGTGAAAGGCGTAATTCACCTAGCTTGTTGGGATCACAAAGATTCTTTTCAGTTGCAAAATTCACTCCATAAATATATATGGTGAGATACTAGCTGCAACTCGGTTTTACTGTGAAAACTGCAGTAATATCAAACCGGCACTAGGAAACAGACTGAGAAACCAGAGTAAAAGTTACTCCTGCAACCCTTTCTCTTGGTGCTAGGTGAACGAACTTCTCTCCACATGCTCATTTCTGAGAGATAAGTGTGTGTGAAAGCCGTCCTTCACCTATTATGATGGGAACACAAAGTTTCTATTCAGATGCAAACTCCAGTCCATACATATATAGGGGGAGGTATTAGATCCAACTCGGTTTTACAGTGAAATCTGCAGGAACTTCAAACCGGCACTAGGAAACTGACTGAGAAACTAGAGTAAAATTTCTCCTGCAACCCGTTCCCTTGGTGCTAGATGAACGAACGTCTCTCCACAAGCTTAGTTCTGAGATATAAGTGTTTGTGAAAGCCGTCCTTCACATAGCTTGTTGGGAACACAATGCTTATTTTCAGTTGCAAACTCCACTTCATGCATATATATGGGGAGGTACTAGCTAAAACTCGGTTTTACAGTGAAAACTGCAGGAAATTCAAACCGGAACTAGGAAACACACTGAGAAACCACAGTAAAAGTTTCTCTTGCAAAGAGTTCCCTTGGTGCTAGGTGAACGAATGTCTCTCCACATGCTCAGTTCTGAGAGATAAGTGTGTGTGAAAGCCGTCCTTCACATTGCTTGTTGGGAACACAAAGTTTCTTTTCAGTTGCAAATTCCACTCTATACATATATATGGGGAGGTACTAGATCCAACACGGTTTTACGGTGAAAACTGCAGGAACATCAAACCGGTACTAGGAAACAGACTGAGAAACCAGAGAAAAGTTTCTCCTGCCACCCGTTCCCGTGGTGCTAGGTGAACGAACGTCTTTCCACGTACTCAGTTCTGAGAGATAAGTGTGTGTGAAAGCCGTCCATCACCTAGCTTGTTGGGAACACAAAGTTTCTTTTCAGTTGCAAACCCCACACCGTACATATATATGGGGAGGTACTAGCTCCAACTCGGTTTTACAGTGAAAACTGCAGGAAATTCAAACCGCCACTAGGAAACAGACTGAGATACTAGAGTAAAAGTTTTTCCTGCAACCCGTTCCCTTTGTGCTTGATGAACGAACGTCTCTGAACATGCTCAGTTCTGAGAGGGAATTGTGTGTGAAAGCCGTCCTTCATATAGCTTGTTGGGAACACAATGCTTATTTTCAGTTGCAAACTCCACTCCATGCATATATAGGGGGTGGTACTAGAACCAACTCGGTTTTACAGTGAAAACTGCAGGAAATTCAAACCGGCACTAGGTAACAGACTGAGAATCCAGAGAAAAAGTTTCCCCTGCAACCCGTTCCCTTGGTGCTAGATGAACGAACGTCTCTCCACATGCTCAGTTCTCAGAGATAAGTGTGTTTGGAATCCGTATTTAACCTAGCTTGTTGGGAACACAAAGTTTCTTTTCAAATGCAAACTCCAATCCATACATATATATGGGGAGGTACAAGCTCCAACTCGATTGTACAGTGAAAACTGCAGGAACTTCAAACCGCCTCTAGGAAAAAGACTGAGAAACCGGAGAAAAAGTTCCTCCTGCATCCCGTTCCCTTGGTGCTAGGTGAACGAACGTCTATCCACATGCTCAGTTCTGAGAGAAATGTGTGTGTGAAAGCCGTCCTTCAGCTAGCTTGTTGGGAACACAAAGTTTCTTTTCAATTGCAAACTCCACTCCATACATATATATGGGGAGGTACTAGCTCCAACTCGGTTTTCCAGTGAAAACTGCAAGAAATTCAAACCGGTACTAGGAAACAGACTGATAACCAGAGTAAAAGTTTCTCCTGCAACCCGTTCCCTTGGTGCTAGTGAACGAACGTCTCTCCACAAAATCAGTTCTGAGAGATAAGTGTGTGTGAAAGCCGTCCTTCACCTAGCTTGTTCAGAACACAAACTTTCTTTTAAATTGCAAACTCCATTCCATACATATATATGCGGAGGAACTAGCTCCAACTCGGTTTTACATTGAAAACTGCAGGAACTTTAAACCGGCACTAGGAAACAGACTGAGAAATCAGAGTAAATGTTTCTCCAGCAACCCGTTACCTTGGTGCTAGATGAACGAACGTATCTCCACAAGCTTAGTTGTGAGAGATAAGTGTGTGTGAAAGCCTTCCATCACCTTGCTTGTTGGGAACACAAAGTTTCTTTTCAGTTGCAAATTCCATTCCATACATATATATGGGGAGGTACTAGCTCCAACACAGTTTTACTGTGAAAACTGCAGGAACATCAAACCGGTACTAGGAAACAGACTGAGAAACCAGAGAAAAGTTTCACCTGCCACCCGTTCCCTTGGTGCTAGGTGAATGAAACTCTCTCCACATGCTCAGTTCTGAGAGATATGTGTGTGTTAAAGCCGTACTTCACCTAGCTTGTTGGGAACACAAAGTTCCTTTTCAGTTGCAAATTCCACTCCATAAATATATATGGGGAGGTACTAGCTCCAACTCGATTTTATGGTGAAAACTGCAGGAATATCAAACCGGCACTAGGAAACAGACTGGGAACCATGAGTAAAACTTTCTCCTGCAACCCGTTCCCTTGGTGCTAGGTGAAAGAACGTCTCTCCACATAATTATTTCTGAGAGATAAGTGTGTGTGAAAGGCGTCTTTCACCTAGCTTTTTGGGATCACAAAGTTTCTTTTCAGTTGCAAACTTCACTCCATATATATATATGGTGAGATACTAGCTCCAACTCGGTTTTACAGTGAAAACTGCAGGAACATCAAACCGGCACTAGGAAACAGTCTGAGAAACCAGAGTAAAAGTTACTCCTGCAAAACTTTCTCTTCGTTCTAGGTGAACGAACGTCTCTCCACATGCTCAGTTCTGAGAGATAAGTGTGTGTGAAAGCCGTCCTTCACCTATTATGGTGGGAACACAAAGTTTCATTTCAGTTGTAAACACCACTCCTTAAAAATATAGGGGGAGGTATTAGATCTAACTCGGTTTTACAGTGAAAATTGCAGGAAATTAAAACCGGCACTAGGAAACTGACTGACAAACTAGAGTAAAATTACTCCTTCAACCAGTTCCCTTGGTGCTAGATGAACGAACGTCTCTCCACATGCTCAGTTCTGAGAGATAAATGTGTGTGAAGGCCGTCCTTCATCTAGCTTGTTGGGAACACAAAGTTTCTTTTCAGTTGCAAACTCCTCTCCATTCATATATAAGGAGAGGTACTAGCTCCAACTCGGTTTTACAGTGAAAACTGCAGGTACTTCAAACCGGCACTAGGAAAAAGACTGTGAAGCCAGTGTAAAAGTTTCTCCTGCAACCCGTTCCCTTGGTGCTAGTGAACGAACGTCTCTCCACATAATCAGTTCTGAGAGATAAGTGTGTGTGAAAGCCGTCCTTCACCTAGCTTGTTCAGAACACAAACTTTCTTTTAAGTTGCAAACTCCATTCCATACATATATATGCGGAGGAACTAGCTCCAACTCGGTTTTACATTGAAAACTGCAGGAACTTCAAACCGGCACTAGGAAACAGACTGAGAAATCAGAGTAAATGTTTCTCCAGCAACCCGTTACCTTGGTGCTAGATGAACGAACGTATCTCCACAAGCTTAGTTGTGAGAGATAAGTGTGTGTGAAAGCCTTCCATCACCTTGCTTGTTGGGAACACAAAGTTTCTTTTCAGTTGCAAATTCCATTCCATACATATATATGGGGAGGTACTAGCTCCAACACAGTTTTACTGTGAAAACTGCAGGAACATCAAACCGGTACTAGGAAACAGACTGAGAAACCAGAGAAAAGTTTCACCTGCCACCCGTTCCCTTGGTGCTAGGTGAATGAAACTCTCTCCACATGCTCAGTTCTGAGAGATATGTGTGTGTGAAAGCCGTACTTCACCTAGCTTGTTGGGAACACAAAGTTCCTTTTCAGTTGCAAATTCCACTCCATAAATATATATGGGGAGGTACTAGCTCCAACTCGATTTTATGGTGAAATCTGCAGGAATATCAAACCGGCACTAGGAAACAGACTGGGAACCCTGAGTAAAACTTTCTCCTGCAACCCGTTCCCTTGGTGCTAGGTGAAAGAACGTCTCTCCACATAATTATTTCTGAGAGATAAGTGTGTGTGAAAGGCGTCTTTCACCTAGCTTTTTGGGATCACAAAGTTTCTTTTCAGTTGCAAACTTCACTCCATATATATATATGGTGAGATACTAGCTCCAACTCGGTTTTACAGTGAAAACTGCAGGAACATCAAACCGGCACTAGGAAACAGTCTGAGAAACCAGAGTAAAAGTTACTCCTGCAAAACTTTCTCTTCGTTCTAGGTGAACGAACGTCTCTCCACATGCTCAGTTCTGAGAGATAAGTGTGTGTGAAAGCCGTCCTTCACCTATTATGGTGGGAACACAAAGTTTCTTTTCAGTTGTAAACACCACTCCTTAAAAATATAGGGGGAGGTATTAGATCTAACTCGGTTTTACAGTGAAAATTGCAGGAAATTAAAACCGGCACTAGGAAACTGACTGACAAACTAGAGTAAAATTACTCCTTCAACCAGTTCCCTTGGTGCTAGATGAACGAACGTCTCTCCACATGCTCAGTTCTGAGAGATAAATGTGTGTGAAGGCCGTCCTTCATCTAGCTTGTTGGGAACACAAAGTTTCTTTTCAGTTGCAAACTCCGCTCCATTCATATATAAGGAGAGGTACTAGCTCCAACTCGGTTTTACAGTGAAAACTGCAGGTACTTCAAACCGGCACTAGGAAAAAGACTGTGAAGCCAGTGTAAAAGTTTCTCCTGCAACCCGTTCCCTTGGTGCTAGATGAACGAACGTCTCTCCACAAGCTTTGTTCTGAGTTATAAGTGTGTGTGAAAGCCGTCCTTCACATAGCTTGTTGGGAACACAATGCTTATTTTCAGTTGCAAAACCACTCCATGCATATATATGGGGAGGTACTAGCTCCAACTCGGTTTTACAGTGAAAACTGCAGGAAATTCAAACCGCCACTAGGAAACAGACTGAGAAACCAGAGTAAAAGTTTCTCCTGCAACCCGTTCCCTTGGTACTAGATAAACGAACGTCTCTCCACATGCTCATTTCTGAGAAATAAGCGTGTGTGAAAGACGTCCTTCACCTAGCTTGTTGGGAACACAATGCTTATTTTCAGTTGCAATCTCCACTCCATGAATATATAGGGGGAGGTACTTGATCCAACTCGGTTTTACAGAGAAAACTGCTGGAAATTTAAAACGGCACTAGGAAACAGACAGAGAAACCAGAGTAAAAGTTTACCCTGCAACCCGTTCCCTTGGTGCTAGTTGAACGAACTTCTCTCCACATGCTCAGTTCTGAGAGATATATGTGTGAAAACCGTCTTTCACATATCTTGTTGGGAACACAAATTTTCTATTCAGTTGCCAACTCCACTCCATACATATATATGGGGAGGTACTAGCTACAAATCTGTTTTACAGTGAAAACTGCAGGAACTTCAAACCGGCACTAGGAAACAGTCTGAGAATCCAGAGTAAATTTACTCCTGCAACTCATCCCCTTGGTGGTAGATGAACGAACGTCTATCCACAAGCTTAGTTCTGAGAGATAAGTGTGTGTGAAAGCCGTCCTTCACCTAGAATGTTTGGAACACAATGTTTCTTTTCAGTTGCAATCTCCACTCCATACATATATATGGGTAAGTACTAGCACCAACTCGGTTTTCCAGTGAAAACTGCAGGAACTTCAAACCGGCTCTAGGAAACAGAATGAGAACCCAGAGTAAAAGTTTCTCCTGCAACCCGTTCCCTTGGTTCTAGGTCAACGAACGTCTCTCCACATGCTCAGTTCTGAGAGATAAGTGTGTGTGAAAGCCGTTCTTCACCTAGAATGTTGGGAACCCAAAGTTTCTTTTCAGTTGCAAACTACACTCCATTCATATATAAGGGGAGGTACTAGCTCCAACTCGGTTTTACACTGAAATCTGCAGGAACTTCATACCGGCACTAGGAAAAAGACTGTGAAACCAGTGTAAAAGTTTCTCCTGCAACCCGTTCCCTTGGTGCTAGATGAACGAACGTCTCTCCACAAGCTTAGTTCTGAGATATAAGTGTTTGTGAAAGCCGTCCTTCACATAGCTTGTTGGGAACACAATGCTTATTTTCAGTTGCAAACTCCACTTCATGCATATATATGGGGAGGTACTAGCTAAAACTCGGTTTTACAGTGAAAACTGCAGGAAATTCAAACCGGAACTAGGAAACACACTGAGAAACCAGAGTAAAAGTTTCACTTGCAAAGAGTTCCCTTGGTGCTAGGTGAACGAATGTCTCTCCACATGCTCAGTTCTGAGAGATAAGTGTGTGTGAAAGCCGTCCTTCACCTTGCTTGTTGGGAACACAAAGTTTCTTTTCAGTTGCAAATTCCACTCTATACATATATATGGGGAGGTACTAGATCCAACACGGTTTTACGGTGAAAACTGCAGGAACATCAAACCGGTACTAGGAAACAGACTGAGAAACCAGAGAAAAGTTTCTCCTGCCACCCGTTCCCGTGGTGCTAGGTGAACGAACGTCTTTCCACGTACTCAGTTCTGAGAGATAAGTGTGTGTGAAAGCCGTCCATCACCTAGCTTGTTGGGAACACAAAGTTTCTTTTCAGTTGCAAACCCCACACCATACATATATATGGGGAGGTACTAGCTCCAACTCGGTTTTACAGTGAAAACTGCAGGAAATTCAAACCGCCACTAGGAAACAGACTGAGATACTAGAGTAAAAGTTTTTCCTGCAACCCGTTCCCTTTGTGCTTGATGAACGAACGTCTCTCCACATGCTCAGTTCTGAGAGGGAATTGTGTGTGAAAGCCGTCCTTCATATAGCTTGTTGGGAACACAATGCTTAATTTCAGTTGCAAACTCCACTCCATGCATATATAGGGGGTGGTACTAGATCCAACTCGGTTTTACAGTGAAAACTGCAGGATATTCAGACCGGCACTAGGTAACAGAATGAGAATCCAGAGAAAAAGTTTCTCCTGCAACCCGTTCCCTTGGTGCTAGATGAACGAACGTCTCTCCACAAGCTTATTTGTGAGAGATAAGTGTGTGTGAAAGCCGTCCTTCACCTTGGTTGTTGGGAACACAAAGTTTCTTTTCAGTTGCAAACTCCAATCCATACATATATAAGGGGAGGTATTAGATCCAACTCAATTTTACAGTGAAAACTGCAGGAACTTCAAACCGGCACTAGGAAACTGACTGAGAAACTAGAGTAAAATTTCTCCTGCAACACGTTCCCTTGGTGCTAGATGAACGAACGTCTCTCCACAAGCTTAGTTCTGAGAGGTAATTGTGTGTGAAAGCCGTCCTTCACCTAGCTTGTTGGGAACACAAAGTTCCTTTTCAGTTGCAAACTCCACTCCATAAGTATATATGGGGAGGTACTAGCTCCAACTCGCTTTTATGGTGAAAACTGCAGGAATATCAAACCGGCACTAGGAAAAAGACTGAGAACCCTGAGTAAAAGTTTCTCCTGCAACCCGTTCCCTTGGTGCTAAGTGAACGAACGTCTCTCCACATAATTAGTTCTGAGATATAAGTGTGTGTGAAAGGCGTAATTCACCTAGCTTGTTGGGATCACAAAGTTTCTTTTCAGTTGCAAAATTCACTCCATATATATATATGGTGAGATACTAGCTGCAACTCGGTTTTACTGTGAAAACTGCAGTAATATCAAACCGGCACTAGGAAACAGACTGAGAAACCAGAGTAAAAGTTACTCCTGCAACCCTTTCTCTTGGTGCTAGGTGAACGAACTTCTCTCCACATGCTCATTTCTGAGAGATAAGTGTGTGTGAAAGCCGTCCTTCACCTATTATGATGGGAACACAAAGTTTCTATTCAGAAGCAAACTCCACTCCATACATATATTGGGGGAGGTATTAGATCCAACTCGGTTTTACAGTGAAATCTGCAGGAACTTCAAACCGGCACTAGGAAACTGACTGAGAAACTAGAGTAAAATTTCTCCTGCAACCCGTTCCCTTGGTGCTAGATGAACGAACGTCTCTCCACATGCTCAGTTCTGAGAGGGAATTGTGTGTGAAAGCCGTCCTTCATATAGCTTGTTGGGAACACAATGCTTAATTTCAGTTGCAAACTCCACTCCATGCATATATAGGGGGTGGTACTAGATCCAACTCGGTTTTACAGTGAAAACTGCAGGAAATTCAGACCGGCACTAGGTAACAGAATGAGAATCCAGAGAAAAAGTTTCTCCTGCAACCCGTTCCCTTGGTGCTAGATGAACGAACGTCTCTCCACAGGCTTATTTGTGAGAGATAAGTGTGTGTGAAAGCCGTCCTTCACCTTGCTTGTTGGGAACACAAAGTTTCTTTTCAGTTGCAAACTCCAATCCATACATATATAAGGGGAGGTATTAGATCCAACTCAATTTTACAGTGAAAACTGCAGGAACTTCAAACCGGCACTAGGAAACTGACTGAGAAACTAGAGTAAAATTTCTCCTGCAACACGTTCCCTTGGTGCTAGATGAACGAACGTCTCTCCACAAGCTTAGTTCTGAGAGGTAATTGTGTGTGAAAGCCGTCCTTCACCTAGCTTGTTGGGAACACAAAGTTCCTTTTCAGTTGCAAACTCCACTCCATAAGTATATATGGGGAGGTACTAGCTCCAACTCGCTTTTATGGTGAAAACTGCAGGAATATCAAACCGGCACTAGGAAAAAGACTGAGAACCCTGAGTAAAAGTTTCTCCTGCAACCCGTTCCCTTGGTGCTAAGTGAACGAACGTCTCTCCACATAATTAGTTCTGAGAGATAAGTGTGTGTGAAAGGCGTAATTCACCTAGCTTGTTGGGATCACAAAGTTTCTTTTCAGTTGCAAAATTCACTCCATATATATATATGGTGAGATACTAGCTGCAACTCGGTTTTACTGTGAAAACTGCAGTAATATCAAACCGGCACTAGGAAACAGACTGAGAAACCAGAGTAAAAGTTACTCCTGCAACCCTTTCTCTTGGTGCTAGGTGAACGAACTTCTCTCCACATGCTCATTTCTGAGAGATAAGTGTGTGTGAAAGCCGTCCTTCACCTATTATGATGGGAACACAAAGTTTCTATTCAGAAGCAAACTCCACTCCATACATATATAGGGGGAGGTATTAGATCCAACTCGGTTTTACAGTGAAATCTGCAGGAACTTCAAACCGGCACTAGGAAACTGACTGAGAAACTAGAGTAAAATTTCTCCTGCAACCCGTTCCCTTGGTGCTAGATGAACGAACGTCTATCCACATGCTCAGTTCTGAGAGATAAATGTGTGTGAAGGCCGTCCTTCATCTAGCTTGTTGGGAACACAAAGTTTCTTTTCAGTTGCAAACTACACTCCATTCATATATAAGGGGAGGTACTAGCTCCAACTCGGTTTTACACTGAAATCTGCAGGAACTTCATACCGGCACTAGGAAAAAGACTGTGAAACCAGTGTAAAAGTTTCTCCTGCAACCCGTTCCCTTTGGGCTAGATGAACGAACGTCTCTCCACAAGCTTAGTTCTGAGATATAAGTGTTTGTGAAAGCCGTCCTTCACATAGCTTGTTGGGAACACAATGCTTATTTTCAGTTGCAAACTCCACTTCATGCATATATATGGGGAGGTACTAGCTAAAACTCGGTTTTACAGTGAAAACTGCAGGAAATTCAAACCGGAACTAGGAAACTGACTGAGAAACTAGAGTAAAATTTCTCCTGCAACCCGTTCCCTTGGTGCTAGATGAACGAACGTCTCTCCACATGCTCAGTTCTGAGAGATAAGTGTGTGTGAAAGTCGTCCTTCACCTTGCTTGTTGGGAACACAAAGTTTCTTTTCAGTTGCAAATTCCACTCTATACATATATATGGGGAGGTACTAGATCCAACACGGTTTTACGGTGAAAACTGCAGGAACATCAAACCGGTACTAGGAAACAGACTGAGAAAGCAGAGAAAAGTTTCTCCTGCCACCCGTTCCCGTGGTGCTAGGTGAACGAACGTCTTTCCACGTACTCAGTTCTGAGAGATAAGTGTGTGTGAAAGCCGTCCATCACCTAGCTTGTTGGGAACACAAAGTTTCTTTTCAGTTGCAAACCCCACACCATACATATATATGGGGAGGTACTAGCTCCAACTCGGTTTTACAGTGAAAACTGCAGGAAATTCAAACCGCCACTAGGAAACAGACTGAGATACTAGAGTAAAAGTTTTTCCTGCAACCCGTTCCCTTTGTGCTTGATGAACGAACGTCTCTGAACATGCTCAGTTCTGAGAGGGAATTGTGTGTGAAAGCCGTCCTTCATATAGCTTGTTGGGAACACAATGCTTATTTTCAGTTGCAAACTCCACTCCATGCATATATAGGGGGTGGTACTAGAACCAACTCGGTTTTACAGTGAAAACTGCAGGAAATTCAAACCGGCACTAGGTAACAGACTGAGAATCCAGAGAAAAAGTTTCCCCTGCAACCCGTTCCCTTGGTGCTAGATGAACGAACGTCTGTCCACATGCTCAGTTCTCAGAGATAAGTGTGTTTGGAATCCGTATTTAACCTAGCTTGTTGGGAACACAAAGTTTCTTTTCAAATGCAAACTCCAATCCATACATATATATGGGGAGGTACAAGCTCCAACTCGATTGTACAGTGAAAACTGCAGGAACTTCAAACCGCCTCTAGGAAAAAGACTGAGAAACCGGAGAAAAAGTTCCTCCTGCATCCCGTTCCCTTGGTGCTAGGTGAACGAACGTCTATCCACATGCTCAGTTCTGAGAGAAATGTGTGTGTGAAAGCCGTCCTTCAGCTAGCTTGTTGGGAACACAAAGTTTCTTTTCAATTGCAAACTCCACTCCATACATATATATGGGGAGGTACTAGCTCCAACTCGGTTTTCCAGTGAAAACTGCAAGAAATTCAAACCGGTACTAGGAAACAGACTGAGAAACCAGAGTAAAAGTTTCTCCAGCAACCCGTTCACTTGGTTCTCGATGAACGAACATCTCTCCACAAGCTTAGTTCTGAGAGATAATTGTGTGTGAAAGCCGTCGTTCAAGTAGCTTGTTGGGAACACAAAGTTTCTTTTCAGTTGCAAACTCCTCTCCATACATATATATGGGGAGGTACTAGATCCATCTCCGTTTAAGTTGAAAACTGCAGGAACATCAAACCGGCACTAGGAAACAGACTGATAACCAGAGTAAAAGTTTCTCCTGCAACCCGTTCCCTTGGTGCTAGTGAACGAACGTCTCTCCACAAAATCAGTTCTGAGAGATAAGTGTGTGTGAAAGCCGTCCTTCACCTAGCTTGTTCAGAACACAAACTTTCTTTTAAGTTGCAAACTCCATTCCATACATATATATGCGGAGGAACTAGCTCCAACTCGGTTTTACATTGAAAACTGCAGGAACTTTAAACCGGCACTAGGAAACAGACTGAGAAATCAGAGTAAATGTTTCTCCAGCAACCCGTTACCTTGGTGCTAGATGAACGAACGTATCTCCACAAGCTTAGTTGTGAGAGATAAGTGTGTGTGAAAACCTTCCATCACCTTGCTTGTTGGGAACACAAAGTTTCTTTTCAGTTGCAAATTCCATTCCATACATATATATGGGGAGGTACTAGCTCCAACACAGTTTTACTGTGAAAACTGCAGGAACATCAAACCGGTACTAGGAAACAGACTGAGAAACCAGAGAAAAGTTTCACCTGCCACCCGTTCCCTTGGTGCTAGGTGAATGAAACTCTCTCCACATGCTCAGTTCTGAGAGATATGTGTGTGTGAAAGCCGTACTTCACCTAGCTTGTTGGGAACACAAAGGTCCTTTTCAGTTGCAAATTCCACTCCATAAATATATATGGGGAGGTACTAGCTCCAACTCGATTTTATGGTGAAAACTGCAGGAATATCAAACCGGCACTAGGAAACAGACTGGGAACCATGAGTAAAACTTTCTCCTGCAACCCGTTCCCTTGGTGCTAGGTGAAAGAACGTCTCTCCACATAATTATTTCTGAGAGATAAGTGTGTGTGAAAGGCGTCTTTCACCTAGCTTTTTGGGATCACAAAGTTTCTTTTCAGTTGCAAACTTCACTCCATATATATATATGGTGAGATACTAGCTCCAACTCGGTTTTACAGTGAAAACTGCAGGAACATCAAACCGGCACTAGGAAACAGTCTGAGAAACCAGAGTAAAAGTTACTCCTGCAAAACTTTCTCTTCGTTCTAGGTGAACGAACGTCTCTCCACATGCTCAGTTCTGAGAGATAAGTGTGTGTGAAAGCCGTCCTTCACCTATTATGGTGGGAACACAAAGTTTCTTTTCAGTTGTAAACACCACTCCTTAAAAATATAGGGGGAGGTATTAGATCTAACTCGGTTTTACAGTGAAAATTGCAGGAAATTAAAACCGGCACTAGGAAACTGACTGACAAACTAGAGTAAAATTACTCCTTCAACCAGTTCCCTTGGTGCTAGATGAACGAACGTCTCTCCACATGCTCAGTTCTGAGAGATAAATGTGTGTGAAGGCCGTCCTTCATCTAGCTTGTTGGGAACACAAAGTTTCTTTTCAGTTGCAAACTCCTCTCCATTCATATATAAGGAGAGGTACTAGCTCCAACTCGGTTTTACAGTGAAAACTGCAGGTACTTCAAACCGGCACTAGGAAAAAGACTGTGAAGCCAGTGTAAAAGTTTCTCCTGCAACCCGTTCCCTTGGTGCTAGTGAACGAACGTCTCTCCACATAATCAGTTCTGAGAGATAAGTGTGTGTGAAAGCCGTCCTTCACCTAGCTTGTTCAGAACACAAACTTTCTTTTAAGTTGCAAACTCCATTCCATACATATATATGCGGAGGAACTAGCTCCAACTCGGTTTTACATTGAAAACTGCAGGAACTTCAAACCGGCACTAGGAAACAGACTGAGAAATCAGAGTAAATGTTTCTCCAGCAACCCGTTACCTTGGTGCTAGATGAACGAACGTATCTCCACAAGCTTAGATGTGAGAGATAAGTGTGTGTGAAAGCCTTCCATCACCTTGCTTGTTGGGAACACAAAGTTTCTTTTCAGTTGCAAATTCCATTCCATACATATATATGGGGAGGTACTAGCTCCAACACAGTTTTACTGTGAAAACTGCAGGAACATCAAACCGGTACTAGGAAACAGACTGAGAAACCAGAGAAAAGTTTCACCTGCCACCCGTTCCCTTGGTGCTAGGTGAATGAAACTCTCTCCACATGCTCAGTTCTGAGAGATATGTGTGTGTGAAAGCCGTACTTCACCTAGCTTGTTGGGAACACAAAGTTCCTTTTCAGTTGCAAATTCCACTCCATAAATATATATGGGGAGGTACTAGCTCCAACTCGATTTTATGGTGAAAACTGCAGGAATATCAAACCGGCACTAGGAAACAGACTGGGAACCCTGAGTAAAAGTTTCTCCTGCAACCCGTTCCCTTTGGGCTAGATGAACGAACGTCTCTCCACAAGCTTAGTTCTGAGATATAAGTGTTTGTGAAAGCTGTCCTTCACATAGCTTGTTGGGAACACAATGCTTATTTTCAGTTGCAAACTCCACTTCATGCATATATATGGGGAGTTACTAGCTAAAACTCGGTTTTACAGTGAAAACTGCAGGAAATTCAAACCGGAACTAGGAAACTGACTGAGAAACTAGAGTAAAATTTCTCCTGCAACCCGTTCCCTTGGTGCTAGATGAACGAACGTCTCTCCACATGCTCAGTTCTGAGAGATAAGTGTGTGTGAAAGTCGTCCTTCACCTTGCTTGTTGGGAACACAAAGTTTCTTTTCAGTTGCAAATTCCACTCTATACATATATATGGGGAGGTACTAGATCCAACACGGTTTTACGGTGAAAACTGCAGGAACATCAAACCGGTACTAGGAAACAGACTGAGAAAGCAGAGAAAAGTTTCTCCTGCCACCCGTTCCCGTGGTGCTAGGTGAACGAACGTCTTTCCACGTACTCAGTTCTGAGAGATAAGTGTGTGTGAAAGCCGTCCATCACCTAGCTTGTTGGGAACACAAAGTTTCTTTTCAGTTGCAAACCCCACACCATACATATATATGGGGAGGTACTAGCTCCAACTCGGTTTTACAGTGAAAACTGCAGGAAATTCAAACCGCCACTAGGAAACAGACTGAGATACTAGAGTAAAAGTTTTTCCTGCAACCCGTTCCCTTTGTGCTTGATGAACGAACGTCTCTGAACATGCTCAGTTCTGAGAGGGAATTGTGTGTGAAAGCCGTCCTTCATATAGCTTGTTGGGAACACAATGCTTATTTTCAGTTGCAAACTCCACTCCATGCATATATAGGGGGTGGTACTAGAACCAACTCGGTTTTACAGTGAAAACTGCAGGAAATTCAAACCGGCACTAGGTAACAGACTGAGAATCCAGAGAAAAAGTTTCCCCTGCAACCCGTTCCCTTGGTGCTAGATGAACGAACGTCTGTCCACATGCTCAGTTCTCAGAGATAAGTGTGTTTGGAATCCGTATTTAACCTAGCTTGTTGGGAACACAAAGTTTCTTTTCAAATGCAAACTCCAATCCATACATATATATGGGGAGGTACAAGCTCCAACTCGATTGTACAGTGAAAACTGCAGGAACTTCAAACCGCCTCTAGGAAAAAGACTGAGAAACCGGAGAAAAAGTTCCTCCTGCATCCCGTTCCCTTGGTGCTAGGTGAACGAACGTCTATCCACATGCTCAGTTCTGAGAGAAATGTGTGTGTGAAAGCCGTCCTTCAGCTAGCTTGTTGGGAACACAAAGTTTCTTTTCAATTGCAAACTCCACTCCATACATATATATGGGGAGGTACTAGCTCCAACTCGGTTTTCCAGTGAAAACTGCAAGAAATTCAAACCGGTACTAGGAAACAGACTGAGAAACCAGAGTAAAAGTTTCTCCAGCAACCCGTTCACTTGGTTCTCGATGAACGAACATCTCTCCACAAGCTTAGTTCTGAGAGATAATTGTGTGTGAAAGCCGTCGTTCAAGTAGCTTGTTGGGAACACAAAGTTTCTTTTCAGTTGCAAACTCCTCTCCATACATATATATGGGGAGGTACTAGATCCATCTCCGTTTAAGTTGAAAACTGCAGGAACATCAAACCGGCACTAGGAAACAGACTGATAACCAGAGTAAAAGTTTCTCCTGCAACCCGTTCCCTTGGTGCTAGTGAACGAACGTCTCTCCACAAAATCAGTTCTGAGAGATAAGTGTGTGTGAAAGCCGTCCTTCACCTAGCTTGTTCAGAACACAAACTTTCTTTTAAGTTGCAAACTCCATTCCATACATATATATGCGGAGGAACTAGCTCCAACTCGGTTTTACATTGAAAACTGCAGGAACTTTAAACCGGCACTAGGAAACAGACTGAGAAATCAGAGTAAATGTTTCTCCAGCAACCCGTTACCTTGGTGCTAGATGAACGAACGTATCTCCACAAGCTTAGTTGTGAGAGATAAGTGTGTGTGAAAACCTTCCATCACCTTGCTTGTTGGGAACACAAAGTTTCTTTTCAGTTGCAAATTCCATTCCATACATATATATGGGGAGGTACTAGCTCCAACACAGTTTTACTGTGAAAACTGCAGGAACATCAAACCGGTACTAGGAAACAGACTGAGAAACCAGAGAAAAGTTTCACCTGCCACCCGTTCCCTTGGTGCTAGGTGAATGAAACTCTCTCCACATGCTCAGTTCTGAGAGATATGTGTGTGTGAAAGCCGTACTTCACCTAGCTTGTTGGGAACACAAAGGTCCTTTTCAGTTGCAAATTCCACTCCATAAATATATATGGGGAGGTACTAGCTCCAACTCGATTTTATGGTGAAAACTGCAGGAATATCAAACCGGCACTAGGAAACAGACTGGGAACCATGAGTAAAACTTTCTCCTGCAACCCGTTCCCTTGGTGCTAGGTGAAAGAACGTCTCTCCACATAATTATTTCTGAGAGATAAGTGTGTGTGAAAGGCGTCTTTCACCTAGCTTTTTGGGATCACAAAGTTTCTTTTCAGTTGCAAACTTCACTCCATATATATATATGGTGAGATACTAGCTCCAACTCGGTTTTACAGTGAAAACTGCAGGAACATCAAACCGGCACTAGGAAACAGTCTGAGAAACCAGAGTAAAAGTTACTCCTGCAAAACTTTCTCTTCGTTCTAGGTGAACGAACGTCTCTCCACATGCTCAGTTCTGAGAGATAAGTGTGTGTGAAAGCCGTCCTTCACCTATTATGGTGGGAACACAAAGTTTCTTTTCAGTTGTAAACACCACTCCTTAAAAATATAGGGGGAGGTATTAGATCTAACTCGGTTTTACAGTGAAAATTGCAGGAAATTAAAACCGGCACTAGGAAACTGACTGACAAACTAGAGTAAAATTACTCCTTCAACCAGTTCCCTTGGTGCTAGATGAACGAACGTCTCTCCACATGCTCAGTTCTGAGAGATAAATGTGTGTGAAGGCCGTCCTTCATCTAGCTTGTTGGGAACACAAAGTTTCTTTTCAGTTGCAAACTCCTCTCCATTCATATATAAGGAGAGGTACTAGCTCCAACTCGGTTTTACAGTGAAAACTGCAGGTACTTCAAACCGGCACTAGGAAAAAGACTGTGAAGCCAGTGTAAAAGTTTCTCCTGCAACCCGTTCCCTTGGTGCTAGTGAACGAACGTCTCTCCACATAATCAGTTCTGAGAGATAAGTGTGTGTGAAAGCCGTCCTTCACCTAGCTTGTTCAGAACACAAACTTTCTTTTAAGTTGCAAACTCCATTCCATACATATATATGCGGAGGAACTAGCTCCAACTCGGTTTTACATTGAAAACTGCAGGAACTTCAAACCGGCACTAGGAAACAGACTGAGAAATCAGAGTAAATGTTTCTCCAGCAACCCGTTACCTTGGTGCTAGATGAACGAACGTATCTCCACAAGCTTAGATGTGAGAGATAAGTGTGTGTGAAAGCCTTCCATCACCTTGCTTGTTGGGAACACAAAGTTTCTTTTCAGTTGCAAATTCCATTCCATACATATATATGGGGAGGTACTAGCTCCAACACAGTTTTACTGTGAAAACTGCAGGAACATCAAACCGGTACTAGGAAACAGACTGAGAAACCAGAGAAAAGTTTCACCTGCCACCCGTTCCCTTGGTGCTAGGTGAATGAAACTCTCTCCACATGCTCAGTTCTGAGAGATATGTGTGTGTGAAAGCCGTACTTCACCTAGCTTGTTGGGAACACAAAGTTCCTTTTCAGTTGCAAATTCCACTCCATAAATATATATGGGGAGGTACTAGCTCCAACTCGATTTTATGGTGAAAACTGCAGGAATATCAAACCGGCACTAGGAAACAGACTGGGAACCCTGAGTAAAACTTTCTCCTGCAACCCGTTCCCTTGGTGCTAGGTGAAAGAACGTCTCTCCACATAATTATTTCTGAGAGATAAGTGTGTGTGAAAGGCGTCTTTCACCTAGCTTTTTGGGATCACAAAGTTTCTTTTCAGTTGCAAACTTCACTCCATATATATATATGGTGAGATACTAGCTCCAACTCGGTTTTACAGTGAAAACTGCAGGAACATCAAACCGGCACTAGGAAACAGTCTGAGAAACCAGAGTAAAAGTTACTCCTGCAAAACTTTCTCTTCGTTCTAGGTGAACGAACGTCTCTCCACATGCTCAGTTCTGAGAGACAAGTGTGTGTGAAAGCCGTCCTTCACCTATTATGGTGGGAACACAAAGTTTCTTTCCAGTTGTAAACACCACTCCTTAAAAATATAGGGGGAGGTATTAGATCTAACTCGGTTTTACAGTGAAAATTGCAGGAAATTAAAACCGGCACTAGGAAACTGACTGACAAACTAGAGTAAAATTACTCCTTCAACCAGTTCCCTTGGTGCTAGATGAACGAACGTCTCTCCACATGCTCAGTTCTGAGAGATAAATGTGTGTGAAGGCCGTCCTTCATCTAGCTTGTTGGGAACACAAAGTTTCTTTTCAGTTGCAAACTCCGCTCCATTCATATATAAGGAGAGGTACTAGCTCCAACTCGGTTTTACAGTGAAAACTGCAGGTACTTCAAACCGGCACTAGGAAAAAGACTGTGAAGCCAGTGTAAAAGTTTCTCCTGCAACCCGTTCCCTTGGTGCTAGATGAACGAACGTCTCTCCACAAGCTTTGTTCTGAGTTATAAGTGTGTGTGAAAGCCGTCCTTCACATAGCTTGTTGGGAACACAATGCTTATTTTCAGTTGCAAAAACCACTCCATGCATATATATGGGGAGGTACTAGCTCCAACTCGGTTTTACAGTGAAAACTGCAGGAAATTCAAACCGCCACTAGGAAACAGACTGAGAAACCAGAGTAAAAGTTTCTCCTGCAACCCGTTCCCTTGGTACTAGATAAACGAACGTCTCTCCACATGCTCATTTCTGAGAAATAAGCGTGTGTGAAAGACGTCCTTCACCTAGCTTGTTGGGAACACAATGCTTATTTTCAGTTGCAATCTCCACTCCATGCATATATAGGGGGAGGTACTTGATCCAACTCGGTTTTACAGAGAAAACTGCTGGAAATTTAAAACGGCACTAGGAAACAGACAGAGAAACCAGAGTAAAAGTTTACCCTGCAACCCGTTCCCTTGGTGCTAGTTGAACGAACTTCTCTCCACATGCTCAGTTCTGAGAGATATATGTGTGAAAACCGTCTTTCACATATCTTGTTGGGAACACAAATTTTCTATTCAGTTGCCAACTCCACTCCATACATATATATGGGGAGGTACTAGCTACAAATCTGTTTTACAGTGAAAACTGCAGGAACTTCAAACCGGCACTAGGAAACAGACTGAGAAACCAGAGTAAATTTACTCCTGCAACTCATCCCCTTGGTGGTAGATGAACGAACGTCTATCCACAAGCTTAGTTCTGAGAGATAAGTGTGTGTGAAAGCCGTCCTTCACCTAGAATGTTTGGAACACAATGTTTCTTTTCAGTTGCAATCTCCACTCCATACATATATATGGGTAAGTACTAGCACCAACTCGGTTTTCCAGTGAAAACTGCAGGAACTTCAAACCGGCTCTAGGAAACAGAATGAGAACCCAGAGTAAAAGTTTCTCCTGCAACCCGTTCCCTTGGTTCTAGGTCAACGAACGTCTCTCCACATGCTCAGTTCTGAGAGATAAGTGTGTGTGAAAGCCGTTCTTCACCTAGAATGTTGGGAACCCAAAGTTTCTTTTCAGTTGCAAACTACACTCCATTCATATATAAGGGGAGGTACTAGCTCCAACTCGGTTTTACACTGAAATCTGCAGGAACTTCATACCGGCACTAGGAAAAAGTCTGTGAAACCAGTGTAAAAGTTTCTCCTGCAACCCGTTCCCTTGGTGCTAGATGAACGAACGTCTCCCCACAAGCTTAGTTCTGAGATATAAGTGTTTGTGAAAGCCGTCCTTCACATAGCTTGTTGGGAACACAATGCTTATTTTCAGTTGCAAACTCCACTTCATGCATATATATGGGGAGGTACTAGCTAAAACTCGGTTTTACAGTGAAAACTGCAGGAAATTCAAACCGGAACTAGGAAACACACTGAGAAACCAGAGTAAAAGTTTCACTTGCAAAGAGTTCCCTTGGTGCTAGGTGAACGAATGTCTCTCCACATGCTCAGTTCTGAGAGATAAGTGTGTGTGAAAGCCGTCCTTCACCTTGCTTGTTGGGAACACAAAGTTTCTTTTCAGTTGCAAATTCCACTCTATACATATATATGGGGAGGTACTAGATCCAACACGGTTTTACGGTGAAAACTGCAGGAACATCAAACCGGTACTAGGAAACAGACTGAGAAACCAGAGAAAAGTTTCTCCTGCCACCCGTTCCCGTGGTGCTAGGTGAACGAACGTCTTTCCACGTACTCAGTTCTGAGAGATAAGTGTGTGTGAAAGCCGTCCATCACCTAGCTTGTTGGGAACACAAAGTTTCTTTTCAGTTGCAAACCCCACACCATACATATATATGGGGAGGTACTAGCTCCAACTCGGTTTTACAGTGAAAACTGCAGGAAATTCAAACCGCCACTAGGAAACAGACTGAGATACTAGAGTAAAAGTTTTTCCTGCAACCCGTTCCCTTTGTGCTTGATGAACGAACGTCTCTCCACATGCTCAGTTCTGAGAGGGAATTGTGTGTGAAAGCCGTCCTTCATATAGCTTGTTGGGAACACAATGCTTAATTTCAGTTGCAAACTCCACTCCATGCATATATAGGGGGTGGTACTAGATCCAACTCGGTTTTACAGTGAAAACTGCAGGATATTCAGACCGGCACTAGGTAACAGAATGAGAATCCAGAGAAAAAGTTTCTCCTGCAACCCGTTCCCTTGGTGCTAGATGAACGAACGTCTCTCCACAAGCTTATTTGTGAGAGATAAGTGTGTGTGAAAGCCGTCCTTCACCTTGGTTGTTGGGAACACAAAGTTTCTTTTCAGTTGCAAACTCCAATCCATACATATATAAGGGGAGGTATTAGATCCAACTCAATTTTACAGTGAAAACTGCAGGAACTTCAAACCGGCACTAGGAAACTGACTGAGAAACTAGAGTAAAATTTCTCCTGCAACACGTTCCCTTGGTGCTAGATGAACGAACGTCTCTCCACAAGCTTAGTTCTGAGAGGTAATTGTGTGTGAAAGCCGTCCTTCACCTAGCTTGTTGGGAACACAAAGTTCCTTTTCAGTTGCAAACTCCACTCCATAAGTATATATGGGGAGGTACTAGCTCCAACTCGCTTTTATGGTGAAAACTGCAGGAATATCAAACCGGCACTAGGAAAAAGACTGAGAACCCTGAGTAAAAGTTTCTCCTGCAACCCGTTCCCTTGGTGCTAAGTGAACGAACGTCTCTCCACATAATTAGTTCTGAGAGATAAGTGTGTGTGAAAGGCGTAATTCACCTAGCTTGTTGGGATCACAAAGTTTCTTTTCAGTTGCAAAATTCACTCCATATATATATATGGTGAGATACTAGCTGCAACTCGGTTTTACTGTGAAAACTGCAGTAATATCAAACCGGCACTAGGAAACAGACTGAGAAACCAGAGTAAAAGTTACTCCTGCAACCCTTTCTCTTGGTGCTAGGTGAACGAACTTCTCTCCACATGCTCATTTCTGAGAGATAAGTGTGTGTGAAAGCCGTCCTTCACCTATTATGATGGGAACACAAAGTTTCTATTCAGAAGCAAACTACACTCCATACATATATTGGGGGAGGTATTAGATCCAACTCGGTTTTACAGTGAAATCTGCAGGAACTTCAAACCGGCACTAGGAAACTGACTGAGAAACTAGAGTAAAATTTCTCCTGCAACCCGTTCCCTTGGTGCTAGATGAACGAACGTCTCTCCACATGCTCAGTTCTGAGAGGGAATTGTGTGTGAAAGCCGTCCTTCATATAGCTTGTTGGGAACACAATGCTTAATTTCAGTTGCAAACTCCACTCCATGCATATATAGGGGGTGGTACTAGATCCAACTCGGTTTTACAGTGAAAACTGCAGGAAATTCAGACCGGCACTATGTAACAGAATGAGAATCCAGAGAAAAAGTTTCTCCTGCAACCCGTTCCCTTGGTGCTAGGTGAACGAACGTCTCTCCACAAGCTTATTTGTGAGAGATAAGTGTGTGTGAAAGCCGTCCTTCACCTTGCTTGTTGGGAACACAAAGTTTCTTTTCAGTTGCAAACTCCACTCCATACATATATAAGGGGAGGTATTAGATCCAACTCAATTTTACAGTGAAAACTGCAGGAACTTCAAACCGGCACTAGGAAACTGACTGAGAAACTAGAGTAAAATTTCTCCTGCAACACGTTCCCTTGGTGCTAGATGAACGAACGTCTCTCCACAAGCTTAGTTCTGAGAGGTAATTGTGTGTGAAAGCCGTCCTTCACCTAGCTTGTTGGGAACACAAAGTTCCTTTTCAGTTGCAAACTCCACTCCATAAATATATATGGGGAGGTACTAGCTCCAACTCGCTTTTATGGTGAAAACTGCAGGAATATCAAACCGGCACTAGGGAAAAGACTGAGAACCCTGAGTAAAAGTTTCTCCTGCAACCCGTTCCCTTGGTGCTAGGTGAACGAACGTCTCTCCACATAATTAGTTCTGAGAGATAAGTGTGTGTGAAAGGCGTAATTCACCTAGCTTGTTGGGATCACAAAGATTCTTTTCAGTTGCAAAATTCACTCCATAAATATATATGGTGAGATACTAGCTGCAACTCGGTTTTACTGTGAAAACTGCAGTAATATCAAACCGGCACTAGGAAACAGACTGAGAAACCAGAGTAAAAGTTACTCCTGCAACCCTTTCTCTTGGTGCTAGGTGAACGAACTTCTCTCCACATGCTCATTTCTGAGAGATAAGTGTGTGTGAAAGCCGTCCTTCACCTATTATGATGGGAACACAAAGTTTCTATTCAGATGCAAACTCCAGTCCATACATATATAGGGGGAGGTATTAGATCCAACTCGGTTTTACAGTGAAATCTGCAGGAACTTCAAAAAGGCACTAGGAAACTGACTGAGAAACTAGAGTAAAATTTCTCCTGCAACCCGTTCCCTTGGTGCTAGATGAACGAACGTCTCTCCACATGCTCAGTTCTGAGAGATAAATGTGTGTGAAGGCCGTCCTTCATCTAGCTTGTTGGGAACCCAAAGTTTCTTTTCAGTTGCAAACTACACTCCATTCATATATAAGGGGAGGTACTAGCTCCAACTCGGTTTTACACTGAAATCTGCAGGAACTTCATACCGGCACTAGGAAAAAGACTGTGAAACCAGTGTAAAAGTTTCTCCTGCAACCCGTTCCCTTGGTGCTAGATGAACGAACGTCTCTCCACAAGCTTAGTTCTGAGATATAAGTGTTTGTGAAAGCCGTCCTTCACATAGCTTGTTGGGAACACAATGCTTATTTTCAGTTGCAAACTCCACTTCATGCATATATATGGGGAGGGTCTAGCTAAAACTCGGTTTTACAGTGAAAACTGCAGGAAATTCAAACCGGAACTAGGAAACACACTGAGAAACCACAGTAAAAGTTTCTCTTGCAAAGAGTTCCCTTGGTGCTAGGTGAACGAATGTCTCTCCACATGCTCAGTTCTGAGAGATAAGTGTGTGTGAAAGCCGTCCTTCACCTTGCTTGTTGGGAACACAAAGTTTCTTTTCAGTTGCAAATTCCACTCTATACATATATATGGGGAGGTACTAGATCCAACACGGTTTTACGGTGAAAACTGCAGGAACATCAAACCGGTACTAGGAAACAGACTGAGAAAGCAGAGAAAAGTTTCTCCTGCCACCCGTTCCCGTGGTGCTAGGTGAACGAACGTCTTTCCACGTACTCAGTTCTGAGAGATAAGTGTGTGTGAAAGCCGTCCATCACCTAGCTTGTTGGGAACACAAAGTTTCTTTTCAGTTGCAAACCCCACACCATACATATATATGGGGAGGTACTAGCTCCAACTCGGTTTTACAGTGAAAACTGCAGGAAATTCAAACCGCCACTAGGAAACAGACTGAGATACTAGAGTAAAAGTTTTTCCTGCAACCCGTTCCCTTTGTGCTTGATGAACGAACGTCTCTGAACATGCTCAGTTCTGAGAGGGAATTGTGTGTGAAAGCCGTCCTTCATATAGCTTGTTGGGAACACAATGCTTATTTTCAGTTGCAAACTCCACTCCATGCATATATAGGGGGTGGTACTAGAACCAACTCGGTTTTACAGTGAAAACTGCAGGAAATTCAAACCGGCACTAGGTAAAAGACTGAGAATCCAGAGAAAAAGTTTCCCCTGCAACCCGTTCCCTTGGTGCTAGATGAACGAACGTCTCTCCACATGCTCAGTTCTCAGAGATAAGTGTGTTTGGAATCCGTATTTAACCTAGCTTGTTGGGAACACAAAGTTCCTTTTCAAATGCAAACTCCAATCCATACATATATATGGGGAGGTACAAGCTCCAACTCGATTGTACAGTGAAAACTGCAGGAACTTCAAACCGCCTCTAGGAAAAAGACTGAGAAACCGGAGAAAAAGTTCCTCCTGCATCCCGTTCCCTTGGTGCTAGGTGAACGAACGTCTATCCACATGCTCAGTTCTGAGAGAAATGTGTGTGTGAAAGCCGTCCTTCAGCTAGCTTGTTGGGAACACAAAGTTTCTTTTCAATTGCAAACTCCACTCCATACATATATATGGGGAGGTACTAGCTCCAACTCGGTTTTCCAGTGAAAACTGCAAGAAATTCAAACCGGTACTAGGAAACAGACTGAGAAACCAGAGTAAAAGTTTCTCCAGCAACCCGTTCACTTGGTTCTCGATGAACGAACGTCTCTCCACAAGCTTAGTTCTGAGAGATAATTGTGTGTGAAAGCCGTCGTTCAAGTAGCTTGTTGGGAACACAAAGTTTCTTTTCAGTTGCAAACTCCACTCCATACATATATATGGGGAGGTACTAGATCCATCTCCGTTTAAGTTGAAAACTGCAGGAACATCAAACCGGCACTAGGAAACAGACTGATAACCAGAGTAAAAGTTTCTCCTGCAACCCGTTCCCTTGGTGCTAGTGAACGAACGTCTCTCCACAAAATCAGTTCTGAGATATAAGTGTGTGTGAAAGCCGTCCTTCACCTAGCTTGTTCAGAACACAAACTTTCTTTTAAGTTGCAAACTCCATTCCATACATATATATGCGGAGGAACTAGCTCCAACTCGGTTTTACATTGAAAACTGCAGGAACTTCAAACCGGCACTAGGAAACAGACTGAGAAATCAGAGTAAATGTTTCTCCAGCAACCCGTTACCTTGGTGCTAGATGAACGAACGTATCTCCACAAGCTTAGTTGTGAGAGATAAGTGTGTGTGAAAGCCTTCCATCACCTTGCTTGTTGGGAACACAAAGTTTCTTTTCAGTTGCAAATTCCATTCCATACATATATATGGGGAGGTACTAGCTCCAACACAGTTTTACTGTGAAAACTGCAGGAACATCAAACCGGTACTAGGAAACAGACTGAGAAACCAGAGAAAAGTTTCACCTGCCACCCGTTCCCTTGGTGCTAGGTGAATGAAACTCTCTCCACATGCTCAGTTCTGAGAGATATGTGTGTGTGAAAGCCGTACTTCACCTAGCTTGTTGGGAACACAAAGTTCCTTTTCAGTTGCAAATTCCACTCCATAAATATATATGGGGAGGTACTAGCTCCAACTCGATTTTATGGTGAAAACTGCAGGAATATCAAACCGGCACTAGGAAACAGACTGGGAACCCTGAGTAAAACTTTCTCCTGCAACCCGTTCCCTTGGTGCTAGGTGAAAGAACGTCTCTCCACATAATTATTTCTGAGAGATAAGTGTGTGTGAAAGGCGTCTTTCACCTAGCTTTTTGGGATCACAAAGTTTCTTTTCAGTTGCAAACTTCACTCCATATATATATATGGTGAGATACTAGCTCCAACTCGGTTTTACAGTGAAAACTGCAGGAACATCAAACCGGCACTAGGAAACAGTCTGAGAAACCAGAGTAAAAGTTACTCCTGCAAAACTTTCTCTTCGTTCTAGGTGAACGAACGTCTCTCCACATGCTCAGTTCTGAGAGATAAGTGTGTGTGAAAGCCGTCCTTCACCTATTATGGTGGGAACACAAAGTTTCTTTTCAGTTGTAAACACCACTCCTTAAAAATATAGGGGGAGGTATTAGATCTAACTCGGTTTTACAGTGAAAATTGCAGGAAATTAAAACCGGCACTAGGAAACTGACTGACAAACTAGAGTAAAATTACTCCTTCAACCAGTTCCCTTGGTGCTAGATGAACGAACGTCTCTCCACATGCTCAGTTCTGAGAGATAAATGTGTGTGAAGGCCGTCCTTCATCTAGCTTGTTGGGAACACAAAGTTTCTTTTCAGTTGCAAACTCCTCTCCATTCATATATAAGGAGAGGTACTAGCTCCAACTCGGTTTTACAGTGAAAACTGCAGGTACTTCAAACCGGCACTAGGAAAAAGACTGTGAAGCCAGTGTAAAAGTTTCTCCTGCAACCCGTTCCCTTGGTGCTAGTGAACGAACGTCTCTCCACATAATCAGTTCTGAGAGATAAGTGTGTGTGAAAGCCGTCCTTCACCTAGCTTGTTCAGAACACAAACTTTCTTTTAAGTTGCAAACTCCATTCCATACATATATATGCGGAGGAACTAGCTCCAACTCGGTTTTACATTGAAAACTGCAGGAACTTCAAACCGGCACTAGGAAACAGACTGAGAAATCAGAGTAAATGTTTCTCCAGCAACCCGTTACCTTGGTGCTAGATGAACGAACGTATCTCCACAAGCTTAGTTGTGAGAGATAAGTGTGTGTGAAAGCCTTCCATCACCTTGCTTGTTGGGAACACAAAGTTTCTTTTCAGTTGCAAATTCCATTCCATACATATATATGGGGAGGTACTAGCTCCAACACAGTTTTACTGTGAAAACTGCAGGAACATCAAACCGGTACTAGGAAACAGACTGAGAAACCAGAGAAAAGTTTCACCTGCCACCCGTTCCCTTGGTGCTAGGTGAATGAAACTCTCTCCACATGCTCAGTTCTGAGAGATATGTGTGTGTGAAAGCCGTACTTCACCTAGCTTGTTGGGAACACAAAGTTCCTTTTCAGTTGCAAATTCCACTCCATAAATATATATGGGGAGGTACTAGCTCCAACTCGATTTTATGGTGAAAACTGCAGGAATATCAAACCGGCACTAGGAAACATACTGGGAACCCTGAGTAAAACTTTCTCCTGCAACCCGTTCCCTTGGTGCTAGGTGAAAGAACGTCTCTCCACATAATTATTTCTGAGAGATAAGTGTGTGTGAAAGGCGTCTTTCACCTAGCTTTTTGGGATCACAAAGTTTCTTTTCAGTTGCAAACTTCACTCCATATATATATATGGTGAGATACTAGCTCCAACTCGGTTTTACAGTGAAAACTGCAGGAACATCAAACCGGCACTAGGAAACAGTCTGAGAAACCAGAGTAAAAGTTACTCCTGCAAAACTTTCTCTTCGTTCTAGGTGAACGAACGTCTCTCCACATGCTCAGTTCTGAGAGATAAGTGTGTGTGAAAGCCGTCCTTCACCTATTATGGTGGGAACACAAAGTTTCTTTTCAGTTGTAAACACCACTCCTTAAAAATATAGGGGGAGGTATTAGATCTAACTCGGTTTTACAGTGAAAATTGCAGGAAATTAAAACCGGCACTAGGAAACTGACTGACAAACTAGAGTAAAATTACTCCTTCAACCAGTTCCCTTGGTGCTAGATGAACGAACGTCTCTCCACATGCTCAGTTCTGAGAGATAAATGTGTGTGAAGGCCGTCCTTCATCTAGCTTGTTGGGAACACAAAGTTTCTTTTCAGTTGCAAACTCCTCTCCATTCATATATAAGGAGAGGTACTAGCTCCAACTCGGTTTTACAGTGAAAACTGCAGGTACTTCAAACCGGCACTAGGAAAAAGACTGTGAAGCCAGTGTAAAAGTTTCTCCTGCAACCCGTTCCCTTGGTGCTAGTGAACGAAAGTCTCTCCACATAATCAGTTCTGAGAGATAAGTGTGTGTGAAAGCCGTCCTTCACCTAGCTTGTTCAGAACACAAACTTTCTTTTAAGTTGCAAACTCCATTCCATACATATATATGCGGAGGAACTAGCTCCAACTCGGTTTTACATTGAAAACTGCAGGAACTTCAAACCGGCACTAGGAAACAGACTGAGAAATCAGAGTAAATGTTTCTCCAGCAACCCGTTACCTTGGTGCTAGATGAACGAACGTATCTCCACAAGCTTAGTTGTGAGAGATAAGTGTGTGTGAAAGCCTTCCATCACCTTGCTTGTTGGGAACACAAAGTTTCTTTTCAGTTGCAAATTCCATTCCATACATATATATGGGGAGGTACTAGCTCCAACACAGTTTTACTGTGAAAACTGCAGGAACATCAAACCGGTACTAGGAAACAGACTGAGAAACCAGAGAAAAGTTTCACCTGCCACCCGTTCCCTTGGTGCTAGGTGAATGAAACTCTCTCCACATGCTCAGTTCTGAGAGATATGTGTGTGTGAAAGCCGTACTTCACCTAGCTTGTTGGGAACACAAAGTTCCTTTTCAGTTGCAAATTCCACTCCATAAATATATATGGGGAGGTACTAGCTCCAACTCGATTTTATGGTGAAAACTGCAGGAATATCAAACCGGCACTAGGAAACAGACTGGGAACCCTGAGTAAAACTTTCTCCTGCAACCCGTTCCCTTGGTGCTAGGTGAAAGAACGTCTCTCCACATAATTATTTCTGAGAGATAAGTGTGTGTGAAAGGCGTCTTTCACCTAGCTTTTTGGGATCACAAAGTTTCTTTTCAGTTGCAAACTTCACTCCATATATATATATGGTGAGATACTAGCTCCAACTCGGTTTTACAGTGAAAACTGCAGGAACATCAAACCGGCACTAGGAAACAGTCTGAGAAACCAGAGTAAAAGTTACTCCTGCAAAACTTTCTCTTCGTTCTAGGTGAACGAACGTCTCTCCACATGCTCAGTTCTGAGAGATAAGTGTGTGTGAAAGCCGTCCTTCACCTATTATGGTGGGAACACAAAGTTTCTTTTCAGTTGTAAACACCACTCCTTAAAAATATAGGGGGAGGTATTAGATCTAACTCGGTTTTACAGTGAAAATTGCAGGAAATTAAAACCGGCACTAGGAAACTGACTGACAAACTAGAGTAAAATTACTCCTTCAACCAGTTCCCTTGGTGCTAGATGAACGAACGTCTCTCCACATGCTCAGTTCTGAGAGATAAATGTGTGTGAAGGCCGTCCTTCATCTAGCTTGTTGGGAACACAAAGTTTCTTTTCAGTTGCAAACTCCTCTCCATTCATATATAAGGAGAGGTACTAGCTCCAACTCGGTTTACAGTGAAAACTGCAGGTACTTCAAACCGGCACTAGGAAAAAGACTGTGAAGCCAGTGTAAAAGTTTCTCCTGCAACCCGTTCCCTTGGTGCTAGTGAACGAACGTCTCTCCACATAATCAGTTCTGAGAGATAAGTGTGTGTGAAAGCCGTCCTTCACCTAGCTTGTTCAGAACACAAACTTTCTTTTAAGTTGCAAACTCCATTCCATACATATATATGCGGAGGAACTAGCTCCAACTCGGTTTTACATTGAAAACTGCAGGAACTTCAAACCGGCACTAGGAAACAGACTGAGAAATCAGAGTAAATGTTTCTCCAGCAACCCGTTACCTTGGTGCTAGATGAACGAACGTATCTCCACAAGCTTAGTTGTGAGAGATAAGTGTGTGTGAAAGCCTTCCATCACCTTGCTTGTTGGGAACACAAAGTTTCTTTTCAGTTGCAAATTCCATTCCATACATATATATGGGGAGGTACTAGCTCCAACACAGTTTTACTGTGAAAACTGCAGGAACATCAAACCGGTACTAGGAAACAGACTGAGAAACCAGAGAAAAGTTTCACCTGCCACCCGTTCCCTTGGTGCTAGGTGAATGAAACTCTCTCCACATGCTCAGTTCTGAGAGATATGTGTGTGTGAAAGCCGTACTTCACCTAGCTTGTTGGGAACACAAAGTTCCTTTTCAGTTGCAAATTCCACTCCATAAATATATATGGGGAGGTACTAGCTCCAACTCGATTTTATGGTGAAAACTGCAGGAATATCAAACCGGCACTAGGAAACAGACTGGGAACCCTGAGTAAAACTTTCTCCTGCAACCCGTTCCCTTGGTGCTAGGTGAAAGAACGTCTCTCCACATAATTATTTCTGAGAGATAAGTGTGTGTGAAAGGCGTCTTTCACCTAGCTTTTTGGGATCACAAAGTTTCTTTTCAGTTGCAAACTTCACTCCATATATATATATGGTGAGATACTAGCTCCAACTCGGTTTTACAGTGAAAACTGCAGGAACATCAAACCGGCACTAGGAAACAG
Source organism: Camelus bactrianus (assembly GCF_048773025.1). Classification (NCBI taxonomy): domain Eukaryota; kingdom Metazoa; phylum Chordata; class Mammalia; order Artiodactyla; family Camelidae; genus Camelus; species Camelus bactrianus. Next base: position 92,709,002 of record NC_133546.1, read on the forward strand.
TCTGAGAAACCAGAGTAAAAGTTACTCCTGCAAAACTTTCTCTTCGTTCTAGGTGAACGAACGTCTCTCCACATGCTCAGTTCTGAGAGATAAGTGTGTGTGAAAGCCGTCCTTCACCTATTATGGTGGGAACACAAAGTTTCTTTTCAGTTGTAAACACCACTCCTTAAAAATATAGGGGGAGGTATTAGATCTAACTCGGTTTTACAGTGAAAATTGCAGGAAATTAAAACCGGCACTAGGAAACTGACTGACAAACTAGAGTAAAATTACTCCTTCAACCAGTTCCCTTGGTGCTAGATGAACGAACGTCTCTCCACATGCTCAGTTCTGAGAGATAAATGTGTGTGAAGGCCGTCCTTCATCTAGCTTGTTGGGAACACAAAGTTTCTTTTCAGTTGCAAACTCCTCTCCATTCATATATAAGGAGAGGTACTAGCTCCAACTCGGTTTTACAGTGAAAACTGCAGGTACTTCAAACCGGCACTAGGAAAAAGACTGTGAAGCCAGTGTAAAAGTTTCTCCTGCAACCCGTTCCCTTGGTGCTAGATGAACGAACGTCTCTCCACAAGCTTTGTTCTGAGTTATAAGTGTGTGTGAAAGCCGTCCTTCACATAGCTTGTTGGGAACACAATGCTTATTTTCAGTTGCAATAACCACTCCATGCATATATATGGGGAGGTACTAGCTAAAACTCGGTTTTACAGTGAAAACTGCAGGAAATTCAAACCGGATCTAGGAAACAGACTGAGAAACCAGAGTAAAAGTTTGTCTTGCAAAGATTTCCCTTGGTGCTAGATGAACGAACGTCTATCCACATACTCATTTCTGAGAGATAAGTGTGTGTGAAAGCCGTCTTTCTCCTTGCTTGTTGGGAACACAAAGTTTTTTTCAGTTGCAAATTCCACTCCATATTTATATATGGGGAGGTACTAGATTCAACACGGTTTTACGGTGAAAACTGCAGGAACATCAAACCGGTACTTGGAAACAGACTGAGAAACCAGAGAAAAGTATCTCCTGCCACCCGTTCCCTTGGTGCTAGGTGAACGATCGTCCATCCACGTCCTCAGTTCTGAGAGATAATTGTGTGTTTAAGCCGTCCATCACCTAGCTTGTTGGGAACACAAAGTTTCTTTTCAGTTGCAAACACCAATCCATACATTTATATGGGGATGTACTAGCTCCAACTCCGTTTTACAGTGAAAACTGCAGGAAATTCAAACCGCCACTAGGAAACAGACTGAGATATCAGAGTAATGGTTTCTCCTGCAACCCGTTCCCTTTGTGCTTGATGAACGAACGTCTCTCCACATGCTCAGTTCTGAGAGGGAATTGTGTGTGAAAGCCGTCCTTCATATAGCTTGTTGGGAACACAATGCTTATTTTCAGTTGCAATCTCCACTTCATGCATATATATGGGGAGGTAGTAGCTAAAACTCGGTTTTACATTGAAAACTGCAGGAAATTCAAACCGGAACTAGGAAACACACTGAGAAACCAGAGTAAAAGTTTCTCTTGCAAAGATTTCCCTTGGTGCTAGGTGAACGAATGTCTCTCAACATGCTCAGTTCTGAGAGATAAGTGTGTGTGAAAGCCGTCCTTCACCTTGCTTGTTGGGAACACAGTGCTTATATTCAGTTGCAATCTCCACTCCATGGATATATAGGGGGAAGTACTAGCTCCAAATCGCTTTTATGGTGAAAACTGCAGGAATATCAAACCGCCTCTAGGAAAAAGACTGAGAAACCGGAGAAAAAGTTCCTCCTGCAACCCGTTCCCTTGGTGCTTGGTGAAAGAACGTCTATCCTCATGCTCAATTCTGAGAGATATGTGTGTGTGAAAGCCGTCTTCAGCTAGCTTGTTGGGAACACATAGTTTCTTTTCAGTTGCAATCTCCACTCCATACATATATATGGGTAGGTACTAGCTCCAACTCGGTTTTCCAGTGAAATCTGCAGGAAATTCATACCGGCATTAGGAAACAGACTGTGAAACCAGAGTAAAAGTTTAACCTGTAACCCGTTCCCTTTGTGCTAGATCAACGAACGTCTCTCCACAAACTTATTTGTGAGAGATAAGTGTGTGTGAAAGCCGTCCTTCACCTTGCTTGTTGGGAACACAAAGTTTCTTTTCAGTTGCAAACTCCACTCCATACATATATAAGGGGAGGTATTAGATCCAACTCAATTTTACAGTGAAAACTGCAGGAACTTCAAACCGGCACTAGGAAACTGACTGAGAAACTAGAGTAAAATTTCTCCTGCAACATGTTCCCTTGGTGCTATATGAATGAACGTCTCTCCACAAGCTTAGTTCTGAGAGGTAATTGTGTGTGAAAGCCGTCCTACACCTAGCTTGTTGGGAACACAAAGTTCCTTTTCAGTTGCAAACTCCACTCCATAAATATATATGGGGAGGTACTAGCTCCAACTCGCTTTTATGGTGAAAACTGCAGGAATATCAAACCGGCACTAGGAAAAAGACTGAGAACCCTGAGTAAAAGTTTCTCCTGCAACCCGTTCCCTTTGTGCCAGGTGAACGAACGTCTCTCCACATAATTAGTTCTGAGAGATAAGTGTGTGTGAAAGGCGTAATTCACCTAGCTTGTTGGGATCACAAAGTTTCTTTTCAGTTGCAAAATTCACTCCATATATATATATGGTGAGAAACTAGCTGCAACTCGGTTTTACTGTGAAAACTGCAGTAATATCAAAACGGCACTAGGAAACAGACTGAGAAGCCAGAGTAAAAGTTACTCCTGCAACACTTTCTCTTGGTGCTAGGTGAACGAACTTCTTTCCACATGCTCATTTCTGAGAGATAAGTGTGTGTGAAAGCCGTCCTTCACCTATTATGATGGGAACACAAAGTTTCTATTCAGATGCAAACTCCACTCCATACATATATAGGGGGTGGTATTAGATTCAACTCGGTTTTACAGTGAAATCTGCAGGAACTTCAAACCGGCACTAGGAAATTGACTGAGGAACTAGAGTAAAATTTCTCCTGCAACCCGTTCCCTTGGTGCTAGATGAACGAACGTCTCTCCACAAGCTTAGTTAAGAGATATAAGTGTTTGTGAAAGCCGTCCTTCACATAGCTTGTTGGGAACACAATGCTTATTTTCAGTTGCAAACTCCACTTCATGCATATATATGGGGAGGTACTAACTAAAACTCGGTTTTACAGTGAAAACTGCAGGAAATTCAAACCGGAACTAGGAAACACACTGAGAAACCAGAGTAAAAGTTTCTCTTGCAAAGAGTTCCCTTGGTGCTAGGTGAACGAATGTCTCTCCACATGCTCAGTTCTGAGAGATAAGTGTGTGTGAAAGCCGTCTTTCACCTTGCTTGTTGGGAACACAAAGTTTCTTTTCAGTTGCAAATTCCACTCTATACATATATATGGGGAGGTACTAGATCCAACACGGTTTTACGGTGAAAACTGCAGGAACATCAAACCGGTACTAGGAAACAGACTGAGAAACCAGAGAAAAGTTTCTCCTGCCACCCGTTCCCGTGGTGCTAGGTGAACGAACGTCTTTCCACGTACTCAGTTCTGAGAGATAAGTGTGTGTGAAAGCCGTCCATCACCTAGCTTGTTGGGAACACAAAGTTTCTTTTCAGTTGCAAACCCCACACCATACATATATATGGGGAGGTACTAGCTCCAACTCGGTTTTACAGTGAAAACTGCAGGAAATTCAAACCGCCACTAGGAAACAGACTGAGATACTAGAGTAAAAGTTTTTCTTGCAACCCGTTCCCTTTGTGCTTGATGAACGAACGTCTCTCCACATGCTCAGTTCTGAGAGGGAATTGTGTGTGAAAGCCGTCCTTCATATAGCTTGTTGGGAACACAATGCTTATTTTCAGTTGCAAACTCCACTCCATGCATATATAGGGGGTGGTACTAGATCCAACTCGGTTTTACAGTGAAAACTGCAGAAAATTCAAACCGGCACTAGGTAACAGACTGAGAATCCAGAGAAAAAGTTTCTCCTGCAACCCGTTCCCTTGGTGCTAGATGAACGAACGTCTCTCCACAAGCTTATTTGTGAGAGATAAGTGTGTGTGAAAGCCGTCCTTCACCTTTCTTGTTGGGAACACAAATTTTCTTTTCAGTTGCAAACTCCACTCCATACATATATAAGGGGAGGTATTAGATCCAACTCAATTTTACAGTGAAAACTGCAGGAACTTCAAACCGGCACTAGGAAACTGACTGAGAAACTAGAGTAAAATTTCTCCTGCAACACGTTCCCTTGGTGCTAGATGAACGAACGTCTCTCCACAAGCTTAGTTCTGAGAGGTAATTGTGTGTGAAAGCCGTCCTTCACCTAGCTTGTTGGGAACACAAAGTTCCTTTTCAGTTGCAAACTCCACTCCATAAATATATATGGGGAGGTACTAGCTCCAACTCGCTTTTATGGTGAAAACTGCAGGAATATCAAACCGGCACTAGGAAAAAGACTGAGAACGCTGAGTAAAAGTTTCTCCTGCAACCCGTTCCCTTGGTGCTAGGTGAACGAACGTCTCTCCACATAATTAGTTCTGAGAGATAAGTGTGTGTGAAAGGCGTAATTCACCTAGCTTGTTGGGATCACAAAGTTTTTTTTCAGTTGCAAAATTCACTCCATATATATATATGGTGAGATACTAGATGCAACTCGGTTTTACTGTGAAAACTGCAGTAATATCAAACCGGCACTAGGAAACAGACTGAGGAACCAGAGTAAAAGTTACTCCTGCAACCCTTTCTCTTGGTGCTAGGTGAACGAACTTCTCTCCACATGCTCATTTCTGAGAGATAAGTGTTTGTGAAAGCCGTCCTTCACATAGCTTGTTGGGAACACGATGCTTATTTTCAGTTGCAAACTCCACTTCATGCATATATATGGTGAGGTACTAGCTAAAACTCGGTTTTACTGTGAAAACTGCAGGAAATTCAAACCGGAACTAGGAAACACACTGAGAAACCAGAGTAAAAGTTTCTCTTGCAAAGAGTTCCCTTGGTGCTAGGTAAACGAATGTCTCTCCACATGCTCAGTTCTGAGAGATAAGTGTGTGTGAAAGCCGTCCTTCACCTTGCTTGTTGGGAACACAAAGTTTCTTTTCAGTTGCAAATTCCACTCTATACATATATATGGGGAGGTACTAGATCCAACACGGTTTTACGGTGAAAACTGCAGGAACATCAAACCGGTACTAGGAAACAGACTGAGAAACCAGAGAAAAGTTTCTCCTGCCACCCGTTCCCGTGGTGCTAGGTGAACGAACGTCTTTCCACGTACTCAGTTCTGAGAGATAAGTGTGTGTGAAAGCCTTCCATCACCTTGCTTGTTGGGAACACAAAGTTTCTTTTCAGTTGCAAACCCCATACCATACATATATATGGGGAGGTACTAGCTCCAACTCGGTTTTACAGTGAAAACTGCAGGAAATTCAAAACGGCACTAGGTAACAGACTGAGAATCCAGAGAAAAAGTTTCTCCTGCAACCCATTCCCTTGGTGCTAGATGAACGAACGTCTCTCCACATGCTCAGTTCTGAGAGGGAATTGTGTGTGAAAGCCGTCCTTCATATAGCTTGTTGGGAACACAATGCTTATTTTCAGTTGCAAACTCCACTCCATGCATATATAGGGGGTGGTACTAGATCCAACTCGGTTTTACAGTGAAAACTGCAGGAAATTCAAAACTGCACTAGGTAACAGACTGAGAATCCAGAGAAAAAGTTTCTCCTGCAACCCATTCCCTTGGTGCTAGATGAACGAACGTCTCTCCACATGCTCAGTTCTCAGAGATAAGTGTGTTTGGAATCCGTATTTCACCTAGCTTGTTGGGAACACAAAGTTTCTTTTCAAATGCAAAATCCAATCCATACATATATATGGGGAGGTACAAGCTCCAACTCGGTTTTACGGTGAAAACTGCAGGAACTTCAAACCGCCTCTAGGAAAAAGACTGAGACACCGGAGAAAAAGTTCCTCCTGCAACCCGTTCCCTTGGTGCTAGGTGAACGAACGTCTATCCACATGCTCAATTCTGAGAGAAATGTGTGTGTGAAAGCCGTCCTTCAGCTAGCTTGTTGGGAACACAAAGTTTCTTTTCAGTTGCAAACTCCAATCCATACATATATATGGGGAGGTACTAGCTCCAACTCGGTTTTCCAGTGAAAACTGCAGGAAATTCAAACCGGTACTAGGAAACAGACTGAGAAACCAGAGTAAAAGTTTCTCCAGCAACCCGTTCACTTTTTTCTCGATGAACGAACGTCTCTCCACAAGCTTAGTTCTGAGAGATAATTGTGTGTGAAAGCCGTCGTTCAAGTAGCTTGTTGGGAACACAAAGTTTCTTTTCAGTTGCAAACTCCACTCCGTACATATATATGGGGAGGTACTAGCTCCATCTCCGTTTAAGTTGAAAACTGCAGGAACATCAAACCGGCACTAGGAAACAGACTGATAACCAGAGTAAAAGTTTCTCCTGCAACCCGTTCCCTTGGTGCTAGTGAACGAACTTCTCTCCACATAATCAGTTCTGAGAAATAAGTGTGTGTGAAAGCCGTCCTTCACCTAGCTTGTTCAGAACACAAACTTTCTTTTAAGTTGCAAACTCCATTCCATACATATATATGCGGAGGAACTAGCTCCAAGTCGGTTTTACATTGAAAACTGCAGGAATTTCAAACCTGTACTAGGAAACAGACTAAGAAACCAGAGTAAATGTTTCACCTGCCACCCGTTCCCTTGGTGCTAGGGGAACGAACGTCTCTCCACAAGCTTAGTTCTGAGAGATAAGCGTGTGTTAAAGACGTCCATCACCTAGCTTGTTGGGAACACAAAGTTTCTTTTCAGTTGCAAACCCCAATCCATACATATATATGGGGAGGTACTAGCTCCAACACGGTTTTACAGTGAAAACTGCAGGAACTTCAAACCGCCACTAGGAAACAGACTGAGATACCAGAGTAAAATTTTCTCTTGCAACCCGTTCCTTTGGTCCTAGATGAACGAACGTCTCTCCACATGCTCAGATGTGAGAGAGAAGTGTGTGTGAAAGTCGTCCTTCATATAGCTTGTTGGGAACACAATGCTTATTTTCAGTTGCAAACTCCACTCCATGCATATATAGGGGGTGGTACTAGATCCAACTCGGTTTTACAGTGAAAACTGCAGGAAATTCAAACCGACACTAGGAAACACAGTGAGAAACCAGAGTAAAAGTTTATCCTGCAACCCGTTCCTTTGGTGCTAGAAGAAAGAACGTCTCTCCACATGCTCAGTTCTCAGAGATATGTGTGTGTGGAAGTCGTAATTCACCTAGCTTGTTGGGAACACAAAGTCTCTTTTCAGATGCAAACTCCAATGCATACATATATATGGGGAATTACTAACTCCAATTCGGTTTTACAGTGAAAACTGCAGGAACTTCGAACCACCACTAGGAAAATGACTGAGAAACCGGAGTAAAAGTTCCTCCTGCAACCCTTTCCCTTGGTGTTAGTTGAACGAACGTCTCTACACATGCTGAGTTCTGAGGGATAAGTGTGTGTGAAAGCCGTCCTTCAGCTAGCTTGTTGGGAACACAATGATTCTTTTCAGTTGCAAACTACACTCCATACATATATATGGGTAGGTACAACCTCCAACTCGGTTTTCCAGTGAAAACTGCAGGAAATTCAAACCGGCATTAGGAAACAGACTGTGAAACCAGAGTAAAAATTTCTCCTGTAACCCGTTCCTTTTGTGCTAGTTGAACGAAAGTCTCTCCACAAGCTTAGTTCTGAGATATAAATGTGTGTGAAAGCCGTCCTTCACCTAGGTTGTTGGGAACACAAAGTTTCTTTTCAGTTGCAAACTCCACTCCATACATATATATGGGTAGGTACTAGCTCCAACTCGGTTTTACATTGAAAACTGCAGGAAAATCAAACCGGCACTAGGAAACAGACTGAGAAACCAGAGTAAAAGTTTCTCCTGTATCCCGTTCCATTTGTGCTAGATGAACAAACGTCTCTCCTCATGCTCAGTTCTGAGAGATAAATGTGAGTGAAAGCCGTCCTTCAACTAACTTGTTGGGAACACAAAGTTTTTTTCAGTTGCAAATTCCACTCCATACATATATATGGCGAGGTACTAGCTCCAACTCGGGTTTCCAGTGAAAACTGCTGGAACTTCAAACCGGCACTAGGAAACAGACTCAGAAACCAGAGTAAAATTTTCTCCAGCAACCCGTTCCCTTGGTGCTAGATGAACGAACGTCTCTCCACAAGCTTATTTCTGAGAGATAATTGTGTGTGAATGCCGTCCTTCACGTAGCTTGTTGGGAACACAAAGTTTCTTTTCAGTTGCAAAACCACTCCATACATATATATAAGTAGGTACAAGCACCAACTCGGTTTTCCAATGAAACCTGCAGGAACTTCAAACCGGCACTAGGAAACAGACTGAGAAACCAGAGTAAAACTTTCCCCTGCAACCCGTTCCCTTGTTGCTAGATGAAAGAACGTCTCTCCACATGCTCAGTTCGGAGAGATAAGTGTGTGTGAAAGCCGTCCTTCACATAGCTTGTTGGGAACACAATGCTTATTTTGAGTTGCATACACCATTCCATGAATATATAGGGTGAGGTATTAGATCCAACTCGGTTTTACAGTGAAAAATTCAGAAAATTCAAACCGGCACTAGAAAACAGACTGAGAAACCAGAGTAAAAGTTTCTCCTGCAAACCGTTCCCTTGGTTCTAGATGAACGAACGTCTCTCCACATGCTCAGTTCTGATAGATAAGTGTGTGTGAAAGCCGTCCTTCACCTAGCTTTTTGGGAACACAAAATTTCTTTTCAGTTGCAAACTCCACTCCATACCTATATATGGGGAGGTACTAGCTCGAACTCGGTTTTACAGTGAAAACTGCAGGAACATCAAACCGGCACTAGGAAACAGACTGAGAAACCAGAGTAATAGTTTCTCCTGCAACCCGTTCCCTTTGTGCTAGATGAACGAACGTCTCTCCACATGCTCAGTTCTGAGAGAAAAGTGTGTGTGAAAGCCATACTTAACTAAGCTTGTTGGGAAAATAAAGTATCGTTTCAGTTGCAAACAACATTTCATAAATATATATGGGGAGGTACGAGCTCCAAATCGGTTTTACAGGGAAAACTGCAAGAAATTCAAAACGGCACTAGGAAACAGACTGAGAATCCAGAGTAAAAGTTTCTCATGCAACCCCTTCCCTTGTTGCTAGGTGAACGAACGTCTCTCCACATAATTAGTTCTGAGAGATAAGTGTGTGTGAAAGGCGTAATTCACCTAGCTTGTTGGGATCACAAAGATTCTTTTCAGTTGCAAAATTCCCTCCATATATATATATGGTGAGATACTAGCTGCAACTCGGTTTTACTGTGAAAACTGCAGTAATATCAAACCGTCACTAGGAAACAGACTGAGAATCCAGAGTAAAAGTTACTCCTGCAACCCTTTCTCTTGGTGCTAGGTGAACGAACTTCTCTCCACATGCTCATTTCTAAGAGATAAGTGTTTGTGAAAGCCGTCCTTCACATAGCTTGTTGGGAACACAATGCTTATTTTCAGTTGCAAACTCCACTTCATGCATATATATGGGGAGGTACTAGCTAAAACTCGGTTTTACAGTGAAAACTGCAGGAAATTCAAACCGGAACTAGGAAACACACTGAGAAACCAGAGTAAAAGTTTCTCTTGCAAAGAGTTCCCTTGGTGCTAGGTGAACGAATGTCTCTCCACATGCTCAGTTCTGAGAGATAAGTGTGTGTGAAAGACGTCCTTCACCTTGCTTGTTGGGAAAACAAAGTTTCTTTTCAGTTGCAAATTCCACTCTATACATATATATGGGGAGGTACTAGATCCAACACGGTTTTACGGTGAAAACTGCAGGAACATCAAACCGGTACTAGGAAACAGACTGAGAAACCAGAGAAAAGTTTCTCCTGCCACCCGTTCCCGTGGTGCTAAGTGAATGAACGTCTTTCCACGTACTCAGTTCTGAGAGATAAGTGTGTGTGAAAGCCGTCCATCACCTAGCTTGTTGGGAACACAAAGTTTCTTTTCAGTTGCAAACTCCACTCCATACATATATATGGGGAGGTACTAGCTCCATCTCCGTTTAAGTTGAAAACTGCAGGAACATCAAACCGGCACTAGGAAACAGATTGATAACCAGAGTAAAAGTTTCTCCTGCAACCCGTTCCCTTGGTGCTAGTGAACGAACGTCTCTCCACATAATCAGTTCTGAGAGATAAGTGTGTGTGAAAGCCGTCCTTCACCTAGCTTGTTCAGAACACAAACTTTCTTTTAAGTTGCAAACTCCATTCCATACATATATATGGGGAGGTACTAGCTCCAACACAGTTTTACTGTGAAAACTGCAGGAACATCAAACCGGTACTAGGAAAGAGACTGAGAAACCAGAGAAAAGTTTCACCTGCCACCCGTTCCCTTGGTGCTAGGGGAACGAACGTCTTTCCACGTACTCAGTTCTGAGAGATAAGTGTGTGTTAAAGACGTCCATCACCTAGCTTGTTGGGAACACAAAGATTCTTTTCAGTTGCAAACCCCAATCCATACATATATATGGGGAGGTACTAGCTCCAACACGGTTTTACAGTGAAAACTGCAGGAACTTCAAACCGCCACTAGGAAACAGACTGAGATACCAGAGTAATAGTTTCTCTTGCAACCCGTTCCCTTGGTCCTAGATGAACGAACGTCTCTCCACATGCTCAGATGTGAGAGAGAAGTGTGTGTGAAAGTCGTCCTTCATATAGCTTGTTGGGAACACAATGCTTATTTTCAGTTGCAAACTCCACTCCATGCATATATAGGGGGTGGTACTTGATCCAACTCGCTTTTACAGTGAAAACTGCAGGAAATTCAAACCGACACTAGGAAACAGACTGAGAAACCAGAGTAAAAGTTTCTCCTGCAACCCGTTCCTTTGGTGCTAGAAGAAAGAACGTCTCTCCACATGCTCAGTTCTCAGAGATATGTGTGGGTGGAAGCCGTAATTCACCTAGCTTGTTGGGAACACATAGTTTCTTTTCAGATGCAAACTCCAATCCATACATATATATGGGGAATTACTAACTCCAAATCGGTTTTACAGTGAAAACTGCAGGAACTTCGAACCACCACTAGGAAAAAGACTGAGAAACCGGAGTAAAAGTTCCTCCTGCAAACCTTTCCCTTGTTGTTAGTTGAACGAACGTCTCTCCACATGCTCAGTTCTGAGTTATATGTGTGTGTGAAAGCCGTCCTTCAGCTAGCTTGTTGGGAACACAATGATTCTTTTCAGTTGCAAACTACACTCCATACATATATATGGGTAGGTACAACCTCCAACTCGGTTTTCCAGTGAAAACTGAAGGAAATTCAAACCGGCATTAGGAAACAGACTGTGAAACCAGAGTAAAAATTTCTCCTGTAACCCGTTCCTTTTGTGCTAGTTGAACGAACGTCTCTCCACAAGCTTAGTTCTGAGATATAAATGTGTGTGAAAGCCGTCCTTCACCTAGGTTGTTGGGAACACAAAGTTTCTTTTCAGTTGCAAACTCCACTCCATACATATATATGGGTAGGTACTAGCTCCAACTCGGTTTTACATTGAAAACTGCAGGAAAATCAAACCGGCACTAGGAAACAGACTGAGAAACCAGAGTAAAAGTTTCTCCTGTATCCCGTTCCATTTGTGCTAGATGAACGAACGTCTCTCCTCATGCTCAGTTCTGAGAGATAAATGTGAGTGAAAGCCGTCCTTCAACTAGCTTGTTGGGAACACAAAGTTTTTTCAGTTGCAAATTCCACTCCATACATATATATGGCGAGGTACTAGCTCCAACTCGGGTTTCCAGTGAAAACTGCTGGAACTTCAAACCGGCACTAGGAAACAGACTCAGAAACCAGAGTAAAATTTTCTCCAGCAACCCGTTCCCTTGGTGCTAGATGAACGAACGTCTCTCCACAAGCTTATTTCTGAGAGATAATTGTGTGTGAATGCCGTCCTTCAAGTAGCTTGTTGGGAACACAAAGTTTCTTTTCAGTTGCAAACCACTCCATACATATATATAAGTAGGTACAAGCACCAACTCGGTTTTCCAATGAAACCTGCAGGAACTTCAAACCGGCACTAGGAAACAGACTGAGAAACCAGAGTAAAACTTTCCCCTGCAACCCGTTCCCTTGTTGCTAGATGAAAGAACGTCTCTCCACATGCTGAGTTCTGAGAGATAAGTGTTTGTGAAAGCCGTCCTTCACATAGCTTGTTGGGAACACAATGCTTATTTTGATTTGCATACACCATTCCATGAATATATAGGGTGAGGTATTAGATCCAACTCGGTTTTACAGTGAAAAATTCAGAAAATTCAAACCGGCACTAGAAAACAGACTGAGAAACCAGAGTAAAAATTTCTCCTGCAAACCGTTCCCTTGGTTCTAGATGAACGAACGTCTCTCCACATGCTCAGTTCTGAGAGATAAGTGTGTGTGAAAGCCATACTTAACTTAGCTTGTTGGGAAAAGAATGTATCGCTTCAGTTGCAAACAACATTCCATAAATATATATGGGGAGGTACGAGCTCCAAATCGGTTTTACAGAGAAAACTGCAAGAAATTCAAAACGGCACTAGGAAACAGACTGAGAATCCAGAGTAAAAGTTTCTCATGCAACTCATTCCCTTGGTGCTAATGAACGAACGTCTCTCCACAAGCTTAGTTCTGAGAGATAAGTGTGTGTGAAAGCCGTCCTTCACCTAGAATGTTGGGAACACAAAGTTTCTTTTCATTTGCAAACTCCACTCCATACATATATATAGGTAGGTACTAGCACCAACTCGGTTTTCCAATGAAAACTGCAGGAAATTCAAACCGGCACTAGGAAACAGACTGAGAAACCAGAGTAAAAGTTTCTCCTGCAACCCGTTCCCTTGGTGCTAGATGAACGAACGTCTCTCCACATGCTCAGTTCTGAGAGATAGTGTGTGTGAAAGACTTCCTTCACTAGCTTGTTGGGAACACAATGCTTATTTTCATTTGAAAACTCCACTCCATGCATATATAGGGGGTGGTACAAGATCCAACTCGGTTTTACAGTGAAAACTGTAGGAAATTCAAAACGGCACTAGGATACAGACTGAGAAACCAGAGTAAAAGTTTCCCCTGCAACCCGTTCCCTTGGTGCTAGTTGATCGAACGTCTCTCCACATGCTCAGTTCTGAGTGATATATGTGTGAAAAACGTACTTCACCTAGCTTGTTGGGAACACAAATTTTGTTTTCAATTGCCAACTCCACTCCATAAATATATATGGGGAGGTACTAGCTCCAACTCGGTTTTACAGAGAAAACTGCAGGAAATTCAAAACGTCACTAGGAAACAGTCTGAAAACCAGAGTAAAATTTTCTCCTGCAAACCGTTCCCTTGTTGCTAGATGAACGAACGTCTCTCTAAATGCTCAGTTCTGAGAGATTAGTGTGTCTGAAATCCGTCCTTCACCTAGCTTGTTGGGAACACAATGCTTATTTTCATTTGCAAACTCCACTCCATGCATATATAGGGGGAGATAATAGATAAAACTCGGTTTTACAGTGATACCTGCAGGAACTTCAAACCAGCACTAGGAAACAGACTGAGAAACCAGAGTAAAAGTTTCTCCTGCAACCCGTTACCTTGGTGCTATGTGAATGATCGTTTCTCCACATGCTCAGTTCTGAGAGAAAAGTGTGTGTGAAAGCCGTCCTTCACCTACCTTGTTGGGAAAATAAAGTTCTTTTCAGTTGAAAAGTCCAATCCATACATATATATGGGAAGGTACTAGCTCCAACACTGTTTTACAGTGAAAACTGCAGGAAATTCAAACCGCCTCTAGGAAACAGACTGAGATACCAGAGTAAATGTTTCTCATGCAACCCGTTCCCTTGGTGCTAGATGAACGAACCTCTCTCCATATGCTCAGTTCTGAGAGATAAGTGTGTGTGAAAGCCGTCCTTCACCTAGCTTGTTGGGAACACAATGCTTATTTTCATTTGCAAACTCCACTCCATGCATATATAGGAGGAGGTACTAGATCCAACTCGGTTTTACAGTGAAAACTGCAGGAACATCAAACCGGCACTAGGAAACAGACTGAGAAACCAGAGTAAAAGTTTCCCCTGCAACCCGTTCCCTTGGTGCTAGTTGAACGAACGTCTCTCCACATGCTCAGTTCTGAGAGATAAGGGTGTGTGAAAGCCGCCTTCACCTAGCTTGTTGGGAACACAAAGATTCTTTTCAGTTGTAAACACCACTTCATACATATATATGGGTAGGTAGTAGCTCCAACTCGGTTTTCCAGTGAAAACTGCAGGAACTTCAAACCGGCACTAGGAAACAGACTGAGAAACCAGAGTAAAACTTTCCCCTGCAACCCGTTCCCTTGTTGCTAGATGAAAGAACGTCTCTCCACATGCTCAGTTCTGAGAGATAAGTGTGTGTGAAAGCCGTCCTTCAGCTAGCTTGTTGGGAACACAAAGTTTCTTTTCAGTTGCAAACCCACTCCATACATATATATAAGTAGGTACCAGCACCAACTCGGTTTTCCAATGAAACCTGCAGGAACTTCAAACCAGCACTAGGAAACAGACTGAGAATCCAGATTAAAACTTTCCCCTGCAACCCGTTCCCTTGTTGCTAGATGAAAGAACGTCTCTCCACATGCTCAGTTCGGAGAGATAAGTGTGTGTGAAAGCCGTCCTTCACATAGCTTGTTGGGAACACAATGCTTATTTTGAGTTGCATACACCATTCCATGAATATATAGGGTGAGGTATTATATCCAACTCGGTTTTACAGTGAAAAATTCAGAAAATTCCAACCGGCACTAGAGAACAGACTGAGAAACCAGAGTAAAAGTTTCTCCTGCAAACCGTTCCCTTGGTTCTAGATGAACGAACGTCTCTCCACATGCTCAGTTCTGATAGATAAGTGTGTGTGAAAGCCGTCCTTCACCTAGCTTTTTGGGAACACAAAATTTCTTTTCAGTTGCAAACTCCACTCCATACCTATATATGGGGAGGTACTAGCTCGAACTCGGTTTTACAGTGAAAACTGCAGGAACATCAAACCGGCACTAGGAAACAGACTGAGAAACCAGAGTAATAGTTTCTCCTGCAACCCGTTCCCTTTGTGCTAGATGAACGAACGTCTCTCCACATGCTCAGTTCTGAGAGATAAGTGTGTGTGAAAGCCATACTTAACTTAGCTTGTTGGGAAAATAAAGTATCGTTTCAGTTGCAAACAACATTCCATATATTTATATGGGGAGGTACGAGCTCCAAATCGGTTTTACAGGGAAAACTGCAAGTAATTCAAAACGGCACTAGGAAACAGACTGAGAATCCAGAGTAAAAGTTTCTCATGCAACCCCTTCCCTTGTTGCTAGGTGAACGAACGTCTCTCCACATAATTAGTTCTGAGAGATAAGTGTGTGTGAAAGGCGTAATTCATCTAGCTTGTTGGGATCACAAAGTTTCTTTTCAGTTGCAAAATTCCCTCCATATATATATATGGTGAGATACTAGCTGCAACTCGGTTTTACTGTGAAAACTGCAGTTATATCAAACCGTCACTAGGAAACAGACTGAGAAACCAGAGTAAAAGTTACTCCTGCAACCCTTTCTCTTGGTGCTAGGTGAACGAACTTCTCTCCACATGCTCATTTCTAAGAGATAAGTGTTTGTGAAAGCCGTACTTCACATAGCTTGTTGGGAACACAATGCTTATTTTCAGTTGCAAACTCCACTTCATGCATATATATGGGGAGGTACTAGCTAAAACTCGGTTTTACAGTGAAAACTGCAGGAAATTCAAACCGGAACTAGGAAACACACTGAGAAACCAGAGTAAAAGTTTCTCTTGCAAAGAGTTCCATTGGTGCTAGGTGAACAAATGTCTCTCCACATGCTCAGTTCTGAGAGATAAGTGTGTGTGAAAGCCGTCCTTCACCTTGCTTGTTGGGAACACAAAGTTTCTTTTCAGTTGCAAATTCCACTCTATACATATATATGGGGAGGTACTAGATCCAATACGGTTTTACGGTGAAAACTGAAGGAACATCAAACCGGTACTAGGAAACAGACTGAGAAACCAGAGAAAAGTTTCTCCTGCCACCCGTTCCCGTGGTGCTAGGTGAACGAACGTCTTTCCACGTACTCAGTTCTGAGAGATAAGTGTGTGTGAAAGCCGTCCATCACCTAGCTTGTTGGGAACACAAAGTTTCTTTTCAGTTGCAAACTCCACTCCATACATATATATGGGGAGGTACTAGCTCCATCTTCGTTTAAGTTGAAAACTGCAGGAATATCAAACCGGCACTAGGAAACAGATTGATAACCAGAGTAAAAGTTTCTCCTGCAACCCGTTCCCTTGGTGCTAGTGAACGAACGTCTCTCCACATAATCAGTTCTGAGAGATAAGTGTGTGTGAAAGCCGTCCTTCACCTAGCTTGTTCAGAACACAAAGTTTCTTTTAAGTTGCAAACTCCATTCCATACATATATATGCGGAGGAACTAGCTCCAACTCGGTTTTACATTGAAAACTGCAGGAACTTCAAACCGGCACTAGGAAACAGACTGAGAAACCAGAGTAAATGTTTCTCCAGCAACCCGTTACCTTGGTGCTAGATGAACGAACGTCTCTCCACAAGCTTAGTTGTGAGAGATAAGTGTGTGTGAAAGCCTTCCTTCACCTTGCTTGTTGGGAACACAAAGTTTCTTTTCAGTTGCAAATTCCATTCCATACATATATATGGGGAGGTACTAGCTCCAACACAATTTTACTGTGAAAACTGCAGGAACATCAAACCGGTACTAGGAAACAGACTGAGAAACCAGAGAAAAGTTTCACCTGCCACCCGTTCCCTTGGTGCTAGGGGAACGAACGTCTTTCCACGTACTCAGTTCTGAGAGATAAGTGTGTTTTAAAGACGTCCATCACCTAGCTTGTTGGGAACACAAAGTTTCTTTTCAGTTGCAAACCCCAATCCATACATATATATGGGGAGGTACTAGCTCCAACACGGTTTTACAGTGAAAACTGCAGGAACTTCAAACCGCCACTAGGAAACAGACTGAGATACCAGAGTAAAAGTTTCTCTTGCAACCCATTCCCTTGGTCCTAGATGAACGAACGTCTCTCCACATGCTCAGATGTGAGAGAGAAGTGTGTGTGAAAGTCGTCCTTCATATAGCTTGTTGGGAACACAATGCTTATTTTCAGTTGCAAACTCCACTCCATGCATATATAGGGGGTGGTACTTGATCCAACTCGCTTTTACAGTGAAAACTGCAGGAAATTCAAACCGACACTAGGAAACAGACTGAGAAACCAGAGTAAAAGTTTCTCCTGCAACCCGTTCCTTTGGTGCTAGAAGAAAGAACGTCTCTCCACATGCTCAGTTCTCAGAGATATGTGTGGGTGGAAGCCGTAATTCACCTAGCTTGTTGGGAACACAAAGTTTCTTTTCAGATGCAAACTCCAATCCATACATATATATGGGGAATTACTAACTCCAAATCGGTTTTACAGTGAAAACTGCAGTAACTTCGAACCACCTCTAGGAAAAAAAATGAGAAACCGGAGTAAAAGTTCCTCCTGCAAACCTTCCCCTTGGTGTTAGTTGAACGAACGTCTCTCCACATGCTCAGTTCTGAGGGATAAGTGTGTGTGAAAGCCGTCCTTCAGCTAGCTTGTTGGGAACACAATGATTCTTTTCAGTTGCAAACTACACTCCATACATATATATGGGTAGGTACAACCTCCAACTCGGTTTTCCAGTGAAAACTGCAGGAAATTCAAACCGGCATTAGGAAACAGACTGTGAAACCAGAGTAAAAATTTCTCCTGTAACCCGTTCCTTTTGTGCTAGTTGAACGAAAGTCTCTCCACAAGCTTAGTTCTGAGATATAAATGTGTGTGAAAGCCGTCCTTCACCTAGGTTGTTGGGAACACAAAGTTTCTTTTCAGTTGCAAACTCCACTCCATACATATATATGGGTAGGTACTAGCTCCAACTCGGTTTTACATTGAAAACTGCAGGAAAATCAAACCGGCACTAGGAAACAGACTGAGAAACCAGAGTAAAAGTTTCTCCTGTATCCCGTTCCATTTGTGCTAGATGAACAAACGTCTCTCCTCATGCTCAGTTCTGAGAGATAAATGTGAGTGAAAGCCGTCCTTCAACTAGCTTGTTGGGAACACAAAGTTTTTTTCAGTTGCAAATTCCACTCCATACATATATATGGCGAGGTACTAGCTCCAACTCGGGTTTCCAGTGAAAACTGCTGGAACTTCAAACCGGCACTAGGAAACAGACTCAGAAACCAGAGTAAAATTTTCTCCAGCAACCCGTTCCCTTGGTGCTAGATGAACGAACGTCTCTCCACAAGCTTATTTCTGAGAGATAATTGTGTGTGAATGCCGTCCTTCACGTAGCTTGTTGGGAACACAAAGTTTCTTTTCAGTTGCAAAACCACTCCATACATATATATAAGTACGTACAAGCACCAACTCGGTTTTCCAATGAAACCTGCAGGAACTTCAAACCGGCACTAGGAAACAGACTGAGAAACCAGAGTAAAACTTTCCCCTGCAACCCGTTCCCTTGTTGCTAGATGAAAGAACGTCTCTCCACATACTCAGTTCGGAGAGATAAGTGTGTGTGAAAGCCGTCCTTCACATAGCTTGTTGGGAACACAATGCTTATTTTGAGTTGCTTACACCATTCCATGAATATATAGGGTGAGGTATTAGATCCAACTCGGTTTTACAGTGAAAAATTCAGAAAATTCAAACCGGCACTAGAAAACAGACTGAGAAACCAGAGTAAAAGTTTCTCCTGCAAACCGTTCCCTTGGTTCTAGATGAACGAACGTCTCTCCACATGCTCAGTTCTGATAGATAAGTGTGTGTGAAAGCCGTCCTTCACCTAGCTTTTTGGGAACACAAAATTTCTTTTCAGTTGCAAACTCCACTCCATACCTATATATGGGGAGGTACTAGCTCGAACTCGGTTTTACAGTGAAAACTGCAGGAACATCAAACCGGCACTAGGAAACAGACTGAGAAACCAGAGTAATAGTTTCTCCTGCAACCCGTTCCCTTTGTGCTAGATGAACGAACGTCTCTCCACATGCTCAGTTCTGAGAGATAAGTGTGTGTGAAAGCCATACTTAACTTAGCTTGTTGGGAAAATAAAGTATCGTTTCAGTTGCAAACAACATTCCATAAATATATATGGGGAGGTACGAGCTCCAAATCGGTTTTACAGGGAAAACTGCAAGAAATTCAAAACGGCACTAGGAAACAGACTGAGAATCCAGAGTAAAAGTTTCTCATGCAACCCCTTCCCTTGTTGCTAGGTGAACGAACGTCTCTCCACATAATTAGTTCTGAGAGATAAGTGTGTGTGAAAGGCGTAATTCACCTAGCTTGTTGGGATCACAAAGTTTCTTTTCAGTTGCAAAATTCCCTCCATATATATATATGGTGAGACACTAGCTGCAACTCGGTTTTACTGTGAAAACTGCAGTAATATCAAACCGTCACTAGGAAACAGACTGAGAATCCAGAGTAAAAGTTACTCCTGCAACCCATTCTCTTGGTGCTAGGTGAACGAACTTCTCTCCACATGCTCATTTCTAAGAGATAAGTGTTTGTGAAAGCCGTCCTTCACATAGCTTGTTGGGAACACAATGCTTATTTTCAGTTGCAAACTCCACTTCATGCATATATATGGGGAGGTACTAGCTAAAACTCGGTTTTACAGTGAAAACTGCAGGAAATTCAAACCGGAACTAGGAAACACACTGAGAAACCAGAGTAAAAGTTTCTCTTGCAAAGAGTTCCCTTGGTGCTAGGTGAACGAATGTCTCTCCACATGCTCAGTTCTGAGAGGTAAGTGTGTGTGAAAGACGTCCTTCACCTTGCTTGTTGGGAAAACAAAGTTTCTTTTCAGTTGCAAATTCCACTCTATACATATGTATGGGGAGGTACTAGATCCACCACGGTTTTACGGTGAAAACTGCAGGAACATCAAACCGGTACTAGGAAACAGACTGAGAAACCAGAGAAAAGTTTCCCCTGCCACCCGTTCCCGTGGTGCTAAGTGAACGAACGTCTTTCCACGTACTCAGTTCTGAGAGATAAGTGTGTGTGAAAGCCGTCCATCACCTAGCTTGTTGGGAACACAAAGTTTCTTTTCAGTTGCAAACTCCACTCCATACATATATATGGGGAGGTACTAGCTCCAACTCCGTTTAAGTTGAAAACTGCAGGAACATCAAACCGGCACTAGGAAACAGATTGATAACCAGAGTAAAAGTTTCTCCTGCAACCCGTTCCCTTGGTGCTAGTGAACGAACGTCTCTCCACATAATCAGTTCTGAGAGATAAGTGTGTGTGAAAGCCGTCCTTCACCTAGCTTGTTCAGAACACAAACTTTTTTTTAAGTTGCAAACTCCATTCCATACATATATATGGGGAGGTACTAGCTCCAACACAGTTTTACTGTGAAAACTGCAGGAACATCAAACCGGTACTAGGAAACAGACTGAGAAACCAGAGAAAAGTTTCACCTGCCACCCGTTCCCTTGGTGCTAGGGGAACGAACGTCTTTCCACGTACTCAGTTCTGAGAGATAAGTGTGTGTTAAAGACGTCCATCACCTAGCTTGTTGGGAACACAAAGTTTCTTTTCAGTTGCAAACCCCAATCCATACATATATATGGGGAGGTACTAGCTCCAACACGGTTTTACAGTGAAAACTGCAGGAACTTCAAACCGCCACTAGGAAACAGACTGAGATACCAGAGTAATAGTTTCTCTTGCAACCCGTTCCCTTGGTCCTAGATGAACGAACGTCTCTCCACATGCTCAGATGTGAGAGAGAATTGTGTGTGAAAGTCGTCCTTCATATAGCTTGTTGGGAACACAATGCTTATTTTCAGTTGCAAACTCCACTCCATGCATATATAGGGGGTGGTACTTGATCCAACTCGCTTTTACAGTGAAAACTGCAGGAAATTCAAACCGACACTAGGAAACAGACTGAGAAACCAGAGTAAAAGTTTCTCCTGCAACCCGTTCCTTTGGTGCTAGAAGAAAGAACGTCTCTCCACATGCTCAGTTCTCAGAGATATGTGTGGGTGGAAGCCGTAATTCACCTAGCTTGTTGGGAACACAAAGTTTCTTTTCAGATGCAAACTCCAATCCATACATATATATGGGGAATTACTAACTCCAAATCGGTTTTACAGTGAAAACTGCAGGAACTTCGAACCACCACTAGGAAAAAGACTGAGAAACCGGAGTAAAAGTTCCTCCTGCAAACCTTTCCCTTGGTGTTAGTTGAACGAACGTCTCTCCACATGCTCAGTTCTGAGGGATAAGTGTGTGTGAAAGCCGTCCTTCAGCTAGCTTGTTGGGAACACAATGATTCTTTTCAGTTGCAAACTACACTCCATACATATATATGGGTAGGTACAACCTCCAACTCGGTTTTCCAGTGAAAACTGCAGGAAATTCAAACCGGCATTAGGAAACAGACTGTGAAACCAGAGTAAAAATTTCTCCTGTAACCCGTTCCTTTTGTGCTAGTTTAACGAACATCTCTCCACAAGCTTAGTTCTGAGATATAAATGTGTGTGAAAGCCGTCCTTCACCTAGGTTGTTGGGAACACAAAGTTTCTTTTCAGTTGCAAACTCCACTCCATACATATATATGGGTAGGTACTAGCTCCAACTCGGTTTTACATTGAAAACTGCAGGAAAATCAAACCGGCACTAGGAAACAGACTGAGAAACCAGAGTAAAAGTTTCTCCTGTATCCCGTTCCATTTGTGCTAGATGAACAAACGTCTCTCCTCATGCTCAGTTCTGAGAGATAAATGTGAGTGAAAGCCGTCCTTCAACTAGCTTGTTGGGAACACAAAGTTTTTTTCAGTTGCAAATTCCACTCGATACATATATATGGCGAGGTACTAGCTCCAACTCGGGTTTCCAGTGAAAACTGCTGGAACTTCAAACCGGCACTAGGAAACAGACTCAGAAACCAGAGTAAAATTTTCTCCAGCAACCCGTTCCCTTGGTGCTAGATGAACGAACGTCTCTCCACAAGCTTATTTCTGAGAGATAATTGTGTGTGAATGCCGTCCTTCAAGTAGCTTGTTGGGAACACAAAGTTTCTTTTCAGTTGCAAACCACTCCATACATATATATAAGTAGGTACAAGCACCAACTCGGTTTTCCAATTAAACCTGCAGGAACTTCAAACCGGCACTAGGAAACAGACTGAGAAACCAGAGTAAAACTTTCCCCTGCAACCCGTTCCCTTGTTGCTAGATGAAAGAACGTCTCTCCACATGCTCAGTTCTGAGAGATAAGTGTTTGTGAAAGCCGTCCTTCACATAGCTTGTTGGGAACACAATGCTTATTTTGATTTGCATACACCATTCCATGAATATATAGGGTGAGGTATTAGATCCAACTCGGTTTTACAGTGAAAAATTCAGAAAATTCAAACCGGCACTAGAAAACAGACTGAGAAACCAGAGTAAAAGTTTCTCCTGCAAACCGTTCCCTTGGTTCTAGATGAACGAACGTCTCTCCACATGCTCAGTTCTGAGAGATAAGTGTGTGTGAAAGCCATACTTAACTTAGCTTGTTGGGAAAAGAATGTATCGCTTCAGTTGCAAACAACATTCCATAAATATATATGGGGAGGTACGAGCTCCAAATCGGTTTTACAGGGAAAACTGCAAGAAATTCAAAACGGCACTAGGAAACAGACTGAGAATCCAGAGTAAAAGTTTCTCATGCAACTCATTACCTTGGTGCTAGATGAACGAACGTCTCTCCACAAGCTTAGTTCTGAGAGATAAGTGTGTGTGAAAGCCGTCCTTCACCTAGAATGTTGGGAACACAAAGTTTCTTTTCATTTGCAAACTCCACTCCATACATATATATAGGTAGGTACTAGCACCAACTCGGTTTTACAATGAAAACTGCAGGAAATTCAAACCGGCACTAGGAAACAGACTGAGAAACCAGAGTAAAAGTTTCTCCTGCAACCCGTTCCCTTGGTGCTAGATGAACGAACGTCTCTCCACATGCTCAGTTCTGAGAGATAGTGTGTGTGAAAGACTTCCTTCACTAGCTTGTTGGGAACACAATGCTTATTTTCATTTGAAAACTCCACTCCATGCATATATAGGGGGTGGTACAAGATCCAACTCGGTTTTACAGTGAAAACTGTAGGAAATTCAAAACGGCACTAGGATACAGACTGAGAAACCAGAGTAAAAGTTTCCCCTGCAACCTGTTCCCTTGGTGCTAGTTGATCGAACGTCTCTCCACATGCTCAGTTCTGAGTGATATATGTGTGAAAAACGTACTTCACCTAGCTTGTTGGGAACACAAATTTTCTTTTCAATTGCCAACTCCACTCCATAAATATATATGGGGAGGTACTAGCTCCAACTCGGTTTTACAGAGAAAACTGCAGGAAATTCAAAACGTCACTAGGAAACAGTCTGAAAACCAGAGTAAAATTTTCTCCTGCAACCCGTTACCTTGGTGCTATGTGAATGATCGTTTCTCCACATGCTCAGTTCTGAGAGAAAAGTGTGTGTGAAAGCCGCCTTCACCTAGCTTGTTGGGAACACAAAGTTTCTTTTCAGTTGCAAACCCACTCCATACATATATATAAGTAGGTACCAGCACCAACTCGGTTTTCCAATGAAACCTGCAGGAACTTCAAACCGGCACTAGGAAACAGACTGAGAAACCAGAGTAAAACTTTCCCCTGCAACCCGTTCCCTTGTTGCTAGATGAAAGAACGTCTCTCCACATGCTCAGTTCGGAGAGATAAGTGTGTGTGAAAGCCGTCCTTCACATAGCTTGTTGGGAACACAATGCTTATTTTGAGTTGCATACACCATTCCATGAATATATAGGGTGAGGTATTATATCCAACTCGGTTTTACAGTGAAAAATTCAGAAAATTCAAACCGGCACTAGAAAACAGACTGAGAAACCAGAGAAAAAGTTTCTCCTGCAAACCGTTCCCTTGGTTCTAGATGAACGAACGTCTCTCCACCTGCTCAGTTCTGATAGATAAGTGTGTGTGAAAGCCGTCCTTCACCTAGCTTTTTGGGAACACAAAATTCCTTTTCAGTTGCAAACTCCACTCCATACCTATATATGGGGAGGTACTAGCTCGAACTCGGTTTTACAGTGAAAACTGCAGGAACATCAAACCGGCACTAGGAAACAGACTGAGAAACCAGAGTAATAGTTTCTCCTGCAACCCGTTCCCTTTGTGCTAGATGAACGAACGTCTCTCCACATGCTCAGTTCTGAGAGATAAGTGTGTGTGAAAGCCATACTTAACTTAGCTTGTTGGGAAAATAAAGTATCGTTTCAGTTGCAAACAACATTCCATAAATATATATGGGGAGGTACGAGCTCCAAATCGGTTTTACAGGGAAAACTGCAAGAAATTCAAAACGGCACTAGGAAACAGACTGAGAATCCAGAGTAAAAGTTTCTCATGCAACCCCTTCCCTTGTTGCTAGGTGAACGAACGTCTCTCCACATAATTAGTTCTGAGAGATAAGTGTGTGTGTAAGGCGTAATTCATCTAGCTTGTTGGGATCACAAAGTTTCTTTTCAGTTGCAAAATTCACTCCATATATATATATGGTGAGATACTAGCTGCAACTCGGTTTTACTGTGAAAACTGCAGTAATATCAAACCGGCACTAGGAAACAGACTGAGAAACCAGAGTAAAAGTTACTCCTGCAACCCTTTCTCTTGGTGCTAGGTGAACGAACTTCTCTCCACATGCTCATTTCTAAGAGATAAGTGTTTGTGAAAGCCGTCCTTCACATAGCTTGTTGGGAACACAATGCTTATTTTCAGTTGCAAACTCCACTTCATGCATATATATGGGGAGGTACTAGCTAAAACTCGGTTTTACAGTGAAAACTGCAGGAAATTCAAACCGGAACTAGGAAACACACTGAGAAACCAGAGTAAAAGTTTCTCTTGCAAAGAGTTCCATTGGTGCTAGGTGAACGAATGTCTCTCCACATGCTCAGTTCTGAGAGATAAGTGTGTGTGAAAGCCGTCCTTCACCTTGCTTGTTGGGAACACAAAGTTTCTTTTCAGTTGCAAATTCCACTCTATACATATATATGGGGAGGTACTAGATCCAACACGGTTTTACGGTGAAAACTGCAGGAACATCAAACCGGTACTAGGAAACAGACTGAGAAACCAGAGAAAAGTTTCTCCTGCCACCCGTTCCCGTGGTGCTAGGTGAACGAACGTCTTTCCACGTACTCAGTTCTGAGAGATAAGTGTGTGTGAAAGCCGTCCATCACCTAGCTTGTTGGGAACACAAAGTTTCTTTTCAGTTGCAAACTCCACTCCATACATATATATGGGGAGGTACTAGCTTCATCTTCGTTTAAGTTGAAAACTGCAGGAACATCAAACCGGCACTAGGAAACAGATTGATAACCAGAGTAAAAGTTTCTCCTGCAACCCGTTCCCTTGGTGCTAGTGAAAGAACGTCTCTCCACATAATCAGTTCTGAGAGATAAGTGTGTGTGAAAGCCGTCCTTCACCTAGCTTGTTCAGAACACAAAGTTTCTTTTAAGTTGCAAACTCCATTCCATACATATATATGCGGAGGAACTAGCTCCAACTCGGTTTTACATTGAAAACTGCAGGAACTTCAAACCGGCACTAGGAAACAGACTGAGAAACCAGAGTAAATGTTTCTCCAGCAACCCGTTACCTTGGTGCTAGATGAACGAACGTCTCTCCACAAGCTTAGTTGTGAGAGATAAGTGTGTGTGAAAGCCTTCCTTCACCTTGCTTGTTGGGAACACAAAGTTTCTTTTCAGTTGCAAATTCCATTCCATACATATATATGGGGAGGTACTAGCTCCAACACAATTTTACTGTGAAAACTGCAGGAACATCAAACCGGTACTAGGAAACAGACTGAGAAACCAGAGAAAAGTTTCACCTGCCACCCGTTCCCTTGGTGCTAGGGGAACGAACGTCTTTCCACGTACTCAGTTCTGAGAGATAAGTGTGTTTTAAAGACGTCCATCACCTAGCTTGTTGGGAACACAAAGTTTCTTTTCAGTTGCAAACCCCAATCCATACATATATATGGGGAGGTACTAGCTCCAACACGGTTTTACAGTGAAAACTGCAGGAACTTCAAACCGCCACTAGGAAACAGACTGAGATACCAGAGTAAAAGTTTCTCTTGCAACCCATTCCCTTGGTCCTAGATGAACGAACGTCTCTCCACATGCTCAGATGTGAGAGAGAAGTGTGTGTGAAAGTCGTCCTTCATATAGCTTGTTGGGAACACAATGCTTATTTTCAGTTGCAAACTCCACTCCATGCATATATAGGGGGTGGTACTTGATCCAACTCGCTTTTACAGTGAAAACTGCAGGAAATTCAAACCGACACTAGGAAACAGACTGAGAAACCAGAGTAAAAGTTTCTCCTGCAACCCGTTCCTTTGGTGCTAGAAGAAAGAACGTCTCTCCACATGCTCAGTTCTCAGAGATATGTGTGGGTGGAAGCCGTAATTCACCTAGCTTGTTGGGAACACAAAGTTTCTTTTCAGATGCAAACTCCAATCCATACATATATATGGGGAATTACTAACTCCAAATCGGTTTTACAGTGAAAACTGCAGTAACTTCGAACCACCTCTAGGAAAAAAAATGAGAAACCGGAGTAAAAGTTCCTCCTGCAAACCTTCCCCTTGGTGTTAGTTGAACGAACGTCTCTCCACATGCTCAGTTCTGAGGGATAAGTGTGTGTGAAAGCCGTCCTTCAGCTAGCTTGTTGGGAACACAATGATTCTTTTCAGTTGCAAATTACACTCCATACATATATATGGGTAGGTACAACCTCCAACTCGGTTTTTCAGTGAAAACTGAAGGAAATTCAAACCGGCATTAGGAAACAGACTGTGAAACCAGAGTAAAAATTTCTCCTGTAACCCGTTCCTTTTGTGCTAGTTGAACGAACGTCTCTCCACAAGCTTAGTTCTGAGATATAAATGTGTGTGAAAGCCGTCCTTCACCTAGGTTGTTGGGAACACAAAGTTTCTTTTCAGTTGCAAACTCCACTCCATACATATATATGGGTAGGTACTAGCTCCAACTCGGTTTTACATTGAAAACTGCAGGAAAATCAAACCGGCACTAGGAAACAGACTGAGAAACCAGAGTAAAAGTTTCTCCTGTATCCCGTTCCATTTGTGCTAGATGAACGAACGTCTCTCCTCATGCTCAGTTCTGAGAGATAAATGTGAGTGAAAGCCGTCCTTCAACTAGCTTGTTGGGAACACAAAGTTTTTTTCAGTTGAAAATTCCACTCCATACATATATATGGTGAGGTACTAGCTCCAACTCGGGTTTCCAGTGAAAACTGCTGGAACTTCAAACCGGCACTAGGAAACAGACTCAGAAACCAGAGTAAAATTTTCTCCAGCAACCCGTTCCCTTGGTGCTAGATGAACGAACGTCTCTCCACAAGCTTATTTCTGAGAGATAATTGTGTGTGAATGCCGTCCTTCAAGTAGCTTGTTGGGAACACAAAGTTTCTTTTCAGTTGCAAACCACTCCATACATATATATAAGTAGGTACAAGCACCAACTCG
This sequence comes from Camelus bactrianus, assembly GCF_048773025.1. Lineage (NCBI taxonomy): Eukaryota > Metazoa > Chordata > Mammalia > Artiodactyla > Camelidae > Camelus > Camelus bactrianus. The sequence continues at coordinate 92,736,780 of NC_133546.1, forward strand.
GTTTTCCAATGAAACCTGCAGGAACTTCAAACCGGCACTAGGAAACAGACTGAGAAACCAGAGTAAAACTTTCCCCTGCAACCCGTTCCCTTGTTGCTAGATGAAAGAACGTCTCTCCACTTGCTCAGTTCGGAGAGATAAGTGTGTGTGAAAGCCGTCCTTCACATAGATTGTTGGGAACACAATGCTTATTTTGAGTTGCATACACCATTCCATGAATATATAGGGTGAGGTATTAGATCCAACTCGGTTTTACAGTGAAAAATTCAGAAAATTCAAACCGGCACTAGAAAACAGACTGAGAAACCAGAGTAAAAGTTTCTCCTGCAAACCGTTCCCTTGGTTCTAGATGAACGAACGTCTCTCCACATGCTCAGTTCTGAGAGATAAGTGTGTGTGAAAGCCATACTTAACTTAGCTTGTTGGGAAAAGAAAGTATCGCTTCAGTTGCAAACAACATTCCATAAATATATATGGGGAGGTACGAGCTCCAAATCGGTTTTACAGGGAAAACTGCAAGAAATTCAAAACGGCACTAGGAAACAGACTGAGGATCCAGAGTAAAAGTTTCTCATGCAACTCATTCCCTTGGTGCTAGATGAACGAACGTCTCTCCACAAGCTTAGTTCTGAGAGATAAGTGTGTGTGAAAGCCGTCCTTCACCTAGAATGTTGGGAACACAAAGTTTCTTTTCATTTGCAAACTCCACTCCATACATATATATAGGTAGGTACTAGCACCAACTCGGTTTTCCAATGAAAACTGCAGGAAATTCAAACCGGCACTAGGAAACAGACTGAGAAACCAGAGTAAAAGTTTCTCCTGCAACCCGTTCCCTTGGTGCTAGATGAACGAACGTCTCTCCACATGCTCAGTTCTGAGAGATAGTGTGTGTGAAAGACTTCCTTCACTAGCTTGTTGGGAACACAATGCTTATTTTCATTTGAAAACCCCACTCCATGCATATATAGGGGGTGGTACAAGATCCAACTCGGTTTTACAGTGAAAACTGTAGGAAATTCAAAACGGCACTAGGATACAGACTGAGAAACCAGAGTAAAAGTTTCCCCTGCAACCCGTTCCCTTGGTGCTAGTTGATCGAACGTCTCTCCACATGCTCAGTTCTGAGTGATATATGTGTGAAAAACGTACTTCACCTAGCTTGTTGGGAACACAAATTTTCTTTTCAATTGCCAACTCCACTCCATAAATATATATTGGGAGGTACTAGCTCCAACTCGGTTTTACAGAGAAAACTGCAGGAAATTCAAAACGTCACTAGGAAACAGTCTGAAAACCAGAGTAAAAGTTACTCCTGCAACCCTTTCTCTTGGTGCTAGGTGAACGAACTTCTCTCCACATGCTCATTTCTGAGAGATAAGTGTGTGTGAAAGCCGTCCTTCACCTATTATAATGGGAACACAAAGTTTCTTTTCAGATGCAAACTCCACTCCATACATACATAGGGGGAGGTATTAGATCCAACTCGGTTTTACAGTGAAATCTGCAGGAACTTCAAACCGGCACTAGGAAACTGACTGAGAAACTAGAGTAAAATTTCTCCTGAAACCCGTTCCCTTGGTGCTAGATGAACGAACGTCTCTCCACATGCTCAGTTCTGAGAGATAAATGTGTGTGAAGGCCGTCCTTCATCTAGCTTGTTGGGAACACAAAGTTTATTTTCAGTTGCAAATTACACTCCATTCATATATAAGGGGAGGTACTAGCTAAAACTCGGTTTTACAGTGAAAACTGCAGGAAATTCAAACCGGAACTAGGAAACACACTGAGAAACCACAGTAAAAGTTTCTCTTGCAAAGAGTTCCCTTGGTGCTAGGTGAACGAATATCTCTCCACATGCTCAGTTCTGAGAGATATGTGTGTGTGAAAGCCGTCCTTCACCTTGCTTGTTGGGAACACAAAGTTTCTTTTCAGTTGCAAATTCCACTCTATACATATATATGGGGAGGTACAAGATCAAACACGATTTTACGGTGAAAACTGCAGGAACATCAAACCGGTACTAGGAAACCGACTGAGAAACCAGAGAAAAGTTTTTCCTGCCACCCGTTCCCGTGGTGCTAGGTGAACGAAAGTCTTTACACGTACTCAGTTCTGAGAGAAAAGTGTGTGTGAAAGCCGTCCATCACTTAGCTTGTTGGGAACACAAAGTTTCTTTTCAGTTGCAAACCCCACAAAATACATATATATGGGGAGGTACTAGCTCCAACTCGGTTTTACAGTGAAAACTGCAGGAAATTCAAACCGCCACTAGGAAACAGACTGAGATACTAGAGTAAAAGTTTTTCCTGCAACCCGTTCCCTTTGTGCTTGATGAACGAACGTCTCTCCACATGCTCAGTTCTGAGAGGGTATTGTGTGTGAAAGCCGTCCTTCATATAGCTTGTTGGGAACACAATACTTATTTTCAGTTGCAAACTCCACTCCATGCATATATAGGGGGTGGTACTAGATCCAACTCGGTTTTACAGTGAAAACTGCAGGAAATTCAAACCGGCACTAGGTAACAGACTGAGAATCCAGAGAAAAAGTTTCTCCTGCAACCCGTTCCCTTTGTGCTAGATGAACGAACGTCTCTCCACATGCTCAGTTCTCAGAGATAAGTGTGTTTCGAATCCGTATTTCACCTAGCTTGTTGGGAACCCAAAGTTTCTTTTCAAATGCAAACTCCAATCCATACATATATATGGGGAGGTACAAGCTCCAACTCGGTTTTACAGTGAAAACTGCAGGAACTTCAAACTGCCTCTAGGAAAAAGACTGAGAAACCGGAGAAAAAGTTCCTCCTGAAACCCGTTCCCTTTGTGCTAGGTGAACGAACACTATCCACATGCTCAGTTCTGAGAGAAATGTGTGTGTGAAAGCCGTCTTTCAGCTAGCTTGTTGGGAACACAAAGTTTCTTTTCAGTTGCAAACTCCACTCCATACATATATATGGGGAGGTACTAGCTCCAACACAGTTTTACTGTGAAAACTGCAGGAACATCAAACCGGTACTAGGAAACAGACTGAGAAACCAGAGAAAAGTTTCACCTGCCACCCGTTCCCTTTGTGCTAGGGGAACGAACGTCTTTTCACGTACTCAGTTCTGAGAGATAAGTGTGCATTAAAGACGTACATCACCTAGCTTGTTGGGAACACAAAGATTCTTTTCAGTTGCAAACCCCAATCCATAAATATATATGGGGAGGTACTAGCTCCAACACTGTTTTACAGTGAAAACTGCAGGAACTTCAAACAGCCACTAGGAAACAGACTGAGATACCAGAGTAAAAGTTTCTCTTGCAACCCGTTCCCTTGGTCCTAGATGAACGAACGTCTCTCCACATGCTCAGATGTGAGAGAGAAGTATGTGTGAAAGTCGTCCTTCATATAGCTTGTTGGGAACACAATGCTTATTTTCAGTTGCAAACTCCACTCCATGCATATATAGGGGGTGGTACTTGATCCAACTCGCTTTTACAGTGAAAACTGCAGGAAATTCAAACCGACTCTAGGAAACAGACTGAGAGACCAGAGTAAAAGTTTCTCCTGCAACCCGTTCCTTTGGTGCTAGAAGAAAGAACGTCTCTCCACATGCTCAGTTCTCAGAGATATGTGTGTGTGGAAGCCGTACTTCACCTAGCTTGTTGGGAACACAAAGTTTCTTTTCAGATGCAAACTCCAATCCATACATATATATGGGGAATTACTAACTCGACATCGGTTTTACAGTGAAAACTGCAGGAACTTTAAACCGCCACTAGGAAAAAGACTGAGAAACCGGAGTAAAAGTTCCTCCTGCAACACTTTCCCTTGGTGTTAGTTGAACGAACGTCTCTCCACATGCTCAGTTCTGAGGGATAAGTGTGTGTGAAAGCCGTCCTTCAGCTAGCTTGTTGGGAACACAATGATTCTTTTCAGTTGCAAACTACACTCCATACATATATATGGGTAGGTACAACCCCCAACTCGGTTTTCCAGTGAAAACTGCAGGAAATTCAAACCGGCATTAGGAAACAGACTGTGAAACCAAAGTAAAAATTTCTCCTGTAACCCGTTCCTTTTGTGCTAGTTGAACGAACGTCTCTCCACAAGCTTAGTTCTGAGATATAAATGTGTGTGAAAGCCGTCCTTCACCTAGGTTGTTGGGAACACAATGATTCTTTTCAGTTGCAAACTACACTCCATACATATATATGGGTAGGTACAACCTCCAACTCGGTTTTCCAGTGAAAACTGCAGGAAAATCAAACCGGCACTAGGAAACAGACTGAGAAACCAGAGTAAAAGTTTCTCCTGTATCCCGTTCCATTTGTGCTAGATGAACGAACGTCTCTCCTCATGCTCAGTTCTGAGAGATAAATGTGAGTGAAAGCCGTCCTTCAACTAGCTTGTTGGGAACACAAAGTTTTTTTCAGTTGAAAATTCCACTCCATACATATATATGGTGAGGTACTAGCTCCAACTCGGGTTTCCAGTGAAAACTGCTGGAACTTCAAACCGGCACTAGGAAACAGACTCAGAAACCAGAGTAAAATTTTCTCCAGCAACCCGTTCCCTTGGTGCTAGATGAACGAACGTCTCTCCACAAGCTTATTTCTGAGAGATAATTGTGTGTGAATGCCGTCCTTCACGTAGCTTGTTGGGAACACAAAGTTTCTTTTCAGTTGCAAACCCACTCCATACATATATATAAGTAGGTACAAGCACCAACTCGGTTTTCCAATGAAACCTGCAGGAACTTCAAACCGGCACTAGGAAACAGACTGAGAAACCAGAGTTAAACTTTCCCCTGCAACCCGTTCCCTTGTTGCTAGATGAAAGAACGTCTCTCCACATGCTCAGTTCTGAGAGATAAGTGTGTGTGAAAGCCGTCCTTCACATAGCTTGTTGGGAACACAATGCTTATTTTGAGTTGCATACACCATTCCATGAATATATAGGGTGAGGTATTAGATCCAACTCGGTTTTACAGTGAAAAATTCAGAAAATTCAGACCGGCACTAGAAAACAGACTAAGAAACCAGAGTAAAAGTTTCTCCTGCAAACCATTCCCTTGGATCTAGATGAACGAACGTCTCTCCACATGCTCAGTTCTGAGAGATAAGTGTGTGTGAAAGCCATACTTAACTTAGCTTGTTGGGAAAAGAAAGTATCGCTTCAGTTGCAACAACATTCCATAAATATATATGGGGAGGTACGAGCTCCAAATCGGATTTACAGGGAAAACTGCAAGAAATTCAAAACGGCACTAGGAAACAGACTGAGAATCCAGAGTAAAAGTTTCTCATGCAACTCATTCCCTTGGTGCTAGATGAACGAACGTCTCTCCACAAGCTTAGTTCTGAGAGATAAGTGTGTGTGAAAGCCGTCCTTCACATAGAATGTTGGGAACACAAAGTTTCTTTTCATTTGCAAACACCACTCCATACATATATATAGGTAGGTACTAGCACCAACTCGGTTTTCCAATGAAAACTGCAGGAAATTCAAACCGGCACTAGGAAACAGACTGAGAAACCAGAGTAAAAGTTTCTCCTGCAACCCGTTCCCTTGGTGCTAGATGAACGAACGTCTCTCCACATGCTCATTTCTGAAAGATAGTGTGTGTGAAAGACTTCCTTCACCTAGCTTGTTGGGAACACAATGCTTATTTTTATTTGAAAACTCCACTCCATGCATATATAAGGAGTGGTACAAGATCCAACTCGGTTTTACAGTGAAAACTGTAGGAAATTCAAAACGGCACTAGGATACAGACTGAGAAACCAGAGTAAAAGTTTCCCCTGCAACCCGTTCCCTTGGTGCTAGTTGATCGAACGTCTCTCCACATGCTCAGTTCTGAGTGATATATGTGTGAAAAACGTACTTCACCTAGCTTGTTGGGAACACAAATTTTGTTTTCAATTGCCAACTCCACTCCATAAATATATATGGGGAGGTACTAGCTCCAACTCGGTTTTACAGAGAAAACTGCAGGAAATTCATACCGGCACTAGGATACAGACTGAGAAACCAGAGTAAAAGTTTCTCCTGCAACCCGTTACCTTGGTGCTATGTGAATGATCGTTTCTCCACATGCTCAGTTCTGAGAGAAAAGTGTGTGTGAAAGCCGTCCTTCACCTAGCTTGTTGGGAAAATAAAGTTCTTTTCAGTTGCAAACTCCAATCCATACATATTTATGGGGAGGTACTAGCTCCAACACTGTTTTACAGTGAAAACTGCAGGAAATTCAAACCGGCACTAGGATACAGAATGAGAAACCAGAGTAAATGTTTCTCATGCAACCCGTTCCCTTGGTGCTAGATGAACGAACGTCTCTCCACATGCTCAGTTCTGAGAGATAAGTGTGTGTGAAAGCCGTCCTTCACCTAGCTTGTTGGGAACACAATGCTTATTTTCAGTTGCAAACTCCACTCCATGCATATATAGGAGTAGGTACTAGATCCAACTCGGTTTTACAGTGAAAACTGCAGGAACATCAAACCGGCACTTAGAAACAGACTGAGAAACCAGAGTAAAAGTATCTCCTGCCACCCGTTCCCTTGGTGCTAGTTGAACGAACGTCTCTCCACATGCTCAGTTCTGAGAGATAAGTGTGTCTGAAAGCCGTCCTTCACCTAGCTTGTTGGGAACACAAAGATTCTTTTCAGTTGTAAACTCCACTTCATACATATATATGGGTAGATAGTAGCTCCAACTCGGTTTTCCAGTGAACACTGCAGGAACTTCAAACCGGCTCTAGGAAACAGAATGAGAACCCAGAGTAAAAGTTTCTCCTGCAACACGTTCCCTTGATTCTAGGTGAACGAACGTCTCTCCACATGCTCAGTTCTGTGAGATATGTGTGTGTGAAAGCCGTCCTTCAGCTAGCTTGTTGGGAACACAAAGTTTCTTTTTAGTTGCTATCTCCAATCCATACATATATATGGGTAGGTACTAGTTCCAACTCGGTTTTCCAGTGAAAACTGCAGGAAATTCATAGCGGCATTATTAAACAGACTGTGAAACCAGAGTAAAAGTTTAACCTGTAACCCGTTCCCTTTTTGCTAGATCAACGAACGTCTCTCCACAAGCTTATTTGTGAGAGATAAGTGTGTGTGAAAGCCGTCCTTCACCTTGCTTGTTGGGAACACAAAGTTTCTTTTCAGTTGCAAACTCCACTCCATATATATATAAGGGGAGGTATTAGATCCAACTCAATTTTACAGTGAAAACTGCAGGAACTTCAAACCGGCACTAGGAAACTGACTGAGAAACTAGAGTAAAATTTCTCCTGCAACACGTTCCCTTGGTGCTAGATGAACGAACGTCTCTCCACAAGCTTAGTTCTGAGAGGTAATTGTGTGTGAAAGCCGTCCTTCACCTAGCTTGTTGGGAACACAAAGTTCCTTTTCAGTTGCAAACTCCACTCCATAAATATATATGGGGAGGTACTAGCTCCAACTCGCTTTTATGGTGAAAACTGCAGGAATATCAAACCGGCACTAGGAAAAAGACTGAGAACCCTGAGTAAAAGTTTCTCCTGCAACCCATTCCCTTGGTGCTAGGTGAACGAACGTCTCTCCACATTATTAGTTCTGAGAGATAAGTGTGTGTGAAAGGCGTAATTCACCTAGCTTGTTGGGATCACAAAGTTTCTTTTCAGTTGCAAAATTCACTCCATATATATATATGGTGAGATACTAGCTGCAACTCGTTTTTACTGTGAAAACTGCAGTAATATCAAACCGGCACTAGGAAACAGACTGAGAAACCAGAGTAAAAGTTACTCCTGCAACCTTTTCTCTTGGTGCTAGGTGAACGAACATCTCTCCACATGCTCATTTCTGAGAGATAAGTGTGTGTGAAAGCCGTCCTTCACCTATTATAATGGGAACACAAAGTTTCTATTCAGATGCAAACTCCACTCCATACATATATAGGGGGAGGGATTAGATCCAACTCGGTTTTACAGTGAAATCTGCAGGAACTTCAAACCGGCACTAGGAAACTTATTGAGAAACTAGAGTAAAATTTCTCCTGCAACCCGTTCCCTTGGTGCTAGATGAACGAACGTCTCTCCACATGCTCAGTTCTGAGAGATAAATGTGTGTGAAGGCCATCCTTCATCTAGCTTGTTGGGAACACAAAGTTTCTTTTCAGTTGCAAACTACACTCCATTCATATATAAGGGGAGATACTAGCTCCAACTCGGTTTTACAATGAAATCTGCAGGAACTTTATACCGGCACTAGGAAAAAGACTGTGAAACCAGTGTAAAAGATTCTCCTGCAACCCGTTCCCTTGGTGCAAGATGAACGAACGTCTCTCCACAAGCTTAGTTCTGAGATATAAGTGTTTGTGAAAGCCGTCCTTCACATAGCTTGTTGGGAACATAATGCTTATTTTCAGTTGCAAACTTCACTTCATGCATATATATGGGGAGGTACTAGCTAAAACTCGGTTTTACAGTGAAAACTGCAGGAACATCAAACCGGCACTAGGAAACAGACTGAGAAACCAGAGTAAAAGTTTCCCCTGCCACCCGTTCCCTTCGTGCTAGTTGAAAGAACGTCTCTCCACATGCTCAGTTCTGAGAGATAAGTGTGTTTGAAAGCCGTCCTTCACCTTGCTTGTTGGGAACACAAAGATTCTTTTCAGTTGTAAACTCCACTTCATACATATATATGGGTAGGTAGTAGCTCCAACTCGTTTTTCCAGTGAACACTGCAGAAACTTCAAACCGGCTCTAGGAAACAGAATGAGAACCCAGAGTAAAAGTTTCTCCTGCAACCCGTTCCCTTGATTCTAGGTGAACGAACGTCTCTCCACATGCTCAGTTCTGAGAGATATGTGTGTGTGAAAGCCGTCCTTCAGCTAGCTTGTTGGGAACACAAAGTTTCTTTTCAGTTGCAATCTCCAATCCATACATATATATGGGTAGGTACTAGTTCCAACTCGGTTTTCCAGTGAAAACTGCAGGAAATTCATAGCGGCATTATTAAACAGACTGTGAAACCAGAGTAAAAGTTTAACCTGTAACCCGTTCCCTTTGTGCTAGATCAACGAACGTCTCTCCACAAGCTTATTTGTGAGAGATAAGTGTGTGTGAAAGCCGTCCTTCACCTTGCTTGTTGGGAACACAAAATTTCTTTTCAGTTGCAAACTCCACTCCATATATATATAAGGGGAGGTATTAGATCCAACTCAATTTTACAGTGAAAACTGCAGGAACTTCAAACCGGCACTAGGAAACAGACTGAGAAACTAGAGTAAAATTTCTCCTGCAACACGTTCCCTTGGTGCTAGATGAACGAACGTCTCTCCACAAGCTTAGTTCTGAGAGGTAATTGTGTGTGAAAGCCGTCCTTCACCTAGCTTGTTGGGAACACAAAGTTCCTTTTCAGTTGCAAACTCCACTCCATAAATATATATGGGGAGGTACTAGCTCCAACTCGCTTTTATGGTGAAAACTGCAGGAATATCAAACCGGCACTAGGAAAAAGACTGAGAACCCTGAGTAAAAGTTTCTCCTGCAACCCATTCCCTTGGTGCTAGGTGAACGAACGTCTCTCCACATAATTAGTTCTGAGAGATAAGTGTGTGTGAAAGGCGTAATTCACCTAGCTTGTTGGGATCACAAAGTTTCTTTTCAGTTGCAAAATTCACTCCATATATATATATGGTGAGATACTAGCTGCAACTCGGTTTTACTGTGAAAACTGCAGTAATATCAAACCGGCACTAGGAAACAGACTGAGAAACCAGAGTAAAAGTTACTCCTGCAACCCTTTCTCTTGGTGCTAGTTGAACGAACTTCTCTCCACATGCTCATTTCTGAGAGATAAGTGTGTGTGAAAGCCGTCCTTCACCTATTATAATGGGAACACAAAGTTTCTATTCAGATGCAAACTCCACTCCATACATATATAGGGGGAGGGATTAGATCCAACTCGGTTTTACAGTGAAATCTGCAGGAACTTCAAACCGGCACTAGGAAACTGACTGAGAAACTAGAGTAAAATTTCTCCTGCAACCCGTTCCCTTGGTGCTAGATGAACGAACGTCTCTCCACATGCTCAGTTCTGAGAGATAAATGTGTGTGAAGGCCGTCCTTCATCTAGCTTGTTGGGAACACAAAGTTTCTTTTCAGTTGCAAACTACACTCCATTCATATATAAGGGGAGATACTAGCTCCAACTCGGTTTTACACTGAAATCTGAAGGAACTTCATACCGGCACTAGGAAAAAGACTGTGAAACCAGTGTAAAAGTTTCTCCTGCAACCCGTTCCCTTGGTGCAAGATGAACGAACGTCTCTCCACAAGCTTAGTTCTGAGATATAAGTGTTTGTGAAAGCCGTCCTTCACATAGCTTGTTGGGAACACAATGCTTATTTTCAGTTGCAAACTCCACTTCATGCATATATATGGGGAGGTACTAGCTAAAACTCGGTTTTACAGTGAAAACTGCAGGAAATTCAAACCAGAACTAGGAAACACACTGAGAAACCAGAGTAAAAGTTTCTCTTGCAAAGAGTTCCCTTGGTGCTAGGTGAACGAATGTCTCTCCACATGCTCAGTTCTGAGAGATAAGTGTGTGTGAAAGCCGTCCTTCACCTTGCTTGTTGGGAACACAAAGTTTCTTTTCAGTTGCATATTCCACTCTATACATATATAAGGGGAGGTACTAGATCCAACACGGTTTTACGGTGAAAACTGCAGGAACATCAAACCGGTACTAGGAAACAGACTGAGAAACCAGAGAAAAGTTTCTCCTGCCACCCGTTCCCGTGGTGCTAGGTGAACGAACGTCTTTCCACGTACTCAGTTCTGAGAGATAAGTGTGTGTGAAAGCCGTCGTTCAAGTAGCGTGTTGGGAACACAAAATTTATTTTCAGTTGCAAACTCCACTCCATACATATATATGCGGAGGAACTAGCTCCAACTCGGTTTTACATTGAAAACTGCAGGAACTTCAAACCGGCACTAGGAAACAGACTGAGAAACCAGAGTAAAAGTTTCTCCTGCAACCCGTTCCCATGGTGCTAGATGAACGAACGTCTCTCCACATGCTCATTTCTGAAAGATAGTGTGTGTGAAAGACTTCCTTCACCTAGCTTGTTGGGAACACAATGCTTATTTTTATTTGAAAACTCCACTCCATGCATATATAAGGAGTGGTACAAGATCCAACTCGGTTTTACAGTGAAAACTGTAGGAAATTCAAAACGGCACTAGGATACAGACTGAGAAACCAGAGTAAAAGTTTCCCCTGCAACCCGTTCCCTTGGTGCTAGTTGATCGAACGTCTCTCCACATGCTCAGTTCTGAGTGATATATGTGTGAAAAACGTACTTCACCTAGCTTGTTGGGAACACAAATTTTGTTTTCAATTGCCAACTCCACTCCATAAATATATATGGGGAAGTACTAGCTCCAACTCGGTTTTACAGAGAAAACTGCAGGAAATTCAAACCGGCACTAGGATACAGACTGAGAAACCAGAGTAAAAGTTTCTCCTGCAACCCGTTACCTTGGTGCTATGTGAATGATCGTTTCTCCACATGCTCAGTTCTGAGAGAAAAGTGTGTGTGAAAGCCGTCCTTCACCTAGCTTGTTGGGAAAATAAAGTTCTTTTCAGTTGCAAACTCCAATCCATACATATATATGGGGAGGTACTAGCTCCAACATTGTTTTACAGTGAAAACTGCAGGAAATTCAAACCGGCACTAGGATACAGAATGAGAAACCAGAGTAAATGTTTCTCATGCAACCCGTTCCCTTGGTGCTAGATGAACGAACGTCTCTCCACATGCTCAGTTCTGAGAGATAAGTGTGTGTGAAAGCCGACCTTCACCTAGCTTGTTGGGAACACAATGCTTATTTTCAGTTGCAAACTCCACTCCATGCATATATAGGAGGAGGTACTAGATCCAACTCGGTTTTACAGTGAAAACTGCAGGAACATCAAACCGGCACTTAGAAACAGACTGAGAAACCAGAGTAAAAGTTTCCCCTGCCACACGTTCCCTTGGTGCTAGTTGAACGAACGTCTCTCCACATGCTCAGTTCTGAGAGATAAGTGTGTCTGAAAGCCGTCCTTCACCTAGCTTGTTGGGAACACAAAGATTCTTTTCAGTTGTAAACTCCACTTCATACATATATATGGGTAGGTAGTAGCTCCAACACGGTTTTCCAGTGAACACTGCAGGAACTTCAAACCGGCTCTAGGAAACAGAATGAGAACCCAGAGTAAAAGTTTCTCCTGCAACCCGTTCCCTTGATTCTAGGTGAACGAACCTCTCTCCACATGCTCAGTTCTGAGAGATATGTGTGTGTGAAAGCCGTCCTTCAGCTAGCTTGTTGGGAACACAAAGTTTCTTTTCAGTTGCAATCTCCAATCCATACATATATATGGGTAGGTACTAGTTCCAACTCGGTTTTCCAGTGAAAACTGCAGGAAATTCATAGCGGCATTATTAAACAGACTGTGAAACCAGAGTAAAATTTAACCTGTAACCCGTTCCCATTGTGCTAGATCAACGAACGTCTCTCCACAAGCTTATTTGTGAGAGATAAGTGTGTGTGAAAGCCGTCCTTCACCTTGCTTGTTGGGAACACAAAGTTTCTTTTCAGTTGCAAACTCCACTCCATATATATATAAGGGGAGGTATTAGATCCAACTCAATTTTACAGTGAAAACTGCAGGAACTTCAAACCGGCACTAGGAAACTGACTGAGAAACTAGAGTAAAATTTCTCCTGCAACACGTTCCCTTGGTGCTAGATGAACGAACGTCTCTCCACAAGCTTAGTTCTGAGAGGTAATTGTGTGTGAAAGCCGTCCTTCACCTAGCTTGTTGGGAACACAAAGTTCCTTTTCAGTTGCAAACTCCACTCCATATATATATATGTGGAGGTACTAGCTCCAACTCGCTTTTATGGTGAAAACTGCAGGAATATCAAACCGGCACTAGGAAAAAGTCTGAGAAACCTGAGTAAAAGTTTCTCCTGCAACCCATTCCCTTGGTGCTAGGTGAACGAACGTCTCTCCACATAATTAGTTCTGAGAGATAAGTGTGTGTGAAAGCCTTCCTTCACCTATTATAATGGGAACACAAAGTTTCTATTCAGATGCAAACTCCACTCCATACATATATAGGGGGATGGATTAGATCCAACTCGGTTTTACAGTGAAATCTGCAGGAACTTCAAACCGGCACTAGGAAACTTACTGAGAAACTAGAGTAAAATTTCTCCTGCAACCCGTTCCCTTGGTGCTAGATGAACGAACGTCTCTCCACATGCTCAGTTCTGAGAGATAAATGTGTGTGAAGGCCGTCCTTCATCTAGCTTGTTGGGAACACAAAGTTTCTTTTCAGTTGCAAACTACACTCCATTCATATATAAGGAGAGATACTAGCTCCAACGGTTTTACACTGAAATCTGCAGGAACTTCATACCGGCACTAGGAAAAAGACTGTGAAACCAGTGTAAAAGTTTCTCCTGCAACCCGTTCCCTTGGTGCAAGATGAACGAACGTCTCTCCACAAGCTTAGTTCTGAGATATAAGTGTTTGTGAAAGCCGTCATTCACATAGCTTGTTGGGAACACAATGCTTATTTTCAGTTGCAAACTCCACTTCATGCATATATATGGGGAGGTACTAGCTAAAACTCGGTTTTACAGTGAAAACTGCAGGAACATCAAACCGGCACTAGGAAACAGACTGAGAAACCAGAGTAAAAGTTTCCCCTGCCACCCGTTCCCTTGGTGCTAGTTGAACGAACGTCTCTCCACATGCTCAGTTCTGAGAGATAAGTGTGTCTGAAAGCCGTCCTTCACCTAGCTCGTTGGGAACACAAAGATTCTTTTCAGTTGTAAACTCCACTTCATACATATATATGGGTAGGTAGTAGCTCCAACTCGGTTTTCCAGTGAACACTGCAGAAACTTCAAACCGGCTCTAGGAAACAGAATGAGAACCCAGAGTAAAAGTTTCTCCTGCAACCCGTTCCCTTGATTCTAGGTGAACGAACGTCTCTCCACATGCTCAGTTCTGAGAGATATGTGTGTGTGAAAGCCGTCCTTCAGCTAGCTTGTTGGGAACACAAAGTTTCTTTTCAGTTGCAATCTCCAATCCATACATATATATGGGTAGGTACTAGTTCCAACTCGGTTTTCCAGTGAAAACTGCAGGAAATTCATAGCGGCATTATTAAACAGACTGTGAAACCAGAGTAAAAGTTTAACCTGTAACCCGTTCCCTTTGTGCTAGATCAACGAACGTCTCTCCACAAGCTTATTTGTAAGAGATAAGTGTGTGTGAAAGCCGTCCTTCACCTTGCTTGTTGGGAACACAAAGTTTCTTTTCAGTTGCAAACTCCACTCCATATATATATAAGGGGAGGTATTAGATCCAACTCAATTTTACAGTGAAAACTGCAGGAACTTCAAACCGGCACTAGGAAACTGACTGAGAAACTAGAGTAAAATTTCTCCTGCAACACGTTCCCTTGGTGCTAGATGAACGAACGTCTCTCCACATGCTCTGATGTGAGAGAGAAGTGTGTGTGAAAGTCGTCCTTCATATAGCTTGTTGGGAACACAATGCTTATTTTCAGTTGCAAACTCCACTTCATGCATATATATGGGGAGGTACTAGCTAAAACTCGGTTTTACAGTGAAAACTGCAGGAAATTCAAACCAGAACTAGGAAACACACTGAGAAACCAGAGTAAAAGTTTCTCTTGCAAAGAGTTCCCTTGGTGCTAGGTGAACGAATGTCTCTCCACATGCTCAGTTCTGAGAGATAAGTGTGTGTGAAAGCCGTCCTTCACCTTGCTTGTTGGGAACACAAAGTTTCTTTTCAGTTGCATATTCCACTCTATACATATATAAGGGGAGGTACTAGATCCAACACGGTTTTACGGTGAAAACTGCAGGAACATCAAACCGGTACTAGGAAACAGACTGAGAAACCAGAGAAAAGTTTCTCCTGCCACCCGTTCCCGTGGTGCTAGGTGAACGAACGTCTTTCCACGTACTCAGTTCTGAGAGATAAGTGTGTGTGAAAGCCGTCGTTCAAGTAGCGTGTTGGGAACACAAAATTTATTTTCAGTTGCAAACTCCACTCCATACATATATATGCGGAGGAACTAGCTCCAACTCGGTTTTACATTGAAAACTGCAGGAACTTCAAACCGGCACTAGGAAACAGACTGAGAAACCAGAGTAAAAGTTTCTCCTGCAACCCGTTCCCATGGTGCTAGATGAACGAACGTCTCTCCACATGCTCATTTCTGAAAGATAGTGTGTGTGAAAGACTTCCTTCACCTAGCTTGTTGGGAACACAATGCTTATTTTTATTTGAAAACTCCACTCCATGCATATATAAGGAGTGGTACAAGATCCAACTCGGTTTTACAGTGAAAACTGTAGGAAATTCAAAACGGCACTAGGATACAGACTGAGAAACCAGAGTAAAAGTTTCCCCTGCAACCCGTTCCCTTGGTGCTAGTTGATCGAACGTCTCTCCACATGCTCAGTTCTGAGTGATATATGTGTGAAAAACGTACTTCACCTAGCTTGTTGGGAACACAAATTTTGTTTTCAATTGCCAACTCCACTCCATAAATATATATGGGGAAGTACTAGCTCCAACTCGGTTTTACAGAGAAAACTGCAGGAAATTCAAACCGGCACTAGGATACAGACTGAGAAACCAGAGTAAAAGTTTCTCCTGCAACCCGTTACCTTGGTGCTATGTGAATGATCGTTTCTCCACATGCTCAGTTCTGAGAGAAAAGTGTGTGTGAAAGCCGTCCTTCACCTAGCTTGTTGGGAAAATAAAGTTCTTTTCAGTTGCAAACTCCAATCCATACATATATATGGGGAGGTACTAGCTCCAACATTGTTTTACAGTGAAAACTGCAGGAAATTCAAACCGGCACTAGGATACAGAATGAGAAACCAGAGTAAATGTTTCTCATGCAACCCGTTCCCTTGGTGCTAGATGAACGAACGTCTCTCCACATGCTCAGTTCTGAGAGATAAGTGTGTGTGAAAGCCGACCTTCACCTAGCTTGTTGGGAACACAATGCTTATTTTCAGTTGCAAACTCCACTCCATGCATATATAGGAGGAGGTACTAGATCCAACTCGGTTTTACAGTGAAAACTGCAGGAACATCAAACCGGCACTTAGAAACAGACTGAGAAACCAGAGTAAAAGTTTCCCCTGCCACACGTTCCCTTGGTGCTAGTTGAACGAACGTCTCTCCACATGCTCAGTTCTGAGAGATAAGTGTGTCTGAAAGCCGTCCTTCACCTAGCTTGTTGGGAACACAAAGATTCTTTTCAGTTGTAAACTCCACTTCATACATATATATGGGTAGGTAGTAGCTCCAACACGGTTTTCCAGTGAACACTGCAGGAACTTCAAACCGGCTCTAGGAAACAGAATGAGAACCCAGAGTAAAAGTTTCTCCTGCAACCCGTTCCCTTGATTCTAGGTGAACGAACCTCTCTCCACATGCTCAGTTCTGAGAGATATGTGTGTGTGAAAGCCGTCCTTCAGCTAGCTTGTTGGGAACACAAAGTTTCTTTTCAGTTGCAATCTCCAATCCATACATATATATGGGTAGGTACTAGTTCCAACTCGGTTTTCCAGTGAAAACTGCAGGAAATTCATAGCGGCATTATTAAACAGACTGTGAAACCAGAGTAAAATTTAACCTGTAACCCGTTCCCATTGTGCTAGATCAACGAACGTCTCTCCACAAGCTTATTTGTGAGAGATAAGTGTGTGTGAAAGCCGTCCTTCACCTTGCTTGTTGGGAACACAAAGTTTCTTTTCAGTTGCAAACTCCACTCCATATATATATAAGGGGAGGTATTAGATCCAACTCAATTTTACAGTGAAAACTGCAGGAACTTCAAACCGGCACTAGGAAACTGACTGAGAAACTAGAGTAAAATTTCTCCTGCAACACGTTCCCTTGGTGCTAGATGAACGAACGTCTCTCCACAAGCTTAGTTCTGAGAGGTAATTGTGTGTGAAAGCCGTCCTTCACCTAGCTTGTTGGGAACACAAAGTTCCTTTTCAGTTGCAAACTCCACTCCATATATATATATGTGGAGGTACTAGCTCCAACTCGCTTTTATGGTGAAAACTGCAGGAATATCAAACCGGCACTAGGAAAAAGTCTGAGAAACCTGAGTAAAAGTTTCTCCTGCAACCCATTCCCTTGGTGCTAGGTGAACGAACGTCTCTCCACATAATTAGTTCTGAGAGATAAGTGTGTGTGAAAGCCTTCCTTCACCTATTATAATGGGAACACAAAGTTTCTATTCAGATGCAAACTCCACTCCATACATATATAGGGGGATGGATTAGATCCAACTCGGTTTTACAGTGAAATCTGCAGGAACTTCAAACCGGCACTAGGAAACTTACTGAGAAACTAGAGTAAAATTTCTCCTGCAACCCGTTCCCTTGGTGCTAGATGAACGAACGTCTCTCCACATGCTCAGTTCTGAGAGATAAATGTGTGTGAAGGCCGTCCTTCATCTAGCTTGTTGGGAACACAAAGTTTCTTTTCAGTTGCAAACTACACTCCATTCATATATAAGGAGAGATACTAGCTCCAACGGTTTTACACTGAAATCTGCAGGAACTTCATACCGGCACTAGGAAAAAGACTGTGAAACCAGTGTAAAAGTTTCTCCTGCAACCCGTTCCCTTGGTGCAAGATGAACGAACGTCTCTCCACAAGCTTAGTTCTGAGATATAAGTGTTTGTGAAAGCCGTCATTCACATAGCTTGTTGGGAACACAATGCTTATTTTCAGTTGCAAACTCCACTTCATGCATATATATGGGGAGGTACTAGCTAAAACTCGGTTTTACAGTGAAAACTGCAGGAACATCAAACCGGCACTAGGAAACAGACTGAGAAACCAGAGTAAAAGTTTCCCCTGCCACCCGTTCCCTTGGTGCTAGTTGAACGAACGTCTCTCCACATGCTCAGTTCTGAGAGATAAGTGTGTCTGAAAGCCGTCCTTCACCTAGCTCGTTGGGAACACAAAGATTCTTTTCAGTTGTAAACTCCACTTCATACATATATATGGGTAGGTAGTAGCTCCAACTCGGTTTTCCAGTGAACACTGCAGAAACTTCAAACCGGCTCTAGGAAACAGAATGAGAACCCAGAGTAAAAGTTTCTCCTGCAACCCGTTCCCTTGATTCTAGGTGAACGAACGTCTCTCCACATGCTCAGTTCTGAGAGATATGTGTGTGTGAAAGCCGTCCTTCAGCTAGCTTGTTGGGAACACAAAGTTTCTTTTCAGTTGCAATCTCCAATCCATACATATATATGGGTAGGTACTAGTTCCAACTCGGTTTTCCAGTGAAAACTGCAGGAAATTCATAGCGGCATTATTAAACAGAATGTGAAACCAGAGTAAAAGTTTAACCTGTAACCCGTTCCCTTTGTGCTAGATCAACGAACGTCTCTCCACAAGCTTATTTGTAAGAGATAAGTGTGTGTGAAAGCCGTCCTTCACCTTGCTTGTTGGGAACACAAAGTTTCTTTTCAGTTGCAAACTCCACTCCATATATATATAAGGGGAGGTATTAGATCCAACTCAATTTTACAGTGAAAACTGCAGGAACTTCAAACCGGCACTAGGAAACTGACTGAGAAACTAGAGTAAAATTTCTCCTGCAACACGTTCCCTTGGTGCTAGATGAACGAACGTCTCTCCACATGCTCTGATGTGAGAGAGAAGTGTGTGTGAAAGTCGTCCTTCATATAGCTTGTTGGGAACACAATGCTTATTTTCAGTTGCAAACTCCACTCCATGCATATATAGGGGGTGGTACTATATCCAACTCGCTTTTACAGTGAAAACTGCAGGAAATTCAAACCGACACTAGGAAACAGAATGAGAAACCAGAGTAAAAGTTTCTCCTGCATCCCGTTCCTTTGGTGCTAGAAGAAAGAACGTCTCTCCACATTCTCAGTTCTCAGAGATATGTGTGTGTGGAAGCCGTACTTCACCTAGCTTGTTGGGAACACAAAGTTTCTTTTCAGATGCAAACTCCAATCCATACATATATATGGGGAATTACTAACTCCAAATCGGTTTTACAGTGAAAACTGCAGGAACTTCAAACCGTCACTAGGAAAAAGACTGAGAAACCGGAGTAAAAGTTCCTCCAGCAACCCTTTCCCTTGGTGTTAGTTGAACGAACGTCTCTCCACATGCTCAGTTCTGAGGGATAAGTGTGTGTGAAAGCCGTCCTTCAGCTAGCTTGTTGGGAACACAATGATTCTTTTCAGTTGCAAACTACACTCCATACATATATATGGGTAGTTACAACCTCCAACTCGGTTTTCCAGTGAAAACTCAGGAAATTCAAACCGGCATTAGGAAACAGACTGTGAAACCAGAGTAAAAATTTCTCCTGTAACCCGTTCCTTTTGTGCTAGTTGAACGAACGTCTCTCCACAAGCTTAGTTCTGAGATATAAATGTGTGTGAAAGCCGTCCTTCACCTAGGTTGTTGGGAACACAAAGTTTCTTTTCAGTTGCAAACTCCACTCCATACATATATATGGGTAGGTACTAGCTCCAACTCGGTTTTACATTGAAAACTGCAGGAAAATCAAACCGGCACTAGGAAACAGACTGAGAAACCAGACTAAAAGTTTCTCCTGTATCCCGTTCCATTTGTGCTAGATGAACGAACGTCTCTCCTCATGCTCAGTTCTGAGAGATAAATGTGAGTGAAAGCCGTCCTTCAACTAGCTTGTTGGGAACACAAAGTTTTTTTCAGTTGCAAATACCACTCCATACATATATATGGTGAGGTACTAGCTCCAACTCGGGTTTCCAGTGAAAACTGCTGGAACTTCAAACCGGCACTAGGAAACAGACTCAGAGACCAGAGTAAAATTTTCCCCTGCAACCCGTTCCCTTGTTGCTAGATGAACGAACGTCTCTCCACAAGCTTATTTCTGAGAGATAATTGTGTGTGAATGCCGTCCTTCACGTAGCTTGTTGGGAACACAAAGTTTCTTTTCAGTTGCAAACCCACTCCATACATATATATAAGTAGGTACAAGCACCAACTCGGTTTTCCAATGAAACCTGCAGGAACTTCAAAACGGCACTAGGAAACAGGCTGAGAAACCAGAGTAAAACTTTCCCCTGCAACCCGTTCCCTTGTTGCTAGATGAACGAACGTCTCTCCACATGCTCAGTTCTGAGAGATAAGTGTGTTTGAAAGCCGCCTTCACATAGCTTGTTGGGAACACAATGCTTATTTTGAGTTGCATACACCATTCCATGAATATATAGGGTGAGGTATTAGATCCAACTCGGTTTTACAGTGAAAAATTCAGAAAATTCAAACCGGCACTAGAAAACAGACTGAGAAACCAGAGTAAAAGTTTCTCCTGCAAACCGTTCCCTTGGTTCTAGATGAACGAACGTCTCTCCACATGCTCAGTTCTGAGAGATATGTGTGTGTGAAAGCCGTCCTTCAGCTAGCTTGTTGGGAACACAAAGTTTCTTTTCAGTTGCAATCTCCAATCCATACATATATATGGGTAGGTACTAGTTCCAACTCGGTTTTCCAGTGAAAACTGCAGGAAATTCATAGCGGCATTATTAAACAGACTGTGAAACCAGAGTAAAAGTTTAACCTGTAACCCGTTCCCTTTGTGCTAGATCAACGAACGTCTCTCCACAAGCTTATTTGTGAGAGATAAGTGTGTGTGAAAGCCGTCCTTCACCTTGCTTGTTGGGAACACAAAGTTTCTTTTCAGTTGCAAACTCCACTCCATATATATATAAGGGGAGGTATTAGATCCAACTCAATTTTACAGTGAAAACTGCAGGAACTTCAAACCGGCACTAGGAAACTGACTGAGAAACTAGAGTAAAATTTCTCCTGCAACACGTTCCCTTGGTGCTAGGTGAACGAACGTCTCTCCACAAGCTTAGTTCTGAGAGGTAATTGTGTGTGAAAGCCGTCCTTCACCTAGCTTGTTGGGAACACAAAGTTCCTTTTCAGTTGCAAACTCCACTCCATAAATATATATGGGGAGGTACTAGCTCCAACTCGCTTTTATGGTGAAAACTGCAGGTATATCAAACCGGCACTAGGAAAAAGACTGAGAACCCTGAGTAAAAGTTTCTCATGCAACCCATTCCCTTGGTGCTAGGTGAACGAACGTCTCTCCACATAATTAGTTCTGAGAGATAAGTGTGTGTGAAAGGCGTAATTCACCTATTATAATGGAAACACAAAGTTTCTATTCAGATGCAAACTCCACTCCATACATATATAGGGGGAGGGATTAGATCCAACTCGGTTTTACAGTGAAATCTGCAGGAACTTCAAACCGGCACTAGGAAACTGACTGAGAAACTAGAGTAAAATTTCTCCTGCAACCCGTTCCCTTGGTGCTAGATGAACGAACGTCTCTCCACATGCTCAGTTCTGAGAGATAAATGTGTGTGAAGGCCGTCCTTCATCTAGCTTGTTGGGAACACAAAGTTTCTTTTCAGTTGCAAACTACACTCCATATATATATATGGTGAGATACTAGCTGCAACTCGGTTTTACTGTGAAAACTGCAGTAATATCAAACCGGCACTAGGAAACAGACTGAGAAACCAGAGTAAAAGTTACTCCTGCAACCCTTTCTCTTGGTGCTAGGTGAACGAACTTCTCTCCACATGCTCATTTCTGAGAGATAAGTGTATGTGAAAGCCGTCCTTCACCTATTATAATGGAAACACAAAGTTTCTATTCAGATGCAAACTCCACTCCATACATATATAGGGGGAGGGATTAGATCCAACTCGGTTTTACAGTGAAATCTGCAGGAACTTCAAACCGGCACTAGGAAACTGACTGAGAAACTAGAGTAAAATTTCTCCTGCAACCCGTTCCCTTGGTGCTAGATGAACGAACGTCTCTCCACATGCTCAGTTCTGAGAGAAAAATGTGTGTGAAGGCCGTCCTTCATCTTGCTTGTTGGGAACACAAAGTTTCTTTTCAGTTGCAAACTACACTCCATTCATATATAAGGGGAGATACTAGCTCCAACTCGGTTTTACACTGAAATCTGCAGGAACTTCATACCGGCACTAGGAAAAAGACTGTGAAACCAGTGTAAAAGTTTCTCCTGCAACCCGTTCCCTTGGTGCAAGATGAACGAACGTCTCTCAACAAGCTTAGTTCTGAGATATAAGTGTTTGTGAAAGCCGTCCTTCACATAGCTTGTTGGGAACACAATGCTTATTTTCAGTTGCAAACTCCACTTCATGCATATATATGGGGAGGTACTAGCTAAAACTCGGTTTTTCAGTGAAAACTGCAGGAAATTCAAACCGGAACTAGGAAACACACTGAGAAACCAGAGTAAAAGTTTCTCTTGCAAAGAGTTCCCTTGGTGCTAGGTCAACGAATGTCTCTCCACATGCTCAGTTCTGCGAGATAAGTGTGTGTGAAAGCCGTCCTTCACCTTGCTTGTTGGGAACACAAAGTTTCTTTTCAGTTGCAAATTCCACTCTATACATATATATGGGGAGGTACTAGATCCAACACGGTTTTACGGTGAAAACTGCAGGAACATCAAACCGGTACTAGGAAACAGACTGAGAAACCAGAGAAAAGTTTCTCCTGCCACCCGTTCCCGTGGTGCTAGGTGAACGAACGTCTTTCCACGTACTCAGTTCTGAGAGATAAGTGTGTGTGAAAGCCGTCGTTCAAGTAGCGTGTTGGGAACACAAAGTTTCTTTTCAGTTGCAAACTCCACTCCATACATATA
Organism: Camelus bactrianus; assembly: GCF_048773025.1. Taxonomy (NCBI): domain Eukaryota; kingdom Metazoa; phylum Chordata; class Mammalia; order Artiodactyla; family Camelidae; genus Camelus; species Camelus bactrianus. The sequence continues at coordinate 92,759,612 of NC_133546.1, forward strand.
TATGCGGAGGAACTAGCTCCAACTCGGTTTTACATTGAAAACTGCAGGAACTGCAAACCGGCACTAGGAAACAGACTGAGAAACCAGAGTAAATGTTTCTCCAGCAACCCTTTCCCTTGGTGTTAGTTTAACGAACGTCTCTCCACAAGCTTAGTTGTGAGAGATAATTGTGTGTGAAAGCCTTACTTCACCTTCCTTGTTGGGAACACAAAGTTTCTTTTCAGTTGCAAATTCCATTCCATACATATATATGGGGAGGTACTAGCTCCAACACAGTTTTACTGTGAAAACTGCAGGAACATCAAACCGGTACTAGGAAACAGACTGAGAAACCAGAGAAAAGTTTCACCTGCCACCCATTCCCTTGGTGCTAGGGGAACGAACGTCTTTCCACGTACTCAGTTCTGAGAGATAAGTGTGTGTTAAATACGTCCATCACCTAGCTTGTTGGGAACACAAAGTTTCTTTTCAGTTGCAAACCACAATCCATACATATATATGGGGAGGTACTAGCTCCAACACTGTTTTACAGTGAAAACTGCAGGAACTTCAAACCGCCACTAGGAAACAGACTGAGATACCAGAGTAAAAGTTTCTCTTGCAACCCGTTCCCTTGGTCCTAGATGAACGAACGTCTCTCCACATGCTCTGATGTGAGAGAGAAGTGTGTGTGAAAGTCGTCCTTCATATAGCTTGTTGGGAACACAATGCTTATTTTCAGTTGCAAACTCCACTCCATGCATATATAGGGGGTGGTACTATATCCAACTCGCTTTTACAGTGAAAACTGCAGGAAATTCAAACCGACACTAGGAAACAGACTGAGAAACCACAGTAAAAGTTTCTCCTGCAACCCGTTCCTTTGGTGCTAGAAGAAAGAACGTCTCTCCACATGCTCAGTTCTCAGAGATATGTGTGTGTGGAAGCCGTACTTCACCTAGCTTGTTGGGAACACAAAGTTTCTTTTCAGATGCAAACTCCAATCCATACATATATATGGGGATTTACTAACTCCAAATCGGTTTTACAGTGAAAACTGCAGGAACTTCAAACCGCCACTAGGAAAAAGACTGAGAAACCGGAGTAAAAGTTCATCCAGCAACCCTTTCCCTTGGTGTTAGTTGAACGAACGTCTCTCCACATGCTCAGTTCTGAGGGATAAGTGTGTGTGAAAGCCGTCCTTCAGCTAGCTTGTTGGGAACACAATGATTCTTTTCAGTTGCAAACTACACTCCATACATATATATGGGTAGTTACAACCTCCAACTCGGTTTTCCAGTGAAAACTGCAGGAAATTCAAACCGGCATTAGGAAACAGACTGTGAAACCAGAGTAAAAATTTCTCCTGTAACCCGTTCCTTTTGTGCTAGTTGAACGAACGTCTCTCCACAAGCTTAGTTCTGAGATATAAATGTGTGTGAAAGCCGTCCTTCACCTAGGTTGTTGGGAACACAAAGTTTCTTTTCAGTTGCAAACTCCACTCCATACATATATATGGGTAGGTACTAGCTCCAACTCGGTTTTACATTGAAAACTGCAGGAAAATCAAACCGGCACTAGGAAACAGACTGAGAAACCAGAGTAAAAGTTTCTCCTGTATCCCGTTCCATTTGTGCTAGATGAACGAACATCTCTCCTCATGCTCAGTTCTGAGAGATAAATGTGAGTGAAAGCCGTCCTTCAACTAGCTTGTTGGGAACACAAAGTTTTTTCAGTTGCAAATACCACTCCATACATATATATGGTGAGGTACTAGCTCCAACTCGGGTTTCCAGTGAAAACTGCTGGAACTTCAAACCGGCACTAGGAAACAGAATCAGAGACCAGAGTAAAATTTTCCCCTGCAACCCGTTCCCTTGTTGCTAGATGAACGAACGTCTCTCCACAAGCTTATTTCTGAGAGATAATTGTGTGTGAATGCCGTCCTTCACGTAGCTTGTTGGGAACACAAAGTTTCTTTTCAGTTGCAAACCCACTCCATACATATATATAAGTAGGTACAAGCACCAACTCGGTTTTCCAATGAAACCTGCAGGAACTTCAAAACGGCACTAGGAAACAGGCTGAGAAACCAGAGTAAAACTTTCCCCTGCAACCCGTTCCCTTGTTGCTAGATGAACGAACGTCTCTCCACATGCTCAGTTCTGAGAGATAAGTGTGTTTGAAAGCCGCCTTCACATAGCTTGTTGGGAACACAATGCTTATTTTGAGTTGCATACACCATTCCATGAATATATAGGGTGAGGTATTAGATCCAACTCGGTTTTACAGTGAAAAATCCAGAAAATTCAAACCGGCACTAGAAAACAGACTGAGAAACCAGAGTAAAAGTTTCTCCTGCAAACCGTTCCCTTGGTTCTAGATGAACGAACGTCTCTCCACATGCTCAGTTCTGATAGATAAGTGTGTGTGAAAGCCGTCCTTCACCTAGCTTTTTGGGAACACAAAATTTCTTTTCAGTTGCAAACTCCACTCCATACCTATATATGGGGAGGTACTAGCTCCAACTCGGTTTTACAGTGAAAACTGCAGGAACATCAAACCGGCACTAGGAAACAAACTGAGAAACCAGATTAATAGTTTCTCCTGCAACCCGTTCCCATTGTGCTAGATGAACGAACGTCTCTCCACATGCTCAGTTCTGAGAGATAAGTGTGTGTGAAAGCCATACTTAACTTAGCTTGTTGGGAAAATAAAGTATCGTTTCAGTTGCAAACAACATTCCATAAATATATATGGGGAGGTACGAGCTCCAAATCGGTTTTACAGGGAAAACTGCAAGAAATTCAAAACGGCACTAGGAAACAGACTGAGAATCCAGAGTAAAAGTTTCTCATGCAACCCCTTCCCTTGTTGCTAGATGAACGAAAGTCTATCCACATGCTCAGTTCTGAGAAATAAGTGTGTGTGAAAGCCGACCTTCACCTAGCTTGTTGGGAACACAATGCTTATTTTCAGTTGCAAACTCCACTCCATGCATATATAGGGGGAGGTAGTAGATCAAACTCGGTTTTACTTTGAAAACTGCAGGAATATCAAACCGGCACTAGGAAACAGACTGAGAAACGAGAGTAAAATTTCTCCTGCACCCGTTACCTTGGTGCTAGGTGAATGAACGTCTCTCCACATGCTCAGTTCTGAGAGATAAGTGTGTGTGAAAGCCGTCCTTCACCTAGCTTGTTGGGAACACAAAGTTTCTTTTCAGTTGCAAACTCCAATCAATATATATATATGGGGAAGTAGTAGCTCCAACTCGGTTTTACAGTGAAAACTGCAGGAAATTCAAACAGGCACTAGGAAACAGACTGAGAAACCAGAGTAAAAGTTTCTCCTGCAACCCGTTCCCTTGGTGCTAGATGAACGAACGTCTCTCCACATGCTCATTTCTGAGAGATAAGTGTGTGTGAAAGACGTCCTTCACCTAGCTTGTTGGGAACACAATGCTTATTTTCAGTTGCAATCTCCACTCCATGCATATATAGGTGGAGGTACTAGATCCAACTCGCTTTTACTGAGAAAACTGCTGGAAATTGAAAACGGCACTAGGAAACAGACTGAGAAACCAGAGTAAATGTTTCCCCTGCAACCCGTTCCCTTGGTGCTAGTTGAACGAACGTCTCTCCACATGCTCAGTTCTGAGAGATATATGTGTGAAAACCGTCTTTAACATATCTTGTTGGGAACACAAATTTTCTTTTCAGTTGCCAACTCCACTCCATACATATATATGGGGAGGTACTACCTCCAACTCGGTTTTACAGTGAAAACTGCAGGAACTTCAAACCGGCACTAGGAAACAGACTGAGAAACCAGAGTAAAATTTTCTCCTGCAACCCGTTCCCTTGGTGCTAGATGAGCGATCGTCTCTCCACATGCTCAGTTCTGAGAGATAGTGTGTGTGAAAGACGTCCTTCACCTAGCTTGTTGGGAACACAATGCTTATTTTCATTTGAAAACTCCACTCCATGCATATATAGGGGGTGATACTAGATCCAACTCGGTTTTACAGTGAAAACTGTAGGAAATTCAAAACGGCACTAGGATACAGACTGAGAAACCAGAGTAAAAGTTTCCCCTGCAACCCGTTCCCTTGGTGCTAGTTGATCGAACGTCTCTCCACATGCTCAGTTCTGAGTGATATATGTGTGAAAAACGTCCTTCAACTAGCTTGTTGGGAACACAAATTTTCTTTTCAGTTGCCAACTCCACTCCATAAATATATATGGGGAGGTACTAGCTCCAACTCGGTTTTACAGAGAAAACTGCAGGAAATTCAAAACGTCAATAGGAAAGAGTCTGAAAACCAGAGTAAATGTTTCTCCTGCAAACCGTTCCCTTGTTGCTAGATGAACGAACGTCTCTCCAAATGCTCAGTTCTGAGAGATTAGTGTGTCTGAAAGCCGCACTTCACCTAGCTTGTTGGGAACACAATGCTTATTTCATTTGCAAACTCCACTCCATGCATATATAGGGGGAGATACTAGATAAAACTCGATTTTACAGTGAAAACTGCAGGAAATTCAAACCGGCAATAGGATACTGACTAAGAAACCAGAGAAAAAGTTTCTCATGCAGCCCGTTCCCTTGGTGCTAGATGAACGAACGTCTCTCCACATGTTCAGTTCTGAGAGATAAGTGTGTGTGAAAGCCGTCCTTCACCTAGCTTGTTGGGAACACAATGCTTATTTTCAGTTGCAAACTCCACTCCATGCATATATAGGAGGAGGTACTAGATACAACTCGGTTTTACAGTGAAAACTGCAGGAACATCAAACCGGCACTAGGAAAAAGAGTGAGAAACCAGAGTAAAATTTTCCCCTGCAACCCGTTCATTTCTTGCTAGATGAACGAACGTCTCTCTACATGCTCAGTTCTGAGAGATAAGTGTGTGTGAAAGCCGTCCTTCACCTAGCTCGTTGGGAACACAAAGATTCTTTTCAGTTGTAAACTCCACTTCATACATATATATGGGTATGTAGTAGCTCCAACTCGGTTTTCCAGTGAAAACTGCAGGAAATTCAAACCGGCTCTAGGAAACAGAATGAGAACCCAGAGTAAAAGTTTCTCCTGCAACCCATTCCCTTGATTCTAGGTGAACGAACGTCTCTCCACATGCTCAGTTCTGAGAGATAAGTGTGTGTGAAAGCCGTCCTTCACCTAGAATGTTGGGAACACAAAGTTTCTTTTCATTTGCAAACTCCACTCCATACATATATATAGGTAGGTACTAGCACCAACTCGCTTTTCCAGTGAAAACTGCAGGAACATCAAACCGGCACTAGGAAACAGACTGAGAATCCAGAGTTAAAGTTTCTCCTGCTACCCGTTACCTTGGTGCTAGGTGAATGAAAGTCTCTCCACATGCTCAGTTCTGAGGAAAAAGTGTGTGTGAAAGAAGTCCTTCACCTAGCTTGTTGGGAAAATAAAGTTTCTTTACAATTGCAAACTTCACTCCATGCATATATAGGGGGAGGTACTAGATCCAATTCGGTTTTACAGTGAAAACTGCAGGAAATTCAAACCGGCACTAGGAATCAGACTGAGAAACCAGAGTAAAAGTTTCCCCTGCAACCCGTTACTTTCGTGCTAGTTTAACGAACGTCTCTCCACATGCTCAGTTCTGAGAGATATTTGTGTGAAAACCGTCCTTCACCTAGCTTGTTGGGAACACAAAGTTTCTTTTCAGTTGCAAACTCCACTCCATACATATATATGGGGAGGTACTAGCTCCAACTCTGTTTTACAGTGAAAACTTGGAATTTGAAACCGGCACTAGGAAACAGACTGAGAAACCAGAGTAAAAGTTTGTCCGGCTAACCGTTCCCTTTGTGCTAGATGAACGAAAGTCTCTCCACATTTTCACTTCTGAGAGATAAGTGTGTGTGAAAGGTGTCCTTCAACTAGCTTGTTGGGAACACAAAATTTCTTTTAAGTTGCAAACTCCACTCCATACACATATATAGGTAGGTACTAGCACCAACTCGGTTTTCCAGTGAAAACTGCAGGAACTTCAAACCGGCACTAGGAAACAGACTGAGAAACCAGAGTAAAAGTTTCTCCTGCAACCCATTCCCTTGGTGCTAGATGAACGAACGTCTATCCACATGCTCAGTTCTGAGAGATAATTGTGTCTGAAAGCCGTCCTTCACCTAGCTTGTTGGGAACACAATGCTTATTTTCAGTTGCAAACTCCACTCCATGCATATATAGGGGGAGGTATTAGATCCAACTCGGTTTTACAGGGAAAACTGCAGGAACTTCAACCCGGCACTAGAAAACAGACTGAGAAACCAGAGTAATAGTTTCTCCTTCAACCCGTTCCCTTGGTGCTAGTTGAACGAACGTCTCTCCACATGCTCAGTTCTGATAGATAAGTGTGTGTGAAAGCCGTCCTTAACCTAGAATGTTGGGAACACAAAGTTTCTTTTCAGTTGAAAACCCACTCCATACATATATATAGGTAGGTACAAGCACCAACTCGGTTTTCCAATGAAAACTGCAGGAAATTCAAACCGGCACTAGGAAACAGACTGAGAAACCAGAGTAAAAGATTGTCCTGCAACCCGTTCCCTTGTTGCTAGGTGAATGAAAGTCTCTCCACATGCTCAGTTCTGAGAGATATGTGTGTGTGAAAGCCGTACTTCACCTAGCATGTTGGGAAAATAAAGTATATTTTCAGTTGTAAACTCCATTCCATAAATATATATGGGGAGGTACTAGCTCCAACTCGGTTTTACAGTGAAAACTGCAGGAACATCAAACCGGCACTAGGAAACAGACTGAGAAACCAGAGTAATAGTTTCTCCTGCAACCCGTTCCATTTGTGCTAGATGAACGAACGTCTCTCTACATGCTCAGTTCTGAGAGATAAGTGTGTGTGAAAGCCGAACTTCACTTAGCTTTTGGGGAAAATAAAGTATCGTTTCAGTTGCAAACAACATTCCATAAATATATATGGGGAGGTACGAGCTCCAAATCGGTTTTACAGGGAAAACTGTAAGAAATTCAAAACGGCACTAGGAAACAGACTGAGAAACCAGAGTAAATGTTTCTCCTGCACCCGTTACCTTGGTGCTAGGTGAATGAACGTCTCTCCACATGCTCAGTTCTGAGAGATAATTGTGTATGAAAGCCGTCCTTCACCTAGCTTGTTGGGAACACAAAGTTTATTTTCAGTTGCAAACTCCAATCCATACAAATATATGGGGAGGTACAAGCTCCAACTCGGTTTTACAGTGAAACCTGCAGGAAATTCAAACCGGCACTAGGAAACAGACTGAGAAACCAGAGTAAAAGTTTCTCCTGCAACCCGTTCCCTTGGTGCTAGATAAACGAACGTCTCTCCACATGCTCATTTCTGAGAGATAAGTGTGTGTGAAAGACGTCCTTCACCTAGCTTGTTGGGAACACAATGCTTATTTTCAGTTGCAATCTCCACTCCATGCATATATAGGGGGAGGTACTTGATCCAACTCGGTTTTACAGAGAAAACTGCTGGAAATTGAAAACGGCACTAGGAAACAGACTGAGAAACCAGAGTAAAAGTTTACCCTGCAACCCGTTCCCTTGGTGTAGTTGAACGAACGTCTCTCCACATGCTCAGTTCTGAGAGATATATGTGTGAAAACCGTCTTTCACATATCTTGTTGGGAACACAAATTTTCTTTTCAGTTGTAAACTCCACTTCATACATATATATGGGTATGTAGTAGCTCCAAATCGGTTTTCCAGTGAAAACTGCAGGAACTTCAAACCAGCTCTAGGAAACAGAATGAGAACCCAGAGTAAAAGTTTCTCCTGCAACCCGTTCCCTTGATTCTAGGTGAACGAAAGTCTCTCCACATGATCAGTTCTGAGAGATAAGTGTGTGTGAAAGCCGTCCTTCACCTAGAATGTTGGGAACACAAAGTTTCTTTTCATTTGCAAACTCCACTCCATACATATATATAGGTAGGTACTAGCACCAACTCGCTTTTCCAGTGAAAACTGCAGGAACATCAAACCGGCACTAGGAAACAGACTGAGAATCCAGAGTTAAAGTTTCTCCTGCTACCCGTTACCTTGGTGCTAGGTGAATGAAAGTCTCTCCACATGCTCAGTTCTGAGAAAAAAGTGTGTGTGAAAGAAGTCCTTCACCTAGCTTGTTGGGAAAATAAAGTTTCTTTACAATTGCAAACTCCACTCCATGCATATATAGGGGGAGGTACTAGATCCAATTCGGTTTTACAGTGAAAACTGCAGGAAATTCAAACCGGCACTAGGAATCAGACTGAGAAACCAGAGTAAAAGTTTCCCCTGCAACCCGTTCCCTTGGTGCTAGTTGAACGAACGTCTCTCCACATGCTCAGTTCTGAGAGATATTTGTGTGAATACCGTCCTTCACCTAGCTTGTTGGGAACACAAAGTTTCTTTTCAGTTGCAAACTCCACTCCATACATATATATGGGGAGGTACTAGCTCCAACTCTGTTTTACAGTGAAAACTTGGAATTTGAAACCGGCACTAGGAAACAGACTGAGAAACCAGAGTAAAAGTTTGTCCGGCTAACCGTTCCCTTTGTGCTAGATGAACGAAAGTCTCTCCACATTTTCACTTCTGAGAGATAAGTGTGTGTGAAAGGTGTCCTTCAACTAGCTTGTTGGGAACACAAAATTTCTTTTAAGTTGCCAACTCCACTCCATACACATATATAGGTAGGTACTAGCACCAACTCGGTTTTCCAGTGAAAACTGCAGGAACTTCAAACAGGCACTAGGAAACAGACTGAGAAACCAGAGTAAAAGTTTCTCCTGCAACCCATTCCCTTGGTGCTAGATGAACGAACGTCTATCCACATGCTCAGTTCTGAGAGATAATTGTGTCTGAAAGCCGTCCTTCACCTAGCTTGTTGGGAACACAATGCTTATTTTCAGTTGCAAACTCCACTCCGTGCATATATAGGGGGAGGAATTAGATCAAACTCGGTTTTACAGGGAAAACTGCAGGAACTTCTAACCGGCACTAAGAAACAGACTGAGAAACCAGAGTAAAAGTTTCTCCTTCAACCCGTTCCCTTGGTGCTAGTTGAACGAACGTCTCTCCACATGCTCAGTTCTGATAGATAAGTGTGTGTGAAAGCCGTCCTTAACCTAGAATGTTGGGAACACAAAGTTTCTTTCCAGTTGAAAACCCACTCCATACATATATATAGGTAGGTACAAGCACCAACTCGGTTTGCCAATGAAAACTGCAGGAAATTCAAACCGGCACTAGGAAACAGACTGAGAAACCAGAATAAAAGTTTCTCCTTCAACCCGTTCCCTTGGTGCTAGTTGAACGAACGTCTCTCCACATGCTCAGTTCTGATAGATAAGTGTGTGTGAAAGCCGTCCTTAACCTAGAATGTTGGGAACACAAAGTTTCTTTTCAGTTGAAAACCCACTCCATACATATATATAGGTAGGTACTAGCACCAACTCGGTTTGCCAATGAAAACTGCAGGAAATTCAAACCGGCACTAGGAAACACACTGAGAAACCAGAGTAAAAGATTGTCCTGCAACCCGTTCCCTTGTTGCTAGGTGAATGAAAGTCTCTCCACATGCTCAGTTCTGAGAGATATGTGTGTGTGAAAGCCGTACTTCACCTAGCATGTTGGGAAAATAAAGTATATTTTCAGTTGTAAACTCCATTCCATAAATATATATGGGGAGGTACTAGCTCCAACTCGGTTTTACAGTGAAAACTGCAGGAACATCAAACCGGCACTAGGAAACAGACTGAGAAACCAGAGTAATAGTTTCTCCTGCAACCCGTTCCATTTGTGCTAGATGAACGAACGTCTCTCTACATGCTCAGTTCTGAGAGATAAGTGTGTGTGAAAGCCGTACTTCACTTAGCTTTTTGGGAAAATAAAGTATCGTTTCAGTTGCAAACAACATTCCATAAATATATATGGGGAGGTACGAGCTCCAAATCGGTTTTACAGGGAAAACTGTAAGAAATTCAAAACGGCACTAGGAAACAGACTGAGAAACCAGAGTAAAAGTTTCTCCTGCACCCGTTACCTTGGTGTTAGGTGAATGAACGTTTCTCCACATGCTCAGTTCTGAGAGATAATTGTGTATGAAAGCCGTCCTTCACCTAGCTTGTTGGGAACACATAGTTTATTTTCAGTTGCAAATTCCAATCCATACAAATATATGAGGAGGTAGAAGCTCCAACTCTGTTTTACAGTGAAACTTGCAGGAAATTCAAACCGGCACTAGGAAACAGACTGAGAAACCAGAGTAAAAGTTTCCCCTGCAACCCGTTCCCTTGGTGCTAGATAAACGAACGTCTCTCCACATGCTCATTTCTGAGAGATAAGTGTGTGTGAAAGACGTCCTTCACCTAGCTTGTTGGGAACACAATGCTTATTTTCAGTTGCAATCTCCACTCCATGCATATATAGGGGGAGGTACTTGATCCAACTCGGTTTTACAGAGAAAACTGCTGGAAATTGAAAACGGCACTAGGAAACAGACTGAGAAACCAGAGTAAAAGTTTACCCTGCAACCCGTTCCCTTGGTGCTAGTTGAACGAACGTCTCTCCACATGCTCAGTTCTGAGAGATATATGTGTGAAAACCGTCTTTCACATATCTTGTTGGGAACACAAATTTTCTTTTCAGTTGCCAACTCCACTCCATACATATATATGGGGTGGTACTAGCTCCAACTCGGTTTTACAGTGAAAACTGCAGGAAATTCAAACCGGCACTAGGAAACAGACTGAGAAACCAGAGTAAAATTTATTCCTGCAACTCATTCCCTTGGTGCTAGATGAACGAACGTCTCTCCACAAGCTTAGTTCTGAGAGATAAGTGTGTGTGAAAGCCGTCCTTCACCTAGAATGTTTGGAACACAACGTTTCTTTTCAGTTGAAAACTCCACTCCATACATATATATGGGTAGGTACTAGCACCAACTCGGTTTTCCAGTGAAAACTGCAGGAAATTCAACCGGCACTAGGAAACAGACTGAGAAACCAGAGTAAAAGATTGTCCTGCAACCCGTACCCTTGTTGCTAGGTGAATGAAAGTCTCTCCACATGCTCCGTTCTGAGAGATATGTGTGTGTGAAAGCCGTACTTCACCTAGCATGTTGGGAAAATAAAGTATATTTTCAGTTGTAAACTCCATTCCATAAATATATATGTGGAGGTACTAGCTCCAACTCGGTTTTACAGTGAAAACTGCAGGAACATCAAACCGGCACTAGGAAACAGACTGAGAAACCAGAGTAATAGTTTCTCCTGCAACCCGTTCCATTTGTGCTAGATGAACGAAAGTCTCTCTACATGCTCAGTTCTGAGAGATAATTGTGTATGAAAGCCGTCCTTCACCTAGCTTGTTGGGAACACAAAGTTTATTTTCAGTTGCAAACTCCAATCCATACAAATATATGGGGAGGTACAAGCTCCAACTCGGTTTTACAGTGAAACCTGCAGGAAATTCAAACCGGCACTAGGAAACAGACTGAGAAAAGAGAGTAAAAGTTTCTCCTTCAACCCGTTCCCTTGGTGCTAGATAAAAGAACGTCTCTCCACATGCTCATTTCTGAGAGATAAGTGTGTGTGAAAGCCGTCCTTCATTTAGAATGTTGGGAACCCAACGTTTCTTTTCATTTGCAAACTCCACTCCATACATATATATAGGTAGGTACTAGCACCAAATCGTTTTTCCAGTGAAAACTGCTGGAACTTCAAACCGGCACTAGGAAACAGACTGAGAAACCAGAGTAAAAGTTTCTCCTGCAACCCGTTCCCTGGGTGCTAGATGAACGAACGTCTCTCCACATGCTCAGTTCTGAGAGATAACTGTGTCTGAAAGCCGTCCTTCACCTAGCTTGTTGGGAACACAATGCTTATTTTCAGTTGCAAACTCCACTCCATGCATATATAGGGGGAGGTATTAGATCCAAATCGGTTTTACAGGGAAAACTGCAGGAACTTCAAACCGGCACTAGGAAACAGACTGAGAAACCAGAATAAAAGTTTCTCCTTCAACCCGTTCCCTTGGTGCTAGTTGAATGAACGTCTCTCCACATGCTCAGTTCTGATAGATAAGTTTGTGTGAAAGCTGTCCTTCACCTAGCTGGTTGGGAACACAAAATTTCTTTTAAGTTGCAAACCCCACTCCATACATATATATGGGGAGGTACTAGCTCCAACTCTCTTTTACAGTGAAAACTGCAGGAACATCAAACCGGCTCTAGGAAATAGACTGAGAACCCAGAGAAAAAGTTTCTCCTGCAACCCGTTCCCTTGGTGCTAGGTGAACGAACGTCTTTCCACATGCTCAGTTCTGAGAGATAATTGTGTGTGAAAGCCGTCCTTCACCTAGAATGTTGGGAACACAAAGTTTCTTTTCAGTTGAAAACCCACTCCATACATATATATAGGTAGGTACTAGCACCAACTCGTTTTTCCAATGAAAACTGCAGGAACTTCAAACCGGCACTAGGAAACAGACTGAGAAACCAGAGTAAAAGATTCTCCTGCAACCCGTTCCCTTGTTGCTAGGTGAATGAAAGTCTCCCCACATGCTCAGTTCTGAGAGATATGTGTGTTTGAAAGCCGTACTTCACCTAGCTTGTTGGGAAAATAAAGTATATTTTCAGTTGCAAACTCCATTCCATAAATATATATGGGGAGGTACAAGCTCCAACTCGGTTTTACAGTGAAAACTGCAGGAACATCAAAACGGCACTAGGAAACAGACTGAGAAACCAGAGTAATAGTTTCTCCTGCAACCCGTTCCCTTTGTGCTAGATGAACGAACGTCTCTCTACATGCTCAGTTCTGAGAGATAAGTGTGTGTGAAAGCCGTACTTCACTTAGCTTGTTGGGAAAATAAAGTATCGTTTCAGTTGCAAACAACATTCCATAAATATATATGGGGAGGTACGAGCTCCAAATCGGTTTTACAGGGAAAACTGCAAGAAATTCAAAAAGGGAAGAGGAAACAGACTGAGAAACCAGAGTAAAAGTTTCTCCTGCACCCGTTACCTTGGTGCTAGGTGAATGAACGTCTTTCCACATGCTCAGTTCTGAGAGATAATTGTGTGTGAAAGCCGTCCTTCACCTAGAATGTTGGGAACACAAAGTTTCTTTTCAGTTGAAAACCCACTCCATACATATATATAGGTAGGTACTAGCACCAACTCGTTTTTCCAATGAAAACTGCAGGAACTTCAAACCGGCACTAGGAAACAGACTGAGAAACCAGAGTAAAAGATTCTCCTGCAACCCGTTCCCTTGTTGCTAGGTGAATGAAAGTCTCCCCACATGCTCAGTTCTGAGAGATATGTGTGTTTGAAAGCCGTACTTCACCTAGCTTGTTGGGAAAATAAAGTATATTTTCAGTTGCAAACTCCATTCCATAAATATATATGGGGAGGTACAAGCTCCAACTCGGTTTTACAGTGAAAACTGCAGGAACATCAAAACGGCACTAGGAAACAGACTGAGAAACCAGAGTAATAGTTTCTCCTGCAACCCGTTCCCTTTGTGCTAGATGAACGAACGTCTCTCTACATGCTCAGTTCTGAGAGATAAGTGTGTGTGAAAGCCGTACTTCACTTAGCTTGTTGGGAAAATAAAGTATCGTTTCAGTTGCAAACAACATTCCATAAATATATATGGGGAGGTACGAGCTCCAAATCGGTTTTACAGGGAAAACTGCAAGAAATTCAAAAAGGGAAGAGGAAACAGACTGAGAAACCAGAGTAAAAGTTTCTCCTGCACCCGTTACCTTGGTGCTAGGTGAATGAACGTCTTTCCACATGCTCAGTTCTGAGACATAAGTGTGTGTGAAAGCCGTCCTTCACCTAGCTTGTTGGGATCACAAAGTTTCTTTTCAGTTGCAAACTCCACTCCATACATATATATGGGAAGTACTAGCTCCAACTCGGTTTTACAGTGAAAACTGCAGGAAATTCAAACCGGCACGAGGAAACAGACTGAGAAACCAGAGTAAAAGTTTCTCCTTCAACCTGTTACCTTGGTGCTAGATGAACGAACGTCTCTCCACATGCTCAGTTCTGAGAGATAAGTGTGTGTGAAAGACGTCCTTCAACTAGCTTGTTGGGAACACAATGCTTATTTTCAGTTGCAATCTCCACTCCATGCATAAATAGGGAGAGGTACTAGATCCAACTCGGTTTTACAGAGAAAACTGCTGGAAATTGAAAACGACACTAGGAAACAGACTGAGAAACCAGAGTAAAAGTTTCCCCTGCAACCCGTTCCCTTGGTGCTTGTTGAACGAACGTCTCTCCACATGCTCAGTTCTGAGAGATATTTGTGTGAAAACCGTCCTTCACCTAGCTTGTTGGGAACACAAATTTTCTTTTCAGTTGCCAAATCCACTCCATACATATATATGGGGAGGTACTAGCTCCAACACTGTTTTACAGGGAAAACTGCAGGAATTTCAAACCGGCACTTGGAAACAGACTGAGAAACCAGATAAAAATTTACCCCTGCAACCCATTCCCTTGGTGCTAAATGAACGAACGTCTCTCCACAAGCTTAGTTTGAGAGATAAGTGTGTGTGAAAGCCGTCCTTCACATAGCTTGTTGGGAACACAAAGTTTCTTTTCAGTTGCTATCTCCACTCCATACATATATATGGGGATGTACTAGATCCAACTCGGTTTTACAGTGAAAACTGCAGAAACATCAAAACGGCACTAGGAAACAGACTGAGAAACCAGAGAAATTGTTTGTCCGGCAAACCGTTCCCTTTGTGCTAGATGAACGAAAATCTCTCCATATGCTCACTTCTGAGAGATAAATGTGTGTGAAAGCTGTCCTTCACCTAGCTTGTTGGGAACCCAAAATTTTTTTAATTTGCAAACTCCACTCCATACATATATATGGGGAGGTACTATCTCCAACTCGGTTTTACAGTGAAAACTGCAGGAACATCAAACCGGCACTAGGAAACAGACTGAGAAACCAGAGTAAAATTTTCCCCTGAAACCCGTTCACTTCGTGCTAGATGAACGAACGTCTCTCCACATGCTCAGTTCTGAGAGGTAAGTGTGTGTGAAAGCCGTCCTTCACCTAGATTGTTGGGAACACAAAGTTTCTTTTCAGTTGCAAACTCCACTTCATACATATATATGGGGAGGTACTAGCTCCAACTCGGTTTTCCAGTGAAAACTGCAGGAACTTCAAACCGGCTCTAGGAAACAGAATGAGAACCCAGAGTAAAAGTTTCTCCTGCAACCCGTTCCCTTGGTTCTAGGTGAACGAATGTCTCTCCACATGCTCAGTTCTGAGAGATAAATCTGTGTGAAAGCCATCCTTCACCTAGAATGTTGTTAACACAAAGTTTCTTTTCAGTTGCAAACACCACTCCATACATATATATAGGTAGGTACTAGCACCAACCCGGTTTTCCAGTGAAAATTGCAGGAACTTCAAACCTGCACTAGGAAACAGAATGAGAATCCAGAGTAAAAGTTTCTCCTGCAACCTGTTCCCTTGGTGCTAGATGAACGAACGTATCTCCACATGCTCAGTTATGAGAGATAAGTGTGTCTGAAAGCCGTACTTCACCTAGCTTGTTGGGAAGACAATGCTTATTTTAATTTGCAAACTCCACTCCATGCATATATAGGGGGAGATACAAGATTAAACTCGGTTTTACAGTGAAAACTGCAGAAAATTCAAACCGGCACTAGAAAACAGACTGAGAAAATAGAGTAAAAATTTCTCCTGCAACCCGTTCCCTTGTTGCTAGGTGAATGAAAGTCTCTCCACATGCTCAGTTCTGAGAGATAAGTGTGTGTTGAAGCCGTCCTTCACCTAGCTTGTTCGGAAAATAAAGTATCTTTTCAGTTGCAAACTCCACTCCATAAATATATATGGGTAGGTACTAGCTCCAACTCGGTTTACATTGAAAACTGCAGGAAATTCAAACCGGCACTAGTATACAGACTGAGAAACCAGAGTAAAACTTTCCCCCGCAACCCGTTCCCTTGGTGCTAGATGAACGAACGTCTCTCCACATGCTCAGTTCTGAGAGATAAGTGTGTGTGAAAGACGTCCTTCACCTAACTTGTTGGAAAAACAATGCTTATTTTAAGTTGCAAACCCCACTCCATGCATATATAGGGGGAGGTACAAGATCCAACCCGGTTTTACAGAGAAAACTGCAGGAAATTCAAAACGGCACTAGGAAACAGACTGAGAAACCAGAGTAAAAGTTTCTCCTTCAACCCGTTCCCTTGGTGCTAGGTGAACGAACGTCTCTCCACATGCTCAGTTCTGAGAGATAAGTGTGTGTGAAAGCCCTCCTTCACCTAGAATGTTGGGAACACAAAGTTTCTTTTCAGTTGAAAACCCACTCCATACATATATATAGGTAGGTACTAGCACCAAATCGGTTTTCCAATGAAAACTGCAGGAACATCAAACCGGCTCTAGGAAAAAGACTGAGAACCCAGAGAAAAAGTTTCTCCTGCAACCCGTTCCCTTGGTGCTAGGTGAACGAACGTCTTTCCACATGCTCAGTTCTGAGAGATAATTGTGTGTGAAAGCCGTCCTTCACCTAGAATGTTGGGAACACAAAGTTTCTTTTCAGTTGAAAACCCACTCCATACATATATATAGGTAGGTACTAGCACCAACTAGGTTTTCCAATGAAAACTGCAGGAACTTCAAACCGGCAGTAGGAAACAGACTGAGAAACCAGAGTAAAAGATTCTCCTGCAACCCGTTCCCTTGTTGCTAGGTGAATGAAAGTCTCTCCACATGCTCAGTTCTGAGAGATATGTGTGTGTGAAAGCCGTACTTCACCTAGCTTGTTGGGAAAATAAAGCATATTTTCAGTTGCAAACTCCATTCCATAAATATATATGGGGAGGTACTAGCTCCAACTCGGTTTTACAGTGAAAACTGCTGGAACATCAAACCGGCACTAGGAAATAGACTGAGAAACCAGAGTAATAGTTTCTCCTGCAACCCGTTCCCTTTGTGCTAGATGAACGAACGTCTTTCTACATGCTCAGTTCTGAGAGATAAGTGTGTGTGAAAGCCGTACTTCACTTAGCTTGTTGGGAAAATAAAGTATCGTTTCAGTTGCAAACAACATTCCATAAATATATATGGGGAGGTACGAGCTCCAAATCGGTTTTACAGGGAAAACTGCAAGAAATTCAAAGCGGCAAGTGGAAACAGACTGAGAAACCAGAGTAAAAGTTTCTTCTGCACCCGTTTCCTTGGTGCTAGGTGAATGAACGTCTTTCCACATGCTCAGTTTTGAGAGATAAGTGTGTGTGAAAGCCGTCCTTCACCTAGCTTGTTGGGAACACAAAGTTTCTTTTCAGTTGCAAACTCCACTCCATACATATATATGGGAAGTACAAGCTCCAACTCGGTTTTACAGTGAAAACTGCAGGATATTCAAACCGGAACTAAGAAACAGACTGAGAAACCATAGTAAAAGTTTCTCCTGCAACCCGTTCCCTTGGTGCTAGATGAACGAATGTCTCTCCACATGCTCAGTTCTGAGAGATAAGTGTGTGTGAAAGACGTCCTTCAACTAGCTTGTTGGGAACACAATGCTTATTTTCAGTTGCAATCTCCACTCCATGCAAATATAGGGAGAGGTACTAGATCCAACTCGGTTTTACAGAGAAAACTGCTGGAAATTGAAAACGGCACTAGGAAGCAGACTGAGATATCAGAGTAAAAGTTTACCCTGCAACCCTTTACCTTGGTGGTAGTTGAACGAACGTCTTTCCACATGCTCAATTCTGAGAGATATATGTGTGAAAACCGTCTTTCACATATCTTGTTGGGAACACAAATTTTCTTTTCAGTTGCCAACTCCACTCCAAACATATATATGGGGAGGTACTAGCTCCAACTCGGTTTTACAGTGAAAACTGCAGGAAATTCAAAACGGCACTAGGAAACAGACTGAGAAACCAGAGTAAAATTTACTCCTGCAACTCATTCCCTTGGTGCTAGATGAACGAACGTCTCTCCACATGCTCAGTTCCGAGAGATAATTGTGTGTGAAAGCCGTCCTTCACCTAGATTGTTGGGAACACAAAGATTCTTTTCAGTTGCAAACTCCACTTCATACATATATATGGGTAGCTAGTAGCTCCAACTCGGTTTTCCAGTGAAAACTGCAGGAACTTCAAACCGGCTCTAGGAAACAGAATGAGAATCCAGAGTAAAAGTTTCTCCTGCAACCCGTTCCCTTGGTTCTAGCTGAACGAATGTCTCTCCACATGCTCAGTTCTGAGAGATAAATGTGTGTGAAAGCCGTCCTTCACCTAGAATGTTGTTAACACAAAGTTTCTTTTCAGTTGCAAACTCCAATCCATACATATATATAGGTAGGTACTAGCACCAACTCGGTTTTCCAGTGAAAATTGCAGGAACTTCAAACCTGCACTAGGAAACAGAATGAGAAACCAGAGTAAAAGTTTCTCCTGCAACCCGTTCCCTTGGTGCTAGATGAACGTACGTCTCTCCACATGCTCAGTTATGAGAGATATGTGTGTCTGAAAGCCGTACTTCACCTAGCTTGTTGGGAACACAATGCTTATATTCATTTGCAAACTCAACTCCATGCATATATAGGGGGAGATACTAGATTAAACTCGGTTTTACAGTGAAAACTGCGGGAACTTCAAACCGGCACAAGAAAACAGACTGAGAAACCAGAGTAAAAATTTCTCCTGCAACCCGTTCCCTTGTTGCTAGGTGAATGAAAGTCTCTCCACATGCTCAGTTCTGAGAGATAAGTGTGTGTGGAAGCCGTCCTTCACCTAGCTTGTTGGGAAAATAAAGTATCGTTTCAGTTGCAAACTCCACTCCATAAATATATATGGGTAGGTACTAGCTCCAACTCGGTTTTACATTGAAAACTGCAGGAAATTCAAACCGGCACTAGTATACAGACTGAGAAACCAGAGTAAAATTTTCCCCCGCAACCCGTTCCCTTGGTGCTAGATGAACGAACGTCTCTCCACATGCTCAGTTCTGAGAGATAAGTGTGTGTGAAAGACGTCCTTCACCTAACTTGTTGGAAAAACAATGCTTATTTTAAGTTGCAAACGCCACTCCATGCATATATAGGGGGAGGTACAAGATCTAACCCGGTTTTACAGAGAAAACTGCATTAAATTCAAAACGGCACTAGGAAACAGACTGAGAAACAAGAGTAAAAGTTTCCCCTGCAACCCGTTCCCTTGGTGCTAGGTGAACGAACGTCTCTCCACATGCTCAGTTCTGAGAGATAAGTGTGTGTGAAAGCCGTCCTTCACCTAGAATGTTGGGAACACAAAGTTTCTTTTCAGTTGCAAACCCACTCCATACATATTTATAGGTAGGTACTAGCACCAACTCGGTTTTCCAATGAAAACTGCAGGAACTTCAAACCGGCACTAGGAAACAGACTGAGAAACCAGAGTAAAAGTTTCTCCTGCAACCCGTTCCCTTGTTGCTAGGTGAATGAAAGTCTATCCACATGCTCAGTTCTGAGAGATAAGTGTGTGTGAAAGCCGTACTTCACTTAGCTTGTTGGGAAAATAAAGTATCTTTTCAGTTGCATACAACATTCCATAAATATATATGGGGAGGTACCAGCTCCAAATCGGTTTTACAGGGAAAACTGCAAGAAATTCAAAACGGCACTAGGAAACAGACTGAGAATCCAGAGTAAAAGTTTCTCCTGCAACCAGTTCCCTTGTTGCTAGATGAACAATAGTCTCTCCACATGCTCAGTTCTGAGAGATAAGTGTGTCTGAAAGCCGACCTTCACCTAGCTTGTTGGGAACACAATGCTTATTTTCAGTTGCAAACTCCACTCCAATCATACATAGGGGGAGGTACTAGATCAAACTCGGGTTTACATTGAAAACTGCAGGAATTTCAAACCGGCACTAGGAAACAGCCTGAGAATCAGAGTAAAAGTTTCTCCTGCAACCCGTTCCCTTGGTTCTAAGTGAACGAACGTCTCTCCACATGCTCAGTTCTGAGAGATAAGTGTGTGTGAAAGCCGTCCTTCACCTAGAATTTTGGGAACACAAAGTTTCTTTTCAGTTGCAAACTCCACTCCTTACATATATATAGGTAGGTACTAGCACCAACTCGGTTTTCCAGTGAAAACTGCAGGAAATTCAAACCGGCACTAGGAAACAGACTGAGAAACCAGAATAAAAATTTCTCCTGCAACAAGTTCCCTTGTTGCTAGGTGAATGAAAGTCTCTCCACATGCTCAGTTCTGAGAGATATGTGTGTGTGGAAGCCGTCCTTCATCTAGCTTGTTGGGAAAATAAAGTATCTTTTCAGTTGCAAACACCACTCCATAAATATATATGGGTAGGTACTGGCTCCAACTCGGTTTTACATTGAAAACTGCAGGAATTTCAAACCGGCACTAGGAAACAGACTGAGAAACCAGAGTAAAAGTCTCCCTGCAACCCGTTCCCTTGTTTATAGGTGAATGAAAGTATCTCCACATGCTCAGTTCTGAGAGATAATTGTGTGTGAAAGCCGTACTTCACTTAGCTTGTTGGGAAAATAAAGTATCTTTTCAGTTGCAAACAACATTCCATAAATATATATGGGGAGGTACGAGCTCCAAATCGGTTTTACAGGAAAACTGCAAGAAATTCAAAACGGCACTAGGAAACAGACTCAGAATCCAGAGTAAAAGTTTCTCCTGCAACCCGTTCCCATGCTGCTACATGAACGAAAGTCTCTCCACATGCTCAGTTCTGAGAGATATGTGTGTGTGAAAGACGTCCTTCACCTAGCTTGTTGGGAACACAATGATTATTTCCAGTTGCAATCTCCACTCCATGCATATATAGGGGGAGGTACTAGATCCAACTCGGTTTTACAGAGAAAACTGCAGGAAATTCAAACCGGCACTAGAAAACAGACTGAGAAACCAGAGTAAAAGTTTCCCCTGCAACCCGTTCCATTGGTGCTAGTTGAACGAACTTCTCCCACATGCTCAGTTCCGAGAGATATATGTGTGAAAACCGTCTTTCACATATCTTGTTGGGAACACAAATTTTCTTTTCAGTTGCCAACTCCACTAAATACATATATATGGGGAGGTACTAGATACAACCTTTTTTACAGTGAAAACTGCAGGAAATTCAAACCGGCACTAGGAAACAGACTGAGAAACCAGAGTAAAAATTTCACCTTCAACCCGTTCCCTTGTTGCTAGGTGAATGAAAGTCTCTCCACATGCTCAGTTCTGAGAGATAAATGTGTGTGAAAGCCGTCCTTCACCTAGCTTGTTGGGAACACAAAGTTTCTTTTCAGTTGCAAACTCCACTCCATAAATATATATGGGTAGGTACTAGTTCCAACTCGGTTTTACATTGAAAACTGCAGGAAATTCAACCCGGCACTAGTAAACAGACTGAGAAACCAGACTAAAAGTCTCCCTGCAACCCGTTCCCTTGGTGCTAGATGAACGAACGTCTCTCCACATGCTCAGTTCTGAGAGATAAGTGTGTGTGGAAAACGTCCTTCACCTAACTTGTTGGGAACACAATGCTTATTTTCAGTTGCAAACCCCACTCCATGCATATATAGGGGGAGGTACTAGATCCAACTCGGTTTTACAGAGATAATTCAGGAAATTCAAAACAGCACTATGAAACAGACTGAGAAACCAGAGTAAAAGTTTCCCCTGCAACACATTCCCTTGGTGCTAGGTGAGCGAAAGTCTCTCCACATGCTCAGTTCTGAGAGATGAGTGTGTTTGAAAGCCGTACTTCACTTAGCTTGTTGGGAAAATAAAGTATCTTTTCAGTTGCAAACAACATTTCATAAATATATATGGGGAGGTACGAGCTCCAAATCGATTTTACTGGGAAAACTGCAAGAAATTCAAAACGGCACTAGGAAACAGACTGAGAATCCAGAGTAAAAGTTTCTCCTGCAACCCGTTCCCATGCTGCTAGATGAACGAAAGTCTCTCCACATGCTTAGTTCTGAGAGATAATTGTGTCTGAAAGCCGACCTTCACCTAGCTTGTTTGGGAACACAATGCTTATTTTCAGTTGCAAACTCCACTCCATGCATACATAGGGGGAGGTAGTAGATCAAACTCGGTTTTACAGTGAAAACTGCAGGAATTTCAAACCGGCACTAGGAAACAGACTGAGAAACCAGAGTAAAAGTTTCTCCTGCACCCATTACCTTGGTGCTAGGTGAATGAACGTCTCTCCACATGCTCAGTACTGAGAGATATGTGTGTGTGAAAGCCGTCCTTCACCTAGCATGTTGGGAACACAAAGTTTCTTTTCAGTTGCAAACTCCAATCAATACATATATATGGGGAGGTACTAGCTCCAACTCGGCTTTACAGTGAAAACTGCAGGAACTTCAAACCGGCACTAGGAAACAGACTGAGAATCCAGAGTAAAATTTTCTCCTGCAACCCTTTCCCTAGGTGGTAGATGAACGAACGTCTCTCCACATGCTCAGTTCTGAGAGATAAGTGTGTGTGAAAGACGTCCTTCACATAGCTTGTTGGGAACACAATGCTTATTTTCAGTTGCAATCTCCACTCCATTCATATATAGGGGGAGGTACTAGATCCAACTCGATTTTACAGAGAAAACTGCAGGAAATTCAAAACTGCACTAGGAAACAGACTGAGAAACCAGAGTAAGTTTCCCCTGCAACCCGTTCCATTGGTGCTAGTTGAACGAACGTCTCTCCACATGCTCAGTTCTGAGAGATATATGTGTGAAAACCGTCTTTCACATATCTTGTTGGGAACACAAATTTTCTTTTAAGTTGCCAACTCCACTCCATACATATATATGGGGAGGAACTAGTTCCAACTCGGTTTTACAGTGAAAACTGCAGGAACTTCAAACCGGCACTAGGAAACAGACTGAGAAACCAGAGTAAAATTTACTCCTGCAACTCATTCCCTTGGTGCTAGATGAACGAAAGTCTCTCCACAAGCTTAGTTCTGAGAGATAAGTGTGTGTGAAAGCCGTCCTTCAACTAGCTTGTTGGGAACACAAAGTTTCTTTTCAGTTGCTAATTCCACTCCATACATATATATGGGTTGGTACTATCTCCAAATCTGTTTTACAGTGAAAACTGCAGGAACATCAAACCGGCACTAGGAAACAGACTGAAAAACCAGAGTAATAGTTTCTCCTGCAACCCGTTCCATTTGTGCTAGATGAACGAACGTCTCTCCACATGCTCAGTTCTGAGAGATATGTGTTTGTGAAAGCCATACTTCACTTAGCTTGTTGGGAAAATAAAGTACCGTTTCAGTTGCAAACAACATTCCATAAATATATATGGGGAGGTACGAGCTCCAAATCGGTTTTACAGGGAAAACTGCAAGAAATTCAAAACGGCACTAGGAAACAGACTGAGAATCCAGAGTAAAAGTTTCTCCTGCAAACCCTTCCCTTGTTGCTAGATGAACAAAAGTCTCTCCACATGCTCAGTTCTGAGAGATAAGTGTGTCTGAAAGCCGTCCTTCACCTAGCTTGTTGGGAACACAATGCTTATTTTCAGTTGCAAACTCCAGTCCATGCATATATAGGGGGAGGTACTAGATCAAACTCGGTTTTACAGTGAAAAATGCAGGAATTTCAAACCGGCACTAGGAAACAGACTGAGAAACCAGAGTAAAGTTTCTCCTGCACCGGTTACCTTGGTGCTAGGTGAATGAAAGTCTCTCCACATGCTCAGTTCTGAGAGATAAGTGTGTGTGGAAGCCGTCCTTCACCTAGCTTGTTGGGAAAATAAAGTATCTTTTCAGTTGCAAACTCCACTCCATAAATATATATGGGTAGGTACTGGCTCCAACTCGGTTTTACATTGAAAACTGCAGGAATTTCAAACCGGCACTAGGAAACAGCCTGAGAACCAGAGTAAAAGTCTCCCTGCAACCGTTCCCTTGGTGCTAGTTGAACGAACATCTCTCCACATGCTCAGTTCTGAGAGATAAGTGCGAGTGAATGACGTCCTTCACCTGGTTTGTTGGGAACACAATGCTTATTTTCAGTTGCAATCCCCACTCAATGCATAGAAATAGGTAGGTACAAGCACCAACTCGGTTTTCCAATGAAAAATGCAGGAACTTCAAACCGGCACTAGGAAACAGACTGAGAAACCAGAGTAAAATTTTCTCCTGCAACACGTTCCTTTGTTGATAGGTGAATGAAAGTCTCTCCACATGCTCAGTTCTGAGAGATAATTGTGTGTGAAAGCCGTACTTCACTTAGCTTGTTGGGAAAATAAAGTATCTTTTCAGTTGCAAACAACATTCCATAAATATATATGGGGAGGTACGAGCTCCAAATCGGTTTTACAGGGAAAACTGCAGGAATTTCATACCGGCACTAGGAAACAGACTGAGAAACCAGAGAAAATTTTCTCCTGCAACCCGTTCCCTTGGTGCTACATGAACGAAAGTCTCTCCACATGCTCAGTTCTGAGAGATATGTGTGTGTGAAAGACGTCCTTCACCTAGCTTGTTGGGAACACAATGATTATTTCCAGTTGCAATCTCCACTCCATGCATATATAGGGGGAGGTACTAGATCCAACTCGCTTTTACAGAGAAAACTGCAGGAAATTCAAACCGGCACTGGAAAACAGACTGAGAAACCAGAGTAAAAGTTTCCCCTGCAACCCGTTCCCTTGGTGCTAGATGAATGAACGTCTCTACAGATGCTCAGTTCTGAGAGATAAGTGTGTGTGGAAAACGTCCTTCACCTAGCTTGTTGGGATCACAATGCTTATTTTCAGTTGCAAACCCCACTCCATGCACATATAGGGGGAGGTACCAGATCCAACTCGGTTTTACAGAGATAACTGCAGGAAATTCAAAACGGCACTATGAAACAGACTGAGAAACCAGAGTAAAAGTTTCCCCTGCAATACTTTCCCTTGGTGCTAGGTGAACGAAAGTCTCTCCACATGCTCAGTTCTGAGAGATATATGTGTGAAACTCGCCTTTCACATATCTTGTTGGGAACACAAATTTTCTTTTCAGTTACCAACTCCACTCCATACATATATATGGGGAAGTACTAGGTCCAACTCGGTTTTACAGTGAAAACTGCAGGAACTTCAAACCGGCACTAGGAAACAGACTGAGAAACCAGAGGAAAATTTACTACTGCAACTCATTCCCTAGGTGCTAGATGAACGAAAGTCTTTCCACAAGCTTAGTTCTGAGATATAAGTGTGTGTGAAAGCCGTCCTTCACCTAGAATGTTGGGAACACAAAGTTTCTTTTCATTTGCTAACCCACTCCATACATATATATAGGTAGGTACTAGCACCAACTCGGTTTTCCAATGAAAAATGCAGAAACTTCAAACCGGCACTAGGAAACAGACTGAGAAACCAGAGTAAAAGTTTCTCCTGCAACCCGTTCCCTTGCTGCTAGATGAACGAACATCTCTCCACATGCTCAGTTCTGAGAGATGGTGTGTGTGAAAGACGTCCTTCACCTAGCTTGTTGGGAACACAATGCTCATTTTCATTTGCAAACTCCACTCCATGCATATATAGGGGGTCGTACTAGATCCAACTCGGTGTTACAGTGAAAACTGTAGGAAATTCAAAACGGCACTATGATACAGACTGAGAAACCAGAGTAAAAGTTTCCCCTGCAACCCGTTCCCTTGGTGCTAGTTGATCAAACGTCTCTCCACATGCTCAGTTCTGAGTGATATATGTGTGAATACCGTCCTTCAACTAGATTGTTGGGAACACAAATTTTCTTTTCAGTTGCCAACTCCACTCCATAAATATATATGGGGAGGTACTAGCTCCAACTCGGTTTTACAGAGAAAACTGCAGGAAATTCAAAACGGCACTAGGAAACAGTCTGAGAACCAGAGTAAAAGTTTCTCCTGCAAACCGTTCCCTTGTTGCTAGATGAAAGAACGTCTCTCCAAATGCTCAGTTCTGAGAGATAAGTGTGTCTGAAAGCCGTCCTTCACCTAGCTTGTTGGGAACACAATGCTTATTTTCATTTGCAAACTCCACTCCATGCATATATAGGGGGAGATACTAGATTAAACTCGGTTTTACAGTGAAAACTGCAGGAACTTCAAACCAGCACTAGGAAACAGACTGAGAAACCAGAGTAAAAGTTTCTCCTGCAACCCGTTACCTGGGTGCTATGTGAATGAACGTTTCTCCACATGCTCATTTCTGTGAGAAAAGTGTGTGTGAAAGCCGTCCTTCACCTAGCTTGTTGGGAAAATAAAGTCCTTTTCAGTTGCAAACTCCAATCCAAACATATATATGGGGAGGTACTAGCTCCAACACTGATTTACAGTGAAAACTGCAGGAAATTCAAACCGGCACTTGGATACAGACTGAGAAACCAGAGTAAAAGTTTCTCATGCAACAGGTTCCCTTGGTGCTAGATGAACGGACGTCTCTCAACATGCCCAGTTCTGAGAGATATGTGTTTGTGAAAGCCATACTTCACTTAGCTTGTTGGGAAAATAAAGTACCGTTTCAGTTGCAAACAACATTCCATAAATATATATGGGGAGGTACGAGCTCCAAATCGGTTTTACAGGGAAAACTGCAAGAAATTCAAAACGGCACTAGGAAACAGACCGAGAATCCAGAGTAAAAGTTTCTCCTGCAACCCCTTCCCTTGTTGCTAGATGAACAAATTCTCTCCACATGCTCAGTTCTGAGAGATAAGTGTGTCTGAAAGCCGTCCTTCACCTAGCTTGTTGGGAACACAATGCTTATTTTCAGTTGCAAACTCCACTCCATGCATATATAGGGGGAGGTACAAGATCAAACTCGGTTTTACAGTGAAAAATGCAGGAATTTCAAACCGGCACTAGGAAACAGACTGAGAAACCAGAGTAAAAGTTTCTCCTGCACCCGTTACCTTGGTGCTAGGTGAATGAACTTCTCTCCACATGCATAGTTCTGAGAGATAAGTGTGTGTGAAATCCGTCCTTCACCTAGCTTGTTGGGAACACAAAGTTTCTTTTCAGATGCAAACTCCAATCAATACATATATATGGGGAGGTACTAGCTCCAACTCGGTTTTACAGTGAAAACTGCAGGAAATTCAAACCGGCACTAGGAAACAGACTGAGAAACCAGAGTAAAAGTTTCTCCTGCAACCCGTTCCCTTGGTGCTAGATGAACGAACGTCTCTCCACATGCTCATTTCTGAGAGATAAGTGTGTGTGAAAGACGTCCTTCACCTAGCTTGTTGGGAAAATAAAGTTCTTTTCAGTTGCAAACTCCAATCCATACATATATAAGGGGAGGTACTAGCTCCAACACTGTTTCACAGTGAAAACTGCAGGAAATTCAAACCGGCACTAGGATACAGACTGAGAAACCAGAATAAAAGTTTCCCCTGCAAACCGTTCCCTTGGTTCTAGATGAACGAACGTCTCTCCACATGCTCAGTTCTGATAGATAAGTGTGTGTGAAAGCCGTTCTTCACCTAGCTTTTTGGGAACACAAAGTTTCTTTTCAGTTGCAAACTCCATTCCATACATATATATGGGGAGGTACTAGCTCCAACTCGGTTTTACAGTGAAAACTGCAGGAACATCAAACCGGCACTAGGAAACAGACTGAGAAACCAGAGTAATAGTTTCTCCTGCAACCCGTTCCCATTGTGCTAGATGAACGAACGTCTCTCCACATGCTCAGTTCTGAGAGATATGTGTGTGTGAAAGCCATACTTCACTTAGCTTGTTGGGAAAATAAAGTATCGTTTCAATTGCAAACAACATTCCATAAATATATATGGGGAGGTACGAGCTCCAAATCGGTTTTACAGGGAAAACTGCAAGAAATTCAAAACGGCACTAGGAAACAGACTGAGATTCCAGAGTAAAAGTTTCTCCTGCAACCCCTTCCCTTGTTGCTAGATGAACGAAAGTCTCTCCACATGCTCAGTTCTGAGAGATAAGTGTGTCTGAAAGCTGACCTCCACCTAGCTTGTTGGGAACACAATGCTTATTTTCAGTTGCAAACTCCACTCCATGCATATATAGGGGGAGGTACTAGATCAAACTCGGTTTTACAGTGAAAAATGCAGGAATTTCAAACCGGCACTAGGAAACAGACTGAGAAACCAGAGTAAAAGTTTCTCCTGCACCCGTTACCTTGGTGCTAGGTGAATGAACGTCTCTCCACATGCTTAGTTCTGAGAGATAAGTGTGTGTGAAAGCCGTCCTTCACCTAGCTTGTTGGGAACACAAAGTTTCTTTTCAGTTGCAAACTCCAATCAATACATATATATGGGGAGGTAATAGCTCCAACTCGGTTTTACAGTGAAAACTGCAGGAAATTCAAACCGGCACTAGGAAACAGACTGAGAAACCAGAGTAAAAGTTTTTCCTGCAACCCGTTCCATTGGTGCTAGATGAACGAACGTCTCTCCACATGCTCATTTCTGAGAGATAAGTGTGTGTGAAAGACGTCCTTCACCTAGCTTGTTGGGAACACAATGCTTATTTTCAGTTGCAATCTCCATTCCATGCATATAAAGGGGGAGGTACTAGATCCAACTCGGTTTTGCAGAGAAAACTGCTGGAAATTGAAAACGGCACTAGGAAACTGACTGAGAAACCAGAGTAAAAGTTTCCCCTGCAACCCGTTCCCTTGGTGCTAGTTGAACGATCGTCTCTCCACATGCTCAGTTCTGAGAGATATATGTGTGAAACTCGCCTTTCACATATCTTGTTGGGAACACAAATTTTCTTTTCAGTTACCAACTCCACTCCATACATATATATGGGGAAGTACTAGGTCCAACTCGGTTTTACAGTGAAAACTGCAGGAACTTCAAACCGGCACTAGGAAACAGACTGAGAAACCAGAGGAAAATTTACTACTGCAACTCATTCCCTAGGTGCTAGATGAACGAAAGTCTTTCCACAAGCTTAGTTCTGAGATATAAGTATGTGTGAAAGCCGTCCTTCACCTAGAATGTTGGGAACACAAAGTTTCTTTTCATTTGCAAACCCACTCCATACATATATATAGGTAGGTACTAGCACCAACTCGGTTTTCCAATGAAAAATGCAGAAACTTCAAACCGGCACTAGGAATTCAGACTGAGAAACCAGAGTAAAAGATTCTCCTGCAACCCGTTCCCTTGCTGCTAGATGAACGAACATCTCTCCACATGCTCAGTTCTGAGAGATGGTGTGTGTGAAAGACGTCCTTCACCTAGCTTGTTGGGAACACAATGCTTATTTTCATTTGCAAACTCCACTCCATGCATATATAGGGGGTCGTACTAGATCCAACTCGGTGTTACAGTGAAAACTGTAGGAAATTCAAAACGGCACTATGATACAGACTGAGAAACCAGAGTAAAAGTTTCCCCTGCAACCCGTTCCCTTGGTGCTAGTTGATCAAACGTCTCTCCACATGCTCAGTTCTGAGTGATATATGTGTGAATACCGTCCTTCAACTAGATTGTTGGGAACACAAATTTTCTTTTCAGTTGCCAACTCCACTCCATAAATATATATGGGGAGGTACTAGCTCCAACTCGGTTTTACAGAGAAAACTGCAGGAAATTCAAAACGGCACTAGGAAACAGTCTGAGAACCAGAGTAAAAGTTTCTCCTGCAAACCGTTCCCTTGTTGCTAGATGAAAGAACGTCTCTCCAAATGCTCAGTTCTGAGAGATAAGTGTGTCTGAAAGCCGTCCTTCACCTAGCTTGTTGGGAACACAATGATTATTTTCATTTGCAAACTCCACTCCATGCATATATAGGGGGAGATACTAGATTAAACTCGGTTTTACAGTGAAAACTGCAGGAACTTCAAACCAGCACTAGGAAACAGACTGAGAAACCAGAGTAAAAGTTTCTCCTGCAACCCATTACCTGGGTGCTATGTGAATGAACGTTTCTCCACATGCTCATTTCTGTGAGAAAAGTGTGTGTGAAAGCCGTCCTTCACCTAGCTTGTTGGGAAAATAAAGTTCTTTTCAGTTGCAAACTCCAATCCAAACATATATATGGGGAGGTACTAGCTCCAACACTGATTTACAGTGAAAACTGCAGGAAATTCAAACCGGCACTTGGATACAGACTGAGAAACCAGAGTAAAAGTTTCTCATGCAACCCGTTCCCTTGGTGCTAGATGAACGAACGTCTCTCCACATGCCCAGTTCTGAGAGATAAGTGTGTGTGAAAGCCGTCCTTCATCTAGCTTGTTGGGAACACAATGCTTATTTTCAGTTGCAAACTCCACTCCATGCATATATAGGGGGAGGTACTAGATCCAACTCGGTTTTACAGTGAAAATTCAGGAACATCAAGCCGGCACTAGGAAACAGACTGAGAATCCAGAGTAAAATTTTCCCCTGCAACCCGTTCACTTCATGCTAGATTAACGAACGTCTCTCCACATGCTCATTTCTGAGAGATAATTATGTGTGAAAGCCGTCGTTCACCTAGCTTGTTGGGAACACAAGATTCTTTATAGTTGCAAATTCCACTCCATACTTATATATGGGGATGTACAAGCTGCAACTCGGTTTTACAGTGAAAACTGCAGGAACTTCAAACCGGCACTAGGAAACAGACTGAGAATCCAGAGTAAATTTTTCTCCTGCAACCCTTTCCCTTGATTCTAGGTGAACGAACGTCTCTAAACATGCTCAGTGCTGAGAGATAAGTGTGTGTGAAAGCCGTCCTTCACCTAGAATGTTGGGAACACAAAGTTTCTTTTCATTTGCAAACTCCACTCCATACATATATATAGGTAGGTACTAGCACCAACTCGGTTTTCCAGTGAAAACTGCAGGACTTCAAACTGGCACTAGGAAACAGACTGAGAATCCAGAGTAAATGTTTCTCCTGCTACCCGTTACCTTCTTGCTAGTTGAACGAACGTCTCTCCACATGCTCAGTTCTGAGAGATATTTGTGTGAAAACCGTCCTTCACCTAGCTTGTTGGGAACACAAAATTTCTTTTCAGTTGCAAACTCCACTCCATACATATATATGGGGAGTTACTAGCTCCAACTCTGTTTTACAGTGAAAACTGCTGGAATTTGAAACCGGCACTAGGAAACAGACTGAGAAACCAGAGTAAAAGTTTGTCCGGCAAACCGTTCCCTTTGTGCTAGATGAACGAAAGTCTCTCCACATGCTCACTTCTGAGTGATAAGTGTGTGTGAAAACCGTCCTTCACCTAGCTTGTTGGGAACACAAAGTTTCTTTTCAGTTGCAAACTCCACTCCAAACATATATATGGGGAGGTACTAGCTCCAAATCGGTTTTACAGTGAAAACTGCAGGAACATCAAACCGGCTATAGGAAACAGACTGAGAACCCAGAGAATAAGTTTCTCCTGCAACCCGTTCCCTTGGTGTTAGGTGAACGAACGTCTCTCCACATGCTCAGTTCTGAGAGAAAATTTTGTGTGAAAGCCGTCCTTCACCTAGAATGTTGGGAACACAAAGTTTCTTTTCAGTTGCAAACACACTCCATACATATATATAGGTAGGTACTAGCACCAACTAGGTTTTCCAATGAAAACTGCAGGAACTTCAAACCGGCACTAGGAAACAGACTGAGAACCCAGAGTAAAAGATTCTCCTGCAACCCGTTCCCTTGTTGCTAGGTGAATGAAAGTCTCTCCACATGCTCAGTTCTGAGAGATATGTGTGTGTGAAAGCCGTACTTCACCTAGCTTGTTGGGAAAATAATGTATATTTTCAGTTGCAAACAACATTCCATAAATATATATGGGTAGGTACGAGCTCCAAATCGGTTTTACAGTGAAAACTGCAGGAACATCAAACCGGCACTATGAAACAGACTGAGAAACCAGAGTAATAGTTTTTCCTGCAACCAGTTCCCTTTGTGCTAGATGAACGAACGTCTCTCTATATGCTCAGTTCTGAGAGATATGTGTGTGTGAAAGCCGTACTTCACTTAGGTTGTTGGGAAAATAAAGTATCGTTTCAGTTGCAAACAACATTCCATAAATATATATGGGGAGGTACGAGCTCCAAATCGGTTTTACAGGGAAAACTGCAAGAAATTCAAAACGGCACTAGGAAACAGACTGAGAATCCAGAGTAAAAGTTTCTCCTGCAACCCGTTCCCTTGTTGCTAGATGAATGAAAGTCTCTCCACATGCTCAGTTCTGAGAGATAAGTGTGTGTGAAAGCCGTCCTTCACCTATCTTGTTGGGAACACAAAGTTACTTTTCAGTAGCAAACTCCACTCCATACATATATATGGGTAGGTACTATCTCCAACTCGGTTTTACAGTGAAAACTGCAGGAATATCAAAACGGCACTTGGAAACAGACTGAGAAACCAGAGTAAAAGTTTGTCCGGCAAACCGTTCCCTTTGTGCTAGATGAACGAAAGTCTCTCCACATGCTCAGTTCTGTGAGATAAGTGTGTGTGAAAGCTGTCCTTCACCTAGCTTGTTGGGAACACTAAATTTCTTTTAAGTTGCAAACTCCACTCCATACATATATATGGGGAGGTACTAGCTCCAACTCTGTTTTACAGTGAAAACTGCAGGAACATCAAACCGGCTCTACGAAACAGACTGAGAACCCATAGTAAAAGTTTCCCCTGAAACCCGTTCCCTTGGTGCTAGGTGAACGAACGTCTCTCCACATGCTCAGTTCTGAGAGATATGTGTGTGTGAAAACCGTCCTTCACCTAGCTTGTTGGGAACAAAAAATTTCTTTTCAGTTGCAAACTCCACTCCAAACATATATATGGGGAGGTACTAGCTCCAACTCGGTTTTACAGTGAAAACTGCAGGAACATCAAACCGGCTCTAGGAAACAGACTGAGAACCCAGAGAATAAGTTTCTCCTGCAAACCGTTCCCTTGGTGTTAGGTGAATGAACGTCTCTCCACATGCTCAGTTCTGAGAGTTAATTGTGTGTGAAAGCCGTCCATCACCTAGAATGTTGGGAACACAAAGTTTCTTTTCAGTTGCAAACCCACTCCATACATATATATAGGTAGGTACAAGCACCAACTAGGTTTTCCAATGAAAACTGCAGGAACTTCAAACCGGCACTAGGAAACAGACTGAGAAACCAGAGTGAAAGATTCTCCTGCAACCCGTTCCCTTGTTGCTAGGTGAATGAAAGTCTCTCCACATGCTCAGTTCTGAGAGATATGTGTGTGTGAAAGCCGTACTTCACCTAGCTTGTTGGGAAAATAAAGTATATTTTCAGTTGCAAAAAACATTCCATAAATATATATGGGGAGGTACGAGCTCCAAATCCGTTTTACAGTGAAAACTGCAGGAACATCAAACCGGCACTAGGAAACAGACTGATACACCAGAGTAATAGTTTTCCTGCAACCAGTTCCCTTTGTGCTAGATGAACGAACGTCTCTCTACATGCTCAGATCTGAGAGATAAGTGTGTGTGAAAGCCGTACTTCACTTAGCTTGTTGGGAAAATAAAGTATCGTTTCAGTTACAAACAACATTCCATAAATATATATGGGGAGGTACGAGCTCCAAATTGGTTTTACAGGGAAAACTGCAAGAAATTCAAAACGGCACTGGGAAACAGACTGAGAATCCAGAGTAAATGTTTCTCCTGCAACCCGTTCCCTTGTTGCTAGATGAACGAAAATCTCTCCACATGCTCAGTTCTGAGAGATAAGTCTGTGTGAAAGCCGTCCTTCACCTAGCTTGTTGGGAACACAAAGTTTCTTTTCAGTTGCAAACTCCACTCCATACATATATATGGGTAGGTACTATCTCCAACTCGGTTTTACAGTGAAAACTGCAGGAATATCAAAACGGCACTTGGAAACAGACTGAGAAACCAGAGTAAAAGTTTGTTCGGCAAACCGTTCCCTTTGTGCTAGATGAACGAAAGTCTCTCCACATGCTCAGTTCTGTAAGATAAGTGTGTGTGAAAGCTGTCCTTCACCTAGCTTGTTGGGAACACTAAATTTCTTTTAAGTTGCAAACTCCACTCCATACATATATATGGGGACGTACTAGCACTAACTCTGTTTTACAGTGAAAACTGCAGGAACATCAAACCGGCTCAACGAAACAAACTGAGAACCCAGAGTAAAAGTTTCACCTGCAACCCGTTCCCTTGGTGCTAGGTGAACGAAAGTCTCTCCACATGCTCAGTTCTGAGAGATAAGTGTGTGTGAAAGCCGTCCTTCTCCTAGAATGTTGGGAACACAAAGTTTCTTTTCAGTTGCAAACCGACTCCATACATATATATAGGTAGGTACGAGCACAAACTCGGTTTTCCAATGAAAACTGCAGGACCTTCAAACCGGAACTAGGAAACAGACTGTGAAACCAGAGTAAAAGTTTCTCCTGCAACCCGTTCCCTTGGTGCTAGATGAACGAACGTCTCTGCACATGCTCAGTTCTGAGATAAGTGTGTGTGAAAGCCGTCCTTCACATAGCTTGTTGGGAACACAATGCTTATTTTCATTTGCAAACTTCACTCCATGCATATATAGGGGGAGGTACTAGATCCAACTCGGTTTTACAGTGAAAACTGCAGGAAATTCAAACCGGCACTAGGAAACAGACTGAGAAACCAGAGTAAAAGTTTCCCCTGCAACCCGTTCCCTTGGTGCTAGTTGAACGAACGTCTCTCCACATGCTCAGTTCTGAGAGATATTTGTGTGAAAACCGTCCTTCACATAGCTTGTTGGGAACACAAATTTTCTTTTCAGTTGCCAACTCCACTCCATACATATATATGGGGAGTTACTAGCTCCAACACTGTTTTACAGTGAAAACTGCAGGAATTTCAAACCGGCACTTGGAAACAGACTGAGAAACCAGATTAATATTTACCCCTGCAACCCATTCCCTTGGTGCTAGATGAACGAAAGTCTCTCCACAATCTTAGTTTGAGAGATAAGTGTGTGTGAAAGCCGTCCTTCACATAGCTTGTTGGGAACACAAAGTTTCTTTTCAGTTGCTAACTCCACTCCATACATATATATGGGGATCTACTAGCTCCAACTCGGTTTTACAGTGAAAACTGCAGAAAAATCAAAACTGCACTAGGAAACAGACTGAGATACCAGAGAAAATTTTCCCCTGCAACCCGTTAACTTCGTGCTAGATGAACGAACGTCTCTCCACATGCTCAGTTCTGAGAGATAAGTGTGTGTGAAAGCCGTCCTTAACCTAGATTGTTGGGAACACAAAGTTTCTTTTCAGTTGCAAACTCCACTTCATACATATATATGGGTAGGTAGTAGCTCCAACTCGGTTTTCCAGAGAAAACTGCAGGAAATTCAAACCGGCTCTAGGAAACAGAATGAGATCCCAGAGTAAAGTTTCTCCTGCAACCCGTTCTCTTGGTTCTAGGTGAACGAATGTCTATCCACATGCTCAGTTCTGAGAGATAAATGTGTGTGAAAGCCGTCCTTCCGCTAGAATGTTGGGAACACAAAGTTTCTTTTCAGTTGCAAACTCCACTCCATACATATATATAGGTAGGTACTAGCACCAACTCGGTTTTCCAGTAAAAACTGCAGGAACTTCAAACCTGCACTAGGAAACAGACTGAGAAACCAGAGTAAAATTTCCTCCTGCAAACCGTTCCCATGGTGCTAGATGAACGAACGTCTCTCCACATGCTCAGTTATGAGACATAAGTGTGTCTAAAAGCCGTACTTCACCTAGCTTGTTGGGAACACAATGCTTATTTTCATTTGCAAACTCCACTCCATGCATATATAGGGGGAGATACTAGATTAAACACGGTTTTACAGTGAAAACTGCAGGAACTTCAAACCGGCACTAGAAAACAGACTGAGAAACCAGAGTAAAATTTTCCCCTGCAAACCGTTCACTTCTTGCTAGATGAACGAACGTCTCTCCACATGCTCAGTTCTGAGAGATAATTGTGTGTGAAAGCCGTCCTTCACCTAGCTTGTTGGGAACACAAAAATTCTTTTCAGTTGTAAACTCCACTTCATACATATATATGGGTAGGTAGTAGCTCCAACTCGGTTTTCCAGTGAAAACTGCAGGAACTTCAAACCGGCTCTAGGAAACAGAAAGAGAACCCAGAGTAAAAGTTTCTCCTGCAAACCGTTCCCTTGATTCTAGGTGAACGAACGTCTCTCCACATGCTCAGTGCTGAGAGATAAGTGTGTGTGAAAGCCGTCCTTCACCTAGAATGTTGGGAACACAAAGTTTCTTTTCATTTGCAAACTCCACTCCATACATATATATAGGTAGGTACTAGCACCAACTGGGTTTTCCAGTGAAAACTGCAGGAAATTCAAACCGGCACGAGGAAGCAGACTGAGAAACCAGAGTAAAAGTTTCTCCTGCTACCCATTACCTTGGTGCTAGGTGAATGAACGTCTCTCCACATGCTCAGTTCTGAGAGAAATATGTGTGTGAAAGAAGTCCTTCATCAGCTTGTTGGGAAAATAAAGGTTCTTATCAGTTGTAAACTCCAATCCATAAATATATATCGGAGGTACTATCTCCAACACGGTTTTACAGTGAAAACTGCAGGAAATTCAAACCGGCACTAGGATACAGACTGAGAAACCAGAGTAAAAGTTTCTCCTGCAACCCGTTCCCTTGGTGCTAGATGAACGAACGTCTCTCCACATGCTCAGTTCTGAGAGATAAGTGTGTGTGAAAGCCGTCCTTCACCTAGCTTGTTGGGAACACAATGCTTATTTTCAGTTGCAAACTCCACTCCATGCATATATAGGGGGAGGTACTAGATCCAATTCGGTTTTACAGTGAAACTGCAAGAAATTCAAACCGGCACTAGGAAACAGACTGAGAAACCAGAGTAAAAGTTTCCCCTGCAACCCGTTACCTTCGTGCTAGTTGAACGAACGTCTCTCCACATACTCAGTTCTGACAGATATTTGTGTGAAAACCGTCCTTCATCTAGCTTGTTGGGAACACAAAGTTTCTTTTCAGTTGCAAACTCCACTCCATACATATATATGGGGAGGTACAGGCTCCAACTCGGTTTTACAGTGAAAACTGCAGGAACATCAAACTGGCACTAGGAAACACACTGAGAAACCAGAGTAATAGTTTCTCCTGCAACCCGTTCCCTTTGTGCTAGATGAACGAACGTCTCTCCACATGCTCAGTTCTGATTGATAAGTGTGTGTGAAAGCCGTCCTTCACCTAGCTTGTTGGGACACAAAATTTCTTTTCATTTGCAAACTCCACTCCATATATATATATGGGGTGGTAGTAGCTCCAACAAGGTTTTACAGTGAAAACTTTAGGAAATTCAAAACGGCACTAGGAAACAGGCTGAGATACCAGAGTAAAATTTTCTCCTGCATTCTTTTTCTTGGTGCTAGATGAACGAATATCTCTCCACATGCTCAGTTCTGAGAGATATGTGTTTGTGAAAGCCTTCCTTCACCTAGAATGTTGGGAACACAAATTTTCTTTTCAGTTGCAAACTCCACTCCATACATATATATGGGGAGGTACAAGCTCCAACTCGGTTTTACAGTGAAAACTGCAGGAACATCAAACCGGCACTAGTAAACAGACTGAGAAACCAGAGAAAAAGTTTCTCCTGCAACCAGTTCCCTTTGTGCTAGATGAACGAACGTCTCTCCACATGCTCAGTTCTGAGAGATAATTGTGTATGAAAGCCGTCCTTCACCTAGCTTGTTGGGAACACAAAGTTTCTTTTCAGTTTCAAACCACAATCCATAAATATATATGGGTAGGTAGTAGCTCCAACTCGGTTTTCCAGTGAAAACTGCAGGAAATTCAAACCGGCTCTAGCAATCAGGCTGAGATACCAGAGTAAAAGTTTCTCCTGCATCCTTTTCCCTTGGTGCTAGATGAACGAATGTCTCTCCACATGCTCAGTTCAGAGAGATATGTGTGTGTGAAAGCCGTCCTTCACCTAGAATGTTGGGAACACAAAGATTCTTTTCAGTTGCAAACTCCACTCCATACATATATATGGGGAGGTACCATTTCCAACTATATTTTACAGTGAAAACTGCACGAAATCCAAAGCGGCACTAGGAAACAGAATGAGAAACCAGAGTAAAAGTTTCTCCTGCAACCCGTTTTCTTGGTGCTAGGTGAACGTACGTCTCTCCACATACTAAGTTCTGAGAGATATGTGTGTGTGAAAGCCGTACTTCACCTAGCTTTTTGGGAAAACATAGTTTCTTTTCAGTTGCAAACTCCAATCCATACATATATATGGGGAGGTAAAAGCTCCAACTCGGTTAACAGTGAGAACTGCAGAAAATTCAAATCGCCACTAGTATACAGACTGAGAAACCAGAGTAAAATTTTTCCTTCAACCCGTTCCCTTGGTGCTAGATTAACTAACGTCTATCCACATGCTCAGTTCTGAGAGATAAGTGTGAGTGAAAGCCGTGCTTCACCTAGCTTGTTGGGAATACAACGTTTCTTTTCAGTTGCAAACTCCACCCCATGCATATATAGGGGGAGGTACTTGATCCTACTCGGTTTTACAGTGAAAACTGCAGGAAATTCAAACCGGAACTAGAAAACAGACTGAGAATCCAGAGTAAAAGTTTCTCCTGCAACCATTTCCTTTAGTGCTAGTTGAACGAACGTCTCTCCACATGCCCATTTCTGAGAGATATATGTGTGAAAACCGTCCTTCAACTAGAATGTGGGGAACACAAACTTTCTTTTCAGTTGCAAACTCCAATCCATACATATATATGCTGAGGTACTAGCACCAACTCGGTTTTAAAGTGAAAACTGCAGGAACTTCAAACCGGCACTAGGAAACAGACTGAGAAACCAGAGTAAAAGTTTCTCCTGCAACCCGTTACGTTGGTGCTAGTTGAATGAACGTCTGTACACATGCTCATTTCTGAGAGATATATGTGTGAAAACCATAGTTCATCTAACTTGTTGGGAACACAAATTTTCTTTTCAGTTGCAAACTCCACTCCATACATATATATGGGGAGGTACCATTTCCAACTATGTTTTACAGTGAAAACTGCACGAAATCCAAAGCGGCACTAGGAAACAGAATGAGAAACCAGAGTAAAAGTTTCTCCTGCAACCCGTTTTCTTGGTGCTAGGTGAACGTAAGTCTCTCCACATACTCAGTTCTGAGAGATATGTGTGTGTGAAAGCCGTACTTCACCTAGCTTTTTGGGAAAACAAAGTTTCTGTTCAGTTGCAAACTCCAATCCATACATATATATGGGGAGGTACAAGCTCCAACTCGGTTAACAGTGAGAACTGCAGAAAATTCAAACCGCCACTAGTATACAGACTGAGAAACCAGAGTAAAATTTTTCCTTCAACCCGTTCCCTTGGTGCTAGATTAACTAACGTCTATCCACATGCTCAGTTCTGAGAGATAAGTGTGTGTGAAAGCCGTGCTTCACCTAGCTTGCTGGGAATACAACGTTTCTTTTCAGTTGCAAACTCCACCCCATGCATATATAGGGGGAGGTACTAGATCCTACTCGGTTTTACAGTGAAAACTGCAGGAAATTGAAACCGGAACTAGGAAACAGACTGTGAATCCAGAGTAAAAGTTTCTCCTGCAACCATTTCCTTTGGTGCTAGTTGAACGAACATCTCTCCACATGCCCATTTCTGAGAGATATATGTGTGAAAACCGTCCTTCAACTAGAATGTGGGGAACACAAAGTTTCTTTTCAGTTGCAAACCGATTCCATACATATATATAGGTAGGTACGAGCACCAACTCGGTTTTCCAAAGAAAACTGCAGGAACTTCAAACCGGAACTAGGAAACAGACTGTGAAACCAGAGTAAAGTTTCTCCTGCAAACCGTTCCCTTGTTGCTAGATCAACGAACGTCTCTGCACATGCTCAGTTCTGAGATAAGTGTGTGTGAAAGCCGTCCTTCACATAGCTTGTTGGGAACACAATGCTTATTTTCATTTGCAAAATTCACTCCATGCATATATAGGGGGAGGTACTAGATCCAACTCGGTTTTACAGTGAAAACTGCAGGAAATTCAAACCGGCACTAGGAAACAGACTGAGAAACCAGAGTAAAAGTTTCCCCTGCAACCCGTTCCCTTGGTGCTAGTTGAACGAACGTCTCTCCACATGCTCAGTTCTGAGAGATATTTGTGTGAAAACCGTCCTTCACATAGCTTGTTGGGAACACAAATTTTCTTTTCAGTTGCCAACTCCACTCCATACATATATATGGGGAGTTACTAGGTCCAACACTGTTTTACAGTGAAAACTGTAATAATTTCAAAACGGCACTTGGAAACAGACTGAGAAACCAGATTAATATTTACCCCTGCAACCCATTCCCTTGGTGCTAGATGAACGAAAGTCTCTCCACAATCTTAGTTTGAGAGATAAGTGTGTGTGAAAGCCGTCCTTCACATAGCTTGTTGGGAACACAAAGTTTCTTTTCAGTTGCTAACTCCACTCCATACATATATATGGGGATGTACTAGCTCCAACTCGGTTTTACAGTGAAAACTGCAGAAAAATCAAAACGG
This sequence comes from Camelus bactrianus, assembly GCF_048773025.1. Lineage (NCBI taxonomy): Eukaryota > Metazoa > Chordata > Mammalia > Artiodactyla > Camelidae > Camelus > Camelus bactrianus. Next base: position 92,800,132 of record NC_133546.1, read on the forward strand.
CACTAGGAAACAGACTGAGATACCAGAGAAAATTTTCCCCTGCAAACCGTTAACTTCGTGCTAGATGAACGAACGTCTCTCCACATGCTCAGTTCTGAGAGATAAGTGTGTGTGAAAGCCGTCCTTCACCTAGATTGTTGGGAACACAAAGTTTCTTTTCAGTTGCAAACTCCACTTCATACATATATATCGGTAGGTAGTAGCTCCAACTCGGTTTTCCAGTGAAAACTGCAGGAAATTCAAACCGGCTCTAGGAAACAGAATGAGATCCCAGAGTAAAGTTTCTCCTGCAACCCGTTCTCTTGGTTCTAGGTGAACGAATGTCTATCCACATGCTCAGTTCTGAGAGATAAATGTGTGTGAAAGCCGTCCTTCCCCTAGAATGTTGGGAACACAAAGTTTCTTTTCATTTGCAAACTCCAATTCATACATATATATAGGTAGGTACTAGCACCAACTGGGTTTTCCAGTGAAAACTGCAGGAAATTCAAACCGGCACGTGGAAACAGACTGAGAAACCAGAGTAAAAGTTTCTCCTGCTACCCGTTACCTTGGTGCTAGGTGAATGAACGTCTCTCCACATGCTCAATTCTGAGAGAAATGTGTGTGTGAAAGAAGTCCTTCACCAGCTTGGTGGGAAAATAAACGTTCTTATTAGTTGTGAACTCCAATCCATAAATATATATGGGAGGTACTATCTCCAACACGGTTTTACAGTGAAAACTGCAGGAAATTCAAAACGGCACTAGGATACAGACTGAGAAACCAGAGTAAAAGTTTCTCCTGCAACCCGTTCCCTTGGTGCTAGATGAACGAACGTCTCTCCACATGCTCAGTTCTGAGAGATAAGTGTGTGTGAAAGCCGTCCTTCACCTAGCTTGTTGGGAACACAATGCTTCTTTTCAGTTGCAAACCCCACTCCATTCATATTTATGGGGAGGTACTAGCTCCATATCTGTTTTCAAGTGAAAACTGCAGAAACATCAAAACGGCACTAGGAAACAGACTGAGAAACCAGAGTAAAAGTTTCTCATGCAACCCGTTACCTTGGTGCTAGATGAACGAACGTATCTCCACAAGCTTTGTTCTGAGTATAAGTGTGTGTGAAAGCCGTCCTTGAACAAGCTTGTTGGGAACACAAGTTTTCTTTTCATTTGGAAACTCCACTCCATACATATATATGGGGAGGTAGTAGCTCCGACTCGATTTTACAGTGAAAACTGCAGGAACATCAAAAAGGCACTAGGAAACAGACTGACAAACCAGAGTAAAAGTTCCTCCTGCAACCCGTTCCCTTTGTGCTAGATGAACGAACGTCTCTCCACATTCTCAGTTATGAGAGATAAGTATGTGTGAAAGTCGTACTTCACCTAGCTTGTTGGGAACACAAAGTTCCTTTTCAGTTGCAAACTACAATCCATACATATGTATGGGGAGGTAGTAGCTCCAACTCGGTTTTCCAATGAAAACTGCAGGAAATTCAAACCGGCACTAGGAAATAGGCTGAGATACCGGAGTAAAAGTTTCTCCTGCATTCTTTTTCTTGGTGCTAGATGAACGAATGTCTCTCCACATGCTCAGTTCTGAGAGATATGTGTTTGTGAAAGCCTTCCTTCACCTAGAATGTTGGGAACACAAATTTTCTTTTCAGTTGCAAACTCCACTCCATACATATATACGGGGAGGTACAAGCTCCAAATCGGTTTTACAGTGAAAACTGCAGGAACATCAAACCGGCACTAGTAAACAGACTGAGAAACCAGAGAAAAAGTTTCTCCTGCAACCAGTTCCCTTTGTGCTAGATGAACGAACGTCTCTCCACATGCTCAGTTCTGAGAGATAATTGTGTATGTAAGCCGTCCTTCACCTTGCTTGTTGGGAACGCAAAGTTTCTTTTCAGTTGCAAACCACAATCCATAAATATATATGGGTAGGTAGTAGCTCCAACTCGGTTTTCCAGTGAAAACTGCAGGAAATTCAAACCGGCTCTAGGAATCAGGCTGAGATACCAGAGTAATAGTTTCTCCTGCATCCTTTTCCCTTGGTGCTAGATGAACGAACGTCTCTCCACATGCTCAGTTCAGAGAGATATGAGTGTGTGAAAGCCGTCCTTCACCTAGAATGTTGGGAACACAAAGATTCTTTTCAGTTGCAAACTCCACTCCATACATATATATGGGGAGGTATCATTTCCAACTATGTTTTACAGTGAAAACTGCACGAAATCCAAAGCGGCACTAGGAAACAGAATGAGAAACCAGAGTAAAAGTTTCTCCTGCAACCCGTTTTCTTGGTGCTAGGTGAACGTACGTCTCTCCACATACTCAGTTCTGAGAGATATGTGTGTGTGAAAGCCGTACTTCACCTAGCTTTTTGGGAAAACAAAGTTTCTGTTCAGTTGCAAACTCCAATCCATACATATATATGGGGAGGTACAAGCTCCAACTCGGTTAACAGTGAGAACTGCAGAAAATTCAAACCGCCACTAGTATACAAACTGAGAAACCAGAGTAAAATTTTTCCTTCAACCCGTTCCCTTGGTGCTAGATTAACTAACGTCTATCCACATGCTCAGTTCTGAGAGATAAGTGTGTGTGAAAGCCGTGCTTCACCTAGCTTGTTGGGAATACAAAGTTTCTTTTCAGTTGCAAACTCCACCCCATGCATATATAGGGGGAGGTACTAGATCCTACTCGGTTTTACAGTGAAAACTGCAGGAAATTCAAACCGGAACTAGGAAACAGACTGAGAATCCAGAGTAAAAGTTTGTCCTGCAACCATTTCCTTTGGTGCTAGTTGAACGAACGTCTCTCCACATGCCCATTTCTGAGAGATATATGTGTGAAAACCGTCCTTCAACTAGAATGTGGGGAACACAAAGTTTCTTTTCAGTTGCAAACTCCAATCCATACATATATATGCTGAGGTACTAGCACCAACTCGGTTTTAAAGTGAAAACTGCAGGAACTTCAAACCGGCACTAGGAAACAGACTGAGAAACCAGAGTAAAAGTTTCTCCTGCAACCCGTTCCCTTGGTGCTAGTTGAATGAACGTCTCTACACATGCTCAGTTCTGAGAGATATATGTGTGAAAACCATAGTTCACCTTACTTGTTGGGAACACAAATTTTCTTTTCAGTTGCAAACTCCACTCCATAAATATATATGGGTAGGTAGTAGCTCCAACTCGTTTTTACAGTGAAAACTGCAGGAACTTCAAACGGGCACTAGGAACCAGGCTGAGAAACCAGAGTAAATTTTACTCCTGCAACCCACTCCCTTGGTGCTAGATGAACGAATGTCTCTCCACAAGCTTAGTTGTGAGAGATAAGTGTGTGTGAAAGCCGTCTTTCACCTAGGTTGTTGGGAACACAAATTTTCTTGTCAGTTGCAAACTCCACTCCATATATATATATGGGGAGGTACTAGCCCCAACTCGGTTTTACAGTGAAAACTGCAGGAACTTCAAACCGGCACTAGGAAAAAGACTGAGAATCCAGAGTTAAATTTCCCCTGCAACCCGTTCCCTTGGTGACAGATGAACGAACGTCTCTCCACAAGCTTATTTCTGAGAGATAATTTTGTGTGAAAGCCGTCCTTCACCTAGCTTGTTGGGAACACAAAGTTTCTATTCAGTTGCAAACTCCACTCCTTACATATATACTGGTAGGTACTAGCTCCAACTCGGTTTTACAGTGAAAACTGCAGGAACATCAAAACGGAACTAGGAAACAGACTGAGAAACCAGAGTAAAAGTTCCCCCTGCAACCCTCTCCCTTTTTGTTAGATGAACGAACGTCTCTCCACATGTTCAGTTCTGAGAGATAAGTGTGTGTGAAAGCCGTCATTCACCTAGATTGTTGGGAACACAATGCTTATTTTCAGTTGCATACTCCACACCATGCATATATAGGGGGAGGTACTAGATCCAACTCGGTTTTACAGTGAAAAATTCAGAAATTTCAAACCGGCACTAGAAAAAAGACTGAGAAACCAGAGTAAAAGTTTCTCCTGCAACCCGTTCCCTTGGTGCTAGATGAACGAAAGTCTCTCCACATGCACATTTCTGAGAGATAATTGTGTGTGAAAGCCGTCCTTCACCTAGCTTGTTGTGAACACAAAGTTACTTTTCAGTTGCAAACTCCACTCCATATATTTATGTCGGGAGGTACTAGCTCCAACACTTTTTTACAGTGAAAAGTGCAGGAACTTCAAACCGGCACTAGGAAACAGACTGAGAAACCAGAGTAAAAGATTCTCCTGCAAACTGTTCCCTTGGTTCTAGTTGAACGAACGTATCTCCACAAGCTTAGTTCTGAGATATAAGTTTGTGTGAAAGCCGTCCTTCACCTAGCTTGTTGGGAACACAAATTTTCTTTTCAGTTGCAAACTAAACTCCATACATATATATGCGGAAGTACTAGCTCCAACTCGGTTTTACAGTGAAAACTGCAAGAACATCAAACCGGCACTAGGAAAAAGACTGAGAAACCAGCGTAAAAGTTTCTCCTGCAACCCGTTCCTTTGGTGCGAGTTGAACGAACGTCTCTCCACATGCTCAGTTCTGAGGGATATACGTGTGAAAGCCGTCCTTCACCTACCTTGTTGGGAACACAAAGTTTCTTTTCAGTTGCAAACCCCACTCCATTCATATTTATGGGGAGGTACTAGCTCCATATCTGTTTTCAAGTGAAAACTGCAGAAACATCAAAACGGCACTAGGAAACAGACTGAGAACCCAGAGTAAAAGTTTCTCATGCAACCCGTTACCTTGGTGCTAGATGAACGAACGTATCTCCACAAGCTTTGTTCTGAGATATAAGTGTGTGTGAAAGCCGTCCTTGAACAAGCTTGTTGGGAACACAAGTTTTCTTTTCAGTTGCAAAATACACTCCATACATATATATGGGGAGGTACTAGCTCCGACTCGATTTTACAGTGAAAACTGCAGGAACATCAAAAAGGCACTAGGAAACAGACTGACAAACCAGAGTAAAAGTTCCTCCTGCAACCCGTTCCCTTTGTGCTAGATGAACGAACGTCTCTCCACATTCTCAGTTATGAGAGATAAGTATGTGTGAAAGTCGTACTTCACCTAGCTTGTTGGGAACACAAAGTTCCTTTTCAGTTGCAAACTACAATCCATACATATGTATGGGGAGGTAGTAGCTCCAACTCGGTTTTCCAATGAAAACTGCAGGAAATTCAAACCGGCACTAGGAAATAGGCTGAGATACCAGTGTAAAAGTTTCTCCTGCATTCTTTTTCTTGGTGCTAGATGAACGAATGTCTCTCCACATGCTCAGTTCTGAGAGATATGTGTTTGTGAAAGCCTTCCTTCACCTAGAATGTTGGGAACACAAATTTTCTTTTCAGTTGCAAACTCCACTCCATACATATATATGGGGAGGTACAAGCTCCAAATCGGTTTTACAGTGAAAACTGCAGGAACATCAAACCGGCACTAGTAAACAGACTGAGAAACCAGAGAAAAAGTTTCTCCTGCAACCAGTTCCCTTTGTGCTAGATGAACGAACTTCTATCCACATGCTCAGTTCTGAGAGATAATTGTGTATGTAAGCCGTACTTCACCTTGCTTGTTGGGAACACAAAGTTTCTTTTCAGTTGCAAACCACAATCCATAAATATATATGGGTAGGTAGTAGCTCCAACTCGGTTTTCCAGTGAAAACTGCAGGAAATTCAAACCGGCTCTAGGAATCAGTCTGAGATACCAGAGTAAAAGTTTCTCCTGCATCCTTTTCCCTTGGTGCTAGATGAACGAACGTCTCTCCACATGCTCAGTTCAGAGAGATATGTGTGTGTGAAAGCCGTCCTTCACCTAGAATGTTGGGAACACAAAGATTCTTTTCAGTTGCAAACTCCACTCCATACATATATATGGGGAGGTACCATTTCCAACTATGTTTTACAGTGAAAACTGCACGAAATCCAAAGCGGCACTAGGAAACAGAATGAGAAACCAGAGTAAAAGTTTCTCCTGCAACCCGTTTTCTTGGTGCTAGGTGAACGTACGTCTCTCCACATACTCAGTTCTGAGAGATATGTGTGTGTGAAAGCCGTACTTCACCTAGCTTTTTGGGAAAACAAAGTTTCTGTTCAGTTGCAAACTCCAATCCATACATATATATGGGGAGGTACAAGCTCCAACTCGGTTAACAGTGAGAACTGCAGAAAATTCAAACCGCCACTAGTATACAGACTGAGAAACCAGAGTAAAATTTTTCCTTCAACCCGTTCCCTAGGTGCTAGATTAACTAACGTCTATCCACATGCTCAGTTCTGAGAGATAAGTGTGTGTGAAAGCCGTGCTTCACCTAGCTTGTTGGGAATACAACGTTTCTTTCAGTTGCAAACTCCACCCCATGCATATATAGGGGGAGGTACTAGATCCTACTCGGTTTTACAGTGAAAACTGCAGGAAATTCAAACCGGAACTAGGAAACAGACTGAGAAACCAGAGTAAAAGTTTCTCCTGCAACCCGTTCCGTTGGTGCTAGTTGAATGAACGTCTCTACACATGCTCAGTTCTGAGAGATATATGTGTGAAAACCATAGTTCACCTAACTTGTTGGGAACACAAATTTTCTTTTCAGTTGCAAACTCCACTCCATAAATATATATGGTTAGGTAGTAGCTTCAACTCGTTTTTACAGTGAAAACTGCAGGAACTTCAAACGGGTACTAGGAACCAGGCTGAGAAACCAGAGTAAATGTTACTCCTGCAACCCACTCCCTTGGTGCTAGATGAACGAATGTCTCTCCACAAGCTTAGTTGTGAGAGATAAGTGTGTGTGAAAGCCGTCTTTCACCTAGGTTGTTGGGAACACAAATTTTCTTGTCAGTTGCAAACTCCACTCCATATATATATATGGGGAGGTACTAGCCCCAACTCGGTTTTACAGTGAAAACTGCAGGAACTTCAAACCGGCACTAGGAAACAGACTGAGAAACCAGAGTAATATTTCCCCTGCAACCCGTTCCCTTGGTGACAGATGAACGAACGTCTCTCCACAAGCTTATTTCTGAGAGATAATTTTGTGTGAAAGCCGTCCTTCACCTAGCTTGTTGGGAACACAAAGTTTCTATTCAGTTGCAAACTCCACTCCTTACATATATACTGGTAGGTACTAGCTCCAACTCGTTTTTACAGTGAAAACTGCAGGAACATCAAACCGGAACTAGGAAACAGACTGAGAAACCAGAGTAAAAGTTCCCCCTGCAACCCTCTCCCTTTTTGTTAGATGAACGAACGTCTCTCCACATGTTCAGTTCTGAGAGATAAGTGTGTGTGAAAGCCGTCATTCACCTAGCTTGTTGGGAACACAATGCTTATTTTCAGTTGCATACTCCACACCATGCATATATAGGGGGAGGTACTAGATCCAACTCGGTTTTACAGTGAAAACTTCAGAAATTTCAAACCGGCACTAGAAAAAAGACTGAGAAACCAGAGTAAAAGTTACTCCTGCAACCCGTTCCCTTGGTGCTAGATGAACGAAAGTCTCTCCACATGCACATTTCTGAGAGATAATTGTGTGTGAAAGCCGTCCTTCACCTAGCTTGTTGGGAACACAAAGTTTCTTTTCAGTTGCAAACTCCACTCCATATATTTATGTCGGGAGGTACTAGCTCCAACTCTTTTTTAAAGTGAAAAGTGCAGGAACTTCAAACCGGCACTAGGAAACAGACTGAGAAACCAGAGTAAATGTTTCTCCTGCAAACCGTTCCCTTGGTTCTAGTTGAACGAACGTATCTCCACAAGCTTAGTTCTGAGATATAAGTTTGTGTGAAAGCCGTCCTTCACCTAGCTTGTTGGGAACACAAATTTTCTTTTCAGTTGCAAACTAAACTCCATACATATATATGCGGAAGTACTAGCTCCAACTCGGTTTTACAGTGAAAACTGCAAGAACATCAAACCGGCAGTAGGAAAAAGACTGAGAAACTAGAGTAAAAGTTTCTCCTGCAACCAGTTCTTTTGGTGCGATTTGAACGAACGTCTCTCCACATGCTCAGTTCTGAGGGATATACGTGTGAAAGCCGTCCTTCACCTAGCTTGTTGGGAACACAAAGTTTCTTTTCAGTTGCAAACCCCACTCCATTCATATTTATGGGGAGGTACTAGCTCCATATCTGTTTTCAAGTGAAAACTGCAGAAACATCAAAACGGCACTAGGAAACAGACTGAGAACCCAGAGTAAAAGTTTCTCATGCAACCCGTTACCTTGGTGCTAGATGAACGAACGTATCTCCAAAAGCTTTGTTCTGAGATATAAGTGTGTGTGAAAGCCGTCCTTCAACAAGCTTGTTGGGAACACAAGTTTTCTTTTCAGTTGCAAACTACACTCCATACATATATATGGGGAGGTACTAGCTCCGAATTGATTTCACAGTGAAAACTGCAGGAACATCAAAAAGACACTAGGAAACAGACTGACAAACCAGAGTAAAAGTTCCTCCTGCAACCCGTTCCCTTTGTGCTAGATGAACGAACGTCTCTCCACATGCTCAGTTCTGAGAGATAAGTATGTGTGAAAGTCGTACTTCACCTAGCTTGTTGGGAACACAAAGTTTCTTTTCAGTTGCAAACTACAATCCATACATATGTATGGGGAGGTAGTAGCTCCAACTCGGTTTTCCAGTGAAAACTGCAGGAAATTCAAACCGGCACTAGGAAATAGGCTGAGATACCAGAGTAAAAGTTTCTCCTGCATCCTTTTCCCTTGGTGCTAGATGCACGAACGTCTCTCCACATGCTCTGTTCTGAGAGATATGTGTGTGTGAAAGCCGTCCTTCACCTAGAATTTTGGGAACACAAAGTTTGTTTTCAGTTGCAAACTCCACTCCACACATATATAGGGGGAGGTACTAGCTCCAACTCGGTTTTTCAGTGAAAACTGCACAAAATTCAAACTGGCACTAGGAAATAGACTGAGAAACCAGAGTAAAAGTATCTCCTGCAACCCGTTTTCTTGGTGCTAGGTGAACGAACGTCTCTCCACATTCTCAGTTCTGAGAGATAAGTGAGTGTGAAAGCCGTCCTTCACCTAGCTTGTTGGGAAAACAAAGTTCCTTTTCAGTTGCCAACTCCACTCCTTACATATATATGGGGAGGTACAAGCTCCAACTCGGTTTACAGTGAAAACTGCAGAAAATTCAAACCGGCACTAGGAAACAGATTGAGAACCAGAGAAAAAGTTTCTACTTCAACCCGTTCCCTTGATGCTAGATTAACTAACGTCTATCCACATGCTCAGTTCTGAGAGATAAGTGTGTTGAAAGCCGTGCATCACCTAGCTTGTTGGGAACACAAAGATTCTTTCAGTTGCAAACTCCACTTCATGCATATATAGGGGGAGGTACTAGATCCTACTCGGTTTTACAGTAAAAACTGCAGGAAATTCAAAACGGCACTAGGAAACAGACTGAGAAACTAGAGTAAAAGGTTCCCCTGAAACCCGTTATTTTGGTGCAAGTTGAACGAACGTCTCTCCACATGCTCAGTTCTGAGAGATATATGTGTGAAAACCGTCGTTCAACTAGAATGTGGGGAACACAAAATTTCTTTTCAGTTGCAAACTCCACTCCATACATATATATGCGGAAGTACTAGCACCAACTCGGTTTTAAAGTGAAAAATGCAGGAACTTCAAACCGGCACTAGGAAACAGGCTGAGAAACCAGAGTAAAAGTTTCTCCTGCAACCAGTTATCTTGTTGCTAGGTGAATGAAAGTCTCTCAACATGCTCAGTTCTTAGAGATATTTGTGTGAAAACAGTCCTTCACCTAGCTTGTTGGGAACACAAATTTTCTTTTCAGTTGCCAACTCCACTCCATACATATATATGGGGAGGTACTAGCTCCAACACTGTTTTACAGTGAAAACTGCAGGAATTTCAAACCGGCACTTGGAAACAGACAGAGAAACCAGATTAAAATTTACCCCTGCAACCCATTCCTTGGTGCAAGATGAACGAACGTCTCTCCACAATCTTAGTTTGAGAGATAAGTGTGTGTGAAGCCGTCCTTCACATAGCTTGTTGGGAACACAAAGTTTCTTTTCAGTTGCTAACTCCACTCCATACATATATATGGGGATGTACTAGCTCCAACTCGGTTTTACAATGAAAACTGCAGAAACATCAAAACGGCACTAGGAAAAAGACTGAGAAACCAGAGTAATTGTTTGTCCGGCAACCCGTTCCCTTTGTGCTAGATGAACGAAAATCTCTCCATATGCTCACTTCTGAGAGATAAGTGTGTGTGAAAGCTGTCCTTCATCTTGCTTGTTGGGAACACAAAGTTTCTTTAAGTTGCAAACTTCATTCCATACATATATATGGGTAGGTAGTAGCTCCAACTCGGTTTTCCAGTGAAAACTGCAGGAACTTCAAACCGGCTCTAGGAAACAGAATGAGATCCCAAAGTAAAAGTTTCTCCTGCAACCCGTTCCCTTGGTTCTAGATGAACGAACGTCTCTGCACATGCTCAGTTCTGAGAGAAAATTGTGTGTGGCAGCCGTCCTTCACCTAGCTTGTTGGGAAAATAAAGTTTCTTTTTAGTTGCAATCTCCAATCCATACATATATATGGGGAGGTACTCTCTCCAACTCGGTTTTACAGTGAAAACTGCAGGAAATTCAAACCGGCACTAGGATACAGACTGAGAAAACAGAGTAAAAGTTTCTCCTGCAACCCGTTCCCTTGGTGCTAGATGAACGAACGTCTCTCAACATGCTCAGTTCTGAGAGATAAGTGTGTGTGAAAGCCGTCCTTCACCTAGCTTATTGGGAACACAATGCTTATTTTCAGTTGCATCTCCACTCCATGCATATATAGGGGGTGGTTCAAGATCCAACTCGGTTTTACAGTGAAAACGGCAGGAACATCAAACCGGCACTAGGAAACAGACTGAGAAACCAGAGTAAAATTTTCCCCTGCAAACCGTTCACTTCTTGCTAGATGAACGAACGTCTCTCCACATGCTCAGTTCTGAGAGATAATTGTGTGTGAAAGCCGTCCTTCACCTAGCTTGTTGGGAACACAAAGATTCTTTTCAGTTGTAAACTCCACTTCATACATATATATGGGTACGTAGTAGCTACAACTCGATTTTCCAGTGAAAACTGCAGGAACTTCAAACCGGCTCTAGGAAACAGAATGAGAACCCAGAGTAAAAGTTTCTCCTGCAAACCGTTCCCTTGATTCTAGGTGAACGAACGTCTCTCCACATGCTCAGTGCTGAGAGATAAGTGTGTGTGAAAGCCGTCCTTCACCTAGAATGTTGGGAAAACAAAGTTTCTTTTCATTTGCAAACTCCACTCCATACATATATATAGATAGGTACTAGCACCAACTGGGTTTTCCAGTGAAAAATGCAGGAAATTCAAACCGGCACGAGGAAACAGACTGAGAAACCAGAGTAAAAGTTTCTCCTGCTACCCGTTACCTTGGTGCTAGGTGAATGAACGTCTCTCCACATGCTCAGTTCTGAGAGAAAAGTGTGTGTGAAAGAAGTCCTTCACCAGCTTGTTGGGAAAATAAAGGTTCTTATCAGTTGTAAACTCCAATCCATAAATATATATGGGAGGTAATATTTCCAACACGGTTTTACAGTGAAAACTGCAGGAAATTCAAACCGGCACTAGGATACAGACTGAGAAACCAGAGTAAAAGTTTCTCCTGCAACCCGTTCCCTTGGTGCTAGATGAACGAACGTCTCTCCACATGCTCAGTTCTGAGAGATAATTGTGTGTGAAAGCCGTCCTTCACCTAGCTTGTTGGGAACACAATGCTTATTTTCAGTTGCAAACTCCACTCCATGCATATATAGGGGGAGGTACTAGATCGAATTCGGTTTTACAGTGAAACTGCAGGGAATTCAAACCGGCACTAGGAAACAGACAGAGAAACCAGAGTAAAAGTTTACCCTGCAACCCGTTACCTTCGTGTTAGTTGAACGAACGTCTCTCCACATGCTCAGTTCTGACAGATATTTGTGTGAAAACCGTCCTTCACCTAGCTTGTTGGGAACACAAAGTTTCATTTCAGTTGCAAACTCCACTCCATACATATATATGGGGAGGTACTAGCTCCAACTCCATTTTACAGTGAAAACTGCAGGAACATCAAACCGGCACTAGGAAACAGACTGAGAAACCAGAGTAATAGTTTCCCCTGCAACCCGTTTCCTTTTTGCTAGATGAACGAACGTCTCTCCACATGCTTAGTTCTGATTGATAAGTGTGTGTGAAAGCCGTCCTTCACCTAGCTTGTTGGGAACACAAAATTTCTTTTCAGTTGCAAACTCCACTCCATATATATATATTGGGTGGTAGTAGCTCCAACACGGTTTTACAGTGAAAACTTTAGGAAATTCAAAACGGCACTAGGAAACAGGCTGAGATACCAGAGTAAAATTTTCTCCTGCATTCTTTTTCTTGGTGCTAGATGAATGAATGTCTCTCCACATGCTCAGTTCTGAGAGATATGTGTTTGTGAAAGCCTTCCTTCACCTAGAATGTTGGGAACACAAATTTTCTTTTCAGTTGCAAACTCCACTCCATACATATATATGGGGAGGTACAAGCTCCAACTCGGTTTTACAGTGAAAACTGCAGGAACATCAAACCGGCACTAGGAAACAGACTGAGAAACCAGAGAAAAAGTTTCTCCTGCATCCAGTTCCCTTTGTGCTAGATGAACGAACGTCTCTCCACATGCTCAGTTCTGAGAGATAATTGTGTATGAAAGCCGTCCTTCACCTAGCTTGTTGGGAACACAAAGTTTCTTTTCAGTTGCAAACCACAATCCATAAATATATATGGGTAGGTAGTAGCTCCAACTCGGTTTTCCAGTGAAAACTGCAGGAAATTCAAACCGGCTCTAGGAATCAGGCTGAGATACCACAGTAAAAGTTTCTCCTGCATCCTTTTCCCTTGGTGCTAGATGAACGAACGTCTATCCACATGCTCAGTTCAGAGAGATATGTGTGTGTGAAAGCCGTCCTTCACCTAGAATGTTGGGAACACAAAGATTCTTTTCAGTTGCAAACTCCACTCCATACATATATATGGGGAGGTACTATTTCCAACTATGTTTTACCGTGAAAACTGCACGAAATCCAAAGCGGCACTAGGAAACAGAATGAGAAACCAGAGTAAAAGTTTCTCCTGCAACCCGTTTTCTTGGTGCTAGGTGAACGTACGTCTCTCCACATACTAAGTTCTGAGAGATATGTGTGTGTGAAAGCCGTACTTCACCTAGCTTTTTGGGAAAACAAAGTTTCTTTTCAGTTGCAAACTCCAATCCATACATATATATGGGGAGGTACAAGCTCCAACTCGGTTAACAGTGAGAACTGCAGAAAATTCAAACCGCCACTAGTATACAGACTGAGAAACCAGAGTAAAATTTTTCCTTCAACCCTTTCCCTTGGTGCTAGATTAACTAACGTCTATCCACATGCTCAGTTCTGAGAGATAAGTGTGTGTGAAAGCCATGCTTCACCTAGCTTGTTGGGAATACAACGTTTCTTTTCAGTTGCAAACTCCACCCCATGCATATATAGGGGGAGGTACTAGATCCTACTTGGTTTTACAGTGAAAACTGCAGGAAATTCAAACCGGCACTAGGAAACAGACTGAGAAACCAGAGTAAAAGTTTCACCTGCAACCCGTTCCTTTGGTGCGAGTTGAACGAACGTCTCTCCACATGCTCAGTTCTGAGGGATATACGTGTGAAAGCCGTCCTTCACCTAGCTTGTTGGGAACACAAAGTTTCTTCTCAGTTGCAATCTCCACTCCATATATTTATGTCGGGAGGTACTAGCTCCAACTCTGTTTTACAGTGAAAAGTGCAGGAACTTCAAACCGGCACTAGGAAACAGACTGAGAAACCAGAGTAAAAGTTTCCCCTGCAAACCGTTCCCTTTGTTCTAGTTGAACGAACGTATCCCCACAAGCTTAGTTCTGAGATATAAGTTTGTGTGAAAGCCGTCCTTCACCTAGCTTGTTGGGAACACAAATTTTCTTTTCAGTTGCAAACTAAACTCCATACATATATATGCGGAAGTACTAGCTCCAACTCGGTTTTACAGTGAAAACTGCAAGAACATCAAACCGGCACTAGGGAACAGACTGAGAAACCAGAGTAAAAGTTTCTCCTGCAACCCGTTCCTTTGGTGCGTGTTGAACGAACGTCTCTCCACATGCTCAGTTCTGAGGGATATACGTGTGAAAGCCGTCCTTCACCTAGCTTGTTGGGAACACAAAATTTCTTTTCAGTTGCAAACCCCACTCCATTCATATTCATGGGGAGGTACTAACTCCAAATCTGTTTTCAAGTGAAAACTGCAGATACATCAAACCGGCACTAGGAAACAGACTGAGAACCCAGAGTAAAAGTTTCTCATGCAACCCGTTACCTTGGTGCTAGATGAACGAACGTATCTCCACAAGCTTTGTTCTGAGATATAAGTGTGTGTGAAAGCCGTCCTTCAACAAGCTTGTTGGGAACACAAGTTTTCTTTTCAGTTGCAAACTACACTCCATACATATATATGGGGAGGTACTAGCTCCGACTCGATTTTACAGTGAAAACTGCAGGAACATCAAAAAGGCACTAGGAAACAGACTGACAAACCAGAGTAAAAGTTCCTCCTGCAACCCGTTCCCTTTGTGCTAGATGAACGAACGTGTCTCCACATGCTCAGTTCTGAGAGGTAAGTATGTGTGAAAGTCGTAATTCACCTAGCTTGTTGGGAACACAAAGTTTCTTATAAGTTGCAAACTACAATCCATACATATGTATGGGGAGGTAGTAGCTCCAACTCGGTTTTCCAGTGAAAAATGCAGGAAATTCAAACCGGCACTAGGAAATAGGCTGAGATACCAGAGTAAAAGTTTCTCCTGCAACATTTTCCCTTGGTGCTAGATGCACGAACGTCTCTCCACATGCTCAGTTCTGAGAGATATGTGTGTGTGAAAGCCGTACTTCACCTAGAATTTTGGGAACACAAAGTTTGTTTTCAGTTGCAAACTCCACTCCATACATATATAGGGGGAGGTACTAGCTCCAACTCGGTTTTACAGTGAAAACTGCACAAAATTCAAACCGGCACTAGGAAATAGACTGAGAAACCAGAGTAAAAGTATCTCCTGCAACCCGTTTTCTTGGTGCTAGGTGAACGAACGTCTCTCCACATGCTCAGTTCTGAGAAATAAGTGTGTGTGAAAGCCGTCCTTCACCTAGCTTGTTGGGAACACAATGCTTATTTTCAGTTTCAAACTCCACTCCATGCATATATAGGGGGAGGTACTAGATCCAACTCGATTTTACAGTGAAAACTGAAGGAACATCAAACCGGCACTAGGAAACAGACTGAGAAACCAGAGTAAAATTTTGCCTTGCAACCCGTTCACTTATTGCTAGATGAACGAACGTCTCTCCACATGCTCAGTTCTGAGTGATAAGTGTGTGTGAAAGCCGTCCTTCACCTAGCTTGTTGGGAACACAAAGATTCTTTTCAGTTGTAAACTCCACTTCATACATATATATGGGTAGGTAGTAGCTCCAACTCGGTTTTCCAGTGAAAACTGCAGGAACTTAAACCGGCTCTAGGAAACAGAATGAGAACCCAGAGTAAAAGTTTCTCCTGCAAAACGTTCCCTTGATTCTAGGTGAACCAACGTCTCTCCACATGCTCAGTGCTGAGAGATAAGTGTGTGTGAAAGCCGTCCTTCACCTAGAATGTTGGGAACACAAAATTTCTTTTCATTTGAAAACTCCACTCCATACATATATATAGGTAGGTACTAGCACCAACTGGGTTCTCCAGTGAAAACTGCAGGAACTTCAAACCGGCACTAGGAAACAGACTGAGAATCCAGAGTAAAAGTTTCCCCTGCTACCCGTTACCTTGGTGCTAGGTGAATGAACGTCTCTCCACATGCTCAGTTCTGAGAGAATAGTGCGTGAAAGAAGTCCTTCACCTAGCTTGTTGGGAAAATAAAGTTTCTTTTCAGTTGCAAAATCCAATCCATAAATATATATGGGTGGTACTATCTCCAATACGGTTTTACAGTGAAAACTGCAGGAAATTCAAACCGGCACTAGGATACAGACTGAGAAACCAGAGTAATAGTTTCTCCTGCAACCCGTTCCCTTGGTGCTAGATGAACGAACGTCTCTCCACATGCTCAGTTCTGAGAGATAAGTGTGTGTGAAAGCCGTCCTTCACCTAGCTTGTTGGGAACACAATGCTTATTTTCAGTTGCAAACACCACTCCATGCATATATAGGGGGAGGTACTAGATCCAATTCGGTTTTCCAGTGAAAACTGCAGGAAATTCAAACCGGCACTAGGAAACAGACTGAGAAACCAGAGTAAAAGTTTCCCCTGCAACCCGTTACCTTCGTGCTAGTTGAACGAACGTCTCTCCACATGCTCAGTTCTGACAGATATTTGTGTGAAAACCGTCCTTCACCTAGCTTGTTGGGAACACAAAGTTTCTTTTCAGTTGCAAACTCCACTCCATACATATATATGGGGAGGTACTAGCTCCAAATCTGTTTTACAGTGAAAACTGTAGGAATTTGTAACCGGCACTAGGAAACAGACTGAGAAACCAGAGTAAAAGTTTGTCCGGCAAACCTTTCCCTTTGTGCTAGATGAACGAACGTCTCTCCACATGCTCACTTCTGAGAGATAAGTGTGTGTGAAAGCTGTCCTTCACCTAGCTTGTTGGGAACACAAAATTTCTTTTAAGTTGCAAACTCCACTCCATACATATATATGGGGAGGTACTAGCTCCAACTCGGTTTTACTGTGAAAACTGCAGGAACATCAAACCGGCACTAGGAAACAGACTGAGAAACCAGAGTAAAATTTTCCCCTGCAAACCGTTCATTTCGTGCTAGATGAACGAACGTCTCTCCACATGCTCAGTTCTGAGAGATAAGTGTGTGTGAAAGCCGTCCTTCACCTAGCTTGTTGGGAACACAAATTTTCTTTTCAGTTGCAAACTAAACTCCATACATATATATGCGGAAGTACTAGCTCCAACTCGGTTTTACAGTGAAAACTGCAAGAACATCAAACCGGCACTAGGAAACAGACTGAGAAACTAGAGTAAAAGTTTCTCCTGCAACCCGTTCTTTGGTGCGAGTTGAACGAACGTCTCTCCACATGCTCAGTTCTGAGGGATATACGTGTGATAGCCGTCCTTCACCTAGCTTGTTGGGAACACAAAGTTTCTTTTCAGTTGCAAACCCCACTCCATTCATATTTATGGGGAGGTACTAGCTCCATATCTGTTTTCAAGTGAAAACTGCAGAAACATCATAACGGCACTAGGAAACAGACTGAGAACCCAGAGTAAAAGTTTCTCATGCAACCCGTTACCTTGGTGCTAGATGAATGAACGTATCTCCAAAAGCTTTGTTCTGAGATATAAGTGTGTGTGAAAGCCGTCCTTCAACAAGCTTGTTGGGAACACAAGTTTTCTTTTCAGTTGCAAACTACACTCCATACATATATATGGGGAGGTACTAGCTCCGACTCGATTTTACAGTGAAAACTGCAGGAACATCAAAAAGGCACTAGGAAACAGACTGACAAACCAGAGTAAAAGTTCCTCCTGCAACCCGTTCCCTTTGTGCTAGATGAACGAACGTCTCTCCACATGCTCAGTTCTGAGAGATAAGTATGTGTGAAAGTCGTACTTCACCTAGCTTGTTGGGAACACAAAGTTTCTTTTCAGTTGCAAACTACAATCCATACATATGTATGGGGAGGTAGTAGCTCCAACTCGGTTTTCCAGTGAAAACTGCAGGAATTTCAAACCGGCACTAGGAAATAGGCTGAGATACCAGAGTAAAAGTTTCTCCTGCATCCTTTTCCCTTGGTGCTAGATGCACGAACGTCTCTCCACATGCTCAGTTCTGAGAGATATGTGTGTGTGAAAGCCGTCCTTCACCTAGAATTTTGGGAACACAAAGTTTGTTTTCAGTTGCAAACTCCACTCCACACATATATAGGGGGAGGTACTAGCTCCAACTCGGTTTTTCAGTGAAAACTGCACAAAATTCAAACTGGCACTAGGAAATAGACTGAGAAACCAGAGTAAAAGTTTCTCCTGCAACCCGTTTTCTTGGTGCTAGGTGAACGAACGTCTCTCCACATTCTCAGTTCTGAGAGATAAGTGAGTGTGAAAGCCGTCCTTCACCTAGCTTGTTGGGAAAACAAAGTTCCTTTTCAGTTGCCAACTCCACTCCTTACATATATATGGGGAGGTACAAGCTCCAACTCGGTTTACAGTGAAAACTGCAGAAAATTCAAACCGGCACTAGGAAACAGATTGAGAACCAGAGAAAAAGTTTCTACTTCAACCCGTTCCCTTGATGCTAGATTAACTAACGTCTATCCACATGCTCAGTTCTGAGAGATAAGTGTGTTGAAAGCCGTGCATCACCTAGCTTGTTGGGAACACAAAGATTCTTTCAGTTGCAAACTCCACTTCATGCATATATAGGGGGAGGTACTAGATCCTACTCGGTTTTACAGTAAAAACTGCAGGAAATTCAAAACGGCACTAGGAAACAAACTGAGAAACTAGAGTAAAAGGTTCCCCTGATACCCGTTATTTTGGTGCAAGTTGAACGAACGTCTCTCCACATGCTCAGTTCTGAGAGATATATGTGTGAAAACCGTCGTTCAACTAGAATGTGGGGAACACAAAATTTCTTTTCAGTTGCAAACTCCACTCCATACATATATATGCGGAAGTACTAGCACCAACTCGGTTTTAAAGTGAAAAATGCAGGAACTTCAAACCGGCACTAGGAAACAGGCTGAGAAACCAGAGTAAAAGTTTCTCCTGCAACCAGTTATCTTGTTGCTAGGTGAATGAAAGTCTCTCAACATGCTCAGTTCTTAGAGATATTTGTGTGAAAACAGTCCTTCACCTAGCTTGTTGGGAACACAAATTTTCTTTTCAGTTGCCAACTCCACTCCATACATATATATGGGGAGGTACTAGCTCCAACACTGTTTTACAGTGAAAACTGCAGGAATTTCAAACCGGCACTTGGAAACAGACAGAGAAACCAGATTAAAATTTACCCCTGCAACCCATTCCTTGGTGTAAGATGAACGAACGTCTCTCCACAATCTTAGTTTGAGAGATAAGTGTGTGTGAAGCCGTCCTTCACATAGCTTGTTGGGAACACAAAGTTTCTTTTCAGTTGCTAACTCCACTCCATACATATATATGGGGATGTACTAGCTCCAACTCGGTTTTACAGTGAAAACTGCAGAAACATCAAAACGGCACTAGGAAAAAGACTGAGAAACCAGAGTAATTGTTTGTCCGGCAACCCGTTCCCTTTGTGCTAGATGAACGAAAATCTCTCCATATGCTCACTTCTGAGAGATAAGTGTGTGTGAAAGCTGTCCTTCATTTTGCTTGTTGGGAACACAAAATTTCTTTAAGTTGCAAACTTCATTCCATACATATATATGGGTAGGTAGTAGCTCCAACTCGGTTTTCCAGTGAAAACTGCAGGAACTTCAAACCGGCTCTAGGAAACAGAATGAGATCCCAAAGTAAAAGTTTCTCCTGCAACCCTTTCCCTTGGTTCTAGATGAACGAACGTCTCTGCACATGCTCAGTTCTGAGAGAAAATTGTGTGTGGCAGCCGTCCTTCACCTAGCTTGTTGGGAAAATAAAGTTTCTTTTTAGTTGCAATCTCCAATCCATACATATATATGGGGAGGTACTCTCTCCAACTCGGTTTTACAGTGAAAACTGCAGGAAATTCAAACCGGCACTAGGATACAGACTGAGAAAACAGAGTAAAAGTTTCTCCTGCAACCCGTTCCCTTGGTGCTAGATGAACGAACGTCTCTCAACATGCTCAGTTCTGAGAGATAAGTGTGTGTGAAAGCCGTCCTTCACCTAGCTTATTGGGAACACAATGCTTATTTTCAGTTGCATCTCCACTCCATGCATATATAGGGGGAGGTTCAAGATCCAACTCGGTTTTACAGTGAAAACGGCAGGAACATCAAACCGGCACTAGGAAACAGACTGAGAAACCAGAGTAAAATTTTCCCCTGCAAACCGTTCACTTCTTGCTAGATGAACGAACGTCTCTCCACATGCTCAGTTCTGAGAGATAATTGTGTGTGAAAGCCGTCCTTCACCTAGCTTGTTGGGAACACAAAGATTCTTTTCAGTTGTAAACTCCACTTCATACATATATATGGGTACGTAGTAGCTACAACTCGATTTTCCAGTGAAAACTGCAGGAACTTCAAACCGGCTCTAGGAAACAGAATGAGAACCCAGAGTAAAAGTTTCTCCTGCAAACCGTTCCCTTGATTCTAGGTGAACGAACGTCTTTCCACATGCTCAGTGCTGAGAGATAAGTGTGGGTGAAAGCCGTCCTTCACCTAGAATGTTGGGAACACAAAGTTTCTTTTCATTTGCAAACTCCACTCCATACATATATATAGGTAGGTACTAGCACCAACTGGGTTTTCCAGTGAAAAATGCAGGAAATTCAAACCGGCACGAGGAAACAGACTGAGAAACCAGAGTAAAAGTTTCTCCTGCTACCCGTTACCTTGGTGCTAGGTGAATGAACGTCTCTCCACATGCTCAGTTCTGAGAGAAAAGTGTGTGTGAAAGAAGTCCTTCACCAGCTTGTTGGGAAAATAAAGGTTCTTATAAGTTGTAAATTCCAATCCATAAATATATATGGGAGGTAATATTTCCAACACGGTTTTACAGTGAAAACTGCAGGAAATTCAAACCGGCACTAGAATACAGACTGAGAAACCAGAGTAAAAGTTTCTCCTGCAACCCGATCCCTTGGTGCTAGATGAACGAACGTCTCTCCACATGCTCAGTTCTGAGAGATAATTGTGTGTGAAAGCCGTCCTTCACCTAGCTTGTTGGGAACACAATGCTTATTTTCAGTTGCAAACTCCACTCCATGCATATATAGGGGGAGGTACTAGATCGAATTCGGTTTTACAGTGAAACTGCAGGAAATTCAAACCGGCACTAGGAAACAGACAGAGAAACCAGAGTAAAAGTTTCCCCTGCAACCCGTTACCTTCGTGTTAGTTGAACGAACGTCTCTCCACATGCTCAGTTCTGACAGATATTTGTGTGAAAACCGTCCTTCACCTAGCTTGTTGGGAACACAATGTTTCATTTCAGTTGCAAACTCCACTCCATACATATATATGGGGAGGTACTAGCTCCAACTCCATTTTACAGTGAAAACTGCAGGAACATCAAACCGGCACTAGGAAACAGACTGAGAAACCAGAGTAATAGTTTCCCCTGCAACCCGTTCCCTTTGTGCTAGATGAACGAACGTCTCTCCACATGCTTAGTTCTGATTGATAATTGTGTGTGAAAGCCGTCCTTCACCTAGCTTGTTGGGAACACAAAATTTCTTTTCAGTTGCAAACTCCACTCCATATATATATATGGGGTGGTAGTAGCTCCAACACGGTTTTACAGTGAAAACTTTAGGAAATTCAAAACGGCACTAGGAAACAGGCTGAGATACCAGAGTAAAATTTTCTCCTGCATTCTTTTTCTTGGTGCTAGATGAATGAATGTCTCTCCACATGCTCAGTTCTGAGAGATATGTGTTTGTGAAAGCCTTCCTTCACCTAGAATGTTGGGAACACAAATTTTCTTTTCAGTTGCAAACTCCACTCCATACATATATATGGGGAGGTACAAGCTCCAACTCGGTTTTACAGTGAAAACTGCAGGAACATCAAACCGGCACTAGGAAACAGACTGAGAAACCAGAGAAAAACTTTCTCCTGCATCCAGTTCCCTTTGTGCTAGATGAACGAACGTCTCTCCACATGCTCAGTTCTGAGAGATAATTGTGTATGAAAGCCGTCCTTCACCTAGCTTGTTGGGAACACAAAGTTTCTTTTCATTTGCAAACCACAATCCATAAATATATATGGGTAGGTAGTAGCTCCAACTCGGTTTTCCAGTGAAAACTGCAGGAAATTCAAACCGGCTCTAGGAATCAGGCTGAGATACCACAGTAAAAGTTTCTCCTGCATCCTTTTCCCTTGGTGCTAGATGAACGAACGTCTATCCACATGCTCAGTTCAGAGAGATATGTGTGTGTGAAAGCCGTCCTTCACCTAGAATGTTGGGAACACAAAGATTCTTTTCAGTTGCAAACTCCACTCCATACATATATATGGGGAGGTACTATTTCCAACTATGTTTTACAGTGAAAACTGCACGAAATCCAAAGCGGCACTAGGAAACAGAATGAGAAACCAGAGTAAAAGTTTCTCCTGCAACCCGTTTTCTTGGTGCTAGGTGAACGTACGTCTCTCCACATACTAAGTTCTGAGAGATATGTGTGTGTGAAAGCCGTACTTCACCTAGCTTTTTGGGAAAACAAAGTTTCTTTTCAGTTGCAAACTCCAATCCATACATATATATGGGGAGGTACAAGCTCCAACTCGGTTAACAGTGAGAACTGCAGAAAATTCAAACCGCCACTAGTATACAGACTGAGAAACCAGAGTAAAATTTTTCCTTCAACCCTTTCCCTTGGTGCTAGATTAACTAACGTCTATCCACATGCTCAGTTCTGAGAGATAAGTGTGTGTGAAAGCCATGCTTCACCTAGCTTGTTGGGAATACAACGTTTCTTTTCAGTTGCAAACTCCACCCCATGCATATATAGGGGGAGGTACTAGATCCTACTTGGTTTTACAGTGAAAACTGCAGGAAATTCAAACCGGCACTAGGAAACAGACTGAGAAACCAGAGTAAAAGTTTCTCCTGCAACCCGTTCCTTTGGTGCGAGTTGAACGAACGTCTCTCCACATGCTCAGTTCTGAGGGATATACGTGTGAAAGACGTCCTTCACCTAGCTTGTTGGGAACACAAAGTTTCTTCTCAGTTGCAATCTCCACTCCATATATTTATGTCGGGAGGTACTAGCTCCAACTCTGTTTTACAGTGAAAAGTGCAGGAACTTCAAACCGGCACTAGGAAACAGACTGAGAAACCAGAGTAAAAGTTTCCCCTGCAAACCGTTCCCTTTGTTCTAGTTGAACGAACGTATCCCCACAAGCTTAGTTCTGAGATATAAGTTTGTGTGAAAGCCGTCCTTCACCTAGCTTGTTGGGAACACAAATTTTCTTTTCAGTTGCAAACTAAACTCCATACATATATATGCGGAAGTACTAGCTCCAACTCGGTTTTACAGTGAAAACTGCAAGAACATCAAACCGGCACTAGGGAACAGACTGAGAAACCAGAGTAAAAGTTTCTCCTGCAACCCGTTCCTTTGGTGCGTGTTGAACGAACGTCTCTCCACATGCTCAGTTCTGAGGGATATACGTGTGAAAGCCGTCCTTCACCTAGCTTGTTGGGAACACAAAATTTCTTTTCAGTTGCAAATTACACTCCATTCATATTCATGGGGAGGTACTAGCTCCGACTCAATTTTACAGTGAAAACTGCAGGAACATCAAAAAGGCACTAGGAAACAGACTGACAAACCAGAGTAAAAGTTCCTCCTGCAACCCGTTCCCTTTGTGCTAGATGAACGAACGTGTCTCCACATGCTCAGTTCTGAGAGGTAAGTATGTGTGAAAGTCGTACTTCACCTAGCTTGTTGGGAACACAAAGTTTCTTATAAGTTGCAAACTACAATCCATACATATGTATGGGGAGGTAGTAGCTCCAACTCGGTTTTCCAGTGAAAAATGCAGGAAATTCAAACCGGCACTAGGAAATAGGCTGAGATACCAGAATAAAAGTTTCTCCTGCATCATTTTCCCTTGGTGCTAGATGCACGAACGTCTCTCCACATGCTCAGTTCTGAGAGATATGTGTGTGTGAAAGCCGTACTTCACCTAGAATTTTGGGAACACAAAGTTTGTTTTCAGTTGCAAACTCCACTCCATACATATATAGGGGGAGGTACTAGCTCCAACTCGGTTTTACAGTGAAAACTGCACAAAATTCAAACCGGCACTAGGAAATAGACTGAGAAACCAGAGTAAAAGTATCTCCTGCAACCCGTTTTCTTGGTGCTAGGTGAACGAACGTCTCTCCACATGCTGAGTTCTGAGAAATAAGTGTGTGTGAAAGCCGTCCTTCACCTAGCTTGTTGGGAACACAATGCTTATTTTCAGTTTCAAACTCCACTCCATGCATATATAGGGGGAGGTACTAGATCCAACTCGATTTTACAGTGAAAACTGAAGGAACATCAAACCGGCACTAGGAAACAGACTGAGAAACCAGAGTAAAATTTTGCCTTGCAACATGTTCACTTATTGCTAGATGAACGAAAGTCTCTCCACATGCTCAGTTCTGAGAGATAAGTGTGTGTGAAAGCCGTCCTTCACCTAGCTTGTTGGGAACACAAAGATTCTTTTCAGTTGTAAACTCCACTTCATACATATATATGGGTAGGTAGTAGCTCCAACTCGGTTTTCCAGTGAAAACTGCAGGAACTTAAACCGGCTCTAGGAAACAGAATGAGAACCCAGAGTAAAAGTTTCTCCTGCAAAACGTTCCCTTGATTCTAGGTGAACCAACGTCTCTCCACATGCTCAGTGCTGAGAGATAAGTGTGTGTGAAAGCCGTCCTTCACCTAGAATGTTGGGAACACAAAATTTCTTTTCATTTGCAAACTCCACTCCATACATATATATAGGTAGGTACTAGCACCAACTCGGTTTTCCAGTGAACACTGCAGGAACTTCAAACCGGCACTAGGAAACAGACTGAGAATCCAGAGTAAAAGTTTCTCCTGCTACCCGTTACCTTGGTGCTAGGTGAATGAACGTCTCTCCACATGCTCAGTTCTGAGAGAATAGTGCGTGAAAGAAGTCCTTCACCTAGCTTGTTGGGAAAATAAAGTTTCTTTTCAGTTGCAAAATCCAATCCATAAATATATATGGGTGGTACTATCTTCAATACGGTTTTATAGTGAAAACTGCAGGAAATTCAAACCGGCACTAGGATACAGACTGAGAAACCAGAGAAAAAGTTTCTCCTGCAACCCGTTCCCTTGGTGCTAGATGAACGAACGTCTCTCCACATGCTCAGTTCTGAGAGATAAGTGTGTGTGAAAGCCGTCCTTCACCTAGCTTGTTGGGAACACAATGCTTATTTTCAGTTGCAAACACCACTCCATGCATATATAGGGGGAGGTACTAGATCCAATTCGGTTTTCCAGTGAAAACTGCAGGAAATTCAAACCGGCTCTAGGAAACAGACTGAGAAACCAGAGTAAAAGTTTCCCCTGCAACCCGTTACCTTCGTGCTAGTTGAACGAACGTCTCTCCACATGCTCAGTTCTGACAGATATTTGTGTGAAAACCGTCCTTCACCTAGCTTGTTGGGAACACAAAGTTTCTTTTCAGTTGCAAACTCCACTCCATACATATATATGGGGAGGTACTAGCTCCAAATCTGTTTTACAGTGAAAACTGTAGGAATTTGTAACCGGCACTAGGAAACAGACTGAGAAACCAGAGTAAAAGTTTGTCCGGCAAACCTTTCCCTTTGTGCTAGATGAACGAACGTCTCTCCACATGCTCACTTCTGAGAGATAAGTGTGTGTGAAAGCTGTCCTTCACCTAGCTTGTTGGGAACACAAAATTTCTTTTAAGTTGCAAACTCCACTCCATACATATATATGGGGAGGTACTAGCTCCAACTCGGTTTTACTGTGAAAACTGCAGGAACATCAAACCGGCACTAGGAAACAGACTGAGAAACCAGAGTAAAATTTTCCCCTGCAAACCGTTCATTTCGTGCTAGATGAACGAACGTCTCTCCACATGCTCAGTTCTGAGAGATAAGTGTGTGTGAAAGCCGTCCTTCACCTAGCTTGTTGGGAACACAAAGTTTCTTTTCAGTTGCAAACTCCAATTCAGACATATATATGGGGAGGTAGTAGCTCGAACTCGGTTTTCCAGTGAAAACTGCAGGAACTTCAAACCGGCTCTAGGAAACAGAATGAGAACCCAGAGTAAAAGTTTCTCCTGCAACCCGTTCCCTTGGTTCTAGGTGAACGAACATCTCTCCACATGCTCAGTTCTGAGAGATAAGTGTGTGTGAAAGCCGTCCTTCAACTAGAATGTTGGGAACACAATGTTTCTTTTCAGTTGCAAACTCCACTCCATACATTTATATAGGTAGGTACTAGCACCAACTCGGTTTTCCAGTGAAAACTGCAGGAACTTCAAACCGGCACTAGGAAACAGACTGAGATACCAGAGTAAAAGATTCTCCTGCAACCCGTTCCCTTGTTGCTAGGTGAATGAAAGTCTCTTCACCTGCTCAGTTCTGAGAGATATGTGTGTGTGAAAGCCGTAATTCACCTAGCTTGTTGGGAAAATAAAGTATATTTTCACTTGCAAACTCCATCCCATAAATATATATGGGGAGGTACGAGCTCCAAATCGGTTTTACAGGGAAAACTGCAGGAAATTCAAAACGGCACTAGGAAACAGATTGAGAATACAGAGTAAAAGTTTCTCCTGCAACCAGTTCCCTTGGTGCTAGATGAACGAAATTCTCTCCACATGCTCAGTTCTGAGAGACAAGTGTGTCTTACAGCCGCCCTTCACCTAGCTTGTTGGGAACACAATGCTTATTTTCAGTTGCAAAATCCACTCCATGCATATATAGGGGGAGGTACTAGATCAAACTCGGTTTTACATTGAAAACTGCAGGAATTTCAAACCAGCACTAGGAAACAGACTGAGAAACCAGAGTAAAGGTTTCTCCTGCACCCGTTACCTTGGTGCTAGGTGAATGAACGTCTCTCCACATGCCCAGTTCTGAGAGATAAGTGTGTGTGAAAGCCCTCCTTCATCTAGCTTGTTGGGAAAATAAAGATTCTTTTCAGTTGCAAACTCCAATCCATACATATATATGGGGAAGTACTAGATCCAATTCGGTTTTCCAGTGAAAACTGCAGGAATTTCAAACCGGCACTAGGAAAAAGACTGAGAAACAAGAGTAAAAGTTTCTCCTGCAACCCGTTCCCTTTTTCCTAGATGAACGAACGTCTCTCCACATGCTCAGTTCTGAGAGATAATTGTTTGTGAAAGCCGTACATCACCTAGCTTGAAGGGAACACAAAGTTTCTTTTCAGTTGCAAATTCCACTCCATACATATATATGGGGAGGTACAGGCTCCAACTCGGTTTTCCAGTGAAAACTGCAGGAACTTCAAACCGACACTAGGAAACAGACTGAGAAACCAGAGAAAAAGTTTCTCCAGCAAAACGTTCCCTTGGTGCTAGATGAACGAACGCCTCTCCACATGCTCAGTTCTGAGAGATAAGTGTGTGTGAAAGCCGAACTTCACCTAAAATGTTGGGAACACAAAGTTTCTTTTCAGTTGCAAACTCCACTCCTTATATATATGTGGGGAGGTACTAGCTCCAACTCGGTTTTACAGTGAAAACTGCTGGAATTTCAAACCGGCACTAGGAAACAGACTGAGAAACCAGAGTAAAAGTTTCTCCTGCAACCCTTTCCCTTGGTGCTAGATGAACGAACGTCTCTCCACATGCTCAGTTCTGAGAGATAAGTGTGTGTGAAAGCCGTCCTTCACCTAGCTTGATGGGAACACAATTTTTATTTTCAGTTGCAAAATCCATTCCTTGCATATATAGGGGTAGGTTCTAGATCCAACTCGGTTTTACAGTGAAAACTGCAGGAACTTCAAACCGGCACTAGGAAACAGACTGAGAAACCAGAGTAATAGTTTCTCCTGCAACCCGTTCCCTTTGTGCTAGATGAACGAACGTCTCTCCACATGCTCAGTTCTGATTGATACGTGTGTGTGGATGCCGTCCTTCACCTAGCTTGTTGGGAACACAAAATTACTTTTCAGTTGCAAACTAAACTCCATATATATATATGTGGTGGTAGTAGCTCCAACACGGTTTTACAGTGAAAATTTTAGGAAATTCAAAACGGCACTCGGAAACAGGCTGAGATAGCAGAGTAAAATTTTCTCCTGCATTTTTTTCTTGGTGCTAGATGAACGAACGTTTCTCCACATGCTCAGTTCTGAGAGATTTGTGTTTGTGAAAGCCGTCCTTCACCTAGCTTGTTGGGAACAGAAAAGTTTCTTTTCAGTTGCAAACCACAATCCATAAATATATATGGGTAGGTAGTAGCTCCAACTCGGTTTTCCAGTGAAAACTGCAGGAAATTCATCCGGCTCTAGGAATCAGGCTGAGATACCAGAGTAAAAGTTTCTCCTGCATCCTTTTCCCTTGGTTCTAGATGAACGAACGTCTCTCCACATGCTTAGTTCAGAGAGATATGTGTGTGTGAAAGCCGTCCTTCACCTAGAATGTTGGGAACACAAAGATTCTTTTCAGTTGCAAACTCCACTCCATACATATATATGGGGAGGTACTATTTCCAACTATGTTTTACAGTGAAAACTGCACGAAATCCAAAGCGGCACTAGGAAACAGAATGAGAAACCAGAGTAAAAGTTTCTCCTGCAACCCGTTTTTTGGTGCTAGGTGAACGAACGTCTCTCCACATACTCAGTTCTGAGAGATATGTGTGTGTGAAAGCCGTACTTCACCTAGCTTTTTGGGAAAACAAAGTTTCTTTTCAGTTGCAAACTCCAATCCATACATATATATGGGGAGGTACTAGCTCCAACTCGATTTTACAGTGAAAACTGCAGGAATATCAAACCGGCACTAGGAAACAGACTGAGAAACCAGAGTAATAGTTTCTCCTGCAACCCGTTCCCTTTGTGCTAGATGAACGAACGTCTCTCCACATGCTTAGTTCTGATTGATAAGTGTGTGTGAAAGCCGTCCTTCACCTAGCTTGTTGGGAACACAAAATTTCTTTTCAGTTGCAAACTCCACTCCATATATATATATGGGGTGGTAGTAGCTCCAACACGGTTTTACAGTGAAAACTTTAGGAAATTCAAAACGGCACTAGGAAACAGGCTGAGATACCAGAGTAAAATTTTCTCCTGCATTCTTTTCCTTGGTGCTAGATGAACGAATGTCTCTCCACATGCTCAGTTCTGAGAGATATGTGTTTGTGAAAGCCTTCCTTCACCTAGAATGTTGGGAACACAAATTTTCTTTTCAGTTGCAAACTCCACTCTATACATATATATGGGGAGGTACAAGCTCCAACTCGGTTTTACAGTGAAAACTGCAGGAACATCAAACCGGCACTAGGAAACAGACTGAGAAACCAGAGAAAAAGTTTCTCCTGCATCCAGTTCCCTTTGTGCTAGATGAACGAACGTCTCTCCACATGCTCAGTTCTGAGAGATAATTGTGTATGAAAGCCGTCCTTCACCTAGCTTGTTGGGAACACAAAGTTTCTTTTCAGTTGCAAACCACAATCCATAAATATATATGGGTAGGTAGTAGCTCCAACTCGGTTTTCCAGTGAAAACTGCAGGAAATTCAAACCGGCTCTAGGAATCAGGCTGAGATACCACAGTAAAAGTTTCTCCTGCATCCTTTTCCCTTGGTGCTAGATGAACGAACGTCTATCCACATGCTCAGTTCAGAGAGATATGTGTGTGTGAAAGCCGTCCTTCACCTAGAATGTTGGGAACACAAAGATTCTTTTCAGTTGCAAACTCCACTCCATACATATATATGGGGAGGTACTATTTCCAACTATGTATTACAGTGAAAACTGCACGAAATCCAAAGCGGCACTAGGAAACAGAATGAGAAACCAGAGTAAAAGTTTCTCCTGCAACCCGTTTTCTTGGTGCTAGGTGAACGTACGTCTCTCCACATACTAAGTTCTGAGAGATATGTGTGTGTGAAAGCCGTACTTCACCTAGCTTTTTGGGAAAACAAAGTTTCTTTTCAGTTGCAAACTCCAATCCATACATATATATGGGGAGGTACAAGCTCCAACTCGGTTAACAGTGAGAACTGCAGAAAATTCAAACCGCCACTAGTATACAGACTGAGAAACCAGAATAAAATTTTTCCTTCAACCCTTTCCCTTGGTGCTAGATTAACTAACGTCTATCCACATGCTCAGTTCTGAGAGATAAGTGTGTGTGAAAGCCATGCTTCACCTAGCTTGTTGGGAATACAACGTTTCTTTTCAGTTGCAAACTCCACCCCATGCATATATAGGGGGAGGTACTAGATCCTACTTGGTTTTACAGTGAAAACTGCAGGAAATTCAAACCAGCACTAGGAAACAGACTGAGAAACCAGAGTAAAAGTTTCCCCTGCAAACCGTTCCCTTTGTTCTAGTTGAACGAACGTATCTCCACAAGCTTAGTTCTGAGATATAAGTTTGTGTGAAAGCCGTCCTTCACCTAGCTTGTTGGGAACACAAATTTTCTTTTCAGTTGCAAACTAAACTCCATACATATATATGCGGAAGTACTAGCTCCAACTCGGTTTTACAGTGAAAACTGCAAAAACATCAAACCGGCACTAGGGAACAGACTGAGAAACCAGAGTAAAAGTTTCTCCTGCAACCCGTTCCTTTGGTGCGTGTTGAACGAACGTCTCTCCACATGCTCAGTTCTGAGGGATATACGTGTGAAAGCCGTCCTTCACCTAGCTTGTTGGGAACACAAAGTTTCTTTTCAGTTGCAAACACCACTCCATTCATATTCATGGGGAGGTACTAACTCCAAATCTGTTTTCAAGTGAAAACTGCAGATACATCAAACCGGCACTAGGAAACAGACTGAGAACCCAGAGTAAAAGTTTCTCATGCAACCCGTTACCTTGGTGCTAGATGAACGAACGTATCTCCACAAGCTTTGTTCTGAGATATAAGTGTGTGTGAAAGCCGTCCTTCAACAAGCTTGTTGGGAACACAAGTTTTCTTTTCAGTTGCAAACTACACTCCATACATATATATGGGGAGGTACTAGCTCCGACTCGATTTTACAGTGAAAACTGCAGGAACATCAAAAAGGCACTAGGAAACAGACTGACAAACCAGAGTAAAAGTTCCTCCTGCAACCCGTTCCCTTTGTGCTAGATGAACGAACGTGTCTCCACATGCTCAGTTCTGAGAGGTAAGTATGTGTGAAAGTCGTAATTCACCTAGCTTGTTGGGAACACAAAGTTTCTTATAAGTTGCAAACTACAATCCATACATATGTATGGGGAGGTAGTAGCTCCAACTCGGTTTTCCAGTGAAAACTGCAGGAAATTCAAACCGGCACTAGGAAATAGGCTGAGATACCAGAGTAAAAGTTTCTCCTGCATCATTTTCCCTTGGTGCTAGATGCACGAACGTCTCTCCACATGCTCAGTTCTGAGAGATATGTGTGTGTGAAAGCCGTACTTCACCTAGAATTTTGGGAACACAAAGTTTGTTTTCAGTTGCAAACTCCACTCCATACATATATAGGGGGAGGTACTAGCTCCAAATCGGTTTTACAGTGAAAACTGCACAAAATTCAAAGCGGCACTAGGAAATAGACTGAGAAACCAGAGTAAAAGTATCTCCTGCAACCCGTTTTCTTGGTGCTAGGTGAACGAACGTCTCTCCACATGCTCAGTTCTGAGAAATAAGTGTGTGTGAAAGCCGTCCTTCACCTAGCTTGTTGGGAACACAAAGATTCTTTTCAGTTGTAAACTCCACTTCATACATATATATGGGTAGGTAGTAGCTCCAACTCGGTTTTCCAGTGAAAACTGCAGGAACTTAAACCGGCTCTAGAAAACAGAATGAGAACCCAGAGTAAAAGTTTCTCCTGCAAAACGTTCCCTTGATTCTAGGTGAACCAACGTCTCTCCACATGCTCAGTGCTGAGAGATAAGTGTGTGTGAAAGCCGTCCTTCACCTAGAATGTTGGGAACACAAAGTTTCTTTTCATTTGCAAACTCCACTCCATACATATATATAGGTAGGTACTAGCACCAACTCGGTTTTCCAGTGAAAACTGCAGGAACTTCAAACCGGCACTAGGAAACAGACTGAGAATCCAGAGTAAAAGTTTCTCCTGCTACCCGTTACCTTGGTGCTAGGTGAATGAACGTCTCTCCACATGCTCAGTTCTGAGAGAATAGTGCGTGAAAGAAGTCCTTCACCTAGCTTGTTGGGAAAATAACGTTTCTTTTCAGTTGCAAAATCCAATCCATAAATATATATGGGTGGTACTATCTCCAATACGGTTTTACAGTGAAAACTGCAGGAAATTCAAACCGGCACTAGGATACAGACTGAGAAACCAGAGTAAAAGTTTCCCCTGCAACCCGTTCCCTTGGTGCTAGATGAACGAACGTCTCTCCACATGCTCAGTTCTGAGAGATAAGTGTGTGTGAAAGCCGTCCTTCACCTAGCTTGTTGGGAACACAATGCTTATTTTCAGTTGCAAACACCACTCCATGCATATATAGGGGGAGGTACTAGATCCAATTCGGTTTTCCAGTGAAAACTGCAGGAAATTCAAACCGGCACTAGGAAACAGACTGAGAAACCAGAGTAAAAGTTTCCCCTGCAACCCGTTACCTTCGTGCTAGTTGAACGAACGTCTCTCCACATGCTCAGTTCTGACAGATATTTGTGTGAAAACCGTCCTTCACATAGCTTGTTGGGAACACAAAGTTTCTTTTCAGTTGCAAACTCCACTCCATACATATATATGGGGAGGTACTAGCTCCAAATCTGTTTTACAGTGAAAACTGTAGGAATTTGTAACCGGCACTAGGAAACAGACTGAGAAACCAGAGTAAAAGTTTGTCCGGCAAACCTTTCCCTTTGTGCTAGATGAACGAACGTCTCTCCACATGCTCACTTCTGAGAGATAAGTGTGTGTGAAAGCTGTCCTTCACCTAGCTTGTTGGGAACACAAAATTTCTTTTAAGTTGCAAACTCCACTCCATACATATATATGGGGAGGTACTAGCTCCAACTCGGTTTTACTGTGAAAACTGCAGGAACATCAAACCGGCACTAGGAAACAGACTGAGAAACCAGAGTAAAATTTTCCCCTGCAAACCGTTCATTTCGTGCTAGATGAACGAACGTCTCTCCACATGCTCAGTTCTGAGAGATAAGTGTGTGTGAAAGCCGTCCTTCACCTAGCTTGTTGGGAACACAAAGTTTCTTTTCAGTTGCAAACTCCATTTCAGACATATATATGGGGAGGTAGTAGCTCGAACTCGGTTTTCCAGTGAAAACTGCAGGAACTTCAAACCGGCTCTAGGAAACAGAATGAGAACCCAGAGTAAAAGTTTCTCCTGCAACCCGTTCCCTTGGTTCTAGGTGAACGAACATCTCTCCACATGCTCAGTTCTGAGAGATAAGTGTGTGTGAAAGCCGTCCTTCAACTAGAATGTTGGGAACACAACGTTTCTTTTCAGTTGCAAACTCCACTCCATACATTTATATAGGTAGGTACTAGCACCAACTCGGTTTTCCAGTGAAAACTGCAGGAACTTCAAACCGGCACTAGGAAACAGACTGAGAAACCAGAGTAAAAGATTCTCCTGCAACCCGTTCCCTTGTTGCTAGGTGAATGAAAGTCTCTCCACATGCTCAGTTCTGAGAGATATGTGTGTGTGAAAGCCGTAATTCACCTAGCTTGTTGGGAAAATAAAGTATATTTTCAGTTGCAAACTCCATCCCATAAATATATATGGGGAGGTACGAGCTCCAAATCGGTTTTACAGGGAAAACTGCAGGAAATTCAAAACGGCACTAGGAAAAAGTTTGAGAATACAGAGTAAAAGTTTCTCCTGCAACCAGTTCCCTTGGTGCTAGATGAACGAAATTCTCTCCACATGCTCAGTTCTGAGAGACAATTGTGTCTTACAGCCGCCCTTCACCTAGCTTGTTGGGAACACAATGCTTATTTTCAGTTGCAAAATCCACTCCATGCATATATAGGGGGAGGTACTAGATCAAACTCGGTTTTACATTGAAAACTGCAGGAATTTCAAACCAGCACTAGGAAACAGACTGAGAAACCAGAGTAAAGGTTTCTCCTGCACCCGTTACCTTGGTGCTAGGTGAATGAACGTCTCTCCACATGCCCAGGTCTGAGAGATAAGTGTGTGTGAAAGCCCTCCTTCATCTAGCTTGTTGGGAAAATAAAGATTCTTTTCAGTTGCAAACTCCAATCCATACATATATATGGGGAAGTACTAGCTCCAACTCGGTTTTACAGTGAAAACTGCAGGAAATTCAAACCGGCACTAGGAAAAAGACTGAGAAACAAGAGTAAAAGTTTCTCCTGCAACCCGTTCCCTTTTTCCTAGATGAACGAACGTCTCTCCACATGCTCAGTTCTGAGAGATAATTGTTTGTGAAAGCTGTACATCACCTAGCTTGTAGGGAACACAAAGTTTCTTTTCAGTTGCAAATTCCACTCCATACATATATATGGGGAGGTACAGGCTCCAACTCGGTTTTCCAGTGAAAACTGCAGGAACTTCAAACCGACACTAGGAAACAGACTGAGAAACCAGAGAAAAAGTTTCTCCAGCAAAACGTTCCCTTGGTCCTAGATGAACGAACGCCTCTCCACATGCTCAGTTCTGAGAGATAAGTGTGTGTGAAAGCCGAACTTCACCTAAAATGTTGGGAACACAAAGTTTCTTTTCAGTTGCAAACTCCACTCCTTATATATATTTGGGGAGGTACTAGCTCCAACTCGGTTTTACAGTGAAAACTGCTGGAATTTCAAACCGGCACTAGGAAACAGTCTGAGAAACCAGAGTAAAAGTTTCTCCTGCAACCCGTTCCCTTGGTGCTAGATGAACGAACGTCTCTCCACATGCTCAGTTCTGAGAGATAAGTGTGTGTGAAAGCCGTCCTTCACCTAGCTTGATGGGAACACAAAGTTTCTTATAAGTTGCAAACTACAATCCATACATATGTATGGGGAGGTAGTAGCTCCAACTCGGTTTTCCAGTGAAAACTGCAGGAAATTCAAACCGGCACTAGGAAATAGGCTGAGATACCAGAGTAAAAGTTTCTCCTGCATCATTTTCCCTTGGTGCTAGATGCACGAACGTCTCTCCACATGCTCAGTTCTGAGAGATATGTGTGTGTGAAAGCCGTACTTCACCTAGAATTTTGGGAACACAAAGTTTGTTTTCAGTTGCAAACTCCACTCCATACATATATAGGGGGAGGTACTAGCTCCAAATCGGTTTTACAGTGAAAACTGCACAAAATTCAAAGCGGCACTAGGAAATAGACTGAGAAACCAGAGTAAAAGTATCTCCTGCAACCCGTTTTCTTGGTGCTAGGTGAACGAACGTCTCTCCACATGCTCAGTTCTGAGAAATAAGTGTGTGTGAAAGCCGTCCTTCACCTAGCTTGTTGGGAACACAAAGATTCTTTTCAGTTGTAAACTCCACTTCATACATATATATGGGTAGGTAGTAGCTCCAACTCGGTTTTCCAGTGAAAACTGCAGGAACTTAAACCGGCTCTAGAAAACAGAATGAGAACCCAGAGTAAAAGTTTCTCCTGCAAAACGTTCCCTTGATTCTAGGTGAACCAACGTCTCTCCACATGCTCAGTGCTGAGAGATAAGTGTGTGTGAAAGCCGTCCTTCACCTAGAATGTTGGGAACACAAAGTTTCTTTTCATTTGCAAACTCCACTCCATACATATATATAGGTAGGTACTAGCACCAACTCGGTTTTCCAGTGAAAACTGCAGGAACTTCAAACCGGCACTAGGAAACAGACTGAGAATCCAGAGTAAAAGTTTCTCCTGCTACCCGTTACCTTGGTGCTAGGTGAATGAACGTCTCTCCACATGCTCAGTTCTGAGAGAATAGTGCGTGAAAGAAGTCCTTCACCTAGCTTGTTGGGAAAATAACGTTTCTTTTCAGTTGCAAAATCCAATCCATAAATATATATGGGTGGTACTATCTCCAATACGGTTTTACAGTGAAAACTGCAGGAAATTCAAACCGGCACTAGGATACAGACTGAGAAACCAGAGTAAAAGTTTCCCCTGCAACCCGTTCCCTTGGTGCTAGATGAACGAACGTCTCTCCACATGCTCAGTTCTGAGAGATAAGTGTGTGTGAAAGCCGTCCTTCACCTAGCTTGTTGGGAACACAATGCTTATTTTCAGTTGCAAACACCACTCCATGCATATATAGGGGGAGGTACTAGATCCAATTCGGTTTTCCAGTGAAAACTGCAGGAAATTCAAACCGGCACTAGGAAACAGACTGAGAAACCAGAGTAAAAGTTTCCCCTGCAACCCGTTACCTTCGTGCTAGTTGAACGAACGTCTCTCCACATGCTCAGTTCTGACAGATATTTGTGTGAAAACCGTCCTTCACCTAGCTTGTTGGGAACACAAAGTTTCTTTTCAGTTGCAAACTCCACTCCATACATATATATGGGGAGGTACTAGCTCCAAATCTGTTTTACAGTGAAAACTGTAGGAATTTGTAACCGGCACTAGGAAACAGACTGAGAAACCAGAGTAAAAGTTTGTCCGGCAAACCTTTCCCTTTGTGCTAGATGAACGAACGTCTCTCCACATGCTCACTTCTGAGAGATAAGTGTGTGTGAAAGCTGTCCTTCACCTAGCTTGTTGGGAACACAAAATTTCTTTTAAGTTGCAAACTCCACTCCATACATATATATGGGGAGGTACTAGCTCCAACTCGGTTTTACTGTGAAAACTGCAGGAATATCAAACCGGCACTAGGAAACAGACTGAGAAACCAGAGTAAAATTTTCCCCTGCAAACCGTTCATTTCGTGCTAGATGAACGAACGTCTCTCCACATGCTCAGTTCTGAGAGATAAGTGTGTGTGAAAGCCGTCCTTCACCTAGCTTGTTGGGAACACAAAGTTTCTTTTCAGTTGCAAACTCCATTTCAGACATATATATGGGGAGGTAGTAGCTCGAACTCGGTTTTCCAGTGAAAACTGCAGGAACTTCAAACCGGCTCTAGGAAACAGAATGAGAACCCAGAGTAAAAGTTTCTCCTGCAACCCGTTCCCTTGGTTCTAGGTGAACGAACATCTCTCCACATGCTCAGTTCTGAGAGATAAGTGTGTGTGAAAGCCGTCCTTCAACTAGAATGTTGGGAACACAACGTTTCTTTTCAGTTGCAAACTCCACTCCATACATTTATATAGGTAGGTACTAGCACCAACTCGGTTTTCCAGTGAAAACTGCAGGAACTTCAAACCGGCACTAGGAAACAGACTGAGAAACCAGAGTAAAAGATTCTCCTGCAACCCGTTCCCTTGTTGCTAGGTGAATGAAAGTCTCTCCACATGCTCAGTTCTGAGAGATATGTGTGTGTGAAAGCCGTAATTCACCTAGCTTGTTGGGAAAATAAAGTATATTTTCAGTTGCAAACTCCATCCCATAAATATATATGGGGAGGTACGAGCTCCAAATCGGTTTTACAGGGAAAACTGCAGGAAATTCAAAACGGCACTAGGAAAAAGTTTGAGAATACAGAGTAAAAGTTTCTCCTGCAACCAGTTCCCTTGGTGCTAGATGAACGAAATTCTCTCCACATGCTCAGTTCTGAGAGACAATTGTGTCTTACAGCCGCCCTTCACCTAGCTTGTTGGGAACACAATGCTTATTTTCAGTTGCAAAATCCACTCCATGCATATATAGGGGGAGGTACTAGATCAAACTCGGTTTTACATTGAAAACTGCAGGAATTTCAAACCAGCACTAGGAAACAGACTGAGAAACCAGAGTAAAGGTTTCTCCTGCACCCGTTACCTTGGTGCTAGGTGAATGAACGTCTCTCCACATGCCCAGGTCTGAGAGATAAGTGTGTGTGAAAGCCCTCCTTCATCTAGCTTGTTGGGAAAATAAAGATTCTTTTCAGTTGCAAACTCCAATCCATACATATATATGGGGAAGTACTAGCTCCAACTCGGTTTTACAGTGAAAACTGCAGGAAATTCAAACCGGCACTAGGAAAAAGACTGAGAAACAAGAGTAAAAGTTTCTCCTGCAACCCGTTCCCTTTTTCCTAGATGAACGAACGTCTCTCCACATGCTCAGTTCTGAGAGATAATTGTTTGTGAAAGCTGTACATCACCTAGCTTGTAGGGAACACAAAGTTTCTTTTCAGTTGCAAATTCCACTCCATACATATATATGGGGAGGTACAGGCTCCAACTCGGTTTTCCAGTGAAAACTGCAGGAACTTCAAACCGACACTAGGAAACAGACTGAGAAACCAGAGAAAAAGTTTCTCCAGCAAAACGTTCCCTTGGTCCTAGATGAACGAACGCCTCTCCACATGCTCAGTTCTGAGAGATAAGTGTGTGTGAAAGCCGAACTTCACCTAAAATGTTGGGAACACAAAGTTTCTTTTCAGTTGCAAACTCCACTCCTTATATATATTTGGGGAGGTACTAGCTCCAACTCGGTTTTACAGTGAAAACTGCTGGAATTTCAAACCGGCACTAGGAAACAGTCTGAGAAACCAGAGTAAAAGTTTCTCCTGCAACCCGTTCCCTTGGTGCTAGATGAACGAACGTCTCTCCACATGCTCAGTTCTGAGAGATAAGTGTGTGTGAAAGCCGTCCTTCACCTAGCTTGATGGGAACACAATTTTTATTTTCATTTGCAAAATCCATTCCTTGCATATATAGGGGTAGGTTCTAGATCCAACTCGGTTTACAGTGAAAACTGCAGGAACTTCAAACCGGCACTAGGAAACAGATTGAGAAACCAGAGTAAAACTTTCCCATGCAAACCGTTCCCTTGTTGCTAGATGAACGAACTTCTTTCCACATGCTCAGTTCTGAGAGATAAGTGTTTGTGAAGCCGTCTTTCAATTAGCTTGTTGGGAACACAATGCTTATTTTGAGTTGCATACTCCACTCCATGCATACATAGGGGGAGGTACTAGATCCAACTCGGGTTTACAGAGAAAAATTCAGAAAATTCAAACCGGCACTAGAAAACAGACTGAGAAACCAGAGTAAAAGTTTCTCCTGCATTCCATTCCCTTGGTTGTAGATGAACGAACGTCTCTCCACATGCTCAGTTCTGAGAGATAAGTGTGTGTGAATGCCGTACTTCACCAAGCTTGTTGGGAACACAAACATTCTTTTCAGTTGCAAACTCCACTCCATACATATATATGGGTAGGTACTAGCTCCAACTCGATTTTACAGTGAAAACTGCAGGAACATCAAACCGGCACTAGGAAACAGACTGAGAAACCAGAGTAATAGTTTCTCCTGCAACCCGTTCCCTTTGTGCTAGATGAACGAACGTCTCTCCACATGCTCAGTTCTGATTGATACGTGTGTGTGGATGCCGTCCTTCACCTAGCTTGTTGGGAACACAAAATTTCTTTTCAGTTGCAAACTAAACTCCATATATATATATGTGGTGGTACTAGCTCCAACACGGTTTTACAGTGAAAATTTTAGGAAATTCAAAACGGCACTCGGAAACAGGCTGAGATAGCAGAGTAAAATTTTCTCCTGCATTTTTTTCTTGGTGCTAGATGAACGAACGTCTCTCCACATGCTCAGTTCTGAGAGATTTGTGTTTGTGAAAGCCGTCCTTCACCTAGCTTGTTGGGAACACAAAGTTTCTTTTCAGTTGCAAACCCCAATCCATAAATATATATGGGTAGGTAGTAGCTCCAACTCGGTTTTCCAGTGAAAACTGCAGGAAATTCATCCGGCTCTAGGAATCAGGCTGAGATACCAGAGTAAAAGTTTCTCCTGCATCCTTTTCCCTTGGTGCTAGATGAACGAACGTCTCTCCACATGCTCAGTTCAGAGAGATATGTGTGTGTGAAAGCCGTCCTTCACCTAGAATGTTGGGAACACAAAGATTCTTTTCAGTT
The DNA here is from genome assembly GCF_048773025.1 of Camelus bactrianus. Classification (NCBI taxonomy): domain Eukaryota; kingdom Metazoa; phylum Chordata; class Mammalia; order Artiodactyla; family Camelidae; genus Camelus; species Camelus bactrianus. The sequence goes on from NC_133546.1 coordinate 92,840,020, forward strand.
GCAAACTCCACTCCATACATATATATGGGGAGGTACTATTTCCAACTATGTTTTACAGTGAAAACTGCACGAAATCCAAAGCGGCACTAGGAAACAGAATGAGAAACCAGAGTAAAAGTTTCTCCTGCAACCCGTTTTTTGATGCTAGGTGAACGAACGTCTCTCCACATACTCAGTTCTGAGAGATATGTGTGTGTGAAAGCCGTACTTCACCTAGCTTTTTGGGAAAACAAAGTTTCTTTTCAGTTGGAAACTCCAATCCATACATATATATGGGGAGGTACAAGCTCCAACTCGGTTAACAGTGAGAACTGCAGAAAATTCAAACCGCCACTAGTATACAGACTGAGAAACCAGAGTAAAATTTTTCCTTCAACCCGTTCCCTTGGTGCTAGATTAACTAACGTCTATCCACATGCTCAGTTCTGAGAGATAAGTGTGTGTGAATGCCGTGCTTCACCTAGCTTGTTGGGAATACAAGGTTTCTTTTCAGTTGCAAACTCCACCCCATGCATATATAGGGGGAGGTACTAGATCCTACTCGGTTTTACAGTGAAAACTGCAGGAAATTCAAACCGGAACTAGGAAACAGACTGAGAATCCAGAGTAAAATTTCTCCTGCAACCCTTTCCTTTGTTGCTAGTTGAACGAACGTCTCTCCACATGCTCAGTTCTGAGAGATATATGTGTGAAAACCGTCCTTCAACTAGAATGTGGGGAACACAAAGTTTCTTTTCAGTTGCAAACACCACTCCATACATATATATGCGGAGGTACTAGCACCAACTCGGTTTTACAGTGAAAACTGCAGGAACTTCAAACCGGCACTAGGAAACAGACTGAGAAAACAGAGTAAAAGTTTCTCCTGCAAACCGTTACCTTGGTGCTAGGTGAATGAACGTCTCTCCACATGCTCAATTCTGAGAGATATTTGTGTGTGAAAGCCGTCCTTCACATAGCTTGTTGGGAACACAATGCTTATTTTCAGTTGCATCTCCACTCCATGCATATATAGGGGGAGGTACTAGAACCAAATCGATTTTACAGTGAAAGCTGCAGGAAATTCAAACCGTCACTAGGAACCAGGCTGAGAAACCAGAGTAAAAGTTACTCCTGCAACCCACTCCCTTTGTGCTAGATGAACGAATGTCTCTCCACAAGCTTAGTTGTGAGAGATAAGTGTGTGTGAAAGCCGAACTTCACCTGGCTTGTTGGGAACACAAATTTTCTTGTCAGTTGCAAACTCCACTCCATATATATATATGGGGAGGTACTAGCTGCAACTCGGTTTTACAGTGAAAACTGCAGGAACTTCAAACCGGCACTAGGAAACAGACTGAGAAACCAGAGTAATATTTCCCCTGCAACCCGTTCCCTTGGTGACAGATGAACGAACGTCTCTCCACAAGCTTATTTCTGAGTGATAAGTTTGTGTGAAAGTCGTCCTTCACCTAGCTTGTTGGGAACACAAAGTTTCTATTCAGTTGCAACCTCCACTCCTTACATATATATGGGTAGGTACTAGCTCCAAATCGGTTTTACACTGAAAACTGCAGGAACATCAAACCGGAACTAGGAAACAGAGTGAGAAACCAGAGTAAAAGATTCTCCTGCAACCCGTTCCCTTGTTGCTAGGTGAATGAAAGTCTCTTCACATGCTCAGTTCTGAGAGATATGTGTGTGTGAAAGCCGTAATTCACCTAGCTTGTTGGGAAAATAAAGTATATTTTCAGTTGCAAACTCCATCCCATAAATATATATGGGGAGGTACGTGCTCCAAATCGGTTTTACAGGGAAAACTGCAGGAAATTCAAAACGGCACTAGGAAACAGATTGAGAATACAGAGTAAAAGTTTCTCCTGCAACCAGTTCCCTTGGTGCTAGATGAACGAAATTCTCTCCACATGCTCAGTTCTGAGAGACAAGTGTGTCTTACAGCCGCCCTTCACCTAGCTTGTTGGGAACACAATGCTTATTTTCAGTTGCAAAATCCACTCCATGCATATATAGGGGGAGGTACTAGATCAAACTCGGTTTTACATTGAAAACTGCAGGAATTTCAAACCAGCAATAGGAAACAGACTGAGAAACCAGAGTAAAGGTTTCTCCTGCACCCGTTACCTTGGTGCTAGGTGAATGAACGTCTCTCCACATGCCCAGTTCTGAGAGATAAGTGTGTGTGAAAGCCCTCCTTCATCTAGCTTGTTGGGAAAATAAAGATTCTTTTCAGTTGCAAAATCCAATCCATACATATATATGGGGAAGTACTAGCTCCAACTCGGTTTTACAGTGAAAACTGCAGGAAATTCAAAACGGCACTAGGAAAAAGACTGAGAAACAAGAGTAAAAGTTTCTCCTGCAACCCGTTCCCTTTTTCCTAGATGAACGAACGTCTCTCCACATGCTCAGTTCTGAGAGATAATTGTTTGTGAAAGCCGTACATCACCTAGCTTGTAGGGAACACAAAGTTTCTTTTCAGTTGCAAATTCCACTCCATACATATATATGGGGAGGTACAGGCTCCAACTCGGTTTTCCAGTGAAAACTGCAGGAACTTCAAACCGACACTAGGAAACAGACTGAGAAACCAGAGAAAAAGTTTCTCCAGCAAAACTTTCCCTTGGTGCTAGATGAACGAACGCCTCTCCACATGCTCATTTCTGAGAGATAAGTGTGTGTGAAAGCCGAACTTCACCTAAAATGTTGGGAACACAAAGTTTCTTTTCAGTTGCAAACTCCACTCCTTATATATATTTGGGGAGGTACTAGCTCCAACTCGGTTTTACAGTGAAAACTGCTGGAATTTCAAACCGGCACTAGGAAACAGACTGAGAAACCAGAGTAAAAGTTTCTCCTGCAACCCGTTCCCTTGGTGCTAGATGAACGAACGTCTCTCCACATGCTCAGTTCTGAGAGATAAGTGTGTGTGAAAGCCGTCCTTCACCTAGCTTGATGGGAACACAATTTTTATTTTCAGTTGCAAAATCCATTCCTTGCATATATAGGGGTAGGTTCTAGATCCAACTCGGTTTTACAGTGAAAACTGCAGGAACTTCAAACCGGCACTAGGAAACAGATTGAGAAACCAGAGTAAAACTTTCCCATGCAACCCGTTCCCTTGTTGCTAGATGAACGAACTTCTTTCCACATGCTCAGTTCTGAGAGATAAGTGTTTGTGAAGCCGTCTTTCAATTAGCTTGTTGGGAACACAATGCTTATTTTGAGTTGCATACTCCACTCCATGCATATATAGGGGGAGGTACTAGATCCAACTCGGTTTTACAGAGAAAAATTCAGAAAATTCAAACCGGCACTAGAAAACAGACTGAGAAACCAGAGTAAAAGTTTCTCCTGCATCCTTTTCCCTTGGTGCTAGATGAACGAACGTCTCTCCACATGCTCAGTTCAGAGAGATATGTGTGTGTGAAGCCGTCCTTCACCTAGAATGTTGGGAACACAAAGATTCTTTTCAGTTGCAAACTCCACTCTATACATATATATGGGGAGGTACTATTTCCAACTATGTTTTACAGTGAAAACTGCACGAAATCCAAAGCGGCACTAGGAAACAGAATGAGAAACCAGAGTAAAAGTTTCTCCTGCAACCCGTTTTTTGGTGCTAGGTGAACGAACGTCTCTCCACATACTCAGTTCTGAGAGATATGTGTGTGTGAAAGCCGTACTTCACCTAGCTTTTTGGGAAAACAAAGTTTCTTTTCAGTTGGAAACTCCAAATCATACATATATATGGGGAGGTACAAGCTCCAACTCGGTTAACAGTGAGAACTGCAGAAAATTCAAACCGCCACTAGTATACAGACGGAGAAACCAGAGTAAAATTTTTCCTTCAACCCGTTCCCTTGGTGCTAGATTAACTAACGTCTATCCACATGCTCAGTTCTCAGAGATAAGTGTGTGTGAATGCCGTGCTTCACCTAGCTTGTTGGGAATACAAAGTTTCTTTTCAGTTGCAAACTCCACCCCATGCATTTATAGGGGGAGGTACTAGATCCTACTCGGTTTTACAGTGAAAACTGCAGGAAATTCAAACCGGAACTAGGAAACAGACTGAGAATCCAGAGTAAAAGTTTCTCCTGCAACCCTTTCCTTTGTTGCTAGTTGAACGAACGTCTCTCCACATGCTCAGTTCTGAGAGATATATGTGTGAAAACCGTTCTTCACCTAGAATGTGGGGAACACAAAGTTTCTTTTCAGTTGCAAACTCCACTCCATACATATATATGCGAAGGTACTAGCACCAACTCGGTTTTACAGTGAAAACTGCAGGAACTTCAAACCGGCACTAGGAAACAGACTGAGAAAACAGAGTAAAAGTTTCTCCTGCAAACCGTTACCTTGGTGCTAGGTGAATGAACGTCTCTCCACATGCTCAATTCTGAGAGATAATTGTGTGTGAAAGCCGTCCTTCACATAGCTTGTTGGGAACACAATGCTTATTTTCAGTTGCATCTCCACTCCATGCATATATAGGGGGAGGTACTAGAACCAAATCGATTTTACACTGAAAGCTGCAGGAAATTCAAACCGTCACTAGGAAACAGACTGAGAAACCAGAGTAAAAGTTTCTCCTGCAACCCGTTCCGTTGGTGCTAGTTGAATGAACGTCTCTACACATGCTCAGTTCTGAGAGATATATGTGTGAAAACCGTACTACAATTAGCTTGTTGGGAACACAAATTTTCTTTTCAGTTGCAAACTCCACTCCATAAATATATATGGGTAGGTACTAGCTCCAACTCGGTTTTACAGTGAAAACTGCAGGAACTTCAAACCAGCACTAGGAACCAGGCTGAGAAACCAGAGTAAAAGTTACTCCTGCAACCCACTCCCTTTGTGCTAGATGAACGAATGTCTCTCCACAAGCTTAGTTGTGAGAGATAAGTGTGTGTGAAAGCCGTCCTTCACCTGGCTTGTTGGGAACACAAATTTTCTTGTCAGTTGCAAACTCCTCTCCATATATATATATGGGGAGGTACTAGCTGCAACTCGGTTTTACAGTGAAAACTGCAGGAACTTCAAACCGGCACTAGGAAACAGACTGAGAAACCAGAGTAATATTTCCCCTGCAACCCGTTCCCTTGGTGACAGATGAACGAACGTCTCTCCACAAGCTTATTTCTGAGTGGTAAGTTTGTGTGAAAGTCGTCCTTCACCTAGCTTGTTGGGAACACAAAGTTTCTATTCAGTTGCAACCTCCACTCCTTACATATATATGGGTAGGTACTAGCTCCAAATCGGTTTTACACTGAAAACTGCAGGAACATCAAACCGGAACTAGGAAACAGACTGAGAAACCAGAGTAAATGTTCCCCCTGCAACCCTCTCCCTTTTTGTTAGATGAACGAACGCCTCTCCACATGTTCAGTTCTGAGAGATAAGTGTGTGTGAAAGCCGTCATTCACCTAGCTTGTTGGGAACACAATGCTTATTTTCAGTTGCATAATCCAAACCATGCATATATAGGGGGAGGTACTAGATCCAACTCGGTTTTACAGTGAAAACTTCAGAAAATTCAAACCGGCACTAGAAAACAGACTGATAAACCAGAGTAAAAGTTTCTCCTCAAACCTTTCCCTTGGTTCTAGTTGAACGAAATTATCTCCACAAGTTTAGTTCTGAGGTATAAGTTTGTGTGAAAGCCGTCCTTCACCTAACTTGTTGGGAACACAAATTTTCTTTTCAGTTGCCAACTAATCTCCATACATATATATGCGGAAGTACTAGCTCCAACTCGGTTTTACAGTGAAAACTGCAAGAACATCAAACCGGCACTAGGAAACAGACTGAGAAACCAGAGTAAAAGTTTCTCCTGCAACCCGTTCCTTTGGTGCTAGTTGAACGAACGTCTCTCCACATGCTCAGTTCTGAGGGATATATGTGTGAATGCCGTCCTTCACCTAACTTGTTGGGAACAAAAAATTTCTTTTCAGTTGCAAACCCCACTCCATTCATATTTATGGGGAGGTACTAGCTCCAAATCTGTTTTCAAGTGAAAACTGCAGAAACATCAAACCGGCACTAGGAAACACACTGAGAAACCAGAGTAAAAGTTTCTCCTGCAATCCGTTACCTTGGTGCTAGATGAACGAACGTTTCTCCACAAGCTTTGTTCTGAGATATAAGTGTGTGTGAAAGCCGTCCTTCAACAAGCTTTTTGGGAACACAAGTTTTCTTTTCAGTTGCAAACTACACTCCATACATATATATTGGGAGGTACTAGCTCCGACTCGATTTTACAGTGAAAACTGCAGGAACATCAAAACGGCACTAGGAAACAGACTGAGAAACCAGAGTAAAAGTTCCTCCTGCAACACGTTCCCTTTGTACTAGATGAACGAACGTCTCTCCACATGCTCAGTTCTGAGGGATAAGTGTGTGTGAAAGTCGTACTTCAACTAGCTTGTTGGGAACACAAAGTTTCTTTTCAGTTGCTAACTACAATCCATACATATGTATGGGGAGGTAGTAGCTCCAACTCGGTTTTCCAGTGAAAACTGCAGGAACTTCTAACCGGCACTAGGAAATAGGCTGAGATACCAGAGTAAAAGTTTCTCCTGCATCCTTTTCCCTTGGTGCTAGATGCACGAACGTCTCTCCACATGCTCAGTTCTGAGAGATATGTGTGTGTGAAAGCCGTCCTTCGCCTAGAATGTTGGGAACACAAAGTTTGTTTTCAGTTGCAAACTCCACTCCATACATATATAGGGGGAGGTACTAGCTCCAACTCGGTTTTACAGTGAAAACTGCACAAAATTCTAACCGTCACTAGGAAACAGACTGAGAAACCAGAGTAAAAGTTTCTCCTGCCATACGTTCCCTTGGTGCTAGGTGAACGAACTTCTCTCCACATGATCAGTACTGAGAGATATATGTGTGAAAACCGTTCTTCAGCTAGCTTGTTGGGAACACAAATTTTCTTTTCAGTTGTAAACTCCACTCCATTCATATATATGGGGAAGTACTAGCTCCAAATCGGTTTTACAGTGAAAACTGCAGGAACTTCAAACCGTCACTAGTAAACAGACTGAGTAACCAGAGTAAAAGTTTCTCCTGCAACCCGTTCCCTTTGTGCTAGATGAACGAACTTCTCTCCACATGCACAATTCTGAGAAATGGGTGTGTGTGAAAGCTGTCCTTCACCTAGCTTGTTGGGAACACATAATTTCTTGTAAGTTGCAAACTCCACTCCATACATATACATGGGGAGGTACTAGCTCCTACTCGGTTTTACAGTGAAAACTGCAGGAACATCAAACCGGCACTATGAAACAGACTGAGAAACCAGAGTAAATGTTTGTCCTGCAACCCGTTCACTTCGTGCTAGATGAACGAACATCTCTCCACATGCTCAGTTCTGAGAGATATGTTTGTGTGAAAGCCGTCCTTCACCTAGAATGTTGGGAAAACAAAGTTTCTTTTCAGTTGTATACTCCAATTCATACATATATATTGGTAGGTACTAGCACCAACTCGGTTTTCCAGTGAAAACTGCAGGAACTTCAAACCGGCACTAGGAAACAGACTGAGAAACCAGAGTAAAAATTTCCCCTGCAACCCGTTCCCTTGTTGCTAGGTGAATGAAAGTCTCTCCACATGCTCAGTTCTGAGAGATAAGTGTGTGTGAAAGCCGTCCTTCACCTAGCTTGTTGGGAAAATAAAGTATCTTTTCAGATGCAAATTCCACTCCATAAATATATATGGGGAGGTACTAGCTCCAACTCGGTTTTACAGTGAAAACTGCAGGAAATTCAAAACGGCACTAGGAAACAGACTGAGAAACCAGAATTAATGTTTCCGTGCAACCCGTTCCCTTGGTGCTATATGAACGAACGTCTCCCCAAATGCTCAGTTCTGAAAGATAAGTGTGTGTGAAAGCCATCCTTCACCTAGCTTGTTGGGAACACAATGCTCATTTTAATTTGCAAACCCCACTCCATGCATATATAGGGGGAGGTACTAGATTAAACCCGGTTTTACAGTGAAAACTGCAGGAAATTCAAACAGGCACTAGGAAACAGACTGAGAAACCACAGTAAAAGTTTCTCCTGCAACCCGTTACCTTGGTGCTAGGTGAATGAACGTCTCTCCACATTATCAGTTCTGAGAGAAAATTGTGTGTGAAAGCCGTCCTTCACCTAGCTTGTTGGGAAAATAAAGTTTCTTTTCAGTTTTAAACTCCTATCCATACATATATATTGGTAGGTACTAGCACCAACACGGTTTTCCAGTGAAAACTGCAGGAAATTCAAACCGGCACTAGGAAACAGATTGAGAAACCAGAGTAAAAGTTTTCCTGCAACCCGTTCCTTTGGTGCTAGGTGAACGAAAGTCTCTCCACATGCTCAGTTCTGAGAGATTAGTGTGTTTGAAAGCCGTCCTTCACTTAGCTTGTTGGGAAAACAAAGGTTCTTTTAAGTTGCAAACTCCAATCCATACATATATATGCGGAGGTACTAGCTCCAAATCGGTTTTTCAGCGAAAACTGCAGGAACTTCAAACCGGCACTAGGAAACAGACTGAGATACCAGAGTAAAAGTTTCTCCTGCAACCCGTTCAGTTGTTGCTAGATGAACGAACGTCTCTCCACATGCTCAGTTCTGAGAGTTAAGTGTTTCTGAAAGCCGTACTTTACCTAGCTTGTTGGGAACACAAAGTTTCTTTTAGGTTTCAAACTCCATTCCATACATATATAGGGGGAGGTTCTAGCTCCAATTCGTTTTTACTGTGAAAAATGCAGGAAATTCAAACCGGAACTAGGAAACAGACTGAGATACCAGAGTAAAAGTTTCTCCTGCATCCTTTTCCCTTGGTGCTACATGAACGAACGTCTCACCACATGCTCAGTTCTGAGAGATATGTGTGTGTCAAAGCCGTCCTTCACCTATCTTGTTGGGAACACAACGTTTATTTTCAGTTGCAAACACCACTCCTTGCATATATAGGGGGAGGTAGTATATCCAACTCGTTTTTACAGTGAAAACTGCAGGAACTTCAAACTGGCACTAGGAAACAGACTGAGAAACCAGAGTAAAAGTTTCTCCTGCATCCTTTTCCCTTGGTGCTAGATGAACGAACGTCTCTCCACATGCTCTGTTCTGAGAGATATGTGTGTGTGAACGCCGTACTTCACCTAGCTTCTTGGGAATACAAAGTTTCTTTTCGGTTTCAAACTCCATTCCATACATATATAGGGGGAGGTTCTAGCTCCAATTCGGTTTCACAGTGAAAACTGCAGGAATTTCAAACCGTAACTAGGAAACTGGCTGAGAAACCAGAGTATAAGTATCTCCTGCAAACCGTTCCTTTGGTGCTGGATGAAAGAATGTCTCTCCACATGCTCAGTTCTGAGAGATAAATGTGTGTGAAATCCGTCCTTCACCTAGCTTGTTGGGAACACAAAGTTTCTTTTCCGTTGCAAACTACACCCCATAAAATATATGGGGAGGTACTTGCAACAACTCGGTTTACAGTGAAAACTGCAGGAACTTTAAACCTGCACTAGGAAACAGACTGATATACCCGAGAAATTGTTTTTCCTGCAACTCATTCCCTTGGGGCTAGATGAACGAACGTCTCTCGACATGCCCAGTTCTGAGTGATATGTGTGTGAAAGCCGTCCTTCACCAAGCTTGTTGGGAACACAAAGTTTCTTTTCAGTTGCAAACTCCACTCCATACATATATATGGGGAGGTACTAGCTTCAACTCGGTTTTACAGTGAAAACTGCAGGAAATTCAATTCGGCACTACGAAACAGACTGAGAAGCCAGAGTAAAAGTTTCTCCTGCAACCCGTTCCCTTGGTGCTAGGTGAACGAACGTCTCTCCACATGCTCAATTCTGAGAGATAAGTGGTTTAAAGCCGCACTTCACCTATCTTGTTGGGAACACAATATTCTTTTCAGTTGCAAATTGCACTCCATACGTATATATGGGAATGTACAAGCTCCAACTCGGATTTTTCAGTGAAAACTGCAGGAACCTCATAACGGCACTTGGAAACAGACTGAGAAACCAGAGTAAAAGTTTCTCCTGCATCCCGTTCCATTTGTGCAAGATGAACGAACGTCTCTCCACATGCTCAGATCTGAGAGATAAGTGTGTGTGAAAGCCGTCCTTCACCCAGCTTGTTGGGAACACAAAGTTTCTTTTCAGATGCCAACTCCACTCCATACATTTATATCGGGAGGTAATAGCTCCAACTCTCTTTTACAGTGAAAAATGCAGGAACTTCAAACCGGCACTAGGGAACAGACTAAGAAACCAGAGTAAAAGTTGCTCCTGCATTCTTTTCCCTTGGTGCTAGATGAACGAACGGCTCTCCACATGCTCAGTTCTGAGAGATATGTGTGCGTCAAAGCCGTCCTTCAAATAGCTTGTTGGGAACACAAAGGTTCTTTTCAGTTGCAAATGCCACTCCGTAATTATATATGGGGAGGTACCAACTCCAACACGGTTTTACAGTGAAAACTGCAGGAACTTCAAACCGGCACTAGGAAACAGACTGAGAAACCAGAGTAAAAGTTTCTCCTGCATCCTTTTTCCCTTGGTGCTAGATGAATGAACGTCTCTCCACATGCTCATTTCTGATAGATAATTGTGTGTGAACGCCGTCCTTCAACTAGCTTGTTGGGAAAACAAAGTTTCTTTTCGGTTTCAAACTCCATTCCATACATATACAGGGGGATGTTCTAGCTCCAATTCGGTTTTACAGTGAAAACTGCAGGAAATTCATACCGTAACTAGGAAACAGGCTGAGAAACCAGAGTAAAAGTTTCTCGTGCAACCCGTTCCCTTGGTGCTAGATGAATGAACGTCTCTCCAAATTTTTAGTTCTGAGAGATAATTGTGTGTAAAAGCCATCCTTCACCTAGCTTGTTGGGAACACAATGCTTATTTTCAGTTGCAAACTCCACACCTTGCATATATAGGGACAAGCACTAGATCCAACTCGGTTTTAGAGTGAAAACTGCAGGAACTTCAAAGCGGCACTAGGAAACAGACTGAGAAACCAGAGTAAAAGTTTCTCCTGCATTCTTTTCCCTTGGTGCTAGATGAACGAACTTCTCTCCACATGCTCAGTTCTGAGAGAAATGTGTGTGTGAAAGCCGTCCTTCACCTAGCTTGTTGGGAACACAAAGTTTCTTTTCTGTTGCAAACTGCACTCCATACATATATAAGGGGAGGTACTAGCTCCAACAAGGTTTTACACTGAAAACTGCAGGAACTTCAAACCGGCACTAGGAAATAGACTGAGAAAACAGAGTAATAAGTTTCTCCTGCAACCCGTTCCCTTAGTGCTAGATGAACGAACGTCTCTCCACATGCTCAGTTCTGAGAGATAAGTGTGTTAAAGCCTCCCTTCAACTCTCTTGTTGGGTACACAAGATTCTTTTCAGTTGCAAATTCCACTCCATACGTATATATGGGGATGTACAAGCTCCAACTCGGTTTTACAGTGAAAACTGCAGGAACATCATAACGGCACTTGGAAACAGACTGAGAAACCAGAGTAAAAGTTAATTCCTGCAACCCGTTCCCATGGTTCTAGATGAACGAACATCTCTGCATATGCTCAGTTCTGAGAGATAAGTGTGTGTGAATGCCGTCCTTCACCTAGCTTCTTGGGAACACAAAGTTTATTTTCAGTTGCAAACCGCAATCCATATATATATATGGGGAGGTAATAGCTCCGAGTCGGATTTACAGTGAAAACTGCAGGAAATTCAAAACGGCAGTATGAAACAGACTGAGAAACCAGAGTAAAAGTTTCTCCTGCAACCCGTTTCCTTCGTGCTAGATGAACGAATGTCTCTCCACATACTAAGTTCTGAGAGATAAGTGTGTGTGAACACCGTACTTCACCTAGCTTGTTGGGAACACAAAGTTTCTTTACAGTTGCAAACTCCACTTCATACATATATATGGGGAGGTACTAGCTTCAAAACTTTTTTACAGTGAAAACTGCAGGAAATTCAAACAGGCACTAGGAAACAGACTGAGATACCAGAGTAAAAGTTTCTCCTGCAAACACTTCCCTTCGTGCTACATGAACGAACGTCTTTCCACATGCTCAGTTCGGAGAGATAAGTGTGTGTGAATGCCGTACTTCACCTAGCTGGTTGGGAACACAAAGTTTCTTTTCAGTTGCAAACTCCATTCCATACATATATAAGGGGAGGTACTAGCACCAACTGGGTTTTACAGTGAAAACTGCAGGAACTTGAAAACGGCAGTAGGAAACAGACTGAGAAAACAGATTAAAAGTTTCTCCTGCCACCATTTTCCTTGGTGCTAGATGAACGAACTACTCACCACATGCTCAGTTCGGAGAGATAAGTGTGAGTGAAAGCTTTCCTTCACCTTGCTTGTTGGGAACACATGATTCTTTTCAATTGCAAACACCACTCCATACATATATATAGAGAGTTACTAGCTCCAACTCGTTTTTACAGTGAAAATTGCAGGAACTTCAAACCGGCACTAGGAAACACACTGAGAAACCAGAGTAAAATTTCTCCTGTAAACCGTTCCCTTTGTGCAAGATGAACGAATGTCTTTCCACATGCTCACTTCTGAGAGATAAGTCTGTGTGAAAGCCGTCCTTCACCTAGCTTGTTGGGAACACAAAGTTTCTTTTCAGTTGCAAACTGGAATCCATACAAATATATGGGGAGGTACTAGCTCCGACTCGGTTTTACAGTGAAAACTGCAGGAATTTCAACCCGGCAATAGGAAACAGACTGTGAAACCAGAGTAAAAGTTTCTCCTGCATCCTTTTCCCTTCGTGCTAGATGAACGAACGTCTCTCCACATGCTCTGTTCTGAGAGATATGTGTGTGTGAAAGCCGTCCTTCACCAAGCTTGTTGGGAACACAAAGTTTCTTTTCAGTTGCAAACTACACTCCATACATATATATGGGGTGGTACTAGCTCCAACTCGGTTTTACAGTGAAAACTGCAGGAAATTCAAACTGGCACTAGGAAACTGACTGAGATACCAGAGTAAAAGTTTCTAATGCAACTATTCCCTTGGTGCTACTTGAACGAACGTCTCTCCACATGCTCAGTTCTGAGTGATATGTGTGTGAAAGCCGTTCTTCACCTAGCTTGTTGGGAACACAAAGTTTCTTTTCAGTTGCAATCTCCACTCCATAAATATATAGGGGGAGGTACTAACTCCAAATCGGTTTTACAGTGAAACCTGCAGGAACTTCCAACCGGCACTAGGAAATAGACTGAGAATCCAGAGTAATAATTTCTCCTTCAACCCGTTCCCTTGGATCTAGGTGAACGAAATTCTCTCCACATGCTCAGTTCTGAGAGATAATTGTGTGTGAAAGCTGTCCTTCACCTAGAATGTTGGGAACACAAAGTTTCTTTTCAGTTGCAAACTCCAATCCATACATATATTGGGGAGGTACTAGCTCCAACTCGGTTTTACAGTGAAAACTGCAGGAACTTCAAACCGGCACGAGGAAACAGACTGAGAAACCAGAGTAAAAGTTTCTCCTGCAAACCGTTCAGTTGGTGCTAGATGAACGAACGTCTCTCCACATGCTCAGTTCTGAGAGACAAGTGTGTGTGAAAGCCGTTCTTCACCTAGCTTGTTGGGAACACAAAGTTTCTTTTCAGGTTCAAAACCCATACTTTTATATATATAGGGGGTGGTTCTAGCTCCAATTCGTTTTTACTGTGAAAACTGCAGGAAATTCAAATCAGAACTAGGAAATTGACTGAGAAACCAGAGAAAAAGTTTCTCCTGCAACCCGTTCCCTTGTTTCTAGATGAAAGAATGTCTCTCCACATGCTAAGTTCTGAGAGATAAATGTGTGTGAAAGCCGTACTTCATCTAGCTTGTTGGGAACACAATGCTTATTTTCAGTTGCAATTTCCACTCCTTGCATATATATGGGGAGGTACTAGATCCAAATCTTTTTTACAGTGAAAACTACAGGAACTTCAAACCGGCACTAGGAAACATCCTGAGAAACCAGCGTAAAAGTTTCCCCTTCAACACGTTCCCTTGGTGCTAGATGAACACACCACTCTCCACATGCTCAGTTCTGAGAGATAATTGTGTGTGAAAGCCGTCCTTCAACAAGCTTGTTGGGAAAACAAAGTTTCTTTTCAGATGCCAATTCCACTCCATACATATACATGGGGAGGTAATAGATCCAACTCTGTTTTACAGTGAAAACTGCAGGAACTTCAAACCGGCACTAGGAAACAGACTGAGAAACCAGATTAAAAGTTTCTCCTGCATCCTTTTCCCTTGGTGCTAGATGAACGAACGTCTCTCCACATGCTCAATTCTGAGAGATATGTGTGTGTCAAAGCCGTCCTTCACCTAGCTTGTTCTGAACACAATGTTTATTTTCAGTTGCAAACACCACACCTTGCATATATAGGGGGAGTTACTAGATCCAACTCGTTTTTACAGTGAAAAATGCAGGAACTTCAAACGGGCACTAGGAAACAGACTGAGAAACCAGAATGAAACTTTCCCATGCAACCCGTTCCCTTGGTGCTAGCTGAACGAACGTCTCTCCACATGCTCAGTTCTGAGAGATAAGTGTGTGTGAAAGCTGTCCTTCACCTAGAATGTTGGGAACACAAAGTTTCTTTTCAGTTGCAAACTCCAATCCATACATATATTGGGGAGGTACTAGCTCCAACTCGGTTTTACAGTGAAAACTGCAGGAACTTCAAACCGGCACGAGGAAACAGACTGAGAAACCAGAGTAAAAGTTTCTCCTGCAAACCGTTCAGTTGGTGCTAGATGAACGAACGTCTCTCCACATGCTCAGTTCTGAGAGACAAGTGTGTGTGAAAGCCGTTCTTCACCTAGCTTGTTGGGAACACAAAGTTTCTTTTCAGTTTCAAAACCCATACTTTTATATATATAGGGGGTGGTTATAGCTCCAATTCGTTTTTACTGTGAAAAATGCAGGAAATTCAAATCAGAACTTGGAAATTGACTGAGAAACCAGAGAAAAAGTTTCTCCTGCAACCCGTTCCCTTGTTTCTAGATGAACGAATGTCTCTCCACATGCTAAGTTCTGAGAGATAAATGTGTGTGAAAGCCGTACTTCACCTAGCTAGTTGGGAACACAATGCTTATTTTCAGTTGCAATATCCACTCCTTGCATATATATGGGGAGGTACTAGATCCAACTCTTTTTTACAGTGAAAACTACAGGAAATTCAAACCGGCACTAGGAAACATCCTGAGAAACCAGCGTAAAAGTTTCCCCTTCAACACGTTCCCTTGGTGCTAGATGAACACACCACTCTCCACATGCTCAGTTCTGAGAGATAATTGTGTGTGAAAGCCGTCCTTCACCAAGCTTGTTGGGAAAACAAAGTTTCTTTTCAGATGCCAATTCCACTCCATACATATACATGGGGAGGTAATAGATCCAAATCTGTTTTACAGTGAAAACTGCAGGAACTTCAAACCGGCACTAGGTAACAGACTGAGAAACCAGAGTAAAAGTTTCTCCTGCATCCTTTTCCCTTGGTGCTAGATGAACGAACGTCTCTCCACATGCTCAATTCTGAGAGATATGTGTGTGTCAAAGCCGTCCTTCACCTAGCTTGTTCTGAACACAATGTTTATTTTCAGTTGCAAACACCACACCTTGCATATATAGGGGGAGTTACTAGATCCAACTCGTTTTTACAGTGAAAAATGCAGGAACTTCAAACGGGCACTAGGAAACAGACTGAGAAACCAGAATGAAACTTTCCCATGCAACCCGTTCCCTTGGTGCTAGCTGAACGAACGTCTCTCCACATGCTCAGTTCTGAGAGATAAGTGTGTGTGAAAGCTGTCCTTCACCTTGCTTGTTGGGAACACAATGTTTATTTTCAGATGCAAACACCACTCCTTTCATATATAGGGGGAGGTAGTATATCCAACTCGGTTTTACAGTGAAAATTGCAGGAACTTCATACCGGCAGTAGGAAACAGACTGAGAAAACAGAGTAAAAATTTCCCCTACATCCCGTTCAATTGGTGCTAGGTGAACGAACGTCTCTCCACATGCTCAGTTCTGAGAGATAAGTGTGTGTGTAAGCCGTCCTTCAGCTAGCTTGTTGGGTACACAATGTTCCTTTTCAGTTGCAAACTCCAATCCATACATATATATGGCGAGGTACTAGCTCCAACTCGGTTTTAGAGTGAAAACTGCAGGAGTTTCAAACCGGCACTAGGAAATAGACTGAGAAAGCAGAGTAAAAGTTTCTCCTGCAACCCTTTCCCTTGGTGCTAGGTGAACGAACGTGTCTACACACGCTCAGTTCTGAGAGATAAGTGTGTGTGAAAGCCGTCCTTCACCTAGCTTGTTGGGAACACAAAGGTTTATTTCAGTTGCAAATGCCACTCCATACATATATATTGTGAGGTACTAGCTCCAACTCGGTTTTACAGTGAAAACTGCAGGAACTTCAAACCGGCACTAGGAAACAGAATGAGAAACCAGAGTAAAATTTTCTCCTGCATACTTTTCCCTTGGTGCTAGATGAACGAACGTCTCTCCACATGCTCATTTCTGATAGATAATTGTGTGTGAACACCGTCCTTCACCTAGCATGTTGGGAACACAAAGTTTCTTTTCAGTTTCAAACTCCATTCCATACATATACAGAGGGATGTTCTAGCTCCAACTCGGTTTTACAGTGAAAACTGCAGGAAATTCAAACCGTAACTAAGAAACAGGCTGACTAACCAGAGTAAAAGATTCTCCTGCATCCCATTCCCTTGGTGCTAGATGAACGAACGTCTCTCCACATGCTTAGTTCTGAGAGATAAGTGTGTGTGAAAGCCGTCCTTCACCTAGCTTGTTGGGAACACAATGCTTATTATCAGTTGCAAATTCCACACCATGCATATATAGGGACAGGTACTAGATCCAACTCGGTTTTACAGTGAAATCTGCAGGAAATTCAAAGCGACACTAGGAAACAGACTGTGAAACCACAGTAAAAGTTTCTCCTGCATCCTTTTCCCTTGGTGCTAGATGAACGAACGTCTCTCCACATGCTCAATTCTGAGTGATATGTGTGTGAAAGCCGTCCTTCATCTAGCTTGTTGGGAATACAAAATTTCTTTTCAGTTGCAATCACCACTCCATACATATATAAGATGAGGTACTAGCTCCAACTCGGTTTTACACTGAAAACTGCAGGAACTTCAAACCGGCACTAGGAAATAGACTGAGAAAGCAAAGTAATAAGTTTCTCCTGCAACCCGTTCCCTTAGTTCTAGATGAACGAACGTCTCTCCACATGCTCAGTTCTGAGAGATAAGTGTGTAAACCGCCCTTCAACTCTCTTGTTGTGAACACAAGATTCTTTTCAGTTGCAAATTCCACTCCATACATATATAAGGGGATGTACAATCTCCAACTCGGTTTTACAGTGAAAACTGCAGGAACCTCATAACGGCACTTGGAAACAGACTCAGAAATCACAGTAAAAGTTATTCCTGCAACCCGTTCCCCTGGTTCTCGATGAACGAAAATCTCTGCATATGCTCAGTTCTGAGAGATAAGTGTGTGTGAATGCCGTACTTCATCTAGCTTCTTGGGAACACAAAGTTTATTTTTAGTTGCAAACCAAAATCCATATATATATATGGGGAGTTACTAGCTCCGGGTCGGTTTTACAGTGAAAACTGCAGGAACTTCAAAACGGCAGTATGAAACAGACTGAGAAACCAGAGTAAAAGTTTCTCCTGCAACCCGTTTCCTTCGTGCTAGATGAACGAATGTCTCTCCACATACTCAGTTCTGAGAGATAAATGTGTGTGAACACCGTCCTTCACCTAGCTTGTTGGGAACACAAAGTTTCTTTACAGTTGCAAACTCCACTCCATACATATATATGGGGTGGTACTAGCTCCAACACAGTTTTACAGTGAAAACTGCGGGAAGTTCAAACCGGCACTAGGAAACAGCCTGAGAAACCAGAGTAAAAGTTTCTCCTGCAAAACGTTCCCTTCGTGCTACATGAACGAACGTCTTTCCACATGCTCAGTTCAGAGAGATAAGTGTGTGTGAAAGCCGTCCTTCAACTAGCTAGTTGGGAACACAAAGTTTCTTTTCAGTTGCAAAGTCCATTCCATACATATGTATGGGGAGGTACTAGCACCAACTGGGTTTTACAGTGAAAACTGCAGGAACTTCAAACCGGCACTAGGAAACAGACTGAGAAACCAGAGTAAAAGTTTCTCCTGCCATCATTTCCCTTGGTGCTAGATGAACGAACTACTCTCCACATGCTCATTTCGGAGAGATAAGTGTGTGTGAAAGCTGTCCTTCACCTTGCTTGTTGGGAACACATGATTCTTTTCAGTTGCAAAATCCACTCCATACATATATATAGAGAGTTACTAGCTCCAACTCGTTTTTACACTGAAAACTGCAGGAACTTCAAACCAGCACTAGGAAACAGACTGAGAAACCAGAGTAAAAGTTTCTCCTGTAAACCGTTCCCTTTGTGCAAGATGAACGAATGTCTCTCCACATGCTCACTTCTGAGAGATAAGTCTGTGTGAAAGCCGTCCTTCACCTAGCTTGTTGGGAACACAAAGTTTCTTTTCACTTGCAAAATGGAATCCATACATATATAAGGGGAGGTACAAGCTCCAACTCGGTTTTACAGTGAAAACTGCAGGAATTTCAAACAGGCACTAGGAAAGAGACTGAGAAACCAGAGTAAAAGTTTCTACTGCATCCCGTTCCCTTGGTGCTTGATGAACGAACATCTCTCCACATGCTCAGTTCGGATAGATAAGTGTGTTTGAACGCCGTACTTCACCTAGCTTGTTGGGAAAACCAAATTTCTTTTCAGTTGCAAATTCCAAACCAAACATATATATGGGGAGATACATGCTCCGACTCGGTTTTACAGTGAAAACTGCAGGAAATTCAAACCGGCCCTAGGAAACAAGCTGAGAAACCAGAGAAAAGTTTCTCCAGCCACCCGTTCATTTGGTGCTAGGTGAACGAACGTCTCTACACACGCTCAGTTCTGAGAGATAAGTGTGTGTGATAGCCGTCCTTCACCTAGCTTGTTGGGAACACAAAGGTTCTTTTAGGTTGCAAACGCCACTCCATACATATATAAGGGTAGGTACTAGCTCCAACTCGGTTTTACAGTGAAAACTGCAGGAACTTAAAACCAGCAGTAGGAAACAGACTGAGAAACCAGAGTAAAAGTTTCTCCTGCATCCTTTTCCCTTGGTGCTAGATGAACCAACGTCTCTCCACATGCTCAGTTCTGATAGTAATTGTGTGTGAAAAACGTACTTCATATATCTTGTTGGGAACCCAAAGTTTCTTTTCCGTTTCAAACTCCATTCCATACATATATAGGGGGAGTTTCTAGCTCCAATTCGGTTTTACAGTGAAAACTGCAGGAAATTCAAACCGTAACTAGGAAAAAGTCTGAGAAACCAGAATAAAAGTTACTCCTGCAAACAATTCCCTTGGTGCATGATGAACGAACGTCTCTCCACATGCTCAGTTCTGAGAGATATGTGTGTGTGAAAGCCGTCCTTCACCTACCTTGTTGGGAACACAAACTTTCTTTTATGTTGCAAACTACACTCCATACATATATATGGGGAAGTACAAGCTCCAACACGGTTTTACAGTGAAAAATGCAGGAATTCAAACCGGCACTAGGAAACAGACTGAGAAACCAGAGTAAAAGTTTCTCCTGCAAACAATTCCGTTGGTGCAAGATGAACGAACGTCTCTCCACATGCTCAGTTCTGAGAGATATGTGTGTGTGAAAGCCGTCTTTCAACTACCTTGTTGGGAACACAAAGTTTCTTTTCAGTTGCAAACTACAATGCATACATATATATGGGGAGGTGCAAGCTCCAACTCGGATTTACAGTGAAAACTGCAGGAAATTCAAACCGGCACTAGGAAACAGACTGAGAAACTAGAGTAAAAGTTTCTCCAGCAACCAATTCCCTTGGTGCTAGATGAACGAACGTCTCTCCACATGCTCAGATCTGAGAGATAAGTGTGTGTGAAATCCGTCCTTCACCTAGCTTGTTGGGAACACAATGCTTATTTTCAGTTACAAACTCCACACCTTGAATATATAGGGAGTGGTTCTAGATCCAACTCCGTTTTGCAGTGAAAACTGCAGGAACTTCAATGCGGCACTAGGAAATAGACTGAGAAACCAGAGTAATAGTTTCTCCTGCAACCCGTTCCCTTGGTGCTAGGTGAACAAAAGTCTCTCCACATGCTCAGTTCTGAGAGATAAGTGTGTGTGAAAGCCGTCCTTCACCTAGCTTGTTGGGAACACATAGGTTCTTTTCAGTTGCAAACTCCACTCCATATATATATATATGGAGGTACTAGCTCCAACTCTGTTTTACAGTGAAAACTGCAGGAAATTCAAACCGGCACTAGGAAACAGACTGAGAAACTAGAGTAAAAGTTTCTCCAGCAACCAATTCCCTTGGTGCTAGATGAACGAACGTCTCTCCACATGCTCAGATCTGAGAGATAAGTGTGTGTGAAATCCGTCCTTCACCTAGCTTGTTGGGAACACAATGCTTATTTTCAGTTACAAACTCCACACCTTGAATATATAGGGAGTGGTTCTAGATCCAACTCCGTTTTACAGTGAAAACTGCAGGAACTTCAATGCGGCACTAGGAAATAGACTGAGAAACCAGAGTAATAGTTTCTCCTGCAACCCGTTCCCTTGGTGCTAGGTGAACAAAAGTCTCTCCACATGCTCAGTTCTGAGAGATAAGTGTGTGTGAAAGCCGTCCTTCACCTAGCTTGTTGGGAACACATAGGTTCTTTTCAGTTGCAAACTCCACTCCATATATATATATGGGGAGGTACTAGCTCCAACTCGGTTTTACAGTGAAAACTGCAGGAACTTCAAACCGGCAGTAGGAAACAGACTGAGAAACCAGAGTAAAAGTTTCTCCTGCAACCCGTTCAGTTGGTGCTAGATGAACGAACGTCTCTCCACATGCTGAGTTTTGAGAGAGATGTGTGTGTGAAAGCCGTCCTTCACCTAGCTTGTTGGGAACACAAAGTTTCTTTCCTGATGCAAATACCACTTCATTCATATATATGGGGAGGTACTAGCTCCATCTCTGTTTTACAGTGAAAACTGCAGGAAGTTCAAATCGGCACTAGGAAACAGACTGAAAAACCAGAGTATATGTTTCCCTGCATCCTTTTCCCTTGGTGCTAGATGAACGAAAGTCTCTCCACATGCTCAGTTCTGAGAGATATGTGTGTGTAAAAGCCGTCCTTCACCTAGCTTGTTGGGAACACAAAGTTTCTTTTCAGTTGCAAACTCCATTCCATACACATTTATGGGGAGGTACTAGCATCAATTCGTTTTTACAGTGAAAACTGCAGGAACTTCAAACCGGCACTAGGAAACCGACTGAGAAACCAGAGTAAAAGTTTCTCCTGCCACCCTTTCCCTTGGTGCTAAATGAACGATCTACTCTCCACATGCTCAGTTCGGAGAGATAAGTGTGAGTGAAAGCTGTCCTTCACCTTGCTTGTTGGGATCACATGATTCTTTTCAGTTGCATAATCCACTCCATACATATATATAGAGAGTTACTAGCTCCAACTCGTTTTTACAGTGAAAACTGCAGGAACTTCAAACCGGCACTTGGTAACAAACTGAGAAACCAGAGTAAAAATTTCTCCTGTAAACCGTTCCCTTTGTGCAAGATGAACGAATGTCTCTCCACATGCTCACATCTGAGGGATAAGTCATTGTGAAAGCCGTCCTTCACCTAGCTTGTTGGGAACACAAAGTTTCTTTTCAGTTGTAAACTCCAATCCATACATATATATGGGGAGATACAAGCTCCGAGTCGGTTTTACAGTGAAAACTGCAGGAACTTCCAACCGGCCCTAGGAAACAGACTGAGAAACCAGAGTAAAATTTCTCCTGCACCCGTTCCCTTGGTGCTAGGTGAACGAACGTCTCTACACACGCTCAGTTCTGAGAGATAAGTGTGTGTGATAGCCGTCCTTCACCTAGCTCGTTGGGACCACAAAGGTTCTTTTAGGTTGCAAACGCCACTCCATACATATATAAGGGTAGGTACTAGCTCCAACTCGGTTTTACAGTGAAAACTGCAGGAACTTAAAACCGGCACTAGGAAACAGACTGAGAAACCAGAGTAAAAGTTTCTCCTGCATCCATTTCCCTTGTTGCTAGATGAACGAACATCTCTCCACATGCTCAGTTCTGATAGTAATTGTGTGTGAAAAACGTACTTCACTTATCTTGTTGGGAACACAAAGTTTCTTTTCCGTTTCAAACTCCATTCCATACATATATAGGGGGAGTTTCTAGCTCCAATTTGGTTTTACAGTGAAAACTGCAGGAAATTCAAACCGTAACTAGGAAATAGGCTGAGAAACCAGAATAATAGTTTCTCCTGCAAACAATTCCCTTGGTGCATGATGAACGAACGTCTCTCCACATGCTCAGTTCTGAGAGATATGTGTGTGTGAAAGCCGTCCTTCACCTACCTTGTTGGGAACACAAACTTTCTTTTCAGTTGAAAACTACACTCCATATATATATATGGGGAAGTACAAGCTCCAACACGGTTTTACAGTGAAAACTGCAGGAATTCAAACCGGCACTAGGAAACAGACTGAGATACCAGAATATAAGTTTCTCCTGTAACCAATTCCCTTGGTGCTAGATGAACGAACGTCTCTCCACATGCTAAGTTCTGAGTGATATGTGTGTGAAAGCCGTCCTTAACCTAGCTTCTTGGGAACACAAAGTTTCTTTTCAGTTGCAAACTCCAATCCATAAATATATAGTGGGAGGTACTAGCTCCAACTCGATTTTACAGAGAAAACTGCAGGAACTTCAAACCGGCACTAGGAAACAGACTGAGAAACCAGAGTAATAGTTTCTCCTGCAACTCGTTCCCTTGGTGCTAGATGAACGAACGTCTCTCCAATTGCTCAGTTCTGAGAGAAAAATGTGTGTGAAACCCTCTTTAAACTAGCTTGTTGGGAACACAAACTTTCTTTTCAGTTGCAAACACCACTCCATACATATATGTGGGGTTGTACAAGCTCCAACACGGTTTTCCAGTGAAAACTGCAGGAATTTAAAACCGGCACTAAAAAACAATCTGAAAACTCAGAGTAAAAGTTTTTCCACAACCCGTTCCCTTGGTGCTCGATGAACGAACTTCTCTCCACATGCTCAGTTCTGAGAGATAAGTGTGTGTGAAAGCCGTCCTTCACCTAGCTTGTTGGGAACACAATGTTTCTTTTCAGTTGGAAAATCTACTCCATACATATATAGGGAGAGGTATTAGACCCAACTCGATTTTACAGTGAAAACTGCAGGAAATTCAAAACGGCAATATGAAACTGACTGAGAAACCAGTGTAAAAGTTTCTCCTGCAAATCGTTCCCTTGGTGCTAGGTGAACGAACGTCTCTCCACAAGCTTAGTTCTGAGAGAGAATTGTGTGTGAAAGCCATGCTTCAATTTGCTTCTTGGGAACACAAAATTTCTTTTCAGTTGCAAGCTCCACTCCATACATATATATTGGTAGGTACTAGCTCCAACTCGGTTTTACAATGAAAAATGCAGGAACATCAAACTGGAACTAGGAAGCAGACTGAGAAACCAGAGTAAAAGTTTCTCCTGCAACCCGTTCCTTTTGTGCTAGATTAACGAACGTATCTCCACATGCTCAGTTCTGATAGATAATTGTGTGTGCAAGCCGCCCTTCACCTATCTTGTTGGGAACACAATGCTTATTTTCAGTTGCAAACACCTCTCCATACATATATATGTGGAGGTACTACCTCCAACTCGGTTTTACAGTGAAAACTGCAGGAACTTCAAACCGGCTCAAGGAAACAGACTGAGAAACCAGAGTAAAAGTTTCTCCTGCAAACTGTTCCCTTGTTTCTAGGTGAACGAACGTCTTTCCACATGCTCAGTTCTGAGAGATATGTGTGTGTGAAAGCCGTATTTCACCTAGTTTGTTGGGAATACAAAGTTTCTTTTCAGTTGCAAACTCCATTACATACATATATATGGGGGGGTACAAGCTCCAACTCGGTTTTACAGTGAAAACTGCAGGAACATCAAACTGGCACTAGGAATTAGACTGAGAAACCAGTGTAAAAGTTTCTCTTGCAAACTGTTCCCTTGTTGCTAGATGAACGAAAGTCTCTCAACAAGCTTATTTCTGAGAGATATGTGTGTGTGAAAGCCGTCCTTCACATAGCTTGTTGGGAACACAAATTTTCTTTTCAGTTGCAAACTCCACTCCATACATATATATGGGGAGGTACTAGCTCCAACTCGGTTTAACAGTGAAAACTGCAGGAACATCAAACCGGCACTAGGAAACAGACTGAGAAACCAGAGTAAAGTTTCTACCGCAACCCCTTCCATTTGTGATAGTTGAACGAATGTCTCTCAACATGGTCTGTTCTGAGAGATAAGTGTGTGTGAAAGCCGTCCTTCACCTAGCTTGTTGGGAACACAAAGTTACTTTTCAGTTGCAAACTCCACTCCATAAATATATATGGGTACGTACAAGATCGAACTCGGTTTTACAGTGAAAACTGCAGGAAATTAAAACCGGCACTAGGAAACAGACTGAGAAACCAGAGTAAAATTTCCCCTGCAAACCGTTCCTTTGGTGCTAGATGAACGAAAGTCTCTCCACATGCTCAGTTCTGAGAGATAAGTGTGTGTGAAAGCCGTCTTTCACCTAGCTGTTTGGGAACTCAAAATTTCTTTTCAGTTGCAAACTCCACTCCATATATATATAAGGGTAGGTACTAGCTCCAACTCGGTTTTACAGTGAAAACTGCAGGAACTTCAAACCGGCACTAGGAAACCGACTGAGAAACTAGAGTAAATGTTTCCCCTGCAACCCGTTCCTTTGTTCTAGATGAACGAACATCTCTCCAATTGCTCACTTCTGAGAGAAAAATGTGTGTGAAAGCCCTCTTTAACCTAGCTTGTTGGGAACACAAACTTTCTTTTCAGTTGCAAACTCCACTGCATACATATATGTGGGGTTGTACAAGCTCCAACACGGTTTTCCAGTGAAAAGTGCAGGAATTTCAAAACGGCACTAGAAAACAGACAGAGAAACCAGAGTAAAAATTTCTCCTGCAACCAGCTCCTTTGGTGCTAGATGAACGAACGTCTCTGCAGAAGCTTAGTTCTGAGATATAGGTATGTGTGAAAGCCGTACTTCACCTAGCTTGTTGGAACACAAAGTTTCTTTTCAGTTGCAAACTCCACTCCATACATATATATGGGGAGGTACAAGCTCCAACTCTGTTTTACAGTGAAAACTGCAGGAACATCAACCTGGCACTAGGAAACAGATTGAGAAACCAGAGTAAAAGTTTCTCCTGCAACCGGTTCCCTTTTTGCTCGATGATCGAACGTATATCCACATGCTCAGTTCTGGTAGATAATTGTGTGTGAAAGCCGTCCTTCACCAAACTTGTTGGGAACACAAAGTTTCTTTTCAGTTGCTAACTTCAATCCATACATATATATTGGGAGGTACTAGCTCCAACACGGTTTTACAGTGAAAACTGCAGGAACATCAAACCGGCACTAGGAAACAGACTGAGAATCCAGAGAAATAGTTTCTCCTGCAAACCGTTCCCTTTGTGCTAAATGAACGAACGTCTCTCCACATGGTCTGTTCTGAGATATAATTGTGTGTGAAAGCCATCTTTCACCTAGCTTGTTGGGAACACAAAATTTCTTTTCAGTTGCTAACTCCACTCCATATATATATATATGGGGAGGTACTAGCTCCAAATCGGTTTTACAGTGAAAACTGCAGGAACTTCAAACCGGCACTAGGAAACAGACTGAGAGACCAGAGTAAAAGTTTCTCCTGCAACACGCTCCATTGGTGCTAGATGAACGAACGTCTCTCCACAAGCTTAGTTCTAAGATATCAGTGTGTGTGAAAGTCGTACTTCCACTGGCTTCCTGGGAACACAATGTTTCTTTTCAGTTGCAAAATCCACTGCATACATATATATGGGTAGGTACTAGCTCCAACTCTGTTTTACAGTGAAAACTGCAGGAACATCAAACCAGCACTAGGAAACAGACTGAGAAACCAGAGTAAAAGTTTCTCATGCAAACCGTTCCCTTGGGGCTCGACGAACGAACGTCTCTCCACATGCTCAGTTCTGAGAGATGTGTTTGTGAAAGCCGTACTTCACCTAGCTTGTTGGGAACACAAAGTTTCTTTTCAGTTGCAAAATCCACTAAATACATATATAAGGGGATGTACTAGCTCCAACTCGATTTTACAGTGAAAACTGCAGGAACGTCAAAACGGCACTAGGAAACAGATTGAGAAACCAGTGTAAATGTTTCTCCTGCAAACCGTTCCCTTTGCGCTTGATGAACGAACGTCTCTCCACATGCTCAGTTCTGAGAGGGAATTGTGTGTGAAAGCCGTCCTTCATATATCTTGTTGGGAACACAACGCTTATTTTCAGTTGCAAACTCCACTCCATAAATATATATGGGTATGTACTAGCTAAAACTCGGTTTTCCAGTGAAAACTGCAGGAAATTCAAACCGGCATTAGGAAACAGACTGAGAAACCTGAGTAAAAGTTTAACCTGTAATCCGTTCCCTTTGTGCTATATGAACGAACGTCTCTCCACAAGCTTAGTTGTGAGAGATAAATGTGTGTGAAAGCTGTCCTTCACCTTGCTTGTTGGGAACACAAAGTTTCTTTTCAGTTACAAACTCCACTCCATACATATATATGGTGAGGTACTAGCTTCAACTCGGGTTTCCAGTGAAAACTGCAGGAACTTCAAACCGGCAGTAGGAAACAGACTGAGAAAACAGAGTAAAAGTTTCTCCTGCAAAGATTTCCCTTTGGTGCTAGTTGAAAGAACGTCTCTCCACATGCTCAGTTCTGAGAGATATGTGTGTGTGAAAGCCGTCCTTCTCTTAGCTTGTTGTGAACACAAAGTTTCTTTTTAGTTGCAAACTCCACTCCATACATATATATGGGTAGGAACTAGCTCCAACTCGTTTTTACAGTGAAAACTGCAAGAACTTCAAAACGGCACTAGGAAACAGACTGAGAAACAAGAGTAAAAGTTTCTCCAGCAAACCATTCCCTTGGTTCTCGATGAACGAACGTCTCAAAACAAGCTTAATTCTGAGAGATAATTGTGTGTGAAAGCCGTCCTTCAAGTAGCTTGTTGGGAACACAAAGTTTCTTTTCAGTTGCAAACTCCACTCCATACATATATATGGGGAAGTACTAGCTCCATCTTCGTTTATGGTGAAAACTGCAGGAACATCAAACATGCACTAGGAAACAGACTGATAACCAGAGTAAAAGTTTCACCTGCAACCCTTTCCCTTGGTGCTAGGTGAACTAACGTCTCTCCACATGCTCAGTTCTGAGAGATAAATGTGTGTGAAGGCCGTCCTTCATCTATCTTGTTGGGAACACAAAGTTTCTTTTCAGTTGCAAACTCCACTCCATACATATATAAGGGGAGGTACTAGCTCCAACTCGGTTTTACAGTGAAAACTGCAGGAACTTCAATCCGGCACTAGGAAACAGACTGAGAAACCAGAGTAAAGTTTCTACTGCCACCCGTTCCCTTGGTGCTAGGTGAACGAACGTCTTTCCACGTACTCAGTTCTGAGAGATAAGTGTGTGTGAAAGCCGTTCATCACCTAGCTTGTTGGGAACACAAAGTTTCTTTTCAGTTGCAAACCCCACTCCATACATATATAAGGGTAGGTACAAGCTCCAACTCGGTTTTCCAGTGAAAACTGCAGGAAATTCAAACCGGCATTAGGAAACAGACTGTGAAACCAGAGTAAAAATTTCTCCAGTAACCCGTTCCTTTTGTGCTAGATGAAAGAAAGTCTCTCCACAAACTTAGTTCTCAGATATAATTGTGTGTGAAAGCAGTCCTTCACCTAGCTTGTTGGGAACACAATGTTTCTTTTCAGTTGCAAACTCCACTCCATACATATATATGGGTAGGTACTAGCTCCAACTCGGTTTTACATGAAAACTGCAGGAAAATCAAACCGGCACTAGGAAACAGACTAAGAAACCAGAGTAAAAATTTCTCCTGTAACCCGTTCCCTTTGTGCTAGATGAACGAACGTCTCTCCACATGCTTAGTTCTGAGAGGGAATTGTGTGTGAAAGCCGTTCTTCATATAGCTTGTTGGGAACACAATGCTTATTTTCAGTTGCAAATTCCACTCCATGCATATATAGGGGGTGGTACTAGATCCAACTCGGTTTTACAGTGAAAACTGCAGGAAATTCAAACCGGCATTAGGAAACAGAATGAGAAACCAGAGTAAAAGTTTCTCCTGCAACCCGTTCCCTTGGTGCTAGATGAACGAACGTCTCTCCACATGCTCAGTTCTCAGAGATAAGTGTGTGTGAAAGCCGTCCTTCACCTAGCTTGTTGGGAACACAAAGTTTCTTTTCAGATGCAAACTACACTCCATACATATATATGGGTAGGTACAAGCTCCAACTCGGTTTTCCAGTGAAAACTGCAGGAAATTCAAACCGGCATTAGGAAACAGACTGTGAAACCAGAGTAAAAATTTCTCCTGTAACCCGTTCCCTTTGTGCTAGATGAACGAACGTCTCTCCACAAGCTTAGTTCTGAGATATATGTGTGTGTGAAAGCCGTCCTTCACCTAGCTTGTTGGGAACACAAAGTTTTTACAGTTGCAATTTCCACTCCATACATATATATGGTGAGGTACTAGCTCCAACTCGGTTTTCCAGTGAAAACTGCAGGAAATTCAAACCGGCACTAGGAAACAGACTGAGAAACCAGAGTAAAAGTTTCTCCTGCAAATAGTTCCCTTGGTGCTAGGTGAACGAACGTCTCTCCACAAGCTTAGTTCTGAGAGATAATTGTGTGTGAAAGCCGTCCTTCATGTATCTTGTTGGGAACAAAAAGTTTCTTTTCAGTTGCAAACTCCAGTCCATAGATATATATGGGGAGGTACTTGGTCCATCTCCGTTTAAGGTGAAAACTGCAGGAACATCAAACCGGCACTAGAAAACAGACTGATAACCAGAGTAAAAGTTTCTCCTGCAACCCTTTCCCTTGGTGCTAGGTGAACGAACGTCTCTCCACATAATCAGATCTGAGAGATAAGTGTGTGTGAAAGCCGTCCTTCACCTAGCTTTTTCAGAACACAAAGTTTCTTTTTAGTTGCAAACTCCATTCCATACATATATATGGGGATGTACTAGCTCCAACTCGGTTTTACATTGAAAACTGCAGAAACTTCAAACCGGCACTAGGAATCAGATTGAGAAACCAGAGTAAAAGTTTCTCCAACAAACCTTTCCCTTGGTGCTAGAGGAACGAACGTCTCTCCACAAGCTTAGTTCTGAGAGATAAGTGTGAGTGAAAGCCGTTCTTCACCTAGATTTTTGGGAACACAAAGGTTCTTTTCAGTTGCAAACCCCACTCCATACATATATATAGGGAGGTACTATATCCAACTCGGTTTTACAGTGAAAACTGCAGGAACTTCAAACCGCCACTAGGAAACAGACTGAGAAACCAGAGTAAAAGTTTCTCCTGCAACCCTTTCAGTTGGTGTTAGATGAACGAACGTGTCTCCTCATGCTCAGTTCTGAGAGTTAAGTGTGTGTGAAAGCCATCCTTCAAATCGGTTGATGGGAACACAAAGTTTCTTTTCGGTTTCAACTCCATTCCGTACATATATAGGGGGAGGTTCTAGCTCCAATTCGGTTTTACAGTGAAAACTGCAGGAGCTTCAAACCGCCACTAAGAAACAGACTGAGATACCAGATTAAAAGTTTCCCTTGCAACCCGTTCCCTTGGTGCTAAATGAACGAACGTCTCTCCAAATGCTCAGTTCTCAGAGATATGTGTGTGTGGAAGCCGTACTTCAGCTAGATTGTTGGGAACACAAAGTTTATTTTGAGATGAAAACCCCAATCCATAAATATATATGGGGACTTACTAGCTCCAACTATGTTTTACAGTGAAAACTGCAGGAACTTCAAACCGCCACTAGGAAAAAGACTGAGAAACCGGAGTAAAAGTTCCTCCTGCAACCCTTTCCCTTGGTGCTAGTTGAACGAACGTCTTTCCACATGCTGAGTTCTGTGAGATAAGTGTGTGTGGAAGCCGTCATTCAGCTAGCATGTTGGGAAAACATAGTTTCTTTTCAGTTGCAAACTACACTCCATACATATATATGGGTAGGTACAAGCTCCAACTCGGTTTTCCAGTGAAAACTGCAGGAACTTCAAACCGGCATTATGAAACACACTGTGAAACTAGAGTAAAATTTCTCCTGTAACCCGTTACCTTTGTGCTAGATGAACGAACGTCTCTCCACAAGCTTCGTTCTGAGATATAAGTGTGTGTGAAAGCCGATCTTCAACTAGCTTGTTGGGAACACAAAGTTTCTTTTCAGTTGCAAACTCCACTCCATACATATATATGGGTAGGTACTAGCTCCAACTCGGTTTTACATTGAAAACTGCAGGAAAATCATACTGGCACTAGGAAAAAGACTGAGAAACCAGAGTAAAATTTCTCCTGTAACCCGTTCTCTTTTTTGCTAGATGAACGATCGTCTCTCCACATGCTCAGTTCTGAGAGATAAGTGTGAGTGAAAGCCGTCCTTCAACTATCTTGTTGGGAACACAATGCTTTTTCAGTTGCAAATTCCACTCCATACATATATATGGGTAGGTAATGGCTCAAACTCGGTTTTCCAGTGAAAACTGCAGGAAATTCCAACCGGCTCTAGGAATCAGGCTGAGATAACAGAGTAAAAGCTTCTCCTGCATCCTTTTCCCTTGGTGCTAGATGAACGAACATCTCTCCACATGATCAGTTCTGAGAGATATGTGTGTGTGAAAGCCGTCCTTCACATAAAATCCTGGGAACACAAAGATTCTTTTAAGTTGCAAACTTCATTCCAAACATATATATGGGTAGGTACTAGCTCCAACTCGGTTTTACAGTGAAAACTTCAGTAACATCAAACCGGCAATAGGAAACAGACTGAGAATCCACAGTAATAGTTTCTCCTTCAAACTGTTCCCTTTGTGCAAGATGAACGAACGTCTCTCCACATGCTCAGTTCTGATAGATAATTGTGTGTGAAAGCCGTCCTTCACATAGATTGTTGGGAACACAATGCTTATTTTCAGTTGCAAACCCCACTCCATGCATATATATGGGGAGGTACTAGCACCAACTCTTTTTTACAGTGAAAACTGCAGGAAATTCAAACCGGCACTAGGAAACAGACTGAGAAACCAGTGTAAAAGTTTCTCCTGTAAACTGTTCCCTTGGTGCTAGCTGAACGAACGTCTCTCCACATGCTTAGTTCTGAGAGATAAGTGTGTGTGAAATCCGTCCTTCACCTAGTTTGTTGGGAACACAAAGTTTCTTTTTAGTTGCAAACACCACTCCTTACATATATATTTGGAAGAACAAGCTCCAACACGGGTTTACAGTGAAAACTGCAGGAACTTCAAACCGGCACTAGGAAACCGACTGAGAAACCAGAGTAAAAGTTTCTCTAGCAAACCGTTGCCTTGGTGCTATTTGAACGATCGTCTCTCCACAAGCTTAGTTCTGAGAGATAAGTGTGTGTGAAAGATATCCTTCACCTAGCTTGCTGGGAACACAAATTTTCTTGTCCGTTGCAAACTCCACTCCATACATATATATGGAGAGGTACTAGCTACAAGTCGATTTTAAAGTGAAAACTGCAGGATCATCAAAACGGCACTAGAAAACACACTGAGAATTCAGAGTAAAAGTTTCTCCTGCATCCCGTTCCCTTGGTGCCTGATGAAAAAACGTCTCACCACATGCAAATTTCTGAGAGTTAATTGTGTGCGAAAGCCGTCCTTCACATTGCTTGTTGGGAACACAATGCTTATATTCAGTTGCAAATTCCAATCCATGCATATATAGGGGGAGGTACTAGATCCAACTCCGTTTTACAGTGAAAACTGCAGGAATATCAAACCGGCACTAGGAAACAGACTGAGAAACCAGAGTAAAAGTTTCTCCTGCAAACCGTTCCCTTGGTCCTAGGTGAACGAAAGTCTCTGCACTTGCTCAGTTCTGAGAGATAATTGTGTGTGAAAGCAGTGCTTCAACTAGCTTGTTGGGAACACAAAGTTACTCTTCAGTTGCAAACTCCACACCATAAATATATATGGGTAAGTACAAGCTCCAACTCGGTTTTACAGGGAAAACTGCAGGAACTTCAAACCGCAATAGGAAACAGCCTGAGAAAACAGTGTAAAAGTTTCTCCTCAACTCGTTCCCTTGGTGCTAGATGAAGGAAAGTCTCTTCACAAGCTTAGTTCTGAGAGATAAGTGTGTGTGAAAGCCATCCTTCACCTAGCTTGTTGGGAACACAAAGATTCTTTTAAGTTGCAAACTCCATTCCAAACATATATATGGGCAGGTACTAGCACGAAATCGGTTTTTTAGTGAAAATTGCAGGAACATCCAACCGGCACTAGGAAACAGACTGAGAATCCAGAGTAAAAGTTCCTCCTGCAACCAGTTCCCTTTGTGCTAGATGAACGAACGTCTCTCCACATGCTCAGTTCTGATAGATAATTGTGTGTGAAAGCCGTCCTTCACATAAATTGTTGGGAACACAATGCTTATTTTCAGTTGCAAACTCCACTCCATGCATATAAAGGGGGAGGTACAAGCACCAACTCTATTTTACAGTGAAAACTGCAGGAAATTCAAACGGCACTAGGAAACAGACTGAGAAAACAGAGTAAAAGTTTCCCCTGCAAACTGTTCCCTAGGTGCTAGGTGAACGAACGTCTCTACACATGCTCAGTTCTGAGAGATAATTGTTGGTGAAAGCCGTCCTTCACCTAGCTTGTAGGGAACACAAAGTTTCTTTTCAGTTGCAAACCCAACTCCATAAATATATATGGGGAGGTAGTAGCTTAAACTCGGTTTTCCAGTGAAATCTGCAGGAACTTCAAACAGGCTCTAGGAAACAGACTGAGAAACTGGAGAAAAAGTTTCTCCAGCATCCAGTTCCCTTGGTGCTAGATGAACGAACATTTCTCCACATGCTCAGTTCTGAGAGATAAGTGTGTGTGAAAGCCGAACTTCACCTAAAATGTTCGGAACACAAAGTTCCTTTTCAGTTGCAAACTCCACTCCATATATATATTTGGGGAGGTACTAGCTCCAACTCGTTTATACAGTGAATACTGCAGGAACTTAAAACCGGCACTAGGAAACAGACTGAGAAACCAGATTTAAAGATTCTCCTGCAACCCGTTCCCTTGGTGCTAGATGAACGAACGTCTCTCCACTTGCTCAGTTCTGAGAGATAATTGTGTGTGAAAGCCTTGCTTCAACTAGCTTGTTGGGAACACAAAGTTCCTTTTCAGTTGCAAACTCCACTCCATACATATATATGGGTAGGTACAAGCTCCAACTCGGTTTTCCAGTGAAAACTGCAGGAAATTCAAAACGGCACCAGGAAACAGGCTGAGATACCAGAGTAAAAGTTTCTCCTGCATTCTTTTTCTTGGTGCTACATGAACGAACGTCTCTCCACATGCTCACTTCTGAGAGATATGTGTGTGTGAAAGCCGTCCTTCACCTAGAATGTTGGGAACACAAAAATTCTTTTAAGTTGCAAACTCCATTCCAAATATATATATGGGTAGGTACTAGCTCCAACTCGGTTTTACAGTGAAAACTGCAAGAACATCAAACCGGCACTAGGAAACAGACTGAGAATCCAGAGTAAAAGTTTCTCCTGCAAACCGTTCCCTTTTTGCAAGATGAACGAACGTCTCTCCACATGCTCAGTTCTGATAGATAATTGTGTGTGAAAGCCGTCCTTCACATAGATTGTTGGGAACACAATGCTTATTTTCAGTTGCAAACCCCACTCCATGCATATATATGTGGAGGTACTAGCACCAACTCTTTTTACAGTGAAAACTGCAGGAAATTCAAACCGGCACTAGGAAACAGACTGAGAAACCAGTGTAAAAGTTTCTCCTGTAAACTGTTCCCTTGGTGCTAGCTGAACGAACGTCTCTCCACATGCCCAGTTTTGAGAGATAAGTGTGTGTGTAATCCGTCCTTCAACTAGCTTGTTGGGAACACAAAGTTTCTTTTTAGTTGCAAACACCACTCCTTACATATATATGGGGAAGAACAAGCTCCAACTCGGTTTTACAGTGAAAACTGCAGGAACTTCAAACCGGCACTAGGAAACAGACTGAGACTCCAGAGTAAAAGTTTCTCCAGCAACCCGTTGCCTTGTTGCTATTTGAACGATCGTCTCTCCACAAGCTTAGTTCTGAGAGATAAGTGTGTGTGAAATATATCCTTCACCTATCTTGCTGGGAACACAAAGTTTCTTTTCAGTTGCAAACTCCACTCCATACATATATATGGGGAGGTACTAGCTCCAACTCGATTTTACAGTGAAAACTGCAGGATCATCAAAACGGCACTAGAAAACACACTGAGAATTCAGAGTAAAAGTTTCTCCTGCATCCCGTTCCCTTGGTGCCTGATGAAAAAACTTCTCTCCCCATGCAAAGTTCTGAGAGATAAGTGTGTGCGAAAGACGTCCTTCACATTGCTTGGTGGGAACACAATGCTAATTTTCAATTGCAAATTCCACTCCATGCATATATAGGGGGAGGTACTAGATCCAACTCGGTTTTACAGTGAAAACTGCAGGAAATTCAAACCGGCACTTGGAAACAGACTGAGAAACCAGAGTAAAAGTTTTTCCTGCAACCCGTTCCCTTGGTCCTAGGTGAACGAAAGTCTCTGCACTTGCTCAGTTCTGAGAGATAATTGTGTGTGAAAGCAGTGCTTCAACTAGCTTGTTGGGAACACAAAGTTACTCTTAAGTTGCAAACTCCACTCCATAAATATATATGGGTAGGTACAAGCTCCAACTCGGTTTTACAGGGAAAACGGCAGGAACTTCAAACCGCACTAGGAAACAGACTGAGAAACCAGTGTAAAAGTTTCTCCTCAACTCGTTCCCATGGTGCTAGATGAAGGAAAGTCTCTTCACAAGCTTAGTTCTGAGAGATAAGTGTGTGTGAAAGCCATCCTTCAACTAGCTTGTTGGGAACACAAGGATGCTTTTAAGTTGCAAACTCCATTCCAAACATATATATGGGTAAGTACTAGCTCCAACTCGGTTTTTTAGTGAAAACTGCAGGAACATCAAACCGGCACTAGGAAACAGACTGAAAATCCAGAGTAAAAGTTCCTCCTGCAACCCGTTCACTTTGTGCTAGATGAACGAACGTCTCTCCACATGCTCAGTTCTGATAGATAATTGTGTGTGAAAGCCGTCCTTCACATAAATTGTTGGGAACACAATGCTTATTTTCAGTTGCAAACTCCAATCCATGCATATAAAGGGGGTGGTACAAGCACCACTCTATTTTACAGTGAAAACTGCAGGAAATTCAAACCGGCACTAGGAAACAGACTGAGAAACCAGAGTAAAAGTTTTCCCTGCAAACTGTTCCCTAGGTGCTAGGTGAATGAACGTCTCTACACATGCTCAGTTCTGAGAGATAATTGTTAGTGAAAGCCGTTCTTCACGTAGCTTGTAGGGAACACAAAGTTTCTTTTCAGTTGCATACCCATCTCCATATATATATATGGGGAGGTAGTAGCTTAAACTCGGTATTCCAGTGAAATCTGCAGGAACTTCAAACAGGCACTAGGAAACAGACTGAGAAACTGGAGAAAAAGTTTCTCCAGCAACCAGTTCCCTTGGTGCTAGATGAACGAACGTCTCTCCACATGCTCAGTTCTGAGAGATAAGTGTGTGTGAAAGCCGAACTTCACCTAAAATGTTGGGAACACAAAGTTTCTTTTCAGTTGCAAACTCCATTCCATATATATATTTGGGGAGGTACTAGCTCCAACTCGGTTATACAGTGAAAACTGCAGGAACTTCAAACCGCACTAGGAAACAGACTGAGAAACCAGAGTAAAAGTTTCTCCTGCAAACAGTTCCCTTGGTGCTAGGTGAACGAACGTCTCTCCACATGCTCAGTTCTGAGAGATAATTTTGAAAGCCGTCTTTCACCTAGCTTGTAGGGAACACAAAGATTCTTTTCAGTTGCAAACTCCACTCCATACATATATATGGGGAAGTACTAGCTCCATCTTCGTTTAAGGTGAAAACTGCAGGAACATCAAACATGCACTAGGAAACAGACTGATAACCAGAGTAAAAGTTTCACCTGCAACCCTTTCCCTTGGTGCTAGGTGAACTAACGTCTCTCCACATGCTCAGTTCTGAGAGATAAATGTGTGTGAAGGCCGTCCTTCATCTATCTTGTTGGGAACACAAAGTTTCTTTTCAGTTGCAAACTCCACTCCATACATATATAAGGGGAGGTACTAGCTCGAACTCGGTTTTACAGTGAAAACTGCAGGAACTTCAATCCGGCACTAGGAAACAGACTGAGAAACCAGAGTAAAGTTTCTACTGCCACCCGTTCCCTTGGTGCTAGGTGAACGAACGTCTTTCCACGTACTCAGTTCTGAGAGATAAGTGTGTGTGAAAGCCGTTCATCACCTAGCTTGTTGGGAACACAAAGTTTCTTTTCAGTTGCAAACCCCACTCCATACATATATAAGGGTAGGTACAAGCTACAACTCGGTTTTCCAGTGAAAACTGCAGGAAATTCAAACCGGCATTAGGAAACAGACTGTGAAACCAGAGTAAAAATTTCTCCAGTAACCCGTTCCTTTTGTGCTAGATGAAAGAAAGTCTCTCCACAAGCTTAGTTCTCAGATATAATTGTGTGTGAAAGCAGTCCTTCACCTAGCTTGTTGGGAACACAATGTTTCTTTTCAGTTGCAAACTCCACTCCATACATATATATGGGTAGGTACTAGCTCCAACTCGGTTTTACATGAAAACTGCAGGAAAATCAAACCGGCACTAGGAAACAGACTAAGAAACCAGAGTAAAAATTTCTCCTGTAACCCGTTCCCTTTGTGCTAGATGAACGAACGTCTCTCCACATGCTTAGTTCTGAGAGGGAATTGTGTGTGAAAGCCGTTCTTCATATAGCTTGTTGGGAACACAATGCTTATTTTCAGTTGCAAATTCCACTCCATGCATATATAGGGGGTGGTACTAGATCCAACTCGGTTTTACAGTGAAAACTGCAGGAAATTCAAACCGGCATTAGGAAACAGAATGAGAAACCAGAGTAAAAGTTTCTCCTGCAACCCGTTCCCTTGGTGCTAGATGAACGAACGTCTCTCCACATGCTCAGTTCTCAGAGATAAGTGTGTGTGAAAGCCGTCCTTCACCTAGCTTGTTGGGAACACAAAGTTTCTTTTCAGATGCAAACTACACTCCATACATATATATGGGTAGGTACAAGCTCCAACTCGGTTTTCCAGTGAAAACTGCAGGAAATTCAAACCGGCATTAGGAAACAGACTGTGAAACCAGAGTAAAAATTTCTCCTGTAACCCGTTCCCTTTGTGCTAGATGAACGAACGTCTCTCCACATGCTTAGTTCTGAGAGGGAATTGTGTGTGAAAGCCGTTCTTCATATAGCTTGTTGGGAACACAATGCTTATTTTCAGTTGCAAATCCCACTCCATGCATATATAGGGGGTGGTACTAGATCCAACTCGGTTTTACAGTGAAAACTGCAGGAAATTCAAACCGGCATTAGGAAACAGAATGAGAAACCAGAGTAAAAGTTTCTCCTGCAACCCGTTCCCTTGGTGCTAGATGAACGAACGTCTCTCCACATGCTCAGTTCTCAGAGATAAGTGTGTGTGAAAGCCGTCCTTCACCTAGCTTGTTGGGAACACAAAGTTTCTTTTCAGATGCAAACTACACTCCATATATATATATGGGTAGGTACAAGCTCCAACTCGGTTTTCCAGTGAAAACTGCAGGATATTCAAACCGGCATTAGGAAATAGATTGTGAAACCAGAGTAAAAATTTCTCCTGTAACCCGTTCCCTTTGTGCTAGATGAACGAACGTCTCTCCACAAGCTTAGTTCTGAGAGATAAGTGTGTGTGAAATATATCCTTCACCTATCTTGCTGGGAACACAAAGTTTCTTTTCAGTTGCAAACTCCACTCCATACATATATATGGGGAGGTACTAGCTCCAACTCGATTTTACAGTGAAAACTGGAGGATCATCAAAACGGCACTAGAAAACACACTGAGAATTCAGAGTAAAAGTTTCTCCTGCATCCCGTTCCCTTGGTGCCTGATGAAAAAACGTCTCTCCCCATGCAAAGTTCTGAGAGATAAGTGTGTGCGAAAGCCGTCCTTCACATTGCTTGGTGGGAACACAATGCTAATTTTCAATTGCAAATTCCACTCCATGCATATATAGGGGGAGGTACTAGATCCAACTCGGTTTTACAGTGAAAACTGCAGGAAATTCAAACCGGCACTTGGAAACAGACTGAGAAACCAGAGTAAAAGTTTTTCCTGCAACCCGTTCCCTTGGTCCTAGGTGAACGAAAGTCTCTGCACTTGCTCAGTTCTGAGAGAAAATTGTGTGTGAAAGCAGTGCTTCAACTAGCTTGTTGGGAACACAAAGTTACTCTTCAGTTGCAAACTCCACTCCATAAATATATATGGGTAGGTACAAGCTCCAACTCGGTTTTACAGGGAAAACGGCAGGAACTTCAAACCGCACTAGGAAACAGACTGAGAAACCAGTGTAAAAGTTTCTCCTCAACTCGTTCCCATGGTGCTAGATGAAGGAAAGTCTCTTCACAAGCTTAGTTCTGAGAGATAAGTGTGTGTGAAAGCCATCCTTCAACTAGCTTGTTGGGAACACAAGGATGCTTTTAAGTTGCAAACTCCATTCCAAACATATATATGGGTAAGTACTAGCTCCAACTCGGTTTTTTAGTGAAAACTGCAGGAACAACAAACCGGCACTAGGAAACAGACTGAAAATCCAGAGTAAAAGTTCCTCCTGCAACCCGTTCACTTTGTGCTAGATGAACGAACGTCTCTCCACATGCTCAGTTCTGATAGATAATTGTGTGTGAAAGCCATCCTTCACATAAATTGTTGGGAACACAATGCTTATTTTCAGTTGCAAACTCCACTCCATGCATATAAAGGGGGTGGTACAAGCACCACTCTATTTTACAGTGAAAACTGCAGGAAATTCAAACCGGCACTAGGAAACAGACTGAGAAACCAGAGTAAAAGTTTTCCCTGCAAACTGTTCCCTAGGTGCTAGGTGAACGAACGTCTCTACACATGCTCAGTTCTGAGAGATAATTGTTAGTGAAAGCCGTTCTTCACGTAGCTTGTAGGGAACACAAAGTTTCTTTTCATTTGCATACCCATCTCCATACATATATATGGGGAGGTAGTAGCTTAAACTCGGTATTCCAGTGAAATCTGCAGGAACTTCAAACAGGCACTAGGAAACAGACTGAGAAACTGGAGAAAAAGTTTCTCCAGCAACCAGTTCCCTTGGTGCTAGATGAACGAACGTCTCTCCACATGCTCAGCTCTGAGAGATAAGTGTGTGTGAAAGCCGAACTTCACCTAAAATGTTGGGAACACAAAGTTTCTTTTCAGTTGCAAAATCCATTCCATATATATATTTGGGGAGGTACTAGCTCCAACTCGGTTATACAGTGAAAACTGCAGGAACTTCAAACCGCACTAGGAAACAGACTGAGAAACCAGAGTAAAAGTTTCTCCTGCAAACAGTTCCCTTGGTGCTAGGTGAACGAACGTCTCTCCACATGCTCAGTTCTGAGAGATAATTTTGAAAGCCGTCCTTCACCTAGCTTGTAGGGAACACAAAGTTTCTTTTCAGTTGCAAACTCCACTCCATACATATATATGGGGAAGTACTAGCTGCATCTTCGTTTAAGGTGAAAACTGCAGGAACATCAAACATGCACTAGGAAACAGACTGATAACCAGAGTAAAAGTTTCACCTGCAACCCTTTCACTTGGTGCTAGGTGAACTAACGTCTCTCCACATGCTCAGTTCTGAGAGATAAATGTGTGTGAAGGCCGTCCTTCATCTATCTTGTTGGGAACACAAAGTTTCTTTTCAGTTGCAAACTCCACTCCATACATATATAAGGGGAGGTACTAGCTCCAACTCGGTTTTACAGTGAAAACTGCAGGAACTTCAATCCGGCACTAGGAAACAGACTGAGAAACCAGAGTAAAGTTTCTACTGCCACCCGTTCCCTTGGTGCTAGGTGAACGAACGTCTTTCCACGTACTCAGTTCTGAGAGATAAGTGTGTGTGAAAGCCGTTCATCACCTAGCTTGTTGGGAACACAAAGTTTCTTTTCAGTTGCAAACCCCACTCCATACATATATAAGGGTAGGTACAAGCTCCAACTCGGTTTTCCAGTGAAAACTGCAGGAAATTCAAACCGGCATTAGGAAACAGACTGTGAAACCAGAGTAAAAATTTCTCCAGTAACCCGTTCCTTTTGTGCTAGATGAAAGAAAGTCTCTCCACAAGCTTAGTTCTCAGATATAATTGTGTGTGAAAGCAGTCCTTCACCTAGCTTGTTGGGAACACAATGTTTCTTTTCAGTTGCAAACTCCACTCCATACATATATATGGGTAGGTACTAGCTCCAACTCGGTTTTACATGAAAACTGCAGGAAAATCAAACCGGCACTAGGAAACAGACTAAGAAACCAGAGTAAAAATTTCTCCTGTAACCCGTTCCCTTTGTGCTAGATGAACGAACGTCTCTCCACATGCTTAGTTCTGAGAGGGAATTGTGTGTGAAAGCCGTTCTTCATATAGCTTGTTGGGAACACAATGCTTATTTTCAGTTGCAAATTCCACTCCATGCATATATAGGGGGTGGTACTAGATCCAACTCGGTTTTACAGTGAAAACTGCAGGAAATTCAAACCGGCATTAGGAAACAGAATGAGAAACCAGAGTAAAAGTTTCTCCTGCAACCCGTTCCCTTGGTGCTAGATGAACGAACGTCTCTCCACATGCTCAGTTCTCAGAGATAAGTGTGTGTGAAAGCCGTCCTTCACCTAGCTTGTTGGGAACACAAAGTTTCTTTTCAGATGCAAACTACACTCCATACATATATATGGGTAGGTACAAGCTCCAACTCGGTTTTCCAGTGAAAACTGCAGGAAATTCAAACCGGCATTAGGAAACAGACTGTGAAACCAGAGTAAAAATTTCTCCTGTAACCCGTTCCCTTTGTGCTAGATGAACGAACGTCTCTCCACAAGCTTAGTTCTGAGATATATGTGTGTGTGAAAGCCGTCCTTCACCTAGCTTGTTGGGAACACAAAGTTTTTACAGTTGCAATTTCAACTCCATACATATATATGGTGAGGTACTAGCTCCAACTCGGTTTTCCAGTGAAAACTGCAGGAAATTCAAACCGGCACTAGGAAACAGACTGAGAAACCAGAGTAAAAGTTTCTCCTGCAAATAGTTCCCTTGGTGCTAGGTGAACGAACGTCTCTCCACAAGCTTAGTTCTGAGAGATAATTGTGTGTGAAAGCCGTCCTTCATGTATCTTGTTGGGAACAAAAAGTTTCTTTTCAGTTGCAAACTCCAGTCCATAGATATATATGGGGAGGTACTTGGTCCATCTCCGTTTAAGGTGAAAACTGCAGGAACATCAAACCGGCACTAGAAAACAGACTGATAACCAGAGGAAAAGTTTCTCCTGCAACCCTTTCCCTTGGTGCTAGGTGAACGAACGTCTCTCCACATAATCAGATCTGAGAGATAAGTGTGTGTGAAAGCCGTCCTTCACCTAGCTTTTTCAGAACACAAAGTTTCTTTTTAGTTGCAAACTCCATTCCATACATATATATGGGGATGTACTAGCTCCAACTCGGTTTTACAGTGAAAACTGCAGAACCTTCAAACCGGCACTAGGAATCAGATTGAGAAACCAGAGTAAAAGTTTCTCCAACAAACCTTTCCCTTGGTGCTAGAGGAACGAACGTCTCTCCACAAGCTTAGTTCTGAGAGATAAGTGTGAGTGAAAGCCGTTCTTCACCTAGATTTTTGGGAACACAAAGGTTCTTTTCAGTTGCAAACCCCACTCCATACATATATATAGGGAGGTACTATATCCAACTCGGTTTTACAGTGAAAACTGCAGGAACTTCAAACCGCCACTAGGAAACAGACTGAGAAACCAGAGTAAAAGTTTCTCCTGCAACCCTTTCAGTTGGTGTTAGATGAACGAACGTGTCTCCTCATGCTCAGTTCTGAGAGTTAAGTGTGTGTGAAAGCCATCCTTCAAATCGGTTGATGGGAACACAAAGTTTCTTTTCGGTTTCAACTCCATTCCATACAAAAATAGGGGGAGGTTCTAGCTCCAATTCGGTTTTACAGTGAAAACTGCAGGAGCTTCAAACCGCCACTAAGAAACAGAATGAGATACCAAATTAAAAGTTTCTCTTGCAACCCGTTCCCTTGGTGCTAGATGAATGAACGTCTCTCCAAATGCTCAGTTCTCAGAGATATGTGTGTGTGGAAGCCGTACTTCAGCTAGATTTTTGGGAACACAAAGTTTATTTTGAGATGAAAACCCCAATCCATAAATATATATGGGGAGTTACTAGCTCCAACTATGTTTTACAGTGAAAACTGCAGGAACTTCAAACCGCCACTAGGAAAAAGACTGAGAAACCGGAGTAAAAGTTCCTCCTGCAACCCTTTCCCTTGGTGCTAGTTGAACGAACGTCTTTCCACATGCTGAGTTCTGTGAGATAAGTGTGTGTGGAAGCCGTCATTCAGCTAGCATGTTGGGAAAACATAGTTTCTTTTCAGTTGCATACTACACTCCATACATATATATGGGTAGGTACAAGTTCCAACTCGGTTTTCCAGTGAAAACTGCAGGAACTTCAAACCGGCATTATGAAACACACTGTGAAACTAGAGTAAAATTTCTCCTGTAACCCGTTACCTTTGTGCTAGATGAACGAACGTCTCTCCACAAGCTTCGTTCTGAGATATAAGTGTGTGTGAAAGCCGATCTTCACCTAGCTTGTTGGGAACACAAAGTTTCTTTTCAGTTGCAAACTCCACTCCATACATATATATGGGTAGGTACTAGCTCCAACTCGGTTTTACATTGAAAACTGCAGGAAAATCATACTGGCACTAGGAAAAAGACTGAGAAACCAGAGTAAAATTTCTCCTGTAACCCGTTCTCTTTTTTGCTAGATGAACGATCGTCTCTCCACATGCTCAGTTCTGAGAGATAAGTGTGAGTGAAAGCCGTCCTTCAACTATCTTGTTGGGAACACAATGCTTTTTCAGTTGCAAATTCCACTCCATACATATATATGGGTAGGTAATGGCTCCAACTCGGTTTTCCAGTGAAAACTGC
This sequence comes from Camelus bactrianus, assembly GCF_048773025.1. Lineage (NCBI taxonomy): Eukaryota > Metazoa > Chordata > Mammalia > Artiodactyla > Camelidae > Camelus > Camelus bactrianus. The sequence continues at coordinate 92,883,553 of NC_133546.1, forward strand.
AGGAAATTCCAACCGGCTCTAGGAATCAGGCTGAGATAACAGAGTAAAAGCTTCTCCTGCATCCTTTTCCCTTGGTGCTAGATGAACGAACGTCTCTCCACATGATCAGTTCTGAGAGATAAGTATGTGTGAAAGCCTTCCTTCACCTAGCTTGTTGGGAACACAAAGTTTCTTTTCAGTTGCAAACTCCAATCCATACATATATATAGGTAGGTAGTATGTCCAACTCGTTTTTCCAGTGAAAACTGCAGGAAATTAAAACCGGCTCTAGGAATCAGGCTGAGATACCAGAGTAAAAGTTTCTCCTGCATCCTTTTCATTTGGTGCTAGATGAAAGAACGTCTCTCCACATGATCAGTTCTGACAGATATGTGTGTGTGAAAGCCGTCCTTCACCTAGAATGTTGGGAACACAAAAATTCTTTTAAGTTGCAAACTCCATTCCAAATATATATATGGGTAGGTACTAGCTCCAACTCGGTTTTACAGTGAAAACTGCAGGAACATCAAACCGGCACTAGGAAACAGACTGAGAATCCAGAGTAAAAGTTTCTCCTGCAAACCGTTCCCTTTTTGCAAGATGAACGAACGTCTCTCCACATGCTCAGTTCTGATAGATAATTGTGTTTGAAAGCCGTCCTTCACATAGATTGTTGGGAACACAATGCTTATTTTCAGTTGCAAACCCCACTCCATGCATATATATGTGGAGGTACTAGCACCAACTCTTTTTACAGTGAAAACTGCAGGAAATTCAAACCGGCACTAGGAAACAGACTGAGAAACCAGTGTAAAAGTTTCTCCTGTAAACTGTTCCCTTGGTGCTAGCTGAACGAACGTCTCTCCACATGCCCAGTTTTGAGAGATAAGTGTGTGTGTAATCCGTCCTTCAACTAGCTTGTTGGGAACACAAAGTTTCTTTTTAGTTGCAAACACCACTCCTTACATATATATGGGGAAGAACAAGCTCCAACTCGGTTTTACAGTGAAAACTGCAGGAACTTCAAACCGGCACTAGGAAACAGACTGAGACTCCAGAGTAAAAGTTTCTCCAGCAACCCGTTGCCTTGTTGCTATTTGAACGATCGTCTCTCCACAAGCTTAGTTCTGAGAGATAAGTGTGTGTGAAATATATCCTTCACCTATCTTGCTGGGAACACAAAGTTTCTTTTCAGTTGCAAACTCCACTCCATACATATATATGGGGAGGTACTATCTCCAACTCGATTTTACAGTGAAAACTGCAGGATCATCAAAACGGCACTAGAAAACACACTGAGAATTCAGAGTAAAAGTTTCTCCTGCATCCCGTTCCCTTGGTGCCTGATGAAAAAACGTCTCTCCCCATGCAAAGTTCTGAGAGATAAGTGTGTGCGAAAGCCGTCCTTCACATTGCTTGGTGGGAACACAATGCTAATATTCAATTGCAAATTCCACTCCATGCATATATAGGGGGAGGTACTAGATCCAACTCGGTTTTACAGTGAAAACTGCAGGAAATTCAAACCGGCACTTGGAAACAGACTGAGAAACCAGAGTAAAAGTTTTTCCTGCAACCCGTTCCCTTGGTCCTAGGTGAACGAAAGTCTCTGCACTTGCTCAGTTCTGAGAGATAATTGTGTGTGAAAGCAGTGCTTCAACTAGCTTGTTGGGAACACAAAGTTACTCTTCAGTTGCAAACTCCACTCCATAAATATATATGGGTAGGTACAAGCTCCAACTCGGTTTTACAGGGAAAACGGCAGGAACTTCAAACCGCACTAGGAAACAGACTGAGAAACCAGTGTAAAAGTTTCTCCTCAACTCGTTCCCATGGTGCTAGATGAAGGAAAGTCTCTTCACAAGCTTAGTTCTGAGAGATAAGTGTGTGTGAAAGCCATCCTTCAACTAGCTTGTTGGGAACACAAGGATGCTTTTAAGTTGCAAACTCCATTCCAAACATATATATGGGTAAGTACTAGCTCCAACTCGGTTTTTTAGTGAAAACTGCAGGAACATCAAACCGGCACTAGGAAACAGACTGAAAATCCAGAGTAAAAGTTCCTCCTGCAACCCGTTCACTTTGTGCTAGATGAACGAACGTCTCTCCACATGCTCAGTTCTGATAGATAATTGTGTGTGAAAGCCGTCCTTCACATAAATTGTTGGGAACACAATGCTTATTTTCAGTTGCAAACTCCACTCCATGCATATAAAGGGGGTGGTACAAGCACCACTCTATTTTACAGTGAAAACTGCAGGAAATTCAAACCGGCACTAGGAAACAGACTGAGAAACCAGAGTAAAAGTTTTCCCTGCAAACTGTTCCCTAGGTGCTAGGTGAACGAACGTCTCTACACATGCTCAGTTCTGAGAGATAATTGTTAGTGAAAGCCGTTCTTCACGTAGCTTGTAGGGAACACAAAGTTTCTTTTCAGTTGCATACCCATCTCCATACATATATATGGGGAGGTAGTAGCTTAAACTCGGTATTCCAGTGAAATCTGCAGGAACTTCAAACAGGCACTAGGAAACAGACTGAGAAACTGGAGAAAAAGTTTCTCCAGCAACCAGTTCCCTTGGTGCTAGATGAACGAACGTCTCTCCACATGCTCAGTTCTGAGAGATAAGTGTGTGTGAAAGCCGAACTTCACCTAAAATGTTGGGAACACAAAGTTTCTTTTCAGTTGCAAACTCCATTCCATATATATATTTGGGGAGGTACTAGCTCCAACTCGGTTATACAGTGAAAACTGCAGGAACTTCAAACCGCACTAGGAAACAGACTGAGAAACCAGAGTAAAAGTTTCTCCTGCAAACAGTTCCCTTGGTGCTAGGTGAACGAACGTCTCTCCACATGCTCAGTTCTGAGAGATAATTTTGAAAGCCGTCCTTCACCTAGCTTGTAGGGAACACAAAGATTCTTTTCAGTTGCAAACTCCACTCCATACATATATATGGGGAGGTAGTAGCTTAAACTCGGTTTTCCAGTGAAAACTGCAGGAACATCAAACCGGCACTAGGAATCAGACTGAGAAACCAGAGAAATACTTTCTCCTATAACCCGTTCCCTTTGTGCTAGATGAACGAACGTCTCTCCACTTGCACAGTTCTGAGTGATAAGTGTGTGTGAAAGCCGTCCTTCACCTAGCTTGTTGGGAAAACAAAATTTCTTTTCAGTTGCAAACTCCACTCCATATATATACATGGGGATGTAGTAGCTCCAACACGGTTTTACAGTGAAAACTGCAGGAACTTCAAACCGGCACTTGGAAACAGACTGAGAAACCAGAGTAAAAGTTTCTCCTGCATCCTTTTCATTTGGTGCTAGATGAACGAACGTCTCTCCACATGATCAGTTCTGACAGATAATTGTGTGTGAAAGCCGTCCTTCACCTAGAATGTTGGGAACACAAAAATTCTTTTAAGTTGCAAAATCCATTCCAAATATATATATGGGTAGGTACTAGCTCCAACTCGGTTTTACAGTGAAAACTGCAGGAACATCAAACCGGCACTAGGAAACAGACTGAGAATCCAGAGTAAAAGTTTCTCCTGCAAACCGTTCCCTTTTTGCAAGATGAACGTACGTCTCTCCACATGCTCAGTTCTGATAGATAATTGTGTGTGAAAGCCGTCCTTCACATAGATTGTTGGGAACACAATGCTTATTTTCAGTTGCAAACCCCACTCCATGCATATATATGTGAAGGTACTAGCACCAACTCTTTTTACAGTGAAAACTGCAGGAAATTCAAACCGGCACTAGGAAACAGACTGAGAAACCAGTGTAAAAGTTTCTCCTGTAAACTGTTCCCTTGGTGCTAGCTGAACGAACGTCTCTCCACATGCTCAGTTTTGAGAGATAAGTGTGTGTGTAATCCGTCCTTCACCTAGCTTGTTGGGAACACAAAGTTTCTTTTTAGTTGCAAACACCACTCCTTACATATATATGGGGAAGAACAAGCTCCAACTCGGTTTTACAGTGAAAACTGCAGGAACTTCAAACCGGCACTAGGAAACAGACTGAGACTCCAGAGTAAAAGTTTCTCCAGCAACCCGTTGCCTTGTTGCTATTTGAACGATCGTCTCTCCACAAGCTTAGTTCTGAGAGATAAGTGTGTGTGAAATATATCCTTCACCTATCTTGCTGGGAACACAAAGTTTCTTTTCAGTTGCAAACTCCACTCCATACATATATATGGGGAGGTACTAGCTCCAACTCGATTTTACAGTGAAAACTGCAGGATCATCAAAACGGCACTAGAAAACACACTGAGAATTCAGAGTAAAAGTTTCTCCTGCATCCCGTTCCCTTGGTGCCTGATGAAAAAACGTCTCTCCCCATGCAAAGTTCTGAGAGATAAGCGTGTGCGAAAGCCGTCCTTCACATTGCTTGGTGGGAACACAATGCTAATATTCAATTGCAAATTCCACTCCATGCATATATAGGGGGAGGTACTAGATCCAACTCGGTTTTACAGCGAAAACTGCAGGAAATTCAAACCGGCACTTGGAAACAGACTGAGAAACCAGAGTAAAAGTTTTTCCTGCAACCCGTTCCCTTGGTCCTAGGTGAACGAAAGTCTCTGCACTTGCTCAGTTCTGAGAGATAATTGTGTGTGAAAGCAGTGCTTCAACTAGCTTGTTGGGAACACAAAGTTACTCTTCAGTTGCAAACTCCACTCCATAAATATATATGGGTAGGTACAAGTTCCAACTCGGTTTTACAGGGAAAACGGCAGGAACTTCAAACCGCACTAGGAAACAGACTAAGAAACCAGTGTAAAAGTTTCTCCTCAACTCGTTCCCATGGTGCTAGATGAAGGAAAGTCTCTTCACAAGCTTAGTTCTGAGAGTTAAGTGTGTGTGAAAGCCATCCTTCAACTAGCTTGTTGGGAACACAAGGATGCTTTTAAGTTGCAAACTCCATTCCAAACATATATATGGGTAAGTACTAGCTCCAACTCGGTTTTTTAGTGAAAACTGCAGGAACATCAAACCGGCACTAGGAAACAGACTGAAAATCCAGAGTAAAAGTTCCTCCTGCAACCCGTTCACTTTGTGCTAGATGAACGAACGTCTCTCCACATGCTCAGTTCTGATAGATAATTGTGTGTGAAAGCCGTCCTTCACATAAATTGTTGGGAACACAATGCTTATTTTCAGTTGCAAACTCCACTCCATGCATATAAAGGGGGTGGTACAAGCACCACTCTATTTTACAGTGAAAACTGCAGGAAATTCAAACCGGCACTAGGAAACAGACTGAGAAACCAGAGTAAAAGTTTTCCCTGCAAACTGTTCCCTAGGTGCTAGGTGAACGAACGTCTCTACACATGCTCAGTTCTGAGAGATAATTGTTAGTGAAAGCCGTTCTTCACGTAGCTTGAAGGGAACACAAAGTTTCTTTTCAGTTGCATACCCATCTCCATACATATATATGGGGAGGTAGTAGCTTAAACTCGGTATTCCAGTGAAATCTGCAGGAACTTCAAACAGGCACTAGGAAACAGACTGAGAAACTGGAGAAAAAGTTTCTCCAGCAACCAGTTCCCTTGGTGCTAGATGAACGAACGTCTCTCCACATGCTCAGTTCTGAGAGATAAGTGTGTGTGAAAGCCGAACTTCACCTAAAATGTTGGGAACACAAAGTTTCTTTTCAGTTGCAAACTCCATTCCATATATATATTTGGGGAGGTACTAGCTCCAACTCGGTTATACAGTGAAAACTGCAGGAACTTCAAACCGCACTAGGAAACAGACTGAGAAACCAGAGTAAAAGTTTCTCCTGCAAACAGTTCCCTTGGTGCTAGGTGAACGAACGTCTCTCCACATGCTCAGTTCTGAGAGATAATTTTGAAAGCCGTCCTTCACCTAGCTTGTAGGGAACACAAAGATTCTTTTCAGTTGCAAACTCCACTCCATACATATATATAGGGAGGTAGTAGCTTAAACTCGGTTTTCCAGTGAAAACTGCAGGAACATCAAACCGGCACTAGGAATCAGACTGAGAAACCAGAGAAATACTTTCTCCTATAACCCGTTCCCTTTGTGCTAGATGAACGAACGTCTCTCCACTTGCACAGTTCTGAGTGATAAGTGTGTGTGAAAGCCGTCCTTCACCTAGCTTGTTTGGAAAACAAAATTTCTTTTCAGTTGCAAACTCCACTCCATATATATATATGGGGATGTAGTAGCTCCAACACGGTTTTACAGTGAAAACTGCAGGAACTTCAAACCGGCACTTGCAAACAGACTGAGAAACCAGAGCAAAAGTTTCTCCTGCATACCGTTCCCTTGGTGCTAGATGAACAAACGTCTCTCCACTTGCTCAGTTCTGAGAGATAATTGTGTGTGAAAGCCGTGCTTCACCTAGCTTGTTGGGAACACAAAGTTACTCTTCAGTTGCAATCTCCACTCCATACATATATATGGGTAGGTACTAGCTCCAAATCGGTTTTACAGTGAAAACTGCAGGAACTTCAAACCGCACTAGGAAACAGACTGAGAAACCAGTGTAAAAGTTTCTCCTCAACCCGTTCCCTTGATGCTAGATGAACGAACGTCTCTCCACAAGCTTAGTTCTGAGAGATAAGTGTATGTGAAAGCCAACCTTCATCTAGCTTGTTGGGAACACAAAGATTCTTTTAAGTTGCAAACTCCATTCCAAACATATATATGGGTAGGTACTAGCTCCAACACGGTTTTTCAGTGAAAACTGCAGGAACATCAAACCGGCACTAGGAAACAGACTGAGAATCCAGAGTAAAATTTTTTCCTGCAACCCGTTCCCTTTGTGCTAGATGTACGAAAGTCTCTCCACATGATCACTTCTGAGAGATAAGTGTGTGTGAAAGCCGTCCTTCACATAGATTGTTGGGAACACAATGGTTATTTTCAGTTGCAAACTCCACTCCATGCATATATAGGGGGAGGTAAAAGCACCAACTCTTTTTTACAGAGAAAACTGCAGGAAATTGAAACCGGCACTAGGAAACAGACTGAGAATACAGAGTAATAGTTTCTCCTGCAAACAGTTCCCTTGGTGCTAGGTGAACGAACGTCTCACCACATGCTCATTTCTGACAGATAATTATGTGTGAAATCCGTCCTTCCCCTAGCTTGTAGGGAACACATAGTTTCTTTTCAGTTGCAAACTCCATTCCATACATATATATGGGGAGGTAGTAGCTTAAACTCGGTTTTCCAGTGAAAACTGCAGGAACTTCAAACTGGCACTAGGAAACAGACTGAGAAACCAGAGAAAATGTTTCTCCAGCAAACCGTTCCCTTGGTGCTAGATGAACGAACGTCTCTTCACATGCTCAGTTCTGAGAGATAAGTGTGTGTGAAAGCCGAACTTCACCTAAAATGTTGGGAACACAAAGTTTCTTTTCAGTTGCAAATTCCACACCATATATATATTTGGGGAGGTACTAGCTCCAACTCTGTTTTACAGTGAAAACTGCAGGAATTTCAAACCGGCACTAGGAAACAGACTGAGAACCCAGAGTAAAAGTTTCTCATGCAATCCGTTCCTTTGGTGCTAGATGAACGAACGTCTCTCCACATGCTCAGTTCTGAGAGATAAGTGTGTCTGAAAGCCGTCCTTCACCTAGCTTGATGGGAACACAATTTTTATTTTCAGGTGCAAACTCCATTCCTAGCTTATATAGGGGTGGATTCTAGATCCAACTCGGTTTTACAGTGAAAACTGCAGGAACTTCATACCGGCACTAGGAAACAGACTGAAAAAACCAGAGTAAAACTTTCCCCTGCAACCCGTTCCCTTGTTGCTAGATGAACGAACGTCTCTCCACATGCTCAGGTCTGAGAGATAAGTGTGTGTGAAAGCCGTCCTTCACCTAGCTTGTTGGGAACACAATGCTTATTTTGAGTTGCATACTCCACTCCATGCATATATAGGGGGAGGTACTAGATCCAACTCGGTTTTACAGTGAAAAATTCAGGAACTTCAAACCGGCACTTGGAAACAGACTGAGAAACCAGAGCAAAAGTTTCTCCTGCAACCCGTTCCCTTGGTGCTAGATGAACGAACGTCTCTCCACTTGCTCAGTTCTGAGAGATAATTGTGTGTGAAAGCCGTGCTTCACCTAGCTTGTTGGGAACACAAAGTTACTCTTCAGTTGCAATCTCCACTCCATACATACATATGGGAAAGTACTAGCTCCAACTCGGTTTTACAGTTAAAACTGCAGGAACTTCAAACCGCACTAGGAAACAGACTGAGAAACCAGTGTAAAAGTTTCTCCACAACCCGTTCCCTTGGTGCTAGATGAACGAACGTCTCTCCACAAGCTTAGTTCTGAGAGATAAGTGTGTGTGAAAGCCATCCTTCACTTAGCATCTTGGGAACACAATGGTTATTTTCAGTTGCAAATTCCACTCCATGCATATATAGGGGGAGGTACTAGTACCAAGTCTTTTTTACAGTGAAAACTGCAGGAAATTTAAACCGGCACTATGAAACAGACTGAGAAACCAGAGAAATAGTTTCTCCTGCAAACAGTTCCCTTGGTGCTAGGTGAACTAACGTCTCTCCACATGCTCTGTTCTGAGAGATAATTGTGAAAGCCGTCCTTCACCTAGCTTGTAGGGAACACAAAGTTTCTTTTCAGTTGCAAACTCCACTGCATACATATATATGGGAAGGTACTAGCTCAAACTCGGTTTTACAGTGAAAACTGCAGGAACATCAAACCGGCACCAGGAAACAGGCTGAGAAACCAGAGTAATACTTTCTCCTGCAACCCGTTCCCTATGTGCTAGATGAACGAACGTCTCTCCACATGCTCAGTTCTGAGTTATAAGTGTGTGTGAAAGCCGTAATTCACCTAGGTTGTTGGGAACACAAAATTTCTTTTCAGTTACAAACTCCACTCCATATATATATATGGGGAGGTAGTAGCTCCAACACGGTTTTACAGTGAAAACTGCAGGAAATTCAAAGCGGCACTTGGAAATAGGCTGAGATACCAGAGTAAAAGTTTCTCCTGCATTCTTTTTCTTGGTGCTAGATGAACGAACTTCTCTCCACATGCTCAGTTCTGAGAGATATGTGTGTGTGAAAGCCGTCTTTCACCTAGAATGTTGGGAACACAAAGTTTCTTTTCAGTTGCAAAATCCAATCCATACTTATATATGGTGAGGTACTAGCTCAAACTCGGTTTTACAGTGAAAACTGCAGCAATTTCAAACCGCACTAGGAAACAGACTGGGAAACCAGTGTAAAAGTTTCCCCTCAACCCTTTCCCTTGGTGCTAGATGAACGAAAGTCTCTCCACAAGCTTAGTTCTGAGAGATAAGTGTGTGTGAAAGACATCCTTCACCTAGCTTGTTGGGAACACAAAGATTCTTTTAAGTTGCAAACTCCATTCCAAACATATATATGGGTAGGTACTAGCTCCAACTCGGTTTTACAGTGAAAACTGCAGGAAGATCAAACCGGCACTAGGAAAAAGACTGAGAATCCAGAGTGAAAGTTTCCCCTGCAACCCGTTCCCCTTGTGCTAGATGAACGAACGTCTCTCCACATGCTCAGGTCGAGAGATAAGTGTGTTTGAAAGCCGTCCTTCACATAGATTGTTGGGAACACAATGCTTATTTTCAGTTGCAAACTCCACTCCATGCATATATAAGGGGAGGTACTAGCGCCAAAACTTTTTTACAGTGAAAACTGCAGGAAATTCAAACCGGCATTAGGAAACAGAATGAGAAACCAGAGTAAAAGTTTCTCCTGCAAACAGTTCCCTTGGTTCTTGGTGAACGAACGTCTCTCAACATGCTCAGTTCTGAGAGATAATTGTTAAAGCCGTTCTTCACCTAGCTTGTAGGGATCACAAAGATTCTTTTCAGTTGCAAACTCCACTCCATATATATATTTGGGGAGGTACTAGCTCCAACTCGGTTTTACAGTGAAAACTGCAGGAACTTCAAACCGGCACTAGAAAACAGACTGAGAAACCAGAGTAAAAGTTTCTCCTGCAACCCGTTCCCTTGGTGCTAGATGAACGAACGTCTCTCAACTTGCTCAGTTCTGAGAGATAATTGTGTGTGAAAACCGTGCTTCACCTAGCTTGTTGGGAACACCAAGTTACTCTTAAGTTGCAATCTCCACTCCATACATATATATGGGTAGGTACTAGCTCCAACTCGGTTTTACAGTGAAAACTGCAGGAACATCAAACCGCACTAGGAATCAGACTGAGAAACCAGTGTAAAAGTTTCTCCTCAACACGTTCCCTTGGTGCTAGATGAACGAACGTCTCTCCACAAGCTTAGTTCTGAGAGATAAGTGTGTGTGAAAGCCATCCTTCATCTAGCTTGTTGGGAACACAAAGATTCTATTAAGTTGCAAACTCCATTCCAAACATATATATGAGTAGGTACTAGCTCCAACTCGGTTTTACAGTGAAAACTGCAGGAACATCAAACCGGCACTAGGAAAAAGACTGAGAATACAGAGTTAAAGTTTCTCCTGCAACCCTTTCCCTTTGTGCTAGATGAACGAAAGTCTCTCCACATGCTCACTTCTGAGAGATAAGTGTGTGTGAAAGCCGTCCTTCACATAGATTGTTGGGAACACAATGGTTATTTTCAGTTGCAAACTCCACTCCATGCATATATAGGGGGAGGTACTAGCACCAACTCTTTTTTACTGTGAAAACTGCAGGAAATTCAAACCGGCACTAGGAAACAGACTGAGAAACCAGAGTAAAAGTTTCACCTGCAAACAGTTCCCTTGGTGCTAGGTGAAGGATCGTCTCTCCACATGCTCAGTTCTGAGAGATAATTGTGAAAGCCGTACTTCACCTAGCTTGTAGGGAACACAAAGTTTCTTTTCAGTTGCAAATTCCACTCCATACATATATATGGGGAGGTACTAGCTCCAACTCGGTTTTACAGTGAAAACTGCAGGAACATCAAACCGGCACTAGGAAAAAGACTGAGAATCCAGAGTAAAAGTTTCTCCTGCAACCCGTTCCCTTTGTGCTAGATGAACGAAAGTCTCTCCACATGCTCACTCCTGAGAGATAAGTGTGTGTGAAAGCCGCCCTTCACATAGATTGTTGGGAACACAATGATTATTTTCAGTTGCAAACTCCATTCCTAGCATATATATGAGGAGGTACTAGCTCCAATTCGGTTTTACAGTGAAAACTGCAGGAATTTCAAACCGGCACTAGGAAACAGACTGAGAAACCAGAGTAAAACTTTCCCCTGCAACCCGTTCCCTTGTTGCTAGATGAACGAACGTCTCTCCACTTGCTCAGTTCTGAGAGATAAGTGTGTGTGAAAGCCGTCCTTCACCTAGCTTGTTGGGAACACAATGCTTATTTTCATGTGCAATTTACATTCCATGCATTTATAGGGGAAGGTACTAGATCCAACTCGGTTTTACACTGAAAACTGCAGGAAATTCAAACCGTCACTAGGAAACAGACTGAGAAACCAGAGTAAACGTTTCTCCTGCAACCCGTTCCGTTGGTGCTAGTTGAACGAACGTCTCTACACATGCTCAGTTCTGAGAGATATATGTGTGAAAACCTTTCTTCACATAGCTTGTTGGGAACACAAATTTTCTTTTCAGTTGCAAACTCCACCCGATACAAATATATGGGGAGGTACTAGCTCCAACTCGGTTTTACAGTGAAAACTGCAGGAAATTCAAACCGGCACTAGGAAACAGACTGAGAAACCAAAGTAATAGTTTCTCCTGCAACCCGTTCCCTTTGTGCTAGATGAACGAACGTCTCTCCACATGCTCAGCTCTGAGTCATAAGTGTGTGTGAAAGCCGTCCTTCACCTAGATTGTTGGGAACACAAAATTTCTTTTCAGTTGCAAACTCCACTCCATATATATATATGGGGAAGTAGTAGCTCCAACACGGTTTTACAGTGAAAACTGCAGGAAATTCCAAACGGCACTAGGAAACAGGCTGAGGTACCAGAGTAAAAGATTCTCTTGCATTCTTTTTCTTGGTGCTAGATGAACGAACGTCTATCCACATGCTCAGTTCTGAGAGATAATTGTGTGTGAAAGCCGTCCTTCACATAGCTTGTTGGGAACACAATGCTCATTTTCAGGTGCAAACTACAATCCATGCATTTATAGGGGTAGGTACTATATCCAACTCGGTTTTACACTGATAACTGCAAGAAATTCAAACCGGCACTAGGAAACAGACTGAGAAACCAGAGTAAAAGTTTCTCCTGCAACCCGTTCCTTTGATGCTAGTTGAACGAACGTCTCTACACATGCTCAGTTCTGAGAGATATATGTGTGAAAACCGTTCTTCACCTAGCTTGTTGGGAACACAAATTTTCTTTTCAGTTGCAATCTCCACTCCATAAATATATATGGGTAGGTACTAGCTCCAACTCGGTTTTACAAAGAAAACTGCAGGAACTTAAAACCGGCACTAGGAAACAGACTGAGAAACCAGAGATAAAGTTCCTCCTGCAACCCACTCCCTTTGTGCTAGATGAACGAATGTCTCTCGACAAGCTTATTTCTGAGAGATAAGTGTGTGTGAAAGCCGTTCTTCACCTAGCTTGTTGGGAACAATAATTTTCTTTTCAGTTGCAAACTCCACTAAATATATATATATGGGGAGGTACTACCTCCAACTCGGTTTTACAGTGAAAACTGCAGGAACATCAAAACGGCACTAGGAAACAGACTGAGAAACCAGAGTAAAAGTTTCTCCTGCAACCCGTTCCCTTTGTGCTAGATGAACGAACGTCTCTCCACATGCTCAGTTCTGAGAGATAAGTGTGTGTGAAAGCCTTCCTTCACCTAGCTTGTTGGGAACACAATGCTTATTTTCAGTTGCATACTCCACTCCATGCATATATTGGGGGAGGTACTAGATCCAACTCGGTATTACAGTGAAAACTGCAGGAAATTCAAAACGGCACTAGGAAACAGGCTGAGATACCAGAGTAAAAGTTTCTCTTGAAAACAGTTCCCTTGGTGCTAGGTGAACGAACGTCTCTCCACATGCTCAGTTCTGAGAGATAATTGTTGGTGAAAGCCGTCCTTCACCTAGCTTGTAGGGAACACAAAGTTTCTTTTCAGTTGCAAACGCCACTCCATAAATATATATGGGGAGTTAGTAGCTTAAACTCGGTTTTCCAGTAAAATCTGCAGGAACTTCAAACAGGCACTAGGAAAAAGACTGAGAAACCAGAGAAAAAGTTTCACAAGCAACCCGTTCCCTTGGTGCTAGATGAACGAAAGTCTCTCCACATGCTCACTTCGGAGAGATAAGTGTGTGTGAAAGCTGAACTTCACCTAAAATGTTGGGAAAAAAAAGTTTCTTTTCAGTTGCAAACTCCACTCCATATATATATTTGGGGAGGTACTAGCTCCAACTCGGTTTTACAGTGAAAACTGCAGGAACATCAAACCGGCACTAGGAAAAAGACTGAGAATCCAGAGTTAAAGTTTCTCCTGCAACCCTTTCCCTTTGTGCTAGATGAACGAAAGTCTCTCCACATGCTCACTTCTGAGAGATAAGTGTGTGTGAAAGCCGTCCTTCACATAGATTGTTGGGAACACAATGGTTATTTTCAGTTGCAAACTCCACTCCATGCATATATAGGGGAGGTACTAGCACCAACTCTTTTTTACTGTGAAAACTGCAGGAAATTCAAACCAGCACTAGGAAACAGACTGAGAAACCAGAGTAAAACTTTCACCTGCAAACAGTTCCCTTGGTGCTAGGTGAAGGATCGTCTCTCCACATGCTCAGTTCTGAGAGATAATTGTGAAAGCCGTACTTCACCTAGCTTGTAGGGAACACAAAGTTTCTTTTCAGTTGCAAATTCCACTCCATACATATATATGGGGAGGTACTAGCTCCAACTCGGTTTTACAGTGAAAACTGCAGGAACATCAAACCGGCACTAGGAAAAAGACTGAGAATCCAGAGTAAAAGTTTCTCCTGCAACCCGTTCCCTTTGTGCTAGATGAACGAAAGTCTCTCCACATGCTCACTCCTGAGAGATAAGTGTGTGTGAAAGCCGCCCTTCACATAGATTGTTGGGAACACAATGATTATTTTCAGTTGCAAACTCCATTCCTAGCATATATATGAGGAGGTACTAGCTCCAATTCGGTTTTACAGTGAAAACTGCAGGAATTTCAAACCGGCACTAGGAAACAGACTGAGAAACCAGAGTAAAACTTTCCCCTGCAACCCGTTCCCTTGTTGCTAGATGAACGAACGTCTCTCCACTTGCTCAGTTCTGAGAGATAAGTGTGTGTGAAAGCCGTCCTTCACCTAGCTTGTTGGGAACACAATGCTTATTTTCATGTGCAATTTACAATCCATGCATTTATAGGGGGAGGTACTAGATCCAACTCGGTTTTACACTGAAAACTGCAGGAAATTCAAACCGTCACTAGGAAACAGACTGAGAAACCAGAGTAAACGTTTCTCCTGCAACCCGTTCCGTTGGTTCTAGTTGAACGAACGTCTCTACACATGCTCAGTTCTGAGAGATATATGTGTGAAAACCGTTCTTCACATAGCTTGTGGGGAACACAAATTTTCTTTTCAGTTGCAAACTCCACTCCATAAATATATATGGGTAGGTACTAGCTCCAACTCGGTTTTACAGTGAAAACTGCAGGAACTTCAAACAGGCATTAGGAAACAGACTGAGAAACCAGAGTAAAAGTTACTCCTGCAATCCACTCCCTTGGTGCTAGATGAACGAAAGTCTCTCCACAAGCTTAGTTCTGAGAGATAAGTGTGTGTGAAATCCGTCCTTCACATAGCATGTTGGGAACACAAATTTTCTTTTCAGTTGCAAACTCCACCCGATACAAATATATGGGGAGGTACTAGCTCCAACTCGGTTTTACAGTGAAAACTGCAGGAAATTCAAACCGGCACTAGGAAACAGACTGAGAAACCAAAGTAATAGTTTCTCCTGCAACCCGTTCCCTTTGTGCTAGATGAACGAACGTCTCTCCACATGCTCAGCTCTGAGTCATAAGTGTGTGTGAAAGCCGTCCTTCACCTAGATTGTTGGGAACACAAAATTTCTTTTAAGTTGCAAACTCCACTCCATATATATATATGGGGAAGTAGTAGCTCCAACACGGTTTTACAGTGAAAACTGCAGGAAATTCCAAACGGCACTAGGAAACAGGCTGAGATACCAGAGTAAAAGATTCTCTTGCATTCTTTTTCTTGGTGCTAGATGAACGAACGTCTATCCACATGCTCAGTTCTGAGAGATAATTGTGTGTGAAAGCCGTCCTTCACATAGCTTGTTGGGAACACAATGCTCATTTTCAGGTGCAAACTACAATCCATGCATTTATAGGGGTAGGTACTATATCCAACTCGGTTTTACACTGATAACTGCAAGAAATTCAAACCGGCACTAGGAAACAGACTGAGAAACCAGAGTAAAAATTTCTCCTGCAACCCGTTCCTTTGATGCTAGTTGAACGAACGTCTCTACACATGCTCAGTTCTGAGAGATATATGTGTGAAAACCGTTCTTCACCTAGCTTGTTGGGAACACAAATTTTCTTTTCAGTTGCAAACTCCACTCCATAAATATATATGGGTAGGTACTAGCTCCAACTCGGTTTTACAAAGAAAACTGCAGGAACTTAAAACCGGCACTAGGAAACAGACTGAGAATCCAGAGTTAAAGTTCCTCCTGCAACCCACTCCTTTGTGCTAGATGAACGAATGTCTATCGACAAGCTTAGTTCTGAGAGATATGTGTGTGTGAAAGCCGTTCTTCACCTAGCTTGTTGGGAACAATAATTTTCTTTTCAGTTGCAAACTCCACTATATATATATATATGGGGAGGTACTACCTCCAACTCGGTTTTACAGTGAAAACTGCAGGAACATCAAAACGGCACTAGGAAACAGACTGAGAAACCAGAGTAAAAGTTTCTCCTGCAACCCGTTCCCTTTGTGCTAGATGAACGAACATCTCTCCACATGCTCACTCCTGAGAGATAAGTGTGTGTGAAAGCCGCCCTTCACATAGATTGTTAGGAACACAATGATTATTTTCAGTTGCAAACCCCATTCCTAGCATATATATGAGGAGGTACTAGCTCCAATTCGGTTTTACAGTGAAAACTGCAGGAATTTCATATCGGCACTAGGAAACAGACTGAGAAACCAGAGTAAAAGTTACTCCTGCAATCCACTCCCTTGGTGCTAGATGAACGAAAGTCTCTCCACAAGCTTAGTTCTGAGAGATAAGTGTGTGTGAAATCCGTCCTTCACATAGCTTGTTTGGAACACAAATTTTCTTTTCAGTTGCAAACTCCACCCGATACAAATATATGGGGAGGTACTAGCACCAACTCGGTTTTACAGTGAAAACTGCAGGAAATTCAAACCGGCACTAGGAAACAGACTGAGAAACCAAAGTAATAGTTTCTCCTGCAACCCGTTCCCTTTGTGCTAGATGAACGAACGTCTCTCCACATGCTCAGCTCTGAGTCATAAGTGTGTGTGAAAGCCGTCCTTCACCTAGATTGTTGGGAACACAAAATTTCTTTTCAGTTGCAAACTCCACTCCATATATATATATGGGGAAGTAGTAGCTCCAACACGGTTTTACAGTGAAAACTGCAGGAAATTCCAAACGGCACTAGGAAACAGGCTGAGATACCAGAGTAAAAGATTCTCTTGCATTCTTTTTCTTGGTGCTAGATGAACGAACGTCTATCCACATGCTCAGTTCTGAGAGATAATTGTGTGTGAAAGCCGTCCTTCACATAGCGTGTTGGGAACACAATGCTCATTTTCAGGTGCAAACTACAATCCTTGCATTTATAGGGGTAGGTACTATATCCAACTCGGTTTTACACTGATAACTGCAAGACATTCAAACCGGCACTAGGAAACAGACTGAGAAACCAGAGTAAAAGTTTCTCCTGCAACCCGTTCCTTTGATGCTAGTTGAACGAACGTCTCTACACATGCTCAGTTCTGAGAGATATATGTGTGAAAACCGTTCTTCACCTAGCTTGTTGGGAACACAAATTTTCTTTTCAGTTGCAAACTCCACTCCATAAATATATATGGGTAGGTACTAGCTCCAACTCGGTTTTACAAAGAAAACTGCAGGAACTTAAAACCGGCACTAGGAATCAGACTGAGAATCCAGAGTTAAAGTTCCTCCTGCAACCCACTCCCTTTGTGCTAGATGAACGAATGTCTCTCGACAAGCTTAGTTCTGAGAGATAAGTGTGTGTGAAAGCCGTTCTTCACCTAGCTTGTTGGGAACAATAATTTTCTTTTCAGTTGCAAACTCCACTAAATATATATATATGGGGAGGTACTACCTCCAACTCGGTTTTACAGTGAAAACTGCAGGAACATCAAAACGGCACTAGGAAACAGACTGAGAAACCAGAGTAAAAGTTTCTCCTGCAACCCGTTCCCTTTGTGCTAGATGAACGAACGTCTCTCCACATGCTCAGTTCTGAGAGATAAGTGTGTGTGAAAGCTGTCCTTCACCTAGCTTGTTGGGAACACATAATTTCTTTTAAGTTGCAAACTCCACTCCATAAATATATATGGGGATTTACTAGCTCCAAATCTGTTTTACAGTTAAAACTTCAGGAAATTCAAACCGGCTCTAGGAAACAGACTGAGAAACCAGAGTAAAAGTTTCCCCTACAACACGTTCATTTCGGGCTAGATGAACGAACGTCTCTCCACATGCTCAGTTCTAAGAGATAAGTGTGCGTGAAAGCCGTCCTTCACGTAGTTTGTTGGGAACACAAATTTTCTTTTCAGTTTCAAACACCACTCCATACATATATATGGGGATGTAGTAGCTCCAACTCGGTTTTACAGTGAAAACTGCTGGAAATTCAAATTGGCACTAGGAAACAGACTGAAAAACCATAGTAAAGTTTTCTCCTGCAACCCTTTCCCTTGGTGCTAGATGAACGAACGTCTCTCAACATGCTGAGTTCTGAGGTATAATTATGTTTGAAAGCCGTCCTTCAACTATCTAGTTGGGAACACAAAGTTTCTTTTCTGTTGCAATCTCCTCTCCATACATATATATGGGGAGGTACTAGCTCCAACCCGGTTTTACAGTGAAAACTGCAGGAATTTCAAACCGGCACTAGGAAACAGACTGAGAAACCAGAGTAAAACTTTCCCCTGCAACCCGTTCCCTTGTTGCTAGATGAACGAACGTCTCTCCACTTGCTCAGTTCTTAGAGATAAGTGTGTGTGAAAGCCGTCCTTCACCTAGCTTGTTGGGAACACAATGCTTATTTTCATGTGCAATTTACAATCCATGCATTTATAGGGGGAGGTACTAGATCCAACTCGGTTTTACACTGAAAACTGCAGGAAATTCAAACCGTCACTAGGAAACAGACTGAGAAACCAGAGTAAACGTTTCTCCTTCAACCCGTTCCGTTGGTGCTAGTTGAACGAACGTCTCTACACATGCTAAGTTCTGAGAGATATATGTGTGAAAACCGTTCTTCACATAGCTTGTTGGGAACACAAATTTTCTTTTAAGTTGCAAACTCCACTCCATAAATATATATGGGTAGGTACTAGCTCCAACTCGGTTTTACAGTGAAAACTGCAGGAACTTCAAACAGGCATTAGGAAAAAGACTGAGAAACCAGAGTAAAAGTTACTCCTGCAATCCACTCCCTTGGTGCTAGATGAACGAAAGTCTCTCCACAAGCTTAGTTCTGAGAGATAAGTGTGTGTGAAATCCGTCTTTAACATAGCTTGTTGGGAACACAAATTTTCTTTTCAGTTGCAAACTCCACCCGATACAAATATATGGGGAGGTACTAGCTCCAACCCGGTTTTACAGTGAAAACTGCAGGAAATTCAAACCGGCACTAGGAAACAGACTGAGAAACCAAAGTAATAGTTTCTCCTGCAACCCGTTCCCTTTGTGCTAGATGAACGAACGTCTCTCCACATGCTCAGCTCTGAGTCATAAGTGTGTGTGAAAGCCTTCCTTCACCTAGATTGTTGGGAACACATAATTTCTTTTCAGTTGCAAACTCCACTCCATATATATATATGGGGAAGTAGTAGCTCCAACACGGTTTTACAGTGAAAACTGCAGGAAATTCCAAACGGCACTAGGAAACAGGCTGAGATACCAGAGTAAAAGATTCTCTTGCATTCTTTTTCTTGGTGCTAGATGAACGAACGTCTATCCACATGCTCAGTTCTGAGAGATAATTGTGTGTGAAAGCCGTCCTTCACATAGCTTGTTGGGAACACAATGCTCATTTTCAGGTGCAAACTACAATCCATGCATTTATAGGGGTAGGTACTATATCCAACTCGGTTTTACACTGATAACTGCAAGAAATTCAAACCGGCACTAGGAAACAGACTGAGAAACCAGAGTAAAAGTTTCTCCTGCAACCCGTTCCTTTGATGCTAGTTGAACGAACGTCTCTACACATGCTCAGTTCTGAGAGATATATGTGTGAAAACCGTTCTTCACCTAGCTTGTTGGGAACACAAATTTTCTTTTCAGTTGCAAACTCCACTCCATAAATATATATGGGTAGGTACTAGCTCCAACTCGGTTTTACAAAGAAAACTGCAGGAACTTAATACCGGCACTTGGAATCAGACTGAGAATCCAGAGTTAAAGTTCCTCCTGCAACCCACTCCCTTTGTGCTAGATGAACGAATGTCTCTCGACAAGCTTAGTTCTGAGAGATAAGTGTGTGTGAAAGCCGTTCTTCACCTAGCTTGTTGGGAACAATAATTTTCTTTTCAGTTGCAAACTCCACTAAATATATATATATGGGGAGGTACTACCTCCAACTCGGTTTTACAGTGAAAACTGCAGGAACATCAAAACGGCACTAGGAAACAGACTGAGAAACCAGAGTAAAAGTTTCTCCTGCAACCCGTTCCCTTTGTGCTAGATGAACGAACGTCTCTCCACATGCTCAGTTCTGAGAGATAAGTGTGTGTGAAAGCTGTCCTTCACCTAGCTTGTTGGGAACACATAATTTCTTTTAAGTTGCAAACTCCACTCCATAAATATATATGGGGATTTACTAGCTCCAAATCTGTTTTACAGTTAAAACTTCAGGAAATTCAAACCGGCTCTAGGAAACAGACTGAGAAACCAGAGTAAAAGTTTCCCCTACAACACGTTCATTTCGGGCTAGATGAACGAACGTCTCTCCACATGCTCAGTTCTAAGAGATAAGTGTGCGTGAAAGCCGTCCTTCACGTAGTTTGTTGGGAACACAAATTTTCTTTTCAGTTTCAAACACCACTCCATACATATATATGGGGATGTACTAGCTCCAACTCGGTTTTACAGTGAAAACTGCTGGAAATTCAAATGGGCACTAGGAAACAGACTGAAAAACCATAGTAAAGTTTTCTCCTGCAACACTTTCCCTTGGTGCTAGATGAACGAACGTCTCTCCACATGCTGAGTTCTGAGGTATAATTATGTTTGAAAGCCGTCCTTCAACTATCCAGTTGGGAACACAAAGTTTCTTTTCAGTTGCAATCTCCACTCCATACATATATATGGGGAGGTACTAGCTCCAACTCGGTTTTACAGTGAAAACTGCAGGAACAGCAACCCGGCACTAGGAAAAATACTGAGTAACCAGTGTAAAAGTTTCTTCTGCAACACGATCCCTTGGTGCGAAATGAACTAACGTCTCTCAACAAGCTTAGTTCTGAGATATAAGTGTGTGTGAAAGCCGTCCTTCACATAGATTTTTGGGAACACAATGTTTCTTTTCAGTTCAAATTCTACCCCAAACATATATATGGGTAGGTACTAGCTCCAACTCAGTTTTACAGTGAAAACTGCAGGAACATCAAACCGGCACTAGAAACAGATTGAGAAACCAGAGTAAAAGTTTCTCCTGAAAACAGTTCCCTTGTTGATAGATGAACGAACGTCTCTCCACATGCTCAGTTCTGAGAGATAAGTGTGTGCGTAAGCGGAACTTCACCTAGCTTGTTGGGAACACAAAGTTTCTTTTCAGTTGCAAACTCCACTCCATACATATATATTGGGAGGTAATAGCTCCAACTCGGTTTTACAGTGAAAAATGCAGGAACATCAAACCGGCACTAGGAAACAGACTTAGAATCCAGAGTAAAAGTTTCTCCTGCAACCCGTTCCCTTTGTGCTAGATGAACGAACGTCTCTCCACATGGTTTGTTCTGAGAGGTAATTGTGTGTGAAAGGCGTCCTTCACCTAGCATGTTGGGAACACAAAGTTTCCTTTCAGTTGCTAATTCCACTCCATACATATTTATGGGGAGGTACTAGCTCCAAATCGTTTTTACAGTGAAAACTGCAGGAACTTCAAACCGGCACTAGGAAACAGACTGAGAAACCAGAGTAAAAGTTTCTCCTGCAACCCGCTCCTTTGGTGATAGATGAACGAACGTCTCGGCAGAAGCTTAGTTCTGAGATATATGTGTGTGTGAAAGCAGTACTTCACCTAGCTTGTTGGAACAAAAAGTTTCTTTTCAGTTGCAAACTCCACTCCATACATATATATGGGTAGGTACTAGCTCCAACTCTGTTTTACAGTGAAAACTGCAGGAACGTCAACCCGACACTAGGAAACAGATTGAGAAACCAGAGTAAAAGTTTCTCCTGCAACCCGTTCCCTTTGTGCTAGATGAACGAACGTATCGCCACATGCTCATTTCTGGTAGATAATTGTGTGTGAAAGCCGTCCTTCACCTAACTTGTTGGGAACACAAAGTTTCTTTTCAGTTGCTAACTCCAATCCATACATATATATTGGGAGGTACTAGCTCCAACTCTGTTTTACAGTGAAAACTGCAGGAACATCAAATCGGCACTAGGAATCAGACTGAGAAACCAGAGTAAAAGTTTCTCCTGCAACCAGTTCCCTTTATGCTAGATGAACGAACGTCTCTCCACAAGCTTAGTTCTAAGATATAAGTGTGTGTGAAAGTCGTACTTCACCTGGCTTGTTGGGAGCACAGTGTTTCTTTTCAGTTGCAAACTCCACTGCATACATATATATGGGTAGGTACTAGCTCCAACTCGGTTTTACAGTGAAAACTGCAGGAAAATCAAACCAGCACTAGGAAACAGACTGAGAAACCAGAGTAAAAGTTTCTCATTCAAACCGTTCCCTTGGGGCTCGACGAACGAACGTCTCTCCACATGCTCAGTTCTGAGAGTTGTGTTTGTGAAAGCCGTATTTCACCTAGCTTGATGGGAACACAAAGTTTCTTTTCAGTTGCAAAATCCACTAAATACATATATAAGGGGATGTACTAGCTCCAACTCGATTTTACAGTGAAAACTGCAGGAACGTCAAAACGGCACTAGGAAACAGATTGAGAAACCAGTGTAAATGTTTCTCCTGCAAAACGTTCCTTTGTGGTAGATGAACGAAAGTCTCTCCACATGCTTAGTTCTGAGAGATAAATGTGTGTGAAAGCCGTCCTTCAACTTGCTTGTTGGGAACACAAAGTTTCGTTTCAGTTGCAAACCCCACTCCATATATATGTATGGGGAACTACTAGCTCCAACTCGGTTTTACAGTGAAAACTGCAGAAAAATCAAACCGGCACTAGGAAACAGACCGAGAAACCAGAGTAAAAGTTTCGCCTGTAACACGTTCCCTTTGTGCTAGATGAAAGAACGTCTCTCCACGTGCTCAGTTCTGAGAGATAAGTGTGTGTGAAAGCCGTCCTTCACCTAGCTTGTTGGTAACACAATGTTTCTTTTAAATTGCTAACTCCAATCCATAAATATATATGAGGAGGTACTAGCTCCAACTCGGTTTTACAGTGAAAACTGCAGGAACATCAAATCGGCACTAGGAATCAGACTGAGAAACCAGAGTAAAAGTTTCTCCTGCAACCCGTTCCCTTTGTGCTAGATGAACGAACGTATCTCCACATGCTCAGTTCTGGTAGATTATTGTGTGTGAAAGCCGTCCTTCATCTAACTTGTTGGGAACACAATGCTTAATTTCAGTTGAAATTACTCTCCATACATATAAATTGGTAGGTAGTAGCTCCAACTCGGTTTTACAGTGAAAACTGCAGGAAATTGAAACCGGAACTAGGAAACAGACTGACAAACCAGAGCAAAAGTTTCTCCTGCAAACAGTTCCCTTGGTGCTAGGTGAACGAACGTCTCTCCACATGCTCAGTTCTGAGAGATAAGTGTGTTAAAGCCGTATTTCACCTAGGTTTTTGGGAATACAAAGTTTCTTTTCAGTTGCAAACTCCACTACATACTAATATATAGCGGGGTACAAGCTCCAGCTCGGTTGTACGGTGAAAAATGCAGGAACATCAAACCGGCACTAGGAAACAGAGAACCCAGAGTAAAAGTTTCTCCTGCAACCCGTTCCCTTGTTGCTAGATGAACGAACGTCTCTCCACATGCTCAGTTCTTATAGATAAGTGTGTGTGAAAGCCGTCCTTCACCTAGCTTGTTGGAAACACAAAGTTTCTTTTCAGTTGCAAACTCCACTCCATACATATATATTGGGAGGTACTAGCTCCAACTCGGTTTTACAGTGAAAACCGCAGGAACATCAAACCGGCACTAGGAAACAGACTGAGAAACCAGAGAAAAAGTTTCTCCTGCAACCCGTTCCCTTTGTGTTAAATGAACGAACGTCTCTCCACAAGCTTAATTCTAAGATATAAGTGTGTGTGAAAGCCGCCCTTCATCTGGCTTGTTGGGAACAAAATGTTTCTTTTCAGTTGCAAACTCCACTGCATACATATATATGGGTAGGTACAAGCTCCAACTCGGTTTTACAGTGAAAACTGCAGGAAAATCAAACCAGCACTAGGAAACATACTGAGAAACCAGAGTAAAAGTTTCTCATGCAAACCGTTTCCTTGGGGCTCGATGAACGAACGTCTCTCCACATGCTCAGTTCTGAGAGATGTGTTTGTGAAAGCCATCCTTCACCTAGCTTGTTGGGAACACAAAGTTTCTTTTCAGTTGCAAAATCCACTAAATACATATATAAGGGGAGGTACTAGCTCCAACTCGATTTTACAGTGAAAACTGCAGGAACATCCAAACGGCAGTAGGAAACAGACTGAGAAACCAGTGTAAATGTTTCTCCTGCAAACCGTTCCCTTTGTGGTAGATGAACGAAAGTCTCTCCACATGCTTAGTTCTGAGAGATAAATGTGTGTGAAAGCCGTCCTTCAACTAGCTTGTTGGGAACACAAAGTTACTTTTCAGTTGCAAACTCCAATCCATATCTATATATGGGTAGGTACTAGCTCCACCTTCGTTTTACAGTGAAAACTGCAGGAACTTCAAACAGGCACTAGGAAACAGACTGAGAAACCAGAGTAAAAGTTTCTCCTGCAACATGTTCCCATGTTGCTAGATGAACGAACGTCTCTCCACAAGCTTAGTTCTGAGAGATAAGTGTGTGTGAAAGCCGTCCTTCACCTAGCTTGTTGGTAACACAATGTTTCTTTTCAATTGCTAACTCCAATCCATAAATATACGTGGAGAGGTATTGCTCCAACACGGTTTTACAGTGAAATCTGCAGGAACATCAAATCGGCACTAGGAAAAAGGCTGTGAAACCAGAGTTAAAGTTCCTCCTGCAACCCGTTCCCTTTGTGCTAGATGAACGAACGTCTCTCCACATGCTCAGTTCTGAGAGAAAAATGTGTGTGAATGCCGTACTTCAACTAGTTTGTTGGGAACACAAATTTTTTTCTAATGCAAATTCCACTCCATACATATATATGGGTTGATACTAGCTGCAACACGGTTTTTTGGTTAAAACTGCAGGAAATTCAACACGGCACTAGGAAAAATAGTGATAACTCACAGTAAAAGTTTTTCCTGCAACCCGTTCCCTTGGTTCTAGATGAACGAACGTCTCTCCACATGCTCAGTTCTGATAGATAAGTGTGTGTGAAAGCCGTACTTCACCTTGCTTGTTGGGAACACAATGTTTCTTTTCAGTTGCAAACTCCACTCCATACATATATATGGGGAGGTACTAGCTCCAAATCGGTTTTACAGTGAAAACTGCAGGAACATCAAACCGGGACTACGAAACAGACTGAGAAACCAGAGTAAAAGATTCTCCTGCAACCCGTTCCCTTTGTGCTAGATGAACGAACGTCTCTCCACATGCTCAGTTCTGAGAGATAAGTGTGTGTGAAAGCCGGCCTTCACCTAGCTTGTTGGGAACACAATGTTTCTTTTCAGTTGCTAACTCCACTCCATACATATTTATGGGGAGGTACTAGCTCCAACTCGGTTTTACAGTGAAAACTGCAGGAACTTTAAACCGGCACTAGGAAACAGACTGAGATACCAGAGTAAAAGTTTCTCCTGCAATCCGCTCCTTTGGTGCGAGATGAACGAACGTCTCTGCAGAAGCTTAGTTCTGAGATATATGTGTGTGTGAAAGCCGTACTTCAACTAGGATGTTGGAACACAAAGTTTCTTTTCAGTTGCAAACTCCACTCCATACATATATATGGGGAGGTACTAGCTCCAACTCTGTTTTACAGTGAAAATTGCAGGAACGTCAACCCGGCACTAGGAAACAGATTGAGAAACCAGAGTAAAAGTTTCTCGTGCAACCCGTTCCATTTTTGCTAGATGAACGAACGTATCTCCACATGCTCATTTCTGGTAGATAATTGTGTGTGAAAGCCGTCCTTCACCTAACTTGTTGGGAACACAAAGTTTCTTTTCAGTTGCTAACTCCAATCCATACATATATATTGGGAGGTACTAGCTCCAACACGGTTTTACAGTGAAAACTGCAGGAACATCAAATCGGCACTAGGAATCAGACTGAGAAACCAGAGTAAAAGTTTCTCCTGCAACCCGTTCCCTTTGTGCTAGATTAACGAACGTCTCTCCACAAGCTTAGTTCTAAGATATAAGTGTGTGTGAAAGTCGTACTTCACCTGGCTTGTTGGGAGCACAATGTTTCTTTTCAGTTGCAAACACCACTGCATACATAAATATGGGTAGGTACTAGCTCCAACTCGGTTTTACAGTGAAAACTGCAGGAAAATCAAACCAGCACTTGGAAACAGACTGAGAAACCAGAGTAAAAGTTTCTCATTCAAACCGTTCCCTTGGGGCTCGACGAACGAACGTCTCTCCACATGCTCAGTTCTGAGAGATGTGTTTGTGAAAGCCGTCCTTCACCTAGCTTGTTGGGAACACAAAGTTTCTTTTCAGTTGCAAAATCCACTAAATACATATATAAGGGGATGTACTAGCTCCAACTCGATTTTACAGTGAAAACTGCAGGAACGTCAAAACGGCACTAGGAAACAGATTGAGAAACCAGTGTAAATGTTTCTCCTGCAAACCGTTCCTTTGTGGTAGATGAACGAAAGTCTCTCCACATGCTTAGTTCTGAGAGATAAGTGTGTGTGAAAGCCGTCCTTCACCTAGCTTGTTGGTAACACAATGTTTCTTTTCAATTGCTAACTCCAATCCATAAATATATATGGGGAGTTACTAGCTCCAACTCGGTTTTACAGTGAAAACTGCAGGAACATCAAATCGGCACTAGGAATCAGACTGAGAAACCAGAGTAAAAGTTTCTCCTGCAACCCGTTCCCTTTGTGCTAGATGAACGAACGTCTCTCCACATGCTCAGTTCTGAGAGAAAAATGTGTGTGAAAGCCGTACTTCAAATAGCTTGTTGGGAACACAAAGTTTTTTTCAAATGCAAACACCACTCCATACATATATATGGGTTGATACTAGCTACAACACGGTTTTTTGGTTAAAACTGCAGGAAATTCAACACGGCACTAGGAAAAATTGTGATAACCCAGAGTAAAAGTTTTTCCTGCAAACCGTTCCCTTGGTTCTCGATGAACGAACGTCTCTCCACATGCTCAGTTCTGAGAGATAAGTGTGTGTGAAAGCCGTCCTTCACCTAGCTTGTTGGGAACACAATGTTTCTTTTCAGTTGCAAACTCCACTCCATACATATATATGGGGAGGTACTATATCCAACTCGGTTGTACGGTGAAAACTGCAAGAACATCAAACCGGCACTAGGAAACAGACTGAGAACCCAGAGTAAAAGTTTCTCCTTCAAACCGTTCCCTTGTTGCTAGATGAACGAAAGTCTCTCCACATGCTCAGTTCTGAAGAGATAAGTGTGTGTGAAAGCCGTCCTTCACCTAGCTTGTTGGGAACACAAAATTTCTTTTCAGTTGCAAACTCCACTCCATACATATATATGGGGAGGTACTAGCTCCAACTCGGTTTTACAGTTAAAACTGTGGAAAATCAACACGGCACTAGGAAAAAGAGTGAGAACCCAGAGAAAAAGTTTTCCCTGCAACCCGTTCCCTTGGTGCTAGATGAACGAAAGTCTCTCCACATGGTCTGTTCAGAGAGATAATTGTGTGTGAATGGCGTACTTCACCAAGCTTATTGGGAACACAAAGTTTCTTTTCAGTTGCAAACTCCACTCCATACATACATATGGGGAGGTACTAGCTCCAAATCGGTTTTACAGTGAAAACTGCAGGAACTTCAAAACGGCACTAGGAAACTGACTGAGAAACCAGAGTAAAAGTTTCTCCTGAAACCCGCTCCATTGGTACTAGATAAACGAACGTCTCTCCACAAGCTTAGTTCTGAGATATAAGTGTGTGTGAAAGCCGTCCTTCACCTAGCTTGTTGGGAACACAAAGTTTCTTTTCAGTTGCAAACTCCACTCCATACATACATATGGGGAGGTACTAGCTCCAAATCGGTTTTCCAGTGAAAACTGCAGGAACTTCAACCCGGCACTAGGAAACTGATTGAGAAACCAGAGTAAATGTTTCTCCTGCAACCCGTTCCATTTTTGCTAGATGAACGAACGTATCTCCACATGCTCAGTTCTGGTAGATTATTGTGTGTGAAAGCCGTCCTTCACCTAACTTGTTGGGAACACAATGCTTATTTTCAGTTGCAAAATCCTCTCCATACATATAAATGGGTAGGTAGAAGCTCCAACTCGGTTTTACAGTGAAAACTGCAGGAAATTGAAACCGGAACTAGGAAACAGACTGAGAAACCAGAGAAAAAGTTTCTCCTGCAAACAGTTCCCTTGGTGCTAGGTGAACGAACGTCTCTCCACATGCTCAGTTCTGAGAGACAAGTGTGTTAAAGCCGTATTTCACCTAGGTTTTTGGGAATACAAAGTTTCTTTTCAGTTGCAAACTCCACTACATACTTATATATAGCGGGGTACTAGCTCCAGCTCGGTTGTACGGTGTAAAATGCAGGAACATCAAACCGGCACTAGGAAACAGAGAACCCAGAGTAAAAGTTTCTCCTGCAACCCGTTCCCTTGTTGCTAGACGAAAGAACGTCACTCCACATGCTCAGTTCTTATAAATAAGTGTGTGTGAAAGCCGTCCTTCACCTAGCTTGTTGGAAACACAAAGTTTCTTTTCAGTTGCAAACTCCACTCCATACATATTTAATGGGAGGTACTAGCTCCAAGTCGGTTTTACAGTGAAAACCGCAGGAACATCAAACCGGCACTAGGAAACAGACTGAGAAACCAGAGAAAAAGTTTCTCCTGTAACCCGTTCCCTTTGTGTTAAATGAACTAACGTCTCTCCACATGGTCTGTTCTGAGAGATAATTGTATGTGAAAGCCATCTTTCACCTAGCTTGTTGGGAACACAAAGTTTCTTTTCAGTTGCTAATTCCTCTCCATATATATATATGGGGAGGTACTCGCTCCAACTCGGTTTTACAGTGAAAACCGCAGGAACATCAAACCGGCACTAGGAAACAGACTGAGAAACCAGAATAAAAGTTTCTCCTGCAACAAGCTCCCTTGGTGCTAGATGAACGAACGTCTCTCCACAAGCTTAGTTCGAAGATATAAGTGTGTGTGAAAGCCGCCCTTCATCTGGCTTGTTGGGAACAAAATGTTTCTTTTCAGTTGCAAAATCCACTGCATACATATATATGGGTAGGTACAAGCTCCAACTCGGTTTTACAGTGAAAACTGCAGGAACATCAAACCAGCACTAGGAAACAGACTGAGAAACCAGAATAAAATTTTCTCATGCAAACCGTTTCCTTGGGACTCGATGAACGAACGTCTCTCCACATGCTCAGTTCTGAGAGATGTGTTTGTGAAAGCCGTCCTTCACCTAGCTTGTTGGGAACACAAAGTTTCTTTTCAGTTGCAAAATCCACTAAATACATATATAGGGGGAGGTACTAGCTCCAACTCGATTTTACAGTGAAAACTGCAGGAACATCCAAACGGCAGTAGGAAACAGACTGAGAAACCAGTGTAAATGTTTCTCCTGCAATCCGTTCCCTTTGTGGTAGATGAACGAAAGTCTCTCCACATGCTTAGTTCTGAGAGATAAATGTGTGTGAAAGCCGTCCTTCAACTAGCTTGTTGGGAACACAATGTTACTTTTCAGTTGCAAACTCCACTCCATATATATATATGGGTAGGTACTAGCTCCACCTTCGTTTTACAGTGAAAACTGCGGGAACTTCAAACAGTCACTAGGAAAAAGACTGAGAAACCAGAGTAAAAGTTTCTCCTGCAACCTGTTCCCATGTTGCTAGATGAACGAACGTCTCTCCACAAGCTTAGTTCTGAGAGATAAGTGTGTGTGAAAGCCGTCCTTCACCTAGCTTGTTGGTTACACAATGTTTCTTTTCAATTGCTAACTCCAATCCATAAATATACGTGGAGAGGTATTGCTCCAACTCGGTTTTACAGTGAAAACTGCAGGAACATCAAATCGGCACTAGGAAACAGACTGTGAAACCAGAGGAATAGTTTCTCCTGCAACCCGTTCCCTTTGTGCTAGATGAACGAACGTCTCTCCACATGCTCAGTTCTGAGAGAAAAATGTGTGTGAATGCCGTACTTCAACTAGCTTGTTGGGAACACAAATTTTTTTCAGATGCAAACTCTACTCCATACGTATATATGGGTTGATACTAGTTCCAACACGGTTTTTTGGTTAAAACTGCAGGAAATTCAACACGGCACTAGGAAAAATAGTGATAACCCACATAAAAGTTTTTCCTGCAACCCGTTCCCTTGGTTCTCGATGAACGAACGTCTCTCCACATGCTCAGTTCTGAGAGATAAGTGTGTGTTATAGCCGTCCTTCACATAGCTTGTTGGGAACACAATGTTTCTTTTCAGTTGCAAACTCCACTCCATACATATATATGGGGAGGTACTAGCTCCAAATCTGTTTTACAGTGAAATCTGCAGGAACATCAAACCGGGACTACGAAACAGACTGAGAAACCAGAGTAAAAGATTCTCCTCCAACCCGTTCCCTTTGTGCTAGATGAACGAATGTCTCTCCACATGCTCAGTTCTGATAGTTAATTGTGTGTGAAAGCCGTCCTTCACCTAGCTTGTTGGGAACACAATGTTTATTTTCAGTTGCAAACACCACTCCATACATAAATAGGGGGAGGTACTATCTCCAACTCGGTTTTACAGTGAAAACTGCAGGAAATTCAAACTGGAACGATGAAACAGACTGAGAACCCAGAGTAAAAGTTTCTCCCGCAAAAGATTCCCTTGGTGCTAGATGAACGAAAGTCTCTCCACATGCTCAGTTCTGAAGAGATAAGTGTGCGTGAAAGCCGTCCTTCACCTAGCTTGTTGGGAACACAAAGTTTCTTTTCAATTGCAAACTCCACTCCATACATATATATGGGGAGGTAATAGCTCCGACATTGTTTTACAGTGAAATCTGCAGGAACATCAAACCGGCACTAGGAAACAGACAGAGAAACCAGAGTAAAAGTTTCCCCTGCAACACGTTCATTTCGTGCTAGATGAACGAACGTCTCTCCACATGCTCAGTTCTAAGAGATAAGTGTGCGTGAAAGCCGTCCTTCACGTAGTTTGTTGGGAACACAAATTTTCTTTTCAGTTGCAAACACCACTCCATACATATATATGGGTATGTACTAGCTCCAACTGGGTTTTACAGTGAAAACTGCTGGAAATTCAAATGGGCACTAGGAAACAGACTGAGAAACCATAGTAAAGTTTTCTCCTGCAACCCTTTCCCTTGGTGCTAGATGAACGAACGTCTCTCCACATGCTGAGTTCTGAGGTATAAGTATGTTTGAAAGCCGTCCTTCAATTATCTAGTTGGGAACACAAAGTTTCTTTTCAGTTGCAATCTCCACTCCATACATATATATGGGGAGGTAATAGCTCCAACTCGGTTTTACAGTGAAAACTGCAGGAACATCAAACAGGCACTAGGAAACAGACTGAGAAACCAGAGTAAAAGTTCCCCCTGCAACCCGCTCCCTTTTTGGTAGATGAACGAACGTCTCTCCACATGTTCAGCTCTGTGAGATAAGTGTGTGTGAAATCCGTCCTTCACCTAGCTTGTTGGGAACACAATGCTTATTTTCAGTTGCATACTCCACACCATGCATATATAGGGGGAGGTACTAGATCCAACTCGGTTTTACACTGAAAAATTCAGAATATTCCAACCGGCACTAGAAAACTGACTGAGAAACCAGAGTAAAAGTTTCTCCTGCAACCCGTTCCCTTGGTGCTATATGAACGAAACTCTCTCCACATGTTCAGTTCTGAGAGATAAGTGTGTGTGAAAGCCGTCCTTCACCTAGCTTGTTGGGAACACAAAGTTTCTTTTCAGTTGCAAACTCCACTCCATACATTTATGTTGGGAGGTACTAGCTCCAACTCTCTTTTACAGTGAAAAGTGCAGGAACTTCAAACCGGCACTAGGAAACAGACTGAGAAACCAGAGTAAAAGTTTCTCCTGCAACCTGTTCCCTTGGTGCTTGATGAACGAACGTATTTCCACAAGCTTAGTTCTGAGATATATGTGTGTGTGAAAGCCGTCCTTCAACTAGCTTGTTGGGAACACAAATTTTCTTTTCAGTTGCAAACTACACTCCATACATATATATGCGGAGGTACTAGCTCCAACTGGTTTTTACAGTGAAAACTGCAAGAACATCAAACCGGCACTAGGAAACAGACTGAGAAACC
The DNA here is from genome assembly GCF_048773025.1 of Camelus bactrianus. Taxonomy (NCBI): domain Eukaryota; kingdom Metazoa; phylum Chordata; class Mammalia; order Artiodactyla; family Camelidae; genus Camelus; species Camelus bactrianus. The sequence goes on from NC_133546.1 coordinate 92,915,617, forward strand.
AGAGTAAAAGTTTCTCCTGCAACCCGTTCTTTGGTGCTAGTTGAACGAACGTTTCTCCACATGCTCAGTTCTGAGGGATATATGTGTGAAAGCCTTCCTTCACCTAGCTTGTTGGGAACACATAGTTTCTTTTCAGTTGCAAACCACACTCCATTCATATATATGGGTATGTACTAGCTCCAACTCGGTTTTACAGTGAAAACTGCAGGAACAGCAAACCGGCACTAGGAAAAATACTGAGTAACCAGTGCAAAAGTTTCTTCTGCAACATGATCCCTTGGTGCTAAATGAACTAACGTCTCTCCACAAGCTTAGTTCTGAGATATAAGTGTGTGTGAAAGCCGTCCTTCACATAGATTTTTGGGAACACAATGTTTCATTTCAGTTGAAATTCCACTCCATACATATATATGGGGAGGTACTAGCTCCAACTCTGTTTTACAGTGAAAACTGCAGGAACATCAAACCGGCACTAGAAACAGATTGAGAAACCAGAGTAAAAGTTTCTCCTGAAAACAGTTCCCTTGTTGATAGATGAACGAACGTCTCTCCACATGCTCAGTTCTGAGAGATAAGTGTGTGTGAAAGCGGACCTTCAAATAGCTTGTTGGGAACACAAAGTTTCTTTTCAGTTGCAAACTCCACTCCATACATATTTATGGGGAGGTGCTAGCTCCAAATCGGTTTTACAGTGAAAACTGCAGAAACATCAAAACGGCACTTGGAAACAGACTGAGAATCCAGAATAAATTTTCTCCTGCAACCCGTTCCCTTTGTGGTAGATGAACGAACGTCTCTCCACATGGTCTGTTCTGAGAGATAATTGTGTGTGAAAGGCGTCCTTCACCTAGCTTGTTGGGAACACAAAGTTTCTTTTCAGTTGCAAACACCACTCCATACATATATATGGGGATGTACTAGCTCCAACTCGGTTTTACAGTGAAAACTGCTGGAAATTCAAATGGGCACTAGGAAACAGACTGAGAAACCATAGTAAAGTTTTCTCCTGCAACCCTTTCCCTTGGTGCTAGATGAACGAACGTCTCTCCACATGCTGAGTTCTGAGGTATAATTATGTTTGAAAGCCGTCCTTCAATTATCTAGTTGGGAACACAAAGCTTCTTTTCAGTTGCAATCTCCACTCCATACATATATATGGGGAGGTACTAGCTCCAACTCGGTTTTACAGTGAAAACTGCAGGAACATCAAACAGGCACTAGGAAACAGACTGAGAAACCAGAGTAAAAGTTCCCCCTGCAACCCGCTCCCTTTTTGGTAGATGAACGAACGTCTCTCCACATGTTCAGTTCTGTGAGATAAGTGTGTGTGAAATCCGTCCTTCACCTAGCTTGTTGGGAACACAATGCTTATTTTCAGTTGCATACTCCACACCATGCATATATTGGGGGAGGTAATAGATCCAAATCGGTTTTACAGTGAAAACTTCAGAAAATTCCAACCGGCACTAGAAAACAGACTGAGAAACCAGAGTAAAAGTTTCTCCTGCAACCCGTTCCCTTGGTGCTAGATGAACGAACCTCTCTCCACATGTTCAGTTCTGAGAGATAAGTGTGTGTGAAAGCCGTCCTTCACCTAGTTTGTTGGGAACACAAATTTTCTTTTCAGTTGCAAACTACACTCCATACATATATATGCGGAGGTACTAGCTCCAACTGGTTTTTACAGTGAAAACTGCAAGAACATCAAACCGGCACTAGGAAACAGACTGAGAAACCAGAGTAAAAGTTTCTCCTGCAACCCGTTCCTTTGGTGCTAGTTGAACGAACGTTTCTCCACATGCTCAGTTCTGAGGGATATATGTGTGAAAGCCTTCCTTCACCTAGCTTGTTGGGAACACAAAGTTTCTTTTCAGTTGCAAACCACACTCCATTCATATATATGGGTATGTACTAGCTCCAACTCGGTTTTACAGTGAAAACTGCAGGAACAGCAAACCGGCACTAGGAAAAATACTGAGTAAACAGTGCAAAAGTTTCTTCTGCAACAAGATCCCTTGGTGCTAAATGAACTAAAGTCTCTCCACAAGCTTAGTTCTGAGATATAAGTGTGTGTGAAAGCCGTCCTTCACATAGAATTTTGGGAACACAATGTTTCTTTTCAGTTGAAATTCCACTCCATACATATATATGGGGAGGTACTAGCTCCAACTCTGTTTTACAGTGAAAACTGCAGGAACATCAAACCGGCACTAGAAACAGATTGAGAATCCAGAGTAAAAGTTTCTCCTGCTACCCATTCCCTTTGTGCTAGATGAACGAACGTCTCTCCACATGGTCTGTTCTGAGAGATAATTGTGTGTGAAAGGCGTCCTTCACCTAGCTTGTTGGGAACACAAAGTTTCTTTTCAGTTGCTAACTCCACTCCATTCATATTTATGGGGAGGTACTAGCTCCAACTCGGTTTTACAGTGAAAACTGCAGGAACTTCAAACCGGCACTAGGAAACAGACTGAGAAAACAGAGTAAAAGTTTCTCCTGCAACCCGCTCCTTTGGTGCTAGATGAACGAACGTCTCTGCAGAAGCTTAGTTCTGAGATACATGTGTGTGTGAAAGCCGTACTTCACCTAGCTTTATGGAACACAAAGTTTCTTTTCAGTTGCAAACTCCACTCCATACATATATATGGGGAGGTACAAGCTCCAACTCTGTTTTACAGTGAAAACTGCAGGAACATCAATCCGGCACTAGAAACAGATTGAGAAACCAGAGTAAAATTTTCTCCTGAAAACAGTTCCCTTGTTGATAGATGAATGAACGTCTCACCACATGCTCAGTTCTGAGAGATAAGTGTGCGTGAAAGCGGAACTTCACATAGCTTGTTGGGAACACAAAGTTTCTTTTCAGTTGCAAACTCCACTCCATACATATATATGGGGAGGTACTAGCTCCAACTCGGTTTTACAGTGAAAATTGCAGGAACATCAAACCGGCACTAGGAAACAGACTGAGAATCCAGAGTAAAAGTTTCTCCTGCTACCCATTCCCTTTGTGCTAGATGAACGAACATCTCTCCACATGGTCTGTTCTGAGAGATAATTGTGTGTGAAAGGCGTCCTTCACCTAGCTTGTCGGGAACACAAAGTTTCTTTTCAGTTGCTAACTCCACTCCATACATATTTATGGGGAGGTACTAGCTCCAACTCGGTTTTACAGTGAAAACTGCAGGAACTTCAAACCGGCACTAGGAAACAGACTGAGAAACCAGAGTAAAATTTTCTCCTGCAACCCGCTCCTTTGGAGCTAGATGAACGAACGTCTCTGCAGAAGCTTAGTTCTGAGATATATGTGTGTGTGAAAGCCGTACTTCACCTAGCTTGTTGGAACAAAAAGTTTCTTTTCAGTTGCAAACTCCACTCCATACATATATATGGGGAGGTACTAGCTCCAACTCTGTTTTACAGTGAAAACTGCAGGAACGTCAATCCGGCACTAGGAAACAGATTGAGAAACCAGAGTAAAAGTTTCTCCTGCAACCCGTTCCCTTTTTGCTAGATGAACGAACGTATCTCCACATGCTCAGTTCTGGTAGATAATTGTGTGTGAAAGCCGTCCTTCACCTAACTTGTTGGGAACACAAAGTTTCTTTTCAGTTGCTAACTCCACTCCATACATATATATGGGGAGGTACTAGCTCCAAATCGGTTTTACAGTGAAAACTGCAGGAACATCAAACCGGGACTAGGAAACAGACTGAGAAACCAGAGTAAAAGATTCTCCTGCAACCGGTTCCCTATGTGCTAGATGAACGAAAGTCTCTCCAAATGATCAGTTCTGATAGTTAATTGTGTGTGAAAGCCGTCCTTCACCTAGCTTGTTGGGAACACAATGTTTATTTTCAGTTGCAATATCCACTCCATACATAAATAGGGGGAGGTACTATATCCAACTCGGTTTTACAGTGAAAACTGCAGGAAATTCAAACCGGAACTACGAAACAGACTGAGAAACCAGAGTAAAAGTTTCTCCTGCAAACAGTTCCCTTGGTGCTAGGTGAACAAACGTCTCTTCACATGCTCAGTTCTGAGAGATAAGTGTGAGTTAAAGCCGTATTTCACATAGGTTGTTGGGAATACAAAGTTTCTTTTCAGTTGCAAACTCCACTACATACATATATATGGGGTGGTACTAGCTCCAACTCGGTTGTACGGTGAAAAATGCAGGAACATCAAACTGGCACTAGGAAACAGAGAACCCAGAGTAAAATTTCTCCTGCAACCCGTTCCCTTTGTGCTAGATGAACGAACGTCTCTCCACATGCTCAGTTCTGATAGATAAGTGTGTGTGAAAGCCGTCCTTCACCTATCTTGTTGGAAACACAAAGTTTCTTTTCAGTTGCAAACTCCACTCCATACATATATATTGGGAGGTACTAGCTCCAACTCGGTTTTACAGTGAAAACCGCAGGAACATCAAACCGGCACTAGGAATCAGACAGAGAAACCAGAGAAAAAGTTTCTCCTGCAACCCGTTCCCTTTGTGTTAAATGAACTAAAGTCTCTCCACATGGTCTGTTCTGAGAGATAATTGTATGTGAAAGCCATCTTTCACCTAGCTTGTTGGGAACACAAAGTTTCTTTTCAGTTGCTAACTCCACTCCATATATATATATGGGGAGGTACTCGCTCCAACTCGGTTTTACAGTGAAAACTGCAGGAACATCAAACCGGCACTAGGAAACAGACTGAGAAACCAGAATAAAAGTTTCTCCTGCAAAACGCTCCCTTGGTGCTAGATGAACGAACGACTCTCCACAAGCTTAATTCTAAGATATATGTGTGTGTGAAAGCCGCCCTTCATCTGGCTTGTTGGGAACAAATTGTTTCTTTTCAGTTGCAAACTCCACTGCATACATATATATGGGTAGGTACAAGCTCCAACTCGGTTTTACAGTGAAAACTGCAGGAACATCAAACCAGCACTAGGAACAGACTGAGAAACCAGAAAAAAAGTTTCTCATGCAAACCGTTTCCTTGGGGCTCGATGAACGAACGTCTCTCCACATGCTCAGTTCTGAGAGATGTGTTTGTGAAAGCCGTTCTTCACCTAGCTTGTTGGGAACACAAAGTTTCTTTTCAGTTGCAAAATCCACTAAATACATATATAAGGGGAGGTACTAGCTCCAACTCGATTTTACAGTGAAAACTGCAGGAACATCCAAACGGCACTAGGAAACAGACTGAGAAACCAGTGTAAATGTTTCTCCTGCAAACCGTTCCCTTTGTGGTAGATGAACGAACGTCTCTCCACAAGCTTAGTTCTGAGAAATAAGTGTGTGTGAAAGCCGTCCTTCACCTAGCTTGTTGGTAACACAATGTTTCTTTTCAATTGCTAACTCCAATCCATAAATATACGTGGAGAGGTATTGCTCCAACTCGGTTTTACAGTGAAAACTGCAGGAACATCAAATCGGCACTAGGAAAAAGACTGTGAAACCAGAGGAAAATTTTCTCCTGCAACCCGTTCCATTTGTGCTAGATGAACGAACGTCTCTCCACATGCTCAATTCTGAGAGAAAAATGTGTGTGAATGCCGTACTTCAACTAGCTTGTTGGGAACACAAATTTTTTTTCAGATGCAAACTCCACTCCATATATATATATGGGTTGATACTACCTCCAACACGGTTTTTTGGTTAAAACTGCAGGAAATTCAACACGGCACTAGGAAAAATAGTGATAACCCACAGTAAAAGATTTTCCTGCAACCCGTTCCCTTGGTTCTCGATGAAAGAACGTCTCTCCACATGCTCAGTTCTGAGAGATAAGTGTGTGTGTAAGCCGTCCTTCACCTAGCTTGTTGGGAACACAATGTTTCTTTTCAGTTGCAAACTCCACTCCATACATATATATGGGGAGGTACTATCTCCAACTCGGTTTTACAGTGAAAACTGCAGGAACATCAAACCGGCACTAGGAAACAGACTGAGAAAGCAGAGTAAAAGTTTCTCCTGCAAACAGTTCCCTTGGTGCTAGGTGAACAAACGTCTCTTCACATGCTCAGTTCTGAGAGATAAGTGTGAGTGAAAGCCGTATTTCACCTAGGTTGTTGATAATACAAAGTTTCTTTTCAGTTGCAATCTCCACTACATACATATATATGGGGGGGTACTAGCTCCAACTCGGTTGTACGGTGAAAACTGCAAGAACATCAAACCGGCACTAGGAAACAGACTGAGAACCCAGAGTAAAAGTTTCTCCTGCAAAAGTTTCCCTTGGTGCTAGATGAACGAAAGCCTCTCCTTTGCTCAGTTCTGAAGAGATAAGTGTGCGTGAAAGCTTTCCTTCACCTAGCTTGTTGGGAACACAAAGTTTCTTTTCAATTGCAAACTCCACTCCATACATATATATGGGGAGGTACTAGCTCCAACATTGTTTTACAGTGAAATCTGCAGGAACATCAAACCGGCACTAGGAAACAGACAGAGAAACCAGGGTAAAATTTCTCCTGCAAACCTTTCCCTTGGTGCTAGATGAACGAAAGTCTCTCCACATGTTCTGTTCTGAGAGATAAGTGTGTGTGAAAGGCGTACTTCACCTGGCTTGTTGGGAACACAAAGTTTCTTTTCAGTTGCAAACTCCACTCCATACATACATATGGGGAGGTACTAGCTCCAACTCCGTTTTACAGTGAAAACTGCAGGAACATCAAATCGGCACTAGGAAACAGACTGAGAAACCAGAGTAAAAGTTCCTCCTGCAACCCGTTCCTTTTTGCTTGATGAACGCACGTATCTCCACATTCTCAATTCTGAGAGAAATATGTGTGTGAAAGCCGTACTTCAACTAGCTTGTTGGGAACACAAAGTTTCTTTTCAGTTGCAAACTCCACTCCATATATATATATGGGTTGATACTAGCTCCAACACTGTTTCCAGTTAAAACTGCAGGAAAATCAACACGTCACTAGGAAAAATGTGAGCACCCAGAGTAAAGTTTTACCTGCAACCCGTTCCCTTGGTGCTAGATGAACAAAAGTCTCTCCACATGGTCTGTTCAGAGAGATTAGTGTGTGTGAAAGGCGTACTTCACCTAGCTTGTTGGGAACACAAAGTTTATTTTCAGTTGCAAACTCCACTCCATACATACATATGGGGAGGTACTAGCTCCAAATCTGTTTTACAGTGAAAACTGCAGGAACTTCAAAACGGCACTAGGAAACTGAATGAGAAACCATAGTAAAAGTTTCTCCTGCAACCCGCTCCCTTGGTACTAGATGAACGAAAGTCTCTCCACAAGCTTAGTTCTGAGATATAAGTGTGTGTGAAAGCCGTCCTTCACCTAGCTTGTTGGGAACACAAAGCATCTTTTCAGTTGCAAATTCCACTCCATACATATATATGGGGAGGTAGTAGCTCCAAAACGGTTTTAGAGTGAAAACTGCAGGAAAATCAAACCGGCACTAGGAAACAGACTGAGAAACCAGAGTAAAAGTTTCTCTGGTTACCCGTTCCTTTTGTGCTAGATGAACGAACGTCTCTCCACGTGCTCAGATCTGAGAGATAATTGTGTGTGAAAGCCGTCCTTCACCTAGCTTGTTGGGAACACAAAGTTTTTTCAGTTGCATACCACACTCCATACATATATATGGTGAGATACTAGCTCCAACTCGGGTTTCCAGTGAAAACTGCAGGAAATTCAAACGGGCACTAGGAAACAGACTGAGAACCCAGAGTAAAAGTTTCTCCTGCAAACCGTTCCATTGGTGCTCGATGAACGAACGTCTCTCCACATGCTCAGTTCTGAGAGATAAGTGTGTGTGTAAGACGTCCTTCACCTAGCTTGTTGGGAACACAAAGTTTGTTCTCAGTTGCAAACTCCACTCCATACATATATAAGGGTAGGTACTAGCTCCAACTCGGTTTTACCGTGAAAACTGCAGGAACTTCTAACCGGCACTAGGAAACAGACTGAGAAACCAGTGTAAAAGTTTCTCTTGCAATCCGTTACCTTGGTGCTCTATGAATGATAGTCTCTCCAAATATTTAGTTCTGAGAGATATGTGTGTGTGAAAGCCGTCCTTCACCTAGATTGTTGGGAACACAAAGTTTCTTTTCAGTTGCAAACTCCACTCCATACATATATATGGGTAGGTTCTAGCTCCAAATCGGTTTTACACTGAAAACTGCAGGAACTTCTAACCAGCACTAGGAAACAGACTGAGAAAGCAGAGTAAAATTTTCTCCTGCAACTTGTTCCCTTGTTGCTAGATGAACGAACGTCTCTCCACAAACTTAGTTCTGAGAGATAAGTGTGTGTGAAAGCCGTCCTTCACCTAGATTGTTGGGAACACAAAGTTCGTTTTCAGTTGCAAACTCCAATCTATAAATATATATGGGGAGGTCCTAGCTCCAACTCGCTTTTACTGTGAAAACTGCAGGAATATGAAACCGGCACTAGGAAACAGACTGAGAAAACTCAGTAAAAGTTTCTCCTGCAACCCGTTCCCTTGGTGCTATGTGAACGAACGTCTCTCCACATAATTAGTTCTGAGAGATAAGTGTGTGTGAAAGGCGTCCTTTACCTAGCTTGTTGGGACCACAAAGTTTCTTTTCAGTTGCAAAATTCACTCCATACATATATATGGTGAGGTACTAGCTCCAACTCGGTTTTACAGTGAAAACTGCAGGGACATCAAACCAGCACTAGGAAACAGACTGAGAACCCAGAGTAAAAGTTTTTCCCGCAGCCCATTCCCTTGGTGCTCGATGAACGAACGTCTCTCCACATGCTCAGTTCTGAGAGATAATTGTGTGTGAAAGCCGTCCTTCACCTTGCTTGTTGGGAACACAAAGTTTCTTTTCAGTTGCAAACTGCACTCCATACATATATAAGGGGAGGTATTAGATCCAACTCAGTTTTACAGTGAAAACTGCAGGAAATTCAAACCGGCACTTGGAAACTGACTGAGAAACTAGAGTAAAATTTCTCCTGCAACACGTTCCCTTGGTGCTAGATGAACGAACGTCTTTCCACAAGCTTAGTTCTGAGAGATAATTGTGTGTGAAAGCCGTCCTTCAACTAGCTTGTTGGGAACACAAAGTTCCTTTTCAGTTGCAAACTCCACCCCATAAATATATATGGGGAGGTACAAGCTCCAACTCGCTTTTATGGTGAAAACTGCAGGAATATCAAACCGACACTAGGAAACACACTGAGAACCCTGAGTAAAAGTTTCTCATGCAACCCGTTCCCTTGGTGCTAGGTGAACGAACGTCTCTCCACATAATTAGTTCTGAGAGATAAGTGTGTGTGAAAAGCGTCATTCACTTAGCTTGTTGGGATCACAAAGTTTCTTTTCAGTTGCAAACTTCACTCCATATATATATATGGTGAGGTACTAGCTCCAACTATGTTATACAGTGAAAACTGCAGGAACATCAAAACGGCACTAGGAAACAGACTGAGAAACCAGAGTAAAAGTTACCCCTGCAACCCGTTCTCTTGGTGCTAGGTGAACGAACGTCTCTCCACATGCTCAGTTCTGAGAGATAATTGTGTGTGAAAGCCGTCCTTCACCTAGTAGGTTGGGAACACAAAGTTTCTTTTCAATTGCAAACTCCACTCCATACATATATAGGGGGAGGTATTAGGTCCAACTCGGTTTTACAGTGAAAACTGCAGGAACTTCAAACCGGCACTAGGAAAGTGACTGAGAAACTAGAGTAAAATTTTTCCTGCAACCCGTTCCCTTGGTGCTAGATGAACAAACGTCTCTCCACATACCCAGTTCTGAGAGATAAATGTGTGTGAAGGCCGTCCTTCATCTAGCTTTTTGGGAACACAAAGTTTCTTTTCAATTGCAAACTCCACTCCATTCATATATAAGGGGAGGTACTAGCTTCAACTCGGTTTTACAGTGAAAACTGGAGGAACTTCAAACCGGCACTAGGAAAAAGACTGTGAAACCAGTGTAAAATTTTCTCCTGCAACCCGTTCCCTTGGTGCTAGATGAACGAACGTCTCTCCACAAGCTTAGTTCTGAGATATATGTGTGTGTGAAAGACGTCCTTCACATAGCTTGTTGGGAACACAACGCTTATTTTCAGTTGCAAACTCCACTCCATGCATATATATGGGGAGGTACCAGCTAAAACTCGGTTTTACAGTGAAAACTGCAGGAAATTCAAACCGGAACTAGGAAACAGACTGAGAAACCAGAGTAAAAGTTTCTCTTGCAAAGATTTCCCTTGGTGCTAGATGAACGAACGTCTCTCCACATGCTCAGTTCTGAGAGATAAGTGTGTGTGAAAGCCGTCCTTCACCTTGCTTGCTGGGAACACAAAATTTCTTTCAGTTGCAAATTCCACGCTATACATATATATGGAGATGTACCAGCTCCAACAGGGTTTTAAGGTGAAAACTGCAGGAAAATCAAACAGGTACTAGGAAACAGACTGAGAAACCAGAGAAAAGTTTCTCCTTCCACCCGTTCCCTTGGTGCTAGGTGAACGAACGTCTTTCCACGTACTCAGTTCTGAGAGATAAGTGTGTGTGAAAGCCGTGCATCACCTAGCTTGTTGGGAACACATAGTTTCTTTTCAGTTGCAAACCCCACTCCATACATATATATGGGGGGAACAAGCTCCAACTAGGTTTTACAGTGAAAACTGCAGGAACTTCAAACCGCCACTAGGAAACAGACTGAGATACCAGAGTAAAAGTTACTCCTGCAAACCGTTCCCTTTGTGCTTGATGAAAGAACGTCTCTCCACATGCTCAGTTCTGAGAGGGAATTGTGTGTGAAAGCCATCCTTCATATAGCTTGTTGGGAAAACAATGCTTATTTTCAGTTGCAAACTCCACTCCATGCATATATAGGGGTTGGTACTAGATCCAACTCGGTTTTAAAGTGAAAACTGCAGGAACATCAAACCAGCACTAGGAACAGACTGAGAATCCAGAATAAAAGTTTCTCATGCAAACCGTTTCCTTGGGGCTCGATGAACGAACGTCTCTCCACATGCTCAGTTCTGAGAGATGTGTTTGTGAAAGCCGTTCTTCACCTAGCTTTTTGGGAACACAAAGTTTCTTTTCAGTTGCAAAATCCACTAAATACATATATAAGGGGAGGTACTAGCTCCAACTCGATTTTACAGTGAAAACTGCAGGAACATCCAAACGGCACTAGGAAACAGACTGAGAATCCAGTGTAAATGTTTCTCCTGCAAACCGTTCCCTTTGTGGTAGATGAACGAAAGCCTCTCCACATGCTTAGTTCTGAGAGATAAATGTGTGTGAAAGCCGTCCTTCAACTAGCTTGTTGGGAACACAAAGTTTCTTTTCAATTGCAAACTCCACTCCATTCATATATAAGGGGAGGTACTAGCTCCAACTCGGTTTTACAGTGAAAACTGCAGGAACTTCAAACAGGCACTAGGAAACAGACTGAGAAACCAGAGTAAAAGTTTCTCCTGCAACCTGTTCCCATGTTGCTAGATGAACGAACGTCTCTCCACAAGCTTAGATCTGAGAGATAAGTGTGTGTGAAAGCCGACCTTCACCTAGCTTGTTGGTAACAAAATGTTTCTTATCAATTGCTAACTCCAATCCATAAATATACGTGGAGAGGTATTGCTCCAACTCGGTTTTACAGTGAAAACTGCAGGAACATCAAATCGGCACTAGGAAACAGACTGTGAAACCAGAGGAAAAGTTTCTCCTGCAACCCGTTCCATTTGTGCTAGATGAACGAACGTCTCTCCACATGCTCAGTTCTGAGAGAAAAATGTGTGTGAATGCCGTACTTAAACTAGCTTGTTGGGAACACAAATTTTTTTTCAGATGCAAACTCCACTCCATACATATATATGGGTTGATACTAACTCCAACACGGTTTTTTGGTTAAAACTGCAGGAAATTCAACACGGCACTAGGAAAAATAGTGATAACCCACAGTAAAAGTTTTCCTGCAACCCGTTCCCTTGGTTCTCGATGAAAGAACATCTCTCCACATGCTCAGTTCTGAGAGATAAGTGTGTGTGAAAGCCGTCCTTCACCTAGCTTGTTGGGAACACAATGTTTCTTTTCAGTTGCAAACTCCACTCCATACATATATATGGGGAGGTACTAGCTCCAAATCGGTTTTACAGTGAAAACTGCAGGAACATCAAACAGGGACTACGAAACAGACTGAGAAACCAGAGTAAAAGATTCTCCTGCAACCCGTTCCCTTTGTGCTAGATGAACGAAAGTCTCTCCACATGCTCAGTTCTGATAGTTAATTGTGTGTGAAAGCCGTCCTTCACCTAGCTTGTTGGGAACACAATGTTTTTTTTCAGTTGCAAACTCCACTACATACATATATATGGGGGGGTACTAGCTCCAACTCGTTTGTACGGTGAAAACTGCAAGAACATCAAACCGGCACTAGGAAACAGACTGAGAACCCAGAGTAAAAGTTTCTCCTGCAAAAGATTCCCTTGGTGCTAGATGAACGAAAGCCTCTCCACATGCTCAGTTCTGAAGAGATAAGTGTGCGTGAAAGCCGTCCTTCACCTAGCTTGTTGGGAACACAAAGTTTCTTTTCAATTGCAAACTCCACTCCATACATATATATGGGGAGGTACTAAATCCAACATTGTTTTACAGTGAAATCTGCAGGAACATCAAACCGGCACTAGGAAACAGACAGAGAAACCAGAGTAAAATATCTCCTGCAAACCGTTCCCTTGGTGCTAGGTGAACGAAAGTCTTTCCACATGGTCTGTTCTGAGAGATAAGTGTGTGTGAAAGGCGTACTTCACCTGGCTTGTTGGGAACACAAAGTTTCTTTTCAGTTGCAAACTCCACTCCATACATACATATGGGGAGGTACTAGCTCCAACTCCGTTTTACAGTGAAAACTGCAGGAACATCAAATCGGCACTAGGAAACAGACTGAGAAACCAGAGTAAAAGTTCCTCGTGCAACCCGTTCCTTTTTGCTAGATGAACGAACGTATCTCCACATGCTCAGTTCTGAGAGAAATATGTGTGTGAAAGCCGTACTTCAACTAGCTTGTTGGGAACACAAAGTTTCTTTTCAGTTGCAAACTCCACTCCATATATATATATAGGTTGATACTAGCTCCAACACTGTTTTCCAGTTAAAACTGCAGGAAAATCAACACGTCACTAGGAAAAATGTGAGCACCCAGAGTAAAAGTTTTCCCTGCAACCCGTTCCCTTGGTGCTAGATGAACAAAAGTCTCTACACATGGTCTGTTCAGAGAGATTAGTGTGTGTGAAAGGCGTACTTCACCTATCTTGTTGGGAACACAAAGTTTATTTTCAGTTGCAAACTCCACTCCATACATACAAATGGGGAGGTACAAGCTCCAAATCTGTTTTACAGTGAAAACTGCAGGAACTTCAAAACGGCACTAGGAAACTGACTGAGAAACCCTAGTAAATGTTTCTCCAGCAACCCGCTCCATTGGTACTAGATGAACGAAAGTCTCTCCACAAGCTTAGTTCTGAGATATAAGTGTGTGTGAAAGCCGTCCTTCACCTAGCTTGTTGGGAACACAAAGTATCTTTTCAGTTGCAAATTCCACTCCATATATATATATGGGGAGGTAGTAGCTCCAACACGGTTTTACAGTGAAATCTGCAGGAAAATCAAACCGGCACTAGGAAACAGACTGAGAAACCAGAGTAAAAGTTTCTCCGGTTACCCGTTCCTTTTGTGCTAGATGAACGAACGTCTCTCCACGTGCTCAGATCTGAGAGATAATTGTGTGTGAAAGCCGTCCTTCACCTAGCTTGTTGGGAACACAAAGTTTTTTTCAGTTGCATACCACACTCCATACATATATATGGTGAGATACTAGCTCCAACTCGGGTTTCCAGTGAAAACTGCAGGAAATTCAAACGGGCACTAGGAAACAGACTGAGAACCCAGAGTAAAAGTTTCTCCTGCAAACCGTTCCATTGGTGCTCGATGAACGAACGTCTCTCCAAATGCTCAGTTCTGAGAGATAAGTGTGTGTGTAAGACGTCCTTCACCTAGCTTGTTGGGAACACAAAGTTTGTTCTCAGTTGCAAACTCCACTCCATACATATATAAGAGTAGGTACTAGCTCCAACTCGGTTTTACAGTGAAAACTGCAAGAACTTCTAACCGGCACTAGGAAACAGACTGAGAAACCAGTGTAAAAGTTTCTCTTGCAATCCGTTACCTTGGTGCTCTATGAATGAAAGTCTCTCCAAATATTTAGTTCTGAGAGATATGTGTGTGTGAAAGCCGTCCTTCACCTAGCTTGTTGGGAACACAAAGTTTCTTTTCAGTTGCAAACTCCACTCCATACATATATATGGGTAGGTTCTAGCTCCAAATCGGTTTTACACTGAAAACTGCAGGAAATTCTAACCAGCACTAGGAAACAGACTGAGAAAGCAGAGTAAAATTTTCTCCTGCAACTTGTTCCCTTGTTGCTAGATGAACGAACGTCTCTCCACAAGCTTAGTTCTGAGAGATAAGTGTGTGTGAAAGCCGTCCTTCACCTAGCTTGTTGGGAACACAAAGTTCGTTTTCAGTTGCAAACTCCAATCTATAAATATATATGGGGAGGTCCTATCTCCAACTCGCTTTTACTGTGAAAACTGCAGGAATATGTAACCGGCACTAGGAAACAGACTGAGGAAACTCAGTAAAAGTTTCTCCTGCAACCCGTTCCCTTGGTGCTAGCTGAACGAACGTCTCTCCACATAATTAGTTCTGAGAGATAAGTGTGTGTGAAAGGCGTCCTTTACCTAGCTTGTTGGGACCACAAAGTTTCTTTACAGTTGCAAAATTCACTCCATACATATATATGGTGAGGTACTAGCTCCAACTCGGTTTTACAGTGAAAACTGCAGGAACATCAAACCAGCACTAGGAAACAGACTGAGAACCCAGAGTAAAAGTTTTTCCCGCAGCCCGTTCCCTTGGTCCTCGATGAACGAACGTCTCTCCACATGCTCAGTTCTGAGAGATAATTGTGTGTGAAAGCCGTCCTTCACATTGCTTGTTGGGAACACAAAGTTTCTTTTCATTTGCAAAATCCACTCCATACATATATAAGGGGAGGTATTAGATCCACCTCAGTTTTACAGTGAAAACTGCAGGAACTTCAAACCGGCACTTGGAAACTGACTGAGAAACTAGAGTAAAATTTCGCCTGCAGCACGTTCCCTTGGTGCTAGATGAACGAACGTCTTTCCACAAGCTTAGTTCTGAGAGATAATTGTGTGTGAAAGCCATCCTTCACCTAGCTTGTTGGGAACACAAAGTTCCTTTTTAGTTGCAAACTCCACTCCATAAATATATATGGGGAGGTACTAGCTCTAACTCGCTTTTATGGTGAAAACTGCAGGAATATCAAACCGATACTAGGAAACACAATGAGAACCCTGAGTAAAAGTTTCTCATGCAACCCGTTCCCTTGGTGCTAGGTGAACGAACGTCTCTCCACATAATTAGTTCTGAGAGATAAGTGTGAGTGAAAGGCGTCATTCACTTAGCTTGTTGGGATCATAAAGTTTCTTTTCAGTTGCAAACTTCACTCCATATATATATATGGTGAGGTACTAGCTCCAAATATGTTTTACAGTGAAAACTGCAGGAACATCAAACCGGCACTAGGAAACAGACTGAGAAACCAGAGTAAAAGTTACTCCTGCAACCCGTTCTCTTGGTGCTAGGTGAACGAACGTCTCTCCACATGCTCAGTTCTAAGAGATAATTGTGTGTGAAAGCCGTCCTTCACCTAGTAGTTTGGGAACACAGAGTTTCTTTTCAATTGCAAACTCCACTCCATACATATATAGGGGGAGGTATTAGGTCCAACTCGGTTTTACAGTGAAAACTGCAGGAACTTCAAACCGGCACTAGGAAAGTGACTGAGAAACTAGAGTAAAATTTCTCCTGCAATCCGTTCCCTTGGTGCTAGATGAACAAACGTCTCTCCACATACTCAGTTCTGGGAGATAAATGTGTGTGAAGACCGTCCTTCATCTAGCTTTTTGGGAACACAAAGTTTCTTTTCAGTTGCAAACTCCACTCCATTCATATATAAGGGGAGGTACTAGCTCCAACTCGGTTTTACAGTGAAAACTGCAGGAACTTCAAACCGGCACTAGGAAATAGAATGTGAAATCAGTGTAAAATTTTCTCCTGCAACCCGTTCCCTTGTTGCTAGATGAACGAACGTCTCTCCACAAGCTTAGTTCTGAGATATATGTGTGTGTGAAAGACGTCCTTCACATAGCTTGTTGGGAACACAACGCTTATTTTCAGTTGCAAACTCCACTCCATGCATATATATGGGGAGGTACCAGCTAAAACTCGGTTTTACAGTGAAAACTGCAGGAAATTCAAACCGGAACTTGGAAACAGACTGAGAAACCAGAGTAAAAGTTTCTCTTGCAAAGATTTCCCTTGGTGCTAGATGAACGAACGTCTCTCCACATGCTCAGTTCTGAGAGATAAGTGTGTGTGAAAGCCGTCCTTCACCTTGCTTGCTGGGAACACAAAATTTCTTTTCAGTTTCAAATTCCACTCTATAACTATATATGGGGATGTACCAGCTCCAACAGTGTTTTACAGTGAAAACTGCTGGAAATTCAAACCGGAACTAGGAAACAGACTGAGAAACCATAATAAAAGTTTCTCTTGCAAAGAGTTCCCTTGGTGCTAGATGAACGAACGTCTTTCCAAATGCTCAGTTCTGAGAGATAAGTGTGTGTGAAAGCCGTCCATCACCTAGCTTGTTGGGAACACAAAGTTTCTTTTAGGTTGCAAACCCCATTCCATACATATATATGGGGAGGTACTAGCTCCAACTCGGTTTTACATTGAAAACTGCCGGAACTTCAAACCGCCACTAGGAAACAGACTGAGATACCAGAGTAATCGTTTCTCCTGCAACCCGTTCCCTTTGCGCTTGATGAACGAACGTCTCTCCACATGCTCAGTTCTGAGAGGGAATTGTGTGTGAAAGCCGTCCTTCATATATCTTGTTGGGAACACAACGCTTATTTTCAGTTGCAAACTCCACTCCATGCATATATAGGGGGTGGTACTAGATCCAACTCGGTTTTACAGTGGAAATTGCAGGAAATTCAAACCGGCACTAGGAAACAGACAGAGAAACCAGAGTAAAATTTCTCCTGCAAACCGTTCCCTTGGTGCTAGATGAACGAAAGTCTCTCCACATGGTCTGTTCTGAGAGATAATTGTGTGTGAAAGGCGTACTTCACCTGGCTTGTTGGGAA
Source organism: Camelus bactrianus (assembly GCF_048773025.1). Taxonomy (NCBI): domain Eukaryota; kingdom Metazoa; phylum Chordata; class Mammalia; order Artiodactyla; family Camelidae; genus Camelus; species Camelus bactrianus. The sequence continues at coordinate 92,932,872 of NC_133546.1, forward strand.
CACAAAAATTCTTTTCAGTTGCAAACTCCACTCCATACATACATATGGGCAGGTACTAGCTCCAACTCCGTTTTACAGTGAAAACTGCAGGAACATCAAATCGGCACTAGGAAACAGACTGAGAAACCAGGGTAAATGTTCCTCCTGGAACCCGTTCCTTTTTGCTAGATGAACGAACGTATCTCCACATGCTCAGTTCTGAGAGAAATATGTGTGTGAAAGCGGTACTTCAACTAGCTTGTTGGGAACACAAATTTTCTTTTCAGTTGCAAACTCCACTCCATATATATATATGGGATTATACTAGCTCCAACACTGTTTTCCAGTTAAAACTGCAGGAAAATCAACACGTCACTAGGAAAAAGTGTGAGCACCCAGAGTAAAAGTTTCTCCTGCAAACCGTTCCATTGGTGCTCGATGAACGAACGTCTCTCCACATGCTCAGTTCTGAGAGATAAGTGTGTGTGTAAGACGTCCTTCAACTAGCTTGTTGGGAACACAATGTTTGTTCTCAGTTGCAAACTCCACTCCATACATATATAAGGGTAGGTACTAGCTCCCACTCGGTTTTACAGTGAAAACTGCAGGAACTTCTAACCGGCACTAGGAAACAGACTGAGAAACCAGTGTAAAAGTTTCTCCTGCAATCCGTTAACTTGGTGCTCTATGAATGAAAGTCTCTCCAAATATTTAGTTCTGAGGGATATGTGTGTGTGAAAGCCGTCCTTCACCTAGCTTGTTGGGAACACAAAGTTTCTTTTCAGTTGCAAACTCCACTCCATACATATATAAGGGGAGGTACTAGCTCCAACTCGGTTTTACAGTGAAAACTGCAGGTACTACAAACCGGCACTAGGAAAAAACTGTGAAACCAGTGTAAAATTTTCTCCTGCAACCCGTTCCCTTGGTGCTAGATGAACGAACGTCTCTCCACAAGCTTAGTTCTGAGATATATGTGTGTGTGAAAGACGTCCTTCACATAGCTTGTTGGGAACACAACGCTTATTTTCAGTTGCAAACTCCACTCCATGCATATATATGGGGAGGTACCAGCTAAAACTCGGTTTTACAGTGAAAACTGCAGGAAATTCAAACCGGAACTAGGAAACAGACTGAGAAACCAGAGTAAAAGTTTCTCTTGCAAAGATTTCCCTTGGTGCTAGATGAACGAACGTCTCTCCACATGCTCAGTTCTGAGAGATAAGTGTGTGTGAAAGCCGTCCTTCACCTTGCTTGCTGGGAACACAAAATTTCTATTCAGTTGCAAATTCCACTCTATACCTATATATGGGGATGTACCAGCTCCAACAGTGTTTTACGGTGAAAAATGCAGGAACATCAAACAGGTACTACGAAACAGACTGAGAAACCAGAGAAAAGTTTCTCCTGCCACCCGTTCCCTTTGTGCTAGGTGAACGAACGTCTTTCCACGTACTCAGTTCTGAGAGATAAGTGTGTGTGAAAGCCGTGCATCACCTAGCTTGTTGGGAACACATAGTTTCTTTTCAGTTGCAAACCCCACTCCATACATATATATGGGGAGGAACAAGCTCCAACTCGGTTTTACAGTGAAAGCTGCAGGAACTTCAAACCGCCACTAGGAAACAGACTGAGATACCAGAGTAAAAGTTTCTCCTGCAAACCGTTCCCTTTGTGCTTGATGAACGAACGTCTTTCCACATGCTCAGTTCTGAGAGGGAATTGTGTGTGAAATCCGTCCTTCATATAGCTTGTTGGGAACACAATGCTTATTTTCAGTTGCAAACTCCACTCCATGCATATATAGGGGTTGGTACTAGATCCAACTCGGTTTTACAGTGAAAACTGCAGGAACTTCAAACCGGCACTAGGAATGTGACTGAGAAACTAGAGTAAAATTTCTCCTGCAACCCGTTCCCTTGGTGCTAGATGAATGAAAGTCTCTCCACATGCTCAGTTCTGAGAGATAAATGTGTGTGAAGGCCATCCTTCATCTAGCTTGTTGGGAACACAAAGCTTCTTTTCAGTTGCAAACTCCACTCCATTCATATATAAGGGGAGGTACTAGCTCCATCTCGGTTTTACAGTGAAAACTGCAGGAACTTCTAACCGGCACTAGGAAAAAGACTGAAACCAGTGTAAAAGTTTCCCCTGCAACCCTTTCCCTTGGTGCTAGATGAACGAAAGTCTCTCCACAAGCTTATTTCTGAGAGATAAGTGTGTGTGAAAGCCGTCCTTCACCTAGCTTGTTGGGAACACAAAGTTCGTTTTCAGTTGCAAACTCCAATCTATAAATATATATGGGGAGGTCCTAGCTCCAACTAGCTTTTACTGTGAAAACTGCAGGAATATGAAACCGGCACTAGGAAACAGACTGAGAAAACTGTGTAAAAGTTTCTCCTGCAACCCGTTCCCTTGGTGCTAGGTGAACGAACGTCTCTCCACATAATTAGTTCTGAGAGATAAGTGTGTGTGAAAGGCGTCCTTTACCTAGCTTGTTGGGACCACAAAGTTTCTTTTCAGTTGCAAAATTCACTCCATACATATATATGGTGAGGTACTAGCTCCAACTCGGTTTTACAGTGAAAACTGCAGGAACATCAAACCAGCACTAGGAAACAGACTGAGAACCCAGAGTAAAAGTTTTTCCCGCAGCCCGTTCCCTTGGTCCTCGATGAACGAACGTCTCTCCACATGCTCAGTTCTGAGAGATAATTGTGTGTGAAAGCCGTCCTTTACCTAGCTTGTTGGGATCACTAAGTTTCTTTTCAGTTGCAAACTTCACTCCATATATATATATGGTGAGGTACTAGCTCCAACTATGTTATACAGTGAAAACTGCAGGAACATCAAACCGGCACTAGGAAACAGACTGAGAAACCAGAGTAAAAGTTACACATGTAACCCGTTCCCTTGGTGCTAGGTGAATGAACGTCTCTCCACATGCTCAGTTCTGAGAGATAAGTGTGTGTGAAAGCCGTCCTTCACCTTGCTTGCTGGGAACACAAAATTTCTTTTCAGTTGCAAATTCCAATCTCTACATATATATGGGGATGTACCATCTCCAACAGGGTTTTACGGTGAAAACTGCAGGAACATCAAACAGGTACTAGGAAACAAGCTGAGAAACCAGAGAAAAGTTTCTCCTGCCACCCGTTCCCTTGGTGCTAGGTGAACGAACGTCTTTCCACGTACTCAGTTCTGAGAGATAAGTGTGTGTGAAAGCCGTGCATCACCTAGCTTTTTGGGAACACATAGTTTCTTTTCAGTTGCAAACCCCACTCCATACATATATATGGGGAGGAACAAGCTCCAACTCGGTTTTACAGTGAAAACTGCAGGAACTTCAAACCGCCACTAGGAAACAGACTGAGATACCAGAGTAAAAGTATCTCCTGCAAACCGTTCCCTTTGTGCTTGATGAACGAACGTCTTTCCACATGCTCAGTTCTGAGAGGGAATTGTGTGTGAAAGCCGTCCTTCATATAGCTTGTTGGGAACACAATGCTTATTTTCAGTTGCAAACTCCACTCCATGCATATATAGGGGTTGGTATTAGATCCAACTCGGTTTTACAGTGAAAACTGCAGGAACTTCAAACCGGCACTAGGAATGTGACTGAGAAACTAGAGTAAAATTTCTCCTGCAACCCGTTCCCTTGGTGCTAGATGAACGAAAGTCTCTCCACATGCTCTGTTCTGAGAGATAAATGTGTGTGAAGGCCATCCTTCATTTAGCTTGTTGGGAACACAAAGCTTCTTTTCAGTTGCAATCTCCACTCCATTCATATATAAGGGGAGGTACTAGCTCCATTTCGGTTTTACAGTGAAAACTGCAGGAACTTCAAACCGGCACTAGGAAAAAGTCTGTGAAACCAGTGTAAAAGTTTCCCCTGCAACCCGTTCCCTTGGTGCTAGATGAACGAACGTCTCTCCACAAGCTTAGTTCTGAGATATAAGTGTGTGTGAAAGCTGTCCTTCACATAGCTCGTTGGGAACACAATGCTTATATTCACTTGCAATGTCCACTCCTTGCATATATATGGGGAGGTACTATCTAAAAGTCGGTTTTACAGTGAAAACTGCTGGAAATTCAAACCGGAACTAGGAAACAGACTGAGAAACCATAATAAAAGTTTCTGTTGCAAAGTGTTCCCTTGGTGCTAGATGAACGAACGTCTTTCCAAATGCTCAGTTCTGAGAGATAAGTGTGTGTGAAAGCCGTCCATCACCTAGCTTGTTGGGAACACAAAGTTTCTTTTCAGTTGCAAACCCCATTCCATACATATATATGGGGAGGTACTAGCTCCAACTCGGTTTTACAGTGAAAACTGCAGGAACTTCAAACCGCCACTAGGAAACAGACTGAGATACCAGAGTAAAAGTTTCTCCTGCAACCCGTTCCCTTTGCGCTTGATGAACGAACGTCTCTCCACATGCTCAGTTCTGAGAGGGAATTGTGTGTGAAAGCCGTCCTTCATATATCTTGTTGGGAACACAACGCTTATTTTCAGTTGCAAACTCCACTCCATGCATATATAGGGGGTGGTACTAGATCCAACTCGGTTTTACAGTGGAAACTGCAGGAAATTCAAACCGGCACTAGGAAACAGACTGAGAAACCAGAGTAAAAGTTTTTCCTGCAACCCGTTCCCTTGGTACTAGATGAACGAACGTCTCTCCACATGCTCAGTTCTCAGAGATAACTGTGTGTGGAAGCCATATTTCCCCTAGCTTGTTGGGAACACAAAGTTTCTTATTAGTTGCAAACTCCACTCCACACATATATATGGGGAAGTACTAGCTCCAACTCGGTTTTACAGTGAAATCTGCAGGAACTTCAAACCGCCACTAGGAAAAAGACTGAGAAACCGGAGAAAAAGTTCCTCCTGCAACCCGTTCCCTTGGTGCTAGGTGAACGAACGTCTATCCACATGCTCAGTTCTGAGAGTTATGTGTGTGTGAAAGCCGTCCTTCAGCTAGCTTGTTGGGAACACAAAGTTTCTTTTCAGTTGCAAACTCCACTCCATACATATATATGGGTAGGTACAAGCTCCAACTCGGTTTTCCAGTGAAAACTGCAGGAAATTCAAACCGGCATTAGGAAACAGTTTGTGAAACCAGAGTAAAAGTTTAACCTGTAATCCGTTCCCTTGTGGTATATGAACGAACGTCTCTCCACAAGCTTAGTTGTGAGAGATAAATGTGTGTGAAAGCTGTCCTTCACCTTGCTTGTTGGGAACACAAAGTTTCTTTTCAGTTACAAACTCCACTCAATACATATATATGGTGAGGTACTAGCTCCAACTCGGGTTTCCAGTGAAAACTGCAGGAATTTCAAACCGGCACTAGGAAACAGACTGAGAAAACAGAGTAAAAGTTTCTCCTGCAAAGAGTTCACTTGGTGCTAGGTGAACTAACGTCTCTCCACATGGTCAGTTCCGAGAGATAAATGTGTGTGAAGGCCGTCCTTCATCTAGCTTGTTGGGAACACAAAGTTTCTTTTCAGTTGCAAACTCCACTCCATACATATATAAGGGGAGGTACTAGCTCCAAGTCGGTTTTACAGTGAAAACTGCAGGAACTTCAAAACGGCACTAGGAAAAAGACTGTGAAACCAGTGTAAAAGTTTCTCCTGCAACCCGTTCCCTTGGTGCTAGATGAACGAACATCTCTCCACATGCTCAGTTCTGAGAGATAAATGTGTGTGAAGGCCGACCTTCATCTAGCTTGTTGGGAACACAAAGCTTCTTTTCAGTTGCAAACTCCTCTCCATTCATATATAAGGGGAGGTACTAGCTCCATCTCGGTTTTACAGTGAAAACTGCAGGAACTTCAAACCGGCACTAGGAAAAAGTCTGTGAAACCAGTGTAAAAGTTTCCCCTGCAACCCGTTCCCTTGGTGCTAGATGAACGAACGTCTCTCCACAAGCTTAGTTCTGAGATATAAGTGTGTGTGAAAGCCGTCCTTCACATAGCTCGTTGGGAACACAATGCTTATATTCAGTTGCAATCTCCACTCCTTGCATATATATGGGGAGGTACTAGCTAAAAGTCGGTTTTACAGTGAAAACTGCTGGAAATTCAAACCGGAACTAGGAAACAGACTTAGAAACCATAATAAAAGTTTCTCTTGCAAAGAGTTCCCTTGGTGCTAGATGAACGAACGTCTTTCCAAATGCTAAGTTCTGAGAGATAAGTGTGTGTGAAAGAGGTCCATCACCTAGCTTGTTGGGAACACAAAGTTTCTTTTCAGTTGCAAAACCCATTCCATACATATATATGGGGAGGTACCAGCTCAAACTCGGTTTTACAGTGAAAACTGCAGGAACTTCAAACCGCCACTAGGAAACAGACTGAGATACCAGAGTAAAAGTTTCTCCTGCAACCCGTTCCCTTTGCGCTTGATGAACGAACGTCTCTCCACATGCTCAGTTCTGAGAGGGAATTGTGTGTGAAAGCCGTCCTTCATATATCTTGTTGGGAACACAACGCTTATTTTCAGTTGCAACTCCACTCCATGCATATATAGGGGGTGGTACTAGATCCAACTCTGTTTTACAGTGGAAACTGCAGGAACATCAAACCGGCACTAGGAAACAGACTGAGAAACCAGAGTAAAAGTTTTTCCTGCAACCCGTTCCCTTGGTACTAGATGAACGAACGTCTCTCCACATGCTCAGTTCTCAGAGATAAGTGTGTGTGGAAGCCGTATTTCCCCTAGCTTGTTGGGAACACAAAGTTTCTTATTAGTTGCAAACTCCACTCCATACATATATATGGGGAGGTACTAGCTCCAACTCGGTTTTACAGTGAAATCTGCAGGAACTTCAAACCGGCACTAGGAAACAGACTGAGAAACCAGAGTAAAGTTTCTACTGCCACCCGTTCCCTTGGTGCTAGGTGAACGAACGTCTTTCCACGTACTCAGTTCTGAGAGATAAGCGTGTGTGAAAGCCGTTCATCACCTAGCTTGTTGGGAACACAAAGTTCCTTTTCAGTTGCAAACCCCACTCCATACATATATAAGGGTAGGTACAAGCTCCAACTCGGTTTTCCAGTGAAAACTGCAGGAAATTCAAACCGGCATTAGGAAACAGCCTGTGAAACCAGAGTAAAAATTTCTCCTGTAACCAGTTCCTTTTGTGCTAGATGAAAGAACGTCTCTCCACAAGCTTAGTTCTGAGATATAAATGTGTGTGAAAGCAGTCCTTTACCTAGCTTGTTGGGAACACACTGTTTCTTTTCAGTTGCAAACTCCACTCCATACATATATATGGGGAGGTACTAGCTCCAACTCGGTTTTACATTGAAAACTGCAGGAAAATCAAACCGGCACTAGGAAACAGACTAAGAAACCAGAGTAAAAGTTTCTCCTGTAACCCATTCCCTTTGTGCTAGATGAACGAACGTCTCTCCACATGCTTAGTTCTGAGAGATAAGTGTGTGTGGAAGCCGTTCTTCATATAGCTTGTTGGGAACACAATGCTTATTTTCAGTTGCAAATTCCACTCCAATCTTATATAGGGGGTGGTACTAGATCCAACTCGGTTTTACAGTGAAAACTGCAGGAAATTCAAACCGGCATTAGGAAACAGAATGAGAAACCAGAGTAAAATTTTCTCCTGCAACCCGTTCCATTGGTGCTAGATGAACGAACGTCTCTCCACATGCTCAGTTCTCAGAGATAAGTGTGTGTGAAAGCCGTACTTCACCTAGCTTGTTGGGAACACAAAGTTTCTTTTCAGATGCAAACTACACTCCATACATATATATGGGTAGGTACAAGCTTCAACTCGGTATTCCAGTGAAAACTGCAGGAAATTCAAACCGGCACTAGGAAAGAGACTGAGAATCCAGAGTAAAAGTTTCTCCTGCAACCCGTTCCATTGGTGCTAGATGAACGAACGTCTCTCCACAAGCTTAGTTCTGAGATATAAGTGTGTGTGGAAGCCGTCCTTCACCTAGCTTGTTGGGAACACAAAGTTTCTTTTCAGTTGCAAGCTCCACTCCATACATATGTATGGGGAGGTACTACCTCCAACACGGTTTTACAGTGAAAACTGCAGGAACTTCAAACCGGCACTAGGAAAGAGACTGAGAATCCAGAGTAAAAGTTTCTCCTGCAACCCGTTCCCTTTGTGCTAGATGAACGAACGTCTCTCCACATGCTCAGTTCTGAGAGATAAGTGTGTGTGAAAGCCTAACTTCAACTAGCTTGTTGGGAACACAAAGTTCTTTTCACTTGCAAACTCCACTCCATACATATATATGGGGAGGTTCTAGCTCCAATTCGGTTTTACAGTTATAACTGCAGGAACTTCAAACCGGCACTTGGAAACAGACTGAGAAACCAGAGAAAAAGTTTCTCCTGCAACACGTTCCCTTTGTGCGAGATGAATAAACTTCTCTCCACATGCTCTGTTCTGAGAGATAAGTGTGTGTGAAAGCCGTCCTTCACCTAGCTTGTTGGGAACACAAAGTTTCTTTTCACTTGCAAACTCCAATCCACATATATATATGGGGAGGTACTAGCTCCAACTCTGTTTTACAGTGAAAACTGCAGGAACTTCAAACCGGCACTAGGAAACAGACTGAGAAACCAGAGTAAAAGTTTCCCCTGCAACCCGTTCCCTTTGTGCTACATGAACGAAAGTCTCTCAACATGCTCATTTCTGAGAGATAAGTGTGTGTGAAAGCCGTCCTTCACCTAGCTTGTTGGGAACACAAAGTTTCTTTTCAGTTGCAAACCCCACTCCATACATATATCTGGGGAGGTACTAGCTCCAATTCGGGTTTACACTGAAAACTGCAGGAAATTCAAACCGGCACTAGGAAACAGACTGAGAAACCAGAGTAACAGTTTTTCCTGCAACCCGTTCCCTTTGTGCTAGATGAACGAACGTCTCTCCACACGCTCAGTTCTGAGAGATAAGTGTGTGTGAAAGCCTAACTTCAACTAGCTTGTAGGGAACACAAAGTTCTTTTCACTTGCAAACTCCACTCCATACATATATATGGGGAGGTTCTAGCTCCAATTCGGTTTTACAGTTATAACTGCAGGAACTTCAAACCGGCACTAGGAAAGAGACTGAGAAACCAGAGTAAAAGTTTCTCCTGCAACCGGTTCCCTTTGTGCTAGATGAATGAACGTCTCTCCACATGCTCAGTTCTGAGAGATAAGTGTGTGTGAAAGCCGTCCTTCACCTAGCTTGTTGGGAACACAAAGTTTCTTTTCAGTTGCAAACTCCAATCCACACATATATATGGGGAGGTACTAGCTCCAACTCTGTTTTACAGTGAAAACTGCAGGAACTTCAAACCGGCACTAGGAAACAGACTGAGAAACCAGAGTAAACGTTTCTCCTGCAACACGTTCCCTTTGTGCTAGATGAACGAACGTCTACCCACATGCTCAGTTCTGAGAGATAAGTATGTGTGGAAGCCTTCCTTCACCTAGATTGTTGGGAACAGAAAGTATCTTTTCACTTGCAAACTCCACTCCATACATATATATGGTGAGGTACTAGCTCCAATTCGGTTTTACAGTGAAAGCTGCAGGAACTTCAAACCGCCACTAGGAAAGAGACTGAGAAACCAGAGTAAAAGTTTCTCCTGCAACCCGTTCCCTTTGTGCTAGATGAACGAACGTCTCTCCACATGCTCAGTTCTGAGAGATAAGTGTGTGTGAAAGCCGTCCTTCATGTAGCTTGTTGTGAACACTTAGTTTCTTTTCAGTTGCAAAGTTCAAACCATACATATAAATGGGGATGTACGAGCTCCAACCCGATTTTACAGTGAAAACTGCAGGAACTTCAAACAGGCACTAGGAAACAGATTGAGAAACCAGAGTAAACGGTTCCCTTCAAACCGTTCCCTTTGTGCTAGATGAACGAACGTCTCTCCACATGCTCAGTTCTGAGAGATAAGTGTGTGTGAAATCCGTCCTTCACCTAGCTTGTTGGGAAAACAAAGTATCTTTTCACTTGCAAACTCCACTCCATACATATATATGGGGAGGTACTAGCTCCAATTCGGTTTTACAGTGAAAACAGCAGGAACTTCAAACCGGCACTAGGAAACAGACTGAGAAACCAGAGTAAAAGTTTCTCCTGCATCCCGTTCCATTTGTGCTAGATGAACGAACGTCTCTCCACATGCTCAGTTCTGAGAGATAAGTGTGTGTGAAAGCCGTCTTTCACCTAGCTTGTTGGGAACAAAAAGTATCTTTTCACTTGCATACTCCACTCCATTCATATATATGGTGAGGTACTAGCTCCAATTCGGTTTTACAGTGAAAACTGCAGGAACTTCAAACCGCCACTAAGAAAGAGACTGAGAAACCAGAGTAAAGGTTTCTCCTGCAACCCGTTCCCTTGTTGCTAGGTGAACGAACGTCTCTCCACATAATCAGATCTGAGAGATAAGTGTGTGTGAAAGCCGTCCTTCACCTAGCTTGTTCAGAACACAAAGTTTCTTTTTAGTTGCAAACTCCATTCCATACATATATATGGGGAGGAACTAGCTCCAACTCGGTTTTACAGTGAAAACTGCAGAAACTTCCAACCGGCACTAGGAATCAGATTGAGAAACCACAGTAAAAGTTTCTCCAACTAACCTTTCCCTTGGTGCTAGAGGAACGAACATCTCTCCACAAGCTCAGTTCTGAGAGATAAGTGTGAGTGAAAGCCGTACTTCACCTAGATTTTTGGGAACACAAAAGTACTTTTCAGTTGCAAACCCCACTCCATACATATATATAGGGAGGTACTAGATCCAACTCGTTTTTACAGTGAAAACTGCAGGAACTTAAAACCGCCAGTAGGAAACAGACTGAGAAACCAGAGTAAAAGTTTCTCCTGCAACCCGTTCAGTTGGTGTTAGATGAACGAACGTGTCTCCACATGCTCAGTTCTGAGAGTTAAGTGTGTGTGAAAGCCATCCTCCAAATCGGTTGTTGGGAACACAAAGTTTCTTTTCGGTTTCAACTCCATTCCTTACATTTATAGGGGGAGGTTCTAGCTCCAATTCGGTTTTACAGTGAAAACTGCAGGAGCTTCCATCCGCCACTAAGGAACAGACTGAGATACCAGATTAAAAGTTTCTCATGCAACCCGTTCCCTTGGTGCTAGATGAACGAACGTCTCTCCACATGCTCAGTTCTCAGAGATATGTGTGTGTGGAAGCCGTACTTCAGCTAGATTGTTGGGAACACAAAGTTTCTTTTCAGATGAAACCCCAATCCATAAATATATATGGGGATTTACTAGCTCCAACTATGTTTCACAGTGAAAACTGCAGGAACTTCAAACCGCCACTAGGAAAAAGACTGAGAAACCGGAGTAAAAGTTCCTCCTGCAACCCTTTCCCTTGGTGCTAGGTGAACGAAAGTTTTTCCACATGCTGAGTTCTGATAGATAAGTGTGGGTGGAAGCCGTCCTTTACCTAGCTTGTTGGGAACACAAAGTTTCTTTTCAGTTGCAAACTCCACTCCATACATATATATGGGTAGGTACTAGCTCCAACTCGGTTTTACATTGAAAACTGCAGGAAAATCATACCGGCACTAGGAAACAGACTGAGAAATCAGAGTAAAAGTTTCTTCTGTAACCCGTTCCCTTTTTTGCTAGATGAACGATCGTCTCTCCACATACTCAGTTCTGAGAGATATGTGTGAGTGAAAGCCGACCTTCAACTAGCTTGTTGGGAACATAAAGCTTTTTCAGTTGAAAATTCCACTCCATACATATATATGGTGAGGTACTAGCTCCAACTCGGGTTTCCAGTGAAAACTGCTGGAACTTCAAACCGGCACTAGGAAACAGACTGAGAAACCAGAGTAAAAGTTTCTCCTGCAAAGAGTTCCCTTGGTGCTAGGTGAACGAAAGTCTCTCCACATGCCCAGTTCTGAGAGATAAGTGTGTGTGAAAGCCGTCCTTCACTTAGCTTGTTGTGATCACCAAGTTTCTTTTTAGTTGCCAACTCCTCTCCATACATGTATATGGGGAGGAACTAGCTCAAACTCGTTTTTACAGTGAAAACTTCAGGAACTTCAATCCGGCACTAGGAAACAGACTCAGAGACCAGAGTAAAAGTTTCTCCAGCAACCCGTTCCCTTGGTGCTAGATGAACGAACGTCTTTCCACAAGATTATTTCTGAGAGATAATTGTGTGTGAAAGCCGTCCTTCACGTAGCTTGTTGGGAACACAATGTTTCATTTCAGTTGCAAACTCCACTCCATACATATATATGTTGAGGTACTAGCTCCATCTCCGTTTAAGGTGAAAACTGCAGGAACATAATACCGGCACTAGGAAACAGAATGATAACCATAGTAAAAGTTTTTCCTGCAACCCGTCCCTTGGTGCTAGGTGAACGAAGGTCTCTCCACATGCTCAGTTCTGAGAGATAAATGTGTGTGAAATCCGTCCTTCATCTAGCTTCTTGGGAACACAAAGTTTCTTTTCAGTTGCTAACTCCACTCCATACATATATAAGGGGAGGTACTAGGTCCAACTCGGTTTTACAGTGAAAACTGCAGGAACTTCAAAACGGCAATAGGAAAAAGACTGAAACCAGTGTAAAAGTTCCTCCTGCAACCCGTTCCCTTGGTGCTAGATGAACGAACGTCTCTCCACAAGCTTAGTTCTGAGATATAAGTGTGTGTGAAAGCCGTTCTTCACATAGCTTGTTGGTAACACAATGGTTATCTAAAGTTGCAGACTCCACTCCATGCATATATCTGGGGAGGTACTAGCTAAAACTCGGTTTTACAGTGAAAACTGCAGGAAATTCAAACCGGCACTAAGAAACAGACTGAGAAACCAGAATAAAAGTTTCTCCTGCAACCCGTTCCCTTGGTGCAAGATGAACGAACGTCTCTCCACATGCTCAGTTCTCAGAGATAAGTGTGTGTGGAAACCGTACTTCACCTAGCTTGTTGGGAACACAAAGTTTCTTTTCAGATGCAAACTCCACTGCATACATATATATGGGGAGGTACTAGCTCCAACTCGGTTTTACAGTGAAAACTGCAGGAACTTCAAACCGCCGCTATAAAAAAGACTGAGAAACCGGAGTAAAAGTTCCTCCTGCAACCCGTTCCCTTGGTGCTAGGTGAACGAACGTCTCTCCACATGCTCAGTTCTGAGAGATAATTGTGTGTGAAAGCCGTCCTTCAGCTAGATTGTTGGGAACACAAAGTTTCTTTTCACTTGCAAACTCCACTCCATACATATATATGGGTAGGTACTAGCTCCAACTCGGTTTTCCAGTGAAATCTGCAGGAAATTCCAACCGGCATTAGGAAACAGACTGTGAAACCATAGTAAAAGTTTCTCCTGTAACCCGTTCCATTTTTGCTAGATGAACAAACGTCTCTCCTCAAGCTTAGTTCTGAGATATAAGTGTGTGAAAGCCATCCTTCACCTAGCTTGTTGGGAACACAAAATTTCTTTTCATTTGCAAATTCCACTCCATACATATATATGGGTAGGTACTAGCTCCAACTCGGTTTTACATTGAAAACTGCAGGAAAATCAAAGCGGCACTAGGAAACAGACTGAGAAACCAGAGTAAAAATTTCCCCTGTAACCCGTTCCCTTTGTGCTAGATGAACGAACGTCTCTCCACATGCTCAGTTCTGAGAGATAAGTGTGAGTGAAAGCCGTCCTTCACCTAGCTTGTTGGGAACACAAAGTTTCTTTTCAGTTGCAAAATCCACTCCATACATATAAATGGGTAGGTAGTAGCTGCAACTCGGTTTTCCAGTGAAAACTGCAGGAAATTCAAACCGGCTCTAGGAATCAGGCTGAGATACCAGAGTAAAAGTTTCTCCTGCATCCTTTTCCCTTGGTGCTAGATGAACGAACGTCTCTCCACATGATCAGTTCTGAGAGATATGTGTGTGTGAAAGCCTTCCTTCACCTAGAATGTTGGGAACACAAAGATTCTTTTAAGTTGCAAACTCCATTCCAAAGATATATATGGGTAGGTACTAGCTCCAACTCGGTTTTACAGTGAAAACTGCAGGAACATCAAACCGGCACAAGGAAACAGAGTGAGAATCCAGAGTAAAAGTTTCTCCTGCAACCCGTTCCCTTTGTGCTAGATGAACGAACGTCTCTCCACATGCTCAGTTCTAAGAGATAAGTGTGTGTTTAAGCCGTACTTCACATAGATTGTTGGGAACACAATGGTTATTTTCAGTTGCAAACTCCAATCCATACATATATATGGGGATGTAGCAGCTTAAACTCGGTTTTCCAGTGAAAACTGCAGGAACTTCAAACCGGATCTAGGAAACAGACTGAGAAACCAGAGAAAAAGTTTCTCCAGCAACCCGTTCCCTTGGTGCTAGATGAACGAACGTCTCTCCAAATGCTCAGTTCTGAGAGATAAGTGTGTGTGAAAGCCGAAATTCACCTAAAATGTTGGGAACACAATGCTTATTTTGAGTTGCATACTCCACTCCATGCATATATAGGGGGAGGTACTAGATCCAACACGGTTTTACAGTGAAAAATTCAGAAAATTCAAACCGGCACTAGAAAACAGACTGAGAAACCAGAGTAAAAGTTTCTCCTGCAAACAGTTCCCTTGGTTCTAGTTGAACGAACGTCTCTCCACATGCTCAGTTCTGAGAGATATTTGTGTGTGAAAGCCGTTCTTCACCTAGCTTGTTGGGAACACAAAGTTTCTTTTCTGTTGCAAACCCCACTCCATACATATATATGGGGAGGTACTAGCTCCAACTCGGTTTTACACTGAAAAATGCAGGAACATCATTCCGGCACCAGGAAACAGACTGAGAAACCAGAGTATTACTTTCACCTGCAACCCGTTCCCTTTGTGCTAGATGAACGAACGTCTCTCCACATGCTCAGTTCTGAGTGAAAAATGTGTGTGAAAGCCGTCCTTCACCTAGATTGTTGGGAACACAAAATTTCTTTTCAGTTGCAAACTCCACTCCATATATATATATGGGGAAGTAGTATTTCCAACACGGTTTTACAGTGAAAACTGCAGGAAATTCAAAACGGCACTAGGAAAGAGGCTGAGATACCAGAATAAAGTTTCTCCTGCATTATTTTTCTTGGTGCTAGACGAACGAACGTCTCTCCACATGCTCAGTTCTGAGAGATATGGGTGTGTGAAAGCCGTCCTTCACCTAGAATGTTGGGAACACAAAGTTTCTTTTCGGTTGCAAACTCCACTCCATACTTATATATGGGGAGATACAAACTCCAACTCGGTTTTACAGTGAAAACTGCAGGAACATCAAACCGGCACTAGGAAACAGACTGAGAAACCAGAGTTAAAGTTTCCCCTGCAAACCGTTCCCTTTGTGCTATATGAACGAACGTCTCTCCACATGCTCAGTTTTGAGAGATAAGTGTGTTTGAAAGCCGTCCTTCACCTAGCTTGTTGGGAACACAAAGTTTCTTTTCAGTTGCAAACTCCAATCCATACATATATATGGGTAGGTAATAGCTCCAACTCGGTTTTCCAGTGAAAACTGCAGGAAATTCAAACCGGCTCTAGGAATCAAGCGGAGATACCAGAGTAAAAGTTTCTCCTGCATCCTTTTCCCTTGGTGCTAGATGAACGAACGTCTCTATACATGATCAGTTCTGAGAGATATGTGTGTTTGTAAGCCGTCCTTCACATAGAATGTTGGGAACACAAAGATTCTTTTAAGTTGCAAACTCCATTCCAAACATATATATGGGTAGGTACTAGCTCCAACTCGGTTTTACAGTGAAAACTGCAGGAACATCAAACCGGCACTAGGAAACAGACTGAGAATCCACAGTAATAGTTTCTCCTGCAAACCGTTCCCTTTTTGCAAGATGAACGAACGTCTCTCCACATGCTCAGTTCTGATAGATAATTGTGTGTGAAAGCCGTCCTTCACATAGATTGTTGGGAACACAATGCTTATTTTCAGTTGCAAACCCCACTCCATGCATATATATGGGGAGGTACTAGCACCAACTCTTTTTTACAGTGAAAACTGCAGGAAATTCAAACCGGCACTAGGAAACAGACTGAGAAACCAGTGTAAAAGATTCTCCTGTTAACTGTTCCCTTGGTGCTAGCTGAACGAACGTCTCTCCACATGCTCAGTTCTGAGAGATAAGTGTGTGTGAAATCCGTCCTTCACTTAGCTTTTTGGGAACACATAGTTTCTTTTTAGTTGCAAACACCACTCCTTACATATATATGGGGAAGAAAAAGCTCCAACTCGGGTTTACAGTGAAAACTGCAGGAACTTCAAACCGGCACTAGGAAACCGACTGAGAAACCAGAGTAAAAGTTTCTCCAGCAAACCGTTTCCTTGGTGCTATTTGAACGATTGTCTCTCCACAAGCTTAGTTCTGAGAGATAAATGTGTGTGAAAGATATCCTTCACCTAACTTGCTGGGAACACAAAGTTTCTTTTCAGTTGCTACCTCCACTTCATACATATATATGGGGAGGTAATAGCTCCAACTCGATTTTACAGTGAAAACTGCAGGATCATCAAAACGGCACTAGAAAACACACTGAGAATCCAGAGTAAAGTTTCTCCTGCAACCCGTTCCCTTTGTGCTAGATGAACGAACGTCTCTCCACATGCTCTGTTCTGAGAGATAATTGTGTGTGAAAGCCGTCCTTCACCTAGCTTGATGGGAACACAAAGTTTCTTTTCAGTTGGAAACTCCAATCCATACATATATATAGGTAGGTAGTAGCTCCAACTCGTTTTTCCAGTGAAAACTGCAGGATATTCAAACCGGCTCTAGGAATCAGGCTGAGATAACAGAGTAAAAGTTTCTCCTGCATCCATTTCCCTTGGTGCTAGATGAACGAACGTCTCTCCACATGATCAGTTCTGAGAGATATGTGTGTGTGAAAGCCGTCTTTCACCTAGAATGTTGGGAACACAAAGATTCTTTTAAGTTGCAAACTCCATTCCAAACATATATATGGGTAGGTACTAGCTCCAACTCGGTTTTACAGTGAAAACTGCAGGAACATCAAACCGGCACTAGGAAACAGACTGAGAATCCAGAGTAAAAGTTTCTCCTGCAAACTGTTCCCTTTGTGCTAGATGAACGAACGTCTCTCCACATGCTCAGTTCTGAGAGATAAGTGTGTTTGAAAGCCGTCCTTCACCTAGCTTGTTGGGAACACAAAGTTTCTTTTCAGTTGCAAACTCCAATCCATACATATATATGGGTAGGTAATAGCTCCAACACGGTTTTCCAGTGAAAACTGCAGGAAATTCAAACCGGCTCTAGGAATCAGTCTGAGATAACAGAGTAAAAGTTTCTCCTGGATCCTTTTCCCTTGGTGCTAGATGAACGAACGTCTCTCCACATGATCAGTTCTTAGAGATATGTGTGTGTGAAAGCCGTCCTTCACCTATAATGTTGGGAACACAAAGATTCTTCTAAGTTGCAAACTCCATTCGAAACATATATATGGGTAGGTACTAGCTCCAACTCGGTTTTACAGTGAAAACTGCAGGAACATCAAACCGGCACTAGGAAACAAATTGAGAATCCTGAGTAAAAGTTTCTCCTGCAAACCGTTCCCTTTGTGCAAGATGAATGAACGTCTATCCACATGCTCAGTTCTGATAGATAATTGTGTGTTAAAGCCGTCCTTCACATAGATTGTTGGGAACACAATGCTTATTTTCAGTTGCAAACCCCACTCCATGCATATATATGTTGAGGTACTAGCACCAACTCTTTTTTACTGTGAAAACTGCAGGAACTTCAAACCGCACTAGGAAACAGACTGAGAAACCAGAGTAAAAGTTTCTCCTGCAAACAGTTCCCTTGGTGCTAGGTGAACAAACGTCTCTCCACAAGCTCAGTTCTGAGAGATAATTGTGAAAGCCGTCCTTCACCTAGCTTGTAGGGAACACAAAGTTTCTTTTCAGTTGCAAACTCCACTCCATACATATATATGGGGAGGTAGTAGCTTAAATTCGGTTTTCCAGTGAAAACTGCAGGAACTTCAAACCGGCACTAAGAATCAGACTGAGAAACCAGAGTAATACTTTCTCCTGTAATCCGTTCAATTTGTGCTAGATGAACGAACGTCTCTCCACTTACACAGTTCTGAGTGATAAGTGTGTGTGAAAGCCGTCCTTCACCTAGCTTGTTTGGAAAACAAAATTTCTTTTCAGTTGCAAACTTCACTCCATATATATATATGGGGAGGTAGTAGCTCCAACACGGTTTTAAAGTGAAAACTGCAGGAAATACAAAACGGCACTAGGAAACAGGCTGAGATACCAGAGTAAAAGTTTCTCCTGAAAACAGTTCCCTCGGTGCTAGCTGAACGAACGTCACTCCACATGCTCAGTTCTGAGACATAAGTGTGTGTGAAAGCCGAACTTCATCTAAAATGTTGGGAAAACAAAGTTTCTTTTCAGTTGCAAACTCCACTCCATATATATATTTGGGGATTTACTAGCTCGAACTCGGTTTTACAGTGAAAATTGCAGGAACTACAAACCGGCACTTGGAAACAGACTGAGAAACCAGAGCAAAAGTTTCTCCTGCAAACCTTCCCTTGGTGATAGATGAACGAACGTCTCTCCACTTGCTCAGTTCTGAGAGATAATTTTGTGTGAAAGCCGTGCTTCACCTAGCTTGTTGGGAACACAAAGTTTCTTTTCAGTTGCAATCTCCACTCCATAAATATATATGGGTAGGTACTAGCTCCAAATCGGTTTTACAGTGAAAACTGCAGGAACTTCAAACCGCACTAGGAAACAGACTGAGAAACCAGTGTAAAAGTTTCTCCTCAACCCGTTCCCTTGGTGCTAGATGAACGAACGTCTCTCCACAAACTTAGTTCTGAGAGATAAGTGTATGTGAAAG
Organism: Camelus bactrianus; assembly: GCF_048773025.1. Taxonomy (NCBI): domain Eukaryota; kingdom Metazoa; phylum Chordata; class Mammalia; order Artiodactyla; family Camelidae; genus Camelus; species Camelus bactrianus. The sequence continues at coordinate 92,951,735 of NC_133546.1, forward strand.
CCATCCTTCACCTAGCTTGTTGGGAACACAAAGATTCTTTTAAGTTGCAAACTCCATTCCAAACATATATATGGGTAGGTACTAGCTCCAACTCGGTTTTACAGTGAAAACTGCAGGAACATCAAACTGGCACTAGGAAACAGACTGAGAATCCAGAGTAAAAGTTTTTCCTGCAACCCGTTCCCTTTGTGCTAGATGAACGAAAGTCTCTCCACATGCTCACTTCTGAGAGATAAGTGTGTGTGAAAGCCGTCCTTCACATGGATTGTTGGGAACACAATGGTTATTTTCAGTTGCAAACTCCACTCCATGCATATATAGGGGGAGGTACAAGCACCAACACTTTTTTACAGAGAAAACTGCAGGAAATTCAAACCGGCACTAGGAGAAAGACTGAGAAACCAGAGTAAAAGTTTCTCCTGCAAACAGTTCCCTTGGTGCTAGGTGAACGAACGTCTTTCCACATGCTCAGTTCTGAGAGATAATTATGAAAGCCGTACTTCACCTAGCTTGTAGGGAACACAAAGTTTCTTTTCAGTTGCAAACTCCACTCCATACATATATATGGGGAGGTAGTAGCTTAAACTCGGTTTTCCAGTGAAAACTGCAGGAACTTCAAACCGGCACTAGGAAACAGACTGAGAAACCAGAGAAAAAGTTTCTCCAGCAACCCGTTCCCTTGGTGCTAGATGAACGAACGTCTCTTCACATGCTAAGTTCTGAGAGATAAGTGTGTGTCAAAGCCGAACTTCAACTAAAATGTTGGGAACACAAAGTTTCTTTTCAGTTGCAAATTCCACTCCATATATATATTTGGGGAGGTACTAGCTCCAACTCGGTTTTACAGTGAAAACTGCAGGAATTTCAAACCGGCACTAGGAAACAGACTAAGAAACCACAGTAAAAGTTTCTCCTGCAATCCGTTCCTTTGGTGCTAGATGAACGAACGTCTCTCCACATGCTCAGTTCTGAGAGAAAATTGTGTCTGAAAGCAGTCCTTCACCTAGCTTGATGGGAACACAATGTTTATTTTCAGTTGCAAACCCCATTCCTAGCATATATAGGGGTAGGTTCTAGTTCCAACTCGGTTTTACAGTGAAAACTGCAGGAACTTCAAACCGGCACTAGGAAACAGACTGAAAAAACCAGAGTAAAACTTTCCCCTACAACCCGTTCCCTTGTTGCTAAATGAACGAACGTCTCTCCACATGCTCATGTCTGAGAGATAAGTGTGTTTGAAAGCCGTCATTCACCTAGCTTGTTGGGAACACAATGCTTATTTTGAGTTGCATACTCCACTCCATGCATATATAGGGGGAGGTACTAGATCCAACTCGATTTTACAGTGAAAAATTCAGGAACATCAAAGCGGCACTTGGAAACAGACTGAGAAACCAGAGTAAAAGTTTCTCCTGCAACCCCTTCCCTTGGTGCTAGATGAACGAACGTCTCTCCACTTGCTCAGTTCTGAGAGATAATTGTGTGTGAAAGCCGTGCTTCACCTAGCTTGTTGGGAACACAAAATTACTCTTCAGTTGCCATCTCCACTCCATACATACATATGGGTAGGTACTAGCTCCAACTCGGTTTTACAGTTAAAACTGCAGGAAATTCAAACCGCACTAGGAAACAGACTGAGAAACCAGTGTAAAAGTTTCTCCACAACCCGTTCCCTTGGTGCTAGATGAACGAACGTCTCTCCACAAGCTTAGTTCTGAGAGATAAGTGTGTGTGAAAGTCATCCTTTACCTAGCTTCTTGGGAACACAAAGATTCTTTTAAGTTGCAAACTCCATTCCAAACATATATATGGGTAGGTACTAGCTCCAACTCGGTTTTACAGTGAAAACTGCAGGAACATCAAAACCGGCACTAGGAAACAGACTGAGAATCCAGACTAAAAGTTTCTCCTGCAACCCGTTCCCCTTGTGCTAGATGAACGAACGTCTCTCCACATGCTCATTTCCGAGAGATAAGTGTGTGTGAAAGCCGTCCTTCACATAGATTGCTGGGAACACAATGGTTATTTTCAGTTGCAAACTCCACTCCATGCATATATAGGGGAGGTTCTAGCACCAACCCTTTGTTACTGTGAAAACTGCAGGAAATTCAAACCGGCACTAGGAAACAGACTGAGAAACCAGAGTAAAAGTTTCTCCTGCAAACAGTTCCCTTGGTGCTAGGTGAACGATCGTCTCTCCACATGCTCAGTTCTGAGAGATAATTGTGAAAGCCGTCCTTCACCTAGCTTGTAGGGAACACAAAGTTTCTTTTCACTTGCAAACTCCACTCCATACATATATATGGGGAGGTAGTAGCTTAAACTCGGTTTTCCAGTGAAAACTGCAGGAACTTCAAAACGGCACTAGGAAACAGACTGAGAAACCTGTGTAAAAGTTTCTCCACAACCCGTTCCCTTGGTACTAGATGAACGAACCTCTCTCCACAAGCTTAGTTCTGAGAGATAAGTGTGTGTGAAAGCCGTCCTTCACATAGATAGTTGGGAACACAATGGTTATTTTCAGTTGCAAAATCCACTCCATGCATATATAGGGGGAGGTACCAGCACCAACTCTGTTTTACAGTGAAAACTGCAGGAATTTCAAACCGGCACTAGGAAACAGACTGAGAAACCAGAGTAAAAGTTTCTCCTGCAATCCGTTCCCTTGGTGCTAGATGAACGAACGTCTCTCCACATGCTCAGTTCTGAGAGATAAGTGTGTGTGAAAGCCGTCCTTCACCTAGCTTGATGGGAACACAATGTTTATTTTCAGTTACAAACTCCATTCGTAGCATATATAGGGGTAGGTTCTTGATCCAACTCTGTTTTACAGTGAAAACTGCAGGAACTTCAAACCGGCACTAGGAAACAGACTGAGAAACCAGAGTAAAACTTTACCCTGCAACCCGTTCCCTTGTTGCTAGATGAACGAACGTCTCTCCAAATGCTAAGTTCTGAGAGATAAGTGTGTGTGAAAGCCGTCCTTCACCTAGCTTGTTTGGAACACAATGCTTATTTTGAGTTGCATACTCCACTCCATGCTATATAGGGGGAGGTACTAGATCCAATTCGGTTTTACAGTGAAAAATTCAGAAAATTCAAACCGGCACTAGAAAACAGACTGAGAAACCAGAGTAAAAGTTTCTCCTGCAAACCGTTCCCTTGGTTCTAGATGAACGAACGTATCTCCACATGCTCAGTTCTGAGAGCTAAGTGTGTGTGAAAGCCGTACTTCACCTAGCTTGTTGGGAACACAAAGTTTCTTTTCAGTTGCAAACTCCACTCCATACATATATTTGGGGAGGTACTAGCTCCAACTCGGTTTTACAGTGAAACTGCAGGAACATCAAACCGGCACCAGGAAACAGACTGAGAAACCAGAGTAATACTTTTTTCTGCAACCCGTTCCCTTTGTGCTAGATGAACGAACGTCTCTCCACATGCTCAGTTCTGAGTGATAAGTGTGTGTGATAGCCGTACTTAACCTAGGTTGTTGGGAACACAAAATTTCTTTCCAGTTGCAAACTCCACTCCATATATTTATATGGGGAGATAGTAGCTCCAACACGGTTTTACAGTGAAAACTGCAGGAAATTCAAAGCGGCACTTGGAAACAGGCTGAGATACCAGAGTAAAAATTTCTCCTGCATTCTTTTTCTTGGTGCTAGATGAACGAACGTCTCTCCACATGTTCAGTTCTGAGAGATATGTGTGTGTGAAAGCCGTCCTTCACCTAGAATGTTGGGAACACAAAGTTTCTTTTCAGTTGCAAAATCCAATCCATACTTATATATGGTGAGGTACTAGCTCCAACTCGGTTTTACAGTGAAAACTGCAGGAATTTCAAACCGCACTAGGAAACATACTGAGAAACCAGTGTAAAAGTTTCTCCTCAACCCGTTCCCTTCTTGCTAGATGAACGAAAGTCTCTCCACAACCTTTGTTCTGAGAGATAAGTGTGTGTGAAAGACATCCTTCACCTAGCTTGTTGGGAACATAAAGATTCTTTTAAGATGCAAACTCCATTCCAAACATATATATGGGTAGGTACTAGCTCCAACTCGGTTTTACAGTGAAAACTGCAGGAACATCAAACCGGCACTAGGAAACAGACTGAGAATCCAGAGTGAAAGTTTCCCCTGCAACCTGTTCCCTTTGTGCTAGATGAACGAACGTCTCTCCACATGCTCAGTTCTGAGTGATAAGTGTGTTTGAAAGCCGACATTCACATAGATTGTTGGGAACACAATGCTTATTTTCAGTGCAAACCCCACTCTATGCATATATAGGGGGAGGTACTAGCACCAAATCTTTTTTACAGTGAAAACTGCAGGAAATTCAAACCGGCATTAGGAAACAGAATGAGAAACCAGAGTAAAAGTTTCCCCTGCAAACAGTTCCCTTGGTGCTAGGTGAACGAACGTCTCTCCACATGCTCAGTTCTTAGAGATAATTGTGAAAGCCGTCCTTCATCTAGCCTATAGGGAACACAAAATTTCTTTTCAGTTGCAAACCACACTCCATACATATATATGGGGAGGTAGTAGCTTAAAATCGGTTTTCCAGTGAAAACTGGAGGAATTTCAAACCGGCAGTAGGAAACAGGCTGAGAAACCAGAGTAAAAGTTTCTCCAGCAATCTGTTCCCTTGGTGCTAGATGAACGAACGTCTCTCCACATGCTCAGTTCTGAGAAATAAGTGTGTGTGAAAGCCGAACTTCACCTAAAATGTTGGGAACACAAAGTTTCTTTTCAGTTGCAAACTCCACTCCATATATATATTTGGGGAGGTACTAGCTGCAACTCGGTTTTACTGTGAAAACTGCAGGAACTTCAAACCGGCACTAGAAAACACACTGAGAAACCATAGTAAAAGTTTCTCCTGCAACCCGTTCCCTTGGTGCTAGATGAACGAACGTCTCTCCACATGCTCAGTTCTGAGAGATAAGTGTTTGTGAAAGCCTTCCTTCACCTAGCTTGTTGGGAACACAATGCTTATTTTCAGTTGCATACACCACTCCATGCATATATTGGGGGATGTAATAGATCCAACTCGGTATTACAGTGAAAACTGCAGGAAAACAAAACGGCACTAGGAAACAGGCTGAGATACCAGAGTAAAAGTTTCTCCTGAAAAAAGTTCCCTTGGTGCTAGGTGAACGAACGTCTCTCCACATGCTCAGTTCTGAGAGATAATTGTTGGTGAAAGCCGTCCTTCACTTAGCTTGTAGGGAACACAAAGTTTCTTTTCAGTTGCAAACGCGACTCCATACATATATATGGGGAGGTAGTAGCTTAAACTCGGTTTTCCAGTGAAATCTGCAGGAACTTCAAACAGGCACTAGGAAACAGACTGAGAAACCAGAGAAAAAGTTTCTCAAGCAACCCGTTCCCTTGGTGCTAGATGAACGAACGTCTCTCCACATGCTCAATTCTGAGAGATAAGTGTGTGTGAAAGCCGCCCTTCACATAGATTGTTGGGAACACAATGGTTATTTTCAGTTGAAAACTCCACTCCATGCATATATAGGGGGAGGTACAACTCCAACTCGGTTTCACACTGAAAACTGCAGGAATTTCAAACCGGCACTAGGAAACAGACTGAGAAACCAGAGTAAAAGTTTCTCCTGCAATCCGTTATCTTGGTGCTAGATGAACGAACGTCTCTCCACATGCTCAGGTCTGAGAGATAAGTGTGTGTGAAAGCCGTCCTTCACCTAGCTTGATGGGAACACAATGTTTATTTTCAGTTGCAAACTCCATTCCTAGCATATATGTGGGGAGGTACTAGCTCCAACTCGGTTTTACAGTGAAAACTGCAGGAATTTCAAACCGGCACTAGGAAACAGACTGAGAAACCAGAGTAAAACTTTCCCCTGCAACCCGTTCCCTTGTTGCTAGATGAACGAACGTCTCTCCACTTGCTCAGTTCTGAGAGATAATGTGTGTGAAAGCCGTCCTTCACCTAGCTTGTTGGGAACACAATGCTAATTTTCATGTGCAAACTACAATCCATGCATTTATAGGGGGAGGTACTAGATCCAACTCGGTTTTACACTGAAAACTGCAGGAAATTCAAACCGTCACTAGGAAACAGACTGAGAAACCTGAGTAAACGTTTCTCCTGCAACCCGTTCCGTTGGTGCTAGTTGAACGAACGTCTCTACACATGCTCAGTTCTGAGAGATATATGTGTGAAAACCGTTCTTCAAATAGCTTGTTGGGAACACAAATATTCTTTTCAGTTGCAAACTCCACTCCATAAATATATATGGGTAGGTACTAGCTCCAACTCGGTTTTACACTGAAAACTGCAGGAACTTCAAACAGGCATTAGGAAACAGACTGAGAAACCAGAGTAAAATTTACTCCTGCAACCCACTCCCTTGGTGCTAGATGAACGAAAGTCTCTCCACAAGCTTAGTTCTGAGAGATAAATGTGTATGAAAGCCGTCCTTCACCTAGCTTGTTGGGAACACAAATTTTCTTTTCAGTTGCAAACTCCAGTCCATATATATATATGGGGAAGTACTAGACCCTACTCGGTTTTACAGTGAAAACTGCAGGAACATCAAAACGGCACTAGGAAACAGACTGAGAAACCAGAGTAAAAGTTTCTCCTGCAAACCGTTCCCTTTGTGCTAGATGAAGGAACGTGTCTCCACATGCTCAGTTCTGAGATATAATTGTGTGTGAAAGCTGTCCTTCACCTAGCTTCTTGGGAACACATAATTTCTGTTAATTTGCAAACTCCACTCCATAAATATATATGCGGTGTTACTAGCTCCAACTCGGTTTTACAGTTAAAACTTCAGGAAATTCAAACCGGCCCTAGGAAACAGACTGAGAAACCAGAGTAAAAGTTTGCCCTGTAACACGTTCACTTCGTGCTAGATGAACGAACGTCTCTCCACATGCTCAGTTCTGAGAGATAAGTGTGTGTGAAGCCGAACTTCACCTAAAATGTTGGGAACACAAAGTTTCTTTCAGTTGCAAACTCCAATCCATATATATATTTGGGGAGGTACTAGCTCCAACTCGGTTTTATAGTGAAAACTGCAGGAACTTCAAACCGGCAATAGTAAACAGACTGAGAAACCAGAGTAAAAGTTTCTCCTGCATCCAGTTCCCTTGGTGCTAGATGAACGAACGTCTCTCCACATGCTCAGTTCTGAGAGATAATTGTGTGTGAAAGCCGTGCTTCACCTAGCTTGATGGGAACACAATGTTTATTTTCAGTTGCAAACTCCATTCCTTGCATATATAGGGGTAGGTTCTAGATCCAACGCGGTTTTACAGTAAAAACTGCAGGAACTTGAAACCGGCACTAGGAAACAGTCTGAGAAACCAGAGTAACACTTTCCCCTGCAATCTGTTCCCTTGTTGCTAGTTGAACGAACTTCTATCCACATGCTCAGCTCTGAGAGATAAGTGTGAGTGAAAGTCGTCCTTCACATAGCTTGTTGGGAACACAGTGCTTATTTTGAGTTGCATACTCCACTCCATGCATATATAAGGGGAGGTACTAGATCCAACTCGGTTTTACAGTGAAAAATTCAGAAAATTCAAACCGGCACTAGAAAACAGACTGAGAAACCAGAGTAAAAGTTTCTCCTGCAAACCTTTCCCTTGGTTCTAGATTAACGAACGTCTCTCCACATGCTCAGTTCTGAGAGATAAGTGTGTGTGAAAGCCGTTCTTCACCTAGCTTGTTGGGAACACAAAGTTTCTTTTCAGTTACAAACTCCACCCCATACAAATATATGGGGTGGTACTAGCTCCAAATCGGTTTTACAGTGAAAACTGCAGGAAATTCAAACCGGCACTAGGAAACAGACTGAGAAACCAAAATAATAGTTTCTCCTGCAACCCGTTCCTTTTGTGCTAGATGAACGAACGTCTCTCCACATGCTCTGCTCTGAGTGATAAGTGTGTGTGAAAGCCGTCCTTCACCTAGATTGTTGGGAACACAAAATTTCTTTTCAGTTGCAAACTCCACTCCATATATATATATGGGGAGGTAGTAGCTCCAGCACGGTTTTACAGTGAAAACTGCAGGAAATTCCAAACGGCACTAGGAAACAGGCTGAGATACCACAGTAAACGATTCTCTTACATTATTTTTCTTGGTGCTAGATGAACGAACGTCTATCCACATGCTCAGTTCTGAGAGATAATTGTGTGTGAAAGCCGTCCTTCACATAGCTTGTTGGGAACACAATGTTTATTTTCAGGTGCAAACTACAATCCATGCATTTATAGGGGTATGTACTATATCCAACTCGATTTTACACTGATAACTCCAGGAAATTCAAACCGTCACTAGGAAACAGACTGAGAAACCAGAGTAAAAGTTTCTCCTGCAACCCGTTCCTTTGATGTTAGTTGAACGAACGTCTCTACACATGCTCAGTTCTGAGAGATATATGTGTGAAAACCATTCTTCACCTAGCTTTTTGGGAACACAAATTTTCTTTTCAGTTGCAAACCCCACTCCATAAATATATATGGGTAGGTACAAGCTCCAACTCGGTTTTACAAAGAAAACTGCAGGAACTTCAAACCGGCACTAGGAATCAGACTGAGAAACCAGAGTTAAATTTACTCCTGCAACCCACTCCCTTGGTGCTAGATGAACGAATGTCTCTCGACAAGCTTAGTTCTGAGAGATAAGTGTGTGTGAAAGCCGTCCTTCACCTAGCTTGTTGGGAACAAAAATTTTCTTTTCAGTTGCAAACTCCACTAAATATATGTATATGGGGAGGTACTAGCTCCAACTCGGTTTTACAGTGAAAACTGCAGGAACATCAAAACGGCACTAGGAAACAGACTGAGAAACCAAAGTAAAAGTTTTTCCTGCAACCCGTTCCCTTTGTGCTAGATGAACTAACGTCTCTCCACATGCTCAGTTCTGAGAGATAAGTGTGTGTGAAAGCTGTCCTTCACCTAGCTTGTTGGGAACACATAATTTCTTTTAAGTTACAAACACCACTCCATAAATATATATGGGTAGGTACTAGCTCCAACTCGGTTTTACAAAGAAAACTGCAGGAACTTCAAACCGGCACTAGGAAACAGACTGAGAAACCAGAGTTAAAGTTACTCCTGCAACCCACTCCCTTGGTGCTAGATGAACGAATGTCTCTCGACAAGCTTAGTTCTGAGAGATAATTGTGTGTGAAAGCGGTCCTTCACCTAGCTTGCTGGGAACAATAATTTTGTTTTCAGTTGCAAACTCCACTAAATATATATATATGGGGAGGTACTAGCTCCAACTCGGTTTTACAGTGAAAACTGCAGGAACATCAAAATGGCACTAGGAAACAGACTGAGAAACCAGAGTAAAAGTTTCTCCTGCAACCCGTTCCCTTTGTGCTAGATGAACGAACGTCTCTCCACATGCTCAGTTCTGAGAGATAAGTGTGTGTGAAAGCTGTGCTTCACCTAGCTTGTTGGGACACATAATTTCTTTTAAGTTGCAAACTCCAATTCATAAATATATATATTGGGAGTTACTAGCTCCAACTCTGTTTTACAGTTAAAACTTCAGGTATTTAAAACCGGCTCTAGGAAACACACTGAGAAACCAGAGTAAAAGTTTCCCCTGCAACATGTTCATTTCGTGCTAGATGAACGAACGTCTCTCCACATGCTCAGTTCTAGGAGATAAGTGTGCATGTAAGCCGTACTTCACGTAGTTTGTTGGGAACACAAATTTTCTTTTCAGTTGCAAACTCCACTCCATACATATATATGGGGATGTACTAGCTCCAACTCGGTTTTACAGTGAAAACTGCTGAAAATTCAAATGGGCACTAGGAAACAGACTGAGAAACCATAGTAAAAGTTCCACCTGCAACCCGCTCCCTTTTTGGTAGATGAACGAACGTCTCTCCACATGTTCAGTTCTGTGAGATAAGTGTGTGTGAAATCCGTCCTTCAACTAGCTTGTTGGGAACACAATGCTTATTTTCAGTTGCATACTCCACACCATGCATATATAGGGGGAGGTACTAGATCCAACTCGGGTTTTACAGTGAAAACTTCAGAAAATTCCTACCGGCACTAGAAAACAGACTGAGAAACCAGAGTAAAAGTTTCTCCTGCAACCCGTTCCCTTGGTGCTAGATGAACGAAACTCTCTCCACATGTTCAGTTCTGAGAGATAAGTGTGTGTGAAAGCCGTCCTTCACCTAGCTTGTTGGGAACACAAAGTTTCTTTTCAGTTGCAAACTCCACTCCATACATTTATGTTGGGAGGTACTAGCTCCAACTCTCTTTTACAGTGAAAAGTGCAGGAACTTCAAACCGGCACTAGGAAACAGACTGAGAAACCAGAGTAAAAGTTTCTCCTGCAACCCGTTCCCTTGGTGCTTGATGAACGAACGTATCTCCACAAGCATAGTTCTGAAATATATGTGTGTGTGAAAGCCGTCCTTCACCTAGCTTGTTGGGAACACAAATTTTCTTTTCAGTTGCAAACTACACTCCATACATATATATGCGGAGGTACTAGCTCCAACTGGTTTTTACAGTGAAAACTGCAAGAACATCTAACCGGCACTAGGAAACAGACTGAGAAACCAGAGTAAAAATTTCTCCTGCAACCCGTTCCTTTGGTGCTAGTTGAACGAACGTCTCTCCACATGCTAAGTTCTGAGGGATATATGTGTGAAAGCCTTCCTTCACCTAGCTTGTTGGGAACACAAAGTTTCTTTTCAGTTGCAAACCCCACTCCATTCATATATATGGGGAGGTACTAGCTCCAAATCTGTTTTGCAGTGAAAACTGCAGGAACTTCAAATCGGCACTAGGAAACACACAGAGAAACCAGAGTAAAAGTTTCTCCTGCAACCCTTTCCCTTGTTGCTAGATGAACGAACGTATCTACACAAGCTTAGTTCTCAGATATAAGTGTGTGTGAAGGCCGTCCTTCACCTAGCTTGTTGGGAACACAAAGTTTCTTTTCAGTTGCAAACTACTATCCATACATATATATGGGGAGGTTGTAGCTCCAACTAGTTTTTCCAGTGAAACCTGCAGGAACTTCAAACCGGCACTAGAAAACAGGCCGAGATACCAGAGTAAAAGTTGCTCCTGCATACTTTTCCCTTGGTGCTAGATGAACGAACGTGTCTCCACATGCTCAGATCTGAGAGATATGTGTGTGTGAAAGCCGTCCTTCACCTAGAATGTTGGGAACACAAAGTTTGTTTTCAGTTGCAAACTCCACTCCATACATATATAGGGGGAGGTACTAGCTCTAACTCGCTTTTACAGTGAAAACTGCACAAAATTCAAACCGGTACTAGGAAACAGAATGAGAAACCAGAGTAAAAGTTTCTCCTGCAACCCGTTTTCTTGGTGCTAGGTGAACGAACTTCTCTCCACATTATCAGTTCTGAGAGATAATTGTGTGTGAAAGCCGTCCTTCAGCTAGCTTGTTGGGAAAACAAAGTTTCTTTTCAGTTGCCAACTCCACTCCATACATATAATTTGGGAGGTACAAGCTCCATCACGGTTTACAGTGAAAACTTCAGAAAATTCAAACAAGGACTAGGAAACAGACTGAGAACCAGAGTAAAAGTTTCACCTTCAACCCGTTCCCTTGGTGCTAGATTAACTAGCGTCTATCCACATGCTCAGTTCGGAGAAATAAGTGTGGTGAAAGCCGTGCTTCACCTAGCTTGTTGGGAACACAATGTTTCTTTTCATTTGCAAACTCCACTCCATGCATATATAGGGGGAGGTACTGGATCGTACTCCGTTTTACAGTAAAAATTGCAGGAAATTCAAACCGGCACTAGGAAACAGACTGAGAAACCAGAGTAAAAGATTCTCCTGCAACCCGTTCCTTTGGTGCTAGTTGAAAGAACGTCTCTCCTCATGCTCAGTTCTGAGAGATATATGTGTGAAAACCGTCCTTCAACTAGAATGTGGCGAACACAAATTTTCTTTTCAGTTGCAAACTCCACTCCATACATATATATGCGGAGGTACTAGCACCAACTCAGCTTTAAAGTGAAAAATGCAGGAACTTCAAACCGGCACTAGGAAACAGACTGAGAAACCAGAGTAAAAGTTTCCCCTGCAACACGTTCACTTCGTGCTAGATGAACGAACGTCTCTCCACATGCTCAGTTCTGAGAGAAAAGTGTGTGTGAAATCCGTCCTACACCTAGCTTGTTGGGAACACAATGCTTATTTTCAGTTGCATACACCACACCATGCATATATAGGGGGAGGTACTAGATCCAACTCGGTTTCACAGTGAAATCTTCACAAAATTCCAACCGGCACTAGAAAACAGACTGAGAAACCAGAGTAAAAGTTTCTCCTGCAACAAGATCCCTTGGTGCTAGATGAACGAAAGTCTCTCCACATGTTCAGTTCTGAGAGATAAGTGTGTGTGAAAGCCGTCCTTCACCTAGCTTGTTGGGAACACAAAGTTTCTTTTCAGTTGGAAACTCCACTCCATAAATTTATGTTGGGAGGTACTAGCTCCAACTCTCTTTTACAGTGAAAAGTGCAGGAACTTCAAACAGGCACTAGGAAACAGACTGAGAAACCAGAGTAAAAGTTTCTCCTGCAACCCGTTCCCTTGGTGCTTGATGAACGAACGTATCTCCACAAGCTTAGTTCTGAGATATATGTGTGTGTGAAAGCCGTCCTTCACCTAGCTTGTTGGGAACACAAATTTTCTTTTCAGTTGCAAACTACACTCAATACATATATATGCGGAGGTACTAGCTTCAACTGGTTTTTACAGTGAAAACTGCAAGAACATCAAACCGGCACTAAGAAACAGACTGAGAAACCAGAGTAAAAGTTTCCCCTGCAACACGTTCACTTCTTGCTAGATGAACGAGCGTCTCTCCACATGCTCAGTTCTGAGAGATAAGTGTGTGTGAAAGCTATCCTTCACCTAGCTTGTTGGGAACACATAATTTCTTTTAAGTTGCAAACCCCACACCATAAATATATATGGGGAGTTACAAGGTCCAACTCGGTTTTACAGTGAAAACTGCTGTTAATTCAAACCGGCACTAGGAAACAGACTGAGAAACAATAGTAAAGTTTTCACCTGCAACACTTTCCCTTGGTGCTAGATGAACGAACGTCTCTCCACATGCTCAGTTCTGAGGTATAATTGTGTTTGAAAGCCGTCCTTCACCTATCTAGTTGGAAACACAAAGTTTCTTTTCAGTTGCAAACTCCACTCCATACATATATAAGGGGAGGTACTACCTCCAACTCAGTTTTACAGTGAAAACTGCAGAAACTTCAAACCGGCACTAGGAAACAGACTGAGAAACCAGAGTAAAATTTCTCCTGCAAACCGTTCCCTTCGTGATAGATGAACGAACGTCTCTCCACAAGCTTATTTCTGAGAGATAAGTGTGTGTGAAAGCCGTCCTTCAACTAGCTTGTTGGGAACACAAAGTTTCTTTTTAGATTCAAACTCCATTCCATACATATATATGGGGAGGTACTAGCTCCAACTCGGTTTTACAGTGAAAACTGCAGGAAATTCAAACCGGCACTAGGAAACAGACTGAGAAACCAGAGTAAAAGTTTCTCCTGCAACCAGTTCCCTTGGTGCTAGATGAACGAACGTCTCTCCACATGCTCAGTTCTGAGAGATAATTGTGTGTGAAAGCCGTGCTTCACCTAGCTTGATGGGAACACAATGTTTATTTTCAGTTGCAAACTCCATTCCTTGCATATATAGGGTTAGGTTCTAGATCCAACGCGATTTTAAAGTGAAAACTGCAGGAACTTGAAACCGGCACTAGGAAACAGACTGAGAAACCAGAGTAACACTTTCCCCTGCAATCTGTTCCCTTGTTGCTAGGTGAACGAAATTCTATCCACATGCTCAGCTCTGAGAGATAAGTGTGTGTGAAAGTCGTCCTTCACATAGCTTGTTGGGAACACAGTGCTTATTTTGAGTTGCATACTCCACTCCATGCATATATAAGGGGAGGTACTAGATCCAACTAGGTTTTACAGTGAAAAATTCAGAAAATTCAAACCGGCACTAGAAAACAGACTGAGAAACCAGAGTAAAAGTTTCTCCTGCAAACCTTTCCCTTGGTTCTAGATGAATGAAAGTCTCTCCACATGCTCAGTTCTGAGAGATAAGTGTGTGTGAAAGCCATTCTTCACCTAGCTTGTTGGGAACACAAAGTTTCTTTTCAGTTGCAAACTCCACCCCATACAAATATATGGGGAGGTACTAGCTCCAACTCGGTTTTACAGTGAAAACTGCAGGAAATTCAAACCAGTTCTAGGAAACAGAATGAGAAACCAAAGTAAAAGTTTCTCCTGCAACCCGTTTTCTTGGTGCTAGGTGAACGAACTTCTCTCCACATTATTAGTTCTGAGAGATAATTGTGTGTGAAAGCCGTCCTTCAGATAGCTTGTTGGGAAAACAAAGTTTCTTTTCAGTTGCCAACTCCACTCCATACATATAATTTGAGAGGTACAAGCTTCAACTCGGTTTACAGTGAAAACTGCAGAAAATTCAAACCAGGACTAGGAAACAGACTGAGAACCAGAGTAAAAGTTTCACCTTCAACCCGTTCCCTTGGTGCTAGATTAACTAACGTCTATCCACATGCTCAGTTCGGAGAAATAAGTGTGGTGAAAGCCGTGCTTCACCTAGCTTATTGGGAACACAATGTTTCTTTTCAGTTGCAAACTTCACTCCATGCATATATAGGGGGAGGTACTAGATTATACTCGGTTTTATAGTAAAAATTGCAGGAAATTCAAACCGGCACTAGGAAATAGACTGAGAAACCAGAGTAAAAGATTCTCCTGCAACCCGTTCCTTTGGTGCTAGTTGAACGAACGTCTCTCCTCATGCTCAGTTCTGAGAGATATATGTGTGAAAACCGTCCTTCAACTAGAATGTGGCGAACACAAATTTTCTTTTCAGTTGCAAACGCCACTCCATACATATATATGCGGAGGTACTAGCACCAACTCAGCTTTAAAGTGAAAACTGCAGGAACTTCAAACCGGCACTAGGAAACAGACTGAGAAACCAGAGTAAAAGTTTCCCCTGCAACACGTTCACTTCGTGCTAGATGAACGAGCGTCTCTCCACATGCTCAGTTCTGAGAGATAAGTGTGTGTGAAAGCTATCCTTCACCTAGCTTGTTGGGAACACATAATTTCTTTTAAGTTGCAAACCCCACACCATAAATATATATGGGGAGTTACAAGCTCCAACTCGGTTTTACAGTGAAAACTGCTGGAAATTCAAACCGGCACTAGGAAACAGACTGAGAAACAATAGTAAAGTTTTCTCCTGCAACCCTTTCCCTTGGTGCTAGATGAACGAACGTCTCTCCACATGCTCAGTTCTGAGGTATAATTGTGTTTGAAAGCCTCCCTTCACCTATCTAGTTGGAAACACAAAGTTTCTTTTAAGTTGCAAACTCCACTCCATACATATATAAGGGGAGGTACTACTTCCAACTCAGTTTTACAGTGAAAACTGCAGGAACTTCAAACCGGCACTAGGAAACAGACTGAGAAACCAGAGTAAAATTTCTCCTGCAAACCGTTCCCTTCGTGATAGATGAACGAACGTCTCTCCACAAGCTTATTTCTGAGAGATAAGTGTGTGTGAAAGCCGTCCTTCACCTAGCTTGTTGGGAACACAAAGTTTCTTTTTAGATTCAAACTCCATTCCATACATATATATGGGGAGGTACTAGCTCCAACTCGGTTTTACAGTGAAAACTGCAGGAACATCAAACCTGCACTAGGAAACAGACTGAGAAACCAGAGTAAAAGTTCCCCCTGCAAGCCGCTCTTTTTTGTAGATGAACGAACGTCTCTCCATATGTTCAGTTCTGAGAGATAAGTGTGTGTGAAAGCCGTCCTTCAACTAGCTTGTTGGGAACACAATGCATATTTTCAGTTGCATAATCCACACCATGCATATATAGGGGGAGGTACTAGATCCAACTCGGTTTTACTGTGAAAACTTCAGAAAATTCAAACCGGCACTAGAAAACAGACTGAGAAACCACAGTAAAAGTTTCTCCTGCAACCCGTTCCCTTGGTGCTAGATGAACGAACGTCTCTCCACATGCTCATTTCTGAGAGATAATTGTGTGTGAAAGCCGTCCTTCACCTAGCTTGTTGGGAACACAAAGTTTCTTTTCAGTTGCAAACTCCACTCCACACATATCTATAGGGAGGTACTAGCTCCAACTCGGTTTTACAGTGAAAACTGCAGGAACTTCAACCCGGCACTAGGAAACAGACTGAGAAACAAGAGTAAAAGTTTGTCCTGCAACCCGTTCCCTTGGTGCTAGATGAACGAACGTATCACCACAAGCTTAGTTCTGATTTATAAGTGTGTGTGAAAGCCGTCCTTCACCTAGCTTGTTGGGAACACAAATTTTCTTTTCAGTTGCAAACTACACTCCATACATATTTATGCGGAGGTACTAGCTCCAACTCGGTTTTACAGTGAAAACTGCAAGAACATCAAACCGTCACTAGGAAACAGACTGAGAAACCAGAGTAAAATTTGCCCTGTAACACGTTCACTTCGTGCTAGATGAACGAACGTCTCTCCACATGCTCAGTTCTGAGAGATAAGTGTGTGTGAAAGCCGAACTTCACCTAAAATGTTGGGAACACAAAGTTTCTTTTCAGTTGCAAACTCCACTCCATATATATATTTGGGGAGGTACTAGCTCCAACTCGGTTTTACAGTGAAAACTGCAGGAACTTCAAACCGGCACTTGGAAACACACTGAGAAACCAGAGTAAAAGTTTCTCCTGCAACCCGCTCCATTTGTGCTAGATGAAAGAACGTCTCTCCACATGCTCATTTCTGAGAGATAAGTGTGTGAGAAAGCCGTCCTTCACCTAGCTTGTGGGGAACACAAAGTTTATTTTCAGTTGCAAACTCCATTCCTTGCATATTTAGGGGTAGGTTCTAGATCCAACGCGGTTTTACAGTGAAAACTGCAGGAACTTGAAACCGGCACTAGGAAACAGACTGAGAAACCAGAGTAAAACTTTCCCCTGCAATCTGTTCCCTTGTTGCTAGGTGAACGAACTTCTATCCACATGCTCAGCTCTGAGAGATAAGTGTGTGTGAAAGTCGTCCTTCACATAGCTTGTTGGGAACACAGTGCTTATTTTGAGTTGCATACTCCACTCCATGCATATATAAGGGGAGGTACTAGATCCAACTCGGTTTTTCCAGAGAAAAATTCAGAATATTCAAACCGGCACTAGAAAACAGACTGAGAAACCAGAGTAAAAGTTTCTCCTGCAAACCTTTCCCTTGGTTCTAGATGAATGAACGTCTCTCCACATGCTCAGTTCTGAGAGATAAGTGTGTGTGAAAGCCATTCTTCACCTAGCTTGTTGGGTACACAAAGTTTCTTTTCAGTTGCAAACTCCACCCCATACAAATATATGGGGAGGTACTAGCTCCAACTAGGTTTTACAGTGAAAACTGCAGGAAATTCAAACCGGCTCTAGGAAACAGACTGAGAAACCAAAGTAATAGTTTCTCCTGCAACGCGTTCCCTTTGTGCTAGATGAACGAACGCCTCTCCACATGCTCAGCTCTGAGTGATAAGTGTGTGTGAAAGCCGTCCTTCACCTAGATTGTTGGGAACACAAAATTTCTTTTCAGTTGCAAAATCCAATCCATATATATATATGGGGAGGTAGTAGCTCCAACACGGTTTTACAGTGAAAACTGCAGGAAATTCCAGACGGCACTAGGAAACAGGCTGAGATACCAGAGTAAAAGATTCTCTTGCATTCTTTTTCTTGGTGGTAGATGAATGAACGTCTATCCACATGCTCAGTTCTGAGAGATAATTGTGTGTGAAAGCCGTCCTTCACATATCTTGTTGGGAACACAATGTTTATTTTCAGGTGTAAACTACAATCCATGCATTTATAGGGGTAGGTACTATATCCAACTCGGTTTTACACTGATAACTCCAGGAAATTCAAACCGTCACTAGGAAATAGACTGAGAAACCAGAGTAAAAGTTCCTCCTGCAACCCGTTCCTTTGAAGTTAGTTGAACGAACGTCTCTACACATGCTAAGTTCTGAGAGATATATGTGTGAAAACCGTTCTTCACCTAGCTTGTTGGGAACACAAATTTTCTTTTCAGTTGCAAACCCCACTCCATAAATATATATGGGTAGGTACAAGCTCCAACTCGGTTTTACAAGAAAACTGCAGGAACTTCAAACCGGCACTAGGAAACAGACTGAGAAACCAGAGTTAAAGTTACTCCTGCAACCCACTCCCTTGGTGCTAGATGAACGAATGTCTCTCGACAAGCTTAGTTCTGAGAGATAAGTGTGTGTGAAAGCCGTCCTTCACCTAGCTTGTTGGGAACAAAAATTTTCTTTTCAGTTGCAAACTCCACTAAATATATATATATGGGGAGGTACTAGCTCCAACTCGGTTTTACAGTGAAAACTGCAGGAACATCAAAACGGCACTAGGAAACAGACTGAGAAACCAGAGTAAAAGTCTTTCCTGCAACCCGTTCCCTTTGTGCTAGATGAACTAACGTCTCTCCACATGCTCAGTTCTGAGAGATAAGTGTGTGTGAAAGCTGTCCTTCACCTAGCTTGTTGGGAACACATAATATCTTTTAAGTTGCAAACTCCACTCCATAAATATATATGGGGAGTTACTAGCTCCAACTCTGTTTACAGTTAAAACTTCAGGAAATTCAAACCAGCTCTAGGAAACAGACTGAGAAACCAGAGTAAAAGTTTCTCCTGCAACCAGTTCCTTTGATGCTAGTTGAACGAACGTCTCTACAAATGCTCAGTTCTGAGAGATATATGTGTGAAAACCGTTCTTCACCTAGCTTGTTGGGAACACAATGTTTCTTTTCAGTTGCAAACTCCACTCCATGCATATATAGGGGGAGGTACTAGATCGTACTCCGTTTTACAGTAAAAATTGCAGGAAATTCAAACTGGCACTAGGAAACAGACTGAGAAACCAGAGTAAAAGATTCTCCTGCAACCGGTTCCTTTGGTGCTAGTTGAACGAACGTCTCTCCTCATGCTCAGTTCTGAGAGATATATGTGTGAAAACCGTCCTTCAACTAGAATGTGGCGAACACAAATTTTCTTTTCAGTTGCAAACTCCACTCCATACATATATATGCGGAGGAACTAGCACCAACTCAGCTTTAAAGTGAAAACTGCAGGAACTTCAAACCGGCACTAGGAAACAGACTGAGAAATCAGAGTAAAAGTTTCCCCTGCAACACGTTCACTTCGTGCTAGATGAACGAACGTCTCTCCACATGCTCAGTTCTGAGAGATAAGTGTGTGTGAAATCCGTCCTTCACCTAGCTTGTTGGAAACACAATGCTTATTTTCAGTTGCATACACCACACCATGCATATATAGGGGGAGGTACTAGATCCAACTCGGTTTCACAGTGAAAACTTCACAAAATTCCAACCGGCACTAGAAAACAGACTGAGAAACCAGAGTAAAAGTTTCTCCTGCAACCCGTTCCCTTGGTGCTAGATGAACGAAAGTCTCTCCACATGTTCAGTTCTGAGAGATAAGTGTGTGTGAAAGCCGTCCTTCACCTTGCTTGTTGGGAACACAAAGTTTCTTTTCAGTAGCAAATTCCACTCCATATATTTATGTTGGGAGGTACTAGCTCCAACTCTCTTTTACAGTGAAAAGTGCAGGAACTTCAAACCGGCACTAGGAAACAGACTGAGAAACCAGCGTAAAAGTTTCTCCTGCAAACCGTTCCCTTGGTGCTTGATGAACGAACGTATCTCCACAAGCTTAGTTCTGAGATATATGTGTGTGTGAAAGCCGTCCTTCACCTAGCTTGTTGGGAACACAAATTTTCTTTTCAGTTGCAAACTACACTCCATACATATATATGCGGAGGTACTAGCTCCAACTGGTTTTTACAGTGAAAACTGCAAGAACATCAAACCAGCACTAGGAAACAGACTGAGAAACCAGAGTAAAAGTTTCTCCTGCAACCCGTTCCTTCGGTGCTAGTTGAACGAACGTCTCTCCACATGCTCAGTTCTGAGGGATATATGTGTGAAAGCCTTCCTTCACCTAGCTTGTTGGGAACACAAAGTTTCTTTTCAGTTGCAAACCCCACTCCATTCATATATATTGGGAGGTACTAGCTCCAAATCTGTTTTACAGTGAAAACTGCAGGAACTTCAAACCGGCACTAGGAAACACACAGAGAAACCAGAGCAAAAGTTTCTCCTGCAACCCTTTCCCTTGTTGCTAGATGAACGAACGTATCTACACAAGCTTAGTTCTCAGATATAAGTGTGTGTGTAGGCCGTCCTTCACCTAGCTTGTTGGGAACACAAAGTTTCTTTTCAGTTGCAAACTACTATCCATACATATATATGGGGAGGTTGTAGCTCCAACTAGGTTTTCCAGTGAAACCTGCAGGAACTTCAAACCGGCACTAGAAAACAGGCTGAGATACCAGAGTAAAAGTTGCTCCTGCATACTTTTCCCTTGGTGCTAGATGAACGAACGTCTCTCCACATGCTCAGATCTGAGAGATATGTGTGTGTGAAAGCCGTCCTTCACCTAGAATGTTGGGAACACAAAGTTTGTTTTCAGTTGCAAACTCCACTCCATACATATATAGGGGGAGGTACTAGCTCTAACTCGCTTTTACAGTGAAAACTGCACAAAATTCAAAACGGCACTAGGAAACAGAATGAGAAACCAGAGTAAAAGTTTCTCCTGCAACCCGTTTTCTTGGTGCTAGGTGACCGAACTTCTCTCCACATTATCAGTTCTGAGAGATAATTGTGTGTGAAAGCCGTCCTTCAGCTAGCTTGTTGGGAAAACAAAGTTTCTTTTCAGTTGCCAACTCCACTCCATACATATAATTTGGGAGGTACAAGCTCCAACTCGGTTTACAGTGAAAACTGCAGAATATTCAAACCAGGACTAGGAAACAGACTGAGAACCAGAGTAAAAGTTTCACCTTCAACCCGTTCCCTTGGTGCTAGATTAACTAACGTCTATCCACATGCTCAGTTCGGAGAAATAAGTGTGGTGAAAGCCGTGCTTCACCTAGCTTATTGGGAACACAATGTTTCTTTTCAGTTGCAATCTCCACTCCATGCATATATAGGGGGAGGTACTAGATCATACTCGGTTTTACAGTAAAAATTGCAGGAAATTCAAACCGGCACTAGGAAATAGACTGAGAAACCAGAGTAAAAGATTCTCCTGCAACCCGTTCCTTTGGTGCTAGTTGAACGAACGTCTCTCCTCATGCTCAGTTCTGAGAGATATATGTGTGAAAACCGTCCTTCAACTAGAATGTGGCGAACACAAATTTTCTTTTCAATTGCAAACTCCACTCCATACATATATATGCGGAGGTACTAGCACCAACTCAGCTTTAAAGTGAAAACTTCAGGAACTTCAAACCGGCACTAGGAAACAGACTGAGAAACCACAGTAAAAGTTTCCCCTGCAACACGTTCACTTCGTGATAGATGAACGAGCGTCTCTCCACATGCTCAGTTCTGAGAGATAAGTGTGTGTGAAAGCTATCCTTCACCTAGCTTGTTGGGAACACATAATTTCTTTTAAGTTGCAAACCCCACACCATAAATATATATGGGGAGTTACAAGCTCCAACTCGGTTTTACAGTGAAAACTGCTGGAAATTCAAACCGGCACTAGGAAACAGACTGAGAAACAATAGTAAAGTTTTCTCCTGCAACACTTTCCCTTGGTGCTAGATGAACGAACGTCTCTCCACATGCTCAGTTCTGAGGTATAATTGTGTTTGAAAGCCGCCCTTCACCTATCTAGTTGGAAACACATAGTTTCTTTTCAGTTGCAAACTCCACTCCATACATATATAAGGGGAGGTACTACCTCCAACTCAGTTTTACAGTGAAAACTGCAGGAACTTCAAACCGTCACTAGGAAAAAAACTGAGAAACCAGAGTAAAATTTCTCCTGCAAACCGTTCCCTTCGTGATAGATGAACGAAAGTCTCTCCACAAACTTATTTCTGAGAGATAAGTGTGTGTGAAAGCTGTCCTTCACCTAGCTTGTTGGGAACACAAAGTTTCTTTTTAGTTTCAAACTCCATTCCATACATACATATGGGGAGGTACTAGCTCCAACTCGGTTTTACAGTGAAAACTGCAGGAACATCAAACCGGCACTAGGAAACAGACTGAGAAACCAGAGTAAAAATTCCCCCTGCAACCCGCTCCTTTTTTGTAGATGAACGAACGTCTCTCCATATGTTCAGTTCTGAGAGATAAGTGTGTGTGAAAGCCGTCCTTCAACTAGCTTGTTGGGAACACAATGCATATTTTCAGTTGCATAATCCACACCATGCATATATAGGGGGAGGTACTAGATCCAACTCGGGTTTACTGTGAAAACTTCAGAAAATTCAAACCGGCACTAGAAAACAGACTGAGAAACCAGAGTAAAAGTTTATCCTGCAACCCGTTCCCTTGGTGCTAAATGAACGAACGTCTCTCCACATGCTCAGTTCTGAGAGATAAGTGTGTGTTAAAGCCGTCCTTCACCTAGCTTGTTGGGAACACAAAGTTTCTTTTCAGTTGCAAACTCCACTCCATACATATCTATGGGGAGGTACTAGCTCCAACTCGGTTTTACAGTGAAAACTGCAGGAACTTCAAACCGGCACTAGGAAACAGACTGAGAAACAAGAGTAAAAGTTTCTCCTGCAACCCGTTCCCTTGGTGCTAGATGAACGAACGTATCACCACAAGCTTAGTTCTGATTTATAAGTGTGTGTGAAAGCCTTCCTTCACCTAGCTTGTTGGGAACACAAATTTTCTTTTCAGTTGCAAACTACACTCCATACATATTTATGCGGAGGTACTAGCTCCAACTCGGTTTTACAGTGAAAAGTGCAAGAACATCAAACCGGCACTAGGGAACAGACTGAGAAACCAGGGTAAAAGTTTCCCCTGCAACCCGTTCCTTTGGTGCTAGTTGAACGAACGTCTCTCCACATGCTCAGTTCTGAGGGATATATGTGTGAAAGCCGTCCTTCACCTATCTTGTTGGGAACACAAAGTTCTTTTTGGTTGCAAACACTACTCCATTCATACATATGGGGAGGTACTAGCTCCAAATCTGTTTTACAGTGAAAACTGCAGGAACTTCAAACCGGCACTAGGAAACACACTGAGAAACCAGAGTAAAAGATTCTTCTGCAACCCGTTCCATTGGTGCTAGTTGAACGAACATCTCTCCACATGCTCAGTTCTGAGAGATATATGTGTGAAAACCGTCCTTCACCTAGCTTGTTGGGAACACAAATTTTCTTTTCAGTTGCCAACTCCACTCCATACATATATATGGGGAGGTACTAACCCAACTCGGTTTTACAGTGAAAACTGCAGGAACTTCAAACCGGCACTAGGATACAGAGTGAGAAACCAGAGTAAAATTTATTCCTGCAACTCATTCCCTTGTTTCTAGATGAACGAACGTCTCTCCACAAGCTTAGTTCTGAGAGATAAGTGTGTGTGAAAGCCGTCCTTCACCTAGCTTGTTGGGAACACAAAGTTTCTTTTCAGTTGCAAACTCCACTCCATAGATATATATGGGGAGGTACAAGATCCTACTCTGTTTTATAGTGAAAACTGCAGGAACATCAAAACGGCACTAGGAAACAGACTGAGAAACCAGAGTAAAAGTTTCTCCTGCAACCCGTTCCCTTTGTGCTAGATGAAGGAACGTCTCTCCACATGCTCAGTTCTGAGATATAATTGTGTGTGAAAGCTGTCCTTCACCTATCTTCTTGGGAACACATAATTTCTGTTAAGTTGCAAACTACACTCCATAAATATATATGCGGTTTTACTAGCTCCAACTCGGTTTTACAGTTAAAACTTCAGGAAGTTCAAACCGGCCCTAGGAATCAGACTGAGAAACCAGAGTAAAAGTTTGCCCTGTAACACGTTCACTTCGTGCTAGATGAACGAACGTCTCTCCACATGCTCAGTTCTGAGAGATAAGTGTGTGTGAAAGCCGAACTTCACCTAAAATGTTGGGAACACAAAGTTTCTTTTCAGTTGCAATCTCCACTCCATATATATATTTGGGGAGGTACTAGCTCCAACTCGGTTTTACAGTGAAAACTGCAGGAACTTCAAACCGGCACTAGGAAACAGACTGAGAAACCAGAGTAAAGTTTCTCCTGCAACCAGTTCCCTTGGTGCTAGATGAACGAACGTCTCTCCACATGTTCAGTTCTGAGAGATAATTGTGTGTGAAAGCCGTGCTTCACCTAGCTTGATGGGAACACAATGTTTATTTTCAGTTGCAAACTCCATTCCTTGCATATATAGGGGTAGGTTCAAGATACAACGCGGTTTTACAGTGAAAACTGCAGGAATTTGAAACCGGCACTAGGAAACAGACTGAAAAAGCAGAGTAACACTTTCCCCTGCAATCTGTTCCCTTGTTGCTAGGTGAAAGAACTTCTATCCACATGCTCAGCTCTGAGAGATAAGTGTGTGTGAAAGTCGTCCTTCACATAGCTTGTTGGGAACACAGTGCTTATTTTGAGTTGCATACTCTACTCCATGCATATATAAGGGGAGGTACTAGATCCAACTCGGTTTCACAGTGAAAAATTCAGAAAATTCAAACCGGCACTATAAAACAGACTGAGAAACCAGAGTAAAAGTTTCTCCTGCAATCCATTCCCTTGATTCTAGATGAACGAACGTCTCTCCACATGCTCAGTTCTGAGAGATAAGTGTGTGTGAAAGCCGTTCTTCACCTAGCTTGTTGGGAACACAAAGTTTCTTTTCAGTTGCAAACTCCACCCCATACAAATATATGGGGAGGTACTAGCTCCAACTCGGTTTTACAGTGAAAACTGCAGGAAATTCAAACCGGCACTAGGAAACAGACTGAGAAACCAAAGTAATAGTTTCTCCTGCAAACCGTTCCCATTGTGCTAGATGAACGAACGTCTCTCCACATGCTCAGCTCTGAGTGATAAGTGTGTGTGAAAGCCGTCCTTTACCTAGATTGTTGGGAACACAAAATTTCTTTTCAGGTACAAACTCCACTCCATATATATATATGGGGAGGTAGTAGCTCCAACACGGTTTTACAGTGAAAACTGCAGGGAATTCCAAACGGCACTAGGAAACAGGCTGAGATACCAGAGTAAAAGATTCACTTGCATTCTTTTTCTTGGTGCTAGATGAACGAACGTCTATCCACATGCTCAGTTCTGAGAGATAATTGTGTGTGAAAGCCGTCCTTCACATAGCTTGTTGGGAACACAATGTTTATTTTCAGGTCCAAACTACAATCCATGCATTTATAGGGGTAGGTACTATATCCAACTCGGTTTTACACTGATAACTCCAGGAAATTCAAACCGTCACTAGGAAACAGACTGAGAAACAAGAGTAAAAGTTTCTCCTGCAAACCGTTCCTTTGATGTTAGTTGAACGAACGTCTCTACACATGCTCAGTTCTGAGAGATATATGTGTGAAAACCGTTCTTCACCTAGCTTGTTGGGAACACAAATTTTATTTTCAGTTGCAATCTCCACTCCATAAATATATATGGGTAGGTACAAGCTCCAACTCGGTTTTACAAAGAAAACTGCAGGAACTTCAAACCGGCACTAGGAAACAGACTGAGAATCCAGAGTTAAAGTTACTCCTGCAACCCACTCCCTTGGTGCTAGATGAACGAATGTCTCTCGACAAGCTTAGTTCTGAGAGGTAAGTGTGTGTGAAAGCCGTCCTTCACCTAGCTTGTTGGGAACAAAAATTTTCTTTTCAGTTACAATCTCCACTAAATATATATATATGGGGAGGTACTAGCTCCAACTCGGTTTTACAGTGAAAACTGCAGGAACATCAAAACGGCACTAGGAAACAGACTGAGAAACCAGAGTAAAAGTTTTTCCTGCAACCCGTTCCCTTTGTGCTAGATGAACTAACGTCTCTCCACATGCTCAGTTCTGAGAGATAAGTGTGTGTGAAAGCTGTCCTTCACCTAGCTTGTTGGGAACACATAATTTCTTTTAAGTTGCAAACACCACTCCATAAATATATATGGGGAGTTACTAGCTCCAACTCTGTTTACAGTTAAAACTTCAGGAAATTCAAACCAGCTCTAGGAAACAGACTGAGAAACCAGAGTAAAAGTTTCTCCTGCAACCAATTCCTTTGATGCTAGTTGAACGAACGTCTCTACAAATGCTCAGTTCTGAGAGATATATGTGTGAAAACCGTTCTTCACCTAGCTTGTTGGGAACACAAATTTTCTTTTCAGTTGCAAACTCCACTCCATATATATATATGGGTAGGTACTAGCTCCAACTCGGTTTTACAAAGAAAACTGCAGGAACTTCAAACCGGCACTAGGAAACAGACTGAGAAACCAGAGTTAAAGTTACTCTTGCAACCCACTCCCTTGGTGCTAGATGAACGAATGCCTCTCGACAAGCTTAGTTCTGAGAGATAATTGTGTGTGAAAGCCGTGCTTCACCTAGCTTGTTGGGAACACAAAGTTACTCTTCAGTTGCAAACTCCACTCCATACATATATATGGGTAGGTAGTAGATCCAACTCGGTTTTACATTGAAAACTGCAGGAACTTCAAACCGCACAAGGAAAAAGACTGAGAAAACAGTGTAAAAGTTTCTCCTCAACCCGTTCCCTTGGTGCTAGATGAACGAACGTCTCTCCACTAGCTTAGTTCTGAGAGATAATTGTGTGTGAAAGCCATCCTTCACCTAGCTTGTTGGGAACACAAAGATTCTTTTAAGTTGCAAATTCCATTCCAAACATATATATGGGTAGGTACTAGCTCCAACTCAGTTTTACAGTGAAAACTGCAGGAACATCAAACCGGCACTAGGAAACAGACTGAGAAACCAGAGTATAAGTTTCTCCTGCAAACAGTTCCCTTGGTGCTAGGTGAACGAACGTCTCTCCACATGCTCAGTTCGGAGAGATAATTGTTTGTGAAAGCCGTCCTTCACCTTGCTTGTAGGGAAAACAAAGTTTCTTTTCAGTTGCAAACCCCACTTCATACATATATATGGGGAGGAAGTAGCTTAAACTTGGTTTTCCAGTGAAAACTGCATGAACTTCAAACCGGCACTAGGAAACAGCATGAGAAACCAGAGAAAAAGTTTCTCCAGCAACCCGTTCCCTTGGTGCTAGATGAACGAACGTCTCTCCACATGCTCAGTTCTGAGAGATAAGTGTGTGTGAAAGCCGAACTTCACCTAAAATGTTGGGAACACAAAGTTTCTTTTCAGTTTCAAACTCCACTCCATATATATATTTGGTGAGTTAGTAGCTCCAACTCGGTTTTACAGTGAAAACTGCAGGAACTTCAAACCGGCACTAGAAAACATACTGAGAAACCAGAGTAAAAGTTTCTCCAGCAACCAGTTCCCTTGGTGCTAGATGAACGAACGTCTCTCCACATGCTCAGTTCTTAGAGATAAGTGTGTGTGAAAGCCGAAATTCACCTAAAATGTTGGGAACACAAAGTTTCTTTTCAGTTGCAAACTCCACTCCATAAATATATTTGGTGAGGTACTAGCTCCAACTCGGTTTTACAGTGAAAACTGCAGGAACTTCAAAACCGCACTAGGAAAGAGACTGAGAAACCAGAGTAAAAGTTTCTCCTGCAACCAGTTCCCTTGGTGCTAGATGAACGAAAGTCTCTCCACATGCTCAGTTCTGAGAGATATGTGTGTGTCAATGCCGTTCTTCACCTAGCTTGATGGGAACACAATGTTTATTTTCATTTGCAAACTCCATTCCTTGCATATATAGGGGTAGGTTCTAGATCCAACTCGGTTTTACAGTGAAAACTGCAGGAATATCAAACCGGCACTAGGAAACAGACTGAGAAACCAGAGTAAAAGTTTCTCCTGCAACCCGTTCCCTTTGTGCTAGATGAAGGAACGTCTCTCCACATGCTCAGTTCTGAGATATAATTGTGTGTGAAAGCTGTCCTTCACCTATCTTCTTGGGAACACATAATTTCTGTTAAGTTGCAAACTACACTCCATAAATATATATGCGGTTTTACTAGCTCCAACTCGGTTTTACAGTTAAAACTTCAGGAAGTTCAAACCGGCCCTAGGAATCAGACTGAGAAACCAGAGTAAAAGTTTGCCCTGTAACACGTTCACTTCGTGCTAGATGAACGAACGTCTCTCCACATGCTCAGTTCTGAGAGATAAGTGTGTGTGAAAGCCAAACTTCACCTAAAATGTTGGGAACACAAAGTTTCTTTTCAGTTGCAATCTCCACTCCATATATATATTTGGGGAGGTACTAGCTCCAACTCGGTTTTACAGTGAAAACTGCAGGAACTTCAAACCGGCACTAGGAAACAGACTGAGAAACCAGAGTAAAGTTTCTCCTGCAACCCGTTCCCATTGTGCTAGATGAACGAACGTCTCTCCACATGCTCAGCTCTGAGTGATAAGTGTGTGTGAAAGCCGTACTTTACCTAGATTGTTGGGAATACAAAATTTCTTTTCAGGTACAAACTCCACTCCATATATATATATGGGGAGGTAGTAGCTCCAACACGGTTTTACAGTGAAAACTGCAGGGAATTCCAAACGGCACTAGGAAACAGGCTGAGATACCAGAGTAAAAGATTCACTTGCATTCTTTTTCTTGGTGCTAGATGAACGAACGTCTATCCACATGCTCAGTTCTGAGAGATAATTGTGTGTGAAAGCCGTCCTTCACATAGCTTGTTGGGAACACAATGTTTATTTTCAGGTCCAAACTACAATCCATGCATTTATAGGGGTAGGTACTATATCCAACTCGGTTTTACACT
Organism: Camelus bactrianus; assembly: GCF_048773025.1. Lineage (NCBI taxonomy): Eukaryota > Metazoa > Chordata > Mammalia > Artiodactyla > Camelidae > Camelus > Camelus bactrianus. Next base: position 92,980,645 of record NC_133546.1, read on the forward strand.
GATAACTCCAGGAAATTCAAACCGTCACTAGGAAACAGACTGAGAAACCAGAGTAAAAGTTTCCCCTGCAAACCGTTCCTTTGATGTTAGTTGAACGAACGTCTCTACACATGCTCAGTTCTGAGAGATATATGTGTGAAAACCGTTCTTCACCTAGCTTGTTGGGAACACAAATTTTCTTTTCAGTTGCAAACTCCACTCCATAAATATATATGGGTAGGTACAAGCTCCAACTCGGTTTTACAAAGAAAACTGCAGGAACTTCAAACCGGCACTAGGAAACAGACTGAGAATCCAGAGTTAAAGTTACTCCTGCAACCCACTCCCTTGGTGCTAGATGAACGAATGTCTCTCGACAAGCTTAGTTCTGAGAGGTAAGTGTGTGTGAAAGCCGTCCTTCACCTAGCTTGTTGGGAACAAAAATTTTCTTTTCAGTTACAATTTCCACTAAATATATATATATGGGGAGGTACTAGCTCCAACTCGGTTTTACAGTGAAAACTGCAGGAACATCAAAACGGCACTAGGAAACAGACTGAGAAACCAGAGTAAAAGTTTTTCCTGCAACCCGTTCCCTTTGTGCTAGATGAACTAACGTCTCTCCACATGCTCAGTTCTGAGAGATAAGTGTGTGTGAAAGCTGTCCTTCACCTAGCTTGTTGGGAACACATAATTTCTTTTAAGTTGCAAACACCACTCCATAAATATATATGGGGAGTTACTAGCTCCAACTCTGTTTACAGTTAAAACTTCAGGAAATTCAAACCAGCTCTAGGAAACAGACTGAGAAACCAGAGTAAAAGTTTCTCCTGCAACCAATTCCTTTGATGCTAGTTGAACGAACGTCTCTACAAATGCTCAGTTCTGAGAGATATATGTGTGAAAACCGTTCTTCACCTAGCTTGTTGGGAACACAAATTTTCTTTTCAGTTGCAAACTCCACTCCATATATATATATGGGTAGGTACTAGCTCCAACTCGGTTTTACAAAGAAAACTGCAGGAACTTCAAACCGGCACTAGGAAACAGACTGAGAAACCAGAGTTAAAGTTACTCTTGCAACCCACTCCCTTGGTGCTAGATGAACGAATGCCTCTCGACAAGCTTAGTTCTGAGAGATAATTGTGTGTGAAAGCCGTGCTTCACCTAGCTTGTTGGGAACACAAAGTTACTCTTCAGTTGCAAACTCCACTCCATACATATATATGGGTAGGTAGTAGATCCAACTCGGTTTTACAGTGAAAACTGCAGGAACTTCAAACCGCACAAGGAAAAAAACTGAGAAAACAGTGTAAAAGTTTCTCCTCAACCCGTTCCCTTGGTGCTAGATGAACGAACGTCTCTCCACAAGCTTAGTTCTGAGAGATAATTGTGTGTGAAAGCCATCCTTCACCTAGCTTTTTGGGAACACAAAGATTCTTTTAAGTTGCAAATTCCATTCCAAACATATATATGGGTAGGTACTAGCTCCAACACGGTTTTACAGTGAAAACTGCAGGAACATCAAACCGGCACTAGGAAACAGACTGAGAAACCAGAGTATAAGTTTCTCCTGCAAACAGTACCCTTGGTGCTAGGTGAACGAACGTCTCTCCACATGCTCAGTTCGGAGAGATAATTGTTTGTGAAAGCCGTCCTTCACCTTGCTTGTAGGGAAAACAAAGTTTCTTTTCAGTTGCAAACCCCATTTCATACATATATATGGGGAGGAAGTAGCTTAAACTTGGTTTTCCAGTGAAAACTGCATGAACTTCAAACCGGCACTAGGAAACAGCATGAGAAACCAGAGAAAAAGTTTCTCCAGCAACCCGTTCCCTTGGTGCTAGATGAACGAACGTCTCTCCACATGCTCAGTTCTGAGAGATAAGTGTGTGTGAAAGCCGAACTTCACCTAAAATGTTGGGAACACAAAGTTTCTTTTCAGTTTCAAACTCCACTCCATATATATATTTGGTGAGGTACTAGCTCCAACTCGGTTTTACAGTGAAAACTGCAGGAACTTCAAACCGGCACTAGAAAACATACTGAGAAACCAGAGTAAAAGTTTCTCCAGCAACCAGTTCCCTTGGTGCTAGATGAACGAACGTCTCTCCACATGCTCAGTTCTGAGAGATAAGTGTGTGTGAAAGCCGAAATTCACCTAAAATGTTGGGAACACAAAGTTTCTTTTCAGTTGCAAACTCCACTCCATAAATATATTTGGTGAGGTACTAGCTCCAACTCGGTTTTACAGTGAAAACTGCAGGAACTTCAAAACCGCACTAGGAAAGAGACTGAGAAACCAGAGTAAAAGTTTCTCCTGCAACCCGTTCCCTTGGTGCTAGATGAACGAAAGTCTCTCCACATGCTCAGTTCTGAGAGATATGTGTGTGTCAATGCCGTTCTTCACCTAGCTTGATGGGAACACAATGTTTATTTTCATTTGCAAACTCCATTCCTTGCATATATAGGGGTAGGTTCTAGATCCAACTCGGTTTTACAGTGAAAACTGCAGGAACATCAAACCGGCACTAGGAAACATACTGAGAAACCAGAGTAAAAGTTTCTCCAGCAACCAGTTCCCTTGGTGCTAGATGAACGAACGTCTCTCCACATGCTCAGTTGTGAGTGATATGTGTGTGTGAAAGCCGTCCTTCACCTAGCTTGTTGGGAACACAAAATTTCTTTTCAGGTGCAAACTCCACTCCATATATATATATGGGGAGGTAGCAGCTCCAACACGGTTTTACAGTGAAAACAGCAGGAAATTCAAAACGGCACTAGGAAAAAGGCTGAGATACCAGAGTAAAAGTTTCTCCTGCATTCTTTTTTTTGGTGCTAGATGAACGAACGTCTCTCCACATGCTCAGTTCTGAGAGATATGTGTGTTTGAAAGCCGTCCTTCAACTAGAATGTTGGGAACACAAAATTTCTTTTCAGGTGCAATCACCACCCCATGCATATATATGGGGAGGTACAAGATCCTTTTCGGTTTTACAGTGAAAACTGCAGGAACTTCAAACCGACACTAGGAAACAGACTGAGAAACCAGAGTAAAACTTTCCCCTGCAACCCGTTCCCTTGTTGCTAGATGAACGAACGTCTCTCCACATGCTGAGTTCTGAGAGATAAGTGTGTGTGAAAGCCGACCTTCACCTAGCTTTTTGGGAACACAAAGATTCTTTTCAGTTGCAAACTCCAATCCATACATATATATGGGTAGGTAGTAGCTCCAAATCGTTTTACCAGTGAAAACTGCAGGAAATTCAAACCGGCTCTAGGAATCAGGCTGAGATACCAGAGTAAAAGTTTCCCCTTCAACCCGTTCTTTTGGTGCTAGATTAACTAACGTCTATCCACATGCTCAGTGCTGAGAGATAAGTGTGTGTGAAAGCCGTGCTTCACCTAGCTTGTTGGGAATACATAGTTTCTTTTCAGTTGCAATCTCCACCCCATGCATATATAGGGGGAGGTACTAGATCCTACTCGGTTTTACAGTGAAAACTGCAGGAAATTCAAACCGGCACTAGAAAACAGTGTGAGAAAAAAGAGTAAAAGTTTCTCCTGCAACCCTTTCCTTTGGTGCTAGTTGAACGAACTTCTCTCCACATGCTCAGTTCTGAGAGATATATGTGTGAAAACCGTCCTTCAACTAGAATGTGGGGAACACAAAGTTTCTTTTCAGTTGCAAACTCCACTCCATACATATATATGCGGAGGTACTAGCACCAACTCGGTTTTACTGTGAAAACTGCAGGAACTTCAAACTGGCACTAGGAAACACACTGAGAGAGCAGAGTAAAAGTTTCCCCTGCAAACCGTTACCTTGGTGCTACGTGAATGAACGTCTCTCCACATGCTCAATTCTGAGAGATAATTGTGTGTGAAAGCCGTCCTTCACATAGCTTGTTGTAAACAGAATGCTTATTTTGAGTTGCAAACTACAATCCATGCATATATAGGGGGAGGTACTAGAACCAACTCGGTTTTACACTGAAAACTGCAGGAAATTCAAACCGTCACTAGGAAACAAACTGAGAAACCAGAGTAAAAGTTTCTCCTGCAGCCCGTTCCGTTGGTGCTAGTTGAACGAACGTCTCTCCACATGCTCAGTTCTGAGAGATATATGTGTGAAAACCGTTCTTCTCTTGCTTGTTGGGAACAGAAATTTTCTTTTCAGTTGCAAACTCCACTCCATATATATATGGGGAGGTACAAGCTCCAAATCGGTTTTACAGTGAAAACTGCAGGACCATCAAAACGGCACTAGGAAACAGACTGAGAAACCAGAGTAAAAGTTTCTCCAGCAAACCGTTCCCTTTGTGCTAGATGAACGAACGTCTCTCCACATGCTCAGTTCTGAGAGATAAGTGTGTGTGAAAGCTGTACTTCACCTAGCTTGTTGGGAACACAAAGTTTCTTTTCAGTTTCAAACTCCACTCCATATATATATTTGGTGAGGTACTAGCTCCAACTCGGTTTTACAGTGAAAACTGCAGGAACTTCAAACCGGCAGTAGGAAACATACTGAGAAACCAGAGTAAAAGTTTCTCCAGCAACCCGTTCCCTTGGTGCTAGATGAACGAACGTCTCTCCACATGCTCAGTTCTGAGAGATAAGTGTGTGTGAAAGCCGAACTTCACCTAAAATTTTGGGAACACAAAGTTTCTTTTCAGTTTCAAACTCCACTCCATATATATATTTGGTGAGGAACTAGCTCCAACTCGGTTTTACAGTGAAAACTGCAGGAACTTCAAACCGGCACTAGGAAACAGACTGAGAAACCAGAGAAAAAGTTTCTCCAGCAACCCGTTCCCTTGGTGCTAGATGAACGAACGTCTCTTCACATGCTCAGTTCTGAGAGATAAGTGTGTGTGAAAGCCGAAATTCACCTAAAATGTTGGGAACACAAAGTTTCTTTCCAGTTGCAAACTCCACTCCATAAATATATTTGGTGAGGTACTAGCTCCAACTCGGTTTTACAGTGAAAACTACAGGAACTTCAAAACCGCACTAGGAAAGAGACTGAGAAACCAGAGTAAAAGTTTCTCCTGCAACCCGTTCCCTTGGTGCTAGATGAACGAACGTCTCTCCACATGCTCAGTTCTGAGATATATGTGTGTTAGAAAGCCGTCCTTCAACTAGAATGTTGGGAACACAAAATTTCTTTTCAGGTGCAATCACCACCCCATGCATATATAGGGGGAGGTACTAGATCCTACTCGGTTTTACAGTGAAAACTGCAGGAAATTCAAACCGACACTAGGAAACAGACTGAGAAACCATAGTAAAACTTTCCCCTGCAACCCGTTCCCTTGTTGCTAGATGAACGAACGTCTCTCCACATGCTGAGGTCTGAGAGATAAGTGTGTGTGAAAGACGTCCTTCCCCTAGCTTGTTGGGACACAATGCTTATTTTCAGTTGCAAACCCCACTCCATGCATATATAGGTGGAGGTACTAGATCCAACACTGTTTTACAGAGAAAACTGCAGGAAATTCAAAACGGCACTAGGAAACAGACTGAGATATCAGAATAATAGTTTCCCCTGCAACCCGTTCCCTTGGTGCTAGTTGAACGAACTTCTCTCCACATGCTCAGTTCTGAGAGATATATGTGTGAAAACCGTCCTTCACCTAGCTTGTTGGGAACACAAATTTTCTTTTCAGGCCACTCCACTCCATACATATATATGGGGATGTACTAGCTCCAACTCGGTTTTACAGTGAAAACTGCAGGAACTTCAAACCGGCACTAGGAAACAGACTGAGAAACCAGAATAAAATTTACTCCTGCAACTCATTCCCTTGGTGCTAGATGAATGAACGTCTCTCCACAAGCTTAGTTCTGAGAGTAAGTGTGTGTGAAAGCCATACTTCACGTAGCTTGTTGGGAACACAAAGTTTCTTTTCAGTTTCAAACTCCACTCCATACATATATATGGGGTGGTACAAGCTCCAACTCGGTTTTACAGTGAAAACTGCAGAAACATCAAAACGGCACTAGGAATTAGACTGAAAAACCAGAGTAAAAGTTTGTCCGGCAAACCGTTCCCTTTGTGCTAGATGAACGAAAGTCTCTCCACATGCTCAGGTCTGAGAGGTAAGTGTGTGTGAAAGCTGTCTTTCACCTAGCTTGTTGGGAACACAAAATTTCTTTTAAGTTGCAAACACCACTCCATACATATATATCGGGTGGTAGTAGCTCCAACTCGGTTTTACAGTGAAAACTGCAGGAATATCAAACCGGCACTAGGAAACTGACTGAGAAACCAGAGTAAAAGTTTCCCCTGCAACCCGTTCATTTCGTGCTAGATGAACGAACGTCTCTCCACATGCTCAGTTCTGAGAGATATGTGTGTCTGAAAACCGTCCTTCACCTAGCTTGTTGGGAACACAATGCTTATTTTCATTAGCACACTCCACTCCATGCATATATAGGGGGAGATACTAGATTAAACTCGGTTTTCCAGTGAAAACTGCAGGAACTTCAAACCGGAACTAGGAAACAGCCTGAGAAACCAGAGTAAAAGTTTCTCCTGCAACCCGTTACCTTGCTGCTAGGTGAATGAACGTATCTCCACATGCTCAGTTCTGAGAGATATGTGTGTTTGAAAGCCGTCCTTCAACTAGAATGTTGGGAACACAAAATTTCTTTTCAGGTGCAATCACAACCCCATGCATATATAGGGGGAGGTACTAGATCCTACTCGGTTTAACAGTGAAAACTGCAGGAACTTCAAACCGACACTAGGAAACAGACTGAGAAACCAGAGTAAAACTTTCCCCTGCAAAACGTTCCCTTGTTGCTAGATGAACGAACGTCTCTCCACATGCTGAGATCTGAGAGATAAGTGTGTGTGAAAGCCGACCTTCACCTAGCTTGTTGGGAACACAAAGATTCTTTTCAGTTGCAAACTCCAATCCATATATATATATGGGTAGGTAGTAGCTCCAACTCGTTTTACCAGTGAAAACTGCAGGAAATTCAAACCGGCTCTAGGAATCAGGCTGAGATACCAGAGTAAAAGTTTCCCCTTCAAACCGTTCTTTTGGTGCTAGATTAACTAACGTCTATCCACATGCTCAGTGCTGAGAGATAAGTGTGTGTGAAAGCCGTGCTTCACATAGCTTGTTGGGAACACAATGCTTATTTTGAGTTGCAAACTACAATCCATGCATATATAGGGGGAGGTACAAGATCCAACTCGGTTTTACATTGAAAAATGCAGGATATTCAAACCGTCACTAGGAAACAAACTGAGAGACCAGAGTAAAAGTTTCTCCTGCAACCCGTTCCGTTGGTGCTAGTTGAACGAACGTCTCTCCACATGCTCAGTTCTGAGAGATATATGTGTGAAAACCGTTCTTCTCTTGCTTGTTGGGAACAGAAATTTTCTATTCAGTTGCAAACTCCACTCCATATATATATGGGGAGGTACAAGCTCCAAATCGGTTTTACAGTGAAAACTGCAGGAACTTCAAACCGGCACTAGGAAACAGACAGAGAATCCAGAGTAAAAGTTACTCCTGCAACCCACTCCCTTGGTGCTAGATGAACGAATGTCTCTCCACAAGCTTAGTTCTGAGAGATAAGTGTGTGTGAATGTAGTAATTCACCTAGCTTGTTGGGAACACAAATTTTCTTTTCAGTTGCAAACTCCACTCCATATATATATATGGGGAGGTACAAGCTCCAACTCGATTTTACAGTGAAAACTGCAGGAATATCAAAACGGCACTAGGAAACAGACTGACAAACCAGAGAAAAAGTTTCCCCTGCAACACTTTCACTTCGTGCTAGATGAACGAACGTCTCTCCACATGCTCAGTTCTGAGGGATATATGTGTTGAAGCAATCCTTCACCTAGCTTGTTGGTAACACAAGTTTCTTTTCAGTTGCAAACCCCACTCCGTTCATATATATGGGGAGGTACTAGCTCCAAATCTGTTTTACAGTGAAATCTGCAGGAACTTCAAACCAGCACTAGGAAACACACTGAGAAACCAGATTAAAAGTTTCTCCTGCAACCCGTTCCCTTGGTGCTAGTTGAACGAACGTTTCTCCACATGCTCAGTTCTGAGAGATAATTGTTTGTGAAAGCCGTCCTTCACCTAGCTTGTAGGGAACACAAAGTTTCTTTTCAGTTGCAAACTCCACTCCATACATATATATGGGGAAGTAGTAGCTTAAACTCGGTTTTCCAGTTTAATCTGCAGGAACTTCAAACCGGCACTAGGAAACAGCCTGAGAAACCAGAGAAAAAGTTTCTCCAGCAACCCGTTCCTTGTTGCTAGATGAACGAACGTCTCTCCACATGCTCAGTTCTGAGAGATAAGTGTGTGTGAAAGCCGAACTTCACATAAAATGTTAGGAACACAAATTTTCTTTTCAGTTGCAAACCCCAAACCATATATATATTTGGGGAGGTACTAGTTCCAACTCGGTTTTACAGTGAAAACTGCAGGAACTTCAAACCGGCACTAGGAAACAGACTGAGAAACCAGTGTAAAAGTTTCTCCTCAACCCGTTCCCTTGGTGCTAGATGAACGAACGTGTCTCCACAAGCTTAGTTCTGAGAGATAATTGTGTGTGAAAGCCATCCTTCACCTAGCTTGTTGGGAACACAAAGATTCTTTTAAGTTGCAAATTCCATTCCAAACATATATATCGGTAGGTACTAGCTCCAACTCGGTTTTACAGTGAAAACTGCAGGAACATCAAACCGGCACTAGGAAACAGACTGAGAAACCAAAGTATAAGTTTCTCCTGCAAACAGTTCCCTTGGTGCTAGGTGAACGAACGTCTCTCCACATGCTCAGTTCGGAGAGATAATTGTTTGTGAAAGCTGTCCTTCACCTAGCTTGTAGGGAAAACAAAGTTTCTATTCAGTTGCAAACCCCACTTCATACATATATATGGGGAGGAAGTAGCTTAAACACGGTTTTCCAGTTTAATCTGCAGGAACTTCAAACCGGCACTAGGAAACAGCCTGAGAAACCAGAGAAAATGTTTCTCCAGCAACCCGTTCCCTTGTTGCTAGATGAACGAACGTCTCTCCACATGCTCAGTTCTGAGAGATAAGTGTGTGTGAAAGCCGAACTTCACCTAGCTTGTTGGGAACACAAAGTTTCTTTTCAGTTTCAAACTCCACTCCATATATATATTTGGTGAGGTACGAGCTCCAACTCGGTTTTACAGTGAAAACTGCAGGAACTTCAAACCGGCACTAGGAAACATACTGAGAAACCAGAGTAAATGTGTATCCAGCAACCCTTTCCCTTGGTGCTAGATGAACGAACGTCTCTCCACATGCTCAGTTCTGAGAGATAAGTGTGTGTGAAAGCCGAAATTCACCTAAAATGTTGGGAACACAAAGTTTCTTTTCAGTTGCAAACTCCACTCCATATATTTATTTGGTGAGGTACTTGCTCTAACTCGGTTTTACAGTGAAAACTGCAGGAACTTCAAAACCGCACTAGGAAAGAGACTGAGAAACCAGAGTAAAAGTTTCTCCTGCAACCCGTTCCCTTGCTGCTAGATGAACGAACGTCTATCCACATGCTCTGTTCTGAGAGATATGTGTGTGTCAATGCCTTTCTTCATCTAGCTTGATGGGAACACAATGTTTATTTTCATTTGCAAACTCCATTCCTTGCATATATAGGGGTAGGTTCTAGATCCAACTCAGTTTTACAGTGAAAACTGCAGGAACTTCAAACCGACACTAGGAAACAGACTGAGAAACCAGAGTAAATCTTTCCCCTGCAACCCGTTCCCTTGTTGCTAGATGAACGAACGTCTCTCCACATGCTCAGTTCTGAAAGATAAGTGTGTGTGAAAGCCGTACTTCACCTAACATGTTGGAAACACAATGCTTATTTTGAGTTGCATACCCCAATCCATGCATATATAGGGGGAGGTACTATATCCAACTCGGTTTTATAGTGAAAAATTCAGAAAATTCAAACCGGCACTAGAAAACAGACTGAGAAACCAGAGTAAAATTTCTCCTGCAAACCGTTCCCTTGGTTCTAGATGAACGAACGTCTCTACACATGCTAAGTTCTGAGAGCTATGTGTGTGTGAAAGTCGTTCTTCACCTAGCTTGTTGGGAACACAAAGTTTCTTTTCAGTTGCAAACTGCAATCCATACATATATATGGGGAGGTACTAGCTCCAACTCGATTTTACACTGAAAACTGCAGGAACATCAAACCGGCACTAGGAAACAGACTGAGAAACCAGAGTAATAGTTGCTCTTGCAACCCTTTCCCTTTGTGCTAGATGAACGAACGTCTCTCCACATGCTCAATTCTGAGTGATAATTGTGTGTGAAAGCCGTCCTTCACCTAGCTTGTTGGGAACACAAAATTTCTTTTCAGGTGCAAACTCCACTCCATATATATATATGGGGAGGTAGCAGCTCCAACACGGTTTTACAGTGAAAACAGCATGAAATTCAAAACGGCACTAGGAAACAGTCTGAGATACCAGAGTAAAAGTTTTTCCTGCATTCTTTTTCTTGGTGCTAGATGAACGAACGTCTCTCCACATGCTCAGTTCTGAGAGATATGTGTGTTTGAAAGCCGTCCTTCAACTAGAATGTTGGGAACACAAAATTTCTTTTCAGGTGCAATCACCATCCCATTCATATATAGGGGGTGGTACTAGATCCTACTCGGTTTTACAGTGAAAACTGCAGGAACTTCAAACCGACAGTAGGAAACAGAATGAGAAACCAGAGTAAAACTTTCCCCTGCAACCCGTTCCCTTGTTGCTAGATGAACGAACGTCTCTCCACATGCTGAGTTCTGAGAGATAAGTGTGTGTGAAAGCCGAACTTCACCTAGCTTGTTGGGAACACAAAGATTCTTTTCAGTTGCAAACTCCAATCCATACATATATATGGGTAGGTAGTAGCTCCAACTCGTTTTACCAGTGAAAACTGCAGGAAATTCAAACCGGCTCTAGGAATCAGGCTGAGATACCAGAGTAAAAGTTTCCCCTTCAACCCGTTCTTTTGGTGCTAGATTAACTAACGTCTATCCACATGCTAGGTTCTGAGAGATAAGTGTGTGTGAAAGCCGTGCTTCACATAGCTTGTTGGGAATACAAAGTTTCTTTTCAGTTGCAATCTCCACCCCATGCATATATAGGCGGAGGTACTAGATCCTACTCGGGTTTAAAGTGAAAACTGCAGGAACTTCAAACCGGCACTAGGAAACAGAGTGAGAAAAAAGACTAAAAGTTTCTCCTGCAACCCTTTCCTTTGGTGCTAGTTGAACGAACTTCTCTCCACATGCTCAGTTCTGAGAGATATATGTGTGAAAACCGTCCTTCAAATAGAATGTGGGGAACACAAAGTTTCTTTTCAGTTGCAAACTCCACTCCATACATATATATGCGGAGGTACTAGCACCAACTCGGTTTTACTGTGAAAACTGCAGGAACTTAAAACTGGCACTAGGAAACACACTGAGAGACCAGAGTAAAAGTTTCTCCTGCAACCCGTTCCGTTGGTGCTAGTTGAACGAACGTCTCTACACATGCTCAGTTCTGAGAGATATATGTGTGAAAACCGTTCTTCTCTTGCTTGTTGGGAACAGAAATTTTTTTTCAGTTGCAAACTCCACTCCATATATATATGGGGAGGTACAAGCTCCAAATCGGTTTTACAGTGAAAACTGCAGGAACATCAAAACGGCACTAAGAAACAGACTGAGAAACCAGAGCAAAAGTTTCTCCTGCAAACCGTTCCCTTTGTGCTAGATGAACGAACGTCTCTCCACATGCTCAGTTCTGAGAGATAAGTGTGTGTGAAAGCCGTCCTTCACGTAGTATGTTGGGAACACAAAATTTCTTTTCAGTTGCAAACTCCACTCCATACATTTATATGGGGATGTACTAGCTCCAACTCGGTTTTACAGTGAAAACTGCTGGAAATTCAAACCGGCACTAGGAAACAGACTGAGAACCATAGTAAAGTTTTCTCCTGCAACACTTTCCCTTGGTGCTAGATGAACGAACGACTCCCCACATGCCCAGTTCTGAGGTATATTTGTGTTTGAAAGCCGTCCTTCACGTATCTAGTTGGGAACACAAAGTTTCTTTTCAGTTGCAAACTCCACTCCATACATATATAAGGGGAGGTACTACCTCCCACTCAGTTTTACAGTGAAAACTGCAGGAACTTCAAACCGGCACTAGGAAACAGACTGAGAATCCAGGGTAAAATTTCTCCTGCAACCCGTTCCCTTGGTGATAGATGAACGAACGTCTCTCCACATGCTCAGTTCTGAGAGATAAGTGTGTGTGAAAGCCGTCCTTCACGTAGTATGTTGGGAACACAAATTTTCTTTTCAGTTGCAAACTCCACTCCATACATTTATATGGGGATGTACTAGCTCCAACTCGGTTTTACAGTGAAAACTGCTGGAAATTCAAACCGGCACTAGGAAACAGACTGAGAAACCATAGTAAAGTTTTCTCCTGCAACACTTTCCCTTGGTGCTAGATGAACGAACGACTCCCCATATGCCCAGTTCTGAGGTATAATTGTGTTTGAAAGCCGTCCTTCACGTATCTAGTTGGGAACACAAAGTTTCTTTTCAGTTGCAAACTCCACTCCATACATATATAAGGGGAGGTACTACCTCCCACTCAGTTTTACAGTGAAAACTGCAGGAACTTCAAACCGGCACTAGGAAACAGACTGAGAATCCAGGGTAAAATTTCTCCTGCAACCCGTTCCCTTGGTGATAGATGAACGAACGTTTCTCCTCAAGCTTATTTCTGAGAGATAAAAGTGTGTGAAATTCGTCCTTCACCTAGCTTGTTGGGAACACAAAGTTCTTTTCAGTTGCAAACCCCACTCCATACATATATATGGGGAGGTACTAGCTCCAACTGGGTTTTACAGTGAAAACTGCAGGAACATCAAACCGGCACAGGGAAAAAGACTGAGAAACCAGAGTAAAAGTTCCCCCTGCAACCCGCTCCCTATTTGGTAGATGAACGAAAGCCTCTCCACATGTTAATTCTGAGAGATAAGTGTGTGTGAAAGCCGTCCTTCACCTAGCTTGTTGGGAACACAATGCTTATTTTCAGTTGCATAATCCACACCATGCATATATAGGGGGAGGTACTAGATCCAACTAGGTTTTACAGTGAATAGTTCAGAAAATTCAAACCGGCACTAGAAAACAGACTGAGAAACAAGAGTAAAAGTTTCTCCTATAACCCGTTTTATTGGTGCTAGGTGAACGAACGTCTCACCACATACTCAGTTCTGAGAGATAATTGTGTGTGAAAGCCGTACTTCAACTAGCTTGTTGGGAAAACAAAGTTTCTTTTCAAATGCAAACTCCAATCCATACATATATATGGGGAGGTACAAGCTCCAACACGGTTTACAGTGAAAAGTGCAGAAAATTCAAACCGCCACTAGGATACAGATTGAGAAACCAGAGTAAAAGTTTCCCCTTCAACCCGTTCTTTTGGTGCTAGATTAACTAACGTCTATCCACATGCTCAGTTCTGGGAGATAAGTGTGCGTGAAAGCCGTGCTTCACCTATCTTTTTGGGAATACAAAGTTTCTTTTCAGTGGCAAACTCCACCCCTTGCATATATAGGGGGAGGTACTAAATCCTACTCGGTTTTACAGTGAAAACTGCAGGAAATTCAAACCGTCACTTGGAAACAGACTGAGAAACCAGAGTAAAAGTTTCTCCTGCAACCCACTCCCTTGGTGCTAGATGAACGAATGTTTCTCCACAAGCTTAGTTCTGAGAGATAAGTGTGTATGAATGCAGTAATTCACCTAGCTTGTTGGGAACACAAATTTTCTTTCCAGTTGCAAACATCACTCCATATATATATATGGGGAGGTACAAGCTCCAACTCTGTTTTACAGTGAAAACTGCAGGAACATCAAAACGGCACTAGGAAACATACTGACAAACCAGAGAAAATGTTTCCCCTGCAACACGTTCACTTCGTGCTAGATGAACGAACGTCTCTCCACATGCTCAGTTCTAAGAGATAAGTGTTTGTTAAAGCCGTACTTCACGTTGTTTGTTGGGAACACAAATTTTCTTTTCACTTGCAAACTCCACTCCATACATATATATGGGGATGTACTAGCTCCAACTCGGTTTTACAGTGAAAACTGCTGGAAATTCAAACCGGCACTAGGAAACAGACTGAGAACCCATAGAAAAGTTTTCTCCTGCAACCATTTCCCTTGGAGCAAGATGAACGAACGGCACTTCACATGCTCAGTTCTGAGGGATATATGTGTGAAACCATCCTTCACCTAGCTTGTTGGGAACACAAAGTTTCTTTTCAGTTGCAAACCCCACTCCATTCATATATATGGGGAGGTACTAGTTCCAAATCTGTTTTACAGTGAAAACTGCAGGAACTTCAAACCAGCACTAGGAAACACACTGAGAAACCAGAGTAAAATTTCTCCTGCAACCCGTTCCCTTGGTGCTAGATGAACGAACTTATCTCCACAAGCTAAGTTCTGAGATATAAGTGTATGTGAAAGCCTTCCTTCAACAATCTTGTTGGGAAAACAAGTTTTCTTTTCAGTTGCAAAATCCACTCCATACATATATATGGGGAGGTACAAGCTCCGACTCGGTTTTACAGTGAAAACTGCAGGAACATCAAAACGGCACTAGGAAACAGACTGAGAAACCAGAGTAAAAGTTTCTCCTGCAAACCGTTTCCTTTGTGCTAGATGAACGAACGTCTCTCCACATGCTCAGTACTGAGAGATAATTGTGTGTGAAAGCCGTCCTTCACCTAGCTTGTTGGGAACACAAAGTTTCTTTTCAGTTGCTAACTACAATCCATACATATATATGGGGAGGTAGTAACTCCAACTCGGTTTTCAAGTGAAAACTGCAGGAACTTCAAACCGGCACTAGGAAACAGGCTGAGATACCAGAGTAAAAGTTTCTCCTACAACTTTTTCCCTTGGTGCTAGATGAACGAACTTCTCTCCACATGCTCAGTTCTGAGTGATAAGTGTGTGTGAAAGCCGTCCTTCACCTAGCTTGTTGGGAACACAAAATTTCTTTTCAGTTGCAAACTCCACTCCATAAATATATATGTGGGGAGGTAGTAGCTCCAACACGGTTTTACAGTGAAAACAGCAGGAAATTCCAAACGGCACTAGGAAACATGCTGAGATACCAGAGTAAAAGTTTCTCCTGCATTATTTTTCTTGGTGCTAGATGAACGAACGTCTCTCCACATGCTCAGTTCTGAGAGAAATGTGTGTGTGAAAGCCGTTCTTCAACTAGAATGTTGGGAACACAAAGTTTCTTTTCAGTTGCAAACTCCACTCCATACATATATATGGGAATGTACTAGCTCCAACTCGGTTTTACAGTGAAAACTGCAGGAACATCAAACCGGCATTAGGAAACAGACTGAGTAACCAGAGTAATAGTTTCTCCTGCAAACCGTTCCCTTTGTGCTAGATGAACTAAAGTCTCTCCACATGCTGAGTTCTGAGAGATAAGTGTGTGTGAAAGCCGTCCTTCACCTAGCTTGTTGGGAACACAAAGATTCTTTTCAGTTGCAAAATCCAATCCATACATATATATGGGTAGGTAGTAGCTCCAACTCGGTTTTCCTGTGAAAACTGCAGGAACTTCAAACCGGCTCTAGGAAACAGACAGAGAACCCAGAGTAAAAGTTTCCCCTGCAACACGTTCCCTTGGTGCTAGGTGAACGAACGTCTCTCCACATGCTCAGTTCTGAGAGATAAGTGTGTGTGAAAGCCGTCCTTCACCTATAATTTTGGGAACACAAAGTTTCTTTACAGTTACAAATACACTCCATACATATATATAGGTAGGTACTAGCACCAACTCGGTTTTCCAAAGAAAACTGCAGGAACTTCAAACCGGCACTAGGAAACAGACTGAGAAACCAGAGTAAAAGTTTCTCCTGCAACCCGTTCCCTTGTTGGTAGGTGAATGAAAGTCTCTGCACATGCTCAGTTCTGAGAGATAAGTGTGTGTGAAAGCCATACTTCACCTAGCTTGTTGGGATAATATAGTATCTTTTCATTTGCAAACACCATTCCATAAATATATAAAGGGGAGGTACGAGCTCCAAATCGGTTTTACAGGGAAAACTGCAGGAAATTCAAAACGGCGCTTGGAAACAGACTGAGAATCCAGAGTAAATGTTTCTCCTGCAACCCGTTCCCTTGGTGCTAGATGAATGAACGTCTCTCCACATGCTCAGTTCTGAGAGATAAGTGTGTGTGAAAGCCGTCCTTCACCTAGCTTGTTGGGAACACAATGCTTATTTTCATTTGCAAACCCCAATCCATGCATATATAGGGGGAGGTACAAGATCAAACACTGTTTTACAGTGAAAACTGCAGGAAGTTCAAACCGGCACTAGGAAACAGACTGAGAAACCAGAGTAAAAGTTAAACCTGCACCCGTTACCTTGGTGCTAGGTGAATGAACGTCTCTCCACATGCTCAGTTCTGAGAGATAATTGTGTGTGAAAGCCGACCTTCACCTAGCTTGTTGGGAAAATAAAGTTTCTTTTCAGTTGCAAACTCCAATCCATACATATATATGGGGAGGTACTAGCTCCAAATCGATTTTACAGTGAAAACTGCATTAACTTCAAACCGGATCTAGGAAACAGACAGAGAACCCAGAGTAAAAGTTTCCCCTGCAACCCGTTCCCTTGGTGCTAGGTGAACGAACGTCTCCCCACATGCTCAGTTCTGAGAGATAAGTGTGTGTGAAAGCCGTCCTTCACCTAGAATTTTTGGAACACAAAGTTTCTTTTCAGTTACAAATACACTCCATATATATATATAGGTAGGTACTAGCACCAACTCGGTTTTCAAATGAAAACTGCAGGAAATTCAAAACGGCACTAGGAAACAGACTGAGAATCCAGAGTAAAAGTTTCTCCTACAACCCGTTCCCTTGTTGCTAGATGAACGAAAGTCTCTCCACATGATCAGTTCTGAGACATAAGTGTGTCTGAAAGCCGTCCTTCACCTAGCTTGTTGGGAACACAATGCTTATTTTAGGTTGCAAACTCCACTCCAGGCATATATAGGGGGAGGTACTAGATCAAACACTGTTTTACAGTGAAAACTGCAGGAAGTTCAAACCGGCACTAGGAAACAGACTGAGAAACCAGAGTAAAAGTTAATCCTGCACCCGTTACCTTGGTGCTAGGTGAATGAACGTCTCTCCACATGCTCAGTTCTGAGAGATAAGTGTGTGTGAAAGCCGTCCTTCACCTAGCTTGTTGGGAAAATAAAGTTTCTTTTCAGTAGCAAACTCCAATCCATACATATATATGGGGAGGTACTAGCTCCAAATCGGTATTACAGTGAAAACTGC
This sequence comes from Camelus bactrianus, assembly GCF_048773025.1. Classification (NCBI taxonomy): domain Eukaryota; kingdom Metazoa; phylum Chordata; class Mammalia; order Artiodactyla; family Camelidae; genus Camelus; species Camelus bactrianus. The sequence continues at coordinate 92,998,030 of NC_133546.1, forward strand.
AGGAAATTCAAACCGGCACTAGGAAACAGACTGAGAAACCAGAGTAAATGTTTCTCCTGCAACCCGTTCCATTGGTGCTACATGAACGAACGTCTCTCCACATGCTGAGTTCTGAGAGATAAGAGTGTGTGAAAGCCGTCCTTCACATAGCTTGTTGGGAACACAAAGTTTCTTATCAGTTGCAAACTCCACTCCATACATATATATGGTGAGGTACTAGATCCAACTCAGTTTTACAGTGAAAACAGCAGGAACATCAAAACGTCATTAGGAAACAGACTGAGAAACCAGAGTAAAAGTTTCTCCTGCAACCCGTTCCCTTGTTGGTAGGTGAATGAAAGTATCTCCACATGCTCAGTTCTGAGAGATAAGTGTGTGTGAAAGCCATACTTCACCTAGCTTGTTGGGAAAATAAAGTATCTTTTCAGTTGCAAACACCATTCCATAAATATATATGGGGAGGTACGAGCTCCAAATCGGTTTTACAGGGAAAACTGCAGGAAATTCAAAACGGCGCTAGGAAACAGACTGAGAATCCAGAGTAAATGTTTCTCCTGCAACCCGTTCCCTTGGTGCTAGATGAATGAACGTCTCTGCACATGCTCAGTACTGAGAGATAAGTGTGTGTGAAAGCCGTCCTTCACCTAGCTTGTTGGGAACACAATGCTTATTTTCATTTGCAAAACCCAATCCATGCATATATAGGGGGAGGTACTAGATTAAACTCGGTTTTACAGTGAAAACTGCAGGAAATTCAAACCGGCACTAGGAAACAGACTGAGAAACCAGAGAATAAGTTTCTCCTGCAACCCGTTACCGTGGTGCTAGGTGAATGAACGTCTCTCCACATGCTCAGTTCTGAGAGATAAGTGTGTGTGAAAGCCGTCCTTCACCTAGATTGTTGGGAACACAAATTTTCTTTTCAGCTGCAAACTCCAATCCATACATATATATGGGGAGGTACTAGCTCCAACTCGGTTTTACAGTGAAAACTGCAGGAAAGTCAAACCGGCACTAGGATACAGACTGAGAAACCAGAGTAAAAGTTTCTCCTGCAACCCGTTCCCTTGGTGCTAGATGAACGAACGTCTCTCCAGATGCTCAGTTCTGAGAGATAAGTGTGTGTGAAAGCCGTCCTTCACCTAGCTTGTTGGGAAAATAAAGTATCTTTTCAGTTGCAAACACCATTCCATAAATATATATGGGGAGGTACGAGCTCCAAATCGGTTTTACAGGGAAAACTGCAGGAAATTCAAAACGGCGCTAGGAAACAGACTGAGAATCCAGAGTAAATGTTTCTCCTGCAACCCGTTCCCTTGGTGCTAGATGAATGAACGTCTCTGCACATGCTCAGTACTGAGAGATAAGTGTGTGTGAAAGCCGTCCTTCACCTAGCTTGTTGGGAACACAATGCTTATTTTCATTTGCAAACCCCAATCCATGCATATATAGGGGGAGGTACTAGATTAAACTCGGTTTTACAGTGAAAACTGCAGGAAAGTCAAACCGGCACTAGGATACAGACTGAGAAACCAGAGTAAAAGTTTCTCTTGCAACCCGTTCCCTTGGTGCTAGATGAACGAACGTCTCTCCAGATGCTCAGTTCTGAGAGATAAGTGTGTGTGAAAGCCGTCCTTCACCTAGCTTGTTGGGAAAATAAAGTATCTTTTCAGTTGCAAAATCCACTCCATACATATATATAGGTAGGCACAAGCACCAACACGGTTTTCCAGTGAAAACTGCAGGAAATTCAAACCGGCACTAAGAAACAGACTGAGAAACCAGAGTAAAAGTTTCCCCTGCAACCCGTTCCCTTGGTGCTAGATGAACGAACGTCTCACCACATGCTCAGTTCTGAGAGATAAGTGTGTGTGAAAGACGACCTTCACCTAGCTTGTTAGGAACACAATGCTTATTTTCAGTTGCAAACCCCAATCCATGCATATATAGGGGGTGTTACTAGATCCAACTCGGTTTTACAGAGATAACTGCAGGAAATTCAAAACGGCACTAGGAAACAGACTGAGAAACCAGAGTAATAGTTTCCCCTGCAACCCGTTCCCTTGGTGCTAGTTGAACGAACGTCTCTCCACATGCTCATTTCTGAGAGATATATGTGTGAAAACCATCCTTCACCTAGCTTGTTGGGAACACAAATTTTCTTTTTAGTTGCCAACTCCACTCCATACATATATATGGGGATGTTTTAGCTCCAACTCGGTTTTACAGTGAAAACTGCAGGAAAATCAAACAGGCACTAGGAAACAGACTGAGAAACCAGAGTAAAATTTACTCCTGCAACTCATTCCTTTGGTGCTAGATGAACGAACGTCTCTCCACATGCTGAGTTCTGAGTGATAAATGTGTGTGAAAGCCGTCCTTGACATAGCTTGTTGGGAACACAAATTTTCTTTTCAGTTGCAAACTAGACTCCATACATATATATGGGGAGGTAGTAGCTCCAACTCTGTTTTACAGTGAAAACTGCATTAACTTCAAACCGGCTCTAGGAAACAGAAAGAGAACCCAGAGTAAAAGTTTCCCCTGCAACCCGTTCCCTTGGTGCTAGCTGAACGAACGTCTCTCCACATGCTCAGTTCTGAGAGATAAGTGTGTGTGAAAGCCGTCCTTAACCTAGAATTTTGGGAACACAAAGTTTCTTTTCAGTTACAAATACACTCCATACATATATATAGGTAGGTACTAGCACCAACTCGGTTTTCCAATGAAAACTGCAGGAAATTCAGAACGGCACTAGGAAACAGACTGAGAATCCAGAGTAAAAGTTTCTCCTGCAAACCGTTCCCTTGTTGCTAGATGAACGAACGTCTCTCCACATGCTCAGTTCTGAGAGATAAGTGTGTCTGAAAGCCGTCCTTCACCTAGCTTGTTGGGAACACAATGCTTATTTTCAGTTGCAAACTCCACTCCATGCTTATATAGGGGGAGGTACTAGATCAAACACTGTTTTACAGTGAAAACTGCAGGAAGTTCTAAACGGCACTAGGAAACAGACTGAGAAACCAGAGTAAAAGTTAAACCTGCACCCGTCACTTTGGTGCTAGGTGAACGAACGTCTCTCCACATGCTCAGTTCTGAGAGATAAGTGTGTGTGAAAGCCGTCCTTCACATAGCTTGTTGGGAAAATAAAGTTTCTTTTCAGTTGCAAACTCCAATCCATACATATATATGGGGAGGTACTAGCTCCACATCGGTATTACAGTGAAAACTGCAGGAAATTCAAACCGGCACTAGGAAACAGACTGAGAAACCAGAGTAAAAGTTACTCCTGCAACCCGTTCCATTGGTGCTATATGAACGAACGTCTCTCCACATGCTGAGTTCTGAGAGATAAGTGTGTGTGAAAGCCGTCCTTCACCTAGCTTTTTGGGAACACAAAGTTTCTTTTCAGTTGCAAACTCCACTCCATACATATATATGGGGAAGTACTAGATCCAACTCAGTTTTACAGTGAAAACAGCAGGAACTTCAAAACGTCAGTCGGAATCAGACTGAGAAACCATAGTAAAAGTTTGTCCGGCAAACAGTTCCCTTTGTGCTAGATGAACGAAAGTCTGTCCACAAGCTCAGTTCTGAGAGATAAGTGTGTGTGAAAGCTATCCTTCACCTAGCTGGTTGAGAACACAAAATTTCTTTTAAGTTGCAAACTCCTCTCCATACATATATATGGGGAGGTACTAGCTCCAAATCGGTTTTACAGTGAAAACTGCAGGAACATCAAACCGGCACTAGGAAACAGACTGAGAAACCAGAGTAAAAGTTTCCCATGCAACCCGTTCACTTCGTGCTAGATGAACGAACGTCTCACCACATGCTCAGTTCTGAGAGAAAATTGTGTGTGAAAGCCGTACTTCACCTAGCTTGTTGGGAACACAAATTTTCTTTTCAGTTGCAAAATCCACTCCATACATATATATGAGGAGGTAGTAGCTCCAACTCTGTTTTACAGTGGAAACTGCAGGAACTTCAAACCGGCTCTAGGAAACAGACAGAGAACCCAGAGTAAAAGTTTCACATGCAACCCGTTCCCTTGGTGCTAGGTGAACGAACGTCTCTCCACATGCTCAGTTTTGAGAGATAAGTGTGTGTGAAAGCCGTCCTTCACCTAGAATTTTGGGAACACAAAGTTTCTTTTCAGTCACAAGTACACTTCATACATATATATAGGTAGGTACTAGCACCAACTCGGTTTTCCAATGAAAACTGCTGGAACTTAAAACCGGCACTAGGAAACAGACTGAGAAACCAGAATAAAAGTTTCTCTTGCAACCCGTTCCCTTGTTGCTAGGTGAATGAAAGTCTCTCCTCATGCTCAGTTCTGAGAGATAAGTGTGTGTGAAAGCCATACTTCACCTAGCTTGTTGGGAAAATAAAGTATCTTTTCAGTTGCAAACACCATTCCATAAATATATATGGGGAGGTACGAGCTCCAAATGGGTTTTACAGGGAAAACTGCAGGAAATTCAAAACGGCACTAGGAAACAGACTGAGAATCCAGAGTAAATGTTTCTCCTGCAACCCGTTCCCTTGGTGCTAGATGAACGAACGTCTCTCCACATGCTCAGTTCTGAGAGATAAGTGTGTGTGAAAGCCGTCCTTCACCTAGCTTGTTGGGAACACAAATTTTCTTTTCAGCTGCAAACTCCAATCCATACATATATATGGGGAGGTACTAGCTCCAACTCGGTTTTACAGTGAAAACTGCAGGAAATTCAAACCGGCACTAGGATACAGACTGAGAAACCAGAGTAAAAGTTTCTCCTGCAACCCGTTCCCTTGGTGCTAGATGAACGAACGTCTCTCCAGATGCTCAGTTCTGAGAGATAAGTGTGTGTGAAAGCCGTCCTTCACCTAGCTTGTTGGGAAACTAAAGTATCTTTTCAGTTGCAAAATCCATTCCATACATATATATAGGTAGGTACAAGCACCAACACGGTTTTCCAGTGAAAACAGCAGGAAATTCAAACCGGCACTAAGAAACAGACTGAGAAACCAGAGTAAAAGTTTCCCCTGCAACCCGTTCCCTTGGTGCTAGATGAACGAACGTCTCACCACATGCTCAGTTCTGAGAGATAAGTGTGTGTGAAAGACGACCTTCACCTAGCTTGTTAGGAACACAATGCTTATTTTCATTTGCAAACCCCAATCCATGCATATATAGGGGGTGTTACTAGATCCAACTCGGTTTTACAGAGAAAACTGCAGGAAATTCAAAACGGCACTAGGAAACAGACTGAGAAACCAGAGTAATAGTTTCCCCTGCAACCCGTTCCCTTGGTGCTAGTTGAACGAACGTCTCTCCACATGCTCAGTTCTGAGAGATATATGTGTGAAAACCATCCTTCACCTAGCTGGTTGGGAACACAAAATTTCTTTTAAGTTGCAAACTCCTCTCCATACATATATATGGGGAGGTACTAGCTCCAAATCGGTTTTACTGTGAAAACTGCTGGAAATTCAAACCGGCACTAGGAAACAGACTGAGAAACCAGAGTAAAAGTTTCTCCTGCAACCCGTTCCATTGGTGCTAGATGAACGAACGTCTCTCCACATGCTGAGTTCTGAGAGATAAGCGTGTGTGAAAGCCGTCCTTCACATAGCTTGTTGGGAACACAAAGTTTTTTTCAGTTGCAAACTCCACTCCATACATATATATGGGGAAGTACTAGATCCAACTCAGTTTTACAGTGAAAACAGCAGGAACAACAAAACGTCAGTAGGAAACAGACTGAGAAACCAGAGTAAAAGTTTCTCCTGCAAACCGTTCCCTTTGTGCTGGATGAACGAATGTCTCTACACATGCTCAGTTCTGAGAGATAATTGTGTGTGAAAGCTGTACTTCACCTAGCTGGTTGGGAACACAAAATTTCTTTTAAGTTGCAAACTCCTCTTCATACATATATATGGGGAGGTACTAGCTCCAAATCGGTTTTACAGTGAAAACTGCAGGAACATCAAACCGGCACTAGGAAACAGACTGAGAAACCAGAGTAAAAGTTTCCCATGCAACCCGTTCAATTCGTGCTAGATGTACGAACGTCTCACCACATGCTCAGTTCTGAGAGATAAGTGTGTGTGGAAGCCGTCCTTCAACTAGAATGTTGTGAACACAAAGTTTCTTTTCAGTTGCAAACCCACTCCATACATATATATAGGTAGGTACTAGCACCAACCCGGTTTTCCAATGAAAACTGCAGGAACTTCAAACCGGCACTAGGAAACAGACTGAGAAACCAGAGTAAGAGTTTCCCATGCAACCCGTTCACTTCGTGCTAGGTGAACGAACGTCTCTCCACATGCTCAGTTCTGAGAGATAAGTGTGTGTGGAAGCCGTCCTTCAACTAGAATGTTGGGAACACAAAGTTTCTTTTCAGTTGCAAACCCACTCCATACATATATATAGGTAGGTACTAGCACCAACTCGGTTTTCCAATGAAAACTGCAGGAACTTCAAACCGGCACTAGGAAACAGACTGAGAAACCAGAGTAAAAGTGTCCCCTGCAACACGTTCCCTTGGTGCTAGGTGAACGAAAGTCTCTTCACATGCTCAGTTTTGAGAGATAAGTGTGTGTGAAAGCCGTCCTTCACCTAGCTTGTTGGGAACACAAAGTTCCTTTTAAATTGCAAACTCTCCTCCATATATATATGGGGAAGTAAAAGCTCAAACTCGGTTTTAAAGTGAAAAATGCAGGAACATGAAACCGGCACTAGGAAACAGACTGAGAAAGCAGAGTAAAAGTTTCCCCTGCAAACCGTTCACTTTGTGCTAGATGAACGAACGTCTCTCCACATGCTCAGTTCTGAGAGATAAGTGTGTGTGAAAGCCGTTCTTCACCTAGATGGTTGGGAACACAAAGTTTCTTTTCAGTTGCAAACTCCGCTCCATACATATATATGGGGAGGTACTAGCACCAAATTGGTTTTACAGTGAAAACTGCAGGAAATTCAAACCAGCACTAGGAAACAGACTGAGAAACCAGAGTAAAATTTTCTCCTGCAAACCGTTCCCTTGGTGCTAGGTGAATGAACTTCTCTACACATGCTCAGTTCTGAGAGAAAAGTTGTGTGTAATCCGAACTTCACCTAGCTTGTTGGGAAAATAAAGTTTCTTTTCAGGTGCAAACTCCACTCCATACATATATATGAGGAGGTAATAGCTCCAAATCGGTTTTAGAGTGAAAACTGCAGGAAATTCAAACCGGCACTTGGAAAGAGACTGAGAAAACAGAGTAATAGTTTCTCCTGCAACCCGTTCCGTTGGTGCTAGATGAACAAACGCTTCTCCACATGATCAGTTCTCAGAGATAAGTGTGTGTGAAAGCCTCCCTTCAACTAGCTTGTTGGGAACACAATGCTTAATTTCAGTTGCAAAATCCACTCCATGCATATATAGGGGGAGGTACTAGATCCAACTCGGATTTACAGTGAAAACTGCAGGAAATTCAAACCGGCACTAGGAAACAGACTGAGAAACCAGAGTAAAAGTTTCTCCTGCAACACGTTCCATTGGTGCAAGGTGAAAGAACGTCTCTCCACATGCTCAGTTCTCAGACGTAAGTGTGTGTGAAAGCCGTCCTTCACCTAGCTTTTTGGGAACACAAAGATTCTTTTCAGTTGCAATCTCCACTCCATACATATGAATGGGGAGGAACTAGCTCCAACTCGCTTTTACTGTGAAAACTGCAGGAACTTCAAACCGGCACTAGGAAACAGACTGAGAAACCAGAGTAAAATTTTCTAATTCAACCCGTTCCCTTGGTGCTAGGTGAACGAAAGTCTCTCCACATGCTGAGATCTGAGAGATAAGTGTGTTTGAAAGCCGTCCTTCACCTAGAATGAGGGGAACACAAAGTTTCTTTTCACTTGCAAACTCCACTCCATACATATATATGGGGAAGTACAAGCACCAACTCGATGTTACAGTGAAAACTGCAGGAACTTCAATCGGCACTAGGAAACAGACTGAGAAACCAGAGTAAAAGTTTCTCCTGCAACCCGTTCCCTTGGTGCTAGGTGAACGAACGTCTCTCCACATGCTCAGTTCTGAGAGATAAGTGTGTGTGAAAGCCGTCCTTCACCTAGAATCTTGGGAACACAAAGTTTCTTTTCAGTTGCCAACTCCGCTCCATAAATATATATGGGGAAGTAATAGCACCAACTCGGTTTTGCAGTGAAAACTGCAGGAAATTCAAACCGGCACTAGGAAACAGACTGAGAAAGCAGAGTAAAAGTTTCTCCTGCAACCCGTTCCCTTGGTGCTAGATGAAAGAACGTCTCTCCACATGCTCAGTTCTGAGAGATAAGTGTGTGTGAAAGCCGTCCTTCACCTAGCTTGTTGGGAACACAAAGTTTATTTTCAGTTGCAATCTCCTATCCATGCATATATAGGGGGAGGTACAAGCTCCAACTCGGTTTTACAGTGAAAACTGCAGGAACTTCAAAACGGCACTAGGAAACTGACTGAGAAACCAGACTAAAAGTTTCTCCTGCAACCCGTTCCATTGCTACTAGGTGAAAGAATGTCTCTCTACATGCTCAGTTCAGAGAGATAAGTGTGTGTGAAAGCCGAACTTCACCTAGCTTGTTGGGAAAATAAAGTTTCTTTTCAGGTGAAAACTCCACTCCATACATATATATGGGGAGGGACTAGCTCCAACTCAGTTTAAAGTGAAAAGTGCAGGAAATTCAAACCGGCACTAGGAAACGGACTGAGAACCCAGAGTAATTGTTTCTCCTGCAACCCGTTCCCTTGGTGCTAGATGAACAAACGTCTCTACACATGCTCAGTTCTGAGAGGAAAGTGTGTGTGAAAGCCGTCCTTCACCAAGCTTGTTGGGAAAACAATGCTTATTTTCATTTGCATACTCCACTCCATGCATATATAAAGGGAGGTACTAGATTCAACTCGGTTTTACAGTGAAAACTGCAGGAAATTCAAACCGGCACTAGGAAACAGAGTGAGAAAAAAGTGTATAAGTTTCTCCTGCAACCCATTCCCTTGGTGCTAGATGAACGAACGTCTCTCCACATGCTCAGTTTTGAGAGATATGTGTGTGTGAAAGCTGTGATTTACCTAGCTTGTTGGGAACACAAAGTTTCTTTTAATTTGCAAATTCCTCACCATACATATATTAGGGGAGGTAATAGCTCCAACTCGGTTTTACAGTGAAAACTGCAGGAACTTCAAACCGGCTCTAGTAAACAGACTGAGAAGCCAGAGTAAAAGTTTCTCCTGCAACCCGTTCCCTTGGTGCTAGGTGAACGAATGTCTCTCCACATGCTCAGTTCTGAGAGATAAGTGTGTGTGAAAGCCGTCCTTCACCTAGCTTGTTGGGAACACAAATTTTCTTTTCAGTTGCAAACTCCACTCCATGCATATATAGGGGGAGGTACATGATCCAACTCGCTTTTACAGTGAAAAATGCAGGAACTTCAAACCGGCACTAGGAAACATACTGAGAAACCAGAGTAAAAGTTTCCCCTGCAACCTGTTCCCTTGGTGCTAGGTGAAAAAAAGGTTTCTACACATGCTCAATTTTGAGAGATAAGTGTGTGTGAAAGCCGTCCTTCACATAGCATGTTGGGAACACAAAGATACTTTTCAGTTGCAAACTCCACTCCATATATACATATGGGGAGGTACTAGCTCCAACACGGTTTTAAAGTAAAAATGCAGGAAAATCAAACCGTCACTAGGAAACAGACTGAGAAACCAGAGTAAAAGTTTCTCCTGCAAACCGTTCCCTTTGTGCTTGGTGAACCAACGTCTCTCCACATGCTCAGTTCTGAGAGACAAGTGTGTGTTAAAGCCGTCCTTCACCTAGAATCTTGGGAACACAAAGTTTCTTTTCAGATGCTAACTCCACTCCATACGTATATATGGTTAGGTACTAGCACCAACTCGATTTTACAGTGAAAACTGCAGGAACTGCAAACAGGCACTAGGAAATAAACTGAGAAACCAGAGTAAAAGTTTCTCCTGCAACCCGTTCCCTTGGTGCTAGGTGAACGAAGGTTTCTCCACATGCTCAGTTCTGAGAGATTATTGTGTGTGAAAGCCGTCCTTCACCTATCTTGTTGGGAACACAACGTTTCTTTTCAGTTGCAATCTCCACTCCATACATATATATGGGGAAGTACTAGCTCCAACTCTGTTTTACAGTGAAAAATGCAGGAAATTCAAACCGGCACTAGGAAACAGACTGAGAAATCAGAGTAAAAGTTTCTCCTGCAACCCGTTCCCTTTGTGCTAGATGAACGAACGTCTCTCCACATGCTCAGTTCTGAGAGATATGTGTGTGTGAAAGCCGTCCTTCAACTAGCTTGTTGGGATCACAATGCTTATTTTTATTTGCAAACCCCACTCCATGCATATATAGGGGGATGTACAAGATCCAACTCGGTTTTACAGTGAACACTGCAATAACTTTAAACCGGAACTAGGAAACAGACTGAGAAACCAGAGTAAAAGTTTCTCCTGCCTCCCGTTCCCTTGGTGCTAGGTGAACCAACGTTTCTCCACATGCTCAGTTCTGAGAGATAAGTGTTTGTGAAAGCCGTCCTTCAACTAGCTTGTTGCAAACACAAAATTTCTTTTCAGATACAAACTCCACTCCATACATATATATCGGGGGGTACTAGCTCCAACTCGGGTTTACAGTGAAAACTGCAGGAACTTCAAACCTGCACTAAGAAACAGACTGAGAAACCAGAGTAAAAGTTTCCCCTGCAACACGTTCATTTGTTGCTAGGTGAACGAAAGTCTCTCCACATGCTCAGTTCTGAGAAATAAGTGTGTGTGAAAGCCGTCCTTCACCTAGAATGTTGGGAAAACAAAGTTATTTTCAGTTGCAAACTCCAATCCACAAATATATATGGGGAGGTACTATCACCAACTCGGTTTTACAGTGAAAACTGCAGGAACTTCAAACCGGCACTAGGAACAGACTGAGAAACCAGAGTAAAGTTTCCCCTGGAACCCTTTCCCTTGGTGCTAGGTGAACGAACGTCTCTCCACATGCTCAGTTCTGAGAGATAAGTGTGTGTGAAAGCCGTCCTTCACCTAGCTTGTTGGGAAAACAAAGTTTCTTTTCAGTTGCAAACTCCACTCCATACATATATATGGGGAGGTACTAGCTCCAACTCTGTTTTAAAGTGAAATCTGCAGGAAATTCAAACCGGCACTAGGAAACAGACTGAGAAACCAGAGTAAAAGTTTCTCCTGAAACCGGTTCCCTTAGTGCTAGATGAACGAACTTCTCTCCATATGCTAATTTCTGAGAGATAAGTGTGTGTGAAAGCCGTTCTTCACCTAGATGGTTGGGAACACAAAGTTTCTTTTCAGTTGCAAACTCCGCTCCATACATATATATGGGGAGGTACTACCACCAAATCGGTTTTACAGTGAAAACTGCAGGAAATTCAAACCGGCACTAGGAAACAGACTGAGAAACCAGAGTAAAATTTTCTCCTGCAAACCGTTCCCTTGGTGCTAGGTGAATGAACGTCTCTACACATGCTCAGTTCTGAGAGAAATGTTGTGTGTAATCCGAACTTCACCTAGCTTGTTGGGAAAATAAAGATTCTTTTCAGGTGCAAACTCCACTCCATACATATATATGAGGAGTTAATAGCTCCAAATCGGTTTTAGAGTGAAAACTGCAGGAAATTCAAACCGGCACTTGGAAAGAGACTGAGAAACCAGAGTAATAGTTTCTCCTGCAACCCGTTCCGTTGGTGCTAGATGAACGAACGTCTCTCCAAATGATCAGTTCTCAGAGATAAGTGTGTGTGAAAGCCTCCCTTCAACTAGCTTGTTGGGAACACAATGCTTAATTTCAGTTGCAAAATCCACTCCATGCATATATAGGGGGAGGTACTAGATCCAACTCGGATTTACAGTGAAAACTGCAGGAAATTCAAACCGGCACTAGGAAACAGACTGAGAAACCAGAGTAAAAGTTTCTCCTGCAACCCGTTCCATTGGTGCAAGGTGAAAGAACGTCTCTCCACATGCTCAGTTCTCAGACGTAAGTGTGAGTGAAAGCCATCCTTCACCTAGCTTTTTGGGAACACAAAGATTCTTTTCAGTTGCAATCTCCACTCCATACATATATATGGGGAGGAACTAGCTCCAACTCGCTTTTACTGTGAAAACTGCAGGAACTTCAAACCGGAACTAGGAAACAGACTGAGAAATCAGAGTAAAATTTTCTAATTCAACCCGTTCCCTTGGTGCTAGGTGAACGAAAGTCTCTCCACATGCTGAGATCTGAGAGATAAGTGTGTTTGAAAGCCGTCCTTCACCTAGAATGAGGGGAACACAAAGTTTCTTTTCACTTGCAAACTCCACTCCATACCTATATATGGGGAAGTACAAGCACCAACTCGATGTTACAGTGAAAACTGCAGGAACTTCAATCGGCACTAGGAAACAGACTGAGAAACCAGAGTAAAAGTTTCTCCTGCAACCCGTTCCCTTGGTGCTAGGTGAACGAACGTCTCTCCACATGCTCAGTTCTGAGAGATAAGTGTGTGTGAAAGCCGTCCTTCACCTAGAATCTTGGGAACACAAAGTTTCTTTTCAGTTGCCAACTCCGCTCCATAAATATATATGGGGAAGTAATAGCACCAACTCGGTTTTGCAGTGAAAACTGCAGGAACTTCAAACCGGCACTAGGAAACAGACTGAGAAAGCAGAGTAAAAATTTCTCCTGCAACCCGTTCCCTTGGTGCTAGATGAACGAACGTCTCTCCACATGCTCAGTTCTGAGAGATAAGTGTGTGTGAAAGCCGTCCTTCACCTAGCTTTTTGGGAACACAAACTTTATTTTCAGTTGCAAAATCCTATCCATGCATATATAGAGGGAGGTACAAGCTCCAACTCGGTTTTACAGTGAAAACTGCAGGAACTTCAAAACGGCACTAGGAAACAGACTGAGAAACCAGACTAAAAGTTTCTCCTGCAACCCGTTCCCTTGCTACTAGGTGAAAGAATGTCTCTCCACATGCTCAGTTCTGAGAGATAAGTGTGTGTGAAAGCCGAACTTCACCTAGCTTGTTGGGAACACAAAGTTTCTTTTCAGTTGCAAACTCCACTCCATGCATACATATGGGGAGGTACTAGCTCCAACACGGTTTTAAAGTGAAAAATGCAGGAAAATCAAACCGGCACTAGGAAACAGTCTGAGAAACCAGAGTAAAAGTTTCTCCTGCAACCCGTTCCCTTTGTGCTTGGTGAACCAACGTCTCTCCACATGCTCAGTTCTGAGAGATAAGTGTGTGTTAAAGCCGTCCTTCACCTAGAATCTTGGGAACACAAAGTTTCTTTTCAGATGCCAACTCCAGTCCATACGTATATATGGGTAGGTACTAGCACCAACTCGATTTTACAGTGAAAACTGCAGGAACTGCAAACAGGCACTAGGAAATAGACTGAGAAACCAGAGAAAAAGTTTCTCCTGCAACCCGTTACCTTGGTGCTAGGTGAACGAACGTTTCTCCACATGCTCAGTTCTGAGAGATTATTGTGTGTGAAAGCCGTCCTTCACCTAGCTTGTTGGGAACACAACGTTTCTTTTCAGTTGAAATCTCCACTCCATACATATATATGGGGAAGTACTAGCTCCAACTCGGTTTTACAGTGAAAAATGCAGGAAATTCAAACCGGCACTACGAAACAGACTGAGAAACCAGAGTAAAAGTTTCTCCTGCAACCCGTTCCCTTGGTGCTAGATGAACGAACGTCTCTCCACATGCTCAGTTCTGAGAGATATGTGTGTGTGAAAGCCGTCCTTCAACTAGCTTGTTGGGATCACAATGCTTATTTTTATTTGCAAACCCCACTCCATGCATATATAGGGGGATGTAAAAGATCCAACTCGGTTTTACAGTGAACACTGCAATAACTTTAAACCGGAACTAGGAAACAGACTGAGAAACCAGAGTAAAAGTTTCTCCTGCCACCCGTTCCCTTGGTGCTAGTTGAACCAACGTTTCTCCACATGCTCAGTTCTGAGAGATAAGTGTGTGTGAAAGCCGTCCTTCACCTAGCTTGTTGGGAACACAATGCTTATTTTCAGTTGCAAACTCCACTCCATGCATATATAGGGGGAGGTACTAGATCGAAATCGGTTTTACAGTGAAAACTGCAGGAACTTCAATCCGGCACTAGGAAACATACTGAGAAACCAGAGTAATAGTTTTTTCTGCAACCCGTTTTATTGTTGCTAGGTGAACCAACGTCTCTCCACATGCTCAGTTCTGAGAGATAAGTGTGTGTGAAAGCCGTCCTTCATCTATCTTGTTGGGAACAAAAAGTTTCTTTTCAGTTGCAAACTTCAGTCCATACATATATAAGGGGAGGTGCTTATTCCAACTAGGTTTTCCTGTGAAAACTGTAGGAACTTCAAACCGGCACTCGGAAAGAGGCTGAGAACCCAGAGTAAAAGTTTCCCCTGCAACCCGTTCCCTTGGTGCTAGTTGAACGAACGTCTCTTCACATGCTCAGTTCTGAGAGATATGTGTGTGAAAGCTGTCCTTCAACTGCTTGTTGCGAACACAAATTTTCTTTTCAGTTACAAACTCCACTCCATACATATATATGCGGAGTTACAAGCTCCAACTCGGTTTTACAGTGAAAACTGCAGGAATTTCCAACCGGCACTAAGAAACAGACTGAGAACCCAGAGTAAAATTTTCCCTTGCAACCCGTTCCCTTGGTGCTAGGTGAACGAACGTCTCTCCACATGCTCAGTTCTGAGAAATAATTGTCTGTGAAAGCCGTCCTTCAACTAGAATGTTGGGAACATAAAGTAACTTTTCAGTTGCAAACTCCACTCCACACATATATATTGGGAGGTACTATCACCAACTCGGTTTTACAGTGAAAACTGCAGGAACTGCAAACCGGCACTAGGAAACAGACTGAGAAACCAGAGTAAAAGTTTCCCCTGCAACCCTTTCCCTTGGTGCTAGGTGAACGAACGTCTCTCCACATGCTTATTTCTGAGAGATAAGTGTGTGTGAAAGCCGTCCTTCAACTAGATAGTTGGGAACACAAAGTTTCTTTTAGGTTGCCAACTCCACTCCATACATATATGTGGGTATGTAATAGCTTCAACTCGGTTTTACAGTGAAAACTTCAGGAACTTCAAACCAGCACTAGGAAACAGACTGAGAAACCAGAGTAAAAGTTTCTCCTGCAACCCGTTCCCTTGATTCTAGATGAAGGAACTTCTCTCCACATGCTCAGTTCTGAGAGATAAGTGTGTTGAAAGACGTCCTTCAACTAGCTTGTTGGGAACATAAAGTTTCTTTTCAGTTGCAAATTCCACTCGATACATTTATAGGGGAGGTACAAACTCCAACTCGGTTTTACAGTGAAAACTGCAGGAAATTCAAAACGGCACTAGTAAACAGACTGAGATACAAGAGTAAATGTTTCTTGTGCAACCCTTTCCCTTGGTACTAGGTGAACGAAGGTCTCTCCACATGCTCAGTTCTGAGAGATAATTGTGTGTGAAAGCCGTCCTTCACATAGCTTGTTGGGAACACAATTTTTATTTTCAGTTGCAAACTCCACTCCATACATATATAGGGGGCGGTACTAGCTCCAACTCGGTTTTACCGTGAGAACTGCAGGAAATTCAAACCGGCACTAGGAAACAGACTGAGAAACCAGAATAAAAGTTTGACCTGCTACCAGTTCCCTTGGAGCTAGGTGAACAAACGACTCTCCACATGCTCAGTTCTGAGAGATAAGTGTGTGTGAAGCCGTACTTCACTTAGCTTGTTGGGAACACAATGTTTATTTTCAGTTGCAAATTCCACTCCATACATATATATGGGGATATAATAGCTAAAACTCTGTTTTACAGTGAAAATTGCAGGAACTTCAAACCGGCTCTAAGAAACAGACTGAGATGCCAGAGTAAAAGTTTCTCATGCAACAAGTTCCCTTGGTGCTAGGTGAACGAACGTCTCTCCACCTGCTCAGTTCTGAGAGATAAGTGTGTGTGAAAGCTGTCCTTCACCTAGCTTGTTGGGAAAACAAAGGTTCTTTTCAGTTGCAAACTCCACTCCATACATATATATGGGGAGGTACTAGCTCCAACTCAATTTTACAGTGAAAACTGCAGGAACTTCAAACCGGCACTAGGAAACAGACTGAGAAACCAGAGTAAAATTTCCTCCTGCAACCCGTTCCCATGGTGCTAGTTTAAAGAACGTCTCTCCACATGCTAAGTTCTGAAAGATATGTGTGTGAAAGCAATACTTCACCTATCTTGTTGGGAACAGAAAGTTTCTTTTCATTTGCAAACAACTATCCATACATATATATGGAGAGGTACTAGCACCAAAACTGTTTTACAAAGAAAACTGAAGGAACTTCAAACCGGCACTAGGAAACAGACTGAGAAACCAGAGTAAAAGTTTCTACTCCAACCCGTTCCCTTTGTACTAGATTAACGAACGTCTCTCCACATGCTGAGTTCTGAGAGATAAGTGTGTGTGGAAGCCGTATTTCACCTAGCCTGTTGGGAAAAGAAAGTTGCTCTTCAGTTGCAAACACCTCTCCTTATATATATATGGGGAGGTACTATCTCCAAATCGGTTTTACAGTGAAAACTGCAGGAACTTCATACCGGCACTAGGAAACAGACTGAGAAACCAGAGAAAAAGTTTCTCCTGCAACCCGTTCCCTTTGTGCTAGATAAATGAACGTCTCTCCACATGCTCATTTCTGTGATATAATTGTGTGTGAAAGCAATTCTTCACCTATATTGTTGGGAACACATAATTTCTTTTCAGTTTCAAACAACTTTCCATACATATATATGGAGAGGTCCTAGCTCCAACTCGGTTTTACAGTGAAAAATGCAGGAACTTCAAACCGGCACTAGGAAACAGACTGTGAAACCAGAGTAAAAGTTTCTACTGCTTCCCGTTCTCTTTGTGCTAGATGAACGAACGTCTCAGTACATGCTCAGTTCTCAGAAATAAATGTGTGTGAAATCCTTCCTTCACCTAGCTTGTTGGGAAAACAAAGTTTCTTTTCAGTTGCAAAAACCTCTCCTTATATATATATTGGGGGGTACTAGCTCCAACTCGGTTTTACAGTGAAAATTGCAGGAATTTCAAACCGGCACTAGGAAACAAACTGAGAAACCAGAGAAAAAGTTTCTCCTGCAACCGGTTCCCATTGTGCTAGATGAACGAACGTCTCTCCACATGCTCAGTTCTGAGAGATAAGTGTGTGTGAAAGCCGTACTTCACCTAGCTTGTTGGGAACACAATGTTTATTTTCAGTTGCCAACTCCACTCCACACATATATAGGGGGAGGTAATAGCTACAACTCGGTTTTACACTGATAAGTGCAGGAATTTCAAACCGGCACTAGGAAACAGACTGAGAAACCAGAGTAAAAGTTTGAACTGCCACACGTTCCCTTGGTGCTAGGTGAACTAACGTCTCTCCATATGCTCAGTTCTGAGAGATAAGTGTGTGTGAAATCCGTTCTTCACATAGCTTGTTGGGAACACAAAGTTTCTCTTCAGTTGCAAACTCCACTCCACAAATATATATGGGGAGGTACTAGTTCCAACTCGGTTTTACAGTGAAAAATGCAGGAAGTTCACACCGGCACTAGGAAACAGACTGAGAAACCAGAGCAAAAGTTTCTCCTGCAACCCGTTCCCTTTGTGCTAGATGAACGAAAGTCTGTCCACATGCTCAGTTCTGAGAGATAAGTGTGTGTGAAAGAAATCCTTCACCTATCTTGTTGGGAACACAAAGTTTCTTTTCAGTTGCAAACACCTCTCCTTACATATATATGGGGAAGTTCTAGCACCAAATCGGTTTTACAAAAAACTGAAGGAACTTCAAACCGGCACTAGGGAACAGAATGGGAAACCAGAGTAAAATTTCTCCTGCATCCCGTTCCCTTTGTGCTAGATAAACAAACGTCTCTCCACATGCTGAATTCTGAGAGATAAGTGTGTGTGGAAGCCGTCCTTCACCTAGCTTGTTGGGAAAACAAAGTTTCTTTTCAGTTGCAATCACCTCTACTTATATATATATGTGGAGGTACTAGCTCCCACTCGGTTTTACAGTGAAAACTGCAGGAAATTTAAACAGGCACTAGGAAACAGACTGAGAAACCAGAGTAAAAGTTTCCCCTGCAACCCGTTACCTTTGTGCTGGATGAACGAACGTCTCTCCACATGCTCAGTTCTGAGAGATAAGTGTGTGTGAAAGCAAATCTTCACCTATCTTGTTCGGAACACAAAGTTTCTATTAAGTTTCAAAAAACTCTCCTTACATATATATGGAGAGGTACTAGCTCCAACTCGTTTTTACTTTGAAACCTGCAGGAAATTCAAACCGGCACTAGGAAACAGACTGAGAAACCAGAGTAAAAGTTTCTACTGCATCCCGTTCCCTATATGTTAGTTGAACGAAATTCTCACCACATGCTCAGTTCTGAGAGATAAGTGTGTGTGAAATCCGTTCTTCACCTAGCTTGTTGGGAACACAAAGTTTCTTTTAATTTGCAAGCACCTCTCCTTACATATATATGGGGAGGTACTAGATCCAAATCTATTTTAAAATGAAAACTGCAGGAACTTCAAACCGGCACTACGAAACAGACTGAGAAACCAGAGTAAATGTTTCCCTGCAACCCGTTCCCTTTGTGATAGATGAACGAAAGTCTCTCCACATGCTCAGTTCTGAGAGATAAGTGTGTGTGTAAGCCGTCCTTCACCTAGCTTGTTGGGAACACAAAGATTCTTTTCAGATGCAAACACCTCTCCTTATATATATATGGGGAGGTACAAGCTCCAAATCGGTTTTAAACTGAAAACAGCAGGAACTTCAAACCGGCACTAGGATACAGACTGAGAAACCAGAGTTAAAATTTCACCTTCAACTCGTTCCTTTGTGGTAGATGAACGAACGTCTCTCCACATGCTAGGTTCTGAGAGATAAGTGTGTGTGAAAGCAATTCTTCACCTATCTAGTTGGGAACACAAAGTTTCTTTTCAGTTGCAAACAACTCTCCATAAATATGTATGGAGAAATACTAGCTCCAACTCGGTTTTACAGTGAAAACTACAGGAACTTCAAACCGGCACTAGGAAACAGACTGAGAAACCAGAGTAAAAGTTTCCCCTGCAACCCGTTCCCTTTGTGGTAGATGAACGAACGTCCCTCCACATGCTCAGTTCTGAGAGATATGTGTGTGTGAAATCCGTCCTTCACCTAGCTTGTTGGGAATACAAAGTTTCTCTTCAGTTGCAAACTCCAATCCACACATATATATGGGGAGGTACTAGTTCCAACTCGGTTTTACAGTGAAAACTGCAGGAACATCACACCGGCACTAGGAAACAGACTGAGAAACCAGAGCAAAAGTTTCTCCTGCAACCCGTTCCCTTTGTGCTAGATGAACGAACGTCTGTACACATGCTCAGTCCTGAGAGATAAGTGTGTGTGAAAGCAATTCTTCACCTATCTTGTTGGGAACAGTAAGTTTCAATTCAGTTGCAAACAACTCTCCATACATATATATGGATAGGTACTAGCTCCAACTCGGTTTTACAGTGAAAACTGCAGGATTTTAAACCGGCACTAGGAAACAGACTGAGAAACCAGAGAAAAGTTTCCCTGCATCCCGTTCCCTTTGTGCTAGATGAACGAACGTCTCAACACATGCTCATTTCTGAGAGATAAGTTAGTGTGAAATCCTTCCTTCACATAGCTTGTTGGGAACACAAAGATTCTATTCAGTTGCAAACACCTCAACTTACATATATATGGGGAGGTACTAGCACCAAATCGGTTTAAAAAGAAAACTGAAGGAACATCAAACCGGCCCTACGAATCAGACTGAAAAACAAGAGTAAAAGTTTCTCCTGCAACCCGTTCCCTTTGTGCTAGATGAACGAACGTCTCTCCACATGTTGAGTTCTGAGAGATAAGTGTGTGTGGAAGCCGTCCTTCACCTAGCTTGTTGGGAACAAAAATTTTCTTTTCAGTTGCAAACACCTCTCCTTATATATATATGGGGAAGTACTAGCTTCAACTCGGTTTTATAGTGAAAACTGCATTAACCTCAAACCGGCACTAGGAAACAGACTGAGAAACCAGAGTAAAATTTCCTCCTGCAACCCATTCCCTTGGTGCTAGGTGAAGGAACGTTTTTCCACATGCTCAGTTCTGAGAGATATGTGTGTGTGAATGCCGTACTTCAACTAGCTTGTTGGGAACACAATGCTTATTTTAAGTTGCAAACTCCACTCCATGCATATATAGGGGGAGGTACTATATACAACTTGGTTTACAGTGAAAACTGCAGGAACTTTAAACCGACACTAGGAAACAGACTGAGAAATCAGAGTAAAAGTTTGACCTGCTACCCTTTCCCTTGGAGCTAGGTAAACGAACGACTCTCCACATGCTCAGTTCTGAGAGAGATGTGTGTGTGAAGCCATATTTCACTTAGCTTGTTGGGAACACAATGTTTATTTTCAGTTGCAAATTCCACTCCATACATATATATGGGGAGATAATAGCTAAAACTCTGTTTTACAGTGAAAACTGCAGGAACTTCAAACCGGTTCTAAGAAACAGACTGAGATGCCAGAGTAAAACTTTCTCATGCAACAAGTTCCCTTGGTGCTAGGTGAACGAACGTCTCTCCACCTGCTCAGTTCTGAGAGATAAGTGTGTGTGAAAGCTGTACTTCTCCTAGCTTGTTGGGAACACAGTTTCTTTTCAGATGCATAATTCACTCCATACATATATATGGGGACGTACTAGCTACAACTCAATTTTACAGTGAAAACTGCAGGAACTTCAAACCGGCACTAGGAAACAGATTCACAAACCAGAGAAAAAGTTTCTCCTGCAACCCGTTCCCTTGGTGCTAGATGAACGAACGTCTCTCCACATGCTCAGTTCTGAGAGATAAGTGTGTGTGAAAGCCGTCCTTCACCTAGCTTGTTGGGAACACAAAGTTTCTTTTCAGTTGCAAACAACTCTCCATACATATATATGGAGAGGTACTAGCTCCAACTCCGTTTTACAGTGAAAACTGCAGGATCTTTAAAACGGCACTAGGAAAAAGACTGAGAAACCAGAAAAAATTTTCTCCTGCAACCTGTTCCCTTTGTACTAGATGAACGAACGTCTCAACACATGCTCATATCTGAGAGATAATTATGTGTGAAATCCTTCCTTCACCTAGCATGTTGGGAATACAAAGATTCTTTTCAGTTGCAAACACCTCTCCTTAAAAATATATGGGGAGGTACTAGCACCAAATCGGTTTTACAAAGAAAACTGAAGGAACTTCAAACCGGCACTAGGAAACAGACAGAGAAACCAGAGTAATAGTTTCCCCTGCAACCCGTTCCCTTTGTGCTAGATGAACGAACGTCTCTCCACATGCTGAGTTCTGAGAGATAAGTGTGTGTGGAAGCCGTACTTCACCTAGCTTGTTGGGAAAACAAAGTTTCTTTTCAGTTGCAAACACCTCTCCTTATATATATATGGGGAGGTACTAGCTCCAAAACGGTTTTACAGTGAAAACTGCAGGAACTTCAATCCGGCACTAGGAAACAGACTGAGAAACCAGAGTAAAAGTTTCTCCTGCAACCCGTTCCCTTTGTGCTAGATGAATGAATGTCTCTTCACATGCTCAGTTCTGAGAGATAAGTGTGTGTGAAAGAAATTCTTCACCTATTTTGTTGGGAACACAAAGTTTCTTTTCAGTTTCAAACAACTTTCCATACATATATATGGAGAGGTCCTAGCTCCAACTCGGTTTTACTGTGAAAACTGCAGGAACTTCAAACCGTCACTAGGAAAAAAACTGAGAAACCAGAGTAAAAGTTTCTACTGCATCCCGTTCCTTTTGTGCTAGATGAACGAACGTCTCACCACATGCTCAGTTCTGAGAGATAAGTGTGTGTGAAAGCCATCCTTCACCTAGCTTGTTGGGAACACAAAGTTTCTTTTCAGTTGCAAACACCTCTCCTTACATATATATGGGGAGATACTAGCACCAAATCGGTTTTACAAAAAACTGAAGGAACTTCAAACCGGCACTAGGAAACAGACTGGGAAACCAGAGTATAATTTCTCCTGCAACCCGTTCCCTTTGTGCTAGATGAACGAAAGTCTCTCCACATGCTGAGTTCTGAGAGATAAGTGTGTGTGGAAGCTGCCCTTCACCTAGCTTGTTGGGAAAACAATGTTTCTTTTCAGTTGCAAACACCTATCTTATGTATATATGGGGAGGTACAAGCTCCAACTCGGTTTTACAGTGAAAAGTGCAGGAACTTCAAACCGGCACTAGGAAACAAACTGAGAAACCAGAGTAAAAGTTTCTCCTGCAACCCGTTCCCATTGTGCTAGATGAACGAACGTTTCTCCACATGCTCAGTTCTGAGAGATAAGTGTGTGTGAAATCCGTACTTAAACTAGATTTTTGGGAACACAAAATTACTTTTCAGTTGCAAACTCCACTCCATAAATATATATGGGGATGTACTATTTCCAACTCGGTTTTACAGGGATAAGTGCAGGAATTTCAAACCTGCACTAGGAAACAGACTGAGAAACCAAAGTAAAAGTTTGACTTGCAAACCGTTCCCTTGGTGCTAGGTGAACTAACGTCTCTCCATATGCTCAGTTCTGAGAGATAAGTGTGTTTGAAATCCGTTCTTCACCTAGCTTGTAGGGAACACAAAGTTTCTCTTCAGTTGCAAACTCAACTCCACACATATATATAGGAAGGTACTAGTTCAAACTCGGTTTTACAGTGAAAACTGCAGGAACATCAAACCGGCACTAGGAAACAGACTGAGAAACCAGAGTAATAGTTTCTCCTGCAACCCTTTCCCTTTGTGCTAGATGAACGAACGTCTCTCCACATGCTCAGTTCTGAGTGATAAGTGTGTGTGAAAGCCGTCCTTCACCTAGCTTGTTGGGAACACAAAGTTTCTTTTCAGTTGCAAACACCTCTCCTTACATATATATGGGGAGGTACTAGCACCAAATCGGTTTTACAAAAAACTGAAGGAACTTCAAACCGGCAATTGGAAACAGACTGGGAAACCAGAGTAAAATTTCTCCTGCAACCCGTTCCCTTTGTGCTAGATGAACGAAAGTCTCTCCACATGCTGAGTTCTGAGAGATAAGTGTGTGTGGAAGCTGTCCTTCACCTGGCTTGTTGGGAAAACAAAGTTTCTTTTCAGTTGCAAACACCTATCTTATATATATATGGGGAGGTACTAGCTCCAACTCGGTTTTACAGTGAAAACTGCAGGAACTTCAAACCGGCACTAGGAAACAAACTGAGAAACCAGAGTAAAAGTTTCTCCTGCAACCCGTTCCCATTGTGCTAGATGAACGAACGTTTCTCCACATGCTGAGTTCTGAGAGTTAAGTGTGTGTGAAATCCGTACTTAAACTAGATTTTTGGGAACACAAAATTACTTTTAAATTGCAAACTCCACTCCATAAATATATATGGGGATGTACTAGTTCCAACTCGGTTTTACAGGGATAAGTGCAGGAATTTCAAACCTGCACTAGGAAACAGACTGAGAAACCAAAGTAAAAGTTTGACTTGCAAACCGTTCCCTTGGTGCTAGGTGAACTAACGTCTCTCCATATGCTCAGTTCTGAGAGATAAGTGTGTTTGAAATCCGTTCTTCACCTAGCTTGTAGGGAACACAAAGTTTCTCTTCACTTGCAAACTCCACTCCACACATATATATGGGGAGGTAGTATTTCAAACTCGGTTTTACAGTGAAAACTGCAGGAACATCAAACCGGCACTAGGAAACAGACTGAGAAACCAGAGAAATAGTTTCTCCTGCAACCCTTTCCCTTTGTGCTAGATGAACGAACGTCTCTCCACATGCTCAGTTCTGAGTGATAAGTGTGTGTGAAAGCCGTCCTTCACCTAGCTTGTTGGGAACACAAAGTTTCTTTTCAGTAGCAAACACCTCTCCTTACATATATATGGGGAGGTACTAGCACCAAATCGGTTTTACACAAAACTGAAGGAACTTCAAATCGGCAATTGGAAACAGACTGGGAACAGAGTAAAATTTCTCCTGCAACCCGTTCCCTTTGTGCTAGATGAACGAAAGTCTCTCCACATGCTGAGTTCTGAGAGATAAGTGTGTGTGGAAGCTGTCCTTCACCTAGCTTGTTGGGAAAACAAAGTTTCTTATCAGTTGCAAACACCTATCTTATATATATATGGGGAGGTACTAGCTCCAACTCGGTTTTACAGTGAAAACTGCAGGAACTTCAAACCGGCACTAGGAAACAAACTGAGAAACCAGAGTAAAAGTTTCTCCTGCTACCCGTTCCCATTGTGCTAGATGAACGAACGTTTCTCCACATGCTGAGTTCTGAGTGATAAGTGTGTGTGAAAGCAGTCCTTCACCTAGCTTGTTGGGAACACAAAATTTCTTTTCAGGTGCAAATTCCACTCCATATATATATATGGGGAGGTAGCAGCTCCAACACGGTTTTACAGAGAAAACAGCAGGAAATTCAAAACGGCACTAGGAAACAGACTGAGAAACCAGAGTAAAAGTTGCCCCTTCAACCCGTTCTTTTGGTGCTAGATTAACTAAAGTCTATCCACATGCTCAGTGCTGAGAGATAAGTGTGTGTGAAAGCCGTGCTTCACCTAGCGTGTTGGGAATACATAGTTTCTTTTCAGTTGCAATCTCCACCCCATGCATATATAGGGGGAGATAATAGCTAAAACTATGTTTTACAGTGAAAAATGCAGGAACTTCAAACCGGCTCGAAGAAACAGACTGAGATGCCAGCGTAAAAGTTTCTCCTGCAACAAGTTCCCGTGGTGCTAGGTGAACGAACGTTTCTCCACCTGCTCAGTTCTGAGACATAAGTGTGGGTGAAAGCCATCCTTCACCTACCTTGTTGGGAACACAAAGTTTCTTTTTATTTGCAAACTCCACTCCATACATATATATGGGGTGGTACTAGCTCCAACTCGGATTTACAGTGAAATCTGCAGGAACTTCAAACCGGCATTAGGAAACAGACTCACAAACGAGAGTAAAAGTTTACCCTGTAACCCGTACCCTTTGTGCTAGATGAACGAACGTCTCTCCACATGCTCAGTTCTGAGAGATAATTGTGTGTGAAAGCCGTCCTTCACCTAGCTTGTTGGGAACACAAAATTTCTTTTCAGTTGCAAACTCCAGTCCATACATATATATGGTGAGGTTCTTACTCCAACTCAGTTTTCCAGTGAAAACTGCAGAAATTTCAAACCGGCACTAGGTAAGGGACTGAGAACCCAGAGTAAAAGTTTCCCCTGCAACCCGCTCTCTAGATGCTAGTTGAAATAACGTCTCTTCACATGCTCAGTTCTGAGAGATATGTGTGTGAAAGCTGTACTTCAACTATCTTGTTGGGAACACAAAGTTTCTTTTCAATTACAAACTCCACTCCATACATATATATGGGGAGGTAGTAGCTCCAACTCGGTTTTATAGTGAAAAATGCAGGAACTTCAAACCGGCACTAAGAAACAGAGTGAGAAACCAGAGTATAAGTTTCTCCAGCAACCCGTTCCCTAGGTGCAAGGTGAATGAACGTCTCTCCACATGCTCAGTTCTGAGAGTAAGTGTGTGTGAAAGACGTCCTTCACTTAGAATGTTGGAATCACAAAGTTCCTTTACAGTTGCAAACCCCACTCCACACATATATATGGGGAGGTACTATCACCAACTCGGTTTTAAAGTGAAAACTGCAGAAACTTCAAAACGGCACTAGGAAACATACTGAGAAACCAGAGTGTAAGTTTCTCCTGCAACCCTTTCCCTTGGTGCTAAGTGAACGAACGTCTCTCCACATGCTCAGTTCTGAGATATAAGTGTGTGTGAAAGCCGTCCTTCACCTAGCTTCTTGGGAACACAAAGTTTCTTTTCAGTTGCAAACTCCACTCCATACATATATATGGGTAGGTACTAGATCCAACTCGGTTTTAAAGTGAAAACTGCAGGAATTTCAAACCGGCACTAGGAAAAAGATTGAGAAACCAGAGTAAAAGTTTCTCCTGCAACACGTTCCCTTGGTGCTAGATGAACGAACGTCTCTCCACATGCTCAGTTCTGAGAGATAAGTGTGTGTGAAAGCAGTCCTTCATCTAGCTTGTTGGGAACACAATGCTTATTTTCAGTTGCAATCACCACTCCATGCATATATAGGGGGAGGTACTAGATCCAAATCGGTTTTACAGTGAAAACTGCAGGAACTTCAAACCGGCACTAGGAAACATACTGAGAAACCAGAGTAATAGTTTTTCCTGCAACCAGTTCCCTTGTAGCTAGGTGAACCAACGTCTCTCCACATGCTCATTTCTGAGAGATTAGTGTGTGTGAAAGCCGCCTTCACCTATCTTGTTGAGAACAAATAGTTTCTTTTCAGTTGCAAACTTCACTCCATACATATATATGGGGAGGTTCTTATTCCAACTAGGTTTTCCAGTGAAAACTGCAGGAACTTCAAACCGGCACTCGGAAAGAGACTGAGAACACAGATTAAAAATTTCCCCTGCAATCCGTTCCCTTGGTGCTAGTTGAACGAACGTCTCTCCACATGCTCAGTTCTGAGAGATATGTGTGTGAAAGCTGTCCTTCAACTAGCTTGGTGCGATCACAAAGATTCTTTTCAGTTGCAAACTCCACTCCATACATATATGTGGGTAGGTAATAGCTCCAACTCGGTTTTACAGTGAAAACTGCAGGAACTTCAAACCAGCACTAGGAAACAGACTGAGAAACCAGAGTAAAAGTTTCTCCTGCAACCCGTTCCCTTGGTGCTAGATGAAGGAACGTCTCTCCACATGCTCAGTTCTGAGAGATAAGTGTGTTGAAAGACTTCCTTCACCTAACTTGCTGGGAACATAAAGTTTCTATTCAGTTGCAAACTCCACTCCATACATATATATGGGGAGGTTCTTATTCCAACTAGGTTTTCCAGTGAAAACTGCAGGAACTTCAAACCGGCAGTCGGAAAGAGACTGAGAACCCAGAATAAAAATTTCCCCTGCAACCCGTTCCCTTGGTGCTAGTTGAACGAACGTCTCTCCACATGCTCAGTTCTGAGAGATATGTTTGTGAAAGCTGTCCTTCAACTAGCTTGTTGCGATCACAAAGATTCTTTTCAGTTGCAAACTCCACTCCATACATATATGTGGGTAGGTAATAGCTCCAACTCGGTTTTACAGTGAAAACTGCAGGAACTTCAAACCAGCACTAGGAAACAGACGGAGAAACCAGAGTAAAAGTTTCTCCTGCAACCCGTTCCCTTGGTGCTAGATGAAGGAACGTCTCTCCACATGCTCAGTTCTGAGAGATAAGTGTGTTGAAAGACTTCCTTCACCTAACTTGCTGGGAACATAAAGTTTCTTTTCAGTTGCAAACTCCACTCTATATATTTATAGGGGAGGTACAAGCTCCAATTTGGTTTTACAATGAAAACTGCAGGAAATTCAAACCGGAACTAGTAAACAGACTGAGATACAAAAGTAAATGTTAACTCTGCAACCCTTTCCTTTGGTGCTAGGTGAACAAACTTCTCCCAAATGCTCAGTTTTGAGAGATAAGTGTGTGTAAACCGTCCTTCACATAGCTTGTAGGGAACAGAATGTTTATTTTAAGTTGCAAACTCCACTCCATACATATATAGGGGGAGGTACTAGCTCCAACTCGGTTTTAAATTTAGAACTGCAGGAAATTCAAACCGGCACTAGGAAACAGACTGAGAAACCAGAGTAAAAGTTTGACCTGCTACCCGTTCACTTGGAGCTAGGTGAACGAACGACTCTCCACATGCTCAGTTCTGAGAGAGATGTGTGTGTGAAGCCGTACTTCACTTAGCTTGTTGGGAACACAATGTTTATCTTCAGTTGCAAATTCCACTCCATATATATATATGGGGAGATAATAGCTAAAACTCTGTTTTACAGTGAAAAATGCAGGAACTTCAAACCGACTCTAAGAAACAGACTGAGATGCCAGAGTAAAAGTTTCTCCTGCAACAAGTTCCCGTGGTGCTAGGTGAACGAACGTCTCTCCACCTGCTAAGTTCTGAGAGATAAGTGTGTGTGAAAGCCGTGCTTCACCTAGCTTGTTGGAAACACAAAGTTTCTTTTTAGTTGCAAACTCCACTCCATAAATATATATGGGGAAGTACTAGCTCCAACTCGGTTTTACAGTGAAAACTGCAGGAACTTCAAACCGGCACTAGGAAACAGACTCAGAAACCAGAGTAAAAGTTTACCCTTTAACCCGTTCCCTTTGTGCTAGATGAACGAACGTCTCTCCACATGCTCAGTTCTGAGAGATAAGTGTGTGTGAAAGCCGTCCTTCACCTAACTTGTTGGGAACACAAGGATTCTTTTAAGTTGCAAACTCCACTCCACATATATATATGGGGAGGTACTATTACTAACACTATTTTACAGTGAAACCAGCAGGAACTTCAAACCGGCACTAGGAAACAGACTGAGAAACCAGAGTAAAAGTTTCCCTTGCAACACGTTCCCTAGGTGCTAGGTGAATGAACGTCTCTCCACATGCTCAGTTCTGAGAGATAAGTGGGTGTGAAAGCCGTACTTCACATAGATTGTTGGGAACACAAAGTTTCTTTTCAGTTGCAAACTCCACTCCATACATATATATGGGGAGGTAATAGCTCCAACTCGGTTTCACAGTGATAACTGCAGGAAATTCAAACCGGCACTAGGAAAAACACTGAGAAGCCAGAGAAAATTTCTCCTGCAACAAGTTCCCTTGATGCTAGGTTAACGAAAGTCTCTCCACATGCTCAGTTCTTAGAGATAAGTGTGTGTGAAAGCCGTCCTTCACTTAGAATCTTGGGAACACAAAGTTTCTTTTCATTTGCCAACTCCACTCCTTGCATATATATGGGGAGGTACTAGCACCAAATCGGTTTTACAGTGAAAACTGCAGGAACTTCAAACAGGCAGTAGGAAACATACTGAGAAACCAGAGTAAAAGTTTCTCCTGCAACACGTTCCCTTGGTGCTAGATGAACGAACGTCTCTCCACATGCTCAGTTCTGAGAGATAAGTGTGTGTGAAAGCAGTCCTTCATCTAGCTTGTTGGGAACACAATGCTTATTTTCAGTTGCAATCACCACTCCATGCATATATAGGGGGAGGTACTAGATCCAAATCGGTTTTACAGTGAAAACTGCAGGAACTTCAAACCGGCACTAGGAAACATACTGAGAAACCAGAGTAATAGTTTTTCCTGCAACCAGTTCCCTTGTAGCTAGGTGAACCAACGTCTCTCCACATGCTCATTTCTGAGAGATTAGTGTGTGTGAAAGCCGCCTTCACCTATCTTGTTGAGAACAAATAGTTTCTTTTCAGTTGCAAACTTCACTCCATACATATATATGGGGAGGTTCTTATTCCAACTAGGTTTTCCAGTGAAAACTGCAGGAACTTCAAACCGGCACTCGGAAAGAGACTGAGAACACAGATTAAAAATTTCCCCTGCAATCCGTTCCCTTGGTGCTAGTTGAACGAACGTCTCTCCACATGCTCAGTTCTGAGAGATATGTGTGTGAAAGCTGTCCTTCAACTAGCTTGGTGCGATCACAAAGATTCTTTTCAGTTGCAAACTCCACTCCATACATATATGTGGGTAGGTAATAGCTCCAACTCGGTTTTACAGTGAAAACTGCAGGAACTTCAAACCAGCACTAGGAAACAGACTGAGAAACCAGAGTAAAAGTTTCTCCTGCAACCCGTTCCCTTGGTGCTAGATGAAGGAACGTCTCTCCACATGCTCAGTTCTGAGAGATAAGTGTGTTGAAAGACTTCCTTCACCTAACTTGCTGGGAACATAAAGTTTCTATTCAGTTGCAAACTCCACTCCATACATATATATGGGGAGGTTCTTATTCCAACTAGGTTTTCCAGTGAAAACTGCAGGAACTTCAAACCGGCAGTCGGAAAGAGACTGAGAACCCAGAATAAAAATTTCCCCTGCAACCCGTTCCCTTGGTGCTAGTTGAACGAACGTCTCTCCACATGCTCAGTTCTGAGAGATATGTTTGTGAAAGCTGTCCTTCAACTAGCTTGTTGCGATCACAAAGATTCTTTTCAGTTGCAAACTCCACTCCATACATATATGTGGGTAGGTAATAGCTCCAACTCGGTTTTACAGTGAAAACTGCAGGAACTTCAAACCAGCACTAGGAAACAGACGGAGAAACCAGAGTAAAAGTTTCTCCTGCAACCCGTTCCCTTGGTGCTAGATGAAGGAACGTCTCTCCACATGCTCAGTTCTGAGAGATAAGTGTGTTGAAAGACTTCCTTCACCTAACTTGCTGGGAACATAAAGTTTCTTTTCAGTTGCAAACTCCACTCTATATATTTATAGGGGAGGTACAAGCTCCAATTTGGTTTTACAATGAAAACTGCAGGAAATTCAAACCGGAACTAGTAAACAGACTGAGATACAAAAGTAAATGTTACCTCTGCAACCCTTTCCTTTGGTGCTAGGTGAACAAACTTCTCCCAAATGCTCAGTTTTGAGAGATAAGTGTGTGTAAACCGTCCTTCACATAGCTTGTAGGGAACAGAATGTTTATTTTAAGTTGCAAACTCCACTCCATACATATATAGGGGGAGGTACTAGCTCCAACTCGGTTTTAAATTTAGAACTGCAGGAAATTCAAACCGGCACTAGGAAACAGACTGAGAAACCAGAGTAAAAGTTTGACCTGCTACCCGTTCACTTGGAGCTGGGTGAACGAACGACTCTCCACATGCTCAGTTCTGAGAGAGATGTGTGTGTGAAGCCGTACTTCACTTAGCTTGTTGGGAACACAATGTTTATCTTCAGTTGCAAATTCCACTCCATATATATATATGGGGAGATAATAGCTAAAACTCTGTTTTACAGTGAAAAATGCAGGAACTTCAAACCGACTCTAAGAAACAGACTGAGATGCCAGAGTAAAAGTTTCTCCTGCAACAAGTTCCCGTGGTGCTAGGTGAACGAACGTCTCTCCACCTGCTAAGTTCTGAGAGATAAGTGTGTGTGAAAGCCGTGCTTCACCTAGCTTGTTGGAAACACAAAGTTTCTTTTTAGTTGCAAACTCCACTCCATAAATATATATGGGGAAGTACTAGCTCCAACTCGGTTTTACAGTGAAAACTGCAGGAACTTCAAACCGGCACTAGGAAACAGACTCAGAAACCAGAGTAAAAGTTTACCCTTTAACCCGTTCCCTTTGTGCTAGATGAACGAACGTCTCTCCACATGCTCAGTTCTGAGAGATAAGTGTGTGTGAAAGCCGTCCTTCACCTAACTTGTTGGGAACACAAGGATTCTTTTAAGTTGCAAACTCCACTCCACATATATATATGGGGAGGTACTATTACTAACACTATTTTACAGTGAAACCAGCAGGAACTTCAAACCGGCACTAGGAAACAGACTGAGAAACCAGAGTAAAAGTTTCCCTTGCAACACGTTCCCTAGGTGCTAGGTGAATGAACGTCTCTCCACATGCTCAGTTCTGAGAGATAAGTGGGTGTGAAAGCCGTACTTCACATAGATTGTTGGGAACACAAAGTTTCTTTTCAGTTGCAAACTCCACTCCATACATATATATGGGGAGGTAATAGCTCCAACTCGGTTTCACAGTGATAACTGCAGGAAATTCAAACCGGCACTAGGAAAAACACTGAGAAGCCAGAGAAAATTTCTCCTGCAACAAGTTCCCTTGATGCTAGGTTAACGAAAGTCTCTCCACATGCTCAGTTCTTAGAGATAAGTGTGTGTGAAAGCCGTCCTTCACTTAGAATCTTGGGAACACAAAGTTTCTTTTCATTTGCCAACTCCACTCCTTGCATATATATGGGGAGGTACTAGCACCAAATCGGTTTTACAGTGAAAACTGCAGGAACTTCAAACAGGCAGTAGGAAACAGACTGAGAACCCAGAGTAAAAGTTTCCCCTGCTACCCGTTCCCTTGCGGCTAGGTGAACGAACGTCTCTCCACATGCTCAGTTCTGAGAGATAATTGTGTGTAAAAGCCGTCCTTCACCTAGCTTGTTGGGAAAACAAAGTTTCATTTCAGTTGCAAACTGCACTCCATACATATATATGGGGAAGTACTAGCTCCAACTCGGTTTTACAGTGAAAAATGCAGGAAATTCAAACCGGCACTAGGAAACAGACTGAGAAACCAGAGTATAATTTCTCCTGCAACCCGTTCCCTTGGTGCTAGATGAACGAACGTCTCTCCACCTGCTCAGTTCTGAGAGATAAGTGTGGGTGAAAGCCATCCTTCACCTACCTTGTTGGGAACACAAAGTTTCTTTTTATTTGCAAACTCCACTCCATACATATATATGGGGTGGTACTAGCTCCAACTCGGATTTACAGTGAAAACTGCAGGAACTTCAAACCGGCATTAGGAAACAGACTCACAAACCAGAGTAAAAGTTTACCCTGTAACCCGTACCCTTTGTGCTAGATGAACGAAAGTCTCTCCACATGCTCAGTTCTGAGAGATAATTGTGTGTGAAAGCCGTCCTTCACCTAGCTTGTTGGGAACACAAAATTTCTTTTCAGTTGCAAACTCCAGTCCATACATATATATGATGAGGTTCTTACTCCAACTCAGTTTTCCAGTGAAAACTGCAGAAATTTCAAACCGGCACTAGGAAAGTGACTGAGAACCCAGAGTAAAAGTTTCCCCTGCAACCCGTTCTCTTGATGCTAGTTGAACGAACGTCTCTTCACATGCTCAGTTCTGAGAGATATGTGTGTGAAAGCTGTCCTTCAACTTTCTTGTTGGGAACACAAAGTTTCTTTTCACTTACAAACTCCACTCCATACATATATATGCTGAGGTAGTAGCTCCAACTCGGTTTTATTGTGAAAACTGCAGGAACTTCAAACCGGCACTAAGAAACAGACTGAGAAACCAGAGTAAAAGTTTCTCCTGCAACCCGTTCCCTAGGTGCAAGGTGAATGAACGTCTCTCCACATGCTCAGTTCTGAGAGTAAGTGTGTGTGAAAGACGTCCTTCACTTAGAATTTTGGGATCACAAAGTTCCTTTACAGTTGCAAACCCCACTCCACACATATATATGGGGAGGTACTATCACCAACTCGGTTTTAAAGTGAAAACTGCAGAAACTTCAAAACGGCACTAGGAAACATACTGAGAAACCAGAGTATAAGTTTCTCCTGCAACCCTTTCCCTTGGTGCTAAGTGAACGAACGTCTCTCCACATGCTCAGTTCTGAGATATAAGTGTGTGTGAAAGCCGTCCTTCACCTAGCTTCTTGGGAACACAAAGTTTCTTTTCAGTTGCAAACTCCACTCCATACATATATATGGGTAGGTACTAGATCCAACTCGGTTTTAAAGTGAAAACTGCAGGAATTTCAAACCGGCACTAGGAAAAAGATTGAGAAACCAGAGTAAAAGTTTCTCCTGCAACACGTTCCCTTGGTGCTAGATGAACGAACGTCTCTCCACATGCTCAGTTCTGAGAGATAAGTGTGTGTGAAAGCAGTCCTTCAACTAGCTTGTTGGGAACACAATGCTTATTTTCAGTTGCAAACTCCACTCCATGCATATATAGGGGGAGGTACTACATCCAAATCGGTTTTACAGTGAAAACTGCAGGAACTTCAAACCGGCACTAGGAAACATACTGAGAAACCAGAGTAATAGTTTTTCCTGCAACCAGTTCCCTTGTAGCTAGGTGAACCAACGTCTCTCCACATGCTCATTTCTGAGAGATTAGTGTGTGTGAAAGCCGCCTTCACCTATCTTGTTGAGAACAAATAGTTTCTTTTCAGTTGCAAACTTCACTCCATACATATATATGGGGAGGTTCTTATTCCAACTAGGTTTTCCAGTGAAAACTGCAGGAACTTCAAACCGGCAGTCGGAAAGAGACTGAGAACCCAGATTAAAAATTTCCCCTGCAACCCGTTCCCTTGGTGCTAGTTGAACGAACGTCTCTCCACATGCTCAGTTCTGAGAGATATGTGTGTGAAAGCTGTCCTTCAACTAGCTTGTTGCGATCACAAAGATTCTTTTCAGTTGCAAACTCCACTCCATACATATATGTGGGTAGGTAATAGCTCCAACTCGGTTTTACAGTGAAAACTGCAGGAACTTCAAACCAGCACTAGGAAACAGACTGAGAAACCAGAGTAAAAGTTTCTCCTGCAACCCGTTCCCTTGGTGCTAGATGAAGGAACGTCTCTCCACATGCTCAGTTCTGAGAGATAAGTGTGTTGAAAGACTTCCTTCACCTAACTTGCTGGGAACATAAAGTTTCTATTCAGTTGCAAACTCCACTCCATACATATATATGGGGAGGTTCTTATTCCAACTAGGTTTTCCAGTGAAAACTGCAGGAACTTCAAACCGGCAGTCGGAAAGAGACTGAGAACCCAGATTAAAAATTTCCCCTGCAACCCGTTCCCTTGGTGCTAGTTGAACGAACGTCTCTCCACATGCTCAGTTCTGAGAGATATGTTTGTGAAAGCTGTCCTTCAACTAGCTTGTTGCGATCACAAAGATTCTTTTCAGTTGCAAACTCCACTCCATACATATATGTGGGTAGGTAATAGCTCCAACTCGGTTTTACAGTGAAAACTGCAGGAACTTCAAACCAGCACTAGGAAACAGACGGAGAAACCAGAGTAAAAGTTTCTCCTGCAACCCGTTCCCTTGGTGCTAGATGAAGGAACGTCTCTCCACATGCTCAGTTCTGAGAGATAAGTGTGTTGAAAGGCTTCCTTCACCTAACTTGCTGGGAACATAAAGTTTCTTTTCAGTTGCAAACTCCACTCTATATATTTATAGGGGAGGTACAAGCTCCAATTTGGTTTTACAATGAAAACTGCAGGAAATTCAAACCGGAACTAGTAAACAGACTGAGATACAAAAGTAAATGTTACCTCTGCAACCCTTTCCTTTGGTGCTAGGAGAACAAACGTCTCCCAAATGCTCAGTTTTGAGAGATAAGTGTGTGTAAACCGTCCTTCACATAGCTTGTAGGGAACAGAATGTTTATTTTAAGTTGCAAACTCCACTCCATACATATATAGGGGGAGGTACTAGCTCCAACTCGGTTTTAAATTTAGAACTGCAGGAAATTCAAACCGGCACTAGGAAACAGACTGAGAAACCAGAGTAAACGTTTGACCTGCTACCCGTTCACTTGGAGCTAGGTGAACGAACGACTCTCCACATGCTCAGTTCTGAGAGAGATGTGTGTGTGAAGCCGTACTTCACTTAGCTTGTTGGGAACACAATGTTTATCTTCAGTTGCAAATTCCACTCCATATATATATATGGGGAGATAATAGCTAAAACTCTCTTTTACAGTGAAAAATGCAGGAAATTCAAACCGACTCTAAGAAACAGACTGAGATGCCAGAGTAAAAGTTTCTCCTGCAACAAGTTCCCGTGGTGCTAGGTGAACGAACGTCTCTCCACCTGCTCAGTTCTGAGAGATAAGTGTGTGTGAAAGCCGTTCTTCACCTAGCTTGTTGGAAACACAAAGTTTCTTTTTAGTTGCAAACTCCACTCCATATATATATATGGGGAAGTACTAGCTCCAACTCGGTTTTACAGTGAAAACTGCAGGAACTTCAAACCGGCACTAGGAAACAGACTCAGAAACCAGAGTAAAAGTTTACCCTTTAACCCGTTCCCTTTGTGCTAGATGAACGAACGTCTCTCCACATGCTCAGTTCTGAGAGATAAGTGTGTGTGAAAGCCGTCCTTCACCTAGCTTGTTGGGAACACAAGGATTCTTTTAAGTTGCAAACTCCACTCCACATATATATATGGGGAGGTACTATTACTAACACTATTTTACAGTGAAACCAGCAGGAACTTCAAACCGGCACTAGGAAACAGACTGAGAAACCAGAGTAAAAGTTTCCCTTGCAACACGTTCCCTAGGTGCTAGGTGAATGAACGTCTCTCCACATGCTCAGTTCTGAGAGATAAGTGTGTGTGAAAGCCGTACTTCACATAGATTGTTGGGAACACAAAGTTTCTTTTCAGTTGCAAACTCCACTCCATACATATATATGGGGAGGTAATAGCTCCAACTCGGTTTCACAGTGATAACTGCAGGAAATTCAAACCGGCACTAGGAAAAACACTGAGAAGCCAGAGAAAATTTCTCCTGCAACAAGTTCCCTTGATGCTAGGTTAACGAAAGTCTCTCCACATGCTCAGTTCTTAGAGATAAGTGTGTGTGAAAGCCGTCCTTCACTTAGAATCTTGGGAACACAAAGTTTCTTTTCATTTGCCAACTCCACTCCTTGCATATATATGGGGAGGTACTAGCACCAAATCGGTTTTACAGTGAAAACTGCAGGAACTTCAAACAGGCAGTAGGAAACAGACTGAGAAACCAGAGTAAAAGTTTCCCCTGCTACCCGTTCCCTTGGGGCTAGGTGAACGAACGTCTCTCCACATGCTCAGTTCTGAGAGATAATTGTGTGTAAAAGCCGTCCTTCACCTAGCTTGTTGGGAAAACAAAGTTTCTTTTCAGTTGCAAACTCCACTCCATACATATATATGGGGAAGTACTAGCTCCAACTCGGTTTTACAGTGAAAAATGCAGGAAATTCAAACCGGCACTAGGAAACAGACTGAGAAACCAGAGTATAATTTCTCCTGCAACCCGTTCCCTTGGTGCTAGATGAACGAACGTCTCTCCACCTGCTCAGTTCTGAGAGATAATTGTGGGTGAATGCCATTCTTCACCTACCTTGTTGGGAACACAAAGTTTCTTTTTATTTGCAAACTCCACTCCATACATATATATGGGGTGGTACTAGCTCCAACTCGGATTTACAGTGAAAACTGCAGGAACTTCAAACCGGCATTAGGAAACAGACTCACAAACCAGAGTAAAAGTTTACCCTGTAACCCGTACCCTTTGTGCTAGATGAACGAACGTCTCTCCACATGCTCAGTTCTGAGAGATAATTGTGTGTGAAAGCCGTCCTTCACCTAGCTTGTTGGGAACACAAAATTTCTTTTCAGTTGCAAACTCCAGTCCATACATATATATGGTGAGGTTCTTACTCCAACTCAGTTTTCCAGTGAAAACTGCAGAAATTTCAAACCGGCACTAGGAAAGTGACTGAGAACCCAGAGTAAAAGTTTCCCCTGCAACCCGTTCTCTTGATGCTAGTTGAACGAACGTCTCTTCACATGCTCAGTTCTGAGAGATATGTGTGTGAAAGCTGTCCTTCAACTATCTTGTTGCGATCACAAAGATTCTTTTCAGTTGCAAACTCCACTCAATACATATATGTGGGTAGGTAATAGCTCCAACTCGGTTTTACAGTGAAAACTGCAGGAACTTCAAACCAGCACTAGGAAACAGACTGAGAAACCAGAGTAAAAGTTTCTCCTGCAACCCGTTCCCTTGGTGCTAGATGAAGGAACGTCTCTCCACATGCTCAGTTCTGAGAGATAAGTGTGTTGAAAGACTTCCTTCACCTAACTTGCTGGGAACATAAAGTTTCTATTCAGTTGCAAACTCCACTCCATACATATATATGGGGAGGTTCTTATTCCAACTAGGTTTTCCAGTGAAAACTGCAGGAACTTCAAACCGGCACTCGGAAAGAGACTGAGAACCCAGATTAAAAATTTCCCCTGCAACCCGTTCCCTTGGTGCTAGTTGAACGAACGTCTCTCCACATGCTCAGTTCTGAGAGATATGTTTGTGAAAGCTGTCCTTCAACTAGCTTGTTGCGATCACAAAGATTCTTTTCAGTTGCAAACTCCACTCCATACATATATGTGGGTAGGTAATAGCTCCAACTCGGTTTTACAGTGAAAACTGCAGGAACTTCAAACCAGCACTAGGAAACAGACGGAGAAACCAGAGTAAAAGTTTCTCCTGCAACCCGTTCCCTTGGTGCTAGATGAAGGAACGTCTCTCCACATGCTCAGTTCTGAGAGATAAGTGTGTTGAAAGGCTTCCTTCACCTAACTTGCTGGGAACATAAAGTTTCTTTTCAGTTGCAAACTCCACTCTATATATTTATAGGGGAGGTACAAGCTCCAATTTGGTTTTACAATGAAAACTGCAGGAAATTCAAACCGGAACTAGTAAACAGACTGAGATACAAAAGTAAATGTTACCTCTGCAACCCTTTCCTTTGGTGCTAGGTGAACAAACGTCTCCCAAATGCTCAGTTTTGAGAGATAAGTGTGTGTAAACCGTCCTTCACATAGCTTGTAGGGAACAGAATGTTTATTTTAAGTTGCAAACTCCACTCCATATATATATAGGGGGAGGTACTAGCTCCAACTCGGTTTTAAATTTAGAACTGCAGGAAATTCAAACCGGCACTAGGAAACAGACTGAGAAACCAGAGTAAAAGTTTGACCTGCTACCCGTTCACTTGGAGCTAGGTGAACGAACGACTCTCCACATGCTCAGTTCTGAGAGAGATGTGTGTGTGAAGCCGTACTTCACTTAGCTTGTTGGGAACACAATGTTTATCTTCAGTTGCAAATTCCACTCCATATATATATATGGGGAGATAATAGCTAAAACTCTGTTTTACAGTGAAAAATGCAGGAAATTCAAACCGACACTAAGAAACAGACTGAGATGCCAGAGTGAAAGTTTCTCCTGCAACAAGTTCCCGTGGTGCTAGGTGAACGAACGTCTCTCCACTTGCTCAGTTCTGAGAGATAAGTGTGTGTGAAAGCCGTTCTTCACCTAGCTTGTTGGAAACACAAAGTTTCTTTTTAGTTGCAAACTCCACTCCATAAATATATATGGGGAATTACTAGCTCCAACTCGGTTTTACAGTGAAAACTGCAGGAAATTCAAACCGGCACTAGGAAACAGACTCAGAAACCAGAGTAAAAGTTTACCCTTTAACCCGTTCCCTTTGTGCTAGATGAACGAACGTCTCTCCACATGCTCAGTTCTGAGAGATAAGTGTGTGTGAAAGCCGTCCTTCACCTAGCTTGTTGGGAACACAAGGATTCTTTTAAGTTGCAAACACCACTCCACATATATATATGGGGAGGTACTATTACTAACACTATTTTACAGTGAAACCAGCAGGAAATTCAAACCGGCACTAGGAAACAGACTGAGAAACCAGAGTAAAAGTTTCCCTTGCAACACGTTCCCTAGGTGCTAGGTGAATGAACGTCTCTCCACATGCTCAGTTCTGAGAGATAAGTGTGTGTGAAAGCCGTACTTCACATAGATTGTTGGGAACACAAAGTTTCTTTTCAGTTGCAAACTCCACTCCATACATATATATGGGGAGGTAATAGCTCCAACTCGGTTTCACAGTGATAACTGCAGGAAATTCAAACCGGCACTAGGAAAAACACTGAGAAGCCAGAGAAAATTTCTCCTGCAACAAGTTCCCTTGATGCTAGGTTAACGAAAGTCTCTCCACATGCTCAGTTCTTAGAGATAAGTGTGTGTGAAAGCCGTCCTTCACTTAGAATCTTGGGAACACAAAGTTTCTTTTCATTTGCCAACTCCACTCCTTGCATATATATGGGGAGGTAATAGCACCAAATCGGTTTTACAGTGAAAACTGCAGGAACTTCAAACAGGCAGTAGGAAACAGACTGAGAAACCAGAGTAAAAGTTTC
Source organism: Camelus bactrianus (assembly GCF_048773025.1). NCBI lineage: Eukaryota > Metazoa > Chordata > Mammalia > Artiodactyla > Camelidae > Camelus > Camelus bactrianus. Next base: position 93,037,805 of record NC_133546.1, read on the forward strand.
CCCTGCTACCCGTTCCTTTGGGGCTAGGTGAACCAACGTCTCTCCACATGCTCAGTTCTGAGAGATAATTGTGTGTAAAAGCCGTCCTGCACCTAGCTTGTTGGGAAAACAAAGTTTCTTTTCAGTTGCAAACTCCAATCCATACATATATATGGGGAAGTACTAGCTCCAACTCGGTTTTACAATGAAAAATGCAGGAAATTCAAACCGGCACTAGGAAACAGACTGAGAAACCAGAGTATAATTTCTCCTGCAACCCGTTCCCTTGGTGCTAGATGAACGAACGTCTCTCCACCTGCTCAGTTCTGAGAGATAAGTGTGGGTGAAAGCCATCCTTCACCTACCTTGTTGGGAACACAAAGTTTCTTTTTATTTGCAAACTCCACTCCATACATATATATGGGGTGGTACTAGCTCCAACTCGGATTTACAGTGAAAACTGCAGGAACTTCAAACCGGCATTAGGAAACAGACTCACAAACCAGAGTAAAAGTTTACCCTGTAACCCGTACCCTTTGTGCTAGATGAACGAACGTCTCTCCACATGCTCAGTTCTGAGAAATAATTGTGTGTGAAAGCCGTCCTTCACCTAGCTTGTTGGGAACACAAAATTTCTTTTCAGTTGCAAACTCCAGTCCATACATATATATGGTGAGGTTCTTACTCCAACTCAGTTTTCCAGTGAAAACTGCAGAAATTTCAAACCGGCACTAGGAAAGTGACTGAGAACCCAGAGTAAAAGTTTCCCCTGCAACCCGTTCTCTTGATGCTAGTTGAACGAACGTCTCTTCACATGCTCAGTTCTGAGAGATATGTGTGTGAAAGCTGTCCTTCAACTCTCTTGTTGGGAACACAAAGTTTCTTTTCACTTACAAACTCCACTCCATACATATATATGCTGAGGTAGTAGCACCAACTCGGTTTTATAGTGAAAACTGCAGGAACTTCAAACCGGCACTAAGAAACAGACTGAGAAACCAGAGTAATAGTTTCTCCTGCAACCCGTTCCCTAGGTGCAAGGTGAATGAACGTCTCTCCACATGCTCAGTTCTGAGAGTAAGTGTGTGTGAAAGACGTCCTTCACTTAGAATGTTGGGATCACAAAGTTCCTTTACAGTTGCAAACCCCACTCCACACATATATATGGGGAGGTACTATCACCAACTCGGTTTTAAAGTGAAAACTGCAGAAACTTCAAAACGGCACTAGGAAACATACTGAGAAACCAGAGTATAAGTTTCTCCTGCAACCCTTTCCCTTGGTGCTAAGTGAACGAACGTCTCTCCACATGCTCAGTTCTGAGATATAAGTGTGTGTGAAAGCCGTCCTTCACCTAGCTTCTTGGGAACACAAAGTTTCTTTTCAGTTGCAAACTCCACTCCATACATATATATGGGTAGGTACTAGATCCAACTCGGTTTTAAAGTGAAAACTGCAGTAACTTCAAACCGGCACTAGGAAAAAGATTGAGAAACCAGAGTAAAAGTTTCTCCTGCAACACGTTCCCTTGGTGCTAGATGAACGAACGTCTCTCCACATGCTCAGTTCTGAGAGATAAGTGTGTGTGAAAGCAGTCCTTCAACTAGCTTGTTGGGAACACAATGCTTATTTTCAGTTGCAAACTCCACTCCATGCATATATAGGTGGAGGTACTAGATCCAAATCGGTTTTACAGTGAAAACTGCAGGAACTTCAAACTGGCACTAGGAAACATACTGAGAAACCAGAGTAATAGTTTTTCCTGCAACCAGTTCCCTTGTAGCTAGGTGAACCAACGTCTCTCCACATGCTCATTTCTGAGAGATTAGTGTGTGTGAAAGCCGCCTTCACCTATCTTGTTGAGAACAAATAGTTTCTTTTCAGTTGCAAACTTCACTCCATACATATATATGGGGAGGTTCTTATTCCAACTAGGTTTTCCAGTGAAAACTGCAGGAACTTCAAACCGGCACTCGGAAAGAGACTGAGAACCCAGATTAAAAATTTCCCCTGCAACCTGTTCCCTTGGTGCTAGTTGAACGAACGTCTCTCCACATGCTCAGTTCTGAGAGATATGTGTGTGAAAGCTGTCCTTCAACTAGCTTGTTGCGATCACAAAGATTCTTTTCAGTTGCAAACTCCACTCCATACATATATGTGGGTAGGTAATAGCTCCAACTCGGTTTTACAGTGAAAACTGCAGGAACTTCAAACCAGCACTAGGAAACAGACTGAGAAACCAGAGTAAAAGTTTCTCCTGCAACCCGTTCCCTTGGTGCTAGATGAAGGAACGTCTCTCCACATGCTCAGTTCTGAGAGATAAGTGTGTTGAAAGACTTCCTTCACCTAACTTGCTGGGAACATAAAGTTTCTATTCAGTTGCAAACTCCACTCCATACATATATATGGGGAGGTTCTTATTCCAACTAGGTTTTCCAGTAAAAACTGCAGGAACTTCAAACCGGCACTCGGAAAGAGACTGAGAACCCAGATTAAAAATTTCCCCTGCAACCCGTTCCCTTGGTGCTAGTTGAACGAACGTCTCTCCACATGCTCAGTTCTGAGAGATATGTTTGTGAAAGCTGTCCTTCAACTAGCTTGTTGCGATCACAAAGATTCTTTTCAGTTGCAAACTCCACTCCATACATATATGTGGGTAGGTAATAGCTCCAACTCGGTTTTACAGTGAAAACTGCAGGAACTTCAAACCAGCACTAGGAAACAGACGGAGAAACCAGAGTAAAAGTTTCTCCTGCAACCCGTTCCCTTGGTGCTAGATGAAGGAACGTCTCTCCACATGCTCAGTTCTGAGAGATAAGTGTGTTGAAAGACTTCCTTCACCTAACTTGCTGGGAACATAAAGTTTCTTTTCAGTTGCAAACTCCACTCTATATATTTATAGGGGAGGTACAAGCTCCAATTTGGTTTTACAATGAAAACTGCAGGAAATTCAAACCGGAACTAGTAAACAGACTGAGATACAAAAGTAAATGTTACCTCTGCAACCATTTCCTTTGGTGCTAGGTGAACAAACGTCTCCCAAATGCTCAGTTTTGAGAGATAAGTGTGTGTAAACCGTCCTTCACATAGCTTGTAGGGAACAGAATGTTTATTTTAAGTTGCAAACTCCACTCCATACATATATAGGGGGAGGTACTAGCTCCAACTCGGTTTTAAATTTAGAACTGCAGGAAATTCAAACCGGCACTAGGAAACAGACTGAGAAACCAGAGTAAAAGTTTGACCTGCTACCCGTTCACTTGGAGCTAGGTGAACGAACGACTCTCCACATGCTCAGTTCTGAGAGAGATGTGTGTGTGAAGCCGTACTTCACTTAGCTTGTTGGGAACACAATGTTTATCTTCAGTTGCAAATTCCACTCCATATATATATATGGGGAGATAATAGCTAAAACTCTGTTTTACAGTGAAAAATGCAGGAACTTCAAACCGACTCTAAGAAACAGACTGAGATGCCAGAGTAAAAGTTTCTCCTGCAACAAGTTCCCGTGGTGCTAGGTGAACGAACGTCTCTCCACCTGCTAAGTTCTGAGAGATAAGTGTGTGTGAAAGCCGTGCTTCACCTAGCTTGTTGGAAACACAAAGTTTCTTTTTAGTTGCAAACTCCACTCCATAAATATATATGGGGAAGTACTAGCTCCAACTCGGTTTTACAGTGAAAACTGCAGGAACTTCAAACCGGCACTAGGAAACAGACTCAGAAACCAGAGTAAAAGTTTACCCTTTAACCCGTTCCCTTTGTGCTAGATGAACGAACGTCTCTCCACATGCTCAGTTCTGAGAGATAAGTGTGTGTGAAAGCCGTCCTTCACCTAGCTTGTTGGGAACACAAGGATTCTTTTAAGTTGCAAACTCCACTCCACATATATATATGGGGAGGTAATATTACTAACACTATTTTACAGTGAAACCAGCAGGAACTTCAAACCGGCACTAGGAAACAGACTGAGAAACCAGAGTAAAAGTTTCCCTTGCAACACGTTCCCTAGGTGCTAGGTGAATGAACGTCTCTCCACATGCTCAGTTCTGAGAGATAAGTGTGTGTGAAAGCCGTACTTCACATAGATTGTTGGGAACACATAGTTTCTTTTCAGTTGCAAACTCCACTCCATACATATATATGGGGAGGTAATAGCTCCAACTCGGTTTCACAGGGATAACTGCAGGAAATTCAAACCGGCACTAGGAAAAACACTGAGAAGCCAGAGAAAATTTCTCCTGCAACAAATTCCCTTGATGCTAGGTTAACGAAAGTCTCTCCACATGCTCAGTTCTTAGAGATAAGTGTGTGTGAAAGCCGTCCTTCACTTAGAATCTTGGGAACAAAAAGTTTCTTTTCATTTGCCAACTCCACTCCTTGCATATATATGGGGAGGTACTAGCACCAAATCGGTTTTACAGTGAAAACTGCAGGAACTTCAAACAGGCAGTAGGAAACAGACTGAGAAATCAGAGTAAAAGTTTCCCCTGCTACCCGTTCCCTTGGGGCTAGGTGAAAGAACGTCTCTCCACATGCTCAGTTCTGAGAGATAATTGTGTGTAAAAGCCGTACTTCACCTAGCTTGTTGGGAAAACAAAGTTTCTTTTCAGTTGCAAACTCCACTCCATACATATATATGGGGAAGTACTAGCTCCAACTCGGTTTTACAGTGAAAAATGCAGGAAATTCAAACGGGCACTAGGAAACAGACTGAGAAACCAGAGTATAATTTCTGCTGCCACCCGTTCCCTTGGTGCTAGATGAACGAACGTCTCTCCACCTGCTCAGATCTGAGAGATAAGTGTGGGTGAAAGCCATCCTTCAACTACCTTGTTGGGAACACAAAGTTTCTTTTTATTTGCAAACTCCACTCCATACATATATATTGGGTGGTACTAGCTCCAACTCGGATTTACAGTGAAAACTGCAGGAACTTCAAATCGGCATTAGGAAACAGACTCACAAACCAGAGTAAAAGTTTACCCTGTAACCCGTACCCTTTGTGCTAGATGAACGAACGTCTCTCCACATGCTCAGTTCTGAGAGATAATTGTGTGTGAAAGCCGTCCTTCACCTAGCTTGTTGGGAACACAAAATTTCTTTTCAGTTGCAAACTCCAGTCCATACATATATATGGTGAGGTTCTTACTCCAACTCAGTTTTCCAGTGAAAACTGCAGGATCTTTAAACCGGCACTAGGAAACAGACTGAGAAACCAGAGAAAAGTTTCCCTGCAACCCGTTCCCATTGTGATAGTTGAACGAACGTCTCAACACATGCTCATTTCTGAGAGATAAGTATGTGTGAAATCCTTCCTACACCTAGCTTGTTGGGAACACAAAGATTCTTTACAGTTGCAAACAACTCTCCTTACATATATATTTGGAGGAACTAGCACCAAATCGGTTTTACAAAGAAAACTGAAGGATCTTCAATCCGGCACTAGGAAACAGACTGAGAAACCAGAGTAAAAGTTTTTCCTGCAACCCGTTCCCTTTGTGCTAGATGAACGAACGTCTCTCCACATGCTGAGTTCTGAAAGATAAGTGTGTGTGGAAGTCGTCCTTCACCTAGCTTGTTGGGAAAACAAAGTTTCTTTTCAGTTGCAAACACCTCTCCTTACATATATATGGGGAGGTACTAGCTCCAAATCTCTTTTACAATGAAAACTGCAGGAACTTTAAACCGGCACTTCGAAACAGACTGAGAAAACAGAGTAAAATTTTCTCCTGTAACCCGTTCCCTTTGTGTTCGATGAACGAACGTCTCTCCACATGCTCAGTTCTGAGAGATAAGTGTGTGTGGAAGCCGTCCTTCACCAAGCTTGTTGGGAACACAAAGTTTCTTTTCAGTTGCAAACACCTCTCTTTATATATATAGGGGGAGGTACTAGTTCCAACTCGGTTTTACAGTGAAAACTGCAGGAACTTCACACCGGCACTAGGAAACAGACTGAGAAACCAGAGCAAAAGTTTCTCCTGCAACCCGTTCCCTTTGTGCTAGATGAACGAACGTCTCTCCACATGCTGATTTCTGAAAGATAAGTGTGTGTGGAAGTCGTCCTTCACCTAGCTTGTTGGGAAAACAAAGTTTTTTTCAGTTGCAAACACCTCTCCTTATATATATATGGGGAGGTACTAGCTCCAACTCGGTTTTACAGTGAAAATTGCAGGAACTTCAAACAGGCAGTAGGAAACAGTCTGAGAAACCAGAGTAAAAGTTTCCCCTGCAACCCGTTCCCTTAGGGCTAGGTGAACGAAAGTCTCTCCACATGCTCAGTTCTGAGAGATAATTGTGTGTAAAAGCCGTCCTTCACCTAGCTTGTTGGGAACACAAAGTTCCTTTTCAGTTGCAAACTCCACTCCATACATATATATGGGGAAGTACTAGCTCCAACTCGGTTTTACAGTGGAAAATGCAGGAAATTCAAACCGGCACTAGGAAACAGACTGAGAAACCAGAGTATAATTTCTCCTGCAACCCGTTCCCTTGGTGCTAGATGAACGAACGTCTCTCCACATGCTCAGTTCTGAGAGATATTTGTGTGTGAAAGCCGTCCTTCAACTAGCTTGTTGGGAACACAATGCTTATTTTCAGTTGCAAAGTCCACTCCATGCATATATAGTTGGAGGTACAAGATCCAACTCGGTTTTACAGTGAAAACTGCAGGAATTTAAGCCAGAACTAGGAAACAGACTGAGAAACCAGAGTAAAAGTTTCTCCTGCACTCCGTTCCCTTGGTGCTAGGTGAAAGAACGTCTCTCCAGATGCTCAGTTCTGAGAGATAAGTGTGTGTGAAAGCCGTCCTTCACCTAGAATGTTGGGAAAACAAAGTTACTTTTCTGTTGCAAACTCCACTCCACACATATATATGGGGAGGTACTATCACCAACTCGGTTTTACAGTGAAATTTGCAGGAACTTCAAACCGGCACTAGGAAACAGACTGAGAAACAGAGTAAAAGTTTCTCCTGGAACCCTTTCACTTGGTGCTAGGTGAACGAACGTCTCTCCACATGCTCAGTTCTGAGAGATAAGTGTGTGTGAAAGCCGTCCTTCACCTTGCTTGTTGGGAACACAAAGTTTCTTTTCATTTTCAAACTCCACTCCATACACATATATGGGTATGTACATGCTCCAACTCGGTTTTACAGTGTAAACTGCAGGAAATTCAAACCGGCACTAGGAAATAGAATGAGAAACCAGTGTAAAAGTTTCTCCTGCATCCAGTTCCCTTGGTGCTAGATGAAGGAACGTCTCTCTACATGCTCAGTTCTGAGAGATAAGTGTGTTGATTGCCGTCCTTCACCTAGCTTCTTGGGAACATAAAGTTTCTTTTAAGTTGCAAACCCTACTCCATACATATATAGGGGAGGTACTAGCTCCAACTCGGCTTTACAGTGAAAACTGCAGGATATTCATACCGACACTAGGAAACAGACTGAGATACAAGAGTAAATGTTTCCCCTGCAAACCTTTCCCTTGGTGCTAGGTGAACGAAAGTCTCTCCTCATGCTCAGTTCTGAGAGATAAGTTTGTGTGAAAGCAGTTCTTCACCTAGCTTGTTGGGAACACAAAGTTTCTTTTCAGTTGCAAACTCCACTCCTTATATATATAGGGGGAGGTACTAGCTCCAAATCGGTTTTCCAGTGAAAATTGCAGGAACTTCAAAGCGGCACTAGGAAACAGACTGAGAAACCAGTGTAAAAGTTCCCCCTGCAACCCGTTCCCTTGGTGCTAGTTCAATGAACGTCTCTCCACATGCTCAGTTCTGTGAGATATGTGTGTGAAAGCCGTGCTTCACCTAGATTGTTGGGAACAAAAAGTCTGTATTCATTTGCAAATTCCACTCCATATATATATAGGGGGAGTTACTAGCTCCAACTCGGTTTTACAGTGAATACTGCAGTAACTTCAAACCGGCACTAGGAAGCAGACTGAGATACCAGAGTAAAAGTTTCACCTGCAACCCGTTCCCTTTGTGCTAGGTGAACCAACGTCTCTCCACATGCTCAGTTCTGAGGGATAAGTGTGTGTGAAAGCCGTCCTTCACCTAGCTTCTTCGGAACACAAAGTTTCTCTTCAGTTGCAAACTCCACTCCATACATATATATGGGTAGGTTCTAGATCCAACTCGGTTTTAAAGTGAAAACTGCAGGAATTTCAAACCGGCACTAGGAAAAAGATTGAGAAACCAGAGTAAAAGTTTCTCCTGCAACCCGTTCCCTTGGTGCTAAATGAACGAACGTCTCTCCACATGCTCAGTTCTGAGAGATAAGTGTGTGTGAAAGCCGTCCTTCACCTAGCTTGTTGGGACACAATGCTTATTTTCAGTTGCAAACTCCACTCCATGCATATATAGGGGGAGGTACTAGATCCAAATCGGTTTTACAGTGAAAACTGCAGGAACTTCAAACCGGCACTAGGAAACATACTGAGAAACCAGAGTAATAGTTTTTCCTGCAACCAGTTCCCTTGTAGCTAGGTGAACCAACGTCTCTCCACATGCTCAGTTCTGAGAGATAAGTGTGTGTGAAAGCCGCCTTCACCTATCTTGTTGAGAACAAATAGTTTCTTTTCAGTTGCAAACTTCACTCCATACATATATATGGGGAGGTTCTTATTCCAACTAGGTTTTCCAGTGAAAACTGCAGGAACTTCAAACCGGCACTCGGAAAGATACTGGGAAACCAGAGTAAAAGTTTCTCCTGCAACACTTTCCCTTTGTGGTAGAAGAACGAACGTCCCTCCACATGCTCAGTTCTGAGAGATAAGTGTGTGTGAAATCCGTCCTTCACCTAGCTTGTTGGGAACACAAAGTTTCTCTAAAGTTGCAAACCCCATTCCACACATATATATGGGGAGGTACTAGTTCCAACTCGGTTTTACAGTGAAAACTGCAGGAACTTCACACCGGCACTAGGAAACTGTCTGAGAAACCAGAGCAAAAGTTTCTCCTGCAACCCGTTCCCTTTGTGCTAGATGAACGAACGTCTGTACACATGCTGAGTTCTGAGAGTTAAGAGTGTGTGAAAGCAATACTTCACCTATCTTGTTGGGAACAGAAAGTTTCTTTTCAGTTGCAAACAAATCTCCATACATATATATGGATAGGTACTAGCTCAAACTCGGTTTTACAGTGAAAACTGCAGGATCTTTAAACCGGCACTAGGAAACAGGCTGAGAAACCAGAGAAAAGTTTCCCTGCAACCCGTTCCCTTTGTGCTAGATGAACGAACGTCTCAACACATGCTCATTTCTGAGAGATAAGTATGTGTGAAATCCTTCCTTCACCTAGCTTGTTGGGAACACAAAGATTCTTTTAAATTGCAAACAACTCTCCTTACATATATATTTGGAGGTACTAGCACCAACTCGGTTTTACAGTGAAAAATGCAGGAACTTCAAACCGGCACTAGGAAACAGACTGAGAAACCAGAGTAAAAGTTTCTCCTGCAACCCGTTCCCTTTGTGCTAGATGAACGAACGTCTCTCCACATGCTGAGTTCTGAAAGATAAGTGTGTGTGGAAGTCGTCCTTCACCTAGCTTGTTGGGAAAACAAAGTTTCTTTTCAGTTGCAAACACCTCTCCTTATATATATATGGGGAGGTACTAGCTCCAACTCGGTTTTACAGTGAAAATTGCAGGAACTTCAAACCGGCACTAGGAAACAGACTGAGAAACCAGAGTAAAAGTTTCTCCTGCAACACGTTCCCTTTGTTCTAGATGAATGAATGTCTCTTCACATGCTCAGTTCTGAGAGATAAGTGTGTGTGAAAGAAATTCTTCACTAACCTTGTTGGGAACACAAAGTTTCTTTTCAGTTTCAAATAACTTTCCATACATATATATGGAAATGTCCTAGCTCCAACTCGGTTTTACAGTGAAAACTGCTGGAACTTCAAACCGGCACTAGGAAATAGACTGAGAAACCAGAGTAAAAGTTTCTACTGCATCCCGTTCCTTTTGTGCTAGATGAACGAACGTCACACCACATGCTCAGTTCTTAGAGATAAGTGTGTGTGAAAGCAATACTTCACCTAGCTTGTTGGGAACACAAAGTTTCTTTTCAGTTGCAAACACCTCTCCTTACATATATATGGGGAGGTACTAGCTCCAAATCTCTTTTACAATGAAAACTGCAGGAACTTTAAACCGGCACTACGAAACAGACTGAGAAAACAGAGTAAAATTTTCTCCTGTATCCCGTTCCCTTTGTGCTCGATGAACGAACGTCTCTCCACATGCTGAGTTCTGAGAGATAAGTGTGTGTGGAAGCCGTCCTTCACCAAGCTTGTTGGGAACACAAAGTTTCTTTTCAGTTGCAAACACCTCTCCTTATATATATAGGGGGAGGTACTAGTTCCAACTCGGTTTTACAGTGAAAACTGCAGGAACTTCACACCGGCACTAGGAAACAGACTGAGAAACCAGAGCAAAAGTTTCTCCTGCAACCCGTTCCTTTTGTGCTAGATGAACGAACGTCTGTACACATGCTGAGTTCTGAGAGATAAGTGTGTGTGAAGCCGTCCTTCCCTTAGCTTGTTGTGAACACAATGTTTATTTTCAGTTGCAAATTCCACTCCATACATATATATGGGGAGGTAATAGCTCCAACTCGGTTTTACAGTGAAAACTGCAGGAACATCAAACCGGCTCTAAGAAACAGACTGAGAAGCCAGAGAAAATTTCTCCTGCAACAAGTTCCCTTGATGCTAGGTTAACGAAAGTCTCTCCACATGCTCAGTTCTTAGAGATAAGTGTGTGTGAAAGCCGTCCTTCACTTAGAATCTTGGGAACACAAAGTTTGTTTTCATTTGCCAACTCCACTCCTTACATATATATGGGGAGGTAATAGCACCAACTCGGTTTTACAGTGAAAACTGCAGGAACTTCAAACAGGCAGTAGGAAACAGACTGAGAAACCAGAGAAAAAGTTTCCCCTGCAACCCGTTCCCTTGGGGCTAGGTGAACGAACGTCTCTCCACTTGCTCAGTTCTGAGAGATAATTGTGTGTAAAAGCCATCCTTCACCAAGCTTGTTGGGAACACAAAGTTTCTTTTCAGTTGCAAACTCCACTCCATACATATATATGGGGAAGTACTAGCTCCAACTCGGTTTTACAGTGGAAAATGCAGGAAATTCAAACCGGCACTAGGAAACAGACTGAGAAACCAGAGTATAATTTCTCCTGCAACCCGTTCCCTTGGTGCTAGATGAACGAACGTCTCTCCACATGCTCAGTTCTGAGAGATATTTGTGTGTGAAAGCCGTCCTTCAAATAGCTTGTTTGGAACGCAATGCTTATTTTTAGTTGCAAAGTCCACTCCATGCATATATAGTTGGAGGTACAAGATCCAACTCGGTTTTACAGTGAAAACTGCAGGAACTTTAAACCGGAACTAGGAAACAGACTGAGAAACCAGAGTAAAAGTTTCTCCTGCACCCCGTTCCCTTGGTGCTAGGTGAAAGAACGTCTCTCCAGATGCTCAGTTCTGAGAGATAAGTGTGTGTGAAAGCCGTCCTTCACCTAGAATGTTGGGAAAACAAAGTTACTTTTCTGTTGCAAACTCCACTCCACACATATATATGGGGAGGTACTATCACCAACTCGGTTTTACAGTGAAATTTGCAGGAACTTCAAACCGGCACTAGGAAACAGACTGAGAAACAGAGTAAAAGTTTCTCCTGGAACCCTTTCACTTGGTGCTAGGTGAACGAACGTCTCTCCACATGCTCAGTTCTGAGAGATAAGTGTGTGTGAAAGCCGTCCTTCACCTTGCTTGTTGGGAACACAAAGTTTCTTTTCATTATCAAACTCCACTCCATACACATATATGGGTATGTACAAGCTCCAACTCGATTTTACAGTGAAAACTGCAGGAAATTCAAACCGGCACTAGGAAACAGACTGAGAACCCAGTGTAAAAGTTCCCCCTGCAACCCGTTCCCTTGGTGCTAGTTCAATGAACGTCTCTCCACATGCTCAGTTCTGTGAGATATGTGTGTGAAAGCCGTCCTTCACCTAGATTGTTGGGAACAAAAAGTCTGTATTCATTTGCAAATTCCACTCCATATATATATAGGGGGAGTTACTAGCTCCAACTCGGTTTTACAGTGAATACTGCAGTAACTTCAAACCGGCACTAGGAAGCAGACTGAGATACCAGAGTAAAAGTTTCACCTGCAACACGTTCCCTTTGTGCTAGGTGAACCAACGTCTCTCCACATGCTCAGTTCTGAGAGATAAGTGTGGGTAAAAGACGTCCTTCACCTAGAATCTTGCGAACACAAAGTTTCTTTTCAGTTGCCAACTCCACTCCCTACATATATATGGGGAGGTACTAGCAGCAACTCGGATTTACAGTGAAAACTGCAGGAACTTCAAACAGGCACTAGGAAACAGACTGAGAAACCAGAGTAAAAGTTTCTCCTGCAACCCGTTCCCTTGGTGCTAGTTGAACAAACGTCTCTCCACATGCTCAGTTCTGAGATATAAGTGTGTGTGAAAGCCGTCCTTCACCTAGCTTCTTCGGAACACAAAGTTTCTCTTCAGTTTCAAACTCCACTCCATACATATATATGGGTAGGTTCTAGATCCAACTCGGTTTTAAAGTGAAAACTGCAGGAATTTCAAACCGGCACTAGGAAAAAGTTTGAGAAACCAGAGTAAAAGTTTCTCCTGCAACCCGTTCCCTTGGTGCTAAATGAACGAACGTCTCTCCACATGCTCAGTTCTGAGGGATAAGTGTGTGTGAAAGCCGTCCTTCACCTAGCTTGTTGGGACACAATGCTTATTTTCAGTTGCAAACTCCACTCCATGCATATATAGGGGGAGGTACTAGATCCAAATCGGTTTTACAGTGAAAACTGCAGGAACTTCAAACCGGCACTCGGAAACATACTGAGAAACCAGAGTAATAGTTTTTCCTGCAACCAGTTCCCTTGTAGCTAGGTGAACCAACGTCTCTCCACATGCTCAGATCTGAGAGATAAGTGTGTGTGAAAGCCGCCTTCACCTATCTTGTTGAGAACAAATAGTTTCTTTTCAGTTGCAAACTTCACTCCATACATATATATGGGGAGGTTCTTATTCCAACTAGGTTTTCCAGTGAAAACTGAAGGAACTTCAAACCGGCACTCGGAAAGATACTGGGAAACCAGAGTAAAAGTTTCTACTGCAACACTTTCCCTTTGTGGTAGATGAACGAACGTCCCTCCACATGCTCAGTTCTGAGAGATAAGTGTGTGTGAAATCCGTCCTTCACCTAGCTTGTTGGGAACACAAAGTTTCTCTTCAGTTGCAAACCCCACTCCACACATATATATGGGGAGGTACTAGTTCCAACTCTGTTTTACAGTGAAAACTGCAGGAACTTCACACCGGCACTAGGAAACTGTCTGAGAAACCAGAGCAAAAGTTTCTCCTGCAACCCGTTCCCTTTGTGCTAGATGAATGAATGTCTCTTCACATGCTCAGTTCTGAGAGATAAGTGTGTGTGAAAGAAATTCTTCACCTATCTTGTTGGGAACACAAAGTTTCTATTCAGTTTCAAACAACTTTCCATACATATATATGGAAATGTCCTAGCTCCAACTCGGTTTTACAGTGAAAACTGCAGGAACTTCACACCGGCACTAGGAAACTGTCTGAGAAACCAGAGCAAATGTTTCTCCTGCAACCCGTTCCCTTTGTGCTAGATGAACGAACGTCTGTACACATGCTGAGTTCTGAGAGATAAGTGTGTGTGAAAGCAATACTTCACCTATCTTCTTGGGAACAGAAAGTTTCTTTTCAGTTGCAAACAAATCTCCATACATATATATGGATAGGTACTAGCTCCAACTCGGTTTTACAGTGAAAACTGCAGGATCTTTAAACTGGCACTAGGAAACAGACTGAGAAACCAGAGAAAAGTTTCCCTGCAACCCGTTCCCTTTGTGCTAGATGAACGAACGTCTCAACACATGCTCATTTCTGAGAGATAAGTATGTGTGAAATCCTTCCTTCACCTAGCTTTTTGGGAACACAAAGAATCTTTTCAGTTGCAAACAACTCTCCTTACATATATATTTGGAGGTACTAGCACCAAATCGGTTTTACAAAGAAAACTGAAGGAACTTCAATCCGGCACTAGGAAACAGACTGAGAAACCAGAGTAAAAGTTTTTCCTGCAACCCGTTCCCTTTGTGCTAGATGAACGAACGTCTCTCCACATGCTGAGTTCTGAGAGATAAGTGTGTGTGGAAGTCGTCCTTCACCTAGCTTGTTGGGAAAACAAAGTTTCTTTTCAGTTGCAAACACCTCTCCTTATATATATATGGGGAGGTACTAGCTCCAACTCGGTTTTACAGTGAAAAGTGCAGGAACTTCAACCCGGCACTAGGAAACAGACTGAGAAACCAGAGTAAAAGTTTCTCCTGCAATCCGTTCCCTTTGTGCTAGATGAATGAATGTCTCTTCACATGCTCAGTTCTGAGAGATAAGTGTGTGTGAAAGAAATTCTTCACCTATCTTGTTGGGAACACAAAGTTTCTTTTCAGTTTCAAACAACTTTCCATACATATATATGGAAATGTCCTAGCTCCAACTCGGTTTTACAGTGAAAACTGCTGGAACTTCAAACCGGCACTAGGAAATAGACTGAGAAACCAGAGTAAAAGTTTCTACTGCATCCCGTACCTTTTGTGCTAGATGAACGAACGTCACACCACATGCTCAGTTCTTAGAGCTAAGTGTGTGTGAAAGCAGTCCTTCACCTAGCTTTTTGGGAACACAAAGTTTCTTTTCAGTTGCAAACACCTCTCCTTACATATATATGGGGAGGTACTAGCTCCAAATCTCTTTTACAATGAAAACTGCAGGAACTTTAAAAGGGCACTACGAAACAGACTGAGAAAACAGAGTAAAATTTTCTCCTGTAACCCGTTCCCTTTGTGCTCGATGAACGAACGTCTCTCCACATGCTGAGTTCTGAGAGATAAGTGTGTGTGGAAGCCGTCCTTCACCAAGCTTGTTGGGAACACAAAGTTTCTTTTCAGTTGCAAACACCTCTCCTTATATAGATAGGGGGAGGTACTAGTTCCAACTCGGTTTTACAGAGAAAACTGCAGGAACTTCACACCGGCACTAGGAAAAAGACTGAGAAACCAGAGCAAAAGTTTCTCCTGCAACCCGTTCATTTTGTGCTAGATGAACGAACGTCTGTACTCATGCTCAGTTCTGAGAGTTAAGTGTGTGTGAAAGCAATCCTTCACCTTTCTTGTTGGGAACAGAAAGTTTCTTTTCAGTTGCAAACAAATCTCCATACATATATATGGAGAGGTTTTAGCTCCAACTCGGTTTTACAGTGAAAACTGCAGGATCTTTAAACCGGCCCTAGGAAACAGACTGAGAAACCAGAGCAAAAGTTTCTCCTGCATTCCGTTCCTTTTGTGCTAGATGAACGAACGTCTGTACACATGCTCAGTTCTGAGAGATAAGTGTGTGTAAAAGCAATCCTTCACCTATCTTGTTGGGAACAGAAAGTTTCTTTTCATTTGCAAAAAACTCTCCATACATATATATGGATAGGTAATAACTCCAACTCGGTTTTACAGTGAAAACTGCAGGATCTTTAAACCGGCACTAGGAAACAGACTGAGAAACCAGAGTAAAAGATTCTCCTGCAACCCGTTCCCTTTGTGCTAGATGAACGAAAGTCTCTCCACATGCTGAGTTCTTAGTGATAAGTGTGTGTGGAAGCCGTCCTTCACCTAACTTGTTGGGAAAACAAAGTTACTTTTCAGTTGCCAACACCTCTCCTTATATATATATGGGGAGGTACTAGCTCCAACTCTGTTTTACAGTGAAAACTGCAGGAACATCAAACCGGCACTAGGAAACAGACTGAGAAACCAGAGTAAAAGTTTCTCCTGCAACATGTTCCCTTTGTGCTAGATGAATGAACGTTTCTCCACATGCTCAGTACTGAGAGATAAGTGTGTGTGGAAGAAATTCTTCACCTATCTTGTTGGGAACACAAAGTTTCTTTTCAGTTTCAAACAAAATTCCATACATATATATGGAGAGGTCCTAGCTCCAAACCTTTTTTACAATTAAAACTGCAGGAACTTCAAACCGGCACCATCAAACAGACTGAGAAACGAGAGTAAAAGTTTCCCCTGCAAACTGTTCCATTTGTGCTAGATGAACGAACGTCTCTCCACATGCTCAGGTCTGAGAGATAAGTGTGTGTGAAAGCTGTTCTTCACCTAGCTTATTGGGAACACAAAGTTCCTTTTCAGTTGCAAACTCCACTCCATACATATATATGGGGAGGTACTAGCTCCAACTCGGTTTTACAATGAAAACTTCAAGAACTTCAAACCGGCACTAGGAATCAGACTGAGAAACCAGAGTAAAAGTTTCTCCTGCAAACCGTTCCCTTTGTGCTAGATGAACGAACATCTCTCCACATGCTCACTTCTGAGAGTTAAGTGTGTGTGAAAGCTTTACTTCAACTAGCTTGTTGGGAACACAAAATTTCTTTTAAGTTGCAAACTCCACTCCATACATATATATGGGGAGGTACTAGCTCCAACTCGGTTTTACAGTGAAAACTGCAGGAACATCAAACCGGCTCTAGGAAACAGACTGAGAAACCAGAGTAATATTTTCCCCTGCAACCCGTTCACTTCGTGCTAGATGAATGAACGTCTCTCCACATGCTCAGTTCTGAGAGATAAGTTTGTGTGAAAGCCGTCCTTCACCTAGCTTGTTGGGAACACAAAGTTTCTTTTCAGTTGCAAACACCTCCCCTTACATATATATGGGAAGGTACTAGCACCAAATCGGTTTTACAGTGAAAACTGCAGGAACTTCAAACCGGCACTAGGAAACAGACTGAGAAACCAGAGTAAAAGTTTCTACTGCATCCCGTTCCTTTTGTGCTAGATAAACGAACGTCTCACCACATGCTCAGTTCTGAGAGATAAGTGTGTGTGAAATCCGTCCTTCACCTAGCTTGTTGGGAACACAAAGATTCTTTTCATTTGAAAACACCTCTCCTTACATATATATGGGGATGTACTAGCTCCAAAACGGTTTTACAATGAAAACTGCAGGAAATTCAAACCGGCACTAGGAAACAGACTGAGAAACCAGAGTAAAAGTTTCTCCTGCAACCCGTTCCCTTTGTGCTGGATGAACGAAAATCTCTCAAAATGCTGAGTTCTGAGAGATAAGTGTTTGTGAAAGCAATACTTCACCTATCTTGTTGGGACCACAAAGTTTCATTTCAGTTGCAAACAACTCTCCATACATATATATGGAAAGGTACTAACTCCAAATCGGTTTTACAATGAAAACTGCAGGATCTTCAAACCGGCACTAGGAAACAGACTGAGAAACCAGAGTAAAAGTTTCTCCTGCAACCCTTTCCCTTTGTGCTAGATGAACGAACGTCTGTACACATGCTCAGTTCTGAGAGATAAGTGTGTGTGAAAGCAATACTTCACCTATCTTGTTGGGAACAGAAAGTTTCTTTTCAGTTGCAAACAACTCTCCATACATATATATGGAGAGGTACTAGCTCCAACTCGGTTTTACAGTGAAAACTGCAGGATCATTAAACCGGCACTAGGAAACAGACTGAGAAACCACAGAAAAGTTTCCCTGCAACCCGTTCCCATTGTGCTAGATGAACGAACGTCTCTCCACATGCTGAGTTCTGAGAGATAAGTGTGTGTGAAATCCTTCCTTCACCTAGCATGTTGTGAACACAAAGATTCTTTTCAGTTGCAAACAACTTTCCTTACATATATATTTGGAGGTACTAGCACCAAATCTGTTTTAAAAAGAAAACTGAAGGAACTTCAATCCGGCACTAGGAAACAGACTGAGAAACCAGAGTAAAAGTTTTTCCTGCAACCCGTTCCCTTTGTGCTAGATGAACGAACGTCTCTCCACATGCTGAGTTCTGAGAGATAAGTGTGTGTGGAAGTCGTCCTTCACCTAGCTTGTTGGGAAAACAAAGTTTCTTTTCAGTTGCAAACACCTCTCCTTATATATATATGGGGAGGTACTAGCTCCAACTCGGTTTTACAGTGAAAAGTGCAGGAACTTCAAACCGGCACTAGGAAACAGACTGAGAAACCAGAGTAAAAGTTTCTCCTGCAACCCGTTCCCTTTGTGCTAGATGAATGAATGTCTCTTCACATGCTCAGTTCTGAGAGATAAGTGTGTGTGAAAGAAATTCTTCACCTATCTTGTTGGGAACACAAAGTTTCTTTTCAGTTTCAAACAACTTTCCATACATATATATGGAGATGTCCTAGCTCCAAGACGGTTTTACAGTGAAAACTGCAGGAACTTCAAACCGGCACTAGGAAATAGACTGAGAAACCAGAGTAAAAGTTTCTACTGCATTTCGTTCCCTTTGTGCTCGATGAACGAACGTCTCTCCACATGCTGAGTTCTGAGAGATAAGTGTGTGTGGAAGCCGTCCTTCACCAAGCTTGTTGAGAACACAAAGTTTCTTTTCAGTTGCAAACACCTCTCCTTATATATATATAGGGGGAGGTACTAGCTCCAACTCGGTTTTACAGTGAAAACTGCAGGAAATTCAAACCGGCACTAGGAAACAGACTGAGAAACCAGAGTAAAAATTTCCCCTTCAACCCGTTCCATTTGAGCTAGATGAACGAAAGTCTCTCCACATGCTCAGTTCTGAGAGATAAGTTTGTGTGAAAGCAATGCTTCACCTATCGTGTTGGGACCACAAAGTTTCTTTTCAGTTGCAAACAACTCTCCATAGATATATATTGAGAGGTACTAGCTCCAACTCGGTTTTACAGTGAAAAATGCAGGAACATCAAATCGGCACTAGGAAACAGACTGAGAAACCAGAGCAAAAGTTTGTCCTGCAACCCGTTCCTTTTGTGCTAGATGAACGAAAGTCTGTACTCATGCACATTTCTGAGAGATAAGTGTGTGTGAAAGCAATCCTTCACCTATCTTGTTGGGAACAGAAAGTTTCTTTCAGTTGCAAACAAATCTCCATACATATATATGGACAGGTACTAGCTCCAACTCGGTTTTACAGTGAAAACTGCAGGATCTTTAAACCGGCCCTAGGAAACAGACTGAGAAACCAGAGCAAAAGTTTCTCATGCATCCCGTTCCTTTTGTGCTAGATGAACGAACGTCTGTACACATGCTCAGTTCTGAGAGATAAGTGTGTGTAAAAGCAATCCTTCACCTATCTTGTTGGGAACAGAAAGTTTCTTTTCATTTGCAAACAACTCTCCATACATATATATGGAGAGGTAATAACTCCAACTCGGTTTTACAGTGAAAACTGCAGGATCTTTAAACCGGCACTAGGAAACAGACTGAGAAACCAGAGAAAAGTTTCTCCTGCAACCCGTAACCTTTGTGCTAGATGAACGAATGTCTCACCACATGCTCATTTCTGACAGATAATTATGTGTGAAATCCGTCCTTCACCTAGCTTGTTGGGAACACAAAGTTTCTTTTCAGTTGCAAACACCTCCCCTTACATATATATGGGGAGGTACTAGCACCAAATCGGATTTACAAAGTAAACTGAAGGAACTTCAAACCGGCACTAGGAAACAGACTGAGAAACCAGAGTAAAAGATTCTCCTGCAACCCGTTCCCTTTGTGCTAGATGAACGAAAGTCTCTCCACATGCTGAGTTTTTAGTGATAAGTGTGTGTTGAAGCCGTCCTTCACCTAACTTGTTGGGAAAAAAGTTACTTTTCAGTTGCCAACACCTCTCCTTATATATATATGGGGAGGTACTAGCTCCAACTCTGTTTTACAGTGAAAACTGCAGGAACCTCAAACCGCCACTAGGAAACAGACTGAGAAACCAGAGTAAAAGTTTCTCCTGCAACATGTTCCCTTTGTGCTAGATGAATGAACGTTTCTCCACATGCTCAGTACTGAGAGATAAGTGTGTGTGGAAGAAATTCTTCACCTATCTTGTTGGGAACACAAAGTTTCTTTTCAGTTTCAAACAAATTTCCATACATATATATGGAGAGGTCCTAGCTCCAAACCTTATTTACAATTAAAACTGCAGGAACATCAAACCGGCACTAGGAAACAGACTGAGAAACCAGATTAATATTTTCCCCTGCAACCCGTTCACTTCGTGCTAGATGAATGAAAGTCTTTCCACATGCTCAGTTCTGAGAGATAAGTTTGTGTGAAAGCCGTCCTTCACCTAGCTACTTGGGAACACAAAGTTTCTTTTCAGTTGCAAACACCTCCCCTTACATATATATGGGGAGGTACTAGCACCAAATCGGTTTTACAGTGAAAAATGCAGGAACTTCAAACCGGCACTATGAAACAGAGTGAGAAACCAGAGTAAAATTTCTACTGCATCCCGTTCCTTTTGTGCTAAATAAACGAACGTCTCACCACATGCTCATTTCTGAGAGATAAGTGTGTGTGAAATCCGTCCTTCACCTAGCTTGTTGGGAACACAAAGATTCTTTTCAGTTGAAAACACCACTCCTTACATATATATGGGGATGTACTAGCTCCAAAACGGTTTTACAATGAAAACTGCAGGAACTTCAAACCGGCACTAGGAAACAGACTGAGAAACCAGAGTAAAAGTTTCTCCTGCAACCCGTTCCCTTTGTGCTGGATGAACGAAAATCTCTCAAAATGCTGAGTTCTGAGAGATAAGTGTGTGTGAAAGCAATTATTCACCTATCTTGTTGGGATCACAAAGTTTCATTTCAGTTGCAAACAACTCTCCATACATATATATGGAGAGGTACTAATTCCAAATCGGTTTTACAATGAAAACTGCAGGAACTTCAAACCGGCACTAGGAAACAGACTGAGAAACCAGAGTAAAAGTTTCTCCTGCAACCCTTTCCCTTTGTGCTAGATGAACGAACGTCTGTACACATGCTCAGTTCTGAGAGATAAGTGTGTGTGAAAGCAATACTTCACCTATCTTGTTGGGAACAGAAAGTTTCTTTTCAGTTGCAAACAACTCTCCATACATATATATGGAGAGGAACTAGCTCCAACTCGGTTTTACAGTGAAAACTGCAGGATCTTTAAACCGGCACTAGGAAACAGACTGAGAAACCACAGAAAAGTTTCCCCTGCAACCCGTTCATTTCGTGCTAGATGAACGGACGTCTCTCCACATGCTCAGTTCTGAGAGATAAGTGTGTCTGAAAACCGTCCTTCACCTAGCTTGTTGGGAACACAAAGATTCTTTTCAGTTGCAAACAACTTTCCTTACATATATATTTGGAGGTACAAGCACCAAATCTGTTTTACAAAGAAAACTGAAGGAACTTCAATCCGGCACTAGGAAACAGACTGAGAAACCAGAGAAAAGTTTCTCCTGCAACCCGTACCCTTTGTGCTAGATGAACGAATGTCTCACCACATGCTCATTTCTGACAGATAATTATGTGTGAAATCCGTCCTTCACCTAGCTTGTTGGGAACACAAAGTTTCTTTTCAGTTGCAAACACCTCCCCTTACATATATATGGGGAGGTACTAGCTCCAACTCTGTTTTACAGTGAAAACTGCAGGAACTTCAAACCGGCACTAGGAAACAGACTGAGAAACCAGAGTAAAAGTTTCTCCTGCAACATGTTCCCTTTGTGCTAGATGAATGAACGTTTCTCCACATGCTCAGTACTGAGAGATAAGTGTGTGTGAAAGAAATTCTTCACCTATCTTGTTGGGAACACAAAGTTTCTTTTCAGTTTCAAACAAATTTCCATACATATATATGGAGAAGTCCTAGCTCCATACCTTTTTTACAATTAAAACTGCAGGAACTTCAAACCGGCACCATCAAACAGACTGAGAAACGAGATTAAAAGTTTCCCCTGCAAACTGTTCCAATTGTGCTAGATGAACGAACGTCTCTCCACATGCTCAGTTCTGAGAGATAAGTGTGTGTGAAAGCCGTTCTTCACCTAGCTTATTGGGAACACAAAGTTCCTTTTCATTTGCAAACTCTACTTCATACATATATATGGGGAGGTACTAGCTCCAACTCGGTTTTACAATGAAAACTTCAGGAACTTCAAACCGGCACTAGGAAACAGACTGAGAAACCAGAGAAAAAGTTTCTCCTGCAAACCTTTCCCTTTGGGCTAGATGAACGATCGTCTCTCCACATGCTCACTTCTGAGAGATAAGTGTGTGTGAAAGCTGTCCTTCAACTAGCTTGTTGGGAACACAAAATTTCTTTTAAGTTGCAAACTCCACTCAATACATATATATGGAGAGGTACTAGCTCCAACTCGGTTTTACAGTGAAAATTGCAGGAACATCAAACCGGCACTAGGAAACAGACTGAGAAACCAGAGTAATATTTTCCCCTGCAACCCGTTCACTTCGTGCTAGATGAATGAACGTCTCTCCACATGCTCAGTTCTGAGAGATAAGTTTGTGTGAAAGCCGCCCTTCACCTAGCTTGTTGGGAACACAAAGTTTCTTTTCAGTTGCAAACACCTCCCCTTACATATATATGGGGAGGTACTAGCACCAAATCGGTTTTACAGTGAAAACTGCAGGAACTTCAAACCGGCACTAGGAAACAGACTGAGAAACCAGAGTAAAAGTTTCTACTGCATCCCGTTCCTTTTGTGCTAGATAAACGAACGTCTCACCACATGCTCAGTTCTGAGAGATAAGTGTGTGTGAAATCCGTCCTTCACCTAGCTTGTTGGGAACACAAAAATTCTTTTCAGTTGAAAACACCTCTCCTTACATATATATGGGGATGTACTAGCTCCAAAACTGTTTTAAAATGAATACTGCAGGAACTTCAAACCGGCACTAGGAAAAAGACTGAGAAACCAGAGTAAAAGTTTCTCCTGCAACCCGTTCCCTTTGTGCTGGATGAACGAAAATCTCTCAAAATGCTGAGTTCTGAGAGATAAGTGTGTGTGAAAGCAATTCTTCACCTATCTTGTTGGGACGACAAAGATTCATTTCAGTTGCAAACAACTCTCCATACATATATATGGAGAGGTACTAACTCCAAATCGGTTTTACAATGAAAACTGCAGGAACTTCAAACCGGCACTAGGAAACAGACTGAGAAACCAGAGTAAAAGTTTCTCCTGCAACCCTTTCCCTTTGTGCTAGATGAACGAACGTCTCTCCACATTCTCAGTTCTGAGAGATAAGTGTGTGTGAAATCCTTCCTTCACCTTGCTTGTTGGGAACACAAAGTTTCTCTTCAGGTGCAAACTCCACTCCATACATAGATATATGTGGAGGTACTAGTTCCAACTCGGTTTTACAGTGAAAACTGCAGGAATTTCACACCGGCACTAGGAAACTGTCTGAGAAACCAGAGTAAAAGTTTCCCCTGCAACCCGTTCCATTTGTGCTAGATGAACGAACGTCTCTCCACATGCTCAGTTTTGAGATATAAGTGTGTGTGAAAGCCGTTCTTCACCTAGCTTATTGGGAACACAAAGTTTCTTTTCAGTTGCAAACTCCACTCCATATATATATATATGGAGATGTACTAGCTCCAACTCGGTTTTACAGTGAAATCTGTAGGAACATCAAACCGGCACTAGGAAACAGACTGAGAAACCAGAGTAAAAGGTTCTCCTGCAACCCGTTCCCTTGTTGCTAGGTGAATGAAAGTCTCTCTACATGCTCAGTTCTGAAAGATAAGTGTGTGAGATAGCCGTACTTCACCTCGCTTGTTGGGAAAATAAAGTATCTTTTCAGTTGCAAACTCCATTCCATAAATATATATGGGGAGGTACGAGCTCCAAATCGGTTTTACAGGGAAAACTGCAGGAAATTCAAAACGGCACTAGGAAACAGACTAAGAATCCAGAGTAAAATTATGTCCTGCAACCCGTTCC
The DNA here is from genome assembly GCF_048773025.1 of Camelus bactrianus. Taxonomy (NCBI): domain Eukaryota; kingdom Metazoa; phylum Chordata; class Mammalia; order Artiodactyla; family Camelidae; genus Camelus; species Camelus bactrianus. The sequence continues at coordinate 93,061,678 of NC_133546.1, forward strand.
CTTATTGCTAAATGAACGAAAGTCTCTCCACATGTTCAGTTCTGAGAGATAAGTGTGTCTGAAAGCCGTCCTTCACCTAGCTTGTTGGGAACACAATGCTTATTTTCAGTTGCAAACCCCACTCCATGCATATATAGTGTGAGGTACTAGATCAAACTCGGTTTTACAGTGAAAACTGCAGGAAATTCAAACCGGCACTAGGAAACAGACTGAGAAACCAGAGTAAAATTTTCTCCTGCACCCGATACCTTCGTGCTTGGTGAATGAACGTCTCTCCACATACTCAGTTCTGAGAGATAAGTGTGTGTTAATGCCGTCCTTCACCTAGCTTGTTGGGAAAATAAAGTTTCTTTTCAGTTGCAAACACCAATCCATACATATATATGGGGAGGTACAAGCTCCAACTCGGTTTTACTGTGAAAACTGCAGGAAATTCAAACCGGCACTAGGAAACAGACTGAGAAAGCAGAGTAAAAGTTTCTCCTGCAACCCGTTCCCATGGTGCTAGATGAATGAACGTCTCTCCACGTGCTCAGTTCTGAGAGAAAAGTGTGTGTGAAAGCCGTCCTTCACCTAGTTTGTTGGGAAAATAAAGTTTCTTTTCAGTTGCAAACACCTATCCTTATATATATATGGGGAGGTACTAGCTCCAACTCGGTTTTACAGTGAAAACAGCAGGAAATTCTAACCGGCACTAGGAAACAGACTGAGAAACCAGAGTAAAAGTTTCTCCTGCAAACCGTTCCCTTGGTGCTAGATGAACGAACGTCTCTCCACATGCTCAGTTCTGAGAGATAAGTGTGTGTGAAAGCCGTCCTTCACCTAACATGTTGGGAACACAATGCTTATTTTCAGTTGCAGACCCCACTCCATGCATATATAGGGGTTGGTACAAGATCCAACTCGATTTTACAGTGAAAACTGTAGGAAATTCAAAACGGCACTAAGATACAGACTGAGAAACCAGAGTAAAAGTTTCACCTGCTACCCGTTCCCTTGGTGATAGTTGTTCGAACGTCTCTCCACATGCTCAGTTCTGAGTGATATATGTGTGAAAACCGTCCTTCAGCAATGATGTTGGGAACACAAATTTTCTTTTCAGTTGCCAACTCCACTCCATACATATATATGGGGAGGTACTAGCTCAAACTCGTTTTACAGTTAAAACTGCAGGAACTTCAAACCGGCTCTAGGAAAAAGACTGAGAACCCAGAGTGTAAGTTTCTCCTGCAACCCGTTCCCTTGGTGCTAGGTGAATGAACGTCTCTCCAAATGCTCAGTTCTCAGAGTAAGTGTGTGTGAAAGCCGTGCTTCACCTAGAATGTTGGGAACAAAAAGTTTCTTTTCAGTTGCAAACTCCACTATATATATATATATATGTAAGTACTAGCACCAACTCGGTTTTCCTGTGAAAACTGCAGGAACTTCAAATAGGCACTAGGAAACAGACTGAGAAACCAGAGTAAAAGTTTCTCCTGCAACACGTTCCCTTGTTGCTAGGTGAATGAAAGTCTCTCCACATGCTCATTTCTGAGAGTAAGTGTGTGTGAAAGACATCCTTCACCTAGCTTGTTGGGAAAATAAAGTACCTTTTCAGTTGCAAACCCCACTCCATAAATATATATGGGGAGGTACTAGCTCCAACTCGTTTTTACAGTGAAAACTGCAGGAAAATCAAACCGGCACTAGGAAACCGACTGAGAACCAGAGTAAAAGTTTCTCCTGCAACCCGTTCCCTTGATGCTAGATGAATGAACGTCTCTCCACATGCTCATTTCTGAGAGATAATTGTGTGTGAATGCCGTCCTTCACCTAGCTTGTTGGGAAAACAATGTTTATTTTTAGTTGCAAACTCCACTCCATGCATATATGGGGGGAGGTACTAGCTCCAACACGGTTTTACAGTGAAAACTGCAGGAACTTCAAACTGGCACTAGGAAAAAGAATGAGAAACCAGAGTAAAAGTTTCTCCTGCAACCTGTTCCTTTGGTGCTAAGAGAACGAACATCTATCCATATGCTGATTCCTCAGAGATATTTTTGTGTGAAAGCCGTCCTTCAACAAGCTTGTTGGAACACAAAGATTCTTTTCAGTTGCTATCTCCACTCCATATATATATATGGGGAGGTAATAGCTCCAAAACTGTTTTAAAGTGAAAACTGCAGGAACATCAAACCGGCACTAGGAAACAGAATGTGAACCCAGAGTAAAACTTTCTCCTGCAACCCGTTCCCTTGGTGCTAGTTGAATGAACGTCTCTCCACATGCTCAGTTCTGAGAGATAAGTGTGTGAAACCGGCCTTCACCTAGCTTGTTGGGAACACAAAGTTTCCATTCAGTTTCAAACTCCTCTCCATAAATATATAGAGGGAAGTACAAGCTCCAACTCGGTTTTACAGAGAAAACTGGAGGAACTTCAAACCGGCACTTGGAATCAGACTGAGAATCCAGAGTAAAAGTTTCTCCTACAACCCGTTACCTAGGTGCTAGTTGAACGAACGTCTCTCCACATGCTCAGTTCTGAGAGATAAGTGTGTGTGAAAGCCGTCCTTCACCTAGGTTGTTGGGAACACAAAGTTTATTTTCAGTTTCCAACTCCATTCCATACATATATATGGGGAGGTACTAGCACCAACTCGGTTTTACAGTGAAAATTACAGGAAATTTAAATAGGCACTAGGAAACAGACTGAGAAACCAGAGTAAAAGTTTCTCCTGCAACCCGTTCCCTTGTTGCTAGGTGAATGAAAATCTCTCCACATGCTGAGTTCTGAGAGATATGTGTGTGTGAAAGCCTTCCTTCACCTAGCTTGTTGGGAAAATAAAGTATCTTTTCAGTTGCAAACTCCTCTCCATAAATATATATGGGGAGGTACTAGCTCCAACACGGTTTTACAGTGAAAACTGCAGGAAATTCAAAAAGGCACTAGGAAACAGACTGAGAAACCAGAGTAAAAGTTTCTCCTTCAAACCCTTTCCTTGGTGCTAGATGAACGAACGTCTCTCCACATGCTCAGTTCTGAGAGATAAGTGTGTCTGAAAGCCGTCCTTCACCTAGCTTGTTGGGAACACAATGCTTATTTTCATTTGCAAACACCACTCCATGCATATATATGGGGAGATACTAGATTAAACTCGGTTTTCAAGTGAAAACTGCAGAAATTCAAAACGGCACTAGGAAAGAGACTGAGAACCCAGAGTAAAAGTTTGTCCTTCAATCCTTTCCATTGATGCTAGTTGAAGGAACGTCTCTTCACATGCTCAATTCTGAGAGATATGTGTGTGAAAGCTGTCCTTCAACTAGCTTGTTGCGAACACAAAGTTTCTTTTCAGTTACAAACTCCACTCCATAAATATATATGGGGAGCTACTAGCTCCAACTCGGTTTTACAGTGAAAAATGCAGGAACTTCAAACCGGCACTAGGAAACAGACTGAGAAACCAGAGTAAAAGTTTCTCCTGCAACCCGATCCATTGTTGCTAGGTGAACGATCGTCTCTCCACATGCTCAGTTCTGAGAAATAAGTGTGTGTGAAAGCCGTCCTTCACCAAGCTTGTTGGGAACACAAAGTTTCTTTTAAGTTGCAAACTCCACTCCATACATTTATATGGGGAGGTACAAGCTCCAACTCGGTTTTACAGTGATAACTGCAGGAAATTCAAACAGGCACTAGGAAACATACTGAGATACAAGAGTAAACGTTACCCCTGCAATCCGTTCCCTTGGTGCTAGGTGAACGAACGTCTCTCCACATGCTCAGTTTTGAGAGATAAGTGTGTGTGAAAGCCGTCTTTCACCTAGCTTGTTGGGAACACAATGTTTATTTTCAGTTGCCAACTCCACTCCTTATATATATAGGGGGAGGTACTAGCTACAACTCGGTTTTACAGTGATAACTGCAGGAATTTCAAACCGGGACTAGGAAACAGACTGAGAAACCAGAGTAAAAGTTTGACCTGCAACCTGTTCCATTGGCGCTAGGTGAATGAGCGTCTCTCCACATGCTCAGTTCTGAGAGTTAAGTGTGTGTGAAAGCCGTCCTTCAGCTAACTTGTTGGGAACACAATGCTTATTATCAGTTGCAAAATCCACTCCATGCATATATAGGGGGATGTACTAGCTCCAACTCGATTTTACAGTGAAAACTGCAGGAACTTCAAACCGGCACTAGGAAACAGACTGAGAAACCAGAGTAAAAGTTTCCCCTGCAACCCGTTCGCTTGGTGCTAGGTGAACGAACGTCTCTCCACATGCTCAGTTCTGAGAGATATGTATATGTGAAAGCCGTCCTTCACCTAGAATCTTGGGAACACAAAGTTTCTTTTCAGTTGCCAACCTCGCTTCATAAATATATATGGGGAAGTAATAGCACCAACTCGGGTTTACAGTGAAAACTGCTGGAACTTCAAACCGGCACTAGGAAACAGACTGAGAAACCAGAGTAAAAGTTTCCCCTGCAACCCGTTCCCTTGGTGCTAGGTGAACGAACGTCTCCCACATGCTCAGTTCTGAGAGATAAGTGTATGTGAAAGCCGTCCTTCACCTAGCTTGTTGGGAACACAAAGTTTCTTTTCAGTTTCAATCTCTACTCCATACATATATATGGGGAGGTACTAGATCCAACTCGGTTTTACAGTGAAAACTGCAGGAAATTCAAACCGGCACTAGGAAACAGACTGAGATACCAGAGTAATAGTTTCTCCTGCAACCCGTTCCCTTGGTGCTAGATGAACGAACGTCTCAACACATGCTTAGTTCTGAGAGATAAGTGTGTGTAAAAGCCGTCCTTCAACTAGGTTGTTGGGAACACAAAGTTTATTTTCAGTTTCAAACTCCTATCCATGCATATATAGGGGAGGTACTAGCTCCAACTCGGTTTTACAGTGAAAACTGCAGGAACTTCAAACCGGCACTAGGAAACAGACTGAGAAACCAGAGTAAAACTTTATCCTGCAACACGTTCCCTTGCTGCTAGGTGAAAGAATGTCTATCCACATGCTCAGTTTTGAGACATAAGTGTGTGAAAGCCGTCCTTCACCTAGCTTTTTGGGAACACATAGTTTCTTTTCAGTTGCAACTCCACTCCATACATATATATGTGGAGGTACTAGCTCCAACTCGGTTTTACAGTGAAAACTGCAGGAACTTCAAACCGGCAGTAGGAAACAGACTGAGAAACCAGAGTAAAAGTTTCTCCTGCAACCCGTTCCCTTGCTGCTAGATGAACGAACATATCACCACATGCTCAGTTCTGAGAGATAAGTGTGTGTGAAAGCCGTCCTTTACCTAGCTTGTTGGGAACACAATGTTTATTTTCAGTTGCAAACTCAACTTCATGCATATATAGGGTGAGGTACCAAATCCAAATCGGTTTTACAGTGAAAACTGCAGGAAATTCAAACAGACACTAGGAAAAATAGTGAGAATCCAGAGTAAAAGTTTTTCCTGCAAACCGTTTCCTTGATGCTAGGTGAACCAACGTCTCTCCACATGCTCAGTTCTGAGAGATAAGTGTGTGTGAAAGCCGTCCTTCAACTAGCTTGATGGGAACCCAAAGTTTTTTTCAGTTGCAAACTCCACTCCATACATATATATGGGGAGGTTCTTACTCCAACTCGGTTTTCCAGTGAAAACTGCAGAAATTCAAAACGGCACTAGGAAAGAGACTGAGAACCCAGAGTAAAAGTTTGTCCTGCAATCCTTTTCATAGATGCTAGTTGAAGGAACGTCTCTTCACATGCTCAATTCTGAGAGATATGTGTGTGAAAGCTGTACTTCAACTAGCTTGTTGCGAACACAAAGTTTCTTTTCAGTTACAAACTCCACTCCATAAATATATATGGGGAGCAACTAGCTCCAACTCGGTTTTACAGTGAAAAATGCAGGAACTTCAACCCGGCACTAGGAAACAGACTGAGAAACCAGAGTAAAAGTTTCTCCTGCAACCCGATCCATTGGTGCTAGGTGAACGATCGTCTCTCCACATGCTCAGTTCTGAGAAATAAGTGTGTGTGAAAGCCGTCCTTCACCTAGCTTGTTGGGAACACAAAGTTTCTTTTAATTTGCAAACTCCAATCCATACATATATATGGGGAAGTACTAGCTCCAACACGGTTTTACAGTGATAACTGCAGGAAATTGAAACAGGCACTAGGAAACAGACTGAGATACAAGAGTAAATGTTACCCCTGCAATTCGTTCCCTTGGAGCTAGGTGAACGAACGTCTGTCCACATGCTCAGTTTTGAGAGATAAGTGTGTGTGAAAGCCGTCTTTCACCTAGCTTGTTGGGAACACAATGTTTATTTTCAGTTGCCAACTCCACTCCATACATATATAGGGGGAGGTACTAGCTACAACTCGGTTTTACAGTGATAACTGCAGGAACTTCAAACCAGCACTAGGAAACAGACTGAGAAACCAGAGTAAAAGTTTCCCCTGCAACCCGTTCGCTTGGTGCTAGGTGAACGAACGTCTCTCCACATGCTCAGTTCTGAGAGATAAGTGTGTGTGAAAGCCGTCCTTCACCTAGAATCTTGGGAACACAAAGTTTCTTTTCAGTTGCCAACCCCGCTTCATAAATATATATGGGGAAGTAATAGCACCAACTCGGGTTTACAGTGAAAACTGCAGGAACTTCAAAACGGCACTAGGAAACAGACTGAGAAACCAGAGTAAAAGTTTCCCCTGCAACCCGTTCCCTTGATGCTAGGTGAACGAACGTCTCCCACATGCTCAGTTCTGAGAGATAAGTGTATGTGAAAGCCGTCCTTCACCTAGCTTGTTGGGAACACAATGTTTCTTTTCAGTTGCAATCTCCACTCCATACATATATATGGGGAGGTACTAGCTCCAACTCGGTTTTACAGTGAAAACTGCAGGAAATTCAAACCGGCACTAGGAAACAGACTGAGATACCAGAGTAAAAGTTTCTCCTGCAAACCGTTCCCTTAATACTAGATGAACGAACGTCTCAACACATGCTCAGTTCTGAGAGATAAGTGTGTGTGAAAGCCGTCCTTCACCTAGGTTGTTGGGAACACAAAGTTTATTTTCAGTTGCAAACTCCTATTCATGCATATATAGGGGGAGGTTCAAGATCCAACTCGGTTTTACAGTGAAAACTGCACTAACTTTAAACTGGAACTAGGAAAAATACTGAGAACCCAGAGTAAAAGTTTCTCCTGCAACACGTCCCCTTGGTACTAGGTGAACGAACGTCTCTCCACATGCTCAGTTCTGAGAGATATGTGTGTGTGAAAGCCGTACTTCACCTAGAATTTTGGGAACATAAAGTTACATTTCAGTTGCAAATTCCACTCCACACATATATATGGGGAGGTACAATCACCAACTCGGTTTTACAGTGAAAACTGTAGGAACTTCAAACCGGTACTAGGAAACAGACTGAGAAACCAGAGTAAAGGTTTCTTCTGGAACCCTTTCCCTTGGTGCTAGGTGAACGAACGTCTCTCCACATGCTCAGTTCTGAGAGATAAGTGTGTGTGAAAGCCGTCCTTCACAAAGCTTGTTGGGAAAACAAAGCTTCTTTCCACTTGCAAACTCCACTCCATACATATGTATGGGTAGGTACTAGTTCCAACTCGGTTTTACAGTGAAAACTGCAGGAACTTTAAACCGGAACTAGGAAACAGTCCGAGAAACAAAGTAAAAGTTTCCCCTGCAGACCTTTCCGTTGGTGCTAGGTGAAAGAAAGTCTCTCCACATGCTCTGTTCTGAGAGATATTTGTGTGTGTAAGCCGTCCTTCAAATAGCTTGTTGGGAACACAATGCTTATTTTAAGTTGCAAACACCAATCCATGAATATATATGGGGAGGAACTAGATCCAAAACGGTTTTACATTGAAAAATCCAGGAACTTCAAACCGGCACTAGGAAACATACTGAGAAACCAGAGTAATAGTTTTACCTGTAATCCGTTCCCTTGGTGCTAGTTGAACCAAAGTGTCTCCACATGCTCACTTCTGAGAGATAAGTATGTGTGAAAGCCGTCCTTCACCAAGCTTGTTGGGAACACAAAGTTTCTTTTAAGTTGCAAACTCCACTCCATACATTTATATGGGTAGGTACAAGCTCCAACTCGGTTTTACAGGGATAACTGCAGGAAATTCAAACAGGCACTAGGAAACATACTGAGATACAAGAGTAAACGTTACCCCTGCAATCCGTTCCCTTGGTGCTAGGTGAACGAACGTCTCTCCACATGCTCAGTTTTGAGAGATAAGTGTGTGTGAAAGCCGTCTTTCACCTAGCTTGTTGGGAACACAATGTTTATTTTCAGTTGCCAACTCCACTCCATATATATATAGGGGGAGGTACTAGCTACAACTCGGTTTTACAGTGATAACTGCAGGAATTTCAAACCGGGACTAGGAAACAGACTGAGAAACCAGAGTAAAAGTTTGACCTGCAACCTGTTCCATTGGCGCTAGGTGAATGAGCGTCTCTCCACATGCTCAGTTCTGAGAGTTAAGTGTGTGTGAAAGCCGTCCTTCAGCTAGCTTGTTGGGAACACAATGCTTATTATCAGTTGCAAAATCCACTCCATGCATATATAGGGGAATGTACTAGCTCCAACTCGATTTTACAGTGAAAACTGCAGGAACTTCAAACCGGCACTAGGAAACAGACTGAGAAACCAGAGTAAAAGTTTCCCCTGCAACCCGTTCGCTTGGTGCTAGGTGAACGAACGTCTCTCCACATGCTCAGTTCTGAGAGATAAGTGTATGTGAAAGCCGTCCTTCACCTAGAATCTTGGGAACACAAAGTTTCTTTTCAGTTGCCAACCTCGCTTCATAAATATATATGGGGAAGTAATAGCACCAACTCGGGTTTACAGTGAAAACTGCTGGAACTTCAAACCGGCACTAGGAAACAGACTGAGAAACCAGAGTAAAAGTTTCCCCTGCAACCCGTTCCCTTGGTGCTAGGTGAACGAACGTCTCCCACATGCTCAGTTCTGAGAGATAAGTGTATGTGAAAGCCGTCCTTCACCTAGCTTGTTGGGAACACAAAGTTTCTTTTCAGTTTCAATCTCTACTCCATACATATATATGGGGAGGTACTAGATCCAACTCGGTTTTACAGTGAAAACTGCAGGAAATTCAAACCGGCACTAGGAAACAGACTGAGATACCAGAGTAATAGTTTCTCCTGCAACCAGTTCCCTTGGTGCTAGATGAACGAACGTCTCAACACATGCTTAGTTCTGAGAGATAAGTGTGTGTAAAAGCCGTCCTTCAACTAGGTTGTTGGGAACACAAAGTTTATTTTCAGTTTCAAACTCCTATCCATGCATATATAGGGGAGGTACTAGCTCCAACTCGGTTTTACAGTGAAAACTGCAGGAACTTCAAACCGGCACTAGGAAACAGACTGAGAAACCAGAGTAAAACTTTATCCTGCAACACGTTCCCTTGCTACTAGGTGAAAGAATGTCTATCCACATGCTCAGTTTTGAGACATAAGTGTGTGAAAGCCGTCCTTCACCTAGCTTTTTGGGAACACATAGTTTCTTTTCAGTTGCAACTCCACTCCATACATATATATGTGGAGGTACTAGCTCCAACTCGGTTTTACAGTGAAAACTGCAGGAACTTCAAACCGGCAGTAGGAAACAGACTGAGAAACCAGAGTAAAAGTTTCTCCTGCAACCCGTTCCCTTGCTGCTAGATGAACGAACATATCACCACATGCTCAGTTCTGAGAGATAAGTGTGTGTGAAAGCCGTCCTTTACCTAGCTTGTTGGGAACACAATGTTTATTTTCAGTTGCAAACTCAACTTCATGCATATATAGGGTGAGGTACCAAATCCAAATCGGTTTTACAGTGAAAACTGCAGGAAATTCAAACAGACACTAGGAAAAATAGTGAGAATCCAGAGTAAAAGTTTTTCCTGCAAACCGTTTCCTTGATGCTAAGTGAACCAACGTCTCTCCACATGCTCAGTTCTGAGAGATAAGTGTGTGTGAAAGCCGTCCTTCAACTAGCTTGATGGGAACCCAAAGTTTTTTTCAGTTGCAAACTCCACTCCATACATATATATGGGGAGGTTCTTACTCAAACTCGGTTTTCCAGTGAAAACTGCAGAAATTCAAAACGGCACTAGGAAAGAGACTGAGAACCCAGAGTAAAAGTTTGTCCTGCAATCCTTTTCATAGATGCTAGTTGAAGGAACGTCTCTTCACATGCTCAATTCTGAGAGATATGTGTGTGAAAGCTGTACTTCAACTAGCTTGTTGCGAACACAAAGTTTCTTTTCAGTTACAAACACCACTCCATACATATATATGGGGATTTACTAGCTCCAACTCGATTTTACAGTGAAAACTGCAGGAACTTCAAACCGGCACTAGGAATCATACTGAGATTCCAGAGTAATAGTTTTTCCTGCAACCAGTTCCCTTGTTGCTAGGTGAACCAACGTTTCTCCACATGCTCTGTTCTGAGAGATAAATGTGTGTGAAAGCCGTCCTTCATTTATTTTGTTGGGAACAAAAAGTTTCTTTCCATTTGCAAACTTCACTCCATACATATATATGGGGAGGTACTTATTCCAACTAAGTTTTCCAGTGAAAACTGCAGGAACTTCAAACCGGCACTCGGAAAGAGACTGAGAACCCAGAGTAAAATTTTCCACTGCAACCCGTTCCCTTGGTGCTAGTTGAACGAACGTCTCTTCACAAGATCTGTTCTGAGAGATTTGTGTGTGAAAGCTGTCCTTCAACTAGCTTGTTGCGAACACAAAGTTTCTTTTCAGTTACAAACACCACTCCATACATATATATGGGGATTTACTAGCTCCAACTCGATTTTACAGTGAAAACTGCAGGAACTTCAAACCGGCACTAAGAAACAGACTGAGAACCCAGAGTAAAAGTTTCCCCTGCAACCCGTTCCCTTGGTTATAGTTGAACGAACGTCTCTCCCCATGCTCAGTTCTGAGAGATATGTGTGTGTAAGCTGTCCTTCAACTAGCTTGTTGCGAACACAAAGTTACTTTTCAGTTACAAACTCCACTCCACACATATATATGGTGAGGTACAAGCTCCAACTCGGTTTTACAGTGAAAACTGCAGGAACTTCAAACCGGCACTAGGAAAGAGACTGAGAAACCAGAGTAAATGTTTCTCCTGCAACCCTTTCCCTTGGTGCTAGGTGAATGAAAGTCCCTCCACATGCTCAGTTCTGAGAAATAATTGTGTGTGAAAGCCGTCCTTCACCTAGAATGTTGGGAACATAAAGTTACTTTTCAGTTGCAAACTCCATTCCACACATATATATGGGGAGGTACTTTCACCAACTCGGTTTTACAGGTAAAACTGCAGGAACTGCATACCGGCACTAGGAAACAGACTGAGAAACCAGAGTAAAAGTTTCTCCTGCACCCCTTTCCCTTGGTGCTAGGTGAACGATCGTCTCTCCACATGCTCAGTTCTGAGAGATAAGTGTGTGTGAAAGCCGTCCTTCACCTAGAATATTGGGAAAACAAAGTTTCTTTTCAGTTGCCAACCCCGCTTCATAAATATATATGGGGAAGTAATAGCACCAACTCGGGTTTACAGTGAAAAATGCAGGAACTTCAAAACGGCACTAGGAAACAGACTGAGAAACCAGAGTAAAAGTTTCCCCTGCAAACCGTTCCCTTGGTGCTAGGTGAACGAACGTCTCCCACATGCTCAGTTCTGAGAGATAAGTGTATGTGAAAGCCGTCCTTCAGCTAGCTTGTTGGGAACACAAAGTTTCTTTTCAGTTGCAATCTCCACTCCATACATATATATGGGGAGGTACTAGCTCCAACTCGGTTTTACAGTGAAAACTGCAGGAAATTCAAACCGGCACTAGGAAACAGACTGAGAAACCAGAGTAAATGTGTCTCCTGCAACCCGTTCCGTTGGTGCTAGATGAACGAACGTCTCAACACATGCTCAGTTCTGAGAGATAAGTGTGTGTGAAAGCCGTCCTTCACCTAGCTTGTTGGGAACACAAAGTTTCTTTTCAGTTGCAAACTCCACTCCATAGATATATATGGGGAGGTAATAGCTCCAACTCGGTTTTACAGTGAAAACTGCAGGAACTTCAAACCGGCACTAGGAAACAGACTGAGAAACCAGAGTAAAAGTTTCTCCTGCAACCCGTTCCCTTGGTGCTAGGTGAAACAACGTCTCTCCACATGCTCAGTTCTGAGAGATAAGTGTGTGTGAAAGCCGCCCTTCACCTAGCTTGTTGCGAACACAAAATTTCTTTTCAGTTACAAACTCCACTCCATAAATATATATTGGGAGGTACTAGCTCCAACTCCGGTTTACAGTGAAAACTGCAGGATATTCAAACATGCACTAAGAAACAGACTGAGATACCAGAGTAAAAGTTTCTCCTGCAACACGTCCCCTTGGTACTAGGTGAATGAACGTCTCTCCACATGCTCAGTTCTGAGAGATATGTGTGTGTGAAAGCCGTACTTCGCCTAGAATTTTGGGAACATAAAGTTACTTTTCAGTTGCAAATTCCACTCCACACATATATATGGGGAGGTACAATCACCACCTCGGTTTTACAGTGAAAACTGTAGGAACTTCAAACCGGTACTAGGAAACATACTGAGAAACAAAGTAAAAGTTTCCCCTGCAGACCTTTCCCTTGGTGCTAGGTGAAAGGAAGTCTCTCCACATGCTCTGTTCTGAGAGATATGTGTGTGTGTAAGCCGTCCTTCAAATAGCTTGTTTGGAACACAATGCTTATTTTCAGTTGCAAACTCCAATCCATGCATATATATGGGGAGGAACAAGATCCAAAACGGTTTTACATTGAAAACTCCAGGAACTTCAAACCGGCACTAGGAAACATACTGAGAAACCAGAGTAATAGTTTTACCTGCAATCCGTTCCCTTGGTGCTAGTTGAACCAAAGTCTCTCCACATGCTCAATTCTGAGAGATAAGTGTGTGTGAAAGCCGTCCTTCACCTAGCTTGTTGGGAACACAAAGTTTCTTTTCAGTTGCAAACTCAACTCCATACATATATATGGGGAGGTTCTTACTCCAACTCAGTTTTCAAGTGAAAACTGCAGGAACTTCAAACCGGCACTAGGAAAGGGACTGAGAACCCAGAGTAAAAGTTTCTCCTGCAACCCGTACACTTGGTGCTAGTTGAACGAACGTCTCTTCAAAAGAATTGTTCTGAGAGATATGTGTGTGAAAGCTGTCCTTCAACTAGCTTGTTGCGAACACAAAGTTTCTTTTCAGTTACAAACACCACTCCATACATATATATGGGGATTTACTAGCTCCAACTCGATTTTACAGTGAAAACTGCAGGAACTTCAAACCGGCACTAAGAAACAGACTGAGAACCCAGAGTAAAAGTTTCCCCTGCAACCCGTTCCCTTGGTTATAGTTGAACGAACGTCTCTCCCCATGCTCAGTTCTGAGAGATATGTGTGTGTAAGCTGTCCTTCAACTAGCTTGTTGCGAACACAAAGTTACTTTTCAGTTACAAACTCCACTCCACACATATATATGGTGAGGTACTAGCTCCAACTCGGTTTTACAGTGAAAACTGCAGGAACTTCAAACCGGCACTAGGAAAGAGACTGAGAAACCAGAGTAAATGTTTCTCCTGCAACCCTTTCCCTTGGTGCTAGGTGAACGAAAGTCCCTCCACATGCTCAGTTCTGAGAAATAATTGTGTGTGAAAGCCGTCCTTCACCTAGAATGTTGGGAACATAAAGTTACTTTTCAGTTGCAAACTCCATTCCACACATATATATGGGGAGGTACTTTCACCAACTCGGTTTTACAGGTAAAACTGCAGGAAATGCATACCGACACTAGGAATCAGACTGAGAAACCAGAGAAAAAGTTTCTCCTGCAACCCTTTCCCTTGGTGCTAGGTGAACGAACATCTCTCCACATGCTCAGTTCTGAGAGATAAGTGTGTGTGAAAGCCGTCCTTCAACTAGATTGTTGGGAACACAAAGTTTCTTTTCAGACGCAAACTCCACTCCATACATATATGTGGGTAGGTAATAGCTCCAACTCGGTTTTACAGTTAAAACTGCAGGAAATTCAAACCAGCACTAGGAAACAGCCTGAGAAACCAGAGTAATAGTTTCTCCTGCAACCCGTTCCCTTGGTGCCAGATGAAGGAACGTCTCTCCACATGCACAGTTCTGAGAGATAAGTGTGTTGAAAGACGTCCTTCACTAAGCTTGGTGGGAACATAAATTTTCTTTTTAGCTGCAAACTCCACTCTATACATTTATAGGGGAGGTACAAGATCCAACTCGGTTTTACAGTGAAAACTGCAGGGAATTCATACCGGCACTAGTAAACAGACTGAGATACAAGAGTAAACGTTTCCTCTGCAACACTTTCCCTTGGTGCTAGGTGAACGAACGTCTCCCAAATCCTCAGTTTTGAGAGATAAGTGTGTGTAAGCCGTCCTTCACCTAGCTTGTTGGGAACACAATATTTATTTTCAGTTGCAAACTCCACTCCATACATATATATTTGGAGATAATACTTAAACACTGTTTTACAGTGAAAACTGCAGAAACTTCAAACCGACACTAGGAAACAGACTGAGAACCCAGAGTAAAATTTCCCCTACAAACCGTTCCATTGGTGCTAGTTGAACGATCGTCTATTCACATGCTCATTTCTGAGAGATATGTGTGTGAAAGCTGTCCTTCGACTAGCTTGTTGCGAACACAAAGATTCTTTTCAGTTACAAACTCCACTCCATACATATATATGGGGAGGTAGTAGCTCCAACTCTGTTTTATAGTGAAAACTGCAGGAACTTCAAACCGGCACTAAGAAACAGACTGAGAAACCAGAGTAAAAGTTTCTCCTGCAACCCGTTCCCTTGGTGCAAGGTGAACGAACGTCTCTCCACATGCTCAGTTCTGAGAGATAAGTGTGTGTGAAAGACGTCCTTCACCTAGAATGTTGGGAACACAAAGTTACTTTTTAGTTGCAAACTCCACTCCACAAATATATATGGGCAGGTAGTAACTCCAACTCGGTTTTACAGTGAAAACTGCAGGAACTTCAAAACGGCACTAGGAAACATACTGAGAAAGCAGAGAAGAAGTTTCTCCTGCAAACCTTTCACTTGGTGCTAGGTGAACGAACGTCTGTCCACATGCTCAGTTCTGAGAGATAAGTGTGTGTGAAAGCCGTCCTTCACCTAGCTTCTTGGGAACACAAAGTTTCTTTTCAGTTGCAAACTCCAATCCATACATATATATGGGTAGGTACTAGCTCCAACTCGGTTTTAAAGTGAAAACCGCAGGAAATTCAAAACGGCACTAGTAAACAGTCTGAGATACAAGAGTAAATGTTTCCTCTGCAACCCTTTCCCTTGGTACTAGGTGAACAAATGTCTCCCAAATGCTCAGTTTTGAGAGATAAGTGTGTGTAAACCGTCCTTCACCTAGCTTGTAGGGAACAAAATGTTTATTTTCAGTTGCAAACTCCACTCCATACATATATAGGGGGAGGTACTAGCTCCAACTCGGTTTTACAGTGAGAACTGCAGGAAATTCAAACTGGCACTAGGAAACAGACTGAGAAACCAGAGTAAAAGTTTGACCTGCTACCCGTTCCCTTGGAGCTAGGTGAACGAACGACTCTCCACATGCTCAGTTCTGAGAGAGATGTGTGTGTGAAGCCGTACTTCACTTAGCTTGTTGGGAACACAATGTTTATTTTCAGTTGCAAATTCCACTCCATATATATATATGGGGAGATAATAGCTAAAACTCTGTTTTACAGTGAAAAATGCAGGAACTTCAAACCGGCTCTAAGAAACAGACTGAGATGCCAGAGTAAACGTTTCTCCTGCAACAAGTTCCCGTGGTGCTAGGTGAACGAAAGTTTCTCCACCTGCTCAGTTCTGAGAGATAAGTGTGGGTGAAAGCCGTCCTTCACCTACCTTGTTGGGAACACAAAGTTTCTTTTTATTTGCAAACTCCACTCCATACATATATATGGGGTGGTACTAGCTCCAACTCGGATTTACAGTGAAAACTGCAGGAACTTCAAACCGGCATTAGGAAACAGACTCACAAACCAGAGTAAAAGTTTACCCTGTTACCCGAACCCTTTGTGCTAGATGAACGAACGTCTCTCCACATGTTCAGTTCTGAGAGATAAGTGTGTGTGAAAGCCGTCCTTCACCTAGTTTGTTGGGAACACAAAATTTCTTTTCAGTTGCAAACTCCAGTCCATACATATATATGGTGAGGTTCTTACTCCAACTCAGTTTCCCAGTGAAAACTGCAGAAATTTCAAACCGGCACTAGGAAAGGGACTGAGAACCCAGAGTAAAAGTTTCCCCTGCAACCCGTTCTCTTGGTGCTAGTTGAACGAACGTCTCTTCACATGCTCAGTTCTGAGAGATATGTGTGTGAAAGCTGCCCTTCAACTATCTTGTTGGGAACACAAAGTTTCTTTTCACTTACAAACTCCACTCCATACATATATATGGGGAGGTAGTAGCTCCAACTCGGTTTTATAGTGAAAACTGCAGGAACTTCAAACCGGCACTAAGAAACAGACTAAGAAACCAGAGTACAAGTTTCTCCTACAACACGTTCCCTAGGTGCAAGGTGAACGAACGTCTCTCCACATGCTCAGTTCTGAGAGTAAGTGTGTGTGAAAGACGTCCTTCACCTAGAATGTTGGGATCACAAAGTTCCTTTACAGTTGCAAACCCCACTCCACACATATATATGGGTAGGTACTATCACCAACTCGGTTTTACAGTGAAAACTGCAGGAACTTCAAAACGGCACTAGGAAACAGACTGAGAAACCAGAGTATAAGTTTCTCCTGCAAACCTTTCCCTTGGTGCTAAGTGAACGAACGTCTCTCCACATGCTCAGTTCTGAGATATAAGTGTGTGTGAAAGCCGTCCTTCACCTAGCTTCTTGGGAACACAAAGTTTCTTTTCAGTTGCAAACTCCACTCCATACATATATATGGGTAGGTACTAGATCCAACTCGGTTTTAAAGTGAAAACTGCAGGAACTTCAAACAGGCACTTGGAAACAGACTGAGAACCCAGAGTAAAAGTTCCCCCTGCAACCCATTCCCATGGTGCTAGTTTAATGAACGTCTCTCCACATGCTCAGTTCTGAGAGTTATGTGTGTGAAAGCCGTCCTTCACCAACCTTGTTGGGAACACAAAGTCTCTTTTCAGTTGCAAACTCCACTCCCTACAAATATATGGGGAGGTACTAGCTCCAACTCGGTTTTACAGAGAAAACTGCAGGAACTTCAAACTGGCACTAGGAAACAGACTGAGATACCAGAGTAAAATTTTCTCCTGAAACCCGTTCCCTTGGTGCTAGATGAACGAACGTCTCTCCACATGCTCACTTCTGAGAGATAAGTGTGTGTGAAAGCCGTCCTTCACCTAGCTTGCTGGGAACACAAGGATTCTTTTAAGTGGCAAACTCCACTCCTTAAATATATATGGGGAGATACAAGATCCAACTCGGTTTTACAGTGAAAACTGCAGGAAATTCAAACCGGCACTAGGAAAAAAACTGAGAATCCATAGTAAAAGTTTCTTCTGCAACCCTTTCCCTTGGTGCTAGGTGAACGATCGTCTCACCACATGCTCAGGTCTGAGAGATAAGTGTGTGTGAAAGCCGTACTTAACCTACAAAGTTGGGAACACAAAGTTTCTTTTCAGTTGCAAACTCAACTCCACACATATATATGGGGAGGTACTATCACCAACACTATTTTACAGTGAAACCAGCAGGAACTTCAAACCGGCACTAGGAAACAGACTGTGAAACCAGAGTAAAAGTTTCCCTTGCAACACGTTCCCTTGGTGCTAGGTGAATGAACTTCTCTCCACATGCTCAGTTCTGAGAGATAAGTGTGTGTGAAAGCCGTACTTAACCTACAAATTTGGGAACACAAAGTTTCTTTTCACTTGCAAACTCAAATCCACACATATATATGGGGAGGTACTATCACCAACACTATTTTACAGTGAAACCAGCAGGAACTTCAAACCGGCACTAGGAAACAGACTGTGAAACCAGAGTAAAAGTTTCCCTTGCAACACGTTCCCTTGGTGCTAGGTGAATGAACGTCTCTCCACATGCTCAGTTCTGAGAGATAAGTGTGTGTGAAGGCCGTTCTTCACGTAGATTGTTGGGAACACAAAGTTTCTTTTCAGTTGCAAAATCCACTCCATACATATATATGGGGAGGTACCAGCTCCAACTCGGTTTCACAGTGATAACTGCAGGAAATTCAAACCGGCACTAGGAAACAGACTGAGAAGCCAGAGAAAATTTCTCCTGCAACAAGTTCCCTTGGTGCTAGGTGAACTAACGTCTCTCCACATGCTCAGTTCTGAGAGATAAGTGTGTGTGAAGCCGTCCTTCATTTAGCTTGTTGTGAACACAATGTTTATTTTCAGTTGCAAACTCCACTCCATACATATATATGGGGAAGTACTAGCTCCAACTCGGTTTTGCAGTGGAAAATGCAGGAAATTCAAACCGGCACTAGGAAGCAGACTGAGAAACCAGAGTATAATTTCTCCTGCAACCCGTTCCCTTGGTGCTAGATGAAAGAACGTCTCTCCACATGCTAAGTTCTGAGAGATAAGTGTGTGTGAAAGCCGTCCTTCACCTAGCTTGTTGGGAACACAATGCTTATTTTCAGTTGCAAACTCCACTCCATGCATATATAGGGGGAGGTACTAGATCCAAATCGGTTTTACAGTGAAAACTGCAGGAACTTCAAACCGGCACTAGGAAACATACTGAGAAACCAGAGTAATAGTTTTTCCTGCAACCAGTTCCCTTGTAGCTAGGTGAACCAACGTCTCTCCACATGCTCAGTTCTGAGAGATAAGTGTGTGTGAAAGCCGCCTTCACCTATGTTGTTGAGAACAAATAGTTTGTTTTCAGTTGCAAATTTCACTCCATACATATATATGGGGAGGTTCTTATTCCAACTAGGTTTTCCAGTGAAAACTGCAGGAACTTCAAACCGGCACTCGGAAAGAGACTGAGAACCCAGAGTAAAAGTTTCCCCTGCAACCCGTTCCCTTGGTGCTTGTTGAACGAACGTCTCTTCACATGCTCAGTTCTGAGAGATATGTGTGTGATAGCTGTACTTCAACTAGCTTGTTACGAACACAAAGATTCTTTTCAGTTGCAAAATCCACTCCATACATATATGTGGGTAGGTAATAGCTCCAACTCGGATTTACAGTGAAATCTGCAGGAACTTCAAACCAGCACTAGGAAACAGACTGAGAATCCAGAGTAAAAGTTTCTCCTGCAACCCGTTCCCTTGGTGCTAGATGAAGGAACGTCTCTCCACATGCTCAGTTCTGAGAGATAAGTGTGTTGAAAGACTTACCTCACCTAGCTTGTTGGGAACATAAAGTTTCTTTCAGTTGCAAACTCCACTCTATATATTTATAGGGGAGGTACAAGCTCCAATTCGGTTTTACAATAAAAACTGCAGGAAATTCAAACCGGCACTAGTAAACAGACTGAGATACAAGAGTAAATGTTACTTCTGAAACTCTTTCCCTTGGTACTAGGTGAACAAACGTCTCCCAAATGCTCAGTTTTGAGAAATAAGTGTGTGTAAACCGTCCTTCACCTAGCTTGTAGGGAACAGAATGTTTATTTTCAGTTGCAAACACCACTCCATACATATATAGGGGGAGGTACTAGCTCCAACTCGGTTTTAAAGTGAGAACTGCAGGAAATTCAAACCGGCACTAGGAAACAGACTGAGAAACCAGAGTAAAAGTTTGAGCTGCTACCCGTTCCCTTGGAGCTAGGTGAACGAACGACTCTCCACATGCTCAGTTCTGAGAGAGATGTGTGTGTGAAGCCGTACTTCATTTAGCTTGTTGGGAACACAATGTTTATCTTCAGTTGCAAATTCCACTCCATATATATATATGGGGAGATAATAGCTAAAACTCTGTTTTACAGTGAAAAATGCAGGAACTTCAAACCGGTTCTAAGAAACAGAATGAGATACCAGAGTAAAAGTTTCTCCTGCAACAAGTTCCCGTGGTGCTAGGTGAACGAACGTCTCTCCACCTTCTCAGTTCTGAGAAATAAGTGTGTGTGAAAGCCGTCCTTCAACTAGCTTGTTGGGAACACAAAGTTTCTTTTTAGTTGCAAACTCCACTCCATACATATATATGGGGAAGTACTAGCTCCAACTCGGTTTTACAGTGAAAACTGCAGGAACTTCAAACCGGCACTAGGAAACAGACTCACAAACCATAGTAAACGTTTACACTGTAACCCGTTCTCTTTGTGCTAGATGAACGAACGTCTCTCCACATGCTCAGTTCTGAGAGTTATGTGCGTGAAAGCCGTCCTTCTCCTAGCTTGTTGCGAACACAAAGATTCTTTTCAGTTGCAAACCCCACTCCATACATATATGTGGGTAGGTAATAGCTCCAACACGGTTTTACAGTGAAAACTGCAGGAACTTCAAACCAGCACTAGGAAACAGACTGAGAATCCAGATTAAAATTTCTCCTGCAACCCGTTAGCTTGGTGCTAGATGAAGGAACGTGTCTACACATGCTCAGTTCTGAGAGGTAAGTGTGTTGAAATACTTCCTTCACCTAACTTGTTGGGAACATAAAGTTTCTTTTCAGTTGCAAACTCCACTCTATATATTTATAGGGGAGGTACAAGCTCCAATTCGGTTTTACAATGAAAACTGCAGGAAATTCAAACCGGCACTAGTAAACAGACTGAGATACAAGAGTAAATGTTACCTCTGCAAACCTTTCCCTTGGTGCTAGGTGAACAAACGTCTCCCAAATGCTCAGTTTTGAGAGATAAGTGTGTGTAAACCGTCCTTCACCTAGCTTGTAGGGAACAGAATGTTTATTTTCAGTTGCAAACACCACTCCATACATATATAGGGGGAGGTACTAGCTCCAACTCGGTTTTAAAGTGAGAACTGCAGGAAATTCAAACCGGCACTAGGAAACAGACTGAGAAACCAGAGTAAAAGTTTGAGCTGCTACCCGTTCCCTTGGAGCTAGGTGAACGAACGACTCTCCACATGCTCAGTTCTGAGAGTTATGTGTGTGAATGCCGTCCTTCAACTAGCTTGTTGGGAACAAAAAGTTCTTTTCAGTTGCAAACTCCACTCCATAAGTATATATGGGGAGGTACTTACTCCAACTCGGTTTTCCAGTGTAAACTGCAGGAATTTCAAACAGGCACTAGGAAACAGACTGAGAATCCAGATTAAAAGTTCCTCCTGCAACCCTTTCCCATGGTGCTAGTTTAATGAACGTCTCTCCACATGCTCAGTTCTGAGAGTTATGTGTGTGAAATCCGTCCTTCACCAACCTTGTTGAGAACACAAAGTTTCTTTTCAGTTGCAAACTCCACTCCCTACAAATATATGGGGAGGTAATAGCTCCAACTCGGTTTTACAGAGAAAACTGCAGGAACTTCATACCAGCACTAGGAAACAGACTGAGATACCAGAGTAAAATTTTCTCCTGAAACCCATTCCCTTGGTGCTAGATGAACGAACGTCTCTCCACATGCTCAGTTCTGAGAGATAAGTGTGTGTGAAAGCCGTCCTTCACCTAGCTTGTTGGGAACACAAGGATTCTTTTAAGTTGCAAACTCCACTCCTTAAATATATATGGATAGGTTCTAGCTCCAACTCGGTTTTACAGTGAAAACTGCAGGTAATTCAAACCGGCACTATGAAAAAAACTGAGAATCCATAGAAAAATTTCTCCTGCAACCCTTTCCCTTGGTGCTAGGTGAACGATCGTCTCACCACATGCTCAGTTCTGAGAGATTAGTGTGTGTGAAAGCTGTACTTAACCTACAATGTTGGGAACACAAAATTTCTTTTCAGTTGCAAACTCCACTCCACACATATATAGGGGGAGGTACCAGCTCCAACTCGGTTTCACAGTGATAACTGCAGGAAATTCAAACCGGCACTAAGAAACAGACTGAGAAGCCAGAGAAACTTTCTCCTGCAACAAGTTCCCTTGGTGCTAGGTGAACTAACGTCTCTCCACATGCTCAGTTCTGAGAGATAAGTGTGTGTGAAGCCGTCCTTCACTTAGCTTGTTGTGAACCCAATGTTTATTTTCAGTTGCAAATTCCACTCCATACATATATATGCGGAGGTAATAGCTCCAACTCGGTTTTACAGTGAAAACTGCAGGAACATCAAACCGGCTCTAGGAAACAGACTGAGAAGCCAGAGAAAATTTCTCCTGCAACAAGTTTCCTTGATGCTAGGTTAACGAATGTCTCTCCACGTGCTCAGTTCTTAGAGATAAATGTGTGTGAAAGCCGTCCTTCACTTAGAATCTTGGAAACACCAAGTTTCTTTTCAGTTGCCAACTCCACTCCTTACATATATATGGGGAGGTACTAGCACCAACTCGGTTTTACAGTGAAATCTGCAGGAATTTCAAACAGGCACTAGGAAACAGACTGAGAACCCAGAGTAAAAGTTCCTCCTGCAACCCGTTCCCATGGTGCTAGTTTAATGAACGTCTCTCCACATGCTCAGTTCTGAGAGTTATGTGTGTGAAAGCCGTCCTTCACCAACCTTGTTGGGAACACAAAGTCTCTTTTCAGTTGCAAACTCCACTCCCTACAAATATATGGGGAGGTACTAGCTCCAAATCGGTTTTACAGAGAAAACTGCAGGAACTTCAAACCGGCACTAGGAAACAGACTGAGATACCAGAGTAATATTTTCTCCTGAAACCCGTTCCCTTGGTGCTAGATGAACGAACGTCTCTCCACATGCTCACTTCTGAGGGATAAGTGTGTGTGAAAGCCGTCCTTCACCTAGCTTGTTGGGAACACAAGGATTCTTTTAAGTGGCAAACTCCAGTCCTTAAATATATATGGGGAGGTACAAGATCCAACTCGGTTTTACAGTGAAAACTGCAGGAAATTCAAACCGGCACTAGGAAAAAAACTGAGAATCCATAGTAAAAGTTTCTTCTGCAACCCTTTCCCTTGGTGCTAGGTGAACGATCGTCTCACCACATGCTCAGGTCTGAGAGATAAGTGTGTGTGAAAGCCGTACTTAAACTACAAAGTTGGGAACACAAAGTTTCTTTTCAGTTGCAAACTCAAATCCACACATATATATGGGGAGGTACTATCACCAACACTATTTTACAGTGAAAACTGCAGGAACTTCAAACCGGCACTAGGAAACAGACTGTGAAACCAGAGTAAAAGTTTCCCTTGCAACACGTTCCCTTGGTGCTAGGTGAATGAACGTCTCTCCACATGCTCAGTTCTGAGAGATAAGTGTGTGTGAAGGCCGTACTTCACCTAGATTGTTGGGAACACAAAGTTTCTTTTCAGTTGCAAACTCCACTCTATACATATATGTGGGTAGGTAATAGCTCCAACTCGGTTTTACACTGAAAACTGCTGGAACTTCAAACCAGCACTAGGAAACAGACTGAGAAACCAGAGTAAAAGTTTCTCCTGCAACCCGTTCCCTTGGTGCTATATGAAGGAATGTCTCTCCACATGCTCAGTTCTGAGAGATAAGTGTGTTGAAAGACTTGCTTCACCTAGCTTGTTGGGAACATAAAGTTTCTTTTCAGTTGCAAACTACACTCTATAAATTTATAGGGGAGGTACAAGCTAAAATTCGGTTTTACAATGAAAACTGCAGGAAATTCAAACCGGCACTAGTAAACAGACTGAGATACAAGAGTAAATGTTACCTCTGCAACACTTTCCCTTGGTGCTAGTTGAACAAACGTCTAACAAATGCTCAGTTTTGAGAGATAAGTGTGTGTAAACCGTCCTTCACCTAGCTTGTAGTGAACACAATGTTTATTTTCAGTTGCAAACTCCACTCCATACATATATAGGGGGATGTACTAGCTCCAACTCGGTTTTAAAGTGAGAACTGCAGGAAATTCAAACCGGCACTTGGAAACAGACTGAGAAACAAGAGTAAAAGTTTGACCTGCTTCCCGTTCCCTTGGAGCTAGGTGAACGAACGACTCTCCACATGCTCAGTTCTGAGAGAGATGTGTGTGTGAAGCCGTACTTCACTTAGCTTGTTGGGAACACAATGTATATCTTCAGTTGCAAATTCCACTCCATATATATATATATGGGGAGATAATAGCTAAAACTCTGTTTTACAGTGAAAAATGCAGGAACATCAAACCGGCTCTAAGAAACAGACTGAGATGCCAGAGTAAAAGTTTCTCCTGCAACAAGTTCCCGTGGTGCTAGGTCAACGAACGTCTCTCCACCTGCTCAGTTCTGAGAGATAAGTGTGTGTGAAAGCCGTCCTTCAACTAGCTTGTTGGGAACACAAAGTTTCTTTTTAGTTGCAAACTCCAATCTATACATATATATGGGGCAGTACTAGCTCCAACTCGGTTTTACAGTGAAAACTGCAGGAACTTCAAACCGGAACTAGGAAACAGACTCACAAACCAGAGTAAAAGTTAACACTGTAACCCGTTCCCTTTCTGATAGATGAACTAACGTCTCTCCACAAGCTCAGTTCTGAGATTTATGTGTGTGAAAGCCGTCCTTCAACTAGCTTGTTGGGAACAAAAAGTTCTTTTCAGTTGCAAACTCCACTCCATAAATATATATGCGGAGGTACTTACTCCAACTCGGTTTTCCAGGGAAATCTGCAGGAATTTCAAACAGGCACTAGGAAAAAAACTGAGAAACCAGAGTAAAAGTTCCTCCTGCAACCCGTTCCCATGGTGCTAGTTTAATGAACGTCTCTCCACATGCTCAGTTCTGATAGATATTTGTGTGAAAGCCGTCCTTCAACAACCTTGTTGGGAACACAAAGATTCTATTCAGTTGCAAACTCCACTCCCTACAAATATATGGGGAGGTACTAGCTCCAACTCGGTTTTACAGAGAAAACTGCAGGAACTTCAAACCGGCACTAGGAAACAGACTGAGATACCAGAGTAAAATTTTCTCCTGAAACCCGTTCCCTTGGTGCTAGATGAACGAACGTATCTCCACATGCTCAGTTCTGAGAGATAAGTGTGTGTGAAAGCCGTCCTTAACCTAGCTTGTTGGGAACACAAGGATTCTTTTCAGTTGCAAACTCCACTCCTTAAATATATATGGGGAGGTACTAGCACCAACTCGGTTTTACAGTGAAAACTGCAGGAAATTCAAACCGGCACTAGGAAAAAAACTGAGAATCCAGAGTAAAAGTTTCTCCTTCAACCCTTTCCCTTGGTGCTCGGTGAACGATCGTCTCACCACATGCTCAGTTCTGAGAGAAATGTGTGTGTGAAAGCCGTACTTAACCTAGAATGTTGGGAACACAAAGTTTCTTTTCAGTTGCAAATTCCACTCCACACATATATATGGGGAGGTACTATCACCAACACTATTTTACAGTGAAACCTGCAGGAACTTCAAACCGGCACTAGGAAATAGACTGAGAAACCAGAGTAAAAGTTTCCCTTGCAACACGTTCCCTTGGTGCTAGGTGAATGAACGTCTCTCCACATGCTCAGTTCTGAGAGATAAGTGTGTGTGAAAGCCGTACTTCAACTAGATTGTTGGGAACACAAAGTTACTTTTCAGTTGCACACTCCACTCCATACATATATAAGGGGAGGTAATAGCTCCAACTCGGTTTTACAGTGAGAACTGCAGGAAATTCTAACCGGCACTAGGAAACAGACTGAGATACAAGAGTAAATGTTCCCCTGCAACCCGTTCCCTTGGTGCTAGGTGAACTAACGTCGCTCCTCATGCTCAGTTCTGAGAGATAAGTGTGTGTGAAGCCGTCCTTCACCTAGCTTGTTTTGAACACAATGATTATTTTCTGTTGCAAATTCCACTCCATACATATATAAGGGGAGGTAATTGCTCCAACTCGGTTTTACAGTGAAAACTGCAGGTACATCAAACCGGCTCTAGGAAACAGACTGAGAAGCCAGAGAAAATTTCTCCTGCAACAAGTTCCCTTGATGCTAGTTTAACGAATGTCTCTCCACATGCTCAGTTCTGAGAGATAAGTGTGTGTGAAAGCCGTCCTTCACCTAGTTTGCTGGGAACACAAATTTTCTTTTCAGTTGCAAACTCCACTCAATGCATATATAGGGGGAGGTACTAGATCCAAATCGGTTTTTCAGTGAAAACTGCAGAAAAATCAAACCGGCACTAGGAAACAGACTGAGAAACCAGAGTAAAAGATTCCCCTGCAAACCGTTCCCTTTGTGCAAGGTGAACCAAAGTCTCTCCACATGCTCAGTTCTGAGGGATAAGTGTGTGTTAAAGCCGTCCTTCACTTAGAATCTTGTGAACACAAAGTTTCTATTCACTTGACAACTCCACTCCTTACATATATATGGGGAGGTACTAGCACCAACTCGGTATTACAGTGAAAACTGCAGGAACTTCAAACAGCACTAGGAAACAGACTGAGAAACCAGAGTAAAAGTTTCTCCTGCAACCCGTTCCCTTGGGGGTAGGTGAACGAACGTCTCTCCACATTCTCAGTTCTGAGAGATAAGTGTGTGTGAAAGCCGTTCTTCACCTAGCTTGTTGGGAACACAAAGTTACTTTTCAGTTGCAAACTCCACTCCATTCATATATATGGGGAAGTACTAGCTCCAACACGGTTTTACATTGAAAAATGCAGGAAATTCAAACCGGCACTAGGAAACGGACTGAGAAACCAGAGTAAAATTTCTCCTGCAAACCGTTCCCTTGGTGCTAGATGAACGAACGTCTCTCCACATGCTGAGTTCTGAGAGATAATTGTGTGTGAAAGCCGTCCTTCAACTAGCTTGTTGGGAACGCAATGCTTATTTTCAGTTGCAGAGTCCACTCCATGCATATATAGGGGGAGGAACAAGATCCAACTCGGTTTTACAGTGAAAACTGCAGGAACTTTAAACCGGAACTAGGAAACAGACTGAGAAACCAGAGTAAAAGTTTCTCCTGCACCCCGTTCCCTTGGTGTTAGGTGAAAGAACTTCTATCCAGATGCTCAGTTCTGAGAGATAAGTGTGTGTGAAAGCCGTCCTTCACCTAGAATGTTGGGAAAACAAAGTTACTTTTCTGTTGCAAACTCCACTCCACACATATATATGGGGAGGTACTAGCTCCAACTCGGTTTTACAGTGAAAACTGCAGGAAATTCAAACCGGCACTACGAAATAGAATGAGAAACCAGTGTAAAAGTTTCTCCTGAATCCAGTTCCCTTGGTGCTAGATGAAGGAACGTCTCTCCACATGCTCAGTTCTGAGAGATAATTGTGTTGATAGCCGTCCTTCACCTAGCTTGTTGGGAACATAAAGTTTCTTTTAAGTTGCAAACTCTACTCCATATATATATAGGGGAGGTACTCGCTCCAACTCGACTTTACAGTGAAAACTGCAGGAAATTCAAACCGACACTCGGAAACTGACTGAGATACAAGAGTAAATGTTTCACCTGCAATCCGTTCCCTTGGTGCTAGGTGAACGAACTTCTATCCTCATGCTCAGTTCTGAGAGATAAGTTTGTGTGAAAGCAGTACTTCACCTAGCATGTTGGGAACACAAAGTTCCTTTTCAGTTGCAAACTCCACTCCATACATATATAGGGGGTTGTACTAGATCCAACTCGGTTTTTCCAGTGAAAACTGCAGGAACTACAAACCGGCACTAGGAAACAGACTGAGAACCCAGTGTAAAAGTTTCCCCTGCAACCGGTTCCCTTGGTGCTAGTTCAATGAACTTCTCTCCACATGCTCAGTTCTGTGAGATATGTGTGTGAAAGCCGTCCTTCACCTAGATTATTTGAACAAAAAGTCTCTATTCAGTTGCAAATTCCACTCCATATATATATAGAGGGAATTACTAGCTCCAACTCGGTTTTACAGTGAATACTGCAGGAACTTCAAACCGGCACTATGAAGCAGACTGAGATACCAGTGTAAAAGTAACACCTGCAACCCTTTCCCTTTGTGCTAGGTGAACCAACGTCTCACCACATGCTAAGTTCTGAGAGATAAGTGTGGGTAAAAGACGTCCTTCACCTAGAATCTTGGGAACACAAAGTTTCTTTTCAGTTGCCAACTCCACTGCATACATATATATGGGGAGGTACTAGCACCAACTCGGTTTTACAGTGAAAACTGCAGGAACTTCAAACAGGCACTAGGAAACAGACTGAGAAACCAGAGTAAAAGTTTCTCCTGCAACCCGTTCCCTTGGTGCAAGTTGAACAAACATCTCTCCACATGCTCAGTTCTGAGAGATAGTTGTGTGTGAAAGCCATACTTCACCTAGCTTGTTGGGAACACAAAGTTTCTTTTCAGTTTGAAACTCCACTCCATACATATATATGGGGAGGTACTAGCTCCAACTCGGTTTTACAGTGAAAACTGCATTAACTTTAAACCGGAACTAGGAAATAGACTGAGAATCCAGAGTAAAAGTTTCTCCTGCACCCAGTTCCCTTGGTGCTAGGTGAAAGAACGTCTCTCCAGATGCTCAGTTCTGAGAGATAAGTGTGTGTGAAAGCCGTCCTTCACCTAGAATGTTGGGAAAACAAAGCTACTTTTCTGTTGCAAACTCCAATCCATACATATATATGGGGTGGTACTATCACCAACTCCTTTTTACAGTGAAATTAGCAGGAACTTCAAAACGGCACTAGGAAACAGACTGAGAAACCAGAGTAAAAGTTTCTCCTGCAACCCGTTCCCTTGGTGCAAGTTGAACAAACATCTCTCCACATGCTCAGTTCTGAGAGATAGTTGTGTGTGAAAGCCATACTTCACCTAGCTTGTTGGGAACACAAAGTTTCTTTTCAGTTTGAAACTCCACTCCATACATATATATGGGGAGGTACTAGCTCCAACTCGGTTTTACAGTGAAAACTGCATTAACTTTAAACCGGAACTAGGAAATAGACTGAGAATCCAGAGTAAAAGTTTCTCCTGCACCCAGTTCCCTTGGTGCTAGGTGAAAGAACGTCTCTCCAGATGCTCAGTTCTGAGAGATAAGTGTGTGTGAAAGCCGTCCTTCACCTAGAATGTTGGGAAAACAAAGCTACTTTTCTGTTGCAAACTCCAATCCATACATATATATGGGGTGGTACTATCACCAACTCCTTTTTACAGTGAAATTAGCAGGAACTTCAAAACGGCACTAGGAAACAGACTGAGAAACAGAGTAAAATTTCTCCTGGAAACCTTTCACTTGGTGCTAGGTTAACGAAACTCTCTCCACATGCTCAGTTCTGAGAGATAATTGTGTGTGAAAGCCGTCCTTCACCTAGCTTGTAGGGAACACAAAGTATCTTTTCAGTTGCAAATTCCACTCCATACATATATATGGGTAGGTAGTAGCTCCAACTCGGTTTTACAGTGAAAACTGCAGGAAATTCAAACCGGCACTAGGAAATAGAATGAGAAACCAGTGTAAAAATTTCTCCTGCATCCAGTTCCCTTGGTGCTAGATGAAGGAACGTCTCTCCACATGCTCAGTTCTGAGAGATAAGTGTGTGTGAAAGCCGTTCTTCATCTAGCTTGTTGGGAACACAAAGATTCTTTTCAGTTGCAAACTCCACTCCATACATGTATATGGGGAGGTTCTTACTCCAACTCAGTTTTCAAGTGAAAACTGCAGGAAATTCAAACCGGCACTAGGAAACAGACTGAGAAACCAGAGTAAAATTTCTCCTGCAAACCGTTCCCTTGGTGCTAGATGAACGAACGTCTCTCCACATGCTCAGTTCTGAGAGATATTTGTGTGTGAAAGCCGTCCTTCAACTAGCTTGTTGGGAACGCAATGCTTATTTTCAGTTGCAAAGTCCACTCCATGCATATATAGGGGGAGGTACAAGATCCAACTCGGTTTTACAGTGAAAACTTCAGGAACTTTAAACCGGAACTAGGAAACAGACTGAGAAACCAGAGTAAAAGTTTCTCCTGCACCCCGTTCCCTTGGTGCTATGTGAAAGAACGTCTATCCAAATGCTCAGTTCTGAGAGATAAGTGTGTGTGAAAGCCGTCCTTCACCTAGAATATTGGGAAAACAAAGTTACTTTTCTGTTGCAAACTCCACTCCACACATATATATGGGGAGGTACTAGCTCCAACTCGGTTTTACAGTGAAAACTGCAGGAAATTCAAACCGGCACTGGGAAATAGAATGAGAAACCAGTGTAAAAGTTTCTCCTGCATCCAGTTCCCTTGGTGCTAGATGAAGGAACGTCTCTCCACATGCTCAGTTCTGAGAGATAAGTGTGTTGATAGCCGTCCTTCACCTAGCTTGTTGGGAACATAAAGTTTCTTTTAAGTTGCAAACTCTACTCCATATATATATAGGGGAGGTACTCGTTCCAACTCGTCTTTATAGTGAAAACTGCAGGAAATTCAAACCGACACTAGGAAACAGACTGCGATACAAGAGTAAATGTTTCCCCTGCAAACCGTTCCCTTGGTGCTAGGTGAACGAACGTCTATCCTCATGCTCAGTTCTGAGAGGTAAGTTTGTGTGAAAGAAGTACTTCACCTAGCATGTTGGAAACACAAAGTTCCTTTTCAGTTGCAAACTCCACTCCATACATATATAAGGGGAGGTACAAGCTCCAACTCGGATTTCCAGTGAAAACTGCAGGAACTACAAACCGACACTAGGAAACAGACTGAGAACCCAGTGTAAAAGTTTCCCCTGCAACCGGTTCCCTTGGTGCTAGTTCAATGAACTTCTCTCCACATGCTCAGTTCTGTGAGATATGTGTGTGAAAGCCGTCCTTCACCTAGATTATTTGAACAAAAAGTCTCTATTCAGTTTCAAATTCCACTCCATATATATATAGGGGGAGTTACTAGCTCCAACTCGGTTTTACAGTGAATACTGCAGGAAATTCAAACCGGCACTATGAAGCAGACTGAGATACCAGTGTAAAAGTAACACCTGCAACCCTTTCCCTTTGTCCTAGGTGAACCAACGTCTCACCACATGCTAAGTTCTGAGAGATAAGTGTGGGTAAAAGACGTCCTTCACCTAGAATCTTGGGAACACAAAGTTTCTTTTCAGTTGCCAACCCCACTCCATACATATATATGGGGAGGTACTAGCACCAACTCGGTTTTACAGTGAAAACTGCAGGAACTTCAAACAGGCACTAGGAAACAGACTGAGAAACCAGAGTAAAAGTTTCTCCTGCAACCCGTTCCCTTGGTGCTAGTTGAACAAACGTATCTCCACATGCTCAGTTCTGAGAGATAGTTGTGTGTGAAAGCCATACTTCACCTAGCTTGTTGGGAACACAAAGTTTCTTTTCAGTTTGAAACTCCACTCCATACATATATATGGGGAGGTACTAGCTCCAACTCGGTTTTACAGTGGAAATTGCATTAACTTTAAACCGGCACTAGGAAACAGACTGAGAATCCAGAGTAAAAGTTTCTCCTGCACCCCGTTCCCTTGGTGCTAGGTGAAAGAACGTCTCTCCAGATGCTCAGTTCTGAGAGATAAGTGTGTGTGAAAGCCGTCCTTCACCTAGAATGTTGGGAAAACAAAGCTACTTTTCTGTTGCAAACTCCACTCCACACATATATATGGGGAGGTACTATCACCAACTCTGTTTTACAGTGAAAACTGCAGGAAATT
Organism: Camelus bactrianus; assembly: GCF_048773025.1. NCBI lineage: Eukaryota > Metazoa > Chordata > Mammalia > Artiodactyla > Camelidae > Camelus > Camelus bactrianus. Next base: position 93,093,364 of record NC_133546.1, read on the forward strand.
CAAACCGGCACTAGGAATAAACTGAGAATCCAGAGTAAAAGTTTCTCCTGCAACCCTTTCCCTTGGTGGTAGGTGAACGATCGTCTCACCACAAGCTCTGTTCTGAGAGAAATGTGTGTGTGAATGCCGTACTTAATCTAGAATGTTGGGAACACAAAGTTTCTTTTCAGTTGCAAACTCCACACCACACATATATATTGGGAGGTACTATCACCAACACTATTTTACAGTGAAACCTGCAGGAAATTCAAACCGGCACTAGGAAATAGACTGAGAACCCAGAGTAAAAGTTTCCCTTGCAACACGTTCCCTTGGTGCTAGGTGAATGAACGTCTCTCCACATGCTCATTTCTGAGAGATAAGTGTGTGTGAAAGCCGTACTTCAACTAGATTGTTGGGAACACAAAGTGAATTTTCAGTTGCAAACTCCACTCCATACATATATATGGGGAGGTAATAGCTCCAACTCGGTTTTACAGTGAAAACTGCAGGAACATCAAACCGGCTCTAGGAAACAGACTGAGAAGCCAGAGAAAATTTCTCCTGCAACAAGTTCCCTTGATGCTAGTTTAACGAATGTCTCTCCACATGCTCAGTTCTGAGAGATAAGTGTGTGTGAAGCCGTCCTTCATCTAGCTTGTTGTGAACACAATGTTTATTTTCTGTTGCAAATTTCACTCCATACATATGTATGGGGAGGTAATAGCTCCAACTCGGTTTTACAGTGAAAACTGCAGGAACATCAAACCGGCTCTAGGAAACAGACTGAGAAGCCAGAGAAAATTTCTCCTGCAACAAGTTCCCTTGATGCTAGTTTAACGAATGTCTCTCCACATGCTCAGTTCTGAGAGATAAGTGTGTGTGAAAGCCGTCCTTCACCTAGTTTGCTGGGAACACAAATTTTATTTTCAGTACCCAACTCCACTCAATGCATATATAGGGGGAGGTACTAGATCCAAATCGGTTTTACAGTGAAAACTGCAGGAAAATCAAACCGGCACTAGGAAACAGACTGAGAAACCAGAGTAAAAGATTCCCCTGCAAACCGTTCCCTTTGTGCAAGGTGAACCAAAGTCTCTCCACATGCTCAGTTCTGAGAGATAAGTGTGTGTTAAAGCCGTCCTTCACTTAGAATCTTGGGAACACAAAGTTTCTATTCAGTTGCCAACTCCACTCCATACATATATATGGGGAAGTACTAGCTCCAACTCGGTTTTACATTGAAAAATGCAGGAAATTCAAACCGGCACTAGGAAACAGACTGAGAAACCAGAGTAAAATTTCTCCTGCAAACCGTTCCCTTGGTGCTAGATGAACGAACGTCTCTCCACATGCTCAGTTCTGAGAGATATTTGTGTGTGAAAGCCGTCCTTCAACTAGCTTGTTGGGAACGCAATGCTTATTTTCAGTTGCAAAGTCCACTCCATGCATATATAGGGGGAGGTACAAGATCCAACTCGGTTTTACAGTGAAAACTGCAGGAACTTTAAACCGGAACTAGGAAACAGACTGAGAAACCAGAGTAAAAGTTTCTCCTGCACCCCGTTCCCTTGGTGCTAGGTGAAAGAACGTCTATCCAGATGCTCAGTTCTGACAGATAAGTGTGTGTGAAAGCCGTCCTTCACCTAGAATGTTGGGAAAACAAAGTTACTTTTCTGTTGCAAACTCCACTCCACACATATATATGGGGTGGTACTAGCTCCAAATCGGTTTTACAGTGAAAACTGCAGGAAATTCAAACCGGCACTAGGAAATAGAAAGAGAAACCAGTGTAAAAGTTTCTCCTGCATCCAGTTCCCTTGGTGTTAGATGAAGGAACGTCTCTCCACATGCTCAGTTCTGAGAGATAAGTGTGTTGATAGCCGTCCTTCACCTAGCTTGTTGGGAACATAAAGTTTCTTTTAAGTTGCAAAATCTACTCCATATATATATAGGGGAGGTACTCGCTCCAACTCGACTTTACAGTGAAAACTGCAGGAAATTCAAACCGACACTAGGAAACTGACTGAGATACAAGAGTAAATGTTTCCCCTGCAAACCGTTCCCTTGGTGCTAGGTGAACGAACTTCTATCCTCATGCTCAGTTCTGAGAGATAAGTTTGTGTGAAAGCAGTACTTCACCTAGCATGTTGGGAACACAAAGTTCCTTTTCAGTTGCAAACTCCACTCCATATTTATATAGGGGGAGGTACTAGCTCCAACTCGGTTTTCCAGTGAAAACTGCAGGAACTACAAACCGGCACTAGGAAACAGACTGAGAACCCAGTGTAAAAGTTTCCCCTGCAACCGGTTCCCTTGGTGCTAGTTCAATGAACTCCTCTCCACATGCTCAGTTCTGTGCGATATGTGTGTGAAAGCCGTCCTTCACCTAGATTATTTGAACAAAAAGTCTCTATTCAGTTGCAAATTCCACTCCATATATATATAGAGGGAGTTACTAGCTCCAACTCGGTTTTACAGTGAATACTGCAGGAACTTCAAACCGGCACTATGAAGCAGACTGAGATACCAGTGTAAAAGTAACATCTGCAACCCTTTCCCTTTGTGCTAGGTGAACCAACGTCTCACCACATGCTAAGTTCTGAGAGATAAGTGTGGGTAAAAGACGTCCTTCACCTAGAATCTTGGGAACACAAAGTTTCTTTTCAGTTGCCAACTCCACTCCATACATATATATGGGGAGGTACTAACACCAACTCGGTTTTACAGTAAAAACTGCAGGAACTTCAAACAGGCACTAGGAAACAGACTGAGAAACCAGAGTAAAAGTTTCTCCTGCAACCCGTTCCCTTGTTGCAAGTTGAACAAACGTCTCTCCTCATGCTCAGTTCTGAGAGATATTTTTGTGTGAAAGCCATACTTCACCTAGCTTGTTGGGAACACAAAGTTTCTTTTCAGTTTGAAACTCCACTCCATACATATACATGGGGAGGTACTAGCTCCAACTCGGTTTTAGAGTGAAAACTGCATTAACTTTAAACCGGAACTAGGAAACAGACTGAGAATCCAGAGTAAAAGTTTCTCCTGCACCCCGTTCCCTTGGTGCTAGGTGAAAGAACGTCTCTCCAGATGCTCAGTTCTGAGAGATAAGTGTGTGTGAAAGCCGTCCTTCACCTAGAATGTTGGTAAAACAAAGCTACTTTTCTGTTGCAAACTCCACTCCATACATATATATGGGGAGGTACTATCACCAACTCGGTTTTACAGTGAAATTTGCAGGAACTTCAAAACGGCACTAGGAAACAGACTGAGAAAACAGAGTAAAATTTCTCCTGGAACCCTTTCATTTGGTGCTAGTTTAACGAAACTCTCTCCACATGCTCAGTTCTGAGAGATAATTGTGTGTGAAAGCCGTCCTTCACTAGCTTGTAGGGAACACAAAGTATCTTTTCATTTGCAAATTCCACTCCATACATATATATGGGTAGGTTGTAGCTCCAACTCGGTTTTACAGTGAAAACTGCAGGAAATTCAAACCGGCACTAGGAAATAGAATGAGAAACCAGTGTAAAAATTTCTCCTGCATCCAGTTCCCTTGGTGCTAGATGAAGGAACGTCTCTCCACATGCTCAGTTCTGAGAGATAAGTGTGTGTGAAAGCAGTTCTTCACCTAGCTTTTTGGGAAAACAAAGATTCTTTTCAGTTGCAAACTCCACTCCATACATATATATGGGGATGTTCTTACTCCAACTCAGTTTTCAAGTGAAAACTGCAGGAAATTCAAACCGGCACTAGGAAACAGACTTAGAAACCAGAGTAAAATTTCTCCTGCAAACCGTTCCCTTGGTGCTAGATGAACGAACGTCTCTCAACATGCTCAGTTCTGAGAGATATTTGTGTGTGAAAGCCGTCCTTCAACTAGCTTGTTGGGAACGCAATGCTTATTTTCAGTTGCAAAGTCCACTCCATGCATATATAGGGGGAGGTACAAGATCCAACTCGGTTTTACAGTGAAAACTGCAGGAACTTTAAACCGGAACTAGGAAACAGACTGAGAAACCAGAGTAAAAGTTTCTCCTGCACCCCGTTCCCTTGGTGCTAGGTGAAAGAACGTCTATCCAGATGCTCAGTTCTGAGAGATAAGTGTGTGTGAAAGCCGTCCTTCACCTAGAATTTTGGGAAAACAAAGTTACTTTTCTGTTGCAAACTCCACTCCATGCATATATAGGGGGAGGTACAAGATCCAACTCGGTTTTACAGTGAAAACTGCAGGAAATTTAAACCGGAACTAGGAAACAGACTGAGAAACCAGAGTAAAAGTTTCTCCTGCACCCCGTTCCCTTGGTGCTAGGTGAAAGAACGTCTATCCAGATGCTCAGTTCTGTGAGATAAGTGTGTGTGAAAGCCGTTCTTCACCTAGCTTGTTGGGAACACAATTCTTATTTTCAGTTGCAAACTCCACTCCATGCATATATAGGGGGATGTACTAGATCCAAATCGGTTTTACAGTGAAAACTGCAGGAACTTCAAACCGGCACTAGGAAACATACTGAGATACCACAGTAATAGTTTTTCCTGCAACCAGTTCCCTTGTAGCTAGGTGAACCAACGTCTCTCCACATGCTCAGTTCTGAGTGATAAGTGTGTGTGAAAACCGCCTTCACCTATCTTGTTGAGAACAAAAAGTTTCTATTCAGTTGCAAACTTCACACCATACATATATATGGGGAGGTTCTTATTCCAACTATGTTTTCAAGTGAAAACTGCAGGAACTTCAAACCGGCACTCGGAAAGAGACTGAGAACCCAGAGTAAAAGTTTCCCCTGCAACCCGTTACCTTGATGCTAGTTGAACGAACGTCTCTTCACATGCTCAGTTCTGAGAGATATGTGTTTGAAAGCTGTCCTTCAACTAGCTTGTTGCGAACACAAAGATTCTTTTCAGTTACAAACTCCACTCCATACATATATATGGGGAGTTACTAGCTCCATCTCGGTTTTACTGTGAAAACTGCAGGAACTTCAAACCGGCACTAAGAAACAGACTGAGAACCCAGAGTAAATGTTTCCCCTGAAACCAGTTCCCTTGGTGCTAGTTAAACGAACGTCTCTTCACATGCTCAGTTCTGAGAGATAGGTGAGTGTAAGCTGTCCTTCAATTAGCTTGTTGCGAACACAAATTTCTTTTCAGTTACAAACTCCACTCCACACATATATATGGGGAGGTACTAGCTCCAACTCGGTTTTACAGTGAAAACTGCAGGAACTTCAAACCGGCACTAAGAAACAGACTGAGAAACCAGAGTAAAAGTTTCTCCTGCAACCCTTTCCCTTGGTGCTAGGTGAACGAACGTCTCTCCACATGCTCAGTTCTGAGAGATAAGTGAGTGTGAAAGCCGTCCTTCAACTAGATTGTTGGGAACACAAAGTTTCTTTTCAGTTGCAAACTCCACTCTATACATATATGTGGGTAGGTAATAGCTCCAACTCGGTTTTACAGTGAAAACTGCAGGAAATTCAAACCGACACTAGGAAACTGACTGAGATACAAGAGTAAATGTTTCCCCTGCAAACCGTTCCCTTGGTGCTAGGTGAACGAACTTCTATCCTCATGCTCAGTTCTGAGAGATAAGTTTGTGTGAAAGCAGTACTTCACCTAGCATGTTGGGAACACAAAGTTCCTTTTCAGTTGCAAACTCCACTCCATACATATGTAGGGGGAGGTATTAGCTCCAACTCGGTTTTCCAGTGAAAACTGCAGGAACTACAAACCGGCACTAGGAAACAGACTGAGAACCCAGTGTAAAAGTTTCCCCTGCAACCGGTTCCCTTGGTGCTAGTTCAATGAACTTCTCTCCACATGCTCAGTTCTGTGAGATATGTGTGTGAAAGCCGTCCTTCACCTAGATTATTTGAACAAAAAGTCTCTATTCAGTTGCAAATTCCACTCCATATATATATAGAGGGAATTACTAGCTCCAACTCGGTTTTACAGTGAATACTGCAGGAACTTCAAACCGGCACTATGAAGCAGACTGATATACCAGTGTAAAAGTAACACCTGCAACCCTTTCCCTTTGTGCTAGGTGAACCAACGTCTCACCACATGCTAAGTTCTGAGAGATAAGTGTGGGTAAAAGACGTCCTTCACCTAGAATCTTGGGAACACAAAGTTTCTTTTCAGTTGCCAACTCCACTCCATACATATATATGGGGAGGTACTACCACCAACTCGGTTTTACAGTGAAAACTGCAGGAACTTCAAACAGGCACTAGGAAACAGACTGAGAAACCAGAGTAAAAGTTTCTCCTGCAACCCGTTCCCTTGGTGCAAGTTGAACAAACGTCTCTCCACATGCTCAGTTCTGAGAGATAGTTGTGTGTGAAAGCCATACTTCAACTAGCTTGTTGTGAACACAAAGTTTCTTTTCAGTTTGAAACTCCACTCCATACATATATATGGGGAGGTACTAGCTCCAACTCGGTTTTACAGTGAAAACTGCATTAACTTTAAACCGGAACTAGGAAACAGACTGAGAATCCAGAGTAAAAGTTTCTCCTGCACCCCGTTCCCTTGGTGCTAGGTGAAAGAACGTCTCTCCAGATGCTCAGTTCTGAGAGATAAGTGTGTGTGAAAGCCGTCCTTCACCTAGAATGTTGGGAAAACAAAGCTTCTTTTCTGTTGCAAACTCCAATCCATACATATATATGGGGAGGTACTATCACCAAATCGGTTTTACATGAAATTAGCAGGAACTTCAAAACGGCACTAGGAAACAGACTGAGAAACAGAGTAAAATTTCCCCTGGAACCCTTTCACTTGGTGCTAGGTTAACGAAACTCTCTCCACATGCTCAGTTCTGAGAGATAATTGTGTGTGAAAGCCGTCCTTCACCTAGCTTGTAGGGAACACAAAGTATCTTTTCAGTTGCAAATTCCACTCCATACATATATATGGGTAGCTAGCAGCTCCAACTCGGTTTTACAGTGAAAACTGCAGGAAATTAAAACCGGCACTAGGAAATAGAATGAGAAACCAGTGTAAAAATTTCTCCTGCATCCAGTTCCCTTGGTGCTAGATGAAGGAACGTCTCTCCACATGCTCAGTTCTGAGAGATAAGTGTGTGTGAAAGCCGTTCTTCACCTAGCTTGTTGGGAACACAAAGATTCTTTTCAGTTGCAAACTCCACTCCATACTTGTATATGGGGAGGTTCTTACTCCAACTCAGTTTTGAAGTGAAAACTGTAGGAAATTCAAACCGGCACTAGGAAAAAGACTGAGAAACCAGAGTAAAATTTCTCCTGCAAACCGTTCCCTTGGTGCTAGATGAACGAACGTCTCTCCACATGCTCAGTTCTGAGAGATATTTGTGTGTGGAAGCCGTCCTTCAACTAGCTTGTTGGGAACGCAATGCTTATTTTCAGTTGCAAAGTCCACTCCATGCATATATAGGGGGAGGTACAAGATCCAACTCGGTTTTACAGTGAAAACTTCAGGAACTTTAAACCGGAACTAGGAAACAGACTGAGAAACCAGAGTAAAAATTTCTCCTGCACCCCGTTCCCTTGGTGCTAGGTGAAAGAACGCCTATCCAGATGCTCAGTTCTGAGAGATAAGTGTGTGTGAAAGCCGTCCTTCACCTAGAATGTTGGGAAAACAAAGTTACTTTTCTGTTGCAAACTCCACTCCACACATATATATGGGGAGGTACTAGCTCCAACTCGGTTTTACAGTGAAAACTGCAGGAAATTCAAACCGACACTAGGAAACAGACTGAGATACAAGAGTAAATGTTTCCCCTGCAAACCGTTCCCTTGGTGCTAGGTGAACGAACGTCTATCCTCATGCTCAGTTCTGAGAGGTAAGTTTGTGTGAAAGCAGTACTTCACCTAGCATGTTGGAAACACAAAGTTCCTTTTCAGTTGCAAACTCCACTCCATACATATATAGGGGGAGGTATTAGCTCCAACTCGGATTTCCAGTGAAAACTGCAGGAACTACAAACCGACACTAGGAAACAGACTGAGAACCCAGTGTAAAAGTTTCCCCTGCAACCGGTTCCCTTGGTGCTAGTTCAATGAACTTCTCTCCACATGCTCTGTTCTGTGAGATATGTGTGTGAAAGCCGTCCTTCACCTAGATTATTTGAACAAAAAGTCTCTATTCAGTTGCAAATTCCACTCCATATATATATAGGGGGAGTTACTAGCTCCAACTCGGTTTTACAGTGAATACTGCAGGAATTTCAAACCGGCACTATGAAGCAGACTGAGATACCAGTGTAAAAGTAACACCTGCAAACCTTTCCCTTTGTGCTAGGTGAACCAACGTCTCACCACATGCTAAGTTCTGAGAGATAAGTGTGGGTAAAAGACGTCCTTCACCTAGAATCTTGGGAACACAAAGTTTCTTTTCAGTTGCCAACTCCACTCCATACATATATATGGGGAGGTACTAGCACCAACTCGGTTTTACAGTGAAAACTGCAGGAACTTCAAACAGGCACTAGGAAACAGACTGAGAAACCAGAGTAAAAGTTTCTCCTGCAACCCGTTCCCTTGGTGCTAGTTGAACAAACGTCTCTCCACATGATCAGTTCTGAGAGATAGTTGTGTGTGAAAGCCATACTTCACCTAGCTTGTTGGGAACACAAAGTTTCTTTTCAGTTTGAAACTCCACTCCATACATATATATGGGGAGGTACTAGCTCCAACTCGGTTTTACAGTGAAAACTGCATTAACTTTAAACCGGAACTAGGAAACAGACTGAGAATCCAGAGTAAAAGTTTCTCCTGCACCCCGTTCCCTTGGTGCTAGGTGAAAGAACGTCTCTCCAAATGCTCAGTTCTGAGAGATAAGTGTGTGTGAAAGCCGTCCTTCACCTAGAATGTTGGGAAAACAAAGCTACTTTTCTGTTGCAAACTCCACTCCACACATATATATGGGGAGGTACTATCACCAACTCGGTTTTACAGTGAAATTTGCAGGAATTTCAAAACGGCTCTAGGAAACAGACTGAGAAAACAGAGTAAAATTTCTCCTGGAACACTTTCACTTGGTGCTAGGTTAACGAAACTCTCTCCACATGCTCTGTTTTGAGAGATAATTGTGTGTGAAAGCCGTCCTTCACCTAGCTTGTAGGGAACACAAAGTATCTTTTCAGTTGCAAATTCCACTCCATACATATATATGGGTAGCTAGTAGCTCCAACTCGGTTTTACAGTGAAAACTGCAGGAAATTCAAACCGGCACGAGGAAACAGACTGAGAAACCAGAGTAAAAGTTTCTCCTGCACCCCGTTCCCTTGGTGCTAGGTGAAAGAACGTCTATCCAGATGCTCAGTTCTGAGAGATAAGTGTGTGTGAAAGCCGTCCTTCACCTAGAATGTTGGGAAAACAAAGTTACTTTTCTGTTGCAAACTCCACTCCACACATATATATGGGGAGGTACTAGCTCCAACTCGGTTTTACAGTGAAAACTGCAGGAAATTCAAACCGGCACTAGGAAATAGAATGAGAAACCAGTGTAAAAATTTCTCCTGCATCCAGTTCCCTTTGTGCTAGATGAAGGAACGTCTCTCCACATGCTCAGTTCTGAGAGATAAGTGTGTGTGAAAGCCGTTCTTCACCTAGCTTGTTGGGAACACAAAGATTCTTTTCAGTTGCAAACTCCACTCCATACATATATATGGGGAGGTTCTTACTCCAACTCAGTTTTCATGTGAAAACTGCAGGAAATTCAAACCGGCACTAGGAAACAGACTGAGAAAACAGAGTAAAATTTCTCCTGCAAACCGTTCCCTTGTTGCTGGATGAACGAACGTCTCTCCACATGCTCAGTTCTGAGAGATATTTGTGTGTGAAAGCCGTCCTTCAACTAGCTTGTTGGGAACGCAATGCTTATTTTCAGTTGCAAAGTCCACTCCATGCATATATAGGGGGAGGTACAAGATCCAACCCGGTTTTACAGTGAAAACTGCAGGAACTTTAAACCGGAACTAGGAAACAGACTGAGAAACCAGAGTAAAAGTTTCTCCTGCACCCCGTTCCCTTGGTGCTAGGTGAAAGAACGTCTATCCAGATGCTCAGTTCTGAGAGATAAGTGTGTGTGAAAGCCGTCCTTCACCTAGAATGTTGGGAAAACAAAGTTACTTTTCTGTTGCAAACTCCACTCCACACATATATATGGGGAGGTACTAGCTCCAACTCGGTTTTACAGTGAAAACTGCAGGAAATTCAAACCGGCACTAGGAAATAGAATGAGAAACCAGTGTAAAAGTTTCTCCTGCATCCAGTTCCCTTGGTGCTAGATGAAGGAACTTCTCTCCACATGCTCAGTTCTGAGAGATAAGTGTGTTGTAGCCGTCCTTCACCTAGCTTGTTGGGAACATAAAGTTTCTTTTAAGTTGCAAACTCTACTCCATATATATATAGGGGAGGTACACGCTCCAACTCGACTTTACAGTGAAAATTGCAGGAAATTCAAACCGACACTAGGAAACAGACTGAGATACAAGAGTAAAAGTTTCTCCTGCAACCCGTTCCCTTGGTGCAAGTTGAACGAACGTCTCTCCACATGCTCAGTTCTGAGAGATAGTTGTGTGTGAAAGCCATACTTCACCTAGCTTGTTGGGAACACAAAGTTTCTTTTCAGTTGCAAACTCCACTCCATACATATATAGGGGGAGGTACTAGCTCCAACTCGGTTTTACAGTGAAAACTGCATTAACTTTAAACCGGAACTAGGAAACAGACTGAGAATCCAGAGTAAAAGTTTCTCCTGCACCCCGTTCCCTTGGTGCTAGGTGAAAGAACGTCTCTCCAGATGCTCAGTTCTGAGAGATAAGTGTGTGTGAAAGCCGTCCTTCACCTAGAATGTTGGGAAAACAAAGCTACTTTTCTGTTGCAAACTCCACTCCATACATATATATGGGGAGGAACTATCACCAACTCGGTTTTACAGTGAAATTTGCAGGAACTTCAAAACGGCACTAGGAAACAGACTGAGAAAACAGAGTAAAATTTCTCCTGGAACCCTTTCTCTTGGTGCTAGGTTAACGAAACTCTCTCCACATGCTCAGTTCTGAGAGATAATTGTGTGTGAAAGCCGTCCTTCACCTAGCTTGTAGGGAACACAATGTATCTTTTCAGTTGCAAATTCCACTCCATACATATATATGGGTAGGTAGTAGCTCCAACTCGGTTTTACAGTGAAAACTGCAGGAAATTCAAACCGGCACTAGGAAATAGAATGAGAAACCAGTGTAAAAATTTCTCCTGCATCCAGTTCCCTTGGTGCTAGATGAAGGAACGTCTCTCCACATGCTCAGTTCTGAGAGATAAGTGTGTGTGAAAGCCGTTCTTCACCTAGCTTGTTGGGAACACAAAGATTCTTTTCAGTTGCAAACTCCACTCCATACATATATATGGGGAGGTTCTTACTCCAACTCAGTTTTCATGTGAAAACTGCAGGAAATTCAAACCGGCACTAGGAAACAGACTGAGAAACCAGAGTAAAATTTCTCCTGCAAACCGTTCCCTTGGTGCTGGATGAACGAACGTCTCTCCACATGCTCAGTTCTGAGAGATATTTGTGTGTGAAAGCCGTCCTTCAACTAGCTTGTTGGGAATGCAATGCTTATTTTCAGTTGCAAAGTCCACTCCATGCATATATAGGGGGAGGTACAAGATCCAACAGGGTTTTACAGTGAAAACTGCAGGAACTTTAAACCGGAACTAGGAAACAGACTGAGAAACCAGAGTAAAAGTTTCTCCTGCACCCCGTTCCCATGGTGCTAGGTGAAAGAACGTCTATCCAGATGCTCAGTTCTGAGAGATAAGTGTGTGTGAAAGCCGTCCTTCACCTAGAATGTTGGGAAAACAAAGTTACTTTTCTGTTGCCAACTCCACTCCACACATATATATGGGGAGGTACTAGCTCCAACTCGGTTTTACAGTGAAAACTGCAGGAAATTCAAACCGGCACTAGGAAATAGAATGAGAAACCAGTGTAAAAGTTTCTCCTGCATCCAGTTCCCTTGGTGCTAGATGAAGGAACGTCTCTCCACATGCTCAGTTCTGAGAGATAAGTGTGTTGATAGCCGTCCTTCACCTAGCTTGTTGGGAACATAAATTTTCTTTTAAGTTGCAAACTCTACTCCACATATATATAGGGGAGGTACTCGCTCCAACTCGACTTTACAGTGAAAATTGCAGGAAATTCAAACCGACACTAGGAAACAGACTGAGATACAAGAGTAAATGTTTCCCCTGCAAACCGTTCCCTTGGTGCTAGGTGAACGAACGTCTATCCTCATGCTCAGTTCTGAGAGATAAGTTTGTGTGAAAGCAGTACTTCACCTAGCATTTTGGGAACACAAAGTTCCTTTTCAGTTGCAAACTCCACTCCACACATATATAGGGGGAGGTACTAGCTCCATCTCGGTTTTCCAGTGAAAACTGCAGGAACTACAAACTGGCACTAGGAAACAGACTGAGAACCCAGTGTAAAAGTTTCCCCTGCAACCGGTTCCCTTGGTGCTAGTTCAATGAACTTCTCTGCACATGCTCAGTTCTGTGAGATATGTGTGTGAAAGCCGTCCTTCACCTAGATTATTTGAACAAAAAGTCTCTATTCAGTTGCAAATTCCACTCCATATATATATAGGGGGAGTTACTAGTTCCAACTCGGTTTTACAGTGAATACTGCAGGAACTTCAAACCGGCACTATGAAGCAGACTGAGATACCAGTGTAATAGTAACACCTGCAACCCTTTCCCTTTGTGCTAGGTGAAACAACGTCTCACCACATGCTAAGTTCTGAGAGATAAGTGTGGGTAAAAGACGTCCTTCACCTAGAATCTTGGGAACACAAAGTTTCTTTTCAGTTGCCAACTCCACTCCATACATATATATTTGGAGGTACTAGCACCAACTCTGTTTTACAGTGAAAACTGCAGGAACTTCAAACAGGCACTAGGAAACAGACTGAGAAACCAGAGTAAAATTTCTCCTGCAACCCGTTCCCTTGGTGCTAGTTGAACAAACGTCTCTCCACATGCTCAGTTCTGAGAGATAGTTGTGTGTGAAAGCCACACTTCACCTAGCTTGTTGGGAACACAAAGTTTCTTTTCAGTTTGAAACCACACTCCATACATATATATGGGGAGGTACTAGCTCCAACTCGGTTTTACAGTGAAAACTGCATTAACTTTAAACCGGAACTAGGAAACAGACTGAGAATCCAGAGTAAAAGTTTCTCCTGCACCCCGTTCCCTTGGTGCTAGGTGAAAGAACGTCTCTCCAGATGCTCAGTTCTGAGAGATAAGTGTGTGTGAAAGCCGTCCTTCACCTAGAATGTTGGGAAAACAAAGCTACTTTTCTGTTGCAAACTCCACTCCACACATATATATGGGGAGGTACTATCACCAACTCGGTTTTACAGTGAAATTTGCAGGAACTTCAAAACGGCACTAGGAAACAGACTGAGAAAACAGAGTAAAATTTCTCCTGGAACCCTTTCACTTGGTGCTAGGTTAACTAAACTCTCTCCACATGCTCAGTTCTGAGAAATAATTGTGTGTGAAAGCCGTCCTTCACCTAGCTTGTAGGGAACACAAAGTATCTTTTCAGTTGCAAATTCCACTCCATACATATATATGGGTAGGTACTAGCACCAACTCGGTTTTACAGTGAAAACTGCAGGACATTCAAACCGGCACTAGGAAATAGAATGAGAAACCAGTGTAAAAATTTCTCCTGCATCCAGTTCCCTTGGTGCTAGATGAAGGAATGTCTCTCCACATGCTCAGTTCTGAGAGATAAGTGTGTGTGAAAGCCGTTCTTCACCTAGCTTGTTGGGAACACAAAGATTCTTTTCAGTTGCAAACTCCACTCCATACATATATATGGGGAGGTTCTTACTCCAACTCAGTTTTCAAGTGAAAACTGCAGGAAATTCAAACCGGCACTAGGAAACAGACTGAGAAACCAGAGTAAAATTTCTCCTGCAAACCGTTCCCTTGGTGCTAGATGAACGAACGTCTCTCCACATGCTCAGTTCTGAGAGATATTTGTGTGTGAAAGCCGTCCTTCAACTAGCTTGTTGGGAACGCAATGCTTATTTTCATTTGCAAAGTCCACTCCATGCATATATAGGGGGAGGTACAAGATCCAACACGGTTTTACAGTGAAAACTGCAGGAACTTTAAACCGGAACTAGGAAACAGACTGAGAAACCAGAGTAAAAGTTTCTCCTGCACCCCGTTCCCTTGGTGCTAGGTGAAAGAACGTCTATCCAGATGCTCAGTTCTGAGAGATAAGTGTGTGTGAAAGCCGTCCTTCACCTAGAATGTTGGGAAAACAAAGTTACTTTTCTGTTGCAATCTCCACTCCACACATATATATGGGGAGGTACTAGCTCCAACTCGGTTTTACAGTGAAAACTGCAGGAAATTCAAACCGGCACTAGGAAATAGAATGAGAAACCAGTGTAAAAGTTTCTCCTGCATCCAGTTCCCTTGGTGCTAGATGAAGGAACTTCTCTCCACATGCTCAGTTCTGAGAGATAAGTGTGTTGATAGCCGTCCTTCACCTAGCTTGTTGGGAACATAAAGTTTCTTTTAAGTTGCAAACTCTACTCCATATATATATAGGGGAGGTACTCGCTCCAACTCGACTTTACAGTGAAAATTGCAGGAAATTCAAACCGACACTAGGAAACAGACTGAGATACAAGAGTAAATGTTTCTCCTGCAAACCGTTCCCTTGGTGCTAGGTGAACGAAAGTCTATCTTCATGCTCAGTTCTGAGAGATAAGTTTGTGTGAAAGCAGTACTTCACCTAGCATGTTGGGAACACAAAGTTCCTTTTCAGTTGCAAACTCCACTCCATACATATATAGGGGGAGGTACTAGCTCCAACTCGGTTTTCCACTGAAAACTGCAGGAACTACAAACCGGCACTAGGAAACAGACTGAGAACCCAGTGTAAAAGTTTCCCCTGCAACCGGTTCCCTTGGTGCTAGTTGAATGAACTTCTCTCGACATGCTCAGTTCTGTGAGATATGTGTGTGAAAGCCGTCCTTCACCTAGATTATTTGAACAAAAAGTCTCTATTCAGTTGCAAATTCCACTCCATATATATATAGGGGGAGTTACTAGCTCCAACTCGGTTTTACAGTGAATACTGCAGGAACTTCAAACCGGCACTATGAAGCAGACTGAGATACCATTGTAAAAGTAACACCTGCAACCCTTTCCCTTTGTGCTAGGTGAACCAACGTCTCACCACATGCTAAGTTCTGAGAGATAAGTGTGGGTAAATGACTTCCTTCACCTAGAATCTTGGGAACACAAAGTTTCTTTTCAGTTGCCAACTCCACTCCATACATATATATGGGGAGGTACTAGCACCAACTCGGTTTTACAGTGAAAACTGCAGGAACTTCAAACAGGCACTAGGAAACAGACTGAGAAACCAGAGTAAAAGTTTCTCCTGCAACCCGTTCCCTTGGTGCTAGTTGAACAAACGTCTCTCCACATGCTCAGTTCTGAGAGATAGTTGTGTGTGAAAGCCATACTTCACCTAGCTTGTTGGGAACACAAAGTTTCTTTTCAGTTTGAAACTCCACTCCATACATATATATGGGGAGGTACTAGCTCCAACTCGGTTTTACAGTGAAAACTGCATTATCTTTAAACCGGAACTAGGAAACAGACTGAGAATCCAGAGTAAAAGTTTCTCCTGCACCCCGTTCCCTTGGTGCTAGGTGAAAGAACGTCTCTCCAGATGCTCAGTTCTGAGAGATAAGTGTGTGTGAAGCCGTACATCATTTAGCTTGTTGGGATCTCAATGTATATTTTCAGTTGCAAATTCCACTCCATACATATATATGGGGAGGTAATCGCCCCAAATCGATTTTACAGTGAAAACTGCAGGGTCTTCAAACAGGCTCTAAGAAACAGTCTGAGAAGCCAGAGTAAAATTTTCTCCTGCAACCCGTTCCCTTGGTGCTAGGTGAAAGAACATCTCTCCACATGCTCAGTTCTGAGAGATAAGTGTGTGTGAAAGCCGTCCTTCAAATAGCTTGTTGGGAACACAAAGTTTCTTTTCACTTGCAAAATCCACACCATATATATATATTGGGAGGTACTAGCTCCAACTCGGTTTTACAGTGAAAACTGCCTTAACTTCAAACCGGCACTAGGAAACAGACTCAGAAACCAGAGTAAAAGTTTCTCCTGCAACCCGTTCCCTTGGTGCTAGGTGAACGAACGTCTCTCCACATGCTCATTTCTGAGAGTTATATGTGTGAAAGCCGTACTTAACCTAGATTGTTGGGAATACAATGCTTATTTTCAGTTGCAAACTCCACTCCATACATATATATGGGGAGATTCTCGCTTCAACTCGGTTTTACAGTGAATACTGCAGGAAATTCAAACCAGCACGAGGAAACAGACTGAGAAACCAGAGTAAAAGTTTCTCCTGTAACCCGTTCCCTTGGTGCTAGGTGAACGAACGACTCTCCACATGCTCAGTTCTGAGAGATAATTGTGTGTGAAGCCGTACATCACTTAGCTTGTTGGGAACACAATGTATATTTTCAGTTGCATATTCCACTCCATACATATATATGGGGAGGTAATAGCTCCAAATCGATTTTACAGTGAAACCTGCAGGATCTTCAAACCGGCTCTAAGAAACAGTCTGAGAAGCCAGAATAAAATTTTTTCCTGCAACCCGTTCCCTTGGTGCTAGGTGAACGAACACCTCTCCACATGCTCATTTCTGAGAGATAAGTGTGTGTGAAAGCCGTCCTTCAACTAGCTTGTTGGGGACACAAAGTTTCTTTTCAGTTGCAAAATCCACTCCATACATATATATGGGGAGGTACTAGCTCCAACTCGGTTTTACAGTGAAAACTACCTTAACTTCAAACCGGCACTAGGAAACAGACTCAAAAACCAGAGTAAAATTTCTCCTGTAACCCGTTCCCTTGGTGCTAGATGAACGAACGTCTCTCCACATGCTCAGTTCTGAGAGATATGTGTGTGAAACCCGTCCTTCACCTAGCTTTTTGGGAACACAAAATTCTTTTCCGTTTCAAACTCCACTCCATAAATATATATGGGGAGGTACTTACTCCAAATCGGTTTTCCAGTGAAAACTGAAGGAACTTCAAACCGGCACTAGGAAACTGATTGAGAACCCAGAGTAAAAGTTCTTCCTGCAACCCGTTCCATTGGTGCTAGTTGAATGAACGTCTATCCACATGCTCACTACTGAGAGATATGTGTGTGAAAGCCGTCCTTCACCTAGCTTGTTGATAACACAAATTTATTTTCAGTTGCAAACTCCACTCCATACATATATACGGGGAGTTAATAGCTCCAACTCGGTTTTACAGTGAAAACTGCAGGAACTTCAAACCGGCACTAGGAAACAGACTGAGAAACCAGAATAATAGTTTCTCCTGTAACCCGTTCCCTTGGTGATAGATGAACGAACGTCTCTCCACAAGCTTAGTTCTGAGAGATAATTGTGTGTGAAAGCTGTCTTTTCCAAGCTTGTTGGGAACACAAAGTTATTTTTCAGTTGCAAACTCCAATCCATAAATATATATGGGGATGTTCGAGTTCCAACTCGGTTTTACAGTGAAAACTGCAGGAACTTCAAACCGGCACTAGGAAACAGACTGAGAAACCACAGTAAATGTATCTCCTGCAACCCGTTTCCTTGGTGCAAGTTGAACTACCGTCTCTTCACATGCTCAGTTCTGAGAGATATGTGTGTGAAAGCTGTCCTTCAACGAGCTTGATGCGAACACAAATTTTCTTTTCAGCGTACAAATTCCAATGCATACATATATATGGGGAGGTACTAGCTCCAATTCTGTTTTACAGTGAAAATTGCAGGAACTTCAAACCGGCACTAGGAAACAGACTGAGAAACCAGAGTAAAAGTTTCACCTGCAGCCCGTTCCCTAGATGCTAGGTGAACGAACGTCTCTCCACATGCTCAGTTCTGAGAGATAAGTGAGTGTGAAATCCGTCCTTCACCTAGCCTGTTGGGAACACAAAGTTTCTTTTCAGTGGCAAACCCCACTCCATATATATATATGGGGAGGTACATGTTCCAATTCTATTTTACAGTGAAAACTGCAGGAAATTCAAACCGGCACTAGGAAACAAACTCAGAAACCAGAGAAAAATTTCTCCTGTATCCCTTTCCCTTTGTGCTTGATGAACGAAAGTCTCTCCACATGCTCAGTCCTGAGAGATATGTGTGTGAAAGCCATCCTTCAACAAGCTTGTTATGAACACAAAGTTCTTTTCCGTTTCAAACTGTACTCCATAAATATATATGGGGAGGTACTTACTCGAACTCGGTTTTCCAGTGAAAACTGCAGGAATTTCAAACAGGCACTAGGAAACAGACTGAGAACGCAGAGTAAAAGTTCCTCCTGCAACCAGTTCCTATGGTGCTAGTTGAATGAAAGTCTCTTCACATGCAAAGTTCTGAGAGATAATTGTGTGAAAGCCGTCCTTCACCTACCTTGTTGGGAACACAAAGTTTCTATTCAGTTGCAAACTCCACTCCATACATATATATGTGGAGGTACTAGCTCCAACTCGGTTTTACAGAGAAAACTGCAGGAAATTCAAACCGGCACTAGGAAACAGACTGAGATACCAGAGTAAAATTTTCTCCTGCAAACCGTTCCCTTGGTGCTAGATGAACGAACGTCTCTCCACATGCTCAGTACTGGGAGATATATGTGTTTGAAAGCCGTCCTTCACCTAGCTTGTTGGGAACACAAGGATTCTTTTCAGTTGCAAACTCCACTCCATACATATATATGGCGTGGTACTGAATCCAACTCGTTTTTCCAGGGAAAACTGCAGGAACTTCAAAACGGCACTAGGAAATAGACTGAGAATCCAGAGTAAAAGTTTCTCCTGCAACCCGTTCCCTTGGTGCTAGTTGAACAAACGTCTCTCCACATGCTCAGTTCTGAGAGATAAGTGTGTGAAAGCCGTCCTTCATTTAGCTTGTTGGGAACACAAAGTTTCTTTCCTGTTGCAAACTCCACTCCATACATATATATGGGGAGGTACTAGCTCCAACCTGGTTTTAAAGTGAAAATTGCAGGAAATTCACACTGGCACTAGGAAACATAATGAGAAACCAGAGTAATAGTTTTTCCTGCATCCCGTTCCCGTGGTGCTATATGATCCAACGTCTCTCCACATGCTCAGTTCTGAGAGATAAGTGTGTGTGAAAGCCTTCATTCACCTTACTTGTTTGGAACACAAAGTTCCTTTTCAGTTGCTAACTCCACTCCATACATATATATGGGGAGGTTCTTACTCCAACTCGGTTTTACAGTGAAAACTGCAGGAACTTCAAACCGGCACTAGGAAACAGACTGAGAAACCAGAGTAAAAGTTTCTCCTGCACCCCGTTCCCTTGCTGCTAGGTGAACGGACGTCTCTCCACATGCTCAGTTCTGAGAGATATTTGTGTGTGAAAGCCGTTCTTCACCTAGAATGTTGGGAACACAAAGTTACTTTTCAGTTGCAAACTCCAATCCACACATATATATGGGGAGGTACTATCACCAACTCTGATTTACAGTGAAAACTACAGGAACTTCAAACCGGAACTAGGAAACAGACTGTGAAACCAGAGTAAAAGTTTCTACTGCAAACCGTTCGCTAGGTGGTAGGTGAACGAACGTCTCTCCACATGCTCAGTTCTGAGAGATAAGTGTGTGTGAAAGCCGTCCTTCAACTAGCTTGTTGGGAACACAAAGTTTCTTTTCACTTGCAAAATCCACACCATATATATATATGGGGAGGTACTAGCTCCAACTCGGTTTTACAGTGAAAACTGCCTTAACTTCAAACCGGCACTAGGAAACAGACTCAGAAACCAGAGTAAAAGTTTCTCCTGCAACCCGTTCCCTTGGTGCTAGGTGAACGAACGTCTCTCCACATGCTCATTTCTGAGAGATATATGTGTGAAAGCCGTACTTAAACTAGATTGTTGGGAATACAATGCTTATTTTCAGTTGCAAACTCCACTCCATACATATATATGGGGAGATTCTATCTTCAACTCGGTTTTACAGTGAAAACTGCAGGAAATTCAAACCGGCACGAGGAAACAGACTGAGAAACCAGAGTAAAAGTTTCTCCTGTAACCCTTTCCCTTGGTGCTAGGTGAACGAACGACTCTCCACATGCTCAGTTCTGAGAGATAATTGTGTGTGAAGCCGTACATCACTTAGCTTGTTGGGAACACAATGTATATTTTCAGTTGCATATTCCACTCCATACATATATATGGGGAGGTAATAGCTCCAAATCGATTTTACAGTGAAACCTGCAGGATCTTCAAACCGGCTCTAAGAAACAGTCTGAGAAGCCAGAATAAAATTTTTTCCTGCAACCCGTTCCCTTGGTGCTAGGTGAACGTACACCTCTCCACATGCTCATTTCTGAGAGATAAGTGTGTGTGAAAGCCGTCCTTCAACTAGCTTGTTGGGGACACAAAGTTTCTTTTCAGTTGCAAAATCCACTCCATACATATATATGGGGAGGTACTAGCTCCAACTCGGTTTTACAGTGAAAACTACCTTAACTTCAAACCGGCACTAGGAAACAGACTCAGAAACCAGAGTAAAAGTTTTTCCTGTAACCCGATCCCTTGGTGCTAGATGAACGAACGTCTCTCCACATGCTCAGTTCTGAGAGATATGTGTGTGAAAGCCGTCCTTCACCTAGCCTGTTGGGAACACAAAGTTTCTTTTCAGTGGCAATCCCCACTCCATACATATATATGGGGAGGTACATGTTCCAATTCTCTTTTACAGTGAAAACTGCAGGAACTTCAAACCGGCAGTAGGAAACTCATTGAGAACCCAGAGTAAAAGTTCTTCCTGCAACCCGTTGCATTGGTGCTAGTTGAATGAACGTCTATCCACATGCTCACTACTGAGAGATATGTGTGTGAAAGCCGTCCTTCACCTAGCTTGTTGGGAACACAAAGTTTCTTTTCAGTTGCAAACTCCACTCCATACATATATACGGGGATTTAATAGCTCCAACTCGGTTTTACAGTGAAAACTGCAGGAACTTCAAACCGGCACTAGGAAACAGACTGAGAAACCAGAATAATAGTTTGTCCTGTAACCCGTTCCCTTGGTGATAGATGAACGAACGTCTCTCCACAAGCTTAGTTCTGAGAGATAATTGTGTGTGAAAGCCGTCTTTTCCAAGCTTGTTGGGAACACAAAGTTATTTTTCTGGTGCAAACTCCACTCCATAAATATATATGGGGATGTTCGAGCTCCAACTCGGTTTTATAGTGAAAACTGCAGGAACTTCAAACCGGAACTAGGAAACAGACTGAGAAACCACAGTAAATGTATCTCCTGCAACCCGTTCCCTTGGTGCAAGTTGAACGACCGTCTCTTCACATGCTCAGTTCTGAGAGATATGTGTGTGAAAGCTGTCCTTCAACGAGCTTGATGCGAACACAAATTTTCTTTTCAGCGTACAAATTCCAATGCATACATATATATGGGGAGGTACTAGCTCCAATTCTGTTTTACAGTGAAAACTGCAGGAACTTCAAACCGGCACTAGGAAACAGACTGAGAAACCAGAGTAAAAGTTTCACCTGCAGCCCGTTCCCTAGATGCTAGGTGAACGAACGTCTCTCCACATGCTCAGTTCTGAGAGATAAGTGAGTGTGAAATCCGTCCTTCACCTAGCCTGTTGGGAACACAAAGTTTCTTTTCAGTGGCAAACCCCACTCCATACATATATATGGGGAGGTACATGTTCCAATTCTATTTTACAGTGAAAACTGCAGGAAATTCAAACCGGCACTAGGAAACAATCTCAGAAACCAGAGAAAAATTTCTCCTGTAACCCGTTCCCTTTGTGCTTGATGAACGAACGTCTCTCCACATGCTCAGTCCTGAGAGATATGTGTGTGAAAGCCATCCTTCAACAAGCTTGTTATGAACACAAAGTTCTTTTCCGTTTCAAACTGTACTCCATAAATATATATGGGGAGGTACTTACTCGAACTCGGTTTTCCAGTGAAAACTGCAGGAATTTCAAACAGGCACTAGGAAACAGACTGAGAACCCAGAGTAAAAGTTCCTCCTGCAACCAGTTCCCATGGTGCTAGTTGAATGAACGTCTCTTCACATGCAAAGTTCTGAGAGATAATTGTGTGAAAGCCGTCCTTCACTTACCTTGTTGGGAACACAAAGTTTCTATTCAGTTGCAAAGTCCACTCCATACATATATATGTGGAGGTACTAGCTCCACCTCGGTTTTACAGAGAAAACTGCAGGAAATTCAAACCGGCACTAGGAAACAGACTGAGATACCAGAGTAAAATTTTCTCCTGCAAACCGTTCCCTTGGTGCTAGATGAACGAACGTCTCTCCACATGCTCAGTTCTGAGAGATATGTGTGTGAAAGCCGTCCTTCATTTAGCTTGTTGGGAACACAAATTTTCTTTTCAGTTGCAAACTCCACTCCATAAATATATATGGCGTGGTACTTAATCCAACTCGTTTTTCCAGGGAAAACTGCAGGAAATTCACACTGGCAGTAGGAAATAGACTGAGAATCCAGAGTAAAAGTTTCTCCTGCAACCCGTTCCCTTGGTGCTAGTTGAACAAACGTCTCTCCACATGCTCAGTTCTGAGAGATATGTGTGTGAAAGCCGTCCTTCATTTAGCTTGTTGGGAACACAAAGTTTCTTTTCTGTTGCAAACTCCACTCCATACATATATATGGGGAGGTACTAGCTCCAACCTGGTTTTAAAGTGAAAATTGCAGGAAATTCACACTGGCACTAGGAAACATACTGAGAAACCAGAGTAATAGTTTTTCTTGCATCCCGTTCCCGTGGTGCTATGTGATCCAACGTCTCTCCACATGCTCAGTTCTGAGAGATGTGTGTGTGTGAAAGCCGTCATTCACCTTACTTGTTTGGAACACAAAGTTTCTTTTCAGTTGCAAACTCCACTCCATACATATATATGGGGAGGTTCTTACTCCAACTCGGTTTTACAGTGAAAACTGCAGGAACTTCAAACCGGCACTAGGAAACAGACTGAGAAACCAGAGTAAAAGTTTCTCCTGCAACCCGTTCCCTTGGTGCTAGGTGAACGGACGTCTCTCCACATGCTCAGTTCTGAGAGATATTTGTGTGTGAAAGCCGTCCTTCACCTAGAATGTTGGGAACACAAAGTTACTTTTCAGTTGCAAACTCCAATCCACACATATATATGGGGAGGTACTATCACCAACTCTGTTTTACAGTGAAAACTACAGGAACTTCAAACCGGAACTAGGAAACAGACTGTGAAACCAGAGTAAAAGTTTCTACTGCAAACCGTTCGCTAGGTGGTAGGTGAACGAACGTCTCTCCACATGCTCAGTTCTGAGAGATAAGTGTGTGTTAAAGCCGTCCTTCACCTAGCTTGTTGGGAACACAAAGGTTCTTTTCAGTTGCAAACTCCACTCCATACATATATATGGGGAGGTTCTAGCTCCAACTCTGTTTTACAGTGAAAACGGAAGGAAATTCAAACCGGCACTAGGAAACAGACTGAGAAACCAGAGTATAAGTTTCTCCTGCAACCAGTTCCCTTGGTGCTAGATGAAGGAAAGTCTCTCCACATGCTCAGTTTTGAGAGATAAGTGTGTGTGAAAGCCGTCATTCACCTAGCTTGTTGGGAACATAAAGTTTATTTTCAGTTGCAAAATCCACTCCATACATATATAGGTGAGGTACGAGCTCCAACTCGGTTTTATAGTGAAAACTGCAGGAAATTCAAACCGGCACTAGGAAACAGACATAGATACAAGAGAAAATGTTTCACCTACAACCCGTTCACTTGGTGCTAGGTGAACGAACGACTCTCCACATGCTCAGTTCTGAGAGATAAGTGTGTGTGAAGCCGTACATCATTTAGCTTGTTGGGATCACAATGTATATTTTCAGTTGCAAATTCCACTCCATACATATATATGGGGAGGTAATCGCCCCAAATCGATTTTACAGTGAAAACTGCAGGGTCTTCAAACAGGCTCTAAGAAACAGTCTGAGAAGCCAGAGTAAAATTTTCTCCTGCAACCCGTTCCCTTGGTGCTAGGTGAACGAACATCTCTCCACATGCTCAGTTCTGAGAGATAAGTGTGTGTGAAAGCCGTCCTTCAAATAGCTTGTTGGGAACACAAAGTTTCTTTTCACTTGCAAAATCCACACCATATATATATATGGGGAGGTACTAGCTCCAACTCGGTTTTACAGTGAAAACTGCCTTAACTTCAAACCGGCACTAGGAAACAGACTCAGAAACCAGAGTAAAAGTTTCTACTGCAACCCGTTCCCTTGGTGCTAGGTGAACGAACGTCTCTCCACATGCTCATTTCTGAGAGATATATGTGTGAAAGCCGTACTTAAACTAGATTGTTGGGAATACAATGCTTATTTTCAGTTGCAAACTCCACTCCATACATATATATGGGGAGATTCTATCTTCAACTCGGTTTTACAGTGAAAACTGCAGGAAATTCAAACCGGCACGAGGAAACAGACTGAGAAACCAGAGTAAAAGTTTCTCCTGTAACCCGTTCCCTTGGTGCTAGGTGAACGAACGACTCTCCACATGCTCAGTTCTGAGAGATAATTGTGTGTTAAGCCGTACATCACTTAGCTTGTTGGGAACACAATGTATATTTTCAGTTGCATATTCCACTCCATACATATATATGGGGAGGTAATAGCTCCAAATCGATTTTACAGTGAAACCTGCAGGATCTTCAAACCGGCTCTAAGAAACAGTCTGAGAAGCCAGAATAAAATTTTTTCCTGCAACCCGTTCCCTTGGTGCTAGGTGAACGTACACCTCTCCACATGCTCATTTCTGAGAGATAAGTGTGTGTGAATGCCGTCCTTCAACTAGCTTGTTGGGGACACAAAGTTTCTTTTCAGTTGCAAAATCCACTCCATACATATATATGGGGAGGTACTAGCTCCAACTCGGTTTTACAGTGAAAACTACCTTAACTTCAAACCGGCACTAGGAAACAGACTCAGAAACCAGAGTAAAAGTTTCTCCTGTAACCCGATCCCTTGGTGCTAGATGAACGAACGTCTCTCCACATGCTCAGTTCTGAGAGATATGTGTGTGAAAGCCGTCCTTCACCTAGCCTGTTGGGAACACAAAGTTTCTTTTCAGTGGCAAAACCCACTCCATACATATATATGGGGAGGTACATGTTCCAATTCTCTTTTACAGTGAAAACTGCAGGAACTTCAAACCGGCACTAGGAAACTGATTGAGAACCCAGAGTAAAAGTTCTTCCTGCAACCCGTTGCATTGGTGCTAGTTGAATGAACGTCTATCCACATGCTCACTACTGAGAGATATGTGTGTGAAAGCCGTCCTTCACCTAGCTTGTTGGGAACACAAAGTTTCTTTTCAGTTGCAAACTCCACTCCATACATATATACGGGGAGGTAATAGCTCCAACTCGGTTTTACAGTGAAAACTGCAGGAACTTAAAACCGGCACTAGGAAACAGACTGAGAAACCAGAATAATAGTTTCTCCTGTAACCCGTTCCCTTGGTGATAGATGAACGAACGTCTCTCCACAAGCTTAGTTCTGAGAGATAATTGTGTGTGAAAGCCGTCTTTTCCAAGCTTGTTGGGAACACAAAGTTATTTTTCAGTTGCAAACTCCACTCCATAAATATATATGGGGATGTTCGAGCTCCAACTCGGTTTTATAGTGAAAACTGCAGGAACTTCAAACCGGAACTAGGAAACAGACTGAGAAACCACAGTAAATGTATCTCCTGCAACCCGTTCCCTTGGTGCAAGTTGAACGACCGTCTCTTCACATGCTCAGTTCTGAGAGATATGTGTGTGAAAGCCATCCTTCAACAAGCTTGTTATGAACACAAAGTTCTTTTCCGTTTCAAACTGTACTCCATAAATATATATGGGGAGGTACTTACTCGAACTCGGTTTTCCAGTGAAAACTGCAGGAATTTCAAACAGGCACTAGGAAACAGACTGAGAACCCAGAGTAAAAGTTCCTCCTGCAACCAGTTCCCATGGTGCTAGTTGAATGAACGTCTCTTCACATGCAAAGTTCTGAGAGATAATTGTGTGAAAGCCGTCCTTCACTTACCTTGTTGGGAACACAAAGTTTCTATTCAGTTGCAAACTCCACTCCATACATATATATGTGGAGGTACTAGCTCCACCTCGGTTTTACAGAGAAAACTGCAGGAAATTCAAACCGGCACTAGGAAACAGACTGAGATACCAGAGTAAAATTTTCTCCTGCAAACCGTTCCCTTGGTGCTAGATGAACGAACGTCTCTCCACATGCTCAGTTCTGAGAGATATGTGTGTGAAAGCCGTCCTTCATTTAGCTTGTTGGGAACACAAATTTTCTTTTCAGTTGCAAACTCCACTCCATAAATATATATGGCGTGGTACTTAATCCAACTCGTTTTTCCAGGGAAAACTGCAGGAAATTCACACTGGCAGTAGGAAATAGACTGAGAATCCAGAGTAAAAGTTTCTCCTGCAACCCGTTCCCTTGGTGCTAGTTGAACAAACGTCTCTCCACATGCTCAGTTCTGAGAGATATGTGTGTGAAAGCCGTCCTTCATTTAGCTTGTTGGGAACACAAAGTTTCTTTTCTGTTGCAAACTCCACTCCATACATATATATGGGGAGGTACTAGCTCCAACCTGGTTTTAAAGTGAAAATTGCAGGAAATTCACACTGGCACTAGGAAACATACTGAGAAACCAGAGTAATAGTTTTTCTTGCATCCCGTTCCCGTGGTGCTATGTGATCCAACGTCTCTCCACATGCTCAGTTCTGAGAGATGTGTGTGTGTGAAAGCCGTCATTCACCTTACTTGTTTGGAACACAAAGTTTCTTTTCAGTTGCAAACTCCACTCCATACATATATATGGGGAGGTTCTTACTCCAACTCGGTTTTACAGTGAAAACTGCAGGAACTTCAAACCGGCACTAGGAAACAGACTGAGAAACCAGAGTAAAAGTTTCTCCTGCAACCCGTTCCCTTGGTGCTAGGTGAACGGACGTCTCTCCACATGCTCAGTTCTGAGAGATATTTGTGTGTGAAAGCCGTCCTTCACCTAGAATGTTGGGAACACAAAGTTACTTTTCTGTTGCAAACTCCAATCCACACATATATATGGGGAGGTACTATCACCAACTCTGTTTTACAGTGAAAACTACAGGAACTTCAAACCGGAACTAGGAAACAGACTGTGAAACCAGAGTAAAAGTTTCTACTGCAAACCGTTCGCTAGGTGGTAGGTGAACGAACGTCTCTCCACATGCTCAGTTCTGAGAGATAAGTGTGTGTTAAAGCCGTCCTTCACCTAGCTTGTTGGGAACACAAAGGTTCTTTTCAGTTGCAAACTCCACTCCATACATATATATGGGGAGGTTCTAGCTCCAACTCGGTTTTACAGTGAAAACGGAAGGAAATTCAAACCGGCACTAGGAAACAGACTGAGAAACCAGAGTATAAGTTTCTCCTGCAACCTGTTCCCTTGGTGCTAGATGAAGGAAAGTCTCTCCACATGCTCAGTTTTGAGAGATAAGTGTGTGTGAAAGCCGTCATTCACCTAGCTTGTTGGGAACATAAAGTTTATTTTCAGTTGCAAAATCCACTCCATACATATATAGGTGAGGTACGAGCTCCAACTCGGTTTTATAGTGAAAACTGCAGGAAATTCAAACCGGCACTAGGAAACAGACATAGATACAAGAGAAAATGTTTCACCTACAACCCGTTCACTTGGTGCTAGGTGAACGAACGACTCTCCACATGCTCAGTTCTGAGAGATAAGTGTGTGTGAAGCCGTACATCATTTAGCTTGTTGGGATCACAATGTATATTTTCAGTTGCAAATTCCACTCCATACATATATATGGGGAGGTAATCGCCCCAAATCGATTTTACAGTGAAAACTGCAGGGTCTTCAAACAGGCTCTAAGAAACAGTCTGAGAAGCCAGAGTAAAATTTTCTCCTGCAACCCGTTCCCTTGGTGCTAGGTGAACGAACATCTCTCCACATGCTCAGTTCTGAGAGATAAGTGTGTGTGAAAGCCGTCCTTCAAATAGCTTGTTGGGAACACAAAGTTTCTTTTCACTTGCAAAATCCACACCATATATATATATGGGGAGGTACTAGCTCCAACTCGGTTTTACAGTGAAAACTGCCTTAACTTCAAACCGGCACTAGGAAACAGACTCAGAAACCAGAGTAAAAGTTTCTACTGCAACCCGTTCCCTTGGTGCTAGGTGAACGAACGTCTCTCCACATGCTCATTTCTGAGAGATATATGTGTGAAAGCCGTACTTAAACTAGATTGTTGGGAATACAATGCTTATTTTCAGTTGCAAACTCCACTCCATACATATATATGGGGAGATTCTATCTTCAACTCGGTTTTACAGTGAAAACTGCAGGAAATTCAAACCGGCACGAGGAAACAGACTGAGAAACCAGAGTAAAAGTTTCTCCTGTAACCCGTTCCCTTGGTGCTAGGTGAACGAACGACTCTCCACATGCTCAGTTCTGAGAGATAATTGTGTGTTAAGCCGTACATCACTTAGCTTGTTGGGAACACAATGTATATTTTCAGTTGCATATTCCACTCCATACATATATATGGGGAGGTAATAGCTCCAAATCGATTTTACAGTGAAACCTGCAGGATCTTCAAACCGGCTCTAAGAAACAGTCTGAGAAGCCAGAATAAAATTTTTTCCTGCAACCCGTTCCCTTGGTGCTAGGTGAACGTACACCTCTCCACATGCTCATTTCTGAGAGATAAGTGTGTGTGAAAGCCGTCCTTCAACTAGCTTGTTGGGGACACAAAGTTTCTTTTCAGTTGCAAAATCCACTCCATACATATATATGGGGAGGTACTAGCTCCAACTCGGTTTTACAGTGAAAACTACCTTAACTTCAAACCGGCACTAGGAAACAGACTCAGAAACCAGAGTAAAAGTTTCTCCTGTAACCCGATCCCTTGGTGCTAGATGAACAAACGTCTCTCCACATGCTCAGTTCTGAGAGATATGTGTGTGAAAGCCGTCCTTCACCTAGCCTGTTGGGAACACAAAGTTTCTTTTCAGTGGCAAAACCCACTCCATACATATATATGGGGAGGTACATGTTCCAATTCTCTTTTACAGTGAAAACTGCAGGAACTTCAAACCGGCACTAGGAAACTGATTGAGAACCCAGAGTAAAAGTTCTTCCTGCAACCCGTTGCATTGGTGCTAGTTGAATGAACGTCTATCCACATGCTCACTACTGAGAGATATGTGTGTGAAAGCCGTCCTTCACCTAGCTTGTTGGGAACACAAAGTTTCTTTTCAGTTGCAAACTCCACTCCATACATATATACGGGGAGGTAATAGCTCCAACTCGGTTTTACAGTGAAAACTGCAGGAACTTAAAACCGGCACTAGGAAACAGACTGAGAAACCAGAATAATAGTTTCTCCTGTAACCCGTTCCCTTGGTGATAGATGAACGAACGTCTCTCCACAAGCTTAGTTCTGAGAGATAATTGTGTGTGAAAGCCGTCTTTTCCAAGCTTGTTGGGAACACAAAGTTATTTTTCAGTTGCAAACTCCACTCCATATATATATAAGGGGATGTTCGAGCTCCAACTCGGTTTTATAGTGAAAACTGCAGGAACTTCAAACCGGAACTAGGAAACAGACTGAGAAACCACAGTAAATGTATCTCCTGCAACCCGTTCCCTTGGTGCAAGTTGAACGACCGTCTCTTCACATGCTCAGTTCTGAGAGATATGTGTGTGAAAGCTGTCCTTCAACGAGCTTGATGCGAACACAAATTTTCTTTTCAGCGTACAAATTCCAATGCATACATATATATGGGGAGGTACTAGCTCCAATTCTGTTTTACAGTGAAAACTGCAGGAACTTCAATCCGGCACTAGGAAACAGACTGAGAAACCAGAGTAAAAGTTTCACCTGCAGCCCGTTCCCTAGATGCTAGGTGAACGAACGTCTCTCCACATGCTCAGTTCTGAGAGATAAGTGAGTGTGAAATCCGTCCTTCACCTAGCCTGTTGGGAACACAAAGTTTCTTTTCAGTGGCAAACCCCACTCCATACATATATATGGGGAGGTACATGTTCCAATTCTATTTTACAGTGAAAACTGCAGGAAATTCAAACCGGCACTAGGAAACAATCTCAGAAACCAGAGAAAAATTTCTCCTGTAACCCGTTCCCTTTGTGCTTGATGAACGAACGTCTCTCCACATGCTCAGTCCTGAGAGATATGTGTGTGAAAGCCATCCTTCAACAAGCTTGTTATGAACACAATGTTCTTTTCCGTTTCAAACTGTACTCCATAAATATATATGGGGAGGTACTTACTCGAACTCGGTTTTCCAGTGAAAATTGCAGGAATTTCAAACAGGCACTAGGAAACAGACTGAGAACACAGAGTAAAAGTTCCTCCTGCAACCAGTTCCCATGGTGCTAGTTGAATGAACGTCTCTTCACATGCAAAGTTCTGAGAGATAATTGTGTGAAAGCCGTCCTTCACTTACCTTGTTGGGAACACAAAGTTTCTATTCAGCTGCAAACTCCACTCCATACATATATATGTGGAGGTACTAGCTCCACCACGGTTTTACAGAGAAAACTGCAGGAAATTCAAACCAGCACTAGGAAACAGACTGAGATACCAGAGTAAAATTTTCTCCTGCAAACCGTTCCCTTGGTGCTAGATGAACGAACGTCTCTCCACATGCTCAGTTCTGAGAGATAATTGTGTGAAAGCCGTCCTTCACCTACCTTGTTGGGAACACAAAGTTTCTATTCAGTTGCAAACTCCACTCCATACATATATATGTGGAGGTACTAGCTCCACCTCGGTTTTACAGAGAAAACTGCAGGAAATTCAAACCGGCACTAGGAAACAGACTGAGATACCAGAGTAAAATTTTCTCCTGCAAACCGTTCCCTTGGTGCTAGATGAACGAACGTCTCTCCACATGCTCAGTTCTGAGAGATATGTGTGTGAAAGCCGTCCTTCATTTAGCTTGTAGGGAACACAAAGTTTCTTTTCAGTTGCAAACTCCACTCCATAAATATATATGGCGTGGTACTTAATCCAACTCGTTTTTCCAGGGAAAACTGCAGGAACTTCAAACCGGCACTAGGAAATAGACTGAGAATCCAGAGTAAAAGTTTCTCCTGCAACCCGTTCCCTTGGTGCTAGTTGAACAAACGTCTCTCCACATGCTCAGTTCTGAGAGATATGTGTGTGAAAGCCGTCCTTCATTTAGCTTGTTGGGAACACAAAGTTTCTTTTCTGTTGCAAACTCCACTCCATACATATATATGGGGAGGTACTAGCTCCAACCTGGTTTTAAAGTGAAAATTGCAGGAAATTCACACTGGCACGAGGAAACATACTGAGAAACCAGAGTAATAGTTTTTCTTGCATCCCGTTCCCGTGGTGCTATGTGATCCAACGTCTCTCCACATGCTCAGTTCTGAGAGA
Source organism: Camelus bactrianus (assembly GCF_048773025.1). Classification (NCBI taxonomy): domain Eukaryota; kingdom Metazoa; phylum Chordata; class Mammalia; order Artiodactyla; family Camelidae; genus Camelus; species Camelus bactrianus. Next base: position 93,124,965 of record NC_133546.1, read on the forward strand.
TATGTGTGTGTGAAAGCCGTCATTCACCTTACTTGTTTGGAACACAAAGTTTCTTTTCAGTTGCAAACTCCACTCCATACATATATATGGGGAGGTTCTTACTCCAACTCGGTTTTACAGTGAAAACTGCAGGAACTTCAAACCGGCACTAGGAAACAGACTGAGAAACCAGAGTAAAAGTTTCTCCTGCAACCCGTTCCCTTGCTGCTAGGTGAACGGACGTCTCTCCACATGCTCAGTTCTGAGAGATATTTGTGTGTGAAAGCCGTACTTCACCTAGAATGTTGGGAACACAAAGTTACTTTTCAGTTGCAAACTCCAATCCACACATATATATGGGGAGGTTCTAGCTCCAACTCGGTTTTACAGTGAAAACGGAAGGAAATTCAAACCGGCACTAGGAAACAGACTGAGAAACCAGAGTATAAGTTTCTCCTGCAACCAGTTCCCTTGGTGCTAGATGAAGGAACGTCTCTCCACATGCTCAGTTTTGAGAGATAAGTGTGTGTGAAAGCCGTCATTCACCTAGCTTGTTGGGAACATAAAGTTTATTTTCAGTTGCAAAATCCACTCCATACATATATAGGTGAGGTACGAGCTCCAACTCGGTTTTATAGTGAAAACTGCAGGAAATTCAAACCGGCACTAGGAAACAGACATAGATACAAGAGAAAATGTTTCACCTACAACCCGTTCACTTGGTGCTAGGTGAACGAACGACTCTCCACATGCTCAGTTCTGAGAGATAAGTGTGTGTGAAGCCGTACATCATTTAGCTTGTTGGGATCACAATGTATATTTTCAGTTGCAAATTCCACTCCATACATATATATGGGGAGGTAATCGCCCCAAATCGATTTTACAGTGAAAACTGCAGGGTCTTCAAACAGGCTCTAAGAAACAGTCTGAGAAGCCAGAGTAAAATTTTCTCCTGCAACCCGTTCCCTTGGTGCTAGGTGAACGAACATCTCTCCACATGCTCAGTTCTGAGAGATAAGTGTGTGTGAAAGCCGTCCTTCAACTAGCTTGTTGGGAACACAAAGTTTCTTTTCACTTGCAAAATCCACACCATATATATATATGGGGAGGTACTAGCTCCAACTCGGTTTTACAGTGAAAACTGCCTTAAATTCAAACCGGCACTAGGAAACAGACTCAGAAACCAGAGTAAAAGTTTCTCCTGCAACCCGTTCCCTTGGTGCTAGGTGAACGAACGTCTCTCCACATGCTCATTTCTGAGAGATATATGTGTGAAAGCCGTACTTTACCTAGATTGTTGGGAATACAATGCTTATTTTCAGTTGCAAACTCCACTCCATACATATATATGGGGAGATTCTCGCTTCAACTCGGTTTTACAGTGAAAACTGCAGGAAATTCAAACCGGCATGAGGAAACAGACTGAGAAACCAGAGTAAAAGTTTCTCCTGTAACCCGTTCCCTTGGTGCTAGGTGAACGAACGACTCTCCACATGCTCAGTTCTGAGAGATAATTGTGTGTTAAGCCGTACATCACTTAGCTTGTTGGGAACACAATGTATATTTTCAGTTGCATATTCCACTCCATACATATATATGGGGAGGTAATAGCTCCAAATCGATTTTACAGTGAAACCTGCAGGATCTTCAAACCGGCTCTAAGAAACAATCTGAGAAGCCAGAATAAAATTTTTTCCTGCAACCCGTTCCCTTGGTGCTAGGTGAACGTACACCTCTCCACATGCTCATTTCTGAGAGATAAGTGTGTGTGAAAGCCGTCCTTCAACTAGCTTGTTGGGGACACAAAGTTTCTTTTCAGTTGCAAAATCCACTCCATACATATATATGGGGAGGTACTAGCTCCAACTCGGTTTTACAGTGAAAACTACCTTAACTTCAAACCGGCACTAGGAAACAGACTCAGAAACCAGATTAAAAGTTTCTCCTGTAACCCGATCCCTTGGTGCTAGATGAACGAACGTCTCTCCACATGCTCAGTTCTGAGAGATATGTGTGTGAAAGCCGTCCTTCACCTAGCCTGTTGGGAACACAAAGTTTCTTTTCAGTGGCAAACCCCACTCCATACATATATATGGGGAGGTACATGTTCCAATTCTCTTTTACAGTGAAAACTGCAGGAACTTCAAACCGGCACTAGGAAACTGATTGAGAACCCAGAGTAAAAGTTCTTCCTGCAACCCGTTGCATTGGTGCTAGTTGAATGAACGTCTATCCACATGCTCACTACTGAGAGATATGTGTGTGAAAGCCGTCCTTCACCTAGCTTGTTGGGAACACAAAGTTTCTTTTCAGTTGCAAACTCCACTCCATACATATATACGGGGAGGTAATAGCTCCAACTCGGTTTTACAGTGAAAACTGCAGGAACTTAAAACCGGCACTAGGAAACAGACTGAGAAACCAGAATAATAGTTGCTCCTGTAACCCGTTCCCTTGGTGATAGATGAACGAACGTCTCTCCACAAGCTTAGTTCTGAGAGATAATTGTGTGTGAAAGCCGTCTTTTCCAAGCTTGTTGGGAACACAAAGTTATTTTTCAGGTGCAAACTCCACTCCATAAATATATATGGGGATGTTCGAGCTCCAACTCGGTTTTACAGTGAAAACTGCAGGAACTTCAAACCGGCACTAGGAAACAGACTGAGAAACCACAGTAAATGTATCTCCTGCAACCCGTTCCCTTGGTGCAAGTTGAACGACCGTCTCTTCACATGCTCAGTTCTGAGAGATATGTGTGTGAAAGCTGTCCTTCAACGAGCTTGATGCGAACACAAATTTTCTTTTCAGCGTACAAATTCCAATGCATACATATATATGGGGAGGTACTAACTCCAATTCTGTTTTACAGTGAAAACTGCAGGAACTTCAAACCGGCACTAGGAAACAGACTGAGAAACCAGAGTAAAAGTTTCACCTGCAGCCCGTTCCCTAGATGCTAGGTGAATTAACGTCTCTCCACATGCTCAGTTCTGAGAGATAAGTGAGTGTGAAATCCGTTCTTCACCTAGCCTGTTGGGAACACAAAGTTTCTTTTCAGTGGCAAACCCCACTCCATACATATATATGGGGAGGTACATGTTCCAATTCTATTTTACAGTGAAAACTGCAGGAAATTCAAACCGGCACTAGGAAACAAACTCAGAAACCAGAGACAAATTTCTCCTGTAACCCGTTCCCTTTGTGCTTGATGAACGAACGTCTCCCCACATGCTCATTCCTGAGAGATATGTGTCTGAAAGCCATCCTTCAACAGGCTTGTTATGAACACAAAGTTCTTTTCCGTTTCAAACTGTACTCCATAAATATATATGGGGAGGTACTTACTCGAACTCGGTTTTCCAGTGAAAACTGCAGGAATTTCAAACAGGCACTAGGAAACAGACTGAGAACCCAGAGTAAAAGTTCCTCCTGCAACCAGTTCCCATGGTGCTAGTTGAATGAACGTCTCTTCACATGCAAAGTTCTGAGAGATAATTGTGTGAAAGCCGTCCTTCACCTACCTTGTTGGGAACACAAAGTTTCTATTCAGTTGCAAACTCCACTCCATACATATATATGTGGAGGTAATAGCTCCACCTCGGTTTTACAGAGAAAACTGCAGGAACTTCAAACCGGCACTAGGAAACAGACTGAGATACCAGAGTAAAATTTTCTCCTGCAAACCGTTCCTTGGTGCTAGATGAACGAACGTCTCTCCACATGCTCAGAACTGAGAGATATGTGTGTTTGAAAGCCGTCCTTCACCTAGCTTGTTGGGAACACAAGGATTCTTTTCAGTTGCAAACTCCACTCCATACATATATATGGGGTGGTACTTAATTCAACTCGTTTTTCCAGGGAAAACTGCAGGAACTTCAAACCGGCACTAGGAAATAGACTGAGAATCCAGAGTAAAAGTTTCTCCTGCAACCCGTTCCCTTGGTGCTAGTTGAACGAACGTCTCTCCACATGCTCAGTTCTGAGAGATATGTGTGTGAAAGCCGTCCTTCATTTAGCTTGTTGGGAACACAAAGTCTCTTTTCTGTTGCAAACTCCACTCCATACATATATATGGGGAGGTACTAGCTCCAACCTGGTTTTAAAGTGAAAATTGCAGGAAATTCACACTGGCACTAGGAAACATACTGAGAAACCAGAGTAATAGTTTTTCCTGCATCCCGTTCCCGTGGTGCTATGTGATCCAACGTCTATCCACATGCTCAGTTCTGAGAGATAAGTGTGTGTGAAAGCAGTCATTCACCTTACTTGTTTGGAACACAAAGTTTCTTTTCAGTTGCAAACTCCACTCCATACATATATATGGGGAGGTTCTTACTCCAACTCGGTTTTACAGTGACAACTGCAGGAACTTCAAACCGGCACTAGGAAACAGACTGAGAAACCAGAGTAAAACTTTCTCCTGCAACCCTTTCCCTTGGTGCTAGGTGAACGGAAGTCTCTCCACATGCTCAGTTCTGAGAAATATTTGTGTGTGAAAGCCGTCCTTCACTTAGAATGTTGGGAACACAAAGTTACTTTTCAGTTGCAAACTCCAATCCACACATATATATGGGGAGGTACTATCACCAACTCTGTTTTACAGTGAAAACTACAGGAACTTCAAACCGGAACTAGGAAACAGACTGTGAAACCAGAGTAAAAGTTTCTACTGCAAACCGTTCGCTAGGTGCTAGGTGAACGAACGTCTCTCCACATGCTCAGTTCTGAGAGATAAGTGTGTGTTAAAGCCGTCCTTCACCTAGCTTGTTGGGAACACAAAGGTTCTTTTCAGTTGCAAACTCCACTCCATACATATACATGGGGAGGTACTAGCTCCAACTCGGTTTTACAGTGAAAACGGAAGGAAATTCAAACCGGCACTAGGAAACAGACTGGGAAACCAGAGTATAAGTTTCCCCTGCAACCAGTTCCCTTGGTGCTAGATGAAGGAACGTCTCTCCACATGCTCAGTTTTGAGAGATAAGTGTGTGTGAAAGCCGTCATTCACCTAGCTTGTTGGAAACATAAAGTTTATTTTCAGTTGCAAAATCCACTCCATACATATATAGGTGAGGTACGAGGTCCAACTCGGTTTTATAGTGAAAACTGCAGGAAATTCAAACCGGCACTAGGAAACAGACATAGATACAAGAGAAAATGTTTCACCTACAACCCGTTCACTTGGTGCTAGGTGAACGAACGACTCTCCACATGCTCAGTTCTGAGAGATAAGTGTGTGTGAAGCCGTACATCATTTAGCTTGTTGGGATCACAATGTATATTTTCAGTTGCAAATTCCACTCCATACATATATATGGGGGGGTAATCGCCCCAAATCGATTTTACAGTGAAAACTGCAGGGTCTTCAAACCGGCTCTAAGAAACAGTCTGAGAACCCAGAGTAAAATTTTCTCCTGCAAACCGTTCCCTTGGTGCTAGGTGAACGAACACCTCTCCACATGCTCATTTCTGAGAGAAACGTGTGTGTGAAAGCCGTCCTTCAACTAGCTTGTTGGGGACACAAAGTTTCTTTTCAGTTGCAAAATCCACTCCATACATATATATGGGGAGGTACTAGCTCCAACTCGGTTTTACAGTGAAAACTACCTTAACTTCAAACCGGCACTAGGAAACAGACTCAGAAACCAGAGTAAAAGTTTCTCCTGTAACCCGTTCCCTTGGTGCTAGATGAACGAACGTCTCTCCACATGCTGAGTTCTGAGAGATATGTTTGTGAAAGCCGTCCTTCACCTAGCTTTTTGGGAACACAAAATTCTTTTCCGTTTCAAACTCCACTCCATAAATATATATGGGGAGGTACTTACTCCAAATCGGTTTTCCAGTGAAAACTGCAGGAACTTCAAACCGGCACTAGAAAACTGATTGAGAACCCAGAGTAAAAGTTCTTCCTGCAACCCGTTCCATTGGTGCTAGTTGAATGAACGTCTATCCACATGCTCAGTACTGAGAGATATGTGTGTGAAAGCCGTCCTTCATTTAGCTTGTTGGTAACACAAAGTTTCTTTTCTGTTGCAAACTCCACTCCATACATATATATGGGGAGGTACTAGCTCCAACCTGGTTTTTAAGTGAAAATTGCAGGAAATTCACACTGGCACTAGGAAACATACTGAGAAACCAGAGTAATAGTTTTTCCTGCATCCCGTTCCCGTGGTGCTATGTGATCCAACGTCTCTCCACATGCTCAGTTCTGAGAGATAAGTGTGTGTGAAAGCCGTCATTCACCTTACTTGTTTGGAACACAAAGTTCCTTTTCAGTTGCAAACTCCACTCCATACATATATATGGGGAGGTTCTTACTCCAACTCGGTTTTACAGTGAAAACTGCAGGAACTTCAAACCGGCACTAGGAAACTGATTGAGAACCCAGAGTAAAAGTTCTTCCTGCAACCCGTTCCCTTGGTGCTAGTTGAATGAACGTCTATCCACATGCTCAGTACTGAGAGATATGTGTGTGAAAGCCGTCCTTCATTTAGCTTGTTGGTAACACAAAGTTTCTTTTCTGTTGCAAACTCCACTCCATACATATATATGGGGAGGTACTAGCTCCAACCTGGTTTTTAAGTGAAAATTGCAGGAAATTCACACTGGCACTAGGAAACATACTGAGAAACCAGAGTAATAGTTTTTCCTGCATCCCGTTCCCGTGGTGCTATGTGATCCAACGTCTATCCACATGCTCAGTTCTGAGAGATAAGTGTGTGTGAAAGCCGTCATTCACCTTACTTGTTTGGAACACAAAGTTCCTTTTCAGTTGCAAACTCCACTCCATACATATATATAGGGAGGTTCTTACTCCAACTCGGTTTTACAGTGAAAACTGCAGGAACTTCAAACCGGCACTAGGAAACAGACTGAGAAACCAGAGTAAAACTTTCTCCTGCAACCCGTTCCCTTGGTGCTAGGTGAACGGACGTCTCTCCACATGCTCAGTTCTGAGAGATATTTGTGTGTGAAAGCCGTCCTTCACATAGAATGTTGGGAACACAAAGTTACTTTTCAGCTGCAAACTCCAATCCACACATATATATGGGGAGGTACTATCACCAAATCTGTTTTACAGTGAAAACTACAGGAACTTCAAACCGGAACTAGGAAACAGACTGTGAAACCAGAGTAAAAGTTTCTACTGCAAACCGTTCGCTAGGTGCTAGGTGAAAGAACGTCTCTCCACATGCTCAGTTCTGAGAGATAAGTGTGTGTTAAAGCCGTTCTTCACCTAGCTTGTTGGGAACACAAAGGTTCTTTTCAGTTGCAAACTCCACTCCATACATATATATGGGTAGGTACTAGCTCCAACTCGGTTTTACAGTGAAAACGGAAGGAAATTCAAACCGGCACTTGGAAACAGACTGAGAAACAAGAGTATAAATTTTTCCTGCAACCAGTTCCCTTGGTGCTAGATGAAGGAACGTCTCTCCACATGCTCAGTTTTGAGAGATAAGTGTGTGTGAAAGCCGTCATTCACCTAGCTTGTTGGAAACATAAAGTTTATTTTCAGTTGCAAAATCCACTCCATACATATATAGGTGAGGTACGAGCTCCAACTCGGTTTTATAGTGAAAACTGCAGGAAATTCAAACCGGCACTAGGAAACAGACATAGATACAAGAGAAAATGTTTCACCTACAACCCGTTCACTTGGTGCTAGGTGAACGAACGACTCTCCACATGCTCAGTTCTGAGAGATAAGTGTGTGTGAAGCCGTACATCATTTAGCTTGTTGGGATCACAATGTATATTTTCAGTTGCAAATTCCACTCCATACATATATATGGGGAGGTAATCGCACCAAATCGATTTTACAGTGAAAACTGCAGGGTCTTCAAACCGGCTCTAAGAAACAGTCTGAGAAGCCAGAGTAAAATTTTCTCCTGCAACCCGTTCCCTTGGTGCTAGGTGAACGGAAGTCTCTCCACATGCTAATTTCTGAGAGATAAGTGTGTGTGAAAGCCGTCCTTCAACTAGCTTGTTGGGGACACAAAGTTTCTTTTCAGTTGCAAAATCCACTCCATACATATATATGGGGAGGTACTAGCTCCAACTCGGTTTTACAGTGAAAACTACCTTAACTTCAAACCGGCACTAGGAAACAGACTCAGAAACCAGAGTAAAAGTTTCCCTGTAACCCGATCCCTTGGTGCTAGATGAACGAACGTCTCTCCACATGCTCAGTTCTGAGAGATATGTGTGTGAAAGCCGTCCTTCACCTAGCTTTTTGGGAACACAAAATTCTTTTCCGTTTCAAACTCCACTCCATAAATATATATGGGGTGGTACTTACTCCAAATCGGTTTTCCAGTGAAAACTGCAGGAACTTCAAACCGGCACTAGGAAACTGATTGAGAACCCAGAGTAAAAGTTCTTCCTGCAACCCGTTCCATTGTTGCTAGTTGAATGAACGTCTATCCACATGCTCAGTACTGAGAGATATGTGTGTGAAAGCCGTCCTTCACCTAGCTTGTTGGAAACACAAAGTTTCTTTTCAGTTGCAAACTCCACTCCATACATATATAGGGGGAGGTAATAGCTCCAACTCGGTTTTACAGTGAAAACTGCAGGAACTTCAAACCGGCACTAGGAAACAGACTGAGAAACCAGAGTAAAAGTTTCACCTGCAGCCCGTTCCCTAGATGCTAGGTGAACGAACATCTCACCACATGCTCAGTTCTGAGAGATAAGTGAGTGTGAAATCCGTCCTTCACCTAGCCTGTTGGGAACACAAAGATTCTTTTCAGTGGCAAACCCCACTCCATACATGTATATGGGGAGGTACATGTTCCAATTCTGTTTTACAGTGAAAACTGCAGGAAATTCAAACCGGCACTAGGAAACAAACTCAGAAACCAGAGAAAAATTTCTCCTGTAACCCGTTCCCTTTGTGCTTGATGAACGAACGTCTCTCCACATGCTCAGTCCTGAGAGATATGTGTGTGAAAGCCATCCTTCAACTAGCTTGTTATGAACACAAAGTTCTTTTCCGTTTCAAACTGTACTCCATAAATATATATGGGGAGGTACTTACTCGAACTCGGTTTTCCAGGGAAAACTGCAGGAATTTCAAACAGGCACTAGGAAACAGACTGAGAACCCAGAGTAAAAGTTCCTCCTGCAACCAGTTCCCATGGTGCTAGTTGAATGAACATCTCTTCACATGCACAGTTCTGAGAGATAATTGTGTGAAAGCCGTCCTTCACCTACCTTGTTGGGAACACAAAGTTTCTATTCAGTTGCAAACTCCACTCCATACATATATATGTGGAGGTACTAGCTCCACCTCGGTTTTACAGAGAAAACTGCAGGAACTTCAAACCGGCACTAGGAAACAGACTGAGATACCAGAGTAAAATTTTCTCCTGCAAACCTTTCCCTTGGTGCTAGATGAACGAACGTCTCTAGACATGCTCAGTACTGAGAGATATGTGTGTTTGAAAGCCGTCCTTCACCTAGCTTGTTGGGAACACAAGGATTCTTTTCAGTTGCAAACTCCACTCCATACATATATATGGGGTGGTACTTAATCCAACTCGTTTTTCCAGGGAAAACTGCAGGAACTTCAAACCGGCACTAGGAAATAGACTGAGAAACCAGAGTAAAAGTTTCTCCTGCAACCCGTTCCCTTTATGCTAGATGAACGAACGTCTCCCACATGCTCAGTTCTGAGAGATATGTGTGTGAAAGCCGTCCTTCATTTAGCTTGTTAGGAACACAAAGTTTCTTTTCTGTTGCAAACTCCGCTCCATACATATATATGGGGAGGTACTAGCTCCAACCTGGTTTTAAAGTGAAAATTGCAGGAAATTCACACTGGCACTAGGAAACATACTGAGAAACCAGAGTAATAGCTTTTCCTGCATCCCGTTCCCGTGATGCTATGTGATCCAACGTCTCTCCACATGCTCAGTTCTGAGAGATAAGTGTGTGTGAAAGCCGTCATTCACCTTACTTGTTTGGAACACAAAGTTTCTTTTCAGTTGCAAACTCCACTCCATACATATATATGGGGAGGTTCTTACTCCAACTCGGTTTTACAGTGAAAACTGCAGGAACTTCAAACCGGCACTAGGAAACAGACTGAGAAACCAGAGTAAAAGTTTCTCCTGCAACCCGTTCCCTTTATGCTAGATGAACGAACGTCTCTCCAAATGCTCAGTTCTGAGAGATATGTGTGTGAAAGCCGTCCTTCATTTAGCTTGTTGGGAACACAAAGTTTCTTTTCTGTTGCAAACTCCACTCCATACATATATATGGGGAGGTACTAGCTCCAACCTGGTTTTAAAGTGAAAATTGCAGGAAATTCACACTGGCATTTGGAAACATACTGAGAAACCAGAGTAATAGTTTTTCCTGCATCCCGTTCCCGTGATGCTATGTGATCCAACCTCTCTACACATGCTCAGTTCTGAGAGATAAGTGTGAGTGAAAGCCGTCATTCACCTTACTTGTTTGGAACACAAAGTTTCTTTTCAGTTGCAATCTCCACTCCATACATATATATGGGGAGGTTCTTACTCCAACTCGGTTTTACAGTGAAACTGCAGGAACTTCAAACCTGCACTAGGAAACAGACTGAGAAACCAGAGTAAAAGTTTCTCCTGCAACCCGTTCCCTTGTTGCTAGGTGAACGGACGTCTCTCCACATGCTCAGTTCTGAGAGATAAGTGTGTGTTAAAGCCGTCCTTCACCTAGCTTGTTGGGAACACAAAGGTTCTTTTCAGTTGCAAACTCCACTCCATACATATATATGGGGAGGTACTAACTCCAACTCGGTTTTACAGTGAAAACGGAAGGAAATTCATACCGGCACTAGGAAACAGACTGAGAAACCAGAGTATAACTTTCTCCTGCAACCAGTTCCCTTGGTGCTAGATGAAGGAACGTCTCTCCACATGCTCAGTTTTGAGAGACAATTGTGTGTGAAAGCCGTCATTCACCTAGCTTGTTGGGAACATAAAGTTTATTTTCAGTTGCAAAATCCACTCCATACATATATAGGTGAGGTACGAGCTCCAACTCGGTTTTATAGTGAAAACTGCAGGAAATTCAAACCGGCACTAGGAAACAGACATAGATACAAGAGAAAATGTTTCACCTACAATCCGTTCACTTGGTGCAAGGTGAACGAACGACTCTCCACATGCTCAGTTCTGAGAGATAAGTGTGTGTGAAGAAGTACATCATTTAGCTTGTTGGGATCACAATATATATTTTCAGTTGCAAATTCCACTCCATACATATATATGGGGAGGAAATCGCCCCAAATCGATTTTACAGTGAAAACTGCAGGGTCTTCAAACAGGCTCTAAGGAACAGTCTGAGAAGCCAGAGTAAAATTTTCTCCTACAAACCGTTCCCTTGGTGCTAGGTGAACGATCATCTCTCCACATGCTCAGTTCTGAGAGATAATTGTGTGTGAAAGCCGTCCTTCAACTAGTTTGTTGGGAACACAAAGTTTATTTTCACTTGCAAAATCCACACCATATATATATATGGGGAGGTACTAGCTCCAACTCGGTTTTACAGTGAAAACTGCCTTAACTTCAAACCGGCACTAGGAAACAGACTCAGAAACCAGAGTAAAAGTTTCTCCTGCAACCCGTTCCCTTGGTGCTAGGTGAACGAACGTCTCTCCACATGCACATTTCTGAGAGATATATGTGTGAAAGCCGTACTTAACCTAGATTGTTGGGAATACAATGCTTATTTTCAGTTGCAAAATCCACTCCATACATATATATGGGGAGGTACTAGCTCCAACTCGGTTTTACAGTGAAAACTACCTTAACTTCAAACCGGCAGTAGGAAACAGACTCAGAAACCAGAGTAAAAGTTTCCCCTGTAACCCGTTCCCTTGGTGCTAGATGAACGAACGTCTCTCCACATGCTCAGTTCTGAGAGATATGTGTGTGAAAGCCGTCCTTCACCTAGCTTTTTGGGAACACAAAATTCTTTTCCGTTTCAAACTCCACTGCATATATATATATGGGGAGGTACTTACTCCAAATCGGTTTTCCAGTGAAAACTGCAGGAACTTCAAACCGGCACTAGGAAACTGATTGAGAACCCAGAGTAAAAGTTCTTCCTGCAACCCGTTCCATTGGTGCTTGTTGAATGAACGTCTATCCACATGCTCAGAACTGAGAGATATGTGTGTGCAAGCCGTCCTTCACCTAGCTTGTTGGGAACACAAAGTTTCTTTTCAGTTGCAAACACCACTCCATACATATATAGGGGGAGGTAATAGCTCCAACTCGGTTTTACAGTGAAAACTGCAGGAACTTAAAACCGGCACTAGGAAACAGACTGAGAAACCAGAATAATAGTTTCTCCTGTAACCCGTTCCCTTGGTGATAGATGAACGTACGTCTCTCCACAAGCTTAGTTCTGAGAGATAATTGTGTGTGAAAGCCGTCTTTTCCAAGCTTGTTGGGAACACAAAGTTATTTTTCAGTTGCAAACTCCACTCCATAAATATACATGGGGATGTTCGAGCTCCAACTCGGTTTTACTGTGAAAACTGCAGGAACTTCAAACCGGCACTAGGAAACAGACTGAGAAACCACAGTATTTGTATCTCCTGCAAGCCGTTCCCTTGGTGCAAGTTGAACGACTGTCTCTTCTCATGCTCAGTTCTGAGAGATATGTGTGTGAAAGCCGCCCTTCATTTAGCTTGTTGGGAACACAATGTTTCTTTTCTGTTGCAAACTCCACTCCAAACATATATATGGGGAGGTGCAAGCTCCAACCTGGTTTTAAAGTGAAAATTGCAGGAAATTCACACTGGCACTAGGAAACATACTGAGAAACCAGAGTAATTGTTTTTCCTGCATCCCGTTCCCGTGTTGCTATGTGATCCAACGTCTCTCCACATGCTCAGTTCTGAGAGATAAGTGTGTGTGAAAGCCGTCATTAAACTTACTTGTTTGGAACACAAAGTTTCTTTTCAGTTGCAAACTCCACTCCATACATATATATGGGGAGGTTCTTGCTCCAACTCGGTTTTACAGTGAAAACTGCAGGAACTTCAAACCGGCACTAGGAAACATACTGAGAAACCAGAGTAAAAGTTTCTCCTGCAACCCGTTCCCTTGGTGCTAGGTGAACGAACGTCTCTCCACATGCTCAGTTCTGAGAGATATTTGTGTGTGAAAGCCGTCCTTCACCTAGAATGTTTTGAACACAAAGTTACTTTTCAGTTGCAAACTCCAATCCACATATATATATGGGGAGGTACTATCACCAACTCTGTTTTACAGTGAAAACTACAGGAACTTCAAACCGGAACTAGGAAACAGACTGTGAAACCTGAGTAAAAGTTTCTACTGCAAACCGTTCGCTAGGTGCTAGGTGAACGAACGTCTCTCCACATGCTCAGTTCTGAGAGATAAGTGTGTGTTAAAGCCGTCCTTCACCTAGCTTGTTGGGAACACAAAGGTTCTTTTCAGTTGCAAACTCCACTCCATACATATATATGGGGAGGTACTAGCTCCAACTCCGTTTTACAGTGAAAACGGAAGGAAATTCAAACCGGCACTAGGAAACAGACTGAGAAACCAGAGTATAAGTTTCTCCTGCAACCAGTTCCCTTGGTGCTAGATGAAGGAACGTCTCTCCACATGCTCAGTTTTGAGAGATAAGTGTGTGTGAAAGCCGTCATTCACCTAGCTTGTTGGGAACATAAAGTTTATTTTCAGTTGCAAAATCCACTCCATACATATATAGGTGAGGTACGAGCTCCAACTCGTTTTTATAGTGAAAACTGCAGGAAATTCAATCCGGCATTAGGAAACAGACATAGATACAAGAGAAAATGTTTCACCTACAACCCGTTCACTTGGTGCTAGGTGAACGAACGACTCTGCACATGCTCAGTTCTGAGAGATAAGTGTGTGTGAAGCCGTAAATCATTTAGCTTGTTGGGATCGCAATGTATATTTTCAGTTGCAATTTCCACTCCATACATATATATGGGGAGGTAATCGCCCCAAATCGATTTTACAGTGAAAACTGCAGGGTCTTCAAACCGGCTCTAAGAAACAGTCTGAGATGCCAGAGTAAAATTTTCTCCTGCAACCCGTTCCCTTGGTGCTAGGTGAACGAACGTCTCTCCACATGCTCAGTTCTGAGAGATAAGTGTGTGTGAAAGCTGTCCTTCACCTAGCTTGTTGGGAACACAAAGTTTCTTTCCAGTTGCAAATTCCTCTCCATACATATATAAGGGGAGGTACTAGCTCCAACTCGGTTTTACAGTGAAAACTGCAGGAAATTCAAACCGGCACTAGGAAACAAACTCAGAAACCAGAAAAAAATTTCTCCTGTAACCCGTTCCCTTGGTGCTTGATGAACGAACGTCTCTCCACATGCTCAGTCCTGAGAGATATGTGTGTGAAAGCCATCCTTCAACTAGCTTGTTGGGAACACAAAGTTCTTTTCCGTTTTAAACTCTACTCCATAAATATATATGGGGAGGTACTTACTCGAACTCGGTTTTCCAGTGAAAACTGCAGGAATTTCAAACAGGCACTAGGAAACAGACTGAGATACCAGAGTAAAATTTTCTCCTGCAAACCGTTCCCTAGGTGCTAGATGAAGGAACGTCTCTCCACATGCTCAATACTGAGAGATATGTGTGTGTGAAAGCCGTCCTTCACCTAGCTTGTTGGGAACACAAGGATTCTTTTCAGTTGAAAACTCCACTTCACACATATATAGGGGGTGGTTCTTAATCCAACTCGTTTTTCAAGGGAAAACTGCAGGAACTTCAAACCGGCAGTAGGAAATAGACTGAGAACCCAGAGTAAAAGTTTCTCCTGCAACCCGTTCCCTTGCTGCTAGTTGAACGAACGTCTTTCCACATGCTCAGTTCTGAGAGATATGTGTGTGAAAGCCGTCCTTCATTTAGCTTGTTGGGAACACAAAGTTTCTTTTCAGTTGCAAACTCCACTCCATACATATATATGTGGAGGTACTAGCTCCAACCTGGTTTTAAAGTGAAAACTGCAGGAAATTCACACCGGCCCTAGGAAACATACTGAGAAACCAGAGTAATAGTTTTTCCTGCATCCCGTTCCCGTGGTGCTATGTGAACCAACGTCTCTCCACATGCTCATTTCTGAGAGATAAGTGTGTGTGAAAGCCGTCATTCACCTTACTTGTTTGGAACACAAAGTTTCTTTTCAGTTGCAAACTCCACTCCATACATATATATGGGGAATTCTTACTCCAACTCGGTTTTACAGTGAAAACTGCAGGATCTTCAAACCGGCACTAGGAAAGAGACTGAGAACCCAGAGTAAATATTTCCCCTGCAAACAGTTCCCCTGGTGCTAGTTGAACGAACGTCTATTCACATGCTCAGTTCTGAGAGATATGTGTGTGAAAGATGTCCTTCAACTAGCTTGTTGCGAGCACAAAATTTCTTTTCAGTTACAAACTCCACTGCATACATATATATGCGGAGGTACAAGCTCCAACCTGGTTTTAAAGTGAAAACTGCAGGAACTTCAAACCGGCACTAAGAAACATACTGAGAAACCAGAGTAAATGTTTCTCCTGCAACCCGTTCCCTTGGTGCTAGGTGAATGAACGTCTCTCCACATGCTCAGTTCTGAGAGTGAAGTGTGTGTGAAAGCCGTCCTTCACCTAGAATGTTGGGAACACAAAGTTACTTTTCAGTTGCAAACTCCACTCCACACAAATATATGGGGAGGTACTAGCACCAACTCGGTTTTTCAGTGAAAACTGCAGGAAATTCAAAACGGCACTAGGAAACAGACTGAGATACAAGAGTAAATGTTTCCTCTGCAACACTTTCCCTTGGTGCTAGGTGAACGAACGTCTCTCAATATGCTCAGATTTTAGAGATAAGTGAGTGTAAGCGGTCCTTCACTTAGCTTGTTGGGAACACAATGTTTATTTTCAGTTGCAATCTCCACTCCATATATATATATGGGGAGGTAATAGCTAAAACTCGGTTTTACAGTGAAAACTGCAGGAACTTCAAACCGGCTCTAAGAAACAGACTGAGATGCCAAGGTAAAAGTTTCTCCTGCAAACCGTTCCCTTGGTGCTAGGTGAATGAACGTCTCTCCACATGCTCAGTTCTGAGAGATAAGTGTGTGTGAAAGGTGTCCTTCACCTAGCTTGTTGGGAACACAAAGTTTCTTCCAGTTGCAAATTCCACTCCATACATATATATGGGGAGGTACTAGCTCCAACTCGGTTTTACAGTGAAAACTGCAGGAAATTCAAACCGGCACTAGGAAACAGACACAGAAACCAGAGTAAATGTTTCTCCTGCAACCCGTTCCCTTAGTGCTAGATGAACGAACGTCTCTCCACATGCTGAATTCTCGGAGATTATTGTGTGTTAAAGCCGTACTTCACCTAGCTTTTTGGGAACACAAAGTTTCTTTCAGTTGCAAACTCCACTCCATACATATATATTGGGAGGTACTAGCTCCAAATCTGGTTTACAGTGAAAACTGCAGGAACTTCAAAACGGCAGTAGGAAACAGACTGAGAAACCAGAGTAAATGTTTCTCCTGCAACCCGTTCCCTTTGTGCTAGATGAACGAACGTCTCTCCACATGCTCAGTTCTGAGAGATAAGTGTGTGTGAAAGCCATACTTCATCTAGCTTGTTGGGAACAAAAAGTTTCTTTTCAGTTGCAAACTCCACTCCATACATATATATTGGAAGGTACTAGCTCCAACTCGGTTTTACAGTGAAAACTGCAGTAACTTCAAACCGGCAGTAGGAAAAACACTGAGAAATCAGAGGAAAAGTTTCTCCTCCCAACTTTCGGTTTGTGCTAGATGAACGAACGACTCTCCACGTGCTCAGATCTGAGAGGTAAGTGTGTGTGAAAGCCGTCCTTCACCTAGTTTGTTGGGAACACAAAGTTTCTATTCAGTTGCAAATTCCACTCCATACATATATATCGGGACGTACTACCTCCAACTCGGTTTTACAGTGAAAACTGCAGGAACTTCAAACCGGCACTAGGAAACAGACTGAGAAACCATAGTAAAAGTTTCTCCTGCAACACGTTCCCTTTGTGCTAGATGAACGAACGTCTCTCCACATGCTCAGTTCTGAAAGATAAGTGTGTGTGAAAGCCGTCCTTCACTTAGTTGGTGGGAACACAATGTTTCTTTTCAGTTCCAAAATCCACTCCTTATATATATATGGGGAGGTACTACCTCCAACTCGGTTTTACAGTGAAAACTGCAGGAAATTAAAAACGGCACAGGAAACAGACTGAGAAACCAGAGTAAAAGTTCCCCCTGCAGCCCGTTCCCTTTGCGCTAGATGAACGAACGTCTCTCCACATGCTCAGTTCTGAGAGATAAGTGTGTGTGAAAGCCGTCCTTCACATAGCTTGTTGGGAACACAAAGTTTCTTTTCAGTTGCAAACTCCACTCCATACATATATATGGGGAGGTACTAGCTCCAACTCGGTTTTACAGTGAAAACTGCAGGAACTTCAAAACGGCAGTAGGAAGCAGACTGAGAAACCACAGTAAAAGTTTCTCCTGCAACCCGTTCCCTTTGTGCTAGATGAACGAACGTCTCTCCACAAGGTCAATTCTCACAGATAAATGTGTGTGAAAGCCTTGCTTCAGCTAGCTTGTTGAGAACACAAAGTTTCTTTTAAGTTGCAAACTCCACTCCATACATATATATGGGGAGGTACTAGCTCCAACTCGGTTTTACAGTGAAAACTGCAGGAACTTCAAACCGGCGCTGGGAAACAGACTGAGAAACCAGAGTAAAAGTTTCTCCTGCAACCTGTTCCCTTTGTGCTAGTTGAACGAACGTCTCTCCACATGCTCAGTTCTGAGAGATATGTTTGTGTGAAAGCCGTCCTTCAACTATTTGGTGGGAACACAAAGATTCTTTACAGTTGCAAACTCCACTCCATAAATATTTATGGGGAGGTACTAGCTCCAACTCGGTTTTACAGTGATAACTGCAGGAACTTCAAACCGGCACTAGGATACAGACTGAGAAACCAGAGAAAAAGTGTCACCTGCAACCCGTTCCATTTGTGCTAGATGAACGAACGTCTCTCCACATGCTGAATTCTCGGAGATTATTGTGTGTTAAAGCCGTACTTCACCTAGCTTTTTGGGAACACAAAGATTCTTTTCAGTTGCAAACTCCACTCCATACATATATATTGGGAGGTACTAGCTCCAAATCTGGTTTACAGTGAAAACTGCAGGAACTTCAAAACGGCAGTAGGAAACAGACTGAGAAACCAGAGTAAATGTTTCTCCTGCAACCCGTTCCCTTTGTGCTAGATGAACGAACGTCTCTCCACATGTTCAGTTCTGAGAGATAAGAGTGTGTGAAAGCCGTACTTCATCTAGCTTGTTGGGAACAAAAATTTCTTTTCAGTTGCAAACTCCACTCCATACATATATATTGGAAGGTACTAGCTCCAACTCGGTTTTACAGTGAAAACTGCAGTAACTTCAAACCGGCAGTAGGAAAAACACTGAGAATTCAGAGGAAAAGTTTCTCCTCCAAACTTTCGGTTTGTGCTAGATGAAAAAACGACTCTCCACGTGCTCAGATCTGAGAGGTAAGTGTGTGTGAAAGCCGTCCTTCACCTAGCTTGTTGGGAACACAAAGTTTCTATTCAGTTGCAAATTCCAATCCATACATATATATGGGGACGTACTACCTCCAACTCGGTTTTACAGTGAAAACTGCAGGAACTTCAAACCGGCACTAGGAAACAGACTGAGAAACCATAGTAAAAGTTTCTCCTGCAACACGTTCCCTTTGTGCTAGATGAACGAACATCTCTCCACATGCTCAGTTCTGAAAGATAAGTGTGTGTGAAAGCCGTCCTTCACTTAGTTGGTGGGAACACAATGTTTCTTTTCAGTTCCAAAATCCACTCCTTATATATATATGGGGAGGTACTACCTCCAACTCGGTTTTACAGTGAAAACTGCAGGAAATTCAAACCGGCACTAGGAAACAATTTCAGAAACCAGAAAAAAATTTCTCCTGTAACCCGTTCCCTTGGTGCTTGATGAACGAACGTCTCTCCACATGCTCAGTCCTGAGAGATATGTGTGTGAAAGCCATCCTTCAACTAGCTTGTTGGGAACACAAAGTTCTTTTCCGTTTCAAACGCTACTCCATAAATATATATGGGGAGGTACTTACTCGAACTCGGTTTTCCAGTGAAAACTGCAGGAATTTCAAACAGGCACTAGGAAACAGACTGAGATACCAGAGTAAAATTTTCTCCTGCAAACCGTTCCCTAGGTGCTAGATGAAGGAACGTCTCTCCACATGCTCAGTACTGAGAGATATGTGTGTGTGAAAGCCGTCCTTCACCTAGCTTGTTGGGAACACAAGGATTCTTTTCAGTTGAAAACTCCACTTCACACATATATAGGGGGTGGTTCTTAATCCAACTCGTTTTTCAAGGGAAAACTGCAGGAACTTCAAACCGGCAGTAGGAAATAGACTGAGAACCCAGAGTAAAAGTTTCTCCTGCAACCAGTTCCCTTGGTGCTAGTTGAACGAACGTCTTTCCACATGCTCAGTTCTGAGAGATATGTGTGTGAAAGCCGTCCTTCATTTAGCTTGTTGGGAACACAAAGTTTCTTTTCAGTTGCAAACTCCACTCTATACATATATATGTGGAGGTACTAGCTCCAACCTGGTTTTAAAGTGAAAACTGCAGGAAATTCACACCGGCCCTAGGAAACATACTGAGAAACCAGAGTAATAGTTTTTCCTGCATCCCGTTCCCGTGGTGCTATGTGAACCAACGTCTCTCCACATGCTCATTTCTGAGAGATAAGTGTGTGTGAAAGCCGTCATTCACCTTACTTGTTTGGAACACAAAGTTTCTTTTCAGTTGCAAACTCCACTCCATACATATATATGGGGAATTCTTACTCCAACTCGGTTTTACAGTGAAAACTGCAGGAACTTCAAACCGGCTCTAAGAAACAGACTGAGATGCCAAGGAAAAAGTTTCTCCTGCAAACCGTTCCCTTGGTGCTAGGTGAACGAACGTCTCTCCACATGCTCAGTTCTGAGAGATAAGTGTGTGTGAAAGGTGTCCTTCACCTAGCTTGTTGGGAACACAAAGATTCTTCCAGTTGCAAATTCCACTCCATACATATATATGGGGAGGTACTAGCTCCAACTCGGTTTTACAGTGAAAACTGCAGGAAATTCAAACCGGCACTAGGAAACAGACACAGAAACCAGAGTAAATGTTTCTCCTGCAACCCGTTCCCTTAGTGCTAGATGAACGAACGTCTCTCCACATGCTGAATTCTCGGAGATTATTGTGTGTTAAAGCCGTACTTCACCTAGCTTTTTGGGAACACAAAGTTTCTTTTCAGTTGCAAACTCCACTCCATACATATATATTGGGAGGTACTAGCTCCAAATCTGGTTTACAGTGAAAACTGCAGGAACATCAAAACGGCAGTAGGAAACAGACTGAAAACCAGAGTAAATGTTTCTCCTGCAACCCGTTCCCTTTGTGCTAGATGAACGAACGTCTCTCCACATGCTCAGTTCTGAGAGATAAGTGTGTGTGAAAGCCATACTTCATCTAGCTTGTTGGGAACAAAAAGTTTCTTTTCAGTTGCAAACTCCACTCCATACATATATATTGGAAGGTACTAGCTCCAACTCGGTTTTACAGTGAAAACTGCAGTAACTTCAAACCGGCAGTAGGAAAAACACTGAGAAATCAGAGGAAAAGTTTCTCCTCCAAACTTTCGGTTTGTGCTAGATGAACGAACGACTCTCCACGTGCTCAGATCTGAGAGGTAAGTGTGTGTGAAAGCCGTCCTTCACCTAGCTTGTTGGGAACACAAAGTTTCTATTCAGTTGCAAATTCCACTCCATACATATATATCGGGACGTACTACCTCCAACTCGGTTTTACAGTGAAAACTGCAGGAACTTCAAACCGGCACTAGGAAACAGACTGAGAAACCATAGTAAAAGTTTCTCCTGCAACACGTTCCCTTTGTGCTAGATGAACGAACGTCTCTCCACATGCTCAGTTCTGAAAGATAAGTGTGTGTGAAAGCCGTCCTTCACTTAGTTGGTGGGAACACAATGTTTCTTTTCAGTTCCAAAATCCACTCCTTATATATATATGGGGAGGTACTACCTCCAACTCGGTTTTACAGTGAAAACTGCAGGAAATTAAAAACGGCACAGGAAACAGACTGAGAAACCAGAGTAAAAGTTCCCCCTGCAGCCCGTTCCCTTTGCGCTAGATGAACGAACGTCTCTCCACATGCTCAGTTCTGAGAGATAAGTGTGTGTGAAAGCCGTCCTTCACATAGCTTGTTGGGAACACAAAGTTTCTTTTCAGTTGCAAACTCCACTCCATACATATATATGGGGAGGTACTAGCTCCAACTCGGTTTTACAGTGAAAACTGCAGGAACTTCAAAACGGCAGTAGGAAGCAGACTGAGAAACCACAGTAAAAGTTTCTCCTGCAACCCGTTCCCTTTGTGCTAGATGAACGAACGTCTCTCCACAAGGTCAATTCTCACAGATAAATGTGTGTGAAAGCCTTGCTTCAGCTAGCTTGTTGAGAACACAAAGTTTCTTTTCAGTTGCAAACTCCACTCCATACATATATATGGGGAGGTACTAGCTCCAACTCGGTTTTACAGTGAAAACTGCAGGAACTTCAAACCGGCGCTGGGAAACAGACTGAGAAACCAGAGTAAAAGTTTCTCCTGCAACCTGTTCCCTTTGTGCTAGTTGAACGAACGTCTCTCCACATGCTCAGTTCTGAGAGATATGTTTGTGTGAAAGCCGTCCTTCAACTATTTGGTGGGAACACAAAGTTTCTTTACAGTTGCAAACTCCACTCCATAAATATTTATGGGGAGGTACTAGTTCCAACTCGGTTTTACAGTGATAACTGCAGGAACTTCAAACCGGCACTAGGATACAGACTGAGAAACCAGAGAAAAAGTGTCACCTGCAACCCGTTCCATTTGTGCTAGATGAACGAACGTCTCTCCACATGCTGAATTCTCGGAGATTATTGTGTGTTAAAGCCGTACTTCACCTAGCTTTTTGGGAACACAAAGTTTCTTTTCAGTTGCAAACTCCACTCCATACATATATATTGGGAGGTACTAGCTCCAAATCTGGTTTACAGTGAAAACTGCAGGAACTTCAAAACGGCAGTAGGAAACAGACTGAGAAACCAGAGTAAATGTTTCTCCTGCAACCCGTTCCCTTTGTGCTAGATGAACGAACGTCTCTCCACATGTTCAGTTCTGAGAGATAAGAGTGTGTGAAAGCCGTACTTCATCTAGCTTGTTGGGAACAAAAATTTCTTTTCAGTTGCAAACTCCACTGCATACATATATATTGGAAGGTACTAGATCCAACTCGGTTTTACAGTGAAAACTGCAGTAACTTCAAACCGGCAGTAGGAAAAACACTGAGAATTCAGAGGAAAAGTTTCTCCTCCAAACTTTCGGTTTGTGCTAGATGAACGAACGACTCTCCACGTGCTCAGATCTGAGAGGTAAGTGTGTGTGAAAGCCGTCCTTCACCTAGCTTGTTGGGAACACAAAGTTTCTATTCAGTTGCAAATTCCACTCCATACATATATATGGGGACGTACTACCTCCAACTCGGTTTTACAGTGAAAACTGCAGGAACTTCAAACCGGCACTAGGAAACAGACTGAGAAACCATAGTAAAAGTTTCTCCTGCAACACGTTCCCTTTGTGCTAGATGAACGAACGTCTCTCCACATGCTCAGTTCTGAAAGATAAGTGTGTGTGAAAGCCGTCCTTCACTTAGTTGGTGGGAACACAATGATTCTTTTCAGTTCCAAAATCCACTCCTTATATATATATGGGGAGGTACTACCTCCAACTCGGTTTTACAGTGAAAACTGCAGGAAATTCAAAACGGCACAGGAAACAGACTGAGAAACCAGAGTAAAAGTTCCCCCTGCAGCCCGTTCCCTTTGCGCTAGATGAACGAACGTCTCTCCACATGCTCAGTTCTGAGAGATAAGTGTGTGTGAAAGCCGTCCTTCACATAGCTTGTTGGGAACACAAAGTTTCTTTTCAGTTGCAAACTCCACTCCATACATATATATGGGGAGGTACTAGCTCCAACTCGGTTTTACAGTGAAAACTGCAGGAAATTCAAACCGGCACTAGGAAACAGACACAGAAACCAGAGTAAATGTTTCTCCTGCAACCCGTTCCCTTAGTGCTAGATGAACGAACGTCTCTCCACATGCTGAATTCTCGGAGATTATTGTGTGTAAAAGCCGTACTTCACCTAGCTTTTTGGGAACACAAAGTTTCTTTTCAGTTGCAAACTCCACTCCATACATATATATTGGGAGGTACTAGCTCCAACTCGGTTTTACAGTGAAAACTGCAGTAACTTCAAACCGGCAGTAGGAAAAACACTGAGAAATCAGAGGAAAAGTTTCTCCTCCAAACTTTCGGTTTGTGCTAGATGAACGAACGACTCTCCACGTGCTCAGATCTGAGAGGTATTTGTGTGTGAAAGCCGTCCTTCACCTAGCTTGTTGGGAACACAAAGTTTCTATTCAGTTGCAAATTCCACTCCATATATATATATCGGGACGTACTACCTCCAACTCGGTTTTACAGTGAAAACTGCAGGAACTTCAAACCGGCACTAGGAAACAGACTGAGAAACCATAGTAAAAGTTTCTCCTGCAACACGTTCCCTTTGTGCTAGATGAACGAACGTCTCTCCACATGCTCAGTTCTGAAAGATAAGTGTGTGTGAAAGCCGTCCTTCACTTAGTTGGTGGGAACACAATGTTTCTTTTCAGTTCCAAAATCCACTCCTTATATATATATGGGGAGGTACTACCTCCAACTCGGTTTTACAGTGAAAACTGCAGGAAATTCAAAACGGCACAGGAAACAGACTGAGAAACCAGAGTAAAAGTTCCCCCTGCAGCCCGTTCCCTTTGCGCTAGATGAACGAACGTCTCTCCACATGCTCAGTTCTGAGAGATAAGTGTGTGTGAAAGCCGTCCTTCACATAGCTTGTTGGGAACACAAAGTTTCTTTTCAGTTGCAAACTCCACTCCATACATATATATGGGGAGGTACTAGCTCCAACTCGGTTTTACAGTGAAAAATGCAGGAAATTCAAACTGGCACTAGGAAACAGACACAGAAACCAGAGTAAATGTTTCTCCTGCAACCCGTTCCCTTAGTGCTAGATGAACGAACGTCTCTCCACATGCTGAATTCTCGGAGATTATTGTGTGTAAAAGCCGTACTTCACCTAGCTTTTTGGGAACACAAAGTTTCTTTTCAGTTGCAAACTCCACTCCATACATATATATTGGGAGGTACTAGGTCCAACTCGGTTTTACAGTGAAAACTGCAGTAACTTCAAACCGGCAGTAGGAAAAACACTGAGAAATCAGAGGAAAAGTTTCTCCTCCAAACTTTCGGTTTGTGCTAGATGAACGAACGACTCTCCACGTGCTCAGATCTGAGAGGTAAGTGTGTGTGAAAGCCGTCCTTCACCTAGCTTGTTGGGAACACAAAGTTTCTATTCAGTTGCAAATTCCACTCCATACATATATATCGGGACGTACTACCTCCAACTCGGTTTTACAGTGAAAACTGCAGGAACTTCAAACCGGCACTAGGAAACAGACTGAGAAACCATAGTAAAAGTTTCTCCTGCAACACGTTCCCTTTGTGCTAGATGAACGAACGTCTCTCCACATGCTCAGTTCTGAAAGATAAGTGTGTGTGAAAGCCGTCCTTCACTTAGTTGGTGGGAACACAAAGTTTCTTTTCAGTTCCAAAATCCACTCCTTATATATATATGGGGAGGTACTACCTCCAACTCGGTTTTACAGTGAAAACTGCAGGAAATTCAAAACGGCACAGGAAACAGACTGAGAAACCAGAGTAAAAGTTCCCCCTGCAGCCCGTTCCCTTTGCGCTAGATGAACGAACGTCTCTCCACATGCTCAGTTCTGAGAGATAAGTGTGTGTGAAAGCCGTCCTTCACATAGCTTGTTGGGAACACAAAGTTTCTTTTCAGTTGCAAACTCCACTCCATACATATATATGGGGAGGTACTAGCTCCAACTCGGTTTTACAGTGAAAACTGCAGGAACTTCAAAACGGCAGTAGGAAGCAGACTGAGAAACCACAGTAAAAGTTTCTCCTGCAACCCGTTCCCTTTGTGCTAGATGAACGAACGTCTCTCCACAAGGTCAATTCTCACAGATAAATGTGTGTGAAAGCCTTGCTTCAGCTAGCTTGTTGAGAACACAAAGTTTCTTTTCAGTTGCAAACTCCACTCCATACATATATATGGGGAGGTACTAGCTCCAACTCGGTTTTACAGTGAAAACTGCAGGAACTTCAAACCGGCGCTGGGAAACAGACTGAGAAACCAGAGTAAAAGTTTCTCCTGCAACCTGTTCCCTTTGTGCTAGTTGAACGAACGTCTCTCCACATGCTCAGTTCTGAGAGATATGTTTGTGTGAAAGCCGTCCTTCAACTATTTGGTGGGAACACAAAGTTTCTTTACAGTTGCAAACTCCACTCCATAAATATTTATGGGGAGGTACTAGCTCCAACTCGGTTTTACAGTGATAACTGCAGGAACTTCAAACCGGCACTAGGATACAGACTGAGAAACCAGAGAAAAAGTGTCACCTGCAACCCGTTCCATTTGTGCTAGATGAACGAACGTCTCTCCACATGCTGAATTCTCGGAGATTATTGTGTGTTAAAGCCGTACTTCACCTAGCTTTTTGGGAACACAAAGTTTCTTTTCAGTTGCAAACTCCACTCCATACATATATATTGGGAGGTACTAGCTCCAAATCTGGTTTACAGTGAAAACTGCAGGAACTTCAAAAAGGCAGTAGGAAACAGACTGAGAAACCAGAGTAAATGTTTCTCCTGCAACCCGTTCCCTTTGTGCTAGATGAACGAACGTCTCTCCACATGTTCAGTTCTGAGAGTTAAGAGTGTGTGAAAGCCGTACTTCATCTAGCTTGTTGGGAACAAAAATTTCTTTTCAGTTGCAAACTCCACTCCATACATATATATTGGAAGGTACTAGCTCCAACTCGGTTTTACAGTGAAAACTGCAGTAACTTCAAACCGGCAGTAGGAAAAACACTGAGAAATCAGAGGAAAAGTTTCTCCTCCAAACTTTCGGTTTGTGCTAGATGAACGAACGACTCTCCACGTGCTCAGATCTGAGAGGTAAGTGTGTGTGAAAGCCGTCCTTCAACTAGCTTGTTGGGAACACAAAGTTTCTATTCAGTTGCAAATTCCACTCCATACATATATATGGGGACGTACTACCTCCAACTCGGTTTTACAGTGAAAACTGCAGGAACTTCAAACCGGCACTAGGAAACAGACTGAGAAACCATAGTAAAAGTTTCTCCTGCAACACGTTCCCTTTGTGCTAGATGAACGAACGTCTCTCCACATGCTCAGTTCTGAAAGATAAGTGTGTGTGAAAGCCGTCCTTCACTTAGTTGGTGGGAACACAATGTTTCTTTTCAGTTCCAAAATCCACTCCTTATATATATATGGGGAGGTACTACCTCCAACTCGGTTTTACAGTGAAAACTGCAGGAAATTCAAAACGGCACAGGAAACAGACTGAGAAACCAGAGTAAAAGTTCCCCCTGCAGCCCGTTCCCTTTGCGCTAGATGAACGAACGTCTCTCCACATGCTCAGTTCTGAGAGATAAGTGTGTGTGAAAGCCGTCCTTCACATAGCTTGTTGGGAACACAAAGTTTCTTTTCAGTTGCAAACTCCACTCCATACATATATATGGGGAGGTACTAGCTCCAACTCGGTTTTACAGTGAAAACTGCAGGAACTTCAAAACGGCAGTAGGAAGCAGACTGAGAAACCACAGTAAAAGTTTCTCCTGCAACCCGTTCCCTTTGTGCTAGATGAACGAACGTCTCTCCACAAGGTCAATTCTCACAGATAAATGTGTGTGAAAGCCTTGCTTCAGCTAGCTTGTTGAGAACACAAAGTTTCTTTTTAGTTGCAAACTCCACTCCATACATATATATGGGGAGGTACTAGCTCCAACTCGGTTTTACAGTGAAAACTGCAGGAACTTCAAACCGGCGCTGGGAAACAGACTGAGAAACCAGAGTAAAAGTTTCTCCTGCAACCTGTTCCCTTTGTGCTAGTTGAACGAACGTCTCTCCACATGCTCAGTTCTGAGAGATATGTTTGTGTGAAAGCCGTCCTTCAACTATTTGGTGGGAACACAAAGTTTCTTTACAGTTGCAAACTCCACTCCATAAATATTTATGGGGAGGTACTAGCTCCAACTCGGTTTTACAGTGATAACTGCAGGAACTTCAAACCGGCACTAGGATACAGACTGAGAAACCAGAGAAAAAGTGTCACCTGCAACCCGTTCCATTTGTGCTAGATGAACGAACGTCTCTCCACATGCTGAATTCTCGGAGATTATTGTGTGTTAAAGCCGTACTTCACCTAGCTTTTTGGGAACACAAAGTTTCTTTTCAATTGCAAACTCCACTCCATACATATATATTGGGAGGTACTAGCTCCAAATCTGGTTTACAGTGAAAACTGCAGGAACTTCAAACCGGCACAGGGAAACAGACTGAGAAACCAGAGTAAAAGTTTCTCCTGCAACCTGTTCCCTTTTGCTAGTTGAACGAACGTCTCTCCACATGCTCAGTTCTGAGAGATATTTTAGTGTGAAAGCCGTCCTTCAACTAGTTGGTGGGAACACAAAGTTTCTTTACAGTTGCAAACTCCACTCCATAAATATTTATGGTGAGGTACTAGCTCCAACTCGGTTTTACAGTGATAACTGCAGGAACTTCAAACTGGCACTAGGATATAGACTGAGAAACCAGAGAAAAAGTGTCTCCTGCAACCCGTTCCATTTGTGCTAGATGAACGAACGTCTCTCCACATGCTGAATTCTCGGAGATTATTGTGTGTTAAATCCGTACTTCACCTAGCTTTTTGGGAACACAAAGTTTCTTTTCAGTTGCAAACTCCACTCCATACATATATATTGGGAGGTACTAGCTCCAAATCTGGTTTACAGTGAAAACTGCAGGAACTTCAAAAATGGCAGTAGGAAACAGACTGAGAAACCAGAGTAAATGTTTCTCCTGCAACCCGTTCCCTTTGTGCTAGATGAACGAACGTCTCTCCACATGCTCAGTTCTGAGAGATAAGAGTCTGTGAAAGCCATACTTCATCTAGCTTGTTGGGAACAAAAAGTTTCTTTTCAGTTGCAAACTCCACTCCATACATATATATTGGAAGGTACTAGCTCCAACTCGGTTTTACAGTGAAAACTGCAGTAACTTCAAAACGGCAGTAGGAAAAACACTGAGAAATCAGAGGAAAAGTTTCTCCTCCAAACTTTCGGTTTGTGCTAGATGAACGAACGACTCTCCACGTGCTCAGATCTGAGAGGTAAGTGTGTGTGAAAGCCGTCCTTCACCTAGCTTGTT
Source organism: Camelus bactrianus (assembly GCF_048773025.1). Lineage (NCBI taxonomy): Eukaryota > Metazoa > Chordata > Mammalia > Artiodactyla > Camelidae > Camelus > Camelus bactrianus. Next base: position 93,153,523 of record NC_133546.1, read on the forward strand.
GGGAACACAAAGTTTCTATTCAGTTGCAAATTCCACTCCATACATATATATGGGGACGTACTACCTCCAACTCGGTTTTACAGTGAAAACTGCAGGAACTTCAAACCGGCACAGGGAAACAGACTGAGAAACCAGAGTAAAAGTTTCTCCTGCAACCTGTTCCCATTGTGCTAGTTGAACGAACGTCTCTCCACATGCTCAGTTCTGAGAGATATGTTTGTGTGAAAGCCGTCCTTCAACTATTTGGTGGGAACACAAAGTTTCTTTACAGTTGCAAACTCCACTCCATAAATATTTATGGGGAGGTACTAGCTCCAACTCGGTTTTACAGTGATAACTGCAGGAACTTCAAACCTGCACTAGGATACAGACTGAGAAACCAGAGAAAAAGTGTCACCTGCAACCCGTTCCTTTTGTGCTAGATGAACGAACGTCTCTCCACATGCTGAATTCTCGGAGATTATTGTGTGTTAAAGCCGTACTTCACCTAGCTTTTTGGGAACACAAAGTTTCTTTTCAGTTGCAAACTCCACTCCATACATATATATTGGGAGGTACTAGCTCCAAATCTGGTTTACAGTGAAAACTGCAGGAACTTCAAAACGGCAGTAGGAAACAGACTGAGAAACCAGAGTAAATGTTTCTCCTGCAACCCGTTCCCTTTGTGCTAGATGAACGAAAGTCTCTCCACATGCTCAGTTCTGAGAGATAAGAGTGTGTGAAAGCCGTACTTCATCTAGCTTGTTGGGAACAAAAATTTCTTTTCAGTTGCAAACTCCACTCCATACATATATATTGGAAGGTACTAGCTCCAACTCGGTTTTACAGTGAAAACTGCAGTAACTTCAAACCGGCAGTAGGAAAAACACTGAGAATTCAGAGGAAAAGTTTCTCCTCCAAACTTTCGGTTTGTGCTAGATGAACGAACGACTCTCCACGTGCTCAGATCTGAGAGGTAAGTGTGTGTGAAAGCCGTCCTTCACCTAGCTTGTTGGGAACACAATGTTTCTATTCAGATGCAAATTCCACTCCATACATATATATGGGGACGTACTACCTCCAACTCGGTTTTACAGTGAAAACTGCAGGAACTTCAAACCGGCACTAGGAAACAGACTGAGAAACCATAGTAAAAGTTTCTCCTGCAACACGTTCCCTTTGTGCTAGATGAACGAACGTCTCTCCACATGATCAGTTCTGAGAGATAAGTGTGTGTGAAAGCCGTCCTTCACTTAGTTGGTGGGAACACAATGTTTCTTTTCAGTTGCAAAATCCACTCCTTATATATATATGGGGAGGTACTACCTCCAACTCGGTTTTACAGTGAAAACTGCAGGAAATTCAAAACGGCACAGGAAACAGACTGAGAAACCAGAGTAAAAGTTCCCCCTGCAGCCCGTTCCCTTTGCGCTAGATGAACGAACTTCTCTCCACATGCTCAGTTCTGAGAGATAAGTGTGTGTGAAAGCCGTCCTTCACCTAGCTTGTTGGGAACACAAAGTTTCTTTTCAGTTGCAAACTCCACTCCATACATATATATGGGGAGGTACTAGCTCCAACTCGGTTTTACAGTGAAAACTGCAGGAACTTCAAAACGGCAGTAGGAAGCAGACTGAGAAACCACAGTAAAAGTTTCTCCTGCAACCCGTTCCCTTTGTGCTAGATGAACGAACGTCTCTCCACATGCTGAATTCTCAGAGATAAGTGTTTGAAAGCCGTCCTTCTCCTAGCTTATTGGGAACACAAATTTTCTTTTCAGTTGCAAACTCCACTCCATACATATATATTGGGAGGTACGAGCTCCAACTCGGTTTTACAGTGAAAACTGCAGGAACTTCTAACCGGCATTAGGAAACAGACTGAGAAACCAGAGTAAAAGTTTTTCCTGCAACCCGTTCCGTTTGTGCTAGATGAACTAACGCCTCTCCACATGCTCAGTTCTGAGAGGTAAGAGTGTGTGGAAGCCGTCCTTCACCTATCTTGTTGGGAACACAAAGTTTCTTTTCACTTGCAAACACCAATCCATACATATATATGGGAAGGTACTAGCTCCAACTCGGTTTTACAGTGAAAACTGCAGGAACATCAAACCGGCAATAGGAAACAGACTGAGAAACCAGAGTAAATGTTTCTCCTGCAAACCGTTCCCTTTGTGCCAGATGAACGAACGTCTCTCCACATGCTCAGTTCTGAGATATAAGTGTGTGTGAAAGCCGTCCTTCAAATAGCTCCTTGGGAACACAATGATTCTTTTCATTTGCCAACTCCTCTCCATACATATATATGGGGAGGTAATAGCTCCAACTCGGTTTTACAGTGAAAACTGCAGGAACTTCAAACCGACACTAGGAAACAGACTGAGAAACCAGAGTAAAAATTTCTCCTGCATCCCATTCCCTTTCTGCTAGATGAACGAACGTCTCTCCACATGATAAGTTCTTAGATATAAGTGTGTGTGAAAGCCGTCCTTCACCTAGCTTGTTGGGAACACAAAGTTCTTTTCAATTGCAAATTCCACTCCATATATATACAAGGGGGGGTACTAGCTCCAACTCGGTTTTACAGTGAAAACTGCAGGAAATTCAAAACGGCACTAGGAAACAGACTTAGAAACCAGAGTAAAAGTTCCTCCTGCAGCCCGTTCCCTTTGAGCTAGATGAACGAACGTCTCTCCACATGCTCAGTTCTGAGAGATAAGTGTGTGTGAAAGCCGTCCTTCACCTAGCTTGTTGGGAACACAAAGTTTCTTTCCAGTTGCAAACTCCACTCCATACATATATATGGGGAGGTACTAGCTCCACCTCGGTTTTACAGTGAAAACTGCAAGAACTTCAAAACGGCAGTAGGAAACAGACTGAGAAACCACAGTAAAAGTTTCTCCTGCAACCCGTTCCCTTTGTGCTAGATGAACGAACGTCTCTCCACAAGGTCAATTCTCAGAGATAAATGTGTGTGAAAGCCGTGCTTCACCTAGCTTGTTGAGAACACAAAGTTTCTTTTCAGTTGCAAACTCCACTCCATACATATATACGGGGAGGTACTAGCTCCAACTAAGTTTTACAGTGAAAACGGCAGGAACTTCAAACCGGCACAGGGAAACAGACTGAGAAACCAGAGTAAAAGTTTCTCCTGCAACCTGTTCCCTTTTGCTAGTTGAACGAACGTCTCTACACATGCTCAGTTCTGAGAGATATTTTAGTGTGAAAGCCGTCCTTCAACTAGTTGGTGGGAACACAAAGTCTCTTTACAGTTGCAAACTCCACTCCATAAATATTTATGGGGAGGTACTAGCTCCAACTCGGTTTTACAGTGATAACTGCAGGAACTTCAAACCGGCACTAGGATACAGACTGAGAAACCAGAGAAAAAGTGTCACCTGCAACCCGTTCCATTTGTGCTAGATGAACGAACGTCTCTCCACATGCTGAATTCTCGGAGATTATTGTGTGTTAAAGCCGTAATTCACCTAGCTTTTTGGGAACACAAAGTTTCTTTTCAGTTGCAAACTCCACTCCATACATATATATTGGGAGGTACTAGCTCCAAATCTGGTTTACAGTGAAAACTGCAGGAACTTCAAAACGGCAGTAGGAAACAGACTGAGAAACCAGAGTAAATGTTTCTCCTGCAACCCGTTCCCTTTGTGCTAGATGAACGAACGTCTCTCCACATGTTCAGTTCTGAGAGATAAGAGTGTGTGAAAGCCGTACTTCATCTAGCTTGTTGGGAACAAAAATTTCTTTTCAGTTGCAAACTCCACTCCATACATATATATTGGAAGGTACTAGCTCCAACTCGGTTTTACAGTGAAAACTGCAGTAACTTCAAACCGGCAGTAGGAAAAACACTGAGAATTCAGAGGAAAAGTTTCTCCTCCAAACTTTCGGTTTGTGCTAGATGAACGAACGACTCTCCACGTGCTCAGATCTGAGAGGTAAGTGTGTGTGAAAGCCGTCCTTCACCTAGATTGTTGGGAACACAAAGTTTCTATTCAGTTGCAAATTCCACTCCATACATATATATGGGGACGTACTACCTCCAACTCGGTTTTACAGTGAAAACTGCAGGAACTTCAAACCGGCACTAGGAAACAGACTGAGAAACCATAGTAAAATTTTCCCCTGCAACACGTTCCCTTTGTGCTAGATGAACGAACGTCACTCCACATGCTCAGTTCTGAAAGATAAGTGTGTGTGAAAGCCGTCCTTCACTTAGTTGGTGGGAACACAATGTTTCTTTTCAGTTGCAAACTCCACTCCATACATATATATGGCGTGGTACTTAATCCAACTCGTTTTTCCAGGGAAAACTGCAGGAACTTCAAACCGGCACTAGGAAATAGACTGAGAATCCAGAGTAAAAGTTTCTCCTGCAACCCGTTCCCTTGGTGCTAGTTGAACAAACGTCTCTCCACATGCTCAGTTCTGAGAGATATGTGTGTGAAAGCCGTCCTTCATTTAGCTTGTTGGGAACACAAAGTTTCTTTTCTGTTGCAAACTCCACTCCATACATATATATGGGGAGGTACTAGCTCCAACCTGGTTTTAAAGTGAAAATTGCAGGAAATTCACACTGGCACTAGGAAACATAATGAGAAACCAGAGTAATAGTTTTTCTTGCATCCCGTTCCCGTGGTGCTATGTGATCCAACGTCTCTCCACATGCTCAGTTCTGAGAGATATGTGTGTGTGAAAGCCGTCATTCACCTTACTTGTTTGGAACACAAAGTTTCTTTTCAGTTGCAAACTCCACTCCATACATATATATGGGGAGGTTCTTACTCCAACTCGGTTTTACAGTGAAAACTGCAGGAACTTCAAACCGGCACTAGGAAACAGACTGAGAAACCAGAGTAAAAGTTTCTCCTGCAACCCGTTCCCTTGGTGCTAGGTGAACGGACGTCTCTCCACATGCTCAGTTCTGAGAGATATTTGTGTGTGAAAGCCGTCCTTCACCTAGAATGTTGGGAACACAAAGTTACTTTTCAGTTGCAAACTCCAATTGACACATATATATGGGGAGGTACTATCACCAACTCTGTTTTACAGTGAAAACTACAGGAACTTCAAACCGGAACTAGGAAACAGACTGTGAAACCAGAGTAAAAGTTTCTACTGCAAACCGTTCGCTAGGTGGTAGGTGAACGAACGTCTCTCCACATGCTCAGTTCTGAGAGATAAGTGTGTGTTAAAGCCGTCCTTCACCTAGCTTGTTGGGAACACAAAGGTTCTTTTCAGTTGCAAACTCCACTCCATACATATATATGGGGAGGTTCTAGCTCCAACTCGGTTTTACAGTGAAAACGGAAGGAAATTCAAACCGGCACTAGGAAACAGACTGAGAAACCAGAGTATAAGTTTCTCCTGCAACCAGTTCCCTTGGTGCTAGATGAAGGAACGTCTCTCCACATGCTCAGTTTTGAGAGATAAGTGTGTGTGAAAGCCGTCATTCACCTAGCTTGTTGGGAACATAAAGTTTATTTTCAGTTGCAAAATCCACTCCATACATATATAGGTGAGGTACGAGCTCCAACTCGGTTTTATAGTGAAAACTGCAGGAAATTCAAACCGGCACTAGGAAACAGACATAGATACAAGAGAAAATGTTTCACCTACAACCCGTTCACTTGGTGCTAGGTGAACGAACGACTCTCCACATGCTCAGTTCTGAGAGATAAGTGTGTGTGAAGCCGTACATCATTTAGCTTGTTGGGATCACAATGTATATTTTCAGTTGCAAATTCCACTCCATACATATATATGGGGAGGTAATCGCCCCAAATCGATTTTAAAGTGAAAACTGCAGGGTCTTCAAACAGGCTCTAAGAAACAGTCTGAGAAGCCAGAGTAAAATTTTCTCCTGCAACCCGTTCCCTTGGTGCTAGGTGAACGAACATCTCTCCACATGCTCAGTTCTGAGAGATAAGTGTGTGTGAAAGCCGTCCTTCAACTAGCTTGTTGGGGACACAAAGTTTCTTTTCAGTTGCAAAATCCACTCCATACATATATATGGGGAGGTACTAGCTCCAACTCGGTTTTACAGTGAAAACTGCCTTAACTTCAAACCGGCACTAGGAAACAGACTCAGAAACCAGAGTAAAACTTTCTCCTGCAACCCGTTCCCTTGGTGCTAGGTGAACGAACGTCTCTCCACATGCTCATTTCTGAGAGATATATGTGTGAAAGCCGTACTTAACCTAGATTGTTGGGAATACAATGCTTATTTTCAGTTGCAAACTCCACTCCATACATATATATGGGGAGATTCTCGCTTCAACTCGGTTTTACAGTGAAAACTGCAGGAAATTCAAACCGGCACGAGGAAACAGACTGAGAAACCAGAGTAAAAGTTTCTCCTGTAACCCGTTCCCTTGGTGCTAGGTGAACGAACGACTCTCCACATGCTCAGTTCTGAGAGATAATTGTGTGTTAAGCCGTACATCACTTAGCTTGTTGGGAACCCAATGTATATATTCAGTTGCATATTCCACTCCATACATATATATGGGGAGGTAATAGCTCCAAATCGATTTTACAGTGAAACCTGCAGGATCTTCAAACCGGCTCTAAGAAACATTCTGAGAAGCCAGAATAAAATTTTTTCCTGCAACCCATTCCCTTGGTGCTAGGTGAACGTACACCTCTCCACATGCTCATTTCTGAGAGATAAGTGTGTGTGAAAGCCGTCCTTCAACTAGCTTGTTGGGGACACAAAGTTTCTTTTCAGTTGCAAAATCCACTCCATACATATATATGGGGAGGTACTAGCTCCAACTCGGTTTTACAGTGAAAACTACCTTAACTTCAAACCGGTACTAGGAAACAGACTCAGAAACCAGAGTAAAAGTTTCTCCTGTAACCCGATCCCTTGGTGCTAGATGAACGAACGTCTCTCCACATGCTCAGTTCGGAGAGATATGTGTGTGAAAGCCGTCTTCACCTAGCCTGTTGGGAACACAAAGTTTCTTTTCAGTGGCAAACCCCACTCCATACATATATATGGGGAGGTACATGTTCCAATTCTCTTTTACAGTGAAAACTGCAGGAACTTCAAACCGGCACTAGGAAACTGATTGAGAACCCAGAGTAAAAGTTCTTCCTGCAACCCGTTCCATTGGTGCTAGTTGAATGAACGTCTATCCACATGCTCACTACTGAGAGATATGTGTGTGAAAGCCGTCCTTCACCTAGCTTTTTGGGAACACAAAGTTTCTTTTCAGTTGCAAACTCCACTCCATACATATATACGGGGAGGTAATAGCTCCAACTCGGTTTTACAGTGAAAACTGCAGGAACTTAAAACCGGCACTAGGAAACAGACAGAGAAACCAGAATAATAGTTGCTCCTGTAACCCGTTCCCTTGGTGATAGATGAACGAACGTCTCTCCACAAGCTTAGTTCTGAGAGATAATTGTGTGTGAAAGCCGTCTTTTCCAAGCTTGTTGGGAACACAAAGTTATTTTTCAGGTGCAAACTCCACTCCATAAATATATATGGGGATGTTCGAGCTTCAACTCGGTTTTACAGTGAAAACTGCAGGAACTTCAAACCGGCACTAGGAAACAGACTGAGAAACCACAGTAAATGTATCTCCTGCAACCCGTTCCCTTGGTGCAAGTTGAACGACCGTCTCTTCACATGCTCAGTTCTGAGAGATATGTGTGTGAAAGCTGTCCTTCAACGAGCTTGATGCGAACACAAATTTTCTTTTCAGCGTACAAATTCCAATGCATACATATATATGGGGAAGTACTAGCTCCAATTCTGTTTTACAGTGAAAACTGCAGGAAATTCAAACCGGCACTAGGAAACAGACTGAGAAACCAGAGTAAAAGTTTCACCTGCAGCCCGTTCCCTAGATGCTAGGTGAACGAACGTCTCTCCACATGCTCAGTTCTGAGAGATAAGTGAGTGTGAAATCCGTTCTTCACCTAGCCTGTTGGGAACACAAAGTTTCTTTTCAGGGGCAAACCCCACTCCATACATATATATGGGGAGGTACATGTTCCAATTCTATTTTACAGTGAAAACTGCAGGAAATTCAAACCGGCACTAGGAAACAAACACAGAAACCAGAGACAAATTTCTCCTGTAACCCGTTCCCTTTGTGCTTGATGAACGAACGTCTCCCCACATGCTCATTCCTGAGAGATATGTGTCTGAAAGCCATCCTTCAACAAGCTTGTTATGAACAAAAAGTTCTTTTCCGTTTCAAACTGTACTCCATAAATATATATGGGGAGGTACTTACTCGAACTCGGTTTTCCAGTGAAAACTGCAGGAATTTCAAACAGGCACTAGGAAACAGACTGAGAACCCAGACTAAAAGTTCCTCCTGCAACCAGTTCCCATGGTGCTAGTTGAATGAACGTCTCTTCACATGCAAAGTTCTGAGAGATAATTGTGTGAAAGCCGTCCTTCACCTACCTTGTTGGGAACACAAAGTTTCTATTCAGTTGCAAACTCCACTCCATACATATATATGTGGAGGTACTAGATCCACCTCGGTTTTACAGAGAAACCTGCAGGAACTTCAAACCGGCACTAGGAAACAGACTGAGATACCAGAGTAAAATTTTCTCCTGCAAACCGTTCCTTGGTGCTAGATGAACGAACGTCTCTCCACATGCTCAGAACTGAGAGATATGTGTGTTTGAAAGCCGTCCTTCACCTAGCTTGTTGGGAACACAAGGATTCTTTTCAGTTGCAAACTCCACTCCATACATATATATGGGGTGGTACTTAATCCAACTCGTTTTTCCAGGGAAAACTGCAGGAACTTCAAACCGGCACTAGGAAATAGACTGAGAATCCAGAGTAAAAGTTTCTCCTGCAACCCGTTCCCTTGGTGCTAGTTGAACGAACGTCTCTCCACATGCTCAGTTCTGAGAGATATGTGTGTGAAAGCCGTCCTTCATTTAGCTTGTTGGGAACACAAAGTCTCTTTTCTGTTGCAAACTCCACTCCATACATATATATGGGGAGGTACTAGCTCCAACCTGGTTTTTAAGTGAAAATTGCAGGAAATTCACACTGGCACTAGGAAACATACTGAGAAACCAGAGTAATAGTTTTTCCTGCATCCCGTTCCCGTGGTGCTATGTGATCCAACGTCTCTCCACATGCTCAGTTCTGAGAGATAAGTGTGTGTGAAAGCCGTCATTCACCTTACTTGTTTGGAACACAAAGTTTCTTTTCAGTTGCAAACTCCACTCCATACATATATATGGGGAGGTTCTTACTCCAACTCGGTATTACAGTGAAAACTGCAGGAACTTCAAACCGGCACTAGGAAACAGACTGAGAAACCAGAGTAAAACTTTCTCCTGCAACCCTTTCCCTTGGTGCTAGGTGAACGGACGTCTCTCCACATGCTCAGTTCTGAGAGATATTTGTGTGTGAAAGCCGTCCTTCACTTAGAATGTTGGGAACACAAAGTTACTTTTCAGTTGCAAACTCCAATCCACACATATATATGGGGAGGTACTATCACCAACTCTGTTTTACAGTGAAAACTACAGGAACTTCAAACAGGAACTAGGAAACAGACTGTGAAACCAGAGTAAAAGTTTCTACTGCAAACCGTTCGCTAGGTGATAGGTGAACGAACGTCTCTCCACATGCTCAGTTCTGAGAGATAAGTGTGTGTTAAAGCCGTCCTTCACCTAGCTTGTTGGGAACACAAAGGTTCTTTTCAGTTGCAAACTCCACTCCATACATATATATGGGGAGGTACTAGCTCCAACTCGGTTTTACAGTGAAAACGGAAGGAAATTCAAACCGGCACTAGGAAACAGACTGAGAAACCAGAGTATAAGTTTCCCCTGCAACCAGTTCCCTTGGTGCTAGATGAAGGAACGTCTCTCCACATGCTCAGTTTTGAGAGATAAGTGTGTGTGAAAGCCGTCATTCACCTAGCTTGTTGGAAACATAAAGTTTATTTTCAGTTGCAAAATCCACTCCATACATATATAGGTGAGGTACGAGGTCCAACTCGGTTTTATAGTGAAAACTGCAGGAAATTCAAACCGGCACTAGGAAACAGACATAGATACAAGAGAAAATGTTTCACCTACAACCCGTTCACTTGGTGCTAGGTGAACGAACGACTCTCCACATGCTCAGTTCTGAGAGATAAGTGTGTGTGAAGAAGTACATCATTTAGCTTGTTGGGATCACAATGTATATTTTCAGTTGCAAATTCCACTCCATACATATATATGGGGAGGTAATCGCCCCAAATCGATTTTACAGTGAAAACTGCAGGGTCTTCAAACCGGCTCTAAGAAACAGTCTGAGAAGCCAGAGTAAAATTTTCTCCTGCAACCCGTTCCCTTGGTGCTAGGTGAACAAACACCTCTCCACATGCTCATTTCTGAGAGAAACGTGTGTGTGAAAGCCGTCCTTCAACTAGCTTGTTGGGGACACAAAGTTTCTTTTCAGTTGCAAAATCCACTCCATACATATATATGGGGAGGTACTAGCTCCAACTCGGTTTTACAGTGAAAACTACCTTAACTTCAAACCGGCACTAGGAAACAGACTCAGAAACCAGAGTAAAAGTTTCTCCTGTAACCCGTTCCCTTGGTGCTAGATGAACGAACGTCTCTCCACATGCTGAGTTCTGAGAGATATGTGTGTGAAAGCCGTCCTTCACCTAGCTTTTTGGGAACAAAAAATTCTTTTCCGTTTCAAACTCCACTCCATAAATATATATGGGGAGGTACTTACTCCAAATCGGTTTTCCAGTGAAAACTGCAGGAACTTCAAACCGGCACTAGGAAACTGATTGAGAACCCAGAGTAAAAGTTCTTCCTGCAACCCGTTCCATTGGTGCTAGTTGAATGAACGACTATCCACATGCTCAGTTCTGAGACATATGTGTGTGAAAGCCGTCCTTCATTTAGCTTGTTGGTAACACAAAGTTTCTTTTCTGTTGCAAACTCCACTCCATACATATATATGGGGAGGTACTAGCTCCAACCTGGTTTTTAAGTGAAAATTGCAGGAAATTCACACTGGCACTAGGAAACATACTGAGAAACCAGAGTAATAGTTTTTCCTGCAACCCGTTCCCGTGGTGCTATGTGATCCAACGTCTCTCCACATGCTCAGTTCTGAGAGATAAGTGTGTGTGAAAGCCGTCATTCATCTTACATGTTTGGAACACAAAGTTCCTTTTCAGTTGCAAACTCCACTCCATACATATATATGGGGAGGTTCTTACTCCAACTCGGTTTTACAGTGAAAACTGCAGGAACTTCAAACCGGCACTAGGAAACAGACTGAGAAACCAGAGTAAAACATTCTCCTGCAACCCGTTCCCTTGGTTCTAGGTGAACGGACGTCTCTCAACATGCTCAGTTCTGAGAGATAAGTGTGTGTTAAAGCCGTTCTTCACCTAGCTTGTTGGGAACACAAAGGTTCTTTTCAGTTGCAAACTCCACTCCATACATATATATGGGTAGGTACAAGCTCCAACTCGGTTTTACAGTGAAAACGGAAGGAAATTCAAACCGGCACTAGGAAACAGACTGAGAAACAAGAGTATAAATTTTTCCTGCAACCAGTTCCCTTGGTGCTAGATGAAGGAACGTCTCTCCACATGCTCAGTTTTGAGAGATAAGTGTGTGTGAAAGCCGTCATTCACCTAGCTTGTTGGAAACATAAAGTTTATTTTCAGTTGCAAAATCCACTCCATACATATATAGGTGAGGTACGAGCTCCAACTCGGTTTTATAGTGAAAACTGCAGGAAATTCAAACCGGCACTAGGAAACAGACATAGATACAAGAGAAAATGTTTCACCTACAACCCGTTCACTTGGTGCTAGGTGAACGAACGACTCTCCACATGCTCAGTTCTGAGAGATAAGTGTGTGTGAAGAAGTACATCATTTAGCTTGTTGGGACCACAATGTATATTTTCAGTTGCAAATTCCACTCCATACATATATATGGGGAGGTAATCGCACCAAATCGATTTTACAGTGAAAACTGCAGGGTCTTCAAACCGGCTCTAAGAAACAGTCTGAGAAGCCAGAGTAAAATTTTCTCCTGCAACCCGTTCCCTTGGTGCTAGGTGAACGAACACCTCTCCACATGCTCATTTCTGAGAGATAAGTGTGTGTGAAAGCCGTCCTTCAACTAGCTTGTTGGGGACACAAAGTTTCTTTTCAGTTGCAAAATCCACTCCATACATATATATGGGGAGGTACTAGCTCCAACTCGGTTTTACAGTGAAAACTACCTTAACTTCAAACCGGCACTAGGAAACAGACTAAGAAACCAGAGAAAAAGTTTCCCTGTAACCCGATCCCTTGGTGCTAGATGAACGAACGTCTCTCCACATGCTCAGTTCTGAGAGATATGTGTGTGAAAGCCGTCCTTCACCTAGCTTTTTGGGAACACAAAATTCTTTTCCGTTTCAAACTCCACTCCATATATATATATGGGGAGGTACTTACTCCAAATCGGTTTTCCAGTGAAAACTGCAGTAACTTCAAACCAGCACTAGGAAACTGATTTAGAACCCAGAGTAAAAGTTCTTCCTGCAACCCGTTCCATTGTTGCTAGTTGAATGAACGTCTATCCACATGCTCAGTACTGAGAGATATGTGTGTGAAAGCCGTCCTTCACCTAGCTTGTTGGAAACACAAAGTTTCTTTTCAGTTGCAAACTCCACTCCATACATATATAGGGGGAGGTAATAGCTCCAACTCGGTTTTACAGTGAAAACTGCAGGAACTTAAAACCGGCACTAGGAAACAGACTGAGAAACCAGAATAATAGTTTCTCCTGTAACCCGTCCCTTGGTGATAGATGAAAGAACGTCTCTCCACAAGCTTAGTTCTGAGAGATAATTGTGTGTGAAAGCCGTCTTTTCCAAGCTTGTTGGGAACACAAAGTTATTTTTCAGTTGCAAACTCCACTCCATATATATATATGGGGATGTTCGAGCTCCAACTCGGTTTTACAGTGAAAACTGCAGGAACTTCAATCCGGCACTAGGAAACAGACTGAGAATCCACAGTAAATGTATCTCCTGCAACCCGTTCCCTCGGTGCAAGTTGAACGACCGTCTCTTCACATGCTCAGTTCTGAGAGATATGTGTGTGAAAGCTGTCCTTCAACGAGCTTGATGCGAACACAAATTTTCTTTTCAGTGTACAAATTCCAATGCATACATATATATGGGGAGGTACTAGCTCCAATTCTGTTTTACAGTGAAAACTGCAGGAACTTCAAACCGGCACTAGGAAACAGACTGAGAAACCAGAGTAAAAGTTTCACCTGCAGCCCGTTCCCTAGATGCTAGGTGAACGAACATCTCACCACATGCTCAGTTCTGAGAGATAAGTGAGTGTGAAATCCGTCCTTCACCTAGCCTGTTGGGAACACAAAGATTCTTTTCAGTGGCAAACCCCACTCCATACATATATATGGGGAGGTACATGTTCCAATTCTGTTTTACAGTGAAAACTGCAGGAAATTCAAACCGGCACTAGGAAACAAACACAGAAACCAGAGAAAAATTTCTCCTGTAACCCGTTCCCTTTGTGCTTGATGAACGAGCGTCTCTCCACATGCTCAGTCCTGAGAGATATGTGTGTGAAAGCCATCCTTCAACTAGCTTGTTATGAACACAAAGTTCTTTTCCGTTTCAAACTGTACTCCATAAATATATATGGGGAGGTACTAACTCGAACTCGGTTTTCCAGTGAAAACTGCAGGAATTTCAAACAGGCACTAGGAAACAGACTGAGAACCCAGAGTAAAAGTTCCTCCTGCAACCAGTTCCCATGGTGCTAGTTGAATGAACATCTCTTCACATGCACAGTTCTGAGAGATAATTGTGTGAAAGCCGTCCTTCACCTACCTTGTTGGGAACACAAAGTTTCTATTCAGTTGCAAACTCCACTCCATACATATATATGTGGAGGTACTAGCTCCACCTCGGTTTTACAGAGAAAACTGCAGGAACTTCAAACCGGCACTAGGAAACAGACTGAGATACCAGAGTAAAATTTTCTCCTGCAAACCTTTCCCTTGGTGCTAGATGAACGAACGTCTCTCCACATGCTCAGTACTGAGAGATATGTGTGTTTGAAAGCCGCCTTCACCTAGCTTGTTGGGAACACAAGGATTCTTTTCAGTTGCAAACTCCACTCCATACATATATATGGGGTGGTACTTAATCCAACTCGTTTTTCCAGGGAAAACTGCAGGAACTTCAAACCGGCACTAGGAAATAGACTGAGAAACCAGAGTAAAAGTTTCTCCTGCAAGCCGTTCCCTTTATGCTAGATGAACGAACGTCTCCCACATGCTCAGTTCTGAGAGATATGTGTGTGAAAGCCGTCCTTCATTTAGCTTGTTAGGAACACAAAGTTTCTTTTCTGTTGCAAACTCCGCTCCATACATATATATGGGGAGGTACTAGCTCCAACCTGGTTTTTAAGTGAAAATTGCAGGAAATTCACACTGGCACTAGGAAACATACTGAGAAACCAGAGTAATACTTTTTCCTGCGTCCCGTTCCCGTGATGCTATGTGATCCAACCTCTCTCCACATGCTCAGTTCTGAGAGATAAGTGTGTGTGAAAGCCGTCATTCACCTTTCTTGTTTGGAACACAAAGTTTCTTTTCAGTTGCAATCTCCACTCCATACATATATATGGGGAGGTTCTTACTCCAACTCGGTTTTACAGTGAAAACTGCAGGAACTTCAAACCGGCACTAGGAAACAGACTGAGAAACCAGAGTAAAAGTTTCTCCTGCAACCCGTTCCCTTGGTGCTAGGTGAACGGACGTCTCTCCACATGCTCAGTTCTGAGAGATAAGTGTGTGTTAAAGCCGTCCTTCACCTAGCTTGTTGGGAACACAAAGGTTCTTTTCAGTTGCAAACTCCACTCCATACATATATATGGGGAGGTACTAACTCCAACTCGGTTTTACAGTGAAAACGGAAGGAAATTCAAACCGGCACTAGGAAACAGACTGAGAAACAAGAGTATAAATTTTTCCTGCAACCAGTTCCCTTGGTGCTAGATGAAGGAACGTCTCTCCACATGCTCAGTTTTGAGAGATAAGTGTGTGTGAAAGCCGTCATTCACCTAGCTTGTTGGAAACATAAAGTTTATTTTCAGTTGCAAAATCCACTCCATACATATATAGGTGAGGTACGAGCTCCAACTCGGTTTTATAGTGAAAACTGCAGGAAATTCAAACCGGCACTAGGAAACAGACATAGATACAAGAGAAAATGTTTCACCTACAACCCGTTCACTTGGTGCTAGGTGAACGAACGACTCTCCACATGCTCAGTTCTGAGAGATAAGTGTGTGTGAAGAAGTACATCATTTAGCTTGTTGGGATCACAATGTATATTTTCAGTTGCAAATTCCACTCCATACATATATATGGGGAGGTAATCGCACCAAATCGATTTTACAGTGAAAACTGCAGGGTCTTCAAACCGGCTCTAAGAAACAGTCTGAGAAGCCAGAGTAAAATTTTCTCCTGCAACCCGTTCCCTTGGTGCTAGGTGAACGAACACCTCTCCACATGCTCATTTCTGAGAGATAAGTGTGTGTGAAAGCCGTCCTTCAACTAGCTTGTTGGGGACACAAAGTTTCTTTTCAGTTGCAAAATCCACTCCATACATATATATGGGGAGGTACTAGCTCCAACTCGGTTTTACAGTGAAAACTACCTTAACTTCAAACCGGCACTAGGAAACAGACTAAGAAACCAGAGAAAAAGTTTCCCTGTAACCCGATCCCTTGGTGCTAGATGAACGAACGTCTCTCCACATGCTCAGTTCTGAGAGATATGTGTGTGAAAGCCGTCCTTCACCTAGCTTTTTGGGAACACAAAATTCTTTTCCGTTTCAAACTCCACTCCATATATATATATGGGGAGGTACTTACTCCAAATCGGTTTTCCAGTGAAAACTGCAGTAACTTCAAACCAGCACTAGGAAACTGATTTAGAACCCAGAGTAAAAGTTCTTCCTGCAACCCGTTCCATTGTTGCTAGTTGAATGAACGTCTATCCACATGCTCAGTACTGAGAGATATGTGTGTGAAAGCCGTCCTTCACCTAGCTTGTTGGAAACACAAAGTTTCTTTTCAGTTGCAAACTCCACTCCATACATATATAGGGGGAGGTAATAGCTCCAACTCGGTTTTACAGTGAAAACTGCAGGAACTTAAAACCGGCACTAGGAAACAGACTGAGAAACCAGAATAATAGTTTCTCCTGTAACCCGTCCCTTGGTGATAGATGAAAGAACGTCTCTCCACAAGCTTAGTTCTGAGAGATAATTGTGTGTGAAAGCCGTCTTTTCCAAGCTTGTTGGGAACACAAAGTTATTTTTCAGTTGCAAACTCCACTCCATATATATATATGGGGATGTTCGAGCTCCAACTCGGTTTTACAGTGAAAACTGCAGGAACTTCAATCCGGCACTAGGAAACAGACTGAGAATCCACAGTAAATGTATCTCCTGCAACCCGTTCCCTCGGTGCAAGTTGAACGACCGTCTCTTCACATGCTCAGTTCTGAGAGATATGTGTGTGAAAGCTGTCCTTCAACGAGCTTGATGCGAACACAAATTTTCTTTTCAGCGTACAAATTCCAATGCATACATATATATGGGGAGGTACTAGCTCCAATTCTGTTTTACAGTGAAAACTGCAGGAACTTCAAACCGGCACTAGGAAACAGACTGAGAAACCAGAGTAAAAGTTTCACCTGCAGCCCGTTCCCTAGATGCTAGGTGAACGAACATCTCACCACATGCTCAGTTCTGAGAGATAAGTGAGTGTGAAATCCGTCCTTCACCTAGCCTGTTGGGAACACAAAGATTCTTTTCAGTGGCAAACCCCACTCCATACATATATATGGGGAGGTACATGTTCCAATTCTGTTTTACAGTGAAAACTGCAGGAAATTCAAACCGGCACTAGGAAACAAACACAGAAACCAGAGAAAAATTTCTCCTGTAACCCGTTCCCTTTGTGCTTGATGAACGAACGTCTCTCCACATGCTCAGTCCTGAGAGATATGTGTGTGAAAGCCATCCTTCAACTAGCTTGTTATGAACACAAAGTTCTTTTCCGTTTCAAACTGTACTCCATAAATATATATGGGGAGGTACTAACTCGAACTCGGTTTTCCAGTGAAAACTGCAGGAATTTCAAACAGGCACTAGGAAACAGACTGAGAACCCAGAGTAAAAGTTCCTCCTGCAACCAGTTCCCATGGTGCTAGTTGAATGAACATCTCTTCACATGCACAGTTCTGAGAGATAATTGTGTGAAAGCCGTCCTTCACCTACCTTGTTGGGAACACAAAGTTTCTATTCAGTTGCAAACTCCACTCCATACATATATATGTGGAGGTACTAGCTCCACCTCGGTTTTACAGAGAAAACTGCAGGAACTTCAAACCGGCACTAGGAAACAGACTGAGATACCAGAGTAAAATTTTCTCCTGCAAACCTTTCCCTTGGTGCTAGATGAACGAACGTCTCTCCACATGCTCAGTACTGAGAGATATGTGTGTTTGAAAGCCGTCCTTCACCTAGCTTGTTGGGAACACAAGGATTCTTTTCAGTTGCAAACTCCACTCCATACATATATATGGGGTGGTACTTAATCCAACTCGTTTTTCCAGGGAAAACTGCAGGAACTTCAAACCGGCACTAGGAAATAGACTGAGAAACCAGAGTAAAAGTTTCTCCTGCAACCCGTTCCCTTTATGCTAGATGAACGAACGTCTCCCACATGCTCAGTTCTGAGAGATATGTGTGTGAAAGCCGTCCTTCATTTAGCTTGTTAGGAACACAAAGTTTCTTTTCTGTTGCAAACTCCGCTCCATACATATATATGGGGAGGTACTAGCTCCAACCTGGTTTTAAAGTGAAAATTGCAGGAAATTCACACTGGCACTAGGAAACATACTGAGAAACCAGAGTAATACTTTTTCCTGCATCCCGTTCCCGTGATGCTATGTGATCCAACCTCTCTCCACATGCTCAGTTCTGAGAGATAAGTGTGTGTGAAAGCCGTCATTCACCTTTCTTGTTTGGAACACAAAGTTTCTTTTCAGTTGCAATCTCCACTCCATACATATATATGGGGAGGTTCTTACTCCAACTCGGTTTTACAGTGAAAACTGCAGGAACTTCAAACCGGCACTAGGAAACAGACTGAGAAACCAGAGTAAAAGTTTCTCCTGCAACCTGTTCCCTTGGTGCTAGGTGAACGGACGTCTCTCCACATGCTCAGTTCTGAGAGATAAGTGTGTGTTAAAGCCGTCCTTCACCTAGCTTGTTGGGAACACAAAGGTTCTTTTCAGTTGCAAACTCCACTCCATACATATATATGGGGAGGTACTAACTCCAACTCGGTTTTACAGTGAAAACGGAAGGAAATTCAAACCGGCACTAGGAAACAGACTGAGAAACCAGAGTATAAGATTCTCCTGCAACCAGTTCCCTTGGTGCTAGATGAAGGAACGTCTCTCCACATGCTCTGTTTTGAGAGATAAGTGTGTGTGAAAGCCGTCATTCACCTAGCTTGTTGGGAACATAAAGTTTATTTTCAGTTGCAAAATCCACTCCATATATATATAGGTGAGGTACGAGCTCCAACTCGGTTTTATAGTGAAAACTGCAGGAAATTCAAACCGGCACTAGGAAACAGACATAGATACAAGAGAAAATGTTTCACCTACAATCCGTTCACTTGGTGCTAGGTGAACGAACGACTCTCCACATGCTCAGTTCTGAGAGATAAGTGTGTGTGAAGAAGTACATCATTTAGCTTGTTGGGATGACAATATATATTTTCAGTTGCAAATTCCACTCCATACATATATATGGGGAGGTAATCGCCCCAAATCGATTTTACAGTGAAAACTGCAGGTTCTTCAAACAGGCTCTAAGAAACAGTGTGAGAAGCCAGAGTAAAATTTTCTCCTGCAACCCGTTCCCTTGGTGCTAGGTGAACGATCATCTCTCCACATGCTCAGTTCTTAGAGATAAGTGTGTGTGAAAGCCGTCCTTCAACTAGCTTGTTGGGAACACAAAGTTTCTTTTCACTTGCAAAATCCACACCATATATATATATGGGGAGGTACTAGCTCCAACTCGGTTTTACAGTGAAAACTGCCTTAACTTCAAACCGGCACTAGGAAACAGACTCAGAAACCAGAGTAAAAGTTTCTCCTGCAACCCGTTCCCTTGGTGCTAGGTGAACGAACGTCTCTCCACATGCACATTTCTGAGAGATATATGTGTGAAAGCCGTACTTAACCTAGATTGTTGGGAATACAATGCTTATTTTCAGTTGCAAAATCCACTCCATACATATATATGGGGAGGTACTAGCTCCAACTCGGTTTTACAGTGAAAACTACCTTAACTTCAAACCGGCACTAGGAAACAGACTCAGAAACCAGAGTAAAAGTTTCCCCTGTAACCCGTTCCCTTGGTGCTAGATGAACGAACGTCTCTCCACATGCTCAGTTCTGAGAGATATGTGTGTGAAAGCCGTCCTTCACCTAGCTTTTTGGGAACACAAAATTCTTTTCCGTTTCAAACTCCACTGCATAAATATATATGGGGAGGTACTTACTCCAAATCGGTTTTCCAGTGAAAACTGCAGGAACTTCAAACCGGCACTAGGAAACTGATTGAGAACCCAGAGTAAAAGTTCTTCCTGCAACCCTTTCCATTGGTGCTAGTTGAATGAACGTCTATCCACATGCTCAGAACTGAGAGATATGTGTGTGCAAGCCGTCCTTCACCTAGCTTGTTGGGAACACAAAGTTTCTTTTCAGTTGCAATCTCCACTCCATACATATATAGGGGGAGGTAATAGCTCCAACTCGGTTTTACAGTGAAAACTGCAGGAACTTAAAACCGGCACTAGGAAACAGACTGAGAAACCAGAATAATAGTTTCTCCTGTAACCCGTTCCCTTGGTGATAGATGAACGAACGTCTCTCCACAAGCTTAGTTCTGAGAGATAATTGTGTGTGAAAGCCGTCTTTTCCAAGCTTGTTGGGAACACAAAGTTATTTTTCTGTTGCAAACTCCACTCCATAAATATATATGGGGATGTTCGAGCTCCAACTCGGTTTTACAGTGAAAACTGCAGGAACTTCAAACCGGCACTAGGAAACAGACTGAGAAACCACAGTAAATGTATCTCCTGCAACCCGTTCCCTTGGTGCAAGTTGAACGAATGTCTCTTCTCATGCTCAGTTCTGAGAGATATGTGTGTGAAAGCTGTCCTTCAACGAGCTTGATGCGAACACAAATTTTCTTTTCAGCGTACAAATTCGAATGCATACATATATATGGGGAGGTACTAGCTCCAATTCTGTTTTACAGTGAAAACTGCAGGAACTTTAAACCGGCACCAGGAAACAAACTCAGAAACCAGAGAAAAATTTCTCCTGTAACCCGTTCCCTTTGTGCTTGATGAACGAACGTCTCTCCACATGCTCAGTCCTGAGAGATATGTGTGTGAAAGCCATTCTTCAACTAGCTTGTTATGAACACAAAGTTCTTTTCCGTTTCAAACTGTACTCCATAAATATATATGGGGAGGTACTTACTCGAACTCGGTTTTCCAGTGAAAACTGCAGGAATTTCAAACAGGCACTAGGAAACAGACTGAGAACCCAGAGTAAAAGTTCCTCCTGCAACCAGTTCCCATGGTGCTAGTTGAATGAACGTCTCTTCACATGCACAGTTCTGAGAGATAATTGTGTGAAAGCCGTTCTTCACCTACCTTGTTGGGTACACAAAGTTTCTATTCAGTTGCAAACTCCACTCCATACATATATATGTGGAGGTACTAGCTCCACCTCGGTTTTACAGAGAAAACTGCAGGAACTTCAAACCGGCACTAGGAAACAGACTGAGATACCAGAGTAAAATTTTCTCCTGCAAACCGTTCCCTTGGTGCTAGATGAACGAACGTCTCTCCACATGCTCAGTACTGAGAGATATGTGTGTTTGAAAGCCGTCCTTCACCTAGCTTGTTGGGAAAACAAGGATTCTTTTCAGTTGCAAACTCCAATCCATACATATATATGGGGTGGTACTTAATCCAACTCGTTTTTCCAGGGAAAACTGCAGGAACTTCAAACCGGCACTAGGAAATAGACTGAGAATCCAGAGTAAAAGTTTCTCCTGCAACCCGTTCCCTTGGTGCTAGTTGAACGAACGTCTCCCCACATGCTCAGTTCTGAGAGATATGTGTGTGAAAGCCGTCCTTCATTTAGCTTGTTGGGAACACAAAGTTTCTTTTCTGTTGCAAACTCCAATAGACACATATATATGGGGAGGTACTATCACCAACTCTGTTTTACAGTGAAAACTGCAGGAATTTCAAACCGGAACTAGGAAACAGACTGTGAAACCAGAGTAAAAGTTTCTACTGCAAACCGTTCGCTAGGTGCTAGGTGAACGAAAGTCTCTCCACATGCTCAGTTCTGAGAGATAAGTGTGTGTTAAAGCCGTCCTTCACCTAGCTTGTTGGGAACACAAAGGTTCTTTTCAGTTGCAAACTCCACTCCATACATATATATGGGGAGGTACTAGATCCAACTCGGTTTTACAGTGAAAACGGAAGGAAATTCAAACCGGCACTAGGAAACAGACTGAGAAACCAGAGTATAAGTTTCTCCTGCAACCAGTTCCCTTGGTGCTAGATGAAGGAACGTCTCTCCACATGCTCAGTTTTGAGAGATAAGTGTGTGTGAAAGCCGTCATTCACCTAGCTTGTTGGGAACATAAAGTTTATTTTCAGTTGCAAAATCCACTCCATACATATATAGGTGAGGTACGAGTTCCAACTCAGTTTTATAGTGAAAACTGCAGGAAATTAAAACCGGCACTAGGAAACAGACATAGATACAAGAGAAAATGATTCACCTACAATCCGTTCACTTGGTGCTAGGTGAACGAACGACTCTCCACATGCTCAGTTCTGAGAGATAAGTGTGTGTGAAGCCGTACATCATTTAGCTTGTTGGGATCACAATGTATATTTTCAGTTGCAAATTCCACTCCATACATATATATGGGGAGGTAATCGCCCCAAATCGATTTTACAGTGAAAACTGCAGGGTCTTCAAACAGGCTCTAAGAAACAGTCTGAGAAGCCAGAGTAAAATTTTCTCCTGCAACCCGTTCCCTTGGTGCTAGGTGAACGAACATCTCTCCACATGCTCAGTTCTGAGAGATAAGTGTGTGTGAAAGCCGTCCTTCAACTAGCTTGTTGGGAACACAAAGTTTCTTTTCACTTGCAAAATCCACACCATATATATATATGGGGAGGTACTAGCTCCAACTCGGTTTTACAGTGAAAACTGCCTTAACTTCAAACCGGCACTAGGAAACAGACTCAGAAACCAGAGTAAAAGTTTCTCGTGCAACCCGTTCCCTTGGTGCTAGGTGAACGAACGTCTCTCCACATGCTCATTTCTGAGAGATATATGTGTGAAAGCCGTACTTAACCTAGATTGTTGGGAATACAATGCTTATTTTCAGTTGCAAACTCCACTCCATACATATATATGGGGAGATTCTCGCTTCAACTCGATTTTACATTGAAAACTGCAGGAAATTCAAACCGGCACGAGGAAACAGACTGAGAAACCAGAGTAAAAGTTTCTCCTGTAACCCGTTCCCTTGGTGCTAGGTGAACGAACGACTCTCCACATGCTCAGTTCTGAGAGATAATTGTGTGTGAAGCCGTACATCGCTTAGCTTGTTGGGAACACAATGTATATTTTCAGTTGCATATTCCACTCCATACATATATATGGGGAGGTAATAGCTCCAAATCGATTTTACAGTGAAAACTGCAGGATCTTCAAACCGGCTCTAAGAAACAGTCTGAGAAGCCAGAATAAAATTTTTTCCTGCTACCCTTTCCCTTGGTGCTAGGTGAACGAACACCTCTCCACATGCTCATTTCTGAGAGATAAGTGTGTGTGAAAGCCGTCCTTCAACTAGCTTGTTGGGGACACAAAGTTTCTTTTCAGTTGCAAAATCCACTCCATAAATATATAGGGGGAAGTAATAGCTCCAACTCGGTTTTACAGTGAAAACTGCTGGAACTTAAATCCGGCACTAGGAAACAGACTGAGAAACCAGAATAATAGTTTCTCCTGTAACCCGTTCCCTTGGTGATAGATGAACGAACGTCTCTCCACAAGCTTAGTTCTGAGAGATAATTGTGTGTGAAAGCCGTCTTTTCCAAGCTTGTTGGGAACACAAAGATATTTTTCAGTTGCAAACTCCACTCCATATATATAAATGGGGATTTTCGAGCTCCAACTCGGTTTTAGAGTGAAAAATGCAGGAACTTCAAACCGGCACTAGGAAACAGATTGAGAAACCACAGTAAATGTATCTCCTGCAACCCGTTCCCTTGGTGCAAGTTGAACGACCGTCTCTTCACATGCTCAGTTCTGAGAGATATGTGTGTGAAAGCTGTCCTTCAACGAGCTTGATGCGAACACAAATTTTCTTTTCAGAGTACAAATTCCAATGCATACATATATATGGGGAGGTACTAGCTCCAATTCTGTTTTACAGTGAAAACTGCAGGAACTTCAAACCGGCACTAGGAAACAGACTGAGAAACCAGAGTAAAAGTTTCACCTGCAGCCCGTTCCCTAGATGCTAGGTGAACGAACGTCTCACCACATGCTCAGTTCTGAGAGATAAGTGACTGTGAAATCCGTCCTTCACCTAGCCTGTTGGGAACACAAAGTTCTTTTCAGTGGCAAACCCCACTCCATACATATATATGGGGAGGTACATGTTCCATTTCTGTTTTACACTGAAAACTGCAGGAAATTCAAACCGGCACTAGGAAACAAACTCAGAAACCAGAGAAAAATTTCTCCTGTAACCCGTTCCCTTTGTGCTTGATGAACGAACGTCTCTCCACATGCTCAGTCCTGAGAGATATGTGTGTGAAAGCCATTCTTCAACTAGCTTGTTATGAACACAAAGTTCTTTTCCGTTTCAAACTCTACTCCATAAATATATATGGGGAGGTACTTACTCGAACTCGGTTTTCCAGTGAAAACTGCAGGAATTTCAAACAGGCACTAGGAAACAGACTGAGAACCCAGAGTAAAAGTTCCTCCTGCAACCAGTTCCCATGGTGCTAGTTGAATGAACGACTCTTCACATGCACAGTTCTGAGAGATAAGTGTTTGAAAGCCGTCCATCACCTACCTTGTTGGGAACACAAAGTTTCTATTCAGTTGCAAAATCCACTCCATACATATATATGTGGAGGTACTTGCTCCACCTCGGTTTTACAGAGAAAAGTGCAGGAACTTCAAACCGGCACTAGGAAACAGACTGAGATACCAGAGTTAAATTTTCTCCTGCAAACCGTTCCCTTGGTGCTAGATGAACGAACGTCTCTCCACATGCTCAGTACTGAGAGATATGTGTGTTTGAAAGCCGTCCTTCACCTATCTTGTTGGGAACACAAGGATTCTTTTCAGTTGCAAAATCCACTCCATACATATATATGGCGTGGTACATAATCCAACTCGTTTTTCCAGGGAAAACTGCAGGAACTTCAAACCGGCACTAGGAAATAGACTGAGAATCCAGAGTAAAAGTTTCTCCTGCAACCCGTTCCCTTTATGCTAGATGAACGAACGTCTCTCCACATGCTCAGTTCTGAGAGATATGTGTGTGAAAGCCGCCCTTCATTTAGCTTGTTGGGAACACAATGTTTCTTTTCTGTTGCAAACTCCACTCCATACATATATATGGGGAGGTACAAGCTCCAACCTGGTTTTAAAGTGAAAATTGCAGGAAATTCACACTGGCACTAGGAAACATACTGAGAAACCAGAGTAATTGTTTTTCCTGCATCCCGTTCCCGTGTTGCTATGTGATCCAACGTCTCTCCACATGCTCATTTCTGAGAGATAAGTGTGTGTGAAAGCCGTCATTAAACTTACTTGTTTGGAACACAAAGTTTCTTTTCAGTTGCAAACTCCACTCCATACATATATATGGGGAGGTTCTTACTCCAACTCGGTTTTACAGTGAAAACTGCAGGAACTTCAAACCGGCACTAGGAAACAGACTGAGAAACCAGAGTAAAAGTTTCTCCTGCAACCCGTTCCCTTGGTGCTAGGTGAACGGACGTCTCTCCACATGCTCAGTTCTGAGAGATATTTGTGTGTGAAAGCCGTCCTTCACCTAGAATGTTGGGAACACAAAGTTACTTTTCAGTTGCAAACTCCAATCCACACATATATATGGGGAGTTACTATCACCAACTCTGTTTTACAGAGAAAACTACAGGAACTTCAAACCGGAACTAGGAAACAGACTGTGAAACCTGAGTAAAAGTTTCTACTGCAAACCGTTCGCTAGGTGCTAGGTGAACGAACGTCTCTCCACATGCTCAGTTCTGAGAGATAAGTGTGTGTTAAAGCCGTCCTTCACCTAGCTTGTTGGGAACACAAAGGTTCTTTTCAGTTGCAAACTCCACTCCATACATATATATGGGGAGGTACTAGCTCCAACTCCGTTTTACAGTGAAAACGGAAGGAAATTCAAACCGGCACTAGGAAACAGACTGAGAAACCAGAGTATAAGTTTCTCCTGCAACCAGTTCCCTTGGTGCTAGATGAAGGAACGTCTCTCCACATGCTCAGTTTTGAGAGATAAGTGTGTGTGAAAGCCGTCATTCACCTAGCTTGTTGGGAACATAAAGTTTATTTTCAGTTGCAAAATCCACTCCATACATATATAGGTGAGGTACGAGCTCCAACTCGTTTTTATAGTGAAAACTGCAGGAAATTCAATCCGGCATTAGGAAACAGACATAGATACAAGAGAAAATGTTTCACCTACAACCCGTTCACTTGGTGCTAGGTGAACGAACGACTCTGCACATGCTCAGTTCTGAGAGATAAGTGTGTGTGAAGCCGTAAATCATTTAGCTTGTTGGGATCGCAATGTATATTTTCAGTTGCAATTTCCACTCCATACATATATATGGGGAGGTAATCGCCCCAAATCGATTTTACAGTGAAAACTGCAGGGTCTTCAAACCGGCTCTAAGAAACAGTCTGAGATGCCAGAGTAAAATTTTCTCCTGCAACCCGTTCCCTTGGTGCTAGGTGAACGAACGTCTCTCCACATGCTCAGTTCTGAGAGATAAGTGTGTGTGAAAGCTGTCCTTCACCTAGCTTGTTGGGAACACAAAGTTTCTTTCCAGTTGCAAATTCCTCTCCATACATATATAAGGGGAGGTACTAGCTCCAACTCGGTTTTACAGTGAAAACTGCAGGAAATTCAAACCGGCACTAGGAAACAAACTCAGAAACCAGAAAAAAATTTCTCCTGTAACCGGTTCCCTTGGGGCTTGATGAACGAACGTCTCTCCACATGCTCAGTCCTGAGAGATATGTGTGTGAAAGCCATCTTTCAACTAGCTTGTTGGGAACACAAAGTTCTTTTCCGTTTCAAACTCTACTCCATAAATATATATGGGGAGGTACTTACTCGAACTCGGTTTTCCAGTGAAAACTGCAGGAATTTCAAACAGGCACTAGGAAACAGACTGAGATACCAGAATAAAATTTTCTCCTGCAAACCGTTCCCTAGGTGCTAGATGAAGGAACGTCTCTCCACATGCTCAGTACTGGGAGATATGTGTGTGTGAAAGCCGTCCTTCACCTAGCTTGTTGGGAACACAAGGATTCTTTTCAGTTGAAAACTCCACTTCACACATATATAGGGGGTGGTTCTTAATCCAACTCGTTTTTCAAGGGAAAACTGCAGGAACTTCAAACCGGCAGTAGGAAATTTACTGAGAACCCAGAGTAAAAGTTTCTCCTGCAACCCGTTCCCTTGGTGCTAGTTGAACGAACGTCTTTCCACATGCTCAGTTCTGAGAGATATGTGTGTGAAAGCCGTCCTTCATTTAGCTTGTTGGGAACACAAAGTTTCTTTTCAGTTGCAAACTCCACTCCATACATATATATGTGGAGGTACTAGCTCCATCCTGGTTTTAAAGTGAAAAC
Organism: Camelus bactrianus; assembly: GCF_048773025.1. NCBI lineage: Eukaryota > Metazoa > Chordata > Mammalia > Artiodactyla > Camelidae > Camelus > Camelus bactrianus. The sequence goes on from NC_133546.1 coordinate 93,180,627, forward strand.
TGCAGGAATTCACACCGGCCCTAGGAAACATACTGAGAAACCAGAGTAATAGTTTTTCCTGCATCCCGTTCCCGTGGTGCTATGTGAACCAACGTCTCTCCACATGCTCATTTCTGAGAGATAAGTGTGTGTGAAAGCCGTCATTCACCTTACTTGTTTGGAACACAAAGTTTCTTTTCAGTTGCAAACTCCACTCCATATATATATATGGGGAATTCTTACTCCAACTCGGTTTTACAGTGAAAACTGCAGGATCTTCAAACCGGCACTAGGAAAGAGACTGAGAACCCAGAGTAAATATTTCCCCTGCAAACATTTCCCTTGGTGCTAGTTGAACGAACGTCTATTCACATGCTCAGTTCTGAGAGATATGTGTGTGAAAGATGTCCTTCAACTAGCTTGTTGCGAGCACAAAATTTCTTTTCAGTTACAAACTCCACTGCATACATATATATGGGGAGGTACAAACTCCAACCTGGTTTTAAAGTGAAAACTGCAGGAACTTCAAACCGGCACTAAGAAACATACTGAGAAACCAGAGTAAATGTTTCTCCTGCAACCCGTTCCCTTGGTGCTAGGTGAATGAACGTCTCTCCACATGCTCAGTTCTGAGAGTGAATTGTGTGTGAAAGCCGTCCTTCACCTAGAATTTTGGGAACACAAAGTTACTTTTCAGTTGCAAACTCCACTCCACACAAATATATGGGGAGGTACTAGCACCAACTCGGTTTTTCAGTGGAAACTGCAGGAACTGCAAACCGGAACTAGGAAACAGACTGAGAAACCAGAGTAAAAGTTTCTCCTGCAACCCTTTCCCTTGGTGCTAGGTGAACGAACGTCTCTCCACATGCTCAGTTCTGAGAGATAACTGTGTTGAAAGCCGTCTTTAACCTAGCTTGTTGGGAACATAAACTTTCTTTTCAGTTGCAAACTCCACTCTATACATTTATAGGGGAGGTACTAGCTCCAACTCGGTTTTACAGTGAAAACTGCAGGAAATTCAAAACGGCACTAGGAAATAGACTGAGATACAAGAGTAACTGTTTCCTCTGCAACACTTTCCCTTGGTGCTAGGTGAACGAACGTCTCTCAATATGCTCAGATTTTAGAGATAAGTGAGTGTAAGCGGTCCTTCACTTAGCTTGTTGGGAACACAATGTTTATTTTCAGTTGCAATCTCCACTCCATATATATATATGGGGAGATAATAGCTAAAACTCGGTTTTACAGTGAAAACTGCAGGAACTTCAAACCGGCTCTAAGAAACAGACTGAGATGCCAAGGTAAAAGTTTCTCCTGCAAACCGTTCCCTTGTTGCTAGGTGAACGAACGTCTCTCCACATGCTCAGTTCTGAGAGATAAGTGTGTGTGAAAGGTGTCCTTCACCTAGCTTGTTGGGAACACAAAGTTTCTTCCAGTTGCAAATTCTACTCCATACATATATATGGGGAGGTACTAGCTCCAACTCGGTTCTACAGTGAAAACTGCAGGAAATTCAAACCGGCACTAGGAAACAGACACAGAAACCAGAGTAAATGTTTCTCCTGCAACCCGTTCCCTTTGTGCTAGGTGAACGAACGTCTCTCCACATGCTGAATTCTCGGAGATTATTGTGTGTTAAAGCCGTAATTCACCTAGCTTTTTGGGAACACAAAGTTTCTTTTCAGTTGCAAACTCCACTCCATACATATATATGGGGAGGTACTAGCTCCAACTCGGTTTTACAGTGAAATCTGCAGGAACTTCAATACGGCAGTAGGAAGCAGACTGAGAAACCACAGTAAAAGTTTCTCCTGCAACCCGTTCCCTTTGTGCTAGATGAACGAACGTCTCTCCACAAGGTCAATTCTCACAGATAAATGTGTGTGAAAGCCTTGCTTCAGCTAGCTTGTTGAGAACACAAAGTTTCTTTTCAGTTGCAAACTCCACTCCATAAATATTTATGGGGAGGTACTAGCTCCAACTCGGTTTTACAGTGATAACTGCAGGAACTTCAAACCGGCACTAGGATACAGACTGAGAAACCAGAGAAAAAGTGTCACCTGCAACCCGTTCCATTTGTGCTAGATGAACGAACGTCTCTCCACATGCTGAATTCTCGGAGATTATTGTGTGTTAAAGCCGTACTTCACCTAGCTTTTTGGGAACACAAAGTTTCTTTTCAGTTGCAAACTCCAATCCATACATATATATTGGGAGGTACTAGCTCCAAATCTGGTTTACAGTGAAAACTGCAGGAACTTCAAAACGGCAGTAGGAAACAGACTGAGAAACCAGAGTAAATGTTTCTCCTGCAACACGTTCCCTTTGTGCTAGATGAACGAACGTCTCTCCACATGTTCAGTTCTGAGAGATAAGAGTGTGTGAAAGCCGTACTTCATCTAGCTTGTTGGGAACAAAAATTTCTTTTCAGTTGCAAACTCCACTCCATACATATATATTGGAAGGTACTAGCTCCAACTCGGTTTTACAGTGAAAACTGCAGTAACTTCAAAACGGCAGTAGGAAAAACACTGAGAATTCAGAGGAAAAGTTTCTCCTCCAAACTTTCGGTTTGTGCTAGATGAACGAACGACTCTCCACGTGCTCAGATCTGAGAGGTAAGTGTGTGTGAAAGCCGTCCTTCAACTAGCTTGTTGGGAACACAAAGTTTCTATTCAGTTGCAAATTCCACTCCATACATATATATGGGGACGTACTACCTCCAAATCGGTTTTAGAGTGAAAACTGCAGGAACTTCAAACCGGCACTAGGAAACAGACTGAGAAACCATAGTAAAAGTTTCTCCTGCAACACGTTCCCTTTGTGCTAGATGAACGAACGTCTCTCCACATGATCAGTTCTGAGAGATAAGTGTGTGTGAAAGCCGTCCTTCACTTAGTTGGTGGGAACACAATGTTTCTTTTCAGTTGCAAAATCCACTCCTTATATATATACGGGGAGGTACTACCTCCAACTCGGTTTTACAGTGAAAACTGCAGGAAATTCAAAACGGCACAGGAAACAGACTGAGAAACCAGAGTAAAAGTTCCACCTGCAGCCCGTTCCCTTTGCGCTAGATGAACGAACGTCTCTCCACATGCTCAGTTCTAAGAGATAAGTGTGTGTGAAAGCCGTCCTTCACCTAGCTTGTTGGGAACACAAAGTTTCTTTTCAGTTGCAAACTCCACTCCATACATATATATGGGGAGGTACTAGCTCCAACTCTGTTTTACAGTGAATACTGCAGGAACTTCAAACCGGCACAGGGAAACAGACTGAGAAACCAGAGTAAAAGTTTCTCCTGCAACCTGTTCCCTTTTGCTAGTTGAACGAACGTCTCTCCACATGCTCAGTTCTGAGAGATATTTTAGTGTGAAAGCCGTCCTTCAACTAGTTGGTGGGAACACAAAGATTCTTTACAGTTGCAAACTCCACTCCATACATATATATGGGGACGTACTACCTCCAACTCGGTTTTACAGTGAAAACTGCAGGAACTTCAAACCGGCACTAGGAAACAGACTGAGAATCCATAGTAAAAGTTTCTCCTGCAACACGTTCCCTTTGTGCTAGATGAACGAACGTCTCTCCACATGCTCAGTTCTGAAAGATAAGTGTGTGTGAAAGCCGTCCTTCACTTAGTTGGTGGGAACACAATGTTTCTTTTCAGTTCCAAAATCCACTCCTTATATATATATAGGGAGGTACTACCTCCAACTCGGTTTTACAGTGAAAACTGCAGGAAATTCAAAACGGCACAGGAAACAGACTGAGAAACCAGAGTAAAAGTTCCCCGTGCAGCCCGTTCCCTTTGCGCTAGATGAACGAACGTCTCTCCACATGCTCAGTTCTGAGAGATAAGTGTGTGTGAAAGCCGTCCTTCACATAGCTTGTTGGGAACACAAAGTTTCTTTTCAGTTGCAAACTCCACTCCATACATATATATGGGGAGGTACTAGCTCCAACTCGGTTTTACAGTGAAAACTGCAGGAATTTCAAAACGGCAGTAGGAAGCAGACTGAGAAACCACAGTAAAAGTTTCTCCTGCAACACGTTCCCTTTGTGCTAGATGAACGAACGTCTCTCCACAAGGTCAATTCTCACAGATAAATGTGTGTGAAAGCCTTGCTTCAGCTAGCTTGTTGAGAACACAAAGTTTCTTTTCAGTTGCAATCTCCACTCCATACATATATATGGGGAGGTACTAGCTCCAACTCGGTTTTACAGTGAAAACTGCAGGAACTTCAAACTGGCACTAGGATATAGACTGAGAAACCAGAGAAAAAGAGTCTCCTGCAACCCGTTCCATTTGTGCTAGATGAACGAACGTCTCTCCACATGCTGAATTCTCGGAGATTATTGTGTGTTAAAGCCGTACTTCACCTAGCTTTTTGGGAACACAAAGTTTCTTTTCAGTTGCAAACTCCACTCCATACATATATATTGGGAGGTACTAGCTCCAAATCTGGTTTACAGTGAAAACTGCAGGAACTTCAAAACGGCAGTAGGAAACAGACTGAGAAACCAGAGTAAATGTTTCTCCTGCAACCCGTTCCTTTTTTGCTAGATGAACGAACGTCTATCCACATGCTCAGTTCTGAGAGATAAGAGTGTGTGAAAGCCATACTTCATCTAGCTTGTTGGGAACAAAAAGTTTCTTTTCAGTTGCAAACTCCACTCCATACATATATATTGGAAGGTACTAGCTCCAACACGGTTTTACAGTGAAAACTGCAGTAACTTCAAACCGGCAGTAGGAAAAACACTGAGAAATCAGAGGAAAAGTTTCTCCTCCAAACTTTCGGTTTGTGCTAGATGAACGAACGACTCTCCACGTGCTCAGATCTGAGAGGTAAGTGTGTGTGAAAGCCGTCCTTCAACTAGCTTGTTGGGAACACAAAGTTTCTATTCAGTTGCAAATTCCACTCCATACATATATATGGGGACGTACTACCTCCAACTCGGTTTTACAGTGAAAACTGCAGGAACTTCAAACCGGCACTAGGAAACAGACTGAGAATCCATAGTAAAAGTTTCTCCTGCAACACGTTCCCTTTGTGCTAGATGAACGAACGTCTCTCCACATGCTCAGTTCTGAAAGATAAGTGTGTGTGAAAGCCGTCCTTCACTTAGTTGGTGGGAACACAATGTTTCTTTTCAGTTCCAAAATCCACTCCTTATATATATATAGGGAGGTACTACCTCCAACTCGGTTTTACAGTGAAAACTGCAGGAAATTCAAAACGGCACAGGAAACAGACTGAGAAACCAGAGTAAAAGTTCCCCCTGCAGCCCGTTCCCTTTGCGCTAGATGAACGAACGTCTCTCCACATGCTCAGTTCTGAGAGATAAGTGTGTGTGAAAGCCGTCCTTCACATAGCTTGTTGGGAACACAAAGTTTCTTTTCAGTTGCAAACTCCACTCCATACATATATATGGGGAGGTACTAGCTCCAACTCGGTTTTACAGTGAAAACTGCAGGAATTTCAAAACGGCAGTAGGAAGCAGACTGAGAAACCACAGTAAAAGTTTCTCCTGCAACCCGTTCCCTTTGTGCTAGATGAACGAACGTCTCTCCACAAGGTCAATTCTCACAGATAAATGTGTGTGAAAGCCTTGCTTCAGCTAGCTTGTTGAGAACACAAAGTTTCTTTTCAGTTGCAAACTCCACTCCATACATATATATGGGGAGGTACTAGCTCCAACTCGGTTTTACAGTGAAAACTGCAGGAACTTCAAACCGGCGCTGGGAAACAGACTGAGAAACCAGAGTAAAAGTTTCTCCTGCAACCTGTTCCCTTTGTGCTAGTTGAACGAACGTCTCTCCACATGCTCAGTTCTGAGAGATATGTTTGTGTGAAAGCCGTCCTTCAACTATTTGGTGGGAACACAAAGTTTCTTTACAGTTGCAAACTCCACTCCATAATTATTTATGGGGAGGTACTAGCTCCAACTCGGTTTTACAGTGATAACTGCAGGAACTTCAAACCTGCACTAGGATACAGACTGAGAAACCAGAGAAAAAGTGTCACCTGCAACCCGTTCCATTTGTGCTAGATGAACGAACGTCTCTCCACATGCTGAATTCTCGGAGATTATTGTGTGTTAAAGCCGTACTTCACCTAGCTTTTTGGGAACACAAAGTTTCTTTTCAGTTGCAAACTCCACTCCATACATATATATTGGGAGGTACTAGCTCCAAATCTGGTTTACAGTGAAAACTGCAGGAACTTCAAAACGGCAGTAGGAAACAGACTGAGAAACCAGAGTAAATGTTTCTCCTGCAACCCGTTCCCTTTGTGTTAGATGAACGAACGTCTCTCCACATGTTCAGTTCTGAGAGATAAGAGTGTGTGAAAGCCGTACTTCATCTAGCTTGTTGGGAACATAAATTTCTTTTCAGTTGCAAACTCCACTCCATACATATATATTGGAAGGTACTAGCTCCAACTCGGTTTTACAGTGAAAACTGCAGTAACTTCAAAACGGCAGTAGGAAAAACACTGAGAATTCAGAGAAAAAGTTTCTCCTCCAAACTTTCGGTTTGTGCTAGATGAACGAACGACTCTCCACGTGCTCAGATCTGAGAGGTAAGTGTGTGTGAAAGCCGTCCTTCAACTAGCTTGTTGGGAACACAAAGTTTCTATTCAGTTGCAAATTCCACTCCATACATATATATGGGGACGTACTACCTCCAACTCGGTTTTACAGTGAAAACTGCAGGAACTTCAAACCGGCACTAGGAAACAGACTGAGAAACCATAGTAAAAGTTTCTCCTGCAACACGTTCCCTTTGTGCTAGATGAACGATCGTCTCTCCACATGATCAGTTCTGAGAGATAAGTGTGTGTGAAAGCCGTCCTTCACTTAGTTGGTGGGAACACAATGTTTCTTTTCAGTTGCAAAATCCACTCCTTATATATATATGGGGAGGTACTACCTCCAACTCGGTTTTACAGTGAAAACTGCAGGAAATTCAAAACGGCACAGGAAACAGACTGAGAAACCAGAGTAAAAGTTCCCCCTGCAGCCCGTTCTTTTTGCGCTAGATGAACGAACTTCTCTCCACATGCTCAGTTCTGAGAGATAAGTGTGTGTGAAAGCCGTCCTTCACCTAGCTTGTTGGGAACACAAAGTTTCTTTTCAGTTGCAAACTCCACTCCATACATATATATGGGGAGGTACTAGCTCCAACTCGGTTTTACAGTGAAAACTGCAGGAACTTCAAACCGGCAGTAGGAAACAGATTGAGAAACCACAGTAAAAGTTTCTCCTGCATCCCGTTCCCTTTGTGCTAGATGAACGAACGTCTCTCCACATGCTCAGTTCTGAGAGGTAAGTGTGTGTGGAAGCCGTCCTTCACCTATCTTGTTGGGAACACAAAGTTTCTTTTCAATTGCAAACACCAATCCATACATATATATTGGAAGGTACTAGCTCCAACTCGGTTTTACAGTGAAAACTGCAGGAACTTCAAACCGGCACTAGGAAACAGACTGAGAAACCAGAGTAAATGTTTCTCCTGCAACCCGTTCCCTTTGTGCCAGATGAACGAACGTCTCTCCACATGCTCAGTTCTGAGAGATAAGTGTGTGTGAAAGCCGTCCTCAAATAGCTCCTTGGGAACACAAAGATTCTTTTCACTTGCCAACTCCACTCCATACATATATATCGGGAGGTAATAGCTCCAACTCGGTTTTACAGTGAAAACTGCAGGAACTTCAAACCGGCACTAGGAAACAGACTGAGAAACCAGAGTAAAAATTGCTCCTGCAGCCCGTTCCCTTTGAGCTAGATGAACGAACGTCTCTCCACATGCTAAGTTCTGAGTGATAAGTGTGTGTGAAAGCCGCCCTTCACCTAGCTTGTTGGGAACACAAAGTTTCTTTTCAGTTGCAAACTCCACTCCATACATATATATGGGGAGGTACTAGCTCCAACTCGGTTTTACAGTGAAAACTGCAGGAACTTCAAACCGGCACTAGGAAACAGACTGAGAAACCACAGTAAAAGTTTCTCCTGCAACCCGTTCCCTTTGTGCTAGATGAACGAACGTCTCTCCACAAGGTCAATTCTCAGAGATAAATGTGTGTGAAAGCCGTGCTTCACCTAGCTTGTTGAGAACACAAAGTTTCTTTTCAGTTGCAAACTCCACTCCATACATATATATGGGGAGGTACTAGCTCCAACTCGGTTTTACAGTGAAAACTGCAGGAACTTCAAACCGGCACAGGGAAACAGACTGAGAAACCAGAGTAAAAGTTTCTCCTGCAACCTGTTCCCTTTTGCTAGTTGAACGAACGTCTCTCCACATGCTCAGTTCTGAGAGATATTTTAGTGTGAAAGCCGTCCTTCAACTAGTTGGTGGGAACACAAAGTTTCTTTACAGTTGCAAACTCCACTCCATAAATATTTATGGTGAGGTACTAGCTCCAACTCGGTTTTACAGTGATAACTGTAGGAACTTCAAACTGGCACTAGGATACAGACTGAGAAACCAGAGAAAAAGTGTCTCCTGCAACCCGTTCCATTTGTGCTAGATGAACGAACGTCTCTCCACATGCTGAATTCTCGGAGATTATTGTGTGTTAAAGCCGTACTTCACCTAGCTTTTTGGGAACACAAAGTTTCTTTTCAGTTGCAAACTCCACTCCATACATATATATTGGGAGGTACTAGCTCCAAATCTGGTTTACAGTGAAAACTGCAGGAACTTCAAAACGGCAGTAGGAAACAGACTGAGAAACCAGAGTAAATGTTTCTCCTGCAACCCGTTCCCTTTGTGCTAGATGAACGAACGCCTCTCCACATGCTCAGTTCTGAGAGAAAAGAGTGTGTGAAAGCCGTACTTCATCTAGCTTGTTGGGAACAAAAAGTTTCTTTTCAGTTGCAAACTCCACTCCATACATATATATTGGAAGGTACTAGATCCAACTCGGTTTTACAGTGAAAACTGCAGTAACTTCAAACCGGCAGTAGGAAAAACACTGAGAAATCAGAGGAAAAGTTTCTCCTCCAAACTTTCGGTTTGTGCTAGATGAACGAACGACTCTCCACGTGCTCAGATCTGAGAGGTAAGTGTGTGTGAAAGCCGTCCTTCACTTATCTTGTTGGAAACACAAAGTTTCTATTCAGTTGCAAATTCCACTCCATACATATATATGGGGACGTTCTACCTCCAACTCGGTTTTACAGTGAAAACTGCAGGAACTTCAAACCGGCACTAGGAAACAGACTGAGAAACCATAGTAAAAGTTTCTCCTGCAACACGTTCCCTTTGTGCTAGATGAACGAACGTCTCTCCACATGCTCAGTTCTGAAAGATAAGTGTGTGTGAAAGCCGTCCTTCACTTAGTTGGTGGGAACACAATGTTTCTTTTCAGTTGCAAAATCCACTCCTTATATATATATGGGGAGGTACTACCTCCAACTCGGTTTTACAGTGAAAACTGCAGGAAATTCAAAACGGCACAGGAAACAGACTGAGAAACCAGAGTAAAAGTTCCCCCTGCAGCCCGTTCCCTTTGCGCTAGATGAACGAACGTCTCTCCACATGCTCAGTTCTGAGAGATAAGTGTGTGTGAAAGCCGTCCTTCACATAGCTTGTTGGGAACACAAAGTTTCTTTTCAGTTGCAAACTCCACTCCATACATATATATGGGGAGGTACTAGCTCCAACTCGGTTTTACAGTGAAAACTGCAGGAACTTCAAAACGGCAGTAGGAAGCAGACTGAGAAACCACAGTAAAAGTTTCTCCTGCAACCCGTTCCCTTTGTGCTAGATGAACGAACGTCTCTCCACAAGGTCAATTCTCACAGATAAATGTGTGTGAAAGCCTTGCTTCAGCTAGCTTGTTGAGAACACAAAGTTTCTTTTCAGTTGCAAACTCCACTCCATACATATATATGGGGAGGTACTAGCTCCAACTCGGTTTTACAGTGAAAACTGCAGGAACTTCAAACCGGCACTGGGAAACAGACTGAGAAACCAGAGTAAAAGTTTCTCCTGCAACCTGTTCCCTTTGTGCTAGTTGAACGAACGTCTCTCCACATGCTCATTTCTGAGAGATATGTTTGTGTGAAAGCCGTCCTTCAACTATTTGGTGGGAACACAAAGTTTCTTTACAGTTGCAAACTCCAATCCATAAATATTTATGGGGAGGTACTAGCTCCAACTCGGTTTTACAGTGATAACTACAGGAACTTCAAACCGGCACTAGGATACAGACTGAGAAACCAGAGAAAAAGTGTCACCTGCAACCCGTTCCATTTGTGCTAGATGAACGAACGTCTCTCCACATGCTGAATTCTCGGAGATTATTGTGTGTTAAAGCCGTACTTCACCTAGCTTTTTGGGAACACAAAGATTCTTTTCAGTTGCAAACTCCACTCCATACATATATATTGGGAGGTACTAGCTCCAAATCTGGTTTACAGTGAAAACTGCAGGAACTTCAAAACGGCAGTAGGAAACAGACTGAGAAACCAGAGTAAATGTTTCTCCTGCAACCCGTTCCCTTTGTGCTAGATGAACGAACGTCTCTCCACATGTTCAGTTCTGAGAGATAAGAGTGTGTGAAAGCCGTACTTCATCTAGCTTGTTGGGAACAAAAATTTCTTTTCAGTTGCAAACTCCACTCCATACATATATATTGGAAGGTACAAGCTCCAACTCGGTTTTACAGTGAAAACTGCAGTAACTTCAAACCGGCAGTAGGAAAAACACTGAGAATTCAGAGGAAAAGTTTCTCCTCCAAACTTTCGGTTTGTGCTAGATGAACGAACGACTCTCCACGTGCTCAGATCTGAGAGGTAAGTGTGTGTGAAAGCCGTCCTTCACCTAGCTTGTTGGGAACACAAAGTTTCTATTCAGTTGCAAATTCCACTCCATACATATATATGGGGACGTACTACCTCCAACTCGGTTTTACAGTGAAAACTGCAGGAACTTCAAACCGGCACTAGGAAACAGACTGAGAAACCATAGTAAAAGTTTCTCCTGCAACACGTTCCCTTTGTGCTAGATGAACGAACGTCTCTCCACATGCTCAGTTCTGAAAGATAAGTGTGTGTGAAAGCCGTCCTTCACTTAGTTGGTGGGAACACAATGTTTCTTTTCAGTTCCAAAATCCACTCCTTATATATATATGGGGAGGTACTACCTCCAACTCGGTTTTACAGTGAAAACTGCAGGAACTTCAAAACGGCAGTAGGAAACAGACTGAGAAACCAGAGTAAATGTTTCTCCTGCAACCCGTTCCCTTTGTGCTAGATGAACGAACGTCTCTCCACATGCTCAGTTCTGAGAGATAAGAGTGTGTGAAAGCCATACTTCATCTAGCTTGTTGGGAACAAAAAGTTTCTTTTCAGTTGCAAACTCCACTCCATACATATATATTGGAAGGTACTAGCTCCAACTCGGTTTTACAGTGAAAACTGCAGGAACTTCAAACCGGCACTAGGAAACAGACTGAGAAACCACAGTAAAAGTTTCTCCTGCAACCCGTTCCCTTTGTGCTAGATGAACGAACGTCTCTCCACAAGGTCAATTCTCAGAGATAAATGTGTGTGAAAGCCGTGCTTCACCTAGCTTGTTGAGAACACAAAGTTTCTTTTCAGTTGCAAACTCCACTCCATACATATATATGGGGAGGTACTAGCTCCAACTCGGTTTTACAGTGAAAACTGCAGGAACTTCAAACCGGCACAGGGAAACAGACTGAGAAACCAGAGTAAAAGTTTCTCCTGCAACCTGTTCCCTTTTGCTAGTTGAACGAACGTCTCTCCACATGCTCAGTTCTGAGAGATATTTTAGTGTGAAAGCCGTCCTTCAACTAGTTGGTGGGAACACAAAGTTTCTTTACAGTTGCAAACTCCACTCCATAAATATTTATGGTGAGGTACTAGCTCCAACTCGGTTTTACAGTGATAACTGTAGGAACTTCAAACTGGCACTAGGATACAGACTGAGAAACCAGAGAAAAAGTGTCTCCTGCAACCCGTTCCATTTGTGCTAGATGAACGAACGTCTCTCCACATGCTGAATTCTCGGAGATTATTGTGTGTTAAAGCCGTACTTCACCTAGCTTTTTGGGAACACAAAGTTTCTTTTCAGTTGCAAACTCCACTCCATACATATATATTGGGAGGTACTAGCTCCAAATCTGGTTTACAGTGAAAACTGCAGGAACTTCAAAACGGCAGTAGGAAACAGACTGAGAAACCAGAGTAAATGTTTCTCCTGCAACCCGTTCCCTTTGTGCTAGATGAACGAACGCCTCTCCACATGCTCAGTTCTGAGAGAAAAGAGTGTGTGAAAGCCGTACTTCATCTAGCTTGTTGGGAACAAAAAGTTTCTTTTCAGTTGCAAACTCCACTCCATACATATATATTGGAAGGTACTAGATCCAACTCGGTTTTACAGTGAAAACTGCAGTAACTTCAAACCGGCAGTAGGAAAAACACTGAGAAATCAGAGGAAAAGTTTCTCCTCCAAACTTTCGGTTTGTGCTAGATGAACGAACGACTCTCCACGTGCTCAGATCTGAGAGGTAAGTGTGTGTGAAAGCCGTCCTTCACTTATCTTGTTGGAAACACAAAGTTTCTATTCAGTTGCAAATTCCACTCCATACATATATATGGGGACGTTCTACCTCCAACTCGGTTTTACAGTGAAAACTGCAGGAACTTCAAACCGGCACTAGGAAACAGACTGAGAAACCATAGTAAAAGTTTCTCCTGCAACACGTTCCCTTTGAGCTAGATGAACGAACGTCTCTCCACATGCTCAGTTCTGAAAGATAAGTGTGTGTGAAAGCCGTCCTTCACTTAGTTGGTGGGAACACAATGTTTCTTTTCAGTTGCAAAATCCACTCCTTATATATATATGGGGAGGTACTACCTCCAACTCGGTTTTACAGTGAAAACTGCAGGAAATTCAAAACGGCACAGGAAACAGACTGAGAAACCAGAGTAAAAGTTCCCCCTGCAGCCCGTTCCCTTTGCGCTAGATGAACGAACGTCTCTCCACATGCTCAGTTCTGAGAGATAAGTGTGTGTGAAAGCCGTCCTTCACATAGCTTGTTGGGAACACAAAGTTTCTTTTCAGTTGCAAACTCCACTCCATACATATATATGGGGAGGTACTAGCTCCAACTCGGTTTTACAGTGAAAACTGCAGGAACTTCAAAACGGCAGTAGGAAGCAGACTGAGAAACCACAGTAAAAGTTTCTCCTGCAACCCGTTCCCTTTGTGCTAGATGAACGAACGTCTCTCCACAAGGTCAATTCTCACAGATAAATGTGTGTGAAAGCCTTGCTTCAGCTAGCTTGTTGAGAACACAAAGTTTCTTTTCAGTTGCAAACTCCACTCCATACATATATATGGGGAGGTACTAGCTCCAACTCGGTTTTACAGTGAAAACTGCAGGAACTTCAAACCGGCACTGGGAAACAGACTGAGAAACCAGAGTAAAAGTTTCTCCTGCAACCTGTTCCCTTTGTGCTAGTTGAACGAACGTCTCTCCACATGCTCATTTCTGAGAGATATGTTTGTGTGAAAGCCGTCCTTCAACTATTTGGTGGGAACACAAAGTTTCTTTACAGTTGCAAACTCCAATCCATAAATATTTATGGGGAGGTACTAGCTCCAACTCGGTTTTACAGTGATAACTACAGGAACTTCAAACCGGCACTAGGATACAGACTGAGAAACCAGAGAAAAAGTGTCACCTGCAACCCGTTCCATTTGTGCTAGATGAACGAACGTCTCTCCACATGCTGAATTCTCGGAGATTATTGTGTGTTAAAGCCGTACTTCACCTAGCTTTTTGGGAACACAAAGATTCTTTTCAGTTGCAAACTCCACTCCATACATATATATTGGGAGGTACTAGCTCCAAATCTGGTTTACAGTGAAAACTGCAGGAACTTCAAAACGGCAGTAGGAAACAGACTGAGAAACCAGAGTAAATGTTTCTCCTGCAACCCGTTCCCTTTGTGCTAGATGAACGAACGTCTCTCCACATGTTCAGTTCTGAGAGATAAGAGTGTGTGAAAGCCGTACTTCATCTAGCTTGTTGGGAACAAAAATTTCTTTTCAGTTGCAAACTCCACTCCATACATATATATTGGAAGGTACTAGCTCCAACTCGGTTTTACAGTGAAAACTGCAGTAACTTCAAACCGGCAGTAGGAAAAACACTGAGAATTCAGAGGAAAAGTTTCTCCTCCAAACTTTCGGTTTGTGCTAGATGAACGAACGACTCTCCACGTGCTCAGATCTGAGAGGTAAGTGTGTGTGAAAGCCGTCCTTCACCTAGCTTGTTGGGAACACAAAGTTTCTATTCAGTTGCAAATTCCACTCCATACATATATATGGGGACGTACTACCTCCAACTCGGTTTTACAGTGAAAACTGCAGGAAATTCAAAACGGCACAGGAAACAGACTGAGAAACCAGAGTAAAAGTTCCCCCTGCAGCCCGTTCCCTTTGCGCTAGATGAACGAACGTCTCTCCACATGCTCAGTTCTGAGAGATAAGTGTGTGTGAAAGCCGTCCTTCACATAGCTTGTTGGGAACACAAAGTTTCTTTTCAGTTGCAAACTCCACTCCATACATATATATGGGGAGGTACTAGCTCCAACTCGGTTTTACAGTGAAAACTGCAGGAACTTCAAAACGGCAGTAGGAAGCAGACTGAGAAACCACAGTAAAAGTTTCTCCTGCAACCCGTTCTCTTTCTGCTAGATGAACGAACGTCTCTCCACAAGGTCAATTCTCACAGATAAATGTGTGTGAAAGCCTTGCTTCAGCTAGCTTGTTGAGAACACAAAGTTTCTTTTCAGTTGCAAACTCCACTCAATAAATATTTATGGGGAGGTACTAGCTCCAACTCGGTTTTACAGTGATAACTGCAGGAACTTCAAACCGGCACTAGGATACAGACTGAGAAACCAGAGAAAAAGTGTCACCTGCAACCCGTTCCATTTGTGCTAGATGAACGAACGTCTCTCAACATGCTGAATTCTCGGAGATTATTGTGTGTTAAAGCCGTACTTCAGCTAGCTTTTTCGGAACACAAAGTTTCTTTTCAGTTGCAAACTCCACTCCATACATATATATTGGGAGGTACTAGCTCCAAATCTGGTTTACAGTGAAAACTGCAGGAACTTCAAAACGGCAGTAGGAAACAGACTGAGAAACCAGAGTAAATGTTTCTCCTGCAACCCGTTCCCTTTGTGCTAGATGAACGAACGTCTCTCCACATGTTCAGTTCTGAGAGATAAGAGTGTGTGAAAGCCGTACTTCATCTAGCTTGTTGGGAACAAAAATTTCTTTTCAGTTGCAAACTCCACTAAATACATATATATTGGAAGGTACTAGCTCCAACTCGGTTTTACAGTGAAAACTGCAGTAACTTCAAACCGGCAGTAGGAAAAACACTGAGAATTCAGAGGAAAAGTTTCTCCTCCAAACTTTCGGTTTGTGCTAGATGAACGAACGACTCTCCACGTGCTCAGATCTGAGAGGTAAGTGTGTGTGAAAGCCGTCCTTCAACTAGCTTGTTGGGAACACAAAGTTTCTATTCAGTTGCAAATTCCACTCCATACATATATATGGGGACGTACTACCTCCAACTCTGTTTTACAGTGAAAACTGCAGGAACTTCAAACCGGCACTAGGAAACAGACTGAGAAACCATAGTAAAAGTTTCTCCTGCAACACGTTCCCTTTGTGCTAGATGAACGAACGTCTCTCCACATGATCAGTTCTGAGAGATAAGTGTGGGTGAAAGCCGTCCTTCTCTTAGTTGGTGGGAACACAATGTTTCTTTTCAGTTGCAAAATCCACTCCTTATATATATATGGGGAGGTACTACCTCCAACTCGGTTTTACAGTGAAAACTGCAGGAAATTCAAAACGGCACAGGAAACAGACTGAGAAACCAGAGTAAAAGTTCCCCCTGCAGCCCGTTCCCTTTGCGCTAGATGAACGAACGTCTCTCCACATGCTCAGTTCTGAGAGATAAGTGTGTGTGAAAGCCGTCCTTCACCTAGCTTGTTGGGAACACAAAGTTTCTTTTCAGTTGCAAACTCCAATCCATACATATATATGGGGAGGTACTAGCTCCAACTCGGTTTTACAGTGAAAACTGCAGGAACTTCAAACCGGCGCTGGGAAACAGACTGAGAAACCAGAGTAAAAGTTTCTCCTGCAACCTGTTCCCTTTTGCTAGTTGAACGAACGTCTCTCCACATGCTCAGTTCTGAGAGATATTTTAGTGTGAAAGCCGTCCTTCAACTAGTTGGTGGGAACACAAAGATTCTTTACAGTTGCAAACACCACTCCATAAATATTTATGGTGAGGTACTAGCTCCAACTCGGTTTTACAGAGATAACTGCAGGAACTTCAAACTGGCACTAGGATATAGACTGCGAAACCAGAGAAAAAGTGTCTCCTGCAACCCGTTCCATTTGTGCTAGATGAACGAACGTCTCTCCACATGCTGAATTCTCGGAGATTATTGTGTGTTAAAGCCGTAATTCACCTAGCTTTTTGGGAACACAAAGTTTCTTTTCAGTTGCAAACTCCACTCCATACATATATATTGGGAGGTACTAGCTCCAAATCTGGTTTACAGTGAAAACTGCAGGAACTTCAAAACGGCAGTAGGAAACAGACTGAGAAACCAGAGTAAATGTTTCTCCTGCAACCCGTTCCCTTTGTGCTAGATGAACGAACGTCTCTCCACATGCTCAGTTCTGAGAGATAAGAGTGTGTGAAAGCCATACTTCATCTAGCTTGTTGGGAACAAAAAGTTTCTTTTCAGTTGCAAACTCCACTCCATACATATATATTGGAAGGTACTAGCTCCAACTCGGTTTTACAGTGAAAACTGCAGTAACTTCAAACCGGCAGTAGGAAAAACACTGAGAAATCAGAGGAAAAGTTTCTCCTCCAAACTTTCGGTTTGTTCTAGATGAACGAACGACTCTCCACGTGCTCAGATCTGAGAGGTAAGTGTGTGTGAAAGCCGTCCTTCACCTAGCTTGTTGGGAACACAAAGTTTCTATTCAGTTGCAAATTCCACTCCATACATATATATGGGGACGTACTTCCTCCAACTCGGTTTTACAGTGAAAACTGCAGGAACTTCAAACCGGCACTAGGAAACAGACTGAGAAACCATAGTAAAAGTTTCTCCTGCAACACGTTCCCTTTGTGCTAGATGAACGAACGTCTCTCCACATGCTCAGTTCTGAAAGATAAGTGTGTGTGAAAGCCGTCCTTCACTTAGTTGGTGGGAACACAATGTTTCTTTTCAGTTCCAAAATCCACTCCTTATATATATATGGGGAGGTACTACCTCCAACTCGGTTTTACAGTGAAAACTGCAGGAAATTCAAAACGGCAAAGGAAACAGACTGAGAAACCAGAGTAAAAGTTCCCCCTGCAGCCCGTTCCATTTGCGCTAGATGAACGAACGTCTCTCCACATGCTCAGTTCTGAGAGATAAGTGTGTGTGAAAGCCGTCCTTCACATAGCTTGTTGGGAACACAAAGTTTCTTTTCAGTTGCAAACTCCACTCCATACATATATATGGGGAGGTACTAGCTCCAACTCGGTTTTACAGTGAAAACTGCAGGAACTTCAAAACGGCAGTAGGAAGCAGACTGAGAAACCACAGTAAAAGTTTCTCCTGCAACCCGTTCCCTTTGTGCTAGATGAACGAACGTCTCTCCACAAGGTCAATTCTCACAGATAAATGTGTGTGAAAGCCTTGCTTCAGCTAGCTTGTTGAGAACAAAAAGTTTCTTTTCAGTTGCAAACTCCACTCCATACATATATATGGGGCGGTACTAGCTCCAACTCGGTTTTACAGTGAAAACTGCAGGAACTTCAAACCGGCACTGGGAAACAGACTGAGAAACCAGAGTAAAAGTTTCTCCTGCAACCTGTTCCCTTTGTGCTAGTTGAACGAACGTCTCTCCACATGCTCATTTCTGAGAGATATGTTTGTGTGAAAGCCGTCCTTCAACTATTTGGTGGGAACACAAAGTTTCTTTACAGTTGCAAACTCCACTCCATAAATATTTATGGGGAGGTACTAGCTCCAACTCGGTTTTACAGTGATAACTGCAGGAACTTCAAACCGGCACTAGGATACAGACTGAGAAACCAGAGAAAAAGTGTCACCTGCAACCCGTTCCATTTGTGCTAGATGAACGAACGTCTCTCCACATGCTGAATTCTCGGAGATTATTGTGTGTTAAAGCCGTACTTCACCTAGCTTTTTGGGAACACAAAGTTTCTTTTCAGTTGCAAACTCCACTCCATACATATATATTGGGAGGTACTAGCTCCAAATCTGGTTTACAGTGAAAACTGCAGGAACTTCAAAACGGCAGTAGGAAACAGACTGAGAAACCAGAGTAAATGTTTCTCCTGCAACCCGTTCCCTTTGTGCTAGATGAACGAACGTCTCTCCACATGTTCAGTTCTGAGAGATAAGAGTGTGTGAAAGCCGTACTTCATCTAGCTTGTTGGGAACAAAAATTTCTTTTCAGTTGCAAACTCCACTCCATACATATATATTGGAAGGTACTAGCTCCAACTCGGTTTTACAGTGAAAACTGCAGTAACTTCAAACCGGCAGTAGGAAAAACACTGAGAATTCAGAGGAAAAATTTCTCCTCCAAACTTTCGGTTTGTGCTAGATGAACGAACGACTATCCACGTGCTCAGATCTGAGAGGTAAGTGTGTGTGAAAGCCGTCCTTCAACTAGCTTGTTGGGAACACAAAGTTTCTATTCAGTTGCAAATTCCACTCCATACATATATATGGGGACGTACTACCTCCAAATCGGTTTTACAGTGAAAACTGCAGGAACTTCAAACCGGCACTAGGAAACAGACTGAGAAACCATAGTAAAAGTTTCTCCTGCAACACGTTCCCTTTGTGCTAGATGAACGAACTTCTCTCCACATGATCAGTTCTGAGAGATAAGTGTGTGTGAAAGCCGTCCTTCACTTAGTTGGTGGGAACACAATGTTTCTTTTCAGTTGCAAAATCCACACCTTATATATATATGGGGAGGTACTACCTCCAACTCGGTTTTACAGTGAAAACTGCAGGAAATTCAAAACGGCACAGGAAACAGACTGAGAAACCAGAGTAAAAATTCCCCCTGCAGCCCGTTCCCTTTGCGCTAGATGAACGAACGTCTCTCCACATGCTCAGTTCTGAGAGATAAGTGTGTGTGAAAGCCGTCCTTCACCTAGCTTGTTGGGAACACAAAGTTTCTTTTCAGTTGCAAACTCCACTCCATACATATATATGGGGAGGTACTAGCTCCAACTCGGTTTTACAGTGAAAACTGCAGGAACTTCAAAACGGCAGTAGGAAGCAGACTGAGAAACCACAGTAAAAGTTTCTCCTGCAACCCGTTCCCTTTGTGCTAGATGAACGAACGTCTCTCCACAAGGTCAATTCTCACAGATAAATGTGTGTGAAAGCCTTGCTTCAGCTAGCTTGTTGAGAACACAAAGTTTCTTTTCAGTTGCAAACTCCACTCCATACATATATATGGGGAGGTACTAGCTCCAAATCGGTTTTACAGTGAAAACTGCAGGAACATCAAACCGGCACTGGGAAACAGACTGAGAAACCAGAGTAAAAGTTTCTCCTGCAACCTGTTCCCTTTGTGTTAGTTGAACGAACGTCTCTCCACATGCTCAGTTCTGAGACATATGTTTGTGTGAAAGCCGTCCTTCAACTAGTTGGTGGGAACACAAATTTTCTTTACTGTTGCAAACTCCACTCCATAAATATATATGGGGAGGTACTAGCTCCAACTCGGTTTTACAGTGAAAACTGCAGGAAATTCAAACCGGCAATAGGATACAGACTGAGAAACCAGAGTAAAAGTTTCTCCTGCAACGTGTTCCCTTTTTGCTAGATGAACGAACGTCTCTCCACATGCTCAATTCTCGGATATTATTGTGTGTGGAAGCCGTCCTTCAACTAGCTTGTTGGGAACACATAGTTTCTTTTCAGTTGCAAACTCCACTCCATACATATATATTGGAAGTACTAGCTCCAACTCGGGTTTACAGTGAAAACTGCAGGAAATTCAAAACGGCACTAGGAAACAGACTGAGAAACCAGAGTAAAATTTTCCCCTGCAATCCGTTCCCTTTGTGCTAGATGAAAGAACGTCTCCCCACATGCTCAGTTCTGAGAGATATGTTTGTGTGAAAGCCGTCCTTCACCTATCTTGTTGGGAACACAAAGTTTCTTTTCAGTTGCAAATTCCACTCCATACATATATATGGGAGGTACTAGCTCCAACTCGGTTTTACAGTGAAAATTGCAGGAACTTCAAACCGGCACTAGGATACAGACTGAGAAACCAGAGAAAAAGTGTCACCTGCAACCCGTTCCATTTGTGCTAGATGAACGAACGTCTCTCAACATGCTGAATTCTCGGAGATTATTGTGTGTTAAAGCCGTACTTCAGCTAGCTTTTTCGGAACACAAAGTTTCTTTTCAGTTGCAAACTCCACTCCATACATATATATTGGGAGGTACTAGCTCCAAATCTGGTTTACAGTGAAAACTGCAGGAACTTCAAAACGGCAGTAGGAAACAGACTGAGAAACCAGAGTAAATGTTTCTCCTGCAACCCGTTCCCTTTGTGCTAGATGAACGAACGTCTCTCCACATGTTCAGTTCTGAGAGATAAGAGTGTGTGAAAGCCGTACTTCATCTAGCTTGTTGGGAACAAAAATTTCTTTTCAGTTGCAAACTCCACTCCATACATATATATTGGAAGGTACTAGCTCCAACTCGGTTTTACAGTGAAAACTGCAGTAACTTCAAACCGGCAGTAGGAAAAACACTGAGAATTCAGAGGAAAAGTTTCTCCTCCAAACTTTCGGTTTGTGCTAGATGAACGAACGACTCTCCACGTGCTCAGATCTGAGAGGTAAGTGTGTGTGAAAGCCGTCCTTCAACTAGCTTGTTGGGAACACAAAGTTTCTATTCAGTTGCAAATTCCACTCCATACATATATATGGGGACGTACTACCTCCAACTCTGTTTTACAGTGAAAACTGCAGGAACTTCAAACCGGCACTAGGAAACAGACTGAGAAACCATAGTAAAAGTTTCTCCTGCAACACGTTCCCTTTGTGCTAGATGAACGAACGTCTCTCCACATGATCAGTTCTGAGAGATAAGTGTGGGTGAAAGCCGTCCTTCACTTAGTTGGTGGGAACACAATGTTTCTTTTCAGTTGCAAAATCCACTCCTTATATATATATGGGGAGGTACTACCTCCAACTCGGTTTTACAGTGAAAACTGCAGGAAATTCAAAACGGCACAGGAAACAGACTGAGAAACCAGAGTAAAAGTTCCCCCTGCAGCCCGTTCCCTTTGCGCTAGATGAACGAACGTCTCTCCACATGCTCAGTTCTGAGAGATAAGTGTGTGTGAAAGCCGTCCTTCACCTAGCTTGTTGGGAACACAAAGTTTCTTTTCAGTTGCAAACTCCAATCCATACATATATATGGGGAGGTACTAGCTCCAACTCGGTTTTACAGTGAAAACTGCAGGAACTTCAAACCGGCGCTGGGAAACAGACTGAGAAACCAGAGTAAAAGTTTCTCCTGCAACCTGTTCCCTTTTGCTAGTTGAACGAACGTCTCTCCACATGCTCAGTTCTGAGAGATATTTTAGTGTGAAAGCCGTCCTTCAACTAGTTGGTGGGAACACAAAGATTCTTTACAGTTGCAAACACCACTCCATAAATATTTATGGTGAGGTACTAGCTCCAACTCGGTTTTACAGAGATAACTGCAGGAACTTCAAACTGGCACTAGGATATAGACTGCGAAACCAGAGAAAAAGTGTCTCCTGCAACCCGTTCCATTTGTGCTAGATGAACGAACGTCTCTCCACATGCTGAATTCTCGGAGATTATTGTGTGTTAAAGCCGTAATTCACCTAGCTTTTTGGGAACACAAAGTTTCTTTTCAGTTGCAAACTCCACTCCATACATATATATTGGGAGGTACTAGCTCCAAATCTGGTTTACAGTGAAAACTGCAGGAACTTCAAAACGGCAGTAGGAAACAGACTGAGAAACCAGAGTAAATGTTTCTCCTGCAACCCGTTCCCTTTGTGCTAGATGAACGAACGTCTCTCCACATGCTCAGTTCTGAGAGATAAGAGTGTGTGAAAGCCATACTTCATCTAGCTTGTTGGGAACAAAAAGTTTCTTTTCAGTTGCAAACTCCACTCCATACATATATATTGGATGGTACTAGCTCCAACTCGGTTTTACAGTGAAAACTGCAGTAACTTCAAACCGGCAGTAGGAAAAACACTGAGAAATCAGAGGAAAAGTTTCTCCTCCAAACTTTCGGTTTGTTCTAGATGAACGAACGACTCTCCACGTGCTCAGATCTGAGAGGTAAGTGTGTGTGAAAGCCGTCCTTCACCTAGCTTGTTGGGAACACAAAGTTTCTATTCAGTTGCAAATTCCACTCCATACATATATATGGGGACGTACTTCCTCCAACTTGGTTTTACAGTGAAAACTGCAGGAACTTCAAACCGGCACTAGGAAACACACTGAGAAACCATAGTAAAAGTTTCTCCTGCAACACGTTCCCTTTGTGCTAGATGAACGAACGTCTCTCCACATGCTCAGTTCTGAAAGATAAGTGTGTGTGAAAGCCGTCCTTCACTTAGTTGGTGGGAACACAATGTTTCTTTTCAGTTCCAAAATCCACTCCTTATATATATATAGGGAGGTACTACCTCCAACTCGGTTTTACAGTGAAAACTGCAGGAAATTCAAAACGGCACAGGAAACAGACTGAGAAACCAGAGTAAAAGTTCCCCCTGCAGCCCGTTCCCTTTGCGCTAGTTGAACGAACGTCTCTCCACATGCTCAGTTCTGAGAGATAAGTGTGTGTGAAAGCCGTCCTTCACATAGCTCGTTGGGAACACAAAGTTTCTTTTCAGTTGCAAACTCCACTCCATACATATATATGGGGAGGTACTAGCTCCAACTCGGTTTTACAGTGAAAACTGCAGGAATTTCAAAACGGCAGTAGGAAGCAGACTGAGAAACCACAGTAAAAGTTTCTCCTGCAACCCGTTCCCTTTGTGCTAGATGAACGAACGTCTCTCCACAAGGTCAATTCTCACAGATATATGTGTGTGAATGCCTTGCTTCAGCTAGCTTGTTGAGAACACAAAGTTTCTTTTCAGTTGCAAACTCCACTCCATACATATATATGGGGAGGTACTAGCTCCAACTCGGTTTTACAGTGAAAACTGCAGGAACTTCAAACCGGCGCTGGGAAACAGACTGAGAAACCAGAGTAAAAGTTTCTCCTGCAACCTGTTCCCTTTGTGCTAGTTGAACGAACGTCTCTCCACATGCTCAGTTCTGAGAGATATGTTTGTGTGAAAGCCGTCCTTCAACTATTTGGTGGGAACAAAAGTTTCTTTACAGTTGCAAACTCCACTCCATACATATATATGGGGAGGTACTAGCTCCAACTCGGTTTTACAGTGAAAACTGCAGGAACTTCAAACCTGCACTAGGATACAGACTGAGAAACCAGAGAAAAAGTGTCACCTGCAACCCGTTCCATTTGTGCTAGATGAACGAACGTCTCTCCACATGCTGAATTCTCGGAGATTATTGTGTGTTAAAGCCGTACTTCACCTAGCTTTTTGGGAACACAATGTTTCTTTTCAGTTGCAAACTCCACTCCATACATATATATTGGGAGGTACTAGCTCCAAATCTGGTTTACAGTGAAAACTGCAGGAACTTCAAAACGGCAGTAGGAAACAGACTGAGAAACCAGAGTAAATGTTTCTCCTGCAACCGTTCCCTTTGTGCTAGATGAACGAACGTCTCTCCACATGTTCAGTTCTGAGAGATAAGAGTGTGTGAAAGCCGTACTTCATCTAGCTTGTTGGGAACAAAAATTTCTTTTCAGTTGCAAACTCCACTCCATACATATATATTGGAAGGTACTAGCTCCAACTCGGTTTTACAGTGAAAACTGCAGTAACTTCAAAACGGCAGTAGGAAAAACACTGAGAATTCAGAGAAAAAGTTTCTCCTCCAAACTTTCGGTTTGTGCTAGATGAACGAACGACTCTCCACGTGCTCAGATCTGAGAGGTAAGTGTGTGTGAAAGCCGTCCTTCAACTAGCTTGTTGGGAACACAAAGTTTCTATTCAGTTGCAAATTCCACTCCATACATATATATGGGGACGTACTACCTCCAACTCGGTTTTACAGTGAAAACTGCAGGAACTTCAAACCGGCACTAGGAAACAGACTGAGAAACCATAGTAAAAGTTTCTCCTGCAACACGTTCCCTTTGTGCTAGATGAACGAACGTCTCTCCACATGATCAGTTCTGAGAGATAAGTGTGTGTGAAAGCCGTCCTTCACTTATTTGGTGGGAACAGAATGTTTCTTTTCAGTTGCAAAATCCACTCCTTATATATATATGGGGAGGTACTACCTCCAACTCGGTTTTACAGTGAAAACTGCAGGAAATTCAAATCGGCACAGGAAACAGACTGAGAAACCAGAGTAAAAGTTCCCCCTGCAGCCCGTTCCCTTTGCGCTAGATGAACGAACTTCTCTCCACATGCTCAGTTCTGAGAGATAAGTGTGTGTGAAAGCCGTCCTTCACCTAGATTGTTGGGAACACAAAGTTTCTTTTCAGTTGCAAACTCCACTCCATACATATATATGGGGAGGTACTAGCTCCAACTCGGTTTTACAGTGAAAACTGCAGGAACTTCAAAACGGCAGTAGGAAGCAGACTGAGAAACCACAGTAAAAGTTTCTCTTGCAACCCGTTCCCTTTGTGCTAGATGAACTAACGCCTCTCCACGTGCTCAGTTCTGAGATATAAGTGTGTGTGAAAGCCGTACTTCAACTAGCTTGTTGGGAAAACTAAGTTTCTTTTAATTTGCAAACTCCAATCCATACATATATATGGGGAGGTACTAGCTCCAACTCGGTTTTACAGTGAAAACTGCAGGAACTTCAAACCGGCAGTAGGAAACAGACTGAGAAACCACAGTAAAAGTTTCTCCTGCATCCCGTTCCCTTTGTGCTAGATGAACGAACGTCTCTCCACATGCTCAGTTCTGAGAGGTAAGTGTGTGTGGAAGCCGTCCTTCACCTATCTTGTTGGGAACACAAAGTTTCTTTTCACTTGCAAACACCAATCCATACATATATATTGGAAGGTACTAGCTCAAATTCGGTTTTACAGTGAAAACTGCAGGAACTTGAAACCGGCACTAGGAAACAGACTGAGAAACCAGAGTAAATGTTTCTCCTGCAACCCGTTCCCTTTGTGCCAGATGAACGAACGTCTCTCCACATGCTCAGTTCTGAGAGATAAGTGTGTGTGAAAGCCGTCCTTCAAATAGCTCCTTGGGAACACAAAGATTCTTTTCATTTGCCAACTCCACTCCATACATATATATCGGGAGGTAATAGCTCCAACTCGGTTTTACAGTGAAAACTGCAGGAACTTCAAACCGGCACTAGGAAACAGACTGAGAAACCAGAGTAAAAATTTCTCCTGCATCCCATTCCCTTTCTGCTAGATGAACGAACGTCTCTCCACATGATAAGTTCTTAGATATAAGTGTGTGTGAAAGCCGTCCTTCACCTAGCTTGTTGGGAACACAAGGTTCTTTTCAATTGCAAACTCCACTCCATACATATATAAGGGGAGGTACTAGCTCCAACTCGGTTTTACAGTGAAAACTGCAGGAAATTCAAAACGGCACTAGGAAACAGACTTAGAAACCAGAGTAAAAGTTCCTCCTGCAGCCCGTTCCATTTGAGCTAGATGAACGAACGTCTCTCCACATGCTCAGTTCTGAGAGATAAGTGTGTGTGAAAGCCGTCCTTCACCTAGCTTGTTGGGAACACAAAGTTTCTTTTCAGTTGCAAACTCCACTCCATACATATATTTGGGGAGGTACTAGCTCCAACTCGGTTTTACAGTGAAAACTGCAGGAACTTAAAACCGGCACAGGGAAACAGACTGAGAAACCAGAGTAAAAGTTTCTCCTGCAACCTGTTCCCTTTGTGCTAGATGAACGAACGTCTCTCCACATGCTCAGTTCTGAGAGATATTTTAGTGTGAAAGCCGTCCTTCAACTAGTTGGTGGGAACACAAAGTTTCTTTACAGTTGCAAACTCCACTCCATAAATATTTATGGTGAGGTACTAGCTACAACTCGGTTTTACAGAGATAACTGCAGGAACTTCAAACTGGCACTAGGATACAGACTGAGAAACCAGAGAAAAAGTGTCTCCTGCAACCCGTTCCATTTGTGCTAGATGAACGAACGTCTCTCTACATGCTGAAATCTCGGAGATTATTGTGTGTTAAAGCCGTACTTCACCTAGCTTTTTGGGAACACAAAGTTTCTTTTCATTTGCAAACTCCACTCCATACATATATATTGGGAGTTACTAGCTCCAAATCTGGTTTACAGTGAAAACTGCAGGAACTTCAAAACGGCAGTAGGAAACAGACTGAGAAACCAGAGTAAATGTTTCTCCTGCAACCCGTTCCCTTTGTGCTAGATGAACGAACGCCTCTCCACATGCTCAGTTCTGAGAGATAAGAGTGTGTGAAAGCCGTCCTTCATCTAGCTTGTTGGGAACAAAAAGTTTCTTTTCAGTTGCAAACTCCACTCCATACATATATATTGGAAGGTACTAGCTCCAACTCGGTTTTACAGTGAAAACTGCAGTAACTTCAAACCGGCAGTAGGAAAAACACTGAGAAATCAGAGGAAAAGTTTCTCCTCCAAACTTTCGGTTTGTGCTAGATGAACGAACGACTCTCTACGTGCTCAGATCTGAGAGGTAAGTGTGTGTGAAAGCCGTCCTTCACGTAGCTTGTTGGAAACACAAAGTTTCTATTCAGTTGCAAATTCCACTCCATACATATATATGGGGACGTTCTACCTCCAACTCGGTTTTACAGTGAAAACTGCAGGAACTTCAAACCGGCACTAGGAAACAGACTGAGAAACCATAGTAAAAGTTTCTCCTGCAACACGTTCCCTTTGTGCTAGATGAACGAACGTCTCTCCACATGCTCAGTTCTGAAAGATAAGTGTGTGTGAAAGCCGTCCTTCACTTAGTTGGTGGGAACACAATGTTTCTTTTCAGTTCCAAAATCCACTCCTTATATATATATGGGGAGGTACTACCTCCAACTCGGTTTTACAGTGAAAACTGCAGGAAATTCAAAACGGCAAAGGAAACAGACTGAGAAACCAGAGTAAAAGTTCCCCCTGCAGCCCGTTCCCTTTGCGCTAGATGAACGAACGTCTCTCCACATGCTCAGTTCTGAGAGATAAGTGTGTGTGAAAGCCGTCCTTCACATAGCTTGTTGGGAACACAAAGTTTCTTTTCAGTTGCAAACTCCACTCCATACATATATATGGGGAGGTACTAGCTCCAACTCGGTTTTACAGTGAAAACTGCAGGAACTTCAAAACGGCAGTAGGAAGCAGACTGAGAAACCACAGTAAAAGTTTCTCCTGCAACCCGTTCCCTTTGTGCTAGATGAACGAACGTCTCTCCACAAGGTCAATTCTCACAGATAAATGTGTGTGAAAGCCTTGCTTCAGCTAGCTTGTTGAGAACAAAAAGTTTCTTTTCAGTTGCAAACTCCACTCCATACATATATATGGGGCGGTACTAGCTCCAACTCGGTTTTACAGTGAAAACTGCAGGAACTTCAAACCGGCACTGGGAAACAGACTGAGAAACCAGAGTAAAAGTTTCTCCTGCAACCTGTTCCCTTTGTGCTAGTTGAACGAACGTCTCTCCACATGCTCATTTCTGAGAGATATGTTTGTGTGAAAGCCGTCCTTCAACTATTTGGTGGGAACACAAAGTTTCTTTACAGTTGCAAACTCCACTCCATAAATATTTATGGGGAGGTACTAGCTCCAACTCGGTTTTACAGTGATAACTGCAGGAACTTCAAACCGGCACTAGGATACAGACTGGGAAACCAGAGAAAAAGTGTCACCTGCAACCCGTTCCATTTGTGCTAGATGAACGAACGTCTCTCCACATGCTGAATTCTCGGAGATTATTGTGTGTTAAAGCCGTACTTCACCTAGCTTTTTGGGAACACAAAGTTTCTTTTCAGTTGCAAACTCCACTCCATACATATATATTGGGAGGTACTAGCTCCAAATCTGGTTTACAGTGAAAACTGCAGGAACTTCAAACCGGCAGTAGGAAACAGACTGAGAAACCAGAGTAAATGTTTCTCCTGCAACCCGTTCCCTTTGTGCTAGATGAACGAACGTCTCTCCACATGTTCAGTTCTGAGAGATAAGAGTGTGTGAAAGCCGTACTTCATCTAGCTTGTTGGGAACAAAAATTTCTTTTCAGTTGCAAACTCCACTCCATACATATATATTGGAAGGTACTAGCTCCAACTCGGTTTTACAGTGAAAACTGCAGTAACTTCAAACCGGCAGTAGGAAAAACACTGAGAATTCAGAGGAAAAATTTCTCCTCCAAACTTTCGGTTTGTGCTAGATGAACGAACGACTATCCACGTGCTCAGATCTGAGAGGTAAGTGTGTGTGAAAGCCGTCCTTCAACTAGCTTGTTGGGAACACAAAGTTTCTATTCAGTTGCAAATTCCACTCCATACATATATATGGGGACGTACTACCTCCAAATCGGTTTTACAGTGAAAACTGCAGGAACTTCAAACCGGCACTAGGAAACAGACTGAGAAACCATAGTAAAAGTTTCTCCTGCAACACGTTCCCTTTGTGCTAGATGAACGAACTTCTCTCCACATGATCAGTTCTGAGAGATAAGTGTGTGTGAAAGCCGTCCTTCACTTAGTTGGTGGGAACACAATGTTTCTTTTCAGTTGCAAAATCCACACCTTATATATATATGGGGAGGTACTACCTCCAACTCGGTTTTACAGTGAAAACTGCAGGAAATTCAAAACGGCACAGGAAACAGACTGAGAAACCAGAGTAAAAATTCCCCCTGCAGCCCGTTCCCTTTGCGCTAGATGAACGAACGTCTCTCCACATGCTCAGTTCTGAGAGATAAGTGTGTGTGAAAGCCGTCCTTCACCTAGCTTGTTGGGAACACAAAGTTTCTTTTCAGTTGCAAACTCCACTCCATACATATATATGGGGAGGTACTAGCTCCAACTCGGTTTTACAGTGAAAACTGCAGGAACTTCAAAACGGCAGTAGGAAGCAGACTGAGAAACCACAGTAAAAGTTTCTCCTGCAACCCGTTCCCTTTGTGCTAGATGAACGAACGTCTCTCCACAAGGTCAATTCTCACAGATAAATGTGTGTGAAAGCCTTGCTTCAGCTAGCTTGTTGAGAACACAAAGTTTCTTTTCAGTTGCAAACTCCACTCCATACATATATATGGGGAGGTACTAGCTCCAAATCGGTTTTACAGTGAAAACTGCAGGAACATCAAACCGGCACTGGGAAACAGACTGAGAAACCAGAGTAAAAGTTTCTCCTGCAACCTGTTCCCTTTGTGTTAGTTGAACGAACGTCTCTCCACATGCTCAGTTCTGAGACATATGTTTGTGTGAAAGCCGTCCTTCAACTAGTTGGTGGGAACACAAATTTTCTTTACTGTTGCAAACTCCACTCCATAAATATATATGGGGAGGTACTAGCTCCAACTCGGTTTTACAGTGAAAACTGCAGGAAATTCAAACCGGCAATAGGATACAGACTGAGAAACCAGAGTAAAAGTTTCTCCTGCAACGTGTTCCCTTTTTGCTAGATGAACGAACGTCTCTCCACATGCTCAATTCTCGGATATTATTGTGTGTGAAAGCCGTCCTTCAACTAGCTTGTTGGGAACACATAGTTTCTTTTCAGTTGCAAACTCCACTCCATACATATATATTGGAAGTACTAGCTCCAACTCGGGTTTACAGTGAAAACTGCAGGAAATTCAAAACGGCACTAGGAAACAGACTGAGAAACCAGAGTAAAATTTTCCCCTGCAATCCGTTCCCTTTGTGCTAGATGAAAGAACGTCTCCCCACATGCTCAGTTCTGAGAGATATGTTTGTGTGAAAGCCGTCCTTCACCTATCTTGTTGGGAACACAAAGTTTCTTTTCAGTTGCAAATTCCACTCCATACATATATATGGGAGGTACTAGCTCCAACCCGGTTTTACAGTGAAAATTGCAGGAACGTCAAACCGGCACTAGGAAACAGACTGAGAAACCAGAGTAAAAGTTTCTCCTGCAACCCGTTCCCTTTGTGCTAGATGAACGAACGTCCCTCCACATGCTCAGTTCTGAGAGATAAGTGTGTGTGAAAGCCGTCCTTCACTTAGTTGATGGGATCACAATGTTTCTTTTCAGTTGCAAACTCCACTCCTTTCATATATATGGGGAGGTACTAGCTCCAACTCGGTTCTACAGTGAAAACTGCAGGAACTTCAAACCGGCACTAGGAAACAGACTGAGAATCCAGAGTATAAGTTTCTCCTGCAACCCATTCCCTTTGTGCTACATGAACGAACGTCTCTGCACATGCTCAGTTCTGAGAGATAAGTGTGTGTGAAAGCCGTCCTTCACCTAGCTTGCTGGGAACACAAAGTTTCTTTTCAGTTGCAAACTCCAATCCATACATATATATGGGGAGGTATTAGCTCCAACACGGTTTTACAGTGAAAACTGCAGGAACTTCAAACCGGCATTAGGAAACAGACTGAGAAACCAGGGTAAAAGTTTCTCCTGCAACCTGTTCCCTTTGTGCTAGTTGAACGAACGTCTCTCCACATGCTCATTTCTGAGAGATATGTTTGTGTGAAAGCCGTCCTTCAACTATTTGGTGGGAACACAAAGTTTCTTTACAGTTGCAAACTCCACTCCATAAATATTTATGGGGAGGTACTAGCTCCAACTCGGTTTTACAGTGATAACTGCAGGAACTTCAAACCGGCACTAGGATACAGACTGAGAAACCAGAGAAAAAGTGTCACCTGCAACCCGTTCCATTTGTGCTAGATGAACGAACGTCTCTCCACATGCTGAATTCTCGGAGATTATTGTGTGTTAAAGCCGTACTTCACCTAGCTTTTTGGGAACACAAAGTTTCTTTTCAGTTGCAAACTCCACTCCATACATATATATTGGGAGGTACTAGCTCCAAATCTGGTTTACAGTGAAAACTGCAGGAACTTCAAAACGGCAGTAGGAAACAGACTGAGAAACCAGAGTAAATGTTTCTCCTGCAACCCGTTCCCTTTGTGCTAGATGAACGAACGTCTCTCCACATGTTCAGTTCTGAGAGATAAGAGTGTGTGAAAGCCGTACTTCATCTAGCTTGTTGGGAACAAAAATTTCTTTTCAGTTGCAAACTCCACTCCATACATATATATTGGAAGGTACTAGCTCCAACTCGGTTTTACAGTGAAAACTGCAGTAACTTCAAACCGGCAGTAGGAAAAACACTGAGAATTCAGAGGAAAAATTTCTCCTCCAAACTTTCGGTTTGTGCTAGATGAACGAACGACTATCCACGTGCTCAGATCTGAGAGGTAAGTGTGTGTGAAAGCCGTCCTTCAACTAGCTTGTTGGGAACACAAAGTTTCTATTCAGTTGCAAATTCCACTCCATACATATATATGGGGACGTACTACCTCCAAATCGGTTTTACAGTGAAAACTGCAGGAACTTCAAACCGGCACTAGGAAACAGACTGAGAAACCATAGTAAAAGTTTCTCCTGCAACACGTTCCCTTTGTGCTAGATGAACGAACTTCTCTCCACATGATCAGTTCTGAGAGATAAGTGTGTGTGAAAGCCGTCCTTCACTTAGTTGGTGGGAACACAATGTTTCTTTTCAGTTGCAAAATCCACACCTTATATATATATGGGGAGGTACTACCTCCAACTCGGTTTTACAGTGAAAACTGCAGGAAATTCAAAACGGCACAGGAAACAGACTGAGAAACCAGAGTAAAAATTCCCCCTGCAGCCCGTTCCCTTTGCGCTAGATGAACGAACGTCTCTCCACATGCTCAGTTCTGAGAGATAAGTGTGTGTGAAAGCCGTCCTTCACCTAGCTTGTTGGGAACACAAAGTTTCTTTTCAGTTGCAAACTCCACTCCATACATATATATGGGGAGGTACTAGCTCCAACTCGGTTTTACAGTGAAAACTGCAGGAACTTCAAAACGGCAGTAGGAAGCAGACTGAGAAACCACAGTAAAAGTTTCTCCTGCAACCCGTTCCCTTTGTGCTAGATGAACGAACGTCTCTCCACAAGGTCAATTCTCACAGATAAATGTGTGTGAAAGCCTTGCTTCAGCTAGCTTGTTGAGAACAAAAAGTTTCTTTTCAGTTGCAAACTCCACTCCATACATATATATGGGGCGGTACTAGCTCCAACTCGGTTTTACAGTGAAAACTGCAGGAACTTCAAACCGGCACTGGGAAACAGACTGAGAAACCAGAGTAAAAGTTTCTCCTGCAACCTGTTCCCTTTGTGCTAGTTGAACGAACGTCTCTCCACATGCTCATTTCTGAGAGATATGTTTGTGTGAAAGCCGTCCTTCAACTATTTGGTGGGAACACAAAGTTTCTTTACAGTTGCAAACTCCACTCCATAAATATTTATGGGGAGGTACTAGCTCCAACTCGGTTTTACAGTGATAACTGCAGGAACTTCAAACCGGCACTAGGATACAGACTGGGAAACCAGAGAAAAAGTGTCACCTGCAACCCGTTCCATTTGTGCTAGATGAACGAACGTCTCTCCACATGCTGAATTCTCGGAGATTATTGTGTGTTAAAGCCGTACTTCACCTAGCTTTTTGGGAACACAAAGTTTCTTTTCAGTTGCAAACTCCACTCCATACATATATATTGGGAGGTACTAGCTCCAAATCTGGTTTACAGTGAAAACTGCAGGAACTTCAAACCGGCAGTAGGAAACAGACTGAGAAACCAGAGTAAATGTTTCTCCTGCAACCCGTTCCCTTTGTGCTAGATGAACGAACGTCTCTCCACATGTTCAGTTCTGAGAGATAAGAGTGTGTGAAAGCCGTACTTCATCTAGCTTGTTGGGAACAAAAATTTCTTTTCAGTTGCAAACTCCACTCCATACATATATATTGGAAGGTACTAGCTCCAACTCGGTTTTACAGTGAAAACTGCAGTAACTTCAAACCGGCAGTAGGAAAAACACTGAGAATTCAGAGGAAAAATTTCTCCTCCAAACTTTCGGTTTGTGCTAGATGAACGAACGACTATCCACGTGCTCAGATCTGAGAGGTAAGTGTGTGTGAAAGCCGTCCTTCAACTAGCTTGTTGGGAACACAAAGTTTCTATTCAGTTGCAAATTCCACTCCATACATATATATGGGGACGTACTACCTCCAAATCGGTTTTACAGTGAAAACTGCAGGAACTTCAAACCGGCACTAGGAAACAGACTGAGAAACCATAGTAAAAGTTTCTCCTGCAACACGTTCCCTTTGTGCTAGATGAACGAACTTCTCTCCACATGATCAGTTCTGAGAGATAAGTGTGTGTGAAAGCCGTCCTTCACTTAGTTGGTGGGAACACAATGTTTCTTTTCAGTTGCAAAATCCACACCTTATATATATATGGGGAGGTACTACCTCCAACTCGGTTTTACAGTGAAAACTGCAGGAAATTCAAAACGGCACAGGAAACAGACTGAGAAACCAGAGTAAAAATTCCCCCTGCAGCCCGTTCCCTTTGCGCTAGATGAACGAACGTCTCTCCACATGCTCAGTTCTGAGAGATAAGTGTGTGTGAAAGCCGTCCTTCACCTAGCTTGTTGGGAACACAAAGTTTCTTTTCAGTTGCAAACTCCACTCCATACATATATATGGGGAGGTACTAGCTCCAACTCGGTTTTACAGTGAAAACTGCAGGAACTTCAAAACGGCAGT
Organism: Camelus bactrianus; assembly: GCF_048773025.1. Lineage (NCBI taxonomy): Eukaryota > Metazoa > Chordata > Mammalia > Artiodactyla > Camelidae > Camelus > Camelus bactrianus. Next base: position 93,214,662 of record NC_133546.1, read on the forward strand.
AGGAAGCAGACTGAGAAACCACAGTAAAAGTTTCTCCTGCAACCCGTTCCCTTTGTGCTAGATGAACGAACGTCTCTCCACAAGGTCAATTCTCACAGATAAATGTGTGTGAAAGCCTTGCTTCAGCTAGCTTGTTGAGAACACAAAGTTTCTTTTCAGTTGCAAACTCCACTCCATACATATATATGGGGAGGTACTAGCTCCAAATCGGTTTTACAGTGAAAACTGCAGGAACATCAAACCGGCACTGGGAAACAGACTGAGAAACCAGAGTAAAAGTTTCTCCTGCAACCTGTTCCCTTTGTGTTAGTTGAACGAACGTCTCTCCACATGCTCAGTTCTGAGACATATGTTTGTGTGAAAGCCGTCCTTCAACTAGTTGGTGGGAACACAAATTTTCTTTACTGTTGCAAACTCCACTCCATAAATATATATGGGGAGGTACTAGCTCCAACTCGGTTTTACAGTGAAAACTGCAGGAAATTCAAACCGGCAATAGGATACAGACTGAGAAACCAGAGTAAAAGTTTCTCCTGCAACGTGTTCCCTTTTTGCTAGATGAACGAACGTCTCTCCACATGCTCAATTCTCGGATATTATTGTGTGTGAAAGCCGTCCTTCAACTAGCTTGTTGGGAACACATAGTTTCTTTTCAGTTGCAAACTCCACTCCATACATATATATTGGAAGTACTAGCTCCAACTCGGGTTTACAGTGAAAACTGCAGGAAATTCAAAACGGCACTAGGAAACAGACTGAGAAACCAGAGTAAAATTTTCCCCTGCAATCCGTTCCCTTTGTGCTAGATGAAAGAACGTCTCCCCACATGCTCAGTTCTGAGAGATATGTTTGTGTGAAAGCCGTCCTTCACCTATCTTGTTGGGAACACAAAGTTTCTTTTCAGTTGCAAATTCCACTCCATACATATATATGGGAGGTACTAGCTCCAACCCGGTTTTACAGTGAAAATTGCAGGAACGTCAAACCGGCACTAGGAAACAGACTGAGAAACCAGAGTAAAAGTTTCTCCTGCAACCCGTTCCCTTTGTGCTAGATGAACGAACGTCCCTCCACATGCTCAGTTCTGAGAGATAAGTGTGTGTGAAAGCCGTCCTTCACTTAGTTGATGGGATCACAATGTTTCTTTTCAGTTGCAAACTCCACTCCTTTCATATATATGGGGAGGTACTAGCTCCAACTCGGTTCTACAGTGAAAACTGCAGGAACTTCAAACCGGCACTAGGAAACAGACTGAGAATCCAGAGTATAAGTTTCTCCTGCAACCCATTCCCTTTGTGCTACATGAACGAACGTCTCTGCACATGCTCAGTTCTGAGAGATAAGTGTGTGTGAAAGCCGTCCTTCACCTAGCTTGCTGGGAACACAAAGTTTCTTTTCAGTTGCAAACTCCAATCCATACATATATATGGGGAGGTATTAGCTCCAACACGGTTTTACAGTGAAAACTGCAGGAACTTCAAACCGGCATTAGGAAACAGACTGAGAAACCAGGGTAAAAGTTTCTCCTGCAACCTGTTCCCTTTGTGCTAGTTGAACGAACGTCTCTCCACATGCTCATTTCTGAGAGATATGTTTGTGTGAAAGCCGTCCTTCAACTATTTGGTGGGAACACAAAGTTTCTTTACAGTTGCAAACTCCACTCCATAAATATTTATGGGGAGGTACTAGCTCCAACTCGGTTTTACAGTGATAACTGCAGGAACTTCAAACCGGCACTAGGATACAGACTGAGAAACCAGAGAAAAAGTGTCACCTGCAACCCGTTCCATTTGTGCTAGATGAACGAACGTCTCTCCACATGCTGAATTCTCGGAGATTATTGTGTGTTAAAGCCGTACTTCACCTAGCTTTTTGGGAACACAAAGTTTCTTTTCAGTTGCAAACTCCACTCCATACATATATATTGGGAGGTACTAGCTCCAAATCTGGTTTACAGTGAAAACTGCAGGAACTTCAAAACGGCAGTAGGAAACAGACTGAGAAACCAGAGTAAATGTTTCTCCTGCAACCCGTTCCCTTTGTGCTAGATGAACGAACGTCTCTCCACATGTTCAGTTCTGAGAGATAAGAGTGTGTGAAAGCCGTACTTCATCTAGCTTGTTGGGAACAAAAATTTCTTTTCAGTTGCAAACTCCACTCCATACATATATATTGGAAGGTACTAGCTCCAACTCGGTTTTACAGTGAAAACTGCAGTAACTTCAAACCGGCAGTAGGAAAAACACTGAGAATTCAGAGGAAAAATTTCTCCTCCAAACTTTCGGTTTGTGCTAGATGAACGAACGACTATCCACGTGCTCAGATCTGAGAGGTAAGTGTGTGTGAAAGCCGTCCTTCAACTAGCTTGTTGGGAACACAAAGTTTCTATTCAGTTGCAAATTCCACTCCATACATATATATGGGGACGTACTACCTCCAAATCGGTTTTACAGTGAAAACTGCAGGAACTTCAAACCGGCACTAGGAAACAGACTGAGAAACCATAGTAAAAGTTTCTCCTGCAACACGTTCCCTTTGTGCTAGATGAACGAACTTCTCTCCACATGATCAGTTCTGAGAGATAAGTGTGTGTGAAAGCCGTCCTTCACTTAGTTGGTGGGAACACAATGTTTCTTTTCAGTTGCAAAATCCACACCTTATATATATATGGGGAGGTACTACCTCCAACTCGGTTTTACAGTGAAAACTGCAGGAAATTCAAAACGGCACAGGAAACAGACTGAGAAACCAGAGTAAAAATTCCCCCTGCAGCCCGTTCCCTTTGCGCTAGATGAACGAACGTCTCTCCACATGCTCAGTTCTGAGAGATAAGTGTGTGTGAAAGCCGTCCTTCACCTAGCTTGTTGGGAACACAAAGTTTCTTTTCAGTTGCAAACTCCACTCCATACATATATATGGGGAGGTACTAGCTCCAACTCGGTTTTACAGTGAAAACTGCAGGAACTTCAAAACGGCAGTAGGAAGCAGACTGAGAAACCACAGTAAAAGTTTCTCCTGCAACCCGTTCCCTTTGTGCTAGATGAACGAACGTCTCTCCACAAGGTCAATTCTCACAGATAAATGTGTGTGAAAGCCTTGCTTCAGCTAGCTTGTTGAGAACACAAAGTTTCTTTTCAGTTGCAAACTCCACTCCATACATATATATGGGGAGGTACTAGCTCCAAATCGGTTTTACAGTGAAAACTGCAGGAACATCAAACCGGCACTGGGAAACAGACTGAGAAACCAGAGTAAAAGTTTCTCCTGCAACCTGTTCCCTTTGTGTTAGTTGAACGAACGTCTCTCCACATGCTCAGTTCTGAGACATATGTTTGTGTGAAAGCCGTCCTTCAACTAGTTGGTGGGAACACAAAGATTCTTTACAGTTGCAAACACCACTCCATAAATATTTATGGTGTGGTACTAGCTCCAACTCGGTTTTACAGAGATAACTGCAGGAACTTCAAACTGGCACTAGGATATAGACTGCGAAACCAGAGAAAAAGTGTCTCCTGCAACCCGTTCCATTTGTGCTAGATGAACGAACGTCTCTCCACATGCTGAATTCTCGGAGATTATTGTGTGTTAAAGCCGTACTTCACCTAGCTTTTTGGGAACACAAAGTTTCTTTTCAGTTGCAAACTCCACTCCATACATATATATTGGGAGGTACTAGCTCCAAATCTGGTTTACAGTGAAAACTGCAGGAACTTCAAAACGGCAGTAGGAAACAGACTGAGAAACCAGAGTAAATGTTTCTCCTGCAACCCGTTCCCTTTGTGCTAGATGAACGAACGTCTCTCCACATGCTCAGTTCTGAGAGATAAGAGTGTGTGAAAGCCATACTTCATCTAGCTTGTTGGGAACAAAAAGTTTCTTTTCAGTTGCAAACTCCACTCCATACATATATATTGGAAGGTACTAGCTCCAACTCGGTTTTACAGTGAAAACTGCAGTAACTTCAAACCGGCAGTAGGAAAAACACTGAGAAATCAGAGGAAAAGTTTCTCCTCCAAACTTTCGGTTTGTTCTAGATGAACGAACGACTCTCCACGTGCTCAGATCTGAGAGGTAAGTGTGTGTGAAAGCCGTCCTTCACCTAGCTTGTTGGGAACACAAAGTTTCTATTCAGTTGCAAATTCCACTCCATACATATATATGGGGACGTATTTCCTCCAACTCGGTTTTACAGTGAAAACTGCAGGAACTTCAAAGCGGCACTAGGAAACACACTGAGAAACCATAGTAAAAGTTTCTCCTGCAACACGTTCCCTTTGTGCTAGATGAACGAACGTCTCTCCACATGCTCAGTTCTGAGAGATAAGTGTGTGTGAAAGCCGTCCTTCATATAGCTTGTTGGGAACACAAAGTTTCTTTTCAGTTGCAAACTCCACTCCATACATATATATGGGGAGGTACTAGCTCCAACTCGGTTTTACAGTGAAAACTGCAGGAATTTCAAAACGGCAGTAGGAAGCAGACTGAGAAACCACAGTAAAAGTTTCTCCTGCAACCCGTTCCCTTTTTGCTAGAAGAACGAACGTCTCTCCACAAGGTCAATTCTCACAGATATATGTGTGTGAATGCCTTGCTTCAGCTAGCTTGTTGAGAACACAAAGTTTCTTTTCAGTTGCAAACTCCACTCCATACATATATATGGGGAGGTACTAGCTCCAACTCGGTTTTACAGTGAAAACTGCAGGAACTTCAAACCGGCGCTGGGAAACAGACTGAGAAACCAGAGTAAAAGTTTCTCCTGCAACCTGTTCCCTTTGTGCTAGTTGAACGAACGTCTCTCCACATGCTCAGTTCTGAGAGATATGTTTGTGTGAAAGCCGTCCTTCAACTATTTGGTGGGAACAAAAGTTTCTTTACAGTTGCAAACTCCACTCCATAAATATTTATGGGGAGGTACTAGCTCCAACTCGGTTTTACAGTGATAACTGCAGGAACTTCAAACCTGCACTAGGATACAGACTGAGAAACCAGAGAAAAAGTGTCACCTGCAACCCGTTCCATTTGTGCTAGATGAACGAACGTCTCTCCACATGCTGAATTCTCGGAGATTATTGTGTGTTAAAGCCGTAATTCACCTAGCTTTTTGGGAACACAATGTTTCTTTTCAGTTGCAAACTCCACTCCATACATATATATTGGGAGGTACTAGCTCCAAATCTGGTTTACAGTGAAAACTGCAGGAACTTCAAAACGGCAGTAGGAAACAGACTGAGAAACCAGAGTAAATGTTTCTCCTGCAACCGTTCCCTTTGTGCTAGATGAACGAACGTCTCTCCACATGTTCAGTTCTGAGAGATAAGAGTGTGTGAAAGCCGTACTTCATCTAGCTTGTTGGGAACAAAAATTTCTTTTCAGTTGCAAACTCCACTCCATACATATATATTGGAAGGTACTAGCTCCAACTCGGTTTTACAGTGAAAACTGCAGTAACTTCAAAACGGCAGTAGGAAAAACACTGAGAATTCAGAGAAAAAGTTTCTCCTCCAAACTTTCGGTTTGTGCTAGATGAACGAACGACTCTCCACGTGCTCAGATCTGAGAGGTAAGTGTGTGTGAAAGCCGTCCTTCAACTAGCTTGTTGGGAACACAAAGTTTCTATTCAGTTGCAAATTCCACTCCATACATATATATGGGGACGTACTACCTCCAACTCGGTTTTACAGTGAAAACTGCAGGAACTTCAAACCGGCACTAGGAAACAGACTGAGAAACCATAGTAAAAGTTTCTCCTGCAACACGTTCCCTTTGTGCTAGATGAACGAACGTCTCTCCACATGATCAGTTCTGAGAGATAAGTGTGTGTGAAAGCCGTCCTTCACTTATTTGGTGGGAACACAATGTTTCTTTTCAGTTGCAAAATCCACTCCTTATATATATATGGGGAGGTACTACCTCCAACTCGGTTTTACAGTGAAAACTGCAGGAAATTCAAATCGGCACAGGAAACAGACTGAGAAACCAGAGTAAAAGTTCCCCCTGCAGCCCGTTCCCTTTGCGCTAGATGAACGAACTTCTCTCCACATGCTCAGTTCTGAGAGATAAGTGTGTGTGAAAGCCGTCCTTCACCTAGCTTGTTGGGAACACAAAGTTTCTTTTCAGTTGCAAACTCCACTCCATACATATATATGGGGAGTTACTAGCTCCAACTCGGTTTTACAGTGAAAACTGCAGGAACTTCAAAACGGCAGTAGGAAGCAGACTGAGAAACCACAGTAAAAGTTTCTCTTGCAACCCGTTCCCTTTGTGCTAGATGAACTAACGCCTCTCCACGTGCTCAGTTCTGAGAGATAAGTGTGTGTGAAAGCCGTACTTCAACTAGCTTGTTGGGAAAACAAAGTTTCTTTTAATTTGCAAACTCCAATCCATACATATATATGGGGAGGTACTAGCTCCAACTCGGTTTTACAGTGAAAACTGCAGGAACTTCAAACCGGCACTACGAAACAGACTGAGAAACCACAGTAAAAGTTTCTCCTGCATCCCGTTCCCTTTGTGCTAGATGAACGAACGTCTCTCCACATGCTCAGTTCTGAGAGGTAAGTGTGTGTGGAAGCCGTCCTTCACCTATCTTGTTGGGAACACAAAGTTTCTTTTCACTTGCAAACACCAATCCATACATATATATTGGAAGGTACTAGCTCAAATTCGGTTTTACAGTGAAAACTGCAGGAACTTCAAACCGGCACTAGGAAACAGACTGAGAAACCAGAGTAAATGTTTCTCCTGCAACCCGTTCCTTTGTGCCAGATGAACGAACGTCTCTCCACATGCTCAGTTCTGAGAGATAAGTGTGTGTGAAAGCCGTCCTTCAAATAGCTCCTTGGGAACACAAAGATTCTTTTCAGTTGCAAGCTCCACTCCATACATATATATCGGGAGGTACTAGCTCCAACTCGGTTTTACAGTGAAAACTGCAGGAACTTCAAACCGGCACTAGGAAACAGACTGAGAAACCAGAGTAAAAATTTCTCCTGCATCCCATTCCCTTTCTGCTAGATGAACGAACGTCTCTCCACATGATAAGTTCTTAGATATAAGTGTGTGTGGAAGCCGTCCTTCACCTAGCTTGTTGGGAACACAAGGTTCTTTTCAATTGCAAACTCCACTCCATACATATATAAGGGGAGGTACTAGCTCCAACTCGGTTTTACAGTGAAAACTGCAGGAAATTCAAAACGGCACTAGGAAACAGACTTAGAAACCAGAGTAAAAGTTCCTCCTGCAGCCCGTTCCATTTGAGCTAGATGAACGAACGTCTCTCCACATGCTCAGTTCTGAGAGATAAGTGTGTGTGAAAGCCGTCCTTCACCTAGCTTGTTGGGAACACAAAGTTTCTTTTCAGTTGCAAACTCCACTCCATACATATATATGGGGAGGTACTAGCTCCAACTCGGTTTTACAGTGAAAACTGCAGGAACTTCAAACCGGCACAGGGAAACAGACTGAGAAACCAGAGTAAAAGTTTCTCCTGCAACCTGTTCCCTTTTGCTAGTTGAACGAACGTCTCTCCACATGCTCAGTTCTGAGAGATATTTTAGTGTGAAAGCCGTCCTTCAACTAGTTGGTGGGAACACAAAGTTTCTTTACAGTTGCAAACTCCACTCCATAAATATTTATGGTGAGGTACTAGCTACAACTCGGTTTTACAGAGATAACTGCAGGAACTTCAAACTGGCACTAGGATACAGACTGAGAAACCAGAGAAAAAGTGTCTCCTGCAACCCGTTCCATTTGTGCTAGATGAACGAACGTCTCTCTACATGCTGAATTCTCGGAGATTATTGTGTGTTAAAGCCGTACTTCACCTAGTTTTTGGGAACACAAAGTTTCTTTTCATTTGCAAACTCCACTCCATACATATATATTGGGAGTTACTAGCTCCAAATCTGGTTTACAGTGAAAACTGCAGGAACTTCAAAACGGCAGTAGGAACAGACTGAGAAACCAGAGTAAATGTTTCTCCTGCAACCCGTTCCCTTTGTGCTAGATGAAAGAACGCCTCTCCACATGCTCAGTTCTGAGAGATAAGAGTGTGTGAAAGCCGTACTTCATCTAGCTTGTTGGGAACAAAAAGTTTCTTTTCAGTTGCAAACTCCACTCCATACATATATATTGGAAGGTACTAGCTCCAACTCGGTTTTACAGTGAAAACTGCAGTAACTTCAAACCGGCAGTAGGAAAAACACTGAGAAATCAGAGGAAAAGTTTCTCCTCCAAACTTTCGGTTTGTGCTAGATGAACGAACGACTCTCCACGTGCTCAGATCTGAGAGGTAAGTGTGTGTGAAAGCCGTCCTTCACGTAGCTTGTTGGAAACACAAAGTTTCTATTCAGTTGCAAATTCCACTCCATACATATATATGGGGACGTTCTACCTCCAACTCGGTTTTACAGTGAAAACTGCAGGAACTTCAAACCGGCACTAGGAAACAGACTGAGAAACCATAGTAAAAGTTTCTCCTGCAACACGTTCCCTTTGTGCTAGATGAACGAACGTCTCTCCACATGCTCAGTTCTGAAAGATAAGTGTGTGTGAAAGCCGTCCTTCACTTAGTTGGTGGGAACACAATGTTTCTTTTCAGTTCCAAAATCCACTCCTTATATATATATGGGGAGGTACTACCTCCAACTCGGTTTTACAGTGAAAACTGCAGGAACTTCAAAACGGCAGTAGGAAGCAGACTGAGAAACCACAGTAAAAGTTTCTCCTGCAACCCGTTCCCTTTGTGCTAGATGAACGAACGTCTCTCCACAAGGTCAATTCTCACAGATAAATGTGTGTGAAAGCCTTGCTTCAGCTAGCTTGTTGAGAACAAAAAATTTCTTTTCAGTTGCAAACTCCACTCCATACATATATATGGGGAGGTACTAGCTCCAACTCGGTTTTACAGTGAAAACTGCAGGAACTTCAAACCGGCACTGGGAAACAGACTGAGAAACCAGAGTAAAAGTTTCTCCTGCAACCTGTTCCCTTTGTGCTAGTTGAACGAACGTCTCTCCACATGCTCATTTCTGAGAGATATGTTTGTGTGAAAGCCGTCCTTCAACTATTTGGTGGGAACACAAAGTTTCTTTACAGTTGCAAACTCCACTCCATAAATATTTATGGGGAGGTACTAGCTCCAACTCGGTTTTACAGTGATAACTGCAGGAACTTCAAACCGGCACTAGGATACAGACTGAGAAACCAGAGAAAAAGTGTCACCTGCAACCCGTTCCATTTGTGCTAGATGAACGAACGTCTCTCCACATGCTGAATTCTCGGAGATTATTGTGTGTTAAAGCCGTACTTCACCTAGCTTTTTGGGAACACAAAGTTTCTTTTCAGTTGCAAACTCCACTCCATACATATATATTGGGAGGTACTAGCTCCAAATCTGGTTTACAGTGAAAACTGCAGGAACTTCAAAACGGCAGTAGGAAACAGACTGAGAAACCAGAGTAAATGTTTCTCCTGCAACCCGTTCCCTTTGTGCTAGATGAACGAACGTCTCTCCACATGTTCAGTTCTGAGAGATAAGAGTGTGTGAAAGCCGTACTTCATCTAGCTTGTTGGGAACAAAAATTTCTTTTCAGTTGCAAACTCCACTCCATACATATATATCGGGAGGTAATAGCTCCAACTCGGTTTTACAGTGAAAACTGCAGGAACTTCAAACCGGCACTAGGAAACAGACTGAGAAACCAGAGTAAAAATTTCTCCTGCATCCCATTCCCTTTCTGCTAGATGAACGAACGTCTCTCCACATGATAAGTTCTTAGATATAAGTGTGTGTGGAAGCCGTCCTTCACCTAGCTTGTTGGGAACACAAGGTTCTTTTCAATTGCAAACTCCACTCCATACATATATAAGGGGAGGTACTAGCTCCAACTCGGTTTTACAGTGAAAACTGCAGGAAATTCAAAACGGCACTAGGAAACAGACTTAGAAACCAGAGTAAAAGTTCCTCCTGCAGCCCGTTCCATTTGAGCTAGATGAACGAACGTCTCTCCACATGCTCAGTTCTGAGAGATAAGTGTGTGTGAAAGCCGTCCTTCACCTAGCTTGTTGGGAACACAAAGTTTCTTTTCAGTTGCAAACTCCACTCCATACATATATATGGGGAGGTAATAGCTCCAACTCGGTTTTACAGTGAAAACTGCAGGAACTTCAAACCGGCACAGGGAAACAGACTGAGAAACCAGAGTAAAAGTTTCTCCTGCAACCTGTTCCCTTTTGCTAGTTGAACGAACGTCTCTCCACATGCTCAGTTCTGAGAGATATTTTAGTGTGAAAGCCGTCCTTCAACTAGTTGGTGGGAACACAAAGTTTCTTTACAGTTGCAAACTCCACTCCATAAATATTTATGGTGAGGTACTAGCTACAACTCGGTTTTACAGAGATAACTGCAGGAACTTCAAACTGGCACTAGGATACAGACTGAGAAACCAGAGAAAAAGTGTCTCCTGCAACCCGTTCCATTTGTGCTAGATGAACGAACGTCTCTCTACATGCTGAATTCTCGGAGATTATTGTGTGTTAAAGCCGTACTTCACCTAGTTTTTGGGAACACAAAGTTTCTTTTCATTTGCAAACTCCACTCCATACATATATATTGGGAGTTACTAGCTCCAAATCTGGTTTACAGTGAAAACTGCAGGAACTTCAAAACGGCAGTAGGAACAGACTGAGAAACCAGAGTAAATGTTTCTCCTGCAACCCGTTCCCTTTGTGCTAGATGAACGAACGCCTCTCCACATGCTCAGTTCTGAGAGATAAGAGTGTGTGAAAGCCGTACTTCATCTAGCTTGTTGGGAACAAAAAGTTTCTTTTCAGTTGCAAACTCCACTCCATACATATATATTGGAAGGTACTAGCTCCAACTCGGTTTTACAGTGAAAACTGCAGTAACTTCAAACCGGCAGTAGGAAAAACACTGAGAAATCAGAGGAAAAGTTTCTCCTCCAAACTTTCGGTTTGTGCTAGATGAACGAACGACTCTCCACGTGCTCAGATCTGAGAGGTAAGTGTGTGTGAAAGCCGTCCTTCACGTAGCTTGTTGGAAACACAAAGTTTCTATTCAGTTGCAAATTCCACTCCATACATATATATGGGGACGTTCTACCTCCAACTCGGTTTTACAGTGAAAACTGCAGGAACTTCAAACCGGCACTAGGAAACAGACTGAGAAACCATAGTAAAAGTTTCTCCTGCAACACGTTCCCTTTGTGCTAGATGAACGAACGTCTCTCCACATGCTCAGTTCTGAAAGATAAGTGTGTGTGAAAGCCGTCCTTCACTTAGTTGGTGGGAACACAATGTTTCTTTTCAGTTCCAAAATCCACTCCTTATATATATATGGGGAGGTACTACCTCCAACTCGGTTTTACAGTGAAAACTTCAGGAAATTCAAAACGGCAAAGGAAACAGACTGAGAAACCAGAGTAAAAGTTCCCCCTGCAGCCCGTTCCCTTTGCGCTAGATGAACGAACGTCTCTCCACATGCTCAGTTCTGAGAGATAAGTGTGTGTGAAAGCCGTCCTTCACATAGCTTGTTGGGAACACAAAGTTTCTTTTCAGTTGCAAACTCCACTCCATACATATATATGGGGAGGTACTAGCTCCAACTCGGTTTTACAGTGAAAACTGCAGGAACTTCAAAACGGCAGTAGGAAGCAGACTGAGAAACCACAGTAAAAGTTTCTCCTGCAACCCGTTCCCTTTGTGCTAGATGAACGAACGTCTCTCCACAAGGTCAATTCTCACAGATAAATGTGTGTGAAAGCCTTGCTTCAGCTAGCTTGTTGAGAACAAAAAATTTCTTTTCAGTTGCAAACTCCACTCCATACATATATATGGGGAGGTACTAGCTCCAACTCGGTTTTACAGTGAAAACTGCAGGAACTTCAAACCGGCACTGGGAAACAGACTGAGAAACCAGAGTAAAAGTTTCTCCTGCAACCTGTTCCCTTTGTGCTAGTTGAACGAACGTCTCTCCACATGCTCATTTCTGAGAGATATGTTTGTGTGAAAGCCGTCCTTCAACTATTTGGTGGGAACACAAAGTTTCTTTACAGTTGCAAACTCCACTCCATAAATATTTATGGGGAGGTACTAGCTCCAACTCGGTTTTACAGTGATAACTGCAGGAACTTCAAACCGGCACTAGGATACAGACTGAGAAACCAGAGAAAAAGTGTCACCTGCAACCCGTTCCATTTGTGCTAGATGAACGAACGTCTCTCCACATGCTGAATTCTCGGAGATTATTGTGTGTTAAAGCCGTACTTCACCTAGCTTTTTGGGAACACAAAGTTTCTTTTCAGTTGCAAACTCCACTCCATACATATATATTGGGAGGTACTAGCTCCAAATCTGGTTTACAGTGAAAACTGCAGGAACTTCAAAACGGCAGTAGGAAACAGACTGAGAAACCAGAGTAAATGTTTCTCCTGCAACCCGTTCCCTTTGTGCTAGATGAACGAACGTCTCTCCACATGTTCAGTTCTGAGAGATAAGAGTGTGTGAAAGCCGTACTTCATCTAGCTTGTTGGGAACAAAAATTTCTTTTCAGTTGCAAACTCCACTCCATACATATATATTGGAAGGTACTAGCTCCAACTCGGTTTTACAGTGAAAACTGCAGTAAATTCAAACCGGAAGTAGGAAAAACACTGAGAATTCAGAGGAAAAATTTCTCCTCCAAACTTTCGGTTTGTGCTAGATGAACGAACGACTATCCACGTGCTCAGATCTGAGAGGTAAGTGTGTGTGAAAGCCGTCCTTCAACTAGCTTGTTGGGAACACAAAGTTTCTATTCAGTTGCAAATTCCACTCCATACATATATATGGGGACGTACTACCTCCAAATCGGTTTTACAGTGAAAACTGCAGGAACTTCAAACCGGCACTAGGAAACAGACTGAGAAACCATAGTAAAAGTTTCTCCTGCAACACGTTCCCTTTGTGCTAGATGAACGAACTTCTCTCCACATGATCAGTTCTGAGAGATAAGTGTGTGTGAAAGCCGTCCTTCACTTAGTTGGTGGGAACACAATGTTTCTTTTCAGTTGCAAAATCCACACCTTATATATATATGGGGAGGTACTACCTCCAACTCGGTTTTACAGTGAAAACTGCAGGAAATTCAAAACGGCACAGGAAACAGACTGAGAAACCAGAGTAAAAATTCCCCCTGCAGCCCGTTCCCTTTGCGCTAGATGAACGAACGTCTCTCCACATGCTCAGTTCTGAGAGATAAGTGTGTGTGAAAGCCGTCCTTCACCTAGCTTGTTGGGAACACAAAGTTTCTTTTCAGTTGCAAACTAAACTCCATACATATATATGGGGAGGTACTAGCTCCAACTCGGTTTTACAGTGAAAACTGCAGGAACTTCAAAACGGCAGTAGGAAGCAGACTGAGAAACCACAGTAAAAGTTTCTCCTGCAACCCGTTCCCTTTGTGCTAGATGAACGAACGTCTCTCCACAAGGTCAATTCTCACAGATAAATGTGTGTGAAAGCCTTGCTTCAGCTAGCTTGTTGAGAACACAAAGTTTCTTTTCAGTTGCAAACTCCACTCCATACATATATATGGGGAGGTACTAGCTCCAACTCGGTTTTACAGTGAAAACTGCAGGAACATCAAACCGGCACTGGGAAACAGACTGAGAAACCAGAGTAAAAGTTTCTCCTGCAACCTGTTCCCTTTGTGTTAGTTGAACGAACGTCTCTCCACATGCTCAGTTCTGAGACATATGTTTGTGTGAAAGCCGTCCTTCAACTAGTTGGTGGGAACACAAATTTTCTTTACTGTTGCAAACTCCACTCCATAAATATATATGGGGAGGTACTAGCTCCAACTCGGTTTTACAGTGAAAACTGCAGGAAATTCAAACCGGCAATAGGATACAGACTGAGAAACCAGAGTAAAAGTTTCTCCTGCAACGTGTTCCCTTTTTGCTAGATGAACGAACGTCTCTGCACATGCTCAGTTCTCGGATATTATTGTGTGTGAAAGCCGTCCTTCAACTAGCTTGTTGGGAACACATAGTTTCTTTTCAGTTGCAAACTCCACTCCATACATATATATTGGAAGTACTAGCTCCAACTCGGGTTTACAGTGAAAACTGCAGGAAATTCAAAACGGCACTAGGAAACAGACTGAGAAACCAGAGTAAAATTTTCCCCTGCAATCCGTTCCCTTTGTGCTAGATGAAAGAACGTCTCCCCACATGCTCAGTTCTGAGAGATATGTTTGTGTGAAAGCCGTCCTTCATCTATCTTGTTGGGAACACAAAGTTTCTTTTCAGTTGCAAATTCCACTCCATACATATATATGGGAGGTACTAGCTCCAACTCGGTTTTACAGTGAAAATTGCAGGAACGTCAAACCGGCACTAGGAAACAGACTGAGAAACCAGAGTAAAAGTTTCTCCTGCAACCCGTTCCCTTTGTGCTAGATGAACGAACGTCCCTCCACATGCTCAGTTCTGAGAGATAAGTGTGTGTGAAAGCCGTCCTTCACTTAGTTGATGGGATCACAATGTTTCTTTTCAGTTGCAAACTCCACTCCTTACATATATATGGGGAGGTACTAGCTCCAACTCGGTTCTACAGTGAAAACTGCAGGAACTTCAAACCGGCACTAGGAAACAGACTGAGAATCCAGAGTATAAGTTTCTCCTGCAACCCATTCCCTTTGTGCTACATGAACGAACGTCTCTGCACATGCTCAGTTCTGAGAGATAAGTGTGTGTGAAAGCCGTCCTTCACCTAGCTTGCTGGGAACACAAAGTTTCTTTTCAGTTGCAAACTCCAATCCATACATATATATGGGGAGGTATTAGCTCCAACACGGTTTTACAGTGAAAACTGCAGGAACTTCAAACCGGCATTAGGAAACAGACTGAGAAACCAGGGTAAAAGTTTCTCCTGCAACCCGTTTCCTTTGTGCTAGATGAACGAAAGTCTCTCCTCATGCTCAGTTGTGAGAGATAAGTGTGTGTGAAAGCCGTCCTTCACCCAGCTTGTTGGGAACACAAAGTTTCTTTTCACTTGCAATCTCCACTCCATACATATATATGGGGAGGTACTAGCTCCAATTCGGTTTTACAGTGAAATCTGCAGGAACTTCAAACCGGCAGTAGGAAACAGACTGAGAAACCAGAGAAAAAGTTTCTCCTGCATCCCGTTCCCTTTGTGCTAGATGAACGAACGTCTCTCCACATGCTTAGTTCTGAGAGATAAGTGTGTTTGAAAGCCGTCCTTCACCTAGCTTCTTGGGAACACAAAGTTTCTTTTCAGTTGCAAACTCCACTCCATACATATATATTGGGAGTTACGAGCTTCAACTCGGTTTTACAGTGAAAACTGCAGGAACTTCAAAACGGCACTAGGAAACAGACTGAGAAACCAGAGTAAAAGTTTCCCCTGCATTCCGTTTCCTTTGTGCTGGATGAACGAACGTCTCTCCACATGCTAAGATCTGAGAAATAAGTGAGTGTGAAAGCCGTAATTCACCTAGCTTGTTGGGAACACAAAGTTTCTTTTCAGTTGCAAACTCCACTCCATACATATATATGGGGAGGTACTAGCTCCAACACGGTTTTACAGTGAAAACTGCAGGAACTTCAAACAGGCACTAGGAAACAGACTCAGAAACCAGAGTAAAGGTTTCCCCTGCAACCCGTTCCATTTGTGCTAGATGAACGAACATCTCTCCACATGCTCAGTTCTGAGAGATAATTGTGTGTGAAGGCCGTTCTTCAACTAGCTTGTTGGGAACACAATGTTTCTTTTCACTTGCAATCTCCAATCCATACATATATATGGGGAGGTAATAGCTCCAACTCGGTTTTACAGTGAAAACTGCAGGAACTTCAAACCGCCACTAGGAAAGAGACTGATAAACCAGAGTAATAGTTTCTCCTGCATCCCGTTCCCTTCCTGCTAGATGAACGAACGTCTCTCCACATGCTCAGTTCGGAGAGATAAGTGTGTGTGAAAGCCGTCCTTCACCTAGCTTGTTTGGATAACAAAGTTTCTTTTCAGTTGCAAACTCCAATCCATACATATATATGGGGAGGTAATAGCTCCAACTCGGTTTTACAGTGAAAACTGCAGAAACTTCAAACCGGCACTAGGAAACAGACTGAGAAACCACAGTAAATGTTTCTCCTGCAACCCGTTCCCTTTGTGCTAGATGAACGAACGTCTCTCCACAAGGTCAATTCTCAGAGATAAATGTGTGTGAAAGCCGTGCTTCACCTAGCTTGTTGAGAACACAAAGTTTCTTTTCAGTTGCAAACTCCACTCCATACATATATATGGGGAGGTACTAGCTCCAACTCGGTTTACAGTGAAAACTGCAGGAACATCAAACCGGCACTGGGAAACAGATTGAGAAACCAGAGTAAAAGTTTCTCCTGCAACCTGTTCCCGTTGTGCTAGTAGAACGAACGTCTCTCCACATGATCAGTTCTGAGACATATGTTTGTGTGAAAGCCGTCCTTCAACTAGTTGGTGGGAACACAAAGTTTCTTTACAGTTGCAAACTCCACTCCATAAATATATATGGGGAGGTACTAGCTCCAACTCGGTTTTACAGTGAAAACTGCAGGAACTTCAAACCGGCACTAGGATACAGACTGAGAAACCAGAGTAAAAGTTTCTCCCGCAACGCATTCCCTTTGTGCTAGATGAACGAACGTCTCTCCACATGCTCAATTCTCGGATATTTTTTTGTGTGAAAGCCGTCCTTCAACTAGCTTGTTGGGAACACATAGTTTCTTTTCAGTTGCAAACTCCACTCCATACATATATATGGGGAGGTACTAGCTAAAACTCGGGTTCACAGTGGAAACTGCAGGAACTTCAAAACGGCAGTAGGAAACAGACTGAGAAACCAGAGTAAAAGTTTCTCCTGCAACCCGTTCCCTTTGTGCTAGATGAACGAACGTCTCTCCACATGCTCAGTTCTGAGAGATATGTTTGTGTGAAAGCCGTCCTTCACCTATCTTGTTGGGAACACAAAGTTTCTTTTCAGTTGCAAATTCCACTCCATACATATATATGGGGAAGTACTAGCTCCAATTCGATTTTACAGTGAAAATTGCAGGAACTTCAAACCGGCACTAGGAAACAGACTGAGAAACCAGAGTAAAAGTTTCTCCTTCAACCCGTTCCCTTTTTGCTAGATGAACGAACGTCCCTCCACATGCTCAGTTCTGAGAGATAAGTGTGTGTGAAAGCCGTCCTTCACTTACTTGGTGGGAACACAAAATTTCTTTTCAGTTGCAAACTCCACTCCTTACATATATATGGGGAGGTACTAGCTGCAACTCGGTTCTACAGTGAAAACTGCAGGAACTTCAAACCGGCACTAGGAAACAGACTGAGGATCCAGAGTATAAGTTTCTCCTGCAACCCATTCCCTTTGTGCTAGATGAACGAACGTCTCTGCACATGCTCAGTTCTGAGAGATAAGTGTGTGTGAAAGCCGTCCTTCAACTAGCTTGTTGGGAACACAAAGTTTCTTTTCAGTTGCAAACTCCAATCCATACATATATATGGGGAGGTATTAGCTCCAACAAGGTTTTACAGTGAAAACTGCAGGAACTTCAAACCGGCAGTAGGAAACAGACTGAGAAACCAGGGTAAAAGTTTCCCCTGCAACCCGTTCCGTTTGTGCTAGATGAAGGAACGTCTCTCCACATGCTCATTTCTGAGAGATAAGTGTGTGTGAAAGCAGTCCTTCACCTACTTGGTGGGAATACAAAGTTTCTTTTCACTTGCAAACTCCACTCCATACATATATATATGGAGGTACTATCTCCAACTCGGTTTTACAGAGAAATCTGCAGGAACTTCAAACCGGCCCTAGGAAACAGACTGAGAAACCAGAGTAAAAGTTTCTCCTGCAACCATTCCCTTTGTGCTAGATGAACGATCGTCTCTCCACATGCTCAATCCTCCGAGATAAATGTGTGTGAAAGCCGTCCTTCAACTAGCTTGTTGGGAACACAAAGTTTCTTTTCAGTTGCAAACTCCACTCCATACATATATATGGGGAAGTACTAGCTCCAACTCGGTTTTACAGTCAAAACTGCAGGAACTTCAAACCGGCACTAGGAAACAGACTGAGAAACCACAGTAAAAGTTTCTCCTGCAACCCTTTCCCTTTGTGCTAGATGAACGAACGTCTCCCCACATGCTCAATTCTGAGAGAAAAGTGTGTGTGAAAGCCGTCCTTCACCTATCTTTTTGGGAACACGATGTATCTTTTCAGTTTCAAACCCCACTCCATACATATATATGGGGAGGTTCTATATCCAACTCGGTTTTACAGTGAAAACTGAAGGAACTTCAAACCGGCACTAGGAAACAGACTGAGAAACCAGAGTAAAAGTTTCCCCTGCAACCCGTTCCGTTTGTGCTAGATGAACGAACGTCTCTCCACATGCTCATTTCTGAGAGCTAAGTGTGTGTGAAAGCCGTCCTTCACCTACTTGGTGGAAACACAAAGTTTCTTTTCAGTTGCAAATTCCACTCCATATATTTATATGGTGGGTTACTAGCTCCAACTCAGTTTTACAGTGAAAACTGCAGGAACTTCAAACCGCCACTAGGAAACAGACTGAGAAACCAGAGTTAAAGTTTCTCCTGCAACACGTTCCATTTGTGCTAGAAGAACGAACGTCTCTCAACATGCTCAATTTTCAAAGATAAGTGTGTGTGAAAGCCGTCCTTCAACTTGCTTGTTGGGAACACAAAGTTTCTTTTCAGTTGCAAACTCCACTCCATACGTATATAGGGGAGGTACTGGCTCCAAATCGGTTTTACAGTGAAAACTGCAGGAACTTCAAACCGGCAGTAGGAAACAGACTGAGAAACCAGAGTAAAAGTTTCTCCTGCAACCTGTTCCCTTTGTGCTAGATGAACGAACGTCTCTCCAAATTCTCAGTTCTGAGAGATAAGTGTGTGTGAAAGCCGTCCTTCACCTAGCTTCTTGGGAACACAAGGTTTCTTTTCTGTTGCAAACTCCATTCCATACATATATATGGGGAGGTACAAGCTCCAAATCGGTTTTACAGTCAAAACTGCAGGAACTTCAAACCGGCAGTAGGAAACAGACTGAGAAACCAGAGTAAAAGTTTCTCCTGCAACCCGTTCCCTTTGTGCTAGATGAACGAACGTCTCTCCACATGCTTAGTTCTGAGAGATAAGTGTGTGTGGAAGCCGTCCTTCAACTTGCTTGTAGGGAACACAAGGTTTTTTTTCGGTTGCAAATTCCACTCCATACATATATATGGGGAGGTACTAGCTCCAACTCGGTTTTACAGTGAAAACTGAAGGAACTTCAAACCGGCACTAGGAAACAGCCTGAGAAACCAGAGTAAAAGTTTCTCCTGCAACCGTTTCCTTTGTGCTAGATGAACGAACGTCTCTCCACATGCTCAGTTCTCAGAGATGATTGTGTGTGAAAGCCGTCCTTCACCTAGCTTGTTGGGAACACAAAGTTTCTTTTCAGTTGCAAACTACACTCCATACATATATATGGGGAGGTAATAGCTCCAACACGGTTTTACAGTGAAAACTGCAGGAACTTCAAACCGGCACTACGAAACAGACTGAGAATCCAGAGTAAAAGTTTCTCCTGCAACCCGTTCCCTTGGTGCTAGATGAACGAAAGTCTCTCCTCATGCTCAGTTCTGAGAGATAATTGTGTGTGAAAGCCGTCCTTCACCTAGCTTGTTGGGAACACAAAGTTTCTTTTCACTTGCAATCTCCACTCCATACATATATATGGGGAGGTACTAGGTCAAATTCGGTTTTACAGTGAAAACTGCAGGAACTTCAAACCGGCAGTAGGAAACAGACTGAGAAACCAGAGTAAAAGTTTCCCCTGCATCCCGTTCCCTTTGTGCTAGATGAACGAACGTCTCTCCACATGCTCAGTTCTGAGAGATAAGTGTGTTTGAAACCCGTCATTCACCTAGCTTCTTGGGAACACTAAGTTTCTTTTCAGTTGCAAACTCCACTCCATACATATATATTGGGAGGTACGAGCTCCAACACGGTTTTACATTGAAAACTGCAGGAACTTCAAAACGGCACTAGGAAACAGACTGAGAAACCAGAGTAAATGTTTCCCCTGCATCCCGTTTCCTTTGTGCTGGATGAATGAACGTCTATCCACATGCTAAGATCTGAGAAATAAGTGAGTGTGAAACCGTCCTTCACCTAGCTTGTTGGGAACACAAAGTTTCTTTTCAGTTGCAAACTCCACTCCATACATATATCTGGGGAGGTACTAGCTCCAACTCGGTTTTACAGTGAAAACTGCAGGAACTTCAAACAGGCACTAGGAAACAGACTGAGAAACCAAAGTAAATGTTTCTCCTGCAACCCGTTCCCTTTGTGCTAGGTGAACGAACATCTCTCCACATGCTCAGTTCTGAGAGATAATTGTGTGTGAAGGCCGTCCATCAACTAGCTTGTTGGAAACACAAAGTTTCTTTTCACTTGCAATCTCCACTCCATACATATATATGGGGAGGTAATAGCTCCAACACGGTTTTACAGTGAAAACTTCAGGAAATTCAAACCGCCACTAGGAAAGAGACTGAGAAACCAGAGTAATGGTTTCTCCTGCATCCCGTTCCCTTTCTGCTAGATGAACGAACGTCTCTCCACATACTCAGTTCGGAGAGATAATTGTGTGTGAAAGCCGTCCTTCACCTAGCTTGTTGGGAAAACAAAGTTTCTTTTCAGTTGCAAACTCCAATCCATACATATATATGGGGAGGTACTAGCTCCAACTCGGTTTTACAGTGAAAACTGCAGGAACTTCAAACAGTCACTAGGAAACAGACTGAGAAACCAGAGTAAAAGTTTCTCCTGCAACACGTTCCGTTTTTGCAAGATGAAAGTACGTCTTTCCACATGCTCTGTTCTGAGAGTTAATTGTGTGTGAAAGCCGTACTTCACCTAGCTAGTTGTGAACACAAAATTTCTTTTCAGTTGCAAACTCCACTCCATACATATATATGGGGAGGTACTAGCTCCAACTCGGTTTTACAGTTAAAACTGCAGGAACCTCAAAACGGCACTAGGAAACAGACTGAGAAACCACAGTAAAAGTTTCTCCTGCAACCCGTTCCCTTTGTGCTAGATGAACGAACATCTATCCACATGCTCAGTTCTCAGAGATGATTGTGTGTGAAAGCCGTCCTTCACCTAGCTTGTTGGGAACACAAAGATTCTTTTCAGATGCAAACTCCTCTCCATACATATATATGGGGAGGTAATAGCTCCAACACGGTTTTACAGTGAAAACTGCAGGAACTTCAAACCGGCACTACGAACAGACTGAGAATCCAGAGTAAAAGTTTCTCCTGCAACCCGTTCCCTTTGGGCTAGATGAACGAAAGTGTCTCCTCATGCTCAGTCCTGAGAGATAAGTGTGTGTGAAAGCCGTCCTTCACCTAGCTTGTTGGGAACACAAAGTTTCTTTTCACTTGCAATCTCCATTCCATACATATATATGGGGAGGTACTAGCTCAAATTCGGTTTTACAGTGAAAACTGCAGGAACTTCAAACCGGCAGTAGGAAACAGACTGAGAAACCAGAGTAAAAGTTTCTCCTGTATCCCGTTCCCTTTGTGCTAGATGAACGAACTTCTCTCCACATGCTCAGTTCTGAGAGATAAGTGTGTTTGAAAGCCGTCCTTCACATAGCTTCTTGGGAACACAAAGTTTCTTTTCAGTTACAAACTCCACTCCATACATATATATTGGGAGGTACGAGCTCCAACTCGGTTTTACAGTGAAAACTGCAGGAACTTCAAAATGGCACTAGGAAACAGACTGAGAAACCAGAGTAAAAGTTTCCCCTGCATCCCGTTTCCTTTGTGCTGGATGAACGAACGTCTCTCCACATGCTAAGATCTGAGAAATAAGTGAGTGTGAAAGCCGTAATTCACCTTGCTTCTTGGGAACACAAAGTTTCTTTTCAGTTGCAAACTCCACTGCATACATATATATGGGGAGGTACTAGCTCCAACACGGTTTTACAGTGAAAACTGCAGGAACTTCAAACAGGCACTAGGAAACAGACTGAGAAACCAGAGTAAATGTTTCTCCTGCAACCCGTTCCCTTTGTGCTAGATGAACGAACATCTCTCCACATGCTCAGTTCTGAGAGATAATTGTGTGTGAAGGCCGTCCTTCAACTAGCTTGTTGGGAACACAAAGTTTCTTTTCACTTGCAATCTCCACTCCATACATATATATGGGGAGGTAATAGCTCCAACTCGGTTTTACAGTGAAAACTGCAGGAACTTCAAACCGCCACTAGGAAAGAGACTGAGAAACCAGAGTAATAGTTTCTACTGCATCCCTTTCCCTTTCTGCTAGATGAACGAACGTCTCTCCACATGCTCAGTTCGGAGAGATAAGTGTGTGTGAAAGCCGTACTTCACCTAGCTTGTTGGGAAAACAAAGTTTCTTTTCAGTTGCAAACTCCAATCCATACATATATATGGGGAGGTACTAGCTCCAACTCGGTTTTACAGTGAAAACTGCAGGAAATTCAAACCGTCACTAGGAAACAGACTGAGAAATCAGAGTAAAAGTTTAACCTGCAACACATTCCGTTTGTGCTAGATGAAAGTACGTCTCTCCACATGCTCTGTTCTGAGAGATAATTGTATTTGAAAGCCGTCCTTCACCTAGCTAGTTGTGAACACAAAATTTCTTTTCAGTTGCAAACTCCACTCCATACATATATATGGGGAGGTACTAGCTCCAACTCGGTTTTACAGTGAAAACTGCAGGAACTTCAAACTGGCACTAGGAAACAGACTGAGAAACCAGAGTAAAAGTTTCTCCTGCAAACTATTCCATTTCTCTAGATGAACGAACGTCTCTCCACATGCTCAGTTCTTAGAGATAAGTGTGTGTGATAGCCGTCCTTCACCTATCTTGTTGGGAACACAATGTTTTTTTTCAGTTGCAAACTACACTCCATACATATATATAGTTAGGTACTATCTCCAACTCGGTTTTACAGTGAAAACTGCAGGAACTTCAAACTGGCACTAGGAAACAGACTGAGAAAACAGAGTAAAATTTCTCCTGCAACCGTTCCCTTTGTGCTAGATGAACGAACGTCTCTCCACATGCTCAATTCTCAGAGATAAGTGTGTGTGAAAGCCGTCCTTCACCTAGCTTTTTGGGAACACAAAGTTTCTTTTCAGATGCAAACCCCACTCCATGCATATATATGGGGAGGTACTAGCTCCAACTCGGTTTTACAGTGAAAACTGCAGGAACCTCAAAACGGCACTAGGAAACAGACTGAGATACCACAGTAAAAGTTTCTCCTGCAACCCGTTCCCTTTGTGCTAGATGAACGAACGTCTCTCCACATGCTCAGTTCTCAGAGATGAGTGTGTGTGAAAGCCGTGCTTCATCTAGCTTGTTGAGAACACAAAGTTTCTTTTCAGTTGCAAACTCCACTCCATACATATATATGTGTAGGTACTAGCTCCAACTCGGTTTTACAGTGAAAACTACAGGAACTTCCAACCGGCACTGGGAAACAGACTGAGAATCCAGAGTAAAAGTTTCTCCTGCAACCTGTTCACTTTGTGCTAGATGAACGAACGTCTCTCCACATGCTCAGTTCTGAGAGATATGTGTGTGTGAAAGCCGTCGTTCAACTAGTTGGTGGGAACACAAAGTTTCTTTTCAGTTGCAAACTCCACTCCATAAATATATATGGGGAGATACTAGCTCCAACTCGGTTTTACAGTGAAAACTGCAGGAACTTCAAACCGGCACTAGGAAACAGACTGAGAACCAGAATAAAAGTTTCTCCTGCAACCCGTTCCATTTGTGCTAGATGAACGAACGTCTCTCCACATGCTGAATTCTCGGAGATTATTGTGTGTGAAAGCCGTCCTTCAACTAGCTAGTTGGGAACACAAAGATTCTTTTCAGTTGCAAACTCCACTCCATACATATATATGGGGAGGTACTAGCTCCAACTCGGTTTTACAGTGAAAACTGCAGGAACCTCAAACCGGCACTAGGAAACAGACTGAGAAACCAAGGTAAAAGTTTCTCCTGCAACCTGTTCCCTTTTCTCTAGATGAACGAACGTCTCTCCACATGCTCAGTTCTTAGAGATCAGTGTGTGTGATAGCCGTCCTTCACCTATCTTGTTGGGAACACAATGTTTTTTTTCAGTTGCAAACTCCACTCCATACATATATATGGGGAGGTAATAGCTCCAACTCGGTTTTACAGTGAAAACTGCAGGAACTTCAAACTGGCACTAGGAAACAGACTGAGAAACCAGAGTAAATGTTTCTCCTGCAACCTGTTCCCTTTTCTCTAGATGAACGAACGTCTCTCCACATGCTAAGTTCTGAGAGATAAGTGTGTGTGGAAGCCGTCCTTCACCTAGCCTCTTGGGAACACAAAGATTCTTTTCAGTTGCAAACTCCACTCCATACATATATATGGGGAGGTACTAGCTCCAATTCGGTTTTACAGTGAAAACAGCAGGAACTTCAAACCGGCACTAGGAAACAGACTGAGAATCCAGAGTAAAAGTTTCTCCTGAAACCCGTTCCCTTTGTGCTAGATGAACGAACGTCTCTCCACATGGTCATTTCTGAGAGATCAGTGTGTGTGAATGCCGTCCTTCAACTATAATGTTGGGAACACAATGTTTCTTTTCAGTTGCAAACTCCAATCCATACATATATATGGGGAGGTACTATCTCCAACTCGGTTTTACAGTGAAAACTGAAGGAACTTCAAACCAGCACTAGGAAACAGACTGAGAAACCAGAGTAATTGTTTCTCCTGCAACCCGTTCCCTTTGTGCTAGATGAACGAACGTCTCTCCACATGCTAAGTTCTGAGAGATAAGTGTGTGTGGAAGCCGTCTTTCACCTAGCATCTTCGGAACACAAAGATTCTTTTCAGTTGGAAACTCCACTCCATACATATATATGGGGAGGTACTAGCTCCAACTCGGTTTTACAGTGAAAACTGCAGGAACTTCAAACCGGCACTAGGAAACAGACTGAGAAACCAGAGTAAAAATTTCTCCTGCAACCGTTTCCTTTGTGCTAGATGAACGAACGTCTCTCCACATTCTCATTTCTGAGAGATAAGTGTGTGTGTATGCCTTCCTTAACCTAGCTAGTTGGGAAAAAAAGTATCTTTTCACTTGCAAATTCCACTCCATACATATATATGGGGAGGTACTAGCTCCAACTCGGTTTTACAGTGAAAACGGCAGGAAATTCAAACCGGCACTAGGAAACATAGTGAGACACCAGAGTAAATGTTTCTCCTGCAACCCGTTCCCGTTGTGCTACATGAACGAACGTCTCTCCACCTGCTCAAATCTCAGAGAGAAGTGTGTGTGAAAGCCGTCCTTCACGTAGCTTGTTAGGAACACAAAGATTCTTTTCAGTTGCAAACTCCACTTCATAAATATATATGGGGAGGTACTAGCTCCAACTCGGTTTTACAGTGAAAACTGCAGGAACTTCAAACTGGCACTAGGAAACAGACTGAGAAACAAGAGTAAAAGTTTTCCCTGCAACCCGTTCCCTTTGTGCTAGATGAACGAACGTCTCTCCACATGCTAAGTTCTGAGAGATAAGTGTGTGTGGAATCCGTCCTTCACTTAGCTTCTTGGGAACACAAAGATTCTTTTCATTTGCAAACTCCACTCCATACATATATATGGGGCGGTACTAGCTCCAACTCGGTTTTACAGTGAAAACTGCAGGAACTTCAAACTGGCACTAAGAAACAGACTGAGAAACCAGAGTAAAAATTTCTCCTGCAAACTGTTCCCTTTGTGCTAGATGAAAGAACGTCTCTCCACATGCTCAGTTCTTAGATAAAAGTTTGTGTGATAGCCGTCCTTCACCTATCTTGTTGGGAACACAATGTTTCTTTTAACTTGCAAACTCCACTTCATACATATATATGGGGAGGTACTATCTCCAACTCGGTTTTACAGTGAAAACTGCAGGAACTTCAAACCGGCACTAGGAAACAGACTGAGAACCCAGAGTAAAAGTTTCTCCTGCAACATTTCCCTTTGTGCTAGATGAACGAACGTCTCTCCACATGCTCAATTCTCAGAGATAAGTGTGTGTGAAAGCCATTCTTCACCTAGCTTTTAGGGAACACAAAGTTTCTTTTCAGTTGCAAACTCCACTCCATACATATATATGGGGAGTTACTAGCTTCAACTCGGTTTTACAGTGAAAACTGCAAGAACTTCAAACCGGCACTAGGAAACAGACTGAGAAACCAGAGTAAAAGTTTCTCCTGCAACCAGTTCCCTTTGTGCTAGATGAACGACGTCTCTCCACATGCTCAATTCTCAGAGATAATTGTGTGTGAAAGCCGCCCTTCACCTAGCTTGTTGGGAACACAAAGTTTCTTTTCAGTTGCAAACTCCACTCCATACATGTATATGGGGGGGCACTAGTTCCAACTCGGTTTTGAAGTGAAAACTGCAGGAACTTCAAACCGGCACTAAGAAACAGACTGAGAACCCAGAGTAAAAATTTCTCCTGCATCCTGTTCCCTTTGTGCTAGATGAACGAACGTCTCTCCACATGCTCAGTTCTTAGAGAATAGTGTGTGTGATAGCCGTCCTTCACCTATCTGGTTGGGAACACAATGTTTCTTTTCAGTTGTAAACACCACTCCATACATATATATGGGGAGGTACAATCTCCAACTCGGTTTTACAGTGATAATTGCAGGAACTTCAAACCGGCACTAGGAAACAGACTGAGAAACCAGAGTAAAAGTTTCTACTGCAACCCGTTCCCTTTGTGCTAGATGAACGGAAGTCTCTCCACATGCTCAGTTCTGAGAGATAAATGTGTGTGAAAGCCGTCCTTCACCTAGCTTGTTGGGAACACAAAGTTTCTTTTCAGTTGCTAATTCCACTCCATACATATATATGGGGAGGTACTAGCTCCAACTCGGTTTTACAGTGAAAACTGCAGGAACTTCAAAACGGCACTAGGAAACAGACTGAGAAACCAGAGTAAAATTTCTCCTGCAACCCTTTCCCTTTGTGCTAGATGAACAAACGTCTCTCCACGTGCTCAGTTCTGAGAGATAAGTGTGTGTGAAAGCCGTCCTTCACCTAACTTGTTGGGAACACAATGTTTCTTTTCAGTTGCAAACTCCACTCCATACATATATATGGGGAGGTACTAGCTCCAACTCGGTTTTACAGTGAAAACTGCAGGAACTTCAAACCGGCACTAGGAAGCAGACTGAGAAACCATAGTAAAAGTTTCCCCTGCAACCCGTTCCCTTTGTGCTAGAAGAACGAACGTCTCTCCACATGCTAATTTCTGAGAGATAAGTGTGTGTGGAAGCCGTCCTTCACCTAGCCTCTTGGGAACACAAAGATTCTTTTCAGTTGCAAACTCCACTCCATACATATATATGGGGAGGTACTAGCTCCAATTCGGTTTTACAGTGAAAACTGCAGGAACTTCAAACCGGCACTAGGAAACAGACTGTGAATCCAGAGTAAAAGTTTCTCCTGCAACCCGTTCCCTTTGTGCTACATGAACGAACGTCTCTCCACATGGTCAGTTCTGAGAGATAAGTGTGTGTGAATGCCGTCCTTCACTTATCATGTTGGGAACACAATGTTTCTTTTCAGTTGCAAACTCCAATCCATACATATATATTGGGAGGTACTATCTCCAACTCGGTTTTACAGTGAAAACTGAAGGAACTTCAAACCGGTACTAGGAAACAGACTGAGAAACCAGAGTAAAAGTTTCTCCTGCAACCCGTTCCCGTTGTGCTAGATGAACGAACGTCTCTCCACATGCTAAGTTCTGAGAGATAAGTGTGTGTGGAAGCCGTCTTTCACCTAGCCTCTTCGGAACACAAAGATTCTTTTCAGTTGAAAACTCCACTCCATACACATATATGGGGAGGTACTAGCTCCAACTCGCTTTTACAGTGAAAACTGCAGGAACTTCAAACCGGCACTAGGAAAGAGACTGAGAAACCAGAGTAAATGTTTCTCCTGCAACCCGTTCCCTTTGTGCTAGATGAACGAACGTCTCTCCACATGCTCAATTCTCAGAAATAATTGTGTGTGAAAGCCGTGCTTCACCTAGCTTGTTGAGAACAGAAAGTTTCTTTTCAGTTTCAAACTCCACTCCATACATATATATGGGGAGGTAATAGCTCCAACTCGGTTTTACAGGGAAAACTGCAGGAACTTCAAACCGGCACTAGGAAACAGACTGAGAAACCAGAGTAAATGTTTCTCCGGCAACCCGTTCCCTTTGTGCTAGATGAACGAACGTCTCTCCACATGCTCAACTCTCAGAGATAATTGTGTGTGAAAGCCGTCCTTCACCTAGCTTGTTGGGAACACAAAGATTCTTTTCAGTTGCAAACTCCACTCCATAAATATATATGGGATGGTACTAGCTCCAACTCGGTTTTACAGTGAAAACTGCAGGAACTTCAAACCGGCACTAGGAAACAGACTGAGAAACCAGAGTAAAATTTTTTCCTGCAACCCGTTCCCTTTGTGCTAGATGAACGAACGTCTCTCCACATGCTAAGTTCTGAGAGATAAGTGTGTGTGGAAGCCGTCCTTCACCTAGCCTCTTGGGAACACAAAGATTCTTTTCAGTTGCAAACTCCACTCCATACATATATATGGGGAGGTACTAGCTCCAATTCGGTTTTACAGTGAAAACAGCAGTAACTTCAAACCGGCACTAGGAAACAGACTGAGAATCCAGAGTAAAAGTTTCTCCTGAAACCCGTTCCCTTTGTGCTAGATGAACGAACGTCTCTCCACATGGTCATTTCTGAGAGATAAGTGTGTGTGAATGCCGTCCTTCACCTATAATGTTGGGAACACAATGTTTCTTTTCAGTTGCAAACTCCAGTCCATACATATATATGGGGAGGTACTATCTCCAACTCGGTTTTACAGTGAAAACTGAAGGAACTTCAAACCGGCACTAGGAAACAGACTGAGAAACCAGAGTAATTGTTTCTCCTGCAACCCGTTCCCTTTGTGCTAGATGAACGAACGTCTCTCCACATGCTAAGTTCTGAGAGATAAGTGTGTGTGGAAGCCGTCTTTCACCTAGCGTCTTCGGAACACAAAGATTCTTTTCAGTTGGAAACTCCACTCCATACATATATATGGGGAGGTACTAGCTCCAACTCGGTTTTACAGTGAAAACTGCAGGAACTTCAAACCGGCA
Source organism: Camelus bactrianus (assembly GCF_048773025.1). Lineage (NCBI taxonomy): Eukaryota > Metazoa > Chordata > Mammalia > Artiodactyla > Camelidae > Camelus > Camelus bactrianus. The sequence continues at coordinate 93,243,977 of NC_133546.1, forward strand.
CTAGGAAACAGACTGAGAAACCAGAGTAAAAATTTCTCCTGCAACCGTTTCCTTTGTGCTAGATGAACGAACGTCTCTCCACATTCTCATTTCTGAGAGATAAGTGTGTGTGTAAGCCGTCCTTAACCTAGCTAGTTGAGAACAAAAAGTATCTTTTCAATTGCAAACTCCACTCCATACATATATATGGGGAGGTACTAGCTCCAACTCGGTTTTACAGTGAAAACGGCAGGAAATTCAAACCGGCACTAGGAAACATAGTGAGACACCAGAGTAAATGTTTCTCCTGCAACCCGTTCCCGTTGTGCTACATGAACGAACGTCTCTCCACCTGCTCAAATCTCAGAGAGAAGTGTGTGTGAAAGCCGTCCTTCACGTAGCTTGTTGGGAACACAAAGATTCTTTTCAGTTGCAAACTCCACTTCATAAATATATATGGGGAGGTACTAGCTCCAACTCGGTTTTACAGTGAAAACTGCAGGAATTTCAAACTGGCACTAGGAAACAGACTGAGAAACCAGAGTAAAAGTTTTCCCTGCAACCCGTTCCCTTTGTGCTAGATGAACGAACGTCTCTCCACATGCTAATTTCTGAGAGATAAGTGTGTGTGGAAGCCGTCCTTCACCTAGCCTCTTGGGAACACAAAGATTCTTTTCAGTTGCAAACTCCACTCCATACATATATATGGGGAGGTACTAGCTCCAATTCGGTTTTACAGTGAAAACTGCAGGAACTTCAAACCGGCACTAGGAAACAGACTGTGAATCCAGAGTAAAAGTTTCTCCTGCAACCCGTTCCCTTTGTGCTACATGAACGAACGTCTCTCCACATGGTCAGTTCTGAGAGATAAGTGTGTGTGAATGCCGTCCTTCACTTATCATGTTGGGAACACAATGTTTCTTTTCAGTTGCAAACTCCAATCCATACATATATATTGGGAGGTACTATCTCCAACTCGGTTTTACAGTGAAAACTGAAGGAACTTCAAACCGGTACTAGGAAACAGACTGAGAAACCAGAGTAAAAGTTTCTCCTGCAACCCGTTCCCGTTGTGCTAGATGAACGAACGTCTCTCCACATGCTAAGTTCTGAGAGATAAGTGTGTGTGGAAGCCGTCTTTCACCTAGCCTCTTCGGAACACAAAGATTCTTTTCAGTTGAAAACTCCACTCCATACACATATATGGGGAGGTACTAGCTCCAACTCGCTTTTACAGTGAAAACTGCAGGAACTTCAAACCGGCACTAGGAAAGAGACTGAGAAACCAGAGTAAATGTTTCTCCTGCAACCCGTTCCCTTTGTGCTAGATGAACGAACGTCTCTCCACATGCTCAATTCTCAGAAATAATTGTGTGTGAAAGCCGTGCTTCACCTAGCTTGTTGAGAACAGAAAGTTTCTTTTCAGTTTCAAACTCCACTCCATACATATATATGGGGAGGTAATAGCTCCAACTCGGTTTTACAGGGAAAACTGCAGGAACTTCAAACCGGCACTAGGAAACAGACTGAGAAACCAGAGTAAATGTTTCTCCGGCAACCCGTTCCCTTTGTGCTAGATGAACGAACGTCTCTCCACATGCTCAACTCTCAGAGATAATTGTGTGTGAAAGCCGTCCTTCACCTAGCTTGTTGGGAACACAAAGATTCTTTTCAGTTGCAAACTCCACTCCATAAATATATATGGGATGGTACTAGCTCCAACTCGGTTTTACAGTGAAAACTGCAGGAACTTCAAACCGGCACTAGGAAACAGACTGAGAAACCAGAGTAAAATTTTTTCCTGCAACCCGTTCCCTTTGTGCTAGATGAACGAACGTCTCTCCACATGCTAAGTTCTGAGAGATAAGTGTGTGTGGAAGCCGTCCTTCACCTAGCCTCTTGGGAACACAAAGATTCTTTTCAGTTGCAAACTCCACTCCATACATATATATGGGGAGGTACTAGCTCCAATTCGGTTTTACAGTGAAAACAGCAGTAACTTCAAACCGGCACTAGGAAACAGACTGAGAATCCAGAGTAAAAGTTTCTCCTGAAACCCGTTCCCTTTGTGCTAGATGAACGAACGTCTCTCCACATGGTCATTTCTGAGAGATAAGTGTGTGTGAATGCCGTCCTTCACCTATAATGTTGGGAACACAATGTTTCTTTTCAGTTGCAAACTCCAGTCCATACATATATATGGGGAGGTACTATCTCCAACTCGGTTTTACAGTGAAAACTGAAGGAACTTCAAACCGGCACTAGGAAACAGACTGAGAAACCAGAGTAATTGTTTCTCCTGCAACCCGTTCCCTTTGTGCTAGATGAACGAACGTCTCTCCACATGCTAAGTTCTGAGAGATAAGTGTGTGTGGAAGCCGTCTTTCACCTAGCGTCTTCGGAACACAAAGATTCTTTTCAGTTGGAAACTCCACTCCATACATATATATGGGGAGGTACTAGCTCCAACTCGGTTTTACAGTGAAAACTGCAGGAACTTCAAACCGGCACTAGGAAACAGACTGAGAAACCAGAGTAAAAATTTCTCCTGCAACCGTTTCCTTTGTGCTAGATGAACGAACGTCTCTCCACATTCTCATTTCTGAGAGATAAGTGTGTGTGTAAGCCGTCCTTAACCTAGCTAGTTGAGAACAAAAAGTATCTTTTCAATTGCAAACTCCACTCCATACATATATATGGGGAGGTACTAGCTCCAACTCGGTTTTACAGTGAAAACGGCAGGAAATTCAAACCGGCACTAGGAAACATAGTGAGACACCAGAGTAAATGTTTCTCCTGCAACCCGTTCCCGTTGTGCTACATGAACGAACGTCTCTCCACCTGCTCAAATCTCAGAGAGAAGTGTGTGTGAAAGCCGTCCTTCACGTAGCTTGTTGGGAACACAAAGATTCTTTTCAGTTGCAAACTCCACTTCATAAATATATATGGGGAGGTACTAGCTCCAACTCGGTTTTACAGTGAAAATTGCAGGAACTTCAAACTGGCACTAGGAAACAGACTGAGATACCAGAGTAAAAGTTTTCCCTGCAACCCGTTCCCTTTGTGCTAGATGAACGAACGTCTCTCCACATGCTAAGTTCTGAGAGATAAGTGTGTGTGGAATCCGTCCTTCACCTAGCTTCTTGGGGACACAAAGATTCTTTTCATTTGCAAACTCCACTCCATACATATATATGGGGCGGTACTAGCTCCAACTCGATTTTACAGTGAAAACTGCAGGAACTTCAAACTGGCACTAAGAAACAGACTGAGAAACCAGAGTAAAAATTTCTCCTGCAAACTGTTCCCTTTGTGCTAGATGAAAGAACGTCTCTCCACATGCTCAGTTCTTAGATAAAAGTTTGTGTGATAGCCGTCCTTCACCTATCTTGTTGGGAACACAATGTTTCTTTTAACTTGCAAACTCCACTTCATACATATATATGGGGAGGTACTATCTCCAACTCGGTTTTACAGTGAAAACTGCAGGAACTTCAAACCGGCACTAGGAAACAGACTGAGAACCCAGAGTAAAAGTTTCTCCTGCAAACTTTCCCTTTGTGCTAGATGAACGAACGTCTCTCCACATGCTCAATTCTCAGAGATAAGTGTGTGTGAAAGCCGTTCTTCACCTAGCTTGTAGGGAACACAAAGTTTCTTTTCAGTTGCAAACTCCACTCCATACATATATATGGGGAGTTACTAGCTTCAACTCGGTTTTACAGTGAAAACTGCAAGAACTTCAAACCGGCACTAGGAAACAGACTGAGAAACCAGAGTAAAAGTTTCTCCTGCAACCAGTTCCCTTTGTGCTAGATGAACGACGTCTCTCCACATGCTCAATTCTCAGAGATAATTGTGTGTGAAAGCCGCCCTTCACCTAGCTTGTTGGGAACACAAAGTTTCTTTTCAGTTGCAAACTCCACTCCATACATGTATATGGGGAGGTAGAAGCTCCAACTCGGTTTTACAGTGAAAACTGCAGGAACTTCAAACCGGCACTAGGAAACAGACTGAGAAACAAGAGTAAAAGTTTCTCCTGCAACCGGTTCCCTTTGTGCTAGATGAACGAACGTCTCTCCACATGCTTAGTTCTGAGAGATAAGTGTGTGTGAAAGCCGTCCTTCACCTAGCTTGTTGGGAACACAAAGTTTCTTTTCAGTTGCAAACTCCACTCCATACATATATATGGGGGGGCACTAGTTCCAACTCGGTTTTGAAGTGAAAACTGCAGGAACTTCAAACAGGCACTAAGAAACAGACTGAGAACCCAGAGTAAAAATTTCTCCTGCATCCTGTTCCCTTTGTGCTAGATGAACGAACGTCTCTCCACATGCTCAGTTCTTAGAGAATAGTGTGTGTGATAGCCGTCCTTCACCTATCTTGTTGGGAACACAATGTTTCTTTTCAGTTGTAAACACCACTCCATACATATATATGGGGAGGTACAATCTCCAACTCGGTTTTACAGTGATAACTGCAGGAACTTCAAACCGGCACTAGGAAACAGACTGAGAAACCAGAGTAAAAGTTTCTACTGCAACCCGTTCCCTTTGTGCTAGATGAACGGAAGTCTCTCCACATGCTCAGTTCTGAGAGATAAATGTGTGTGAAAGCCGTCCTTCACCTAGCTTGTTGGGAACACAAAGTTTCTTTTCAGTTGCTAATTCCACTCCATACATATATATGGGGAGGTACTAGCTCCAACTCGGTTTTACAGTGAAAACTGCAGGAACTTCAAACCGGCACTAGGAAACAGACTGAGAAACCAGAGTAAAATTACTCCTGCAACCCTTTCCCTTTGTGCTAGATGAACAAACGTCTCTCCACGTGCTCAGTTCTGAGAGATAAGTGTGTGTGAAAGCCGTCCTTCAACTATCTTGTTGGGAACACAATGTTTCTTTCCAGTTGCAAACTCCACTCCATACATATATATGGGTAGGTACTAGCTCCAACTCGGTTTTACAGTGAAAACTGCAGGAACTTCAAACCGGCACTAGGAAAAAAACTGAGAAACCAGAGTAAAAGTTTCTCTTGCAACCGTTCCCTTTGTGCTAGATGAACGAACGTCTCTCCACATGCTCAGTTCTCAGAGAAAAGTGTGTGTGAAAGCCGTCCTTCACCTAGCTTGTAGGGAACTCAAAGTTTCTTTTCAGTTGCAAACTCCACTCCATACATATATATGGGGAGGTACTAGCTCCAACTCGCTTTTACAGAGAAAACTGCAGGAACTTCAATCCGGCACTAGGAAACAGACTGCGAAATCAGAGTAAAAGTTACTCCTGCAACCTGTTCCCTTTGTGCTAGATGAACGAACGTCTCTCCACATGCTCAGTTCTGAGACATAAGTGTGTGTGAAAGCCGTCCTTCACCTAGCTTGTTGGGAACACAAAGTTTCTTTTCAGTGGCAAACTCCAATCCATACATATATATGGGGAGGTACTAGCTCCAACTCGGTTTTACAGTGAAAACGGCAGGAAATTCAAACCGGCACTAGGAAACATAGTGAGACACCAGAGTAAATGTTTCTCCTGCAACCCGTTCCCGTTGTGCTATTTGAACGAACGTCTCTCCACCTGCTCAAATCTCAGAGAGAAGTGTGTGTGAAAGCCGTCCTTCACGTAGCTTGTTGGGAACACAAAGATTCTTTTCAGTTGCAAACTCCACTTCATAAATATATATGGGGAGGTACTAGCTCCAACTCGGTTTTACAGTGAAAACTGCAGGAATTTCAAACTGGCACTAGGAAACAGACTGAGAAACCAGAGTAAAAGTTTTCCCTGCAACCCGTTCCCTTTGTGCTAGATGAACGAACGTCTCTCCACATGCTAATTTCTGAGAGATAAGTGTGTGTGGAATCCGTCCTTCACCTAGCTTCTTGGGAACACAAAGATTCTTTTCATTTGCAAACTCCAATCCATACATATATATGGGGCGGTACTAGCTCCAACTCGGTTTTACAGTGAAAACTGCAGGAACTTCAAACTGGCACTAAGAAACAGACTGAGAAACCAGAGTAAAAATTTCTCCTGCAAACTGTTCCCTTTGTGCTAGATGAAAGAACGTCTCTCCACATGCTCAGTTCTTAGATAAAAGTTTGTGTGATAGCCGTCCTTCACCTATCTTGTTGGGAACACAATGTTTCTTTTAACTTGCAAACTCCACTTCATACATATATATGGGGAGGTACTATCTCCAACTCGTTTTTACAGTGAAAACTGCAGGAATTTCAAACCGGCACTAGGAAACAGACTGAGAACCCAGAGTAAAAGTTTCTCCTGCAACCTTTCCCTTTGTGCTAGATGAACGAACGTCTCTCCACATGCTCAATTCTCAGAGATAAGTGTGTGTGAAAGCCGTTCTTCACTTAGCTTGTAGGGAACACAAAGTTTCTTTTCAGTTGCAAACTCCACTCCATACATATATATGGGGAGTTTCTAGCTTCAACTCGGTTTTACAGTGAAAACTGCAAGAACTTCAAACCGGCTCTAGGAAACAGACTGAGAAACCAGAGTAAAAGTTTCTCCTGCAACCAGTTCCCTTTGTGCTAGATGAACGACGTCTCTCCACATGCTCAATTCTCAGAGATAATTGTGTGTGAAAGCCGTCCTTCACCTAGATTGTTGGGAACACAAAGTTTCTTTTCAGTTGCAAACTCCACTCCATACATGTATATGGGGAGGTAGAAGCTCCAACTCGGTTTTACAGTGAAAACTGCAGGAACCTCAAACCGGCACTAGGAAACAGACTGAGAAACCAGAGTAAAAGTTTCCCTGCAACCTGTTCCCTTTGTGCTAGATGAACGAACGTCTCTCCACATGCTTAGTTCTGAGAGATAAGTGTGTGTGAAAGCCGTCCTTCACCTAGCTTGTTGGGAACACAAAGTTTCTTTTCAGTTGCAAACTCCACTCCATACATATATATGGGGGGGCACTAGTTCCAACTCGGTTTTGAAGTGAAAACTGCAGGAACTTCAAACAGGCACTAAGAAACACACTGAGAACCCAGAGTAAAAATTTCTCCTGCATCCTGTTCCCTTTGTGCTAGATGAACGAACGTCTCTCCACATGCTCAGTTCTTAGAGAATAGTGTGTGTGATAGCCGTCCTTCAACTATCTTGTTGGGAACACAATGTTTCTTTTCAGTTGTAAACACCACTCCATACATATATATGGGGAGGTACAATCTCCAACTCGGTTTTACAGGGATAACTGCAGGAACTTCAAACCGGCACTAGGAAACAGACTGAGATACCAGAGTAAAAGTTTCTACTGCAACCCGTTCCCTTTGTGCTAGATGAACGGAATTCTCTCCACATGCTCAGTTCTGAGAGATAAATGTGTGTGAAAGCCGTCCTTCACCTAGCTTGTTGGGAACACAAAGTTTCTTTTCGGTTGCAAATTCCACTCCATACATATATATGGGGTGGTACTAGCTCCAACTCGGTTTTACAGGGAAAACTGCAGGAACTTCAAACCAGCACTAGGAAACAGACTGAGAAACCAGAGTAAAAGTTTCTCCTGCAACAATTTCCCTTTGTGCTAGATGAACAAACGTCTCTCCACGTGCTCAGTTCTGAGAGATAAGTGTGTGTGAAAGCCGTCCTTCACCTATCTTGTTGGGAACACAATGTTTCTTTTCAGTTGCAAACTCCACTCCATACATATATATGGGTAGGTACTAGCTCCAACTCGGTTTTACAGTGAAAACTGCAGGAACTTCAAACCGGCACTAGGAAACAAACTGAGAAACCAGAGTAAAAGTTTCTCCTGCAACCGTTCCCTTTGTGCTAGATGAACGAACGTCTCTCCACATGCTCAATTCTCAGAGAAAAGTGTGTGTGAAAGCCGTCCTTCAACTAGCTTGTAGGGAACACAAAGTTTCTTTTCAGTTGCAAACTCCACTCCATACATATATATGGGGAGGTACTAGCTCCAACTCGGTTTTACAGAGAAACCTGCAGTAACTTCAAACCGGCACTAGGAAACAGACTGAGAAACCTGAGTAAAAGTTACTCCTGCAACCTGTTCCCTTTGTGCTAGATGAACGAACGTCTCTCCACATGCTCAGTTCTGAGAGATATGTGTGTGTGAAAGCCGTCCTTCACCTAGCTTGTTGGGAACACAAAGTTTCTTTTCAGTGGCAAACTCCACTCCATACATATATATGGGGAGGTACTAGCTCCAACTCGGTTTTACAGTGAAAACTGCAGGAACTTCAAACCGACACTAGGAAACAGACTGAGAAACCATAGTAAAAGTTTCTCCTGCAACCCGTTCCCTTTGTGCTAGAAGAACGAACGTCTCTCCACATGCTAAGTTCTGAGAGATAAGTGTGTGTGGAAGCCGTCCTTCACCTAGCCTCTTGGGAACACAAAGATTCTTTTCAGTTGCAAACTCCACTCCATACATATATATGGGGAGGTACTAGCTCCAATTCGGTTTTACAATGAAAACTGCAGGAACTTCAAAACGGCACTAGGAAACAGACTGAGAATCCAGAGTAAAAGTTTCTCCAGCAACCCGTTCCCTTTTTGCTAGATGAACGAACGTCTCTCCACATGGTCAGTTCTGAGAGATAAGTGTGTGTGAATGCCGTCCTTCAACTATCATGTTGGGAACACAATGTTTCTTTTCAGTTGCAAACTACAATCCATATATATATATGGGGAGGTACAATCTCCAACTCGGTTTTACAGTGAAAACTGAAGGAACTTCAAACCGGCACTAGGAAACAGACTGAGAAACCAGAGTAAAAGTTTCTCCTGCAACCCGTTCCCGTTGTGCTAGATGAATGAACGTCTCTCCACATGATAAGTTCTGAGAGATAAGTGTGTGTGGAAGCCGTCTTTCACCTAGCCTCTTCGGATCACAAAGATTCTTTTCAGTTGCAAACTCCACTCCATACAAATATATGGGGTGGTACTAGCTCCAACTCGCTTTTACAGTGAAAACTGCAGGAACTTCAAACCAGCACTAGGAAACACACTGAGAAACCAGAGTAAATGTTTCTCCTGCAAACCGTTCCCTTTGTGCTAGATGAACGAACGTCTCTCCACATGCTCAACTCTCAGAGATAATTGTGTGTGAAAGCCGTCCTTCACCTAGCTTGTTGGGAACACAAAGTTTCTTTTCAGTTGCAAACTCCACTCCATAAATATATATGGGGGGGTACAAGCTCCAACTCGGTTTTACAGTGAAAACTGCAGGAACTTCAAACCGGCACTAGGAAACAGACTGAGAATCCAGAGTAAAATTTTTTCCTGCAAACCTTTCCCTTTGTGCTAGATGAACGAACGTCTCTCCACATGCTAAGTTCTGAGAGATAAGTGTGTGTGGAATCCGAACTTCACATTGCTTCTTGGGAACACAAAGATTCTTTTCAGTTGCAAACTCCACTCCACACATATATGTGGGGGGGTACTATCTCCAACTCGGTTTTTCAGTGAAAACTGCAGGAACTTCAAACCGGCACTAAGAAACAGACTGAGAATCCAGAGTAAAAGTTTCTCCTGCAACCCGTTCCCTTTGTGCTAGATGAACGAACGTCTCTCCACATGGTCATTTCTGAGAGATAAGTGTGTGTGAATGCCGTCCTTCACCTATCATGTTGGGAACACAATGTTTCTTTTCAGTTGCAAACTCCAATCCATACATATATATGGGGAGGTACTATCTCCAAATCGGTTTTACAGTGAAAATGGCAGGAACTTCAAACCGGCAGTAGGAAACAGACTGAGAAACCAGAGTAAAAGTTTCTCCTGCAACCCGTTCCCGTTGTGCTAGATGAACGAAAGTCTCTCCACATGCTAAGTTCTGAGAGATAAGTGTGTGTGGAAGCCGTCTTTCACCTAGCGTCTTCGGAACACAAAGATTCTTTTCAGTTGCAAACTCCACTCCATACTTATATATGGGGAGGTACTAGCACCAACTCGGTTTTACAGTGAAAACTGCAGGAACTTCAAACCGGCACTAGGAAACAGACTGAGAAACCAGAGTAAAAATTTCTCCTGCAACCGTTCCCTTTGTGCTAGATGAACGAACGTCTCTCCACATTCTCAGTTCTGAGAGATAAGTGTGTGTGGAAGCCGCCCTTAACCTAGCTAGTTGGGAACACAATGTTTCTTTTCAGTTGCAAACTCCAATCCATACATATATATGGGGAGGTACTATCTCCAACTCGGTTTTACAGTGAAAACTGAAGGAACTTCAAACCGGAACTAGGAAACAGACTGAGAAACCAGAGTAAAAGTTTCTCCTGCAACCCGTTCCCGTTGTGCTAGATGAACGAACGTCTCTCCACATGCTAAGTTCTGAGAGATTAGTGTGTGTGGAAGCCGTCTTTCACCTAGCGTCTTCGGAACACAAAGATTCTTTTCAGTTGCAAACTCCACTCCATACATATATATGGGGAGGTACTAGCTCCAACTCGGTTTTACAGTGAAAACTGCAGGAACTTCAAACCGGCACTAGGAAACAGACTGAGAAACCAGAGTAAAAATTTCTCCTGCAACCGTTCCCTTTGTGCTAGATGAACGAACGTCTCTCCACATTCTCAGTTCTGAGAGATAAGTGTGTGTGGAAGCCGCCCTTAACCTAGCTAGTTGGGAACAAAAAGTATCTTTTCACTTGCAAACTCCACTCCATACATATATATGGGGAGGTACTAGCTCCAACTCGGTTTTACAGTGAAAACGGCAGGAAATTCAAACCGGCACTAGGAAACATAGTGAGACACCAGAGTAAATGTTTCTCCTGCAACCCGTTCCCGTTGTGCTACATGAACGAACGTCTCTCCACCTGCTCAACTCTCAGATATAAGTGTGTGTGAAAGCCGCCCTTCACCTAGCTTGTTGGGAACACAAAGATTCTTTTCAGTTGCAAACTCCACTTCATAAATATATATGGGGAGGTACAATCTCCAACTCTGTTTTACAGTGAAAACTGCAGGAACTTAAAACTGGCACTAGGAAACAGACTGAGAAACCAGAGTAAAAGTTTTTCCTGCAACCCGTTCCCTTTTTGCAAGATGAACGAACGTCTCTCCACATGCTAAGTTCTGAGAGATATGTGTGTGTGGAATCCGTCCTTCAACTAGCTTCTTGGGAACACAAAGATTCTTTTCATTTGCAAACTTCACTCTATACAAATATATGGGGCGGTACTAGCTCCAACTCGGTTTTACAGTGAAAACTGCAGGAACTTCAAACTGGCACTAAGAAACAGACTGAGAAACCAGAGAAAAATTTCTCCTGCAACTTGTTCCCTTTGTGCTAGATGAAAGAACGTCTCTCCACATGCTCAGTTCTTAGAGAAAATTTTGTGTGATAGCCGTCCTTCACCTATCTTGTTGGGAACACAATGTTTCTTTTCAGTTGCAAACTCCACTTCATACATATATATGGGGAGGTACTATCTCCAACTCGGTTTTACAGTGAAAACTGCAGGAACTTCAAACCGGCACTAGGAAACAGACTGAGAACCCAGAGTAAAAGTTTCTCCTGCAACCTTTCCATTTGTGCTAGATGAACGAACGTCTCTCCTCATGCTCAATTCTCAGAGATGTGTGTGTGTGAAAGTCGCCCTTCCCCTAGCTTGTTGGGAACACAAAGTTTCTTTTCAGTTGCAAACTCCACTCCATACATATATATGGGGAGGTACAAGCTCCAACTCGGTTTTATAGTGAAAACTGCAGGAACTTCAAACCGGCACTAGGAAACAGACTGAGAAACCAGAGAAAAATTTTCTCCTGCAACCTGTTCCTTTTGTGCTAGATGAACGAACGTCTCTCCACATGCTTAGTTCTGAGAGATAAGTGTGTGTGAAAGCCGTTCTTCACCTAGCTTGTTGGGAACACAAAGTTTCTTTTCAGTTGCAAACTCCACTCCATACATATATATGGGGGGGTACTATTTCCAACTCGGTTTTGAAGTGAAAACTGCAGGAACTTCAAACAGGCACTAAGAAACAGACTGAGAACCCAGAGTAAAAATTTCCCCTGCATCCTGTTCCCTTTGTGCTAGATGAACGATCGTCTCTCCACATGCTCAGTTCTTAGAGAATAGTGTGTGTGATAGCCGTCCTTCACCTATCTTGTTGGGAACACAATGTTTCTTTTCAGTTGTAAACTCCACTCCATACATATATATGGGGAGGTACAATCTCCAACTCGGTTTTACAGTGATAACTGCAGGAACTTCAAACCGACACTAGGAAACAGACTGAGAAACCAGAGTAATTGTTTCTCCTGCAACCCGTTCCATTTGTGCTAGATGAACAAACGTCTCTCCACGTGCTCAGTTCTGAGAGATAAGTGTGTGTGAAAGCCGTCCTTCACCTATCTTGTTGGGAACACAATGTTTCTTTTCAGTTGCAAACTCCACTCCATACATATATATGTGTAGGTACTAGCTCCAACTCGGTTTTACAGTGAAAACTGCAGGAACTTCAAACCGGCACTAGGAAACAAACTGAGAAACCAGAGTAAAAGTTTCTCCTGCAACCGTTCACTTTGTGCTAGATGAACGAAAGTCTCTCCACATGCTCAACTCTCAGAGATAATTTGTGTGAAAGCCGTCCTTCACCTAGCTTGTTGGGAACACAAAGATCCTTTTCAGTTGCAAACTCCACTCCATAAATATATATGGGGAGGTACTAGCTCCAACTCGGTTTTACAGTGAAAACTGCAGGAACTTCAAACCGGCACTAGGAAACAAACTGAGAAACCAGAGTAAAAGTTTCTCCTGCAACCGTTCCCTTTGTGCTAGATGAACGAAAGTCTATCCACATGCTCAACTCTCAGAGATAATTGTGTGTGAAAGCCGTCCTTCACCTAGCTTGTTGGGAACACAAAGATCCTTTTCAGTTGCAAACTCCACTCCATAAATATATATGGGGAGGTACTAGCTCCAACTCGGTTTTACAGTGAAAACTGCAGGAACTTCAAACCGGCACTAGGAAACAGACTGAGAACCCAGAGTAAAAGTTTCTCCTGCAACCCTTCCCTTTGTGCTAGATGAACGAACGTCTCTCCTCATGCTCAATTCTCAGAGATGTGTGTGTGTGAAAGTCGCCCTTCACCTAGCTTGTTGGGAACACAAAGTTTCTTTTCAGTTGCAAAATCCACTCCATACATATATATGGGGAGGTACAAGCTCCAACTCGGTTTTACAGTGAAAACTGCAGGAACTTCAAACCGGCACTAGGAAACAGACTGAGAAACCAGAGAAAAAGTTTCTCCTGCAACCTGTTCCCTTTGTGCTCGATGAACGAACGTCTCTCCACATGCTTAGTTCTGAGAGATAAGTGTGTGTGAAAGCCGTCCTTCACCTAGCTTGTTGGGAACACAAAGTTTCTTTTCAGTTGCAAACTCCACTCCATACATATATATGGGGGTGTACTATTTCCAACTCGGTTTTGAAGTGAAAACTGCAGGAACTTCAAACAGGCACTAGGAAACAGACTGAGAATCCAGAGTAAATGTTTCTCCTGCAAACCCTTCCATTTGTGCTAGATGAACGAACGTCTCTCCACATGGTCAGTTCTGAGAGATAAGTGTGTGTGAATGCCGTCCTTCACCTATCATGTTGGGAACACAATGTTTCTTTTCAGTTGCAAACTCCACTCCATACATATATATGGGGAGGTACTAGCTCCAACTCGGTTTTACAGTGAAAACTGAAGGAACTTCAAACCGGCACTAGGAAACAGACTGAGAAACCAGAGTAAATGTTTCTCCTGCAACCCGTTCCCGTTGTGCTAAATGAACGAACTTCTCTCCACATGCTAAGTTCTGAGAGATAAGTTTGTGTGGAAGCCGTCTTTCACCTAGCGTCTTCGGAACACAAAGATTCTTTTCAGTTGCAATCTCCACTCCATACATATATATGGGGAGGTACTAGCTCCAACTCGGTTTTACAGTGAAAACTGCAGGAACTTCAAACCGGCACTAGGAAACAGACTGAGAAATCAGAGTAAATGTTTCTCCTGCAACCCGTTCCCGTTGTGCTAGATGAACGAACGTCTCTCCACATTCTGATTTCTGAGAGATAACTGTGTGTGGAAGCCGTCCTTAACCTAGCTATTTGGGAACAAAAAGTATCTTTTCACATGCAAACTCCACTCCATACATATATATGGGGAGGTACTAGCTCCAACTCGGTTTTACAGTGAAAACGGCAGGAAATTCAAACCAGCACTAGGAAACATATTGAGACACCAGAGTAAATGTTTCTCCTGCAACCGTTCCCGTTGTGCTACATGAACGAACGTCTCTCCACCTGCTCAACTCTCAGAGATAAGTGTGTGTGAAAGCCGTCCTTCACCTAGCTTGTTGGGAACACAAAGATTCTTTTCAGTTGCAAACTCCACGTCATAAATATATATGGGGAGGTACTAGCTCCAACTCGGTTTTACAGTGAAAACTGCAGGAACTTCAAACTGGCACTAGGAAACAGACTGAGAAACCAGAGTAAAAGTTTTTCCTGCAACCCGTTCCCTTTGTGCAAGATGAACGAACGTCTCTCCACATGCTAAGTTCTGAGAGATAAGTGTGTGTGGAATCCGTCCTTCACCTAGCTTCTTGGGAACACAAAGATTCTTTTCATTTGCAAACTCCACTCCATACATATATATGGGGAGGTACTAGCTCCAACTCGGTTTTACAGTGAAAACTGCAGGAACTTCAAACTGGCACTAAGAAACAGACTGAGAAACGAGAGTAAAAATTTCTCCTGCAACCTGTTCCCTTTGTTCTAGATGAAAGAACGTCTCTCCACATGCTCAGTTCTTAGAGAAAAGTTTGTGTGATAGCCGTCCTTCACCTATCTTGTTGGGAACACAAAGTTCTTTTCAGTTGCAAACTCCACTCCATACATATATATGGGGGGGTACTAGTTCCAACTCGGTATTTAAGTGAAAACTGCAGGAACTTCAAACAGGCACTAAGAAACAGACTGAGAACCCAGAGTAAAAATTTCTCCTGCATCCAGTTCCCTTTGTGCTAGATGAACGGACGTCTCTCCACATGCTCAGTTCTTAGAGAATAGTGTGTGTGATAGCCGTCCTTCACCTATCTTGTTGGGAACACAATGTTTCTTTTCAGTTGTTAACTCCACTCCATACATATATATGTGGAGGTACAATCTCCAACTCGGTTTTACAGTGATAACTGCAGGAAATTCAAACCGGCACTAGGAAACAGACTGGGAAACCATAGTAAAAGTTTCTACTGCAACCAGTTCCTTTTGTGCTAGATGAACGGAAGTCTCTCCACATGCTCAGTTCTGAGAGATAAATGTGTGTGAAAGCCGTCCTTCACCTAGCTTGTTGGGAACACAAAGTTTCTTTTCAGTTGCAAATTCCACTCCATACATATATATGGGGAGGTACTAGCTCCAACTCCGTTTTACAGTGAAAACTGCAGGAACTTCAAACCGGCACTAGGAAACAGACTGAGAAACCAGAGTAAAAGTTTCTCCTGCAACCCGTGCCCTTTGTGCTAGATGAACAAACGTCTCTCCACGTGCTCAGTTCTGAGAGATAATTGTGTGTGAAAGCCGTCCTTCACCTATCTTGTTGGAAACACAATGTTTCTTTTCAGTTGCAAACTCCACTCCATACATATATATGGGTAGGTACTAGCTCCAACTCGGTTTTACAGTGAAAACTGCAGGAACTTCAAACCGGCACTAGGAAACAAACTGAGAAACCAGAGTAAAAGTTTCTCCTGCAACCGTTCCCTTTGTGCTAGATGAACGAACGTCTCTCCACATGCTCAATTCTCAGACAAAAGTGTGTGTGAAAGCTGTCCTTCACCTAGCTTGTAGGGAACACAATGTTTCTTTTCAGTTGCAAACTCCACTCCATACATATATATGGGGAGGTACTAACTCCAACTCGGTTTTACAGTGAAAACTGCAGGAACTTCAAACCGGCAGTAGGAAACAGACTGAGAAACCAGAGAAAAATTTTTTCCTGCAACCCGTTCCCTTTGTGCTAGATGAACAAAAGTCTCTCCACATGCTAAGTTCTGAGAGATAAGTGTGTGTGGAATCCGTCCTTCACCTAGCTTCTTGGGAACACAAAGATTCTTTTCAGTTGCAAACTCCAATCCACACATATATATGGGGGGGTACTAGCTCCAACTCGGTTTTACAGTGAAAACTGCAGGAACTTCAAACCGGCACTAGGAAACAGACTGAGAAACCAGAGTAAAAGTTTCTCCTGCAACCTTTCCCTTTGTGCTAGATGAACGAACGTCTCTCCACATTCTCAGATCTGAGAGATAAGTGTGTGTGGAAGCCGTCCTTAACCTAGCTAGTTGGGAACAAAAAGTATCTTTTCACTTGCAAACCCCATTCCATACATATATATGGGGAGGTACTACCTCCAACTCGGTTTTACAGTGAAAACGGCAGGAACTTCAAACCGGCACTAGGAAACAGACTGAGAAACCAGAGTAAAAGTTTCTCCTGCAACCCGTTCCCGTTGTGCTAGATGAACGAAAGTCTCTCCACATGCTAAGTTCTGAGAGATAAGTGTGTGTGGAAGCCGTCTTTCACCTAGCGTCTTCGGAACACAAAGATTCTTTTCAGTTGCAAACTCCACTCCATACATATATATGGGGAGGTACTAGCTCCAACTCGGTTTTACAGTGAAAACTGCAGGAACTTCAAACCGGCACTAGGAAACAGACTGAGAAACCAGAGTAAAAATTTCTCCTGCAACCGTTCCCTTTGTGCTAGATGAACGAACGTCTCTCCACATTCTCAGTTCTGAGAGATAAGTGTGTGTGGAAGCCGCCCTTAACCTAGCTAGTTGGGAACACAATGTTTCTTTTCAGTTGCAAACTCCAATCCATACATATATATGGGGAGGTACTATCTCCAACTCGGTTTTACAGTGAAAACTGAAGGAACTTCAAACCGGCACTAGGAAACAGACTGAGAAACCAGAGTAAAAGTTTCTCCTGCAACCCGTTCCCGTTGTGCTAGATGAACGAACGTCTCTCCACAAGCTAATTTCTGAGAGATAAATGTGTGTGGAAGCCGTCTTTCACCTAGCGTCTTCGGAACACAAAGATTCTTTTCAGTTGCAAACTCCACTCCATACATATATATGGGGAGGTACTAGCTCCAACTCGGTTTTACAGTGAAAACTGCAGGAACTTCAAACCGGCACTAGGAAACAGACTGAGAAACCAGAGTAAAAATTTCTCCTGCAACCGTTCCCTTTGTGCTAGATGAACGAAAGTCTCTCCACATTCTCAGTTCTGAGAGATAAGTGTGTGTGGAAGCCGCCCTTAACCTAGCTAGTTGGGAACACAATGTTTCTTTTCAGTTGCAAACTCCAATCCATACATATATACGGGGAGGTACTATCTCCAACTCGGTTTTACAGTGAAAACTGAAGGAACTTCAAACCGGCACTAGGAAACAGACTGAGAAACCAGAGTAAAAGTTTCTCCTGCCACCCGTTCCCGTTTTGCTAGATGAACGAACGTCTCTCCACATGCTAAGTTCTGAGAGATTAGTGTGTGTGGAAGCCGTCTTTCACCTAGCGTCTTCGGAACACAAAGATTCTTTTCAGTTGCAAACTCCACTCCATACATATATATGGGGAGGTACTAGCTCCAATTCGATTTTACAGTGAAAACTGCAGGAACTTCAAACCGGCACTAGGAAACAGACTGAGAATCCAGAGTAAAAGTTTCTCCTGCAACCCGTTCCCTTTGTGCTAGATGAACGAACGTCTCTCCACATGGTCAGTTCTGAGAGATAAGTGTGTGTGAATGCCGTCCTTCACGTATCATGTTGGGAACACAATGTTTCTTTTCAGTTGCAAATTCCAATCCATACATATATATGGGGAGGTACTATCTCCAACTCGGTTTTACAGTGAAAACTGAAGGAACTTCAAACCGGCACTAGGAAACAGACTGAGAAACCAGAGTAAAAGTTTCTCCTGCAACCCGTTCCCGTTGTGCTAGATGAACGAACGTCTCTCCACATGCTAAATTCTGAGAGATAAGTGTGTGTGGAAGCCGTCTTTCACCTAGCGTCTTCGGAACACAAAGATTCTTTTCAGTTGCAAACTCCACTCCATACATATATATGGGGAGGTACTAGCTCCAACTCGGTTTTACAGTGAAAACTGCAGGAACTTCAAACCGGCACTAGGAAACAGACTGAGAAACCACAGTAAAAATTTCTCCTGCAACCTTTCCCTTTGTGCTAGATGAACGAACGTCTCTCCACATTCTCAGTTCTGAGAGATAAGTGTGTGTGGAAGCCGTCCTTAACCTAGCTAGTTGGGAACAAAAAGTATCTTTTCACTTGCAAACTCCATTCCATACATATATATGGGGAGGTACTACCTCCAACTCGGTTTTACAGTGAAAACGGCAGGAACTTCAAACCGGCACTAGGAAACAGACTGAGAAACCAGAGTAAAAGTTTCTCCTGCAACCCGTTCCCGTTGTGCTAGATGAACGAAAGTCTCTCCACATGCTAAGTTCTGAGAGATAAGTGTGTGTGGAAGCCGTCTTTCACCTAGCGTCTTCGGAACACAAAGATTCTTTTCAGTTGCAAACTCCACTCCATACATATATATGGGGAGGTACTAGCTCCAACTCGGTTTTACAGTGAAAACTGCAGGAACTTCAAACCGGCACTAGGAAACAGACTGAGAAACCAGAGTAAAAATTTCTCCTGCAACCGTTCCCTTTGTGCTAGATGAACGAACGTCTCTCCACATTCTCAGTTCTGAGAGATAACTGTGTGTGGAAGCCGTCCTTAACCTAGCTAGTTGGGAACAAAAATTATCTTTTTACTTGCAAACTCCACTCCATACATATATATGGGGAGGTACTAGCTCCAACTCGGTTTTACAGTGAAAACGGCAGGAAATTCAAACCAGCACTAGGAAACATATTGAGACACCAGAGTAAATGTTTCTCCTGCAACCGTTCCCGTTGTGCTACATGAACGAACGTCTCTCCACCTGCTCAACTCTCAGAGATAAGTGTGTGTGAAAGCCGTCCTTCACCTAGCTTGTTGGGAACACAAAGATTCTTTTCAGTTGCAAACTCCACTTCATAAATATATATGGGGAGGTACTAGCTCCAACTCGGTTTTACAGTGAAAACTGCAGGAACTTCAAACTGGCACTAGGAAACAGACTGAGAAACCAGAGTAAAAGTTTTCCCTGCAACCCGTTCCCTTTATGCAAGATGAACGAACGTCTCTCCACATGCTAAGTTCTGAGAGATAAGTGTGTGTGGAATCCGTCCTTCACCTAGCTTCTTGGGAACACAAAGATTCTTTTCATTTGCAAACTCCACTCCATACATATATATGGGGAGGTACTAGCTCCAACTCGGTTTTACAGTGAAAACTGCAGGAACTTCAAACTGGCACTAAGAAACAGACTGAGAAACGAGAGTAAAAATTTCTCCTGCAACCTGTTCCCTTTGTGCTAGATGAAAGAACGTCTCTCCACATGCTCAGTTCTTAGAGAAAAGTTTGTGTGATAGCCGTCCTTCACCTATCTTGTTGGGAACACAAAGTTCTTTTCAGTTGCAAACTCCACTCCATACATATATATGGGGGGGTACTAGTTCCAACTCGGTTTTTAAGTGAAAACTGCAGGAACTTCAAACAGGCACTAAGAAACAGACTGAGAACCCAGAGTAAAAATTTCTCCTGCATCCAGTTCCCTTTGTGCTAGATGAACGGACGTCTCTCCACATGCTCAGTTCTTAGAGAATAGTGTGTGTGATAGCCGTCCTTCACCTATCTTGTTGGGAACACAATGTTTCTTTTCAGTTGTAAACTCCACTCCATACATATATATGTGGAGGTACAATCTCCAACTCGGTTTTACAGTGATAACTGCAGGAACTTCAAACCGGCACTAGGAAACAGACTGGGAAACCAGAGTAAAAGTTTCTACTGCAACCCATTCCTTTTGTGCTAGATGAACGGAAGTCTCTCCACATGCTCAGTTCTGAGAGATAAATGTGTGTGAAAGCCGTCCTTCACCTAGCTTGTTGGGAACACAAAGTTTCTTTTCAGTTGCAAATTCCACTCCATACATATATATGGGGAGGTACTAGCTCCAACTCCGTTTTACAGTGAAAACTGCAGGAACTTCAAACCGGCAATAGGAAACAGACTGAGAAACCAGAGTAAAAGTTTCTCCTGCAACCCGTGCCCTTTGTGCTAGATGAACAAACGTCTCTCCACGTGCTCAGTTCTGAGAGATAAGTGTGTGTGAAAGCCGTCCTTCACCTATCTTGTTGGGAACACAATGTTTCTTTTCAGTTGCAAACTCCACTCCATACATATATATGGGTAGGTACTAGCTCCAACTCGGTTTTACAGTGAAAACTGCAGGAACTTCAAACCGGCACTAGGAAACAAACTGAGAAACCAGAGTAAAAGTTTCTCCTGCAACCGTTCCCTTTGTGCTAGATGAACGAACGTCTCTCCACATGCTCAATTCTCAGACAAAAGTGTGTGTGAAAGCCGTCCTTCACCTAGCTTGTAGGGAACACAATGTTTCTTTTCAGTTGCAAACTCCACTCCATACATATATATTGGGAGGTACTAGCTCCAACTCGGTTTTACAGTGAAAACTGCAGGAACTTCAAACCGGCAGTAGGAAACAGACTGAGAAACCAGAGTAAAATTTTTTCCTGCAACCCGTTCCCTTTGTGCTAGATGAACGAAAGTCTCTCCACATGCTAAGTTCTGAGAGATAAGTGTGTGTGGAATCCGTCCTTCACCTAGCTTCTTGGGAACACAAAGATTCTTTTCAGTTGCAAACTCCACTCCACACATATATATGGGGGGGTACTAGCTCCAACTCGGTTTTACAGTGAAAACTGCAGGAACTTCAAACCGGCACTAAGAAACAGACTGAGAAACCAGAGTAAAAATTTCTCCTGCAACCTGTTCCCTTTGTGCTAGATGAACGAACATCTCTCCACATGCTCAGTTCTGAGAGATAAGTGTGTGTGAAAGCCGTCCTTCACCTAGCTTGTTGGGAACACAAAGTTTCTTTTCAGTGGCAAACTCCACTCCATACATATATATGGGGAAGTACTAGCTCCAACTCGGTTTTACAGTGAAAACTGCAGGAACTTCAAACCGGCACTAGGAAACAGACTGAGAAACCAGAGTAAAAGTTTCTCCTGCAACCCGTTCCCTTTGTGCTAGAAGAACGAACGTCTCTCCACATGGTCAGTTCTGAGAGATAAGTGTGTGTGAATGCCGTCCTTCACTTATCATGTTGGGAACACAATGTTTCTTTTCAGTTGCAAACTCCAATCCATACATATATATGGGGAGGTACTATCTCCAACTCGGTTTTACAGTGTAAACTGAAGGAACTTCAAACCGGCACTAGGAAACAGACTGAGAAACCAGAGTAAAAGTTTCTCCAGCAACCCGTTCCCGTTGTGCTAGATGAACGAACGTCTCTCCACATGCTAATTTCTGAGAGATAAATGTGTGTGGAAGCCGTCTTTCACCTAGCGTCTTCGGAACACAAAGATTCTTTTCAGTTGCAAACTCCACTCCATACATATATATGGGGAGGTACTAGCTCCAACTCGGTTTTACAGTGAAAACTGCAGGAACTTCAAACCGGCACTAGGAAACAGACTGAGAAACCAGAGTAAAAGTTTCTCCTGCAACCTTTCCCTTTGTGCTAGATGAACGAACGTCTCTCCACATTCTCAGATCTGAGAGATAAGTGTGTGTGGAAGCCGTCCTTAACCTAGCTAGTTGGGAACAAAAAGTATCTTTTCACTTGCAAACTCCATTCCATACATATATATGGGGAGGTACTACCTCCAACTCGGTTTTACAGTGAAAACGGCAGGAACTTCAAACCGGCACTAGGAAACATAGTGAGAAACCAGAGTAAAAGTTTCTCCTGCAACCCGTTCCCGTTGTGCTACATGAACGAACGTCTCTCCACCTGCTCAACTCTCAGAGATAAGTGTGTGTGAAAGCCGCCCTTCACCTAGCTTGTTGGGAACACAAAGTTTCTTTTCAGTTGCAAACTCCACTCCATACATATATATGGGGAGGTACAAGCTCCAACTCGGTTTTACAGTGAAAACTGCAGGAACTTCAAACCGGCACTAGGAAACAGACTGAGAAACCAGAGTAAAAGTTTCTCCTGCAACCTGTTCCCTTTGTGCTAGATGAACGAACGTCTCTCCACATGCTCAGTTCTGAGAGATAAGTGTGTGTGAAAGCCGTCCTTCACCTAGCTTGTTGGGAACACAAAGTTTCTTTTCAGTTGCAAACTCCACTCCATACATATATATGGGGGGGTACTAGTTCCAACTCGGTTTTGAAGTGAAAACTGCAGGAACTTCAAACAGGCACTAAGAAACAGAATGAGAACCCAGAGTAAAAATTTCTCCTGCAACCTGTTCCCTTTGTGCTAGATGAACGATGGTCTCTCCACATGCTCAATTCTTAGAGAATAGTGTGTGTGATAGCCGTCCTTCACCTATCTTGTTGGGAACACAATGTTTCTTTTCAGTTGTAAACTCCACTCCATACATATATATGGGGAGGTACAATCTCCAACTCGGTTTTACAGTGATAATTGCAGGAACTTCAAACTGGCACTATGAAACAGACAGAGAAACCAGAGTAAAAGTTTCTACTGCAACCCGTTCCCTTTGTGCTAGATGAACGGAAGTCTCTCCACATGCTCAGTTCTGAGAGATAAATGTGTGTGAAAGCCGTCCTTCACCTAGCTTGTTGTGAACACAAACTTTCTTTTCAGTTGCAAATTCCACTCCATACATATATATGGGGAGGTACTAGCTCCAACTCGGTTTTACAGTGAAAACTGCAGGAACTTCAAACAGGCACTAGGAAACAGACTGAGAAACCAGAGTAAAAGTTTCTCCTGCAACACGTTCCCTTTGTGCTAGATGAACAAACGTCTCTCCACGTGCTCAGTTCTGAGAGATAAGTGTGTGTGAAAGCCGTCCTTCACCTATCTTGTTGGGAACACAATGTTTCTTTTCAGTTGCAAACTCCACTCCATACATATATATGGGTAGGTACTAGCTCCAACTCGGTTTTATAGTGAAAACTGCAGGAACTTCAAACCGGCACTAGGAAACAAACTGAGAAACCAGAGTAAAAGTTTCTCCTGCAACCGTTCCCTTTGTGCTAGATGAACGAACGTCTCTCCACATGCTCAATTCTCAGAGAAAAGTGTGTGTGAAAGCCGTCCTTCACCTAGCTTGTAGGGAACACAAAGTTTCTTTTCAGTTGCAAACTCCACTCCATACATATATATGGGGAGGTACTAGCTCCAACTCGGTTTTACAGAGAAAACTGCAGGAACTTCAAACCAGCACTAGGAAACAGACTGAGAAACCAGAGTAAAAGTTACTCCTGCAACCTGTTCCCTTTGTGCTAGATGAACGAACGTCTCTCCACATGCTCAGTTCTGAGAGATATGTGTGTGTGAAAGCCGTCCTTCACCTAGCTTGTTGGGAACACAAAGTTTCTTTTCAGTGGCAAACTCCACTCCATACATATATATGGGGAGGTAAGAGCTCCAACTCCGTTTTACAGTGAAAACTGCAGGAACTTCAAACCGGCACTAGGAAACAGACTGAGAAACCATAGTAAAAGTTTCTCCTGCAACCCGTTCCCTTTGTGCTAGAAGAACGAACGTCTCTCCACATGCTAAGTTCTGAGAGATAAGTGTGTGTGGAAGCCGTCCTTCAACTAGCCTCTTGGGAACACAAAGATTCTTTTCAGTTGCAAACTCCACTCCATACATATATATGGGGAGTACTAGCTCCAATTCGGTTTTACAGTGAAAACTGCAGGAACTTCAAACCGGCACTAGGAAACAGACTGAGAATCCAGAGTAAAAGTTTCTCCTGCAACCCGTTCCCTTTGTGCTAGATGAACGAACGTCTCTCCACATGGTCAGTTCTGAGAGATAAGTGTGTGTGAATGCCGTCCTTCACCTATCATGTTGGGAACACAATGTTTCTTTTCAGTTGCATACCCCAATCCATACATATATATGGGGAGGTTCTATCTCCAACTCGGTTTTACAGTGAAAACTGAAGGAACTTCAAACCGGCACTAGGAAACAGACTGAGAAACCAGAGTAAAAGTTTCTCCTGCAACCCATTCCCGTTGTGCTAAATGAACGAACGTCTCTCCACATGCTAAGTTCTGAGAGATAAGTGTGTGTGGAAGCCGTCTTTCACCTAGCCTCTTCGGAACACAAAGATTCTTTTCAGTTGCAAACTCCACTCCATACATATATATGGGGAGGTACTAGCTCCAACTCGGTTTTACAGTGAAAATTGCAGGACTTTCAAACCGGCACTAGGAAACAGACTGAGAGACCAGAGTAAAAATTTTTCCTGCAACCGTTCCTTTTGTGCTAGATGAACGAACGTCTCTCCACATTCTCAGTTCTGAGAGATATGTGTGTGTGGAAGCCGTCCTTAACCTAGCTTGTTGGGAACACAAAGTATCTTTTCACTTGCAAATCCCACTCCATACATATATATGGGGAGGTACTAGCTCCAACTCGGTTTTACAGTGAAAACGGAAGGAAATTCAAACCGGCACTAGTAAACGTAGTGAGAAACCAGAGTAAATGTTTCTCCTGCAACCCGTTCCCGTTGTGCTACATGAACGAACGTCTCTCCACCTGCTCAACTCTCAGAGATAAGTGTGTGTGAAAGCCGTTCTTCACCTAGCTTGTTGGGAACACAAAGATTCTTTTCAGTTGCAAACTCCACTCCATAAATATATATGGGGAGGTACTAGCTCCAACTCGGTTTTACAGTGAAAACTGCAGGAACTTCAAACCGGCAGTAGGAAACAGACTGAGAAACCAGAGTAAAAGTTATTCCTGCAACCACTTCCCTTTGTGCTAGATGAACGAACGTCTCTCCACATGCTAAGTTCTGAGAGATAAGTGTGTGTGGAATCCGTCCTTCACCTAGCTTCTTGGGAACACAAAGATTCTTTTCATTTGCAAACTCCACTCCATACATATATATGGGGGGGTACTAGCTCCAAATCGGTTTTACAGTGAAAACTGCAGGAACTTCAAACTGGCACTAAGAAACAGACTGAGAAACCAGAGTAAAAATTTCTCCTGCAACCTGTTCCCTTTGTGCTAGATGAAAGAACGTCTTTCCACATTCTCAGTTCTTAGAGAAAAGTGTGTGTGATAGCCGTCCTTCACCTATCTTGTTGGGAACACAATGTTTCTTTTCAGTTGCAAACTCCACTTCACACATATATATGGGGAGGTACTATCTCCAACTCGGTTTTACAGTGAAAACTGCAGGAACTTCAAACCGGCACTAGGAAACAGACTGAGAAACCAGAGTAAAAGTTTCTCCTGCAACCGTTCCCTTTGTGCTAGATGAACGAACGTCTCTCCACATGCTCAATTCTCAGAGATAAGTGTGTGTGAAAGCCGTTCTTCACCTAGCTTGTAGGGAACACAAAGTTTCTTTGCAGTTGCAAACTCCACTCCATACATATATATGGGGAGTTACTAGCTTCCACTCGGTTTTACAGTTAAAAATGCAAGAACTTCAAACCGCCACTAGGAAACAGACTGAGAAACCAGAGTAAAAGTTTCTCCTGCAACCAGTTCCCTTTGTGCTAGATGAACGAACGTCTCTCCACATGCTCAATTCTCAGAGATAAGTGTGTGTGAAAGCCGCCCTTCACATACCTTGTTGGGAACACAAAGTTTCTTTTCAGTTGCAAACTCCACTCCATACATATATATGGGGAGGTACAATCCCTACTCGGTTTTACAGTGAAAACTGCAGGAAATTCAAACCGGCCCTAGGAAACAGACTGAGAAACCAGAGCAAAACTTTCTCCTGCAAACTGTTCCCTTTGTGCTAGATGAACGAACGTCTCTCCACATGCTAAGTTCTGAGAGATAAGTGCGTGTGAAAGCCGTCCTTCACCTAGCTTGTTGGGAACACAAAGTTTCTTTTCAGTTGCAAACTCCACTCCATAAATATATATGGGGAGGTACTAGCTCCAACTCGGTTTTACAGTGAAAACTGCAGGAACTTCAAACCGGCACTAGGAAACAGACTGAGAAACCAGAGTAAAGTTTCTCCTGCAACCCGTTCCCTTTGTGCTAGATGAACAAACGTCTCTCCACGTGCTCAGTTCTGAGAGATAAGTGTGTGTGAAAGCCGTCCTTCACATAGCTTGTTGGGAACACAAAGTTTCTTTTCAGTTGCAAACTCCACTCCATACATATATAGGGGGAGGTACTAGCTCCAACACGATTTTACAGTGAAAACTGCAGGAATTTCAAACCGGCACTAGTAAACAGACTGAGAATCCAGAGTAAAAGTTTCTCCAGCAACCCGTTCCTTTGTGCTAGATGAACGAACGTCTTTCCTCATGCTCAGTTCTGAGAGATAAGTGTGTGTGGAAGCCGTCCTTCACCTTGCTGGTTGGGAACACAAAGTTTCTTTTCACTTGCAAACTCCACTCCATACATATATATGGGTAGGTGCTACCTCCAACTCGGTTTTACAGTGAAAACTGCAGGAACTTCAAACCGGCAGTAGGAAACAGACTGAGAAACCAGAGTAAAAGTTTCTCCTGCAACCTGTTCCCTTTGTGCTAGATGAACGAAAGTCTCTCCACATGCTCAGGTCTGAGAGATAAGTGTGTGTGAAAGCCGTCCTTCACCTAGCTTGTTGGGAACACAAAGTTTCTTTTCACTTGCAAACTCCACTCCATACATATATATGGGGAGGTACTAGCTCCACCTCGGTTTTACAGTGAAAACTGCAGGAAATTCAAACCGGCACTAGGTAACAGACTGAGAAACCAAAAAAATATTTTCTCCTGCAAACCGTTCCTTTGTGCTAGATGAATGAACGTCTCTACACATGCTCAGTTCTGAGAGATAATTGTGTGTGAAAGCAGACCTTCACCTAGCTTGTTGGGAACACAAAGTTTCTTTTCAGTTGCAAATTCCAATCCATACATATATATGGGGAGGTACTAGCTCCAACTCGAATTTACAGTGGAAACTGCAGGAACTTCAAACCGGCACTAGGAAACAGACTGAGAAACCAGAGAAAAAGTTTCTCCTGCAACCCGTTCCCTTTGTGTTAGATGAACGAACGTCTCTCCACATGCTCATTTCAGAGAGATAAGTGTGTGTGAAAGCCTCCCTTCACCTAGCTTGTTGGAAACACAAAGTTTCTTTTCAGTTGCAAATTCCACTCCATACATATATATGGGGAGGTACTAGCTCCAACTCTGTTTTACAGTGAAAACTGCAGGAAATTCAAACGGGCACTAGGAAACAGACTGAGAAAGCAGAGTAAAAGTTTCTCCTGAAACCCGTTCCCTTTGTGCTAGATGAACGAACTTCTCTCCACATGCTCAGTTCTGAGGGATAAGTGTGTGTGAATGCCGTCCTTCACCTAGCTTGTAGGGAACACAAATTTTCTTTTCAGTTGCAAACTCCAATCCATACATATATATGGGGAGTTACTAGCTCCAAATCGGTTTTACAGTGAAAACTGCAGGAACTTCAAACCGGCACTAGGAAACAGACTGAGAAACCAGAGTAATAATTTCTCCTGCAACCCGTTCCATTTTTGCTAGGTGAACGAACGTCTCTCCACATGCTCAATTCTCAGAATTAATTGTGTGTGAAAGCCGTACTTAACCTAGCTTGTTGGGAACACAAAGTTTCTTTTCAGTTGCAAACTCCACTCCATACATATATATTGGGAGGTACAAGCTCCAACTCGATTTTACAGTGAAAACTGCAGGAACTTCAAACCGGCAGTAGGAAACAGACTGAGAAACCAGAGTAAAAGTTATTCCTGCAACCACTTCCCTTTGTGCTAGATGAACGAACGTCTCTCCACATGCTAAGTTCTGAGAGATAAGTGTGTGTGGAATCCGTCCTTCACCTAGCTTCTTGGGAACACAAAGATTCTTTTCATTTGCAAACTCCACTCCATACATATATATGGGGGGGTACTAGCTCCAACTCGGTTTTACAGTGAAAACTGCAGGAACTTCAAACTGGCACTAAGAAACAGACTGAGAAACCAGAGTAAAAATTTCTCCTGCAACCTGTTCCCTTTGTGCTAGATGAAAGAACGTCTTTCCACATTCTCAGTTCTTAGAGAAAAGTGTGTGTGATAGCCGTCCTTCACCTATCTTGTTGGGAACACAATGTTTCTTTTCAGTTGCAAACTCCACTTCACACATATATATGGGGAGGTACTATCTCCAACTCGGTTTTACAGTGAAAACTGCAGGAACATCAAACCAGCACTAGGAAACAGACTGAGAAACCAGAGTAAAAGTTTCTCCTGCAACCGTTCCCTTTGTGCTAGATGAACGAACGTCTCTCCACATGCTCAATTCTCAGAGATAAGTGTGTGTGAAAGCCGTTCTTCACCTAGCTTGTAGGGAACACAAAGTTTCTTTTCAGTTGCAAACTCCACTCCATACATATATATGGGGAGTTACTAGCTTCAACTCGGTTTTACAGTGAAAAATGCAAGAACTTCAAACCGCCACTAGGAAACAGACTGAGAAACCAGAGTAAAAGTTTCTCCTGCAACCAGTTCCCTTTGTGCTAGATGAACGAACGTCTCTCCACATGCTCAATTCTCAGAGATAAGTGTGTGTGAAAGCCGCCCTTCACCTACCTTGTTGGGAACACAAAGTTTCTTTTCAGTTGCAAACTCCACTCCATACATATATATGGGGAGGTACAATCTCCAACTCGGTTTTACAGTGAAAACTGCAGGAAATTCAAACCGGCACTAGGAAACAGACTGAGAAACCAGAGCAAAAGTTTCTCCTGCAAACTGTTCCCTTTGTGCTAGATGAACGAACGTCTCTCCACATGCTCAGTTCTGAGAGATAAGTGCGTGTGAAAGCCGTCCTTCACCTAGCTTGTTGGGAACACAAAGTTTCTTTTCAGTTGCAAACACCACTCCATAAATATATATGGGGAGGTACTAGCTCCAACTCGGTTTTACAGTGAAAACTGCAGGAACTTCAAACCGGCACTAGGAAACAGACTGAGAAACCAGAGTAAAAGTTTCTCCTGCAACCCGTTCCCTTTGTGCTAGATGAACAAACGTCTCTCCACGTGCTCAGTTCTGAGAGATAAGTGTGTGTGAAAGCCGTCCTTCACATAGCTTGTTGGGAACACAAAGTTTCTTTTCAGTTGCAAACTCCACTCCATACATATATAGGGGGAGGTACTAGCTCCAACACGGTTTTACAGTGAAAACTGCAGGAATTTCAAACCGGCACTAGTAAACAGACTGAGAATCCAGAGTAAAAGTTTCTACAGCAACCCGTTCCCTTTGTGCTAGATGAACGAACGTCTTTCCTCATGCTCAGTTCTGAGAGATAAGTGTGTGTGGAAGCCGTCCTTCACCTTGCTGGTTGGGAACACAAAGTTTCTTTTCACTTGCAAACTCCACTCCATACATATATATGGGTAGGTACTACCTCCAACTCGGTTTTACAGTGAAAACTGCAGGAACTTCAAACCGGCAGTAGGAAACAGACTGAGAAACCAGAGTAAAAGTTTCTCCTGCAACCTGTTCCCTTTGTGCTAGATGAACGAAAGTCTCTCCACATGCTCAGGTCTGAGAGATAAGTGTGTGTGAAAGCCGTCCTTCACCTAGCTTGTTGGGAACACAAAGTTTCTTTTCACTTGCAAACTCCACTCCATACATATATATGGGGAGGTACTAGCTAGACCTCGGTTTTACAGTGAAAACTGCAGGAAATTCAAACCGGCACTAGGTAACAGACTGAGAAACCAAAAAAATATTTTCTCCTGCAAACCGTTCCTTTGTGCTAGATGAATGAACGTCTCTACACATGCTCAGTTCTGAGAGATAATTGTGTGTGAAAGCAGACCTTCACCTAGCTTGTTGGGAACACAAAGTTTCTTTTCAGTTACAAATTCCAATCCATACATGTATATGGGGAGGTACTAGCTCCAACTCGAATTTACAGTGGAAACTGCAGGAACTTCAAACCGGCACTAGGAAACAGACTGAGAAACCAGAGTAAAAGTTTCTCCTGCAACCCGTTCCCTTTGTGTTAGATGAACGAACGTCTCTCCACATGCTCAGTTCAGAGAGATAAGTGTGTGTGAAAGCCTCCCTTCACCTAGCTTGTTGGAAACACAAAGTTTCTTTTCAGTTGCAAATTCCACTCCATACATATATATGGGGAGGTACTAGCTCCAACTCTGTTTTACAGTGAAAACTGCAGGAAATTCAAACGGGCACTAGGAAACAGACTGAGAAAGCAGAGTAAAAGCTTCTCCTGAAACCCGTTCCCTTTGTGCTAGATGAACGAACGTCTCTCCACATGCTCAGTTCTGAGGGATAAGTGTGTGTGAATGCCGTCCTTCACCTAGCTTGAAGGGAACACAAATTTTCTTTTCAGTTGCAAACTCCAATCCATACATATATATGGGGAGTTACTAGCTCCAAATCGGTTTTACAGTGAAAACTGCAGGAACTTCAAACCGGCACTAGGAAACAGACTGAGAAACCAGAGTAATAATTTCTCCTGCAACCCGTTCCATTTTTGCTAGATGAACGAACGTCTCTCCACATGCTCAATTCTCAGAATTAATTGTGTGTGAAAGCCGTACTTAACCTAGCTTGTTGGGAACACAAAGTTTCTTTTCAGTTGCAAATTCCAATCGATACATATATATGGAGAGGTACTAGCTCCAACTCGGTGTTACAGTGAAAACTGCAGGAACTTCAAACCGGCAGTAGGAAACAGACTGAGAAACCAGAGTAAAAGTTTCTCCTGCAACCTGTTCCCATTGTGCTAAATGAACGAACGTCTCTCCACAGGCTCAGTTCTGAGTTATAATTGTGTGTGAAAGCCGTCCTTCACCTAGCTTGTTGGGAACACAAAGTTTCTTTTCAGTTGCAAACTCCACTCCATACATATATATTGGGAGGTACAAGCTCCAACTCGATTTTACAGTGAAAACTGCAGGAACTTCAAACCGGCACTAGTAAACAGACTGAGAAACCTGAGTAAAAGTTTCTCGTGCAACCCGTTCCGTTTGTGCTAGATGAACGAACATCTCTCCACGTGCTCAGTTCTGAGAGATAAGTGTGTGTGAAAGCCGTCCTTCAACTAGCTTGTTGGGAACACAAAGTTTCTTTTCAGTTGCAAATTCAACTCCATACATATATATGGGGAGGTACTAGCTCCAACTCTGTTTTACAGTGAAAACTGCAGGAACTTCAAACCGGCACTAGGAAACAGACTAAGAAACCAGAGTAAAAGTTTCTCCTGCAACCCGTTCCATTTGTGCTAGATGAACGAACGTCTCTCCACATGCTCAGATCTGAGAGATACGTGTGTGTGAAAGCCGTCCTTCACATAGCTTATAGGGAACACAAAGTTTCTTTTCAGTTGCAAACTCCACTCCATACATATATAGGGGGTGGTACTAGCTCCAACACTGTTTTACAGTGAAAACTGCAGGAACTTCAAACCGGCACTATTAAACAGACTGAGAATCCAGAGTAAAAGTTTCTCCAGCAACCCGTTCCCTTTGTGCTAGATGAACGAACGTCTCTCTTCATGCTCAGTTCTGAGAGTTAAGTGTGTGTGGAAGCCGTCCTTCACCTTGCTGGTTGGGAACACAAAGTTTCTTTTCACTTGCAAACTCCACTCCATACATATATATGGGGAGGTTCTAGCTCCAATTCTGTTTTACAGTGAAAAATGCAGGAACTTCTAACCGCCACTAGGAAAGAGACTGAGAAAACAGAGTAAAAGTTTCTCCTGCAACCCGTTCCATTTTTGCTAGATGAACCAACGTCTCTCCACATGCTCAATTCTCAGAGTTAATTGTGTGTGAAAGCCGTACTTCACCTAGCTTGTTGGGAACACAAAGATTCTTTTCAGTTGCAAACTCCACTCCATACATATATATGGGGAGGTACTAGCTCCAACTCGGTGTTACAGTGAAAACTGCAGGAACTTCAAACCGGCACTAGGAAACAGACTGAGAAACCAGAGTAAAAGTTTCTCCTGCAACCTGTTCCCATTGTGCTAAATGAACGAACGTCTCTCCACATGCTCAGTTCTGAGTGATAAGTGTGTGTGAAAGCCGTCCTTCACCTAGCTTGTTGGGAACACAAAGTTTCTTTTCAGTTGCAAACTCCACTCCATACATATATATTGGGAGGTACCTGCTCCAACACGATTTTACAGTGAAAACTGCAGGAACTTCAAACCGGCAGTAGGAAACAGACTGAGAAACCTGAGTAATAGTTTCTCGTGCAACCCGTTCCGTTTGTGCTAGATGAACGAACGTCTCTCCACGTGCTCAGTTCTGAGAGATAAGTGTGTGTGAAAGCCGTCCTTCAACTAGCTTGTTGGGAACACAAAGTTTCTTTTCAGTTGCAAATTCCACTCCATACATATATATGGGGAGGTACTAGCTCCAACTCGGTTTTACAGTGAAAACTGCAGGAACTTCAAACCGGCACTAGGAAACAGACTAAGAAAACAGAGTAAAAGTTTCTCCTGCAACCCGTTCCATTTGTGCTAGATGAACGAACGTCTCTCCACATGCTCAGTTCTGAGAGATAAGTGTGTGTGAAAGCCGTACTTCACATAGCTTGTTGGGAACACAACGTTTCTTTTCAGTTGCAAACTCCACTCCATACATATATAGGGGGAGGTACTAGCTCCAACACGGTTTTACAGTGAAAACTGCAGGAACTTCAAACCGGCACTAGTAAACAGACTGAGAATCCAGAGTAAAAGTTTCCCCAGCAACCCGTTCCCTTTGTGCTAGATGAGCGAACGTCTCTCCTCATGCTCAGTTCTGAGAGATAAGTGTGTGTGGAAGCCGTCCTTCACCTTGCTGGTTGGGAACACAAAGTTTCTTTTCACTTGCAAACTCCACTCCATACATATATATGGGGAGGTACAAGCTCCAATTCTGTTTTACAGTGAAAAATGCAGGAATTTCTAACCGCCACTAGGAAAGAGACTGAGAAAACAGAGTAAAAGTTTCTCCTGCAAACCGTTCCATTTTTGCTAGATGAACGAACATCTCTCCACATGCTCAGTTCTGAGAGATAAGTGTGTGTGAAAGCCGTCCTTCACCTAGCTTGTTGGGAACACAATGTTCCTTTTCAGTTGCAAACTCCACTCCAAACATATATATGGGGAGGTAATAGCTCCAACTATATTTTACAGTGAAAACTGCAGGAACTTCAAACCGGCACTAGGAAATAGACTGAGAAACCTGAGAAAAAGTTTCTCCTGCAACGCGTTCCATTTTTGGTAGATCTACGAACATCTCTCCACATGCTCAGTTCTGAGAGATAAGTGTGTGTGAAAGCCGTCTTTCAACTAGCTTGTTGGGAACACAAAGATTCTTTTCACTAGCAAATTCCACTCCATACATATATATAGGTAGGTACTAGCTCCAACTCAGATTTACAGTGAAAACTGCAGGAAGTTCAAACCGGCACTAGGAAACCGACTGAGAAACCAGAGTAAAAGTTTCCCCTGCAACCCGTTCCATTTGTGCTAGATGAACGAACGTCTCTCCACATGCTCAGTTCTGAGAGATAAGTGTGAGTGAAGCCGTACTTCAAATAGCTTGTTGGGGAAACAAAGTTTCTTTTCACTTGCAAACTCCAATCCATACATATATATGGGAAGGTACTACCTCCAACTCGGTTTTACAGTGAAAACTGCAGGAACTTCAAACCGGCAGTAGGAAACAGACTGAGAAACCAGAGTAAAAGTTTCTCCTGCATCCCGTTCCCTTTGTGCTAGATGAACGAAAGTCTCTCCACATGCTCAGCTCTGAGAGATATGTGTGTGTGGAAGCCGTCCTTCACCTATCTTGTTGGGAACACAAAGTATCTTTTCACTTGCAAACTCCACTGCATACATATATATGGTGAGGTACTAGCTCCAATTCGTTTTTACAGTGAAAACTGCAGGAACTTCAAACCGGCACTAGGAAACAGTCTGAGAAACCATAGTAAAAGTTTCCCCTGCAACCCGTTCCCTTTGTGCTAGATGGACGAACGTCTCTCCACATGCTCAGTTCTGAGAGATAAGTGTGTGAAAGCCGTCCTTCACCTAGCTTGTTGGGAACACAAAGTTTCTTTTCAGTTGCAAACTCCACTCCATACATATATAGGGTGAGGTAATAGCTCCAACTCGGTTTTACAGTGAAAACTGCAGGAACTTCAAACCGGCACTAGGAAACAGACTGAGAAACCAGAAAAATATATTCTCCTGCAAATCGTTCACTTTGTGCTAGATGAATGAAGGTCTCTCCACATGCTCAGTTCTGAGGGATAATTGTGTGTGAAAGCAGACCTTCACCTAGCTTGTTGGGAACACAAAGTTTCTTTTCAGTTGCAAATTCCAATCCATACATGTATATGGGGATGTACTAGCTCCAACTCGATTTTACAGTGAAAAATGCAGGAACTTCAAACCGGAAGTAGGAAACAGACTGAGAAACCAGAGTAAAAGTTTCTCCTGCAACCCGTTCCCTTTGTGCTAGATGAACGAACGTCTCTCCACATGCTCAGTTCAGAGAGATAAGGGTGTGTGAAAGCCTCCTTCACCTAGCTTGTTGGAAACACAAAGTTCCTTTTCAGTTGCAAATTCCACTCCATACATTTATGTGGGGAGTTACTAGCTCCAACTCGGTTTTACAGTGAAAACTGCAGGAACTTCAAACCGGCACTAGGAAACAGACTAAGAAACCAGAGTAAAAGTTTCTCCTGCAACCCGTTCCATTTGTGCTAGATGAACGAACGTCTCTCCACATGCTCAGTTCTGAGAGATACGTGTGTGTGAAAGCCGTCCTTCACATAGCTTGTAGGGAACACAAAATTTCTTTTCAGTTGCAAACTCCACTCCATACATATATAGGGGGAGGTACTAGCTCCAACACTGTTTTACAGTGAAAACTGCAGGAACTTCAAACCGGCACTAGTAAACAGACTGAGAATCCAGAGTAAAAGTTTCTCCAGCAACCCGTTCCCTTTGTGCTAGATGAACGAACGTCTCTCCTCATGCTCAGTTCTGAGAGTTAAGTGTGTGCGGAAGCCGTCCTTCACTTTGCTGGTTGGGAACACAAAGTTTCTTTTCACTTGCAAACTCCACTCCATACATATATATGGGGAGGTACTAGCTCCAATTCTGTTTTACAGTGAAAAATGCAGGAACTTCTAACCGCCACTAGGAAAGAGACTGAGAAAACAGAGTAAAAGTTTCTCATGCAAACCGTTCCATTTTTGCTAGATGAACGAACGTCTCTCCACATGCTCAATTCTCAGAGTTAATTGTGTGTGAAAGCCGTACTTCACCTAGCTTGTTGGGAACAAAAAGATTCTTTTCAGTTGCAAACTCCACTCCATACATATATATTGGGAGGTACCTGCTCCAACTCGATTTTACAGTGAAAACTGCAGGAACTTCAAACCGACAGTAGGAAACAGACTGAGAAACCTGAGTAAAATTTTCTCGTGCAAAACGTTCCGTTTGTGCTAGATGAACGAACGTCTCTCCACGTGCTCAGTTCTGAGAGATAAGTGTGTGTGAAAGCCGTCCTTCAACTAGCTTGTTGGGAACACAAAGTTTCTTTTCAGTAGCAAATTCCACTCCATACATATATATGGGGAGGTACTAGCTCCAACTCGGTTTTACAGTGAAAACTGCAGGAACTTAAAACCGGCACTAGGAAACAGACTAAGAAACCAGAGTAAAAGTTTCTCCTGCAACCCGTTCCATTTGTGCTAGATGAACGAACATCTCTCCACATGCTCAGTTCTGAGAGATAAGTGTGTGTGAAAGCCGTCCTTCACCTAGCTTGTTGGGAACACAAAGTTTCTTTTCAGTTGCAAACTCCACTCCAAACATATATATGGGGATGTAATAGCTCCAATTCTGTTTTACAGTGAAAAATGCAGGAATTTCTAACCGCCACTAGGAAAGAGACTGAGAAAACAGAGTAAAAGTTTCTCCTGCAAACCGTTCCCTTTTTGCTAGATGAACGAACATCTCTCCACATGCTCAGTTCTGAGAGATAAGTGTGTGTGAAAGCCGTCCTTCACCTAGCTTGTTGGGAACACAATGTTCCTTTTCAGTTGCAAACTCCACTCCAAACTTATATATGGGGAGGTAATAGCTCCAACTCGATTTTACAGTGAAAACTGCAGGAACTTCAAACCGGCACTAGGAAATAGACTGAGAAACCTGAGTAAAAGTTTCTCCTGCAACGCGTTCCATTTTTGGTAGATCTACGAACGTCTCTCCACGTGCTCAGTTCTGAGAGATAAGTGTGTGTGAAAGCCGTCCTTCAACTAGCTTGTTGGGAACACAAAGATTCTTTTCACTAGCATATTCCACTCCATACATATATATGGGTAGGTACTAGCTCCAACTCAGTTTTACAGTGAAAACTGCAGGAACTTCAAACCGGCAGTAGGAAACAGACTGAGAAACCAGAGTAAAAGTTTCTCCTGCATCCCGTTCCCTTTGTGCTAGATGAACGAAAGTCTCTCCACATGCTCAGCTCTGAGAGATATGTGTGTGTGGAAGCCGTCCTTCACCTATCTTGTTGGGAACACAAAGTATCTTTTCACTTGCAAACTCCACTGCATATATATATATGGTGAGGTACTAGCTCCAATTCGTTTTTACAGTGAAAACTGCAGGAACTTCAAACCGGCACTAGGAAACAGTCTGAGAAACCATAGTAAAAGTTTCCCCTGCAACCCGTTCCCTTTGTGCTAGATGGACGAACGTCTCTCCACATGCTCAGTTCTGAGAGATAAGTGTGTGAAAGCCGTCCTTCACCTAGCTTGTTGGGAACACAAAGTTTCTTTTCAGTTGAAAACTCCACTCCATACATATATAGGGTGAGGTAATAGCTCCAACTCGGTTTTACAGTGAAAACTGCAGGAACTTCAAACCGGCACTAGGAAACAGACTGAGAAACCAGAAAAATATATTCTCCTGCAAATCGTTCACTTTGTGCTAGATGAATGAAGGTCTCTCCACATGCTCAGTTCTGAGGGATAATTGTGTGTGAAAGCAGACCTTCACCTAGCTTGTTGGGAACACAAAGTTTCTTTTCAGTTGCAAATTCCAATCCATACATGTATATGGGGATGTACTAGCTCCAACTCGATTTTACAGTGAAAAATGCAGGAACTTCAAACCGGAAGTAGGAAACAGACTGAGAAACCAGAGTAAAAGTTTCTCCTGCAAACCGTTCCCTTTGTGCTAGATGAACGAACGTCTCTCCACATGCTCAGTTCAGAGAGATAAGGGTGTGTGAAAGCCTCCTTCACCTAGCTTGTTGGAAACACAAAGTTCCTTTTCAGTTGCAAATTCCACTCCATACATTTATGTGGGGAGTTACTAGCTCCAACTCGGTTTTACAGTGAAAACTGCAGGAACTTCAAACCGGCACTAGGAAACAGACTAAGAAACCAGAGTAAAAGTTTCTCCTGCAACCCGTTCCATTTGTGCTAGATGAACGAACGTCTCTCCACATGCTCAGTTCTGAGAGATACGTGTGTGTGAAAGCCGTCCTTCACATAGCTTGTAGGGAACACAAAATTTCTTTTCAGTTGCAAACTCCACTCCATACATATATAGGGGGAGGTACTAGCTCCAACACTGTTTTACAGTGAAAACTGCAGGAACTTCAAACCGGCACTAGTAAACAGACTGAGAATCCAGAGTAAAAGTTTCTCCAGCAACCCGTTCCCTTTGTGCTAGATGAACGAACGTCTCTCCTCATGCTCAGTTCTGAGAGTTAAGTGTGTGCGGAAGCCGTCCTTCACTTTGCTGGTTGGGAACACAAAGTTTCTTTTCACTTGCAAACTCCACTCCATACATATATATGGGGAGGTACTAGCTCCAATTCTGTTTTACAGTGAAAAATGCAGGAACTTCTAACCGCCACTAGGAAAGAGACAGAGAAAACAGAGTAAAAGTTTCTCATGCAACCCGTTCCATTTTTGCTAGATGAACGAACGTCTCTCCACATGCTCAATTCTCAGAGTTAATTGTGTGTGAAAGCCGTACTTCACCTAGCTTGTTGGGAACAAAAAGATTCTTTTCAGTTGCAAAATCCACTCCATACATATATAAGGGGAGGTACTAGCTCCAACTCGGTGTTACAGTGAAAACTGCAGGAACTTCAAACCGGCACTAGGAAACAGACTGAGAAACCAGAGTAAAACTTTCTCCTGCAACCTGTTCCCATTGTGCTAAATGAACGAACGTCTCTCCACATGCTCAGTTCTGAGTGATAAGTGTGTGTGAAAGCCGTCCTTCACCTAGCTTGTTGGGAACACAAAGTTTCTTTTCAGTTGCAAACTCCACTCCATACATATATATTGGGAGGTACCTGCTCCAACTCGATTTTACAGTGAAAACTGCAGGAACTTCAAACCGGCAGTAGGAAACAGACTGAGAAACCTGAGTAAAATTTTCTCGTGCAAAACGTTCCGTTTGTGCTAGATGAAAGAACGTCTCTCCACGTGCTCAGTTCTGAGAGATAAGTGTGTGTGAAAGCCGTCCTTCAACTAGCTTGTTGGGAACACAAAGTTTCTTTTCAGTAGCAAATTCCACTCCATACATATATATGGGGAGGTACTAGCTCCAACTCGGTTTTACAGTGAAAACTGCAGGAACTTAAAACCGGCACTAGGAAACAGACTAAGAAACCAGAGTAAAAGTTTCTCCTGCAACCCGTTCCATTTGTGCTAGATGAACGAACATCTCTCCACATGCTCAGTTCTGAGAGATAAGTGTGTGTGAAAGCCGTCCTTCACCTAGCTTGTTGGGAACACAAAGTTTCTTTTCAGTTGCAAACTCCACTCCAAACATATATATGGGGATGTAATAGCTCCAATTCTGTTTTACAGTGAAAAATGCAGGAATTTCTAACCGCCACTAGGAAAGAGACTGAGAAAACAGAGTAAAAGTTTCTCCTGCAAACCGTTCCCTTTTTGCTAGATGAACGAACATCTCTCCACATGCTCAGTTCTGAGAGATAAGTGTGTGTGAAAGCCGTCCTTCACCTAGCTTGTTGGGAACACAATGTTCCTTTTCAGTTGCAAACTCCACTCCAAACTTATATATGGGGAGGTAATAGCTCCAACTCGATTTTACAGTGAAAACTGCAGGAACTTCAAACCGGCACTAGGAAATAGACTGAGAAACCTGAGTAAAAGTTTCTCCTGCAACGCGTTCCATTTTTGGTAGATCTACGAACGTCTCTCCACGTGCTCAGTTCTGAGAGATAAGTGTGTGTGAAAGCCGTCCTTCAACTAGCTTGTTGGGAACACAAAGATTCTTTTCACTAGCATATTCCACTCCATACATATATATGGGTAGGTACTAGCTCCAACTCAGTTTTACAGTGAAAACTGCAGGAACTTCAAACCGGCAGTAGGAAACAGACTGAGAAACCAGAGTAAAAGTTTCTCCTGCATCCCGTTCCCTTTGTGCTAGATGAACGAAAGTCTCTCCACATGCTCAGCTCTGAGAGATATGTGTGTGTGGAAGCCGTCCTTCACCTATCTTGTTGGGAACACAAAGTATCTTTTCACTTGCAAACTCCACTGCATATATATATATGGTGAGGTACTAGCTCCAATTCGTTTTTACAGTGAAAACTGCAGGAACTTCAAACCGGCACTAGGAAACAGTCTGAGAAACCATAGTAAAAGTTTCCCCTGCAACCCGTTCCCTTTGTGCTAGATGGACGAACGTCTCTCCACATGCTCAGTTCTGAGAGATAAGTGTGTGAAAGCCGTCCTTCACCTAGCTTGTTGGGAACACAAAGTTTCTTTTCAGTTGCAAACTCCACTCCATACATTTATAGGGTGAGGTAATAGCTCCAACTCGGTTTTACAGTGAAAACTGCAGGAACTTCAAACCGGCACTAGGAAACAGACTGAGAAACCAGAAAAATATATTCTCCTGCAAATCGTTCACTTTGTGCTAGATGAATGAAGGTCTCTCCACATGCTCAGTTCTGAGGGATAATTGTGTGTGAAAGCAGACCTTCACCTAGCTTGTTGGGAACACAAAGTTTCTTTTCAGTTGCAAATTCCAATCCATACATGTATATGGGGATGTACTAGCTCCAACTCGATTTTACAGTGAAAAATGCAGGAACTTCAAACCGGAAGTAGGAAACAGACTGAGAAACCAGAGTAAAAGTTTCTCCTGCAAACCGTTCCCTTTGTGCTAGATGAACGAACGTCTCTCCACATGCTCAGTTCAGAGAGATAAGGGTGTGTGAAAGCCTCCTTCACCTAGCTTGTTGGAAACACAAAGTTCCTTTTCAGTTGCAAATTCCACTCCATACATTTATGTGGGGAGTTACTAGCTCCAACTCGGTTTTACAGTGAAAACTGCAGGAACTTCAAACCGGCACTAGGAAACAGACTAAGAAACCAGAGTAAAAGTTTCTCCTGCAACCCGTTCCATTTGTGCTAGATGAACGAACGTCTCTCCACATGCTCAGTTCTGAGAGATACGTGTGTGTGAAAGCCGTCCTTCACATAGCTTGTAGGGAACACAAAATTTCTTTTCAGTTGCAAACTCCACTCCATACATATATAGGGGGAGGTACTAGCTCCAACACTGTTTTACAGTGAAAACTGCAGGAACTTCAAACCGGCACTAGTAAACAGACTGAGAATCCAGAGTAAAAGTTTCTCCAGCAAC
The DNA here is from genome assembly GCF_048773025.1 of Camelus bactrianus. Classification (NCBI taxonomy): domain Eukaryota; kingdom Metazoa; phylum Chordata; class Mammalia; order Artiodactyla; family Camelidae; genus Camelus; species Camelus bactrianus. The sequence continues at coordinate 93,284,808 of NC_133546.1, forward strand.
CCGTTCCCTTTGTGCTAGATGAACGAACGTCTCTCCTCATGCTCAGTTCTGAGAGTTAAGTGTGTGCGGAAGCCGTCCTTCACTTTGCTGGTTGGGAACACAAAGTTTCTTTTCACTTGCAAACTCCACTCCATACATATATATGGGGAGGTACTAGCTCCAATTCTGTTTTACAGTGAAAAATGCAGGAACTTCTAACCGCCACTAGGAAAGAGACTGAGAAAACAGAGTAAAAGTTTCTCATGCAACCCGTTCCATTTTTGCTAGATGAACGAACGTCTCTCCACATGCTCAATTCTCAGAGTTAATTGTGTGTGAAAGCCGTACTTCACCTAGCTTGTTGGGAACAAAAAGATTCTTTTCAGTTGCAAAATCCACTCCATACATATATAAGGGGAGGTACTAGCTCCAACTCGGTGTTACAGTGAAAACTGCAGGAACTTCAAACCGGCACTAGGAAACAGACTGAGAAACCAGAGTAAAAGTTTCTCCTGCAACCTGTTCCCATTGTGCTAAATGAACGAACGTCTCTCCACATGCTCAGTTCTGAGTGATAAGTGTGTGTGAAAGCCCTCCTTCACCTAGCTTGTTGGGAACACAAAGTTTCTTTTCAGTTGCAAACTCCACTCCATACATATATATTGGGAGGTACCTGCTCCAACTCGATTTTACAGTGAAAACTGCAGGAACTTCAAACCGGCAGTAGGAAACAGACTGAGAAACCTGAGTAAAATTTTCTCGTGCAAAACGTTCCGTTTGTGCTAGATGAAAGAACGTCTCTCCACGTGCTCAGTTCTGAGAGATAAGTGTGTGTGAAAGCCGTCCTTCAACTAGCTTGTTGGGAACACAAAGTTTCTTTTCAGTAGCAAATTCCACTCCATACATATATATGGGGAGGTACTAGCTCCAACTCGGTTTTACAGTGAAAACTGCAGGAACTTAAAACCGGCACTAGGAAACAGACTAAGAAACCAGAGTAAAAGTTTCTCCTGCAACCCGTTCCATTTGTGCTAGATGAACGAACATCTCTCCACATGCTCAGTTCTGAGAGATAAGTGTGTGTGAAAGCCGTCCTTCACCTAGCTTGTTGGGAACACAAAGTTTCTTTTCAGTTGCAAACTCCACTCCAAACATATATATGGGGATGTAATAGCTCCAATTCTGTTTTACAGTGAAAAATGCAGGAATTTCTAACCGCCACTAGGAAAGAGACTGAGAAAACAGAGTAAAAGTTTCTCCTGCAAACCGTTCCCTTTTTGCTAGATGAACGAACATCTCTCCACATGCTCAGTTCTGAGAGATAAGTGTGTGTGAAAGCCGTCCTTCACCTAGCTTGTTGGGAACACAATGTTCCTTTTCAGTTGCAAACTCCACTCCAAACTTATATATGGGGAGGTAATAGCTCCAACTCGATTTTACAGTGAAAACTGCAGGAACTTCAAACCGGCACTAGGAAATAGACTGAGAAACCTGAGTAAAAGTTTCTCCTGCAACGCGTTCCATTTTTGGTAGATCTACGAACGTCTCTCCACGTGCTCAGTTCTGAGAGATAAGTGTGTGTGAAAGCCGTCCTTCAACTAGCTTGTTGGGAACACAAAGATTCTTTTCACTAGCATATTCCACTCCATACATATATATGGGTAGGTACTAGCTCCAACTCAGTTTTACAGTGAAAACTGCAGGAAGTTCAAACCGGCACTAGGAAACAGACAGAGAAACCATAGTAAAAGTTTCCCCTGCAACCCGTTCCATTTGTGCTAGATGAACGAACGTCTCTCCACATGCTCAGTTCTGAGAGATAAGTGTGAGTGAAGCCGTACTTCAAATATCTTGTTGGGGAAACAAAGTTTCTTTTCACTTGCAAACTCCAATCCATACATATATATGGGAAGGTACTACCTCCAACTCGGTTTTACAGTGAAAACTGCAGGAACTTCAAACCGGCAGTAGGAAACATACTGAGAAACCAGAGTAAAAGTTTCTCCTGCATCCCGTTCCCTTTGTGCTAGATGAACGAAAGTCTCTCCACATGCTCAGGTCTGAGAGATATGTGTGTGTGGAAGCCGTCCTTCACCTATCTTGTTGGGAACACAAATATCTTTTCACTTGCAAACTCCACTCCATACATATATATGGTGAGGTACTAGCTCCAATTCGTTTTTACAATGAAAACTGCAGGAACTTCAAACCGCCACTAGGAAACAGACTGAGAAACCATAGTAAAAGTTTCCCCTGCAACCCGTTCCCTTTGTGATAGATGAACGAACGTCTCTCCACATGCTCAGTTCTGAGAGATAAGTGTGTGTGAAAGCCGTCCTTCACATAGCTTGTTGGGAACACAAAGTTTCTTTTCAGTTGCAAACTCCACTCCATACATATATAGGGTGAGGTAATAGCTCCAACTCGGTTTTACAGTGAAAACTGCAGGAACTTCAAAACGGCACTAGGAAACAGACTGAGAAACCAGAAAAATATATTCTCCTGCAAATCGTTCACTTTGTGCTAGATGAATGAAGGTCTCTCCACATGCTCAGTTCTGAGGGATAATTGTGTGTGAAAGCAGACCTTCACCTAGCTTGTTGGGAACACAAAGTTTCTTTTCAGTTGCAAATTCCAATCCATACATGTATATGGGAATGTACTAGCTCCAACTCGATTTTAGAGTGAAAACTGCAGGAACTTCAAACGGGCAGTAGGAAACAGACTGAGAAACCAGAGTAAAAGTTTCTCCTGCAACCCGTTTCCTTTGTGCTAGATGAATGAACGTCTCTCCACATGCTCAGTTCAGAGAGATAAGGGTGTGTGAAAGCCTCCTTCACCTAGCTTGTTGGAAACACAAAGTTCCTTTTCAGTTGCAAATTCCACTCCATACATTTATATGGGGAGGTACTAGCTCCAACTCGGTTTTACAGTGAAAACTGCAGGAACATCAAACCGGCACTAGGAAACAGACTGAAAATCCAGAGTAATAGTTTCTCCTGGAACCCGTTCCATTTTTGCTAGATGAACGAACGTCTCTCCACATGCTCAATTCTCAGTGTTAATTGTGTGTGAAAGCCGTCCTTCACCTAGCTTATTGGGAACACAAAGATTCTTTTCAGTTGCAAACTCCACTCCATACATATATATGGTGAGGTACTAGCTCCAACTTGGTGTTACAGTGAAAACTGCAGGAACTTCAAACCGGCACTAGGAAACAGACTGAGAATCCAGAGTAAAAGTTTCTCCTGCAAACCGTTCCCTTTGTGCTAGATGAACGAACGTCTCTCCACATGCTCAGTTCTGAGAGATAAGTGTGTGTGAAAGCCGTCTTTCACCTAGCTTGTTGGGAACACAAAGTTTCTTTTCACTTGCAAACTCCACTCCATACATATATATGGGGAGGTACTAGCTCCAATTCTGTTTTCAGTGAAAACTGAAGGAACTTATAACTGCCACTAGGAAAGAGAATGAGAAACCAGAGTAAAAGTTTCTCCTGCAACCTGTTCCCATTGTGCTAAATGAACGAACGTCTCCCAACATGCTCAGTTCTGAGTGATAAGTGTGTGTGGAAGCCGTCCTTCACCTATCTTGTTGGGAACCCAAGGTATCTTTTCACTTGTAAACTCCACTCCACACATATATATGGTGTGGTAATAACTTCAACTCGGTTTTACAGTGAACACTGCAAGAACTTCAAACCGCCACTAGGAAACAGACTGAGAAACCATAGTAAAAGTTTCTCCTGCAACCCGTTCCCTTTGTGCTAGATGAACGAACGTCTCTCCACATGATCAGTTCTGAGAGATAAGTGTGTGTGAAAGCCGTCCTTCAACTTGCTTTTTGGGAACCCAATGTTTCTTTTCAGTTGCAAACCCCTATCCATACATATATATGGGGAGGTACAAGCTCCAACTCGGTTTTACAGTGAAAACTGCAGGAACTTCAAACCGGCACTAGGAAACAGACTGAGAAACCACAGTAAAAGTTTCTCCTGCAACCCGTTCCCTTTGTGCTAGATGAACGAACGTCTCTCCACATGCTCAGTTCTGAGAGATAAGTGTGTGTGAAAGCCGTCCTTCACCTAGCTTGTTGGGAACACAAAGTTTCTTTTCAGTTGCAAACTCCAATCCATACATATATATGGTGAGGTAATAGCTCCAACTCGGTTTTACAGTGAAAACTGCAGGAACTTCAAACCGGCACTAGGAAACAGACTGAGAAACCAAAAAAATATTTTCTCCTGCAAACCGTTCCCTTTGTGCCAGATGAACGAACGTCTCTCCACATGCTCAGTTCTGAGAGATAATTGTTTGTGAAAGCAGACCTTCACCTAGCTTGTTGGGAACACAAAGTTTCTTTTCAGTTGCAAATTCCAATCCATACATGTATATGGGGAGGTACTAGCTCCAACTCGATTTTACAGTGAAAACTGCAGGAACTTCAAACCGGCACTAGGAAACAGACTGAGAAACCAAAAAAATATTTTCTCCTGCAAACCGATCCCTTTGTGCTAGATGAACGAACGTCTCTCCACATGCTCAGTTCTGAGAGATAATTGTGTGTGAAAGCAGACCTTCACATAGCTTGTTGGGAACACAAAGTTTCTTTTCAGTTGCAAATTCCAATCCATACATGTATATGGGGAGGTACTAGCTCCAACTCGATTTTACAGTGAAAACTGCAGGAACTTCAAACCGGCACTAGGAAACAGACTGAGAAAACAGAGAAAAAGTTTCTCCTGAAACCCGTTCCCTTTGGGCTAGATGAACGAACGTCTCTCCACATGCTCATTTCTCAGAGATAAGTGTGTGTGAAAGCCGTCCTTCACCTAGCTTGTAGGGAACACAAATTTTCTTTTCAGTTGCAAACTCCACTCCATACATATATATGGGGAGTTACTAGCTCCAAATCTGTTTTACAGTGAAAACTGCAGGAACTTCAAATCGGCACTAGGAAACAGACTGAGAAACCACAGTAAAAGTTTCTCCTGCAACCCGTTCCCTTTGTGCTAGATGAACGAACGTCTCTCCACATGCTCAGTTCTGAGAGATAAGTGTGTGTGAAAGCCGTCCTTCACCTATCTTGTTGGGAACACAAAGTTTCTTTTAACTTGCAAACTCCACTCCATACATATATATGGTGAGGTAAAAGCTCCAACTCGGTTTTACAGTGAAAACTGCAGGAACTTCAAACCGGCACTAGGAAACAGACTGAGAAAACAAAAAAATATTTTCTCCTGTAAACCGTTCCCTTTGTGCTAGATGAACGAACGTCTCTCCACATGCTCAGTTCTGAGAGATAATTGTGTGTGAAAGCAGAACTTCAACAAACTTGTTGGGAACACAAAGTTTCTTTACAGTTGCAAATTCCAATCCATATATGTATATGGGGTGGTACAAGCTCCAACTCGATTTTACAGTGAAAACTGCAGGAACTTCAAACCGGCAGTAGGAAACAGACTGAGAAACCAGAGTAAAAGTTTCTCCTGCCACCCGTTCCCTTTGTGCTAGATGAACGAACGTCTCTCCACATGCTCAGTTCAGAGAGATAAGTGTGTGTGAAAGCCGTCCTTCACCTAGCTTGTTGGAAACACAAAGTTTCTTTTCAGTTGCAAATTCCACTCCATACATATATATGGGGAGGTACTAGCTCCAACTCGGTTTTACAGTGAAAACTGCAGGAACTTCAAACCGGCACTAGGAAACAGACTGAGAAAGCAGAGTAAAAGTTTCTCCTGAAACCCTTTCCCTTTGTGCTAGTTGAACGAACGTCTCTCCACATGCTCAGTTCTGATAGATAAGTGTGTGTGAAAGCCGTCCTTCACCTTGCTTGTAGGGAACACAAATTTTCTTTTCAGTTGCAAACTCCACTCCATACATATATATGGGGTGATACTAACTCCTACTCGGTGTTACAGTGAAAACTGCAGGAATTTCAAACCGGCAGTAGGAAACAGACTGAGAAACCAGAGTAAAAGTTTCTCCTGCAACCTGTTCCATTGTGCTAAATGAACGAACGTCTCTCCACATGCTCAGTTCTGAGTGATAAGTGTGTGTGAAAGCCGTCCTTCACCTATCTTGTTGGGAACACAAAGTTTCTTTTCAGTTGCAAACTCCACTCCATATATATATATGGGGAGGTACTAGCTCCGACTCGGTGTTACAGTGAAAACTGCAGGAACATCAAACCGGCACTAGGAAACAGACTGAGAAACCAGAGTAAAAGTTTCTCCTGCAACACGCTCCCATTGTGCTAGATGAACGAACGTCTCTCCACATGCTCAAATCTCAAAGATAAGTGTGTGTGAATGCCGTCCTTCACCTAGCTTGTTGGGAACACAAAGTTTCTTTTCAGTTGCAAACTCCACTCCATACATATATATGGGGAGGTACTAGCTCCAACTCGGTTTTACAGTGAAAAGTGCAGGAACTTCAAACCGGCACTAGGAAACAGACTGAGAAACCACAGTAAATGTTTCTCCTGCAATCTGTTCCCTTTATGCTAGATGAACGAACGTCTTTCCACATGCTCAGTTCTGAGACATAAGTGTGTGTGAAAGCCGTACTTCATCTAGCTTGTTGGGAACACAAAGTTTCTTTTAAGTTGCAAGCTCCTCTCCATACATATATATTGGGTGGTACTAGCTCCAACTCGGTTTTACAGTGAAAACTGCAGGAACTTCAAACCGGCACTAGGAAACAGACTGAGAAACCAGAGTAAAAGTTTCTCCTGCAACCCGTTCCATTTGTGCTAGATGAACTAACGTCTCTCCACTTGCTCAATTCTGAGAGATAAGTGTGTGTGAAAACCGTCCTTCATCCAGCTTGTTGGGAACACAAAGTTTCTTTTCAGTTGCAAACTCCAATCCATACATATATATGTGGAGGACCTAGCTCCAACTCGGTTTTACAGTGAAAACTGCAGGAACTTCAAACCGGCACTAGGAAACAGACTGAGAAAACAGAGTAAAAGTTTTTCCTGCAAACCGTTCCTTTTGTGCTAGATGAACGAACGTCTCTCCACATGCTCAATTCTCAGAATAAGTGTGTGTGAAAGCCGTCCTTCACTTAGCTTGTTGGGAACACAAAGTTTCTTTTCAGTTGCAAACTCCACTCCATACATATATATGGGGAGGTACTAGCTCCAACTCGATTTTACAGTGAAAACTGCAGGAACTTCAAACCGGCAGTAGGAAACAGACTGAGAAACAAGAGTAAAAGTTTCTCCTGCAACCTGTTCCCTTTGTGCTAGATGAACGAACGTCTCACCACATGCTCAGTTCTGAGAGATAATTGTGTGTGAAAGCCGTCCTTCACCTAGCTTGTTGGGAACACAAAGTTTCTATTCAGTTGCAAACTCCAGTCCATACATATATATTGGGAGGTACAAGCTCCAAATCGGTTTTACAGAGAAAACTGCAGGAACATCAAACCGGCAGTAGGAAACAGACTGAGAAACCAGAGTAAAAGTTTCTCCTGCATACCGTTCAGATTGTGCTAGATGAACGAATGTCTCTCCACGTGCTCAGTTCTGAGAGATAAGTGTGTGTGAAAGCCGTCCTTCACCTAGCTTGTTGGGAACACAAAGTTTCTTTTCAGTTGCAAATTCCACTCCATACATATATATGGGGAGGTACTAGCTCCAACTCTGTTTTACAGTGAAAACTGCAGGAACTTCAAACCGGCACTACGAAACAGACTGAGAAACCAGAGTAAAAGTTTCTCCTGCAACCCGTTCCCATTGTGCTTGATGAACGAACGTCTCTCCGCATGCTCAGTTCTGAGAGATAAGTGTGTGCGAAAGCCGTCCTTCACCTAGCTTGTTGGGAACACAAAGATTCTTTTCAGTTGCAAACTCCAATCCATACATATATATGGGGATGACATAGCTCCAACTCGATTTTACAGTGAAAACTGCAGGAACTTCAAACCGGCACTAGGAAATAGACTGAGAAACCTGAGTAAAATTTCTCCTGCAACAAGTTCCCTTTGTTTTAGATGAATGAACGTCTCTCCACATGCTCAGTTCTGAGTGATAAGTGTGTGTGAAAGCCGTCCTTCAACTAGCTTGTTGGGAACAAAAAGATTCTTTTCAGTTGCAAACTCCACTCCATATATATATATCGGGAGGTACTAGCTCCAACTCGGTGTTACAGTGAAAACTGCAGGAACTTCAAACCGGCACTAGGAATCAGACTGAGAAACCAGAGTAAAAGTTTCTCTTGCACCCCGCTCCCTTTGTGCTAGATGAACGAACGTCTCTCCACATGCTCAAATCTCAAAAATAAGTGTGTGTGAATGCCGTCCTTCACCTAGCTTGTTGGGAACACCAAGATTCTTTTCTGTTGCAAACTCCACTCCATACATATATATGGGGAGGTACTAGCTCCAACTCGGTTTTACAGTGAAAACTGCAGGAACATCAAACCGGCACTAGGAAACAGACTGAGAAACCAGAGTAAATGTTCTTCCTGCAATCTGTTCCCTTTGTTCTAGATGAACGAATGTCTTTAGACATGCTCAGTTCTGAGAGATAATTGTGTGTGAAAGCCGTACTACAACTAGCTTGTTGGGAACACAAAGTTTCTTTTAGTTGCAAGCTACACTCCATACATATAAATTGGGAGGTACTAGCTCCAACTCGGTTTTACAGTGAAAACTGCAGGAACTTCAAACCGGCAGTAGGAAACAGACTGAGAAACAAGAGTAAAAGTTTCTCCTGCATACCGTTCCGTTTGTGCTAGATGAACGAACGTCTCTCCACGTGCTCAGTTCTGAGAGATAAGTGTGTGTGAAAGCCGTCCTTCAACTAGCTTGTTGGGAACACAAAGTTTCTTTTCAGTTGCAAATTCCACTCCATACATATATATGGGGAGGTACTAGCTCCAACTCGATTTTACAGTGAAAACTGCAGGAACTTCAAACCGGCACTAGGAAACAGACTGAGAAACCAGAGTAAAAGTTTCACCTGCAAACCGTTCCCATTGTGCTAGATGAACGAACGTCTCTCCGCATGCTCAGTTCTGAGAGATAACTGTGTGAAAAAGCCGTCCTTCACCTAGCTTGTTGGGAACACAAAGTTTCTTTTCACTTGCAAACTCCACTCCATACATATATATGGGGAGGTACTAGCTCCAATTCAGTTTTTCAGTGAAAACTGCAGGAACTTCTAACCGCCACAAGAAAGAGAATGAGAAACCAGAGTAAAAGTTTCCCTGCAACCCGTTCCCTTGGTGCTAGATGAACGAACGTCTCTCCAATTGCTCAATTCTGAGAGATAATTGTGTGTGAAAACCGTCCTTCACCTAGCTTGTTGGGAATACAAAGTTTCTTTTCAGTTGCAAACTCCAATCCATACATATATATGGGGAGGACCCAGCTCCAACTCGGTTTTACAGTGAAAACTGCAGGAAATTCAAACCAGCACTAGGAAACAGACTGAGAATCCAGAGTAATTGTTTCTCCTGCAACCCTTTCCCTTTGTGCTAGATGAACGAACATCTCTCCACATGCTCAGTTCTGAGAGTTAATTGTGTGTGAAAGCCGTCCTTCACCTAGCTTGTTGGGAACACAAAGTTTCTTTTCAGTTGCAAACCCCACTCCATACATATATATGGGGAGGTAATAGCTCCAACTCGCGTTTACAGTGAAAACTGCAGGAACTTAAAACCGGCACTAGGAAACAGACTGAGAAACCAGAGTAATAGGTTCTACTGCAAACCGTTCCCTTTGTGCTAGATGAACGAGCGTCTCTCCACATGCTCAGTACTGAGAGATAAGTGTGAGTTAAAGCCGTCCTTCAACTAGCTTGTTGGGAACACAAAGTTTCTTTTCAGTTGCAAACTCCACTCCATACATATATAATGGGAGGTACTAGCTCCAACTCGGTTTTACAGTGAAAAATGTAGGAAATTCAACCCGGCAGTAGGAAACAGACTGAGAAACCAGAGCAAAAGTTTCTCCTGCAACCCGTTCCCTTTGTGCTAGATGATCGAAAGTCTCTCCACGTGCTCAGTTCTGAGAGATAAGTAAGTGTGAAAGCCGTCCTTCACCTAGCTTGTTGGGAACACAAAGATTCTTTTCAGTTGCAAATTCCACTCCATACATATATATGGGGAGGTACAAGCTCCAACTCGGTTTTACAGTGAAAACTGCAGGAACTTCAAACCGGCACTAGGAAACAGACTGAGAATCCAGAAATTTATTTTCTCCCGCAAACCGTTCCCTTTGTGCTAGATGAACGAACGTCTCTCCACATGCTCAGTTCTGAGAGATAATTGTGTGTGAAAGCAGACCTTCACCTAGCTTGTTGGGAACACAAAGTTTCATTTCAGTTGCAAATTCCAATCCATACATGTATATGGTTAGGTACTAGCTCCAACTCGATTTTTCAGTGAAAACTGCAGGAACTTCAAACCGGCAGTAGGAAACAGACTGAGAAACCAGAGTAAAAGTTTCTCCTGCAAACCTTTCCCTATGTGCTAGATGAACGAACGTCTCTCCACATGCTCAGTTCTGAGAGATAAGTGTGTGTGAAAGCCGTCCTTCACCTAGCTTGTTGGAAACACAAAGTTTCTTTTCTGTTGCAAATTCCACTCCATACATATATATGGGGAGGTACTAGCTCCAAATCGGTGTTACAGTGAAAACTGCAGGAACTTCTAACCGCCACTAGAAAGAGAATGAGAAACCAGAGTTAAAGTTTCCCTGCAACCCGTTCCATTTGTGCTAGATGAACGAACGTCTCTCCACATGCTCAGTTCTGAGAGATATGTGTGTGTGAAAGCCGTCCTTCACCTAGCTTGCAGGGAACACAAATTTTCTTTTCAGTTGCAAACTCCACTCCATACATACATATGGGGAGTTACTAGCTCCAACTCGGTTTTACAGTGAAAACTGCAGGAACTTCAAACAGGCACTAAGAAACAGACAGAGAAACCAGAGTAAAAGTTTCTCCTGCAACCTGTTCCCATTGTGCTAGATGAACGAACGTCTCTCCACATGCTCAGTTCTGAGAGATAATTGTGTGTGAAAGCAGACCTTCACCTAGCTTGTTGGGAACACAAAGTTTCATTTCAGTTGCAAATTCCAATCCATACATATATATGGTTAGGTACTAGCTCCAACTCGATTTTACAGTGAAATCTGCACGAACTTCAAACCGGCAGTAGGAAACAGACTGAGAAACCAGAGTAAAAGTTTCTCCTGCAAACCTTTCCCTATGTGCTAGATAAACGAACGTCTCTCCACATGCTCAGTTCTGAGTGATAAGTGTGTGTGAAAGCCGTCCTTCACCTAGCTTGTTGGGAACACAAAGATTCTTTTCAGTTGCAAACTCCATTCCATATATATATATATGGGGAGGTACTAGCTCCAACTCGGTGATACAGTGAAAACTGCAGGAACTTCAAACCGGCACTAGGAAACAGACTGAGAAACCAGAGTAAAAGTTTCTCCTGCAAACCGCTCCCTTTGTGCTAGATGAACGAACGTCTCTCCACATGCTCAAATCTCAAAGACAAGTGTGTGTGAATGCCGTTCTTCACCTAGCTTGTTGGGAACACAAAGTTTCTTTTCAGTTGCAAACACCCCTCCATACATATATATACTGAGGTACTAGCTCCAAATCGGTTTTACAGTGAAAACTGCAGGAAATTCAAACCGGCACTAGGAAACACACTGAGAAACCAGAGTAAATGTTTCTCCTGCAGTCTGTTCCCTTTTTGCTAGTTGAACGAACGTCTTTCCACATGCTCAGTTCTGAGAGATAAATGTGTGTGAAAGACGTACTTCAACTAGCTTGTTGGGAACACAAAGTTTCTTTTAAGTTGCAAGCTCCACTCCATACATATATATTGGGAGGTACTAGCTCCAACTCGGTATTACAGTGAAAACTGCAATAACTTCAAAACGGCACTAGGAAACAGACTGAAAAACCAGAGTAAAAGTTTCTCCTGCAAACCGTTCCCTTTGTGCTAGATGAAAGAACGTCTCTCCACATTCTCAGTTCTGAGAGATAATTGTGTGTGGAAGCCGTCCTTCACCTATCTTGTTCGGAACACAATGTTTCTTTTCAGTTGCAAACTCCACTCCATACATATATATGGGGAGGTACTATCTCCAACTCGGTTTTACACTGAAAACTGCAGGAACTTCAAACCGGCAGTAGGAAACAGACTGAGAAACAAGAGTAAAAGTTTCTCCTGCAACCTGTTCCCTTTGTGCTAGATGAACGAACGTCTCACCACATGCTCAGTTCTGAGAGATAAGTGTGTGTGAAAGCCGTCCTTCACCTAGCTTGTTGGGAACACAAAGATTCTATTCAGTTGCAAACTCCACTCCATACATATATATTGGGAGGTACAAGCTCCAAATCGCTTTTACAGAGAAAACTGCAGAAACATCAAACCGGCAGTAGGAAACAGACTGAGAAACCAGAGTAAAAGTTTCTCCTGCATACCGTTCCGTTTATGCTAGATGAACGAACGTCTCTCCACGTGCTCAGTTCTGAGAGATAAGTGTGTGTGAAAGCCGTCCTTCACCTAGCTTGTTGGGAACACAAAGTTTCTTTTCAGTTGCAAATTCCACTCCATACATATATATGGGGAGGTCCTAGCTCCAACTCGGTTTTACAGTGAAAACTGCAGGAACATCAAACCGGCACTAGGAAATAGACTGAGAAACCTGAGTAAAAGTTTCTCCTGCAACCCGTTCCCTTTGTGGTAGATGAACGAACGTCTCTCCACATGCTCAGTTCTGAGAGATAATTGTGTGAGAAAGCCGTCCTTCACCTAGCTTGTTGGGAAACAAAGTATCTTTTAACTTGCAAACTCCACTCCATACATATATATGGGGAGGTAATATTTCCAACACGCGTTTACAGTGAAAACTGCAGGAACTTAAAACCGGCACTAGGAAACAGACTGATAAACCAGAGTAATAGGTTCTCCTGCAAACCGTTCCCTTTGTGCTAGATGAACGAACGTCTCTCCACATGCTCCGTTCTGAGAGATAAGTGTGTGTGAAAGCCGTCCTTCAACTAGCTTGTTGGGAACACAAAGCTTCTTTTCAGTAGCAAACTCCACTCCATATATATATATTGGGAGGTACTAGCTCCAAATTGGATTTACAGTGAAAACTGTAGGAACTACAACCCGGCAGTAGGAAACAGACTGAGAAACCAGAGCAAAAGTTTCTCCTGCAACCCGTTCCCTTTGTGCTAGATGAACGAACGTCTCTCCAAGTGCTCAGTTCTGAAAGATAAGTGTGTGTGAATGCCGACCTTCACCTAGCTTGTTGGGAACACAAAGATTCTTTTGAGTTGCAAATTCCACTCCATAAATATATATGGGGAGGTAATAGCTCCAAGTCGGTTTTACAGTGAAAACTGCAGGAAATTCAAACCGGCACTAGGAAACAGACTGAGAAACCAGAGTAAAAGTTTCTCCTGCAACCTGTTCCATTTCTGCTAGATGAACGAACGTCTCTTCACATGCAAAGTTCTGAGAGATAATTGTGTGTGAAAGCCGTCCTTCACCTAGATTGTTGGGAACACAAAGTTTCTTTTCAATTGCAAACTCCAATCCATACATATATATTGGAGGGTACTAGCTCCAACTCGGTTTTACAGTGAAAACTGCAGGAACTTCAAACTGGAAGTAGGAAACAGACTGAGAAACCAGAGTAAAAGTTTCTCCTGCAAACCGTTCCGTTTGTGCTAGATGAACGAACTTCTCTCCACGTGCTCAGTTCTGAGAGATAAGTGTGTGTGAAAGCCGTCCTTCACCTAGCTTGTTGGGAACACAAAGTTTCTTTTCAGTTGCAAATTCCACTCCATACAAATATATGGGTAGGTACTAACTCCAACTCGGTTTTACAGTGAAAACTGCAATAACTTCAAACAGGCACTAGGAAACAGACTGAAAAACCAGAGTAAAAGTTTCTACTGCAACCCGTTCCCTTTTTGCTAGATGAACGAACGTCTCTCCACATGCTCAGTTGTGAGAGATAAATGTGTGTGGAAGCCGTCCTTCACCTATCTTGTTGGGAACACAATGTTTCTTTTCAGTTGCAAACTCCACTCCATAAATATATATGGGGAGGTAATAGCTCCAACTCTGTTTTACAGTGAAAACTGCAGGAACTTCAAATCGGCACTAGGAAACAGACTGAGAAACCAGAGTAAAATTTTCTCCTGCAACCGTTCCCTTTGTGCTAGATGAACGAACGTCTCTCCACATGCTCAATTCTCAGGTATAAGTGTGTGTGAAAGCCGTCCTTCAACTAGCTTGTTGGGAAAACAAAGTTTCTTTTCAGTTGCAAACTCCACTCCATACATATATATGGTGAGGTATTAGCTCCAACTCGGTTTTACAGTGAAAACTGCAGGAACTTCAAACCGCCACTAGGAAAGAGACTGAGAAACCAGAGTAAAAGTTTCTCCTGCAACCCGTTCCATTTGTGCTAGATGAACGAACGTCTCTCCACATACTTAGTTCTGAGAGATAAGGGTGTGTGAAAGCCGTCCTTCACCTAGCTTGTTGGGAATATAAAGTTTCTTTTCAGTTGCCAACCCCTATCCATACATATATATGGGGAGGTACTAGCTCCAACTCGGTTTTACAGTGAAAACTGCAGGAACTTCAAACCGGCACTAGGAAACAGAATGAGAAACCAGTGTAATAGTTTCTCCTGCAACCCGTTCCCTTTGTGCTAGATGAACGAACGTCTCTCCACATGCTCAGTTCTGAGAGATATGTGTGTGTGGAAGCCGTCCTTCACCTAGCTTGTTGAGAACACAAAGTTTCTTTTCAGTTGCAAACTCCACTCCATACATATATATGGGGAGGTACTAGCTCCAACTCTGTTTTACAGAGAAAACTGCAGGAACTTCAAACCGGCACTAGGAAACAGACTGAGAAACCAGAGTAATAGTTTTTCCTGCAACCCGTTCCCTTTGTGCTAGATGAACGAACTTCTCTCCACATGCTCAAATCTCAGAGATAAGTGTGTGTGAATGCCATCCTTCACCTAGCTTGTTGGGAACACAAAGTTCTTTTCAGATGCAGACTCCACTCCATACATATAAATGGGGAGGTACAATCTCCAACTCGGTTTTACAGAGAAAACTGCAGGAACTTCAAACCGGCACTAGGAAACAGACTGAGAAACCAGAGTAAAAGATTCCCCTGCAACCCGTTCCGTTTGTGCTAGATGAACGAACGTCTCTCCACGTGCTCAGTTCTGAGAAATAAGTGTGTGTGAAAGCCGTCCTTCACCTAGCTTGTTGGGAACACAAAGTTTCTATTCAGTTGCAAATTCCACTCCATACATATATATGGGGACGTACTAGCTCCAACTCTGTTTTACAGTGAAAACTGCAGGATCTTCAAAACGGCACTAGGAAACAGACTGAGAATCCAGAGTAAAAGTTTCTCCTGCAACCCGTTCCCTTTGTGCTAGATTAACGAACGTCTCTCCACATGCTCAGTTCTGAGAGATAAGTGTGTGTGAAACCGTCCTTCAACTAGCTTGTTGGGAACACAAAGTATCTTTTCAGTTGCAAACTCCACTCCATACATATAAATGGGGAGGTACTCGCTCCAACTCTGTTTTACAGTGAAAACCGCAGGAAGTTCAAACCGGCAGTAGGAAACAGACTGAGAAACCAGACTAAAAGTTTCTCCTGCAATCTGTTCCGTTTGTGCTAGGTGAAAGAACGTCTCTCCACATGCTCAGTTCTGAGAGATAATTGTGTGTGAAAGCCGTCCTTCACCTAGCTTTTTGGAAACACAAAGTTACTTTTCAGTTGCAAACTCCACTCCATACATATATATGGGGAGGTACTATCTCCAACTCGGCTTTACAGTGAAAATTCCAGGAACTTCAAACCGGCAGTAGGAAACAGACTGGGAAACCAGAATAAAAGTTTCCCCTGCAAACCGTTCCGTTTGTGCTAGATGAACGAACGTCTCTCCACATGCTAATTTCTGAGAGATAAGTGTGCGTGAAAGCAGTCCTTCACCTACTTGGTGGGAACACAAAGATTCTTTTCACTTGCAAACTCCACTCCATACATATATATGGGGAGGTACTAGCTCCAACTCGGTTTTACAGAGAAAGCTGCAGGAACTTCAAACCGGCCCTAGGAAACAGACTGAGAATCCAGAGTAAAAGTTTCTCCTGCAAACGGTTCCCTTTGTGCTAGATGAACGAACGTCTCTCCACATGCTGAGTTCTGAGAGATAATTGTGTGTGAATGCCGTCCTTCACCTAGCTTGTTGGGAACACCAAGATTCTTTTCAGTTGCAAACTCCACTCCATACATATATATGGGGAGGTACTAGCTCCAACTCGGTTTTACAGTGAAAACTGCAGGAACATCAAACCGGCACTAGGAAACAGACTGAGAAACCAGAGTAAATGTTTCTCCTGCAATCTGTTCCCTTTGTGCTAGATGAACGAATGTCTTTAGACATGCTCAGTTCTGAGAAAAATTGTGTGTGAAAGCCGTACTACAACTAGCTTGTTGGGAACACAAAGTTTCTTTTAAGTTGCAAGCTCCACTCCATACATATAAATTGAGAGGTACTAGCTCCAACTCGGTTTTACAGTGAAAACTGCAGGAACTTCAAACAGGCAGTAGGAAACAGACTGAGAAACAAGAGTAAAAGTTTCTCCTGCATACCGTTCCGTTTGTGCTAGATGAACGAACGTCTCTCCACGTGCTCAGTTCTGAGAGATAAGTGTGTGTGAAAGCCGTCGTTCAACTAGCTTGTTGGGAACACAAAGTTTCTTTTCAGTTGCAAATTCCACTCCATACATATATATGGGGAGGTACTAGCTCCAACTCGGTTTTACAGTGAAAACTGCAGGAACTTCAAACCGGCACTAGGAAACAGACTGAGAAACCAGAGTAAAAGTTTCACCTGAAAACCGTTCCCATTGTGCTAGATGAACGAACGTCTCTCCGCATGCTCAGTTCTGAGAGATAACTGTGTGAAAAAGCCGTCCTTCACCTAGCTTGTTGGGAACACAAAGTTTCTTTTCACTTGCAAACTCCACTCCATACATATATATGGGGAGGTACTAGCTCCAATTCAGTTTTTCAGTGAAAACTGCAGGAACTTCTAACCGCCACTAGAAAGAGAATGAGAAACCAGAGTAAAAGTTTCCCTGCAACCCGTTCCCTTTGTGCTAGATGAACGAACGTCTCTCCACTTGCTCAATTCTGAGAGATAAGTGTGTGTGAAAACCGTCCTTCACCTAGCTTGTTGGGAATACAAAGTTTCTTTTCAGTTGCAAACTCCAATCCATACATATATATGGGGATGACCTAGCTCCAACTCGGTTTTACAGTGAAAACTGCAGGAAATTCAAACCAGCACTAGGAAACAGACTGAGAATCCAGAGTAATAGTTTCTCCTGCAACCCTTTCCCTTTGTGCTAGATGAACGAAAATTTCTCCACATGCTCAGTTCTGAGAGTTAATTGTGTGTGAAAGCCGTCCTTCACCTAGCTTGTTGGGAACACAAAGTTTCTTTTCAGTTGCAAACCCCACTCGATAAATATATATGGGGAGGTAATAGCTCCAACTCGCGTTTACAGTGAAAACTGCAGGAACTTAAAACCGGCACTAGGAAACAGACTGAGAAACCAGAGTAATAGGTTCTACTGCAAACCGTTCCCTTTGTGCTAGATGAACGAGCGTCTCTCCACAGGCTCAGTACTGAGAGATAATTGTGTGTTAAAGCCGTCCTGCAACTAGCTTGTTGGGAACACAAAGTTTCTTTTCAGTTGCAAACTCCACTCCATACATATATATTGGGAGGTACTAGCTCCATCTCGGTTTTACAGTGAAAAATGTAGGAAATTCAACCCGGCAGTAGGAAACAGACTGAGAAACCAGAGCAAAAGTTTCTCCTGCAACCCGTTCCCTTTGTGCTAGATGATCGAAAGTCTCTCCACATGCTCAGTTCTGAGGGATAAGTATCTGTGAAAGCCGTACTTCACCTAGCTTGTTGGGAACACAAAGATTCTTTTCAGTTGCAAATTCCACTCCATACATATATATGGGGAGGTACAAGCTCCAACTCGGTTTTACAGTGAAAACTGCAGGAACTTCAAACCGGCACTAGGAAACAGATTGAGAATCCAGAAATATATTTTCTCCTGCAAACCGTTCCCTTTGTGCTAGATGAACGAACGTCTCTCCACATGCTCAGTTCTGAGAGATAATTGTGTGTGAAAGCAGACCTTCACCTAGCTTGTTGGGAACACAAAGTTTCTTTTCAGTAGCAAATTCCAATCCATACATGTATATGGTTAGGTACTAGCTCCAACTGGATTTTACAGTGAAAACTGCAGGAACTTCAAACCGGCAGTATGAAACAGACTGAGAAACCAGAGTAAAAGTTTCTCCTGCAAACCTTTCCCTATGTGCTAGATGAACGAACGTCTCTCCACATGCTCAGTTCTGAGAGATAAGTGTGTGTGAAAGCCGTCCTTCAAGTAGCTTGTTGGAAACACAAAGTTTCTTTTCAGTTGCAAATTCCACTCCATACATATATATGGGGAGGTACTAGCTCCAACTCGGTGTTACAGTGAAAACTGCAGGAACTTCTAACCGCCACTAGAAAGAGAATGAGAAACCAGAGTAAAAGTTTCCCTGCAACCCGTTCCCTTTGTGCTAGATGAACGAACGTCTCTCCACATGCTCAGTTCTGAGAGATAAGTGTGTGTGAAAGCCGTCCTTCACCTAGCTTGCAGGGAACACAAATTTTCTTTTCAGTTGCAAAGTCCACTCCATACATACATATGGGGAGTTACTAGCTCCAACTCGGTTTTACAGTGAAAACTGCAGGAACTTCAAACAGGCACTAGGAAACAGACAGAGAAACCAGAGTAATAGTTTCTCCTGCAACCCGTTCCGTTTGTGCTAGATAAACGAACGTCTCTCCACATGCTCAATTCTCAGAGTTATTTGTGTGTGAAAGCCGTCCTTCACCTAGCTTTTTGGGAACACAAAGATTCTTTTCAGTTGCAAACTCCACTCCATACATATATATGGGGAGTTACTAGCTCCAACTCGGTGTTACAGTGAAAACTGCAGGAACTTCAAACCGGCAGTAGGAAACAGACTGAGAAACCAGAGTAAAAGTTTCTCCTGCAACCTGTTCCAATTGTGCTAAATGAACGAACGTCTCTCCACATGCTCAGTTCTGAGTGATAAGTGTGTGTGAAAGCCGTCCTTCACCTAGCTTGTTGGGAACACAAAGATTCTTTTCAGTTGCAAACTCCACTCCATATATATATATATGGGGAGGTACTAGCTCCAACTCGGTGATACAGTGAAAACTGCAGGAACTTCAAACCGGCACTAGGAAACAGACTGAGAAACCAGAGTAAAAGTTTCTCCTGCAAACCGCTCCCTTTGTGCTAGATGAACGAACGTCTCTCCACATGCTCAAATCTCAAAGATAAGTGTGTGTGAATGCCGTTCTTCACCTAGTTTGTTGGGAACACAAAGTTTCTTTTCAGTTGCAAACTCCCCTCCATACATATATATACTGAGGTACTAGCTCCAACACGGTTTTACAGTGAAAACTGCAGGAACTTCAAACCGGCACTAGGAAACACACTGAGAAACCAGAGTAAATGTTTCTCCTGCAGTCTGTTCCCTTTTTGCTAGATGAACGAACGTCTTTCCACATGCTCAGTTCTGAGAGATAAATGTGTGTGAAAGACGTACTTCAACTAGCTTGTTGGGAACACAAAGTTTCTTTTAAGTTGCAAGCTCCACTCCATACATATATATTGGGAGGTACTAGCTCCAACTCGGTATTACAGTGAAAACTGCAATAACTTCAAAACGGCACTAGGAAACAGACTGAAAAACCAGAGTAAAAGTTTCTACTGCAAACCGTTCCCTTTGTGCTAGATGAACGAACGTCTCTCCACATTCTCAGTTCTGAGAGATAATTGTGTGTGGAAGCCGTCCTTCAAATATCTTGTTGGGAACACAATGTTTCTTTTCAGTTGCAAACTCCACTCGATACAAATATATGGGGAGGTACTATCTCCAACTCGGTTTTACACTGAAAACTGCAGGAACTTCAAACCGGCAGTAGGAAACAGACTGAGAAACAAGAGTAAAAGTTTCTCCTGCAACCTGTTCCCTTTGTGCTAGATGAACGAACGTCTCACCACATGCTCAGTTCTGAGAGATAAGTGTGTGTGAAAGCCGTCCTTCACCTAGCTTGTTGGGAACACAAAGATTCTATTCAGTTGCAAACTCCACTCCATACATATATATTGGGAGGTACAAGCTCCAAATCGCTTTTACAGAGAAAACTGCAGAAACATCAAACCGGCAGTAGGAAACAGACTGAGAAACCAGAGTAAAAGTTTCTCCTGCATACCGTTCCGTTTATGCTAGATGAACGAACGTCTCTCCACATGCTCAGTTCTGAGAGATAATTGTGTGAGAAAGCCGTCCTTCACCTAGCTTGTTGGGAACACAAAGTATCTTTTAACTTGCAAACTCCACTCCATACATATATATGGGTAGGTTCTACCTCCAACTCGGTTTTACAGTGAAAACTGCAGGATCTTCAAACCGGCAGTAGGAAACAGACTGAGAAACCAGAGTAAAATTTTCTCCTGCATCCCGTTCACTTTGTGCTAGATGAACGAACGTCTCTCCACATGCTCAGTTCTGAGAGTTAATTGTGTGTGAAAGCCGTCCTTCACCTAGCTTGTTGGGAACACAAAGTTTCTTTTCAGTTGCAAACTCCACTCCATACATATATATGGGGAGGTAATATTTCCAACACGTGTTTACAGTGAAAACTGCAGGAACTTAAACCGGCACTAGGAAACAGACTGATAAACCAGAGTAATAGGTTCTCCTGCAAACCGTTCCCTTTGTGCTAGATGAACGAACGTCTCTCCACATGCTCCGTTCTGAGAGATAAGTGTGTGTGAAAGCCGTCCTTCACCTAGCCTCTTGGGAACACAAAGTTTCTTTTCAGTTGCAAACTCCACTCCATATATATATATTGGGAGGTACTAGCTCCAAATTGGTTTTACAGTGAAAACTGTAGGAACTACAACCCGGCAGTAGGAAACAGACTGAGAAACCAGAGCAAAAGTTTCTCCTGCAACCCGTTCCCTTTGTGCTCGATGAACGAACGTCTCTCCAAGTGCTCAGTTCTGAGAGATAAGTGTGTGTGAATGCCGACCTTCACCTAGCTTGTTGGGAACACAAAGATTCTTTGAGTTGCAAATTCCACTCCATACATATATATGGGGAGGTAATAGCTCCAACTCCGTTTTACAGTGAAAACTGCAGGAACTTCAAACCGGCACTAGGAAACAGACTGAGAAACCAGAGTAAAAGTTTCTCCTGCAACCTGTTCCATTTCTGCTAGATGAACGAACGTCTCTTCACATGCTAAGTTCTGAGAGATAATTGTGTGTGAAAGCCGTCCTTCACCTAGATTGTTGGGAACACAAAGTTTCTTTTCAGTTGCAAACTCCAATCCATACATATATATTGGCGTGTACTAGCTCCAACTCGGTTTAACAGTGAAAACTGCAGGAACTTCAAACTGGAAGTAGGAAACAGACTGAGAAAACAGAGTAAAAGTTTCTCCTGCAACCCGTTCCGTTTGTGCTAGATGAACGAACTTCTCTCCACGTGCTCAGTTCTGAGAGATAAGTGTGTGTGAAAGCCGTCCTTCACATAGCTTGTTGGGAACACAAAGTTTCTTTTCAGTTGCAAATTCCACTCCATACAAATATATGGGGAGGTACTAACTCCAACTCGGTTTTACAGTGAAAACTGCAATAACTTCAAACAGGCACTAGGAAACAGACTGAAAAACCAGAGTAAAAGTTTCTACTGCAACCCGTTCCCTTTTTGCTAGATGAACGAACGTCTCTCCACATGCTCAGTTGTGAGAGATAAATGTGTGTGGAAGCCGTCCTTCACCTATCTTGTTGGGAACACAATGTTTCTTTTCAGTTGCAAACTCCACTCCATACATATATATGGGGAGGTAATAGCTCCAACTCTGTTTTACAGTGAAAACTGCAGGAACTTCAAACCGGCACTAGGAAACAGACTGAGAAACCAGAGTAAAATTTTCTCCTGCAACCGTTCCCTTTGTGCTAGATGAACGAACGTCTCCCACATGCTCAATTCTCAGGTATAAGTGTGTGTGAAAGCCGTCCTTCAACTAGCTTGTTGGGAACACAAAGTTTCTTTTCAGTTGCAAACTCCACTCCATACATATATATGGGGAAGTACTAGCTCCAACATGGTTTTACAGTGAACACTGCAGGAACTTCAAACAGGCACTAGGAAACAGACTGAGAAACCAGAGTAAAAGTTTCACCCGCAACCCGTTCCCTTTGTGCTAGATGAACGAACGTCTCTCCACATTCTCAGTTCTGAGAGATAAGTGTGTGTGGAAGCCGCCCTTCACCTATCTTGTTGGGAACACAAACTATCTTTTCACTTGCAAACTCCACTCCATACATATATATGGTGAGGTATTAGCTCCAGCTCGGTTTTACAGTGAAAACTGCAGGAACTTCAAACCGCCACTAGGAAAGAGACTGAGAAACCAGAGTAAAAGTTTCTCCTGCAACCCGTTCCATTTGTGCAAGATGAACGAACGTCTCTCCACATGCTCAGTTCTGAGAGATAAGTGTGTGTGAAAGCCGTCCTTCACCTAGCTTGTTGGGAATATAAAGTTTCTTTTCAGTTGCCAACCCCTATCCATACATATAAATGGGGAGGTACTAGCTCCAACTCGATTTTACAGTGAAAACTGCAGGAACTTCAAACCGGCACTAGGAAACAGAATGAGAAACCAGTGTAATAGTTTCTCCTGCAACCCGTTCCCTTTGTGCTAGATGAACGAACGTCTCTCCACATGCTCAGTTCTGAGAGATAAGTGTGTGTGGAAGCCGTCTTTCACCTAGCTTGTTGAGAACACAAAGTTTCTTTTCAGTTGCAAACTCCACTCCATACATATATATGGGGAGGTACTAGCTCCAACTCGGTTTTACAGAGAAAACTGCAGGAACTTCAAACCGGCACTAGGAAACAGACTGAGAAACCAGAGTAAAAGTTTCTCCTGCAACCCGTTCCCTTTGTGCTAGATGAACGAACTTCTCTCCACATGCTTAAATCTCAGAGATAAGTGTGTGTGAATGCCATCCTTCACCTAGCTTGTTGGGAACACAAAGTTTCTTTTCAGATGCAGACTCCACTCCATACATATAAATGGGGAGGTACTAGCTCCAACTCGGTTTTACAGTGAAAACTGCAGGAACTTCATACCGGCAGTAGGAAACAGACTGAGAAACCAGAGTAAAAGTTTCTCCTGCAATCTGTTCCCTTTGTGCTAGATGAACGAACGTCTCTCCACATGCTCAGTTCTGAGAGATAAGTGTGTGTGAAACCCGTCCTTCACCTAGCTTGTTGGGGAAACAAAGTTTCTTTTCAGTTGCAAGCTCCACTCCATACATATATATTGGGAGGTACTAGCTCCAACTCGGTTTTACAGTGAAAACTGCAGGAAATTCAAACCGGCACTAGGAAACAGACTGAGAAACCAGAGTAAAAGTTTCTCCTGCAACCCGTTCCGTTTGTGCTAGATGAACGAACGTCTCTCCACATGCTGAGTTCTGAGAGATAACTGTGTGTGAAAGCCGTCCTTCACCTAGCTTGTTGGGAACACAATGTTTCTTTTCAGTTGCAAACTCCACTCCATACATATATATGGGGAGGTACTATCTCCAACTCGGTTTTACAGTGAAAACTGCAGGAACTTCAAACCGGCACTAGGAAACAGACTGAGAAACCAGAGTAAAAGTTTCTCCTGCAACCCGTTCCCGTTGTGCTAGATGAACGAAAGTCTCTCCACATGCTAAGTTCTGAGAGATAAGTGTGTGTGGAAGCCGTCTTTCACCTAGCGTCTTCGGAACACAAAGATTCTTTTCAGTTGCAAACTCCACTCCATACATATATATGGGGAGGTACTATCTCCAACACGGTTTTACAGTGAAAACTGCAGGAACTTCAAACCGGCACTAGGAAACACACTGAGAAACCAGAGTAAATGTTTCTCCTGCAGTCTGTTCCCTTTTTGCTAGATGAACGAACGTCTTTCCACATGCTCAGTTCTGAGAGATAAATGTGTGTGAAAGACGTACTTCAACTAGCTTGTTGGGAACACAAAGTTTCTTTTAAGTTGCAAGCTCCACTCCATACATATATATTGGGAGGTACTAGCTCCAACTCGGTATTACAGTGAAAACTGCAATAACTTCAAAACGGCACTAGGAAACAGACTGAAAAACCAGAGTAAAAGTTTCTCCTGCAAACCGTTCCCTTTGTGCTAGATGAACGAACGTCTCTCCACATTCTCAGTTCTGAGAGATAATTGTGTGTGGAAGCCGTCCTTCAACTATCTTGTTGGGAACACAATGTTTCTTTTCAGTTGCAAACTCCACTCGATACAAATATATGGGGAGGTACTATCTCCAACTCGGTTTTACACTGAAAACTGCAGGAACTTCAAACCGGCAGTAGGAAACAGACTGAGAAACAAGAGTAAAAGTTTCTCCTGCAACCTGTTCCCTTTGTGCTAGATGAACGAACGTCTCACCACATGCTCAGTTCTGAGAGATAAGTGTGTGTGAAAGCCGTCCTTCACCTAGCTTGTTGGGAACACAAAGATTCTATTCAGTTGCAAACTCCACTCCATACATATATATTGGGAGGTACAAGCTCCAAATCGCTTTTACAGAGAAAACTGCAGAAACATCAAACCGGCAGTAGGAAACAGACTGAGAAACCAGAGTAAAAGTTTCTCCTGCATACCGTTCCGTTTATGCTAGATGAACGAACGTCTCTCCACATGCTCAGTTCTGAGAGATAATTGTGTGAGAAAGCCGTCCTTCACCTAGCTTGTTGGGAACACAAAGTATCTTTTAACTTGCAAACTCCACTCCATACATATATATGGGTAGGTTCTACCTCCAACTCGGTTTTACAGTGAAAACTGCAGGATCTTCAAACCGGCAGTAGGAAACAGACTGAGAAACCAGAGTAAAATTTTCTCCTGCATCCCGTTCACTTTGTGCTAGATGAACGAACGTCTCTCCACATGCTCAGTTCTGAGAGTTAATTGTGTGTGAAAGCCGTCCTTCACCTAGCTTGTTGGGAACACAAAGTTTCTTTTCAGTTGCAAACTCCACTCCATACATATATATGGGGAGGTAATATTTCCAACACGTGTTTACAGTGAAAACTGCAGGAACTTAAACCGGCACTAGGAAACAGACTGATAAACCAGAGTAATAGGTTCTCCTGCAAACCGTTCCCTTTGTGCTAGATGAACGAACGTCTCTCCACATGCTCCGTTCTGAGAGATAAGTGTGTGTGAAAGCCGTCCTTCACCTAGCCTCTTGGGAACACAAAGTTTCTTTTCAGTTGCAAACTCCACTCCATATATATATATTGGGAGGTACTAGCTCCAAATTGGTTTTACAGTGAAAACTGTAGGAACTACAACCCGGCAGTAGGAAACAGACTGAGAAACCAGAGCAAAAGTTTCTCCTGCAACCCGTTCCCTTTGTGCTCGATGAACGAACGTCTCTCCAAGTGCTCAGTTCTGAGAGATAAGTGTGTGTGAATGCCGACCTTCACCTAGCTTGTTGGGAACACAAAGATTCTTTGAGTTGCAAATTCCACTCCATACATATATATGGGGAGGTAATAGCTCCAACTCCGTTTTACAGTGAAAACTGCAGGAACTTCAAACCGGCACTAGGAAACAGACTGAGAAACCAGAGTAAAAGTTTCTCCTGCAACCTGTTCCATTTCTGCTAGATGAACGAACGTCTCTTCACATGCTAAGTTCTGAGAGATAATTGTGTGTGAAAGCCGTCCTTCACCTAGATTGTTGGGAACACAAAGTTTCTTTTCAGTTGCAAACTCCAATCCATACATATATATTGGCGTGTACTAGCTCCAACTCGGTTTAACAGTGAAAACTGCAGGAACTTCAAACTGGAAGTAGGAAACAGACTGAGAAAACAGAGTAAAAGTTTCTCCTGCAACCCGTTCCGTTTGTGCTAGATGAACGAACTTCTCTCCACGTGCTCAGTTCTGAGAGATAAGTGTGTGTGAAAGCCGTCCTTCACATAGCTTGTTGGGAACACAAAGTTTCTTTTCAGTTGCAAATTCCACTCCATACAAATATATGGGGAGGTACTAACTCCAACTCGGTTTTACAGTGAAAACTGCAATAACTTCAAACAGGCACTAGGAAACAGACTGAAAAACCAGAGTAAAAGTTTCTACTGCAACCCGTTCCCTTTTTGCTAGATGAACGAACGTCTCTCCACATGCTCAGTTGTGAGAGATAAATGTGTGTGGAAGCCGTCCTTCACCTATCTTGTTGGGAACACAATGTTTCTTTTCAGTTGCAAACTCCACTCCATACATATATATGGGGAGGTAATAGCTCCAACTCTGTTTTACAGTGAAAACTGCAGGAACTTCAAACCGGCACTAGGAAACAGACTGAGAAACCAGAGTAAAATTTTCTCCTGCAACCGTTCCCTTTGTGCTAGATGAACGAACGTCTCCCACATGCTCAATTCTCAGGTATAAGTGTGTGTGAAAGCCGTCCTTCAACTAGCTTGTTGGGAACACAAAGTTTCTTTTCAGTTGCAAACTCCACTCCATACATATATATGGGGAAGTACTAGCTCCAACATGGTTTTACAGTGAACACTGCAGGAACTTCAAACAGGCACTAGGAAACAGACTGAGAAACCAGAGTAAAAGTTTCACCCGCAACCCGTTCCCTTTGTGCTAGATGAACGAACGTCTCTCCACATTCTCAGTTCTGAGAGATAAGTGTGTGTGGAAGCCGTCCTTCACCTATCTTGTTGGGAACACAAACTATCTTTTCACTTGCAAACTCCACTCCATACATATATATGGTGAGGTATTAGCTCCAACTCGGTTTTACAGTGAAAACTGCAGGAACTTCAAACCGCCACTAGGAAAGAGACTGAGAAACCAGAGTAAAAGTTTCTCCTGCAACCCGTTCCATTTGTGCAAGATGAACGAACGTCTCTCCACATGCTCAGTTCTGAGAGATAAGTGTGTGTGAAAGCCGTCCTTCACCTAGCTTGTTGGGAATATAAAGTTTCTTTTCAGTTGCCAACCCCTATCCATACATATAAATGGGGAGGTACTAGCTCCAACTCGATTTTACAGTGAAAACTGCAGGAACTTCAAACCGGCACTAGGAAACAGAATGAGAAACCAGTGTAATAGTTTCTCCTGCAACCCGTTCCCTTTGTGCTAGATGAACGAACGTCTCTCCACATGCTCAGTTCTGAGAGATAAGTGTGTGTGGAAGCCGTCTTTCACCTAGCTTGTTGAGAACACAAAGTTTCTTTTCAGTTGCAAACTCCACTCCATACATATATATGGGGAGGTACTAGCTCCAACTCGGTTTTACAGAGAAAACTGCAGGAACTTCAAACCGGCACTAGGAAACAGACTGAGAAACCAGAGTAAAAGTTTCTCCTGCAACCCGTTCCCTTTGTGCTAGATGAACGAACTTCTCTCCACATGCTTAAATCTCAGAGATAAGTGTGTGTGAATGCCATCCTTCACCTAGCTTGTTGGGAACACAAAGTTTCTTTTCAGATGCAGACTCCACTCCATACATATAAATGGGGAGGTACTAGCTCCAACTCGGTTTTACAGTGAAAACTGCAGGAACTTCATACCGGCAGTAGGAAACAGACTGAGAAACCAGAGTAAAAGTTTCTCCTGCAATCTGTTCCCTTTGTGCTAGATGAACGAACGTCTCTCCACATGCTCAGTTCTGAGAGATAAGTGTGTGTGAAACCCGTCCTTCACCTAGCTTGTTGGGGAAACAAAGTTTCTTTTCAGTTGCAAGCTCCACTCCATACATATATATTGGGAGGTACTAGCTCCAACTCGGTTTTACAGTGAAAACTGCAGGAAATTCAAACCGGCACTAGGAAACAGACTGAGAAACCAGAGTAAAAGTTTCTCCTGCAACCCGTTCCGTTTGTGCTAGATGAACGAACGTCTCTCCACATGCTGAGTTCTGAGAGATAATTGTGTGTGAAAGCCGTCCTTCACCTAGCTTGTTGGGAACACAATGTTTCTTTTCAGTTGCAAACTCCACTCCATACATATATATGGGGAGGTACTATCTCCAACTCGGTTTTACAGTGAAAACTGCAGGAACTTCAAACCGGCACTAGGAAACAGACTGAGAAACCAGAGTAAAAGTTTCTCCTGCAACCCGTTCCCTTTTATGCTAGATGAACGAACGTCTCTCCACATGCTCAAATCTCAGAGATAAGTGTGTGTGAATGCCATCCTTCACCTAGCTTGTTGGGAACACAAAGTTCCTTTGCAGATGCAGACTCCACTCCATACATATAAATGTGGAGGTACTAGCTCCAACTCGGTTTTACAGTGAAAACTGCAGGAACTTCAAACCGGCAGTAGGAAACAGACTGAGAAACCAGAGTAAAAGTTTCTCCTGCAACCGGTTCCCTTTGTGCTAGATGAACGAACGTCTCTCCACATGCTCAGTTCTGAGAGATAATTGTGTGTGAAAGCCGTCCTTCACCTAGCTTGTTGGGAACACAATGTTTCTTTTCAGTTGCAAACTCCACTCCATACATATATATGGGGAGGTACTATCTCCAACTCGGTTTTACAGTGAAAACTGCAGGAACTTCAAACCGGCACTAGGAAACAGACTGAGAAACCAGAGTAAAAGTTTCTCCTGCAACCCGTTTCCTTTTTGCTAGATGAACGAACGTCTCTCCACATGCTCAATTCTCAGAGATATGTGTGTGTGAATGCCATCCTTCACCTAGCTTGTTGGGAACACAAAGTTTCTTTTCAGATGCAGACTCCACTCCATACATATAAATGGGGAGGTACTAGCTCCAACTCGGTTTTACAGTAAAAACTGCAGGAACTTCAAACCGGCAGTAGGAAACAGACTGAGAAACCAGAGTAAAAGTTTCTCCTGCAACCGGTTCCCTTTGTGCTAGATGAACGAACGTCTCTCCACATGCTCAGTTCTGAGAGATATTTGTGTGTGAAACCGTCCTTCACCTAGATTGTTGGGAACACAATGTTTCTTTTCAGTTGCAAACTCCACTCCATTCATATATATGGGGAGGTACTATCTCCAACTCGGTTTTACAGTGAAAACTGCAGGAACTTCAAACCGGCACTAGGAAACAGACTGAGAAACCAGAGTAAAAGTTTCTCCTGCAACCCGTTCCCTTTGTGCTAGATGAACGAACGTCTCTCCACATGCTCAAATCTCAGAGATAATTGTGTGTGAATGCCATTCTTCACCTAGCTTGTTGGGAAGACAAAGTTTGTTTTCAGATGCAGACTCCACTCCATACATATAAATGGGGAGGTACTAGCTCCAACTCGGTTTTACAGTGAAAACTGCAGGAACTTCAAACAGGCAGTAGGAAACAGACTGAGAAACCAGAGTAAAAGTTTCCCTGCAATCTGTTCCCTTTGTGCTAGATGAACGAACGTCTCTCCACATGCTCATTTCTGAGAGATAAGTGTGTGTGAAAGCCGTCCTTCACCTAGCTGGTTGGGGAAACAAAGTTTCTTTTCAGTTGCAAGCTCCACTCCATACATATATATTGGGAGGTACTAGCTCCAACTCGGTTTTACAGTGAAAACTGCAGGAAATTCAAACCGGCACTAGGAAACAGACTGAGAAACCAGAGTAATAGTTTCTCCTGCAACCCGTTCCTTTTGTGCTAGATGAACGAAAGTCTCTCCACGTGCTCAGTTCTGAGAAAAAAGTGTGTGTGAAAGCCGTCCTTCACCTAGCTTGATGGGAACACAAAGTTTCTATTCAGTTGCAAATTCCACTCCATACATATATATGGGGAGGTATTAGCTCCAACTCGGTTTTACAGTTATAACTTCAGGAACTTCATACCGGCAGTAGGAAACAGACTAAGGAACCAGAATAAAAGTTTCCCCTGCAACCCGTTCCGTTTTTGCTAGATGAACGAACGTCTCTCCACATGCTAATTTCTGAGAGATAAGTGTGTGTGAAAGCAGTCCTTCACCTACTTGGTGGGAACACAAAGTTTCTTTTCACTTGCAAACTCCACTCCATACATATATATGGGGAGGTACTAGTTCCAACTCGGTTTTACAGAGAAATCTGCAGGAACTTCAAACCGTCCCTAGGAAATAGACTGAGAAACCAGACTAAAAGTTTCTCCTGCAATCGGTTCCCTTTGTGCTAGATGAACGAACGTCTCTCCACATGCTCAGTTCAGAGAGATAAGTGTGTGTGAAAGCCGTCCTTCACCTAGCTTGTTGGAAACACAATGTTTCTTTTCAGTTGCAAACTCCACTCCTTACATATATATGGGGAGGTACTATCTCCAACTCGGTTTTACAGTGAAAACTGCAGGAACTTCAAACCGGCACTAGGAAACAGACTGAGAAACCAGAGTAAAATTTCTCCTGCAACCGTTCCCTTTGTGTTAGATGAACGAAAGTTTCTCCACATTCTCAATTCTCAGAGATATGTGTGTGTGTGAAAGCCGTACTTCACCTAGCTTGTAGGGAACACAAAGTTTCTTTTCAGTTGCAAACCCCACTTCATATATATATATGGGGAGGTACTAGCTCCAACTCGGTTTTACAGTGAAAACTGCAGGAACTTCAAACCGGCACTAGGAAACAGACTGAGAATCCAGAGTAAATGTTTCTCATGCAACCCGTTCCGTTTTTGCTAGATGAACGAACGTCTCCACATGCTCAATTCTCAGAGATAAGTGTGTGTGAAAGCCGTCCTTCACCTAGCTTGTTGGGAACACAAAGTTTCTTTTCAGTTGCAAACTCCACTCCATACATATATAAGGGGAGGTACTAGCTCCAACTCGGTTTTACAGTGAAAACTGCAGGAACTTCAAACCGGCAGTAGGAAACAGACTGAGAAACCAGAGTAAAAGTTTCCCTGCAACCCGTTCCATTTGTGCTAGATGAAAGAACGTCTCTCCACGTACTAAGTTCTGAGAGATAAATGTGTGTGGAAGCCGTCCTTCACCTAGCCTCCTGGGAACACAAATATTCTTTTCAGTTGCAAACTCCACTCCATACATATATCTGGGGAGGTACTATCTCCAACTCGGTTTTACAGTGAAAACTGCAGGAACTTCAAACCGGCACTAGGAAACATACTGAGAAACCAGAGTAAAAGTTTCTCCTGCAACCGTTCCCTTTGTGCTAGATGAACGAACGTCTCTCCACATTCTCAGTTCTGAGAGATAAGTGTGTGTGAAAGCCGTACTTCACCTAGCTTGTAGGGAACACAAATGTTCTTTTCAGTTGCAAACTCCACTCCATAAATATATATGGGGAGGTACAAGCTCCAACTCGGTTTTACAGTGAAAACTGCAGGAACTTCAAACCGGAACTAGGATACAGACTGAGAAACCAGAGTAAAAGTTTCCCCTGCAAACCGTTCCCTTTGGGCTAGATGAACGAACTTCTCTCCACATGTTCAATTCTCAGAGATAAGTGTGTGTGAATGCCGAACTTCACCTAGCTTGTTGGGAACACAAAGTTACTTTTCAGTTGCAAACTCCACTCCATACATATATATGGGGAGGTACTAGCTCCAACTCGGTTTTACAGGGAAAACTGCAGAAATTTCAAACCGGCAGTAGGAAACAGACTGAGAAACCACAGTAAAAGTTTCTCCTGCAACCCGTTCCCTTTGTGCTAGATGAACGAACGTCTCTCCACATGCTCAGTTCTGAGAGATAAGTGTATGTGAAAACCGTTCTTCACCTTGCTTGTTGGGAACACAAAGTTTCTTTTCAGTTGCCAATACCAATCCATACATATATATGGGGAGGTACTAGCTCCAACTCGGTTTTACAGTGAAAACTGCATGAACTTCAAACCGGAACTAGAAAATAGACTGAGAAACTTGAGTAAAAGTTTCTCCTGCAACACGTTCCCTTTGTGGTAGATGAACGAACGTCTCTCCACATGCTCAGTTCTGAGAGATAATTGTGTAAGAAAGCCGTCCTTCACCTAGCTTGTTGGGAACACAAAGTATCTTTTCACTTGCAAACTCCACTCCATACATATATATGGGTAGGTTCTACCTCCAAATCGGTTTTACAGTGAAAACTGCTGGAACTTCAAACCGGCAGTAGGAAACAGACTGAGAAACCAGAGTAAAAGTTTCTCCTGCAACCGGTTCCCTTAGTGCTAGATGAACGAACGTCTCTCCACATGCTCAGTTCTGAGAGATAATTGTGTGTGAAACCGACCTTCACCTAGATTGTTGGGAACACAATGTTTCTTTTCAGTTGCAAACTCCACTCCATTCATATATATGGGGAGGTACTATCTCCAACTCGGTTTTACAGTGAAAACTGCAGGAACTTCAAACCGGCACTAGGAAACAGACTGAGAAACCAGAGTAAAAGTTTCTCCTGCAACCCGTTCCCTTTGTGCTAGATGAACGAACGTCTCTCCACATGCTCAAATCTCAGAGATAATTCTGTGTGAATGCCATTCTTCACCTAGCTTGTTGGGAACACAAAGTTTGTTTTCAGATGCAGACTCCACTCCATACATATAAATGGGGAGGTACTAGTTCCAACTCGGTTTTACAGTGAAAACTGCAGGAACTTCAAACAGGCAGTAGGAAACAGACTGAGAAACCAGAGTAAAAGTTTCCCTGCAATCTGTTCCGTTTGTGCTAGATGAACGAACGTCTCTCCACATGCTCATTTCTGAGAGATAACTGTGTGTGAAAGCCGTCCTTCACCTAGCTGGTTGGGGAAACAAAGTTTCTTTTCATTTGCAAGCTCCACTCCATACATATATATTGGGAGGTACTAGCTCCAACTCGGTTTTACAGTGAAAACTGCAGGAAATTCAAACCGGCACTAGGAAACAGACTGAGAAACCAGAGTAATAGTTTCTCCTGCAACCCGTTCCTTTTGTGCTAGATGAACGAAAGTCTCTCCACGTGCTCAGTTCTGAGAAAAAAGTGTGTGTGAAAGCCGTCCTTCACCTAGCTTGTTGGGAACACAAAGTTTCTATTCAGTTGCAAATTCCACTCCATACATATATATGGGGAGGTATTAGCTCCAACTCGGTTTTACAGTGAAAACTTCAGGAACTTCATACCGGCAGTAGGAAACAGACTAAGGAACCAGAATAAAAGTTTCCCCTGCAAACCGTTCCGTTTGTGCTAGATGAACGAACGTCTCTCCACATGCTAATTTCTGAGAGATAAGTGTGTGTGAAAGCAGTCCTTCACCTACTTGGTGGGAACACAAAGTTTCTTTTCACTTGCAAACTCCACTCCATACATATATATGGGGAGGTACTAGTTCCAACTCGGTTTTACAGAGAAATCTGCAGGAACTTCAAACCGGCCCTAGGAAATAGACTGAGAAACCAGAGTAAAAGTTTCTCCTGCAATCGGTTCCCTTTGTGCTAGATGAACGAACGTCTCTCCACATGCTCATTTCAGAGAGATAAGTGTGTGTGAAAGCCGTCCTTCACCTAGCTTGTTGGAAACACAATGTTTCTTTTCAGTTGCAAACTCCACTCCTTACATATATATGGGGAGGTACTATCTCCAACTCGGTTTTACAGTGAAAACTGCAGGAACTTCAAACCGGCACTAGGAAACAGACTGAGAAACCAGAGTAAAATTTCTCCTGCAACCGTTCCCTTTGTGTTAGATGAACGAAAGTTTCTCCACATTCTCAATTCTCAGAGATAAGTGTGTGTGAAAGCCGTACTTCACCTAGCTTGTAGGGAACACAAAGTTTCTTTTCAGTTGCAAACCCCACTCCATATATATATATGGGGAGGTACTAGCTCCAACTCGGTTTTACAGTGAAAACTGCAGGAACTTCAAACCGGCACTAGGAAACAGACTGAGAATCCAGAGTAAATGTTTCTCATGCAACCCGTTCCGTTTTTGCTAGATGAACGAACGTCTCCACATGCTCAATTCTCAGAGATAAGTGTGTGTGAAAGCCGTCCTTCACCTAGCTTGTTGGGAACACAAAGTTTCTTTTCAGTTGCAAACTCCACTCCATACATATATAAGGGGAGGTACTAGCTCCAACTCGGTTTTACAGTGAAAACTGCAGGAACTTCAAACCGGCAGTAGGAAACAGACTGAGAAACCAGAGTAAAAGTTTCCCTGCAACCCGTTCCCTTTGTGCTAGATGAAAGAACGTCTCTCCACGTACTAAGTTCTGAGAGATAAATGTGTGTGGAAGCCGTCCTTCATCTAGCCTCCTGGGAACACAAAGATTCTTTTCAGTTGCAAACTCAACTCCATACATATATCTGGGGAGGTACTATCTCCAACTCGGTTTTACAGTGAAAACTGCAGGAACTTCAAACCGGCACTAGGAAACATACTGAGAAACCAGAGTAAAAGTTTCTCCTGCAACCGTTCCCTTTGTGCTAGATGAACGAACGTCTCTCCACATTCTCAGTTCTGAGAGATAAGTGTGTGTGAAAGCCGTACTTCACCTAGCTTGTAGGGAACACAAATGTTCTTTTCAGTTGCAAACTCCACTCCATAAATATATATGGGGAGGTACAAGCTCCAACTCGGTTTTACAGTGAAAACTGCAGGAACTTCAAACCGGAACTAGGATACAGACTGAGAAACCAGAGTAAAAGATTCCCCTGCAAACCGTTCCCTTTGGGCTAGATGAACGAACTTCTCTCCACATGTTCAATTCTCAGAGATAAGTGTGTGTGAATGCCGAACTTCACCTAGCTTGTTGGGAACACAAAGTTTCTTTTCAGTTGCAAACTCCACTCCATACATATATATGGGGAGGTACTAGCTCCAGCTCGGTTTTACAGGGAAAACTGCAGAAATTTCAAACCGGCAGTAGGAAACAGACTGAGAAACCACAGTAAAAGTTTCTCCTGCAACCCGTTCCCTTTGTGCTAGATGAACGAACGTCTCTCCACATGCTCAGTTCTGAGAGATAAGTGTGTGTGAAAACCGTTCTTCACCTTGCTTGTTGGGAACACAAAGTTTCTTTTCAGTTGCCAATTCCAATCCATACATATATATGGGGAGGTACTAGCTCCAACTCGGTTTTACAGTGAAAACTGCATGAACTTCAAACCGGAACTAGAAAATAGACTGAGAAACTTGAGTAAAAGTTTCTCCTGCAACACGTTCCCTTTGTGCTAGATGAACGAACGTCTCTCCACATGCTCAGTTCTGAGAGATAATTGTGTAAGAAAGCCGTCCTTCACCTAGCTTGTTGGGAACACAAAGTATCTTTTCACTTGCAAACTCCACTCCATACATATATATGGGTAGGTTCTACCTCCAAATCGGTTTTACAGTGAAAACTGCTGGAACTTCAAACCGGCAGTAGGAAACAGACTGAGAAACCAGAGTAAAAGTTACGCTGCAACCCGTTCCCATTGTGCTAGATGAAAGAACGTCTCTCCACGTGCTAAGTTCTGAGAGATAAGTTTGTGTGGAAGCCGTCCTTCACCTAGCCTCTTGGGAACACAAAATTCTTTTCAGTTGCAAACTCCAATCCATACATATATATGGGGAGGTACTATCTCCAACTCGGTTTTACAGTGAAAACTGCAGGAACTTCAAACCGGCACTAGGAAACATACTGAGAAACCAGAGTAAAAGTTTCTCCTGCAACCGTTCCCTTTGTTCTAGATGAACGAACGTCTCTCCACATTCTCAGTTCTGAGAGATAAGTGTGTGTGAAAGCCGTCCTTCACCTAGCTTGTAGGGAACACAAATGGTCTTTTCAGTTGCAAACTCCACTCCATACATATATATGGGGAGGTACTAGCTCCAACTCGGTTTTACAGTGAAAACTGCAGGAATTTCAAACCGGAACTAAGAAACAGACTGAGAAACCAGAGTAAAAGATTCCCCTGCAAACCGTTCCCTTTGTGCTAGATGAACGAACTTCTCTCCACATGTTCAATTCTCAGAGATAAGTGTGTGTGAATGCCGAACTTCACCTAGCTTGTTGGGAACACAAAGTTTCTTTTCAGTTGCAAACTCCACTCCATACATATATATGGGGAGGTACTAGCTCCAACTCGGTTTTACAGGGAAAACTGCAGGAATTTCAAACCAGCAGTAGGAACCAGACTGAGAAACCACAGTAAAAGTTTCTCCTGCAACCCGTTCCCTTTGTGCTAGATGAACGAACGTCTCTCCACATTCTCACTTCTGAGAGATAAGAGTGTGTGAAAGCCGTCCTCCACCTAGCTTGTTGGGAACACAAAGTTTCTTTTCAGTTGCAAACTCCAATCCATCCATATATATACGAATGTACTAGCTCCAACTCGGTTTTACAGTGAAAACTGCAGGAACTTCTAACCGGCACTAGGAAACAGACTGAGAAACCAGAGTAAAAGTTTCTCCTGCAACCCGTTCCCTTTGTGCTAGATGAACGAACGTCTCTCCACATGCTCAGTTCTGAGAGATAAGTGTGTGTGAAAGCCGTCCTTCACCTAGCTTGTTGGGAACACACAGTTTCTTTTCAGTTGCAAACTCCACTCCATACATATATATGGGGAGGTACTAGCTCCAACTCGGTTTTACAGTGAAAACTGCAGGAACTTCAAACCGGCCCTAGGAAACAGTCTGAGACACCTGAGTAAAAGTTTCCCCTGCAACCTGTTCCCTTTGTGGTAGATGAACGAAAGTCTCTCAAGATGCTAGGTTCTGAGTGATAAGTGTGTTATAAAGCCGTCCTTCATCTAGCTTGTTGGGAACACAAAGTTTCTTTTCACTTGCAAACTCCACTCCATACATATATATGGGGAGGTACTAGCTCCAATTCAGTTTTACAATGAAAACTGCAGGAATTTCAAACCGGCACTAGGAAACAGACTGAGAAACCAGAGTAAAAGTTTCTACTGAAACCCGTTCCCTTTGTGCTAGATGAACGAACGTCTCTCCACATGCTCAGTTCTGAGAGATAAGTGTGTGTGAAAACCGTCCTTCACCTTGCTTGTTGGGAACACAAAGTTTCTTTTCAGTTGCCAATTCCAATCCATACATATATATGGGGAGGTACTAGCTCCAACTCGGTTTTACAGTGAAAACTGCAGGAACTTAAAACCGGCACTAGGAAACATACTGAGAAACCAGAGTAAAAGTTTCTCCTGCAACCGTTCCCTTTGTGCTAGATGAACGAACGTCTCTCCACATTCTCAGTTCTGAGAGATAAATGTGTGTGAAAGCCGTCCTTCACTTGCTTGTAGGGAACACAAATGTTCTTTTCAGTTGCAAACTCCACTCCATACATAAATATAGGGAGGTACTAGCTCCAACTCGGTTTTACAGTGAAAACTGCTGGAACTTCAAACCGGAACTAGGAAACTGAGAAACCAGAGTAAAAGATTCCCCTGCAAACCGTTCCCTTTGTGCTAGATGAACGAAATTCTCTCCACATGTTCAATTCTCAGAGATAAGTGTGTGTGAATGCCGAACTTCACCTAGCTTGTTGGGAACACAAAGTTTCTTTTCAGTTGCAAACTCCACTCCATACATATATATGGGGAGGTACTAGCTCCAACTCGGTTTTACAGTGAAAACTGCAGGAATTTCAAACCGGCAGTAGGAAACAGACTGAGAAACCACAGTAAAAGTTTCTCCTGCAACCCGTTCCCTTTGTGCTAGATGAACGAACGTCTCTCCTCATGCTCAGTTCTGAGAGATAAGAGTGTGTGAAAGCCGTCCTTCACCTAGCTTGTTGGGAACACAAAGTTTCTTTTCAGTTGCAAACTCCACTCCATCCATATATATTGGAAGGTACTAGCTCCAACTCGGTTTTACAGTGAAAACTGCAGGAACTTCTAACGGGCAGTAGGAAACAGACTGAGAAACCACAGTAAAAGTTTCTCCTGCAACCCGTTCCGTTTGTGCTAGATGAACGAACGTCTCTCCACGTGCTCAGTTCTGAGACATAATTGTGTGTGAAAGCCGTGCTTCAACTTGCTTGTTGGGAAAACAAAGATTCTTTTCAATTGAAAACCCCACTCCATACATATATATGGGGAGGTAATAGCTCCAACTCGGTTTTAAAGTGAAAACTGCAGGAACTTCAAACCGGCACTAGGAAACAGACTGAGAAACCAGAGTAAAAGTTTTCCTGCCTCCCGTTCCCTTTGTGCTAGATGAACGAACGTCTCTCCACATGCTCATTTCTGAAAGATAAGTGTGTGTGAAAGCCGTCCTTCACCTAGCTTTTTGGGAAAACACAGTTTCTTTTCAGTTGCAAACTCCACTCCATACATATATATGGGCAGGTACTAGCTCCAACTCGGTTTTACAGTGAAAACTGCAGGAACTTCAAACCGGCCCTAGGAAACTGTCTGAGACACCTGAGTAAAAGTTTCCCCTGCAACCTGTTCCCTTTGTGGTAGATGAACGAAGTCTCTCAACATGCTAGGTTCTGAATGATAAGTGTGTGATAAAGCCGTCCTTCATCTAGCTTGTTGGGAACACAAAGTTTCTTTTCACTTGCAAACTCCACTCCATACATATATATGGGGAGGTACCAGCTCCAATTCAGTTTTACAATGAAAACTGCAGGAACTTCAAACCGGCACTAGGAAACAGACTTTAGAAACCAGAGTAAAAGTTTCTACTGCAACCCGTTCCCTTTGTGCTAGATGAACGAACGTCTCTCCACATGCTCAGTTCTGAGGGATAAGTGTTTTTGAAAACCGTCCTTCACATTGCTTGTTGGGAACACAAAGTTTCTTTTCAGTTGCCAATTCCAATCCATACATATATATGGGGAGGTACTAGCTCCAACTCGGTTTTACAGTGAAAACTGCAGGAACTTCAAACCGGAACTAGAAAATAGACTGAGAAACTTGAGTAAAAGTTTCTCCTGCAACAAGTTCCCTTTGTGGTAGATGAACGAACGTCTCTCCACATGCTCAGTTCTGAGAGATATTTGTGTAAGAAAGCCGTCCTTCACCTAGCTTGTTGGGAACACAAAGTAACTTTTCACTTGCAAACTCCACTCCATACATATATATGGGTAAGTTCAACCTCCAAATCGATTTTACAGTGAAAACTGCAGGAACTTCAAACCGGCAGTAGGAAACAGACTGAGAAACCAGAGTAAAAGTTTCCCTGCAAACCGTTCCCTTTGTGCTAGATGAAAGAACGTCTCTCCACGTGCTAAGTTCTGAGAGAAAAGTGTGTGTGGAAGCCGTCCTTCACCTAGCCTCTTGGGAACACAAAGATTCTTTTCAGTTGCAAACTCCACTCCATACATATATATGGGGAGGTACTATCTCCAACTCGGTTTTACATTGAAAACTGCAGGAACTTCAAACCGGCACTAGGAAACATACTGAGAAACCAGAGTAAAAGTTTCTCCTGCAACCGTTCCCTTTGTGCTAGATGAACGAACGTCTCTCCACATTCTCAGTTCTGAGAGAAAAGTGTGTGTGAAAGCAGTCCTTCAACTAGCTGGAAGGGAACACAAATATTCTTTTCAGTTGCAAACTCCACTCCATACATATATATTGGAATGTACTAGCTCCAACTCGGTTTTACAGTGAAAACTGCAGGAACTTCTAACCGGCAGTAGGAAACAGACTGAGAAACCGGAGTAAAAGTTTCTCCTGCAACCCGTTCCCTTTGTGCTAAATGAACGAACGTCTCTCCACATGCTCAGTTCTGAGAGATAAGTGTGTGTGAAAACCGTCCTTCACCTAGCTTGTTGGGAACACACAGTTTCTTTTCAGTTGCAAAATCCACTCCATACATATATATGGGGAGGTACTAGCTCCAATTCAGTTTTACAATGAAAACTGCAGGAACTTCAAACCGGCACTAGGAAACAGACTGAGAAACCAGAGTAAAAGTTTCTACTGCAACCCGTTCCCTTTGTGCTAGATGAACGAACGTCTCTCCACATGCTCAGTTCTGAGAGATAAGTGTGTGTGAAAACCGTCCTTCACCTTGCTTGTTGGGAACACAAAGTTTCTTTTCAGTTGCCAATTCCAATCCATACATATATATGGGGAGGTACTAGCTCCAACTCGGTTTTACAGTGAAAACTGCAGGAACTTCAAACCGGCACTAGAAAATAGACGGAGAATCTTGAGGAAAATTTTCACCTGCAACACGTTCCCTTTGTGGTAGATGAACGAACGTCTCTCCACATGCTCAGTTCTGAGAGATAATTGTGTAAGAAAGCCGTCCTTCACCTAGCTTGTTGGGAACACAAAGTGTCTTTTCACTTGCAAACTCCAATCCATACATATATATGGGGAGGTACTATCTCCAACTCAGTTTTACAGTGAAAACTGCAGGAACTTCAAACCGGCACTAGGAAACATACTGAGAAACCAGAGTAAAAGTTTCTCCTGCAAACGTTCCCTTTGTGCTAGATGAACGAACGTCTCTCCACATTCTCAGTTCTGAGAGATAAGTGTGTGTGAACGCCGTACTTCACCTAGCTTGTAGGGAACACAAATGTTCTTTTCAGTTGCAAACTCCACTCCATACATATATATGGGGAGGTACTAGCTCCAACTCGATTTTACAGTGAAAACTGCAGGAACTTCAAACCGGAACTAGGAAACAGACTGAGAAACCAGAGTAAAAGTTTCTCTTGCAAACCGTTCCCTTTGTGCTAGATGAATGAACTTCTCTCCACATGCTCAGTTCTGAGAGATAAGAGTGTGTGAAAGCCGTCCTTCACCTAGCTTGTTGGGAACACAAAGTTTCTTTTCAGTTGCAAACTCCACTCCATCCATATATATTGGAAGGTACTAGCTCCAACTCGGTTTTACAGTGAAAACTGCAGGAACTTCTAACCGGCAGTAGGAAACAGACTGAGAAACCAGAGTAAAAGTTTCTCCTGCAACCTGTTCCCTTTGTGCTAGATGAACGAACGTCTCTCCACATGCTCA
This sequence comes from Camelus bactrianus, assembly GCF_048773025.1. Lineage (NCBI taxonomy): Eukaryota > Metazoa > Chordata > Mammalia > Artiodactyla > Camelidae > Camelus > Camelus bactrianus. The sequence continues at coordinate 93,325,884 of NC_133546.1, forward strand.
GTTCTGAGAGATAAGTGTGTGTGAAAGCCGTCCTTCACCTAGCTTGTTGGGAAAACACAGTTTCTTTTCAGTTGCAAACTCCACTCCATACATATATATGGGGAGGTACTAGCTCCAACTCGGTTTTACAGTGAAAACTGCAGGAACTTCAAACCGGCCCTAGGAAACAGTCTGAGACACCTGAGTAAAAGTTTCCCCTGCAACCTGTTCCCTTTGTGGTAGATGAACGAATGTCTCTCAACATGCTAGGTTCTGAGTGATAAGTGTGTGATAAAGCCGTCCTTCATCTAGCTTGTTGGGAACACAAAGTTTCTTTTCACTTGCAAACTCCACTCCAAACATATATATGGGGAGGTACTAGCTCCAATTCAGTTTTACAATGAAAACTGCAGGAACTTCAAACCGGCACTAGGAAACAGACTGAGAAACCAGAGTAAATGTTTCTACTGCAACCCGTTCCCTTTGTGCTAGATGAACGAACGTCTCTCCACATGTTCAATTCTCAGAGATAAGTGTGTGTGAATGCCGAACTTCACCTAGCTTTTTGGGAACACAAAGTTTCTTTCCAGTTGCAAACTCCACTCCATACATATATATGGGGAGGTAATAGCTCCAACTCGGTTTTAAAGTGAAAACTGCAGGAACTTCAAACCGGCACTAGGAAACAGACTGAGAAACCACAGTAAAAGTTTCTCCTGCAACCCGTTCCCCTTGTGCTAGATGAACGAACGTCTCTCCACATGCTCAGTTCTGAGAGATAAGAGTGTGTGAAAGCCGTACTTCACCTAGCTTGTTGGGAAAACAAAGTTTCTTTTCAGTTGAAAACTCCAATCCATCCATATATATTGGAATGTACTAGCTCCAACTCGGTTTTACAGTGAAAACTGCAGGAACTTCTAACCGGCACTAGGAAACAGACTGAGAAACCGGAGTAAAAGTTTCTCCTGCAAACCGTTCCGTTTGTGCTAGATGAACGAACGTCTCTCCACGTGCTCAGTTCTGAGAGATAATTGTGTGTGAAAGCCGTCCTTCAACTAGCTTGTTGGGAAAACAAAGTTTCTTTTCAATTGAAAACTCCACTCCATACATATATATGGGGAGGTAATAGCTGCAACTCGGTTTTAAAGTGAAAACTGCAGGAACTTCAAACCGGCACTAGGAAACAGACTGAGAAACCAGAGTAAAAGTTTCTCCTGCAACCTGTTCCCTTTGTGCTAGATGAACGAACGTCTCTCCACATGATCAGTTCTGAGAGATAAGTGTGTGTGAAAGCCGTCCTTCACCTAGCTTGTTGGGAACACACAGTTTCTTTTCAGTAGCAAACACCAATCCATACATATATATGGGGATGTACTAGCTCCAACTCGGTTTTACAGTGAAAACTGCAGGAACTTCAAACCGGCCCTAGGAAACAGTCTGAGACACCTGAGTAAAAGTTTCCCCTGCAACCTGTTCCCTTTGTGGTAGATGAACGAGAGTCTCTCAACATGCTAAGTTCTGAGTGATAAGTGTGTGATAAAGCCGTCCTTCACCTAGCTTGTTTGGAACACAAAGTTTCTTTTCACTTGCAAACTCCACTCCATACATATATATGGGGAGGTACTAGCTCCAATTCAGTTTTACAATGAAAACTGCAGGAACTTCAAACCGGTACTAGGAAACAGACTGAGAAACCAGAGTAAAAGTTTCTACTGCAACCCGTTCCCTTTGTGCTAGATGAACGAACGTCTCTCCACATGCTCAGTTCTGAGAGATAATTGTGTAAGAAAGCCGTCCTTCACCTAGATTATTGGGAACACAAAGTATCTTTTCACTTGCAAACTCCACTCCATACATATATATGGGTAGGTTCTACCTCCAAATCGTTTTTACAGTGAAAACTGCAGGAACTTCAAACCGGAAGTAGGAAACAGACTGAGAAACCAGAGTAAAAGTTTCCCTGCAAACCGTTCCCTTTGTGCTAGATGAAAGAACGTCTCTCCACGTGCTAAGTTCTGAGAGATAAGTGTGTGTGGAAGCCGTCCTTCACCTAGCCTCTTGGGAACACAAAGATTCTTTTCAGTTGCAAACTACACTCCATACATATATATGGGGAGGTACTATCTCCAACTCGGTTTTACAGTGAAAACTGCAGGAACTTCAAACCGGCACTAGGAAACATACTGAGAAACCAGAGTAAAAGTTTCTCCTGCAACCGTTCCCTTTGTGCTAGATGAACGAACGTCTCTCCACATTCTCAGTTCTAGAGATAAGTGTGTGTGAAAGCCGTCCTTCACCTAGCTTGAAGGGAACACAAATGTTCTTTTCAGTTGCAAACTCCACTCCATACATATATATGGGGAGGTACTAGCTCCAACTCGGTTTTACAGTGAAAACTGCAGGAACTTCAAACCGGAACTAGGAAAAAGACTGAGAAACCAGAGAAAAGATTCCCCTGCAAACCGTTCCCTTTGTGCTAGATGAACGAACTTCTCTCCACGTGCTCAGTTCTGAGAGATAATTGTGTGTGAAAGCCGTCCTTCAACTAGCTTGTTGGGAAAACAAAGTTTCTTTTCAATTGAAAACTCCACTCCATACATATATATGGGGAGGTAATAGCTCCAACTCGGTTTTAAAGTGAAAACTGCAGGAACTTCAAACCGGCACTAGGAAACAGACTGAGAAACCAGAGTAAAAGTTTCTCCTGCAACCTGTTCCCTTTGTGCTAGATGAACGAACGTCTCTCCACATTCTCAGTTCTGAGAGATAAGTGTGTGTGAAAGCCGTCCTTCACCTAGCTTGTTGGGAACACACAGTTTCTTTTCACTTGCAAACTCCAGTCCATACATATATATGGGGAGGTACTAGCTCCAACTCTTTTTTACAATGAAAACTGCAGGAACTTCAATCCGGCCCTAGGAAACAGTCTTAAACACCTGAGTAAAAGTTTCCCTGCAACCTGTTCCCTTTGTGGTAGATGAACGAAAGTCTCTCAACATGCTAGGTTCTGAATGATAAGTGTGTGATAAAGCCGTCCTTCATCTAGCTTGTTGGGAACACAAAGTTTCTTTTCACTTGCAAACTCCACTCCAAACATATATATGGGGAGGTACTAGCTCCAAATCAGTTTAACAATGAAAACTGCAGGAACTTCAAACAGGCACTAGGAAACAGACTGAGAAACCAGAGTAAAAGTTTCTACTGCAACCCGTTCCCTTTGTGCTAGATGAACGAACGTCTCTCCACATGCTCAGTTCTGAGTGATAAGTGTGTGTGAAAACCGTCCTTCACCATGCTTGTTGGGAACACAAAGTTTCTTTTCAGTTGCCAATTCCAATCCATACATATATATGGGGAGGTACTAGCTCCAACTCGGTTTTACAGTGAAAACTGCAGGAACTTCAAACCGGCACTATAAAATAGACTGAGAAACTTGAGTAAAATTTTCTACTGCAACACGTTCCCTTTGTGGTAGATGAACGAACGTCTCTCCACATGCTCAGTTCTGAGAGATAATTGTGTAAGAAAGCCGTCCTTCACCTAGCTTGTTGGGAACACAAAGTATCTTTTCACTTGCAAACTCCACTTCATACATATATATGGGGAGGTACTAGCTCAAACTCGGTTTTACAGTGAAAACTGCAGGAACTTCAAACCGGAACTAGGAAACAGACTGAAAAACCAGAGTAAAAGATTCCCCTGCAAACCGTTCCCTTTGTGCTAGATGAACGAAATTCTCTCCACATGTTCAATTCTCAGAGATAAGTGTGTGTGAATGCCGAACTTCACCTAGCTTGTTGGGAACACAAAGTTTCTTTCCAGTTGCAAACTCCACTCCATACATATATATGGGGAGGTACAATCTCCAACTCGGTTTTACAGGGAAATCTGCAGGAATTTCAAACCGGCAGTAGGAAACAGACTGAGAAACCACAGTAAAAGTTTCTCCTGCAACCCTTTCCCTTTGTGCTAGATGAACGAACGTCTCTCCACGTGCTCAGTTCTGAGAGATAATTGTGTGTGAAAGCCGTCCTTCAACTAGCTTGTTGGGAAAACAAAGTTTCTTTTCAATTGAAAACTCCACTCCATACATATATATGGGGAGGTAATAGCTCCAACTCGATTTTAAAGTGAAAACTGCAGGAAATTCAAACCGGCACTAGGAAACAGACTGAGAAACCAGAGTAAAAGTTTCTCCTGCAACCTGTTCCCTTTGTGCTAGATGAACGAACGTCTCTCCACATGCTCAGTTCTGAGAGATAAATGTGTGTGAAAGCCGTCCTTCACCTAGCTTGTTGGGAACACACAGTTTCTTTTCAGTTGCCAACTCCACTCCATACATATATATGGGCAGGTACTAGCTCCAAATCGGTTTTACAGTGAAAACTGCAGGAACATCAAACCGGCCCTAGGAAACAGTCTGAGACACCTGAGTAAAAGTTTCCCCTGCAACATGTTCCCTTTGTGGTAGATGAACGAAAGTCTCTCAACATGCTAGGTTCTGAGTGATAAGTGTGTGATAAAGCCGTCCTTCATCTAGCTTGTTGGGAACACAAAGTTTCTTTTCACTTGCAAACTCCACTCCATACATATATATGGGGTGGTACTAGCTCCAATTCAGTTTTACAATGAAAACTGCAGGAACTTCAAACCGGCACTAGGAAACAGACTGAGAAACCAGAGTAAAAGTTTCTACTGCAACCCGTTCACTTTGTGCTAGATGAACGAACGTCTCTCCACATGCTCATTTCTGAGAAATAAGTGTGTGTGAAAACCGTCCTTCAACTTGCTTGTTGGGAACACAAATTTTCTTTTCAGTTGCCAATACCAATCCATACATATATATGGGGAGGTACTATCTCCAACTCGGTTTTACAGTGAAAACTGCAGGAACTTCAAACCCACACTAGGAAACAGACTGAGAAAACAGAGTAAAAGTTTCTCCTGCAAACCGTTCCCTTTGTGCTAGATGAACGAACGTCTCTCCACATGCTCAGTTCTGAGAGATAAGAGTGTGTGAAAGCCGTCCTTCACCTAGCTTGTTGGGAACACAGAGTTTCTTTTCAGTTGCAAACTCCACTCCATCCATATATATTGGAAGGTACTAGCTCCAACTCGGTTTTACAGTGAAAACTGCAGGAACTTCTAACCGGCAGTAGGAAACAGACTGAGAAACCAGAGTAAAAGTTTCTCCTGCAACCAGTTCCGTTTGTGCTAGATGAACGAACGTCTCTACACGTGCTCAGTTCTGAGAGATAATTGTGTGTGAAAGCCGTACTTCAACTAGCTTGTTGGGAACACAAAGTTTCTTTCCAGTTGCAAACTCCACTCCATACATATATATGGGGAGGTACTAGCTCCAACTCGCTTTTACAGGGAAAACTGCAGGAATTTCAAACCGGCAGTAGGAAACAGACTGAGAAACCAGAGTAAAAGTTTCTCCTGCAACCCGTTCCCTTTGTGCTAGATGAACGAACGTCTCTCCACGTGCTCAGTTCTGAGAGATAATTGTGTGTGAAAGCCGTCCTTCAACTAGCTTGTTGGGAAAACAAAGTTTCTTTTCAATTGAAAACTCCACTCCATACATATATATGGGGAGGTAATAGCTCCAACTCGGTTTTAAAGTGAAAAATGCAGGAAATTCAAACCGGCACTAGGAAACAGACTGAGAAACCAGAGTAAAAGTTTCTCCTGCAACCTGTTCCCTTTGTGCTAGATGAACGAACGTCTCTCCACATGCTCAGTTCTGAGAGTTAAGTGTGTGTGAAAGCCGTCCTTCACCTAGCTTGTTGGGAACACACAGTTTCTTTTCAGTTGCCAACTCCACTCCATACATATATATGGGCAGGTACTAGCTCCAACTCGGTTTTACAGTGAAAACTGCAGGAACATCAAACCGGCCCTAGGAAACAGTCTGAGACACCTGAGTAAAAGTTTCCCCTGCAACATGTTCCCTTTGTGGTAGATGAACGAAAGTCTCTCAACATGCTAGGTTCTGAGTGATAAGTGTGTGATAAAGCCGTCCTTCATCTAGCTTGTTGGGAACACAAAGTTTCTTTTCACTTGCAAACTCCACTCCATACATATATATGGGGTGGTACTAGCTCCAATTCAGTTTTACAAGGAAAACTGCAGGAACTTCAAACCGGCACTAGGAAACAGACTGAGAAACCAGAGTAAAAGTTTCTACTGCAACCCGTTCACTTTGTGCTAGATGAACGAACGTCTCTCCACATGCTCATTTCTGAGAAATAAGTGTGTGTGTGAAAACCGTCCTTCACCTTGCTTGTTGGGAACACAAAGTTTCTTTTCAGTTGCCAATACCAATCCATACATATATATGGGGAGGTACTATCTCCAACTCGGTTTTACAGTGAAAACTGCAGGAACTTCAAACCCACACTAGGAAACAGACTGAGAAAACAGAGTAAAAGTTTCTCCTGCAAACCGTTCCCTTTGTGCTAGATGAACGAACGTCTCTCCACATGCTCAGTTCTGAGAGATAAATGTGTGTGAAAGCCTTCCTTCACCTAGCTTGTTGGGAACACACAGTTTCTTTTCAGTTGCCAACTCCACTCCATACATATATATGGGCAGGTACTAGCTCCAAATCGGTTTTACAGTGAAAACTGCAGGAACATCAAACCGGCCCTAGGAAACAGTCTGAGACACCTGAGTAAAAGTTTCCCCTGCAACATGTTCCCTTTGTGGTAGATGAACGAAAGTCTCTCAACATGCTAGGTTCTGAGTGATAAGTGTGTGATAAAGCCGTCCTTCATCTAGCTTGTTGGGAACACAAAGTTTCTTTTCACTTGCAAACTCCACTCCATACATATATATGGGGTGGTACTAGCTCCAATTCAGTTTTACAATGAAAACTGCAGGAACTTCAAACCGGCACTAGGAAACAGACTGAGAAACCAGAGTAAAAGTTTCTACTGCAACCCGTTCACTTTGTGCTAGATGAACGAACGTCTCTCCACATGCTCATTTCTGAGAAATAAGTGTGTGTGAAAACCGTCCTTCACCTTGCTTGTTGGGAACACAAAGTTTCTTTTCAGTTGCCAATACCAATCCATACATATATATGGGGAGGTACTATCTCCAACTCGGTTTTACAGTGAAAACTGCAGGAACTTCAAACCCACACTAGGAAACAGACTGAGAAAACAGAGTAAAAGTTTCTCCTGCAAACCGTTCCCTTTGTGCTACATGAACGAACGTCTCTCCACATGCTCAGTTCTGAGAGTTAAGAGTGTGTGAAAGCCGTCCTTCACCTAGCTTGTTGGGAACACAAAGTTTCTTTTCAGTTGCAAACTCCACTCCATCCATATATATTGGAAGGTACTAGCTCCAACTCGGTTTTACAGTGAAAACTGCAGGAACTTCTAACCGGCAGTAGGAAACAGACTGAGAAACCAGAGTAAAAGTTTCTAATGCAACCAGTTCCGTTTGTGCTAGATGAACGAACGTCTCTACACGTGCTCAGTTCTGAGAGATAATTGTGTGTGAAAGCCGTCCTTCAACTAGCTTGTTGGGAAAACAAAGTTTCTTTTCAATTGAAAACTCCACTCCATACATATATATGGGGAGGTAATAGCTCCAACTCGGTTTTAAAGTGAAAACTGCAGGAACTTCAAACCGGCACTAGGAAACAGACTGAGAAACCAGAGTAAAAGTTTCCCCTGCAACCTGTTCCCTTTGTGCTAGATGAACGAACGTCTCTCCACATGCTCAGTTCTGAGAGATAAGAGTGTGTGAAAGCCGTCCTTCACCTAGCTTGTTGGGAACACAAAGTTTCTTTTCAGTTGCAAACTCCACTCCATCCATATATATTGGAAGGTACTAGCTCCAACTCGGTTTTACAGTGAAAACTGCAGGAACTTCTAACCGGCAGTAGGAAACAGACTGAGAAACCAGAGTAAAAGTTTCTCCTGCAACCAGTTCCGTTTGTGCTAGATGAACGAACGTCTCTACACGTGCTCAGTTCTGAGAGATAATTGTGTGTGAAAGCCGTCCTTCAACTAGCTTGTTGGGAAAACAAAGTTTCTTTTCAATTGAAAACTCCACTCCATACATATATATGGGGAGGTAATAGCTCCAACTCGGTTTTAAAGTGAAAACTGCAGGAACTTCAGACCGGCACTAGGAAACAGACTGAGAAACCAGAGTAAAAGTTTCTCCTGCAACCTGTTCCCTTTGTGCTAGATGAACGAACGTCTCTCCACATGCTCAGTTCTGAGAGATAAGTTTGTGTGAAAGCCGTCCTTCACCTAGCTTGTTGGGAACACACAGTTTCTTTTCAGTTGCAATCTCCACTCCATACTTATATATGGGGAGGTACTAGCTCCAACTCGGTTTTACAGTGAAAACTGCAGGAACGTCAAACCGGCCCTAGGAAACATTCTGAGACACCTGAGTAAAAGTTTCCCCTGCAACCTGTTCCCTTTGTGGTAGATGAACGAAAGTCTCTCAACATGCTAGGTTCTGAGTGATAAGTGTGTGATAAAGCCGTCCTTCACCTAGCTTGTTTGGAACACAAAGTTTCTTTTCACTTTCAAACTCCACTCCATACATATATATGGGAGGTACTAGCTCCAATTCAGTTTTACAATGAAAACTGCAGGAACTTCAAACCGGCACTAGGAAACAGACTGAGAAACCAGAGTAAAAGTTTCTACTGCAAACCGTTCCCTTTGTGCTAGATGAACGAACGTCTCTCCACATGCTCAGTTCTGAGAGATAAGTGTGTGTGAAAAACGTCCTTCACCTTGCTTGTTAGGAACACAAAGTTTCTTTTCAGTTGCCAATTCCAATCCATACATATATATGGGGAGGTACTAGCTCCAACTCGGTTTTACAGTGAAAACTGCAGGAACTTCAAACCGGCACTAGAAAATAGACTGAGAAACTTGAGTAAAAGTTTATCCTGCAACACGTTCCCTTTGTGGTAGATGAACGAACGTCTCTCCACATGCTCAGTTCTGAGAGATAATTGTGTAAGAAAGCCGTCCTTCACCTAGCTTGTTGGAAACACAAAGTATCTTTTCACTTGCAAACTCCACTCCATACATATATATGGGGAGGTAATATCTCCAACTCGGTTTTACAGTGAAAACTGCAGGAACTTCAAACCGGCACTAGGAAACATACTGAGAAACCAGAGTAAAAGTTTCTCCTGCAACCGTTCCCTTTGTGCTAGATGAACGAACGTCTCTCCACATTCTCAGTTCTGAGAGATAAGTGTGTGTGAAAGCCGTCCTTCACCTAGCTTGTAGGGAACACAAATGTTCTTTTCAGTTGCAAACTCCACTCCATACATATATATGGGGAGGTATTAGCTCCAACTCCGTTTTACTGTGAAAACTGCAGGAACTTCAAACCGGAACTAGGAAACAGACTGAGAAACCAGAGTAAAAGATTCCCCTGCAAACCGTTCCCTTTGTGCTAGATGAACGAAATTCTCTCCACATGTTCAATTCTCAGAGATAAGTGTGTGTGAATGCCGAACTTCACCTAGCTTGTTGGGAACACATAGTTTCTTTTCAGTTGCAAACTCCAATCCATACATATATATGGGGAGGTACTATCTCCAACTCGGTTTTACAGGGAAAACTGCAGGAATTTCAAACCAGCAGTAGGAAACAGACTGAGAAACCACAGTAAAAGTTTCTCCTGCAACCCGTTCCCTTTGTGCTAGATGAACGAACGTCTCTCCACGTGCTCAGTTCTGAGAGATAATTGTGTGTGAAAGCCGTCCTTCAACTAGCTTGTTGGGAAAACAAAGTTTCTTTTCAATTGAAAACTCCACTCCATACATATATATGGGGAGGGAATAGCTCCAACTCGGTTTTAAAGTGAAAACTGCAGGAACTTCAAACCGGCACTAGGAAACAGACTGAGAAACCAGAGTAAAAGTTTTTCCTGCAACTTGTTCCCTTTGTGCTAGATGAACGAACGTCTCTCCACATGCTCAGTTCTGAGAGATAAGTGAGTGTGAAAGCCGTCCTTCACCTAGCTTGTTGGGAACACACAGTTTCTTTTCAGTTGCAAACTCCACTCCATACATATATATGGGGAGGTACTAGCTCCAAATCGGTTTTACAGTGAAAACTGCAGGAACTTCAAACCGGCCCTAGGAAACAGTCTGAGACACCTGAGTAAAAGTTTCCCCTGCAACCTGTTCCCTTTGTGGTAGATGAACGAAAGTCTCTCAACATGCTAGGTTCTGAGTGATAAGTGTGTGATAAAGCCGTCCTTCATCTAGCTTTTTGGGAACACAAAGTTTCTTTTCACTTGCAAACTCCACTCCATACATATATAGGGGGAGGTACTAGCTCAAATTTAGTTTTACAATGAAAACTGCAGGAACTTCAAACCGGCACTAGGAAACAGACTGAGAAACCGGAGTAAAAGTTTCTCCTGCAAACCGTTCCGTTTGTGCTAGATGAACGAACGTCTCTACACGTGCTCAGTTCTGAGAGATAATTGTGTGTGAAAGCCGTCCTTCAACTAGCTTGTTGGGAAAACAAAGTTTCTTTTCAATTGAAAACTCCACTACATACATATATATGGGGAGGTAATAACTCCAACTCGGTTTTAAAGTGAAAACTGCAGGAACTTCAAACCGGCACTAGGAAACAGACTGAGAAACCAGAGTAAAAGTTTCTCCTGCAAACTGTTCCCTTTGTGCTAGATGAACGAACGTCTCTCCACATGCTCAGTTCTGAGAGATAAGTGTGTGTGAAAGCCGTCCTTCACCTAGCTTGTTGGGAACACACAGTTTCTTTTCAGTTGCAAACTCCACTCCATACATATATATGGGGAGGTACTAGCTCCAACTCGGTTTTACAGTGAAAACTGCAGGAACTTCAAACCGGCCCTAGGAAAAAGTCTGAGACACCTGAGTAAAAGTTTCCCCTGCAACCTGTTCCCTTTGTGGTAGATGAACGAAAGTCTCTCAACATGCTAGGTTCTGAGTGATAAGTGTGTGATAAAGCCGTCCTTCACCTAGCTTGTTGGGAACACAAATTTTCTTTTCACTTGCAAACTCCACTCCATACATATATATGGGGAGGTACTAGCTCCAATTCAGTTTTACAATGAAAACTGCAGGAACTTCAAACCGGCACTAGGAAACAGACTGAGAAACCAGAGTAAAAGTTTCTCCTGCAACCCGTTCCCTTTGTGCTAGATGAACGAACGTCTCTCCACATGCTCAGTTCTGAGAGAGGAGTGTGTGGAAACCGTCCTTCACCTTGCTTGTTGGGAACACAAAGAATCTTTTCAGTTGCCAATTCCAATCCATACATATATATGGGGAGGTACTAGCTCCAACTCGGTTTTACAGTGAAAACTGCAGGAACTTCAAACCGGCACTAGAAAATAGACTGAGAAACTTGAGTAAAAGTTTCTCCTGCAACACGTTCCCTTTGTGGTAGATGAACGAACGTCTCTCCACATGCTCAGTTCTGAGAGATAAGTGTGTGTGAAAGCCATACTTCACCTAGCTTGTTGGGAATACAAAGTATCTTTTCACTTGCAAACTCAACTCCATATATATATATGGGGAGGTACTATCTCCAACTCGGTTTTACAGTGAAAACTGCAGGAAGTTCAAAACTTCACTAGGAAACAGACTGAGAAAACAGAGTAAAAGTTTCTCCTGCAAAACGTTCCCTTTGTGCTAGATGAACGAACGTCTCTCCCCATGCTCAGTTCTGAGAGATAAATGTGTGTGAAAGCCGTCCTTCAACTTCCTTGTTGGGAACACAAAGTTTCTTTTCAGTTGCAAATTCCACTCCATAAATATATATTGGGAGGTACTAGCTCCAACTCGGTTTTACAGTGAAAACTGCAGGAACTTCAAACCGGCAGTAGGAAACAGACTGAGAAACCAGAGTAATAGTTTCTCCTGCAATCCTTTCCGTTTGTGCTAGATGAACGAACGTCTCTCCACGTGCTCAGTTCTGAGAGATAAGTGTGTGTGAAAGCCGTCCTTCACCTAGCTTGTTGGGAACACAAAGTTTCTTTTCAGTTGCAAATTCCACTCCATACATATATATGGGGAGGTACTAGCACCAACTCGGTTTTACAGTGAAAAATGCAGGAACTTCCCACCGGCACTAGGAAACAGACTGAGAAACCAGAGTAAAATTTCCCTTGCAACCGGTTCCCTTTGTGCTTGATGAACGAACTTCTCTCCACATGCTCATTTCTGAGAGATAAGTGTGCGTGAAAGCCGACCTTCACCTAGCTTGTAGGGAACACAAATTTTCTTTTCAGTTGTAAACTCCACTCCATACATATATATGGGGAGGTACTAGCTCCAACTCGGTTTTACAGTGAAAACTGCAGGAAATTCAAAACGGCACTAGGAAACAGACTGAGAAACCTGAGTAAAAGTTTCTCCTGCAACCTGTTCCCCTTGTGGTAGTTGAACGAAAGTCTCTCCACATGCTAGGTTCTGAGTGATAAGTGTGTGATAAAGCCGACCTTCACCTAGATTGTTGGGAACACAAAGTTTCTTTTCACTTGCAAACTCCAGTCCATACATATATATGGGGAGGTACTAGCTCCAACTCGTTTTTACAGTGAAAACTGCAGGAACTTCAAACCGGCACTAGGAAACCGACTGAGAAACCAAAGTAAAAGATTCTCCTGCAACCCGTTCCCTTTGTGCTAGATGAACGAACGTCTCTCCACATGCTCAGTTCTGAGAGATAAGTGTGTGTTAAAGCCGTCCTTCACCTATCTTGTTGGGAACACAAAGTTTCTTTTCAGTTGCAAACTCCACTCCATACATATATATGGGGAAGTACAAGCTCCAACTCGGTTTTACAGTGAAAACTGCAGGAACTTCAAACCGGCAGTAGGAAACAGACTGAGAAACCAGAGTAAAAGTTTCTCCTGCATCTCGTTCCCTTTGTGCTAGATGAACGAACGTCTATCAACATGCTCATTCCTGAGAGATAAATGTGTGTGAAAGCCGTCCTTCAACTAGCTTGTTGGGAACAGAAAGTATCTTTTCACTTGCAAACACAACTCCATACATATATATGGTGAGGTACTAGCTCTAATTCGGTTTTACAGTGAAAACTGCAGGAATTTCCAACCGCAACTAGGAAAGAGACTGAGAAACCAGAGTAAAAGATTCCCCTGCACGCCCGTTCCCTTTGTGCTAGATGAACGAACGTCTCTCCACATGCTCAGTTCTGAGAGATAAGTGTGTGTGAAAGCCGTCCTTCACCTAGCTTGTTGGGAACACAAAGTTTCATTTCAGTTGGAAAAACCACTCCATACATATATATGGGGAGGTACTAGCTCCAATTCGGTTTTACAGTGAAAACTGCAGGAATTTCCTACCGCCACTTGGAAAGAGACTGAGAAACCAGAGTAAAAGTTTCCCCTACAACCCGTTCCCTTTGTGCTAGATGAACGAACGTCTCTCCACATGCTCAGTTCTGAGAGATAAGTGTGTGTGAAAGCCGTCCTTCACCTAGCTTGTTGGGAACACAAAGTTTGTTTTCAGTTGGAAACTCCACTCCATACATATATATGGGGAGGTACTAGCTCCAACTCGATTTTACAGTGAAAACTGCAGGAACTTCAAACCGACACTAGGAAACAGACAGAGAATCCAGAGTAAAAGTTTCTCCGGCAACCCGTTGCCTTTGTGCTAGATGAACGAACGTCTCTCCACATGCTCAGTTCTGAGAGATAAGTGTGTGTGAAAGCCGTCCTTCACCTAGCTTGTTTGGAACACAAAGTTTCTTTTCAGTTGCTAATTCCACTCCATACATATATATGGGGAAGTACTAGCTCCAACTCGGTTTTACATTGAAAACTGCAGGAACATCAAACCGGCACTAGGAAACAGACTGAGAATCCAGTAAAAGTTTCCCCTGCAACCCGTTCCCTTTGTGCTAGATGAACGAACGTCTCTCCAAGTGCTCAGTTCTGAGAGATAAGTGTGTGTGAAAGCCGTCCTACACATAGCTTGTTGGGAACACAAAGTTTCTTTTCACTTGCAAATCCACTCCATACATATATATGGGTATGTACAAGCTGCAACTCGGTTTTACAGTGAAAACTGCAGGAACTTCAAACCGGCAGTAGGAAACAGACTGAGAATCCAGAGTAAAAGTTTCCCCTGCAACCCATTTCCTTTGTGCTAGATGAACGAACGTCTCTCCACATGCTCAGTTCTGAGAGATAAGTGTGTGTGGAAGCCGTTCTTCAACTATCTTGTTGGGAACACAAAGTATCTTTTCACTTGCAAACCCCACTCCATACATATATATGGTGAGGTACTAGCTCCAATTCGGTTTTACAGTGAAAACTGCAGGAACTTCAAACCGGCACTAGGAAACAGACTGAGAAACCAGAGTAAAAGTTTCTCCTGCAACACGTTCCTTGTGCTAGATGAACGAACGTCTCTCCACATGTTCAGTTCTGAGAGATAAGTGTGTGTGAAAGCCGTCCTTCACCTAGCTTGTTGGGAACACAAAGTTTCTTTTCACTTGCCAACCCCACTCCATACATATATATGGGAAGGTACTAGCTCCAACTCGGTTTTACAGTGAAAACTGCAGGAACTACAAACCGGCACTAAGAAACAGACTGAGAAACCAGAGAAAAAGTTTCTCCTGCAATCCGTTCCCTTTGTGCTAGATGAGCGAACGTCTCTCCACATGCTCAGTTCTGAGAGATATGTTTGTGTGGAAGCCGTCCTTTACAAAGCTTGTTGGGAACACAAAGTTTCTTTTCACTTGCAAACTCCACTAAATACATATCTATGGGGATGTACTAGCTCCAACTCGGTTTTACAGTGAAAACTGCAGGAACTACAAACCGGCACTAAGAAACAAACTGAGAAACCAGAGAAAAAGTTTCTCCTGCAATCCGTTCCCTTTTTGCTAGATGAACGAACGTCTCTCCACATGCTCAGTTCTGAGAAATAAGTGTGTGTGAAAGCCGTCCTTCACCTAGCTTGTTGGGAACACAAAGTTTCTTTTCACTTGCAAACTCCACTCCATACATATATATGGGGAGGTACTAGCTCCAATACGGTTTTACAGTGAAAAATGCAGGAACTTCTAACCGCCACTAGGAAACAGACTGAGAAACAAGAGTAAAAGTTTCTCCTGCAACCGTTCCCTTTGTGCTAGATGAACGAACGTCTCTCCACATTCTCAGTTCTGAGAGATAAGTGTGTGTGAAAGCCGTCCTTCACCTAGCTTGTAGGGAACACAAATGTTCTTTTCAGTTGCAAACTCCACTCCATACATATATATGGGGAGGTATTAGCTCCAACTCCGTTTTACTGTGAAAACTGCAGGAACTTCAAACCGGAACTAGGAAACAGACTGAGAAACCAGAGTAAAAGATTCCCCTGCAAACCGTTCCCTTTGTGCTAGATGAACGAAATTCTCTCCACATGTTCAATTCTCAGAGATAAGTGTGTGTGAATGCCGAACTTCACCTAGCTTGTTGGGAACACATAGTTTCTTTTCAGTTGCAAACTCCAATCCATACATATATATGGGGAGGTACTATCTCCAACTCGGTTTTACAGGGAAAACTGCAGGAATTTCAAACCAGCAGTAGGAAACAGACTGAGAAACCACAGTAAAAGTTTCTCCTGCCACCCGTTCCCTTTGTGCTAGATGAACGAACGTCTCTCCACGTGCTCAGTTCTGAGAGATAATTGTGTGTGAAAGCCGTCCTTCAACTAGCTTGTTGGGAAAACAAAGTTTCTTTTCAATTGAAAACTCCACTCCATACATATATATGGGGAGGGAATAGCTCCAACTCGGTTTTAAAGTGAAAACTGCAGGAACTTCAAACCGGCACTAGGAAACAGACTGAGAAACCAGAGTAAAAGTTTTTCCTGCAACTTGTTCCCTTTGTGCTAGATGAACGAACGTCTCTCCACATGCTCAGTTCTGAGAGATAAGTGAGTGTGAAAGCCGTCCTTCACCTAGCTTGTTGGGAACACACAGTTTCTTTTCAGTTGCAAACTCCACTCCATACATATATATGGGGAGGTACTAGCTCCAAATCGGTTTTACAGTGAAAACTGCAGGAACTTCAAACCGGCCCTAGGAAACAGTCTGAGACACCTGAGTAAAAGTTTCCCCTGCAACCTGTTCCCTTTGTGGTAGATGAACGAAAGTCTCTCAACATGCTAGGTTCTGAGTGATAAGTGTGTGATAAAGCCGTCCTTCATCTAGCTTTTTGGGAACACAAAGTTTCTTTTCACTTGCAAACTCCACTCCATACATATATAGGGGGAGGTACTAGCTCAAATTTAGTTTTACAATGAAAACTGCAGGAACTTCAAACCGGCACTAGGAAACAGACTGAGAAACCGGAGTAAAAGTTTCTCCTGCAAACCGTTCCGTTTGTGCTAGATGAACGAACGTCTCTACACGTGCTCAGTTCTGAGAGATAATTGTGTGTGAAAGCCGTCCTTCAACTAGCTTGTTGGGAAAACAAAGTTTCTTTTCAATTGAAAACTCCACTACATACATATATATGGGGAGGTAATAACTCCAACTCGGTTTTAAAGTGAAAACTGCAGGAACTTCAAACCGGCACTAGGAAACAGACTGAGAAACCAGAGTAAAAGTTTCTCCTGCAAACTGTTCCCTTTGTGCTAGATGAACGAACGTCTCTCCACATGCTCAGTTCTGAGAGATAAGTGTGTGTGAAAGCCGTCCTTCACCTAGCTTGTTGGGAACACACAGTTTCTTTTCAGTTGCAAACTCCACTCCATACATATATATGGGGAGGTACTAGCTCCAACTCGGTTTTACAGTGAAAACTGCAGGAACTTCAAACCGGCCCTAGGAAAAAGTCTGAGACACCTGAGTAAAAGTTTCCCCTGCAACCTGTTCCCTTTGTGGTAGATGAACGAAAGTCTCTCAACATGCTAGGTTCTGAGTGATAAGTGTGTGATAAAGCCGTCCTTCACCTAGCTTGTTGGGAACACAAATTTTCTTTTCACTTGCAAACTCCACTCCATACATATATATGGGGAGGTACTAGCTCCAATTCAGTTTTACAATGAAAACTGCAGGAACTTCAAACCGGCACTAGGAAACAGACTGAGAAACCAGAGTAAAAGTTTCTCCTGCAACCCGTTCCCTTTGTGCTAGATGAACGAACGTCTCTCCACATGCTCAGTTCTGAGAGAGGAGTGTGTGGAAACCGTCCTTCACCTTGCTTGTTGGGAACACAAAGAATCTTTTCAGTTGCCAATTCCAATCCATACATATATATGGGGAGGTACTAGCTCCAACTCGGTTTTACAGTGAAAACTGCAGGAACTTCAAACCGGCACTAGAAAATAGACTGAGAAACTTGAGTAAAAGTTTCTCCTGCAACACGTTCCCTTTGTGGTAGATGAACGAACGTCTCTCCACATGCTCAGTTCTGAGAGATAAGTGTGTGTGAAAGCCATACTTCACCTAGCTTGTTGGGAATACAAAGTATCTTTTCACTTGCAAACTCAACTCCATATATATATATGGGGAGGTACTATCTCCAACTCGGTTTTACAGTGAAAACTGCAGGAAGTTCAAAACTTCACTAGGAAACAGACTGAGAAAACAGAGTAAAAGTTTCTCCTGCAAAACGTTCCCTTTGTGCTAGATGAACGAACGTCTCTCCCCATGCTCAGTTCTGAGAGATAAATGTGTGTGAAAGCCGTCCTTCAACTTCCTTGTTGGGAACACAAAGTTTCTTTTCAGTTGCAAATTCCACTCCATAAATATATATTGGGAGGTACTAGCTCCAACTCGGTTTTACAGTGAAAACTGCAGGAACTTCAAACCGGCAGTAGGAAACAGACTGAGAAACCAGAGTAATAGTTTCTCCTGCAATCCTTTCCGTTTGTGCTAGATGAACGAACGTCTCTCCACGTGCTCAGTTCTGAGAGATAAGTGTGTGTGAAAGCCGTCCTTCACCTAGCTTGTTGGGAACACAAAGTTTCTTTTCAGTTGCAAATTCCACTCCATACATATATATGGGGAGGTACTAGCACCAACTCGGTTTTACAGTGAAAAATGCAGGAACTTCCCACCGGCACTAGGAAACAGACTGAGAAACCAGAGTAAAATTTCCCTTGCAACCGGTTCCCTTTGTGCTTGATGAACGAACTTCTCTCCACATGCTCATTTCTGAGAGATAAGTGTGCGTGAAAGCCGACCTTCACCTAGCTTGTAGGGAACACAAATTTTCTTTTCAGTTGTAAACTCCACTCCATACATATATATGGGGAGGTACTAGCTCCAACTCGGTTTTACAGTGAAAACTGCAGGAAATTCAAAACGGCACTAGGAAACAGACTGAGAAACCTGAGTAAAAGTTTCTCCTGCAACCTGTTCCCCTTGTGGTAGTTGAACGAAAGTCTCTCCACATGCTAGGTTCTGAGTGATAAGTGTGTGATAAAGCCGACCTTCACCTAGATTGTTGGGAACACAAAGTTTCTTTTCACTTGCAAACTCCAGTCCATACATATATATGGGGAGGTACTAGCTCCAACTCGTTTTTACAGTGAAAACTGCAGGAACTTCAAACCGGCACTAGGAAACCGACTGAGAAACCAAAGTAAAAGATTCTCCTGCAACCCGTTCCCTTTGTGCTAGATGAACGAACGTCTCTCCACATGCTCAGTTCTGAGAGATAAGTGTGTGTTAAAGCCGTCCTTCACCTATCTTGTTGGGAACACAAAGTTTCTTTTCAGTTGCAAACTCCACTCCATACATATATATGGGGAAGTACAAGCTCCAACTCGGTTTTACAGTGAAAACTGCAGGAACTTCAAACCGGCAGTAGGAAACAGACTGAGAAACCAGAGTAAAAGTTTCTCCTGCATCTCGTTCCCTTTGTGCTAGATGAACGAACGTCTATCAACATGCTCATTCCTGAGAGATAAATGTGTGTGAAAGCCGTCCTTCAACTAGCTTGTTGGGAACAGAAAGTATCTTTTCACTTGCAAACACAACTCCATACATATATATGGTGAGGTACTAGCTCTAATTCGGTTTTACAGTGAAAACTGCAGGAATTTCCAACCGCAACTAGGAAAGAGACTGAGAAACCAGAGTAAAAGATTCCCCTGCACGCCCGTTCCCTTTGTGCTAGATGAACGAACGTCTCTCCACATGCTCAGTTCTGAGAGATAAGTGTGTGTGAAAGCCGTCCTTCACCTAGCTTGTTGGGAACACAAAGTTTCATTTCAGTTGGAAAAACCACTCCATACATATATATGGGGAGGTACTAGCTCCAATTCGGTTTTACAGTGAAAACTGCAGGAATTTCCTACCGCCACTTGGAAAGAGACTGAGAAACCAGAGTAAAAGTTTCCCCTACAACCCGTTCCCTTTGTGCTAGATGAACGAACGTCTCTCCACATGCTCAGTTCTGAGAGATAAGTGTGTGTGAAAGCCGTCCTTCACCTAGCTTGTTGGGAACACAAAGTTTGTTTTCAGTTGGAAACTCCACTCCATACATATATATGGGGAGGTACTAGCTCCAACTCGATTTTACAGTGAAAACTGCAGGAACTTCAAACCGACACTAGGAAACAGACAGAGAATCCAGAGTAAAAGTTTCTCCGGCAACCCGTTGCCTTTGTGCTAGATGAACGAACGTCTCTCCACATGCTCAGTTCTGAGAGATAAGTGTGTGTGAAAGCCGTCCTTCACCTAGCTTGTTTGGAACACAAAGTTTCTTTTCAGTTGCTAATTCCACTCCATACATATATATGGGGAAGTACTAGCTCCAACTCGGTTTTACATTGAAAACTGCAGGAACATCAAACCGGCACTAGGAAACAGACTGAGAATCCAGTAAAAGTTTCCCCTGCAACCCGTTCCCTTTGTGCTAGATGAACGAACGTCTCTCCAAGTGCTCAGTTCTGAGAGATAAGTGTGTGTGAAAGCCGTCCTACACATAGCTTGTTGGGAACACAAAGTTTCTTTTCACTTGCAAATCCACTCCATACATATATATGGGTATGTACAAGCTGCAACTCGGTTTTACAGTGAAAACTGCAGGAACTTCAAACCGGCAGTAGGAAACAGACTGAGAATCCAGAGTAAAAGTTTCCCCTGCAACCCATTTCCTTTGTGCTAGATGAACGAACGTCTCTCCACATGCTCAGTTCTGAGAGATAAGTGTGTGTGGAAGCCGTTCTTCAACTATCTTGTTGGGAACACAAAGTATCTTTTCACTTGCAAACCCCACTCCATACATATATATGGTGAGGTACTAGCTCCAATTCGGTTTTACAGTGAAAACGGCAGGAACTTCAAACCGGCACTAGGAAACAGACTGAGAAACCAGAGTAAAAGTTTCTCCTGCAACACGTTCCTTGTGCTAGATGAACGAACGTCTCTCCACATGTTCAGTTCTGAGAGATAAGTGTGTGTGAAAGCCGTCCTTCACCTAGCTTGTTGGGAACACAAAGTTTCTTTTCACTTGCCAACCCCACTCCATACATATATATGGGAAGGTACTAGCTCCAACTCGGTTTTACAGTGAAAACTGCAGGAACTACAAACCGGCACTAAGAAACAGACTGAGAAACCAGAGAAAAAGTTTCTCCTGCAATCCGTTCCCTTTGTGCTAGATGAGCGAACGTCTCTCCACATGCTCAGTTCTGAGAGATATGTTTGTGTGGAAGCCGTCCTTTACAAAGCTTGTTGGGAACACAAAGTTTCTTTTCACTTGCAAACTCCACTAAATACATATCTATGGGGATGTACTAGCTCCAACTCGGTTTTACAGTGAAAACTGCAGGAACTACAAACCGGCACTAAGAAACAAACTGAGAAACCAGAGAAAAAGTTTCTCCTGCAATCCGTTCCCTTTTTGCTAGATGAACGAACGTCTCTCCACATGCTCAGTTCTGAGAAATAAGTGTGTGTGAAAGCCGTCCTTCACCTAGCTTGTTGGGAACACAAAGTTTCTTTTCACTTGCAAACTCCACTCCATACATATATATGGGGAGGTACTAGCTCCAATACGGTTTTACAGTGAAAAATGCAGGAACTTCTAACCGCCACTAGGAAACAGACTGAGAAACCAGAGTAAAAGTTTCTCCTGCAACCAGTTCCCTTTGTGCTTGATGAACGAACGTCTCTCCACATGCTCATTTCTGAGAGATAATTGTGTGAGAAAGCCGTCCTTCAACTTGCCTGTTGGGAACACAAAGTTTCTTTTCACTTGCAACTCCACTCCATACATATATATGGGTAGGTACTAGCTCCAACTCGGTTTTACAGTGAAAACTGCAGGAAATTCAAACCGGCAGTAGGAAACAGACTGAGAAACCAGAGTAAAAGTTTCTCCTGCATCCCGTTCCCTTTGTGCTAGATGAACGAACGTCTCTCCACATGCTCAGTTCTGAGAAATAAGTGTGTGTGGAAGCCGTAATTCACCTAGCTTGTTGGGAACACAAAGTATCTTTTCACTTGCAATCTCCACTCCATACATATATATGGGGAGGTACTAGCTCCAAATCGGTTTTACAGTGAAAACTGCAGGAACTTCAAACCGGCACTAGGAAACAGACTGAGAAACCAGAGTAAATGTTTCTACTGCATCCCGTTCCCTTTGTGCTAGATGAAAGAACGTCTCTCCACATGCTCAGGTCTGAGAGATTAGTGTGTGTGAAAGCCGTCCTTCACATAGCTTGTTGGGAACTCAAAGTATCTTTTCACTTGCAAACTCCACTCCATATATATATATGGTGAGATACTAGCTCCAATTCTTTTTTACAGTGAAAACTGCAGGAACTTCAAACCGGCAGTAAGAAACAGACGGAGAAACCAGAGAAAAAGTTTCTCCTGCATCTAGTTCCCTTTGTGCTAGATGAACGAACGTCTCTCCAAATGCTCAGTTCTGAGAGATAAGTGTTAGTGGAAGCCGTACTTCACCTAGCTTGTTGGGAACACAAAGTATCTTTTCACTTGCAAACTCCACTCCATACATATATATGGGGAGGTACTAGCTCCAATTCGGTTTTACACTGAAATCTGCAGGAACTTCAAACCGGCACTAGGAAACAGACTGAGAAACCAGAGTAAAATTTTCTCCTGCATCCCGTTCCCTATGTGCTAGATGAACGAACGTCTCTCCACATGCTCAGTTCTGAGAGATAAGTGTGTGTGAAAGCCGACCTTCACCTATCTTGTTGGGAACACAAAGTATCCTTTCACTTGCAAACTCCATTCCATACATATATATGGTGAGGTACTAGCTCCAATTCGGTTTTACAGTGAATACTGCAGGAACTTCAAACCGCCACTAAGAAAGAGACTGAGAAAACAGTGTAAAAGTTTCCCCTGCAATCCGTTCCTGTTGTGCTAGATGAACGAACGTCTCACCACATGCTAAGTTCTGAGAGATAAGTGTGTGTGAAAGCCGTCCTTCCCCTAGCTTGTTGGGAACACAAAGTTTCTTTCCATTGGAAACCCACTCCATACATATATATGGGGAGGTACAAGCTCCAACTCGGTTTTACAGTGAAAACTGCAGGAACTTCAAAACGACACTAGGAAACAGACTGAGAAACCAGAGTAAAATTTTCTCCTGCAACCCGTTCCCTTTGTGCTAGATGAACGAACGTCTCTCCCCATGCTCAGTTCTGAGAGATAAGTGTGTGTGGAAGCCGTCCTTCACCTATCTTGTTGGGAACACAAAGTATCTTTTCACTTGCAAACTCCACTCCATATATATATATGGTGAGGTACTAGCTCCAATTCGGTTTTACAGTGAAAACTGCAGGAACTTCAAACAGGCAGTAGGAAACAGACTGAGAAACCAGAGAAAAAGTTTCTCCTGCATCCCGTTCCCTTTGGGCTAGATGAACGAACGTCTCTCCACATGCTCAGTTCTGAGAGACAAGTGTGTGTAAGCCGTCCTTCACCTAGCTTGTTGGGAACACAAAGTATCTTTTCACATGCAAACTCCACTCCATACATATATATGGTGAGGTACTAGCTCCAATACGGTATTACAGTGAAAACTGCAGGAACTTCAAACCGCCACTAAGAAAGAGAGTGAGAAACCAGAGTAAAGGTTTCTCCTGCAACCCGTTCCCGTTGTACTAGATGAACGAACGTCTCCCCACATGCTCAGTTCAGAGAGATATATTTGTGTGGAAGCCGTCCTTCACCAAGCTTGTTGGGAACACAAAGTTTCTTTTCACTTGCAAACTCCACTAAATACATATCTATGGGGATGTACTAGCTCCAACTCGGTTTTTCAGTGAAAACTGCAGGAACTTCAAATCGGCAGTAGGAAAGAGACTGAGAATCCAGAGTTAAATTTTCTCCTGCAACCAGTTCACTTTGTGCTAGATGAACGAACGTCTCTCCAAATGCTCAGTTCTGAGAGATAAGTGTGTGTGAAAGCCGTCCTTCACCTAGCTTGTTGGGAACACAAAGTTTCATTTCAGTTGGAAAAACCACTCCATACATATATATGGGGAGGTACTAGCTCCAATTCGGTTTTACAGAGAAAACTGCAGGAATTTCCTACCGCCACTTGGAAAGAGACTGAGAAACCAGAGTAAAAGTTTCCCCTACAACCCGTTCCCTTTGTGCTAGATGAACGAACGTCTCTCCACATGCTCAGTTCTGAGAGATAAGTGTGTGTGAAAGCCGTCCTTCACCTAGCTTGTTGGGAACACAAAGTTTGTTTTCAGTTGGAAACTCCACTCCATACATATATATGGGGAGGTACTAGCTCCAACTCGATTTTACAGTGAAAACTGCAGGAACTTCAAACCGACACTAGGAAACAGACAGAGAATCCAGAGTAAAAGTTTCTCCGGCAACCCGTTGCCTTTGTGCTAGATGAACGAACGTCTTTCCACATGCTCAGTTCTGAGAGATAAGTGTGTGTGAAAGCCGTCCTTCACCTAGCTTGTTTGGAACACAAAGTTTCTTTTCAGTTGCTAATTCCACTCCATACATATATATGGGGAAGTACTAGCTCCAACTCGGTTTTACATTGAAAACTGCAGGAACATCAAACCGGCACTAGGAAACAGACTGAGAATCCAGTAAAAGTTTCCCCTGCAACCCGTTCCCTTTGTGCTAGATGAACGAACGTCTCTCCAAGTGCTCAGTTCTGAGAGATAAGTGTGTGTGAAAGCCGTCCTACACATAGCTTGTTGGGAACACAAAGTTTCTTTTCACTTGCAAATCCACTCCATACATATATATGGGTATGTACAAGCTGCAACTCGGTTTTACAGTGAAAACTGCAGGAACTTCAAACCGGCAGTAGGAAACAGACTGAGAATCCAGAGTAAAAGTTTCCCCTGCAACCCATTTCCTTTGTGCTAGATGAACGAACGTCTCTCCACATGCTCAGTTCTGAGAGATAAGTTTGTGTGGAAGCCGTTCTTCAACTATCTTGTTGGGAACACAAAGTATCTTTTCACTTGCAAACCCCACTCCATACATATATATGGTGAGGTACTAGCTCCAATTCGGTTTTACAGTGAAAACGGCAGGAACTTCAAACCGGCACTAGAAAACAGACTGAGAAACCAGAGTAAAAGTTTCTCCTGCAACACTTTCCTTGTGCTAGATGAACGAACGTCTCTCCACATGTTCAGTTCTGAGAGATAAGTGTGTGTGAAAGCCGTCCTTCACCTAGCTTGTTGGGAACACAAAGTTTCTTTTCACTTGCCAACCCCACTCCATACATATATATGGGAAGGTACTAGCTCCAACTCGGTTTTACAGTGAAAACTGCAGGAACTACAAACCGGCACTAAGAAACAGACTGAGAAACCAGAGAAAAAGTTTCTCCTGCAATCCGTTCCCTTTGTGCTAGATGAGCGAACGTCTCTCCACATGCTCAGTTCTGAGAGATATGTTTGTGTGGAAGCCGTCCTTTACAAATCTTGTTGGGAACACAAAGTTTCTTTTCACTTGCAAACTCCACTAAATACATATCTATGGGGATGTACTAGCTCCAACTCGGTTTTACAGTGAAAACTGCAGGAACTACAAACCGGCACTAAGAAACAAACTGAGAAACCAGAGAAAAAGTTTCTCCTGCAATCCGTTCCCTTTTTGCTAGATGAACGAACGTCTCTCCACATGCTCAGTTCTGAGAAATAAGTGTGTGTGAAAGCCGTCCTTCACCTAGCTTGTTGGGAACACAAAGTTTCTTTTCACTTGCAAACTCCACTCCATACATATATATGGGGAGGTACTAGCTCCAATACGGTTTTACAGTGAAAAATGCAGGAACTTCTAACCGCCACTAGGAAACAGACTGAGAAACAAGAGTAAAAGTTTCTCCTGCAACCAGTTCCCTTTGTGCTTGATGAACGAACGTCTCTCCACATGCTCATTTCTGAGAGATAATTGTGTGAGAAAGCCGTCCTTCAACTTGCCTGTTGGGAACACAAAGTTTCTTTTCACTTGCAACTCCACTCCATACATATATATGGGTAGGTACTAGCTCCAACTCGGTTTTACAGTGAAAACTGCAGGAAATTCAAACCGGCAGTAGGAAACAGACTGAGAAACCAGAGTAAAAGTTTCTCCTGCATCCCGTTCCCTTTGTGCTAGATGAACGAACGTCTCTCCACATGCTCAGTTCTGAGAAATAAGTGTGTGTGGAAGCCGTAATTCACCTAGCTTGTTGGGAACACAAAGTATCTTTTCACTTGCAATCTCCACTCCATACATATATATGGGGAGGTACTAGCTCCAAATCGGTTTTACAGTGAAAACTGCAGGAACTTCAAACCGGCACTAGGAAACAGACTCAGAAACCAGAGTAAAAGTTTCTACTGCATCCCGTTCCCTTTGTGCTAGATGAAAGAACGTCTCTCCACATGCTCAGGTCTGAGAGATTAGTGTGTGTGAAAGCCGTCCTTCACATAGCTTGTTGGGAACTCAAAGTATCTTTTCACTTGCAAACTCCACTCCATATATATATATGGTGAGATACTAGCTCCAATTCTTTTTTACAGTGAAAACTGCAGGAACTTCAAACCGGCAGTAAGAAACAGACGGAGAAACCAGAGAAAAAGTTTCTCCTGCATCTAGTTCCCTTTGTGCTAGATGAACGAACGTCTCTCCAAATGCTCAGATCTGAGAGATAAGTGTTTGTGGAAGCCGTTCTTCACCTAGCTTGTTGGGAACACAAAGTATCTTTTCACTTGCAAACTCCACTCCATACATATATATGGGGAGGTACTAGCTCCAGTTCGGTTTTACACTGAAATCTGCAGGAACTTCAAACCGGCACTAGGAAACAGACTGAGAAACCAGAGTAAAATTTTCTCCTGCATCCCGTTCCCTATGTGCTAGATGAACGAACGTCTCTCCACATGCTCAGTTCTGAGAGATAAGTGTGTGTGAAAGCCGACCTTCACCTATCTTGTTGGGAACACAAAGTATCCTTTCACTTGCAAACTCCATTCCATACATATATATGGTGAGGTACTAGCTCCAATTCGGTTTTACAGTGAATACTGCAGGAACTTCAAACCGCCACTAAGAAAGAGACTGAGAAAACAGTGTAAAAGTTTCCCCTGCAATCCGTTCCTGTTGTGCTAGATGAACGAACGTCTCACCACATGCTAAGTTCTGAGAGATAAGTGTGTGTGAAAGCCGTCCTTCCCCTAGCTTGTTGGGAACACAAAGTTTCTTTTCAGTTGGAAACCCACTCCATACATATATATGGGGAGGTACAAGCTCCAACTCGGTTTTACAGTGAAAACTGCAGGAACTTCAAAACGACACTAGGAAACAGACTGAGAAACCAGAGTAAAAGTTTCCCCTGCAACCCGTTCCCTTTGTGCTAGATGAACGAACATCTCTCCCCATGCTCAGTTCTGAGAGATAAGTGTGTGTGGAAGCCGTCCTTCACCTATCTTGTTGGGAACACAAAGTATCTTTTCACTTGCAAACTCCACTCCATACATATATATGGTGAGGTACTAGCTCCAATTCGGTTTTACAGTGAAAACTGCAGGAACTTCAAACAGGCAGTAGGAAACAGACTGAGAAACCAGAGAAAAAGTTTCTCCTGCATCCCGTTCCCTTTGGGCTAGATGAACGAACGTCTCTCCACATGCTCAGTTCTGAGAGACAAGTGTGTGTAAGCCGTCCTTCACCTAGCTTGTTGGGAACACAAAGTATCTTTTCACATGCAAACTCCACTCCATACATATATATGGTGAGGTACTAGCTCCAATACGGTATTACAGTGAAAACTGCAGGAACTTCAAACCGCCACTAAGAAAGAGAGTGAGAAACCAGAGTAAAGGTTTCTCCTGCAACCCGTTCCCGTTGTACTAGATGAACGAACGTCTCCCCACATGCTCAGTTCAGAGAGATATATTTGTGTGGAAGCCGTCCTTCACCAAGCTTGTTGGGAACACAAAGTTTCTTTTCACTTGCAAACTCCACTAAATACATATCTATGGGGATGTACTAGCTCCAACTCGGTTTTTCAGTGAAAACTGCAGGAACTTCAAATCGGCAGTAGGAAAGAGACTGAGAATCCAGAGTTAAATTTTCTCCTGCAACCAGTTCCCTTTGTGCTAGATGAACGAACGTCTCTCCAAATGCTCAGTTCTGAGAGATAAGTGTGTGTGAAAGCCGTCCTTCACCTAGCTTGTAGGGAACACAAAGTTTCTTTTCAGTTGCAAACTCCACTTCATACACATATATGGGGAGGTACTAGCTCCAACTCGGTTTTACAGTGAAAACTGCAGGAACATCTAACCGGCACTAGGAAACAGACTGAGAATGCAGAGTAAAGGTTTCTCCTGCAACCTGTTCCCTTTTATGCTAGATGAACGAACGTCTCTCCTCATGCTCAGTTCTGGGAAATAAGTGTGTGTGGAAGCCGTAATTCACCTAGCTTGTTGGGAACACAAAGTATCTTTTCACTTGCAATCTCCACTCCATACATATATATGGGGAGGTACTAGCTCCAAATCGGTTTTACAGTGAAAACTGCAGGAACTTCAAACCGGCACTAGGAAACAGACTGAGAAACCAGAGTAAATGTTTCTACTTCATCCCGTTCCCTTTGTGCTAGATGAAAGAACGTCTCTCCACATGCTCAGGTCTGAGAGATTAGTGTGTGTGAAAGCCGTCCTTCACATAGCTTGTTGGGAACTCAAAGTATCTTTTCACTTGCAAACTCCACTCCATATATATATATGGTGAGATACTAGCTCCAATTCTTTTTTACAGTGAAAACTGCAGGAACTTCAAACCGGCAGTAAGAAACAGACGGAGAAACCAGAGAAAAAGTTTCTCCTGCATCTAGTTCCCTTTGTGCTAGATGAACGAACGTCTCTCCAAATGCTCAGTTCTGAGAGATAAGTGTTAGTGGAAGCCGTTCTTCACCTAGCTTGTTGGGAACACAAAGTATCTTTTCACTTGCAAACTCCACTCCATACATATATATGGGGAAGTACTAGCTCCAATTCGGTTTTACACTGAAATCTGCAGGAACTTCAAACCGGCACTAGGAAACAGACTGAGAAACCAGAGTAAAATTTTCTCCTGCATCCCGTTCCCTATGTGCTAGATGAACGAACGTCTCTCCACATGCTCAGTTCTGAGAGATAAGT
The DNA here is from genome assembly GCF_048773025.1 of Camelus bactrianus. NCBI lineage: Eukaryota > Metazoa > Chordata > Mammalia > Artiodactyla > Camelidae > Camelus > Camelus bactrianus. The sequence goes on from NC_133546.1 coordinate 93,354,502, forward strand.
GTGTGTGAAAGCCGACCTTCACCTATCTTGTTGGGAACACAAAGTATCCTTTCACTTGCAAACTCCATTCCATACATATATATGGTGAGGTACTAGCTCCAATTCGGTTTTACAGTGAATACTGCAGGAACTTCAAACCGCCACTAAGAAAGAGACTGAGAAAACAGTGTAAAAGTTTCCCCTGCAATCCGTTCCTGTTGTGCTAGATGAACGAACGTCTCACCACATGCTAAGTTCTGAGAGATAAGTGTGTGTGAAAGCCGTCCTTCCCCTAGCTTGTTGGGAACACAAAGTTTCTTTCCATTGGAAACCCACTCCATACATATATATGGGGAGGTACAAGCTCCAACTCGGTTTTACAGTGAAAACTGCAGGAACTTCAAAACGACACTAGGAAACAGACTGAGAAACCAGAGTAAAATTTTCTCCTGCAACCCGTTCCCTTTGTGCTAGATGAACGAACGTCTCTCCCCATGCTCAGTTCTGAGAGATAAGTGTGTGTGGAAGCCGTCCTTCACCTATCTTGTTGGGAACACAAAGTATCTTTTCACTTGCAAACTCCACTCCATACATATATATGGTGAGGTACTAGCTCCAATTCGGTTTTACAGTGAAAACTGCAGGAACTTCAAACAGGCAGTAGGAAACAGACTGAGAAACCAGAGAAAAAGTTTCTCCTGCATCCCGTTCCCTTTGGGCTAGATGAACGAACGTCTCTCCACATGCTCAGTTCTGAGAGACAAGTGTGTGTAAGCCGTCCTTCACCTAGCTTGTTGGGAACACAAAGTATCTTTTCACATGCAAACTCCACTCCATACATATATATGGTGAGGTACTAGCTCCAATACGGTATTACAGTGAAAACTGCAGGAACTTCAAACCGCCACTAAGAAAGAGAGTGAGAAACCAGAGTAAAGGTTTCTCCTGCAACCCGTTCCCGTTGTACTAGATGAACGAACGTCTCCCCACATGCTCAGTTCAGAGAGATATATTTGTGTGGAAGCCGTCCTTCACCAAGCTTGTTGGGAACACAAAGTTTCTTTTCACTTGCAAACTCCACTAAATACATATCTATGGGGATGTACTAGCTCCAACTCGGTTTTTCAGTGAAAACTGCAGGAACTTCAAATCGGCAGTAGGAAAGAGACTGAGAATCCAGAGTTAAATTTTCTCCTGCAACCAGTTCCCTTTGTGCTAGATGAACGAACGTCTCTCCAAATGCTCAGTTCTGAGAGATAAGTGTGTGTGAAAGCCGTCCTTCACCTAGCTTGTTGGGAACACAAAGTTTCATTTCAGTTGGAAAAACCACTCCATACATATATATGGGGAGGTACTAGCTCCAATTCGGTTTTACAGTGAAAACTGCAGGAATTTCCTACCGCCACTTGGAAAGAGACTGAGAAACCAGAGTAAAAGTTTCCCCTACAACCCGTTCCCTTTGTGCTAGATGAACGAACGTCTCTCCACATGCTCAGTTCTGAGAGATAAGTGTGTGTGAAAGCCGTCCTTCACCTAGCTTGTTTGGAACACAAAGTTTCTTTTCAGTTGCTAATTCCACTCCATACATATATATGGGGAAGTACTAGCTCCAACTCGGTTTTACATTGAAAACTGCAGGAACATCAAACCGGCACTAGGAAACAGACTGAGAATCCAGTAAAAGTTTCCCCTGCAACCCGTTCCCTTTGTGCTAGATGAACGAACGTCTCTCCAAGTGCTCAGTTCTGAGAGATAAGTGTGTGTTAAAGCCGTCCTACACATAGCTTGTTGGGAACACAAAGTTGCTTTTCACTTGCAAATCCACTCCATACATATATATGGGTATGTACAAGCTGCAACTCGGTTTTACAGTGAAAACTGCAGGAACTTCAAACCGGCAGTAGGAAACAGACTGAGAATCCAGAGTAAAAGTTTCCCCTGCAACCCATTTCCTTTGTGCTAGATGAACGAACGTCTCTCCACATGCTCAGTTCTGAGAGATAAGTTTGTGTGGAAGCCGTTCTTCAACTATCTTGTTGGGAACACAAAGTATCTTTTCACTTGCAAACCCCACTCCATACATATATATGGTGAGGTACTAGCTCCAATTCGGTTTTACAGTGAAAACGGCAGGAACTTCAAACCGGCACTAGGAAACAGACTGAGAAACCAGAGTAAAAGTTTCTCCTGCAACACGTTCCTTGTGCTAGATGAACGAACGTCTCTCCACATGTTCAGTTCTGAGAGATAAGTGTGTGTGAAAGCCGTCCTTCACCTAGCTTGTTGGGAACACAAAGTTTCTTTTCACTTGCCAACCCCACTCCATACATATATATGGGAAGGTACTAGCTCCAACTCGGTTTTACAGTGAAAACTGCAGGAACTACAAACCGGCACTAAGAAACAGACTGAGAAACCAGAGAAAAAGTTTCTCCTGCAATCCGTTCCCTTTGTGCTAGATGAGCGAACGTCTCTCCACATGCTCAGTTCTGAGAGATATGTTTGTGTGGAAGCCGTCCTTTACAAAGCTTGTTGGGAACACAAAGTTTCTTTTCACTTGCAAACTCCACTAAATACATATCTATGGGGATGTACTAGCTCCAACTCGGTTTTACAGTGAAAACTGCAGGAACTAAAAACCGGCACTAAGAAACAAACTGAGAAACCAGAGAAAAAGTTTCTCCTGCAATCCGTTCCCTTTTTGCTAGATGAACGAACGTCTCTCCACATGCTCAGTTCTGAGAAATAAGTGTGTGTGAAAGCCGTCCTTCACCTAGCTTGTTGGGAACACAAAGTTTCTTTTCACTTGCAAACTCCACTCCATACATATATATGGGGAGGTACTAGCTCCAATACGGTTTTACAGTGAAAAATGCAGGAACTTCTAACCGCCACTAGGAAACAGACTGAGAAACAAGAGTAAAAGTTTCTCCTGCAACCAGTTCCCTTTGTGCTTGATGAACGAACGTCTCTCCACATGCTCATTTCTGAGAGATAATTGTGTGAGAAAGCCGTCCTTCAACTTGCCTGTTGGGAACACAAAGTTTCTTTTCACTTGCAACTCCACTCCATACATATATATGGGTAGGTACTAGCTCCAACTCGGTTTTACAGTGAAAACTGCAGGAAATTCAAACCGGCAGTAGGAAACAGACTGAGAAACCAGAGTAAAAGTTTCTCCTGCATCCCGTTCCCTTTGTGCTAGATGAACGAACGTCTCTCCACATGCTCAGTTCTGAGAAATAAGTGTGTGTGGAAGCCGTAATTCACCTAGCTTGTTGGGAACACAAAGTATCTTTTCACTTGCAATCTCCACTCCATACATATATATGGGGAGGTACTAGCTCCAAATCGGTTTTACAGTGAAAACTGCAGGAACTTCAAACCGGCACTAGGAAACAGACTGAGAAACCAGAGTAAAAGTTTCTACTGCATCCCGTTCCCTTTGTGCTAGATGAAAGAACGTCTCTCCACATGCTCAGTTCTGAGAGATTAGTGTGTGTGAAAGCCGTCCTTCACATAGCTTGTTGGGAACTCAAAGTATCTTTTCACTTGCAAACTCCACTCCATATATATATATGGTGAGATACTAGCTCCAATTCTTTTTTACAGTGAAAACTGCAGGAACTTCAAACCGGCAGTAAGAAACAGACGGAGAAACCAGAGAAAAAGTTTCTCCTGCATCTAGTTCCCTTTGTGCTAGATGAACGAACGTCTCTCCAAATGCTCAGTTCTGAGAGATAAGTGTTTGTGGAAGCCGTTCTTCACCTAGCTTGTTGGGAACACAAAGTATCTTTTCACTTGCAAACTCCACTCCATACATATATATGGGGAGGTACTAGCTCCAGTTCGGGTTTACACTGAAATCTGCAGGAACTTCAAACCGGCACTAGGAAACAGACTGAGAAACCAGAGTAAAATTTTCTCCTGCATCCCGTTCCCTATGTGCTAGATGAACGAACGTCTCTCCACATGCTCAGTTCTGAGAGATAAGTGTGTGTGAAAGCCGACCTTCACCTATCTTGTTGGGAACACAAAGTATCCTTTCACTTGCAAACTCCATTCCATACATATATATGGTGAGGTACTAGCTCCAATTCGGTTTTACAGTGAATACTGCAGGAACTTCAAACCGCCACTAAGAAAGAGACAGAGAAAACAGTGTAAAAGTTTCCCCTGCAATCCGTTCCTGTTGTGCTAGATGGACGAACGTCTCACCACATGCTAAGTTCTGAGAGATAAGTGTGTGTGAAAGCCGTCCTTCCCCTAGCTTGTTGGGAACACAAAGTTTCTTTTCAGTTGGAAACCCACTCCATACATATATATGGGGAGGTACAAGCTCCAACTCGGTTTTACAGTGAAAACTGCAGGAACTTCAAAACGACACTAGGAAACAGACTGAGAAACCAGAGTAAAATTTTCCCCTGCAACCCGTTCCCTTTGTGCTAGATGAACGAACGTCTCTCCCCATGCTCAGTTCTGAGAGATAAGTGTGTGTGGAAGCCGTCCTTCACCTATCTTGTTGGGAACACAAAGTATCTTTTCACTTGCAAACTCCACTCCATACATATATATGGTGAGGTACTAGCTCCAATTCGGTTTTACAGTGAAAACTGCAGGAACTTCAAACAGGCAGTAGGAAACAGACTGAGAAACCAGAGAAAAAGTTTCTCCTGCATCCCGTTCCCTTTGGGCTAGATGAACGAACGTCTCTCCACATGCTCAGTTCTGAGAGACAAGTGTGTGTAAGCCGTCCTTCACCTAGCTTGTTGGGAACACAAAGTATCTTTTCACATGCAAACTCCACTCCATACATATATATGGTGAGGTACTAGCTCCAATACGGTATTACAGTGAAAACTGCAGGAACTTCAAACCGCCACTAAGAAAGAGAGTGAGAAACCAGAGTAAAGGTTTCTCCTGCAACCCGTTCCCGTTGTACTAGATGAACGAACGTCTCCCCACATGCTCAGTTCAGAGAGATATATTTGTGTGGAAGCCGTCCTTCACCAAGCTTGTTGGGAACACAAAGTTTCTTTTCACTTGCAAACTCCACTAAATACATATCTATGGGGATGTACTAGCTCCAACTCGGTTTTTCAGTGAAAACTGCAGGAACTTCAAATCGGCAGTAGGAAAGAGACTGAGAATCCAGAGTTAAATTTTCTCCTGCAACCAGTTCCCTTTGTGCTAGATGAACGAACGTCTCTCCAAATGCTCAGTTCTGAGAGATAAGTGTGTGTGAAAGCCGTCCTTCACCTAGCTTGTAGGGAACACAAAGTTTCTTTTCAGTTGCAAACTCCACTTCATACACATATATGGGGAGGTACTAGCTCCAACTCGGTTTTACAGTGAAAACTGCAGGAACATCTAACCGGCACTAGGAAACAGACTGAGAATGCAGAGTAAAGGTTTCTCCTGCAACCTGTTCCCTTTTATGCTAGATGAACGAACGTCTCTCCTCATGCTCAGTTCTGGGAAATAAGTGTGTGTGAAAGCCGTCCTTCACCTATCTTGTTGGGAACACAAAGTATCTTTTCACTTGCAAACTCCACTCCATAAATATATATGGTGAGGTACTAGCTCCAATTCTGTTTTACAGAGAAAACGGCAGGAACCTCAAACCGGCAGTAGGAAACAGACTGAGAAACCAGAGTAAAAGTTTCCCCTGCAATCCGTTCCCTTTGTGCTAGATGAACGAAAGTCTCTCCACATGCTAAGTTCTGAGAGATAATTGTGTGAGAAAGCCGACCTTCACCTAGCTTGTTGGGAACACAAAGTTTCTTTTCACTTGCAAACTTCACTCCATACATATATATGGGTAGGTACTAGGTCCAACTCGGTTTTACGGTGAAAACTGCAGGAACTTCAAACCGGCAGTAGGAAACAGACTGAGAAACCAGAGTAAAAGTTTCTCCTGCATCCCGTTCCCTTTGAGCTAGATGAACGAACGTCTCTCCACATGCTCAGTTCTGAGAGATAAGTGTGTGTGAAAGCCGTTCTTCAACTATCTTGTTGGGAACACAAAGTATCTTTTCACTTGCAAACTCCACTCCATAAATATATATGGTGAGGTACTAGCTCCAATTCGGTTTTACAGTGAAAACGGCAGGAACCTCAAACCGGCAGTAGGAAACAGACTGAGAAACCAGAGTAAAAGTTTCCCCTGCAATCCGTTCCCTTTGTGCTAGATGAACGAAAGTCTCTCCACATGCTAAGTTCTGAGAGATAATTGTGTGAGAAAGCCGACCTTCAACTAGCTTGTTGGGAACACAAAGTTTCTTTTCACTTGCAAACTTCACTCCATACATATATATGGGTAGGTACTAGGTCCAACTCGGTTTTACGGTGAAAACTGCAGGAACTTCAAACCGGCAGTAGGAAACAGACTGAGAAACCAGAGTAAAAGTTTCTCCTGCATCCCGTTCCCTTTGAGCTAGATGAACGAACGTCTCTCCACATGCTCAGTTCTGAGAGATAAGTGTGTGTGAAAGCCGTCCTTTACCTATCTTGTTGGGAACACAAAGTATCTTTTCACTTGCAAACTCCACTCCATACATATATATGGTGAGGTACTAGCTCCAATTCGGTTTTACAGTGAAAACTGCAGGAACTTCAAACCGCCACTAAGAAAGAGACTGAGAAACCAGAGTAAAAGTTTCCCCTGCAACCCGTTCCCTTTGTGCTAGATGAACGAACGTCTCACCACATGCTCAGTTCTGAGAGATAAGTGTGTGTGAAAGCCGTTCTTCCCCTAGCTTGTTGGGAACACAAAGTTTCTTTTCACTTGGGAACCCACTCCATACATACATATGGGGAGGTACTAGCTCCAACTCGGTTTTACAGTGAAATCTGCAGGAACTTCAAACCGGCACTAGGAAACAGACTGAGAAAACAGAGTAAAAGTTTGTCCTGCAACCCGTTCCCTTTGTGCTAGATGAACGAACGTCTCTCCACATGCTCAATTCTGAGAGATAAGTGTGTGTGAAAGCCGTCCATCACCTAGCTTGTTGGGAACACAAACTTTCTTTTCAGTTGCAAATTCCACTCCATACATATATATGGGGAGGTATTAGCTCCAACTCGGTTTTACAGTGAAAACTGCAGGAACTTCAAACCGGCACTAGGAAACAGACTGAGAAACCAGAGTAAAACTTTCTCCTGCAACCAGTTCACTTTGTGCTAGAAGAAAGAACGTCTCCCCACATGCTCAGTTCAGAGAGATAAGTGTGTGTGAAAGCCGTCCTTCACATAGCTTGTTGGGAACACAAAGTTTCTTTTCACTTGCAAACTCCACTCCATACATATATATGGGTAGGTACTAGCTCCAACTCGGTTTTACATTGAAAATTACAGGAACTTCAAACAGGCACTAGGAAACAGACTGAGAATCCAAGTAAAAGTTTCTCCTGCAACCCGTTCCCTTTTATGCTAGATGAACGAACGTCTCTCCACATGCTCAGTTCTGAGAGATAAGTGTGTGTGAAAGCCGTCCTTCACCTATCTTTTTGGGAACACAAAGTATCTTTTCACTTGCAAACTCCACTCCATACATATATATGGTGAGGTACTAGCTCCAATTCGGTTTTACAGTGAAAACTGCAGGAACTTCAAACCGGCAGTAGGAAACAGACTGAGAAACCAGAGAAAAAGTTTCTCCTGCATCCCGTTCCCTTTGGGCTAGATGAACGAACGTCTCTCCACATGCTCAGTTCTGAGAGACAAGTGTGTGTAAGCCGTCCTTCACCTAGCTTGTTGGGAAATCAAAGTATCTTTTCAAATGCAAACTCCACTCCATACATATATATGGTGAGGTACTAGCACCAATTCGGTATTACAGTGAAAACTGCAGGAACTTCAAACCGCCACTAAGAAAGAGAGTGAGAAACCAGAGTAAAGGTTTCTCCTGCAACCCGTTCCCGTTGTGCTAGATGAACGAACGTCTCTCCACATGCTCAGTTCAGAGAGATATATTTGTGTGGAAGCCGTCCTTCACCAAGCTTGTTGGGAACACAAAGTTTCTTTTCACTTGCAAACTCCACTAAGTACATATATATGGGGATGTACTAGCTCCAACTCCGTTTTACAGTGAAAACTGCAGGAACTTCAAATCGGCAGTAGGAAAGAGCCTGAGAATCCAGAGAAAAATTTTCTCCTGCAACCAGTTCCCTTTGTGCTAGATGAACGAACGTCTCTCCAAATGCTCAGTTCTGAGAGATAATTGTGTGAGAAAGCCGACCTTCACCTAGCTTGTTGGGAACACAAAGTTTCTTTTCACTTGCAAACTTCACTCCATACATATATATGGTTAGGTACTAGGTCCAACTCGGTTTTACGGTGAAAACTGCAGGAATTTCAAACCGGCAGTAGGAAACAGACTGAGAAACCAGAGTAAAAGTTTCTCCTGCATCCCGTTCCCTTTGAGCTAGATGAACGAACGTCTCTCCACATGCTCAGTTCTGAGAGATAAGTGTGTGTGAAAGCCGTCCTTCACCTATCTTGTTGGGAACACAAAGTATCTTTTCACATGCAAACTCCACTCCATACATATATATGGTGAGGTACTAGCTCCAATTCGGTTTTACACTGAAAACTGCAGGAACTTCAAACCGCCACTAAGAAAGAGACTGAGAAACCAGAGTAAAAGTTTCCCCTGCAACCCGTTCCCTTTGTGCTAGATGAACGAACGTCTCACCACATGCTCAGTTCTGAGAGATAAGTGTGTGTGAAAGCCGTCCTTCCCCTAGCTTGTTGGGATCACAAAGTTTCTTTTCACTTGGGAACCCACTCCATACATACATATGGGGAGGTACTAGCTCCAACTCGGTTTTACAGTGAAATCTGCAGGAACTTCAAACCGGCACTAGGAAACAGACTGAGAAAACAGAGTAAAAGTTTGTCCTGCAACCCGTTCCCTTTGTGCTAGATGAACGAACGTCTCTCCACATGCTCAATTCTGAGAGATAAGTGTGTGTGAAAGCCGTCCATCACCTAGCTTGTTGGGAACACAAAGTTTCTTTTCAGTTGCAAATTCCACTCCATACATATATATGGGGAGGTATTAGCTCCAACTCGGTTTTACAGTGAAAACTGCAGGAACTTCAAACCGGCACTAGGAAACAGACTGAGAAACCAGAGTAAAAGTTTCTCCTGCAACCAGTTCACTTTGTGCTAGAAGAAAGAATTTCTCCCCACATGCTCAGTTCTGAGAGATAAGTGTGTGTGAAAGCCGTGCTTCACATAGCTTGTTGGGAACACAAAGTTTCTTTTCACTTGCAAACTCCACTCCATACATATATATGGGTAGGTACTAGCTCCAACTCGGTTTTACAGTGAAAACTACAGGAACTTCAAACAGGCACTAGGAAACAGACTGAGAATCCAGAGTAAAAGTTTCTCTTGCAACCCGTTCCCATTTATGCTAGATGAACGAACGTCTCTCCACATGCTCATTTCTGAGAGATAAGTGTGTGTGAAAGCCGTCCTTCACCTATCTTGTTGGGAACACAAAGTATCTTTTCACTTGCAAACTCCACTCCATACATATATATGGTGAGGTACTAGCTCCAATTCGGTTTTACAGTGAAAACTGCAGGAACTTCAAACCGCCACTAAGAAAGAGACTGAGAAACCAGAGTAAAAGTTTCTCCTGCAACCCGTTCCCTTTGTGCTAGATGAACGAACGTCTCACCACATGCTCAGTTCTGAGAGATAAGTGTGTGTGAAAGCCGTCCTTCCCCTAGCTTGTTGGGAACACAAAGTTACTTTTCACTTGGGAACCCACTCCATACATATATATGGGGAGGTACTAGCTCCAACTCGGTTTTACAGTGAAATCTGCAGGAACTTCAAACCGGCACTAGGAAACAGACTGAGAAAACAGAGTAAAAGTTTGTCCTGCAACCCTTTCCCTTTGTGCTAGATGAACGAACGTCTCTCCACATGCTCAATTTTGAGAGATAAGTGTGTGTGAAAGCCGTCCATCACCTAGCTTGTTGGGAACACAAAGTTTCTTTTCAGTTGCAAATTCCACTCCTTAAATATATATGGGGAGGTATTAGCTCCAACTCGATTTTACAGTGAAAACTGCAGGAATTTCAAACCGGCACTAGGAAACAGACTGAGAAACCAGAGTAAAAGTTTCTCCTGCAACCAGTTCACTTTGTGCTAGAAGAAAGAACGTCTCCCCACATGCTCAGTTCTGAGAGATATGTGTGTGTGAAAGCCGTCCTTCACATATCTTGTTGGGAACACAAAGTTTCTTTTCACTTGCAAACTCCACTCCATACATATATATGGGTAGGTACTAGCTCCAACTCGGTTTTACAGTGAAAACTACAGGAACTTCAAACAGGCACTAGGAAACAGACTGAGAATCCAGAGTAAAAGTTTCTCCTGCAACCCGTTCCCTTTTATGCTAGATGAACGAACGTCTCTCCTCATGCTCAGTTCTGAGAGATAAGTTTGTGTGGAAGCTGTCCTTCACCTAACTTGTTGGGAACACAAAGTATCTTTTCACTTGCAAACTCCACTCCATACATATATATGGGGAGGTACTAGCTCCAATTCGGTTTTACAGTGAAAACTGCAGGAACTTCAAACCGGCACTAGGAAACAGACTGAGAAACCAGAGTAAAAGTTTCCCCTGCATCCCGTTCCCTATGTGCTAGATGAACGAACGTCTCTCCACATGCTCAGTTCTGAGACATACGTGTGTGTGAAAGCCGTCCTTCACCTATCTTGTAGGGAACACAAAGTATCTTTTCACTTGCAAACTCCATTCCATACATATATATGGTGAGGTACTAGCTCCAATTCGGTTCTACAGTGAAAACTGCAGGAACTTCAAACCGCCACTAAGAAAGAGACTGAGAAACCAGAGTAAAAATTTCCCCTGCAACCCGTTCCTTTTGTGCTAGATGAACGAACGTCTCACCACATGCTAAGTTCTGAGAGATAAGTGTGTGTGAAAGCCGTACTTCACCTAGCTTGTTGGGAACACAAAGTTTCTTTTCACATGCTAACTCCAATCCATACATATATATGGGGAGGTACAAGCTCCAACTCGGTTTTACAGTGAAAACTGCAGGAACTTCAAACCGGCACTAGGAAACAGACTGAGAAACCAGAGTAAAAGTTTGTCCTGCAACCCGTTCCCTTTGTGCTAGATGAACGAACGTCTCTCCACATGCTCAGTTCAGAGAGATATGTTTGTGTGGAAGCCGTCCTTCACCAAGCTTGTTGGGAACACAAAGTTTCTTTTCACTTGAAACTCCACTAAATAAATATCTATGGGGATGTACTAGCTTCAACTCGGTTTTACAGTGAAAACTGCAGGAACTTCAAATCGGCAGTAGGAAAGATGCTGAGAATCCAGAGTAAAATTTTCTCCTGCAAACCGTTCCCTTTTTGCTAGATGAACTAACGTCTCTCCTCATGCTCAGTTCTGAGAGATAAGTGTGTGTGAAAGCCGCCCTTCACCTAGTTTGTTGGGAACACAAAGTTTCTTTTCACTTGCAAACTCCACTCCATAAATATATATGGGGAGATACTAGCTCCAATTCGGTTTTACAGTGAAAACTGCAGGAACTTCTAACCGGCAGTAGGAAACAGACTGAGAAACCAGAGTAAAAGTTTCTCCTGCATCCCGTTCCCTTTGTGCTATATGAACGAACGTCTCTCCACATGCTCAGTTCTGAGAGATAATTGTGTGAGAAAGCCGTCCTTCAACTTGCCTGTTGGGAACACAAAGTTTCTTTTCACTTGCAAATTCCAATCCATACATATATATGGGTAGGTACTAGCTCCAACTCGGATTTACAGTGAAAACTGCAGGAACTTCAAACCGGCAGTAGGAAACAGACTGAGAAACCAGAGAAAAAGTTTCTCCTGCAATCCGTTCCCTTTGTGCTAGATGAACGATCGTCTCTCCACATGCTCAGTTCTGAGAGATAAGTGTGTGTGGAAGCCGTCCTTCACCAAGCTTGTTGGGAACACAAAGTTTCTTTTCACTTGCAAACTCCACTAAATACATATATATGGGGAGGTACTAGCTCCAACTCGTTTTTACAGTGAAAACTGCAGGAACTTCAAATCGGCAGTAGGAAAAAGACTGAGAATCCAGAGTAAATGTTTCCCCTGCAAATCGTTCACTTTGTGCTAGATGAACTAACGTCTCTCCTCATGCTCAGTTCTGAGAGATAATTGTGTGTGAAAGCCGTCCTTCACCTAGCTTGTTGGGAACACAAAGTTTCTTTTCACTTGCAAACTCCACTCCATACATATATATGGGGAGGTACTAGCTCCAAATCGGTTTTACAGTGAAAACTGCAGGAATTTCTAACCGCCACTAGGAAACAGACTGAGAAACAAGAGTAAAAGTTTTTCCTGCAACCAGTTCCTTTGTGCTTGATGAACGAACGTCTCTCCAAGTGCTCAGTTCTGAGAGATAATTGTGTGAGAAAGCCGTTCTTCAACTTGCCTGTTGGGAACACAAAGTTTCTTTTCACTTGCAAACTCCACTCCATACATATATATAGGTAGGTACTAGCTCCAACTCGGTTTTATAGTGAAAACTGCAGAACTTCAAACCGGCAGTAGGAAACAGACTGAGAAACCAGAGTAACAGTTACTCCTGCAACCCGTTCCCTTTGTGCTAGATGAACGAAAGTCTCACCACATGCTCAGTTCTGAGAGATAAGTGTGTGTGAAAGCCGTCCTTCCCCTAGCTTGTTGGGAACACAAAGTTTCTTTTCAGTTTGAAACCCAATCCATACATATATATGGGGAGGTACTAGCTCCAACTCGGTTTTACAGTGAAAACTGCAGGAATTTCCAACCGCCACTAGGAATGAGACTGAGAAACCAGAGTAAAAGTTCCCCTGCAACCCGTTCCGTTTGTGCTAGATGAACGAACGTCTCTCCACATGCTCAGTTCTGAGAGATAAGTGTGTGTGAAAGCCGTACTTCACCTAGCTTGTTGGGAACACAAAGTTTCTTTCAGTTGGAAACTCCACTCCATACATATATGGGGAGGTACTAGCTCCAACTCGATTTTACAGTGAAAACTGCAGGAACTTCAATCCGACATGAGGAAACAGACAGAGAATCCAGAGTAAAAGTTTCTCCTGCAACCCGTTGCCTTTGTGCTAGATGAACGAACGTCTCTCCACATGCTCAGTTCTTAGAGATAAGTGTGTGTGAAAGCCGTCTTTCACCTAGCTTGTTTGGAACACAAAGTTTCTTTTCAGTTGCAAATTCCACTCCATACATATATATGGGGAAGTACTAGTTCCAACTCGGTTTTACTTTGAAAACTGCAGGAAAATCAAACCGGCACTAGGAAACAGACTGAGAATCCAGTAAAACCTTCTCCTGCAACCCGTTCCCTTTGTGCTAGATGAACGAACGTCTCCCCACATGCTCAGTTCTGAGAGATAAGTGTGTGTGAAAGCCGTCCTTCCCCTAGCTTGTTGGGATCACAAAGTTTCTTTTCACTTGGGAACCCACTCCATACATACATATGGGGAGGTACTAGCTCCAACTCGGTTTTACAGTGAAATCTGCAGGAACTTCAAACCGGCACTAGGAAACAGACTGAGAAAACAGAGTAAAAGTTTGTCCTGCAACCCGTTCCCTTTGTGCTAGATGAACGAACGTCTCTCCACATGCTCAATTCTGAGAGATAAGTGTGTGTGAAAGCCGTCCATCACCTAGCTTGTTGGGAACACAAAGTTTCTTTTCAGTTGCAAATTCCACTCCATACATATATATGGGGAGGTATTTGCTCCAACTCGGTTTTACAGTGAAAACTGCAGGAACTTCAAACCGGCACTAGGAAACAGACTGAGAAACCAGAGTAAAAGTTTCTCCTGCAACCAGTTCACTTTGTGCTAGAAGAAAGAATGTCTCCCCACATGCTCAGTTCTGAGAGATAAGTGTGTGTGAAAGCCGTGCTTCACATAGCTTGTTGGGAACACAAAGTTTCTTTTCACTTGCAAACTCCACTCCATACATATATATGGGTAGGTACTAGCTCCAACTCGGTTTTACAGTGAAAACTACAGGAACTTCAAACAGGCACTAGGAAACAGACTGAGAATCCAGAGTAAAAGTTTCTCTTGCAACCCGTTCCCTTTTATGCTAGATGAACGAACGTCTCTCCACATGCTCATTTCTGAGAGATAAGTGTGTGTGAAAGCCGTCCTTCACCTATCTTGTTGGGAACACAAAGTATCTTTTCACTTGCAAACTCCACTCCATACATATATATGGTGAGGTACTAGCTCCAATTCGGTTTTACAGTGAAAACTGCAGGAACTTCAAACCGCCACTAAGAAAGAGACTGAGAAACCAGAGTAAAAGTTTCTCCTGCAACCCGTTCCCTTTGTGCTAGATGAACGAACGTCTCACCACATGCTCAGTTCTGAGAGATAAGTGTGTGTGAAAGCCGTCCTTCCCCTAGCTTGTTGGGAACACAAAGTTACTTTTCACTTGGGAACCCACTCCATACATATATATGGGGAGGTACTAGCTCCAACTCGGTTTTACAGTGAAATCTGCAGGAACTTCAAACCGGCACTAGGAAACAGACTGAGAAAACAGAGTAAAAGTTTGTCCTGCAACCCGTTCCCTTTGTGCTAGATGAACGAACGTCTCTCCACATGCTCAATTTTGAGAGATAAGTGTGTGTGAAAGCCGTCCATCACCTAGCTTGTTGGGAACACAAAGTTTCTTTTCAGTTGCAAATTCCACTCCATACATATATATGGGGAGGTATTAGCTCCAACTCGATTTTACAGTGAAAACTGCAGGAATTTCAAACCGGCACTAGGAAACATACTGAGAAACCAGAGTAAAAGTTTCCCCTGCATCCCGTTCCCTATGTGCTAGATGAACGAACGTCTCTCCACATGCTCAGTTCTGAGAGATACGTGTGTGTGAAAGCCGTCCTTCACCTATCTTGTAGGGAACACAAAGTATCTTTTCACTTGCAAACTCCATTCCATACATATATATGGTGAGGTACTAGCTCCAATTCGGTTCTACAGTGAAAACTGCAGGAACTTCAAACCGCCACTAAGAAAGAGACTGAGAAACCAGAGTAAAAATTTCCCCTGCAACCCGTTCCTTTTGTGCTAGATGAACGAACGTCTCACCACATGCTAAGTTCTGAGAGATAAGTGTGTGTGAAAGCCGTACTTCACCTAGCTTGTTGGGAACACAAAGTTTCTTTTCACATGCTAACTCCAATCCATACATATATATGGGGAGGTACAAGCTCCAACTCGGTTTTACAGTGAAAACTGCAGGAACTTCAAACCGGCACTAGGAAACAGACTGAGAAACCAGAGTAAAAGTTTGTCCTGCAACCCGTTCCCTTTGTGCTAGATGAACGAACGTCTCTCCACATGCTCAGTTCAGAGAGATATGTTTGTGTGGAAGCCGTCCTTCACCAAGCTTGTTGGGAACACAAAGTTTCTTTTCACTTGCAAACTCCAATAAATAAATATCTATGGGGATGTACTAGCTTCAACTCGGTTTTACAGTGAAAACTGCAGGAACTTCAAATCGGCATTAGGAAAGATACTGAGAATCCAGAGTAAAATTTTCTCCTGCAAACCGTTCCCTTTTTGCTAGATGAACTAACGTCTCTCCTCATGCTCAGTTCTGAGAGATAAGTGTGTGTGAAAGCCGCCCTTCACCTAGTTTGTTGGGAACACAAAGTTTCTTTTCACTTGCAAACTCCACTCCATAAATATATATGGGGAGATACTAGCTCCAATTCGGTTTTACAGTGAAAACTGCAGGAACTTCTAACCGGCAGTAGGAAACAGACTGAGAAACCAGAGTAAAAGTTTCTCCTGCATCCCGTTCCCTTTGTGCTATATGAACGAACGTCTCTCCACATGCTCAGTTCTGAGAGATAATTGTGTGAGAAAGCCGTCCTTCAACTTGCCTGTTGGGAACACAAAGTTTCTTTTAACTTGCAAACTCCAATCCATACATATATATGGGTAGGTACTAGCTCCAACTCGGATTTACAGTGAAAACTGCAGGAACTTCAAACCGGCAGTAGGAAACAGACTGAGAAACCAGAGAAAAAGTTTCTCCTGCAATCCGTTCCCTTTGTGCTAGATGAACGATCGTCTCTCCACATGCTCAGTTCTGAGAGATAAGTGTGTGTGGAAGCCGTCCTTCACCAAGCTTGTTGGGAACACAAAGTTTCTTTTCACTTGCAAACTCCACTAAATACATATATATGGGGAGGTACTAGCTCCAACTCAGTTTTACAGTGAAAACTGCAGGAACTTCAAATCGGCAGTAGGAAAAAGTCTGAGAATCCAGAGTAAATGTTTCCCCTGCAAATCGTTCACTTTGTGCTAGATGAACTAACGTCTCTCCTCATGCTCAGTTCTGAGAGATAATTGTGTGTGAAAGCCGTCCTTCACCTAGCTTGTTGGGAACACAAAGTTTCTTTTCACTTGCAAACTCCACTCCATACATATATATGGGGAGGTACTAGCTCCAAATCGGTTTTACAGTGAAAACTGCAGGAATTTCTAACCGCCACTAGGAAACAGACTGAGAAACAAGAGTAAAAGTTTTTCCTGCAACCAGTTCCTTTGTGCTTGATGAACGAACGTCTCTCCAAGTGCTCAGTTCTGAGAGATAATTGTGTGAGAAAGCCGTTCTTCAACTTGCCTGTTGGGAACACAAAGTTTCTTTTCACTTGCAAACTCCACTCCATACATATATATAGGTAGGTACTAGCTCCAACTCGGTTTTATAGTGAAAACTGCAGAACTTCAAACCGGCAGTAGGAAACAGACTGAGAAACCAGAGTAACAGTTACTCCTGCAACCCGTTCCCTTTGTGCTAGATGAACGAATGTCTCACCACATGCTCAGATCTGAGAGATAAGTGTGTGTGAAAGCCGTCCTTCCCCTAGCTTGTTGGGAACACAAAGTTTCTTTTCAGTTTGAAACCCAATCCATACATATATATGGGGAGGTACTAGCTCCAAGTCGGTTTTACAGTGAAAACTGCAGGAATTTCCAACCGCCACTAGGAATGAGACTGAGAAACCAGAGTAAAAGTTCCCCTGCAACCCGTTCCGTTTGTGCTAGATGAACGAACGTCTCTCCACATGCTCAGTTCTGAGAGATAAGTGTGTGTGAAAGCCGTACTTCACCTAGCTTGTTGGGAACACAAAGTTTCTTTCAGTTGGAAACTCCACTCCATACATATATATGGGGAGGTACTAGCTCCAACTCGATTTTACAGTGAAAACTGCAGGAACTTCAATCCGACATGAGGAAACAGACAGAGAATCCAGAGTAAAAGTTTCTCCTGCAACCCGTTGCCTTTGTGCTAGATGAACGAACGTCTCTCCACATGCTCAGTTCTTAGAGATAAGTGTGTGTGAAAGCCGTCTTTCACCTAGCTTGTTTGGAACACAAAGTTTCTTTTCAGTTGCAAATTCCACTCCATACATATATATGCGGAAGTACTAGTTCCAACTCGGTTTTACTTTGAAAACTGCAGGAAAATCAAACCGGCACTAGGAAACAGACTGAGAATCCAGTAAAACCTTCTCCTGCAACCCGTTCCCTTTGTGCTAGATGAACGAACGTCTCCCCACATGCTCAGTTCTGAGAGATAAGTGTGTGTGAAAGCCGTCCTTCACATAGCTTGTTGGGAACACAAAGTTTCTTTTCACTTGCAAACTCCACTCCATACGTATATATGGGTATGTACTAGCTCCAACTCGGTTTTACAGTGAAAACTGCAGGAACTTCAAACAGGCACTAGGAAACAGACTGAGAATCCAGAGTAAAAGTTTCCCCTGCAACCCGTTCCCTTTGTGCTAGATGAACGAACGTCTCTCCACATGCTCAGTTCTGAGAGATATGTGTGTGTGAAAGCCGTCCTTCACCTACCTTGTTGGGAACACAAAGTTTCTTTTCACTTGCAAACTCCACTCCATAATTATATATGGGGAGGTACTAGCTCCAATTCGGTTTTACATTGAAAACTGCAGCAATTTCTAACCGCCACTAGGAAACAGACTGAGAAACAAGAGTAAAAGTTTCTCCTGCAACCAGTTCCTTTGTGCTTGATGAACGAACGTCTCTCCACAAGCTCAGTTCTGACAGATAATTGTGTGAGAAAGCCGTTCTTCAACTTGCCTGTTGGGAACACAAAGTTTCTTTTCACTTGCAAACTCCAATCCATACATATATATGTGTAGGTACTAGCTCCAATTCGGTTTTACAGTGAAAACTGCAGGAATTTCTAACCGCCACTAGGAAACAGACTGAGAAACCAGAGTAAAACTTTCTCCTGCAACCAGTTCCTTTGTGCTTGATGAACGAACGTCTCTCCACAAGCTCAGTTCTGAGAGATAATTGTGTGAGAAAGCAGTTCTTCAACTTGCCTGTTGGGAACACAAAGTTTCTTTTCAGTTGGAAACTCCATTCCATACATATATATGGGGAGGTACTAGCTCCAACTCGATTTTACAGTGAAAACTGCAGGAACTTCCATCCGACATGAGGAAACAGACAGAGAATCCAGTGTAAAAGTTTCTCTTTCAACCCGTTGCCTTTGTGCTAGATGAACGAACGTCTCTCCACATGCTCAGTTCTTAGAGATAAGTGTGTGTGAAAGCCGTCTTTCACCTAGCTTGTTTGGAACACAAAGTTTCTTTTCAGTTGCAAATTCCACTCCATACTTATATATGGGGAAGTACTAGCTCCAACTCGGTTTTACATTGAAAACTGCAGGAACATCAAACCGGCACTAGGAAAAAGACTGAGAATCCAGTAAAACTTTCTCCTGCAACCCGATCCCTTTGTGCTAGATGAACGAACGTCTCTCCACATGCTCAGTTCTGAGAGATAAGTGTGTGTGAAAGCCGTCCTTCACATATCTTGTTGGGAACACAAAGTTTCTTTTCACTTGCAAACTCCACTCCATACATATATATGGGTATATACTAGCTCCAACTCGGTTTTACAGTGAAAACTGCAGGAACTTCAAACAGGCACTAGGAAACAGAATGAGAATCCAGAGTAAAAGTTTCCCCTGCAACCCGTTCCCTTTGTGCTAGATGAACGAACGTCTCTCCACATGCTAAGTTCTTAGAGATAAGTGTGTGTGAAAGCCGTTTTTCACCTAGCTTGTTTGGAACACAAAGTTTCTTTTCAGTTGCAAATTCCACTCCATACATATATATGGGGAAGTACTAGCTCCAACTCGGTTTTACATTGAAAACTGCAGGAACATCAAACCGGCACTAGGAAACAGACTGAGAATCCAGTAAAAGTTTCTCCTGCAACCCGTTCCCTTTGTGCTAGTTGAACGAACGTCTCTCCACATGCTCAGTTCTGAGAGATAAGTGTGTGTGAAAGCCGTACTTCACATAGCTTGTTGGGAACACAAAGTTTCTTTTCACTTGCAAACTCCACTCCATACATATATATGGGTATGTACTAGCTCAAACTCGGTTTTACAGTGAAAACTGCAGGAACTTCAAACAGGCACTAGGAAACAGACTGAGAATCCAGAGTAAAAGTTTCACCTGCAACCCGTTCCCTTTGTGCTAGATGAACGAACGTCTCTCCACATGCTCAGTTCTGAGAGGTATATGTGTGTGAAAGCCGTCCTTCACCTAGCTTGTTGGGAACACAAAGTTTCTTTTCAGTTGCAAACTCCACTCCATACATATATATGGGGAGGTAATAGCTCCAACTCTGTTTTACATTGGAAACTGTAGGAACCTCAAACCGGCAGTAGGAAACAGACTGAGAAACCAGAATAAAAGTTTCTCCTGCAACCCGTTCCGTTTTTGCTAGATGAACGAACGTCTCTCCACGTGCTCAGTTCTGAGAGATAAGTGTGTGTGAAAGCTGTCCTTCACCTATATTGTAGGGAACACGAAGATTCTTTTCAGTTGCAAATTCCACTCCATATATATATATGGGAAGGTACTAGCTCCAACTCGGTTTTACAGTGAAAACTGCAGGAACTTCAAACAGGCACTAAGAAACAGACTGAGAAACCAGAGAAAAAGTTTCTCCTGCAATCCGTTCCCTTTGTGCTAGATGAACGAACGTCTCTCCACATGCTCAGTTCTGAGAGATATGTTTGTGTGGAAGCCGTCCTTCATCAAGCTTGTTGGGAACACAAAGTTTCTTTTCACTTGCAAACTCCACTAAATACATATCTATGGGGATTTACTAGCTCCAACTAGGTTTTACAGTGAAAACTGCAGGAACTTCAAATCGGCAGTAGGAAAAATACTGAGATTCCAGAGTATAAATTTCTCCTGAAAACCGTTCCCTTTGTGCTAGATGAACTAACGTCTCCTCATGCTCAGTTCTGAGAGATAAGTGTGTGAGAAAGCCGACCTTCACCTAGCTTGTTAGGAACACAAAGTTTCTTTTCACTTGCAAACTCCACTCCATACATATATATGGGGAAGTACTAGCTCCAATTCCGTTTTACAGTGAAAACTGCAGGAACTTCTAACCGCCACTAAGAAACAGACTGAGAAACAAGAGTAAAAGTTTCTCCTGCAAACAGTTCCCTTTGTGCTTGATGAACGAACGTCTATCCACATGCTCAGTTCTGAGAGGTAATTGTGTGAGAAAGCCGTCCTTCAACTTGCCTGTTGGGAACACAAAGTTTCTTTTCACTTGCAAACTCCACTCCATACATATATATGGGTAGGTACTAGCTCCAACTCGGTTTTACAGGGAAATCTGCAGGAACTTCAAACCGGCATTAGGAAACAGACTGAGAAACCAGAGTAAAAGTTTCTCCTGCAAACCGTTCCCTTTGTGCTAGATGAACGAACGTCTCTCCACATGCTCAGTTCTGAGAGATAAGTGTGTGTGGAAGCCGTAATTCACCTAGCTTGTTGGGAACACAAAGTATCTTTTAACTTGCAATCTCCAATCCATACATATATATGAGGAGGTACTAGCTCCAATTCGGTTTTACAGTGAAAACTGCAGGAACTTCAAACCGGCAGTAAGAAACAGACTGAGAAACCAGAGTAAAAGTTTCTCCTGCATCCCGTTCCCTTAGTGATAGATGAACGAACGTCTCTCCAAATGCTCAGTTCTGAGAGATAAGTGTTTGTGGAAGCAGTCCTTCACCTAGCTTGTTGGGAACACAAAGTATCTTTTCACTTGCAAACTCCACTAAATACATATATATGGGGAGGTACTAGCTCCAATTCGGTTTTACAGTGAAAACTGCAGGAACTTCAAACCGGCACTAGGAAACAGACTGAGAAACCAGAGTAAAAGTTTCTCCTGCATCCCGTTCCCTATGTGCTAGATGAACGAACGTCTCACCACATGCTCAGTTCTGAGAGATAAGTGTGTGTGAAAGCCGTCCTTCACCTATCTTGTTGGGAACACAAAGTTTCTTTTCAGTTGCAAACTCCATTCCATACATATATATGGTGAGGTACTAGCTCCAATTCGGTTTTACAGTGAAAACTGCAGGAAATTCAAACCGCCACTAAGAAAGAGACTGTGAAACCAGAGTAAAAGTTTCTACTGCAACCCATTCCTTTTGTGCTAGATGAACGAACGTCTCTTCACATGCTCAGTTCTGAGGGATAAGTGTGTGTGAAAGCCGTTCTTCACCTAGCTTGTTGGGAACACAAAGTTTCTTTTCAGTTGCAAATTCCACTCCATACATATATATTGGGAGGTATTAGCTCCAACTCGTTTTTACAGTGAAAACTGCAGGAAATTCAAACCGGCACTAGGAAACAGACTGAGAATCCAGAGTAAATGTTTCTCCTGCAACCAGTTCCCTTTGTGCTAGATGAACGAACGTCTCTCCACATGCTCAGTTCTGAGAGATAAGTGAGTGTGAAAGCTGTCCTTCATCTAGCTTGTTGGGAACAAAAGTTTCTTTTCACTTGAAATCTCCACTCCATACAAATATATGGGTAGGTACTAGCTCCAACACGGTTTTACAGTGAAAACTACAGGAACTTCAAACAGGCACTAGGAAACAGACTGAGAATCCAGAGTAAAAGTTTTTCCTGCAACCCGTTCCCTTTGTGCTAGATGAACGAACGTCTCTCCTCATGCTCAGTTCTGAGAGATAAGTGTGTGTGGAAGCCGTCCTTCACCTCTCTTGTTGGGAACACAAAGTATCTTTTCACTTGCAATCTCCACTCCATACATATATATGGTGAGGTACTAGCTCCAATTCGGTTTTACAGTGAAAACTGCAGGAACTTCAAACCGGCAGTAGGAAACAGACTGAGAAACCAGAGAAAAAGTTTCTTCTGAATCACGTTCCCTTTGTGCTAGATGAACGAACGTCTCTCCACATGCTCAGGTCTGAGAGACAAGTGTGTGTGGAAGCCGTCCTTCACCTAGCTTGTTGTGAACACAAAGTATCTTTTCACTTGAAAACTCCATTCCATACATATATATGGTGAGGTACTAACTCCAATTCGGTTTTACAGTGAAAACTGCAGGAAATTCAAACCGCCACTAAGAAAGAGATTGAGAAACCAGAGTAAAGGTTTCTCATACAACCCGTTCCATTTGTGCTAGATGAACGAACGTCTCTCCACATGCTCAGTTCAGAGAGATATGTTTGTGTGGAAGCTGTCCTTCACCAAGCTTGTTGGGAACACAAAGTTTCTTTTCACTTGCAAACTCCACTAAATACATATCTATGGGGATGTACTAGCTCCAACTCGGTTTTACAGTGAAAACTGCAGGAATTTCAAAACGGCAGTAGGAAAGAGACTGAGAATTAAGAGTAAAATTTTCTCCTGCAAACCGTTCCCTTTGTGCTAGATGAACTAACGTCTCTCCTCATGCTCAGTTCTGAGAGATAAGTGTGTGTGAAAGCCGTCCTTCACCTAGCTTGTTGGGAACACTAAGTTTCTTTTCACTTGCAAACTCCACTCCATAAATATATATGGGGTGATACAAGCTCCAATTCGGTTTTACAGTGAAAACTGCAGGAACTTCTAACCGGCAGTAGGAAACAGACTGAGAAACAAGAGTAAAAGTTTCTCCTGCAACCAGTTCCCTTTGTGCTTGATGAACGAATGTCTCTCCACATGCTCAGTTCTGAGAGATAATTGTGTGAGAAAGCCGTCCTTCAACTTGCCTGTTGGGAACACAAAGTTTCTTTTCACTTGCAAACTCCACTCCATACATATATATGGGAAGGTACTAGCTCCAACTCGGATTTACAGTGAAAACTGCAGGAAATTCAATCCGGCAGTAGGAAACATACTGAGAAACCAGAGTAAAAGTTTCTCCTGCTTCCCGTTCCCTTTGTGCTAGATGAACGAACGTCTCACCACGTGCTCAGTTCTGAGAGATAATTGTGTGTGGAAGCCGTAATTCAACTAGCTTGTTGGGAACACAAAGTTTCTTTTCACTGGCAAATTCCAATCCATACATATATATGGGAAGGTACTAGCTCCAACTCGGTTTTACAGTGAAAACTGCAGTAATTACAAACCAGCACTAAGAAACAGACTGAGAAACCAGAGAAAAAGTTTCTCCTGCAATCCGTTCCCTTTGTGCTAGATGAACGATCGTCTCTCCACATGCTCAGTTCTGAGGGATAAGTTTGTGTGGAAGCCGTCCTTCACCAAGCTTGTTGGGAACACAAAGTTTCTTTTCAATTGCAAACACCACTAAATACATATATATGGGGAGGTACTAGCTCCAACTCGGTTTTACAGTGAAAACTACAGGAACTTCAAATCGGCAGTAGGAAAAAGACTGAGAATCCAGAGTAAAAGTTTCTCCTGCAAACCGTTCCCTTTGTGCTAGATGAACTAACGTCTCTCCTCATGCTCAGTTCTGAGAGATAAGTGTGTGTGAAAGCCGTCCTTCACCAAGCTTGTTGGGAACACAAAGTTTCTTTTCAGTTGCAAACTCCACTCCATACATATATATGGGTAGGTACTAGCTCCAATTCGGTGTTACAGTGAAAACTGCAGGAACATCAAACCGGCACTAGGAAACAGACTGAGAAACCAGAGTAAAAGTTTCTCCTGCATCCCGTTCCCTATGTGCTAGATGAACGAAAGTCTCTCCACATGCTCAGTTCTGAGAGATAAGTGTGTGTGAAAGCCGTCCTTCATATATCTTGTTGGGAACACAAAGTATCTTTTCATTGCAAACTCCATTCCATACATATATATGGGGAGGTACTAGCTCCAATTCGGTTTTACAGTGAAAAGTGCAGGAACTTCAAACCGCCACTAAGAAAGAGACTGAGAAACCAGAGTAAAAGTTTCCCCTGCATCCCGTTCCTTTTTTGCTAGATGAACGAACGTCTCACCACATGCTAAGTTCTGAGAGATAAGTGTGTGTGAAAGCCGTACTTCCCCTAGCTTGTTGGGAACACAAAGTTTCTTTTCAGTTGGAAACCCACTCCATACATATATACGGGGAGGTATTAGCACCAACTCGTTTTTACAGTGAAAACTGCAGGAACTTCAAACCGGCACTAGGAAACAGACTGAGAATCCAGAGTAAAAGTTTCTCCTGCAACCAGTTCACTTTGTGCTAGATGAACGAACGTCTCTCCACATGCTCAGTTCTGAGAGATATGTGTGTGTGAAAGCTGTCCTTCACCTAACTTGTTGGGAACACAAAGTTTCTTTTCACTTGCAAACTCCACTCCATACATATATATGGGTAGGTACTAGCTCCAACTCGGTTTTACAGTGAAAACTACAGGAACTTCAAACAGGCACTACGAAACAGACTAGAACCAGAGTAAAAGTTTCTCCTGCAACCCGTTCCCTTTGTGCTAGATGAACGAACGTCTCTCTTCATGCTCAGTTCTGAGAGATAAGTGTGTGTGGAAGCCGTCCTTCCCCTATCTTGTTGGGAACACAAAGTATCTTTTCACTTGCAATCTCCACTCCATACATATATATGGTGAGGTACTAGCTCCAATTCGGTTTTACAGTGAAAACTGCAGGAACTTCAAACCGGCAGTAGGAAACAGACTGAGAAACCAGAGAAATAGTTTCTCCTGCATCACGTTCCCTTTGTGCTAGATGAACGAACGTCTCTCCACATGCTCAGTTCAGAGAGATATGTTTGTGTGGAAGCCGTCCTTCACCAAGCTTGTTGGGAACACAAAGTTTCTTTTCACTTGCAAACTCCACTAAATACATATCTATGGGGATGTACTAGCTCCAACTCGGTTTTACAGTGAAAACTGCAGGAAATTCAAACCGGCACTAGGAAACAGACTGAGAATCCAGAGTAAAAGTTTCTCCTGCAACCAGTTCACTTTGTGCTAGATGAACGAACGTCACTCCACATGCTCAGTTCTGAGAGATATGTGTGTGTGAAAGCTGTCCTTCAACTAACTTGTTGGGAACACAAAGTTTCTTTTCACTTGCAAACTCCACTCCATACATATATATGGGTAGGTTCTAGCTCCAACTCGGTTTTACAGTGAAAACTACAGGAACTTCAAACAGGCACTACGAAACAGACTAGAATCCAGAGTAAAAGTTTCTCCTGCAACCCGTTCCCTTTGTGCTAGATGAACGAACGTCTCTCCTCATGCTCAGTTCTGAGAGATAAGTGTGTGTGGAAGCCGTCCTTCACCTATCTTGTTGGGAACACAAAGTATCTTTTCACTTGCAATCTCCACTCCATACATATATATGGTGAGGTACTAGCTCCAATTCGGTTTCACAGTGAAAACTGCAGGAAGTTCAAACCGGCAGTAGGAAACAGACTGAGAAACCAGAGAAAAAGTTTCTCCTGCATCACGTTCCCTTTGTGCTAGATGAACGAACGTCTCTCCACATGCTCATTTCTGAGAGACAAGTGTGTGTGTAAGCCGTCCTTCACCTAGCTTGTTGGGAACACAAAGTATCTTTTCACTTGCAAACTCCACTCCATACATATATATGGTGAGGTACTAGTTCCAATTCGGTTTTACAGTGAAAACTGCAGGAATTTCAAAACGCCACTAAGGAAGAGTGTGAGAAACCAGAGTAAAGGTTTCTCATGCAAACCGTTCCCTTTGTGGTAGATGAACTAACGTCTCTCCTCATGCTCAGTTCTGAGAGATAAGTGTGTGTGAAAGCCGTCCTTCACCTAGCTTGTTGGGAACACAATGTTTCTTTTCACTTGCAAACTCCACTCCATAAATATATATGGGGTGATACAAGCTCAAATTCGGTTTTACAGTGAAAACTGCAGGAACTTCTAACCGGCAGTAGGAAACAGACTGAGAAACAAGAGTAAAATTTTCTCCTGCAACCAGTTCCCTTTGTGCTTGATGAACGAACGTCTCTCCACATGCTCAGTTCTGAGAGATAATTGTGTGAGAAAGCCGTCCTTCAACTTGCCTGTTGGGAACACAAAGTTTCTTTTCACTTGCAAACTCCACTCCATACATATATTTGGGTAGGTACTAGTTCCAACTCGGATTTACAGTGAAAACTGCAGGAACTTCAAACCGGCAGTAGGAAACAGACTGAGAAACCAGAGTAAAAGTTTCTCCTGCTTCCCGTTCCCTTTGTGCTAGATGAACAAACGTCTCTCCACGTGCTCAGTTCTGAGAGATAATTGTGTGTGGAAGCCGTAATTCAACTAGCTTGTTGGGAACACAAAGTTTCTTTTCAGTTGCAAATTCCAATCCATACATATATATGGGAAGGTACTAGCTCCAACTCGGTTTTACTGTGAAAACTGCAGGAATTACAAACCGGCACTAAGAAACAGACTGAGAAACCAGAGAAAAAGTTTCTCCTGCAATCCTTTCCCTTTGTGCTAGATGAACGATCGTGTCTCCACATGCTCAGTTCTGAGAGATAATTTTGTGTGGAAGCCGTCCTTCACCAAGCTTGTTGGGAACACAATGTTTCTTTTCACTTGAAAACTCCACTAAATACATATATATGGGGAGGTACTAGCTCCAACTCAGTTTTACAGTGAAAACTGCAGGAACTTCAAATCGGCAGTAGGAAAAATACTGAGAATCCAGAGTAAAAGTTTCTCCTGCAAACCGTTCCCTTTGTTCTAGATGAACTAACGTCTCTCCTCATGCTCAGTTCTGAGAGATAAGTGTGTGTGAAAGCCGTCCTTCACCTAGCTTGTTGGGAACACAAAGTTTCTTTTTACTTGCAAACTCCACTCCATACTTATATATTGGGAGGTCCTAGCTCCAATTCGGTTTTACAGTGAAAACTGCAAGAACTTCTAACCGCCACTAGGAAACAGACTGAGAATCCAGAGTAAAAGTTTCTCCTGCAACCAGTTCCTTTTGTGCTTGATGAACGAACGTCTCTCCACAAGCTCAGTTCTGAGAGATAATTGTGTGAGAAAGCCGTTCTTCAACTTGCCTGTTGGGAACACAAAGTTTCTTTTCACTTGCAAACTCCACTCCATACATATATATGGGTAGGTACTAGCTCCAACTCGGTTTTATAGTGAAAACTGCAGAACTTCAAACCGGCAGTAGGAAACAGACTGAGAAACCAGAGTAAAAGTTACTCCTGCAACCCGTTCCCTTTGTGCTAGATGAACGAACGTCTCACCACATGCTCAGTTCTGAGAGATAAGTGTGTGTGAAAGCCGTCCTTCCCCTAGCTTGTTGGGAACACAAAGTTTCTTTTCAGTTGGAAACCCACTCCATACATATATATGGGGAGGTACTAGCTCCAACACGGTTTTACAGTGAAAACTGCAGGAACTTCAAACAGGCACTAGGAAACAGACTGAGAAAACAGAGTAAAAGTTTCTCCTGCAACCCATTCCCTTTGTGCTAGATGAACGAAAGTCTCTCCACATGCTCAGTTCTGAGAGATAAGTGTGTGTGAAAGCTGTCCTTCACCTAGCTTGTTGGGAACATAAAGTTTCTTTTCAGTTGCAAGCTCCACTCCATACATATATATGGGTAGGTACTAGCTCCAACTCGGATTTACAGTGAAAACTGCAGGAACTTCAAACCGGCAGTAGGAAACAGACTGAGAAACCAGAGTAAAAGTTTCTCCTGCATCCCGTTCCCTTTGTGCTAGATGAACGAACGTCTCTCCACGTGCTCAGTTCTGAGAGATAATTGTGTGTGGAAGCCTTAATTGACCTAGCTTGTTGGGAACACAAAGTTTCTTTTCAGTTGCAAATTCCACTCCATACATATATATGGGAAGGTACTAGCTCCAACTCGATTTTACAGTGAAAACTGCAGGAACTACAAACCGGCACTAAGAAACAGACTGAGAAACCAGAGAAAAAGTTTCTCCTTCAAACCGTTCCCTTTGTGCTAGATGAACGACCGTCTCTCCACATGCTCAGTTCTGAGAGATAATTTTGTGTGGAAGCCGTCCTTCACCAAGCTTGTTGGGAACACAAAGTTTCTTTTCACTTGCAAACTCCACTAAATACATATATGGGGAGGTACTAGCTCCAACTCGGTTTTACAGTGAAAACTGCAGGAACTTCAAATCGGCAGTAGGAAAAAGACTGAGAATCCAGAGTAAAAGTTTCTCCTGCAAACCGTTCCCTTTGTGCTAGATGAACTAACGTCTCTCCTCATGCTCAGTTCTGAGAGATAAGTGTGTGTGAAAGCCGTCCTTCACCTAGCTTGTTGGGAACACAAAGTTTCTTTTCACTTGCAAACTCCACTCCATACATATATATGGGTAGGTATTAGCTCCAACTCGGTTTTACAGTGAAAACTGCAGAAATTCAAACCGGCAGTAGGAAACAGACAGAGAAACCAGAGTAAAAGTTACTCCTGCAACCCGTTCCCTTTGTGCTAGATGAACGAAAGTCTCACCACATGCCCAGTTCTGAGAGATAAGTGTGTGTGAAAGCCGTCCTTCCCCTAGCTTGTTGGGAACACAAAGTTTCTTTTCAGTTGGAAACCCATTCCATACATATATACTGGGAGGTACTAGCTCCAACTCGGTTTTACAGTGAAAACTGCAGGAACTTCAAACAGGCACTAGGAAACAGACTGAGAATACAGAGTAAAAGTTTCTCCTGCAACCCGTTCCCTTTGTGCTAGATGAACGAACGTCTCTCCACATGCTCAGTTTTGAGGGAAAAGTGTGTGTGAAAGCTGTCCTTCACCTAGCTTGTTAGGAACACAAAGTTTTTTCAGGTGCAAATTCCACTCCATTCATATATATGGGGAGGTATTATCTCCAACTCGGTTTTACAGTGAAAACTGCAGGAACTTCAAACCGGCACTAGGAAACAGACTGAGAAACCAGAGTAAAAGTTTCTCCTGCAACCAGTTCACATTGTGCTAGATGAACGAACGTCTCTCCACATGCTCAGTTCTGAGAGATAAGTGTGTGTGAAAGCTGTCCTTCACCTAGCTTGTTGGGAACACAAAGTTCCTTTTCACTTGCAAACTTCACTCCATACATATATATGGGTAGGTACTAGCTCCAACTCGGTTTTACAGTGAAAACTATAGGAACTTCAAACAGGCACTAGGAAACAGTCTGAGAATCCAGAGTAAAAGTTTCTCCTGCAAACCGTTCCCTTTGTGCTAGATGAACGAAAGTCTCTCCACATGCTCAGTTCTGAGAGACAAGTGTGTGTGGAAGCCGTCCTTCACCTAGCTTGTTGGGAACACAAAGTATCTTTTCACTTGCAAACTCCACTCCATACATATATATGGTGAGGTACTAGCTCCAATTCGGTTTTACAGTGAAAACTGCAGGAACTTCAAACCGCCACTAAGAAAGAGATTGAGAAACCAGAGTAAAGGTTTCTCATGCAACCCGTTCCATTTGTGCTAGATGAACGAACGTCTCTCCACATGCTCAGTTCAGAGAGATATGTTTGTGTGGAAGCCGTCCTTCACCAAGCTTGTTGGGAACACAAAGTTTCTTTTCACTTGCAAACTCCACTAAATACATATCTATGGGGATGTACTAGCTCCAACTCGGTTTTACAGTGAAAACTGCAGGAACTTCAAATCGGCAGTAGGAAAGAGACTGAGAATCCAGAGTAAAATTTTCTCCTGCAAACCGTTCCCTTTTTGCTAGATGAACTAAAGTCTCTCCTCATGCTCAGTTCTGAGAGATAAGTGTGTGTGAAAGCCGTCCTTCACCTAGCTTGTTGGGAACACAAAGTTTCTTTTCACTTGCAAACTCCACTCCATAAATATATATGGGGAGATACTAGCTCAAATTCGGTTTTACAGTGAAAACTGCAGGAACTTCTAACCGGCAGTAGGAAACAGACTGAGAAACAAGAGTAAAATTTTCTCCTGCAACCAGTTCCCTTTGTGCTTGATGAACGAACGTCTCTCCACATGCTCAGTTCTGAGAGATAATTGTGTGAGAAAGCCGTCCTTCAACTTGCCTGTTGGGAACACAAAGTTTCTTTTCACTTGCAAACTCCACTCCATACATATATATGGGTAGGTACTAGTTCCAACTCGGATTTACAGTGAAAACTGCAGGAACTTCAAACCGGCAGTAGGAAAAAGACTGAGAAACCAGAGTAAAAGTTTCTCCTGCTTCCCGTTCCCTTTGTGCTAGATGAACGAACGTCTCTCCACGTGCTCAGTTCTGAGAGATAATTGGGTGTGGAAGCCGTAATTCAACTAGCTTGTTGGGAACACAAAGTTTCTTTTCAGTTGCAAATTCCAATCCATACATATATAACGGAAGGTACTAGCTCCAACTCGGTTTTACAGTGAAAACTGCAGGAATTACAAACCGGCACTAAGAAACAGACTGAGAAACCAGAGAAAAAGTTTCTCCTGCAATCCGTTCCCTTTGTGCTAGATGAACGATCGTGTCTCCACATGCTCAGTTCTGAGAGATAATTTTGAGTGGAAGCCGTCCTTCATCAAGCTTGTTGGGAACACAAAGTTTCTTTTCACTTGCAAACTCCACTAAATACATATATATGGGGAGGTACTAGCTCCAACTAAGTTTTACAGTGAAAACTGCAGGAACTTCAAATCGGCAGTAGGAAAAAGACTGAGAATCCAGAGTAAAAGTTTCTCCTGCAACCAGTTCCCTTTGTGCTTGATGAATGAACGTCTCTCCACAAGCTCAGTTCTGAGAGATAATTGTGTGAGAAAGCCGTTCTTCAACTTGCCTGTTGGGAACACAAAGTTTCTTTTCACTTGCAAACTCCACTCCATACATATATATGGGTAGGTACTAGCTCCAACTCGGTTTTATAGTGAAAACTGCAGAACTTCAAACCGGCAGTAGGAAACAGACTGAGAAACCAGAGTAAAAGTTACTCCTGCAACCCGTTCCCTTTGTGCTAGATGAACGAACGTCTCACCACATGCTCAGTTCTGAGAGATAAGTGTGTGTGAAAGCCGTCCTTCCCCTAGCTTGTTGGGAACACAAAGTTTCTTTTCAGTTGGAAACCCACTCCATACATATATATGGGGAGGTACTAGCTCCAACTCGGTTTTATAGTGAAACCTGCAGGAACTTCAAACAGGCACTAGGAAACAGACTGAGAATACAGAGTAAAAGTTTCTCCTGCAACCCGTTCCCTTTGTGCTAGATGAACGAACGTCTCTCCACATGCTCAGTTCTGAGGGAAAAGTGTGTGTGAAAGCTGTCCTTCACCT
This sequence comes from Camelus bactrianus, assembly GCF_048773025.1. Classification (NCBI taxonomy): domain Eukaryota; kingdom Metazoa; phylum Chordata; class Mammalia; order Artiodactyla; family Camelidae; genus Camelus; species Camelus bactrianus. The sequence goes on from NC_133546.1 coordinate 93,386,092, forward strand.
AGCTTGTTGGGAACACAAAGTTTTTTCAGGTGCAAATTCCACTCCATACATATATATGGGGAGGTATTATCTCCAACTCGGTTTTACAGTGAAAACTGCAGGAACTTCAAACCGGCACTAGGAAACAGACTGAGAAACCAGAGTAAAAGTTTCTCCTGCAACCAGTTCACATTGTGCTAGATGAACGAACGTCTCTCCACATGCTCAGTTCTGAGAGATAAATGTGTGTGAAAGCTGTCCTTCACCTAACTTGTTGGGAACACAAAGTTCCTTTTCACTTGCAAACTTCACTCCATACATATATATGGGTAGGTACTAGCTCCAACTCGGTTTTACAGTGAAAACTATAGGAACTTCAAACAGGCACTAGGAAACAGACTGAGAATCCAGAGTAAAAGTTTCTCCTTCAAACCGTTCCCTTTGTGCTAGATGAACTAACGTCTCTCCTCATGCTCAGTTCTGAGAGTTAAGTGTGTGTGAAAGCCGTCCTTCACCTAGCTTGTTGGGAACACAAAGTATTTTTTAACTTGCAAACTCCACTCCATACATATATATGGTGATGTACTAGCTCCAATTCGGTTTTACAGTGAAAACTGCAGGAACTTCAAACCGGCAGTAGGAAACAGACTGAAAAACCAGAGAAAAAGTTTCTCCTGCATCCCATTCCCTATGTGCTAGATGAACGAAAGTCTCTCCACATGCTCAGTTCTGAGAGATAAGTGTGTGTGAAAGCCGTCCTTCACCTATCTTGTTGGGAACACAAAGTATCTTTTCACTTGCAAACTCCATTCCATACATATATATGGTGAGGTACTAGCTCCAATTCTGTTTTACAGTGAAAACTGCAGGAACTTCAAACCTCCACTAAGAAAGAGACTGAGAAACCAGAGTAAAAGTTTCCCCTGCAACCCGTTCCTTTTTTGCTAGATGAACGAACGTCTAACCACATGCTAAGTTCTGAGAGATAAGTGTGTGTGAAAGCCGTACTTCCCCTAGCTTGTTGGGAACACAAAGTTTCTTTTCAGTTGGAAACCCACTCCATACATATATATGGGGAGGTATTAGCACCAACTCGTTTTTACAGTGAAAACTGCAGGAACTTCAAACCGGCACTAGGAAACAGACTGAGAATCCAGAGTAAAAGTTTCTCCTGCAACCAGTTCACTTTGTGCTAGATGAACGAACGTCTCTCCACATGCTCAGTTCTGAGAGATAATTGTGTGAGAAAGCCGTCCTTCAACTTGCCTGTTGGGAACACAAAGTTTCTTTTCACTTGCAAACTCCACTCCATACATATATTTGGGTAGGTACTAGTTCCAACTCGGATTTACAGTGAAAACTGCAGGAACTTCAAACCGGCAGTAGGAAACAGACTGAGAAACCAGAGTAAAAGTTTCTCCTGCTTCCCGTTCCCTTTGTGCTAGATGAACAAACGTCTCTCCACGTGCTCAGTTCTGAGAGATAATTGTGTGTGGAAGCCGTAATTCAACTAGCTTGTTGGGAACACAAAGTTTCTTTTCAGTTGCAAATTCCAATCCATACATATATATGGGAAGGTACTAGCTCCAACTCGGTTTTACTGTGAAAACTGCAGGAATTACAAACCGGCACTAAGAAACAGACTGAGAAACCAGAGAAAATGTTTCTCCTGCAATCCTTTCCCTTTGTGCTAGATGAACGATCGTGTCTCCACATGCTCAGTTCTGAGAGATAATTTTGTGTGGAAGCCGTCCTTCACCAAGCTTGTTGGGAACACAATGTTTCTTTTCACTTGCAAACTCCACTAAATACATATATATGGGGAGGTACTAGCTCCAACTCAGTTTTACAGTGAAAACTGCAGGAACTTCAAATCGGCAGTAGGAAAAAACTGAGAATCCAGAGTAAAAGTTTCTCCTGCAAACCGTTCCCTTTGTTCTAGATGAACTAACGTCTCTCCTCATGCTCAGTTCTGAGAGATAAGTGTGTGTGAAAGCCGTCCTTCACCTAGCTTGTTGGGAACACAAAGTTTCTTTTCACTTGCAAACTCCACTCCATACTTATATATTGGGAGGTCCTAGCTCCAATTCGGTTTTACAGTGAAAACTGCAAGAACTTCTAACCGCCACTAGGAAACAGACTGAGAATCCAGAGTAAAAGTTTCTCCTGCAACCAGTTCCCTTTGTGCTTGATGAACGAACGTCTCTCCACAAGCTCAGTTCTGAGAGATAATTGTGTGAGAAAGCCGTTCTTCAACTTGCCTGTTGGGAACACAAAGTTTCTTTTCAGTTGGAAACCCACTCCATACATATATATGGGGAGGTACTAGCTCCAACACGGTTTTACAGTGAAAACTGCAGGAACTTCAAACAGGCACTAGGAAACAGACTGAGAAAACAGAGTAAAAGTTTCTCCTGCAACCCATTCCCTTTGTGCTAGATGAACGAACGTCTCTCCACATGCTCAGTTCTGAGAGATAAGTGTGTGTGAAAGCTGTCCTTCACCTAGCTTGTTGGGAACATAAAGTTTCTTTTCAGTTGCAAGCTCCACTCCATACATATATATGGGTAGGTACTAGCTCCAACTCGGATTTACAGTGAAAACTGCAGGAACTTCAAACCGGCAGTAGGAAACAGACTGAGAAACCAGAGTAAAAGTTTCTCCTGCATCCCGTTCCCTTTGTGCTAGATGAACGAACGTCTCTCCACGTGCTCAGTTCTGAGAGATAATTGTGTGTGGAAGCCGTAATTCACCTAGCTTGTTGGGAACACAAAGTTTCTTTTCAGTTGCAAATTCCACTCCATACATATATATGGGAAGGTACTAGCTCCAACTCGATATTACAGTGAAAACTGCAGGAACTACAAACCGGCACTAAGAAACAGACTGAGAAACCAGGGAAAAAGTTTCTCCTGCAAACCGTTCCCTTTGTGCTAGATGAACGACCGTCTCTCCACATGCTCAGTTCTGAGAGATAATTTTGTGTGGAAGCCGTCCTTCACCAAGCTTGTTGGGAACACAAAGTTTCTTTTCACTTGCAAACTCCACTAAATACATATATGGGGAGGTACTAGCTCCAACTCGGTTTTACATTGAAAACTGCAGGAACTTCAAATCGGCAGTAGGAAAAAGACTGAGAATCCAGAGTAAAAGTTTCTCCTGCAAACCGTTCCCTTTGTGCTAGATGAACTAACGTCTCTCCTCATGCTCAGTTCTGAGAGATAAGTGTGTGTGAAAGCCGTCCTTCACCTAGCTTGTTGGGAACACAAAGTTTCTTTTCACTTGCAAACTCCACTCCATACATATATATGGGTAGGTACTAGCTCCAACTCGGTTTTACAGTGAAAACTGCAGAAATTCAAACCGGCAGTAGGAAACAGACAGAGAAACCAGAGTAAAAGTTACTCCTGCAACCCCTTCCCTTTGTGCTAGATGAACGAAAGTCTCACCACATGCCCAGTTCTGAGAGATAAGTGTGTGTGAAAGCCGTCCTTCCCCTAGCTTGTTGGGAACACAAAGTTTCTTTTCAGTTGGAAACCCATTCCATACATATATATTGGGAGGTACTAGCTCCAACTCGGTTTTACAGTGAAAACTGCAGGAACTTCAAACAGGCACTAGGAAACAGACTGAGAATACAGAGTAAAAGTTTCTCCTGCAACCCGTTCCCTTTGTGCTAGATGAACGAACGTCTCTCCACATGCTCAGTTTTGAGGGAAAAGTGTGTGTGAAAGCTGTCCTTCACCTAGCTTGTTGGGAACACAAAGTTTTTTCAGGTGCAAATTCCACTCCATTCATATATATGGGGAGGTATTATCTCCAACTCGGTTTTACAGTGAAAACTGCAGGAACTTCAAACCGGCAGTAGGAAACAGACTGAAAAACCAGAGAAAAAGTTTCTCCTGCATCCCATTCCCTATGTGCTAGATGAACGAAAGTCTCTCCACATGCTCAGTTCTGAGAGATAAGTGTGTGTGAAAGCCGTCCTTCACCTATCTTGTTGGGAACACAAAGTATCTTTTCACTTGCAAACTCCATTCCATACATATATATGGTGAGGTACTAGCTCCAATTCTGTTTTACAGTGAAAACTGCAGGAACTTCAAACCTCCACTAAGAAAGAGACTGAGAAACCAGAGTAAAAGTTTCCCCTGCAACCCGTTCCTTTTTTGCTAGATGAACGAACGTCTCACCACATGCTAAGTTCTGAGAGATAAGTGTGTGTGAAAGCCGTACTTCCCCTAGCTTGTTGGGAACACAAAGTTTCTTTTCAGTTGGAAACCCACTCCATACATATATATGGGGAGGTATTAGCACCAACTCGTTTTTACAGTGAAAACTGCAGGAACTTCAAACCGGCACTAGGAAACAGACTGAGAATCCAGAGTAAAAGTTTCTCCTGCAACCAGTTCACTTTGTGCTAGATGAACGAACGTCTCTCCACATGCTCAGTTCTGAGAGATAATTGTGTGAGAAAGCCGTCCTTCAACTTGCCTGTTGGGAACACAAAGTTTCTTTTCACTTGCAAACTCCACTCCATACATATATTTGGGTAGGTACTAGTTCCAACTCGGATTTACAGTGAAAACTGCAGGAACTTCAAACCGGCAGTAGGAAACAGACTGAGAAACCAGAGTAAAAGTTTCTCCTGCTTCCCGTTCCCTTTGTGCTAGATGAACAAACGTCTCTCCACGTGCTCAGTTCTGAGAGATAATTGTGTGTGGAAGCCGTAATTCAACTAGCTTGTTGGGAACACAAAGTTTCTTTTCAGTTGCAAATTCCAATCCATACATATATATGGGAAGGTACTAGCTCCAACTCGGTTTTACTGTGAAAACTGCAGGAATTACAAACCGGCAGTAAGAAACAGACTGAGAAACCAGAGAAAATGTTTCTCCTGCAATCCTTTCCCTTTGTGCTAGATGAACGATCGTGTCTCCACATGCTCAGTTCTGAGAGATAATTTTGTGTGGAAGCCGTCCTTCACCAAGCTTGTTGGGAACACAATGTTTCTTTTCACTTGCAAACTCCACTAAATACATATATATGGGGAGGTACTAGCTCCAACTCAGTTTTACAGTGAAAACTGCAGGAACTTCAAATCGGCAGTAGGAAAAAACTGAGAATCCAGAGTAAAAGTTTCTCCTGCAAACCGTTCCCTTTGTTCTAGATGAACTAACGTCTCTCCTCATGCTCAGTTCTGAGAGATAAGTGTGTGTGAAAGCCGTCCTTCACCTAGCTTGTTGGGAACACAAAGTTTCTTTTCACTTGCAAACTCCACTCCATACTTATATATTGGGAGGTCCTAGCTCCAATTCGGTTTTACAGTGAAAACTGCAAGAACTTCTAACCGCCACTAGGAAACAGACTGAGAATCCAGAGTAAAAGTTTCTCCTGCAACCAGTTCCCTTTGTGCTTGATGAACGAACGTCTCTCCACAAGCTCAGTTCTGAGAGATAATTGTGTGAGAAAGCCGTTCTTCAACTTGCCTGTTGGGAACACAAAGTTTCTTTTCAGTTGGAAACCCACTCCATACATATATATGGGGAGGTACTAGCTCCAACACGGTTTTACAGTGAAAACTGCAGGAACTTCAAACAGGCACTAGGAAACAGACTGAGAAAACAGAGTAAAAGTTTCTCCTGCAACCCATTCCCTTTGTGCTAGATGAACGAACGTCTCTCCACATGCTCAGTTCTGAGAGATAAGTGTGTGTGAAAGCTGTCCTTCACCTAGCTTGTTGGGAACATAAAGTTTCTTTTCAGTTGCAAGCTCCACTCCATACATATATATGGGTAGGTACTAGCTCCAACTCGGATTTACAGTGAAAACTGCAGGAACTTCAAACCGGCAGTAGGAAACAGACTGAGAAACCAGAGAAAAAGTTTCTCCTGCATCCCGTTCCCTTTGTGCTAGATTAACGAACGTCTCTCCACGTGCTCAGTTCTGAGAGATAATTGTGTGTGGAAGCCGTAATTCAACTAGCTTGTTGGGAACACAAAGTTTCTTTTCAGTTGCAAATCCCAATCCATACATATATATGGGAAGGTACTAGCTCCAACTCGGTTTTACAGTGAAAACTGAAGGAACTTCAAATCGGCAGTAGGAAAAAGACTGAGAATCCAGAGTAAAAGTTTCTCCTGCAAACCGTTCCCTTTGTGCTAGATGAACTAACGTCTCTCCTCATGCTCAGTTCTGAGAGATAAGTGTGTGTGAAAGCCGTCCTTCAACTAGCTTGTTGGGAACACAAAGTATCTTTTCACTTGCAAACTCCACTCCATACATATATATGGGGAGGTACTAGCTCCAATTCGGTGTTACAGTGAAAACTGCAGGAACTTCAAACCGGCACTAGGAAACAGACTGAGAAACCAGAGTAAAAGTTTCTCCTGCATCCCGTTCCCTATGTGCTAGATGAACGAAAGCCTCTCCACATGCTCAGTTCTGAGAGATAAGTGTGTGTGAAAGCCGTCCTTCACCTATCTTGTTGGGAACACAAAGTATCTTTTCACTTGCAAACTCCATTCCATACATATATATGGTGAGGTTCTAGCTCCAATTCGGTTTTACAGTGAAAACTGCAGGAACTTCAAACCGCCACTAAGAAAGAGACTGAGAAACCAGAGTAAAAGTTTCCCCTGCAACCCGTTCCTTTTGTGCTAGATGAACGAACGTCTCACCACATGCTAAGTTCTGAGAGATAAGGGTGTGTGAAAGCCGTACTTCCCCTAGCTTGTTGGGAACACAAAGTTTCTTTTCAGTTGGTAACCCACTCCATACATATATATGGGGAGGTACAAGCTCCAACTCGGTTTTACAGTGAAAACTGCAGGAACTTCAAACCGGCACTAGGAAACAGACTGAGAAACCAGAGTAAAAGTTTCTACTGCAACCCTTTCCCTTTGTGCTAGATGAACGAACGTCTCTCCACATGCTCAGTTCTGAGGGATAAGTGTGTGTGAAAGCCGTTTTTCACCTAGCTTGTTGGGAACACAAAGTTTCTTTTCAGTTGCAAATTCCACTCCATACATATATATGGGGAGGTATTAGCACCAACTCGTTTTTACAGTGAAAACTGCAGGAACTTCAAACCGGCACTAGGAAACAGACTGAGAATCCAGAGTAAAAGTTTCTCCTGCAACCAGTTCACTTTGTGCTAGATGAACGAACGTCTCTCCACATGCTCAGTTCTGAGAGATAAGTGTGTGTGAAAGCTGTCCTTCACCTAACTTGTTGGGAACACAAAGTTTCTTTTCACTTGCAAACTCCACTCCATACATATATATGGGTAGGTACTAGCTCCAACTCGGTTTTACAGTGAAAACTACAGGAACTTCAAACAGGCACTACGAAACAGACTAGAATCCAGAGTAAAAGTTTCTCCTGCAACCCGTTCCCTTTGTGCTAGATGAACGAACGTCTCTCCTCATGCTCAGTTCTGAGAGATAAGTGTGTGTGGAAGCCGTCCTTCACCTATCCTGTTGGGAACACAAAGTATCTTTTCACTTGCAATCTCCACTCCATACATATATATGGTGAGGTACTAGCTCCAATTCGGTTTTACAGTGAAAACTGCAGGAACTTCAAACCGGCAGTAGGAAACAGACTGAGAAACCAGAGAAAAAGTTTCTCCTGCATCACGTTCTCTTTGTGCTAGATGAACGAACGTCTCTCCACATGCTCAGTTCTGAGAGACAAGTGTGTGTAAGCCGTCCTTCACCGAGCTTGTTGGGAACACAAAGTATCTTTTCACTTGCAAACTCCACTCCATACATATATATGGTGAGGTACTAGCTCCAATTCGGTTTTACAGTGAAAACTGCAGGAACTTCAAACCGCCACTAAGAAACAGACTGAGAAACCAGAGAAAAAGTTTCTCCTGCAAACCGTTCCCTTTGTGCTAGATGAACGACCGTCTCTCCACATGCTCAGTTCTGAGAGATAATTTTGTGTGGAAGCCGTCCTTCACCAAGCTTGTTGGGAACACAAAGTTTCTTTTCACTTGCAAACTCCACTAAATACATATATGGGGAGGTACTAGCTCCAACTCGGTTTTACATTGAAAACTGCAGGAACTTCAAATCGGCAGTAGGAAAAAGACTGAGAATCCAGAGTAAAAGTTTCTCCTGCAAACCGTTCCCTTTGTGCTAGATGAACTAACGTCTCTCCTCATGCTCAGTTCTGAGAGATAAGTGTGTGTGAAAGCCGTCCTTCACCTAGCTTGTTGGGAACACAAAGTTTCTTTTCACTTGCAAACTCCACTCCATACATATATATGGGTAGGTACTAGCTCCAACTCGGTTTTACAGTGAAAACTGCAGAAATTCAAACCGGCAGTAGGAAACAGACAGAGAAACCAGAGTAAAAGTTACTCCTGCAACCCGTTCCCTTTGTGCTAGATGAACGAAAGTCTCACCACATGCCCAGTTCTGAGAGATAAGTGTGTGTGAAAGCCGTCCTTCCCCTAGCTTGTTGGGAACACAAAGTTTCTTTTCAGTTGGAAACCCATTCCATACATATATATTGGGAGGTACTAGCTCCAACTCGGTTTTACAGTGAAAACTGCAGGAACTTCAAACAGGCACTAGGAAACAGACTGAGAATACAGAGTAAAAGTTTCTCCTGCAACCCGTTCCCTTTGTGCTAGATGAACGAACGTCTCTCCACATGCTCAGTTTTGAGGGAAAAGTGTGTGTGAAAGCTGTCCTTCACCTAGCTTGTTGGGAACACAAAGTTTTTTCAGGTGCAAATTCCACTCCATTCATATATATGGGGAGGTATTATCTCCAACTCGGTTTTACAGTGAAAACTGCAGGAACTTCAAACCGGCACTAGGAAACAGACTGAGAAACCAGAGTAAAAGTTTCTCCTGCAACCAGTTCACATTGTGCTAGATGAACGAACGTCTCTCCACATGCTCAGTTCTGAGAGATAAGTGTGTGTGAAAGCTGTCCTTCACCTAGCTTGTTGGGAACACAAAGTTCCTTTTCACTTGCAAACTTCACTCCATACATATATATGGGTAGGTACTAGCTCCAACTCGGTTTTACAGTGAAAACTATAGGAACTTCAAACAGGCACTAGGAAACAGTCTGAGAATCCAGAGTAAAAGTTTCTCCTGCAAACCGTTCCCTTTGTGCTAGATGAACTAACGTCTCTCCTCATGCTCAGTTCTGAGAGATAAGTGTGTGTGAAAGCCGTCCTTCACCTAGCTTGTTGGGAACACAAAGTATCTTTTCACTTGCAAACTCCACTCCATACATATATATGGTGATGTACTAGCTCCAATTCGGTTTTACAATGAAAACTGCAGGAAATTCAAACCGGCAGTAGGAAACAGACTGAAAAACCAGAGAAAAAGTTTCTCCTGCATCCCGTTCCCTTTGTGCTAGATTAACGAACGTCTCTCCACGTGCTCAGTTCTGAGAGATAATTGTGTGTGGAAGCCGTAATTCAACTAGCTTGTTGGGAACACAAAGTTTCTTTTCAGTTGCAAATCCCAATCCATACATATATATGGGAAGGTACTAGCTCCAACTCGGTTTTACAGTGAAAACTGAAGGAACTTCAAATCGGCAGTAGGAAAAAGACTGAGAATCCAGAGTAAAAGTTTCTCCTGCAAACCGTTCCCTTTGTGCTAGATGAACTAACGTCTCTCCTCATGCCCAGTTCTGAGAGATAAGTGTGTGTGAAAGCCGTCCTTCACCTAGCTTGTTGGGAACACAAAGTATCTTTTCACTTGCAAACTCCACTCCATACATATATATGGGGAGGTACTAGCTCCAATTCGGTGTTACAGTGAAAACTGCAGGAACTTCAAACCGGCACTAGGAAACAGACTGAGAAACCAGAGTAAAAGTTTCTCCTGCATCCCGTTCCCTATGTGCTAGATGAACGAAAGTCTCTCCACATGCTCAGTTCTGAGAGATAAGTGTGTGTGAAAGCCGTCCTTCACCTATCTTGTTGGGAACACAAAGTATCTTTTCACTTGCAAACTCCATTCCATACATATATATGGTGAGGTTCTAGCTCCAATTCGGTTTTACAGTGAAAACTGCAGGAACTTCAAACCGCCACTAAGAAAGAGACTGAGAAACCAGAGTAAAAGTTTCCCCTGCAACCCGTTCCTTTTGTGCTAGATGAACGAACGTCTCACCACATGCTAAGTTCTGAGAGATAAGGGTGTGTGAAAGCCGTACTTCCCCTAGCTTGTTGGGAACACAAAGTTTCTTTTCAGTTGGTAACCCACTCCATACATTTATATGGGGAGGTACAAGCTCCAACTCGGTTTTACAGTGAAAACTGCAGGAACTTCAAACCGGCACTAGGAAACAGACTGAGAAACCAGAGTAAAAGTTTCTACTGCAACCCTTTCCCTTTGTGCTAGATGAACGAACGTCTCTCCACATGCTCAGTTCTGAGGGATAAGTGTGTGTGAAAGCCGTTTTTCACCTAGCTTGTTGGGAACACAAAGTTTCTTTTCAGTTGCAAATTCCACTCCATACATATATATGGGGAGGTATTAGCACCAACTCGTTTTTACAGTGAAAACTGCAGGAACTTCAAACCGGCACTAGGAAACAGACTGAGAATCCAGAGTAAAAGTTTCTCCTGCAACCAGTTCACTTTGTGCTAGATGAACGAACGTCTCTCCACATGCTCAGTTCTGAGAGATAAGTGTGTGTGAAAGCTGTCCTTCACCTAACTTGTTGGGAACACATAGTTTCTTTTCACTTGCAAACTCCACTCCATACATATATATGGGTAGGTACTAGCTCCAACTCGGTTTTACAGTGAAAACTACAGGAACTTCAAACAGGCAATACGAAACAGACTAGAATCCAGAGTAAAAGTTTCTCCTGCAAACCGTTCCCTTTGTGCTAGATGAACGAACGTCTCTCCTCATGCTCAGTTCTGAGAGATAAGTGTGTGTGGAAGCCGTCCTTCACATATCCTGTTGGGAACACAAAGTATCTTTTCACTTGCAATCTCCACTCCATACATATATATGGTGAGGTACTAGCTCCAATTCGGTTTTACAGTGAAAACTGCAGGAACTTCAAACCGGCAGTAGGAAACAGACTGAGAAACCAGAGAAAAAGTTTCTCCTGCATCACGTTCTCTTTGTGCTAGATGAACGAACGTCTCTCCACATGCTCAGTTCTGAGAGACAAGTGTGTGTAAGCCGTCCTTCACCTAGCTTGTTGGGAACACAAAGTATCTTTTCACTTGCAAACTCCACTCCATACATATATATGGTGAGGTACTAGCTCCAATTCGGTTTTACAGTGAAAACTGCAGGAACTTCAAACCGCCACTAAGAAAGAGAGTGAGAAACCAGAGTAAAGTTTTCTCATGCAACCCGTTCCCTTTGTGCTAGATGAACGAACGTCTCTCCACATGCTCAGTTCAGAGAGATATGTTTGTGTGGAAGCCATCCTTCACCAAGCTTGTTGGGAACACAAAGTTTCTTTTCACTTGCAAACTCTACTAAATACATATCTATGGGGATGTACTAGCTCCAACTCAGTTTTACAGTGAAAACTGCAGGAACTTCAAATCGGCTGTAGGAAAGAGACTGAGAATCCAGAGTAAAATTTTCTCCTGCAAACCGTTCCCTTTGTGCTAGATGAACTAAAGTCTCTCCTCATGCTCAGTTCTGAGAGATAAGTGTGTGTGAAAGCCGTCCTTCACCTAGCTTGTTGGGAACACAAAGTTTCTTTTCAGTTGGAAACCCACTCCATACATATATATGGGGAGGTACTAGCTCCAACACGGTTTTACAGTGAAAACTGCAGGAACTTCAAACAGGCACTAGGAAAAGGACTGAGAAAACAGAGTAAAAGTTTCTCCTGCAACCCATTCCCTTTGTGCTAGATGAACGAACGTCTCTCCACATGCTCAGTTCTGAGAGATAAGTGTGTGTGAAAGCTGTCCTTCACCTAGCTTGTTGGGAACACAAAGTTTCTTTTCAGTTGCAAGCTCCACTCCATACATATATATGGGTAGGTACTAGCTCCAACTCGTATTTACAGTGAAAACTGCAGGAACTTCAAACCGGCACTAGGAAACAGACTGAGAAACCAGAGTAAAAGTTTCTCCTGCATCCCGTTCCCTTTGTGCTAGATGAACGAACGTCTCTCCACGTGCTCAGTTCTGAGTGATAATTGTGTGTGGAAGCCGTAATTCACCTAGCTTGTTGGGAACACAAAGTTTCTTTTCAGTTGCAAATTCCACTCCATACATATATATGGGAAGGTACTAGCTCCAACTCGGTTTTACAGTGAAAACTGCAGGAACTAAAAACCGGCACTAAGAAACACACTGAGAAACCAGAGAAAAAGTTTCTCCTGCAAACCGTTCCCTTTGTGCTAGATGAACGATCGTCTCTACACATGCTCAGTTCTGAGAGTTAATTTTGTGTGGAAGCCGTCCTTCACCAAGCTTGTTGGGAACACAAAGTTTCTTTTCACTTGCAAACTCCACTAAATACATATATATGGGGAGGTACTAGCTCCAACTCGGTTTTACATTGAAAACTGCAGGAACTTCAAATCGGCAGTAGGAAAAAGACTGAGAATCCAGAGTAAAAGTTTAATCTGCAAACCGTTCCCTTTGTGCTAGATGAACTAAAGTCTCTCCTCATGCTCAGTTCTGAGAGATAAGTGTGTGTGAAAGCCGTCCTTCACCTAGCTTGTTGGGAACACAAAGTTTCTTTTCACTTGCAAACTCCACTCCATACATATATATGGGTAGGTACTAGCTCCAACTCGGTTTTACAGTGAAAACTGCAGAAATTCAAACCGGCAGTAGGAAACAGACAGAGAAACCAGAGTAAAAGTTACTCCTGCAACCCGTTCCCTTTGTGCTAGATGAACGAAAGTCTCACCACATGCCCAGTTCTGAGAGATAAGTGTGTGTGAAAGCCGTCCTTCCCCTAGCTTGTTGGGAACACAAAGTTTCTTTTCAGTTGGAAACCCACTCCATACATATATATGGGGAGGTACTAGCTCCAACTCGGTTTTACAGTGAAAACTGCAGGAACTTCAAACAGGCACTAGGAAACAGAATGAGAATACAGAGTAAAAGTTTCTCCTGCAACCCTTTCCCTTTGTGCTAGATGAACGAACGTCTCTCCACATGCTCAGTTCTGAGGGAAAAGTGTGTGTGAAAGCTGTCCTTCACCTAGCTTGTTGGGAACACAAAGTTTCTTTTCACTTGCAAACTTCACTCCATACATATATATGGCTAGGTACTAGCTCCAACTCGGTTTTACAGTAAAAACTATAGGAACTTCAAACCGGAACTAGGAAACAGACTGAGAATCCAGAGTAAAAGTTTCTCCTGCAACAAATTCCCTTTGTGCTAGATGAACGAACGTCTCTCCACATGCTCAGTTCTGAGAGACAATTGTGTGTGGAAGCCGTTCTTCCCCTAGCTTGTTGGGAACACAAAGTATCTTTTCACTTGCAAACTCCACTCCATACATATATATGGTGAGGTACTAGCTCCAATTCGGTTTTACAGTGAAAACTGCAGGAACTTCAAACCGCCACTAAGAAAGAGAGTGAGAAACCAGAGTAAAGGTTTCTCATGCAACCCTTTCCATTTGTGCTAGATGAACGAACGTCTCTCCACATGCTCAGTTCAGAGAGATATGTTTGTGTGGAAGCCGTCCTTCACCTAGCTTGTTGGGAACACAAAGTTTCTTTTCACTTGCAAACTCCACTCCATAAATATATATGGGGAGATACTAGCTACAATTCGGTTTTACAGTGTAAACTGCAGGAACTTCTAACCGGCAGTAGGAAACAGACTGAGAAACAAGAGTAAAAGTTTCTCCTGCAACCAGTTGCCTTTGTGCTTGATGAATGAACGTCTCTCCACATGCTCAGTTCTGAGAGATAATTGTGTGAGAAAGCCGTCCTTCAACTTGCCTGTTGGGAACACAAAGTTTCTTTTTACTTGCAAACTCCACTCCATACATATATATGGGTAGGTACTAGTTCCAACTCGGATTTACAGTGAAAACTGCAGGAACTTCAAACCGGCAGTAGGAAACAGACTGAGAAACCAGAGTAAAAGTTTCTCCTGCTTCCCGTTCCCTTTGTGCTAGATGAACGAACGTCTCTCCACGTGCTCAGTTCTGAGAGATAATTGTGTGTGGAAGCCGTAATTCAACTAGCTTGTTGGGAACACAAAGTTTCTTTTCAGTTGCAAATTCCAATCCATACATATATATGGGAAGTTACTAGCTCCAACTCGGTTTTACAGTGAAAACTGCAGGAATTACAAACCGGCACTAAGAAACAGACTGAGAAACCAGAGAAAAAGTTTCTCCTGCAATCCTTTCCCTTTGTGCTAGATGAACGATCGTGTCTCCACATGCTCAGTTCTGAGTGATAATTTTGTGTGGAAGCCGTCCTTCACAAAGCTTGTTGGGAACACAAAGTTTCTTTTCACTTGCAAACTCCACTAAATACATATAAATGGGGAGGTACTAGCTCCAACTCAGTTTTACAGTGAAAACTGCAGGAACTTCAAATCGGCAGTAGGAAAAAGACTGAGAATCCAGAGTAAAAGTTTCTCCTGCAAACCGTTCCCTTTGTTCTAGATGAACTAACGTCTCTCCTCATGCTCAGTTCTGAGAGATAAGTGTGTGTGAAAGCCGTCCTTCACCTAGCTTGTTGGGAACACAAAGTTTCTTTTCACTTGTAAACTCCACTCCATACATATATATATGGAGGTCCTAGCTCCAATTCGGTTTTACAGTGAAAACTGCAAGAACTTCTAACCGCCACTAGGAAACAGACTGAGAATCCAGAGTAAAAGTTTCTCCTGCAACCAGTTCCCTTTGTGCTTGATGAACGAACGTCTCACCACATGCTCAGTTCTAAGAGATAAGTGTGTGTGAAAGCCGTGCTTCCCCTAGCTTGTTGGGAAGACAAAGTTTCTTTTCAGTTGGAAACCCACTCCATACATATATATGGGGAGGTACTAGCTCCAACTCGGTTTTACAGAGAAAACTGCAGGAACTTCAAACAGGCACTAGGAAACAGACTGAGAAAACAGAGTAAAAGTTTCTCCTGCAACCCATTCCCTTTGTGCTAGATGAACGAACGTCTCTCCACATGCTCAGTTCTGAGAGATAAGTGTGTGTGAAAGCTGTCCTTCACCTAGCTTGTTGGGAACACAAAGTTTCTTTTCAGTTGCAAGCTCCACTCCATACATATATATGGGTAGGTACTAGCTCCAACTCGGATTTACAGTGAAAACTGCAGGAACTTCAAACCGGCAGTAGGAAACAGACTGAGAAACCAGAGTAAAAGTTTCTCCTGCATCCCGTTCCCTTTGTGCTAGATGAACGAACGTCTCTCCACGTGCTCAGTTCTGAGAGATAATTGTGTGTGGCAGCCGTAATTCACCAAGCTTGTTGGGAACACAAAGTTTCTTTTCAGTTGCAAATTCCACTCCATACATATATATGGGAAGGTACTAGCTCCAACTCGGTTTTACAGTGAAAACTGCAGGAACTACAAACCGGCACTAAGAAACAGACTGAGAAACCAGAGAAAAAGTTTCTCCTGCAAATCGTTCCCTTTGTGCTAGATGAACGATCGTCTCTCCACATGCTCAGTTCTGAGAGTTAATTTTGTGTGGAAGCCGTCCTTCACCAAGCTTGTTGGGAACACAAAGTTTCTTTTCACTTGCAAACTCCACTAAATACATATATATGGGGAGGTACTAGTTCCAACTCGGTTTTACATTGAAAACTGCAGGAACTTCAAATCGGCAGTAGGAAAAAGACTGAGAATCCAGAGTAAAAGTTTAACATGCAAACCGTTCCCTTTGTGCTAGATGAACTAACGTCTCTCCTCATGCTCAGTTCTGAGAGATAAGTGTGTGTGAAAGCCGTCCTTCACCTAGCTTGTTGGGAACACAAAGTTTCTTTTCACTTGCAAACTCCACTCCATACATATATATGGGTAGGTACTAGCTCCAACTCGGTTTTACAGTGAAAACTGCAGAAATTCAAACCGGCAGTAGGAAACAGACAGAGAAACCAGAGTAAAAGTTACTCCTGCAACCCGTTCCCTTTGTGCTAGATGAACGAAAGTCTCACCACATGCCCAGTTCTGAGAGATAAGTGTGTGTGAAAGCCGTCCTTCCCCTAGCTTGTTGGGAACACAAAGTTTCTTTTCAGTTGGAAACCCACTCCATACATATATATGGGGAGGTACTATCTCCAACTCGGTTTTACAGTGAAAACTGCAGGAACTTCAAACAGGCACTAGGAAACAGACTGAGAATACAGAGTAAAAGTTTCTCTTGCAACCCGTTCCCTTTGTGCTAGATGAACGAACGTCTCTCCACATGCTCAGTTCTGAGGGAAAAGTGTGTGTGAAAGCTGTCCTTCACCTAGCTTGTTGGGAACACAAAGTTCCTTTTCACTTGCAAACTTCACTCCATACATATATATGGGTAGGTACTAGCTCCAACTCGGTTTTACAGTGAAAACTATAGGAACTTCAAACCGGCAGTAGGAAACAGACTGAGAATCCAGAGTAAAAGTTTCTCCTGCAACCCGTTCCCTTTGTGCTAGATGAACGAACGTCTCTCCACATGCTCAGTTCTGAGAGACAAGTGTGTGTGGAAGCCGTCCTTCCCCTAGCTTGTTGGGAACACAAAGTATCTTTTCACTTGCAAACTCAACTCCATACATATATATGGTGAGGTACTAGCTCCAATTCGGTTTTACAGTGAAAACTGCAGGAACATCAAACCGCCACTAAGAAAGAGAGTGAGAAACCAGAGTAAAGTTTTCTCATGCAACCCTTTCCCTTTGTGCTAGATGAACGAACGTCTCTCCACATGCTCAGTTCAGAGAGACATGTTTGTGTGGAAGCCGTCCTTCACCTAGCTTGTTGGGAACACAAAGTTTCTTTTCACTTGCAAACTCCACTCCATAAATATATATGGGGAGGTACTAGCTCCAATTCGGTTTTACAGTGAAAACTGCAGGAACTTCTAACCGCCACTAGGAAACAGACTGAGAAACAAGAGTAAAAGTTTCTCCTGCAACCAGTTCCCTTTGTGCTTGATGAACGAACGTCTCTCCACAAGCTCAGTTCTGAGAGATAATTGTGTGAGAAAGCCGTCCTTCAACTTGCCTGTTGGGAACACAAAGTTTCTTTTCACTTGCAAACTCCACTCCATACATATATATGGGTTGGTACTAGCTCCAACTCGGTTTTATAGTGAAAACTGCAGAACTTCAAACCGCCACTAAGAAAGAGAGTGAGAAACCAGAGTAAAGGTTTCTCATGCAACCCTTTCCCTTTGTGCTAGATGAACGAACGTCTCTCCACATGCTCAGTTCAGAGAGACATGTTTGTGTGGAAGCCGTCCTTCACCTAGCTTGTTGGGAACACAAAGTTTCTTTTCACTTGCAAACTCCACTCCATAAATATATATGGGGAGGTACTAGCTCCAATTCGGTTTTACAGTGAAAACTGCAGGAACTTCTAACCGCCACTAGGAAACAGACTGAGAAACAAGAGTAAAAGTTTCTCCTGCAACCAGTTCCCTTTGTGCTTGATGAACGAACGTCTCTCCACAAGCTCAGTTCTGAGAGATAATTGTGTGAGAAAGCCGTTCTTCAACTTGCCTGTTGGGAACACAAAGTTTCTTTTCACTTGCAAACTCCACTCCATACATATATATGGGTTGGTACTAGCTCCAACTCGGTTTTATAGTGAAAACTGCAGAACTTCAAACCGGCAGTAGGAAACAGACTGAGAAACCAGAGTAAAAGTTACTCCTGCAACCCGTTCCCTTTGTGCTAGATGAACGAACGTCTCACCACATGCTCAGTTCTGAGAGATAAGTGTGTGTGAAAGCTGTCCTTCACCTAGCTTGTTGGGAACACAAAGTATCTTTTAACTTGCAATCTCCACTCCATACATATATATGGTGAGGTACTAGCTCCAATTCGGTTTTACAGTGAAAACTGCAGGAACTTCAAACCGGCAGTAGGAAACAGACTGAGAAACCAGAGAAAAAGTTTCTTCTGCATCACGTTCCCTTTGTGCTAGATGAACGAACGTCTCTCCACATGCTCAGTTCTGAGAGACAAGTGTGTGTGGAAGCCGTCCTTCACCTAGCTTGTTGTGAACACAAAGTATCTTTTCACTTGAAAACTCCACTCCATTCATATATATGGTGAGGTACTAACTCCAATTCGGTTTTACAGTGAAAACTGCAGGAAAATCAAACCGCCACTAAGAAAGAGAGTGAGAAACCAGAGTAAAGGTTTCTCATGCAACCCGTTCCCTTTGTGCTAGATGAACGAACGTCTCTCCACATGCTCAGTTCAGAGAGATATGTTTGTGTGGAAGCTGTCCTTCACCAAGCTTGTTGGGAACACAAAGTTTCTTTTCACTTGCAAACTCCACTCCATAAATATATATGGGGAGATACTAGCTCAAATTCGGTTTTACAGTGAAAACTGCAGGAACTTCTAACCGGCAGTAGGAAACAGACTGAGAAACAAGAGTAAAAGTTTCTCCTGCAACCAGTTCCCTTTGTGCTTGATGAACGAACGTCTCTCCACATGCTCAGTTCTGAGAGATAATTGTGTGAGAAAGCCGTCCTTCAACTTGCCTGTTGGGAACACACAGTTTCTTTTCACTTGCAAACTCCACTCCATACATATATATGGGTAGGTACTAGTTCCAACTCGGATTTACAGTGAAAACTGCAGGAACTTCAAACCGGCAGTAGGAAACAGACTGAGAAACCAGAGTAAAAGTTTCTCCTGCTTCCCGTTCCATTTGTGCTAGATGAACGAACGTCTCTCCACGTGCTCAGTTCTGAGAGATAATTGTGTGTGGAAGCCGTAATTCAACTAGCTTGTTGGGAACACAAAGTTTCTTTTCAGCTGCAAATTCCAATCCATACATATATATGGGAAGGTACTAGCTCCAACTCGGTTTTACAGTGAAAACTGCAGGAATTACAAACCGGCACTAAGAAACAGACTGAGAAACCAGAGAAAAAGTTTCTACTGCAATCCTTTCCCTTTGTGCTAGATGAACGATCGTGTCTCCACATGCTCAGTTCTGAGAGATAATTTTGTGTGGAAGCCGTCCTTCACCAAGCTTGTTGGGAACACAAAGATTCTTTTCACTTGCAAACTCCACTAAATACATATATATGGGTAGGTACTAGCTCCAACTCGGTTTTACAGTGAAAACTGCAGAAATTCAAACCGGCAGTAGGAAACAGACAGAGAAACCAGAGTAAAAGTTACTCCTGCAACCCGTTCCCTTTGTGCTAGATGAACGAACGTCTCACCACATGCCCAGTTCTGAGAGATAAATGTGTGTGAAAGCCGTCCTTCCCCTAGCTTGTTGGGAACACAAAGTTTCTTTTCAGTTGGAAACCCACTCCATACATATATATGGGGAGGTACTAGCTCCAACTCGGTTTTACAGTGAAAAATGCAGGAACTTCAAACAGGCACTAGGAAACAGAATGAGAATACAGAGTAAAAGTTTCTCCTGCAACCCTTTCCCTTTGTGCTAGATGAACGAACGTCTCTCCACATGCTCAGTTCAGAGGGAAAAGTGTGTGTGAAAGCTGTCCTTCACCTAGCTTGTTGGGAACACAAAGTTTCTTTTCACTTGCAAACTTCACTCCATACATATATATGGGTAGGTACTAGCTCCAACTCGGTTTTACAGTGAAAACTATAGGAACTTCAAACCGGAACTAGGAAACAGACTGAGAATCCAGAGTAAAAGTTTCTCCTGCAACCCATTCCCTTTGTGCTAGATGAACGAACGTCTCTCCACATGCTCAGTTCTGAGAGACAAGTGTGTGTGGAAGCCGTCCTTCCCCTAGCTTGTTGGGAACACAAAGTTTCTTTTCAGCTGCAAATTCCAATCCATACATATATATGGGAAGGTACTAGCTCCAACTCGGTTTTACAGTGAAAACTGCAGGAAATACAAACCGGCACTAAGAAACAGACTGAGAAACCAGAGAAAAAGTTTCTCCTGCAAATCGTTCCCTTTGTGCTAGATGAACGATCGTCTCTCCACATGCTCAGTTCTGAGAGTTAATTTTGTGTGGAAGCCGTCCTTCACCAAGCTTGTTGGGAACACAAAGTTTCTTTTCACTTGCAAACTCCACTAAATACATATATATGGGGAGGTACTAGTTCCAACTCGGTTTTACATTGAAAACTGCAGGAACTTCAAATCGGCAGTAGGAAAAAGACTGAGAATCCAGAGTAAAAGTTTAACATGCAAACCGTTCCCTTTGTGCTAGATGAACTAACGTCTCTCCTCATGCTCAGTTCTGAGAGATAAGTGTGTGTGAAAGCCGTCCTTCACCTAGCTTGTTGGGAACACAAAGTTTCTTTTCACTTGCAAACTCCACTCCATACATATATATGGGTAGGTACTAGCTCCAACTCGGTTTTACAGTGAAAACTGCAGAAATTCAAACCGGCAGTAGGAAACAGACAGAGAAACCAGAGTAAAAGTTACTCCTGCAACCCGTTCCCTTTGTGCTAGATGAACGAAAGTCTCACCACATGCCCAGTTCTGAGAGATAAGTGTGTGTGAAAGCCGTCCTTCCCCTAGCTTGTTGGGAACACAAAGTTTCTTTTCAGTTGGAAACCCACTCCATACATATATATGGGGAGGTACTATCTCCAACTCGGTTTTACAGTGAAAACTGCAGGAACTTCAAACAGGCACTAGGAAACAGACTGAGAATACAGAGTAAAAGTTTCTCTTGCAACCCGTTCCCTTTGTGCTAGATGAACGAACGTCTCTCCACATGCTCAGTTCTGAGGGAAAAGTGTGTGTGAAAGCTGTCCTTCACCTAGCTTGTTGGGAACACAAAGTTCCTTTTCACTTGCAAACTTCACTCCATACATATATATGGGTAGGTACTAGCTCCAACTCTGTTTTACAGTGAAAACTATAGGAACTTCAAACCGGCAGTAGGAAACAGACTGAGAATCCAGAGTAAAAGTTTCTCCTGCAACCCGTTCCCTTTGTGCTAGATGAACGAACGTCTCTCCACATGCTCAGTTCTGAGAGACAAGTGTGTGTGGAAGCCGTCCTTCCCCTAGCTTGTTGGGAACACAAAGTATCTTTTCACTTGCAAACTCAACTCCATACATATATATGGTGAGGTACTAGCTCCAATTCGGTTTTACAGTGAAAACTGCAGGAACATCAAACCGCCACTAAGAAAGAGAGTGAGAAACCAGAGTAAAGGTTTCTCATGCAACCCTTTCCCTTTGTGCTAGATGAACGAACGTCTCTCCACATGCTCAGTTCAGAGAGACATGTTTGTGTGGAAGCCGTCCTTCACCTAGCTTGTTGGGAACACAAAGTTTCTTTTCACTTGCAAACTCCACTCCATAAATATATATGGGGAGGTACTAGCTCCAATTCGGTTTTACAGTGAAAACTGCAGGAACTTCTAACCGCCACTAGGAAACAGACTGAGAAACAAGAGTAAAAGTTTCTCCTGCAACCAGTTCCCTTTGTGCTTGATGAACGAACGTCTCTCCACAAGCTCAGTTCTGAGAGATAATTGTGTGAGAAAGCCGTTCTTCAACTTGCCTGTTGGGAACACAAAGTTTCTTTTCACTTGCAAACTCCACTCCATACATATATATGGGTTGGTACTAGCTCCAACTCGGTTTTATAGTGAAAACTGCAGAACTTCAAACCGGCAGTAGGAAACAGACTGAGAAACCAGAGTAAAAGTTACTCCTGCAACCCGTTCCCTTTGTGCTAGATGAACGAACGTCTCACCACATGCTCAGTTCTGAGAGATAAGTGTGTGTGAAAGCTGTCCTTCACCTAGCTTGTTGGGAACACAAAGTTTCTTTTCACTTGAAAACTCCACTCCATACATATATATGGGTAGGTACTAGCTCCAACTCGGTTTTACAGTGAAAACTACAGGAACTTCAAACAGGCACTAGGAAACAGACTGAGAATCCAGAGTAAAAGTTTCTCCTGCAACCCGTTCCCTTTGTGCTAGATGAACGAACGTCTCTCCTCATGCTCAGTTCTGAGAGATAAGTGTGTGTGGAAGCCGTCCTTCATCTCTCTTGTTGGGAACACAAAGTATCTTTTAAATTGCAATCTCCACTCCATACATATATATGGTGAGGTACTAGCTCCAATTCGGTTTTACAGTGAAAACTGCAGGAACTTCAAACCGGCAGTAGGAAACAGACTGAGAAACCAGAGTAAAGGTTTCTCATGCAACCCGTTCCCTTTGTGCTAGATGAACGAACGTCTCTCCACATGCTCAGTTCAGAGGGAAAAGTGTGTGTGAAAGCTGTCCTTCACCTAGCTTGTTGGGAACACAAAGTTTCTTTTCACTTGCAAACTTCACTCCATACATATATATGGGTAGGTACTAGCTCCAACTCGGTTTTACAGTGAAAACTATAGGAACTTCAAACCGGAACTAGGAAACAGACTGAGAATCCAGAGTAAAAGTTTCTCCTGCAACCCATTCCCTTTGTGCTAGATGAACGAACGTCTCTCCACATGCTCAGTTCTGAGAGACAAGTGTGTGTGGAAGCCGTCCTTCCCCTAGCTTGTTGGGAACACAAAGTATCTTTTCACTTGCAAACTCCACTCCATACATATATATGGTGAGGTACTAGCTCCAATTCGCTTTTACAGTGTAAACTGCAGGAACTTCAAACCGCCACTAAGAAAGAGAGTGAGAAACCAGAGTAAAGGTTTCTCATGCAACCCTTTCCATTTGTGCTAGATGAACGAACGTCTCTCCACATGCTCAGTTCAGAGAGATATGTTTGTGTGGAAGCCGTCCTTCACCTAGCTTGTTGGGAACACAAAGTTTCTTTTCACTTGCAAACTCCACTCCATAAATATATATGGGGAGATACTAGCTCCAATTCGGTTTTACAGTGTAAACTGCAGGAACTTCTAACCGGCAGTAGGAAACAGACTGAGAAACAAGAGTAAAAGTTTCTCCTGCAACCAGTTCCCTTTGTGCTTGATGAACGAACGTCTCTCCACATGCTCAGTTCTGATAGATAATTGTGTGAGAAAGCCGTCCTTCAACTTGCCTGTTGGGAACACAAAGTTTCTTTTTACTTGCAAACTCCACTCCATACATATATATGGGTAGGTACTAGTTCCAACTCGGATTTACAGTGAAAACTGCAGGAACTTCAAACCGGCAGTAGGAAACAGACTGAGAAACCAGAGTAAAAGTTTCTCCTGCTTCCCGTTCCCTTTGTGCTAGATGAACGAACGTCTCTCCACGTGCTCAGTTCTGAGAGATAATTGTGTGTGGAAGCCGTAATTCAACTAGCTTGTTGGGAACACAAAGTTTCTTTTCAGTTGCAAATTCCAATCCATACATATATATGGGAAGTTACTAGCTCCAACTCGGTTTTACAGTGAAAACTGCAGGAATTACAAACCGGCACTAAGAAACAGACTGAGAAACCAGAGAAAAAGTTTCTCCTGCAATCCTTTCCCTTTGTGCTAGATGAACGATCGTGTCTCCACATGCTCAGTTCTGAGAGATAATTTTGTGTGGAAGCCGTCCTTCACCAAGCTTGTTGGGAACACAAAGTTTCTTTTCACTTGCAAACTCCACTAAATACATATATATGGGGAGGTACTAGCTCCAACTCAGTTTTACAGTGAAAACTGCAGGAACTTCAAATCGGCAGTAGGAAAAAGACTGAGAATCCAGAGTAAAAGTTTCTCCTGCAAACCGTTCCCTTTGTTCTAGATGAACTAACGTCTCTCCTCATGCTCAGTTCTGAGAGATAAGTGTGTGTGAAAGCCGTCCTTCACCTAGCTTGTTGGGAACACAAAGTTTCTTTTCACTTGCAAACTCCACTCCATATATATATATATGGAGTTCCTAGCTCCAATTCGGTTTTACAGTGAAAACTGCAAGAACTTCTAACCGCCACTAGGAAACAGACTGAGAATCCAGAGTAAAAGTTTCTCCTGCAACCAGTTCCCTTTGTGCTTGATGAACGAACGTCTCTCCACAAGCTCAGTTCTGAGAGATAATTGTGTGAGAAAGCCTTTCTTCAACTTGCCTGTTGGGAACACAAAGTTTCTTTTCACTTGCAAACTCCACTCCATACATATATATGGGTAGGTACTAGCTCCAACTCGGTTTTACAGTGAAAACTGCAGAACTTCAAACCGGCAGTAGGAAACAGACTGAGGATCCAGAGTAAAAGTTACTCCTGCAACCCGTTCCCTTTGTGCTAGATGAACGAACGTCTCACCACATGCTCAGTTCTGAGAGATAAGTGTGTGTGAAAGCCGTCCTTCCCCTAGCTTGTTGGGAAGACAAAGTTTCTTTTCAGTTGGAAACCCACTCCATACATATATATGCGGAGGTACTAGCTCCAACTCGGTTTTACAGTGAAAACTGCAGGAACTTCAAACAGGCACTAGGAAACAGACTGAGAATACAGAGTAAAAGTTTCTCCTGCAACCCGTTCCCTTTGTGCTAGATGAACGAACGTCTCTCCACATGCTCAGTTCAGAGGGAAAAGTGTGTGTGAAAGCTGTCCTTCACCTAGCTTGTTGGGAACACAAAGTTCCTTTTCACTTGCAAACTCCACTCCATACATATATATGGTGAGGTACTAGCTCCAATTCGGTTTTACAGTGAAAACTGCAGGAACTTCAAACCGCCACTAAGAAAGAGAGTGAGAAACCAGAGTAAAGGTTTCTCATGCAACCCTTTCCCTTTGTGCTAGATGAACGAACGTCTCTCCACATGCTAAGTTCAGAGAGATATGTTTGTGTGGAAGCCGTCCTTCACCTAGCTTGTTGGGAACACAAAGTTTCTTTTCACTTGCAAACTCCACTCCATAAATATATATGGGGAGGTACTAGTTCCAACTCGGTTTTACAGTGAAAACTGCAGGAACTTCTAACCGCCACTAGGAAACAGACTGAGAAACAAGAGTAAAAGTTTCTCCTGCAAACAGTTCCCTTTGTGCTCGATGAACGAACGTCTCTCCACAAGCTCAGTTCTGAGAGATAATTGTGTGAGAAAGCCGTTCTTCAACTTGCCTGTTGGGAACACAAAGTTTCTTTTCACTTGCAAAATCCACTCCATACATATATATGGGTAGGTACTAGCTCCAACTCGGTTTTATAGTGAAAACTGCAGAACTTCAAACCGGCAGTAGGAAACAGACTGAGAAACCAGAGTAAAAGTTACTCCTGCAACCCGTTCCCTTTGTGCTAGATGAACGAACGTCTCTCCTCATGCTCAGTTCTGAGAGATAAGTGTGTGTGGAAGCCGTCCTTCATCTCTCTTGTTGGGAACACAAAGTATCTTTTCACTTGCAATCTCCACTCCATACATATATATGGTGAGGTACAAGCTCCAATTAGGTTTTACAGTGAAAACTGCAGGAACTTCAAACCGGCAGTAGGAAACAGACTGAGAAACCAGAGAAAAAGTTTCTTCTGCATCACGTTCCCTTTGTGCTAGATGAACGAACGTCTCTCCACATGCTCAGGTCTGAGAGATAAGTGTGTGTGGAAGCCGTCCTTCATCTCTCTTGTTGGGAACACAAAGTATCTTTTCACTTGCAATCTCCACTCCATACATATATATGGTGAGGTACAAGCTCCAATTAGGTTTTACAGTGAAAACTGCAGGAACTTCAAACCGGCAGTAGGAAACAGACTGAGAAACCAGAGAAAAAGTTTCTTCTGCATCACGTTCCCTTTGTGCTAGATGAACGAACGTCTCTCCACATGCTAAGGTCTGAGAGACAAGTGTGTGTGGAAGCCGTCCTTCACCTAGCTTGTTGTGAACACAAAGTATCTTTTCACTTGAAAACTCCACTCCATACATATATATGGTGAGGTACTAACTCCAATTCGGTTTTACAGTGAAAACTGCAGGAAATTCAAACCGCCACTAAGAAAGAGAGTGAGAAAGCAGAGTAAAGGTTTCTCATGCAACCCGTTCCCTTTGTGCTAGATGAACGAACGTCTCTCCACATGCTCAGTTCAGAGAGATATGTTTGTGTGGAAGCTGTCCTTCACCAAGCTTGTTGGGAACACAAAGTTTCTTTTCACTTGCAAACTCCACTCCATAAATATATATGGGGAGATACTAGCTCCAATTCGGTTTTACATTGAAAACTGCAGGAACTTCTAACCGGCAGTAGGAAACAGACTGAGAAACAAGAGTAAAAGTTTCTCCTGCAACCAGTTCCCTTTGTGCTTGATGAACGAACGTCTCTCCACATGCTCAGTTCTGAGAGATAATTGTGTGAGAAAGCCGTCCTTCAACTTGCCTGTTGGGAACACAAAGTTTCTTTTCACTTGCAAACTCCACTCCATACATATATATGGGTAGGTACTAGTTCCAACTCGGACTTACAGTGAAAACTGCAGGAACTTCAAACCGGCAGTAGGAAACAGACTGAGAAACCAGAGTAAAAGTTTCTCCTGCTTCCCGTTCCCTTTGTGCTAGATGAACGAACGTCTCTCCACGTGCTCAGTTCTGAGAGATAATTGTGTGTGGAAGCCGTAATTCAACTAGCATGTTGGGAACACAAAGTTTCTTTTCAGCTGCAAATTCCAATCCATACATATATATGGGAATGTACTAGCTCCAACTCGGTTTTACAGTGAAAACTGCAGGAATTACAAACCGGCACTAAGAAACAGACTGAGAAACCAGAGAAAAAGTTTCTCCTGCAATCCTTTCCCTTTGTTCTAGATGAACGATCGTGTCTCCACATGCTCAGTTCTGAGAGATAATTTTGTGTGGAAGCCGTCCTTCACCAAGCTTGTTGGGAACACAAAGTTTCTTTTCACTTGCAAACTCCACTAAATACATATATATGGGGAGGTACTAGCTCCAACTCAGTTTTACAGTGAAAACTGCAGGAACTTCAAATCGGCAGTAGGAAAAATACTGAGAATCCAGAGTAAAAGTTTATCCTGCAAACCGTTCCCTTTGTGCTAGATGAACTAACGTTTCTCCTCATGCACAGTTCTGAGAGATAAGTGTGTGTGAAAGCCGTCCTTCACCTAGCTTGTTGGGAACACAAAGTTTCTTTTCACTTGCAAACTCCAATCCATACATATATATTGGGAGGTCCTAGCTCCAATTCGGTTTTACAGTGAAAACTGCAAGAACTTCTAACCGCCACTAGGAAACAGACAGAGAATCCAGAGTAAAAGTTTCTCCTGCAACCAGTTCCCTTTGTGCTTGATGAACGAACGTCTCTCCACAAGCTCAGTTCTGAGAGATAATTGTGTGAGAAAGCCGTTCTTCAACTTGCCTGTTGGGAACACAAAGTTTCTTTTCACTTGCAAACTCCACTCCATACATATATATGGGTAGGTACTAGCTCCAACTCGGTTTTATAGTGAAAACTGCAGAACTTCAAACCGGCAGTAGGAAACAGACTGAGAAACCAGAGTAAAAGTTACTCCTGCAACCCGTTCCCTTTTTGCTAGATGAACGAACGTCTCACCACATGCTCAGTTCTGAGAGGTAAGTGTGTGTGAAAGCCGTCCTTCCCCTAGCTTGTTGGGAACACAAAGTTTCTTTTCAGTTGGAAACCCACACCATACATATATATGGGGAGGTACTAGCTCCAACTCGGTTTTACAGTGAAAACTGCAGGAACTTCAAACAGGCACTAGGAAACAGACTGAGAAAACAGAGTAAAAGTTTCTCCTGCAACCCATTCCCTTTGTGCTAGATGAACGAACGTCTCTCCACATGCTCAGTTCTGAGAGATAAGTGTGTGTGAAAGCTGTCCTTCACCTAGCTTGTTGGGAACACAAAGTTTCTTTTCAGTTGCAAGCTCCACTCCATACATATATATGGGTAGGTACTAGCTCCAAATCGGATTTACAGTGAAAACTGCAGGAACTTCAAACCGGCAGTAGGAAACAGACTGAGAAACCAGAGTAAAAGTTTCTCCTGCATCCCGTTCCCTTTGTGCTAGATGAACGAACGTCTCTCCACGTGCTCAGTTCTGAGAGATAATTGTGTGTGGAAGCCGTAATTCACCAAGCTTGTTGGGAACACAAAGTTTCTTTTCAGTTGCAAATTCCACTCCATACATATATATGGGAAGGTACAAGCTCCAACTCTGTTTTACAGTGAAAACTGCAGGAACTACAAACCGGCACTAAGAAACAGACTGATAAACCAGAGTAAAAGTTTCTCCTGCAAACCGTTCCCTTTGTGCTAGATGAACGATCGTCTCTCCACATGCTCAGTTCTGAGAGTTAATTTTGTGTGGAAGCCGTCCTTCACCAAGCTTGTTGGGAACACAAAGTTTCTTTTCACTTGCAAACTCCACTAAATACATATATATGGGGAGGTACTAGCTCCAACTCGGTTTTACATTGAAAACTGCAGGAACTTCAAATCGGCAGTAGGAAAAAGACTGAGTATCCAGAGTAAAAGTTTAACCTGCAAACCGTTCCCTTTGTGCTAGATGAACTAACGTCTCTCCTCATGCTCAGTTCTGAGAGATAAGTGTGTGTGAAAGCCGTCCTTCACCTAGCTTGTTGGGAACACAAAGTTTCTTTTCACTTGCAAACTCCACTCCATAAATATATATGGGTAGGTACTAGCTCCAACTCGGTTTTACAGTGAAAACTACAGGAACTTCAAACAGGCACTAGGAAACAGACTGAGAATCCAGAGTAAAAGTTTCTCCTGCAACCCGTTCCCTTTGTGCTAGATGAACGAACGTCTCTCCTCATGCTCTGTTCTGAGAGATAAGTGTGTGTGGAAGCCGTCCTTCACCTCTCTTGTTGAGAACACAAAGTATCTTTTCACTTGCAAACACCACTAAATACATATATATGGGGAGGTACTAGCTCCAAATCAGTTTTACAGTGAAAACTGAAGGAACTTCAAATCGGCAGTAGGAAAAAGACTGAGAATCCAGAGTAAAAGTTTCTCCTGCAAACCGATCCCTTTGTGCTAGATGAACTAACGTCTCTCCTCATGCTCAGTTCTGAGAGATAAGTGTGTGTGAAAGCCGTCCTTCACCTAGCTTGTTGGGAACACAAAGTATCTTTTCACTTGCAAACTCCACTCCATACATATATATGGGGAGGTACCAGCTCCAATTCGGTGTTACAGTGAAAACTGCAGGAACTTCAAACCGGCACTAGGAAACAGACTGAGAATCCAGAGTAAAAGTTTCTCCTGCATCCCGTTCCCTATGTGCTAGATGAACGAAAGTCTCTCCACATGCTCAGTTCGGAGAGAAAAGTGTGTTTGAAAGCCGTCCTTCACCTATCTTGTTGGGAACACAAAGTATCTTTTCACTTGCAAACTCCATTCCATACATATATATGGTGAGGTACTAGCTCCAATTCGGTTTTACAGTGAAAACTGCAGGAACTTCAAACCGCCACTAAGAAAGAGACTGAGAAACCAGAGTAAAAGTTTCCCCTGCAACCCGTTCCTTTTGTGCTAGATGAACGAACGTCTCACCACATGCTAAGTTCTGAGAGATAAGTGTGTGTGAAAGCCGTACTTCCCCTAGCTTGTTGGGAACACAAAGTTTCTTTTCAGTTGGAAACCCACTCCATACATATATATGGGGAGGTACAAGCTCCAACTCGGTTTTACAGTGAAAACTGCAGGAACTTCAAACCGGCACTAGGAAACAGACTGAGAAACCAGAGTAAAAGTTTCTACTGCAACCCGTTCCCTTTGTGCTAGATGAACGAACGTCTCTCCACATGCTCAGTTCTGAGGGATAAGTGTGTGTGAAAGCCGTTTTTCACCTAGCTTGTTGGGAACACAAAGTTTCTTTTCAGTTGCAAATTCCACTCCATACATATATATGGGGAGGTATTAGCTCCAACTCGTTTTTACAGTGAAAACTGCAGGAACTTCAAACCAGCACTAGGAAACAGACTGAGAATCCAGAGTAAAAGATTCTCCTGCAACCAGTTCACTTTGTGCTAGATGAACGAACGTCTCTCCACATGCTCAGTTCTGAGAGATAAGTGTGTGTGAAAGCTGTCCTTCACCTAACTTGTTGGGAACACAAAGTTTCTTTTCACATGCAAACTCCACTCCATACATATATATGGGTAGGTACTAGCTCCAACTCGGTTTTACAGTGAAAACTACAGGAACTTCAAACAGGCACTACGAAACAGACTGAGAATCCAGAGTAAAAGTTTCTCCTGCAACCCGTTCCCTTTGTGCTAGATGAACGAACGTCTCTCCTCATGCTCATTTCTGAGAGATAAGTGTGTGTGGAAGCCGTCCTTCACCTATCTTGTTGGGAACACAAAGTATCTTTTCACTTGCAATCTCCACGCCATACATATATATGGTTAGGTACTAGCTCCAATTCGGTTTTACAGTGAAAACTGCAGGAACTTCAAAACGGCACTAGGAAACAGACTGAGAAACCAGAGAAAAACTTTCTCCTGCATCACGTTCCCTTTGTGCTAGATGAACGAACGTCTCTCCACATGCTCAGTTTTGAGAGACAAGTGTGTGTGGAAGCCGTACTTCACCTAGCTTGTTGGGAACACAAAGTATCTTTTCACTTGCAAACTCCACTCCATACATATATATGGTGAGGTACTAGCTCCAATTCTGTTTTACAGTGAAAACTGCAGGAACTTCAAACCGCCACTAAGAAAGAGACTGAGAAACCAGATTAAAAGTTTCCCCTGCAACCCGTTCCTTTTGTGCTAGATGAACGAACGTCTCACCACATGCTAAGTTCTGAGAGATATGTGTGTGTGAAAGCCGTACTTCCCCTAGCTTGTTGGGAACACAAAGTTTCTTTTCAGTTGGAAACCCACTCCATACATATATATGGGGAGGTACAAGCTCCAACTCGGTTTTACAGTGAAAACTGCAGGAACTTCAAACCGGCACTAGGAAACAGACTGAGAAACCAGAGTAAAAGTTTCTACTGCAACCCGTTCCCTTTGTGCTAGATGAACGAACGTCTCTCCACATGCTCAGTTCTGAGGGATAAGTGTGTGTGAAAGCCGTTTTTCACCTAGCTTGTTGGGAACACAAAGTTTCTTTTCAGTTGCAAATTCCACTCCATACATATATATGGGGAGGTATTAGCTCCAACTCGTTTTTACAGTGAAAACTGCAGGAACTTCAAACCGGCACTAGGAAACAGACTGAGAATCCAGAGTAAAAGTTTCTCCTGCAACCAGTTCACTTTGTGCTAGATGAACGAACGTCTCTCCACATGCTCAGTTCTGAGAGATAAGTGTGTGTGAAAGCTGTCCTTCACCTAACTTGTTGGGAACACAAAGTTTCTTTTCACTTGCAAACTCCACTCCATACATATATATGGGTAGGTACTAGCTCCAACTCGGTTTTACAGTGAAAACTACAGGAACTTCAAACAGGCACTACGAAACAGACTGAGAATCCAGAGTAAAAGTTTCTCCTGCAACCCGTTCCCTTTGTGCTAGATGAACGAACGTCTCTCCTCATGCTCAGTTCTGAGAGATAAGTGTGTGTGGAAGCCGTCCTTCACCTATCTTGTTGGGAACACAAAGTATCTTTTCACTTGCAATCTCCACTCGATACATATATATGGTGAGGTACTAGCTCCAATTCGGTTTTACAGTGAAAACTGCAAGAACTTCAAACCGGCAGTAGGAAACAGACTGAGAAACCAGAGAAAAAGTTTCTCCTGCATCACGTTCCCTTTGTGCTAGATGAACGAACGTCTCTCCACATGCTCAGTTCTGAGAGACAAGTGTGTGTGGAAGCCGTCCTTCACCTAGCTTGTTGGGAACACAAAGTATCTTTTCACTTGCAAACTCCACTCCATACATATATAAGGTGAGGTACTAGCTCCAATTCGGTTTTACAGTGAAAACTGCAGGAACTTCAAACCGCCACTAAGAAAGAGAGTGAGAAACCAGAGTAAAGGTTTCTCATGCAACCCGTTCCCTTTGTGCTAGATGAACGAACGTCTCTCCACATGCTCAGTTCAGAGACATATGTTTGTGTGGAAGCCGTTCTTCACCAAGCTTGTTGGGAACACAAAGTTTCTTTTCACTTGCAAACTCCACTAAATACATATCTATGGGGATGTACTAGCTCCAACTCGGTTTTACAGTGAAAACTGCAGGAACTTCAAATCGGTAGTAGGAAAGAGACTGAGAATCCAGAGTAAAATTTTCTCCTGCAAACCGTTCCCTTTGTGCTAGATGAACTAACGTCTCTCCTCATGCTCAGTTCTGAGAGATAAGTGTGTGTGAAAGCCGTCCTTCACCTAGCTTGTTGGGAACACAAAGTTTCTTTTCACTTGCAAACTCCACTCCATAAATATATATGGGGTGATACTAGCTCCAATTCGGTTTTACAGTGAAAACTGCAGGAACTTCTAACCGGCAGTAGGAAACAGACTGAGAAACAAGAGTAAAAGTTTCTCCTGCTTCCCGTTCCCTTTGTGCTAGATGAACGAACGTCTCTCCACGTGCTCAGTTCTGAGAGATAATTGTGTGTGGAAGCCGTAATTCAACTAGCTTGTTGGGAACACAAAGTTTCTTTTCACTTGCAAATTCCAATCCATACATATATATGGGAATGTACTAGCTCCAACTCGGTTTTACAGTGAAAACTGCAGGAATTACAAACCGGCACTAAGAAACAGACTGAGAAACCAGAGAAAAAGTTTCTCCTGCAATCCGTTCCTTTTGTGCTAGATGAACGATCGTTTCTCCACATGCTCAGTTCTGAGAGATAATTTTGTGTGGAAGCCGTCCTTCACCAAGCTTGTTGGGAACACAAAGTTTCTTTTCACTTGCAAACTCCACTCCATACATATATATGGGGAGGTCCTAGCTCCAATTCGGTTTTACAGTGAAAACTGCAAGAACTTCTAACCGCCACTAGGAAACATACTGAGAATCCAGAGTAAAAGTTTCTCCTGCAACCCATTCCCTTTTTGCTAGATGAACGAACGTCTCTCCACATGCTCAGTTCTGAGAGATAAGTGTGTGTGAAAGCTGTCCTTCAACTTGCTTGTTGGGAACACAAAGTTTCTTTTCAGTTGCAAGCTCCATTCCATACATATATATGGGTAGGTACTAGCTCCAACTCGTATTTACAGTGAAAACTGCAGGAACTTCAAACCGGCAGTAGGAAACAGACTGAGAAACCAGAGTAAAAGTTTCTCCTGCATCCCGTTCCCTTTGTGCTAGATGAACGAACGTCTCTCCACGTGCTCAGTTCTGAGAGATAATTGTGTGTGGAAGCCGTAATTCACCAAGCTTGTTGGGAACACAAAGTTTCTTTTCAGTTGCAAATTCCACTCCATACATATATATGGGAAGGTACTAGCTCCACTCGATTTTACAGTGAAATCTGCAGGAACTACAAACCGGCACTAAGAAACAGACTGAGAAATCAGGGAAAAAGTTTCTCCTGCAAACCGTTCCCTTTGTGCTAGATGAACGACCGTCTCTCCACATGCTCAGTTCTGAGAGATAATTTTGTGTGGAAGCCGTCCTTCACCAAGCTTGTTGGGAACACAAAGTTTCTTTTCACTTGCAAACTCCACTAAATACATATATATGGGGAGGTACTAACTCCAACTCGGTTTTACATTGAAAACTGCAGGAACTTCAAATCGGCAGTAGGAAAAAGACTGAGAATCCAGAGTAAAAGTTTAACCTGCAAACCGTTCCCTTTGTGCTAGATGAACTAACGTCTCTCCTCATGCTCAGTTCTGAGAGATAAGTGTGTGTGAAAGCCGTCCTTCACCTAGCTTGTTGGGAACACAAAGTTTCTTTTCACTTGCAAACTCCACTCCATACATATATATGGGTAGGTACTAGCTCCAACTCGGTTTTACAGTGAAAACTGCAGAAATTCAAACCGGCAGTAGGAAACAGACAGAGAAACCAGAGTAAAAGTTACTCCTGCAACCCGTTCCCTTTGTGCTAGATGAACGAAAGTCTCACCACATGCCCAGTTCTGAGAGATAAGTGTGTGTGAAAGCCGTCCTTCCCCTATCTTGTTGGGAACACAAAGTTTCTTTTCAGTTGGAAACCCACTCCATACATATATATGGGGAGGTACTAGCTCCAACTCGGTTTTACAGTGAAAACTGCAGGAACTTCAAACAGGCACTAGGAAACAGACTGAGAATACAGAGTAAAAGTTTCTCCTGCAACCCGTTCCCTTTGTGCTAGATGAACGAACGTCTCTCCACATGCTCAGTTCTGAGGGAAAAGTGTGTGTGAAAGCTGTCCTTCACCTAGCTTGTTGGGAACACAAAGTTTTTTCAGGTGCAAATTCCACTCCATACATATATATGGGGAGGTATTATCTCCAACTCGGTTTTACAGTTAAAACTGCAGGAACTTCAAACCAGCACTAGGAAACAGACTGAGAAACCAGAGTAAAAGTTTCTCCTGCAACCAGTTCACATTGTGCTAGATGAACGAACGTCTCTCCACATGCTCAGTTCTGAGAGATAAGTGTGTGTGAAAGCTGTCCTTCACCTAGCTTGTTGGGAACACAAAGTTCCTTTTCACTTGCAAACTTCACTCCATACATATATATGGGTAGGTACTTTCTCCAACTCAGTTTTACAGTGAAAACTATAGGAACTTCAAACAGGCAGTAGGAAACAGACTGAGAATCCAGAGTAAAAGTTTCTCCTGCAAACAGTTCCCTTTGTGCTAGATGAACTAACGTCTCTCCTCATGCTTAGTTCTGAGAGATAAGTGTTTGTGAAAGCCGTCCTTCACCTAGCTTGTTGGGAACACAAAGTATCTTTTCACTTGCAAACTCCACTCCATACATATATATGGTGATGTAATAGCTCCAATTCGGTTTTACAGTGAAAACTGCAGGAACTTCAAACCGGCAGTAGGAAACAGACTGAAAAACCAGAGAAAAAGTTTCTCCTGCATCCCGTTCCCTTTGTGCTAGATGAACGAACGTCTCTCCACGTGCTCAGTTCTGAGAGATAATTGTGTGTGGAAGCCGTAATTCAACTAGCTTGTTGGGAACACAAAGTTTCTTTTCAGTTGCAAATCCCAATCCATACATATATATGGGAAGGTACTAGCTCCAACTCGGTTTTACAGTGAAAACTGCAGGAATTACAAACCGGCACTAAGAAACAGACTGAGAAACCAGAGAAAAAGTTTCTCCTGCAATCCGTTCCCTTTGTGCTAGATGAACGATCGTCTCTCCACATGCTCAGTTCTGAATGATAAGTTTGTGTGGAAGCCGTCCTTCACCAAGCTTGTTGGGAACACAAAGTTTCTTTTCACTTGCAAACACCACTAAATACATATATATGGGGAGGTACTAGCTCCAACTCGGTTTTACAGTGAAAACTGAAGGAACTTCAAATCGGCAGTAGGAAAAAGACTGAGAATCCAGAGTAAAAGTTTCTCCTGCAAACCGTTCCCTTTGTGCTAGATGAACTAACGTCTCTCCTCATGCTCAGTTCTGAGAGATAAGTGTGTGTGAAAGCCGTCCTTCACCTAGCTTGTTGGGAACACAAAGTATCTTTTCACTTGCAAACTCCACTCCATACATATATATGGGGAGGTACTAGCTCCAATTCGGTGTTACAGTGAAAACTGCAGGAACTTCAAACCGGCACTAGGAAACAGACTGAGAAACCAGAGTAAAAGTTTCTCCTGCATCCCGTTCCCTATGTGCTAGATGAACGAAAGTCTCTCCACATGCTCAGTTCTGAGAGATAAGTGTGAGTGAAAGCCGTCCTTCACCTATCTTGTTGGGAACACAAAGTATCTTTTCACTTGCAAACTTCATTCCATACATATATATGGTGAGGTAATAGCTCCAATTCGGTTTTACAGTGAAAACTGCAGGAACTTCAAACCGCCACTAAGAAAGAGACTGAGAAACCAGAGTAAAAGTTTCCCCTGCAACCCGTTCCTTTTGTGCTAGATGAACGAACGTCTCACCACATGCTAAGTTCTGAGAGATAAGTGTGTGTGAAAGCCGTACTTCCCCTAGCTTGTTGGGAACACAAAGTTTCTTTTCAGTTGGAAACCCACTCCATACATATATATGGGGAGGTACAAGCTCCAACTCGGTTTTACAGTGAAAACTGCAGGAACTTCAAACCGGCACTAGGAAACAGACTGAGAAACCAGAGTAAAAGTTTCTACTGCAAACCGTTCCCTTTGTGCTAGATGAACGAACGTCTCTCCACATGCTCATTTCTGAGGGATAAGTGTGTGTGAAAGCCGTTTTTCACCTAGCTTGTTGGGAACACAAAGTTTCTTTTCAGTTGCAAATTCCACTCCATACATATATATGGGGAGGTATTAGCTCCAACTCGTTTTTACAGTGAAAACTGCAGGAACTTCAAACCGGCAGTAGGAAACAGACTGAGAATCCAGAGTAAAAGTTTCTCCTGCAACCAGTTCACTTTGTGCTAGATGAACGAACGTCTCTCCACATGCTCAGTTCTGAGAGATAAGTGTGTGTGAAAGCTGTCCTTCACCTAACTTGTTGGGAACACAAAGTTTCTTTTCACTTGCAAACTCCACTCCATACATATATATGGGTAGGTACTAGCTCCAACTCGGTTTTACAGTGAAAACTACAGGAACTTCAAACAGGCACTACGAAACAGACTGAGAATCCAGAGTAAAAGTTTCTCCTGCAACCCCTTCCCTTTGTGCTAGATGAACGAACGTCTCTCCTCATGCTCAGTTCTGAGAGATAAGTGTGTGTGGAAGCCGTCCTTCAGCTATCTTGTTGGGAACACAAAGTATCTTTTCACTTGCAATCTCCACTCCATACATATATATGGTGAGGTACTAGCTCCAATTCGGTTTTACAGTGAAAACTGCAGGAACTTTAAACCGGCAGTAGGAAAAAGACTGAGAAACCAGAGAAAATGTTTCTCCTGCATCACGTTCCCTTTGTGCTAGATGAACGAACGTCTCTCCACATGCTCAGTTCTGAGAGATATGTTTGTGTGGAAGCCGTCCTTCACCAAGCTTGTTGGGAACACAAAGTTTCTTTTCACTTGCAAACTCCACTAAATACATATCTATGGGGATGTACTAGCTCCAACACGGTTTTACAGTGAAAACTGCAGGAACTTCAAATCGGCTGTAGGAAAGAGACTGAGAATCCAGAGTAAAATTTTCTCCTGCAAACGGTTCCCTTTGTGCTAGATGAACTAACGTCTCTCCTCATGCTCAGTTCTGAGAGATAAGTGTGTGTGAAAGCCGTCCTTCACCTAGCTTGTTGGGAACACAAAGTTTCTTTTCACTTGCAAACTCCACTCCATACATATATATGGGTAGGTACTAGCTCCAACTCGGTTTTACAGTGAAAACTGCAGAAATTCAAACCGGCAGTAGGAAACAGACAGAGAAACCAGAGTAAAAGTTACTCCTGCAAACCGTTCCCTTGGTGCTAGATGAACGAAAGTCTCACCACATGCCCAGTTCTGAGAGATAAGTGTGTGTGAAAGCCGTCCTTCCCCTAGCTTGTTGGGAACACAAAGTTTCTTTCAGTTGGAAACCCACTCCATACATATATATGGGGAGGTACTAGCTCCAACTCGGTTTTACAGTGAAAACTGCAGGAACTTCAAACAGGCACTAGGAAACAGACTGAGAATACAGAGTAAAATTTTCTCCTGCAACCCGTTCCCTTTGTGCTAGATGAACGAACGTCTCTCCACATGCTCAGTTGTGAGGGTAAAGTGTGTGTGAAAGCTGTCCTTCACCTAGCTTGTTGGGAACACAAAGTTCCTTTCCACTTGCAAACTTCACTCCATACATATATATGGGTAGGTACTAGCTCCAACTCGGTTTTACAGTGAAAACTATAGGAACTTCAAACCGGAACTAGGAAACAGACTGAGAATCCAGAGTAAAAGTTTCTCCTGCAACCCGTTCCCTTTGTGCTAGATGAACGAACGTCTCTCCACATGCTCAGTTCTGAGAGACAAGTGTGTGTGGAAGCCGTCCTTCACCTAGCTTGTTGGGAACACAAAGTTTCTTTTCACTTGCAAACTCCACTCCATAAATATATATGGGGAGATACTAGCTCCAATTCGGTTTTACAGTGAAAACTGCAGGAACTTCTAACCGGCAGTAGGAAACAGACTGAGAAACAAGAGTAAAAGTTTCTCCTGCAACCACTTCCCTTTGTGCTTGATGAACGAACGTCTCTCCACATGCTCAGTTCTGAGAGATAATTGTGTGAGAAAGCCGTCCTTCAACTTGCCTGTTGGGAACACAAAGTTTCTTTTCACTTGCAAACTCCACTCCATACATATATATGGGTAGGTACTAGCTCCAACTCGGATTTACAGTGAAAACTGCAGGAACTTCAAACCGGCAGTAGGAAAAAGACTGAGAAACCAGAGTAAAAGTTTCTCCTGCATCCCGTTCCCTTTGTGCTAGATGAACGAACGTCTCTCCACGTGCTCAGTTCTGAGAGATAATTGGGTGTGGAAGCCGTAATTCACCTAGCTTGTTGGGAACACAAAGTTTCATTTCAGTTGCAAATTCCAATCCATACATATATATGGGAAGGTACTAGCTCCAACTAGGTTTTACAGTGAAAACTGCAGGAACTAAAACCGGCTTTAAGAAACAGACTGAGAAACCAGAGAAATAGTTTCTCCTGCAATCCGTTCCCTTTGTGCTAGATGAACGATCGTCTCTCCACTTGCTCAGTTCTGAGAGATAAGTGTGTGTGAAAGCCGTCCTTCACCTAGCTTGTTGGGAACACAAAGTTTCTTTTCACTTGCAAACTCCACTCCATACATATATATGGGGAGGTACTAGCTCCAATTCGGTTTTACAGTGAAAACTGCAGGAACTTCTAACCGCCACTAGGAAACAGACTGAGAAACAAGAGTAAAAGTTTCTCCTGCAACCAGTTCCCTTTGTGCTTGATGAACGAACGTCTCTCCACAAGCTCAGTTCTTAGAGATAATTGTGTGAGAAAGCCGTTCTTCAACTTGCCTGTTGGGAACACAAAGTTTCTTTTCACTTGCAAACTCCACTCCATACATATATATGGGTAGGTACTAGCTCCAACTCGGTTTTATAGTGAAAACTGCAGAACTTCAAACCGGCAGTAGGAAACAGACTGAGAAACCAGAGTAAAAGTTACTCCTGCAACCCGTTCCCTTTGTGCTAGATGAACGAACGTCTCACCACATGCTCAGTTCTGAGAGATAAGTGTGTGTGAAAGCCGTCCTTCCCCTAGCTTTGTTGGGAACACAAAGTTTCTTTTAAGTTGGAAACCCACTCCATACATATATATGGGGAGGTATTATCTCCAACTCGGTTTTACAGTGAAAACTGCAGGAACTTCAAACAGGCACTAGGAAACAGACTGAGAAAACAGAGTAAAAGTTTCACCTGCAACCCATTCCCTTTGTGCTAGATGAACGATCGTCTCTCCACATGCTCAGTTCTGAGAGATAAGTTTGTGTGGAAGCCGTCCTTCACCAAGCTTGTTGGGAACACAAAGTTTCTTTTCACTTGCAAACTCCGCTAAATACATATATATGGGGAGGTACTAGCTCCAACTTGGTTTTACAGTGAAAACTGCAGGAACATCAAATCGGCAGTAGGAAAAAGACTGAGAATCCAGAGTAAAAGTTTCTCCTGCAAACCGTTCCCTTTGTGCTAGATGAACTAACGTCTCTCCTCATGCTCAGTTCTGAGAGATATGTGTGTGTGAAAGCCGTCCTTCACCTAGCTTGTTGGGAACACAAAGTTTCTTTTCACTTGCAAACTCCTCTCCATACATATATATGGGGAGGTACTAGCTCCAATTCGGATTTACAGTGAAAACTGCAGGAACTTCAAACCGGCAGTAGGAAACAGACTGAGAAACCAGAGTAAAGTTTCTCCTGCATCCCGTTCCTTTTGTGCTAGATGAACGAACGTCTCTCCACGTGCTCAGTTCTGAGAGATAATTGTGTGTGGAAGCCGTAATTCACCTAGCTTGTTGGGAACACAAAGTTTCTTTTCAGTTGCAAATTCCACTCCATACATATATATGGGAAGGTACTAGTTCCAACTCGGTTTACAGTGAAAACTGCAGGAACTACAAACCGGCTTTAAGAAACAGACTGAGAAACCAGAGAAAAAGTTTCTCCTGCAAACCGTTCCCTTTGTGCTAGATGAACGATCGTCTCTCCACATGCTCAGTTCTGAGAGATAAGTTTGTGTGGAAGCCGTCCTTCACCAAGCTTGTTGGGAACACAAAGTTTCTTTTCACTTGCAAATTCCACTAAATACATATATATGGGGAGGTACTAGCTCCAACTCGGTTTTACAGTGAAAACTGCAGGAACTTCAAATCGGCAGTAGGAAAAAGACTGAGAATCCAGAGTAAAAGTTTCTACTGCAAACCGTTCCCTTTGTGCTAGATGAACTAACGTCTCTCCTCATGCTCAGTTCTGAGAGATAAGTGTGTGTGAAAGCCGTCCTTCACCAAGCTTGTTGGGAACACAAAGTTTCTTTTCAGTTGCAAACTCCACTCCATACATATATATGGGGAGGTACTAGCTCCAATTCGGTTTTACAGTGAAAACTGCAGGAACTTCAAACCGGCAGTAAGAAACAGACTGAGAAACCAGAGTAAAAGTTTCTCCTGCATCCCGTTCCCTTTGTAATAGATAAACGAATGTCTCTCCAAATGCTCAGTTCTGAGAGATAAGTGTTTGTGGAAGCCGTCCTTCCCCTAGCTTGTTGGGAACACAAAGTATCTTTTTACTTGCAAACTCCACTCCATACATATATATGGGGAGGTACTAGCTCCAATTCGGTGTTACAGTGAAAACTGCAGGAACTTCAAACCGGCACTAGGAAACAGACTGAGAAACCAGAGTAAAAGTTTCTCCTGCATCCCGTTCCCTATGTGCTAGATGAACGAACGTCTCTCCACATGCTCAGTTCTGAGAGATAAGTGTGTGTGAAAGCCGTCCTTCACCTATCTTGTTGGGAACACAAAGTATCTTTTCACTTGCAAACTCCACTCCATACATATATATGGTGAGGTACTAGCTCCAATTCGGTTTTACAGTGAAAACTGCAGGAACTTCAAACCGCCACTAAGAAAGAGACTGAGAAACCAGAGTAAAAGTTTCCCCTGCAACCCGTTTCTTTTGTGCTAGATGAACGAACGTCTCACCACATGCTAAGTTCTGAGAGATAAGTGTGTGTGAAAGCCGTACTTCCCCTAGCTTGTTGGGAACACAAAGTTTCTTTTCAGGTGGAAACCCACTCCATACATATATATGGGGAGGTACAAGCTCCAACTCGGTTTTACAGTGAAAACTGCAGGAACTTCAAACCGGCACTAGGAAACAGACTGAGAAACCAGAGTAAAAGTTTCTACTGCAACCCGTTCCCTTTTTTGCTAGATGAACGAACGTCTCTCCACATGCTCAGTTCTGAGGGATAAGTGTGTGTGAAAGCTGTCCTTCACCTAACTTGTTGGGAACACAAAGTTTCTTTTCACTTGCAAACTCCACTCCATACATATATATGGGTAGGTACTAGCTCCAACTCGGTTTTACAGTGAAAACTACAGGAACTTCAAACAGGCACTAGGAAACAGACTGAGAAAACAGAGTAAAAGTTTCTCCTGCAACCCGTTCCCTTTGTGCTAGATGAACGAACGTCTCTCCTCATGCTACGTTCTGAGAGATAAGTGTGTGTGGAAGCCGTCCTTCACCTATCTTGTTGGGAACACAAAGTATCTTTTCACTTGCAATCTCCATTCCATACATATATATGGTTAGGTACAAGCTCCAATTCGGTTTTACAGTGAAAACTGCAGGAACTTCAAACCGGCAGTAGGAAACAGACTGAGAAACCAGAGAAAAAGTTTCTCCTGCATCACGTTCCCTTTCTGCTAGATGAACGAACGTCTCTCCACATGCTCAGTTCTGAGAGACAAGTGTGTGTGGAAGCCGTCCTTCACCTAGCTTGTTGGGAACACAAATTATCTTTTCACTTGCAAACTCCACTCCATACATATATATGGGTAGGTACTAGCTCCAACTCGGTTTTATAGTGAAAACTGCAGAACTTCAAACCGGCAGTAGGAAACAGACTGAGAAACCAGAGTAAAAGTTACTCCTGCAACCCGTTCCCTTTGTGCTAGATGAACTAACGTCTCACCACATGCTCAGTTCTGAGAGATAAGTGTGTGTGAAAGCCGTCCTTCCCCTAGCTTTGTTGGGAACACAAAGTTTCTTTTAAGTTGGAAACCCACTCCATACATATATATGGGGAGGTATTATCTCCAACTCGGTTTTACAGTGAAAACTGCAGGAACTTCAAACAGGCACTAGGAAACAGACTGAGAAAACAGAGTAAAAGTTTCACCTGCATCCCGTTCCCTTTGTGCTAGATGAACGAACGTCTCTCCACGTGCTCAGTTCTGAGAGATAATTGTGTGTGGAAGCCGTAATTCACCTAGCTTGTTGGGAACACAAAGTTTCATTTCAGTTGCAAATTCCAATCCATACATATATATGGGAATGTACTAGCTCCAACTCGGTTTTACAGTGAAAACTGCAGGAACTAAAACCGGCTTTAAGAAACAGACTGAGAAACCAGAGAAATAGTTTCTCCTGCAATCCTTTCCCTTTGTGCTAGATGAACGATCGTCTCTCCACATGCTCAGTTTTGAGAGATAAGTTTGTGTGGAAGCCGTCCTTCACCAAGCTTGTTGGGAACACAAAGTTTCTTTTCACTTGCAAACTCCACTAAATACATATATATGGGGAGGTACTAGCTCCAACTCGGTTTTACAGTGAAAACTGCAGGAACTTCAAATCGGCAGTAGGAAAAAGACTGAGAATCCAGAGTAAAAGTTTCTCCTGCAAACCGTTCCCTTTGTGCTAGATGAACTAACGTCTCTCCTCATGCTCAGTTCTGAGAGATAAGTGTGTGTGAAAGCCGTCCTTCACCTAGCTTGTTGGGAACACAAAGTTTCTTTTCACTTGCAAACTCCTCTCCATACATATATATGGGGAGGTACTAGCTCCAATTCGGTTTTACAGTGAAAACTGCAGGAACTTCTAACCGCCACTAGGAAACAGACTGAGAAACAAGAGTAAAAGTTTCTCCTGCAACCAGTTCCCTTTGTGCTTGATGAACGAACGTCTCACCACAAGCTCAGTTCTGAGAGATAAGTGTGTGAGAAAGCCGTTCTTCAACTTGCCTGTTGGGAACACAAAGTTTCTTTTCACTTGCAAACTCCACTCCATACATATATATGGGTATGTACTAGCTCCAACTCGGTTTTATAGTGAAAACTGCAGAACTTCAAACCGGCAGTAGGAAACAGACTGAGAAACCAGAGTAAAAGTTACTCCTGCAACCCGTTCCCTTTGTGCTAGATGAACGAAAGTCTCACCACATGCTCAGTTCTGAGAGATAAGTGTGTGTGAAAGCCGTCCTTCCCCTAGCTTTGTTGGGAACACAAAGTTTCTTTTAAGTTGGAAACCCACTCCATACATATATATGGGGAGGTATTATCTCCAACTCGGTTTTACAGTGAAAACTGCAGGAATTTCAAACAGGCACTAGGAAACAGACTGAGAAAACAGAGTAAAAGCTTCACCTGCAACCCATTCCCTTTGTGCTAGATGAACGAACGTCTCTCCACATGCTCAGTTCTGAGAGATAAGTGTGTGTGAAAGCTGTCCTTCACCTAGCTTGTTGGGAACACAAAGTTTCTTTTCAGTTGCAAAATCCACTCCATACATATATATGGGTAGGTACTAGCTCCAACTCGGATTTACAGTGAAAACTGCAGGAACTTCAAACCGGCAGTAGGAAACAGACTGAGAAACCAGAGTAAAAGTTTCTCCTGCATCCCGTTCCTTTTGTGCTAGATGAACGAACGTCTCTCCACGTGCTCAGTTCTGAGAGATAATTGTGTGTGGAAGCCGTAATTCACCTAGCTTGTTGGGAACACAAAGTTTCTTTTCAGTTGCAAATTCCACTCCATACATATATATGGGATGGTACTAGCTCCAACTCGGTTTTACAGTGAAAACTGCAGGAACTACAAACCGGCACTAAGAAACAGACTGAGAAACCAGAGAAAAAGTTTCTCCTGCAAACCGTTCCCTTTGTGCTAGATGAACGATCGTCTCTCCACATGCTCAGTTCTGAGAGATAAGTTTGTGTGGAAGCCGTCATTCACCAAGCTTGTTGGGAACACAAAGTTTCTTTTCACTTGCGAACTCCACTAAATACATATATATGGGGAGGTACTATCTCCAACTCGGTTTTACAGTGAAAACTGCAGGAACTTCAAATCGGCAGTAGGAAAAAGACTGAGAATCCAGTGTAAAAGTTTCTACTGCAAACCGTTCCCTTTGTGCTAGATGAACTAACGTCTCTCCTCATGCTCAGTTCTGAGAGATAAGTGTGTGTGAAAGCCGTCCTTCACCAAGCTTGTTGGGAACACAAAGTTTCTTTTCAGTTGCAAACTCCACTCCATACA
This sequence comes from Camelus bactrianus, assembly GCF_048773025.1. Taxonomy (NCBI): domain Eukaryota; kingdom Metazoa; phylum Chordata; class Mammalia; order Artiodactyla; family Camelidae; genus Camelus; species Camelus bactrianus. The sequence goes on from NC_133546.1 coordinate 93,430,651, forward strand.
TATATATGGGGAGGTACTAGCTCCAATTCGGTTTTACAGTGAAAACTGCAGGAACTTCAAACCGGCAGTAAGAAACAGACTGAGAAACCAGAGTAAAAGTTTCTCCTGCATCCCGTTCCCTTTGTAATAGATAAACGAATGTCTCTCCAAATGCTCAGTTCTGAGAGATAAGTGTTTGTGGAAGCCGTCCTTCCCCTAGCTTGTTGGGAACACAAAGTATCTTTTCACTTGCAAACTCCACTCCATACATATATATGGGGAGGTACTAGCTCCAATTCGGTGTTACAGTGAAAACTGCAGGAACTTCAAACCGGCACTAGGAAACAGACTGAGAAACCAGAGTAAAAGTTTCTCCTGCATCCCGTTCCCTATGTGCTAGATGAACGAACGTCGCTCCACATGCTCAGTTCTGAGAGATAAGTGTGTGTGAAAGCCGTCCTTCACCTATCTTATTGGGAACACAAAGTATCTTTTCACTTGCAAACTCCACTCCATACATATATATGGTGAGGTACTAGCTCCAATTCTGTTTTACAGTGAAAACTGCAGGAACTTCAAACCGCCACTAAGAAAGAGACTGAGAAACCAGAGTAAAAGTTTCCCCTGCAAACCGTTTCTTTTGTGCTAGATGAACGAACGTCTCACCACACGCTAAGTTCTGAGAGATAAGTGTGTGTGAAAGCCGTACTTCCCCTAGCTTGTTGGGAACACAAAGTTTCTTTTCAGTTGGAAACCCACTCCATACATATATATGGGGAGGTACAAGCTCCAACTCGGTTTTACAGTGAAAACTGCAGGAAATTCAAACCGGCACTAGGAAACAGACTGAGAAACCAGAGTAAAAGTTTCTACTGCAACCCGTTCCCTTTGTGCTAGATGAACGAACGTCTCTCCACATGCTCAGTTCTGAGGGATAAGTGTGTGTGAAAGCCGTTTTTCACCTAGCTTTTTGGGAACACAAAGTTTCTTTTCAGTTGCAAATTCCACTCCATACATATATATGGGGAGGTATTAGCTCCAACTCGTTTTTACAGTGAAAACTGCAGGAACTTCAAACCGGCACTAGGAAACAGACTGAGAATCCAGAGTAAAAGTTTCTCCTGCTACCAGTTCACTTTGTGCTAGATGAACGAACGTCTCTCCACATGCTCAGTTCTGAGGGATAAGTGTTTGTGAAAGCTGTCCTTCACCTAACTTGTTGGGAACACAAAGTTTCTTTTCACTTGCAAACTCCACTCCATACATATATATGGGTAGGTACCAGCTCCAACTCGGTTTTACAGTGAAAACTACAGGAACTTCAAACAGGCACTAGGAAACAGACTGAGAAAACAGAGTAAAAGTTTCTCCTGCAACCCGTTCCCTTTGTGCTAGATGAACGAACGTCTCTCCTCATGCTACGTTCTGAGAGATAAGTGTGTGTGGAAGCCGTCCTTCACCTATCTTGTTGGGAACACAAAGTATCTTTTCACTTGCAATCTCCATTCCATACATATATATGGTTAGGTACTAGCTCCAATTCGGTTTTACAGTGAAAACTGCAGGAAATTCAAACCGGCAGTAGGAAACAGACTGAGAAACAAGAGAAAAAGTTTCTCCTGCATCACGTTCCCTTTCTGCTAGATGAACGAACGTCTCTCCACATGCTAAGTTCTGAGAGACAAGTGTGTGTGGAAGCCGTCCTTCACCTAGCTTGTTGGGAACACAAAGTATCTTTTCACTTGCAAACTCCACTCCATACATATATATGGGTAGGTACTAGCTCCAACTCGGTTTTATAGTGAAAACTGCAGAACTTCAAACCGGCAGTAGGAAACAGACTGAGAAACCAGAGTAAAAGTTACTCCTGCAACCCGTTCCCTTTGTGCTAGATGAACGAACGTCTCACCACATGCTCAGTTCTGAGAGATAAGTGTGTGTGAAAGCCGTCCTTCCCCTAGCTTTGTTGGGAACACAAAGTTTCTTTTAAGTTGGAAACCCACTCCATACATATATATGGGGAGGTATTATCTCCAACTCGGTTTTACAGTGAAAACTGCAGGAACTTCAAACAGGCACTAGGAAACAGACTGAGAAAACAGAGTAAAAGTTTCACCTGCATCCCGTTCCCTTTGTGCTAGATGAACGAACGTCTCTCCACGTGCTCAGTTCTGAGAGATAATTGTGTGTGGAAGCCGTAATTCACCTAGCTTGTTGGGAACACAAAGTTTCATTTCAGTTGCAAATTCCAATCCATACATATATATGGGAATGTACTAGCTCCAACTCGGTTTTACAGTGAAAACTGCAGGAACTAAAACCGGCTTTAAGAAACAGACTGAGAAACCAGAGAAATAGTTTCTCCTGCAATCCGTTCCCTTTGTGCTAGATGAACGATCGTCTCTCCACATGCTCAGATTTGAGAGATAAGTTTGTGTGGAAGCCGTCCTTCACCAAGCTTGTTGGGAACACAAAGTTTCTTTTCACTTGCAAACTCCACTAAATACATATATATGGGGAGGTACTAGCTCCAACTCGGTTTTACAGTGAAAACTGCAAGAACTTCAAATCGGCAGTAGGAAAAAGACTGAGAATCCAGAGTAAAAGTTTCTCCTGCAAACCGTTCCCTTTGTGCTAGATGAACTAACGTCTCTCCTCATGCTCCGTTCTGAGAGATAAGTGTGTGTGAAAGCCGTCCTTCACCTAGCTTGTTGGGAACACAAAGTTTCTTTTCACATGCAAACTCCTCTCCATACATATATATGGGGAGGTACTAGCTCCAATTCGGTTTTACAGTGAAAACTGCAGGAACTTCTAACCGCCACTAGGAAACAGACTGAGAAACAAGAATAAAAGTTTCTCCTGCAACCAGTTCCCTTTGTGCTTGATGAACGTACGTCTCTCCACAAGCTCAGTTCTGAGAGATAATTGTGTGAGAAAGCCGTTCTTCAACTTGCCTGTTGGGAACACAAAGTTTCTTTTCAATTGCAAACTCCACTCCATACATATATATGGGTAGGTACTAGCTCCAACTCGGTTTTATAGTGAAAACTGCAGAACTTCAAACCGGCAGTAGGAAACAGACTGAGAAACCAGAGTAAAAGTTACTCCTGCAACCCGTTCCCTTTGTGCTAGATGAACGAAAGTCTCACCACATGCTCAGTTCTGAGAGATAAGTGTGTGTGAAAGCCGTCCTTCCCCTAGCTTTGTTGGGAACACAAAGTTTCTTTTAAGTTGGAAACCCACTCCATACATATATATGGGGAGGTATTATCTCCAACTCGGTTTTACAGTGAAAACTGCAGGAATTTCAAACAGGCACTAGGAAACAGACTGAGAAAACAGAGTAAAAGTTTCACCTGCAACCCATTCCCTTTCTGCTAGATGAACGAACGTCTCTCCACATGCTCAGTTCTGAGAGATAAGTGTGTGTGAAAGCTGTCCTTCACCTAGCTTGTTGGGAACACAAAGTTTCTTTTCAGTTGCAAACTCCACTCCATACATATATTTGGGTAGGTACTAGCTCCAACTCGGATTTACAGTGAAAACTGCAGGAACTTCAAACCGGCAGTAGGAAACAGACTGAGAAACCAGAATAAAATTTCTCCTGCATCCCGTTCCTTTTGTGCTAGATGAACGAACGTCTCTCCACGTGCTCAGTTCTGAGAGATAATTGTGTGTGGAAGCCGTAATTCACCTAGCTTGTTGGGAACACAAAGTTTCTTTTCAGTTGCAAATTCCACTCCATACATATATATGGGAAGGTACTAGCTCCAACTCGGTTTTACAGTGAAAACTGCAGGAACTACAAACCGGCACTAAGAAACAGACTGAGAAACCAGAGAAAAAGTTTCTCCTGCAAACCATTCCCTTTGTGCTAGATGAACGATCGTCTCTCCACATGCTCAGTTCTGAGAGATAAGTTTGTGTGGAAGCCGTCCTTCACCAAGCTTGTTGGGAACACAAAGTTTCTTTTCACTTGCAAACTCCACTAAATACATATATATGGGGAGGTACTAGCTCCAACTCGGTTTTACAGTGAAAACTGCAGGAACTTCAAATCGGCAGTAGGAAAAAGACTGAGAATCCAGAGTAAAAGTTTCTCCTGCAAACCGTTCCCTTTGTGCTAGATGAACTAACGTCTCTCCTCATGCTCAGTTCTGAGAGATAAGTGTGTGTGAAAGCCGTCCTTCACCAAGCTTGTTGGGAACACAAAGTTTCTTTTCAGTTGCAAACTCCACTCCATACATATATATGGGGAGGTACTAGCTCCAATTCGGTTTTACAGTGAAAACTGCAGGAACTTCAAACCGGCAGTAAGAAACAGACTGAGAAACCAGAGTAAAAGTTTCTCCTGCATCCCGTTCCCTTTGTAATAGATGAATGAATGTCTCTCCAAATGCTCAGTTCTGAGAGATAAGTGTTTGTGGAAGCCGTCCTTCACCTAGCTTGTTGGGAACACAAAGTATCTTTTCACTTGCAAACTCCACTCCATACATATATATGGGGAGGTACTAGCTCCAATTCGGTGTTACAGTGAAAACTGCAGGAACTTCAAACCGGCACTAGGAAACAGACTGAGAAACCAGAGTAAAAGTTTCTCCTGCATCCCGTTCCCTATGTGCTAGATGAACGAACGTCTCTCCACATGCTCAGTTCTGAGAGATAAATGTGTGTGAAAGCCGTCCTTCCCCTAGCTTTGTTGGGAACACAAAGTTTCTTTTAAGTTGGAAACCCACTCCATACATATATATGGGGAGGTATTATCTCCAACTCGGTTTTACAGTGAAAACTGCAGGAATTACAAACAGGCACTAGGAAACAGACTGAGAAAACAGAGTAAAAGTTTCACCTGCAACCCATTCCCTTTCTGCTAGATGAACGAACGTCTCTCCACATGCTCAGTTCTGAGAGATAAGTGTGTGTGAAAGCTGTCCTTCACCTAGCTTGTTGGGAACACAAAGTTTCTTTTCAGTTGCAAACTCCACTCCATACATATATTTGGGTAGGTACTAGCTCCAACTCGGATTTACAGTGAAAACTGCAGGAACTTCAAACCGGCAGTAGGAAACAGACTGAGAAACCAGAATAAAAGTTTCTCCTGCATCCCGTTCCTTTTGTGCTAGATGAACGAACGTCTCTCCACGTGCTCAGTTCTGAGAGATAATTGTGTGTGGAAGCCGTAATTCACCTAGCTTGTTGGGAACACAAAGTTTCTTTTCAGTTGCAAATTCCACTCCATACATATATATGGGAAGGTACTAGCTCCAACTCGGTTTTACAGTGAAAACTGCAGGAACTACAAACCGGCACTAAGAAACAGACTGAGAAACCAGAGAAAAAGTTTCTCCTGCAAACCATTCCCTTTGTGCTAGATGAACGATCGTCTCTCCACATGCTCAGTTCTGAGAGATAAGTTTGTGTGGAAGCCGTCCTTCACCAAGCTTGTTGGGAACACAAAGTTTCTTTTCACTTGCAAACTCCACTAAATACATATATATGGGGAGGTACTAGCTCCAACTCGGTTTTACAGTGAAAACTGCAGGAACTTCAAATCGGCAGTAGGAAAAAGACTGAGAATCCAGAGTAAAAGTTTCTCCTGCAAACCGTTCCCTTTGTGCTAGATGAACTAACGTCTCTCCTCATGCTCAGTTCTGAGAGATAAGTGTGTGTGAAAGCCGTCCTTCACCAAGCTTGTTGGGAACACAAAGTTTCTTTTCAGTTGCAAACTCCACTCCATACATATATATGGGGAGGTACTAGCTCCAATTCGGTTTTACAGTGAAAACTGCAGGAACTTCAAACCGGCAGTAAGAAACAGACTGAGAAACCAGAGTAAAAGTTTCTCCTGCATCCCGTTCCCTTTGTAATAGATGAACGAATGTCTCTCCAAATGCTCAGTTCTGAGAGATAAGTGTTTGTGGAAGCCGTCCTTCACCTAGCTTGTTGGGAACACAAAGTATCTTTTCACTTGCAAACTCCACTCCATACATATATATGGGGAGGTACTAGCTCCAATTCGGTGTTACAGTGAAAACTGCAGGAACTTCAAACCGGCACTAGGAAACAGACTGAGAAACCAGAGTAAAAGTTTCTCCTGCATCCCGTTCCCTATGTGCTAGATGAACGAACGTCTCTCCACATGCTCAGTTCTGAGAGATAAATGTGTGTGAAAGCCGTCCTTCACCTATCTTCTTGGGAACACAAAGTATCTTTTCACTTGCAAACTCCACTCCATACATATATATGGTGAGGTACTAGCTCCAATTCGGTTTTACAGTGAAAACTGCAGGAACTTCAAACCGCCACTAAGAAAGAGACTGAGAAACCTGAGTAAAAGTTTCCCCTGCAACCCGTTTCTTTTGTGCTAGATGAACGAACGTCTCACCACATGCTAAGTTCTGAGAGATAAGTGTGTGTGAAAGCCGTACTTCCCCTAGCTTGATGGGAACACAAAGTTTCTTTTCAGTTGGAAACCCACTCCATACATATATATGGGGAGGTACAAGCTCCAACTCGGTTTTACAGTGAAAACTGCAGGAACTTCAAACCGGCACTAGGAAACAGACTGAGAAACCAGAGTAAAAGTTTCTACTGCAACCCGTTCCCTTTGTGCTAGATGAACGAACGTCTCTCCACATGCTCAGTTCTGAGGGATAAGTGTGTGTGAAAGCCGTTTTTCACCTAGCTTGTTGGGAACACATAGTTTCTTTTCAGTTGCAAATTCCACTCCATACATATATATGGGGAGGTATTAGCTCCAACTCGTTTTTACAGTGAAAACTGCAGGAACTTCAAACCGGCACTAGGAAACAGACTGAGAATCCAGAGTAAAAGTTTCTCCTGCAACCAGTTCACTTTGTGCTAGATGAACGAACGTCTCTCCACATGCTCAGTTCTGAGGGATAAGTGTGTGTGAAAGCTGTCCTTCACCTAACTTGTTGGGAACACAAAGTTTCTTTTCACTTGCAAACTCCACTCCATACATATATATGGGTAGGTACTAGCTCCAACTCGGTTTTACAGTGAAAACTACAGGAACTTCAAACAGGCACTAGGAAACAGACTGAGAAACCAGAGTAAAAGTTTCTCCTGCAACCCGTTCCCTTTGTGCTAGATGAACGAACGTCTCTCCTCATGCTAAGTTCTGAGAGATAAGTGTGTGTGGAAGCCGTCCTTCACCTATCTTGTTGGGAACACAAAGTATCTTTTCAATTGCAATCTCCATTCCATACATATATATGGTTAGGTAATAGCTCCAATTCGGTTTTACAGTGAAAACTGCAGGAACTTCAAACCGGCAGTTGGAAACAGACTGAGAAACCAGAGAAAAAGTTTCTCCTGCATCACGTTCCCTTTCTGCTAGATGAACGAACGTCTCTCCACATGCTCAGTTCTGAGAGACAAGTGTGTGTGGAAGCCGTCCTTCACCTAGCTTGTTGGGAACACAAAGTACCTTTTCACTTGCAAACTCCACTCCATACATATATATGGGGAGGTACTAGCTCCAACTCGGTTTTACAGTGAAAACTGCAGGAACTTCAAATCGGCAGTAGGAAAAAGACTGAGAATCCAGAGTAAAAGTTTCTCCTGCAAACCGTTCCCTTTGTGCTAGATGAACTAACGTCTCTCCTCATGCTCAGTTCTGAGAGATATGTGTGTGTGAAAGCCGTCCTTCACCAAGCTTGTTGGGAACACAAAGTTTCTTTTCAGTTGCAAACTCCACTCCATACATATATATAGGGAGGTACTAGCTCCAATTCGGTTTTACAGTGAAAACTGCAGGAACTTCAAACCGGCAGTAAGAAACAGACTGAGAAACCAGAGTAAAAGTTTTTCCTGCATCCCGTTCCCTTTGTAATACATGAACGAATGTCTCTCCAAATGCTCAGTTCTGAGAGATAAGTGTTTGTGGAAGCCGTCCTTCACCTAGCTTGTTGGGAACACAAAGAATCTTTTCACTTGCAAACTCCACTCCATACATATATATGGTGAGGTACTAGCTCCAATTCGGTTTTACAGTGAAAACTGCAGGAACTTCAAACCGGCACTAGGAAACAGACTGAGAAACCAGAGTAAAAGTTTCCCCTGCAACCCGTTTCTTTTGTGCTAGATGAACGAAAGTCTCACCACATGCTAAGTTCTGAGAGATAAGTGTGTGTGAAAGCCGTACTTCCCCTAGCTTGTTGGGAACACAAAGTTTCTTTTCAGTTGGAAACCCACTCCATACATATATATGGGGAGGTACAAGCTCCAACTCGGTTTTACAGTGAAAACTGCAGGAACTTCAAACCGGCACTAGGAAACAGACTGAGAAACCAGAGTAAAAGTTTCTACTGCAACCCGTTCCCTTTGTGCTAGATGAACGAACGTCTCTCCACATGCTCAGTTCTGAGGGATAAGTGTGTGTGAAAGCCGTTTTTCACCTAGCTTGTTGGGAACACAAAGTTTCTTTTCAGTTGCAAATTCCACTCCATACATATATATGGGGTGGTATTAGCTCCAACTCGTTTTTACAGTGAAAACTGCAGGAACTTCAAACCGGCACTAGGAAACAGACTGAGAATCCAGAGTAAAAGTTTCTCCTGCAACCAGTTCACTTTGTGCTAGATGAACGAACGTCTCTCCACATGCTCAGTTCTGAGGGATAAGTGTGTGTGAAAGCTGTCCTTCACCTAACTTGTTGGGAACACAAAGTTTCTTTTCACTTGCAAACTCCACTCCATACATATATATGGGTAGGTACTAGCTCCAACTCGGTTTTACAGTGAAAACTACAGGAACTTCAAACAGGCACTAGGAAACAGACTGAGAAACCAGAGTAAAAGTTTCTCCTGCAACCCGTTCCCTTTGTGCTAGATGAACGAACGTCTCTCCTCATGCTAAGTTCTGAGAGATAAGTGTGTGTGGAAGCCGTCCTTCACCTATCTTGTTGGGAACACAAAGTATCTTTTCACTTGCAATCTCCATTCCATACATATATATGGTTAGGTACTAGCTCCAATTCGGTTTTACAGTGAAAACTGCAGGAACTTCAAACCGGCAGTAGGAAACAGACTGAGAAACCAGAGAAAAAGTTTCTCCTGCATCACGTTCCCTTTCTGCTAGATGAACGAACGTCTCTCCACATGCTCAGTTCTGAGAGACAAGTGTGTGTGGAAGCCGTCCTTCACCTAGCTTGTTGGGAACACAAAGTATCTTTTCACTTGCAAACTCCACTCCATACATATATATGGGTAGGTACTAGCTCCAACTCGGTTTTATAGTGAAAACTGCAGAAATTCAAACCGGCAGTAGGAAACAGACTGAGAAACCAGAGTAAAAGTTACTCCTGCAACCCGTTCCCTTTGTGCTAGATGAACGAAAGTCTCACCACATGCTCAGTTCTGAGAGATAAGTGTGTGTGAAAGCCGTCCTTCCCCTAGCTTTGTTGGGAACACAAAGTTTCTTTTAAGTTGGAAACCCACTCCATACATATATATGGGGAGGTATTATCTCCAACTCGGTTTTACAGTGAAAACTGCAGGAACTTCAAACAGGCACAAGGAAACAGACTGAGAAAACAGAGTAAAAGTTTCACCTGCAACCCATTCCATTTGTGCTAGATGAACGAACGTCTCTCCACATGCTCAGTTCTGAGAGATAAGTGTGTGTGAAAGCTGTCCTTCACCTAGCTTGTTGGGAACACAAAGTTTCTTTTCAGTTGCAAATTCCACTCCATACATATATATGGGGAGGTATTAGCTCCAACTCGTTTTTACAGTGAAAACTGCAGGAACTTCAAACCGGCACTAGGAAACAGACTGAGAATCCAGAGTAAAAGTTTCTCCTGCAACCAGTTCACTTTGTGCTAGATGAACGAACGTCTCTCCTCATGCTAAGTTCTGAGAGATAAGTGTGTCTGGAAGCCGTCCTTCACCTATCTTGTTGGGAACACAAAGTATCTTTTCACTTGCAATCTCCATTCCATACATATATATGGTTAGGTACTAGCTCCAATTCGGTTTTACAGTGAAAACTGCAGGAACTTCAAACCGGCAGTAGGAAACAGACTGAGAAACCAGAGAAAAAGTTTCTCCTGCATCACGTTCCCTTTCTGCTAGATGAACGAACGTCTCTCCACATGCTCAGTTCTGAGAGACAAGTGTGTGTGGAAGCCGTCCTTCACCTAGCTTGTTGGGAACTCAAAGTATCTTTTCACTTGCAAACTCCACTCCATACATATATATGGGTAGGTACTAGCTCCAACTCGGTTTTATAGTGAAAGCTGCAGAACTTCAAACCGGCAGTAGGAAACAGACTGAGAAACCAGAGTAAAAGTTACTCCTGCAACCCGTTCCCTTTGTGCTAGATGAACGAACGTCTCACCACATGCTCAGTTCTGAGAGATAAGTGTGTGTGAAAGCCGTCCTTCCCCTAGCTTTGTTGGGAACACAAAGTTTCTTTTAAGTTGGAAACAGACTCCATACATATATATGGGGAGGTATTATCTCCAACTCGGTTTTACAGTGAAAACTGCAGGAACTTCAAACAGGCACTAGGAAACAGACTGATAAAACAGAGTAAAAGTTTCACCTGCAACCCATTCAGTTTGTGCTAGATGAACGAACGTCTCTCCACATGCTCAGTTCTGAGAGATATGTGTGTGTGAAAGCTGTCCTTCACCTAGCTTGTTGGGAACACAAAGTTTCTTTTCAGTTGCAAATTCCACTCCATACATATATATGGGGAGGTATTAGCTCCAACTCGTTTTTACAGTGAAAACTGCAGGAATCAAACCGGCACTAGGAAACAGACTGAGAATCCAGAGTAAAAGTTTCTCCTGCAACCAGTTCACTTTGTGCTAGATGAACGAACGTCTCTCCACATGCTCAGTTCTGAGGGATAAGTGTGTGTGAAAGCTGTCCTTCACCTAACTTGTTGGGAACACAAAGTTTCTTTTCACTTGCAAACTCCACTCCATACATATATATGGGTAGGTACTAGCTCCAACTCGGTTTTACAGTGAAAACTACAGGAACTTCAAACAGGAACTAGGAAACAGACTGAGAAACCAGAGTAAAAGTTTCTCCTGCAACCCGTTCCCTTTGTGCTAGATGAACGAACGTCTCTCCTCATGCTAAGTTCTGAGAGATAAGTGTGTGTGGAAGCCGTCCTTCACCTATCTTGTTGGGAACACAAAGTATCTTTTCACTTGCAATCTCCATTCCATACATATATATGGTTAGGTACTAGCTCCAATTCGGTTTTACAGTGAAAACTGCAGGAACTTCAAACCGGCAGTAGGAAACAGACTGAGAAACCAGAGAAAAAGTTTCTCCTGCATCACGTTCCCTTTCTGCTAGATGAACGAACGTCTCTCCACATGCTCAGTTCTGAGAGACAAGTGTGTGTGGAAGCCGTCCTTCACCTAGCTTGTTGGGAACACAAAGTATCTTTTCACTTGCAAACTCCACTCCATACATATATATGGGTAGGTACTAGCTCCAACTCGTTTTTATAGTGAAAACTGCAGAACTTCAAACCGGCAGTAGGAAACAGACTGAGAAACCAGAGTAAAAGTTACTCCTGCAACCCGTTCCCTTTGTGCAAGATGAACGAACGTCTCACCACATGCTCAGTTCTGAGAGATAAGTGTGTGTGAAAGCCGTCCTTCCCCTAGCTTTGTTGGGAACACAAAGTTTCTTTTAAGTTGGAAACCCACTCCATACATATATATGGGGAGGTATTATCTCCAACTCGGTTTTACAGTGAAAACTGCAGGAACTTCAAACAGGCACTAGGAGACAGACTGAGAAAACAGAGTAAAAGTTTCACCTGCAACCCATTCCCTTTGTGCTAGATGAACGAACGTCTCTCCACATGCTCAGTTCTGAGAGATAAGTGTGTGTGAAAGCTGTCCTTCACCTAGCTTGTTGGGAACACAAAGTTTCTTTTCAGTTGCAAACTCCACTCCATACATATATATGGGTAGGTACTAGCTCCAACTCGGATTTACAGTGAAAACTGCAGGAACTTCAAACCGGCAGTAGGAAACAGACTGAGAAACCAGAGTAAAAGTTTCTCCTGCATCCCGTTCCTTTTGTGCTAGATGAACGAACGTCTCTCCACATGCTCAGTTCTGAGAGATAATTGTGTGAGAAAGCCGTACTTCAACTTGCCTGTTGGGAACACAAAGTATCTTTTCACTTGCAAACTCCACTCCATACATATATATGGTGAGGTACTAGCTCCAATTCGGTTTTACAGTGAAAACTGCAGGAACTTCAAACCGCCACTAAGAAAGAGAGTGAGAAACCAGAGTAAAGGTTTCTCATGCAACCCGTTCCATTTGTGCTAGATGAACGAACGTCTCTCCACATGCTCATTTCAGAGAGATATGTTTGTGTGGAAGCCGTCCTTCACCTAGCTTGTTTGGAACACAAAGTTTCTTTTCACTTGCAAACTCCACTCCATAAATATATATGGGGAGATACTAGCTCCAATTCGGTTTTACAGTGAAAACTGCAGGAACTTCTAACCGGCAGTAGGAAACAGACTGAGAAACAAGAGTATAAGTTTCTCCTGCAACCAGTTCCCTTTGTGCTTGATGAACGAACGTCTCTCCACATGCTCAGTTCTGAGAGATAATTGTGTGAGAAAGCCGTCCTTCAACTTGCCTGTTGGGAACACAAAGTTTCTTTTCACTTGCAAACTCCACTCCATACATATATATGGGTAGGTACTAGCTCCAACTCGGATTTACAGTGAAAACTGCAGGAACTTCAAACCGGCAGTAGGAAACAGACTGAGAAACCAGAGTAAAAGTTTCTCCTGCATCCCGTTCCCTTTGTGCTAGATGAACGAACGTCTCTCCACGTGCTCAGTTCTGAGAGATAATTGTGTGTGGAAGCCGTAATTCACCTAGCTTGTTGGGAACACAAAGTTTCTTTTCAGTTGCAAATTCCAATGCGTACATATATATGGGAAGGTAATAGCTCCAACTCGGTTTTTCAGTGAAAACTGCAGGAACTAAAACCGGCACTAAGAAACAGACTGAGAAACCAGAGAAAAAGTTTCTCCTGCAATCCGTTCCCTTTGTGATAGATGAAAAATCGTGTCTCCACATGCTCAGTTCTGAGAGATAATTTTGTGTGGAAGCCGTCCTTCACCAAGCTTGTTGGGAACACAAAGTTTCTTTTCACTTGCAAACTCCACTAAATACATATATATGGGGAGGTACTAGCTCCAACTCAGTTTTACAGTGAAAACTGCAGGAACTTCAAATCGGCAGTAGGAAGAAGACTGAGAATCCAGAGTAAAAGTTTCTCCTGCAAACCGTTCCCTTTGTTCTAGATGAACTAACGTTTCTCCTCATGCTCAGTTCTGAGAGATAAGTGTGTGTGAAAGCCGTCCTTCACCTAGCTTGTTGGGAACACAAAGTTTCTTTTCACTTGCAAACTCCACTCCATACATATATATTGGGAGGTCCTAGCTCCAATTCGGTTTTACAGTGAAAACTGCAAGAACTTCTAACCGCCACTAGGAAACAGACTGAGAATCCAGAGTAAAAGTTTCTCCTGCAACCAGTTCCCTTTGTGCTTGATGAACGAACGTCTCTCCACAAGCTCAGTTCTGAGAGATAATTGTGTGAGAAAGCCGTTCTTCAACTTGCCTGTTGGGAACACAAAATTTCTTTTCACTTGCAAACTCCACTCCATACATATATATGGGGAGGTATTAGCTCCAACCCGTTTTTACAGTGAAAACTGCAGGAACTTCAAACCGGCACTAGGAAACAGACTGAGAATCCAGAGTAAAAGTTTCTCCTGCAACCAGTTCACTTTGTGCTAGATGAACGAACGTCTCTCCACATGCTCAGTTCTGAGGGATAAGTGTGTGTGAAAGCTGTCCTTCACCTAACTTGTTGGGAACACAAAGTTTCTTTTCACTTGCAAACTCCACTCCATACATATATATGGGTAGGTACTAGCTCCAACCCGGTTTTACAGTGAAAACTACAGGAACTTCAAACAGGCACTAGGAAACAGACTGAGAATCCAGAGTAAAAGTTTCTCCTGCAACCCGTTCCCTTTGTGCTAGATGAACGAACGTCTCTCCTCATGCTAAGTTCTGAGAGATAAGTGTGTGTGGAAGCCGTCCTTCACCTATCTTGTTGGGAACACAAAGTATCTTTTCACTTGCAATCTCCATTCCATACATATATATGGTTAGGTACTAGCTCCAATTCGGTTTTACAGTGAAAACTGCAGGAACTTCAAACCGGCAGTAGGAAACAGACTGAGAAACCAGAGAAAAAGTTTCTCCTGCATCACGTTCCCTTTCTGCTAGATGAACGAACGTCTCTCCACATGCTCAGTTCTGAGAGACAAGTGTGTGTGGAAGCCGTCCTTCACCTAGCTTGTTGGGAACTCAAAGTATCTTTTCACTTGCAAACTCCACTCCATACATATATATGGGTAGGTACTAGCTCCAACTCGGTTTTATAGTGAAAACTGCAGAACTTCAAACCGGCAGTAGGAAACAGACTGAGAAACCAGAGTAAAAGTTACTCCTGCAACCCGTTCCCTTTGTGCTAGATGAACGAACGTCTCACCACATGCTCAGTTCTGAGAGATAAGTGTGTGTGAAAGCCGTCCTTCCCCTAGCTTTGTTGGGAACACAAAGTTTCTTTTAAGTTGGAAACAGACTCCATACATATATATGGGGAGGTATTATCTCCAACTCGGTTTTACAGTGAAAACTGCAGGAACTTCAAACAGGCACTAGGAAACAGACTGATAAAACAGAGTAAAAGTTTCACCTGCAACCCATTCCCTTTGTGCTAGATGAACGAACGTCTCTCCACATGCTCAGTTCTGAGAGATAAGTGTGTGTGAAAGCTGTCCTTCACCTAGCTTGTTGGGAACACAAAGTTTCTTTTCAGTTGCAAATTCCACTCCATACATATATATGGGGAGGTATTAGCTCCAACTCGTTTTTACAGTGAAAACTGCAGGAACTTCAAACCGGCACTAGGAAACAGACTGAGAATCCAGAGTAAAAGTTTCTCCTGCAACCAGTTCACTTTGTGCTAGATGAACGAACGTCTCTCCACATGCTCAGTTCTGAGGGATAAGTGTGTGTGAAAGCTGCCCTTCACCTAACTTGTTGGGAACACAAAGTTTCTTTTCACTTGCAAACTCCACTCCATACATATATATGGGTAGGTACTAGCTCCAACTCGGTTTTACAGTGAAAACTACAGGAACTTCAAACAGGAACTAGGAAACAGACTGAGAAACCAGAGTAAAAGTTTCTCCTGCATCCCGTTCCCTTTGTGCTAGATGAACGAACGTCTCTCCACGTGCTCAGTTCTGAGAGATAATTGTGTGTGGAAGCCGTAATTCACCTAGCTTGTTGGGAACACAAAGTTTCTTTTCAGTTGCAAATTCCAATCCATACATATATATGGGAAGGTAATAGCTCCAACTCGGTTTTTCAGTGAAAACTGCAGGAACTAAAACCGGCACTAAGAAACAGACTGAGAAACCAGAGAAAAAGTATCTCCTTCAATCCGTTCCCTTTGTGATAGATGAACGATCGTGTCTCCACATGCTCAGTTCTGAGAGATAATTTTGTGTGGAAGCCGTCCTTCACCAAGCTTGTTGGGAACACAAAGTTTCTTTTCACTTTCAAACTCCACTAAATACATATATATGGGGAGGTACTAGCTCCAACTCAGTTTTACAGTGAAAACTGCAGGAACTTCAAATCGGCAGTAGGAAAAAGACTGAGAATCCAGAGTAAAAGTTTCTCCTGCAAACCGTTCCCTTTGTTCTAGATGAACTAAAGTTTCTCCTCATGCTCAGTTCTGAGAGATAAGTGTGTGTGAAAGCCGTCCTTCACCTAGCTTGTTGGGAACACAAAGTTTCTTTTCACTTGCAAACTCCACTCCATACATATATATTGGGAGGTCTTAGCTCCAATTCGGTTTTACAGTGAAAACTGCAAGAACTTCTAACCGCCACTAGGAAACAGACTGAGAATCCAGAGTAAAAGTTTCTCCTGCAACCAGTTCCCTTTGTGCTTGATGAACGAACGTCTCTCCACAAGCTCAGATCTGAGAGATAATTGTGTGAGAAAGCCGTTCTTCAACTTGCCTGTTGGGAACACAAAGTTTCTTTTCAATTGCAAAGTCCACTCCATACATATATATGGGGAGGTATTAGCTCCAACTCGTTTTTACAGTGAAAACTGCAGGAACTTCAAACCGGCACTAGGAAACAGACTGAGAATCCAGAGTAAAAGTTTCTCCTGCAACCAGTTCACTTTGTGCTAGATGAACGAACGTCTCTCCACATGCTCAGTTCTGAGGGATAAGTGTGTGTGAAAGCTGTCCTTCACCTAACTTGTTGGGAACACAAAGTTTCTTTTCACTTGCAAACTCCACTCCATACATATATATGGGTAGGTACTAGCTCCAACCCGGTTTTACAGTGAAAACTACAGGAACTTCAAACAGGCACTAGGAAACAGACTGAGAAACCAGAGTAAAAGTTTCTCCTGCAACCCGTTCCCTTTGTGCTAGATGACGAACGTCTCTCCTCATGCTAAGTTCTGAGAGATAAGTGTGTGTGGAAGCCGTCCTTCACCTATCTTGTTGGGAACACAAAGTATCTTTTCACTTGCAATCTCCATTCCATACATATATATGGTTAGGTACTAGCTCCAACTCGGTTTTACATTGAAAACTGCAGGAACTTCAAACCGGCACTAGGAAACAGACTGAGAAACCAGAGTAAAAGTTTCTACTGCAACCCGTTCCCTTTGTGCTAGATGAACGAACGTCTCTCCACATGCTCAGTTCTGAGGGATAAGTGTGTGTGAAAGCCGTTTTTCACCTAGCTTGTTGGGAACACAAAGTTTCTTTTCAGTTGCAAATTCCACTCCATACATATATATGGGGAGGTATTAGCTCCAACTCGTTTTTACAGTGAAAACTGCAGGAACTTCAAACCGGCACTAGGAAACAGACTGAGAATCCAGAGTAAAAGTTTCTCCTGCAACCAGTTCACTTTGGGCTAGATGAACGAACGTCTCTCCACATGCTCATTTCTGAGGGATAAGTGTGTGTGAAAGCTGTCCTTCACCTAACTTGTTGGGAACACAAAGTTTCTTTTCACTTGCAAACTCCACTCCATACATATATATGGGTAGGTACTAGCTCCAACTCGGTTTTACAGTGAAAACTACAGGAACTTCAAACAGGCACTAGGAAACAGACTGAGAAACCAGAGTAAAAGTTTCTCCTGCAACCCGTTCCCTTTGTGCTAGATGAACGAACGTCTCTCCTCATGCTAAGTTCTGAGAGATAAGTGTGTGTGGAAGCCGTCCTTCACCTATCTTGTTGGGAACACAAAGTATCTTTTCACTTGCAATCTCCATTCCATACATATATATGGTTAGGTACTAGCTCCAATTCGGTTTTACAGTGAAAACTGCAGGAACTTCAAACCGGCAGTAGGAAACAGACTGAGAAACCAGAGAAAAAGTTTCTCCTGCATCACGTTCCCTTTCTGCTAGATGAACGAACGTCTCTCCACATGCTCAGTTCTGAGAGACAAGTGTGTGTGGAAGCCGTCCTTCACCTAGCTTGTTGGGAACACAAAGTATCTTTTCACTTGCAAACTCCACTCCATACATATATATGGGTAGGTACTAGCTCCAACTCGGTTTTATAGTGAAAACTGCAGAAATTCAAACCGGCAGTAGGAAACAGACTGAGAAACCAGAGTAAAAGTTACTCCTGCAACCCGTTCCCTTTGTGCTAGATGAACGAAAGTCTCACCACATGCTCAGTTCTGAGAGATAAGTGTGTGTGAAAGCCGTCCTTCCTCTAGCTTTGTTGGGAACACAAAGTTTCTTTTAAGTTGTAAACCCACTCCATACATATATATGGGGAGGTATTATCTCCAACTCGGTTTTACAGTGAAAACTGCAGGAACTTCAAACAGGCACAAGGAAACAGACTGAGAAAACAGAGTAAAAGTTTCACCTGCAACCCATTCCATTTGTGCTAGATGAACGAACGTCTCTCCACATGCTCAGTTCTGAGAGATAAGTGTGTGTGAAAGCTGTCCTTCACCTAGCTTGTTGGGAACACAAAGTTTCTTTTCAGTTGCAAATTCCACTCCATACATATATATGGGGAGGTATTAGCTCCAACTCGTTTTTACTGTGAAAACTGCAGGAACTTCAAACCGGCACTAGGAAACAGACTGAGAATCCAGAGTAAAAGTTTCCCCTGCAACCAGTTCACTTTGTGCTAGATGAACGAACGTCTCTCCTCATGCTAAGTTCTGAGAGATAAGTGTGTCTGGAAGCCGTCCTTCACCTATCTTGTTGGGAACACAAAGTATCTTTTCACTTGCAATCTCCATTCCATACATATATATGGTTAGGTACTAGCTCCAATTCGGTTTTACAGTGAAAACTGCAGGAACTTCAAACCGGCAGTAGGAAACAGACTGAGAAACCAGAGAAAAAGTTTCTCCTGCATCACGTTCCCTTTCTGCTAGATGAACGAACGTCTCTCCACATGCTCAGTTCTGAGAGACAAGTGTGTGTGGAAGCCGTCCTTCACCTAGCTTGTTGGGAACTCAAAGTATCTTTTCACTTGCAAACTCCACTCCATACATATATATGGGTAGGTACTAGCTCCAACTCGGTTTTATAGTGAAAACTGCAGAACTTCAAACCGGCAGTAGGAAACAGACTGAGAAACCAGAGTAAAAGTTACTCCTGCAACCCGTTCCCTTTGTGCTAGATGAACGAACGTCTCACCACATGCTCAGTTCTGAGAGATAAGTGTGTGTGAAAGCCGTCCTTCCCCTAGCTTTGTTGGGAACACAAAGTTTCTTTTAAGTTGGAAACAGACTCCATATATATATATGTAGAGGTATTATCTCCAACTCGGTTTTACAGTGAAAACTGCAGGAACTTCAAACAGGCACTAGGAAACAGACTGATAAAACAGAGTAAAAGTTTCACCTGCAACCCATTCAGTTTGTGCTAGATGAACGAACGTCTCTCCACATGCTCAGTTCTGAGAGATAAGTGTGTGTGAAAGCTGTCCTTCACCTAGCTTGTTGGGAACACAAAGTTTCTTTTCAGTTGCAAATTCCACTCCATACATATATATGGGGAGGTATTAGCTCCAACTCGTTTTTACAGTGAAAACTGCAGGAATCAAACCGGCACTAGGAAACAGACTGAGAATCCAGAGTAAAAGTTTCTCCTGCAACCAGTTCACTTTGTGCTAGATGAACGAACGTCTCTCCACATGCTCAGTTCTGAGGGATAAGTGTGTGTGAAAGCTGTCCTTCACCTAACTTGTTGGGAACACAAAGTTTCTTTTCACTTGCAAACTCCACTCCATACATATATATGGGTAGGTACTAGCTCCAACTCGGTTTTACAGTGAAAACTACAGGAACTTCAAACAGGAACTAGGAAACAGACTGAGAAACCAGAGTAAAAGTTTCTCCTGCAACCCGTACCCTTTGTGCTAGATGAACGAACGTCTCTCCTCATGCTAAGTTCTGAGAGATAAGTGTGTGTGGAAGCCGTCCTTCACCTATCTTGTTGGGAACACAAAGTATCTTTTCACTTGCAATCTCCATTCCATACATATATATGGTTAGGTACTAGCTCCAATTCGGTTTTACAGTGAAAACTGCAGGAACTTCAAACCGGCAGTAGGAAACAGACTGAGAAACCAGAGAAAAAGTTTCTCCTGCATCACGTTCCCTTTCTGCTAGATGAACGAACGTCTCTCCACATGCTCAGTTCTGAGAGACAAGTGTGTGTGGAAGCCGTCCTTCACCTAGCTTGTTGGGAACACAAAGTATCTTTTCACTTGCAAACTCCACTCCATACATATATATGGGTAGGTACTAGCTCCAACTCGTTTTTATAGTGAAAACTGCAGAACTTCAAACCGGCAGTAGGAAACAGACTGAGAAACCAGAGTAAAAGTTACTCCTGCAACCCGTTCCCTTTGTGCAAGATGAACGAACGTCTCACCACATGCTCAGTTCTGAGAGATAAGTGTGTGTGAAAGCCGTCCTTCCCCTAGCTTTGTTGGGAACACAAAGTTTCTTTTAAGTTGGAAACCCACTCCATACATATATATGGGGAGGTATTATCTCCAACTCGGTTTTACAGTGAAAACTGCAGGAACTTCAAACAGGCACTAGGAGACAGACTGAGAAAACAGAGTAAAAGTTTCACCTGCAACCCATTCCCTTTGTGCTAGATGAACGAACGTCTCTCCACATGCTCAGTTCTGAGAGATAAGTGTGTGTGAAAGCTGTCCTTCACCTAGCTTGTTGGGAACACAAAGTTTCTTTTCAGTTGCAAACTCCACTCCATACATATATATGGGTAGGTACTAGCTCCAACTCGGATTTACAGTGAAAACTGCAGGAACTTCAAACCGGCAGTAGGAAACAGACTGAGAAACCAGAGTAAAAGTTTCTCCTGCATCCCGTTCCTTTTGTGCTAGATGAACGAACGTCTCTCCACATGCTCAGTTCTGAGAGATAATTGTGTGAGAAAGCCGTCCTTCAACTTGCCTGTTGGGAACACAAAGTATCTTTTCACTTGCAAACTCCACTCCATACATATATATGGTGAGGTACTAGCTCCAATTCGGTTTTACAGTGAAAACTGCAGGAACTTCAAACCGCCACTAAGAAAGAGAGTGAGAAACCAGAGTAAAGGTTTCTCATGCAACCCGTTCCATTTGTGCTAGATGAACGAACGTCTCTCCACATGCTCATTTCAGAGAGATATGTTTGTGTGGAAGCCGTCCTTCACCTAGCTTGTTTGGAACACAAAGTTTCTTTTCACTTGCAAACTCCACTCCATAAATATATATGGGGAGATACTAGCTCCAATTCGGTTTTACAGTGAAAACTGCAGGAACTTCTAACCGGCAGTAGGAAACAGACTGAGAAACAAGAGTAAAAGTTTCTCCTGCAACCAGTTCCCTTTGTGCTTGATGAACGAACGTCTCTCCACATGCTCAGTTCTGAGAGATAATTGTGTGAGAAAGCCGTCCTTCAACTTGCCTGTTGGGAACACAAAGTTTCTTTTCACTTGCAAACTCCACTCCATACATATATATGGGTAGGTACTAGCTCCAACTCGGATTTACAGTGAAAACTGCAGGAACTTCAAACCGGCAGTAGGAAACAGACTGAGAAACCAGAGTAAAAGTTTCTCCTGCATCCCGTTCCCTTTGTGCTAGATGAACGAACGTCTCTCCACGTGCTCAGTTCTGAGAGATAATTGTGTGTGGAAGCCGTAATTCACCTAGCTTGTTGGGAACACAAAGTTTCTTTTCAGTTGCAAATTCCAATCCGTACATATATATGGGAAGGTAATAGCTCCAACTCGGTTTTTCAGTGAAAACTGCAGGAACTAAAACCGGCACTAAGAAACAGACTGAGAAACCAGAGAAAAAGTTTCTCCTGCAATCCGTTCCCTTTGTGATAGATGAACAATCGTGTCTCCACATGCTCAGTTCTGAGAGATAATTTTGTGTGGAAGCCGTCCTTCACCAAGCTTGTTGGGAACACAAAGTTTCTTTTCACTTGCAAACTCCACTAAATACATATATATGGGGAGGTACTAGCTCCAACTCGGTTTTACAGTGAAAACTGCAGGAACATCAAATCGGCAGTAGGAAGAAGACTGAGAATCCAGAGTAAAAGTTTCTCCTGCAAACCGTTCCCTTTGTTCTAGATGAACTAACGTTTCTCCTCATGCTCAGTTCTGAGAGATAAGTGTGTGTGAAAGCCGTCCTTCACCTAGCTTGTTGGGAACACAAAGTTTCTTTTCACTTGCAAACTCCACTCCATACATATATATTGGGAGGTCCTAGCTCCAATTCGGTTTTACAGTGAAAACTGCAAGAACTTCTAACCGCCACTAGGAAACAGACTGAGAATCCAGAGTAAAAGTTTCTCCTGCAACCAGTTCCCTTTGTGCTTGATGAACGAACGTCTCTCCACAAGCTCAGTTCTGAGAGATAATTGTGTGAGAAAGCCGTTCTTCAACTTGCCTGTTGGGAACACAAAATTTCTTTTCACTTGCAAACTCCACTCCATACATATATATGGGGAGGTATTAGCTCCAACCCGTTTTTACAGTGAAAACTGCAGGAACTTCAAACCGGCACTAGGAAACAGACTGAGAATCCAGAGTAAAAGTTTCTCCTGCAACCAGTTCACTTTGTGCTAGATGAACGAACGTCTCTCCACATGCTCAGTTCTGAGGGATAAGTGTGTGTGAAAGCTGTCCTTCACCTAACTTGTTGGGAACACAAAGTTTCTTTTCACTTGCAAACTCCACTCCATACATATATATGGGTAGGTACTAGCTCCAACCCGGTTTTACAGTGAAAACTACAGGAACTTCAAACAGGCACTAGGAAACAGACTGAGAATCCAGAGTAAAAGTTTCTCCTGCAACCCGTTCCCTTTGTGCTAGATGAACGAACGTCTCTCCTCATGCTAAGTTCTGAGAGATAAGTGTGTGTGGAAGCCGTCCTTCACCTATCTTGTTGGGAACACAAAGTATCTTTTCACTTGCAATCTCCATTCCATACATATATATGGTTAGGTACTAGCTCCAATTCGGTTTTACAGTGAAAACTGCAGGAACTTCAAACCGGCAGTAGGAAACAGACTGAGAAACCAGAGAACTAGTTTCTCCTGCATCACGTTCCCTTTCTGCTAGATGAACGAACGTCTCTCCACATGCTCAGTTCTGAGAGACAAGTGTGTGTGGAAGCCGTCCTTCACCTAGCTTGTTGGGAACTCAAAGTATCTTTTCACTTGCAAACTCCACTCCATACATATATATGGGTAGGTACTAGCTCCAACTCGGTTTTATAGTGAAAACTGCAGAACTTCAAACCGGCAGTAGGAAACAGACTGAGAAACCAGAGTAAAAGTTACTCCTGCAACCCGTTCCCTTTGTGCTAGATGAACGAACGTCTCACCACATGCTCAGTTCTGAGAGATAAGTGTGTGTGAAAGCCGTCCTTCCCCTAGCTTTGTTGGGAACACAAAGTTTCTTTTAAGTTGGAAACAGACTCCATACATATATATGGGGAGGTATTATCTCCAACTCGGTTTTACAGTGAAAACTGCAGGAACTTCAAACAGGCACTAGGAAACAGACTGATAAAACAGAGTAAAAGTTTCACCTGCAACCCATTCCCTTTGTGCTAGATGAACGAACGTCTCTCCACATGCTCAGTTCTGAGAGATAAGTGTGTGTGAAAGCTGTCCTTCACCTAGCTTGTTGGGAACACAAAGTTTCTTTTCAGTTGCAAATTCCACTCCATACATATATATGGGGAGGTATTAGCTCCAACTCGTTTTTACAGTGAAAACTGCAGGAACTTCAAACCGGCACTAGGAAACAGACTGAGAATCCAGAGTAAAAGTTTCTCCTGTAACCAGTTCACTTTGTGCTAGATGAACGAACGTCTCTCCACATGCTCAGTTCTGAGGGATAAGTGTGTGTGAAAGCTGTCCTTCACCTAACTTGTTGGGAACACAAAGTTTCTTTTCACTTGCAAACTCCACTCCATACATATATATGGGTAGGTACTAGCTCCAACTCGGTTTTACAGTGAAAACTACAGGAACTTCAAACAGGAACTAGGAAACAGACTGAGAAACCAGAGTAAAAGTTTCTCCTGCATCCCGTTCCCTTTGTGCTAGATGAACGAACGTCTCTCCACGTGCTCAGTTCTGAGAGATAATTGTGTGTGGAAGCCTTAATTCACCTAGCTTGTTGGGAACACAAAGTTTCTTTTCAGTTGCAAATTCCAATCCATACATATATATGGGAAGGTAATAGCTCCAACTCGGTTTTTCAGTGAAAACTGCAGGAACTAAAACCGGCACTAAGAAACAGACTGAGAAACCAGAGAAAAAGTTTCTCCTGCAATCCGTTCCCTTTGTGATAGATGAACGATCGTGTCTCCACATGCTCAGTTCTGAGAGATAATTTTGTGTGGAAGCCGTCCTTCACCAAGCTTGTTGGGAACACAAAGTTTCTTTTCACTTTCAAACTCCACTAAATACATATATATGGGGAGGTACTAGCTCCAACTCAGTTTTACAGTGAAAACTGCAGGAACTTCAAATCGGCAGTAGGAAAAAGACTGAGAATCCAGAGTAAAAGTTTCTCCTGCAAACCGTTCCCTTTGTTCTAGATGAACTAAAGTTTCTCCTCATGCTCAGTTCTGAGAGATAAGTGTGTGTGAAAGCCGTCCTTCACCTAGCTTGTTGGGAACACAAAGTTTCTTTTCACTTGCAAACTCCACTCCATACATATATATTGGGAGGTCTTAGCTCCAATTCGGTTTTACAGTGAAAACTGCAAGAACTTCTAACCGCCACTAGGAAACAGACTGAGAATCCAGAGTAAAAGTTTCTCCTGCAACCAGTTCCCTTTGTGCTTGATGAACGAACGTCTCTCCACAAGCTCAGTTCTGAGAGATAATTGTGTGAGAAAGCCGTTCTTCAACTTGCCTGTTGGGAACACAAAGTTTCTTTTCACTTGCAAAGTCCACTCCATACATATATATGGGGAGGTATTAGCTCCAACTCGTTTTTACAGTGAAAACTGCAGGAACATCAAACCGGCACTAGGAAACAGACTGAGAATCCAGAGTAAAAGTTTCTCCTGCAACCAGTTCACTTTGTGCTAGATGAACGAACGTCTCTCCACATGCTCAGTTCTGAGGGATAAGTGTGTGTGAAAGCTGTCCTTCACCTAACTTGTTGGGAACACAAAGTTTCTTTTCACTTGCAAACTCCACTCCATACATATATATGGGTAGGTACTAGCTCCAACCCGGTTTTACAGTGAAAACTACAGGAACTTCAAACAGGCACTAGGAAACAGACTGAGAAACCAGAGTAAAAGTTTCTCCTGCAACCCGTTCCCTTTGTGCTAGATGACGAACGTCTCTCCTCATGCTAAGTTCTGAGAGATAAGTGTGTGTGGAAGCCGTCCTTCACCTATCTTGTTGGGAACACAAAGTATCTTTTCACTTGCAATCTCCATTCCATACATATATATGGTTAGGTACTAGCTCCAATTCGGTTTTACAGTGAAAACTGCAGGAACTTCAAACCGGCAGTAGGAAACAGACTGAGAAACCAGAGAAAAAGTTTCTCCTGCATCACGTTCCCTTTCTGCTAGATGAACGAACGTCTCTCCACATGCTCAGTTCTGAGAGACTAGTGTGTGTGGAAGCCGTCCTTCACCTAGCTTGTTGGGAACACAAAGTATCTTTTCACTTGCAAACCCCACTCCATACATATATATGGGTAGGTACTAGCTCCAACTCGGTTTTATAGTGAAAACTGCAGAACTTCAAACCGGCAGTAGGAAACAGACTGAGAAACCAGAGTAAAAGTTACTCCTGCAACCCGTTCCAATTGTGCTAGATGAACGAACGTCTCACCACATGCTCAGTTCTCAGAGATAAGTGTGTGTGAAAGCCGTCCTTCCCCTAGCTTTGTTGGGAACACAAGGTTTCTTTTAAGTTGGAAACCCACTCCATACATATATATGGGGAGGTATTATCTCCAACTCGGTTTTACAGTGAAAACTGCAGGAACTTCAAACAGGCACTAGGAAACAGACTGAGAAAACAGAGTAAAAGTTTCACCTGCAACCCATTCCCTTTGTGCTAGATGAACGAACGTCTCTCCACATGCTCAGTTCTGAGAGATAAGTGTGTGTGAAAGCTGTCCTTCACCTAGCTTGTTGGGAACACAAAGTTTCTTTTCAGTTGCAAACTCCACTCCATACATATATATGGGTAGGTACTAGCTCCAACTCGGATTTACAGTGAAAACTGCAGGAACTTCAAACCGGCAGTAGGAAACAGACTGAGAATCCAGAGTAAAAGTTTCTCCTGCATCCCGTTCCTTTTGTGCTAGATGAACGAACGTCTCTCCACATGCTCAGTTCTGAGAGATAACTGTGTGGGAAAGCCGTCCTTCAACTTGCCTGTTGGGAACACAAAGTATCATTTCACTTGCAAACTCCACTCCATACATATATATGGTGTGGTACTAGCTCCAATTCGGTTTTACAGTGAAAACTGCAGGAACTTCAAACCGCCACTAAGAAAGAGAGTGAGAAACCAGAGTAAAGGTTTCTCATGCAACCCGTTCCATTTGTGCTAGATGAACGAACGTCTCTCCACATGCTCAGTTCAGAGAGATATGTTTGTGTGGAAGCCGTCCTTCACCTAGCTTGTTTGGAACACAAAGTTTCTTTTCACTTGCAAACTCCACTCCATAAATATATATGGGGAGATACTAGCTCCAATTCGGTTTTACAGTGAAAACTGCAGGAACTTCTAACCGGCAGTAGGAAACAGACTGAGAAACAAGAGTAAAAGTTTCTCCTGCAACCAGTTCCCTTTGTGCTTGATGAACGAACGTCTCTCCACATGCTCAGTTCTGAGAGATAATTGTGTGAGAAAGCCGTCCTTCAACTTGCCTGTTGGGAACACAAAGTTTCTTTTCACTTGCAAACTCCACTCCATACATATATATGGGTAGGTACTAGCTCCAACTCGGATTTACAGTGAAAACTGCAGGAACTTCAAACCGGCAGTAGGAAACAGACTGAGAAACCAGAGTAAAAGTTTCTCCTGCATCCCGGTCCCTTTGTGCTAGATGAACGAACGTCTCTCCACGTGCTCAGTTCTGAGAGATAATTGTGTGTGGAAGCCGTAATTCACCTAGCTTGTTGGGAACACAAAGTTTCTTTTCAGTTGCAAATTCCAATCCATACATATATATGGGAAGGTTATAGCTCCAACTCGGTTTTTCAGTGAAAACTGCAGGAACTAAAACCGGCACTAAGAAACAGACTGAGAAACCAGAGAAAAAGTTTCTCCTGCAATCCGTTCCCTTTGTTCTAGATGAACTAACGTTTCTCCTCATGCTCAGTTCTGAGAGATAATTGTGTGTGAAAGCCGTCCTTCACCTAGCTTGTTGGGAACACAAAGTTTCTTTTCA
Source organism: Camelus bactrianus (assembly GCF_048773025.1). NCBI lineage: Eukaryota > Metazoa > Chordata > Mammalia > Artiodactyla > Camelidae > Camelus > Camelus bactrianus. Next base: position 93,457,743 of record NC_133546.1, read on the forward strand.
CTTGCAAACTCCACTCCATACATATATATTGGGAGGTCCTAGCTCCAATTCGGTTTTACAGTGAAAACTGCAAGAACTTCTAACCGCCACTAGGAAACAGACTGAGAATCCAGAGTAAAAGTTTCTCCTGCAACCAGTTCCCTTTGTGCTTGATGAACGAACGTCTCTCCACAAGCTCAGTTCTGAGAGATAATTGTGTGAGAAAGCCGTTCTTCAACTTGCCTGTTGGGAACACAAATTTCCTTTCACTTGCAAACTCCACTCCATACATATATATGGGTAGGTACTAGCTCCAACTCGGTTTTACAGTGAAAACTACAGGAACTTCAAACAGGAACTAGGAAACAGACTGAGAAACCAGAGTAAAAGTTTCTCCTGCATCCCGTTCCCTTTGTGCTAGATGAACGAACGTCTCTCCACGTGCTCAGTTCTGAGAGATAATTGTGTGTGGAAGCCTTAATTCACCTAGCTTGTTGGGAACACAAAGTTTCTTTTCAGTTGCAAATTCCAATCCATACATATATATGGGAAGGTAATAGCTCCAACTCGGTTTTTCAGTGAAAACTGCAGGAACTAAAACCGGCACTAAGAAACAGACTGAGAAACCAGAGAAAAAGTTTCTCCTGCAATCCGTTCCCTTTGTGATAGATGAACGATCGTGTCTCCACATGCTCAGTTCTGAGAGATAATTTTGTGTGGAAGCCGTCCTTCACCAAGCTTGTTGGGAACACAAAGTTTCTTTTCACTTTCAAACTCCACTAAATACATATATATGGGGAGGTACTAGCTCCAACTCAGTTTTACAGTGAAAACTGCAGGAACTTCAAATCGGCAGTAGGAAAAAGACTGAGAATCCAGAGTAAAAGTTTCTCCTGCAAACCGTTCCCTTTGTTCTAGATGAACTAAAGTTTCTCCTCATGCTCAGTTCTGAGAGATAAGTGTGTGTGAAAGCCGTCCTTCACCTAGCTTGTTGGGAACACAAAGTTTCTTTTCACTTGCAAACTCCACTCCATACATATATATTGGGAGGTCTTAGCTCCAATTCGGTTTTACAGTGAAAACTGCAAGAACTTCTAACCGCCACTAGGAAACAGACTGAGAATCCAGAGTAAAAGTTTCTCCTGCAACCAGTTCCCTTTGTGCTTGATGAACGAACGTCTCTCCACAAGCTCAGTTCTGAGAGATAATTGTGTGAGAAAGCCGTTCTTCAACTTGCCTGTTGGGAACACAAAGTTTCTTTTCACTTGCAAAGTCCACTCCATACATATATATGGGGAGGTATTAGCTCCAACTCGTTTTTACAGTGAAAACTGCAGGAACTTCAAACCGGCACTAGGAAACAGACTGAGAATCCAGAGTAAAAGTTTCTCCTGCAACCAGTTCACTTTGTGCTAGATGAACGAACGTCTCTCCACATGCTCAGTTCTGAGGGATAAGTGTGTGTGAAAGCTGTCCTTCACCTAACTTGTTGGGAACACAAAGTTTCTTTTCACTTGCAAACTCCACTCCATACATATATATGGGTAGGTACTAGCTCCAACCCGGTTTTACAGTGAAAACTACAGGAACTTCAAACAGGCACTAGGAAACAGACTGAGAAACCAGAGTAAAAGTTTCTCCTGCAACCCGTTCCCTTTGTGCTAGATGACGAACGTCTCTCCTCATGCTAAGTTCTGAGAGATAAGTGTGTGTGGAAGCCGTCCTTCACCTATCTTGTTGGGAACACAAAGTATCTTTTCACTTGCAATCTCCATTCCATACATATATATGGTTAGGTACTAGCTCCAATTCGGTTTTACAGTGAAAACTGCAGGAACTTCAAACCGGCAGTAGGAAACAGACTGAGAAACCAGAGAAAAAGTTTCTCCTGCATCACGTTCCCTTTCTGCTAGATGAACGAACGTCTCTCCACATGCTCAGTTCTGAGAGACTAGTGTGTGTGGAAGCCGTCCTTCACCTAGCTTGTTGGGAACACAAAGTATCTTTTCACTTGCAAACCCCACTCCATACATATATATGGGTAGGTACTAGCTCCAACTCGGTTTTATAGTGAAAACTGCAGAACTTCAAACCGGCAGTAGGAAACAGACTGAGAAACCAGAGTAAAAGTTACTCCTGCAACCCGTTCCAATTGTGCTAGATGAACGAACGTCTCACCACATGCTCAGTTCTCAGAGATAAGTGTGTGTGAAAGCCGTCCTTCCCCTAGCTTTGTTGGGAACACAAGGTTTCTTTTAAGTTGGAAACCCACTCCATACATATATATGGGGAGGTATTATCTCCAACTCGGTTTTACAGTGAAAACTGCAGGAACTTCAAACAGGCACTAGGAAACAGACTGAGAAAACAGAGTAAAAGTTTCACCTGCAACCCACTCCCTTTGTGCTAGATGAACGAACGTCTCTCCACATGCTCAGTTCTGAGAGATAAGTGTGTGTGAAAGCTGTCCTTCACCTAGCTTGTTGGGAACACAAAGTTTCTTTTCAGTTGCAAACTCCACTCCATACATATATATGGGTAGGTACTAGCTCCAACTCGGATTTACAGTGAAAACTGCAGGAACTTCAAACCGGCAGTAGGAAACAGACTGAGAATCCAGAGTAAAAGTTTCTCCTGCATCCCGTTCCTTTTGTGCTAGATGAACGAACGTCTCTCCACATGCTCAGTTCTGAGAGATAACTGTGTGAGAAAGCCGTCCTTCAACTTGCCTGTTGGGAACACAAAGTATCATTTCACTTGCAAACTCCACTCCATACATATATATGGTGTGGTACTAGCTCCAATTCGGTTTTACAGTGAAAACTGCAGGAACTTCAAACCGCCACTAAGAAAGAGAGTGAGAAACCAGAGTAAAGGTTTCTCATGCAACCCGTTCCATTTGTGCTAGATGAACGAACGTCTCTCCACATGCTCAGTTCAGAGAGATATGTTTGTGTGGAAGCCGTCCTTCACCTAGCTTGTTTGGAACACAAAGTTTCTTTTCACTTGCAAACTCCACTCCATAAATATATATGGGGAGATACTAGCTCCAATTCGGTTTTACAGTGAAAACTGCAGGAACTTCTAACCGGCAGTAGGAAACAGACTGAGAAACAAGAGTAAAAGTTTCTCCTGCAACCAGTTCCCTTTGTGCTTGATGAACGAACGTCTCTCCACATGCTCAGTTCTGAGAGATAATTGTGTGAGAAAGCCGTCCTTCAACTTGCCTGTTGGGAACACAAAGTTTCTTTTCACTTGCAAACTCCACTCCATACATATATATGGGTAGGTACTAGCTCCAACTCGGATTTACAGTGAAAACTGCAGGAACTTCAAACCGGCAGTAGGAAACAGACTGAGAAACCAGAGTAAAAGTTTCTCCTGCATCCCGTTCCCTTTGTGATAGATGAACGAACGTCTCTCCACGTGCTCAGTTCTGAGAGATAATTGTGTGTGGAAGCCGTAATTCACCTAGCTTGTTGGGAACACAAATTTTCTTTTCAGTTGCAAATTCCAATCCATACATATATATGGGAAGGTTATAGCTCCAACTCGGTTTTTCAGTGAAAACTGCAGGAACTAAAACCGGCACTAAGAAACAGACTGAGAAACCAGAGAAAAAGTTTCTCCTGCAATCCGTTCCCTTTGTTCTAGATGAACTAACGTTTCTCCTCATGCTCAGTTCTGAGAGATAATTGTGTGTGAAAGCCGTCCTTCACCTAGCTTGTTGGGAACACAAAGTTTCTTTTCACTTGCAAACTCCACTCCATACATATATATTGGGAGGTCCTAGCTCCAATTCGGTTTTACAGTGAAAACTGCAAGAACTTCTAACCGCCACTAGGAAACAGACTGAGAATCCAGAGTAAAAGTTTCTCCTGCAACCAGTTCCCTTTGTGCTTGATGAACGAACGTCTCTCCACAAGCTCAGTTCTGAGAGATAATTGTGTGAGAAAGCCGTTCTTCAACTTGCCTGTTGGGAACAGAAATTTCCTTTCACTTGCAAACTCCACTCCATACATATATATGGGTAGGTACTAGCTCCAACTCGGTTTTATAGTGAAAACTGCAGAACTTCAAACCGGCAGTAGGAAACAGACTGAGAAACCAGAGTAAAAGTTACACCTGCAACCCGTTCCCTTTGTGCTAGATGAACGAACGTCTCACCACATGCTCAGTTCTGAGAGATAAGTGTGTGTGAAAGCCGTCCTTCCCCTAGCTTGTTGGGAACACAAAGTTTCTTTTCAGTTGGAAACCCACTCCATACATATATATGGGGAGGTACTAGCTCCAACTCGGTTTTACAGTGAAAACTGCAGGAACTTCAAACAGGCACTAGGAAACAGACTGAGAAAACAGAGTAAAAGTTTCTCCTGCAACCCATTCCCTTTGTGCTAGATGAACGAACGTCTCTCCACATGCTCAATTCTGAGAGATAAGTGTGTGTGAAAGCTGTCCTTCACCTAGCTTGTTGGGAACACAAAGTTTCTTTTCAGTTGCAAGCTCCACTCCATACATATATATGGGTAGGTACTAGCTCCAACTCGGATTTACAGTGAAAACTGCAGGAACTTCAACCCGGCAGTAGGAAACAGACTGAGAAACCAGAGTAAAAGTTTCTCCTGCATCCCGTTCCCTTTGTGCTAGATGAACGAACGTCTCTCCACGTGCACAGTTCTGAGAGATAATTGTGTGTGGAAGCCGTAATTCACCTAGCTTGTTGGGAACACAAAGTTTCTTTTCAGTTGCAAATTCCACTCCATACATATATATGGGAAGGTACTAGCTCCAACTCGGTTTTACAGTGAAAACTGCAGGAACTACAAACCGGCACTAAGAAACAGACTGAGAAACCAGAGAAAAAGTTTCTCCTGCAAACCGTTCCCTTTGTGCTAGATGAACGATCGTCTCTCCACATGCTCAGTTCTGAGAGTTAATTTTGTGTGGAAGCCGTCCTTCACCAAGCTTGTTGGGAACACAAAGTTTCTTTTCACTTGCAAACTCCACTAAATACATATATATGGTGAGGTACTAGCTCCAACTCGGTTTTACATTGAAAACTGCAGGAACTTCAAATCGGCAGTAGGAAAAAGACTGAGAATCCAGAGTAAAAGTTTAAACTGCAAACCGTTCCCTTTGTGCTAGATGAACGAAAGTCTCACCACATGCCAAGTTCTGAGAATAAGTGTGTGTGAAAGCCGTCCTTCACCTAGCTTGTTGGGAACACAAAGTTTCTTTTCACTTGCAAACTCCACTCCATACATATATATGGGTAGGTACTAGCTCCAACTCGGTTTTACAGTGAAAACTGCAGAAATTCAAACCGGCAGTAGGAAACAGACAGAGAAACCAGAGTAAAAGTTACTCCTGCAAACCGTTCCCTTTGTGCTAGATGAACGAAAGTCTCACCACATGCCCAGTTCTGAGAGATAAGTGTGTGTGAAAGCCGTCCTTCCCCTAGCTTGTTGGGAACACAAAGTTTCTTTTCAGTTGGAAACCCACTCCATACATATATATGGGGAGGTACTAGCTCCAACTCGGTTTTACAGTGAAAACTGCAGGAACTTCAATCAGGCACTAGGAAACAGACTGAGAATACAGAGTAAAAGTTTCTCCTGCAACCCGTTCCCTTTGTGCTAGATGAACGAACGTCTCTCCACATGCTCAGTTGTGAGGGTAAAGTGTGTGTGAATGCTGTCCTTCACCTAGCTTGTTGGGAACACAAAGTTCCTTTCCACTTGCAAACTTCACTCCATAAATATATATGGGTAGGTACTAGCTCCAACTCGGTTTTACAGTGAAAACTATAGGAACTTCAAACCGGAACTAGGAAACAGACTGAGAATCCAGAGTAAAAGTTTCTCCTGCAACCCGTTCCCTTTGTGCTAGATGAACGAACGTCTCTCCACATGCTCAGTTCTGAGAGACAAGTGTGTGTGGAAGCCGTCCTTCACCTAGCTTGTTGGGAACACAAAGTATCTTTTCACTTGCAAACTCCACTCCATACATATATATGGTGAGGTACTAGCTCCAATTCGGTTTTACAGTGAAAACTGCAGGAACTTCAAACCGCCACTAAGAAAGAGAGTGAGAAACCAGAGTAAAGGTTTCACATGCAAACCTTTCCCTTTGTGCTAGATGAACGAACGTCTCTCCACATGCTCAGTTCAGAGAGATATGTTTGTGTGGAAGCCGTCCTTCACCTAGCTTGTTGGGAACACAAAGTTTCTTTTCACTTGCAAACTCCACTCCATAAATATATATGGGGAGATACTAGCTCCAATTCGGTTTTACAGTGAAAACTGCAGGAATTTCTAACCGGCAGTAGGAAACAGCCTGAGAAACAAGAGTAAAAGTTTCTCCTGCAACCAGTTCCATTTGTGCTTGATGAACGAACGTCTCTCCACATGCTCAGTTCTGAGAGATAATTGTGTGAGAAAGCCGTCCTTCAACTTGCCTGTTGGGAACACAAAGTTTCTTTTCACTTGCAAACTCCACTCCATACATATATATGGGTAGGTACTAGCTCCAACTCGGATTTACAGTGAAAACTGCAGGAACTTCAAACCGGCAGTAGGAAACAGACTGAGAAACCAGAGTAAAAGTTTCTCCTGCATCCCGTTCCCTTTGTGCTAGATGAACGAACGTCTCTCCACGTGCTCAGTTCTGAGAGATAATTGTGTGTGGAAGCCGTAATTCACCTAGCTTGCTGGGAACACAAAGTTTCATTTCAGTTGCAAATACCAATCCATACATATATATGGGAAGGTACTAGCTCCAACTAGGTTTTACAGTGAAAACTGCAGGAACTAAAACCGGCTTTAAGAAACAGACTGAGAAACCAGAGAAATAGTTTCTCCTGCAATCCGTTCCCTTTGTGCTAGATGAATGATCGTCTCTCCACATGCTCAGTTCTGAGAGATAAGTTTGTGTGGAAGCCGTCCTTCACCAAGCTTGTTTGGAACACAAAGTTTCTTTTCACTTGCAAACTCCACTAAATACATATATATGGGGAGGTACTAGCTCCAACTCTGTTTTACAGTGAAAACTGCAGGAACATCAAATCGGCAGTAGGAAAAAGACTGAGAATCCAGAGTAAAAGTTTCTCCTGCAAACCGTTCCCTTTGTGCTAGATGAACTAACGTCTCTCCTCATGCTCAGTTCTGAGAGATAAGTGTGTGTGAAAGCCGTCCTTCACCTAGCTTGTTGGGAACACAAAGTTTCTTTTCACTTGCAAACTCCTCTCCATACATATATATGGGGAGGTACTAGCTGCAATTCGGTTTTACAGTGAAAACTGCAGGAACTTCTAACCGCCACTAGGAAACAGACTGAGAAACAAGAGTAAAAGTTTCTGCTGCAACCAGTTCCCTTTGTGCTTGATGAACGAACGTCTCTCCACAAGCTCAGTTCTTAGAGATAATTGTGTGAGAAAGCCGTTCTTCAACTTGCCTGTTGGGAACACAAAGTTTCTTTTCACTTGCAAACTCCACTCCATAAATATATATGGGTAGGTACTAGCTCCAACTCGGTTTTATAGTGAAAACTGCAGAACTTCAAACCGGCAGTAGGAAACAGACTGAGAAACCAGAGTAAAAGTTACTCCTGAAACCCGTTCCCTTTGTGCTAGATGAACGAACGTCTCACCACATGCTCAGTTCTGAGAGATAAGTGTGTGTGAAAGCCGTCCTTCCCCTAGCTTTGTTGGGAACACAAAGTTTCTTTTAAGTTGGAAACCCACTCCATACATATATATGGGGAGGTATTATCTCCAACTCGGTTTTACAGTGAAAACTGCAGGAACTTCAAACAGGCACTAGGAAACAGACTGAGAAAACAGAGTAAAAGTTTCACCTGCAACCCATTCCCTTTGTGCTAGATGAACGAACGTCTCTCCACATGCTCAGTTCTGAGAGATAAGTGTGTGTGAAAGCTGTCCTTCACCTAGCTTGTTGGGAACACAAAGTTTCATTTCAGTTGCAAATTCCAATCCATACATATATATGGGAAGGTACTAGCTCCAACTCGGTTTTACAGTGAAAACTGCAGGAACTAAAACCGGCTTTAAGAAACAGACTGAGAAACCAGAGAAATAGTTTCTCCTGCAATCCGTTCACTTTGTGCTAGATGAACGATCGTCTCTCCACATGCTCAGTTCTGAGAGATAAGTTTGTGTGGAAGCCGTCCTTCACCAAGCTTGTTGGGAACACAAAGTTTCTTTTCACTTGCAAACTCCGCTAAATACATATATATGGGGAGGTACTAGCTCCAACTCGGTTTTACAGTGAAAACTGCAGGAACATCAAATCGGCAGTAGGAAAAAGACTGAGAATCCAGAGTAAAAGTTTCTCCTATAAACCGTTCCCTTTGTGCTAGATGAACTAACGTCTCTCCTCATGCTCAGTTCTGAGAGATAAGTGTGTGTGAAAGCCGTCCTTCACCTAGCTTGTTGGGAACACAAAGTTTCTTTTCACTTGCAAACTCCTCTCCATACATATATATGGGTAGGTACTAGCTCCAACTCGGATTTACAGTGAAAACTGCAGGAACTTCAAACCGGCAGTAGGAAACAGACTGAGAAACCAGAGTAAAAGTTTCTCCTGCATCCCGTTCCTTTTGTGCTAGATGAACGAACGTCTCTCCACGTGCTCAGTTCTGAGAGATAATTGTGTGTGGAAGCCGTAATTCACCTAGCTTGTTGGGAACACAAAGTTTCTTTTCAGTTGCAAATTCAACTCCATACATATATATGGGAAGGTACTAGCTCCAACTCGATTTTACAGTGAAAACTGCAGGAACTACAAACTGGCACTAAGAAACAGACTGAGAAACCAGAGAAAAAGTTTCTCCTGCAAACCATTCCCTTTGTGCTAGATGAACGATCGTCTCTCCACATGCTCAGTTTTGAGAGATAAGTTTGTGTGGAAGCCGTCCTTCACCAAGCTTGTTGGGAACACAAAGTTTCTTTTCACTTGCAAACTCCACTAAATACATATATATGGGGAGGTACTAGCTCCAACTCGGTTTTACAGTGAAAACTGCAGGAACTTCAAATCGGCAGTAGGAAAAAGACTGAGAATCCAGAGTAAAAGTTTCTACTGCAAACCGTTCCCTTTGTGCTAGATGAACTAACGTCTCTCCTCATGCTCAGTTCTGAGAGATAAGTGTGTGTGAAAGCCGTCCTTCACCAAGCTTGTTGGGAACACAAAGTTTCTTTTCAGTTGCAAACTCCACTCCATACATATATATGGGGAGGTACTAGCTCCAATTCGGTTTTACAGTGAAAACTGCAGGAACTTCAAACCGGCAGTAAGAAACAGACTGAGAAACCAGAGTAAAAGTTTCTCCTGCATCCCGTTCCCTTTGTAATAGATAAACGAATGTCTCTCCAAATGCTCAGTTCTGAGAGATAAGTGTTTGTGGAAGCCGTCCTTCCCCTAGCTTGTTGGGAACACAAAGTATCTTTTCACTTGCAAACTCCACTCCATAAATATATATGGGGAGGTACTAGCTCCAATTCGGTGTTACAGTGAAAACTGCAGGAACTTCAAACCGGCACTAGGAAACAGACTGAGAAACCAGAGTAAAAGTTTCTCCTGCATCCCGTTCCCTATGTGCTAGATGAACGAACGTCTCTCCACATGCTCAGTTCTGAGAGATAAGTGTGTGTGAAAGCCGTCCTTCACCTATCTTGTTGGGAACACAAAGTATCTTTTCACTTGCAAACTCCACTCCATACATATATATGGTGAGGTACTAGCTCCAATTCGGTTTTACAGTGAAAACTGCAGGAACTTCAAACCGCCACTAAGAAAGAGACTGAGAAACCAGAGTAAAAGTTTCCCCTGCAACCCGTTTCTTTTGTGCTAGATGAACGAACGTCTCACCACATGATAAGTTCTGAGAGTTAAGTGTGTGTGAAAGCCGTACTTCCCCTAGCTTGTTGGGAACACAAAGTTTCTTTTCAGTTGGAAACCCACTCCATACATATATATGGGGAGGTACAAGCTCCAACTCGGTTTTACAGTGAAAACTGCAGGAACTTCAAACCGGCACTAGGAAACAGACTGAGAAACCAGAGTAAAAGTTTCTACTGCAACCCGTTCCCTTTTTTGCTAGATGAACGAAAGTCTCAACACATGCTCAGTTCTGAGGGATAAGTGTGTGTGAAAGCCGTTTTTCACCTAGCTTGTTGGGAACACAAAGTTTCTTTTCAGTTGCAAATTCCACTCCATACATATATATGGGGAGGTATTAGCTCCAACTCGTTTTTACAGTGAAAACTGCAGGAACTTCAAACCGGCACTAGGAAACAGACTGAGAATCCAGAGTAAAAGTTTCTCCTGCAACCAGTTCACTTTGTGCTAGATGAACGAACGTCTCTCCACATGCTCAGTTCTGAGGGATAAGTGTGTGTGAAAGCTGTCCTTCACCTAACTTGTTGGGAACACAAAGTTTCTTTTCACTTGCAAACTCCACTCCATACATATATATGGGTAGGTACTAGCTCCAACTCGGTTTTACAGTGAAAACTACAGGAACTTCAAACAGGCACTAGGAAACAGACTGAGAAAACAGAGTAAAAGTTTCTCCTGCAACCCGTTCCCTTTGTGCTAGATGAACGAACGTCTCTCCTCATGCTACGTTCTGAGAGATAAGTGTGTGTGGAAGCCGTCCTTCACCTATCTTGTTGGGAACACAAAGTATCTTTTCACTTGCAATCTCCATTCCATACATATATATGGTTAGGTACTAGCTCCAATTCGGTTTTACAGTGAAAACTGCAGGAACTTCAAACCGGCAGTAGGAAACAGACTGAGAAACCAGAGAAAAAGTTTCTCCTGCATCACGTTCCCTTTCTGCTAGATGAACGAACGTCTCTCCACATGCTCAGTTCTGAGAGACAAGTGTGTGTGGAAGCCGTCCTTCACCTAGCTTGTTGGGAACACAAAGTATCTTTTCACTTGCAAACTCCACTCCATAAATATATATGGGTAGGTACTAGCTCCAACTCGGTTTTATAGTGATAACTGCAGAACTTCAAACCGGCAGTAGGAAACAGACTGAGAAACCAGAGTAAAAGTTACTCCTGCAACCCGTTCCCTTTGTGCTAGATGAACGAACGTCTCACCACATGCTCAGTTCTGAGAGATAAGTGTGTGTGAAAGCCGTCCTTCCCCTAGCTTTGTTGGGAACACAAAGTTTCTTTTAAGTTGGAAACCCACTCCATACATATATATGGGGAGGTATTATCTCCAACTCGGTTTTACAGTGAAAACTGCAGGAACTTCAAACAGGCACTAGGAAACAGACTGAGAAAACAGAGTAAAAGTTTCACCTGCATCCCGTTCCCTTTGTGCTAGATGAACGAACGTCTCTCCACGTGCTCAGTTCTGAGAGATAATTGTTTGTGGAAGCCGTAATTCACCTAGCTTGTTGGGAACACAAAGTTTCATTTCAGTTGCAAATTCCAATCCATACATATATATGGGAAGGTACTAGCTCCAACTCGGTTTTACAGTGAAAACTGCAGGAACTAAAACCGGCTTTAAGAAACAGACTGAGAAACCAGAGAAATAGTTTCTCCTGCAATCCGTTCCCTTTGTGCTAGATGAACGATCGTCTCTCCACATGCTCAGTTTTGAGAGATAAGTTTGTGTGGAAGCCGTCCTTCACCAAGCTTGTTGGGAACACAAAGTTTCTTTTCACTTGCAAACTCCACTAAATACATATATATGGGGAGGTACTAGCTCCAACTCGGTTTTACAGTGAAAACTGCAGGAACTTCAAATCGGCAGTAGGAAAAAGACTGAGAATCCAGAGTAAAAGTTTCTCCTGCAAACCGTTCCCTTTGTGCTAGATGAACTAACGTCTCTCCTCATGCTCAGTTCTGAGAGATAAGTGTGTGTGAAAGCCGTCCTTCACCTAGCTTGTTGGGAACACAAAGTTTCTTTTCACTTGCAAACTCCTCTCCATACATATATATGGGGAGGTACTAGCTCCAATTCGGTTTTACAGTGAAAACTGCAGGAACTTCTAACCGCCACTAGGAAACAGACTGAGAAACAAGAGTAAAAGTTTCTCCTGCAACCAGTTCCCTTTGTGCTTGATGAACGAACGTCTCTCCACAAGCTCAGTTCTGAGAGATAATTGTGTGAGAAAGCCGTTCTTCAACTTGCCTGTTGGGAACACAAAGTTTCTTTTCACTTGCAAACTCCACTCCATACATATATATGGGTAGGTACTAGCTCCAACTCGGTTTTATAGTGAAAACTGCAGAACTTCAAACCGGCAGTAGGAAACAGACTGAGAAACCAGAGTAAAAGTTACTCCTGCAACCCGTTCCCTTTGTGCTAGATGAACGAAAGTCTCACCACATGCTCAGTTCTGAGAGATAAGTGTGTGTGAAAGCCGTCCTTCCCCTAGCTTTGTTGGGAACACAAAGTTTCTTTTAAGTTGGAAACCCACTCCATACATATATATGGGGAGGTATTATCTCCAACTCGGTTTTACAGTGAAAACTGCAGGAATTTCAAACAGGCACTAGGAAACAGACTGAGAAAACAGAGTAAAAGCTTCACCTGCAACCCATTCCCTTTGTGCTAGATGAACGAACGTCTCTCCACATGCTCAGTTCTGAGAGATAAGTGTGTGTGAAAGCTGTCCTTCACCTAGCTTGTTGGGAACACAAAGTTTCTTTTCAGTTGCAAACTCCACTCCATACATATATATGGGTAGGTACTAGCTCCAACTCGGATTTACAGTGAAAACTGCAGGAACTTCAAACAGGCACTAGGAAACAGACTGAGAAACCAGAGTAAAAGTTTCTCCTGCATCCCGTTCCTTTTGTGCTAGATGAACGAACGTCTCTCCACGTGCTCAGTTCTGAGAGATAATTGTGTGTGGAAGCCGAAATTCACCTAGCTTGTTGGGAACACAAAGTTTCTTTTCACTTGCAAACTCCACTCCATACATATATATGGGTAGGTACTAGCTCCAACTCGGTTTTACAGTGAAAACTACAGGAACTTCAAACAGGCACTAGGAAACAGACTGAGAAAACAGAGTAAAAGTTTCTCCTGCAACCCGTTCCCTTTGTGCTAGATGAACGAACGTCTCTCCTCATGCTACGTTCTGAGAGATAAGTGTGTGTGGAAGCCGTCCTTCACCTATCTTGTTGGGAACACAAAGTATCTTTTCACTTGCAATCTCCATTCCATACATATATATGGTTAGGTACTAGCTCCAATTCGGTTTAACAGTGAAAACTGCAGGAACTTCAAACCGGCAGTAGGAAACAGACTGAGAAACCAGAGAAAAAGTTTCTCCTGCATCACGTTCCCTTTCTGCTAGATGAACGAACGTCTCTCCACATGCTCAGTTCTGAGAGACAAGTGTGTGTGGAAGCCGTCCTTCACCTAGCTTGTTGGGAACACAAAGTATCTTTTCACTTGCAAACTCCACTCCATAAATATATATGGGTAGGTACTAGCTCCAACTCGGTTTTATAGTGATAACTGCAGAACTTCAAACCGGCAGTAGGAAACAGACTGAGAAACCAGAGTAAAAGTTACTCCTGCAACCCGTTCCCTTTGTGCTAGATGAACGAACGTCTCACCACATGCTCAGTTCTGAGAGATAAGTGTGTGTGAAAGCCGTCCTTCCCCTAGCTTTGTTGGGAACACAAAGTTTCTTTTAAGTTGGAAACCCACTCCATACATATATATGGGGAGGTATTATCTCCAACTCGGTTTTACAGTGAAAACTGCAGGAACTTCAAACAGGCACTAGGAAACAGACTGAGAAAACAGAGTAAAAGTTTCACCTGCATCCCGTTCCCTTTGTGCTAGATGAACGAACGTCTCTCCACGTGCTCAGTTCTGAGAGATAATTGTTTGTGGAAGCCGTAATTCACCTAGCTTGTTGGGAACACAAAGTTTCATTTCAGTTGCAAATTCCAATCCATACATATATATGGGAAGGTACTAGCTCCAACTCGGTTTTACAGTGAAAACTGCAGGAACTAAAACCGGCTTTAAGAAACAGACTGAGAAACCAGAGAAATAGTTTCTCCTGCAATCCGTTCCCTTTGTGCTAGATGAACGATCGTCTCTCCACATGCTCAGTTTTGAGAGATAAGTTTGTGTGGAAGCCGTCCTTCACCAAGCTTGTTGGGAACACAAAGTTTCTTTTCACTTGCAAACTCCACTAAATACATATATATGGGGAGGTACTAGCTCCAACTCGGTTTTACAGTGAAAACTGCAGGAACTTCAAATCGGCAGTAGGAAAAAGACTGAGAATCCAGAGTAAAAGTTTCTCCTGCAAACCGTTCCCTTTGTGCTAGATGAACTAACGTCTCTCCTCATGCTCAGTTCTGAGAGATAAGTGTGTGTGAAAGCCGTCCTTCACCTAGCTTGTTGGGAACACAAAGTTTCTTTTCACTTGCAAACTCCTCTCCATACATATATATGGGGAGGTACTAGCTCCAATTCGGTTTTACAGTGAAAACTGCAGGAACTTCTAACCGCCACTAGGAAACAGACTGAGAAACAAGAGTAAAAGTTTCTCCTGCAACCAGTTCCCTTTGTGCTTGATGAACGAACGTCTCTCCACAAGCTCAGTTCTGAGAGATAATTGTGTGAGAAAGCCGTTCTTCAACTTGCCTGTTGGGAACACAAAGTTTCTTTTCACTTGCAAACTCCACTCCATACATATATATGGGTAGGTACTAGCTCCAACTCGGTTTTATAGTGAAAACTGCAGAACTTCAAACCGGCAGTAGGAAACAGACTGAGAAACCAGAGTAAAAGTTACTCCTGCAACCCGTTCCCTTTGTGCTAGATGAACGAAAGTCTCACCACATGCTCAGTTCTGAGAGATAAGTGTGTGTGAAAGCCGTCCTTCCCCTAGCTTTGTTGGGAACACAAAGTTTCTTTTAAGTTGGAAACCCACTCCATACATATATATGGGGAGGTATTATCTCCAACTCGGTTTTACAGTGAAAACTGCAGGAATTTCAAACAGGCACTAGGAAACAGACTGAGAAAACAGAGTAAAAGCTTCACCTGCAACCCATTCCCTTTGTGCTAGATGAACGAACGTCTCTCCACATGCTCAGTTCTGAGAGATAAGTGTGTGTGAAAGCTGTCCTTCACCTAGCTTGTTGGGAACACAAAGTTTCTTTTCAGTTGCAAACTCCACTCCATACATATATATGGGTAGGTACTAGCTCCAACTCGGATTTACAGTGAAAACTGCAGGAACTTCAAACAGGCACTAGGAAACAGACTGAGAAACCAGAGTAAAAGTTTCTCCTGCATCCCGTTCCTTTTGTGCTAGATGAACGAACGTCTCTCCACGTGCTCAGTTCTGAGAGATAATTGTGTGTGGAAGCCGTAATTCACCTAGCTTGTTGGGAACACAAAGTTTCTTTTCAGTTGCAAATTCCACTCCATACATATATATGGGAAGGTACTAGCTCCAACTCGGTTTTACAGTGAAAACTGCAGGAACTACAAACCGGCACTAAGAAACAGACTGAGAAACCAGAGAAAAAGTTTCTCCTGCAAACCGTTCCCTTTGTGCTAGATGAACGATCGTCTCTCCACATGCTCAGTTCTGAGAGACAAGTTTGTGTGGAAGCCGTCCTTCACCAAGCTTGTTGGGAACACAAAGTTTCTTTTCACTTGCAAACTCCACTAAATACATATATATGGGGAGGTACTAGATCCAACTCGGTTTTACAGTGAAAACTGCAGGAACTTCAAATCGGCAGTAGGAAAAAGACTGAGAATCCAGAGTAAAAGTTTCTACTGCAAACCGTTCCCTTTGTGCTAGATGAACTAACGTCTCTCCTCATGCTCAGTTCTGAGAGATAAGTGTGTGTGAAAGCCGTCCTTCACCAAGCTTGTTGGGAACACAAAGTTTCTTTTCAGTTGCAAACTCCACTCCATACATATATATGGGGAGGTACTAGCTCCAATTCGGTTTTACAGTGAAAACTGCAGGAACTTCAAACCGGCAGTAAGAAACAGACTGAGAAACCAGAGTAAAAGTTTCTCCTGAATCCCGTTCCCTTTGTAATAGATAAACGAATGTCTCTCCAAATGCTCAGTTCTGAGAGATAAGTTTTTGTGGAAGCCGTCCTTCCCCTAGCTTGTTGGGAACACAAAGTATCTTTTCACTTGCAAACTCCACTCCATACATATATATGGTGAGGTACTAGCTCCAATTCGGTTTTACAGTGAAAACTGCAGGAACTTCAAACCGCCACTAAGAAAGAGACTGAGAAACCAGAGTAAAAGTTTCCCCTGCAACCCGTTTCTTTTGTGCTAGATGAACGAACGTCTCACCACACGCTAAGTTCTGAGAGATAAGTGTGTGTGAAAACCGTACTTCCCATAGCTTGTTGGGAACACAAAGTTTCTTTTCAGTTGGAAACCCACTCCATACATATATATGGGGAGGTACAAGCTCCAACTCGGTTTTACAGTGAAAACTGCAGGAACTTCAAACCGGCACTAGGAAACAGACTGAGAAACCAGAGTAAAAGTTTCTACTGCAACCCGTTCCCTTTGTGCTAGATGAACGAACGTCTCTCCACATGCTCAGTTCTGAGGGATAAGTGTGTGTGAAAGCCGTTTTTCACCTAGCTTGTTGGGAACACAAAGTTTCTTTTCAGTTGCAAATTCCACTCCATACATATATATGGGGAGGTATTAGCTCCAACTCGTTTTTACAGTGAAAACTGCAGGAACTTCAAACCGGCACTAGGAAACAGACTGAGAATCCAGGGTAAAGTTTCTCCTGCAACCAGTTCACTTTGTGCTAGATGAACGAACGTCTCTCCACATGCTCAGTTCTGAGGGATAAGTGTGTGTGAAAGCTGACCTTCACCTAACTTGTTGGGAACACAAAGTTTCTTTTCACTTGCAAACTCCACTCCATACATATATATGGGTAGGTACTAGCTCCAACTCGGTTTTACAGTGAAAACTACAGGAACTTCAAACAGGCACTAGGAAACAGACTGAGAATACAGAGTAAAAGTTTCTCCTGCAACCCGTTCCATTTGTGCTAGATGAACGAACGTCTCTCCTCATGCTACGTTCTGAGAGATAAGTGTGTGTGGAAGCCGTCCTTCACCTATCTTGTTGGGAACACAAAGTATCTTTTCACTTGCAATCTCCATTCCATACATATATATGGTTAGGTACTAGCTCCAATTCGGTTTTACAGTGAAAACTGCAGGAACTTCAAACCGGCAGTAGGAAACAGACTGAGAAACCAGAGAAAAATTTTCTCCTGCATCACGTTCCCTTTCTGCTAGATGAACGAACGTCTCTCCACATGCTCAGTTCTGAGAGACAAGTGTGTGTGGAAGCCGTCCTTCACCTAGCTTTTTGGGAACACAAAGTATCTTTTCACTTGCAAACTCCACTCCATACATATATATGGGTAGGTACTAGCTCCAACTCGGTTTTATAGTGAAAACTGCAGAACTTCAAACCGGCAGTAGGAAACAGACTGAGAAACCAGAGTAAAAGTTACTCCTGCAACCCGTTCCCTTTGTGCTAGATAAACGAACGTCTCACCACATGCTCAGTTCTGAGAGATAAGTTTGTGTGGAAGCCGTCCTTCACCAAGCTTGTTGGGAACACAAAGTTTCTTTTCACTTGCAAACTCCACTAAATACATATATATGGGGAGGTACTAGATCCAACTCGGTTTTACAGTGAAAACTGCAGGAACTTCAAATCGGCAGTAGGAAAAAGACTGAGAATCCAGAGTAAAAGTTTCTACTGCAAACCGTTCCCTTTGTGCTAGATGAACTAACGTCTCTCCTCATGCTCAGTTCTGAGAGATAAGTGTGTGTGAAAGCCGTCCTTCACCAAGCTTGTTGGGAACACAAAGTTTCTTTTCAGTTGCAAACTCCACTCCATACATATATATGGGGAGGTACTATCTCCAATTCGGTTTTACAGTGAAAACTGCAGGAACTTCAAACCGGCAGTAAGAAACAGACTGAGAAACCAGAGTAAAAGTTTCTCCTGAATCCCGTTCCCTTTGTAATAGATAAACGAATGTCTCTCCAAATGCTCAGTTCTGAGAGATAAGTTTTTGTGGAAGCCGTCCTTCCCCTAGCTTGTTGGGAACACAAAGTATCTTTTCACTTGCAAACTCCACTCCATACATATATATGGTGAGGTACTAGCTCCAATTCGGTTTTACAGTGAAAACTGCAGGAACTTCAAACCGCCACTAAGAAAGAGACTGAGAAACCAGAGTAAAAGTTTCCCCTGCAACCCGTTTCTTTTGTGCTAGATGAACGAACGTCTCACCACACGCTAAGTTCTGAGAGATAAGTGTGTGTGAAAACCGTACTTCCCCCAGCTTGTTGGGAACACAAAGTTTCTTTTCAGTTGGAAACCCACTCCATACATATATATGGGGAGGTACAAGCTCCAACTCGGTTTTACAGTGAAAACTGCAGGAACTTCAAACCGGCACTACGAAACAGACTGAGAAACCAGAGTAAAAGTTTCTACTGCAACCCGTTCCCTTTGTGCTAGATGAACGAACGTCTCTCCGCATGCTCAGTTCTGAGGGATAAGTGTGTGTGAAATCCGTTTTTCACCTAGCTTGTTGGGAACACAAAGTTTCTTTTCAGTTGCAAATTCCACTCCATACATATATATGGGGAGGTATTATCTCCAACTCGTTTTTACAGTGAAAACTGCAGGAACTTCAAACCGGCACTAGGAAACAGACTGAGGATCCAGAGTAAAAGTTTCTCCTGCAACCAGTTCACTTTGTGCTAGATGAACGAACGTCTCTCCACATGCTCAGTTCTGAGGGATAAGTGTGTGTGAAAGCTGTCCTTCACCTAACTTGTTGGGAACACAAAGTTTCTTTTCACTTGCAAACTCCACTCCATACATATATATGGGTACGTACTAGCTCCAACTCGGTTTTACAGTGAAAACTACAGGAACTTCAAACAGGCACTAGGAAACAGACTGAGAATACAGAGTAAAAGTTTCTCCTGCAACCCGTTCCCTTTGTGCTAGATGAACGAACGTCTCTCCTCATGCTACGTTCTGAGAGATAAGTGTGTGTGGAAGCCGTCCTTCACCTATCTTGTTGGGAACACAAAGTATCTTTTCACTTGCAATCTCCATTCCATACATATATATGGTTAGGTACTAGCTCCAATTCGGTTTTACAGTGAAAACTGCAGGAACTTCAAACCGGCAGTAGGAAACAGACTGAGAAACCAGAGAAAAATTTTCTCCTGCATCCCGTTCCCTTTGGGCTAGATGAACGAACGTCTCTCCACATGCTCAGTTCTGAGAGACAAGTGTGTGTGGAAGCCGTCCTTCACCTAGCTTGTTGGGAACACAAAGTATCTTTTCACCTGCAAACTCCACTCCATACATATATATGGGTAGGTACTAGTTCCAACTCGGTTTTATAGTGAAAACTGCAGAACTTCAAACCGGCAGTAGGAAACAGACTGAGAAACCAGAGTAAAAGTTACTCCTGCAACCCGTTCCCTTTGTGCTAGATGAACGAACGTCTCACCACATGCTCAGTTCTGAGAGATAAGTGTGTGTGAAAGCCGTCCTTCCCCTAGCTTTGTTGGGAACACAAAGTTTCTTTTAAGTTGGAAACCCACTCCATACATATATATGGGGAGGTATTATCTCCAACTCGGTTTTACAGTGAAAACTGCAGGAACTTCAAACAAGCACTAGGAAACAGACTGAGAAAACAGAGTAAAAGTTTCACCTGCATCCCGTTCCATTTGTGATAGATGAACGAATGTCTCTCCACGTGCTCAGTTCTGAGAGATAATTCTGTGTGGAAGCCGTAATTCACCTAGCTTGTTGGGAACACAAAGTTTCATTTCAGTTGCAAATTCCAATCCATACATATATATGGGAAGGTACTAGCTCCAACTCGGTTTTACAGTGAAAACTGCAGGAACTAAAACCGGCTTTAAGAAACAGACTGAGAAACCAGAGAAATAGTTTCTCCTGCAATCCGTTCCCTTTGTGCTAGATGAACGATCGTCTCTCCACATGCTCAGTTTTGAGAGATAAGTTTGTGTGGAAGCCGTCCTTCACCAAGCTTGTTGGGAACACAAAGTTTCTTTTCACTTGCAAACTCCACTAAATACATATATATGGGGAGGTACTAGCTCCAACTCGGTTTTACAGTGAAAACTGCAGGAACTTCAAATCGGCAGTAGGAAAAATACTGAGAATGCAGAGTAAAAGTTTCTCCTGCAAACCGTTCCCTTTGTGCTAGATGAACTAACGTCTCTCCTCATGCTCAGTTCTGAGAGATAAGTGTGTGTGAAAGCCGTCCTTCACCTAGCTTGTTGGGAACACAAAGTTTCTTTTCACTTGCAAACTCCTCTCCATACATATATATGGGGAGGTACTAGCTCCAATTCGGTTTTACAGTGAAAACTGCAGGAACTTCTAACCGCCACTAGGAAACAGACTGAGAAACAAGAGTAAAAGTTTCTCCTGCAAACAGTTCCCTTTGTGCTTGATGAACGAACGTCTCTCCACAAGCTCAGTTCTGAGAGATAATTGTGTGAGAAAGCCGTTCTTCAACTTGCCTGTTGGGAAAACAAAGTTTCTTTTCACTTGCAAACTCCACTCCATACATATATATGGTTAGGTACTAGCTCCAACTCGCTTTTATAGTGAAAACTGCAGAACTTCAAACCGGCAGTAGGAAACAGACTGAGAAACCAGAGTAAAAGTTACTCCTGCAACCCGTTCCCTTTGTGCTAGATGAACGAAAGTCTCACCACATGCTCAGTTCTGAGAGATAAGTGTGTGTGAAAGCCGTCCTTCCCCTAGCTTTGTTGGGAACACAAAGTTTCTTTTAAGTTGGAAACCCACTCCATACATATATATGGGGAGGTATTATCTCCAACTCGGTTTTACAGTGAAAACTGCAGGAATTTCAAACAGGCACTAGGAAACAGACTGAGAAAACAGAGTAAAAGCTTCACCTGCAACCCATTCCATTTGTGCTAGATGAACGAACGTCTCTCCACATGCTCAGTTCTGAGAGATAAGTGTGTGTGAAAGCTGTCCTTCACCTAGCTTGTTGGGAACACAAAGTTTCTTTTCAGTTGCAAACTCCACTCCATACATATATATGGGTAGGTACTAGCTCCAACTCGGATTTACAGTGAAAACTGCAGGAACTTCAAACCGGCAGTAGGAAACAGACTGAGAAACCAGAGTAAAAGTTTCTCCTGCATCCCGTTCCTTTTGTGCTAGATGAACGAACGTCTCTCCACGTGCTCAGTTCTGAGAGATAATTGTGTGTGGAAGCCGTAATTCACTTAGCTTGTTGGGAACACAAAGTTTCTTTTCAGTTGCAAATTCCACTCCATACATATATATGGGAAGGTACTAGCTCCAACTCGGTTTTACAGTGAAAACTGCAGGAACTACAAACCGGCACTAAGAAACAGACTGAGAAACCAGAGAAAAAGTTTCTCCTGCAAACCGTTCCCTTTGTGCTACATGAACGATCGTCTCTCCACATGCTCAGTTCTGAGAGATAAGTTTGTGTGGAAGCCGTCCTTCACCAAGCTTGTTGGGAACACAAAGTTTCTTTTCACTTGCAAACTCCACTAAATACATATATATGGGGAGGTACTAGCTCCAACTCGGTTTTACAGTGAAAACTGCAGGAACTTCAAATCGGCAGTAGGAAAAAGACTGAGAATCCAGAGAAAAGTTTCTCCTGCAAACCGTTCCCTTTGTGCTAGATGAACTAACGTCTCTCCTCATGCTCAGTTCTGAGAGATAAGTGTGTGTGAAAGCCGTCCTTCACCAAGCTTGTTGGGAACACAAAGTTTCTTTTCAGTTGCAAACTCCAATCCATACATATATATGGGGAGGTACTAGCTCCAATTCGGTTTTACAGTGAAAACTGCAGGAACTTCAAACCGGCAGTAAGAAACAGACTGAGAAACCAGAGTAAAAGTTTCTCCTGCATCCCGTTCCCTTTGTAATAGATGAACGAATGTCTCTCCAAATGCTCAGTTCTGAGAGATAAGTGTTTGTGGAAGCCGTACTTCACCTAGCTTGTTGGGAACACAAAGTATCTTTTCACTTGCAAACTCCACTCCATACATATATATGGGGAGGTACTAGCTCCAATTCGGTGTTACAGTGAAAACTGCAGGAACTTCAAACCGGCACTAGGAAACAGACTGAGAAACCAGAGTAAAAGTTTCTCCTGCATCCCGTTCCCTATGTGCTAGATGAACGAACGTCTCTCCACATGCTCAGTTCTGAGAGATAAGTGTGTGTGAAAGCCGTTTTTCACCTAGCTTGTTGGGAACACAAAGTTTCTTTTCAGTTGCAAATTCCACTCCATACATATATATGGGGAGGTATTAGCTCCAACTCGTTTTTACAGTGAAAACTGCAGGAACTTCAAACCGGCACTAGGAAACAGACTGAGAATCCAGAGTAAAAGTTTCTCCTGCAACCAGTTCACTTTGTGCTAGATGAACGAACGTCTCTCCACCTGCTCAGTTCTGAGGGATAAGTGTGTGTGAAAGCTGTCCTTCACCTAACTTGTTGGGAACACAAAGTTTCTTTTCACTTGCAAACTCCACTCCATACATATATATGGGTAGGTACTAGCTCCAACTCGGTTTTACAGTGAAAACTACAGGAACTTCAAACAGGCACTAGGAAACAGACTGAGAAACCAGAGTAAAAGTTTCTACTGCAACCCGTTCCCTTTGTGCTAGATGAACGAACGTCTCTCCACATGCTCAGTTCTGAGGGATAAGTGTGTGTGAAATCCGTTTTTCACCTAGCTTGTTGGGAACACAAAGTTTCTTTTCAGTTGCAAATTCCACTCCATACATATATATGGGGAGGTATTAGCTCCAACTCGTTTTTACAGTGAAAACTGCAGGAACTTCAAACCGGCACTAGGAAACAGACTGAGAATCCAGAGTAAAAGTTTCTCCTGCAACCAGTTCACTTTGTGCTAGATGAACGAACGTCTCTCCACATGCTCAGTTCTGAGGGATAAGTGTGTGTGAAAGCTGTCCTTCACCTAACTTGTTGGGAACACAAAGTTTCTTTTCACTTGCAAACTCCACTCCATACATGTATATGGGTACGTACTAGCTCCAACTCGGATTTACAGTGAAAACTACAGGAACTTCAAACAGGCACTAGGAAACAGACTGAGAATACAGAGTAAAAGTTTCTCCTGCAACCCGTTCCCTTTGTGCTAGATGAACGAACGTCTCTCCTCATGCTACGTTCTGAGAGATAAGTGTGTGTGGAAGCCGTCCTTCACCTATCTTTTTGGGAACACAAAGTATCTTTTCACTTGCAATCTCCATTCCATACATATATATGGTTAGGTACTAGCTCCAATTCGGTTTTACAGTGAAAACTGCAGGAACTTCAAACCGGCAGTAGGAAACAGACTGAGAAACCAGAGAAAAATTTTCTCCTGCATCCCGTTCCCTTTGGGCTAGATGAACGAACGTCTCTCCACATGCTCAGTTCTGAGAGACAAGTGTGTGTGGAAGCCGTCCTTCACCTAGCTTGTTGGGAACACAAAGTTTCTTTTCACCTGCAAACTCCACTCCATACATATATATGGGTAGGTACTAGTTCCAACTCGGTTTTATAGTGAAAACTGCAGAACTTCAAACCGGCAGTAGGAAACAGACTGAGAAACCAGAGTAAAAGTTACTCCTGCAACCCGTTCCCTTTGTGCTAGATGAACGAACGTCTCACCACATGCTCAGTTCTGAGAGATAAGTGTGTGTGAAAGCCGTCCTTCCCCTAGCTTTGTTGGGAACACAAAGTTTCTTTTAAGTTGGAAACCCACTCCATACATATATATGGGGAGGTATTATCTCCAACTCGGTTTTACAGTGAAAACTGCAGGAACTTCAAACAGGCACTAGGAAACAGACTGAGAAAACAGAGTAAAAGTTTCACCTGCATCCCGTTCCATTTGTGCTAGATGAACGAATGTCTCTCCACGTGCTCAGTTCTGAGAGATAATTCTGTGTGGAAGCCGTAATTCACCTAGCTTGTTGGGAACACAAAGTTTCATTTCAGTTGCAAATTCCAATCCATACATATATATGGGAAGGTACTAGCTCCAACTCGGTTTTACAGTGAAAACTGCAGGAACTAAAACCGGCTTTAAGAAACAGACTGAGAAACCAGAGAAATAGTTTCTCCTGCAATCCGTTCCCTTTGTGCTAGATGAACTAACGTCTCTCCTCATGCTCAGTTCTGAGAGATAAGTGTGTGTGAAAGCCGTCCTTCACCTAGCTTGTTGGGAACACAAAGTTTCTTTTCACTTGCAAACTCCTCTCCATACATATATATGGGGAGGTACTAGCTCCAATTCGGTTTTACAGTGAAAACTGCAGGAACTTCTAACCGCCACTAGGAAACAGACTGAGAAACAAGAGTAAAAGTTTCTCCTGCAAACAGTTCCCTTTGTGCTTGATGAACGAACGTCTCTCCACAAGCTCAGTTCTGAGAGATAATTGTGTGAGAAAGCCGTTCTTCAACTTGCCTGTTGGGAAAACAAAGTTTCTTTTCACTTGCAAACTCCACTCCATACATATATATGGGTAGGTACTAGCTCCAACTCGGTTTTATAGTGAAAACTGCAGAACTTCAAACCGGCAGTAGGAAACAGACTGAGAAACCAGAGTAAAAGTTACTCCTGCAACCCGTTCCCTTTGTGCTAGATGAACGAAAGTCTCACCACATGCTCAGTTCTGAGAGATAAGTGTGTGTGAAAGCCGTCCTTCCCCTAGCTTTGTTGGGAACACAAAGTTTCTTTTAAGTTGGAAACCCACTCCATACATATATATGGGGAGGTATTATCTCCAACTCGGTTTTACAGTGAAAACTGCAGGAATTTCAAACAGGCACTAGGAAACAGACTGAGAAAACAGAGTAAAAGCTTCACCTGCAACCCATTCCATTTGTGCTAGATGAACGAACGTCTCTCCACATGCTCAGTTCTGAGAGATAAGTGTGTGTGAAAGCTGTCCTTCACCTAGCTTGTTGGGAACACAAAGTTTCTTTTCAGTTGCAAACTCCACTCCATACATATATATGGGTAGGTACTAGCTCCAACTCGGATTTACAGTGAAAACTGCAGGAACTTCAAACCGGCAGTAGGAAACAGACTGAGAAACCAGAGTAAAAGTTTCTCCTGCATCCCGTTCCTTTTGTGCTAGATGAACGAACGTCTCTCCACGTGCTCAGTTCTGAGAGATAATTGTGTGTGGAAGCCGTAATTCACTTAGCTTGTTGGGAACACAAAGTTTCTTTTCAGTTGCAAATTCCACTCCATACATATATATGGGAAGGTACTAGCTCCAACTCGGTTTTACAGTGAAAACTGCAGGAACTACAAACCGGCACTAAGAAACAGACTGAGAAACCAGAGAAAAAGTTTCTCCTGCAAACCGTTCCCTTTGTGCTAGATGAACGATCGTCTCTCCACATGCTCAGTTCTGAGAGATAAGTTTGTGTGGAAGCCGTCCTTCACCAAGCTTGTTGGGAACACAAAGTTTCTTTTCACTTGCAAACTCCACTAAATACATATATATGGGGAGGTACTAGCTCCAACTCGGTTTTACAGTGAAAAGTGCAGGAACTTCAAATCGGCAGTAGGAAAAAGACTGAGAATCCAGAGAAAAGTTTCTCCTGCAAACCGTTCCCTTTGTGCTAGATGAACTAACGTCTCTCCTCATGCTCAGTTCTGAGAGATAAGTGTGTGTGAAAGCCGTCCTTCACCAAGCTTGTTGGGAACACAAAGTTTCTTTTCAGTTGCAAACTCCAATCCATACATATATATGGGGAGGTACTAGCTCCAATTCGGTTTTACAGTGAAAACTGCAGGAACTTCAAACCGGCAGTAAGAAACAGACTGAGAAACCAGAGTAAAAGTTTCTCCTGCATCCCTTTCCCTTTGTAATAGATGAACGAATGTCTCTCCAAATGCTCAGTTCTGAGAGATAAGTGTTTGTGGAAGCCGTACTTCACCTAGCTTGTTGGGAACACAAAGTATCTTTTCACTTGCAAACTCCACTCCATACATATATATGGGGAGGTACTAGCTCCAATTCGGTGTTACAGTGAAAACTGCAGGAACTTCAAACCGGCACTAGGAAACAGACTGAGAAACCAGAGTAAAAGTTTCTCCTGCATCCCGTTCCCTATGTGCTAGATGAACGAACGTCTCTCCACATGCTCAGTTCTGAGAGATAAGTGTGTGTGAAAGCCGTTTTTCACCTAGCTTGTTGGGAACACAAAGTTTCTTTTCAGTTGCAAATTCCACTCCATACATATATATGGGGAGGTATTAGCTCCAACTCGTTTTTACAGTGAAAACTGCAGGAACTTCAAACCGGCACTAGGAAACAGACTGAGAATCCAGAGTAAAAGTTTCTCCTGCAACCAGTTCACTTTGTGCTAGATGAACGAACGTCTCTCCACCTGCTCAGTTCTGAGGGATAAGTGTGTGTGAAAGCTGTCCTTCACCTAACTTGTTGGGAACACAAAGTTTCTTTTCACTTGCAAACTCCACTCCATACATATATATGGGTAGGTACTAGCTCCAACTCGGTTTTACAGTGAAAACTACAGGAACTTCAAACAGGCACTAGGAAACAGACTGAGAAACCAGAGTAAAAGTTTCTCCTGCAACCCGTTCCCTTTGTGCTAGATGAACGAACGTCTCTCCTCATGCTAAGTTCTGAGAGATAAGTGTGTGTGGAAGCCGTCCTTCACCTATCTTGTTGGGAACACAAAGTATCTTTTCACTTGCAATCTCCATTCCATACATATATAAGGTTAGGTAATAGCTCCAATTCGGTTTTACAGTGAAAACTGCAGGAAATTCAAACCGGCAGTAGGAAACAGACTGAGAAACCAGAGAAAAAGTTTCTCCTGCATCACGTTCCATTTCTGCTAGATGAACGAACGTCTCTCCACATGCTCAGTTCTGAGAGACAAGTGTGTGTGGAACCGTCCTTCACCTAGCTTGTTGGGAACACAAAGTATCTTTTCACTTGCAAACTCCACTCCATACATATATATGGGGAGATACTAGCTCCAACTCGCTTTTACAGTGAAAACTGCAGGAACTTCAAATCGGCAGTAGGAAAAAGACTGAGAATCCAGAGTAAAAGTTTCTCCTGCAAACCGTTCCCTTTGTGCTAGATGAACTAACGTCTCTCCTCATGCTCAGTTCTGAGAGATAAGTGTGTGTGAAAGCCGTCCTTCACCAAGCTTGTTGGGAACACAAAGTTTCTTTTCAGTTGCAAACTCCACTCCATAGATATATATGGGGAGGTTCTAGCTCCAATTCGGTTTTACAGTGAAAACTGCAGGAACTTCAAACCGGCAGTAAGAAACAGACTGAGAAACCAGAGTAAAAGTTTCTCCTGCATCCCGTTCCCTTTGTAATACATGAACGAATGTCTCTCCAAATGCTCAGTTCTGAGAGATAAGTGTTTGTGGAAGCCGTCCTTCACCTAGCTTGTTGGGAACACAAAGTATCTTTTCACTTGCAAACTCCACTCCATACATATATATGGGGAGGTACTAGCTCCAATTCGGTGTTACAGTGAAAACTGCAGGAACTTCAAACCGGCACTAGGAAACAGACTGAGAAACCAGAGTAAAAGTTTCTCCTGCATCCCGTTCCCTATGTGCTAGATGAACGAACGTCTCTCCACATGCTCAGTTCTGAGAGATAAGTGTGTGTGAAAGCCGTCCTTCACATAGCTTGTTGGGAACACAAAGTATCTTTTCACTTGCAAACTCCACTCCATACATATATATGGTGAGGTACTAGCTCCAATTCGGTTTTACAGTGAAAACTGCAGGAACTTCAAACCGCCACTAAGAAAGAGACTGAGAAACCAGAGTAAAAGTTTCCCCTGCAACCCGTTTCTTTTGTGCTAGATGAACGAAAGTCTCACCACATGCTAAGTTCTGAGAGATAAGTGTGTGTGAAAGCCGTACTTCCCCTAGCTTGTTGGGAACACAAAGTTTCTTTTCAGTTGGAAACCCACTCCATACATATATATGGGGAGGTACAAGCTCCAACTCGGTTTTACAGTGAAAACTGCAGGAACTTCAAACCGGCACTAGGAAACAGACTGAGAAACCAGAGTAAAAGTTTCTACTGCAACCCGTTCCCTTTGTGCTAGATGAACGAACGTCTCTCCACATGCTCAGTTTTGAGGGATAAGTGTGTGTGAAAGCCGTTTTTCACCTAGCTTGTTAGGAACACAAAGTTTCTTTTCAGTTGCAAATTCCACTCCATACATATATAT
This sequence comes from Camelus bactrianus, assembly GCF_048773025.1. Lineage (NCBI taxonomy): Eukaryota > Metazoa > Chordata > Mammalia > Artiodactyla > Camelidae > Camelus > Camelus bactrianus. Next base: position 93,486,124 of record NC_133546.1, read on the forward strand.
GGGGAGGTATTAGCTCCAACTCGTTTTTACAGTGAAAACTGCAGGAACTTCAAACCGGCACTAGGAAACAGACTGAGAATCCAGAGTAAAAGTTTCTCCTGCAACCAGTTCACTTTGTGCTAGATGAACGAACGTCTCTCCACATGCTCAGTTCTGAGGGATAAGTGTGTGTGAAAGCTGTCCTTCACCTAACTTGTTGGGAACACAAAGTTTCTTTTCACTTGCAAACTCCACTCCATACATATATATGGGTAGGTCCTAGCTCCAACTCGGTTTTACAGTGAAAACTACAGGAACTTCAAACAGGCACTAGGAAACAGACTGAGAAACCAGAGTAAAAGTTTCTCCTGCAACCCGTTCCTTTGTGCTAGATGAACGAACGTCTCTCCTCATGATAAGTTCTGAGAGATAAGTGTGTGTGGAAGCCGTCCTTCACCTATCTTGTTGGGAACACAAAGTATCTTTTCACTTGCAATCTCCATTCCATACATATATATGGTTAGGTACTAGTTCCAGTTCGGTTTTACAGTGAAAACTGCAGGAACTTCAAACCGGCAGTAGGAAACAGACTGAGAAACCAGAGAAAAAGTTTCTCCTGCATCACGTTCCCTTTCTGCTAGATGAACGAACGTCTCTCCACATGCTCAGTTCTGAGAGACAAGTGTGTGTGGAAGCCGTCCTTCACCTAGCTTGTTGGGAACACAAAGTATCTTTTCACTTGCAAACTCCACTCCATACATATATATGGTGAGGTACTAGCTCCAATTCGGTTTTACAGTGAAAACTGCAGGAACTTCAAACCGCCACTAAGAAAGAGACTGAGAAACCAGAGTAAAAGTTTCCCCTGCAACCCGTTTCTTTTGTGCTAGATGAACGAACGTCTCACCATATAATAAGTTCTGAGAGATAAGTGTGTGTGAAAGCCGTACTTCCCCTAGCTTGATGGGAACACAAAGTTTCTTTTCAGTTGGAAACCCACTCCATACATATATATGGGGAGGTACAAGCTCCAACTCGGTTTTACAGTGAAAACTTCAGGAACTTCAAACCGGCACTATTAAACAGACTGAGAAACCAGAGTAAAAGTTTCTACTGCAACCCGTTCCCTTTGTGCTAGATGAACGAACGTCTCTCCACATGCTCAGTTCTGAGGGATAAGTGTGTGTGAAAGCCGTTTTTCACCTAGCTTGTTGGGAACACAAAGTTTCTTTTCAGTTGCAAATTCCACTCCATACATATATATGGGGAGGTATTAGCTCCAACTCGTTTTTACAGTGAAAACTGCAGGAACTTCAAACCGGCACTAGGAAACAGACTGAGAATCCAGAGTAAAAGTTTCTCCTGCAACCAGTTCACTTTGTGCTAGATGAACGAACGTCTCTCCACATGCTCAGTTCTGAGGGATAAGTGTGTGTGAAAGCTGTCCTTCACCTAACTTGTTGGGAACACAAAGTTTCTTTTCACTTGCAAACTCCACTCCATACATATATATGGGTAGGTACTAGCTCCAAATCGGTTTTACAGTGAAAACTGCAGGAACTTCAAACCGGCACTAGGAAACAGACTGAGAAACCAGAGAAAAAGTTTCTCCTGCATCACGTTCCCTTTCTGCTAGATGAACGAAAGTCTCTCCACAACCTCAGTTCTGAGAGACAAGTTTGTGTGGAAGCCGTCCTTCACCTAGCTTGTTGGGAACACAAAGTATCTTTTCACTTGCAAACTCCACTCCATACATATATATGGGGAGGTACTAGCTCCAACTCGGTTTTACAGTGAAAACTGCAGGAACTTCAAATCGGCAGTAGGAAAAAGACTGAGAATCCAGAGTAAAAGTTTCACCTGCAAACCGTTCCCTTTGTGCTAGATGAACTAACGTCTCTCCTCATGCTCAGTTCTGAGAGATAAGTGTGTGTGAAAGCCGTCCTTCACCAAGCTTGTTGGGAAAACAAAGTTTCTTTTCAGTTGCAAACTCCACTCCATAGATATATATGGGGAGGTACTAGCTCCAATTCGGTTTTACAGTGAAAACTGCAGGAACTTCAAACCGGCAGTAAGAAACAGACTGAGAAACCAGAGTAAAAGTTTCCCCTGCATCCCGTTCCCTTTGTAATACATGAACGAATGTCTCTCCAAATGCTCAGTTCTGAGAGATAAGTGTTTGTGGAAGCCGTCCTTCACCTAGCTTGTTGGGAACACAAAGTATCTTTTCACTTGCAAACTCCACTCCATACATATATATGGGGAGGTACTAGCTCCAATTCGGTGTTACAGTGAAAACTGCAGGAACTTCAAACCGGCACTAGGAAACAGACTGAGAAACCAGAGTAAAAGTTTCTCCTGCATCCCGTTCCCTATGTGCTAGATGAACGAACGTCTCTCCACATGCTCAGTTCTGAGAGATAAGTGTGTGTGAAAGCCGTCCTTCACCTATCTTGTTGGGAACACAAAGTATCTTTTCACTTGCAAACTCCAATCCATACATATATATGGTGAGGTACTAGCTCCAATTCGGTTTTACAGTGAAAACTGCAGGAACTTCAAACCGCCACTAAGAAAGAGACTGAGAAACCAGAGTAAAAGTTTCCCCTGCAACCCGTTTCTTTTGTGCTAGATGAACGAAAGTCTCACCACATGCTAAGTTCTGAGAGATAAGTGTGTGTGAAAGCCGTACTTCCCCTAGCTTGTTGGGAACACAAAGTTTCTTTTCAGTTGGAAACCCACTCCATACATATATATGGGGAGGTACAAGCTCCAACTCGGTTTTACAGTGAAAACTGCAGGAACTTCAAACCGGCACTAGGAAACAGACTGAGAAACCAGAGTAAAAGTTTCTACTGCAACCCGTTCCCTTTGTGCTAGATGAACGAACGTCTCTCCACATGCTCAGTTCTGAGGGATAAGTGTGTGTGAAAGCCGTTTTTCACCTAGCTTGTTGGGAACACAAAGTTTCTTTTCAGTTGCAAATTCCACTCCATACATATATATGGGGAGGTATTAGCTCCAACTCGTTTTTACAGTGAAAACTGCAGCAACTTCAAACCGGCACTAGGAAACAGACTGAGAATCCAGAGTAAAAGTTTCTCCTGCAACCAGTTCACTTTGTGCTAGATGAACGAACGTCTCTCCACATGCTCAGTTCTGAGGGATAAGTGTGTGTGAAAGCTGTCCTTCACCTAACTTGTTGGGAACACAAAGTTTCTTTTCACTTGCAAACTCCACTCCATACATATATATGGGTAGGTACTAGCTCCAACTCGGTTTTACAGTGAAAACTACAGGAACTTCAAACAGGCACTAGGAAACAGACTGAGAAACCAGAGTAAAAGTTTCTCCTGCAACCCGTTCCCTTTGTGCTAGATGAACGAACGTCTCTCCTCATGCTAAGTTCTGAGAGATAAGTGTGTGTGGAAGCCGTCCTTCACCTATCTTGTTGGGAACACAAAGTATCTTTTCACTTGCAATCTCCATTCCATACATATATATGGTTAGGTACTAGCTCCAATTCGGTTTTACAGTGAAAACTGCAGGAACTTCAAACCGGCAGTAGGAAACAGACTGAGAAACCAGAGAAAAAGTTTCTCCTGCATCACGTTCCCTTTCTGCTAGATGAACGAACGTCTCTCCACATGCTCAGTTTTGAGAGATAAGTGTGTGTGGAAGCCGTCCTTCACCTATCTTGTTGGGAACACAAAGTATCTTTTCACTTGCAATCTCCATTCCATACATATATATGGTTAGGTACTAGCTCCAATTCGGTTTTACAGTGAAAACTGCAGGAACTTCAAACAGGCACTAGGAAACAGACTGAGAAACCAGAGTAAAAGTTTCTCCTGCAACCCGTTCCCTTTGTGCTAGATGAACGAACGTCTCTCCACATGCTCAGTTTTGAGAGACAAGTGTGTGTGGAAGCCGTCCTTCCCGTAGCTTTGTTGGGAACACAAAGTTTCTTTTAAGTTGGAAACCCACTCCATACATATATATGGGAGGTATTATCTCCAACTCGGTTTTACAGTGAAAACTGCAGGAACTTCAAACAGGCACAAGGAAACAGACTGAGAAAACAGAGTAATAGTTTCACCTGCAACGCATTCCCTTTGTGCTAGATGAACGAACGTCTCTCCACATGCTCAGTTCTGAGAGATAAGTGTGTGTGAAAGCTGTCCTTCAGCTAGCTTGTTGGGAACACAAAGTTTCTTTTCAGTTGCAAATTCCACTCCATACATATATATGGGGAGGTATTAGCTCCAACTCGTTTTTACAGTGAAAACTGCAGGAACTTCAAACCGGCACTAGGAAACAGACTGAGAATCCAGAGTAAAAGTTTCTCCTGCAACCAGTTCACTTTGTGCTAGATGAACGAACGTCTCTCCACATGCTCAGTTCTGAGGGATAAGTGTGTGTGAAAGCTGTCCTTCACCTAACTTGTTGGGAACACAAAGTTTCTTTTCACTTGCAAACTCCACTCCATACATATATATGGGTAGGTACTAGCTCCAACCCGGTTTTACAGTGAAAACTACAGGAACTTCAAACAGGCACTAGGAAACAGACTGAGAAACCAGAGTAAAAGTTTCTCCTGCAACCCGTTCCCTTTGTGCTAGATGAACGAACGTCTCTCCTCATGCTAAGTTCTGAGAGATAAGTGTGTGTGGAAGCCGTCCTTCACCTATCTTGTTGGGAACACAAAGTATCTTTTCACTTGCAATCTCCATTCCATACATATATATGGTTAGGTACTAGCTCCAATTCGGTTTTACAGTGAAAACTGCAGGAACTTCAAACCGGCAGTAGGAAACAGACTGAGAAACCAGAGAAAAAGTTTCTCCTGCATCACTTTCCCTTTCTGCTAGATGAACGAACGTCTCTCCACATGCTCAGTTCTGAGAGACAAGTGTGTGTGGAAGCCGTCCTTCACATAGCTTGTTGGGAACACAAAGTATCTTTTCACTTGCAAACTCCACTCCATACATATATATGGGTAGGTACTAGCTCCAACTCGGTTTTATAGTGAAAACTGCAGGAACTTCAAACCGGCAGTAGGAAACAGACTGAGAAACCAGAGTAAAAGTTACTCCTGTAACCCGTTCCCTTTGTGCTAGATGAACGAACGTCTCACCACATGCTCAGTTCTGAGAGATAAGTGTGTGTGAAAGCCGTCCTTCCCCTAGCTTTGTTGGGAACACAAAGTTTCTTTTAAGTTGGAAACAGACTCCATACATATATATGGGGAGGTATTATCTCCAACTCGGTTTTACAGTGAAAACTGCAGGAACTTCAAACAGGCACTAGGAAACAGACTGATAAAACAGAGTAAAAGTTTCACCTGCAACCCATTCCCTTTGTGCTAGATGAACGAACGTCTCTCCACATGCTCAGTTCTGAGAGATAAGTGTGTGTGAAAGCTGTCCTTCACCTAGCTTGTTGGGAACACAAAGTTTCTTTTCAGTTGCAAATTCCACTCCATACATATATATGGGGAGGTATTAGCTCCAACTCGTTTTTACAGTGAAAACTGCAGGAACTTCAAACCGGCACTAGGAAACAGACTGAGAATCCAGAGTAAAAGTTTCTCCTGCAACCAGTTCACTTTTTGCTAGATGAACGAACGTCTCTCCACATGCTCAGTTCTGAGGGATAAGTGTGTGTGAAAGCTGTCCTTCACCTAACTTGTTGGGAACACAAAGTTTCTTTTCACTTGCAAACTCCACTCCATACATATATATGGGTAGGTACTAGCTCCAACTCGGTTTTACAGTGAAAACTACAGGAACTTCAAACAGGAACTAGGAAAAAGACTGAGAAACCAGAGTAATAGTTTCTCCTTCAACCCGTTCCCTTTGTGCTAGATGAACGAACGTCTCTCCTCATGCTAAGTTCTGAGAGATAAGTGTGTGTGGAAGCCGTCCTTCACCTATCTTGTTGGGAACACAAAGTATCTTTTCACTTGCAATCTCCATTCCATACATATATATGGTTAGGTACTAGCTCCAATTCGGTTTTACAGTGAAAACTGCAGGAACTTCAAACCGGCAGTAGGAAACAGACTGAGAAACCGGAGAAAAAGTTTCTCCTGCATCACGTTCCCTTTCTGCTAGATGAACGAACGTCTCTCCACATGCTCAGTTCTGAGAGACAAGTGTGTGTGGAAGCCGTCCTTCACCTAGCTTGTTGGGAACACAAAGTATCTTTTCACTTGCAAACTCCACTCCATACATATATATGGTGAGGTACTAGCTCCAATTCGGTTTTACAGTGAAAACGGCAGGAACTTCAAACCGCCACTAAGAAAGAGACTGAGAAACCAGAGTAAAGGTTTCCCCTGCAACCCGTTCCCTTTGTGCTAGATGAACGAAAGTCTCAGCACATGCTCAGTTCTGAGAGATATGTGTGTGTGAAAGCCGTACTTCCCCTAGCTTTGTTGGGAACACAAAGTTTCTTTTAAGTTGGAAACCCACTCCATACATATATATGGGGAGGTATTATCTCCAACTCGGTTTTACAGTGAAAACTGCAGGAACTTCAAACAGGCACTAGGAAACAGACTGAGAAAACAGAGTAAAAGTTTCACCTGCAACCCATTCCCTTTGTGCTAGATGAACGAACGTCTCTCCACATGCTCAGATCTGAGAAATAAGTGTGTGTGAAAGCTGTCCTTCACCTAGCTTGTTGGGAACACAAAGTTTCTTTTCAGTTGCAAACTCCACTCCATACATATATATGGGTAGGTACTAGCTCCAACTCGGATTTACAGTGAAAACTGCAGGAACTTCAAACCGGCAGTAGGAAACAGACTGAGAAACCAGAGTAAAAGTTTCTCCTGCATCCCTTTCCTTTTGTGCTAGATGAACGAACGTCTCTCCACATGCTCAGTTCTGAGAGATAATTGTGTGAGAAAGCCGTCCTTCAACTTGCCTGTTGGGAACACAAAGTATCTTTTCACTTGCAAACGCCACACCATACATATATATGGTGAGGTACTAGCTCCAATTCGGTTTTACAGTGAAAACTGCAGGAACTTCAAACCGCCACTAAGAAAGAGAGTGAGAAACCAGAGTAAAGGTTTCTCATGCAACCCGTTCCATTAGTGCTAGATGAACGAACGTCTCTCCACATGTTCAGTTCAGAGAGATAAGTTTGTGTGGAAGCCGTCCTTCACCTAGCTTGTTTGGAACACAAAGTTTCTTTTCACTTGCAAACTCCACTCCATACATATATATGGGGAGGTACTAGCTCCAATTCGGTTTTACAGTGAAAACTGCAGGAACTTCTTACCGCCACTAGGAAACAGACTGAGAAACAAGAGTAAAAGTTTCTCCTGCAACCAGTTCCCTTTGTGCTTGATGAACGAACGTCTCTCCACAAGCTCAGTTCTGAGAGATAATTGTGTGAGAAAGCCGTTCTTCAACTTGCCTGTTGGGAACACAAAGTTTCTTTTCACTTGCAAACTCCACTCCATACATATATATGGGTAGGTACTAGCTCCAACTCGGTTTTACAGTGAAAACTGCAGGATCTTCAAAACGCCACTAGGAAACAGAATGAGAAAACAGTGTAAAAGTTTCTCCTGCAACCCATTCCCTTTGTGCTAGATGAACGAACGTCTCTCCACATGCTCAGTTCTGAGAGATAAGTGTGTGTGAAAGCTGCCCTTCACCTAGCTTGTTGGGAACACAAAGTTTCTTTTCAGTTGCAAACTCCACTCCATACATATATATGGGTAGGTACTAGCTACAACTCGGATTTACAGTGAAAACTGCAGGAAATTCAAACCGGCAGTAGGAAACAGACTGAGAAACCAGAGTAATAGTTTCTCTTGCATCCCGTTCCCTTTGTGCTAGATGAACGAACGTCTCTCCACGTGCTCAGTTCTGAGAGATAATTGTGTGTGGAAGCCGTAATTCACCTAGCTTGTTGGGAACACAAAGTTTCTTTTCATTTGCAAATTCCACTCCATACATATATATGGGAAGTTACTAGCTCCAACTCGATTTTACAGTGAAAACTGCAGGAACTACAAACCGGCACTAAGAAACAGACTGAGAAACCAGAGAAAAAGTTTCTCCTGCAAACCGTTCCCTTTGTGCTAGATGAACGATCGTCTCTCCACATGCTCAGTTCTGAGAGATAAGTTTGTGTGGAAGCCGTCCTTCACCAAGCTTGTTGGGAACACAAAGTTTATTTTCACTTGCAAACTCCACTAAATACATATATATGGGGAGGTACTAGCTCCAACTCGGTTTTACAGTGATAACTGCAGAAACTTCAAATCGGCAGTAGGAAAAAGACTGAGAATCCAGAGTAAAAGTTTCTCCTGCAAACCGTTCCCTTTGTGCTAGATGAACTAACGTCTCTCCTCATGCTCAGTTCTGAGAGATAAGTGTGTGTGAAAGCCGTCCTTCACCAAGCTTGTTGGGAACACAAAGTTTCTTTTCAGTTGCAAACTCCACTCCATACATATATATGGGGAGGTTCTAGCTCCAATTCTGTTTTACAGTGAAAACTGCAGGAACTTCAAACCGGCAGTAAGAAACAGACTGAGAAACCAGAGTAAAAGTTTCTCCTGCATCCCGTTCCCTTTGTGCTTGATGAACGAACGTCTCTCCACATGCTCAGTTCTGAGAAATAATTGTGTGAGAAAGCCGTCCTTCAACTTGCCTGTTGGGAACACAAAGTTTCTTTTCACTTGCAAACTCCACTCCATACATATATATGGGGAGGTACTAGCTCCAATTCGGTTTTACAGTGAAAAATGCAAGAACTTCTAACAGCCACTAGGAAACAGACTGAGAATCCAGAGTAAAAGTTTCTCCTGCAACCAGTTCCCTTTGTGCTTGATGAACGAACGTCTCTCCACAAGCTCAGTTCTGAGAGATAATTGTGTGAGAAAGCCGTTCTTAAAATTGCCTGTTGGGAACACAAAGTTTCTTTTCACTTGCAAACTCCCCTCCATACATATATATGGGAAGGTACTAGCTCCAACTCGGTTTTATAGTGAAAACTGCAGAACTTCAAACCGGCAGTAGGAAACAGACTGAGAAACCAGAGTAAAAGTTACACCTGCAACCTGTTCCCTTTGTGCTAGATGAACGAACGTCTCACCACATGCTCAGTTCTGAGAGATAAGTGTGTGTTAAAGCCGTCCTTCCCCTAGCTTGTCGGGAACACAAAGTTTCTTTTCAGTAGGAAACCCACTCCATACATATATATGGGGAGTTACAAGCTCCAACTCGGTTTTACAGTGAAAATTGCAGGAACTTCAAACAGGCACTAGGAAACAGACTGAGAAAACAGAGTAAAAGTTTCACCTGCAACCCATTCCCTTTGTGCTAGATGAACGAACGTCTCTCCACATGCTCAGTTCTGAGAGATAAGTGTGTGTGAAAGCTGTCCTTCACCTAGCTTGTTGGGAACACAAAGTTTCTTTTCAGTTGCAAGCTCCACTCCATACATATATATGGGTAGGTACTAGCTCCAACTCGGATTTACAGTGAAAACTGCAGGAACTTCAAACCGGCAGTAGGAAACAGACTGAGAAACCAGAGTAAAAGTTTCTCCTGCATCCCGTTCCCTTTGTGCTAGATGAACGAACGTCTCTCCACGTGCTCAGTTCTGAGAGATAATTGTGTGTGGAAACCGTAATTCACCTAGCTTGTTGGGAACACAAAGTTTCTTTTCAGTTGCAAATTCCACTCCATACATATATATGGGAAGGTACTAGCTCCAAATCGGTTTTACAGTGAAAACTGCAGGAACTACAAACCGGCACTAAGAAACAGACTGAGAAACCAGAGAAAAAGTTTCTCCTGCAAACCGTTCCTTTGTGCTAGATGAACGATCGTCTCTCAACATGCTCAGTTCTGAGAGATAAGTTTGTGTGGAAGCGTTCCTTCAGCAAGCTTGTTGGGAACACAAAGTTTCTTTTCACTTGCAAACTCCACTAAATACATATATATGGGGAGGTACTAGCTCCAACACGGTTTTACAGTGAAAACTGCAGGAACTTCAAATCGGCAGTAGGAAAAAGACTGAGAATCCAGAGTAAAAGTTTCTCCTGCAACCAGTTCCCTTTGTGCTTGATGAACGAACGTCTCTCCACAAGCTCAGTTCTGAGAGATAATTGTGTGAGAAAGCCGTTCTTAAAATTGCCTGTTGGGAACACAAAGTTTCTTTTCACTTGCAAACTCCACTCCATACATATATATGGGAAGGTACTAGCTCCAACTCGGTTTTATAGTGAAAACTGCAGAACTTCAAACCGGCAGTAGGAAACAGACTGAGAAACCAGAGTAAAAGTTACACCTGCAACCTGTTCCCTTTGTGCTAGATGAACGAACGTCTCACCACATGCTCAGTTCTGAGAGATAAGTGTGTGTTAAAGCCGTCCTTCCCCTAGCTTGTCGGGAACACAAAGTTTCTTTTCAGTAGGAAACCCACTCCATACATATATATGGGGAGTTACTAGCTCCAACTCGGTTTTACAGTGAAAATTGCAGGAACTTCAAACAGGCACTAGGAAACAGACTGAGAAAACAGAGTAAAAGTTTCTCCTGCAACCCATTCCCTTTGTGCTAGATGAACGAACGTCTCTCCACATGCTCAGTTCTGAGAGATAAGTGTGTGTGAAAGCTGTCCTTCACCTAGCTTGTTGGGAACACAAAGTTTCTTTTCAGTTGCAAGCTCCACTCCATACATATATATGGGTAGGTACTAGCTCCAACTCGGATTTACAGTGAAAACTGCAGGAACTTCAAACCGGCAGTAGGAAACAGACTGAGAAACCAGAGTAAAAGTTTCTCCTGCATCCCGTTCCCTTTGTGCTAGATGAACGAACGTCTCTCCACGTGCTCAGTTCTGAGAGATAATTGTGTGTGGAAACCGTAATTCACCTAGCTTGTTGGGAACACAAAGTTTCTTTTCAGTTGCAAATTCCACTCCATACATATATATGGGAAGGTACTAGCTCCAAATCGGTTTTACAGTGAAAACTGCAGGAACTACAAACCGGCACTAAGAAACAGACTGAGAAACCAGAGAAAAAGTTTCTCCTGCAAACCGTTCCCTTTGTGCTAGATGAACGATCGTCTCTCAACATGATCAGTTCTGAGAGATAAGTCTGTGTGGAAGCCGTCCTTCAGCAAGCTTGTTGGGAACACAAAGTTTCTTTTCACTTGCAAACTCCACTAAATACATATATATGGGGAGGTACTAGCTCCAACTCGGTTTTACAGTGAAAACTGCAGGAACTTCAAATCGGCAGTAGGAAAAAGACTGAGAATCCAGAGTAAAAGTTTCTCCTGCAAACCGTTCCCTTTGTGCTAAATGAACTAACGTCTCTCCTCATGCTCAGTTCTGAGAGATATGTGTGTGTGAAAGCCGTCCTTCACCTAGCTTGTTGGGAACACAAAGTTTCTTTTCACTTGCAAACTCCACTCCATACATATATATGGGGAGGTACTAGCTCCAATTCCGTTTTACAGTGAAAACTGCAGAAACTTCAAAACGGCACTAGGAAACAGACTGAGAATGCAGAGTAATGGTTTCTCCTGCAACCCGTTCCCTTTGTGCTAGATGAACGAACGTCTCTCCACATGCTCAGTTCTGATAGATAAGTGTCTGTGGAAGCCGTCCTTCAACTAGCTTGTTGGGAACACAAAGTTTCTTTTCAGTTGCAAACTCCACTCCATACATTTATATGGGGAGGTACAAGCTCCAATTCGGTTTTACAGTGAAAACTGCAGGAACTTCAAACCGGTACTAAGAAACAGACTGAGAAACCAGAGAAAAAGTTTCTCCTGCAACCCGTTCCCTTTGTGCTAGATGAACGAACGTCTCTCCACATGCTCAGTTCTGAGAGATAAGTGTGTGTGAAAGCCGTTCTTCACCTAGCTTGTAGGGAACACAAAGTTTCTTTTCACTTGCAAACTCCACTCCATAAATATATATGGGGAGATACTAGCTCCAATTCGGTTTTACAGTGAAAACTGCAGGAACTTCTAACCGGCAGTAGGAAACAGACTGAGAAACAAGAGTAAAAGTTTCTCCTGCAACCAGTTCCCTTTGTGCTTGATGAACGAACGTCTCTCCACAAGCTCAGTTCTGAGAGATAATTGTGTGAGAAAGCCGTTCTTAAAATTGCCTGTTGGGAACACAAAGTTTCTTTTCACTTGCAAACTCCACTCCATACATATATATGGGAAGGTACTAGCTCCAACTCGGTTTTATAGTGAAAACTGCAGAACTTCAAACCGGCAGTAGGAAACAGACTGAGAAACCAGAGTAAAAGTTACACCTGCAACCTGTTCCCTTTGTGCTAGATGAACGAACGTCTCACCACATGCTCAGTTCTGAGAGATAAGTGTGTGTTAAAGCCGTCCTTCCCCTAGCTTGTCGGGAACACAAAGTTTCTTTTCAGTAGGAAACCCACTCCATACATATATATGGGGAGTTACTAGCTCCAACTCGGGTTTACAGTGAAAATTGCAGGAACTTCAAACAGGCTTTAGGAAACAGAATGAGAAAACAGTGTAAAAGTTTCTCCTGCAACCCATTCCCTTTGTGCTAGATGAACGAACGTCTCTCCACATGCTCAGTTCTGAGAGATAAGTGTGTGTGAAAGCTGTCCTTCACCTAGCTTGTTGGGAACACAAAGTTTCTTTTCAGTTGCAAGCTCCACTCCATACATATATATGGGTAGGTACTAGCTCCAACTCGGATTTACAGTGAAAACTGCAGGAACTTCAAACCGGCAGTAGGAAACAGACTGAGAAACCAGAGTAAAAGTTTCTCCTGCATCCCGTTCCCTTTGTGCTAGATGAACGAACGTCTCTCCACGTGCTCAGTTCTGAGAGATAATTGTGTGTGGAAACCGTAATTCACCTAGCTTGTTGGGAACACAAAGTTTCTTTTCAGTTGCAAATTCCACTCCATACATATATATGGGAAGGTACTAGCTCCAAATCGGTTTTACAGTGAAAACTGCAGGAACTACAAACCGGCACTAAGAAACAGACTGAGAAACCAGAGAAAAAGTTTCTCCTGCAAACCGTTCCATTTGTGCTAGATGAACGATCGTCTCTCAACATGCTCAGTTCTGAGAGATAAGTTTGTGTGGAAGCCGTCCTTCAGCAAGCTTGTTGGGAACACAAAGTTTCTTTTCACTTGCAAACTCCACTAAATACATATATATGGGGATGTACTAGCTCCAACTCGGTTTTACAGTGAAAACTGCAGGAACTTCAAATCGGCAGTAGGAAAAAGACTGAGAATCCAGAGTAAAAGTTTCTCCTGCAAACCGTTCCCTTTGTGCTAAATGAACTAACGTCTCTCCTCATGCTCAGTTCTGAGAGATATGTGTGTGTGAAAGCCGTCCTTCACCTAGCTTGTTGGGAACACAAAGTTTCTTTTCACTTGCAAACTCCACTCCATACATATATATGGGGAGGTACTAGCTCCAATTCCGTTTTACAGTGAAAACTGCAGAAACTTCAAAACGGCACTAGGAAACAGACTGAGAATGCAGAGTAATGGTTTCTCCTGCAACCCGTTCCCTTTGTGCTAGATGAACGAACGTCTCTCCACATGCTCAGTTCTGATAGATAAGTGTCTGTGGAAGCCGTTCTTCAACTAGCTTGTTGGGAACACAAAGTTTCTTTTCAGTTGCAAACTCCACTCCATACATTTATATGGGGAGGTACAAGCTCCAATTCGGTTTTACAGTGAAAACTGCAGGAACTTCAAACCGGTACTAAGAAACAGACTGAGAATCCAGAGTAAAAGTTTCTCCTGCAACCCGTTCCCTTTGTGCTAGATGAACGAACGTCTCTCCACATGCTCAGTTCTGAGAGATAAGTGTGTGTGAAAGCTGTCCTTCACCTAGCTTGTTGGGAACACAAAGTTTCTTTTCAGTTGCAAGCTCCACTCCATACATATATATGGGTAGGTACTAGCTCCAACTCGGATTTACAGTGAAAACTGCAGGAACTTCTAACCGGCAGTAGGAAACAGACTGAGAAACCAGAGTAAAAGTTTCTCCTGCATCCCGTTCCTTTTGTGCTAGATGAACGAACGTCTCTCCACGTGCTCAGTTCTGAGAGATAATTGTGTGTGGAAACCGTAATTCACCTAGCTTGTTGGGAACACAAAGTTTCTTTTCAGTTGCAAATTCCACTCCATACATATATATGGGAAGGTACTAGCTCCAAATCGGTTTTACAGTGAAAACTGCAGGAACTACAAACCGGCACTAAGAAACAGACTGAGAAACCAGAGAAAAATTTCTCCTGCAAACCGTTCCCTTTGTGCTAGATGAACGATCGTCTCTCAACATGCTCAGTTCTGAGAGATAAGTTTGTGTGGAAGCCGTCCTTCAGCAAGCTTGTTGGGAACACAAAGTTTCTTTTCACTTGCAAACTCCACTAAATACATATATATGGGGAGGTACTAGCTCCAACTCGGTTTTACAGTGAAAACTGCAGGAACTTCAAATCGGCAGTAGGAAAAAGACTGAGAATCCAGAGTAAAAGTTTCTCCTGCAAACCGTTCCCTTTGTGCTAAATGAACTAACGTCTCTCCTCATGCTCAGTTCTGAGAGATATGTGTGTGTGAAAGCCGTCCTTCACCTAGCTTGTTGGGAACACAAAGATTCTTTTCACTTGCAAACTCCACTCCATACATATATATGGGGAGGTACTAGCTCCAATTCCGTTTTACAGTGAAAACTGCAGAAACATCAAAACGGCACTAGGAAACAGACTGAGAATCCAGAGTAAAAGTTTCCCTGCAACCCGTTCCCTTTGTGCTAGATGAACGAACGTCTCTCCACATGCTCAGTTCTGAGAGATAAGTGTCTGTGGAAGCCGTCCTTCAACTAGCTTGTTGGGAACACAAAGTTTCTTTTCAGTTGCAAACTCCACTCCATACATTTATATGGGGAGGTACAAGCTCCAATTCGGTTTTACAGTGAAAACTGCAGGAACTTCAAACCGGTACTAAGAAACAGACTGAGAAACCAGAGAAAAAGTTTCTCCTGCAACCCGTTCCCTTTGTGCTAGATGAACGAAAGTCTCTCCACATGCTCAGTTCTGAGAGATAAGTGTGTGTGAAAGCCGTCCTTCACCTAGCTTGTAGGGAACACAAAGTTTCTTTTCAGTTGCAAACTCCACTCCATACATATATAGGGGAGGTACTAGCTCCAACTCGATTTTACAGTGAAAACTGGAGGAACTTCTAACCGGCACTAGGAAACAGACTGAGAATGCAGAGTAAAGGTTTCTCCTGCAACCCGTTCCCTTTGTGCTAGATGAACGAACGTCTCTCCTCAAGCTCAGTTCTGAGAGATAAGTGTGTGTGAAAGCCGCACTTCACCTATCTTGTTGGGAACACAAAGTATCTTTTCACTTGCAAACTCCACTCCATACATATATATGGTGAGGTACTAACTCCAATTCGGTTTTACAGTGAAAACGGCAGGAACTTCAAATCGGCAGTAGGAAACAGACTGAGAAACCAGAGTAAAAGTTTCCCCTGCAACCCGTTCCCTTTGTGCTAGATGAACGAACGTCTCTCCACATGCTAAGTTCTGAGAGATAATTGTGTGAGAAAGCCGTCCTTCACCTAGCTTATTGGGAACACAAAGTTTCTTTTCACTTGCAAACTTCACTCCATACATATATATGGGTAGGTTCTAAGTCCAACTCGGTTTTACGGTGAAAACTGCAGGAACTTCAAACCGGCAGTAGGATACAGACTGAGAAACCAGAGTAAAAGTTTCTCCTGCATCCCGTTCCCTTTGAGCTAGATGAACGAACGTCTCTCCACATGCTCAGTTCTGAGAGATTAGTGTGTGTGAAAGCCGTACTTCCAATAGCTTGTTGGGAACACAAAGTTTCTTTTCAGTTGGAAACCCACTCCATACATATATATGGGGCGGTACAAGCTCCAACTCGGTTTTACAGTGAAATCTGCAGGAACTTCAAACCGGCACTGGGAAACAGACTGAGAAACCAGAGTAAAAGTTTCTACTGCAACCCGTTCCCTTTGTGCTAGATGAACGAACGTCTCTCCACATGCTCAGTTCTGAGGGATAAGTGTGTGTGAAAGCCGTTCTTCACCTAGCTTGTTGGGAACACAAAGTTTCTTTTCAGTTGCAAATTCCACTCCATACATATATATGGGGAGGTATTAGCTCCAACTCGTTTTTACAGTGAAAACTGCAGGAACTTCAAACCGGCACTAGGAAACAGACTGAGGATCCAGAGTAAAAGTTTCTCCTGCAACCAGTTCACTTTGTGCTAGATGAACGAACGTCTCTCCACATGCTCAGTTCTGAGAGATAAGTGTGTGTGAAAGCTGTCCTTCACCTAGCTTGTTGGGAACACAAAGTTTCTTTTCACTTGCAAACTCCACTCCATACATATATATGGGTAGGTACTAGCTCCAACTCGGTTTTTTCAGTGAAAACTACAGGAACTTCAAACAGGCACTAGGAAACAGACTGAGAATCCAGAGTAAAAGTTTCTCCTGCAACCCGTTCCCTTTGTGCTAGATGAACGAAGGTCTCTCCTCATGCTCAGTTCTGAGAGATAAGTGTGTGTGGAAGCCGTCCTTCACCTATCTTGTTGGGAACACAAAGTATCTTTTCACTTGCAAACTCCACTCCATACATATATATGGTGAGGTACTAGCTCCAATTCGGTTTTACAGTGAAAACTGCAGGAACTTCAAACCGGCAGTAGGAAACAGGCTGAGAAACCAGAGAAAAAGTTTCTCATTCATCCCGTTCCCTTTGTGCTAGATGAACGAACGTCTCTCCACATGCTCAGTTCTGAGAGACAAGTGTGTGTGGAAGCCGTCCTTCACCTAGCTTGTTGGGAACACAAAGTATCTTTTCACTTGCAAACTCCACTCCATACATATATAAGGTGAGGTACTAGCTCCAATTCGGTTTTACAGTGAAAACTGCAGGAACTTCAAACCGCCACTAAGAAAGAGAGTGAGAAACCAGAGTAAAGGTTTCTCATGCAACCCGTTCCCTTTGTGCTAGATGAACGAACGTCTCTCCACATTCTCAGTTCAGAGAGATATGTATGTGTGGAAGCCGCCTTCACCAAGCTTGTTGGGAACACAAAGTTTCTTTTCACTTGCAAACTCCACTAAATACATATATATGGGGAGGTACAAGCTCCAACTCGGTTTTACAGTGAAAACTGCAGGAAATTCAAATCGGCAGTAGGAAAAAGACTAAGAATCCAGAGTAAAAGTTTCTCCTGCAAACAGTTCCCTTTGTGCTAGATGAACTAACGTCTCTCCTCATGCTCAGTTCTGAGAGAAAAGTGTGTGTGAAAGCCGTCCTTCACCTAGCTTGTTGGGAACACAAAGTTTCTTTTCACTTGCAAACTCCACTCCATACTTATATATTGGGAGGTACTAGCTCCAATTCGGTTTTACAGTGAAAACTGCAGGAACTTCTAACCGCCACTAGGAAACAGACTGAGAAACAAGAGTAAAAGTTTCTCCTGCAACCAGGTCCCTTTGTGCTTGATGAACTAACGTCTCTCCACAAGCTCAGTTCTGAGAGATAATTGTGTGAGAAAGCCGTTCTTCAACTTGCCTGTTGGGAACACAAAGTTTCTTTTCACTTGCAAACTCCACTCCATACATATATATGGGTAGGTACTAGCTCCAACTCGGTTTTATAGTGAAAACTGCAGAACTTCAAACCGGCAGTAGGAAACAGACTGAGAAACCAGAGTAAAAGTTACTCCTGCAACCCGTTCCCTTTGTGCTAGATGAACGAACCTCTCACAAAATGCTCAGTTCTGAGAGATAAGTGTGTGTGAAAGCCGTCCTTCCCATAGCTTGTTGGGAACACAAAGTTTCTTTTCAGTTGGAAACGCACTCCATACATATATATGGGGAGGTACTAGCTCCAACACGGTTTTACAGTGAAAACTGCAGGAACTTCAAACAGGCACTAGGAAACAGACTGAGAAAACAGAGTAAAAGTTTCTTCTGCAACCCATTCCCTTTGTGCTAGATGAACGAACGTCTCTCCACATGCTCAGTTCTGAGAGATAAGTGTGTGTGAAAGCTGTCCTTCACCTAGCTTGTTGGGAACACAAAGTTTCTTTTCAGTTGCAAAATCCACTCCATACATATATATGGGGAGGTACTAGCTCCAACTCGGTTTTACAGTGAAAACTGCAGGAACATCTAACCGGCACTAGGAAACAGACTGAGAATGCAGAGTAATGGTTTCCCCTGCAACCCGTTCCCTTTGTGCTAGATGAACGAACGTCTCTCCTCATGCTCAGTTCTGAGAGGTAAGTGTGTGTGAAAGCCGTCCTTCACATATCTTGTTGGGAACACAAAGTATCTTTTCACTTGCAAACTCCACTCCATACATATATATGGTGATGTACTAGCTCCAATTCGGTTTTACAGTGAAAACGGCTGGAACCTCAAACCGGCAGTAGGAAACAGACTGAGAAACCAGAGTAAAAGTTTCCCCCGCAATCCGTTCCCTTTGTGCTAGATGAACGAAAGTCTCTCCAAATGCTAAGTTCTGAGAGATAATTGTGTGAGAAAGCCGTCCTTCACCTAGCTTGATGGGAACAAAAAGTTTCTTTTCAGTTGCAAATTCCAATCCATACATATATATGGGGAGGTATTAGCTCCAAATCGGTTTTACAGTGAAAACTGCAGGAACTTCAAACCGGCACTAGGAAACAGCCTGAGAAACCAGAGTAAAAGTTTCTCCTGCAACCAGTTCACTTTGTGCTGGATGAAAGAACGTCTCTCCACATGCTCAGTTCTGAGAGATATGTGTGTGTGAAAGCTGTCCTTCACATAGCTTGTTGGGAACACAAAGTTTCTTTTCACTTGCAAACTCCACTCCATACATATATATGGGTAGGTACTAGCTCCAAATCGGTTTTACAGTGAAAACTACAGGAACTTCAAACAGGCACTAAGAAACAGACTGAGAATCCAGAGTAAAAGTTTCTCCTGCAACCCGTTCCCTTTTATGCTAGATGAACGAACGTCTCTCCTCATGCTCAGTTCTGAGAGAAAAGTGTGTGTGGAAGCCGTCCTTCACCTACCTTGTTGGGAACACAAAGTATCTTTTCACTTGCAAACTCCACTCCATACATATATATGGTGAGGTACTAGCTCCAATTCGGTTTTACAGTGAAAACTGCAGGAACTTCAAACCGGCAGTAGGAAACAGACTGATAAACCAGAGAAAAAGTTTCCCCTGCATCCCGTTCCCTTTGTGCTAGATGAACGAACGTCTCTCCACATGCTCAGTTCTGAGAGATAAGTGTGTTTGAAAGCCGTACTTCACATAGCTTGTTGGGAACACAAAGTTTCTCTTCACTTGCAAACTCCACTCCATACAAATATATGGGTACGTACTAGCTCCAACTCGGTTTTACAGTGAAAACTACAGGAACTTCAAACAGGCACTAGGAAACAGACTGAGAATCCAGAGTAAAAGTTTCTCCTGCAACCCGTTCACTTTGTGCTAGATGAACGAACGTCTCCCACATGCTCAGTTCTGAGAGATAAGTGTGTGTGAAAGCCGTCCTTCACCTCTCTTGTTGGGAACACAAAGTTTCTTTTCACTTGCAAACTTCACTCCATACATATATTTGGGGAGGTACTAGGTCCAACTCGGTTTTACAGTGAAAACTGCAGGAACCTCAAACCGGCAGTAGGAAAAAGACTGAGAAACCAGAATAAAAATTTCTCCTGCAACCCTTTCCGTTTTTGCTAGATGAACGAACGTCTCTCCACGTGCTCAGTTCTGAGATATAAATGTGTGTGAAAGCTGTCCTTCACCTATATTGTAGGGAACACAAAGTTTCTTTTCAGTTGGAAATTCCACTCCATACATATATATGGGGAGGTACTAGCTCCAACTCGGTTTTACAGTGAAAACTGCAGGAACAACAAACAGGTACTAAGAAACAGACTGAGAAACCAGAGAAAAAGTTTCTCCTGCAATCCGTTCCCTTTGTGCTAGATGAACGAACGTCTCTCCACATGCTCAGTTCTGAGAGATAAGTTTGTGTGGAAGCCGTCCTTCAACAAGCTTGTTGGGAACACAAAGTTTCTTTTCACTTGCAAATTCCACTCCATATATATATATGGGGAGGTACTAGCTCCAACTCGGTTTTACAGTGAAAACTGCAGGAACTTCAAACCGGCACTAGGAAACAGACTGAGAAACCAGAGTAAAAGTTTCTCCTGCAACCAGTTCCCTTCGTGATAGATGAACGAACGTCGCTCCACATGCTCAGTTCTGAGAGATAAGTGTGTGTGAAAGCCGTCCTTCACCTAGCTTGTAGGGAACACAAAGTTTCTTTTCAGTTGCAAACTCCACTCCATACATATATATGGGGAGGTACTAGCTACAACTCGGTTTTACAGTGAAAACTGCAGGAACTTCAAACCGGCACTAGGAAACAGACTGAGAATGCAGAGTAAAGGTTTCTCCTGCAACCCGTTCCCTTTGTGCTAGATGAACGAACGTCTCTCCTCATGCTCAGTTCTGAGAGATAAGTGTGTGAGAAAGCCGTCCTTCACCTATCTTTTGGGAACACAAAGTATCTTTTCACTTGCAAACTCCACTCCATACATATATATGGTGAGGTACTAGCTCCAATTCGGTTTTACAGTGAAAACGTCAGGAACCTCAAACCGGCAGTAGGAAACAGACTGAGAAACCAGAGTAAAAGTTTCTCCTGCAACCCGTTCCCTTTGTGCTAGATGAACGAACGTCTCACCACATGCTCAGTTCTGAGAGATAAGTGTGTGTGAAAGCCGTCCTTCCCCTAGCTTGTTGGGAACACAAAGTTTCTTTTCAGTTGGAAACCCACTCCATACATACATATGGGTAGGTACTAGCTCCAACTCGGTTTTACAGTGAAATCTGCAGGAACTTCAAACCGGCACTAGGAAACAGACTGAGAAAACAGAGTAAAAGTTTCTCCTGCAACCCGTTCCCATTGTGCTAGATGAACGAACGTCTCTCCTCATGCTCAGTTCTGAGAGATAAGTGTGTGTGAAAGCAGTTTCTCACCTCTCTTGTTGGGAACACAAAGTATCTTTTCACTTGCAATCTCCACTCCATACATATATATGGTGAGGTACTACCTCCTATTCGGTTTTACAGTGAAAACGGCAGGAACTTCAAACCGGCAGTTGGAAACAGACTGAGAAAACAGAGTAAAAGTTTCCCCTGAAACCCGTTCCCTTTGTGCTAGATGAACGAACGTCTCAGCACATGCTCAGTTCTGAGAGATAATTGTGTGTGAAAGCCGTACTTCCCCTAGCTTTTTGGGAAAACAAAGTTTCTTTTCAGTTGGAAACCCACTCCATACATATATATGGGGAGGTACTAGCTCCAACTCGGTTTTACAGTGAAATCTGCAGGAACTTCAAACCGGCACTAGGAAACAGACTGAGAAAACAGAGTAAAAGTTTCTCCTGCAACCCGTTCCATTTGTGCTAGATGAACGAACGTCTCTCCACATGGTCAATTCTGAGAGATAAGTGTGTGTGAAAGCCGTCCTTCACCTAGCTTGTTGGGAACACAAAGTTTCTTTTCACTTGCAAACTCCACTCCATACATATAAATGGGTACGTACTAGCTCCAAATCGGTTTTACAGTGAAAACTACAGGAACTTCAAACAGGCACTAGGAAACAGACTGAGAATCCAGAGTAAAAGTTTCCCCTGCAATCCGTTCCCTTTGTGCTAGATGAACAAAAGTCTCTCCTCATGCTCAGTTCTGAGAGATAAGTGTGTGTGGAAGCCGTCCTTCACCTATCTTGTTGGGAACACAAAGTATCTTTTCACTTGCAAACTCCACTGCATACATATATATGGTGAGGTACTAGCTCCAATTCGGTTTTACAGTGAAAACGGCAGGAACTTCAAACCGGCAGTAGGAAACAGACTGAGAAACCAGAGTAAAAGTTTCCCCTGCAACCCGTTCCCTTTGTGCTAGATGAACGAACGTCCCTCCACATGCTAAGTTCTGAGAGATAATTGTGTGAAAAAGCCGTCCTTCACCTAGCTTGTTGGGAACACAAAGTTTCTTTTCACTTGCAAACTTCACTCCATACATATATATGGGTAGGTACTATGTCCAACTAGGTTTAACGGTGAAAACTGCAGGAACTTCAAACCGGCAGTAGGAAACAGACTGAGAAACCAGAGTAAAAGTTTCCCCTGCATCCCTTTCCCTTTGAGCTAGATGAACGAACGTCTCTCCACATGCTCAGTTCTGAGAGATAAGTGTGTGTGAAAGCCGTCCTTCACCTATCTTGTTGGGAACACAAAGTATCTTTTCACTTGCAAACTCCACTCCATACATATATATGGTGAGGTACTAGCTCCATTTCGGTTTTACAGTGAAAACTGCAGGAACTTCATACCGCCACTAAGAAACACACTGAGAAACCAGAGTAAAAGTTTCCCCTGCAAACCGTTCCCTTTGTGCTAGATGAAAGAACGTCTCTCCACATGCTAAGTTCTGAGAGAAAATTGTGTGAGAAAGCCGTCCTTCACCTAGCTTGTTGGGAACACAAAGTTTCTTTTCACTTGCAAACTTCACTCCTTACATATATATGGGTAGGTACTAGGTCCAACTCGGTTTTACGGTGAAAACTGCAGGAACTTCTAACCGGCAGTAGGAAACAGACTGAGAAACCAGAGTAAAAGTTTCTCCTGCATCCCGTTCCCTTTGAGCTAGATGAACGAACGTCTCTCCACATGATCAGTTCTGAGAGAAAAGTGTGTGTGAAAGCCGTCCTTCACCTATCTTGTTGGGAACACAAAGTATCTTTTCACTTGCAAACTCCACTCCATACATATATATAGTGAGGTACTAGCTCCAATTCGGTTTTACAGTGAAAACTGCAGGAACTTCATACCGACACTAAGAAAGAGACTGAGAAACCAGAGTAAAACTTTCTCCTGCAACCCTTTCCCTTTGTGCTAGATGAACGAACGTCTCACCAAATGCTCAGTTCTGAGAGATAAGTGTGTGTGTAAGCCGTCCTTCCACTAGCTTGTTGGGAACACAAAGTTTCTTTTCAGTTGGAAACCCACTCCATACATATTTATGGGGAAGTACTAGCTCCAACTCGGTTTTACAGTGAAATCTGAAGGAACTTCAAACCGGCAATAGGAAACAGACTGAGAAAACAGAGTAAAAGTTTCTCCTGCAACCCGTTCCCTTTGTGCTAGATGAACGAAAGTCTCTCCTCATGCTCAGTTCTGAGAGATAAGTGTGTGTGAAAGCCGTACTTCCCCTAGCTTGTTGGGAACACAAAGTTTCTTTTCAGTTGGAAACCCACTCCATACATATATATGGGGAGGTACAAGCTCCAACTCGGTTTTACAGTGAAATCTGCAGGAACTTCAAACCGGCACTAGGAAACAGACTGAGAAAACCGAGTAAAAGTTTCTCCTGCAACCCGCTCCCTTTGTGCTAGATGAACGAACGTCTCTCCACATGCTCAATTCTGAGAGATAAGTGTGTGTGAAAGCCGCCCTTCACCTAGCTTGTTGGGAACACAAAGTTTCTTTTCAGTTGCTAATTCCACTCCATACATATATATGGGGAGGTATTAGCTCCAACACGGTTTTACAGTGAAAACTGCAGGAACTTCAAACCGGCACTAGGAAACAGACTGAGAATGCAGAGTAAAGGTTTCTCCTGCAACCCGTTCCCTTTGTGCTAGATGAACGAACGTCTCTCCTCATGCTCAGTTCTGAGAGATAAGTGTGTGAGAAAGCCGTCCTTCACCTATCTTTTGGGAACACAAAGTATCTTTTCACTTGCAAACTCCACTCCATACATATATATGGTGAGGTACTAGCTCCAATTCGGTTTTACAGTGAAAACGTCAGGAACCTCAAACCGGCAGTAGGAAACAGACTGAGAAACCAGAGTAAAAGTTTCTCCTGCAACCCGTTCCCTTTGTGCTAGATGAACGAACGTCTCACCACATGCTCAGTTCTGAGAGATAAGTGTGTGTGAAAGCCGTCCTTCCCCTAGCTTGTTGGGAACACAAAGTTTCTTTTCAGTTGGAAACCCACTCCATACATACATATGGGTAGGTACTAGCTCCAACTCGGTTTTACAGTGAAATCTGCAGGAACTTCAAACCGGCACTAGGAAACAGACTGAGAAAACAGAGTAAAAGTTTCTCCTGCAACCCGTTCCCATTGTGCTAGATGAACGAACGTCTCTCCTCATGCTCAGTTCTGAGAGATAAGTGTGTGTGAAAGCAGTTTCTCACCTCTCTTGTTGGGAACACAAAGTATCTTTTCACTTGCAATCTCCTCTCCATACATATATATGGTGAGGTACTACCTCCTATTCGGTTTTACAGTGAAAACGGCAGGAACTTCAAACCGGCAGTTGGAAACAGACTGAGAAAACAGAGTAAAAGTTTCCCCTGAAACCCGTTCCCTTTGTGCTAGATGAACGAACGTCTCAGCACATGCTCAGTTCTGAGAGATAATTGTGTGTGAAAGCCGTACTTCCCCTAGCTTTTTGGGAAAACAAAGTTTCTTTTCAGTTGGAAACCCACTCCATACATATATATGGGGAGGTACTAGCTCCAACTCGGTTTTACAGTGAAATCTGCAGGAACTTCAAACCGGCACTAGGAAACAGACTGAGAAAACAGAGTAAAAGTTTCTCCTGCAACCCGTTCCATTTGTGCTAGATGAACGAACGTCTCTCCACATGGTCAATTCTGAGAGATAAGTGTGTGTGAAAGCCGTCCTTCACCTAGCTTGTTGGGAACACAAAGTTTCTTTTCACTTGCAAACTCCACTCCATACATATAAATGGGTACGTACTAGCTCCAAATCGGTTTTACAGTGAAAACTACAGGAACTTCAAACAGGCACTAGGAAACAGACTGAGAATCCAGAGTAAAAGTTTCCCCTGCAATCCGTTCCCTTTGTGCTAGATGAACAAAAGTCTCTCCTCATGCTCAGTTCTGAGAGATAAGTGTGTGTGGAAGCCGTCCTTCACCTATCTTGTTGGGAACACAAAGTATCTTTTCACTTGCAAACTCCACTGCATACATATATATGGTGAGGTACTAGCTCCAATTCGGTTTTACAGTGAAAACGGCAGGAACTTCAAACCGGCAGTAGGAAACAGACTGAGAAACCAGAGTAAAAGTTTCCCCTGCAACCCATTCCCTTTGTGCTAGATGAACGAACGTCCATCCACATGCTAAGTTCTGAGAGATAATTGTGTGAGAAAGCCGTCCTTCACCTAGCTTGTTGGGAACACAAAGTTTCTTTTCACTTGCAAACTTCACTCCATACATATATATGGGTAGGTACTATGTCCAACTAGGTTTAACGGTGAAAACTGCAGGAACTTCAAACCGGCAGTAGGAAACAGACTGAGAAACCAGAGTAAAAGTTTCCCCTGCATCCCTTTCCCTTTGAGCTAGATGAACGAACGTCTCTCCACATGCTCAGTTCTGAGAGATAAGTGTGTGTGAAAGCCGTCCTTCACCTATCTTGTTGGGAACACAAAGTATCTTTTCACTTGCAAACTCCACTCCATACATATATATGGTGAGGTACTAGCTCCATTTCGGTTTTACAGTGAAAACTGCAGGAACTTCATACCGCCACTAAGAAACACACTGAGAAACCAGAGTAAAAGTTTCCCCTGCAACCCGTTCCCTTTGTGCTAGATGAACGAACGTCTCTCCACATGATCAGTTCTGAGAGAAAAGTGTGTGTGAAAGCCGTCCTTCACCTATCTTGTTGGGAACACAAAGTATCTTTTCACTTGCAAACTCCACTCCATACATATATATAGTGAGGTACTAGCTCCAATTCGGTTTTACAGTGAAAACTGCAGGAACTTCATACCGCCACTAAGAAAGAGACTGAGAAACCAGAGTAAAACTTTCTCCTGCAACCCTTTCCCTTTGTGCTAGATGAACGAACGTCTCACCACATGCTCAGTTCTGAGAGATAAGTGTGTGTGTAAGCCGTCCTTCCCCTAGCTTGTTGGGAACACAAAGTTTCTTTTCAGTTGGAAACCCACTCCATACATATTTATGGGGAAGTACTAGCTCCAACTCGGTTTTACAGTGAAATCTGAAGGAACTTCAAACCGGCAATAGGAAACAGACTGAGAAAACAGAGTAAAAGTTTCTCCTGCAACCCGTTCCCTTTGTGCTAGATGAACGAAAGTCTCTCCTCATGCTCAGTTCTGAGAGATAAGTGTGTGTGGAAGCCGTCCTTCAACTAGCTTGTTGGGAACACAAAGTTTCTTTTCACTTGCAAACTTCACTCCATACATATATATGGGTAGGTACTAGGTCCAACTCGGTTTTACGGTGAAAACTGCAGGAACTTCAAACCGGCAGTAGGAAACAGACTGAGAAACCAGAGTAAAAGTTTCTCCTGCATCCCGTTCCCTTTGAGCTAGATGAACGAACGTCTCTCCACATGCTCAGTTCTGAGAGATAAGTGTGTGTGAAAGCCGTCCTTCACCTATCTTGTTGGGAACACAAAGTATCTTTTCAGTTGCAAACTCCACTCCATACATATATATGGTGATGTACTAGCTCCAATTCGGTTTTACAGTGAAAACTGCAGGAACTTCATACCGTCACTAAGAAAGAGACTGAGAAACCAGAGTAAAAGTTTCTCCTGCAACCCTTTCCCTTTGTGCTAGATGAACGAACGTCTCAGCACATGCTCAGTTCTGAGAGATATGTGTGTGTGAAAGCCGTACTTCCCGTAGCTTGTTGGGAACACAAAGTTTCTTTTCAGTTGGAAACCCACTCCATACATATATATGGGGAGGTACAAGCTCCAACTCGGTTTTACAGTGAAATCTGCAGGAACTTCAAACCGGCACTAGGAAACAGACTGAGAAAACCGAGTAAAAGTTTCTCCTGCAACCCGTTCCCTTTGTGCTAGATGAACGAACGTCTCTCCACATGCTCAATTCTGAGAGATAAGTGTGTGTGAAAGCCGCCCTTCACCTAGCTTGTTGGGAACACAAAGTTTCTTTTCAGTTGCTAATTCCACTCCATACATATATATGGGGAGGTATTAGCTCCAACACGGTTTTACAGTGAAAACTGCAGGAACTTCAAACCGGCACTAGGAAACAGACTGAGAAACCAGAGTAAAAGTTTCTCCTGCAACCAGTTCCCTTCGTGATAGATGAACGAACGTCGCTCCACATGCTCAGTTCTGAGAGATAAGTGTGTGTGAAAGCCGTCCTTCACCTAGCTTGTAGGGAACACAAAGTTTCTTTTCAGTTGCAAACTCCACTCCATACATATATATGGGGAGGTACTAGCTACAACTCGGTTTTACAGTGAAAACTGCAGGAACTTCAAACCGGCACTAGGAAACAGACTGAGAATGCAGAGTAAAGGTTTCTCCTGCAACCCGTTCCCTTTGTGCTAGATGAACGAACGTCTCTCCTCATGCTCAGTTCTGAGAGATAAGTGTGTGAGAAAGCCGTCCTTCACCTATCTTTTGGGAACACAAAGTATCTTTTCACTTGCAAACTCCACTCCATACATATATATGGTGAGGTACTAGCTCCAATTCGGTTTTACAGTGAAAACGTCAGGAACCTCAAACCGGCAGTAGGAAACAGACTGAGAAACCAGAGTAAAAGTTTCTCCTGCAACCCGTTCCCTTTGTGCTAGATGAACGAAAGTCTCACCACATGCTCAGTTCTGAGAGATAAGTGTGTGTGAAAGCCGTCCTTCCCCTAGCTTGTTGGGAACACAAAGTTTCTTTTCAGTTGGAAACCCACTCCATACATACATATGGGTAGGTACTAGCTCCAACTCGGTTTTACAGTGAAATCTGCAGGAACTTCAAACCGGCACTAGGAAACAGACTGAGAAAACAGAGTAAAAGTTTCTCCTGCAACCCGTTCCCATTGTGCTAGATGAACGAACGTCTCTCCTCATGCTCAGTTCTGAGAGATAAGTGTGTGTGAAAGCAGTTTCTCACCTCTCTTGTTGGGAACACAAAGTATCTTTTCACTTGCAATCTCCACTCCATACATATATATGGTGAGGTACTACCTCCTATTCGGTTTTACAGTGAAAACGGCAGGAACTTCAAACCGGCAGTTGGAAACAGACTGAGAAAACAGAGTAAAAGTTTCCCCTGAAACCCGTTCCCTTTGTGCTAGATGAACGAACGTCTCAGCACATGCTCAGTTCTGAGAGATAATTGTGTGTGAAAGCCGTACTTCCCCTAGCTTTTTGGGAAAACAAAGTTTCTTTTCAGTTGGAAACCCACTCCATACATATATATGGGGGGTACTAGCTCCAACTCGGTTTTACAGTGAAATCTGCAGGAACTTCAAACCGGCACTAGGAAACAGACTGAGAAAACAGAGTAAAAGTTTCTCCTGCAACCCGTTCCATTTGTGCTAGATGAACGAACGTCTCTCCACATGGTCAATTCTGAGAGATAAGTGTGTGTGAAAGCCGTCCTTCACCTAGCTTGTTGGGAACACAAAGTTTCTTTTCACTTGCAAACTCCACTCCATACATATAAATGGGTACGTACTAGCTCCAAATCGGTTTTACAGTGAAAACTACAGGAACTTCAAACAGGCACTAGGAAACAGACTGAGAATCCAGAGTAAAAGTTTCCCCTGCAATCCGTTCCCTTTGTGCTAGATGAACAAAAGTCTCTCCTCATGCTCAGTTCTGAGAGATAAGTGTGTGTGGAAGCCGTCCTTCACCTATCTTGTTGGGAACACAAAGTATCTTTTCACTTGCAAACTCCACTGCATACATATATATGGTGAGGTACTAGCTCCAATTCGGTTTTACAGTGAAAACGGCAGGAACTTCAAACCGGCAGTAGGAAACAGACTGAGAAACCAGAGTAAAAGTTTCCCCTGCAACCCGTTCCCTTTGTGCTAGATGAACGAACGTCCCTCCACATGCTAAGTTCTGAGAGATAATTGTGTGAAAAAGCCGTCCTTCACCTAGCTTGTTGGGAACACAAAGTTTCTTTTCACTTGCAAACTTCACTCCATACTTATATATGGGTAGGTACTATGTCCAACTAGGTTTAACGGTGAAAACTGCAGGAACTTCAAACCGGCAGTAGGAAACAGACTGAGAAACCAGAGTAAAAGTTTCCCCTGCATCCCTTTCCCTTTGAGCTAGATGAACGAACGTCTCTCCACATGCTCAGTTCTGAGAGATAAGTGTGTGTGAAAGCCGTCCTTCACCTATCTTGTTGGGAACACAAAGTATCTTTTCACTTGCAAACTCCACTCCATACATATATATGGTGAGGTACTAGCTCCATTTCGGTTTTACAGTGAAAACTGCAGGAACTTCATACCGCCACTAAGAAACACACTGAGAAACCAGAGTAAAAGTTTCCCCTGCAACCCGTTCCCTTTGTGCTAGATGAAAGAACGTCTCTCCACATGCTAAGTTCTGAGAGAAAATTGTGTGAGAAAGCCGTCCTTCACCTAGCTTGTTGGGAACACAAAGTTTCTTTTCACTTGCAAACTTCACTCCTTACATATATATGGGTAGGTACTAGGTCCAACTCGGTTTTACGGTGAAAACTGCAGGAACTTCTAACCGGCAGTAGGAAACAGACTGAGAAACCAGAGTAAAAGTTTCTCCTGCATCCCGTTCCCTTTGAGCTAGATGAACGAACGTCTCTCCACATGATCAGTTCTGAGAGAAAAGTGTGTGTGAAAGCCGTCCTTCACCTATCTTGTTGGGAACACAAAGTATCTTTTCACTTGCAAACTCCACTCCATACATATATATAGTGAGGTACTAGCTCCAATTCGGTTTTACAGTGAAAACTGCAGGAACTTCATACCGCCACTAAGAAAGAGACTGAGAAACCAGAGTAAAACTTTCTCCTGCAACCCTTTCCCTTTGTGCTAGATGAACGAACGTCTCACCACATGCTCAGTTCTGAGAGATAAGTGTGTGTGTAAGCCGTCCTTCCCCTAGCTTGTTGGGAACACAAAGTTTCTTTTCAGTTGGAAACCCACTCCATACATATTTATGGGGAAGTACTAGCTCCAACTCGGTTTTACAGTGAAATCTGAAGGAACTTCAAACCGGCAATAGGAAACAGACTGAGAAAACAGAGTAAAAGTTTCTCCTGCAACCCGTTCCCTTTGTGCTAGATGAACGAAAGTCTCTCCTCATGCTCAGTTCTGAGAGATAAGTGTGTGTGGAAGCCGTCCTTCAACTAGCTTGTTGGGAACACAAAGTTTCTTTTCACTTGCAAACTTCACTCCATACATATATATGGGTAGGTACTAGGTCCAACTCGGTTTTACGGTGAAAACTGCAGGAACTTCAAACCGGCAGTAGGAAACAGACTGAGAAACCAGAGTAAAAGTTTCTCCTGCATCCCGTTCCCTTTGAGCTAGATGAACGAACGTCTCTCCACATGCTCAGTTCTGAGAGATAAGTGTGTGTGAAAGCCGTCCTTCACCTATCTTGTTGGGAACACAAAGTATCTTTTCAGTTGCAAACTCCACTCCATACATATATATGGTGATGTACTAGCTCCAATTCGGTTTTACAGTGAAAACTGCAGGAACTTCATACCGTCACTAAGAAAGAGACTGAGAAACCAGAGTAAAAGTTTCTCCTGCAACCCTTTCCCTTTGTGCTAGATGAACGAACGTCTCAGCACATGCTCAGTTCTGAGAGATATGTGTGTGTGAAAGCCGTACTTCCCCTAGCTTGTTGGGAACACAAAGTTTCTTTTCAGTTGGAAACCCACTCCATACATATATATGGGGAGGTACAAGCTCCAACTCGGTTTTACAGTGAAATCTGCAGGAACTTCAAACCGGCACTAGGAAACAGACTGAGAAAACCGAGTAAAAGTTTCTCCTGCAACCCGTTCCCTTTGTGCTAGATGAACGAACGTCTCTCCACATGCTCAATTCTGAGAGATAAGTGTGTGTGAAAGCCGCCCTTCACCTAGCTTGTTGGGAACACAAAGTTTCTTTTCAGTTGCTAATTCCACTCCATACATATATATGGGGAGGTATTAGCTCCAACACGGTTTTACAGTGAAAACTGCAGGAACTTCAAACCGGCACTAGGAAACAGGCTGAGAAACCAGAGTAAAAGTTTCTCCTGCCTCCAGTTCACTTTTTGCTAGATGAACGAACGTCTCTCCACATGCTCAGCTCTGAGAGAAAAGTGTGTGGGAAAGCCGTCCTTCACATAGCTTGTTGGGAACACAAAGTTTCTTTTCATTTGCAAACTCCACTCCATACATATAAATGGGTACGTACTAGCTCCAACTCGGTTTTAAAGTGAAAACTACAGGAACTTCAAACAGGCACTAGGAAACAGACTGAGAAAACAGAGTAAAAGTTTCTCCTGCAACCCGTTCCCTTTGTGCTAGATGAACGAACGTCTCTCCACATGCTCAATTCTGAGAGATAAGTGTGTGTGAAAGCCGTCCTTCACCTATCTTGTAGGGAACACAAAGTATCTTTTCAATTGCAAACTCCACTCCATACATATATATGGTGAGGTACTAGCTCCAACTCGGTTTTACTGTGAAAACTGCAGGAACTTCAAACCGGCTCTAGGAAACAGACTGAGAATGCAGAGTAAAGGTTTCTCTGCAACCCGTTCCCTTTGTGCTAGATGAACGAATGTCTCTCCTCATGCTCAGTTCTGAGAGATAAGTGTGTGTGAAAGCCGTTTCTCACATCTCTTGTTGGGAACACAAAGTATCTTTTCACTTGCAAACTCCAATCCATACATATATATGGTGAGGTACTACCTCCTATTCGGTTTTACAGTGAAAACGGCAGGAACTTCAAATCGGCAGTAGGAAACAGACTGAGAAACCAGAGTAAAAGTTTCCCCTGCAACCCGTTCCCTTTGTGCTAGATGAACGGAAGTCTCAGCACATGCTCAGTTCTGAGAGATATGTGTGTGTGAAAGCCGTACTTCCCCTAGCTTGTTGGGAACACAAAGTTTCTTTTAGGTTGGAAACCCACTCCATACATATATATGGGAAGGTACAAGCTCCAACTCGGTTTTACAGTGAAATCTGCAGGAACTTCAAACCGGCACTTGGAAACAGACTGAGAAAACAGAGTAAAAGTTTCTCCTGCAACCCGTTCCCTTTGTGCTAGATGAACGAACGTCTCTCCACATGCTCAATTCTGAGAGATAAGTGTGTGTGAAAACCGTCCTTCACCTAGCTTGTTGGGAATACAAAGTTTCTTTTCAGTTGCAAATTCCACTCCATACATATATATGGGGAGGTATTAGCTCCAACTCGGTTTTACAGTGAAAACTGCAGGAACTTCAAACCGGCACTAGGAAACAGACTGAGAAACCAGAGTAAAAGTTTCTGCTGCATCCCGTTCACTTTGTGCTAGATGAACGAACGTCTCTCCACATGCTAAGTTCTGAGAGATAAGTGTGTGTGGAAGCCGTCCTTCACATAGCTTGTTGGGAACACAAAGTTTCTTTTCACTTGCAAACTCCACTCCATACATATATATGGTGAGGTACTAACTCCAACACGGTTTTACAATGAAAACTACAGGAAATTCAAACCGGCACGAGGAAACAGACTGAGAATCCAGAGTAAAAGTTAATCCTGCATCCCGTTCCCTTTGTGCTAGATGAACGAACGTCTCTCCACATGCTCAGTTCTGAGAGATAAGTGTGTGTGGAAGCCGTCCTTCACCTATCTTGTTGGGAACACAAAGTATCTTTTCACTTGCAAACTCCACTCCATACATATATATGGTGAGGTACTAGCTCCAATTCGGTTTTACAGTGAAAACGGCAGGAACTTCAATCCGCCACTAAGAAAGAGACTGAGAAACCAGAGTAAAGGTTTCCCCTGCAACCCGTTCCCTTTGTGCTAGATGAACGAAAGTCTCAGCACATGCTCAGTTCTGAGAGATATGTGTGTGTGAAAGCCGTACTTCCCCTAGCTTGTTGGGAACACAAAGTTTCTTTTCAGTTGGAAACCCACTCCATACATATATATGGGGAGGTACAAGCTCCAACTCGGTTTTACAGTGAAATCTGCAGGAACTTCAAACCGGCACTTGGAAACAGACTGAGAAAACAGAGTAAAAGTTTCTCCTGCAACCCGTTCCCTTTGTGCTAGATGAACGAACGTCTCTCCACATGCTCAATTCTGAGAGATAAGTGTGTGTGAAAACCGTCCTTCACCTAGCTTGTTGGGAAGACAAAGTTTCTTTTCAGTTGCAAATTCCATTCCATACATATATATGGGGAGGTATTAGCTCCAACTCGGTTTTACAGTGAAAACTGCAGGAACTTCAAACCGGCACTAGGAAACAGACTGAGAAACCAGAGTAAAAGTTTCTCCTGCATCCCGTTCACTTTGTGCTAGATGAACGAACGTCTCTCCACATGCTAAGTTCTGAGAGATAAGTGTGTGTGGAAGCCGTCCTTCACATTGCTTGTTGGGAACACAAAGTTTCTTTTCACTTGCAAACTCCACTCCATACATATATATGGTGAGGTACTAGCTCCAACACGGTTTTACAGTGAAAACTACAGGAACTTCAAACCGGCACGAGGAAACAGACTGAGAATCCAGAGTAAAAGTTACTCCTGCATCCCGTTCCCTTTGTGCTAGATGAACGAACGTCTATCCACATGCTCAGTTCTGAGAGATAAGTGTGTGTGGAAGCCGTCCTTCACCTATCTTGTTGGGAACACAAAGTATCTTTTCACTTGCAAACTCCACTCCATACATATATATGGTGAGGTACTAGCTCCAATTCGGTTTTACAGTGAAAACGGCAGGAACTTCAAACCGCCACTAAGAAAGAGACTGAGAAACCAGAGTAAAGGTTTCCCCTGCAACCCGTTCCCTTTGTGCTAGATGAACGAACGTCTCTCCACATGCTGAGTTCAGAGAGATAAGTGTGTGTGAAAGCCGTGCTTCACCTAGCTTGTTGGGAACACAAAGTTTCTTTTCAGTTGGAAACCCACTCCATACATATATATGGGGAGGTACTAGCTCCAACTCGGTTTTACAGTGAAAACAGCAGGAACTTCAAACCGGCAGTAGGAAACAGACTGAGAAACGAGAGAAAAAGTTTCTCCTGCATCCCGTTCAATTTGTGCTAGATGAACGAACGTCCCTCCACATGCTCAGTTCTGAGAGATAAGTGTGTGTGGAAGCCGTACTTCACCTAGCTTGTTGGGAACACAAAGTACCTTTTCACTTGGAAACTCCACTCCATACATATATATGGTGAAGTACTAGCTCCAATTCGGTTTTACAGTGAAAACAGCAGGAACTTCAAACCGGCACGAGGAAACAGACTGAGAAACCAGAGTAAAAGTTACTCCTGCATCCCGTTCCCTTTGTGCTAGATGAACGAACGTCTCTCCACATGCTCAGTTCTGAGAGATAAGTGTGTGTGAAAACCGTCCTTCACATAGCTTGTTGGGAACACAAAGTATCTTTTCACTTGCAAACTCCACTCCATACATATATATGGTGAGGTACTAGCTCCAATTCTGTTTTACAGTGAAAACTGCAGGAACTTCAAACCGCCACTAAGAAAGAGACTGAGAAACCAGAGTAAAGGTTTCTCCTGCAACCCGTTCCCTTTGTGCTAGATGAACGAACGTCTCTCCACATGCTGAGTTCAGAGAGATAAGTGTGTGTGAAAGCCGTGCTTCACCTAGATTGTTGGGAAAACAAAATTTCTTTTCAGTTGGAAACCCACTCCATACATATATATGGGGAGGTATTAGCTCCAACTCGGTTTTACAGTGAAAACAGCAGGAACTTTAAACCGGCAGTAGGAAACAGACTGAGAAACCAGAGTAAAAGTTTCTCCTGCAACCCTTTCCCTTGGTGCTCGATGAACGAAAGTCTCTCCACATGCTGATTTCTGAGAGATAAGTGTGTGTGAAAGCCGTCCTTCACCTAGCTTGTTGGGAACACAAAGTTTCTTTTCACTTGCAAACTCCACTCCATACATATATATGGGGAGGTACTAGCTCCAACTCGGTTTTACAGTGATAACTAAAGGAACTTCAAACAAGCACTAGGAAACAGACTCAGAATGCAGAGTAAAGTTTCTCCTGCAACCCGTTACCTTTGTGCTAGATGAACGAACGTCTCTCCTCATGCTCAGTTCTGAAGAGTAAGTGTGTGTGAAAGCCGTCCTTCACCTATCTTTTTGGGAACAAAAAGTATCTTTTCACTTGCCAACTCCACTCCATACATATATATGGTGAGGTACTAGCTCCAATTCGGTTTTACAGTGAAAACGGCAGGAACTTCAAACCGGCAGTAGGAAACAGACTGAGATACCAGAGTAAAAGTTTCTCCTGCAACCCGTTCCGTTTTTGCTAGATGAACGAAAGTCTCTCCACGTGCTCAGTTCTGAGAGATAAGTGTGTGTGAAAGCCGTCCTTCACCTAGCTTGTTGGGAACACAAAGTTTCTTTTCAGTTGCAAATTCCACTCCATTCATATATAATGGGAGGTACTAGCTCCAACTCGGTTTTACGGTGAAAACTGCAGGAACTTCAAACCGGCACTAGGAAACAGACTGAGAAACCAGAGTAAAAGTTTCCCCTGCAACCCGTTCCCTTTGTGATAGATGAACGAACGTCTCTCCACATGCTCAGTTCTGAGAGATAAGTGTGTGTGGAAGCCGTCCTTCACCTAGTTAGTTTGGAACACAAAGTTTCTTTTCAGTTGCAAACTCCACACCATTCATATGTAAGGGGAGGTACTAGCTCCAACTCGGTTTTACAGTGAAAACTGCAGTAACTTGAAACCGGCACTAGGAAACAGACTGAGAATCCAGAGTAAAAGTTTCTCCTGCAACCCGTTCCCTTTGTGCTAGATGAACGAAAGTCTCTCCACATGCTCAGTTCTGAGAGAGAAGTGTGTGTGAAAGCCGTACTTCAACTAGCTTGTTCGGAACACAAAGTTCTTTTCACTTGCAAATTCCACTCCATACATATATATGGGGAGGTTCTAGCTCCAATTCGGTTTTACAGTAAAAAATGCAGGAACTTCAAACTGGAACAAGGAAACAGACTGAGAAACCAGAGTAAAAGTTTCCCCTGCAACCCGTTCCCTTTGTGCTAGATGAACGAACGTCTCTCCACATGCTCAATTCTGAGAGATAAGTGTGTGTGAAAGCCGTCCTTCACCTAGCTTGTTGGGAACACAAAGTTTCTTTTCAGTTGCAAATTCCACTCCATACATATATATGGGGAGGTATTAGCTCCAACTCGGTTTTACAGTGAAAACTGCAGGAACTTCAATCCGGCACTAGGAAACAGACTGAGAAACCAGAGTAAAAGTTTCTCCTGCATCCAGTTCACTTTGTGCTAGATGAACGAACGTCTCTCCACATGCTAAGTTCTGAGAGATAAGTGTGTGTGAAAGCCGTCCTTCACATAGCTTGTTGGGAACACAAAGTTTCTTTTCACTTGCAAACTCCACTCCATACATATAAATGGGTACGTACTAGCTCCAACTCGGTTTTACAGTGAAAACTACAGGAACTTCAAACAGGCACTAGGAAACAGACTGAGAATCCAGAGTAAAAGTTTCCCCTGCAAACCGTTCCCTTTGTGCTAGATGAACGAAAGTCTCTCCTCATGCTCAGTTCTGAGAGATAAGTGTGTGTGGAAGCCGTCCTTCACCTATCTTGTTGGGAACACAAAGTATCTTTTCACTTGCAATCTCCACTCCATACATATATATGGGGAGGTACTAGCTCCAACTCGGTTTTACAGTGAAAACGGCAGGAACTTCAAACCGGCAGTAGGAAACAGACTGAGAAACCAGAGTAAAAGTTTCCTCTGCAACCCGTTCCCTATGTGCTAGATGAACGAACGTCTCTCCACATGCTAAGTTCTGAGAGATAATTGTGTGAGAAAGCCGTCCTTCACCTAGCTTGTTGGGAACACATAGTTTCTTTTCCCTTGCAAACTTCACTCCATACATATATATGGGTAGGTACTAGGTCCAACTCGGTTTTACGGTGAAAACTGCAGGAACTTCAAACCGGCAGTAGGAAACAGACTGAGAAACCAGAGTAAAAGTTTCTCCTGCAACCCTTTCCCTTTGTGCTAGATGAACGAACGTCTCACCACATGCTCAGTTCTGAGAGATAAGTGTGTGTGAAAGCCGTCCTTCCCCTAGCTTGTTGGGAACACAAAGTTTCTTTTCAGTTGGAAAGCCACTCCATACATATATATGTTGAGGTACTAGCTCCAACTCGGTTTTACAGTGAAATCTGAAGGAACTTCAAACCGGCACTAGGAAACAGACTGAGAAAACAGAGTAAAAGTTTCTCCTGCAACCCGTTCCCTTTGTGCTAAATGAACGAACGTCTCTCCACATGCTCAATTCTGAGAGATATGTGTGTGTGAAAGCCGTCCTTCACCTAGCTTGTTGGGAACACAAAGTTTCTTTTCAGTTGCAAATTCCACTCCATACATATATATGGGGAGGTATTAGCTCCAACTCGGTTTTACAGTGAAAACTGCAGGAACTTCAAACCGGCACTAGGAAACAGACTGAGAAACCAGAGTAAAAGTTTCTCCTGCCTCCATTTCACTTTGTGCTAGATGAACGAACGTCTCTCCACATGCTCAGTTCTGATAGATAAGTGTGTGTGAAAGCCGTCCTTCACATAGCTTGTTGGGAACACAAAGTTTCTTTTCACTTGCAAACTCCACTCCATACATATAAATGGGTACGTACTAACTCCAACACGGTTTTACAGTGAAAACTACAGGAACTTCAAACAGGCACTAGGAAACAGACTGAGAAACCAGAGTAAAAGTTACTCCTGCATCCCGTTCCCTTTGTGCTAGATGAACGAACGTCTCTCCACATGCTCAGTTCTGAGAGATAAGTGTGTGTGGAAGCCGTCCTTCACCTATCTTGTTGGGAACACAAAGTATCTTTTCACTTGCAAAGTCCACTCCATACATATATATGGTGAGGTACTAGCTCCAATTCTGTTTTACAGTGAAAACTGCAGGAACTTCAAACCGCCACTAAGAAAGAGACTGAGAAACCAGAGTAAAGGTTTCTCCTGCAACCGGTTCCCTTTGTGCTAGATGAACGAACGTCTCTCCACATGCTGAGTTCAGAGAGATAAGTGTGTGTGAAAGCCGTGCTTCACCTAGATTGTTGGGAAAACAAACTTTCTTTTCAGTTGGAAACCCACTCCATACATATATATGGGGAGATACTAGCTCCAACTCGGTTTTACAGGGAAAACAGCAGGAACTTCAAACCGGCAGTAGGAAACAGACTGAGAAACCAGAGTAAAAGTTTCTCCTGCAAACCTTTCCCTTGGTGCTAGATGAACGAACGTCTCTCCACATGCTCAGTTCTGAGAGATAAGTGTGTGTGAAAGCCGTCCTTCACCTATCTTGTTGGGAACACAAAGTATCTTTTCACTTGCAAACTCCACTCCATACATATATATGGTGAGGTACTAGCTCCAATTCGGTTTTACAGTGAAAACTGCAGGAACTTCAAACCGGCACTAGGAAACATATTGAGAAACCAGAGTAAAAGTTTCTCCTGCAACCCTTTCCCTTTGTGCTAGATGAACGAACGTCTCACCACATGCTCAGTTCTGAGAGATAAGTGTGTGTGAAAGCCGTCCTTCCCCTAGCTTTTAGGGAACACAAAGTTTCTTTTCACTTGCAAACTCCACTCCATACATATATATGGGGGGTACTAGCTCTAACTCCGTTTTACAGTGAAATCTGAAGGAACTTCAAACCGGCACTAGGAAACAGACTGAGAAAACAGAGTAAAAGTTTCTCCTGCAACCCGTTCCCTTTGTGCTAGATGAACGAACGTCTCTCCACATGCTCAATTCTGAGAGATAAGTGTGTGTGAAAGCCGTCCTTCACCTAGCTTGTTGGGAACACATAGTTTCTTTTCAGTTGCAAATTCCACTCCATACATATATATGGGGAGGTATTAGCTCCAACTCGGTTTTACAGTGAAAACTGCAGGAACTTCAAACCGACACTAGGAAACAGATTGAGAAACCAGAGTAAAAGTTTCTCCTGCCTCCAGTTCACTTTGTGCTAGATGAACGAACGTCTCTCCACATGCTCAGTTCTGAGAGAAAATTGTGTGTGAAAGCCGTCCTTCACATAGCTTGTTGGGAACACAAAGTTTCTTTTCACTTGCAAACTCCACTCCATATATATAAATGGGTACGTACTAGCTCCAACTCGGTTTTACAGTGAAAACTACAGGAACTTCAAACAGGCACTAGGAAACAGACTGAGAATCCAGAGTAAAAGTTTCCCCTGCAACCCGTTCCCTTTGTGCTAGATGAACGAAAGTCTCTCCTCATGCTCAGTTCTGAGAGATAAGTGTGTGTGGAAGCCGTCCTTCACCTATCTTGTTGGGAACACAAAGTATCTGTTCACTTGCAAACTCCACTCCATACATATATATGGTGAGGTACTAGCTCCAATTCGGTTTTACAGTGAAAACAGAAGGAACTTCAAACCGGCAGTAGGAAACAGACTGAGAAACCAGAGAAAAAGTTTCTCCTGCATCCCGTTCCCTTTGTGCTAGATGAACGAACGTCTCTCCACATGATCAGTTCTGAGAGATAAGTGTGTGTGGAAGCCGTCCTTCACCTAGCTTGTTGGGAACACAAAGTATCTTTTCACTTGCAAACTTCACTCCATACATATATATGGGGAGGTACTAGCTCCAATTCGGTTTTACAGTGAAAACTGCAGGAAATTCTAACCGCCACTAGGAAACAGACTAAGAGACCAGAGTAAAAGTTTCTCCTGCAACCCGTTCCCTTTGTGCTAGATGAACGAACGTCTCTCCACATGCTCAGTTCTGAGATATAATTGATGGAGAATGCCGTCCTTCACCTTGCTTGTTGGGAACACAAAGTTTCTTTCACTTGCAATCTCCACTACATACATATATATGGGTAGGTAATAGCTCCAACTCGCTTTTACAGTGAAAACTGCAGGAAC
Source organism: Camelus bactrianus (assembly GCF_048773025.1). Classification (NCBI taxonomy): domain Eukaryota; kingdom Metazoa; phylum Chordata; class Mammalia; order Artiodactyla; family Camelidae; genus Camelus; species Camelus bactrianus. Next base: position 93,526,217 of record NC_133546.1, read on the forward strand.
TTCAAACCGGCACTAGGAAACAGACTGAGAAACCGGAGTAAAATTTTCCCCTGCAACCCGTTCCCTTTGTGCTAGATGAACGAACGTCTCTCCACATGCTCAGTTCTGAGAGATATTTGTGTGTGAAAGCCGTCCTTCACCTAGCTTGATGGGAACACAAAGTTTCTTTTCAGTTGCAAACTCCAATCCATACATTTATATGGTGAGTTACTAGCTCCAACTCGGTTTTACAGTGAAAACTGCAAGAACTTCAAACCGGCACTAGGAAACAGACTGAGAAACCAGAGTATAAGTTTCTCCTGCAACCCGTTCCCTTTGTGCTAGATGAACGAAAGTCTCTCAACATGCTCATTTCTGAGAGATAAGTGTGTGTGGAAGCCGTCCTTCACCAAGCTTGTAGGGAAACAAAGTTTCTTTTCATTGCAAACTCCACTAAATACATATATATGGGGAGGTACTAGCTCCAACTCGGTTTTACACTGAAAACTGCAGGAACTTCAAAACGGCAGTAGGAAACAGACTGAGAAACCAGAGTAAAAGTTTCTCCTGCAACCCGTTCCCTTTGTGCTAGATGAACGAACGTCTCTCCACATGCTCAGTTCTGAGGTATAATTGACGGAGAATGCCGTCCTTCACCTTGCTTGTTGGGAACACAAAGTTTCTTTCACTTGCAAACTACACTCCATACATATATATGGGTAGGTAATAGCTCCAACTCGCTTTAACAGTGAAAACTGCAGGAACTTCAAAACGGCAGTAGGAAACAGACTGAGAAACCAGAGTGAAAGTTTCTACTGCATCCCGTTCCCTTTGTGCTAGATGAACGAACGTCTCTCCACATGCTCAGTTCTGAGAGATAAGTGTGTGTGGAAGCCGTCCTTCACCTAGCTTGTTGGGAACACAAAATATCTTTTCACTTGCAAACTCCACTCCATACATATATATGGGAGGTACTAGCTCCAATTCGGTTTTACAGTGAAAACTGCAGGAACTTCAAACCGGCACTAGGAAAGAGACTGAGAAACCAGATTAAAAGTTTCCCTGCAACCCGTTCCCTTTGTGCTATATGAACGAACGTCTCTCCACATGCTCAGTTCTGAGAGATAAATGTGTGTGAAAGCCGTACTTCACCTAGCTTGTTGGGAACACAAAGTTTCTTTTCAGTTGCAAACTCCACTCCATACATATATATGGTGAGGTACAAGCTCCAACTCGGTTTTACAGTGAAAACTGCAGGAACTTCAAACCGGCACTAGGAAACAGACTGAGAAAACAAAGTAAAAGTTTCTCCTGCAACCCGTTCCTTTGTGCTAGATGAGCGAACGTCTCTCCACATGCTCAGTTCTGAGAGATAAGTGTTTGTGGAAGCCGTCCTTCACCTAGCTTGTTGGGAACACAAAGTTTCTTTTCACTTGCAAAACCCACTCCATACATATATATGGGCAGGTACTAGTTCCAACTCGGTTTTACAGAGAAAACTGCAGGAATTTCAAACCGGCACTAGGAAACAGACTGAGAAACCAGAGTAAAAGTTTCTCCTGCATCCCGTTCCCTTTGTGCTAGATGAACGAACGTTTCTCCACATGCTCAGTTCTGAGAGATAAGTGTGTGTAAAAGCCGTCCTTCAACTAGCTTGTTGGGAACACAAAGTATCTTTTCACTTGAAAACTCCACTCCATACATATATATGGGGAGGTACTAGCTCCAATTCTGTTTTACAGTGAAAACTGCAGGAACTTCAAACCGGCACTAGGAAACAGACTGAGAAACCGGAGTAAAAGTTTCTCCTGCAACCCTTTCCCTTTGTGCTAGATGAACGAACGTCTCTCCACATGCTCAGTTCTGAGAGATAATTGTGTGTGAAAGCAGTCCTTAACCTAGCTTGATGGGAACACAAAGTTTTTTTTCAGTTGCAAACTCCAATCCATACATTTATATGGTGAGTTACTAGCTCCAACTCGGTTTTACAGTGAAAACTGCAAGAACTTCAAACCGGCACTAGGAAACAGACTGAGAAACCAGAGTAAAAGTTTCTCCTGCAATCCGTTCCCTTTGTGCTAGATGAACGAAAGTCTCTCAACATGCTCATTTCTGAGAGATAAATGTGTGTGAAAGCCGTCCTTCACCTAGCTTGTTGGGAACACAAAGTTTCTTTTCAGTTGCAAACTCCACTCCATACATATGTATGGGGAGGTACTAGCTCCAACTCGGTTTTACAGTGAAAACTGCAGGAACTTCAAACCGGCACTAGGAAAGAGACTGAGAATCCAGAGTAAAAGTTTCTCCTGCAACCCGTTCCCTTTGTGCTAGATGAACGAACGTCTCTCCACATGCTCAGTTCTGAGAGATAAGTGTGTGTGAAAGCCTAACTTCAACTAGCTTGTTGGGAACACAAAGTTCTTTTCACTTGCAAACTCCACTCCATACATATATATGGGGAGGTTCTAGCTAAAATTCGGTTTTACAGTTATAACTGCAGGAACTTCAAACCGGCACTAGGAAAGAGACTGAGAAACCAGAGTAAAAGTTTCTCCTGCAACCAGTTCCCTTTGTGCTAGATGAATGAACGTCTCTCCACATGCTTAGTTCTGAGAGATAAGTGTGTGTGAAAGCCGTCCTTCACCTAGCTTGTTGGGAACACAAAGTTTCTTTTCAGTTGCAAACTCCAATCCACACATATATATGGGGAGGTACTAGCTCCAACTCTGTTTTACAGTGAAAACTGCAGGAACTTCAAACCGGCACTAGGAAACAGACTGAGAAACCAGAGTAAACGTTTTTCCTGCAACACGTTCCCTTTGTGCTAGATGAACGAACGTCTCTCCACATGCTCAGTTCTGAGAGATAAGTGTGTGTGGAAGCCCTCCTTCACCTAGATTGTTGGGAACACAAAGTATCTTTTCACTTGCAAACTCCACTCCATACATATATATGGTGAGGTACTAGCTCCAATTCGGTTTTACAGTGAAAGCTGCAGGAACTTCAAACCGCCACTAGGAAAGAGACTGAGAAACCAGAGTAAAAGTTTCTCCTGCAAACCGTTCCCTTTGTGATAAATGAACGAACGTCTCTCCACATGCTCAGTTCTGAGAGATAAGTGTGTGTGAAAGCCGTCCTTCACGTAGCTTGTTGGGAACACAAAGTTTCTTTTCACTTGCAAACTCCACTCCATACATATAAATGGGTACGTACTAGCTCCAACTCGGTTTTACAGTGAAAACTACAGGAACTTCAAACAGGCACTAGGAAACAGACTGAGAATCCAGAGTAAAAGTTTCCCCTGCAAACCGTTCCCTTTGTGCTAGATGAACGAAAGTCTCTCCTCATGCTCAGTTCTGAGAGATAAGTGTGTGTGGAAGCCGTACTTCACCTATCTTGTTGGGAACACAAAGTATCTTTTCACTTGCAAACTCCACTCCATACATATATATGGGGAGGTACTAGCTCCAACTCGGTTTTACAGTGAAAACGGCAGGAACTTCAAACCGGCAGTAGGAAACAGACTGAGAAACCAGAGTAAAAGTTTCCTCTGCAACCCATTCCCTATGTGCTAGATGAACGAACGTCTCTCCACATGCTAAGTTCTGAGAGATAATTGTGTGAGAAAGCCGTCCTTCACCTAGCTAGTTGGGAACACATAGTTTCTTTTCCCTTGCAAACTTCACTCCATACATATATATGGGTAGGTACTAGGTCCAACACGGTTTTACGGTGAAAACTGCAGGAACTTCAAACCGGCAGTAGGAAACAGACTGAGAAACCAGAGTAAAAGTTTCTCCTGCATCCCGTTCCCTTTGAGCTAGATGAACGAACGTCTCTCCACATGCTCAGTTCTGAGAGATAAGTGTGTGTGGAAGCCGTCCTTCACCTATCTTGTTGGGAACACAAAGTATCTTTTCACTTGCAAACTCCACTCCATACATATATATGGTGAGGTACTAGCTCCAATTCGGTTTTACAGTGAAAACGGCAGGAACTTCAAACCGCCACTAAGAAAGAGACTGAGAAACCAGAGTAAAGGTTTCCCCTGCAACCCGTTCCCTTTGTGCTAGATGAACGAACGTCTCTCCACATGCTGAGTTCAGAGAGATAAGTGTGTGTGAAAGCCGTGCTTCACCTAGCTTGTTGGGAACACAAAGTTTCTTTTCAGTTGGAAACCCACTCCATACATATATATGGGGAGGTACTAGCTCCAACTCGGTTTTAAAGTGAAAACAGCAGGAACTTCAAACCGGCAGTAGGAAACAGACTGAGAAACCAGAGAAAAAGTTTCTCCTGCATCCCGTTCAATTTGTGCTAGATGAACGAACGTCCCTCCACATGCTCAGTTCTGAGAGATAAGTGTGTGTGGAAGCCGTCCTTCACCTAGCTTGTTGGGAACACAAAGTACCTTTTCACTTGGAAACTCCACTCCATACATATATATGGTGAAGTACTAGCTCCAATTTGGTTTTACAGTGAAAACAGCAGGAACTTCAAACCGGCACGAGGAAACAGACTGAGAAACCAGAGTAAAAGTTACTCCTGCATCCCGTTCCCTTTGTGCTAGATGAACGAACGTCTCTCCACATGCTCAGTTCTGAGAGATAAGTGTGTGTGAAAACCGTCCTTCACATAGCTTGTTGGGAACACAAAGTATCTTTTCACTTGCAAACTCCACTCCATACATATATATGGTGAGGTACTAGCTCCAATTCTGTTTTACAGTGAAAACTGCAGGAACTTCAAACCGCCACTAAGAAAGAGACTGAGAAACCAGAGTAAAGGTTTCACCTGCAACCCGTTCCCTTTGTGCTAGATGAACGAACGTCTCTCCACATGCTGAGTTCAGAGAGATAAGTGTGTGTGAAAGCCGTGCTTCACCTAGATTGTTGGGAAAACAAAATTTCTTTTCAGTTGGAAACCCACTCCATACATATATATGGGGAGGTATTAGCTCCAACTCGGTTTTACAGTGAAAACAGCAGGGACTTCAAACCGGCAGTAGGAAACAGACTGAGTAACCAGAGTAAAAGTTTCTCCTGCAACCCTTTCCCTTTGTGCTCGATGAACGAAAGTCTCTCCACATGCTGAGTTCTGAGAGATAAGTGTGTGTGAAAGCCGTCCTTCACCTAGCTTGTTGGGAACACAAAGTTTCTTTTCACTTGCAAACTCCACTCCATACATATATATGGGGAGGTACTAGCTCCAACTCGGTTTTACAGTGGTAACTACAGGAACTTCAAACAAGCACTAGGAAACAGACTCAGAATGCAGAGTAAAGTTTCTCCTGCAACCCGTTACCTTTGTGCTAGATGAACGAACGTCTCTCCTCATGCTCAGTTCTGAAGAGTAAGTGTGTGTGAAAGCCGTCCTTCACCTATCTTTTTGGGAACAAAAAGTATCTTTTCACTTGCCAAATCCACTCCATACATATATATGGTGAGGTACTAGCTCCAATTCGGTTTTACAGTGAAAACGGCAGGAACTTCAATCCGGCAGTAGGAAACAGACTGAGATACCAGAGTAAAAGTTTCTCCTGCAACCCGTTCCGTTTTTGCTAGATGAACGAAAGTCTCTCCACGTGCTCAGTTCTGAGAGATAAGTGTGTGTGAAAGCCGTCCTTCACCTAGCTTGTTGGGAACACAAAGTTTCTTTTCAGTTGCAAATTCCACTCCATTCATATATACTGGGAGGTACTAGCTCCAACTCGGTTTTGCAGTGAAAACTGCAGGAACTTCAAACCGGCACTAGGAAACAGACTGAGAAACCAGAGTAAAAGTTTCCCCTGCAACCCGTTCCCTTTGTGATAGATGAACGAACGTCTCTCCACATGCTCAGTTCTGAGAGATAAGTGTGTGTGGAAGCCGTCCTTCACCTAGCTAGTTTGGAACACAAAGTTTCTTTTCAGTTGCAAACTCCACTCCATTCATATGTAAGGGGAGGTACTAGCTCCAACTGGGTTTTACAGTGAAAACTGCAGTAACTTCAAACCGGCACTAGGAAACAGACTGAGAATCCAGAGTTAAGTTTCACCTGCAACCCGTTCCCTTTGTGCTAGATGAACGAAAGTCTCTCCACATGCTCAGTTCTGAGAGAGAAGTGTGCGTGAAAGCCGTACTTCAACTAGCTTGTTCGGAACACAAAGATCTTTTCACTTGCAAATTCCACTCCATACATATATATGGGGAGGTTCTAGCTCCAATTCGGTTTTACAGTAAAAAATGCAGGAACTTCAAACCGGAACAAGGAAACAGACTGAGAAACCAGAGTAAAAGTTTCCCCTGCAACCCGTTCCCTTTGTGCTAGATGAACGAACGTCTCTCCACATGCTCAATTCTGAGAGATAAGTGTGTGTGAAAGCCGTCCTTCACCTAGCTTGTTGGGAACACAAAGTTTCTTTTCAGTTGCAAATTCCACTCCATACATATATATGGGGAGGTATCAGCTCCAAATCGGTTTTACAGTGAAAACTGCAGGAACTTCAAACCGGCACTAGGAAACAGACTGAGAAACCAGAGTAAAAGTTTCTCCTGCATCCAGTTCACTTTGTGCTAGATGAACGAACGTCTCTCCACATGCTAAGTTCTGAGAGATAAGTGTGTGTGAAAGCCGTCCTTCACATAGCTTGTTGGGAACACAAAGTTTCTTTTCACTTGCAAACTCCACTCCATACATATAAATGGGTACGTACTAGCTCCAACTCGGTTTTACAGTGAAAACTACAGGAACTTCAAACAGGCACTAGGAAACAGACTGAGAATCCAGAGTAAAAGTTTCCCCTGCAAACCGTTACCTTTGTGCTAGATGAACGAAAGTCTCTCCTCATGCTCAGTTCTGAGAGATAAGTGTGTGTGGAAGCCGTCCTTCACCTATCTTGTTGGGAACACAAAGTATCTTTTCACTTGCAAACTCCACTCCATACATATATATGGGGAGATACTAGCTCCAACTCGGTTTTACAGTGAAAACGGCAGGAACTTCAAACCGGCAGTAGGAAACAGACTGAGAAACCAGAGTAAAAGTTTCCTCTGCAACCCGTTCCCTATGTGCTAGATGAACGAACGTCTCTCCACATGCTAAGTTCTGAGAGATAATTGTGTGAGAAAGCCGTCCTTCACCTAGCTTGTTGGGAACACATAGTTTCTTTTCCCTTGCAAACTTCACTCCATACATATATATGGGTAGGTACTAGGTCCAACTCGGTTTTACGGTGAAAACTGCAGGAACTTCAAACCGGCAGTAGGAAACAGACTGAGAAACCAGAGTAAAAGTTTCTCCTGCATCCCGTTCCCTTTGAGCTAGATGAACGAACGTCTCTCCACATGCTCAGTTCTGAGAGATAAGTGTGTGTGAAAGCCGTCCTTCACCTATCTTGTTGGGAACACAAAGTATCTTTTCACTTGCAAACTCCACTCGATACATATATATGGTGAGGTACTAGCTCCAATTCGGTTTTACAGTGAAAACTGCAGGAACTTCATACCGCCACTAAGAAAGAGACTGAGAAACCAGAGTAAAAGTTTCTCCTGCAACCCTTTCCCTTTGTGCTAGATGAACGAAAGTCTCACCACATGCTCAGTTCTGAGAGATAAGTGTGTGTGAAAGCCGTCCTTCCCCTAGCTTGTTGGGAACACAAAGTTTCTTTTCAGTTGGAAAGCCACTCCATACATATATATGGGGAGGTACTAGCTCCAACTCGGTTTTACAGTGAAATCTGAAGGAACTTCAAACCGGCACTAGGAAACAGACTGAGAAACCAGAGTAAAAGTTTCTCCTGCCTCCATTTCACTTTGTGCTAGATGAACGAACTTCTCTCCACATGCTCAGTTCTGAGAGATAAGTGTGTGTGAAAGCCGTCCTTCACATAGCTTGTTGGGAACACAAAGTTTCTTTTCACTTGCAAACTCCACTCCATACATATAAATGGGTATGTACTAACTCCAACTTGGTTTTACAGTGAAAACTACAGGAACTTCAAACAGGCACTAGGAAACAGACTGAGAAACCAGAGTAAAAGTTACACCTGCATCCCGTTCCCTTTGTGCTAGATGAACGAACGTCTCTCCACATGCTCAGTTCTGAGAGATAAGTGTGTGTGGAAGCCGTCCTTCACCTATCTTGTTGGGAACACAAAGTATCTTTTCACTTGCAAAGTCCACTCCATACATATATATGGTGAGGTACTAGCTCCAATTCTGTTTTACAGTGAAAACTGCAGGAACTTCAAACCGCCACTAAGAAAGAGACTGAGAAACCAGAGTAAAGGTTTCTCCTGCAACCGGTTCCCTTTGTGCTAGATGAACGAACGTCTCTCCACATGCTGAGTTCAGAGAGATAAGTGTGTGTGAAAGCCGTGCTTCACCTAGATTGTTGGGAAAACAAACTTTCTTTTCAGTTGGAAACCCACTCCATACATATATATGGGGAGGTACTAGCTCCAACTCGGTTTTACAGTGAAAACAGCAGGAACTTCAAACCGGCAGTAGGAAACAGACTGAGAAACCAGAGTAAAAGTTTCTCCTGCAAACCTTTCCCTTGGTGCTAGATGAACGAACGTCTCTCCACATGCTGAGTTCTGAGAGATAAGTGTGTGTGAAAGCCGTCTTTCAACTAGCTTGTTGGGAACACAAAGTTTCTTTTCACTTGCAAACTCCACTCCATACATATATATGGGGAGGTACTAGCTCCAACTCGGTTTTACAGTGATAACTACAGGAACTTCAAACAAGCACTAGGAAACAGACTGAGAATGCAGAGTAAAGGTTTCTCCTGCAACCCGTTCCCTTTGTGCTACATGAACGAACGTTTCTCCTCATGCTCAGTTCTGAAGAGATAAGTGTGTGTGAAAGCCGTCCCTCACCTATCTTGTTGGGAACACAAAGTATCTTTTCACTTGCAAACTCCACTCCATACATATATATGGTGAGATACTAGATCCAATTCGGTTTTACAGTGAAAACGGCAGGAAATTCAAACCGGCAGTAGGAAACAGACTGAGATACCAGAGTAAAATTTCTCCTGCAACCCGTTCCGTTTTTGCTAGATGAACGAAAGTCTCTCCACGTGCTCAGTTCTGAGAGATAAGTGTGTGTGAAAGCCGTCCTTCACCTAGCTTGTTGGGAACACAAAGTTTCTTTTCAGTTGCAAATTCCACTCCATACATATATACTGGGAGGTACTAGCTCCAAATCGGTTTTGCAGTGAAAACTGCAGGAACTTCAAACCGGCACTAGGAAACAGACTGAGAAACCAGAGTAAAAGTTTCTCCTGCAACCCGTTCCCTTTGTGCTGGATGAACGAACGTCTCTCCACATGCTCAGTTCTGAGAGATAAGTGTGTGTGGAAGCCGTCCTTCACCTAGCTAGTTTGGAACACAAAGTTTCTTTTCAGTTGCAAACTCCACAACATTCATATGTAAGGGGAGGTACTAGCTCCAACTCGGTTTTACAGTGAAAACTGCAGTAACTTCAAACCGGCACTAGGAAACAGACTGAGAATCCATAGTAAAAGTTTCTCCTGCAAACCGTTCCCTTTGTGCTAGATGAACGAAAGTCTCTCCACATGCTCAGTTCTGAGAGATAAGTGTGTGTGAAAGCCGTACTTTAACTAGTTTGTTCGGAACACAAAGTCCTTTTCACTTGCAAATTCCACTCCATACATATATATGGGGAGGTTCTAGCTCCAATTCGGTTTTACAGTAAAAACTGTAGGAACTTCAAACCGGAACTAGGAAACAGACTGAGAAACCAGAGTAAAAGTTTCTCCTGCAACCGTTCCCTTTGTGCTAGATGAACGAACGTCTCTCCACATGCTCAATTCTGAGAGATAAGTGTGTGTGAAAGCCGTCCTTCACCTAGCTTGTTGGGAAAACAAAGTTTCTTTTCAGTTGCAAATTCCACTCCATACATATATATGGGGAGGTATTAGCTCCAACTCGGTTTTACAGTGAAAACTGCAGGAACTTCAAACCGGCACTAGGAAACAGACTGAGAAACCAGAGTAAAAGTTTCCCCTGCATCCAGTTCACTTTGTGCTAGATGAACGAACGTCTCTCCACATGCTAAGTTCTGAGAGATAAGTGTGTGTGAAAGCCGTCCTTCACATAGCTTGTTGGGAACACAAAGTTTCTTTTCACTTGCAAACTCCACTCCATACATATAAATGGGTACGTACTAGCTCCAACTCGGTTTTACAGTGAAAACTACAGGAATTTCAAACAGGCACTAGGAAACAGACTGAGAATCCAGAGTAAAAGTTTCACCTGCAACCCGTTCCCTTTGTGCTAGATGAACGAACGTCTCTCCACATGCTCAGTTCTGAGAGATAAGTGTGTGTGAAAGCCGTCCTTCACCTATCTTGTTGGGAACACAAAGTATCTTTTCACTTGCAAACTCCACTCCATACATATATATGGTGAGGTACTAGCTCCAATTCGGTTTTACAGTGAAAACTGCAGGAACTTCATACCGCCACTAAGAAAGAGACTGAGAAACCAGAGTAAAAGTTTCTCCTGCAACCCTTTCCCTTTGTGCTAGATGAACGAACGTCTCACCACATGCTCAGTTCTGAGAGATAAGTGTGTGTGAATGCCGTCCTTCCCCTAGCTTTTAGGGAACACAAAGTTTCTTTTCACTTGCAAACTCCACTCCATACATATATATGGGGAGGTACTAGCTCTAACTCGGTTTTACAGTGAAATCTGAAGGAACTTCAAACCGGCACTAGGAAACAGACTTAGAAAACAGAGTAAAAGTTTCTCCTTCAACCCGTTCCCTTTGTGCTAGATGAACGAACGTCTCTCCACATGCTCAATTCTGAGAGATAAGTGTGTGTGAAAGCCGTCCTTCACCTAGCTTGTTGGGAACACATAGTTTCTTTTCAGTTGCAAATTCCACTCCATACATATATATGGGGAGGTATTAGCTCCAACTCGGTTTTACAGTGAAAACTGCAGGAACTTCAAACCGACACTAGGAAACAGATTGAGAAACCAGAGTAAAAGTTTCTCCTGCCTCCAGTTCACTTTGTGCTAGATGAACGAACGTCTCTCCACATGCTCAGTTCTGAGAGAAAAGTGTGTGTGAAAGCCGTCCTTCACATAGCTTGTTGGGAACACAAAGTTTCTTTTCACTTTCAAACTCCACTCCATACATATAAATGGGTACGTACTAGCTCCAACTCGGTTTTACAGTGAAAACTACAGGAACTTCAAACAGGCACTAGGAAAAAGACTGAGAATCCAGAGTAAAAGTTTCCCCTGCAACCCGTTCCCTTTGTGCTAGATGAACGAAAGTCTCTCCTCATGCTCAGTTCTGAGAGATAAGTGTGTGTGGAAGCCGTCCTTCACCTATCTTGTTGGGAACACAAAGTATCTGTTCACTTGCAAACTCCACTCCATACATATATATGGTGAGGTACTAGCTCCAATTCGGTTTTACAGTGAAAACAGAAGGAACTTCAAACCGGCAGTAGGAAACAGACTGAGAAACCAGAGAAAAAGTTTCTCCTGCATCCCGTTCCCTTTGTGCTAGGTGAACGAAAGTCTCTCCACATGCTCAGTTCTGAGAGATAAGTGTGTGTGGAAGCCGTCCTTCACCTAGCTTGTTGGGAACACAAAGTATCTTTTCACTTGCAAACTTCACTCCATACATATATATGGGGAGGTACTAGCTCCAATTCGGTTTTACAGTGAAAACTGCAGGAAATTCTAACCGCCACTAGGAAACAGACTGAGAGACCAGAGTAAAAGTTTCTCCTGCAACCCGTTCCCTTTGTGCTAGATGAACGAACGTCTCTCCACATGCTCTGTTCTGAGATATAATTGATGGAGAATGCCGTCCTTCACCTTGCTTGTTGGGAACACAAAGTTTCTTTCACTTGCAATCTCCACTACATACATATATATGGGTAGGTAATAGCTCCAACTCGCTTTTACAGTGAAAACTGCAGGAACTTCAAACCGGCACTAGGAAACAGACTGAGAAACCGGAGTAAAATTTTCTCCTGCAACCCGTTCCCTTTGTGCTAGATGAACGAACGTCTCTCCACATGCTCAGTTCTGAGAGATATTTGTGTGTGAAAGCCGTCCTTCACCTAGCTTGTTGGGAACACAAAGTTTCTTTTCAGTTGCAAACTCCAATCCACACATATATATGGGGAGGTACTAGCTCCAACTCTGTTTTACAGTGAAAAATGCAGGAACTTCAAACCGGCACTAGGAAACAGACTGAGAAACCAGAGTAAACGTTTTTCCTGCAACACGTTCCCTTTGTGCTAGATGAACGAACGTCTCTCCACATGCTCAGTTCTGAGAGATAAGTGTGTGTGGAAGCCCTCCTTCACCTAGATTGTTGGGAACACAAAGTATCTTTTCACTTGCAAACTCCACACCATACATATATATGGTGAGGTACTAGCTCCAATTCGGTTTTACAGTGAAAGCTGCAGGAACTTCAAACCGCCACTAGGAAAGAGACTGAGAAACCAGAGTAAAAGTTTCTCCTGCAAACCGTTCCCTTTGTGATAAATGAACGAACGTCTCTCCACATGCTCAGTTCTGAGAGATAAGTGTGTGTGAAAGCCGTCCTTCACGTAGCTTGTTGGGAACACAAAGTTTCTTTTCACTTGCAAACTCCACTCCATACATATAAATGGGTACGTACTAGCTCCAACTCGGTTTTACAGTGAAAACTACAGGAACTTCAAACAGGCACTAGGAAACAGACTGAGAATCCAGAGTAAAAGTTTCCCCTGCAAACCGTTCCCTTTGTGCTAGATGAACGAAAGTCTCTCCTCATGCTCAGTTCTGAGAGATAAGTGTGTGTGGAAGCCGTCCTTCACCTATCTTGTTGGGAACACAAAGTATCTTTTCACTTGCAAACTCCACTCCATACATATATATGGGGAGGTACTAGCTCCAACTCGGTTTTACAGTGAAAACGGCAGGAACTTCAAACCGGCAGTAGGAAACAGACTGAGAAACCAGAGTAAAAGTTTCCTCTGCAACCCGTTCCCTATGTGCTAGATGAACGAACGTCTCTCCACATGCTAAGTTCTGAGAGATAATTGTGTGAGAAAGCCGTCCTTCACCTAGCTTGTTGGGAACACATAGTTTCTTTTCCCTTGCAAACTTCACTCCATACATATATATGGGTAGGTACTAGGTCCAACACGGTTTTACGGTGAAAACTGCAGGAACTTCAAACCGGCAGTAGGAAACAGACTGAGAAACCAGAGTAAAAGTTTCTCCTGCATCCCGTTCCCTCTGAGCTAGATGAACGAACGTCTCTCCACATGCTCAGTTCTGAGAGATAAGTGTGTGTGAAAGCCGTCCTTCACCTATCTTGTTGGGAACACAAAGTATCTTTTCACTTGCAAACTCCACTCGATACATATATATGGTGAGGTACTAGCTCCAATTCGGTTTTACAGTGAAAACTGCAGGAACTTCATACCGCCACTAAGAAAGAGACTGAGAAACCAGAGTAAAAGTTTCTCCTGCAACCCTTTCCCTTTGTGCTAGATGAACGAACGTCTCACCACATGCTCAGTTCTGAGAGATAAGTGTGTGTGAAAGCCGTCCTTCCCCTAGCTTGTTGGGAACACAAAGTTTCTTTTCAGTTGGAAAGCCACTCCATACATATATATGGGGAGGTACTAGCTCCAACTCGGTTTTACAGTGAAATCTGAAGGAACTTCAAACCGGCACTAGGAAACAGACTGAGAAAACAGAGTAAAAGTTTCTCCTGCAACCCGTTCCCTTTGTGCTAAATGAACGAACGTCTCTCCACATGCTCAATTCTGAGAGATAAGTGTGTGTGAAAGCCGTCCTTCACCTAGCTTGTTGGGAACACAAAGTTTCTTTTCAGTTGCAAATTCCACTCCATACATATATATGGGGAGGTATTAGCTCCAACTCGGTTTTACAGTGAAAACTGCAGGAACTTCAAACCGGCACTAGGAAACAGACTGAGAAACCAGAGTAAAAGTTTCTCCTGCCTCCATTTCACTTTGTGCTAGATGAACGAACGTCTCTCCACATGCTCAGTTCTGAGAGATAAGTGTGTGTGAAAGCCGTCCTTCACATAGCTTGTTGGGAACACATAGTTTCTTTTCACTTGCAAACTCCACTCCATACATATAAATGGGTACGTACTAACTCCAACTCGGTTTTACAGTGAAAACTACAGGAACTTCAAACAGGCACTAGGAAACAGACTGAGAAACCAGAGTAAAAGTTACTCCTGCATCCCGTTCCCTTTGTGCTAGATGAACGAACGTCTCTCCACATGCTCAGTTCTGAGAGATAAGTGTGTGTGGAAGCCGTCCTTCACCTATCTTGTTGGGAACACAAAGTATCTTTTCACTTGCAAAGTCCACTCCATACATATATATGGTGAGGTACTAGCTCCAATTCTGTTTTACAGTGAAAACTGCAGGAACTTCAAACCGCCACTAAGAAAGAGACTGAGAAACCAGAGTAAAGGTTTCTCCTGCAACCGGTTCCCTTTGTGCTAGATGAACGAACGTCTCTCCACATGCTGAATTCAGAGAGATAAGTGTGTGTGAAAGCCGTGCTTCACCTAGATTGTTGGGAAAACAAACTTTCTTTTCAGTTGGAAACCCACTCCATACATATATATGGGGAGGTACTAGCTCCAACTCGGTTTTACAGTGAAAACAGCAGGAACTTCATACCGGCAGTAGGAAACAGACTGAGAAACCAGAGTAAAAGTTTCTCCTGCAAACCTTTCCCTTGGTGCTAGATGAACGAACGTCTCTCCACATGCTGAGTTCTGAGAGATAAGTGTGTGTGAAAGCCGTCCTTCACCTAGCTTGTTGGGAACACAAAGTTTCTTTTCACTTGCAAACTCCACTCCATACATATATATGGGGAGGTACTAGCTCCAACTCGCTTTTACAGTGATAACTACAGGAACTTCAAACAAGCACTAGGAAACAGACTGAGAATGCAGAGTAAAGGTTTCTCCTGCAACCCGTTCCCTTTGTGCTACATGAACGAACGTTTCTCCTCATGCTCAGTTCTGAAGAGATAAGTGTGTGTGAAAGCCGTCCTTCACCTATCTTGTTGGGAACACAAAGTATCTTTTCACTTGCAAACTCCACTCCATACATATATATGGTGAGGTACTAGCTCCAATTCGGTTTTACAGTGAAAACGGCAGGAACTTCAAACCGGCAGTAGGAAACAGACTGAGATACCAGAGTAAAAGTTTCTCCTGCAACCCGTTCCGTTTTTGCTAGATGAACGAAAGTCTCTCCACGTGCTCAGTTCTGAGAGATAAGTGTGTGTGAAAGCCGTCCTTCACATAGCTTGTTGGGAACACAAAGTTTCTTTTCAGTTGCAAATTCCACTCCATACATATATACTGGGAGGTACTAGCTCCAAATCGGTTTTGCAGTGAAAACTGCAGGAACTTCAAACCGGCTCTAGGAAACAGACTGAGAAACCAGAGTAAAAGTTTCTCCTGCAACCCGTTCCCTTTGTGCTGGATGAACGAACGTCTCTCCACATGCTCAGTTCTGAGAGATAAGTGTGTGTGGAAGCCGTACTTCACCTATCTTGTTGGGAACACAAAGTATCTTTTCACTTGCAAAGTCCACTCCATACATATATATGGGGAGGTTCTAGCTCCAATTCGGTTTTACAGTAAAAACTGCAGGAACTTCAAACCGGAACTAGGAAACAGACTGAGAAACCAGAGTAAAAGTTTCTCCTGCAACCGTTCCCTTTGTGCTAGATGAACGAACGTCTCTCCACATGCTCAATTCTGAGAGATAAGTGTGTGTGAAAGCCGTCCTTCACATAGCTTGTTGGGAACACAAAGTTTCTTTTCACTTGCAAACTCCACTCCATACATATAAATGGGTACGTACTAGCTCCAACTCGGTTTTACAGTGAAAACTACAGGAATTTCAAACAGGCACTAGGAAACAGACTGAGAATCCAGAGTAAAAGTTTCACCTGCAACCCGTTCCCTTTGTGCTAGATGAACGAACGTCTCTCCACATGCTCAGTTCTGAGAGATAAGTGTGTGTGAAAGCCGTCCTTCACCTATCTTGTTGGGAACACAAAGTATCTTTTCACTTGCAAACTCCACTCCATACATATATATGGTGAGGTACTAGCTCCAATTCGGTTTTACAGTGAAAACTGCAGGAACTTCATACCGCCACTAAGAAAGAGACTGAGAAACCAGAGTAAAAGTTTCTCCTGCAACCCTTTCCCTTTGTGCTAGATGAACGAACGTCTCACCACATGCTCAGTTCTGAGAGATAAGTGTGTGTGAATGCCGTCCTTCCCCTAGCTTTTAGGGAACACAAAGTTTCTTTTCACTTGCAAACTCCACTCCATACATATATATGGGGAGGTACTAGCTCTAACTCGGTTTTACAGTGAAATCTGAAGGAACTTCAAACCGGCACTAGGAAACAGACTTAGAAAACAGAGTAAAAGTTTCTCCTTCAACCCGTTCCCTTTGTGCTAGATGAACGAACGTCTCTCCACATGCTCAATTCTGAGAGATAAGTGTGTGTGAAAGCCGTCCTTCACCTAGCTTGTTGGGAACACATAGTTTCTTTTCAGTTGCAAATTCCACTCCATACATATATATGGGGAGGTATTAGCTCCAACTCGGTTTTACAGTGAAAACTGCAGGAACTTCAAACCGACACTAGGAAACAGATTGAGAAACCAGAGTAAAAGTTTCTCCTGCCTCCAGTTCACTTTGTGCTAGATGAACGAACGTCTCTCCACATGCTCAGTTCTGAGAGAAAAGTGTGTGTGAAAGCCGTCCTTCACATAGCTTGTTGGGAACACAAAGTTTCTTTTCACTTTCAAACTCCACTCCATACATATAAATGGGTACGTACTAGCTCCAACTCGGTTTTACAGTGAAAACTACAGGAACTTCAAACAGGCACTAGGAAACAGACTGAGAATCCAGAGTAAAAGTTTCCCCTGCAACCCGTTCCCTTTGTGCTAGATGAACGAAAGTCTCTCCTCATGCTCAGTTCTGAGAGATAAGTGTGTGTGGAAGCCGTCCTTCACCTATCTTGTTGGGAACACAAAGTATCTGTTCACTTGCAAACTCCACTCCATACATATATATGGTGAGGTACTAGCTCCAATTCGGTTTTACAGTGAAAACAGAAGGAACTTCAAACCGGCAGTAGGAAACAGACTGAGAAACCAGAGAAAAAGTTTCTCCTGCATCCCGTTCCCTTTGTGCTAGGTGAACGAAAGTCTCTCCACATGCTCAGTTCTGAGAGATAAGTGTGTGTGGAAGCCGTCCTTCACCTAGCTTGTTGGGAACACAAAGTATCTTTTCACTTGCAAACTTCACTCCATACATATATATGGGGAGGTACTAGCTCCAATTCGGTTTTACAGTGAAAACTGCAGGAAATTCTAACCGCCACTAGGAAACAGACTGAGAGACCAGAGTAAAAGTTTCTCCTGCAACCCGTTCCCTTTGTGCTAGATGAACGAACGTCTCTCCACATGCTCTGTTCTGAGATATAATTGATGGAGAATGCCGTCCTTCACCTTGCTTGTTGGGAACACAAAGTTTCTTTCACTTGCAATCTCCACTACATACATATATATGGGTAGGTAATAGCTCCAACTCGCTTTTACAGTGAAAACTGCAGGAACTTCAAACCGGCACTAGGAAACAGACTGAGAAACCGGAGTAAAATTTTCTCCTGCAACCCGTTCCCTTTGTGCTAGATGAACGAACGTCTCTCCACATGCTCAGTTCTGAGAGATATTTGTGTGTGAAAGCCGTCCTTCACCTAGCTTGTTGGGAACACAAAGTTTCTTTTCAGTTGCAAACTCCAATCCACACATATATATGGGGAGGTACTAGCTCCAACTCTGTTTTACAGTGAAAAATGCAGGAACTTCAAACCGGCACTAGGAAACAGACTGAGAAACCAGAGTAAACGTTTTTCCTGCAACACGTTCCCTTTGTGCTAGATGAACGAACGTCTCTCCACATGCTCAGTTCTGAGAGATAAGTGTGTGTGGAAGCCCTCCTTCACCTAGATTGTTGGGAACACAAAGTATCTTTTCACTTGCAAACTCCACACCATACATATATATGGTGAGGTACTAGCTCCAATTCGGTTTTACAGTGAAAGCTGCAGGAACTTCAAACCGCCACTAGGAAAGAGACTGAGAAACCAGAGTAAAAGTTTCTCCTGCAAACCGTTCCCTTTGTGATAAATGAACGAACGTCTCTCCACATGCTCAGTTCTGAGAGATAAGTGTGTGTGAAAGCCGTCCTTCACGTAGCTTGTTGGGAACACAAAGTTTCTTTTCACTTGCAAACTCCACTCCATAAATATAAATGGGTACGTACTAGCTCCAACTCGGTTTTACAGTGAAAACTACAGGAACTTCAAACAGGCACTAGGAAACAGACTGAGAATCCAGAGTAAAAGTTTCCCCTGCAAACCGTTCCCTTTGTGCTAGATGAACGAAAGTCTCTCCTCATGCTCAGTTCTGAGAGATAAGTGTGTGTGGAAGCCGTCCTTCACCTATCTTGTTGGGAACACAAAGTATCTTTTCACTTGCAAACTCCACTCCATACATATATATGGGGAGGTACTAGCTCCAACTCGGTTTTACAGTGAAAACGGCAGGAACTTCAAACCGGCAGTAGGAAACAGACTGAGAAACCAGAGTAAAAGTTTCCTCTGCAACCCGTTCCCTATGTGCTAGATGAACGAACGTCTCTCCACATGCTAAGTTCTGAGAGATAATTGTGTGAGAAAGCCGTCCTTCACCTAGCTTGTTGGGAACACATAGTTTCTTTTCCCTTGCAAACTTCACTCCATACATATATATGGGTAGGTACTAGGTCCAACACGGTTTTACGGTGAAAACTGCAGGAACTTCAAACCGGCAGTAGGAAACAGACTGAGAAACCAGAGTAAAAGTTTCTCCTGCATCCCGTTCCCTCTGAGCTAGATGAACGAACGTCTCTCCACATGCTCAGTTCTGAGAGATAAGTGTGTGTGAAAGCCGTCCTTCACCTATCTTGTTGGGAACACAAAGTACTTTTCACTTGCAAACTCCACTCGATACATATATATGGTGAGGTACTAGCTCCAATTCGGTTTTACAGTGAAAACTGCAGGAACTTCATACCGCCACTAAGAAAGAGACTGAGAAACCAGAGTAAAAGTTTCTCCTGCAACCCTTTCCCTTTGTGCTAGATGAACGAACGTCTCACCACATGCTCAGTTCTGAGAGATAAGTGTGTGTGAAAGCCGTCCTTCCCCTAGCTTGTTGGGAACACAAAGTTTCTTTTCAGTTGGAAAGCCACTCCATACATATATATGGGGAGGTACTAGCTCCAACTCGGTTTTACAGTGAAATCTGAAGGAACTTCAAACCGGCACTAGGAAACAGACTGAGAAAACAGAGTAAAAGTTTCTCCTGCAACCCGTTCCCTTTGTGCTAAATGAACGAACGTCTCTCCACATGCTCAATTCTGAGAGATAAGTGTGTGTGAAAGCCGTCCTTCACCTAGCTTGTTGGGAACACAAAGTTTCTTTTCAGTTGCAAATTCCACTCCATACATATATATGGGGAGGTATTAGCTCCAACTCGGTTTTACAGTGAAAACTGCAGGAACTTCAAACCGGCACTAGGAAACAGACTGAGAAACCAGAGTAAAAGTTTCTCCTGCCTCCATTTCACTTTGTGCTAGATGAACGAACGTCTCTCCACATGCTCAGTTCTGAGAGATAAGTGTGTGTGAAAGCCGTCCTTCACATAGCTTGTTGGGAACACATAGTTTCTTTTCACTTGCAAACTCCACTCCATACATATAAATGGGTACGTACTAACTCCAACTCGGTTTTACAGTGAAAACTGCAGGAACTTCAAACAGGCACTAGGAAACAGACTGAGAAACCAGAGTAAAAGTTACTCCTGCATCCCGTTCCCTTTGTGCTAGATGAACGAACGTCTCTCCACATGCTCAGTTCTGAGAGATAAGTGTGTGTGGAAGCCGTCCTTCACCTATCTTGTTGGGAACACAAAGTATCTTTTCACTTGCAAAGTCCACTCCATACATATATATGGTGAGGTACTAGCTCCAATTCTGTTTTACAGTGAAAACTGCAGGAACTTCAAACCGCCACTAAGAAAGAGACTGAGAAACCAGAGTAAAGGTTTCTCCTGCAACCGGTTCCCTTTGTGCTAGATGAACGAACGTCTCTCCACATGCTGAATTCAGAGAGATAAGTGTGTGTGAAAGCCGTGCTTCACCTAGATTGTTGGGAAAACAAACTTTCTTTTCAGTTGGAAACCCACTCCATACATATATATGGGGAGGTACTAGCTCCAACTCGGTTTTACAGTGAAAACAGCAGGAACTTCATACCGGCAGTAGGAAACAGACTGAGAAACCAGAGTAAAAGTTTCTCCTGCAAACCTTTCCCTTGGTGCTAGATGAACGAACGTCTCTCCACATGCTGAGTTCTGAGAGATAAGTGTGTGTGAAAGCCGTCCTTCACCTAGCTTGTTGGGAACACAAAGTTTCTTTTCACTTGCAAACTCCACTCCATACATATATATGGGGAGGTACTAGCTCCAACTCGCTTTTACAGTGATAACTACAGGAACTTCAAACAAGCACTAGGAAACAGACTGAGAATGCAGAGTAAAGGTTTCTCCTGCAACCCGTTCCCTTTGTGCTACATGAACGAACGTTTCTCCTCATGCTCAGTTCTGAAGAGATAAGTGTGTGTGAAAGCCGTCCTTCACCTATCTTGTTGGGAACACAAAGTATCTTTTCACTTGCAAACTCCACTCCATACATATATATGGTGAGGTACTAGCTCCAATTCGGTTTTACAGTGAAAACGGCAGGAACTTCAAACCGGCAGTAGGAAACAGACTGAGATACCAGAGTAAAAGTTTCTCCTGCAACCCGTTCCGTTTTTGCTAGATGAACGAAAGTCTCTCCACGTGCTCAGTTCTGAGAGATAAGTGTGTGTGAAAGCCGTCCTTCACATAGCTTGTTGGGAACACAAAGTTTCTTTTCAGTTGCAAATTCCACTCCATACATATATACTGGGAGGTACTAGCTCCAAATCGGTTTTGCAGTGAAAACTGCAGGAACTTCAAACCGGCTCTAGGAAACAGACTGAGAAACCAGAGTAAAAGTTTCTCCTGCAACCCGTTCCCTTTGTGCTGGATGAACGAACGTCTCTCCACATGCTCAGTTCTGAGAGATAAGTGTGTGTGGAAGCCGTCCTTCACCTATCTTGTTGGGAACACAAAGTATCTTTTCACTTGCAAAGTCCACTCCATACATATATATGGGGAGGTTCTAGCTCCAATTCGGTTTTACAGTAAAAACTGCAGGAACTTCAAACCGGAACTAGGAAACAGACTGAGAAACCAGAGTAAAAGTTTCTCCTGCAACCGTTCCCTTTGTGCTAGATGAACGAACGTCTCTCCACATGCTCAATTCTGAGAGATAAGTGTGTGTGAAAGCCGTCCTTCACCTAGCTTGTTGGGAAAACAAAGTTTCTTTTCAGTTGCAAATTCCACTCCATACATATATATGGGGAGGTATTAGCTCCAACTCGGTTTTACAGTGAAAACTGCAGGAACTTCAAACCGGCACTAGGAAACAGACTGAGAAACCAGAGTAAAAGTTTCCCCTGCATCCAGTTCACTTTGTGCTAGATGAACGAACGTCTCTCCACATGCTAAGTTCTGAGAGATAACTGTGTGTGAAAGCCGTCCTTCACATAGCTTGTTGGGAACACAAGGTTTCTTTTCACTTGCAAACTCCACTCCATACATATAAATGGGTACGTACTAGCTCCAACTCGGTTTTACAGTGAAAACTACAGGAATTTCAAACAGGCACTAGGAAACAGACTGAGAATCCAGAGTAAAAGTTTCACCTGCAACCCGTTCCCTTTGTGCTAGATGAACCAACGTCTCTCCACATGCTCAGTTCTGAGAGATAAGTGTATGTGAAAGCCGTCCTTCACCTATCTTGTTGGGAACACAAAGTATCTTTTCACTTGCAAACTCCACTCCATACATATATATGGTGAGGTACTAGCTCCAATTCGGTTTTACAGTGAAAACTGCAGGAACTTCATACCGCCACTAAGAAAGAGACTGAGAAACCAGAGTAAAATTTCTCCTGCAACCCTTTCCCTTTGTGCTAGATGAACGAACGTCTCACCACATGCTCAGTTCTGAGAGATAAGTGTGTGTGAAAGCCGTCCTTCCCCTAGCTTTTAGGGAACACAAAGTTTCTTTTCAGTTGGAAACCCACTCCATACATATATATGGGGAGGTACTAGCTCTAACTCGGTTTTACAGTGAAATCTGAAGGAACTTCAAACCGGCACTAGGAAACAGACTGAGAAAACAGAGTAAAAGTTTCTCCTGCTACCCGTTCCCTTTGTGCTAGATGAACGAACGTCTCTCCACATGCTCAATTCTGGGAGATAAGTGTGTGTGAAAGCCGTCCTTCACCTAGCTTGTTGGGAACACAAAGTTTCTTTTCAGTTGCAAATTCCACTCCATACATATATATGGGGAGGTATTAGCTCCAACTCGGTTTTACAGTGAAAACTGCAGGAACTTCAAACCGACACTAGGAAACAGATTGAGAAACCAGAGTAAAAGTTTCTCCTGCCTCCAGTTCACTTTGTGCTAAATGAACGAACGTCTCTCCACATGCTCAGTTCTGAGAGAAAAGTGTGTGTGAAAGCCGTCCTTCACATAGCTTGTTGGGAACACAAAGTTTCTTTTCACTTGCAAACTCCACTCCATACATATAAATGGGTACGTACTAGCTCCAACTCGGTTTTACAGTGAAAACTACAGGAACTTCAAACAGGCACTAGGAAACAGACTGAGAATCCAGAGTAAAAGTTTCCCCTGCAACCCGTTCCCTTTGTGCTAGATGAACGAAAGTCTCTCCACATGCTCTGTTCTGAGATATAATTGATGGAGAATGCCGTCCTTCACCTTGCTTGTTGGGAACACAAAGTTTCTTTCACTTGCAATCTCCACTACATACATATATATGGGTAGGTAATAGCTCCAACTCGCTTTTACAGTGAAAACTGCAGGAACTTCAAACCGGCACTGGGAAACAGACTGAGAAACCGGAGTAAAATTTTCTCCTGCAACCCGTTCCCTTTGTGCTAGATGAACGAACGTCTCTCCACATGCTCAGTTCTGAGAGATATTTGTGTGTGAAAGCCGTCCTTCACCTAGCTTGATGGGAACACAAAGTTTCTTTTCAGTTGCAAACTCCAATCCATACATTTATATGGTGAGTTACTAGCTCCAACTCGGTTTTACACTGAAAACTGCAGGAACTTCAAACCGGCAGTAGGAAACAGACTGAGAAACCAGAGTAAAAGTTTCTCCTGCAACCCGTTCCCTTTGTGCTAGATGAACGAACGTCTCTCCACATGCTCAGTTCTGAGGTATAATTGACGGAGAATGCCGTCCTTCACCTTGCTTGTTGGGAACACAAATTTTCTTTCACTTGCAAACTACACTCCATACATATATATGGGTAGGTAAAAGCTCCAACTCGCTTTAACAGTGAAAACTGCAGGAACTTCAAAACGGCAGTAGGAAACAGACTGAGAAACCAGAGTGAAAGTTTCTACTGCATCCCGTTCCCTTTGTGCTAGATGAACGAACGTCTCTCCACATGCTCAGTTCTGAGAGATAAGTGTGTGTGGAAGCCGTCCTTCACCTAGCTTGTTGGGAACACAAAATATCTTTTCACTTGCAAACTCCACTCCATACATATATATGGGAGGTACTAGCTCCAATTCGGTTTTACAGTGAAAACTGCAGGAACTTCAAACCGGCACTAGGAAAGAGACTGAGAAACCAGATTAAAAGTTTCCCTGCAACCCGTTCCCTTTGTGCTATATGAACGAACGTCTCTCCACATGCTCAGTTCTGAGAGATAAATGTGTGTGAAAGCCGTACTTCACCTAGCTTGTTGGGAACACAAAGTTTCTTTTCAGTTGCAAACTCCACTCCATACATATATATGGTGAGGTACAAGCTCCAACTCGGTTTTACAGTGAAAACTGCAGGAACTTCAAACCGGCACTAGGAAACAGCCTGAGAAAACAAAGTAAAAGTTTCTCCTGCAACCCGTTCCTTTGTGCTAGATGAGCGAACGTCTCTCCACATGCTCAGTTCTGAGAGATAAGTGTGTGTGGAAGCCGTCCTTCACCTAGCTTGTTGGGAACACAAAGTTTCTTTTCACTTGCAAAACCCACTCCATACATATATAAGGGCAGGTACTAGTTCCAACTCGGTTTTACAGTGAAAACTGCAGGAACTTCAAACCGGCACTAGGAAAGAGACTGAGAATCCAGAGTAAAAGTTTCTCCTGCAACCCGTTCCCTTTGTGCTAGATGAACGAACGTCTCTCCACATGCTCAGTTCTGAGAGATAAGTGTGTGTGAAAGCCTAACTTCAACTAGCTTGTTGGGAACACAAAGTTCTTTTCACTTGCAAACTCCACTCCATACATATATATAGGGAGGTTCTAGCTAAAATTCGGTTTTACAGTTATAACTGCAGGAACTTCAAACCGGCACTAGGAAAGAGACTGAGAAACCAGAGTAAAAGATTCTCCTGCAACCGGTTCCCTTTGTGCTAGATGAATGAACGTCTCTCCACATGCTTAGTTCTGAGAGATAAGTGTGTGTGAAAGCCGTCCTTCACCTAGCTTGTTGGGAACACAAAGTTTCTTTTCAGTTGCATACTCCAATCCACACATATATATGGGGAGGTACTAGCTCCAATCTGTTTTACAGTGAAAACTGCAGGAACTTCAAACCGGCACTAGGAAATAGACTGAGAAACCAGAGTAAACGTTTTTCCTGCAACACGTTCCCTTTGTGCTAGATGAACGAACGTCTCTCCACATGCTCAGTTCTGAGAGATAAGTGTGTGTGGAAGCCCTCCTTCACCTAGATTGTTGGGAACACAAAGTATCTTTTCACTTGCAAACTCCACTCCATACATATATATGGTGAGGTACTAGCTCCAATTCGGTTTTACAGTGAAAGCTGCAGGAACTTCAAACCGCCACTAGGAAAGAGACTGAGAAACCAGAGTAAAAGTTTCTCCTGCAAACCGTTCCCTTTGTGATAAATGAACGAACGTCTCTCCACATGCTCAGTTCTGAGAGATAAGTGTGTGTGAAAGCCGTCCTTCACGTAGCTTGTTGGGAACACAAGGTTTCTTTTCAGTTGCAAAGTCCAAACCATACATATAAATGGGGAGGTACTAGCTCCAACCCGATTTTACAGTGAAAACTGCAGGAACTTCAAACAGGCACTAGGAAACAGACTGAGAAACCAGAGTAAAAGTTTCTCCTGCAACCCGTTCCCTTTGTGCTAGATGAACGAACGTCTCTCCACATGCTCAGTTCTGAGAGATAAGTGTGTGTGAAATCCGTCCTTCACCTAGCTTGTTGGGAACACAAAGTATCTTTTCACTTGCAAACTCCACTCCATACATATATATGGGGAGGTACTAGCTCCAATTCGGTTTTACAGTGAAAACAGCAGGAACTTCATACCGGCACTAGGAAACAGACTGAGAAACCAGAGTAAAAGTTTCTCCAGCATCCCGTTCCCTTTGTGCTAGATGAACGAAGGTCTCTCCACATGCTGAGTTCAGAGAGATAAGTGTGTGTGAAAGCCGTGCTTCACCTAGATTGTTGGGAAAACAAATTTTCTTTTCAGTTGGAAACCCACTCCATACATATATATGGGGAGGTACTAGCTCCAACTCGGTTTTACAATGAAAACAGCAGGAACTTCAAACCGGCAGTAGGAAACAGACTGAGAAACATGAGTAAATGTTTCTCCTGCAACCCTTTCCCTTGGTGCTAGATGAACAAACGTCTCTCCACATGCTGAGTTCTGAGAGATAAGTGTGTGTGAAAGCCGTCCTTCACCTAGCTTGTTGGGAACACAAAGTTTCTTTTCACTTGCAAACTCCACTCCATACATATATATGGGTAGGTACTAGCTCCAACTCGGTTTTACAGTGATAACTACAGGAACTTCATACAGGCACTAGGAAAAAGACTGAGAATGCAGAGTAAAGGTTTCTCCTGCAACCCGTTCCCTTTGTGCTAGATGAACGAACGTCTCTCCTCATGCTCAGTTCTGAAGAGATAAGTGTGTTTGAAAGCCGTCCTTCACCTATCTTGTTGGGAACACAAAGTATCTTTTCACTTGCAAACTCCACTCCATACATATATATGGTGAGGTACTAGCTCCAGTTCGGTTTTACAGTGAAAACGGCAGGAACTTCAAACCGGCACTAGGAAACAGACTGAGAAACCAGAGTAAAAGTTTCTCCTGCAACCTGTTCCCTTTGTGCTAGATGAACGAAAGTCTCTCAACATGCTCATTTCTGAGAGATAAATGTGTGTGAAAGCCGTCCTTCACCTAGCTTGTTGGGAACACAAAGTTTCTTTTCAGTTGCAAACTCCACTCCATACATATATATGGGGAGGTACTAGCTCCAATTCGGTTTTACAGTGAAAACTGCAGGAAATTCAAACCGGCACTAGGAAACAGACTGAGAAACCAGAGTAACAGTTTTTCCTGCAACCCGTTCCCTTTGTGCTAGATGAACGAACGTCTCTCCACACGCTCAGTTCTGAGAGATAAGTGTGTGTGGAAGCCGTCCTTCACCTAGCTTGTTGGGAACACAAAGTTTCTTTTCAGTTGCAAACTCCACTCCATACATATGTATGGGGAGGTACTAGCTCCAACTCATTTTTACAGTGAAAACTGCAGGAACTTCAAACCGGCACTAGGAAAGAGACTGAGAATCCAGAGTAAAAGTTTCTCCTGCAACCCGTTCCCTTTGTGCTAGATTAACGAACGTCTCTCCACATGCTCAGTTCTGAGAGATAAGTGTGTGTGAAAGCCTAACTTCAACTAGCTTGTTGGGAACACAAAGTTCTTTTCACTTGCAAACTCCACTCCATACATATATATGGGGAGGTTCTAGCTCCAATTCGGTTTTACAGTTATAACTGCAGGAACTTCAAACCGGCACTAGGAAACAGACTGATAAACCAGAGTAAAAGTTTCTCCTGCAACCCGTTCCCTTTGTGCTAGATGAATGAACTTCTCTCCACATGCTCAGTTCTGAGAGATAAGTGTGTGTGAAAGCCGTCCTTCACCTAGCTTGTTGGGAACACAAAGTTTCTTTTCAGTTGCAAACTCCAATCCACACATATATATGCGGAGGTACTAGCTCCAACTCTGTTTTACAGTGAAAACTGCAGGAACTTCAAACCGGCACTAGGAAACAGACTGAGAAACCAGAGTAAAAGTTTCTCCTGCAACCCGTTCCCTTTGTGCTAGATGAACGAAAGTCTCTCAACATGCTAATTTCTGAGAGATATGTGTGTGTGAAACCCGTCCTTCACCTAGCTTGTTGGGAACACAAAGTTTCTTTTCAGTTGCAAACTCCACTCCATACATATATATGGGGAGGTACAAGCTCCAATTCGGTTTTACACTGAAAACTGCAGGAACTTCAAACCGACACTAGGAAACAGACTGAGAAACAAGAGTAACAGTTTTCCCTGCAACCCGTTCCCTTTGTGCTAGATGAACGAAAGTCTCTCCACACGCTCAGTTATGAGAGATAAGTGTGTGTGGAAGCCGTCCTTCACCTAGCTTGTTGGGAACACAAAGTTTCTTTTCACTTGCAAACTCCAATCCATACATATGTATGGGGAGGTACTAGCTCCAACTCGATTTTTCAGTGAAAACTGCAGGAACTTCAAACCGGCACTAGGAAAGAGACTGAGAATCCAGAGTAAAAGTTTCTCCTGCAACCCGTTCGCTTTGTGCTAGATGAACGAACGTCTCTCCACATGCTCAGTTCTGAGAGATAAGTGTGTGTGAAAGCCGTCCTTCAATTAGCTTGTTGGGAACACAAAGTTCTTTTCACTTGCAAATTCCACTCCATACATATATATGGGGAGGTAATAGCTCCATCTCGGTTTTACAGTGAAAACTGCAGGAACTTCAAACCGGCACAAGGAAACAGATTGAGAAACCAGAGTAAAAGGTTCTCCTTCAACCCGTTCCCTTTGTGCTAGATGAACGAACGTCTCTCCACATGCTCAGTTCTGAGAGATAAGTGTGTGTGAAAGCCGTCCTTCACCTAGCTTGTTGGGAACACAAAGTATCTTTTCACTTGCAAACTCCACTCCATACATATATATGGGGAGGTACTAGCTCCAATTCGGTTTTACAGTGAAAACAGAAGGAACTTCATACCGGCACTAGGAAACAGACTGAGAAACCAGAGTAAAAGTTTCTCCTGCATCCCGATCCCTTTGTGCTAGATGAACGAAGGTCTCTCCACATGCTCAGTTCTGAGAGATAAGTGTGTGTGGAAGCCGTCCTTCACCTAGCTTGTTGGGAACACAAAGTATATTTTCACTTGCAAACTCCACTCCATTCATATATATGGTGAGGTACTAGCTCCAATTCGGTTTTACAGTGAAAACTGCAGGAACTTCAAACCGCCACTAAGAAAGAGACTGAGAAACCAGAGTAAAGGTTTCTCCTGCAACCTGTTCCCTTTGTGCTAGATGAACGAACGTCTCTCCACATGCTGAGTTCTGAGAGATAATTGTGTGTGAAAGCCGTCCTTCACCTAGCTTGTTGGGAACACCAAGTTTCTTTTCACTTGCAAACTCCACTCCATACATATATATGGGTAGGTACTAGCTCCAACTCGGTTTTACAGTGATAACTACAGAAACATCATACAGGCACTAGGAAAAAGACTGAGAATGCAGAGTAAAGGTTTCTCCTGCAACCCGTTCCCTTTGTGCTAGATGAACGAACGTCTCTCCTCATGCTCAGTTCTGAAGAGATAAGTGTGTTTGAAAGCCGTCCTTCACCTATCTTGTTGGGAACACAAAGTATCTTTTCACTTGCAAACTCCACTCCATACTTATATATGGTGAGGTACTAGCTCCAGTTCGGTTTTACATTGAAAACGGCAGGAACTTCAAACCGGCAGTAGGAAACAGACTGAGATACCAGAGTAAAAGTTTCTCCTTCAACCCGTTCAGTTTTTGCTAGATGAACGAAAGTCTCTCCACGTGCTCAGTTCTGAGAGATAAGTGTGTGTGAAAGCCGTCCTTCACCCAGCTTGTTGGGAACACAAAGTTTCTTTTCAGTTGCAAATTCCACTCCATACATATATACTGGGAGGTACTAGCTCCAACTCGGTTTTACAGTGAAAACTGCAGGAACTTCAAACCGGCACTAGGAAACAGACTGAGAAACCAGAGTAAAAGTTTCTCCTGCAACCCGTTCCCTTTGTGCTAGATGAACGAACGTCTCTCCACATGCTCAGTTCTGAGAGATAAGTCTGTGTGGAAGCCGTCCTTCACCTAGCTAGTTTGGAACACAAAGTTTCTTTTCAGTTGCAAACTCCACACCATACATATGTAAGGGGAGGTACTAGCTCCAACTCGGTTTTACAGTGAAACCTGCAGTAACTTCAAACCGGCACTAGGAAACAGACTGAGAATCCAGAGTAAATGTTTATCCTGCAACCCTTTCCCTTTGTGCTAGATGAACGAACGTTTCTCCACATGCTCAGTTCTGAGAGATAAGTGTGTGTGAAAGCCGTATTTCAACTAGCTTGATGGGAACACAAAGTTCTTTTCACTTGCAAATTCCACTCCATACATATATCTGGGGAGGTTCTAGCTCCAATTCGGTTTTACAGTAAAAACTGCAGGAACTTCAAACCGGAACTAGGAAACAGACTGAGAAACCAGAGTAAAAGTTTCTCCTGCAACCCGTTCCCTTTGTGCTAGATGAACGAACGTCTCTCCACATGCTCAGTTCTGAGAGATAAGTGTGTGTGAAAGCCGTCCTTCACCTAGCTTGTTGGGAACACAAAGTTTCTTTACAGTTGCAAACTCCAATCCATACATATATATGGGGAAGTACTAGCTCCAAATCTGTTTTACAGTGAAAACTGCAGGAACTTCACACCGGCACTAGGAAACAGACTGAGAAACCAGAGTAAAAGTTTCTCCTGTAAACCGTTCCCTTTGTGCTAGATGAACGAACGTCTCTCCACATGCTCAGGTCTGAGGGATAATTGTGTGAGAAAGCAGTCCTTCACATTGCTTGTTGGGAACACAAAATTTCTTTTCACTTGCAAACTCCACTCCATAAATATATATGGGTAGGTACTAGCTCCAAATCGGTTTTACAGTGAAAATTGAAGGAACTTCAAACCGGCAGTAGGAAACAGACTGAGAAACCAGAGTAAATGTTTCTCCTGCATCCCGTTCCCTTTGTGCTAGATGAACGAACGTCTCTCCACATGCTCAGTTCTGAGAGATAAGTGTGTGTGGAAGCCGTCCTTCACCTAGCTTGTTGGGAACACAAAGTTTCTTTTCACTTGCAAACTCCACTCCATACATATATATGTGGAGGTACTAGCTCCAATTCGGTTTTACAGTGAAAACTGCAGGAACTTCAAACCGGCACTAGGAAACAGACTGAGAAACCAGAGTAAAAGTTTCTACTGAATCCCGTTCCCTTTGTGCTAGATGAACGAACGTCTCTCCACATGCTCAGTTCTGAGAAATAAGTGTGTGTGGAAGCCGTCCTTCACGTAGCTTGTTGGGAACACAAAGTATCTTTTCACTTGCAAACTCCACACCATACGTATATATGGTGAGGTACTAGCTCTAATTCTGTTTTACAGTGAAAACTGCAGGAACTTCAAACCGGCAGTAGGAAACAGACTGAGAAAACAGAGTAAAAGTTTCTCGTGCATCCCGTTCCCTTTGTGCTAGATGAACGAACGTCTCTCCACATGCTCAGTTCTGAGAGATAAGTGTGTGTGAAAGCCGCCCTTCACCTGGCTTGTTGGGAACACAAAGTTTCTTTACAGTTGCAAATTCCATTCCATACATATATATGCGGAGGTACTAGCTCCAAAACTGTTTTACACTGAAAACTGCAGGAACTTCAAACCGGCACTAGGAAACAGACTGAGAAATCAGAGAAAAAGTTTCTCTTGCAATCCGTTCCCTTTCTGCTAGATGAACGAACGTCTCTCCACATGCTCATTTCTGAGAGATAAGTGGGTGTGGAAGCCGTCCTTCACCAATCTTGTAGGGAAACAAAGTTTCTTTTCACTTGCAAACTCCACTAAATACATATATATGGGGAGGTACTAGCTCCAACTCGGTTTTACACTGAAAACGGCAGGAACTTCAAACCGGCACTAGGAAACAGACTGAGAAACCAGAGTAAAAGTTTCCCCTGCAACCCGTTCCCTTTGTGCTAGATGAACGAACGTCTCTCCACATGCTCAATTCTGAGAGATAAGTGTGTGTGAAAGCCGTCCTTCACCTAGCTTGTTGGGAACACAAAGTTTCTTTTCAGTTGCAAATTCCACTCCATACATATATATGGGGAGGTATTAGCTCCAACTCGGTTTTACAGTGAAAACTGCAGGAACTTCAAACCGGCACTAGGAAACAGACTGAGAAACCAGAGTAAAAGTTTCTCCTGCATCCAGTTCACTTTGTGCTAGATGAACGAACGTCTCTCCACATGCTAAGTTCTGAGAGATATGTGTGTGTGAAAGCCGTCCTTCATATATCTTGTTGGGAACACAAAGTTTCTTTTCACTTGCAAACTCCACTCCATACATATAAATGGGTACGTACTAGCTCCAACTCGGTTTTACAGTGAAAACTACAGGAACTTCAAACAGGCACTAGGAAACAGACTGAGAATCCAGAGTAAAAGTTTCCCCTGCAAACCGTTCCCTTTGTGCTAGATGAAAGAAAGTCTCTCCTCATGCTCAGTTCTGAGAGATAAGTGTGTGTGGAAGCCGTCCTTCACCTATCTTGTTGGGAACACAATGTATCTTTTCACTTGCAAACTCCACTCCATACATATATATGGGGAGGTACTAGCTCCAACTCGGTTTTACAGTGAAAACGGCAGGAACTTCAAACCGGCAGTAGGAAACAGACTGAGAAACCAGAGTAAAAGTTTCCTCTGCAACCCGTTCCCTATGTGCTAGATGAACGAACGTCTCTCCACATGCTAAGTTCTGAGAGATAATTGTGTGAGAAAGCCGTCCTTCACCTAGCTTGTTGGGAACACATAGTTTCTTTTCCCTTGCAAACTTCACTCCATACATATATATGGGTAGGTACTAGGTCCAACTCGGTTTTACGGTGAAAACTGCAGGAACTTCAAAACGGCAGTAGGAAACAGACTGAGAAACCAGAGTAAAAGTTTCTCCTGCATCCCGTTCCCTTTGAGCTAGATGAACGAACGTCTCTCCACATGCTCAGTTCTGAGAGTTAAGTGTGTGTGAAAGCCGTCCTTCACCTATCTTGTTGGGAACACAAAGTATCTTTTCACTTGCAAACTCCACTCGATACATATATATGGTGAGGTACTAGCTCCAATTCGGTTTTACAGTGAAAACTGCAGGAACTTCATACCGCCACTAAGAAAGAGACTGAGAAACCAGAGTAAAAGTTTCTCCTGCAACCCTTTCCCTTTGTGCTAGATGAACGAACGTCTCACCACATGCTCAGTTCTGAGAGATAAGTGTGTGTGAAAGCCGTCCTTCCCCTAGCTTGTTGGGAAAACAAAGTTTCTTTTCAGTTGGAAAGCCACTCCATACATATATATGGGGAGGTACTAGCTCCAACTCGGTTTTACAGTGAAATCTGAAGGAACTTCAAACCGGCACTAGGAAACAGACTGAGAAAACAGAGTAAAAGTTTCTCCTGCAACCCGTTCCCTTTGTGCTAAATGAACGAACGTCTCTCCACATGCTCAATTCTGAGAGATAAGTGTGTGTGAAAGCCGTCCTTCACCTAGCTTGTTGGGAACACAAAGTTTCTTTTCAGTTGCAAATTCCACTCCATACATATATATGGGGAGGTATTAGCTCCAACTCGGTTTTACAATGAAAACTGCAGTAACTTCAAACCGGCACTAGGAAACAGACTGAGAATCCAGAGTAAATGTTTATCCTGCAACCCTTTCCCTTTGTGCTAGATGAACGAACGTTTCTCCACATGCTCAGTTCTGAGAGATAAGTGTGTGTGAAAGCCGTATTTCAACTAGCTTGATGGGAACACAAAGTTCTTTTCACTTGCAAATTCCACTCCATACATATATCTGGGGAGGTTCTAGCTCCAATTCGGTTTTACAGTAAAAATTGCAGGAACTTCAAACCGGAACTAGGAAACAGACTGAGAAACCAGAGTAAAAGTTTCTCCTGCAACCCGTTCCCTTTGTGCTAGATGAACGAACGTCTCTCCACATGCTCAGTTCTGAGAGATAAGTGTGTGTGAAAGCCGTCCTTCACCTAGCTTGTTGGGAACACAAAGTTTCTTTACAGTTGCAAACTCCAATCCATACATATATATGGGGAAGTACTAGCTCCAAATCTGTTTTACAGTGAAAACTGCAGGAACTTCACACCGGCACTAGGAAACAGACTGAGAAACCAGAGTAAAAGTTTCTCCTGCAAACCGTTCCCTTTGTGCTAGATGAACGAACGTCTCTCCACATGCTCAGATCTGAGGAATAATTGTGTGTGAAAGCCGTCCTTCACCTAGCTTGTTGGGAACACAAAGTATCTTTTCACTTGCAAACTCCACTCGATACATATATATGGTGAGGTATTAGCTCCAATTCGGTTTTACAGTGAAAACTGCAGGAACTTCATACCGCCACTAAGAAAGAGACTGAGAAACCAGAGTAAAAGTTTCTCCTGCAACCCTTTCCCTTTGTGCTAGATGAACGAACGTCTCACCACATGCTCAGTTCTGAGAGATATGTGTGTGTGAAAGCCGTCCTTCCCCTAGCTTGTTGGGAACACAAAGTTTCTTTTCAGTTTGAAAGCCACTCCATACATATATATGGGGAGGTACTAGCTCCAACTCGGTTTTACAGTGAAATCTGAAGGAACTTCAAACCGGCACTAGGAAACAGACTGAGAAAACAGAGTAAAAGTTTCTCCTGCAACCCGTTCCCTTTGTGCTAAATGAACGAACGTCTCTCCACATGCTCAATTCTGAGAGATAATTGTGTGTGAAAGCCGTCCTTCACATAGCTTGTTGGGAACACAAAGTTTCTTTTCAGTTGCAAATTCCACTCCATACATATATATGGGGAGGTATTAGCTCCAACTCGGTTTTACAGTGAAAACTGCAGGAACTTCAAACCGGCACTAGGAAACAGACTGAGAAACCAGAGTAAAAGTTTCTCCTGCCTCCATTTCAATTTGTGCTAGATGAACGAACGTCTCTCCACATGCTCAGTTCTGAGAGATAAGTGTGTGTGAAAGCCGTCCTTCACATAGCTTGTTGGGAACACAAAGTTTCTTTTCACTTGCAAACTCCACTCCATACATATAAATGGGTACGTACTAACTCCAACTCGGTTTTACAGTGAAAACTACAGGAACTTCAAACCGGCAGTAGGAAACAGACTGAGAAACCAGAGTAAAAGTTTCTCCTGCAACCCGTTCCCTTTGTGCTAGATGAACGAACGTCTCTCCACATGCTCAGTTCTGAGGTATAATTGACGGAGAATGCCGTCCTTCACCTTGCTTGTTGGGAACACAAAGTTTCTTTCACTTGCAAACTACACTCCATACATATATATGGGTAGGTAATAGCTCCAACTCGCTTTAACAGTGAAAACTGCAGGAACTTCAAAACGGCAGTAGGAAACAGACTGAGAAACCAGAGTGAAAGTTTCTACTGCATCCCGTTCCCTTTGTGCTAGATGAACGAACGTCTCTCCACATGCTCAGTTCTGAGAGATAAGTGTGTGTGGAAGCCGTCCTTCCCCTAGCTTGTTGGGAACACAAAATATCTTTTCACTTGCAAACTCCACTCCATACATATATATATTGGAGGTACTAGCTCCAATTCGGTTTTACAGTGAAAACTGCAGGAACTTCAAACCGGCACTAGGAAAGAGACTGAGAAACCAGATTAAAAGTTTCCCTGCAACCCGTTCCCTTTGTGCTATATGAACGAACGTCTCTCCACATGCTCAGTTCTGAGAGATAAATGTGTGTGAAAGCCGTACTTCACCTAGCTTGTTGGGAACACAAAGTTTCTTTTCAGTTGCAAACTCCACTCCATACATATATATGGTGAGGTACAAGCTCCAACTCGGTTTTACAGTGAAAACTGCAGGAACTTCAAACCGGCACTAGGAAACAGACTGAGAAAACAAAGTAAAAGTTTCTCCTGCAACCCGTTCCTTTGTGCTAGATGAGCGAACGTCTCTCCACATGCTCAGTTCTGAGAGATAAGTGTGTGTGGAAGCCGTCCTTCACCTAGCTTGTTGGGAACACAAAGTTTCTTTTCACTTGCAAAACCCACTCCATACATATATATGGGCAGGTACTAGTTCCAACTCGGTTTTACAGAGAAAACTGCAGGAATTTCAAACCGGCACTAGGAAACAGACTGAGAAACCAGAGTAAAAGTTTCTCCTGCATCCCGTTCCCTTTGTGCTAGATGAACGAACGTTTCTCCACATGCTCAGTTCTGAGAGATAAGTGTGTGTAAAAGCCGTCCTTCACCTAGCTTGTTGGGAACACAAAGTATCTTTTCACTTGAAAACTCCACTCCATACATATATATGGGGAGGTACTAGCTCCAATTCTGTTTTACAGTGAAAACTGTAGGAACTTCAAACCGGCACTAGGAAACAGACTGAGAAACCGGAGTAAAAGTTTCTCCTGCAACGCGTTCCCTTTGTGCTAGATGAACGAACGTCTCTCCACATGCTCAGTTCTGAGAGATAATTGTGTGTGAAAGCTGTCCTTAACCTAGCTTGATGGGAACACAAAGTTTTTTTTCAGTTGCAAACTCCAATCCATACATTTATATGGTGAGTTACTAGCTCCAACTCGGTTTTACAGTGAAAACTGCAAGAACTTCAAACCGGCACTAGGAAACAGACTGAGAAACCAGAGTAAAAGTTTCTCCTGCAATCCGTTCCCTTTGTGCTAGATGAACGAAAGTCTCTCAACATGCTCATTTCTGAGAGATAAATGTGTGTGAAAGCCGTCCTTCACCTAGCTTGTTGGGAACACAAAGTTTCTTTTCAGTTGCAAACTCCACTCCATACATATGTATGGGGAGGTACAAGCTCCAACTCGGTTTTACAGTGAAAACTGCAGGAACTTCAAACCGGCACTAGGAAAGAGACTGAGAATCCAGAGTAAAAGTTTCTCCTGCAACCCGTTCCCTTTGTGCTAGATGAACGAACGTCTCTCCACATGCTCAGTTCTGAGAGATAAGTGTGTGTGAAAGCCTAACTTCAACTACCTTGTTGGGAACACAAAGTTCTTTTCACTTGCAAACTCCACTCCATACATATATATGGGGAGGTTCTAGCTAAAATTCGGTTTTACAGTTATAACTGCAGGAACTTCAAACCGGCACTAGGAAAGAGACTGAGAAACCAGAGTAAAAGTTTCTCCTGCAACCGGTTCCCTTTGTGCTAGATGAATGAACGTCTCTCCACATGCTTATTTCTGAGAGATAAGTGTGTGTGAAAGCCGTCCTTCACCTAGCATGTTGGGAACACAAAGTTTCTTTTCAGTTGCAAACTCCAATCCACACATATATATGGGGAGGTACTAGCTCCAACTCTGTTTTACAGTGAAAAATGCAGGAACTTCAAACCGGCACTAGGAAACAGACTGAGAAACCAGAGTAAACGTTTTTCCTGCAACACGTTCCCTTTGTGCTAGATGAACGAACGTCTCTCCACATGCTCAGTTCTGAGAGATAAGTGTGTGTGGAAGCCCTCTTTCACCTAGATTGTTGGGAACACAAAGTATCTTTTCACTTGCAAACTCCACTCCATACATATATATGGTGAGGTACTAGCTCCAATTCGGTTTTACAGTGAAAGCTGCAGGAACTTCAAACCGCCACTAGGAAAGAGACTGAGAAACCAGAGTAAAAGTTTCTCCTGCAAACCGTTCCCTTTGTGATAAATGAACGAACGTCTCTCCACATGCTCAGTTCTGAGAGATAAGTGTGTGTGAAAGCCGTCCTTCACGTAGCTTGTTGGGAACACAAAGTTTCTTTTCACTTGCAAACTACACTCCATACATATAAATGGGTACGTACTAGCTCCAACTCGGTTTTACAGTGAAAACTACAGGAACTTCAAACAGGCACTAGGAAACAGACTGAGAATCCAGAGTAAAAGTTTCCCCTGCAAACCGTTCCCTTTGTGCTACATGAACGAAAGTCTCTCCTCATGCTCAGTTCTGAGAGATAAGTGTGTGTGGAAGCCGTCCTTCACCTATCTTGTTGGGAACACAAAGTATCTTTTCACTTGCAAACTCCACTAAATACATATATATGGGGAGGTACTAGCTCCAACTCGGTTTTACAGTGAAAACGGCAGGAACTTCAAACCGGCAGTAGGAAACAGACTGAGAAACCAGAGTAAAAGTTTCCTCTGCAACCCGCTCCCTATTTGCTAGATGAACGAACGTCTCTCCACATGCTAAGTTCTGAGAGATAATTGTGTGAGAAAGCCGTCCTTCACCTAGCTTGTTGGGAACACATAGTTTCTTTTCCCTTGCAAACTTCACTCCATACATATATATGGGTAGGTACTAGGTCCAACTC
This sequence comes from Camelus bactrianus, assembly GCF_048773025.1. NCBI lineage: Eukaryota > Metazoa > Chordata > Mammalia > Artiodactyla > Camelidae > Camelus > Camelus bactrianus. The sequence goes on from NC_133546.1 coordinate 93,563,998, forward strand.
GGTTTTACGGTGAAAACTGCAGGAACTTCAAACCGGCAGTAGGAAACAGACTGAGAAACCAGAGTAAAAGTTTCTCCTGCATCCCGTTCCCTTTGAGCTAGATGAACGAACGTCTCTCCACATGCTCAGTTCTGAGAGATAAGTGTGTGTGAAAGCCGTCCTTCACCTATCTTGTTGGGAACACAAAGTATCTTTTCACTTGCAAACTCCACTCGATACATATATATGGTGAGGTACTAGCTCCAATTCGGTTTTACAGTGAAAACTGCAGGAACTTCATACCGCCACTAAGAAAGAGACTGAGAAACCAGAGTAAAAGTTTATCCTGCAACACTTTCCCTTTGTGCTAGATGAACGAACGTCTCACCACATGCTCAGTTCTGAGAGATAAGTGTGTGTGAAAGCCGTCCTTCCCCTAGCTTGTTGGGAACACAAAGTTTCTTTTCAGTTGGAAAGCCACACCATACATATATATGGGGAGGTACTAGCTCCAACTCGGTTTTACAGTGAAAACAGCAGGAACTTCAAACCGGCAGTAGGAAACAGACTGAGATACCAGAGTAAAAGTTTCCCCTGCAACCCGTTCCGTTTTTGCTAGATGAACGAAAGTCTCTCCACGTGCTCAGTTCTGAGAGATAAGTGTGTGTGAAAGTCGTCCTTCACCTTGCTAGTTTGGAACACAAAGTTTCTTTTCAGTTGCAAACTCCACAACATTCATATGTAAGGGGAGGTACTAGCTCCAACTCGGTTTTACAGTGAAAACTGCAGTAACTTCAAACAGGCACTAGGAAACAGACTGAGAATCCAGAGTAAAAGTTTCTCCTGCAAACCGTTCCCTTTGTGCTAGATGAACGAAAGTCTCTCCACATGCTCAGTTCTGAGAGATAAGTGTGTGTGAAAGCCGTACTTTAACTAGTTTGTTCGGAACACAAAGTTCTTTTCACTTGCAAATTCCACTCCTAACATATATATGGGGAGGTTCTAGCTCCAATTCGGTTTTACAGTAAAAACTGCAGGAACTTCAAACCGGAACTAGGAAACAGACTGAGAAACCAGAGTAAAAGTTTCTCCTGCAACCGTTCCCTTTGTGCTAGATGAACGAACGTCTCTCCACATGCTCAATTCTGAGAGATAAGTGTGTGTGAAAGCCGTCCTTCACCTAGCTTGTTGGGAAAACAAAGTTTCTTTTCAGTTGCAAATTCCACTCCATACATATATATGGGGAGGTATTAGCTCCAACTCGGTTTTACAGTGAAAACTGCAGGAACTTCAAACCGGCACTAAGAAACAGACTGAGAAACCAGAGTAAAAGTTTCCCCTGCATCCAGTTCACTTTGTGCTAGATGAACGAACGTCTCTCCACATGCTAAGTTCTGAGAGATAACTGTGTGTGAAAGCCGTCCTTCACATAGCTTGTTGGGAACACAAAGTTTCTTTTCACTTGCAAACTCCACTCCATACATATAAATGGGTACGTACTAGCTCCAACTCGGTTTTACAGTGAAAACTACAGGAATTTCAAACAGGCACTAGGAAACAGACTGAGAAACCAGAGTAAAAGTTTCACCTGCAACCCGTTCCCTTTGTGCTAAATGAACGAACGTCTCTCCACATGCTCAGTTCTGAGAGATAAGTGTGTGTGAAAGCCGTCCTTCACCTATCTTGTTGGGAACACAAAGTATCTTTTCACTTGCAAACTCCACTCCATACATATATATGGTGAGGTACTAGCTCCAATTCGGTTTTACAGTGAAAACTGCAGGAACTTCATACCGCCACTAAGAAAGAGACTGAGAAACCAGAGTAAAAGTTTCTCCTGCAACCCTTTCCCTTTGTGCTAGATGAACGAACGTCTCACCACATGCTCAGATCTGAGAGATAAGTGTGTGTGAAAGCCGTCCTTCCCCTAGCTTTTAGGGAACACAAAGTTTCTTTTCAGTTGGAAACCCACTCCATACATATATATGGGGAGGTACTAGCTCTAACTCGGTTTTACAGTGAAATCTGAAGGAACTTCAAACCGGCACTAGGAAACAGACTGAGAAAACAGAGTAAAAGTTTCTCCTGCAAACCGTTCCCTTTGTGCTAGATGAACGAACGTCTCTCCACATGCTCAATTCTGAGAGATAAGTGTGTGTGAAAGCCGTCCTTCACCTAGCTTGTTGGGAACACAAAGTTTCTTTTCAGTTGCAAATTCCACTCCATACATATATATGGGGAGGTATTAGCTCCAACTCGGTTTTACAGTGAAAACTGCAGGAACTTCAAACCGACACTAGGAAACAGATTGAGAAACCAGAGTAAAAGTTTCTCCTGCCTCCAGTTCACTTTGTGCTAGATGAACGAACGTCTCTCCACATGCTCAGTTCTGAGAGAAAAGTGTGTGTGAAAGCCGTCCTTCACATAGCTTGTTGGGAACACAAAGTTTCTTTTCACTTGCAAACTCCACTCCATACATATAAATGGGTACGTACTAGCTCCAACTCGGTTTTACAGTGAAAACTACAGGAACTTCAAACAGGCACTAGGAAACAGACTGAGAATCCAGAGTAAAAGTTTCCCCTGCAACCCGTTCCCTTTGTGCTAGATGAACGAAAGTCTCTCCTCATGCTCAGTTCTGAGAGATAAGTGTGTGTGGAAGCCGTCCTTCACCTATGTTGTTGGGAACACAAAGTATCTGTTCACTTGCAAACTCCACTCCATACATATATATGGTGAGGTACTAGCTCCAATTCGGTTTTACAGTGAAAACAGAAGGAACTTCAAACCGGCAGTAGGAAACAGACTGAGAAACCAGAGAAAAAGTTTCTCCTGCATCCCGTTCCCTTTGTGCTAGATGAACGAACGTCTCTCCACATGCTCAGTTCTGAGAGATAAGTGTGTGTGGAAGCCGTTCTTCACCTAGCTTGTTGGGAACACAAAGTATCTTTTCACTTGCAAACTTCACTCCATACATATATATGGGGAGGTACTAGCTCCAATTCGGTTTTACAGTGAAAACTGCAGGAAATTCTAACCGCCACTAGGAAACAGACTGAGAGACCAGAGTAAAAGTTTCTCCTGCAACCCGTTCCCTTTGTGCTAGATGAACGAACGTCTCTCCACATGCTCTGTTCTGAGATATAATTGATGGAGAATGCCGTCCTTCACCTTGCTTGTTGGGAACACAAAGTTTCTTTCACTTGCAATCTCCACTACATACATATATATGGGTAGGTAATAGCTCCAACTCGCTTTTACAGTGAAAACTGCAGGAACTTCAAACCGGCACTAGGAAACAGACTGAGAAACCGGAGTAAAATTTTCTCCTGCAACCCGTTCCCTTTGTGCTAGATGAACGAACGTCTCTCCACATGCTCAGTTCTGAGAGATATTTGTGTGTGAAAGCCGTCCTTCATCTAGCTTGATGGGAACACAAAGTTTCTTTTCAGTTGCAAACTCCAATCCATACATTTATATGGTGAGTTACTAGCTCCAACTCGGTTTTACAGTGAAAACTGCAAGAACTTCAAACCGGCACTAGGAAACAGACTGAGAAACCAGAGTATAAGTTTCTCCTGCAACCCGTTCCCTTTGTGCTAGATGAACGAAAGTCTCTCAACATGCTCATTTCTGAGAGATAAGTGTGTGTGGAAGCCGTCCTTCACCAAGCTTGTAGGGAAACAAAGTTTCTTTTCACTTGCAAACTCCACTAAATACATATATATGGGGAGGTACTAGCTCCAACTCGGTTTTACACTGAAAACTGCAGGAACTTCAAAACGGCAGTAGGAAACAGACTGAGAAACCAGAGTAAAAGTTTCTCCTGCAACCCGTTCCCTTTGTGCTAGATGAACGAACGTCTCTCCACATGCTCAGTTCTGAGGTATAATTGACGGAGAATGCCGTCCTTCACCTTGCTTGTTGGGAACACAAAGTTTCTTTCACTTGCAAACTACAATCCATACATATATATGGGTAGGTAATAGCTCCAACTCGCTTTAACAGTGAAAACTGCAGGAACTTCAAAACGGCAGTAGGAAACAGACTGAGAAACCAGAGTGAAAGTTTCTACTGCATCCCGTTCCCTTTGTGCTAGATGAACGAACGTCTCTCCACATGCTCAGTTCTGAGAGATAAGTGTGTGTGGAAGCCGTCCTTCACCTAGCTTGTTGGGAACACAAAATATCTTTTCACTTGCAAACTCCACTCCATACATATATATGGGAGGTACTAGCTCCAATTCGGTTTTACAGTGAAAACTGCAGGAACTTAAAACCGGCACTAGGAAAGAGACTGAGAAACCAGATTAAAAGTTTCCCTGCAACCCGTTCCCTTTGTGCTATATGAACGAACGTCTCTCCACATGCTCAGTTCTGAGAGATAAATGTGTGTGAAAGCCGTACTTCACCAAGCTTGTTGGGAACACAAAGTTTCTTTTCAGTTGCAAACTCCACTCCATACATATATATGGTGAGGTACAAGCTCCAAATCGGTTTTACAGTGAAAACTGCAGGAACTTCAAACCGGCACTAGGAAACAGACTGAGAAAACAAAGTAAAAGTTTCTCCTGCAACCCGTTCCTTTGTGCTAGATGAGCGAACGTCTCTCCACATGCTCAGTTCTGAGAGATAAGTGTGTGTGAAAGCCTAACTTCAACTAGCTTGTTGGGAACACAAAGTTCTTTTCACTTGCAAACTCCACTCCATACATATATATGGGGAGGTTCTAGCTAAAATTCGGTTTTACAGTTATAACTGCAGGAACTTCAAACCGGCACTAGGAAAGAGACTGAGAAACCAGAGTAAAAGTTTCTCCTGCAACCGGTTCCCTTTGTGCTAGATGAATGAACGTCTCTCCACATGCTTAGTTCTGAGAGATAAGTGTGTGTGAAAGCCGTCCTTCACCTAGCTTGTTGGGAACACAAAGTTTATTTTCAGTTGCAAACTCCAATCCAAACATATATATGGGGAGGTACTAGCTCCAAATCTGTTTTACAGTGAAAACTGCAGGAACTTCAAACCGGCACTAGGAAACAGACTGAGAAACCAGAGTAAACGTTTTTCCTGCAACACGTTCCCTTTGTGCTAGATGAACGAACGTCTCTCCACATGCTCAGTTCTGAGAGATAAGTGTGTGTGGAAGCCCTCCTTCACCTAGATTGTTGGGAACACAAAGTATCTTTTCACTTGCAAACTCCACTCCATACATATATATGGTGAGGTACTAGCTCCAATTCGGTTTTACAGTGAAAGCTGCAGGAACTTCAAACCGCCACTAGGAAAGAGACTGAGAAACCAGAGTAAAAGTTTCTCCTGCAAACCGTTCCCTTTGTGATAAATGAACGAACGTCTCTCCACATGCTCAGTTCTGAGAGATAAGTGTGTGTGAAAGCCGTCCTTCACGTAGCTTGTTGGGAACACAAAGTTTCTTTTCAGTTGCAAAGTCCAAACCATACATATAAATGGGGAGGTACTAGCTCCAACCCGATTTTACAGTGAAAACTGCAGGAACTTCAAACAGGCACTAGGAAACAGACTGAGAAACCAGAGTAAAAGTTTCTCCTGCATCCCGTTCCCTTTGTGCTAGATGAACGAACGTCTCTCCACATGCTCAGTTCTGAGAGATAAGTGTGTGTGAAATCCGTCCTTCACCTAGCTTGTTGGGAACACAAAGTATCTTTTCACTTGCAAACTCCACTCCATACATATATATGGGGAGGTACTAGCTCCAATTCGGTTTTACAGTGAAAACAGCAGGAACTTCATACCGGCACTAGGAAACAGACTGAGAAACCAGAGTAAAAGTTTCTCCTGCATCCCGTTCCCTTTGTGCTAGATGAACGAAGGTCTCTCCACATGCTCAGTTCTGAGAGATAAGTGTGTGTGGAAGCCGTCCTTCACCTAGCTTGTTGGGAACACAAAGTTTCTTTTCACTTGCAAACTCCACTCCTTACATATATATGGGGAGGTACTAGCTCCAATTCGGTTTTACAGTGAAAACTGCAGGAACTTCAAACCGCCACTAAGAAAGAGACTGAGAAACCAGAGTAAAGGTTTCTCCTGCAACCCGTTCCCTTTGTGCTAGATGAACGAAAGTCTCTCAACATGCTCATTTCTGAGAGATAAATGTGTGTGAAAGCCGTCCTTCACCTAGCTTGTTGGGAACACAAAGTTTCTTTTCAGTTGCAAACTCCACTCCATACATATATATGGGGAGGTACTAGCTCCAATTCGGTTTTACAGTGAAAACTGCAGGAACTTCAAACCGGCACTAGGAAACAGACTGAGAAACCAGAGTAACAGTTTTTCCTGCAACCCGTTCCCTTTGTGCTAGATGAACGAACGTCTCTCCACACGCTCAGTTCTGAGAGATAAGTGTGTGTGGAAGCCGTCCTTCACCTAGCTTGTTGGGAACACAAAGTTTCTTTTCAGTTGCAAACTCCACTCCATACATATGTATGGGGAGGTACTAGCTCCAACTCGTTTTTACAGTGAAAACTGCAGGAACTTCAAACCGGCACTAGGAAAGAGACTGAGAATCCAGAGTAAAAGTTTCTCCTGCAACCCGTTCCCTTTGTGCTAGATGAACGAACGTCTCTCCACATGCTCAGTTCTGAGAGATAAGTGTGTGTGAAAGCCTAACTTCAACTAGCTTGTTGGGAACACAAAGTTCTTTTCACTTGCAAACTCCACTCCATACATATATATGGGGAGGTTCTAGCTCCAATTCGGTTTTACAGTTATAACTGCAGGAACTTCAAACCGGCACTAGGAAACAGACTGAGAAACCAGAGTAAAAGTTTCTCCTGCAACCCGTTCCCTTTGTGCTAGATGAATGAACTTCTCTCCACATGCTCAGTTCTGAGAGATAAGTGTGTGTGAAAGCCGTCCTTCACCTAGCTTGTTGGGAACACAAAGTTTCTTTTCAGTTGCAAACTCCAATCCACACATATATATGGGGAGGTACTAGCTCCAACTCTGTTTTACAGTGAAAACTGCAGGAACTTCAAACCGGCACTAGGAAACAGACTGAGAAACCAGAGTAAAAGTTTCTCCTGCAACCCGTTCCCTTTGTGCTAGATGAACGAAAGTCTCTCAACATGCTAATTTCTGAGAGATAAGTGTGTGTGAAACCCGTCCTTCACCTAGCTTGTTGGGAACACAAAGTTTCTTTTCATTTGCAAACTCCACTCCATACATATATATGGGGAGGTACTAGCTCCAATTCGGTTTTACACTGAAAACTGCAGGAACTTCAAACCGACACTAGGAAACAGACTGAGAAACAAGAGTAACAGTTTTCCCTGCAACCCGTTCCCTTTGTGCTAGATGAACGAAAGTCACTCCACACGCTCAGTTATGAGAGATAAGTGTGTGTGGAAGCCGTCCTTCACCTAGCTTGTTGGGAACACAAAGTTTCTTTTCAGTTGCAAACTCCAATCCATACATATGTATGGGGAGGTACTAGCTCCAATTCGGTTTTACAGTGAAAGCTGCAGGAACTTCAAACCGCCACTAGGAAAGAGACTGAGAAACCAGAGTAAAAGTTTCTCCTGCAAACCGTTCCCTTTGTGATAAATGAACGAACGTCTCTCCACATGCTCAGTTCTGAGAGATAAGTGTGTGTGAAAGCCGTCCTTCACGTAGCTTGTTGGGAACACAAAGTTTCTTTTCACTTGCAAACTACACTCCATACATATAAATGGGTACGTACTAGCTCCAACTCGGTTTTACAGTGAAAACTACAGGAACTTCAAACAGGCACTAGGAAACAGACTGAGAATCCAGAGTAAAAGTTTCCCCTGCAAACCGTTCCCTTTGTGCTACATGAACGAAAGTCTCTCCTCATGCTCAGTTCTGAGAGATAAGTGTGTGTGGAAGCCGTCCTTCACCTATCTTGTTGGGAACACAAAGTATCTTTTCACTTGCAAACTCCACTAAATACATATATATGGGGAGGTACTAGCTCCAACTCGGTTTTACAGTGAAAACGGCAGGAACTTCAAACCGGCAGTAGGAAACAGACTGAGAAACCAGAGTAAAAGTTTCCTCTGCAACCCGCTCCCTATGTGCTAGATGAACGAACGTCTCTCCACATGCTAAGTTCTGAGAGATAATTGTGTGAGAAAGCCGTCCTTCACCTAGCTTGTTGGGAACACATAGTTTCTTTTCCCTTGCAAACTTCACTCCATACATATATATGGGTAGGTACTAGGTCCAACTCGGTTTTACGGTGAAAACTGCAGGAACTTCAAACCGGCAGTAGGAAACAGACTGAGAAACCAGAGTAAAAGTTTCTCCTGCATCCCGTTCCCTTTGAGCTAGATGAACGAACGTCTCTCCACATGCTCAGTTCTGAGAGATAAGTGTGTGTGAAAGCCGTCCTTCACCTATCTTGTTGGGAACACAAAGTATCTTTTCACTTGCAAACTCCACTCGATACATATATATGGTGAGGTACTAGCTCCAATTCGGTTTTACAGTGAAAACTGCAGGAACTTCATACCGCCACTAAGAAAGAGACTGAGAAACCAGAGTAAAAGTTTCTCCTGCAACACTTTCCCTTTGTGCTAGATGAACGAACGTCTCACCACATGCTCAGTTCTGAGAGATAAGTGTGTGTGAAAGCCGTCCTTCCCCTAGCTTGTTGGGAACACAAAGTTTCTTTTCAGTTGGAAAGCCACACCATACATATATATGGGGAGGTACTAGCTCCAACTCGGTTTTACAGTGAAAACAGCAGGAACTTCAAACCGGCAGTAGGAAACAGACTGAGATACCAGAGTAAAAGTTTCTCCTGCAACCCGTTCCGTTTTTGCTAGATGAACGAAAGTCTCTCCACGTGCTCAGTTCTGAGAGATAAGTGTGTGTGAAAGTCGTCCTTCACCTTGCTAGTTTGGAACACAAAGTTTCTTTTCAGTTGCAAACTCCACAACATTCATATGTAAGGGGAGGTACTAGCTCCAACTCGGTTTTACAGTGAAAACTGCAGTAACTTCAAACCGGCACTAGGAAACAGACTGAGAATCCAGAGTAAAAGTTTCTCCTGCAAACCGTTCCCTTTGTGCTAGATGAACGAAAGTCTCTCCACATGCTCAGTTCTGAGAGATAAGTGTGTGTGAAAGCCGTACTTTAACTAGTTTGTTCGGAACACAAAGTTCTTTTCACTTGCAAATTCCACTCCTAACATATATATGGGGAGGTTCTAGCTCCAATTCGGTTTTACAGTAAAAACTGCAGGAACTTCAAACCGGAACTAGGAAACAGACTGAGAAACCAGAGTAAAAGTTTCTCCTGCAACCGTTCCCTTTGTGCTAGATGAACGAACGTCTCTCCACATGCTCAATTCTGAGAGATAAGTGTGTGTGAAAGCCGTCCTTCACCTAGCTTGTTGGGAAAACAAAGTTTCTTTTCAGTTGCAAATTCCACTCCATACATATATATGGGGAGGTATTAGCTCCAACTCGGTTTTACAGTGAAAACTGCAGGAACTTCAAACCGGCACTAAGAAACAGACTGAGAAACCAGAGTAAAAGTTTCCCCTGCATCCAGTTCACTTTGTGCTAGATGAACGAACGTCTCTCCACATGCTAAGTTCTGAGAGATAACTGTGTGTGAAAGCCGTCCTTCACATAGCTTGTTGGGAACACAAAGTTTCTTTTCACTTGCAAACTCCACTCCATACATATAAATGGGTACGTACTAGCTCCAACTCGGTTTTACAGTGAAAACTACAGGAATTTCAAACAGGCACTAGGAAACAGACTGAGAAACCAGAGTAAAAGTTTCACCTGCAACCCGTTCCCTTTGTGCTAAATGAACGAACGTCTCTCCACATGCTCAGTTCTGAGAGATAAGTGTGTGTGAAAGCCGTCCTTCACCTATCTTGTTGGGAACACAAAGTATCTTTTCACTTGCAAACTCCACTCCATACATATATATGGTGAGGTACTAGCTCCAATTCGGTTTTACAGTGAAAACTGCAGGAACTTCATACCGCCACTAAGAAAGAGACTGAGAAACCAGAGTAAAAGTTTCTCCTGCAACCCTTTCCCTTTGTGCTAGATGAACGAACGTCTCACCACATGCTCAGATCTGAGAGATAAGTGTGTGTGAAAGCCGTCCTTCCCCTAGCTTTTAGGGAACACAAAGTTTCTTTTCAGTTGGAAACCCACTCCATACATATATATGGGGAGGTACTAGCTCTAACTCGGTTTTACAGTGAAATCTGAAGGAACTTCAAACCGGCACTAGGAAACAGACTGAGAAATCAGAGTAAAAGTTTCTCCTGCAAACCGTTCCCTTTGTGCTAGATGAACGAACGTCTCTCCACATGCTCAATTCTGAGAGATAAGTGTGTGTGAAAGCCGTCCTTCACCTAGCTTGTTGGGAACACAAAGTTTCTTTTCAGTTGCAAATTCCACTCCATACATATATATGGGGAGGTATTAGCTCCAACTCGGTTTTACAGTGAAAACTGCAGGAACTTCAAACCGACACTAGGAAACAGATTGAGAAACCAGAGTAAAAGTTTCTCCTGCCTCCAGTTCACTTTGTGCTAGATGAACGAACGTCTCTCCACATGCTCAGTTCTGAGAGAAAAGTGTGTGTGAAAGCCGTCCTTCACATAGCTTGTTGGGAACACAAAGTTTCTTTTCACTTGCAAACTCCACTCCATACATATAAATGGGTACGTACTAGCTCCAACTCGGTTTTACAGTGAAAACTACAGGAACTTCAAACAGGCACTAGGAAAAAGACTGAGAATCCAGAGTAAAAGTTTCCCCTGCAACCCGTTCCCTTTGTGCTAGATGAACGAAAGTCTCTCCTCATGCTCAGTTCTGAGAGATAAGTGTGTGTGGAAGCCGTCCTTCACCTATCTTGTTGGGAACACAAAGTATCTGTTCACTTGCAAACTCCACTCCATACATATATATGGTGAGGTACTAGCTCCAATTCGGTTTTACAGTGAAAACAGAAGGAACTTCAAACCGGCAGTAGGAAACAGACTGAGAAGCCAGAGAAAAAGTTTCTCCTGCATCCCGTTCCCTTTGTGCTAGATGAACGAACGTCTCTCCACATGCTCAGTTCTGAGAGATAAGTGTGTGTGGAAGCCGTTCTTCACCTAGCTTGTTGGGAACACAAAGTATCTTTTCACTTGCAAACTTCACTCCATACATATATATGGGGAGGTACTAGCTCCAATTCGGTTTTACAGTGAAAACTGCAGGAAATTCTAACCGCCACTAGGAAACAGACTGAGAGACCAGAGTAAAAGTTTCTCCTGCAACCCGTTCCCTTTGTGCTAGATGAACGAACGTCTCTCCACATGCTCTGTTCTGAGATATAATTGATGGAGAATGCCGTCCTTCACCTTGCTTGTTGGGAACACAAAGTTTCTTTCACTTGCAATCTCCACTACATACATATATATGGGTAGGTAATAGCTCCAACTCGCTTTTACAGTGAAAACTGCAGGAACTTCAAACCGGCACTAGGAAACAGACTGAGAAACCGGAGTAAAATTTTCTCCTGCAACCCGTTCCCTTTGTGCTAGATGAACGAACGTCTCTCCACATGCTCAGTTCTGAGAGATATTTGTGTGTGAAAGCCGTCCTTCATCTAGCTTGATGGGAACACAAAGTTTCTTTTCAGTTGCAAACTCCAATCCATACATTTATATGGTGAGTTACTAGCTCCAACTCGGTTTTACAGTGAAAACTGCAAGAACTTCAAACCGGCACTAGGAAACAGACTGAGAAACCAGAGTATAAGTTTCTCCTGCAACCCGTTCCCTTTGTGCTAGATGAACGAAAGTCTCTCAACATGCTCATTTCTGAGAGATAAGTGTGTGTGGAAGCCGTCCTTCACCAAGCTTGTAGGGAAACAAAGTTTCTTTTCACTTGCAAACTCCACTAAATACATATATATGGGGAGGTACTAGCTCCAACTCGGTTTTACACTGAAAACTGCAGGAACTTCAAAACGGCAGTAGGAAACAGACTGAGAAACCAGAGTAAAAGTTTCTCCTGCAACCCGTTCCCTTTGTGCTAGATGAACGAACGTCTCTCCACATGCTCAGTTCTGAGGTATAATTGACGGAGAATGCCGTCCTTCACCTTGCTTGTTGGGAACACAAAGTTTCTTTCACTTGCAAACTACAATCCATACATATATATGGGTAGGTAATAGCTCCAACTCGCTTTAACAGTGAAAACTGCAGGAACTTCAAAACGGCAGTAGGAAACAGACTGAGAAACCAGAGTGAAAGTTTCTACTGCATCCCGTTCCCTTTGTGCTAGATGAACGAACGTCTCTCCACATGCTCAGTTCTGAGAGATAAGTGTGTGTGGAAGCCGTCCTTCACCTAGCTTGTTGGGAACACAAAATATCTTTTCACTTGCAAACTCCACTCCATACATATATATGGGAGGTACTAGCTCCAATTCGGTTTTACAGTGAAAACTGCAGGAACTTAAAACCGGCACTAGGAAAGAGACTGAGAAACCAGATTAAAAGTTTCCCTGCAACCCGTTCCCTTTGTGCTATATGAACGAACGTCTCTCCACATGCTCAGTTCTGAGAGATAAATGTGTGTGAAAGCCGTACTTCACCAAGCTTGTTGGGAACACAAAGTTTCTTTTCAGTTGCAAACTCCACTCCATACATATATATGGTGAGGTACAAGCTCCAAATCGGTTTTACAGTGAAAACTGCAGGAACTTCAAACCGGCACTAGGAAACAGACTGAGAAAACAAAGTAAAAGTTTCTCCTCCAACCCGTTCCTTTGTGCTAGATGAGCGAACGTCTCTCCACATGCTCAGTTCTGAGAGATAAGTGTGTGTGAAAGCCTAACTTCAACTAGCTTGTTGGGAACACAAAGTTCTTTTCACTTGCAAACTCCACTCCATACATATATATGGGGAGGTTCTAGCTAAAATTCGGTTTTACAGTTATAACTGCAGGAACTTCAAACCGGCACTAGGAAAGAGACTGAGAAACCAGAGTAAAAGTTTCTCCTGCAACCGGTTCCCTTTGTGCTAGATGAATGAACGTCTCTCCACATGCTTAGGTCTGAGAGATAAGTGTGTGTGAAAGCCGTCCTTCACCTAGCTTGTTGGGAACACAAAGTTTATTTTCAGTTGCAAACTCCAATCCAAACATATATATGGGGAGGTACTAGCTCCAAATCTGTTTTACAGTGAAAACTGCAGGAACTTCAAACCGGCACTAGGAAACAGACTGAGAAACCAGAGTAAACGTTTTTCCTGCAACACGTTCCCTTTGTGCTAGATGAACGAACGTCTCTCCACATGCTCAGTTCTGAGAGATAAGTGTGTGTGGAAGCCCTCCTTCACCTAGATTGTTGGGAACACAAAGTATCTTTTCACTTGCAAACTCCACTCCATACATATATATGGTGAGGTACTAGCTCCAATTCGGTTTTACAGTGAAAGCTGCAGGAACTTCAAACCGCCACTAGGAAAGAGACTGAGAAACCAGAGTAAAAGTTTCTCCTGCAAACCGTTCCCTTTGTGATAAATGAACGAACGTCTCTCCACATGCTCAGTTCTGAGAGATAAGTGTGTGTGAAAGCCGTCCTTCACGTAGCTTGTTGGGAACACAAAGTTTCTTTTCAGTTGCAAAGTCCAAACCATACATATAAATGGGGAGGTACTAGCTCCAACCCGATTTTACAGTGAAAACTGCAGGAACTTCAAACAGGCACTAGGAAACAGACTGAGAAACCAGAGTAAAAGTTTCTCCTGCATCCCGTTCCCTTTGTGCTAGATGAACGAACGTCTCTCCACATGCTCAGTTCTGAGAGATAAGTGTGTGTGAAATCCGTCCTTCACCTAGCTTGTTGGGAACACAAAGTATCTTTTCACTTGCAAACTCCACTCCATACATATATATGGGGAGGTACTAGCTCCAATTCGGTTTTACAGTGAAAACAGCAGGAACTTCATACCGGCACTAGGAAACAGACTGAGAAACCAGAGTAAAAGTTTCTCCTGCATCCCGTTCCCTTTGTGCTAGATGAACGAAGGTCTCTCCACATGCTCAGTTCTGAGAGATAAGTGTGTGTGGAAGCCGTCCTTCACCTAGCTTGTTGGGAACACAAAGTTTCTTTTCACTTGCAAACTCCACTCCTTACATATATATGGGGAGGTACTAGCTCCAATTCGGTTTTACAGTGAAAACTGCAGGAACTTCAAACCGCCACTAAGAAAGAGACTGAGAAACCAGAGTAAAGGTTTCTCCTGCAACCCGTTCCCTTTGTGCTAGATGAACGAAAGTCTCTCAACATGCTCATTTCTGAGAGATAAATGTGTGTGAAAGCCGTCCTTCACCTAGCTTGTTGGGAACACAAAGTTTCTTTTCAGTTGCAAACTCCACTCCATACATATATATGGGGAGGTACTAGCTCCAATTCGGTTTTACAGTGAAAACTGCAGGAACTTCAAACCGGCACTAGGAAACAGACTGAGAAACCAGAGTAACAGTTTTTCCTGCAACCCGTTCCCTTTGTGCTAGATGAACGAACGTCTCTCCACACGCTCAGTTCTGAGAGATAAGTGTGTGTGGAAGCCGTCCTTCACCTAGCTTGTTGGGAACACAAAGTTTCTTTTCAGTTGCAAACTCCACTCCATACATATGTATGGGGAGGTACTAGCTCCAACTCGTTTTTACAGTGAAAACTGCAGGAACTTCAAACCGGCACTAGGAAAGAGACTGAGAATCCAGAGTAAAAGTTTCTCCTGCAACCCGTTCCCTTTGTGCTAGATGAACGAACGTCTCTCCACATGCTCAGTTCTGAGAGATAAGTGTGTGTGAAAGCCTAACTTCAACTAGCTTGTTGGGAACACAAAGTTCTTTTCACTTGCAAACTCCACTCCATACATATATATGGGGAGGTTCTAGCTCCAATTCGGTTTTACAGTTATAACTGCAGGAACTTCAAACCGGCACTAGGAAACAGACTGAGAAACCAGAGTAAAAGTTTCTCCTGCAACCCGTTCCCTTTGTGCTAGATGAATGAACTTCTCTCCACATGCTCAGTTCTGAGAGATAAGTGTGTGTGAAAGCCGTCCTTCACCTAGCTTGTTGGGAACACAAAGTTTCTTTTCAGTTGCAAACTCCAATCCACACATATATATGGGGAGGTACTAGCTCCAACTCTGTTTTACAGTGAAAACTGCAGGAACTTCAAACCGGCACTAGGAAACAGACTGAGAAACCAGAGTAAAAGTTTCTCCTGCAACCCGTTCCCTTTGTGCTAGATGAACGAAAGTCTCTCAACATGCTAATTTCTGAGAGATAAGTGTGTGTGAAACCCGCCCTTCACCTAGCTTGTTGGGAACACAAAGTTTCTTTTCATTTGCAAACTCCACTCCATACATATATATGGGGAGGTACTAGCTCCAATTCGGTTTTACACTGAAAACTGCAGGAACTTCAAACCGACACTAGGAAACAGACTGAGAAACAAGAGTAACAGTTTTCCCTGCAACCCGTTCCCTTTGTGCTAGATGAACGAAAGTCACTCCACACGCTCAGTTATGAGAGATAAGTGTGTGTGGAAGCCGTCCTTCACCTAGCTTGTTGGGAACACAAAGTTTCTTTTCAGTTGCAAACTCCAATCCATACATATGTATGGGGAGGTACTAGCTCCAACTCGGTTTTACAGTGAAAACTGCAGGAACTTCAAACCGGCACTAGGAAAGAGACTGAGAATCCAGAGTAAAAGTTTCTCCTGCAACCCGTTCCCTTTGTGCTAGATGAACGAACGTCTCTCCACATGCTCAGTTCTGAGAGATAAGTGTGTGTGAAAGCCTAACTTCAACTAGCTTGTTGGGAACACAAAGTTATTTTCACTTGCAAACTCCACTCCATACATATATATGTGGAGGTACTAGCTCCAATTCGGTTTTACAGTGAAAACTGCAGGAACTTCAAACCGGCAGTAGGAAACAGACTGAGAAAACAGAGTAAAAGTTTCTCGTGCATCCCGTTCCCTTTGTGCTAGATGAACTAACGTCTCTCCACATGCTCAGTTCTGAGAGATAAGTTTGTGTGGAAGCCGTCCTTCACCAAGCTTGTTGGGAACACAAAGTTTCTTTTCACTTGCAAACTCCAATCCATTCATATATATGGGGAGGTACTAGCTCCAATTCGGTTTTACAGTGAAAACTGCAGGAACTTCAAACCGGCACTAGGAAACAGACTGAGAAACCAGAGTAAAAGTTTCACCTGCAACCCGTTCCCTTTGTGCTAGATGAACGAACGTCTCTCCACATGCTCAGTTCTGAGAGATATGTGTGTGTGAAAGCCGCCCTTCACCTGGCTTGTTGGGAACACAAAGTTTCTTTACAGTTGCAAATTCCATTCCATACATATATATGCGGAGGTACTAGCTCCAAATCTGTTTTACACTGAAAACTGCAGGAACTTCAAACCGGCACTAGGAAACAGACTGAGAAATCAGAGAAAAAGTTTCACTTGCAATCCGTTCCCTTTGTGCTAGATGAACGAACGTCTCTCCACATGCTCATTTCTGAGAGATAAGTGTGTGTGGAAGCCGTCCTTCACCAAGCTTGTAGGGAAACAAAGATTCTTTTCACTTGCAAACCCCACTAAATACATATATATGGGGAGGTACTAGCTCCAACTCGGCTTTACACTGAAAACTGCAGGAACTTCAAACCGGCAGTAGGAAAAACACTGAGAATCCAGAGTAAAAGTTTCTCCTGCAACCCGTTCCTTTTGTGCTAGATGAACTAACGTCTTTCCTCATGCTCAGTTCTGAGAGATAAGTGTGTGTGAAAGCCGTCCTTTACCTAGATTGTTGGGAACACAAAGTTTCTTTTCAGTTGCAAACTCCACTCCATACATATATATGGGGAGGTACTAGCTCCATTTCGGATTTACAGTGAAAACTGCAGGAAATTCTAACCGCCACTAGGAAACAGACTGAGAAACCAGAGTAAAAGTTTCTCCTGCAACCCGTTCCCTTTGTGCTAGATGAACGAACGTCTCTCCACATGCTCAGTTCTGAGATATAATTGATGGAGAATGCCGTCCTTCACCTTGCTTGTTGGGAACACAAAGTTTCTTTCACTTGCAAACTCCACTCCATACATATATATGGGTAGGTAATAGCTCCAACTCGCTTTTACAGTGAAAACTGCAGGAACTTCAAACCGGCACTAGGAAACAGACTGAGAAACCAGAGTAAAAGTTTCTCCTGCAACCCGTTCCCTTTGTGCTAGATGAACGAAAGTCTCTCAACATGCTCATTTCTGAGAGATAAGTGTGTGTGGAAGCCGTTCTTCACCAAGCTTGTAGGGAAACAAAGTTTCTTTTCACTTGCAATCTCCACTAAATACATATATATGGGGAGGTACTAGCTCCAACTCGGTTTTACACTGAAAACTGCAGGAACTTCAAACCGGCTGTAGGAAAAACACTGAGAATCCAGAGTAAAAGTTTCTTCTGCAACCCGTTCCTTTTGTGCTAGATGAACTAACGTCTTTCCTCATGCTCAGTTCTGAGAGATAAGTGTGTGTGAAAGCCGTCCTTTACCTAGATTGTTGGGAACACAAAGTTTCTTTTCAGTTGCAAACTCCACTCCATACATATATATGGGGAGGTACTAGCTCCAATTCGGTTTTACACTGAAATCTGCAGGAACTTCTAACCACCACTAGGAAACAGACTGAGTAACCAGAGTAAAACTTTCTCCTGCAACCCGTTCCCTTTTTGCTAGATGAACGAACGTCTCTCCACATGCTCAGTTCTGAGATATAATTGACGGAGAATGCCGTCCTTCACCTTGCTTGTTGGGAACACAAAGTTTCTTTCACTTGCAAACTCCACTACATACATATATATGGGTAGGTAATAGCTCCAACTCGCTTTTACAGTGAAAACTGCAGGAACTTCAAACCGGCAGTAGGAAACAGACTGAGAAACCAGAGTGAAAGTTTCTACTGCATCCCTTTCCCTTTGTGTTAGATGAAAGAACGTCTCTCAACATGCTCAGTTCTGAGAGATAAGTGTGTGTGGAAGCCGTCCTTCACCTAGCTTGTTGGGAACACAAAATATCTTTTCACTTGCAATCTCCACTCCATACATATATATGGGAGGTACTAGCTCCAATTCGGTTTTACAGTGAAAACTGCAGGATCTTCAAACCGGCACTAGGAAAGAGACTGAGAAACCAGATTAAAAGTTTCCCTGCAAACCGTTCCCTTTGTGCTAGATGAACGAACGTCTCTCCACATGCTCAGTTCTGAGAGATAAATGTGTGTGAAAGCCGTACTTCACCTAGCTTGTTGGAAACACAAAGTTTCTTTTCAGTTGCAAACTCCACTCCATACATATATATGGTGAGGTACTAGCTCCAACTCTGTTTTACAGTGAAAACTGCAGGAACTTCAAACCGGCACTAGGAAACAGACTGAGAAAACAGAGTAAAAGTTTCTCCTGCAACCCGTTCCTTTGTGCTAGATGAGCGAACGTCTCTCCACATGCTCAGTTCTGAGAGATAAGTGTGTGTGGAAGCCGTCCTTCACCTAGCTTGTTGGGAACACAAAGTTTCTTTTCAATTGCAAAACCCACTCCATACATATATATGGGCAGGTACTAGTTCCAACTCGGTTTTACAGAGAAAACTGCAGGAATTTCAAACCGGCACTAGGAAACAGACTGAGAAACCAGAGTAAAAGTTTCTCCTGCATCCCGTTCCCTTTGTGCTAGATGAACGAACGTTCTCCACATGCTCAGTTCTGAGAGATAACTGTGTGTGAAAGCCGTCCTTCACCTAGCTTGTTGGGAACACAAAGTATCTTTACACTTGAAAACTCCACTCCATACATATATATGGGGAGGTACTAGCTCCAATTCTGGTTTACAGTTAAAACTGCAGGAACTTCAAACCGGCACTAGGAAACAGACTGAGATACCAGAGTAAAAGTTTCTCCTGCAACCCGTTCCCTTTGTGCTAGATGAACGAACGTTTCTCCACATGCTCAGTTCTGAGAGATAATTGTGTGTGAAAGCCGTCCTTCACCTAGCTTGATGGGAACACAAAGTTTTTTTTCAGTTGCAAACTCCAATCCATACATTTATATGGTGAGTTACTAGCTCCAACTCGGTTTTACAGTGAAAACTGCAAGAACTTCAAACCGGCACTAGGAAACAGACTGAGAGACCAGAGTAAAAGTTTCTCCTGCAATCCGTTCCCTTTGTGCTAGATGAACGAAAGTCTCTCAACATGCTCATTTCTGAGGGATAAATGTGTGTGAAAGCCGTCCTTCACCTAGCTTGTTGGGAACACAAAGTTTCTTTTCAGTTGCAAACTCCACTCCATACATATATATGGGGAGGTACTAGCTCCAATTCGGTTTTACAGTGAAAACTGCAGGAACTTCAAACCGGCACTAGGAAACAGACTGAGAAACCAGAGTAACAGTTTTTCCTGCAACCCGTTCCCTTTGTGCTAGATGAACGAACGTCTCTCCACACGCTCAATTCTGAGAGATAAGTGTTTGTGGAAGCCGTCCTTCACCTAGCTTGTTGGGAACACAAAGTTTCTTTTCAGTTGCAAACTCCAGTCCATACATATGTATGGGGAGGTACTAGCTCCAACTCGGTTTTACAGTGACAACTGCAGGAACTTCAAACCGGCACTAGGAAAGAGACTGAGAATCCAGAGTAAAAGTTTCTCCTGCAACCCGTTCCCTTTGTGTTAGATGAACGAACGTCTCTCCACATGCTCAGTTCTGAGAGATAAGTGTGTGTGAAAGCCGTCCTTCACCTAGCTTGTTGGGAACACAAAGTATCTTTACACTTGAAAACTCCACTCCATACATATATATGGGGAGGTACTAGCTCCAATTCTGGTTTACAGTGAAAACTGCAGGAACTTCAAACCGGCACTAGGAAACAGACTGAGATACCAGAGTAAAAGTTTCTCCTGCAACCCGTTCCCTTTGTGCTAGATGAACGAACGTTTCTCCACATGCTCAGTTCTGAGAGATAATTGTGTGTGAAAGCCGTCCTTCACCTAGCTTGATGGGAACACAAAGTTTCTTTTCAGTTGCAAACTCCAATCCATACATTTATATGGTGAGTTACTAGCTCCAACTCGGTTTTACAGTGAAAACTGCAAGATCTTCAAACCGGCACTAGGAAACAGACTGAGAGACCAGAGTAAAAGTTTCTCCTGCAACCCGTTCATTTTGTGCTAGATGAACGAAAGTCTCTCAACATGCTCATTTCTGAGAGATAATTGTGTGTGAAAGCCGTCCTTCACCAAGCTTGTTGGGAACACAAAGTTTCTTTTCATTTGCAAACTCCACTCCATAAATATATATGGGGAGGTACTAGCTCCAATTCGGTTTTACAGTGAAAACTGCAGGAACTTCAAACCGGCACTAGGAAACAGACTGAGAAACCAGAGTAACAGTTTTTCCTGCAACCCGTTCCCTTTGTGCTAGATGAACGAACGTCTCTCCACACGCTCAATTCTGAGAGATAAGTGTTTGTGGAAGCCGTCCTTCACCTAGCTTGTTGGGAACACAAAGTTTCTTTTCAGTTGCAAACTCCAGTCCATACATATGTATGGGGAGGTACTAGCTCCAACTCGGTTTTACAGTGAAAACTGCAGGAACTTCAAACCGGCACTAGGAAAGAGACTGAGAATCCAGAGTAAAAGTTTCTCCTGCAACCCGTTCCCTTTGTGCTAGATGAACGAACGTCTCTCCACATGCTCAGTTCTGAGAGATAAGTGTGTGTGAAAGCCTAACTTCAACTAGCTTGTTGGGAACACAAAGTTCTTTTCACTTGCAAACTCCACTCCATACATATATATGGGGAGGTTCTAGCTCCTATTCGGTTTTACAGTTATAACTGCAGGAACTTCAAACCGGCACTAGGAAACAGACTGAGAAACCAGAGTAAAAGTTTCTCCTGCAACCCGTTCCCTTTGTGCTAGATGAATGAACTTCTCTCCACATGCTCAGTTCTGAGAGATAAGTGTGTGTGAAAGCCGTCTTTCACCTAGCTTGTTGGGAACACAAAGTTTCTTTTCAGTTGCAAACTCCACTCCATACATATGTATGGGGAGGTACTAGCTCCAACTCGGTTTTACAGTGAAAACTGCAGGAACTTCAAACCGGCACTAGGAAAGAGACTGAGAATCCAGAGTAAAAGTTTCTCCTGCAACCCGTTCCCTTTGTGCTAGCTGAACGAACGTCTCTCCACATGCTCAGTTCTGAGAGATAAGTGTGTGTGAAAGCCTAACTTCAACTAGCTTGTTGGGAACACAAATTCTTTTCACTTGCAAATTCCACTCCATACATATATATGGGGAGGTTCTAGCTAAAATTCGGTTTTACAGTTATAACTGCAGGAACTTCAAACCGGCACTAGGAAAGAGACTGAGAAACCAGAGAAAAAGTTTCTCCTGCAACCGGTTCCCTTTGTGCTAGATGAACGAACGTCTCTCCACATGCTCAGTTCTGAGAGATAAGTGTGTGTGAAAGCCGCCCTTCACCTGGCTTGTTGGGAACACAAAGTTCTTTTCACTTGCAAATTCCATTCCATACATATTTATGCGGAGGTACTAGCTCCAAATCTGTTTTACACTGAAAACTGCAGGAACTTCAAACCGACAGTAGGAAACAGACTGAGAAATCAGAGAAAAAGTTTCTCCTGCAATCCGGTCCCTTTGTGCTAGATGAACTAACGTCTCTCCACATGCTCATTTCTGAGAGATAAGTGTGTGTGGAAGCCGTCCTTCACAAAGCTTGTAGGGAAACAAAGTTTCTTTTCACTTGCAAACTCCACTAAATACATATATATGGGGAGGTACTAGCTCCAACTCGGTTTTACACTGAAAACTGCAGGAACTTCAAACCGGCAGTAGGAAAAACACTGAGAATCCAGAGTAAAAGTTTCTCCTGCAACCCGTTCCTTTTGTGCTAGATGAACTAACGTCTTTCCTCATGCTCAGATCTGAGATATAAGTGTGTGTGAAAGCCGTCCTTTACCTAGATTGTTGGGAACACAAAGTTTCTTTTCAGTTGCAAAATCCACTCCATACATATATATGGGGAGGTACTAGCTCCAATTCGGTTTTACAGTGAAAACTGCAGGAAATTCTAACCGCCACTAGGAAACAGACTGAGAAACCAGAGTAAAAGTTTCTCCTACAACCAGTTCCTTTTGTGCTAGATGAACGAACGTCTCTCCACATGCTCAGTTCTGAGATATAATTGATGGAGAA
The DNA here is from genome assembly GCF_048773025.1 of Camelus bactrianus. Taxonomy (NCBI): domain Eukaryota; kingdom Metazoa; phylum Chordata; class Mammalia; order Artiodactyla; family Camelidae; genus Camelus; species Camelus bactrianus. The sequence continues at coordinate 93,586,274 of NC_133546.1, forward strand.
TGCCGTCCTTCACCTTGCTTGTTGGGAACACAAAGTTTCTTTCACTTGCAAACACCACTCCATACATATATATGGGTAGGTAATAGCTCCAACTCGCTTTTACAGTGAAAACTGCAGGAACTTCAAACCGGCACTAGGAAAGAGACTGAGAATCCAGAGTAAAAGTTTCTCCTGCAACCCGTTCCCTGTGTGCTAGATGAACGAACGTATCTCCACATGCTCGGTTCTGAGAGATAAGTGTGTGTGAAAGCCTAACTTCAACTAGCTTGTTGGGAACACAAAGTTCTTTTCACTTGCAAATTCCACTCCATACATATATATGGGGAGGTTCTAGCTAAAATTCGGTTTTACAGTTATAACTGCAGGAACTTCAAACCGGCACTAGGAAAGAGACTGAGAAACCAGAGTAAAAAATTCTCCTGCAACCGGTTCCCTTTGTGCTAGATGAACGAACGTCTCTCCACATGCTCAGTTCTGAGAGATATGTGTGTGTGAAAGCCGCCCTTCACCTGGCTTGTTGGGAACACAAAGTTTCTTTACAGTTGCAAATTCTATTCCATACATATATATGCGGAAGTACTAGCTCCAAATCTGTTTTACACTGAAAACTGCAGGAACTTCAAACCAGCACTAGGAAACAGACTGAGAAATCAGAGAAAAAGTTTCTCCTGCAATCCGTTCCCTTTGTGCTAGATGAACGAACGTCTCTCCACATGCTCATTTCTGAGAGATAAGTGTGTGTGGAAGCCGTCCTTCACCAAGCTTGTAGGGAAACAAAGTTTCTTTTCACTTGCAATCTCCACTAAATACATATATATGGGGAGGTACTAGCTCCAACTCGGTTTTACACTGAAAACTGCAGGAACTTCAAACCGGCAGTAGGAAAAACACTGAGAATCCAGAGTAAAAGTTTCTCCTGCAACCCGTTCCTTTTGTGCTAGATGAACTAACGTCTTTCCTCATGCTCAGTTCTGAGAGATAAGTGTGTGTGAAAGCCGTCCTTTACCTAGATTGTTGGGAACACAAAGTTTCTTTTCAGTTGCAAACTCCACTCCATACATATATATGGGGAGGTACTAGCTCCAATTCGGATTTACAGTGAAAACTGCAGGAAATTCTAACCGCCACTAGGAAACAGACTGAGAAACCAGAGTAAAAGTTTCTCCTGCAACCCGTTCCCTTTGTTCTAGATGAACGAACGTCTCACCACATGCTCAGTTCTGAGATATAATTGATGGAGTATGCCGTCCTTCACCTTGCTTGTTGGGAACACAAAGTTTCTTTCACTTGCAAACTCCACTCCATACATATATATGGGTAGGTAATAGCTCCAACTCGCTTTTACAGTGAAAATTGCAGGAACTTCAAACCGGCACTAGGAAACAGACTGAGAAACCAGAGTAAAATTTTCTCCTGCAACCCGTTCCCTTTGTGCTAGATGAACGAACGTCTCTCCACATGCTCAGTTCTGAGAGATAATTGTGTGTGAAAGCCTTCCTTCACCTAGCTTGATGGGAACACAAAGTTTCTTTTCAGTTGCATACTCCAATCCATACATTTATATGGTGAGTTACTAGCTCCAACTCGGTTTTACAGTGAAAAATGCAAGAACTTCAAACCGGCACTAGGAAACAGACTGAGAAACCAGAGTAAAAGTTTTTACTGCAACCCGTTCCCTTTGTGCTAGATGAACGAAAGTCTCTCCACATGCTCAGTTCTGAGAGATAAGTGTGTGTGGAAGCCGTCCTTCACCTAGCTTGTTGGGAACACAAAGTATATTTTCACTTGCAAACTCCACTCCATTCATATATATGGTGAGGTACTAGCTCCAAATCGGTTTTACAGTGAAAACTGCAGGAACTTCAAACCGCCACTAAGAAAGAGACTGAGAAACCAGAGTAAAGGTTTCTCCTGCAACCTGTTCCCTTTGTGCTAGATGAACGAACGTCTCTCCACATGCTGAGTTCAGAGAGATAAGTGTGTGTGAAAGCCGTGCTTCACCTAGATTTTTGGGAAAACAAACTTTCTTTTCAGTTGGAAACCCACTCCATACATATATATGGGGAGGTAATAGCTCCAACTCGGTTTTACAATGAAAACAGCAGGAACTTCAAACCGGCAGTAGGAAACAGACTGAGAAACCAGAGTAAAAGTTTCTCCTGCAACCCTTTCCCTTGGTGCTAGATGAACGAAAGTCTCTCCACATGCTGAGTTCTGAGAGATAAGTGTGTGTGAAAGCCGTCCTTCACCTAGCTTGTTGGGAACACAAAGTTTCTTTTCACTTGCAAACTCCACTCCATACATATATATGGGTAGGTACTAGCTCCAACTCGGTTTTACAGTGATAACTACAGAAACATCATACAGGCACTAGGAAAAAGACTGCGAATGCAGAGTAAAGGTTTCTCCTGCAACCCATTCCCTTTGTGCTAGATGAACAAACGTCTCTCCTCATGCTCAGTTCTGAAGAGATAAGTGTGTTTGAAAGCCGTCCTTCACCTATCTTGTTGGGAACACAAAGTATCTTTTCACTTGCAAACTCCACTCCATACTTATATATGGTGAGGTACTAGCTCCAGTTCGGTTTTACAGTGAAAACGGCAGGAACTTCAAACCGGCAGTAGGAAACAGACTGAGATAGCAGAGTAAAAGTTTCTCCTGCAACCCGTTCAGTTTTTGCTAGATGAACGAAAGTCTCTCCACGTGCTCAGTTCTGAGAGATAAGTGTGTGTGAAAGCCGTCCTTCACCTAGCCTGTTGGGAACACAAAGTTTCTTTTCAGTTGCAAATTCCACTCCATACATATATACTGGGAGGTACTAGCTCCAACTCGGTTTTACAGTGAAAACTGCAGGAACTTCAAAACGGCACTAGGAAACAGACTGAGAAACCAGAGTAAAAGTTTCTCCTGCAACCCGTTCCCTTTGTGCTAGATGAACGAACGTCTCTCCACATGCTCAGATCTGAGGGATAATTGTGTGAGAAAGCAGTCCTTCACATTGCTTGTTGGGAACACAAAATTTCTTTTCACTTGCAAACTCCACTCCATAAATATATATGGGTAGGTACTAGCTCCAAATCGGTTTTACAGTGAAAACTGCAGGAACTTCAAACCGGCAGTAGGAAACAGACTGAGAAACCAGAGTAAATGTTTCTCCTGCATCCCGTTCCCTTTGTGCTAGATGAACGAAGGTCTCTCCACATGCTCAGTTCTGAGAGATAATTGTGTGTGGAAGCCGTCCTTCACCTAGCTTGTTGGGAACACAAAGTTTCTTTTCACTTGCAAACTCCACTCCATACATATATATGTGGAGGTACTAGCTCCAATTCGGTTTTACAGTGAAAACTGCAGGAACTTCAAACCGGCAGTAGGAAACAGACTGAGAAAACAGAGTAAAAGTTTCTCGTGCATCCCGTTCCCTTTGTGCTAGATGAACTAACGTCTCTCCACATGCTCAGTTCTGAGAGATAAGTTTGTGTGGAAGCCGTCCTTCACCAAGCTTGTTGGGAACACAAAGTTTCTTTTCACTTGCAAACTCCAATCCATTCATATATATGGGGAGGTACTAGCTCCAATTCGGTTTTACAGTGAAAACTGCAGGAACTTCAAACCGGCACTAGGAAACAGACTGAGAAACCAGAGTAAAAGTTTCACCTGCAACCCGTTCCCTTTGTGCTAGATGAACGAACGTCTCTCCACATGCTCAGTTCTGAGAGATATGTGTGTGTGAAAGCCGCCCTTCACCTGGCTTGTTGGGAACACAAAGTTTCTTTACAGTTGCAAATTCCATTCCATACATATATATGCGGAGGTACTAGCTCCAAATCTGTTTTACACTGAAAACTGCAGGAACTTCAAACCGGCACTAGGAAACAGACTGAGAAATCAGAGAAAAAGTTTCTCTTGCAATCCGTTCCCTTTGTGCTAGATGAACGAACGTCTCTCCACATGCTCATTTCTGAGAGATAAGTGTGTGTGGAAGCCGTCCTTCACCAAGCTTGTAGGGAAACAAAGTTTCTTTTCACTTGCAAACCCCACTAAATACATATATATGGGGAGGTACTAGCTCCAACTCGGCTTTACACTGAAAACTGCAGGAACTTCAAACCGGCAGTAGGAAAAACACTGAGAATCCAGAGTAAAAGTTTCTCCTGCAACCCGTTCCTTTTGTGCTAGATGAACTAACGTCTTTCCTCATGCTCAGTTCTGAGAGATAAGTGTGTGTGAAAGCCGTCCTTTACCTAGATTGTTGGGAACACAAAGTTTCTTTTCAGTTGCAAACTCCACTCCATACATATATATGGGGAGGTACTAGCTCCATTTCGGATTTACAGTGAAAACTGCAGGAAATTCTAACCGCCACTAGGAAACAGACTGAGAAACCAGAGTAAAAGTTTCTCCTGCAACCCGTTCCCTTTGTGCTAGATGAACGAACGTCTCTCCACATGCTCAGTTCTGAGATATAATTGATGGAGAATGCCGTCCTTCACCTTGCTTGTTGGGAACACAAAGTTTCTTTCACTTGCAAACACCACTCCATACATATATATGGGTAGGTAATAGCTCCAACTCGCTTTTACAGTGAAAACTGCAGGAACTTCAAACCGGCACTAGGAAAGAGACTGAGAATCCAGAGTAAAAGTTTCTCCTGCAACCCGTTCCCTGTGTGCTAGATGAACGAACGTATCTCCACATGCTCGGTTCTGAGAGATAAGTGTGTGTGAAAGCCTAACTTCAACTAGCTTGTTGGGAACACAAAGTTCTTTTCACTTGCAAATTCCACTCCATACATATATATGGGGAGGTTCTAGCTAAAATTCGGTTTTACAGTTATAACTGCAGGAACTTCAAACCGGCACTAGGAAAGAGACTGAGAAACCAGAGTAAAAGATTCTCCTGCAACCGGTTCCCTTTGTGCTAGATGAACGAACGTCTCTCCACATGCTCAGTTCTGAGAGATATGTGTGTGTGAAAGCCGCCCTTCACCTGGCTTGTTGGGAACACAAAGTTTCTTTACAGTTGCAAATTCTATTCCATACATATATATGCGGAAGTACTAGCTCCAAATCTGTTTTACACTGAAAACTGCAGGAACTTCAAACCAGCACTAGGAAACAGACTGAGAAATCAGAGAAAAAGTTTCTCCTGCAATCCGTTCCCTTTGTGCTAGATGAACGAACGTCTCTCCACATGCTCATTTCTGAGAGATAAGTGTGTGTGGAAGCCGTCCTTCACCAAGCTTGTAGGGAAACAAAGTTTCTTTTCACTTGCAATCTCCACTAAATACATATATATGGGGAGGTACTAGCTCCAACTCGGTTTTACACTGAAAACTGCAGGAACTTCAAACCGGCAGTAGGAAAAACACTGAGAATCCAGAGTAAAAGTTTCTCCTGCAACCCGTTCCTTTTGTGCTAGATGAACTAACGTCTTTCCTCATGCTCAGTTCTGAGAGATAAGTGTGTGTGAAAGCCGTCCTTTACCTAGATTGTTGGGAACACAAAGTTTCTTTTCAGTTGCAAACTCCACTCCATACATATATATGGGGAGGTACTAGCTCCAATTCGGATTTACAGTGAAAACTGCAGGAAATTCTAACCGCCACTAGGAAACAGACTGAGAAACCAGAGTAAAAGTTTCTCCTGCAACCCGTTCCCTTTGTTCTAGATGAACGAACGTCTCACCACATGCTCAGTTCTGAGATATAATTGATGGAGTATGCCGTCCTTCACCTTGCTTGTTGGGAACACAAAGTTTCTTTCACTTGCAAACTCCACTCCATACATATATATGGGTAGGTAATAGCTCCAACTCGCTTTTACAGTGAAAATTGCAGGAACTTCAAACCGGCACTAGGAAACAGACTGAGAAACCAGAGTAAAATTTTCTCCTGCAACCCGTTCCCTTTGTGCTAGATGAACGAACGTCTCTCCACATGCTCAGTTCTGAGAGATAATTGTGTGTGAAAGCCTTCCTTCACCTAGCTTGATGGGAACACAAAGTTTCTTTTCAGTTGCATACTCCAATCCATACATTTATATGGTGAGTTACTAGCTCAAACTCGGTTTTACAGTGAAAAATGCAAGAACTTCAAACCGGCACTAGGAAACAGACTGAGAAACCAGAGTAAAAGTTTTTACTGCAACCCGTTCCCTTTGTGCTAGATGAACGAAAGTCTCTCCACATGCTCAGTTCTGAGAGATAAGTGTGTGTGGAAGCCGTCCTTCACCTAGCTTGTTGGGAACACAAAGTATATTTTCACTTGCAAACTCCACTCCATTCATATATATGGTGAGGTACTAGCTCCAAATCGGTTTTACAGTGAAAACTGCAGGAACTTCAAACCGCCACTAAGAAAGAGACTGAGAAACCAGAGTAAAGGTTTCTCCTGCAACCTGTTCCCTTTGTGCTAGATGAACGAACGTCTCTCCACATGCTGAGTTCAGAGAGATAAGTGTGTGTGAAAGCCGTGCTTCACCTAGATTTTTGGGAAAACAAACTTTCTTTTCAGTTGGAAACCCACTCCATACATATATATGGGGAGGTAATAGCTCCAACTCGGTTTTACAATGAAAACAGCAGGAACTTCAAACCGGCAGTAGGAAACAGACTGAGAAACCAGAGTAAAAGTTTCTCCTGCAACCCTTTCCCTTGGTGCTAGATGAACGAAAGTCTCTCCACATGCTGAGTTCTGAGAGATAAGTGTGTGTGAAAGCCGTCCTTCACCTAGCTTGTTGGGAACACAAAGTTTCTTTTCACTTGCAAACTCCACTCCATACATATATATGGGTAGGTACTAGCTCCAACTCGGTTTTACAGTGATAACTACAGAAACATCATACAGGCACTAGGAAAAAGACTGCGAATGCAGAGTAAAGGTTTCTCCTGCAACCCGTTCCCTTTGTGCTAGATGAACAAACGTCTCTCCTCATGCTCAGTTCTGAAGAGATAAGTGTGTTTGAAAGCCGTCCTTCACCTATCTTGTTGGGAACACAAAGTATCTTTTCACTTGCAAACTCCACTCCATACTTATATATGGTGAGGTACTAGCTCCAGTTCGGTTTTACAGTGAAAACGGCAGGAACTTCAAACCGGCAGTAGGAAACAGACTGAGATAGCAGAGTAAAAGTTTCTCCTGCAACCCGTTCAGTTTTTGCTAGATGAACGAAAGTCTCTCCACGTGCTCAGTTCTGAGAGATAAGTGTGTGTGAAAGCCGTCCTTCACCTAGCCTGTTGGGAACACAAAGTTTCTTTTCAGTTGCAAATTCCACTCCATACATATATACTGGGAGGTACTAGCTCCAACTCGGTTTTACAGTGAAAACTGCAGGAACTTCAAAACGGCACTAGGAAACAGACTGAGAAACCAGAGTAAAAGTTTCTCCTGCAACCCGTTCCCTTTGTGCTAGATGAACGAACGTCTCTCCACATGCTCAGATCTGAGGGATAATTGTGTGAGAAAGCAGTCCTTCACATTGCTTGTTGGGAACACAAAATTTCTTTTCACTTGCAAACTCCACTCCATAAATATATATGGGTAGGTACTAGCTCCAAATCGGTTTTACAGTGAAAACTGCAGGAACTTCAAACCGGCAGTAGGAAACAGACTGAGAAACCAGAGTAAATGTTTCTCCTGCATCCCGTTCCCTTTGTGCTAGATGAACGAAGGTCTCTCCACATGCTCAGTTCTGAGAGATAATTGTGTGTGGAAGCCGTCCTTCACCTAGCTTGTTGGGAACACAAAGTTTCTTTTCACTTGCAAACTCCACTCCATACATATATATGTGGAGGTACTAGCTCCAATTCGGTTTTACAGTGAAAACTGCAGGAACTTCAAACCGGCAGTAGGAAACAGACTGAGAAAACAGAGTAAAAGTTTCTCGTGCATCCCGTTCCCTTTGTGCTAGATGAACTAACGTCTCTCCACATGCTCAGTTCTGAGAGATAAGTTTGTGTGGAAGCCGTCCTTCACCAAGCTTGTTGGGAACACAAAGTTTCTTTTCACTTGCAAACTCCAATCCATTCATATATATGGGGAGGTACTAGCTCCAATTCGGTTTTACAGTGAAAACTGCAGGAACTTCAAACCGGCACTAGGAAACAGACTGAGAAACCAGAGTAAAAGTTTCACCTGCAACCCGTTCCCTTTGTGCTAGATGAACGAACGTCTCTCCACATGCTCAGTTCTGAGAGATATGTGTGTGTGAAAGCCGCCCTTCACCTGGCTTGTTGGGAACACAAAGTTTCTTTACAGTTGCAAATTCCATTCCATACATATATATGCGGAGGTACTAGCTCCAAATCTGTTTTACACTGAAAACTGCAGGAACTTCAAACCGGCACTAGGAAACAGACTGAGAAATCAGAGAAAAAGTTTCTCTTGCAATCCGTTCCCTTTGTGCTAGATGAACGAACGTCTCTCCACATGCTCATTTCTGAGAGATAAGTGTGTGTGGAAGCCGTCCTTCACCAAGCTTGTAGGGAAACAAAGTTTCTTTTCACTTGCAAACCCCACTAAATACATATATATGGGGAGGTACTAGCTCCAACTCGGCTTTACACTGAAAACTGCAGGAACTTCAAACCGGCAGTAGGAAAAACACTGAGAATCCAGAGTAAAAGTTTCTCCTGCAACCCGTTCCTTTTGTGCTAGATGAACTAACGTCTTTCCTCATGCTCAGTTCTGAGAGATAAGTGTGTGTGAAAGCCGTCCTTTACCTAGATTGTTGGGAACACAAAGTTTCTTTTCAGTTGCAAACTCCACTCCATACATATATATGGGGAGGTACTAGCTCCATTTCGGATTTACAGTGAAAACTGCAGGAAATTCTAACCGCCACTAGGAAACAGACTGAGAAACCAGAGTAAAAGTTTCTCCTGCAACCCGTTCCCTTTGTGCTAGATGAACGAACGTCTCTCCACATGCTCAGTTCTGAGATATAATTGATGGAGAATGCCGTCCTTCACCTTGCTTGTTGGGAACACAAAGTTTCTTTCACTTGCAAACTCCACTCCATACATATATATGGGTAGGTAATAGCTCCAACTCGCTTTTACAGTGAAAACTGCAGGAACTTCAAACCGGCACTAGGAAACAGACTGAGAAACCAGAGTAAAAGTTTCTCCTGCAACCCGTTCCCTTTGTGCTAGATGAACGAAAGTCTCTCAACATGCTCATTTCTGAGAGATAAGTGTGTGTGGAAGCCGTTCTTCACCAAGCTTGTAGGGAAACAAAGTTTCTTTTCACTTGCAATCTCCACTAAATACATATATATGGGGAGGTACTAGCTCCAACTCGGTTTTACACTGAAAACTGCAGGAACTTCAAACCGGCTGTAGGAAAAACACTGAGAATCCAGAGTAAAAGTTTCTTCTGCAACCCGTTCCTTTTGTGCTAGATGAACTAACGTCTTTCCTCATGCTCAGTTCTGAGAGATAAGTGTGTGTGAAAGCCGTCCTTTACCTAGATTGTTGGGAACACAAAGTTTCTTTTCAGTTGCAAACTCCACTCCATACATATATATGGGGAGGTACTAGCTCCAATTCGGTTTTACACTGAAATCTGCAGGAACTTCTAACCACCACTAGGAAACAGACTGAGTAACCAGAGTAAAACTTTCTCCTGCAACCCGTTCCCTTTTTGCTAGATGAACGAACGTCTCTCCACATGCTCAGTTCTGAGATATAATTGACGGAGAATGCCGTCCTTCACCTTGCTTGTTGGGAACACAAAGTTTCTTTCACTTGCAAACTCCACTACATACATATATATGGGTAGGTAATAGCTCCAACTCGCTTTTACAGTGAAAACTGCAGGAACTTCAAACCGGCAGTAGGAAACAGACTGAGAAACCAGAGTGAAAGTTTCTACTGCATCCCTTTCCCTTTGTGTTAGATGAAAGAACGTCTCTCAACATGCTCAGTTCTGAGAGATAAGTGTGTGTGGAAGCCGTCCTTCACCTAGCTTGTTGGGAACACAAAATATCTTTTCACTTGCAAACTCCACTCCATACATATATATGGGAGGTACTAGCTCCAATTCGGTTTTACAGTGAAAACTGCAGGATCTTCAAACCGGCACTAGGAAAGAGACTGAGAAACCAGATTAAAAGTTTCCCTGCAAACCGTTCCCTTTGTGCTAGATGAACGAACGTCTCTCCACATGCTCAGTTCTGAGAGATAAATGTGTGTGAAAGCCGTACTTCACCTAGCTTGTTGGGAACACAAAGTTTCTTTTCAGTTGCAAACTCCACTCCATACATATATATGGTGAGGTACTAGCTCCAACTCTGTTTTACAGTGAAAACTGCAGGAACTTCAAACCGGCACTAGGAAACAGACTGAGAAAACAGAGTAAAAGTTTCTCCTGCAACCCGTTCCTTTGTGCTAGATGAGCGAACGTCTCTCCACATGCTCAGTTCTGAGAGATAAGTGTGTGTGGAAGCCGTCCTTCACCTAGCTTGTTGGGAACACAAAGTTTCTTTTCAATTGCAAAACCCACTCCATACATATATATGGGCAGGTACTAGTTCCAACTCGGTTTTACAGAGAAAACTGCAGGAATTTCAAACCGGCACTAGGAAACAGACTGAGAAACCAGAGTAAAAGTTTCTCCTGCATCCCGTTCCCTTTGTGCTAGATGAACGAACGTTCTCCACATGCTCAGTTCTGAGAGATAACTGTGTGTGAAAGCCGTCCTTCACCTAGCTTGTTGGGAACACAAAGTATCTTTACACTTGAAAACTCCACTCCATACATATATATGGGGAGGTACTAGCTCCAATTCTGGTTTACAGTTAAAACTGCAGGAACTTCAAACCGGCACTAGGAAACAGACTGAGATACCAGAGTAAAAGTTTCTCCTGCAACCCGTTCCCTTTGTGCTAGATGAACGAACGTTTCTCCACATGCTCAGTTCTGAGAGATAATTGTGTGTGAAAGCCGTCCTTCACCTAGCTTGATGGGAACACAAAGTTTTTTTTCAGTTGCAAACTCCAATCCATACATTTATATGGTGAGTTACTAGCTCCAACTCGGTTTTACAGTGAAAACTGCAAGAACTTCAAACCGGCACTAGGAAACAGACTGAGAGACCAGAGTAAAAGTTTCTCCTGCAATCCGTTCCCTTTGTGCTAGATGAACGAAAGTCTCTCAACATGCTCATTTCTGAGAGATAAATGTGTGTGAAAGCCGTCCTTCACCTAGCTTGTTGGGAACACAAAGTTTCTTTTCAGTTGCAAACTCCACTCCATACATATATATGGGGAGGTACTAGCTCCAATTCGGTTTTACAGTGAAAACTGCAGGAACTTCAAACCGGCACTAGGAAACAGACTGAGAAACCAGAGTAACAGTTTTTCCTGCAACCCGTTCCCTTTGTGCTAGATGAACGAACGTCTCTCCACACGCTCAATTCTGAGAGATAAGTGTTTGTGGAAGCCGTCCTTCACCTAGCTTGTTGGGAACACAAAGTTTCTTTTCAGTTGCAAACTCCAGTCCATACATATGTATGGGGAGGTACTAGCTCCAACTCGGTTTTACAGTGAAAACTGCAGGAACTTCAAACCGGCACTAGGAAAGAGACTGAGAATCCAGAGTAAAAGTTTCTCCTGCAACCCGTTCCCTTTGTGCTAGATGAACGAACGTCTCTCCACATGCTCAGTTCTGAGAGATAAGTGTGTGTGAAAGCCGTCCTTCACCTAGCTTGTTGGGAACACAAAGTATCTTTACACTTGAAAACTCCACTCCATACATATATATGGGGAGGTACTAGCTCCAATTCTGGTTTACAGTGAAAACTGCAGGAACTTCAAACCGGCACTAGGAAACAGACTGAGATACCAGAGTAAAAGTTTCTCCTGCAACCCGTTCCCTTTGTGCTAGATGAACGAACGTTTCTCCACATGCTCAGTTCTGAGAGATAATTGTGTGTGAAAGCCGTCCTTCACCTAGCTTGATGGGAACACAAAGTTTCTTTTCAGTTGCAAACTCCAATCCATACATTTATATGGTGAGTTACTAGCTCCAACTCGGTTTTACAGTGAAAACTGCAAGATCTTCAAACCGGCACTAGGAAACAGACTGAGAGACCAGAGTAAAAGTTTCTCCTGCAACCCGTTCATTTTGTGCTAGATGAACGAAAGTCTCTCAACATGCTCATTTCTGAGAGATAAATGTGTGTGAAAGCCGTCCTTCACCAAGCTTGTTGGGAACACAAAGTTTCTTTTCATTTGCAAACTCCACTCCATAAATATATATGGGGAGGTACTAGCTCCAATTCGGTTTTACAGTGAAAACTGCAGGAACTTCAAACCGGCACTAGGAAACAGACTGAGAAACCAGAGTAACAGTTTTTCCTGCAACCCGTTCCCTTTGTGCTAGATGAACGAACGTCTCTCCACACGCTCAATTCTGAGAGATAAGTGTTTGTGGAAGCCGTCCTTCACCTAGCTTGTTGGGAACACAAAGTTTCTTTTCAGTTGCAAACTCCAGTCCATACATATGTATGGGGAGGTACTAGCTCCAACTCGGTTTTACAGTGAAAACTGCAGGAACTTCAAACCGGCACTAGGAAAGAGACTGAGAATCCAGAGTAAAAGTTTCTCCTGCAACCCGTTCCCTTTGTGCTAGATGAACGAACGTCTCTCCACATGCTCAGTTCTGAGAGATAAGTGTGTGTGAAAGCCTAACTTCAACTAGCTTGTTGGGAACACAAAGTTCTTTTCACTTGCAAACTCCACTCCATACATATATATGGGGAGGTTCTAGCTCCTATTCGGTTTTACAGTTATAACTGCAGGAACTTCAAACCGGCACTAGGAAACAGACTGAGAAACCAGAGTAAAAGTTTCTCCTGCAACCCGTTCCCTTTGTGCTAGATGAATGAACTTCTCTCCACATGCTCAGTTCTGAGAGATAAGTGTGTGTGAAAGCCGTCTTTCACCTAGCTTGTTGGGAACACAAAGTTTCTTTTCAGTTGCAAACTCCACTCCATACATATGTATGGGGAGGTACTAGCTCCAACTCGGTTTTACAGTGAAAACTGCAGGAACTTCAAACCGGCACTAGGAAAGAGACTGAGAATCCAGAGTAAAAGTTTCTCCTGCAACCCGTTCCCTTTGTGCTAGATGAACGAACGTCTCTCCACATGCTCAGTTCTGAGAGATAAGTGTGTGTGAAAGCCTAACTTCAACTAGCTTGTTGGGAACACAAATTCTTTTCACTTGCAAATTCCACTCCATACATATATATGGGGAGGTTCTAGCTAAAATTCGGTTTTACAGTTATAACTGCAGGAACTTCAAACCGGCACTAGGAAAGAGACTGAGAAACCAGAGAAAAAGTTTCTCCTGCAACCGGTTCCCTTTGTGCTAGATGAACGAACGTCTCTCCACATGCTCAGTTCTGAGAGATAAGTGTGTGTGAAAGCCGCCCTTCACCTGGCTTGTTGGGAACACAAAGTTCTTTTCACTTGCAAATTCCATTCCATACATATTTATGCGGAGGTACTAGCTCCAAATCTGTTTTACACTGAAAACTGCAGGAACTTCAAACCGACAGTAGGAAACAGACTGAGAAATCAGAGAAAAAGTTTCTCCTGCAATCCGGTCCCTTTGTGCTAGATGAACTAACGTCTCTCCACATGCTCATTTCTGAGAGATAAGTGTGTGTGGAAGCCGTCCTTCACAAAGCTTGTAGGGAAACAAAGTTTCTTTTCACTTGCAAACTCCACTAAATACATATATATGGGGAGGTACTAGCTCCAACTCGGTTTTACACTGAAAACTGCAGGAACTTCAAACCGGCAGTAGGAAAAACACTGAGAATCCAGAGTAAAAGTTTCTCCTGCAACCCGTTCCTTTTGTGCTAGATGAACTAACGTCTTTCCTCATGCTCAGATCTGAGATATAAGTGTGTGTGAAAGCCGTCCTTTACCTAGATTGTTGGGAACACAAAGTTTCTTTTCAGTTGCAAAATCCACTCCATACATATATATGGGGAGGTACTAGCTCCAATTCGGTTTTACAGTGAAAACTGCAGGAAATTCTAACCGCCACTAGGAAACAGACTGAGAAACCAGAGTAAAAGTTTCTCCTACAACCAGTTCCTTTTGTGCTAGATGAACGAACGTCTCTCCACATGCTCAGTTCTGAGATATAATTGATGGAGAATGCCGTCCTTCACCTTGCTTGTTGGGAACACAAAGTTTCTTTCACTTGCAAACACCACTCCATACATATATATGGGTAGGTAATAGCTCCAACTCGCTTTTACAGTGAAAACTGCAGGAACTTCAAACCGGCACTAGGAAAGAGACTGAGAATCCAGAGTAAAAGTTTCTCCTGCAACCCGTTCCCTGTGTGCTAGATGAACGAACGTATCTCCACATGCTCGGTTCTGAGAGATAAGTGTGTGTGAAAGCCTAACTTCAACTAGCTTGTTGGGAACACAAAGTTCTTTTCACTTGCAAATTCCACTCCATACATATATATGGGGAGGTTCTAGCTAAAATTCGGTTTTACAGTTATAACTGCAGGAACTTCAAACCGGCACTAGGAAAGAGACTGAGAAACCAGAGTAAAAGATTCTCCTGCAACCGGTTCCCTTTGTGCTAGATGAACGAACGTCTCTCCACATGCTCAGTTCTGAGAGATATGTGTGTGTGAAAGCCGCCCTTCACCTGGCTTGTTGGGAACACAAAGTTTCTTTACAGTTGCAAATTCCATTCCATACATATATATGCGGAAGTACTAGCTCCAAATCTGTTTTACACTGAAAACTGCAGGAACTTCAAACCAGCACTAGGAAACAGACTGAGAAATCAGAGAAAAAGTTTCTCCTGCAATCCGTTCCCTTTGTGCTAGATGAACGAACGTCTCTCCACATGCTCATTTCTGAGAGATAAGTGTGTGTGGAAGCCGTCCTTCACCAAGCTTGTAGGGAAACAAAGTTTCTTTTCACTTGCAATCTCCACTAAATACATATATATGGGGAGGTACTAGCTCCAACTCGGTTTTACACTGAAAACTGCAGGAACTTCAAACCGGCAGTAGGAAAAACACTGAGAATCCAGAGTAAAAGTTTCTCCTGCAACCCGTTCCTTTTGTGCTAGATGAACTAACGTCTTTCCTCATGCTCAGTTCTGAGAGATAAGTGTGTGTGAAAGCCGTCCTTTACCTAGATTGTTGGGAACACAAAGTTTCTTTTCAGTTGCAAACTCCACTCCATACATATATATGGGGAGGTACTAGCTCCAATTCGGATTTACAGTGAAAACTGCAGGAAATTCTAACCGCCACTAGGAAACAGACTGAGAAACCAGAGTAAAAGTTTCTCCTGCAACCCGTTCCCTTTGTTCTAGATGAACGAACGTCTCTCCACATGCTCAGTTCTGAGATATAATTGATGGAGTATGCCGTCCTTCACCTTGCTTGTTGGGAACACAAAGTTTCTTTCACTTGCAAACTCCACTCCATACATATATATGGGTAGGTAAGAGCTCCAACTCGCTTTTACAGTGAAAATTGCAGGAACTTCAAACCGGCACTAGGAAACAGACTGAGAAACCAGAGTAAAATTTTCTCCTGCAACCCGTTCCCTTTGTGCTAGATGAACGAACGTCTCTCCACATGCTCAGTTCTGAGAGATAATTGTGTGTGAAAGCCTTCCTTCACCTAGCTTGATGGGAACACAAAGTTTCTTTTCAGTTGCATACTCCAATCCATACATTTATATGGTGAGTTACTAGCTCCAACTCGGTTTTACAGTGAAAAATGCAAGAACTTCAAACCGGCACTAGGAAACAGACTGAGAAACCAGAGTAAAAGTTTTTACTGCAACCCGTTCCCTTTGTGCTAGATGAACGAAAGCCTCTCAACATGCTCATTTCTGAGAGATAAGTGTGTGTGGAAGCCGTCCTTCACCTAGCTTGTTGGGAACACAAAATATCTTTTCACTTGCAAACTCCACTCCATACATATATATGGGAGGTACTAGCTCCAATTCGGTTTTACAGTGAAAACTGCAGGAACTTCAAACCGGCACTAGGAAAGAGACTGAGAAACCAGATTAAAAGTTTCACTTCAACCCGTTCCCTTTGTGCTAGATGAACGAACGTCTCTCCACATGCTCAGTTCTGAGAGATAAATGTGTGTGAAAGCCGTACTTCACCTAGCTTGTTGGGTACACAAAGTTTCTTTTCAGTTGCAAACTCCACTCCATACATATATATGGTGAGGTACTAGCTCCAACTCGGTTTTACAGTGAAAACTGCGGGAACTTCAAACCGGCACTAGGAAACAGACTGAGAAAACAGAGTAAAAGTTTTTCCTGCAACCCGTTCCTTTGTGCTAGATGAGCGAACGTCTCTCCACATGCTCAGTTCTGAGAGATAAGTGTGTGTGGAAGCCGTCCTTCACCTAGCTTGTTGGGAACACAAAGTTTCTTTTCACTTGCAAAACCCACTCCATACATATATATGGGCAGGTACTAGTTCCAACACGGTTTTACAGAGAAAACTGCAGGAATTTCAAACCGGCACTAGGAAACAGACTGAGAAACCAGAGTAAAAGTTTCTCCTGCATCCCGTTCCCTTTGTGCTAGATGAACGAAAGTTTCTCCACATGCTAAGTTCTGAGAGATAAGTGTGTGTGAAAGCCGTCCTTCACCTAGCTTGTTGGGAACCCAAAGTATCTTTTCACTTGAAAACTCCACTCCATACATATATATGGGGAGGTACTAGCTCCAATTCTGTTTTACAGTGAAAACTGCAGGAACTTCAAACCGGCACTAGGAAACAGACTGAGAAACCGGAGTAAA
This sequence comes from Camelus bactrianus, assembly GCF_048773025.1. NCBI lineage: Eukaryota > Metazoa > Chordata > Mammalia > Artiodactyla > Camelidae > Camelus > Camelus bactrianus. The sequence continues at coordinate 93,603,092 of NC_133546.1, forward strand.
AGTTTCACCTGCAACCCGTTCCCTTAGTGCTAGATGAACGAACGTCTCTCCACATGCTCAGTTCTGAGAGATAATTGTGTGTGAAAGCCGTCCTTCACCTAGCTTGTTGGGAACACAAAGTTTCTTTTCAGTTGCAAACTCCAATCCATACATTTATATGGTGAGTTACTAGCTCCAACTCGGTTTTACAGTGAAAACTGCAAGAACTTCAAACCGGCACTAGGAAACAGACTGAGAAACCAGAGTAAAAGTTTCTCCTGCAACCCGTTCCCTTTGTGCTAGATGAACGAAAGTCTCTCAACATGCTCATTTCTGAGAGATAAGTGTGTGTGAAAGCCGTCCTTCACCTAGCTTGTTGGGAACACAAAGTTTCTTTTCAGTTGCAAACTCCACTCCATACATATATATGGGGAGGTACTAGCTCCAATTCGGTTTTACAATGAAAACTGCAGGAACTTCAAACCGGCACTAGGAAACAGACTGAGAAACCAGACTAACAGTTTTTCCTGCAACCCGTTCCCTTTGTGCTAGATGAACGAAAGTCTCTCCACACGCTCAGTGCTGAGAGATAAGTGTGTGTGGAAGCCGTCCTTCACCTAGCTTGTTGGGAACACAAAGTTTCTTTTCAGTTGCAAACTCCACTCCATACATATGTATGGGGAGGTACTAGCTCCAACTCGGTTTTACAGTGAAAACTGCAGGAACTTCAAACCGGCACTACGAAAGAGACTGAGAATCCAGAGTAAAAGTTTCTCCTGCAACCCGTTCCCTTTGTGCTAGATGAACGAACGTCTCTCCACATGCTCAGTTCGGAGAGATAAGTGTGTGTGAAAGCCTAACTTCAACTAGCTTGTTGGGAACACAAAGTTCTTTTCACTTGCATACTCCACTCCATACATATATATGGGGAGGTTCTAGCTCCAATTCGGTTTTACAGTTATAACTGCAGGAACTTCAAACCGGCACTAGGAAACAGACTGAGAAACCAGAGTAAAAGTTGCTCCTGCAACCCGTTCCCTTTGTGCTACATGAAGGAAAGTCTCTCAACATGCTCATTTCTGAGAGATAAGTGTGTGTGAAAGCCGTCCTTCACCTAGCTTGTTGGGAACACAAAGTTTCTTTTCAGTTGCAAACTCCACTCCATACATATATCTGGGGAGGTACTAGCTCCAATTCGGGTTTACACTGAAAACTGCAGGAACTTCAAACCGGCACTAGGAAACAGACTGAGAAACCAGAGTAACAGTTTTTCCTGCAACCCGTTCCCTTTGTGCTAGATGAATGAACGTCTCTCCACACGCTCAGTTCTGAGAGATAAGTGTGTGTGGAAGCCGTCCTTCACCTAGCTTGTTGGGAACTCAAAGTTACTTTTCAGTTGCAAACTCCACTCCATACATATGTATGGGGAGGTACTAGCTCCAACTCTGTTTTACAGTGAAAACTGCAGGAACTTCAAACCGGCACTAGGAAAGAGACTGAGAATCCAGAGTAAAAGTTTCTCCTGCAACCCGTTCCCTTTGTGCTAGATGAACGAACGTCTCTACACATGCTTAGTTCTGATAAATAAGTGTGTGTGAAAGCCTAACTTCAACTAGCTTGTTGGGAACACAAAGTTCTTTTCACTTGCAAACTCCACTCCATACATATATATGGTGAGGTACTAGCTCCAATTCGATTTTACAGTGAAAGCTGCAGGAACTTCAAACCGCCACTAGGAAAGAGACTGAGAAACCAGAGTAAAAGTTTCTCCTGCAACCCGTTCCCTTTGTGCTAGATGAACGAACGTCTCACCACATGCTCAGTTCTGAGAGATAAGTGTGTGTGAAAGCCGTCCTTCATGTAGCTTGTTGGGAACACATAGTTTCTTTTCAGTTGCAAAGTTCAAACCATACATATAAATGGGGAGATACGAGCTCCAACCCGATTTGACAGTGAAAACTGCAGGAACTTCAAACAGGCACTAGGAAACAGACTGAGAAACCAGAGTAAAAGTTTCTCCTGCAACCCGTTCCCTTTGTGCTAGATGAACGAACGTCTCTCCACATGCTCAGTTCTGAGAGATAAGTGTGTGTGGAAGCCGTCCTTCAACTAGCTTGTTGGGAACACAAAGTTCTTTTCACTTGCAAACTCCACTCCATACATATATATGGGTAGGTACTAGCTCCAACTCGGTTTTACAGTGAAAACTGCAGGAACTTCAAACCGGCAGTAGGAAACAGACTGAGAAACCAGAGTAAATGTTTCTCCTGCATCCCGTTCCCTTTGTGCTAGATGAACGAAGGTCTCTCCACATGCTCACTTCTGAGAGATAAGTGTGTGTGGAAGCCCTCCTTCACCTAGATTGTTGGGAACACAAACTTTCTTTTCACTTGCAAACTCCACTCCATACATATATATGTGGAGGTACTAGCTCCAACTCGGTTTTACAGTGAAAACTGCAGGAACTTCAAACCGGCACAAGGAAACAGACTGAGAAACCAGAGTAAAAGTTTCTACTGAATCCCGTTCCCTTTGTGCTAGATGAACGAACGTCTCTCCACATGCTCAGTTCTGAGAGATAAGTGTGTGTGAAAGCCGTCCTTCACCTAGCTTGTTGGGAACACAAAGTATCTTTTCACTTGCAAACTCCACTCCATGCATATATATGGTGAGGTACTAACTCCAATTCGGTTTTATAGTGAAAACTGCAGGAACTTCAAACCGGCAGTAGGAAACAGACTGAGAAACCAGAGTAAAAGTTTCTCGTGCATCCCGTTCCCTTTGTGCTAGATGAACGAACGTCTCTCCACATGCTCAGTTCTGAGAGCTAAGTGTGTGTGGAAGCCGTCCTTCACCAAACTTGTTGGGAACACAAAGTTTCTTTTCACTTGAAAACTTCAATCCATTCATATATATGGGGAGGTACTAGCTCCAATTCGGTATTACAGTGAAAACTGCAGGAACTTCAAACCGGCACTAGGAAACAAACTGAGAAACCAGAGTAAAAGTTTCTCCTGCAAACCGTTCCCTTTGTGCTAGATGAACGAACGTCTCTCCTCATGCTCAGTTCTGAGAGATAAGTGTGTGTGGAAGCCGTTCTTCACCTGTCTTGTTGGGAAAACAAAGTAACTTTTCACTTGCAAACTCCACTCCATACATATATATGGACAGGTACTAGCTCCAATTCGGTTTTACAGTGAAAATGGCAGGAACTTCAAACCGGCACTAGGAAACAGACTGAGGAACCAGAGTAAAAGTTTCTTCTGCAACCCGTTCCATTTGTGCTAGATGAACGAACGTCTCTCCACATGCTCAGTTCTGAAGAGATAAATGTGTGTTGAAGCCTTCCTTGACCTAGCTTGTTGGGAACACAAAGTACCTTTTCACTTGCAAACTCCACTCCATCTATATATATATGGTGAGGTACTAGCTCCAGTTCGGTTTTACAGTGAAAACTGCAGGAACTTCAAACCGGCAGTAGGAAACAGACTGAGAAACCAGAGTAAAAGTTTCTCCTGCAACGCGTTCCCTTTGTGCTAGATGAACGAACGTCTCTCCATATGCTCAGTTCTGAAGGATAAGTGTGTGTGAAAGCCGGCCTTCAACTAGCTTGTTGGGAACACAAAGTTTCTATTCATTTGCAAACTCCACTCCATAAATATATATGGGGAAGTAAAAGCTCCAACTCGGTTTTAGAGTGAAAACTGCAGGAACTTCAAACCTGCACTAGGAAACAGACTGCGAAACCAGAGTAAAAGATTCTCCTGCAACCCTTTCCGTTTTTGCTAGATGAAAGAACGTCTCTCCACGTGCTCAGTTCTGAGAGATAAGTGTGTGTGAAAGCCGCCCTTCACCTGACTTGTTGGGAACACAAAGTTTCTTTACAGTTGCAAATTCCACTCCATACATATATATGGGGAGGTACTAGCTCCAACTCGGTTTTACAGTGAAAACTGCGGGAACTTCAAACCGGCACTAGGAAACAGACTGAGAAATCAGAGAAAAAGTTTCGCCTGCAATCCGTTCCCTTTGTGCTAGATGAACGAACGTATCTCCACATGCTCATTTCTGAGAGATGTGTGTGTGTGGAAGCCGTCCTTCACCAAGCTTGTAGGGAAAAAAAGTTTCTTTTCAGTTGTAAACTCCACTCCATTCATATATATGGGGAGGTACTAGCTCCAATTCGGTTTTACAGTGAAAAATGCAGGAACTTCTAACCGCCACTAGGAAACAGACTGAGAAACCAGAGTAAAAGTTCCTCCTGCAAACCGTTCCCTTTGTGCTAGATGAACGAACGTCTATCCACATGCTCAGTTCTGAGATATAATTGACGGAGAATGCCGTCCTTCACCTTGCTTGTTGGGAACACAAAGTTTCTTTCACTTGCAAACTCCACTCCATACATATATATGGGTAGGTAATATCTCCAACACGCTTTTACAGTGAAAATTGCAGGAACTTCAAACCGGCAGTAGGAAACAGACTGAGAAACCAGAGTGAAAGTTTCTACTGCATCTTGTTCCCTTTGTGCTAGATGAACGAACGTCTCTCCACACGCTCAGTTCTGAGAGATAAGTGTGTGTGGAAGCCGTCCTTCACCTAGCTTGTTGGGAACACAAAGTTTCTTTTCAGTTGCAAACTCCAGTCCATATATATGTATGGGGAGGTACTAGCTCCAACTCGGTTTTACAGTGAAAACTGCAGGAACTTCAAACCGGCACTAGGAAAGAGACTGAGAATCCAGAGTAAAAGTTTCTCCTGCAACCCGTTCCCTTTGTGCTAGATGAACGAACGTCTCTCCACATGCTCAGTTCTGAGAGATAAGTGTGTGTGAAAGCCTAACTTCAACTAGCTTGTTGGGAACACAAAGTTCTTTTCACTTGCAAACTCCACTCCATACATATATATGGGGAGGTTCTAGCTCCAATTCGGTTTTACAGTTATAACTGCAGGAACTTCAAACCGGCACTAGGAAACAGACTGAGAAACCAGAGGAAAAGTTTCTCCTGCAACCCGTTCCTTTGTGCTAGATGAACGAACGTCTCTCCACATGCTCAGTTCTGAGAGATAAGTGTGTGTGAAAGCCTTCCTTCACCTAGCTTGTTGGGAACACAAAGTTTCTTTTCAGTTGCAAATTCCAATCCATACATATATATGGGTAGGTACTAGGTCCAACTCGGTTTTACAGTGAAAACTGAAGGAACTTCAAACCGGCAGTAGGAAACAGACTGAGAAACCAGAGTAAAAGTTTCTCCTGCATCCCGTTCCCTTTGTGCTAGATGAACGAACGTCTTTCCACATGCTCAGATCTGAGAGATAAGTGTGTGTGAAAACCGTCCTTCACCTAGCTTGTTGGGAAAACAAAGTTTCTTTTCACTTGCAAACTCCAATCCATACATATATATGGGTAGGTACTAGCTGCAACTCGGTTTTACAGTGTAAATTGCAGGAACATCAAACCGGCAGTAGGAAACAGACTGAGAAACCCGAGTAAAATTTTCTCCTTCATCCCTTTCTCTTTGTGCTAGATGAACGAAAGTCTCTCCACATTCTCAGTTCTGAGAGATAAGTGTGTGTGGAAGCTGTACTTCACCTAACTTGTTGGGAACCCAAAGTATCTTTTCACTTGAAAACTCCACTCCATACATATATATGGGGAGGTACTAGCTCCAATTCTGTTTTACAGTGAAAACTGCAGGAACTTCAAACCGGCACTAGGAAACAGACTGAGAAACCGGAGTAAAAGTTTCTCCTGCAACCCGTTCCCTTAGTGCTAGATGAACGAACGTCTCTCCACATGCTCAGTTCTGAGAGATAATTGTGTGTGAAAGCCGTCCTTCACCTAGCTTGTTGGGAACACAAAGTTTCTTTTCAGTTGCAAACTCCAATCCATACATTTATATGGTGAGTTACTAGCTCCAACTCGGTTTTACAGTGAAAACTGCAAGAACTTCAAACCGGCACTAGGAAACAGACTGAGAAACCAGAGTAAAAGTTTCTCCTGCAACCCGTTCCCTTTGTGCTAGATGAACGAAAGTCTCTCAACATGCTCATTTCTGAGAGATAAGTGTGTGTGAAAGCCGTCCTTCACCTAGCTTGTTGGGAACACAAAGTTTCTTTTCAGTTGCAAACTCCACTCCATACATATATATGGGGAGGTACTAGCTCCAATTCGGTTTTACAATGAAAACTGCAGGAACTTCAAACCGGCACTAGGAAACAGACTGAGAAACCAGACTAACAGTTTTTCCTGCAACCCGTTCCCTTTGTGCTAGATGAACGAAAGTCTCTCCACACGCTCAGTGCTGAGAGATAAGTGTGTGTGGAAGCCGTCCTTCACCTAGCTTGTTGGGAACACAAAGTTTCTTTTCAGTTGCAAACTCCACTCCATACATATGTATGGGGAGGTACTAGCTCCAACTCGGTTTTACAGTGAAAACTGCAGGAACTTCAAACCGGCACTACGAAAGAGACTGAGAATCCAGAGTAAAAGTTTCTCCTGCAACCCGTTCCCTTTGTGCTAGATGAACGAACGTCTCTCCACATGCTCAGTTCTGAGAGATAAGTGTGTGTGAAAGCCTAACTTCAACTAGCTTGTTGGGAACACAAAGTTCTTTTCACTTGCATACTCCACTCCATACATATATATGGGGAGGTTCTAGCTCCAATTCGGTTTTACAGTTATAACTGCAGGAACTTCAAACCGGCACTAGGAAACAGACTGAGAAACCAGAGTAAAAGTTGCTCCTGCAACCCGTTCCCTTTGTGCTACATGAAGGAAAGTCTCTCAACATGCTCATTTCTGAGAGATAAGTGTGTGTGAAAGCCGTCCTTCACCTAGCTTGTTGGGAACACAAAGTTTCTTTTCAGTTGCAAACTCCACTCCATACATATATCTGGGGAGGTACTAGCTCCAATTCGGGTTTACACTGAAAACTGCAGGAACTTCAAACCGGCACTAGGAAACAGACTGAGAAACCAGAGTAACAGTTTTTCCTGCAACCCGTTCCCTTTGTGCTAGATGAATGAACGTCTCTCCACACGCTCAGTTCTGAGAGATAAGTGTGTGTGGAAGCCGTCCTTCACCTAGGTTGTTGGGAACTCAAAGTTACTTTTCAGTTGCAAACTCCACTCCATACATATGTATGGGGAGGTACTAGCTCCAACTCTGTTTTACAGTGAAAACTGCAGGAACTTCAAACCGGCACTAGGAAAGAGACTGAGAATCCAGAGTAAAAGTTTCTCCTGCAACCCGTTCCCTTTGTGCTAGATGAACGAACGTCTCTACACATGCTTAGTTCTGATAAATAAGTGTGTGTGAAAGCCTAACTTCAACTAGCTTGTTGGGAACACAAAGTTCTTTTCACTTGCAAACTCCACTCCATACATATATATGGTGAGGTACTAGCTCCAATTCGATTTTACAGTGAAAGCTGCAGGAACTTCAAACCGCCACTAGGAAAGAGACTGAGAAACCAGAGTAAAAGTTTCTCCTGCAACCCGTTCCCTTTGTGCTAGATGAACGAACGTCTCACCACATGCTCAGTTCTGAGAGATAAGTGTGTGTGAAAGCCGTCCTTCATGTAGCTTGTTGGGAACACATAGTTTCTTTTCAGTTGCAAAGTTCAAACCATAAATATAAATGGGGAGATACGAGCTCCAACCCGATTTGACAGTGAAAACTGCAGGAACTTCAAACAGGCACTAGGAAACAGACTGAGAAACCAGAGTAAAAGTTTCTCCTGCAACCCGTTCCCTTTGTGCTAGATGAACGAACGTCTCTCCACATGCTCAGTTCTGAGAGATAAGTGTGTGTGGAAGCCGTCCTTCAACTAGCTTGTTGGGAACACAAAGTTCTTTTCACTTGCAAACTCCACTCCATACATATATATGGGTAGGTACTAGCTCCAACTCGGTTTTACAGTGAAAACTGCAGGAACTTCAAACCGGCAGTAGGAAACAGACTGAGAAACCAGAGTAAATGTTTCTCCTGCATCCCGTTCCCTTTGTGCTAGATGAACGAAGGTCTCTCCACATGCTCACTTCTGAGAGATAAGTGTGTGTGGAAGCCCTCCTTCACCTAGATTGTTGGGAACACAAACTTTCTTTTCACTTGCAAACTCCACTCCATACATATATATGTGGAGGTACTAGCTCCAACTCGGTTTTACAGTGAAAACTGCAGGAACTTCAAACCGGCACAAGGAAACAGACTGAGAAACCAGAGTAAAAGTTTCTACTGAATCCCGTTCCCTTTGTGCTAGATGAACGAACGTCTCTCCACATGCTCAGTTCTGAGAGATAAGTGTGTGTGAAAGCCGTCCTTCACCTAGCTTGTTGGGAACACAAAGTATCTTTTCACTTGCAAACTCCAATCCATGCATATATATGGTGAGGTACTAACTCCAATTCGGTTTTATAGTGAAAACTGCAGGAACTTCAAACCGGCAGTAGGAAACAGACTGAGAAACCAGAGTAAAAGTTTCTCGTGCATCCCGTTCCCTTTGTGCTAGATGAACGAACGTCTCTCCACATGCTCAGTTCTGAGAGCTAAGTGTGTGTGGAAGCCGTCCTTCACCAAACTTGTTGGGAACACAAAGTATCTTTTCACTTGAAAACTTCAATCCATTCATATATATGGGGAGGTACTAGCTCCAATTCGGTATTACAGTGAAAACTGCAGGAACTTCAAACCGGCACTAGGAAACAAACTGAGAAACCAGAGTAAAAGTTTCTCCTGCAAACCGTTCCCTTTGTGCTAGAAGAACGAACGTCTCTCCTCATGCTCAGTTCTGAGAGATAAGTGTGTGTGGAAGCCGTTCTTCACCTGTCTTGTTGGGAAAACAAAGTAACTTTTCACTTGCAAACTCCACTCCATACATATATATGGACAGGTACTAGCTCCAATTCGGTTTTACAGTGAAAATGGCAGGAACTTCAAACCGGCACTAGGAAACAGACTGAGGAACCAGAGTAAAAGTTTCTTCTGCAACCCGTTCCATTTGTGCTAGATGAACGAACGTCTCTCCACATGCTCAGTTCTGAAGAGATAAATGTGTGTTGAAGCCTTCCTTGACCTAGCTTGTTGGGAACACAAAGTACCTTTTCACTTGCAAACTCCACTCCATCTATATATATATGGTGAGGTACTAGCTCCAGTTCGGTTTTACAGTGAAAACTGCAGGAACTTCAAACCGGCAGTAGGAAACAGACTGAGAAACCAGAGTAAAAGTTTCTCCTGCAACGCGTTCCCTTTGTGCTAGATGAACGAACGTCTCTCCATATGCTCAGTTCTGAAGGATAAGTGTGTGTGAAAGCCGGCCTTCAACTAGCTTGTTGGGAACACAAAGTTTCTTTTCATTTGCAAACTCCACTCCATAAATATATATGGGGAAGTAAAAGCTCCAACTCGGTTTTAGAGTGAAAACTGCAGGAACTTCAAACCTGCACTAGGAAACAGACTGCGAAACCAGAGTAAAAGATTCTCCTGCAACCCTTTCCGTTTTTGCTAGATGAAAGAACGTCTCTCCACGTGCTCAGTTCTGAGAGATAAGTGTGTGTGAAAGCCGCCCTTCACCTGACTTGTTGGGAACACAAAGTTTCTTTACAGTTGCAAATTCCACTCCATACATATATATGGGGAGGTACTAGCTCCAACTCGGTTTTACAGTGAAAACTGCGGGAACTTCAAACCGGCACTAGGAAACAGACTGAGAAATCAGAGAAAAAGTTTCGCCTGCAATCCGTTCCCTTTGTGCTAGATGAACGAACGTATCTCCACATGCTCATTTCTGAGAGATGTGTGTGTGTGGAAGCCGTCCTTCACCAAGCTTGTAGGGAAAAAAAGTTTCTTTTCAGTTGTAAACTCCACTCCATTCATATATATGGGGAGGTACTAGCTCCAATTCGGTTTTACAGTGAAAAATGCAGGAACTTCTAACCGCCACTAGGAAACAGACTGAGAAACCAGAGTAAAAGTTTCTCCTGCAAACCGTTCCCTTTGTGCTAGATGAACGAACGTCTATCCACATGCTCAGTTCTGAGATATAATTGACGGAGAATGCCGTCCTTCACCTTGCTTGTTGGGAACACAAAGTTTCTTTCACTTGCAAACTCCACTCCATACATATATATGGGTAGGTAATATCTCCAACACGCTTTTACAGTGAAAATTGCAGGAACTTCAAACCGGCAGTAGGAAACAGACTGAGAAACCAGAGTGAAAGTTTCTACTGCATCTTGTTCCCTTTGTGCTAGATGAACGAACGTCTCTCCACACGCTCAGTTCTGAGAGATAAGTGTGTGTGGAAGCCGTCCTTCACCTAGCTTGTTGGGAACACAAAGTTTCTTTTCAGTTGCAAACTCCAGTCCATATATATGTATGGGGAGGTACTAGCTCCAACTCGGTTTTACAGTGAAAACTGCAGGAACTTCAAACCGGCACTAGGAAAGAGACTGAGAATCCAGAGTAAAAGTTTCTCCTGCAACCCGTTCCCTTTGTGCTAGATGAACGAACGTCTCTCCACATGCTCAGTTCTGAGAGATAAGTGTGTGTGAAAGCCTAAATTCAACTAGCTTGTTGGGAACACAAAGTTCTTTTCACTTGCAAACTCCACTCCATACATATATATGGGGAGGTTCTAGCTCCAATTCGGTTTTACAGTTATAACTGCAGGAACTTCAAACCGGCACTAGGAAACAGACTGAGAAACCAGAGTAAAAGTTTCTCCTGCAACCCGTTCCCTTTGTGCTAGATGAATGAACGTCTCTCCACATGCTCAGTTCTGATAGATAAGTGTGTGTGAAAGCCGTCCTTCACCTAGCTTGTTGGGAACACAAAGTTTCTTTTCAGTTGCAAACTCCAATCCACACATTTATATGGGGAGGTACTAGCTCCAACACTGTTTTACAGTCAAAACTGCAGGAACGTCAAACCGGCACTAGGAAACAGACTGAGAAACCAGAGTAAACGTTTCCCCTGCAACCCGTTCCCTTTGTGCTAGATGAACGAACGTCTCTCCACATGCTCAGTTCTGAGAGATAAGTGTGTGTGGAAGCCTTCCTTCACCTAGATTGTTGGGAACACAAAGTATCTTTTCACTTGCAAACTCCACTCCATACATATATATGGTGAGGTACTAGCTCCAACTCGGTTTTACAGTGAAAACTGCAGGAACTTCAAACAGCCACTAGGAAAGAGACTGAGAAACCAGAGGAAAAGTTTCTCCTGCAACCCGTTCCTTTGTGCTAGATGAACGAACGTCTCTCCACATGCTCAGTTCTGAGAGATAAGTGTGTGTGAAAGCCTTCCTTCACCTAGCTTGTTGGGAACACAAAGTTTCTTTTCAGTTGCAAATTCCAATCCATACATATATATGGGTAGGTACTAGGTCCAACTCGGTTTTACAGTGAAAACTGAAGGAACTTCAAACCGGCAGTAGGAAACAGACTGAGAAACCAGAGTAAAAGTTTCTCCTGCATCCCGTTCCCTTTGTGCTAGATGAACGAACGTCTTTCCACATGCTCAGATCTGAGAGATAAGTGTGTGTGAAAACCGTCCTTCACCTAGCTTGTTGGGAAAACAAAGTTTCTTTTCACTTGCAAACTCCAATCCATACATATATATGGGTAGGTACTAGCTGCAACTCGGTTTTACAGTGTAAATTGCAGGAACATCAAACCGGCAGTAGGAAACAGACTGAGAAACCCGAGTAAAATTTTCTCCTTCATCCCTTTCTCTTTGTGCTAGATGAACGAAAGTCTCTCCACATTCTCAGTTCTGAGAGATAAGTGTGTGTGGAAGCTGTACTTCACCTAACTTGTTGGGAACACAAAGTATCTTTTCACTTGCAAACTCCACTCCATACATATATATGGGGATGTACTAGCTCCAATTCGATTTTACAGTGAAAACTGAAGGAACTTCAAACCGCCACTAGGAAAGAGACTGAGAAACCAGTGTAAAAGTTTCTCCTGCAACCCGTTACCTTTGTGCTAGATGAACGAACGTCTCTCCACATGCTCAGTTCTGAGAGATAAGTGTGTGTGAAAGACTTCCTTCACCTAGCTTGTTGGGAACACAAAGTTTCTTTTCAGTTGCAAATTCCAATCCATACATACAAATGGGGAGGTACTAGCTCCAACCCGATTTTACAGTGAAAACTGAAGGAACTTCAAACCGCCACTAGGAAAGAGACTGAGAAACCAGTGTAAAAGTTTCTCCTGCAACCCGTTACCTTTGTGCTAGATGAACGAACGTCTCTCCACATGCTCAGTTCTGAGAGATAAGTGTGTGTGAAAGACTTCCTTCACCTAGCTTGTTGGGAACACAAAGTTTCTTTTCAGTTGCAAATTCCAATCCATACATACAAATGGGGAGGTACTAGCTCCAACCCGATTTTACAGTGAAAACTGCAGGAACTTCAAACAGGCACTAGGAAACTGACTGAGAAACCAGAGTAAAAGTTTCTCCTGCAACCCGTTCCCTTTGTGCTAGATGAACGAACGTCTCTAAACATGCTCAGTTCTGAGAGATAAGTGTGTGTGAAAGCCGTCCTTCAACTAGCTTGTTGGGAACAGAAAGTTTCTTTTAACTTGCAAACCCCAATCCATACATATATATGGGTAGGTACTAGCTCCAACTCGGTTTTACAGTGAAAACTGCGGGAAATTCAAACGGGCAGTAGGAAACAGACTGAGATACCACAGTAAAAGTTTCTCCTGCATCCCGTTCCTTTGTGCTAGATGAACGAACGTCTCTCCACATTCTCAGTTCTGAGAGATAAGTGTGTGTGGAAGCCGTACTTCACCTAGCTTGTTGGAAACACAAAGTATCTTTTCACTTGCAAACTCCACTCCATACATATATATTGTGAGGTTCTAGCTCCAATTCGGTTTTACAGTGAAAACTGCAGGAAATTGAATCCGCCACTAAGAAAGAGACTGAGAAACCAGAGTAAAAGTTCCTCATGCAAACCGTTCCCTTTGTTCTAGATGAACGAAAGTCTCTCCACATGCTCAGTTCTGAGAGATAAGTGTGTGTAAAAGCCTTCCTTCACCTAGCTTGTTGGGAACACAAAGTTTCTTTTCAGTTGCAAATTCCAATCCATACATATGTATGGGGAGGTACTAGCTCCAACTCGGTTTTACAGTGAAAACTGCAGGAACTTCAAACCGGCACTAGGAAACAGACTGAGAAACCAGAGTAAAAGTTTCCCTGCAACCCGTTCCCTTTGTGCTAGATGAACTAACGTCTCTCCACATGCTCAGTTCTGAGAGATATTTGTGTGTGGAAGCCGTCCTTCACCTAGCTGGTTGGGAACACAAAGTTTCTTTTCACTTGCAAACTCCACTCCATACATATATATGGGTACGTACTAGCTCCAACCCGGTTTTACAGTGAAAACTGCAGGAACTTCAAACCGGCACTAGGAAACAGACTGAGAAACCAGAGTAAAAGTTTCCTCTGCAAACCGTTCCCTTTGTGCTAGATGAACGAACGTCTCTCCACATGCTCAGTTCTGAGAAATAATTGTGTGTGAAAGCCGTCCTTCACCTAGCTTGTTGGGAACACAAAGTTTCTTTCCAGTTGCAAACTCCACACCATACATATATATTGGGAGGTAATAGCTCCAACTCGGTTTTACAGTGAAAACTGCAGGAACTTCAAACCGGCACTAGGAAACAGACTGAGAAACCAGAGTAAAGTTTCTCCTGCAACCCGTTCCCTTTGTGCTAGAAGAACGAACGTCTCTCCACATGCTCAGTTCTGAGAGATAAGTGTGTGTGAAAGCCGTCCTTCACGTAGATTGTTGGGAACACAAAGTTTCTTTTCACTTGCAAACTCCACTCCATACATATATATGGGGAGGTACTAGCTCCAGTTCGGTTTTACAGTGAAAACTGCAGGAACTTCAAACCCACAGTAGGAAACAGAATGAGAAACCATAGTAAAAGTTTCTCCTGCAACCCGTTCCCTTTGTGCTAGATGAACGAACGTCTTTCCACATGCTCAGATCTGAGAGATAAGTGTGTGTGAAAGCCGTCCTTCACCTAGCTTGTTGGGAAAACAAAGTTTCTTTTCACTTGCAAACTCCAATCCATTCATATATATGGGTAGGTACTAGCTGCAACTCGGTTTTACAGTGTAAACTGCAGGAACATCAAACCGGCAGTAGGAAACAGACTGAGAAACCCGAGTAAAATTTTCTCCTTCATCCCTTTCTCTTTGTGCTAGGTGAACGAACGTCTCTCCACATTCTCATTTCTGAGAGATAAGTGTGTGTGGAAGCCGTCATTCACCTAACTTGTTGGGAACACAAAGTATCTTTTCACATGCAAACTCCACTCCATACATATATATGGGGTGTACTAGCTCCAATTCGGTTTTACAGTGAAAACTGTAGGAACTTCAAACCGCCACTAGGAAAGAGACTGAGAAACCAGTGTAAAAGTTTCTCCTGCAACCCGTTCCCTTTGTGCTAGAAGAAAGAAAGTCTCTCCACATGCTCATTTCTGAGAGATAATTGTGTTTGAAAGACTTCCTTCACCTAGCTTGTTGGGAACACAAAGTTTCTTTTCAGTTGCAAATTCCAATCCATACATATAAATGGGGTGGTACTAGCTCCAACACGATTTTACAGTGAAAACGGCAGGAACTTCAAACAGGCACTAGGAAACTGACTGAGAAACCAGAGTAAAAGTTTCTCCTGCAACCCGTTCCCTTTGTGCTAGATGAACGAACGTCTCTAAACATGCTCAGTTCTGAGAGAAAAGTGTGTATGAAAGCCGTCCTTCAACTAGCTTTTTGGGAACACAAAGATTCTTTTCACTTGCAAACCCCAATCCATACATATATATGGGTAGGTACTAGCTCCAAATCGGTTTTACAGTGAAAACTGCGGGAAATTCAAACGGGCAGTAGGAAACAGACTGAGATACCAGAGTAAAAGTTCCTCCTGCATTCCATTCCCTTTGTGCTAGATGAACGAACGTCTCTCCACATTCTCAGTTCTGAGACATAAGTGTGTGTGGAAGCCGTCCTTCACCTAGCTTGTTGGGAACACAAAGTATCTTTTCACTTGCAAACTCCACTCCATACATATATATGGTGAGGTACTAGCTCCAATTCGATTTTACATTGAAAACTGAGGGAACTTCAAACCGCCACTAGGAAAGAGACTGAGAAACCAGAGTAAAAGTTTCTCCTGCAACCCGTTCCCTTTGTGCTAGATGAACGAACGTCTCTCCACATGCTCAGTTCTGAGAGATATTTGTGTGTGGAAGCCGTCCTTCACCTAGCTGGTTGGGAACACAAAGTTACTTTTCACTTGCAAACTCCATTCCATACATATATATGGGTACGTACTAGCTCCAACTCGGTTTTACAGTGAAAACTGCAGGAACTTCAAACCGGCACTAGGAAACAGACTGAGAAACCAGAGTAAAAGTTTCCTCTGCAAACCGTTCCCTTTGTGCTAGATGAACGAACGTCTCTCCACATGCTCATTTCTGAGAGATAAGTGTGTGTGAAAGCCGTCCTTCACCTAGCTTGTTGGGAACACAAAGTTTCTTTCCAGTTGCAAACTCCACACCATACATATATATTGGGAGGTAATAGCTCCAACTCGGTTTTACAGTGAAAACTGCAGGAACTTCAAACCGGCACTAGGAAAGAGACTGAGAAACCAGAGTAAAGTTTCTCCTGCAACCCGTTCCCTTTGTGCTAGATGAACGAATGTCTCTCCACATGCTCAGTTCTGAGAAATAAGTGTGTGTGAAAGCCGTCCTTCACGTAGCTTGTTGGGAACACAAAGTTTCTTTTCACTTGCAAACTCCACTCCATACATATATATGGGGAGGTACTAGCTCCAGTTCGGTTTTACAGTGAAAACTGCAGGAACTTCAAACCGGCAGTAGGAAACCGAATGAGAAACCAGAGTAAAAGTTTCCCCTGCAACCCGTTCCCTTTGTGCTAGATGAACGAACGTCTCTCCACATTCTCAGTTCTGAGAGATAAGTGTGTGTGGAAGCCGTCCTTCACCTAGCTTGTTGGGAACACAAAGTATCTTTTCACTTGCAAACTCCACTCCAGAGGTATATATGGTGAGGTATTAGCTCCCATTCGGTTTTACAGTGAAAACTGCTGGAACTTCAAACCGCAACTAGAAAAGAGTCTGAGTATCCAGAGTAAAAGTTTCTCCTGCAACCCGTTCACATTGTGCTAGATGAACGAACGTCTCTCCACATGCTCAGTTCTGAGAGATAATTGTGTGAGAAAGCCGTTCTTCAACTTGCCTGTTGGGAACACAAAGTTTCTTTTCACTTGCAAACTCCAATCCATACATATATATGGGTAGGTACTAGCTCCAACTCGGTTTTACACTGAAAACTGCAGGAACTTCAAACGGGCAGTAGGAAACAGACTGAGAAACCAGAGTAAAATTTTCTCCTGCATTCCATTCCCTTTGTGCTAGATGAACGAACGTCTCTCCACATTCTCAGTTCTGAGAGATAAGTGTGTGTTGAAGGCGTCCTTCACCTAGCTTGTTGGGAACACAAAGTATCTTTTCACTTGCAAACTCCACTCCATACATATATATGGTGAGGTACTAGCTCCAACTCGGTTTTACAGTGAAAACTGCAGGAACTTCAAACAGCCACTAGTAAAGAGACTGAGAAACCAGAGTAAAAGTTTTCCTGCAACCGGTTCTTTGTGCTAGATGAACGAACGTCTCTCCACATGCTCAGTTCTCAGAGATAAGTGTGTGTGAAAGCCTTCCTTCACCTAGCTTGCTGGGAACACAAAGTTTCTTTTCAGTTGCAAATTCCAATCCATACATATAAATGGGGTGGTACTAGCTTCAACCCGATTTTACAGTGAAAACGGCAGGAACTTCAAACAGGCACTAGGAAACTGACTGAGAAACCAGAGTAAAAGTTTCTCCTGCAAACCGTTCCCTTTGTGCTAGATGAACGAACGTCTCTCCACATTCTCAGTTGTGAGACATAAGTGTGTGTGGAAGCCGTCCTTCAACTAGCTTGTTGGGAACACAAAGTATCTTTTCACTTGCAAACTCCACTCCATAAATATATATGGTGAGGTACTAGCTCCAATTCGATTTTACATTGAAAACTGAGGGAACTTCAAACCGCCACTAGGAAAGAGACTGAGAAACCAGAGTAAAAGTTTCTCCTGCAACCCGTTCCCTTTGTGCTAGATGAACGAACGTCTCTCCACATGCTCAGTTCTGAGAGATATTTGTGTGTGGAAGCCGTCGTTCACCTAGCTGGTTGGGAACACAAAGTTACTTTTCACTTGCAAACTCCACTCCATACATATATATGGGTACGTACTAGCTCCAACTCGGTTTTACAGTGAAAACTGCAGGAACTTCAAACCGGCACTAGGAAACAGACTGAGAAACCAGAGTAAAAGTTTCCTCTGCAAACCGTTCCCTTTGTGCTAGATGAACGAACGTCTCTCCACATGCTCATTTCTGAGAGATAAGTGTGTGTGAAAGCCGTCCTTCACCTAGCTTGTTGGGAACACAAAGTTTCTTTCCAGTTGCAAACTCCACACCATACATATATATTGGGAGGTAATAGCTCCAACTCGGTTTTACAGTGAAAACTGCAGGAACTTCAAACCGGCACTAGGAAAGAGACTGAGAAACCAGAGTAAAGTTTCTCCTGCAACCCGTTCCCTTTGTGCTAGATGAACGAACGTCTCTCCACATGCTCAGTTCTGAGAAATTAGTGTGTGTGAAAGCCGTCCTTCACGTAGCTTGTTGGGAACACAAAGTTTCTTTTCACTTGCAAACTCCACTCCATACATATATATGGGGAGGTACTAGCTCCAGTTCGGTTTTACAGTGAAAAGTGCAGGAACTTCAAACCGGCAGTAGGAAACAGAATGAGAAACCAGAGTAAAAGTTTCCCCTGCATCCCGTTCCCTTTGTGCTAGATGAACGAACGTCTCTCCACATTTTCAGTTCTGAGAGATAAGTGTGTGTGGGAGCCGTCCTTCACCTAGCTTGTTGGGAACACAAAGTATCTTTTCACTTGCAAACTCCACTCCAGAGATATATATGGTGAGGTATTAGCTCCCATTCGGTTTTACAGTGAAAACTGCTGGAACTTCAATCCGCAACTAGAAAAGAGTCTGAGAATCCAGAGTAAAAGTTTCTCCTGCAACCCGTTCACATTGTGCTAGATGAACGAACGTCTCTCCACATGCTCAGTTCTGAGAAATAATTGTGTGAGAAAGCCGTTCTTCAACTTGCCTGTTGGGAACACAAAGTTTCTTTTCACTTGCAAACTCCAATCCATACATATATATGGGTAGGTACTAGCTCCAACTCGGTTTTACACTGAAAACTGCAGGAACTTCAAACGGGCAGTAGGAAACAGACTGAGAAACCAGAGTAAAATTTTCTCCTGCATTCCATTCCCTTTGTGCTAGATGAACGAACGTCTCTCCACATTCTCAGTTCTGAGAGATAAGTGTGTGTTGAAGGCGTCCTTCACCTAGCTTGTTGGGAACACAAAGTATCTTTTCACTTGCAAACTCCACTCCATACATATATATGGTGAGGTACTAGCTCCAACTCGGTTTTACAGTGAAAACTGCAGGAACTTCAAACAGCCACTAGTAAAGAGATTGAGAAACCAGAGTAAAAGTTTTCCTGCAACCCGTTCTTTGTGCTAGATGAACGAACGTCTCTCCACATGCTCAGTTCTCAGAGATAAGTGTGTGTGAAAGCCTTCCTTCACCTAGCATGCTGGGAACACAAAGTTTCTTTTCAGTTGCAAATTCCAATCCATACATATAAATGGGGTGGTACTAGCTTCAACCCGATTTTACAGTGAAAACGGCAGGAACTTCAAACAGGCACTAGGAAACTGACTGAGAAACCAGAGTAACAGTTTCACCTGCAAACCGCTCCCTTTGTGCTAGATGAACGAACGTCTCTAAACATGCTCAGTTCTGAGAGAGAAGTGTGTGTGAAAGCCGTCCTTCAAATTGCCTGTTGGGAACACAAAGTTTCTTTTCACTTGCAAACCCCAATCCATACATATATATGGGTAGGTACTAGCTCCAACTCGGTTTTACAGTGAAAACTGCGGGAAATTCAAACGGGCAGTAGGAAACAGACTGAGATACCAGAGTAAAAGTTTCTCCTGCATTCCATTCCCTTTGTGCTAGATGAACGAACGTCTCTCCACATTCTCAGTTCTGAGACATAAGTGTGTGTGGAAGCCGTCCTTCACCTAGCTTGTTGGGAACACAAAGTATCTTTTCACTTGCAAACTCCACTCCATATATATATATGGTGAGGTACTAGCTCCAATTCGGTTTTACATTGAAAACTGAGGGAACTTCAAACCGCCACTAGGAAAGAGACTGAGAAACCAGAGTTAAAGTTTATCCTGCAACCCGTTCCTTTGTGCTAGATGAACGAAAGTCTCACCACATGCTCAGTTCTGAGAGATAAGTGTGTGTGAAAGCCTTCCTTCAACTAGCTTGTTGGGAACTCAAAGTTTCTTTTCAGTTGCAAATTCCAACCATACATATATATGGGTAGGTACTAGGTACAAATCGGTTTTACAGTGAAAACTGCAGGAACTTCAAACCGGCAGTAGGAAACAGACTGAGAAACCAGAGTAAAAGTTTCTCCTGCATCCCGTTCTTTGTGCTAGATGAACGAACGTCTCTCCACATTCGCAGTTCTGAGAGATATGTGTGTGTGGAAGCCGTACTTCACATAGCTTGTTGGAAACACAAAGTATCTTTTCACTTGCAAATTCCACTCCATACATATATATTGTGAGGTTCTAGCTCCAATTCGGTTTTACAGTGAAAACTGCAGGAAATTCAATCCGCCACTAGGAAAGAGACTGAGAAACCAGAGTAAAAGTTCCTCCTGCAACCCGTTCCCTTTGTTCTAGATGAACGAACGTCACTCCACATGCTCAGTTCTGAGAGATAAATGTGTGTGAAAGCCTTCCTTCACATAGCTTGTTGGGAACACAAAGTTCCTTTTCAGTTGAAAATTCCAATCCATAAATATATATGGGGAGGTACTAGCTCCAAATCTGTTTTACAGTGAAAACTGCAGGAACTTCAAACCGGCACTAGGAAACAGACTGAGAAACCAGAGTAAAAGTTTCTCCTGCAACCCGTTCCCTTTGTGCTAGATGAACGAACGTCTCTCCACATGCTCAGTTCTGAGAGTTAAGTGTGTGTGAAAACGGTCCTTCACCTAGCTTGTTGGGAAAACAAAGTTTCTTTTCACATGCAAACTCCAATCCATACATATATATGGGTAGGTACAAGCTCCAACACGGTTTTACAGTGAAAACTGCAGGACATTCAAACCGGCAGTAGGAAACAGATTGAGAAACCAGAGTAAAAGTTTCTCCTGCATCCCGTTCCCTTTGTGCTAAATGAACGAACGTCTCTCCACATGCTCTGTTCCGAGAACTAAGTGTGAGTGAAAGCCGTCCTTCAACTAACTTGTTGGGAACAGAAAGTTTCTTTTCACTTGCAAACTCCACTCCATACATATATATGGGGAGGTACTAGCTCCAACTCGGTTTTACAGTGAAAACTGCAGGAACTTCAAACCGGCACTAGGAAACAGACTGAGAAACCAGAGTAAAAGTTTCTCCTGCAACCCGTTCCCTTTGTGCTAGATGAACGAACGTCTCTCCACATGCTCAGTTCTGAGAGATAAGTGTGTGTGAAAGCCGTCCTTCACCTAGCTTGTTGGGAACACAAAGTATCTTTTCACTTGCAAACTCCACTCCATACATATATATGGTGAGGTACTAGCTCCAATTCAGTTTTACAGTGAAAACTGCAGGAATTTCAAACCGCCACTAAGAAAGAGACTGAGAAAACAGAGTAAAAGTTTCTCCTGCAACCCGTTCCTTTTGTGCTAGATGAACGAACGTCTCTCCACATGCTCAGTTCTGAGAGATAAGTGTGTGTGTAAGCCGTCCTTCACCTAGCTTGTTGGGAACACAAAGTTTCTTTTCACTTGCAAACTCCACTCCATACATATATATGGGGAGGTACTAAATCCTAATCGGTTTTACAGTGAAAACTGCTGGAAATTCAAACCGGCACTAGGAAACAGACTGCGAAACCAGAGAAAAAGTTTCCCCTGCAACCCGTTCCCTTTGTGCTAGATGAACGAACGTCTCTCCGCATGCTCAGTTCTGAGAGATAAGTGTGTGTGAAAGCCGTACTTCACCTAGCTTCTTGGGAACACAAAGTTTCTTTTCACTTGCAAACTCCACTCCATACATATATATGGGGAGGTACTAGCTCCAACTCGGTTTTACAGTGAAAACTGCAGGAACTTCAAACCGGCACTAGGAAACAGACTGCGAAACCAGAGTAAAAGTTTCCCTGCAACCCTTTCCCTTTGTGCTAGATGAACGAACGTCTCTCCGCATGCTCAGTTCTGAGAGATAAGTGTGTGTGAAAGCCGTCCTTCACCTAGATTGTTGGGAACACAAAGTTTCTTTTCACTTGCAAACTCCACTCCATACATATATATGGCGAGGTAATAACTCCAACTCGTTTTACAGTGAAAACTGCAGGAACTTCACACCGGCACTAAGAAACAGACTGAGAAACCAGAGTAAAAGTTTCTCCTGCAACCTGTTCCTTTTGTGCTAGATAAACGAACGTCTCTCCACATGCTCAGTTCTGAGAGAAAATTGTGTGTGAATGCCATCCTTCACCTAGCTTGTTGGGAACACAAATTTTCTTTTCACTTGCAAACTCCACTCCATACATATATATGGGTTGGTACTAGATCCAACTCGGTTTTACAGTGAAAACTGCAGGAAATTCAAACCGGCACTAGGAAACAGAGTGCGAAACCAGAGTAAAAGTTTCTCCTGCAACCCGTTCCCTTTGTGCTAGATGAACGAACGTCTCTCCACATGCTCAGTTCTGAGAGATAAGTGTGTGTGAAAGCCGTCCTTCACCTAGCTTGTTGGGAACACAAAGTTTCTTTTCACTTGCAAACTCCACTCCATATATATATATGGGGTGGTACTAGTTCCAAATCGTTTTTACAGTGAAAACTGCAGGAACTTCAAACCGGCACTAGGAAACAGACTGAGAAACCAGAGTAAAAGTTTCTCCTGCAACCTATTTCCTTTGTGCTAGATGAACGAACGTCTCTCCACATGCTCAGTTCTGAGAGATAATTGTGTGTGAAAGCCGTCCTTCACCTAGCTTGTTGGGAACACAAAAATTCTTTTCACTTGCAAACCCACTCCATACATATATATGGGGAGGTACTAGCTCCAACTCGGTTTTACAGTGAAAACTGCAGGAACTTCAAACCGGCACTAGGAAACAGACTGAGAATACAGAGTAAAAGTTTCTCCTGCAACCCGTTCCCTTTGTGCTAGATGAACGAAAGTCTCTCCACATGCTCAGTTCGGAGAGATAAGTGTGTGTGAAAGCCGTCCTTCAACTAGCTTGTTGGGAACACAAAGTTTCTTTTAACTTGCAAACTCCACTCCATACATATATATGGGGAGGTACTACATCCTAATCGGTTTTACAGTGAAAACTGCTGGAACTTCAAACCGGCACTAGGAAACAGACTGTGAAACCAGAGTAAAAGTTTCCCCTGCAACCCGTTCCCTTTGTGCTAGATGAACGAACGTCTCTCCGCATGCTCAGTTCTGAGAGATAAGTGTGTGTGAAAGCCGTAATTCACCTAGCTTGTTGGGAACACAAAGTTTCTTTTCACTTGCAAACTCCACTCCATACATATATATGGGGAGGTACTAGCTCCAACTCGGTTTTACAGTGAAAACTGCAGGAACGTCAAACAGGCACTAGGAAACAGACAGAGAAACCAGAGTAAAAGTTTCTCCTGCAACCCGTTCCCTTTGTGCTAGATGAACGAACGTCTCTCCGCATGCTCAGTTCTGAGAGATAAGTGTGTGTGAAAGCCGTCCTTCACCTATCTTGTTGGGAACACAAAGTTTCTTTTCACTTGCAAACTCCACTCCATTCATATATATGGGGAGGTACTAGATCCAACTCGGTTTTACAGTGAAATCTGCAAGAACTTCAAACCGGCACTAGAAAACAGACTGAGAAACCAGAGTAAATTTTATCCTGCAACCCGTTCCCTTTGTGCTAGATGAACGAACGACTCTCCACATGCTCAGTTCTGAGAGATAAGTGTGTGTGAAAGCCGTCCTTCACATAGCTTGTTGGGAACACAAAGTTTCTTTTCACTTGCAATCTCCACTCCATACATATATACGGGGAGGTACTAGCTCCAACGCGGTTTTACAGTGAAAAATGCAGGAACTTCAAACCGGCACTAGGGAACAGACTGAGAAGTCAGAGTAAAAGTTTCCCCTGCAACCCGTTTCCTTTGTGCTAGATGAACGAATGTCTCTCCACATGCTCAGTTCTGAGAGATAAGTGTGTGTCAAAGCCTTCCTTCACCTAGCTTGTTGGGAACACAAAGATTCTTTTCAGTTGCAAACTCCACTCCATACATATATATGGGGAGGTAATAGCTCCAACTCGGTTTTACAGTGAAAACTGCAGGAAATTCAAACCGGCACTAGGAAACAGTCTCAGAAACCGGAGTAAAAGTTTCTCCTACAACCTGTTCCTTTTGTGCTAGATAAACGAACGTCTCTCCACATGCTCAGTTCTGAGAGAAAATTGTGTGTGAATGCCATCCTTCACCTAGCTTGTTGGGAACACAAATTTTCTTTTCACTTGCAAACTCCACTCCATACATATATATGGGTTGGTACTAGATCCAACTCGGTTTTACAGTGAAAACTGCAGGAACTTCAAACCGGCACTAGGAAACAGAGTGAGAAACCAGAGTAAAAGTTTCTCCTGCAACCCGTTCCCTTTGTGCTAGATGAACGAACGTCTCTCCACATGCTCAGTTCTGAGAGATAAGTGTGTGTGAAAGCCGTCCTTCACCTAGCTTGTTGGGAACACAAAGTTTCTTTTCACTTGCAAACTCCACTCCATAAATATATATGGTGTGGTACTAGATCCAAATCTTTTTTACAGTGAAAACTGCAGGAACTTCAAACCGGCACTAGGAAACAGAATGAGGAACCAGAGTAAAAGTTTCTCCTGCAACCTATTTCCTTTGTGCTAGATGAACGAACGTCTCTCCACATGCTCAGTTCTGAGAGATAATTGTGTGTGAAAGCCGTCCTTCACCTAGCTTGTTGGGAACACAAAGATTCTTTTCACTTGCAAACTCCAATCCATACATATATATGGTGAGGTACTAGCTCCAACTCGATTTTACAGTGAAAACTGCAGGAACTTCAAACCGGCACTAGGAAACAGACTGAGAAACCAGAGTAAAAGTTTCTCCTGCAACCCGTTCCCTTTGTGCTAGATGAACGAACGTCTCTCCACATGCTCAGTTCTGAGAGATAAGTGTGTGTGAAAGCCGTCCTTCACATAGCTTGTTGGGAACACAAAGTTTCTTTTCACTTGCAAACTCCACTCCATACATATATATGGGGAGGTACTAGATCCTAATCGGTTTTACAGTGAAAACTGCTGGAACTTCAAACCGGCACTAGGAAACAGACTGCGAAACCAAAGTAAAAGTTTCCCCTGCAACCCGTTCCCATTGTGCTAGATGAACGAACGTCTCTCCGCATGCTCAGTTCTGAGAGATAAGTGTGTGTGAAAGCCGTACTTCACCTAGCTTGTTGGGAACACAAAGTTTCTTTTCACTTGCAAACACCACTCCAGACATATATATGGGGAGGTACTAGCTCCAACTCGGTTTTACAGTGAAAACTGCAGGAACGTCAAACAGGCACTAGGAAACAGACAGAGAAACCAGAGTAAAAGTTTCTCCTGCAACCCGTTCCCTTTGTGTTAGATGAACGAACGTCTCTCCACATGCTCAGTTCTGAGAGATAAGTGTGTGTGAAAGCCGTCCTTCACCTAGCTTGTTGGGAACACAAAGTTTCTTCTCACTTGCAAACTCCACTCCATTCATCTATATGGGGAGGTACTAGATCCAACTCGGTTTTACAGTGAAAACTGCAGGAACTTCAAACCGGCACTAGGAAACAGGCTGAGAAACCAGAGTAAATTTTATCCTGCAACCCGTTCCCTTTGTGCTAGATGAACGAACGTCTCTCCACATGCTCAGTTCTGAGAGATAAGTGTGTGTGAAAGCCGTCCTTCAACTAGCTTGTTGGGAACACAAAGTATCTTTTCACTTGCAATCTCCAATCCATACATATACACGGGGAGGTACTAGCTCCAACGCGGTTTTACAGTGAAAACTGCAGGAACTTCAAACCGGCACTAGGAAGCAGACTGAGAAACCAGAGTAAAAGTTTCTCCTGCAACCCGTTCCCTTTGTGCTAGATGAACGAATGTCTCTCCACATGCTCAGTTCTGAGAGAGAAGTGTGTGTCAAAGCCTTACTTCACCTAGCTTGTTGGGAACACAAAGATTCTTTTCAGTTGCAAACTCCACTCCATACATATATATGGGGAGGTACTAGCTCCAACTCGGTTTTACAGTGAAAAATGCAGGAACTTCAAACCGGCACTAGGAAACAGACTGCGAAACCAGAGTAAAAGTTTCCCCTGCAACCCGTTCCCTTTGTGCTAGATGAACGAACGTCTCTCCGCATGCTCAGTTCTGAGAGATAAGTGTGTGTGAAAGCCGTCCTTCACCTAGATTGTGGGGAACACAAAGATTCTTTTCACTTGCAAACTCCACTCCATACATATATATGGGGAGGTACTAGCTCCAACTCGGTTTTACAGTGAAAACTGCTGGAACTTCAAACTTGCACTAGGAAACAGACTGAGAAACCAGAGAAAAAGTTTCTCCTGCAACCCGTTCCCTTTGTGCTAGATGAACGAACGTCTCTCCACATGCTCAGTTCTGAGAGATAAGTGTGTGTGAAAGCCGTCCTTCACCTATCTTGTTGGGAACACAACGTTTCTTTTCACTTGCAAACTCCACTCCATACATATATATGGGGAGGTAATAACTCCAACTCGTTTTACAGTGAAAACTGCAGGAACTTCAAACCGGCACTAGGAAACAGACTGAGAAACCAGAGTAAAAGTTTCTCCTGCAACCCGTTCCCTTTGTGCTAGATGAACGAACGTCTCTCCACATGCTCAGTTCTGAGAGATAAATGTGTGTGAAAGCCGTCCTTCAACTAGCTTGTTGGGAACACAAAGTTTCTTTTCAGTTGCAAACTCCACTCCATACATATATATGGGTACGTACTAGCTCCAACACTGTTTTACAGTGAAAACTGCAGGAACTTCAAACCGGCATTAGGAAACAGACTGAGAAAGCAGAGTAAAAGTTTCTCCTGCAACCCGTTCCCTTTGTGCTAGATGAACGAACGTCTCTCCACATTCTCAGTTCTGAGAGATAAGTGTGTGTTAAAGCCGTCCTTCACCTAGCTTGTTGGTAACAGAAAGTTTCTTTTCACTTGTTAACTCCACTCCATACATATATATGGGGAGGTACTAGCTCCAACTCGGTTTTACAGTGAAAACTGCAGGAACGTCAAACCGGCACTAGGATACAGACTGAGAAACCAGAGTAAATGTTTCTCCTGCAACCCGTTCCCTTTGTGCTTGATGAACGAACGTCTCTCCACATGCTCAGTTCTGAGAGATAAGTGTGTGTGAAAGCCGTCCTTCACCTAGCTTGTTGGGAACACAAAGTTTCTTTTCACTTGTAAATTCCACTCCATACATATATATGGGGAGGTACTAGCTCCAACTCAGTTTTACAGAGAAAACTGCAGGAACTTCACACCGGCACTAGGAAACAGACTGAGAAACCAGAGTAAAAGTTACTCCTGCAACCCGTTCCCTTTTTGCTAGATGAAAGAACGTCTCTCCGCATGCTCAGTTCTGAGAGATTAGTGTGTGTTAAAGCCGTCCTTCACCTAGCTTGTTGGGAACACAAAGATTCTTTTCACTTGCAAACCCCACTCCATACATATATATGGGGAGGTACTAGCTCCAACTCGGTTTTACAGTGAAAACTGCAGGAACTTCAAACCGGCACTAGGAAAAAGACTGAGAAACCAGAGTAAAAGTTTCTCCTGCAACCCGTTCCCTTTGTGCTAGATGAACGAACGTCTCTCCACATGCTCAGTTCTGAGAGATTAGTGTGTGTGAAAGTCGTCCTTCACCTAGCTTGTTGGAAACACAAAGTTTCTTTTCACTTGCAAACTCCAATCCATACATATATTTGGGACGGTACTAGCTCCACCTCGGTTTTACAGTGAAAACTGCAGGAACTTCAAACCGGCACTAGGAAACAGACTGAGAAAGCAGAGTAAAAGTTTCTCCTGCAACCCGTTCCCTTTGTGCTAGATGAACGAACGTCTCTCCACATGCTCAGTTCTGAGAGGTAAGTGTGTGTGAAAGCCGTCCTTCACCTAGCTTGTTGGGAACACAAAGTTTCTTTTCAATTGCAAACTCCACTCCATACATATATATGGGGAGGTACTAACTCCAACTCGGTTTTACAGTGAAAACTGCAGGAACTTCAAACCGGCACTAGGAAACAGACTGAGAAACCAGAGTAAAAGTTTCTCCTGCAACCCTATTCCTTTGTGCTAGTTGAACGAACGTCTCTCCACGTGCTCAGTTCTGAGAAATAAGTGTGTGTGAAAGCCGTCCTTCACCTAGCTTGTTGGGAACACAAAATTTCTTTTCACTTGCAAACACAAATCCATACATATGTACGGGGAAGTACTAGCTGCAACGCGGTTTTACAGTGAAAACTGCAGGAACTTCAAACCGGCACTAGGAAACAGACTGAGAAACCAGAGTAAAAGTTTCTCCTGCAACCCGTTCCCTTTGTGCTAGATGAACGAACGTCTCTCCACATGCTCAGTTCTGAGAGATAAGTGTGTGTTAAAGCCGTCCTTCACCTAGCTTGTTGGAAACACAAAGTTTCTTTTCACTTGCAAACTCCAATTCATACATATATTTGGGACGGTTCTAGCTCCACCTCGGTTTTACAGTGAAAACTGCAGGAACTTCAAACCGGCACTAGGAAACAAACTGAGAAACCAGAGTAAAAGTTTCTCCTGCAACCTGTTCCCTTTGTGCTAGATGAACGAACGTCTCTCCGCATGCTCATTTCTGAGAAATATGTGTGTGTGAAAGCCGTCCTTCACCTAGCTTTTTGGGAACACAAAGATTGTTTTCACTTGCAAACTCCACTCCATACATATATATGGGGAGGTACTAGCTCCAACTCGCTTTTACAGAGAAAACTGCAGGAACTTCAAACCGGCACTAGGGAACAGACTGAGAAACCAGAGTAAAAGTTTCTCCTGCAACCCGTTCCCTTTGTGCTAGATGAACGAACGTCTCTCCACATGCTCAGTTCTGAGAGATAAGTGTGTGTGAAAGCCGTCCTTCACCTAGCTTCTTGGGAACACAAAGTTTCTTTTCAATTGCAAACTCCACTCCATACATATTTATGGGGAGGTACTAACTCCAACTCGGTTTTACAGTGAAAACTGCAGGAACTTCAAACCGGCACTAGGAAACAGACTGAGAAACCAGAGTAAAAGTTTCTCCTGCAACCCTTTCCTTTGTGCTAGTTGAACGAACGTCTCTCCACGTGCTCAGTTCTGAGAAATAAGTGTGTGTGAAAGCCGTCCTTCACCTAGCTTGTTGGGAACACAAAATTTCTTTTCACTTGCAAACTCCAATCCATACATATGTACGGGGAAGTACTAGCTGCAACGCGGTTTTACAGTGAAAACTGCAGGAACTTCAAACCGGCACTAGGAAACAGACTGAGAAACCAGAGTAAAAGTTTCTCCTGCAACCCGTTCCCTTTGTGCTAGATGAACGAACGTCTCTCCACATGCTCAGTTCTGAGAGATAAGTGTGTGTGAAAGCCGTCCTTCACCTAGCTTGATGGGAACACATATTTCTTTTCACTTGCAAACTCCTCTCCATACATATATATGGGGTGGTACTAGATCCAAATCGTTTTTACAGTGAAAACTGCAGGAACTTCAAACCGGCACTAGGAAACAGACTGAGAAACCAGAGTAAAAGTTTCTCCTGCAACCTATTTCCTTTGTGCTAGATGAACGAACGTCTCTCCACATGCTCAGGTCTGAAAGATAAGTGTGTGTGAAAGCCGTCCTTCACCTAGCTTGTTGGGAACACAAAGATTCTTTTCACTTGCAAACTCCACTCCATACATATATATGGGGAGGTACTAGCTCCAACTCGCTTTTACAGTGAAAACTGCAGGAACTTCAAACCGGCACTAGGAAACAGACTGAGAAACCAGAGTAAAAGTTTCTCCTGCAACCCGTTCCCTTTGTGCTAGATGAACGAACGTCTCTCCACATGCTCAGTTCTGAGAGATAAGTGTGTGTGAAAGCCGTCCTTCACCTAGCTTGTTGGGAACACAAAGTTTCTTTTCACTTGCAAACTCCACTCCATACATATATATGGGGAGGTACTAGATCCTAATAGGTTTTACAGTGAAAACTGCTGGAACTTCAAACCGGCACTAGGAAACAGATTGCGAAACCAGAGTAAAAGTTTCCCCTGCAACCCGTTTACTTTGTGCTAGATGAACGAACGTCTCTCCACATGCTCAGTACTGAGAGATAAGTGTGTGTGAAAGCCGTCCTTCACCTAGCTTGTTGGGAACACAAAGTTTCTTTTCACTTGCAAACTCCACTCCATACATATATATGGGGAGTTACTAGCTCCAACTCGGTTTTACAGTGAAAACTGCAGGAACGTCAAACAGGCACTAGGAACAGACTGAGAAACGAGAGTAATAGTTTCACCTGCAACCCGTTCCCTTTGTGCTAGATGAATGAAAGTCTCTCCACATGCTCAGTTCTGAGAGATAAGTGTGTGTGAAAGCCGTCCTTCACCTAGCTTGTTGGGAACACAAAGTTTCTTTTCACTTGCAAACTCCACTCCATTCATATATATGGGGAGGTAATAGATCCAACTCGATTTTACAGTGAAAAATGCAGGAACTTCAAACTGGCACTAGGAAACAGACTGAGAAACCAGAGTAAATTTTATCCTGCAACCCGTTCCCTTTGTGCTAGATGAACGAACGTCTCTCCGCATGCTCATTTCTGAGAGATATGTGTGTGTGAAAGCCGTCCTTCACCTAGCTTGTTGGGAACACAAAGATTGTTTTCACTTGCAAACTCCACTCCATACATATATATGGGGAGGTACTAGCTCCAACTCGGTTTTACAGTGAAAACTGCAGGAACTTCAAACCGGCACTAGGAAACAGACTGAGAAAACAGTGTAAAAGTTTCTCCTGCAACCCGTTCCATTTGTGCTAGATGAACGAACGTCTCTCCACATGCTCAGTTCTGAGAGATAAGTGTGTGTGAAAGCCGTCCTTCACTTAGCTTGTTGGGAACACAAAGTTTCTTTTCACTTGCAAACTCCACTCCATACATATATACGGGGAGGTAATAGCTCCAACTCGGTTTTACAGTGAAAACTGCAGGAACTTCAAACCGGCACTAGGAAACAGACTGAGAAACCGGAGTAAAAGTTTCTCCTGCAACCTGTTCCTTTTGTGCTAGATAAACAAACGTCTCTCCACATGCTCAGTTCTGAGAGAAAATTGTGTGTGAATGCCATCCTTCACCTAGCTTGTTGGGAACACAAATTTTCTTTTCACTTGCAAACTCCACTCCATACATATATATGGGTTGGTACTAGATCCAACTCGGTTTTACAGTGAAAACTGCAGGAACTTCAAACCGGCACTAGGAAACAGAGTGAGAAACCAGAGTAAAAGTTTCTCCTGCAACCCGTTCCCTTTGTGCTAGATGAACGACCGTCTCTACACATGCTCAGTTCTGAGAGATAAGTGTGTGTTAAAGCCGTCCTTCACCTAGCTTGTTGGGAACACAAAGTTTCTTTTCACTTGCAAACTCCACTCCATAAATATATATGGGGTGGTACTCGATCCAAATCTTTTTTACAGTGAAAACTGCAGAAACTTCAAACCGGCACTAGGAAACAGACTGAGGAACCGGAGTAAAAGTTTCTCCTGCAACGTATTTCCTTTGTGCTAGATGAACGAACGTCTCTCCACATGCTCAGTTCTGAGAGATAATTGTGTGTGAAAGCCGTCCTTCACCTAGCTTGTTGGGAACACAAAGATTCTTTTCACTTGCAAACTCCACTCCATACATATATATGGTGAGGTACTAGCTCCAACTCGGTTTTACAGTGAAAACTGCAGGAACTTCAAACCGGCACTAGGAAACAGACTGAGAAAACACAGTAAAAGTTTCCCCTGCAACCCGTTCCCTTTGTGCTAGATGAACGAACGTCTCTCCACATGCTCAGTTCTGAGAGATAAGTGTGTGTGAAAGCCGTCCTTCACCTAGCTTGTTGGGAACACAAAGTTTCTTTTCACTTGCAAACTCCACTCCATACATATATATGGGGAGGTACTAAATCCTAATCGGTTTTACAGTGAAAACTGCTGGAACTTCAAACCGGCACTAGGAAACAGACTGCGAAACCAGAGAAAAAGTTTCCCCTGCAACCCGTTCCCTTTGTGCTAGATGAACGAACGTCTATCCGCATGCTCAGTTCTGAGAGATAAGTGTGTGTGAAAGCCGTACTTCACCTAGCTTGTTGGGAACACAAAGTTTCTTTTCACTTGCAAACTCCACTCCATACATATATATGGGGAGGTACTAGCTCCAACTCGGTTTTACAGTGAAAACTGCAGGAACTTCAAACCGGCACTAGGAAACAGACTGCGAAACCAGAGTAAAAGTTTCCCTGCAACCCTTTCCATTTGTGCTAGATGAACGAACGTCTCTCCGCATGCTCAGTTCTGAGAGATAAGTGTGTGTGAAAGCCGTCCTTCACCTAGATTGTTGGGAACACAAAGTTTCTTTTCACTTGCAAACTCCACTCCATACATATATATGGGGAGGTAATAACTCCAACTCGTTTTACAGTGAAAACTGCAGGAACTTCACACCGGCACTAGGAAACAGACTGAGAAACCAGAGTAATATTTTCTCCTGCAACCCGTTCCCTTTGTGCTAGATGAACGAACGTCTCTCCACATGCTCAGTTCTGAGAGATAAATGTGTGTGAAAGCCGTCCTTCACCTAGCTTGTTGGGAACACAAAGTTTCTTTTCACTTGCAAACTCCACTCCATATATATATATGGGGTGGTACTAGATCCAAATCGTTTTTACAGTGAAAACTGCAGGAACTTCAAACCGGCACTAGGAAACAGACTGAGAAACCAGAGTAAAAGTTTCTCCTGCAACCTATTTCCTTTGTGCTAGATGAACGAACGTCTCTCCACATGCTCAGTTCTGAGAGATAATTGTGTGTGAAAGCCGTCCTTCACCTAGCTTGTTGGGAACACAAAGATTCTTTTCACTTGCAAACCCACTCCATACATATATATGGGGAGGTACTAGCTCCAACTCGGTTTTACAGTGAAAACTGCAGGAACTTCAAACCGGCACTAGGAAACAGACTGAGTATACAGAGTAAAAGTTTCTCCTGCAACCCGTTCCCTTTGTGCTAGATGAACGAACGTCTCTCCACATGCTCAGTTCTGAGAGATAAGTGTGTGTGAAAGCCGTTCTTCAACTAGCTTGTTGGGAACACAAAGTTTCTTTTCACTTGCAAACTCCACTCCATACATATATATGGGGAGGTACTACATCCTAATCGGTTTTACAGTGAAAACTGCTGGAACTTCAAACCGGCACTAGGAAACAGACTGTGAAACCAGAGTAAAAGTTTCCCCTGCAACCCGTTCCATTTGTGCTAGATGAACGAACGTCTCTCCGCATGCTCAGTTCTGAGAGATAAGTGTGTGTGAAAGCCGTAATTCACCTAGCTTGTTGGGAACACAAAGTTTCTTTTCACTTGCAAACTCCACTCCATACATATATATGGGGAGGTACTAGCTCCAACTCGGTTTTACAGTGAAAACTGCAGGAACGTCAAACAGGCACTAGGAAACAGACAGAGAAACCAGAGTAAAAGTTTCTCCTGCAACCCGTTCCCTTTGTGCTAGATGAACGAACGTCTATCCGCATGCTCAGTTCTGAGAGATAAGTGTGTGTGAAAGCCGTCCTTCACCTAGCTTGTTGGGAACACAAAGTTTCTTTTCACTTGCAAACTCCACTCCATTCATATATATGGGGAGGTACTAGATCCAACTCGGTTTTACAGTGAAAACTGCAAGAACTTCAAACCGGCACTAGAAAACAGTCTGAGAAACCAGAGTAAATTTTATCCTGCAACCCGTTCCCTTTGTGCTAGATGAACGAACGTCTCTCCACATGCTCAGTTCTGAGAGATAAGTGTGTGTGAAAGCCGTCCTTCACCTAGCTTGTTGGGAACACAAAGTTTCTTTTCACTTGCAATCTCCACTCCATACATATATACGGGGAGGTACTAGCTCCAACGCGGTTTTACAGTGAAAAATGCAGGAACTTCAAACCGGCACTAGGGAACAGACTGAGAAGTCAGAGTAAAAGTTTCCCCTGCAACCCGTTTCCTTTGTGCTAGATGAACGAATGTCTCTCCACATGCTCAGTTCTGAGAGATAAGTGTGTGTCAAAGCCTTCCTTCACCTAGCTTGTTGGGAACACAAAGATTCTTTTCAGTTGCAAACTCCACTCCATACATATATATGGGGAGGTATTAGCTCCAACACTGTTTTACAGTGAAAACTGCAGGAACTTCAAACCGGCACTAGGAAACAGACTGAGAAACCAGAGTAAAAGTTTCTCCTGCAACCCGTTCCCTTTGTGCTAGATGAACGAACGTCTCTCCACATGCTCAGTTCTGAGAGATAAGTGTGTGTGAAAGCCTTACTTCACCTATCTTGTTGGGAACACAAAGTTTCTTTTCACTTGCAAACTCCACTCCATACATATATATGGGGAGGTAATAACTCCAACTAGTTTTACAGTGAAAACTGCAGGAACTTCAAACCGGCACTAGGAAACAGACTGAGAAACCAGAGTAAAAGTTTCTCCTGCAACCCGTTCCCTTTGTGCTAGATGAACGAACGTCTCTCCACATGCTCAGTTCTGAGAGATAAGTGTGTGTGAATGCCGTCCTTCAACTAGCTTGTTGGGAACACAAAGTTTCTTTTCAGTTGCAAACTCCACTCCATACATATATATGGGTACGTACTAGCTCCAACACTGTTTTACAGTGAAAACTGCAGAAACTTCAAACCGGCACTAGGAAACAGACTGAGAAAGCAGAGTAAAAGTTTCTCCTGCAACCCGTTCCCTTTGTGCTAGATGAACGAACGTCTCTCCACATGCTCAGTTCTGAGAGATAAGTGTGTGTTAAAGCCGTCCTTCACCTAGCTTGTTGGTAACAGAAAGTTTCTTTTCACTTGTTAACTCCACTCCATACATACATATGGGGTGGTACTAGATCCAACTCTGTTTTACAGTGAAAACTGCAGGAACTTCAAACCGGCACTAGGAAACAGACTGAGAAACCAGAGTAAAAGTTTCTCCTGCAACCTGTTCCCTTTGTGCTAGATGAACGAACGTCTCTCCGCATGCTCATTTCTGAGAGATATGTGTGTGTGAAAGCCGACCTTCACCTAACTTGTTGGGAACACAAAGATTGTTTTCACTTGCAAACTCCACTCCATACATATATATGGGGAGGTACTAGATCCAACGCGGTTTTACAGTGAAAACTGCAGGAACTTCAAACCGGCACTAGGAAACAGACTGAGAAACCAGAGTAAAAGTTTCTCCTGCAACCCGTTCCCTTTGTGCTAGATGAACGAACGTCTCTCCACATGCTCAGTTCTGAGAGATAAGTGTGTGTGAAAGCCGTCCTTCACCTTGCTTGTTGGGAACACAAAGTTTCTTTTCAGTTGCAAACTCCACTCCATACATATATATGGGGAGGTACTAGCTCCAACTCCGTTTTACAGTGAAAACTGCAGGAACTTCAAACCGGCACTAGGAAACAGACTGAGAAAACAGAGTAAAAGTTTCTCCTGCAACCCGTTCCCTTTGTGCTAGATGAACGAACGTCTCTCCACATGCTCAGTTCTGAGAGATAAGTGTGTGTGAAAGCCGTCCTTCACCTAGCTTGTTGGGAACACAAAGTTTCTTTTCACTTGCAAACTCCACTCCATACATATATATGGGGAGGTACTAGATCCTAATCGGTTTTACAGTGAAAACTGCTGGAACTTCAATCCGGCACTAGGAAACAGACTGCGAAACCAGAGTAAAAGTTTCCCCTGCAACCCGTTCCCTTTGTGCTAGATGAACGAACGTCTCTCTGCATGCTCAGTTCTGAGAGATAAGTGTGTGTCAAAGCCTTCCTTCACCTAGCTTGTTGGGAACACAAAGATTCTTTTCAGTTGCAAACTCCACTCCATACATATATATGGGGAGGTACTAGCTCCAACTCGGTTTTACAGTGAAAAATGCAGGAACTTCAAACCGTCACTAGGAAACAGACTGCGAAACCAGAGTAAAAGTTTCCCCTGCAACCCGTTCCCTTTGTGCTAGATGAACGAACGTCTCTCTGCATGCTCAGTTCTGAGAGATAAGTGTGTGTGAAAGCCGTCCTTCAAATAGATTGTTGGGAACACAAAGTTTCTTTTCACTTGCAAACTCCACTTGATACATATATATGGGGAAGTAATAACTCCAGATCGGTTTTACAGTGAAAACTGCAGGAACTTCAAACCGGCACTAGGAAACAGACTGAGAAACCAGAGTAAAAGTTTCTCCTGCAACCTGTTCCTTTTTTGCTAGATAAACGAACGTCTCTCCACATGCTCAGTTCTGAGAGAAAATTGTGTGTGAATGCCATCCTTCACCTAGCTTGTTGGGAACACAAATTTTCTTTTCACTTGCAAACTCCACTCCATACATATATATGGGTTGGTACTAGATCCAACTCGGTTTTACAGAGAAAACTGCAGGAACTTCAAACCAGCACTAGGAAACAGACTGAGAAACCAGAGTAAAAGTTTCTCCTGCAACCCGTTCCCTTTGTGCTAGATGAACGAACGTCTCTCCACATGCTCAGTTCTGAGAGATAAGTGTGTGTGAAAGCCGTCCTTCAACTAGCTTGTTGGGAACACAAAGTTTCTTTTCACTTGCAAACTCCACTCCATATATATATATGGGTTGGTACTAGATCCAAATCGTTTTTACAGTGAAAAATGCAGGAACTTCAAACCGGCACTAGGAAACAGACTGAGAAACCAGAGTAAAAGTTTCTCCTGCAACCTATTTCCTTTGTGCTAGATGAACGAACGTCTCTCCACATGCTCAGTTCTGAGAGATAAGTGTGTGTGAAAGCCGTACTTCACCTAGCTTGTTGGGAACACAAAGATTCTTTTCACTTGCAAACTCCACTCCATACATATATATGGGGTGGTACTAGCTCCAACTCGGTTTTAAAGTGAAAACTGCAGGAACTTCAAATCGGCACTAGGAAACAGACTGAGAAACCAGAGTAAAAGTTTCTCCTGCAACCCGTTCCCTTTGTGCTAGATGAACGAACGTCTCTCCACATGCTGAGTTCTGAGAGATAAGTGTGTGTGAAAGCCGTCCTTCACCTAGCTTGTTGGGAACACAAAGTTTCTTTTCACTTGCAAAATCCACTCCATACATATATATGGGGAGGTACTAGATCCTAATCGGTTTTACAGTGAAAACTGCTGGAACTTCAAACCGGCACTAGGAAACAGACTGCGAAACCAGAGTAAAAGTTTCCCCTGCAACCCATTCCCTTTGTGCTAGATGAACGAACGTCTCTCCACATGCTCAGTTCTGAGAGATAAGTGTGTGTGAAAGCCGTCCTTCACCTAGCTTGTTGGGAACACAAAGTTTCTTTTCACTTGCAAACTCCACTCCATACATATATATGGGGAGGTACTAGCTCCAACTCGGTTTTACAGTGAAAACTGCAGGAACGTCAAACAGGCACTAGGAAACAGACTGAGAAACCAGAGTAAAAGTTTCACCTGCAACCCGTTCCCTTTGTGCTAGATGAATGAAAATCTCTCCACATGCTCAGTTCTGAGAGATAAGTGTGTGTGAAAGCCGTCCTTCACCTAGCTTGTTGGGAACACAAAGTTTCTTTTCACTTGCAAACTCCACTCATTCATATATATGGGGAGGTACTAGATCCAACTCGATTTTACAGTGAAAACTGCAGGAACTTCAAACCGGCACTAGGAAACAGACTGAGAAACCAGAGTAAATTTTATCCTGCAAACCGTTCCCTTTGTGCTAGATGAACGAACGTCTCTCCGCATGCTCATTTCTGAGAGATATGTGTGTGTGAAAGCCGTCCTTCAAATAGCTTGTTGGGAACACAAAGAT
This sequence comes from Camelus bactrianus, assembly GCF_048773025.1. Classification (NCBI taxonomy): domain Eukaryota; kingdom Metazoa; phylum Chordata; class Mammalia; order Artiodactyla; family Camelidae; genus Camelus; species Camelus bactrianus. The sequence goes on from NC_133546.1 coordinate 93,640,523, forward strand.
TGTTTTCACTTGCAAACTCCACTCCATACATATATATGGGGAGGTACAAGCTCCAACTCGGTTTTACAGTGAAAACTGCAGGAACTTCAAACCGGCACTAGGAAACAGACTGAGAAAACAGAGTAAAAGTTTCTCCTGCAACCCGTTCCCTTTGTGCTAGATGAACGAACGTCTCTCCACATGCTCAGTTCTGAGAGATTAGTGTGTGTGAAAGCCGTCCTTCACCTAGCTTGTTGGGAACACAAAGTTTCTTTTCACTTGCAAACTCCACTCCATACATATATATGGGGAGGTAATAGCTCCAACTCGGTTTTACAGTGAAAACTGCAGGAAATTCAAACCGGCACTAGGAAACAGACTGAGAAACCGGAGTAAAAGTTTCTCCTGCAACCTGTTCCTTTTGTGCTAGATAAACGAACGTCTCTCCACATGCTCAGTTCTGAGAGAAAATTGTGTGTGAATGCCATCCTTCACCTAGCTTGTTGGGAACACAAATTTTCTTTTCACTTGCAAATTCCACTCCATACATATATATGGGTTGGTACTAGATCCAACTCGGTTTTACAGTGAAAACTGCAGGAACTTCAAACCGGCACTAGGAAACAGAGTGAGAAACCAGAGTAAAAGTTTCTCCTGCAACCCGTTCCCTTTGTGCTAGATGAACGAACGTCTCTCCACATGCTCAGTTCTGAGAGATAAGTGTGTGTGAAAGCCGTCCTTCACCTAGCTTGTTGGGAACACAAAGTTTCTTTTCACTTGCAAACTCCACTCCATAAATATATATGGGGTGGTACTAGATCCAAATCTTTTTTACAGTGAAAACTGCAGGAACTTCAATCCGGCACTAGGAAACAGACTGAGGAACCAGAGTAAAAGTTTCTCCTGCAACCTATTTCCTTTGTGCTAGATGAACGAACGTCTCTCCACATGCTCAGTTCTGAGAGATAATTGTGTGGGAAAGCCGTCCTTCACCTAGCTTGTTGGGAACACAAAGATTCTTTTCACTTGCAAACTCCACTCCATACATATATATGGTGAGGTACTAGCTCCAACTCGGTTTTACAGTGAAAACTGCAGGAACTTCAAACCGGCACTAGGAAACAGACTGAGAAACCAGAGTAAAAGTTTCTCCTGCAACACGTTCCCTTTGTGCTAGATGAACGAACGTCTCTCCAAATGCTCAGTTCTGAGAGATAAGTGTGTGTGAAAGCCGTCCTTCACATAGCTTGTTGGGAACACAAAGTTTCTTTTCACTTGCAAACTCCACTCCATACATATATATGGGGAGGTACTAGATCCTAATCGGTTTTACAGTGAAAACTGCTGGAACTTCAAACCGGCACTAGGAAACAGACTGCGAAACCAAAGTAAAAGTTTCCCCTGCAACCCGTTCCCTTTGTGCTAGATGAACGAACGTCTCTCCGCATGCTCAGTTCTGAGAGATAAGTGTGTGTGAAAGCCGTACTTCACCTAGCTTGTTGGGAACACAAAGTTTCTTTTCACTTGCAAACACCACTCCATACATATATATGGGGAGGTACTAGCTCCAACTCGGTTTTACAGTGAAAACTGCAGGAACCTCAAACAGGCACTAGGAAACAGACAGAGAAACCAGAGTAAAAGTTTCTCCTGCAACCCGTTCCCTTTGTGCTAGATGAACGAACGTCTCTCCACATGCTCAGTTCTGAGAGATAAGTGTGTGTGAAAGCCGTCCTTCACCTAGCTTGTTGGGAACACAAAGTTTCTTCTCACTTGCAAACTCCACTCCATTCATCTATATGGGGAGGTACTAGATCCAACTCGGTTTTACAGTGAAAACTGCAGGAACTTCAAACCGGCACTAGGAAACAGACTGAGAAACCAGAGTAAATTTTATCCTGCAACCCGTTCCCTTTGTGCTAGATGAACGAACGTCTCTCCACATGCTCAGTTCTGAGAGATAAGTGTGTGTGAAAGCCGTCCTTCAACTAGCTTGTTGGGAACACAAAGTTTCTTTTCACTTGCAATCTCCACTCCATACATATATACGGGAAGGTACTAGCTCCAACTCCGTTTTACAGTGAAAACTGCAGGAACTTCAAACCGGCACTAGGAAGCAGACTGAGAAACCAGAGTAAAAGTTTCTCCTGCAACCCGTTCCCTTTGTGCTAGATGAACGAATGTCTCTCCACATGCTCAGTTCTGAGAGAGAAGTGTGTGTCAAAGCCTTACTTCACCTAGCTTGTTGGGAACACAAAGATTCTTTTCAGTTGCAAACTCCACTCCATACATATATATGGGGAGGTACTAGCTCCAACTCGGGTTTACAGTGAAAAATGCAGGAACTTCAAACCGGCACTAGGAAACAGACTGCGAATACAGAGTAAAAGTTTCCCCTGCAACCCGGTCCCTTTGTGCTAGATGAACGAACGTCTCTCCGCATGCTCAGTTCTGAGAGATAAGTGTGTGTGAAAGCCGTCCTTCACCTAGATTGTGGGGAACACAAAGATTCTTTTCAGTTGCAAACTCCACTCCATACATATATATGGGGAGGTACTAGCTCCAACTCGGTTTTACAGTGAAAACTGCAGGAACTTCAAACCGGCACTAGGAAACAGACTGCGAAACCACAGTAAAAGTTTCCCCTGCAACCCGTTCCCTTTGTGCTAGATGAACGAACGTCTCTCCGCATGCTCAGTTCTGAGAGATAAGTGTGTGTGAAAGCCGTCCTTCACCTAGCTTGTTGGGAACACAAAGTTTCTTTTCACTTGCAAACTCCACTCCATTCATATATATGGGGAGGTACTAGATCCAACTCGGTTTTACAGTGAAAACTGCAAGAACTTCAAACCGGCACTAGGAAACAGACTGAGAAACCAGAGTAAATTTTATCCTGCAACCCGTTCCCTTTGTGCTAGATGAACGAACGTCTCTCCACATGCTCAGTTCTGAGAGATAAGTGTGTGTGAAAGCCGTCCTTCACCTAGCTTGTTGGGAACACAAAGTTTCATTTCACTTGCAATCTCCACTCCATACATATATACGGGGAGGTACTAGCTCCAACGCGGTTTTACAGTGAAAACTGCAGGAACTTCAAACCGGCACTAGGGAACAGACTGAGAACCAGAGTAAAAGTTTCTCCTGCAACCCGTTTCCTTTGTGCTAGATGAACGAATGTCTCTCCACATGCTCAGTTCTGAGAGATAAGTGTGTGTCAAAGCCTTCCTTCACCTAGCTTGTTGGGAACACAATGTTTCTTTTCACTTGCAAACTCCACTCCATACATATATATGGGGAGGTACTAGCTCCAACTCGGTTTTACAGTGAAAACTGCAGGAACTTCAAACTTGCACTAGGAAACAGACTGAGAAACCAGAGTAAATGTTTCTCCTGCAACCCGTTCCCTTTGTGCTAGATGAACGAACGTCTCTCCACATGCTCAGTTCTGAGAGATAAGTGTGTGTGAAAGCCGTCCTTCACCTATCTTGTTGGGAACACAACGTTTCTTTTCACTTGCAAACTCCACTCCGTACATATATATGGGGAGGTAATAACTCCAACTCGTTTTACAGTGAAAACTGCAGGAACTTCAAACCGGCACTAGGAAACAGACTGAGAAACCAGAGTAAAAGTTTCTCCTGCAACCCGTTCCCTTTGTGCTAGATGAACGAACGTCTCTCCACATGCTCAGTTCTAAGAGATAAATGTGTGTGAAAGCCGTCCTTCAACTAGCTTGTTGGGAACACAAAGTTTCTTTTCAGTTGCAAACTAGACTCCATACATATATATGGGTACGTACTAGCTCCAACACTGTTTTACAGTGAAAACTGCAGGAACTTCAAACCGGCACTAGGAAACAGACTGAGAAAGCAGAGTAAAAGTTTCCACTGCAACCCGTTCCCTTTGTGCTAGATGAACGAACGTCTCTCCACATGCTCAGTTCTGAGAGATAAGTGTGTGTTAAAGCCGTCCTTCACCTAGCTTGTTGGTAACAGAAAGTTTCTTTTCACTTGTTATCTCCACTCCATACATATATATGGGGTGGTACTAAATCCAAATCTTTTTTACAGTGAAAACTGCAGGAACTTCAAACCGGCACTAGGAAACAGACTGAGAAAGCAGAGTAAAAGTTTCTCCTGCAACCCGTTCCCTTTGTGCTAGATGAACGAACGTCTCTCCACATGCTCAGTTCTGAGAGATAAGTGTGTGTGAAAGCCGTCCTTCACCTAGCTTGTTGGTAACAGAAAGTTTCTTTTCACTTGTTAACTCCACTCCATACATATATATGGGGTGGTACTAGATCCAAATCTTTTTTACAGTGAAAACTGCAGGAACTTCAAACCGGCACTAGGAAACAGACTGAGAAACCAGAGTAAAAGTTTCTCCTGCAACCCGTTCCTTTTGTGCTAGATGAACGAACGTCTCTCCACATGCTCAGTTCTGAGAGATATGTGTGTGTGAAAGCCGACCTTCACCTAACTTGTTGGGAACACAAAGATTGTTTTCACTTGCAAACTCCACTCCATAAATATATATGGGGAGGTACTAGATCCAACGCTGTTTTATAGTGAAAACTGCAGGAACTTCAAACCGGCACTAGGAAACAGACTAAGAAACCAGAGTAAAAGTTTCTCCTGCAACCCGTTCCCTTTGTGCTAGATGAACGAACGTCTGTCCACATGCTCAGTTCTGAGAGATAAGTGTGTGTGAAAGCCGTCCTTCACCCAGCTTGTTAGGAACACAAAGTTTCTTTTCACTTGCAATCTCCACTCCATACATATATATGGGGTGGTACTAGATCCAAATCTTTTTTACAGTGAAAACTGCAGGAACTTCAAACCGGCACTAGGAAACAGACTGAGAAACCAGAGTAAAAGATTCTCCTGCAACCTGTTCCCTTTGTGCTAGATGAACGAACGTCTCTCCGCATGCTCATTTCTGAGAGATATGTGTGTGTGAAAGCCGACCTTCACCTAAATTGTTGGGAACACAAAGATTGTTTTCACTTGCAAACTCCACTCCATACATATATATGGGGAGGTACTAGATCCAACGCGGTTTTACAGTGAAAACTGCAGGAAATTCAAACCGGCACTAGGAAACAGACTGAGAAACCAGAGTAAAATTTTCTCCTGCAACCCGTTCCCTTTGTGCTAGATGAACGAACGTCTCTCCACATGCTCAGTTCTGAGAGATAAGTGTGTGTGAAAGCCGTCCTTCACATTGCTTGTTGGGAACACAAAGTTTCTTTTCAGTTGCAAACTCCACTCCATACATATATATGGGGAGGTACTAGCTCCAACTCGGTTTTACAGTGAAAACTGCAGGAACTTCAAACCGGCACTAGGAAACAGACTGAGAAAACAGAGTAAAAGTTTCTCCTGCAACCCGTTCCCTTTGTGCTAGATGAACGAACGTCTCTCCACATGCTCAGTTCTGAGAGATAAGTGTGTGTGAAAGCCGTCCTTCACCTAGCTTGTTGGGAACACAAAGTTTCTTTTCACTTGCAAACTCCACTCCGTACATATATATGGGGAGGTACTGGATCCTAATCGGTTTTACAGTGAAAACTGCTGGAACTTCAATCCGGCACTAGGAAACAGACTGCGAAACCAGAGTAAAAGTTTCCCCTGCAACCCGTTCCCTTTGTGCTAGATGAACGAACGTCTCTCCGCATGCTCAGTTCTGAGAGATAAGTGTGTGTGAAAGCCGTACTTCACCTAGCTTGTTGTGAACACAAAGTTTCTTTTCACTTGCAAACTCCACTCCATACATATATATGGGGAGGTACTAGCTCCAACTCGGTTTTACAGTGAAAACTGCAGGAACGTCAAACAGGCACTAGGAAACAGACAGAGAAACCAGAGTAAAAGTTTCTCCTGCAAACCGTTCCCTTTGTGCTAGATGAACGAAAGTCTCTCCACATGCTCAGTTCTCAGAGATAACTGTGTGTGAAAGCCGTCCTTCACCTAGCTTGTTGGGAACACAAAGTTTCTTCTCACTTGCAAACTCCACTCCATTCATCTATATGGGGAGGTATTAGATCCAACTCGGTTTTACAGTGAAAACTGCAGGAACTTCAAACCGGCACTAGGAAACAGACTGAGAAACCAGAGTAAATTTTATCCTGCAACCCGTTCCCTTTGTGCTAGATGAACGAACGTCTCTACACATGCTCAGTTCTGAGAGATAATTGTGTGTGAAAGCCGTCCTTCACCTAGCTTGTTGGGAACACAAAGTATCTTTTCACTTGCAATCTCCACTCCATACATATATACGGGGTGGTACTAGCTCCAACGCGGTTTTACAGTGAAAACTGCAGGAACTTCAAACCGGCACTAGGAAGCAGACTGAGAAACCAGAGTAAAAGTTTCTCCTGCAACCCGTTTCCTTTGTGGTAGATGAACGAATGTCTCTCCACATGCTCAGTTCTGAGAGATAAGTGTGTGTCAAAGCCTTCCTTCACCTAGCTTGTTGGGAACACAAAGATTCTTTTCAGTTGCAAACTCCTCTCCAAACATATATATGGGGAGGTACAAGCTCCAACTAGGTTTTACAGTGAAAACTGCAGGAACTTCAAACCGGCACTAGGAAACAGACTGCGAAACCAGAGTAAAAGTTTCCCCTGCAACCCGTTCCCTTTGTGCTAGATGAACGAACGTCTCTCTGCATGCTCAGTTCTGAGAGATAAGTGTGTGTGAAAGCCGTCCTTCAAATAGATTGTTGGGAACACAAAGTTTCTTTTCACTTGCAAACTCCACTTGATACATATATATGGGGAAGTAATAACTCCAGATCGGTTTTACAGTGAAAACTGCAGGAACTTCAAACCGGCACTAGGAAACAGACTGAGAAACCAGAGTAAAAGTTTCTCCTGCAACCTGTTCCTTTTTTGCTAGATAAACGAACGTCTCTCCACATGCTCAGTTCTGAGAGAAAATTGTGTGTGAATGCCATCCTTCACCTAGCTTGTTGGGAACACAAATTTTCTTTTCACTTGCAAACTCCACTCCATACATATATATGGGTTGGTACTAGATCCAACTCGGTTTTACAGAGAAAACTGCAGGAACTTCAAACCAGCACTAGGAAACAGACTGAGAAACCAGAGTAAAAGTTTCTCCTGCAACCCGTTCCCTTTGTGCTAGATGAACGAACGTCTCTCCACATGCTCAGTTCTGAGAGATAAGTGTGTGTGAAAGCCGTCCTTCAACTAGCTTGTTGGGAACACAAAGTTTCTTTTCACTTGCAAACTCCACTCCATATATATATATGGGTTGGTACTAGATCCAAATCGTTTTTACAGTGAAAAATGCAGGAACTTCAAACCGGCACTAGGAAACAGACTGAGAAACCAGAGTAAAAGTTTCTCCTGCAACCCGTTCCCTTTGTGCTAGATGAACGAACGTCTCTCCACATGCTGAGTTCTGAGAGATAAGTGTGTGTGAAAGCCGTCCTTCACCTAGCTTGTTGGGAACACAAAGTTTCTTTTCACTTGCAAAATCCACTCCATACATATATATGGGGAGGTACTAGATCCTAATCGGTTTTACAGTGAAAACTGCTGGAACTTCAAACCGGCACTAGGAAACAGACTGCGAAACCAGAGTAAAAGTTTCCCCTGCAACCCATTCCCTTTGTGCTAGATGAACGAACGTCTCTCCACATGCTCAGTTCTGAGAGATAAGTGTGTGTGAAAGCCGTCCTTCACCTAGCTTGTTGGGAACACAAAGTTTCTTTTCACTTGCAAACTCCACTCATTCATATATATGGGGAGGTACTAGATCCAACTCGATTTTACAGTGAAAACTGCAGGAACTTCAAACCGGCACTAGGAAACAGACTGAGAAACCAGAGTAAATTTTATCCTGCAAACCGTTCCCTTTGTGCTAGATGAACGAACGTCTCTCCGCATGCTCATTTCTGAGAGATATGTGTGTGTGAAAGCCGTCCTTCAAATAGCTTGTTGGGAACACAAAGATTGTTTTCACTTGCAAACTCCACTCCATACATATATATGGGGAGGTACAAGCTCCAACTCGGTTTTACAGTGAAAACTGCAGGAACTTCAAACCGGCACTAGGAAACAGACTGAGAAAACAGAGTAAAAGTTTCTCCTGCAACCCGTTCCCTTTGTGCTAGATGAACGAACGTCTCTCCACATGCTCAGTTCTGAGAGATTAGTGTGTGTGAAAGCCGTCCTTCACCTAGCTTGTTGGGAACACAAAGTTTCTTTTCACTTGCAAACTCCACTCCATACATATATATGGGGAGGTAATAGCTCCAACTCGGTTTTACAGTGAAAACTGCAGGAAATTCAAACCGGCACTAGGAAACAGACTGAGAAACCGGAGTAAAAGTTTCTCCTGCAACCTGTTCCTTTTGTGCTAGATAAACGAACGTCTCTCCACATGCTCAGTTCTGAGAGAAAATTGTGTGTGAATGCCATCCTTCACCTAGCTTGTTGGGAACACAAATTTTCTTTTCACTTGCAAATTCCACTCCATACATATATATGGGTTGGTACTAGATCCAACTCGGTTTTACAGTGAAAACTGCAGGAACTTCAAACCGGCACTAGGAAACAGAGTGAGAAACCAGAGTAAAAGTTTCTCCTGCAACCCGTTCCCTTTGTGCTAGATGAACGAACGTCTCTCCACATGCTCAGTTCTGAGAGATAAGTGTGTGTGAAAGCCGTCCTTCACCTAGCTTGTTGGGAACACAAAGTTTCTTTTCACTTGCAAACTCCACTCCATATATATATATGGGGTGGTACTAGATCCAAATCTTTTTTACAGTGAAAACTGCAGGAACTTCAATCCGGCACTAGGAAACAGACTGAGGAACCAGAGTAAAAGTTTCTCCTGCAACCTATTTCCTTTGTGCTAGATGAACGAACGTCTCTCCACATGCTCAGTTCTGAGAGATAATTGTGTGGGAAAGCCGTCCTTCACCTAGCTTGTTGGGAACACAAAGATTCTTTTCACTTGCAAACTCCACTCCATACATATATATGGTGAGGTACTAGCTCCAACTCGGTTTTACAGTGAAAACTGCAGGAACTTCAAACCGGCACTAGGAAACAGACTGAGAAACCAGAGTAAAAGTTTCTCCTGCAACACGTTCCCTTTGTGCTAGATGAACGAACGTCTCTCCACATGCTCAGTTCTGAGAGATAAGTGTGTGTGAAAGCCGTCCTTCACATAGCTTGTTGGGAACACAAAGTTTCTTTTCACTTGAAAACTCCACTCCATACATATATATGGGGAGGTACTAGATCCTAATCGGTTTTACAGTGAAAACTGCTGGAACTTCAAACCGGCACTAGGAAACAGACTGCGAAACCAAAGTAAAAGTTTCCCCTGCAACCCGTTCCCTTTGTGCTAGATGAACGAACGTCTCTCCGCATGCTCAGTTCTGAGAGATAAGTGTGTGTGAAAGCCGTACTTCACCTAGCTTGTTGGGAACACAAAGTTTCTTTTCACTTGCAAACACCACTCCATACATATATATGGGGAGGTACTAGCTCCAACTCGGTTTTACAGTGAAAACTGCAGGAACCTCAAACAGGCACTAGGAAAGAGACAGAGAAACCAGAGTAAAAGTTTCTCCTGCAACCCGTTCCCTTTGTGCTAGATGAACGAACGTCTCTCCACATGCTCAGTTCTGAGAGATAAGTGTGTGTGAAAGCCGTCCTTCACCTAGCTTGTTGGGAACACAAAGTTTCTTCTCACTTGCAAACTCCACTCCATTCATCTATATGGAGAGGTACTAGATCCAACTCGGTTTTACAGTGAAAACTGCAGGAACTTCAAACCGGCACTAGGAAACAGACTGAGAAACCAGAGTAAATTTTATCCTGCAACCCGTTCCCTTTGTGCTAGATGAACGAACGTCTCTCCACATGCTCAGTTCTGAGAGATAAGTGTGTGTGAAAGCCGTCCTTCAACTAGCTTGTTGGGAACACAAAGTTTCTTTTCACTTGCAATCTCCACTCCATACATATATACGGGAAGGTACTAGCTCCAACTCCGTTTACAGTGAAAACTGCAGGAACTTCAAACCGGCACTAGGAAGCAGACTGAGAAACCAGAGTAAAAGTTTCTCCTGCAACCCGTTCCCTTTGTGCTAGATGAACGAATGTCTCTCCACATGCTCAGTTCTGTGAGAGAAGTGTGTGTCAAAGCCTTACTTCACCTAGCTTGTTGGGAACACAAAGATTCTTTTCAGTTGCAAACTCCACTCCATACATATATATGGGGAGGTACTAGCTCCAACTCGGGTTTACAGTGAAAAATGCAGGAACTTCAAACCGGCACTAGGAAACAGACTGCGAATACAGAGTAAAAGTTTCCCCTGCAACCCGGTCCCTTTGTGCTAGATGAACGAACGTCTCTCCGCATGCTCAGTTCTGAGAGATAAGTGTGTGTGAAAGCCGTCCTTCACCTAGATTGTGGGGAACACAAAGATTCTTTTCAGTTGCAAACTCCACTCCATACATATATATGGGGAAGTACTAGCTCCAACTCGGTTTTACAGTGAAAACTGCAGGAACTTCAAACCGGCACTAGGAAACAGACTGCGAAACCACAGTAAAAGTTTCCCCTGCAACCCGTTCCATTTGTGCTAGATGAACGAACGTCTCTCCGCATGCTCAGTTCTGAGAGATAAGTGTGTGTGAAAGCCGTCCTTCACCTAGCTTGTTGGGAACACAAAGTTTCTTTTCACTTGCAAACTCCACTCCATTCATATATATGGGGAGGTACTAGATCCAACTCGGTTTTACAGTGAAAACTGCAAGAACTTCAAACCGGCACTAGGAAACAGACTGAGAAACCAGAGTAAATTTTATCCTGCAACCCGTTCCCTTTGTGCTAGATGAACGAACGTCTCTCCACATGCTCAGTTCTGAGAGATAAGTGTGTGTGAAAGCCGTCCTTCACCTAGCTTGTTGGGAACACAAAGTTTCTTTTCACTTGCAATCTCCACTCCATACATATATACGGGGAGGTACTAGCTCCAACGCGGTTTTACAGTGAAAACTGCAGGAACTTCAAACCGGCACTAGGGAACAGACTGAGAACCAGAGTAAAAGTTTCTCCTGCAACCCGTTTCCTTTGTGCTAGATGAACGAATGTCTCTCCACATGCTCAGTTCTGAGAGATAAGTGTGTGTCAAAGCCTTCCTTCACCTAGCTTGTTGGGAACACAATGTTTCTTTTCACTTGCAAACTCCACTCCATACATATATATGGGGAGGTACTAGCTCCAACTCGGTTTTACAGTGAAAACTGCAGGAACTTCAAACTTGCACTAGGAAACAGACTGAGAAACCAGAGTAAATGTTTCTCCTGCAACCCGTTCCCTTTGTGCTAGATGAACGAACGTCTCTCCACATGCTCAGTTCTGAGAGATAAGTGTGTGTGAAAGCCGTCCTTCACCTATCTTGTTGGGAACACAACGTTTCTTTTCACTTGCAAACTCCACTCCGTACATATATATGGGGAGGTAATAACTCCAACTCGTTTTACAGTGAAAACTGCAGGAACTTCAAACCGGCACTAGGAAACAGACTGAGAAACCAGAGTAAAAGTTTCTCCTGCAACCCGTTCCCTTTGTGCTAGATGAACGAACGTCTCTCCACATGCTCAGTTCTAAGAGATAAATGTGTGTGAAAGCCGTCCTTCAACTAGCTTGTTGGGAACACAAAGTTTCTTTTCAGTTGCAAACTAGACTCCATACATATATATGGGTACGTACTAGCTCCAACACTGTTTTACAGTGAAAACTGCAGGAACTTCAAACCGGCACTAGGAAACAGACTGAGAAAGCAGAGTAAAAGTTTCCACTGCAACCCGTTCCCTTTGTGCTAGATGAACGAACGTCTCTCCACATGCTCAGTTCTGAGAGATAAGTGTGTGTTAAAGCCGTCCTTCACCTAGCTTGTTGGTAACAGAAAGTTTCTTTTCACTTGTTATCTCCACTCCATACATATATATGGGGTGGTACTAGATCCAAATCTTTTTTACAGTGAAAACTGCAGGAACTTCAAACCGGCACTAGGAAACAGACTGAGAAAGCAGAGTAAAAGTTTCTCCTGCAACCCGTTCCCTTTGTGCTAGATGAACGAACGTCTCTCCACATGCTCAGTTCTGAGAGATAAGTGTGTGTGAAAGCCGTCCTTCACCTAGCTTGTTGGTAACAGAAAGTTTCTTTTCACTTGTTAACTCCACTCCATACATATATATGGGGTGGTACTAGATCCAAATCTTTTTTACAGTGAAAACTGCAGGAACTTCAAACCGGCACTAGGAAACAGACTGAGAAACCAGAGTAAAAGTTTCTCCTGCAACCCGTTCCTTTTGTGCTAGATGAACGAACGTCTCTCCACATGCTCAGTTCTGAGAGATATGTGTGTGTGAAAGCCGACCTTCACCTAACTTGTTGGGAACACAAAGATTGTTTTCACTTGCAAACTCCACTCCATAAATATATATGGGGAGGTACTAGATCCAACGCTGTTTTATAGTGAAAACTGCAGGAACTTCAAACCGGCACTAGGAAACAGACTAAGAAACCAGAGTAAAAGTTTCTCCTGCAACCCGTTCCCTTTGTGCTAGATGAACGAACGTCTGTCCACATGCTCAGTTCTGAGAGATAAGTGTGTGTGAAAGCCGTCCTTCACCCAGCTTGTTAGGAACACAAAGTTTCTTTTCACTTGCAATCTCCACTCCATACATATATATGGGGTGGTACTAGATCCAAATCTTTTTTACAGTGAAAACTGCAGGAACTTCAAACCGGCACTAGGAAACAGACTGAGAAACCAGAGTAAAAGATTCTCCTGCAACCTGTTCCCTTTGTGCTAGATGAACGAACGTCTCTCCGCATGCTAATTTCTGAGAGATATGTGTGTGTGAAAGCCGACCTTCACCTAAATTGTTGGGAACACAAAGATTGTTTTCACTTGCAAACTCCACTCCATACATATATATGGAGAGGTACTAGATCCAACGCGGTTTTACAGTGAAAACTGCAGGAAATTCAAACCGGCACTAGGAAACAGACTGAGAAACCAGAGTAAAATTTTCTCCTGCAACCCGTTCCCTTTGTGCTAGATGAACGAACGTCTCTCCACATGCTCAGTTCTGAGAGATAAGTGTGTGTGAAAGCCGTCCTTCACATTGCTTGTTGGGAACACAAAGTTTCTTTTCAGTTGCAAACTCCACTCCATACATATATATGGGGAGGTACTAGCTCCAACTCGGTTTTACAGTGAAAACTGCAGGAACTTCAAACCGGCACTAGGAAACAGACTGAGAAAACAGAGTAAAAGTTTCTCCTGCAACCCGTTCCCTTTGTGCTAGATGAACGAACGTCTCTCCACATGCTCAGTTCTGAGAGATAAGTGTGTGTGAAAGCCGTCCTTCACCTAGCTTGTTGGGAACACAAAGTTTCTTTTCACTTGCAAACTCCACTCCGTACATATATATGGGGAGGTACTGGATCCTAATCGGTTTTACAGTGAAAACTGCTGGAACTTCAATCCGGCACTAGGAAACAGACTGCGAAACCAGAGTAAAAGTTTCCCCTGCAACCCGTTCCCTTTGTGCTAGATGAACGAACGTCTCTCCGCATGCTCAGTTCTGAGAGATAAGTGTGTGTGAAAGCCGTACTTCACCTAGCTTGTTGTGAACACAAAGTTTCTTTTCACTTGCAAACTCCACTCCATACATATATATGGGGAGGTACTAGCTCCAACTCGGTTTTACAGTGAAAACTGCAGGAACGTCAAACAGGCACTAGGAAACAGACAGAGAAACCAGAGTAAAAGTTTCTCCTGCAACCCGTTCCCTTTGTGCTAGATGAACGAAAGTCTCTCCACATGCTCAGTTCTCAGAGATAACTGTGTGTGAAAGCCGTCCTTCACCTAGCTTGTTGGGAACACAAAGTTTCTTCTCACTTGCAAACTCCACTCCATTCATCTATATGGGGAGGTATTAGATCCAACTCGGTTTTACAGTGAAAACTGCAGGAACTTCAAACCGGCACTAGGAAACAGACTGAGAAACCAGAGTAAATTTTATCCTGCAACCCGTTCCCTTTGTGCTAGATGAACGAATGTCTCTACACATGCTCAGTTCTGAGAGATAATTGTGTGTGAAAGCCGTCCTTCACCTAGCTTGTTGGGAACACAAAGTATCTTTTCACTTGCAATCTCCACTCCATACATATATACGGGGAGGTACTAGCTCCAACGCGGTTTTACAGTGAAAACTGCAGGAACTTCAAACCGGCACTAGGAAGCAGACTGAGAAACCAGAGTAAAAGTTTCTCCTGCAACCCGTTTCCTTTGTGCTAGATGAACGAATGTCTCTCCACATGCTCAGTTCTGAGAGATAAGTGTGTGTCAAAGCCTTCCTTCACCTAGCTTGTTGGGAACACAAAGATTCTTTTCAGTTGCAAACTCCACTCCAAACATATATATGGGGAGGTACAAGCTCCAACTAGGTTTTACAGTGAAAACTGCAGGAACTTCAAACCGGCACTAGGAAACAGACTGCGAAACCAGAGTAAAAGTTTCCCCTGCAACCCGTTCCCTTTGTGCTAGATGAACGAACGTCTCTCTGCATGCTCAGTTCTGAGAGATAAGTGTGTGTGAAAGCCGTCCTTCACCTAGATTGTTGGGAACACAAAGTTTCTTTTCACTTGCAAACTCCACTCGATACATATATATGGGGAGGTAATAACTCCAAATCGGTTTTACAGTGAAAACTGCAGGAACTTCAAACCGGCACTAGGAAACAGACTGAGAAACCAGAGTAAAAGTTTCTCCTGCAAGTTGTCCTTTTTTGCTAGATAAATGAACGTCTCTCCACATGCTCAGTTCTGAGAGAAAATTGTGTGTGAATGCCATTCTTCACCTAGCTTGTTGGGAACACAAATTTTCTTTTCACTTGCAAACTCCACTCCATACATATATATGGGTTGGTACTAGATCCAACTCGGTTTTACAGTGAAAACTGCAGGAACTTCAAACCGGCACTAGGAAACAGACTGAGAAAGCAGAGTAAAAGTTTCTCCTGCAACCCGTTCCCTTTGTGCTAGATGAACGAACGTCTCTCCACATGCTCAGTTCTGAGAGATAAGTGTGTGTGAAAGCCGTCCTTCACCTAGCTTGTTGGGAACACAAAGTTTCTTTTCACTTGCAATCTCCACTCCATACATATATACGGGGAGGTACTAGCTCCAACTCGGTTTTACAGTGAAAACTGCAGGAACTTCAAACCGGCACTAGGAAACAGACTGAGAAACCAGAGTAAAAGTTTCTCCTGCAACCCGTTCCCTTTGTGCTAGATGAACGAACGTCTCTCCACATGCTCAGTTCTGAGAGATAAGTGTGTGTGAAACCCGTCCTTCACCTAGCTTGTTGGGAACACAAAGTTTCTTTTCACTTGCAATCTCCACTCCATACATATATACGGGGAGGTACTAGCTCCAACTCGGTTTTACAGTGAAAACTGCAGGAACTTCAAACCGGCACTAGGGAACAGACTGAGAAACCAGAGTAAAAGTTTCTCCTGCAACCCGTTTCCTATGTGCTAGATGAACGAATGTCTCTCCACATGCTCAGTTCTGAGAGATAAGTGTGTGTCAAAGCCTTCCTTCACCTAGCTTGTTGGGAACACAAAGATTCTTTTCAGTTGCAAACTCCACTCCATACATATATATGGGGAGGTACTAGCTCCAACTCAGTTTTACAGTGAAAACTGCAGGAACTTCAAACCGGCACTAGGAAACAGACTGAGAAACCAGAGTAAAAGTTTCTCCTGCAACCCGTTCCCTTTGTGCTAGATGAACGAACGTCTCTCCACATGCTCAGTTCTGAGAGATAAGTGTGTGTGAAAGCCGTCCTTCACCTATCTTGTTGGGAACACATAGTTTCTTTTCACTTGCAAACTCCACTCCATACATATATATGGGGAGTTAATAACTCCAACTCGTTTTACAGTGAAAACTGCAGGAACTTCAAACCGGCACTAGGAAACAGACTGAGAAACCAGAGTAAAAGTTTCTCCTGCAACCCGTTCCCTTTGTGCTAGATGAACGAACGTCTCTCCACATGCTCAGTTCTGAGAGATAAGTGTGTGTGAAAGCCGTCCTTCAACTAGCTTGTTGGGAACACAAAGTATCTTTTCAGTTGCAAACTCCACTCCATACATATATATGGGTACGTACTAGCTCCAACACTGTTTTACAGTGAAAACTGCAGGAACTTCAAACCGGCACTAGGAAACAGACTGAGAAAACAGAGTAAAAGTTTCTCCTGCAACCCGTTCCCTTTGTGCTAGGTGAACGAACGTCTCTCCACATGCTCATTTCTGAGAGATAAGTGTGTGTTAAAGCCGTCCTTCACCTAGCTTGTTGGTAACAGAAAGTTTCTTTTCACTTGTTAACTCCACTCCATACATATATATGGGATGGTACTAGATCCAAATCTTTTTTACAGTGAAAACTGCAGGAACTTCAAACCGGCACTAGGAAACAGACTGAGAAACCAGAGTAAAAGATTCTCCTGCAACCTGTTCCCTTTGTGCTAGATGAACGAACGTCTCTCCGCATGCTCATTTCTGAGAGATATGTGTGTGTGAAAGCCGACCTTCACCTAACTTGTTGGGAACACAAAGATTGTTTTCACTTGCAAACTCCACTCCATACATATATATGGGGAGGTACTAGATCCAACGCGGTTTTACAGTGAAAACTGCAGGAAATTCAAACCGGCACTAGGAAACAGACTGAGAAACCAGAGTAAATGTTTCTCCTGCAACCCGTTCCCTTTGTGCTAGATGAACGAAGGTCTCTCCACATGCTCAGTTCTGAGAGATAAGTGTGTGTGAAAGCCGTCCTTCACCTTGCTTGTTGGGAACACAAAGTTTCTTTTCAGTTGCAAACTCCACTCCATACATATATATGGGGAGGTACTAGCTCCAACTCGGTTTTACAGTGAAAACTGCAGGAACTTCAAACCGGCACTAGGAAACAGACTGAGAAAACAGAGTAAAAGTTTCTCCTGCAACCCGTTCCCTTTGTGCTAGATGAACGAACGTCTCTCCACATGCTCAGTTCTGAGAGATAAGTGTGTGTGAAAGCCGTCCTTCACCTAGCTTGTTGGGAACACAAAGTTTCTTTTCACTTGCAATCTCCACTCCATTAATATATACGGGGAGGTACTAGCTCCAACTCGGTTTTACAGTGAAAACTGCAGGAACTTCAAACCGGCACTAGGAAACAGACTGAGAAACCAGAGTAAAAGTTTCTCCTGCAACCCGTTCCCTTTGTGCTAGATGAACGAACGTCTCTCCACATGCTCAGTTCTGAGAGATAAGTGTGTGTGAAAGCCGTCCTTCACCTAGCTTGTTGGGAACACAAAGTTACTTTTCACTTGCAATCTCCACTCCATACATATATACGGGGAGGTACTAGCTCCAACTCGGTTTTACAGTGAAAACTGCAGGAACTTCAAACCGGCACTAGGGAACAGAGTGAGAAACCAGAGTAAAAGTTTCTCCTGCAACCCGTTTCCTTTGTGCTAGATGAACGAATGTCTCTCCACATGCTCAGTTCTGAGAGATAAGTGTGTTTCAAAGCCTTCCTTCACCTAGCTTGTTGGGAACTCAAAGATTCTTTTCAGTTGCAAACTCCACTCCATACATATATATGGGGAGGTACTAGCTCCAACTCAGTTTTACAGTGAAAACTGCAGGAACTTCTAACCGGCACTAGGAAACAGACTGAGAAACCAGAGTAAAAGTTTCTCCTGCAACCCGTTCCCTTTGTGCTAGATGAACGAACGTCTCTCCACATGCTCAGTTCTGAGAGATAAGTGTGTGTGAAAGCCGTCCTTCACCTATCTTGTTGGGAACACAAAGTTTCTTTTCACTTGCAAACTCCACTCCATACATATATATGGGGAGGTAATAACTCCAACTCGTTTTACAGTGAAAACTGCAGGAACTTCAAACCGGCACTAGGAAACAGACTGAGAAACCAGAGTAAAAGTTTCTCCTGCAACCCGTTCCCTTTGTGCTAGATGAACGAACGTCTCTCCACATGCTCAGTTCTGAGAGATAAGTGTGTGTGAAAGCCGTCCTTCAACTAGCTTGTTGGGAACACAAAGTTTCTTTTCAGTTGCAAACTCCACTCCGTACATATATATGGGTACGTACTAGCTCCAACACTGTTTTACAGTGAAAACTGCAGGAACTTCAAACCGGCACTAGGAAACAGACTGAGAAAGCAGAGTAAAAGTTTCTCCTGCAACCCGTTCCCTTTGTGCTAGATGAACGAACGTCTCTCCACATGCTCATTTCTGAGAGATAAGTGTGTGTTAAAGCCGTACTTCACCTAGCTTGTTGGTAACAGAAAGTTTCTTTTCACTTGTTAACTCCACTCCATACATATATATGGGGTGGTACTAGATCCAAATCATTTTTACAGTGAAAACTGCAGGAACTTCAAACCGGCACTAGGAAACAGACTGAGAAACCAGAGTAAAAGATTCTCCTGCAACCTGTTCCCTTTGTGCTAGATGAACGAACGTCTCTCCGCATGCTCATTTCTGAGAGATATGTGTGTGTGAAAGCCGACCTTCACCTAACTTGTTGGGAAAACAAAGATTGTTTTCACTTGCAAACTCCACTCCATACATATATATGGGGAGGTACTAGATCCAACGCGGTTTACAGTGAAAACTGCAGGAAATTCAAACCGGCAGTAGGAAACAGACTGAGAAACCAGAGTAAATGTTTCTCCTGCAACCCGTTCCCTTTGTGCTAGATGAACGAAGGTCTCTCCACATGCTCAGTTCTGAGAGATAAGTGTGTGTGAAAGCCGTCCTTCACCTTGCTTGTTGGGAACACAAAGTTTCTTTTCAGTTGCAAACTCCACTCCATACATATATATGGGGAGGTACTAGCTCCAACTCGGTTTTACAGTGAAAACTGCAGGAACTTCAAACCGGCACTAGGAAACAGACTGAGAAAACAGAGTAAAAGTTTCTCCTGCAACCCGTTCCCTTTGTGCTAGATGAACGAACGTCTCTCCACATGCTCAGTTCTGAGAGATAAGTGTGTGTGAAAGCCGTCCTTCACCTAGCTTGTTGGGAACACAAAGTTTCTTCTCACTTGCAAACTCCACTCCATTCATCTATATGGGGAGGTACTAGATCCAACTCGGTTTTACAGTGAAAACTGCAGGAACTTCAAACCGGCACTAGGAAACAGACTGAGAAACCAGAGTAAATTTTATCCTGCAACCCGTTCCCTTTCTGCTAGATGAACGAACGTCTCTACACATGCTCAGTTCTGAGAGATAAGTGTGTGTGAAAGCCGTCCTTCACCTAGGTTGTTGGGAACACAAAGTTTCTTTTCACTTGCAATCTCCACTCCATACTTATATACGGGGAGGTACTAGCTCCAACGCGGTTTTACAGTGAAAACTGCAGGAACTTCAAACCGGCACTAGGAAGCAGACTGAGAAACCAGAGTAAAAGTTTCTCCTGCAACCCGTTCCCTTTGTGCTAGATGAACGAATGTCTCTCCACATGCTCAGTTCTGAGAGATAAGTGTGTGTCAAAGCCTTCCTTCACCTAGCTTGTTGGGAACACAAAGATTTTTTTCAGTTGCAAACTCCATTCCAAACATATATATGGGGAGGTACCAGCTCCAACTCTATTTTACAGTGAAAACTGCAGGAACTTCAAACCGGCACTAGGAAACAGACTGCGAAACCAGAGTAAAAGTTTCCCCTGCAACCCGTTCCCTTTGTGCTAGATGAACGAACGTCCTCTGCATGCTCAGTTCTGAGAGATAAGTGTGTGTGAAAGCCGTCCTTCACCTAGATTGTTGGGAACACAAAGTTTCTTTTCACTTGCAAACTCCACTCGATACATATATATGGGTAGGTAATAACTCCAAATCGGTTTTACAGTGAAAACTGCAGGAACTTCAAACTGGCACTAGGAAACAGACTGAGAAACCAGAGTAAAAGTTTCTCCTGCAACTTGTTCCTTTTTTGCTAGATAAATGAACGTCTCTCCACATGCTCAGTTCTGAGAGAAAATTGTGTGTGAATGCCATTCTTCACCTATCTTGTTGGGAACCCAAATTTTCTTTTCACTTGCAAACTCCACTCCATACATATATATGTGTTGGTACTAGATCCAACTCGGTTTTACAGTGAAAACTGCAGGAACTTCAAACCGGCACTAGGAAACAGACTGAGAAAGCAGAGTAAAAGTTTCTCCTGCAACCCGTTCCCTTTGTGCTAGATGAACGAACGTCTCTCCACATGCTCAGTTCTGAGAGATAAGTGTGTGTGAAAGCCGTCCTTCACCTAGCTAGTTGGGAACACAAAGTTTCTTTTCACTTGCAAACTCCAATCCATATATATATATGGGGTGGTACTGGATCCAAATCGTTTTTAGAGTGAAAACTGCAGGAACTTCAAACCGGCACTAGGAAACAGACTGAGAAACCAAAGTAAAAGTTTCTCCTGCAACCTATTTCCTTTGTGCTAGATGAACGAACGTCTCTCCACATGCTCAGTTCTGAGAGATAATTGTGTGTGAAAGCCGTGCTTCACCTAGCTTGTTGGGAACACAAAGATTCTTTTCACTTGCAAACTCCACTCCATACATATATATGGGGAGGTACTAGCTCCAACTCGGTTTTACAGTGAAAACTGCAGGAACTTCAAACCGGCACTAGGAAACAGACTGAGAAACCAGAGTAAAAGTTTCTCCTGCAAACCGTTCCCTTTGTGCTAGATGAACGAACGTCTCTCCACATGCTCAGTTCTGAGAGATAAGTGTGTGTGAAAGCCGTCCTTCACCTATCTTGTTGGGAACACAAAGTTTCTTTTCAGTTCCAAACTCCACTCCATACATATATATGGGGAGGTACTAGCTCCAACTCCGTTTTACAGTGAAAACTGCAGGAACTTCAAACCGGCACTAGGAAACAGACTGAGAAACCAGAGTAAAAGTTTCTCCTGCAACCCGTTCCCTTTGTGCTAGATGAACGAACGTCTCTCCACATGCTCAGTTCTGAGAGATAAATGTGTGTGAATGCCGTCCTTCAACTAGCTTGTTGGGAAAACAAAGTTTCTTTTCAGTTGCAAACTCCACTCCATACATATATATGGGTACGTACTAGCTCCAACACTGTTTTACAGTGAAAACTGCAGGAACTTCAAACCGGCACTAGGAAACAGACTGAGAAAGCAGAGTAAAAGTTTCTCCTGCAACCCGTTCCCATTGTGCTAGATGAACGAACGTCTCTCCACATGCTCAGTTCTGAGAGATAAGTGTGTGTGAAAGCCGTCCTTCACCTAGCTTGTTGGGAACACAAAGTTTCTTTTCACTTGCAATCTCCACTCCATACATATATACGGGGAGGTACTAGCTCCAACTCGGTTTTACAGTGAAAACTGCAGGAACTTCAAACCGGCACTAGGAAACAGACTGAGAAACCAGAGTAAAAGTTTCTCCTGCAACCTATTTCCTTTGTGCTAGATGAACGAACGTCTCTCCACATGCTCAGTTCTGAGAGATAATTGTGTGTGAAAGCCGTGCTTCACCTAGCTTGTTGGGAACACAAAGATTCTTTTAACTTGCAAACTCCACTCCATACATATATATGGGGAGATACTAGCTCCAACTTGGTTTTACAGTGAAAACTGCAGGAACTTCAAACCGGCACTAGGAAACAGACTGAGAAACCAGAGTAAAAGTTTCTCCTGCAACCCGTTCCCTTTGTGCTAGATGAACGAACGTCTCTCCACATGCTCAGTTCTGAGAGATAAATGTGTGTGAAAGCCGTCCTTCAACTAGCTTGTTGGGAACACAAAGTTTCTTTTCAGTTGCAAACTCCACTCCATACATATATATGGGTACGTACTAGCTCCAACACTGTTTTACAGTGAAAACTGCAGGAACTTCAAACCGGCACTAGGAAACAGACTGAGAAAGCAGAGTAAAAGTTTCTCCTGCAACCCGTTCCCTTTGTGCTAGATGAACGAACGTCTCTCCACATGCTCAGTTCTGAGAGATAAGTGTGTGTGAAAGCCGTCCTTCACCTAGCTTGTTGGGAACACAAAGTTTCTTTTCACTTGCAATCTCCACTCCATACATATATACGGGGAGGTACTAGCTCCAACTCGGTTTTACAGTGAAAACTGCAGGAACTTCAAACCGGCACTAGGAAACAGACTGAGAAACCAGAGTAAAAGTTTCTCCTTCAACCCGTTCCATTTGTGCTAGATGAACGAACGTCTCTCCACATGCTCAGTTCTGAGAGATAAGTGTGTGTGAAAGCCGTCCTTCACCTAGCTTGTTGGGAACACAAAGTTTCTTTTCACTTGCAATCTCCACTCCATACATATTTACGGGGAGGTACTAGCTCCAACTCGGTTTTACAGTGAAAACTGCAGGAACTTCAAACCGGCACTAGGGAACAGACTGAGAAACCAGAGTAAAAGTTTCTCCTGCAACCCGTTTCCTTTGTGCTAGATGAACGAATGTCTCTCCACATGCTCAGTTCTGAGAGATAAGTGTGTGTCAAAGCCTTCCTTCACCTAGCTTGTTGGGAACACAAAGATTCTTTTCAGTTGCAAACTCCACTCCATACATAATATGGGGAGGTACTAGCTCCAACTCAGTTTTACAGTGAAAACTGCAGGAACTTCAAACCGGCACTAGGAAACAGACTGAGAAACCAGAGTAAAAGTTTCTCCTGCAAACTGTTCCCTTTGTGCTAGATGAACGAACGTCTCTCCGCATGCTCATTTCTGAGTGATATGTGTGTGTGAAAGCCGACCTTCAGCTAACTTGTTGGGAACACAAAGATTGTTTTCACTTGCAAACTCCACTCCATATATATATATGGGGAGGTACTATCTCCAACTCGGTTTTACAGTGAAAACTGCAGGAACTTCAAACCGGCACTAGGAAACAGACTGAGAAACCAGAGTAAAAGTTTCTCCTGCAACCCGTACCCTTTGTGCTAGATGAACGAACGTCTCTCCACATGCTCAGTTCTGAGAGATATTTGTGTGTGAAAGCTGTCCTTCAACTAGCTTGTTGGGAACACAAAGTTTCTTTTCACTTGCAAACTCCACTCCGTACATATATATGGGGAGGTACTAGATCCTAATCGGTTTTACAGTGAAAACTGCTGGAACTTCAAACCGGCACTAGGAAACAGACTGCGAAACCAGAGTAAAAGTTTCTCCTGCAACCCGTTCCCTTTGTGCTAGATGAACGAACGTCTCTCCACATGCTCAGTTCTGAGAGATAAGTGTGTGTGAAAGCCGTACTTCACCTAGCTTGTTGGGAACACAAAGTTTCTTTTCACTTGCAAACTCCACTCCATACATATATATGGGGAGGTACTAGCTCCAACTCGGTTTTACAGTGAACACTGCAGGAACGTCAAACAGGCACTAGGATACAGACAGAGAAACCAGAGTAAAAGTTTCTCCTGCAACCCGTTCCCTTTGTGCTAGATGAACGAACGTCTCTCCGCATGCTCAGTTCTGAGAGATAAGTGTGTGTGAAAGCCGTCCTTCACCTAGCTTGTTGGGAACACAAAGTTTCTTTTCACTTGCAAACTCCACTCCATTCATATATATGGTTAGGTACTAGATCCAACTCGGTTTTACAGTGAAAACTGCAAGAACTTCAAACCGGCACTAGGAAACAGACTGAGAAACCAGAGTAAATTTTATCCTGCAACCCGTTCCCTTTGTGCTAGATGAACGAACGTCTCTCCACATGCTCAGTTCTGAGAGATAAGTGTGTGTGAAAGCCGTCCTTCACCTAGCTTGTTGGGAACACAAAGTTTCTTTTCACTTGTAATCTCCACTCCATACATATATACGGGGAGGTACTACCTCCAACGCGGTTTTACAGTGAAAACTGCAGGAACTTCAAACCGGCACTAGGGAATAGACTGAGAAACCAGAGTAAAAGTTTCTCCTGCAACCCGTTCCCTTTGTGCTAGATGAACGAATGTCTCTCCGCATGCTCAGTTCTGAGAGATAAGTATGTGTGAAAGCCGTCCTTCACCTAGCTTGTTGGGAACACAAAGTTTCTTCTCACTTGCAAACTCCAATCCATTCATCTATATGGGGAGGTACTAGATCAAACTCGGTTTTACAGTGAAAACTGCAGGAAATTCAAACCGGCACTAGGAAACAGACTGAGAAACCAGAGTAAATTTTATCCTGCAACCCGTTCCCTTTGTGCTAGATGAACGAACGTCTCTCCACATGCTCAGTTCTGAGAGATAAGTGTGTGTGAAAGCCGTCCTTCACCTAGCTTGTTGGGAACACAAAGTTTCTTTTCACTTGCAATCTCCACTCCATACATATATACGGGGAGGTACTAGCTCCAACGCGGTTTTACAGTGAAAACTGCAGGAACTTCAAACCGGCACTAGGAAGCAGACTGAGAAACCAGAGTAAAAGTTTCTCCTGCAACCCGTTCCCTTTGTGCTAGATGAACGAATGTCTCTCCACATGCTCAGTTCTGAGAGATAAGTGTGTGTCAAAGCCTTCCTTCACCTAGCTTGTTGGGAGCACAAAGATTCTTTTCACTTGCAAACTCCACTCCATACATATATATGGGGAGGTACTAGCTCCAACTCGGTTTTACAGTGAAAACTGCAGGAACTTCAAACCGGCACTAGGAAACAGACTGCGAAACCAGAGTAAAAGTTTCTCCTGCATCCTGTTCCTTTTGTGCTAGATAAACGAACGTCTCTCCACATGCTCAGTTCTGAGAGAAAATTGTGTGTGAATGCCATCCTTCACCTAGCTTGTTGGGAACACAAATTTTCTTTTCACTTGCAAACTCCACTCCATACATATATATGGGGAGGTACTAGATCCAACTCTGTTTTACAGTGAAAACTGCAGGAACTTCAAACCGGCACTAGGAAACAGAGTGCGAAACCAGAGTAAAAGTTTCTCCTGCAACCCGTTCCCTTTGTGCTAGATGAACGAAAGTCTCTCCACATGCTCAGTTCTGAGAGATAAGTGTGTGTGAAAGCCGTCCTTCACCTAGCTTGTTGGGAAAACAAAGTTTCTTTTCACTTGCAAACTCCACTCCATATATATATATGGTGTGGTACTAGATCCAAATCGTTTTTACAGTGAAAACTGCAGGAACTTCAAACCGGCACTAGGAAACAGACTGAGAAACCAGAGTAAAAGTTTCTCCTGCAACCTATTTCTTTGTGCTAGATGAACGAACGTCTCTCCACATGCTCAGATCTGAGAGATAATTGTGTGTGAAAGCCGTCCTTCACCTAGCTTGTTGGGAACACAAAGATTCTTTTCACTTGCAAACTCCACTCCATACATATATATGGGGAGGTACTAGCTCCAGCTCGGTTTTACAGTGAAAACTGCAGGAACTTCAAACCGGCACTAGGAAACAGTCTGAGAAACCAGAGTAAAAGTTTCTCCTGCAACCCGTTCCCTTTGTGCTAGATGAACGAACGTCTCTCCACATGCTCAGTTCTGAGAGATAAGTGTGTGTGAAAGCCGTCCTTCACCTAGCTTGTTGGGAACACAAAGTTTCTTTTCACTTGCAAACTCCACTCCATACATATATATGGGGAGGTACTAGATCCTAATCGGTTTTACAGTGAAAACTGCTGGAACTTCAAACCGGCACTAGGAAACAGACTGCGAAACCAGAGTAAAAGTTTCCCCTGCAACCCGTTCCCTTTGTGCTAGATGAACGAACGTCTCTACACATGCTCAGTTCTGAGAGATAAGTGTGTGTGAAAGCCGTACTTCACCTAGCTTGTTTGGAACACAAAGTTTCTTTTCACTTGCAAACTCCACTCAATACATATATATGGGGAGGTACTAGCTCCAACTCGGTTTTACAGTGAAAAATGCAGGAACGTCAAACAGGCCCTAGGAAACAGACAGAGAAACCAGAGTAAAAGTTTCTCCTGCAACCCGTTCCCTTTGTGCTAGATGAACGAACGTCTCTCCACATGCTCAGTTCTGAGAGATAAGTGTGGGTCAATGCCGTCCTTCACCTAGCTTGTTGGGAACACAAAGTTTCTTTTCACTTGCAAACTCCACTCCATACATATATATGGGGAGGTACTAGCTCCAACTCTGTTTTACAGTGAAAACTGCAGGAACTTCAAACCGGCACTATGAAACAGACTGAGGAATCAGAGAAAAAGTTTCTCCTGCAACCCGTTCCCTTTGTGCTAGATGAACGAACGTCTCTCCACGTGCTCAGTTCGGAGAAATAAGTGTGTGTGAAAGCCGTCCTTCACCTAGCTTGTTGGGAACACAAAGTTTCTTTTCACTTGCAAACTCCAATCCATACATATATACGGGGAGGTACTAGCTCCAACGCGGTTTTACAGTGAAAACTGAAGGAACTTCAAACCGGCACTAGGAAACAGACTGAGAAACCAGAGTAAAAGTTTCTCCTGCAACCCCTTCCCTTTCTGCTAGATGAACGAACGTCTCTCCACATGCTCAGTTCTGAGAGATAAGTGTGTGTGAAAGCCGTCCTTCAACTAGCTTGTTGGGAACACAAAGTTTCTTTTCAATTGCAAACTCCACTCCATACATATATATGGGGAGGTACTAACTCCAACTCGGTTTTACAGTGAAAACTGCAGGAACTTCAACCCGGCACTAGGAAACAGACTGAGAATCCAGAGTAAAAGTTACTCTTGCAACCCTTTCCCTTTGTGCTAGTTGAACGAACGTCTCTCCACTTGCTCAGTTCTGAGAAATAAGTGTGTGTGAAAGCCGTCCTTCACCTAGCTTGTTGGGAACACAAAGTTTCTTTTCACTTGCAAACTCCAATCCATACATATATATGGGGAGGTACTAGCTTCAACGCGTTTTACAGTGAAAACTGAAGGAACTTCAAACCGGCACTAGGAAACAGACTGAGAAACCAGAGTAAAAGTTTCTCCTGCAACCCGTTCCCTTTGTGCTAGATGAACGAACGTCTCTCCACATGCTCAGTTCTGAGAGATAAGTGTGTGTGAATGCCGTCCTTCACCAAGCGTGTTGGGAACTCAAAGTTTCTTTTCAGTTGAAAACTCCACTCCATACATATATATGGGGAGGTACTAGCTCCAACACTGTTTTACAGTGAAAACTGCAGGAACTTCAATCCGGCACTAGGAAACAGACTGAGAAACCAGAGTAAAAGTTTCTCCTGCAACCCGTTCCCTTTGTGCTAGATGAACGAACGTCTCTCCACATGCTCAGTTCTGAGAGATAAGTCTGTGTGAAAGCCGTCCTTCACCTAGCTTGTTGGGAACACAAAGTTTCTTTTCACTTGCAAACTCCACTCCATACATATATATGGGAAGGTACTAGCTCCAACTCGGTTTTACAGTGAAAACTGCAGGAACTTCAAATGACACTAGGAAACAGACTGAGAAACCAGAGTAAAAGTTTCTCCTGCAACCCGTTCCCTTTGTGCTAGATGAACGAACCTCTCTCCACATGCTCAGTTCTGAGAGATAAGTGTGGGTCAATGCCTTCATTCACCTATCTTGTTGGGAACACAAAGATTCTTTTCACTTGCAAACTCCACTCCATACTTATATATGGGGAGGTACAAGATCCTACTCGGTTTTACAGTGAAAAATGCTGGAACTTCAAACCGGCACTAGGAAACAGACTGACAATCCAGCGGAAAAGTTTCTCCTGCAACCCGTTCCCTTTGTGCTAGATGAACGAACGTCTCTCCACATGCTCAGTTCTGAGAGATAAGTGTGTGTGAAAGCCGTCCTTCACCTAGCTTGTTGGGAACGCAAAGTTCCTTTTCACTTGCAAACTCCACTCCATACATATATATGGGGAGGTACTAGCTCCAACTCGGTTTTACAGTGAAAACTGCAGGAACATCAAACCGGGACTAGGAAACAGACTGAGAATCCAGAGTAAAAGTTTCTCCTTCAACCCGTTCCCTTTGTGCTAGATGAACGAACGTCTCTCCACATGCTCAGTTCTGAGAGATAAGTGTGTGTGAAAGCCGACCTTCACCTTGCTTTTTGGGAACACAAAGTTTCTTTTCAGTTGCAAACTCCACTCCATACATATATATGGGGAGGTACTAGCTCCAACTCGGTTTTACAGTGAAAACTGCAGGAACTTCAAACCGGCACTAGGAAACAGACTGAGAAACCAGAGTAAATGTTTCTCCTGCAACCCGTTCCCTTTGTGCTAGATGAACGAAAGTCTCTCCACATGCTCAGTTCTGAGAGATAAGTGTGTGTTAAAGCCGTCCTTCACCTGGCTTGTTGGGAACACAAAGTATCTTTTCAGTTGCAAAATCCACTCCATACATATATATGGGGAGGTACTAGCTCCAACTCCGTTTTACAGTGAAAACTGCAGGAACTTCAAACCGGCACAAGGAAACAGACTGAGAAACCAGAGTAAAAGTTTCTCCTGCAACATATTCCATTTGTGCTAGATGAACGAATGTCTCTCCACATGCTCAGTTCTGAGATATAAGTGTGTGTGAAAGCCGTCCTTCACCTAGCTTGTTGGGAACACAAAGTTTCTTTTCACTTGCAAACTCCACTCCATACATATATAAGGGGAGGTACTAGCTCCAACTCGGTTTTACAGTGAAAACTGCAGGAACTTCAAACCGGCACTAGGAAACAGACTGTGAAACCAGAGTAAAAGTTTCTCCTGCAACCCGTTCCCTTTGTGCTAGATGAACGAACGTCTCTCCACATACTTATTTCTGAGAGATAAGTGTGTGTCAAAGCCGTCCTTCACCTAGCTTGTTGGGAAAACAAAGTTTCTTTTCACTTGCAAACTCTACTCCACACATATATATGGGGAGGTACTAGATCCTACCCGGTTTTACAGTGAAAACTGCAGGAACTTCAAACCGGCACTAGGAAACAGACTGAGAAAGCAGAGTAAAAGTTTCTCCTGCAACCCGTTCCCTTTGTGCTAGATGAACGAACGTCTCTCCTCACGTGCTCATTTCTGAGATATAAGTGTGTGTGAAAGCCGTCCTTCACCTAGCTTGTTGGGAACACAAAGTTTCTTTTCACTTGCAAACTCCACTCCTTACATATATATGGGGAGGTACTAGATCCAACTCGGTTTTACAGTGAAAACTGCTGGAATTTCAAACCATCACTAGGAAACAGACTGAGTAAACAGAGTAAAAGTTTCTCCTGCAACCCGTTCCCTTTGTGCTAGATGAACGAACGTCTCAACACATGCTCAGTTCTGAGAGTTATGTGTGTGTGAAAGCCGTCCTTCACCTAGCTTGTTGGGAACACAAAGTATCTTTTCAGTTGCAAACTCCACTCCATACATATATATGGGGAGGTACTAGCTCCAACTCGGTTTTACAGTGAAAACTGCAGGAACTTCAAACCGGCACTAGGAAACAGACTGTGAAACCAGAGTAAAAGTTTCTCCTGCAACCCGTTCCCTTTGTGCTAGATGAACGAACGTCTCTCCACATACTCATTTCTGAGAATAAGTGTGTGTCAAAGCCGTCCTTCACCTAGCTTGTTGGGAAAACAAAGTTTCTTTTCACTTGCAAACTCCACTCCACACATATATATGGGGATGTACTAGATCCTACCCGGTTTTACAGTGAAAACTGCTGGAACTTCAAACCGGCACTAGGAAACAGACTGAGAAACCAGATTAAAAGTTTCTCCTGCAACCCGTTCCCTTTGTGCTAGATGAACGAACGTCTCTCCACATGCTCAGTTCTGAGAGATAAGTCTGTGTGAAAGCCGTCCTTCACCTAGCTTGTTGGGAACACAAAGTTTCTTTTCCCTTGCAAACTCCACTCCATACATTTATAAGGGGAGGTACTAGCTCCAACTCGGTTTTACAGTGAAAACTGCAGGAACTTCAAACCGGCACTAGGAAACAGACTGTGAAACCAGAGTAAAAGTTTCTCCTGCAACCCGTTCCCTTTGTGCTAGATGAACGAACGTCTCTCCACATACTAATTTCTGAGAGATAAGTGTGTGTCAAAGCCGTCCTTCACCTAGCTTGTTGGGAAAACAAAGTTTCTTTTCACTTGCAAACTCCACTCCACACATATATATGGGGAGGTACTAGCTCCTACCCGGTTTTACAGTGAAAACTGCTGGAACTTCAAACCGGCACTAGGAAACAGACTGAGAAACCAGATTAAAAGTTTCTCCTGCAACCCGTTCCCTTTGTGCTAGATGAACGAACGTCTCTCCTCACGTGCTCATTTCTGAGATTTAAGTGTGTGTGAAAGCCGTCCTTCACCTAGCTTGTTGGGAACACAAAGTTTCTTTTCACTTGCAAACTCCACTCCTTACATATATATGGGGAGGTACTAGATCCAACTCGGTTTTACAGTGAAAACTGCTGGAATTTCAAACCATCACTAGGAAACAGACTGAGTAAACAGAGTAAAAGTTTCTCCTGCAACCCGTTCCCTTTGTGCTAGATGAACGAACGTCTCACCACATGCTCAGTTCTGAGAGTTATGTGTGTGTGAAAGCCGTCCTTCACCTAGCTTGTTGGGAACACAATGTATCTTTTCAGTTGCAAACTCCACTCCATACATATATATGGGGAGGTACTAGCTCCAACTCGGTTTTACAGTGAAAACTGCAGGAACTTCAAACCGATACTAGGAAACAGACTGTGAAACCAGAGTAAAAGTTTCTCCTGCAACCCGTTCCCTTGGTGCTAGATGAAAGAACGTCTCTCCACATACTCATTTCTGAGAGATAAGTGTGTGTCAAAGCCGTCCTTCACCTAGCTTGTTGGGAAAACAAAGTTTCTTTTCACTTGCAAACTCCACTCCACACATATATATGGGGAGGTACTAGATCCTACTCGGTTTTAGAGTGAAAACTGCAGGAACTTCAAACCGGCTCTAGGAAACAGACAGAAACCAGGGTAAAAGTTTCTCCTGCAACCCGTTCCCTTTGTGCTAGATGAATGAACGTCTCTCCGCATGATCAGTTCTGAGAGATAAGTGTGTGTAAAAGCCGTCCTTCACATAGCTTGTTGGGAACACAAAGTTTCTTTTCACTTGCAAACTCCACTCCATACATATATATGGGGAGGTACTAGATCCAACTCGGTTTTACAGTGAAAAATGCAGGAACTTCAAACCGGCACTAGGAAACAGACTGAGAAACCAGAGTAAAAGTTTCTCCTGCAACCCGTTCCCTTTGTGCTAGATGAACGAACGTCTCTCCACATGCTCAGTTCTGAGAGATAAGTGTGTGTGAAAGCCGTCCTTCAACTAGCTTGTTGGGAACACAAAGTTTCTTTTCACTTGCAAACTCCACTCCTTACCTATATATGGGGAGGTACTAGATCCAACTCTGTTTTACAGTGAAAACTGCTGGAACTTCAAACCGGCACTTGGAAACAGACTGAGAAACCACAGTAAAAGTTTCTCCTGCAACCCGTTCCCTTTCTGCTAGATGAACGAACGTCTCTCCACATGCTCAGTTCTGAGAGATAAGTGTGTGTGAAAGCCGTCCTTCAACTGGCTTGTTGGGAACACAAAGTTTCTTTTCAGTTGCAAACTCCACTCCATACAAATATATGGGGAAGTACAAGCTCCAACTCCGTTTTACAGTGAAAACTGCAGGAACTTCAAACCGGCACTAAGAAACAGACTGTGAAACCAGAGTAAAAGTTTCTCCTGCAACCCGTTCCCTTTGTGCTAGATGAACGAACGTCTCTCCGCATGCTAAGTTCTGAGAGATAAGTGTGTGTGAAAGCCGTCCTTCACCTAGCTTGTTGGGAACACAAAGTTTCTTTTCACTTGCAAACTCCACTCCATACATATATAAGGGGAGGTACTAGCTCCAACTCGGTTTTACAGTGAAAACTGCAGGAACTTCAAACCGGCACTAGGAAACAGACTGAGAAACCAGAGTAAAAGTTTCTCCTGCAACATATTCCCTTTGTGCTAGATGAACGAATGTCTCTCCACATGCTCAGTTCTGAGATATAAGTGTGTGTGAAAGCCGTCCTTCACCTAGCTTGTTGGGAACACAAAGTTCCTTTTCACTTGCAAACTCCACTCCTTACATATATATGGGGAGGTACTAGATCCAACTCGGTTTTACAGTGAAAACTGCTGGAACTTCAAACCATCACTAGGAAACACACTGAGAAATCAGAGTAAAAGTTTCTCCTGCAACCAGTTCCATTTGTGCTAGATGAACGAACGTCTCTCCACATGCTCATTTCTGAGAGATAAGTGTGTGAGAAAGCCGTCCTTCACCTAGCTTGTTGGGAACACAAAGTTTCTTTTCACTTGCAAACTCCACTCCACACATATATATGGGGAGGTACTAGATCCTACTCGGTTTTAGAGTGAAAACTGCAGGAACTTCAAACCGGCACTTGGAAACAGACTGAGAAACCAGAGTAAAAGTTTCTCCTGCAAACCGTTCCCTTTGTGCTAGATGAACGAACTTCTCTCCGCATGCTAAGTTCTGAGAGATAAGTGTGTGTAAAAGCCGCCCTTCACCTAGCTTGTTGGGAACACAAAGTTTCTTTTCACTTGCAAACTCCACTCCATACATATATATGGGGAGGTACTAGCTCCAACTCTGTTTTACAGTGAAAACTGCAGGAACTTCAAACCGGGACTAGGAAACAGACTGAGAAACCATAGTAAAAGTTTCTCCTGCAACCCGTTCCCTTTGAGCTAGATGAACGAACGTCTCTCCGCATGCTCAGTTCTGAGAGATAAGTGTGTGTGAAAGCCGTCCTTCACCTAGCTTGTTGGGAACACAAAGTTTCTTTTCACTTGCAAACTCCAATCCATACATATATATGGGGAGGTACTAGATCCAACTCGGTTTTACAGTGAAAACTGCAGGAAATTCAAAAAGGCACTAGGAAACAGACTGAGAAACCAGAGTAAAACTTCCTCCTTCAACCCGTTCCTTTGTGCTAGATGAACGAACGTCTCTCCACATGCTCAGTTCTGAGAGATAAGTGTGTGTGAAAGCCGTCCTTCACCTTGCTTGTTGGGAACACAAAGTTCCTTTTCAGTTGCAAACTCCACTCCATACATATATATGGGGAGGTACTAGCTCCAACTCGGTTTTACAGTGAAAACTGCAGGAACTTCAAACCGGCACTAAGAAACAGACTGTGAAGCCAGAGAAAAAGTTTCTCCTGCAACCCGTTCCCTTTGTGCTAGATGAACGAACGTCTCTCCACATGCTCAGTTCTGAGAGATAAGTGTGTGTGAAAGCCGTCCTTCACCTTGCATGTTGAGAACACAAAGTTTCTTTTCACTACCAAACTCCACTCCATACATATATATGGGGAGGTACTAGATCCAACTCGGTTTTACAGTGAAAACTGCAGGAACTTCAAACCGGCACTAGGAAACAGACTGTGAAACCAGAGTAAAAGTTTCTCCTGCAACCCGTTCCCTTTGTGCTAGATGAACGAACGTCTCTCCACATACTCATTTCTGAGAATAAGTGTGTGTCAAAGCCGTCCTTCACCTAGCTTGTTGGGAAAACAAAGTTTCTTTTCACTTGCAAACTCCACTCCACACATATATATGGGGAGGTACTAGATCCTACCCGGTTTTACAGTGAAAACTGCTGGAACTTCAAACCGGCACTAGGAAACAGACTGAGAAACCAGATTAAAAGTTTCTCCTGCAACCCGTTCCCTTTGTGCTAGATGAACGAACGTCTCTCCACATGCTCAGTTCTGA
This sequence comes from Camelus bactrianus, assembly GCF_048773025.1. Taxonomy (NCBI): domain Eukaryota; kingdom Metazoa; phylum Chordata; class Mammalia; order Artiodactyla; family Camelidae; genus Camelus; species Camelus bactrianus. The sequence goes on from NC_133546.1 coordinate 93,674,306, forward strand.
GAGATAAGTCTGTGTGAAAGCCGTCCTTCACCTAGCTTGTTGGGAACACAAAGTTTCTTTTCACTTGCAAACTCCACTCCATACATTTATAAGGGGAGGTACTAGCTCCAACTCGGTTTTACAGTGAAAACTGCAGGAACTTCAAACCGGCACTAGGAAACAGACTGTGAAACCAGAGTAAAAGTTTCTCCTGCAACCCGTTCCCTTTGTGCTAGATGAACGAACGTCTCTCCACATACTCATTTCTGAGAGATAAGTGTGTGTCAAAGCCGTCCTTCACCTAGCTTGTTGGGAAAACAAAGTTTCTTTTCACTTGCAAACTCCACTCCACACATATATATGGGGAGGTACTAGCTCCTACCCGGTTTTACAGTGAAAACTGCTGGAACTTCAAACCGGCACTAGGAAACAGACTGAGAAACCAGATTAAAAGTTTCTCCTGCAACCCGTTCCCTTTGTGCTAGATGAACGAACGTCTCTCCTCACGTGTTCATTTCTGAGATATAAGTGTGTGTGAAAGCCGTCCTTCCCCTAGCTTGTTGGGAACACAAAGTTTCTTTTCACTTGCAAACTCCACTCCTTACATATATATGGGGAGGTACTAGATCCAACTCGGTTTTACAGTGAAAACTGCTGGAATTTCAAACCATCACTAGGAAACAGACTGAGTAAACAGAGTAAAAGTTTCTCCTGCAACCCGTTCCCTTTGTGCTAGATGAACGAACGTCTCACCACATGCTCAGTTCTGAGAGTTATGTGTGTGTGAAAGCCGTCCTTCACCTAGCTTGTTGGGAACACAATGTATCTTTTCAGTTGCAAACTCCACTCCATACATATATATGGGGAGGTACTAGCTCCAACTCGGTTTTACAGTGAAAACTGCAGGAACTTCAAACCGGCACTAGGAAACAGACTGTGAAACCAGAGTAAAAGTTTCTCCTGCAACCCGTTCCCTTGGTGCTAGATGAACGAACGTCTCTCCACATACTCATTTCTGAGAGATAAGTGTGTGTCAAAACCGTCCTTCACCTAGCTTGTTGGGAAAACAAAGTTTCTTTTCACTTGCAAACTCCACTCCACACATATATATGGGGAGGTACTAGATCCTACTCGGTTTTAGAGTGAAAACTGCAGGAACTTCAAACCGGCTCTAGGAAACAGACAGAAACCAGGGTAAAAGTTTCTCCTGCAACCCGTTCCCTTTGTGCTAGATGAATGAACGTCTCTCCGCATGATCAGTTCTGAGAGATAAGTGTGTGTAAAAGCCGTCCTTCACATAGCTTGTTGGGAACACAAAGTTTCTTTTCACTTGCAAACTCCACTCCATACATATATATGGGGAGGTACTAGATCCAACTCGGTTTTACAGTGAAAAATGCAGGAACTTCAAACCGGCACTAGGAAACAGACTGAGAAACCAGAGTAAAAGTTTCTCCTGCAACCCGTTCCCTTTGTGCTAGATGAACGAACGTCTCTCCACATGCTCAGTTCTGAGAGATAAGTGTGTGTGAAAGCCGTCCTTCAACTAGCTTGTTGGGAACACAAAGTTTCTTTTCACTTGCAAACTCCACTCCTTACCTATATATGGGGAGGTACTAGATCCAACTCTGTTTTACAGTGAAAACTGCTGGAACTTCAAACCGGCACTTGGAAACAGACTGAGAAACCACAGTAAAAGTTTCTCCTGCAACCCGTTCCCATTGTGCTAGATGAACGAACGTCTCTCCACATGCTCAGTTCTGAGAGATAAGTGTGTGTGAAAGCCGTCCTTCAACTGGCTTGTTGGGAACACAAAGTTTCTTTTCAGTTGCAAACTCCACTCCATACAAATATATGGGGAGGTACTAGCTCCAACTCCGTTTTACAGTGAAAACTGCAGGAACTTCAAACCGGCACTAAGAAACAGACTGTGAAACCAGAGTAAAAGTTTCTCCTGCAACCCGTTCCCTTTGTGCTAGATGAACGAACGTCTCTCCGCATGCTAAGTTCTGAGAGATAAGTGTGTGTGAAAGCCGTCCTTCACCTAGCTTGTTGGGAACACAAAGTTTCTTTTCACTTGCAAACTCCACTCCATACATATATAAGGGGAGGTACTAGCTCCAACTCGGTTTTACAGTGAAAACTGCAGGAACTTCAAACCGGCACTAGGAAACAGACTGAGAAACCAGAGTAAAAGTTTCTCCTGCAACATATTCCCTTTGTGCTAGATGAACGAATGTCTCTCCACATGCTCAGTTCTGAGATATAAGTGTGTGTGAAAGCCGTCCTTCACCTAGCTTGTTGGGAACACAAAGTTCCTTTTCACTTGCAAACTCCACTCCACACATATATATGGGGAGGTACTAGATCCAACTCGGTTTTACAGTGAAAACTGCTGGAACTTCAAACCATCACTAGGAAACAGACTGAGTAAACAGAGTAAAAGTTTCTCCTGCAACCCGTTCCCTTTGTGCTAGATGAACGAACGTCTCTCCACATGCTCAGTTCTGAGAGATAAGTGTGGGTCAATGCCGTCCTTAACCTATCTTGTTGGGAACACAAAGATTCTTTTCACTTGCAAACTACACTCCATACTTATATATATGGGGAGGTAAAAGCTCCTCCTCGGTTTTACAGTGAAAACTGCAGGAACTTCAAACCGGCACTAGGAAACAGACTGAGAAACCAGAGTAAAAGTTTCTCCTGCAACCCGTTCCCTTTGTGCTAGATGAACGAACGTCTCTCCACATGCTCAGTTCTGAGAGATAATTGTGTGTGAAAGCCGTCCTTCACCTAGCTTGTTGGGAACGCAAAGTTCCTTTTCACTTGCAAACTCCACTCGTTAAATATATATGGGGAGGTACTAGATCCAACTCGGTTTTACAGTGAAAACTGCAGGAACTTCAAACCGGCACTAGGAAACAGACTGAGAAACCAGAGTAAAAGTTTCTCCTGCAACCCGTTCCCTTTGTGCTAGATGAACGAACGTCTCTCCACATGCTCAGTTCTGAGAGATAAGTGTGTGTGAAAGCCGTCCTTCACCTAGCTTGTTTGGAACACAAAGTTTCTTTTAACTTGCAAACTCCACTTCATACATATATATGGGGAGGTACTAGCTCCAACTCTGTTTTACAGTGAAAACTGCAGGAACTTCAAACCGGCACTAGGAAACAGACAGAGAAACCAGAGTAAAATTAATCCTGCAACCCCTTCCCTTTGTGCTAGACGAACGAACGTCTCTCCACATGCTCAGTTCTGAGAGATTAGTGGGTGTGAAAGCCGTCCTTCACCTAGCTTGTTGGGAACACAAAGTTTCTTTTCACTTGCAAACTCCACTCCATACATATATATGGGGAGGTACTAGCTCCAACTCTGTTTTACAGTGAAAACTGCAGGAACTTCAAACGACACTAGGAAACAGACTGAGAAACCAGAGTAAAAGTTTCTCCTGCAACCCGTTCCCTTTGTGCTAGATGAACGAACGTCTCTCCGCATGCTCAGTTCTGAGAGATAAGTGTGTGTAAAAGTCGTCCTTCACCTAGCTTGTTGGGAACACAAAGTTTCTTTTCACTTGCAAACTCCACTCCATACATATATATGGGGAGGTACTAGCTCCAACTCGGTTTTACAGTGAAAACTGCAGGAACTTCAAACCGGCACTTGGAAACACACTGAGAAACCAGAGTAAAAGTTTCTCCTGCAACCCGTTCCATTTGTGCTAGATGAACGAACGTCTCTCCACATGCTCATTTCTGAGAGATAAGTGTGTGAGAAAGCCGTACTTCACCTAGCTTGTTGGCAACACAAAGTTTCTTTTCACTTGCAAACTCCACTCCACACATATATATGGGGAGGTACTAGATCCTACTCGGTTTTAGAGTGAAAACTGCAGGAACTTCAAACCGGCACTTGGAAACAGACTGAGAAACCAGAGTAAAAGTTTCTTCTGCAACCCGTTCCCTTTGTGCTAGATGAACGAACTTCTCTCCGCATGCTAAGTTCTGAGAGATAAGTGTGTGTAAAAGCCGTCCTTCACCTAGCTTGTTGGGAACACAAAGTTTCTTTTCACTTGCAAACTCCACTCCATACATATATATGGGGAGGTACTAGCTCCAACTCGGTTTTACAGTGAAAACTGCAGGAACTTCAAACCGGGACTAGGAAACAGACTGAGAAACCAGAGTAAAAGTTTCTCCTGCAACCCGTTCCCCTTGAGCTAGATGAACGAACGTCTCTCCGCATGCTCAGTTCTGAGAGATAAGTGTGTGTGAAAGCCGTCCTTCACCTAGCTTGTTGGGAACACAAAGTTTCTTTTCACTTGCAAACTCCAATCCATACATATATATGGGGAGGTACTAGATCCAACTCGGTTTTACAGTGAAAACTGCAGGAAATTCAAAAAGGCACTAGGAAACAGACTGAGAAACCAGAGTAAAACTTCCTCCTGCAACCCGTTCCCTTTGTGCTAGATGAACGAACGTCTCTCCACATGCTCAGTTCTGAGAGATAAGTGTGTGTGAAAGCCGTCCTTCACCTTGCTTGTTGGGAACACAAAGTTCCTTTTCAGTTGCAAACTCCACTCCATACATATATATGGGGAGGTACTAGCTCCAAATCGGTTTTACAGTGAAAACTGCAGGAACTTCAAACCGGCACTAAGAAACAGACTGTGAAGCCAGAGAAAAAGTTTCTCCTGCAACCCGTTCCCTTTGTGCTAGATGAACGAACGTCTCTCCACATGCTCAGTTCAGAGAGATAAGTGTGTGTGAAAGCCGTCCTTCACCTAGCTTGTTGGGAACACAAAGTTTCTTTTCACTTGCCAACTCCAATCCACACATATATATGGGGAGGTACTAGATCCTACTCGGTTTTAGAGTGAAAACTGCAGTAACTTCAAACCGGCACTAGGAAACAGACTGAGAAACCAGAGTAAAAGTTTCTCCTGCAACCCGTTCCCTTTGTGCTAGATGAACGAACGTCTCTACGCATGCTCAGTTCTGAGAGTTAAGTGTGTGTAAAAGTCGTCCTTCACCTAGCTTGTTGGGAACACAAAGTTTCTTTTCACTTGCAAACTCCACTCCATACATATATATGGGGAGGTACTAGCTCCAACTCGGTTTTACAGTGAAAACTGCAGGAACTTCAAACCGGCACTTGGAAACACACTGAGAAATCAGAGTAAAAGTTTCTCCTGCAACCAGTTCCATTTGTGCTAGATGAACGAACGTCTCTCCACATGCTCATTTCTGAGAGATAAGTGTGTGAGAAAGCCGTCCTTCACATAGCTTGTTGGGAACACAAAGTTTCTTTTCACTTGCAAACTCCACTCCACACATATATATGGGGAGGTACTAGATCCTACTCGGTTTTAGAGTGAAAACTGCAGGAACTTCAAACCGGCACTTGGAAACAGACTGAGAAACCAGAGTAAAAGTTTCTCCTGCAACCCGTTCCCTTTGTGCTAGATGAACGAACTTCTCTCCGCATGCTAAGTTCTGAGAGATAAGTGTGTGTAAAAGCCGCCCTTCACCTAGCTTGTTGGGAACACAAAGTTTCTTTTCACTTGCAAACTCCACTCCATACATATATATGGGGAGGTACTAGCTCCAACTCTGTTTTACAGTGAAAACTGCAGGAACTTCAAACCGGGACTAGGAAACAGACTGAGAAACCAGAGTAAAAGTTTCTCCTGCAACCCGTTCCCTTTGAGCTAGATGAACGAACGTCTCTCCGCATGCTCAGTTCTGAGAGATAAGTGTGTGTGAAAGCCGTCCTTCACCTAGCTTGTTGGGAACACAAAGTTTCTTTTCACTTGCAAACTCCAATCCATACATATATATGGGGAGGTACTAGATCCAACTCGGTTTTACAGTGAAAACTGCAGGAAATTCAAAAAGGCACTAGGAAACAGACTGAGAAACCAGAGTAAAACTTCCTCCTTCAACCCGTTCCCTTTGTGCTAGATGAACGAACGTCTCTCCACATGCTCAGTTCTGAGAGATAAGTGTGTGTGAAAGCCGTCCTTCACCTTGCTTGTTGGGAACACAAAGTTCCTTTTCAGTTGCAAACTCCACTCCATACATATATATGGGGAGGAAATAGCTCCAACTCGGTTTTACAGTGAAAACTGCAGGAACTTCAAACCGGCACTAAGAAACAGACTGTGAAGCCAGAGAAAAAGTTTCTCCTGCAACCCGTTCCCTTTGTGCTAGATGAATGAACGTCTCTCCACATGCTCAGTTCTGAGAGATAAGTGTGTGTGAAAGCCGTCCTTCACCTTGCATGTTGAGAACACAAAGTTTCTTTTCACTACCAAAATCCACTCCATACATATATATGGGGAGGAACTAGATCCAACTCGGTTTTACAGTGAAAACTGCAGGAACTTCAAACCGTCACTAGGAAACAGACTGAGAAACCAGAGTAAAAGTTTCTCCTGCAACTCATTCCCTTTGTGCTAGATGAACGAACGTCTCTCCACATGCTCACTTCTGAGAGATAAGTGTGTGTGAAAGCCGTCCTTCACCTAGCTTGTTGGGAACACAAAGTTTCTTTTCCCTTGCAAACTCCACTCCATACATATATATGGGGAGGTACTAGCTCCAACTCGGTTTTACAGTGAAAACTACAGGAACTTAAAACCGGCACTAGGAAACACACTGAGAAACCAGAGTAAAAGTTTCTCCTGCAACCCGTTCCCTTTGTGCTAGATGAACGAACGTCTCTCCACATGCTCAGTTCTGAGAGATAAGTGTGGGTCAATGCCGTCCTTCACATATCTTGTTGGGAACACAAAGATTCTTTTCACTTGCAAACTCCACTCCATACTTATATATGGGGAGGTACTAGATCCAACTCGGTTTTACAGTGAAATCTGCAGGAACTTCAAAACGGCACTAGGAAACAGACAGAGAAACCAGAGTATAAGTTTCTCCTGCAAACCGTTCCCTTTGTGCTAGATGAACGAAAGTGTCTCCACGTGCTCAGTTCTGAGAGATAAGTGTGTGTGAAAGCCGTCCTTCAACTAGCTTGTTGGGAACACAAAGTTTCTTTTCACTTGCACTCTCCACTCCTTACATATATATGGGGAGGTACTAGATCCAACTCGGTTTTACAGTGAAAACTGCTGGAACTTCAAACCGGCACTTGGAAACAGACTGAGAAACCAGAGTAAAAGTTTCTCCTGCAACCCGTTCCTTTTGTGCTAGATGAACGAACGTCTCTCCACATGCTCAGTTCTGAGAGATAAGTGTGTGTGAAAGCCGTCCTTCACCTAGCTTGTTGGGAACACAAAGTTTCTTTTCAGTTGCAAACTCCAGGCCATACATATATATGGGGAGGTACTAGCTCCAACTCCGTTTTACAGTGAAAACTGCAGGAACTTCAAACCGGCACTAGGAAACAGACTGTGAAACCAGAGTAAAAGTTTCTCCTGCAACCCGTTCCATTTGTACTAGATGAACGAACGTCTCTCCACATGCTCATTTCTGAGAGATAAGTGTGTGTCAAAGCCGTCCTTCACCTAGCTTGTTGGGAAAATAAAGCTTCTTTTCACTTGCAAACTCCACTCCACACATATATATGGGGAGGTACTAGATCCTACTCGGTTTTACAGTGAAAACTGCAGGAACTTCAAACCGGCACTAGGAAACAGACTGAGAAACCAGAGTAAAAGTTTCTCCTGCAACCCGTTCCCTTTGTGCTAGATGAACGAACGTCTCTCCTCACGTGCTCATTTCTGAGATATAAGTGTGTGTGAAAGCCGTACTTCACCTAGCTTGTTGGGAACACAAAGTTTCTTTTCACTTGCAAACTCCACTCCATACATATATATGGGGAGGTACTAGCTCCAACTCGGTTTTACAGTGAAAACTGCAGGAACATCAAACCGGGACTAGGAAACAGAATGAGAAACCAGAGTAAAAGTTACTCCTGCAACCCGTTCCCTTTGTGCTAGATGAACGAACGTTTCTCCGCATGCTAAGTTCTGAGAGATAAGTGTGTGTGAAAGCCGTCCTTCACCTAGCTTGTTGGGAACACAAAGTTCCTTTTCACTTGCAAACTCCACTCCTTACATATATATGGGGAAGTACTAGTTCCAACTCGGTTTTACAGTGAAAACTGCTGGAACTTCAAACCATCACTAGGAAACAGACTGAGTAAACAGAGTAAAAGTTTCTCCTGCAACCCTTTCCCTTTGTGCTAGATGAACGAACGTCTCTCCACATGCTCAGTTCTGAGAGATAAGTGTGGGTCAATGCCGTCCTTAACCTATCTTGTTGGGAACACAAAGATTCTTTTCACTTGCAAACTACACTCCATACTTATATATATGGGGAGGTAATAGCTCCACCTCGGTTTTACAGTGAAAACTGCAGGAACTTCAAACCGGCACTAGGAAACAGACTGAGAAATCAGAGTAAAAGTTTCTCCTGCAACCCGTTCCCTTTGTGCTAGATGAACGAACGTCTCTCCACATGCTCAGTTCTGAGAGATAATTGTGTGTGAAAGCCGTCCTTCACCTAGCTTCTTGGGAACGCAAAGTTCCTTTTCACTTGCAAACTCCACTCGTTACATATATATGGGGAGGTACTAGATCCAACTCGGTTTTACAGTGAAAACTGCAGTAACTTCAAACCGGCACTAGGAAACAGACTGAGAAACCAGAGTAAAAGTTTCTCCTGCAACCCGTTCCCTTTGTGCTAGATGAACGAACGTCTCTCCACATGCTCAGTTCTGAGAGATAAGTGTGTGTGAAAGCCGTCCTTCACCTAGCTTGTTTGGAACACAAATTTCTTTTAACTTGCAAACTCCACTCCATACATATATATGGGGAGGTACTAGCTCCAACTCTGTTTTACAGTGAAAACTGCAGGAACTTCAAACCGGCACTAGGAAACAGACAGAGAAACCAGAGTAAAATTACTCCTGCAACCCCTTCCCTTTTTGCTAGACGAACGAACGTCTCTCCACATGCTCAGTTCTGAGAGATAAGTGTGTGTGAAAGCCGTCCTTCACCTAGCTTGTTGGGAACACAAAGTTTCTTTTCACTTGCAAACTCCACTCCATACATATATATGGGGAGGTACTAGATCCAAATCGGTTTTACAGTGAAAACTGCAGGAACTTCAAACCACACTAGGAAACAGACTGAGAAACCAGAGTAAAAGTTTCTCCTGTAACCCGTTCCCTTTGTGCTAGATGAACGAACGTCTCTCCACATGCTCAGTTCTGAAAGATAATTGTGTGTAAAAGTCGTCCTTCACCTAGCTTGTTGGGAACACAAAGTTTCTTTTCACTTGCAAACTCCACTCCATACTTATATATGTGGAGGTACTAGATCCAACTCGGTTTTACAGTGAAATCTGCAGGAACTTCAAAACGGCACTAGGAAACAGACTGAGAAACCAGAGTATAAGTTTCTCCTGCAAACCGTTCCCTTTGTGCTAGATGAACGAAAGTGTCTCCACGTGCTCAGTTCTGAGAGATAAGTGTGTGTGAAAGCCGTCCTTCAACTAGCTTGTTGGGAACACAAAGTTTCTTTTCACTTGCAATCTCCACTCCTTACATATATATGGGGAGGTACTAGATCCAACTCGGTTTTACAGTGAAAACTGCTGGAACTTCAAACCGGCACTTGGAAACAGACTGAGAAACCAGAGTAAAAGTTTCTCCTGCAACCCGTTCCCTTTGTGCTAGATGAACGAACGTCAATCCACATGCTCAGTTCTGAGAGATAAGTGTGTGTGAAAGCCGTCCTTCACCTAGCTTGTTGGGAACACAAAGTTTCTTTTCAGTTGCAAACTCCATTCCATACATATATATGGGGAGGTACTAGCTCCAACTCGGTTTTACAGTGAAAACTGCAGGAACTTCAAACCGGCACTAGGAAACAGACTGTGAAACCAGAGTAAAAGTTTCTCCTGCAACCCGTTCCATTTGTACTAGATGAACGAACGTCTCTCCACATGCTCATTTCTGAGAGATAAGTGTGTGTCAAAGCCGTCCTTCACCTAGCTTGTTGGGAAAACAAAGCTTCTTTTCACTTGCAAACTCCACTCCACACATATATATGGGGAGGTACTAGATCCTACTCGGTTTTACAGTGAAAACTGCAGGAAATTCAAACCGGCACTAGGAAACAGACTGAGAAACCAGAGTATAAGTTTCTCCTGCAAACCGTTCCCTTTGTGCTAGATGAATGAAAGTGTCTCCACGTGCTCAGTTCTGAGAGATAAGTGTGTGTGAATGCCGTCCTTCAACTAGCTTGTTGGGAACACAAAGTTTCTTTTCACTTGCAATCTCCACTCCTTACATATATATGGGGAGGTACTAGATCCAACTCGGTTTTACAGTGAAAACTGCAGGAACTTCAAACCGGCACTTGGAAACAGACTGAGAAACCAGAGTAAAAGTTTCTCCTGCAACCCGTTCCCTTTGTGCTAGATGAACGAACGTCTCTCCACATGCTCAGTTCTGAGAGATAAGTGTGTGTGAAAGCCGTCCTTCACCTAGCTTGTTGGGAACACAAAGTTTCTTTTCAGTTGCAAACTCCACTCCATACATATATATGGGGAGGTACTAGCTCCAACTCCGTTTTACAGTGAAAACTGCAGGAACTTCAAACCGGCACTAGGAAACAGACTGTGAAACCAGAGTAAAAGTTTCTCCTGCAACCCGTTCCATTTGTACTAGATGAACGAACGTCTCTCCACATGCTCATTTCTGAGAGATAAGTGTGTGTCAAAGCCGTCCTTCACCTAGCTTGTTGGGAAAACAAAGCTTCTTTTCACTTGCAAACTCCACTCCACACATATATATGGGGAGGTACTAGATCCTACTCGGTTTTACAGTGAAAACTGCAGGAACTTCAAACCGGCACTAGGAAACAGACTGAGAAACCAGAGTAAAAGTTTCTCCTGCAACCCGTTCCCTTTGTGCTAGATGAACGAACGTCTCTCCTCACGTGCTCATTTCTGAGATATAAGTGTGTGTGAAAGCCGTACTTCACCTAGCTTGTTGGGAACACAAAGTTTCTTTTCACTTGCAAACTCCACTCCATACATATATATGGGGAGGTACTAGCTCCAACTCGGTTTTACAGTGAAAACTGCAGGAACATCAAACCGGGACTAGGAAACAGAATGAGAAACCAGAGTAAAAGTTTCTCCTGCAACCCGTTCCCTTTGTGCTAGATGAACGAACGTTTCTCCGCATGCTAAGTTCTGAGAGATAAGTGTGTGTGAAAGCCGTCATTCACCTAGCTTGTTGGGAACACAAAGTTCCTTTTCACTTGCAAACTCCACTCCTTACATATATATGGGGAAGTACTAGTTCCAACTCGGTTTTACAGTGAAAACTGCTGGAACTTCAAACCATCACTAGGAAACAGACTGAGTAAACAGAGTAAAAGTTTCTCCTGCAACCCGTTCCCTTTGTGCTAGATGAACGAACGTCTCTCCACATGCTCAGTTCTGAGAGATAAGTGTGGGTCAATGCCGTCCTTAACCTATCTTGTTGGGAACACAAAGGTTCTTTTCACTTGCAAACTACACTCCATACTTATATATATGGGGAGGTAATAGCTCCACCTCGGTTTTACAGTGAAAACTGCAGGAACTTCAAACCGGCACTACGAAACAGACTGAGAAACCAGAGTAAAAGTTTCTCCTGCAACCCGTTCCCTTTGTGCTAGATGAACGAACGTCTCTCCACATGCTCAGTTCTGAGAGATAAGTGTGTGTGAAAGCCGTCCTTCACCTAGCTTCTTGGGAACGCAAAGTTCCTTTTCACTTGCAAACTCCACTCGTTACATATATATGGGGAGGTACTAGATCCAACTCGGTTTTACAGTGAAAACTGCAGGAACTTCAAACCGGCACTAGGAAACAGACTGAGAAACCAGAGTAAAAGTTTCTCCTGCAACCCGTTCCCTTTGTGCTAGATGAACGAACGTCTCTCCACATGCTCAGTTCTGAGAGATAAGTGTGTGTGAAAGCCGTCCTTCACCTAGCTTGTTTGGAACACAAAGTTTCTTTTAACCTGCAAACTCCAATTCATACATATATATGGGGAGGTACTAGCTCCAACTCTGTTTTACAGTGAAAACTGCAGGAACTTCAAACCGGCACTAGGAAACAGACAGAGAAACCAGAGTAAAATTACTCCTGCAACCCCTTCCCTTTTTGCTAGACGAACGAACGTCTCTCCACATGCTCAGTTCTGAGAGATAAGTGTGTGTGAAAGCCGTCCTTCACCTAGCTTGTTGGGAACACAAAGTTTCTTTTCACTTGCAAACTCCACTCCATACATATATATGGGGAGGTACTAGATCCAACTCGGTTTTACAGTGAAAACTGCAGGAACTTCAAACGACACTAGGAAACAGACTGAGAAACCAGAGTAAAAGTTTCTCCTGCAACCCGTTCCCTTTGTGCTAGATGAACGAACGTCTCTCCACATGCTCAGTTCTGAAAGATAAGTGTGTGTAAAAGTCGTCCTTCACCTAGCTTGTTGGGAACACAAAGTTTCTTTTCACTTGCAAACTCCACTCCATACATAAATATGGGGAGGTACTAGCTCCAACTCGGTTTTACAGTGAAAACTGCAGGAACTTCAAACCGGCACTTGGAAACACACTGAGAAACCAGAGTAAAAGTTTCTCCTGCAACCCGTTCCATTTGTGCTAGATGAACGAACGTCTCTCCACATGCTCATTTCTGAGAGATAAGTGTGTGAGAAAGCCGTCCTTCACCTAGCTTGTTGGGAACACAAAGTTTCTTTTCACTTGCAAACTCCACTCCACACATATATATGGGGAGGTACTAGATCCTACTCGGTTTTAGAGTGAAAACTGCAGGAACTTCAAACCGGCACTTGGAAACAGACTGAGAAACCAGAGTAAAAGTTTCTCCTGCAACCCGTTCCCTTTGAGCTAGATGAACGAACGTCTCTCCGCATGCTCAGTTCTGAGAGATAAGTGTGTGTGAAAGCCGTCCTTCACCTTGCTTGTTGGGAACACAAAGTTCCTTTTCAGTTGCAAACTCCACTCCATACATATATATGGGGAGGTACTAGCTCCAACTCGGTTTTACAGTGAAAACTGCAGGAACTTCAAACCGGCACTAAGAAACAGACTGTGAAGCCAGAGAAAAACTTTCTCCTGCAACCCGTTCCCTTTGTGCTAGATGAACGAACGTCTCTCCACATGCTCTGTTCTGAGAGATAAGTGTGTGTGAAAGCCGTCTTTCACCTAGCTTGTTGAGAACACAAAGTTTCTTTTCATTACCAAACTCCACTCCATACATATATATGGGGAGGTACTAGATCGAACTCGGTTTTACAGTGAAAACTGCAGGAACTTCAAACCGTCACTAGGAAACAGACTGAGAAACCAGAGTAAAAGTTTCTCCTGCAACTCATTCCCTTTGTGCTAGATGAACGAACGTCTCTCCACATGCTCACTTCTGAGAGATAAGTGTGTGTGAAAGCCGTCCTTCACCTAGCTTGTTGGGAACACAAAGTTTCTTTTCCCTTGCAAACTCCACTCCATACATATATATGGGGAGGTACTAGCTCCAACTCTGTTTTATAGTGAAAACTACAGGAACTTAAAACCGGCACTAGGAAACACACTGAGAAACCAGAGTAAAAGTTTCTCCTGCAACCCGTTCCCTTTGTGCTAGATGAACGAACGTCTCTCCACATTCTCAGTTCTGAGAGATAAGTGTGGGTCAATGCCGTCCTTCACCTATCTTGTTGGGAACACAAAGATTCTTTTCACTTGCAAACTCCACTCCATACTTATATATGGGGAGGTACTAGATCCAACTCGGTTACAGTGAAAACTGCAGGAACTTCAAAACGGCACTAGGAAACAGACTGAGAAACCAGAGTATAAGTTTCTCCTGCAAACCGTACCCTTTGTGCTAGATGAACGAACGTGTCTCCACGTGCTCAGTTCTGAGAGATAAGTGTGTGTGAAAGCCGTCCTTCAACTAGCTTGTTGGGAACACAAAGTTTCTTTTCACTTGCAAACTCCACTCCTTACATATATATGGGGAGGTACTAGATCCAACTCGGTTTTACAGTGAAAACTGCTGGAACTTCAAACCGGCACTTGGAAACAGACTGAGAAACCAGAGTAAAAGTTTCTCCTGCAACCCGTTCCCTTTGTGCTAGATGAACGAACGTCTCTCCACATGCTCAGTTCTGAGAGATAAGTGTGTGTGAAAGCCGTCCTTCACCTGGCTTGTTGGGAACACAAAGTTTCTTTTCAGTTGCAAACTCCACTCCATACATATATATGGGGAGGTACTAGCTCCAACTCCGTTTTACAGTGAAAACTGCAGGAACTTCAAACCGGCACTAGGAAACAGACTGTGAAACCAGAGTAAAAGTTTCTCCTGCAACCCGTTCCATTTGTGCTAGATGAACGAACGTCCCTCCACATGCTCATTTCTGAGAGATAAGTGTGTGTCAAAGCCGTCCTTCACCTAGCTTGTTGGGAAAACAAAGCTTCTTTTCACTTGCAAACTCCACTCCACACATATATATGGGGAGGTACTAGATCCTACTCGGTTTTACAGTGAAAACTAGGAAATTCAAACCGGCACTAGGAAACAGACTGAGAAACCAGAGTAAAAGTTTCTCCTGCAACCCGTTCCCTTTGTGCTAGATGAACGAACGTCTCTCCTCACGTGCTCATTTCTGAGATATAAGTGTGTGTGAAAGCCGTCCTTCAACTAGCTTGTTGGGAACACAAAGTTTCTTTTCACATGCAAACTCCACTCCATACATATATATGGGGAGGTACCAGCTCCAACTCGGTTTTACAGTGAAAACTGCAGGAACATCAAACCGGGACTAGGAAACAGAATGAGAAACCAGAGTAAAACTTTCTCCTGCAACCCGTTCCCTTTGTGCTAGATGAACGAACGTTTCTCCGCATGCTAAGTTCTGAGAGATAAGTGTGTGTGAAAGCCGTCCTTCACCTAGCTTGTTGGGAACACAAAGTTCCTTTTCACTTGCAAACTCCACTCCTTACATATATATGGGGAGGTACTAGATCCAACTCGGTTTTACAGTGAAAACTGCTGGAACTTCAAACCATCACTAGGAAACAGACTGAGTAAACAGAGTAAAAGTTTCTCCTGCAACCCGTTCCCTTTGTGCTAGATGAACGAACGTCTCTCCACATGCTCAGTTCTGAGAGATAAGTGTGTGTGGAAGCCGTCCTTCACCTAGCTTGTTGGGAACACAAAGTTTCTTTTCTGTTGCAAACTCCACTCCATACATATATATGGGGAGGTACTAGCTCCAACTCGGTTTTACAGTGAAAACTACAGGAACTTCAAACCGGCACTAGGAAACAGACTGAGAAACCAGAGTAAAAGTTTCTCCTGCAACCCGTTCCCTTTGTGCTAGATGAACGAACGTCTCTCCACATGCTCAGTTCTGAGAGATAAGTGTGGGTCAATGCCGTCCTTCACCTATCTTGTTGGGAACACAAAGATTCTTTCCACTTGCAAACTCCACTCCATACTTATATATGGGGAGGTACTAGATCCAACTCGGTTTTACAGTGAAAACTGCAGGAACTTCAAAACGGCCCTAGGAAACAGACTTAGAAACCAGAGTATAAGTTTCTCCTGCAAACCGTTCCCTTTGTGCTAGATGAACGAACGTGTCTCCACGTGCTCAGTTCTGAGAGATAAGTGTGTGTGAAAGCCGTCCTTCAACTAGCTTGTTGGGAACACAAAGTTTCTTTTCACTTGCAAACTCCACTCCATACATATATATGGGGAGGTACAAGTTCCAACACGGTTTTACAGTGAAAACTGCAGGAACTTCAAACCGGCACTAGGAAACAGACTGAGAAACCGGAGTAAAAGTTTCTCCTGCAACCCGTTCCCTTTGTGCTAGATGAAAGAACGTCTCTCCGCAAGCTAAGTTCTGAGAGATAAGTGTGTGTGAAAGCCGTCCTTCACCTAGCTTGTTGGGAACACAAAGTTCCTTTTCACTTGCAAACTCCACTCCTTACATATATATGGGGAGGTACTAGCTCCAACTCTGTTTTACAGTGAAAACTGCAGGAACTTCAAACCGGCACTAGGAAACAGACTGTGAAACCAGAGTAAAAGTTTCTCCTGCAACCCGTTCCATTTGTGCTAGATGAACGAACGTCTCTCCACATGCTCATTTCTGAGAGATAAGTGTGTGTCAAAGCCGTACTTCACCTAGCTTGTTGGGAAAACAAAGTTTCTTTTCACTTGCAAACTCCACTCCACACATATATATGGGGAGGTACTAGATCCTACTCGGTTTTACAGTGAAAACTGCAGGAACTTCAAACCGGCACTAGGAAACAGACTGAGAAACCAGAGTAAAAGTTTCTCCTGCAACCCGTTCCCTTTGTGCTAGATGAACGAACGTCTCTCCTCACGTGCTCATTTCTGAGATATAAGTGTGTGTGAAAGCCGTCCTTCACCTAGCTTGTTGGGAACACAAAGTTTCTTTTCACTTGCAAACTCCACTCCATACATATATATGGGGAGGTACAAGCTCCAACTCGGTTTTACAGTGAAAACTGCAGGAACTTCAAACCGGCACTAGGAAACAGACTGAGAAACCAGAGTAAAAGTTTCTCCTGCAAAAAATTCCCTTTGTGCTAGATGAACGAATGTCTCTCCACATGCTCAGTTCTGAGATATAAGTGTGTGTGGAAGCCGTCCTTCACCTAGCTTGTTGGGAACTCAAAGTTCCTTTTCACTTGCAAACTCCACTCCTTACATATATATGGGGAGGTACTAGATCCAACTCGGTTTTACAGTGAAAACTGCTGGAACTTCAAACCATCACTAGGAAACAGACTGAGTAAACAGAGTAAAAGTTTCTCCTGCAACCCGTTCCCTTTGTGCTAGATGAACGAACGTCTCACCACATGCTCAGTTCTGAGAGTTATGTGTGTGTGAAAGCCATCCTTCACCTAGCTTGTTGGGAACACAAAGTTTCTTTTCAGTTGCAAACTCCACTCCATACATATATATGGGGAGGTACTAGCTCCAACTCGGTTTTACAGTGAAAACTGCAGGAACTTCAAACCGGCACTAGGAAACAGACTGTGAAACCAGAGTAAAAGTTTCTCCTGCAACCCGTTCCCTTTGTGCTAGATGAACGAACGTCTCTCCACATGCTCATTTCTGAGAGATAAGTGTGTGTCAAAGCCGTCCTTCACCTAGCTTGTTGGGAAAACAAAGTTTCTTTTCACTTGCAAACTCCACTCCACACATATATATGGGGAGGTACTAGATCCTACCCGGTGTTACACTGAAAACTGCTGGAACTTCAAACCGGCACTAGGAAACAGACTGAGAAACCAGATTAAAAGTTTCTCCTGCAACCCGTTCCCTTTGTGCTAGATGAACGAACGTCTCTCCTCACGTGCTCATTTCTGAGATATAATTGTGTGTGAAAGCCGTCCTTCACCTATCTTGTTGGGAACACAAAGTTTCTTTTCACTTGCAAACTCCACTCCATACATATATATGGGGAGGTACTAGCTCCAACTCGGTTTTACAGTGAAAACTGCAGGAACATCAAACCGGGACTAGGAAACAGACTGAGAAACCAGAGTAAAAGTTTCTCCTGCAACCCGTTCCCTTTGTGCTAGATGAACGAACGTCTTTACGTATGCTCAGTTCTGAGAGATATGTGTGTGTGAAAGCCGTCCTTCACCTAGCTTGTTGGGAACACAAAGTTTCTTTTCACTTGCAAACTCCACTCCATACATATATAAGGGTAGGTACTAGCTCCAACTCGGTTTTACAGTGAAAACTGAAGGAACTTCAAACCGGCACTAGGAAACAGACTGAGAAACCAGAGTAAAAGTTTCTCCTGCAACCCGTTCCCTTTGTGCTAGATGAACGAACGTCTCTCCACATGCTCAGTTCTGAGAGATAAGTGTGTGTGAAAGCCGTCCTTCACCTAGCTTGTTGGGAACACAAAGTTCCTTTTCACTTGCAAACTCCACTACTTACATATATATGGGGAGGTACTAGATCCAACTCGGTTTTACAGTGAAAACTGCTGGAACTTCAAACCATCACTAGGGAACAGACTGAGAAACCAGAGTAAAAGTTTCTCCTGCAACCCGTTCCCTTTGTGCTAGATGAACGAACGTCTCTCCACATGCTCAGTTCTGAGAGATAAGTGTGTGTGAAAGCCGTCCTTCACCTAGCTTGTTGGGAACACAAAGTTTCTTTTCAGTTGCAAACTCCACTCCATACATATATATGGGGAGGTACTAGCTCCAACTCGGTTTTACAGTGAAAACTGCAGGAACTTCAAACCGGCACTTGGAAACACACTTTGAAACCAGAGTAAAAGTTTCTCCTGCAACCCGTTCCCTTTGTGCTAGATGAACGAACGTCTCTCCACATGCTCATTTCTGAGAGATAAGTGTGTGTGAAAGCCGTCCTTCACCTAGCTTGTTGGGAACACAAAGTTTCTTTTCACTTGCAAACTCCACTCCACACATATATATGGGGAGGTACTAGCTCCAACTCGGTTTTACAGTGAAAAATGCAGGAACTTCAAACCGGCACTAGGAAACAGACTGCGAAACCAGAGTAAAAGTTTCTCCTGCAACCCGTTCCCTTTGTGCTAGATGAACGAACGTCTCTCCACATGCTCAGTTCTGAGAGATAAGTGTGTGTGAAAGCCGTCCTTCAACTAGCTTGTTGGGAACACAAAGTTTCTTTTCACTTGCAAAATCCACTCCTTACATATATATGGGGAGGTAATAGATCCAACTCGGTTTTACAGTGAAAACTGCTGGAACTTCAAACCGGCACTTGGAAACAGACTGAGAAACCAGAGTAAAAGTTTCTCCTGCAACCCGTTCCCTTTGTGCTAGATGAACGAACGTCTCTCCACATGCTCAGTTCTGAGAGATTAGTGTGTGTGAAAGCCGTCCTTCAACTGGCTTGTTGGGAACACAAAGTTTCTTTTCAGTTGCAAACTCCACTCCATACATATATATGGGGAGGTACTAGCTCCAACTCCGTTTTACAGTGAAAACTGCAGGAACTTCAAACCGGCACTAGGAAACAGACTGTGAAACCAGAGTAAAAGTTTCTCCTGCAACCCATTCCATTTGTGCTAGATGAAAGAACGTCTCTCCACATGCTCATTTCTGAAGGATAAGTGTGTGTCAAAGCCGTCCTTCACCTAGCTTGTTGGGAAATCAAAGCTTCTTTTCACTTGCAAACTCCACTCCACACATATATATGGGGAGGTACTAGATCCTACTCGGTTTTACAGTGAAAACTGCAGGAACTTCAAACCAGCACTAGGAAACAGACTGAGAAACCAGAGTAAAAGTTTCTCCTGCAACCCGTTCCCTTTGTGCTAGATGAACGAACGTCTCTCCACATGCTCAGTTCTGAGAGATAAGTGTGTGTGAAAGCCGTCCTTCACCTAGCTTGTTGGGAACACAAAGTTTCTTTTCAGTTGCAAACTCCACTCCATACATATATATGGGGAGGTACTAGCTCCAACTCGGTTTTACAGTGAAAACTGCAGGAACTTCAAACCGGCACTTGGAAACACACTTTGAAACCAGAGTAAAAGTTTCTCCTGCAACCCGTTCCATTTGTGCTAGATGAACGAACGTCTCTCCACATGCTCATTTCTGAGAGATAAGTGTGTGTGAAAGCCGTCCTTCACCTAGCTTGTTGGGAACACAAAGTTTCTTTTCACTTGCAAACTCCACTCCACACATATATATGGGGAGGTACTAGCTCCAACTCGGTTTTACAGTGAAAAATGCAGGAACTTCAAACCGGCACTAGGAAAAAGACTGAGAAACCAGAGTAAAAGTTTCTCCTGCAACCCGTTCCCTTTGTGCTAGATGAACGAACGTCTCTCCACATGCTCAGTTCTGAGAGATAAGTGTGTGTGAAAGCCGTCCTTCAACTAGCTTGTTGGGAACACAAAGTTTCTTTTCACTTGCAAAATCCACTCCTTACATATATATGGGGAGGTAATAGATCCAACTCGGTTTTACAGTGAAAACTGCTGGAACTTCAAACCGGCACTTGGAAACAGACTGAGAAACCAGAGTAAAAGTTTCTCCTGCAACCCGTTCCCTTTGTGCTAGATGAACGAACGTCTCTCCACATGCTCAGTTCTGAGAGATAAGTGTGTGTGAAAGCCGTCCTTCAACTGGCTTGTTGGGAACACAAAGTTTCTTTTCAGTTGCAAACTCCACTCCATACATATATATGGGGAGGTACTAGCTCCAACTCCGTTTTACAGTGAAAACTGCAGGAACTTCAAACCGGCACTAGGAAACAGACTGTGAAACCAGAGTAAAAGTTTCTCCTGCAACCCATTCCATTTGTGCTAGATGAAAGAACGTCTCTCCACATGCTCATTTCTGAAGGATAAGTGTGTGTCAAAGCCGTCCTTCACCTAGCTTGTTGGGAAAACAAAGCTTCTTTTCACTTGCAAACTCCACTCCACACATATATATGGGGAGGTACTAGATCCTACTCGGTTTTACAGTGAAAACTGCAGGAACTTCAAACCGGCACTAGGAAACAGACTGAGAAACCAGAGTAAAAGTTTCTCCTGCAACCCGTTCCCTTTGTGCTAGATGAACGAACGTCTCTCCTCACGTGCTCATTTCTGAGATATAAGTGTGTGTGAAAGCCGTCCTTCACCTAGCTTGTTGGGAACACAAAGTTTCTTTTCACTTGCAAACTCCACTCCATACATATATATGGGGAGGTACTAGCTCCAACTCGGTTTTACAGTGAAAACTGCAGGAACATCAAACCGGGACTAGGAAACAGACTGAGAAACCAGAGTAAAAGTTTCTCCTGCAACCCGTTCCCTTTGTGCTAGATGAACGAACGTCTCTCCTCACGTGCTCATTTCTGAGAGATAAGTGTGTGTGAAAGCCGTCCTTCACCTAGCTTGTTGGGAACACAAAGTTTCTTTTCACTTGCAAACTCCACTCCATACATATATAAGGGGAGGTACTAGGTCCAACTCGGTTTTACAGTGAAAACTGCAGGAACTTCAAACCGGCACTAGGAAACAGACTGAGAAACCAGAGTAAAAGTTTCTCCTGCAACATATTCCCTTTGTGCTAGATGAACGAATGTCTCTCCACATGCTCAGTTCTGAGATATAAGTGTGTGTGAAAGCCGTCCTTCACCTAGCTTGTTGGGAACTCAAAGTTCCTTTTCACTTGCAAACTCCACTCCTTACATATATATGGGGAGGTACTAGATCCAACTCGGTTTTACAGTGAAAACTGCTGGAACTTCAAACCATCACTAGGAAACAGACTGAGTAAACAGAGTAAAAGTTTCTCCTGCAACCCGTTCCCTTTGTGCTAGATGAACGAACGTCTCACCACATGCTCAGTTCTGAGAGTTATGTGTGTGTGAAAGCCGTCTTTCACCTAGCTTGTTGGGAACACAAAGTTTCTTTTCAGTTGCAAACTCCACTCCATACATATATATGGGGAGGTACTTGCTCCAACTCGGTTTTACAGTGAAAACTGCAGGAACTTCAAACCGGCACTAGGAAACAGACTGTGAAACCAGAGTAAAAGTTTCTCCTGCAACCCGTTCCCTTTGTGCTAGAGGAACGAACGTCTCTCCACATGCTCATTTCTGAGGGATAAGTGTGTGTCAAAGCCGTCCTTCACCTAGCTTGTTGGGAAAACAAAGTTTCTTTTCACTTGCAAACTCCACTCCACACATATATATGGGGAGGTACTTGATCCTACCCGGTTTTACTGTGAAAACTGCTGGAACTTCAAACCGGCACTAGGAAACAGACTGAGAAACCAGATTAAAAGTTTCTCCTGCAACCCGTTCCCTTTGTGCTAGATGAACGAACGTCTCCGTATGCTCAGTTCTGAGAGATAAGTGTGTGTGAAAGCCGTCCTTCACCTAGCTTGTTGGGAACACAAAGTTTCTTTTCACTTGCAAACTCTACTCCATACATATATAAGGGGAGGTACTAGCTCCAACTCGGTTTTACAGTGAAAACTGAAGGAACTTCAAACCGGCACTAGGAAACAGACTGAGAAACCAGAGTAAAAGTTTCTCCTGCAACCCGTTCCCTTTGTGCTAGATGAACGAACGTCTCTCCACATGCTCAGTTCTGAGAGATAAGTGTGTGTAACAGCCGTCCTTCACCTAGCATGTTGGGAACACAAAGTTCCTTTTCACTTGCAAACTCCACTACTTACATATATAAGGGTAGTTACTAGATCCAACTCTGTTTTACAGTGAAAACTGCTGGAACTTCAAACCATCACTAGGGAACAGACTGAGAAACCAGAGTAAAAGTTTCTCCTGCAACCCGTTCCCTTTGTGCTAGATGAACGAACGTCTCTCCACATGCTCAGTTCTGAGAGATAAGTGTGTGTGAATGCCGTCCTTCACCTAGCTTGTTGGGAACACAAAGTTTCTTTTCAGTTGCAAACTCCACTCCATACATATATATGGGGAGGTACTAGCTCCAACTCGGTTTTACAGTGAAATCTGCAGGAACTTCAAACCGGCACTTGGAAACACACTTTGAAACCAGAGTAAAAGATTCTCCTGCAACCCGTTCCATTTGTGCTAGATGAACGAACGTCTCTCCACATGCTCATTTCTGAGAGATAAGTGTGTGTGAAAGCCGTCCTTCACCTAGCTTGTTGGGAACACAAAGTTTCTTTTCACTTTCAAACTCCACTCCACACATATATATGGGGAGGTACTAGCTCCAACTCGGTTTTACAGTGAAAACTGCAGGAACATCAAACCGGGACTAGGAAACAGAATGAGAAACCAGAGTAAAAGTTTCTCCTGCAACCCGTTCCCTTTGTGCTAGATGAACGAACGTCTCTCCACATGCTCAGTTCTGAGAGAAAAGTGTGGGTCAATGCCGTCCTTCACCTATCTTGTTGGGAACACAAAGATTCTTTTCACTTGCAAACTCCACTGCATACTTATATATGGGGATGTACTAGATCCAACTCGGTTTTACAGTGAAAACTGCAGGAACTTCAAAACGGCACTAGGAAACAGACTGAGAAACCAGAGTAAAAGTTTCTCCTGCAAACCGTTCCCTTTGTGCTAGATGAACGAACGTGTCTCCACGTGCTCAGTTCTGAGAGATAAGTGTGTGTGAAAGCCGTCCTTCAACTAGCTTGTTGGGAACACAAAGTTTCTTTTCACTTGCAAACTCCACTCCTTACATATATATGGGGAGGTACTTGATCCAACTCGGTTTTACAGTGAAAACTGCTGGAACTTCAAACCGGCACTTGGAAACAGACTGAGAAACCAGAGTAAAATTTCTCCTGCAACCCGTTCCCTTTGTGCTAGATGAACGAACGTCTCTCCACATGCTCAGTTCTGAGAGATAAGTGTGTGTGAAAGCCGTCCTTCACCTGGCTTGTTGGGAACACAAAGTTTCTTTTCAGTTGCAAACTCCACTCCATACATATATATGGGGAGGTACTAGCTCCAACTCCGCTTTACAGTGAAAACTGCAGGAACTTCAAACCGGCACTAGGAAACAGACTGTGAAACCAGAGTAAAATTTTCTCCTGCAACCCGTTCCATTTGTGCTAGATGAACGAACGTCTCTCCACATGCTCATTTCTGAGAGATAAGTGTGTGTCAAAGCCGTACTTCACCTAGCTTGTTGGGAAAACAAAGCTTCTTTTCACTTGCAAACTCCACTCCACACATATATATGGGGAGGTACTAGATCCTACTCGGTTTTACAGTGAAAACTGCAGGAACATCAATCCGGCACTAGGAAAAAGACTGAGAAACCAGAGTAAAAGTTTCTCCTGCAACCCGTTCCCTTTGTGCTAGATGAACGAACGTCTCTCCTCACGTGCTCATTTCTGAGACACAAGTGTGTGTGAAAGCCGTCCTTCACCTAGCTTGTTGGGAACACAAAGTTTCTTTTCACTTGCAAACTCCACTCCATACATATATATGGGGAGGTACTAGCTCCAACTCGGTTTTACAGTGAAAACTGCAGGAACATCAAACCGGGACTAGGAAACAGAATGAGAAACCAGAGTAAAAGTTTCTCCTGCAACCCGTTCCCTTTGTGCTAGATGAACGAACGTCTCTCCACATGCTAAGTTCTGAGAGATAAGTGTGTGTGAAAGCCGTCCTTCACCTAGCTTGTTGGGAACTCAAAGTTCCTTTTCACTTGCAAACTCCACTCCTTACATATATATGGGGAGGTACTAGATCCAACTCGATTTTACAGTGAAAACTGCTGGAAATTCAAACCATCACTAGGAAACAGACTGAGTAAACAGGGTAAAAGTTTCTCCTGCAACCCGTTCCCTTTGTGCTAGATGAACGAACGTCTCACCACGTGCTCAGTTCTGAGAGTTATGTGTGTGTGAAAGCCGTCCTTCACATAGCTTTTTGGGAACACAAAGTTTCTTTTCACTTGCAAACTCCACTCCATACATATATATGGGGAAGTACTAGCTCCAACTCGGTTTTACAGTGAAAACTGCAGGAACATCAAACCGGGACTAGGAAACAGAATGAGAAACCAGAGTAAAAGTTTCTCCTGCAACCCGTTCCCTTTGTGCTAGATGAACGAACGTCTCTCCACATGCTCAGTTCTGAGAGAAAAGTGTGGGTCAATGCCGTCCTTCACCTATCTTGTTGGGAACACAAAGATTCTTTTCACTTGCAAACTCCACTCCATACTTATATATGGGGATGTACTAGATCCAACTCGGTTTTACAGTGAAAACTGCAGGAACTTCAAAACGGCACTAGGAAACAGACTGAGAAACCAGAGTATAAGTTTCTCCTGCAAACCGTTCCCTTTGTGCTAGATGAACGAACGTGTCTACACGTGCTCAGTTCTGAGAGATAAGTGTGTGTGAAAGCCGTCCTTCAACTAGCTTGTAGGGAACACAAAGTTTCTTTTCACTTGCAAACTCCACTCCTTACATATATATGGGGAGGTACTTGATCCAACTCGGTTTTACAGTGAAAACTGCTGGAACTTCAAACCGGCACTTGGAAACAGACTGAGAAACCAGAGTAAAAGTTTCTCCTGCAACCCGTTCCCTTTGTGCTAGATGAACGAACGTCTCTCCACATGCTCAGTTCTGAGAGATAAGTGTGTGTGAAAGCCGTCCTTCACCTGGCTTGTTGGGAACACAAAGTTTCTTTTCAGTTGCAAACTCCACTCCATACATATATATGGGGAGGTACTAGATCCTACTCGGTTTTACAGTGAAAACTGCAGGAACATCAAACCGGCACTAGGAAAAAGACTGAGAAACCAGAGTAAAAGTTTCTCCTGCAACCCGTTCCCTTTGTGCTAGATGAACGAACGTCTCTCCACATGCTCAGTTCTGAGAGATAATTGTGTGTGAAAGCCGTCCTTCACCTGGCTTGTTGGGAACACAAAGTTTCTTTTCAGTTGCAAACTCCACTCCATACATATATATGGGGAGGTACTAGATCCTACTCGGTTTTACAGTGAAAACTGCAGGAACATCAAACCGGTACTAGGAAAAAGACTGAGAAACCAGAGTAAAAGTTTCTCCTGCAACCCGTTCCCTTTGTGCTAGATGAACGAACGTCTCTCCTCACGTGCTCATTTCTGAGACACAAGTGTGTGTGAAAGCCGTCCTTCACCTAGCTTGTTGGGAACACAAAGTTTCTTTTCACTTGCAAACTCCACTCCATACATATATATGGGGAGGTACTAGCTCCAACTCGGTTTTACAGTGAAAACTGCAGGAATTTCAAACCGGGACTAGGAAACAGAATGAGAAACCAGAGTAAAAGTTTCCCCTGCAACCCGTTCCCTTTGTGCTAGATGAACGAACGTCTCTCCGCATGGTAAGTTCTGAGAGATAAGTGTGTGTGAAAGCCGTCCTTCACCTAGCTTTTTGGGAACACAAAGTTTCTTTTCACTTGAAAACTCCACTCCGTACATATATAAGGGGAGGTACTAGCTCCAACTCGGTTTTACAGTGAAAACTGCAGGAACTTCAAACCGGCACTAGGAAACAGACTGAGAAACCAGAGTAAAAGTTTCTCCTGCAACATATTCCCTTTGTGCTAGATGAACGAATGTCTCTCCACATGCTCAGTTCTGAGATATAAGTGTGTGTGAAAGCCGTCCTTCACCTAGCTTGTTGGGAACTCAAACTTCCTTTTCACTTGCAAACTCCACTCCTTACATATATATGGGGAGGTACTAGCTCCAACTCGGTTTTACAGTGAAAACTGCTGGAACTTCAAACCATCACTAGGAAACAGACTGAGTAAACAGAGTAAAAGTTTCTCCTGAAACCCGTTCCTTTGTGCTAGATGAACGAACGTCTCACCACATGCTCAGTTCTGAGAGTTATGTGTGTGTGAAAGCCGTCCTTCACCTAGCTTGTTGGGAACACAAAGTTTCTTTTCAGTTGCAAACTCCACTCCATACATATATATGGGGAGGTACTAGCTCCAACTCGGTTTTACAGTGAAAACTGCAGGAATTTCAAACCGGCACTAGGAAACAGACTGTGAAACCAGAGTAAAAGTTTCTCCTGCAACCCGTTCCCTTTGTGCTAGATGAACGAACGTCTCTCCACATGCTCAGTTCTGAGAGATAAGTGTGTGTGAAAGCCGTCCTTCACCTAGCTTGTTGGGAACACAAAGTTCCTTTTCACTTGCAAACTCCACTACTTACATATATATGGGGAGGTACTAGATCCAACTCGGTTTTACAGTGAAAACTGCTGGAACTTCAAACCATCACTAGGGAACAGACTGAGAAACCAGAGTAAAAGTTTCTCCTGCAACCCGTTCCCTTTGTGCTAGATGAACGAACGTCTCTCCACATGCTCAGTTCTGAGAGATAAGTGTGTGTGAAAGCCGTCCTTCACCTAGCTTGTTGGGAACACAAAGTTTCTTTTCAGTTGCAAACTCCACTCCACACATATAAAAGGGGAGGTACTAGATTCTACTCGGTTTTACAGTGAAAACTGCAGGAACTTCAAACCGGCACTAGGAAACAGACTGAGAAACCAGAGTAAAAGTTTCTCCTGCAACCCGTTCCCTTTCTGCTAGATGAACGAGAGTCTCTCCACATGCTCAGTTCTGAGAGATAAGTGTGTGTGAAAGCCGTCCTTCACCTAGCTTGTTGGGAACACAAAGTTCCTTTTCACTTGCAAACTCCACTACTTACATATATATGGGGAGGTACTACATCCAACTCGGTTTTACAGTGAAAACTGCTGGAACTTCAAACCATCACTAGGGAACAGACTGAGAAAACAGAGTAAAAGTTTCTCCTGCAACCCGTTCCCTTTTTGCTAGATGAACGAACGTCTCTCCACATGCTCAGTTCTGAGAGATAATTGTGTGTGAAAGCCGTCCTTCACCTAGCTTTTTGGGAACACAAAGTTTCTTTTCAGTTGCAAACTCCACTCCATACATATATATGGGGATGTACTAGATCCAACTCGGTTTTACAGTGAAAACTGCAGGAACTTCAAACCGGCACTTGGAAACACACTTTGAAACCAGAGTAAAAGTTTCTCCTGCAACCCGTTCCATTTGTGCTAGATGAACGAACGTCTCTCCACATGCTCATTTCTGAGAGATAATTGTGTGTGAAAGCCGTCCTTCACCTAGCTTGTTGGGAACACAAAGTTTCTTTTCACTTGCAAACTCCACTCCACACATATATATGGGGAGGTACTAGATCCTACTCGGTTTTAAGTGAAAACTGCAATAACTTCAAACCGGCTCTAGGAAACAGACAGAAACCAGGGTAAAAGTTTCTCCTGCAACCCGTTCCCTTTGTGCTAGATGAATGAACGTCTCTCCGCATGCTCAGTTCTGAGAGATAAGTGTGTGTAAAAGCCGTCCTTCACCTAGCTTGTTGGGAACACAAAGTTTCTTTTCACTTGCAAACTCCACTCCATACATATATATGGGGAGGTACTAGATCCAACTCGGTTTTACAGTGAAAAATGCAGTAACTTCAAACCGGCACTAGGAAACAGACTGAGAAACCAGAGTAAAAGTTTCTCCTGCAACCCGTTCCCTTTGTGCTAGATGAACGAACGTCTCTCCATATGCTCATTTCTGAGAGATAAGTGTGTGTCAAAGCCGTCCTTCACCTAGCTTGTTGGGAAAACAAAGTTTCTTTTCACTTGCAAACTCCACTCTACACATATATATGGGGAGGTACTAGATCCTACCCGGTTTTACAGTGAAAACTGCTGGAACTTCAAACCGGCACTAGGAAACAGACTGAGAAACCAGATTAAAAGTTTCTCCTGCAACCCGTTCCATTTGTGCTAGATGAACGAACGTCTCTCCTCACGTGCTCATTTCTGTGATATAAGTGTGTGTGAAAGCCGTCCTTCACCTAGCTTGTTGGGAACACAAAGTTTCTTTTCACTTGCAAACTCCACTCCATACATATATATGTGGAGGTACTAGCTCCAACTCGTTTTACAGTGAAAACTGCAGGAACATCAAACCGGGACTAGGAAACAGACTGAGAAACCAGAGTAAATTTTCTCCTGCAACCCGTTCCCTTTGTGCTAGATGAACGAACGTCTCTCCTCACGTGCTCATTTCTGAGATATAAGTGTGTGTGAAAGCCGTCCTTCACCTAGCTTGTTGGGAACACAAAGTTTCTTTTCACATGCAAACTCCACTCCATACATATATATGGGGAGGTACTAGCTCCAACTCGGTTTTAGAGTGAAAAATGCAGGAACATCAAACCGGGACTAGGAAACAGAATGAGAAACCAGAGTAAAAGTTTCCCCTGCAACCCGTTCCCTTTGTGCTAGATGAACGAACGTCTCTCCGCATGGTAAGTTCTGAGAGATAAGTGTGTGTGAAAGCCGTCCTTCACCTAGCTTTTTGGGAACACAAAGTTTCTTTTCACTTGCAAACTCCACTCCGTACATATATAAGGGGAGGTACTAGCTCCAACTCGGTTTTACAGTGAAAACTGCAGGAACTTCAAACCGGCACTAGGAAACAGACTGAGAAACCAGAGTAAAAGTTTCTCCTGCAACATATTCCCTTTGTGCTAGATGAACGAATGTCTCTCCACATGCTCAGTTCTGAGATATAAGTGTGTGTGAAAGCCGTCCTTCACCTAGCTTGTTGGGAACTCAAAGTTCCTTTTCACTTGCAAACTCCACTCCTTACATATATATGGGGAGGTACTAGCTCCAACTCGGTTTTACAGTGAAAACTGCTGGAACTTCAAACCATCACTAGGAAACAGACTGAGTAAACAGAGTAAAAGTTTCTCCTGAAACCCGTTCCCTTTGTGCTAGATGAACGAACGTCTCACCACATGCTCAGTTCTGAGAGTTATGTGTGTGTGAAAGCCGTCCTTCACCTAGCTTGTTGGGAACACAAAGTTTCTTTTCAGTTGCAAACTCCATTCCATACATATATATGGGGAGGTACTAGCTCCAACTCGGTTTTACAGTGAAAACTGCAGGAATTTCAAACCGGCACTAGGAAACAGACTGTGAAACCAGAGTAAAAGTTTCTCCTGCAACCCGTTCCCTTTGTGCTAGATGAACGAACGTCTCTCCACATGCTCAGTTCTGAGAGATAAGTGTGTGTGAAAGCCGTCCTTCACCTAGCTTGTTGGGAACACAAAGTTCCTTTTCACTTGCAAACTCCACTACTTACATATATATGGGGAGGTACTAGATCCAACTCGGTTTTACAGTGAAAACTGCTGGAACTTCAAACCATCACTAGGGAACAGACTGAGAAACCAGAGTAAAAGTTTCTACTGCAACCCGTTCCCTTTGTGCTAGATGAACGAACGTCTCTCCACATGCTCAGTTCTGAGAGATAAGTGTGTGTGAAAGCCGTCCTTCACCTAGCTTGTTGGGAACACAAAGTTTCTTTTCAGTTGCAAACTCCACTCCACACATATAAAAGGGGAGGTACTAGATTCTACTCGGTTTTACAGTGAAAACTGCAGGAACTTCAAACCGGCACAAGGAAACAGACTGAGAAACCAGAGTAAAAGTTTCTCCTGCAACCCGTTCCCTTTCTGCTAGATGAACGAGAGTCTCTCCACATGCTCAGTTCTGAGAGATAAGTGTGTGTGAAAGCCGTCCTTCACCTAGCTTGTTGTGAACACAAAGTTCCTTTTCACTTGCAAACTCCACTACTTACATATATATGGGGAGGTACTACATCCAACTCGTTTTTACAGTGAAAACTGCTGGAACTTCAAACCATCACTAGGGAACAGACTGAGAAAACAGAGTAATAGTTTCTCCTGCAACCCGTTCCCTTTTTGCTAGATGAACGAACGTCTCTCCACATGCTCAGTTCTGAGAGATAATTGTGTGTGAAAGCCGTCCTTCACCTAGCTTTTTGGGAACACAAAGTTTCTTTTCAGTTGCAAACTCCAATCCATACATATATATGGGGATGTACTAGCTCCAACTCGGTTTTACAGTGAAAACTGCAGGAACTTCAAACCGGCACTTGGAAACACACTTTGAAACCAGAGTAAAAGTTTCTCCTGCAACCCGTTCCATTTGTGCTAGATGAACGAACGTCTCTCCACATGCTCATTTCTGAGAGATAATTGTGTGTGAAAGCCGTCCTTCACCTAGCTTGTTGGGAACACAAAGTTTCTTTTCACTTGCAAACTCCACTCCACACATATATATGGGGAGGTACTAGATCCTACTCGGTTTTAGAGTGAAAACTGCAGGAACTTCAAACCGGCTCTAGGAAACAGACAGAAACCAGGGTAAAAGTTTCTCCTGCAACCCGTTCCCTTTGTGCTAGATGAATGAACGTCTCTCCGCATGCTCAGGTGTGAGAGATAAGTGTGTGTAAAAGCCGTCCTTCACCTAGCTTGTTGGGAACACAAAGTTTCTTTTCACTTGCAAACACCACTCCATACATATATATGGGGAGGTACTAGATCCAACTCGGTTTTACAGTGAAAAATGCAGTAACTTCAAACCGGCACTAGGAAACAGACTGAGAAACCAGAGTAAAAGTTTCTCCTGCAACCCGTTCCCTTTGTGCTAGATGAACGAACGTCTCTCCACATGCTGAGTTCTGAGAGATAAGTGTGTGTGAAAGCCGTCCTTCAACTAGCTTGTTGGGAACACAAAGTTTCTTTTCACTTGCAAACTCCACTCCTTACATATATATGGGGTGGTACTAGATCCAACTCGGTTTTACAGTGAAAACTGCTGGAACTTCAAACCGGCACTTGGAAACAGACTGAGAAACCAGAGTAAAAGTTTCTCCTGCAACCCGTTCCCTTTGTGCTAGATGAACGAACGTCTCTCCACATGCTCAGTTCTGAGAGATAAGTGTGTGTGAAAGCCGTCCTTCAACTGGCTTGTTGGGAACACAAAGTTTCTTTTCAGTTGCAAACTCCACTCCATACATATATATGGGGAGGTACTAGCTCCAACTCCGTTTTACA
Organism: Camelus bactrianus; assembly: GCF_048773025.1. NCBI lineage: Eukaryota > Metazoa > Chordata > Mammalia > Artiodactyla > Camelidae > Camelus > Camelus bactrianus. The sequence goes on from NC_133546.1 coordinate 93,705,809, forward strand.
GTGAAAACTGCAGGAACTTCAAACCGGCACTAGGAAACAGACTGTGAAACCAGAGTAAAAGTTTCTCCTGCAACCCATTCCATTTGTGCTAGATGAACGAACTTCTCTCCACATGCTCATTTCTGAAGGATAAGTGTGTGTCAAAGCCGTCCTTCACCTAGCTTGTTGGGAAAACAAAGCTTCTTTTCACTTGCAAACTCCACTCCACACATATATATGGGGAGGTACTAGATCCTACTCGGTTTTACAGTGAAAACTGCAGGAACTTCAAACCGGCACTAGGAAACAGACTGAGAAACCAGAGTAATAGTTTCTCCTGCAACCCGTTCCCTTTGTGCTAGATGAACGAACGTCTCTCCGCATGCTAAGTTCTGAGAGATAAGTGTGTGTGAAAGCCGTCCTTCACCTAGCTTGTTGGGAACACAAAGTTTCTTTTCACTTGCAAACTCCACTCCACACATATATAAGGGGAGGTACTAGCTCCAACTCGGTTTTACAGTGAAAACTGCAGGAACTTCAAACCGGCACTAGGAAACAGACTGAGAAACCAGAGTAAAAGTTTCTCCTGCAACCCGTTCCCTTTGTGCTAGATGAACGAGAGTCTCTCCACATGCTCAGTTCTGAGAGATAAGTGTGTGTGAAAGCCGTCCTTCACCTAGCTTGTTGGGAACACAAAGTTCCTTTTCACTTGCAAACTCCACTACTTACATATATATGGGGAGGTACTAGATCCAACTCGGTTTTACAGTGAAAACTGCTGGAACTTCAAACCATCACTAGGGAACAGACTGAGAAAACAGAGTAAAAGTTTCTCCTGCAACCCGTTCCCTTTTTGCTAGATGAACGAACGTCTCTCCACATGCTCAGTTCTGAGAGATAATTGTGTGTGAAAGCCGTCCTTCACCTAGCTTTTTGGGAACACAAAGTTTCTTTTCAGTTGCAAACTCCACTCCATACATATATATGGGGATGTACTAGCTCCAACTCGGTTTTACAGTGAAAACTGCAGGAACTTCAAACCGGCACTAGGAAACAGACTGTGAAACCAGAGTAAAAGTTTCTCCTGCAACCCGTTCCCTTTGTGCTAGATGAACGAACGTCTCTCCACATGCTCATTTCTGAGAGATAAGTGTGTGTCAAAGCCGTCCTTCACCTAGCTTGTTGGGAAAACAAAGTTTCTTTTCACTTGCAAACTCCACTCTACACATATATATGGGGAGGTACTAGATCCTACCCGGTTTTACAGTGAAAACTGCTGGAACTTCAAACCGGCACTAGGAAACAGACTGAGAAACCAGATTAAAAGTTTCTCCTGCAACCCGTTCCCTTTGTGCTAGATGAACGAACGTCTCTCCTCACGTGCTCATTTCTGTGATATAAGTGTGTGTGAAAGCCGTCCTTCACCTAGCTTGTTGGGAACACAAAATTTCTTTTCACTTGCAAACTCCACTCCATACATATATATGTGGAGGTACTAGCTCCAACTCGTTTTACAGTGAAAACTGCAGGAACATCAAACCGGGACTAGGAAACAGACTGAGAAACCAGAGTAAAAGTTTCTCCTGCAACCCGTTCCCTTTGTGCTAGATGAACGAACGTCTCTCCTCACGTGCTCATTTCTGAGATATAAGTGTGTGTGAAAGCCGTCCTTCACCTAGCTTGTTGGGAACACAAAGTTTCTTTTCACTTGCAAATTCCACTCCATACATATATATGGGGAGGTACTAGCTCCAACTCGGTTTTAGAGTGAAAAATGCAGGAACATCAAACCGGGACTAGGAAACAGAATGAGAAACCAGAGTAAAAGTTTCCCCTGCAACCCGTTCCCTTTGTGCTAGATGAACGAACGTCTCTCCGCATGGTAAGTTCTGAGAGATAAGTGTGTGTGAAAGCCGTCCTTCACCTAGCTTTTTGGGAACACAAAGTTTCTTTTCACTTGCAAACTCCACTCCGTACATATATAAGGGGAGGTACAAGCTCCAACTCGGTTTTACAGTGAAAACTGCAGGAACTTCAAACCGGCACTAGGAAACAGACTGAGAAACCAGAGTAAAAGTTTCTCCTGCAACATATTCCCTTTGTGCTAGATGAACGAATGTCTCTCCACATGCTCAGTTCTGAGATATAAGTGTGTGTGAAAGCCGTCCTTCACCTAGCTTGTTGGGAACTCAAAGTTCCTTTCCACTTGCAAACTCCACTCCTTACATATATATGGGGAGGTACTAGCTCCAACTCGGTTTTACAGTGAAAACTGCTGGAACTTCAAACCATCACTAGGAAACAGACTGAGTAAACAGAGTAAAAGTTTCTCCTGAAACCCGTTCCCTTTGTGCTAGATGAACGAACGTCTCACCACATGCTCAGTTCTGAGAGTTATGTGTGTGTGAAAGCCGTCCTTCACCTAGCTTGTTGGGAACACAAAGTTTCTTTTCACTTGCAAACTCCACTCCACACATATATAAGTGGAGGTACTAGCTCCAACTCGGTTTTACAGTGAAAACTGCAGGAACTTCAAACCGGCACTAGGAAACAGACTGAGAAACCAGAGTAAAAGTTTCTCCTGCAACCCGTTCCCTTTGTGCTAGATGAACGAGAGTCTCTCCACATGCTCAGTTCTGAGAGATAAGTGTGTGTGAAAGCCGTCCTTCACCTAGCTTGTTGGGAACACAAAGTTCCTTTTCACTTGCAAACTCCACTACTTACATATATATGGGGAGGTACTAGATCCAACTCGGTTTTACAGTGAAAACTGCTGGAACTTCAAACCATCACTAGGGAACAGACTGAGAAAACAGAGTAAAAGTTTCTCCTGCAACCCGTTCCCTTTTTGCTAGATGAACGAACGTCTCTCCACATGCTCAGTTCTGAGAGATAATTGTGTGTGAAAGCCGTCCTTCACCTAGCTTTTTGGGAACACAAAGTTTCTTTTCAGTTGCAAACTCCACTCCATACATATATATGGGGATGTACTAGCTCCAACTCGGTTTTACAGTGAAAACTGCAGGAACTTCAAACCGGCACTTGGAAACACACTTTGAAACCAGAGTAAAAGTTTCTCCTGCAACCTGTTCCATTTGTGCTAGATGAACGAACGTCTCTCCACATGCTCAGTTCTGAGAGATAAGTGTGTGTGAAAGCCGTCCTTCAACTAGCTTGTTGGGAACACAAAGTTTCTTTTCACTTGCAAACTCCACTCCACACATATATATGGGGAGGTACTAGATCCTACTCGGTTTTAGAGTGAAAACTGCAGGAACTTCAAACCGGCTCTAGGAAACAGACAGAAACCAGGGTAAAAGTTTCTCCTGCAACCCGTTCCTTTTGTGCTAGATGAATGAACGTCTCTCCGCATGCTCAGTTCTGAGAGATAAGTGTGGGTCAATGCCGTCCTTCACCTATCTTGTTGGGAACACAAAGATTCTTTTCACTTGCAAACTCCACTCCATACTTATATATGGGGATGTACTAGATCCAACTCGGTTTTACAGTGAAAACTGCAGGAACTTCAAAACGGCACTAGGAAACAGACTGAGAAACCAGAGTATAAGTTTCTCCTGCAAACCGTTCCCTTTGTGCTAGATGAACGAACGTGTCTCCACGTGCTCAGTTCTGAGAGATAAGTGTGTGTGAAAGCCGTCCTTCAACTAGCTTGTTGGGAACACAAAGTTTCTTTTCACTTGCAAACTCCACTCCTTACATATATAAGGGGAGGTACTAGATCCAACTCGGTTTTACAGTGAAAACTGCTGGAACTTCAAACCGGCACTTGGAAACAGACTGAGAAACCAGAGTAAAAGTTTCTCCTGCAACCCGTTCCCTTTGTGCTAGATGAACGAACGTCTCTCCACATGCTCAGTTCTGAGAGATAAGTGTGTGTGAAAGCCGTCCTTCACCTGGCTTGTTGGGAACACAAAGTTTCTTTTCAGTTGCAAACTCCACTCCATACATATATATGGGGAGGTACTAGCTCCAACTCCGTTTTACAGTGAAAACTGCAGGAACTTCAAACCGGCACTAGGAAACAGACTGTGAAACCAGAGTAAAATTTTCTCCTGCAACCTGTTCCATTTGTGCTAGATGAACGAACGTCTCTCCTCACGTGCTCATTTCTGAGATATAAGTGTGTGTGAAAGCCGTCCTTCACCTAGCTTGTTGGGAACACAAAGTTTCTTTTCACTTGCAAACTCCACTCCATACATATATATGGGGAGGTACTAGCTCCAACTCGGTTTTACAGTGAAAACTGCAGGAACATCAAACCGGGACTAGGAAACAGAATGAGAAACCAGAGTAAAAGTTTTTCCTGCAACCCGTTCCATTTGTGCTGGATGAAAGAACGTCTCTCCGCATGCTAATTTCTGAGAGATAAGTGTGTGTGAAAGCCGTCCTTCACCTAGCTTGTTGGGAACACAAAGTTCGTTTTCACTTGCAAACTCCACTCCTTACATATATATGGGGAGGTACTAGAACCAACTCGGTTTTACAGTGAAAACTGCTGGAACTTCAAACCATCACTAGGAAACAGACTGAGTAAACAGAGTAAAAGTTTCTCCTGCAACCCGTTCCCTTTGTGCTAGATGAACGAACGTCTCTCCGCATGCTCAGTTCTGAGAGATAAGTGTGTGTGAAAGCCGTCCTTCACCTAGCTTGTTGGGAACACAAAGTTTCTTTTCACTTGCAAACTCCACTCCATACATATATATGGGGAGGTACTAGCTCCAACTCGGTTTTACAGTGAAAACTACAGGAACTTAAAACCGGCACTAGGAAACAGACTGAGAAACCAGAGTAAAAGTTACTCCTGCAAACCGTTCCCTTTGTGCTAGATGAACGAACGTCTCTCCACATGCTCAGTTCTGAGAGATAAGTGTGGGTCAATGCCGTCCTTCACCTATCTTGTTGGGAACACAAAGATTCTTTTCACTTGCAAACTCCACTCCATACTTATATATGGGGAGATACTAGATCCAACTCGGTTTTACAGTGAAAACTGCAGGAACTTCAAAACGGCACTAGGAAACAGACTGAGAAACCAGAGTATAAGTTTCTCCTGCAAACCGTTCCCTTTGTGCTAGATGAACGAACGTGTCTCCAAGTGCTCAGTTCTGAGAGATAAGTGTGTGTGAAAGCCGTCCTTCAACTAGCTTGTTGGGAACACAAAGTTTCTTTTCACTTGCAAACTCCACTCCTTACATATATATGGGGAGGTACTAGATCCAACTCCGTTTTACAGTGAAAACTGCAGGAACTTCAAACCGGCACTAGGAAACAGACTGTGAAACCAGAGTAAAATTTTCTCCTGCAACACGTTCCATTTGTGCTAGATGAACGAACGTCTCTCCACATGCTCATTTCTGAGAGATAAGTGTGTGTCAAAGCCGTACTTCACCTAGCTTGTTGGGAAAACAAAGCTTCTTTTCACTTGCAAACTCCACTCCACACATATATATGGGGAGGTACTAGATCCTACTCGGTTTTACAGTGAAAACTGCAGGAACATCAAACCGGCACTAGGAAACAGACTGAGAAACCAGAGTAAAAGTTTCTCCTGCCACCCGTTCCCTTTGTGCTAGATGAACGAACGTCTCTCCTCACGTGCTCATTTCTGAGATACAAGTGTGTGTGAAAGCCGTCCTTCACCTAGCTTGTTGGGAACACAAAGTTTCTTTTCACTTGCAAACTCCACTCCATACATATATATGGGGAGGTACTAGCTCCAACTCGGTTTTACAGTGAAAACTGCAGGAACATCAAACCGGGACTAGGAAACAGAATGAGAAACCAGAGTAAAAGTTTCTCCTGCAACCCGTTCCCTTTGTGCTAGATGAACGAACGTCTCTCCGCATGCTAAGTTCTGAGAGATAAGTGTGTGTGAAAGCCGTCCTGCACCTAGCTTGTTGGGAACACAAAGTTTCTTTTCACTTGCAAACTCCACTCCATACATATATAAGGGGAGGTACTAGCTCCAACTCGGTTTTACAGTGAAAACTGCAGGAACTTCAAACCGGCACTGGGAAACAGACTGAGAAACCAGAGTAAAAGTTTCTCCTGCAACATATTCCCTTTGTGCTAGATGAACGAATGTCCCTGCACATGCTCATTTCTGAGATATAAGTGTGTGTGAAAGCCGTCCTTCACCTAGCTTGTTGGGAACTCAAAGTTCCTTTTCACTTGCAAACTCCACTCCTTACATATATATGGGGAGGTACTAGATCCAACTCGATTTTACAGTGAAAACTGCTGGAAATTCAAACCATCACTAGGAAACAGACTGAGTAAACAGGGTAAAAGTTTCTCCTGCAACCCGTTCCCTTTGTGCTAGATGAACGAACGTCTCACCACGTGCTCAGTTCTGAGAGTTATGTGTGTGTGAAAGCCGTCCTTCACCTAGCTTGTTGGGAACACAAAGTTTCTTTTCAGTTGCAAACTCCACTCCATAAATATATATGGGGAGGTACTAGCTCCAACTCGTTTTACAGTGAAAACTGCAGGAACATCAAACCGGGACTAGGAAACAGACTGAGAAACCAGAGTAAAAGTTTCTCCTGCAACCCGTTCCCTTTGTGCTAGATGAACGAACGTCTCTCCTCACGTGCTCATTTCTGAGATATAAGTGTGTGTGAAAGCCGTCCTTCACCTAGATTGTTGGGAACACAAAGTTTCTTTTCACTTGCAAACTCCACTCCATACATATATATGGGGAGGTACTAGCTCCAACTCGGTTTTAGAGTGAAAACTGCAGGAACATCAAACCGGGACTAGGAAACAGAATGAGAAACCAGAGTAAAAGTTTCCCCTGCAACCCGTTCCCTTTGTGCTAGATGAACGAACGTCTCTCCGCATGGTAAGTTCTGAGAGATAAGTGTGTGTGAAAGCCGTCCTTCACCTAGCTTTTTGGGAACACAAAGTTTCTTTTCAGTTGCAAACTCCACTCCGTACATATATAAGGGGAGGTACTAGCTCCAACTCGGTTTTACAGTGAAAACTGCAGGAACTTCAAACCGGCACTAGGAAACAGACTGAGAAACCAGAGTACAAGTTTCTCCTGCAACATATTCCCTTTGTGCTAGATGAACGAATGTCTCTCCACATGCTCAGTTCTGAGATATAAGTGTGTGTGAAAGCCGTCCTTCACCTAGCTTGTTGGGAACTCAAAGTTCCTTTTCACTTGCAAACTCCACTCCTTACATATATATGGGGAGGTACTAGCTCCAACTCGGTTTTACAGTGAAAACTGCTGGAACTTCAAACCATCACTAGGAAACAGACTGAGTAAACAGAGTAAAAGTTTCTCCTGCAACCCGTTCCCTTTGTGCTAGATGAACGAACGTCTCACCACATGCTCAGTTCTGAGAGTTATGTGTGTGTGAAAGCCGTCCTTCACCTAGCTTGTTGGGAACACAAAGTTTCTTTTCAGTTGCAAACTCCACTCCATACATATATATGGGGAGGTACTAGCTCCAACTCGGTTTTACAGTGAAAACTGCAGGAATTTCAAACCGGCACTAGGAAACAGACTGTGAAACCAGAGTAAAAGTTTCTCCTGCAACCCGTTCCCTTTGTGCTAGATGAACGAACGTCTCTCCACATGCTCAGTTCTCAGAGATAAGTGTGTGTGAAAGCCGTCCTTCACCTAGCTTGTTGGGAACACAAAGTTCCTTTTCACTTGCAAACTCCACTACTTACATATATATGGGGAGGTACTAGATCCAACTCGGTTTTACAGTGAAAACTGCTGGAACTTCAAACCATCACTAGGGAACAGACTGAGAAACCAGAGTAAAAGTTTCTCCTGCAACCCGTTCCCTTTGTGCTAGATGAACGAACGTCTCTCCACATGCTCAGTTCTGAGAGATAAGTGTGTGTGAAAGCCGTCCTTCACCTAGCTTGTTGGGAACACAAAGTTTCTTTTCACTTGCAAACTCCACTCCTTACATATATATGGGGAGGTACTAGATCCAACTCGGTTTTAGAGTGAAAACTGCTGGAACTTCAAACCGACACTTGGAAACAGACTGAGAAACCAGAGTAAAAGTTTCTCCTGCAACCCGTTCCTTTGTGCTAGATGAACGAATGTCTCTCCACATGCTCAGTTCTGAGAGATAAGTGTGTGTGAAAGCCGTCCTTCACCTGGCTTGTTGGGAACACAAAGTTTCTTTTCAGTTGCAAACTCCACTCCATACATATATATGGGGAGGTACTAGCTCCAACTCCGTTTTACAGTGAAAACTGCAGGAACTTCAAACCGGCACTAGGAAACAGACTGTGAAACCAGAGTAAAATTTTCTCCTGCAACCTGTTCCATTTTTGCTAGATGAACGAACGTCTCTCCTCACGTGCTCATTTCTGAGATATAAGTGTGTGTGAAAGCCGTCCTTCACCTAGCTTGTTGGGAACACAAAGTTTGTTTTCACTTGCAAACTCCACTCCATACATATATATGGGGAGGTACTAGCTCCAACTCGGTTTTACAGTGAAAACTGCAGGAACATCAAACCGGGACTAGGAAACAGAATGAGAAACCAAAGTAAAAGTTTTTCCTGCAACCCTTTCCATTTGTGCTGAATGAAAGAACGTCTCTCCGCATGCTAATTTCTGAGAGATAAGTGTGTGTGAAAGCCGTCCTTCACCTAGCTTGTTGGGAACACAAAGTTCGTTTTCACTTGCAAATTCCACTCCATACTTATATATGCGGAGGTACTAGATCCAACTCGGTTTTACAGTGAAAACTGCAGAAACTTCAAAACGGCACTAGGAAACAGACTGAGAAACCAGAGTATAAGTTTCTCCTGCAAACCGTTCCCTTTGTGCTAGATGAACGAACGTGTCTCCAAGTGCTAAGTTCTGAGAGATAAGTGTGTGTGAAAGCCGTCCTTCAACTAGCTTGTTGGGAACACAAAGTTTCTTTTCACTTGCAAACTCCACTCCTTACATATATATGGGGAGGTACTAGATCCAACTCGGTTTTACAGTGAATACTGCTGGAACATCAAACCGGCACTTGGAAACAGACTGAGAAACCAGAGTAAAAGTTTCCCCTGCAACCCGTTCCCTTTGTGCTAGATGAACGAACGTCTCTCCACATGCTAAGTTCTGAGAGATAAGTGTGTGTGAAAGCCGTCCTTCACCTGGCTTGTTGGGAACACAAAGTTTCTTTTCAGTTGCAAACTCCACTCCATACATATATATGGGGAGGTACTAGCTCCAACTCCGCTTACAGTGAAAACTGCAGGAACTTCAAACCGGCACTAGGAAACAGACTGTGAAACCAGAGTAAAATTTTCTCCTGCAACCCGTTCCATTTGTGCTAGATGAACGAACGTCTCTCCACATGCTCATTTCTGAGAGATAAGTGTGTGTCAAAGCCGTACTTCACCTAGCTTGTTGTGAAAACAAAGCTTCTTTTCACTTGCACTCTCCACTCCACACATATATATGGGGAGGTACTAGATCCTACTCGGTTTTACAGTGAAAACTGCAGGAACATCAAACCGGCACTAGGAAAAAGACTGAGAAACCAGAGTAAAAGTTTCTCCTGCAACCCGTTCCCTTTGTGCTAGATGAACGAACGTCTCTCCTCACGTGCTCATTTCTGAGACACAAGTGTGTGTGAAAGCCGTCCTTCACCTAGCTTGTTGGGAACACAAAGTTTCTTTTCACTTGCAAACTCCACTCCACACATATATATGGGGAGGTACTAGCTCCAACTCGGTTTTACAGTGAAAACTGCAGGAACATCAAACCGGGACTAGGAAACAGAATGAGAAACCAGAGTAAAAGTTTCTCCTGCAACCCGTTCCCTTTGTGCTAGATGAACGAACGTCTCTCCGCATGCTAATTTCTGAGAGATAAGTGTGTGTGAAAGCCGTCCTTCACCTAGCTTGTTGGGAACACAAAGTTTCTTTTCACTTGCAAACTCCACTCCATACATATATAAGGGGAGGTACTAGCTCCAACTCGGTTTTACAGTGAAAACTGCAGGAACTTCAAACCGGCACTGGGAAACAGACTGAGAAACCAGAGTAAAAGTTTCTCCTGCAACATATTCCCTTTGTGCTAGATGAACGAATGTCTCTGCACATGCTCAGTTCTGAGATATAAGTGTGTGTGAAAGCTGTCCTTCACCTAGCTTGTTGGGAACTCAAAGTTCCTTTTCACTTGCAAACTCCACTCCTTACATATATATGGGGAGGTACTAGATCCAACTCGATTTTACAGTGAAAACTGCTGGAAATTCAAACCATCACTAGGAAACAGACTGAGTAAACAGGGTAAAAGTTTCTCCTGCAACCCGTTCCCTTTGTGCTAGATGAACGAAAGTCTCACCACGTGCTCAGTTCTGAGAGTTATGTGTGTGTGAAAGCCGTCCTTCACCTAGCTTGTTGGGAACACAAAGTTTCTTTTCAGTTGCAAAATCCACTCCATAAATATATATGGGGAGGTACTAGCTCCAACTCGGTTTTACAGTGAAAACTGCAGGAACTTCAAACCGGCACTAGGAAACAGACTGTGAAACCAGAGTAAAAGTTTCTCCTGCAACCCGTTCCCTTTGTGCTAGATGAACGAACGTCTCTCCACATGCTCATTTCTGAGAGATAAGTGTGTGTCAAAGCCGTCCTTCACCTAGCTTGTTGGGAAAACAAAGTTTCTTTTCACTTGCAAACTCCACTCTACACATATATATGGGGAGGTACTAGATCCTACCCGGTTTTACAGTGAAAACTGCTGGAACTTCAAACCGGCACTAGGAAACAGACTGAGAAACCAGATTAAAAGTTTCTCCTGCAACCCGTTCCCTTTGTGCTAGATGAACGAACGTCTCTCCTCACGTGCTCATTTCTGAGATATAAGTGTGTGTGAAAGCCGTCCTTCACCTAGCTTGTTGGGAACACAAAGTTTCTTTCACTTGCAAACTCCACTCCATACATATATATGTGGAGGTACTAGCTCCAACTCGTTTTACATTGAAAACTGCAGGAACATCAAACCGGGACTAGGAAACAGACTGAGAAACCAGAGTAAAAGTTTCTCCTGCAACCCGTTCCCTTTGTGCTAGATGAACGAACGTCTCTCCTCACGTGCTCATTTCTGAGATATAAGTGTGTGTGAAAGCCGTCCTTCACCTAGCTTGTTGGGAACACAAAGTTTCTTTTCACTTGCAAACTCCACTCCATACATATATATGGGGAGGTACTAGCTCCAACTCGGTTTTAGAGTGAAAACTGCAGGAACATCAAACCGGGACTAGGAAACAGAATGAGAAACCAGAGTAAAAGTTTCCCCTGCAACCCGTTCCCTTTGTGCTAGATGAACGAACGTCTCTCCGCATGGTAAGTTCTGAGACATAAGTGTGTGTGAAAGCCGTCCTTCACCTAGCTTTTTGGGAACACAAAGTTTCTTTTCACTTGCAAACTCCACTCCGTACATATATAAGGGGAGGTACTAGCTCCAACTCGGTTTTACAGTGAAAACTGCAGGAACTTCAAACCGGCACTAGGAAACAGACTGAGAAACCAGAGTAAAAGTTTCTCCTGCAACATATTCCCTTTGTGCTAGATGAACGAATGTCTCTCCACATGCTCAGTTCTGAGATATAAGTGTGTGTGAAAGCCGTTCTTCACCTAGCTTGTTGGGAACTCAAAGTTCCTTTTCACTTGCAAACTCCACTCCTTACATATATATGGGGAGGTACTAGATCCAACTCGGTTTTACAGTGAAAACTGCTGGAACTTCAAACCATCACTAGGAAACAGACTGAGTAAACAGAGTAAAAGTTTCTCCTGCAACCCGTTCCCTTTGTGCTAGATGAACGAACGTCTCACCACATGCTCAGTTCTGAGAGTTATGTGTGTGTGAAAGCCGTCCTTCACCTAGCTTGTTGGGAACACAAAGTTTCTTTTCAGTTGCAAACTCCACTCCATACATATATATGGGGAGGTACTAGCTCCAACTCGGTTTTACAGTGAAAACTGCAGGAATTTCAAACCGGCACTAGGAAACAAACTGTGAAACCAGAGTAAAAGTTTCTCCTGCAACCCGTTCCCTTTGTGCTAGATGAACGAACGTCTCTCCACATGCTCAGTTCTGAGAGATAAGTGTGTGTGAAAGCCGTCCTTCACCTAGCTTGTTGGGAACACAAAGTTCCTTTTCACTTGCAAACTCCACTACTTACATATATATGGGGAGGTACTAGATCCAACTCGGTTTTACAGTGAAAAATGCTGGAACTTCAAACCATCACTAGGGAACAGACTGAGAAACCAGAGTAAAAGTTTCTCCTGCAACCCGTTCCCTTTGTGCTAGATGAACGAACGTCTCTCCACATGCTCAGTTCTGAGAGATAAGTGTGTGTGAAAGCCGTCCTTCACCTAGCTTGTTGGGAACACAAAGTTTCTTTTCAGTTGCAAACTCCACTCCACACATATATATGGGGAGGTACTAGATTCTACTCGGTTTTACAGTGAAAACTGCAGGAACTTCAAACCGGCACTAGGAAACAGACTGAGAAACCAGAGTAAAAGTTTCTCCTGCAACCCGTTCCCTTTGTGCTAGATGAACGAACGTCTCTCCGCATGCTAAGTTCTGAGAGATAAGTGTGTGTGAAAGCCGTCCTTCACCTAGCTTGTTGGGAACACAAAGTTTCTTTTCACTTGCAAACTCCACTCCACACATATATAAGGGGAGGTACTAGCTCCAACTCGGTTTTACAGTGAAAACTGCAGGAACTTCAAACCGGCACTAGGAAACAAACTGAGAAACCAGAGTAAAAGTTCCTCCTGCAACCCGTTCCCTTTGTGCTAGATGAACGAGAGTCTCTCCACATGCTCAGTTCTGAGAGATAAGTGTGTGTGAAAGCCGTCCTTCACCTAGCTTGTTGGGAACACAAAGTTCCTTTTCACTTGCAAACTCCACTACTTACATATATATGGGGAGGTACTAGATCCAACTCGGTTTTACAGTGAAAACTGCTGGAACTTCAAACCATCACTAGGGAACAGACTGAGAAAGCAGAGTAAAAGTTTCTCCTGCAACCCGTTCCCTTTGTGCTAGATGAACGAACGTCTCTCCACATGCTCAGTTCTGAGAGATAATTGTGTGTTAAAGCCGTCCTTCACCTAGCTTGTTGGGAACACAAAGTTTCTTTTCAGTTGCAAACTCCACTCCATACATATATATGGGGATGTACTAGCTCCAACTCGGTTTTACAGTGAAAACTGCAGGAACTTCAAACCGGCACTTGGAAACACACTTTGAAACCAGAGTAAAAGTTTCTCCTGCAACCCGTTCCATTTGTGCTAGATGAACGAACGTCTCTCCACATGCTCATTTCTGAGAGATAATTGTGTGTGAAAGCCGTCCTTCACCTAGCTTGTTGGGAACCCAAAGTTTCTTTTCACTTGCAAACTCCACTCCACACATATATATGGGGAGGTACTAGATCCTACTCGGTTTTAGAGTGAAAACTGCAGGAACTTCAAACCGGCTCTAGGAAACAGACAGAAACCAGGGTAAAAGTTTCTCCTGCAACCCGTTCCCTTTGTGCTAGATGAATGAACGTCTCTCCGCATGCTCAGTTCTGAGAGATAAGTGTGTGTAAAAGCCGTCCTTCACCTAGCTTGTTGGGAACACAAAGTTTCTTTTCACTTGCAAACTCCACTCCATACATATATATGGGGAGGTACTAGATCCAACTCGGTTTTACAGTGAAAAATGCAGTAACTTCAAACCGGCACTAGGAAACAGACTGAGAAACCAGAGTAAAAGTTTCTCCTGCAACCCGTTCCCTTTGTGCTAGATGAACGAACGTCTCTCCACATGCTCAGTTCTGAGAGATAAGTGTGTGTGAAAGCCGTCCTTCAACTAGCTTGTTGGGAACACAAAGTTTCTTTTCACTTGCAAACTCCACTCCTTACATATATATGGGGTGGTACTAGATCCAACTCGGTTTTACAGTGAAAACTGCTGGAACTTCAAACCGGCACTTGGAAACAGACTGAGAAACCAGAGTAAAAGTTTCTCTTGCAACCCGTTCCCTTTGTGCTAGATGAACGAACGTCTCTCCACATGCTCAGTTCTGAGAGATAAGTGTGTGTGAAAGCCGTCCTTCAACTGGCTTGTTGGGAACACAAAGTTTCTTTTCAGTTGCAAACTCCACTCCATACATATATATGGGGAGGTACTAGCTCCAACTCCGTTTTACAGTGAAAACTGCAGGAACTTCAAACCGGCACTAAGAAACAGACTGTGAAACCAGAGTAAAAGTTACTCCTGCAACCCATTCCATTTGTGCTAGATGAACGAACGTCTCTCCACATGCTCATTTCTGAAGGATAAGTGTGTGTCAAAGCCGTCCTTCACCTAGCTTGTTGGGAAAACAAAGCTTCTTTTCACTTGCAAACTCCACTCCACACATATATATGGGGAGGTTCTAGATCCTACTCGGTTTTACAGTGAAAACTGCAGGAACTTCAAACCGGCACTAGGAAACAGACTGAGAAACCAGAATAAAAGTTTCTCCTGCAACCCGTTCCCTTTGTGCTAGATGAACGAACGTCTCTCCTCACGTGCTCATTTCTGAGAGATAAGTGTGTGTGAAAGCCGTCCTTCACGTAGCTTGTTGGGAACACAAAGTTTCTTTTCACTTGCAAACTCCACTCCATACATATATATGGGGAGGTACTAGCTCCAACTCGGTTTTACAGTGAAAACTGCAGGAACATCAAACCGGGACTAGGAAACAGAATGAGAAACCAGAGTAAAAGTTTCTCCTGCAACCCGTTCCCTTTGTGCTAGATGAACGAACGTCTCTCCACATGCTCAGTTCTGAGAGATAAGTGTGGGTCAATGCCGTCCTTCACCTATCTTGTTGGGAACACAAAGATTCTTTTCACTTGCAAACTCCACTCCATACTTATATATGGGGATGTACTAGATCCAACTCGGTTTTACAGTGAAAACTGCAGGAACTTCAAAACGGCACTAGGAAACAGACTGAGAAACCAGAGTATAAGTTTCTCCTGCAAACCATTCCCTTTGTGCTAGATGAACGAACGTGTCTCCACGTGCTCAGTTCTGAGAGATAAGTGTGTGTGAAAGCCGTCCTTCAACTAGCTTGTTGGGAACACAAAGTTTCTTTTCACTTGCAAACTCCACTCCTTACATATATATGGGGAGGTACTAGATCCAACTCGGTTTTACAGTGAAAACTGCTGGAACTTCAAACCGGCACTTGGAAACAGACTGAGAAACCAGAGTAAAAGTTTCTCCTGCAACCCGTTCCCTTTGTGCTAGATGAACGAACGTCTCTCCACATGCTCAGTTCTGAGAGATAAGTGTGTGTGAAAGCCGTCCTTCACCTGGCTTGTTGGAAACACAAAGTTTCTTTTCAGTTGCAAACTCCACTCCATACATATATATGGGGAGGTACTAGCTCCAAATCCGTTTTACAGTGAAAACTGCAGGAACTTCAAACCGGCACTAGGAAACAGACTGTGAAACCAGAGTAAAATTTTCTCCTGCAACCTGTTCCATTTGTGCTAGATGAACGAACGTCTCTCCTCACGTGCTCATTTCTGAGATATAAGTGTGTGTGAAAGCCGTCCTTCACCTAGCTTGTTGGGAACACAAAGTTTCTTTTCACTTGCAAACTCCACTCCATACATATATATGGGGAGGTACTAGCTCCAACTCGGTTTTACAGTGAAAACTGCAGGAACATCAAACCGGGACTAGGAAACAGAATGAGAAACCAGAGTAAAAGTTTTTCCTGCAACCCGTTCCATTTGTGCTGGATGAAAGAACGTCTCTCCGCATGCTATTTTCTGAGAGATAAGTGTGTGTGGAAGCCGTCCTTCACCTAGCTTGTTGGGAACACAAAGTTCGTTTTCACTTGCAAACTCCACTCCTTACATATATATGGGGAGGTACTAGAACCAACTCGGTTTTACAGTGAAAACTGCTGGAACTTCAAACCATCACTAGGAAACAGACTGAGTAAACAGAGTAAAAGTTTCTCCTGCAACCCGTTCCCTTTGTGCTAGATGAACGAACGTCTCTCCGCATGCTCAGTTCTGAGAGATAAGTGTGTGTGAAAGCCGTCCTTCACCTAGCTTGTTGGGAACACAAAGTTTCTTTTCACTTGCAAACTCCACTCCATACATATATATGGGGAGGTACTAGCTCCAACTCGGTTTTACAGTGAAAACTACAGGAACTTAAAACCGGCACTAGGAAACAGACTGAGAAACCAGAGTAAAAGTTTCTCCTGCAACCCGTTCCCTTTGTGCTAGATGAACGAACGTCTCTCCACATGCTCAGTTCTGAGAGATAAGTGTGGGTCAATGCCGTCCTTCACCTATCTTGTTGGGAACACAAAGATTCTTTTCACTTGCAAACACCACTCCATACTTATATATGGGGAGATACTAGATCCAAATCGGTTTTACAGTGAAAACTGCAGGAACTTCAAAACGGCACTAGGAAACAGACTGAGAAACCAGAGTATAAGTTTCTCCTGCAAACCGTTCCCTTTGTGCTAGATGAACGAACGTGTCACCAAGTGCTCAGTTCTGAGAGATAAGTGTGTGTGAAAGCCGTCCTTCAACTAGCTTGTTGGGAACACAAAGTTTCTTTTCACTTGCAAACTCCACTCCTTACATATATATGGGGAGGTACTAGATCCAACTCGGTTTTACAGTGAATACTGCTGGAACTTCAAACCGGCACTTGGAAACAGACTGAGAAACCAGAGTAAAAGTTTCTCCTGCAACCCGTTCCCTTTGTGCTAGATGAACGAACGTCTCTCCACATGCTCAGTTCTGAGAGATAAGTGTGTGTGAAAGCCGTCCTTCACCTGGCTTGTTGGGAACACAAAGTTTCTTTTCAGTTGCAAACTCCACTCCATACATATATATGGGAAGGTACTAGCTCCAACTCCGTTTTACAGTGAAAACTGCAGGAACTTCAAACCGGCACTAGGAAACAGACTGTGAAACCAGAGTAAAATTTTCTCCTGCAACCCGTTCCATTTGTACTAGATGAACGAACGTCTCTCCACATGCTCATTTCTGAGAGATAAGTGTGTGTCAAAGCCGTACTTCACCTAGCTTGTTGGGAAAACAAAGCTTCTTTTCACTTGCAAACTCCACTCCACACATATATATGGGGAGGTACTAGATCCTACTCGGTTTTACAGTGAAAACTGCAGGAACATCAAACCGGCACTAGGAAACAGACTGAGAAACCAGAGTAAAAGTTTCTCCTGCAACCCGTTCCCTTTGTGCTAGATGAACGAACGTCTCTCCTCACGTGCTCATTTCTGAGATACAAGTGTGTGTGAAAGCCGTCCTTCACCTAGCTTGTTGGGAACACAAAGTTTCTTTTCACTTGCAAACTCCACTCCATACATATATATGGGGAGGTACTAGCTCCAACTCGGTTTTACAGTGAAAACTGCAGGAACATCAAACCGGGAGTAGGAAACAGAATGAGAAACCAGAGTAAAAGTTTCCCCTGCAACCCGTTCCCTTTGTGCTAGATGAACGAACGTCTCTCCGCATGCTAAGTTCTGAGAGATAAGTGTGTGTGAAAGCCGTCCTGCACCTAGCTTGTTGGGAACACAAAGTTTCTTTTCACTTGCAAACTCCACTCCATACATATATAAGGGGAGGTACTAGCTCCAACTCGGTTTTACAGTGAAAACTGCAGGAACTTCAAACCGGCACTGGGAAACAGACTGAGAAACCAGAGTAAAAGTTTCTCCTGCAACATATTCCCTTTGTGCTAGATGAACGAATGTCTCTGCACATGCTCAGTCTGAGATATAAGTGTGTGTGAAAGCCGTCCTTCACCTAGCTTGTTGGGAACTCAAAGTTCCTTTTCACTTGCAAACTCCACTCCTTACATATATATGGGGAGGTACTAGATCCAACTCGATTTTACAGTGAAAACTGCTGGAAATTCAAACCATCACTAGGAAACAGACTGAGTAAACAGGGTAAAAGTTTCTCCTGCAACCCGTTCCATTTGTGCTAGATGAACGAACGTCTCACCACGTGCTCAGTTCTGAGAGTTATGTGTGTGTGAAAGCCGTCCTTCACCTAGCTTGTTGGGAACACAAAGTTTCTTTTAAGTTGCAAACTCCCCTCCATAAATATAATTGGGGAGGTACTAGCTCCAACTCGGTTTTACAGTGAAAACTGCAGGAACTTCAAACCGGCACTAGGAAACAGAATGTGAAACCAGAGTAAAAGTTTCTCCTGCAACCCGTTCCCTTTGTGCTAGATGAACGAACCTCTCTCCACATGCTCATTTCTGAGAGATAAGTGTGTGTCAAAGCCGTCCTTCACCTAGCTTGTTGGGAACACAAAGTTTCTTTTCACTTGCAAACTCCACTCTACACATATATATGGGGAGGTACTAGATCCTACCCGGTTTTACAGTGAAAACTGCTGGAACTTCAAACCGGCACTAGGAAACAGACTGAGAAACCAGATTAAAAGTTTCTCCTGCAACCCGTTCCCTTTGTGCTAGATGAACGAACGTCTCTCCTCACGTGCTCATTTCTGAGATATAAGTGTGTGTGAAAGCCGTCCTTCACCTAGCTTGTTGGGAACACAAAGTTTCTTTTCACTTGCAAACTCCACTCCATACATATATATGTGGAGGTACTAGCTCCAACTCGTTTTACAGTGAAAACTGCAGGAACATCAAACCGGGACTAGGAAACAGAATGAGAAACCAGAGTAAAAGTTTCTCCTGCAACCCGTTCCCTTTGTGCTAGATGAACGAACGTCTCTCCTCACGTGCTCATTTCTGAGATATAAGTGTGTGTGAAAGCCGTCCTTCACCTAGCTTGTTGGGAACACAAAGTTTCTTTTCACTTGCAAACTCCACTCCATACATATATATGGGGAGGTACTAGCTCCAACTCGGTTTTAGAGTGAAAACTGCAGGAACATCAAACCGGGACTAGGAAACAGAATGAGAAACCAGAGTAAAAGTTTCCCCTGCAACCCGTTCCCTTTGTGCTAGATGAACGAACGTCTCTCCGCATGGTAAGTTCTGAGAGATAAGTGTGTGTGAAAGCCGTCCTTCACCTAGCTTTTTGGGAACACAAAGTTTCTTTTCACTTGCAAACTCCACTCCGTACATATATAAGGGGAGGTACTAGCTCCAACTCGGTTTTACAGTGAAAACTGCAGGAACTTCAAACCGGTACTAGGAAACAGACTGAGAAACCAGAGTAAAAGTTTCTCCTGCAACATATTCCCTTTGTGCTAGATGAACGAATGTCTCTCCACATGCTCAGTTCTGAGATATAAGTGTGTGTGAAAGCCGTCCTTCACCTAGCTTGTTGGGAACTCAAAGTTCCTTTTCACTTGCAAACTCCACTCCTTACATATATATGGGGAGGTACTAGCTCCAACTCGGTTTTACAGTGAAAACTGCTGGAACTTCAAACCATCACTAGGAAACAGACTGAGTAAACAGAGTAAAAGTTTCTCCTGCAACCCGTTCCCTTTGTGCTAGATGAACGAACGTCTCACCACATGCTCAGTTCTGAGAGTTATGTGTGTGTGAAAGCCGTCCTTCACCTAGCTTGTTGGGAACACAAAGTTTCTTTTCAGTTGCAAACTCCACTCCATACATATATATGGGGAGGTACTAGCTCCAACTCGGTTTTACAGTGAAAACTGCAGGAATTTCAAACCGGCACTAGGAAACAGACTGTGAAACCAGAGTAAAAGTTTCTCCTGCAACCCGTTCCCTTTGTGCTAGATGAACGAACGTCTCTCCACATGCTCAGTTCTGAGAGATAAGTGTGTGTGAAAGCCGTCCTTCACCTAGCTTGTTGGGAACACAAAGTTCCTTTTCACTTGCAAACTCCACTACTTACATATATATGGGGAGGTACTAGATCCAACTCGGTTTTACAGTGAAAACTGCTGGAACTTCAAACCATCACTAGGGAACAGACTGAGAAATCAGAGTAAAAGTTTCTCCTGCAACCCGTTCCCTTTGTGCTAGATGAACGAACGTCTCTCCACATGCTCAGTTCTGAGAGATAAGTGTGTGTGAAAGCCGTCCTTCACCTAGCTTGTTGGGAACACAAAGTTTCTTTTCAGTTGCAAACTCCACTCCACACATATATATGGGGAGGTACTAGATTCTACTCGGTTTTACAGTGAAAACTGCAGGAACTTCAAACCGGCACTAGGAAACAGACTGAGAAACCAGAGTAAAAGTTTCTCCTGCAACCCGTTCCCTTTGTGCTAGATGAACGAACGTCTCTCCGCATGCTAAGTTCTGAGAGATAAGTGTGTGTGAAAGCCGTCCTTCACCTAGCTTGTTGGGAACACAAAGTTTCTTTTCACTTGCAAACTCCACTCCACACATATATAAGGGGAGGTACTAGCTCCAACTCGGTTTTACAGTGAAAACTGCAGGAACTTCAAACCGGCACTAGGAAACAGACTGAGAAACCAGAGTAAAAGTTTCTCCTGCAACCCGTTCCCTTTGTGCTAGATGAACGAGCGTCTCTCCACATGCTCAGTTCTGAGAGATAAGTGTGTGTGAAAGCCGTCCTTCACCTAGCTTGTTGGGAACACAAAGTTCCTTTTCACTTGCAAACTCCACTACTTACATATATATGGGGAGGTACTAGATCCAACTCGGGTTTACATTGAAAACTGCTGGAACTTCAAACCATCACTAGGGAACAGACTGAGAAAACAGAGTAAAAGTTTCTCCTGCAACCCGTTCCCTTTTTGCTAGATGAACGAACGTCTCTCCACATGCTCAGTTCTGAGAGATAATTGTGTGTGAAAGCCGTCCTTCACCTAGCTTGTTGGGAACACAAAGTTTCTTTTCAGTTGCATACTCCACTCCATACATATATATGGGGATGTACTAGCTCCAACTCGGTTTTACAGTGAAAACTGCAGGAAATTCAAACCGGCACTTGGAAACACACTTTGAAACCAGAGTAAAAGTTTCTCCTGCAACCCGTTCCATTTGTGCTAGATGAACGAACGTCTCTCCACATGCTCATTTCTGAGAGATAATTGTGTGTGAAAGCCGTCCTTCACCTAGCTTGTTGGGAACACAAAGTTTCTTTTCACTTGCAAACCCCACTCCACACATATATATGGGGAGGTACTAGATCCTACTCGGTTTTAGAGTGAAAACTGCAGGAACTTCAAACCGGCTCTAGGAAACAGACAGAAACCAGGGTAAAAGTTTCTCCTGCAACCCGTTCCCTTTGTGCTAGATGAATGAACGTCTCTCCGCATGCTCAGTTCTGAGAGATAAGTGTGTGTAAAAGCCGTCCTTCACCTAGCTTGTTGGGAACACAAAGTTTCTTTTCACTTGCAAACTCCACTCCATACATATATATGGGGAGGTACTAGATCCAACTCGGTTTTACAGTGAAAAATGCAGTAACTTCAAACCGGCACTAGGAAACAGACTGAGAAACCAGAGTAAAAGTTTCTCCTGCAACCCGTTCCCTTTGTGCTAGATGAACGAACGTCTCTCCACATGCTCAGTTCTGAGAGATAAGTGTGTGTGAAAGCCGTCCTTCAACTAGCTTGTTGGGAACACAAAGTTTCTTTTCACTTGCAAACTCCACTCCTTACATATATATGGGGAGGTACTAGATCCAACTCGGTTTTACAGTGAAAACTGCTGGAACTTCAAACCGGCACTTGGAAACAGACTGAGAAACCAGAGTAAAAGTTTCTCCTGCAACCCGTTCCCTTTGTGCTAGATGAACGAACGTCTCCCACATGCTCAGTTCTGAGAGATAAGTGTGTGTGAAAGCCGTCCTTCAACTGGCTTGTTGGGAACACAAAGTTTCTTTTCAGTTGCAAACTCCACTCCATACATATATATGGGGAGGTACTAGCTCCAACTCCGTTTTACAGTGAAAACTGCAGGAACTTCAAACCGGCACTAAGAAACAGACTGTGAAACCAGAGTAAAAGTTTCTCCTGCAACCCTTTCCATTTGTGCTAGATGAACGAACGTCTCTCCGCATGCTAAGTTCTGAGAGATAAGTGTGTGTGAAAGCCGTCCTTCACCTAGCTTTTTGGGAACACAAAGTTTCTTTTCACTTGCAAACTCCACTCCATACATATATAAGGGGAGGTACTAGCTCCAACTCGGTTTTACAGTGAAAACTGCAGGAACTTCAAACCGGCACTAGGAAACAGACTGAGAAACCAGAGTAAAAGTTTCTCCTGCAACATATTCCCTTTGTTCTAGATGAAAGAATGTCTCTCCACATGCTCAGTTCTGAGATATAAGTGTGTGTGAAAGCCGTCCTTCACCTAGCTTGTTGGGAACACAAAGTTCCTTTTCACTTGCAAACTCCACTCCTTACATATATATGGGGAGGTACTAGATCCAACTCGGTTTTACAGTGAAAACTGCTGGAACTTCAAACCATCACTAGGAAACAGACTGAGTAAACAGAGTAAAAGATTCTCCTGCAACCCGTTCCCTTTGTGCTAGATGAACGAACGTCTCTCCACATGCTCAGTTCTGAGGGATAAGTGTGGGTCAATGCCGTCCTTAACCTATCTTGTTGGGAACACAAAGATTCTTTTCACTTGCAAACTACACTCCATACTTATATATATGGGGAGGTAATAGCTCCACCTCGGTTTTACAGTGAAAACTCAGGAACTTCAAACCGGCACTAGGAAACAGACTGAGAAACCAGAGTAAAAGTTTCTCCTGCAACCCGTTCCCTTTGTGCTAGATGAACGAACGTCTCTCCACGTGCTCAGTTCTGAGAGATAAGTGTGTGTGAAAGCCGTCCTTCACCTAGCTTGTTGGGAACGCAAAGTTCCTTTTCACTTGCAAACTCCACTCGTTACATATATATGGGGAGGTACTAGATCCAACTCGGTTTTACAGTGAAAACTGCAGGAACTTCAAACCGGCACTAGGAAACAGACTGAGAAACCAGAGTAAAAGTTTCTCCTGCAACCCGTTCCCTTTGTGCTAGATGAACGAACGTCTCTCCACATGCTCAGTTCTGAGAGATAAGTGTGTGTGAAAGCCGTCCTTCACCTAGCTTGTTTGGAACACAAAGTTTCTTTTAACTTGCAAACTCCACTTCATACATATATATGGGGAGGTACTAGCTCCAACTCTGTTTTACAGTGAAAACTGCAGGAACTTCAAACCGGCACTAGGAAACAGACAGAGAAACCAGAGTAAAATTACTCCTGCAACCCCTTCCCTTTGTGCTAGACGAACGAACGTCTCTCCACATGCTCAGTTCTGAGAGATAAGTGTGTGTGAAAGCCGTCCTTCACCTAGCTTGTTGGGAACACAAAGTTTCTTTTCACTTGCAAACTCCACTCCATACATATATATGGGGAGGTACTAGCTCCAACTCTGTTTTACAGTGAAAACTGCAGGAACTTCAAACGACACTAGGAAACAGACTGAGAAACCAGAGTAAAAGTTTCTCCTGCAACCCGTTCCCTTTGTGCTAGATGAACGAACGTCTCTCCACATGCTCAGTTCTGAGAGATAAGTGTGTGTGAAAGCCGTCCTTCACCTAGCTTGTTGGGAACACAAAGTTCCTTTTCACTTGCAAACTCCAATCCACACATATATATGGGGAGGTACTAGATCCTACTCGGTTTTAGAGTGAAAACTGCAGTAACTTCAAACCGGCACTAGGAAACAGACTGAGAAACCAGAGTAAAAGTTTCTCCTGCAACCCGTTCCATTTGTGCTAGATGAACGAACGTCTCTCCGCATGCTCAGTTCTGAGAGATAAGTGTGTGTAAAAGTCGTCCTTCACCTAGCTTGTTGGGAACACAAAGTTTCTTTTCACTTGCAAACTCCACTCCATACATATATATGGGGAGGTACTAGCTCCAACTCGGTTTTACAGTGAAAACTGCAGGAACTTCAAACCGGCACTTGGAAACACACTGAGAAACCAGAGTAAAAGTTTCTCCTGCAACCCGTTCCATTTGTGCTAGATGAACGAACGTCTCTCCACATGCTCATTTCTGAGAGATAAGTGTGTGAGAAAGCCGTCCTTCACCTAGCTTGTTGGGAACACAAAGTTTCTTTTCACTTGCAAACTCCATTCCACACATATATATGGGGAGGTACTAGATCCTACTCGGTTTTAGAGTGAAAACTGCAGGAACTTCAAACCGGCACTTGGAAACAGACTGAGAAACCAGAGTAAAAGTTTCTCCTGCAACCCGTTCCCTTTGTGCTAGATGAACGAACTTCTCTCCGCATGCTAAGTTCTGAGAGATAAGTGTGTGTAAAAGCCGCCCTTCACCTAGCTTTTTGGGAACACAAAGTTTCTTTTCACTTGCAAACTCCACTCCATACATATATATGGGGAGGTACTAGCTCCAACTCTGTTTTACAGTGAAAACTGCTGGAACTTCAAACCGGGACTAGGAAACAGACTGAGAAACCAGAGTAAAAGTTTCTCCTGCAACCCGTTCCCTTTGAGCTAGATGAACGAACGTCTCTCCGCATGCTCAGTTCTGAGAGATAAGTGTGTGTGAAAGCCGTCCTTCACCTAGCTTGTTGGGAACACAAAGTTTCTTTTCACTTGCAAACTCCAATCCATACATATATATGGGGAGGTACTAGATCCAACTCGGTTTTACAGTGAAAACTGCAGGAAATTCAAAAAGGCACTAGGAAACAGACTGAGAAACCAGAGTAAAAGTTCCTCCTGCAACCCGTTCCCTTTGTGCTAGATGAACGAACTTCTCTCCACATGCTCAGTTCTGAGAGATAAGTGTGTGTGAAAGCCGTCCATCACCTTGCTTGTTGGGAACACAAAGTTCCTTTTCAGTTGCAAACTCCACTCCATACATATATATGGGGAGGTACTAGCTCCAAATCTGTTTTACAGTGAAAACTGCAGGAACTTCAAACCGGCACTAAGAAACAGACTGTGAAGCCAGAGAAAAAGTTTCTCCTGCAACCCGTTCCCTTTGTGCTAGATGAACGAACGTCTCTCCACATGCTCAGTTCTGAGAGATAAGTGTGTGTGAAAGCCGTCCTTCACCTAGCTTGTTGGGAACACAAAGTTTCTTTTCACTTGCAAACTCCAATCCACACATATATATGGGGAGGTACTAGATCCTACTCGGTTTTAGAGTGAAAACTGCAGTAACTTCAAACCGGCACTAGGAAACAGACTGAGAAACCAGAGTAAAAGTTTCTCCTGCAACCCGTACCCTTTGTGCTAGATGAACGAACGTCTCTCCGCATGCTAAGTTCTGAGAGATAAGTGTGTGTGAAAGCCGTCCTTCACCTAGCTTGTTGGGAACACAAAGTTTCTTTTCACTTGCAAACTCCACTCCATACATATATAAGGGGAGGTACTAGCTCCAACTCGGTTTTACAGTGAAAACTGCAGGAACTTCAAACCGGCACTAGGAAACAGACTGAGAAACCAGAGTAAAAGTTTCTCCTGCAACCCGTTCCCTTTGGCTAGATGAACGAGCGTCTCTCCACATGCTCAGTTCTGAGAGATAAGTGTGTGTGAAAGCCGTCCTTCACCTAGCTTGTTGGGAACACAAAGTTCCTTTTCACTTGCAAACTCCACTACTTACATATATATGGGGAGGTACTAGATCCAACTCTGTTTTACAGTGAAAACTGCTGGAACTTCAAACCATCACTAGGGAACAGACTGAGAAAACAGAGTAAAAGTTTCTCCTGCAACCCGTTCCCTTTTTGCTAGATGAACGAACGTCTCTCCACATGCTCAGTTCTGAGAGATAAGTGTGTGTGAAAGCCGTCCTTCACCTAGCTTGTTGGGAACACAAAGTTTCTTTTCAGTTGCAAACTCCACTCCATACATATATATGGGGATGTACTAGCTCCAACTCGGTTTTACAGTGAAAACTGCAGGAACTTCAAACCGGCACTTGGAAACAGACTGAGAAACCAGAGTAAAAGTTTCTCCTGCAACCCGTTCCCTTTGTGCTAGATGAACGAACGTCTCTCCACATGCTCAGTTCTGAGAGATAAGTGTGTGTGAAAGCCGTCCTTCAACTGGCTTGTTGGGAACACAAAGTTTCTTTTCAGTTGCAAACTCCACTCCATACAAATATATGGGGAGGTACTAGCTCCAACTCCGTTTTACAGTGAAAACTGCAGGAACTTCAAACCGGCACTAAGAAACAGACTGTGAAACCAGAGTAAAAGTTTCTCCTGCAACCCGTTCCCTTTGTGCTAGATGAACGAACGTCTCTCCGCATGCTAAGTTCTGAGAGATAAGTGTGTGTGAAAGCCGTCCTTCACCTAGCTTGTTGGGAACACAAAGTTTCTTTTCACTTGCAAACTCCACTCCATACATATATAAGGGGAGGTACTAGCTCCAACTCGGTTTTACAGTGAAAACTGCAGGAACTTCAAACCGGCACTAGGAAACAGACTGAGAAACCAGAGTAAAAGTTTTTCCTGCAACCCGTTCCCTTTGGCTAGATGAACGAGCGTCTCTCCACATGCTCGGTTCTGAGAGATAAGTGTGTGTGAAAGCCGTCCTTCACCTAGCTTGTTGGGAACACAAAGTTCCTTTTCACTTGCAAACTCCACTACTTACATATATATGGGGAGGTACTAGATCCAACTCGGTTTTACAGTGAAAACTGCTGGAACTTCAAACCATCACTAGGGAACAGACTGAGAAAACAGAGTAAAAGTTTCTCCTGCAACCCGTTCCCTTTTTGCTAGATGAACGAGCGTCTCTCCACATGCTCAGCTCTGAGAGATAAGTGTGTGTGAAAGCCGTCCTTCACCTAGCTTGTTGGGAACACAAAGTTTCTTTTCACTTGCAAACCCCAATCCTTACATATATATGGGGAGGTACTAGCTCCAACTCGGTTTTACAGTGAAAACTGCTGGAACTTCAAACCGGCACTTGGAAACAGACTGAGAAACCAGACTAAAAGTTTCTCCTGCAACCCGTTCCCTTTGTGCTAGATGAACGAACGTCTCTCCACATGCTCAGTTCTGAGAGATATGTGTGTGTGAAAGCCGTCCTTCAACTGGCTTGTTGGGAACACAAAGTTTCTTTTCAGTTGCAAACTCCACTCCATACATATATATGGGGAGGTACTAGCTCCATCTCCGTTTTACAGTGAAAACTGCAGGAACTTCAAACCGGACCTAAGAAACAGACTGTGAAACCAGAGAAAAAGTTTCTCCTGCAACCCGTTCCCTTTGTGCTAGATGAACGAACGTCTCTCCGCATGCTAAGTTCTGAGAGATAAGTGTGTGTGAAAGCCGTCCTTCACCTAGCTTGTTGGGAACACAAAGTTTCTTTTCACTTGCAAACTCCACTCCATACATATATAAGGGGAGGTACTAGCTCCAACTCGGTTTTACAGTGAAAACTGAAGGAACTTCAAACCGGCACTAGGAAACAGACTGAGAAACCAGAGTAAAAGTTTCTCCTGCAACATATTCCCTTTGTGCTAGATGAACGAATGTCTCTCCACATGCTCAGTTCTGAGATATAAGTGTGTGTGAAAGCCGTCCTTCACCTAGCTTGTTGGGAACTCAAAGTTCCTTTTCACTTGCAAACTCCACTCCTTACATATATATGGGGAGGTACTAGATCCAACTCGGTTTTACAGTGAAAACTGCTGGAACTTCAAACCATCACTAGGAAACAGACTGAGTAAACAGAGTAAAAGTTTCTCCTGCAACCCGTTCCCTTTGTGCTAGATGAACGAACGTCTCTCCACATGCTCAGTTCTGAGAGATAAGTGTGGGTCAATGCCGTCCTTAACCTATCTTGTTGGGAACACAAAGATTCTTTTCACTTGCAAACTACACTCCATACTTATATATATGGGGAGGTAATAGCTCCACCTCGGTTTTACAGTGAAAACTGCAGGAACTTCAAACCGGCACTAGGAAACAGACTGAGAAACCAGAGTAAAAGTTTCTCCTGCAACCCGTTCCCTTTGTGCTAGATGAACGAACGTCTCTCCACATGCTCAGTTCTGAGAGATAAGTGTGTGTGAAAGCCGTCCTTCACCTAGCTTGTTGGGAACGCAAAGTTCCTTTTCACTTGCAAACTCCACTCGTTACATATATATGGGGAGGTACTAAATCCAACTCGGTTTTACAGTGAAAACTGCAGGAACTTCAAACCGGCACTAGGAAACAGACTGAGAAACCAGAGTAAAAGTTTCTCCTGCAACCCGTTCCCTTTGTGCTAGATGAACGAACGTCTCTCCACATGCTCAGTTCTGAGAGATAAGTGTGTGTGAAAGCCGTCCTTCACCTAGCTTGTTTGGAACACAAAGTTTCTTTTAACTTGCAAACTCCACTTCATACATATATATGGGGAGGTACTAGCTCCAACTCTGTTTTACAGTGAAAACTGCAGGAACTTCAAACCGGCACTAGGAAACAGACAGAGAAACCAGAGTAAAATTACTCCTGCAACCCCTTCCCTTTGTGCTAGACGAACGAACGTCTCTCCACATGCTCAGTTCTGAGAGATAAGTGTGTGTGAAAGCCGTCCTTCACCTAGCTTGTTGGGAACACAAAGTTTCTTTTCACTTGCAAACTCCACTCCATACATATATATGGGGAGGTACTAGCTCCAACTCTGTTTTACAGTGAAAACTGCAGGAACTTCAAACGACACTAGGAAACAGACTGAGAAACCAGAGTAAAAGTTTCTCCTGCAACCCGTTCCCTTTGTGCTAGATGAACGAACGTCTCTCCACATGCTCAGTTCTGAGAGATAAGTGTGTGAGAAAGCCGTCCTTCACCTAGCTTGTTGGGAACACAAAGTTTCTTTTCACTTGCAAACTCCATTCCACACATATATATGGGGAGGTACTAGATCCTACTCGGTTTTAGAGTGAAAACTGCAGGAACTTCAAACCGGCACTTGGAAACAGACTGAGAAACCAGAGTAAAAGTTTCTCCTGCAACCCGTTCCCTTTGTGCTAGATGAACGAACTTCTCTCCGCATGCTAATTTCTGAGAGATAAGTGTGTGTAAAAGCCGCCCTTCACCTAGATTGTTGGGAACACAAAGTTTCTTTTCACTTGCAAACTCCACTCCATACATATATATGGGGAGGTACTAGCTCCAACTCTGTTTTACAGTGAAAACTGCAGGAACTACAAACCGGGACTAGGAAACAGACTGAGAAACCAGAGTAAAAGTTTCTCCTGCAACCCGTTCCCTTTGAGCTAGATGAACGAACGTCTCTCCGCATGCTCAGTTCTGAGAGATAAGTGTGTGTGAAAGCCGTCCTTCACCTAGCTTGTTGGGAACACAAAGTTTCTTTTCACTTGCAAACTCCAATCCATACATATATATGGGGAGGTACTAGATCCAACTCGGTTTTACAGTGAAAACTGCAGGAAATTCAAAAAGGCACTAGGAAACAGACTGAGAAACCAGAGTAAAAGTTCCTCCTGCAAACCGTTCCCTTTGTGCTAGATGAACGAACGTCTCTCCACATGCTCAGTTCTGAGAGATAAGTGTGTGTGAAAGCCGTCCTTCACCTTGCTTGTTGGGAACACAAAGTTCCTTTTCAGTTGCAAACTCCACTCCATACATATATATGGGGAGGTACTAGCTCCAAATCTGTTTTACAGTGAAAACTGAAGGAACTTCAAACCGGCACTAAGAAACAGACTGTGAAGCCAAGAAAAAGTTTCTCCTGCAACCCGTTCCCTTTGTGCTAGATGAACGAACGTCTCTCCACATGCTCAGTTCTGAGAGATAAGTGTGTGTGAAAGCCGTCCTTCACCTAGCTTGTTGGGAACACAAAGTTTCTTTTCACTTGCAAACTCCAATCCACACATATATATGGGGAGGTACTAGATCCTACTCGGTTTTAGAGTGAAAACTGCAGTAACTTCAAACCGGCACTAGGAAACAGACTGAGAAACCAGAGTAAAAGTTTCTCCTGCAACCCGTTCCCTTTGTGCTAGATGAACGAACGTCTCTCCGCATGCTCAGTTCTGAGAGTTAAGTGTGTGTAAAAGTCGTCCTTCACCTAGCTTGTTGGGAACACAAAGTTTCTTTTCACTTGCAAACCCCACTCCATACATATATATGGGGAGGTACTAGCTCCAACTCGGTTTTACAGTGAAAACTGCAGGAACTTCAAACCGGCACTTGGAAACACACTGAGAAACCAGAGTAAAAGTTTCTCCTGCAACCCGTTCCCTTTGTGCTAGATGAACGAACGTCTCTCCACATGCTCAGTTCTGAGAGATAAGTGTGTGTGAAAGCCGTCCTTCAACTGGCTTGTTGGGAACACAAAGTGTCTTTTCAGTTGCAAACTCCACTCCATACATATATATGGGGAGGTACTAGCTCCAACTCCGTTTTACAGTGAAAACTGCAGGAATTTCAAAACGGCACTAAGAAACAGACTGTGAAACCAGAGTAAAAGTTTCTCCTGCAACCCGTTCCCTTTGTGCTAGATGAACGAACTTCTCTCCGCATGCTAAGTTCTGAGAGATAAGTGTGTGTGAAAGCCGTCCTTCACCTAGCTTGTTGGGAACACAAAGTTTCTTTTCACTTGCAAACTCCACTCCATACATATATAAGGGGAGGTACTAGCTCCAACTCGGTTTTACAGTGAAAACTGCAGGAACTTCAAACCGGCACTAGGAAACACACTGAGAAACCAGAGTAAAAGTTTCTCCTGCAACCCGTTCCCTTTGGCTAGATGAACGAGCGTCTCTCCACATGCTCAGATCTGAGAGATAAGTGTGTGTGAAAGCCGTCCTTCACCTAGCTTGTTGGGAACACAAAGTTCTTTTTCACTTGCAAACTCCACTACTAACATATATATGGGGAGGTACTAGATCCAACTCGGTTTTACAGTGAAAACTGCTGGAACTTCAAACCATCACTAGGGAACAGACTGAGAAAACAGAGTAAAACTTTCACCTGCAACCCGTTCCCTTTTTGCTAGATGAACGAACGTCTCTCCACATGCTCAGTTCTGAGAGATAAGTGTGTGTGAAAGCCGTCCTTCACCTAGCTTGTTGGGAACACAAACTTTCTTTTCAGTTGCAAACTCCACTCCATACATATATATGGGGATGTACTAGCTCCAACTCGGTTTTACAGTGAAAACTGCAGGAACTTCAAACCGGCACTTGGAAACATACTTTGAAACCAGAGTAAAAGTTTCTCCTGCAACCCGTTCCATTTGTGCTAGATGAACGAACGTCTCTCCACATGCTCATTTCTGAGAGATAAGTGTGTGTGAAAGCCGTCCTTCACCTAGCTTGTTGGGAACACAAAGTTTCTTTTCACTTGCAAACTCCACTCCACACATATATATGGGGAGGTACTAGATCCTACTCGGTTTTAGAGTGAAAACTGCAGGAACTTCAAACCGGCTCTAGGAAACAGACAGAAACCAGGGTAAAAGTTTCTCCTGCAACCCGTTCCCTTTGTGCTAGATGAATGAACGTCTCTCCACATGCTCAGTTCTGAGAGATAAGTGTGTGTAAAAGCCGTCCTTCACCTAGCTTGTTGGGAACACAAAGTTTCTTTTCACTTGCAAACTCCACTCCATACATATATATGGGGAGGTACTAGATCCAACTCGGTTTTACAGTGAAAAATGCAGTAACTTCAAACCGGCACTAGGAAACAGACTGAGAAACCAGAGTAAAAGTTTCTCCTGCAACCCGTTCCCTTTGTGCTAGATGAACGAACGTCTCTCCACATGCTCAGTTCTGAGAGATAAGTGTGTGTGAAAGCCGTCCTTCAACTAGCTTGTTGGGAACACAAAGTTTCTTTTCACTTGCAAACTCCACTCCTTACATATATATGGGGAGGTACTAGATCCAACTCGGTTTTACAGTGAAAACTGCAGGAACTTTAAACCGGCACTTGGAAACAGACTGAGAAACCAGAGTAAAAGTTTCTCCTGCAACCCGTTCCCTTTGTGCTAGATGAACGAACGTCTCTCCACATGCTCAGTTCTGAGAGATAAGTGTGGGTCAATGCCGTCCTTAACCTATCTTGTTGGGAACACAAAGATTCTTTTCACTTGCAAACTACACTCCATACTTATATATATGGGGAGGTAATAGCTCCACCTCGGTTTTACAGTGAAAACTGCAGGAACTTCAAACCGGCACTAGGAAACAGACTGAGAAACCAGAGTAAAAGTTTCTCCTGCAACCCGTTCCCTTTGTGCTAGATGAACGAACGTCTCTCCACATGCTCAGTTCTGAGAGATAAGTGTGTGTGAAAGCCGTCCTTCACCTAGCTTGTTGGGAACGCAAAGTACCTTTTCACTTGCAAACTCCACTCGTTACATATATATGGGGAGGTACTAGATCCAACTCGGTTTTACAGTGAAAACTGCAGGAACTTCAAACCGGCACTAGGAAACAGACTGAGAAACCAGAGTAAAAGTTTCTCCTGCAACCCGTTCCCTTTGTGCTAGATGAACGACCGTCTCTCCGCATGCTCAGTTCTGAGATATAAGTGTGTGTGAAAGCCGTCCTTCACCTAGCTTGTTGGGAACACAAAGTTTCTTTTCAGTTGCAAACTCCACTCCATACATATATATGGGGAGGTACTAGCTCCAAATCGGTTTTACAGTGAAAACTGCAGGAACTTCAAACCGGCACTTGGAAACACACTGAGAAACCAGAGTAAAAGTTTCTCCTGCCACCCGTTCCATTTGTGCTAGATGAACGAACGTCTCTCCACATGCTCATTTCTGAGAGATAAGTGTGTGAGAAAGCCGTCCTTCACCTAGCTTGTTGGGAACACAAAGTTTCTTTTCACTTGCAAACTCCATTCCACACATATATATGGGGAGGTACTAGATCCTACTCGGTTTTAGAGTGAAAACTGCAGGAACTTCAAACCGGCACTTGGAAACAGACTGAGAAACCAGAGTAAAAGTTTCTCCTGCAACCCGTTCCCTTTGTGCTAGATGAACGAACTTCTCTCCGCATGCTAAGTTCTGAGAGATAAGTGTGTGTAAAAGCCGCCCTTCACCTAGCTTGTTGGGAACACAAAGTTTCTTTTCACTTGCAAACTCCACTCCATACATATATATGGGGAGGTACTAGCTCCAACTCTGTTTTACAGTGAAAACTGCAGGAACTTCAAACCGGGACTAGGAAACAGACTGAGAAACCAGAGTAAAAGTTTCTCCTGCAACCCGTTCCCTTTGAGCTAGATGAACGAACGTCTCTCCGCATGCTCAGTTCTGAGAGATAAGTGTGTGTGAAAGCCGTCCTTCACCTAGCTTGTTGGGAACACAAAGTTTCTTTTCACTTGCAAACTCCAATCCATACATATATATGGGGAGGTACTAGATCCAACTCGGTTTTACAGTGAAAACTGCAGGAAATTCAAAAAGGCACTAGGAAACAGACTGAGAAACCAGAGTAAAAGTTCCTCCTGCAACCCGTTCCCTTTGTGCTAGATGAACGAACGTCTCTCCACATGCTCAGTTCTGAGAGATAAGTGTGTGTGAAAGCCGTCCTTCACCTTGCTTGTTGGGAACACAAAGTTCCTTTTCAGTTGCAAACTCCACTCCATAAATATATTTGGGGAGGTACTAGCTCCAAATCGGTTTTACAGTGAAAACTGCAGGAACTTCAAACCGGCACTAAGAAACAGACTGTGAAGCCAGAGAAAAAGTTTCTCCTGCAACCCGTTCCCTTTGTGCTAGATGAACGAACGTCTCTCCACATGCTCAGTTCTGAGAGATAAGTGTGTGTGAAAGCCGTCCTTCACCTAGCTTGTTGGGAACACAAAGTTTCTTTTCACTTGCAAACTCCAATCCACACATATATATGGGGAGGTACTAGATCCTACTCGGTTTTAGAGTGAAAACTGCAGTAACTTCAAACCGGCACTAGGAAACAGACTGAGAAACCAGAGTAAAAGTTTCTCCTGCAAACCGTTCCCTTTGTGCTAGATGAACGAACGTCTCTCCACATGCTCAGTTCTGAGAGTTAAGTGTGTGTAAAAGTCGTCCTTCACCTAGCTTGTTGGGAACACAAAGTTTCTTTTCACTTGCAAACTCCACTCCATACATATATATGGGGAGGTACTAGCTCCAACTCGGTTTTACAGTGAAAACTGCAGGAACTTCAAACCGGCACTTGGAAACACACTGAGAAACCAGAGTAAAAGTTTCTCCTGCAACCCGCTCCATTTGTGCTAGATGAACGAACGTCTCTCCACATGCTCATTTCTGAGAGATAAGTGTGTGAGAAAGCCGTCCGTCACCTAGCTTGTGGGGAACACAAAGTTTCTTTTCACTTGCAAACTCCACTCCACACATATATATGGGGAGGTACAAGCTCCAACTCTGTTTTACAGTGAAAACTGCAGGAACTTCAAACCGGGACTAGGAAACAGACTGAGAAACCAGAGTAAAAGTTTCTCCTGCAACCCGTTCCCTTTGAGCTAGATGAACGAACGTCTTTCCGCATGCTCAGTTCTGAGAGATAAGTGTGTGTGAAAGCCGTCCTTCACCTAGCTTGTTGGGAACACAAAGTTTCTTTTCACTTGCAAACTCCACTCCATACATATATATGGGGAGGTACTAGATCCAACTCGGTTTTACAGTGAAAACTGCAGGAAATTCAAAAAGGCACTAGGAAACAGACTGAGAAACCAGAGTAAAACTTCCTCCTGCAACCCGTTCCCTTTGTGCTCGATGAACGAACGTCTCTCCACATGCTCAGTTCTGAGAGATAAGTGTGTGTGAAAGCCGTCCTTCACCTTGCTTGTTGGGAACACAAAGTTCCTTTTCAGTTGCAAACTCCACTCCATACATATATATGGGGAGGTACTAGCTCCAACTCGGTTTTACAGTGAAAACTGCAGGAACTTCAAACCGGCACTAAGAAACAGACTGTGAAGCCAGAGAAAAAGTTTCTCCTGCAACCCGTTCCCCTTGTGCTAGATGAACGAACGTCTCTCCACATGCTCATTTCTGAGAGATAAGTGTGTGTGAAAGCCGTCCTTCACCTAGCTTGTTGAGAACACAAAGTTTCTTTTCACTACCAAACTCCACTCCATACATATATATGGGGAGGTACTAGATCCAACTCGGTTTTACAGTGAAAACTGCAGGAACTTCAAACCGTCACTAGGAAACAGACTGAGAAACCAGAGTAAAAGTTTCTCCTGCAACTCATTCCCTTTGTGCTAGATGAACGAACGTCTCTCCACATGCTCACTTCTGAGAGATAAGTGTGTGTGAAAGCCGTCCTTCACCTAGCTTGTTGGGAACACAAAGTTTCTTTTCCCTTGCAAACTCCACTCCATAAATATATATGGGGAGGTACTAGCTCCAACTCGGTTTTACAGTGAAAACTACAGGAACTTAAAACCGGCACTAGGAAACACACTGAGAAACCAGAGTAAAAGTTTCTCCTGCAACCCGTTCCCTTTGTGCTAGATGAACGAACGTCTCTCCACATGCTCAGTTCTGAGAGATAAGTGTGGGTCAATGCCGTCCTTAAACTATCTTGTTCGGAACACAAAGATTCTTTTCACTTGCAAACTACACTCCATACTTATATATATGGGGAGGTAATAGCTCCACCTCGGTTTTACAGTGAAAACTGCAGGAACTTCAAACCGGCACTAGGAAACAGACTGAGAAACCAGAGTAAAAGTTTCTCCTGCAACCCGTTCCCTTTGTGCTAGATGAACGAACGTCTCTCCACATGCTCAGTTCTGAGAGATAAGTGTGTGTGAAAGCCGTCCTTCACCTAGCTTGTTGGGAACGCAAAGTTCCTTTTCACTTGCAAACTCCACTCGTTACATATATATGGGGAGGTACTAGATCCAACTCGGTTTTACAGTGAAAACTGCAGGAACTTCAAACCGGCACTAGGAAACAGACTGAGAAACCAGAGTAAAAGTTTCTCCTGCAACCCGTTCCCTTTGTGCTAGATGAACGAACGTCTCTCCGCATGCTCAGTTCTGAGATATAAGTGTGTGTGAAAGCCATCTTTCACCTAGCTTGTTGGGAACACAAAGTTTCTTTTCAGTTGCAAACTCCACTCCATACATATATATGGGGAGGTACTAGCTCCAAATCGGTTTTACAGTGAAAACTGCAGGAACTTCAAACCGGCACTTGGAAACACACTGAGAAACCAGAGTAAAAGTTTCTCCTGCAACCCGTTCCATTTGTGCTAGATGAACGAACGTCTCTCCACATGCTCATTTCTGAGAGATAAGTGTGTGAGAAAGCCGTCCTTCACCTAGCTTGTTGGGAACACAAAGTTTCTTTTCACTTGCAAACTCCATTCCACACATATATATGGGGAGGTACTAGATCCTACTCGGTTTTAGAGTGAAAACTGCAGGAACTTCAAACCGGCACTTGGAAACAGACTGAGAAACCAGAGTAAAAGTTTCTCCTGCAACCCGTTCCCTTTGTGCTAGATGAACGAACTTCTCTCCGCATGCTAAGTTCTGAGAGATAAGTGTGTGTAAAAGCCGCCCTTCACCTAGCTTGTTGGGAACACAAAGTTTCTTTTCACTTGCAAACTCCACTCCATACATATATATGGGGAGGTACTAGCTCCAACTCTGTTTTACAGTGAAAACTGCAGGAACTTCAAACCGGGACTAGGAAACAGACTGAGAAACCAGAGTAAAAGTTTCTCCTGCAACCCGTTCCCTTTGAGCTAGATGAACGAACGTCTCTCCGCATGCTCAGTTCTGAGAGATAAGTGTGTGTGAAAGCCGTCCTTCACCTAGCTTGTTGGGAACACAAAGTTTCTTTTCACTTGCAAACTCCAATCCATACATATATATGGGGAGGTACTAGATCCAACTCGGTTTTACAGTGAAAACTGCAGGAAATTCAAAAAGGCACTAGGAAACAGACTGAGAAACCAGAGTAAAAGTTCCTCCTGCAACCCGTTCCCTTTGTGCTAGATGAACGAACGTCTCTCCACATGCTCAGTTCTGAGAGATAAGTGTGTGTGAAAGCCGTCCTTCACCTTGCTTGTTGGGAACACAAAGTTCCTTTTCAGTTGCAAACTCCACTCCATAAATATATTTGGGGAGGTACTAGCTCCAAATCGGTTTTACAGTGAAAACTGCAGGAACTTCAAACCGGCACTAAGAAACAGACTGTGAAGCCAGAGAAAAAGTTTCTCCTGCAACCCGTTCCCTTTGTGCTAGATGAACGAACGTCTCTCCACATGCTCAGTTCTGAGAGATAAGTGTGTGTGAAAGCCGTCCTTCACCTAGCTTGTTGGGAACACAAAGTTTCTTTTCACTTGCAAACTCCAATCCACACATATATATGGGGAGGTACTAGATCCTACTCGGTTTTAGAGTGAAAACTGCAGTAACTTCAAACCGGCACTAGGAAACAGACTGAGAAACCAGAGTAAAAGTTTCTCCTGCAAACCGTTCCCTTTGTGCTAGATGAACGAACGTCTCTCCACATGCTCAGTTCTGAGAGTTAAGTGTGTGTAAAAGTCGTCCTTCACCTAGCTTGTTGGGAACACAAAGTTTCTTTTCACTTGCAAACTCCACTCCATACATATATATGGGGAGGTACTAGCTCCAACTCGGTTTTACAGTGAAAACTGCAGGAACTTCAAACCGGCACTTGGAAACACACTGAGAAACCAGAGTAAAAGTTTCTCCTGCAACCCGCTCCATTTGTGCTAGATGAACGAACGTCTCTCCACATGCTCATTTCTGAGAGATAAGTGTGTGAGAAAGCCGTCCGTCACCTAGCTTGTGGGGAACACAAAGTTTCTTTTCACTTGCAAACTCCACTCCACACATATATATGGGGAGGTACAAGCTCCAACTCTGTTTTACAGTGAAAACTGCAGGAACTTCAAACCGGGACTAGGAAACAGACTGAGAAACCAGAGTAAAAGTTTCTCCTGCAACCCGTTCCCTTTGAGCTAGATGAACGAACGTCTTTCCGCATGCTCAGTTCTGAGAGATAAGTGTGTGTGAAAGCCGTCCTTCACCTAGCTTGTTGGGAACACAAAGTTTCTTTTCACTTGCAAACTCCACTCCATACATATATATGGGGAGGTACTAGATCCAACTCGGTTTTACAGTGAAAACTGCAGGAAATTCAAAAAGGCACTAGGAAACAGACTGAGAAACCAGAGTAAAACTTCCTCCTGCAACCCGTTCCCTTTGTGCTCGATGAACGAACGTCTCTCCACATGCTCAGTTCTGAGAGATAAGTGTGTGTGAAAGCCGTCCTTCACCTTGCTTGTTGGGAACACAAAGTTCCTTTTCAGTTGCAAACTCCACTCCATACATATATATGGGGAGGTACTAGCTCCAACTCGGTTTTACAGTGAAAACTGCAGGAACTTCAAACCGGCACTAAGAAACAGACTGTGAAGCCAGAGAAAAAGTTTCTCCTGCAACCCGTTCCCCTTGTGCTAGATGAACGAACGTCTCTCCACATGCTCATTTCTGAGAGATAAGTGTGTGTGAAAGCCGTCCTTCACCTAGCTTGTTGAGAACACAAAGTTTCTTTTCACTACCAAACTCCACTCCATACATATATATGGGGAGGTACTAGATCCAACTCGGTTTTACAGTGAAAACTGCAGGAACTTCAAACCGTCACTAGGAAACAGACTGAG
Source organism: Camelus bactrianus (assembly GCF_048773025.1). Lineage (NCBI taxonomy): Eukaryota > Metazoa > Chordata > Mammalia > Artiodactyla > Camelidae > Camelus > Camelus bactrianus. Next base: position 93,744,460 of record NC_133546.1, read on the forward strand.
AAACCAGAGTAAAAGTTTCTCCTGCAACTCATTCCCTTTGTGCTAGATGAACGAACGTCTCTCCACATGCTCACTTCTGAGAGATAAGTGTGTGTGAAAGCCGTCCTTCACCTAGCTTGTTGGGAACACAAAGTTTCTTTTCCCTTGCAAACTCCACTCCATAAATATATATGGGGAGGTACTAGCTCCAACTCGGTTTTACAGTGAAAACTACAGGAACTTAAAACCGGCACTAGGAAACACACTGAGAAACCAGAGTAAAAGTTTCTCCTGCAACCCGTTCCCTTTGTGCTAGATGAACGAACGTCTCTCCACATGCTCAGTTCTGAGAGATAAGTGTGGGTCAATGCCGTCCTTAAACTATCTTGTTCGGAACACAAAGATTCTTTTCACTTGCAAACTACACTCCATACTTATATATATGGGGAGGTAATAGCTCCACCTCGGTTTTACAGTGAAAACTGCAGGAACTTCAAACCGGCACTAGGAAACAGACTGAGAAACCAGAGTAAAAGTTTCTCCTGCAACCCGTTCCCTTTGTGCTAGATGAACGAACGTCTCTCCACATGCTCAGTTCTGAGAGATAAGTGTGTGTGAAAGCCGTCCTTCACCTAGCTTGTTGGGAACGCAAAGTTCCTTTTCACTTGCAAACTCCACTCGTTACATATATATGGGGAGGTACTAGATCCAACTCGGTTTTACAGTGAAAACTGCAGGAACTTCAAACCGGCACTAGGAAACAGACTGAGAAACCAGAGTAAAAGTTTCTCCTGCAACCCGTTCCCTTTGTGCTAGATGAACGAACGTCTCTCCGCATGCTCAGTTCTGAGATATAAGTGTGTGTGAAAGCCATCTTTCACCTAGCTTGTTGGGAACACAAAGTTTCTTTTCAGTTGCAAACTCCACTCCATACATATATATGGGGAGGTACTAGCTCCAAATCGGTTTTACAGTGAAAACTGCAGGAACTTCAAACCGGCACTTGGAAACACACTGAGAAACCAGAGTAAAAGTTTCTCCTGCAACCCGTTCCATTTGTGCTAGATGAACGAACGTCTCTCCACATGCTCATTTCTGAGAGATAAGTGTGTGAGAAAGCCGTCCTTCACCTAGCTTGTTGGGAACACAAAGTTTCTTTTCACTTGCAAACTCCATTCCACACATATATATGGGGAGGTACTAGATCCTACTCGGTTTTAGAGTGAAAACTGCAGGAACTTCAAACCGGCACTTGGAAACAGACTGAGAAACCAGAGTAAAAGTTTCTCCTGCAACCCGTTCCCTTTGTGCTAGATGAACGAACTTCTCTCCGCATGCTAAGTTCTGAGAGATAAGTGTGTGTAAAAGCCGCCCTTCACCTAGCTTGTTGGGAACACAAAGTTTCTTTTCACTTGCAAACTCCACTCCATACATATATATGGGGAGGTACTAGCTCCAACTCTGTTTTACAGTGAAAACTGCAGGAACTTCAAACCGGGACTAGGAAACAGACTGAGAAACCAGAGTAAAAGTTTCTCCTGCAACCCGTTCCCTTTGAGCTAGATGAACGAACGTCTCTCCGCATGCTCAGTTCTGAGAGATAAGTGTGTGTGAAAGCCGTCCTTCACCTAGCTTGTTGGGAACACAAAGTTTCTTTTCACTTGCAAACTCCAATCCATACATATATATGGGGAGGTACTAGATCCAACTCGGTTTTACAGTGAAAACTGCAGGAAATTCAAAAAGGCACTAGGAAACAGACTGAGAAACCAGATTAAAAGTTCCTCCTGCAACCCGTTCCCTTTGTGCTAGATGAACGAACGTCTCTCCACATGCTCAGTTCTGAGAGATAAGTGTGTGTGAAAGCCGTCCTTCACCTTGCTTGTTGGGAACACAAAGTTCCTTTTCAGTTGCAAACTCCACTCCATAAATATATATGGGGAGGTACTAGCTCCAAATCGGTTTTACAGTGAAAACTGCAGGAACTTCAAACCGGCACTAAGAAACAGACTGTGAAGCCAGAGAAAAAGTTTCTCCTGCAACCCGTTCCCTTTGTGCTAGATGAACGAACGTCTCTCCACATGCTCAGTTCTGAGAGATAAGTGTGTGTGAAAGCCGTCCTTCACCTAGCTTGTTGGGAACACAAAGTTTCTTTTCACTTGCAAACTCCAATCCACACATATATATGGGGAGGTACTAGATCCTACTCGGTTTTAGAGTGAAAACTGCAGTAACTTCAAACCGGCACTAGGAAACAGACTGAGAAACCAGAGTAAAAGTTTCTCCTGCAAACCGTTCCCTTTGTGCTAGATGAACGAACGTCTCTCCACATGCTCAGTTCTGAGAGTTAAGTGTGTGTAAAAGTCGTCCTTCACCTAGCTTGTTGGGAACACAAAGTTTCTTTTCACTTGCAAACTCCACTCCATACATATATATGGGGAGGTACTAGCTCCAACTCGGTTTTACAGTGAAAACTGCAGGAACTTCAAACCGGCACTTGGAAACACACTGAGAAACCAGAGTAAAAGTTTCTCCTGCAACCCGCTCCATTTGTGCTAGATGAACGAACGTCTCTCCACATGCTCATTTCTGAGAGATAAGTGTGTGAGAAAGCCGTCCTTCACCTAGCTTGTGGGGAACACAAAGTTTCTTTTCACTTGCAAACTCCACACCACACATATATATGGGGAGGTACTAGATCCTACTCGGTTTTAGAGTGAAAACTGCAGGAACTTCAAACCGGCACTTGGAAACAGACTGAGAAACCTGAGTAAAAGTTTCTCCTGCAACCCGTTCCCTTTGTGCTAGATGAACGAACTTCTCTCCGCATGCTAAGTTCTGAGAGATAAGTGTGTGTAAAAGCCGCCCTTCACCTAGCTTGTTGGGAACACAAAGTTTCTTTTCACTTGCAAACTCCACTCCATACATATATATGGGGAGGTACAAGCTCCAACTCTGTTTTACAGTGAAAACTGCAGGAACTTCAAACCGGGACTAGGAAACAGACTGAGAAACCAGAGTAAAAGTTTCTCCTGCAACCCGTTCCCTTTGAGCTAGATGAACGAACGTCTCTCCGCATGCTCAGTTCTGAGAGATAAGTGTGTGTGAAAGCCGTCCTTCACCTAGCTTGTTGGGAACACAAAGTTTCTTTTCACTTGCAAACTCCACTCCATACATATATATGGGGAGGTACTAGATCCAACTCGGTTTTACAGTGAAAACTGCAGGAAATTCAAAAAGGCACTAGGAAACAGACTGAGAAACCAGAGTAAAACTTCCTCCTGCAACCCGTTCCCTTTGTGCTAGATGAACGAACGTCTCTCCACATGCTCAGTTCTGAGAGATAAGTGTGTGTGAAAGCCGTCCTTCACCTTGCTTGTTGGGAACACAAAGTTCCTTTTCAGTTGCAAACTCCACTCCATACATATATATGGGGAGGTACTAGCTCCAACTCGGTTTTACAGTGAAAACTGCAGGAACTTCAAACCGGCACTAAGAAACAGACTGTGAAGCCAGAGAAAAAGTTTCTCCTGCAACCCGTTCCCCTTGTGCTAGATGAACGAACGTCTCTCCACATGCTCATTTCTGAGAGATAAGTGTGTGTGAAAGCCGTCCTTCACCTAGCTTGTTGAGAACACAAAGGTTCTTTTCACTACCAAACTCCACTCCATACATATATATGGGGAGGTACTAGATCCAACTCGGTTTTACAGTGAAAACTGCAGTAACTTCAAACCGTCACTAGGAAACAGACTGAGAAACCAGAGTAAAAGTTTCTCCTGCAACTCATTCCCTTTGTGCTAGATGAACGAACGTCTCTCCACATGCTCACTTCTGAGAGATAAGTGTGTGTGAAAGCCGTCCTTCACCTAGCTTGTTGGGAACACAAAGTTTCTTTTCCCTTGCAAACTCCACTCCATAAATATATATGGGGAGGTACTAGCTCCAACTCGGTTTTACAGTGAAAACTACAGGAACTTAAAACCGGCACTAGGAAACACACTGAGAAACCAGAGTAAAAGTTTCTCCTGCAAACCGTTCCCTTTGTGCTAGATGAACGAACGTCTCTCCACATGCTCAGTTCTGAGAGATAAGTGTGGGTCAATGCCGTCCTTCACCTATCTTGTTGGGAACACAAAGATTCTTTTCACTTGCAAACTCCACTCCATACTTATATATGGGGAGGTACTAGATCCAACTCGGTTTTACAGTGAAATCTGCAGGAACTTCAAAACGGCACTAGGAAACAGACTGAGAAACCAGAGTATAAGTTTCTCCTGCAAACCGTTCCCTTTGTGCTACATGAACGAACGTGTCTCCACGTGCTCAGTTCTGAGAGATAAGTGTGTGTGAAAGCCGTCCTTCAACTAGCTTGTTGGGAACACAAAGTTTCTTTTCACTTGCAAACTCCACTCCTTACATATATATGGGGAGGTACTAGATCCAACTCGGTTTTACAGTGAAAACTGCTGGAACTTCAAACCGGCACTTGGAAACAGACTGAGAAACCAGAGTAAAAGTTTCTCCTGCAACCCGTTCCCTTTGTGCTAGATGAACGAACGTCTCTCCACATGCTCAGTTCTGAGAGATAAGTGTGTGTGAAAGCCGTCCTTCACCTGGCTTGTTGGGAACACAAAGTTTCTTTTCAGTTGCAAACTCCACTCCATACATATATATGGGGAGGTACTAGCTCCAACTCCGTTTTACAGTGAAAACTGCAGGAACTTCAAACCGGCACTAGGAAACAGACTGTGAAACCAGAGTAAAAGTTTCTCCTGCAACCCGTTCCATTTGTGCTAGATGAACGAACGTCTCTCCACATGCTCATGTCTGAGAGATAAGTGTGTGTCAAAGCCGTCCTTCACCTAGCTCGTTGGGAAAACAAAGCTTATTTTCACTTGCAAACTCCACTCCACACATATATATGGGGAGGTACTAGATCCTACTCGGTTTTACAGTGAAAACTGCAGGAACTTCAAACCGGCACTAGGAAACAGACTGAGAAACCAGAGTAAAAGTTTCTCCTGCAACCCGTTCCCTTTGTGCTAGATGAACGAACGTCTCTCCTCACGTGCTCATTTCTGAGATATAAGTGTGTGTGAAAGCCGTCCTTCACCTAGCTTGTTGGGAACACAAAGTTTCTTTTCACTTGCAAACTCCACTCCATACATATATATGGGGAGGTACCAGCTCCAACTCGGTTTTACAGTGAAAAATGCAGGAACATCAAACCGGGACTAGGAAACAGAATGAGAAACCAGAGTAAAAGTTTCTTCTGCAACCCGTTCCCTTTGTGCTAGATGAACGAACGTTTCTCCGCATGCTAAGTTCTGAGAGATAAGTGTGTGTGAAAGCCGTCCTTCACCTAGCTTGTTGGGAACACAAAGTTCCTTTTCACTTGCAAACTCCACTCCTTACATATATATGGGGAGTTACTAGATCCAACTCGGTTTTACAGTGAAAACTGCTGGAACTTCAAACCATCACTAGGAAACAGACTGAGTAAACAGAGTAAAAGTTTCTCCTGCAACCCGTTCCCTTTGTGCTAGATGAACGAACGTCTCTCCACATGCTCAGTTCTGAGAGATAAGTGTGGGTCAATGCCGTCCTTAACCTATCTTGTTGGGAACACAAAGATACTTTTCACTTGCAAACTACACTCCATACTTATATATATGTGGAGGTAATAGCTCCACCTCGGTTTTACAGTGAAAACTGCAGGAATTTCAAACCGGCACTAGGAAACAGACTGAGAAACCAGAGGAAAAGTTTCTCCTGCAACCCGTTCCCTTTGTGCTAGATGAACGAACGTCTCTCCACATGCTCAGTTCTGAGAGATAAGTGTGTGTGAAAGCCGTCCTTCACCTAGCTTGTTGGGAACGCAAAGTTCCTTTTCACTTGCAAACTCCACTCGTTACATATATATGGGGAGGTACTAAATCCAACTCGGTTTTACAGTGAAAACTGCAGGAACTTCAAACCGGCACTAGGAAACAGACTGAGAAACCAGAGTAAAAGTTTCTCCTGCAACCCGTTCCCTTTGTGCTAGATGAACGAACGTCTCTCCACATGCTCAGTTCTGAGAGATAAGTGTGTGTGAAAGCCGTCCTTCACCTAGCTTGTTTGGAACACAAAGTTTCTTTTAACTTGCAAATTCCACTTCATACATATATATGGGGAGGTACTAGCTCCAACTCTGTTTTACAGTGAAAACTGCAGGAACTTCAAACCGGCACGAGGAAACAGACAGAGAAACCAGAGTAAAATTACTCCTGCAACCCCTTCCATTTTTGCTAGACGAACGAACGTCTCTCCACATGCTCAGTTCTGAGAGATAATTGGGTGTGAAAGCCGTCCTTCACCTAGCTTGTTGGGAACAAAAAGTTTCTTTTCACTTGCAAACTCCACTCCATACATATATATGGGGAGGTACTAGATCCAACTCGGTTTTACAGTGAAAACTGCAGGAACTTCAAACGACACTAGGAAACAGACTGAGAAACCAGAGTAAAAGTTTCTCCTGCAACCCGTTCCCTTTGTGCTAGATGAACGAACGTCTCTCCACATGCTCAGTTCTGAGAGATAAGTGTGTGTGAAAGCCGTCCTTCACCTAGCTTGTTGGGAACACAAAGTTCCTTTTCACTTGCAAAATCCAATCCACACATATATATGGGGAGGTACTAGATCCTACTCGGTTTTAGAGTGAAAACTGCAGGAACTTCAAACCGGCACTTGGAAACAGACTGAGAAACCAGAGTAAAAGTTTCTCCTGCAAACCGTTCCCTTTGTGCTAGATGAACGAACGTCTCTCCGCATGCTCAGTTCTGAGAGATAAGTGTGTGTAAAAGTCGTCCTTCAGCTAGCTTGTTGGGAACACAAAGTTTCTTTTCACTTGCAAACTCCACTCCACACATATATATGGGGAGGTACTAGATCCTACTCGGTTTTAGAGTGAAAACTGCAGGAACTTCAAACCGGCACTTGGAAACAGACTGAGAAACCTGAGTAAAAGTTTCTCCTGCAACCCGTTCCCTTTGTGCTAGATGAACGAACTTCTCTCCGCATGCTAAGTTCTGAGAGATAAGTGTGTGTAAAAGCCGCCCTTCACCTAGCTTGTTGGGAACACAAAGTTTCTTTTCACTTGCAAACTCCACTCCATACATATATATGGGGAGGTACAAGCTCCAACTCTGTTTTACAGTGAAAACTGCAGGAACTTCAAACCGGGACTAGGAAACAGACTGAGAAACCAGAGTAAAAGTTTCTCCTGCAACCCGTTCCCTTTGAGCTAGATGAACGAACGTCTCTCCGCATGCTCAGTTCTGAGAGATAAGTGTGTGTGAAAGCCGTCCTTCACCTAGCTTGTTGGGAACACAAAGTTTCTTTTCACTTGCAAACTCCACTCCATACATATATATGGGGAGGTACTAGATCCAACTCGGTTTTACAGTGAAAACTGCAGGAAATTCAAAAAGGCACTAGGAAACAGACTGAGAAACCAGAGTAAAACTTCCTCCTGCAACCCGTTCCCTTTGTGCTCGATGAACGAACGTCTCTCCACATGCTCAGTTCTGAGAGATAAGTGTGTGTGAAAGCCGTCCTTCACCTTGCTTGTTGGGAACACAAAGTTCCTTTTCAGTTGCAAACTCCACTCCATACATATATATGGGGAGGTACTAGCTCCAACTCGGTTTTACAGTGAAAACTGCAGGAACTTCAAACCGGCACTAAGAAACAGACTGTGAAGCCAGAGAAAAAGTTTCTCCTGCAACCCGTTCCCCTTGTGCTAGATGAACGAACGTCTCTCCACATGCTCATTTCTGAGAGATAAGTGTGTGTGAAAGCCGTCCTTCACCTAGCTTGTTGAGAACACAAAGTTTCTTTTCACTACCTAACTCCACTCCATACATATATATGGGGAGGTACTAGATCCAACTCGGTTTTACAGTGAAAACTGCAGGAACTTCAAACCGTCACTAGGAAACAGACTGAGAAACCAGAGTAAAAGTTTCTCCTGCAACTCATTCCCTTTGTGCTAGATGAACGAACGTCTCTCCACATGCTCACTTCTGAGAGATAAGTGTGTGTGAAAGCCGTCCTTCACCTAGCTTGTTGGGAACACAAAGTTTCTTTTCCCTTGCAAACTCCACTCCATAAATATATATGGGGAGGTACTAGCTCCAACTCGGTTTTACAGTGAAAACTACAGGAACTTAAAACCGGCACTAGGAAACACACTGAGAAACCAGAGTAAAAGTTTCTCCTGCAAACCGTTCCCTTTGTGCTAGATGAACGAACGTCTCTCCACATGCTCAGTTCTGAGAGATAAGTGTGGGTCAATGCCGTCCTTCACCTATCTTGTTGGGAACACAAAGATTCTTTTCACTTGCAAACTCCACTCCATACTTATATATGGGGAGGTACTAGATCCAACTCGGTTTTACAGTGAAATCTGCAGGAACTTCAAAACGGCACTAGGAAACAGACTGAGAACCCAGAGTATAAGTTTCTCCTGCAAACCGTTCCCTTTGTGCTACATGAACGAACGTGTCTCCACGTGCTCAGTTCTGAGAGATAAGTGTGTGTGAAAGCCGTCCTTCAACTAGCTTGTTGGGAACACAAAGTTTCTTTTCACTTGCAAACTCCACTCCTTACATATATATGGGGAGGTACTAGATCCAACTCGGTTTTACAGTGAAAACTGCTGGAACTTCTAACCGGCACTTGGAAACAGACTGAGAAACCAGAGTAAAAGTTTCTCCTGCAACCCGTTCCCTTTGTGCTAGATGAACGAACGTCTCTCCACATGCTCAGTTCTGAGAGATAAGTGTGTGTGAAAGCCGTCCTTCACCTGGCTTGTTGGGAACACAAAGTTTCTTTTCAGTTGCAAACTCCACTCCATACATATATATGGGGAGGTACTAGCTCCAACTCCGTTTTACAGTGAAAACTGCAGGAACTTCAAACCGGCACTAGGAAACAGACTGTGAAACCAGAGTAAAATTTCTCCTGCAACCCGTTCCATTTGTGCTAGATGAACGAACGTCTCTCCACATGCTCATGTCTGAGAGATAAGTGTGTGTCAAAGCCGTCCTTCACCTAGCTTGTTGGGAAAACAAAGCTTCTTTTCACTTGCAAACTCCACTCCACACATATATATGGGGAGGTACTAGATCCTACTCGGTTTTACAGTGAAAACTGCAGGAACTTCAAACCGGCACTAGGAAACAGACTGAGAAACCAGAGTAAAAGTTTCTCCTGCAACCCGTTCCCTTTGTGCTAGATGAACGAACGTCTCTCCTCACGTGCTCATTTCTGAGATATAAGTGTGTGTGAAAGCCGTCCTTCACCTAGCTTTTTGGGAACACAAAGTTTCTTTTCACTTGCAAACTCCACTCCATACATATATATGGGGAGGTACCAGCTCCAACTCGGTTTTACAGTGAAAAATGCAGGAACATCAAACCGGGACTAGGAAACAGAATGAGAAACCAGAGTAAAAGTTTCTTCTGCAACCCGTTCCCTTTGTGCTAGATGAACGAACGTTTCTCCGCATGCTAAGTTCTGAGAGATAAGTGTGTGTGAAAGCCGTCCTTCACCTAGCTTGTTGGGAACACAAAGATCCTTTTCACTTGCAAACTCCACTCCTTACATATATATGGGGAGTTACTAGATCCAACTCGGTTTTACAGTGAAAACTGCTGGAACATCAAACCATCACTAGGAAACAGACTGAGTAAACAGAGTAAAAGTTTCTCCTGCAACCCGTTCCCTTTGTGCTAGATGAACGAACGTCTCTCCACATGCTCAGTTCTGAGAGATAAGTGTGGGTCAATGCCGTCCTTAACCTATCTTGTTGGGAACACAAAGATACTTTTCACTTGCAAACTACACTCCATACTTATATATATGTGGAGGTAATAGCTCCACCTCGGTTTTACAGTGAAAACTGCAGGAACTTCAAACCGGCACTAGGAAACAGACTGAGAAACCAGAGTAAAAGTTTCTCCTGCAACCCGTTCCCTTTGTGCTAGATGAACGAACGTCTCTCCACATGCTCAGTTCTGAGAGATAAGTGTGTGTGAAAGCCGTCCTTCACCTAGCTTGTTGGGAACGCAAAGTTCCTTTTCACTTGCAAACTCCACTCGTTACATATATATGGGGAGGAACTAAATCCAACTCGGTTTTACAGTGAAAACTGCAGGAACTTCAAACCGGCACTAGGAAACAGACTGAGAAACCAGGGTAAAAGTTTCTCCTGCAACCCGTTCCCTTTGTGCTAGATGAACGAACGTCTCTCCACATGCTCAGTTCTGAGAGATAAGTGTGTGTGAAAGCCGTCCTTCACCTAGCTTGTTTGGAACACAAAGTTTCTTTTAACTTGCAAATTCCACTTCATACATATATATGGGGAGGTACTAGCTCCAACTCTGTTTTACAGTGAAAACTGCAGGAACTTCAAACCGGCACGAGGAAACAGACAGAGAAACCAGAGTAAAATTACTCCTGCAACCCCTTCCCTTTTTGCTAGACGAACGAACGTCTCTCCACATGCTCAGTTCTGAGAGATAATTGGGTGTGAAAGCCGTCCTTCACCTAGCTTGTTGGGAACAAAAAGTTTCTTTTCACTTGCAAACTCCACTCCATACATATATATGGGGAGGTACTAGATCCAACTCGGTTTTACAGTGAAAACTGCAGGAACTTCAAACGACACTAGGAAACAGACTGAGAAACCAGAGTAAAAGTTTCTCCTGCAACCCGTTCCCTTTGTGCTAGATGAACGAACGTCTCTCCACATGCTCAGTTCTGAGAGATAAGTGTGTGTGAAAGCCGTCCTTCACCTAGCTTGTTGGGAACACAAAGTTCCTTTTCACTTGCAAAATCCAATCCACACATATATATGGGGAGGTACTAGATCCTACTCGGTTTTAGAGTGAAAACTGCAGTAACTTCAAACCGGCACTAGGAAACAGACTGAGAAACCAGAGTAAAAGTTTCTCCTGCAAACCGTTCCCTTTGTGCTAGATGAACGAACGTCTCTCCGCATGCTCAGTTCTGAGAGATAAGTGTGTGTAAAAGTCTTCCTTCAACTAGCTTGTTGGGAACACAAAGTTTCTTTTCACTTGCAAACTCCACTCCTTACATATATATGGGGAGGTACTAGATCCAACTCGGTTTTACAGTGAAAACTGCTGGAACTTCAAACCGGCACTTGGAAACAGACTGAGAAACCAGAGTAAAAGTTTCTCCTGCAACCCGTTCCCTTTGTGCTAGATGAACGAACGTCTCTCCACATGCTCAGTTCTGAGAGATAATTGTGTGTGAAAGCCGTCCTTCACCTGGCTTGTTGGGAACACAAAGTTTCTTTTCAGTTGCAAACTCCACTCCATACATATATATGGGGAGGTACTAGCTCCAACTCCGTTTTACAGTGAAAACTGCAGGAACTTCAAACCGGCACTAGGAAACAGACTGTGAAACCAGAGTAAAAGTTTCTCCTGCAACCCGTTCCATTTGTGCTAGATGAACGAACGTCTCTCCACATGCTCATGTCTGAGAGATAAGTGTGTGTCAAAGCCGTCCTTCACCTAGCTTGTTGGGAAAACAAAGCTTCTTTTCACTTGCAAACTCCACTCCACACATATATATGGGGAGGTACTAGATCCTACTCGGTTTTACAGTGAAAACTGCAGGAACTTCAAACCGGCACTAGGAAACAGACTGAGAAACCAGAGTAAAAGTTTCTCCTGCAACCCGTTCCCTTTGTGCTAGATGAACGAACGTCTCTCCTCACGTGCTCATTTCTGAGATATAAGTGTGTGTGAAAGCCGTCCTTCACCTAGCTTGTTGGGAACACAAAGTTTCTTTTCACTTGCAAACTCCACTCCATACATATATATGGGGAGGTACTAGCTCCAACTCGGTTTTACAGTGAAAACTGCAGGAACTTCAAACCGGCACTTGGAAACACACTGAGAAACCAGAGTAAAAGTTTCTCCTGCAACCCGTTCCATTTGTGCTAGATGAACGAACGTCTCTCCACATGCTCATTTCTGAGAGATAAGTGTGTGAGAAAGCCGTCCTTCACCTAGCTTGTTGGGAACACAAAGTTTCTTTTCACTTGCAAACTCCACTCCACACATATATATGGGGAGGTAGTAGATCCTACTCGGTTTTAGAGTGAAAACTGCAGGAACTTCAAACCGGCACTTGGAAACAGACTGAGAAACCAGAGTAAAAGTTTCTCCTGCAACCCGTTCCCTTTGTGCTAGATGAACGAACTTCTCTCCGCATGCTAATTTCTGAGAGATAAGTGTGTGTAAAAGCCGTCCTTCACCTAGCTTGTTGGGAACACAAAGTTTCTTTTCACTTGCAAACTCCACTCCATACATATATATGGGGAGGTACTAGCTCCAACACTGTTTTACAGTGAAAACTGCAGGAACTTCAAACCGGGACTAGGAAACAGACTGAGAAACCAGAGTAAAAGTTTCTCCTGCAACCCGTTCCCTTTGAGCTAGATGAACGAACGTCTCTCCGCATGCTCAGTTCTGAGAGATAAGTGTGTGTGAAAGCCGTCCTTCACCTAGCTTGTTGGGAACACAAAGTTTCTTTTCACTTGCAAACTCCAATCCATACATATATATGGGGAAGTACTAGATCCAACACGGTTTTACAGTGAAAACTGCAGGAACTTCAAACCGGCACTAGGAAACAGACTGAGAAACCAGAGTAAAAGTTCCTCCTGCAACCCGTTCCCTTTGTGCTAGATGAACGAACGTCTCTCCACATGCTCAGTTCTGAGAGATAATTGTGTGTGAAAGCCGTCCTTCACCTTGCTTTTTGGGAACACAAAGTTCCTTTTCAGTTGCAAACTCCACTCCATACATATATATGGGGAGGTACTAGCTCCAACTCGTTTTTACAGTGAAAACTGCAGGAACTTCAAACCGGCACTAAGAAACAGACTGTGAAGCCAGAGAAAAAGTTTCTCCTGCAACCCGTTCCCTTTGTGCTAGATGAACGAAAGTCTCTCCACATGCTCAGTTCTGAGAGATAAGTGTGTGTGAAAGCCGTCCTTCACCTAGCTTGTTGAGAACACAAAGTTTCTTTTCATTACCAAACTCCCCTCCATACATATATATGGGGAGGTACTAGATCCAACTCGGTTTTACAGTGAATACTGCTGGAACTTCAAACCGGCACTTGGAAACAGACTGAGAAACCAGAGTAAAAGTTTCTCCTGCAACCCGTTCCCTTTGTGCTAGATGAACGAACGTCTCTCCACATGCTCAGTTCTGAGAGATAAGTGTGTGTGAAAGCCGTCCTTCACCTGGCTTGTTGGGAACACAAAGTTTCTTTTCAGTTGCAAACTCCACTCCATACATATATATGGGGAGGTACTAGCTCCAACTCCGTTTTACAGTGAAAACTGCAGGAACTTCAAACCGGCACTAGGAAACAGACTGTGAAACCAGAGTAAAAGTTTCTCCTGCAACCCGTTCCATTTGTGCTAGATGAACAAACGTCTCTCCACATGATCATTTCTGAGATATAAGTGTGTGTCAAAGCCGTCCTTCACCTAGCTTGTTGGGAAAACAAAGCTTCTTTTCACTTGCAAACTCCACTCCACACATATATATGGGGAGGTACTAGATCCTACTCGGTTTTACAGTGAAAACTGCAGGAACTTCAAACCGGCACTAGGAAACAGACTGAGAAACCAGAGTAAAAGTTTCTACTGCAACCCGTTCCCTTTGTGCTAGATGAACGAACGTCTCTCCTCACGTGCTCATTTCTGTGATATAAGTGTGTGTGAAAGCCGTCCTTCACCTAGCTTGTTGGGAACACAAAGTTTCTTTCCAATTGCAAACTCCACTCCATACATATATATGGGGAGGTACCAGCTCCAACTCGGTTTTACAGTGAAAACTGCAGGAACTTCAAACCGGCACTAGGAAACAGACTGAGAAACCAGAGTAAAAGTTTCTCCTGCAACCCGTTCCCTTTGTGCTAGATGAACGAACGTCTCTCCTCACGTGCTCATTTCTGAGATATAAGTGTGTGTGAAAGCCGTCCTTCACCTAGCTTGTTGGGAAGACAAAGTTTCTTTTCACTTGCAAACTCCACTCCATACATATATATGGGGAGGTACTAGCTCCAACTCGGTTTTACAGTGAAAACTGCAGGAACATCAAACCGGGACTAGGAAACAGACTGAGAAACCAGAGTAAAAGTTTCTCCTGCAACCCGTTCCCTTTGTGCTAGATGAACGAACGTCTCTCCTCACGTGCTCATTTCTGAGATATAAGTGTGTGTGAAAGCCGTCCTTCACCTAGCTTGTTGAGAACACAAAGATTCTTTTCAATTGCAAACTCCACTCCATACATATATATGGGGAGGTACTAGCTCCAACTCGGTTTTACAGTGAAAACTGCAGGAACATCAAAACGGGACTAGGAAACAGAATGAGAAACCAGAGTAAAAGTTTCTCCTGCAACCCGTTCCCTTTTTGCTAGATGAACGAACGTCTCTCCGCATGCTAAGTTCTGAGAGATAAGTGTGTGTGAAAGCCGTCCTTCACCTAGCTTGTTGGGAACACAAAGTTTCTTTTCACTTGCAAACTCCCCTCCATACATATATAAGGGGAGGTACTAGCTCCAACTCGGTTTTACAGTGAAAACTGCAGGAACTTCAAACCGGCACTAGGAAACAGACTGAGAAACCAGAGTAAAAGTTTCTCCTGCAACATATTCCCTTTGTGCTAGATGAACGAATGTCTCTCCACATGCTCAGTTCTGAGAGATAAGTGTGTGTGAAAGCCGTCCTTCACCTAGCTTGTTGGGAACTCAAAGTACCTTTTCACTTGCAAACTCCACTCCTTACATATATATGGGGAGGAACTAGATCCAACTCGGTTTTACAGTGAAAACTGCTGGAACTTCAAACCATCACTAGGAAACAGACTGAGTAAACAGAGTAAAAGTTTCTCCTGCAACCCGTTCCCTTTGTGCTAGATGAACGAACGTCTCACCACATGCTCAGTTCTGAGAGTTATGTGTGTGTGAAAGCCGTCCTTCACCTAGCTTGTTGGGAACACAAAGTTTCTTTTCAGTTGCAAACTCCACTCCATACATATATATGGGGAGGTACTAGCTCCAACTCGGTTTTACAGTGAAAACTGCAGGAACTTCAAACCGGCACTAGGAAACAGACTGTGAAACCAGAGTAAAAGTTTCTCCTGCAACCCGTTCCCTTTGTGCTAGATGAACGAACGTCTCTCCACATGCTCATTTCTGAGAGATAAGTGTGTGTCAAAGCCGTCCTTCACCTAGCTTGTTGGGAAAACAAAGTTTCTTTTCACTTGCAAACTCCACTCCACACATATATATGGGGAGGTACTAGATCCTACCCGGTTTTACACTGAAAACTGCTGGAAATTCAAACCGGCACTAGGAAACAAACTGAGAAACCAGATTAAAAGTTTCTCCTGCAACCCGTTCCCTTTGTGCTAGATGAACGAACGTCTCTCCTCACGTGCTCATTTCTGAGATATAAGTGTGTGTGAAAGCCGTCCTTCACCTAGCTTGTAGGGAACACAAAGTTTCTTTTCACTTGCAAACTCCACTCCATACATATATATGGGGAGGTACTAGCTCCAACTCGGTTTTACAGTGAAAACTGCAGGAACATCAAACCGGGACTAGGAAACAGACTGAGAAACCAGAGTAAAAGTTTCTCCTGCAACCCGTTCCCTTTGTGCTAGATGAACGAACGTCTCTCCGTATGCTCAGTTCTGAGAGATAAGTGTGTGTGAAAGCCGTCCTTCACCTAGCTTGTTGGGAACACAAAGTTTCTTTTCACTTGCAAACTCCACTCCATACATATATAAGGGTAGGTACTAGCTCCAACTCGGTTTTACAGTGAAAACTGAAGGAACTTCAAACCTGCACTAGGAAACAGACTGAGAAACCACAGTAAAAGTTTCTCCGGCAACCCGTTCCCTTTGTGCTACATGAACGAACGTCTCTCCACATGCTCTGTTCTGAGAGATAAGTGTGTGTGAAAGCCGTCCTTCACCTAGCTTGTTGGGAACACAAAGTTCCTTTTCACTTGCAAACTCCACTCCTTACATATATATGGGGAGGTACTAGATCCAACTCGGTTTTACAGTGAAAACTGCTGGAACTTCAAACCATCACTAGGGAACAGACTGAGAAACCAGAGTAAAAGTTTCTCCTGCAACCCGTTCCCTTTGTGCTAGATGAACGAACGTCTCTCCACATGCTCAGTTCTGAGAGATAAGTGTGTGTGAAAGCCGTCCTTCACCTAGCTTGTTGGGAACACAAAGTTTCTTTTCAGTTGCAAACTCCACTCCATACATATATATGGGGAGGTACTAGCTCCAACTCGGTTTTACAGTGAAAACTGCAGGAACTTCAAACCGGCACTAGGAAACAGACTGAGAAACCAGAGTAAAAGTTTCTCCTGCAACCCGTTCCCTTTGTGCTACATGAACGAACGTCTCTCCTCACGTGCTCATTTCTGAGATATAAGTGTGTGTGAAAGCCGTCCTTCACCTAGCTTGTTGGGAAGACAAAGTTTCTTTTCACTTGCAAACTCCACTCCATACATATATATGGGGAGGTACTAGCTCCAACTCGGTTTTACAGTGAAAACTGCAGGAACATCAAACCGGGACTAGGAAACAGACTGAGAAACCAGAGTAAAAGTTTCTCCTGCAACCCGTTCCCTTTGTGCTAGATGAACGAACGTCTCTCCTCACGTGCTCATTTCTGAGATATAAGTGTGTGTGAAAGCCGTCCTTCACCTAGCTTGTTGGGAACACAAAGATTCTTTTCAATTGCAAACTCCACTCCATACATATATATGGGGAGGTACTAGCTCCAACTCGGTTTTACAGTGAAAACTGAAGGAACATCAAAACGGGACTAGGAAACAGAATGAGAAACCAGAGTAAAAGTTTCTCCTGCAACCCGTTCCCTTTTTGCTAGATGAACGAACGTCTCTCCGCATGCTAAGTTCTGAGAGATAAGTGTGTGTGAAAGCCGTCCTTCACCTAGCTTTTTGGGAACACAAAGTTTCTTTTCACTTGCAAACTCCCCTCCATACATACATAAGGGGAGGTACTAGCTCCAACTCGGTTTTACAGTGAAAACTCCAGGAACTTCAAACCGGCACTAGGAAACAGACTGAGAAACCAGAGTAAAAGTTTCTCCTGCAACATATTCCCTTTGTGCTAGATGAACGAATGTCTCTCCACATGCTCAGTTCTGAGAGATAAGTGTGTGTGAAAGCCGTCCTTCACCTAGCTTGTTGGGAACTCAAAGTTCCTTTTCACTTGCAAACTCCACTCCTTACATATATATGGGGAGGAACTAGATCCAACTCTGTTTTACAGTGAAAAATGCTGGAACTTCAAACCATCACTAGGAAACAGACTGAGTAAACAGAGTAAAAGTTTCTCATGCAACCCGTTCCCTTTGTGCTAGATGAACGAACGTCTCACCACATGCTCAGTTCTGAGAATTATGTGTGTGTGAAAGCCGTCCTTCACCGAGCTTGTTGGGAACACAAAGTTTCTTTTCAGTTGCAAACTCCACTCCATACATATATATGGGGAGGTACTAGCTCCAACTCGGTTTTACAGTGAAAACTGCAGGAACTTCAAACCGGCACTAGGAAACAGACTGTAAAACCAGAGTAAAAGTTTCTCCTGCAACCCATTCCCTTTGTGCTAGATGAACGAACGTCTCTCCACATGCTCATTTCTGAGAGATAAGTGTGTGTCAAAGCCGTCCTTCACCTAGCTTGTTGGGAAAACAAAGTTTCTTTTCACTTGCAAACTCCACTCCACACATATATATGGGGAGGTACTAGATCCTACCCGGTTTTACCCTGAAAACTGCTGGAAATTCAAACCGGCACTAGGAAACAAACTGAGAAACCAGATTAAAAGTTTCTCCTGCAACCCGTTCCCTTTGTGCTAGATGAACGAACGTCTCTCCTCACGTGCTCATTTCTGAGATATAAGTGTGTGTCAAAGCCGTCCTTCACCTAGCTTGTAGGGAACACAAAGTTTCTTTTCACTTGCAAACTCCACTCCACACATATATATGGGGAGGTACTAGATCCTACCCGGTTTTACACTGAAAACTGCAGGAACATCAAACCGGGACTAGGAAACAGACTGAGAAACCAGAGTAAAAGTTTCTCCTGCAACCCGTTCCCTTTGTGCTAGATGAACGAACGTCTCTCCTCACGTGCTCATTTCTGAGATATAAGTGTGTGTGAAAGCCGTCCTTCACCTAGCTTGTTGGGAACACAAAGATTCTTTTCAATTGCAAACTCCACTCCATACATATATATGGGGAGGTACTAGCTCCAACTCGGTTTTACAGTGAAAACTGCAGGAACATCAAAACGGGACTAGGAAACAGAATGAGAAACCAGAGAAAAGTTTCTCCTGCAACCCGTTCCCTTTTTGCTAGATGAACGAACGTCTCTCCGCATGCTAAGTTCTGAGAGATAAGTGTGTGTGAAAGCCGTCCTTCACGTAGCTTGTTGGGAACACAAAGTTTCTTTTCACTTGCAAACTCCCCTCCATACATATATAAGGGGAGGTACTAGCTCCAACTCGGTTTTACAGTGAAAACTGCAGGAACTTCAAACCGGCACTAGGAAACAGACTGAGAAACCAGAGTAAAAGTTTCTCCTGCAACATATTCCCTTTGTGCTAGATGAACGAATGTCTCTCCACATGCTCAGTTCTGAGAGATAAGTGTGTGTGAAAGCCGTCCTTCACCTAGCTTGTTGGGAACTCAAAGTTCCTTTTCACTTGCAAACTCCACTCCTTACATATATATGGGGAGGAACAAGATCCAACTCGGTTTTACAGTGAAAACTGCTGGAACTTCAAACCATCACTAGGAAACAGACTGAGTAAACAGAGTAAAAGTTTCTCCTGCAACCCGTTCCCTTTGTGCTAGATGAACGAACGTCTCACCACATGCTCAGTTCTGAGAGTTATGTGTGTGTGAAAGCCGTCCTTCACCTAGCTTGTTGGGAACACAAAGTTTCTTTTCAGTTGCAAACTCCACTCCTTACATATATATGGGGAGGTACTAGCTCCAACTCGGTTTTACAGTGAAAACTGCAGGAACTTCAAACCGGAACTAGGAAACAGACTGTGAAACCAGAGTAAAAGTTTCTCCTGCAACCCGTTCCCTTTGTGCTAGATGAACGAACGTCTCTCCACATGCTCATTTCTGAGAGATAAGTGTGTGTCAAAGCCGTCCTTCACCTAGCTTGTTGGGAAAACAAAGTTTCTTTTCACTTGCAAACTCCACTCCACACATATATATGGGGAGGTACTAGATCCTACCCGGTTTTACACTGAAAACTGCTGGAAATTCAAACCGGCACTAGGAAACAAACTGAGAAACCAGATTAAAAGTTTCTCCTGCAACCCGTTCCCTTTGTGCTAGATGAACGAACGTCTCTCCTCACGTGCTCATTTCTGAGATATAAGTGTGTGTGAAAGCCGTCCTTCACCTAGCTTGTTGGGAACACAAAGATTCTTTTCAATTGCAAACTCCACTCCATACATATATATGGGGAGGTACTAGCTCCAAATCGGTTTTACAGTGAAAACTGCAGGAACATCAAAACGGGACTAGGAAACAGAATGAGAAACCAGAGAAAAGTTTCTCCTGCAACCCGTTCCCTTTTTGCTAGATGAACGAACGTCTCTCCGCATGCTAAGTTCTGAGAGATAAGTGTGTGTGAAAGCCGTCCTTCACGTAGCTTGTTGGGAACACAAAGTTTCTTTTCACTTGCAAACTCCCCTCCATACATATATAAGGGGAGGTACTAGCTCCAACTCGGTTTTACAGTGAAAACTGCAGGAACTTCAAACCGGCACTAGGAAACAGACTGAGAAACCAGAGTAAAAGTTTCTCCTGCAACATATTCCCTTTGTGCTAGATGAACGAATGTCTCTCCACATGCTCAGTTCTGAGAGATAAGTGTGTGTGAAAGCCGTCCTTCACCTAGCTTGTTGGGAACTCAAAGTTCCTTTTCACTTGCAAACTCCACTCCTTACATATATATGGGGAGGAACTAGATCCAACTCGGTTTTACAGTGAAAACTGCTGGAACTTCAAACCATCACTAGGAAACAGACTGAGTAAACAGAGTAAAAGTTTCTCCTGCAACCCGTTCCCTTTGTGCTAGATGAACGAACGTCTCACCACATGCTCAGTTCTGAGAGTTATGTGTGTGTGAAAGCCGTCCTTCACCTAGCTTGTTGGGAACACAAAGTTTCTTTTCAGTTGCAAACTCCACTCCTTACATATATATGGGGAGGTACTAGCTCCAACTCGGTTTTACAGTGAAAACTGCAGGAACTTCAAACCGGAACTAGGAAACAGACTGTGAAACCAGAGTAAAAGTTTCTCCTGCAACCCGTTCCCTTTGTGCTAGATGAACGAACGTCTCTCCACATGCTCATTTCTGAGAGATAAGTGTGTGTCAAAGCCGTCCTTCACCTAGCTTGTTGGGAAAACAAAGTTTCTTTTCACTTGCAAACTCCACTCCACACATATATATGGGGAGGTACTAGATCCTACCCGGTTTTACACTGAAAACTGCTGGAAATTCAAACCGGCACTAGGAAACAAACTGAGAAACCAGATTAAAAGTTTCTCCTGCAACCCGTTCCCTTTGTGCTAGATGAACGAACGTCTCTCCTCACGTGCTCATTTCTGAGATATAAGTGTGTTTGAAAGCCGTCCTTCACCTAGCTTGTAGGGAACACAAAGTTTCTTTTCACTTGCAAACTCCACTCCATACATATATATGGGGAGGTACTAGCTCCAACTCGGTTTTACAGTGAAAACTGCAGGAACATCAAACCGGGACTAGGAAACAGACTGAGAAACCAGAGTAAAAGTTTCTCCTGCAACCCGTTCCCTTTGTGCTAGATGAACGAACGTCTCTCCGTATGCTCAGTTCTGAGAGATAAGTGTGTGTGAAAGCCGTCCTTCACCTAGCTTGTTGGGAACACAAAGTTTCTTTTCACTTGCAAACTCCACTATACATATATAAGGGTAGGTTCTAGCTCCAACTCGGTTTTACAGTGAAAACTGAAGGAACTTCAAACCGGCACTAGGAAACAGACTGAGAAACCACAGTAAAAGTTTCTCCTGCAACCCGTTCCCTTTGTGCTAGATGAACGAACGTCTCTCCACATGCTCAGTTCTGAGAGATAAGTGTGTGTGAAAGCCGTCCTTCACCTAGCTTGTTGGGAACACAAAGTTCCTTTTCACTTGCAAACTCCACTCCTTACATATATATGGGGAGGTACTAGATCCAACTCGGTTTTACAGTGAAAACTGCTGGAACTTCAAACCATCACTAGGGAACAGACTGAGAAACCAGAGTAAAAGTTTCTCCTGCAACCCGTTCCCTTTGTGCTAGATGAACGAAAGTCTCTCCACATGCTCAGTTCTGAGAGATAAGTGTGTGTGAAAGCCGTCCTTCACCTAGCTTGTTGGGAACACAAAGTTTCTTTTCAGTTGCAAACTCCACTCCATACATATATATGGGGAGGTACTAGCTCCAACTCGGTTTTACAGTGAAAACTGCAGGAACTTCAAACCGGCACTAGGAAACAGACTGAGAAACCAGAGTAAAAGTTTCTCCTGCAACCCGTTCCCTTTGTGCTAGATGAACGAACGTCTCTCCTCACGTGCTCATTTCTGAGATATAAGTGTGTGTGAAAGCCGTCCTTCACCTAGCTTGTTGGGAAGACAAAGTTTCTTTTCACTTGCAAACTCCACTCCATACATATATATGGGGAGGTACTAGCTCCAACTCGGTTTTACAGTGAAAACTGCAGGAACATCAAACCGGGACTAGGAAACAGACTGAGAAACCAGAGTAAAAGTTTCTCCTGCAACCCGTTCCTTTGTGCTAGATGAACGAACGTCTCTCCACATGCTCAGTTCTGAGAGATAAGTGTGTGTGAAAGCCGTCCTTCACCTAGCTTGTTGGGAACACAAAGTTACTTTTCAGTTGCAAACTCCACTCCATACATATATATGGGGAAGTACTAGCTCCAACTCGGTTTTACAGTGAAAACTGCAGGAACTTCAAACCGGCACTAGGAAACAGACTGAGAAACCAGAGAAAAAGTTTCTCCTGCAACCCGTTCCCTTTGTGCTAGATGAACGAAAGTCTCTCCTCACGTGCTCATTTCTGAGATATAAGTGTGTGTGAAAGCCGTCCTTCACCTAGCTTGTTGGGAAGACAAAGTTTCTTTTCACTTGCAAACTCCACTCCATACATATATATGGGGAGGTACTAGCTCCAACTCGGTTTTACAGTGAAAACTGCAGGAACATCAAAACGGGACTAGGAAAAAGACTGAGAAACCAGAGTAAAAGTTTCTCCTGCAACCCGTTCCCTTTGTGCTAGATGAACGAACGTCTCTCCTCACGTGCTCATTTCTGAGATATAAGTGTGTGTGAAAGCCGTCCTTCACCTAGCTTGTTGGGAACACAAAGATTCTTTTCAATTGCAAACTCCACTCCATACATATATATGGGGAGGTACTAGCTCCAACTCGGTTTTACAGTGAAAACTGCAGGAACATCAAAACGGGACTAGGAAACAGAATGAGAAACCAGAGTAAAAGTTTCTCCTGCAACCCGTTCCCTTTTTGCTAGATGAACGAACGTCTCTCCGCATGCTAAGTTCTGAGAGATAAGTGTGTGTGAAAGCCGTCCTTCACCTAGCTTGTTGGGAACACAAAGTTTCTTTTCACTTGCAAACTCCCCTCCATACATATATAAGGGGAGGTACTAGCTCCAACTCGGTTTTACAGTGAAAACTGCAGGAACTTCAAACCGGCACTAGGAAACAGACTGAGAAACCAGAGTAAATGTTTCTCCTGCAACATATTCCCTTTGTGTTAGATGAACGAATGTCTCTCCACATGCTCAGTTCTGAGAGATAAGTGTGTGTGAAAGCCGTCCTTCACCTAGCTTGTTGGGAACTCAAAGTTCCTTTTCACTTGCAAACTCCACTCCTTACATATATATGGGGAGGAACTAGATCCAACTCGGTTTTACAGTGAAAACTGCTGGAACTTCAAACCATCACTAGGAAACAGACTGAGTAAACAGAGTAAAAGTTTCTCCTGCAACCCGTTCCCTTTGTGCTAGATGAACGAACGTCTCACCACATGCTCAGTTCTGAGAGTTATGTGTGTGTGAAAGCCGTCCTTCACCTAGCTTGTTGGGAACACAAAGTTTCTTTTCAGTTGCAAACTCCACTCCATACATATATATGGGGAGGTACTAGCTCCAACTCGGTTTTACAGTGAAAACTGCAGGAACTTCAAACCGGCACTAGGAAACAGACTGTGAAACCAGAGAAAAAGTTTCTCCTGCAACCCGTTCCCTTTGTGCTAGATGAACGAACGTCTCTCCACATGCTCATTTCTGAGAGATAAGTGTGTGTCAAAGCCGTCCTTCACCTAGCTTGTTGGGAAAACAAAGTTTCTTTTCACTTGCAAACTCCACTCCACACATATATATGGGGAGGTACTAGATCCTACCCGGTTTTACACTGAAAACTGCTGGAAATTCAAACCGGCACTAGGAAACAAACTGAGAAACCAGATTAAAAGTTTCTCCTGCAACCCGTTCCCTTTGTGCTAGATGAACGAACGTCTCTCCTCACGTGCTCATTTCTGAGATATAAGTGTGTGTCAAAGCCGTCCTTCACCTAGCTTGTAGGGAACACAAAGTTTCTTTTCACTTGCAAACTCCACTCCACACATATATATGGGGAAGTACTAGCTCCAACTCGGTTTTACAGTGAAAACTGCAGGAACTTCAAACCGGCACTAGGAAACAGACTGAGAAACCAGAGTAAAAGTTTCTCCTGCAACCCGTTCCCTTTGTGCTAGATGAACGAAAGTCTCTCCTCACGTGCTCATTTCTGAGATATAAGTGTGTGTGAAAGCCGTCCTTCACCTAGCTTGTTGGGAAGACAAAGTTTCTTTTCACTTGCAAACTCCACTCCATACATATATATGGGGAGGTACTAGCTCCAACTCGGTTTTACAGTGAAAACTGCAGGAACATCAAAACGGGACTAGGAAAAAGACTGAGAAACCAGAGTAAAAGTTTCTCCTGCAACCCGTTCCCTTTGTGCTAGATGAACGAACGTCTCTCCTCACGTGCTCATTTCTGAGATATAAGTGTGTGTGAAAGCCGTCCTTCACCTAGCTTGTTGGGAACACAAAGATTCTTTTCAATTGCAAACTCCACTCCATACATATATATGGGGAGGTACTAGCTCCAACTCGGTTTTACAGTGAAAACTGCAGGAACATCAAAACGGGACTAGGAAACAGAATGAGAAACCAGAGTAAAAGTTTCTCCTGCAACCCGTTCCCTTTTTGCTAGATGAACGAACGTCTCTCCGCATGCTAAGTTCTGAGAGATAAGTGTGTGTGAAAGCCGTCCTTCACCTAGCTTGTTGGGAACACAAAGTTTCTTTTCACTTGCAAACTCCCCTCCATACATATATAAGGGGAGGTACTAGCTCCAACTCGGTTTTACAGTGAAAACTGCAGGAACTTCAAACCGGCACTAGGAAACAGACTGAGAAACCAGAGTAAAAGTTTCTCCTGCAACATATTCCCTTTGTGCTAGATGAACGAATGTCTCTCCACATGCTCAGTTCTGAGAGATAAGTGTGTGTGAAAGCCGTCCTTCACCTAGCTTGTTGGGAACTCAAAGTTCCTTTTCACTTGCAAACTCCACTCCTTACATATATATGGGGAGGAACTAGATCCAACTCGGTTTTACAGTGAAAACTGCTGGAACTTCAAACCATCACTAGGAAACAGACTGAGTAAACAGAGTAAAAGTTTCTCCTGCAACCCGTTCCCTTTGTGCTAGATGAACGAACGTCTCACCACATGCTCAGTTCTGAGAGTTATGTGTGTGTGAAAGCCGTCCTTCACCTAGCTTGTTGGGAACACAAAGTTTCTTTTCAGTTGCAAACTCCACTCCATACATATATATGGGGAGGTACTAGCTCCAACTCGGTTTTACAGTGAAAACTGCAGGAACTTCAAACCGGCACTAGGAAACAGACTGTGAAACCAGAGTAAAAGTTTCTCCTGCAACCCGTTCCCTTTGTGCTAGATGAACGAACGTCTCTCCACATGCTCATTTCTGAGAGATAAGTGTGTGTCAAAGCCGTCCTTCACCTAGCTTGTTGGGAAAACAAAGTTTCTTTTCACTTGCAAACTCCACTCCACACATATATATGGGGAGGTACTAGATCCTACCCGGTTTTACACTGAAAACTGCTGGAAATTCAAACCGGCACTAGGAAACAAACTGAGAAACCAGATTAAAAGTTTCTCCTGCAACCCGTTCCCTTTGTGCTAGATGAACGAACGTCTCTCCTCACGTGCTCATTTCTGAGATATAAGTGTGTGTCAAAGCCGTCCTTCACCTAGCTTGTAGGGAACACAAAGTTTCTTTTCACTTGCAAACTCCACTCCACACATATATATGGGGAGGTACTAGATCCTACCCGGTTTTACACTGAAAACTGCTGGAAATTCAAACCGGCACTAGGAAACAAACTGAGAAACCAGATTAAAAGTTTCTCCTGCAACCCGTTCCCTTTGTGCTAGATGAACGAACGTCTCTCCTCACGTGCTCATTTCTGAGATATAAGTGTGTGTCAAAGCCGTCCTTCACCTAGCTTGTAGGGAACACAAAGTTTCTTTTCACTTGCAAACTCCACTCCACACATATATATGGGGAGGTACTAGATCCTACCCGGTTTTACACTGAAAACTGCTGGAAATTCAAACCGGCACTAGGAAACAAACTGAGAAACCAGATTAAAAGTTTCTCCTGCAACCCGTTCCCTTTGTGCTAGATGAACGAACGTCTCTCCTCACGTGCTCATTTCTGAGATATAAGTGTGTGTGAAAGCCGTCCTTCACCTAGCTTGTTGGGAAGACAAAGTTTCTTTTCACTTGCAAACTCCACTCCATACATATATATGGGGAGGTACTAGCTCCAACTCGGTTTTACAGTGAAAACTGCAGGAACATCAAACCGGGACTAGGAAACAGACTGAGAAACCAGAGTAAAAGTTTCTCCTGCAACATATTCCCTTTGTGCTAGATGAACGAATGTCTCTCCACATGCTCAGTTCTGAGAGATAAGTGTGTGTGAAAGCCGTCCTTCACCTAGCTTGTTGGGAACTCAAAGTTCCTTTTCACTTGCAAACTCCACTCCTTACATATATATGGGGAGGAACTAGATCCAACTCGGTTTTACAGTGAAAACTGCTGGAACTTCAAACCATCACTAGGAAACAGACTGAGTAAACAGAGTAAAAGTTTCTCCTGCAACCCGTTCCCTTTGTGCTAGATGAACGAACGTCTCACCACATGCTCAGTTCTGAGAGTTATGTGTGTGTGAAAGCCGTCCTTCACCTAGCTTGTTGGGAACACAAAGTTTCTTTTCAGTTGCAAACTCCACTCCATACATATATATGGGGAGGTACTAGCTCCAACTCGGTTTTACAGTGAAAACTGCAGGAACTTCAAACCGGCACTAGGAAACAGACTGTGAAACCAGAGTAAAAGTTTCTCCTGCAACCCGTTCCCTTTGTGCTAGATGAACGAACGTCTCTCCACATGCTCATTTCTGAGAGATAAGTGTGTGTCAAAGCCGTCCTTCACCTAGCTTGTTGGGAAAACAAAGTTTCTTTTCACTTGCAAACTCCACTCCACACATATATATGGGGAGGTACTAGATCCTACCCGGATTTACACTGAAAACTGCTGGAAATTCAAACCGGCACTAGGAAACAAACTGAGAAACCAGATTAAAAGTTTCTCCTGCAACCCGTTCCCTTTGTGCTAGATGAACGAACGTCTCTCCTCACGTGCTCATTTCTGAGATATAAGTGTGTGTGAAAGCCGTCCTTCACCTAGCTTGTAGGGAACACAAAGTTTCTTTTCACTTGCAAACTCCACTCCATACATATATATGGGGAGGTACTAGCTCCAACTCGGTTTTACAGTGAAAACTGCAGGAACATCAAACCGGGACTAGGAAACAGACTGAGAAACCAGAGTAAAAGTTTCTCCTGCAACCCGTTCCCTTTGTGCTAGATGAACGAACGTCTCTCCGTATGCTCAGTTCTGAGAGATAAGTGTGTGTGAAAGCCGTCCTTCACCTAGCTTGTTGGGAACACAAAGTTTCTTTTCACTTGCAAACTCCACTCCATACATATATAAGGGTAGGTACTAGCTCCAACTCGGTTTTACAGTGAAAACTGAAGGAACTTCAAACCGGCACTAGGAAAAAGACTGAGAAACCACAGTAAAAGTTTCTCCTGCAACCCGTTCCCTTTGTGCTAGATGAACGAACGTCTCTCCACATGCTCTGTTCTGAGAGATAAGTGTGTGTGAAAGCCATCCTTCACCTAGCTTGTTGGGAACACAAAGTTCCTTTTCACTTGCAAACTCCACTCCTTACATATATATGGGGAGGTACTAGATCCAACTCGGTTTTACAGTGAAAACTGCTGGAACTTCAAACCATCACTAGGGAACAGACTGAGAAACCAGAGTAAAAGTTTCTCCTGCAACCCGTTCCCTTTGTGCTAGATGAACGAACGTCTCTCCACATGCTCAGTTCTGAGAGATAAGTGTGTGTGAAAGCCGTCCTTCACCTAGCTTGTTGGGAACACAAAGTTTCTTTTCAGTTGCAAACTCCACTCCATACATATATATGGGGAGGTACTAGCTCCAACTCGGTTTTACAGTGAA
Source organism: Camelus bactrianus (assembly GCF_048773025.1). Classification (NCBI taxonomy): domain Eukaryota; kingdom Metazoa; phylum Chordata; class Mammalia; order Artiodactyla; family Camelidae; genus Camelus; species Camelus bactrianus. The sequence continues at coordinate 93,772,349 of NC_133546.1, forward strand.
AACTGCAGGAACTTCAAACCGGCACTAGGAAACAGACTGAGAAACCAGAGTAAAAGTTTCTCCTGCAACCCGTTCCCTTTGTGCTAGATGAACGAACGTCTCTCCTCACGTGCTCATTTCTGAGATATAAGTGTGTGTGAAAGCCGTCCTTCACCTAGCTTGTTGGGAAGACAAAGTTTCTTTTCACTTGCAAACTCCACTCCATACATATATATGGGGAGGTACTAGCTCCAACTCGGTTTTACAGTGAAAACTGCAGGAACATCAAACCGGGACTAGGAAACAGACTGAGAAACCAGAGTAAAAGTTTCTCCTGCAACCCGTTCCTTTGTGCTAGATGAACGAACGTCTCTCCACATGCTCAGTTCTGAGAGATAAGTGTGTGTGAAAGCCGTCCTTCACCTAGCTTGTTGGGAACACAAAGTTTCTTTTCAGTTGCAAACTCCACTCCATACATATATATGGGGAGGTACTAGCTCCAACTCGGTTTTACAGTGAAAACTGCAGGAACTTCAAACCGGCACTAGGAAACAGACTGAGAAACCAGATTAAAAGTTTCTCCTGCAACCCGTTCCCTTTGTGCTAGATGAACGAACGTCTCTCCTCACGTGCTCATTTCTGAGATATAAGTGTGTGTGAAAGCCGTCCTTCACCTAGCTTGTTGGGAAGACAAAGTTTCTTTTCACTTGCAAACTCCACTCCATACATATATATGGGGAGGTACTAGCTCCAACTCGGTTTTACAGTGAAAACTGCAGGAACATCAAAACGGGACTAGGAAACAGACTGAGAAACCAGAGTAAAAGTTTCTCCTGCAACCCGTTCCCTTTGTGCTAGATGAACGAACGTCTCTCCTCACGTGCTCATTTCTGAGATATAAGTGTGTGTGAAAGCCGTCCTTCACCTAGCTTGTTGGGAACACAAAGATTCTTTTCAATTGCAAACTCCACTCCATACATATATATGGGGAGGTACTAGCTCCAACTCGGTTTTACAGTGAAAACTGCAGGAACATCAAAACGGGACTAGGAAACAGAATGAGAAACCAGAGTAAAAGTTTCTCCTGCAACCCATTCCCTTTTTGCTAGATGAACGAACGTCTCTCCGCATGCTAAGTTCTGAGAGATAAGTGTGTGTGAAAGCCGTCCTTCACCTAGCTTGTTGGGAACACAAAGTTTCTTTTCACTTGCAAACTCCCCTCCATACATATATAAGGGGAGGTACTAGCTCCAACTCGGTTTTACAGTGAAAACTGCAGGAACTTCAAACCGGTACTAGGAAACAGACTGAGAAACCAGAGTAAAAGTTTCTCCTGCAACATATTCCCTTTGTGCTAGATGAACGAATGTCTCTCCACATGCTCAGTTCTGAGAGATAAGTGTGTGTGAAAGCCGTCCTTCACCTAGCTTGTAGGGAACTCAAAGTTCCTTTTCACTTGCAAACTCCACTCCTTACATATATATGGGGAGGAACTAGATCCAACTCGGTTTTACAGTGAAAACTGCTGGAACTTCAAACCATCACTAGGAAACAGACTGAGTAAACAGAGTAAAAGTTTCTCCTGCAACCCGTTCCCTTTGTGCTAGATGAACGAACGTCTCACCACATGCTCAGTTCTGACAGTTATGTGTGTGTGAAAGCCGTCCTTCACCTAGCTTGTTGGGAACACAAAGTTTCTTTTCAGTTGCAAACTCCACTCCATACATATATATGGGGAGGTACTAGCTCCAACTCGGTTTTACAGTGAAAACTGCAGGAACTTCAAACCGGCACTAGGAAACAGACTGTGAAACCAGAGTAAATGTTTCTCCTGCAACCCGTTCCCTTTTTGCTAGATGAACGAACGTCTCTCCGCATGCTAAGTTCTGAGAGATAAGTGTGTGTGAAAGCCGTCCTTCACCTAGCTTGTTGGGAACACAAAGTTTCTTTTCACTTGCAAACTCCCCTCCATACATATATAAGGGGAGGTACTAGCTCCAACTCGGTTTTACAGTGAAAACTGCAGGAACTTCAAACCGGCACTAGGAAACAGACTGAGAAACCAGAGTAAATGTTTCTCCTGCAACATATTCCCTTTGTGTTAGATGAACGAATGTCTCTCCACATGCTCAGTTCTGAGAGATAAGTGTGTGTGAAAGCCGTCCTTCACCTAGCTTGTTGGGAACTCAAAGTTCCTTTTCACTTGCAAACTCCACTCCTTACATATATATGGGGAGGAACTAGATCCAACTCGGTTTTACAGTGAAAACTGCTGGAAATTCAAACCATCACTAGGAAACAGACTGAGTAAACAGAGTAAAAGTTTCTCCTGCAACCCGTTCCCTTTGTGCTAGATGAACGAACGTCTCACCACATGCTCAGTTCTGAGAGTTATGTGTGTGTGAAAGCCGTCCTTCACCTAGCTTGTTGGGAACACAAAGTTTCTTTTCAGTTGCAAACTCCACTCCATACATATATATGGGGAGGTACTAGCTCCAACTCGGTTTTACAGTGAAAACTGCAGGAACTTCAAACCGGCACTAGGAAACAGACTGTGAAACCAGAGTAAAAGTTTCTCCTGCAACCCGTTCCCTTTGTGCTAGATGAACGAACGTCTCTCCACATGCTCATTTCTGAGAGATAAGTGTGTGTCAAAGCCGTCCTTCACCTAGCTTGTTGGGAAAACAAAGTTTCTTTTCACTTGCAAACTCCACTCCACACATATATATGGGGAGGTACTAGATCCTACCCGGTTTTACACTGAAAACTGCTGGAAATTCAAACCGGCACTAGGAAACAAACTGAGAAACCAGATTAAAAGTTTCTCCTGCAACCCGTTCCCTTTGTGCTAGATGAACGAACGTCTCTCCTCACGTGCTCATTTCTGAGATATAAGTGTGTGTCAAAGCCGTCCTTCACCTAGCTTGTAGGGAACACAAAGTTTCTTTTCACTTGCAAACTCCACTCCACACATATATATGGGGAGGTACTAGATCCTACCCGGTTTTACACTGAAAACTGCTGGAAATTCAAACCGGCACTAGGAAACAAACTGAGAAACCAGATTAAAAGTTTCTCCTGCAACCCGTTCCCTTTGTGCTAGATGAACGAACGTCTCTCCTCACGTGCTCATTTCTGAGATATAAGTGTGTGTCAAAGCCGTCCTTCACCTAGCTTGTAGGGAACACAAAGTTTCTTTTCACTTGCAAACTCCACTCCACACATATATATGGGGAGGTACTAGATCCTACCCGGTTTTACACTGAAAACTGCTGGAAATTCAAACCGGCACTAGGAAACAAACTGAGAAACCAGATTAAAAGTTTCTCCTGCAACCCGTTCCCTTTGTGCTAGATGAACGAACGTCTCTCCTCACGTGCTCATTTCTGAGATATAAGTGTGTGTGAAAGCCGTCCTTCACCTAGCTTGTTGGGAAGACAAAGTTTCTTTTCACTTGCAAACTCCACTCCATACATATATATGGGGAGGTACTAGCTCCAACTCGGTTTTACAGTGAAAACTGCAGGAACATCAAACCGGGACTAGGAAACAGACTGAGAAACCAGAGTAAAAGTTTCTCCTGCAACATATTCCCTTTGTGCTAGATGAACGAATGTCTCTCCACATGCTCAGTTCTGAGAGATAAGTGTGTGTGAAAGCCGTCCTTCACCTAGCTTGTTGGGAACTCAAAGTTCCTTTTCACTTGCAAACTCCACTCCTTACATATATATGGGGAGGAACTAGATCCAACTCGGTTTTACAGTGAAAACTGCTGGAACTTCAAACCATCACTAGGAAACAGACTGAGTAAACAGAGTAAAAGTTTCTCCTGCAACCCGTTCCCTTTGTGCTAGATGAACGAACGTCTCACCACATGCTCAGTTCTGAGAGTTATGTGTGTGTGAAAGCCGTCCTTCACCTAGCTTGTTGGGAACACAAAGTTTCTTTTCACTTGCAAACTCCACTCCATACATATATAAGGGTAGGTACTAGCTCCAACTCGGTTTTACAGTGAAAACTGAAGGAACTTCAAACCGGCACTAGGAAACAGACTGAGAAACCACAATAAAAGTTTCTCCTGCAACCCGTTCCCTTTGTGCTAGATGAACGAACGTCTCTCCACATGCTCAGTTCTGAGAGATAAGTGTGTGTGAAAGCCGTCCTTCACCTAGCTTGTTGGGAACACAAAGTTCCTTTTCACTTGCAAACTCCACTCCTTACATATATATGGTGAGGTACTAGATCCAACTCGGTTTTACAGTGAAAACTGCAGGAACATCAAACCGGGACTAGGAAACAGACTGAGAAACCAGAGTAAAAGTTTCTCCTGCAACCCGTTCCTTTGTGCTAGATGAACGAACGTCTCTCCACATGCTCAGTTCTGAGAGATAAGTGTGTGTGAAAGCCGTCCTTCACCTAGCTTGTTGGGAACACAAAGTTTCTTTTCAGTTGCAAACTCCACTCCATACATATATATGGGGAGGTACTAGCTCCAACTCGGTTTTACAGTGAAAACTGCAGGAACTTCAAACCGGCACTAGGAAACAGACTGAGAAACCACAGTAAAAGTTTCTCCTGCAACCCGTTCCCTTTGTGCTAGATGAACGAACGTCTCTCCTCACGTGCTCATTTCTGAGATATAAGTGTGTGTGAAAGCCGTCCTTCACCTAGCTTGTTGGGAAGACAAAGTTTCTTTTCACTTGCAAACTCCACTCCATACATATATATGGGGAGGTACTAGCTCCAACTCGGTTTTACAGTGAAAACTGCAGGAACATCAAAACGGGACTAGGAAACAGACTGAGAAACCAGAGTAAAAGTTTCTCCTGCAACCCGTTCCCTTTGTGCTAGATGAACGAACGTCTCTCCTCACGTGCTCATTTCTGAGATATAAGTGTGTGTGAAAGCCGTCCTTCACCTAGCTTGTTGGGAACACAAAGATTCTTTTCAATTGCAAACTCCACTCCATACATATATATGGGGAGGTACTAGCTCCAACTCGGTTTTACAGTGAAAACTGCAGGAACATCAAAACGGGACTAGGAAACAGAATGAGAAACCAGAGTAAAAGTTTCTCCTGCAACCCATTCCCTTTTTGCTAGATGAACGAACGTCTCTCCGCATGCTAAGTTCTGAGAGATAAGTGTGTGTGAAAGCCGTCCTTCACCTAGCTTGTTGGGAACACAAAGTTTCTTTTCACTTGCAAACTCCCCTCCATACATATATAAGGGGAGGTACTAGCTCCAACTCGGTTTTACAGTGAAAACTGCAGGAACTTCAAACCGGCACTAGGAAACAGACTGAGAAACCAGAGTAAAAGTTTCTCCTGCAACATATTCCCTTTGTGCTAGATGAACGAATGTCTCTCCACATGCTCAGTTCTGAGAGATAAGTGTGTGTGAAAGCCGTCCTTCACCTAGCTTGTTGGGAACTCAAAGTTCCTTTTCACTTGCAAACTCCACTCCTTACATATATATGGGGAGGAACTAGATCCAACTCGGTTTTACAGTGAAAACTGCTGGAACTTCAAACCATCACTAGGAAACAGACTGAGTAAACAGAGTAAAAGTTTCTCCTGCAACCCGTTCCCTTTGTGCTAGATGAACGAACGTCTCACCACATGCTCAGTTCTGACAGTTATGTGTGTGTGAAAGCCGTCCTTCACCTAGCTTGTTGGGAACACAAAGTTTCTTTTCAGTTGCAAACTCCACTCCATACATATATATGGGGAGGTACTAGCTCCAACTCGGTTTTACAGTGAAAACTGCAGGAACTTCAAACCGGCACTAGGAAACAGACTGTGAAACCAGAGTAAAAGTTTCTCCTGCAACCCGTTCCCTTTGTGCTAGATGAACGAACGTCTCTCCACATGCTCATTTCTGAGAGATAAGTGTGTGTCAAAGCCGTCCTTCACCTAGCTTGTTGGGAAAACAAAGTTTCTTTTCACTTGCAAACTCCACTCCACACATATATATGGGGAGGTACTAGATCCTACCCGGTTTTACACTGAAAACTGCTGGAAATTCAAACCGGCACTAGGAAACAAACTGAGAAACCAGATTAAAAGTTTCTCCTGCAACCCGTTCCCTTTGTGCTAGATGAACGAACGTCTCTCCTCACGTGCTCATTTCTGAGATATAAGTGTGTGTCAAAGCCGTCCTTCACCTAGCTTGTAGGGAACACAAAGTTTCTTTTCACTTGCAAACTCCACTCCACACATATATATGGGGAGGTACTAGATCCTACCCGGTTTTACACTGAAAACTGCTGGAAATTCAAACCGGCACTAGGAAACAAACTGAGAAACCAGATTAAAAGTTTCTCCTGCAACCCGTTCCCTTTGTGCTAGATGAACGAACGTCTCTCCTCACGTGCTCATTTCTGAGATATAAGTGTGTGTCAAAGCCGTCCTTCACCTAGCTTGTTGGGAAAACAAAGCTTCTTTTCACTTGCAAACTCCACTCCACACATATATATGGGGAGGTACTAGATCCTACCCGGTTTTACACTGAAAACTGCTGGAAATTCAAACCGGCACTAGGAAACAAACTGAGAAACCAGATTAAAAGTTTCTCCTGCAACCCGTTCCCTTTGTGCTAGATGAACGAACGTCTCTCCTCACGTGCTCATTTCTGAGATATAAGTGTGTGTCAAAGCCGTCCTTCACCTAGCTTGTAGGGAACACAAAGTTTCTTTTCACTTGCAAACTCCACTCCACACATATATATGGGGAGGTACTAGATCCTACCCGGTTTTACACTGAAAACTGCTGGAAATTCAAACCGGCACTAGGAAACAAACTGAGAAACCAGATTAAAAGTTTCTCCTGCAACCCGTTCCCTTTGTGCTAGATGAACGAACGTCTCTCCTCACGTGCTCATTTCTGAGATATAAGTGTGTGTCAAAGCCGTCCTTCACCTAGCTTGTTGGGAAAACAAAGCTTCTTTTCACTTGCAAACTCCACTCCACACATATATATGGGGAGGTACTAGATCCTACTCGGTTTTACAGTGAAAACTGCAGGAACTTCAAACCGGCACTAGGAAACAGACTGAGAAACCAGAGTAAAAGTTTCTCCTGCAACCCGTTCCCTTTGTGCTAGATGAACGAACGTCTCTCCTCACGTGCTCATTTCTGAGATATAAGTGTGTGTGAAAGCCGTCCTTCACCTAGCTTGTTGGGAAGACAAAGTTTCTTTTCACTTGCAAACTCCACTCCATACATATATATGGGGAGGTACTAGCTCCAACTCGGTTTTACAGTGAAAACTGCAGGAACATCAAACCGGGACTAGGAAACAGACTGAGAAACCAGAGTAAAAGTTTCTCCTGCAACCCGTTCCCTTTGTGCTAGATGAACGAACGTCTCTCCTCACGTGCTCATTTCTGAGATATAAGTGTGTGTGAAAGCCGTCCTTCACCTAGCTTGTTGGGAACACAAAGATTCTTTTCAATTGCAAACTCCACTCCATACATATATATGGGGAGGTACTAGCTCCAACTCGGTTTTACAGTGAAAACTGCAGGAACATCAAAACGGGACTAGGAAACAGAATGAGAAACCAGAGTAAAAGTTTCTCCTGCAAACCGTTCCCTTTTTGCTAGATGAACGAACGTCTCTCCACATGCTAAGTTCTGAGAGATAAGTGTGTGTGAAAGCCGTCCTTCACCTAGCTTGTTGGGAACACAAAGTTTCTTTTCACTTGCAAACTCCCCTCCATATATATATAAGGGGAGGTACTAGCTCCAACTCGGTTTTACAGTGAAAACTGCAGGAACTTCAAACCGGCACTAGGAAACAGACTGAGAAACCAGAGTAAAAGTTTCTCCTGCAACATATTCCCTTTGTGCTAGATGAACGAATGTCTCTCCACATGCTCAGTTCTGAGAGATAAGTGTGTGTGAAAGCCGTCCCTCACCTAGCTTGTTGGGAACTCAAAGTTCCTTTTCACTTGCAAACTCCACTCCTTACATATATATGGGGAGGAACTAGATCCAACTCGGTTTTACAGTGAAAACTGCTGGAACTTCAAACCATCACTAGGAAACAGACTGAGTAAACAGAGTAAAAGTTTCTCCTGCAACCCGTTCCCTTTGTGCTAGATGAACGAACGTCTCACCACATGCTCAGTTCTGAGAGTTATGTGTGTGTGAAAGCCGTCCTTCACCTAGCTTGTTGGGAACACAAAGTTTCTTTTCAGTTGCAAACTCCACTCCATACATATATATGGGGAGGTACTAGCTCCAACTCGGTTTTACAGTGAAAACTGCAGGAACTTCAAACCGGCACTAGGAAACAAACTGAGAAACCAGATTAAAAGTTTCTCCTGCAACCCGTTCCCTTTGTGCTAGATGAACGAACGTCTCTCCTCACGTGCTCATTTCTGAGATATAAGTGTGTGTGAAAGCCGTCCTTCACCTAGCTTGTAGGGAACACAAAGTTTCTTTTCACTTGCAAACTCCACTCCATACATATATATGGGGAGGTACTAGCTCCAACTCGGTTTTACAGTGAAAACTGCAGGAACATCAAAACGGGACTAGGAAACAGACTGAGAAACCAGAGTAAAAGTTTCTCCTTCAACCCGTTCCCTTTGTGCTAGATGAACGAACGTCTCTCCGTATGCTCAGTTCTGAGGGATAAGTGTGTGTGAAAGCCGTCCTTCACCTAGCTTGTTGGGAACACAAAGTTTCTTTTCACTTGCAAACTCCACTCCATACATATATAAGGGTAGGTACTAGCTCCAACTCGGTTTTAAAGTGAAAACTGAAGGAACTTCAAACCGGCACTAGGAAACAGACTGAGAAACCACAGTAAAAGTTTCTCCTGCAACCCGTTCCCTTTGTGCTAGATGAACGAACGTCTCTCCACATGCTCAGTTCTGAGAGATAAGTGTGTGTGAAAGCCGTCCTTCACCTAGCTTGTTGGGAACACAAAGTTCCTTTTCACTTGCAAACTCCACTCCTTACATATATATGGGGAGGTACTAGATCCAACTCGGTTTTACAGTGAAAACTGCTGGAACTTCAAACCATCACTAGGGAACAGACTGAGAAACCAGAGTAAAAGTTTCCCCTGCAACCCGTTCCCTTTGTGCTAGATGAACGAACGTCTCTCCACATGCTCAGTTCTGAGAGATAATTGTGTGTGAAAGCCGTCCTTCACCTAGCTTGTTGGGAACACAAAGTTTCTTTTCAGTTGCAAACTCCACTCCATACATATATATGGGGAGGTACTAGCTCCAACTCGGTTTTACAGTGAAAACTGCAGGAACTTCAAACCGGCACTTGGAAACACACTTTTAAACCAGAGTAAAAGTTTCTCCTGCAACCCGTTCCCTTTGTGCTAGATGAACGAACGTCTCTCCACATGCTCAGTTCTGAGAGATAAGTGTGTGTGAAAGCCGTCCTTCAACTAGCTTGTTGGGAACACAAAGTTTCTTTTCACTTGCAAACTACACTCCTTACATATATATGGGGATGTAATAGATCCAACTCGGTTTTACAGTGAAAACTGCAGGAACTTCAAACCGGCACTAGGAAACAGACTGAGAAACCAGAGTAAAAGTTTCTCCTGCAACCCGTTCCCTTTGTGCTAGATGAACGAACGTCTCTCCTCACGTGCTCATTTCTGAGATATAAGTGTGTGTGAAAGCCGTCCTTCACCTAGCTTGTTGGGAAGACAAAGTTTCTTTTCACTTGCAAACTCCACTCCATACATATATATGGGGAGGTACTAGCTCCAACTCGGTTTTACAGTGAAAACTGCAGGAACATCAAACCGGGACTAGGAAACAGAATGAGAAACCAGAGTAAAAGTTTCTCCTGCAACCCTTTCCCTTTGTGCTAGATGAACGAACGTCTCTCCTCACGTGCTCATTTCTGAGATATAAGTGTGTGTGAAAGCCGTCCTTCACCTAGCTTGTTGGGAACACAAAGATTCTTTTCAATTGCAAACTCCACTCCATACATATATATGGGGAGGTACTAGCTCCAACTCGGTTTTACAGTGAAAACTGCAGGAACATCAAAACGGGACTAGGAAACAGAATGAGAAACCAGAGTAAAAGTTTCTCCTGCAACCCGTTCCCTTTTTGCTAGATGAACGAACGTCTCTCCGCATGCTAAGTTCTGACAGATAAGTGTGTGTGAAAGCCGTCCTTCACCTAGCTTGTTGGGAACACAAAGTTTCTTTTCACTTGCAAACTCCCCTCCATACATATATAAGGGGAGGTACTAGCTCCAACTCGGTTTTACAGTGAAAACTGCAGGAACTTCAAACCGGCACTAGGAAACAGACTGAGAAACCAGAGTAAAAGTTTCTCCTGCAACATATTCCCTTTGTGCTAGATGAACGAATGTCTCTCCACATGCTCAGTTCTGAGAGATAAGTGTGTGTGAAAGCCGTCCTTCACCTAGCTTGTTGGGAACTCAAAGTTCCTTTTCACTTGCAAACTCCACTCCTTACATATATATGGGGAGGAACTAGATCCAACTCGGTTTTACAGTGAAAACTGCTGGAACTTCAAACCATCACTAGGAAACAGACTGAGTAAACAGAGTAAAAGTTTCTCCTGCAACCCGTTCCCTTTTTGCTAGATGAACGAACGTCTCACCACATGCTCAGTTCTGAGAGTTATGTGTGTGTGAAAGCCGTCCTTCACCTAGCTTGTTGGGAACACAAAGTTTCTTTTCAGTTGCAAACTCCACTCCATACATATATATGGGGAGGTACTAGCTCCAACTCGGTTTTACAGTGAAAACTGCAGGAACTTCAAACCGGCACTAGGAAACAGACTGTGAAACCAGAGTAAAATTTTCTCCTGCAACCCGTTCCCTTTGTGCTAGATGAACGAACGTATCTCCACATGCTCATTTCTGAGAGATAAGTGTGTGTAAAAGCCGCCCTTCACCTAGCTTGTTGGGAAAACAAAGTTTCTTTTCACTTGCAAACTCCACTCCACACATATATATGGGGAGGTACTAGATCCTACCCGGTTTTACACTGAAAACTGCTGGAAATTCAAACCGGCACTAGGAAACAAACTGAGAAACCAGATTAAAAGTTTCTCCTGCAACCCGTTCCCTTTGTGCTAGATGAACGAACGTCTCTCCTCACGTGCTCATTTCTGAGATATAAGTGTGTGTGAAAGCCGTCCTTCACCTAGCTTGTAGGGAACACAAAGTTTCTTTTCACTTACAAACTCCACTCCATACATATATATGGGGAGGTACTAGCTCCAACTCGGTTTTACAGTGAAAACTGCAGGAACATCAAACCGGGACTAGGAAACAGACTGAGAATCCAGAGTAAAAGTTTCTCCTGCAACCCGTTCCCTTTGTGCTAGATGAACGAACGTCTCTCCGTATGCTCAGTTCTGAGAGATAAGTGTGTGTGAAAGCCGGCCTTCACCTAGCTTGTTGGGAACACAAAGTTTCTTTTCACTTGCAAACTCCACTCCATACATATATAAGGGTAGGTACTAGCTCCAACTCGGTTTTACAGTGAAAACTGAAGGAACTTCAAACCGGCACTAGGAAACAGACTGAGAAACCACAGTAAAAGTTTCTCCTGCAACCCGTTCCCTTTGTGCTAGATGAACGAACGTCTCTCCACATGCTCAGTTCTGAGAGATAAGTGTGTGTGAAAGCCGTCCTTCACCTAGCTTGTTGGGAACACAAAGTTCCTTTTCACTTGCAAACTCCACTCCTTACATATATATGGGGAGGTACTAGATCCAACTCGGTTATACAGTGAAAACTGCTGGAACTTCAAACCATCACTAGGGAACAGACTGAGAAACCAGAGTAAAAGTTTCTCCTGCAACCCGTTCCCTTTGTGCTAGATGAACGAACGTCTCTCCACATGCTCAGTTCTGAGAGATAAGTGTGTGTGAAAGCCGTCCTTCACCTAGCTTGTTGGGAACACAAAGTTTCTTTTCAGTTGCAAACTCCACTCCATACATATATATGGGGAGGTACTAGCTCCAACTCGGTTTTACAGTGAAAACTGCAGGAACTTCAAACCGGCACTTGGAAACACACTTTGAAACCAGAGTAAAAGTTTCTCCTGCAACCCGTTCCCTTTGTGCTAGATGAACGAACGTCTCTCCACATGCTCAGTTCTGAGAGATAAGTGTGTGTGAAAGCCGTCCTTCAACTAGCTTGTTGGGAACACAAAGTTTCTTTTCACTTGCAAACTCCACTCCTTACATATATATGGGGATGTAATAGATCCAACTCGGTTTTACAGTGAAAACTGCTGGAACTTCAAACCGGCACTTGGAAACAGACTGAGAAACCAGAGTAAAAGTTTCTCCTGCAACCCGTTCCCTTTGTGCTAGATGAACGAACGTCTCTCCACATGCTCAGTTCTGAGAGATAAGTGTGTGTGAAAGCCGTCCTTCAACTGGCTTGTTGGGAACACAAAGTTTCTTTTCAGTTGCAAACTCCACTCCATACATATATATGGGGAGGTACTAGCTCCAACTCCGTTTTACAGTGAAAACTGCAGGAACTTCAAACCGGCACTAGGAAACAGACTGTGAAACCAGAGTAAAAGTTTCTCCTGCAACCCGTTCCCTTTGTGCTAGATGAAAGAACGTCTCTCCACATGCTCATTTCTGAAGGATAAGTTGTGTCAAAGCCGTCCTTCACCTAGCTTGTTGGGAAAACAAAGCTTCTTTTCACTTGCAAACTCCACTCCACACATATATATGGGGAGGTACTAGATCCTACTCGGTTTTACAGTGAAAACTGCAGGAACTTCAAACCGGCACTAGGAAACAGACTGAGAAACCAGAGTAAAAGTTTCTCCTGCAACCCGTTCCCTTTGTGCTAGATGAACGAACGTCTCTCCTCACGTGCTCATTTCTGAGATATAAGTGTGTGTGAAAGCCGTCCTTCACCTAGCTTGTTGGGAAGACAAAGTTTCTTTTCACTTGCAAACTCCACTCCATACATATATATGGGGAGGTACTAGCTCCAACTCGGTTTTACAGTGAAAACTGCAGGAACATCAAACCGGGACTAGGAAACAGACTGAGAAACCAGAGTAAAAGTTTCTCCTGCAAACCGTTCCCTTTGTGCTAGATGAACGAACGTCTCTCCTCACGTGCTCATTTCTGAGATATAAGTGTGTGTGAAAGCCGTCCTTCACCTAGCTTGTTGGGAACACAAAGATTCTTTTCAATTGCAAACACCACTCCATACATATATATGGGGAGGTACTAGCTCCAACTCGGTTTTACAGTGAAAACTGCAGGAACATCAAAACGGGACTAGGAAACAGAATGAGAAACCAGAGTAAAAGTTTCTCCTGCAACCCGTTCCCTTTTTGCTAGATGAACGAAAGTCTCTCCGCATGCTAAGTTCTGAGAGATAAGTGTGTGTGAAAGCCGTCCTTCACCTAGCTTGTTGGGAACACAAAGTTTCTTTTCACTTGCAAACTCCCCTCCATACATATATAAGGGGAGGTACTAGCTCCAACTCGGTTTTACAGTGAAAACTGCAGGAACTTCAAACCGGCACTAGGAAACAGACTGAGAAACCAGAGTAAAAGTTTCTCCTGCAACATATTCCCTTTGTGCTAGATGAACGAATGTCTCTCCACATGCTCAGTTCTGAGAGATAAGTGTGTGTGAAAGCCGTCCTTCACCTAGCTTGTTGGGAACTCAAAGTTCCTTTTCACTTGCAAACTCCACTCCTTACATATATATGGGGAGGAACTAGATCCAACTCGGTTTTACAGTGAAAACTGCTGGAACTTCAAACCATCACTAGGAAACAGACTGAGTAAACAGAGTAAAATTTTCTCCTGCAACCCGTTCCCTTTGTGCTAGATGAACGATCGTCTCACCACATGCTCAGTTCTGAGAGTAATGTGTGTGTGAAAGCCGTCCTTCACCTAGCTTGTTGGGAACACAAAGTTTCTTTTCAGTTGCAAACTCCACTCCATACATATATATGGGGAGGTACTAGCTCCAACTCGGTTTTACAGTGAAAACTACAGGAACTTCAAACCGGCACTAGGAAACAGACTGTGAAACCAGAGTAAAAGTTTCTCCTGCAACCCGTTCCCTTTGTGCTAGATGAACGAACGTCTCTCCACATGCTCATTTCTGAGAGATAAGTGTGTGTCAAAGCCGTCCTTCACCTAGCTTGTTGGGAAAACAAAGTTTCTTTTCACTTGCAAACTCCACTCCACACATATATATGGGGAGGTACTAGATCCTACCCGGTTTTACAGTGAAAACTGCTGGAACTTCAAACCGGCTCTAGGAAACAGACTGAGAAACCAGATTAAAAGTTTCTCCTGCAACCCGTTCCCTTTGTGCTAGATGAACGAACGTCTCTCCGTATGCTCAGTTCTGAGAGATAAGTGTGTGTGAAAGCCGTCCTTCACCTAGGTTGTTGGGAACACAAAGTTTCTTTTCACTTGCAAACTCCACTCCATACATATATAAGGGGAGGTATTAGCTCCAACTCGGTTTTACAGTGAAAACTGAAGGAACTTCAAACCGGCACTAGGAAACAGACTGAGAAACCAGAGTAAAAGTTTCTCCTGCAACCCGTTCCCTTTGTGCTAGATGAACGAACGTCTCTCCACATGCTCAGTTCTGAGAGATAAGTGTGTGTAAAAGCCGTCCTTCACCTAGCATGTTGGGAACACAAAGTTCCTTTTCACTTGCAAACTCCACTACTTACATATATATGGGTAGTTACTAGATCCAACTCTGTTTTACAGTGAAAACTGCTGGAACTTGAAACCATCACTAGGGAACAGACTGAGAAACCAGAGTAAAAGTTTCTCCTGCAACCCGTTCCCTTTGTGCTAGATGAACGAACGTCTCTCCACATGCTCAGTTCTGAGAGATAAGTGTGTGTGAAAGCCGTCCTTCACCTAGCTTGTTGGGAACACAAAGTTTCTTTTCAGTTGCAAACTCCACTCCATACATATATATGGGGAGGTACTAGCTCCAACTCGGTTTTACAGTTAAAACTGCAGGAACTTCAAACCGGCACTTGGAAACACACTTTGAAACCAGAGTAAAAGTTTCTCCTGCAACCCGTTCCCTTTGTGCTAGATGAACGAACGTCTCTCCACATGCTCAGTTCTGAGAGATATGTGTGTGTGAAAGCCGTCCTTCAACTGGCTTGTTGGGAACACAAAGTTTCTTTTCAGTTGCAAACTCCACTCCATACATATATATGGGGAGGTACTAGCTCCAACTCCGTTTTACAGTGAAAACTGCAGGAACTTCAAACCGGCACTAGGAAACAGACTGTGAAACCAGAGTAAAAGTTTCTCCTGCAACCCATTCCATTTGTGCTAGATGAACGAACGTCTCTCCACATGCTCAGTTCTGAGAGATAAGTGTGTGTGAAAGCCGTCCTTCACCTAGCTTGTTGGGAACACAAAGTTCCTTTTCACTTGCAAACTCCACTCCTTACATATATATGGGGAGGTACTAGATCCAACTCGGTTTTACAGTGAAAACTGCTGGAACTTCAAACCATCACTAGGGAACAGACTGAGAAACCAGAGTAAAAGTTTCTCCTGCAACCCGTTCCCTTTGTGCTAGATGAACGAACGTCTCTCCACATGCTCAGTTCTGAGAGATAAGTGTGTGTGAAAGCCGTCCTTCACCTAGCTTGTTGGGAACACAAAGTTTCTTTTCAGTTGCAAACTCCACTCCATACATATATATGGGGAGGTACTAGCTCCAACTCGGTTTTACAGTGAAAACTGCAGGAACTTCAAACCGGCACTTGGAAACACACTTTGAAACCAGAGTAAAAGTTTCTCCTGCAACCCGTTCCCTTTGTGCTAGATGAACGAACGTCTCTCCACATGCTCAGTTCTGAGAGATAAGTGTGTGTGAAAGCCGTCCTTCAACTAGCTTGTTGGGAACACAAAGTTTCTTTTCACTTGCAAACTCCACTCCTTACATATATATGGGGATGTAATAGATCCAACTCGGTTTTACAGTGAAAACTGCTGGAACTTCAAACCGGCACTTGGAAACAGACTGAGAAACCAGAGTAAAAGTTTCTCCTGCAACCCGTTCCCTTTGTGCTAGATGAACGAACGTCTCTCCACATGCTCAGTTCTGAGAGATAAGTGTGTGTGAAAGCCGTCCTTCAACTGGCTTGTTGGGAACACAAAGTTTCTTTTCAGTTGCAAACTCCACTCCATACATATATATGGGGAGGTACTAGCTCCAACTCCGTTTTACAGTGAAAACTGCAGGAACTTCAAACCGGCACTAGGAAACAGACTGTGAAACCAGAGTAAAATTTTCTCCTGCAACCCATTCCATTTGTGCTAGATGAAAGAACGTCTCTCCACATGCTCATTTCTGAAGGATAAGTGTGTGTCAAAGCCGTCCTTCACCTAGCTTGTTGGGAAAACAAAGCTTCTTTTCACTTGCAAACTCCACTCCACACATATATATGGGGAGGTACTAGATCCTACTCGGTTTTACAGTGAAAACTGCAGGAACTTCAAACCGGCACTAGGAAAAAGACTGAGAAACCAGAGTAAAAGTTTCTCCTGCAACCCGTTCCCTTTGTGCTAGATGAACGAACGTCTCTCCTCACGTGCTCATTTCTGAGATATAAGTGTGTGTGAAAGCCGTCCTTCACCTAGCTTGTTGGGAAGACAAAGTTTCTTTTCACTTGCAAACTCCACTCCATACATATATATGGGGAGGTACTAGCTCCAACTCGGTTTTACAGTGAAAACTGCAGGAACATCAAACCGGGACTAGGAAACAGACTGAGAAACCAGAGTAAAAGTTTCTCCTGCAAACCGTTCCCTTTGTGCTAGATGAACGAACGTCTCTCCTCACGTGCTCATTTCTGAGATATAAGTGTGTGTGAAAGCCGTCCTTCACCTAGCTTGTTGGGAACACAAAGATTCTTTTCAATTGCAAACACCACTCCATACATATATATGGGGAGGTACTAGCTCCAACTCGGTTTTACAGTGAAAACTGCAGGAACATCAAAACGGGACTAGGAAACAGAATGAGAAACCAGAGTAAAAGTTTCTCCTGCAACCCGTTCCCTTTTTGCTAGATGAACGAAAGTCTCTCCGCATGCTAAGTTCTGAGAGATAAGTGTGTGTGAAAGCCGTCCTTCACCTAGCTTGTTGGGAACACAAAGTTTCTTTTCACTTGCAAACTCCCCTCCATACATATATAAGGGGAGGTACTAGCTCCAACTCGGTTTTACAGTGAAAACTGCAGGAACTTCAAACCGGCACTAGGAAACAGACTGAGAAACCAGAGTAAAAGTTTCTCCTGCAACATATTCCCTTTGTGCTAGATGAACGAATGTCTCTCCACATGCTCAGTTCTGAGAGATAAGTGTGTGTGAAAGCCGTCCTTCACCTAGCTTGTTGGGAACTCAAAGTTCCTTTTCACTTGCAAACTCCACTCCTTACATATATATGGGGAGGAACTAGATCCAACTCGGTTTTACAGTGAAATCTGCTGGAACTTCAAACCATCACTAGGAAACAGACTGAGTAAACAGAGTAAAATTTTCTCCTGCAACCCGTTCCCTTTGTGCTAGATGAACGAACGTCTCACCACATGCTCAGTTCTGAGAGTTATGTGTGTGTGAAAGCCGTCCTTCACCTAGCTTGTTGGGAACACAAAGTTTCTTTTCAGTTGCAAACTCCACTCCATACATATATATGGGGAGGTACTAGCTCCAACTCGGTTTTACAGTGAAAACTACAGGAACTTCAAACCGGCACTAGGAAACAGACTGTGAAACCAGAGTAAAAGTTTCTCCTGCAACCCGTTCCCTTTGTGCTAGATGAACGAACGTCTCTCCACATGCTCATTTCTGAGAGATAAGTGTGTGTCAAAGCCGTCCTTCACCTAGCTTGTTGGGAAAACAAAGTTTCTTTTCACTTGCAAACTCCACTCCACACATATATATGGGGAGGTACTAGATCCTACCCGGTTTTACAGTGAAAACTGCTGGAACTTCAAACCGGCTCTAGGAAACAGACTGAGAAACCAGATTAAAAGTTTCTCCTGCAACCCGTTCCCTTTGTGCTAGATGAACGAACGTCTCTCCGTATGCTCAGTTCTGAGAGATAAGTGTGTGTGAAAGCCGTCCTTCACCTAGGTTGTTGGGAACACAAAGTTTCTTTTACTTGCAAACTCCACTCCATACATATATAAGGGGAGGTATTAGCTCCAACTCGGTTTTACAGTGAAAACTGAAGGAACTTCAAACCGGCACTAGGAAACAGACTGAGAAACCAGAGTAAAAGTTTCTCCTGCAACCCGTTCCCTTTGTGCTAGATGAACGAACGTCTCTCCACATGCTCAGTTCTGAGAGATAAGTGTGTGTAAAAGCCGTCCTTCACCTAGCATGTTGGGAACACAAAGTTCCTTTTCACTTGCAAACTCCACTACTTACATATATATGGGTAGTTACTAGATCCAACTCTGTTTTACAGTGAAAACTGCTGGAACTTGAAACCATCACTAGGGAACAGACTGAGAAACCAGAGTAAAAGTTTCTCCTGCAACCCGTTCCCTTTGTGCTAGATGAACGAACGTCTCTCCACATGCTCAGTTCTGAGAGATAAGTGTGTGTGAAAGCCGTCCTTCACCTAGCTTGTTGGGAACACAAAGTTTCTTTTCAGTTGCAAACTCCACTCCATACATATATATGGGGAGGTACTAGCTCCAACTCGGTTTTACAGTTAAAACTGCAGGAACTTCAAACCGGCACTTGGAAACACACTTTGAAACCAGAGTAAAAGTTTCTCCTGCAACCCGTTCCCTTTGTGCTAGATGAACGAACGTCTCTCCACATGCTCAGTTCTGAGAGATATGTGTGTGTGAAAGCCGTCCTTCAACTGGCTTGTTGGGAACACAAAGTTTCTTTTCAGTTGCAAACTCCACTCCATACATATATATGGGGAGGTACTAGCTCCAACTCCGTTTTACAGTGAAAACTGCAGGAACTTCAAACCGGCACTAGGAAACAGACTGTGAAACCAGAGTAAAAGTTTCTCCTGCAACCCATTCCATTTGTGCTAGATGAACGAACGTCTCTCCACATGCTCATTTCTGAAGGATAAGTGTGTGTCAAAGCCGTCCTTCACCTTGCTTGTTGGGAAAACAAAGCTTCTTTTCACTTGCAAACTCCACTCCACACATATATATGGGGAGGTACTAGATCCTACTCGGTTTTACAGTGAAAACTGCAGGAACTTCAAACCGGCACTAGGAAACAGACTGAGAAACCAGAGTAAAAGTTTCTCCTGCAACCCGTTCCCTTTGTGCTAGATGAACGAACGTCTCTCCTCACGTGCTCATTTCTGAGATATAAGTGTGTGTGAAAGCCGTCCTTCACCTAGCTTGTTGGGAACACAAAGTTTCTTTTCACTTGCAAACTCCACTCCATACATATATAAGGGGAGGTACTAGCTCCAACTCGGTTTTACAGTGAAAACTGCAGGAACATCAAACCGGGACTAGGAAACAGAATGAGAAACCAGAGTAAAAGTTTCTCCTGCAACCCGTTCCCTTTGTGCTAGATGAACGAACGTCTCTCCACATGCTCAGTTCTGAGAGATAAGTGTGGGTCAATGCCGTCCTTCACCTATCTTGTTGGGAACACAAAGATTCTTTTCACTTGCAAACTCCACTCCACACTTATATATGGGGATGTACTAGCTCCAACTCCGTTTTACAGTGAAAACTGCAGGAACTTCAAACCGGCACTAGGAAACAGACTGTGAAAGAAGAGTAAAAGTTTCTCCTGCAACCCATTCCATTTGTGCTAGATGAACGAACGTCTCTCCACATGCTCATTTCTGAAGGATAAGTGTGTGTCAAAGCCGTCCTTCACCTAGCTTGTTGGGAAAACAAAGCTTCTTTTCACTTGCAAACTCCACTCCACACATATATATGGGGAGGTACTAGATCCTACTCGGTTTTACAGTGAAAACTGCAGGAACTTCAAACCGGCACTAGGAAACAGACTGAGAAACCAGAGTAAAAGTTTCTCCTGCAACCCGTTCCCTTTGTGCTAGATGAACGAACGTCTCTCCTCACGTGCTCATTTCTGAGATATAAGTGTGTGTGAAAGCCGTCCTTCACCTAGCTTGTTGGGAACACAAAGTTTCTTTTCACTTGCAAACTCCACTCCATACATATATATGGGGAGGTACTAGCTCCAACTCGGTTTTACAGTGAAAACTGCAGGAACATCAAACCGGGACTAGGAAACAGAATGAGAAACCAGAGTAAAAGTTTCTCCTGCAACCCGTTCCCTTTGTGCTAGATGAACGAACGTCTCTCCACATGCTCAGTTCTGAGAGATAAGTGTTTGTCAATGCCGTCCTTCACCTATCTTGTTGGGAACACAAAGATTCTTTTCACTTGCAAACTCCACTCCACACTTATATATGGGGATGTACTAGATCCAACTCGGTTTTACAGTGAAAACTGCAGGAACATCAAACCGGGACTAGGAAACAGAATGAGAAACCAGAGTAAAAGTTTCTCCTGCAACCCGTTCCCTTTGTGCTAGATGAACGAACGTCTCTCCACATGCTCAGTTCTGAGAGATAAGTGTGTGTGAAAGCCGTCCTTCACCTGGCTTGTTGGGAACACAAAGTTTCTTTTCAGTTGCAAACTCCACTCCATACATATATATGGGGAGGTACTAGCTCCAACTCAATTTTACAGTGAAAACTGCAGGATCTTCAAACCGGCACTAGGAAACAAACTGTGAAACCAGAGTAAAGTTTCTCCTGCAACCCGTTCCATTTGTGCTAGATGAACGAACGTCTCTCCACATGCTCATTTCTGAGAGATAAGTGTGTGTCAAAGCCGTACTTCACCTAGCTTGTTGGGAAAACAAAGCTTCTTTTCACTTGCAAACTCCACTCCACACATATATATGGGGAGGTACTAGATCCTACTCGGTTTTACAGTGAAAACTGCAGGAACATCAAACCGGCACTAGGAAACAGACTGAGAAACCAGAGTAAAAGTTTCTCCTGCAACCCGTTCCCTTTGTGCTAGATGAACGAACGTCTCTCCTCACGTGCTCATTTCTGAGATACAAGTGTGTGTGAAAGCCGTCCTTCACCTAGCTTGTTGGGAACACAAAGTTTCTTTTCACTTGCAAACTCCACTCCATACATATATATGGGGAGGTACTAGCTCCAACTCGGTTTTACAGTGAAAAATGCAGGAACATCAAACCGGGACTAGGAAACAGAATGAGAAACCAGAGTAAAAGTTTCTCCTGCAACCCGTTCCCTTTGTGCTAGATGAACGAACGTCTCTCCGCATGCTAAGTTCTGAGAGATAAGTGTGTGTGAAAGCCGTCCTTCACCTAGCTTGTTGGGAACACAAAGTTTCTTTTCACTTGCAAACTCCACTCCATACATATATAAGGGGAGGTACTAGCTCCAACTCGGTTTTACAGTGAAAACTGCAGGAACTTCAAACCGGCACTAGGAAACAGACTGAGAAACCAGAGTAAAAGTTTCTCCTGCAACATATTCCCTTTGTGCTAGATGAACGAATGTCTCTGCACATGCTCAGTTCTGAGATATAAGTGTGTGTGAAAGCCGTCCTACACCTAGCTTGTTGGGAACTCAAAGTTCCTTTTCACTTGCAAACTCCACTCCTTACATATATATGGGGAGGTACTAGCTCCAACTCGGTTTTACAGTGAAAACTGCTGGAAATTCAAACCATCACTAGGAAACAGACTGAAGTAAACAGGGTAAAAGTTTCTCCTGCAACCCGTTCCCTTTGTGCTAGATGAACGAACGTCTCACCACGTGCTCAGTTCTGAGAGATATGTGTGTGTGAAAGCCGTCCTTCACCTAGCTTGTTGGGAACACAAAGTTTCTTTTCAGTTGCAAACTCCACTCCATACATATATATGGGGAGGTACTAGCTCCAACTCGGTTTTACAGTGAAAACTGCAGGAACTTCAAACCGGCACTAGGAAACAGACTGTGAAACCAGAGTAAAAGTTTCTCCTGCAACCCGTTCCCTTTGTGCTAGATGAACGAACGTCTCTCCACATGCTCATTTCTGAGAGATAAGTGTGTGTCAAAGCCGTCCTTCACCTAGCTTGTTGGGAAAACAAAGTTTCTTTTCACTTGCAAACTCCACTCTACACATATATATGGGGAGGTACTAGATCCTACCCGGTTTTACAGTGAAAACTGCTGGAACTTCAAACCGGCACTAGGAAACAGACTGAGAAACCAGATTAAAAGTTTCTCCTGCAACCCGTTCCCTTTGTGCTAGATGAACGATCGTCTCTCCTCACGTGCTCATTTCTGAGATATAAGTGTGTGTGAAAGCCGTCCTTCACCTAGCTTGTTGGGAACACAAAGTTTCTTTTCACTTGCAAACTCCACTCCATACATATATATGGGGAGGTACTAGCTCCAACTCGTTTTACAGTGAAAACTGCAGGAACATCAAACCGGGACTAGGAAACAGACTGAGAAACCAGAGTAAAAGTTTCTCCTGCAACCCGTTCCCTTCGTGCTAGATGAAAGAACGTCTCTCCTCACGTGCTCATTTCTGAGATATAAGTGTGTGTGAAAGCCGTCCTTCACCTAGCTTGTTGGGAACACAAAGTTTCTTTTCACTTGCAAACTCCACTCCATACATATATATGGGGAGGTACTAGCTCCAACTCGGTTTTAGAGTGAAAACTGCAGGAACATCAAACCGGGACTAGGAAACAGAATCAGAAACCAGAGTAAAAGTTTCTCCTGCAACCCGTTCCCTTTGTGCTAGATGAACGAACGTCTCTCCACATGCTCAGTTCTGAGAGATAAGTGTGGGTCAATGCCGTCCTTCACCTATCTTGTTGGGAACACAAAGATTCTTTTCACTTGCAAACTCCACTCCATACTTATATATGGGGAGATACTAGATCCAACTCGGTTTTACAGTGAAAACTGCAGGAACTTCAAAACGGCACTAGGAAACAGACTGAGAAACCAGAGTATAAGTTTCTCCTGCAAACCGTTCCCTTTGTGCTAGATGAACGAACGTGTCTCCAAGTGCTCAGTTCTGAGAGATAAGTGTGTGTGAAAGCCGTCCTTCAACTAGCTTGTTGGGAACACAAAGTTTCTTTTCACTTGCAAACTCCACTCCTTACATATATATGGGGAGGTACTAGATCCAACTCGGTTTTACAGTGAATACTGCTGGAACTTCAAACGGGCACTTGGAAACAGACTGAGAAACCAGAGTAAAAGTTTCTCCTGCAACCCGTTCCCTTTGTGCTAGATGAACGAACGTCTCTCCACATGCTCAGTTCTGAGAGATAAGTGTGTGTGAAAGCCGTCCTTCACCTGGCTTGTTGGGAACACAAAGTTTCTTTTCAGTTGCAAACTCCACTCCATACATATATATGGGGAGGTACTAGCTCCAACTCAATTTTACAGTGAAAACTGCAGGAACTTCAAACCGGCACTAGGAAACAGACTGTGAAACCAGAGTAAAGTTTCTCCTGCAACCCGTTCCATTTGTGCTAGATGAACGAACGTCTCTCCACATGCTCATTTCTGAGAGATAAGTGTGTGTCAAAGCCGTACTTCACCTAGCTTGTTGGGAAAACAAAGCTTCTTTTCACTTGCAAACTCCACTCCACACATATATATGGGGAGGTACTAGATCCTACTCGGTTTTACAGTGAAAACTGCAGGAACATCAAACCGGCACTAGGAAACAGACTGAGAAACCAGAGTAAAAGTTTCTCCTGCAACCCGTTCCCTTTGTGCTAGATGAACGAACGTCTCTCCTCACGTGCTCATTTCTGAGATACAAGTGTGTGTGAAAGCCGTCCTTCACCTAGCTTGTTGGGAACACAAAGTTTCTTTTCACTTGCAAACTCCACTCCATACATATATATGGGGAGGTACTAGCTCCAACTCGGTTTTACAGTGAAAACTGCAGGAACATCAAACCGGGACTAGGAAACAGAATGAGAAACCAGAGTAAAAGTTTCTCCTGCAACCCGTTCCCTTTGTGCTAGATGAACGAACGTGTCTCCGCATGCTAAGTTCTGAGAGATAAGTGTGTGTGAAAGCCGTCCTTCACCTAGCTTGTTGGGAACACAAAGTTTCTTTTCACTTGCAAACTCCACTCCATACATATATAAGGGGAGGTACTTGCTCCAACTCGGTTTTACAGTGAAAACTGCAGGAACTTCAAACCGGCACTAGGAAACAGACTGAGAAACCAGAGTAAAAGTTTCTCCTGCAACATATTCCCTTTGTGCTAGATGAACGAATGTCTCTGCACATGCTCAGTTCTGAGATATAAGTGTGTGTGAAAGCCGTCCTTCACCTAGCTTGTTGGGAACTCAAAGTTCCTTTTCACTTGCAAACTCCACTCCTTACATATATATGGGGAGGTACTAGCTCCAACTCGGTTTTACAGTGAAAACTGCTGGAAATTCAAACCATCACTAGGAAACAGACTGAAGTAAACAGGGTAAAAGTTTCTCCTGCAACCCGTTCCCTTTGTGCTAGATGAACGAACGTCTCACCACGTGCTCAGTTCTGAGAGATATGTGTGTGTGAAAGCCGTCCTTCACCTAGCTTGTTGGGAACACAAAGTTTCTTTTCAGTTGCAAACTCCACTCCATACATATATTTGGGGAGGTACTAGCTCCAACTCGGTTTTACAGTGAAAACTGCAGGAACTTCAAACCGGCACTAGGAAACAGACTGTGAAACCAGAGTAAAAGTTTCTCCTGCAACCCGTTCCCTTTGTGCTAGATGAACGAACGTCTCTCCGCATGGTAAGTTCTGAGAGATAAGTGTGTGTGAAAGCCGTCCTTCACCTAGCTTGTTGGGAACACAAAGTTTCTTTTCACTTGCAAACTCCACTCCATACATATATATGGGGAGGTACTAGCTCCAACTCGTTTTACAGTGAAAAATGCAGGAACATCAAACCGGGACTAGGAAACAGACTGAGAAACCAGAGTAAAAGTTTCTCCTGCAACCCGTTCCCATCGTGCTAGATGAAAGAACGTCTCTCCTCACGTGCTCATTTCTGAGATATAAGTGTGTGTGAAAGCCGTCCTTCACCTAGCTTGTTGGGAACACAAAGTTTCTTTTCACTTGCAAACTCCACTCCATACATATATATGGGGAGGTACTAGCTCCAACTCGGTTTTAGAGTGAAAACTGCAGGAACATCAAACCGGGACTAGGAAACAGAATCAGAAACCAGAGTAAAAGTTTCTCCTGCAACCCGTTCCCTTTGTGCTAGATGAACGAACGTCTCTCCGCATGGTAAGTTCTGAGAGATAAGTGTGTGTGAAAGCCGTCCTTCACCTAGCTTGTTGGGAACACAAAGTTTCTTTTCACTTGCAAACTCCACTCCATACATATATAAGGGGAGGTACTAGCTCCAACTCGGTTTTACAGTGAAAACTGCAGGAACTTCAAACCGGCACTAGGAAACAGACTGAGAAACCAGAGTAAAAGTTTCTCCTGCAACATATTCCCTTTGTGCTAGATGAACGAATGTCTCTCCACATGCTCAGTTCTGAGATATAAGTGTGTGTGAAAGCCGTCCTTCACCTAGCTTGTTGGGAACTCAAAGATCCTTTTCACTTGCAAACTCCACTCCTTACATATATATGGGGAGGTACTAGCTCCAACTCGGTTTTACAGTGAAAACTGCTGGAACTTCAAACCATCACTAGGAAACAGACTGAGTAAACAGAGTAAAAGTTTCTCCTGCAACCCGTTCCCTTTGTGCTAGATGAACGAACGTCTCACCACATGCTCAGTTCTGAGAGTTATGTGTGTGTGAAAGCCGTCCTTCACCTAGCTTGTTGGGAACACAAAGTTTCTTTTCAGTTGCAAACTCCACTCCATACATATATATGGGGAGGTACTAGCTCCAACTCGGTTTTACAGTGAAAACTGCAGGAATTTCAAACCGGCACTAGGAAACATACTGTGAAACCAGAGTAAAAGTTTCTCCTGCAACCCGTTCCCTTTGTGCTAGATGAACGAACGTCTCCCGGCATGCTAAGTTCTGAGAGATAAGTGTGTGTGAAAGCCGTCCTTCACCTAGCTTGTTGGGAACACAAAGTTTCTTTTCAGTTGCAAACTCCACTCCACACATATATATGGGGAGGTACTAGATTCTACTCGGTTTTACAGTGAAAACTGCAGGAACTTCAAACCGGCACTAGGAAACAGACTGAGAAACCAGAGTAAAAGTTTCTCCTGCAACCCGTTCCCTTTGTGCTAGATGAACGAACGTCTCTCCGCATGCTAAGTTCTGAGAGATAAGTGTGTGTGAAAGCCGTCCTTCACCTAGCTTGTTGGGAACACAAAGTTTCTTTTCACTTGCAAACTCCACTCCATACATATATAAGGGGAGGTACTAGCTCCAACTCGGTTTTACAGTGAAAACTGCAGGAACTTCAAACCGGCACTAGGAAACAGACTGAGAAACCAGAGTAAAAGTTTCTCCTGCAACATATTCCCTTTGTGCTAGATGAACGAATGTCTCTCCACATGCTCAGTTCTGAGATAAAAGTGTGTGTGAAAGCCGTCCTTCACCTAGCTTGTTGGGAACACAAAGTTCCTTTTCACTTGCAAACTCCACTCCTTACATATATATGGGGAGGTACTAGATCCAACTCGGTTTTACAGTGAAAACTGCTGGAAATTCAAACCATCACTAGGAAACAGACTGAGTAAACAGAGTAAAAGTTTCTCCTGCAACCCGTTCCCTTTGTGCTAGATGAACGAACGTCTCTCCACATGCTCAGTTCTGAGAGATAAGTGTGTGTCAAAGCCGTCCTTCACCTAGCTTGTTTGGAAAACAAAGTTTCTTTTCACTTGCAAACTCCACTCTACACATATATATGGGGAGGTACTAGATCCTACCCGGTTTTACAGTGAAAACTGCTGGAACTTCAAACCGGCACTAGGAAACAGACTGAGAAACCAGATTAAAAGTTTCTCCTGCAACCCGTTCCCTTTGTGCTAGATGAACGAATGTCTCTCCACATGCTCATTTCTGAGAGATAAGTGTGTGTCAAAGCCGTCCTTCACCTAGCTTGTTGGGAAAACAAAGTTTCTTTTCACTTGCAAACTCCACTCTACACATATATATGGGGAGGTACTAGATCCTACCCGGTTTTACAGTGAAAACTGCTGGAACTTCAAACCGGCACTAGGAAACAGACTGAGAAACCAGATTAAAAGTTTCTCCTGCAACCCGTTCCCTTTGTGCTAGATGAACGAACGTCTCTCCTCACGTGCTCATTTCTGAGATATATGTGTGTGTGAAAGCCGGCCTTCACCTAGCTTGTTGGGAACACATAGTTTCTTTTCACTTGCAAACTCCACTCCATACATATATATGGGGAGGTATTAGCTCCAACTCGTTTTACAGTGAAAACTGCAGGAACATCAAACCGGGACTAGGAAACAGACTGAGAAACCAGAGTAAAAGTTTCTCCTGCAACCCGTTCCCTTTGTGCTAGATGAACGAACGTCTCTCCACATGCTCAGTTCTGAGAGATAAGTGTGTGTGAAAGCCGTCCTTCACCTAGCTTGTTGGGAACACAAAGTTCCTTTTCACTTGCAAACTCCACTACTTACATATATATGGGGAGGTACTAGCTCCAACTCGGTTTTAGAGTGAAAACTGCTGGAACTTCAAACCATCACTAGGAAACAGACTGAGTAAACAGAGTAAAAGTTTCTCCTGCAACCCGTTCCCTTTGTGCTAGATGAACGAACGTATCACCACATGCTCAGTTCTGAGAGTTATGTGTGTGTGAAAGCCGTCCTTCACCTAGCTTGTTGGGAACACAAAGTTTCTTTTCAGTTGCAAACTCCACTCCATACATATATATGGGGAGGTACTAGCTCCAACTCGGTTTTACCGTGAAAACTGCAGGAATTTCAAACCGGCACTAGGAAACAGACTGTGAAACCAGAGTAAAAGTTTCTCCTGCAACCCGTTCCCTTTGTGCTAGATGAACGAACGTCTCTCCACATGCTCAGTTCTGAGAGATAAGTGTGTGTGAAAGCCGTCCTTCACCTAGCTTGTTGGGAACACAAAGTTCCTTTTCACTTGCAAACTCCACTACTTACATATATATGGGGAAGTACTAGATCCAACTCGGTTTTACAGTGAAAACTGCTGGAACTTCAAACCATCACTAGGGAACAGACTGAGAAATCAGAGTAAAAGTTTCTCCTGCAACCCGTTCCCTTTGTGCTAGATGAACGAACGTCTCTCCACATGCTCAGTTCTGAGAGATAAGTGTGTGTGAAAGCCGTCCTTCACCTAGCTTGTTGGGAACACAAAGTTTCTTTTCAGTTGCAAACTACACTCCACACATATATATGGGGAGGGACTAGATTCTACTCGGTTTTACAGTGAAAACTGCAGGAACTTCAAACCGGCACTAGGAAACAGACTGAGAAACCAGAGTAAAAGTTTCTCCTGCAACCCGTTCCCTTTGTGCTAGATGAACGAACGTCTCTCCGCATGCTAAGTTCTGAGAGATAAGTGTGTGTGAAAGCCGTCCTTCACCTAGCTTGTTGGGAACACAAAGTTTCTTTTCACATGCAAACTCCACTCCATACATATATAAGGGGAGGTACTAGCTCCAACTCGGTTTTACAGTGAAAACTGCAGGAACTTCAAACCGGCACTAGGAAACAGACTGAGAAACCAGAGTAAAAGTTTCTCCTGCAACATATTCCCTTTGTGCTAGATGAACGAATGTCTCTCCACATGCTCAGTTCTGAGATATAAGTGTGTGTGAAAGCCGTCCTTCACCTAGCTTGTTGGGAACACAAAGTTCCTTTTCACTTGCAAACTCCACTCCTTACATATATATGGGGAGGTACTAGATCCAACTCGGTTTTACAGTGAAAACTGCTGGAACTTCAAACCATCACTAGGAAACAGACTGTGTAAACAGAGTAAAAGTTTCTCCTGCAACCCGTTCCCTTTGTGCTAGATGAACGAACGTCTCTCCACATGCTCATTTCTGAGAGATAATTGTGTGTCAAAGCCGTCCTTCACCTAGCTTGTTTGGAAAACAAAGTTTCTTTTCACTTGCAAACTCCACTCTACACATATATATGGGGAGGTACTAGATCCTACCCGGTTTTACAGTGAAAACTGCTGGAACTTCAAACCGGCACTAGGAAACAGACTGAGAAACCAGATTAAAAGTTTCTCCTGCAACCCGTTCCCTTCGTGCTAGATGAACGAATGTCTCTCCACATGCTCAGTTCTGAGAGATAAGTGTGTGTCAAAGCCGTCCTTCACCTAGCTTGTTGGGAAAACAAAGTTTCTTTTCACTTGCAAACTCCACTCTACACATATATATGGGGAGGTACAAGATCCTACCCGGTTTTACAGTGAAAACTGCTGGAACTTCAAACCGGCACTAGGAAACAGACTGAGAAACCAGATTAAAAGTTTCTCCTGCAACCCGTTCCCTTTGTGCTAGATGAACGAACGTCTCTCCTCACGTGCTCGTTTCTGAGATATAAGTGTGTGTGAAAGCCGGCCTTCACCTAGCTTGTTGGGAACACAAAGTTCCTTTTCACTTGCAAACTCCACTCCTTACATATATATGGGGAGGTACTAGATCCAACTCGGTTTTACAGTGAAAACTGCTGGAACTTCAAACCATCACTAGGAAAAAGACTGAGTAAACAGAGTAAAAGTTTCTCCTGCAACCCGTTCCCTTTGTGCTAGATGAACGAACGTCTCTCCACATGCTCAGTTCTGAGAGATAAGTGTGTGTCAAAGCCGTCCTTCACCTAGCTTGTTGGGAAAACAAAGTTTCTTTTCACTTGCAAACTCCACTCTACATATATATATGGGGAGGTACTAGATCCTACCCGGTTTTACAGTGAAAACTGCTGGAACTTCAAACCGGCACTAGGAAACAGACTGAGAAACCAGATTAAAAGTTTCTCCTGCAACCCGTTCCCTTTGTGCTAGATGAACGAACGTCTCTCCACATGCTCAGTTCTGAGAGATAAGTGTGTGTGAAAGCCGTCCTTCACCTAGCTTGTTGGGAACACAAAGTTTCTTTTCAGTTGCAAACTCCACTCCATAGATATATATGGGGAGGTACTAGCTCCAACTCGGTTTTACAGTGAAAACTGCAGGAATTTCAAACCGGCACTTGGAAACACACTTTGAAACCAGAGTAAAAGTTTCTCCTGCAAACCGTTCCATTTGTGCTAGATGAACGAACGTCTCTCCACATGCTCATTTCTGAGAGATAAGTGTGTGTGAAAGCCGTCCTTCACCTAGCTTGTTGGGAACACAAAGTTTCTTTTCACTTGCAAACTCCATTCCACACATATATATGGGGAGGTACTAGATCCTACTCGGTTTTAGAGTGAAAACTGCAGGAACTTCAAACCGGCACTAGGAAACAGGCTGAGAAACCAGAGTAAAAGTTTCTCCTGCAACCCGTTCCCTTTGTGCTAGATGAACGAACGTCTCTCCGCATGCTCAGTTCTGAGAGATAAGTGTGTGTAAAAGCCGTCCTTCACCTAGCTTGTTGGGAACACAAAGTTTCCTTTCACTTGCAAACTCCACTCCATACATATATAAGGGGAGGTACTAGATCCAACTCGGTTTTACAGTGAAAAATGCAGGAACTTCAAACCGGCACTAGGAAACAGACTGAGAAACCAGAGTAAAATTTCTCCTGCAACCCGTTCCCTTTGTGCTAGATGAACGAACGTCTCTCCACATGCTCAGTTCTGAGAGATAAGTGTGTGTGAAAGCCGTCCTTCAACTAGCTTGTTGGGAACACAAAGTTTCTTTTCACTTGCAAACTCCACTCCTTACATATATATGGGGAGGAACTAGATCCAACTCGGTTTTACAGTGAAAACTGCTGGAACTTCAAACCGGCACTTGGAAACAGACTGAGAAAACAGAGTAAAAGTTTCTCCTGCAACCCGTTCCCTTTGTGCTAGATGAACGAACGTCTCTCCGCATGCTAAGTTCTGAGAGATAAATGTGTGTGAAAGCCGTCCTTCACCTAGCTTGTTGGGAACACAAATTTTCTTTTCACTTGCAAACTCCACTCCATACATATATAAGGGGAGGTACTAGCTCCAACTCGGTTTTACAGTGAAAACTGCAGGAACTTCAAACCGGCACTAGGAAACAGACTGAGAAACCAGAGTAAAAGTTTCTCGTGCAACATATTCCCTTTGTGCTAGATGAACGAATGTCTCTCCACATGCTCAGTTCTGAGATATAAGTGTGTGTGAAAGCCGTCCTTCACCTAGCTTGTTGGGAACACAAAGTTCCTTTTCACTTGCAAACTCCACTCCTTACATATATATGGGGAGGTACTAGATCCAACTCGATTTTACAGTGAAAACTGCTGGAACTTCAAACCATCACTAGGAAACAGACTGAGTAAACAGAGTAAAAGTTTCTCCTGCAACCCGTTCCCTTTGTGCTAGATGAACGAACGTCTCTCCACATGCTCAGTTCTGAGAGATAAGTGTTTGTGAAAGCCGTCCTTCACCTGGCTTGTTGGGAACACAAAGTTTCTTTTCAGTTGCAAACTCCACTCCATACATATATATGGGGAGGTACTAGCTCCAACTCCGTTTTACAGTGAAAACTGCAGGAACTTCAAACCGGCACTAGGAAACAGACTGTGAAACCAGAGTAAAAGTTTCTCCTGCAACCCATTCCATTTGTGCTAGATGAACGAACGTCTCTCCAGATGCTCATTTCTGAGAGATAAGTGTGTGTCAAAGCCGTCCTTCACCTAGCTTGTTGGGAAACAAAGCTTCTTTTCACTTGCATACTCCACTCCACACATATATATGGGGAGGTACTAGATCCTACTCGGTTTTACAGTGAAAACTGCAGGAACTTCAAACCGGCACTAGGAAACAGACTGAGAAACCAGAGTAAAAGTTTCTCCTGCAACCGGTTCCCTTTGTGCTAGATGAACGAACGTCTCTCCACATGCTCAGATCTGAGAGATAAGTGTGTGTGAAAGCCGTCCTTCACCTGGCTTGTTGGGAACACAAAGTTTCTTTTCAGTTGCAAACTCCACTCCATACATATATATGGGGAGGTACTAGCTCCAACTCCGTTTTACAGTGAAAACTGCAGGAACTTCAAACCGGCACTAGGAAATAGACTGTGAAACCAGAGTAAAAGTTTCTCCTGCAACCCATTCCATTTGTGCTAGATGAACGAACGTCTCTCCACATGCTCATTTCTGAGAGATAAGTGTGTGTCAAAGCCGTCCTTCACCTAGCTTGTTGGGAAAACTAAGCTTCTTTTCACTTGCAAACTCCACTCCACACATATATATGGGGAGGTACTAGATCCTACTCGGTTTTACAGTGAAAACTGCAGGAACTTCAAACCGGCACTAGGAAACAGACTGAGAAACCAGAGTAAAAGTTTCTCCTGCAACCCGTTCCCTTTTTGCTAGATGAACGAACGTCTCTCCTCACGTGCTCATTTCTGAGATATAAGTGTGTGTGAAAGCCGTCCTTCACCTAGCTTGTTGGGAACACAAAGTTTCTTTTCACTTGCAAACTCCACTCCATACATATATATGGGGAGGTACTAGCTCCAACTCGGTTTTACAGTGAAAACTGCAGGAACATCAAACCGGGACTAGGAAACAGAATGAGAAACCAGAGTAAAAGTTTCTCCTGCAACCCGTTCCCTTTGTGCTAGATGAACGAACGCCTCTCCGCATGCTAAGTTCTGAGAGATAAGTGTGTGTGAAAGACGTCCTTCACCTAGCTTGTTGGGAACACAAAGTTTCTTTTCACTTGCAAACTCCACTCCATACATTTATAAGGGGAGGTACTAACTCCAACTCGGTTTTACAGTGAAAACTGCAGGAACTTCAAACCGGCACTAGGAAACAGACTGAGAAACCAGAGTAAAAGTTTTTCCGGCAACATATTCCCTTTGTGCTAGATGAACGAATGTCTCTCCACATGCTCAGTTCGGAGATATAAGTGTGTGTGAAAGCCGTCCTTCACCTAGCTTGTTGGGAACACAAAGTTCCTTTTCACTTGCAAACTCCACTCCTTACATATATATGGGGAGTTACTAGATCCAACTCGGTTTTACAGTGAAAACTGCTGGAACTTCAAACCATCACTAGGAAACAGACTGAGTAAACAGAGTAAAAGTTTCTCCTGCAACCCGTTCCCTTTGTGCTAGATGAACGAATGTCTCTCCACATGCTCATTTCTGAGAGATAAGTGTGTGTCAAAGCCGTCCTTCACCTAGTTTGTTGGGAAAACAAAGTTTCTTTTCACTTGCAAACTCCACTCTACACATATATATGGGGAGGTTCTAGATCCTACTCGGTTTTACAGTGAAAGCTGCTGGAATTTCAAACCAGCACTAGGAAACAGACTGAGAAACCAGATTAAAAGTTTCTCCTGCAACCCGTTCCCTTTGTGCTAGATGAACGAACGTCTCTCCACATGCTCAGTTCTGAGAGATAAGTGTGTGTGAAAGCCGTCCTTCACCTAGCTTGTTGGGAACACAAAGTTTCTTTTCAGTTGCAAACTCCAATCCATACATATATATGGGGAGGTACTAGCTCCAACTCGGTTTTACAGTGAAAACTGCAGGAATTTCAAACCGGCACTTGGAAACACACTTTGAAACCAGAGTAAAAGTTTCTCCTGCAAACCGTTCCATTTGTGCTAGATGAACGAACGTCTCTCCACATGCTCATTTCTGAGAGATAAGTGTGTGTGAAAGCCGTCCTTCACCTAGCTTGTTGGGAACACAAAGTTTCTTTTCACTTGCAAACTCCATTCCACACATATATATGGGGAGGTACTAGATCCTACTCGGTTTTAGAGTGAAAACTGCAGGAACTTCAAACCGGCACTAGGAAACAGGCTGAGAAACCAGAGTAAAAGTTTCTCCTGCAACCCGTTCCCTTTGTGCTAGATGAACGAACGTCTCTCCGCATGCTCAGTTCTGAGAGATAAGTGTGTGTAAAAGCCGTCCTACACCTAGCTTGTTGGGAACACAAAGTTTCCTTTCACTTGCAAACTCCACTCCATACATATATAAGGGGAGGTACTAGATCCAACTCGGTTTTACAGTGAAAAATGCAGGAACTTCAAACCGGCACTAGGAAACAGACTGAGAAACCAGAGTAAAATTTCTCCTGCAACCCGTTCCCTTTGTGCTAGATGAACGAACGTCTCTCCACATGCTCAGTTCTGAGAGATAATTGTGTGTGAAAGCCGTACTTCAACTAGCTTGTTGGGAACACAAAGTTTCTTTTCACTTGCAAACTCCACTCCTTACATATATATGGGGAGGTACTAGATCCAACTCGGTTTTACAGTGAAAACTGCTGGAACTTCAAACCGGCACTTGGAAACAGACTGAGAAAACAGAGTAAAAGTTTCTCCTGCAACCCGTTCCCTTTGTGCTAGATGAACGAACGTCTCTCCGCATGCTAAGTTCTGAGAGATAAGTGTGTGTGAAAGCCGTCCTTCACCTAGCTTGTTGGGAACACAAATTTTCTTTTCACTTGCAAACTCCACTCCATAAATATATAAGGGGAGGTACTAGCTCCAACTCGGTTTTACAGTGAAAACTGCAGGAACTTCAAACCGGCACTAGGAAACAGACTGAGAAACCAGAGTAAAAGTTTCTCGTGCAACATATTCCCTTTGTGCTAGATGAACGAATGTCTCTCCACATGCTCAGTTCTGAGATATAAGTGTGTGTGAAAGCCGTCCTTCACCTAGCTTGTTGGGAACACAAAGTTCCTTTTCACTTGCAAACTCCACTCCTTACATATATATGGGGAGGTACTAGATCCAACTCGGTTTTACAGTGAAAACTGCTGGAACTTCAAACCATCACTAGGAAACAGACTGAGTAAACAGAGTAAAAGTTTCTCCTGCAACCCGTTCCCTTTGTGCTAGATGAACGAACGTCTCTCCACATGCTCAGTTCTGAGAGATAAGTGTTTGTGAAAGCCGTCCTTCACCTGGCTTGTTGGGAACACAAAGTTTCTTTTCAGTTGCAAACTCCACTCCATACATATATATGGGGAGGTACTAGCTCCAACTCCGTTTTACAGTGAAAACTGCAGGAACTTCAAACCGGCACTAGGAAACAGACTGTGAAACCAGAGTAAAAGTTTCTCCTGCAACCCATTCCATTTGTGCTAGATGAACGAACGTCTCTCCACATGCTCATTTCTGAGAGATAAGTGTGTGTCAAAGCCGTCCTTCACCTAGCTTGTTGGGAAACAAAGCTTCTTTTCACTTGCAAACTCCACTCCACACATATATATGGGGAGGTACTAGATCCTACTCGGTTTTACAGTGAAAACTGCAGGAACTTCAAACCGGCACTAGGAAACAGACTGAGAAACCAGAGTAAAAGTTTCTCCTGCAACCGGTTCCCTTTGTGCTAGATGAACGAACGTCTCTCCACATGCTCAGTTCTGAGAGATAAGTGTGTGTGAAAGCCGTCCTTCACCTGGCTTGTTGGGAACACAAAGTTTCTTTTCAGTTGCAAACTCCACTCCATACATATATATGGGGAGGTACTAGCTCCAAATCCGTTTTACAGTGAAAACTGCAGGAACTTCAAACCGGCACTAGGAAATAGACTGTGAAACCAGAGTAAAAGTTTCTCCTGCAACCCGTTCCCTTTTTGCTAGATGAACGAACGTCTCTCCACATGCTCAGATCTGAGAGATAAGTGTGTGTCAAAGCCGTCCTTCACCTAGCTTGTTGGGAAAACTAAGCTTCTTTTCACTTGCAAACTCCACTCCACACATATATATGGGGAGGTACTAGATCCTACTCGGTTTTACAGTGAAAACTGCAGGAACTTCAAACCGGCACTAGGAAACAGACTGAGAAACCAGAGTAAAAGTTTCTCCTGCAACCCGTTCCCTTTTTGCTAGATGAACGAACGTCTCTCCTCACGTGCTCATTTCTGAGATATAAGTGTGTGTGAAAGCCGTCCTTCACCTAGCTTGTTGGGAACACAAAGTTTCTTTTCACTTGCAAACTCCACTCCATACATATATATGGGGAGGTACTAGCTCCAACTCGGTTTTACAGTGAAAACTGCAGGAACATCAAACCGGGACTAGGAAACAGAATGAGAAACCAGAGTAAAAGTTTCTCCTGCAACCCGTTCCCTTTGTGCTAGATGAACGAACGCCTCTCCGCATGCTCATTTCTGAGAGATAAGTGTGTGTGAAAGCCGTCCTTCACCTAGCTTGTTGGGAACACAAAGTTTCTTTTCACTTGCAAACTCCACTCCATACATTTATAAGGGGAGGTACTAACTCCAACTCGGTTTTACAGTGAAAACTGCAGGAACTTCAAACCGGCACTAGGAAACAGACTGAGAAACCAGAGTAAAAGTTTTTCCTGCAACATATTCCCTTTGTGCTAGATGAACGAATGTCTCTCCACATGCTCAGTTCTGAGATATAAGTGTGTGTGAAAGCCGTCCTTCACCTAGCTTGTTGGGAACACAAAGTTCCTTTTCACTTGCAAACTCCACTCCTTACATATATATGGGGAGGTACTAGATCCAACTCGGTTTTACAGTGAAAACTGCTGGAACTTCAAACCATCACTAGGAAACAGACTGAGTAAACAGAGTAAAACTTTCTCCTGCAACCCGTTCCCTTTGTGCTAGATGAACGAACGTCTCTCCACATGCTCAGTTCTGAGAGATAAGTGTGTGTGAAAGCCGTCCTTCACCTAGCTTGTTGGGAACACAAAGTTTCTTTTCACTTGCAAACTCCACTCCATACATATATATGGGGAGGTACTAGATCCAACACGGTTTTACAGTGAAAACTGCAGGAACTTCAAACCGGCACTAGGAAACAGACTGAGAAACCAGAGTAAAAGTTTCTCCTGCAACCCATTCACTTTGTGCTAGATGAACGAACGTCTCTCCGCATGCTCAATTCTGAGAGATAAGTGTGTGTGAAAGCCGTCCTTCACCTAGCTTGTTGGGAACACAAAGTTTCTTTTCAGTTGCAAACTCCACTCCATACATATATATGGGGAGGTACTAGATCCTACTCGGTTTTACAGTGAAAACTGCAGGAACTTCAAACCGGCACTAGGAAACAGACTGAGAAACCAGAGTAAAAGTTTCTCCTGCAACCCGTTCCCTTTGTGCTAGATGAACGAACATCTCTCCACATGCTCAGTTCTGAGAGATAAGTGTGGGTCAATGCCGCCCTTCACCTATCTTGTTGGGAACACAAAGATTCTTTTCACTTGCAAACTCCACTATATACTTATATATGGGGAGGTACTAGGTACAACTCGGTTTTACAGTGAAAACTGCATGAACTTCAAAACGGCACTAGGAAACAGACTGAGAATCCAGAGTATAAGTTTCTCCTGCAAACCGTTCCCTTTGTGCTAGATGAACGAACGTCTCTCCACGTGCTCAGTTCTGAGAGATAAGTGTGTGTGAAAGCCGTCCTTCAACTAACTTGTTGGGAACACAAAGTTTCTTTTCACTTGCAAACTCCACTCCTTACATATATATGGGGAGGAACTAGATCCAACTCGGTTTTACAGTGAAAACTGCAGGAACTTCAAACCGGCACTAGGAAACAAACTGAGAACCCAGAGTAAAAGTTTCTCCTGCAACATATTTCCTTTGTGCTAGATGAACGAACGTCTCACCACATGCTCAGTTCTGAGATTTATGTGTGTGTGAAAGCCGTCCTTCACCTGGCTTCTTGGGAACACAAAGTTTCTTTTCAGTTGCAAACTCCACTCCATACATATATATGGGGAGGTACTAGCTCCAACTCGGTTTTACAGTGAAAACTGCAGGAACTTCAAACCGGCACTAGGAAACAGACTGTGAAACCAGAGTAAAACTTTCTACTGCAACCCGTTCCCTTTGTGCTAGATGAACGAACGTCTCTCCGCATGCTCATATCTGAGAGATAAGTGTGTGTCAAAGCCGTCCTTCACCTAGCTTGTTGGGAAAACAAAGTTTCTTTTCACTTGCAAACACCACTCCACACATATATATGGGGAGGTACTAGATCCTACCCGGTTTTACAGTGAAAAATGATGGAACTTCAAACCGGCAGTAGGAAACAGACTGAGAAACCAGATTAAAAGTTTCTCCTGCAACCCGTTCCCTTTGTGCTAGATGAACGAACGTCTCTCCACATGCTCAGTTCTGAGAGATAAGTGTGTGTGAAAGCCGTCCTTCACCTAGCTTGTTGGGAACACAAAGTTTCTTTTCACTTGCAAACTCCACTCCATACATATATAAGGGGAGGTACTAGCTCCAACTCGGTTTTACAGTGAAAACTGCAGGAACTTCAAACCGGCACTAGGAAACAGACTGAGAAACCAGAGTAAAAGTTTCTCCTGCAACCCGTTCCCTTTGTGCTAGATGAACGAACGTCTCTCCACATGCTCAGTTCTGAGAGATATGTGTGTGTGAAAGCCGTCCTTCACCTAGCTTGTTGGGAACACAAAATTTCTTTTCACTTGCAAACTCCACTCCATACATATATAAGGGGAGGTACTAGCTCCAACTCGGTTTTACAGTGAAAACTGCAGGAACTTCAAACCGGCACTAGGAAACAGACTGAGAAACCAGAGTAAAAGTTTCTCCTGCAACCCGTTCCCTTTGTGCTAGATGAACGAACGTCTCTCCACATGCTCAGTTCTGAGAGATATGTGTGTGTGAAAGCCGTCCTTCACCTAGCTTGTTGGGAACACAAAGTTTCTTTTCAGTTGCAAACTCCACTCCATATATATATAAGGGGAGGTACTAGCTCCAACTCCGTTTTACAGCGAAAACTGCAGGAACTTCAAACCGCCACTAGGAAACAGACTGAGAAACCAGTGTAAAAGTTTCTCCTGCAACCCGTTCCCTTTGTGCTAGATGAACGAACGTCTCTCCACATGGTCAGTTCTCAGAGATAAGTGTGTGTGAAAGCCGTCCTTCACCTAGCTTGTTGGGAACACAAAGTTTCTTTTCACTTGCAAACTCCACTCCATACATATATAAGGGGAGGTACTAGCTCCAACTCGGTTTTACAGTGAAAACTGCAGGAACTTCAAACCGGCACTAGGAAACAGACTGAGAAACCAGTGTAAAAGTTTCTCCTGCAACCCGTTCCCTTTGTGCTAGATGAACGAACGTCTCTCCACATGGTCAGTTCTCAGAGATAAGTGTGTGTGAAAGCCGTCCTTCACCTAGCTTGTTGGGAACACAAAGTTTCTTTTCACTTGCAAAATCCACTCCATACATATATATCGGGAGGTACTAGCTCCAACTCGGTTTTACAGTGAAAACTGCAGGAACTTCAAACCGGCACTTGGAAACACACTGAGAAACCAGAGTAAAAGTTTCTCCTGCAACCCGTTCCATTTGTGCTAGATGAACGAACGTCTCTCCACATGCTCATTTCTGAGAGATAAGTGTGTGTGAAAGCCGTCCTTCACCTAGGTTGTTGGGAACACAAAGTTTCTTTTCACTTGCAAACTTCACTCCACACATATATGGGGAGGTACTAGATCCTACTTGGTTTAAGAGTGAAAACTGCAGGAACTTCAAACCGGCACTAGGAAACAGACTGAGAAACCAGAGTAAAAGTTTCTCCTGCAACCCGTTCCCTTTGTGCTAGATGAACGAACACTCTCCACATGCTCAGTTCTGAGAGATAAGTGTGTGTGAAAGCCGTCCTTCACCTAGCTTGTTGGGAACACAAAGTTTCTTTTCACTAGCAAACTCCACTCCATACATATATATGGGGAGGTACTAGATCCAACTCCGTTTTACAGTGAAAACTGCAGGAACTTCAAACGACACTAGGAAACAGACAGAGAAACCAGAGTAAAAGTTTCCCCTGCAACCCGTTCCCTTTGTGCTAGATGAACGAACGTCTCTCCACATGCTCAGTTCTGAGAGATAAGTGTGTGTGAAAGCCGTCCTTCACCTAGCTTGTTGGCAACACAAAGTTCCTTTTCACTTGCAAACTCCACTCCTTACATATATATGGGAAGGTACTAGATCCAACTCGGTTTTACAGTGAAAACTGCTGGAACTTCAAACCGGCACTAGGAAACAGACTGAGAAACCAGAGTAAAAGTTTCTCCTGCAACCCGTTCCCTTTGTGCTAGATGAACGAACTTCTCTCCACATGCTCATTTCTGAGAGATAAGTGTGTGTCAAAGCCGTCCTTCACCTAGCTTGTTGGGAAAACAAAGTTTCTTTTCACTTGCAAACTCCACTCCACACATATATATGGGGAGGTACTAGATCCTACCCGGTTTTACAGTGAAAACTGCTGGAACTTCAAACCGGCACTAGGAAACAGACTTAGAAACCAGATTAAAAGTTTCTCCTGCAACCCGTTCCCTTTGTGCTAGATGAACGAACGTCTCTCCTCACGTGCTCATTTCTGAGATATAAGTGTGTGTGAAAGCCGTCCTTCACCTAGCTTGTTGGGAACACAAAGTTTCTTTTCACTTGCAAACTCCACTCCATACATATATATGGGGAGGTACTAGCTCCAACTCGGTTTTACAGTGAAAACTGCAGGAACATCAAACCGGGACTAGGAAACAGACTGAGAAACCAGAGTAAAAGTTTCTCCTGCAACCCGTTCCCTTTGTGCTAGATGAACGAACGTCTCTCCGCATGCTCAGTTCTGAGAGATAAGTGTGTGTGAAAGCCGTCCTTCACCTAGCTTGTTGGGAAAACAAAGTTTCTTTTCAACTGCAAACTCCACTCCGTACATATATAAGGGGAGGTACTAGCTCCAACTCGGTTTTACAGTGAAAACTGCAGGAACTTCAAACCGGCACTAGGAAACAGACTGAGAAACCAGAGTAAAAGTTTCTCCTGCAACATATTCCCTTTGTGCTAGATGAACGAACGTCTCTCCACATGCTCAGTTCTGAGATAAAAGTGTGTGTGAAAGCCGTCCTTCACGTAGCTTGTTGGGAACACAAAGTTCCTTTTCACTTGCAAACTCCACTCCTTACATATATATGGGGAGGTACTAGATCCTACTCGGTTTTACAGTGAAACTGCTGGAACTTCAAACCATCACTAGGAAACAGACTGAGAAACCAGAGTAAAAGTTTCTCCTGCAACCCGTTCCCTTTGTGCTACATGAACGAACGTCTCTCCACATGCTCAGTTCTGAGAGATAAGTGTGTGTGAAAGCCGTCCTTCACCTAGCTTGTTGGGAACACAAAGTTTCTTTTCAGTTGCAAACTCCACTCCATACATATATATGGGGAGGTACTAGCTCCAACTCGGTTTTACAGTGAAAACTGCAGGAACTTCAAACCGGCACTAGGAAACACACTGAGAAACCATAGTAAAAGTTTCTCCTGCAACCCGTTCCATTTGTGCTAGATGAACGAACGTCTCTCCACATGCTCATTTCTGAGAGATAAGTGTGTGTGAAAGCCGTCCTTCAACTAGCTTGTTGGGAACACAAAGTTTCTTTTCACTTGCAAACTCCACTCCACACATATATATGGGGAGGTACTAGATCCTACTCGGTTTTACAGTGAAAACTGCTGGAACTTCAAACCGGCACTAGGAAACAGACTGAGAAACCAGAGTAAAAGTTTCTCCTGCAACCCGTTCCCTTTGTGCTAGATGAACGAACGTCTCTCCACATGGTCAGTTCTGAGAGATAAGTGTGTGTGAAAGCCGTCCTTCACATAGTTGTTGGGAACACAAAGTTTCTTTTCACTTGCAAACTCCACTCCTTACATATATATGGGGAGGTACTAGATCCAACTCGGTTTTACAGTGAAAACTGCTGGAACTTCAAACCGGCACTAGGAAACAGACTGAGAAACCAGAGTAAAAGTTTCTCCTGCAACCCGTTCCCTTTGTGCTAGATGAACGAACGTCTCTCCACATGCTCAGTTGTGAGAGATAAGTGTGTGTGAAAGCCGTCCTTCACCTAGCTTGTTGGGAACACAAAGTTTCTTTTCAGTTGCAAACTCCACTCCATACATATATATGGGGAGGTACTAGCTCCAACACGGTTTTACAGTGAAAACTGCTGGAACTTCAAACCGGCACTAGGAAACAGACTGAGAAACCAGAGTAAAAGTTTCTCCTGCAACCCGTTCCCTTTGTGCTAGATGAACGAACGTCTCTCCACAAGCTCTGTTCTGAGAGATAAGTGTGTGTGAAAGCCGTACTTCACCTAGCTTGTTGGGAACACAAAGTTTCTTTTCACTTGCAAACTCCACTCCTTACATATATATGGGGAGGTATTAGATCCAACTCGATTTTACAGTGAAAACTGCTGGAACTTCAAACCGGCACTAGGAAACAGACTGAGAAACCAGAGTATAAGTTTCTCCTGCAACCCGTTCCCTTTGTGCTAGATGAACGAACGTCTCTCCACATGCTCAGTTCTGAGAGATAAGTGTGTGTGAAAGCCGTCCTTCCACTAGCT
The DNA here is from genome assembly GCF_048773025.1 of Camelus bactrianus. NCBI lineage: Eukaryota > Metazoa > Chordata > Mammalia > Artiodactyla > Camelidae > Camelus > Camelus bactrianus. The sequence continues at coordinate 93,814,888 of NC_133546.1, forward strand.
TGTTGGGAACACAAAGTTTCTTTTCAGTTGCAAACTCCACTCCTTACATATATATGGGGAGGTACTAGCTCCAACTCGATTTTACAGTGAAAACTGCAGGAACTTCAAAACGGCACTAGGAAACAGACTGTGAAACCAGAGTAAAAGTTTCTCCTGTAACCCGTTCCCTTTGTGCTAGATGAACGAACGTCTCTCCACATGCTCAGTTCTGAGAGATAAGTGTGTGTGAAAGCCGTCCTTCATCTAGCTTGTTGGGAACACAAATTTCTTTTCACTTGCAAACTCCACTCCACACATATATATGGGGAGGTACTAGATCCTACTCGGTTTTACATTGAAAACTGCTGGAACTTCAAACCGGCACTAGGAAACAGACTGAGAAACCAGAGTAAAAGTTTCTCCTGCAACCCGTTCCCTTTGTCCTAGATGAATGAACGTCTCCCACATGCTCAGTTCTGAGAGATAAGTGTGTGTGAAAGCCGTCCTTCACCTAGCTTGTTGGGAACACAAAGTTTCTTTTCACTTGCAAACTCCACTCCACACATATATATGGGGAGGTACTAGATCCTACTCGGTTTTACAGTGAAAACTGCTGGAACTTCAATCCTGCACTAGGAAACAGACTGACAAACCAGAGTAAAAGTTTCTCCTGCAACCCGTTCCCTTTGTGCTAGATGAACGAACGTCTCTCCTCACGTGTTCATTTCTGAGATATAAGTGTGTGTGAAAGCCGCCCTTCACCTAGCTTGTTGGGAACACAAAGTTTCTTTTCACTTGCAAACTCCACTCCACACATATATATGGGGAGGTACTAGATCCTACTCGGTTTTACACTGAAAACTGCTGGAACTTCAAACCGGCACTAGGAAACAGACTGAGAAACCAGAGTAAAAGTTTCTCCTGCAACCCGTTCCCTTTGTGCTAGATGAACGAACGTCTCCCACATGCTCAGTTCTGAGAGATAAGTGTGTGTGAAAGCCGTCCTTCACCTAGCTTGTTGGGAACACAAAGATTCTTTTCACTTGCAAACTCCCCTCCACACATATATATGGGGAGGTACTAGATCCTACTCGGTTTTACAGTGAAAACTGCTGGAACTTCAATCCGGCAATAAGAAACAGACTGACAAACCAGAGTAAAAGTTTCTCCTGCAACCCGTTCCCTTTGTGCTAGATGAACGAACGTCTCTCCTCACGTGCTCATTTCTGAGATATAAGTGTGTGTGAAAGCCGCCCTTCACCTAGCTTGTTGGGAACACAAAGTTTCTTTTCACTTTCAAACACCACTCCATACATATATATGGGGAGGTACTAGCTCCAACTCGGTTTTACAGTGAAAACTGCAGGAACATCAAACCGGGACTAGGAAACAGACTGAGAAACCAGAGTAAAAGTTTCTCCTGCAACCCGTTCCCTTTGTGCTAGATGAACGAACGTCTCTCCGCATGCTCAGTTCGGAGAGATAAGTGTGTGTGAAAGCCGTCCTTCACCTAGCTTGTTGGGAACACAAAGTTTCTTTTCACTTGCAAACTCCACTCCATACATATATAAGGGGAGGTACTAGCTCCAACTCGGTTTTACAGTGAAAACTGCAGGAACTTCAAACCGGCACTAGGAAACAGACTGAGAAACCAGAGTAAAAGTTTCTCCTGCAACCCGTTCCCTTTGTGCTAGATGAACGAACGTCTCTCCACATGCTCAGTTCTGAGAGATATGTGTGTGTGAAAGCCGTCCTTCACCTAGCTTGTTGGGAACACAAAGTTTCTTTTCACTTGCAAACTCCACTCCATACATATATAAGGGGAGGTACTAGCTCCAACTCCGTTTTACAGCGAAAACTGCAGGAACTTCAAAACGGCACTAGGAAACAGACTGAGAAACCAGAGTAAAAGTTTCTCCTGCAACCCGTTCCCTTTGTGCTAGATGAACGAACGTCTCTCCACATGCTCAGTTCTGAGAGATAAGTGTGTGTGAAAGCCGTCCTTCACCTAGCTTGTTGGGAACACAAAGTTTCTTTTCAGTTGCAAACTCCACTCCATACATATATATGGGGAGGTACTAGCTCCAACTCTGTTTTACAGTGAAAACTGCAGGAACTTCAAACGACACTAGGAAACAGACAGAGAAACCAGAGTAAAAGTTTCTCCTGCAACCCGTTCCCTTTGTGCTAGATGAACGAACGTCTCTCCACATGCTCAGTTCTGAGAGATAAGTGTGTGTGAAAGCCGTCCTTCACCTAGCTTGTTGGGAACACAAAGTTCCTTTTCACTTGCAAACTCCACTCCTTACATATATATGGGGAGTTTCTAGATCCAACTCGGTTTTACATTGAAAACTGCTGGAACTTCAAACCGGCACTAGGAAACAGAGTGAGAAACCAGAGTAAAAGTTTCTCCTGCAACCCGTTCCCTTTGTGCTAGATGAACGAACTTCTCTCCACATGCTCATTTCTGAGAGATAAGTGTGTGTCAAAGCCGTCCTTCACCTAGCTTGTTGGGAAAACAAAGTTTCTTTTCACTTGCAAACTCCACTCCACACATATATATGGGGAGGTACTAGCTCCAACTCGGTTTTACAGTGAAATCTGCAGGAACTTCAAAACGGCACTAGGAAACAGACTGAGAAACCAGAGTAAAAGTTTCTCCTGCAACATATTCCCTTTGTGCTAGATGAACGAACGTCTCTCCACATGCTCAGTTCTGAGATAAAAGTGTGTGTGAAAGCCGTCCTTCACGTAGCTTGTTGGGAACACAAAGTTCCTTTTCACTTGCAAACTCCACTCCTTACATATATATGGGGAGGTACTAGATCCAACTCGGTTTTACAGTGAAACTGCTGGAACATCATACCATCACTAGGAAACAGACTGAGAAACCAGAGTAAAACTTTCTCCTGCAACCCGTTCCCTTTGTGCTAGATGAACGAACGTCTCTCCACATGCTCAGTTCTGAGAGATATGTGTGTGTGAAAGCCGTCCTTCACCTAGCTTGTTGGGAACACAAAGTTTCTTTTCAGTTGCAAACTCCACTCCATACATATATATGGGGAGGTACTAGCTCCAACTAGGTTTTACAGTGAAAACTGCAGGAACTTCAAACCGGCACTAGGAAACAGACTGAGAAACCAGAGTAAAAGTTTTTCCTGCAACATATTCCCTTTGTGCTAGATGAACGAACGTCTCTCCACATGCTCAGTTCTGAGATAAAAGTGTGTGTGAAAGCCGTCCTTCACGTAGCTTGTTGGGAACACAACGTTCCTTTTCACTTGCAAACTCCACTCCTTACATATATATGGGGAGGTACTAGATCCAACTCGGTTTTACAGTGAAAACTGCTGGAACTTCAAACCATCACTAGGAAACAGACTGAGTAAACAGAGTAAAAGTTTCTCCTGCAACCCGTTCCCTTTGTGCTAGATGAACGAACGTCTCTCCACATGCTCAGTTCTGAGAGATAAGTGTTTGTGAAAGCCGTCCTTCACCTGGCTTGTTGGGAACACAAAGTTTCTTTTCAGTTGCAAACTCCACTCCATACATATATATGGGGAGGTACTAGCTCCAACTCCGTTTTACAGTGAAAACTGCAGGAACTTCAAACCGGCACTAGGAAACAGACTGTGAAACCAGAGTAAAAGTTTCTCCTGCAACCCATTCCATTTGTGCTAGATGAACGAACGTCTCTCCACATGCTCATTTCTGAGAGATAAGTGTGTGTCAAAGCCGTCCTTCACCTAGCTTGTTGGGAAACAAAGCTTCTTTTCACTTGCAAACTCCACTCCACACATATATATGGGGAGGTACTAGATCCTACTCGGTTTTACAGTGAAAACTGCAGGAACTTCAAACCGGCACTAGGAAACAGACTGAGAAACCAGAGTAAAAGTTTCTCCTGCAACCGGTTCCCTTTGTGCTATATGAACGAACGTCTCTCCACATGCTCAGATCTGAGAGATAAATGTGTGCAAGCCGTCCTTCACCTAGCTTATTGGAAACACAAAATTTCTTTTCAGTTGCAACTCCACTCCATACATATATATGGGGAGGTACTAGCTCCAACTCCGTTTTACAGTGAAAACTGCAGGAACTTCAATCCGGCACTAGGAAATAGACTGTGAAACCAGAGTAAAAGTTTCTCCTGCAACCCATTCCATTTGTGCTAGATGAACGAACGTCTCTCCACATGCTCATTTCTGAGAGATAAGTGTGTGTCAAAGCCGTCCTTCACCTAGCTTGTTGGGAAAACTAAGCTTCTTTTCACTTGCAAACTCCACTCCACACATATATATGGGGAGGTACTAGATCCTACTCGGTTTTACAGTGAAAACTGCAGGAACTTCAAACCGGCACTAGGAAACAGACTGAGAAACCAGAGTAAAAGTTTCTCCTGCAACCCGTTCCCTTTTTGCTAGATGAACGAACGTCTCTCCTCACGTGCTCATTTCTGAGATATAAGTGTGTGTGAAAGCCGTCCTTCACCTAGCTTGTTGGGAACACAAAGTTTCTTTTCACTTGCAAACTCCACTCCATACATATATATGGGGAGGTACAAGCTCCAACTCGGTTTTACAGTGAAAACTGCTGGAACTTCAAACCATCACTAGGAAACAGACTGAGTAAACAGAGTAAAAGTTTTTCCTGCAACATATTCCCTTTGTGCTAGATGAACGAATGTCTCTCCACATGCTCAGTTCTGAGATATAAGTGTGTGTGAAAGCCGTCCTTCACCTAGCTTGTTGGGAACACAAAGTTCCTTTTCACTTGCAAACTCCAATCCTTACATATATATGGGGAGGTACTAGATCCAACTCGGTTTTACAGTGAAAACTGCTGGAACTTCAAACCATCACTAGGAAACAGACTGAGTAAACAGAGTAAAAGTTTCTCCTGCAACCCGTTCCCTTTGTGCTAGATGAACGAACGTCTCTCCACATGCTCAGTTCTGAGAGATAAGTGTGTGTGAAAGCCGTCCTTCACCTAGCTTGTTGGGAACACAAAGTTTCTTTTCACTTGCAAACTCCACTCCATACATATATATGGGGAGGTACTAGATCCAACTCGGTTTTACAGTGAAAACTGCAGGAACTTCAAACCGGCACTAGGAAACAGACTGAGAAACCAGAGTAAAAGTTTCTCCTGCAAACCATTCACTTTGTGCTAGATGAACGAACGTCTCTCCGCATGCTCACTTCTGAGAGATAAGTGTGTGTGAAAGCCGTCCTTCCCCTAGCTTGTTGGGAACACAAAGTTTCTTTTCAGTTGCAAACTCCACTCCATACATATATATGGGGAGGTACTAGATCCTACTCGGTTTTACAGTGAAAACTGCAGGAACTTCAAACCGGCACTAGGAAACAGACTGAGAAACCAGAGTAAAAGTTTCTCCTGCAACCCGTTCCCTTTGTGCTAGATGAACGAACATCTCTCCACATGCTCAGTTCTGAGAGATAAGTGTGGGTCAATGCCGCCCTTCACCTATCTTGTTGGGAACACAAAGATTCTTTTCACTTGCAAACTCCACTATATACTTATATATGGGGAGGTACTAGGTACAACTCGGTTTTACAGTGAAAACTGCATGAACTTCAAAACGGCACTAGGAAACAGACTGAGAATCCAGAGTATAAGTATCTCCTGCAAACCGTTCCCTTTGTGCTAGATGAACGAACGTCTCTCCACGTGCTCAGTTCTGAGAGATTAGTGTGTGTGAAAGCCGTCCTTCAACTAACTTGTTGGGAAAACAAAGTTTCTTTTCACTTGCAAACTCCACTCCTTACATATATATGGGGAGGAACTAGATCCAACTCGGTTTTACAGTGAAAACTGCAGGAACTTCAAACCGGCACTAGGAAACAAACTGAGAACCCAGAGTAAAAGTTTCTCCTGCAACATATTTCCTTTGTGCTAGATGAACGAACGTCTCACCACATGCTCAGTTCTGAGATTTATGTGTGTGTGAAAGCCGTCCTTCACCTGGCTTCTTGGGAACACAAAGTTTCTTTTCAGTTGCAAACTCCACTCCATACATATATATGGGGAGGTACTAGCTCCAACTCGGTTTTACAGTGAAAACTGCAGGAACTTCAAACCGGCACTAGGAAACAGACTGTGAAACCAGAGTAATACTTTCTACTGCAACCAGTTCCCTTTGTGCTAGATGAACGAACGTCTCTCCGCATGCTCATATCTGAGAGATAAGTGTGTGTCAAAGCCGTCCTTCACCTGGCTTGTTGGGAAAACAAAGTTTCTTTTCACTTGCAAACACCACTCCACACATATATATGGGGAGGTACTAGATCCTACCCGGTTTTACAGTGAAAAATGATGGAACTTCAAACCGGCAGTAGGAAACAGACTGAGAAACCAGATTAAAAGTTTCTCCTGCAACCCGTTCCCTTTGTGCTAGATGAACGAACGTCTCTCCACATGCTCAGTTCTGAGAGATAAGTGTGTGTGAAAGCCGTCCTTCACCTAGATTGTTGGGAACACAAAGTTTCTTTTCACTTGCCAACTCCACTCCATACATATATAAGGGGAGGTACTAGCTCCAACTCGGTTTTACAGTGAAAACTGCAGGAACTTCAAACCGGCACTAGGAAACAGACTGAGAAACCAGAGTAAAAGTTTCTCCTGCAACCCGTTCCCTTTGTGCTAGATGAACGAACGTCTCTCCACATGCTCAGTTCTGAGAGATATGTGTGTGTGAAAGCCGTCCTTCAGCTAGCTTGTTGGGAACACAAAGTTTCTTTTCACTTGCAAACTCCACTCCATACATATATAAGGGGAGGTACTAGCTCCAACTCGGTTTTACAGTGAAAACTGCAGGAACTTCAAACCGGCACTAGGAAACAGACTGAGAAACCAGAGTAAAAGTTTCTCCTGCAACCCGTTCCCTTTGTGCTAGATGAACGAACGTCTCTCCACATGCTCAGTTCTGAGAGATATGTGTGTGTGAAAGCCGTCCTTCACCTAGCTTGTTGGGAACACAAAGTTTCTTTTCAGTTGCAAACTCCACTCCATATATATATAAGGGGAGGTACTAGCTCCAACTCCGTTTTACAGCGAAAACTGCAGGAACTTCAAACCGCCACTAGGAAACAGACTGAGAAACCAGTGTAAAAGTTTCTCCTGCAACCCGTTCCCTTTGTGCTAGATGAACGAACGTCTCTCCACATGGTCAGTTCTCAGAGATAAGTGTGTGTGAAAGCCGTCCTTCACCTAGCTTGTTGGGAACACAAAGTTTCTTTTCACTTGCAAACTCCACTCCATACATATATAAGGGGAGGTACTAGCTCCAACTCGGTTTTACAGTGAAAACTGCAGGAACTTCAAACCGGCACTAGGAAACAGACTGAGAAACCAGAGTAAAAGTTTCTCCTGCAACCCGTTCCCTTTGTGCTAGATGAACGAACGTCTCTCCACATGCTCAGTTCTGAGAGATATGTGTGTGTGAAAGCCGTCCTTCACCTAGCTTGTTGGGAACACAAAGTTTCTTTTCACTTGCAAACTCCACTCCATACATATATAAGGGGAGGTACTAGCTCCAACTCGGTTTTACAGTGAAAACTGCAGGAACTTCAAACCGGCACTAGGAAACAGACTGAGAAACCAGAGTAAAAGTTTCTCCTGCAACCCGTTCCCTTTGTGCTAGATGAACGAACGTCTCTCCACATGCTCAGTTCTGAGAGATATGTGTGTGTGAAAGCCGTCCTTCACCTAGCTTGTTGGGAACACAAAGTTTCTTTTCAGTTGCAAACTCCACTCCATATATATATAAGGGGAGGTACTAGCTCCAACTCCGTTTTACAGCGAAAACTGCAGGAACTTCAAACCGCCACTAGGAAACAGACTGAGAAACCAGTGTAAAAGTTTCTCCTGCAACCCGTTCCCTTTGTGCTAGATGAACGAACGTCTCTCCACATGGTCAGTTCTCAGAGATAAGTGTGTGTGAAAGCCGTCCTTCACCTAGCTTGTTGGGAACACAAAGTTTCTTTTCACTTGCAAAATCCACTCCATACATATATATCGGGAGGTACTAGCTCCAACTCGGTTTTACAGTGAAAACTGCAGGAACTTCAAACCGGCACTAGGAAACAGACAGAGAAACCGGAGTAAAAGTTTCCCCTGCAACCCGTTCCCTTTGTGCTAGATGAACGAACGTCTCTCCACATGCTCAGTTCTGAGAGATAAGTGTGTGTGAAAGCCGTCCTTCACCTAGCTTGTTGGCAACACAAAGTTCCTTTTCACTTGCAAACTCCACTCCTTACATATATATGGGAAGGTACTAGATCCAACACGGTTTTACAGTGAAAACTGCTGGAACTTCAAACCGGCACTAGGAAACAGACTGAGAAACCAGAGTAAAAGTTTCTCCTGCAACCCGTTCCCTTTGTGCTAGATGAACGAACTTCTCTCCACATGCTCATTTCTGAGAGATAAGTGTGTGTCAAAGCCGTCCTTCACCTAGCTTGTTGGGAAAACAAAGTTTCTTTTCACTTGCAAACTCCACTCCACACATATATATGGGGAGGTACTAGATCCTACCCGGTTTTACAGTGAAAACTGCTGGAACTTCAAACCGGCACTAGGAAACAGACTGAGAAACCAGAGTAAAAGTTTCTCCTGCAACATATTCCCTTTGTGCTAGATGAACGAACGTCTCTCCACATGCTCAGTTCTGAGATAAAAGTGTGTGTGAAAGCCGTCCTTCACGTAGCTTGTTGGGAACACAAAGTTCCTTTTCACTTGCAAACTCCACTCCTTACATATATATGGGGAGGTACTAGATCCAACTCGGTTTTACAGTGAAACTGCTGGAACTTCAAACCATCACTAGGAAACAGACTGAGAAACCAGAGTAAAAGTTTCTCCTGCAACCCGTTCCCTTTGTGCTACATGAACGAACGTCTCTCCACATGCTCAGTTCTGAGAGATAAGTGTGTGTGAAAGCCGTCCTTCACCTAGCTTGTTGGGAACACAAAGTTTCTTTTCAGTTGCAAACTCCACTCCATACATATATATGGGGAGGTACTAGCTCCAATTCGGTTTTACAGTGAAAACTGCAGGAACTTCAAACCGGCACTAGGAAACACACTGAGAAACCAGAGTAAAAGTTTCTCCTGCAACCCGTTCCATTTGTGCTAGATGAACGAACGTCTCTCCACATGCTCATTTCTGAGAGATAAGTGTGTGTGAAAGCCGTCCTTCAACTAGCTTGTTGGGAACACAAAGTTTCTTTTCACTTGCAAACTCCACTCCACACATATATATGGGGAGGTACTAGATCCTACTCGGTTTTACAGTGAAAACTGCTGGAACTTCAAACCGGCACTAGGAAACAGACTGAGAAACCAGAGTAAAAGTTTCTCCTGCAACCCGTTCCCTTTGTGCTAGATGAACGAACGTCTCTCCACATGGTCAGTTCTGAGAGATAAGTGTGTGTGAAAGCCGTCCTTCACATAGTTGTTGGGAACACAAAGTTTCTTTTCACTTGCAAACTCCACTCCTTACATATATATGGGGAGGTACTAGATCCAACTCGGTTTTACAGTGAAAACTGCTGGAACTTCAAACCGGCACTAGGAAACAGACTGAGAAACCAGAGTAAAAGTTTCTCCTGCAACCCGTTCCCTTTGTGCTAGATGAACGAACGTCTCTCCACATGCTCAGTTGTGAGAGATAAGTGTGTGTGAAAGCCGTCCTTCACCTAGCTTGTTGGGAACACAAAGTTTCTTTTCAGTTGCAAACTCCACTCCATACATATATATGGGGAGGTACTAGCTCCAACACGGTTTTACAGTGAAAACTGCTGGAACTTCAAACCGGCACTAGGAAACAGACTGAGAAACCAGAGTAAAAGTTTCTCCTGCAACCCGTTCCCCTTGTGCTAGATGAACGAACGTCTCTCCACATGCTCAGTTGTGAGAGATAAGTGTGTGTGAAAGCCGTCCTTCCCCTAGCTTGTTGGGAACACAAAGCTTCTTTTCAGTTGCAAACTCCACTCCATACATATATATGGGGAGGTACTAGCTCCAACTCCGTTTTACAGTGAAAACTGCAGAAATTTCAAACCGGCACTAGGAAACAGACTGAGAAACCAGAGTAAAAGTTTCTCCTGCAACCCGTTCCCTTTGTGCTAGATGAACGAACGTCTCTCCACAAGCTCTGTTCTGAGAGATAAGTGTGTGTGAAAGCCGTACTTCACCTAGCTTGTTGGGAACACAAAGTTTCTTTTCACTTGCAAACTCCACTCCTTACATATATATGGGGAGGTATTAGATCCAACTCGATTTTACAGTGAAAAATGCTAGAACTTCAAACCGGCACTAGGAAACAGACTGAGAAACCAGAGTAAAAGTTTCTCCTGCAACCCGTTCCCTTTGTGCTAGATGAACGAACGTCTCTCCACATGCTCAGTTCTGAGAGATAAGTGTGTGTGAAAGCCGTCCTTCCCCTAGCTTGTTGGGAACACAAAGTTTCTTTTCAGTTGCAAACTCCACTCCTTACATATATATGGGGAGGTACTAGCTCCAACTCGATTTTACAGTGAAAACTGCAGGAACTTCAAAACGGCACTAGGAAACAGACTGTGAAACCAGAGTAAAAGTTTCTCCTGTAACCCGTTCCCTTTGTGCTAGATGAACGAACGTCTCTCCACATGCTCAGTTCTGAGAGATAAGTGTGTGTGAAAGCCGTCCTTCATCTAGCTTGTTGGGAACACAAATTTCTTTTCACTTGCAAACTCCACTCCACACATATATATGGGGAGGTACTAGATCCTACTCGGTTTTACATTGAAAACTGCTGGAACTTCAAACCGGCACTAGGAAACAGACTGAGAAACCAGAGTAAAAGTTTCTCCTGCAACCCGTTCCCTTTGTCCTAGATGAATGAACGTCTCCCACATGCTCAGTTCTGAGAGATAAGTGTGTGTGAAAGCCGTCCTTCACCTAGCTTGTTGGGAACACAAAGTTTCTTTTCACTTGCAAACTCCACTCCACACATATATATGGGGAGGTACTAGATCCTACTCGGTTTTACAGTGAAAACTGCTGGAACTTCAATCCTGCACTAGGAAACAGACTGACAAACCAGAGTAAAAGTTTCTCCTGCAACCCGTTCCCTTTGTGCTAGATGAACGAACGTCTCTCCTCACGTGCTCATTTCTGAGATATAAGTGTGTGTGAAAGCCGCCCTTCACCTAGCTTGTTGGGAACACAAAGTTTCTTTTCACTTGCAAATTCCACTCCACACATATATATGGGGAGGTACTAGATCCTACTCGGTTTTACATTGAAAACTGCTGGAACTTCAAACCGGCACTAGGAAACAGACTGAGAAACCAGAGTAAAAGTTTCTCCTGCAACCCGTTCCCTTTGTGCTAGATGAACGAACGTCTCCCACATGCTCAGTTCTGAGAGATGTGTGTGTGTGAAAGCCGTCCTTCACCTAGCTTGTTGGGAACACAAAGATTCTTTTCACTTGCAAACTCCACTCCACACATATATATGGAGAGGTACTAGATCCTACTCGGTTTTACAGTGAAAACTGCTGGAACTTCAATCCGGCAATAAGAAACAGACTGACAAACCAGAGTAAAAGTTTCTCCTGCAACCCGTTCCCTTTGTGCTAGATGAACGAACGTCTCTCCTCACGTGCTCATTTCTGAGATATAAGTGTGTGTGAAAGCCGCCCTTCACCTAGCTTGTTGGGAACACAAAGTTTCTTTTCACTTTCAAACACCACTCCATACATATATATGGGGAGGTACTAGCTCCAACTCGGTTTTACAGTGAAAACTGCAGGAACATCAAACCGGGACTAGGAAACAGACTGAGAAACCAGAGTAAAAGTTTCTCCTGCAACCCGTTCCCTTTGTGCTAGATGAACGAACGTCTCTCCGCATGCTCAGTTCGGAGAGATAAGTGTGTGTGAAAGCCGTCCTTCACCTAGCTTGTTGGGAACACAAAGTTTCTTTTCACTTGCAAACTCCACTCCATACATATATAAGGGGAGGTACTAGCTCCAACTCAGTTTTACAGTGAAAACTGCAGGAACTTCAAACCGGCACTAGGAAACAGACTGAGAAACCAGAGTAAAAGTTTCTCCTGCAACCCGTTCCCTTTGTGCTAGATGAACGAACGTCTCTCCACATGCTCAGTTCTGAGAGATATGTGTGTGTGAAAGCCGTCCTTCACCTAGCTTTTTGGGAACACAAAGTTTCTTTTCAGTTGCAAACTCCACTCCATACATATATAAGGGGAGGTACTAGCTCCAACTCCGTTTTACAGCGAAAACTGCAGGAACTTCAAACCGGCACTAGGAAACAGACTGAGAAACCAGAGTAAAAGTTTCTCCTGCAACCCGTTCCCTTTGTGCTAGATGAAAGAACGTCTCTCCACATGCTCAGTTCTGAGAGATAAGTGTGTGTGAAAGCCGTCCTTCACCTAGCTTGTTGGGAACACAAAGTTTCTTTTCAGTTGCAAACTCCACTCCATACATATATATGGGGAGGTACTAGCTCCAACTCTGTTTTACAGTGAAAACTGCAGGAACTTCAAACGATACTAGGAAACAGACAGAGAAACCAGAGTAAAAGTTTCTCCTGCAACCCGTTCCCTTTGTGCTAGATGAACGAACGTCTCTCCACATGCTCAGTTCTGAGAGATAAGTGTGTGTGAAAGCCGTCCTTCACCTAGCTTGTTGGGAACACAAAGTTCCTTTTCACTTGCAAACTCCACTCCTTACATATATATGGGGAGTTTCTAGATCCAACTCGGTTTTACAGTGAAAACTGCAGGAACTTCAAACCGGCACTAGGAAACAGAGTGAAAAACCAGAGTAAAAGTTTCTCCTGCAACCCGTTCCCTTTGTGCTAGATGAACGAACTTCTCTCCACATGCTCATTTCTGAGAGATAAGTGTGTGTCAAAGCCGTCTTTCACCTAGCTTGTTGGGAAAACAAAGTTTCTTTTCACTTGCAAACTCCACTCCACACATATATATGGGGAGGTACTAGCTCCAACTCGGTTTTACAGTGAAAACTGCAGGAACTTCAAAACGGCACTAGGAAACAGACTGAGAAACCAGAGTAAAAGTTTCTCCTGCAACATATTCCCTTTGTGCTAGATGAACGAACGTCTCTCCACATGCTCAGTTCTGAGATAAAAGTGTGTGTGAAAGCCGTCCTTCACGTAGCTTGTTGGGAACACAAAGTTCCTTTTCACTTGCAAACTCCACTCCTTACATATATATGGGGAGGTACTAGATCCAACTCGGTTTTACACTGAAACTGCTGGAACTTCAAACCATCACTAGGAAACAGACTGAGAAACCAGAGTAAAACTTTCTCCTGCAACCCGTTCCCTTTGTGCTAGATGAACGAACGTCTCTCCACATGCTCAGTTCTGAGAGATAAGTGTGTGTGAAAGCCGTCCTTCAACTAGCTTGTTGGGAACACAAAGTTTCTTTTCAGTTGCAAACTCCACTCCATACATATATATGGGGAGGTACTAGCTCCAACTAGGTTTTACAGTGAAAACTGCAGGAACTTCAAACCGGCACTAGGAAACAGACTGAGAAACCAGAGTAAAAGTTTCTCCTGCAACATATTCCCTTTGTGCTAGATGAACGAACGTCTCTCCACATGCTCAGTTCTGAGATAAAAGTGTGTGTGAAAGCCGTCCTTCACGTAGCTTGTTGGGAACACAACGTTCCTTTTCACTTGCAAACTCCACTCCTTACATATATATGGGGAGGTACTAGATCCAACTCGGTTTTACAGTGAAACTGCTGGAACTTCAAACCATCACTAGGAAACAGACTGAGAAACCAGAGTAAAAGTTTCTCCTGCAACCCGTTCCCTTTGTGCTAGATGAACGAACGTCTCTCCACATGCTCAGTTCTGAGAGATAAGTGTGTGTGAAAGCCGTCCTTCACCTAGCTTGTTGGGAACACAAAGTTTCTTTTTAGTTGCAAACTCCACTCCATACATATATATGGGGAGGTACTAGCTCCAACTCGGTTTTACAGTGAAAACTGCAGGAACTTCAAACCGGCACTAGGAAACACACTGAGAAACCAGAGTAAAAGTTTCTCCTGCAACCCGTTCCATTTGTGCTAGATGAACGAACGTCTCTCCACATGCTCATTTCTGAGAGATAAGTGTGTGTGAAAGCCGTCCTTCAACTATATTGTTGGGAACACAAAGTTTCTTTTCACTTGCAAACTCCACTCCACACATATATATGGGGAGGTACTAGATCCTACTCGGTTTTACAGTGAAAACTGCTGGAACTTCAAACCGGCACTAGGAAACAGACTGAGAAACCAGAGTAAAAGTTTCTCCTGCAACCCGTTCCCTTTGTGCTAGATGAACGAACGTCTCTCCACATGGTGAGTTCTGAGAGATAAGTGTGTGTGAAAGCCGTCCTTCACATAGTTGTTGGGAACACAAAGTTTCTTTTCACTTGCAAACTCCACTCCTTACATATATATGGGGAGGTACTAGATCCAACTCGGTTTTACAGTGAAAACTGCTGGAACTTCAAACCGGCACTAGGAAACAGACTGAGAAACCAGAGTAAAAGTTTCTCCTGCAACCCGTTCCCTTTGTGCTAGATGAACGAACGTCTCTCCACATGCTCAGTTGTGAGAGATAAGTGTGTGTGAAAGCCGTCCTTCACCTAGCTTGTTGGGAACACAAAGTTTCTTTTCAGTTGCAAACTCCACTCCATACATATATATGGGGAGGTACTAGCTCCAACACGGTTTTACAGTGAAAACTGCTGGAACTTCAAACCGGCACTAGGAAACAGACTGAGAAACCAGAGTAAAAGTTTCTCCTGCAACCCGTTCCCCTTGTGCTAGATGAACGAACGTCTCTCCACATGCTCAGTTGTGAGAGATAAGTGTGTGTGAAAGCCGTCCTTCCCCTAGCTTGTTGGGAACACAAAGCTTCTTTTCAGTTGCAAACTCCACTCCATACATATATATGGGGAGGTACTAGCTCCAACTCCGTTTTACAGTGAAAACTGCAGAAATTTCAAAACGGCACTAGGAAACAGACTGAGAAACCAGAGTAAAAGTTTCTCCTGCAACCCGTTCCCTTTGTGCTAGATGAACGAACGTCTCTCCACAAGCTCTGTTCTGAGAGATAAGTGTGTGTGAAAGCCGTACTTCACCTAGCTTGTTGGGAACACAAAGTTTCTTTTCACTTGCAAACTCCACTCCTTACATATATATGGGGAGGTATTAGATCCAACTCGGTTTTACAGTGAAAACTGCTGGAACTTCAAACCGGCACTAGGAAACAGACTGAGAAACCAGAGTAAAAGTTTCTCCTGCAACCCGTTCCCTTTGTGCTAGATGAACGAACGTCTCTCCACATGCTCAGTTCTGAGAGATAAGTGTGTGTGAAAGCCGTCCTTCCCCTAGCTTGTTGGGAACACAAAGTTTCTTTTCAGTTGCAAACTCCACTCCTTACATAAATATGGGGAGGTACTAGCTCCAACTCGGTTTTACAGTGAAAACTGCAGGAACTTCAAAACGGCACTAGGAAACAGACTGTGAACCAGAGTAAAAGTTTCTCCTGTAACCCGTTCCCTTTGTGCTAGATGAACGAACGTCTCTCCACATGCTCAGTTCTGAGAGATAAGTGTGTGTGAAAGCCGTCCTTCATCTAGCTTGTTGGGAACACAAATTTCTTTTCACTTGCAAACTCCACTCCACACATATATATGGGGAGGTACTAGATCCTACTCGGTTTTACATTGAAAACTGCTGGAACTTCAAACCGGCACTAGGAAACAGACTGAGAAACCAGAGTAAAAGTTTCTCCTGCAAACCGTTCCCTTTGTCCTAGATGAATGAACGTCTCCCACATGCTCAGTTCTGAGAGATAAGTGTGTGTGAAAGCCGTCCTTCACCTAGCTTGTTGGGAACACAAAGTTTCTTTTCACTTGCAAACTCCACTCCACACATATATATGGGGAGGTACTAGATCCTACTCGGTTTTACAGTGAAAACTGCTGGAACTTCAATCCTGCACTAGGAAACAGACTGACAAACCAGAGTAAAAGTTTCTCCTGCAACCCGTTCCCTTTGTGCTAGATGAACGAACGTCTCTCCTCACGTGCTCATTTCTGAGATATAAGTGTGTGTGAAAGCCGCCCTTCACCTAGCTTGTTGGGAACACAAAGTTTCTTTTCACTTGCAAACTCCACTCCACACATATATATGGGGAGGTACTAGATCCTACTCGGTTTTACATTGAAAACTGCTGGAACTTCAAACCGGCACTAGGAAACAGACTGAGAAACCAGAGTAAAAGTTTCTCCTGCAACCCGTTCCCTTTGTGCTAGATGAACGAACGCCTCCCACATGCTCAGTTCTGAGAGATAAGTGTGTGTGAAAGCCGTCCTTCACCTAGCTTGTTGGGAACACAAAGATTCTTTTCACTTGCAAACTCCACTCCACACATATATATGGGGAGGTACTAGATCCTACTCGGTTTTACAGTGAAAATTGCTGGAAATTCAATCCGGCACTAGGAAACAGACTGACAAACCAGAGTAAAAGTTTCTCCTGCAACCCGTTCCCTTTGTGCTAGATGAACGAACGTCTCTCCTCACGTGCTCATTTCTGAGATATAAGTGTGTGTGAAAGCCGCCCTTCACCTAGCTTGTTGGGAACACAAAGTTTCTTTTCAATTTCAAACTCCACTCCATACATATATATGGGGAGGTACTAGCTCCAACTCGGTTTTACAGTGAAAACTGCAGGAACATCAAACCGGGACTAGGAAACAGACTGAGAAACCAGAGTAAAAGTTTCTCATGCAAACCGTTCCCTTTGTGCTAGATGAACGAACGTCTCTCCGCATGCTCAGTTCGGAGAGATAAGTGTGTGTGAAAGCCGTCCTTCACCTAGCTTGTTGGGAACACAAAGTTTCTTTTCAGTTGCAAACTCCACTCCATACATATATATGGGGAGGTACTAGCTCCAACTCGGTTTTACAGTGAAAACTGCAGGAACTTCAAACCGGCACTAGGAAACACACTGAGAAACCAGAGTAAAAGTTTCTCCTGGAACCCGTTCCATTTGTGCTAGATGAACGAACGTCTCTCCACATGCTCATTTCTGAGAGATAAGTGTGTGTGAAAGCCGTCCTTCAACTAGCTTGTTGGGAACACAAAGTTTCTTTTCACTTGCAAACTCCACTCCACACATATATATGGTGAGGTACTAGATCCTACTCGGTTTTACAGTGAAAACTGCTGGAACTTCAAACCGGCACTAGGAAACAGACTGAGAAACCAGAGTAAAAGTTTCTCCTGCAACCCGTTCCCTTTGTGCTAGATGAACGAACGTCTCTCCACATGGTGAGTTCTGAGAGATAAGTGTGTGTGAAAGCCGTCCTTCACATAGTTGTTGGGAACACAAAGTTTCTTTTCACTTGCAAACTCCACTCCGTACATATATATGGGGAGGTACTAGATCCAACTCGGTTTTACAGTGAAAACTGCTGGAACTTCAAACCGGCACTAGGAAACAGACTGAGAAACCAGAGTAAAAGTTTCTCCTGCAACCCGTTCCCCTTGTGCTAGATGAACGAACGTCTCTCCACATGCTCAGTTGTGAGAGATAAGTGTGTGTGAAAGCCGTCCTTCCCCTAGCTTGTTGGGAACACAAAGCTTCTTTTCAGTTGCAAACTCCACTCCATACATATATATGGGGAGGTACTAGCTCCAACTCCGTTTTACAGTGAAAACTGCAGAAATTTCAAACCGGCACTAGGAAACAGACTGAGAAACCAGAGTAAAAGTTTCTCCTGCAACCCGTTCCCTTTGTGCTAGATGAACGAACGTCTCTCCACAAGCTCTGTTCTGAGAGATAAGTGTGTGTGAAAGCCGTACTTCACCTAGCTTGTTGGGAACACAAAGTTTCTTTTCACTTGCAAACTCCACTCCTTACATATATATGGGGAGGTATTAGATCCAACTCGGTTTTACAGTGAAAACTGCTGGAACTTCAAACCGGCACTAGGAAACAGACTGAGAAACCAGAGTAAAAGTTTCTCCTGCTACCCGTTCCCTTTGTGCTAGATGAACGAACGTCTCTCCACATGCTCAGTTCTGAGAGATAAGTGTGTGTGAAAGCCGTCCTTCCCCTAGCTTGTTGGGAACACAAAGTTTCTTTTCAGTTGCAAACTCCACTCCTTACATAAATATGGGGAGGTACTAGCTCCAACTCGGTTTTACAGTGAAAACTGCAGGAACTTCAAAACGGCACTAGGAAACAGACTGTGAAACCAGAGTAAAAGTTTCTCCTGTAACCCGTTCCCTTTGTGCTAGATGAACGAACGTCTCTCCACATGCTCAGTTCTGAGAGATAAGTGTGTGTGAAAGCCGTCCTTCATCTAGCTTGTTGGGAACACAAATTTCTTTTCACTTGCAAACTCCACTCCACACATATATATGGGGAGGTACTAGATCCTACTCGGTTTTACATTGAAAACTGCTGGAACTTCAAACCGGCACTAGGAAACAGACTGAGAAACCAGAGTAATATTTCTCCTGCAACCCGTTCCCTTTGTCCTAGATGAATGAACGTCTCCCACATGCTCAGTTCTGAGAGATAAGTGTGTGTGAAAGCCGTCCTTCACCTAGCTTGTTGGGAACACAAAGTTTCTTTTCACTTGCAAACTCCACTCCACACATATATATGGGGAGGTACTAGATCCTACTCGGTTTTACAGTGAAAACTGCTGGAACTTCAATCCTGCACTAGGAAACAGACTGACAAACCAGAGTAAAAGTTTCTCCTGCAACCCGTTCCCTTTGTGCTAGATGAACGAACGTCTCTCCTCACGTGCTCATTTCTGAGATATAAGTGTGTGTGAAAGCCGCCCTTCACCTAGCTTGTTGGGAACACAAAGTTTCTTTTCACTTGCAAACTCCACTCCACACATATATATGGGGAGGTACTAGATCCTACTCGGTTTTACATTGAAAACTGCTGGAACTTCAAACCGGCACTAGGAAACAGACTGAGAAACCAGAGTAAAAGTTTCTTCTGCAACCCGTTCCCTTTGTGCTAGATGAACGAACGTCTCCCACATGCTCAGTTCTGAGAGATAAGTGTGTGTGAAAGCCGTCCTTCACCTAGCTTGTTGGGAACACAAAGATTCTTTTCACTTGCAAACTCCACTCCACACATATATATGGGGAGGTACTAGATCCTACTCGGTTTTACAGTGAAAACTGCTGGAAATTCAATCCGGCACTAGGAAACAGACTGACAAACCAGAGTAAAAGTTTCTCCTGCAACCCGTTCCCTTTGTGCTAGATGAACGAACGTCTCTCCTCACGTGCTCATTTCTGAGATATAAGTGTGTGTGAAAGCCGCCCTTCACCTAGCTTGTTGGGAACACAAAGTTTCTTTTCACTTTCAAACTCCACTCCATACATATATATGGGGAGGTACTAGCTCCAACTCGGTTTTACAGTGAAAACTGCAGGAACATCAAACCGGGACTAGGAAACAGACTGAGAAACCAGAGTAAAAGTTTCTCCTGCAACCCGTTCCCTTTGTGCTAGATGAACGAACGTCTCTCCGCATGCTCAGTTCGGAGAGATATATGTGTGTGGAAGCCGTCCTTCACCTAGCTTGTTGGGAACACAAAGTTTCTTTTCACTTGCAAACTCCACTCCATACATATATAAGGGGAGGTACTAGCTCCAACTCGGTTTTACAGTGAAAACTGCAGGAACTTCAAACCGGCACTAGGAAACAGACTGAGAAACCAGAGTAAAAGTTTCTCCTGCAACCCGTTCCCTTTGTGCTAGATGAACGAACGTCTCTCCACATGCTCAGTTCTGAGAGATATGTGTGTGTGAAAGCCGTCCTTCACCTAGCTTGTTGGGAACACAAAGTTTCTTTTCAGTTGCAAACTCCACTCCATACATATATAAGGGGAGGTACTAGCTCCAACTCCGTTTTACAGCGAAAACTGCAGGAACTTCAAACCGGCACTAGGAAACAGACTGAGAAACCAGAATAAAAGTTTCTCCTGCAACCCGTTCCCTTTGTGCTAGATGAACGAACGTCTATCCACATGCTCAGTTCTGAGAGATAAGTGTGTGTGAAAGCCGTCCTTCACCTAGCTTGTTGGGAACACAAAGTTTCTTTTCACTTTCAAACTCCACTCCATACATATATATGGGGAGGTACTAGCTCCAACTCGGTTTTACAGTGAAAACTGCAGGAACATCAAACCGGGACTAGGAAACAGACTGAGAAACCAGAGTAAAAGTTTCTCCTGCAACCCGTTCCCTTTGTGCTAGATGAACGAACGTCTCTCCGCATGCTCAGTTCGGAGAGATATATGTGTGTGGAAGCCGTCCTTCACCTAGCTTGTTGGGAACACAAAGTTTCTTTTCACTTGCAAACTCCACTCCATACATATATAAGGGGAGGTACTAGCTCCAACTCGGTTTTACAGTGAAAACTGCAGGAACTTCAAACCGGCACTAGGAAACAGACTGAGAAACCAGAGTAAAAGTTTCTCCTGCAACCCGTTCCCTTTGTGCTAGATGAACGAACGTCTCTCCACATGCTCAGTTCTGAGAGATATGTGTGTGTGAAAGCCGTCCTTCACCTAGCTTGTTGGGAACACAAAGTTTCTTTTCAGTTGCAAACTCCACTCCATACATATATAAGGGGAGGTACTAGCTCCAACTCCGTTTTACAGCGAAAACTGCAGGAACTTCAAACCGGCACTAGGAAACAGACTGAGAAACCAGAATAAAAGTTTCTCCTGCAACCCGTTCCCTTTGTGCTAGATGAACGAACGTCTCTCCACATGCTCAGTTCTGAGAGATAAGTGTGTGTGAAAGCCGTCCTTCACCTAGCTTGTTGGGAACACAAAGTTTCTTTTCAGTTGCAAACTCCACTCCATACATATATATGGGGAGGTACTAGCTCCAACTCTGTTTTACAGTGAAAACTGCAGGAACTTCAAACGACACTAGGAAACAGACAGAGAAACCAGAGTAAAACTTTCCCCTGCAACCCGTTCCCTTTGTGCTAGATGAACGAACTTCTCTCCACATGCTCATTTCTGAGAGATAAGTGTGTGTCAAAGCCGTCCTTCACCTAGCTTGTTGGGAAAACAAAGTTTCTTTTCACTTGCAAACTCCACTCCACACATATATATGGGGAGGTACTAGCTCCAACTCGGTTTTACAGTGAAAACTGCAGGAACTTCAAACCGGCACTAGGAAACAGACTGAGAAACCAGAGTAAAAGTTTCTCCTGCAACATATTCCCTTTGTGCTAGATGAACGAACGTCTCTCCACATGCTCAGTTCTGAGATAAAAGTGTGTGTGAAAGCCGTCCTTCACGTAGCTTGTTGGGAACACAAAGTTCCTTTTCACTTGCAAACTCCCCTATTACATATATATGGGGAGGTACTAGATCCAACTCGGTTTTACACTGAAACTGCTGGAACTTCAAACCATCACTAGGAAACAGACTGAGAAACCAGAGTAAAACTTTCTCCTGCAACCCGTTCACTTTGTGCTAGATGAACGAACGTCTCTCCACATGCTCAGTTCTGAGAGATAAGTGTGTGTGAAAGCCGTCCTTCAACTAGCTTGTTGGGAACACAAAGTTTCTTTTCAGTTGCAAACTCCACTCCCTACATATATATGGGGAGGTACTAGCTCCAACTCGGTTTTACAGTGAAAACTGCAGGAACTTCAAACCGGCACTAGGAAACAGACTGAGAAACCACAGTAAAAGT
Source organism: Camelus bactrianus (assembly GCF_048773025.1). Classification (NCBI taxonomy): domain Eukaryota; kingdom Metazoa; phylum Chordata; class Mammalia; order Artiodactyla; family Camelidae; genus Camelus; species Camelus bactrianus. Next base: position 93,836,687 of record NC_133546.1, read on the forward strand.
TTCTCCTGCAACATATTCCCTTTGTGCTAGATGAACGAACGTCTCTCCACATGCTCAGTTCTGAGATAAAAGTGTGTGTGAAAGCCGTCCTTCACGTAGCTTGTTGGGAACACAAAGTTCCGTTTCACTTGCAAACACCACTCCTTACATATATATGGGGAGGTACTAGATCCAACTCGGTTTTACAGTGAAACTGCTGGAACTTCAAACCATCACTAGGAAACAGACTGAGAAACCAGAGTAAAAGTTTCTCCTGCAACCCGTTCCCTTTGTGCTAGATGAACGAACGTCTCTCCACATACTCAGTTCTGAGAGATAAGTGTGTGTGAAAGCCGTCCTTCACCTAGCTTGTTGGGAACACAAAGTTTCTTTTCAGTTGCAAACTCCACTCCATACATATATATGGGGAGGTACTAGCTCCAACTCGGTTTTACAGTGAAAACTGCAGGAACTTCAAACCGGCACTAGGAAACACACTGAGAAACCAGAGTAAAAGTTTCTCCTGCAACCCGTTCCATTTGTGCTAGATGAACGAACGTCTCTCCACATGCTCATTTCTGAGAGATAATTGTGTGTGAAAGCCATCCTTCAACTAGCTTGTTGGGAAAACAAAGTTTCTTTTCACTTGCAAACTCCACTCCACACATATATATGGGGAGGTACTAGAACCTACTCGGTTTTACAGTGAAAACTGCTGGAACTTCAAACCGGCACTAGGAAACAGACTGAGAAACCAGAGTAAAAGTTTCTCCTGCAACCCGTTCCCTTTGTGCTAGATGAACGAACGTCTCTCCACATGCTCAGTTGTGAGAGATAAGTGTGTGTGAAAGCCGTCCTTCCCCTAGCTTGTTGGGAACACAAAGTTTCTTTTCAGTTGCAAACCCCACTCCATACATATATATGGGGAGGTACTAGCTCCAACTCCGTTTTACAGTTAAAACTGCAGAAACTTCAAACCGGCATTAGGAAACAGACTGAGAAACCAGAGTAAAAGTTTCTCCTGCAACCCGTTCCCTTTGTGCTAGATGAACGAACGTCTCTCCACATGCTCAGTTCTGAGAGATAAGTGTGTGTGAAAGCCGTCCTTCACATAGCTTGTTGGGAACACAAAGTTTCTTTTCAGTTGCAAACTCCATTCCATACATATATATGGGGAGGTACTAGATCCAACTCGGTTTTACAGTGAAAACTGCTGGAACTTCAAACCGGCACTAGGAAACAGACTGAGAAACCAGAGTAAAAGTTTCTCCTGCAACCCGTTCCCTTTGTGCTAGATGAACGAACGTCTCTCCACATGCTCAGTTCTGAGAGATAAGTGTGTGTGAAAGCCGTCCTTCACCTAGCTTGTTGGGAACACAAAGTTTCTTTTCAGTTGCAAACTCCACTCCTTACATATATATGGGGAGGTACTAGCTCCAACTCGGTTTTACAGTGAAAACTGCAGGAACTTCAAAACGGCACTAGGAAACAGACTGTGAAACCAGAGTAAAAGTTTCTCCTGTAACCCTTTCCCTTTGTGCTAGATGAACGAACGTCTCTCCACATGCTCAGTTCTGAGAGATAATTGTGTGTGAAAGCCGTCCTTCATCTAGCTTGTTGGGAACACAAAGTTTCTTTTCACTTGCAAACTCCACTCCACACATATATATGGGGAGGTACTAGATCCTACTCGGTTTTACATTGAAAACTGCTGGAACTTCAAACCGGCACTAGGAAACAGACTGAGAAACCAGAGTAAAAGTTTCTCCTGCAACCCGTTCCCTTTGTGCTAGATGAACGAACGTCTCCCACATGCTCAGTTCTGAGAGATAAGTGTGTGTGAAAGCCGTCCTTCACCTAGCTTGTTGGGAACACAAAGTTTCTTTTCACTTGCAAACTCCACTCCACACATATATATGGGGAGGTACGAGGCCTATTCGGTTTTACAGTGAAAACTGCTGGAACTTCAAACCGGCACTAGGAAACAGACTGAGAATCCAGAGTAAAAGTTTCTCCTGCAACCCGTTCCCTTTGTGCTAGATGAACGAACATCTCTCCACATGCTCAGTTCTGAGAGATAAGTGTGTGTGAAAGCCGTCCTTCCCCTAGCTTGTTGGGAACACAAAGTTTCTTTTCAGTTGCAAACTCCACTCCTTACATATATATGGGGAGGTACTAGCTCCAACTCGGTTTTACAGTGAAAACTGCAGGAACTTCAAAACGGCACTAGGAAACAGACTGTGAAACCAGAGTAAAAGTTTCTCCTGTAACCCGTTCCCTTTGTGCTAGATGAACGAACGTCTCTCCACATGCTCAGTTCTGAGATAAAAGTGTGTGTGAAAGCCGTCCTTCACGTAGCTTGTTGGGAACACAAAGTTCCGTTTCACTTGCAAACTCCACTCCTTACATATATATGGGGAGGTACTAGATCCAACTCGGTTTTACAGTGAAACTGCTGGAACTTCAAACCATCACTAGGAAACAGACTGAGAAACCAGAGTAAAAGTTTCTCCTGCAACCCGTTCCCTTTGTGCTAGATGAACGAACGTCTCTCCACATACTCAGTTCTGAGAGATAAGTGTGTGTGAAAGCCGTCCTTCACCTAGCTTGTTGGGAACACAAAGTTTCTTTTCAGTTGCAAACTCCACTCCATACATATATATGGGGAGGTACTAGCTCCAACTCGGTTTTACAGTGAAAACTGCAGGAACTTCAAACCGGCACTAGGAAACACACTGAGAAACCAGAGTAAAAGTTTCTCCTGCAACCCGTTCCATTTGTGCTAGATGAACGAACGTCTCTCCACATGCTCATTTCTGAGAGATAATTGTGTGTGAAAGCCATCCTTCAACTAGCTTGTTGGGAAAACAAAGTTTCTTTTCACTTGCAAACTCCACTCCACACATATATATGGGGAGGTACTAGAACCTACTCGGTTTTACAGTGAAAACTGCTGGAACTTCAAACCGGCACTAGGAAACAGACTGAGAAACCAGAGTAAAAGTTTCTCCTGCAACCCGTTCCCTTTGTGCTAGATGAACGAACGTCTCTCCACATGCTCAGTTGTGAGAGATAAGTGTGTGTGAAAGCCGTCCTTCCCCTAGCTTGTTGGGAACACAAAGTTTCTTTTCAGTTGCAAACCCCACTCCATACATATATATGGGGAGGTACTAGCTCCAACTCCGTTTTACAGTTAAAACTGCAGAAACTTCAAACCGGCATTAGGAAACAGACTGAGAAACCAGAGTAAAAGTTTCTCCTGCAACCCGTTCCCTTTGTGCTAGATGAACGAACGTCTCTCCACATGCTCAGTTCTGAGAGATAAGTGTGTGTGAAAGCCGTCCTTCACATAGCTTGTTGGGAACACAAAGTTTCTTTTCAGTTGCAAACTCCATTCCATACATATATATGGGGAGGTACTAGATCCAACTCGGTTTTACAGTGAAAACTGCTGGAACTTCAAACCGGCACTAGGAAACAGACTGAGAAACCAGAGTAAAAGTTTCTCCTGCAACCCGTTCCCTTTGTGCTAGATGAACGAACGTCTCTCCACATGCTCAGTTCTGAGAGATAAGTGTGTGTGAAAGCCGTCCTTCACCTAGCTTGTTGGGAACACAAAGTTTCTTTTCAGTTGCAAACTCCACTCCTTACATATATATGGGGAGGTACTAGCTCCAACTCGGTTTTACAGTGAAAACTGCAGGAACTTCAAAACGGCACTAGGAAACAGACTGTGAAACCAGAGTAAAAGTTTCTCCTGTAACCCTTTCCCTTTGTGCTAGATGAACGAACGTCTCTCCACATGCTCAGTTCTGAGAGATAATTGTGTGTGAAAGCCGTCCTTCATCTAGCTTGTTGGGAACACAAAGTTTCTTTTCACTTGCAAACTCCACTCCACACATATATATGGGGAGGTACTAGATCCTACTCGGTTTTACATTGAAAACTGCTGGAACTTCAAACCGGCACTAGGAAACAGACTGAGAAACCAGAGTAAAAGTTTCTCCTGCAACCCGTTCCCTTTGTGCTAGATGAACGAACGTCTCCCACATGCTCAGTTCTGAGAGATAAGTGTGTGTGAAAGCCGTCCTTCACCTAGCTTGTTGGGAACACAAAGTTTCTTTTCACTTGCAAACTCCACTCCACACATATATATGGGGAGGTACGAGGCCTATTCGGTTTTACAGTGAAAACTGCTGGAACTTCAAACCGGCACTAGGAAACAGACTGAGAATCCAGAGTAAAAGTTTCTCCTGCAACCCGTTCCCTTTGTGCTAGATGAACGAACATCTCTCCACATGCTCAGTTCTGAGAGATAAGTGTGTGTGAAAGCCGTCCTTCCCCTAGCTTGTTGGGAACACAAAGTTTCTTTTCAGTTGCAAACTCCACTCCTTACATATATATGGGGAGGTACTAGCTCCAACTCGGTTTTACAGTGAAAACTGCAGGAACTTCAAAACGGCACTAGGAAACAGACTGTGAAACCAGAGTAAAAGTTTCTCCTGTAACCCGTTCCCTTTGTGCTAGATGAACGAACGTCTCTCCACATGCTCAGTTCTGAGAGATAAGTGTGTGTGAAAGCCGTCCTTCATCTAGCTTGTTGGGAACACAAAGTTTCTTTTCACTTGCAAACTCCACTCCACACATATATATGGGGAGGTACTAGATCCTACTCGGTTTTACATTGAAAACTGCTGGAACTTCAAACCGGCACTAGGAAACAGACTGAGAAACCAGAGTAAAAGTTTCTCCTGCAACCCGTTCCCTTTGTCCTAGATGAACGAACGTCTCCCACATGCTCAGTTCTGAGAGATAAGTGTGTGTGAAAGCCGTCCTTCACCTAGCTTGTTGGGAACACAAAGTTTCTTTTCACTTGCAAACTCCACTCCACACATATATATGGGGAGGTACTAGATCCTACTCGGTTTTACAGTGAAAACTGCTGGAACTTCAATCCTGCACTAGGAAACAGACTGACAAACCAGAGTAAAAGTTTCTCCTGCAACCCGTTCCCTTTGTGCTAGATGAACGAACGTCTCTCCTCACGTGATCATTTCTGAGATATAAGTGTGTGTGAAAGCCACCCTTCACCTAGCTTGTTGGGAACACAAAGTTTCTTTTCACTTGCAAACTCCACTCCACACATATATATGGGGAGGTACTAGATCCTACTCAGTTTTACATTGAAAACTGCTGGAACTTCAAACCGGCACTAGGAAACAGACTGAGAAACCAGAGTAAAAGTTTCTCCTGCAACCCGTTCCCTTTGTTCTAGATGAACGAACGTCTCCCACATGCTCAGTTCTGAGAGATAAGTGTGTGTGAAAGCCGTCCTTCACCTAGCTTGTTGGGAACACAAAGTTTCTATTCACTTGCAAACTCCACTCCACACATATATATGGGGAGGTACTAGATCCTACTCGGTTTTACAGTGAAAACTGCTGGAACTTCAATCCGGCACTAGGAAACAGACTGAGAAACCAGAGTAAAAGTTTCTCCTGCAACCCGTTCCCTTTGTGCTAGATGAACGAAAGTCTCTCCTCACGTGCTCATTTCTGAGATATAAGTGTGTGTGAAATCCGCCCTTCACCTAGCTTGTTGGGAACACAAAGTTTCTTTTCACTTTCAAACTCCACTCCATACATATATATGGGGAGGTACTAGCTCCAACTCGGTTTTACAGTGAAAACTGCAGGAACATCAAACCGGGACTAGGAAACAGACTGAGAAACCAGAGTAAAAGTTTCTCCTGCAACCCGTTCCCTTTGTGCTAGATGAACGAACGTCTCTCCGCATGCTCAGTTCGGAGAGATAAGTGTGTGTGAAAGCCGTCCTTCACCTAGCTTGTTGGGAACACAAAGTTTCTTTTCACTTGCAAACTCCACTCCATACATATATAAGGGGAGGTACTAGCTCCAACTCGGTTTTACAGTGAAAACTGCAGGAACTTCAAACCGGCACTAGGAAACAGACTGACAAACCAGAGTAAAAGTTTCTCCTGCAACCCGTTCCCTTTGTGCTAGATGAACGAACGTCTCTCCACATGCTCAGTTCTGAGAGATATGTGCGTGTGAAAGCCGTCCTTCACCTAGCTTGTTGGGAACACAAAGTTTCTTTTCAGTTGCAAACTCCACTCCATACATATATAAGGGGAGGTACTAGCTCCAACTCCGTTTTACAGCGAAAACTGCAGGAACTTCAAACCGGCACTAGGAAACAGACTGAGAAACCAGAGTAAAAGTTTCTCCTGCAACCCGTTCCCTTTGTGCTAGATGAACGAACGTCTCTCCACATGCTCAGTTCTGAGAGATAAGTGTGTGTGAAAGCCGTCCTTCACCTGGCTTGTTGGGAACACAAAGTTTCTTTTCAGTTGCAAACTCCACTCCATACATATATATGGGGAGGTACTAGCTCCAACTCTGTTTTACAGTGAAAACTGCAGGAACTTCAAACGACACTAGGAAACAGACAGAGAAACCAGAGTAAAAGTTTCCCCTGCAACCCGTTCCCTTTGTGGTAGATGAACGAACGTCTCTCCACATGCTCAGTTCTGAGAGATAAGTGTGTGTGAAAGCCGTCCTTCACCTAGCTTGTTGGGAACACAAAGTTCCTTTTCACTTGCAAACTCCACTCCTTACATATATATGGGGAGTTTCTAGATCCAACTCGGTTTTACAGTGAAAACTGCTGGAACTTCAAACCGGCACTAGGAAACAGAGTGAGAAACCAGAGTAAAAGTTTCTCCTGCAACCCGTTCCCTTTGTGCTAGATGAACGAACTTCTCTCCACATGCTCATTTCTGAGAGATAAGTGTGTGTCAAAGCCGTCCTTCACCTAACTTGTTGGGAAAACCAAGTTTCTTTTCACTTGCAAACTCCACTCCACACATATATATGGGGAGGTACTAGCTCCAACTCGGTTTTACAGTGAAAACTGCAGGAACTTCAAACCGGCACTAGGAAACAGACTGAGAAACCAGAGTAAAAGTTTCTCCTGCAACCCGTTCCCTTTGTGCTAGATGAACGAACGTCTCCCACATGCTCAGTTCTGAGAGATAAGTGTGTGTGAAAGCCGTCCTTCACCTAGCTTGTTGGGAACACAAAGTTTCTTTTCACTTGCAAACTCCACTCCACACATATATATGGGGAGGTACGAGGCCTATTCGGTTTTACAGTGAAAACTGCTGGAACTTCAAACCGGCACTAGGAAACAGACTGAGAATCCAGAGTAAAAGTTTCTCCTGCAACCCGTTCCCTTTGTGCTAGATGAACGAACATCTCTCCACATGCTCAGTTCTGAGAGATAAGTGTGTGTGAAAGCCGTCCTTCCCCTAGCTTGTTGGGAACACAAAGTTTCTTTTCAGTTGCAAACTCCACTCCTTACATATATATGGGGAGGTACTAGATCCAACTCGGTTTTACAGTGAAAACTGCAGGAACTTCAAAACGGCACTAGGAAACAGACTGTGAAACCAGAGTAAAAGTTTCTCCTGTAACCCGTTCCCTTTGTGCTAGATGAACGAACGTCTCTCCACATGCTCAGTTCTGAGAGATAAGTGTGTGTGAAAGCCGTCCTTCATCTAGCTTGTTGGGAACACAAAGTTTCTTTTCACTTGCAAACTCCACTCCACACATATATATGGGGAGGTACTAGATCCTACTCGGTTTTACATTGAAAACTGCTGGAACTTCAAACCGGCACTAGGAAACAGACTGAGAAACCAGAGTAAAAGTTTCTCCTGCAACCCGTTCCCTTTGTCCTAGATGAACGAACGTCTCCCACATGCTCAGTTCTGAGAGATAAGTGTGTGTGAAAGCCGTCCTTCACCTAGCTTGTTGGGAACACAAAGTTTCTTTTCACTTGCAAACTCCACTCCACACATATATATGGGGAGGTACTAGATCCTACTCGGTTTTACAGTGAAAACTGCTGGAACTTCAATCCTGCACTAGGAAACAGACTGACAAACCAGAGTAAAAGTTTCTCCTGCAACCCGTTCCCTTTGTGCTAGATGAACGAACGTCTCTCCTCACGTGATCATTTCTGAGATATAAGTGTGTGTGAAAGCCACCCTTCACCTAGCTTGTTGGGAACACAAAGTTTCTTTTCACTTGCAAACTCCACTCCACACATATATATGGGGAGGTACTAGATCCTACTCAGTTTTACATTGAAAACTGCTGGAACTTCAAACCGGCACTAGGAAACAGACTGAGAAACCAGAGTAAAAGTTTCTCCTGCAACCCGTTCCCTTTGTTCTAGATGAACGAACGTCTCCCACATGCTCAGTTCTGAGAGATAAGTGTGTGTGAAAGCCGTCCTTCACCTAGCTTGTTGGGAACACAAAGTTTCTATTCACTTGCAAACTCCACTCCACACATATATATGGGGAGGTACTAGATCCTACTCGGTTTTACAGTGAAAACTGCTGGAACTTCAATCCGGCACTAGGAAACAGACTGAGAAACCAGAGTAAAAGTTTCTCCTGCAACCCGTTCCCTTTGTGCTAGATGAACGAACGTCTCTCCTCACGTGCTCATTTCTGAGATATAAGTGTGTGTGAAATCCGCCCTTCACCTAGCTTGTTGGGAACACAAAGTTTCTTTTCACTTTCAAACTCCACTCCATACATATATATGGGGAGGTACTAGCTCCAACTCGGTTTTACAGTGAAAACTGCAGGAACATCAAACCGGGACTAGGAAACAGACTGAGAAACCAGAGTAAAAGTTTCTCCTGCAACCCGTTCCCTTTGTGCTAGATGAACGAACGTCTCTCCGCATGCTCAGTTCGGAGAGATAAGTGTGTGTGAAAGCCGTCCTTCACCTAGCTTGTTGGGAACACAAAGTTTCTTTTCACTTGCAAACTCCACTCCATACATATATAAGGGGAGGTACTAGCTCCAACTCGGTTTTACAGTGAAAACTGCAGGAACTTCAAACCGGCACTAGGAAACAGACTGACAAACCAGAGTAAAAGTTTCTCCTGCAACCCGTTCCCTTTGTGCTAGATGAACGAACGTCTCTCCACATGCTCAGTTCTGAGAGATAAGTGTGTGTGAAAGCCGTCCTTCACCTGGCTTGTTGGGAACACAAAGTTTCTTTTCAGTTGCAAACTCCACTCCATACATATATAAGGGGAGGTACTAGCTCCAACTCGGTTTTACAGTGAAAACTGCAGGAACTTCAAACCGGCACTAGGAAACAGACTGAGAAACCAGAGTAAAAGTTTCTCCTGCAACATATTCCCTTTGTGATAGATGAACGAACGTCTCTCCACATGCTGAGTTCTGAGATAAAAGTGTGTGTGAAAGCCGTCCTTCACGTAGCTTGTTGGGAACACAAAGTTCCTTTTGACTTGCAAACTCCACTCCTTACATATATATGGGGAGGTACTAGATCCAACTCGGTTTTACAGTGAAACTGCTGGAACTTCAAACCATCACTAGGAAACAGACTGAGAAACCAGAGTAAAAGCTTCTCCTGCAACCCGTTCCCTTTGTGCTAGATGAACGAACGTCTCTCCACATGCTCAGTTCTGAGAGATAAGTGTGTGTGAAAGCCGTCCTTCACCTAGCTTGTTGGGAACACAAAGTTTCTTTTCAGTTGCAAACTCCACTCCATACATATAAATGGGGTGGTTCTAGCTCCAACTCGGTTTTACAGTGAAAACTGCAGGAACTTCAAACCGGCACTAGGAAACACACTGAGAAACCAGAGTAAAAGTTTCTCCTGCAACCCGTTCCCTTTGTGCTAGATGAACGAACGTCTCTCCACATGCTCAGTTCTGAGAGATAAGTGTGTGTGAAAGCCGTCCTTCACATAGTTGTTGGGAACACAAAGTTTCTTTTCACTTGCAAACTCCACTCCATACATATATATGGGGAGGTACTAAATCCAACTCGGTTTTACAGTGAAAACTGCTGGAACTTCAAACCGGCACTAGGAAACAGACTGAGAAACCAGAGTAAAAGTTTCTCCTGCAACCCGTTCCCTTTGTGCTAGATGAACGAACGTCTCTCCACATGCTCAGTTGTGAGAGATAAGTGTGTGTGAAAGCCGTCCTTCCCCTAGCTTGTTGGGAACACAAAGTTTCTTTTCAGTTGCAAACTCCACTCCATACATATATATGGGGAGGTACTAGCTCCAACTCGGTTTTACAGTGAAAACTGCTGGAACTTCAAACCGGCACTAGGAATCAGACTGAGAAACCAGAGTAAAAGTTTCTCCTGCAACCCGTTCCATTTGTGCTAGATGAACGAACGTCTCTCCACATGCTCAGTTGTGAGAGATAAGTGTGTGTGAAAGCCGTCCTTCCCCTAGCTTGTTGGGAACACAAAGTTTCTTTTCAGTTGCAAACTCCACTCCATACATATATATGGGGAGGTACTAGCTCCAACACCGTTTTACAGTGAAAACTGCAGAAACTTCAAACCGGCACTAGGAAACAGACTGAGAAACCAGAGTAAAAGTTTCTCCTGCAACCCGTTCCATTTGTGCTAGATGAACGAACGTCTCTCCACATGCTCAATTCTGAGAGATAAGTGTGTGTGAAAGCCGTCCTTCACATAGCTTGTTGGGAACACAAAGTTTCTTTTCAGTTGCAAACTCCATTCCATACATATATATGGGGAGGTACTAGATCCAACTCGGTTTTACAGTGAAAACTGCTGGAACTTCAAACCGGCACTAGGAAACAGACTGAGAAACCAGAGTAAAAGTTTCTCCTGCAACCCGTTCCCTTTGTGCTAGATGAACGAACGTCTCTCCACATGCTCTGTTCTGAGAGATAAGTGTGTGTGAAAGCCGTCCTTCCCCTAGCTTGTTGGGAACACAAAGTTTCTTTTCACTTGCAAACTCCACTCCATACATATATATGGGGAGGTACTAGCTCCTACTCGGATTTACAGTGAAAACTGCAGGAACATCAAACCGGGACTAGGAAACAGATTGAGAAACCAGAGTAAAAGATACTCCTGCAACCCGTTCCCTTTGTGCTAGATGAACGAACGTCTCTCCACATGCTGAGTTCTGAGAGATAAGTGTGTGTGAAAGCCGTCCTTCACCTAGCTTGTTGGGAACACAAAGTTTCTTTTCACTTGCAAACTCCACTCCTTACATATATATGGGGAGGTACTAGCTCCAACTCGGTTTTACAGTGAAAACTGCTGGAACTTCAAACCGGCACAAGGAAACAGACTGAGAAACCAGAGTAAAAGTTTCTCCTGCAACCCGTTCCCTTTGTGCTAGATGAACGAACGTCTCTCCACATGCTCAGTTCTGAGAGATAAGTGTGTGTGAAAGCCGTCCTTCACCTAGCTTGTTGGGAACACAAAGTTTCTTTTCACTTGCAAACTCCACTCCACACATATATATGGGGAGGTACTAGATCCTACTCGGTTTTACAGTGAAAACTGCTGGAACTTCAAACCGGCACTAGGAAACAGACTGACAAACCAGAGTAAAAGTTTCTCCTGCAACCCGTTCCCTTTGTGCTAGATGAACGAACGTCTCTCCTCACGTGCTCATTTCTGAGATATAAGTGTGTGTGAAAGCCGCCCTTCACCTAGCTTGTTGGGAACACAAAGTTTGTTTTCACTTTCAAACTCCACTCCATACATATATATGGGGAGGTACTAGCTCCAACTCGGTTTTACAGTGAAAACTGCAGGAACATCAACCCGGGACTAGGAAACAGACTGAGAAACCAGAGTAAAAGTTTCTCCTGCAACCCGTTCCAATTGTGCTAGATGAACGAACGTCTCTCCGCATGCTCAGTTCTGAGAGATAAGTGTGTGTGAAAGCCGTCCTTCACCTAGCTTGTTGGGAAAACAAAGTTTCTTTTCACTTGCAAACTCCACTCCATACATATATAAGGGGAGGTACTATCTCCAACTCGGTTTTACAGTGAAAACTGCAGGAACTTCAAACCGGCACTAGGAAACAGACTGAGAAACCAGAGTAAAAGTTTCTCCTGCAACCCGTTCCCTTTGTGCTAGATGAACGAACGTCTCTCCACATGCTCAGTTCTGAGAGATATGTGTGTGTGAAAGCCGTCCTTCACCTAGCTGGTTGGGAACACAAAGTTTCTTTTCATTTGCAAACTCCACTCCATACATATATAAGGGGAGGTAATATCTCCAACTCCGTTTTACAGCGAAAACTGCAGGAACTTCAAACCGGCACTAGGAAACAGACTGAGAAACCAGAGTAAAAGTTTCTCCTGCAACATATTCCCTTTGTGCTAGATGAACGAACGTCTCTCCACATGCTCAGTTCTGAGAGATAAGTGTGTGTGAAAGCCGTCCTTCACCTAGCTTGTTGGAAACACAAAGTTTCTTTTCAGTTGCAAACTCCACTCCATATATATATATGGGGAGGTACTAGCTCCAACTCGGTTTTACAGTGAAAACTGCAGGAACTTCAAACCATCACTAGGAAACAGACTGAGAAACCAGAGTAAAAGCTTCTCCTGCAACCCGTTCCCTTTGTGCTAGATGAACGAACGTCTCTCCACATGCTCAGTTCTGAGAGATAATTGTGTGTGAAAGCCGTCCTTCACCTAGCTTGTTGGGAACACAAAGTTTCTTTTCAGTTGCAAACTCCACTCCATACATATAAATGGGGAGGTACTAGCTCCAACTCGGTTTTACAGTGAAAACTGCAGGAACTTCAAACCGGCACTAGGAAACACACTGAGAAACCAGAGTAAAAGTTTATCCTGCAACCCGTTCCATTTGTGCTAGATGAACGAACGTCTCTCCACATGCTCATTTCTGAGAGATAAGTGTGTGTGAAAGCCGTCCTTCAACTAGCTTGTTGGGAAAACAAAGTTTCTTTTCACTTGCAAACTCCACTCCACACATATATATGGGGAGGTACAAGATCCTACTCGGTTTTACAGTGAAAACTGCTGGAACTTCAAACCGGCACTAGGAAACAGACTGAGAAACCAGAGTAAAAGTTTCTCCTGCAACCCGTTCCCTTTGTGCTAGATGAACGAACGTCTCTCCACATGGTCAGTTCTGAGAGATAAGTGTGTGTGAAAGCCGTCCTTCACATAGTTGTTGGGAACACAAAGTTTCTTTTCACTTGCAAACTCCACTCCATACATATATATGGGGAGGTACTAAATCCAACTCGGTTTTACAGTGAAAACTGCTGGAACTTTAAACCGGCACTAGGAAACAGACTGAGAAACCAGAGTAAAAGTTTCTCCTGCAACCCGTTCCCTTTGTGCTAGATGAACGAACGTCTCTCCACATGCTCAGTTGTGAGAGATAAGTGTGTGTGAAAGCCGTCCTTCCCCTAGCTTGTTGGGAACACAAAGTTTCTTTTCAGTTGCAAACTCCACTCCATACATATATATGGGGAGGTACTAGCTCCAACTCGGTTTTACAGTGAAAACTGCTGGAACTTCAAACCGGCACTAGGAATCAGACTGAGAAACCAGAGTAAAAGTTTCTCCTGCAACCCGTTCCCTTTGTGCTAGATGAACGGACGTCTCTCCACATGCTCAGTTGTGAGAGATAAGTGTGTGTGAAAGCCGTCCTTCCCCTAGCTTGTTGGGAACACAAAGTTTCTTTTCAGTTGCAAACTCCACTCCATACATATATATGGGGAGGTACTAGCTCCAACTCCGTTTTACAGTGAAAACTGCAGAAACTTCAAACCGGCACTAGGAAACAGACTGAGAAACCAGAGTAAAAGTTTCTCCTGCAACCCGTTCCCTTTGTGCTAGATGAACGAACGTCTCTCCACATGCTCAGTTCTGAGAGATAAGTGTGTGTGAAAGCCGTCCTTCCCCTAGCTTGTTGGGAACACAAAGTTTCTTTTCACTTGCAAACTCCACTCCATACATATATATGGGGAGGTACTAGCTCCTACTCGGATTTACAGTGAAAACTGCAGGAACATCAAACCGGGACTAGGAAACAGATTGAGAAACCAGAGTAAAAGATACTCCTGCAACCCGTTCCCTTTGTGCTAGATGAACGAACGTCTCTCCACATGCTGAGTTCTGAGAGATAAGTGTGTGTGAAAGCCGTCCTTCACCTAGCTTGTTGGGAACACAAAGTTTCTTTTCACTTGCAAACTCCACTCCTTACATATATATGGGGAGGTACTAGCTCCAACTCGGTTTTACAGTGAAAACTGCTGGAACTTCAAACCGGCACAAGGAAACAGACTGAGAAACCAGAGTAAAAGTTTCTCCTGCAACCAGTTCCCTTTGTGCTAGATGAACGAACGTCTCTCCACATGCTCAGTTCTGAGAGATATGTGTGTGTGAAAGCCGTCCTTCACCTAGCTTGTTGGGAACACAAAGTTTCTTTTCAGTTGCAAACTCCACTCCATAAATATATATGGGGAGGTACTAGCTCCTACTCGGATTTACAGTGAAAACTGCAGGAACATCAAACCGGGACTAGGAAACAGATTGAGAAACCAGAGTAAAAGATACTCCTGCAACCCGTTCCCTTTGTGCTAGATGAACGAACGTCTCTCCACATGCTGAGTTCTGAGAGATAAGTGTGTGTGAAAGCCGTCCTTCCCCTAGCTTGTTGGGAACACAAAGTTTCTTTTCACTTGCAAACTCCACTCCATACATATATATGGGGAGGTACTAGCTCCAACTCGGTTTTACAGTGAAAACTGCAGGAACATCAAACCGGGACTAGGAAACAGACTGAGAAACCAGAGTAAAAGATACTCCTGCAACCCGTTCCCTTTGTGCTAGATGAACGAACGTCTCTCCACATGCTCAGTTCTGAGAGATAAGTGTGTGTGAAAGCCGTCCTTCACCTAGTTTGTTGGGAACACAAAGTTTCTTTTCACTTGCAAACTCCACTCCTTACATATATATGGGGAGGTACTAGCTCCAACTCGGTTTTACAGTGAAAACTGCTGGAACTTCAAACCGGCACAAGGAAACAGACTGAGAAACCAGAGTAAAAGTTTCTCCTGCAACCCTTTCCCTTTGTGCTAGATGAACGAACGTCTCTCCACATGCTCAGTTCTGAGAGATAAGTGTGTGTGAAAGCCGTCCTTCACCTAGCTTGTTGGGAACACAAAGTTTCTTTTCACTTGCAAACTCCACTCCACACATATATATGGGGAGGTACTAGATCCTACTCGGTTTTACAGTGAAAACTGCTGGAACTTCAATCCGGCACTAGGAAACAGACTGACAAACCAGATTAAAAGTTTCTCCTGCAACCCGTTCCCTTTGTGCTAGATGAACGAACGTCTCTCCTCACGTGCTCATTTCTGAGATATAAGTGTGTGTGAAAGCCGCCCTTCACCTAGCTTGTTGGGAACACAAAGTTTCTTTTCACTTGCAAACTCCACTCCATACATATATAAGGGGAGGTACTAGCTCCAACTCGGTTTTACAGTGAAAACTGCAGGAACTTCAAACCGGCACTAGGAAACAGACTGAGAAACCAGAGTAAAAGTTTCTCCTGCAACCCGTTCCCTTTGTGCTAGATGAACGAACGTCTCTCCGCATGCTCAGTTCTGAGAGATATGTGTGTGTGAAAGCCGTCCTTCACCTAGCTTGTTGGGAACACAAAGTTTCTTTTCAGTTGCAAACTCCACTCCATACATATATAAGGGGAGGTAATATCTCCAACTCCGTTTTACAGCGAAAACTGCAGGAACTTCAAACCGGCACTAGGAAACAGACTGAGAAACCAGAGTAAAAGTTTCTCCTGCAACCCTTTCCCTTTGTGCTAGATGAACGAACGTCTCTCCACATGCTCAGTTCTGAGAGATAAGTGTGTGTGAAAGCCGTCCTTCACCTAGCTTGTTGGGAACACAAAGTTTCTTTTCAGTTGCAAACTCCACTCCATAAATATATATGGGGAGGTACTAGCTCCAACTCGGTTTTACAGTGAAAACTGCAGGAACTTCAAACCGGCACTAGGAAACAGACTGAGAAACCAGAGTAAAAGTTTCTCCTGCAACATATTCCCTTTGTGATAGATGAACGAACGTCTCTCCACATGCTCAGTTCTGAGATAAAAGTGTGTGTGAAAGCCGTCCTTCACGTAGCTTGTTGGGAACACAAAGTTCCTTTTCACTTGCAAACTCCACTCCTTACATATATATGGGGAGGTACTAGATCCAACTCGGTTTTACAGTGAAACTGCTGGAACTTCAAACCATCACTAGGAAACAGACTGAGAAACCAGAGTAAAAGCTTCTCCTGCAACCCGTTCCCTATGTGCTAGATGAACGAACGTCTCTCCACATGCTCAGTTCTGAGAGATAAGTGTGTGTGAAAGCCGTCCTTCACCTAGCTTGTTGGGAACACAAAGTTTCTTTTCAGTTGCAAACTCCACTCCATACATATAAATGGGGAGGTACTAGCTCCAACTCGGTTTTACAGTGAAAACTGCAAGAACTTCAAACCGGCACTAGGAAACACACTGAGAAACCAGAGTAAAAGTTTCTCCTGCAACCCGTTCCATTTGTGCTAGATGAACGAACGTCTCTCCACATGCTCATTTCTGAGAGATAAGTGTGTGTGAAAGCCGTCCTTCAACTAGCTTGTTGGGAAAACAAAGTTTCTTTTCACTTGCAAACTCCACTCCACACATATATATGGGGAGGTACTAGATCCTACTCGGTTTTACAGTGAAAACTGCTGGAACTTCAAACCGGCACTAGGAAACAGACTGAGAAACCAGAGTAAAAGTTTCTCCTGCAACCCGTTCCCTTTGTGCTAGATGAACGAATGTCTCTCCACATGGTCAGTTCTGAGAGATAAGTGTGTGTGAAAGCCGTCCTTCACCTAGCTTGTTGGGAACACAAGGTTTCTTTTCACTTGCAAACTCCACTCCATACATATATATGGGGAGGTACTAAATCCAACTCGGTTTTACAGTGAAAACTGCTGGAATTTCAAACCGGCACTAGGAAACAGACTGAGAAACCAGAGTAAAAGTTTCTCCTGCAACCCGTTCCCTTTGTGCTAGATGAACGAACGTCTCTCCACATGCTCAGTTGTGAGAGATAAGTGTGTGTGAAAGCCGTCCTTCCCCTAGCTTGTTGGGAACACAAAGTTTCTTTTCAGTTGCAAACTCCACTCCATACATATATATGGGGAGGTACTAGCTCCAACTCGGTTTTACAGTGAAAACTGCTGGAACTTCAAAACGGCACTAGGAATCAGACTGAGAAACCAGAGTAAAAGTTTCTCCTGCAACCCGTTCCCTTTGTGCTAGATGAACGAACGTCTCTCCACATGCTCATTTGTGAGAGATAAGTGTGTGTGAAAGCCGTCCTTCCCCTAGCTTGTTGGGAACACAAAGTTTCTTTTCAGTTGCAAACTCCACTCCATACATATATATGGGGAGGTACTAGCTCCAACTCCGTTTTACAGTGAAAACTGCAGAAACTTCAAACCGGCACTAGGAAACAGACTGAGAAACGAGAGTAAAAGTTTCTCCTGCAACCCGTTCCCTTTGTGCTAGATGAACGAACGTCTCTCCACATGCTCAGTTCTGAGAGATAAGTGTGTGTGAAAGCCGTCCTTCACATAGCTTGTTGGGAACACAAAGTTTCTTTTCAGTTGCAAACTCCATTCCATACATATATATGGTGAGGTACTAGATCCAACTCGGTTTTACAGTGAAAACTGCTGGAACATCAAACCGGCACTAGGAAACAGACTGAGAAACCAGAGTAAAAGTTTCTCCTGCAACCCGTTCCCTTTGTGCTAGATGAACGAACGTCTCTCCACATGCTCTGTTCTGAGAGATAAGTGTGTGTGAAAGCCGTCCTTCCCCTAGCTTGTTGGGAACACAAAGTTTCTTTTCACTTGCAAACTCCACTCCATACATATATATGGGGAGGTACTAGCTCCTACTCGGATTTACAGTGAAAACTGCAGGAACATCAAACCGGGACTAGGAAACAGATTGAGAAACCAGAGTAAAAGATACACCTGCAACCCGTTCCCTTTGTGCTAGATGAACGAACGTCTCTCCACATGCTGAGTTCTGAGAGATAAGTGTGTGTGAAAGCCGTCCTTCACCTAGCTTGTTGGGAACACAAAGTTTCTTTTCACTTGCAAACTCCACTCCTTACATATATATGGGGAGGTACTAGCTCCAACTCGGTTTTACAGTGAAAACTGCTGGAACTTCAAACCGGCACAAGGAAACAGACTGAGAAACCAGAGTAAAAGTTTCTCCTGCAACCCGTTCCCTTTGTGCTAGATGAACGAACGTCTCTCCACATGCTCAGTTCTGAGAGATAAGTGTGTGTGAAAGCCGTCCTTCACCTAGCTTGTTGGGAACACAAAGTTTCTTTTCACTTGCAAACTCCACTCCACACATATATATGGGGAGGTACTAGATCCTACTCGGTTTTACAGTGAAAACTGCTGGAACTTCAATCCGGCACTAGGAAACAGACTGACAAACCAGAGTAAAAGTTTCTCCTGCAACCCGTTCCCTTTGTGCTAGATGAACGAACGTCTCTCCTCACGTGCTCATTTCTGAGATATAAGTGTGTGTGAAAGCCGCCCTTCACCTAGCTTGTTGGGAACACAAAGTTTCTTTTCACTTTCAAACTCCACTCCATACATATATATGGGGAGGTACTAGCTCCAACTCGGTTTTACAGTGAAAACTGCAGGAACATCAACCCGGGACTAGGAAACAGACTGAGAAACCAGAGTAAAAGTTTCTCCTGCAACCCGTTCCAATTGTGCTAGATGAACGAACGTCTCTCCGCATGCTCAGTTCTGAGAGATAAGTGTGTGTGAAAGCCGTCCTTCACCTAGCTTGTTGGGAACACAAAGTTTCTTTTCACTTGCAAACTCCACTCCATACATATATAAGGGGAGGTACTAGCTCCAACTCGGTTTTACAGTGAAAACTGCAGGAACTTCAAACCGGCACTAGGAAACAGACTGAGAAACCAGAGTAAAAGTTTCTCCTGCAACCCGTTCCCTTTGTGCTAGATGAACGAACGTCTCTCCACATGCTCAGTTCTGAGAGATATGTGTGTGTGAAAGCCGTCCTTCACCTAGCTTGTTGGGAACACAAAGTTTCTTTTCAGTTGCAAACTCCACTCCATACATATATAAGGGGAGGTAATATCTCCAACTCCGTTTTACAGCGAAAACTGCAGGAACTTCAAACCGGCACTAGGAAACAGACTGAGAAACCAGAGTAAAAGTTTCTCCTGCAACCCGTTCCCTTTGTGCTAGATGAACGAACGTCTCTCCACATGCTCAGTTCTGAGAGATAAGTGTGTGTGAAAGCCGTCCTTCACCTAGCTTGTTGGGAACACAAAGTTTCTTTTCAGTTGCAAACTCCACTCCATAAATATATATGGGGAGGTACTAGCTCCAACTCGGTTTTACAGTGAAAACTGCAGGAACTTCAAACCGGCACTTGGAAACACACTGAAAAACCAGAGTAAAAGTTTCCCCTGCAACCCGTTCCATTTGTGCTAGATGAACGAACGTCTCTCCACATGCTCATTTCTGAGAGATAAGTGTGTGTGAAAGCCGTCCTTCACCTAGCTTGTTGGGAACACAAAGTTTCTTTTCACTTGCAAACTCCACTCCACACATATATATGGGGAGGTAATAGATCCTACTTGGTTTTAGAGTGAAAACTGCAGGAACTTCAAACCGGCACTAGAAACAGACTGAGAAACCAGAGTAAAAGTTTCTCCTGCAACCCGTTCCCTTTGTGCTAGATGAACGAACGTCTCTCCGCATGCTCAGTTCTGAGAGATAAGTGTGTGTGAAAGCCGTCATTCAACTAGCTTGTTGGGAACACAAAGTTTTTTTTCACTTGCAAACTCCACTCCACACATATATATGGGGAGGTACTAGATCCTACTCGGTTTTACAGTGAAAACTGCTGGAACTTCAAACCGGCAGTAGGAAACAGACTGAGAAACCAGAGTAAAAGTTTCTCCTGCAGCCCGTTCCCTTTGTGCTAGATGAACGAACGTCTCTCCACATGGTCAGTTCTGAGAGATAAGTGTGTGTGAAAGCCGTCCTTCACATAGTTGTTGAGAACACAATGTTTCTTTTCACTTGCAAACTCCATTCCTTACATATATATGGGGAGGTACTAGCTCCAACTCGGTTTTACAGTGAAAACTGCTGGAACTTCAAACCGGCACTAGGAAACAGACTGAGAAACCAGAGTAAAATTTTCTCCTGCAACCCGTTCCCTTTGTGCTAGATGAACGAACGTCTCCCACATGCTCAGTTCTGAGAGATAAGTGTGTGTGAAAGCCGTACTTCAACTAGCTTGTTGGGAACACAAAGTTTCTTTTCACTTGCAAACTCCACTCCACACATATATATGGGGAGGTACTAGATCCTACTCGGTTTTACAGTGAAAACTGCTGGAACTTCAATCCGGCACTAGGAAACAGACTGACAAACCAGAGTAAAAGTTTCTCCTGCAACCCGTTCCCTTTGTGCTAGATGAACGAACGTCTCTCCTCACGTGCTCATTTCTGAGATATAAGTGTGTGTGAAAGCCGCACTTCACCTAGCTTGTTGGGAACACAAAGTTTCTTTTCACTTTCAAACTCCACTCCATACATATATATGGGGAGGTACTAGCTCCAACTCGGTTTTACAGTGAAAACTGCAGGAACATCAAACCGGGACTAGGAAACAGACTGAGAAACCAGAGTAAAAGTTTCTCCTGCAACCCGTTCCCATTGTGCTAGATGAACGAACGTCTCTCCGCATGCTCAGTTCTGAGAGATAAGTGTGTGTGAAAGCCGTCCTTCACCTAGCTTGTTGGGAACACAAAGTTTCTTTTCACTTGCAAACTCCACTCCATACATATATAAGGGGAGGTACTAGCTCCAACACGGTTTTACAGTGAAAACTGCAGGAACTTCAAACCGGCACTAGGAAACAGACTGAGAAACCAGAGTAAAAGTTTCTCCTGCAACCCGTTCCCTTTGTGCTAGATGAACGAACGTCTCTCCACATGCTCACTTCTGAGAGATATGTGTGTGTGAAAGCCGTCCTTCAACTAGCTTGTTGGGAACACAAAGTTTCTTTTCACTTGCAAACTCCACTCCATACATATATATGGGGAGGTACTAGCTCCTACTCGGTTTTACAGTGAAAACTGCAGGAACATCAAACCGTGACTAGGAAACAGATTGAGAAACCAGAGTAAAAGATACTCCTGCAACCCGTTCCCTTTGTGCTAGATGAACGAACGTCTCTCCACATGCTGATTTCTGAGAGATAAGTGTGTGGGAAAGCCGTCCTTCACCTAGCTTGTTGGGAACACAAAGTTTCTTTTCACTTGCAAACTCCACTCCTTACATATATATGGGGAGGTACTAGATCCAACTCGGTTTTACAGTGAAAACTGCTGGAACTTCAAACCGGCATTAGGAAACAGACTGAGAAACCAGAGTAAAAGTTTCTCCTGCAACCCGTTCCCTTTGTCCTAGATGAACGAACGTCACTCCACATGCTCAGTTCTGAGAGATAAGTGTGTGTGAAAGCCGTCCTTCACCTAGCTTGTTGGGAACACAAAGTTTCTTTTAAGTTGCAAACTCCACTCCTTACATATATATGGGGAGGTACTAGCTCCAACTCGGTTTTACAGTGAAAACTGCAGGAACTTCAAAACGGCACTAGGAAACAGACTGTGAAACCAGAGTAAAAGTTTCTCCTGTAACCCGTTCCCTTTTTGCTAGATGAACGAACGTCTCTCCACATGCTCAGTTCTGAGGGATAAGTGTGTGTGAAAGCAGTCCTTCATCTAGCTTGTTGGGAACACAAAGTTTCTTTTCACTTGCAAACTCCACTCCACACATATATATGGGGAGGTACTAGATCCTACTCGGTTTTACATTGAAAACTGCTGGAACTTCAAACCGGCACTAGGAAACAGACTGAGAAACCAGAGTAAAAGTTTCTCCTGCAACCCGTTCCCTTTGTGCTAGATGAACGAACGTCTCCCACATGCTCAGTTCTGAGAGATAAGTGTGTGTGAAAGCCGTCCTTCACCTAGCTTGTTGGGAACACAAAGTTTCTTTTCACTTGCAAACTCCACTCCACACATATATATGGGGAGGTACTAGATCCTACTCGGTTTTACAGTGAAAACTGCTGGAACTTCAATCCGGCACTAGGAAACAGACTGACAAACCAGAGTAAAAGTTTCTCCTGCAACCCGTTCCCTTTGTGCTAGATGAACGAACGTCTCTCCTCACGTGCTCATTTCTGAGATATAAGTGTGTGTGAAAGCCGCCCTTCACCTAGCTTGTTGGGAACACAAAGTTTCTTTTCACTTTCAAACTCCACTCCATACATATATATGGGGAGGTACTAGCTCCAACTCGGTTTTACAGTGAAAACTGCAGGAACATCAAACCGGGACTAGGAAACAGACTGAGAAACCAGAGTAAAAGTTTCTCCTGCAACCCGTTCCCTTTGTGCTAGATGAACGAACGTCTCTCCGCATGCTCAGTTCGGAGATATAAGTGTGTGTGAAAGCCGTCCTTCACCTAGCTTGTTTGGAACACAAAGTTTCTTTTCACTTGCAAACTCCACTCCATACATATATAAGGGGAGGTACTAGCTCCAACTCGGTTTTACAGTGAAAACTGCAGGAACTTCAAACCGGCACTAGGAAACAGACTGAGAAACCAGACTAGAAGTTTCTCCTGCAACCCGTTCCCTTTGTGCTAGATGAATGAACGTCTCTCCACATGCTCAGTTCTGAGAGATATGTGTGTGTGAAAGCCGTCCTTCACCTAGCTTGTTGGGAACACAAAGTTTCTTTTCAGTTGCAAACTCCACTCCATACATATATAAGGGGAGGTACTAGCTCCAACTCCGTTTTACAGCGAAAACTGCAGGAACTTCAAACCGGCACTAGGAAACAGACTGAGAAACCAGAGTAAAAGTTTCTCCTGCAACCCGTTCCCTTTTTGCTAGATGAACGAACGTCTCTCCACATGCTCAGTTCTGAGAGATAAGTGTGTGTGAAAGCCGTCCTTCACCTAGCTTGTTGGGAACACAAAGTTTCTTTTCAGTTGCAAACTCCACTCCACACATATATATGGGGAGGTACTAGCTCCAACTCTGTTTTACAGTGAAAACTGCAGGAACTTCAAACGACACTAGGAAACAGACAGAGAAACCAGAGTAAAAGTTTCCCCTGCAACCCGTTCCCTTTGTGCTAGATGAACGAACGTCTCTCCACATGCTCAGTTCTGAGAGATAAGTGTGTGTGAAAGCCGTCCTTCACCTAGCTTGTTGGGAACACAAAGTTCCTTTTCACTTGCAAACTCCACTCCTTACATATATATGGGGAGGTTCTAGATCCAACTCGGTTTTACAGTGAAAACTGCTGGAACTTCAAACCGGCACTAGGAAACAGACTGAGAAACCAGAGTAAAAGTTTCTCCTGCAACCCGTTCCCTTTGTGCTAGATGAACGAACGTCTCTCCACATGCTCAGTTGTGAGAGATAAGTGTGTGTGAAAGCCGTCCTTCCCCTAGCTTGTTGGGAACACAAAGTTTCTTTTCAGTTGCAAACTCCACTCCATACATATATATGGGGAGGTACTAGCTCCAAATCCGTTTTACAGTGAAAACTGCAGGAACTTCAAACCGGCACTAGGAAACAGACTGAGAAACCAGAGTAAAAGTTTCTCCTGCAATCCGTTCCCTTTGTGCTAGATGAACGAACGTCTCTCCACATGCTCAGTTCTGAGAGATAAGTGTGTGTGAAAGCCGTCCTTCCCCTAGCTTGTTGGGAACACAAAGTTTCTTTTCACTTGCAAACTCCACTCCATACATATATATGGGGAGGTACTAGCTCCTACACGGTTTTACAGTGAAAACTGCTGGAACTTCAAACCGGCACTAGGAAACAGACTGAGAAACCAGAGTAAAAGTTTCTCCTGCAACCCGTTCCCTTTGTGCTAGATGAACGAACGTCTCTCCACATGCTCAGTTCTGAGAGATAAGTGTGTGTGAAAGCCGTCCTTCACCTAGCTTGTTGTGAACACAAAGTTTCTTTTCAGTTGCAAACTCCACTCCTTACATATATATGGGGAGGTTCTAGCTCCAACTCGGTTTTACAGTGAAAACTGCAGGAACTATAACACGGCACTAGGAAACAGACTGTGAAACCAGAGTAAAAGTTTCTCCTGTAACCCGTTCCCTTTGTGCTAGATGAACGAACGTCTCTCCTCACGTGCTCATTTCTGAGATATAAGTGTGTGTGAAAGCCGCCCTTCACCTAGCTTGTTGGGAACACAAAGTTTCTTTTCACTTTCAAACTCCACTCCATACATATATATTGGGAGGTACTAGCTCCAACTCGGTTTTACAGTGAAAACTGCAGGAACATCAAACCGGGACTAGGAAACAGACTGAGAAACCAGAGTAAAAGTTTCTCCTGCAACCCGTTCCCTTTGTGCTAGATGACCGAACGTCCCTCCTCACGTGCTCATTTCTGAGATATAAGTGTGTGTGAAAGCCGTCCTTCACCTAGCTTGTTGGGAACACAAAGTTTCTTTTCACTTGCAAACTCCACTCCATTCATATATATGGGGAGGTACTAGCTCCAACTCGGTTTTACAGTGAAAACTGCAGGAACATCAAACCGGGACTAGGAAACAGGCTGAGAAACCAGAGTAAAAGTTTCTCCTGCAACCCGTTCCCTTTGTGCTAGATGAACGAACGTCTCTCCGCATGCTCAGTTCTGAGAGATAAGTGTGTGTGAAAGCCGTCCTTCACCTAGCTTGTTGGGAAAACAAAGTTTCTTTTCAATTGCAAACTCCACTCCGTACATATATAAGGGGAGGTACTAGCTCCAACTCGGTTTTACAGTGAAAACTGCAGGAAATTCAAACCGGCACTAGGAAACAGACTGAGAATCCAGAGTAAAAGTTTCTCCTGCAACATATTCCCCTTGTGCTAGATGAACGAACGTCTCTCCACATGCTCATTTCTGAGAGATAAGTGTGTGTGAAAGCCGTCCTTCAACTAGCTTGTTGGGAACACAAAGTTTCTTTTCACTTGCAAACTCCACTCCACACATATATATGGGGAGGTACTAGATCCTACTCGGTTTTACAGTGAAAACTGCTGGAACTTCAAACAGGAACTAGGAAACAGACTGAGAAACCAGAGTAAAAGTTTCTCCTGCAACCCGTTCCCTTTGTGCTAGATGAACGAACGTCTCTCCACATGGTCAGTTCTGAGAGATAAGTGTGTGTGAAAGCCGTCCTTCACATAGTTGTTGGGAACACAAAGTTTCTTTTCACTTGCAAACTCCACTCCTTACATATATATGGGGAGGTACTAGATCCAACTCGGTTTTACAGTGAAAACTGCTGGAACTTCAAACCGGCACTAGGAAACAGACTGAGAAACCAGAGTAAAAGTTTCTCCTGCAACCCGTTCCCTTTGTGCTAGATGAACGAACGTCTCTCCACATGCTCAGTTGTGAGAGATAAGTGTGTGTGAAAGCCGTCCTTCCCCTAGCTTGTTGGGAACACAAAGTTTCTTTTCAGTTGCAAACTCCACTCCATACATATATATGGGGAGGTACTAGCTCCAACTCGGTTTTACAGTGAAAACTGCTGGAACTTCAAACCGGCACTAGGAAACAGACTGAGAAACCAGAGTAAAAGTTTCTCCTGCAACCCGTTCCCTTTGTGCTAGATGAACGAACGTCTCTCCACATGCTCAGTTGTGAGAGATAAGTGTGTGTGAAAGCCGTCCTTCCCCTAGCTTGTTGGGAACACAAAGTTTCTTTTCAGTTGCAAACTCCACTCCATACATATATATGGGGAGGTACTAGCTCCAACTCCGTTTTACAGTGAAAACTGCAGAAACTTCAAACCGGCACTAGGAAACAGACTGAGAAACCAGAGTAAAAGTTTCTCCTGCAACCCGTTCCCTTTGTGCTAGATGAACGAACGTCTCTCCACATGCTCAGTTCTGAGAGATAAGTGTGTGTGAAAGCCGTCCTTCACATAGCTTGTTGGGAACACAAAGTTTCTTTTCAGTTGCAAACTCCATTCCATACATATATATGGGGAGGTACTTGATCCAACTCGGTTTTACAGTGAAAACTGCTGGAACTTCAAACCGGCACTAGGAAACAGACTGAGAAACCAGAGTAAAAGTTTCTCCTGCAACCCGTTCCCTTTTTGCTAGATGAACGAACGTCTCTCCACATGCTCAGTTCTGAGAGATAAGTGTGTGTGAAAGCCGTCCTTCCCCTAGCTTGTTGGGAACACAAAGTTTCTTTTCACTTGCAAACTCCACTCCATAAATATATATGGGGAGGTACTAGCTCCTACTCGGTTTTACAGTGAAAACTGCAGGAACATCAAACCGGGACTAGGAAACAGATTGAGAAACCAGAGTAAAAGATACTCCTGCAACCCGTTCCCTTTGTGCTAGATGAACGAACGTCTCTCCACATGCTGAGTTCTGAGAGATAAGTGTGTGTGAAAGCCGTCCTTCACCTAGCTTGTTGGGAACACAAAGTTTCTTTTCACTTGCAAACTCCACTCCTTACATATATACGGGGAGGTACTAGATCCAACTCGATTTTACAGTGAAAACTGCAGAAACTTCAAACCGGCACTAGGAAACAGACTGAGAATCCAGAGTAAAAGTTTCTCCTGCAACCCGTTCCCTTTGTGCTAGATGAACGAACGTCTCTCCACATGCTCAGTTCTGAGAGATAAGTGTGTGTGAAAGCCGTCCTTCACCTAGCTTGTTGGGAACACAAAGTTTCTTTTCAGTTGCAAACTCCACTCCTTACATATATATGGGGAGGTACTAGCTCCAACTCGGTTTTACAGTGAAAACTGCAGGAACTTCAAAACGGCACTAGGAAACAGACTGTGAAACCAGAGTAAAAGTTTCTCCTGTAACCCGTTCCCTTTGTGCTAGATGAACGAACGTCTCTCCTCACGTGCTCATTTCTGAGATATAAGTGTGTGTGAAAGCCGTCCTTCACCTAGCTTGTTGGGAACACAAAGTTTCTTTTCACTTGCAAACTCCACTCCATACATATATATGGGGAGGTACTAGCTCCAACTCGGTTTTACAGTGAAAACTGCAGGAACATCAAACCGGGACTAGGAAACAGACTGAGAAACCAGAGTAAAATTTCTCCTGCAACCCGTTCCCATTGTGCTAGATGAATGAACGTCTCTCCGCATGCTCAGTTCTGAGAGATAAGTGTGTGTGAAAGCCGTCCTTCACCTAGCTTGTTGGGAACACAAAGTTTCTTTTAACTTGCAAACTCCACTCCATACATATATAATTGGAGGTACTAGCTCCAACTCGGTTTTACAGTGAAAACTGCAGGAACTTCAAACCGGCACTAGGAAACAGACTGAGAAACCAGAGTAATAGTTTCTCCTGCAACCCGTTCCCTTTGTGCTAGATGAACGAACGTCTCTCCACATGCTCAGTTCTGAGAGATATGTGTGTGTGAAAGCCGTCCTTCACCTAGCTTGTTGGGAACACAAAGTTTCTTTTCACTTGCAAACTCCACTCCATACATATATAAGGGGAGGTAATAGCTCCAACTCCGTTTTACAGCGAAAACTGCAGGAACTTCAAACCGGCACTAGGAAACAGACTGAGAAACCAGAGTAAAAGTTTCTCCTGCAACCCGTTCCCTTTGTGCTAGATGAACGAACGTCTCTCCACATGCTCAGTTCTGAGAGATAAGTGTGTGTGAAAGCCGTCCTTCACCTAGCTTGTTGGGAACACAAAGTTTCTTTTCAGTTGCAAACTCCACTCCATACATATATATGGGGAGGTACTAGCTCCAACTCGGTTTTACGGTGAAAACTGCAGGAACTTCAAACCGGCACTTGGAAACACACTGAGAAACCAGAGTAAAAGTTTCCCCTGCAACCCGTTCCCTTTGTGCTAGATGAACGAACGTCTCTCCACATGCTCAGTTCTGAGAGATAAGTGTGTGTGAAAGCCGTCCTTCACCTAGCTTTTTGGGAACACAAAGTTCCTTTTCACTTGCAAACTCCACTCCTTACATATATATGGGGAGGTTCTAGATCCAACTCGGTTTTACAGTGAAAACTGCTGGAACTTCAAACCGGCACTAGGAAACAGACTGAGAAACCAGAGTATAAGTTTCTCCTGCAACCCGTTCCCTTTGTGCTAGATGAACGAACGTCTCTCCACATGCTCAGTTGTGAGAGATAAGTGTGTGTGAAAGCCGTCCTTCCCCTAGCTTGTTGGGAACACAAAGTTGCTTTTCAGTTGCAAACTCCACTCCATACATATATATGGGGAGGTACTAGCTCCAACTCGGTTTTACAGTGAAAACTGCTGGAACTTCAAACCGGCACTACGAAACAGACTGAGAAACCAGAGTAAAAGTTTCTCCTGCAACCCGTTCCCTTTGTGCTAGATGAACGAACGTCTCTCCACATGCTCATTTCTG
Source organism: Camelus bactrianus (assembly GCF_048773025.1). NCBI lineage: Eukaryota > Metazoa > Chordata > Mammalia > Artiodactyla > Camelidae > Camelus > Camelus bactrianus. The sequence goes on from NC_133546.1 coordinate 93,865,136, forward strand.
AGAGATAAGTGTGTGGGAAAGCCGTTCTTCACCTAGCTTGTTGGGAACACAAAGTTTTTTTTCACTTGCAAACTCCACTCCATGCATATATATGGGGAGGTACTAGATCCTAATCGGTTTTACAGTGAAAACTGCTGGAACTTCAAACCGGCACTAGGAAACAGACTGAGAAACCAGAGTAAAAGTTTCTCCTGCATCCCGTTCCCTTTGTGCTAGATGAACGAACGTCTCTCCACATGCTCAGTTCTGAGAGATAAGTGTGTGTGAAAGCCGTCCTTCACCTATCTTGTTGGGAACACAAAGTTCCTTTTCAGTTGCAAACTCCACTCCATACATATATATGGGGAGGTACTAGCTCCAACTCGGTTTTACAGTGAAAACTGCAGGAACTTCAAACCGGCACTAAGAAACAGACTGTGAATCCAGAGTAAAAGTTTCTCCTGCAACCCGTTCCATTTGTGCTAGATGAACGAACGTCTCTCCACATGCTCAGTTCTGAGAGATAAGTGAGTGTGAAAGCCCTCCTTCACCTAGCTTGTTGGGAACACAAAGTTTCTTTTCACTACCAAACTCCACTCCATACATATATATGGGGAGGTACTACATCCAACTCGGTTTTACAGTGAAAACTGCAGGAACTTCAAAACGGCACTAGGAACCAGACTGAGAAACCAGAGTATAAGTTTCTCCTGCAAACCGTTCCCTTTGTGCTAGATGAACGAACGTCTCTCCACGTGCTCAGTTCTGAGAGATAAGTGTGTGTGAAAGCCGTCCTTCAACTAGCTTGTTGGGAACACAAAGTTTCTTTTCACTTGCAAACTCCACTCCTTACATATATATGGGAAGGTACTAGATCCAACTCGGTTTTACAGTGAAAACTGCTGGAACTTCAAACCGGCACTAGGAAACAGACTGAGAAACCAGAGTACAAGTTTCTCCTGCAACCCGTTCCCTTTGTGCTAGATGAACGAACGTCTCTCCACATGCTAAGTTCTGAGAGATAAGTGTGTGTGAAAGCCGTCCTTCACATAGCTTGTTGGGAACACAAAGTTTCTTTTCAGTTGCAAACTCCACTCCATACATATATATGGGGAGGTACAAGCTCCAACTCCGTTTTACAGTGAAAACTGCAGGAACTTCAAACCGGCACTAGGAAACAGACTGAGAAACCAGAGTAAAAGTTTCTCCTGCAACCCGTTCCATTTGTGCTAGATGAACGAACGTCTCTCCACATGCTCATTTCTGAGAGATAAGTGTGTGTCAAAGCCGTCCTTCACCTTGCTTGTTGGGAACACAAAGTTTCTTTTCACTTGCCAACTCCACTCCATACATATATATGCGGAGGTACTATCTCCAACTCTGTTTTACAGAGAAAACTGCAGGAACTTCAAACCGAGACTAGGAAACAGACTGAGAAACCAGAGTAAAAGTTTCTCCTGCAACCCGTTCCCTTTGTGCTAGATGAACGAACGTCTCTCCACATGTTCAGTTCTGAGAGATAAGTGTGTGTGAAAGCCGTCCTTCACCTAGCTTGTTGGGAACACAAAGTTCCTTTTCAGTTGCAAACTCCACTCCATACATATATATGGGGAGGTACTAGCTCCAAATCGGTTTTACAGTGAAAACTGCAGGAACTTCAAACCGGCACTAAGAAACAGACTGTGAAACCAGAGTAAAAGTTTCTCCTGCAACCCGTTCCCTTTGTGCTAGATGAACGAACGTCTCTCCACATGCTCAGTTCTGAGAGATAAGTGTGTGTGAAAGCCCTCCTTCACCTAGCTTGTTGGGAACACAAAGTTTCTTTTCACTACCAAACTCCACTCCATACATATATATGGGGAGGTACTAGATCCAACTCGGTTTTACAGTGAAAACTGCAGGAACTTCAAAACGGCACTAGGAAACAGACTGAGAAACCAGAGTATAAGTTTCTCCTGCAAACCGTTCCCTTTGTGCTAGATGAACGAACGTCTCTCCACGTGCTCATTTCTGAGAGTTAAGTGTGTGTGAAAGCCGTCCTTCAACTAGCTTGTTGGGAACACAAAGTTTCTTTTCACTTGCAAACTCCACTCCTTACATATATATGGGAAGGTACTAGATCCAACTCGGTTTTACAGTGAAAACTGCTGGAACTTCAAACCGGCACTAGGAAACAGACTGAGAAACCAGAGTACAAGTTTCTCCTGCAACCCGTTCCCTTTGTGCTAGATGAACGAAAGTCTCTCCACATGCTCAGTTCTGAGATATAAGTGTGTGTGAAAGCCGTCCTTCACCTGGCTTGTTGGGAACACAAAGTTTCTTTTCAGTTGCAAACTCCACTCCATATATATATATGGGGAAGTACAAGCTCCAACTCCGTTTTACAGTGAAAACTGCAGGAACTTCAAACCGGCACTAGGAAACAGACTGTGAAACCAGAGTAAAAGTTTCTCCTGCAACCCGTTCCATTTGTGCTAGATGAACGAACGTCTCTCCACATGCTCATTTCTGAGAGATAAGTGTGTGTCAAAGCCGTCCTTCACCTAGCTTGTTGGGAACACAAAGTTTCTTTTCACTTGCGAACTCCACTCCATACATATATATGCGGAGGTACTAGCTCCAACTCTGTTTTACAGAGAAAACTGCAGGAACTTCAAACCGAGACTAGGAAACAGACTGAGAAACCAGAGTAAAAGTTTCTCCTGCAACCCGATCCCTTTGTGCTAGATGAACGAACGTCTCTCCGCATGCTCAGTTCTGAGAGATAAGTGTGTGTGAAAGCCGTCCTTCACCTAGCTTGTTGGGAACACAAAGTTTCTTTTCACTTGCAAACTCCACTCCATACATATATATGGGGAGGTACTAGATCCTACCCGGTTTTACAGTGAAAACTGCTGGAACTTCAAACCGGCACCAGGAAAAAGACTGAGAAACCAGATTAAAAGTTTCTCCTGCAACCCGTTCCCTTTGTGCTAGATGAACGAACGTCTATCGTCACGTGCTCATTTCTGAGATATAAGTGTGTGTGAAAGCCGTCCTTCACCTAGCTTGTTGGGACCACAAAGTTTCTTTTCACTTGCAAACTCCACTCCATATATATATATGGGGAGGTACTAGCTCCAACTCGGTTTTACAGTGAAAACTGCAGGAACATCCAACCGGCACTAGGAAACAGACTGAGAAACCAGAGTAAAAGTTTCTCCTGCAACCCGTTCCCTTTGTGCTAGATGAACGAACGTCTCTCCGCATGCTCAGTTCTGAGAGATAAGTGTGTGTGAAAGCCGTCCTTCACCTAGCTTGTTGGGAACACAAAGTTTCTTTTCAATTGCAAACACCACTCCATACATATATAAGGGGAGGTACTAGCTCCAACTCGGTTTTACAGTGAAAACTGCGGGAACTTCAAACCGGCACTAGGAAACAGACTGAGAAACCAGAGTAAAAGTTTCTCCTGCAACATATTCCCTTTGTGCTAGATGAACGAACGTCTCTCCACATGCTCAGTTCTGAGATATAAGTGTGTGTGAAAGCCGTCCTTCACGTAGCTTGTTGGGAACACAAAGTTCCTTTTCACTTCCAAACTCCACTCCTTACATATATATGGGGAGGTACTAGATCCAACTCGGTTTTACAGTGAAAACTGCAGGAACTTCAAACCAGCACTAGGAAACACACTGAGAAACCAGAGTAAAAGTTTATCCTGCAACCCGTTCCATTTGTGCTAGATGAACGAACGTCTCTCCACATGCTCATTTCTGAGAGATAAGTGTGTGTGAAAGCCGTCCTTCAACTAGCTTGTTGGGAACACAAAGTTTCTTTTCAGTTGCAAACTCCACTCCATACATATATATGGGGAGGTACTAGCTCCAACTCCGTTTTACAGTGAAAACTGCAGAAACTTCAAACCGGCACTAGGAAACAGACTGTGAAACCAGAGTAAAAGTTTCTCCTGCAACCCGTTCCATTTGTGCTAGATGAACGAACGTCTCTCCACATGCTCATTTCTGAGAGATAAGTGTGTGTCAAAGCCGTCCTTCACCTAGCTTGTTGGGAACACAAAGTTTCTTTTCACTTGCCAACTCCACTCCATACATATATATGCGGAGGTACTAGCTCCAACTCGGTTTTACAGTGAAAACTGCAGGAACTTCAAACCGGCACTAGGAAACAGACTGAGAAACCAGAGTAAAAGTTTCTCCTGCAACATATTCCCTTTGTGCTAGATGAACGAATGTCTCTCCACATGCTCAGTTCTGAGATATAAGTGTGTGTGAAAGCCGTCCTTCACCTAGCTTGTTGGGAACACAAAGTTCCTTTTCACTTGCAAACTCCACTCCTTACATATATATGGGGAGGTACTAGATCCAACTCGGTTTTACAGTGAAAACTGCTGGAACTTCAAACCATCACTAGGAAACAGACTGAGTAAACAGAGTAAAAGTTTCTCCTGCAACCCGTTCCCTTTGTGCTAGATGAACGAACGTCTCTCCACATGCTCAGTTCTGAGAGATAAGTGTGTGTGAAAGCCGTCCTTCACCTAGCTTGTTGGGAACACAAAGTTTCTTTTCACTTGCAAACTCCACTCCATACATATATATGGGGAGGTACTAGATCCAACTCGGTTTTACAGTGAAAACTGCAGGAACTTCAAACCGGCACTAGGAAACAGACTGAGAAACCAGAGTAAAAGTTTCCCCTGCAACCCATTCTCTTTGTTCTAGATGAACGAACGTCTCTCCACATGCTAAGTTCTGAGAGATAAGTGTGGGTCAATGCCGTCCTTCACCTATCTTGTTGGGAACACAAAGATTCTTTTCACTTGCAAACTCCACTATATACTTATATATGGGGAGGTACTAGGTACAACTCGGTTTTACAGTGAAAACTGCATGAACTTCAAAACGGCACTAGGAAACAGACTGAGAATCCAGAGTATAAGTTTCTCCTGCAAACCGTTCCCTTTGTGCTAGATGAACGAACGTCTCTCCACGTGCTCAGTTCTGAGATATAAGTGTGTGTGAAAGCCGTCCTTCATCTAGCTTGTTGGGAACACAAAGTTTCTTTTCACTTGCAAACTCCACTCCTTACATATATATGGGGAGGAACTAGATCCAACTCGGTTATACAGTGAAAACTGCAGGAACTTCAAACCGGCACTAGGAAACAAACTGAGAAACCAGAGTAAAAGTTTCTCCTGCAACATATTTCCTTTGTGCTAGATGAACGAACGTCTCACCACATGCTCAGTTCTGAGATATATGTGTGTGTGAAAGCCGTCCTTCACCTGGCTTGTTGGGAACACAAAGTTTCTTTTCAGTTGCAAACTCCACTCCATACATATATATGGGGAGGTACTAGCTCCAACTCGGTTTTACAGTGAAAACTGCAGGAACTTCAAACCGGCACTAGGAAACAGACTGTGAAACCAGAGTAAAAGTTTCTCCTGCAACCCGTTCCCTTTGTGCTAGATGAACGAACGTCTCTCCGCATGCTCATTTCTGAGAGATAATTCTGTGTCAAAGCCGTCCTTCACCTAGCTTGTTGGGAAAACAAAGTTTCTTTTCACTTGCAAACACCACTCCACACATATATATGGGGAGGTACTAGATCCTACCCGGTTTTACAGTGAAAACTGCTGGAACTTCAAACCGGCAGTAGGAAACAGACTGAGAAACCAGATTAAAAGTTTCTCCTGCAACCCGTTCCCTTTGTGCTAGATGAACGAACGTCTCTCCTCACGTGCTCATTTCTGAGATATAAGTGTGTGTGAAAGCCGTCCTTCACCTAGCTTGTTGGGAACACAAAGTTTCTTTTCACTTGCAAACTCCACTCCATACATATATATGGGGAGGTACTAGCTCCAACTCGGTTTTACAGTGAAAACTGCAGGAACATCCAACCGGCACTAGGAAACAGACTGAGAAACCAGAGTAAAAGTTTCTCCTTCAACCCGTTCCATTTGTGCTAGATGAACGAACGTCTCTCCGCATGCTCAGTTCTGAGAGATAAGTGTGTGTGAAAGCCGTCCTTCACCTAGCTTGTTGGGAACACAAAGTTTCTTTTAAATTGCAAACACCACTCCATACATATATAAGGGGAGGTACTAGCTCCAACTCGGTTTTACAGTGAAAACTGCGGGAACTTCAAACCGGCACTAGGAAACAGACTGAGAAACCAGAGTAAAAGTTTCTCCTGCAACATATTCCCTTTGTGCTAGATGAACGAACGTCTCTCCACATGCTCAGTTCTGAGATATAAGTGTGTGTGAAAGCCGTCCTTCACGTAGCTTTTTGGGAACACAAAGTTCCTTTTCACTTGCAACTCCACTCCTTACATATATATGGGGAGGTACTAGATCCAAATCTGTTTTACAGTGAAAACTGCTGGAACTTCAAACCATCACTAGGAAACAGACTGAGAAACCAGAGAAAAAGTTTCTCCTGCAACCCGTTCCCTTTGTGCTAGATGAACGAACGTCTCTCCACATGCTCAGTTCTGAGAGATAAGTGTGTGTGAAAGCCGTCCTTCACCTAGCTTGTTGGGAACACAAAGTTTCTTTTCAGTTGCAAACTCCACTCCATACATATATATGGGGAGGTACTAGATCCAACTCGGTTTTACAGTGAAAACTGCAGGAACTTCAAACCAGCACTAGGAAACACACTGAGAAACCAGAGAAAAGTTTCTCCTGCAACCCGTTCCATTTGTGCTAGATGAACGAACGTCTCTCCACATGCTCATTTCTGAGAGATAAGTGTGTGTGAAAGCCGTCCTTCAACTAGCTTGTTGGGAACACAAAGTTTCTTTTCAGTTGCAAACTCCACTCCATACATATATATGGGGAGGTACTAGCTCCAACTCCGTTTTACAGTGAAAACTGCAGAAACTTCAAACCGGCACTAGGAAACAGACTGTGAAACCAGAGTAAAAGTTTCTCCTGCAACCCGTTCCATTTGTGCTAGATGAACGAACGTCTCTCCACATGCTCATTTCTGAGAGATAAGTGTGTGTCATAGCCGTCCTTCACCTAGCTTGTTGGGAACACAAAGTTTCTTTTCACTTGCCAACTCCACTCCATACATATATATGCGGAGGTACTAGCTCCAACTCGGTTTTACAGTGAAAACTGCAGGAACTTCAAACCGGCACTAGGAAACAGACTGAGAAACCAGAGTAAAAGTTTCTCCTGCAACATATTCCGTTTGTGCTAGATGAACGAATGTCTCTCCACATGCTCAGTTCTGAGATATAAGTGTGTGTGAAAGCCGTCCTTCACCTAGCTTGTTGGGAACACAAAGTTCCTTTTCACTTGCAAACTCCACTCCTTACATATATATGGGGAGGTACTAGATCCAACTCGGTTTTACAGTGAAAACTGCTGGAACTTCAAACCATCACTAGGAAACAGACTGAGTAAACAGAGTAAAAGTTTCTCCTGCAACCCGTTCCCTTTGTGCTAGATGAACGAACGTCTCTCCACATGCTCAGTTCTGAGAGATAAGTGTGTGTGAAAGCCGTCCTTCACCTAGCTTGTTGGGAACACAAAGTTTCTTTTCACTTGCAAACTCCACTCCATACATATATATGGGGAGGTACTAGATCCAACTCGGTTTTACAGTGAAAACTGCAGGAACTTCAAACTGGCACTAGGAAACTGACTGAGAAACCAGAGTAAAAGTTTCTCCTGCAACCCATTCACTTTGTTCTAGATGAACGAACGTCTCTCCACATGCTAAGTTCTGAGAGATAAGTGTGGGTCAATGCCGTCCTTCACCTATCTTGTTGGGAACACAAAGATTCTTTTCACTTGCAAACTCCACTATATACTTATATATGGGGAGGTACTAGGTACAACTCGGTTTTACAGTGAAAACTGCATGAACTTCAAAACGGCACTAGGAAACAGACTGAGAATCCAGAGTATAAGTTTCTCCTGCAAACCGTTCCCTTTGTGCTAGATGAACGAACGTCTCTCCACGTGCTCAGTTCTGAGATATAAGTGTGTGTGAAAGCCGTCCTTCATCTAGCTTGTTGGGAACACATAGTTTCTTTTCACTTGCAAACTCCACTCCTTACATATATATGGGGAGGAACTAGATCCAACTCGGTTATACAGTGAAAACTGCAGGAACTTCAAACCGGCACTAGGAAACAAACTGAGATACCAGAGTAAAAGTTTCTCCTGCAACATATTTCCTTTGTGCTAGATGAACGAACGTCTCACCACATGCTCAGTTCTGAGATATATGTGTGTGTGAAAGCCGTCCTTCACCTGGCTTGTTGGGAACACAAAGTTTCTTTTCAGTTGCAAACTCCACTCCATACATATATATGGGGAGGTACTAGCTCCAACTCGGTTTTACAGTGAAAACTGCAGGAACTTCAAACCGGCACTAGGAAACAGACTGAGAAACCAGAGTAAAAGTTTCTCCTGCAACCCGTTCCCTTTGTGCTAGATGAACGAACGTCTCTCCGCATGCTCATTTCTGAAAGATAATTCTGTGTCAAAGCCGTCCTTCACCTAGCTTGTTGGGAAAACAAAGTTTCTTTTCACTTGCAAACACCACTCCACACATATATATGGGAAGGTACTAGATCCTACCCGGTTTTACAGTGAAAACTGCTGGAACTTCAAACCGGCAGTAGGAAACAGACTGAGAAACCAGATTAAAAGTTTCTCCTGCAACCCGTTCCCTTGTGCTAGATGAACGAACGTCTCTCCGCATGCTCAGTTCTGAGAGATAAGTGTGTGTGAAAGCCGTCCTTCACCTAGCTTGTTGGGAACACAAAGTTTCTTTTCACTTGCAAACTCCTCTCCATACATATAAGGGGAGGTACTAGCTCCAACTCGGTTTTACAGTGAAAACTGCAGGAACTTCAAACCGAGACTAGGAAACAGACTGAGAAACCAGAGTAAAAGTTTCTCCTGCAACCCGTTCCCTTTGTGCTAGATGAACGAACGTCTCTCCACATGCTCAGTTCTGAGAGATATGTGTTTGTGAAAGCCGTCCTTCACCTAGCTTGTTGGGAACAGAAAGTTTCTTTTCAGTTGCAAACTCCACTCCATACATATATAAGGGGAGGTACTAGCTCCAACTCCGTTTTACAGCGAAAACTGCAGGAACTTCAAACCGCCACTAGGAAACAGACTGAGAAACCAGAGTAAAAGTTTCTCCTGCAACCCGTTCCCTTTGTGCTAGATGAATGAACGTCTCTCCACATGCTCAGTTCTGAGAGATAAATGTGTGTGAAAGCCGTCCTTCACCTAGCTTGTTGGGAACACAAAGTTTCTTTTCAGTTGCAAACTCCACTCCATACATATATATGGGGAGGTACTAGCTCCAACTCGGTTTTACAGTGAAAACTGCAGGAACTTCAAACCGGCACTTGGAAACACACTGAGAAACCAGAGTAAAAGTTTCTCCTGCAACCCGTTCCATTTGTGCTAGATGAACGAACGTCTCTCCACATGCTCATTTCTGAGAGATAAGTGTGTGTGAAAGCCGTCCTTCACCTAGCTTGTTGGGAACACAAAGTTTCTTTTCACTTGCAAACTCCACTCCACACATATATATGGGGAGGTACTAGATCCTACTTGGTTTTAGAGTGAAAAATGCAGGAACTTCAAACCGGCACTAGGAAACAGACTGAGAAACCAGAGTAAAAGTTTCTCCTGCAACCCGTTCCCTTTGTGCTAGATGAACGAACGTCTCTCCACATGCTCAGTTCTGAGAGATAAGTGTGTGTGAAATCCGTCCTTCACCTAGCTTGTTGGGAACACAAAGTTTCTTTTCACTAGCAAACTCCACTCCATACATAAATATGGGGAGGTACTAGATCCAACTCTGTTTTACAGTGAAAACTGCAGGAACTTCAAACGACACTAGGAAACAGACAGAGAAAACAGAGTAAAAGTTTCCCCTGCAACCCGTTCCCTTTGTGCTAGATGAACGAACGTCTCTCCACATGCTCAGTTCTGAGAGATAAGTGTGTGTGAAAGCCGTCCTTCACCTAGCTTGTTGGGAACACAAAGTTCCTTTTCACTTGCAAACTGCACTCCTTACATATATATGGGGAGGTTCTAGATCCAACTCGGTTTTACAGTGAAAACTGCTGGAACTTCAAACCGGCACTAGGAAACAGAGTGAGAAACCAGAGTAAAAGTTTCTCCTGCAACCCGTTCCCTTTGTGCTAGATGAACGAACTTCTCTCCACATGCTCATTTCTGAGAGATAAGTGTGTGTCAAAGCCGTCCTTCACCTAGCTTGTTGGGAAAACAAAGTTTCTTTTCACTTGCAAACTCCACTCCACACATATATATGGGGAGGTACTAGATCCTACCCGGTTTTACAGTGAAAACTGCTGGAACTTCAAACCGGCACTAGGAAACAGACTGAGAAACCAGAATAAAAGTTTCTCCTGCAACCCGTTCCCTTTGTGCTAGATGAACGAACGTCTCTCCTCACGTGCTCATTTCTGAGATATAAGTGTGTGTGAAAGCCGTCCTTCACCTAGCTTGTTGGGAACACAAAGTTTCTTTTCACTTGCAAACTCCACTCCATACATATATATGGGGAGGTACTAGCTCCAACTCGGTTTTACAGTGAAAAGTGCAGGAACTTCAAACCGGCACTTGGAAACACACTGAGAAACCAGAGTAAAAGTTTCTCCTGCAACCCTTTCCCTTTGTGCTAGATGAACGAAAGTCTCTCCACATGCTCAGTTCTGAGAGATAAGTGTGTGTGAAAGCCGTCCTTCACCTAGCTTGTTGGGAAAACAAAGTTTCTTTTCAATTGCAAACTCCACTCCATACATATATAAGGGGAGGTACTAGCTCCAACTCGGTTTTACAGTCAAAACTGCAGGAACTTCAAACCGGCACTAGGAAACAGACTGAGAAACCAGAGTAAAAGTTTCTCCTGCAACATATTCCCTTTGTGCTAGATGAACGAACGTCTCTCCACATGCTCAGTTCTGAGATAATAGTGTGTGTGAAAGCCGTCCTTCACGTAGCTTGTTGGGAACACAAAGTTCCTTTTCACTTGCCAACTCCACTCCTTACATATATATGGGGAGGTACTAGATCCAACTCGGTTTTAAAGTGAAAACTGCTGGAACTTCAAACCATCACTAGGAAACAGACTGAGAAACCAGAGAAAAGTTTCTCCTGCAACCCGTTCCCTTTGTGCTAGATGAACGAACGTCTCTCCACATGCTCAGTTCTGAGAGATAAGTGTGTGTGAAAGCCGTCCTTCACCTAGCTTGTTGGGAACACAAAGTTTCTTTTCAGTTGCAAACTCCACTCCATACATATATATGGGGAGGTACTAGCTCCAACTCGGTTTTATAGTGAAAACTGCAGGAACTTCAAACCGGCACTAGGAAACAGACTGTGAAACCAGAGTAAAAGTTTCTCCTGCAACATATTCCCTTTGTGCTAGATGAACGAACGTCTCTCCACATGCTCAGTTCTGAGAGATAATTGTGTGGGAAAGCCGTCCTTCACATAGCTTGTTGGGAACACAAAGTTTCTTTTCACTTGCAAACTCCACTCCATACATATATATGTGGAGGTACTAGATCCTAATCGGTTTTACAGTGAAAACTGCTGGAACTTCAAACCGGCACTAGGAAACAGACTGAGAAACCAGAGTAAAAGATTCTCCTGCATCCCGTTCCCTTTGTGCTAGATGAACGAACGTCTCTCCACATGCTCAGTTCTGAGAGATAAGTGTGTGTGAAAGCCGTCCTTCACCTATCTTGTTGGGAACACAAAGTTCCTTTTCAGTTGCAAACTCCACTCCATACATATATATGGGGAGGTACTAGCTCCAACTCGGTTTTACAGTGAAAACTGCAGGAACTTCAAACCGGCACTAAGAAACAGACTGTGAAACCAGAGTAAAAGTTTCTCCTGCAACCCGTTCCCTTTGTGCTAGATGAACGAACGTCTCTCCACATGCTCAGTTCTGAGAGATAAGTGTGTGTGAAAGCCCTCCTTCACCTAGCTTGTTGGGAACACAAAGTTTATTTTCACTACCAAACTCCACTCCATACATATATATGGGGAGGTACTAGCTCCAACTCGGTTTTACAGTGAAAACTGCAGGAACTTCAAAACGGCACTAGGAAACAGACTGAGAAACCAGAGTATAAGTTTCTCCTGCAAACCGTTCCCTTTGTGCTAGATGAACGAACGTCTCTCCACGTGCTCAGTTCTGAGAGATAAGTGTGTGTGAAAGCCGTCCTTCAACTAGCTTGTTGGGAACACAAAGTTTCTTTTCACTTGCAAACTCCACTCCTTACATATATATGGGAAGGTACTAGATCCAACTCGGTTTTACAGTGAAAACTGCTGGAACTTCAAACCGGCACTAGGAAACATACTGAGAAACCAGAGTACAAGTTTCTCCTGCAACCCTTTCCCTTTGTGCTAGATGAACGAACGTCTCTCCACATGCTCAGTTCTGAGAGACAAGTGTGTGTGAAAGCCGTCCTTCACCTGGCTTGTTGGGAACACAAAGTTTCTTTTCAGTTGCAAACTCCACTCCATACATATATATGGGGAGGTACAAGCTCCAACTCCGTTTTACAGTGAAAACTGCAGGAACTTCAAACCGGCACTAGGAAACAGACTGTGAAACCAGAGTAATAGTTTCTCCTGCAACCCGTTCCATTTGTGCTAGATGAACGAACGTCTCTCCACATGCTCATTTCTGAGAGATAAGTGTGTGTCAAAGCCGTCCTTCACCTAGCTTGTTGGGAACACAAAGTTTCTTTTCACTTGCCAACTCCACTCCATACATATATATGTGGAGGTACTAGCTCCAACTCTGTTTTACAGAGAAAACTGCAGGAACTTCAAACCGAGACTAGGAAACAGAGTGAGAAACCAGAGTAAAAGTTTCTCCTGCAACCCGTTCCCTTTGTGCTAGATGAACGAACGTCTCTCCACATGCTCAGTTCTGAGAGATAAGTGTGTGTGAAAGCCCTCCTTCACCTAGCTTGTTGGGAACACAAAGTTTCTTTTCAGTTGCAAACTCCACTCCATACATATATATGGGGAGGTACTAGCTCCATCTCGGTTTTACAGTGAAAACTGCAGGAACTTCAAACCGGCACTAGGTAACAGAGTGTGAAACCAGAGTAAAAGTTTCTCCTGCAACATATTCCCTTTGTGCTAGATGAACGAACTTCTCTCCACATGCTCAGTTCTGAGAGATAAGTGTGTGGGAAAGCCGTCCTTCACGTAGCTTGTTGGGAACACAAAGTTTCTTTTCACTTGCAAACTCCAATCCATACATATATATGGGGAGGTTCTAGATCCTAATCGGTTTTACAGTGAAAACTGCTGGAACTTCAAACCGGCACTAGGAAACAGACTGAGAAACCAGAGTAAAAGATTCTCCTGCATCCCGTTCCCTTTGTGCTAGATGAACGAACGTCTCTCCACATGCTCAGTTCTGAGAGATAAGTGTGTGTGAAAGCCGTCCTTCACCTATCTTGTTGGGAACACAAAGTTCCTTTTCAGTTGCAAACTCCACTCCATACATATATATGGGGAGGTACTAGCTCCAACTCGGTTTTACAGTGAAAACTGCAGGAACTTCAAACCGGCACTAAGAAACAGACTGTGAAACCACAGTAAAAGTTTCTCCTGCAACCCGTTCCCTTTGTGCTAGATGAACGAACGTCTCTCCACATGCTCAGTTCTGAGAGATAAGTGTGTGTGAAAGCTCTCCTTCACCTAGCTTGTTGGGAACACAAAGTTTATTTTCACTACCAAACTCCACTCCATACATATATATGGGGAGGTACTAGATCCAACTCGGTTTTACAGTGAAAACTGCAGGAACTTCAAAACGGCACTAGGAAACAGACTGAGAAACCAGAGTATAAGTTTCTCCTGCAAACCGTTCCCTTTGTGCTAGATGAACGAACGTCTCTCCACGTGCTCAATTCTGAGAGATAAGTGTGTGTGAAAGCCGTCCATCAACTAGCTTGTTGGGAACACAAAGTTTCTTTTCACTTGCAAACTCCACTCCTTACATATATATGGGAAGGTACTAGATCCAACTCGGTTTTACAGTGAAAACTGCAGGAACTTCAAACCGGCACTAGGAAACAGACTGAGAAACCAGAGTACAAGTTTCTCCTGCAACCCGTTCCCTTTGTGCTAGATGAACGAACGTCTCTCCACATGCTCAGTTCTGAGAGATAAGTGTGTGTAGAAAGCCGTCCTTCACCTAGCTTGTTGGGAACACAAAGTTTCTTTTCACTTGCAAACTCCACTCCATACATATATATGCGGAGGTACTAGCTCCAACTCGGTTTTACAGTGAAAACTGCAGGAAATTCAAACCGGCACTAGGAAACAGACTGAGAAACCAGAGTAAAAGTTTCTCCTGCAACATATTCCCTTTGTGCTAGATGAACGAACGTCTCTCCACATGCTCAGTTCTGAGAGATAAGTGTGTGTGAAAGCCGTCCTTCACGTAGCTTGTTGGGAACACAAAGTTCCTTTTCACTTGCAAACTCCACTCCTTACATATATATGGGGAGGTACTAGATCCAAATCGGTTTTACAGTGAAAACTGCTGGAACTTCAAACCATCACTAGGAAACAGACTGAGAAACCAGAGTAAAAGTTTCTCGTGCAACCCGTTCCATTTGTGCTAGATGAACGAAAGTCTCTCCACATGCTCATTTCTGAGAGATAAGTGTGTGTCAAAGCCGTCCTTCACCTAGCTTGTTGGGAACACAAAGTTTCTTTTCACTTGCAAACTCCACTCCATACATATATATGCAGAGGTACTAGCTCCAACTCTGTTTTACAGAGAAAACTGCAGGAACTTCAAACCGAGACTAGGAAACAGACTGAGAAACCAGAGTAAAAGTTTCTCCTGCAACCCGTTCCCTTTGTGCTAGATGAACGAACGTCTCTCCGCATGCTCAGTTCTGAGAGATAAGTGTGTGTGAAAGCCGTCCTTCACCTGGCTTGTTGGGAACACAAAGTTTCTTTTCACTTGCAAACTCCACTCCATACATATATATGGGGAGGTCCTAGATCCTACCCGGTTTTACAGTGAAAACTGCTGGAACTTCAAACCGGCACTAGGAAAAAGACTGAGAAACCAGATTAAAAGTTTCTCCTGCAACCCGTTCCCTTTGTGCTAGATGAACGAACGTCTCTCCTCACGTGCTCATTTCTGAGATATAAGTGTGTGTGAAAGCCGTCCTTCACCTAGCTTGTTGGGAACACAAAGTTTCTTTTCACTTGCAAACTCCACTCCATACATATATATGGGGAGGTACTAGCTCCAACTCGGTTTTACAGTGAAAACTGCAGGAACATCCAACCGGCAGTAGGAAACAGCCTGAGAAACCAGAGTAAAAGTTTCTCCTGCAACCCGTTCCCTTTGTGCTAGATGAACGAAAGTCTCTCTGCATGCTCAGTTCTGAGAGATAAGTGTGTGTGAAAGCCGTCCTTCACCTAGCTTGTTGGGAACACAAAGTTTCTTTTCAATTACAAACTCCACTCCATACATATATAAGGGGAGGTACTAGCTCCAACTCGGTTTTACAGTGAAAACTGCAGGAACTTCAAACCGGCACTAGGAAACAGACTGAGAAACCAGAGTAAAAGTTTCTCCTGCAACATATTCCCTTTGTGCTAGATGAACGAACGTCTCTCCACATGCTCAGTTCTGAGATATAAGTGTGTGTGAAAGCCGTCCTTCACGTAGCTTGTTGGGAACACAAAGTTCCTTTTCACTTGCAAACTCCACTCCTTACATATATATGGGGAGGTACTAGATCCAAATCGGTTTTACAGTGAAAACTGCTGGAACTTCAAACCATCACTAGGAAACAAACTGAGAAACCAGAGTAAAAGATTCTCCTGCAACCCGTTCCCTTTGTGCTAGATGAACGAACGTCTCTCCACATGCTCAGTTCTGAGAGATAAGTGTGTGTGAAAGCCGTCCTTCACCTAGCTTGTTGGGAACACAAAGTTTCTATTCAGTTGCAAACTCCACTCCATACATATATATGGGGAGGTACTAGATCCTACTCGGTTTTAGAGTGAAAACTGCAGGAACTTCAAACCGGCACTAGGAAACACACTGAGAAACCAGAGTAAAAGTTTCTCCTGCAACCCGTTCCATTTGTGCTAGATGAACGAACGTCTCTCCACATGCTCATTTCTGAGAGATAAGTGTGTGTGAAAGCCGTCCTTCAACTAGCTTGTTGGGAACACAAAGTTTCTTTTCACTTGCAAACTCCACTCCACACATATATATGGGGAGGTACTAGATCCTACTCGGTTTTACAGTGAAAACTGCTGGAACTTCAAACCGGCACTAGGAAACAGACTGAGAAACCAGAGTAAAAGTTTCTCTTGCAACCCGTTCCCTTTGTGCTAGATGAACGAACGTCTCTCCGCATGCTCAGTTCTGAGAGATAAGTGTGTGTAAAGCCGTCCTTCACCTAGCTTGTTGGGAACACAAAGTTTCTTTTCACTTGCAAACTCCACTCCATACATATATATGGGGAGGTACTAGATCCAACTCGATTTTACAGTGAAAAATGCAGGAACTTCAAACCGGCACTAGGAAACAGAATGAGAAACCAGAGTAAAAGTTTCTCCTGCAACCCGTTCCCTTTGTGCTAGATGAACGAACGTCTCTCCACATGCTCAGTTCTGAGAGATAAGTGTGGGTCAATGCCGTCCTTCACCTATCTTGTTGGGAACACAAAGATTCTTTTCACTTGCAAACTCCACTCCATACATATATATGCAGAGGTACTAGCTCCAACTCTGTTTTACAGAGAAAACTGCAGGAACTTCAAACCGAGACTAGGAAACAGACTGAGAAACCAGAGTAAAAGTTTCTCCTGCAACCCGTTCCCTTTGTGCTAGATGAACGAACGTCTCTCCGCATGCTCAGTTCTGAGAGATATGTGTGTGTGAAAGCCGTCCTTCACCTAGCTTGTTGGGAACACAAAGTTTCTTTTCACTTGCAAACTCCACTCCATACATATATATGGGGAGGTCCTAGATCCTACCCGGTTTTACAGTGAAAACTGCTGGAACTTCAAACCGGCACTAGGAAAAAGACTGAGAAACCAGATTAAAAGTTTCTCCTGCAACCCGTTCCCTTTGTGCTAGATGAACGAACGTCTCTCCTCACGTGCTCATTTCTGAGATATAAGTGTGTGTGAAAGCCGTCCTTCACCTAGCTTGTTGGGAACACAAAGTTTCTTTTCACTTGCAAACTCCACTCCATACATATATATGGGGAGGTACTAGCTCCAACTCGGTTTTACAGTGAAAACTGCAGGAACATCCAACCGGCAGTAGGAAACAGCCTGAGAAACCAGAGTAAAAGTTTCTCCTGCAACCCGTTCCCTTTGTGCTAGATGAACGAACGTCTCTCCGCATGCTCAGTTCTGAGAGATAAGTGTGTGTGAAAGCCGTCCTTCACCTAGCTTGTTGGGAACACAAAGTTTCTTTTCAATTACAAACTCCACTCCATACATATATAAGGGGAGGTACTAGCTCCAACTCGGTTTTACAGTGAAAACTGCAGGAACTTCAAACCGGCACTAGGAAACAGACTGAGAAACCAGAGTAAAAGTTTCTCCTGCAACATATTCCCTTTGTGCTAGATGAACGAACGTCTCTCCACATGCTCAGTTCTGAGATATAAGTGTGTGTGAAAGCCGTCCTTCACGTAGCTTGTTGGGAACACAAAGTTCCTTTTCACTTGCAAACTCCACTCCTTACATATATATGGGGAGGTACTAGATCCAAATCGGTTTTACAGTGAAAACTGCTGGAACTTCAAACCATCACTAGGAAACAAACTGAGAAACCAGAGTAAAAGATTCTCCTGCAACCCGTTCCCTTTGTGCTAGATGAACGAACGTCTCTCCACATGCTCAGTTCTGAGAGATAAGTGTGTGTGAAAGCCGTCCTTCACCTAGCTTGTTGGGAACACAAAGTTTCTATTCAGTTGCAAACTCCACTCCATACATATATATGGGGAGGTACTAGATCCTACTCGGTTTTACAGTGAAAACTGCAGGAACTTCAAACCGGCACTAGGAAACACACTGAGAAACCAGAGTAAAAGTTTCTCCTGCAACCCGTTCCATTTGTGCTAGATGAACGAACGTCTCTCCACATGCTCATTTCTGAGAGATAAGTGTGTGTGAAAGCCGTCCTTCAACTAGCTTGTTGGGAACACAAAGTTTCTTTTCACTTGCAAACTCCACTCCACACATATATATGGGGAGGTACTAGATCCTACTCGGTTTTACAGTGAAAACTGCTGGAACTTCAAACCGGCACTAGGAAACAGACTGAGAAACCAGAGTAAAAGTTTCTCTTGCAACCCGTTCCCTTTGTGCTAGATGAACGAACGTCTCTCCGCATGCTCAGTTCTGAGAGATAAGTGTGTGTAAAGCCGTCCTTCACCTAGCTTGTTGGGAACACAAAGTTTCTTTTCACTTGCAAACTCCACTCCATACATATATATGGGGAGGTACTAGATCCAACTCGATTTTACAGTGAAAAATGCAGGAACTTCAAACCGGCACTAGGAAACAGAATGAGAAACCAGAGTAAAAGTTTCTCCTGCAACCCGTTCCCTTTGTGCTAGATGAACGAACGTCTCTCCACATGCTCAGTTCTGAGAGATAAGTGTGGGTCAATGCCGTCCTTCACCTATCTTGTTGGGAACACAAAGATTCTTTTCACTTGCAAACTCCACTCCATACATATATATGCAGAGGTACTAGCTCCAACTCTGTTTTACAGAGAAAACTGCAGGAACTTCAAACCGAGACTAGGAAACAGACTGAGAAACCAGAGTAAAAGTTTCTCCTGCAACCCGTTCCCTTTGTGCTAGATGAACGAACGTCTCTCCGCATGCTCAGTTCTGAGAGATAAGTGTGTGTGAAAGCCGTCCTTCACCTAGCTTGTTGGGAACACAAAGTTTCTTTTCACTTGCAAACTCCACTCCATACATATATATGGGGAGGTCCTAGATCCTACCCGGTTTTACAGTGAAAACTGCTGGAACTTCAAACCGGCACTAGGAAAAAGACTGAGAAACCAGATTAAAAGTTTCTCCTGCAACCCGTTCCCTTTGTGCTAGATGAACGAACGTCTCTCCTCACGTGCTCATTTCTGAGATATAAGTGTGTGTGAAAGCCGTCCTTCACCTAGCTTGTTGGGAACACAAAGTTTCTTTTCACTTGCAAACTCCACTCCATACATATATATGGGGAGGTACTAGCTCCAACTCGGTTTTACAGTGAAAACTGCAGGAACATCCAACCGGCAGTAGGAAACAGCCTGAGAAACCAGAGTAAAAGTTTCTCCTGCAACCCGTTCCCTTTGTGCTAGATGAACGAACGTCTCTCCGCATGCTCAGTTCTGAGAGATAAGTGTGTGTGAAAGCCGTCCTTCACCTAGCTTGTTGGGAACACAAAGTTTCTTTTCAATTACAAACTCCACTCCATACATATATAAGGGGAGGTACTAGCTCCAACTCGGTTTTACAGTGAAAACTGCAGGAACTTCAAACCGGCACTAGGAAACAGACTGAGAAACCAGAGTAAAAGTTTCTCCTGCAACATATTCCCTTTGTGCTAGATGAACGAACGTCTCTCCACATGCTCAGTTCTGAGATATAAGTGTGTGTGAAAGCCGTCCTTCACGTAGCTTGTTGGGAACACAAAGTTCCTTTTCACTTGCAAACTCCACTCCTTACATATATATGGGGAGGTACTAGATCCAACTCGATTTTACAGTGAAAAATGCAGGAACTTCAAACCGGCACTAGGAAACAGAATGAGAAACCAGAGTAAAAGTTTCTCCTGCAACATATTCCCTTTGTGCTAGATGAACGAACGTCTCTCCACATGCTCAGTTCTGAGAGATAAGTGTGTGTGAATGCCGTCCTTCACCTAGCTTGTTGGGAACACAAAGTTTCTTTTCAGTTGCAAACTCCACTCCATACATATATATGGGGAGGTACTAGCTCCAACTCGGTTTTACAGTGAAAACTGCAGGAACTTCAAACCGGCACTATGAAACAGACAGAGAAAACAGAGTAAAAGTTTCCCCTGCAACCCGTTCCTATTGTGCTAGATGAACGAACGTCTCTCCACATGCTCATTTCTGAGAGATTAGTGTGTGTGAAAGCCGTCCTTCACCTAGCTTGTTGGGAACACAAAGTTTCTTTTCACTTGCACACTCCACTCCACACATATATATGGGGAGGTACTAGGTCCAACTCGGTTTTACAGTGAAAACTGCTGGAACTTCAAACCGTCACTAGGAAACAGACTGAGAAACCAGAGTAAAAGTTTCTCCTGCAACCCGTTCCCTTTGTGCTAGATGAACGAAAGTCTCTCCACATGCTCATTTCTGAGAGATAAGTGTGTGTCAAAGCCGTCCTTCACCTAGCTTGTTGGGAACACAAAGTTTCTTTTCACTTGCAAACTCCACTCCATACATATATAAGGGGAGGTACTAGCTCCAACTCGGTTTTACAGTGAAAACTGCAGGAAATTCAAACCGGCACTAGGAAACAGACTGAGAAACCAGAGTAAAAGTTTCTCCTGCAACATATTCCCTTTGTGCTAGATGAACGAACGTCTCTCCACATGCTCAGTTCTGAGAGATAAGTGTGTGTGAAAGCCGTCCTTCACGTAGCTTGTTGGGAACACAAAGTTCCTTTTCACTTGCAAACTCCACTCCTTACATATATATGGGGAGGTACTAGATCCAAATCGGTTTTACAGTGAAAACTGCTGGAACTTCAAACCATCACTAGGAAACAGACTGAGAAACCAGAGTAAAAGTTTCTCGTGCAACCCGTTCCATTTGTGCTAGATGAACGAAAGTCTCTCCACATGCTCATTTCTGAGAGATAAGTGTGTGTCAAAGCCGTCCTTCACCTAGCTTGTTGGGAACACAAAGTTTCTTTTCACTTGCACACTCCACTCCACACATATATATGGGGAGGTACTAGGTCCAACTCGGTTTTACAGTGAAAACTGCTGGAACTTCAAACCGTCACTAGGAAACAGACTGAGAAACCAGAGTAAAAGTTTCTCCTGCAACCCGTTCCCTTTGTGCTAGATGAACGAAAGTCTCTCCACATGCTCATTTCTGAGAGATAAGTGTGTGTCAAAGCCGTCCTTCACCTAGCTTGTTGGGAACACAAAGTTTCTTTTCACTTGCAAACTCCACTCCATACATATATATGCGGAGGTACTAGCTCCAACTCGGTTTTACAGTGAAAACTGCAGGAAATTCAAACCGGCACTAGGAAACAGACTGAGAAACCAGAGTAAAAGTTTCTCCTGCAACATATTCCCTTTGTGCTAGATGAACGAACGTCTCTCCACATGCTCAGTTCTGAGAGATAAGTGTGTGTGAAAGCCGTCCTTCACGTAGCTTGTTGGGAACACAAAGTTCCTTTTCACTTGCAAACTCCACTCCATACATATATATGGGGAGGTACTAGATCCAACTCGGTTTTACAGTGAAAACTGCAGGAACTTCAAACCGGCACTAGGAAACACACTGAGAAACCAGAGTAAAAGTTTCTCCTGCAACCCGTTCCATTTGTGCTAGATGAACGAACGTCTCTCCACATGCTCATTTCTGAGAGATAAGTGTGTGTGAAAGCCGTCCTTCAACTAGCTTGTTGGGAACACAAAGTTTCTTTTCACTTGCACACTCCACTCCACACATATATATGGGGAGGTACTAGGTCCAACTCGGTTTTACAGTGAAAACTGCTGGAACTTCAAACCGTCACTAGGAAACAGACTGAGAAACCAGAGTAAAAGTTTCTCCTGCAACCCGTTCCCTTTGTGCTAGATGAACGAAAGTCTCTCCACATGCTCATTTCTGAGAGATAAGTGTGTGTCAAAGCCGTCCTTCACCTAGCTTGTTGGGAACACAAAGTTTCTTTTCACTTGCAAACTCCACTCCATACATATATATGCGGAGGTACTAGCTCCAACTCGGTTTTACAGTGAAAACTGCAGGAAATTCAAACCGGCACTAGGAAACAGACTGAGAAACCAGAGTAAAAGTTTCTCCTGCAACATATTCCCTTTGTGCTAGATGAACGAACGTCTCTCCACATGCTCAGTTCTGAGAGATAAGTGTGTGTGAAAGCCGTCCTTCACGTAGCTTGTTGGGAACACAAAGTTCCTTTTCACTTGCAAACTCCACTCCTTACATATATATGGGGAGGTACTAGATCCAAATCGGTTTTACAGTGAAAACTGCTGGAACTTCAAACCATCACTAGGAAACAGACTGAGAAACCAGAGTAAAAGTTTCTCGTGCAACCCGTTCCATTTGTGCTAGATGAACGAAAGTCTCTCCACATGCTCATTTCTGAGAGATAAGTGTGTGTCAAAGCCGTCCTTCACCTAGCTTGTTGGGAACACAAAGTTTCTTTTCACTTGCAAACTCCACTCCATACATATATATGCAGAGGTACTAGCTCCAACTCTGTTTTACAGAGAAAACTGCAGGAACTTCAAACCGAGACTAGGAAACAGACTGAGAAACCAGAGTAAAAGTTTCTCCTGCAACCCGTTCCCTTTGTGCTAGATGAACGAACGTCTCTCCGCATGCTCAGTTCTGAGAGATAAGTGTGTGTGAAAGCCGTCCTTCACCTAGCTTGTTGGGAACACAAAGTTTCTTTTCACTTGCAAACTCCACTCCATACATATATATGGGGAGGTACTAGATCCAACTCGATTTTACAGTGAAAAATGCAGGAACTTCAAACCGGCACTAGGAAACAGAATGAGAAACCAGAGTAAAAGTTTCTCCTGCAACCCGTTCCCTTTGTGCTAGATGAACGAACGTCTCTCCACATGCTCAGTTCTGAGAGATAAGTGTGTGTGAATGCCGTCCTTCACCTAGCTTGTTGGGAACACAAAGTTCCTTTTCAGTTGCAAACTCCACTCCATACATATATATGGGGAGGTACTAGCTCCAACTCGGTTTTACAGTGAAAACTGCAGGAACTTCAAACCGGCACTATGAAACAGACAGAGAAACCAGAGTAAAAGTTTCCCCTGCAACCCGTTCCATTTGTGCTAGATGAACGAACGTCTCTCCACATGCTCATTTCTGAGAGATTAGTGTGTGTTAAAGCCGTCCTTCACCTAGCTTGTTGGGAACACAAAGTTTCTTTTCACTTGCACACTCCACTCCACACATATATATGGGGAGGTACTAGGTCCAACTCGGTTTTACAGTGAAAACTGCTGGAACTTCAAACCGTCACTAGGAAACAGACTGAGAAACCAGAGTAAAAGTTTCTCCTGCAACCCGTTCCCTTTGTGCTAGATGAACGAACGTCTCTCCACATGCTCAGTTCTGAGAGATAAGTGTGGGTCAATGCCGTCCTTCACCTATCTTGTTGGGAACACAAAGATTCTTTTCACTTGCAAACTCCACTCCATTCTTATATATGGGGAGGTACTAGATCCAACTCGGTTTTACAGTGAAAACTGCAGGAACTTCAAAACGGCACTAGGAAACAGACTGAGAAACCAGAGTATAAGTTTCTCCTGCAAACCTTTCCCTTTGTGCTAGATGAACGAACGTGTCTCCACGTGCTCAGTTCTGAGAGATAAGTGTGTGTGAAAGCCGTCCTTCGACTAGCTTGTTGGGAACACAAAGTTTCTTTTCACTTGCAAACTCCACTCCTTACATATATATGGGGAGGTACTAGATCCAACTCGGTTTTACAGTGAAAACTGCTGGAACTTCAAACCGGCACTTGGAAACAGTCTGAGAAACCAGAGTAAAAGTTTCTCCTGCAACCCGTTCCCTTTGTGCTAGATGAACGAACGTCTCTCCACATGCTCAGTTCTGAGAGATAAGTGTGTGAGAAAGGCGTCCTTCACCTAGCTTGTTGGGAACACAAAGTTTCTTTTCAGTTGCAAACTCCACTCCATACATATATATGGGGAGGTACTAGCTCCAACTCGGTTTTACAGTGAAAACTGCAGGAACTTCAAACCGGCACTAGGAAACAGACTGTGAAACCAGAGTAAAAGTTTCTCCTGCAACCCGTTCCATTTTTGCTAGATGAACGAACGTCTCTCCACATGCTCATTTCTGAGAGATTAGTGTGTGTGAAAGCCGTCCTTCACCTAGCTTGTTGGGAACACAAAGTTTCTTTTCACTTGCAAACTCCACTCCACACATATATATGGGGAGGTACTAGGTCCTACTCGGTTTTACAGTGAAAACTGCTGGAACTTCAAACCGGCACTTGGAAACAGACTGAGAAACCAGAGTAAAAGTTTCTCCTGCAACCCGTTCCCTTTGTGCTAGATGAACGAACGTCTCTCCACATGCTCAGTTCTGAGAGATAAGTGTGTGTGAAAGCCGTCCTTCACCTGGCTTGTTGGGAACACAAAGTTTCTTTTCAGTTGCAAACTCCACTCCATACATATATATGGGGAGGTACTAGCTCCAACTCCGTTTTACAGTGAAAACTGCAGGAACTTCAAACCGGCACTAGGAAACAGACTGTGAAACCAGAGTAAAAGTTTCTCCTGCAACCCGTTCCATTTGTGCTAAATGAACGAACGTCTCTCCTCACGTGCTCATTTCTGAGATATAAGTGTGTGTGAAAGCCGTCCTTCACCTAGCTTGTTGGGAACACAAAGTTTCTTTTCACTTGCAACTCCACTCCATACATATATATGGGGAGGTACTAGCTCCAACTCGGTTTTACAGTGAAAACTGCAGGAACATCAAACCGGGACTAGGAAACAGAATGAGAAACCAGAGTAAAAGTTTCTCCTGCAAACCGTTCCCTTTGTGCTAGATGAACGAAAGTCTCTCCACATGCTCAGTTCTGAGAGATAAGTGTGTGGGAAAGCCGTCCTTCACCTAGCTTGTTGGGAACACAAAGTTTCTTTTCAGTTGCAAACTCCACTCCATACATATATATGGGGAGGTACTAGCTCCAACTCGGTTTTACAGTGAAAACTGCAGGAACTTCAAACCGGCACTAGGAAACAGACTGTGAAACCAGAGTAAAAGTTTCTCCTGCAACCCGTTCCATTTGTGCTAGATGAACGAACGTCTCTCCACATGCTCATTTCTGAGAGATTAGTGTGTGTGAAAGCCGTCCTTCACCTAGCTTGTTGGGAACACAAAGTTTCTTTTCACTTGCAAACTCCACTCCACACATATATATGGGGAGGTACTAGCTCCAACTCGGTTTTACAGTGAAAACTACAGGAACATAAAACCGGCACTAGGAAACAGACTGAGAAACCAGAGTAAAAGTTTCTCCTGCAACCCGTTCCCTTTGTGCTAGATGAACGAACGTCTCTCCACATGCTCAGTTCTGAGAGATAAGTGTGGGTCAATGCCGTCCTTCACCTATCTTGTTGGGAACACAAAGATTCTTTTCACTGGCAAACTCCACTCCATACTTATATATGGGGAGGTACTAGATCCAACTCGGTTTTACAGTGAAAACTGCAGGAACTTCAAAACGGCACTAGGAAACAGACTGAGAAACCAGAGTATAAGTTTCTCCTGGAAAACTTTCCCTTTGTGCTAGATGAACGAACGTGTCTCCACGTGCTCAGTTCTGAGAGATAAGTGTGTGTGAAAGCCGTCCTTCGACTAGCTTGTTGGGAACACAAAGTTTCTTTTCACTTGCAAACTCCAATCCTTACATATATATGGGGAGGTACTAGATCCAACTCGGTTTTACAGTGAAAACTGCTGGAACTTCAAACCGGCACTTGGAAACAGACTTAGAAACTAGAGTAAAAGTCTCTCCTGCAACCCGTTCCCTTTGTGCTAGATGAACGAACGTGTCTCCACATGCTCAGTTCTGAGAGATAAGTGTGTGGGAAAGCCGTCCTTCACCTAGCTTGTTGGGAACACAAAGTTTCTTTTCAGTTGCAAACTCCACTACATACATATATATGGGGAGGTACTAGCTCCAACTCGGTTTTACAGTGAAAACTGCAGGAACTTCAAACCGGCACTAGGAAACAGACTGTGAAACCAGAGTAAAAGTTTCTCCTGCAACCCGTTCCATTTGTGCTAGATGAACGAACGTCTCTCCACATGCTCATTTCTGAGATATAAGTGTGTGTGAAAGCCGTCCTTCACCTAGCTTGTTGGGAACACAAAGTTTCTTTTCACTTGCAAACTCCACTCCACACATATATATGGGGAGGTACTAGGTCCTACTCGATTTTACAGTGAAAACTGCTTGAATTTCAAACCGGCACTTGGAAACAGACTGAGAAACCAGAGTAAAAGTTTCTCCTGCAACCCGTTCCCTTTGTGCTAGATGAACGAACGTCTCTCCACATGCTCAGTTCTGAGAGATAAGTGTGTGTGAAAGCCGTCCTTCACCTGACTTGTTGGGAACACAAAGTTTCTTTTCAGTGCAAACTCCACTCCATACATATATATGGGGAGGTACTAGCTCCAAATCCGTTTTACAGTGAAAACTGCAGGAACTTCAAACCGGCACAAGGAAACAGACTGTGAAACCAGAGTAAAAGTTTCTCCTGCAACCCGTTCCATTTGTGCTAGATGAACGAACGTCTCTCCTCACGTGCTCATTTCTGAGATATAAGTGTGTGTGAAAGCCGTCCTTCACCTAGCTTGTTGGGAACACAAAGTTTCTTTTCACTTGCAAACTCCACTCCATACATATATATGGGGAGGTACTAGCTCCAACTCGGTTTTACAGTGAAAACTGCAGGAACATCAAACCGGGACTAGGAAACAGAATGAGAAACCAGAGTAAAAGTTTCTCCTGCAACCCGTTCCCTTTGTGATAGATGAACGAACGTCTCTCCGCATGCTAAGTTCTGAGAGATAAGTGTGTGTGAAAGCCGTCCTTCACCTAGCTTGTTGGGAACACAAAGTTCCTTTTCACTTGCAAACTCCACTCCTTACATATATATGGGGAGGTACAAGATCCAACACGGCTTTACAGTGAAAACTGCTGGAACTTCAAATCATCACTAGGAAACAGACTGAGTAAACAGAGTAAAAGTATCTCCAGCAACCCGTTCCCTTTGTGCTAGATGAACGAACGTCTCTCCACATGCTCAGTTCTGAGAGATAAGTGTGTGTGAAAGCCGTCCTTCACCTAGCTTGTTGGGAACACAAAGTTTCTTTTCACTTGCAAACTCCACTCCACACATATATATGGGGAGGTACTAGGTCCTACTCAGTTTTACAGTGAAAACTGCTGGAACTTCAAACCGGCACTTGGAAACAGACTGAGAAACCAGAGTAAAAGTTTCTCCTGCAACCCGTTCCCTTTGTGCTAGATGAACGAACGTCTCTCCACATGCTCAGTTCTGAGAGATAAGTGTGTGTGAAAGCCGTCCTTCACCTGGCTTGTTGGGAACACAAAGTTTCTTTTCAGTTGCAAACTCCACTCCATACATATATATGGGGAGGTACTAGCTCCAACTCCGTTTTACATTGAAAACTGCAGGAACTTCAAACCGGCACTAGGAAACAGACTGTGAAACCAGAGTAAAAGTTTCTCCTGCAACCCGTTCCATTTGTGCTAAATGAACGAACGTCTCTCCTCACGTGCTCATTTCTGAGATATAAGTGTGTGTGAAAGCCGTCCTTCACCTAGCTTGTTGGGAACACAAATTTTCTTTTCACTTGCAACTCCACTCCATACATATATATGGGGAGGTACTAGCTCCAACTCGGTTTTACAGTGAAAACTGCAGGAACATCAAACCGGGACTAGGAAACAGAATGAGAAACCAGAGTAAAAGTTTCTCCTGCAAACCGTTCCCTTTGTGCTAGATGAACGAAAGTCTCTCCACATGCTCAGTTCTGAGAGATAAGTGTGTGGGAAAGCCGTCCTTCACCTAGCTTGTTGGGAACACAAAGTTTCTTTTCAGTTGCAAACTCCACTCCATACATATATATGGGGAGGTACTAGCTCCAACTCGGTTTTAAAGTGAAAACTGCAGGAACTTCAAACCGGCACTAGGAAACAGACTGTGAAACCAGAGTAAAAGTTTCTCCTGCAACCCGTTCCCTTTGTGCTAGATGAACGAACGTCTCTCCACATGCTCAGTTCTGAGAGATAAGTGTGGGTCAATGCCGTCCTTCACCTAGCTTGTTGGGAACACAAAGTTTCTTTTCACTTGCAAACTCCACTCCACACATATATATGGGGAGGTACTAGCTCCAACTCGGTTTTACAGTGAAAACTACAGGAACATAAAACCGGCACTAGGAAACAGCCTGAGAAACCAGAGTAAAAGTTTCTCCTGCAACCCGTTCCCTTTGTGCTAGATGAACGAACGTCTCTCCACATGCTCAGTTCTGAGAGATAAGTGTGGGTCAATGCCGTCCTTCACCTATCTTGTTGGGAACACAAAGATTCTTTTCACTGGCAAACTCCACTCCATACTTATATATGGGGAGGTACTAGATCCAACTCGGTTTTACAGTGAAAACTGCAGGAACTTCAAAACGGCACTAGGAAACAGACTGAGAAACCAGAGTATAAGTTTCTCCTGGAAAACTTTCCCTTTGTGCTAGATGAACGAACGTGTCTCCACGTGCTCAGTTCTGAGAGATAAGTGTGTGTGAAAGCCGTCCTTCGACTAGCTTGTTGGGAACACAAAGTTTCTTTTCACTTGCAAACTCCAATCCTTACATATATATGGGGAGGTACTAGATCCAACTCGGTTTTACAGTGAAAACTGCTGGAACTTCAAACCGGCACTTGGAAACAGACTTAGAAACTAGAGTAAAAGTCTCTCCTGCAACCCGTTCCCTTTGTGCTAGATGAACGAACGTCTCTCCACATGCTCAGTTCTGAGAGATAAGTGTGTGGGAAAGCCGTCCTTCACCTAGCTTGTTGGGAACACAAAGTTTCTTTTCAGTTGCAAACTCCACTACATACATATATATGGGGAGGTACTAGCTCCAACTCGGTTTTACAGTGAAAACTGCAGGAACTTCAAACCGGCACTAGGAAACAGACTGTGAAACCAGAGTAAAAGTTTCTCCTGCAACCCGTTCCATTTGTGCTAGATGAACGAACGTCTCTCCACATGCTCATTTCTGAGATATAAGTGTGTGTGAAAGCCGTCCTTCACCTAGCTTGTTGGGAACACAAAGTTTCTTTTCACTTGCAAACTCCACTCCACACATATATATGGGGAGGTACTAGGTCCTACTCGATTTTACAGTGAAAACTGCTGGAACTTCAAACCGGCACTTGGAAACAGACTGAGAAACCAGAGTAAAAGTTTCTCCTGCAACCCGTTCCCTTTGTGCTAGATGAACGAACGTCTCTCCACATGCTCAGTTCTGAGAGATAAGTGTGTGTGAAAGCCGTCCTTCACCTGACTTGTTGGGAACACAAAGTTTCTTTTCAGTGCAAACTCCACTCCATACATATATATGGGGAGGTACTAGCTCCAACTCCGTTTTACAGTGAAAACTGCAGGAACTTCATACCGGCACAAGGAAACAGACTGTGAAACCAGAGTAAAAGTTTCTCCTGCAACCCGTTCCATTTGTGCTAGATGAACGAACGTCTCTCCTCACGTGCTCATTTCTGAGATATAAGTGTGTGTGAAAGCCGTCCTTCACCTAGCTTGTTGGGAACACAAAGTTTCTTTTCACTTGCAAACTCCACTCCATACATATATATGGGGAGGTACTAGCTCCAACTCGGTTTTACAGTGAAAACTGCAGGAACATCAAACCGGGACTAGGAAACAGAATGAGAAACCAGAGTAAAAGTTTCTCCTGCAACCCGTTCCCTTTGTGATAGATGAACGAACGTCTCTCCGCATGCTAAGTTCTGAGAGATAAGTGTGTGTGAAAGCCGTCCTTCACCTAGCTTGTTGGGAACACAAAGTTCCTTTTCACTTGCAAACTCCAATCCTTACATATATATGGGGAGGTACTAGATCCAACACGGCTTTACAGTGAAAACTGCTGGAACTTCAAATCATCACTAGGAAACAGACTGAGTAAACAGAGTAAAAGTAACTCCAGCAACCCGTTCCCTTTGTGCTAGATGAACGAACGTCTCTCCACATGCTCAGTTCTGAGAGATAAGTGTGTGTGAAAGCCGTCCTTCACCTAGCTTGTTGGGAACACAAAGTTTCTTTTCACTTGCAAACTCCACTCCACACATATATATGGGGAGGTACTAGGTCCTACTCAGTTTTACAGTGAAAACTGCTGGAACTTCAAACCGGCACTTGGAAACAGACTGAGAAACCAGAGTAAAAGTTTCTCCTGCAACCCGTTCCCTTTGTGCTAGATGAACGAACGTCTCTCCACATGCTCAGTTCTGAGAGATAAGTGTGTGTGAAAGCCGTCCTTCACCTGGCTTGTTGGGAACACAAAGTTTCTTTTCAGTTGCAAACTCCACTCCATACATATATATGGGGAGGTACTAGCTCCAACTCCGTTTTACAGTGAAAACTGCAGGAACTTCAAACCGGCACTAGGAAACAGACTGTGAAACCAGAGTAAAAGTTTCTCCTGCAACCCGTTCCATTTGTGCTAAATGAACGAACGTCTCTCCTCATGTGCTCATTTCTGAGATATAAGTGTGTGTGAAAGCCGTCCTTCACCTAGCTTGTTGGGAACACAAAGTTTCTTTTCACTTGCAACTCCACTCCATACATATATATGGGGAGGTACTAGCTCCAAATCGGTTTTACAGTGAAAACTGCAGGAACATCAAACCGGGACTAGGAAACAGAATGAGAAACCAGAGTAAAAGTTTCTCCTGCAAACCGTTCCCTTTGTGCTAGATGAACGAAAGTCTCTCCACATGCTCAGTTCTGAGAGATAAGTGTGTGGGAAAGCCGTCCTTCACCTAGCTTGTTGGGAACACAAAGTTTCTTTTCAGTTGCAAACTCC
The DNA here is from genome assembly GCF_048773025.1 of Camelus bactrianus. Classification (NCBI taxonomy): domain Eukaryota; kingdom Metazoa; phylum Chordata; class Mammalia; order Artiodactyla; family Camelidae; genus Camelus; species Camelus bactrianus. The sequence goes on from NC_133546.1 coordinate 93,896,097, forward strand.
AATCCATACATATATATGGGGAGGTACTAGCTCCAACTCGGTTTTACAGTGAAAACTGCAGGAACTTCAAACCGCCACTAGGAAACAGACTGTGAAACCAGAGTAAAAGTTTCTCCTGCAACCCGTTCCATTTGTGCTAGATGAACGAACGTCTCTCCACATGCTCATTTCTGAGAGATTAGTGTGTGTGAAAGCCGTCCTTCACCTAGCTTGTTGGGAACACAAAGTTTCTTTTCACTTGCAAACTCCACTCCACACATATATATGGGGAGGTACTAGCTCCAACTCGGTTTTACAGTGAAAACTACAGGAACATAAAACCGGCACTAGGAAACAGACTGAGAAACCAGAGTAAAAGTTTCTCCTGCAACCCGTTCCCTTTGTGCTAGATGAACGAACGTCTCTCCACATGCTCAGTTCTGAGAGATAAGTGTGGGTCAATGCCGTCCTTCAACTATCTTGTTGGGAACACAAAGATTCTTTTCACTGGCAAACTCCACTCCATACTTATATATGGGGAGGTACTAGATCCAACTCGGTTTTACAGTGAAAACTGCAGGAAATTCAAAACGGCACTAGGAAACAGACTGAGAAACCAGAGTATAAGTTTCTCCTGGAAAACTTTCCCTTTGTGCTAGATGAACGAACGTGTCTCCACGTGCTCAGTTCTGAGAGATAAGTGTGTGTGAAAGCCGTCCTTCGACTAGCATGTTGGGAACACAAAGTTTCTTTTCACTTGCAAACTCCAATCCTTACATATATATGGGGAGGTACTAGATCCAACTCGGTTTTACAGTGAAAACTGCTGGAACTTCAAACCGGCACTTGGAAACAGACTTAGAAACTAGAGTAAAAGTTTCTCCTGCAACCCGTTCCCTTTGTGCTAGATGAACGAACGTCTCTCCACATGCTCAGTTCTGAGAGATAAGTGTGTGGGAAAGCCGTCCTTCACCTAGCTTGTTGGGAACACAAAGTTTCTTTTCAGTTGCAAACTCCACTACATACATATATATGGGGAGGTACTAGCTCCAACTCGGTTTTACAGTGAAAACTGCAGGAACTTCAAACCGGCACTAGGAAACAGACTGTGAAACCAGAGTAAAAGTTTCTCCTGCAACCCGTTCCATTTGTGCTAGATGAACGAACGTCTCTCCACATGCTCATTTCTGAGATATAAGTGTGTGTGAAAGCCGTCCTTCACCTAGCTTGTTGGGAACACAAAGTTTCTTTTCACTTGCAAACTCCACTCCACACATATATATGGGGAGGTACTAGGTCCTACTCGATTTTACAGTGAAAACTGCTGGAACTTCAAACGGCACTTGGAAACAGACTGAGAAACCAGAGTAAAAGTTTCTCCTGCAACCCGTTCCCTTTGTGCTAGATGAACGAACGTCTCTCCACATGCTCAGTTCTGAGAGATAAGTGTGTGTGAAAGCCGTCCTTCACCTGACTTGTTGGGAACACAAAGTTTCTTTTCAGTGCAAACTCCACTCCATACATATATATGGGGAGGTACTAGCTCCAAATCCGTTTTACAGTGAAAACTGCAGGAACTTCAAACCGGCACAAGGAAACAGACTGTGAAACCAGAGTAAAAGTTTCTCCTGCAACCCGTTCCATTTGTGCTAGATGAACGAACGTCTCTCCTCACGTGCTCATTTCTGAGATATAAGTGTGTGTGAAAGCCGTCCTTCACCTAGCTTGTTGGGAACACAAGTTTCTTTTCACTTGCAAACTCCACTCCATACATATATATGGGGAGGTACTAGCTCCAACTCGGTTTTACAGTGAAAACTGCAGGAACATCAAACCGGGACTAGGAAACAGAATGAGAAACCAGAGTAAAAGTTTCTCCTGCAACCCGTTCCCTTTGTGATAGATGAACGAACGTCTCTCCGCATGCTAAGTTCTGAGAGATAAGTGTGTGTGAAAGCCGTCCTTCAACTAGCTTGTTGGGAACACAAAGTTCCTTTTCACTTGCAAACTCCACTCCTTACATATATATGGGGAGGTACTAGATCCAACACGGCTTTACAGTGAAAACTGCTGGAACTTCAAATCATCACTAGGAAACAGACTGAGTAAACAGAGTAAAAGTATCTCCAGCAACCCGTTCCCTTTGTGCTAGATGAACGAACGTCTCTCCACATGCTCAGTTCTGAGAGATAAGTGTGTGTGAAAGCCGTCCTTCACCTAGCTTGTTGGGAACACAAAGTTTCTTTTCACTTGCAAACTCCACTCCATACATATATATGGGGAGGTACTAGATCCAACACGGTTTTACAGTGAAAACTGCAGGAACTTCAAACCGGCACTAGGAAACAGACTGAGAAACCAGAGTAAAAGTTTCTCCTGCAACCCATTCACTTTGTGCTAGATGAACGAACGTCTCTCCACATGCTCACTTCTGAGAGATAAGTGTGTGTGAAAGCCGTCCTTCACCTAGCTTGTTGGGAACACAAAGTTTCTTTTCAGTTGCAAACTCCACTCCATACATATATAAGGGGAGGTACTAGCTCCAACTCGGTTTTACAGTGAAAACTACAGGAACTTAAAACCGGCACTAGGAAACAGACTGAGAAACCAGAGTAAAAGTTTCTCCTGCAACCCGTTCCCTTTGTGCTAAATGAACGAACTTCTCTCCACATGCTCAGTTCTGAGAATATGTGTGGGTCAATGCCGTCCTTCACCTATCTTGTTGGGAACACAAAGATTCTTTTCACTTGCAAACTCCACTCCATACTTATATATGGGGAGGTACTAGATCCAACTCGGTTTTACAGTGAAAACTGCAGGAACTTCAAAACGGCACTAGGAAACAGACTGAGAAACCAGAGTATAAGTTTCTCCTGCAAACCTTTCCCTTTGTGCTAGATGAACGAACGTGTCTCCACGTGCTCAGTTCTGAGAGATAAGTGTGTATGAAAGCCGTCCTTCGACTAGCTTGTTGGGAACACAAAGTTTCTTTTCACTTGCAAACTCCACTCCTTACATATATATGGGGAGGTACTAGATCCAACTCGGTTTTACAGTGAAAACTGCTGGAACTTCAAACCGGCACTTGGAAACAGACTGAGAAACCAGAGTAAAAGTTTCTCCTGCAACCCGATCCCTTTGTGCTAGATGAACGAACGTCTCTCCACATGCTCAGTTCTGAGAGATAAGTGTGTGTGAAAGCCGTCCTTCACCTGGCTTGTTGGGAACACAAAGTTTCTTTTCAGTTGCAAACTCCACTCCATACATATATATGGGGGGGTACTAGCTCCAACTCCGTTTTACAGTGAAAACTGCAGGAACTTCAAACCGGCACTAGGAAACACACTGAGAAACCAGAGTAAATGTTTCTCCTGCAACCCGTTCCATTTGTGCTAGATGAACGAACGTGTCTCCACATGCTCATTTCTGAGAGATAAGTGTGTGTCAAAGCCGTCCTTCACCTAGCTTGTTGGGAAAACAAAGCTTCTTTTCACTTGCAAACTCCACTCCACACATATATATGGGGAGGTACTAGATCCTACTCGGTTTTACAGTGAAAACTGCTGGAACTTCAAACCGACACTAGGAAAAAGACTGACAAACCAGAGTAAAACTTTCTCCTGCAACCCGTTCCCTTTGTGCTAGATGAACGAACATCTCTCCTCACGTGCTCATTTCTGAGATATAAGTGTGTGTGAAAGCCGTCCTTCACCTAGCTTGTTGGGAACACAAAGTTTCTTTTCACTTGCAAACTCCACTCCATACATATATATGGGGAGGTACTAGCTCCAACTCGGTTTTACAGTGAAAACTGCAGGAACATCAAACCGGGACTAGGAAACAGTATGAGAAACCAGAGTAAAAGTTTCTCCTGCAACCCGTTCCCTTTGTGCTAGATGAACGAACGTTTCTCCGCATGCTAAGTTCTGAGAGATAAGTGTGTGTGAAAGCCGTCCTTCACCTAGCTTGTTGGGAACACAAAGTTTCTTTTCAGTTGCAAACTCCACTCCATACATATATATGGGGAGGTACAAGCTCCAACTCGGTTTTACAGTGAAAACTGCAGGAACTTCAAACCGGCACTAGGAAACACACTGTGAAACCAGAGTAAAAGTTTCTCCTGCAACCCGTTCCCTTTGTGCTAGATGAACGAACGTCTCTCCACATGCTCATTTCTGAGAGATAAGTGTGTGTCAAAGCCGTCCTTCACCTAGCTTGTTGGGAAAACAAAGTTTCTTTTCACTTGCAAACTCCGCTCCACACATATATATGGGGAGGTACTAGATCCTACCCGGTTTTACAGTGAAAACTGCTGGAACTTCAAACCGGCACTAGGAAACAGACTGAGAAACCAGATTAAAAGTTTCTCCTGCAACCCGTTCCCATTGTGCTAGATGAACGAACGTCTCTCCTCACGTGCTCATTTCTGAGATATAAGTGTGTGTGAAAGCCGTCCTTCACCTAGCTTGTTGGGAACACAAATTTCTTTTCACTTGCAAACTCCACTCCATACATATATATGGGGAGGTACTAGCTCCAACTCGTTTTACAGTGAAAACTGCAGGAACATCAAACCGGGACTAGGAAACAGACTGAGAAACCAGAGTAAAAGTTTCTCCTGCAACCCGTTCCCTTTGTGCTAGATGAACGAACGTCTCTCCGTATGCTCAGTTCTGAGAGATAATTGTGTGTGAAAGCCGTCCTTCACGTAGCTTGTTGGGAACACAAAGTTTCTTTTCACTTGCAAACTCCACTCCATACATATATAAGGGGAGGTACTAGCTCCAACTCGGTTTTACAGTGAAAACTGCAGGAACTTCAAACCGGCACTAGGAAACAGACTGAGAAACCAGAGTAAAAGTTTCTCCTGCAACCCGTTCCATTTGTGCTAGATGAACGAACGTCTCTCCACATGCTCATTTCTGAGAGATTAGTGTGTGTGAAAGCCGTCCTTCACCTAGCTTGTTGGGAACACAAAGTTTCTTTTCACTTGCAAACTCCACTCCACACATATATATGGGGAGGTACTAGGTCCTACTCGGTTTTACAGTGAAAACTGCTGGAACTTCAAACCGGCACTTGGAAACAGACTGAGAAACCAGAGTAAAAGTTTCTCCTGCAACCCGTTCCCTTTGTGCTAGATGAACGAACGTCTCTCCACATGCTCAGTTCTGAGAGATAAGTGTGTGTGAAAGCCGTCCTTCACCTGGCTTGTTGGGAACACAAAGTTTCTTTTCAGTTGCAAACTCCACTCCATACATATATATGGGGAGGTACTAGCTCCAACTCCGTTTTACAGTGAAAACTGCAGGAACTTCAAACCGGCACTAGGAAACAGACTGTGAAACCAGAGTAAAAGTTTCTCCTGCAACCCGTTCCATTTGTGCTAGATGAACGAACGTCTCTCCTCACGTGCTCATTTCTGAGATATAAGTGTGTGTGAAAGCCGTCCTTCACCTAGCTTGTTGGGAACACAAAGTTCCTTTTCACTTGCAAACTCCACTACTTACATATATATGGGGAGGTACTAGCTCCAACTCGGTTTTACAGTGAAAACTGCAGGAACATCAAACCGGGACTAGGAAACAGAATGAGAAACCAGAGTAAAAGTTTCTCCTGCAAACAGTTCCCTTTGTGCTAGATGAACGAACGTCTCTCCACATGCTCAGTTCTGAGAGATAAGTGTGTGGGAAAGCCGTCCTTCACCTAGCTTGTTGGGAACACAAAGTTTCTTTTCAGTTGCAAACTCCACTACATATATATATATGGGGAGGTACTAGCTCCAACTCGGTTTTACAGTGAAAACTGCAGGAACTTCAAACCGGCACTAGGAAACAGACTGTGAAACCAGAGTAAAAGTTTCTCCTGCAACCCGTTCCATTTGTGCTAGATGAACGAACGTCTCTCCACATGCTCATTTCTGAGAGATTAGTGTGTGTGAAAGCCGTCCTTCACCTAGCTTGTTGGGAACACAAAGTTTCTTTTCACTTGCAAACTCCACTCCACACATATATATGGGGAGGTACTAGGTCCTACTCGGTTTTACAGTGAAAACTGCTGGAACTTCAAACCGGCACTAGGAAACAGACTGAGAAACCAGAGTAAAAGTTTCTCCTGCAACCCGTTCCCTTTGTGCTAGATGAACGAACGTCTCTCCACATGCTCAGTTCTGAGAGATAAGTGTGTGTGAAAGCCGTCCTTCACCTGGCTTGTTGGGAACACAAAGTTTCTTTTCAGTTGCAAACTCCACTCCATACATATATATGGGGAGGTACTAGCTCCAACTCCGTTTTACAGTGAAAACTGCAGGAACTTCAAACCGGCACTAGGAAACAGACTGTGAAACCAGAGTAAAAGTTTCTCCTGCAACCCGTTCCATTTGTGCTAGATGAACGAACGTCTCTCCTCACGTGCTCATTTCTGAGATATAAGTGTGTGTGAAAGCCGTCCTTCACCTAGCTTGTTGGGAACACAAAGTTTCTTTTCACTTGCAAACTCCACTCCATACATTTATATGGGGAGGTACTAGCTCCAACTCGGTTTTACAGTGAAAACTGCAGGAATATCAAACCGGGACTAGGAAACAGAGTGAAAAACCAGAGTAAAAGTTTCTCCTGCAACCCGTTCCCTTTGTGCTATATGAACGAACGTCTCTCCGCATGCTAAGTTCTGAGAGATAAGTTTGTGTGAAAGCCGTCCTTCACCTAGCTTGTTGGGAACACAAAGTTCCTTTTCACTTGCAAACTCCACTCCTTACATATATATGGGGAGGTACTAGATCCAACTCGGCTTTACAGTGAAAACTGCTGGAACTTCAAACCATCACTAGGAAACAGACTGAGTAAACAGAGTAAAAGTATCTCCTGCAAACCGTTCCCTTTGTGCTAGATGAACGAACGTCTCTCCACATGCTCACTTCTGAGAGATAAGTGTGTGTGAAAGCCGTCCTTCACCTAGCTTGTTGGGAACACAAAGTTTCTTTTCAGTTGCAAACTCCAATCCATACATATATAAGGGGAGGTACAAGCTCCAACTCGGTTTTACAGTGAAAACTACAGGAACATAAAACCGGCACTAGGAAACAGACTGAGAAACCAGAGTAAAAGTTTCTCCTGCAACCCGTTCCCTTTGTGCTAGATGAACGAACGTCTCTCCACATGCTCAGTTCTGAGAGATAAGTGTGGGTCAATTCCGTCCTTCACCTATCTTGTTGGGAACACAAAGATTCTTTTCACTCGCAAAATCCACTCCATACTTATATATGGGGAGGTACTAGATCCAACTCGGTTTTACAGTGAAATCTGCAGGAACTTCAAAACGGCACTAGGAAACAGACTGAGAACCAGAGTATAAGTTTCTCCTGGAAACCTTTCCCTTTGTGCTAGATGAACGAACGTGTCTCCACGTGCTCAGTTCTGAGAGATAAGTGTGTGTGAAAGCCGTCCTTCGACTAGCTTGTTGGGAACACAAAGTTTCTTTTCACTTGCAAACTCCAATCCTTACATATATATGGGGAGGTACTAGATCCAACTCGGTTTTATAGTGAAAACTGCTGGAAATTCAAACCGGCACTTGGAAACAGACTTAGAAACTAGAGTAAAAGTTTCTCCTGCAACCCGTTCCATTTGTGCTAGATGAACGAACGTCTCTCCACATGCTCAGTTCTGAGAGATAAGTGTGTGGGAAAGCCGTACTTCACCTAGCTTGTTGGGAACACAAAGTTTCTTTTCAGTTGCAAACTCCACTACATACATATATATGGGGAGGTACTAGCTCCAACACGGTTTTACAGTGAAAACTGAAGGAACTTCAAACCGGCACTAGGAAACAGACTGTGAAACCAGAGTAAAAGTTTCTCCTGCAACCCGTTCCATTTGTGCTAGATGAACGAACGTCTCTCCACATGCTCATTTCTGAGAGATTAGTGTGTGTGAAAGCCGTCCTTCACCTAGCTTGTTGGGAACACAAAGTTTCTTTTCACTTGCAAACTCCACTCCACACATATATATGGGGAGGTACTAAGTCCTACTCGGTTTTACAGTGTAAACTGCTGGAACTTCAAACCGGCACTTGGAAACAGACTGAGAAACCAGAGTAAAAGTTTCTCCTGCAACCCGTTCCCTTTGTGCTAGATGAACGAACGTCTTTCCACATGCTCAGTTCTGAGAGATAAGTGTGTGTGAAAACCGTCCTTCACCTGACTTGTTGGGAACACAAAGTTTCTTTTCAGTGCAAACTCCACTCCATACATATATATATTGGGAGGTACTAGCTCCAACTCCGTTTTACAGTGAAAACTGCAGGAACTTCAAACCGGCACTAGGAAACAGACTGTGAAACCAGAGTAAAAGTTTCTCCTGCAACCCGTTCCATTTGTGCTAGATGAACGAACGTCTCTCCTCACGTGCTCATTTCTGAGATATAAGTGTGTGTGAAAGCCGTCCTTCACCTAGCTTGTTGGGAACACAAAGTTTCTTTTCACTTGCAAACTCCACTCCATACATATATATAGGGAGGTACTAGCTCCAACTCGGTTTTACAGTGAAAACTGCAGGAACATCAAACCGGGACTAGGAAACAGAATGAGAAACCAGAGTAAAAGTTTCTCCTGCAACCCGTTCCCTTTGTGCTAGATGAACGAACGTCTCTCCGCATGCTAAGTTCTGAGAGATAAGTGTGTGTGAAAGCCGTCCTTCACCTAGCTTGTTGGGAACACAAAGTTCCTTTTCACTTGCAAACTCCACTCCTTACATATATATGGGGAGGTACTAGATCCAACACGGCTTTACAGTGAAAACTGCTGGAACTTCAAATCATCACTAGGAAACAGACTGAGTAAACAGAGTAAAAGTATCTCCTGCAACCCGTTCCCTTTGTGCTAGATGAACGAACGTCTCTCCACATGCTCAGTTCTGAGAGTTAAGTGTGTGTGAAAGCCGTCCTTCACCTAGCTTGTTGGGAACACAAAGTTTCTTTTCACTTCCAAACTCCACTCCATACATATATATGGGGAGGTACTAGATCCAACACGGTTTTACAGTGAAAACTGCAGGAACTTCAAACCGGCACTAGGAAACAGACTGAGAAACCAGAGTAAAAGTTTCTCCTGCAACCCATTCACTTTGTGCTACATGAACAAACGTCTCTCCACATGCTCACTTCTGAGAGATAAGTGTGTGTGAAAGCCGTCCTTCACCTAGCTTGTTGGGAACACAAAGTTTCTTTTCAGTTGCAAACTCCACTCCATACATATTTAAGGGGAAGTACTAGCTCCAACTCGGTTTTACAGTGAAAACTACAGGAACTTAAAACCGGCACTAGGAAACAGACTGAGAAACCAGAGTAAAAGTTTCTCCTGCAACCCATTCCATTTGTGCTAGATGAACGAACGTCTCTCCACATGCTCATTTCTGAGAGATAAGTGTGGGTCAATGCCGTCCTTCACCTATCTTGTTGGGAACACAAAGATTCTTTTCACTTGCAAACTCCACTCCATACTTATATATGGGGAGGTACTAGATCCAACTCGGTTTTACAGTGAAAATTGCAGGAATTTCAAAACGGCACTAGGAAACAGACTGAGAAACCAGAGTATAAGTTTCTCCTGCAAACCTTTCCCTTTGTGCTAGATGAACGAACGTGTCTCCACGTGCTCAGTTCTGAGAGATAAGTGTGTGTGAAAGCCGTCATTCGACTAGCTTGTTGGGAACACAAAGTTTCTTTTCACTTGCAAACTCCACTCCTTACATATATATGGGGAGGTCAAGATCCAACTCGGTTTTACAATGAAAACTGCTGGAACTTCAAACCGGCACTTGGAAACAGACTGAGAAACCAGAGTAAAAGTTTCTCCTGCAACCCGTTCCCTTTGTGCTAGATGAACGAACGTCTCTCCACATGCTCAGTTCTGAGAGATAAGTGTGTGTGAAAGCCGTCCTTCACATAGCTTGTTGGGAACACAAAGTTTCTTTTCAGTTGCAAACTCCACTCCATACATATATATGTGGGGGTACTAGCTCCAACTCCGTTTTACAGTGAAAACTGCAGGAACTTCAAACCGGCACTAGGAAACAGACTGAGAAACCAGAGTAAAAGTTTCTCCTGCAACCCGTTCCATTTGTGCTAGATGAACGAACGTGTCTCCACATGCTCATTTCTGAGAGATATGTGTGTTTGAAAGCCGTCCTTCACCTAGCTTGTTGGGAAAACAAAGCTTCTTTTCACTTGCAAACTCCACTCCACACATATATATGGGGAGGTACTAGATCCTACTCGGTTTTACAGTGAAAACTGCAGGAACTTCAAACCGGCACTAGGAAACAGACTGACAAACCAGAGTAAAAGTTTCTCCTGCAACCCGTTCCCTTTGTGCTAGATGAACGAACGTCTCTCCTCACGTGCTCATTTCTGAGATATAAGTGTGTGTGAAAGCCGTCCTTCACCTAGCTTGTTGGGAACACAAAGTTTCTTTTCACTTGCAAACTCCACTCCATACATATATATGGGGAGGTACTAGCTCCAACTCGGTTTTACAGTGAAAACTGCAGGAACATCAAACCGGGACTAGGAAACAGAATGAGAAACCAGAGTAAAAGTTTCTCCTGCAACCCGTTCCCTTTGTGCTACATGAACGAACGTTTCTCCGCATGCTAAGTTCTGAGAGATAAGTGTGTGTGAAAGCCGTCCTTCACCTAGCTTGTTGGGAACACAAAGTTTCTTTTCACTTGCAAACTCCACTCCATACATATATAAGGGTAGGTACTAGCTCCAACTCGGTTTTACAGTGAAAACTGCAGGAACTTCAAACCGGCACTAGGAAACAGACTGAGAAACCAGAGTAAAAGTTTCTCCTGCAACATATTCCCTTTGTTCTAGATGAACGAATGTCTCTCCACATGCTCAGTTCTGAGATATAAGTGTGTGTGAAAGCCGTCCTTCACCTAGCTTGTTGGGAACTCAAAGTTCCTTTTCACTTGCAAACTCCACTCCTTACATATATATGGGGAGGTACTAGATCCAACTCGGTTTTACAGTGAAAACTGCTGGAACTTCAAACCATCCCTAGGAAACAGACTGAGTAAACAGAGTAAAAGTTTCTCCTGCAACCCGTTCCCTTTGTGCTAGATGAACGAACGTCTCACCACATGCTCAGTTCTGAGAGTTATGTGTGTGTGAAAGCCGTCCTTCACCTAGCTTGTTGGGAACACAAAGTTTCTTTTCAGTTGCAAACTCCACTCCATACATATATATGGGGAGGTACTAGCTCCAACTCGGTTTTACAGTGAAAACTGCATGAACTTCAAACCGGCACTAGGAAACACACTGTGAAACCAGAGTAAAAGTTTCTCCTGCAACCCGTTCCCTTTGTGCTAGATGAACGAACGTCTCTCCACATGCTCATTTCTGAGAGATAAGTGTGTGTCAAAGCCGTCCTTCACCTAGCTTGTTGGGAAAACAAAGTTTCTTTTCACTTGCAAACTCCACTCCACACATATATATGGGGAGGTACTAGATCCTACCCGGTTTTACAGTGAAAATTGCTGGAACTTCAAACCGGCACTAGGAAACAGACTGAGAAACCAGATTAAAAGTTTCTCCTGCAACCCGTTCCCTTTGTGCTAGATGAACGAACGTCTCTCCCCACGTGCTCATTTCTGAGATATAAGTGTGTGTGAAAGCCGTCCTTCACCTAGCTTGTTGGGAACACAAATTTTCTTTTCACTTGCAAACTCCACTCCATACATATATATGGGGAGGTACTAGCTCCAACTCGTTTTACAGTGAAAACTGCAGGAACATCAAACCGGGACTAGGAAACAGACTGAGAAACCAGAGTAAAAGTTTCTCCTGCAACCCGTTCCCTTTGTGCTAGATGAACGAACGTCTCTCCGTATGCTCAGTTCTGAGAGATAAGTGTGTGTGAAAGCCGTCCTTCACCTAGCTTGTTAGGAACACAAAGTTTCTTTTCACTTGCAAACTCCACTCCATACATATATAAGGGGAGGTACTAGCTCCAACTCAGTTTTACAGTGAAAACTGCAGGAACTTCAAACCGGCACTAGGAAACAGACTGAGAAACCAGAGTAAAAGTTTCTCCTGCAACCCGTTCCCTTTGTGCTAGATGAACGAACGTCTCTCCACATGCTCAGTTCTGAGAGATAAGTGTGTGTGAAAGCCGTCCTTCACCTAGCTTGTTGGGAACACAAAGTTCCTTTTCACTTGCAAACTCCACTACTTACATATATATGGGGAGGTACTAGATCCAACTCGGTTTTACAGTGAAAACTGCTGGAACTTCAAACCGGCACTTGGAAACACACTTTGAAACCAGACCAAAAGTTTCTCCTGCAACCCGTTCCATTTGTGCTAGATGAACGAACGTCTCTCCACATGCTCATTTCTGAGAGATTAGTGTGTGTGAAAGCCGTCCTTCAACTAGCTTGTTGGGAACACAAAGTTTCTTTTCACATGCAAACTCCACTCCACACATATATATGGGGAGGTACTAGATCCTACTCGGTTTTAGAGTGAAAACTGCAGGAACTTGAAACCGGCACTAGGAAACAGACTGAGAAACCAGAGTAAAAGTTTCTCCTGCAACCCGTTCCCTTTGTGCTAGATGAACGAACGTCTCTCCGCATGCTCAGTTCTGAGAGATAAGTGTGTGTGAAAGCCGTCCTTCACCTAGCTTGTTGGGAACACAAAGTTTCTTTTCACTTGCAAACTCCACTCCATACATATATATGGGGAGGTACTAGATCCAACTCGGTTTTACAGTGAAAACTGCAGGAACTTCAAACCGGCACTAGGAAACAGACTGAGAAACCAGAGTAAAAGTTTCTCCTGCAACCCGTTCCCTTTGTGCTAGATGAACGAACGTCTCTCCACATGCTCAGTTCTGAGAGATAAGTGTTTGCGTGAAAGCCGTCCTTCAACTGGCTTGTTGGGAACACAAAGTTTCTTTTCAGTTGCAAACTCCACTCCATACATATATATGGGGAGGTACTAGCTCCAACTCCGTTTTACAGTGAAAACTGCAGGAACTTCAAACCGGCACTAGGAAACAGACTGTGAAACCAGAGTAAAAGTTTCTCCTCCAACCCATTCCATTTGTGCTAGATGAACGAACGTCTCTCCACATGCTCATTTCTGAAGTATAAGTGTGTGTAAAAGCCGCCCTTCACCTAGCTTGTTGGGAAAACAAAGCTTCTTTTCACTTGCAAACTCCACTCCACACATATATATGGGGAGGTACTAGATCCTACTCGGTTTTACAGTGAAAACTGCAGGAACATGAAACCGGCACTAGGAAACAGACTGAGAAACCAGAGTAAAAGTTTCTCCTGCAACCCGTTCCCTTTGTGCAAGATGAACGAACGTCTCTCCTCACGTGCTCATTTCTGAGATATAATTGTGTGTGAAAGCCGTCCTTCACCTAGCTTGTTGGGAACACAAAGTTTCTTTTCACTTGCAAACTCCACTCCATACATATATAAGGTTAGGTACTAGCTCCAACTCGGTTTTACAGTGAAAACTGCAGGAACTTCAAACCGGCACTAGGAAACAGACTGAGAAACCAGAGTAAAAGTTTCTCCTGCAACATATTCCCTTTGTGCTAGATGAACGAATGTCTCTCCACATGCTCAGTTCTGAGATATAAGTTTGTGTGAAAGCCGTCCTTCACCTAGCTTGTTGGGAACACAAAGTTCCTTTCCACTTGCAAACTCCACTCCTTACATATATATGGGGAGGTACTAGATCCAACTCGGTTTTACAGTGAAAACTGCTGGAACTTCAAACCATCACTAGGAAACAGACTGAGTAAACAGAGTAAAAGTTTCTCCTGCAACCCGTTCCCTTTGTGCTAGATGAACGAACGTCTCTCCACATGCTCAGTTCTGAGAGATAAGTGTTTGTGAAAGCCGTCCTTCACCTGGCTTGTTGGGAACACAAAGTTTCTTTTCAGTTGCAAACTCCACTCCATACATATATATGGGGAGGTACTAGCTCCAACTCGTTTTACGGTGAAAACTGCAGGAACATCAAACCGGGACTAGGAAACAGACTGAGAAACCAGAGTAAAAGTTTCTCCTGCAACCCGTTCCCTTTGTGCTAGATGAACGAACGTCTCTCCACATGCTCAGTTCTGAGAGATAAGTGTGTGTGAAAGCCGTCCTTCACCTAGCTTGTTAGGAACACAAAGTTTCTTTTCACTTGCAAACTCCACTCCATACATATATAAGGGGAGGTACTAGCTCCAACTCGGTTTTACAGTGAAAACTGCAGGAACTTCAAACCAGCACTAGGAAACAGACTGAGAAACCAGAGTAAAAGTTTCTCCTGCAACCCGTTCCCTTTGTGCTAGATGAACGAACGTCTCTCCACATGCTCAGTTCTGAGAGATAAGTGTGTGTGAAAGCCGTCCTTCACCTAGCTTGTTGGGAACACAAAGTTCCTTTTCACTTGCAAACTCCACTACTTACATATATATGGGGAGGTACTAGATCCAACTCGGTTTTACAGTGAAAACTGCTGGAACTTCAAACCATCACTAGGGAACAGACTGAGAAACCAGAGTAAAAGTTTCTCCTGCAACCCGTTCCCTTTGTGCTAGATGAACGAACGTCTCTCCACATGCTCAGTTCTGAGAGATAAGTGTTTGTGAAAGCCGTCCTTCACCTGGCTTGTTGGGAACACAAAGTTTCTTTTCAGTTGCAAACTCCACTCCATACATATATATGGGGAGGTACTAGCTCCAACTCGGTTTTACAGTGAAAACTGCAGGAACTTCAAACCGGCACTTGGAAGCACACTTTGAAACCAGACTAAATGTTTCTCCTGCAACCCGTTCCATTTGTGCTAGATGAACGAACGTCTCTCCACATGCTCATTTCTGAGAGATTAGTGTGTGTGAAAGCCGTCCTTCAACTAGCTTGTTGGGAACACAAAGATTCTTTTCACTTGCAAACTCCACTCCACACATTTATATGGGGAGGTACTAGATCCTACTCGGTTTTAGTGTGAAAACTGCAGGAACTTCAAACCGGCACTAGGAAACAGACTGAGAAACCAGAGTAAAAGTTTCTCCTGCAACCCGTTCCCTTTGTGCTAGATGAACGAACGTCTCTCCGCATGCTCATTTCTGAGAGATAAGTGTGTGTAAAAGCCGTACTTCACCTAGCTTGTTGGGAACACAAAGTTTCTTTTCACTTGCAAACTCCACTCCATACATATATATGGGAAGGTACTAGATCCAACTCGGTTTTACAGTGAAAACTGCAGGAACTTCAAACCGGCACTAGGAAACAGACTGAGAAACCAGAGTAAAAGTTTCTCCTGCAACCCGTTCCCTTTGTGCTAGATGAACGAACGTCTCTCCACATGCTCAGTTCTGAGAGATAAGTGTGTGTGAAAGCCGTCCTTCAACTAGCTTGTTGGGAACACAAAGTTTCTTTTCACTTGCAAACTCCACTCCATACTTATATATGGGGAGGTACTAGATCCAACTCGGTTTTACAGTGAAAATTGCAGGAATTTCAAAACGGCACTAGGAAACAGACTGAGAAACCAGAGTATAAGTTTCTCCTGCAAACCTTTCCCTTTGTGCTAGATGAACGAACGTGTCTCCACGTGCTCAGTTCTGAGAGATAAGTGTGTGTGAAAGCCGTCATTCGACTAGCTTGTTGGGAACACAAAGTTTCTTTTCACTTGCAAACTCCACTCCTTACATATATATGGGGAGGTCAAGATCCAACTCGGTTTTACAATGAAAACTGCTGGAACTTCAAACCGGCACTTGGAAACAGACTGAGAAACCAGAGTAAAAGTTTCTCCTGCAACCCGTTCCCTTTGTGCTAGATGAACGAACGTCTCTCCACATGCTCAGTTCTGAGAGATAAGTGTGTGTGAAAGCCGTCCTTCACATAGCTTGTTGGGAACACAAAGTTTCTTTTCAGTTGCAAACTCCACTCCATACATATATATGTGGGGGTACTAGCTCCAACTCCGTTTTACAGTGAAAACTGCAGGAACTTCAAACCGGCACTAGGAAACAGACTGAGAAACCAGAGTAAAAGTTTCTCCTGCAACCCGTTCCATTTGTGCTAGATGAACGAACGTGTCTCCACATGCTCATTTCTGAGAGATATGTGTGTTTGAAAGCCGTCCTTCACCTAGCTTGTTGGGAAAACAAAGCTTCTTTTCACTTGCAAACTCCACTCCACACATATATATGGGGAGGTACTAGATCCTACTCGGTTTTACAGTGAAAACTGCAGGAACTTCAAACCGGCACTAGGAAACAGACTGACAAACCAGAGTAAAAGTTTCTCCTGCAACCCGTTCCCTTTGTGCTAGATGAACGAACGTCTCTCCTCACGTGCTCATTTCTGAGATATAAGTGTGTGTGAAAGCCGTCCTTCACCTAGCTTGTTGGGAACACAAAGTTTCTTTTCACTTGCAAACTCCACTCCATACATATATATGGGGAGGTACTAGCTCCAACTCGGTTTTACAGTGAAAACTGCAGGAACATCAAACCGGGACTAGGAAACAGAATGAGAAACCAGAGTAAAAGTTTCTCCTGCAACCCGTTCCCTTTGTGCTACATGAACGAACGTTTCTCCGCATGCTAAGTTCTAAGAGATAAGTGTGTGTGAAAGCCGTCCTTCACCTAGCTTGTTGGGAACACAAAGTTTCTTTTCACTTGCAAACTCCACTCCATACATATATAAGGGTAGGTACTAGCTCCAACTCGGTTTTACAGTGAAAACTGCAGGAACTTCAAACCGGCACTAGGAAACAGACTGAGAAACCAGAGTAAAAGTTTCTCCTGCAACATATTCCCTTTGTTCTAGATGAACGAATGTCTCTCCACATGCTCAGTTCTGAGATATAAGTGTGTGTGAAAGCCGTCCTTCACCTAGCTTGTTGGGAACTCAAAGTTCCTTTTCACTTGCAAACTCCACTCCTTACATATATATGGGGAGGTACTAGATCCAACTCGGTTTTACAGTGAAAACTGCTGGAACTTCAAACCATCCCTAGGAAACAGACTGAGTAAACAGAGTAAAAGTTTCTCCTGCAACCCGTTCCCTTTGTGCTAGATGAACGAACGTCTCACCACATGCTCAGTTCTGAGAGTTATGTGTGTGTGAAAGCCGTCCTTCACCTAGCTTGTTGGGAACACAAAGTTTCTTTTCAGTTGCAAACTCCACTCCATACATATATATGGGGAGGTACTAGCTCCAACTCGGTTTTACAGTGAAAACTGCATGAACTTCAAACCGGCACTAGGAAACACACTGTGAAACCAGAGTAAAAGTTTCTCCTGCAACCCGTTCCCTTTGTGCTAGATGAACGAACGTCTCTCCACATGCTCATTTCTGAGAGATAAGTGTGTGTCAAAGCCGTCCTTCACCTAGCTTGTTGGGAAAACAAAGTTTCTTTTCACTTGCAAACTCCACTCCACACATATATATGGGGAGGTACTAGATCCTACCCGGTTTTACAGTGAAAACTGCTGGAACTTCAAACCGGCACTAGGAAACAGACTGAGAAACCAGATTAAAAGTTTCTCCTGCAACCCGTTCCCTTTGTGCTAGATGAACGAACGTCTCTCCCCACGTGCTCATTTCTGAGATATAAGTGTGTGTGAAAGCCGTCCTTCACCTAGCTTGTTGGGAACACAAATTTTCTTTTCACTTGCAAACTCCACTCCATACAAATATATGGGGAGGTACTAGCTCCAACTCGTTTTACAGTGAAAACTGCAGGAACATCAAACCGGGACTAGGAAACAGACTGAGAAACCAGAGTAAAAGTTTCTCCTGCAACCCGTTCCCTTTGTGCTAGATGAACGAACGTCTCTCCGTATGCTCAGTTCTGAGAGATAAGTGTGTGTGAAAGCCGTCCTTCACCTAGCTTGTTAGGAACACAAAGTTTCTTTTCACTTGCAAACTCCACTCCATACATATATAAGGGGAGGTACTAGCTCCAACTCAGTTTTACAGTGAAAACTGCAGGAACTTCAAACCGGCACTAGGAAACAGACTGAGAAACCAGAGTAAAAGTTTCTCCTGCAACCCGTTCCCTTTGTGCTAGATGAACGAACGTCTCTCCACATGCTCAGTTCTGAGAGATAAGTGTGTGTGAAAGCCGTCCTTCACCTAGCTTGTTGGGAACACAAAGTTCCTTTTCACTTGCAAACTCCACTACTTACATATATATGGGGAGGTACTAGATCCAACTCGGTTTTACAGTGAAAACTGCTGGAACTTCAAACCGGCACTTGGAAACACACTTTGAAACCAGACCAAAAGTTTCTCCTGCAACCCGTTCCATTTGTGCTAGATGAACGAACGTCTCTCCACATGCTCATTTCTGAGAGATTAGTGTGTGTGAAAGCCGTCCTTCAACTAGCTTGTTGGGAACACAAAGTTTCTTTTCACATGCAAACTCCACTCCACACATATATATGGGGAGGTACTAGATCCTACTCGGTTTTAGAGTGAAAACTGCAGGAACTTGAAACCGGCACTAGGAAACAGACTGAGAAACCAGAGTAAAAGTTTCTCCTGCAACCCGTTCCCTTTGTGCTAGATGAACGAACGTCTCTCCGCATGCTCAGTTCTGAGAGATAAGTGTGTGTGAAAGCCGTCCTTCACCTAGCTTGTTGGGAACACAAAGTTTCTTTTCACTTGCAAACTCCACTCCATACATATATATGGGGAGGTACTAGATCCAACTCGGTTTTACAGTGAAAACTGCAGGAACTTCAAACCGGCACTAGGAAACAGACTGAGAAACCAGAGTAAAAGTTTCTCCTGCAACCCGTTCCCTTTGTGCTAGATGAACGAACGTCTCTCCACATGCTCAGTTCTGAGAGATAAGTGTTTGCGTGAAAGCCGTCCTTCAACTGGCTTGTTGGGAACACAAAGTTTCTTTTCAGTTGCAAACTCCACTCCATACATATATATGGGGAGGTACTAGCTCCAACTCCGTTTTACAGTGAAAACTGCAGGAACTTCAAACCGGCACTAGGAAACAGACTGTGAAACCAGAGTAAAAGTTTCTCCTCCAACCCATTCCATTTGTGCTAGATGAACGAACGTCTCTCCACATGCTCATTTCTGAAGTATAAGTGTGTGTAAAAGCCGCCCTTCACCTAGCTTGTTGGGAAAACAAAGCTTCTTTTCACTTGCAAACTCCACTCCACACATATATATGGGGAGGTACTAGATCCTACTCGGTTTTACAGTGAAAACTGCAGGAACTTGAAACCGGCACTAGGAAACAGACTGAGAAACCAGAGTAAAAGTTTCTAATGCAACCCGTTCCCTTTGTGCAAGATGAACGAACGTCTCTCCTCACGTGCTCATTTCTGAGATATAATTGTGTGTGAAAGCCGTCCTTCACCTAGCTTGTTGGGAACACAAAGTTTCTTTTCACTTGCAAACTCCACTCCATACATATATAAGGTTAGGTACTAGCTCCAACTCGGTTTTACAGTGAAAACTGCAGGAACTTCAAACCGGCACTAGGAAACAGACTGAGAAACCAGAGTAAAAGTTTCTCCTGCAACATATTCCCTTTGTGCTAGATGAACGAATGTCTCTCCACATGCTCAGTTCTGAGATATAAGTTTGTGTGAAAGCCGTCCTTCACCTAGCTTGTTGGGAACACAAAGTTCCTTTCCACTTGCAAACTCCACTCCTTACATATATATGGGGAGGTACTAGATCCAACTCGGTTTTACAGTGAAAACTGCTGGAACTTCAAACCATCACTAGGAAACAGACTGAGTAAACAGAGTAAAAGTTTCTCCTGCAACCCGTTCCCTTTGTGCTAGATGAACGAACGTCTCTCCACATGCTCAGTTCTGAGAGATAAGTGTTTGTGAAAGCCGTCCTTCACCTGGCTTGTTGGGAACACAAAGTTTCTTTTCAGTTGCAAACTCCACTCCATACATATATATGGGGAGGTACTAGCTCCAACTCGTTTTACGGTGAAAACTGCAGGAACATCAAACCGGGACTAGGAAACAGACTGAGAAACCAGAGTAAAAGTTTCTCCTGCAACCCGTTCCCTTTGTGCTAGATGAACGAACGTCTCTCCACATGCTCAGTTCTGAGAGATAAGTGTGTGTGAAAGCCGTCCTTCACCTAGCTTGTTAGGAACACAAAGTTTCTTTTCACTTGCAAACTCCACTCCATACATATATAAGGGGAGGTACTAGCTCCAACTCGGTTTTACATTGAAAACTGCAGGAACTTCAAACCAGCACTAGGAAACAGACTGAGAAACCAGAGTAAAAGTTTCTCCTGCAACCCGTTCCCTTTGTGCTAGATGAACGAACGTCTCTCCACATGCTCAGTTCTGAGAGATAAGTGTGTGTGAAAGCCGTCCTTCACCTAGCTTGTTGGGAACACAAAGTTCCTTTTCACTTGCAAACTCCACTACTTACATATATATGGGGAGGTACTAGATCCAACTCGGTTTTACAGTGAAAACTGCTGGAACTTCAAACCATCACTAGGGAACAGACTGAGAAACCAGAGTAAAAGTTTCTCCTGCAACCCGTTCCCTTTGTGCTAGATGAACGAACGTCTCTCCACATGCTCAGTTCTGAGAGATAAGTGTTTGTGAAAGCCGTCCTTCACCTGGCTTGTTGGGAACACAAAGTTTCTTTTCAGTTGCAAACTCCACTCCATACATATATATGGGGAGGTACTAGCTCCAACTCGGTTTTACAGTGAAAACTGCAGGAACTTCAAACCGGCACTTGGAAGCACACTTTGAAACCAGACTAAATGTTTCTCCTGCAACCCGTTCCATTTGTGCTAGATGAACGAACGTCTCTCCACATGCTCATTTCTGAGAGATTAGTGTGTGTGAAAGCCGTCCTTCAACTAGCTTGTTGGGAACACAAAGATTCTTTTCACTTGCAAACTCCACTCCACACATTTATATGGGGAGGTACTAGATCCTACTCGGTTTTAGTGTGAAAACTGCAGGAACTTCAAACCGGCACTAGGAAACAGACTGAGAAACCAGAGTAAAAGTTTCTCCTGCAACCCGTTCCCTTTGTGCTAGATGAACGAACGTCTCTCCGCATGCTCATTTCTGAGAGATAAGTGTGTGTAAAAGCCGTACTTCACCTAGCTTGTTGGGAACACAAAGTTTCTTTTCACTTGCAAACTCCACTCCATACATATATATGGGAAGGTACTAGATCCAACTCGGTTTTACAGTGAAAACTGCAGGAACTTCAAACCGGCACTAGGAAACAGACTGAGAAACCAGAGTAAAAGTTTCTCCTGCAACCCGTTCCCTTTGTGCTAGATGAACGAACGTCTCTCCACATGCTCAGTTCTGAGAGATAAGTGTGTGTGAAAGCCGTCCTTCAACTAGCTTGTTGGGAACACAAAGTTTCTTTTCACTTGCAAACTCCACTCCTTACATATATATGGGGAGGTACTAGATCCAACTCGGTTTTACAGTGAAAACTGCAGGAACTTCAAACCGGCACTTGGAAACAGACTGAGAAACCAGAGTAAAAGTTTCTCCTGCAACCCGTTCCCTTTGTGCTAGATGAACGAACGTCTCTCCACATGCTCAGTTCTGAGAGATAAGTGTGCGTGAAAGCCGTCCTTCAACTGGCTTGTTGGGAACACAAAGTTTCTTTTCAGTTGCAAACTCCACTCCATACATATATATGGGGAGGTACTAGCTCCAACTCCGTTTTACAGTGAAAACTGCAGGAACTTCAAACCGGCACTAGGAAACAGACTGTGAAACCAGAGTAAAAGTTTCTCCTGCAACCCATTCCATTTGTGCTAGATGAACGAACGTCTCTCCACATGCTCTTTTCTGAAGGATAAGTGTGTGTCAAAGCCGTCCTTCACCTAGCTTGTTGGGAAAACAAAGCTTCTTTTCACTTGCAAACTCCACTCCACACATATATATGGGGAGGTACTAGCTCCTACTCGGTTTTACAGTGAAAACTGCAGGAACTTCAAACCGGCACTAGGAAACAGACTGAGAAACCAGAGTAAAAGTTTCTCCTGCAACCCGTTCCCTTTGTGCTAGATGAACGAACGTCTCTCCGCATGCTAAGTTCTGAGAGATAAGTGTGTGTGAAAGCCGTCCTTCACCTAGCTTGTTGGGAAAACAAAGTTTCTTTTCACTTGCAAACTCCACTCCACACATATATATGGGGAGGTACTAGATCCTACCCGGTTTTACAGTGAAAACTGCTGGAACTTCAAACCGGCACTAGGAAACAGACTGAGAAACCAGATTAAAAGTTTCTCCTGCAACCCGTTCCCTTTGTGCTAGATGAACGAACGTCTCTCCCCACGTGCTCATTTCTGAGATATAAGTGTGTGTGAAAGCCGTCCTTCACCTAGCTTGTTGGGAACACAAATTTTCTTTTCACTTGCAAACTCCACTCCATACATATATATGGGGAGGTACTAGCTCCAACTCGTTTTACAGTGAAAACTGCAGGAACATCAAACCGGGACTAGGAAACAGACTGAGAAACCAGAGTAAAAGTTTCTCCTGCAACCCGTTCCCTTTGTGCTAGATGAACGAACGTCTCTCCGTATGCTCAGTTCTGAGAGATAAGTGTGTGTGAAAGCCGTCCTTCACCTAGCTTGTTAGGAACACAAAGTTTCTTTTCACTTGCAAACTCCACTCCATACATATATAAGGGGAGGTACTAGCTCCAACTCAGTTTTACAGTGAAAACTGCAGGAACTTCAAACCGGCACTAGGAAACAGACTGAGAAACCAGAGTAAAAGTTTCTCCTGCAACCCGTTCCCTTTGTGCTAGATGAACGAACGTCTCTCCACATGCTCAGTTCTGAGAGATAAGTGTGTGTGAAAGCCGTCCTTCACCTAGCTTGTTGGGAACACAAAGTTCCTTTTCACTTGCAAAATCCACTACTTACATATATATGGGGAGGTACTAGATCCAACTCGGTTTTACAGTGAAAACTGCTGGAACTTCAAACCGGCACTTGGAAACACACTTTGAAACCAGACCAAAAGTTTCTCCTGCAACCCGTTCCATTTGTGCTAGATGAACGAACGTCTCTCCACATGCTCATTTCTGAGAGATTAGTGTGTGTGAAAGCCGTCCTTCAACTAGCTTGTTGGGAACACAAAGTTTCTTTTCACATGCAAACTCCACTCCACACATATATATGGGGAGGTACTAGATCCTACTCGGTTTTAGAGTGAAAACTGCAGGAACTTGAAACCGGCACTAGGAAACAGACTGAGAAACCAGAGTAAAAGTTTCTCCTGCAACCCGTTCCCTTTGTGCTAGATGAACGAACGTCTCTCCGCATGCTCAGTTCTGAGGGATAAGTGTGTGTGAAAGCCGTCCTTCACCTAGCTTGTTGGGAACACAAAGTTTCTTTTCACTTGCAAACTCCACTCCATACATATATATGGGGAGGTACTAGATCCAACTCGGTTTTACAGTGAAAACTGCAGGAACTTCAAACCGGCACTAGGAAACAGACTGAGAAACCAGAGTAAAAGTTTCTCCTGCAACCCGTTCCCTTTGTGCTAGATGAACGAACGTCTCTCCACATGCTCAGTTCTGAGAGATAAGTGTTTGCGTGAAAGCCGTCCTTCAACTGGCTTGTTGGGAACACAAAGTTTCTTTTCAGTTGCAAACTCCACTCCATACATATATATGGGGAGGTACTAGCTCCAACTCCGTTTTACAGTGAAAACTGCAGGAACTTCAAACCGGCACTAGGAAACAGACTGTGAAACCAGAGTAAAAGTTTCTCCTCCAACCCATTCCATTTGTGCTAGATGAACGAACGTCTCTCCACATGCTCATTTCTGAAGTATAAGTGTGTGTAAAAGCCGCCCTTCACCTAGCTTGTTGGGAAAACAAAGCTTCTTTTCACTTGCAAACTCCACTCCACACATATATATGGGGAGGTACTAGATCCTACTCGGTTTTACAGTGAAAACTGCAGGAACTTGAAACCGGCACTAGGAAACAGACTGAGAAACCAGAGTAAAAGTTTCTCCTGCAACCCGTTCCCTTTGTGCAAGATGAACGAACGTCTCTCCTCACGTGCTCATTTCTGAGATATAATTGTGTGTGAAAGCCGTCCTTCACCTAGCTTGTTGGGAACACAAAGTTTCTTTTCACTTGCAAACTCCACTCCATACATATATAAGGTTAGGTACTAGCTCCAACTCGGTTTTACAGTGAAAACTGCAGGAACTTCAAACCGGCACTAGGAAACAGACTGAGAAACCAGAGTAAAAGTTTCTCCTGCAACATATTCCCTTTGTGCTAGATGAACGAATGTCTCTCCACATGCTCAGTTCTGAGATATAAGTTTGTGTGAAAGCCGTCCTTCACCTAGCTTGTTGGGAACACAAAGTTCCTTTCCACTTGCAAACTCCACTCCTTACAAATATATGGGGAGGTACTAGATCCAACTCGGTTTTACAGTGAAAACTGCTGGAACTTCAAACCATCACTAGGAAACAGACTGAGTAAACAGAGTAAAAGTTTCTCCTGCAACCCGTTCCCTTTGTGCTAGATGAACGAACGTCTCTCCACATGCTCAGTTCTGAGAGATAAGTGTTTGTGAAAGCCGTCCTTCACCTGGCTTGTTGGGAACACAAAGTTTCTTTTCAGTTGCAAACTCCACTCCATACATATATATGGGGAGGTACTAGCTCCAACTCGTTTTACGGTGAAAACTGCAGGAACATCAAACCGGGACTAGGAAACAGACTGAGAAACCAGAGTAAAAGTTTCTCCTGCAACCCGTTCCCTTTGTGCTAGATGAACGAACGTCTCTCCACATGCTCAGTTCTGAGAGATAGGTGTGTGTGAAAGCCGTCCTTCACCTAGCTTGTTAGGAACACAAAGTTTCTTTTCACTTGCAAACTCCACTCCATACATATATAAGGGGAGGTACTAGCTCCAACTCGGTTTTACAGTGAAAACTGCAGGAACTTCAAACCAGCACTAGGAAACAGACTGAGAAACCAGAGTAAAAGTTTCTCCTGCAACCCGTTCCCTTTGTGCTAGATGAACGAACGTCTCTCCACATGCTCAGTTCTGAGAGATAAGTGTGTGTGAAAGCCGTCCTTCACCTAGCTTGTTGGGAACACAAAGTTCCTTTTCACTTGCAAACTCCACTACTTACATATATATGGGGAGGTACTAGATCCAACTCGGTTTTACAGTGAAAACTGCTGGAACTTCAAACCATCACTAGGGAACAGACTGAGAAACCAGAGTAAAAGTTTCTCCTGCAACCCGTTCCCTTTGTGCTAGATGAACGAACGTCTCTCCACATGCTCAGTTCTGAGAGATAAGTGTTTGTGAAAGCCGTCCTTCACCTGGCTTGTTGGGAACACAAAGTTTCTTTTCAGTTGCAAACTCCACTCCATACATATATATGGGGAGGTACTAGCTCCAACTCGGTTTTACAGTGAAAACTGCAGGAACTTCAAACCGGCACTTGGAAGCACACTTTGAAACCAGACTAAATGTTTCTCCTGCAACCCGTTCCATTTGTGCTAGATGAACGAACGTCTCTCCACATGCTCATTTCTGAGAGATTAGTGTGTGTGAAAGCCGTCCTTCAACTAGCTTGTTGGGAACACAAAGATTCTTTTCACTTGCAAACTCCACTCCACACATTTATATGGGGAGGTACTAGATCCTACTCGGTTTTAGTGTGAAAACTGCAGGAACTTCAAACCGGCACTAGGAAACAGACTGAGAAACCAGAGTAAAAGTTTCTCCTGCAACCCGTTCCCTTTGTGCTAGATGAACGAACGTCTCTCCGCATGCTCATTTCTGAGAGATAAGTGTGTGTAAAAGCCGTACTTCACCTAGCTTGTTGGGAACACAAAGTTTCTTTTCACTTGCAAACTCCACTCCATACATATATATGGGAAGGTACTAGATCCAACTCGGTTTTACAGTGAAAACTGCAGGAACTTCAAACCGGCACTAGGAAACAGACTGAGAAACCAGAGTAAAAGTTTCTCCTGCAACCCGTTCCCTTTGTGCTAGATGAACGAACGTCTCTCCACATGCTCAGTTCTGAGAGATAAGTGTGTGTGAAAGCCGTCCTTCAACTAGCTTGTTGGGAACACAAAGTTTCTTTTCACTTGCAAACTCCACTCCTTACATATATATGGGGAGGTACTAGATCCAACTCGGTTTTACAGTGAAAACTGCAGGAACTTCAAACCGGCACTTGGAAACAGACTGAGAAACCAGAGTAAAAGTTTCTCCTGCAACCCGTTCCCTTTGTGCTAGATGAACGAACGTCTCTCCACATGCTCAGTTCTGAGAGATAAGTGTGCGTGAAAGCCGTCCTTCAACTGGCTTGTTGGGAACACAAAGTTTCTTTTCAGTTGCAAACTCCACTCCATACATATATATGGGGAGGTACTAGCTCCAACTCCGTTTTACAGTGAAAACTGCAGGAACTTCAAACCGGCACTAGGAAACAGACTGTGAAACCAGAGTAAAAGTTTCTCCTGCAACCCATTCCATTTGTGCTAGATGAACGAACGTCTCTCCACATGCTCTTTTCTGAAGGATAAGTGTGTGTCAAAGCCGTCCTTCACCTAGCTTGTTGGGAAAACAAAGCTTCTTTTCACTTGCAAACTCCACTCCACACATATATATGGGGAGGTACTAGCTCCTACTCGGTTTTACAGTGAAAACTGCAGGAACTTCAAACCGGCACTAGGAAACAGACTGAGAAACCAGAGTAAAAGTTTCTCCTGCAACCCGTTCCCTTTGTGCTAGATGAACGAACGTCTCTCCGCATGCTAAGTTCTGAGAGATAAGTGTGTGTGAAAGCCGTCCTTCACCTAGCTTGTTGGGAACACATAGTTTCTTTTCACTTGCAAACTCCACTCCATACATATATAAGGGGAGGTACTAGATCCAACTCGGTTTTACAGTGAAAACTGCAGGAACTTCAAACCGGCACTAGGAAACAGACTGAGAAACCAGAGTAAAAGTTTCTCCTGCAACATATTCCCTTTGTGCTAGATGAACGAATGTCTCTCCACATGCTCAGTTCTGAGATATAAGTTTGTGTGAAAGCCGTCCTTCACCTAGCTTGTTGGGAACACAAAGTTCCTTTTCACTTGCAAACTCCACTCCTTACATATATATGGGGAGGTACTAGATCCAACTCGGTTTTACAGTGAAAACTGCTGGAACTTCAAACCATCACTAGGAAACAGACTGAGTAAACAGAGTAAAAGTTTCTCCTGCAACCCGTTCCCTTTGTGCTAGATGAACGAACGTCTCTCCACATGCTAAGTTCTGAGAGATAAGTGTTTGTGAAAGCCGTCCTTCACCTGGCTTGTTGGGAACACAAAGTTTCTTTTCAGTTGCAAACTCCACTCCATACATATATATGGGGAGGTACTAGCTCCAACTCCGTTTTACAGTGAAAACTGCACGAACTTCAAACCGGCACTAGGAAACAGACTGAGAAACCAGAGTAAAAGTTTCTCCTGCAAACCATTCCATTTGTGCTAGATGAACGAACGTCTCTCCACATGCTCATTTCTGAGAGATACGTGTGTGTCAAAGCCGTCCTTCACCTAGCTTGTTGGGAAAACAAAGCTTCTTTTCACTTGCAAACTCCACTCCACACATATATATGGGGAGGTACTAGATCCTACTCGGTTTTAGTGTGAAAACTGCAGGAACTTCAAACCGGCACTAGGAAACAGACTGAGAAACCAGAGTAAAAGTTTCTCCTGCAACCCGTTCCCTTTGTGCTAGATGAACGAACGTCTCTCCGCATGCTCATTTCTGAGAGATAAGTGTGTGTAAAAGCCGTACTTCACCTAGCTTGTTGGGAACACAAAGTTTCTTTTCACTTGCAAACTCCACTCCATACATATATATGGGAAGGTACTAGATCCAACTCGGTTTTACAGTGAAAACTGCAGGAACTTCAAACCGGCACTAGGAAACAGACTGAGAAACCAGAGTAAAAGTTTCTCCTGCAACCCGTTCCCTTTGTGCTAGATGAACGAACGTCTCTCCACATGCTCAGTTCTGAGAGATAAGTGTGTGTGAAAGCCGTCCTTCAACTAGCTTGTTGGGAACACAAAGTTTCTTTTCACTTGCAAACTCCACTCCTTACATATATATGGGGAGGTACTAGATCCAACTCGGTTTTACAGTGAAAACTGCAGGAACTTCAAACCGGCACTTGGAAACAGACTGAGAAACCAGAGTAAAAGTTTCTCCTGCAACCCGTTCCCTTTTTGCTAGATGAACGAACGTCTCTCCACATGCTCAGTTCTGAGAGATAAGTGTGCGTGAAAGCCGTCCTTCAACTGGCTTGTTGGGAACACAAAGTTTCTTTTCAGTTGCAAACTCCACTCCATACATATATATGGGGAGGTACTAGCTCCAACTCCGTTTTACAGTGAAAACTGCAGGAACTTCAAACCGGCACTAGGAAACAGACTGTGAAACCAGAGTAAAAGTTTCTCCTGCAACCCATTCCATTTGTGCTAGATGAACGAACGTCTCTCCACATGCTCTTTTCTGAAGGATAAGTGTGTGTCAAAGCCGTCCTTCACCTAGCTTGTTGGGAAAACAAAGCTTCTTTTCACTTGCAAACTCCACTCCACACATATATATGGGGAGGTACTAGCTCCTACTCGGTTTTACAGTGAAAACTGCAGGAACTTCAAACCGGCACTAGGAAACAGACTGAGAAACCAGAGTAAAAGTTTCTCCTGCAACCCGTTCCCTTTGTGCTAGATGAACGAACGTCTCTCCTCACGTGCTCATTTCTGAGATATAATTGTGTGTGAAAGCCGACCTTCACCTAGCTTGTTGGGAACACAAAGTTTCTTTTCACTTGCAAACTCCACTCCATACATATATATGGGGAGGTACTAGCTCCAACTCGGTTTTACAGTGAAAACTGCAGGAACATCAACCCGGGACTAGGAAACAGAATGAGAAACCAGAGTAAAAGTTTCTCCTGCAACCCGTTCCCTTTTTGCTAGATGAACGAACGTCTCTCCGCATGCTAAGTTCTGAGAGATAAGTGTGTGTGAAAGCCGTCCTTCACCTAGCTTGTTGGGAACACATAGTTTCTTTTCACTTGCAAACTCCACTCCATACATATATAAGGGGAGGTACTAGATCCAACTCGGTTTTACAGTGAAAACTGCAGGAACTTCAAACCGGCACTAGGAAACAGACTGAGAAACCAGAGTAAAAGTTTTTCCTGCAACATATTCCCTTTGTGCTAGATGAACGAATGTCTCTCCACATGCTCAGTTCTGAGATATAAGTTTGTGTGAAAGCCGTCCTTCACCTAGCTTGTTGGGAACACAAAGTTCCTTTTCACTTGCAAACTCCACTCCTTACATATATATGGGGAGGTACTAGATCCAACTCGGTTTTACAGTGAAAACTGCTGGAATTTCAAACCATCACTAGGAAACAGACTGAGTAAACAGAGTAAAAGTTTCTCCTGCAACCCGTTCCCTTTGTGCTAGATGAACGAACGTCTCTCCACATGCTAAGTTCTGAGAGATAAGTGTTTGTGAAAGCCGTCCTTCACCTGGCTTGTTGGGAACACAAAGTTACTTTTCAGTTGCAAACTCCACTCCATACATATATATGGGGAGGTACTAGCTCCAACTCCGTTTTACAGTGAAAACTGCAGGAACTTCAAACCGGCACTAGGAAACAGACTGTGAAACCAGAGTAAAAGTTTCTCCTGCAACCCATTCCATTTGTGCTAGATGAACGAACGTCTCTCCACATGCTCATTTCTGAGAGATACGTGTGTGTCAAAGCCGTCCTTCACCTAGCTTGTTGGGAAAACAAAGCTTCTTTTCACTTGCAAACTCCACTCCACACATATATATGGGGAGGTACTAGATCCTACTCGGTTTTACAGTGAAAACTGCAGGAACTTCAAACCGGCACTAGGAAACAGACTGAGAAACCAGAGTAAAAGTTTCTCCTGCAACCCGTTCCCTTTGTGCTAGATGAACGAACGTCTCTCCACATGCTCAGTTCTGAGAGATAAGTGTGTGTGAAAGCCGTCCTTCACCTGGCTTGTTGGGAACACAAAGTTTCTTTTCACTTGCAAACTCCACTCCATACATATATATGGGGAGGTACTAGATCCAAATCCGTTTTACAGGGAAAACTGCAGGAACTTCAAACCGGCACTAGGAAATAGACTGTGAAACCAGAGTAAAAGTTTCTCCTGCAACCCATTCCATTTGTGCTAGATGAACGAACGTCTCTCCACATGCTCATTTCTGAGAGATAAGTGTGTGTCAAAGCCGTCCTTCCCCTAGCTTGTTGGGAAAACAAAGCTTCTTTTCACTTGCAAACACCACTCCACACATATATATGGGGAGGTACTAGATCCTACTCGGTTTTACAGTGAAAACTGCAGGAACTTCAAACCGGCACTGGGAAACAGACTGAGAAACCAGAGTAAAAGTTTCTCCTGCAACCCGTTCCCTTTGTGCTAGATGAACGAACGTCTCTCCTCACGTGCTCATTTCTGAGATATAAGTGTGTGTGAAAGCCGTCCTTCACCTAGCTTGTTGGGAACACAAAGTTTCTTTTCACTTGCAAACTCCACTCCATACATATATAAGGGGAGGTACTAGCTCCAACTCGGTTTTACAGTGAAAACTGCAGGAACTTCAAACCGGCACTAGGAAACAGACTGAGAAACCAGAGAAAAATTTTCTCCTGCAACATATTCCCTTTGTGCTTGATGAACGAATGTCTCTCCACATGCTCAGTTCTGAGATATAAGTGTGTGTGAAAGCCGTCCTTCACCTAGCTTTTTGGGAACACAAAGTTCCTTTTCACTTGAAAACTCCACTCCTTACATATATATGGGGAGGTACTAGATCCAACTCGGTTTTACAGTGAAAACTGCTGGAACTTCAAACCATCACTATGAAACAGACTGAGTAAACAGAGTAAAAGTTTCTCCTGCAACCCGTTCCCTTTGTGCTAGATGAACGAACGTCTCTCCACATGCTCAGTTCTGAGAGATAAGTGTTTGTGAAAGCCGTCCTTCACCTGGCTTGTTGGGAACGCAAAGTTTCTTTTCAGTTGCAAACTCCACTCCATACATATATATGGGGAGGTACTAGCTCCAACTCCGTTTTACAGTGAAAACTGCAGGAACCTCAAACCGGCACTAGGAAACAGACTGAGAAACCAGAGTAAAAGTTTCTCCTGCAACCCATTCCATTTGTGCTAGATGACCGAACGTCTCTCCACATGCTCATTTCTGAGAGATACGTGTGTGTCAAAGCCGTCCTTCACCTAGCTTGTTGGGAAAACAAAGCTTCTTTTCACTTGCAAACTCCACTCCACACATATATATGGGGAGGTACTAGATCCTACTCGGTTTTACAGTGAAAACTGCAGGAACTTCAAACCGGCACTAGGAAACAGACTGAGAAACCAGAGTAAAAGTTTCTCCTGCAACCCGTTCCCTTTGTGCTAGATGAACGAACGTCTCTCCGCATGCTCATTTCTGAGAGATAAGTGTGTGTAAAAGC
The DNA here is from genome assembly GCF_048773025.1 of Camelus bactrianus. Taxonomy (NCBI): domain Eukaryota; kingdom Metazoa; phylum Chordata; class Mammalia; order Artiodactyla; family Camelidae; genus Camelus; species Camelus bactrianus. The sequence continues at coordinate 93,927,690 of NC_133546.1, forward strand.
CGTACTTCACCTAGCTTGTTGGGAACACAAAGTTTCTTTTCACTTGCAAACTCCACTCCATACATATATATGGGAAGGTACTAGATCCAACTCGGTTTTACAGTGAAAACTGCAGGAACTTCAAACCGGCACTTGGAAGCACACTTTGAAACCAGACTAAATGTTTCTCCTGCAACCCGTTCCATTTGTGCTAGATGAACGAACGTCTCTCCACATGCTCATTTCTGAGAGATTAGTGTGTGTGAAAGCCGTCCTTCAACTAGCTTGTTGGGAACACAAAGATTCTTTTCACTTGCAAACTCCACTCCACACATTTATATGGGGAGGTACTAGATCCTACTCGGTTTTAGTGTGAAAACTGCAGGAACTTCAAACCGGCACTAGGAAACAGACTGAGAAACCAGAGTAAAAGTTTCTCCTGCAACCCGTTCCCTTTGTGCTAGATGAACGAACGTCTCTCCGCATGCTCATTTCTGAGAGATAAGTGTGTGTAAAAGCCGTACTTCACCTAGCTTGTTGGGAACACAAAGTTTCTTTTCACTTGCAAACTCCACTCCATACATATATATGGGAAGGTACTAGATCCAACTCGGTTTTACAGTGAAAACTGCAGGAACTTCAAACCGGCACTAGGAAACAGACTGAGAAACCAGAGTAAAAGTTTCTCCTGCAACCCGTTCCCTTTGTGCTAGATGAACGAACGTCTCTCCACATGCTCAGTTCTGAGAGATAAGTGTGTGTGAAAGCCGTCCTTCAACTAGCTTGTTGGGAACACAAAGTTTCTTTTCACTTGCAAACTCCACTCCTTACATATATATGGGGAGGTACTAGATCCAACTCGGTTTTACAGTGAAAACTGCAGGAACTTCAAACCGGCACTTGGAAACAGACTGAGAAACCAGAGTAAAAGTTTCTCCTGCAACCCGTTCCCTTTGTGCTAGATGAACGAACGTCTCTCCACATGCTCAGTTCTGAGAGATAAGTGTGCGTGAAAGCCGTCCTTCAACTGGCTTGTTGGGAACACAAAGTTTCTTTTCAGTTGCAAACTCCACTCCATACATATATATGGGGAGGTACTAGCTCCAACTCCGTTTTACAGTGAAAACTGCAGGAACTTCAAACCGGCACTAGGAAACAGACTGTGAAACCAGAGTAAAAGTTTCTCCTGCAACCCATTCCATTTGTGCTAGATGAACGAACGTCTCTCCACATGCTCTTTTCTGAAGGATAAGTGTGTGTCAAAGCCGTCCTTCACCTAGCTTGTTGGGAAAACAAAGCTTCTTTTCACTTGCAAACTCCACTCCACACATATATATGGGGAGGTACTAGCTCCTACTCGGTTTTACAGTGAAAACTGCAGGAACTTCAAACCGGCACTAGGAAACAGACTGAGAAACCAGAGTAAAAGTTTCTCCTGCAACCCGTTCCCTTTGTGCTAGATGAACGAACGTCTCTCCGCATGCTAAGTTCTGAGAGATAAGTGTGTGTGAAAGCCGTCCTTCACCTAGCTTGTTGGGAACACATAGTTTCTTTTCACTTGCAAACTCCACTCCATACATATATAAGGGGAGGTACTAGATCCAACTCGGTTTTACAGTGAAAACTGCAGGAACTTCAAACCGGCACTAGGAAACAGACTGAGAAACCAGAGTAAAAGTTTCTCCTGCAACATATTCCCTTTGTGCTAGATGAACGAATGTCTCTCCACATGCTCAGTTCTGAGATATAAGTTTGTGTGAAAGCCGTCCTTCACCTAGCTTGTTGGGAACACAAAGTTCCTTTTCACTTGCAAACTCCACTCCTTACATATATATGGGGAGGTACTAGATCCAACTCGGTTTTACAGTGAAAACTGCTGGAACTTCAAACCATCACTAGGAAACAGACTGAGTAAACAGAGTAAAAGTTTCTCCTGCAACCCGTTCCCTTTGTGCTAGATGAACGAACGTCTCTCCACATGCTAAGTTCTGAGAGATAAGTGTTTGTGAAAGCCGTCCTTCACCTGGCTTGTTGGGAACACAAAGTTTCTTTTCAGTTGCAAACTCCACTCCATACATATATATGGGGAGGTACTAGCTCCAACTCCGTTTTACAGTGAAAACTGCAGGAACTTCAAACCGGCACTAGGAAACAGACTGAGAAACCAGAGTAAAAGTTTCTCCTGCAAACCATTCCATTTGTGCTAGATGAACGAACGTCTCTCCACATGCTCATTTCTGAGAGATACGTGTGTGTCAAAGCCGTCCTTCACCTAGCTTGTTGGGAAAACAAAGCTTCTTTTCACTTGCAAACTCCACTCCACACATATATATGGGGAGGTACTAGATCCTACTCGGTTTTAGTGTGAAAACTGCAGGAACTTCAAACCGGCACTAGGAAACAGACTGAGAAACCAGAGTAAAAGTTTCTCCTGCAACCCGTTCCCTTTGTGCTAGATGAACGAACGTCTCTCCGCATGCTCATTTCTGAGAGATAAGTGTGTGTAAAAGCCGTACTTCACCTAGCTTGTTGGGAACACAAAGTTTCTTTTCACTTGCAAACTCCACTCCATACATATATATGGGAAGGTACTAGATCCAACTCGGTTTTACAGTGAAAACTGCAGGAACTTCAAACCGGCACTAGGAAACAGACTGAGAAACCAGAGTAAAAGTTTCTCCTGCAACCCGTTCCCTTTGTGCTAGATGAACGAACGTCTCTCCACATGCTCAGTTCTGAGAGATAAGTGTGTGTGAAAGCCGTCCTTCAACTAGCTTGTTGGGAACACAAAGTTTCTTTTCACTTGCAAACTCCACTCCTTACATATATATGGGGAGGTACTAGATCCAACTCGGTTTTACAGTGAAAACTGCAGGAACTTCAAACCGGCACTTGGAAACAGACTGAGAAACCAGAGTAAAAGTTTCTCCTGCAACCCGTTCCCTTTTTGCTAGATGAACGAACGTCTCTCCACATGCTCAGTTCTGAGAGATAAGTGTGCGTGAAAGCCGTCCTTCAACTGGCTTGTTGGGAACACAAAGTTTCTTTTCAGTTGCAAACTCCACTCCATACATATATATGGGGAGGTACTAGCTCCAACTCCGTTTTACAGTGAAAACTGCAGGAACTTCAAACCGGCACTAGGAAACAGACTGTGAAACCAGAGTAAAAGTTTCTCCTGCAACCCATTCCATTTGTGCTAGATGAACGAACGTCTCTCCACATGCTCTTTTCTGAAGGATAAGTGTGTGTCAAAGCCGTCCTTCACCTAGCTTGTTGGGAAAACAAAGCTTCTTTTCACTTGCAAACTCCACTCCACACATATATATGGGGAGGTACTAGCTCCTACTCGGTTTTACAGTGAAAACTGCAGGAACTTCAAACCGGCACTAGGAAACAGACTGAGAAACCAGAGTAAAAGTTTCTCCTGCAACCCGTTCCCTTTGTGCTAGATGAACGAACGTCTCTCCTCACGTGCTCATTTCTGAGATATAATTGTGTGTGAAAGCCGACCTTCACCTAGCTTGTTGGGAACACAAAGTTTCTTTTCACTTGCAAACTCCACTCCATACATATATATGGGGAGGTACTAGCTCCAACTCGGTTTTACAGTGAAAACTGCAGGAACATCAACCCGGGACTAGGAAACAGAATGAGAAACCAGAGTAAAAGTTTCTCCTGCAACCCGTTCCCTTTTTGCTAGATGAACGAACGTCTCTCCGCATGCTAAGTTCTGAGAGATAAGTGTGTGTGAAAGCCGTCCTTCACCTAGCTTGTTGGGAACACATAGTTTCTTTTCACTTGCAAACTCCACTCCATACATATATAAGGGGAGGTACTAGATCCAACTCGGTTTTACAGTGAAAACTGCAGGAACTTCAAACCGGCACTAGGAAACAGACTGAGAAACCAGAGTAAAAGTTTCTCCTGCAACATATTCCCTTTGTGCTAGATGAACGAATGTCTCTCCACATGCTCAGTTCTGAGATATAAGTTTGTGTGAAAGCCGTCCTTCACCTAGCTTGTTGGGAACACAAAGTTCCTTTTCACTTGCAAACTCCACTCCTTACATATATATGGGGAGGTACTAGATCCAACTCGGTTTTACAGTGAAAACTGCTGGAATTTCAAACCATCACTAGGAAACAGACTGAGTAAACAGAGTAAAAGTTTCTCCTGCAACCCGTTCCCTTTGTGCTAGATGAACGAACGTCTCTCCACATGCTAAGTTCTGAGAGATAAGTGTTTGTGAAAGCCGTCCTTCACCTGGCTTGTTGGGAACACAAAGTTACTTTTCAGTTGCAAACTCCACTCCATACATATATATGGGGAGGTACTAGCTCCAACTCCGTTTTACAGTGAAAACTGCAGGAACTTCAAACCGGCACTAGGAAACAGACTGTGAAACCAGAGTAAAAGTTTCTCCTGCAACCCATTCCATTTGTGCTAGATGAACGAACGTCTCTCCACATGCTCATTTCTGAGAGATACGTGTGTGTCAAAGCCGTCCTTCACCTAGCTTGTTGGGAAAACAAAGCTTCTTTTCACTTGCAAACTCCACTCCACACATATATATGGGGAGGTACTAGATCCTACTCGGTTTTACAGTGAAAACTGCAGGAACTTCAAACCGGCACTAGGAAACAGACTGAGAAACCAGAGTAAAAGTTTCTCCTGCAACCCGTTCCCTTTGTGCTAGATGAACGAACGTCTCTCCACATGCTCAGTTCTGAGAGATAAGTGTGTGTGAAAGCCGTCCTTCACCTGGCTTGTTGGGAACACAAAGTTTCTTTTCACTTGCAAACTCCACTCCATACATATATATGGGGAGGTACTAGATCCAAATCCGTTTTACAGGGAAAACTGCAGGAACTTCAAACCGGCACTAGGAAATAGACTGTGAAACCAGAGTAAAAGTTTCTCCTGCAACCCATTCCATTTGTGCTAGATGAACGAACGTCTCTCCACATGCTCATTTCTGAGAGATAAGTGTGTGTCAAAGCCGTCCTTCCCCTAGCTTGTTGGGAAAACAAAGCTTCTTTTCACTTGCAAACACCACTCCACACATATATATGGGGAGGTACTAGATCCTACTCGGTTTTACAGTGAAAACTGCAGGAACTTCAAACCGGCACTGGGAAACAGACTGAGAAACCAGAGTAAAAGTTTCTCCTGCAACCCGTTCCCTTTGTGCTAGATGAACGAACGTCTCTCCTCTCGTGCTCATTTCTGAGATATAAGTGTGTGTGAAAGCCGTCCTTCACCTAGCTTGTTGGGAACACAAAGTTTCTTTTCACTTGCAAACTCCACTCCATACATATATAAGGGGAGGTACTAGCTCCAACTCGGTTTTACAGTGAAAACTGCAGGAACTTCAAACCGGCACTAGGAAACAGACTGAGAAACCAGAGAAAAATTTTCTCCTGCAACATATTCCCTTTGTGCTTGATGAACGAATGTCTCTCCACATGCTCAGTTCTGAGATATAAGTGTGTGTGAAAGCCGTCCTTCACCTAGCTTTTTGGGAACACAAAGTTCCTTTTCACTTGAAAACTCCACTCCTTACATATATATGGGGAGGTACTAGATCCAACTCGGTTTTACAGTGAAAACTGCTGGAACTTCAAACCATCACTATGAAACAGACTGAGTAAACAGAGTAAAAGTTTCTCCTGCAACCCGTTCCCTTTGTGCTAGATGAACGAACGTCTCTCCACATGCTCAGTTCTGAGAGATAAGTGTTTGTGAAAGCCGTCCTTCACCTGGCTTGTTGGGAACACAAAGTTTCTTTTCAGTTGCAAACTCCACTCCATACATATATATGGGGAGGTACTAGCTCCAACTCCGTTTTACAGTGAAAACTGCAGGAACCTCAAACCGGCACTAGGAAACAGACTGAGAAACCAGAGTAAAAGTTTCTCCTGCAACCCATTCCATTTGTGCTAGATGACCGAACGTCTCTCCACATGCTCATTTCTGAGAGATACGTGTGTGTCAAAGCCGTCCTTCACCTAGCTTGTTGGGAAAACAAAGCTTCTTTTCACTTGCAAACTCCACTCCACACATATATATGGGGAGGTACTAGATCCTACTCGGTTTTACAGTGAAAACTGCAGGAACTTCAAACCGGCACTAGGAAACAGACTGAGAAACCAGAGTAAAAGTTTCTCCTGCAACCCGTTCCCTTTGTGCTAGATGAACGAACGTCTCTCCTCACGTGCTCATTTCTGAGAGATAAGTGTGTGTGAAAGCCGTCCTTCACCTAGCTTGTTGGGAACACAAAGCTTCTTTTCACTTGCAAACTCCACTCCATACATATATATGGGAAGGTACTAGATCCAACTCGGTTTTACAGTGAAAACTGCAGGAACTTCAAACCGGCACTAGGAAACAGACTGAGAAACCAGAGTAAAAGTCTCTCCTGCAACCCGTTCCCTTTGTGCTAGATGAACGAACGTCTCTCCACATGCTCAGTTCTGAGAGATAAGTGTGTGTGAAAGCCGTCCTTCAACTAGCTTGTTGGGAACACAAAGTTTCTTTTCACTTGCAAACTCCACTCCTTACATATATATGGGGAGGTACTAGATCCAACTCGGTTTTACAGTGAAAACTGCAGGAACTTCAAACCGGCACTTGGAAACAGACTGAGAAACCAGAGTAAAAGTTTCTCCTGCAACCCGTTCCCTTTGTGCTAGATGAACGAACGTCTCTCCACATGCTCAGTTCTGAGAGATAAGTGTGCGTGAAAGCCGTCCTTCAACTGGCTTGTTGGGAACACAAAGTTTCTTTTCAGTTGCAAACTCCACTCCATACATATATATGGGGAGGTACTAGCTCCAACTCCGTTTTACAGTGAAAACTGCAGGAACTTCAAACCGGCACTAGGAAACAGACTGTGAAACCAGAGTAAAAGTTTCTCCTGCAACCCATTCCATTTGTGCTAGATGAACGAACGTCTCTCCACATGCTCTTTTCTGAAGGATAAGTGTGTGTCAAAGCCGTCCTTCACCTAGCTTGTTGGGAAAACAAAGCTTCTTTTCACTTGCAAACTCCACTCCACACATATATATGGGGAGGTACTAGCTCCTACTCGGTTTTACAGTGAAAACTGCAGGAACTTCAAACCGGCACTAGGAAACAGACTGAGAAACCAGAGTAAAAGTTTCTCCTGCAACCCGTTCCCTTTGTGCTAGATGAACGAACGTCTCTCCTCACGTGCTCATTTCTGAGATATAATTGTGTGTGAAAGCCGACCTTCACCTAGCTTGTTGGGAACACAAAGTTTCTTTTCACTTGCAAACTCCACTCCATACATATATATGGGGAGGTACTAGCTCCAACTCGGTTTTACAGTGAAAACTGCAGGAACATCAACCCGGGACTAGGAAACAGAATGAGAAACCAGAGTAAAAGTTTCTCCTGCAACCCGTTCCCTTTGTGCAAGATGAACGAACGTCTCTCCGCATGCTAAGTTCTGAGAGATAAGTGTGTGTGAAAGCCGTCCTTCACCTAGCTTGTTGGGAACACAAAGTTTCTTTTCACTTGCAAACTCCACTCCATACATATATAAGGGGAGGTACTAGCTCCAACTCGGTTTTACAGTGAAAACTGCAGGAACTTCAAACCGGCACTAGGAAACAGACTGAGAAACCAGAGAAAAATTTTCTCCTGCAACATATTCCCTTTGTGCTTGATGAACGAATGTCTCTCCACATGCTCAGTTCTGAGATATAAGTGTGTGTGAAAGCCGTCCTTCACCTAGCTTTTTGGGAACACAAAGTTCCTTTTCACTTGAAAACTCCACTCCTTACATATATATGGGGAGGTACTAGATCCAACTCGGTTTTACAGTGAAAACTGCTGGAACTTCAAACCATCACTATGAAACAGACTGAGTAAACAGAGTAAAAGTTTCTCCTGCAACCCGTTCCCTTTGTGCTAGATGAACGAACGTCTCTCCACATGCTCAGTTCTGAGAGATAAGTGTTTGTGAAAGCCGTCCTTCACCTGGCTTGTTGGGAACACAAAGTTTCTTTTCAGTTGCAAACTCCACTCCATACATATATATGGGGAGGTACTAGCTCCAACTCCGTTTTACAGTGAAAACTGCAGGAACCTCAAACCGGCACTAGGAAACAGACTGAGAAACCAGAGTAAAAGTTTCTCCTGCAACCCATTCCATTTGTGCTAGATGACCGAACGTCTCTCCACATGCTCATTTCTGAGAGATACGTGTGTGTCAAAGCCGTCCTTCACCTAGCTTGTTGGGAAAACAAAGCTTCTTTTCACTTGCAAACTCCACTCCACACATATATATGGGGAGGTACTAGATCCTACTCGGTTTTACAGTGAAAACTGCAGGAACTTCAAACCGGCACTAGGAAACAGACTGAGAAACCAGAGTAAAAGTTTCTCCTGCAACCCGTTCCCTTTGTGCTAGATGAACGAACGTCTCTCCTCACGTGCTCATTTCTGAGAGATAAGTGTGTGTGAAAGCCGTCCTTCACCTAGCTTGTTGGGAACACAAAGCTTCTTTTCACTTGCAAACTCCACTCCATACATATATATGGGAAGGTACTAGATCCAACTCGGTTTTACAGTGAAAACTGCAGGAACTTCAAACCGGCACTAGGAAACAGACTGAGAAACCAGAGTAAAAGTCTCTCCTGCAACCCGTTCCCTTTGTGCTAGATGAACGAACGTCTCTCCACATGCTCAGTTCTGAGAGATAAGTGTGTGTGAAAGCCGTCCTTCAACTAGCTTGTTGGGAACACAAAGTTTCTTTTCACTTGCAAACTCCACTCCTTACATATATATGGGGAGGTACTAGATCCAACTCGGTTTTACAGTGAAAACTGCAGGAACTTCAAACCGGCACTTGGAAACAGACTGAGAAACCAGAGTAAAAGTTTCTCCTGCAACCCGTTCCCTTTGTGCTAGATGAACGAACGTCTCTCCACATGCTCAGTTCTGAGAGATAAGTGTGCGTGAAAGCCGTCCTTCAACTGGCTTGTTGGGAACACAAAGTTTCTTTTCAGTTGCAAACTCCACTCCATACATATATATGGGGAGGTACTAGCTCCAACTCCGTTTTACAGTGAAAACTGCAGGAACTTCAAACCGGCACTAGGAAACAGACTGTGAAACCAGAGTAAAAGTTTCTCCTGCAACCCATTCCATTTGTGCTAGATGAACGAACGTCTCTCCACATGCTCTTTTCTGAAGGATAAGTGTGTGTCAAAGCCGTCCTTCACCTAGCTTGTTGGGAAAACAAAGCTTCTTTTCACTTGCAAACTCCACTCCACACATATATATGGGGAGGTACTAGCTCCTACTCGGTTTTACAGTGAAAACTGCAGGAACTTCAAACCGGCACTAGGAAACAGACTGAGAAACCAGAGTAAAAGTTTCTCCTGCAACCCGTTCCCTTTGTGCTAGATGAACGAACGTCTCTCCTCACGTGCTCATTTCTGAGATATAATTGTGTGTGAAAGCCGACCTTCACCTAGCTTGTTGGGAACACAAAGTTTCTTTTCACTTGCAAACTCCACTCCATACATATATATGGGGAGGTACTAGCTCCAACTCGGTTTTACAGTGAAAACTGCAGGAACATCAACCCGGGACTAGGAAACAGAATGAGAAACCAGAGTAAAAGTTTCTCCTGCAACCCGTTCCCTTTGTGCAAGATGAACGAACGTCTCTCCGCATGCTAAGTTCTGAGAGATAAGTGTGTGTGAAAGCCGTCCTTCACCTAGCTTGTTGGGAACACATAGTTTCTTTTCACTTGCAAACTCCACTCCATACATATATAAGGGGAGGTACTAGATCCAACTCGGTTTTACAGAGAAAACTGCAGGAACTTCAAACCGGCACTAGGAAACAGACTGAGAAACCAGAGTAAAAGTTTCTCCTGCAACATATTCCCTTTGTGCTAGATGAACGAATGTCTCTCCACATGCTCAGTTCTGAGATATAAGTTTGTGTGAAAGCCGTCCTTCACCTAGCTTGTTGGGAACACAAAGTTCCTTTTCACTTGCAAACTCCACTCCTTACATATATATGGGGAGGTACTAGATCCAACTCGGTTTTACAGTGAAAACTGCTGGAACTTCAAACCATCACTAGGAAACAGACTGAGTAAACAGAGTAAAAGTTTCTCCTGCAACCCGTTCCCTTTGTGCTAGATGAACGAACGTCTCTCCACATGCTAAGTTCTGAGAGATAAGTGTTTGTGAAAGCCGTCCTTCACCTGGCTTGTTGGGAACACAAAGTTACTTTTCAGTTGCAAACTCCACTCCATACATATATATGGGGAGGTACTAGCTCCAACTCCGTTTTACAGTGAAAACTGCAGGAACTTCAAACCGGCACTAGGAAACAGACTGTGAAACCAGAGTAAAAGTTTCTCCTGCAACCCATTCCATTTGTGCTAGATGAACGAACGTCTCTCCACATGCTCATTTCTGAGAGATACGTGTGTGTCAAAGCCGTCCTTCACCTAGCTTGTTGGGAAAACAAAGCTTCTTTTCACTTGCAAACTCCACTCCACACATATATATGGGGAGGTACTAGATCCTACTCGGTTTTACAGTGAAAACTGCAGGAACTTCAAACCGGCACTAGGAAACAGACTGAGAAACCAGAGTAAAAGTTTCTCCTGCAACCCGTTCCATTTGTGCTAGATGAACGAACGTCTCTCCACATGCTCAGTTCTGAGAGATAAGTGTGTGTGAAAGCCGTCCTTCACCTGGCTTGTTGGGAACACAAAGTTTCTTTTCACTTGCAAACTCCACTCCATACATATATATGGGGAGGTACTAGAACCAAATCCGTTTTACAGGGAAAACTGCAGGAACTTCAAACCGGCACTAGGAAATAGACTGTGAAACCAGAGTAAAAGTTTCTCCTGCAACCCATTCCATTTGTGCTAGATGAACGAACGTCTCTCCACATGCTCATTTCTGAGAGATAAGTGTGTGTCAAAGCCGTCCTTCCCCTAGCTTGTTGGGAAAACAAAGCTTCTTTTCACTTGCAAACTCCACTCCACACATATATATGGGGAGGTACTAGATCCTACTCGGTTTTACAGTGAAAACTGCAGGAACTTCAAACCGGCACTGGGAAACAGACTGAGAAACCAGAGTAAAAGTTTCTCCTGCAACCCGTTCCCTTTGTGCTAGATGAACGAACGTCTCTCCTCACGTGCTCATTTCTGAGATATAAGTGTGTGTGAAAGCCGTCCTTCACCTAGCTTGTTGGGAACACAAAGTTTCTTTTCACTTGCAAACTCCACTCCATACATATATATGGGGAGGTACTAGCTCCAACTCGGTTTTACAGTGAAAACTGCAGGAACATCAAACCGGGACTAGGAAACAGAATGAGAAACAAGAGTAAAAGTTTCTCCTGCAACCCGTTCCCTTTGTGCTAGATGAACGAACGTCTCTCCGCATGCTAAGTACTGAGAGATAAGTGTGTGTGAAAGCCGTCCTTCACCTAGCTTGTTGGGAACACAAAGTTTCTTTTCACTTGCAAACTCCACTCCATACATATATAAGGGGAGGTACTAGCTCCAACTCGGTTTTACAGTGAAAACTGCAGGAACTTCAAACCGGCACTAGGAAACAGACTGAGAAACCAGAGAAAAAGTTTCTCCTGCAACATATTCCCTTTGTGCTTGATGAACGAATGTCTCTCCACATGCTCAGTTCTGAGATATAAGTGTGTGTGAAAGCCGTCCTTCACCTAGCTTTTTGGGAACACAAAGTTCCTTTTCACTTGAAAACTCCACTCCTTACATATATATGGGGAGGTACTAGATCCAACTCGGTTTTACAGTGAAAACTGCTGGAACTTCAAACCATCACTATGAAACAGACTGAGTAAACAGAGTAAAAGTTTCTCCTGCAACCCGTTCCCTTTGTGCTAGATGAACGAACGTCTCTCCACATGCTCAGTTCTGAGAGATAAGTGTTTGTGAAAGCCGTCCTTCACCTGGCTTGTTGGGAACACAAAGTTTCTTTTCAGTTGCAAATTCCACTCCATACATATATATGGGGAGGTACTAGCTCCAACTCCGTTTTACAGTGAAAACTGCAGGAACCTCAAACCGGCACTAGGAAACAGACTGAGAAACCAGAGTAAAAGTTTCTCCTGCAACCCATTCCATTTGTGCTAGATGACCGAACGTCTCTCCACATGCTCATTTCTGAGAGATACGTGTGTGTCAAAGCCGTCCTTCACCTAGCTTGTTGGGAAAACAAAGCTTCTTTTCACTTGCAAACTCCACTCCACACATATATATGGGGAGGTACTAGATCCTACTCGGTTTTACAGTGAAAACTGCAGGAACTTCAAACCGGCCCTAGGAAACAGACTGAGAAACCAGAGTAAAAGTTTCTCCTGCAACCCGTTCCCTTTGTGCTAGATGAACGAACGTCTCTCCTCACGTGCTCATTTCTGAGATATAAGTGTGTGTGAAAGCCGTCCTTCACCTAGCTTGTTGGGAACACAAAGCTTCTTTTCACTTGCAAACTCCACTCCATACATATATATGGGGAGGTACTAGCTCCAACTCGGTTTTACAGTGAAAACTGCAGGAACATCAAACCGGGACTAGGAAACAGAATGAGAAACCAGAGTAAAAGTTTCTCCTGCAACCCGTTCCCTTTGTGCTAGATGAACGAACGTCTCTCCGCATGCTAAGTACTGAGAGATAATTGTGTGTGAAAGCCGTCCTTCACCTAGCTTGTTGGGAACACAAAGTTTCTTTTCACTTGCAAACTCCACTCCATACATATATAAGGGGAGGTACTAGCTCCAACTCGGTTTTACAGTGAAAACTGCAGGAACTTCAAACCGGCACTAGGAAACAGACTGAGAAACCAGAGTAAAAGTTTCTCCTGCAACATATTCCCTTTGTGCTTGATGAACGAATGTCTCTCCACATGCTCAATTCTGAGATATAAGTGTGTGTGAAAGCCGTCCTTCACCTAGCTTGTTGGGAACACAAAGTTCCTTTTCACTTGCAAACTCCACTCCTTACATATATATGGGGAGGTACTAGATCCAACTCGGTTTTACAGTGAAATCTGCTGGAACTTCAAACCATCACTAGGAAACAGACTGAGTAAACAGAGTAAAAGTTTCTCCTGCAACCCGTTCCCTTTGTGCTAGATGAACGAACGTCTCTCCACATGCTCATTTCTGAGAGATAAGTGTGTGTGAAAGCCGTCCTTCACCTAGCTTGTTGGGAACACAAAGTTCCTTTTCACTTGCAAACTCCACTCCTTACATATATATGGGGAGGTACTAGATCCAACTCGGTTTTACAGTGAAAACTGCTGGAACTTCAAACCATCACTAGGAAACAGACTGAGTAAACAGAGTAAAAGTTTCTCCTGCAACCCGTTCCCTTTTTGCTAGATGAACGAACGTCTCTCCACATGCTCAGTTCTGAGATATAAGTGTTTGTGAAAGCCGTCCTTCACCTGGCTTGTTGGGAACACAAAGTTCCTTTTCACTTGCAAACTCCACTCCTTACATATATATGGGGAGGTACTAGATCCAACTCGGTTTTACAGTGAAAACTGCTGGAACTTCAAACCATCACTAGGAAACAGACTGAGAAACCAGAGTAAAAGTTTCTCCTGAAACATATTCCCTTTGTGCTTGATGAACGAATGTCTCTCCTCATGCTCAGTTCTGAGATATAAGTGTGTGTGAAAGCCGTCCTTCACCTAGCTTGTTGGGAACACAAAGTTCCTTTTCACTTGCAAACTCCACTCCTTACATATATATGGGGAGGTACTAGATCCAACTCGGTTTTACAGTGAAAACTGCTGGAACTTCAAACCATCACTAGGAAACAGACTGAGTAAACAGAGTAAAAGTTTCTCCTGCAACCCGTTCCCTTTGTGCTAGATGAACGAACGTCTCTCCACATGCTCAGTTCTGAGAGATAAGTGTTTGTGAAAGCCGTCCTTCACCTGGCTTGTTGGGAACACAAAGTTTCTTTTCAGTTGCAAACTCCACTCCATACATATATATGGGGAGGTACTAGCTCCAACTCGGTTTTACAGTGAAAATTGCAGGAACTTCAAACCGGCACTAGGAAACATACTGTGAAACCAGAGTAAAAGTTTCTCCTGCAAACCATTCCATTTGTGCTAGATGAACGAACGTCTCTCCACATGCTCATTTCTGAGAAATACGTGTGTGTCAAAGCCGTCCTTCACCTAGCTTGTTGGGAAAACAAAGCTTCTTTTCACTTGCAAACTCCACTCCACACATATATATGGGGAGGTACTAGATCCTACTCGGTTTTACAGTGAAAACTGCAGGAACTTCAAACCGGCACTAGGAAACAGACTGAGAAACCAGAGTAAAAGTTTCTCCTGCAAACCATTCCATTTGTGCTAGATGAACGAACGTCTCTCCACATGCTCATTTCTGAGAGATACGTGTGTGTCAAAGCCGTCCTTCACCTAGCTTGTTGGGAAAACAAAGCTTCTTTTCACTTGCAAACTCCACTCCACACATATATATGGGGAGGTACTAGATCCTACTCGGTTTTACAGTGAAAACTGCAGGAACTTCAAACCGGCACTAGGAAACAGACTGAGAAACCAGAGTAAAAGTTTCTCCTGCAACCCGTTCCCTTTGTGCTAGATGAACGAACGTCTCTCCTCACGTGCTCATTTCTGACATATAAGTGTGTGTGAAAGCCGTCCTTCACCTAGCTTGTTGGGAACACAAAGTTTCTTTTCACTTGCAAACTCCACTCCACACATATATATGGGGAGGTACTAGATCCTACTCGGTTTTACAGTGAAAACTGCAGGAACTTCAAACCGGCCCTAGGAAACAGACTGAGAAACCAGAGTAAAAGTTTCTCCTGCAACCCGTTCCCTTTGTGCTAGATGAACGAACGTCTCTCCTCACGTGCTCATTTCTGAGATATAAGTGTGTGTGAAAGCCGTCCTTCACCTAGCTTGTTGGGAACACAAAGCTTCTTTTCACTTGCAAACTCCACTCCATACATATATATGGGGAGGTACTAGCTCCAACTCGGTTTTACAGTGAAAACTGCAGGAACATCAAACCGGGACTAGGAAACAGAATGAGAAACCAGAGTAAAAGTTTCTCCTGCAACCCGTTCCCTTTGTGCTAGATGAACGAACGTCTCTCCGCATGCTAAGTACTGAGAGATAATTGTGTGTGAAAGCCGTCCTTCACCTAGCTTGTTGGGAACACAAAGTTTCTTTTCACTTGCAAACTCCACTCCATACATATATAAGGGGAGGTACTAGCTCCAACTCGGTTTTACAGTGAAAACTGCAGGAACTTCAAACCGGCACTAGGAAACAGACTGAGAAACCAGAGTAAAAGTTTCTCCTGCAACATATTCCCTTTGTGCTTGATGAACGAATGTCTCTCCACATGCTCAATTCTGAGATATAAGTGTGTGTGAAAGCCGTCCTTCACCTAGCTTGTTGGGAACACAAAGTTCCTTTTCACTTGCAAACTCCACTCCTTACATATATATGGGGAGGTACTAGATCCAACTCGGTTTTACAGTGAAATCTGCTGGAACTTCAAACCATCACTAGGAAACAGACTGAGTAAACAGAGTAAAAGTTTCTCCTGCAACCCGTTCCCTTTGTGCTAGATGAACGAACGTCTCTCCACATGCTCATTTCTGAGAGATAAGTGTGTGTGAAAGCCGTCCTTCACCTAGCTTGTTGGGAACACAAAGTTCCTTTTCACTTGCAAACTCCACTCCTTACATATATATGGGGAGGTACTAGATCCAACTCGGTTTTACAGTGAAAACTGCTGGAACTTCAAACCATCACTAGGAAACAGACTGAGTAAACAGAGTAAAAGTTTCTCCTGCAACCCGTTCCCTTTGTGCTAGATGAACGAACGTCTCTCCACATGCTCAGTTCTGAGATATAAGTGTTTGTGAAAGCCGTCCTTCACCTGGCTTGTTGGGAACACAAAGTTCCTTTTCACTTGCAAACTCCACTCCTTACATATATATGGGGAGGTACTAGATCCAACTCGGTTTTACAGTGAAAACTGCTGGAACTTCAAACCATCACTAGGAAACAGACTGAGAAACCAGAGTAAAAGTTTCTCCTGAAACATATTCCCTTTGTGCTTGATGAACGAATGTCTCTCCTCATGCTCAGTTCTGAGATATAAGTGTGTGTGAAAGCCGTCCTTCACCTAGCTTGTTGGGAACACAAAGTTCCTTTTCACTTGCAAACTCCACTCCTTACATATATATGGGGAGGTACTAGATCCAACTCGGTTTTACAGTGAAAACTGCTGGAACTTCAAACCATCACTAGGAAACAGACTGAGTAAACAGAGTAAAAGTTTCTCCTGCAACCCGTTCCCTTTGTGCTAGATGAACGAACGTCTCTCCACATGCTCAGTTCTGAGAGATAAGTGTTTGTGAAAGCCGTCCTTCACCTGGCTTGTTGGGAACACAAAGTTTCTTTTCAGTTGCAAACTCCACTCCATACATATATATGGGGAGGTACTAGCTCCAACTCGGTTTTACAGTGAAAACTGCAGGAACTTCAAACCGGCACTAGGAAACATACTGTGAAACCAGAGTAAAAGTTTCTCCTGCAAACCATTCCATTTGTGCTAGATGAACGAACGTCTCTCCACATGCTCATTTCTGAGAGATACGTGTGTGTGAAAGCCGTCCTTCACCTAGCTTGTTGGGAAAACAAAGCTTCTTTTCACTTGCAAACTCCACTCCACACATATATATGGGGAGGTACTAGATCCTACTCGGTTTTACAGTGAAAACTGCAGGAACTTCAAACCGGCACTAGGAAACAGACTGAGAAACCAGAGTAAAAGTTTCTCCTGCAACCCGTTCCCTTTGTGCTAGATGAACGAACGTCTCTCCTCACGTGCTCATTTCTGACATATAAGTGTGTGTGAAAGCCGTCCTTCACCTAGCTTGTTGGGAACACAAAGTTTCTTTTCACTTGCAAACTCCACTCCATACATATATATGGGGAGGTACTAGATCCAACTCGGTTTTACAGTGAAAACTGCTGGAACTTCAAACCATCACTAGGAAACAGACTGAGTAAACAGAGTAAAAGTTTCTCCTGCAACCCGTTCCCTTTGTGCTAGATGAATGAACGTCTCTCCACATGCTCAGTTCTGAGAGATAATTGTGTGTGAAAGCCGTCCTTCACCTGGCTTGTTGGGAACACAAAGTTTCTTTTCAGTTGCAAACTCCACTCCATACATGTATATGGGGAGGTACTAGCTCCAACTCGGTTTTACAGTGAAAACTGCAGGAACTTCAAACCGGCACTAGGAAACAGACTGTGAAACCAGAGTAAAAGTTTCTCCTGCAAACCATTCCATTTGTGCTAGATGAACGAACGTCTCTCCACATGCTCATTTCTGAGAGATACGTGTGTGTCAAAGCCGTCCTTCACCTAGCTTGTTGGGAAAACAAAGCTTCTTTTCACTTGCAAACTCCACTCCACACATATATATGGGGAGGTACTAGATCCTACTCGGTTTTACAGTGAAAACTGCAGGAACTTCAAACCGGCACTAGGAAACAGACTGAGAAACCAGAGTAAAAGTTTCTCCTGCAACCCGTTCCCTTTGTGCTAGATGAACGAACGTCTCTCCTCACGTGCTCATTTCTGACATATAAGTGTGTGTGAAAGCCGTCCTTCACCTAGCTTGTTGGGAACACAAAGTTTCTTTTCACTTGCAAACTCCACTCCATACATATATATGGGGAGGTACTAGCTCCAACTCGGTTTTACAGTGAAAACTGCAGGAACATCAAACCGGGACTAGGAAACAGAATGAGAAACCAGAGTAAAAGTTTCTCCTGCAACCCGTTCCCTTTGTGCTAGATGAACGAACGTCTCTCCGCATGCTAAGTACTGAGAGATAATTGTGTGTGAAAGCCGTCCTTCACCTAGCTTGTTGGGAACACAAAGTTTCTTTTCACTTGCAAACTCCACTCCATACATATATAAGGGGAGGTAATAGCTCCAACTCGGTTTTACAGTGAAAACTGCAGGAACTTCAAACCATCACTATGAAACAGACTGAGTAAACAGAGTAAAAGTTTCTCCTGCAACCCGTTCCCTTTGTGCTAGATGAACGAACGTCTCTCCACATGCTCATTTCTGAGAGATAAGTGTGTTTGAAAGCCGTCCTTCACCTAGCTTGTTGGGAACACAAAGTTCCTTTTCACTTGCAAACTCCACTCCTTACATATATATGGGGAGGTACTAGATCCAACTCGGTTTTACAGTGAAAACTGCTGGAACTTCAAACCATCACTAGGAAACAGACTGAGTAAACAGAGTAAAAGTTTCTCCTGCAACCCGTTCCCTTTGTGCTAGATGAACGAACGTCTCTCCACATGCTCAGTTCTGAGATATAAGTGTTTGTGAAAGCCGTCCTTCACCTGGCTTGTTGGGAACACAAAGTTCCTTTTCACTTGCAAACTCCACTCCTTACATATATATGGGGAGGTACTAGATCCAACTCGGTTTTACAGTGAAAACTGCTGGAACTTCAAACCATCACTAGGAAACAGACTGAGAAACGAGAGTAAAAGTTTCTCCTGCAACATATTCCCTTTGTGCTTGATGAACGAATGTCTCTCCACATGCTCAGTTCTGAGAGATAAGTGTGTGTGAAAGCCGTCCTTCACCTAGCTTGTTGGGAACACAAAGTTCCATTTCACTTGCAAACTCCACTCCTTACATATATATGGGGAGGTACTAGATCCAACTCGGTTTTACAGTGAAAACTGCTGGAACTTCAAACCATCACTAGGAAACAGACTGAGTAAACAGAGTAAAAGTTTCTCCTGCAACCCGTTCCCTTTGTGCTAGATGAACGAACGTCTCTCCACATGCTCAGTTCTGAGAGATAAGTGTTTGTGAAAGCCGTCCTTCACCTGGCTTGTTGGGAACACAAAGTTTCTTTTCAGTTGCAAACTCCACTCCATACATATATATGGGGAGGTACTAGCTCCAACTCGGTTTTACAGTGAAAACTGCAGGAACTTCAAACAGGCACTAGGAAACAGACTGTGAAACCAGAGTAAAAGTTTCTCCTGCAAACCATTCCATTTGTGCTAGATGAACGAACGTCTCTCCACATGCTCATTTCTGAGAGATACGTGTGTGTCAAAGCCGTCCTTCACCTAGCTTGTTGGGAAAACAAAGCTTCTTTTCACTTGCAAACCCAACTCCACACATATATATGGGGAGGTACTAGATCCTACTCGGTTTTACAGTGAAAACTGCAGGAACTTCAAACCGGCACTAGGAAACAGACTGAGAAACCAGAGTAAAAGTTTCTCCTGCAACCCGTTCCCTTTGTGCTAGATGAACGAACGTCTCTCCTCACGTGCTCATTTCTGACATATAAGTGTGTGTGAAAGCCGTCCTTCACCTAGCTTGTTGGGAACACAAAGTTTCTTTTCACTTGCAAACTCCACTCCATACATATATATGGGGAGGTACTAGATCCAACTCGGTTTTACAGTGAAAACTGCTGGAACTTCAAACCATCACTAGGAAACAGACTGAGTAAACAGAGTAAAAGTTTCTCCTGCAACCCGTTCCCTTTGTGCTAGATGAACGAACGTCTCTCCACATGCTCAGTTCTGAGAGATAAGTGTTTGTGAAAGCCGTCCTTCACCTGGCTTGTTGGGAACACAAAGTTTCTTTTCAGTTGCAAACTCCACTCCATACATATATATGGGGAGGTACTAGCTCCAACTCGGTTTTACAGTGAAAACTGCAGGAACTTCAAACCGGCACTAGGAAACAGACTGTGAAACCAGAGTAAAAGTTTCTCCTGCAAACCATTCCATTTGTGCTAGATGAACGAACGTCTCTCCACATGCTCATTTCTGAGAGATACGTGTGTGTCAAAGCCGTCCTTCACCTAGCTTGTTGGGAAAACAAAGCTTCTTTTCACTTGCAAACTCCACTCCACACATATATATGGGGAGGTACTAGATCCTACTCGGTTTTACAGTGAAAACTGCAGGAACTTCAAACCGGCACTAGGAAACAGACTGAGAAACCAGAGTAAAAGTTTCTCCTGCAACCCGTTCCCTTTGTGCTAGATGAACGAACGTCTCTCCTCACGTGCTCATTTCTGACATATAAGTGTGTGTGAAAGCCGTCCTTCACCTAGCTTGTTGGGAACACAAAGTTTCTTTTCACTTGCAAACTCCACTCCATACATATATATGGGGAGGTACTAGCTCCAACTCGGTTTTACAGTGAAAACTGCAGGAACATCAAACCGGGACTAGGAAACAGAATGAGAAACCAGAGTAAAAGTTTCTCCTGCAACCCGTTCCCTTTGTGCTAGATGAACGAACGTCTCTCCGCATGCTAAGTACTGAGAGATAATTGTGTGTGAAAGCCGTCCTTCAACTAGCTTGTTGGGAACACAAAGTTTCTTTTCACTTGCAAACTCCACTCCATACATATATAAGGGGAGGTAATAGCTCCAACTCGGTTTTACAGTGAAAACTGCAGGAACTTCAAACCGGCACTAGGAAACAGACTGTGAAACCAGAGTAAAAGTTTCTCCTGCAACATATTCCCTTTGTGCTTGATGAACGAATGTCTCTCCACATGCTCAGTTCTGAGATATAAGTGTGTGTGAAAGCCGTCCTTCACCTAGCTTGTTGGGAACACAAAGTTCCTTTTCACTTACAAACTCCACTCCTTACATATATATGGGGAGGTACTAGATCCAACTCGGTTTTACAGTGAAAACTGCTGGAACTTCAAACCATCACTATGAAACAGTCTGAGTAAACAGAGTAAAAGTTTCTCCTGCAACCCGTTCCCTTTGTGCTAGATGAACGAACGTCTCTCCACATGCTCAGTTCTGAGAGATAAGTGTTTGTGAAAGCCGTCCTTCACCTGGCTTGTTGGGAACACAAAGTTTCTTTTCAGTTGCAAACTCCAATCCATACATATATATGGGGCGGTACTAGCTCCAACTCCGTTTTACAGTGAAAAATGCAGGAACTTCAAACCGGCACTAGGAAACAGACTGAGAAACCAGAGTAAAAGTTTCTCCTTCAACCCATTCCATTTGTGCTAGATGACCGAACGTCTCTCCACATGCTCATTTCTGAGAGATACGTGTGTGTCAAAGCCGTCCTTCACTTAGCTTGTTGGGAAAACAAAGCTTCTTTTCACTTGCAAACTCCACTCCACACATATATATGGGGAGGTACTAGATCCTACTCGGTTTTACAGTGAAAACTGCAGGAACTTCAAACCGGCACTAGGAAACAGACTGAGAAACCAGAGTAAAAGTTTCTCCTGCAACCCGTTCCCTTTGTGCTAGATGAACGAACGTCTCTCCTCACGTGCTCATTTCTGAGATATAAGTGTGTGTGAAAGCCGTCCTTCACCTAGCTTGTTGGGAACACAAAGTTTCTTTTCACTTGCAAACTCCACTCCATACATATATATGGGGAGGTACTAGCTCCAACTCGGTTTTACAGTGAAAAGTGCAGGAACATCAAACCGGGACTAGGAAACAGAATGAGAAACCAGAGTAAAAGTTTCTCCTGCAACATATTCCCTTTGTGCTTGATGAACGAATGTCTCTCCACATGCTCAGTTCTGAGATATAAGTGTGTGTGAAAGCCGTCCTTCACCTAGCTTGTTGGGAACACAAAGTTCCTTTTCACTTGCAAACTCCACTCCTTACATATATATGGGGAGGTACTAGATCCAACTTGGTTTTACAGTGAAAACTGCTGGAACTTCAAACCATCACTAGGAAACAGACTGAGTAAACAGAGTAAAAGTTTCTCCTGCAACCCGTTCCCTTTGTGCTAGATGAACGAACGTCTCTCCACATGCTCAGTTCTGAGAGATAAGTGTTTGTGAAAGCCGTCCTTCACCTGGCTTGTTGGGAACACAAAGTTTCTTTTCAGTTGCAAACTCCACTCCATACATATATATGGGGAGGTACTAGCTCCAACTCGGTTTTACAGTGAAAACTGCAGGAACTTCAAACCGGCACTACGAAACAGACTGTGAAACCAGAGTAAAAGTTTCTCCTGCAAACCATTCCATTTGTGCTAGATGAACGAACGTCTCTCCACATGCTCATTTCTGAGAGATACGTGTGTGTCAAAGCCGTCCTTCACCTAGCTTGTTGGGAAAACAAAGCTTCTTTTCACTTGCAAACTCCACTCCACACATATATATGGGGAGGTACTAGATCCTACTCGGTTTTACAGTGAAAACTGCAGGAACTTCAAACCGGCACTAGGAAACAGACTGAGAAACCAGAGTAAAAGTTTCTCCTGCAACCCGTTCCCTTTGTGCTAGATGAACGAACGTCTCTCCTCACGTGCTCATTTCTGACATATAAGTGTGTGTGAAAGCCGTCCTTCACCTAGCTTGTTGGGAACACAAAGTTTTTTTCACTTGCAAACTCCACTCCATACATATATATGGGGAGGTACTAGATCCAACTCGGTTTTACAGTGAAAACTGCTGGAACTTCAAACCATCACTATGAAACAGTCTGAGTAAACAGAGTAAAAGTTTCTCCTGCAACCCGTTCCCTTTGTGCTAGATGAACGAACGTCTCTCCACATGCTCAGTTCTGAGAGATAAGTGTTTGTGAAAGCCGTCCTTCACCTGGCTTGTTGGGAACACAAAGTTTCTTTTCAGTTGCAAACTCCAATCCATACATATATATGGGGCGGTACTAGCTCCAACTCCGTTTTACAGTGAAAAATGCAGGAACTTCAAACCGGCACTAGGAAACAGACTGAGAAACCAGAGTAAAAGTTTCTCCTTCAACCCATTCCATTTGTGCTAGATGACCGAACGTCTCTCCACATGCTCATTTCTGAGAGATACGTGTGTGTCAAAGCCGTCCTTCACTTAGCTTGTTGGGAAAACAAAGCTTCTTTTCACTTGCAAACTCCACTCCACACATATATATGGGGAGGTACTAGATCCTACTCGGTTTTACAGTGAAAACTGCAGGAACTTCAAACCGGCACTAGGAAACAGACTGAGAAACCAGAGTAAAAGTTTCTCCTGCAACCCGTTCCCTTTGTGCTAGATGAACGAACGTCTCTCCTCACGTGCTCATTTCTGAGATATAAGTGTGTGTGAAAGCCGTCCTTCACCTAGCTTGTTGGGAACACAAAGTTTCTTTTCACTTGCAAACTCCACTCCATACATATATATGGGGAGGTACTAGCTCCAACTCGGTTTTACAGTGAAAAGTGCAGGAACATCAAACCGGGACTAGGAAACAGAATGAGAAACCAGAGTAAAAGTTTCTCCTGCAACATATTCCCTTTGTGCTTGATGAACGAATGTCTCTCCACATGCTCAGTTCTGAGATATAAGTGTGTGTGAAAGCCGTCCTTCACCTAGCTTGTTGGGAACACAAAGTTCCTTTTCACTTGCAAACTCCACTCCTTACATATATATGGGGAGGTACTAGATCCAACTTGGTTTTACAGTGAAAACTGCTGGAACTTCAAACCATCACTAGGAAACAGACTGAGTAAACAGAGTAAAAGTTTCTCCTGCAACCCGTTCCCTTTGTGCTAGATGAACGAACGTCTCTCCACATGCTCATTTCTGAGAGATAAGTGTGTGTGAAAGCCGTCCTTCACCTAGCTTGTTGGGAACACAAAGTTCCTTTTCACTTGCAAACTCCACTCCTTACATATATATGGGGAGGTACTAGATCCAACTCGGTTTTACAGTGAAAAATGCTGGAACTTCAAACCATCACTAGGAAACAGACTGAGTAAACAGAGTAATAGTTTCTCCTGCAACCCGTTCCCTTTGTGCTAGATGAACGAACGTCACTCCACATGCTCAGTTCTGAGATATAAGTGTTTGTGAAAGCCGTCCTTCACCTGGCGTGTTGGGAACACAAAGTTCCTTTTCACTTGCAAACTCCACTCCTTACATATATATGGGGAGGTACTAGATCCAACTCGGTTTTACAGTGAAAACTGCTGGAACTTCAAACCATCACTAGGAAACAGACTGAGAAACCAGAGTAAAAGTTTCTCCTGCAACATATTCCCTTTGTGCTTGATGAACGAATGTCTCTCCACATGCTCAGTTCTGAGATATAAGTGTGTGTGAAAGCCGTCCTTCACCTAGCTTGTTGGGAACACAAAGTTCCTTTTCACTTGCAAACTCCACTCCTTACATATATATGGGGAGGTACTAGATCCAACTCGGTTTTACAGTGAAAACTGCTGGAACTTCAAACCATCACTAGGAAACAGACTGAGTAAACAGAGTAAAAGTTTCTCCTGCAAACCGTTCCCTTTGTGCTAGATGAACGAACGTCTCTCCACATGCTCAGTTCTGAGAGATAAGTGTTTGTGAAAGCCGTCCTTCACCTGGCTTGTTGGGAACACAAAGTTTCTTTTCAGTTGCAAACTCCACTCCATACATATATATGGGGAGGTACTAGCTCCAACTCGGTTTTACAGTGAAAACTGCAGGAACTTCAAACCGGCACTACGAAACAGACTGTGAAACCAGAGTAAAAGTTTCTCCTGCAAACCATTCCATTTGTGCTAGATGAACGAACGTCTCTCCACATGCTCATTTCTGAGAGATACGTGTGTGTCAAAGCCGTCCTTCACCTAGCTTGTTGGGAAAACAAAGCTTCTTTTCACTTGCAAACTCCACTCCACACATATATATGGGGAGGTACTAGATCCTACTCGGTTTTACAGTGAAAACTGCAGGAACTTCAAACCGGCACTAGGAAACAGACTGAGAAACCAGAGTAAAAGTTTCTCCTGCAACCCGTTCCCTTTGTGCTAGATGAACGAACGTCTCTCCTCACGTGCTCATTTCTGACATATAAGTGTGTGTGAAAGCCGTCCTTCACCTAGCTTGTTGGGAACACAAAGTTTTTTTCACTTGCAAACTCCACTCCATACATATATATGGGGAGGTACTAGATCCAACTCGGTTTTACAGTGAAAACTGCTGGAACTTCAAACCATCACTAGGAAACAGACTGAGTAAACAGAGTAAAAGTTTCTCCTGCAACCCGTTCCCTTTGTGCTAGATGAACGAACGTCTCTCCACATGCTCAGTTCTGAGAGATAAGTGTGTGTGAAAGCCGTCCTTCACCTGGCTTGTTGGGAACACAAAGTTTCTTTTCAGTTGCAAACTCCACTCCATACATATATATGGGGAGGTACTAGCTCCAACTCGGTTTTACAGTGAAAACTGCAGGAACTTCAAACCGGCACTAGGAAACAGACTGTGAAACCAGAGTAAAAGTTTCTCCTGCAAACCATTCCATTTGTGCTAGATGAACGAACGTCTCTCCACATGCTCATTTCTGAGAGATACGTGTGTGTCAAAGCCGTCCTTCACCTAGCTTGTTGGGAAAACAAAGCTTCTTTTCACTTGCAAACTCCACTCCACACATATATATGGGGAGGTACTAGATCCTACTCGGTTTTACAGTGAAAAATGCAGGAACTTCAAACCGGCACTAGGAAACAGACTGAGAAACCAGAGTAAAAGTTTCTCCTGCAACCCGTTCCCTTTGTGCTAGATGAACGAACGTCTCTCCTCACGTGCTCATTTCTGACATATAAGTGTGTGTGAAAGCCGTCCTTCACCTAGCTTGTTGGGAACACAAAGTTTCTTTTCACTTGCAAACTCCACTCCATACATATATATGGGGAGGTACTAGCTCCAACTCGGTTTTACAGTGAAAACTGCAGGAACATCAAACCGGGACTAGGAAACAGAATGAGAAACCAGAGTAAAAGTTTCTCCTGCAACCCGTTCCGTTTGTGCTAGATGAACGAACGTCTCTCCGCATGCTAAGTACTGAAAGATAATTGTGTGTGAAAGCCGTCCTTCACCTAGCTTGTTGGGAACACAAAGTTTCTTTTCACTTGCAAACTCCACTCCATACATATATAAGGGGAGGTAATAGCTCCAACTCGGTTTTACAGTGAAAACTGCAGGAACTTCAAACCGGCACTAGGAAACAGACTGTGAAACCAGAGTAAAAGTTTCTCCTGCAACATATTCCCTTTGTGCTTGATGAACGAATGTCTCTCCACATGCTCAATTCTGAGATATAAGTGTGTGTGAAAGCCGTCCTTCACCTAGCTTGTTGGGAACACAAAGTTCCTTTTCACTTGCAAACTCCACTCCTTACATATATATGGGGAGGTACTAGATCCAACTCGGTTTTACAGTGAAATCTGCTGGAACTTCAAACCATCACTAGGAAACAGACTGAGTAAACAGAGTAAAAGTTTCTCCTGCAACCCGTTCCCTTTGTGCTAGATGAACGAACGTCTCTCCACATGCTCATTTCTGAGAGATAAGTGTGTGTGAAAGCCGTCCTTCACCTAGCTTGTTGGGAACACAAAGTTTCTTTTCACTTGCAAACTCCACTATTTATATATATATGGGGAGGTACTAGATACAACTCGGTTTTACAGTGAAAACTGCATGAACTTCAAAACGGCACTAGGAAACAGACTAAGAAACCAGAGTATAAGTTTCTCCTGCAAAAGGTTCCCTTTGTGCTAGATGAACGAACGTCTCTCCACGTGCTCAGTTCTGAGAGATAAGTGTGTGTGAAAGCCGTCCTTCAACAAGCTTGTTGGGAACACAAAGTTTCTTTTCACTTGCAAACTACACTCCTTACATATATATGGGGAGGAACTAGATCCAACTCGGTTTTACAGTGAAAACTGCAGGAACTACAAACCGGCACTAGGAAACAAACTGAGAAACCAGAGTAAAAGTTTCTCCTGCAACATATTTCCTTTGTGCTAGATGAACGAACGTCTCACCACATGCTCAGTTCTGAGAGTTATGTGTGTGTGAAAGCCGTCCTTCACCTAGCTTGTTGGGAACACAAAGTTTCTTTTCAGTTGCAAACTCCACTCCATACATATATATGGGGAGGTACTAGCTCCAACTCGTTTTTACACTGAAAACTGCAGGAACTTCAAACCGGCACTAGGAAACAGACTGTGAAACCAGAGTAAAAGTTTCTCCTGCAACCCGTTCCCTTTGTGCTAGATGAACGAACGTCTCTCCACATGCTCATTTCTGAGAGATAAGTGTGTGTCAAAGCCGTCCTTCACCTAGCTTGTTGGGAAAACAAAGTTTCTTTTCACTTGTAAAGTCCACTCCACACATATATATGGGGAGGTACTAGATCCTAACCGGTTTTACAGTGAAAAATGCTGGAACTTCAAACAGGCACTAGGAAACAGACTGAGAAACCAGATTAAAAGTTTCTCCTGCAACCCGTTCCCTTTGTGCTAGATGAACGAACGTCTCTCCTCACGTGCTCATTTCTGAGATATAAGTGTGTGTGAAAGCCGTCCTTCACCTAGCTTGTTGGGAACACAAAGTTTCTTTTCACTTGCAAACTCCACTCCATATATATATAAGGGGAGGTACTAGCTCCAACTCGATTTTACAGTGAAAACTGAAGGAACTTCAAACCGGCACTAGGAAACAGACTGAGAAACCAGAGTAAAAGTTTCTCCTGCAACCCGTTCCCTTTGTGCTAGATGAACGAACGTCTCTCCACATGCTCAGTTCTGAGAGATAAGTGTGTATGAAAGCCGTCCTTCACTTAGCTTGTTGGGAACACAAAGTTCCTTTTCACTTGCAAACTCCACTACTTACATATATATGGGAGGTACTAGATCCAACTCGGTTTTACAGTGAAAACTGCTGGAACTTCAAACCATCACTAGGGAACAGACTGAGAAAACAGAGTAAAAGTTTCTCCTGCAACCCGTTCACTTTGTGCTAGATGAACAAACGTCTCTCCACATGCTCAGTTCTGAGAGATAAGTGAGTGGGAAAGCCGTCCTTCACCTACCTTCTTGGGAACACAAAGTTTCTTTTCAGTTGCAAACTCCACTCCATACATATATATGGGGAGGTACTAGCTCCAACTCGGTTTTACAGTGAAAACTGCAGGAACTTCAAACCGGCACTTGGAAACACACTGAGAAACCAGAGTAAAAGTTTCTCCTGCAAACCGTTCCATTTGTGCTAGATGAACGAACGTCTCTCCACATGCTCATTTCTGAGAGATAAGTGTGTGTGAAAGCCGTCCTTCACCTAGCTTGTTGGGAACACAAAGTTTCTTTTCACTTGCAAACTCCACTCCACACATATATATGGGGAGGTACTAGATCCTACTCGGTTTTAGAGTGAAAACTGCAGGAACTTCAAACGACACTAGGAAACAGACTGAGAAACCAGAGTAAAAGTTTCCCCTGCAACCCGTTCCATTTGTGCTAGATGAACGAACGTCTCTCCACATGCTCAGTTCTGAGAGATAAGTGTGTGTGAAAGCCGTCCTTCAACTAGCTTGTTGGGAACACAAAGTTCCTTTTCACTTGCAAACTCCACTCCTTACATATATATGGGGAGGTACTAGATCCAACTCGGTTTTACAGTGAAAACTGCTGGAACTTCAAACCGGCACTAGGAAACAGAGTGAGAAACCAGAGTAAAAGTTTCTCCTGCAACCCGTTCTCTTTGTGCTAGATGAACGAACGTCTCTCCACATGCTCATTTCTGAGAGATCTGTGTGTGTGAAAGCCGTTTGTCACCTAGCTTGTTGGGAACACAAAGTTTCTTTTCACTTGCAAACTCCACTCCACACATATATATGGGGAGGTACTAGATCCTACTCTGTTTTATAGTGAAAACTGCAGGAACTTCAAACCGGCACTAGGAAACAGACTGAGAAACCAGAGTAAAAGTTTCTCCTGAAACCCGTTCCCTTTGTGCTAGATGAACGAACGTCTCTCCGCATGATCATTTCTGAGAGATAAGTGTGTGTAAAAGCCGTCCTTCACCTTGCTTGTTGGGAACACAAAGTTTCTTTTCACTTGCAAACTCAACTCCATAGATATATATGGGGAGGTACTAGATCCAACTCGGTTTTACAGTGAAAAATGCAGGAACTTCAAACCGGCACTAGGAAACAGACTGAGAAACCAGAGGAAAAGTTTCTCCTGCAACCCGTTCCCTTTGTGCTAGATGAACGAACGTCTCTCCACATGCTCAGTTCTGAGAGATAAGTGTGTGTGAAAGCCGTCCTTCACCTAGCTTGTTGGGAACACAAAGTTTCTTTTCACTAGCAAACTCCACTCAATACATATATATGGGGAGGTACTAGATCCAACTCGGTTTTACAGTGAAAACTGCAGGAACTTCAAACGACACTAGGAAACAGACTGAGAAACCAGAGTAAAAGTTTCTCCTGCAACCCGTTCCCTTTGTGCTAGATGAACGAACGTCTCTCCACATGCTCAGTTCTGAGAGATAAGTGTGTGTGAAAGCCGTCCTTCATATAGCTTGTTGGGAACACAAAGTTCCTTTTCACTTGCAAACTCCACTCCTTACATATATATGGGGAGGTACTAGATCCAACTCGGTTTTACAGTGAAAACTGCTGGAACTTCAAACCGGCACTAGGAAACAGACTGAGAAACCAGAGTAAAAGTTTCTCCTGCAACCCGTTCCCTTTGTGCTAGATGAACGAACGTCTCTCCACATGCTGAGTTCTGAGAGATAAGTGTGTGTGAAGCCGTCCTTCACCTAGCTTGTTGGGAACACAAAGTTTCTTTTCAGTTGCAATCTCCACTCCATACATATATATGGGGAGGTACTAGCTCCAACTCGGTTTTACAGTGAAAACTGCAGGAACTTCAAATCGGCACTAGGAAACAGAGTGTGAAACCAGAGTAAAAGTTTCTCCTGCAACCCGTTCCCTTTGTGCTAGATGAACGAACGTCTCTCCACATGCTCAGTTCTGAGAGATAAGTGTGTGGGAAAGCCGTCCTTCACCTAGCTTGTTAGGAACACAAAGTTTCTTTTCACTTGCAAACTCCACTCCATACATATATATGGGGAGGTACTAGGTCCTAATCGGTTTTACAGTGAAAACTGCTGGAACTTCAAACCGGCACTAGGAAACAGACTGAGAATCCAGAGTAAAAGTTTCTCCTGCATCCCGTTCCCTTTGTGCTAGATGAACGAACGTCTCTCCACATGCTCAGTTCTGAGAGATAAGTGTGTGTGAAAGCCGTCCTTCACCTATCTTGTTGGAAACACAAAGTTCCTTTTCAGTTGCAAACTCCACTCCATACATATATATGGGGAGGTACTAGCTCCAACTCGGTTTTACAGTGAAAACTGCAGGAACTTCAAACCGGCACTAAGAAACAGACTGTGAAACCAGAGTAAAAGTTTCTCCTGCATCCCGTTCCCTTTGTGCTAGATGAACGAACGTCTCTCCACATGCTCAGTTCTGAGAGATAAGTGTGTGTGAAAGCCCTCCTTCACCTAGATTGTTGGGAACACAAAGTTTCTTTTCACTACCAAACCCCACTCCATACATATATATGGGGAGGTACTAGATCCAACTCGGTTTTACAGTGAAAACTGCAGGAACTTCAAAACGGCACTAGGAAACATACTGAGAAACCAGAGTATAAGTTTCTCCTGCAAACCGTTCCCTTTGTGCAAGATGAACGAACGTCTCTCCACGTGCTCAGTTCTGAGAGATAAGTGTGTGTGAAAGCCGTCCTTCAAATATCTTGTTGGGAACACAAAGTTTCTTTTCACTTGCAAACCCCACTCCTTACATATATATGGGAAGGTACTAGATCCAACTCGGTTTTACAGTGAAAACTGCTGGAATTTCAAACCGGCACTAGGAAACAGACTGAGAAACCAGAGTACAAGTTTCTCCTGCAACCCGTTCCCTTTGTGCTAGATGAACGAACGACTCTCCACATGCTCAGTTCTGAGAGATAAGTGTGTGTGAAAGCCGTCCTTCACCTGGCTTGTTGGGAACACAAAGTTTCTTTTCAGTTGCAAACTCCACTCCATACATATATATGGGGAGGTACAAGCTCCAACTCCGTTTTACAGTGAAAACTGCAGGATCTTCAAACCGGCACTAGGAAACAGACTGTGAAACCAGAGTAAAAGTTTCTCCTGCAACCCGTTCCCTTTGTGCTAGATGAACGAACGTCTCTCCGCATGCTCATTTCTGAGAGATTAGTGTGTGTGAAAGCCGTCCTTCACCTAGCTTTTTGGGAACACAAAGTTTCTTTTCACTTGCAAACTCCACTCCATACATATATATTGGGAGGTACTAGATCCTACCCGGATTTACAGTGAAAACTGCTGGAACTTCAAACCGACACTAGGAAAAAGACTGAGAAACCAGATTAAAGTTTCTCCTGCAACCAGTTCCCTTTGTGCTAGATGAACGAACGTCTCTCCTCACGTGCTCATTTCTGAGATATAAGTGTGTGTGAAAGCCGTCCTTCACCTAGCTTGTTGGGAACACAAATTTTCTTTTCACTTGCAAACTCCACTCCATACATATATATGGGGAGGTACTAGCTCCAACTCGGTTTTACAGTGAAAACTGCAGGAACATCAAACCGGGACTAGGAAACAGACTGAGAAACCAGAGTAAAAGTTTCTCCGGCTACCCGTTCCCTTTGTGCTAGATGAACGAACGTCTCTCTGCATGCTCAGTTCTGAGAGATAAGTGTGTGTGAAAGCCGTCCTTCACCTAGCTTGTTGGGAACACAAAGTTTCTTTTCAATTGCAAACTCCACTCCATACATATATAAGGGGATGTACTAGCTCCAACTCGGTTTTACAGTGAAAACTGCAGGAACTTCAAACCGGCACTAGGAAACAGACTGAGAAACCAGAGTAAAAGTTTCTCCTGCAACATATTCCCTTTGTGCTAGATGAACGAACGTCTCTCCACATGCTCAGTTCTGAGATATAAGTGTGTGTGAAAGCCGTCCTTCACGTAGCTTGTTGGGAACACACAGTTCCTTTTCACTTGCAAACTCCACTCCTTACATATATACGGGGAGGTACTAGATCCAAATCGGTTTTACAGTGAAAACTGCTGGAACTTCAAACCATCACTAGGAAACAGACTGAGAAACCAGAGTAAAAGTTTCTCCTGCAACCCGTTCCCTTTGTGCTAGATGAACGAACGTCTCTCCTCATGCTCAGTTCTGAGAGATAAGTGTGTGTGAAAGCCGTCCTTCACCTAGCTTGTTGGGAACACAAAGTTTCTTTTCACTAGCAAACCCCACTCCATACATATATAAGGGGAGGTACTAGATCCAACTCGGTTTTACAGTGAAAACTGCAGGAACTTCAAACCGCCACTAGGAAACAGACTGAGAAACCAGAGTAAAAGTTTCTCCTGCAACCCGTTCCCTTTGTGCTAGATGAACGAAAGTCTCTCCGCATGCTCAGTTCTGAGAGATAAGTGTGTGTAAAAGCCGTCCTTCACCTAGCTTGTTGGGAACACAAAGTTTCTTTTCACTTGCAAACTCCACTCCATACATATATATGGGGAGGTACTAGATCCAACTCGATTTTACAGTGAAAAATGCAGGAAATTCAAACCGGCATAGGAAACAGACTGAGAAACCAGAGTAAAAGTTTCTCCTGCATCCCGTTCCCTTTGTGCTAGATGAACGAACGTCTCTCCACATGCTGAGTTCTGAGAGATAAGTGTGTGTGAAAGCCGTCCTTCACCTAGCTTGTTGGGAACACAAAGTTTCTTTTCACTAGCAAACTCCACTCCATACATATATATGGGGAGGTACTAGATCCAACTCTGTTTTACAGTGAAAACTGCAGGAACTTCAAACGACACTAGGAAACAGACAGAGAAACCAGAGTAAAAGTTTCCCCTGCAACCCGTTCCCTTTGTGATAGATGAACGAACGTCTCTCCACATGCTCATTTCTGAGAGATAAGTGTGTGTGAAAGCCGTCCTTCACCTAGCTTGTTGGGAACACAAAGTTCCTTTTCACTTGCAAACTCCACTCCTTACATATATATGGGGAGGTTTTAGATCCAACTCGGTTTTACAGTGAAAACTGCTGGAACTTCAAACCGGCACTAGGAAACAGAGTGAGAAACCAGAGTAAAAGTTTCTCCTGCAACCCGTTCCCTTTGTGCTAGATGAACGAACTTCTCTCCACATGCTCATTTCTGAGAGATAAGTGTGTGTCAAAGCCGTCCTTCACCTAGCTTGTAGGGAAAACAAAGTTTCTTTTCACTTGCAAACTCCACTCCACACATATATATGGGGAGGTACTAGATCCTACCCGGTTTTACAGTGAAAACTGCTGGAACTTCAAACCGGCACTAGGAAACAGACTGAGAAACCAGATTAAAAGTTTCTCCTGCAACCCGTTCCCTTTGTGCTAGATGAACGAACGTCTCTCCTCACGTGCTCATTTCTGAGATATAAGTGTGTGTGAAAGCCGTCCTTCACCTAGCTTGTTGGGAACACAAAGTTTATTTTCACTTGCAAACTCCACTCCATACATATATATGGGGAGGTACTAGCTCCAACTCGGTTTTACAGTGAAAACTGCAGGAACATCAAACCGGGACTAGGAAACAGACTGAGAAACCAGAGTACAAGTTTCTCCTGCATCCCGTTCCCTTTGTGCTAGATGAACGAACGACTCTCCACATGCTCAGTTCTGAGAGATAAGTGTGTGTGAAAGCCGTCCTTCACCTGGCTTGTTGGGAACACAAAGTTTCTTTTCAGTTGCAAACTCCACTCCATACATATATATGGGGAGGTACAAGCTCCAACTCGTTTTTACAGTGAAAACTGCAGGAACTTCAAACCGGCACTAGGAAACAGACTGTGAAACCAGAGTAAAAGTTTCTCCTGCAACCCGTTCCCTTTGTGCTAGATGAACGAACGTCTCTCCGCATGCTCAGTTCTGAGAGATAAGTGTGTGTGAAAGCCGTCCTTCACCTAGCTTTTTGGGAACACAAAGCTTCTTTTCACTTGCAAACTCCACTCCATACATATATATTGGGAGGTACTAGATCCTACCCGGATTTACAGTGAAAACTGCTGGAACTTCAAACCGACACTAGGAAAAAGACTGAGAAACCAGATTAAAGTTTCTCCTGCAACCCATTCCCTTTGTGCTAGATGAACGAACGTCTCTCCTCACGTGCTCATTTCTGAGATATAAGTGTGTGTGAAAGCCGTCCTTCACCTAGCTTGTTGGGAACACAAAATTTCTTTTCACTTGCAAACTCCACTCCATACATATATATGGGTAGGTACTAGCTCCAACTCGGTTTTACAGTGAAAACTGCAGGAACATCAAACCGGGACTAGGAAACAGACTGAGAAACCAGAGTAAAAGTTTCTCCGGCAACCCGTTCCCTTTGTGCTAGATGAACGAACGTCTCTCCGCATGCTCAGTTCTGAGAGATAAGTGTGTGTGAAAGCCGTCCTTCACCTAGCTTGTTGGGAAAACAAAGTTTCTTTTCAATTGCAAACTCCACTCCATACATATATAAGGGGAGGTACTAGCTCCAACTCGGTTTTACAGTGAAAACTGCAGGAACTTCAAACCGGCACTAGGAAACAGACTGAGAAACCAGAGTAAAAGTTTCTCCTGCAACATATTCCCTTTGTGCTAGATGAACGAACGTCTCTCCACATGCTCAGTTCTGAGATATAAGTGTGTGTGAAAGCCGTCCTTCACGTAGCTTGTTGGGAACACAAAGTTCCTTTTCACTTGCAAACTCCACTCCTTACATATATACGGGGAGGTACTGGATCCAAATCGGTTTTACAGTGAAAACTGCTGGAACTTCAAACCATCACTAGGAAACAGACTGAGAAACCAGAGTAAAAGTTTCTCCTGCAACCCGTTCCCTTTGTGCTAGATGAACGAACGTCTCTCCTCATGCTCAGTTCTGAGAGATAAGTGTGTGTGAAAGCCGTCCTTCACCTAGCTTGTTGGGAACACAAAGTTTCTTTTCACTAGCAAACCCCACTCCATACATATATATGGGGAGGTACTAGATCCAACTCGGTTTTACAGTGAAAACTGCAGGAACTTCAAACCGCCACTAGGAAACAGACTGAGAAACCAGAGTAAAAGTTTCTCCTGCAACCCGTTCCCTTTGTGCTAGATGAACGAACGTCTCTCCGCATGCTCAGTTCTGAGAGATAAGTGTGTGTAAAAGCCGTCCTTCACCTAGCTTGTTGGGAAAACAAAGTTTCTTTTCACTTGCAAACTCCACTCCATACATATATATGGGGAGGTACTAGATCCAACTCGATTTTACAGTGAAAAATGCAGGAAATTCAAACCGGCATAGGAAACAGACTGAGAAACCAGAGTAAAAGTTTCTCCTGCAACCCGTTCCCTTTGTGCTAGATGAACGAACGTCTCTCCACATGCTCAGTTCTGAGAGATAAGTGTGTGTGAATGCCGTCCTTCACCTAGCTTGTTGGGAACACAAAGTTTCTTTTCACTAGAAAACTCCACTCCATACATATATATGGGGAGGTACTAGATCCAACTCTGTTTTACAGTGAAAACTGCAGGAACTTCAAACGACACTAGGAAACAGACAGAGAAACCAGAGTAAAAGTTTCCCCTGCAACCCGTTCCCTTTGTGATAGATGAACGAACGTCTCTCCACATGCTCATTTCTGAGAGATAAGTGTGTGTGAAAGCCGTCTTTCACCTAGCTTGTTGGGAACACAAAGTTCCTTTTCACTTGCAAACTCCACTCCTTATATATATATGGGGAGGTACTAGATCCTACCCGGTTTTACAGTGAAAACTGCTGGAACTTCAAACCGGCACTAGGAAACAGACTGAGAAACCAGATTAAAAGTTTCTCCTGCAACCCGTTCCCTTTGTGCTAGATGAACGAACGTCTCTCCTCACGTGCTCATTTCTGAGATATAAGTGTGTGTGAAAGCCGTCCTTCACCTAGCTTGTTGGTAACACAAAGTTTATTTTCACTTGCAAACTCCACTCCATACATATATATGGGGAGGTACTAGCTCCAACTCGGTTTTACAGTGAAAACTGCAGGAACATCAAACCGGGACTAGGAAACAGACTGAGAAACCAGAGTAAAAGTTTCTCCTGCAACCCGTTCCCTTTGTGCTAGATGAACGAACGTCTCTCCGCATGCTCAGTTCTGAGAGATAAGTGTGTGTGAAAGCCGTCCTTCACCTAGCTTGTTTCGGAAAACAAAGTTTCTTTTCAATTGCAAACTACACTCCATACATATATAAGGGGAGGTACTAGCTCCAACTCGGTTTTACAGTGAAAACTGCAGGAACTTCAAACCGGCACTAGGAAACAGACTGAGAAACCAGAGTAAAAGTTTCTCCTGCAACATATTCCCTTTGTGTTAGATGAACGAACGTCTCTCCACATGCTCAGTTCTGAGATAAAAGTGTGTGTGAAAGCCGTCCTTCACGTAGCTTTTTGGGAACACAAAGTTCCTTTTCACTTGCAAACTCCACTCCTTACATATATATGGGGAGGTACTAGATCCAACTCGGTTTTACAGTGAAAACTGCTGGAACTTCAAACCATCACTAGGAAACAGACTGAGAAACCAGAGTAAAAGTTTCTCCTGCAACATATTCCCTTTGTGCTAGATGAACGAAAGTCTCTCCACATGCTCAGTTCTGAGATATAAGTGTGTGTGAAAGCCGTCCTTCACGTAGCTTGTTGGGAACACAAAGTTCCTTTTCACTTGCAAACTCCACTCCTTACATATATACGGGGAGGTACTAGATCCAAATCGGTTTTACAGTGAAAACTGCTGGAATTTCAAACCATCACTAGGAAACAGACTGAGAAACCAGAGTAAAAGTTTCTCCTGCAACCCGTTCCCTTTGTGCTACATGAACGAACGTCTCTCCTCATGCTCAGTTCTGAGAGATAAGTGTGTGTGAAAGCCGTCCTTCACCTAGCTTGTTGGGAACACAAAGTTTCTTTTCACTAGCAAACCCCACTCCATACATATATATGGGGAGGTACTAGATCCAACTCGGTTTTACAGTGAAAACTGCAGGAACTTCAAACCGCCACTAGGAAACAGACTGAGAAACCAGAGTAAAAGTTTCTCCTGCAACCCGTTCCCTTTGTGCTAGATGAACGAACGTCTCTCCACATGCTCAGTTCTGAGAGATAAGTGTGTGTGAAAGCCGTCCTTCACCTAGCTTGTTGGGAACACAAAGTTTCTTTTCACTAGCAAACTCCACTCCATACATATATATGGGGAGGTACTAGATCCAACTCTGTTTTACAGTGAAAACTGCAGGAACTTCAAACGACACTAGGAAACAGACAGAGAAACCTGAGTAAAACTTTCCCCTGCAACCCGTTCCCTTTGTGATAGATGAACGAACGTCTCTCCACATGCTCATTTCTGAAAGATAATTGTGTGTGAAAGCCGTTCTTCACCTAGCTTGTTGGGAACACAAAGTTCCTTTTCATTTGCAAACTCCACTCCTTACATATATATGGGGAGTTCCTAGATCCAACTCGGTTTTACAGTGAAAACTGCTGGAACTTCAAACCGGCACTAGGAAACAGAGTGAGAAACCAGAGAAAAAGTTTCTCCTGCAACCCGTTCCATTTGTACTAGATGAACGAACTTCTCTCCACATGCTCATTTCTGAGAGATAAGTGTGTGTCAAAGCCGACCTTCACCTAGCTTGTTGGGAAAACAAAGTTTCTTTTCACTTGCAAACTCCACTCCACACATATATATGGGGAGGTACTAGATCCTACCCGGTTTTACAGTGAAAACTGCTGGAACTTCAAACCGGCACTAGGAAACAGACTGAGAAACCAGATTAAAAGTTTCTCCTGCAACCCGTTCCCTTTGTGCTAGATGAACGAACGTCTCTCCTCACGTGCTCATTTCTGAGATATAAGTGTGTGTGAAAGCCGTCCTTCACCTAGCTTGTTGGGAACACAAAGTTTCTTTTCACTTGCAAACTCCACTCCATACATATATATGGGGAGGTACTAGCTCCAACTCGGTTTTACAGTGAAAACTGCAGGAACATCAAACCGGGACTAGGAAACAGACTGAGAAACCAGAGTAAAAGTTTCTCCTGCAACCCGTTCCCTTTGTGCTGGATGAACGAACGTCTCTCCGCATGCTCAGTTCTGAGAGATTAGTGTGTGTAAGCCGTCCTTCACCTAGCTTGTTGGGAAAACAAAGTTTCTTTTCAATTGCAAACTACACTCCATACATATATAAGGGGAGGTACTAGCTCCAACTCGGTTTTACAGTGAAAACTGCAGGAACTTCAAACCGGCACTAGGAAACAGACTGAGAAACCAGAGTAAAAGTTTCTCCTGCAACATATTCCCTTTGTGTTAGATGAACGAACGTCTCTCCACATGCTCAATTCTGAGATAAAAGTGTGTGTGAAAGCCGTCCTTCACGTAGCTTGTTGGGAACACAAAGTTCCTTTTCACTTGCAAACTCCACTCCTTACATATATATGGGGAGGTACTAGATCCAACTCGGTTTTACAGTGAAAACTGCTGGAACTTCAAACCATCACTAGGAAACAGACTGAGAAACCAGAGTAAAAGTTTCTCCTGCAACCCGTTCCCTTTGTGCTAGATGAACGAACGTCTCTCCACATGCTCAGTTCTGAGAGATAAGTGTGTGTGAAAGCCGTCCTTCACCTAGCTTGTTGGGAACACAAAGTTTCTTTTCAGTTGCAAACTCCACTCCATACATATATATGGGGAGGTACTAGCTCCAACTCGGTTTTACAGTGAAAACTGCAGGAACTTCAAACCGGCACTAGGAAACACACTGAGAAACCAGAGTAAAAGTTTCTCCTGCATCCCGTTCCATTTGTGCTAGATGAACGAACGTCTCTCCACATGCTCAGTTGTGAGAGATAAGTGTGTGTGAAAGCCGTCCTTCAACTAGCTTGTTGGGAACACAAAGTTTCTTTTCACTTGCAAACTCCACTCCACACATATATATGGGGAGGTACTAGATCCTACTCGGTTTTACAGTGAAAACTGCTGGAACTTCAAACCTGCACTAGGAAACAGACTGAGAAACCAGAGTAAAAGTTTCTCCTGCAACCCGTTCCATTTGTGCTAGATGAACGAACGTCTCTCCACATGGTCAGTTCTGAGAGATAAGTGTGTGTGAAAGCCGTCCTTCATATAGTTGTTGGGAACACAAAGTTTCTTTTCACTTGCAAACTCCACTCCTTACATATATATGGGGAGGTTCTAGATCCAACTCGGTTTTACAGTGAACACTGCTGGAACTTCAAACCGGCACTAGGAAACAGACTGAGAAACCAGAGTAAAAGTTTCTCCTGCAAACCGTTCCCTTTGTGCTAGATGAACGAACGTCTCTCCACATGCTCAGTTGTGAGAGATAAGTGTGTGTGAAAGCCGTCCTTCCCCTAGCTTGTTGGGAACACAAAGTTTCTTTTCAGTTGCAAACTCCACTCCATACATATATATGGGGAGGTACTAGCTCCAACTCGGTTTTACAGTGAAAACTGCAGGAACTTCAAACCGGCACTAGGAAACAGACTGAGAATCCAGAGTAAAAGTTTCTCCTGCAACCCGTTCCCTTTGTGCTAGATGAACGAACGTCTCTCCACATGCTCAGTTGTGAGAGATAATTGTGTGTGAAAGCCGTCCTTCCCCTAGCTTGTTGGGAACACATAGTTTCTTTTCAGTTGCAAACTCCACTCCATACATATATATGGGGAGGTACTAGCTCCAACTCCGTTTTACAGTGAAAACTGCAGAAACTTCAAACCGGCACTAGGAAACAGACTGAGAAACCAGAGTAAAAGTTTCTCCTGCAACCCGTTCCCTTTGTGCTATATGAACGAACGTCTCTCCACATGCTCAGTTCTGAGAGATAAGTGTGTGTGAAAGCCGTCCTTCACATAGCTTGTTGGGAACACAAAGTTTCTTTTCAGTTGCAAACTCCATTCCATACATATATATGGGGAGGTACTAGATCCAACTCGGTTTTACAGTGAAAACTGCTGGAACTTCAAACCGGCACTAGGAAACAGACTGAGAAACCAGAGTAAAAGTTTCTCCTGCAACCCGTTCCCTTTGTGCTAGATGAACGAACGTCTCTCCACATGCTCAGTTCTGAGAGATAAGTGTGTGTGAAAGCCGTCCTTCCCCTAGCTTGTTGGGAACACAAAGTTTCTTTTCACTTGCAAACTCCACTCCATACATATTTATGGGGAGGTACTAGCTCCTACTCGGTTTTACAGTGAAAACTGCAGGAACATCAAACCGGGACTAGGAAACAGATTGAGAAACCAGAGTAAAAGATACTCCTGCAACCCGTTCCCTTTGTGCAAGATGAACGAACGTCTCTCCACATGCTGAGTTCTGTGAGATAAGTGTGTGTGAAAGCCGTCCTTCACCTAGCTTGTTGGGAACACAAAGTTCCTTTTCACTTGCAAACTCCACTCCTTACATATATATGGGGAGGTACTAGATCCAACTCGGTTTTACAGTGAAAACTGCTGGAACTTCAAAAAGGCACTAGGAAACAGACTGAGAAACCAGAGAAAAAGTTTCTCCTGCAACCCGTTCCATTTGTGCTAGATGAACGAACGTCTCTCCACATGCTCATTTCTGAGAGATAAGTGTGTGTGAAAGCCGTCCTTCAACTAGCTTGTTGGGAACACAAATTTTCTTTTCACTTGCAAACTCCACTCCACACATATATATGGGGAGGTACTAGATCCTACTCGGTTTTACAGTGAAAACTGCTGGAACTTCAAACCGGCACTAGGAAACACACTGAGAAACCAGAGTAAAAGTATCTCCTGCAACCCGTTCCCTTTGTGCTAGATGAACGAACGTCTCTCCACATGGTCAGTTCTGAGAGATAAGTGTGTGTGAAAGCCGTCCTTCACATAGTTGTTGGGAACACAAATTTTATTTTCACTTGCAAACTCCACTCCTTACATATATATGGGGAGGTACTAGATCCAACTCGGTTTTACAGTGAAAACTGCTGGAACTTCAAACCGGCACTAGGAAACAGACTGAGAAACCAGAGTAAAAGTTTCTCCTGCAACCCGTTCCCTTTGTGCTAGATGAACGAACGTCTCTCCACATGCTCAGTTGTGAGAGATAAGTGTGTGTGAAAGCCGTCCTTCCCCTAGCTTGTTGGGAACACAAAGTTTCTTTTCAGTTGCAAACTCCACTCCATACATATATATGGGGAGGTACTAGCTCCAACTCGGTTTTACAGTGAAAACTGCAGGAACTTCAAACCGGCACTAGGAAACAGACTGTGAAACCAGAGTAAAAGTTTCTCCTGCAAACCGTTCCCTTTGTGCTAGATGAACGAACGTCTCTCCACATGCTCAGTTCTGAGAGATAATTGTGTGTGAAAGCCGTCCTTCCCCTAGCTTGTTGGGAACACAAAGTTTCTTTTCAGTTGCAAACTCCACTCCATACATATATATGGGGAGGTACAAGCTCCAACTCCGTTTTACAGTGAAAACTGCAGAAACTTCAAACCGGCACTAGGAAACAGACTGAGAAACCAGAGTAAAAGTTTCTCCTGCAACCCGTTCCTTTGTGCTAGATGAACGAACGTCTCTCCACATGCTCAGTTCTGAGAGATAAGTGTGTGTGAAAGCCGTCCTTCACATAGCTTGTTGGGAACACAAAGTTTCTTTCAGTTGCAAACTCCATTCCATACATATATATGGGGAGGTACTAGATCCAACTCGGTTTTACAGTGAAAACTCCTGGAAATTCAAACCGGCACTAGGAAACAGCCTGAGAAACCAGAGTAAAAGTTTCTCCTGCAACCCGTTCCCTTTGTGCTAGATGAACGAACGTCTCTCCACATGCTCAGTTCTGAGAGATAAGTGTGTGTGAAAGCCGTCCTTCCCCTAGCTTGTTGGGAACACAAAGTTTCTTTTCACTTGCAAACTCCACTCCATACATATATATGGGGAGGTACTAGCTCCTACTCTGTTTTACAGTGAAAACTGCAGGAACATCAAACCGGGACTAGGAAACAGATTGAGAAACCAGAGTAAAAGATACTCCTGCAACCCGTTCCCTTTGTGCTAGATGAACGAACGTCTCTCCACATGCTGAGTTCTGAGAGATAAGTGTGTGTGAAAGCCGTCCTTCACCTAGCTTGTTGGGAACACAAAGTTTCTTTTCACTTGCAAACTCCACTCCTTACATATATATGGGGAGGTACTAGATCCAACTCGGTTTTACAGTGAAAACTGCTGGAACTTCAAACCGGCACTAGGAAACAGACTGAGAAACCAGAGTAAAAGTTTCTCCTGCAACCCGTTCCCTTTGTGCTAGATGAACGAACGTCTCTCCACATGCTCAGTTCTGAGAGATATGTGTGTGTGAAAGCCGTCCTTCACCTAGCTTGTTGGGAACACAAAGTTCCTTTTCAGTTGCAAACTCCACTCCATACATATATAAGGGGAGGTACAAGCTCCAACTCCGTTTTACAGCGAAAACTGCAGGAACTTCAAACCGCCACTAGGAAACAGACTGAGAAACCAGAGTAAAAGTTTCTCCTGCAACCCGTTCCCTTTGTGCTAGATGAACGAACGTCTCTCCACATGCTCAGTTCTGAGAGATAAGTGTGTGTGAAAGCCGTCCTTCACATAGCTTGTTGGGAACACAAAGTTTCTTTTCAGTTGCAAACTCCACTCCATACATATATATGGGGAGGTACTAGCTTCAACTCCGTTTTACAGTGAAAACTGCAGGAACTTCAAACCGGCACTAGGAAACAGACTGAGAAACCAGAGTAAAAGTTTCTCCTGCAACCCGTTCCCTTTGTGCTAGATGAACGAACGTCTCTCCACATGCTCAGTTCTGAGAGATAAGTGTGTGTGAAAGCCGTCCTTCACCTAGCTTGTTGGGAACACAAAGTTTCTTTTCACTTGCAACCTCCACTCCATACATATATATGGGGAGGTACTAGCTCCTACTCGGTTTTACAGTGAAAACTGCAGGAAAATCAAACCGGGACTAGGAAACAGATTGAGAAACCAGAGTAAAAGTTTCTCCTGCAACCCGTTCCTTTTGTGCTAGATGAACGAACGTCTCTCCACATGCTCAGTTCTGAGAGATAAGTGTGTGTGAAAGCCGTCCTTCACCTAGCTTGTTGGGAACACAAAGTTTCTTTTCAGTTGCAAACCCCACTCCATATATATATATGGGGAGGTACTAGCTCCAACTCGGTTTTACAGTGAAAACTGCAGGAACTTCAAACCGGCACTAGGAAACAGACTGAGAAACCAGAGTAAAAGTTACTCCTGCAACCCGTTCCCTTTGTGCTAGATGAACGAACGTCTCTCCACATGCTCAGTTCTGAGAGATAAGTGTGTGTGAAAGCCGTCCTTCCCCTAGCTTGTTGGGAACACAAAGTTTCTTTTCAGTTGCAAACTCCACTCCATACATATATATGGGGAAGTACTAGCTCCAACTCCGTTTTACACTGAAAACTGCAGGAACTTCAAACCGGCACTAGGAAACAGACTGAGAAACCAGAGTAAAAGTTTCTCCTGCAACCCGTTCCCTTTGT
This sequence comes from Camelus bactrianus, assembly GCF_048773025.1. Classification (NCBI taxonomy): domain Eukaryota; kingdom Metazoa; phylum Chordata; class Mammalia; order Artiodactyla; family Camelidae; genus Camelus; species Camelus bactrianus. Next base: position 93,971,237 of record NC_133546.1, read on the forward strand.
GCTAGATGAACGAACGTCTCTCCACATGCTCAGTTCTGAGAGATAAGTGTGTGTGAAAGCCGTCCTTCACCTAGCTTGTTGGGAACACAAAGTTTCTTTTCAGTTGCAAAATCCACTCCATATATATATATGGGGAGGTACTAGATCCAACTCGGTTTTACAGCGAAAACTGCAGGAACTTCAAACCGGCACTAAGAAACAGACTGAGAAACCAGAGTAAAAGTTTCTCCTGCAACCCGTTCCCTTTGTGCTAGGTGAACGAACGCCTCTCCACATGCTCAGTTCTGAGAGATAAGTGTGGGTCAATGCCGTCCTTCACATATCTTGTTGGGAACACAGAGATTCTTTTCACTTGAAAACTCCACTCCATACTTATATATGGGGAGGTACTAGATCCAACTCGGTTTTACAGTGAAAACTGCTGGAACTTCAAACCGGCACTAGGAAACAGACTGAGAAACCAGAGTAAAAGTTTCTCCTGCAACCCGTTCCCTTTGTGCTAGATGAACGAACGTCTCTCCACATGCTCAGTTGTGAGAGATAAGTGTGTGTGAAAGCCGTCCTTCCCCTAGCTTGTTGGGAACACAAAGTTTCTTTTCAGTTGCAAACTCCACTCCATATATATATATGGGGAGGTACTAGCTCCAACTCCGTTTTACAGTGAAAACTGCAGGAACTTCAAACCGGCACTAGGAAACAGACTGAGAAACCAGAGTAAAAGTTTCTCCTGCAACCCGTTCCCTTTGTGCTAGGTGAACGAACGTCTCTCCACATGCTCAGTTCTGAGAGATAAGTGTGGGTCAATGCCGTCCTTCACATATCTTGTTGGGAACACAGAGATTCTTTTCACTTGAAAACTCCACTCCATACTTATATATGGGGAGGTACTAGATCCAAATCGGTTTTACAGTGAAAACTGCTGGAACTTCAAACCGGCACTAGGAAACAGACTGAGAAACCAGAGTAAAAGTTTCTCCTGCAACCCGTTCCCTTTGTGCTTGATGAACGAACGTCTCTCCACATGCTCAGTTATGAGAGATAAGTGTGGGTCAATGCCGTCCTTCACATATCTTGTTGGGAACACAGAGATTCTTTTCACTTGAAAACTCCACTCCATACTTATATATGGGGAGGTACTAGAATCAACTCGGTTTTACAGTGAAAACTGCTGGAACTTCAAACCGGCACTAGGAAACAGACTGAGAAACCAGAGTAAAAGTTTCTCCTGCAACCCGTTCCCTTTGTGCTAGATGAACGAACGTCTCTTCACATGCTCAGTTGTGAGAGATAAGTGTGTGTGAAAGCCGTCCTTCCCCTAGCTTGTTGGGAACACAAAGTTTCTTTTCAGTTGCAAACTCCACTCCATACATATATATGGGGAAGTACTAACTCCAACTCCGTTTTACAGTGAAAACTGCAGGAACTTCAAACCGGCACTAGGAAACAGACTGAGAAACCAGAGTAAAAGTTTCTCCTGCAACCCGTTCCCTTTGTGCTAGATGAACGAACGTCTCTCCACATGCTCAGTTCTGAGAGATAAGTGTGTGTGAAAGCCGTCCTTCCCCTAGCTTGTTGGGAACACAAAGTTTCTTTTCAGTTGCAAACTCCACTCCATACATATATATGGGGAAGTACTAGCTCCAACTCCGTTTTACAGTGAAAACTGCAGGAACTTCAAACCGGCACTAGGAAAAAGACTGAGAAACCAGGGTAAAAGTTTCTCCTGCAACCCGTTCCCTTTGTGCTAGATGAACGAACGTCTCTCCACATGCTCAGTTCTGAGAGATAAGTGTGTGTGAAAGCCGTCCTTCACCTAGCTTGTTGGGAACACAAAGTTTCTTTTCAGTTGCAAAATCCACTCCATATATATATATGGGGAGGTACTAGCTCCAACTCGGTTTTACAGTGAAAACTGCAGGAACTTCAAACCGGCACTAGGAAACAGACTGAGAAACCAGAGTAAAAGTTTCTCCTGCAACCCGTTCCCTTTGTGCTAGGTGAACGAACGCCTCTCCACATGCTCAGTTCTGAGAGATAAGTGTGGGTCAATGCCGTCCTTCACATATCTTGTTGGGAACACAGAGATTCTTTTCACTTGAAAACTCCACTCCATACTTATATATGGGGAGGTACTAGATCCAACTCGGTTTTACAGTGAAAACTGCTGGAACTTCAAACCGGCACTAGGAAACAGACTGAGAAACCAGAGTAAAAGTTTCTCCTGCAAACCGTTCCCTTTGTGTTTGATGAACGAACGCCTCTCCACATGCTCAGTTGTGAGAGATAAGTGTGTGTGAAAGCCGTCCTTCCCCTAGCTTGTTGGGAACACAAAGTTTCTTTTCAGTTGCAAACTCCACTCCATACATATATATGGGGAAGTACTAGCTCCAACTCCGTTTTACAGTGAAAACTGCAGGAACTTCAAACCGGCACTAGGAAACAGACAGAGAAACCAGAGTAATAGTTTCTCCTGCAACCCGTTCCCTTTGTGCTAGTTGAACGAAAGTCTCTCCACATGCTCTGTTCTGAGAGATAAGTGTGTGTGAAAGCCGTACTTCCCCTAGCTTGTTGGGAACACAAAGTTTCTTTTCAGTTGCAAACTCCATTCCATACATATATATGGGGAGGTACTAGCTCCAACTCCGTTTTACAGTGAAAACTGCAGAAACTTCAAACCGGCACTAGGAAACAGACTGAGAAACCAGAGTAAAAGTTTCTCCTGCAACCCGTTCCCTTTGTGCTAGATGAACGAACGTCTCTCCACATGCTCAGTTCTGAGAGATAAGTGTGTGTGAAAGCCCTCCTTCACCTAGCTTGTTGGGAACACAAAGTTTCTTTTCACTTGCAAACTCCACTCCATACATATATAAGGGGAGATACTAGCTCCAACTCGGTTTTACAGTGAAAACTACAGGAACATAAAACCGGCACTAGGAAACAGACTGAGAAACCAGAGTAAAATTTTCTCCTGCAACCCGTTCCCTTTGTGCTAGATGAAAGAACGTCTCTCCTCACGTGCTCATTTCTGAGATATAAGTGTGTGTGAAAGCCGTCCTTCAACTAGCTTGTTGGGAACACAAAGTTTCTTTTCACTTGCAAACTCCACTCCATACATATATATGGGGTGGTACTAGCTCCAACTCGGTTTTACAGTGAAAACTGCAGGAACATCAAACCGAGACTAGGAAACAGACTGACAAACCAGAGTAAAAGTTTCTCCTGCAACCCGTTCCCTTTGTGCTATATGAACGAACGTCTCTCCTCACGTGCTCATTTCTGAGATATAAGTGTGTGTGAAAGCCGTCCTTCACCTAGCTTGTTGGGAACACAAAGTTTCTTTTCACTTGCAAACTCCACTATATACATATATATGGGGAGATACTAGCTCCAACTCGGTTTTACAGTGAAAACTGCAGGAACATCAAACCGGGACTAGGAAACAGAATGAGAAACCAGAGTAAAAGTTTCTCCTGCAACCCGTTCCATTTGTGCTATATGAACGAACGTCTCTCCGCATGCTAAGTTCTGAGAGATAAGTGTGTGTGAAAGCCGTCCTTCACCTAGCTTGTTGGGAACACAAAGTTTCTTTTCAGTTGCAAACTCCACTCCATACATATATAAGGGGAGGTACTAGCTTCAACTCGGTTTTACAGTGAAATCTACAGGAACATAAAACCGGCACTAGGAAACAGACTGAGAAACCAGAGTAAAAGTTTCTCCTGCAACCCGTTCCCTTTGTGCTAGATGAACGAACGTCTCTCCACATGCTCAGTTCTGAGAGATAAGTGTGGGTCAATGCCGTCCTTCACCTATCTTGTTGGGAACACAAAGATTCTTTTCACTCGCAAACTCCACTCCATAATTATATATGGGGAAGTACTAGATCCAACTCGGTTTTACAGTGAAAACTGCAGGAACTTCAAACGGCACTAGGAAACAGACTGAGAAACCAGAGTATAAGTTTCTCCTGGAAACCTTTCCCTTTGTGCTAGATGAACGAACGTGTCTCCACGTGCTCTGTTCTGAGAGATAAGTGTGTGTGAAAGCCGTCCTTTGACTAGTTTGTTGGGAACACAAAGTTTCTTTTCACTTGCAAACTCCAATCCTTACATATATATGGGGAGGTACTAGATCCAACTCGATTTTACAGTGAAACCTGCTGGAACTTCAAACCGGCACTTGGAAACAGACTTAGAAACTAGAGTATAAATTTCCCCTGCAACCCGTTCCCTTTGTGCTAGATGAACGAACGTCTCTCCACATGCTCAGTTCTGAGAGATAAGTGTGTGGGAAAGCCGTCCTTCACCTAGCTTGTTGGGAACACAAAGTTTCTTTTCAGTTGCAAACTCCACTACATACATATATATGGGGAGGTACTAGCTCCAACTCGGTTTTACAGTGAAAACTGCAGGAACTTCAAACCGGCACTAGGAAACAGACTGTGAAACCAGAGTAAAAGTTTCTCCTGCAACCCGTTCCATTTGTGCTAGATGAACGAACGTCTCTCCACATGCTCATTTCTGAGAGATTAGTGTGTGTGAAAGCCGTCCTTCACCTGACTTGTTGGGAACACAAAGTTTCTTTTCACTTGCAAACTCCACTCCATACATATATATGGGGAGGTACTAGCTCCAACTCGGTTTTACAGTGAAAACTGCAGGAACATCAAACCGGGACTAGGAAACAGAATGAGAAACCAGAGTAAAAGTTTCTCCTGCAACCCGTTCCCTTTGTGCTAGATGAACGAACGTCTCTCCGCATGCGAAGTTCTGAGAGATAAGTGTGTGTGAAAGCCGTCCTTCACATAGCTTGTTGGGAACACAAAGTTCCTTTTCACTTGCAAACTCCACTCCTTACATATATATGGGGAGGTACTAGATCCAACACGGCTTTACAGTGAAAACTGCTGGAACTTCAAATCATCACTAGGAAACAGACTGAGTAAACAGAGTAAAAGTATCTCCTGCAACCCGTTCCCTTTGTGCTAGATGAACGAACGTCTCTCCACATGCTCAGTTCTGAGAGATAAGTGTGTGTGAAAGCCGTCCTTCACCTAGCTTGTTGGGAACACAAAGTTTCTTTTCACTTGCAAACTCCACTCCATACATATATATGGGGGGGTACTAGTTCCAACTCCGTTTTACAGTGAAAACTGCAGGAACTTCAAACCGGCACTAGGAAACAGACTGAGAAACCAGAGTAAAAGTTTCTCCTGCAACCCGTTCCATTTGTGCTAGATGAACGAACGTGTCTCCACATGCTCATTTCTGAGAGATAAGTGTGTGTCAAAGCCGTCCTTCATCTAGCTTGTTGGGAAAACAAAGCTTCTTTTCACTTGCAAACTCCACTCCACACATATATATGGGGAGGTACTAGATCCTACTCGGTTTTACAGTGAAAACTGCAGGAACTTCAAACCGGCAGTAGGAAACAGACTCAGAAACCAGAGTAATAGTTTCTCCTGCAACCCGTTCCCTTTGTGCTAGATGAACGAACGTCTCTCCTCACGTGCTCATTTCTGAGATATAAGTGTGTGTGAAAGCCGTCCTTCACCTAGCTTGTTGGGAACACAATGTTTCTTTTCACTTGCAAACTCCACTCCATACATATATATGGGGAGGTACTAGCTCCAACTCGGTTTTACAGTGAAAACTGCAGGAACATCAAACCGGGACTAGGAAACAGAATGAGAAACCAGAGTAAAAGTTTCTCCTGCAACCCGTTCCCTTTGTGCTAGATGAACGAACGTTTCTCCGCATGCTAAGTTCTGAGAGATAAGTGTGTGTGAAAGCCGTCCTTCACCTAGCTTGTTGGGAACACAAAGTTTCTTTTCACTTGCAAACTCCACTCCATACATATATAAGGGTAGGTACTAGCTCCAACTCGGTTTTACAGTGAAAACTGCAGGAACTTCAAACCGGCACTAGGAAACAGACTGAGAAACCAGAGTAAAAGTTTCTCCTGCAACATATTCCCTTTGTTCTAGATGAACGAATGTCTCTCCACATGCTCAGTTCTGAGATATAATTGTGTGTGAAAGCCGTCCTTCACCTAGCTTGTTGGGAACTCAAAGTTCCTTTTCACTTGCAAACTCCACTCCTTACATATATATGGGGAGGTACTAGATCCAACTCGGTTTTACAGTGAAAACTGCTGGAACTTCAAACCATCACTAGGAAACAGACTGAGTAAACAGATTAAAAGTTTCTCCTGCAAACCGTTCCCTTTGTGCTAGATGAACGAACGTCTCACCACATGCTCAGTTCTGACAGTTATGTGTGTGTGAAAGCCGTCCTTCACCTAGCTTGTTGGGAACACAAAGTTTCTTTTCACTTGCAAACTCCACTCCATACATATATATGGGGAGGTACTAGCTCCAACTCGGTTTTACAGTGAAAACTGCAGGAACTTCAAACCGGCACTAGGAAACACACTGTGAAACCAGAGTAAAAGTTTCTCCTGCATCCCGTTCCCTTTGTGCTAGATGAACGAACGTCTCTCCACATGCTCATTTCTGAGAGATAAGTGTGTGTCAAAGCCGTCCTTCACCTAGCTTGTTGGGTTAACAAAGTTTCTTTTCACTTGCAAACTCCACTCCACACATATATATGGGGAGGTACTAGATCCTACCCGGTTTTACAGTGAAAACTGCAGGAACATCAAACCGGGACTAGGAAACAGACTGAGAAACCAGAGTAAAAGTTTCTCCTGCAATCCGTTCCCTTTGTGCTAGATGAACGAACGTCTCTCCGTATGCTCAGTTCTGAGAGATAAGTGTGTGTGAAAGCCGTCCTTCACCTAGCTTGTTAGGAACACAAAGTTTCTTTTCACTTGCAAACTCCACTCCATACATATATAAGGGGAGGTACTAGCTCCAACTCGGTTTTACAGTGAAAACTGCAGGAACTTCAAACCGGCACTAGGAAACAGACTGAGAAACCAGAGTAAAAGTTTCTCCTGCAACCCGTTCCCTTTGTGCTAGATGAACGAACGTCTCTCCACATGCTCATTTCTGAGACATTAGTGTGTGTGAAAGCCGTCCTTCACCTAGCTTGTTGGGAACACAAAGTTTCTTTTCACTTGCAAACTCCATTCCACACATATATATGGGGAGGTACTAGGTCCTACTCGGTTTTACAGTGAAAACTGCTGGAACTTCAAACCGGCACTTGGAAACAGACTGAGAAACCAGAGTAAAAGTTTCTCCTGCAACCCGTTCCCTTTGTGCTAGATGAACGAACGTCTCTCCACATGCTCAGTTCTGAGAGATAAGTGTGTGTGAAAGCCGTCCTTCACCTGGCTTGTTGGGAACACAAAGTTTCTTTTCAGTTGCAAACTCCACTCCATACATATATATGGGGAGGTACTAGCTCCAACTCCGTTTTACAGTGAAAACTGCAGGAACTTCAAACCGGCACTAGGAAACAGACTGTGAAACCAGAGTAAAAGTTTCTCCTGCAACCCGTTCCATTTGTGCTAGATGAACGAACGTCTCTCCTCACGTGCTCATTTCTGAGATATAAGTGTGTGTGAAAGCCGTCCTTCACCTAGCTTGTTGGGAACACAAAGTTTCTTTTCACTTGCAAACTCCACTCCATACATATATATGGGGAGGTACTAGCTCCAACTCGGTTTTACAGTGAAAACTGCAGGAACATCAAACCGGGACTAGGAAACAGAATGAGAAACCAGAGTAAAAGTTTCTCCTGCAAACAGTTCCCTTTGTGCTAGATGAACGAACGTCTCTCCACATGCTCAGTTCTGAGAGATAAGTGTGTGGGAAAGCCGTCTTTCACCTAGCTTGTTGGGAACACAAAGTTTCTTTTCAGTTGCAAACTCCACTACATACATATATATGGGGAGGTACTAGCTCCAAATCGGTTTTACAGTGAAAACTGCAGGAACTTCAAACCGGCACTAGGAAACAGACTGTGAAAACAGAGTAAAAGTTTCTCCTGCAACCCGTTCCATTTGTGCTAGATGAACGAACGTCTCTCCACATGCTCATTTCTGAGAGATTAGTGTGTGTGAAAGCCGTCCTTCACCTAGCTTGTTGGGAACACAAAGTTTCTTTTCACTTGCAAACTCCACTCCACACATATATATGGGGAGGTACTAGGTCCTACTCGGTTTTACAGTGAAAACTGCTGGAACTTCAAACCGGCACTTGGAAACAGACTGAGAAACCAGAGTAAAAGTTTCTCCTGCAACCCGTTCCCTTTGTGCTAGATGAACGAACGTCTCTCCACATGCTCAGTTCTGAGAGATAAGTGTGTGTGAAAGCCGTCCTTCACCTGGCTTGTTGGGAACACAAAGTTTCTTTTCAGTTGCAAACTCCACTCCATACATATATATGGGGAGGTACTAGCTCCAATTCCGTTTTACAGTGAAAACTGCAGGAACTTCAAACCGGCACTAGGAAACAGACTGTGAAACCAGAGTAAAAGTTTCTCCTGCAACCCGTTCCATTTGTGCTAGATGAACGAACGTCTCTCCTCACGTGCTCATTTCTGAGATATAAGTGTGTGTGAAAGCCGTCCTTCACCTAGCTTGTTGGGAACACAAATTTCTTTTCACTTGCAAACTCCACTCCATACATATATATGGGGAGGTACTAGCTCCAACTCGGTTTTACAGTGAAAACTGCAGGAACATCAAACCGGGACTAGGAAACAGAATGAGAAACCAGAGTAATAGTTTCTCCTGCAACCCGTTCCCTTTGTGCTATATGAACGAACGTCTCTCCTCATGCTAAGTTCTGAGAGATAAGTGTGTGTGAAAGCCGTCCTTCACCTAGCTTATTGGAAACACAAAGTTCCTTTTCACTTGCAAACTCCACTCCTTACATATATATGGGGAGGTACTAAATCCAACTCGGCTTTACAGTGAAAACTGCTGGAACTTCAAACCATCACTAGGAAACAGACTGAGTAAACAGAGTAAAAGTATCTCCTGCAACCCGTTCCCTTTGTGCTAGATGAACGAACGTCTCTCCACATGCTCACTTCTGAGAGATAAGTGTGTGTGAAAGCCGTCCTTCACCTAGCTTGTTGGGAACACACAGTTTCTTTTCAGTTGCAAACTCCACTCCATACATATATAAGGGGAGGTACTAGCTCCAACTCGGTTTTACAGTGAAAACTACAGGAACATAAAACCGGGACTAGGAAACAGACTGAGAAACCAGAGTAAAAGTTTCTCCTGCAACCCGTTCCCTTTGTGCTAGATGAACGAACGTCTCTCCACATGCTCAGTTCTGAGAGATAAGTGTGGGTCAATGCCGTCCTTCACCTATCTTGTTGGGAACACAAAGATTCTTTTCACTCGCAAACTCCACTCCATACTTATATATGGGGAGGTACTAGATCCAACTCGGCTTTACAGTGAAAACTGCTGGAACTTCAAACCATCACTAGGAAACAGACTGAGTAAACAGAGTAAAAGTATCTCCTGCAACCCGTTCCCTTTGTGCTAGATGAACGAACGTCTCTCCGTATGCTCAGTTCTGAGAGATAAGTGTGTGTGAAAGCCGTCCTTCACCTAGCTTGTTAGGAACACAAAGTTTCTTTTCACTTGCAAACTCCACTCCATACATATATAAGGGGAGGTACTAGCTCCAACTCGGTTTTACAGTGAAAACTGCAGGAACTTCAAACCGGCACTAGGAAACATACTGAGAAACCAGAGTAAAAGTTTCTCCTGCAACCCGTTCCATTTGTGCTAGATGAACGAACGTCTCTCCACATGCTCATTTCTGAGAGATTAGTGTGTGTGAAAGCCGTCCTTCACCTAGCTTGTTGGGAACACAAAGTTTCTTTTCACTTACAAACTCCATTCCACACATATATATGGGGAGGTACTAGGTCCTACTCGGTTTTACAGTGAAAACTGCTGGAACTTCAAACCGGCACTTGGAAACAGACTGAGAAACCAGAGTAAAAGTTTCTCCTGCAACCCGTTCCCTTTGTGCTAGATGAACGAACGTCTCTCCACATGCTCAGTTCTGAGAGATAAGTGTGTGTGAAAGCCGTCCTTCACCTGGCTTGTTGGGAACACAAAGTTTCTTTTCAGTTGCAAACTCCACTCCATACATATATATGGGGAGGTACTAGCTCCAACTCCGTTTTACAGTGAAAACTGCAGGAACTTCAAACCGGCACTAGGAAACAGACTGAGAAACCAGAGTAAAAGTTTCTCCTGCAACCCGTTCCATTTGTGCTAGATGAACGAACGTCTCTCCACATGCTCATTTCTGAGAGATTAGTGTGTGTGAAAGCCGTCCTTCACCTAGCTTGTTGGGAACACAAAGTTTCTTTTCACTTGCAAACTCCATTCCACACATATATATGGGGAGGTACAAGGTCCTACTCGGTTTTACAGTGAAAACTGCTGGAACTTCAAACCGGCACTTGGAAACAGACTGAGAAACCAGAGTAAAAGTTTCTCCTGCAACCCGTTCCCTTTGTGCTAGATGAACGAACGTCTCTCCACATGCTCAGTTCTGAGAGATAAGTGTGTGTGAAAGCCGTCCTTCACCTGGCTTGTTGGGAACACAAAGTTTCTTTTCAGTTGCAAACTCCACTCCATACATATATATGGGGAGGTACTAGCTCCAACTCCGTTTCACAGTGAAAACTGCAGGAACTTCATACCGGCACTAGGAAACAGACTGTGAAACCAGAGTAAAAGTTTCTCCTGCAACCCGTTCCATTTGTGCTAGATGAACGAACGTCTCTCCTCACGTGCTCATTTCTGAGATATAAGTGTGTGTGAAAGCCGTCCTTCACCTAGCTTGTTGGGAACACAAAGTTTCTTTTCACTTGCAAACTCCACTCCATACATATATATGGGGAGGTACTAGCTCCAACTCGGTTTTACAGTGAAAACTGCAGGAACATCAAACCGGGACTAGGAAACAGAATGAGAAACCAGAGTAAAAGTTTCTCCTGCAACCCGTTCCCTTTGTGCTATATGAACGAACGTCTCTCCGCATGCTAAGTTCTGAGAGATAAGTGTGTGTGAAAGCCGTCCTTCACCTAGCTTATTGGAAACACAAAGTTCCTTTTCACTTGCAAACTCCACTCCTTACATATATATGGGGAGGTACTAGATCCAACTCGGCTTTACAGTGAAAACTGCTGGAACTTCAAACCATCACTAGGACACAGACTGAGTAAACAGAGTAAAAGTATCTCCTGCAACCCGTTCCCTTTGTGCTAGATGAACGAACGTCTCTCCACATGCTCACTTCTGAGAGATAAGTGTGTGTGAAAGCCGTCCTTCACCTAGCTTGTTGGGAACACACAGTTTCTTTTCAGTTGCAAACTCCACTCCATACATATATAAGGGGAGGTACTAGCTCCAACTCGGTTTTACAGTGAAAACTACAGGAACATAAAACCGGGACTAGGAAACAGACTGAGAAACCAGAGTAAAAGTTTCTCCTGCAACCCGTTCCCTTTGTGCTAGATGAACGAACGTCTCTCCACATGCTCAGTTCTGAGAGATAAGTGTGGGTCAATGCCGTCCTTCACCTATCTTGTTGGGAACACAAAGATTCTTTTCACTCGCAAACTCCACTCCATACTTATATATGGGGAGGTACTAGATCCAACTCGGCTTTACAGTGAAAACTGCTGGAACTTCAAACCATCACTAGGAAACAGACTGAGTAAACAGAGTAAAAGTATCTCCTGCAACCCGTTCCCTTTGTGCTAGATGAACGAACGTCTCTCCGTATGCTCAGTTCTGAGAGATAAGTGTGTGTGAAAGCCGTCCTTCACCTAGCTTGTTAGGAACACAAAGTTTCTTTTCACTTGCAAACTCCACTCCATACATATATAAGGGGAGGTACTAGCTCCAACTCGGTTTTACAGTGAAAACTGCAGGAAATTCAAACCGGCACTAGGAAACATACTGAGAAACCAGAGTAAAAGTTTCTCCTGCAACCCGTTCCATTTGTGCTAGATGAACGAACGTCTCTCCACATGCTCATTTCTGAGAGATTAGTGTGTGTGAAAGCCGTCCTTCACCTAGCTTGTTGGGAACACAAAGTTTCTTTTCACTTGCAAACTCCATTCCACACATATATATGGGGAGGTACTAGGTCCTACTCGGTTTTACAGTGAAAACTGCTGCAACTTCAAACCGGCACTTGGAAACAGACTGAGAAACCAGAGTAAAAGTTTCTCCTGCAACCCGTTCCCTTTGTGCTAGATGAACGAACGTCTCTCCACATGCTCAGTTCTGAGAGATAAGTGTGTGTGAAAGCCGTCCTTCACCTGGCTTGTTGGGAACACAAAGTTTCTTTTCAGTTGCAAACTCCACTCCATACATATATATGGGGAGGTACTAGCTCCAACTCCGTTTTACAGTGAAAACTGCAGGAACTTCAAACCGGCACTAGGAAACAGACTGTGAAACCATAGTAAAAGTTTCTCCTGCAACCCGTTCCATTTGTGCTAGATGAACGAACGTCTCTCCTCACGTGCTCATTTCTGAGATATAAGTGTGTGTGAAAGCCGTCCTTCACCTAGCTTGTTGGGAACACAAAGTTTCTTTTCACTTGCAAACTCCACTCCATACATATATATGGGGAGGTACTAGATCCAACTCGGTTTTACAGTGAAAACTGCAGGAACATCAAACCGGGACTAGGAAACAGAATGAGAAACCAGAGTAAAAGTTTCTCCTGCAAACAGTTCCCTTTGTGCTAGATGAACGAACGTCTCTCCACATGCTCAGTTCTGAGAGGTAAGTGTGTGGGAAAGCCGTCCTTCACCTAGCTTGTTGGGAACACAAAGTTTCTTTTCAGTTGCAAACTCCACTACATACATATATATGGGGAGGTACTAGCTCCAACTCGGTTTTACAGTGAAAACTGCAGGAACTTCAAACCGGCACTAGGAAACAGACTGTGAAAACAGAGTAAAAGTTTCTCCTGCAACCCGTTCCATTTGTGCTAGATGAACGAACGTCTCTCCACATGCTCATTTCTGAGAGATTAGTGTGTGTGAAAGCCGTCCTTCACCTAGCTTGTTGGGAACACAAAGTTTCTTTTCACTTGCAAACTCCACTCCACACATATATATGGGGAGGTACTAGGTCCTACTCGGTTTTACAGTGAAAACTGCTGGAACTTCAAACCGGCACTAGGAAACAGACTGAGAAACCAGAGTAAAAGTTTCTCCTGCAACCCGTTCCCTTTGTGCTAGATGAACGAACGTCTCTCCACATGCTCAGTTCTGAGAGATAAGTGTGTGTGAAATCCGTCCTTCACCTGGCTTGTTGGGAACACAAAATTTCTTTTCAGTTGCAAACTCCACTCCATACATATATATGGGGAGGTACTAGCTCCAACTCCGTTTTACAGTGAAAACTGCAGGAACTTCAAACCGGCACTAGGAAACAGACTGTGAAACCAGAGTAAAAGTTTCTCCTGCAACCCGTTCCATTTGTGCTAGATGAACGAACGTCTCTCCTCACGTGCTCATTTCTGAGATATAAGTGTGTGTGAAAGCCGTCCTTCACCTAGCTTGTTGGGAACACAAAGTTTCTTTTCACTTGCAAACTCCACTCCATACATATATATGGGGAGGTACTAGCTCCAACTCGGTTTTACAGTGAAAACTGCAGGAACATCAAACCGGGACTAGGAAACAGAATGAGAAACCAGAGTAAAAGTTTCTCCTGCAACCCGTTCCCTTTGTGCTATATGAACGAACGTCTCTCCGCATGCTAAGTTCTGAGAGATAAGTGTGTGTGAAAGCCGTCCTTCACCTAGCTTGTTGGGAACACAAAGTTCCTTTTCACTTGCAATCTCCACTCCTTACATATATATGGGGAGGTACTAGATCCAACTCTGCTTTACAGTGAAAACTGCTGGAACTTCAAACAATCACTAGGAAACAGACTGAGTAAACAGAGTAAAAGTATCTCCTGCAACCCGTTCCCTTTGTGCTAGATGAACGAACGTCTCTCCACATGCTCACTTCTGAGAGATAAGTGTGTGTGAAAGCCGTCCTTCACCTAGCTTGTTGGGAACACAAAGTTTCTTTTCAGTTGCAAACTCCACTCCATACATATATAAGGGGAGGTACTAGCTCCAACTCGGTTTTACAGTGAAAACTACAGGAAAATAAAACCGGCACTAGGAAACAGACTGAGAAACCAGAGTAAAAGTTTCTCCTGCAACCCGTTCCCTTTGTGCTAGATGAACGAACGTCTCTCCACATGCTCAGTTCTGAGAGATAAGTGTGGGTCAATGCCGTCCTTCACCTATCTTGTTGGAAACACAAAGATTCTTTTCACTCGCAAACTCCACTCCATACTTATATATAGGGAGGTACTAGATCCAACTCGGCTTTACAGTGAAAACTGCTGGAACTTCAAACCATCACTAGGAAACAGACTGAGTAAACAGAGTAAAAGTATCTCCTGCAACCTGTTCCCTTTGTGTTTGATGAACGAACGTCTCTCCACATGCTCAGTTGTGAGAGATAAGTGTGTGTGAAAGCCGTCCTTCCCCTAGCTTGTTGGGAACACAAAGTTTCTTTTCAGTTGCAAACTCCACTCCATACATATATATGGGGAAGTACTAGCTCCAACTAGGTTTTACAGTGAAAACTGCAGGAACTTCAAACCGGCACTAGGAAACAGACTGAGAAACCAGAGTAAAAGTTTCTCCTGCAACCCGTTCCCTTTGTGCTAGATGAACGAACGTCTCTCCACATGCTCAGTTCTGAGAGATAAGTGTGTGTGAAAGCCGTCCTTCACATAGCTTGTTGGGAACACAAAGTTTCTTTTCAGTTGCAAACTCCATTCCATACATATATATGGGGAGGTACTAGCTCCAACACCGTTTTACAGTGAAAACTGCAGGAACTTCAAACCGGCACTAGGAAACAGACTGAGAAACCAGAGTAAAAGTTTCTCCTGCAACCCGTTCCCTTTGTGCTAGATGAACGAACGTCTCTCCTCACGTGCTCATTTCTGAGATATAAGTGTGTGTGAAAGCCGTCCTTCACCTAGCTTGTTGGGAACACAAAGTTTCTTTTCACTTGCAAACTCCACTCCATACATATATATGGGGAGGTACTAGCTCCAACTCGGTTTTACAGTGAAAACTGCAGGAACATCAAACCGGGACTAGGAAACAGACTGAGAAACCAGAGTAAAAGTTTCTCCTGCAACCCGTTCCCTTTGTGCTAGATGAACGAACGTCTCTCCGCATGCTCAGTTCTTAGAGATAAGTGTGTGTGAAAGCCGTCCTTCACCTAGCTTGTTGGGAAAACAAAGTTTCTTTTCAATTGCAAACTCCACTCCATACATATATAAGGGGAGGTACAAGCTCCAACTCGGTTTTACAGTGAAAACTGCAGGAACTTCAAACCGGCACTAGGAAACAGACTGAGAAACCAGAGTAAAAGTTTCTCCTGCAACATATTCCCTTTGTGCTAGATGAACGAACGTCTCTCCACATGCTCAGTTCTGAGATAAAAGTGTGTGTGAAAGCCGTCCTTCACGTAGCTTGTTGGGAACACAAAGTTCCTTTTCACTTGCAAACTCCACTCCTTACATTTATATGGGGACGTACTAGATCCAACTCGGCTTTACAGTGAAAACTGCTGGAACTTCAAACCATCACTAGGAAACAGACTGAGTAAACAGAGTAAAAGTATCTCCTGCAACCCGTTCCCTTTGTGCTAGATGAACGAACGTCTCTCCACATGCTCAGTTCTGAGAAATAAGTGTGTGTGAAAGCCGTCCTTCACCTAGCTTGTTGGGAACACAAAGTTTCTTTTCAGTTGCAAACTCCACTCCATACATATATATGGGGAGGTACTAGCTCCAACTCGGTTTTACAGTGAAAACTGCAGGAACTTCAAACCGGCACTAGGAAACACACTGAGAAACCAGACTAAAAGTTTCTCCTGCAACATATTCCCTTTGTGCTAGATGAACGAACGTCTCTCCACATGCTCATTTCTGAGAGATAAGTGTGTGTGAAAGCCGTCCTTCACCTGGCTTGTTGGGAACACAAAGTTTCTTTTCAGTTGCAAACTCCACTCCATACATATATATGGGGAGGTACTAGCTCCAACTCCGTTTTACAGTGAAAACTGCAGGAACTTCAAACCGGCACTAGGAAACAGACTGTGAAACCAGAGTAAAAGTTTCTCCTGCAACCCGTTCCATTTGTGCTAGATGAACGAACGTCTCTCCTCACGTGCTCATTTGTGAGAGATAAGTGTGTGTGAAAGCCGTCCTTCACCTAGCTTGTTGGGAACACAAAGTTTCTTTTCAGTTGCAAACTCCACTCCATACATATATAAGGGGAGGTACTAGCTCCAACTCGGTTTTACAGTGAAAACTACAGGAACATAAAACCGGCACTAGGAAACAGACTGAGAAACCAGAGTAAAAGTTTCTCCTGCAACCCGTTCCCTTTGTGCTAGATGAACGAACGTCTCTCCACATGCTCAGTTCTGAGAGATAAGTGTGGGTCAATGCCGTCCTTCACCTATCTTGTTGGGAACACAAAGATTCTTATCACTCGCAAACTCCACTCCATACTTATATATGGGGAGGTACTAGATCCAACTAGGTTTTACAGTGAAAACTGCAGGAACTTCAAAACGGCACTAGGAAACAGACTGAGAAACCAGAGTATAAGTTTCTCCTGGAAATATTTCCCTTTGTGCTAGATGAACGAACGTGTCTCCACGTGCTCAGTTCTGAGAGATAAGTGTGTGTGAAAGCCGTCCTTCGACTAGATTGTTGGGAACACAAAGTTTCTTTTCACTTGCAAACTCCAATCCTTACATATATATGGGGAGGTACAAGATCCAAATCGGTTTTACAGTGAAAACTACTGGAACTTCAAACCGGCACTTGGAAACAGACTTAGAAACTAGAGTAAAAGTTTCCCCTGCAACCCGTTCCCTTTGTGCTAGATGAACGAACGTCTCTCCACATGCTCAGTTCTGAGAGATAAGTGTGTGGGAAAGCCGTCCTTCACCTAGCTTGTTGGGAACACAAAGTTTCTTTTCAGTTGCAAACTCCACTACATACATGTATATGGGGAGGTACTAGCTCCAACTCGGTTTTACAGTGAAATCTGCAGGAACTTCAAACCGGCTCTAGGAAACAGACTGTGAAACCAGAGTAAAAGTTTCTCCTGCAACCCGTTAAATTTGTGCTAGATGAACGAACGTCTCTCCACATGCTCATTTCTGAGAGATTAGTGTGTGTGAAAGCCGTCCTTCACCTAGCTTGTTGGGAACACAAAGTTTCTTTTCACTTGCAAACTCCACTCCACACATATATATGGGGAGGTACTAGGTCCTACTCGATTTTACAGTGAAAACTGCAGGAACTTCAAACCGGCACTTGGAAACAGACTGAGAAACCAGAGTAAAAGTTTCTCCTGCAACCCGTTCCCTTTGTGCTAGATGAACGAACGTCTCTCCACATGCTCAGTTCTGAGAAATAAGTGTGTGTGAAAGCCGTCCTTCACCTAGCTTGTTGGGAACACAAAGTTTCTCTTCAGTTATAACTCCACTCCATACATATATATGGGGAGGTACTAGCTCCAACTCGGTTTTACAGTGAAAACTGCAGGAACTTCAAACCGGCACTAGGAAACACACTGAGAAACCAGAGTAAAAGTTTCTCCTGCAACATATTCCCTTTGTGCTAGATGAACGAACGTCTCTCCACATGCTCATTTCTGAGAGATAAGTGTGTGTGAAAGCCGTCCTTCACCTGGCTTGTTGGGAACACAAAGTTTCTTTTCAGTTGCCAACTCCACTCCATACATATATATGGGGAGGTACTAGCTCCAACTCCGTTTTACAGTGAAAACTGCAGGAACTTCAAACCGGCACTAAGAAACAGACTGTGAAACCACAGTAAAAGTTTCTCCTGCAACCCGTTCCCTTTGTGCTAGATGAACGAACGTCTCTCCTCACGTGCTCATTTCTGAGATATAAGTGTGTGTGAAAGCCGTCCTTCACCTAGCTTGTTGGGAACACAAAGTTTCTTTTCACTTGCAAACTCCACTCCATACATATATATGGGGAGGTACTAGCTCCAACTCGGTTTTACAGTGAAAACTGCAGGAACATCAAACCGGGACTAGGAAACAGAATGAGAAACCAGAGTAAAAGTTTCTCCTGCAAACCGTTCCCTTTGTGCTATATGAACGAACGTCTCTCTGCATGCTAAGTTCTGAGAGATAAGTGTGTGTGAATGCCGTCCTTCACCTAGCTTGTTGGGAACACAAAGTTCCTTTTCACTTGCAAACTCCACTCCTTACATATATATGGGGAGGTACTAGATCCAACTCGTCTTTACAGTGAAAACTGCTGGAACTTCAAACCATCACTAGGAAACAGACTGAGTAAACAGAGTAAAAGTATCTCCTGCAACCCGTTCCCTTTGTGCTAGATGAACGAACGTCTCTCCACATGCTCACTTCTGAGAGATAAGTGTGTGTGAAAGCCGTCCTTCACCTAGCTTGTTGGGAACACAAAGTTTCTTTTCAGTTGCAAACTCCACTCCATACATATATAAGGGGAGGTACTAGCTCCAACTCGGTTTTACAGTGAAAACTACAGGAACATAAAACCGGCACCAGGAAACAGACTGAGAAACCAGAGTAAAAGTTTCTCCTGCAACCCGTTCCCTTTGTGCTAGATGAACGAACGTCTCTCCACATGCTCAGTTCTGAGAGATAAGTGTGGGTCAATGCCGTCCTTCACCTATCTTGTTGGGAACACAAAGATTCTTTTCACTCGCAAACTCCACTCCATACTTATATATGGGGAGGTACTAGATCCAACTCGGTTTTACAGTGAAAACTGCAGGAACTTCAAAACGGCACTAGGAAACAGACTGAGAAACCAGAGTATAAGTTTCTCCTGGAAACTTTTCCCTTTGTGCTAGATGAACGAACGTGTCTCCACGTGCTCAGTTCTGAGAGATAAGTGTGTGTGAAAGCCGTCCTTCGACTAGCTTGTTGGGAACACAAAGTTTCTTTTCACTTGCAAACTCCAATCCTTACATATATATGGGTAGGTACTAGATCCAACTCGGTTTTACAGTGAAAACTGCTGGAACTTCAAACCGGCACTTGGAAACAGACTTAGAAACTAGAGTAAAAGTTTCCCCTGCAACCCGTTCCCTTTGTGCTAGATGAACGAACGTCTCTCCACATGCTCAGTTCTGAGAGATAAGTGTGTGGGAAAGCCGTCCTTCACCTAGCTTGTTGTGAACACAAAGTTTCTTTTCACTTGCAAACTCCACTCCATACATATATATGGGGAGGTACTAGCTCCAACTCGGTTTTACAGTGAAAACTGCAGGAACTTCAAACCGGCACTAGGAAACAGACTGTGAAACCAGAGTAAAAGTTTCTCCTGCAACCCGTTCCATTTGTGCTAGATGAACGAACGTCTCTCCACATGCTCATTTCTGAGAGATTAGTGTGTGTGAAAGCCGTCCTTCACCTAGCTTGTTGGGAACACAAAGTTTCTTTTCACTTGCAAACTCCACTCCACACATATATATGGGGAGGTACTAGGTCCTACTCGGTTTTACAGTGAAAACTGCTGGAACTTCAAACCGGCACTTGGAAACAGACTGAGAAACCAGAGTAAAAGTTTCTCCTGCAACCCGTTCCCTTTGTGCTAGATGAACGAACGTCTCTCCACATGCTCATTTCTGAGAGATAAGTGTGTGTGAAAGCCGTCCTTCACCTGACTTGTTGGGAACACAAAGTTTCTTTTCAGTGCAAACTCCACTCCATACATATATATGGGGAGGTACTAGCTCCAACTCCGTTTTACAGTGAAAACTGCAGGAACTTCAAACCGGCACTAGGAAACAGACTGTGAAACCAGAGTAAATGTTTCTCCTGCAACCCATTCACTTTGAGCTAGATGAACGAACGTCTCTCCACATGCTCACTTCTGAGAGATAAGTGTGTGTGAAAGCCGTCCTTCACCTAGCTTGTTGGGAACACAAAGTTTCTTTTCAGTTGCAAACTCCACTCCATACATATATAAGGGGAGGTACTAGCTCCAACTCGGTTTTACAGTGAAAACTACAGGAACTTAAAACCGGCACTAGGAAACAGACTGAGAAACCAGAGTAAAAGTTTCTCCTGCAACCCGTTCCCTTTGTGCTAGATGAACGAACGTCTCTCCACATGCTCAGTTCTGAGAATAAGTGTGGGTCAATGCGGTCCTTCACCTATCTTGTTGGGAACACAAAGATTCTTTTCACTTGCAAACTCCACTCCATACTTATATATGGGGAGGTACTAGATCCAACTCGGTTTTACAGTGAAAACTGCAGGAACTTCAAACCGGCACTAGGAAACAGACTGAGAAACCAGAGTATTAGTTTCTCCTGCAAACCTTTCCATTTGTGCTAGATGAACGAACGTGTCTCCACGTGCTCAGTTCTGAGAGATAAATGTGTGTGAAAGCCGTCCTTCGACTAGCTTGTTGGGAACACAATGTTTCTTTTCACTTGCAAACTCCACTCCTTACATATATATGGGGAGGTACTAGATCCAACTCGGTTTTACAGTGAAAACTGCTGGAACTTCAAACCGGCACTTGGAAACAGACTGAGAAACCAGAGTAAAAGTTTCTCCTGCAACCCGTTCCCTTTGTGCTAGATGAACGAACGTCTCTCCACATGCTCAGTTCTGAGAGATAAGTGTGTGTGAAAGCCGTCCTTCACCTGGCTTGTTGGGAACACAAAGTTTCTTTTCAGTTGCAAACTCCACTCCATACTTATATATGGGGGGGTACTAGCTCCAACTCCGTTTTACAGTGAAAACTGCAGGAACTTCAAACCGGCACTAGGAAACAGACTGAGAAACCAGAGTAAAAGTTTCTCCTGCAACCCGTTCCATTTGTGCTAGATGAACGAACGTGTCTCCACATGCTCATTTCTGAGAGATAAGTGTGTGTCAAAGCCGTCGTTCACCTAGCTTGTTGGGAAAACAAAGCTTCTTTTCACTTGCAAACTCCACTCCACACATATATATGGGGAGGTACTAGATCCTACTAGGTTTTACAGTGAAAACTGCAGGAACTTCAAACCGGCACTAGGAAACAGACTCAGAAACCAGAGTAATAGTTTCTCCTGCAACCTGTTCCCTTTGTGCTAGATGAACGAACGTCTCTCCTCACGTGCTCATTTCTGAGATATAAGTGTGTGTGAAAGCCGTCCTTCACCTAGCTTGTTGGGAACACAAAGTTTCTTTTCACTTGCAAACTCCACTCCATACATATATATGGGGAGGTACTAGCTCCAACTCGGTTTTACAGTGAAAACTGCAGGAACATCAAACCGGGACTAGGAAACAGAATGAGAAACCAGAGTAAAAGTTTCTCCTGCAACCCGTTCCCTTTGTGCTAGATGAACGAACGTTTCTCCGCATGCTAAGTTCTGAGAGATAAGTGTGTGTGAAAGCCGTCCTTCACCTAGCTTGTTGGGAACACAAAGTTTCTTTTCACTTGCAAACTCCACTCCATACATATATTAGGGTAGGTACTAGCTCCAACTCGGTTTTACAGTGAAAACTGCAGGAACTTCAAACCAGCACTAGGAAACAGACTGAGAAACCAGAGTAAAAGTTTCTCCTGCAACATATTCCCTTTGTTCTAGATGAACGAATGTCTCTCCACATGCTCAGTTCTGAGATATAAGTGTGTGTGAAAGCCGTCCTTCACCTAGCTTGTTGGGAACTCAAAGTTCCTTTTCACTTGCAAACTCCACTCCTTACATATATATGGGGAGGTACTAGATCCAACTCGGTTTTACAGTGAAAACTGCTGGAACTTCAAACCATCACTAGGAAACAGACTGAGTAAACAGAGTAAAAGTTTCTCCTGCAACCCGTTCCCTTTGTGCTAGATGAACGAACGTCTCTCCACATGCTCATTTCTGAGAGATAAGTGTGTGTCAAAGCCGTCCTTCACCTAGCTTGTTGGGAAAACAAAGTTTCTTTTCACTTGCAAACTCCACTCCACACATATATATGGGGAGGTACTAGATCCTACCCGGTTTTACAGTGAAAACTGCTGGAACTTCAAACCGGCACTAGGAAACAGACTGAGAAACCAGATTAAAAGTTTCTCCTGCAACCCGTTCCCTTTGTGCTAGATGAACGAACGTCTCACCTCACGTGCTCATTTCTGAGATATAAGTGTGTGTGAAAGCCGTCCTTCACCTAGCTTGTTGGGAACACAAAGTTTCTTTTCACTTGCAAACTCCACTCCATACATATATATGGGGAGGTACTAGCTCCAACTCGTTTTACAGTGAAAACTGCAGGAACATCAAACCGGGACTAGGAAACAGACTGAGAAACCAGAGTAAAAGTTTCTCCTGCAATCCGTTCCCTTTGTGCTAGATGAACGAACGTCTCTCCGTATGCTCAGTTCTGAGAGATAAGTGTGTGTGAAAGCCGTCCTTCACCTAGCTTGTTAGGAACACAAAGTTTCTTTTCACTTGCAAACTCCACTCCATACATATATAAGGGGAGGTACTAGCTCCAACTCGGTTTTACAGTGAAAACTGCAGGAACTTCAAACCGGCACTAGGAAACAGACTGAGAAACCAGAGTAAAAGTTTCTCCTGCAACCCGTTCCATTTGTGCTAGATGAATGAACGTCTCTCCACATGCTCATTTCTGAGAGATTAGTGTGTGTGAAAGCCGTCCTTCACCTAGCTTGTTGGGAACACAAAGTTTCTTTTCACTTGCAAACTCCATTCCACACATATATATGGGGAGGTACTAGGTCCTACTCGGTTTTACAGTGAAAACTGCTGGAACTTCAAACCGGCACTTGGAAACAGACTGAGAAACCAGAGTAAAAGTTTCTCCTGCAACCCGTTCCCTTTGTGCTAGATGAACGAACGTCTCTCCACATGCTCAGTTCTGAGAGATAAGTGTGTGTGAAAGCCGTCCTTCACCTGGCTTGTTGGGAACACAAAGTTTCTTTTCAGTTGCAAACTCCACTCCATACATATATATGGGGAGGTACTAGCTCCAACTCCGTTTTACAGTGAAAACTGCAGGAACTTCAAACCGGCAATAGGAAACAGACTGTGAAACCAGAGTAAAAGTTTCTCCTGCAACCCGTTCCATTTGTGCTAGATGAACGAACGTCTCTCCTCACGTGCTCATTTCTGAGATATAAGTGTGTGTGAAAGCCGTCCTTCACCTAGCTTGTTGGGAACACAAAGTTTCTTTTCACTTGCAAACTCCACTCCATTCATATATATGGGGAGGTACTAGCTCCAACTCGGTTTTACATTGAAAACTGCAGGAACATCAAACCGGGACTAGGAAACAGAATGAGAAACCAGAGTAAAAGTTTCTCCTGCAAACAGTTCTCTTTGTGCTAGATGAACGAACGTCTCTCCACATGCTCAGTTCTGAGAGATAAGTGTGTGGGGAGGCCGTCCTTCACCTAGCTTGTTGGGAACACAAAGTTTCTTTTCAGTTGCAAACTCCACTACATACATATATATGGGGAGGTACTAGCTCCAACTCGGATTTACAGTGAAAACTGCAGGAACTTCAAACCGGCACTAGGAAACAGACTGTGAAAACAGAGTAAAAGTTTCTCCTGCAACCCGTTCCATTTGTGCTAGATGAACGAACGTCTCTCCACATGTTCATTTCTGAGAGATTAGTGTGTGTGAAAGCCGTCCTTCACCTAGCTTGTTGGGAACACAAAGTTTCTTTTAACTTGCAAACTCCACTCCACACATATATATGGGGAGGTACTAGGTCCTACTCGGTTTTACAGTGAAAACTGCTGGAATTTCAAACCGGCACTAGGAAACAGACTGAGAAACCAGAGTAAAAGTTTCTCCTGCAACCCGTTCCCTTTGTGCTAGATGAACGAACGTCTCTCCACATGCTCAGTTCTGAGAGATAAGTGTGTGTGAAAGCCGTCCTTCACCTGGCTTGTTGGGAACACAAAGTTTCTTTTCAGTTGCAAACTCCACTCCATACATATATATGGGGAGGTACTAGCTCCAACTCCGTTTTACAGTGAAAACTGCAGGAACTTCAAACCGGCACTAGGAAACAGACTGTGAAACCGGAGTAAAAGTTTCTCCTGCAACCCGTTCCATTTGTGCTAGATGAACGAACGTCTCTCCTCCCGTGCTCATTTCTGAGATATAAGTGTGTGTGAAAGCCGTCCTTCACCTAGCTTGTTGGGAACACAAAGTTTCTTTTCACTTGCAAACTCCACTCCATACATATATATGGGGAGGTACTAGCTCCAACTCGGTTTTACAGTGAAAACTGCAGGAACATCAAACCGGGACTAGGAAACAGAATGAGAAACCAGAGTAAAAGTTTCTCCTGCAACCCGTTCCCTTTGTGCTATATGAACGAACGTCTCTCCGCATGCTAATTTCTGAGAGATAAGTGTGTGTGAAAGCCGTCCTTCACCTAGCTTGTTGGGAACACAAAGTTTCTTTTCACTTGCAAACTCCACTCCTTACATATATATGGGGAGGTACTAGATCCAACTCGGCTTTACAGTGAAAACTGCTGGAACTTCAAACCATTACTAGGAAACAGACTGAGTAAACAGAGTAAAAGTATCTCCTGCAACCCGTTCCCTTTGTGCTAGATGAACTAACGTCTCTCCACATGCTCACTTCTGAGAGATAAGTGTGTGTGAAAGCCGTCCTTCACCTAGCTTGTTGGGAACACAAAGTTTCTTTTCACTTGCAAACTCCACTCCATACATATATAAGGGGAGGTACTAGCTCCAACTCGGTTTTACAGTGAAAACTACAGGAACATAAAACCGGCACTAGGAAACAGACTGAGAAACCAGAGTAATAATTTCTCCTGCAACCCGTTCCCTTTGTGCTAGATGAACGAACGTCTCTCCACATGCTCAGTTCTGAGAGATAAGTGTGGGTCAATGCCGTCCTTCACCTATCTTGTTGGGAACACAAAGATTCTTTTCACTCGCAAACTCCACTCTATACTTATATATGGGGAGGTACTAGATCCAACTCGGTTTTACAGTGAAAACTGCAGGAACTTCAAAACGGCACTAGGAAACAGACTGAGAAACCAGAGTATAAGTTTCTCCTGGAAACCTTTCCCTTTGTGCTAGATGAACGAACGTGTCTCCACGTGCTCAGTTCTGAGAGATAAGTGTGTGTGAAAGCCGTCCTTCGACTAGCTTGTTGGGAACACAAAGTTTCTTTTCAGTTGCAAACTCCAATCCTTACATATATATGGGGAGGTACTAGCTCCAACTCGGTTTTACAGTGAAAACTGCAGGAACTTCAAACCGGCACTAGGAAACACACTGTGAAACCAGAGTAAAAGTTTCTCCTGCAACCCGTTCCCTTTGTGCTAGATGAACGAACGTCTCTCCACATGCTCATTTCTGAGAGATAAGTGTGTGTCAAAGCCGTCCTTCACCTAGCTTGTTGGGAAAACAAAGTTTCTTTTCACTTGCAAACTCCACTCCACACATATATATGGGGAGGTACTAGATCCTACCCGGTTTTACAGTGAAAACTGCTGGAACTTCAAACCGGCACTAGGAAACAGACTGAGAAACCAGATTAAAAGTTTCTCCTGAAACCCGTTCCCTTTGTGCTAGATGAACGAACGTCTCTCCTCACGTGCTAATTTCTGAGATATAAGTGTGTGTGAAAGCCGTCCATCACCTAGCTTGTTGGGAACACAAAGTTTCTTTTCACTTGCAAACTCCACTCCATACATATATATGGGGAAGTACTAGCTCCAACTCGTTTTACAGTGAAAACTGCAGGAACATCAAACCGGGACTAGGAAACAGACTGAGAAACCAGAGTACAAGTTTCTCCTGCAATCCGTTCCCTTTGTGCTAGATGAACGAACGTCTCTCCGTATGCTCAGTTCTGAGAGATAAGTGTGTGTGAAAGCCGTCCTTCACCTAGCTTGTTAGGAACACAAAGTTTCTTTTCACTTGCAAACTCCACTCCATACATATATATGGGGAGGTACTAGGTCCTACTCGGTTTTACAGTGAAAACTGCTGGAACTTCAAACCGGCACTTGGAAACAGACTGAGAAACCAGAGTAAAAGTTTCTCCTGCAACCCGTTCCCTTTGTGCTAGATGAACGAACGTCTCTCCACATGCTCAGTTCTGAGAGATAAGTGTGTGTGAAAGAAGTCCTTCACCTGGCTTGTTGGGAACACAAAGTTTCTTTTCAGTTGCAAACTCCACTCCATACATATATATGGGGAGGTACTAGCTCCAACTCCGTTTTACAGTGAAAACTGCAGGAACTTCAAACCGGCACTAGGAAACAGACTGTGAAACAAGAGTAAAAGTTTCTCCTGCAACCCGTTCCATTTGTGCTAGATGAACGAACGTCTCTCCTCACGTGCTCA
This sequence comes from Camelus bactrianus, assembly GCF_048773025.1. Lineage (NCBI taxonomy): Eukaryota > Metazoa > Chordata > Mammalia > Artiodactyla > Camelidae > Camelus > Camelus bactrianus. The sequence goes on from NC_133546.1 coordinate 93,997,690, forward strand.
TTTCTGAGATATAAGTGTGTGTGAAAGCCGTCCTTCACCTAGCTTGTTGGGAACACAAAGTTTCTTTTCACTTGCAAACTCCACTCCATACATATATATGGGGAGGTACAAGCTCCAACTCGGTTTTACAGTGAAAACTGCAGGAACATCAAACCGGGACTAGGAAACAGAATGAGAAACCAGAGTAAAAGTTTCTCCTGCAACCCGTTCCCTTTGTGCTAGATGAACGAACGTCTCTCCACATGCTCATTTCTGAGATATAAGTGTGTGTGAAAGCCGTCCTTCACCTGGCTTGTTGGGAACACAAAGTTTCTTTTCAGTTGCAAACTCCACTCCATACATATATATGGGGAGGTACTAGCTCCAACTCCGTTTTACAGTGAAAACTGCAGGAACTTCAAACCGGCACTAGGAAAAAGACTGTGAAACCAGAGTAAAAGTTTCTCCTGCAACCCGTTCCATTTGTGCTAGACGAACGAACGTCTCTCCTCACGTGCTCATTTCTGAGATATAAGTGTCTGTGAAAGCCGTCCTTCACCTAGCTTGTTGGGAACACAAAGTTTCTTTTCACTTGCAAACTCCACTCCATACATATATATGGGGAGGTACTAGCTCCAACTCGGTTTTACAGTGAAAACTGCAGGAACATCAAACCGGGACTAGGAAACAGAATGAGAAACCAGAGTAAAAGTTTCTCCTGCAACCCGTTCCCTTTGTGCTATATGAACGAACGTCTCTCCGCATGCTAATTTCTGAGAGATAAGTGTGTGTGAATGCCGTCCTTCACCTTGCTTGTTGGGAACACAAAGTTCCTTTTCACTTGCAAACTCCACTCCTTACATATATATGGGGAGGTACTAGATCCAACTCGGCTTTACAGTGAAAACTGCTGGAACTTCAAACCATCACTAGGAAACAGACTGAGTAAACAGAGTAATAGTATCTCCTGCAACCCGTTCCCTTTGTGCTAGATGAACTAACGTCTCTCCACATGCTCACTTCTGAGAGATAAGTGTGTGTGAAAGCCGTCCTTCACCTAGCTTGTTGGGAACACAAAGTTTCTTTTCAGTTGCAAACTCCACTCCATACATATATAAGGGGAGGTACTAGCTCCAACTCGGTTTTACAGTGAAAACTACAGGAACATAAATCCGGCACTAGGAAACAGACTGAGAAACCAGAGTAAAAGTTTCTCCTGCAACCCGTTCCCTTTGTGCTAGATGAACGAACGTCTCTCCGTATGCTCAGTTCTGAGAGATAAGTGTGTGTGAAAGCCGTCCTTCACCTAGCTTGTTAGGAACACAAAGTTTCTTTTCACTTGCAAACTCCACTCCATACATATATAAGGGGAGGTACTAGCTCCAACTCGGTTTTACAGTGAAAACTGCAGGAACTTCAAACCGGCACTAGGAAACAGACTGAGAAACCAGAGTAAAAGTTTCTCCTGCAACCCGTTCCATTTGTGCTAGATGAACGAACGTCTCTCCACATGCTCATTTCTGAGAGATTAGTGTGTGTGAAAGCCGTCCTTCACCTAGCTTGTTGGGAACACAAAGTTTCTTTTCACTTGCAAACTCCATTCCACACATATATATGGGGAGGTACTAGGTCCTACTCGGTTTTACAGTGAAAACTGCTGGAACTTCAAACCGGCACTTGGAAACAGACTGAGAAACCAGAGTAAAAGTTTCTCCTGCAACCCGTTCCCTTTGTGCTAGATGAACGAACGTCTCTCCACATGCTCAGTTCTGAGAGATAAGTGGTGTGAAAGCCGTCCTTCACCTGGCTTGTTGGGAACACAAAGTTTCTTTTCAGTTGCAAACTCCACTCCATACATATATATGGGGAGGTACTAGCTCCAACTCCGTTTTACAGTGAAAACTGCAGGAACTTCAAACCGGCACTAGGAAACAGACTGTGAAACCAGAGTAAAAGTTTCTCCTGCAACCCGTTCCATTTGTGCTAGATGAACGAACGTCTCTCCTCACGTGCTCATTTCTGAGATATAAGTGTGTGTGAAAGCCGTCCTTCACCTAGCTTGTTGGGAACACAAAGTTTCTTTTCACTTGCAAACTCCACTCCATACATATATATGGGGAGGTACTAGCTCCAACTCGGTTTTACAGTGAAAACTGCAGGAACATCAAACCGGGACTAGGAAACAGAATGAGAAACCAGAGTAAAAGTTTCTCCTGCAAACAGTTCCCTTTGTGCTAGATGAACGAACGTCTCTCCACATGCTCAGTTCTGAGAGATAAGTGTGTGGGAAGGCCGTCCATCACCTAGCTTGTTGGGAACACAAAGTTTCTTTTCAGTTGCAAACTCCACTACATACATATATATGGGGAGGTACTAGCTCCAACTCGGTTTTACAGTGAAAACTGCAGGAACTTCAAACCGGCACTAGGAAACAGACTGTGAAAACAGAGTAAAAGTTTCTCCTGTAACCCGTTCCATTTGTGCTAGATGAACGAACGTCTCTCCACATGCTCATTTCTGAGAGATTAGTGTGTGTGAAAGCCGTCCTTCACCTAGCTTGTTGGGAACACAAAGTTTCTTTTCACTTGCAAACTCCACTCCACACATATATATGGGAGGTACTAGGTCCTACTCGGTTTTACAGTGAAAACTGCTGGAACTTCAAACCGGCACTAGGAAACAGACTGAGAAACCAGAGTAAAAGTTTCTCCTGCAACCCGTTCCCTTTGTGCTAGATGAACGAACGTCTCTCCACATGCTCAGTTCTGAGAGATAAGTGTGTGTGAAAGCCGTCCTTCACCTGGCTTGTTGGGAACACAAAGTTTCTTTTCAGTTGCAAACTCCACTCCATACATATATATGGGGAGGTACTAGCTCCAACTCCGTTTTACAGTGAAAACTGCAGGAACTTCAAACCGGCACTAGGAAACAGACTGTGAAACCAGAGTAAAAGTTTCTCCTGCAACCCGTTCCATTTGTGCTAGATGAACGAACGTCTCTCCTCACGTGCTCATTTCTGAGATATAAGTGTCTGTGAAAGCCGTCCTTCACCTAGCTTGTTGGGAACACAAAGTTTCTTTTCACTTGCAAACTCCACTCCATACATATATATGGGGTGGTACTAGCTCCAACTCGGTTTTACAGTGAAAACTGCAGGAACATCAAACCGGGACTAGGAAACAGAATGAGAAACCAGAGTAAAAGTTTCTCCTGCAACCCGTTCCCTTTGTGCTATATGAACGAACGTCTCTCCGCATGCTAATTTCTGAGAGATAAGTGTGTGTGAAAGCCGTCCTTCACCTAGCTTGTTGGGAACACAAAGTTCCTTTTCACTTGCAAACTCCACTCCTTACATATATATGGGGAGGTACTAGATCCAACTCGGCTTTACAGTGAAAACTGCTGGAACTTCAAACCATCACTAGGAAACAGACTGAGTAAACAGAGTAAAAGTATCTCCTGCAACCCGTTCCCTTTGTGCTAGATGAACTAACGTCTCTCCACATGCTCACTTCTGAGAGATAAGTGTGTGTGAAAGCCGTCCTTCACCTAGCTTGTTGGGAACACAAAGTTTCTTTTCAGTTGCAAACTCCACTCCATACATATATAACGGGAGGTACTAGCTCCAACTCGGTTTTACAGTGAAAACTACAGGAACATATATCCGGCACTAGGAAACAGACTGAGAAACCAGAGTAAAAGTTTCTCCTGCAACCCGTTCCCTTTTTGCTAGATGAACGAACGTCTCTCCACATGCTCAGTTCTGAGAGATAAGTGTGGGTCAATGCCGTCCTTCACCTATCTTGTTGGGAACACAAAGATTCTTTTCACTCGCAAACTCCACTCCATACTTATATATGGGGAGGTACTAGATCCAACTCGGTTTTACAGTGAAAACTGCAGGAACTTCAAAACGGCACTAGGAAACAGACTGAGAAACCAGAGTATAAGTTTCTCCTGGAAAACTTTCCCTTTGTGCTAGATGAACGAACGTGTCTCCACGTGCTCAGTTCTGAGAGATAAGTGTGTGTGAAAGCCGTCCTTCGACTAGCTTGTTGGGAACACAAAGTTTCTTTTCACTTGCAAACTCCAATCCTTACATATATATGGGGAGGTACTAGATCCAACTCGGTTTTACAGTGAAAACTGCTGGAACTTCAAACTGGCACTTGGAAACACACTTAGAAACTAGAGTAAAAGTTTCTCCTGCAACCCGTTCCCTTTGTGCTAGATGAACGAACGTCTCTCCACATGCTCAGTTCTGAGAGATAAGTGTGTGGGAAAGCCGTCCTTCACCTTGCTTGTTGGGAACACAAAGTTTCTTTTCAGTTGCAAACTCCACTCCATACATATATATGGGGAGGTACTAGCTCCAACTCGGTTTTACAGTGAAAACTGCAGGAACTTCAAACCGGCACTAGGAAACAGACTGTGAAACCAGAGTAAAAGTTTCTCCTGCAACCCGTTCCATTTGTGCTAGATGAACGAACGTCTCTCTACATGCTCATTTCTGAGAGATTAGTGTGTGTGAAAGCCGTCCTTCACCTAGCTTGTTGGGAACACAAAGTTTCTTTTCACTTGCAAACTCCACTCCACACATATATATGGGGAGGTACTAGGTCCTACTCGGTTTTACAGTGAAAACTGCTGGAACTTCAAACCGGCACTTGGAAACAGACTGAGAAACCAGAGTAAAAGTTTCTCCTGCAACCCGTTCCCTTTGTGCTAGATGAACGAACGTCTCTCCACATGCTCAGTTCTGAGAGATAAGTGTGTGTGAAAGCCGTCCTTCACCTGACTTGTTGGGAACACAAAGTTTCTTTTCAGTGCAAACTCCACTCCATACATATATATGGGGAGGTACTAGCTCCAACTCCGTTTTACAGTGAAAACTGCAGGAACTTCAAACCGGCACTAGGAAACAGACTGTGAAACCAGAGTAAAAGTTTCTCCTGCAACCCGTTCCCTTTGTGTTAGATGAACGAAGGTCTCACCGCATGCTAAGTTCTGAGAGATAAGTGTGTGTGAAAGCCGTCCTTCACCTAGCTTGTTGGGAACACAAAGTTCCTTTTCACTTGCAAACTCCACTCCTTACATATATATGGGGAGGTACTAGATCCAACACGGCTTTACAGTGAATACTGCTGGAACTTCAAATCATCACTAGGAAACAGACTGAGTAAACAGAGTAAAAGTATCTCCTGCAACCCGTTCCCTTTGTGCTAGATGAACGAACGTCTCTCCACATGCTCAGTTCTGAGAGATAAGTGTGTGTGAAAGCCGTCCTTCACCTAGCTTGTTGGGAACACAAAGTTTCTTTTCAATTGCAAACTCCACTCCATACATATATATGGGGAGGTACTAGATCCAACACGGTTTTACAGTGAAAACTGCAGGAACTTCAAACCGGCACTAGGAAACAGACTGAGAATCCAGAGTAAAAGTTTCTCCTGCAAACCATTCACTTTGTGCTAGATGAACGAACGTCTCTCCACATGCTCACTTCTGAGAGATAAGTGTGTGTGAAAGCCGTCCTTCAACTAGCTTGTTGGGAACACAAAGTTTCTTTTCACTTGCAAACTCCACTCCATACATATATAAGGGGAGGTACTAGCTCCAACTCGGTTTTACAGTGAAAACTACAGGAACTTAAAACCGGCACTAGGAAACAGACTGAGAAACCAGAGTAAAAGTTTCTCCTGCAACCAGTTCCCTTTGTGCTAGATGAACGAACGTCTCTCCACATGCTCAGTTCTGAGAGATAAGTGTGGGTCAATGCCGTCCTTCACCTATCTTGTTGGGAACACAAAGATTCTTTTCACTTGCAAACTCCACTCCATACTTATATATGGGGAGGTACTAGATCCAACTCTGTTTTACAGTGAAAGCTGCAGGAACTTCAAAACGGCACTAGGAAACAGACTGAGAAACCAGAGTATAAGTTTCTCCTGCAAACCTTTCCCTTTGTGCTAGATGAACGAACGTGTCTCCACGTGCTCAGTTCTGAGAGATAAGTGTGTGTGAAAGCCGTCCTTCACTAGCTTGTTGGGAACACAAAGTTTCTTTTCACTTGCAAACTCCACTCCTTACATATATATGGGGAGGTACTAGATCCAACTCGGTTTTACAGTGAAAACTGCTGGAACTTCAAACCGGCACTTGGAAACAGACTGAGAAACCAGAGTAAAAGTTTCTCCTGCAACCCGTTACTTTGTGCTAGATGAACGAACGTCTCTCCACATGCTCAGTTCTGAGAGATAAGTGTGTGTGAAAGCCGTCCTTCACATAGCTTGTTGGGAACACAAAGTTACTTTTCAGTTGCAAACTCCACTCCATACATATATATGGGGGGGTACTAGCTCCAACTCCGATTTACAGTGAAAACTGCAGGAACATCAAACCGGCACTAGGAAACAGACTGAGAAACCAGAGTAAAAGTTTCTCCTGCAACCCGTTCCATTTGTGCAAGATGAACGAACGTGTCTCCACATGCTCATTTCTGAGAGATAAGTGTGTGTGGAAGCCGTCCTTCACCTAGGTTGTTGGGAAAACAAAGCTTCTTTTCACTTGCAAACTCCACTCCACACATATATATGGGGAGGTACTAGATCCTACTCGGTTTTACAGTGAAAACTGCAGGAACTTCAAACCGGCACTAGGAAACAGACTCAGAAACCAGAGTAATAGTTTCTCCTGCAACCCGTTCCCTTTGTGCTAGATGAACGAACGTCTCTCCTCACGTGCTCATTTCTGAGATATAAGTGTGTGTGAAAGCCGTCCTTCAACTAGCTTGTTGGGAACACAAAGTTTCTTTTCACTTGCAAACTCCACTCCATACATATATATGGGGAAGTACTAGCTCCAACTCGTTTTACAGTGAAAACTGCAGGAACATCAAACCGGGACTAGGAAACAGACTGAGAAACCAGAGTAAAAGTTTCTCCTGCAATCCGTTCCCTTTGTGCTAGATGAACGAACGTCTCTCCGTATGCTCAGTTCTGAGAGATAATTGTGTGTGAAAGCCGTCCTTCACCTAGCTTGTTAGGAACACAAAGTTTCTTTTCACTTGCAAACTCCACTCCATACATATATAAGGGGAGGTACTAGCTCCAACTCGGTTTTACAGTGAAAACTGCAGGAACTTCAAACCGGCACTAGGAAACAGACTGAGAAACCAGAGTAAAAGTTTCTCCTGCAACCCGTTCCATTTGTGCTAGATGAACGAACGTCTCTCCACATGCTCATTTCTGAGAGATTAGTGTGTGTGAAAGCCGTCCTTCACCTAGCTTGTTGGGAACACAAAGTTTCTTTTCACTTGCAAACTCCATTCCACACATATATATGGGGAGGTACTAGGTCCTACTCGGTTTTACAGTGAAAACTGCTGGAACTTCAAACCGGCACTTGGAAACAGACTGAGAAACCAGAGTAAAAGTTTCTCCTGCAACCCGTTCCCTTTGTGCTAGATGAACGAACGTCTCTCCACATGCTCAGTTCTGAGAGATAAGTGTGTGTGAAAGCGGTCCTTCACCTGGCTTGTTGGGAACACAAAGTTTCTTTTCAGTTGCAAACTCCACTCCATACATATATATGGGGAGGTACTAGCTCCAACTCCGTTTTACAGTGAAAACTGCAGGAACTTCAAACCGGCACTAGGAAACAGACTGTGAAACCAGAGTAAAAGTTTCTCCTGCAACCCGTTCCATTTGTGCTAGATGAACGAACGTCTCTCCTCACGTGCTCATTTCTGAGATATAAGTGTGTGTGAAAGCCGTCCTTCACCTAGCTTGTTGGGAACACAAAGTTTCTTTTCACTTGCAAACTCCACTCCATACATATATATGGGGAGGTACTAGCTCCAACTCGGTTTTACAGTGAAAACTGCAGGAACATCAAACCGGGACTAGGAAACAGACTGAGAAACCAGAGTAAAAGTTTCTCCTGCAAACAGTTCCCTTTGTGCTAGATGAACGAACGTCTCTCCACATGCTCAGTTCTGAGAGATAAGTGTGTGGGAAGACCGTCCTTCACCTAGCTTGTTGGGAACACAAAGTTTCTTTTCAGTTGCAAACTCCACTACATACATATATATGGGGAGGTACTAGCTCCAACTCGGTTTTACAGTGAAAACTGCAGGAACTTCAAACCGGCACTAGGAAACAGACTGTGAAAACAGAGTAAAAGTTTCTCCTGCAACCCGTTCCATTTGTGCTAGATGAACGAACGTCTCTCCACATGCTCATTTCTGAGAGATTAGTGTGTGTGAAAGCCGTCCTTCACCTAGCTTGTTGGGAACACAAAGTTTCTATTCACTTGCAAACTCCACTCCACACATATATATGGGGAGGTACTAGGTCCTACTCGGTTTTACAGTGAAAACTGCTGGAACTTCAAACCGGCACTAGGAAACAGACTGAGAAACCAGAGTAAAAGTTTCTCCTGCAACCCGTTCCCTTTGTGCTAGATGAACGAACGTCTCTCCACATGCTCAGTTCTGAGAGATAAGTGTGTGTGAAAGCCGTCCTTCACCTGGCTTGTTGGGAACACAAAGTTTCTTTTCAGTTGCAAACTCCACTCCATACATATATATGGGGAGGTACTAGCTCCAACTCCGTTTTACAGTGAAAACTGCAGGAACTTCAAACCGGCACTAGGAAACAGACTGTGAAACCAGAGTAAAAGTTTCTCCTGCAACCCGTTCCATTTGTGCTAGATGAACGAACGTCTCTCCTCACGTGCTCATTTCTGAGATATAAGTGTGTGTGAAAGCCGTCCTTCACCTAGCTTGTTGGGAACACAAAGTTTCTTTTCACTTGCAAACTCCACTCCATACATATATATGGGGAGGTACTAGCTCCAACTCGGTTTTACAGTGAAAACTGCAGGAACATCAAACCGGGACTAGGAAACAGAATGAGAAACCAGAGTAAAAGTTTCTCCTGCAACCCGTTCCCTTTGTGCTATATGAACGAACATCTCTCCGCATGCTAATTTCTGAGAGATAAGTGTGTGTGAAAGCCGTCCTTCACCTAGCTTGTTGGGAACACAAAGTTCCTTTTCACTTGCAAACTCCACTCCTTACATATATATGGGGAGGTACTAGATCCAACTCGGCTTTACAGTGAAAACTGCAGGAACTTCAAACCGGCACTAGGAAACAGACTGAGAAACCAGAGTAAAAGTTTCTCCTGCAACCCGTTCCATTTGTGCAAGATGAACGAACGTGTCTCCACATGCTCATTTCTGAGAGATAAGTGTGTGTGAAAGCCGTCCTTCACCTAGGTTGTTGGGAAAACAAAGCTTCTTTTCACTTGCAAACTCCACTCCACACATATATATGGGGAGGTACTAGATCCTACTCGGTTTTACAGTGAAAACTGCAGGAACTTCAAACCGGCACTAGGAAACAGACTCAGAAACCAGAGTAATAGTTTCTCCTGCAACCCGTTCCCTTTGTGCTAGATGAACGAACGTCTCTCCTCACGTGATCATTTCTGAGATATAAGTGTGTGTGAAAGCCGTCCTTCACCTAGCTTGTTGGGAACACAAAGTTTCTTTTCACTTGCAATCTCCACTCCATACATATATATGGGGAAGTACTAGCTCCAACTCGTTTTACAGTGAAAACTGCAGGAACATCAAACCGGGACTAGGAAACAGACTGAGAAACCAGAGTAAAAGTTTCTCCTGCAATCCGTTCCCTTTGTGCTAGATGAACGAACGTCTCTCCGTATGCTCAGTTCAGAGAGATAAGTGTGTGTGAAAGCCGTCCTTCACCTAGCTTGTTAGGAACACAAAGTTTCTTTTCACTTGCAAACTCCACTCCATACATATATAAGGGGAGGTACTAGCTCCAACTCGGTTTTACAGTGAAAACTGCAGGAACTTCAAACCGGCACTAGGAAACAGACTGAGAAACCAGAGTAAAAGTTTCCCCTGCAACCCGTTCCATTTGTGCTAGATGAACGAACGTCTCTCCACATGCTCATTTCTGAGAGATTAGTGTGTGTGAAAGCCGTCCTTCACCTAGCTTGTTGGGAACACAAAGTTTCTTTTCACTTGCAAACTCCATTCCACACATATATATGGGGAGGTACTAGGTCCTACTCGGTTTTACAGTGAAAACTGCTGGAACTTCAAACCGGCACTTGGAAACAGACTGAGAAACCAGAGTAAAAGTTTCTCCTGCAACCCGTTCCCTTTGTGCTAGATGAACGAACGTCTCTCCACATGCTCAGTTCTGAGAGATAAGTGTGTGTGAAAGCCGTCCTTCACCTGGCTTGTTGGGAACACAAAGTTTCTTTTCAGTTGCAAACTCCACTCCATACATATATATGGGGAGGTACTAGCTCCAACTCCGTTTTACAGTGAAAACTGCAGGAACTTCAAACCGGCACTAGGAAACAGACTGTGAAACCAGAGTAAAAGTTTCTCCTGCAACCCGTTCCATTTGTGCTAGATGAACGAACGTCTCTCCTCACGTGCTCATTTCTGAGATATAAGTGTGTGTGAAAGCCGTCCTTCACCTAGCTTGTTGGGAACACAAAGTTTCTTTTCACTTGCAAACTCCACTCCATACATATATATGGGGAGGTACTAGCTCCAACTCGGTTTTACAGTGAAAACTGCAGGAACATCAAACCGGGACTAGGAAACAGAATGAGAAACCAGAGTAAAAGTTTCTCCTGCAAACAGTTCCCTTTGTGCTAGATGAACGAACGTCTCTCCACATGCTCAGTTCTGAGAGATAAGTGTGTGGGAAGGCCGTCCTTCACCTAGCTTGTTGGGAACACAAAGTTTCTTTTCAGTTGCAAACTCCACTACATACATATATATGGGGAGGTACTAGCTCCAACTCGGTTTTACAGTGAAAACTGCAGGAACTTCAAACCGGCACTAGGAAACAGACTGTGAAAACAGAGTAAAAGTTTCTCCTGCAACCCGTTCCATTTGTGCTAGATGAACGAACGTCTCTCCACATGCTCATTTCTGAGAGATTAGTGTGTGTGAAAGCCGTCCTTCACATAGCTTGTTGGGAACACAAAGTTTCTTTTCACTTGCAAACTCCACTCCACACATATATATGGGGAGGTACTAGGTCCTACTCGGTTTTACAGTGAAAACTGCTGGAACTTCAAACCGGCACTAGGAAACAGACTGAGAAACCAGAGTAAAAGTTTCTCCTGCAACCCGTTCCCTTTGTGCTAGATGAACGAACGTCTCTCCACATGCTCAGTTCTGAGAGATAAGTGTGTGTGAAAGCCGTCCTTCACCTGGCTTGTTGGGAACACAAAGTTTCTTTTCAGTTGCAAACTCCACTCCATACATATATATGGGGAGGTACTAGCTCCAACTCCGTTTTACAGTGAAAACTGCAGGAACTTCAAACCGGCACTAGGAAACAGACTGTGAAACCAGAGTAAAAGTTTCTCCTGCAACCCGTTCCATTTGTGCTAGATGAACGAACGTCTCTCCTCACGTGCTCATTTCTGAGATATAAGTGTGTGTGAAAGCCGTCCTTCACCTAGCTTGTTGGGAACACAAAGTTTCTTTTCACTTGCAAACTCCACTCCATACATATATATGGGGAGGTACTAGCTCCAACTCGGTTTTACAGTGAAAACTGCAGGAACATCAAACCGGGACTAGGAAACAGAATGAGAAACCAGAGTAAAAGTTTCTCCTGCAACCCTTTCCCTTTGTGCTATATGAACGAACATCTCTCCGCATGCTAATTTCTGAGAGATAAGTGTGTGTGAAAGCCGTTCTTCACCTAGCTTGTTGGGAACACAAAGTTCCATTTCACTTGCAAACTCCACTCCTTACATATATATGGGGAGGTACTAGATCCAACTCGGCTTTACAGTGAAAACTGCTGGAACTTCAAACCATCACTAGGAAACAGACTGAGTAAACAGAGTAAAAGTATCTCCTGCAACCCGTTCCCTTTGTGCTAGATGAACTAACGTCTCTCCAATGCTCACTTCTGAGAGATAAGTGTGTGTGAAAGCCGTCCTTCGACTAGCTTGTTGGGAACACAAAGTTTCTTTTCACTTGCAAACTCCAATCCTTACATATATATGGGGAGGTACTAGATCCAACTCGGTTTTACAGTGAAAACTGCTGGAACTTCAAACCGGCACTTGGAAACACACTTAGAAACTAGAGTAAAAGTTTCTCCTGCAACCCGTTCCCTTTGTGCTAGATGAACGAACGTCTCTCCACATGCTCAGTTCTGAGAGATAAGTGTGTGGGAAAGCCGTCCTTCACCTTGCTTGTTGGGAACACAAAGTTTCTTTTCAGTTGCAAACTCCACTCCATACATATATATGGGGAGGTACTAGCTCCAACTCGGTTTTACAGTGAAAACTGCAGGAACTTCAAACCGGCACTAGGAAACAGACTGTGAAACCAGAGTAAAAGTTTCTCCTGCAACCCGTTCCATTTGTGCTAGATGAACGAACGTCTCTCTACATGCTCATTTCTGAGAGATTAGTGTGTGTGAAAGCCGTCCTTCACCTAGCTTGTTGTGAACACAAAGTTTCTTTTCACTTGCAAACTCCACTCCACACATATATATGGGGAGGTACTAGGTCCTACTCGGTTTTACAGTGAAAACTGCTGGAACTTCAAACCGGCACTTGGAAACAGACTGAGAAACCAGAGTAAAAGTTTCTCCTGCAACCCGTTCCCTTTGTGCTAGATGAACGAACGTCTCTCCACATGCTCAGTTCTGAGAGATAAGTGTGTGTGAAAGCCGTCCTTCACCTGACTTGTTCGGAACACAAAGTTTCTTTTCAGTGCAAACTCCACTCCATACATATATATGGGGAGGTACAAGCTCCAACTCCGTTTTACAGTGAAAACTGCAGGAACTTCAAACCGGCACTAGGAAACAGACTGTGAAACCAGAGTAAAAGTTTCTCCTGCAACCCGTTCCATTTGTGCTAGATGAACGAACGTCTCTCCTCACGTGCTCATTTCTGAGATATAAGTGTGTGTGAAAGCCGTCCTTCACCTAGCTTGTTGGGAACACAAAGTTTCTTTTCACTTGCAAACTCCACTCCATACATATATATGGGGAGGTACTAGCTCCAACTCGGTTTTAAAGTGAAAACTGCAGGAACATCAAACCGGGACTAGGAAACAGAATGAGAAACCAGAGTAAAAGTTTCTCCTGCAACCCGTTCCCTTTGTGCTAGATGAACGAACGTCTCTCCGCATGCTAAGTTCTGAGAGATAAGTGTGTGTGAAAGCCGTCCTTCACCTAGCTTGTTGGGAACACAAAGTTCCTTTTCACTTGCAAACTCCACTCCTTACATATATATGGGGAGGTACTAGATCCAACACGGCTTTACAGTGAAAACTGCTGGAACTTCAAATCATCACTAGGAAACAGACTGAGTAAACAGAGTAAAAGTATCTCCTGCAACCCGTTCCCTTTGTGCTAGATGAACGAACGTCTCTCCACATGCTCAGTTCTGAGAGATAAGTGTGTGTGAAAGCCGTCCTTCACCTAGCTTGTTGGGAACACAAAGTTTCTTTTCAATTGCAAACTCCACTCCATACATATATATGGGGAGGTACTAGATCCAACACGGTTTTACAGTGAAAACTGCAGGAACTTCAAACCGGCACTAGGAAACAGACTGAGAAACCAGAGTAAAAGTTTCTCCTGCAAACCATTCACTTTGTGCTAGATGAACGAACGTCTCTCCACATGCTCACTTCTGAGAGATAAGTGTGTGTGAAAGCCGTCCTTCACCTAGCTTGTTGGGAACACAAAGTTTCTTTTCAGTTGCAAACTCCACTCCATACATATATAACGGGAGGTACTAGCTCCAACTCGGTTTTACAGTGAAAACTACAGGAACATAAATCCGGCACTAGGAAACAGACTGAGAAACCAGAGTAAAAGTTTCTCCTGCAACCCGTTCCCTTTTTGCTAGATGAACGAACGTCTCTCCACATGCTCAGTTCTGAGAGATAAGTGTGGGTCAATGCCGTCCTTCACCTATCTTGTTGGGAACACAAAGATTCTTTTCACTCGCAAACTCCACTCCATACTTATATATGGGGAGGTACTAGATCCAACTCGGTTTTACAGTGAAAACTGCAGGAACTTCAAAACGGCACTAGGAAACAGACTGAGAAACCAGAGTATAAGTTTCTCCTGGAAAACTTTCCCTTTGTGCTAGATGAACGAACGTGTCTCCACGTGCTCAGTTCTGAGAGATAAGTGTGTGTGAAAGCCGTCCTTCGACTAGCTTGTTGGGAACACAAAGTTTCTTTTCACTTGCAAACTCCAATCCTTACATATATATGGGGAGGTACTAGATCCAACTCGGTTTTACAGTGAAAACTGCTGGAACTTCAAACTGGCACTTGGAAACACACTTAGAAACTAGAGTAAAAGTTTCTCCTGCAACCCGTTCCCTTTGTGCTAGATGAACGAACGTCTCTCCACATGCTCAGTTCTGAGAGATAAGTGTGTGGGAAAGCCGTCCTTCACCTTGCTTGTTGGGAACACAAAGTTTCTTTTCAGTTGCAAACTCCACTCCATACATATATATGGGGAGGTACTAGCTCCAACTCGGTTTTACAGTGAAAACTGCAGGAACTTCAAACCGGCACTAGGAAACAGACTGTGAAACCAGAGTAAAAGTTTCTCCTGCAACCCGTTCCATTTGTGCTAGATGAACGAACGTCTCTCTACATGCTCATTTCTGAGAGATTAGTGTGTGTGAAAGCCGTCCTTCACCTAGCTTGTTGGGAACACAAAGTTTCTTTTCACTTGCAAACTCCACTCCACACATATATATGGGGAGGTACTAGGTCCTACTCGGTTTTACAGTGAAAACTGCTGGAACTTCAAACCGGCACTTGGAAACAGACTGAGAAACCAGAGTAAAAGTTTCTCCTGCAACCCGTTCCCTTTGTGCTAGATGAACGAACGTCTCTCCACATGCTCAGTTCTGAGAGATAAGTGTGTGTGAAAGCCGTCCTTCACCTGACTTGTTCGGAACACAAAGTTTCTTTTCAGTGCAAACTCCACTCCATACATATATATGGGGTGGTACTAGCTCCAACTCCGTTTTACAGTGAAAACTGCAGGAACTTCAAACCGGCACTAGGAAACAGACTGTGAAACCAGAGTAAAAGTTTCTCCTGCAACCCGTTCCATTTGTGCTAGATGAACGAACGTCTCTCCTCACGTGCTCATTTCTGAGATATAAGTGTGTGTGAAAGCCGTCCTTCACCTAGCTTGTTGGGAACACAAAGTTTCTTTTCACTTGCAAACTCCACTCCATACATATATATGGGGAGGTACTAGCTCCAACTCGGTTTTAAAGTGAAAACTGCAGGAACATCAAACCGGGACTAGGAAACAGAATGAGAAACCAGAGTAAAAGTTTCTCCTGCAACCCGTTCCATTTGTGCTAGATGAACGAAGGTCTCTCCGCATGCTAAGTTCTGAGAGATAAGTGTGTGTGAAAGCCGTCCTTCACCTAGCTTGTTGGGAACACAAAGTTCCTTTTCACTTGCAAACTCCACTCCTTACATATATATGGGGAGGTACTAGATCCAACACGGCTTTACAGTGAAAACTGCTGGAACTTCAAATCATCACTAGGAAACAGACTGAGTAAACAGAGTAAAAGTATCTCCTGCAACCCGTTCCCTTTGTGCTAGATGAACGAACGTCTCTCCACATGCTCAGTTCTGAGAGATAAGTGTGTGTGAAAGCCGTCCTTCACCTAGCTTGTTGGGAACACAAAGTTTCTTTTCAATTGCAAACTCCACTCCATACATATATATGGGGAGGTACTAGATCCAACACGGTTTTACAGTGAAAACTGCAGGAACTTCAAACCGGCACTAGGAAACAGACTGAGAATCCAGAGTAAAAGTTTCTCCTGCAAACCATTCACTTTGTGCTAGATGAACGAACGTCTCTCCACATGCTCACTTCTGAGAGATAAGTGTGTGTGAAAGCCGTCCTTCAACTAGCTTGTTGGGAACACAAAGTTTCTTTTCACTTGCAAACTCCACTCCATACATATATAAGGGGAGGTACTAGCTCCAACTCGGTTTTACAGTGAAAACTACAGGAACTTAAAACCGGCACTAGGAAACAGACTGAGAAACCAGAGTAAAAGTTTCTCCTGCAACTAGTTCCCTTTGTGCTAGATGAACGAACGTCTCTCCACATGCTCAGTTCTGAGAGATAAGTGTGGGTCAATGCCGTCCTTCACCTATCTTGTTGGGAACACAAAGATTCTTTTCACTTGCAAACTCCACTCCATACTTATATATGGGGAGGTACTAGATCCAACTCTGTTTTACAGTGAAAGCTGCAGGAACTTCAAAACGGCACTAGGAAACAGACTGAGAAACCAGAGTAAAAGTTTCTCCTGCAACCCGTTACTTTGTGCTAGATGAACGAACGTCTCTCCACATGCTCAGTTCTGAGAGATAAGTGTGTGTGAAAGCCGTCCTTCACAAAGCTTGTTGGGAACACAAAGTTTCTTTTCAGTTGCAAACTCCACTCCATACATATATATGGGGGGGTACTAGCTCCAACTCCGATTTACAGTGAAAACTGCAGGAACATCAAACCGGCACTAGGAAACAGACTGAGAAACCAGAGTAAAAGTTTCTCCTGCAACCCGTTCCATTTGTGCAAGATGAACGAACGTGTCTCCACATGCTCATTTCTGAGAGATAACTGTGTGTGAAAGCCGTCCTTCACCTAGGTTGTTGGGAAAACAAAGCTTCTTTTCACTTGCAAACTCCACTCCACACATATATATGGGGAGGTACTAGATCCTACTCGGTTTTACAGTGAAAACTGCAGGAACTTCAAACCGGCACTAGGAAACAGACTCAGAAACCAGAGTAATAGTTTCTCCTGCAACCCGTTCCCTTTGTGCTAGATGAACGAACGTCTCTCCTCACGTGCTCATTTCTGAGAGATAAGTGTGTGTGAAAGCCGTCCTTCACATAGCTTGTTGGGAACACAAAGTTTCTTTTCAGTTGCAAACTCCACTCCATACATATATATGGGGGGGTACTATCTCCAACTCCGATTTACAGTGAAAACTGCAGGAACATCAAACCGGCACTAGGAAACAGACTGAGAAACCAGAGTAAAAGTTTCTCCTGCAACCCGTTCCATTTGTGCAAGATGAACGAACGTGTCTCCACATGCTCATTTCTGAGAGATAAGTGTGTGTGAAAGCCGTCCTTCACCTAGGTTGTTGGGAAAACAAAGCTTCTTTTCACTTGCAAACTCCACTCCACACATATATATGGGGAGGTACTAGATCCTACTCGGTTTTACAGTGAAAACTGCAGGAACTTCAAACCGGCACTAGGAAACAGACTCAGAAACCAGAGTAATAGTTTCTCCTGCAACCCGTTCCCTTTGTGCTAGATGAACGAACGTCTCTCCTCACGTGCTCATTTCTGAGATATAAGTGTGTGTGAAAGCCGTCCTTCACCTAGCTTGTTGGGAACACAAAGTTTCTTTTCACTTGCAAACTCCACTCCATACATATATATGGGGAAGTACTAGCTCCAACTCGTTTTACAGTGAAAACTGCAGGAACATCAAACCGGGACTAGGAAACAGACTGAGAAACCAGAGTAAAAGTTTCTCCTGCAATCCGTTCCCTTTGTGCTAGATGAACGAACGTCTCTCCGTATGCTCAGTTCTGAGAGATAAGTGTGTGTGAAAGCCGTCCTTCACCTAGCTTGTTAGGAACACAAAGTTTCTTTTCACTTGCAAACTCCACTCCATACATATATAAGGGGAGGTACTAGCTCCAACTCGGTTTTACAGTGAAAACTGCAGGAACTTCAAACCGGCACTAGGAAACAGACTGAGAAACCAGAGTAAAAGTTTCTCCTGCAACCCGTTCCATTTGTGCTAGATGAACGAACGTCTCTCCACATGCTCATTTCTGAGAGATTAGTGTGTGTGAAAGCCGTCCTTCACCTAGCTTGTTGGGAACACAAAGTTTCTTTTCACTTGCAAACTCCATTCCACACATATATATGGGGAGGTACTAGGTCCTACTCGGTTTTACAGTGAAAACTGCTGGAACTTCAAACCGGCACTTGGAAACAGACTGAGAAACCAGAGTAAAAGTTTCTCCTGCAACCCGTTCCCTTTGTGCTAGATGAACGAACGTCTCTCCACATGCTCAGTTCTGAGAGATAAGTGTGTGTGAAAGCCGTCCTTCACCTGGCTTGTTGGGAACACAAAGTTTCTTTTCAGTTGCAAACTCCACTCCATACATATATATGGGGAGGTTCTAGCTCCAACTCCGTTTTACAGTGAAAACTGCAGGAACTTCAAACCGGCACTAGGAAACAGACTGTGAAACCAGAGTAAAAGTTTCTCCTGCAACACGTTCCATTTGTGCTAGATGAACGAACGTCTCTCCTCACGTGCTCATTTCTGAGATATAAGTGTGTGTGAAAGCCGTCCTTCACCTAGCTTGTTGGGAACACAAAGTTTCTTTTCACTTGCAAACTCCACTCCATACATATATATGGGGAGGTACTAGCTCCAACTCGGTTTTACAGTGAAAACTGCAGGAACATCAAACCGGGACTAGGAAACAGAATGAGAAACCAGAGTAAAAGTTTCTCCTGCAAACAGTTCCCTTTGTGCTAGATGAACGAACGTCTCTCCACATGCTCAGTTCTGAGAGATAAGTGTGTGGGAAGACCGTCCTTCACCTAGCTTGTTGGGAACACAAAGTTTCTTTTCAGTTGCAAACCCCACTACATACATATATATGGGGAGGTACTAGCTCCAACTCGGTTTTACAGTGAAAACTGCAGGAACTTCAAACCGGCACTAGGAAACAGACTGTGAAAACAGAGTAAAAGTTTCTCCTGCAACCCGTTCCATTTGTGCTAGATGAACGAACGTCTCTCCACATGCTCATTTCTGAGAGATTAGTGTGTGTGAAAGCCGTCCTTCACCTAGCTTGTTGGGAACACAAAGTTTCTATTCACTTGCAAACTCCACTCCACACATATATATGGGGAGGTACTAGGTCCTACTCGGTTTTACAGTGAAAACTGCTGGAACTTCAAACCGGCACTAGGAAACAGACTGAGAAACCAGAGTAAAAGTTTCTCCTGCAACCCGTTCCCTTTGTGCTAGATGAACGAACGTCTCTCCACATGCTCAGTTCTGAGAGATAAGTGTGTGTGAAAGCCGTCCTTCACCTGGCTTGTTGGGAACACAAAGTTTCTTTTCAGTTGCAAACTCCACTCCATACATATATATGGGGAGGTACTAGCTCCAACTCCGTTTTACAGTGAAAACTGCAGGAACTTCAAACCGGCACTAGGAAACAGACTGTGAAACCAGAGTAAAAGTTTCTCCTGCAACCCGTTCCATTTGTGCTAGATGAACGAACGTCTCTCCTCACGTGCTCATTTCTGAGATATAAGTGTGTGTGAAAGCCGTCCTTCACCTAGCTTGTTGGGAACACAAAGTTTCTTTTCACTTGCAAACTCCACTCCATACATATATATGGGGAGGTACTAGCTCCAACTCGGTTTTACAGTGAAAACTGCAGGAATATCAAACCGGGACTAGGAAACAGAATGAGAAACCAGAGTAAAAGTTTCTCCTGCAACCCGTTCCCTTTGTGCTATATGAACGAACATCTCTCCACATGCTAATTTCTGAGAGATAAGTGTGTGTGAAAGCCGTCCTTCACCTAGCTTGTTGGGAACACAAAGTTCCTTTTCACTTGCAAACTCCACTCCTTACATATATATGGGGAGGTACTAGATCCAACTCGGCTTTACAGTGAAAACTGCAGGAACTTCAAACCGGCACTAGGAAACAGACTGAGAAACCAGAGTAAAAGTTTCTCCTGCAACCCGTTCCATTTGTGCAAGATGAACGAACGTGTCTCCACATGCTCATTTCTGAGAGATAAGTGTGTGTGAAAGCCGTCCTTCACCTAGGTTGTTGGGAAAACAAAGCTTCTTTTCACTTGCAAACTCCACTCCACACATATATATGGGGAGGTACTAGATCCTACTCGGTTTTACAGTGAAAACTGCAGGAACTTCAAACCGGCACTAGGAAACAGACTCAGAAACCAGAGTAATAGTTTCTCCTGCAACCCGTTCCCTTTGTGCTAGATGAACGAACGTCTCTCCTCACGTGCTCATTTCTGAGATATAAGTGTGTGTGAAAGCCGTCCTTCACCTAGCTTGTTGGGAACACAAAGTTTCTTTTCACTTGCAATCTCCACTCCATACATATATATGGGGAAGTACTAGCTCCAACTCGTTTTACAGTGAAAACTGCAGGAACATCAAACCGGGACTAGGAAACAGACTGAGAAACCAGAGTAAAAGTTTCTCCTGCAATCCGTTCCCTTTGTGCTAGATGAACGAACGTCTCTCCGTATGCTCAGTTCTGAGAGATAAGTGTGTGTGAAAGCCGTCCTTCACCTAGCTTGTTAGGAACACAAAGTTTCTTTTCACTTGCAAACTCCACTCCATACATATATAAGGGGAGGTACTAGCTCCAACTCGGTTTTACAGTGAAAACTGCAGGAACTTCAAACCGGCACTAGGAAACAGACTGAGAAACCAGAGTAAAAGTTTCCCCTGCAACCCGTTCCATTTGTGCTAGATGAACGAACGTCTCTCCACATGCTCATTTCTGAGAGATTAGTGTGTGTGAAAGCCGTCCTTCACCTAGCTTGTTGGGAACACAAAGTTTCTTTTCACTTGCAAACTCCATTCCACACATATATATGGGGAGGTACTAGGTCCTACTCGGTTTTACAGTGAAAACTGCTGGAACTTCAAACCGGCACTTGGAAACAGACTGAGAAACCAGAGTAAAAGTTTCTCCTGCAACCCGTTCCCTTTGTGCTAGATGAACGAACGTCTCTCCACATGCTCAGTTCTGAGAGATAAGTGTGTGTGAAAGCCGTCCTTCACCTGGCTTGTTGGGAACACAAAGTTTCTTTTCAGTTGCAAACTCCACTCCATACATATATATGGGGAGGTACTAGCTCCAACTCCGTTTTACAGTGAAAACTGCAGGAACTTCAAACCGGCACTAGGAAACAGACTGTGAAACCAGAGTAAAAGTTTCTCCTGCAACCCGTTCCATTTGTGCTAGATGAACGAACGTCTCTCCTCACGTGCTCATTTCTGAGATATAAGTGTGTGTGAAAGCCGTCCTTCACCTAGCTTGTTGGGAACACAAAGTTTCTTTTCACTTGGAAACTCCACTCCATACATATATATGGGGAGGTACTAGCTCCAACTCGGTTTTACAGTGAAAACTGCAGGAACATCAAACCGGGACTAGGAAACAGAATGAGAAACCAGAGTAAAAGTTTCTCCTGCAAACAGTTCCCTTTGTGCTAGATGAACGAACGTCTCTCCACATGCTCAGTTCTGAGAGATAAGTGTGTGGGAAGGCCGTCCTTCACCTAGCTTGTTGGGAACACAAAGTTTCTTTTCAGTTGCAAACTCCACTACATACATATATATGGGGAGGTACTAGCTCCAACTCGGTTTTACAGTGAAAACTGCAGGAACTTCAAACCGGCACTAGGAAACAGACTGTGAAAACAGAGTAAAAGTTTCTCCTGCAACCCGTTCCATTTGTGCTAGATGAACGAACGTCTCTCCACATGCTCATTTCTGAGAGATTAGTGTGTGTGAAAGCCGTCCTTCACATAGCTTGTTGGGAACACAAAGTTTCTTTTCACTTGCAAACTCCACTCCACACATATATATGGGGAGGTACTAGGTCCTACTCGGTTTTACAGTGAAAACACCTGGAACTTCAAACCGGCACTAGGAAACAGACTGAGAAACCAGAGTAAAAGTTTCTCCTGCAACCCGTTCCCTTTGTGCTAGATGAACGAACGTCTCTCCACATGCTCAGTTCTGAGAGATAAGTGTGTGTGAAAGCCGTCCTTCACCTGGCTTGTTGGGAACACAAAGTTTCTTTTCAGTTGCAAACTCCACTCCATACATATATATGGGGAGGTACTAGCTCCAACTCCGTTTTACAGTGAAAACTGCAGGAACTTCAAACCGGCACTAGGAAACAGACTGTGAAACCAGAGTAAAAGTTTCTCCTGCAACCCGTTCCATTTGTGCTAGATGAACGAACGTCTCTCCTCACGTGCTCATTTCTGAGATATAAGTGTGTGTGAAAGCCGTCCTTCACCTAGCTTGTTGGGAACACAAAGTTTCTTTTCACTTGCAAACTCCACTCCATACATATATATGGGGAGGTACTAGCTCCAACTCGGTTTTACAGTGAAAACTGCAGGAACATCAAACCGGGACTAGGAAACAGAATGAAAAACCAGAGTAAAAGTTTCTCCTGCAACCCTTTCCCTTTGTGCTATATGAACGAACATCTCTCCGCATGCTAATTTCGGAGAGATAAGTGTGTGTGAAAGCCGTCCTTCACCTAGCTTGTTGGGAACACAAAGTTCCATTTCACTTGCCAACTCCACTCCTTACATATATATGGGGAGGTACTAGATCCAACTCGGCTTTACAGTGAAAACTGCTGGAACTTCAAACCATCACTAGGAAACAGACTGAGTAAACAGAGTAAAAGTATCTCCTGCAACCCGTTCCCTTTGTGCTAGATGAACTAACGTCTCTCCAATGCTCACTTCTGAGAGATAAGTGTGTGTGAAAGCCGTCCTTCGACTAGCTTGTTGGGAACACAAAGTTTCTTTTCACTTGCAAACTCCAATCCTTACATATATATGGGGAGGTACTAGATCCAACTCGGTTTTACAGTGAAAACTGCTGGAACTTCAAACCGGCACTTGGAAACACACTTAGAAACTAGAGTAAAAGTTTCTCCTGCAACCCGTTCCCTTTGTGCTAGATGAACGAACGTCTCTCCACATGCTCAGTTCTGAGAGATAAGTGTGTGGGAAAGCCGTCCTTCACCTTGCTTGTTGGGAACACAAAGTTTCTTTTCAGTTGCAAACTCCACTCCATACATATATATGGGGAGGTACTAGCTCCAACTCGGTTTTACAGTGAAAACTGCAGGAACTTCAAACCGGCACTAGGAAACAGACTGTGAAACCAGAGTAAAAGTTTCTCCTGCAACCCGTTCCATTTGTGCTAGATGAACGAACGTCTCTCTACATGCTCATTTCTGAGAGATTAGTGTGTGTGAAAGCCGTCCTTCACCTAGCTTGTTGTGAACACAAAGTTTCTTTTCACTTGCAAACTCCACTCCACACATATATATGGGGAGGTACTAGGTCCTACTCGGTTTTACAGTGAAAACTGCTGGAACTTCAAACCGGCACTTGGAAACAGACTGAGAAACCAGAGTAAAAGTTTCTCCTGCAACCCGTTCCCTTTGTGCTAGATGAACGAACGTCTCTCCACATGCTCAGTTCTGAGAGATAAGTGTGTGTGAAAGCCGTCCTTCACCTGACTTGTTCGGAACACAAAGTTTCTTTTCAGTGCAAACTCCACTCCATACATATATATGGGGAGGTACAAGCTCCAACTCCGTTTTACAGTGAAAACTGCAGGAACTTCAAACCGGCACTAGGAAACAGACTGTGAAACCAGAGTAAAAGTTTCTCCTGCAACCCGTTCCATTTGTGCTAGATGAACGAACGTCTCTCCTCACGTGCTCATTTCTGAGATATAAGTGTGTGTGAAAGCCGTCCTTCACCTAGCTTGTTGGGAACACAAAGTTTCTTTTCACTTGCAAACTCCACTCCATACATATATATGGGGAGGTACTAGCTCCAACTCGGTTTTAAAGTGAAAACTGCAGGAACATCAAACCGGGACTAGGAAACAGAATGAGAAACAAGAGTAAAAGTTTCTCCTGCAACCCGTTCCCTTTGTGCTAGATGAACGAACGTCTCTCCGCATGCTAAGTTCTGAGAGATAAGTGTGTGTGAAAGCCGTCCTTCACCTAGCTTGTTGGGAACACAAAGTTCCTTTTCACTTGCAAACTCCACTCCTTACATATATATGGGGAGGTACTAGATCCAACACGGCTTTACAGTGAAAACTGCTGGAACTTCAAATCATCACTGGGAAACAGACTGAGTAAACAGAGTAAAAGTATCTCCTGCAACCCGTTCCCTTTGTGCTAGATGAACGAACGTCTCTCCACATGCTCAGTTCTGAGAGATAAGTGTGTGTGAAAGCCGTCCTTCACCTAGCTTGTTGGGAACTCAAAGTTTCTTTTCAATTGCAAACTCCACTCCATACATATATATGGGGAGGTACTAGATCCAACACGGTTTTACAGTGAAAACTGCAGGAACTTCAAACCGGCACTAGGAAACAGACTGAGAAACCAGAGTAAAAGTTTCTCCTGCAAACCATTCACTTTGTGCTAGATGAACGAACGTCTCTCCACATGCTCACTTCTGAGAGATAAGTGTGTGTGAAAGCCGTCCTTCACCTAGCTTGTTGGGAACACAAAGTTTCTTTTCAGTTGCAAACTCCACTCCATACATATATAAGGGGAGGTACTAGCTCCAACTCGGTTTTACAGTGAAAACTACAGGAACTTAAAACCGGCACTAGGAAACAGACTGAGAAACCAGAGTAAAAGTTTCTCCTGCAACCCGTTCCATTTGTGCTAGATGAACGAACGTCTCTCCTCACGTGCTCATTTCTGAGATATAAGTGTGTGTGAAAGCCGTCCTTCACCTAGCTTGTTGGGAACACAAAGTTTCTTTTCACTTGGAAACTCCACTCCATACATATATATGGGGAGGTACTAGCTCCAACTCGGTTTTACAGTGAAAACTGCAGGAACATCAAACCGGGACTAGGAAACAGAATGAGAAACCAGAGTAAAAGTTTCTCCTGCAAACAGTTCCCTTTGTGCTAGATGAACGAACGTCTCTCCACATGCTCAGTTCTGAGAGATAAGTGTGTGGGAAGGCCGTCCTTCACCTAGCTTGTTGGGAACACAAAGTTTCTTTTCAGTTGCAAACTCCACTACATACATATATATGGGGAGGTACTAGCTCCAACTCGGTTTTACAGTGAAAACTGCAGGAACTTCAAACCGGCACTAGGAAACAGACTGTGAAAACAGAGTAAAAGTTTCTCCTGCAACCCGTTCCATTTGTGCTAGATGAACGAACGTCTCTCCACATGCTCATTTCTGAGAGATTAGTGTGTGTGAAAGCCGTCCTTCACATAGCTTGTTGGGAACACAAAGTTTCTTTTCACTTGCAAACTCCACTCCACACATATATATGGGGAGGTACTAGGTCCTACTCGGTTTTACAGTGAAAACACCTGGAACTTCAAACCGGCACTAGGAAACAGACTGAGAAACCAGAGTAAAAGTTTCTCCTGCAACCCGTTCCCTTTGTGCTAGATGAACGAACGTCTCTCCACATGCTCAGTTCTGAGAGATAAGTGTGTGTGAAAGCCGTCCTTCACCTGGCTTGTTGGGAACACAAAGTTTCTTTTCAGTTGCAAACTCCACTCCATACATATATATGGGGAGGTACTAGCTCCAACTCCGTTTTACAGTGAAAACTGCAGGAACTTCAAACCGGCACTAGGAAACAGACTGTGAAACCAGAGTAAAAGTTTCTCCTGCAACCCGTTCCATTTGTGCTAGATGAACGAACGTCTCTCCTCACGTGCTCATTTCTGAGATATAAGTGTGTGTGAAAGCCGTCCTTCACCTAGCTTGTTGGGAACACAAAGTTTCTTTTCACTTGCAAACTCCACTCCATACATATATATGGGGAGGTACTAGCTCCAACTCGGTTTTACAGTGAAAACTGCAGGAACATCAAACCGGGACTAGGAAACAGAATGAAAAACCAGAGTAAAAGTTTCTCCTGCAACCCTTTCCCTTTGTGCTATATGAACGAACATCTCTCCGCATGCTAATTTCGGAGAGATAAGTGTGTGTGAAAGCCGTCCTTCACCTAGCTTGTTGGGAACACAAAGTTCCATTTCACTTGCCAACTCCACTCCTTACATATATATGGGGAGGTACTAGATCCAACTCGGCTTTACAGTGAAAACTGCTGGAACTTCAAACCATCACTAGGAAACAGACTGAGTAAACAGAGTAAAAGTATCTCCTGCAACCCGTTCCCTTTGTGCTAGATGAACTAACGTCTCTCCAATGCTCACTTCTGAGAGATAAGTGTGTGTGAAAGCCGTCCTTCGACTAGCTTGTTGGGAACACAAAGTTTCTTTTCACTTGCAAACTCCAATCCTTACATATATATGGGGAGGTACTAGATCCAACTCGGTTTTACAGTGAAAACTGCTGGAACTTCAAACCGGCACTTGGAAACACACTTAGAAACTAGAGTAAAAGTTTCTCCTGCAACCCGTTCCCTTTGTGCTAGATGAACGAACGTCTCTCCACATGCTCAGTTCTGAGAGATAAGTGTGTGGGAAAGCCGTCCTTCACCTTGCTTGTTGGGAACACAAAGTTTCTTTTCAGTTGCAAACTCCACTCCATACATATATATGGGGAGGTACTAGCTCCAACTCGGTTTTACAGTGAAAACTGCAGGAACTTCAAACCGGCACTAGGAAACAGACTGTGAAACCAGAGTAAAAGTTTCTCCTGCAACCCGTTCCATTTGTGCTAGATGAACGAACGTCTCTCTACATGCTCATTTCTGAGAGATTAGTGTGTGTGAAAGCCGTCCTTCACCTAGCTTGTTGTGAACACAAAGTTTCTTTTCACTTGCAAACTCCACTCCACACATATATATGGGGAGGTACTAGGTCCTACTCGGTTTTACAGTGAAAACTGCTGGAACTTCAAACCGGCACTTGGAAACAGACTGAGAAACCAGAGTAAAAGTTTCTCCTGCAACCCGTTCCCTTTGTGCTAGATGAACGAACGTCTCTCCACATGCTCAGTTCTGAGAGATAAGTGTGTGTGAAAGCCGTCCTTCACCTGACTTGTTCGGAACACAAAGTTTCTTTTCAGTGCAAACTCCACTCCATACATATATATGGGGAGGTACAAGCTCCAACTCCGTTTTACAGTGAAAACTGCAGGAACTTCAAACCGGCACTAGGAAACAGACTGTGAAACCAGAGTAAAAGTTTCTCCTGCAACCCGTTCCATTTGTGCTAGATGAACGAACGTCTCTCCTCACGTGCTCATTTCTGAGATATAAGTGTGTGTGAAAGCCGTCCTTCACCTAGCTTGTTGGGAACACAAAGTTTCTTTTCACTTGCAAACTCCACTCCATACATATATATGGGGAGGTACTAGCTCCAACTCGGTTTTAAAGTGAAAACTGCAGGAACATCAAACCGGGACTAGGAAACAGAATGAGAAACAAGAGTAAAAGTTTCTCCTGCAACCCGTTCCCTTTGTGCTAGATGAACGAACGTCTCTCCGCATGCTAAGTTCTGAGAGATAAGTGTGTGTGAAAGCCGTCCTTCACCTAGCTTGTTGGGAACACAAAGTTCCTTTTCACTTGCAAACTCCACTCCTTACATATATATGGGGAGGTACTAGATCCAACACGGCTTTACAGTGAAAACTGCTGGAACTTCAAATCATCACTGGGAAACAGACTGAGTAAACAGAGTAAAAGTATCTCCTGCAACCCGTTCCCTTTGTGCTAGATGAACGAACGTCTCTCCACATGCTCAGTTCTGAGAGATAAGTGTGTGTGAAAGCCGTCCTTCACCTAGCTTGTTGGGAACTCAAAGTTTCTTTTCAATTGCAAACTCCACTCCATACATATATATGGGGAGGTACTAGATCCAACACGGTTTTACAGTGAAAACTGCAGGAACTTCAAACCGGCACTAGGAAACAGACTGAGAAACCAGAGTAAAAGTTTCTCCTGCAAACCATTCACTTTGTGCTAGATGAACGAACGTCTCTCCACATGCTCACTTCTGAGAGATAAGTGTGTGTGAAAGCCGTCCTTCACCTAGCTTGTTGGGAACACAAAGTTTCTTTTCAGTTGCAAACTCCACTCCATACATATATAAGGGGAGGTACTAGCTCCAACTCGGTTTTACAGTGAAAACTACAGGAACTTAAAACCGGCACTAGGAAACAGACTGAGAAACCAGAGTAAAAGTTTCTCCTGCAACCCGTTCCCTTTGTGCTAGATGAACGAACGTCTCTCCACATGCTCAGTTCTGAGAGATAAGTGTGGGTCAATGCCCTCCTTCACCTATCTTGTTGGGAACACAAAGATTCTTTTCACTTGCAAACTCCACTCCATACTTATATATGGGGAGGTACTAGATCCAACTCTGTTTTACAGTGAAAACTGCAGGAACTTCAAAACGGCACTAGGAAACAGACTGAGAAACCAGAGTATAAGTTTCTCCTGCAAACCTTTCCCTTTGTGCTAGATGAACGAACGTGTCTCCACGTGCTCAGTTCTGAGAGATAAGTGTGTGTGAAAGCCGTCCTTCGACTAGCTTGTTGGGAACACAAAGTTTCTTTTCACTTGCAAACTCCAATCCTTACATATATATGGGGAGGTACTAGATCCAACTCGGTTTTACAGTGAAAACTGCTGGAACTTCAAACCGGCACTTGGAAACAGACTGAGAAACCAGAGTAAAAGTTTCTCCTGCAACCCGTTACTTTGTGCTAGATGAACGAACGTCTCTCCACATGCTCAGTTCTGAGAGATAAGTGTGTGTGAAAGCCGTCCTTCACATAGCTTGTTGGGAACACAAAGTTTCTTTTCAGTTGCAAACTCCACTCCATACATATATATGGGGGGGTACTAGCTCCAACTCCGTTTTACAGTGAAAACTGCAGGAACTTCAAACCGGCACTAGGAAACAGACTGAGAAACCAGAGTAAAAGTTTCTCCTGCAACCCGTTCCATTTGTGCAAGATGAACGAACGTGTCTCCACATGCTCATTTCTGAGAGATAAGTGTGTGTGAAAGCCGTCCTTCACCTAGCTTGTTGGGAAAACAAAGCTTCTTTTCACTTGCAAACTCCACTCCACACATATATATGGGGAGGTACTAGATCCTACTCGGTTTTACAGTGAAAACTGCAGGAACTTCAAACCGGCACTAGGAAACAGACTCAGAAACCAGAGTAATAGTTTCTCCTGCAACCCGTTCCCTTTGTGCTAGATGAACGAACGTCTCTCCTCACGTGCTCATTTCTGAGATATAAGTGTGTGTGAAAGCCGTACTTCACCTAGCTTCTTGGGAACACAAAATTTCTTTTCACTTGCAAACTCCACTCCATACATTTATATGGGGAGGTTCTAGCTCCAACTCTGTTTTACAGTGAAAACTGCAGGAACATCAAACCGGGACTAGGAAACAGAATGAGAAACCAGAGTAAAAGTTTCTCCTGCAACCCGTTCCATTTGTGCTAGATGAACGAACGTTTCTCCGCATGCTAAGTTCTGAGAGATAAGTGTGTGTGAAAGCCGTCCTTCACCTAGCTTGTTGGGAACACAAAGTTTCTTTTCACTTGCAAACTCCACTCCATACATATATAAGGGTAGGTACTAGCTCCAACTCGGTTTTACAGTGAAAACTGCAGGAACTTCAAACCGGCACTAGGAAACAGACTGAGAAACCAGAGTAAAAGTTTCTCCTGCAACATATTCCCTTTGTTCTAGATGAACGAATGTCTCTCCACATGCTCAGTTCTGAGATATATGTGTGTGTGAAAGCCGTCCTTCACCTAGCTTGTTGGGAACTCAAAGTTCCTTTTCACTTGCAAACTCCACTCCTTACATATATATGGGGAGGTACTAGATCCAACTCGGTTTTACAGTGAAAACTGCTGGAACTTCAAACCATCACTAGGAAACAGACTGAGTAAACAGAGTAAAAGTTTCTCCTGCAACCCGTTCCCTTTGTGCTAGATGAACGAACGTCTCACCACATGCTCAGTTCTGAGAGTTATGTGTGTGTGAAAGCCGTCCTTCCCCTAGCTTGATGGGAACACAAAGTTTCTTTTCAGTTGCAAACTCCACTCCATACATATATATGGGGAGGTACTAGCTCCAACTCGGTTTTACAGTGAAAACTGCAGGAACTTCAAACCGGCACTAGGAAACACACTGTGAAACCAGAGTAAAAGTTTCTCCTGCAACCCGTTCCCTTTGTGCTAGATGAACGAACATCTCTCCACATGCTCATTTCTGAGAGATAAGTGTGTGTCAAAGCCGTCCTTCACCTAGCTTGTTGGGAAAACAAAGTTTCTTTTCACTTGCAAACTCCACTCCACACATATATATGGGGAGGTACTAGATCCTACCCGGTTTTACAGTGAAAACTGCTGGAACTTCAAACCGGCACTAGGAAACAGACTGAGAAACCAGATTAAAAGTTTCTCCTGCAACCCGTTCCCTTTGTGCTAGTTGAACGAACGTCTCTCCTCACGTGCTCATTTCAGAGATATAAGTGTGTGTGAAAGCCGTCCTTCACCTAGCTTTTTGGGAACACAAAGTTTCTTTTCACTTGCAAACTCCACTCCATACATATATATGGGGAGGTACTAGCTCCAACTCGTTTTACAGAGAAAACTGCAGGAACATCAAACCGGGACTAGGAAACAGACTGAGAAACCAGAGTAAAAGTTTCTCCTGCAACCCGTTCCCTTTGTGCTAGATGAACGAACGTCTCTCCGTATGCTCAGTTCTGAGAGATAAGTGTGTGTGAAAGCCGTCCTTCACCTAGCTTGTTAGGAACACAAAGTTTCTTTTCACTTGCAAACTCCACTCCATACATATATAAGGGGAGGTACTAGCTCCAACTCGGTTTTACAGTGAAAACTGCAGGAACTTCAAACCGGCACTAGGAAACAGACTGAGAAACCAGAGTAAAAGTTTCTCCTACAACCCGTTCCCTTTGTGCTAGATGAACGAACGTCTCTCCACATGCTCAGTTCTGAGAGATAATTGTGTGTGAAAGCCGTCCTTCAACTAGCTTGTTGGGAACACAAAGTTTGTTTTCACTTCCAAACTCCACTCCTTACATATATATGGGGAGGTACTAGATCCAACTCGGTTTTACAGTGAAAACTGCTGGAACTTCAAACCGGCACTTGGAAACAGACTGAGAAACCAGAGTAAAAGTTTCTCCTGCAACCCGTTCCCTTTGTGCTAGATGAACGAACGTCTCTCCACATGCTCAGTTCTGAGAGATAAGTGTGCGTGAAAGCCATCCTTCAACTGGCTTGTTGGGAACACAATGTTTCTTTTCAGTTGCAAACTCCACTCCATACATATATATGGGGAGGTACTAGCTCCAACTCCGTTTTACAGTGAAAACTGCAGGAACTTCAAACCGGCACTAGGAAACAGTCTGTGAAACCAGAGTAAAAGTTTCTCCTGCAACCCATTCCATTTGTGCTAGATGAACGAACGTCTCTCCACATGCTCATTTCTGAAGGATAAGTGTGTGTCAAAGCCGTCCTTCACCTAGCTTGTTGGGAAAACAAAGCTTCTTTTCACTTGCAAACTCCACTCCACACATATATATGGGGAGGTACTAGATCCTACTCGGTTTTACAGTGAAAACTGCAGGAACTTCAAACTGGTACTAGGAAACAGACTGAGAAACCAGAGTAAAAGTTTCTCCTGCAACCCGTTCCCTTTGTGCTAGATGAACGAACGTCTCTCCTCACGTGCTCATTTCTGAGATATAATTGTGTGTGAAAGCCGTCCTTCACCTAGCTTGTTGGGAACACAAAGTTTCTCTTCACTTGCAAACTCCACTCAATACATATATATGGGGAGGTACTAGCTCCAACTCGGTTTTACAGTGAAAACTGCAGGAACATCAAACCGGGACTAGGAAACAGAATGAGAAACCAGAGTAAAAGTTTCTCCTGCAACCCGTTCCCTTTGTGCTAGATGAACGAACGTCTCTCCGCATGCTAAGTTCTGAGAGATTAGTGTGTGTGAAAGCCGTCCTTCACCTAGCTTGTTGGGAACACAAAGTTTCTTTTCACTTGCAAACTCCACTCCATACATATATAAGGGGAGGTACTAGATCCAACTCGGTTTTACAGTGATAACTGCAGGAACTTCAAACCGGCACTAGGAAACAGACTGAGAAACCAGAGTAAAAGTTTCTCCTGCAACCCGTTCCCTTTGTGCTAGATGAACGAATATCTCTCCACATGCTCAGTTCTGAGATATAAGTTTGTGTGAAAGCCGTCCTTCACCTAGCTTGTTGGGAACACAAAGTTCCTTTTCACTTGCAAACTCCACTCCTTACATATATATGGGGAGGTACTAGATCCAACTCGATTTTACAGTGAAAACTGCTGGAACTTCAAACCATCACTAGGAAACAGACTGAGTAAACAGAGTAAAAGTTTCTCCTGCAACCCGTTCCCTTTGTGCTAGATGAACGAACGTCTCTCCACATGCTCAGTTCTGAGAGATAAGTGTTTGTGAAAGCCGTCCTTCACCTGGCTTGTTGGGAACACAAAGTTTCTTTTCAGTTGCAAACTCCACTCCATACATATATATGTTGAGGTACTAGCTCCAACTCCGTTTTACAGTGAAAACTGCAGGATCTTCAAACCGGCACTAGGAAACAGACTGTGAAACCAGAGTAAAAGTTTCTCCTGCAACCCATTCCATTTGTGCTAGATGAACGAACGTCTCTCCACATGCTCATTTCGGAGAGATACGTGTGTGTCAAAGCCGACCTTCACCTAGCTTGTTGGGAAAACAAAGCTTCTTTTCACTTGCAAACTCCACTCCACACATATATATGGGGAGGTACTAGATCCTACTCGGTTTTACAGTGAAAACTGCTGGAACTTCAAACCGGCACTAGGAAACAGACTGAGAAACCAGAGTAAAAGTTTCTCCTGCAACCCGTTCCCTTTGTGCTAGATGAACGAAAGTCTCTCCACATGCTCAGTTCTGAGAGATAAGTGTGTGTGAAAGCCGTCCTTCACCTGGCTTGTTGGGAACACAAAGTTTCTTTTCACTTGCAAACTCCACTCCATACATATATATGGGGAGGTACTAGATCCAACCCCGTTTTACAGTGAAAACTGCAGGAACTTCAAACTGGCACTAGGAAATAGACTGAGAAACCAGAGTAAATGTTTCTCCTGCAACCCATTCCATTTGTGCTAGATGAACGAACGTCTCTCCACATGCTCATTTCTGAGAGATAAGTGTGTGTCAAAGCCGTCCTTCCCCTAGCTTGTTGGGAAAACAAAGCTTCTTTTCACTTGCAAACTCCACTCCACACTTATATATGGGGAGGTACTAGATCCTACTCGGTTTTACAGTGAAAACTGCAGGAACTTCAAACCGGCACTAGGAAACAGACTGAGAAACCAGAGTAAAAGTTTCTCCTGCAACCCGTTCCCTTTGTGCTAGATGAACGAACGTCTCTCCTCACGTGCTCATTTCTGAGATATAAGTGTGTGTGAAAGCCGTCCTTCACCTAGCTTGTTGGGAACACAAAGTTTCTTTTCACTTGCAAACTCCACTCCTTACATATATATGGGGAGGTACTAGATCCAACTCGGTTTTACAGTGAAACTGCTGGAACTTCAAACCATCACTAGGAAACAGACTGAGTAAACAGAGTAAAAGTTTCTCCTGCAACCCGTTCCCTTTGTGCTAGATGAACGAACGTCTCTCCACATGCTCATTTCTGAGAGATAAGTGTGTGTGAAAGCCGTCCTTCACCTAGCTTGTTGGGAACACAAAGTTTCTTTTCACTTGCAAACTCAACTCCATACTTATATATGGGGAGGTACTAGATCCAACTCGGTTTTACAGTGAAAACTGCAGGAACTTCAAACCGGCACTAGGAAACAGACTGAGAAACCAGAGTAAAAGTTTCTCCTGCAACCCGTTCCATTTGTGCTAGATGAACGAACGTCTCTCCACATGCTCATTTCTGAGAGATAAGTGTGTGTCAAAGCCGTCCTTCATCAAGCTTGTTGGGAAAACAAAGCTTCTTTTCACTTGCAAACTCCACTCCACACATATATATGGGGAGGTACTAGATCCAACTCGGTTTTACAGTAAAAACTGCAGGAACTTCAAACCGGCACTAGGAAACAGACTGAGAAACCAGAGTAAAAGTTTCTCCTGCAACCCGTTCCCTTTGTGCTAGATGAACGAACGTCTCTCCTTACGTGCTCATTTCTGAGAGATAAGTGTGTGTGAAAGCCGTCCTTCACCTAGCTTGTTGGGAACACAAAGTTTCTTTTCACTTGCAAACTCCACTCCATACATATATAAGGGGAGGTACTAGCTCCAACTCGGTTTTACAGTGAAAACTGCAGGAACTTCAAACCGGCACTAGGAAACAGACTGAGAAACCAGAGTAAAAGTTTCTCCTGCAACATATTCCCTTTGTGCTAGATGAACGAATGTCTCTCCACATGCTCAGTTCTGAGATATAAGTGTGTGTGAAAGCCGTCCTTCACCTAGCTTGTTGGGAACACAAAGCTTCTTTTCACTTGCAAACTCCACTCCTTACATATATATGGGGAGGTACTAGATCCAACTCGGTTTTACAGTGAAAACTGCTGGAACTTCAAACCATCACTATTAAACAGACTGAGTAAACAGAGTAAAAGTGTCTCCTGCAACCCGTTCCCTTTGTGCTAGATGAACGAACGTCTCTACACATGCTCATTTCTGAGAGATAAGTGTGTGTGAAAGCCGTCCTTCACCTAGCTTGTTGGGAACAGAAAGTTTCTTTTCACTTGCAAACTCAACTCCATACTTATATATGGGGAGGTACTAGATCCAACTCGGTTTTACAGTGAAAACTGCAGGAACTTCAAACCGGCACTAGGAAACAGACTGAGAAACCAGAGTAAAAGTTTCTCCTGCAACCCGTTCCATTTGTGCTAGATGAACGAACGTCTCTCCACATGCTCATTTCTGAGAGATAAGTGTGTGTCAAAGCCGTCCTTCATCTAGCTTGTTGGGAAAACAAAGCTTCTTTTCACTTGCAAACTCCACTCCACACATATATATGGGGAGGTACTAGATCCCACTCGGTTTTACAGTAAAAACTGCAGGAACTTCAAACCGGCACTAGGAAACAGACTGAGAAACCAGAGTAAAAGTTTCTCCTGCAACCCGTTCCCTTTGTGCTAGATGAACGAACGTCTCTCCTCACGTGCTCATTTCTGAGAGATAAGTGTGTGTGAAAGCCGTCCTTCACCTAGCTTGTTGGGAACACAAAGTTTCTTTTCACTTGCAAACTCCACTCCATACATATATAAGGGGAGGTACTAGCTCCAACTCGGTTTTACAGTGAAAACTGCAGGAACTTCAAACCGGCAATAGGAAACAGACTGAGAAACCAGAGTAAAAGTTTCCCCGGCAACATATTCCCTTTGTGCAAGATGAACGAATGTCTCTCCACATGCTCAGTTCTGAGATATAAGTGTGTGTGAAAGCCGTCTTTCACCTAGCTTGTTGGGAACTCAAAGTTCCTTTTCACTTGCAAACTCCACTCCTTACATATATATGGGGAGGTACTAGATCCAACTCGGTTTTACAGTGAAAACTGCTGGAACTTCAAACCATCACTAGGAAACAGACTGAGTAAACAGAGTAAAAGTTTCTCCTGCAACCCGTTCCCTTTGTGCTAGATGAACGAACGTCTCTCCACATGCTCATTTCTGAGAGATAAGTGTGTGTCAAAGCCGTCCTTCACCTAGCTTGTTGGGAAAACAAAGTTTCTTTTCACTTGCAAACTCCACTCCACACATATATATGGGGAGGTACTAGATCCTACCCGGTTTTACAGTGTAAACTGCTGGAACTTCAAACCGGCACTAGGAAACAGACTGAGAAACCAGATTAAAAGTTTCTCCTGCAACCCGTTCCCTTTGTGCTAGATGAACGAACGTCTCTCCTCACGTGCTCATTTCTGAGATATAAGTGTGTGTGAAAGCCGTCCTTCACCTAGCTTGTTGGGAACACAAAGTTTCTTTTCACTTGCAAACTCCACTCCATACATATATATGGGGAGGTACTAGCTCCAACTCGTTTTACAGTGAAAACTGCAGGAACATCAAACCGGGACT
The DNA here is from genome assembly GCF_048773025.1 of Camelus bactrianus. Taxonomy (NCBI): domain Eukaryota; kingdom Metazoa; phylum Chordata; class Mammalia; order Artiodactyla; family Camelidae; genus Camelus; species Camelus bactrianus. The sequence continues at coordinate 94,033,744 of NC_133546.1, forward strand.
AGGAAACAGACTGAGAAACCAGAGTAAAAGTTTCTCCTGCAACCCGTTCCCTTTGTGCTAGATGAACGAACGTCTCTCCGTATGCTCAGTTCTGAGAGATAAGTGTGTGTGAAAGCCGTCCTTCACCTAGCTTGTTAGGAACACAAAGTTTCTTTTCACTTGCAAACTCCACTCCATACATATATAAGGGGAGGTACTAGCTCCAACTCGGTTTTACAGTGAAAACTGCAGGAACTTCAAACCGGCACTAGGAAACAGACTGAGAAACCAGAGTAAAAGTTTCTCCTGCAACCCGTTCCCTTTGTGCTAGATGAACGAACGTCTCTCCACATGCTCAGTTCTGAGAGATAAGTGTGTGTGAAAGCCGTCCTTCACCTAGCTTGTTGGGAACACAAAGTTCCTTTTCACTTGCAAACTCCACTACTTACATATATATGGGGAGGTACTAGATCCAACTCGGTTTTACAGTGAAAACTGCTGGAACTTCAAACCATCACTAGGGAACAGACTGAGAAACCAGAGTAAAAGTTTCTCCTGCAACCCGTTCCCTTTGTGCTAGATGAACGAACGTCTCTCCGCATGCTCAGTTCTGAGAGATAAGTGTGTGTAAAAGCCGTACTTCACCTAGCTTGTTGGGAACACAAAGTTTCTTTTCACTAGCAAACCCCTCTCCATACATATATATGGGGAGGTACTAGATCCAACTCGGTTTTACAGTGAAAACTGCAGGAACTTCAAACCGGCACTTGGAAACAGACTGAGAAACCAGAGTAAAAGTTTCTCCTGCAACCCGTTCCCTTTGTGCTAGATGAACGAAAGTCTCTCCACATGCTCAGTTCTGAGAGATAAGTGTGCGTGAAAGCCGTCCTTCAACTGGCTTGTTGGGAACACAAAGTTTCTTTTCAGTTGCAAACTTCACTCCATACATATATATGGGGAGGTACTAGCTCCAACTCCGTTTTACAGTGAAAACTGCAGGAACTTCAAACCGGCACTAGGAAACAGACTGTGAAACCAGAGTAAAAGTTTCTCCTGCAACCCGTTCCCTTTGTGCTAGATGAACGAACGTCTATCCACATGCTCATTTCTGAGAGATAAGTGTGTGTCAAAGCCGTCCTTCACCTAGCTTGTTGGGAATACAAAGTTTCTTTTCACTTGCAAACTCCACTCCACACATATATATGGGGAGGTACTAGATCCTACCCGGTTTTACAGTGAAAACTGCTGGAACTTCAAACCGGCACTAGGAAACAGACTGAGAAACCAGATTAAAAGTTTCTCCTGCAACCCGTTCCCTTTGTGCTAGATGAACGAACGTCTCTCCTCACGTGCTCATTTCTGAGATATAAGTGTGTGTGAAAGCCGTCCTTCACCTAGCTTGTTGGGAACACAAAGTTTCTTTTCACTTGCAAACTCCACTCCATACATATATATGGGGAGGTACTAGATCCAACTCGTTTTACAGTGAAAACTGCAGGAACATCAAACCGGGACTAGGAAACAGACTGAGAAACCAGAGTAAAAGTTTCTCCTGCAACCCGTTCCCTTTGTGCTAGATGAACGAACGTCTCTCCGTATGCTCAGTTCTGAGAGATAAGTGTGTGTGAAAGCCGTCCTTCACCTAGCTTGTTAGGAACACAAAGTTTCTTTTCACTTGCAAACTCCACTCCATACATATATAAGGGGAGGTACTAGCTCCAACTCGGTTTTACAGTGAAAACTGCAGGAACTTCAAACCGGCACTAGGAAACAGACTGAGAAACCAGAGTAAAAGTTTCTCCTGCAACCCGTTCCTTTTGTGCTAGATGAACGAACGTCTCTCCACATGCTCAGTTCTGAGAGATAAGTGTGTGTGAAAGCCGTCCTTCACCTAGCTTGTTGGGAACACAAAGTTCCTTTTCACTTGCAAACTCCACTACTTACATATATATGGGGAGGTACTAGATCCAACTCGGTTTTACAGTGAAAACTGCTGGAACTTCAAACCATCACTAGGGAACAGACTGAGAAACCAGAGTAAAAGTTTCTCCTGCAACCCGTTCCCTTTGTGCTAGATGAACGAACGTCTCTCCACATGCTCAGTTCTGAGAGATAAGTGTGTGTGAAATCCGTCCTTCACCTAGCTTGTTGGGAACACAAAGTTTCTTTTCAGTTGCAAACTCCACTCCATACATATATATGGGGAGGTACTAGCTCCAACTCGGTTTTACAGTGAAAACTGCAGGAACTTCAAACCGGCACTTGGAAACACACTTTGAAACCAGACTAAATGTTTCTCCTGCAACCCGTTCCATTTGTGCTAGATGAACGAACGTCTCTCCACATGCTCAGTTCTGAGAGATAAGTGTGTGTAAAAGCCGTACTTCACCTAGCTTGTTGGGAACACAAAGTTTCTTTTCACTTGCAAACTCCACTCCATACATATATATGGGAAGGTACTAGATCCAACTCGGTTTTACAGTGAAAAATGCAGGAACTTCAAACCGGCACTAGGAAACAGACTGAGAAACCAGAGTAAAAGTTTCTCCTGTAACCCGTTCCCTTTGTGCTAGATGAACGAACGTCTCTCCACATGCTCAGTTCTGAGAGATAAGTGTGTGTGAAAGCCGTCCTTCAACTAGCTTGTTGGGAACACAAAGTTTCTTTTCACTTGCAAACTCCACTCCTTACATATATATGGGGAGGTACTAGATCCAACTCGGTTTTACAGTGAAAACTGCAGGAACTTCAAACCGGCACTTGGAAACAGACTGAGAAACCAGAGTAAAAGTTTCTCCTGCAACCCGTTCCCTTTGTGCTAGATGAACGAACGTCTCTCCACATGCTCAGTTCTGAGAGATAAGTGTGCGTGAAAGCCGTCCTTTAACTGGCTTGTTGGGAACACAAAGTTTCTTTTCAGTTGCAAACTCCACTCCATACATATATATGGGGAGGTACTAGCTCCAACTCGGTTTTACAGTGAAAACTGCAGGAACTTCAAACCGGCACTTGGAAACACACTTTGAAACCAGACTAAATGTTTCTCCTGCAACCCGTTCCATTTGTGCTAGATGAACGAACGTCTCTCCACATGCTCATTTCTGAGAGATTAGTGTGTGTGAAAGCCGTTCTTCAACTAGCTTGTTGGGAACACAAAGTTTCTTTTCACTTGCAAACTCCACTCCACACATATATATGGGGAGGTACTAGAGCCTTCTCGGTTTTAGTGTGAAAACTGCAGGAACTTCAAACCGGCACTAGGAAACAGACTGAGAAACCAGAGTAAAAGTTTCTCCTGCAACCCGTTCCCTTTGTGCTAGATGAACGAACGTCTCTCCGCATGCTCAGTTCTGAGAGATAAGTGTGTGTAAAAGCCGTACTTCACCTAGCTTGTTGGGAACACAAAGTTTCTTTTCACTTGCAAACTCCACTCCATACATATATATGGGAAGGTACTAGATCCAACTCGGTTTTACAGTGAAAAATGCAGGAACTTCAAACCGGCACTAGGAAACAGACTGAGAAACCAGAGTAAAAGTTTCTCCTGCAACCCGTTCCCTTTGTGCTAGATGAACGAACGTCTCTCCACATGCTCAGTTCTGAGAGATAAGTGTGTGTGAAAGCCGTCCTTCAACTAGCTTGTTGGGAACACAAAGTTTCTTTTAACTTGCAAACTCCACTCCTTACATATATATGGGGAGGTACTAGATCCAACTCGGTTTTACAGTGAAAACTGCAGGAACTTCAAACCGGCACTTGGAAACAGACTGAGAAACCAGAGTAAAAGTTTCTCCTGCAACCCGTTCCCTTTGTGCTAGATGAACGAACGTCTCTCCACATGCTCAGTTCTGAGAGATAAGTGTGCGTGAAAGCCGTCCTTCAACTGGCTTGTTGGGAACACAAAGTTTCTTTTCAGTTGCAAACTCCACTCCATACATATATATGGGGAGGTACTAGCTCCAACTCCGTTTTACAGTGAAAACTGCAGGAACTTCAAAGCGGCACTAGGAAACAGACTGTGAAACCAGAGTAAAAGTTTCTCCTGCAACCCATTCCATTTGTGCTAGATGAACGAACGTCTCTCCACATGCTCATTTCTGAAGGATAAGTGTGTGTCAAAGCCGTACTTCACCTAGCTTGTTGGGAAAACAAAGCTTCTTTTCACTTGCAAACTCCACTCCACACATATATATGGGGAGGTACTAGATCCTTCTCGGTTTTACAGTGAAAACTGCAGGAACTTCAAACCGGCACTACGAAACAGACTGAGAAACCAGAGTAAAAGTTTCTCCTGCAACCCGTTCCCTTTGTGCTAGATGAACGAACGTCTCTCCTCACGTGCTCATTTCTGAGATATAATTGTGTGTGAAAGCCGTCCTTCACCTAGCTTGTTGGGAACACAAAGTTCCTTTTCACTTGCAAACTCCACTCCATACATATATATGGGGAGGTACTAGCTCCAACTCGGTTTTACAGTGAAAACTGCAGGAACATCAAACCGGGACTAGGAAACAGACTGAGAAACCAGAGTAAAAGTTTCTCCTGCAACCCGTTCCCTTTGTGCTAGATGAACGAACGTCTCTCCGTATGCTCAGTTCTGAGAGATAAGTGTGTGTGAAAGCCGTCCTTCACCTAGCTTGTTAGGAACACAAAGTTTCTTTTCACTTGCAAACTCCACTCCATACATATATAAGGGGAGGTACTAGCTCCAACTCGGTTTTACAGTGAAAACTGCAGGAACTTCAAACCGGCACTAGGAAACAGACTGAGAAACCAGAGTAAAAGTTTCTCCTGCAACCCGTTCCCTTTGCGCTAGATGAACGAACGTCTCTCCAAATGCTCAGTTCTGAGAGATAAGTGTGTATGAAAGCCGTCCTTCACATAGCTTGTTGGGAACACAAAGTTTCTTTTCAGTTGCAAACTTCACTCCATACATATATATGGGGAGGTACTAGCTCCAACTCGGTTTTACAGTGAAAACTGCAGGAACTTCAAACCGGCACTTGGAAACACACTTTGAAACCAGACTAAATGTTTCCCCTGCAACCCGTTCCATTTGTGCTAGATGAACGAACGTCTCTCCACATGCTAATTTCTGAGAGATTAGTGTGTGTGAAAGCCGTCCTTCAACTAGCTTGTTGGGAACACAAAGTTTCTTTTCACTTGCAAACTCCACTCCACACATATATATGGGGAGGTACTAGAGCCTACTCGGTTTTAGTGTGAAAACTGCAGGAACTTCAAACCGGCACTAGGAAACACACTGAGAAACCAGAGTAAAAGTTTCTCCTGCAACCCGTTCCATTTGTGCTAGATGAACGAACGTCTCTCCGCATGCTCAGTTCTGAGAGATAAGTGTGTGTAAAAGCCGTACTTCACCTAGCTTGTTGGGAACACAAAGTTTCTTTTCACTTGCAAACTCCACTCCATACATATATATGGGAATGTACTAGATCCAACTCGGTTTTACAGTGAAAAATGCAGGAACTTCAAACCGGCACTAGGAAACAGACTGAGAAACCAGAGTAAAAGTTTCTCCTGCAACCCGTTCCCTTTGTGCTAGATGAACGAACGTCTCTCCACATGCTCAGTTCTGAGAGATAAGTGTGTGTGAAAGCCGTCCTTCAACTAGCTTGTTGGGAATACAAAGTTTCTTTTCACTTGCAAACTCCACTCCTTACATATATATGGGGAGGTACTAGATCCAACTCGGTTTCACAGTGAAAACTGCAGGAACTTCAAACCGGCACTTGGAAACAGACTGAGAAACCAGAGTAAAAGTTTCTCCTGCAACCCGTTCCCTTTGTGCTAGATGAACGAACGTCTCTCCACATGCTCAGTTCTGAGAGATAAGTGTGTGTGAAATCCGTCCTTCACCTAGCTTGTTGGGAACACAAAGTTTCTTTTCAGTTGCAAACTCCATTCCATACATATATATGGGGAGGTACTAGCTCCAACTCCGTTTTACAGTGAAAACTGCAGGAACTTCAAACCGGCACTAGGAAACAGACTGTGAAACCAGAGTAAAAGTTTCTCCTGCAACCCATTCCATTTGTGCTAGATGAACGAAGGTCTCTCCACATGCTCATTTCTGAAGTATAAGTGTGTGTCAAAGCCGTCCTTCACCTAGCTTGTTGGGAAAACAAAGCTTCTTTTCACTTGCAAACTCCACTCCACACATATATATGGGGAGGTACTAGATCCTACTCGGTTTTACAGTGAAAACTGCAGGAACTTCAAACCGGCACTAGGAAACAGACTGAGAAACCAGAGTAAAAGTTTCTCCTGCAACCCGTTCCCTTTGTGCTAGATGAACGAACGTCTCTCCTCACGTGCTCATTTCTGAGATATAATTGTGTGTGAAAGCCGTCCTTCACCTAGCTTGTTGGGAACACAATGTTTCTTTTCACTTGCAAACTCCACTCCATACATATATATGGGGAGGTACTAGCTCCAACTCGGTTTTACAGTGAAAACTGCAGGAACATCAAACCGGGACTAGGAAACAGAATGAGAAACCAGAGTAAAAGTTTCTCCTGCAACCCGTTCCCTTTGTGCTAGATGAACGAACGTCTCTCCGCATGCTAAGTTCTGAGAGATAAGTGTGTGTGAAAGCCGTCCTTCACCTAGCTTGTTGGGAACACAAAGTTTCTTTTAACTTGGAAACTCCACTCCATACATATATAAGGGGAGGTACTAGATCCACCTCGGTTTTACAGTGAAAACTGCAGGAACTTCAAACCGGCACTAGGAAACAGACTGAGAAACCAGAGTAAAAGTTTCTCCTGCAACATATTCCCTTTGTGCTAGATGAACGAATGTCTCTCCACATGCTCAGTTCTGAGATATAAGTTTGTGTGTAAGCCGTCCTTCACCTAGCTTGTTGGGAACACAAAGTTCCTTTTCACTTGCAAACTCCACTCCATACATATATATGGGGAGGTACTAGCTCCAACTCGTTTTACAGTGAAAACTGCAGGAACATCAAACCGGGACTAGGAAACAGACTGAGAAACCAGAGTAAAAGTTTCTCCTGCAACCCGTTCCCTTTGTGCTAGATGAACGAACGTCTCTCCGTATGCTCAGTTCTGAGAGATAAGTGTGTGTGAAAGCCGTCCTTCACCTAGCTTGTTAGGAACACAAAGTTTCTTTTCACTTGCAAACTCCACTCCATACATATATAAGGGGAGGTACTAGCTCCAACTCGGTTTTACAGTGAAAACTGCAGGAACTTCAAACCGGCACTAGGAAACAGACTGAGAAACCAGAGTAAAAGTTTCTCCTGCAACCCGTTCCATTTGTGCTAGATGAACGAAAGTCTCTCCACATGCTCAGTTCTGAGAGATAAGTGTGTGTGAAAGCCGTCCTTCAACTAGCTTGTTGGGAATACAAAGTTTCTTTTCACTTGCAAACTCCACTCCTTACATATATATGGGGAGGTACTAGATCCAACTCGGTTTTACAGTGAAAACTGCAGGAACTTCAAACCGGCACTTGGAAACAGACTGAGAAACCAGAGTAAAAGTTTCTCCTGCAACCCGTTCCCTTTGTGCTAGATGAACGAACGTCTCTCCACATGCTCAGTTCTGAGAGATAAGTGTGTGTGAAATCCGTCCTTCACCTAGCTTGTTGGGAACACAAAGTTTCTTTTCAGTTGCAAACTCCACTCCATACATATATATGGGGAGGTACTAGCTCCAACTCCGTTTTACAGTGAAAACTGCAGGAACTTCAAACCGGCACTAGGAAACAGACTGTGAAACCAGAGTAAAAGTTTCTCCTGCAACCCATTCCATTTGTGCTAGATGAACGAAGGTCTCTCCACATGCTCATTTCTGAAGGATAAGTGTGTGTCAAAGCCGTCCTTCACCTAGCTTGTTGGGAAAACAAAGCTTCTTTTCACTTGCAAACTCCACTCCACACATATATATGGGGAGGTACTAGATCCTACTCGGTTTTACAGTGAAAACTGCAGGAACTTCAAACCGGCACTAGGAAACAGACTGAGAAACCAGAGTAAAAGTTTCTCCTGCAACCCGTTCCCTTTGTGCTAGATGAACGAACGTCTCTCCTCACGTGCTCATTTCTGAGATATAATTGTGTGTGAAAGCCGTCCTTCACCTAGCTTGTTGGGAACACAAAGTTTCTTTTCACTTGCAAACTCCACTCCATACATATATATGGGGAGGTACTAGCTCCAACTCGGTTTTACAGTGAAAACTGCAGGAACATCAAACCGGGACTAGGAAACAGAATGAGAAACCAGAGTAAAAGTTTCTCCTGCAACCCGTTCCCTTTGTGCTAGATGAACGAACGTCTCTCCGCATGCTAAGTTCTGAGAGATAAGTGTGTGTGAAAGCCGTCCTTCACCTAGCTTGTTGGGAACACAAAGTTTCTTTTAACTTGGAAACTCCACTCCATACATATATAAGGGGAGGTACTAGATCCACCTCGGTTTTACAGTGAAAACTGCAGGAACTTCAAACCGGCACTAGGAAACAGACTGAGAAACCAGAGTAAAAGTTTCTCCTGCAACATATTCCCTTTGTGCTAGATGAACGAATGTCTCTCCACATGCTCAGTTCTGAGATATAAGTTTGTGTGAAAGCCGTCCTTCACCTAGCTTGTTGGGAACACAAAGTTCCTTTTCACTTGCAAACTCCACTCCATACATATATATGGGGAGGTACTAGCTCCAACTCGTTTTACAGTGAAAACTGCAGGAACATCAAACCGGGACTAGGAAACAGACTGAGAAACCAGAGTAAAAGTTTCTCCTGCAACCCGTTCCCTTTGTGCTAGATGAACGAACGTCTCTCCACATGCTCAGTTCTGAGAGATAATTGTGTGTGAAATCCGTCCTTCACCTAGCTTCTTGGGAACACAAAGTTTCTTTTCAGTTGCAAACTCCACTCCATACATATATATGGGGAGGTACTAGCTCCAACTCGGTTTTACAGTGAAAACTGCAGGAACTTCAAACCGGCACTTGGAAACACACTTTGAAACCAGACTAAATGTTTCTCCTGCAACCCGTTCCATTTGTGCTAGATGAACGAACGTCTCTCCACATGCTCATTTCTGAGAGATTAGTGTGTGTGAAAGCCGTCCTTCAACTAGCTTGTTGGGAACACAAAGTTTCTTTTCACTTGCAAACTCCACTCCACACATATATATGGGGAGGTACTAGATCCTATTCGGTTTTAGTGTGAAAACTGCAGGAACTTCAAACCGGTACTAGGAAACAGACTGAGAAACCAGAGTAAAAGTTTCTCCTACAACCCGTTCCCTTTGTGCTAGATGAACGAACGTCTCTCCGCATGCTCAGTTCTGAGAGATAAGTGTGTGTAAAAGCCGTACTTCACCTAGCTTGTTGGGAACACAAAGTTTCTTTTCACTTGCAAAATCCACTCCATACATATATATGGGAAGGTACTAGATCCAACTCGGTTTTACAGTGAAAAATGCAGGAACTTCAAACCGGCACTAGGAAACAGACTGAGAAACCAGAGTAAAAGTTTCTCCTGCAACCCGTTCCCTTTGTGCTAGATGAACGAACGTCTCTCCACATGCTCAGTTCTGAGAGATAAGTGTGTGTGAAAGCCGTCCTTCAACTAGCTTGTTGGGAACACAAAGTTTCTTTTCACTTGCAAACTCCACTCCTTACATATATATGGGGAGGTACTAGCTCCAACTCGGTTTTACAGTGAAAACTGCAGGAACTTCAAACCGGCACTTGGAAACAGACTGAGAAACCAGAGTAAAAGTTTCTCCTGCCACCCGTTCCCTTTGTGCTAGATGAACGAACGTCTCTCCACATGCTCAGTTCTGAGAGATAAGTGTGCGTGAAAGCCGTCCTTCAACTGGCTTGTTGGGAACACAAAGTTTCTTTTCAGTTGCTAACTCCACTCCATACATATATATGGGGAGGTACTAGCTCCAACTCCGTTTTACAGTGAAAACTGCAGGAACTTCAAACCGGCACTAGGAAACAGACTGTGAAACCAGAGTAAAAGTTTCTCCTGCAACCCATTCCATTTGTGCTAGATGAACGAACGTCTCTCCACATGCTCATTTCTGAAGGATAAGTGTGTGTCAAAGCCGTCCTTCACCTAGCTTGTTGGGAAAAGAAAGCTTCTTTTCACTTGCAAACTCCACTCCACACATATATATGGGGAGGTACTAGATCCTACTCGGTTTTACAGTGAAAACTGCAGGAACTTCAAACCGGCACTAGGAAACAGACTGAGAAACCAGAGTAAAAGTTTCTCCTGCAACCCGTTCCCTTTGTGCTACATGAACGAACGTCTCTCCTCACGTGCTCATTTCTGAGATATAATTGTGTGTGAAAGCCGTCCTTCACCTAGCTTGTTGGGAACACAAAGTTTCTTTTCACTTGCAAACTCCACTCCATACATTTATATGGGGAGGTACTAGCTCCAACTCGGTTTTACAGTGAAAACTGCAGGAACATCAACCCGGGACTAGGAAACAGAATGAGAAACCAGAGTAAAAGTTTCTCCTGCAACCGGTTCCCTTTGTGCTAGATGAACGAACGTCTCTCCGCATGCTAAGTTCTGAGAGATAAGTGTGTGTGAAAGCCGTCCTTCACCTAGCTTGTTGGGAACACAAAGTTCCTTTTCACTTGCAAACTCCACTCCTTACATATATATGGGGAGGTACTAGATCCAACTCGGTTTTACAGTGAAAACTGCTGGAACTTCAAACCATCACTAGGAAACAGACTGAGTAAACAGAGTAAAAGTTTCTCCTGCAACCCGTTCCCTTTGTGCTAGATGAACGAACGTCTCTCCACATGCTAAGTTCTGAGAGATAAGTGTTTGTGAAAGCCGTCCTTCACCTGGCTTGTTGGGAACACAAAGTTTCTTTTCAGTTGCAAACCCCACTCCATACATATATATGGGGAGGTACGAGCTCCAACTCCGTTTTACAGTGAAAACTGCAGGAACATCAAACCGGGACTAGGAAACAGAATGAGAAACCAGAGTAAAAGTTTCTCCTGCAACCCGTTCCCTTTGTGCTAGATGAACGAACGTCTCTCCGCATGCTAAGTTCTGAGAGTTAAGTGTGTATGAAAGCCGACCTTCACCTAGCTTGTTGGGAACACAAAGTTTCTTTTCACTTGCAAACTCCACTCCATACATATATAAGGGGAGGTACTAGATCCAACTCGGTTTTACAGTGAAAACTGCAGGAAATTCAAACCGGCACTAGGAAACAGACTGAGAAACCAGAGTAAAAGTTTCTCCTGCAACATATTCCCTTTGTGCTAGATGAACGAATGTCTCTCCACATGCTCAGTTCTGAGATATAAGTTTGTGTGAAAGCCGTCCTTCACCTAGCTTGTTGGGAACACAAAGTTCCTTTTCACTTGCAAACTCCACTCCTTACATATATATGGGGAGGTACTAGCTCCAACTCGGTTTTACAGTGAAAACTGCAGGAACTTCAAACCGGCACTTGGAAACACACTTTGAAACCAGACTAAATGTTTCCCCTGCAACCCGTTCCATTTGTGCTAGATGAACGAACGTCTCTCCACATGCTAATTTCTGAGAGATTAGTGTGTGTGAAAGCCGTCCTTCAACTAGCTTGTTGGGAACACAAAGTTTCTTTTCACTTGCAAACTCCACTCCACACATATATATGGGGAGGTACTAGAGCCTACTCGGTTTTAGTGTGAAAACTGCAGGAACTTCAAACCGGCACTAGGAAACACACTGAGAAACCAGAGTAAAAGTTTCTCCTGCAACCCGTTCCATTTGTGCTAGATGAACGAACGTCTCTCCGCATGCTCAGTTCTGAGAGATAAGTGTGTGTAAAAGCCGTACTTCACCTAGCTTGTTGGGAACACAAAGTTTCTTTTCACTTGCAAACTCCACTCCATACATATATATGGGAATGTACTAGATCCAACTCGGTTTTACAGTGAAAAATGCAGGAACTTCAAACCGGCACTAGGAAACAGACTGAGAAACCAGAGTAAAAGTTTCTCCTGCAACCCGTTCCCTTTGTGCTAGATGAACGAACGTCTCTCCACATGCTCAGTTCTGAGAGATAAGTGTGTGTGAAAGCCGTCCTTCAACTAGCTTGTTGGGAATACAAAGTTTCTTTTCACTTGCAAACTCCACTCCTTACATATATATGGGGAGGTACTAGATCCAACTCGGTTTCACAGTGAAAACTGCAGGAACTTCAAACCGGCACTTGGAAACAGACTGAGAAACCAGAGTAAAAGTTTCTCCTGCAACCCGTTCCCTTTGTGCTAGATGAACGAACGTCTCTCCACATGCTCAGTTCTGAGAGATAAGTGTGTGTGAAATCCGTCCTTCACCTAGCTTGTTGGGAACACAAAGTTTCTTTTCAGTTGCAAACTCCATTCCATACATATATATGGGGAGGTACTAGCTCCAACTCCGTTTTACAGTGAAAACTGCAGGAACTTCAAACCGGCACTAGGAAACAGACTGTGAAACCAGAGTAAAAGTTTCTCCTGCAACCCATTCCATTTGTGCTAGATGAACGAAGGTCTCTCCACATGCTCATTTCTGAAGTATAAGTGTGTGTCAAAGCCGTCCTTCACCTAGCTTGTTGGGAAAACAAAGCTTCTTTTCACTTGCAAACTCCACTCCACACATATATATGGGGAGGTACTAGATCCTACTCGGTTTTACAGTGAAAACTGCAGGAACTTCAAACCGGCACTAGGAAACAGACTGAGAAACCAGAGTAAAAGTTTCTCCTGCAACCCGTTCCCTTTGTGCTAGATGAACGAACGTCTCTCCTCACGTGCTCATTTCTGAGATATAATTGTGTGTGAAAGCCGTCCTTCACCTAGCTTGTTGGGAACACAATGTTTCTTTTCACTTGCAAACTCCACTCCATACATATATATGGGGAGGTACTAGCTCCAACTCGGTTTTACAGTGAAAACTGCAGGAACATCAAACCGGGACTAGGAAACAGAATGAGAAACCAGAGTAAAAGTTTCTCCTGCAACCCGTTCCCTTTGTGCTAGATGAACGAACGTCTCTCCGCATGCTAAGTTCTGAGAGATAAGTGTGTGTGAAAGCCGTCCTTCACCTAGCTTGTTGGGAACACAAAGTTTCTTTTAACTTGGAAACTCCACTCCATACATATATAAGGGGAGGTACTAGATCCACCTCGGTTTTACAGTGAAAACTGCAGGAACTTCAAACCGGCACTAGGAAACAGACTGAGAAACCAGAGTAAAAGTTTCTCCTGCAACATATTCCCTTTGTGCTAGATGAACGAATGTCTCTCCACATGCTCAGTTCTGAGATATAAGTTTGTGTGTAAGCCGTCCTTCACCTAGCTTGTTGGGAACACAAAGTTCCTTTTCACTTGCAAACTCCACTCCATACATATATATGGGGAGGTACTAGCTCCAACTCGTTTTACAGTGAAAACTGCAGGAACATCAAACCGGGACTAGGAAACAGACTGAGAAACCAGAGTAAAAGTTTCTCCTGCAACCCGTTCCCTTTGTGCTAGATGAACGAACGTCTCTCCGTATGCTCAGTTCTGAGAGATAAGTGTGTGTGAAAGCCGTCCTTCACCTAGCTTGTTAGGAACACAAAGTTTCTTTTCACTTGCAAACTCCACTCCATACATATATAAGGGGAGGTACTAGCTCCAACTCGGTTTTACAGTGAAAACTGCAGGAACTTCAAACCGGCACTAGGAAACAGACTGAGAAACCAGAGTAAAAGTTTCTCCTGCAACCCGTTCCCTTTGTGCTAGATGAACGAAAGTCTCTCCACATGCTCAGTTCTGAGAGATAAGTGTGTGTGAAAGCCGTCCTTCAACTAGCTTGTTGGGAATACAAAGTTTCTTTTCACTTGCAAACTCCACTCCTTACATATATATGGGGAGGTACTAGATCCAACTCGGTTTTACAGTGAAAACTGCAGGAACTTCAAACCGGCACTTGGAAACAGACTGAGAAACCAGAGTAAAAGTTTCTCCTGCAACCCGTTCCCTTTGTGCTAGATGAACGAACGTCTCTCCACATGCTCAGTTCTGAGAGATAAGTGTGTGTGAAATCCGTCCTTCACCTAGCTTGTTGGGAACACAAAGTTTCTTTTCAGTTGCAAACTCCACTCCATACATATATATGGGGAGGTACTAGCTCCAACTCCGTTTTACAGTGAAAACTGCAGGAACTTCAAACCGGCACTAGGAAACAGACTGTGAAACCAGAGTAAAAGTTTCTCCTGCAACCCATTCCATTTGTGCTAGATGAACGAAGGTCTCTCCACATGCTCATTTCTGAAGGATAAGTGTGTGTCAAAGCCGTCCTTCACCTAGCTTGTTGGGAAAACAAAGCTTCTTTTCACTTGCAAACTCCACTCCACACATATATATGGGGAGGTACTAGATCCTACTCGGTTTTACAGTGAAAACTGCAGGAACTTCAAACCGGCACTAGGAAACAGACTGAGAAACCAGAGTAAAAGTTTCTCCTGCAACCCGTTCCCTTTGTGCTAGATGAACGAACGTCTCTCCTCACGTGCTCATTTCTGAGATATAATTGTGTGTGAAAGCCGTCCTTCACCTAGCTTGTTGGGAACACAAAGTTTCTTTTCACTTGCAAACTCCACTCCATACATATATATGGGGAGGTACTAGCTCCAACTCGGTTTTACAGTGAAAACTGCAGGAACATCAAACCGGGACTAGGAAACAGAATGAGAAACCAGAGTAAAAGTTTCTCCTGCAACCCGTTCCCTTTGTGCTAGATGAACGAACGTCTCTCCGCATGCTAAGTTCTGAGAGATAAGTGTGTGTGAAAGCCGTCCTTCACCTAGCTTGTTGGGAACACAAAGTTTCTTTTAACTTGGAAACTCCACTCCATACATATATAAGGGGAGGTACTAGATCCACCTCGGTTTTACAGTGAAAACTGCAGGAACTTCAAACCGGCACTAGGAAACAGACTGAGAAACCAGAGTAAAAGTTTCTCCTGCAACATATTCCCTTTGTGCTAGATGAACGAATGTCTCTCCACATGCTCAGTTCTGAGATATAAGTTTGTGTGAAAGCCGTCCTTCACCTAGCTTGTTGGGAACACAAAGTTCCTTTTCACTTGCAAACTCCACTCCATACATATATATGGGGAGGTACTAGCTCCAACTCGTTTTACAGTGAAAACTGCAGGAACATCAAACCGGGACTAGGAAACAGACTGAGAAACCAGAGTAAAAGTTTCTCCTGCAACCCGTTCCCTTTGTGCTAGATGAACGAACGTCTCTCCACATGCTCAGTTCTGAGAGATAATTGTGTGTGAAATCCGTCCTTCACCTAGCTTCTTGGGAACACAAAGTTTCTTTTCAGTTGCAAACTCCACTCCATACATATATATGGGGAGGTACTAGCTCCAACTCGGTTTTACAGTGAAAACTGCAGGAACTTCAAACCGGCACTTGGAAACACACTTTGAAACCAGACTAAATGTTTCTCCTGCAACCCGTTCCATTTGTGCTAGATGAACGAACGTCTCTCCACATGCTCATTTCTGAGAGATTAGTGTGTGTGAAAGCCGTCCTTCAACTAGCTTGTTGGGAACACAAAGTTTCTTTTCACTTGCAAACTCCACTCCACACATATATATGGGGAGGTACTAGATCCTATTCGGTTTTAGTGTGAAAACTGCAGGAACTTCAAACCGGTACTAGGAAACAGACTGAGAAACCAGAGTAAAAGTTTCTCCTGCAACCCGTTCCCTTTGTGCTAGATGAACGAACGTCTCTCCGCATGCTCAGTTCTGAGAGATAAGTGTGTGTAAAAGCCGTACTTCACCTAGCTTGTTGGGAACACAAAGTTTCTTTTCACTTGCAAAATCCACTCCATACATATATATGGGAAGGTACTAGATCCAACTCGGTTTTACAGTGAAAAATGCAGGAACTTCAAACCGGCACTAGGAAACAGACTGAGAAACCAGAGTAAAAGTTTCTCCTGCAACCCGTTCCCTTTGTGCTAGATGAACGAACGTCTCTCCACATGCTCAGTTCTGAGAGATAAGTGTGTGTGAAAGCCGTCCTTCAACTAGCTTGTTGGGAACACAAAGTTTCTTTTCACTTGCAAACTCCACTCCTTACATATATATGGGGAGGTACTAGCTCCAACTCGGTTTTACAGTGAAAACTGCAGGAACTTCAAACCGGCACTTGGAAACAGACTGAGAAACCAGAGTAAAAGTTTCTCCTGCCACCCGTTCCCTTTGTGCTAGATGAACGAACGTCTCTCCACATGCTCAGTTCTGAGAGATAAGTGTGCGTGAAAGCCGTCCTTCAACTGGCTTGTTGGGAACACAAAGTTTCTTTTCAGTTGCTAACTCCACTCCATACATATATATGGGGAGGTACTAGCTCCAACTCCGTTTTACAGTGAAAACTGCAGGAACTTCAAACCGGCACTAGGAAACAGACTGTGAAACCAGAGTAAAAGTTTCTCCTGCAACCCATTCCATTTGTGCTAGATGAACGAACGTCTCTCCACATGCTCATTTCTGAAGGATAAGTGTGTGTCAAAGCCGTCCTTCACCTAGCTTGTTGGGAAAAGAAAGCTTCTTTTCACTTGCAAACTCCACTCCACACATATATATGGGGAGGTACTAGATCCTACTCGGTTTTACAGTGAAAACTGCAGGAACTTCAAACCGGCACTAGGAAACAGACTGAGAAACCAGAGTAAAAGTTTCTCCTGCAACCCGTTCCCTTTGTGCTACATGAACGAACGTCTCTCCTCACGTGCTCATTTCTGAGATATAATTGTGTGTGAAAGCCGTCCTTCACCTAGCTTGTTGGGAACACAAAGTTTCTTTTCACTTGCAAACTCCACTCCATACATTTATATGGGGAGGTACTAGCTCCAACTCGGTTTTACAGTGAAAACTGCAGGAACATCAACCCGGGACTAGGAAACAGAATGAGAAACCAGAGTAAAAGTTTCTCCTGCAACCGGTTCCCTTTGTGCTAGATGAACGAACGTCTCTCCGCATGCTAAGTTCTGAGAGATAAGTGTGTGTGAAAGCCGTCCTTCACCTAGCTTGTTGGGAACACAAAGTTCCTTTTCACTTGCAAACTCCACTCCTTACATATATATGGGGAGGTACTAGATCCAACTCGGTTTTACAGTGAAAACTGCTGGAACTTCAAACCATCACTAGGAAACAGACTGAGTAAACAGAGTAAAAGTTTCTCCTGCAACCCGTTCCCTTTGTGCTAGATGAACGAACGTCTCTCCACATGCTAAGTTCTGAGAGATAAGTGTTTGTGAAAGCCGTCCTTCACCTGGCTTGTTGGGAACACAAAGTTTCTTTTCAGTTGCAAACTCCACTCCATACATATATATGGGGAGGTACGAGCTCCAACTCCGTTTTACAGTGAAAACTGCAGGAACATCAAACCGGGACTAGGAAACAGAATGAGAAACCAGAGTAAAAGTTTCTCCTGCAACCCGTTCCCTTTGTGCTAGATGAACGAACGTCTCTCCGCATGCTAAGTTCTGAGAGTTAAGTGTGTATGAAAGCCGACCTTCACCTAGCTTGTTGGGAACACAAAGTTTCTTTTCACTTGCAAACTCCACTCCATACATATATAAGGGGAGGTACTAGATCCAACTCGGTTTTACAGTGAAAACTGCAGGAAATTCAAACCGGCACTAGGAAACAGACTGAGAAACCAGAGTAAAAGTTTCTCCTGCAACATATTCCCTTTGTGCTAGATGAACGAATGTCTCTCCACATGCTCAGTTCTGAGATATAAGTTTGTGTGAAAGCCGTCCTTCACCTAGCTTGTTGGGAACACAAAGTTCCTTTTCACTTGCAAACTCCACTCCTTACATATATATGGGGAGGTACTAGATCCAACTCGGTTTTACAGTGAAAACTGCTGGAACTTCAAACCATCACTAGGAAACAGACTGAGTAAACAGAGTAAAAGTTTCTCCTGCAACCCGTTCCCTTTGTGCTAGATGAACGAACGTCTCTCCACATGCTCAGTTCTGAGAGATAAGTGTGTGTGAAATCCGTCCTTCACCTAGCTTGTTGGGAACACAAAGTTTCTTTTCAGTTGCAAACTCCACTCCATACATATATATGGGGAGGTACTAGCTCCAACTCGGTTTCACAGTGAAAACTGCAGGAACTTCAAACCGGCACTTGGAAACACACTTTGAAACCAGACTAAATGTTTCTCCTGCAACCCGTTCCATTTGTGCTAGATGAACGAACGTCTCTCCACATGCTCAGTTCTGAGAGATAAGTGTGTGTGAAAGCCGTCCTTCAACTAGCTTGTTGGGAACACAAAGTTTCTTTTCACTTGCAAACTCCACTCCACACATATATATGGGGAGGTACTAGAGCCTACTCGGTTTTAGTGTGAAAACTGCTGGAACTTCAAACCGGCACTAGGAAACACACTGAGAAACCAGAGTAAAAGTTTCTCCTGCAACCCGTTCCCTTTGTGCTAGATGAACGAACGTCTCTCCGCATGCTCAGTTCTGAGAGATAAGTGTGTGTAAAAGCCGTACTTCACCTAGCTTGTTGGGAACACAAAGTTTCTTTTCACTTGCAAACTCCAATCCATACATATATATGGGAATGTACTAGATCCAACTTGGTTTTACAGTGAAAAATGCAGGTACTTCAAACCGGCACTAGGAAACAGACTGAGAAACCAGAGTAAAAGTTTCTCCTGCAACCCGTTCCCTTTGTGCTAGATGAACGAACGTCTCTCCACATGCTCAGTTCTGAGACATAAGTGTGTGTGAAAGCCGTCCTTCAACTAGCTTGTTGGGAACACAAAGTTTCTTTTCACTTGCAAACTCCACTCCTTACATATATATGGGGAGGTACTAGATCCAACTCGGTTTTACAGTGAAAACTGCAGGAACTTCAAACCGGCACTTGGAAACACACTGAGAAACCAGAGTAATAGTTTCTCCTGCAACCCGTTCCCTTTGTGCTAGATGAACGAACGTCTCTCCACATGCTCAGTTCTGAGAGATAAGTGTGCGTGAAAGCCGTCCTTCAACTGGCTTGTTGGGAACACAAAGTTTCTTTTCAGTTGCAAACTCCACTCCATACATATATATGGGGAGGTACTAGCTCCAACTCCGTTTTACAGTGAAAACTGCAGGAACATCAAACCGGGACTAGGAAACAGAATGAGAAACCAGAGTAAAAGTTTCTCCTGCAACCCGTTCCCTTTGTGCTAGATGAACGAACGTCTCTCCGCATGCTAAGTTCTGAGAGATAAGTGTGTGTGAAAGCCGTCCTTCACCTAGCTTGTTGGGAACACAAAGTTTCTTTTCACTTGCAAACTCCACTCCATACATATATAAGGGGAGGTACTAGATCCAACTCGGTTTTACAGTGAAAACTGCAGGAACTTCAAACCGGCACTAGGAAACAGACTGAGAAACCAGAGTAAAAGTTTCTCCTGCAACATATTCCCTTTGTGCTAGATGAACGAATGTCTCTCCACATGCTCAGTTCTGAGATATAAGTTTGTGTGAAAGCCGTCCTTCACCTAGCTTGTTGGGAACACAAAGTTCCTTTTCACTTGCAAACTCCACTCCATACATATATATGGGGAGGTACTAGCTCCAACTCGTTTTACAGTGAAAACTGCAGGAACATCAAACCGGGACTAGGAAACAGACTGAGAAACCAGAGTAAAAGTTTCTCCTGCAACCCGTTCCCTTTGTGCTAGATGAACGAACGTCTCTCCGTATGCTCAGTTCTGAGAGATAAGTGTGTGTGAAAGCCGTCCTTCACCTAGCTTGTTAGGAACACAAAGTTTCTTTTCACTTGCAAACTCCACTCCATACATATATAAGGGGAGGTACTAGCTCCAACTCGGTTTTACAGTGAAAACTGCAGGAACTTCAAACCGGCACTAGGAAACAGACTGAGAAACCAGAGTAAAAGTTTCTCCTGCAACCCGTTCCCTTTGTGCTAGATGAACGAACGTCTCTCCACATGCTCAGTTCTGAGAGATAAGTGTGTGTGAAAGCCGTCCTTCACCTAGCTTGTTGGGAACACAAAGTTCCTTTTCACTTGCAAACTCCACTCCTTACATATATATGGGGAGGTACTAGATCCAACTCGGTTTTACATGAAAACTGCTGGAACTTCAAACCATCACTAGGGAATAGACTGAGAAACCAGAGTAAAAGTTTCTCCTGCAACCCGTTCCCTTTGTGCTAGATGAACGAACGTCTCTCCACATGCTCAGTTCTGAGAGATAAGTGTGTGTGAAATCCGTCCTTCACCTAGCTTGTTGGGAACACAAAGTTTCTTTTCAGTTGCAAACTCCACTCCATACATATATATGGGGAGGTACTAGCTCCAACTCGGTTTTACAGTGAAAACTGCAGGAACTTCAAACCGGCACTTGGAAACACACTTTGAAACCAGACTAAATGTTTCTCCTGCAACCCGTTCCATTTGTGCTAGATGAACGAACGTCTCTCCACATGCTCATTTCTGAGAGATTAGTGTGTGTGAAAGCCGTCCTTCAACTAGCTTGTTGGGAACACAAAGTTTCTTTTCACTTGCAAACTCCACTCCACACATATATATGGGGAGGTACTAGATCCTACTCGGTTTTAGTGTGAAAACTGCAGGAACTTCAAACCGGCACTAGGAAACAGACTGAGAAACCAGAGTAAAAGTTTCTCCTGCAACCCGTTCCCTTTGTGCTAGATGAACGAACGTCTCTCCGCATGCTCAGTTCTGAGAGATAAGTGTGTGTAAAAGCCGTACTTCACCTAGCTTGTTGGGAACACAAAGTTTCTTTTCACTTGCAAAATCCACTCCATACATATATATGGGAAGGTACTAGATCCAACTCGGTTTTACAGTGAAAAATGCAGGAACTTCAAAACGGCACTAGGAAACAGACTGAGAAACCAGAGTAAAATTTCTCCTGCAACCCGTTCCCTTTGTGCTAGATGAACGAACGTCTCTCCACATGCTCAGTTCTGAGAGATAAGTGTGTGTGAAAGCCGTCCTTCAACTAGCTTGTTGGGAACACAAAGTTTCTTTTCACTTGCAAACTCCACTCCTTACATATATATGGGGAGGTACTAGCTCCAACTCGGGTTTACAGTGAAAACTGCAGGAACTTCAAACCGGCACTAGGAAACAGACTGAGAAACCAGAGTAAAAGTTTCTCCTGCCACCCGTTCCCTTTGTGCTAGATGAACGAACGTCTCTCCTCACGTGCTCATTTCTGAGATATAATTGTGTGTGAAAGCCGTCCTTCACCTAGCTTGTTGGGAACACAAAGTTTCTTTTCACTTGCAAACTCCACTCCATACATATATATGGGGAGGTACTAGCTCCAACTCGGTTTTACAGTGAAAACTGCAGGAACATCAACCCGGGACTAGGAAACAGAATGAGAAACCAGAGTAAAAGTTTCTCCTGCAACCCGTTCCCTTTGTGCTAGATGAACGAACGTCTCTCCGCATGCTAAGTTCTGAGAGATAAGTGTGTGTGAAAGCCGTCCTTCACCTAGCTTGTTGGGAACACAAAGTTCCTTTTCACTTGCAAACTCCACTCCATACATATATATGGGGAGGTACTAGATCCAACTCGGTTTTACAGTGAAAACTGCTGGAACTTCAAACCATCACTAGGAAACAGACTGAGTAAACAGAGTAAAAGTTTCCCCTGCAACCCGTTCCCTTTGTGCTAGATGAACGAACGTCTCTCCACATGCTCAGTTCTGAGAGATAAGTGTTTGTGAAAGCCGTCCTTCACCTGGCTTGTTGGGAACACAAAGTTTCTTTTCAGTTGCAAACTCCACTCCATACATATATATGGGGAGGTACTAGCTCCAACTCCGTTTTACAGTGAAAACTGCAGGAACATCAAACCGGGACTAGGAAACAGAATGAGAAACCAGAGTAAAAGTTTCTCCTGCAACCCGTTCCCTTTGTGCTAGATGAACGAACGTCTCTCCGCATGCTAAGTTCTGAGAGTTAAGTGTGTGTGAAAGCCGACCTTCACCTAGCTTGTTGGGAACACAAAGTTTCTTTTCACCTGCAAACTCCACTCCATACATATATAAGGGTAGGTACTAGATCCAACTCGGTTTTACAGTGAAAACTGCAGGAACTTCAAACCGGCACTTGGAAACAGACTGAGAAACCAGAGTAAAAGTTTCTCCTGCAACCCGTTCCCTTTGTGCTAGATGAACGAACGTCTCTCCACATGCTCAGTTCTGAGAGATAAGTGTGCGTGAAAGCCGTCCTTCAACTGGCTTGTTGGGAACACAAAGTTTCTTTTCAGTTGCAAACTCCACTCCATACATATATATGGGGAGGTACTAGCTCCAACTCCGTTTTACAGTGAAAACTGCAGGAACTTCAAACCGGCACTAGGAAACAGACTGTGAAACCAGAGTAAAAGTTTCTCCTGCAACCCATTCCATTTGTGCTAGATGAACGAACGTCTCTCCACATGCTCATATCTGAAGGATAAGTGTGTGTCAAAGCCGTACTTCACCTAGCTTGTTGGGAAAAGAAAGCTTCTTTTCACTTGCAAACTCCACTCCACACATATATATGGGGAGGTAATAGATCCTACTCGGTTTTACAGTGAAAACTGCAGGAACTTCAAACCGGCACTAGGAAACAGACTGAGAAACCAGAGTAAAAGTTTCTCCTGCAACCCGTTCCCTTTGTGCTAGATGAACGAACGTCTCTCCTCACGTGCTCATTTCTGAGATATAATTGTGTGTGAAAGCCGTCCTTCAACTAGCTTGTTGGGAACACAAAGTTTCTTTTCACTTGCAAACTCCACTCCATACATATATATGGGGAGGTACTAGCTCCAACTCGGTTTTACAGTGAAAACTGCAGGAACATCAACCCGGGACTAGGAAACAGAATGAGAAACCAGAGTAAAATTTTCTCCTGCAACCCGTTCCCTTTGTGCTAGATGAACGAACGTCTCTCCGCATGCTAAGTTCTGAGAGATAAGTGTGTGTGAAAGCCGTCCTTCACCTAGCTTGTTGGGAACACAAAGTTCCTTTTCACTTGCAAACTCCACTCCTTACATATATATGGGGAGGTACTAGATCCAACTCGGTTTTACAGTGAAAACTCCTGGAACTTCAAACCATCACTAGGAAACAGACTGAGTAAACAGAGTAAAAGTTTCTCCTGCAACCCGTTCCCTTTGTGCTAGATGAACGAACGTCTCTCCACATGCTCAGTTCTGAGAGATAAGTGTTTGTGAAAGCCGTCCTTCACCTGGCTTGTTGGGAACACAAAGTTTCTTTTCAGTTGCAAACTCCACTCCATACATATATATGGGGAGGTACTAGCTCCAACTCCGTTTTACAGTGAAAACTGCAGGAACATCAAACCGGGACTAGGAAACAGAATGAGAAACCAGAGTAAAAGTTTCTCCTGCAACCCGTACCCTTTGTGCTAGATGAACGAACGTCTCTCCGCATGCTAAGTTCTGAGAGTTAAGTGTGTGTGAAAGCCGTCCTTCACCTAGCTTGTTGGGAACACAAAGTTTCTTTTCACTTGCAAACTCCACTCCATACATATATAAGGGGAGGTACTAGATCCAACTCGGTTTTACAGTGAAAACTGCAGGAAATTCAAACCGGCACTAGAAAACAGACTGAGAAACCAGAGTAAAAGTTTCTCCTGCAACATATTCCCTTTGTGCTAGATGAACGAATGTCTCTCCACATGCTCAGTTCTGAGATATAAGTTTGTGTGAAAGCCGTCCTTCAACTAGCTTGTTGGGAACACAAAGTTCCTTTTCACTTGCAAACTGCACTCCTTACATATATATGGGGAGGTACTAGATCCAACTCGGTTTTACAGTGAAAACTGCTGGAACTTCAAACCATCACTAGGAAACAGACTGAGTAAACAGAGTAAAAGTTTCTCCTGCAACCCGTTCCCTTTGTGCTAGATGAACGAACGTCTCTCCACATGCTCAGTTCTGAGAGATAAGTGTTTGTGAAAGCCGTCCTTCACCTGGCTTGTTGGGAACACAAAGTTTCTTTTCAGTTGCAAACTCCACTCCATACTTATATATGGGGAGGTACTAGCTCCAACTCCGTTTTACAGTGAAAACTGCAGGAACTTCAAACCGGCACTAGGAAACAGACTGTGAAACCAGAGTAAAAGTTTCTCCTGCAACCCATTCCATTTGTGCTAGATGAACGAACGTCTCTCCACATGCTCATTTCTGAGAGATACGTGTGTGTCAAAGCCGTCCTTCACCTAGCTTGTTGGGAAAACAAAGCTTCTTTTCACTTGCAAACCCACTCCACACATATATATGGGGAGGTACTAGATCCTACTCGGTTTTACAGTGAAAACTGCAGGAACTTCAAACCGGCACTAGGAAACAGACTGAGAAACCAGAGTAAAAGTTTCTCCTGCAACCCGTTCCCTTTGTGCTAGATGAACGAACGTCTCTCTACATGCTCATTTCTGAGAGATAAGTGTGTGTGAAAGCCGTCCTTCACCTAGCTTGTTGGGAACACAAAGTTTCTTTTCACTTGCAAACTCCACTCCATACATATATATGGGGAGGTACTAGCTCCAACTCGTTTTACAGTGAAAACTGCAGGAACATCAAACCGGGACTAGGAAACAGACTGAGAAACCAGAGTAAAAGTTTCTCCTGCAACCCGTTCCATTTGTGCTAGATGAACGAACGTCTCTCCGTATGCTCAGTTCTGAGAGATAAGTGTGTGTGAAAGCCGTCCTTCACCTAGCTTGTTAGGAACACAAAGTTTCTTTTCACTTGCAAACTCCACTCCATACATATATAAGGGGAGGTACTAGCTCCAAGTCGGTTTTACAGTGAAAACTGCAGGAACTTCAAACCGGCACTAGGAAACAGACTGAGAAACCAGAGTAAAAGTTTCTCCTGCAACCCGTTCCCTTTGTGCTAGATGAACGAACGTCTCTCCACATGCTCAGTTCTGAGAGAAAAGTGTGTGTGAAAGCCGTCCTTCACCTAGCTTGTTGGGAACACAAAGTTCTTTTTCACTTGCAAACTCCACTCCTTACATATATATGGGGAGGTACTAGATCCAACTCGGTTTTACAGTGAAAACGGCTGGAACTTCAAACCATCACTAGGGAACAGACTGAGAAACCAGAGTAAAAGTTTCTCCTGCAACCCGTTCCCTTTGTGCTAGATGAACGAACGTCTCTCCACATGCTCATTTCTGAGAGATTAGTGTGTGTGAAAGCCGTCCTTCACCTAGCTTGTTGGGAACACAAAGTTTCTTTTCACTTGCAAACTCCACTCCACACATATATATGGGGAGGTACTAGATCCTACTCGGTTTTAGTGTGAAAACTGCAGGAACTTCAAACCGGCACTAGGAAACAGACTGAGAAACCAGAGTAAAAGTTTCTCCTGCAACCCGTTCCCTTTGTGCTAGATGAACGAACGTCTCTCCGCATGCTCAATTCTGAGAGATAAGTGTGTGTAAAAGCCGTACTTCACCTAGCTTGTTGGGAAAACAAAGCTTCTTTTCACTTGCAAACTCCACTCCATACATATATATGGGAAGGTACTAGATCCAACTCGGTTTTACAGTGAAAAATGCAGGAACTTCAAACCGGCACTAGGAAACAGACTGAGAAACCAGAGTAAAAGTTTCTCCTGCAACCCGTTCCCTTTGTGCTAGATGAACGAACGTCTCTCCACATGCTCAGTTCTGAGAGATAAGTGTGTGTGAAAGCCGTCCTTCAACTAGCTTGTTGGGAACACAAAGTTTCTTTTCACTTGCAAACTCCACTCCTTACATATATATGGGGAGGTACTAGATCCAACTCGGTTTTACAGTGAAAACTGCAGGAACTTCAAACCGGCACTTGGAAACAGACTGAGAAACCAGAGTAAAAGTTTCTCCTGCAACCCGTTCCCTTTGTGCTAGATGAACGAACGTCTCTCCACATGCTCAGTTCTGAGAGATATGTGTGCGTGAAAACCGTACTTCAACTGGCTTGTTGGGAACACAAAGTTTCTTTTCAGTTGCAAACTCCACTCCATACATATATATGGGGAGGTACTAGCTCCAACTCCGTTTTACAGTGAAAACTGCAGGAACTTCAAACCGGCACTAGGAAACAGACTGTGAAACCAGAGTAAAAGTTTCTCCTGCAACCCATTCCATTTGTGCTAGATGAAAGAAGGTCTCTCCACATGCTCATTTCTGAAGGATAAGTGTGTGTCAAAGCCGTCCTTCACCTAGCTTGTTGGGAAAACAAAGCTTCTTTTCACTTGCAAACTCCACTCCACACATATATATGGGGAGGTACTAGATCCTACACGGTTTTACAGTGAAAACTGCAGGAACTTCAAACCGGCACTAGGAAACAGACTGAGAAACCAGAGTAAAAGTTTCTCCTGCAACCCGTTCCCTTTGTGCTAGATGAACGAACGTCTCTCCTCACGTGCTCATTTCTGAGATATAATTGTGTGTGAAAGCCGTCCTTCACCTAGCTTGTTGGGAACACAAAGTTTCTTTTAACTTGCAAACTCCACTCCATCCATATATAAGGGGAGGTAATAGATCCAACTCGGTTTTACAGTGAAAACTGCAGGAACATCAAACCGGGACTAGGAAACAGAATGAGAAACCAGAGTAAAAGTTTCTCCTGCAACCCGTTCCCTTTGTGCTAGATGAACGAACGTCTCTCCGCATGCTAAGTTCTGAGAGATAAGTGTGTGTGAAAGCCGTCCTTCACCTAGCTTGTTGGGAACACAAAGTTTCTTTTAACTTGCAAACTCCACTCCATACATATATAAGGGGAGGTAATAGATCCAACTCGGTTTTACAGTGAAAACTGCAGGAAATTCAAACCGGCACTAGGAAACAGACTGAGAAACCAGAGTAAAAGTTTCTCCTGCAACATATTCCCTTTGTGCTAGATGAACGAATGTCTCTCCACATGCTCAGTTCTGAGATATAATTTTGTTTGAAAGCCGTCCTTCACCTAGCTTGTTGGGAACACAAAGTTCCTTTTCACTTGCAAACTCCACTCCTTACATATATATGGGGAGGTACTAGATCCAACTCGGTTTTACAGTGAAAACTGCTGGAACTTCAAACCATCACTAGGAAACAGACTGAGTAAACAGAGTAAAAGTTTCTCCTGCAACCCGTTCCCTTTGTGCTAGATGAACGAACGTCTCTCCTCACGTGCTCATTTCTGAGATATAAGTGTGTGTGAAAGCCGTCCTTCACCTAGCTTGTTGGGAACACAAAGTTTCTTTTCACTTGCAAACTCCACTCCATACATATATATGGGGAGGTACTAGCTCCAACTCGTTTTACAGTGAAAACTGCAGGAACATCAAACCGGGACTAGGAAACAGACTGAGAAACCAGAGTAAAAGTTTCTCCTGCAACCCGTTCCCTTTGTGCTAGATGAACGAACGTCTCTCCGTATGCTCAGTTCTGAGAGATAAGTGTGTGTGAAAGCCGTCCTTCACCTAGCTTGTTAGGAACACAAAGTTTCTTTTCACTTGCAAACTCCACTCCATACATATATAAGGGGAGGTACTAGCTCCAACTCGGTTTTACAGTGAAAACTGCAGGAACTTCAAACCTGCACTAGGAAACAGACTGAGAAACCAGAGTAAAAGTTTCTCCTGCAACCCGTTCCCTTTGTGCTAGATGAACGAACGTCTCTCCACATGCTCAGTTCTGAGAGATAAGTGTGTGTGAAAGCCGTCCTTCACCTAGCTTGTTGGGAACACAAAGTTCCTTTTCACTTGCAAACTCCACTACTTACATATATATTGGGAGGTACTAGATCCAACTCCGTTTTACAGTGAAAACTGCAGGAACTTCAAACCATCACTAGGGAACAGACTGAGAAACCAGAGTAAAAGTTTCTCCTGCAACCCGTTCCCTTTGTGCTAGATGAACGAACGTCTCTCCACATGCTCAGTTCTGAGAGATAAGTGTGTGTGAAATCCGTCCTTCACCTAGCTTGTTGGGAACACAAAGTTTCTTTTCAGTTGCAAACTCCACTCCATACATATATA
Source organism: Camelus bactrianus (assembly GCF_048773025.1). Classification (NCBI taxonomy): domain Eukaryota; kingdom Metazoa; phylum Chordata; class Mammalia; order Artiodactyla; family Camelidae; genus Camelus; species Camelus bactrianus. The sequence continues at coordinate 94,061,831 of NC_133546.1, forward strand.
TGGGGAGGTACTAGCTCCAACTCGGTTTTACAGTGAAAACTGCAGGAACTTCAAACCGGCACTTGGAAACACACTTTGAAACCAGACTAAATGTTTCTCCTGCAACCCGTTCCATTTGTGCTAGATGAACGAACGTCTCTCCACATGCTCATTTCTGAGAGATTAGTGTGTGTGAAAGCCGTCCTTCAACTAGCTTGTTGGGAACACAAAGTTTCTTTTCACTTGCAAACTCCACTCCTCACATATATATGGGGAGGTACTAGATCCTACTCGGTTTTAGTGTGAAAACTGCAGGAACTTCAAACCGGCACTAGGAAACAGACTGAGAAACCAGAGTAAAAGTTTCTCCTGCAACCCGTTCCCTTTGTGCTAGATGAACGAACGTCTCTCCGCATGCTCAGTTCTGAGAGATAAGTGTGTGTAAAAGCCGTACTTCACCTAGCTTGTTGGGAACACAAAGTTTCTTTTCACTTGCAAAATCCACTCCATACATATATATGGGAAGGTACTAGATCCAACACGGTTTTACAGTGAAAAATGCAGGAACTTCAAACCGGCACTAGGAAACAGACTGAGAAACCAGAGTAAAAGTTTCTCCTGCAACCCGTTCCCTTTGTGCTAGATGAACGAACGTCTCTCCACATGCTCAGTTCTGAGAGATAAGTGTGTGTGAAAGCCGTCCTTCAACTAGCTTGTTGGGAACACAAATTTTCTTTTCACTTGCAAACTCCACTCCACACATATATATGGGGAGGTACTAGATCCAACTCGGTTTTACAGTGAAAACTGCAGGAACTTGAAACCGGCACTTGGAAACAGACTGAGAAACCAGAGTAAAAGTTTCTCCTGCAACCCGTTCCATTTGTGCTAGATGAACGAACGTCTCTCCACATGCTCAGTTCTGAGAGATAAGTGTGTGTGAAAGCCGTCCTTCACCTAGCTTGTTGGGAACACAAAGTTCCTTTTCACTTGCAAACTCCACTACTTACATATATATTGGGAGGTACTAGATCCAACTCCGTTTTACAGTGAAAACTGCTGGAACTTCAAACCATCACTAGGGAACAGACTGAGAAACCAGAGTAAAAGTTTCTCCTGCAACCCGTTCCCTTTGTGCTAGATGAACGAACGTCTCTCCACATGCTCAGTTCTGAGAGATAAGTGTGTGTGAAATCCATCCTTCACCTAGCTTGTTGGGAACACAAAGTTTCTTTTCAGTTGCAAACTCCACTCCATACATATATATGGGGAGGTACTAGCTCCAACTCGGTTTTACAGTGAAAACTGCAGGAACTTCAAACCGGCACTTGGAAACACACTTTGAAACCAGACTAAATGTTTCTCCTGCAACCCGTTCCATTTGTGCTAGATGAACGAACGTCTCTCCACATGCTCATTTCTGAGAGATTAGTGTGTGTGAAAGCCGTCCTTCAACTAGCTTGTTGGGAACACAAAGTTTCTTTTCACTTGCAAACTCCACTCCTCACATATATATGGGGAGGTACTAGATCCTACTCGGTTTTAGTGTGAAAACTGCAGGAACTTCAAACCGGCACTAGGAAACAGACTGAGAAACCAGAGTAAAAGTTTCTCCTGCAACCCGTTCCCTTTGTGCTAGATGAACGAACGTCTCTCCGCATGCTCAGTTCTGAGAGATAAGTGTGTGTAAAAGTCGTACTTCACCTAGCTTGTTGGGAACACAAAGTTTCTTTTCACTTGCAAAATCCACTCCATACATATATATGGGAAGGTACTAGATCCAACTCGGTTTTACAGTGAAAAATGCAGGAACTTCAAACCGGCACTAGGAAACAGACTGAGAAACCAGAGTAAAAGTTTCTCCTGCAACCCGTTCCCTTTGTGCTAGATGAACGAACGTCTCTCCACATGCTCAGTTCTGAGAGATAAGTGTGTGTGAAAGCCCAGCTTCACCTAGCTTGTTGGGAACACAAAGTTTCTTTTCACTTGCAAACTCCACTCCACACATATATATGGGGAGGTACTAGATCCAACTCGGTTTTACAGTGAAAACTGCAGGAACTTGAAACCGGCACTTGGAAACAGACTGAGAAACCAGAGTAAAAGTTTCTCCTGCAACCCGTTCCCTTTGTGCTAGATGAACGAACGTCTCTCCACATGCTCAGTTCTGAGAGATAAGTGTGTGTGAAAGCCGTCCTTCAACTGGCTTGTTGGGAACACAAAGTTTCTTTTCAGTTGCAAACTCCACTCCATACATATATATGGGGAGGTACTAGCTCCAACTCCGTTTTACAGTGAAAACTGCAGGAACTTCAAACCGGCACTAGGAAACAGACTGTGAAACCAGAGTAAAAGTTTCTCCTGCAACCCATTCCATTTGTGCTAGATGAACGAACGTCTCTCCACATGCTCATTTCTGAAGGATAAGTGTGTGTCAAAGCCGTCCTTCACCTAGCTTGTTGGGAAAACAAAGCTTCTTTTCACTTGCAAACTACACTCCACACATATATATGGGGAGGTACTAGATCCTACTCGGTTTTACAGTGAAAACTGCAGGAACTTCAAACCGGCACTAGGAAACAGACTGAGAAACCAGAGTAAAAGTTTCTCCTGCAACCCGTTCCCTTTGTGCTAGATGAACGAACGTCTCTCCTCACGTGCTCATTTCTGAGATATAATTGTGTGTGAAAGCCGTCCTTCACCTAGCTTGTTGGGAACACAAAGTTTCTTTTCACTTGCAAACTCCACTCCATACATATATATGGGGAGGTACTAGCTCCAACTCGGTTTTACAGTGAAAACTGCAGGAACATCAACCCGGGACTAGGAAACAGAATGAGAAACCAGAGTAAAAGTTTCTCCTGCAACCCGTTCCCTTTGTGCTAGATGAACGAACGTCTCTCCGCATGCTAAGTTCTGAGAGATAAGTGTGTGTGAAAGCCGTCCTTCACCTAGCTTGTTGGGAACACAAAGTTCCTTTTCACTTGCAAACTCCACTCCTTACATATATATGGGGAGGTACTAGATCCAACTCGGTTTTACAGTGAAAACTGCTGGAACTTCAAACCATCACTAGGAAACAGACTGAGTAAACAGAGTAAAAGTTTCTCCTGCAACCCGTTCCTTTTGTGCTAGATGAACGAACGTCTCTCCACATGCTCAGTTCTGAGAGATAAGTGTTTGTGAAAGCCGTCCTTCACCTGGCTTGTTGGGAACACAAAGTTTCTTTTCAGTTGCAAACTCCACTCCATACATATATATGGGGTGGTACTAGCCCCAACTCCGTTTTACAGTGAAAACTGCAGGAACTTCAAACCGGCACTAGGAAACAGACTGTGAAACCAGAGTAAAAGTTTCTCCTGCAACCCATTCCATTTGTGCTAGATGAACGAACGTCTCTCCACAAGCTCATTTCTGAGAGATACGTGTGTGTCAAAGCCGTCCTTCACCTAGCTTGTTGGGAAAACAAAGCTTCTTTTCACTTGCAAACTCCACTCCACACATATATATGGGGAGGTACTAGATCCTACTCGGTTTTACAGTGAAAACTGCAGGAACTTCAAACCGGCACTAGGAAACAGACTGAGAAACCAGAGTAAAAGTTTCTCCTGCAACCCGTTCCCTTTGTGCTAGATGAACGAACGTCTCTCCACATGCTCAGTTCTGAGAGATAAGTGTGTGTGAAAGCCGTCCTTCACCTGGCTTGTTGGGAACACAAAGTTTCTTTTCACTTGCAAACTCCACTCCATACATATATATGGGGAGGTACTAGATCCAACTCCGTTTTACAGTGAAAACTGCAGGAACTTCAAACCGGCACTAGGAAATAGACTGTGAAACCAGAGTAAAAGTTTCTCCTGCAACCCATTCCATTTGTGCTAGATGAACGAACGTCTCTCCACATGCTCATTTCTGAGAGATAAGTGTGTGTCAAAGCCGTCCTTCCCCTAGCTTGTTGGGAAAACAAAGCTTCTTTTCACTTGCAAACTCCACTCCACACATATATATGGGGAGGTACTAGATCCTACTCGGTTTTACAGTGAAAACTGCAGGAACTTCAAACCGGCACTAGGAAACAGACTGAGAAACCAGAGTAAAAGTTTCTCCTGCAACCCGTTCCCTTTGTGCTAGATGAACGAACGTCTCTCCACATGCTCATTTCTGAGAGATAAGTTTGTGTGAAAGCCGTCCTTCACCTAGCTTGTTGGGAACACAAAGTTTCTTTTCACTTGCAAACTCCACTCCATACTTATATATGGGGAGGTAGTAGATCCAACTCGGTTTTACAGTGAAAACTGCAGGAACTTCAAACCGGCACTAGGAAACAGACTGAGAAACCAGAGTAAAAGTTTCTCCTGCAACCCATTCACTTTGTGCTAGATGAACGAACGTCTCTCCACATGCTCACTTCTGAGAGATAAGTGTGTGTGAAAGCCGTCCTTCACCTAGCTTGTTGGGAACACAAAGTTTCTTTTCAGTTGCAAACTCCACTCCATACATATATATGGGGAGGTACTAGCTCCAACTCGGTTTTACAGTGAAAACTGCAGGAACTTCAAACCGGCACCAGGAAAAAGACTGAGAAACCAGAGTAAAAGTTGGCCTGCAACCCGTTCCCTTTGTGCTAGATGAACGAACGTCTCTCCACATGCTCAGTTCTGAGAGATAAGTGTGGGTCAATGCCGTCCTTCACCTATCTTGTTGGGAACACAAAGATTCTTTTCACTTGCATACTCCACTATTTACATATATATGGGTAGGTACTAGATACAACTCGGTTTTACAGTGAAAACTGCATGAACTTCAAAACGGCACTAGGAAACACACTGAGAAACCAGAGTATAAGTTTCTCCTGCAAACCGTTCCCTTTGTGCTAGATGAACGAACGTCTCTCCACGTGCTCAGTTCTGAGATATAAGTGTGTGTGAAAGCCGTCCTTCAACTAGCTTGTTGGGAACACAAAGTTTCTTTTCACTTGCAAAGTACACTCCTTACATATATATGGGGAGGAACTAGATCCAACTCGGTTTTACAGTGAAAACTGCAGGAACTTCAAACCGGCACTAGGAAACAAACTGAGAAACCAGAGTAAAAGTTTCTCCTGCAACATATTTCCTTTGTGCTAGATGAACGAACGTCTCACCACATGCTCAGTTCTGAGAGTTATGTGTGTGTGAAAGCCGTCCTTCACCTTGCTTGTTGGGAACACAAAGTTTCTTTTCAGTTGCAAACTCCACTCCATACATATATATGGGGAGGTACTAGCTCCAACTCCGTTTTACAGTGAAAACTGCAGGAACTTCAAACCGGCACTAGGAAACAGACTGTGAAAACAGAGTAAAAGTTTCTCCTGCAACCCGTTCCCTTTGTGCTAGATGAACGAACGTCTCTCCACATGCTCATTTCTGAGAGATAAGTGTGTGTCAAAGCCGTACTTCACCTAGCTTGTTGGGAACACAAAGTTTCTTTTCACTTGCAAACTCCACTCCATATATATATAAGTGGAGGTACTAGCTCCAACTCGGTTTTACAGTGAAAACTGAAGGAACTTCAAACCGGCACTAGGAAACAGACTGAGAAACCAGAGTAAAAGTTTCTCCTGCAACCCGTTCCCTTTGTGCTAGATGAACGAACGTCTCTCCACATGCTCAGTTCTGAGAGATAAATATGTATGAAAGCCGTCCTTCACTTAGCTTGTTGGGAACACAAAGTTCCTTTTCACTTGCAAACTCCACTCCACACATATATATGGGGAGGTACTAGATCCAACTCGGTTTTACAGTGAAAACTGCTGGAACTTCAAACCATCACTAGGGAACAGACTGAGAAACCCGAGTAAAAGTTTCTCCTGCAACCCGTTCACTTTGTGTTAGATGAACGAACGTCTCTCCACATGCTCAGTTCTGAGAGATAAGTGTGTGTGAAAGCCGTCCTTCACCTAGCTTGTTGGGAACACAAAGTTCCTTTTCACTTGCAAACTCCACTACTTACATATATATTGGGAGGTACTAGATCCAACTCCGTTTTACAGTGAAAACTGCTGGAACTTCAAACCATCACTAGGGAACAGACTGAGAAACCAGAGTAAAAGTTTCTCCTGCAACCCGTTCCCTTTGTGCTAGATGAACGAACGTCTCTCCACATGCTCATTTCTGAGAGTTTAGTGTGTGTGAAAGCCGTCCTTCAACTAGCTTGTTGGGAACACAAAGTTTCTTTTCACTTGCAAACTCCAATCCACACATATATATGGGAGGTACTAGATCCTACTCGGTTTTAGTGTGAAAACTGCAGGAACTTCAAACCGGCACTAGGAAACAGACTCAGAAACCAGAGTAAAAGTTTCTCCTGCAACCCGTTCCCTTTGTGCTAGATGAACGAACGTCTCTCCGCATGCTCAGTTCTGAGAGATAAGTGTGAGTAAAAGCCGTACTTCACCTAGCTTGTTGGGAACACAAAGTTTCTTTTCACTTGCAAACTCCACTCCTTACATATATATGGGGAGGTACTAGATCCAACTCGGTTTTACAGTGAAAACTGCAGGAACTTGAAACCGGCACTTGGAAACAGACTGAGAAACCAAAGTAAAAGTTTCTCCTGCAACCCGTTCCCTTTGTGCTAGATGAACGAACGTCTCTCCACATGCTCAGTTCTGAGAGATAACTGTGCGTGAAAGCCGTCCTTCAACTGGCTTGTTGGGAACACAAAGTTTCTTTTCAGTTGCAAACTCCACTCCATACATATATATGGGGAGGTACTAGCTCCAACTCCGTTTTACAGTGAAAACTGCAGGAACTTCAATCCGGCACTAGGAAACAGACTGTGAAACCAGAGTAAAAGTTTCTCTTGCAACCCATTCCATTTGTGCTAGATGAACGAACGTCTCTCCACATGCTCATTTCTGAGAGATAAGTGTGTGTCAAAGCCGTCCTTCCCCTAGCTTGTTGGGAAAACAAAGCTTCTTTTCACTTGCAAACTCCACTCCACACATATATATGGGGAGGTACTAGATCCTACTCGGTTTTACAGTGAAAACTGCAGGAACTTCAAACCGGCACTAGGAAACAGACTGAGAAACCAGAGTAAAAGTTTCTCCTGCAACCCGTTCCCTTTGTGCTAGATGAACGAACGTCTCTCCACATGCTCATTTCTGAGAGATAAGTGTGTGTGAAAGCCGTCCTTCACCTAGCTTGTTGGGAACACAAAGTTTCTTTTCACTTGCAAACTCCACTCCATACTTATATATGGGGAGGTAGTAGATCCAACTCGGTTTTACAGTGAAAACTGCAGGAACTTCAAACCGGCACTAGGAAACAGACTGAGAAACCAGAGTAAAAGTTTCTCCTGCAACCCATTCACTTTGTGCTAGATGAACGAACGTCTCTCCACATGCTCACTTCTGAGAGATAAGTGTGTGTGAAAGCCGTCCTTCACCTAGCTTGTTGGGAACACAAAGTTTCTTTTCAGTTGCAAACTCCACTCCATACATATATATGGGGAGGTACTAGCTCCAACTCGGTTTTACAGTGAAAACTGCAGGAACTTCAAACCGGCACCAGGAAACAGACTGAGAAACCAGAGTAAAAGTTGCTCCTGCAACCCGTTCCCTTTGTGCTAGATGAACGAACGTCTCTCCAAATGCTCAGTTCTGAGAGATAAGTGTGGGTCAATGCCGTCCTTCACCTATCTTGTTGGGAACACAAAGATTCTTTTCACTTGCATACTCCACTATTTACATATATATGGGGAGGTACTAGATACAAATCGGTTTTACAGTGAAAACTGCATGAACTTCAAAACGGCACTAGGAAACACACTGAGAAACCAGAGTATAAGTTTCTCCTGCAAACCGTTCCCTTTGTGCTAGATGAACGAACGTCTCTCCACGTGCTCAGTTCTGAGATATAAGTGTGTGTGAAAGCCGTACTTCAAATAGCTTGTTGGGAACACAAAGTTTCTTTTCACTTGCAAAGTACACTCCTTACATATATATGGGGAGGAACTAGATCCAACTCGGTTTTACAGTGAAAACTGCAGGAACTTCAAACCGGCACTAGGAAACAAACTGAGAAACCAGAGTAAAAGTTTCTCCTGCAACATATTTCCTTTGTGCTAGATGAACGAACGTCTCACCACATGCTCAGTTCTGAGAGTTATGTGTGTGTGAAAGCCGTCCTTCACCTTGCTTGTTGGGAACACAAAGTTTCTTTTCAGTTGCAAACTCCACTCCATACATATATATGGGGAGGTACTAGCTCCAACTCGGTTTTACAGTGAAAACTGCAGGAACTTCAAACCGGCACTAGGAAACAGACTGTGAAAACAGAGTAAAAGTTTCTCCTGCAACCCGTTCCCTTTGTGCTAGATGAACGAACGTCTCTCCACATGCTCATTTCTGAGAGATAAGTGTGTGTCAAAGCCGTACTTCACCTAGCTTGTTGGGAACACAAAGTTTCTTTTCACTTGCAAACTCCACTCCATATATATATAATTGGAGGTACTAGCTCCAACTCGGTTTTACAGTGAAAACTGAAGGAACTTCAAACCAGCACTAGGAAACAGACTGAGAAACCAGAGTAAAAGTTTCTCCTGCAACCCGTTCCCTTTGTGCTAGATGAACGAACGTCTCTCCACATGCTCAGTTCTGAGAGATAAATATGTATGAAAGCCGTCCTTCACTTAGCTTGTTGGGAACACAAAGTTCCTTTTCACTTACAAACTCCACTCCACACATATATATGGGGGGGTACTAGATCCAACTCGGTTTTACAGTGAAAACTGCTGGAACTTCAAACCATCACTAGGGAACAGACTGAGAAACCCGAGTAAAAGTTTCTCCTGCAAACCGTTCCCTTTGTGCTAGATGAACGAACGTCTCTCCACATGCTCAGTTCTGAGAGATAAGTGTGTGTGAAAGCCGTCCTTCACCTAGCTTGTTGGGAACACAAAGTTCCTTTTCACTTGCAAACTCCACTACTTACATATATATTGGGAGGTACTAGATCCAACTCCGTTTTACAGTGAAAACTGCTGGAACTTCAAACCATCACTAGGGAACAGACTGAGAAACCAGAGAAAAAGTTTCTCCTGCAACCCGTTCCCTTTGTGCTAGATGAACGAACGTCTCTCCACATGCTCATTTCTGAGAGATTAGTGTGTGTGAAAGCCGTCCTTCAACTAGCTTGTTGGGAACACAAAGTTTCTTTTCACTTGCAAACTCCAATCCACACATATATATGGGAGGTACTAGATCCTACTCGGTTTTAGTGTGAAAACTGCAGGAACTTCAAACCGGCACTAGGAAACAGACTGAGAAACCAGAGTAAAAGTTTCTCCTGCAACCCGTTCCCTTTGTGCTAGATGAACGAACGTCTCTCCGCATGCTCAGTTCTGAGAGATAAGTGTGTGTAAAAGAAGAACTTCACCTAGCTTGTTGGGAACACAAAGTTTCTTTTCACTTGCAAACTCCACTCCTTAAATATATATGGGGAGGTACTAGATCCAACTCGGTTTTACAGTGAAAACTGCAGGAACTTGAAACCGGCACTTGGAAACAGACTGAGAAACCAGAGTAAAAGTTTCTCCTGCAACCCGTTCCCTTTGTGCTAGATGAACGAACGTCTCTCCACATGCTCAGTTCTGAGAGATATGTGTGTGTGAAAGCCGTCCTTCAACTGGCTTGTTGGGAACACAAGGTTTCTTTTCAGTTGCAAACTCCACTCCATACATATATATGGGGAGGTACTAGCTCCAACTCCGTTTTACAGTGAAAACTGCAGGAACTTCAATCCGGCACTAGGAAACAGACTGTGAAACCAGAGTAAAAGTTTCTCTTGCAACCCATTCCATTTGTGCTAGATGAACGAACGTCTCTCCACATGCTCATTTCTGAAGGATAAGTGTGTGTCAAAGCCGTCCTTCACCTAGCTTGTTGGGAAAACAAAGCTTATTTTCACTTGCAAACTCCACTCCACACATATATATGGGGAGGTACTAGATCCTACTAGGATTTACAGTGAAAACTGCAGGAACTTCAAACCGGCACTAGGAAACAGACTGAGAAACCAGAGTAAAAGTTTCTCCTGCAACCCGTTCCCTTTGTGCTAGATGAACGAACGTCTCTCCTCACGTGCTCATTTCTGAGATATAATTGTGTGTGAAAGCCGTACTTCACCTAGCTTGTTGGGAACACAAAATTTCTTTTCACTTGCAAACTCCACTCCATACATATATATGGGGAGGTACTAGATCCAACTCGGTTTTACAGTGAAAACTGCAGGAACATCAACCCGGGACTAGGAAACAGAATGAGAAACCAGAGTAAAAGTTTCTCCTGCAACCCGTTCCCTTTGTGCTAGATGAACGAACGTCTCTCCGCATGCTAAGTTCTGAGAGATAAGTGTGTGTGAAAGCCGTCCTTCACCTAGCTTGTTGGGAACACAAAGTTCCTTTTCACTTGCAAACTCCACTCCTTACATATATATGGGGAGGTACTAGATCCTACTCGGTTTTACAGTGAAAACTGCAGGAACTTCAAACCGGCACTAGGAAACAGACTGAGAAACCAGAGTAAAAGTTTCTCCTGCAACCCGTTCCCTTTGTGCTAGATGAACGAACGTCTCTCCACATGCTCAGTTCTGAGAGATAAGTGTGTGTGAAAGCCGTCCTTCACCTGGCTTGTTGGGAACACAAAGTTTCTTTTCACTTGCAAACTCCACTCCATACATATATATGGGGAGGTTCTAGATCCAACTCCGTTTTACAGTGAAAACTGCAGGAACTTCAAACCGGCACTAGGAAACAGACTGTGAAACCAGAGTAAAAGTTTCTCCTGCAACCCATTCCATTTGTGCTAGATGAACGAACGTCTCTCCACATGCTCATTTCTGAGAGATAAGTGTGTGTCAAAGCCGTCCTTCCCCTAGCTTGTTGGGAAAACAAAGCTTCTTTTCACTTGCAAACTCCACTCCACACATATATATGGGGAGGTACTAGATCCTACTCGGTTTTACAGTGAAAACTGCAGGAACTTCAAACCGGCACTAGGAAACAGACTGAGAAACCAGAGTAAAAGTTTCTCCTGCAACCCGTTCCCTTTGTGCTAGATGAACGAACGTCTCTCCTCACGTGCTCATTTCTGAGATATAAGTGTGTGTGAAAGCCGTCCTTCACCTAGCTTGTTGGGAACACAAAGTTTCTTTTCACTTGCAAACTCCACTCCATACATATATATGGGTAGGTACTAGCTCCAACTCGGTTTTACAGTGAAAACTGCAGGAACATCAAACCGGGACTAGGAAACAGAATGAGAAACCAGAGTAAAAGTATCTCCTGCAACCCGTTCCCTTTGTGCTAGATGAACGAACGTCTCTCCGCATGCTAAGTACTGAGAGATAAGTGTGTGTGAAAGCCGTCCTTCACCTAGCTTGTTGGGAACACAAAGTTTCTTTTCACTTGCAAACTCCACTCCATACTTATATATGGGGAGGTAGTAGATCCAACTCGGTTTTACAGTGAAAACTGCAGGAACTTCAAACCGGCACTAGGAAACAGACTGAGAAACCAGAGTAAAAGTTTCTCCTGCAACCCATTCACTTTGTGCTAGATGAACGAACGTCTCTCCACATGCTCACTTCTGAGAGATAAGTGTGTGTGAAAGCCGTCCTTCACATAGCTTGTTGGGAACACAAAGTTCCTTTTCACTTGCAAACTCCACTCCTTACATATATATGGGGAGGTACTAGATCCAACTCGGTTTTACAGTGAAAACTGCTGGAACTTCAAACCATCACTAGGAAACAGACTGAGTAAACAGAGTAAAAGTTTCTCCTGCAACCCGTTCCCTTTGTGCTAGATGAACGAACGTCTCTCCACATGCTCATTTCTGAGAGATAAGTGTGTGTGAAAGCCGTCCTTCACCTAGCTTGTTGGGAACACAAAGTTTCTTTTCACTTGCAAACTCCACTCCATACTTATCTATGGGGAGGTAGTAGATCCAACTCGGTTTTACAGTGAAAACTGCAGGAACTTCAAACCGGCACTAGGAAACAGACTGAGAAACCAGAGTAAAAGTTTCTCCTGCAACCCATTCACTTTGTGCTAGATGAACGAACGTCTCTCCACATGCTCACTTCTGAGAGATAAGTGTGTGTGAAAGCCGTCCTTCACCTAGCTTGTTGGGAACACAAAGTTTCTTTTCACTTGCAAACTCCACTCCATACATATATATGGGGAGGTACTAGCTCCAACTCGGTTTTACAGTGAAAACTGCAGGAACTTCAAACCGGCACTAGGAAACAGACTGAGAAACCAGAGTAAAAGTTGCTCCTGCAACCCGTTCCCTTTGTGCTAGATGAACGAACGTCTCTCCACATGCTCAGTTCTGAGAGATAAGTGTGGGTCAATGCCGTCCTTCACTTATCTTGTTGGGAACACAAAGATTCTTTTCACTTGCAAACTCCACTATTTACATATATATGGGGAGGTACTAGATACAACTCGGTTTTACAGTGAAAACTGCATGAACTTCAAAACGGCACTAGGAAACAGACTGAGAAACCAGAGTATAAGTTTCTCCTGCAAACCGTTCCCTTTGTGCTAGATGAACGAACGTCTCTCCACGTGCTCAGTTCTGAGATATAAGTGTGTGTGAAAGCCGTCCTTCAACTAGCTTGTTGGGAACACAAAGTTTCTTTTCACTTGCAAACTACTCTCCTTACATATATATGGGGAGGAACTAGATCCAACTCGGTTTTACAGTGAAAACTGCAGGAACTTCAAACCGGCACTTGGAAACAAACTGAGAAACCAGAGTAAAAGTTTCTCCTGCAACATATTTCCTTTGTGCTAGATGAACGAACGTCTCACCACATGCTCAGTTCTGAGAGTTATGTGTGTGTGAAAGCCGTCCTTCACCTAGCTTGTTGGGAACACAAAGTTTCTTTTCAGTTGCAAACTCCACTCCATACATATATATGGGGAGGTACTAGCTCCAAATCGGTTTTACAGTGAAAACTGCAGGAACTTCAAACCGGCACTAGGAAACAGACTGTGAAACCAGAGTAAAAGTTTCTCCTGCAACCCGTTCCCTTTGTGCTAGATGAACGAACGTCTCTCAACATGCTCATTTCTGAGAGATAAGTGTGTGTCAAAGCCGTCCTTCACCTAGCTTGTTGGGAACACAAAGTCTCTTTTCACTTGCAAACTCCACTCCATATATATATAAGGGGAGGTACTAGCTCCAACTCGGTTTTACAGTGAAAAGTGAAGGAACTTCAAACCGGCACTAGGAAACAGACTGAGAAACCAGAGTAAAAGTTTCTCCTGCAACCCGTTCCCTTTGTGCTAGATGAACGAACGTCTCTCCACATGCTCAGTTCTGAGAGATAAATGTGTATGAAAGCCGTCCTTCACTTAGCTTGTTGGGAACACAAAGTTCCTTTTCACTTGCAAACTCCACTCCACACATATATATGGGGAGGTACTAGATCCAACTCGGTTTTACAGTGAAAACTGCTGGAACTTCAAACCATCACTAGGGAACAGACTGAGAAACCAGAGTAAAAGTTTCTCCTGCAACCCGTTCCCTTTGTGCTAGATGAACAAACGTCTCTCCACATGCTCAGTTCTGAGAGATAAGTGTGTGTGAAAGCCGTCCTTCACCTAGCTTCTTGGGAACACAAAGTTTCTTTTCAGTTGCAAACTCCACTCCATACATATATATGGGGAGGTACTAGCTCCAACTCGGTTTTACAGTGAAAACTGCAGGAACTTCAAACCGGCACTTGGAAACACACTGAGAAACCAGAGTAAAAGTTTCTCCTGCAAACCGTTCCATTTGTGCTAGATGAACGAACGTCTCTCCACATGCTCATTTCTGTGAGATAAGTGTGTGTGAAAGCCGTCCTTCACCTAGCTTGTTGGGAACACAAAGTTTCTTTTCACTTGCAAACTCCACTCCACACATATATATGGGGAGGTACTAGATCCTACTCGGTTTTAGAGTGAAAACTGAAGGAACTTCAAACCGGCACTAGGAAACAGACTGAGAAACCAGAGTAAAAGTTTCTCCTGCAACCCGTTCCCTTTGTGCTAGATGAACGAACGTCTCTCCGCATGCTCACTTCTGAGAGATAAGTGTGTGTAAAAGCCGTCCTTCACCTAGATTGTTGGGAACACAAAGTTTCTTTTCACTTGCAAACTCCACTCCATACATATATATGGGGAGGTACTAGATCCAACTCGGTTTTACAGTGAAAACTGCAGGAAATTCAAACGACACTAGGAAACAGACTGAGAAACCAGAGTAAAAGTTTCTCTTGCAACCCATTCCATTTGTGCTAGATGAACGAACGTCTCTCCACATGCTCATTTCTGAAGGATAAGTGTGTGTCAAAGCCGTCCTTCACCTAGCTTGTTGGGAAAACAAAGCTTATTTTCACTTGCAAACTCCACTCCACACATATATATGGGGAGGTACTAGATCCTACTAGGTTTTACAGTGAAAACTGCAGGAACTTCAAACCGGCACTAGGAAACAGACTGAGAAACCAGAGTAAAAGTTTCTCCTGCAACCCGTTCCCTTTGTGCTAGATGAACGAACGTCTCTCCTCACGTGCTCATTTCTGAGATATAATTGTGTGTGAAAGCCGTACTTCACCTAGCTTGTTGGGAACACAAAATTTCTTTTCACTTGCAAACTCCACTCCATACATATATATGGGGAGGTACTAGATCCAACTCGGTTTTACAGTGAAAACTGCAGGAACATCAACCCGGGACTAGGAAACAGAATGAGAAACCAGAGTAAAAGTTTCTCCTGCAACCCGTTCCCTTTGTGCTAGATGAACGAACGTCTCTCCGCATGCTAAGTTCTGAGAGATAAGTGTGTGTGAAAGCCGTCCTTCACCTAGCTTGTTGGGAACACAAAGTTCCTTTTCACTTGCAAACTCCACTCCTTACATATATATGGGGAGGTACTAGATCCTACTCGGTTTTACAGTGAAAACTGCAGGAACTTCAAACCGGCACTAGGAAACAGACTGAGAAACCAGAGTAAAAGTTTCTCCTGCAACCCGTTCCCTTTGTGCTAGATGAACGAACGTCTCTCCTCACGTGCTCATTTCTGAGATATAAGTGTGTGTGAAAGCCGTCCTTCACCTAGCTTGTTGGGAACACAAAGTTTCTTTTCACTTGCAAACTCCACTCCATACATATATATGGGGAGGTACTAGCTCCAACTCGGTTTTACAGTGAAAACTGCAGGAACATCAAACCGGGACTAGGAAACAGAATGAGAAACAAGAGTAAAAGTATCTCCTGCAACCCGTTCCCTTTGTGCTAGATGAACGAACGTCTCTCCGCATGCTAAGTACTGAGAGATAAGTGTGTGTGAAAGCCGTCCTTCACCTAGCTTGTTGGGAACACAAAGTTTCTTTTCACTTGCAAACTCCACTCCATACATATATAAGGGTAGGTACTAGCTCCAACTCGGTTTTACAGTGAAAACTGCAGGAACTTCAAACCGGCACTAGGAAACAGACTGAGAAACCAGAGTAAAAGTTTCTCCTGCAACATATTCCCTTTGTGCTTGATGAACGAATGTCTCTCCACATGCTCAGTTCTGAGATATAAGTGTGTGTGAAAGCCATCCTTCACCTAGCTTGTTGGGAACACAAAGTTCCTTTTCACTTGCAAACTCCACTCCTTACATATATATGGGGAGGTACTAGATCCAACTCGGTTTTACAGTGAAAACTGCTGGAACTTCAAACCATCACTAGGAAATAGACTGAGTAAACAGAGTAAAAGTTTCTCCTGCAACCCGTTCCCTTTGTGCTAGATGAACGAACGTTTCTCCACATGCTCATTTCTGAGAGATAAGTGTGTGTGAAAGCCGTCCTTCACCTAGCTTGTTGGGAACACAAAGTTTCTTTTCACTTGCAAACTCCACTCCATACTTATATATGGGGAGGTAGTAGATCCAACTCGGTTTTACAGTGAAAACTGCAGGAACTTCAAACCGGCACTAGGAAACAGACTGAGAAACCAGAGTAAAAGTTTCTCCTGCAACCCATTCACTTTGTGCTAGATGAACGAACGTCTCTCCACATGCTCACTTCTGAGAGATAAGTGTGTGTGAAAGCCGTCCTTCACATAGCTTGTTGGGAACACAAAGTTCCTTTTCACTTGCAAACTCCACTCCTTACATATATATGGGGAGGTACTAGATCCAACTCGGTTTTACAGTGAAAACTGCTGGAACTTCAAACCATCACTAGGAAACAGACTGAGTAAACAGAGTAAAAGTTTCTCCTGCAACCCGTTCCCTTTGTGCTAGATGAACGAACGTCTCTCCACATGCTCATTTCTGAGAGATAAGTGTGTGTGAAAGCCGTCCTTCACCTAGCTTGTTGGGAACACAAAGTTTCTTTTCACTTGCAAACTCCACTCCATACTTATCTATGGGGAGGTAGTAGATCCAACTCGGTTTTACAGTGAAAACTGCAGGAACTTCAAACCGGCACTAGGAAACAGACTGAGAAACCAGAGTAAAAGTTTCTCCTGCAACCCATTCACTTTGTGCTAGATGAACGAACGTCTCTCCACATGCTCACTTCTGAGAGATAAGTGTGTGTGAAAGCCGTCCTTCACCTAGATTGTTGGGAACACAAAGTTTCTTTTCACTTGCAAACTCCACTCCATACATATATAAGGGGAGGTACTAGCTCCAACTCGGTTTTACAGTGAAAACTGCAGGAACTTCAAACCGGCACTAGGAAACAGACTGAGAAACCAGAGTAAAAGTTGCTCCTGCAACCCGTTCCCTTTGTGCTAGATGAACGAACGACTCTCCACATGCTCAGTTCTGAGAGATAAGTGTGGGTCAATGCCGTCCTTCACCTATCTTGTTGGGAACACAAAGATTCTTTTCACTTGCAAACTCCACTATTTACATATATATGGGGAGGTACTAGATACAACTCGGTTTTACAGTGAAAACTGCATGAACTTCAAAACGGCACTAGGAAACAGACTGAGAAACCAGAGTATAAGTTTCTCCTGCAAACCTTTCCCTTTGTGCTAGATGAACGAACGTCTCTCCACGTGCTCAGTTCTGAGATATAAGTGTGTGTGAAAGCCGTCCTTCAACTAGCTTGTTGGGAACACAAATTTTCTTTTCACTTGCAAACTACACTCCTTACATATATATGGGGAGGAACTAGATCCAACTCGGTTTTACAGTGAAAACTGCAGGAACTTCAAACCGGCACTTGGAAACAAACTGAGAAACCAGAGTAAAAGTTTCTCCTGCAACATATTTCCTTTGTGCTAGATGAACGAACGTCTCACCACATGCTCAGTTCTGAGAGTTATGTGTGTGTGAAAGCCGTCCTTCACCTAGCTTGTTGGGAACACAAAGTTTCTTTTCAGTTGCAAACTCCACTCCATACATATATATGGGGAGGTACTAGCTCCAAATCGGTTTTACAGTGAAAACTGCAGGAACTTCAAACCGGCACTAGGAAACAGACTGTGAAACCAGAGTAAAAGTTTCTCCTGCAACCCGTTCCCTTTGTGCTAGATGAACGAACGTCTCTCCACATGCTCATTTCTGAGAGATAAGTGTGTGTCAAAGCCGTCCTTCACCTAGCTTGTTGGGAACACAAAGTCTCTTTTCACTTCCAAACTCCACTCCATATATATATAAGGGGAGGTACTAGCTCCAACTCGGTTTTACAGTGAAAAGTGAAGGAACTTCAAACCGGCACTAGGAAACAGACTGAGAAACCAGAGTAAAAGTTTCTCCTGCAACCCGTTCCCTTTGTGCTAGATGAACGAACGTCTCTCCACATGCTCAGTTCTGAGAGATAAATGTGTATGAAAGCCGTCCTTCACTTAGCTTGTTGGGAACACAAAGTTCCTTTTCACTTGCAAACTCCACTCCACACATATATATGGGGAGGTACTAGATCCAACTCGGTTTTACAGTGAAAACTGCTGGAACTTCAAACCATCACTAGGGAACAGACTGAGAAACCAGAGTAAAAGTTTCTCCTGCAACCCGTTCCCTTTGTGCTAGATGAACAAACGTCTCTCCACATGCTCAGTTCTGAGAGATAAGTGTGTGTGAAAGCCGTCCTTCACCTAGCTTCTTGGGAACACAAAGTTTCTTTTCAGTTGCAAACTCCACACCATACATATATATGGGGAGGTACTAGCTCCAACTCGGTTTTACAGTGAAAACTGCAGGAACTTCAAACCGGCACTTGGAAACACACTGAGAAACCAGAGTAAAAGTTTCTCCTGCAAACCGTTCCATTTGTGCTAGATGAACGAACGTCTCTCCACATGCTCATTTCTGTGAGATAAGTGTGTGTGAAAGCCGTCCTTCACCTAGCTTGTTGGGAACACAAAGTTTCTTTTCACTTGCAAACTCCACTCCACACATATATATGGGGAGGTACTAGATCCTACTCGGTTTTAGAGTGAAAACTGAAGGAACTTCAAACCGGCACTAGGAAACAGACTGAGAAACCAGAGTAAAAGTTTCTCCTGCAACCCGTTCCCTTTGTGCTAGATGAACGAACGTCTCTCTGCATGCTCACTTCTGAGAGATAAGTGTGTGTAAAAGCCGTCCTTCACCTAGATTGTTGGGAACACAAAGTTTCTTTTCACTTGCAAACTCCACTCCATACATATATATGGGGAAGTACTAGATCCAACTCGGTTTTACAGTGAAAACTGCAGGAACTTCAAACGACACTAGGAAACAGACTGAGAAACCAGAGTAAAAGTTTCCCCTGCAACCCGTTCCCTTTGTGCTAGATGAACGAACGTCTCTCCACATGCTCAGATCTGAGAGATAAGTGTGTGTGAAAGCCGTCCTTCAACTAGCTTGTTGGGAACACAAAGTTCCTTTTCACTTGCAAACTCCACTCCTTACATATATATGGGGAGGTACTAGATCCAACTCGTTTTTACAGTGAAAACTGCTGGAACTTCAAACCGGCACTAGGAAACAGAGTGAGAAACCAGAGTAAAAGTTTCCCCTGCAACCCGTTCCCTTTGTGCTAGATGAACGAACGTCTCTCCACATGCTCATTTCTGAGAGATACGAGTGTGTGAAAGCCGTCCGTCACCTAGCTTGTTGGGAACACAAAGTTTCTTTTCACTTGCAAACTCCACTCCACACATATATATGGGGAGGTACTAGATCCTACTCGGTTTTATAGTGAAAACTGTAGGAACTTCAAACCGGCACTAGGAAACAGACTGAGAAACCAGAGTAAAAGTTTCTCCTGAAACCAGTACCCTTTGTGCTAGATGAACGAACGTCTCTCCGCATGCTCAGTTCTGAGAGATAAGTGTGTGTAAAAGCCGTCCTTCACCTAGCTTGTTGGGAACACAAAGTCTCTTTTCACTTGCAAACTCCACTCCATATATATATAAGGGGAGGTACTAGCTCCAACTCGGTTTTACAGTGAAAAGTGAAGGAACTTCAAACCGGCACTAGGAAACAGACTGAGAAACCAGAGTAAAAGTTTCTCCTGCAACCCGTTCCCTTTGTGCTAGATGAACGAACGTCTCTCCACATGCTCAGTTCTGAGAGATAAATGTGTATGAAAGCCGTCCTTCACTTAGCTTGTTGGGAACACAAAGTTCCTTTTCACTTGCAAACTCCACTCCACACATATATATGGGGAGGTACTAGATCCAACTCGGTTTTACAGTGAAAACTGCTGGAACTTCAAACCATCACTAGGGAACAGACTGAGAAACCAGAGTAAAAGTTTCTCCTGCAACCCGTTCCCTTTGTGCTAGATGAACAAACGTCTCTCCACATGCTCAGTTCTGAGAGATAAGTGTGTGTGAAAGCCGTCCTTCACCTAGCTTCTTGGGAACACAAAGTTTCTTTTCAGTTGCAAACTCCACTCCATACATATATATGGGGAGGTACTAGCTCCAACTCGGTTTTACAGTGAAAACTGCAGGAACTTCAAACCGGCACTTGGAAACACACTGAGAAACCAGAGTAAAAGTTTCTCCTGCAAACCGTTCCATTTGTGCTAGATGAACGAACGTCTCTCCACATGCTCATTTCTGTGAGATAAGTGTGTGTGAAAGCCGTCCTTCACCTAGCTTGTTGGGAACACAAAGTTTCTTTTCACTTGCAAACTCCACTCCACACATATATATGGGGAGGTACTAGATCCTACTCGGTTTTAGAGTGAAAACTGAAGGAACTTCAAACCGGGACTAGGAAACAGACTGAGAAACCAGAGTAAAAGTTTCTCCTGCAACCCGTTCCCTTTGTGCTAGATGAACGAACGTCTCTCTGCATGCTCACTTCTGAGAGATAAGTGTGTGTAAAAGCCGTCCTTCACCTAGATTGTTGGGAACACAAAGTTTCTTTTCACTTGCAAACTCCACTCCATACATATATATGAGGAAGTACTAGATCCAACTCGGTTTTACAGTGAAAACTGCAGGAACTTCAAACGACACTAGGAAACAGACTGAGAAACCAGAGTAAAAGTTTCCCCTGCAACCCGTTCCCTTTGTGCTAGATGAACGAACGTCTCTCCACATGCTCAGATCTGAGAGATAAGTGTGTGTGAAAGCCGTCCTTCAACTAGCTTGTTGGGAACACAAAGTTCCTTTTCACTTGCAAACTCCACTCCTTACATATATATGGGGAGGTACTAGATCCAACTCGTTTTTACAGTGAAAACTGCTGGAACTTCAAACCGGCACTAGGAAACAGAGTGAGAAACCAGAGTAAAAGTTTCCCCTGCAACCCGTTCCCTTTGTGCTAGATGAACGAACGTCTCTCCACATGCTCATTTCTGAGAGATACGAGTGTGTGAAAGCCGTCCGTCACCTAGCTTGTTGGGAACACAAAGTTTCTTTTCACTTGCAAACTCCACTCCACACATATATATGGGGAGGTACTAGATCCTACTCGGTTTTATAGTGAAAACTGTAGGAACTTCAAACCGGCACTAGGAAACAGACTGAGAAACCAGAGTAAAAGTTTCTCCTGAAACCAGTACCCTTTGTGCTAGATGAACGAACGTCTCTCCGCATGCTCAGTTCTGAGAGATAAGTGTGTGTAAAAGCCGTCCTTCACCTAGCTTGTTGGGAACACAAAGTCTCTTTTCACTTGCAAACTCCACTCCATATATATATAAGGGGAGGTACTAGCTCCAACTCGGTTTTACAGTGAAAAGTGAAGGAACTTCAAACCGGCACTAGGAAACAGACTGAGAAACCAGAGTAAAAGTTTCTCCTGCAACCCGTTCCCTTTGTGCTAGATGAACGAACGTCTCTCCACATGCTCAGTTCTGAGAGATAAATGTGTATGAAAGCCGTCCTTCACTTAGCTTGTTGGGAACACAAAGTTCCTTTTCACTTGCAAACTCCACTCCACACATATATATGGGGAGGTACTAGATCCAACTCGGTTTTACAGTGAAAACTGCTGGAACTTCAAACCATCACTAGGGAACAGACTGAGAAACCAGAGTAAAAGTTTCTCCTGCAACCCGTTCCCTTTGTGCTAGATGAACAAACGTCTCTCCACATGCTCAGTTCTGAGAGATAAGTGTGTGTGAAAGCCGTCCTTCACCTAGCTTCTTGGGAACACAAAGTTTCTTTTCAGTTGCAAACTCCACTCCATACATATATATGGGGAGGTACTAGCTCCAACTCGGTTTTACAGTGAAAACTGCAGGAACTTCAAACCGGCACTTGGAAACACACTGAGAAACCAGAGTAAAAGTTTCTCCTGCAAACCGTTCCATTTGTGCTAGATGAACGAACGTCTCTCCACATGCTCATTTCTGTGAGATAAGTGTGTGTGAAAGCCTTCCTTCTCCTAGCTTGTTGGGAACACAAAGTTTCTTTTCACTTGCAAACTCCACTCCACACATATATATGGGGAGGTACTAGATCCTACTCGGTTTTAGAGTGAAAACTGAAGGAACTTCAAACCGGCACTAGGAAACAGACTGAGAAACCAGAGTAAAAGTTTCTCCTGCAACCCGTTCCCTTTGTGCTAGATGAACGAACGTCTCTCTGCATGCTCACTTCTGAGAGATAAGTGTGTGTAAAAGCCGTCCTTCACCTAGATTGTTGGGAACACAAAGTTTCTTTTCACTTGCAAACTCCACTCCATACATATATATGGGGAAGTACTAGATCCAACTCGGTTTTACAGTGAAAACTGCAGGAACTTCAAACGACACTAGGAAACAGACTGAGAAACCAGAGTAAAAGTTTCCCCTGCAACCCGTTCCCTTTGTGCTAGATGAACGAACGTCTCTCCACATGCTCAGATCTGAGAGATAAGTGTGTGTGAAAGCCGTCCTTCAACTAGCTTGTTGGGAACACAAAGTTCCTTTTCACTTGCAAACTCCACTCCTTACATATATATGGGGAGGTACTAGATCCTACTCGGTTTTATAGTGAAAACTGTAGGAACTTCAAACCGGCACTAGGAAACAGACTGAGAAACCAGAGTAAAAGTTTCTCCTGAAACCAGTACCCTTTGTGCTAGATGAACGAACGTCTCTCCGCATGCTCATTTCTGAGAGATAAGTGTGTGTAAAAGCCGTCCTTCACCTAGCTTGTTGGGAACACAAAGTTTCTTTTCACTTGCAAACTCCACTCCATACATATATATGGGGAGGTACTAGATCCAACTCGGTTTTACAGTGAAAAATGCAGGAACTTCAAACCGGCACTAGGAAACAGACTGAGAAACCAGAGGAAAAGTTTTTCCTGCAACCCGTTCCCTTTGTGCTAGATGAACGAACGTCTCTCCACATGCTCAGTTCTGAGAGATAAGTGTGTGTGAAAGCCGTCCTTCACCTAGCTTGTTGGGAACACAAAGTTTCTTTTCACTAGCAAACTCCACTCCATACATATATATGGGGAGGTACTAGATCCAACTCGGTTTTACAGTGAAAACTGCAGGAACTTCAAACGACACTAGGAAACAGACTGAGAAACCAGAGTAAAAGTTTCCCCTGCAACCCGTTCCCTTTGTGCTAGATGAACGAACGTCTCTCCACATGCTCAGTTCTGAGAGATAAGTGTGTGTGAAAGCCGTCATTCATATAGCTTGTTGGGAACACAAAGTTCCTTTTCACTTGCAAACTCCACTCCTTACATATATATGGGGAGGTACTAGATCCAACTCGGTTTTACAGTGAAAACTGCTGGAACTTCAAACCGGCACTAGGAAACAGACTGAGAAACCAGAGTAAAAGTTTCTCCTGCAAACCGTTCCCTTTGTGCTAGATGAACGAACGTCTCTCCACATGCTCAGTTCTGAGAGATAAGTGTGTGTGAAGCCGTCCTTCACCTAGCTTGTTGGGAACACAAAGTTTCTTTTCAGTTGCAAACTCCACTCCATACATATATATGGGGAGGTACTAGCTCCATCTCGGTTTTACAGTGAAAACTGCAGGAACTTCAAACCGGCACTTGGAAACACACTGAGAAACCAGAGTAAAAGTTTCTCCTGCAAACCGTTCCATTTGTGCTAGATGAACGAACGTCTCTCCACATGCTCATTTCTGTGAGATAAGTGTGTGTGAAAGCCGTCCTTCACCTAGCTTGTTGGGAACACAAAGTTTCTTTTCACTTGCAAACTCCACTCCACACATATATATGGGGAGGTACTAGATCCTACTCGGTTTTAGAGTGAAAACTGAAGGAACTTCAAACCGACACTAGGAAACAGACTGAGAAACCAGAGTAAAAGTTTCTCCTGCAACCCGTTCCCTTTGTGCTAGATGAACGAACGTCTCTCTGCATGCTCACTTCTGAGAGATAAGTGTGTGTAAAAGCCGTCCTTCACCTAGATTGTTGGGAACACAAAGTTTCTTTTCACTTGCAAACTCCACTCCATACATATATATGGGGAAGTACTAGATCCAACTCGGTTTTACAGTGAAAACTGCAGGAACTTCAAACGACACTAGGAAACAGACTGAGAAACCAGAGTAAAAGTTTCCCCTGCAACCCGTTCCCTTTGTGCTAGATGAACGAACGTCTCTCCACATGCTCAGTTCTGAGAGATAAGTGTGTGTGAAAGCCGTCCTTCAACTAGCTTGTTGGGAACACAAAGTTCCTTTTCACTTGCAAACTCCACTCCTTACATATATATGGGGAGGTACTAGATCCAACTCGTTTTTACAGTGAAAACTGCTGGAACTTCAAACCGGCACTAGGAAACAGAGTGAGAAACCAGAGTAAAAGTTTCCCCTGCAACCCGTTCCCTTTGTGCTAGATGAACGAACGTCTCTCCACATGCTCATTTCTGAGAGATACGAGTGTGTGAAAGCCGTCCGTCACCTAGCTTGTTGGGAACACAAAGTTTCTTTTCACTTGCAAACTCCACTCCACACATATATATGGGGAGGTACTAGATCCTACTCGGTTTTATAGTGAAAACTGTAGGAACTTCAAACCGGCACTAGGAAACAGACTGAGAAACCAGAGTAAAAGTTTCTCCTGAAACCAGTACCCTTTGTGCTAGATGAACGAACGTCTCTCCGCATGCTCAGTTCTGAGAGATAAGTGTGTGTAAAAGCCGTCCTTCACCTAGCTTGTTGGGAACACAAAGTTTCTTTTCACTTGCAAACTCCACTCCATACATATATATGGGGAGGTACTAGATCCAACTCGGTTTTACAGTGAAAAATGCAGGAACTTCAAACCGGCACTAGGAAACAGACTGAGAAACCAGAGGAAAAGTTTTTCCTGCAACCCGTTCCCTTTGTGCTAGATGAACGAACGTCTCTCCACATGCTCAGTTCTGAGAGATAAGTGTGTGTGAAAGCCGTCCTTCACCTAGCTTGTTGGGAACACAAAGTTTCTTTTCACTAGCAAACTCCACTCCATACATATATATTTGGAGGTACTAGATCCAACTCGGTTTTACAGTGAAAACTGCAGGAACTTCAAACGACACTAGGAAACAGACTGAGAAACCAGAGTAAAAGTTTCCCCTGCAACCCGTTCCCTTTGTGCTAGATGAACGAACGTCTCTCCACATGCTCAGTTCTGAGAGATAAGTGTGTGTGAAAGCCGTCCTTCATATAGCTTGTTGGGAACACAAAGTTCCTTTTCACTTGCAAACTCCACTCCTTACATATATATGGGGAGGTACTAGATCCAACTCGGTTTTACAGTGAAAACTGCTGGAACTTCAAACCGGCACTAGGAAACAGACTGAGAAACCAGAGTAAAAGTTTCTCCTGCAAACCGTTCCCTTTGTGCTAGATGAACGAACGTCTCTCCACATGCTCAGTTCTGAGAGATAAGTGTGTGTGAAGCCGTCCTTCACCTAGCTTGTTGGGAACACAAAGTTTCTTTTCAGTTGCAAACTCCACTCCATACATATATATGGGGAGGTACTAGCTCCAACTCGGTTTTACAGTGAAAACTGCAGGAACTTCAAATCGGCACTAGGAAACAGAGTGTGAAACCAGAGTAAATGTTTCTCCTGCAACCCGTTCCCTTTGTGCTAGATGAACGAACGTCTCTCCACATGCTCAGTTCTGAGAGATAAGTGTGTGGGAAAGCCGTCCTTCACCTAGCTTGTTGGGAACACAAAGTTTCTTTTCACTTGCAAACTCCACTCCATACATATATATGGGGAGGTACTAGATCCTAAACGGTTTTACAGTGAAAACTGCTGGAACTTCAAACCGGCACTAGGAAACAGACTGAGAAACCAGAGTAAAAGTTTCTCCTGCATCCCGTTCCCTTTGTGCTAGATGAACGAACGTCTCTCCACATGCTCAGTTCTGAGAGATAAGTGTGTGTGAAAGCCGTCCTTCACCTATCTTGTTGGAAACACAAAGTTCCTTTTCAGTTGCAAACTCCACTCCATACATATATATGGGGAGGTACTAGCTCCAACTCGGTTTTACAGTGAAAACTGCAGGAACTTCAAACCGGCACTAAGAAACAGACTGTGAAACCAGACTAAAAGTTTCTCCTGCAACCCGTTCCCTTTGTGCTAGATGAACGAACGTCTCTCCACATGCTCAGTTCTGAGAGATAAGTGTGTGTGAAAGCCCTCCTTCACCTAGATTGTTGGGAACACAAAGTTTCTTTTCACTACCAAACTCCTCTCCATACATATATATGGGGAGGTACTAGATCCAACTCGGTTTTACAGTGAAAACTGCAGGAACTTCAAACCGGCACTAGGAAACAGACTGAGAAACCAGAGTATAAGTTTCTCCTGCAAACCGTTCCCTTTGTGCAAGATGAACGAACGTCTCTCCACGTGTCAGTTCTGAGAGATAAGTGTGTGTGAAAGCCGTCCTTCAACTATCTTGTTGGGAACACAAAGTTTCTTTTCACTTGCAAACTCCACTCCTTACATATATATGGGAAGGTACTAGATCCAACTCGGTTTTACAGTGAAAACTGCTGGAACTTCAAACCGGCACTAGGAAACAGACTGAGAAACCAGAGTACAAGTTTCTCCTGCAACCCGTTCCTTTTGTGCTAGATGAACGAACGACTCTCCAC
Source organism: Camelus bactrianus (assembly GCF_048773025.1). Classification (NCBI taxonomy): domain Eukaryota; kingdom Metazoa; phylum Chordata; class Mammalia; order Artiodactyla; family Camelidae; genus Camelus; species Camelus bactrianus. The sequence continues at coordinate 94,088,366 of NC_133546.1, forward strand.
ATGCTCAGTTCTGAGAGATAAGTGTGTGTGAAAGCCGTCCTTCACCTGGCTTGTTGGGAACACAAAGTTTCTTTTCAGTTGCAATCTCCACTCCATACATATATATGGGGAGGTACAAGCTCCAACTCCGTTTTACAGTGAAAACTGCAGGAACTTCAAACCAGCACTAGGAAACAGACTGTGAAACCAGAGTAAAAGTTTCTCCTGCAACCCGTTCCCTTTGTGCTAGATGAACGAACGTCTCTCCGCATGCTCAGTTCTGAGAGATAAGTGTGTGTGAAAGCCGTCCTTCACCTAGCTTTTTGGGAACACAAAGTTTCTTTTCACTTGCAAACTTCACTCCATACATATATATTGGGAGGTACTAGATCCTACCCGGTTTTACAGTGAAAACTGCTGGAACTTCAAACCGGCACTAGGAAAAAGACTGAGAAACCAGATTAAAGTTTCTCCTGCAACCCGTTCCCTTTGTGCTAGATGAACGAACGTCTCTCCTCACGTGCTCATTTCTGAGATATAAGTGTTTGTGAAAGCCGTCCTTCACCTAGCTTGTTGGGAACACAAAGTTTCTTTTAACTTGCAAACTCCACTCCATACATATATATGGGGAGGTACTAGCTCCAACTCGGTTTTACAGTGAAAACTGCAGGAACATCAAACCGGGACTAGGAAACAGACTGAGAAACCAGAGTAAAAGTTTCTCCGGCAACCCGTTCCCTTTGTGCTAGATGAACGAACGTTTCTCCGCATGCTCAGTTCTGAGAGATAAGTGTGTGTGAAAGCCGTCCTTCACCTAGCTTGTTGGGAACACAAAGTTTCTTTTCAATTGCAAACTCCACTCCTTACATATATACGGGGAGGTACTAGATCCAAATCGGTTTTACAGTGAAAACTGCTGGAACTTCAAACCATCACTAGGAAACAGACTGAGAAACCAGAGTAAAAGTATCTCCTGCAACCCGTTCCCTTTGTGCTAGATGAACGAACGTCTCTTCTCATGCTCAGTTCTGAGAGATAAGTGTGTGTGAAAGCCGTCCTTCACCTAGCTTGTTGGGAACACAAAGTTTCTTTTCACTAGCAAACCCCTCTCCATACATATATAAGGGGAGGTACTAGATCCAACTCGGTTTTACAGTGAAAAATGCAGGAACTTCAAACCGCCACTAGGAAACAGACTGAGAAACCAGAGTAAAAGTTTCTCCTGCAACCCGTTCCCTTTGTGCTAGATGAACGAACGTCTCTCCACATGCTCAGTTCTGAGAGATAAGTGTGTGTAAAAGCCGTCCTTCACCTAGCTTGTTGGGAACACAAAGTTTCTTTTCACTTGCAAACTCCACTCCATACATATATATGGGGAGGTACTAGATCCAACTCGATTTTACAGTGAAAAATGCAGGAAATTCAAACCGGCATAGGAAACAGACTGAGAAACCAGAGTAAAAGTTTCTCCTGCAACCCGTTCCCTTTGTGCTAGATGAACGAACGTCTCTCCACATGCTCAGTTCTGAGAGATAAGTGTGTGTGAAAGCCGTACATCACCTAGCTTGTTGGGAACACAAAGTTTCTTTTCACTAGCAAACTCCACTCCATACATATATATGGGGAGGTACTAGATCCAACTCTGTTTTATAGTGTAAACTGCAGGAACTTCAAACGACACTAGGAAACAGACAGAGAAAACAGAGTAAAAGTTTCCCCTGCAACCCGTTCCCTTTGTGATAGATGAACGAACGTCTCTCCACATGCTCATTTCTGAGAGATAAGTGTGTGTGAAAGCCGTCATTCACCTAGCTTGTTGGGAACACAAAGTTCCTTTTCACTTGCAAACTCCACTCCTTACATATATATGGGGAGGTTCTAGATCCAACTCGGTTTTACAGTGAAAACTGCTGGAACTTCAAACCGGCACTAGGAAACAGAGTGTGAAACCAGAGTAAAAGTTTCTCCTGCAACCCGTTCCCTTTGTGCTAGATGAACGAACGTCTCTCCACATGCTCATTTCTGAGAGATACGTGTGTGTGAAAGCCGTCCGTCACCTAGCTTGTTGGGAACACAAAGTTTCTTTTCACTTGCAAACTCCACTCCACACATATATATGGGGAGGTACTAGATCCTACTCTGTTTTATAGTGAAAACTGTAGGAACTTCAAACCGGCACTAGGAAACAGACTGAGAAACCAGAGTAAAAGTTTCTCCTGAAACCCGTTCCCTTTGTGCTAGATGAACGAACGTCTCTCCGCATGCTCAGTTCTGAGAGATAAGTGTGTGTAAAAGCCGTCCTTCACCTAGCTTGTTGGGAACACAAAGTTTCTTTTCACTTGCAAACTCCACTAAATACATATATATGGGGAGGTACTAGATCCAACTCGGTTTTACAGTGAAAAATGCAGGAACTTCAAACCGGCACTAGGAAACAGACTGAGAAACCAGAGGAAAAGTTTCTCCTGCAACCCGTTCCCTTTGTGCTAGATGAACGAACGTCTCTCCACATGCTCAGTTCTGAGAGATAAGTGTGTGTGAAAGCCGTCCTTCACCTAGATTGTTGGGAACACAAAGATTCTTTTCACTAGCAAACTCCACTCCATACATATATATGGGGAGGTACTAGATCCAACTCGGTTTTACAGTGAAAACTGCAGGAACTTCAAACGACACTAGGAAACAGACTGAGAAACCAGAGTAAAAGTTTCCCCTGCAACCCGTTCCCTTTGTGCTAGATGAACGAACGTCTCTCCACATGCTCAGTTCTGAGAGATAATTGTGTGTGAAAGCCGTCCTTCATATATCTTGTTGGGAACACAAAGTTCCTTTTCACTTGCAAACTCCACTCCTTACATATATATGGAGAGGTTCTAGATCCAACTCGGTTTTACAGTGAAAACTGCTGGAACTTCTAACCGGCACTAGGAAACAGACTGAGAAACCAGAGTAAAAGTTTCTCCTGCAAACCGTTCCCTTTGTGCTAGATGAACGAACGTCTCTCCACATGCTCAGTTCTGAGAGATAAGTGTGTGTGAAGCCGTCCTTCACCTAGCTTGTTGGGAACACAAAGTTTCTTTTCAGTTGCAAACTCCACTCCATACATATATATGGGGAGGTACTAGCTCCAACTCGGTTTTACAGTGAAAACTGCAGGAACTTCAAATCGGCACTAGGAAACAGAGTGTGAAACCAGAGTAAAAGTTTCTCCTGCAACCCGTTCCATTTGTGCTAGATGAACGAACGTCTCTCCACATGCTCAGTTCTGAGAGATAAGTGTGTGGGAAAGCCGTCCTTCACCTAGCTTGTTGGGAACACAAAGTTTCTTTTCACTTGCAAACTCCACTCCACACATATATATGGGGAGGTACTAGATCCTACTCGGTTTTATAGTGAAAACTGTAGGAACTTCAAACCGGCACTAGGAAACAGACTGAGAAACCAGAGTAAAAGTTTCTCCTGAAACCCGTTCCCTTTGTGCTAGATGAACGAACGTCTCTCCGCATGCTCAGTTCTGAGAGATAAGTGTGTGTAAAAGCCGTCCTTCACCTAGCTTGTTGGGAACACAAAGTTTCTTTTCCCTTGCAAACTCCACTCCATACATATATATGGGGAGGTACTAGATCCAACTCGGTTTTACAGTGAAAAATGCAGGAACTTCAAACCGGCACTAGGAAACAGACTGAGAAACCAGAGGAAAAGTTTCTCCTGCAACCCGTTCCCTTTGTGCTAGATGAACGAACGTCTCTCCACATGCTCATTTCTGAGAGATACGTGTGTGTGAAAGCCGTCCGTCACCTAGCTTGTTGGGAACACAAAGTTTCTTTTCACTTGCAAACTCCACTCCACACATATATATGGGGAGGTACTAGATCCTACTCGGTTTTATAGTGAAAACTGTAGGAACTTCAAACCGGCACTAGGAAACAGACTGAGAAACCAGAGTAAAAGTTTCTCCTGAAACCCGTTCCCTTTGTGCTAGATGAACGAACGTCTCTCCGCATGCTCAGTTCTGAGAGATAAGTGTGTGTAAAAGCCGTCCTTCACCTAGCTTGTTGGGAACACAAAGTTTCTTTTCACTTGCAAACTCCACTAAATACATATATATGGGGAGGTACTAGATCCAACTCGGTTTTACAGTGAAAAATGCAGGAACTTCAAACCGGCACTAGGAAACAGACTGAGAAACCAGAGGAAAAGTTTCTCCTGCAACCCGTTCCCTTTGTGCTAGATGAACGAACGTCTCTCCACATGCTCAGTTCTGAGAGATAAGTGTGTGTGAAAGCCGTCCTTCACCTAGATTGTTGGGAACACAAAGATTCTTTTCACTAGCAAACTCCACTCCATACATATATATGGGGAGGTACTAGATCCAACTCGGTTTTACAGTGAAAACTGCAGGAACTTCAAACGACACTAGGAAACAGACTGAGAAACCAGAGTAAAAGTTTCCCCTGCAACCCGTTCCCTTTGTGCTAGATGAACGAACGTCTCTCCACATGCTCAGTTCTGAGAGATAAGTGTGTGTGAAAGCCGTCCTTCATATATCTTGTTGGGAACACAAAGTTCCTTTTCACTTGCAAACTCCACTCCTTACATATATATGGAGAGGTTCTAGATCCAACTCGGTTTTACAGTGAAAACTGCTGGAACTTCAAACCGGCACTAGGAAACAGACTGAGAAACCAGAGTAAAAGTTTCTCCTGCAAACCGTTCCCTTTGTGCTAGATGAACGAACGTCTCTCCACATGCTCAGTTCTGAGAGATAAGTGTGTGTGAAGCCGTCCTTCACCTAGCTTGTTGGGAACACAAAGTTTCTTTTCAGTTGCAAACTCCACTCCATACATATATATGGGGAGGTACTAGCTCCAACTCGGTTTTACAGTGAAAACTGCAGGAACTTCAAATCGGCACTAGGAAACAGAGTGTGAAACCAGAGTAAAAGTTTCTCCTGCAACCCGTTCCATTTGTGCTAGATGAACGAACGTCTCTCCACATGCTCAGTTCTGAGAGATAAGTGTGTGGGAAAGCCGTCCTTCACCTAGCTTGTTGGGAACACAAAGTTTCTTTTCACTTGCAAACTCCACTCCACACATATATATGGGGAGGTACTAGATCCTACTCGGTTTTATAGTGAAAACTGTAGGAACTTCAAACCGGCACTAGGAAACAGACTGAGAAACCAGAGTAAAAGTTTCTCCTGAAACCCGTTCCCTTTGTGCTAGATGAACGAACGTCTCTCCGCATGCTCAGTTCTGAGAGATAAGTGTGTGTAAAAGCCGTCCTTCACCTAGCTTGTTGGGAACACAAAGTTTCTTTTCCCTTGCAAACTCCACTCCATACATATATATGGGGAGGTACTAGATCCAACTCGGTTTTACAGTGAAAAATGCAGGAACTTCAAACCGGCACTAGGAAACAGACTGAGAAACCAGAGGAAAAGTTTCTCCTGCAACCCGTTCCCTTTGTGCTAGATGAACGAACGTCTCTCCACATGCTCAGTTCTGAGAGATAAGTGTGTGTGAAAGCCGTCCTTCACCTAGCTTGTTGGGAACACAAAGTTTCTTTTCACTAGCAAACTCCACTCCATACATATATATGGGGAGGTACTAGATCCAACTCGGTTTTACAGTAAAAACTGCAGGAACTTCAAACGACACTAGGAAACAGACTGAGAAACCAGAGTAAAAGTTTCCCCTGCAACCCGTTCCCTTTGTGCTAGATGAACGAACGTCTCTCCACATGCTCAGTTCTGAGAGATAAGTGTGTGTGAAAGCCGTCCTTCATATAGCTTGTTGGGAACACAAAGTTCCTTTTCACTTGCAAACTCCACTCCTTACATATATATGGGGAGGTACTAGATCCAACTCGGTTTTACAGTGAAAACTGCTGGAACTTCAAACCGGCACTAGGAAACAGACTGAGAAACCAGAGTAAAAGTTTCTCCTGCAAACCGTTCCCTTTGTGCTAGATGAACGAACGTCTCTCCACATGCTCAGTTCTGAGAGATAAGTGTGTGTGAAGCCGTCCTTCACCTAGCTTGTTGGGAACACAAAGTTTCTTTTCAGTTGCAAACTCCACTCCATACATATATATGGGGAGGTACTAGCTCCAACTCGGTTTTACAGTGAAAACTGAAGGAACTTCAAATCGGCACTAGGAAACAGAGTGTGAAACCAGAGTAAAAGTTTCTCCTGCAACCCGTTCCCTTTGTGCTAGATGAACGAACGTCTCTCCACATGCTCAGTTCTGAGAGATAAGTGTGTGGGAAAGCCGTCCTTCACCTAGCTTGTTGGGAACACAAAGTTTCTTTTCACTTGCAAACTCCACTCCATACATATATATGGGGAGGTACTAGATCCTAAACGGTTTTACAGTGAAAACTGCTGGAACTTCAAACCGGCACTAGGAAACAGACTGAGAAACCAGAGTAAAAGTTTCTCCTGCATCCCGTTCCCTTTGTGCTAGATGAACGAACGTCTCTCCACATGCTCAGTTCTGAGAGATAAGTGTGTGTGAAAGCCGTCCTTCACCTATCTTGTTGGAAACACAAAGTTCCTTTTCAGTTGCAAACACCACTCCATACATATATATGGGGAGGTACTAGCTCCAACTCGGTTTTACAGTGAAAACTGCAGGAACTTCAAACCGGCACTAAGAAACAGACGGTGAAACCAGACTAAAAGTTTCTCCTGCAACCCGTTCCCTTTGTGCTAGATGAACGAATGTCTCTCCACATGCTCAGTTCTGAGAGATAAGTGTGTGTGAAAGCCCTCCTTCACGTAGATTGTTGGGAACACAAAGTTTCTTTTCACTACCAAACTCCACTCCATACATATATATGGGGAGGTACTAGATCCAACTCGGTTTTACAGTGAAAACTGCAGGAACTTCAAAACGGCACTAGGAAACAGACTGAGAAACCAGAGTATAAGTTTCTCCTGCAAACCGTTCCCTTTGTGCAAGATGAACGAACGTCTCTCCACGTGCTCAGTTCTGAGAGATAAGTGTGTGTGAAAGCCGTCCTTCAACTATCTTGTTGGGAACACAAAGTTTCTTTTCACTTGCAAACTCCACTCCTTACATATATATGGGAAGGTACTAGATCCAAATCGGTTTTACAGTGAAAACTGCTGGAACTTCAAACCGGCACTAGGAAACAGACTGAGAAACCAGAGTACAAGTTTCTCCTGCAACCCGTTCCCTTTGTGCTAGATGAACGAAGGACTCTCCACATGCTCAGTTCTGAGAGATAAGTGTGTGTGAAAGCCGTCCTTCACCTGGCTTGTTGGGAACACAAAGTTTCTTTTCAGTTGCAAACTCCACTCCATACATATATATGGGGAGGTACAAGCTCCAACTCCGTTTTACAGTGAAAACTGCAGGAACTTGAAACCGGAACTAGGAAACAGACTGTGAAACCAGAGTAAAAGTTTCTCCTGCAACCCGTTTCCTTTGTGCTAGATGAACGAACGTCTCTCCGCATGCTCAGTTCTGAGAGATAAGTGTGTGTGAAAGCCGTCCTTCACCTAGCTTTTTGGGAACACAAAGTTTCTTTTCACTTGCAAACTTCACTCCATACATATATATTGGGAGGTACTAGATCCTACCCGGTTTTACAGTGAAAACTGCTGGAACTTCAAACCGGCACTAGGAAAAAGACTGAGAAACCAGATTAAAGTTTCTCCTGCAACCCGTTCCCTTTGTGCTAGATGAACGAACGTCTCTCCTCACGTGCTCATTTCTGAGATATTAGTGTTTGTGAAAGCCGTCCTTCACCTAGCTTGTTGGGAACACAAAGTTTCTTTTAACTTGCAAACTCCACTCCATACATATATATGGGGAGGTACTAGCTCCAACTCGGTTTTACAGTGAAAACTGCAGGAACATCAAACGGGGACTAGGAAACAGACTGAGAAACCAGAGTAAAAGTTTCTCCGGCAACCCGTTCCCTTTGTGCTAGATGAACGAACGTTTCTCCGCATGCTCAGTTCTGAGAGATAAGTGTGTGTGAAAGCCGTCCTTCACCTAGCTTGTTGGGAACACAAAGTTTCTTTTCAATTGCAAACTCCACTCCATACATATATAAAGGGATGTACTAGCTCCAACTCGGTTTTACAGTGAAAACTGCAGGAACTTCAAACCGGCACTAGGAAACAGACTGAGAAACCAGAGTAAAAGTTTCTCCTGCAACATATTCCCTTTGTGCTAGATGAACGAACGTCTCTCCACATGCTCAGTTCTGAGATATAAGTGTGTGTGAAAGCCGTCCTTCACGTAGCTTGTTGGGAACACAAAGTTCCTTTTCACTTGCAAACTCCACTCCTTACATATATACGGGGAGGTACTAGATCCAAATCGGTTTTACAGTGAAAACTGCTGGAACTTCAAACCATCACTAGGAAACAGACTGAGAAACCAGAGTAAAAGTTTCTCCTGCAACCCGTTCCCTTTGTGCTAGATGAACGAACGTCTCTCCTCATGCTCAGTTCTGAGACATAAGTGTGTGTGAAAGCCGTCCTTCACCTAGCTTGTTGGGAACACAAAGTTTCTTTTCACTAGCAAACCCCTCTCCATACATATATAAGGGGAGGTACTAGATCCAACTCGGTTTTACAGTGAAAAATGCAGGAACTTCAAACCGCCACTAGGAAACAGACTGAGAAACCAGAGTAAAAGTTTCTCCTGCAACCCGTTTCCTTTGTGCTAGATGAACGAACGTCTCTCCGCATGCTCAGTTCTGAGAGATAAGTGTGTGTAAAAGCCGTCCTTCACCTAGCTTGTTGGGAACACAAAGTTTCTTTTCACTTGCAAACTCCACTCCATACATATATATGGGGAGGTACTAGATCCAACTCGATTTTACAGTGAAAAATGCAGGAAATTCAAACCGGCATAGGAAACAGACTGAGAAACCAGAGTAAAAGTTTCTCCTGCAACCCGTTCCCTTTGTGCTAGATGAACGAACTTCTCTCCACATGCTCATTTCTGAGAGATAAGTGTGTGTCAAAGCCGTCCTTCACCTAGCTTGTTGGGAAAACAAAGTTTCTTTTCACTTGCAAACTCCACTCCACACATATATATGGGGAGGTACTAGATCCTACCCGGTTTTACAGTGAAAACTGCTGGAAATTCAAACCGGCACTAGGAAACAGACTGAGAAACCAGATTAAAAGTTTCTCCTGCAACCCGTTCCCTTTGTGCTAGATGAACGAACGTCTCTCCTCATGTGCTCATTTCTGAGATATAAGTGTGTGTGAAAGCCGTCCTTCACCTAGCTTGTTGGGAACACAAAGTTTCTTTTCACTTGCAAACTCCACTCCATACATATATATGGGGAGGTACTAGCTCCAACTCGGTTTTACAGTGAAAACTGCAGGAACATCAAACCGGGACTAGGAAACAGACTGAGAAACCAGAGTAAAAGTTTCTCCTGCAACCCGTTCCCTTTGTGCTAGATGGACGAACGTCTCTCCGCATGCTCAGTTCTGAGAGATAAGTGTGTGTGAAAGCCGCCCTTCACCTAGCTTGTTGGGAAAACAAAGTTTCTTTTCAATTGCAAACTACACTCCATACATATATAAGGGGAGGTACTAGCTCCAACTCGGTTTTACAGTGAAAACTGCAGGAACTTCAAACCGGCACTAGGAAACAGACTGAGAAACCACAGTAAAAGTTTCTCCTGCAACATATTCCCTTTGTGTTAGATGAACGAACGTCTCTCCACATGCTCAGTTCTGAGATAAAAGTGTGTGTGAAAGCCGTCCTTCACGTAGCTTGTTGGGAACACAAAGTTCCTTTTCACTTGCAAACTCCACTCCTTACATATATATGGGGAGGTACTAGATCCAACTCGGTTTTACAGTGAAAACTGCTGGAACTTCAAACCATCACTAGGAAACAGACTGAGAAACCAGAGTAAAAGTTTCTCCTGCAACATATTCCCTTTGTGCTAGATGAACGAACGTCTCTCCACAAGCTCAGTTCTGAGATATAAGTGTGTGTGAAAGCCGTCCTTCACGTAGCTTATTGGGAACACAAAGTACCTTTTCACTTGCAAACTCCACTCCTTACATATATACGGGGAGGTACTAGATCCAAATCGGTTTTACAGTGAAAACTGCTGGAACTTCAAACCATCACTAGGAAACAGACTGAGAAACCAGAGTAAAAGTTTCTCCTGCAACCCGTTCCCTTTGTGCTAGATGAACGAACGTCTCTCCTCATGCTCAGTTCTGAGAGATAAGTGTGTGTGAAAGCCGTCCTTCACCTAGCTTGTTGGGAACACAAAGTTTCTTTTCGCTAGCAAACCCCACTCCATACATATATATGGGGAGGTACTAGATCCAACTCGGTTTTACAGTGAAAACTGCAGAAAGTTCAAACCGCCACTAGGAAACAGACTGAGAAACCAGAGTAAAAGTTTCTCCTGAAACCCGTTCCCTTTGTGCTAGATGAACGAACGTCTCTCCGCATGCTCAGTTCTGAGAGATAAGTGTGTGTAAAAGCCGTCCTTCACCTAGCTTGTTGGGAACACAAAGTTTCTTTTCACTTGCAAACTCCACTCCATACATATATATGGGGAGGTACTAGATCCAACTCGATTTTACAGTGAAAAATGCAGGAAATTCAAACCGGCATAGGAAACAGACTGAGAAACCAGAGTAAAAGTTTCTCCTGCAACCCGTTCCCTTTGTGCTAGATGAACGAACGTCTCTCCACATGCTCAGTTCTGAGAGATAAGTGTGTGTGAAAGCCGTCTTTCACCTAGCTTGTTGGGAACACAAAGTTTCTTTTCACTAGCAAACTCCACTCCATACATATATATGGGGAGGTACTAGCTCCAACTCGGTTTTACAGTGAAAACTGCAGGAACATCAAACCGGGACTAGGAAACAGACTGAGAAACCAGAGTAAAAGTTTCTCCTGCAACCCGTTCCCTTTGTGCTAGATGAACGAACGTCTCTCCGCATGCTCAGTTCTGACAGATAAGTGTGTGTGAAAGCCGTCCTTCACCAAGCTTGTTGGGATAACAAAGTTTCTTTTCAATTGCAAACTACACTCCATACATATATAAGGGGAGGTACCTGCTCCAACTCGGTTTTACAGTGAAAACTGCAGGAACTTCAAACCGGCACTAGGAAACAGACTGAGAAACCAGAGTAAAAGTTTCTCCTGCAACATATTCCCTTTGTGTTAGATGAACGAACGTCTCTCCACATGCTCAGTTCTGAGATAAAAGTGTGTGTGAAAGCCGTCCTTCACGTAGATTGTTGGGAACACAAAGTTCCTTTTCACTTGCAAACTCCACTCCTTACATATATATGGGGAGGTACTAGCTCCAACTCCGTTTTACAGTGAAAACTGCAGGAACTTCAAACCGGCACTAGGAAACAGACTGAGAAACCAGAGTAAAAGTTTCTCCTGCAACCCGTTCCCTTTGTGCTAGATGAACGAACGTCTCTCCACATGCTCAGTTCTGAGAGATAAGTGTGTGTGAAAGCCGTCCTTCACATAGCTTGTTGGGAACACAAAGTTTCTTTTCAGTTGCAAACTCCACTCCATACATATATATGGGGAGGTACTAGCTCCAACTCGGTTTTACAGTGAAAACTGCAGGAACTTCAAACCGGCACTAGGAAACACACTGAGAAACCAGAGTAAAAGTTTCTCCTGCAACCCGTTCCATTTGTGCTAGATGAACGAACGTCTCTCCACATGCTCAGTTCTGAGAGATAAGTGTGTGTGAAAGCCGTCCTTCAACTAGCTTGTTGGGAACACAAAGTTTCTTTTCACTTGCAAACTCCACTCCACACATATATATGGGGAGGTAATAGATCCTACTCGGTTTTACAGTGAAAACTGCTGGAACTTCAAACCGGCACTAGGAAACAGACTGAGAAACCAGAGTAAAAGTTTCTCCTGCAACCCGTTCCCTTTGTGCTAGATGAACGAACGTCTCTCCACATGGTCAGTTCTGAGAGATAAGTGTGTGTGAAAGCCGTCCTTCACATAGTTGTTGGGAACACAAAGTTTCTTTTAACTTGCAAACTCCACTCCTTACATATATCTGGGGAGGTACTAGATCCAACTCAGTTTTATAGTGAAAACTGCTGGAACTTCAAACCGGCACTAGGAAACAGACTGAGAAACCAGAGTAAAAGTTTCTCCTGCAACCCGTTCCCTTTGTGCTAGATGAACGAACGTCTCTCCACATGCTCAGTTCTGAGAGATAAGTGTGTGTGAAAGCCGTCCTTCCCCTAGCTTGTTGGGAACACAAAGTTTCTTTTCAGTTGCAAACTCCACTCCGTACATATATATGGGGAGGTACTAGCTCCAAATCGGTTTTACAGTGAAAACTGCAGGAACTTCAAACCGGCACTAGGAAACAGACTGAGAATCCAGAGTAAAAGTTTCTCCTGCAACCCGTTCCCTTTGTGCTAGATGAACGAACGTCTCTCCACATGCTCAGTTCTGAGAGATAATTGTGTGTGAAAGCCGTCCTTCCCCTAGCTTGTTGGGAACACAAAGTTTCTTTTCAGTTGCAAACTCCACTCCATACATATATATGGGGAGGTACTAGCTCCAACTCCGTTTTACAGTGAAAACTGCAGAAACTTCAAACCGGCACTAGGAAACAGACTGAGAAACCAGAGTAAAAGTTTCTCCTGCAACCCGTTCCCTTTGTGCTAGATGAACGAACGTCTCTCCACATGCTCAGTTCTGAGAGATAAGTGTGTGTTAAAGCCGTCCTTCCCCTAGCTTGTTGGGAACACAAAGTTTCTTTTCACTTGCAAACTCCACTCCATACATATATATGGGGAGGTACTAGCTCCTACTCGGTTTTGCAGTGAAAACTGCAGGAACATCAAACTGGGACTAGGAAACAGATTGAGAAACCAGAGTAAAAGATACTCCTGCAACCCGTTCCCTTTGTGCTAGATGAACGAACGTCTCTCCACATGCTGAGTTCTGAGAGATAAGTGTGTGTGAAAGCCGTCCTTCACCTAGCTTGTTGGGAACACAAAGTTTCTTTTCACTTGCAAACTCCACACCTTACATATATATGGGGAGGTACTAGATCCAACTCGGTTTTACAGTGAAAACTGCAGGAACTTCAAACCGGCACTAGGAAACAGACTGAGAAACCAGAGTAAAAGTTTTCCCTGCAACCCGTTCCATTTGTGCTAGATGAACGAACGTCTCTCCACATGCTCATTTCTGAGAGATAAGTGTGTGTGAAAGCCGTCCTTCAACTAGCTTGTTGGGAACACAAAGTTTCTTTTCACTTGCAAACTCCACTCCACACATATATATGGGGAGGTACTAGATCCTACTCGGTTTTACAGTGAAAACTCCTGGAACTTCAAACCGGCACTAGGAAACAGACTGAGAAACCAGAGTAAAAGTTTCTCCTGCAACCCGTTCCCTTTGTGCTAGATGAACGAACGTCTCTCCACATGGTCAGTTCTGAGAGATAAGTGTGTGTGAAAGCCGTCCTTCACATAGTTGTTGGGAACACAAAGTTTGTTTTCACTTGCAAACCCCACTCCTTACATATATATGGGGAGGTACTAGATCCAACTCGGTTTTACAGTGAAAACTGCTGGAACTTCAAACCGGCACTAGGAAACAGACTGAGAAACCAGAGTAAAAGTTTCTCCTGCAACCCGTTCCCTTTGTGCTAGATGAACGAACGTCTCTCCACATGCTCAGTTGTGAGAGATAAGTGTGTGTGAAAGCCGTCCTTCCCCTAGCTTGTTGGGAACACAAAGTTTCTTTTCAGTTGCAAACTCCACTCCATACATATATATGGGGAGGTACTAGCTCCAACTCGGTTTTACAGTGAAAACTGCAGGAACTTCAAACCGGCACTAGGAAACAGACTGAGAATCCAGAGTAAAAGTTTCTCCTGCAACCCGTTCCCTTTGTGCTAGATGAACGAACGTCTCTCCACATGCTCAGTTCTGAGAGATAAGTGTGTGTGAAAGCCGCCTTCACATAGCTTGTTGGGAACACAAAGTTTCTTTTCACTTGCAAACTCCACTCCATACATATATATGGGGAGGTACTAGCTCCTACTCGGTTTTACAGTGAAAACTGCAGGAACATCAAACCGGGACTAGGAAACAGATTGAGAAACCAGAGTAAAAGATACTCCTGCAACCCGTTCCCTTTGTGCTAGATGAACGAACGTCACTCCACATGCTGAGTTCTGAGAGATAATTGTGTGTGAAAGTCGTCCTTCACCTAGCTTGTTGGGAACACAAAGTTTCTTTTCACTTGCAAACTCCACTGCTTACATATATATGGGGAGGTACTAGATCCAACTCGGTTTTACAGTGAAAACTGCTGGAACTTCTAACCGGCACTAGGAAACAGACAGAGAAACCAGAGTAAAAGTTTCTCCTGCAAACCGTTCCCTTTGTGCTAGATGAACGAACGTCTCTCCACATGCTCAGTTGTGAGAGATAAGTGTGTGTGAAAGCCGTCCTTCCCCTAGCTTGTTGGGAACACAAAGTTTCTTTTCAGTTGCAAACTCCACTCCATACATATATATGGGGAGGTACTAGCTCCAACTCGGTTTTACAGTGAAAACTGCAGGAACTTCAAACCGGCACTAGGAAACAGACTGAGAATCCAGAGTAAAAGTTTCTCCTGCAACCCGTTCCCATTGTGCTAGATGAACGAATGCCTCTCCACATGCTCAGTTGTGAGAGATAATTGTGTGTGAAAGCCGTCCTTCCCCTAGCTTGTTGGGAACACAAAGCTTCTTTTCAGTTGCAAACACCACTCCATACATATATATGGGGAGGTACAAGCTCCAACTCCGTTTTACAGTGAAAACTGCAGAAACTTCAAACAGGCACTAGGAAACAGACTGAGAAACCAGAGTAAAAGTTTCTCCTGCAACCCGTTCCCTTTGTGCTAGATGAACGAACGTCTCTCCACATGCTCAGTTCTGAGAGATAAGTGTGTGTGAAAGCCGTCCTTCACATAGCTTGTTGGGAACACAGAGTTTCTTTTCACTTGCAAACTCCACTCCACACATATATATGGGGAGGTACTAGATCCTAATCGGTTTTACAGTGAAAACTGCTGGAACTTCAATCCGGCACTAGGAAACAGACTGAGAAACCAGAGTAAAAGTTTCTCCTGCAACCCGTTCCCTTTGTGCTAGATGAACGAACGTCTCTCCTCACGTACTCATTTCTGAGATATAAGTGTGTGTGAAAGCCGCACTTCACCTAGCTTGTTGGGAACACAAAGTTTCTTTTCACTTGCAAACTCCACTCCATACATATATATGGGGAGGTACTAGCTCCAACTCCGTTTTACAGTGAAAACTGCAGGAACATCAAACCGGGACTAGGAAACAGACTGAGAAACCAGAGTAAAAATTTCTCCTGCAACCCGTTCCCATTGTGCTAGATGAACGAACGTCTCTCCGCATGCTCAGTTCTGAGAGATAAGTGTGTGTGAAAGCCGTCCTTCACCTAGCTTGTTGGGAACACAAAGTTTCTTTTCACTTGCAAACTCCACTCCATACATATATAAGGGGAGGTACTAGCTCCAACTCGGTTTTACAGTGAAAACTGCAGGAACTTCAAACCGGCACTAGGAAACAGACTGAGAAACCAGAGTAAAAGTTTCTCCTGCAACCCGTTCCCTTTGTGCTAGATGAACGAACGTCTCTCCACATGCTCAGTTCTGAGAGATATGTGTGTGTGAAAGCCGTCCTTCACCTAGCTTGTTGGGAACACAAAGTTCCTTTTCAGTTGCAAACTCCACTCCATACATATATAATGGGAGGTACTAGCTCCAACTCCGTTTTACAGCGAAAACTGCAGGAACTTCAAACCGCCACTAGGAAACAGACTGAGAAACCAGAGTAAAAGTTTCTCCTGCAACCCGTTCCCTTTGTGCTAGATGAACGAACGTCTCTCCACATGCTCAGTTCTGAGAGATAAGTGTGTGTGAAAGCCGTCCTTCACATAGCTTGTTGGGAACACAAAGTTTCTTTTCAGTTGCAAACTCCACTCCATACATATATATGGGGAGGTACTAGATCCAACTCGGTTTTACAGTGAAAACTGCAGGAACTTCAAACCGGCACTAGGAAACAGACTGAGAAACCAGAGTAAAAGTTCCTCCTGCAACCCGTTCCCTTTGTGCTAGATGAACGAACGTCTCTCCACATGCTCAGTTCTGAGAGAAAAGTGTGTGTGAAAGCCGTCCTTCACCTAGCTTGTTGGGAACACAAAGTTTCTTTTCAGTTGCAAACTCCACTCCATACATATATATGGGGAGGTACTAGCTCCTACTCGGTTTTACAGTGAAAACTGCAGGAACATCAAACCGGGACTAGGAAACAGATTGAGAAACCAGAGTAAAAGTTACTCCTGCAACCCGTTCCCTTTGTGCTAGATGAACGAACGTCTCTCCACATGCTCAGTTCTGAGAGATAAGTGTGTGTGAAAGCCGTCCTTCACCTAGCTTGTTGGGAACACAAAGTTTCTTTTCAGTTGCAAACTCCACTCCATATATATATATGGGGAGGTACAAGCTCCAACTCGGTTTTACAGTGAAAACTGCAGGAACTTCAAACCGGCACTAGGAAACAGACTGAGAAACCAGAGTAAAAGTTTCTCCTGCAACCCGTTCCCTTTGTGCTAGGTGAACAAACGTCTCTCCACATGCTCAGTTCTGAGAGATAAGTGTGGGTCAATGCCGTCCTTCACATATCTTGTTGGGAACACAGAGATTCTTTTCACTTGAAAACTCCACTCCATACTTATATATGGGGAGGTACTAGATCCAACTCGGTTTTACAGTGAAAACTGCTGGAACTTCAAACCGGCACTACGAAACAGACTGAGAAACCAGAGTAAAAGTTTCTCCTGCAACCCGTTCCCTTTGTGCTTGATGAACGAACGTCTCTCCACATGCTCAGTTCTGAGAGATAAGTGTGGGTCAATGCCGTCCTTCACATATCTTGTTGGGAACACAGAGATTCTTTTCACTTGAAAACTCCACTCCATACTTATATATGGGGAGGTACTAGATCCAACTCGGTTTTACAGTGAAAACTGCTGGAACTTCAAACCGGCACTAGGAAACAGACTGAGAAACCAGAGTAAAAGTTTCTCCTGCAACCCGTTCCCTTTGTGCTTGATGAACGAACGTCTCTCCACATGCTCAGTTGTGAGAGATAAGTGTGTGTGAAAGTCGTCCTTCCCCTAGCTTGTTGGGAACACAAAGTTTCTTTTCAGTTGCAAACTCCACTCCATACATATATAAGGGGAGGTACTAGCTCCAACTCCGTTTTACAGTGAAAACTGCAGGAACTTCAAACCGGCACTAGGAAACAGACTGAGAAACCAGAGTAAAAGTTTCTCCTTCAACCCGTTCACTTTGTGCTAGATGAACGAACGTCTCTCCACATGCTCAGTTCTGAGAGATAAGTGTGTGTGAAAGCCGTCCTTCACATAGCTTGTTGGGAACACAGAGTTTCTTTTCACTTGCAAACTCCACTCCATACATATATATGGGGAGGTACTAGCTCCTACTCGGTTTTACAGTGAAAACTGCAGGAACATCAAACCGGGACTAGGAAACAGATTGAGAAACCAGAGTAAAGGATACTCCTGCAACCCGTTCCCTTTGAGCTAGATGAACGAACGTCTATCCACATGCTGAGTTCTGAGAGATAAGTGTGTGTGAAAGCCGTCCTTCACCTAGCTTGTTGGGAACACAAAGTTTCTTTTCACTTGCAAACTCCACTCCTTACATACATATGGGGAGGTACTAGATCCAACTCGGTTTTACAGTGAAAACTGCTGGAACTTCTAACCGGCACTAGGAAACAGACTGAGAAACCAGAGTAAAAGTTTCTCCTGCAAACCGTTCCCTTTCTGCTAGATGAACGAACGTCTCCCACATGCTCAGTTCTGAGAGATAAGTGTGTGTGAAAGCCGTCCTTCACCTAGCTTGTTGGGAACACAAAGTTTCTTTTCACTTGCAAACTCCACTCCACACATATATATGGGGAGGTACTAGATCCTAATCGGTTTTACAGTGAAAACTGCTGGAACTTCAATCCGGCACTAGGAAACAGACTGAGAAACCAGAGTAAAAGTTTCTCCTGCAACCCGTTCCCTTTGTGCTAGATGAACGAACGTCTCTCCTCACGTACTCATTTCTGAGATATAAGTGTGTGTGAAAGCCGCACTTCACCTAGCTTGTTGGGAACACAAAGTTTCTTTTCACTTGCAAACTCCACTCCATACATATATATGGGGAGGTACTAGCTCCAACTCCGTTTTACAGTGAAAACTGCAGGAACATCAAACCGGGACTAGGAAACAGACTGAGAAACCAGAGTAAAAATTTCTCCTGCAACCCGTTCCCATTGTGCTAGATGAACGAACGTCTCTCCGCATGCTCAGTTCTGAGAGATAAGTGTGTGTGAAAGCCGTCCTTCACCTAGCTTGTTGGGAACACAAAGTTTCTTTTCACTTGCAAACTCCACTCCATACATATATAAGGGGAGGTACTAGCTCCAACTCGGTTTTACAGTGAAAACTGCAGGAACTTCAAACCGGCACTAGGAAACAGACTGAGAAACCATAGTAAAAGTTTCTCCTGCAACCCGTTCCCTTTGTGCTAGATGAACGAACGTCTCTCCACATGCTCAGTTCTGAGAGATATGTGTGTGTGAAAGCCGTCCTTCACCTAGCTTGTTGGGAACACAAAGTTCCTTTTCAGTTGCAAACTCCAATCCATACATATATAATGGGAGGTACTAGCTCCAACTCCGTTTTACAGCGAAAACTGCAGGAACTTCAAACCGCCACTAGGAAACAGACTGAGAAACCAGAGTAAAAGTTTCACCTGCAACCCGTTCCCTTTGTGCTAGATGAACGAACGTCTCTCCACATGCTCAGTTCTGAGAGATAAGTGTGTGTGAAAGCCGTCCTTCACATAGCTTGTTGGGAACACAAAGTTTCTTTTCAGTTGCAAACTCCACTCCATACATATATATGGGGAGGTACTAGATCCAACTCGGTTTTACAGTGAAAACTGCAGGAACTTCAAACCGGCACTAGGAAACAGACTGAGAAACCAGAGTAAAAGTTCCTCCTGCAACCCGTTCCCTTTGTGCTAGATGAACGAACGTCTCTCCACATGCTCAGTTCTGAGAGATAAGTGTGTGTGAAAGCCCTCCTTCACCTAGCTTGTTGGGAACACAAAGTTTCTTTTCAGTTGCAAACTCCACTCCATACATATATATGGGGAGGTACTAGCTCCTACTCGGTTTTACAGTGAAAACTGCAGGAACATCAAACCGGGACTAGGAAACAGATTGAGAAACCAGAGTAAAAGTTACACCTGCAACCCGTTCCCTTTGTGCTAGATGAACGAACGTCTCTCCACATGCTCAGTTCTGAGAGATAAGTGTGTGTGAAAGCCGTCCTTCACCTAGCTTGTTGGGAACACAAAGTTTCTTTTCAGTTGCAAACCCCACTCCATATATATATATGGGGAGGTACAAGCTCCAACTCGGTTTTACAGTGAAAACTGCAGGAACTTCAAACCGGCACTAGGAAACAGACTGAGAAACCAGAGTAAAAGTTTCTCCTGCAACCCGTTCCCTTTGTGCTAGGTGAACAAACGTCTCTCCACATGCTCAGTTCTGAGAGATAAGTGTGTGTGAAAGCCGTCCTTCACCTAGCTTGTTGGGAACACAAAGTTTCTTTTCAGTTGCAAAATCCACTCCATATATATATATGGGGAGGTACTAGCTCCAACTCTGTTTTACAGTGAAAACTGCAGGAACTTCAAACCGGCACTAGGAAACAGACTGAGAAACCAGAGTAAAAGTTTCTCCTGCAACCCGTTCCCTTTGTGCTAGATGAACGAACGTCTCTCCACATGCTCAGTTCTGAGAGATAAGTGTGTGTGAAAGCCCTCCTTCACCTAGCTTGTTGGGAACACAAAGTTTCTTTTCACTTGCAAACTCCACTCCATACATATATATGGGGAGGTACTAGCTCCTACTCGGTTTTACAGTGAAAACTGCAGGAACATCAAACCGGGACTAGGAAACAGATTGACAAACCAGAGTAAAAGTTACTCCTGCAACCCGTTCCCTTTGTGCTAGATGAACGAACGTCTCTCCACATGCTCAGTTCTGAGAGATAAGTGTGTGTGAAAGCCGTCCTTCACCTAGCTTGTTGGGAACACAAAGTTTCTTTTCAGTTGCAAACTCCACTCCATATATATATATGGGGAGGTACAAGCTCCAACTCGGTTTTACAGTGAAAACTGCAGGAACTTCAAACCGGCACTAGGAAACAGACTGAGAAACCAGAGTAAAAGTTTCTCCTGCAACCCGTTCCCTTTGTGCTAGATGAACGAACGTCTCTCCACATGCTCAGTTCTGAGAGATAAGTGTGTGTGAAAGCCGTCCTTCACCTAGCTTGTTGGGAACACAAAGTTTCTTTTCAGTTGCAAAATCCACTCCATATATATATATGGGTAGGTACTAGCTCCAACTCGGTTTTACAGTGAAAACTGCAGGAACTTCAAACCGGCACTAGGAAACAGACTGAGAAACCAGAGTAAAAGTTTCTCCTGCAAACCGTTCCCTTTGTGCTAGGTGAACGAACGCCTCTCCACATGCTCAGTTCTGAGAGATAAGTGTGGGTCAATGCCGTCCTTCACATATCTTGTTGGGAACACAGAGATTCTTTTCACTTGAAAACTCCACTCCATACTTATATATGGGGAGGTACTATATCCAACTCGGTTTTACAGTGAAAACTGCTGGAACTTCAAACCGGCACTAGGAAACAGACTGAGAAACCAGAGTAAAAGTTTCTCCTGCAAACCGTTCCCTTTGTGTTTGATGAACGAACGTCTCTCCACATGCTCAGTTGTGAGAGGTAAGTGTGTGTGAAAGCCGTCCTTCCCCTAGCTTGTTGGGAACACAAAGTTTCTTTTCAGTTGCAAACTCCACTCCATACATATATATGGGGAGGTACTAGCTCCTACTCGGTTTTACAGTGAAAACTGCAGGAACATCAAACCGGGACTAGGAAACAGACTGAGAAACCAGAGTAAAAGTTTCTCCTGCAACCCGTTCCCTTTGTGCTAGATGAACGAACGTCTCTCCACATGCTCAGTTCTGAGAGATAAGTGTGTGTGAAAGCCGTCCTTCACATAGCTTGTTGGGAACACAAAGTTTCTTTTCAGTTGCAAACTCCATTCCATACATATATATGGGGAGGTACTAGCTCCAACTCCGTTTTACAGTGAAAACTGCAGGAACTTCAAACCGGCACTAGGAAACAGACTGAGAAACCAGAGTAAAAGTTTCTCCTGCAACCCGTTCCCTTTGTGCTAGATGAATGAACGTCTCTCCACATGCTCAGTTCTGAGGGATAAGTGTGTGTGAAAGCCGTCCTTCACCTAGCTTGTTGGGAACACAAAGTTTCTTTTCACTTGCAAACTCCACTCCATACATATATAAGGGCAGGTACTAGCTCCATCTCGGTTTTACAGTGAAAACTGCAGGAACTTCACACCGGCACTAGGAAACAGACTGAGAAACCAGAGTAAAAGTTTCTCCTGCAACCCGATCCCTTTGTGCTAGATGAACGAACGTCTCTCCACATGCTCAGTTCTGAGAGATAAGTGTGTGTGAAAGCCGTCCTTCACATAGCTTGTTGGGAACACAAAGTTTCTTTTCAGTTGCAAACTCCACTCCATACATATATATGGGGAGGTACTAGCTTCAACTCCGTTTTACAGTGAAAACTGCAGGAACTTCAAACCGGCACTAGGAAACAGACTGAGAAACCAGAGTAAAAGTTTCTCCTGCAAACCGTTCCCTTTGTGCTAGATGAACGAACGTCTCTCTTCACGTGCTCATTTCTGAGATATAAGTGTGTGTGAAAGCCGTCCTTCACCTAGCTTGTTGGGAACACAAAGTTTCTTTTCACTTGCAAACTCCACTCCATACATATATATGGGGAGGTACTAGCTCCAACTCGGTTTTACAGTGAAAACTGCAGGAACATCAAACCGGGACTAGGAAACAGACTGAGAAACCAGAGTAAAAGTTTCTCCTGCAACCCGTTCCCTTTGTGCTAGATGAACGAACGTCTCTCCGCATGCTCAGTTCTTAGAGATAAGTGTGTGTGAAAGCCGTCCTTCACCTAGCTTGTTGGGAAAACAAAGTTTCTTTTCAATTGCAAACTCCACTCCATACATATATACGGGGAGGTACTAGCTCCAACTCGGTTTTACTGTGAAAACTGCAGGAACTTCAAACCGGCACTAGGAAACAGACTGAGAAACCAGAGTAAAAGTTTCTCCTGCAACCCGTTCCCTTTGTGCTAGATGAACGAACGTCTCTCCACATGCTCAGTTCTGAGATAAAAGTGTGTGTGAAAGCCGTTCTTCACGTAGCTTGTTGGGAACACAAAGTTCCTTTTCACTTGCAAACTCCACTCCTTACATATATATGGGGAGGTACTAGAACCAACTCGGTTTTACAGTGAAAACTGCTGGAACTTCAAACCGGCACTAGGAAACAGACTGAGAAGCCAGAGTAAAAGTTTCTCCTGCAACCCGTTCCCTTTGTGCTAGATGAACGAACGTCTCTCCACGTGCTCAGTTCTGAGAGATAAGTGTGTGTGAAAGCCGTCCTTCCCCTAGCTTGTTGGGAACAAAAAGTTTCTTTTCAGTTGCAAACTCCACTCCATACATATATATGGGGAGGTACTAGCTCCAACTCGGTTTTACAGTGAAAACTGCTGGAACTTCAAACCGGCACTAGGAAACAGACTGAGAAACCAGAGTAAAAGTTTCTCCTGCAACCCGTTCCCTTTGTGCTAGGTGAACGAACGCCTCTCCACATGCTCAGTTCTGAGAGATAAGTGTGGGTCAATGCCGTCCTTCACATATCTTGTTGGGAACACAGAGATTCTTTTCACTTGAAAACTCCACTCCATACTTATATATGGGGAGGTACTATATCCAACTCGGTTTTACAGTGAAAACTGCTGGAACTTCAAACCGGCACTAGGAAACAGACTGAGAAACCAGAGTAAAAGTTTCTCCTGCAACCCGTTCCCTTTGTGCTAGATGAACGAACGTCTCTCCACATGCTCAGTTCTGAGAGATAAGTGTGTGTGAAAGCCGTCCTTCACATAGCTTGTTGGGAACACAATGTTTCTTTTCAGTTGCAAAATCCACTCCATACATATATATGGGGAGGTACTAGCTCCAACTCCGTTTTACAGTGAAAACTGCAGGAACTTCAAACCGGCACTAGGAAACAAACTGAGAAACCAGAGTAAAAGTTTCTCCTGCAACCCGTTCCCTTTGTGCTAGATGAACGAACGTCTCTCCACATGCTCAGTTCTGAGAGATAAGTGTGTGTGAAAGCCGTCCTTCACCTAGCTTGTTGGGAACACAAAGTTTCTTTTCACTTGCAAACTCCACTCCATACATATATAAGGGGAGGTACTAGCTCCATCTCGGTTTTACAGTGAAAACTGCAGGAACTTCACACCGGCACTAGGAAACAGACTGAGAAACCAGAGTAAAAGTTTCCCTGCAACCCGTTCCCTTTGTGCTAGATGAACGAACGTCTCTCCACATGCTCAGTTCTGAGAGATAAGTGTGTGTGAAAGCCGTCCTTCACATAGCTTGTTGGGAACACAAAGTTTCTTTTCAGTTGCAAACTCCACTCCATACATATATATGGGGAGGTACTAGCTTCAACTCCGTTTTACAGTGAAAACTGCAGGAACTTCAAACCGGCACTAGGAAACAGACTGAGAAACCAGAGTAAAAGTTTCTCCTGCAACCCGTTCCCTTTGTGCTAGATGAACGAACGTCTCTCCTCACGTGCTCATTTCTGAGATATAAGTGTGTGTGAAAGCCGTCCTTCACCTAGCTTGTTGGGAACACAAAGTTTCTTTTCACTTGCAAACTCCACTCCATACATATATATGGGGAGGTACTAGCTCCAACTCGGTTTTACAGTGAAAACTGCAGGAACATCAAACCGGGACTAGGAAACAGACTGAGAAACCAGAGTAAAAGTTTCTCCTGCAACCCGTTCCCTTTGTGCTAGATGAACGAACGTCTCTCCGCATGCTCAGTTCTTAGAGATAAGTGTGTGTGAAAGCCGTCCTTCACCTAGCTTGTTGGGAAAACAAAGTTTCTTTTCAATTGCAAACTCCACTCCATACATATATAAGGGGAGGTACTAGCTCCAACTCGGTTTTACAGTGAAAACTGCAGGAACTTCAAACCGGCACTAGGAAACAGACTGAGAAACCAGAGTAAAAGTTTCTCCTGCAACCCGTTCCCTTTGTGCTAGATGAACGAACGTCTCTCCACATGCTCAGTTCTGAGATAAAAGTGTGTGTGAAAGCCGTCCTTCACGTAGCTTGTTGGGAACACAAAGTTCCTTTTCACTTGCAAACTCCACTCCATACATATATATGGGGAGGTACTAGCTCCAACTCGGTTTTACAGTGAAAACTGCTGGAACTTCAAACCGGCACTAGGAAACAGACTGAGAAACCAGAGTAAAAGTTTCTCCTGCAACCCGTTCCCTTTGTGCTAGATGAACGAACGTCTCTCCACATGCTCAGTTCTGAGAGATAAGTGTGTGTGAAAGCCGTCCTTCCCCTAGCTTGTTGGGAACACAAAGTTTCTTTTCAGTTGCAAACTCCACTCCATACATATATATGGGGAGGTACTAGCTCCAACTCCGTTTTACAGTGAAAACTGCAGGAACTTCAAACCGGCACTAGGAAACAGACTGAGAAACCAGAGTAAAAGTTTCTCCTGCAACCCGTTCCCTTTGTGCTAGATGAACGAACGTCTCTCCACATGCTCAGTTCTGAGAGATAAGTGTGTGTGAAAGCCGTCCTTCACCTAGCTTGTTGGGAACACAAAGTTTCTTTTCACTTGCAAATTCCACTCCATACTTATATATGGGGAGGTACTATATCCAACTCGGTTTTACAGTGAAAACTGCTGGAACTTCAAACCGGCACTAGGAAACAGACTGAGAAACCAGAGTAAAAGTTTCTCCTGCAACCCGTTCCCTTTGTGTTTGATGAACGAACGTCTCTCCACATGCTCAGTTGTGAGAGATAAGTGTGTGTGAAAGCCGTCCTTCCCCTAGCTTGTTGGGAACACAAAGTTTCTTTTCAGTTGCAAACTCCACTCCATACATATATATGGGGAAGTACTAGCTCCAACTCCGTTTTACAGTGAAAACTGCAGGAACTTCAAACCGGCACTTGGAAACAGACTGAGAAACCAGAGTAAAAGTTTCTCCTGCAACCCGTTCCCTTTGTGCTAGATGAACGAACGTCTCTCCACATGCTCAGTTCTGAGAGATAAGTGTGTGTGAAAGCCGTCCTTCACCTAGCTTGTTGGGAACACAAAGTTTCTTTTCAGTTGCAAACTCCATTCCATACATATATATGGGGAGGTACTAGCTCCAACTCCGTTTTACAGTGAAAACTGCAGGAACTTCAAACCGGCACTAGGAAACAGACTGAGAAACCAGAGTAAAAGTTTCTCCTGCAACCCGTTCCCTTTGTGCTAGATGAACGAACGTCTCTCCACATGCTCAGTTCTGAGAGATAAGTGTGTGTGAAAGCCGTCCTTCACCTAGCTTGTTGGGAACACAAAGTTTCTTTTCACTTGCAAACTGAACTCCATACATATATAAGGGGAGGTACTAGCTCCAACTCGGTTTTACAGTGAAAACTGCAGGAACTTCACACCGGCACTAGGAAACAGACTGAGAAACCAGAGTAAAAGTTTCTCCTGCAACCCGTTCCCTTTGTGCTAGATGAACGAACGTCTCTCCACATGCTCAGTTCTGAGAGATAAGTGTGTGTGAAAGCCGTCCTTCACATAGCTTGTTGGGAACACAAAGTTTCTTTTCAGTTGCAAACTCCACTCCATACATATATATGGGGAGGTACTAGCTTCAACTCCGTTTTACAGTGAAAACTGCAGGAACTTCAAAGCGGCACTAGGAAACAGACTGAGAAACCAGAGTAAAAGTTTCTCCTGCAACCCGTTCCCTTTGTGCTAGATGAACGAACGTCTCTCCTCACGTGCTCATTTCTGAGATATAAGTGTGTGTGAAAGCCGTCCTTCACCTAGCTTGTTGGGAACACAAAGTTTCTTTTCACTTGCAAACTCCACTCCATACATATATATGGGGAGGTACTAGCTCCAACTCGGTTTTACAGTGAAAACTGCAGGAACATCAAACCGGGACTAGGAAACAGACTGTGAAACCAGAGTAAAAGTTTCTCCTGCAACCCGTTCCCTTTGTGCTAGATGAACGAACGTCTCTCCGCATGCTCAGTTCTCAGAGATAAGTGTGTGTGAAAGCCGTCCTTCACCTAGCTTGTTGGGAAAACAAAGTTTCTTTTCAATTGCAAACTCCACTCCATACATATATAAGGGGAGGTACTAGCTCCAACTCGGTTTTACAGTGAAAACTGCAGGAACTTCAAACCGGCACTAGGAAACAGACTGAGAAACCAGAGTAAAAGTTTCTCCTGCAACATATTCCCTTTGTGCTAGATGAACGAACGTCTCTCCACATGCTCAGTTCTGAGATAAAAGTGTGTGTGAAAGCCGTCCTTCAAGTAGCTTGTTGGGAACACAAAGTTCCTTTTCACTTGCAAACTCCACTCCTTACATATATATGGGGAGGTACTAGAACCAACTCGGTTTTACAGTGAAAACTGCTGGAACTTCAAACCGGCACTAGGAAACAGACTGAGAAACCAGAGTAAAAGTTTCTCCTGCAACCCGTTCAAATTGTGCTAGATGAACGAACGTCTCTCCACATGCTCAGTTCTGAGAAATAAGTGTGTGTGAAAGCCGTCCTTCACCTAGCTTGTTGGGAACACAAAGTTTCTTTTCAGTTGCAAACTCTACTCCATACATATATATGGGGAGGTACTAGCTCCAACTCGGTTTTACAGTGAAAACTGCAGGAACTTCAAACCGGCACTAGGAAACACACTGAGAAACCAGAGTAAAAGTTTCTCCTGCAACATATTCCCTTTGTGCTAGATGAACGAACGTCTCTCCACATGCTCAGTTCTGAGAGATAAGTGTGTGTGAAAGCCGTCCTTCAACTAGCTTGTTGGGAACACAAAGTTTTTTTCACTTGCAAACTCCACTCCACACATATATATGGGGAGGTACTAGATCCTACTCGGTTTTACAGTGAAAACTGCTGGAACTTCAAACCGGCACTAGGAAACAGACTGAGAAACCAGAGTAAAAGTTTCTCCTGCAACCCGTTCCCTTTGTGCTAGATGAACGAACGTCTCTCCAAATGCTCAGTTGTGAGAGATAAGTGTGTGTGAAAGCCGTCCTTCCCCTAGCTTGTTGGGAACACAAAGTTTCTTTTCAGTTGCAAACTCCACTCCATACATATATATGGGGAGGTACTAGCTCCAACTCGGTTTTACAGTGAAAACTGCTGGAACTTCAAACCGGCACTAGGAAACAGACTGAGAAACCAGAGTAAAAGTTTCTCCTGCAACCCGTTCCCTTTGTGCTAGATGAACGAACGTCTCTCCACATGCTCAGTTCTGAGAGATAAGTGTGTGTGAAAGCCGTCCTTCCCCTAGCTTGTTGGGAACACAAAGTTTCTTTTCAGTTGCAAACTCCACTCCATACATATATATGGGGAGGTACTAGCTCCAACTCCGTTTTACAGTGAAAACTGCAGGAACTTCAAACCGGCACTAGGAAACAGTCTGAGAAACCAGAGTAAAAGTTTCTCCTGCAACCCGTTCCCTTTGTGCTAGATGAACGAACGTCTCTCCACATGCTCAGTTCTGAGAGATAAGTGTGTGTGAAAGCCGTTCTTCACATAGCTTGTTGGGAACACAAAGTTTCTTTTCAGTTGCAAACTCCATTCCATACATATATATGGGGAGGTACTAGATCAAACACGGTTTTACAGTGAAAACTGCTGGAACTTCAAACCGGCACTAGGAAACAGACTGAGAAACCAGAGTAAAAGTTTCTCCTGCAACCCGTTCCCTTTGTGCTAGATGAACGAACGTCTCTCCACATGCTCAGTTCTGAGAGATAAGTGTGTGTGAAAGCCGTCCTTCCCCCAGCTTGTTGGGAACACAAAGTTTCTTTTCACTTGCAAACTCCACTCCATACATATATATGGGGAGGTACTATCTCCTACTCGGTTTTACAGTGAAAACTGCAGGAACATCAAACCGGGACTAGGAAACAGATTGAGAAACCAGAGTAAAAGATACTCCTGCAACCCGTTCCCTTTGTGCTAGATGAACGAACGTCTCTCCACATGCTGAGTTCTGAGAGATAAGTGTGTGTGAAAGCCGTCCTTCACCTAGCTTGTTGGGAACACAAAGTTTCTTTTCACTTGCAAACTCCACTCCACACATATATATGGGGAGGTACTAGATCCAACTCGGTTTTACAGTGAAAACTGCTGGAACTTCAAACCGGCACTAGGAAACAGACTGAGAAACCAGAGTAAAAGTTTCTCCTGCAACCCGTTCCCTTTGTGCTAGATGAACGAACGTCTCTCCACATGCTCAGTTCTGAGAGATAAGTGTGTGTGAAAGCCGTCCTTCACCTAGCTTGTTGGGAACACAAAGTTTCTTTTCAGTTGCAAACACCACTCCTTACATATATATGGGGAGGTACTAGCTCCAACTCGGTTTTACAGTGAAAACTGCAGGAACTTCAAAACGGCACTAGGAAACAGGCTGTGAAACCAGAGTAAAAGTTTCTCCTGCAACCCGTTCCCTTTGTGCTAAATGAACGGACGTCTCTCCACATGCTCAGTTCTGAGAGATAAGTGTGTGTGAAAGCCGTACTTCATCTAGCTTGTTGGGAACACAAAGTTTCTTTTCACTTGCAAACTCCACTCCACACATATATATGGGGAGGTTCTAGATCCTACTCGGTTTTACATTGAAAACTGCTGGAACTTCAAACCGGCACTAGGAAACAGACTGAGAAACCAGAGTAAAAGTTTCTCCTGCAACCCGTTCCCTTTGTGCTAGATGAACGAACGTCTCCCACATGCTCAGTTCTGGGAGATAAGTGTGTGTGAAAGCCGTCCTTCACATAGTTGTTGGGAACACAAAGTTTCTTTTCACTTGCAAACTCCACTCCTTACATATATATGGGGAGGTACTAGATCCAACTCGGTTTTACAGTGAAAACTGCTGGAACTTCAAACCGGCACTAGGAAACAGACTGAGAAACCAGAGTAAAAGTTTCTCCTGCAACCCGTTCCCTTTGTGCTAGATGAACGAACGTCTCTCCACATGCTCAGTTGTGAGAGATAAGTGTGTGTGAAAGCCGTCCTTCCCCTAGCATGTTGGGAACACAAAGTTTCTTTTCAGTTGCAAACTCCACTCCATACATATATATGGGGAGGTACTAGCTCCAACTCGGTTTTACAGTGAAAACTGCTGGAACTTCAAACCGGCACTAGGAAACAGACTGAGAAACCAGAGTAAAAGTTTCTCCTGCAACCCGTTCCCTTTGTGCTAGATGAACGAACGTCTCTCCACATGCTCAGTTGTGAGAGATAAGTATGTGTGAAAGCCGTCCTTCCCCTAGCTTGTTGGGAACACAAAGTTTCTTTTCAGTTGCAAACTCCACTCCATACATATATAAGGGGAGGTACTAGCTCCAACTCCGTTTTACAGTGAAAACTGCAGGAACTTCAAACCGGCACTAGGAAACCGACTGAGAAACCAGAGTAAAAGTTTCTCCTGCAACCCGTTCCCTTTGTGCTTGATGAACGAACGTCTCTCCACATGCTCAGTTCTGAGAGATAAGTGTGTGTGAAAGCCGTCCTTCACCTAGCTTGTTGGGAACACAAAGTTTCTTTTCAGTTGCAAACTCCAATCCTTACATATATATGGGGAGGTACTAGCTCCAACTCGGTTTTACAGTGAAAACTGCAGGAACTTCAAAACGGCACTAGGAAACAGACTGTGAAACCAGAGTAAAAGTTTCTCCTGCAACCCGTTCCCTTTGTGCTAGATGAACGAACGTCTCTCCACATGCTCAGTTCTGAGAGATAAGTGTGTGTGAAAGCCGTCCTTCATCTAGCTTGTTGAGAACACAAAGTTTCTTTTCACTTGCAAACTCCACTCCACACATATATATGGGGAGGTACTAGATCCTACTCGGTTTTACATTGAAAACTGCTGGAACTTCAAACCGGCACTAGGAAACAGACTGAGAAACCAGAGTAAAAGTTTCTCCTGCAACCAGTTCCCTTTGTGCTAGATGAACGAACGTCTCCCACATGCTCAGTTCTGAGAGATAAGTGTGTGTGAAAGCCGTCCTTCACCTAGCTTGTTGGGAACACAAAGTTTTTTTTCATTTGCAAACTCCACTCCACACATATATATGGGGAGGTACTAGATCCTACTCGGTTTTACAGTGAAAACTGCTGGAACTTCAATCCGGCACTAGGAAACAGACTGACAAACCAGAGTAAAAGTTTCTCTTGCAACCCGTTCCCTTTGTGCTAGATGAACGAACGTCTCTCCTCACGTGCTCATTTCTGAGATATAAGTGTGTGTGAAAGCCGTCCTTCACCTAGCTTGTTGGGAACACAAATTTTCTTTTCACTTGCAAACTCCACTCCATACATATATATGGGGAGGTACTAGCTCCAACTCGGTTTTCCAGTGAAAACTGCAGGAACATCAAACCGGGACTAGGAAAAAGACTGAGAAACCAGAGTATAAGTTTCTCCTGCAACCCGTTCGAATTGTGCTAGATGAACGAACGTCTCTCCGCATGCTCAGTTCTGAGAGATAAGTGTGTGTGAAAGCCGTCCTTCACCTAGCTTGTTGGGAACACAAAGTTTCTTTTCACTTGCAAACTCCACTCCATACATATATATGGGGAGGTACTAGCTCCAACTCGGTTTTACAGTGAAAACTGCAGGAACTTCAATCCGGCACTAGGAAACAGACTGAGAAACCAGAGTAAAAGTTTCTCCTGCAACACGTTCCCTTTGTGCTAGATGAACGAACGTCTCTCCACATGCTCAGTTCTGAGAGATAAGTGTGTTTGAAAGCCCTCCTTCACCTAGCTTGTTGGGAACACAAAGTTTCTTTTCACTTGCAAACTCCACTCCATACATATATAAGGGGATGTACTAGCTCCAACTCCGTTTTACAGCGAAAACTGCAGGAACTTCAAACCGCCACTAGGAAACAGACTGAGAAACCAGAGTAAAAGTTTCTCCTGCAACCCATTCCATTTGTGCTAGATGAACGAACGTCTATCCAAATGCTCAGTTCTGAGAGATAAGTGTGTGTGAAAGCCGTCCTTCACATAGCTTGTTGGGAACACAAAGTTTCTTTTCAGTTGCAAACTCCACTCCATATATATATGGGGAGGTACTAGCTTCAACTCCGTTTTACAGTGAAAACTGCAGGAACTTCAAACCGGCACTAGGAAACAGACTGAGAAACCAGAGTAAAAGTTTCTCCTGCAACCCGTTCCCTTTGTGCTAGATGAACGAACGTCTCTCCACATGCTCAGTTCTGAGATATAAGTGTGTGTGAAAGCCCTCCTTCACCTAGCTTGTTGGGAACACAAAGTTTCTTTTCACTTGCAAACTCCACTCCATACATATATATGGGGAGGTTCTAGCTCCTACTCGGTTTTACAGTGAAAACTGCAGGAACATCAAACCGGGACTAGGAAACAGATTGAGAAACCAGAGTAAAAGTTACTCCTGCAACCCGTTCGCTTTTTGCTAGATGAACGAACGTCTCTCTACATGCTCAGTTCTGAGAGATAAGTGTGTGTGAAAGCCGTCCTTCACCTAGCTTGTTGGGAACACAAAGTTTCTTTTCAGTTGCAAACTCCACTCCATATATATATATGGGGAGGTACTAGCTCTAACTCGCTTTTACAGTGAAAACTGCAGGAACTTCAAACCGGCACTAGGAAACAGACTGAGAAACCAGAGTAAAAGTTTCTCCTGCAACCCGTTCCCTTTGTGCTAGATGAACGAACGTCTCTCCACATGCTCAGTTCTGAGAGATAAGTGTGGGTCAATGCCGTCCTTCACATATCTTGTTGGGAACACAGAGATTCTTTTCACTTGAAAACTCCACTCCATACTTATATATGGGAAGGTACTAGATCCAACTCGGTTTTACAGTGAAAACTGCTGGAACTTCAAACCGGCACTAGGAAACAGACTGAGAAACCAGAGTAAAAGTTTCTCCTGCAACCCGTTCTCTTTGTGCTAGATGAACGAACGTCTCTCCACATGCTCAGTTGTGAGAGATAAGTGTGTGTGAAAGCCGTCCTTCACATAGCTTGTTGGGAACACAAAGTTTCTTTTCAGTTGCAAACTGCATTCCATACATATATATGGGGAGGTACTAGCTCCAACTCCGTTTTACAGTGAAAACTGCAGGAACTTCAAACCGGCACTAGGAAACAGACTGAGAAACCAGAGTAAAAGTTTCTCCTGCAAACCTTTCCCTATGTGCTAGATGAACGAACGTCTCTCCACATGCTCAGTTCTGAGAGATAAGTGTGTGTGAAAGCCCTCCTTCACATAGCTTGTTGGGAACACAAAGTTTCTTTTCACTTGCAAACTCCACTCCATACATATATATGGGGAGGTACTAGCTCCTACTTGGTTTTACAGTGAAAACTGCAGGAACATCAAACCGGGACTAGGAAACAGATTGAGAAACCAGAGTAAAAGTTACTCCTGCAACACGTTCCCTTTGTGCTAGATGAACGAACGTCTCTCCACATGCTCAGTTGTGAGAGATAAGTGTGTGTGAAAGCCGTCCTTCCCCTAGCTTGTTGGGAACACAAAGTTTCTTTTCAGTTGCAAACTCCACTCCATACATATATATGGGGAGGTACTAGCTCCAACTTGGTTTTACAGTGAAAACTGCAGGAACTTCAAACTGGCTCTAGGAAACAGACTGAGAAACCAGAGTAAAAGTTTCTCCTGCAACCCGTTCCCTTTGTGCTAGATGAACGAACGTCTCTCCACATGCTCAGTTCTGAGAGATAAGTGTCTGTGAAAGCCCTCCTTCACCTAGCTTGTTGGGAAGACAAAGTTTCTTTTCACTTGCAAACTCCAATCCATACATATATATGGGGAGGTACTAGCTCCTACTCGGTTTTACAGTGAAAACTGCAGGAACATCAAACCGGAACTATGAAACAGATTGAGAAACCAGAGTAAAAGTTACTCCTGCAACCCGTTCCCTTTGTGCTAGATGAACGAACGTCTCTCCACATGCTCAGTTCTGAGAGATAAGTGTGTGTGAAAGCCGTCCTTCACCTAGCTTGTTGGGAACACAAGATTCTTTTCACTTGCAAACTCCACTCCTTACATATATATGGGGAGGTACTAGATCCAACTCGGTTTTACAGTGAAAACTGCTGGAACTTCAAACCGGCACTAGGAAACAGACTGAGAAACCAGAGTAAAAGTTTCTCCTGCAACCCGTTCCCTTTGTGCTAGATGAACGAACGTCTCTCCACATGCTCAGTTCTGAGAGATAAGTGTGTGGGAAAGGCGTCCTTCACCTAGCTTGTTGGGAACACAAAGTTTCTTTTCAGTTGCAAACTCCACTCCTTACATATATATGGGGAGGTACTAGCTCCAACTCGGTTTTACAGTGAAAACTGCAGGAAATTCAAACCGGCACTAGGAAACAGACTGAGAAACCAGAGTAAAAGTTTCTCCTGCAACCCGTTCCCTTTGTGCTAGATGAACGAACGTCTCTCCACATGCTCAGTTCTGAGAGATAAGTGTGGGTCAATGCCGTCCTTCACATATCTTGTTGGGAACACAGAGATTCTTTTCACTTGAAAACTACACTCCATACTTATATATGGGAAGGTACTAGATCCAACTCGGTTTTAAAGTGAAAACTGCTGGAACTTCAAACCGGCACTAGGAAACAGACTGAGAAACCAGAGTAAAATTTCTCCTGCAACCCGTTCCCTTGGTGCTAGATGAACGAAAGTCTCTGTATATGGTCATGTCTGAGAGATAAGTGTGTGTAAAAGCCGTCCTTCACCTGTCTTTTTGTGAACACAAAGTTTTTTTCAGTTACAAACTCCATTCCATACATATATATGGGGAGGTACAATCTCCAACTCGGTTTTACAGAGAAAAATGCAGGAACTTCAAACCGGCACTAGGAAACAGACTGAGAAAGCAGAGAATAATTGTATCCTGCAACCCGTTCCCTTGGTGCTAGATGAACGAACGTCTCTCCACATGCTCAGTTCTGAGAGATAAGTGTGTGTGAAAGCCGTCCTTCACATAGCTTGTTGGGAACACAAAGTTTCTTTTCAGTTGCAAACTCCACTCCATACATATATATGGGGAGGTACTAGCTTCAACTCCGTTTTACAGTGAAAACTGCAGGAACTTCAAACCGGCACTAGGAAACAGACTGAGAAACCAGAGTAAAAGTTTCTCCTGCAACCCGTTCCCTTTGTGCTAGATGAACGAACGTCTCTCCTCACGTGCTCATTTCTGAGATATAAGTGTGTGTGAAAGCCGTCCTTCACCTAGCTTGTTGGGAACACAAAGTTTCTTTTCACTTGCAAACTCCACTCCATACATATATATGGGGAGGTACTAGCTCCAACTCGGTTTTACAGTGAAAACTGCAGGAACATCAAACCGGGACTAGGAAACAGACTGAGAAACCAGAGTAAAAGTTTCTCCTGCAACCCGTTCCCTTTGTGCTAGATGAACGAACGTCTCTCCGCATGCTCAGTTCTTAGAGATAAGTGTGTGTGAAAGCCGTCCTTCACCTAGCTTGTTGGGAAAACAAAGTTTCTTTTCAATTGCAAACTCCACTCCATACATATATAAGGGGAGGTACTAGCTCCAACTCGGTTTTACAGTGAAAACTGCAGGAACTTCAAACCGGCACTAGGAAACAGACTGAGAAACCAGAGTAAAAGTTTCTCCTGCAACCCGTTCCCTTTGTGCTAGATGAACGAACGTCTCTCCACATGCTCAGTTCTGAGATAAAAGTGTGTGTGAAAGCCGTCCTTCACGTAGCTTGTTGGGAACACAAAGTTCCTTTTCACTTGCAAACTCCACTCCATACATATATATGGGGAGGTACTAGCTCCAACTCGGTTTTACAGTGAAAACTGCTGGAACTTCAAACCGGCACTAGGAAACAGACTGAGAAACCAGAGTAAAAGTTTCTCCTGCAACCCGTTCCCTTTGTGCTAGATGAACGAACGTCTCTCCACATGCTCAGTTCTGAGAGATAAGTGTGTGTGAAAGCCGTCCTTCCCCTAGCTTGTTGGGAACACAAAGTTTCTTTTCAGTTGCAAACTCCACTCCATACATATATATGGGGAGGTACTAGCTCCAACTCCGTTTTACAGTGAAAACTGCAGGAACTTCAAACCGGCACTAGGAAACAGACTGAGAAACCAGAGTAAAAGTTTCTCCTGCAACCCGTTCCCTTTGTGCTAGATGAACGAACGTCTCTCCACATGCTCAGTTCTGAGAGATAAGTGTGTGTGAAAGCCGTCCTTCACCTAGCTTGTTGGGAACACAAAGTTTCTTTTCACTTGCAAATTCCACTCCATACTTATATATGGGGAGGTACTATATCCAACTCGGTTTTACAGTGAAAACTGCTGGAACTTCAAACCGGCACTAGGAAACAGACTGAGAAACCAGAGTAAAAGTTTCTCCTGCAACCCGTTCCCTCTGTGTTTGATGAACGAACGTCTCTCCACATGCTCAGTTGTGAGAGATAAGTGTGTGTGAAAGCCGTCCTTCCCCTAGCTTGTTGGGAACACAAAGTTTCTTTTCAGTTGCAAACTCCACTCCATACATATATATGGGGAAGTACTAGCTCC
Source organism: Camelus bactrianus (assembly GCF_048773025.1). Classification (NCBI taxonomy): domain Eukaryota; kingdom Metazoa; phylum Chordata; class Mammalia; order Artiodactyla; family Camelidae; genus Camelus; species Camelus bactrianus. The sequence continues at coordinate 94,124,339 of NC_133546.1, forward strand.
AACTCCGTTTTACAGTGAAAACTGCAGGAACTTCAAACCGGCACTTGGAAACAGACTGAGAAACCAGAGTAAAAGTTTCTCCTGCAACCCGTTCCCTTTGTGCTAGATGAACGAACGTCTCTCCACATGCTCAGTTCTGAGAGATAAGTGTGTGTGAAAGCCGTCCTTCACCTAGCTTGTTGGGAACACAAAGTTTCTTTTCAGTTGCAAACTCCATTCCATACATATATATGGGGAGGTACTAGCTCCAACTCCGTTTTACAGTGAAAACTGCAGGAACTTCAAACCGGCACTAGGAAACAGACTGAGAAACCAGAGTAAAAGTTTCTCCTGCAACCCGTTCCCTTTGTGCTAGATGAACGAACGTCTCTCCACATGCTCAGTTCTGAGAGATAAGTGTGTGTGAAAGCCGTCCTTCACCTAGCTTGTTGGGAACACAAAGTTTCTTTTCACTTGCAAACTGAACTCCATACATATATAAGGGGAGGTACTAGCTCAAACTCGGTTTTACAGTGAAAACTGCAGGAACTTCACACCGGCACTAGGAAACAGACTGAGAAACCAGAGTAAAAGTTTCTCCTGCAACCCGTTCCCTTTGTGCTAGATGAACGAACGTCTCTCCACATGCTCATTTCTGAGAGATAAGTGTGTGTGAAAGCCGTCCTTCACATAGCTTGTTGGGAACACAAAGTTTCTTTTCAGTTGCAAACTCCACTCCATACATATATATGGGGAGGTACTAGCTTCAACTCCGTTTTACAGTGAAAACTGCAGGAACTTCAAAGCGGCACTAGGAAACAGACTGAGAAACCAGAGTAAAAGTTTCTCCTGCAACCCGTTCCCTTTGTGCTAGATGAACGAACGTCTCTCCTCACGTGCTCATTTCTGAGATATAAGTGTGTGTGAAAGCCGTCCTTCACCTAGCTTGTTGGGAACACAAAGTTTCTTTTCACTTGCAAACTCCACTCCATACATATATATGGGGAGGTACTAGCTCCAACTCGGTTTTACAGTGAAAACTGCAGGAACATCAAACCGGGACTAGGAAACAGACTGTGAAACCAGAGTAAAAGTTTCTCCTGCAACCCGTTCCCTTTGTGCTAGATGAACGAACGTCTCTCCGCATGCTCAGTTCTCAGAGATAAGTGTGTGTGAAAGCCGTCCTTCACCTAGCTTGTTGGGAAAACAAAGTTTCTTTTCAATTGCAAACTCCACTCCATACATATATAAGGGGAGGTACTAGCTCCAACTCGGTTTTACAGTGAAAACTGCAGGAACTTCAAACCGGCACTAGGAAACAGACTGAGAAACCAGAGTAAAAGTTTCTCCTGCAACATATTCCCTTTGTGCTAGATGAACGAACGTCTCTCCACATGCTCAGTTCTGAGATAAAAGTGTGTGTGAAAGCCGTCCTTCAAGTAGCTTGTTGGGAACACAAAGTTCCTTTTCACTTGCAAACTCCACTCCTTACATATATATGGGGAGGTACTAGAACCAACTCGGTTTTACAGTGAAAACTGCTGGAACTTCAAACCGGCACTAGGAAACAGACTGAGAAACCAGAGTAAAAGTTTCTCCTGCAACCCGTTCAAATTGTGCTAGATGAACGAACGTCTCTCCACATGCTCAGTTCTGAGAAATAAGTGTGTGTGAAAGCCGTCCTTCACCTAGCTTGTTGGGAACACAAAGTTTCTTTTCAGTTGCAAACTCTACTCCATACATATATATGGGGAGGTACTAGCTCCAACTCGGTTTTACAGTGAAAACTGCAGGAACTTCAAACCGGCACTAGGAAACACACTGAGAAACCAGAGTAAAAGTTTCTCCTGCAACATATTCCCTTTGTGCTAGATGAACGAACGTCTCTCCACATGCTCAGTTCTGAGAGATAAGTGTGTGTGAAAGCCGTCCTTCAACTAGCTTGTTGGGAACACAAAGTTTTTTTCACTTGCAAACTCCACTCCACACATATATATGGGGAGGTACTAGATCCTACTCGGTTTTACAGTGAAAACTGCTGGAACTTCAAACCGGCACTAGGAAACAGACTGAGAAACCAGAGTAAAAGTTTCTCCTGCAACCCGTTCCCTTTGTGCTAGATGAACGATCGTCTCTCCAAATGCTCAGTTGTGAGAGATAAGTGTGTGTGAAAGCCGTCCTTCCCCTAGCTTGTTGGGAACACAAAGTTTCTTTTCAGTTGCAAACTCCACTCCATACATATATATGGGGAGGTACTAGCTCCAACTCGGTTTTACAGTGAAAACTGCTGGAACTTCAAACCGGCACTAGGAAACAGACTGAGAAACCAGAGTAAAAGTTTCTCCTGCAACCCGTTCCCTTTGTGCTAGATGAACGAACGTCTCTCCACATGCTCAGTTCTGAGAGATAAGTGTGTGTGAAAGCCGTCCTTCCCCTAGCTTGTTGGGAACACAAAGTTTCTTTTCAGTTGCAAACTCCACTCCATACATATATATGGGGAGGTACTAGCTCCAACTCCGTTTTACAGTGAAAACTGCAGGAACTTCAAACCGGCACTAGGAAACAGTCTGAGAAACCAGAGTAAAAGTTTCTCCTGCAACCCGTTCCCTTTGTGCTAGATGAACGAACGTCTCTCCACATGCTCAGTTCTGAGAGATAAGTGTGTGTGAAAGCCGTTCTTCACATAGCTTGTTGGGAACACAAAGTTTCTTTTCAGTTGCAAACTCCATTCCATACATATATATGGGGAGGTACTAGATCAAACACGGTTTTACAGTGAAAACTGCTGGAACTTCAAACCGGCACTAGGAAACAGACTGAGAAACCAGAGTAAAAGTTTCTCCTGCAACCCGTTCCCTTTGTGCTAGATGAACGAACGTCTCTCCACATGCTCAGTTCTGAGAGATAAGTGTGTGTGAAAGCCGTCCTTCCCCCAGCTTGTTGGGAACACAAAGTTTCTTTTCACTTGCAAACTCCACTCCATACATATATATGGGGAGGTACTATCTCCTACTCGGTTTTACAGTGAAAACTGCAGGAACATCAAACCGGGACTAGGAAACAGATTGAGAAACCAGAGTAAAAGATACTCCTGCAACCCGTTCCCTTTGTGCTAGATGAACGAACGTCTCTCCACATGCTGAGTTCTGAGAGATAAGTGTGTGTGAAAGCCGTCCTTCACCTAGCTTGTTGGGAACACAAAGTTTCTTTTCACTTGCAAACTCCACTCCACACATATATATGGGGAGGTACTAGATCCAACTCGGTTTTACAGTGAAAACTGCTGGAACTTCAAACCGGCACTAGGAAACAGACTGAGAAACCAGAGTAAAAGTTTCTCCTGCAACCCGTTCCCTTTGTGCTAGATGAACGAACGTCTCTCCACATGCTCAGTTCTGAGAGATAAGTGTGTGTGAAAGCCGTCCTTCACCTAGCTTGTTGGGAACACAAAGTTTCTTTTCAGTTGCAAACACCACTCCTTACATATATATGGGGAGGTACTAGCTCCAACTCGGTTTTACAGTGAAAACTGCAGGAACTTCAAAACGGCACTAGGAAACAGGCTGTGAAACCAGAGTAAAAGTTTCTCCTGCAACCCGTTCCCTTTGTGCTAAATGAACGGACGTCTCTCCACATGCTCAGTTCTGAGAGATAAGTGTGTGTGAAAGCCGTACTTCATCTAGCTTGTTGGGAACACAAAGTTTCTTTTCACTTGCAAACTCCACTCCACACATATATATGGGGAGGTTCTAGATCCTACTCGGTTTTACATTGAAAACTGCTGGAACTTCAAACCGGCACTAGGAAACAGACTGAGAAACCAGAGTAAAAGTTTCTCCTGCAACCCGTTCCCTTTGTGCTAGATGAACGAACGTCTCCCACATGCTCAGTTCTGGGAGATAAGTGTGTGTGAAAGCCGTCCTTCACATAGTTGTTGGGAACACAAAGTTTCTTTTCACTTGCAAACTCCACTCCTTACATATATATGGGGAGGTACTAGATCCAACTCGGTTTTACAGTGAAAACTGCTGGAACTTCAAACCGGCACTAGGAAACAGACTGAGAAACCAGAGTAAAAGTTTCTCCTGCAACCCGTTCCCTTTGTGCTAGATGAACGAACGTCTCTCCACATGCTCAGTTGTGAGAGATAAGTGTGTGTGAAAGCCGTCCTTCCCCTAGCATGTTGGGAACACAAAGTTTCTTTTCAGTTGCAAACTCCACTCCATACATATATATGGGGAGGTACTAGCTCCAACTCGGTTTTACAGTGAAAACTGCTGGAACTTCAAACCGGCACTAGGAAACAGACTGAGAAACCAGAGTAAAAGTTTCTCCTGCAACCCGTTCCCTTTGTGCTAGATGAACGAACGTCTCTCCACATGCTCAGTTGTGAGAGATAAGTATGTGTGAAAGCCGTCCTTCCCCTAGCTTGTTGGGAACACAAAGTTTCTTTTCAGTTGCAAACTCCACTCCATACATATATAAGGGGAGGTACTAGCTCCAACTCCGTTTTACAGTGAAAACTGCAGGAACTTCAAACCGGCACTAGGAAACCGACTGAGAAACCAGAGTAAAAGTTTCTCCTGCAACCCGTTCCCTTTGTGCTTGATGAACGAACGTCTCTCCACATGCTCAGTTCTGAGAGATAAGTGTGTGTGAAAGCCGTCCTTCACCTAGCTTGTTGGGAACACAAAGTTTCTTTTCAGTTGCAAACTCCAATCCTTACATATATATGGGGAGGTACTAGCTCCAACTCGGTTTTACAGTGAAAACTGCAGGAACTTCAAAACGGCACTAGGAAACAGACTGTGAAACCAGAGTAAAAGTTTCTCCTGCAACCCGTTCCCTTTGTGCTAGATGAACGAACGTCTCTCCACATGCTCAGTTCTGAGAGATAAGTGTGTGTGAAAGCCGTCCTTCATCTAGCTTGTTGAGAACACAAAGTTTCTTTTCACTTGCAAACTCCACTCCACACATATATATGGGGAGGTACTAGATCCTACTCGGTTTTACATTGAAAACTGCTGGAACTTCAAACCGGCACTAGGAAACAGACTGAGAAACCAGAGTAAAAGTTTCTCCTGCAACCAGTTCCCTTTGTGCTAGATGAACGAACGTCTCCCACATGCTCAGTTCTGAGAGATAAGTGTGTGTGAAAGCCGTCCTTCACCTAGCTTGTTGGGAACACAAAGTTTTTTTTCATTTGCAAACTCCACTCCACACATATATATGGGGAGGTACTAGATCCTACTCGGTTTTACAGTGAAAACTGCTGGAACTTCAATCCGGCACTAGGAAACAGACTGACAAACCAGAGTAAAAGTTTCTCTTGCAACCCGTTCCCTTTGTGCTAGATGAACGAACGTCTCTCCTCACGTGCTCATTTCTGAGATATAAGTGTGTGTGAAAGCCGTCCTTCACCTAGCTTGTTGGGAACACAAATTTTCTTTTCACTTGCAAACTCCACTCCATACATATATATGGGGAGGTACTAGCTCCAACTCGGTTTTCCAGTGAAAACTGCAGGAACATCAAACCGGGACTAGGAAAAAGACTGAGAAACCAGAGTATAAGTTTCTCCTGCAACCCGTTCGAATTGTGCTAGATGAACGAACGTCTCTCCGCATGCTCAGTTCTGAGAGATAAGTGTGTGTGAAAGCCGTCCTTCACCTAGCTTGTTGGGAACACAAAGTTTCTTTTCACTTGCAAACTCCAATCCATACATATATATGGGGAGGTACTAGCTCCAACTCGGTTTTACAGTGAAAACTGCAGGAACTTCAATCCGGCACTAGGAAACAGACTGAGAAACCAGAGTAAAAGTTTCTCCTGCAACACGTTCCCTTTGTGCTAGATGAACGAACGTCTCTCCACATGCTCAGTTCTGAGAGATAAGTGTGTTTGAAAGCCCTCCTTCACCTAGCTTGTTGGGAACACAAAGTTTCTTTTCACTTGCAAACTCCACTCCATACATATATAAGGGGAGGTACTAGCTCCAACACCGTTTTACAGCGAAAACTGCAGGAACTTCAAACCGACACTAGGAAACAGACTGAGAAACCAGAGTAAAAGTTTCTCCTGCAACCCATTCCATTTGTGCTAGATGAACGAACGTCTATCCAAATGCTCAGTTCTGAGAGATAAGTGTGTGTGAAAGCCGTCCTTCACATAGCTTGTTGGGAACACAAAGTTTCTTTTCAGTTGCAAACTCCACTCCATATATATATGGGGAGGTACTAGCTTCAACTCCGTTTTACAGTGAAAACTGCAGGAACTTCAAACCGGCACTAGGAAACAGACTGAGAAACCAGAGTAAAACTTTCTCCTGCAACCCGTTCCCTTTGTGCTAGATGAACGAACGTCTCTCCACATGCTCAGTTCTGAGATATAAGTGTGTGTGAAAGCCCTCCTTCACCTAGCTTGTTGGGAACACAAAGTTTCTTTTCACTTGCAAACTCCACTCCATACATATATATGGGGAGGTTCTAGCTCCTACTCGGTTTTACAGTGAAAACTGCAGGAACATCAAACCGGGACTAGGAAACAGATTGAGAAACCAGAGTAAAAGTTACTCCTGCAACCCGTTCGCTTTTTGCTAGATGAACGAACGTCTCTCTACATGCTCAGTTCTGAGAGATAAGTGTGTGTGAAAGCCGTCCTTCACCTAGCTTGTTGGGAACACAAAGTTTCTTTTCAGTTGCAAACTCCACTCCATATATATATATGGGTAGGTACTAGCTCTAACTCGCTTTTACAGTGAAAACTGCAGGAACTTCAAACCGGCACTAGGAAACAGACTGAGAAACCAGAGTAAAAGTTTCTCCTGCAACCCGTTCCCTTTGTGCTAGATGAACGAACGTCTCTCCACATGCTCAGTTCTGAGAGATAAGTGTGGGTCAATGCCGTCCTTCACATATCTTGTTGGGAACACAGAGATTCTTTTCACTTGAAAACTCCACTCCATACTTATATATGGGAAGGTACTAGATCCAACTCGGTTTTACAGTGAAAACTGCTGGAACTTCAAACCGGCACTAGGAAACAGACTGAGAAACCAGAGTAAAAGTTTCTCCTGCAACCCGTTCTCTTTGTGCTAGATGAACGAACGTCTCTCCACATGCTCAGTTGTGAGAGATAAGTGTGTGTGAAAGCCGTCCTTCACATAGATTGTTGGGAACACAAAGTTTCTTTTCAGTTGCAAACTGCATTCCATACATATATATGGGGAGGTACTAGCTCCAACTCCGTTTTACAGTGAAAACTGCAGGAACTTCAAACCGGCACTAGGAAACAGACTGAGAAACCAGAGTAAAAGTTTCTCCTGCAAACCTTTCCCTATGTGCTAGATGAACGAACGTCTCTCCACATGCTCAGTTCTGAGAGATAAGTGTGTGTGAAAGCCCTCCTTCACATAGCTTGTTGGGAACACAAAGTTTCTTTTCACTTGCAAACTCCACTCCATACATATATATGGGGAGGTACTAGCTCCTACTTGGTTTTACAGTGAAAACTGCAGGAACATCAAACCGGGACTAGGAAACAGATTGAGAAACCAGAGTAAAAGTTACTCCTGCAACACGTTCCCTTTGTGCTAGATGAACGAACGTCTCTCCACATGCTCAGTTGTGAGAGATAAGTGTGTGTGAAAGCCGTCCTTCCCCTAGCTTGTTGGGAACACAAAGTTTCTTTTCAGTTGCAAACTCCACTCCATACATATATATGGGGAGGTACTAGCTCCAACTTGGTTTTACAGTGAAAACTGCAGGAACTTCAAACTGGCTCTAGGAAACAGACTGAGAAACCAGAGTAAAAGTTTCTCCTGCAACCCGTTCCCTTTGTGCTAGATGAACGAACGTCTCTCCACATGCTCAGTTCTGAGAGATAAGTGTCTGTGAAAGCCCTCCTTCACCTAGCTTGTTGGGAAGACAAAGTTTCTTTTCACTTGCAAACTCCAATCCATACATATATATGGGGAGGTACTAGCTCCTACTCGGTTTTACAGTGAAAACTGCAGGAACATCAAACCGGAACTATGAAACAGATTGAGAAACCAGAGTAAAAGTTACTCCTGCAACCCGTTCCCTTTGTGCTAGATGAACGAACGTCTCTCCACATGCTCAGTTCTGAGAGATAAGTGTGTGTGAAAGCCGTCCTTCACCTAGCTTGTTGGGAACACAAGATTCTTTTCACTTGCAAACTCCACTCCTTACATATATATGGGGAGGTACTAGATCCAACTCGGTTTTACAGTGAAAACTGCTGGAACTTCAAACCGGCACTAGGAAACAGACTGAGAAACCAGAGTAAAAGTTTCTCCTGCAACCCGTTCCCTTTGTGCTAGATGAACGAACGTCTCTCCACATGCTCAGTTCTGAGAGATAAGTGTGTGGGAAAGGCGTCCTTCACCTAGCTTGTTGGGAACACAAAGTTTCTTTTCAGTTGCAAACTCCACTCCTTACATATATATGGGGAGGTACTAGCTCCAACTCGGTTTTACAGTGAAAACTGCAGGAAATTCAAACCGGCACTAGGAAACAGACTGAGAAACCAGAGTAAAAGTTTCTCCTGCAACCCGTTCCCTTTGTGCTAGATGAACGAACGTCTCTCCACATGCTCAGTTCTGAGAGATAAGTGTGGGTCAATGCCGTCCTTCACATATCTTGTTGGGAACACAGAGATTCTTTTCACTTGAAAACTACACTCCATACTTATATATGGGAAGGTACTAGATCCAACTCGGTTTTAAAGTGAAAACTGCTGGAACTTCAAACCGGCACTAGGAAACAGACTGAGAAACCAGAGTAAAAGTTTCTCCTGCAACCCGTTCCCTTGGTGCTAGATGAACGAAAGTCTCTGTATATGGTCATGTCTGAGAGATAAGTGTGTGTAAAAGCCGTCCTTCAACTGTCTTTTTGTGAACACAAAGTTTTTTTCAGTTACAAACTCCATTCCATACATATATATGGGGAGGTACAATCTCCAACTCGGTTTTACAGAGAAAAATGCAGGAACTTCAAACCGGCACTAGGAAACAGACTGAGAAAGCAGAGAATAATTGTATCCTGCAACCCGTTCCCTTGGTGCTAGATGAACGAACGTCTCTCCACTTGCTCAGTTCTGAGAGATAAGTGTGTTTGAAAGCCGTACTTCACCTAGCTTTTTGGGAACACAAAGTTTCTTTTCAATTGCAAACTCCACTCCATACATATATATGGGGAGGTACTAGCTCCAACTCGGTTTTACAGTGAAAACTGCTGGAACTTCAAGCCGGCACTAGGAAACAGACTGAGAAACCAGAGTAAATTTTATCCTGCAACCCGTTCCCTTTGTGCTAGATGAACGAACGTCTCTCCACATGCTCAGTTCTGAGAGATAAGTGTGTGTGAAAGCCGTCCTTCACCTAGCTTGTTGGGAACACAAAGTTTCTTTTCAGTTGCAAACTCCACTCCATACATATATAAGGGGGGGTACTAGCTCCAACTCAGTTTTACAGCGAAAACTGCAGGAACTTCAAACCGCCACTTGGAAACAGACTGAGAAACCAGAGTAAAAGTTTCTCCTGCAACCCGTTCCCTTTGTGCTAGATGAACGAACGTCTCTCCACATGCTCAGTTCTGAGAGATAAGTGTGTGTGAAAGCCGTCCTTCACATAGCTTGTTGGGAACACAAAGTTTCTTTTCAGTTGCAAAATCCACTCCATACATATATATGGGGAGGTACTAGCTTCAACTCCGTTTTACAGTGAAAACTGCAGGAACTTCAAACCGGCACTAGGAAACAGACTGAGAAACCAGAGTAAAAGTTTCTCCTGCAACCCGTTCCCTTTGTGCTAGATGAACGAACGTCTCTCCACATGCTCAGTTCTGAGAGATAAGTGTGTGTGAAAGCCCTCCTTCAACTAGCTTGTTGGGAACACAAAGTTTCTTTTCACTTGCAAACCCCACTCCATACATATATATGGGGAGGTACTAGCTCGTACTCGGTTTTACAGTGAAAACTGCAGGAACATCAAACCGGGACTAGGAAACAGATTGAGAAACCAGAGTAAAAGTTACTCCTGCAACCCGTTCCCTTTGTGCTAGATGAACGAACGTCTCTCCACATGCTCAGTTCTGAGAGATAAGTGTGTGTGAAAGCCGTCCTTCACCTAGCTTGTTGGGAACACAAAGTTTCTTTTCAGTTGCAAACTCCACTCCATATATATATATGGGGAGGTACTAGCTCCAACTCGGTTTTACAGTGAAAACTGCAGGAACTTCAAACCGGCACTAGGAAACAGACTGAGAAACCAGAGTAAAAGTTTCTCCTGCAACCCGTTCCCTTTGTGCTAGATGAACGAACGTCTCTCCACATGCTCAGTTCTGAGATATAAGTGTGTGTGAAAGCCCTCCTTCACCTAGCTTGTTGGGAACACAAAGTTTCTTTTCACTTGCAAACTCCACTCCATACATATATATGGGGAGGTTCTAGCTCCTACTCGGTTTTACAGTGAAAACTGCAGGAACATCAAACCGGGACTAGGAAACAGATTGAGAAACCAGAGTAAAAGTTACTCCTGCAACCCGTTCGCTTTTTGCTAGATGAACGAACGTCTCTCTACATGCTCAGTTCTGAGAGATAAGTGTGTGTGAAAGCCGTCCTTCACCTAGCTTGTTGGGAACACAAAGTTTCTTTTCAGTTGCAAACTCCACTCCATATATATATATGGGTAGGTACTAGCTCTAACTCGCTTTTACAGTGAAAACTGCAGGAACTTCAAACCGGCACTAGGAAACAGACTGAGAAACCAGAGTAAAAGTTTCTCCTGCAACCCGTTCCCTTTGTGCTAGATGAACGAACGTCTCTCCACATGCTCAGTTCTGAGAGATAAGTGTGGGTCAATGCCGTCCTTCACATATCTTGTTGGGAACACAGAGATTCTTTTCACTTGAAAACTCCACTCCATACTTATATATGGGAAGGTACTAGATCCAACTCGGTTTTACAGTGAAAACTGCTGGAACTTCAAACCGGCACTAGGAAACAGACTGAGAAACCAGAGTAAAAGTTTCTCCTGCAACCCGTTCTCTTTGTGCTAGATGAACGAACGTCTCTCCACATGCTCAGTTGTGAGAGATAAGTGTGTGTGAAAGCCGTCCTTCACATAGATTGTTGGGAACACAAAGTTTCTTTTCAGTTGCAAACTGCATTCCATACATATATATGGGGAGGTACTAGCTCCAACTCCGTTTTACAGTGAAAACTGCAGGAACTTCAAACCGGCACTAGGAAACAGACTGAGAAACCAGAGTAAAAGTTTCTCCTGCAAACCTTTCCCTATGTGCTAGATGAACGAACGTCTCTCCACATGCTCAGTTCTGAGAGATAAGTGTGTGTGAAAGCCCTCCTTCACATAGCTTGTTGGGAACACAAAGTTTCTTTTCACTTGCAAACTCCACTCCATACATATATATGGGGAGGTACTAGCTCCTACTTGGTTTTACAGTGAAAACTGCAGGAACATCAAACCGGGACTAGGAAACAGATTGAGAAACCAGAGTAAAAGTTACTCCTGCAACACGTTCCCTTTGTGCTAGATGAACGAACGTCTCTCCACATGCTCAGTTGTGAGAGATAAGTGTGTGTGAAAGCCGTCCTTCCCCTAGCTTGTTGGGAACACAAAGTTTCTTTTCAGTTGCAAACTCCACTCCATACATATATATGGGGAGGTACTAGCTCCAACTTGGTTTTACAGTGAAAACTGCAGGAACTTCAAACTGGCTCTAGGAAACAGACTGAGAAACCAGAGTAAAAGTTTCTCCTGCAACCCGTTCCCTTTGTGCTAGATGAACGAACGTCTCTCCACATGCTCAGTTCTGAGAGATAAGTGTCTGTGAAAGCCCTCCTTCACCTAGCTTGTTGGGAAGACAAAGTTTCTTTTCACTTGCAAACTCCAATCCATACATATATATGGGGAGGTACTAGCTCCTACTCGGTTTTACAGTGAAAACTGCAGGAACATCAAACCGGAACTATGAAACAGATTGAGAAACCAGAGTAAAAGTTACTCCTGCAACCCGTTCCCTTTGTGCTAGATGAACGAACGTCTCTCCACATGCTCAGTTCTGAGAGATAAGTGTGTGTGAAAGCCGTCCTTCACCTAGCTTGTTGGGAACACAAGATTCTTTTCACTTGCAAACTCCACTCCTTACATATATATGGGGAGGTACTAGATCCAACTCGGTTTTACAGTGAAAACTGCTGGAACTTCAAACCGGCACTAGGAAACAGACTGAGAAACCAGAGTAAAAGTTTCTCCTGCAACCCGTTCCCTTTGTGCTAGATGAACGAACGTCTCTCCACATGCTCAGTTCTGAGAGATAAGTGTGTGGGAAAGGCGTCCTTCACCTAGCTTGTTGGGAACACAAAGTTTCTTTTCAGTTGCAAACTCCACTCCTTACATATATATGGGGAGGTACTAGCTCCAACTCGGTTTTACAGTGAAAACTGCAGGAAATTCAAACCGGCACTAGGAAACAGACTGAGAAACCAGAGTAAAAGTTTCTCCTGCAACCCGTTCCCTTTGTGCTAGATGAACGAACGTCTCTCCACATGCTCAGTTCTGAGAGATAAGTGTGGGTCAATGCCGTCCTTCACATATCTTGTTGGGAACACAGAGATTCTTTTCACTTGAAAACTACACTCCATACTTATATATGGGAAGGTACTAGATCCAACTCGGTTTTAAAGTGAAAACTGCTGGAACTTCAAACCGGCACTAGGAAACAGACTGAGAAACCAGAGTAAAAGTTTCTCCTGCAACCCGTTCCCTTGGTGCTAGATGAACGAAAGTCTCTGTATATGGTCATGTCTGAGAGATAAGTGTGTGTAAAAGCCGTCCTTCACCTGTCTTTTTGTGAACACAAAGTTTTTTTCAGTTACAAACTCCATTCCATACATATATATGGGGAGGTACAATCTCCAACTCGGTTTTACAGAGAAAAATGCAGGAACTTCAAACCGGCACTAGGAAACAGACTGAGAAAGCAGAGAATAATTGTATCCTGCAACCCGTTCCCTTGGTGCTAGATGAACGAACGTCTCTCCACTTGCTCAGTTCTGAGAGATAAGTGTGTTTGAAAGCCGTACTTCACCTAGCTTTTTGGGAACACAAAGTTTCTTTTCAATTGCAAACTCCACTCCATACATATATATGGGGAGGTACTAGCTCCAACTCGGTTTTACAGTGAAAACTGCTGGAACTTCAAGCCGGCACTAGGAAACAGACTGAGAAACCAGAGTAAATTTTATCCTGCAACCCGTTCCCTTTGTGCTAGATGAACGAACGTCTCTCCACATGCTCAGTTCTGAGAGATAAGTGTGTGTGAAAGCCGTCCTTCACCTAGCTTGTTGGGAACACAAAGTTTCTTTTCAGTTGCAAACTCCACTCCATACATATATAAGGGGGGGTACTAGCTCCAACTCAGTTTTACAGCGAAAACTGCAGGAACTTCAAACCGCCACTTGGAAACAGACTGAGAAACCAGAGTAAAAGTTTCTCCTGCAACCCGTTCCCTTTGTGCTAGATGAACGAACGTCTCTCCACATGCTCAGTTCTGAGAGATAAGTGTGTGTGAAAGCCGTCCTTCACATAGCTTGTTGGGAACACAAAGTTTCTTTTCAGTTGCAAAATCCACTCCATACATATATATGGGGAGGTACTAGCTTCAACTCCGTTTTACAGTGAAAACTGCAGGAACTTCAAACCGGCACTAGGAAACAGACTGAGAAACCAGAGTAAAAGTTTCTCCTGCAACCCGTTCCCTTTGTGCTAGATGAACGAACGTCTCTCCACATGCTCAGTTCTGAGAGATAAGTGTGTGTGAAAGCCCTCCTTCAACTAGCTTGTTGGGAACACAAAGTTTCTTTTCACTTGCAAACCCCACTCCATACATATATATGGGGAGGTACTAGCTCGTACTCGGTTTTACAGTGAAAACTGCAGGAACATCAAACCGGGACTAGGAAACAGATTGAGAAACCAGAGTAAAAGTTACTCCTGCAACCCGTTCCCTTTGTGCTAGATGAACGAACGTCTCTCCACATGCTCAGTTCTGAGAGATAAGTGTGTGTGAAAGCCGTCCTTCACCTAGCTTGTTGGGAACACAAAGTTTCTTTTCAGTTGCAAACTCCACTCCATATATATATATGGGGAGGTACTAGCTCCAACTCGGTTTTACAGTGAAAACTGCAGGAACTTCAAACCGGCACTAGGAAACAGACTGAGAAACCAGAGTAAAAGTTTCTCCTGCAACCCGTTCCCTTTGTGCTAGATGAACGAACGTCTCTCCACATGCTCAGTTCTGAGAGATAAGTGTGGGTCAATGCCGTCCTTCACATATCTTGTTGGGAACACAGAGATTCCTTTCACTTGAAAACTCCACTCCATACTTATATATGGGAAGGTACTAGATCCAACTCGGTTTTACAGTGAAAACTGCTGGAACTTCAAACCGGCACTAGGAAACAGACTGAGAAACCAGAGTAAAAGTTTCTCCAGCAACCCGTTCCCTTTGTGCTAGATGAACGAACGTCTCTCCACATGCTCAGTTGTGAGAGATAAGTGTGTGTGAAAGCCGTTCTTCCCCTAGCTTGCTGGGAACACAAAGTTTCTTTTCAGTTGCAAACTCCACTCCATACATATATATGGGGTAGTACTAGCTCCAACTCAGTTTTACAGAGAAAACTGCAGGAACTTCAAACCGGCACTAGGAAACAGACTGAGAAACCAGAGTAAAAGTTTCTCCTGCCACCCGTTCCCTTTGTGCTAGATGAACGAACGTCTCTTCACATGCTCAGTTCTGAGAGATAAGTGTTTGTGAAAGCCGTCCTTCATATAGCTTGTTGGGAACACAAAGTTTCTTTTCAGTTGCAAACTCCATTCCATACATATATATGGGGAGGTACTAGCTCCAACTCCGTTTTACACTGAAAACTGCAGGAACTTCAAACCGGCACTAGGAAACAGACTGAGAAACCAGAGTAAAAGTTTCTCCTGCAACCCGTTCCCTTTGTGCTAGATGAACGAACGTCTCTCCACATGCTCAGTTCTGAGAGATAAGTGTGTGTGAAAGCCGTCCTTCACCTAGCTTGTTGGGAACACAAAGTTTCTTTTCACTTGCAAACTCCACTCCATACATATATATGGGGAGGTACTAGCTCCTACTCGGTTTTAGAGTGAAAACTGCAGGAACATCAAACCGGGACTAGGAAACAATTTGAGAAACCAGAGTAAAAGTTACTCCTGCAACCCGTTCCCTTTGTGCTAGATGAACGAACTTCTCTCCACATGCTCAGTTCTGAGAGATAAGTGTGTGTGAAAGCCGTCCTTCACATAGCTTGTTGGGAACACAAAGTTTCTTTTCAGTTGCAAACTCCACTCCATACATATATATGGGGAGGTACTAGCTGCAACTCGGTTTTACAGCGAAAACTGCAGGAACTTCAAACCGGCACTAGGAAAAAGACTGAGAAACCAGAGTAAAAGTTTCTCCTGCAACCCGTTCCCTTTGTGCTAGATGAACGAACGTCTCCCACATGCTCAGTTCTGAGAGATAAGTGTGTGTGAAAGCCGTCCTTCACATAGTTGTTGGGAACACAAAGTTTCTTTTCACTTGCAAACTCCACTCCTTACATATATATGGGGAGGTACTAGATCCAACTCGGTTTTACAGTGAAAACTGCTGGAACTTCAAACCGGCACTAGGAAACAGACTGAGAAACCAGAGTAAAAGTTTCTCCTGCAACCCGTTCCCTTTGTGCTAGACGAACGAACGTCTCTCCACATGCTCAGTTGTGAGAGATAAGTGTTTGTGAAAGCCGTCCTTCCCCTAGCTTGTTGGGAACACAAAGTTTCTTTTCAGTTGCAAACTCCACTCCATACATATATATGGGGAGGTACTAGCTCCAACTCGGTTTTACAGTGAAAACTGCTGGAACTTCAAACCGGCACTAGGAAACAGACTGAGAAACCAGAGTAAAAGTTTCTCCTGCAACCCGTTCCCTTTGTGCTAGATGAACGAACGTCTCTTCACATGCTCAGTTCTGAGAGATAAGTGTGTGTGAAAGCCGTCCTTCACATAGCTTGTTGGGAACACAAAGTTTCTTTTCAGTTGCAAACTCCACTCCATACATATATATGGGGAGGTACTAGCTCCAACTCCGTTTTACAGTGAAAACTGCAGGAACTTCAAACCGGCACTAGGAAACAGACTGAGAAACCAGAGTAAAAGTTTCTCCTGCAACCCGTTCCCTTTGTGCTAGATGAACGAACGTCTCTCCACTTGCTCAATTCTGAGAGATAAGTGTGTTTGAAGCCGTCCTTCACCTAGCTTGTTGGGAACACAAAGTTTCTTTTCAGTTGCAAACTCCACTCCATACATATATAAGGGGGGGTACTAGCTCCAACTCCGTTTTACAGCGAAAACTGCAGGAACTTCAAACCGCCACTAGGAAACAGACTGAGAAACCAGAGTAAAAGTTTCTCCTGCAACCCGTTCCCTTTGTGCTAGATGAACGAACGTCTCTCCACATGCTGAGTTCTGAGAGATAAGTGTGTGTGAAAGCCGTCCTTCACATAGCTTGTTGGGAACACAAAGTTTCTTTTCAGTTGCAAACTCCACTCCATACATATATATGGGGAGGTACTAGCTTCAACTCCGTTTTACAGTGAAAACTGCAGGAACATCAAACCGGCACTAGGAAACAGACTGAGAAACCAGAGTAAAAGTTTCTCCTGCAACCCGTTCCCTTTGTGCTAGATGAACGAAAGTCTCTCCACATGCTCAGTTCTGAGAGATAAGTGTGTGTGAAAGCCCTCCTTCACCTAGCTTGTTGGGAACACAAAGTTTCTTTTCACTTGCAAACTCCACTCCATACTTATATATGGGGAGGTACAAGCTCCTACTAGGTTTTACAGTGAAAACTGCAGGAACATCAAACCGGGACTAGGAAACAGATTGAGAAACCAGAGTAAAAGTTACTCCTGCAACCCGTTCCCTTTGTGCTAGATGAACGAACGTCTCTCCACATGCTCAGTTCTGAGAGATAAGTGTGTGTGAAAGCCGTCCTTCACCTAGCTTGTTGGGAACACAAAGTTCCTTTTCAGTTGCAAACTCCACTCCATATATATATATGGGGAGGTACTAGCTCCAACTCGGTTTTACAGTGAAAACTGCAGGAACTTCAAACCGTCACTAGGAAACAGACTGAGAAACCAGAGTAAAAGTTTCTCCTGCAACCCGTTCCCTTTGTGCTAGATGAACGAACGTCTCTCCACATGCTCAGTTCTGAGAGATAAGTGTGGGTCAATGCCGTCCTTCACATATCTTGTTGGGAACACAGAGATTCTTTTCACTTGAAAACTCCACTCCATACTTATATATGGGAAGGTACTAGATCCAACTCGGTTTTACAGTGAAAACTGCTGGAACTTCAAACCGGCACTAGGAAACAGACTGAGAAACCAGAGTAAAAGTTTCTCCTGCAACCCGTTCCCTTGGTGCTAGATGAACGAAAGTCTCTTTATATGGTCATTTCTGAGAGATAAGTGTGTGTGAAAGCCGTCCTTCACCTATCTTTTTGTGAACACAAAGTTTTTTTCAGTTACAAACTCCATTCCATACATATATATGGGGAGGTACAATCTCCAACTCGGTTTTACAGAGAAAAATGCAGGAACTTCAAACCGGCACTAGGAAACAGACTGAGAAAGCAGAGAATAATTGTATCCTGCAACCCGTTCCCTTGGTGCTAGATGAACGAAGGTCTCTCCACTTGCTCAGTTCTGAGAGATAAGTGTGTTTGAAAGCCGTCCTTCACCTAGCTTGTTGGGAACACAAAGTTTCTTTTCAGTTGCAAACTCCACTCCATACATATATAAGGGTGGGTACTAGCTCCAACTCAGTTTTACAGCGAAAACTGCAGGAACTTCAAACCGCCACTTGGAAAAAGACTGAGAAACCAGAGTAAAAGTTTCTCCTGCAACCCTTTCCCTTTGTGCTAGATGAACGAACGTCTCTCCACATGCTCAGTTCTGAGAGATAAGTGTGTGTGAAAGCCGTCCTTCACATAGCTTGTTGGGAACACAAAGTTTCTTTTCAGTTGCAAACTCCACTCCATACATATATATGGGGAGGTACTAGCTCCAACTCCGTTTTACAGCGAAAACTGCAGGAACTTCAAACCGCCACTAGGAAACAGACTGAGAAACCAGAGTAAAAGTTTCTCCTGCAACCCGTTCCCTTTGTGCTAGATGAACGAACGTCTCTCCACATGCTCAGTTGTGAGAGATAAGTGTGTGTGAAAGCCGTCCTTCACATAGCTTGTTGGGAACACAAAGTTTCTTTTCATTTGCAAACTCCACTCCATACATATATATGGGGAGGTACTAGCTTCAACTCCGTTTTACAGTGAAAACTGCAGGAACTTCAAACCGGCACTAGGAAACAGACTGAGAAACCAGAGTAAAAGTTTCTCCTGCAACCCGTTCCATTTGTGCTAGATGAACGAACGTCTCTCCACATGCTCAGTTCTGAGAGATAAGTGTGTGTGAAAGCCGTCCTTCACAAAGCTTGTTGGGAACACAAAGTTTCTTTTCACTTGCAAACTCCACTCCATACATATATATGGGGATGTACTAGCTCGTACTCGGTTTTACAGTGAAAACTGCAGGAACATCAAACCGAGACTAGGAAACAGATTGAGAAACCAGAGTAAAAGTTACTCCTGCAACCCATTCCCTTTGTGCTAGATGAACGAACGTCTCTCCACATGCTCAGTTCTGAGAGATAAGTGTGTGTGAATGCCGTCCTTCACCTAGCTTGTTGGGAACACAAAGTTTCTTTTCAGTTGCAAACTCCACTCCATATATATATATGGGGAGGTACTAGCTCCAACTCGGTTTTACAGTGAAAACTGCAGGAACTTCAAACCGGCACTAGGAAACAGACTGAGAAACCAGAGTAAAAGTTTCTCCTGCAACCCGTTCCCTTTGTGCTAGATGAACGAATGTCTCTCCACATGCTCAGTTCTGAGAGATAAGTGTGTGTGAAAGCCGCCCTTCACATAGCTTGTTGGGAACACAAAGTTTCTTTTCAGTTGCAAACTCCACTCCATACATATATATGGGGAGGTTCTAGCTCCAACTCCGTTTTACAGTGAAAACTGCAGGAACTTCAAACCGGCACTAGGAAACAGACTGAGAAACCAGAGTAAAAGTTTCTCCTGCAACCCGTTCCCTTTGTGCTAGATGAACGAACGTCTCTCCACTTGCTCAGTTCTGAGAGATAAGTGTGTTTGAAAGCCGTCCTTCACCTAGCTTGTTGGGAACACAAAGTTTCTTTTCAGTTGCAAACTCCACTCCATACATATATCAGGGGGGGTACTAGCTCCAACTCCGTTTTACAGCGAAAACTGCAGGAACTTCAAACCGCCACTAGGAAACAGACTGAGAAACCAGAGTAAAAATTTCTCCTGCAACCCGTTCCCTTTGTGCTAGATGAACGAACGTCTCTCCACATGCTCAGTTCTGAGAGATAAGTGTGGGTCAATGCCGTCCTTCACATATCTTGTTGGGAACACAGAGATTCTTTTCACTTGAAAACTCCACTCCATACTTATATATGGGAAGGTACTAGATCCAACTCGGTTTTACAGTGAAAACTGCTGGAACTTCAAACCGGCACTAGGAAACAGACTGAGAAACCAGAGTAAAAGTTTCTCCTGCAACCCGTTCCCTTGGTGCTAGATGAACGAAAGTCTCTTTATATGGTCATTTCTGAGAGATAAGTGTGTGTGAAAGCCGTCCTTCACCTATCTTTTTGTGAACACAAAGTTTTTTTCAGTTACAAACTCCATTCCATACATATATATGGGGAGGTACAATCTCCAACTCGGTTTTACAGAGAAAAATGCAGGAACTTCAAACCGGCACTAGGAAACAGACTGAGAAAGCAGAGAATAATTGTATCCTGCAACCCGTTCCCTTGGTGCTAGATGAACGAACGTCTCTCCACTTGCTCAGTTCTGAGAGATAAGTGTGTTTGAAAGCCGTCCTTCACCTAGCTTGTTGGGAACACAAAGTTTCTTTTCAGTTGCAAACTCCACTCCATACATATATAAGGGGGGGTACTAGCACCAACTCAGTTTTACAGCGAAAACTGCAGGAACTTCAAACCGCCACTTGGAAACAGACTGAGAAACCAGAGTAAAAGTTTCTCCTGCAACCCGTTCCCTTTGTGCTAGATGAACGAACGTCTCTCCACATGCTCAGTTCTGAGAGATAAGTGTGTGTGAAAGCCGTCCTTCACATAGCTTGTTGGGAACACAAAGTTTCTTTTCAGTTGCAAACTCCACTCCATACATATATATGGGGAGGTACTAGCTTCAACTCCGTTTTACAGTGAAAACTGCAGGAACTTCAAACCGGCACTAGGAAACAGACTGAGAAACCAGAGTAAAAGTTTCTCCTGCAACCCGTTCCCTTTGTGCTAGATGAACGAACGTCTCTCCACATGCTCAGTTCTGAGAGATAAGTGTGTGTGAAAGCCCTCCTTCACCTAGCTTGTTGGGAACACAAAGTTTCTTTTCACTTGCAAACTCCACTCCATACATATATATGGGGAGGTACTAGCTCGTACTCGGTTTTACAGTGAAAACTGCAGGAACATCAAACCGAGACTAGGAAACAGATTGAGAAACCAGAGTAAAAGTTACTCCTGCAACCCGTTCCCTTTGTGCTAGATGAACGAACGTCTCTCCACATGCTCAGTTCTGAGAGATAAGTGTGTGTGAAAGCCGTCCTTCACCTAGCTTGTTGGGAACACAAAGTTTCTTTTCAGTTGCAAACTCCACTCCATATATATATATGGGGAGGTACTAGCCCCAACTCGGTTTTACAGTGAAAACTGCAGGAACTTCAAACCGGCACTAGGAAACAGACTGAGAAACCAGAGTAAAAGTTTCTCCTGCAACCCGTTCCCTTTGTGCTAGATGAACGATCGTCTCTCCACATGCTCAGTTCTGAGAGATAAGTGTGGGTCAATGCCGTCCTTCACATATCTTGTTGGGAACACAGAGATTCTTTTCACTTGAAAACTCCACTCCATACTTATATATGGGAAGGTACTAGATCCAACTCGGTTTTACAGTGAAAACT
Source organism: Camelus bactrianus (assembly GCF_048773025.1). Classification (NCBI taxonomy): domain Eukaryota; kingdom Metazoa; phylum Chordata; class Mammalia; order Artiodactyla; family Camelidae; genus Camelus; species Camelus bactrianus. Next base: position 94,145,514 of record NC_133546.1, read on the forward strand.
GCTGGAACTTCAAACCGGCACTAGGAAACAGACTGAGAAACCAGAGTAAAAGTTTCTCCTGCAACCCGTTCCCTTTGTGCTAGATGAACGAACGTCTCTCCACATGCTCAGTTGTGAGAGATAAGTGTGTGTGAAAGCCGTCCTTCCCCTAGCTTGTTGGGAACACAAAGTTTCTTTTCAGTTGCAAACTCCACTCCATACATATATATGGGGAAGTACTAGCTCCAACTCCGTTTTACAGAGAAAACTGCAGGAACTTCAAACCGGCACTAGGAAACAGACTGAGAAACCAGAGTAAAAGTTTATCCTGCAACCCGTTCCCTTTGTGCTAGATGAACGAACGTCTCTCCACATGCTCAGTTCTGAGAGATAAGTGTTTGTGAAAGCCGTCCTTCACATAGCTTGTTGGGAACACAAAGTTTCTTTTCAGTTGCAAACTCCATTCCATACATATATATGGGGAGGTACTAGCTCCAACTCCGTTTTACAGTGAAAACTGCAGGAACTTCAAACCGGCACTAGGAAACAGACTGAGAAACCAGAGTAAAAGTTTCTCCTGCAACCCGTTCCCTTTGTGCTAGATGAACGAACGTCTCTCCACATGCTCAGTTCTGAGAGATAAGTGTGTGTGAAAGCCCTCCTTCACCTAGCTTGTTGGGAACACAAAGTTTCTTTTCAGTTGCAAACTCCACTCCATATATATATATGGGGAGGTACTAGCTCCAACTCGGTTTTACAGTGAAAACTGCAGGAACTTCAAACCGGCACTAGGAAACAGACTGAGAAACCAGAGTAAAAGTTTCTCCTGCAACCCGTTCCCTTTGTGCTAGATGAAAGATCGTCTCTCCACATGCTCAGTTCTGAGAGATAAGTGTGGGTCAATGCCGTCCTTCACATATCTTGTTGGGAACACAGAGATTCTTTTCACTTGAAAACTCCACTCCATACTTATATATGGGAAGGTACTAGATCCAACTCGGTTTTACAGTGAAAACTGCTGGAACTTCAAACCGGCACTAGGAAACAGACTGAGAAACCAGAGTAAAAGTTTCTCCTGCAACCCGTTCCCTTTGTGCTAGATGAACGAACGTCTCTCCACATGCTCAGTTGTGAGAGATAAGTGTGTGTGAAAGCCGTCCTTCCCCTAGCTTGTTGGGAACACAAAGTTTCTTTTCAGTTGCAAACTCCACTCCATACATATATATGGGGAAGTACTAGCTCCAACTCCGTTTTACAGAGAAAACTGCAGGAACTTCAAACCGGCACTAGGAAACAGACTGAGAAACCAGAGTAAAAGTTTCTCCTGCAACCCGTTCCCTTTGTGCTAGATGAACGAACGTCTCTCCACATGCTCAGTTCTGAGAGATAAGTGTTTGTGAAAGCCGTCCTTCACATAGCTTCTTGGGAACACAAAGTTTCTTTTCAGTTGCAAACTCCATTCCATACATATATATGGGGAGGTACTAGCTCCAACTCCGTTTTACAGTGAAAACTGCAGGAACTTCAAACCGGCACTAGGAAACAGACTGAGAAACCAGAGTAAAAGTTTCTCCTGCAAAACGTTCCCTTTGTGCTAGATGAACGAACGTCTCTCCACATGCTCAGTTCTGAGAGATAAGTGTGTGTGAAAGCCCTCCTTCACCTAGCTTGTTGGGAACACAAAGTTTCTTTTCAGTTGCAAACTCCACTCCATACATATATAAGGGGAGGTACTAGCTCCAACTCGGTTTTACAGTGAAAACTGCAGGAACTTCAAACCGGCACTAGGAAACAGACTGAGAAACCAGAGTAAAAGTTTCTCCTGCAACCCGTTCCCTTTGTGCTAGATGAACGAACGTCTCTCCACATGCTCAGTTCTGAGAGATAAGTGTGGGTCAATGCCGTCCTTCACATATCTTGTTGGGAACACAGAGATTCTTTTCACTTGAAAACTCCACTCCATACTTATATATGGGAAGGTACTAGATCCAACTCGGTTTTACAGTGAAAACTGCTGGAACTTCAAACCGGCACTAGGAAACAGACTGAGAAACCAGAGTAAAAGTTTCTCCTGCAACCCGTTCCCTTGGTGCTAGATGAACGAAAGTCTCTTTATATGGTCATTTCTGAGAGATAAGTGTGTGTGAAAGCCCTCCTTCACCTAGCTTGTTGGGAACACAAAGTTTCTTTTCAGTTGCAAACTCCACTCCATACATATATAAGGGGAGGTACTAGCTCCAACTCGGTTTTACAGTGAAAACTGCAGGAACTTCAAACCGGCACTAGGAAACAGACTGAGAAACCAGAGTAAAAGTTTCTCCTGCAACCCGTTCCCTTTGTGCTAGATGAACGAACGTCTCTCCACATGCTCAGTTCTGAGAGATAAGTGTGGGTCAATGCCGTCCTTCACATATCTTGTTGGGAACACAGAGATTCTTTTCACTTGAAAACTCCACTCCATACTTATATATGGGAAGGTACTAGATCCAACTCGGTTTTACAGTGAAAACTGCTGGAACTTCAAACCGGCACTAGGAAACAGACTGAGAAACCAGAGTAAAAGTTTCTCCTGCAACCCGTTCCCTTGGTGCTAGATGAACGAAAGTGTCTTTATATGGTCATTTCTGAGAGATAAGTGTGTGTGAAAGCCGTCCTTCACCTATCTTTTTGTGAACACAAAGTTTTTTTCAGTTACAAACTCCATTCCATACATATATATGGGGAGGTACAATCTCCAACTCGGTTTTACAGAGAAAAATGCAGGAACTTCAAACCGGCACTAGGAAACAGACTGAGAAAGCAGAGAATAATTGTATCCTGCAACCCGTTCCCTTGGTGCTAGATGAACGAACGTCTCTCCACTTGCTCAGTTCTGAGAGATAATTGTGTTTGAAAGCCGTCCTTCACCTAGCTTGTTGGGAACACAAAGTTTCTTTTCAGTTGCAAACTCCACTCCATACATATATAAGTGGGGGTACTAGCTCCAACTCAGTTTTACAGCGAAAACTGCAGGAACTTCAAACCGCCACTTGGAAACAGCCTGAGAAACCAGAGTAAAAGTTTCTCCTGCAACCCGTTCCCTTTGTGCTAGATGAACGAACGTCTCTCCACATGCTCAGTTCTGAGAGATAAGTGTGTGTGAAAGCCGTCCTTCACATAGCTTGTTGGGAACACAAAGTTTCTTTTGAGTTGCAAACTCCACTCCATACATATATATGGGGAGGTACTAGCTTCAACTCCGTTTTACAGTGAAAACTGCAGGAACTTCAAACCGGCACTAGGAAACAGACTGAGAAACCAGAGTAAAAGTTTCTCCTGCAACCCGTTCCCTTTGTGCTAGATGAACGAACGTCTCTCCACATGCTAAGTTCTGAGAGATAAGTGTGAGTGAAAGCCCTCCTTCACCTAGCTTGTTGGGAACACAAAGTTTCTTTTCACTTGCAAACTCCACTCCATACATATATATGGGGAGGTACTAGCTCGTACTCGGTTTTACAGTGAAAACTGCAGGAACATCAAACCGAGACTAGGAAACAGATTGAGAAACCAGAGTAAAAGTTACTCCTGCAACCCGTTCCCTTTGTGCTAGATGAACGAACGTCTCTCCACATGCTCAGTTCTGAGAGATAAGTGTGTGTGAAAGCCGTCCTTCACCTAGCTTGTTGGGAACACAAAGTTTCTTTTCAGTTGCAAACTCCACTCCATATATATATATGGGGAGGTACTAGCTCCAACTCGGTTTTACAGTGAAAACTGCAGGAACTTCAAACCGGCACTAGGAAACAGACTGAGAAACCAGAGTAAAAGTTTCTCCTGCAACCCGTTCCCTTTGTGCTAGATGAACGAACGTCTCTCCACATGCTCAGTTCTGAGAGATAAGTGTGGGTCAATGCCGTCCTTCACATATCTTGTTGGGAACACAGAGATTCTTTTCACTTGAAAACTCCACTCCATACTTATATATGGGAAGGTACAAGATCCAACTCGGTTTTACAGTGAAAACTGCTGGAACTTCAAAACGGCACTAGGAAACAGACTGAGAAACCAGAGTAAAAGTTTCTCCTGCAACCCGTTCCCTTGGTGCTAGATGAACGAAAGTCTCTTTATATGGTCATTTCTGAGAGATAAGTGTGTGTGAAAGCCGTCCTTCCCCTAGCTTGTTGGGAACACAAAGATTCTTTTCAGTTGCAAACTCCACTCCATACATATATATGGGGAAGTACTAGCTCCAACTCCGTTTTACAGAGAAAACTGCTGGAACTTCAAACCGGCACTAGGAAACAGACTGAGAAACCAGAGTAAAAGTTTCTCCTGCAACCCGTTCCCTTTGTGCTAGATGAACGAACGTCTCTCCATATGCTCAGTTCTGAGAGATAAGTGTGTGTGAAAGCCGTCCTTCACATAGCTTGTTGGGAACACAAAGTTTCTTTTCAGTTGCAAACTCCACTATTTACATATATATGGGGAGGTACTAGCTCCAACTCCGTTTTACAGTGAAAACTGCAGGAACTTCAAACCGGCACTAGGAAACAGACTGAGAAACCAGAGTAAAAGTTTCTCCTGCAACCCGTTCCCTTGGTGCTAGATGAACGAAAGTCTCTTTATATGGTCATTTCTGAGAGATAAGTGTGTGTGAAAGCCGTCCTTCACCTATCTTTTTGTGAACACAAAGTTTTTTTCAGTTACAAACTCCATTCCATACATATATATGGGGAGGTACAATCTCCAACTCGGTTTTACAGAGAAAAATGCAGGAACTTCAAACCGGCACTAGGAAACAGTCTGAGAAAGCAGAGAATAATTGTATCCTGCAACCCGTTCCCTTGGTGCTAGATGAACGAACGTCTCTCCACTTGCTCAGTTCTGAGAGATAAGTGTGTTTGAAAGCCGTCCTTCACCTAGCTTGTTGGGAACACAAAGTTTCTTTTCAGTTGCAAACTCCACTCCATACATATATAAGGGGGGGTACTAGCTCCAACTCAGTTTTACAGCGAAAACTGCAGGAACTTCAAACCGCCACTTGGAAACAGACTGAGAAACCAGAGTAAAAGTTTCTCCTGCAACCCGTTCCCTTTGTGCTAGATGAACGAACGTCTCTCCACATGCTCAGTTCTGAGAGATAAGTGTGTGTGAAAGCCGTCCTTCACATAGCTTGTTGGGAACACAAAGTTTCTTTTCAGTTGCAAACTCCACTCCATACATATATATGGGGAGGTACTAGCTTCAACTCCGTTTTACAGTGAAAACTGCAGGAACTTCAAACCCGCACTAGGAAACAGACTGAGAAACCAGAGTAAAAGTTTCTCCTGCAACCCGTTCCCTTTGTGCTAGATGAACGAACGTCTCTCCACATGCTCAGTTCTGAGAGATAAGTGTGTGTGAAAGCCCTCCTTCACCTAGCTTGTTGGGAACACAAAGTTTCTTTTCACTTGCAAACTCCACTCCATACATATATATGCGGAGGTACTAGCTCGTACTCGGTTTTACAGTGAAAACTGCAGGAACATCAAACCGAGACTAGGAAACAGATTGAGAAACCAGAGTAAAAGTTACTCCTGCAACCCGTTCCCTTTGTGCTAGATGAACGAACGTCTCTCCACATGCTCAGTTCTGAGAGATAAGTGTGTGTGAAAGCCGTCCTTCACCTAGCTTGTTGGGAACACAAAGTTTCTTTTCAGTTGCAAACTCCACTCCATATATATATATGGGGAGGTACTAGCTCCAACTCGGTTTTACAGTGAAAACTGCAGGAACTTCAAACCGGCACTAGGAAACAGACTGAGAAACCAGAGTAAAAGTTTCTCCTGCAACCCGTTCCCTTTGTGCTAGATGAACGAACGTCTCTCCACATGCTCAGTTCTGAGAGATAAGTGTGGGTCAATGCCGTCCTTCACATATCTTGTTGGGAACACAGAGATTCTTTTCACTTGAAAACTCCACTCCATACTTATATATGGGAAGGTACTAGATCCAACTCGGTTTTACAGTGAAAACTGCTGGAACTTCAAACCGGCACTAGGAAACAGACTGAGAAACCAGAGTAAAAGTTTCTCCTGCAACCCGTTCCCTTGGTGCTAGATGAACGAAAGTCTCTTTATATGGTCATTTCTGAGAGATAAGTGTGTGTGAAAGCCGTCCTTCCCCTAGCTTGTTGGGAACACAAAGATTCTTTTCAGTTGCAAACTCCACTCCATACATATATATGGGGAAGTACTAGCTCCAACTCCGTTTTACAGAGAAAACTGCTGGAACTTCAAACCGGCACTAGGAAACAGACTGAGAAACCAGAGTAAAAGTTTCTCCTGCAACCCGTTCCCTTTGTGCTAGATGAACGAACGTCTCTCCACATGCTCAGTTCTGAGAGATAAGTGTGTGTGAAAGCCGTCCTTCACATAGCTTGTTGGGAACACAAAGTTTCTTTTCAGTTGCAAACTCCACTATTTACATATATATGGGGAGGTACTAGCTCCAACTCCGTTTTACAGTGAAAACTGCAGGAACTTCAAACCGGCACTAGGAAACAGACTGAGAAACCAGAGTAAAAGTTTCTCCTGCAACCCGTTCCCTTGGTGCTAGATGAACGAAAGTCTCTTTATATGGTCATTTCTGAGAGATAAGTGTGTGTGAAAGCCGTCCTTCACCTATCTTTTTGTGAACACAAAGTTTTTTTCAGTTACAAACTCCATTCCATACATATATATGGGGAGGTACAATCTCCAACTCGGTTTTACAGAGAAAAATGAAGGAACTTCAAACCGGCACTAGGAAACAGTCTGAGAAAGCAGAGAATAATTGTATCCTGCAACCCGTTCCCTTGGTGCTAGATGAACGAACGTCTCTCCACTTGCTCAGTTCTGAGAGATAATTGTGTTTGAAAGCCGTCCTTCACCTAGCTTGATGGGAACACAAAGTTTCTTTTCAGTTGCAAACTCCACTCCATACATATATAAGGGGGGGTACTAGCTCCAACTCAGTTTTACAGCGAAAACTGCAGGAACTTCAAACCGCCACTTGGAAACAGACTGAGAAACCAGAGTAAAAGTTTCTCCTGCAACCCGTTCCCTTTGTGCTAGATGAACGAACGTCTCTCCACATGCTCAGTTCTGAGAGATAAGTGTGTGTGAAAGCCGTCCTTCCCCTAGCTTGTTGGGAACACAAAGTTTCTTTTCAGTTGCAAACTCCACTCCATACATATATATGGGGAGGTACTAGCTTCAACTCCGTTTTACAGTGAAAACTGCAGGAACTTCAAACCGGCACTAGGAAACAGACTGAGAAACCAGAGTAAAAGTTTCTCCTGCAACCCGTTCCCTTTGTGCTAGATGAACGAACGTCTCTCCACATGCTCAGTTCTGAGAGATAAGTGTGTGTGAAAGCCCTCCTTCACCTAGCTTGTTGGGAACACAAAGTTTCTTTTCACTTGCAAACTCCACTCCATACATATATATGGGGAGGTACTAGCTCGTACTCGGTTTTACAGTGAAAACTGCAGGAACATCAAACCGAGACTAGGAAACAGATTGAGAAACCAGAGTAAAAGTTACTCCTGCAACCCGTTCCCTTTGTGCTAGATGAACGAACGTCTCTCCGCATGCTCAGTTCTGAGAGATAAGTGTGTGTGAAAGCCGTCCTTCACCTAGCTTGTTGGGAACACAAAGTTTCTTTTCAGTTGCAAACTCCACTCCATATATATATATGGGGAGGTACTAGCTCCAACTCGGTTTTACAGTGAAAACTGCAGGAACTTCAAACCGGCACTAGGAAACAGACTGAGAAACCAGAGTAAAAGTTTCTCCTGCAACCCGTTCCCTTTGTGCTAGATGAACGAACGTCTCTCCACATGCTCAGTTCTGAGAGATAAGTGTGGGTCAATGCCGTCCTTCACATATCTTGTTGGGAACACAGAGATTCTTTTCACTTGAAAACTCCACTACATACTTATATATGGGAAGGTACTAGATCCAACTCGGTTTTACAGTGAAAACTGCTGGAACTTCAAACCGGCACTAGGAAACAGACTGAGAAACCAGAGTAAAAGTTTCTCCTGCAACCCGTTCCCTTTGTGCTAGATGAACGAACGTCTCTCCACATGCTCAGTTGTGAGAGATAAGTGTGTGTGAAAGCCGTCCTTCCCCTAGCTTGTTGGGAACACAAAGTTTCTTTTCAGTTGCAAACTCCACTCCATACATATATATGGGGAAGTACTAGCTCCAACTCCGTTTTACAGAGAAAACTGCTGGAACTTCAAACCGGCACTAGGAAACAGACTGAGAAACCAGAGTAAAAGTTTCTCCTGCAACCCGTTCCCTTTGTGCTAGATGAACGAACGTCTCTCCACATGCTCAGTTCTGAGAGATAAGTGTGTGTGAAAGCCGTCCTTCACATAGCTTGTTGGGAACACAAAGTTTCTTTTCAGTTGCAAACTCCACTATATACATATATATGGGGAGGTACTAGCTCCAACTCCGTTTTACAGTGAAAACTGCAGGAACTTCAAACCGGCACTAAGAAACAGACTGAGAAACCAGAGTAAAAGTTTCTCCTGCAACCCGTTCCCTTTGTGCTAGATGAACGAACGTCTCTCCACATGCTCAGTTCTGAGAGATAAGTGTGTGTGAAAGCCCTCCTTCACCTAGCTTGTTGGTAACACAAAGTTTCTTTTCACTTGCAAACTCCACTCCATACATATATATGGGGAGGTACTAGCTCCTACTCGGTTTTAGAGTGAAAACTGCAGGAACATCAAACCGGGACTAGGAAACAAATTGAGAAACCAGAGTAAAAGTTACTCCTGCAACCCGTTCCCTTTGTGCTAGATGAACGAACTTCTCTCCACATGCTCAGTTCTGAGAGATAAGTGTGTGTGAAAGCCGTCCTTCACATAGCTTGTTGGGAACACAAATTTCTTTTCACTTGAAAACTCCACTCCATACATATATATGGGGAGGTACTAGCTGCAACTCGGTTTTACAGCGAAAACTGCAGGAACTTCAAACCGGCACTAGGAAACAGACTGAGAAACCAGAGTAAAAGTTTCTCCTGCAACCCGTTCCCTTTGTGCTAGATGAACGAACGTCTCCCACATGCTCAGTTCTGAGAGATAAGTGTGTGTGAAAGCCGTCCTTCACATAGTTGTTTTGAACACAAAGTTTCTTTTCACTTGCAAACTCCACTCCTTACATATATATGGGGAGGTACTAGATCCAACTCGGTTTTACAGTGAAAACTGTTGGAACTTCAAACCGGCACTAGGAAACAGACTGAGAAACCAGAGTAAAAGTTTCTCCTGCAACCCGTTCCCTTTGTGCTAGATGAACGAACGTCTCTCCACATGCTCAGTTGTGAGAGATAAGTGTGTGTGAAAGCCGTCCTTCCCCTAGCTTGTTGGGAACACAAAGTTTCTTTTCAGTTGCAAACTCCACTCCATACATATATATGGGGAGGTACTAGCTCCAACTCGGTTTTACAGTGAAAACTGCTGGAACTTCAAACCGGCACTAGGAAACAGACTGAGAAACCAGAGTAAAAGTTTCTCCTGCAACCCATTCCCTTTGTGCTAGATGAACGAACGTCTCTCCACATGCTCAGTTCTGAGAGATAAGTGTGTGTGAAAGCCGTCCTTCACATATCTTGTTGGGAACACAGAGATTCTTTTCACTTGAAAACTCCACTCCATACTTATATATGGGGAGGTACTAGATCCAACTCGGTTTTACAGTGAAAACTGCAGGAACTTCAAACCGGCACTAGGAAACATACTGAGAAACCAGAGTAAAAGTTCCTCCTGCAACCCGTTCCCTTTGTGCTAGATGAACGAACGTCTCTCCTCATGCTCAGTTCTGAGAGATAAGTGTGTGTGAAAGCCCTCCTTCACCTAGCTTGTTGGGAACACAAAGTTTCTTTTCACTTGCAAACTCCACTCCATACATATATATGGGGAGGTACTAGCTCCTACTCGGTTTTACAGTGAAAACTGCAGGAACATCAAACCGGGACTAGGAAACAGATTGAGAAACCAGAGTAAAAGTTTCTCCTGCAACCCGTTCCCTTTGTGCTAGATGAACGAACTTCTCTCCACATGCTCAGTTCTGAGAGATAAGTGTGTGTGAAAGCCGTCCTTCACATAGCTTGTTGGGAACACAAAGTTTCTTTTCAGTTGCAAACTCCATTCCATACATATATATGGGGAGGTACTAGCTCCAACTCCGTTTTACAGTGAAAACTGCAGGAACTTCAAACAGGCACTAGGAAACAGACTGAGAAACCAGAGTAAAAGTTTCTCCTGCAACCCGTTCCCTTTGTGCTAGATGAACGAACGTCTCTCCACATGCTCAGTTCTGAGAGATAAGTGTCTGTGAAAGCCCTCCTTCACCTAGCTTGTTGGGAAGACAAAGTTTCTTTTCACTTGCAAACTCCACTCCATACATATATATGGGGAGGTACTAGCTCCTACTCGGTTTTACAGTGAAAACTGCAGGAACATCAAACCGGCACTAGGAAACAGACTGAGAAACCAGAGTAAAAGTTTCTCCTGCAACCCATTCCCTTTGTGCTAGATGAACGAACGTCTCTCCACATGCTCAGTTCTGAGAGATAAGTGTGGGTCAATGCCGTCCTTCACATATCTTGTTGGGAACACAGAGATTCTTTTCACTTGAAAACTCCACTCCATACTTATATATGGGGAGGTACTAGATCCAACTCGGTTTTACAGTGAAAACTGCAGGAACTTCAAACCGGCACTAGGAAACAGACTGAGAAACCAGAGTAAAAGTTCCTCCTGCAACCCGTTCCCTTTGTGCTAGATGAACGAACGTCTCTCCACATGCTCAGTTCTGAGAGATAAGTGTGTGTGAAAGCCCTCCTTCACCTAGCTTGTTGGGAACACAAAGTTTCTTTTCACTTGCAAACTCCACTCCATAAATATATATATGGGGAGGTACTAGCTCCTACTCGGTTTTACAGTGAAAACTGCAGGAACATCAAACCGGGACTAGGAAACAGATTGAGAAACCAGAGTAAAAGTTTCTCCTGCAACCCGTTCCCTTTGTGCTAGATGAACGAACGTCTCTCCACATGCTGAGTTCTGAGAGATAAGTGTGTGTGAAAGCCGTCCTTCACGTAGCTTGTTGGGAACACAAAGATTCTTTTCACTTGCAAACTCCACTCCTTACATATATATGGGGAGGTACTAGATCCAACTCGGTTTTACAGTGAAAACTGCTGGAACTTCAAACCGGCACTAGGAAACAGACTGAGAAACCAGAGTAAAAGTTTCTCCTGCAACCCGTTCCCTTTGTGCTAGATGAACGAACGTCTCTCCACATGCTCAGTTCTGAGAGATAAGTGTGTGTGAAAGCCCTCCTTCACCTAGCTTGTTGGGAACACAAAGTTTCTTTTCACTTGCAAACTCCACTCCATACATATATATGGGGAGGTACTAGCTCCTACTCGGTTTTACAGTGAAAACTGCAGGAACATCAAACCGGGACTAGGAAACAGATTGAGAAACCAGAGTAAAAGTTTCTCCTGCAACCCGTTCCCTTTGTGCTAGATGAACGAAATTCTCTCCACATGCTCAGTTCTGAGAGATAAGTGTGTGTGAAAGCCGTCCTTCACATAGCTTGTTGGGAACACAAAGTTTCTTTTCACTTGCAAACTCCATTCCATACATATATATGGGGAGGTACTAGCTCCAACTCCGTTTTACAGTGAAAACTGCAGGAACTTCAAACAGGCACTAGGAAACAGACTGAGAAACCAGAGTAAAAGTTTCTCCTGCAACCCGTTCCCTTTGTGCTAGATGAACGAACGTCTCTCCACATGCTCAGTTCTGAGAGATAAGTGTCTGTGAAAGCCCTCCTTCACCTAGCTTGTTGGGAAGACAAAGTTTCTTTTCACTTGCAAACTCCACTCCATACATATATATGGGGAGGTACTAGCTCCTACTCGGTTTTACAGTGAAAACTGCAGGAACATCAAACCGGGACTAGGAAACAGATTGAGAAACCAGAGTAAAAGTTACTCCTGCAACACTTTCCATTTGTGCTAGATGAACGAACGTCTCTCCACATGCTCAGTTCTGAGAGATAAGTGTGTGTGAAAGCCGTCCTTCACCTAGCTTGTTGGGAACACAAAGATTCTTTTCACTTGCAAACTCCACTCCTTACATATATATGCGGAGGTACTAGATCCAACTCGGTTTTACAGTGAAAACTGCTGGAACTTCAAACCGGCACTAGGAAACAGACTGAGAAACCAGAGTAAAAGTTTCTCCTGCAACCCGTTCCCTTTGTGCTAGATGAACGAACGTCTCTCCACATGCTCAGTTCTGAGAGATAAGTGTGTGGGAAAGGCGTCCTTCACCTAGCTTGTTGGGAACACAAAGTTTCTTTTCAGTTGCAAACTCCACTCCTTACATATATATGGGGAGGTACTAGCTCCAACTCGGTTTTACAGCGAAAACTGCAGGAACTTCAAAACGGCACTAGGAAACAGACTGTGAAATCAGAGTAAAAGTTTCTCCTGCAACCCGTTCCATTTTTGCTAGATGAACGAACGTCTCTCCACATGCTCAGTTCTGAGAGATAAGTGTGTGTGAAAGCCGTCCTTCCCCTAGCTTGTTGGGAACACAAAGTTTCTTTTCAGTTGCAAACTCCACTCCATACATATATAAGGGGGGGTACTAGCTCCAACTCCGTTTTACAGCGAAAACTGCAGGAACTTCAAACCGCCACTAGGAAACAGACTGAGAAACCAGAGTAAAAGTTTCTCCTGCAACCCGTTCCCTTTGTGCTAGATGAACGAACGTCTCTCCACATGCTCAGTTCTGAGAGATAAGTGTGTGTGAAAGCCGTCCTTCACCTAGCTTGTTGGGAACACAAAGATTCTTTTCACTTGCAAACTCCACTCCATACATATATATGGGGAGGTACTATATCCAACTCGGTTTTACAGTGAAAACTGCTGGAACTTCAAACCGGCACTAGGAAACAGACTGAGAAACCAGAGTAAAAGTTTCTCCTGCAACCCGTTCCCTTTGTGCTAGATGAACGAACGTCTCTCCACATGCTCAGTTCTGAGAGATAAGTGTGTGGGAAAGGCGTCCTTCACCTAGCTTGTTGGGAACACAAAGTTTCTTTTCAGTTGCAAATTCCACTCCTTACATATATATGGGGAGGTACTAGATCCAACTCGGTTTTACAGTGAAAACTGCTGGAACTTCAAACCGGCACTAGGAAACAGACTGAGAAACCAGAGTAAAAGTTTCTCCTGCAACCCGTTCCCTTTGTGCTAGATGAACGAACGTCTCTCCACATGCTCAGTTCTGAGAGATAAGTGTGTGGGAAAGGCGTCCTTCACCTAGCTTGTTGGGAACACAAAGTTTCTTTTCAGTTGCAAACTCCACTCCTTACATATATATGGGGAGGTACTAGCTCCAACTCGGTATTACAGCGAAAACTGCAGGAACTTCAAAACGGCACTAGGAAACAGACTGTGAAACCAGAGTAAAAGTTTATCCTGCAACCCGTTCCCTTTGTGCTAGATGAACGAACGTCTCTCCACATGCTCAATTCTGAGAGATAAGTGTGTGTGAAAGCCGTCCTTCACCTAGCTTGTTGGGAACACAAAGTTTTTTTTCAGTTGCAAACTCCACTCCATACATATATAAGGGGGGGTACTAGCTCCAACTCCGTTTTACAGCGAAAACTGCAGGAACTTCAAACCGCCACTAGGAAACAGAATGAGAAACCAGAGTAAAAGTTTCTCCTTCAACCCGTTCCCTTTGTGCTAGATGAACGAACGTCTCTCCACATGCTCAGTTCTGAGAGATAAGTGTTTGTGAAAGCCGTCCTTCACATAGCTTGTTGGGAACACAAAGTTTCTTTTCAGTTGCAAACTCCACTCCATACATATATATGGGGAGGTACTAGCTTCAACTCCGTTTTACAGTGAAAACTGCAGGAACTTCAAACCGGCACTAGGAAACAGACTGAGAAACCAGAGTAAAAGTTTCTCCTGCAACCCTTTCCCTTTGTGCTAGATGAACGAACGTCTCTCCACATGCTCAGTTCTGAGAGATAAGTGAGTGTGAAAGCCCTCCTTCACCTAGCTTGTTGGGAACACAAAGTTTCTTTTCACTTGCAAACTCCACTCCATACATATATATGGGGAGGTACTAGCTCCTACTCGGTTTTACAGTGAAAACTGCAGGAACATCAAACCGGGACTAGGAAACAGATTGAGAAACCAGAGTAAAAGTTACTCCTGCAACCCGTTCCCTTTGTGCTAGATGAACGAACGTCTCTCCACATGCTCAGTTCTGAGAGATAAGTGTGGGTCAATGCCGTCCTTCACATATCTTGTTGGGAACACAGAGATTCTTTTCACTTGAAAACTCCACTCCATACTTATATATGGGAAGGTACTAGATCCAACTCGGTTTTACAGTGAAAACTGCTGGAACTTCAAAACGGCACTAGGAAACAGACTGAGAAACCAGAGTAAAAGTTTCTCCTGCAACCCGTTCCCTTTGTGCTAGATGAACGAACGTCTCTCCACATGCTCAGTTCTGAGAGATAAGTGTGTGTGAAAGCCGTCCTTCCCCTAGCTTGTTGGGAACACAAAGTTTCTTTTCAGTTGCAAACTCCACTCCATACATATATATGGGGAAGTACTAGCTCCAACTCCGTTTTACAGAGAAAACTGCAGGAACTTCAAACCGGCACTAGGAAACAGACTGAGAAACCAGAGTAAAAGTTTCTCCTGCAACCCGTTCCCTTTGTGCTAGATGAACGAACGTCTCTCCACATGCTCAGTTCTGAGAGATAAGTGTGTGTGAAAGCCGTCCTTCACATAGCTTGTTGGGAACACAAAGTTTCTTTTCAGTTGCAAACTCCATTCCATACATATATATGGGGAGGTACTAGCTCCAACTCCGTTTTACAGTGAAAACTGCAGGAACTTCAAACCGGCACTAGGAAACAGACCGAGAAACCAGAGTAAAAGTTTCTCCTGCAACCCGTTCCCTTTGTGCTAGATGAACGAACGTCTCTCCACATGCTCAGTTCTGAGAGATAAGTGTGTGGGAAAGGCGTCCTTCACCTAGCTTGTTGGGAACACAAAGTTTCTTTTCAGTTGCAAACTCCACTCCTTACATATATATGGGGAGGTACTAGATCCAACTCGGATTTACAGTGAAAACTGCTGGAACTTCAAACCGGCACTAGGAAACAGACTGAGAAACCAGAGTAAAAGTTTCCCCTGCAACCCGTTCCCTTTGTGCTAGATGAACGAACGTCTCTCCACATGCTCAGTTCTGAGAGATAAGTGTGTGGGAAAGGCGTCCTTCACCTAGCTTGTTGGGAACACAAAGTTTCTTTTCAGTTGCAAACTCCACTCCTTACATATATATGGGGAGGTACTAGCTCCAACTCGGTTTTACAGCGAAAACTGCAGGAACTTCAAAACGGCACTAGGAAACAGACTGTGAAACCAGAGTAAAAGTTTCTCCTGCAACCCGTTCCCTTTGTGCTAGATGAACGAACGTCTCTCCACATGCTCAATTCTGAGAGATAAGTGTGTGTGAAAGCCGTCCTTCACCTAGCTTGTTGGGAACACAAAGTTTTTTTTCAGTTGCAAACTCCACTCCATACATATATAAGGGGGGGTACTAGCTCCAACTCCGTTTTACAGCGAAAACTGCAGGAACTTCAAACCGCCACTAGGAAACAGAATGAGAAACCAGAGTAAAAGTTTCTCCTGCAACCCGTTCCCTTTGTGCTAGATGAACGAACGTCTCTCCACATGCTCAGTTCTGAGAGATAAGTGTGTGTGAAAGCCGTCCTTCACATAGCTTGTTGGGAACACAAAGTTTCTTTTCAGTTGCAAACTCCACTCCATACATATATATGGGGAGGTACTAGCTCCTACTCGGTTTTACAGTGAAAACTGCAGGAACATCAAACCGGGACTAGGAAACAGATTGAGAAACCAGAGTAAAAGTTACTCCTGCAACCCGTTCCCTTTGTGCTAGATGAACGAACTTCTCTCCACATGCTCAGTTCTGAGAGATAATGTGGGTCAATGCCTTCCTTCACATATCTTGTTGGGAACACAGAGATTCTTTTCACTTGAAAACTCCACTCCATACTTATATATGGGAAGGTACTAGATCCAACTCGGTTTTACAGTGAAAACTGCTGGAACTTCAAACCGGCACTAGGAAACAGACTGAGAAACCAGAGTAAAAGTTTCTCCTGCAACCCGTTCCCTTTGTGCTAGATGAACGAACGTCTCTCCACATGCTCAGTTGTGAGAGATAAGTGTGTGTGAAAGCCGTCCTTCCCCTAGCTTGTTGGGAACACAAAGTTTCTTTTCAGTTGCAAACTCCACTCCATACATATATATGGGGAAGTACTAGCTCCAACTCCGTTTTACAGAGAAAACTGCAGGAACTTCAAACCGGCACTAGGAAACAGACTGAGAAACCAGAGTAAAAGTTTCTCCTGCAACCCGTTCCCTTTGTGCTAGATGAACGAACGTCTCTCCACATGCTCAGTTCTGAGAGATAAGTGTGTGTGAAAGCCGTCCTTCACATAGCTTGTTGGGAACACAAAGTTTCTTTTCAGTTGCAAACTCCATTCCATACATATATATGGGGAGGTACTAGCTCCAACTCCGTTTTACAGTGAAAACTGCAGGAACTTCAAACCGGCACTAGGAAACAGACTGATAAACCAGAGTAAAAGTTTCTCCTGCAACCCGTTCCATTTGTGCTAGATGAACGAACGTCTCTCCACATGCTCAGTTCTGAGAGATAAGTGTGTGTGAAAGCCCTCCTTCACCTAGCTTGTTGGGAACACAAAGTTTCTTTTCACTTGCAAACTCCACTCCACACATATATATGGGGAGGTACTAGCTCCTACTCGGTTTTACAGAGAAAACTGAAGGAACATCAAACCGGGACTAGGAAACAGATTGAGAAACCAGAGTAAAAGTTACTCCTGCAACCCGTTCCCTTTGTGCTAGATGAACGAACGTCTCTCCACATGCTCAGTTCTGAGAGATAAGTGTGTGTGAAAGCCGTCCTTCACATAGCTTGTTGGGAACACAAAGTTTCTTTTCAGTTGCAAACTCCACTCCATACATATATATGGGGAGGTACTAGCTCCAACTCGGTTTTACAGTGAAAACTGCTGGAACTTCAAACCGGCACTAGGAAACAGACTGAGAAACCAGAGTAAAAGTTTCTCCTGCCACCCGTTCCCTTTGTGCTAGATGAACGAACGTCTCTCCACATGCTCAGTTGTGAGAGATAAGTGTGTGTGAAAGCCGTCCTTCCCCTAGCTTGTTGGGAACACAAAGTTTCTTTTCACTTGCAAACTCCACTCCATACATATATATGGGGAGGTACTAGCTCCTACTCGGTTTTACAGTGAAAACTGCAGGAACATCAAACCGGGACTAGGAAACAGATTGAGAAACCAGAGTAAAAGTTACTCCTGCAACCCGTTCCCTTTGTGCTAGATGAACGAACGTCTCTCCACATGCTCAGTTCTGAGAGATAAGTGTGTGTGAAAGCCGTCCTTCACCTAGCTTGTTGGGAACACAAAGTTTCTTTTCAGTTGCAAACTCCATTCCATACATATATATGGGGAGGTACTAGATCCTACTCGGTTTTACAGTGAAAACTGCAGGAACATCAAACCGGGACTAGGAAACAGATTGAGAAACCAGAGTAAAAGTTACTCCTGCAACCCGTTCCCTTTGTGCTAGATGAACGAACGTCTCTCCACATGCTCAGTTCTGAGAGATAAGTGTGTGTGAAAGCCGTCCTTCACCTAGCTTGTTGGGAACACAAAGTTTCTTTTCAGTTGCAAACTCCACTCCATATATATATATGGGGAGGTACTAGCTCCAACTCGGTTTTACAGTGAAAACTGCAGGAACTTCAAACCGGCACTAGGAAACAGACTGAGAAACCAGAGTAAAAGTTTCTCCTGCAACCCGTTCCCTTGTGCTAGATGAACGAACGTCTCTCCACATGCTCAGTTCTGAGAGATAAGTGTGGGTCAATGCCGTCCTTCACATATCTTGTTGGGAACACAGATATTCTTTTCACTTGAAAACTCCACTCCATACTTATATATGGGAAGGTACTAGATCCAACTCGGTTTTACAGTGAAAACTGCTGGAACTTCAAACCGGCACTAGGAAACAGACTGAGAAACCAGAGTAAAAGTTTCTCCTGCAACCCGTTCCCTTTGTGCTAGATGAACGAACGTCTCTCCACATGCTCAGTTGTGAGAGATAAGTGTGTGTGAAAGCCGTCCTTCCCCTAGCTTGTTGGGAACACAAAGTTTCTTTTCAGTTGCAAACTCCACTCCATACATATATATGGGGAAGTACTAGCTCCAAATCCGTTTTACAGAGAAAACTGCAGGAACTTCAAACCGGCACTAGGAAACAGACTGAGAAACCAGAGTAAAAGTTTCTCCTGCAACCCGTTCCCTTTGTGCTAGATGAACGAACGTCTCTCCACATGCTCAGTTCTGAGAGATAAGTGTGTGTGAAAGCCGTCCTTCACATAGCTTGTTGGGAACACAAAGTTTCTTTTCAGTTGCAAACTCCATTCCATACATATATATGGGGAGGTACTAGCTCCAACTCCGTTTTACAGTGAAAACTGCAGGAACTTCAAACCGGCACTAGGAAACAGACTGAGAAACCAGAGTAAAAGTTTCTCCTGCAACCCGTTCCCTTTGTGCTAGATGAACGAACGTCTCTCCACATGCTCAGTTCTCAGAGATAAGTGTGTGTGAAAGCCCTCCTTCACCTTGCTTGTTGGGAACACAAAGTTTCTTTTCACTTGCAAACTCCACTCCATACATATATATGGGGAGGTATTAGCTCCTACTCGGTTTTACAGTGAAAACTGAAGGAACATTAAAACCGGGACTAGGAAACAGATTGAGAAACCAGAGTAAAAGTTACTCCTGCAACCCGTTCCCTTTGTGCTAGATGAACGAACGTCTCTCCACATGCTCAGTTCTGAGAGATAAGTGTGTGTGAAAGCCGTCCATCACCTAGCTTGTTTGGAACACAAAGTTTCTTTTCAGTTGCAAACCCCACTCCATACATATATATGGGGAGGTACTAGCTCCAACTCCGTTTTACAGCGAAAACTGCAGGAACTTCAAACCGGCACTAGGAAACAGACTGAGAAACCAGAGTAAAAGTTTCTCCTGCAACCCATTCCCTTTGTGCTAGATGAACGAACGTCTCTCCACATGGTCAGTTCTGAGAGATAAGTGTGTGTGAAAGCCGTCCTTCACATAGTTGTTGGGAACACAAAGTTTCTTTTCACTTGCAAACCCCACTCCTTACATATATATGGGGAGGTACTAGATCCAACTCGGTTTTACAGTGAAAACTGCTGGAACTTCAAACCGGCACTAGGAAACAGACTGAGAAACCAGAGTAAAAGTTTCTCCTGCAACCCGTTCCCTTTGTGCTAGATGAACGAACGTCTCTCCACATGCTCAGTTGTGAGAGATAAGTGTGTGTGAAAGCCGTCCTTCCCCTAGCTTGTTGGGAACACAAAGTTTCTGTTCAGATGCAAACTCCACTCCATACATATATATGGGGAGGTACTAGCTCCAACTCGGTTTTACAGTGAAAACTGCTGGAACTTCAAACCGGCACTAGGAAACAGACTGAGAAACCAGAGTAAAAGTTTCTCCTGCAACCCGTTCCCTTTGTGCTAGATGAACGAACGTCTCTCCACATGCTCAGTTGTGAGAGATATGTGTGTGTGAAAGCCGTCCTTCCCCTAGCTTGTTGGGAACACAAAGTTTCTTTTCAGTTGCAAACTCCACTCCATACATATATATGGGGAGGTACTAGCTCCAACTCCGTTTTACAGTGAAAACTGAAGGAAATTCAAACCGGCACTAGGAAACAGACTAAGAAACCAGAGTAAAAGTTTCTCCTGCAACCCGTTCCCTTTGTGCTAGATGAACGAACGTCTCTCCACATGCTCAGTTCTGAGAGATAAGTGTGTGTGAAAGCCGTCCTTCACATAGCTTGTTGGGAACACAAAGTTTCTTTTCAGTTGCAAACCCCATTCCATACATATATATGGGGAGGTACTAGAACAAACTCGGTTTTACAGTGAAAACTGCTGGAACTTCAAACCGGCACTTGGAAACAGACTGAGAAACCAGAGTAAAAGTTTCTCCTGCAACCCGTTCCCTTTGTGCTAGATGAACGAACGTCTCTCCACATGCTCAGTTCTTAGAGATAAGTGTGTGCGAAAGCCGTCCTTCCCCTAGCTTGTTGGGAACACAAAGTTTCTTTTCACTTGCAAACTCCACTCCATACATATATATGGGGAGGTACTAGCTCCTACTCGGTTTTACAGTGAAAACTGCAGGAACATCAAACCGGGACTAGGAAACAGATTGAGAAACCAGAGTAAAAGATACTCCTGCAACCTGTTCCCTTTGTGCTAGATGAACGAACTTCTCTCCACATGCTGAGTTCTGAGAGATAAGTGTGTGTGAAAGCCGTCCTTCACCTAGCTTGTTGGGAACACAAAGTTTCTTTTCACTTGCAAACTCCACTCCTTACATATATATGGGGAGGTACTAGATCCAACTCGGTTTTACAGTGAAAACTGCTGGAACTTCAAACCGGCACTAGGAAGCAGACTGAGAAACCAGAGTAAAAGTTTCTCCTGCAACCCGTTCCCTTTGTGCTAGATGAACGAACGTCTCTCCACATGCTCAGTTCTGAGAGATAAGTGTGTGTGAAAGCCGTCCTTCACCTAGCTTGTTGGGAACACAAAGTTTCTTTTCAGTTGCAAACTCCACTCCTTACATATATATGGGGAGGTACTAGCTCCAACTCGGTTTTACAGTGAAAATTGCAGGAACTTCAAAACGGCACTAGGAAACAGACTGTGAAACCAGAGTAAAAGTTTCTCCTGCAACCCGTTCCCTTTGTGCTAGATGAACGAACGTCTCTCCACATGCTCAGTTCTGAGAGATAAGTGTGTGTGAAAGCCGTCCTTCATCTAGCTTGTTGGGAACACAAAGTTTCTTTTCACTTGCAAACTCCACTCCACACATATATATGGGGAGGTACTAGATCCTACTCGGTTTTACATTGAAAACTGCTGGAACTTCAAACCGGCACTAGGAAACAGACTGAGAAACCAGAGTAAAAGTTTCTCCTGCAACCCGTTCCCTTTGTGCTAGATGAACGAACGTCTCCCACATGCTCAGTTCTGAGAGATAAGTGTGTGTGAAAGCCGTCCTTCACATAGTTGTTGGGAACACAAAGTTTCTTTTCACTTGCAAACTCCACTCCTTACATATATATGGGGAGGTACTAGATCCAACTCGGTTTTACAGTGAAAACTGCTGGAACTTCAAACCGGCACTAGGAAACAGACTGAGAAACCAGAGTAAAAGTTTCTCCTGCAACCCGTTCCCTTTGTGCTAGATAAACGAACGTCTCTCCACATGCTCAGTTCTGAGAGATAAGTGTGTGTGAAAGTCGTCCTTCACATAGCTTGTTGGGAACACAAACTTTCTTTTCAGTTGCAAACTCCACTCCATACATATATATGGGGAGGTACTAGCTTCAACTCCGTTTTACAGTGAAAACTGCAGGAACTTCAAACCGGCACTAGGAAACAGACTGAGAAACCAGAGTAAAAGTTTCTCCTGCAACCCGTTCCATTTGTGCTAGATGAACGAACGTCTCTCCACATGCTCAGTTCTGAGAGATAAGTGTGTGTGAAAGCCCTCCGTCACCTAGCTTGTTGGGAACTAAAAGTTTCTTTTCACTTGCAAACTCCACTCCACACATATATATGGGGAGGTACTATCTCCTTCTCGGTTTTACAGAGAAAACTGAAGGAACATCAAACCGGGACTAGGAAACAGATTGAGAAACCAGAGTAAAAGTTACTCCTGCAAACCGTTCCCTTTGTGCTAGATGAACGAACGTCTCTCCACATGCTCAGTTCTGAGAGATAAGTGTGTGTGAAAGCCGTCCTTCACATAGCTTGTTGGGAACACAAAGTTTCTTTTCAGTTGCAAACTCCACTCCATACATATATATGGGGAGGTACTAGCTCCAACTCGGTTTTACAGTGAAAACTGCTGGAAGTTCAAACCGGCACTAGGAAACAGACTGAGAAACCAGAGTAAAAGTTTCTCCTGCAACCCGTTCCCTTTGTGCTAGATGAACGAACGTCTCTCCACATGCTCAGTTGTGAGAGATAAGTGTGTGTGAAAGCCGTCCTTCCCCTAGCTTGTTGGGAACACAAAGTTTCTTTTCACTTGCAAACTCCACTCCATACATATATATGGGGAGGTACTAGCTCCTACTCGGTTTTACAGTGAAAACTGCAGGAACATCAAACCGGGACTAGGAAACAGATTGAGAAACCAGAGTAAAAGTTACTCCTGCAACCCGTTCCCTTTGTGCTAGATGAACGAACGTCTCTCCACATGCTCAGTTCTGAGAGATAAGTGTGTGTGAAAGCCGTCCTTCACCTAGCTTGTTGGGAACACAAAGTTTCTTTTCAGTTGCAAACTCCACTCCATACATATATATGGGGAAGTACTAGCTCCAACTCCGTTTTACAGAGAAAACTGCAGGAACTTCAAACCGGCACTAGGAAACAGACTGAGAAACCAGAGGAAAAGTTTCTCCTGCAACCCGTTCCCTTTGTGCTAGATGAACGAACGTCTCTCCACATGCTCATTTCTGAGAGATAAGTGTGTGTGAAAGCCGTCCTTCACATAGCTTGTTGGGAACACAAAGTTTCTTTTCAGTTGCAAACTCCATTCCATACATATATATGGGGAGGTACTAGCTCCTACTCGGTTTTACAGTGAAAACTGCAGGAACATCAAACCGGGACTAGGAAACAGATTGAGAAACCAGAGTAAAAGTTACTCCTGCAACCCGTTCCCTTTGTGCTAGATGAACGAACGTCTCTCCACATGCTCAGTTCTGAGAGATAAGTGTGTGTGAAAGCCTTCCTTCACCTAGCTTGTTGGGAACACAAAGTTTCTTTTCAGTTGCAAACTCCACTCCATATATATATATGGGGAGGTACTAGCTCCAACTCGGTTTTACAGTGAAAACTGCAGGAACTTCAAACCGGCACTAGGAAACAGACTGAGAAACCAGAGTAAAAGTTTCTCCTGCAACCCGTTCCCTTGTGCTAGATGAACGAACGTCTCTCCACATGCTCAGTTCTGAGAGATAAGTGTGGGTCAATTCCGTCCTTCACATATCTTGTTGGGAACACAGATATTCTTTTCACTTGAAAACTCCACTCCATACTTATATATGGGAAGGTACTAGATCCAACTCGGTTTTACAGTGAAAACTGCTGGAACTTCAAACCGGCACTAGGAAACAGACTGAGAAACCAGAGTAAAAGTTTCTCCTGCAACCCGTTCCCTTTGTGCTAGATAAACGAACGTCTCTATACATGCTCAGTTGTGAGAGATAAGTGTGTGTGAAAGCCGTCCTTCCCCTAGCTTGTTGGGAACACAAAGTTTCTTTTCAGTTGCAAACTCCACTCCATACATATATATGGGGAAGTACTAGCTCCAACTCCGTTTTACAGAGAAAACTGCAGGAACTTCAAACCGGCACTAGGAAACAGACTGAGAAACCAGAGTAAAAGTTTCTCCTGCAACCCGTTCCCTTTGTGCTAGATGAACGAACGTCTCTCCACATGCTCAGTTCTGAGAGTTAAGTGTGTGTGAAAGCCGTCCTTCACATAGCTTGTTGGGAACACAAAGTTTCTTTTCAGTTGCAAACTCCATTCCATACATATATATGGGGAGGTACTAGCTCCAACTCCGTTTTACAGTGAAAACTGCAGGAACTTCAAACCGGCACTAGGAAACAGACTGAGAAACCAGAGTAAAAGTTTCTCCTGCAACCCGTTCCCTTTGTGCTAGATGAACGAACGTCTCTCCACATGCTCAGTTCTGAGAGATAAGTGTGTGTGAAAGCCCTCCTTCACCTAGCTTGTTGGGAACACAAAGTTTCTTTTCACTTGCAAACTCCACTCCATACATATATATGGGGAGGTATTAGCTCCTACTCGGTTTTACAGTGAAAACTGCAGGAACATCAAACCGTGACTAGGAAACAGATTGAGAAACCAGAGTAAAAGTTACTCCTGCAACCCGTTCCCTTTGTGCTAGATGAACGAACGTCTCTCCACATGCTAAGTTCTGAGAGATAAGTGTGTGTGAAAGCCGTCCTTCACCTAGCTTGTTGGGAACACAAAGTTTCTTTTCAGTTGCAAACCCCACTCCATACATATATATGGGGAGGTACTAGCTCCAACTCCGTTTTACAGCGAAAACTGCAGGAACTTCAAACCGGCAATAGGAAACATACTGAGAACCAGAGTAAAAGTTTCTCCTGCAACCCGTTCCCTTTGTGCTAGATGAACGAACGTCTCTCCACATGGTCAGTTCTGAGAGATAAGTGTGTGTGAAAGCCGTCCTTCACATAGTTGTTGGGAACACAAAGTTTCTTTTCACTTGCAAACTCCACTCCTTACATATATATGGGGAGGTACTAGCTCCTACTCGGTTTTACAGTGAAAACTGCAGGAACATCAAACCGTGACTAGGAAACAGATTGAGAAACCAGAGTAAAAGTTACTCCTGCAACCCGTTCCCTTTGTGCTAGATGAACGAACGTCTCTCCACATGCTAAGTTCTGAGAGATAAGTGTGTGTGAAAGCCGTCCTTCACCTAGCTTGTTGGGAACACAAAGTTTCTTTTCAGTTGCAAACCCCACTCCATACATATATATGGGGAGGTACTAGCTCCAACTCCGTTTTACAGCGAAAACTGCAGGAACTTCAAACCGGCAATAGGAAACATACTGAGAACCAGAGTAAAAGTTTCTCCTGCAACCCGTTCCCTTTGTGCTAGATGAACGAACGTCTCTCCACATGGTCAGTTCTGAGAGATAAGTGTGTGTGAAAGCCGTCCTTCACATAGTTGTTGGGAACACAAAGTTTCTTTTCAGTTGCAAACTCCACTCCATACATATATATGGGGAGGTACTAGCTCCAACTCCGTTTTACAGTGAAAACTGCAGGAACATCAAACCGGCACTAGGAAACAGACTAAGAAACCAGAGTAAAAGTTTCTCCTGCAACCCGTTCCCTTTGTGCTAGATGAACGAACGTCTCTCCACATGCTCAGTTCTGAGAGATAAGTGTGTGTGAAAGCCGTCCTTCACATAGCTTGTTGGGAACACAAAGTTTCTTTTCAGTTGCAAACTCCATTCCATACATATATATGGGGAGGTACTAGAACAAACTCGGTTTTACAGTGAAAACTGCTGGAACTTCAAACCGGCACTTGGAAACAGACTGAGAAACCAGAGTAAAAGTTTCTCCTGCAACCCGTTCCCTTTGTGCTAGATGAACGAACGTCTCTCCACATGCTCAGTTCTTAGAGATAAGTGTGTGTGAAAGCCGTCCTTCCCCTAGCTTGTTGGGAACACAAAGTTTCTTTTCACTTGCAAACTCCACTCCATACATATATATGGGGAGGTACTAGCTCCTACTCGGTTTTACAGTGAAAACTGCAGGAACATCAAACCGGGACTAGGAAACAGATTGAGAAACCAGAGTAAAAGATACTCCTGCAACCCGTTCCCTTTGTGCTAGATGAACGAACGTCTCTCCACATGCTGAGTTCTGAGAGATAAGTGTGTGTGAAAGCCGTCCTTCACCTAGCTTGTTGGGAACACAAAGTTTCTTTTCACT
Source organism: Camelus bactrianus (assembly GCF_048773025.1). Classification (NCBI taxonomy): domain Eukaryota; kingdom Metazoa; phylum Chordata; class Mammalia; order Artiodactyla; family Camelidae; genus Camelus; species Camelus bactrianus. The sequence goes on from NC_133546.1 coordinate 94,171,330, forward strand.
TGCAAACTCCACTCCTTACATATATATGGGGAGGTACTAGATCCAACTCGGTTTTACAGTGAAAACTGCTGGAACTTCAAACCGGCACTAGGAAACAGACTGAGAAACCAGAGTAAAAGTTTCTCCTGCAACCCGTTCCCTTTGTGCTAGATGAACGAACGTCTCTCCACATGCTCAGTTCTGAGAGATAAGTGTGTGTGAAAGCCGTCCTTCACCTAGCTTGTTGGGAACACAAAGTTTCTTTTCAGTTGCAAACTCCACTCCTTACATATATATGGGGAGGTACTAGCTCCAACTCGGTTTTACAGTGAAAACTGCAGGAACTTCAAAACGGCACTAGGAAACAGACTGTGAAACCAGAGTAAAAGTTTCTCCTGCAACCCGTTCCCTTTGTGCTAGATGAACGAACGTCTCTCCACATGCTCAGTTCTGAGAGATAAGTGTGTGTGAAAGCCGTCCTTCATCTAGCTTGTTGGGAACACAAAGTTTCTTTTCACTTGCAAACTCCACTCCACACATATATATGGGGAGGTACTAGATCCTACTCGGTTTTACATTGAAAACTGCTGGAACTTCAAACCGGCACTAGGAAACAGACTGAGAAACCAGAGTAAAAGTTTCTCCTGCAACCCGTTCCCTTTGTGCTAGATGAACGAACGTCTCCCACATGCTCAGTTCTGAGAGATAAGTGTGTGTGAAAGCCGTCCTTCACATAGTTGTTGGGAACACAAAGTTTCTTTTCACTTGCAAACTCCACTCCTTATATATATATGGGGAGGTACTAGATCCAACTCGGTTTTACAGTGAAAACTGCTGGAACTTCAAACCGGCACTAGGAAACAGACTGAGAAACCAGAGTAAAAGTTTCTCCTGCAACCCGTTCCCTTGTGCTAGATGAACGAACGTCTCTCCACATGCTCAGTTCTGAGAGATAAGTGTGGGTCAATTCCGTCCTTCACATATCTTGTTGGGAACACAGATATTCTTTTCACTTGAAAACTCCACTCCATACTTATATATGGGAAGGTACTAGATCCAACTCGGTTTTACAGTGAAAACTGCTGGAACTTCAAACCGGCACTAGGAAACAGACTGAGAAACCAGAGTAAAAGTTTCTCCTGCAACCCGTTCCTTTTGTGCTAGATAAACGAACGTCTCTATACATGCTCAGTTGTGAGAGATAAGTGTGTGTGAAAGCCGTCCTTCCCCTAGCTTGTTGGGAACACAAAGTTTCTTTTCAGTTGCAAACTCCACTCCATACATATATATGGGGAATTACTAGCTCCAACTCCGTTTTACAGAGAAAACTGCAGGAACTTCAAACCGGCACTAGGAAACAGACTGAGAAACCAGAGTAAAAGTTTCTCCTGCAACCCGTTCCCTTTGTGCTAGATGAACGAACGTCTCTCCACATGCTCAGTTCTGAGAGTTAAGTGTGTGTGAAAGCCGTCCTTCACATAGCTTGTTGGGAACACAAAGTTTCTTTTCAGTTGCAAACTCCATTCCATACATATATATGGGGAGGTACTAGCTCCAACTCCGTTTTACAGTGAAAACTGCAGGAACTTCAAACCGGCACTAGGAAACAGACTGAGAAACCAGAGTAAAAGTTTCTCCTGCAACCCGTTCCCTTTGTGCTAGATGAACGAACGTCTCTCCACATGCTCAGTTCTGAGAGATAAGTGTGTGTGAAAGCCCTCCTTCACCTAGCTTGTTGGGAACACAAAGTTTCTTTTCACTTGCAAACTCCACTCCATACATATATATGGGGAGGTATTAGCTCCTACTCGGTTTTACAGTGAAAACTGCAGGAACATCAAACCGTGACTAGGAAACAGATTGAGAAACCAGAGTAAAAGTTACTCCTGCAACCCGTTCCCTTTGTGCTAGATGAACGAACGTCTCTCCACATGCTAAGTTCTGAGAGATAAGTGTGTGTGAAAGCCGTCCTTCACCTAGCTTGTTGGGAACACAAAGTTTCTTTTCAGTTGCAAACCCCACTCCATACATATATATGGGGAGGTACTAGCTCCAACTCCGTTTTACAGCGAAAACTGCAGGAACTTCAAACCGGCAATAGGAAACATACTGAGAACCAGAGTAAAAGTTTCTCCTGCAACCCGTTCCCTTTGTGCTAGATGAACGAACGTCTCTCCACATGGTCAGTTCTGAGAGATAAGTGTGTGTGAAAGCCGTCCTTCACATAGTTGTTGGGAACACAAAGTTTCTTTTCACTTGCAAACTCCACTCCTTACATATATATGGGGAGGTACTAGCTCCAACTCGGTTTTACAGTGAAAACTGCTGGAACTTCAAACCGGCACTAGGAAACAGACTGAGAAACCAGAGTAAAAGTTTCTCCTGCAACCCGTTCCCTTTGTGCTAGATGAACGAACGTCTCTCCACATGCTCAGTTCTGAGAGATAAGTGTGTGTGAAAGCCGTCCTTCCCCTAGCTTGTTGGGAACACAAAGTTTCTTTTCAGTTGCAAACTCCACTCCATACATATATATGGGGAGGTACTAGCTCCAACTCGGTTTTACAGTGAAAACTGCTGGAACTTCAATCCGGCACTAGGAAACAGACTGAGAAACCAGAGTAAAAGTTTCTCCTGCAACCCGTTCCCTTTGTGCTAGATGAACGAAAGTCTCTCCACATGCTCAGTTGTGAGAGATAAGTGTGTGTGAAAGCCGTCCTTCCCCTAGCTTGTTGGGAACACAAAGTTTCTTTTCAGTTGCAAACTCCATTCCATACATATATATGGGGAGGTACTAGCTCCAACTCCGTTTTACAGTGAAAACTGCAGGAACATCAAACCGGCACTAGGAAACAGACTAAGAAACCAGAGTAAAAGTTTCTCCTGCAACCCGTTCCCTTTGTGCTAGATGAACGAACGTCTCTCCACATGCTCAGTTCTGAGAGATAAGTGTGTGTGAAAGCCGTCCTTCACATAGCTTGTTGGGAACACAAAGTTTCTTTTCAGTTGCAAACTCCATTCCATACATATATATGGGGAGGTACTAGAACAAACTCGGTTTTACAGTGAAAACTGCTGGAACTTCAAACCGGCACTTGGAAACAGACTGAGAAACCAGAGTAAAAGTTTCTCCTGCAACCCGTTCCCTTTGTGCTAGATGAACGAACGTCTCTCCACATGCTCAGTTCTTAGAGATAAGTGTGTGTGAAAGCCGTCCTTCCCCTAGCTTTTTGGGAACACAAAGTTTCTTTTCACTTGCAAACTCCACTCCATACATATATATGGGGAGGTACTAGCTCCTACTCGGTTTTACAGTGAAAACTGCAGGAACATCAAACCGGGACTAGGAAACAGATTGAGAAACCAGAGTAAAAGATACTCCTGCAACCCGTTCCCTTTGTGCTAGATGAACGAACGTCTCTCCACATGCTGAGTTCTGAGAGATAAGTGTGTGTGAAAGCCGTCCTTCACCTAGCTTGTTGGGAACACAAAGTTTCTTTTCACTTGCAAACTCCACTCCTTACATATATATGGGGAGGTACTAGATCCAACTCGGTTTTACAGTGAAAACTGCTGGAACTTCAAACCGGCACTAGGAAACAGACTGAGAAACCAGAGTAAAAGTTTCTCCTGCAACCCGTTCCCTTTGTGCTAGATGAACGAACGTCTCTCCACATGCTCAGTTCTGAGAGATAAGTGTGTGTGAAAGCCGTCCTTCACCTAGCTTGTTGGGAACACAAAGTTTCTTTTCAGTTGCAAACTCCACTCCTTACATATATATGGGGAGGTACTAGCTCCAACTCGGTTTTACAGTGAAAACTGCAGGAACTTCAAAACGGCACTAGGAAACAGACTGTGAAACCAGAGTAAAAGTTTCTCCTGCAACCCGTTCCCTTTGTGCTAGATGAACGAACGTCTCTCCACATGCTCAGTTCTGAGAGATAAGTGTGTGTGAAAGCCGTCCTTCATCTAGCTTGTTGGGAACACAAAGTTTCTTTTCACTTGCAAACTCCACTCCACACATATATATGGGGAGGTACTAGATCCTACTCGGTTTTACATTGAAAACTGCTGGAACTTCAAACCGGCACTAGGAAACAGACTGAGAAACCAGAGTAAAAGTTTCTCCTGCAACCCGTTCCCTTTGTGCTAGATGAACGAACGTCTCCCACATGCTCAGTTCTGAGAGATAAGTGTGTGTGAAAGCCGTCCTTCACATAGTTGTTGGGAACACAAAGTTTCTTTTCACTTGCAAACTCCACTCCTTATATATATATGGGGAGGTACTAGATCCAACTCGGTTTTACAGTGAAAACTGCTGGAACTTCAAACCGGCACTAGGAAACAGACTGAGAAACCAGAGTAAAAGTTTCTCCTGCAACCCGTTCCCTTTGTGCTAGATAAACGAACGTCTCTCCACATGCTCAGTTCTGAGAGATAAGTGTGTGTGAAAGTCGTCCTTCACATAGCTTGTTGGGAACACAAACTTTCTTTTCAGTTGCAAACTCCACTCCATACATATATATGGGGAGGTACTAGCTTCAACTCCGTTTTACAGTGAAAACTGCAGGAACTTCAAACCGGCACTAGGAAACAGACTGAGAAACCAGAGTAAAAGTTTCTCCTGCAACCCGTTCCCTTTGTGCTAGATGAACGAACGTCTCTCCACATGCTCAGTTCTGAGAGATAAGTGTGTGTGAAAGCCCTCCTTCACCTAGCTTGTTGGGAACACAAAGTTTCTTTTCACTTGCAAACTCCACTCCATACATATATATGGGGAGGTACTAGCTCCTACTCGGTTTTACAGTGAAAACTGCAGGAACATCAAACCGGGACTAGGAAACAGATTGAGAAACCAGAGTAAAAGTTACCCCTGCAACCCGTTCCCTTTGTGCTAGATGAACGAACGTCTCTCCACATGCTCAGTTCTGAGAGATAATTGTGTGTGAAAGCCGTCCTTCACCTAGCTTGTTGGGAACACAAAGTTTCTTTTCAGTTGCAAACTCCACTCCATATATATATATGGGGAGGTACTAGCTCCAACTCGGTTTTACAGTGAAAACTGCAGGAACTTCAAACCGGCACTAGGAAACAGACTGAGAAACCAGAGTAAAAGTTTCTCCTGCAACCCGTTCCCTTTGTGCTAGATGAACGAACGTCTCTCCACATGCTGAGTTCTGAGAGATAAGTGTGTGTGAAAGCCGTCCTTCACCTAGCTTGTTGGGAACACAAAGTTTCTTTTCACTTGGAAACTCCACTCCTTACATATATATGAGGAGGTACTAGATCCAACTCGGTTTTACAGTGAAAACTGCTGGAACTTCAAACCGGCACTAGGAAACAGACTGAGAAACCAGAGTAAAAGTTTCTCCTGCAACCCGTTCCCTTTGTGCTAGATGAACGAACGTCTCTCCACATGCTCAGTTCTGAGAGATAAGTGTGTGTGAAAGCCGTCCTTCCCCTAGCTTGTTGGGAACACAAAGTTTCTTTTCAGTTGCAAACTCCACTCCTTACATATATATGGGGAGGTACTAGCTCCAACTCGGTTTTACAGTGAAAACTGCAGGAACTTCAAAACGGCACTAGGAAACAGACTGTGAAACCAGAGTAAAAGTTTCTCCTGCAACCCGTTCCCTTTGTGCTAGATGAACGAACGTCTCTCCACATGCTCAGTTCTGAGAGATAAGTGTGTGTGAAAGCCGTCCTTCATCTAGCTTGTTGGGAACACAAAGTTTCTTTTCACTTGCAAACTCCACTCCACACATATATATGGGGAGGTACTAGATCCTACTCGGTTTTACATTGAAAACTGCTGGAACTTCAAACCGGCACTAGGAAACAGACTGAGAAACCAGAGTAAAAGTTTCCCCTGCAACCCGTTCCCTTTGTGCTAGATGAACGAACGTCTCCCACATGCTCAGTTCTGAGAGATAAGTGTGTGTGAAAGCCGTCCTTCACATAGTTGTTGGGAACACAAAGTTTCTTTTCACTTGCAAACTCCACTCCATACATATATATGGGGAGGTACTAGATCCAACTCGGTTTTACAGTGAAAACTGCTGGAACTTCAAACCGGCACTAGGAAACAGACTGAGAAACCAGAGTAAAAGTTTCTCCTGCAACCCGTTCCCTTTGTGCTAGATAAAAGAACGTCTCTCCACATGCTCAGTTCTGAGAGATAAGTGTGTGTGAAAGCCGTCCTTCACATTTCTTGTTGGGAACACAAAGTTTCTTTTCACTTGCAAACTCCACTCCATACATATATATGGGGAGGTACTAGCTTCAACCCCGTTTTACAGTGAAAACTGCAGGAACTTCAAACCGGCACTACGAAACAGACTGAGAAACCAGAGTAAAAGTTTCTCCTGCAACCCGTTCCCTTTGTGCTAGATGAACGAACGTCTCTCCACATGCTCAGTTCTGAGAGATAAGTGTGTGTGAAAGCCCTCCTTCACCTAGCTTGTTGGGAACACAAAGTTTCTTTTCACTTGCAAACTCCACTCCATACATATATATGGGGAGGTACTAGCTCCTACTCGGTTTTACAGTGAAAACTGCAGGAACATCAAACCGGGACTAGGAAACAGATTGAGAAACCAGAGTAAAAGTTACTCCTGCAACCCGTTCCCTTTGTGCTAGATGAACGAACGTCTCTCCACATGCTCAGTTCTGAGAGATAAGTGTGTGTGAAAGCCGTCCTTCACCTAGCTTGTTGGGAACACAAAGTTTCTTTTCAATTTCAAACTCCACTCCATATATATATATGGGGAGGTACTAGCTCCAACTCGGTTTTACAGTGAAAACTGCAGGAACTTCAAACCGGCACTAGGAAACAGACTGAGAAACCAGAGTAAAAGTTTCTCCTGCAACCCGTTCCCTTTGTGCTAGATGAACGAACGTCTCTCCACATGCTCAGTTCTGAGAGATAAGTGTGGGTCAATGCCGTCCTTCACATATCTTGTTGGGAACACAGAGATTCTTTTCACTTGAAAACTCCACTCCATACTTATATATGGGAAGGTACTAGATCCAACTCGGTTTTACAGTGAAAAATGCTGGAACTTCAAACCGGCACTAGGAAACAGACTGAGAAACCAGAGTAAAAGTTTCTCCTGCAACCCGTTCCCTTTGTGCTAGATGAACGAACGTCTCTCCACATGCTCAGTTCTGAGAGATAAGTGTGTGTGAAAGCCGTTCTTCCCCTAGCTTGTTGGGAACACAAAGTTTCTTTTCAGTTGCAAACACCACTCCATACATATATATTGGGAAGTACTAGCTCCAACTCCGTTTTACAGAGAAAACTGCAGGAACTTCAAACCGGCACTAGGAAACAGACTGAGAAACCAGAGTAAAAGTTTCTCCTGCAACCCGTTCCCTTTGTGCTAGATGAACGAACGTCTCTCCACATGCTCAGTTCTGAGAGATAAGTGTGTGTGAAAGCCGTCCTTCATATAGCTTGTTGGGAACACAAAGTTTCTTTTCAGTTGCAAACTCCATTCCATACATATATATGGGGAGGTACTAGCTCCAACTCCGTTTTACAGTGAAAACTGCAGGAACTTCAAACCGGCACTAGGAAACAGACTGAGAAACCAGAGTAAAAGTTTCTCCTGCAACCCGTTCCCTTTGTGCTAGATGAACGAACGTCTCTACACATGCTCAGTTCTGAGAGATAAGTGTGTGTGAAAGCCCTCCTTCACCTAGCTTGTTGGGAACACAAAGTTTCTTTTCACTTGCAAACTCCAATCCATACATATATATGGGGAGGTACTAGCTCCTACTCGGTTTTACAGTGAAAACTGAAGGAACATCAAACCGGGACTAGGAAACAGATTGAGAAACCAGAGTAAAAGTTACTCCTGCAACCCGTTCCCTTTGTGCTAGATGAACGAACGTCTCTCCACATGCTCAGTTCTGAGAGATAAGTGTGTGTGAAAGCCGTCCTTCACATAGCTTGTTGGGAACACAAAGTTTCTTTTCAGTTGCAAACTCCACTCCATACATATATATAGGGAGGTACTAGCTCCAACTCCGTTTTACAGTGAAAACTGCAGGAACTTCAAACCGGCACTAGGAAACAGACTGAGAAACCAGAGTAAAAGTTTCTCTTGCAACCCGTTCCCTTTGTGCTAGATGAACGAACGTCTCTCCACATGGTCAGTTCTGAGAGATAAGTGTGTGTGAAAGCCGTCCTTCACATAGTTGTTGGGAACACAAAGTTTCTTTTCACTTGCAAACTCCACTCCTTACATATATATGGGGAGGTACTAGATCCAACTCGGTTTTACAGTGAAAAGTGCTGGAACTTCAAACCGGCACTAGGAAACAGACTGAGAAACCAGAGTAAAAGTTTCTCCTGCAACCCGTTCCCTTTGTGCTAGATGAACGAACGTCTCTCCACATGCTCAGTTCTGAGAGATAAGTGTGGGTCAATGCCGTCCTTCACATATCTTGTTGGGAACACAGAGATTCTTTTCACTTGAAAACTCCACTCCATACTTATATATGGGAAGGTACTAGATCCAACTCGGTTTTACAGTGAAAACTGCTGGAACTTCAAACCGGCACTAGGAAACAGACTGAGAAACCAGAGTAAAAGTTTCTCCTGCAACCCGTTCCCTTTGTGCTAGATGAACGAACGTCTCTCCACATGGTCAGTTCTGAGAGATAAGTGTGTGTGAAAGCCGTCCTTCCCCTAGCTTGTTGGGAACACAAAGTTTCTTTTCAGTTGCAAACACCACTCCATACATATATATGGGGAAGTACTAGCTCCAACTTCGTTTTACAGAGAAAACTGCAGGAACTTCAAACCGGCACTAGGAAACAGACTGAGAAACCAGAGTAAAAGTTTCTCCTGCAACCCGTTCCCTTTGTGCTAGATGAACGAACGTCTCTCCACATGCTCAGTTCTGAGAGATAAGTGTGTGTGAAAGCCGTCCTTCATATAGCTTGTTGGGAACACAAAGTTTCTTTTCAGTTGCAAACTCCATTCCATACATATATATGGGGAGGTACTAGCTCCAACTCCGTTTTACAGTGAAAACTGCAGGAACTTCAAACCGGCACTAGGAAACAGACTGAGAAACCAGAGTAAAAGTTTCTCCTGCAACCCGTTCCCTTTGTGCTAGATGAACGAACGTCTCTCCACATGCTCAGTTCTGAGAGATAAGTGTGTGTGAAAGCCCTCCTTCACCTAGCTTGTTGGGAACACAAAGTTTCTTTTCACTTGCAAACTCCACTCCATACATATATATGGGGAGGTACTAGCTCCTACTCGGTTTTACAGTGAAAACTGAAGGAACATCAAACCAGGACTAGGAAACAGATTGAGAAACCAGAGTAAAAGTTACTCCTGCAACCCGTTCCCTTTGTGCTAGATGAACGAACGTCTCTCCACATGCTCAGTTCTGAGAGATAAGTGTGTGTGAAAGCCGTCCTTCACATAGCTTGTTGGGAACACAAAGTTTCTTTTCAGTTGCAAACTCCACTCCATACATATATATAGGGAGGTACTAGCTCCAACTCCGTTTTACAGTGAAAACTGCAGGAACTTCAAACCGGCACTAGGAAACAGACTGAGAAACCAGAGTAAAAGTTTCTCTTGCAACCCGTTCCCTTTGTGCTAGATGAACGAACGTCTCTCCACATGGTCAGTTCTGAGAGATAAGTGTGTGTGAAAGCCGTCCTTCACATAGTTGTTGGGAACACAAAGTTTCTTTTCACTTGCAAACTCCACTCCTTACATATATATGGGGAGGTACTAGATCCAACTCGGTTTTACAGTGAAAAGTGCTGGAACTTCAAACCGGCACTAGGAAACAGACTGAGAAACCAGAGTAAAAGTTTCTCCTTCAACCCGTTCCCTTTGTGCTAGATGAACGAACGTCTCTCCACATGCTCAGTTCTGAGAGATAAGTGTGGGTCAATGCCGTCCTTCACATATCTTGTTGGGAACACAGAGATTCTTTTCACTTGAAAACTCCACTCCATACTTATATATGGGAAGGTACTAGATCCAACTCGGTTTTACAGTGAAAACTGCTGGAACTTCAAACCGGCACTATGAAACAGACTGAGAAACCAGAGTAAAAGTTTCTCCTGCAACCCGTTCCCTTTGTGCTAGATGAACGAACGTCTCTCCACATGCTCAGTTGTGAGAGATAAGTGTGTGTGAAAGCCGTCCTTCCCCTAGCTTGTTGGGAACACAAAGTTTCTTTTCATTTGCAAACTCCACTCCATACATATATATGGGGAAGTACTAGCTCAACACCGTTTTACAGAGAAAACTGCAGGAACTTCAAACCTGCACTAGGAAACAGACTGAGAAACCAGAGTAAAAGTTTCTCCTGCAACCCGTTCCCTTTGTGCTAGATGAACGAACGTCTCTCCACATGCTCAGTTCTGAGAGATAAGTGTGTGTGAAAGCCGTCCTTCACATAGCTTGTTGGGAACACAAAGTTTCTTTTCAGTTGCAAACTACATTCCATACATATATATGGGGAGGTACTAGCTTCAACTCCGTTTTACAGTGAAAACTGCAGGAACTTCAAACCGGCACTAGGAAACAGACTGAGAAACCAGAGTAAAAGTTTCTCCTGCAACCCGTTCCCTTTGTGCTAGATGAACGAACGTCTCTCCACATGCTCAGTTCTGAGAGATAAGTGTGTGTGAAAGCCGTCCTTCCCCTAGCTTGTTGGGAACACAAAGTTTCTTTTCAGTTGCAAACTCCACTCCTTACATATATATGGGGAGGTACTAGCTCCAACTCCGTTTTACAGTGAAAACTGCAGGAACTTCAAACCGGCACTAGGAAACAGACTGAGAAACCAGAGTAAAAGTTTCTCCTGCAACCCGTTCCCTTTGTGCTAGATGAACGAACGTCTCTCCACATGCTCAGTTCTGAGAGATAAGTGTGTGTGAAAGCCGTCCTTCACCTAGCTTGTTGGGAACACAAAGTTTCTTTTCAGTTGCAAACTACACTCCATATATATATATGGGGAGGTACTAGCTCCAACTCGGTTTTACAGTGAAAACTGCTGGAACTTCAAACCGGCACTAGGAAACAGACTGAGAAACCAGAGTAAAAGTTTCTCCTGCAACCCGTTCCCTTTGTGCTAGATGAACGAACGTCTCTCCACATGCTCAGTTGTGAGAGATAAGTGTGTGTGAAAGCCGTCCTTCCCCTAGCTTGTTGGGAACACAAAGTTTCTTTTCAGTTGCAAACACCACTCCATACATATATATGGGGAAGTACTAGCTCCAACTCCGTTTTACAGAGAAAACTGCAGGAACTTCAAACCGGCACTAGGAAACAGACTGAGAAACCAGAGTAAAAGTTTCTCCTGCAACCCGTTCCCTTTGTGCTAGATGAACGAACGTCTCTCCACATGCTCAGTTCTGAGAGATAAGTGTGTGTGAAAGCCGTCCTTCACATAGCTTGTTGGGAACACAAAGTTTCTTTTCAGTTGCAAACTCCATTCCATACATATATATGGGGAGGTACTAGCTCCAACTCCGTTTTACAGTGAAAACTGCAGGAACTTCAAACCGGCACTAGGAAACAGACTGAGAAACCAGAGTAAAAGTTTCTCCTGCAACCCGTTCCCTTTGTGCTAGATGAACGAACGTCTCTCCACATGCTCAGTTCAGAGAGATAAGTGTGTGTGAAAGCCCTCCTTCACCTAGCTTGTTGGGAACACAAAGTTTCTTTTCACTTGCAAACTCCACTCCATACATATATATGGGGAGGTACTAGCTCCTACTCGGTTTTACAGTGAAAACTGAAGGAACATCAAACCGGGACTAGGAAACAGATTGAGAAACCAGAGTAAAAGTTACACCTGCAACAGGTTCCCTTTGTGCTAGATGAACGAACGTCTCTCCACATGCTCAGTTCTGAGAGATAAGTGTGTGTGAAAGCCGTCCTTCACATAGCTTGTTGGGAACACAAAGTTTCTTTTCAGTTGCAAACTCCACTCCATACATATATATAGGGAGGTACTAGCTCCAACTCCGTTTTACAGTGAAAACTGCAGGAACTTCAAACCGGCACTAGGAAACAGACTGAGAAACCAGAGTAAAAGTTTCTCCTGCAACCCGTTCCCTTTGTGCTACATGAACGAACGTCTCTCCACATGGTCAGTTCTGAGAGATAAGTGTGTGTGAAAGCCGTCCTTCACGTAGTTGTTGGGAACACAAAGTTTCTTTTCACTTGCAAACTCCACTCCTTACATATATATGGGGAGGTACTAGATCTAACTCGGTTTTACAGTGAAAAGTGCTGGAACTTCAAACCGGCACTAGGAAACAGACTGAGAAACCAGAGTAAAAGTTTCTCCTGCAACCCGTTCCCTTTGTGCTAGATGAACGAACGTCTCTACACATGCTCAGTTCTGAGAGATAAGTGTGGGTCAATGCCGTCCTTCACATATCTTGTTGGGAACACAGAGATTCTTTTCACTTGAAAACTCCATTCCATACATATATATGGGGAGGTACTAGCTCCAACTCCGTTTTACAGTGAAAACTGCAGGAACTTCAAACCGGCACTAGGAAACAGACTGAGAAACCAGAGTAAAAGTTTCTCCTGCAACCCGTTCCCTTTGTGCTAGATGAACGAACGTCTCTCCACATGCTCAGTTCTGAGAGATAAGTGTGTGTGAAAGCCGTCCTTCACCTAGCTTGTTGGGAACACAAAGTTTCTTTTCACTTGCAAACTCCACTCCATACATATATATGGGGAGGTACTAGCTCCTACTCGGTTTTACAGTGAAAACTGAAGGAACATCAAACCGGGACTAGGAAACAGATTGAGAAACCAGAGTAAAAGTTACTCCTGCAACCCGTTCCCTTTGTGCTAGATGAACGAACGTCTCTCCACATGCTCAGTTCTGAGAGATAAGTGTGTGTGAAAGCCGTCCTTCACATAGCTTGTTGGGAACACAAAGTTTCTTTTCAGTTGCAAACTCCACTCCATACATATATATGGGGAGTTACTAACTCCAACTCCGTTTTACAGTGAAAACTGCAGGAACTTCAAACCGGCACTAGGAAACAGACTGAGAAACCAGAGTAAAAGTTTCTCCTGCAACCCGTTCCCTTTGTGCTAGATGAACGAACGTCTCTCCACATGGTCAGTTCTGAGAGATAAGTGTGTGTGAAAGCCGTCCTTCACATAGTTGTTGGGAACACAAAGTTTCTTTTCACTTGCAAACTCCACTCCTTACATATATATGGGGAGGTACTAGATCCAACTCGGTTTTACAGTGAAAACTGCTGGAACTTCAAACCGGCACTAGGAAACAGACTGAGAAACCAGAGTAAAAGTTTCTCCTGCAACCCGTTCCCTTTGTGTTAGATGAACGAACGTCTCTCCACATGCTCAGTTCTGAGAGATAAGTGTGTGTGAAAGCCGTCCTTCCCCTAGCTTGTTGGGAACAAAAGTTTCTTTTCAGTTGCAAACTCCACTCCACACATATATATGGGAAGGTACTAGCTCCAACTCGGTTTTACAGTGAAAACTGCTGGAACTTCAAACCGGCACTAGGAAACAGACTGAGAAACCAGAGTAAAAGTTTCTCCTGCAACCCGTTCCCTTTGTGCTAGATGAACGAACGTCTCTCCACATGCTCAGTTGTGAGAGATAAGTGTGTGTGAAAGCCGTCCTTCCCCTAGCTTGTTGGGAACACAAAGTTTCTTTTCAGTTGCAAACTCCACTCCATACATATATATGGGGTGGTACTAGCTCCAACTCCGTTTTACAGTGAAAACTGCAGGAACTTCAAACCGGCACTAGGAAACAGACTGAGAAACCAGAGTAAAAGTTTCTCCTGCAACCCGTTCCCTTTGTGCTAGATGAACGAAAGTCTCTCCACATGGTCAGTTCTGAGAGATAAGTGTGTGTGAAAGCCGTCCTTCACATAGCTTGTTGGGAACACAAAGTTTCTTTTCAGTTGCAAACTACATTCCATACATATATATGGGGAGGTACTAGATCAAACTCGGTTTTACAGTGAAAACTGCTGGAACTTCAAACCGGCACTAGGAAACAGACTGAGAAACCAGAGTAATATTTTCTCCTGCAACCCGTTCCCTTTGTGCTAGATGAACGAACGTCTCTCCACATGCTCAGTTCTGAGAGATAAGTGTGTGTGAAAGCCGTCCTTCACATAGCTTGTTGGGAACACAAAGTTTCTTTTCAGTTGCAAACTCCATTCCATACATATATATAGGGAGGTACTAGCTCCAACTCCGTTTTACAGTGAAAACTGCAGGAACATCAAACCGGGACTAGGAAACAGATTGAGAAACCAGAGTAAAAGATACTCCTGCAACCCGTTCCCTTTGTGCTAGATGAACGAACGTCTCTCCACATGCTGAGTTCTGAGAGATAAGTGTGTGTGAAAGCCGTCCTTCACCTAGCTTGTTGGGAACACAAAGTTTCTTTTCACTTGCAAACTCCACTCCTTACATATATATGGGGAGGTACTAGATCCAACTCGGTTTTACAGTGAAAACTGCTGGAACTTCAAACCGGCACTAGGAAACAGACTGAGAAACCAGAGTAAAAGTTTCTCCTGCAACCCGTTCCCTTTGTGCTAGATGAACGAACGTCTCTCCACATGCTCAGTTCTGAGAGATAAGTGTGTGTGAAAGCCGTCCTTCACCTAGCTTGTTGGGAACACAAAGTTTCTTTTCAGTTGCAAACTCCACTCCTTACATATATATGGGGAGGTACTAGCTCCAACTCTGTTTTACAGTGAAAACTGCAGGAACTTCAAATGGCACTAGGAAACAGACTGTGAAATCAGAGTAAAACTTTCTCCTGCAACCCGTCCCTTTGTGCTAGATGAACGAACGTCTCTCCACATGCTCAGTTCTGAGAGATAAGTGTGTGTGAAAGCCGTCCTTCATCTAGCTTATTGGGAACACAAAGTTTCTTTTCACTTGCAAACTCCACTCCACACATATATATGGGGAGGTACTAGATCCTACTCGGTTTTACATTGAAAACTGCTGGAACTTCAAACCGGCACTAGGAAACAGACTGAGAAACCAGAGTAAAAGTTTCTCCTGCAACCCGTTCCCTTTGTGCTAGATGAACGAACGTCTCCCACATGCTCAGTTCTGAGAGATAAGTGTGTGTGAAAGCCGTCCTTCACATAGTTGTTGGGAACACAAAGTTTCTTTTCAGTTGCAAACTCCACTCCTTACATATATATGGGGAGGTACTAGATCCAACTCGGTTTTACAGTGAAAACTGCTGGAACTTCAAACCGGCACTAGGAAACAGACTGAGAAACCAGAGTAAAAGTTTCTCGTGCAACCCGTTCCATTTGTGCTAGATAAACGAACGTCTCTCCACATGCTCAGTTGTGAGAGATAAGTGTGTGTGAAAGCCGTCCTTCCCCTAGCTTGTTGGGAACACAAAGTTTCTTTTCAGTTGCAAACTCCACTCCATACATATATATGGGGAGGTACTAGCTCCAACTCGGTTTTACAGTGAAAACTGCTGGAACTTCAAACCGGCACTAGGAAACAGACTGAGAAACCAGAGTAAAAGTTTCTCCTGCAACCCGTTCCCTTTGTGCTAGATGAACGAACGTCTCTCCACATGCTCAGTTCTGAGAGATAAGTGTGTGTGAAAGCCGTCCTTCCCCTAGCTTTTTGGGAACACAAAGTTTCTTTTCAGTTGCAAACACCACTCCATACATATATATGGGGAAGTACTAGCTCCAACACCGTTTTACAGAGAAAACTGCAGGAACTTCAAACCGGCACTAGGAAACAGACTGAGAAACCAGAGTAAAAGTTTCTCCTGCAACCCGTTCCCTTTGTGCTAGATGAACGAACGTCTCTCCACATGCTCAGTTCTGAGAGATAAGTGTGTGTGAAAGCCGTCCTTCACATAGCTTGTTGGGAACACAAAGTTTCTTTTCAGTTGCAAACTCCATTCCATACATATATATGGGGAGGTACTAGCTCCAACTCCGTTTTACAGTGAAAACTGCAGGAACTTCAAACCGGCACTAGGAAACAGACTGAGAAACCAGAGTAAAAGTTTCTCCTGCAACCCGTTCCCTTTGTGCTAGATGAACGAACGTCTCTCCACATGCTCAGTTCTGAGAGATAATTGTGTGTGAAAGCCCTCCTTCACCTAGCTTGTTGGGAACACAAAGTTTCTTTTCACTTGCAAACTCCACTCCATACATATATATGGGGAGGTACTAGCTCCTACTCTGTTTTACAGTGAAAACTGAAGGAACATCAAACCGGGACTAGGAAACAGATTGAGAAACCAGAGTAAAAGTTACTCCTGCAACCCGTTCCCTTTGTGCTAGATGAACGAACGTCTCTCCACATGCTCAGTTCTGAGAGATAAGTGTGTGTGAAAGCCGTCCTTCACATAGCTTGTTGGGAACACAAAGTTTCTTTTCAGTTGCAAACTCCACTCCATACATATATATAGGGAGGTACTAGCTCCAACTCCGTTTTACAGTGAAAACTGCAGGAACTTCAAACCGGCACTAGGAAACAGACTGAGAAACCAGAGTAAAAGTTTCTCCTGCAACCCGTTCCCTTTGTGCTAGATGAACGAACGTCTCTCCACATGGTCAGTTCTGAGAGATAAGTGTGTGTGAAAGCCGTCCTTCACATAGTTGTTGGGAACACAAAGTTTCTTTTCACTTGCAAACTCCACTCCTTACATATATATGGGGAGGTACTAGATCCAACTCGGTTTTACAGTGAAAAGTGCTGGAACTTCAAACCGGCACTAGGAAACAGACTGAGAAACCAGAGTAAAAGTTTCTCCTGCAACCCGTTCCCTTTGTGCTAGATGAACGAACGTCTCTCCACATGCTCAGTTCTGAGAGATAAGTGTGGGTCAATGCCGTCCTTCACATATCTTGTTGGGAACACAGAGATTCTTTTCACTTGAAAACTCCACTCCATACTTATATATGGGAAGGTACTAGATCCAACTCGGTTTTACAGTGAAAACTGCTGGAACTTCAAACCGGCACTAGGAAACAGACTGAGAAACCAGAGTAAAAGTTTCTCCTGCAACCCGTTCCCTTTGTGCTAGATGAACGAACGTCTCTCCATATGCTCAGTTCTGAGAGATAAGTGTGTGTGAAAGCCGTCCTTCCCCTAGCTTGTTGGGAACACAAAGTTTCTTTTCAGTTGCAAACTCCACTCCATACATATATATGGGGAAGTACTAGCTCCAACTCCGTTTTACAGAGAAAACTGCAGGAACTTCAAACCGGCACTAGGAAACAGACTGAGAAACCAGAGTAAAAGTTTCTCCTGCAACCCGTTCCCTTTGTGCTAGATGAACGAACGTCTCTCCACATGCTCAGTTCTGAGAGATAAGTGTGTGTGAAAGCCGTCCTTCACATAGCTTGTTGGGAACACAAAGTTTCTTTTCAGTTGCAAACCCCATTCCATACATATAAATGGGGAGGTACTAGCTCCAACTCCGTTTTACAGTGAAAACTGCAGGAACTTCAAACCGGCACTAGGAAACAGACTGAGAAACCAGAGTAAAAGTTTCTCCTGCAACCCGTTCCCTTTGTGCTAGATGAACGAACGTCTCTCCACATGCTCAGTTCTGAGAGATAAGTGTGTGTGAAAGCCCTCCTTCACATAGCTTGTTGGGAACACAAAGTTTCTTTTCACTTGCAAACTCCACTCCACACATATATATGGGGAGGTACTAGATCCTACTCGGTTTTACATTGAAAACTGCTGGAACTTCAAACCGGCACTAGGAAACAGACTGAGAAACCAGAGTAAAAGTTTCTCCTGCAACCCGTTCCCTTTGTGCTAGATGAACGAACGTCTCCCACATGCTCAGTTCTGAGAGATAAGTGTGTGTGAAAGCCGTCCTTCACATAGTTGTTGGGAACACAAAGTTTCTTTTCAGTTGCAAACTCCACTCCTTACATATATATGGGGAGGTACTAGATCCAACTCGGTTTTACAGTGAAAACTGCTGGAACTTCAAACCGGCACTAGGAAACAGACTGAGAAACCAGAGTAAAAGTTTCTCGTGCAACCCGTTCCATTTGTGCTAGATAAACGAACGTCTCTCCACATGCTCAGTTGTGAGAGATAAGTGTGTGTGAAAGCCGTCCTTCCCCTAGCTTGTTGGGAACACAAAGTTTCTTTTCAGTTGCAAACTCCACTCCATACATATATATGGGGAGGTACTAGCTCCAACTCGGTTTTACAGTGAAAACTGCTGGAACTTCAAACCGGCACTAGGAAACAGACTGAGAAACCAGAGTAAAAGTTTCTCCTGCAACCCGTTCCCTTTGTGCTAGATGAACGAACGTCTCTCCACATGCTCAGTTCTGAGAGATAAGTGTGTGTGAAAGCCGTCCTTCCCCTAGCTTTTTGGGAACACAAAGTTTCTTTTCAGTTGCAAACACCACTCCATACATATATATGGGGAAGTACTAGCTCCAACACCGTTTTACAGAGAAAACTGCAGGAACTTCAAACCGGCACTAGGAAACAGACTGAGAAACCAGAGTAAAAGTTTCTCCTGCAACCCGTTCCCTTTGTGCTAGATGAACGAACGTCTCTCCACATGCTCAGTTCTGAGAGATAAGTGTGTGTGAAAGCCGTCCTTCACATAGCTTGTTGGGAACACAAAGTTTCTTTTCAGTTGCAAACTCCATTCCATACATATATATGGGGAGGTACTAGCTCCAACTCCGTTTTACAGTGAAAACTGCAGGAACTTCAAACCGGCACTAGGAAACAGACTGAGAAACCAGAGTAAAAGTTTCTCCTGCAACCCGTTCCCTTTGTGCTAGATGAACGAACGTCTCTCCACATGCTCAGTTCTGAGAGATAATTGTGTGTGAAAGCCCTCCTTCACCTAGCTTGTTGGGAACACAAAGTTTCTTTTCACTTGCAAACTCCACTCCATACATATATATGGGGAGGTACTAGCTCCTACTCTGTTTTACAGTGAAAACTGAAGGAACATCAAACCGGGACTAGGAAACAGATTGAGAAACCAGAGTAAAAGTTACTCCTGCAACCCGTTCCCTTTGTGCTAGATGAACGAACGTCTCTCCACATGCTCAGTTCTGAGAGATAAGTGTGTGTGAAAGCCGTCCTTCACATAGCTTGTTGGGAACACAAAGTTTCTTTTCAGTTGCAAACTCCACTCCATACATATATATAGGGAGGTACTAGCTCCAACTCCGTTTTACAGTGAAAACTGCAGGAACTTCAAACCGGCACTAGGAAACAGACTGAGAAACCAGAGTAAAAGTTTCTCCTGCAACCCGTTCCCTTTGTGCTAGATGAACGAACGTCTCTCCACATGGTCAGTTCTGAGAGATAAGTGTGTGTGAAAGCCGTCCTTCACATAGTTGTTGGGAACACAAAGTTTCTTTTCACTTGCAAACTCCACTCCTTACATATATATGGGGAGGTACTAGATCCAACTCGGTTTTACAGTGAAAAGTGCTGGAACTTCAAACCGGCACTAGGAAACAGACTGAGAAACCAGAGTAAAAGTTTCTCCTGCAACCCGTTCCCTTTGTGCTAGATGAACGAACGTCTCTCCACATGCTCAGTTCTGAGAGATAAGTGTGGGTCAATGCCGTCCTTCACATATCTTGTTGGGAACACAGAGATTCTTTTCACTTGAAAACTCCACTCCATACTTATATATGGGAAGGTACTAGATCCAACTCGGTTTTACAGTGAAAACTGCTGGAACTTCAAACCGGCACTAGGAAACAGACTGAGAAACCAGAGTAAAAGTTTCTCCTGCAACCCGTTCCCTTTGTGCTAGATGAACGAACGTCTCTCCATATGCTCAGTTCTGAGAGATAAGTGTGTGTGAAAGCCGTCCTTCCCCTAGCTTGTTGGGAACACAAAGTTTCTTTTCAGTTGCAAACTCCACTCCATACATATATATGGGGAAGTACTAGCTCCAACTCCGTTTTACAGAGAAAACTGCAGGAACTTCAAACCGGCACTAGGAAACAGACTGAGAAACCAGAGTAAAAGTTTCTCCTGCAACCCGTTCCCTTTGTGCTAGATGAACGAACGTCTCTCCACATGCTCAGTTCTGAGAGATAAGTGTGTGTGAAAGCCGTCCTTCACATAGCTTGTTGGGAACACAAAGTTTCTTTTCAGTTGCAAACCCCATTCCATACATATAAATGGGGAGGTACTAGCTCCAACTCCGTTTTACAGTGAAAACTGCAGGAACTTCAAACCGGCACTAGGAAACAGACTGAGAAACCAGAGTAAAAGTTTCTCCTGCAACCCGTTCCCTTTGTGCTAGATGAACGAACGTCTCTCCACATGCTCAGTTCTGAGAGATAAGTGTGTGTGAAAGCCCTCCTTCACATAGCTTGTTGGGAACACAAAGTTTCTTTTCACTTGCAAACACCACTCCATACATATATATGGGGAGGTACTAGCTCCTACTCGGTTTTACAGTGAAAACTGAAGGAACATCAAACCGGGACTAGGAAACAGATTGAGAAACCAGAGTAAAAGTTACTCCTGCAACCCGTTCCCTTTGTGCTAGATGAACGAACGTCTCTCCACATGCTCAGTTCTGAGAGATAAGTGTGTGTGAAAGCCGTCCTTCACATAGCTTGTTGGGAACACAAAGTTTCTTTTCAGTTGCAAACTCCACTCCATACATATATATGGGGAGTTACTAGCTCCAACTCCGTTTTACAGTGAAAACTGCAGGAACTTCAAACCGGCACTAGGAAACAGACTGAGAAACCAGAGTAAAAGTTTCTCCTGCAACCCGTTCCCTTTGTGCTAGATGAACGAACGTCTCTCCACATGGTCAGTTCTGAGAGATAAGTGTGTGTGAAAGCCGTCCTTCACATAGTTGTTGGGAACACAAAGTTTCTTTTCACTTGCAAACTCCACTCCTTACATATATATGGGGAGGTACTAGATCCAACTCGGTTTTACAGTGAAAACTGCTGGAACTTCAAACCGGCACTAGGAAACAGACTGAGAAACCAGAGTAAAAGTTTCTCCTGCAACCCGTTCCCTTTGTGCTAGATGAACGAACGTCTCTCCACATGCTCAGTTGTGAGAGATAAGTGTGTGTGAAAGCCGTCCTTCCCCTAGCTTGTTGGGAACACAAAGTTTCTTTTCAGTTGCAAACTCCACTCCATATATATATATGGGGAGGTACTAGCTCCAACTCGATTTTACAGTGAAAACTGCTGGAACTTCAAACCGGCACTAGGAAACAGACTGAGAAACCAGAGTAAAAGTTTCTCCTGCAACCCGTTCCCTTTGTGCTAGATGAACGAACGTCTCTCCACATGCTCAGTTGTGAGAGATAAGTGTGTGTGAAAGCCGTCCTTCCCCTAGCTTGTTGGGAACACAAAGTTTCTTTTCAGTTGCAAACTCCACTCCATACATATATATGGGGAGGTACTAGCTCCAACTCCGTTTTACAGTGAAAACTGCAGGAACTTCAAACCGGCACAAGGAAACAGACTGAGAAACCAGAGTAAAAGTTTCTCCTGCAACCCGTTCCCTTTGTGCTAGATGAACGAAAGTCTCTCCACATGCTCAGTTCTGAGAGATAAGTGTGTGTGAAAGCCGTCCTTCACATAGCTTGTTGGGAACACAAAGTTTCTTTTCAGTTGCAAACTACATTCCATAAATATATATGGGGAGGTACTAGATCAAACTCGGTTTTACAGTGAAAACTGCTGGAACTTCAAACCGGCACTAGGAAACAGACTGAGAAACCAGAGTAAAAGTTTCTCCTGCAACCCGTTCCCTTTGTGCTAGATGAACGAACGTCTCTCCACATGCTCAGTTCTGAGAGATAAGTGTGTGTGAAAGCCGTCCTTCACGTAGCTTGTTGGGAACACAAAGTTTCTTTTCAGTTGCAAACTCCACTCCATACATATATATAGGGAGGTACTAGCTCCAACTCCGTTTTACAGTGAAAACTGCAGGAACATCAAACCGGGACTAGGAAACAGATTGAGAAACCAGAGTAAAAGATACTCCTGCAACCCGTTCCCTTTGTGCTAGATGAACGAACGTCTCTCCACATGCTGAGTTCTGAGAGATAAGTGTGTGTGAAAGCCGTCCTTCACCTAGCTTGTTGGGAACACAAAGTTTCTTTTCACTTGCAAACTCCACTCCTTACATATATATGGGGAGGTACTAGATCCAACTCGGTTTTACAGTGAAAACTGCTGGAACTTCAAACCGGCACTAGGAAACAGACTGAGAAACCAGAGTAAAAGTTTCTCCTGCAACCCGTTCCCTTTGTGCTAGATGAACGAACGTCTCTCCACATGCTCAGTTCTGAGAGATAAGTGTGTGTGAAAGCCGTCCTTCACTTAGCTTGTTGGGAACACAAAGTTTCTTTTCACTTGCAAACTCCACTCCGTACATATATATGGGAAGGTACTAGCTCCAACTCGGTTTTACAGTGAAAAGTGCTGGAACTTCAAACCGGCACTAGGAAACAGACTGAGAAACCAGAGTAAAAGTTTCTCCTGCAACCCGTTCCCTTTGTGCTAGATGAACGAACGTCTCTCCACATGCTCAGTTCTGAGAGATAAGTGTGGGTCAATGCCGTCCTTCACATATCTTGTTGGGAACACAGAGATTCTTTTCACTTGAAAACTCCACTCCATACTTATATATGGGAAGGTACTAGATCCATCTCGGTTTTACAGTGAAAACTGCTGGAACTTCAAACCGGCACTAGGAAACAGACTGAGAAACCAGAGTAAAAGTTTCTCCTGCAACCCGTTCCCTTTGTGCTAGATGAACGAACGTCTCTCCACATGCTCAGTTCTGAGAGATAAGTGTGTGTGAAAGCCGTCCTTCACATAGCTTGTTGGGAACACAAAGTTTCTTTTCAGTTGTAAACTCCATTCCATACATATATATGGGGAGGTACTAGCTCCAACTCCGTTTTACAGTGAAAACTGCAGGAACTTCAAACCGGCACTAGGAAACAGACTGAGAAACCAGAGTAAAAGTTTCTCCTGCAACCCGTTCCCTTTGTGCTAGATGAACGAACGTCTCTCCACATGCTCAGTTCTGAGAGATAAGTGTGTGTGAAAGCCCTCCTTCACATAGCTTGTTGGGAACACAAAGTTTCTTTTCACTTGCAAACACCACTCCATACATATATATGGGGAGGTACTAGCTCCTACTCGGTTTTACAGTGAAAACTGAAGGAACATCAAACCGGGACTAGGAAACAGATTGAGAAACCAGAGTAAAAGTTACTCCTGCAACCCGTTCCCTTTGTGCTAGATGAACGAACGTCTCTCCACATGCTCAGTTCTGAGAGATAAGTGTGTGTGAAAGCCCTCCTTCACATAGCTTGTTGGGAACACAAATTTTCTTTTCAGTTGCAAACTCCACTCCATACATATATATGGGGAGTTACTAGCTCCAACTCCGTTTTACAGTGAAAACTGCAGGAACTTCAAACCGGCACTAGGAAACAGACTGAGAAACCAGAGTAAAAGTTTCTCCTGCAACCCGTTCCCTTTGTGCTAGATGAACGAACGTCTCTCCACATGGTCAGTTCTGAGAGATAAGTGTGTGTGAAAGCCGTCCTTCACATAGTTGTTGGGAACACAAAGTTTCTTTTCACTTGCAAACTCCACTCCTTACATATATATGGGGAGGTACTAGATCCAACTCGGTTTTACAGTGAAAACTGCTGGAACTTCAAACCGGCACTAGGAAACAGACTGAGAAACCAGAGTAAAAGTTTCTCCTGCAACCCGTTCCCTTTGTGCTAGATGAACGAACGTCTCTCCACATGCTCAGTTGTGAGAGATAAGTGTGTGTGAAAGCCGTCCTTCCCCTAGCTTGTTGGGAACACAAAGTTTCTTTTCAGTTGCAAACTCCACTCCATACATATATATGGGGAGGTACTAGCTCCAACTCGATTTTACAGTGAAAACTGCTGGAACTTCAAACCGGCACTAGGAAACAGACTGAGAAACCAGAGTAAAAGTTTCTCCTGCAACCCGTTCCCTTTGTGCTAGATGAACGAACGTCTCTCCACATGCTCAGTTGTGAGAGATAAGTGTGTGTGAAAGCCGTCCTTCACATAGCTTGTTGGGAACACAAAGTTTCTTTTCACTTGCAAACTCCACTCCTTACATATATATGGGGAGGTACTAGATCCAACTCGGTTTTACAGTGAAAACTGCTGGAACTTCAAACCGGCACTAGGAAACAGACTGAGAAACCAGAGTAAAAGTTTCTCCTGCAACCCGTTCCCTTTGTGCTAGATGAACGAACGTCTCTCCACATGCTCAGTTGTGAGAGATAAGTGTGTGTGAAAGCCGTCCTTCACATAGCTTGTTGGGAACACAAAGTTTCTTTTCAGTTGCAAACTCCACTCCATACATATATATAGGGAGGTACTAGCTCCAACTCCGTTTTACAGTGAAAACTGCAGGAACATCAAACCGGGACTAGGAAACAGATTGAGAAACCAGAGTAAAAGATACTCCTGCAACCCGTTCCCTTTGTGCTAGATGAACGAACGTCTCTCCACATGCTGAGTTCTGAGAGATAAGTGTGTGTGAAAGCCGTCCTTCACCTAGCTTTTTGGGAACACAAAGTTTCTTTTCACTTGCAAACTCCACTCCTTACATATATATGGGGAGGTACTAGATCCAACTCGGTTTTACAGTGAAAACTGCAGGAACTTCAAACCGGCACTAGGAAACAGACTGAGAAACCAGAGTAAAAGTTTCTCCTGCAACCCGTTCCCTTTGTGCTAGATGAACGAACGTCTCTCCACATGCTCAGTTCTGAGAGATAAGTGTGTGTGAAAGCCGTCCTTCACTTAGCTTGTTGGGAACACAAAGTTTCTTTTCAGTTGCAAACTCCACTCCTTCCATATATATGGGGAGGTACTAGCTCCAACTCGGTTTTACAGTGAAAACTGCAGGAACTTCAAAACGGCACTAGGAAACAGACTGTGAAATCAGAGTAAAAGTTTCTCCTGCAACCCGTCCCTTTGTGCTAGATGAACGAACGTCTCTCCACATGCTCAGTTCTGAGAGATAAGTGTGTGTGAAAGCCGTCCTTCATCTAGCTTATTGGGAACACAAAGTTTCTTTTCACTTGCAAACTCCACTCCACACATATATATGGGGAGGTACTAGATCCTACTCGGTTTTACATTGAAAATTGCTGGAACTTCAAACCGGCACTAGGAAACAGACTGAGAAACCAGAGTAAAAGTTTCTCCTGCAACTCGTTCCCTTTGTGCTAGATGAACGAACGTCTCCCACATGCTCAGTTCTGAGAGATAAGTGTGTGTGAAAGCCGTCCTTCACATAGTTGTTGGGAACACAAAGTTTCTTTTCACTTGCAAACTCCACTCCTTACATATATATGGGGAGGTACTAGATCCAACTCGGTTTTACAGTGAAAATTGCTGGAACTTCAAACCGGCACTAGGAAACAGACTGAGAAACCAGAGTAAAAGTTTCTCCTGCAACCCGTTCCCTTTGTGCTAGATAAACGATCGTCTCTCCACATGCTCAGTTGTCAGAGATAAGTGTGTGTGAAAGCCGTCCTTCCCCTAGCTTGTTGGGAACACAAAGTTTCTTTTCAGTTGCAAACTCCACTCCATACATATATATGGGGAGGTACTAGCTCCAACTCGGTTTTACAGTGAAAACTGCTGGAACTTCAAACCGGCACTAGGAAACAGACTGAGAAACCAGAGTAAAAGTTTCCCCTGCAACCCGTTCCCTTTGTGCTAGATGAACGATCGTCTCTCCACATGCTCAGTTGTGAGAGATAAGTGTGTGTGAAAGCCGTCCTTCCCCTAGCTTGTTGGGAACACAAAGATTCTTTTCACTTGCAAACTCCACTCCATACATATATATGGGGAGGTACTAGCTCCAACACCGTTTTACAGTGAAAACTGCAGGAACTTCAAACCGGCACTAGGAAACAGACTGAGAAACCAGAGTAAAAGTTTCTCCTGCAACCCGTTCCCTTTGTGCTAGATGAACGAAAGTCTCTCCACATGCTCAGTTCTGACAGATAAGTGTGTGTGAAAGCCGTCCTTCCCCTAGCTTGTTGGGAACACAAAGTTTCTTTTCAGTTGCAAACTCCACTCCATACATATATATGGGGAGGTACTAGATCAAACTCGTTTTTACAGTGAAAACTGCTGGAACTTCAAACCGGCACTAGGAAACAGACTGAGAAACCAGAGTAAAAGTTTCTCCTGCAACCCGTTCCCTTTGTGCTAGATGAACGAACGTCTCTCCACATTCTCAGTTCTGAGAGATAAGTGTGTGTGAAAGCCGTCCTTCCCCTAGCTTGTTGGGAACACAAAGATTCTTTTCACTTGCAAACTCCACTCCATACATATATATGGGGAGGTACTAGCTCCTACTCGGTTTTACAGTGAAAACTGCAGGAACATCAAACCGGGACTAGGAAACAGATTGAGAAACCAGAGTAAAAGATACTCCTGCAACCCGTTCCCTTTGTGCTAGATGAACGAACGTCTCTCCACATGCTCAGTTCTGAGAGATAAGTGTGTGTGAAAGCCGTCCTTCACCTAGCTTGTTGGGAACACAAAGTTTCTTTTCACTTGCAAACTCCACTCCTTACATATATATGGGGAGGTACTAGATCCAACTCGGTTTTACAGTGAAAACTGCTGGAACTTCAAACCGGCACTAGGAAACAGACTGAGAAACCAGAGTAAAAGTTTCTCCTGCAACCCGTTCCCTTTGTGCTAGATGAACGAACGTCTCTCCACATACTCAGTTCTGAGAGATAAGTGTGTGTGAAAGCCGTCCTTCACCTAGCTTGTTGGGAACACAAAGTTTCTTTTCAGTTGCAAACTCCACTCCTTACATATATATGGGGAGGTACTAGCTCCAACTCGGTTTTACAGTGAAAACTGCAGGAACTTCAAAACGGCACTAGGAAACAGACTGTGAAATCAGAGTAAAAGTTTCTCCTGCAACCCGTTCCCTTTGTGCTAGATGAACGAACGTCTCTCCACATGCTCAGTTCTGAGAGATAAGTGTGTGTGAAAGCCGTCCTTCATCTAGCTTGTTGGGAACACAAAGTTTCTTTTCACTTGCAAACTCCACTCCACACATATATATGGGGAGGTACTAGATCCTACTCGGTTTTATATTGAAAACTGCTGGAACTTCAAACCGGCACTAGGAAACAGACTGAGAAACCAGAGTAAAAGTTTCTCCTGCAACCCGTTCCCTTTGTGCTAGATGAACGAACGTCTCCCACATGCTCAGTTCTGAGAGATAATTGTGTGTGAAAGCCGTCCTTCACATAGTTGTTGGGAACACAAAGTTTCTTTTCACTTGCAAACTCCACTCCTTACATATATATGGGGAGGTACTAGATCTAACTCGGTTTTACAGTGATAACTGCTGGAACTTCAAACCGGCACTAGGAAACAGACTGAGAAACCAGAGTAAAAGTTTCTCCTGCAACCCGTTCCCTTTGTGCTAGATAAACGAACGTCTCTCCACATGCTCAGTTGTGAGAGATAAGTGTGTGTGAAAGCCGTCCTTCACCTAGCTTGTTGGGAACACAAAGTTTCCTTTCAGTGGCAAACTCCACTCCATACATATATATGGGGAGGTACTAGCTCCAACTCGGTTTTACAGTGAAAACTGCTGGAACTTCAAACCGGCACTAGGAAACAGACTGAGAAACCAGAGTAAAAGTTTCTCCTGCAACCCGTTCCCTTTGTGCTAGATGAACGAACGTCTCTCCACATGCTCAGTTCTGAGAGATAAGTGTGTGTGAAAGCCGTCCTTCACATAGCTTGTTGGGAACACAAAGTTTCTTTTCAGTTGCAAACTCCATTCCATACATATATATGGGGAGGTACTAGATCCAACTCGGTTTTACAGTGAAAACTGCTGGAACTTCAAACCGGCACTAGGAAACAGACTGAGAAACCAGAGTAAAAGTTTCTCCTGCAACCCGTTCCCTTTGTGCTAGATGAACGAACGTCTCCCACATGCTCAGTTCTGAGAGATAAGTGTGTGTGAAAGCCGTCCTTCACCTAGCTTGTTGGGAACACAAAGTTTCTTTTCACTTGCAAACTCCACTCCACACATATATATGGGGAGGTACTAGATCCTACTCGGTTTTACAGTGAAAACTGCTGGAACTTGAAACCGGCACTAGGAAACAGACTGACAAACCAGAGTAAAAGTTTCTCCTGCAACCCGTTCCCTTTGTGCTAGATGAACGAACGTCTCTCCACATGCTCAGTTCTGAGAGATAAGTGTGTGTGAAAGCCGTCCTTCACCTAGCTTGTTGGGAACACAAAGTTTCTTTTCATTTGCAAACTCCACTCCATACATATATAATGGGGGGAACTAGCTCCAACTCCGTTTTACAGTGAAAACTGCAGGAAATTCAAACCGGCACTAGGAAACAGACTGAGAAACCAGAGTAAAAGTTTCTCCTGCAACCCGTTCCCTTTGTGCTAGATGAACGAACGTCTCCCACATGCTCAGTTCTGAGAGATAAGTGTGTGTGAAAGCCGTCCTTCACATAGTTGTTGGGAACACAAAGTTTCTTTTCACTTGCAAACTCCACTCCTTACATATATATGAGGAGGTACTAGATCCAACTCGGTTTTACAGTGAAAACTGCTGGAACTTCAAACCGGCACTAGGAAACAGACTGAGAAACCAGAGTAAAAGTTTCTCCTGCAACCCGTTCCCTTTGTGCTAGATAAACGAACGTCTCTCCACATGCTCAGTTGTGAGAGATAAGTGTGTGTGAAAGCCGTCCTTCCCCTAGCTTGTTGGGAACACAAAGTTTCCTTTCAGTTGCAAACTCCACTCCATACATATATATGGGGAGGTACTAGCTCCAACTCGGTTTTACAGTGAAAACTGCTGGAACTTCAAACCGGCACTAGGAAACAGACTGAGAAACCAGAGTAAAAGTTTCTCCTGCAACCCGTTCCCTTTGTGCTAGATGAACGAACGTCTCTCCACATGCTCAGTTCTGAGAGATAAGTGTGTGTGAAAGCCGTCCTTCACATAGCTTGTAGGGAACACAAAGTTTCTTTTCAGTTGCAAACTCCATTCCATACATATATATGGGGAGGTACTAGATCCAACTCGGTTTTACAGTGAAAACTGCTGGAACTTCAAACCGGCACTAGGAAACAGACTGAGAAACCAGAGTAAAAGTTTCTCCTGCAACCCGTTCCCTTTGTGCTAGATGAACGAACGTCTCCCACATGCTCAGTTCTGAGAGATAAGTGTGTGTGCAAGCCGTTCTTCACCTAGGTTGTTGGGAACACAAAGTTTCTTTTCACTTGCAAACTCCACTCCACACATATATATGGGGAGGTACTAGATCCTACTCGGTTTTACAGTGAAAACTGCTGGAACTTGAAACCGGCACTAGGAAACAGACTGACAAACCAGAGTAAAAGTTTCTCCTGCAACCCGTTCCCTTTGTGCTAGATGAACGAACGTCTCTCCACATGCTCAGTTCTGAGA
The DNA here is from genome assembly GCF_048773025.1 of Camelus bactrianus. Lineage (NCBI taxonomy): Eukaryota > Metazoa > Chordata > Mammalia > Artiodactyla > Camelidae > Camelus > Camelus bactrianus. Next base: position 94,200,864 of record NC_133546.1, read on the forward strand.
GATAAGTGTGTGTGAAAGCCGTCCTTCACCTAGCTTGTTGGGAACACAAAGTTTCTTTTCAGTTGCAAACTCCACTCCATACATATATAATGGGGGGAACTAGCTCCAACTCCGTTTTACAGCGAAAAATGCAGGAACTTCAAACCGCCACTAGGAAACAGACTGAGAAACCAGAGTAAAAGTTTCTCCTGCCACCCGTTCCCTTTGTGCTAGATGAACGAACGTCTCTCCTCAAGTGCTCATTTCTGAGATATAAGTGTGTATGTAAGCCGTCCTTCAACTAGCTTGTTGGGAACACAAAGTTTCTTTTCACTTGCAAACTCCACTCCACACATATATATGGGGAGGTACTAGATCCAACTCGGTTTTACAGTGAAAACTGCTGGAAGTTCAAACCGGCACTAGGAAACAGACTGAGAAACCAGAGTAAAAGTTTCTCCTGCAACCCGTTCCCTTTGTGCTAGATGAACGAACGTCTCCCACATGCTCAGTTCTGAGAGATAAGTGTGTGTGAAAGCCGTCCTTCACCTAGCTTGTTGGGAACACATAGTTTCTTTTCACTTGCAAACTCCACTCCACACATATATATGGGGAGGTACTAGATCCTACTCGGTTTTACAGTGAAAACTGCTGGAACTTGAAACCGGCACTAGGAAACAGACTGACAAACCAGAGTAAAAGTTTCTCCTGCAACCCGTTCCCTTTGTGCTAGATGAACGAACGTCTCTCCTCACGTGCTCATTTCTGAGATATAAGTGTGTTTGTAAGCCGTCCTTCACCCAGCTTGTTGGGAACACAAAATTTCTTTTCACTTGCAAACTCCACTCCACACATATATATGGGGAGGTACTAGATCCTACTCGGTTTTACAGTGAAAACTGCTGGAACTTGAAACCGGCACTAGGAAACAGACTGACAAACCAGAGTAAAAGTTTCTCCTGCAACCCGTTCCCTTTGTGCTAGATGAACGAACGTCTCTCCACATGCTCAGTTCTGAGAGATAAGTGTGTGTGAAAGCCGTCCTTCACCTAGCTTGTTGGGAACACAAAGTTTCTTTTCACTTGCAAACTCCACTCCATACGTATATATGGGGAGGTACTAGCTTCAACTCCGTTTTACAGTGAAAACTGCAGGAACTTCAAACCGGCACTAGGAAACAGACTGAGAAACCAGAGTAAAAGTTTCTCCTGCAACCCGTTCCCTTTGTGCTAGATGAACGAACGTCTCTCCACATGCTCATTTCTGAAAGATAAGTGTTGGTCAATGCAGTCCTTCACATATCTTGTTGGGAACACAGAGATTCTTTTCACTTGAAAACTCCACTCCATACTTATATATGGGAAGGTACTAGATCCAACTCGGTTTTACAGTGAAAACTGCTGGAACTTCAAACCGGCACTAGGAAACAGACTGAGAAACCAGAGTAAAAGTTTCTCCTGCAACCCGTTCCCTTTGTGCTAGATGAACGAACGTCTCTCCACATGCTCAGTTCTGAGAGATAAGTGTGTGTGAAAGCCGTCCTTCCCCTAGCTTGTTGGGAACACAAAGTTTCTTTTCAGTTGCAAACTCCACTCCATACATATATATGGGGAAGTACTAGCTCCAACTCCGTTTTACAGTGAAAACTGCAGGAACTTCAAACCGGCACTAGGAAACAGACTGAGAAACCAGAGTAAAAGTTTCTCCTGCAACCCGTTCCCTTTGTGCTAGATGAACGAACGTCTCTCCACATGCTCAGTTCTGAGAGATAAGTGTGTGTGAAAGCCGTCCTTCACCTAGCTTGTTGGGAACACAAAGTTTCTTTTCAGTTGCAAACCCCACTCCATACATATATAATGGGGGGAACTAGCTCCAACTCCGTTTTACAGCGAAAACTGCAGGAAATTCAAACCGCCACTAGGAAACAGACTGAGAAACCAGAGTAAAAGTTTCTCCTGCCACCCGTTCCCTTTGTGCTAGATGAACGAACGTCTCTCCTCAAGTGCTCATTTCTGAGATATAAGTGTGTATGTAAGCCGTCCTTCACCTAGCTTGTTGGGAACACAAAGTTTCTTTTCACTTGCAAACTCCACTCCACACATATATATGGGGAGGTACTAGATCCAACTCGGTTTTACAGTGAAAACTGCTGGAACTTCAAACCGGCACTAGGAAACAGACTGAGAAACCAGAGTAAAAGTTTCTCCTGCAACCCGTTCCCTTTGTGCTAGATGAACGAACGTCTCCCACATGCTCAGTTCTGAGAGATAAGTGTGTGTGAAAGCCGTCCTTCACCTAGCTTGTTGGGAACACATAGTTTCTTTTCCTTGCAAACTCCACTCCACACATATATATTGGGAGGTACTAGATCCTACTCGGTTTTACAGTGAAAACTGCTGGAACTTGAAACCGGCACTAGGAAACAGACTGACAAACCAGAGTAAAAGTTTCTCCTGCAACCCGTTCCCTTTGTGCTAGATGAACGAACGTCTCTCCTCACGTGCTCATTTCTGAGATATAAGTGTGTGTGTAAGCCGTCCTTCACCTAGCTTGTTGGGAACACAAAGTTTCTTTTCACTTGCAAACTCCACTCCACACATATATATGGGGAGGTACTAGATCCTACTCGGTTTTACAGTGAAAATTGCTGGAACTTGAAACCGGCACTAGGAAACAGACTGACAAACCAGAGTAAAAGTTTCTCCTGCAACCCGTTCCCTTTGTTCTAGATGAACGAACGTCTCTCCACATGCTCAGTTCTGAGAGATAAGTGTGTGTGAAAGCCGTCCTTCACCTAGCTTGTTGGGAACACAAAGTTTCTTTTCAGTTGCAAACTCCACTCCATACATATATAAGGGGGGGTACTAGCTCCAACTCCGTTTTACAGCGAAAAATGCAGGAACTTCAAACCGCCACTAGGAATCAGACTGAGAAACCAGAGTAAAAGTTTCTCCTGCAACCCGTCCCCTTTGTGCTAGATGAACGAACGTCTCTCCACATGCTCTGTTCTGAGAGATAAGTGTGTGTGAAAGCCGTCCTTAACATAGCTTGTTGGGAACACAAAGTTTCTTATCAGTTGCAAACTCCACTCCATACATATATATGGGGAGGTACTAGCTTCAACTCCGTTTTACAGTGAAAACTGCAGGAACTTCAAACCGGCACTAGGAAACAGACTGAGAAACCAGAGTAAAAGTTTCTCCTGCAACCCGTTCCCTTTGTGCTAGATGAACGAACGTCTCTCCACATGCTCAGTTCTGAGAGATAAGTGTGTATGAAAGCCCTCCTTCACCTAGCTTGTTGGGAACACAAAGTTTCTTTTCACTTGCAAACTCCACTCCATACGTATATATGGGGAGGTACTAGCTTCAACTCCGTTTTACAGTGAAAACTGCAGGAACTTCAAACCGGCACTAGGAAACAGACTGAGAAACCAGAGTAAAAGTTTCTCCTGCAACCCGTTCCCTTTGTGCTAGATGAACGAACGTCTATCCACATGCTCAGTTCTGAAAGATAAGTGTTGGTCAATGCAGTCCTTCACATACCTTGTTGGGAACACAGAGATTCTTTTCACTTGAAAACTCCACTCCATACTTATATATGGGAAGGTACTAGATCCAACTCGGTTTTACAGTGAAAACTGCAGGAACTTCAAACCGGCACTAGGAAACAGACTGAGAAACCAGAGTAAAAGTTTCTCCTGCAACCCGTTCCCTTTGTGCTAGATGAACGAACGTCTCCCACATGCTCAGTTCTGAGAGATAAGTGTGTGTGAAAGCCGTCCTTCACCTAGCTTGTTGGGAACACATAGTTTCTTTTCACTTGCAAACTCCACTCCACACATATATATGGGGAGGTACTAGATCCTACTCGGTTTTACAGTGAAAACTGCTGGAACTTGAAACCGGCACTAGGAAACAGACTGAGAAACCAGAGTAAAAGTTTCTCCTGCAACCCGTTCCCTTTGTGCTAGATGAACGAACGTCTCTCCTCACGTGCTCATTTCTGAGATATAAGTGTGTGTGTAAGCCGTCCTTCACCTAGCTTGTTGGGAACACAAAGTTTCTTTTCACTTGCAAACTCCACTCCACACATATATATGGGGAGGTACTAGATCCTACTCGGTTTTACAGTGAAAATTGCTGGAACTTGAAACCGGCACTAGGAAACAGACTGACAAACCAGAGTAAAAGTTTCTCCTGCAACCCGTTCCCTTTGTTCTAGATGAACGAACGTCTCTCCACATGCTCAGTTCTGAGAGATAAGTGTGTGTGAAAGCCGTCCTTCACCTAGCTTGTTGGGAACACAAAGTTTCTTTTCAGTTGCAAACTCCACTCCATACATATATAAGGGGGGGTACTAGCTCCAACTCCGTTTTACAGCGAAAAATGCAGGAACTTCAAACCGCCACTAGGAATCAGACTGAGAAACCAGAGTAAAAGTTTCTCCTGCAACCCGTCCCCTTTGTGCTAGATGAACGAACGTCTCTCCACATGCTCAGTTCTGAGAGATAAGTGTGTGTGCAAGCCGTCCTTAACATAGCTTGTTGGGAACACAAAGTTTCTTATCAGTTGCAAACTCCACTCCGTACATATATATGGGGAGGTACTAGCTTCAACTCCGTTTTACAGTGAAAACTGCAGGAACTTCAAACCGGCACTAGGAAACAGACTGAGAAACCAGAGTAAAAGTTTCTCCTGCAACCCGTTCCCTTTGTGCTAGATGAACGAACGTCTCTCCACATGCTCAGTTCTGAGAGATAAGTGTGTGTGAAAGCCCTCCTTCACCTAGCTTGTTGGGAACACAAAGTTTCTTTTCACTTGCAAACTCCACTCCATACGTATATATGGGGAGGTACTAGCTTCAACTCCGTTTTACAGTGAAAACTGCAGGAACTTCAAACCGGCACTAGGAAACAGACTGAGAAACCAGAGTAAAAGTTTCTCCTGCAACCCGTTCCCTTTGTGCTAGATGAACGAACGTCTCTCCACATGCTCAGTTCTGAAAGATAAGTGTTGGTCAATGCAGTCCTTCACATACCTTGTTGGGAACACAGAGATTCTTTTCACTTGAAAACTCCACTCCATACTTATATATGGGAAGGTACTAGATCCAACTCGGTTTTACAGTGAAAACTGCTGGAACTTCAAACCAGCACTAGGAAACAGACTGAGAAACCAGAGTAAAAGTTTCTCCTGCAACCCGTTCCCTTTGTGCTAGATGAACGAACGTCTCTCCACATGCTCAGTTCTGAGAGATAAGTGTGTGTGAAAGCCGTCCTTCCCCTAGCTTGTTGGGAACACAAAGTTTCTTTTCAGTTGCAAACTCCACTCCATACATATATATGGGGAAGTACTAGCTCCAACTCCGTTTTACAGTGAAAACTGCAGGAACTTCAAACCGGCACTAGGAAACAGACTGAGAAACCAGAGTAAAAGTTTCTCCTGCAACCCGTTCCCTTTGTGCTAGATGAACGAACGTCTCTCCACATGCTCAGTTCTGAGAGATAAGTGTGTGTGAAAGCCGTCCTTCACATAGCTTGTTGGGAACACAAAGTTTCTGTTCAGTTGCAAACTCCATTCCATACATATATATGGGGAGGTACGAGCTCCAACTCCGTTTTACTGTGAAAACTGCAGGAACTTCAAACCGGCACTAGGAAACAGACTGAGAAACCAGAGTAAAAGTTTCTCCTGCAACCCGTTCCCTTTGTGCTAGATGAACGAACGTCTCTCCACATGCTCAGTTCTGAGAGATAAGTGTGTGTGAAAGCCCTCCTTCACCTAGCTTGTTGGGAACACAAAGTTTCTTTTCACTTGCAAATTCCACTCCTTACATATATATGGGGAGGTACTAGCTCCTACTCGGTTTTACAGTGAAAACTGCAGGAACATCAAACCGGGACTAGGAAACAGATTGAGAAACCAGAGTAAAAGTTACACCTGCAACCCGTTCCCTTTGTGCTAGATGAACGAACGTCTCTCCACATGCTCAGTTCTGAGAGATAAGTGTGTGTGAAAGCCCTCCTTCACATAGCTTGTTGGGAACACAGAGATTCTTTTCACTTGAAAACTCCACTCCATACATATATAAGGGGAGGTACAAGCTCCTACTCGGTTTTACAGTGAAAACTGCAGGAACATCAAACCGGGACTAGGAAACAGATTGAGAAACCAGAGTAAAAGTTACTCCTGCAACCCGTTCCCTTTGTGCTAGATGAACGAACGTCTCTCTACATGCTCAGTTCTGAGAGATAAGTGTGTGTGAAAGCCATCCTTCACATAGCTTGTTGGGAACACAAAGTTTCTTTTCACTTGCAAACTCCACTCCTTACATATATATGGGGAGGTACTAGATCCAACTCGGTTTTACAGTGAAAACTGCTGGAACTTCAAACCGGCACTAGGAAACAGACTGAGAAACCAGAGTAAAAGTTTCTCCTGCAACCCGTTCCCTTTGTTCTAGATGAACGAACGTCTCTCCACATGCTCAGTTGTGAGAGAAAAGTGTGTGTGAAAGCCGTCCTTCCCCTAGCTTGTAGGGAACACAAAGTTTCTTTTCAGTTGCAAACTCCAATCCATACATATATATGGGGAGGTACTAGCTCCAACTCGGTTTTACAGTGAAAACTGCAGGAACTTCAAACCGGCACTAGGAAACAGACTGAGAAACCAGAGTAAAAGTTTCTCCTGCAACCCGTTCCCTTTGTGCTAGATGAACGAACGTCTCTTCACATGCTCAGTTCTGAGAGATAAGTGTGTGTGAAAGCCCTCCTTCACCTAGCTTGTTGGGAAGACAAAGTTTCTTTTCAATTGCAAACTCCACTCCATACATATATATGGGGAGGTACTAGATCCTACTCTGTTTTACAGTGAAAACTGCAGGAACATCAAACCGGGACTAGGAAACAGATTGAGAAACCAGAGTAAAAGTTACTCCTGCAACCCGTTCCCTTTGTGCTAGATGAACGAACGTCTCTCCACATGCTCAGTTCTGAGAGATAAGTGTGTGGGAAAGGCGTCCTTCCCATAGCTTGTTGGGAACACAAAGTTTCTTTTCAGTTGCAAACTCCAATCCTTACATATATATGGGGAGGTACTAGCTCCAACTCGGTTTTACAGCGAAAACTGCAGGAAATTCAAAACGGCACTAGGAAACAGACTGACAAACCAGAGTAAAAGTTTCTCTTTCAACCCGTTCCCTTTGTGCTAGATGAACGAACGTCTCTCCTCACGTGCTCATTTCTGAGATATAAGTGTGTGTGTAAGCCGTCCTTCACCTAGCTTGTTGGGAACACAAAGTTTCTTTTCACTTGCAAACTCCACTCCATACATATATATGGGGAGGTACTAGCTCCAACTCGGTTTTACAGTGAAAACTGCAGGAACATCAAACCGGGACTAGGAAACAGACTGAGAAACCAGAGTAAAAGTTTCTCCTGCAACCCGTTCCCATTGTGCTAGATGAACGAACGTCTCTCCGCATGCTCAGTTCTGAGAGATAATTGTGTGTGAAAGCCGTCCTTCACCTAGCTTGTTGGGAACACAAAGTTTCTTTTCACTTGCAAACTCCACTCCATACATATATAAGGGGAGGTACTAGCTCCAAATCGGTTTTACAGTGAAAACTCAGGAACTTCAAACCGGCACTAGGAAACAGACTGAGAAACCAGAGTAAAAGTTTCTCCTGCAACCCGTTCCCTTTGTGCTAGATGAACGAACGTCTCTCCACATGGTCAGTTCTGAGAGATAAGTGTGTGTGAAAGCCGTCCTTCACATAGCTTGTTGGGACCACAAAGTTTCTTTTCACTTGCAAACTCCACTCCTTACATATATATGGGGAGGTACTAGATCCAACTCGGTTTTACAGTGAAAACTGCTGGAACTTCAAACCGGCACTAGGAAACAGACTGAGAAACCAGAGTAAAAGTTTCTCCTGCAACCCGTTCCCTTTGTGCTAGATGAACGAACGTCTCTCCACATGCTCAGTTCTGAGAGATAAGTGTGTGGGAAAGGCGTCCTTCCCCTAGCTTGTTGGGAACACAAAGTTTCTTTTCAGTTGCAAACTCCACTCCTTACATATATATGGGGAGGTACTAGCTCCAAATCGGTTTTACAGCGAAAACTGCAGGAAATTCAAAACGGCACTAGGAAACAGACTGTGAAACCAGAGTAAAAGTTTCTCCTGCAACCCGTTCCCTTTGTGCTAGATGAACGAACGTCTCTCCACATGCTCAGTTCTGAGAGATAAGGGTGTGTGAAAGCCGTCCTTCATCTAGCTTGTTGGGAACACAAAGTTCCTTTTCACTTGCAAACTCCACTCCACACATATATATGGGGAGGTACTAGATCCTACTCGGTTTTACAGTGAAAACTGCTGGAACATCAAACCGGCACTAGGAAACAGACTGAGAAACCAGAGTAAAAGTTTCTCCTGCAACCCGTTCCCTTTGTGCTAGATGAACGAACGTCTCCCACATGCTCAATTCTGAGAGATAAGTGTGTGTGAAAGCCGTCCCTCACCTAGCTTGTTGGCAACACAAAGTTTCTTTTCACTTGCAAACTCCACTCCACACATATATATGGGGAGGTACTAGATCCTACTCGGTTTTACAGTGAAAACTGCTGGAACTTCAAACCGGCACTAGGAAACAGACTGACAAACCAGAGTAAAAGTTTCTCCTGCAACCCGTTCCCTTTGTGCTAGATGAACGAACGTCTCTCCTCACGTGCTCATTTCTGAGATATAAGTGTGTGTGTAAGCCGTCCTTCACCTAGCTTGTTGGGAACACAAAGTTTCTTTTCACTTGCAAACTCCACTCCATACATATATATGGGGAGGTACTAGCTCCAACTCGGTTTTACAGTGAAAACTGCAGGAACATCAAACCGGGACTAGGAAACAGACTGAGAAACCAGAGTAAAAGTTTCTCCTGCAACCCGTTCCCATTGTGCTAGATGAACGAAAGTCTCTCCGCATGCTCAGTTCTGAGAGATAAGTGTGTGTGAAAGCCGTCCTTCACCTAGCTTGTTGGGAACACAAAGTTTCTTTTCACTTGCAAACTCCACTCCATACATATATAAGGGGAGGTACTAGCTCCAACTCGGTTTTACAGTGAAAACTGCAGGAACTTCAAACCGGCACTAGGAAACAGACTGAGAAACCAGAGTAAAAGTTTCTCCTGCAACCCGTTCCCTTTGTGCTAGATGAACGAACGTCTCTCCACATGCTCAGTTCTGAGAGATAAGTGTGTGTGAAAGCCGTCCTTCACCTAGCTTGTTGGGAACACAAAGTTTCTTTTCACTTGCAAACTCCACTCCATACATATATAAGGGGAGGTACAAGCTCCAACTCGGTTTTACAGTGAAAACTACAGGAACTTCAAACCGGCACTAGGAAACAGACTGAGAAACCAGAGTAAAAGTTTCTCCTACAACCCGTTCCCTTTGTGCTAGATGAACGAACGTCTCTCCACATGCTCAGTTCTGAGAGATAAGTGTGTGTGAAAGCCGTCCTTCACATAGCTTGTTGGGAATACAAAGTTTCTTTTCAGGTGCAAACTCCACTCCATACATATAAATGGGGAGGTACTAGCTCCAACTCCGTTTTACAGCGAAAACTGCAGGAACTTCAAACCGGCACTAGGAAACAGACTGAGAAACCAGAGTAAAAGTTTCTCCTGCAACCCGTTCCCTTTGTGCTAGATGAACGAACGTCTCTCCACATGCTCAGTTCTGAGAGATAAGTGTGTGGGAAAGGCGTCCTTCCCCTAGCTTGTTGGGAACACAAAGTTTCTTTTCAGTTGCAAACTCCACTCCTTACATATATATGGGGAGGTACTAGCTCCAAATCGGTTTTACAGCGAAAACTGCAGGAAATTCAAAACGGCACTAGGAAACAGACTGTGAAACCAGAGTAAAAGTTTCTCCTGCAACCCGTTCCCTTTGTGCTAGATGAACGAACGTCTCTCCACATGCTCAGTTCTGAGAGATAAGGGTGTGTGAAAGCCGTCCTTCATCTAGCTTGTTGGGAACACAAAGTTCCTTTTCACTTGCAAACTCCACTCCACACATATATATGGGGAGGTACTAGATCCTACTCGGTTTTACAGTGAAAACTGCTGGAACATCAAACCGGCACTAGGAAACAGACTGAGAAACCAGAGTAAAAGTTTCTCCTGCAACCCGTTCCCTTTGTGCTAGATGAACGAACGTCTCTCCACATGCTCAATTCTGAGAGATAAGTGTGTGTGAAAGCCGTCCCTCACCTAGCTTGTTGGCAACACAAAGTTTCTTTTCACTTGCAAACTCCACTCCACACATATATATGGGGAGGTACTAGATCCTACTCGGTTTTACAGTGAAAACTGCTGGAACTTCAAACCGGCACTAGGAAACAGACTGACAAACCAGAGTAAAAGTTTCTCCTGCAACCCGTTCCCTTTGTGCTAGATGAACGAACGTCTCTCCTCACGTGCTCATTTCTGAGATATAAGTGTGTGTGTAAGCCGTCCTTCACCTAGCTTGTTGGGAACACAAAGTTTCTTTTCACTTGCAAACTCCACTCCATACATATATATGGGGAGGTACTAGCTCCAACTCGGTTTTACAGTGAAAACTGCAGGAACATCAAACGGGGACTAGGAAACAGACTGAGAAACCAGAGTAAAAGTTTCTCCTGCAACCCGTTCCCATTGTGCTAGATGAACGAAAGTCTCTCCGCATGCTCAGTTCTGAGAGATAAGTGTGTGTGAAAGCCGTCCTTCACCTAGCTTGTTGGGAACACAAAGTTTCTTTTCACTTGCAAACTCCACTCCATACATATATAAGGGGAGGTACTAGCTCCAACTCGGTTTTACAGTGAAAACTGCAGGAACTTCAAGCCGGCACTAGGAAACAGACTGAGAAACCAGAGTAAAAGTTTCTCCTGCAACCCGTTCCCTTTGTGCTAGATGAACGAACGTCTCTCCACATGCTCAGTTCTGAGAGATAAGTGTGTGTGAAAGCCGTCCTTCACCTAGCTTGTTGGGAACACAAAGTTTCTTTTCACTTGCAAACTCCACTCCATACATATATAAGGGGAGGTACAAGCTCCAACTCGGTTTTACAGTGAAAACTACAGGAACTTCAAACCGGCACTAGGAAACAGACTGAGAAACCAGAGTAAAAGTTTCTCCTGCAACCCGTTCCCTTTGTGCTAGATGAACGAACGTCTCTCCACATGCTCAGTTCTGAGAGATAAGTGTGTGTGAAAGCCGTCCTTCACATAGCTTGTTGGGAATACAAAGTTTCTTTTCAGGTGCAAACTCCACTCCATACATATAAATGGGGAGGTACTAGCTCCAACTCCGTTTTACAGCGAAAACTGCAGGAACTTCAAACCGGCACTAGGAAACAGACTGAGAAACCAGAGTAAAAGTTTCTCCTGCAACCCGTTCCCTTTGTGCTAGATGAACGAACGTCTCTCCACATGCTCAGTTCTGAGAGATAAGTGTGTGTGAAAGCCGCCCTTCTCCCAGCTTGTTGGGAACACAAAGTTTCTTTTCACTTGCAAACTCCAATCCATACATATATATGGGGAGGTACTAGCTCCTACTCGGTTTTACAGTGAAAACTGCAGGAACTTCAAACCGGCACTAGGAAACAGACTGAGAAACCAGAGTAAAAGTTTCTCCTGCAACCCGTTCCCTTTGTGCTAGATGAAGGAACGTCTCTCCACATGCTCAGTTCTGAGAGATAAGTGTGTGTGAAATCCGTCCTTCATCTAGCTTGTTGGGAACACAAAGTTTCTTTTCAGTTGCAAACTCCAATCCATACATATATATGGGGAGGTACTAGATCCTACTCGGTTTTACAGTGAAAACTGCAGGAACATCAAACCGGGACTAGGAAACAGATTGAGAAACCAGAGTAAAAGTTACTCCTGCAACCCGTTCCCTTTGTGCTAGATGAACGAACGTCTCTCCACATGCTCAGTTCTGAGAGATAAGTGTGTGTGAAAGCCGTCCTTCACCTCGCTTGTTGGGAACACAAAGTTTCTTTTCACTTGCAAACTCCACTCCTTACATATATATGGGGAGGTACTAGATCCAACTCGGTTTTACAGTGAAAACTGCTGGAACTTCAAACCGGCACTAGGAAACAGACTGAGAACCCAGAGTAAAAGTTTCTCCTGCAACCCGTTCCCTTTGTTCTAGATGAACGAACGTCTCTCCACATGCTCAGTTGTGAGAGATATGTGTGTGTGAAAGTCGTCCTTCCCCTAGCTTGTAGGGAACACAAAGTTTCTTTTCAGTTGCAAACTCCACTCCAGACATATATAAGGGGAGGTACTAGCTCCAACTCCGTTTTACAGTGAAAACTGCAGGAACTTCAAACCGGCACTAGAAAACAGACTGAGAAACCAGAGTAAAAGTTTCTCCTGCAACCCGTTCCCTTTGTGCTAGATGAACGAACGTCTCTCCACATGCTCAGTTCTGAGAGGTAAGTGTGTGTGAAAGCCCTCCTTCACCTAGCTTGTTGGGAACACAAAGTTTCTTTTCACTTGCAAACTCCACTCCATACATATATATGGGGAGGTACTAGCTCCTACTCTGTTTTACAGTGAAAACTGCAGGAACATCAAACCGGGACTAGGAAACAGATTGAGAAACCAGAGTAAAAGTTACCCCTGCAACCCGTTCCCTTTGTGCTAGATGAACGAACGTCTCTGCACATGCTCATTTCTGAGAGATAGGTGTGTGTGAAAGCCGTCCTTAACCTAGCTTGTTGGGAACACAGAGATTCTTTTCACTTGAAAACTTCACTCCATACTTATATATGGGGAGGTACTAGCTCCATCTCCGTTTTACAGTGAAAACTGCAGGAACTTCAAACCGGCACTAGGAAACAAACTGAGAAACCAGAGTAAAAGTTTCTCCTGCAACCCGTTCCCTTTGTGCTAGATGAAGGAACGTCTCTCCACATGCTCAGTTCTGAGAGATAAGTGTGTGTGAAATCCGTCCTTCATCTAGCTTGTTGGGAACACAAAGTTTCTTTTCAGTTGCAAACTCCAATCCATACATATATATGGGGAGGTACTAGATCCTACTCGGTTTTACAGTGAAAACTGCAGGAACTTCAAACCGGCACTAGGAAACAGACTGAGAAACCAGAGTAAAAGTATCCCCTGCAACCCGTTCCCTTTGTGCTAGATGAACGAACGTCTCTCCACATGCTCAGTTCTGAGAGATAAGTGTGTGTGAAAGCCCTCCTTCACCTAGCTTGCTGGGAACACAGAGTTTCTTTTCACTTGCAAACTCCACTCCATACATATATATGGGGAGGTACTAGATCCAACTCGGTTTTACTGTGAAAACTGCAGGAACTTCAACCCGGCACTAGGAAACAGACTGAGAAACCAGAGTAAAAGTTTCTCCTGCAACCCGTTCCCTTTGTGCTAGATGAACGAACGTCTCTCCACATGCTCAGTTCTGAGAGATAAGTGTGTGTGAAAGCCGTCCTTCACATAGCTTGTTGGGAACACAAAGTTTCTTTTCACTTGCAAACTCCACTCCATACATATATATGGGGAGGTACTAGCTCCAACTCCGTTTTACAGTGAAAACTGCAGGAACTTCAAACCGGCACTAGGAAACAGACTGAGAAACCAGAGTAAAAGTTTCTCCTGCAACCCGTTCCCTTTGTGCTAGATGAACGAACGTCTCTCCACATGCTCAGTTCTGAGAGATAAGTGTGTGTGAAAGCCCTCCTTCACCTAGCTTGTTGGGAACACAAAGTTTCTTTTCACTTGCAAATTCCACTCCTTACATATATATGGGGAGGTACTAGCTCCTACTCGGTTTTACAGTGAAAACTGCAGGAACATCAAACCGGGACTAGGAAACAGATTGAGAAACCAGAGTAAAAGTTACACCTGCAACCCGTTCCCTTTGTGCTAGATGAACGAACGTCTCTCCACATGCTCAGTTCTGAGAGATAAGTGTGTGTGAAAGCCCTCCTTCACATAGCTTGTTGGGAACACAGAGATTCTTTTCACTTGAAAACTCCACTCCATACATATATATGGGGAGGTACTAGCTCCTACTCGGTTTTACAGTGAAAACTGCAGGAACATCAAACCGGGACTAGGAAACAGATTGAGAAACCAGAGTAAAAGTTACTCCTGCAACCCGTTCCCTTTGTGCTAGATGAACGAACGTCTCTCCACATGCTCAGTTCTGAGAGATAAGTGTGTGTGAAAGCCGTCCTTCACATAGCTTGTTGGGAACACAAAGTTTCTTTTCACTTGCAAACTCCACTCCTTACATATATATGGGGAGGTACTAGATCCAACTCGGTTTTACAGTGAAAACTGCTGGAACTTCAAACCGGCACTAGGAAACAGACTGAGAAACCAGAGTAAAAGTTTCTCCTGCAACCCGTTCCCTTTGTTCTAGATGAACGAACGTCTCTCCACATGCTCAGTTGTGAGAGATAAGTGTGTGTGAAAGCCGTCCTTCCCCTAGCTTGTAGGGAACACAAAGTTTCTTTTCAGTTGCAAACTCCACTCCATACATATATAAGGGGAGGTACTAGCTCCAACTCCGTTTTACAGTGAAAACTGCAGGAACTTCAAACCGGCACTAGAAAACAGACTGAGAAACCAGAGTAAAAGTTTCTCCTGCAACCCGTTCCCTTTGTGCTAGATGAACGAACGTCTCTCCACATGCTCAGTTCTGAGAGGTAAGTGTGTGTGAAAGCCCTCCTTCACCTAGCTTGTTGGGAACACAAAGTTTCTTTTCACTTGCAAACTCCACTCCATACATATATATGGGGAGGTACTAGCTCCTACTCGGTTTTACAGTGAAAACTGCAGGAACATCAAACCGGGACTAGGAAACAGATTGAGAAACCAGAGTAAAAGTTACCCCTGCAACCCGTTCCTTTGTGCTAGATGAACGAACGTCTCTCCACATGCTCATTTCTGAGAGATAGGTGTGTGTGAAAGCCGTCCTTAACCTAGCTTGTTATGAACACAGAGATTCTTTTCACTTGAAAACTCCACTCCATACTTATATATGGGGAGGTACAAGCTCCATCTCCGTTTTACAGTGAAAACTGCAGGAACTTCAAACCGGCACTAGGAAACAAACTGAGAAACCAGAGTAAAAGTTTCTCCTGCAACCCGTTCCCTTTGTGCTAGATGAAGGAACGTCTCTCCACATGCTCAGTTCTGAGAGATAAGTGTGTGTGAAATCCGTCCTTCATCTAGCTTGTTGGGAACACAAAGTTTCTTTTCAGTTGCAAACTCCAATCCATACATATATATGGGGAGGTACTAGATCCTACTCGGTTTTACAGTGAAAACTGCAGGAACTTCAAACCGGCACTAGGAAACAGACTGAGAAACCAGAGTAAAAGTATCCCCTGCAACCCGTTCCCTTTGTGCTAGATGAACGAACGTCTCTCCACATGCTCAGTTCTGAGAGATAAGTGTGTGTGAAAGCCCTACTTCACCTAGCTTGCTGGGAACACAGAGTTTCTTTTCACTTCCAAACTCCACTCCATACATATATATGGGGAGGTACTAGATCCAACTCGGTTTTACAGTGAAAACTGCAGGAACTTCAACCCGGCACTAGGAAACAGACTGAGAAACTAGAGTAAAAGTTTCTCCTGCAACCCGTTCCCTTTGTGCTAGATGAACGAACGTCTCTCCACATGCTCAGTTCTGAGAGATAAGTGTGTGTGAAAGCCGTCCTTCACATAGCTTGTTGGGAACACAAAGTTTCTTTTCACTTGCAAACTCCACTCCATACATATATATGGGGAGGTACTAGCTCCAACTCCGTTTTACAGTGAAAACTGCAGGAACTTCAAACCGGCACTAGGAAACAGACTGAGAAACCAGAGTAAAAGTTTCTCCTGCAACCCGTTCCCTTTGTGCTAGATGAACGAACGTCTCTCCACATGCTCAGTTCTGAGAGATAAGTGTGTGTGAAAGCCCTCCTTCACCTAGCTTGTTGGGAAGACAAAGTTTCTTTTCACTTGCAAATTCCACTCCTTACATATATATGGGGAGGTACTAGCTCCTACTCGGTTTTACAGTGAAAACTGCAGGAACATCAAACCGGGACTAGGAAACAGATTGAGAAACCAGAGTAAAAGTTACACCTGCAACCCGTTCCCTTTGTGCTAGATGAACGAACGTCTCTCCACATGCTCAGTTCTGAGAGATAAGTGTGTGTGAAAGCCCTCCTTCACATAGCTTGTTGGGAACACAGAGATTCTTTTCACTTGAAAACTCCACTCCATACATATATATGGGGAGGTACTAGCTCCTACTCGGTTTTACAGTGAAAACTGCAGGAACATCAAACCGGGACTAGGAAACAGATTGAGAAACCAGAGTAAAAGTTACTCCTGCAACCCGTTCCCTTTGTGCTAGATGAACGAACGTCTCTCCACATGCTCAGTTCTGAGATATAAGTGTGTGTGAAAGCCGTCCTTCACCTAGCTTGTTGGGAACACAAAGTTTCTTTTCACTTGCAAACTCCACTCCTTACATATATATGGGGAGGTACTAGATCCAACTCGGTTTTACAGTGAAAACTGCTGGAACTTCAAACCGGCACTAGGAAACAGACTGAGAAACCAGAGTAAAAGTTTCTCCTGCAACCCGTTCCCTTTGTGCTAGATGAACGAACGTCTCTCCACATGCTCAGTTCTGAGAGATAAGTGTGTGTGAAAGCCCTCCTTCACCTAGCTTGTTGGGAACACAAAGTTTCTTTTCACTTGCAAATTCCACTCCTTACATATATATGGGGAGGTACTAGCTCCTACTCGGTTTTACAGTGAAAACTGCAGGAACATCAAACCGGGACTAGGAAACAGATTGAGAAACCAGAGTAAAAGTTACACCTGCAACCCGTTCCCTTTGTGCTAGATGCACGAACGTCTCTCCACATGCTCAGTTCTGAGAGATAAGTGTGTGTGAAAGCCCTCCTTCACATAGCTTGTTGGGAACACAGAGATTCTTTTCACTTGAAAACTCCACTCCATACATATATATGGGGAGGTACTAGCTCCTACTCGGTTTTACAGTGAAAACTGCAGGAACATCAAACCGGGACTAGGAAACAGATTGAGAAACCAGAGTAAAACTTACTCCTGCAACCCGTTCCCTTTGTGCTAGATGAACGAACATCTCTCCACATGCTCAGTTCTGAGAGATAAGTGTGTGTGAAAGCCGTCCTTCACATAGCTTGTTGGGAACACAAAGTTTCTTTTCACTTGCAAACTCCACTCCTTACATATATATGGGGAGGTACTAGATCCAACTCGGTTTTACAGTGAAAACTGCTGGAACTTCAAACCGGCACTAGGAAACAGACTGAGAAACCAGAGTAAAAGTTTCTCCTGCAACCCGTTCCCTTTGTTCTAGATGAACGAACGTCTCTCCACATGCTCAGTTGTGAGAGATAAGTGTGTGTGAAAGCCCTCCTTCACCTAGCTTGCTGGGAACACAGAGTTTCTTTTCACTTGCAAACTCCACTCCATACATATATATGGGGAGGTACTAGATCCAACTCGGTTTTACAGTGAAAACTGCAGGAACTTCAACCCGGCACTAGGAAACAGACTGAGAAACCAGAGTAAAAGTTTCTCCTGCAACCCGTTCCCTTTGTGCTAGATGAACGAACGTCTCTCCACATGCTCAGTTCTGAGGGATAAGTGTGTGTGAAAGCCGTCCTTCACATAGCTTGTTGGGAACACAAAGTTTCTTTTCACTTGCAAACTCCACTCCATACATATATATGGGGAGGTACTAGCTCCAACTCCGTTTTACAGTGAAAACTGCAGGAACTTCAAACCGGCACTAGGAAACAGACTGACAAACCAGAGTAAAAGTTTCTCCTGCAACCCGTTCCCTTTGTGCTAGATGAACGAACGTCTCTCCACATGCTCAGTTCTGAGAGATAAGTGTGTGTGAAAGCCCTCCTTCACCTAGCTTGTTGGGAACACAAAGTTTCTTTTCACTTGCAAATTCCACTCCTTACATATATATGGGGATGTACTAGCTCCTACTCGGTTTTACAGTGAAAACTGCAGGAACATCAGACCGGGACTAGGAAACAGATTGAGAAACCAGAGTAAAAGTTACACCTGCAACCCGTTCCCTTTGTGCTAGATGAACGAACGTCTCTCCACATGCTCATTTCTGAGACATAGGTGTGTGTGAAAGCCGTCCTTAACCTAGCTTGTTGGGAACACAGAGATTCTTTTCACTTGAAAACTCCACTCCATACTTATATATGGGGAGGTACTAGATCCAACTCGGTTTTACAGTGAAAACTGCAGGAACTTCAAACCGGCACTAGGAAACAGACTGAGAAACCAGAGTAAAAGTTTCTCCTGCACCCCGTTCCCTTTGTGCTAGATGAACGAACGTCTCTCCACATGCTCAGTTCTGAGAGATAAGTGTGTGTGAAAGCCCTCCTTCACCTAGCTTGTTGGGAACACAAAGTTTCTTTTCACTTGCAAACTCCACTCCATACATATATATGGGGAGGTACTAGCTCCTACTCGGTTTTACAGTGAAAACTGCTGGAACTTCAAACCGGCACTAGGAAACAGACTGAGAAACCAGAGTAAAAGTTTCTCCTGCAACCCGTTCCCTTTGTGCTAGATGAACGAACGTCTCTCCACATGCTCAGTTCTGAGACATAGGTGTGTGTGAAAGCCGTCCTTAACCTAGCTTGTTGGGAACACAGAGATTCTTTTCACTTGAAAACTCCACTCCATACTTATATATGGGGAGGTACTAGATCCAACTCGGTTTTACAGTGAAAACTGCAGGAACTTCAAACCGGCACTAGGAAACAGACTGAGAAACCAGAGAAAAAGTTTCTCCTGCACCCCGTTCCCTTTGTGCTAGATGAACGAACGTCTCTCCACATGCTCAGTTCTGAGAGATAAGTGTGTGTGAAAGCCCTCCTTCACCTAGCTTGTTGGGAACACAAAGTTTCTTTTCACTTGCAAACTCCACTCCATACATATATATGGGGAGGTACTAGCTCCTACTCGGTTTTACAGTGAAAACTGCTGGAACTTCAAACCGGCACTAGGAAACAGACTGAGAAACCAGAGTAAAAGTTTCTCCTGCAACCCGTTCCCTTTGTGCTAGATGAACGAACGTCTCTCCACATGCTCAGTTCTGAGAGATAAGTGTGTGTGAAACCCGTCCTTCCCCTAGCTTGTTGGGAACACAAAGTTTCTTTTCAGTTGCAAACTCCACTCCATACATATATATGGGGAGGTACTAGCTCCATCTCCTTTTTACAGTGAAAACTGCAGGAACTTCAAACCGGCACTAGGAAACATATTGAGAAACCAGAGTAAAAGATACTCCTGCAACCCGTTCACTTTGTGCTAGATGAACGAACGTCTCTCCACATGCTCAGTTCTGAGAGATAAGTGTGTGTGAAAGCCGTCCTTCACATAGCTTGTTGGGAACACAAAGTTTCTTTTCACTTGCAAACTCCACTCCTTACATATATATGGGGAGGTACTAGATCCAACTCGGTTTTACAGTGAAAACTGCTGGAACTTCAAACCGGCACTAGGAAACAGACTGAGAAACCAGAGTAAAAGTTTCTCCTGCAACCCGTTCCCTTTGTGCTAGATGAACCAAAGTCTCTCCACATGTTCAGTTGTGAGAGATAAATGTGTGTGAAACCCGTCCTTCCCCTAGCTTGTTGGGAACACAAAGTTTCTTTTCAGTTGCAAACTCCACTCCATACATATATAAGGGGAGGTACTAGCTCAAACTCCGTTTTACAGTGAAAACTGCAGGAACTTCAAACCGGCACTAGGAAACAGACTGAGAAACCAGAGTAAAAGTTTCTCCTGCAACCCGTTCCCTTTGTGCTAGATGAACGAACGTCTCTCCACATGCTCAGTTCTGAGAGATAAGTGTGTGTGAAAGCCCTCCTTCACATAGCTTGTTGGGAACACAAAGTTTCTTTTCACTTGCTAACTCCACTCCTTACATATATATGGGGAGGTACTAGATCCAACTCGGTTTTACAGTGAAAACTGCTGGAACTTCAAACCGGCACTAGGAAACAGACTGAGAAACCAGAGTAAAAGTTTCTCCTGCAACCCGTTCCCTTTGTTCTAGATGAACGAACGTCTCTCCACATGCTCAGTTGTGAGAGATAAGTGTGTGTGAAAGCCGTCCTTCCCCTAGCTTGTAGGGAACACAAAGTTTCTTTTCAGTTGCAAACTCCACTCCATACATATATAAGGGGAGGTACTAGCTCCAACTCCGTTTTACAGTGAAAACTGCAGGAACTTCAAACCGGCACTAGAAAACAGACTGAGAAACCAGAGTAAAAGTTTCTCCTGCAACCCGTTCCCTTTGTGCTAGATGAACGAACGTCTCTCCACATGCTCAGTTCTGAGAGGTAAGTGTGTGTAAAAGCCCTCCTTCACCTAGCGTGTTGGGAACACAAAGTTTCTTTTCACTTGCAAACTCCACTCCATACATATATATGGGGAGGTACTAGATCCTACTCGGTTTTACAGTGAAAACTGCAGGAACATCAAACCGGGACTAGGAAACAGATTGAGAAACCAGAGTAAAAGTTACCCCTGCAACCCGTTCCCTTTGTGCTAGATGAACGAACGTCTCTCCACATGCTCATTTCTGAGACATAGGTGTGTGTGAAAGCCGTCCTTAACCTAGCTTGTTGGGAACACAGAGATTCTTTTCACTTGAAAACTCCACTCCATACTTATATATGGGGAGGTACTAGATCCAACTCGGTTTTACAGTGAAAACTGCAGGAACTTCAAACCGGCACTAGGAAACAGACTGAGAAACCAGAGTAAAAGTTTCTCCTGCACCCCGTTCCTTTTGTGCTAGATGAACGAACGTCTCTCCACATGCTCAGTTCTGAGAGATAAGTGTGTGTGAAAGCCCTCCTTCACCTAGCTTGTTGGGAACACAAAGTTTCTTTTCACTTGCAAACTCCACTCCATACATATATATGGGGAGGTACTAGCTCCTACTCGGTTTTACAGTGAAAACTGCTGGAACTTCAAACCGGCACTAGGAAACAGACTGAGAAACCAGAGTAAAAGTTTCTCCTGCAACCCGTTCCCTTTGTGCTAGATGAACGAACGTCTCTCCACATGCTCAGTTCTGAGAGATAAGTGTGTGTGAAACCCGTCCTTCCCCTAGCTTGTTGGGAACACAAAGTTTCTTTTCAGTTGCAAACTCCACTCCATACATATATATGGGGAGGTACTAGCTCCATCTCCTTTTTACAGTGAAAACTGCAGGAACTTCAAACCGGCACTAGGAAACATATTGAGAAACCAGAGTAAAAGATACTCCTGCAACCCGTTCACTTTGTGCTAGATGAACGAACGTCTCTCCACATGCTCAGTTCTGAGAGATAAGTGTGTGTGAAAGCCGTCCTTCACATAGCTTGTTGGGAACACAAAGTTTCTTTTCACTTGCAAACTCCACTCCTTACATATATATGGGGAGGTACTAGATCCAACTCGGTTTTACAGTGAAAACTGCAGGAACTTCAAACCGGCACTAGGAAACAGACTGAGAAACCAGAGTAAAGTTTCTCCTGCAACCCGTTCCCTTTGTGCTAGATGAACGAACGTCTCTCCACATGCTCAGTTCTGAGAGATAAGTGTGTGTGAAAGCCGTCCTTCACCAAGCTTGTTGGGAACACAAAGTTTCTTTTCAGGTGCAAACTCCACTCCATACATATATATGGGGAGGTACTAGCTCCAACTCCGTTTTACAGTGAAAACTGCAGGAACTTCAAACCGGCACTAGGAAACAGACTGAGAAACCAGAGTAAAAGTTTCTCCTGCAATCCGTTCCCTTTGTGCTAGATGAACGAACGTCTCTCCACATGCTCAGTTCTGAGAGAGAAGTGTGTGTGAAAGCACTCCTTCACCTATCTTGTTCGGAACACAAAGTTTCTTTTCACTTGCAAACTCCACTCCATACATATATACGGGGAGGTACTAGATCCAACTCGGTTTTACAGTGAAAACTGCTGGAACTTCAAACCGGCACTAGGAAACAGTCTGAGAAACCAGAGTAAAAGTTTCTCCTGCAACCCGTTCCCTTTGTGCTAGATGAACGAACGTCTCTCCACATGCTCAGTTCTGAGAGATAAGTGTGTGTGAAAGCCGTCCTTCCCCTAGCTTGTTGGGAACACATAGTTTCTTTTCAGTTGCATACTCCACTCCGTACATATATATTGGGAGGTACTAGCTCCAACTCCGTTTTACAGTGAAAACTGCAGGAACTTCAAACCGGCACTAGGAAACAGACTGAGAAACCAGAGTAAAAGTTTCTCCTGCAACCCGTTCCCTTTGTGCTAGATGAACGAACGTCTCTCCACATGCTCAGTTCTGAGAGATAAGTGTGTGTGAAAGCCGTCCTTCACCTAGCTTGTTGGGAACACAAAGTTTCTTTTCACTTGCAAACTCCACTCCATACATATATATGGGGAGGTACTAGATCCAACTCGGTTTTACAGTGAAAACTGCTGGAACTTCAAACCGGCACTAGGAAACAGACTGAGAAACCAGAGTAAAAGTTTCTCCTGCAACCCGTTCCCTTTGTGCTAGATGAACGAACGTCTCTCCACATGCTCAGTTCTGAGAGATAAGTGTGTGTGAAAGCCGTCCTTCACATAGCTTGTTGGGAACACAAAGTTTCTTTTCAGTTGCAAACTCCACTCCATACATATATATGGGGAGGTACTAGCTCCAATTCGGTTTTACAGTGAAAACTGCAGGAACTTCAAACCGGCACTAGGAAACAGACTGAGAAACCAGAGTAAAAGTTTCTCCTGCAACCCGTTCCCTTTGTGCTATATGAACGAACGTCTCTCCACATGCTCAATTCTGAGAGGTAAGTGTGTGTGAAAGCCCTCCTTCACCTAGCTTGTTGGGAACACAAAGTTTCTTTTCACTTGCAAACTCCACTCCTTACATATATATGGGGAGGTACTAGAACCAACTCGGTTTTACAGTGAAAACTGCTGGAACTTCAAACCGGCACTAGGAAACAGACTGAGAAACCAGAGTAAAAGTTCCTCCTGCAACCCGTTCCCTTTGTGCTAGATGAACGAACGTCTCTCCACATGCTCAGTTCTGAGAGATAAGTGTGTGTGAAAGCCGTCCTTCACCTAGCTTGTTGGGAACACAAAGTTTCTTTTTACTTGCAAACTCCACTCCACACATATATATGGGGAGGTACTAGATCCTACTCGGTTTTACAGTGAAAACTGCTGGAACTTCAAACCGGCACTAGGAAACAGACTGAGAAACCAGAGTAAAAGTTTCTCCTGCAAACCGTTCCCTTTGTGCTAGATGAACGAACGTCTCTCCACATGCTCAGTTGTGAGAGATAAGTGTGTGTGAAAGCCGTCCTTCACATAGCTTGTTGGGAACACAAAGTTTCTTTTCAGTTGCAAACTCCACTCCGTACATATATATGGGGAGGTACTAGCTCCAACTCCGTTTTACAGTGAAAACTGCAGGAACTTCAAACCGGCACTAGGAAACAGACTGAGAAACCAGAGTAAATGTTTCTCCTGCAACCCGTTCCCTTTGTGCTAGATGAACGAACGTCTGTCCACATGCTCAGTTCTGAGAGATAAGTGTGTGTGAAAGCCGTCCTTCACCTAGCTTGTTGGGAACACAAAGTTTCTTTTCACTTGCAAACTCCACTCCACACATATATATGGGGAGGTACTAGATCCTACTCGGTTTTACAGTGAAAACTGCTGGAACTTCAAACCGGCACTAGGAAACAGACTGAGAAACCACAGTAAAAGTTTCTCCTGCAACCCGTTCCCTTTGTGCTAGATGAACGAACGTCTCTCCACATGCTCAGTTCTGAGAGATAAGTGTGTGTGAAAGCCGTCCTTCACCTAGCTTGTTGGGAACACAAAGTTTCTTTTCACTTGCAAACTCCACTCCACACATATATATGGGGAGGTACTAGATCCTACTCGGTTTTACAGTGAAAACTGCTGGAACTTCAAACCGGCACTAGGAAACAGACTGAGAAACCAGAGTAAAAGTTTCTCCTGCAACCCGTTCCCTTTGTGCTAGATGAACGAACGTCTCTCCACATGCTCAGTTCTGAGAGATAAGTGTGTGTGAAAGCCGTCCTTCACCTAGCTTGTTGGGAACACAAAGTTTCTTTTCACTTGCAAACTCCACTCCACACATATATATGGGGAGGTACTAGATCCTACTCGGTTTTACAGTGAAATCTGCTGGAACTTCAAACCGGCACTAGGAAACAGACTGAGAAACCAGAGTAAAAGTTTCTCCTGCAACCCGTTCCCCTTGTGCTAGATGAACGAACGTCTCTCCACATGCTCAGTTCTGAGAGATAAGTGTGTGTGAAAGCCGTCCTTCACCTAGCTTGTTGGGAACACAAAGTTTCTTTTCACTTGCAAACTCCACTCCACACATATATATGGGGAGGTACTAGATCCTACTCGGTTTTACAGTGAAAAATGCTGGAACTTCAAACCGGCACTAGGAAACAGACTGACAAACCAGAGTAAAAGTTTCTCCTGCAACCCGTTCCCTTTGTGCTAGATGAACGAACGTCTCTCCTCACGTGCTCTTTTCTGAGATATAAGTGTGTGTGAAAGCCGTCCTTCCCCTAGGTTGTTGGGAACACAAAGTTTCTTTTCAGTTGCAAACTCCACTCCGTACATATATATGGGGAGGTACTAGCTCCAACTCCGTTTTACAGTGAAAACTGCAGGAACTTCAAAACGGCTCTAGGAAACAGACTGAGAAACCAGAGTAAAAGTTTCTCCTGCAACCCGTTCCCTTTGTGCTAGATGAACGAACGTCTCTCCACATGCTCAGTTCTGAGAGATAAGTGTGTGTGAAAGCCGTACTTCACCTAGCTTGTTGGGAACACAAAGTTTCTTTTCACTTGCAAACTCCACTCCATACATATATAAGGGGAGGTACTAGCTCCAACTCGGTTTTACAGTGAAAACTACATGAACTTCAAACCGGCACTAGGAAACAGACTGAGAAACCAGAGTAAAAGTTTCTCCTGCAACCCGTTCCCTTTGTGCTAGATGAACGAAAGTCTCTCCACATGCTCAGTTCTGAGAGATAAGTGTGTGTGAAAGCCGTCCTTCCCCTAGCTTGTTGGGAACACAAAGTTTCTTTTCAGTTGCAAACTCCACTCCGTACATATATATGGGGAGGTACTAGCTCCAACTCCGTTTTACAGTGAAAACTGCAGGAACTTCAAACCGGCACTAGGAAACAGACTGAGAAACCAGAGTAAAAGATTCTCCTGCAACCCGTTCCCTTTGTGCTAGATGAACGAACGTCTCTCCTCACGTGCTCATTTCTGAGATATAAGTGTGTGTGAAAGCCGCCCTTCTCCCAGCTTGTTGGGAACACAAAGTTTCTTTTCAGTTGCAAAGTCCAATCCATACATATATATGGGGAGGTACTAGCTCCTACTCGGTTTTACAGTGAAAACTGCAGGAACATCAAACCGGGACTAGGAAACAGATTGAGAAATCAGAGTAAAAGTTACTCCTGCAACCCGTTCCCTTTGTGCTAGATGAACGAACGTCTCTCCACATGGTCAGTTCTGAGAGATAACTGTGTGTGAAAGCCGTCCTTCACATAGCTTTTTGGGAACACAAAGTTTCTTTTCACTTGCAAACTCCAATCCTTACATATATATGGGGAGGTACTAGAACCAACTCGGTTTTACCGTGAAAACTGCTGGAACTTCAAACCGGCACTAGGAAACAGACTGAGAAACCAGAGTAAAAGTTTCTCCTGCAACCCGTTCCCTTTGTGCTAGATGAACGAACGTCTCTCCACATGCTCAGTTGTGAGAGATAAGTGTGTGTGAAAGCCGTCCTTCCCCTAGGTTGTTGGGAACACAAAGTTTCTTTTCAGTTGCAAACTCCACTCCGTACATATATATGGGGAGGTACTAGCTCCAACTCCGTTTTACAGTGAAAACTGCATTAACTTCAAACCGGCACTAGGAAACAGACTGAGAAACCAGAGTAAAAGTTTCTCCTGCAACCCGTTCCCTTTGTGCTAGATGAACGAACGTCTCTCCACATGCTCAGTTCTGAGAGATAAGTGTGTGTGAAAGCCGTCCTTCACCTAGCTTGTTGGGAACACAAAGTTTCTTTTCACTTGCAAACTCCACTCCACACATATATATGGGGAGGTACTAGATCCTACTCGGTTTTACAGTGAAAACTGCTGGAACTTCAAACCGGCACTAGGAAACAGACTGACAAACCAGAGTAAAAGTTTCTCCTGCAACCCGTTCCCTTTGTGCTAGATGAACGAACGTCTCTCCGCATGCTCAGTTCTGAGAGATAAGTGTGTGTGAAAGCCGTCCTTCACCTAGCTTGTTGGGAACACAAAGTTTCTTTTCACTTGCAAACTCCACTCCACACATATATAAGGGGAGGTACTAGCTCCAACTCGGTTTTACAGTGAAAACTGCAGGAACTTCAAACCGGCACTAGGAAACAGACTGAGAAACCAGAGTAAAAGTTTCTCCTGCAACCCGTTCCCTTTGTGCTAGATGAACGAAAGTCTCTCCACATGCTCAGTTCTGAGAGATAAGTGTGTGTGAAAGCCGTCCTTCACCTAGCTTGTTGGGAACACAAAGTTTCTTTTCACTTGCAAACTCCACTCCATACATATATAAGGGGAGGTACTAGCTCCAACTCGGTTTTACAGTGAAAACTACATGAACTTCAAACCGGCACTAGGAAACAGACTGAGAAACTAGAGTAAAAGTTTCTCCTGCAACCCGTTCCCTTTGTGCTAGATGAACGAAAGTCTCTCCACATGTTCAGTTCTGAGAGATAAGTGTGTGTGAAAGCCGTCCTTCACCTTGCTTGTTGGGAACACAAAGTTTCTTTTCACTTGCAAACTCCACTCCATACATATATAAGGGGAGGTAGTAGCTCCAAATCGGTTTTACAGTGAAAACTACATGAACTTCAAACCGGCACTAGGAAACAGACTGAGAAACCAGAGTAAAAGTTTCTCCTGCAACCCGTTCCCTTTTTGCTAGATGAACGAAAGTCTCTCCACATGCTCAGTTCTGAGAGATAAGTGTGTGTGAAAGCCGTCCTTCACATAGCTTGTTGGGAACACAAAGTTTCTTTTCAGTTGCAAACTCCACTCCATACATATATATGGGGAGGTACTAGCTCCAACTCGGTTTTACAGGGAAAACTGCAGGAACATCAAACCGGGACTAGGAAACAGATTGAGAAATCAGAGTAAAAGTTACTCCTGCAACCCGTTCCTTTTGTGCTAGATGAACGAACGTCTCTCCACATGGTCAGTTCTGAGAGATAAGTGTGTGTGAAAGCCGTCCTTCACATAGCTTGTTGGGAACACAAAGTTTCTTTTCACTTGCAAACTCCACTCCTTACATATATATGGGGAGGTACTAGAACCAACTCGGTTTTACAGTGAAAACTGCTGGAACTTCAAACCGGCACTAGGAAACAGACTGAGAAACCAGAGTAAAAGTTTCTCCTGCAACCCGTTCCCTTTGTGCTAGATGAACGAACGTCTCTCCACATGCTCAGATGTGAGAGATAAGTGTGTGTTAAAGCCGTCCTTCCCCTAGCTTGTTGGGAACACAAAGTTTCTTTTCACTTGCAAACTCCACTCCGTACATATATATGGGGAGGTACTAGCTCCAACTCCGTTTTACAGTGAAAACTGCAGGAACTTCAAACCGGCACTAGGAAACAGACTGAGAAACCAGAGTAAAAGTTTCTCCTGCAACCCGTTCCCTTTGTGCTAGATGAACGAAAGTCTCTCCAAATGCTCAGTTCTGAGAGATAAGTGTGTGTGAAAGCCGTCCTTCACCTAGCTTGTTGGGAACACAAAGTTTCTTTTCACTTGCAAACTCCACTCCATACATATATAAGGGGAGGTACTAGCTCCAACTCGGTTTTACAGTGAAAACTGCAGGAACTTCAAACCGGCACTAGGAAACAGACTGAGAAACCAGAGTAAAAGTTTCTCCTGCAACCCGTTCCCTTTGTGCTAGATGAACGAACGTCTCTCCACATGCTCAGTTCTGAGAGATAAGTGTGTGTGAAAGCCGTCCTTCACCTAGCTTGTTGGGAACACAAAGTTTCTTTTCACTTGCAAACTCCACTCCATACATATATAAGGGGAGGTACTAGATCCAACTCGGTTTTACAGTGAAAACTACATGAACTTCAAACCGGCACTAGGAAACAGACTGAGAAACCAGAGTAAAAGTTTCTCCTGCCACCCGTTCCCTTTGTGCTAGATGAACGAAAGTCTCTCCACATGCTCAGTTCTGAGAGATAAGTGTGTGTGAAAGCCGTCCTTCACATAGCTTGTTGGGAACACAAAATTTCTTTTCAGTTGCAAACTCCACTCCATACATATATATGGGGAGGTACTAGCTCCAACTCCGTTTTACAGGGAAAACTGCAGGAACTTCAAACCGCCACTAGGAAACAGACTGAGAAACCAGAGTAAAAGTTTCTCCTGCAACCCTTTCCCTTTGTGCTAGATGAACGAACGTCTCTCCACATGCTCAGTTCTGAGAGATAAGTGTGTGTGAAAGCCGTCCTTCACATAGCTTGTTGGGAACACAAAGTTTCTTTTCAGTTGCAAACTCCACTCCATACATATATATGGGGAGGTACGAGCTCCAACTCGGTTTTACAGTGAAAACTGCAGGAACTTCAAACCGGCACTAGGAAACAGACTGAGAAACCAGAGTAAAAGTTTCTCCTGCAACCCTTTCCCTTTGTGCTAGATGAACGAACGTCTCTCCACATGCTCAGTTCTGAGAGATAAGTGTGTGAGAAAGCCCTCCTTCATCTAGCTTGTTGGGAACACAAAGTTTCTTTTCACTTGCAAACTCCACTCCATACATATATATGGGGATGTACTAGCTCCTATTCTGTTTTACAGTGAAAACTGCAGGAACATCAAACCGGGACTAGGAAACAGAATGAGAAACCAGAGTAAAAGTTACTCCTGCAATCCGTACCCTTTGTGCTAGATGAACGAACGTCTCTCCACATGCTCAGTTCTGAGAGATAAGTGTGTGTGAAAGCCGCACTTCACCTAGCTTGTTGGGAACACAAAATTTCTTTTCACTTGCAAACTCCACTCCTTACATATATATGGGGAGTTACTAGCTCCAACTCGGTTTTACAGTGAAAACTGCAGGAACATCAAACCGGGACTAGGAAAAAGATTGAGAAACCACAGTAAAAGTTTCTCCTGCAACCCGTTCCCATTGTGCTAGATGAACGAACGTCTCTCCGCATGCTCAGTTCTGAGAGATAAGTGTGTGTGAAAGCCGTCCTTCACCTAGCTTGTTGGGAACACAAAGTTTCTTTTCACTTGCAAACTCCACTCCACACATATATATGGGGAGGTACTAGATCCTACTCGGTTTTACAGTGAAAAATGCTGGAACTTCAAACCGGCACTAGGAAACAGACTGACAAACCAGAGTAAAAGTTTCTCCTGCAACCCGTTCCCTTTGTGCTAGATGAACGAACGTCTCTCCACATGCTCAGTTCTGAGAGATAAGTGTGTGTGAAAGCCGTCCTTCACCTAGCTTGTTGGGAACACAAAGTTTCTTTTCACTTGCAAACTCCACTCCATACATATATAAGGGGAGGTACTAGCTCCAACTCGGTTTTACAGTGAAAACTACATGAACTTCAAACCGGCACTAGGAAACAGACTGAGAAAGCAGAGTAAAAGTTTCTCCTGCAACTCGTTCCCTTTGTGCTAGATGAACGAAAGTCTCTCCACATGCTCAGTTCTGAGAGATAAGTGTGTGTGAAAGCCGTCCTTCACATAGCTTGTTGGGAACACAAAGTTTCTTTTCAGTTGCAAACTCCACTCCATACATATATATGGGGAGGTACTAGCTCCAACTCCGTTTTACAGGGAAAACTGCAGTAACATCAAACCGGGACTAGGAAACAGATTGAGAAATCAGAGTAATAGTTACTCCTGCAACCCGTTCCCTTTGTGCTAGATGAACGAACGTCTCTCCACATGGTCAGTTCTGAGAGATACGTGTGTGTGAAAGCCGTCCTTCACATAGCTTGTTGGGAACACAAAGTTTCTTTTCACTTGCAAACTCCACTCCTTACATATATATGGGGAGGTACTAGAACCAACTCGGTTTTACAGTGAAAACTGCTGGAACTTCAAACCGGCACTAGGAAACAGACTGAGAAAACAGAGTAAAAGTTTCTCCTGCAACCCGTTCCCTTTGTGCTAGATGAACGAACGTCTCTCCACATGCTCAGTTGTGAGAGATAAGTGTGTGTGAAAGCCGTCCTTCCCCTAGCTTGTTGGGAACACAAAGTTTCTTTTCAGTTGCAAACTCCACTCCGTACATATATATGGGGAGGTACTAGCTCCAACTCCGTTTTACAGTGAAAACTGCAGGAACTTCAAACCGGCACTAGGAAACAGACTGAGAAACCAGAGTAAAAGTTTCTCCTGCAACCCGTTCCCTTTGTGCTAGATGAACGAACGTCTCTCCACATGCTCAGTTCTGAGAGATAAGTGTGTGTGAAAGCCGTCCTTCACCTAGCTTGTTGGGAACACAAAGTTTCTTTTCACTTGCAAACTCCACTCCACACATATATATGGGGAGGTACTAGATCCTACTCGGTTTTATAGTGAAAACTGCTGGAACTTCAAACCGGCACTAGGAAACAGACTGACAAACCAGAGTAAAAGTTTCTCCTGCAACCCGTTCCCTTTGTGCTAGATGAACGAACGTCTCTCCTCACGTGCTCATTTCTGAGATATAAGTGTGTGTGAAAGCCGCACTTCTCCCAGCTTGTTGGGAACACAAAGTTTCTTTTCACTTTCAAACTCCACTCCATACATATATAAGGGGAGGTACTAGCTCCAACTCGGTTTTACAGTGAAAACGGCAGGAACATCAAACCGGGACTAGGAAACAGACTGAGAAACCAGAGTAAAAGTTTCTCCTGCAAACCGTTCCCATTGTGCTAGATGAACGAACGTCGCTCCGCATGGTCAGTTCTGAGAGATACGTGTGTGTGAAAGCCGTCCTTCACATAGCTTGTTGGGAACACAAAGTTTCTTTTCACTTGCAAACTCCTCTCCATACATATATAAGGGGAGGTACTAGCTCCAACTCGGTTTTACAGTGAAAACTGCAGGAACTTCAAACCGGCACTAGGAAACAGACTGAGAAACCAGAGTAAAAGTTTCTCCTGCAACCCGTTCCCTTTGTGCTAGATGAACGAACGTCTCTCCACATGCTCAGTTCTGAGAGATAAGTGTGTGTGAAAGCCGTCCTTCACCTAGCTTGTTGGGAACACAAAGTTTCTTTTCACTTGCAAACTCCACTCCATACATATATAAGGGGAGGTACTAGATCCAACTCGGTTTTACAGTGAAAACTACATGAACTTCAAACCGGCACTAGGAAACAGACTGAGAAACCAGAGTAAAAGTTTCTCCTGCCACCCGTTCCCTTTGTGCTAGATGAACGAAAGTCTCTCCACATGCTCAGTTCTGAGAGATAAGTGTGTGTGAAAGCCGTCCTTCACATAGCTTGTTGGGAACACAAAGTTTCTTTTCAGTTGCAAACTCCACTCCATACATATATATGGGGAGGTACTAGCTCCAACTCCGTTTTACAGGGAAAACTGCAGGAACTTCAAACCGCCACTAGGAAACAGACTGAGAAACCAGAGTAAAAGTTTCTCCTGCAACCCTTTCCCTTTGTGCTAGATGAACGAACGTCTCTCCACATGCTCAGTTGTGAGAGATAAGTGTGTGAGAAAGCCCTCCTTCATCTAGCTTGTTGGGAACACAAAGTTTCTTTTCACTTGCAAACTCCACTCCATACATATATATGGGGATGTACTAGCTCCTACTCGGTTTTACAGTGAAAAATGCAGGAACATCAAACCGGGACTAGGAAACAGATTGAGAAACCAGAGTAAAAGTTACTCCTGCAACCCGTACCCTTTGTGCTAGATGAACGAACGTCTCTCCACATGCTCAGTTCTGAGAGATAAGTGTGTGTGAAAGCCGCACTTCACCTAGCTTGTTGGGAACACAAAATTTCTTTTCACTTGCAAACTCCACTCCTTACATATATATGGGGAGTTACTAGCTCCAACTCGGTTTTACAGTGAAAACTGCAGGAACATCAAACCGGGACTAGGAAAAAGATTGAGAAACCACAGTAAAAGTTTCTCCTGCAACCCGTTCCCATTGTGCTAGATGAACGAACGTCTTTCCGCATGCTCAGTTCTGAGAGATAAGTGTGTGTGAAAGCCGTCCTTCACCTAGCTTGTTGGGAACACAAAGTTTCTTTTCACTTGCAAACTCCACTCCACACATATATATGGGGAGGTACTAGATCCTACTCGGTTTTACAGTGAAAACTGCTGGAACTTCAAACCGGCACTAGGAAACAGACTGAGAAACCAGAGTAAAAGTTTCTCCTGCAACCCGTTCCCTTTGTGCTAGATGAACGAACGTCTCTCCACATGCTCAGTTCTGAGAGGTAAGTGTGTGTGAAAGCCGTCCTTCACCTAGCTTGTTGGGAACACAAAGTTTCTTTTCACTTGCAAACTCCACTCCATACATATATAAGGGGAGGTACTAGATCCAACTCGGTTTTACAGTGAAAACTACATGAACTTCAAACCGGCACTAGGAAACAGACTGAGAAACCAGAGTAAAAGTTTCTCCTGCCACCCGTTCCCTTTGTGCTAGATGAACGAAAGTCTCTCCACATGCTCAGTTGTGAGAGATAAGTGTGTGTGAAAGCCGTCCTTCCCCTAGCTTGTTGGGAACACAAAGTTTCTTTTCAGTTGCAAACTCCACTCCGTACATATATATGGGTAGGTACTAGCTCCAACTCCGTTTTACAGTGAAAACTGCAGGAACTTCAAACCGGCACTAGGAAACAGACTGAGAAACCAGAGTAAAAGTTTCTCCTGCAACCCGTACCCTTTGTGCTAGATGAACGAACGTCTCTCCACATGCTCAGTTCTGAGAGATAAGTGTGTGTGAAAGCCGTCCTTCACCTAGCTTGTTGGGAACACAAAGTTTCTTTTCACTTGCAAACTCCACTCCACACATATATATGGGGAGGTACTAGATCCTACTCGGTTTTACAGTGAAAACTGCTGGAACTTAAAACCGGCACTAGGAAACAGACTGAGAAACCAGAGTAAAAGTTTCTCCTGCAACCCGTTCCCTTTGTGCTAGATGAACGAACGTCTCTCCACATGCTCAGTTCTGAGAGATAAGTGTGTGTGAAAGCCGTCCTTCACCTAGCTTGTTGGGAACACAAAGTTTCTTTTCACTTGCAAACTCAACTCCACACATATATATGGGGAGGTACTAGATCCTACTCGGTTTTACAGTGAAAACTGCTGGAACTTCAAACCGGCACTAGGAAAAAGACTGACAAACCAGAGTAAAAGTTTCTCCTGCAACCCGTTCCCTTTGTGCTAGATGAACGAACGTCTCTCCTCACGTGCTCATTTCTGAGATATAAGTGTGTGTGAAAGCCGCCCTTCTCCCAGCTTGTTGGGAACACAAAGTTTCTTTTCATTTTCAAACTCCACTCCATACATATATAAGGGGAGGTACTAGCTCCAACTCGGTTTTACAGTGAAAACGGCAGGAACATCAAACCGGGACTAGGAAACAGACTGAGAAACCAGAGTAAAAGTTTCTCCTGCAACCCGTTCCCATTGTGCTAGATGAACGAACGTCTCTCCGCATGCTCAGTTCTGAGAGATAAGTGTGTGTGAAAGCCGTCCTTCACCTAGCTTGTTGGGAACACAAAGTTTCTTTTCACTTGCAAACTCCACTCCATACATATATAAGGGGAGGTACTAGCTCCAACTCGGTTTTACAGTGAAAACTGCAGGAACTTCAAACCGGCACTAGGAAACAGACTGAGAAACCAGAGTAAAAGTTTCTCCTGCAACCCGTTCCCTTTGTGCTAGATGAACGAACGTCTCTCCACATGCTCAGTTCTGAAAGATAAGTGTGTGTGAAAGCCGTCCTTCACCTAGCTTGTTGGGAACACAAAGTTTCTTTTCACTTGCAAACTCCACTCCATACAAATATAAGGGGAGGTACTAGATCCAACTCGGTTTTACAGTGAAAACTACATGAACTTCAAACCGGCACTAGGAAACAGACTGAGAAACCAGAGTAAAAGTTTCTCCTGCCACCCGTTCCCTTTGTGCTAGATGAACGAAAGTCTCTCCACATGCTCAGTTCTGAGAGATAAGTGTGTGTGAAAGCCGTCCTTCACATAGCTTGTTGGGAACACAAAGTTTCTTTTCAGTTGCTAACTCCACTCCATACATATATATGGGGAGGTACTAGCTCCAACTCCGTTTTACAGGGAAAACTGCAGGAACTTCAAACCGCCACTAGGAAACAGACTGAGAAACCAGAGTAAAAGTTTCTCCTGCAACCCGTTCCCTTTGTGCTAGATGAACGAACGTCTCTCCACATGCTCAGTTCTGAGAGATAAGTGTGTGTGAAAGCCGTCCTTCACATAGCTTGTTGGGAACACAAAGTTTCTTTTCAGTTGCAAACTCCACTCCATACATATATATGGGGAGGTACGAGCTCCAACTCGGTTTTACAGTGAAAACTGCAGGAACTTCAAACCGGCACTAGGAAACAGACTGAGAAACCAGAGTAAAATTTTCTCCTGCAACCCTTTCCCTTTGTGCTAGATGAACGAACGTCTCTCCACATGCTCAGTTCTGAGAGATAAGTGTGTGAGAAAGCCCTCCTTCATCTAGCTTGTTGGGAACACAAAGTTTCTTTTCACTTGCAAACTCCACTCCATACATATATATGGGGATGTACTAGCTCCTACTCGGTTTTACAGTGAAAACTGCAGGAACATCAAACCGGGACTAGGAAACAGATTGAGAAACCAGAGTAAAAGTTACTCCTGCAACCCGTACCCTTTGTGCTAGATGAACGAACGTCTCTCCACATGTTCAGTTCTGAGAGATAAGTGTGTGTGAAAGCCGCACTTCACCTAGCTTGTTGGGAACACAAAATTTCTTTTCACTTGCAAACTCCACTCCTTACATATATATGGGGAGTTACTAGCTCCAACTCGGTTTTACAGTGAAAACTGCAGGAACATCACACCGGGACTAGGAAAAAGATTGAGAAACCACAGTAAAAGTTTCTCCTGCCACCCGTTCCCATTGTGCTAGATGAACGAACGTCTCTCCGCATGCTCAGTTCTGAGAGATAAGTGTGTGTGAAAGCCGTCCTTCACCTAGCTTGTTGGGAACACAAAGTTTCTTTTCACTTGCAAACTCCACTCCACACATATATATGGGGAGGTACTAGATCCTACTCGGTTTTACAGTGAAAACTGCTGGAACTTCAAACCGGCACTAGGAAACAGACTGAGAAACCAGAGTAAAAGTTTCTCCTGCAACCCGTTCCCTTTGTGCTAGATGAACGAACGTCTCTCCACATGCTCAGTTCTGAGAGATAAGTGTGTGTGAAAGCCGTCCTTCACCTAGCTTGTTGGGAACACAAAGTTTCTTTTCACTTGCAAACTCCACTCCATACATATATAAGGGGAGGTACTAGATCCAACTCGGTTTTACAGTGAAAACTACATGAACTTCAAACCGGCACTAGGAAACAGACTGAGAAACCAGAGTAAAAGTTTCTCCTGCCACCCGTTCCCTTTGTGCTAGATGAACGAACGTCTCTCCACATGCTCAGTTGTGAGAGATAAGTGTGTGTGAAAGCCGTCCTTCCCCTAGCTTGTTGGGAACACAAAGTTTCTTTTCAGTTGCAAACTCCACTCCGTACATATATATGGGGAGGTACTAGCTCCAAATCCGTTTTACAGTGAAAACTGCAGGAACTTCAAACCGGCACTAGGAAACAGACTGAGAAACCAGAGTAAAAGTTTCTCCTGCAACCCGTTCCCTTTGTGCTAGATGAACGAACGTCTCTCCACATGCTCAGTTCTGAGAGATAAGTGTGTGTGAAAGCCGTCCTTCACCTAGCTTGTTGGGAACACAAAGTTTCTTTTCACTTGCAAACTCCACTTCACACATATATATGGGGAGGTACTAGATCCTACTCGGTTTTACAGTGAAAACTGCTGGAACTTCAAACCGGCACTAGGAAACAGACTGAGAAACCAGAGTAAAAGTTTCTCCTGCAACCCTTTCCCTTTGTGCTAGATGAACGAACGTCTCTCCACATGCTCAGTTCTGAGAGATAAGTGTGTGTGAAAGCCGTCCTTCACCTAGCTTGTTGGGAACACAAAGTTTCTTTTCACTTGCAAACTCCACTCCACACATATATATGGGGAGGTACTAGATCCTACTCGGTTTTACAGTGAAAACAGCTGGAACTTCAAACCGGCACTAGGAAACAGACTGAGAAACCAGAGTAAAAGTTTCTCCTGCAACCCGTTCCCTTTGTGCTAGATGAACGAACGTCTCTCCACATGCTCAGTTCTGAGAGATAAGTGTGTGTGAAAGCCGTCCTTCACCTAGCTTGTTGGGAACACAAAGTTTCTTTTCACTTGCAAACTCCACTCCACACATATATATGGGGAGGTACTAGATCCTACTCGGTTTTACAGTGAAAACTGCTGGAACTTCAAACCGGCACTAGGAAACAGACTGACAAACCAGAGTAAAAGTTTCTCCTGCAACCCGTTCCCTTTGTGCTAGATGAACGAACGTCTCTCCTCACGTGCTCATTTCTGAGATATAAGTGTGTGTGAAAGCCGCCCTTCTCCCAGCTTGTTGGGAACACAAAGTTTCTTTTCACTTTCAAACTCCACTCCATACATATATAAGGGCAGGTACTAGCTCCAACTCGGTTTTACAGTGAAAACGGCAGGAACATCAAACCGGGACTAGGAAACAGACTGAGAAACCAGAGTAAAAGTTTCTCCTGCAACCCGTTCCCATTGTGCTAGATGAACGAACGTCTCTCCGCATGCTCAGTTCTGAGAGATAAGTGTGTGTGAAAGCCGTCCTTCACCTAGCTTGTTGGGAACACAAAGTTTCTTTTCACTTGCAAACTCCACTCCATACATATATAAGGGGAGGTACTAGCTCCAACTCGGTTTTACAGTGAAAACTGCAGGAACTTCAAACCGGCACTAGGAAACAGACTGAGAAACCAGAGTAAAAGTTTCTCCTGCAACCCGTTCCCTTTGTGCTAGATGAACGAACGTCTCTCCACATGCTCAGTTCTGAGAGATAAGTGTGTGTGAAAGCCGTCCTTCACCTAGCTTGTTGGGAACACAAAGTTTCTTTTCACTTGCAAACTCCACTCCACACATATATATGGGGAGGTACTAGATCCTACTCGGTTTTACAGTGAAAACTGCTGGAACTTCAAACCGGCACTAGGAAACAGACTGACAAACCAGAGTAAAAGTTTCTCCTGCAACCCGTTCCCTTTGTGCTAGATGAACGAACGTCTCTCCTCACGTGCTCATTTCTGAGATATAAGTGTGTGTGAAAGCCGCACTTCTCC
The DNA here is from genome assembly GCF_048773025.1 of Camelus bactrianus. Lineage (NCBI taxonomy): Eukaryota > Metazoa > Chordata > Mammalia > Artiodactyla > Camelidae > Camelus > Camelus bactrianus. The sequence continues at coordinate 94,238,513 of NC_133546.1, forward strand.
CAGCTTGTTGGGAACACAAAGTTTCTTTTCACTTTCAAACTCCACTCCATACATATATAAGGGGAGGTACTAGCTCCAACTCGGTTTTACAGTGAAAACGGCAGGAACATCAAACCGGGACTAGGAAACAGACTGAGAAACCAGAGTAAAAGTTTCTCCTGCAACCCGTTCCCATTGTGCTAGATGAACGAACGTCTCTCCGCATGCTCAGTTCTGAGAGATAAGTGTGTGTGAAAGCCGTCCTTCACCTAGCTTGTTGGGAACACAAAGTTTCTTTTCACTTGCAAACTCCACTCCATACATATATAAGGGGAGGTACTAGCTCCAACTCGGTTTTACAGTGAAAACTGCAGGAACTTCAAACCGGCACTAGGAAACAGACTGAGAAACCAGAGTAAAAGTTTCTCCTGCAACCCGTTCCCTTTGTGCTAGATGAACGAACGTCTCTCCACATGCTCAGTTCTGAGAGATAAGTGTGTGTGAAAGCCGTCCTTCACCTAGCTTGTTGGGAACACAAAGTTTCTTTTCACTTGCAAACTCCACTCCATACATATATAAGGGGAGGTACTAGATCCAACTCGGTTTTACAGTGAAAACTACATGAACTTCAAACCGGCACTAGGAAACAGACTGAGAAACCAGAGTAAAAGTTTCTCCTGCCACCCGTTCCCTTTGTGCTAGATGAACGAAAGTCTCTCCACATGCTCAGTTCTGAGAGATAAGTGTGTGTGAAAGCCGTCCTTCACATAGCTTGTTGGGAACACAAAGTTTCTTTTCAGTTGCAAACTCCACTCCATACATATATATGGGGAGGTACTAGCTCCAACTCCGTTTTACAGGGAAAACTGCAGGAACTTCAAACCGCCACTAGGAAACAGACTGAGAAACCAGAGTAAAAGTTTCTCCTGCAACCCGTTCCCTTTGTGCTAGATGAACGAACGTCTCTCCACATGCTCAGTTCTGAGAGATAAGTGTGTGTGAAAGCCGTCCTTCACATAGCTTGTTGGGAACACAAAGTTTCTTTTCAGTTGCAAACTCCACTCCATACATATATATGGGGAGGTACGAGCTCCAACTCGGTTTTACAGTGAAAACTGCAGGAACTTCAAACCGGCACTAGGAAACAGACTGAGAAACCAGAGTAAAAGTTTCTCCTGCAACCCTTTCCCTTTGTGCTAGATGAACGAACGTCTCTCCACATGCTCAGTTCTGAGAGATAAGTGTGTGAGAAAGCCCTCCTTCACCTAGCTTGTTGGGAACACAAAGTTTCTTTTCACTTGCAAACTCCACTCCATACATATATATGGGGATGTACTAGCTCCTACTCGGTTTTACAGTGAAAACTGCAGGAACATCAAACCGGGACTAGGAAACAGATTGAGAAACCAGAGTAAAAGTTACTCCTGCAACCCGTACCCCTTGTGCTAGATGAACGAACGTCTCTCCACATGCTCAGTTCTGAGAGATAAGTGTGTGTGAAAGCCGCACTTCACATAGCTTGTTGGGAACACAAAATTTCTTTTCACTTGCAAACTCCACTCCTTACATATATATGGGGAGTTACTAGCTCCAACTCGGTTTTACAGTGAAAACTGCAGGAACATCAAACCGGGACTAGGAAAAAGATTGAGAAACCACAGTAAAAGTTTCTCCTGCAACCCGTTCCCATTGTGCTAGATGAACGAACGTCTCTCCGCATGCTCAGTTCTGAGAGATAAGTGTGTGTGAAAGCCGTCCTTCACCTAGCTTGTTGGGAACACAAAGTTTCTTTTCACTTGCAAACTCCACTCCACACATATATATGGGGAGGTACTAGATCCTACTCGGTTTTACAGTGAAAACTGCTGGAACTTCAAACCGGCACTAGGAAACAGACTGAGAAACCAGAGTAAAAGTTTCTCCTGCAACCCGTTCCCTTTGTGCTAGATGAACGAACGTCTCTCCACATGCTCAGTTCTGAGAGATAAGTGTGTGTGAAAGCCGTCCTTCACCTAGCTTGTTGGGAACACAAAGTTTCTTTTCACTTGCAAACTCCACTCCATACATATATAAGGGGAGGTACTAGATCCAACTCGGTTTTACAGTGAAAACTACATGAACTTCAAACCGGCACTAGGAAACAGACTGAGAAACCAGAGTAAAAGTTTCTCCTGCCACCCGTTCCCTTTGTGCTAGATGAACGAACGTCTCTCCACATGCTCAGTTGTGAGAGATAAGTGTGTGTGAAAGCCGTCCTTCCCCTTGCTTGTTGGGAACACAAAGTTTCTTTTCAGTTGCAAACTCCACTCCGTACATATATATGGGGAGGTACTAGCTCCAACTCCGTTTTACAGTGAAAACTGCAGGAACTTCAAACCGGCACTAGGAAACAGACTGAGAAACCAGAGTAAAAGTTTCTCCTGCAACCCGTTCCCTTTGTGCTAGATGAACGAACGTCTCTCCACATGCTCAGTTCTGAGAGATAAGTGTGTGTGAAAGCCGTCCTTCACCTAGCTTGTAGGGAACACAAAGTTTCTTTTCACTTGCAAACTCCACTCCACACATATATATGGGGAGGTACTAGATCCTACTCGGTTTTACAGTGAAAACTGCTGGAACTTCAAACCGGCACTAGGAAACAGACTGAGAAACCAGAGTAAAAGTTTCTCCTGCAACCCGTTCCCTTTGTGCTAGATGAACGAACGTCTCTCCACATGCTAAGTTCTGAGAGATAAGTGTGTGTGAAAGCCGTCCTTCACCTAGCTTGTTGGGAACACAAAGTTTCTTTTCACTTGCAAACTCCACTCCACACATATATATGGGGAGGTACTAGATCCTACTCGGTTTTACAGTGAAAACTGCTGGAACTTCAAACCGGCACTAGGAAACAGACTGAGAAACCAGAGTAAAAGTTTCTCCTGCAACCCTTTCCCTTTGTGCTAGATGAACGAACGTCTCTCCACATGCTCAGTTCTGAGAGATAAGTGTGTGAGAAAGCCCTCCTTCAACTAGCTTGTTGGGAACACAAAGTTTCTTTTCACTTGCAAACTCCAATCCATACATATATATGGGGATGTACTAGCTCCTACTCGGTTTTACAGTGAAAACTGCAGGAACATCAAACCGGGACTAGGAAACAGATTGAGAAACCAGAGTAAAAGTTACTCCTGCAACCCGTACCCTTTGTGCTAGATGAACGAACGTCTCTCCACATGCTCAGTTCTGAGAGATAAGTGTGAGTGAAAGCCGCACTTCACCTAGCTTGTTGGGAACACAAAATTTCTTTTCACTTGCAAACTCCACTCCTTACATATATATGGGGAGTTACTAGCTCCAACTCGGTTTTACAGTGAAAACTGCAGGAACATCAAACCGGGACTAGGAAAAAGATTGAGAAACCACAGTAAAAGTTTCTCCTGCAACCCGTTCCCATTGTGCTAGATGAACGAACGTCTCTCCGCATGCTCAGTTCTGAGAGATAAGTGTGTGTGAAAGCCGTCCTTCACCTAGCTTGTTGGGAACACAAAGTTTCTTTTCACTTGCAAACTCCACTCCACACATATATATGGGGAGGTACTAGATCCTACTCGGTTTTACAGTGAAAACTGCTGGAACTTCAAACCGGCACTAGGAAACAGACTGAGAAACCAGAGTAAAAGTTTCTCCTGCAACCCGTTCCCTTTGTGCTAGATGAACGAACGTCTCTCCACATGCTCAGTTCTGAGAGATAAGTGTGTGTGAAAGCCGTCCTTCACCTAGCTTGTTGGGAACACAAAGTTTCTTTTCACTTGCAAACTCCACTCCATACATATATAAGGGGAGGTACTAGATCCAACTCGGTTTTACAGTGAAAACTACATGAACTTCAAACCGGCACTAGGAAACAGACTGAGAAACCAGAGTAAAAGTTTCTCCTGCCACCCGTTCCCTTTGTGCTAGATGAACGAACGTCTCTCCACATGCTCAGTTGTGAGAGATAAGTGTGTGTGAAAGCCGTCCTTCCCCTAGCTTGTTGGGAACACAAAGTTTCTTTTCAGTTGCAAACTCCACTCCGTACATATATATGGGGAGGTACTAGCTCCAACTCCGTTTTACAGTGAAAACTGCAGGAACTTCAAACCGGCACTAGGAAACAGACTGAGAAACCAGAGTAAAAGTTTCTCCTGCAACCCGTTCCCTTTGTGCTAGATGAACGAACGTCTCTCCACATGCTCAGTTCTGAGAGATAAGTGTGTGTGAAAGCCGTCCTTCACCTAGCTTGTTGGGAACACAAAGTTTCTTTTCACTTGCAAACTCCACTCCACACATATATATGGGGAGGTACTAGATCCTACTCGGTTTTACAGTGAAAACTGCTGGAACTTCAAACCGGCACTAGGAAACAGACTTAGAAACCAGAGTAAAAGTTTCTCCTGCAACCCGTTCCCTTTGTGCTAGATGAACGAACGTCTCTCCACATGCTAAGTTCTGAGAGATAAGTGTGTGTGAAAGCCGTCCTTCACCTAGCTTGTTGGGAACACAAAGTTTCTTTTCACTTGCAAACTCCACTCCACACATATATATGGGGAGGTACTAGATCCTACTCGGTTTTACAGTGAAAACTGCTGGAACTTCAAACCGGCACTAGGAAACAGACTGACAAACCAGAGTAAAAGTTTCTCCTGCAACCCGTTCCCTTTGTGCTAGATGAACGAACGTCTCTCCTCACGTGCTCATTTCTGAGATATAAGTGTGTGTGAAAGCCGCCCTTCTCCCAGCTTGTTGGGAACACAAAGTTTCTTTTCACTTTCAAACTCCACTCCATACATATATAAGGGGAGGTACTAGCTCCAACTCGGTTTTACAGTGAAAACGGCAGGAACATCAAACCGGGACTAGGAAACAGACTGAGAAACCAGAGTAAAAGTTTCTCCTGCAACCCGTTCCCATTGTGCTAGATGAACGAACGTCTCTCCGCATGCTCAGTTCTGAGAGATAAGTGTGTGTGAAAGCCGTCCTTCACCTAGCTTGTTGGGAACACAAAGTTTCTTTTCACTTGCAAACTCCACTCCATACATATATAAGGGGAGGTACTAGCTCCAACTCGGTTTTACAGTGAAAACTGCAGGAACTTCAAACCGGCACTAGGAAACAGACTGAGAAACCAGAGTAAAAGTTTCTCCTGCAACCCGTTCCCTTTGTGCTAGATGAACGAACGTCTCTCCACATGCTCAGTTCTGAGAGATAAGTGTGTGTGAAAGCCGTCCTTCACCTAGCTTGTTGGGAACACAAAGTTTCTTTTCACTTGCAAACTCCACTCCATACATATATAAGGGGAGGTACTAGATCCAACTCGGTTTTACAGTGAAAACTACATGAACTTCAAACCGGCACTAGGAAACAGACTGAGAAACCAGAGTAAAAGTTTCTCCTGCCACCCGTTCCCTTTGTGCTAGATGAACGAAAGTCTCTCCACATGCTCAGTTCTGAGAGATAAGTGTGTGTGAAAGCCGTCCTTCACATAGCTTGTTGGGAACACAAAGTTTCTTTTCAGTTGCAAACTCCACTCCATACATATATATGGGGAGGTACTAGCTCCAACTCCGTTTTACAGGGATAACTGCAGGAACTTCAAACCGCCACTAGGAAACAGACTGAGAAACCAGAGTAAAAGTTTCTCCTGCAACCCGTTCCCTTTGTGCTAGATGAACGAACGTCTCTCCACATGCTCAGTTCTGAGAGATAAGTGTGTGTGAAAGCCGTCCTTCACATAGCTTGTTGGGAACACAAAGTTTCTTTTCAGTTGCAAACTCCACTCCATACGTATATATGGGGAGGTACGAGCTCCAACTCGGTTTTACAGTGAAAACTGCAGGAACTTCAAACCGGCACTAGGAAACAGACTGAGAAACCAGAGTAAAAGTTTCTCCTGCAACCCTTTCCCTTTGTGCTAGATGAACGAACGTCTCTCCACATGCTCAGTTCTGAGAGATAAGTGTGTGAGAAAGCCCTCCTTCACCTAGCTTGTTGGGAAGACAAAGTTTCTTTTCACTTGCAAACTCCACTCCTTACATATATATGGGGAGTTACTAGCTCCAACTCGGTTTTACAGTGAAAACTGCAGGAACATCAAACCGGGACTAGGAAAAAGATTGAGAAACCACAGTAAAAGTTTCTCCTGCAACCCGTTCCCATTGTGCTAGATGAACGAACGTCTCTCCGCATGCTCAGTTCTGAGAGATAAGTGTGTGTGAAAGCCGTCCTTCACCTAGCTTGTTGGGAACACAAAGTTTCTTTTCACTTGCAAACTCCACTCCATACATATATAAGGGGAGGTACTAGCTCCAACTCGGTTTTACAGTGAAAACTGCAGGAACTTCAAACCGGCACTAGGAAACAGACTGAGAAACCAGAGTAAAAGTTTCTCCTGCAACCCGTTCCCTTTGTGCTAGATGAACGAACGTCTCTCCACATGCTCAGTTCTGAGAGATAAGTGTGTGTGAAAGCCGTCTTTCACCTAGCTTGTTGGAAACACAAAGTTTCTTTTCACTTGCAAACTCCACTCCATACATATATAAGGGGAAGTACTAGATCCAACTCGGTTTTACAGTGAAAACTACATGAACTTCAAACCGGCACTAGGAAACAGACTGAGAAACCAGAGTAAAAGTTTCTCCTGCCACCCGTTCCCTTTGTGCTAGATGAACGAAAGTCTCTCCACATGCTCAGTTCTGAGAGATAAGTGTGTGTGAAAGCCGTCCTTCACATAGCTTGTTGGGAACACAAAGTTTCTTTTCAGTTGCAAACTCCACTCCATACATATATATGGGGAGGTACTAGCTCCAACTCCGTTTTACAGGGAAAACTGCAGGAACTTCAAACCGCCACTAGGAAACAGACTGAGAAACCAGAGTAAAAGTTTCTCCTGCAACCCGTTCCCTTTGTGCTAGATGAACGAACGTCTCTCCACATGCTCAGTTCTGAGAGATAAGTGTGTGTGAAAGCCGTCCTTCACATAGCTTGTTGGGAACACAAAGTTTCTTTTCAGTTGCAAACTCCACTCCATACATATATATGGGGAGGTACGAGCTCCAACTCGGTTTTACAGTGAAAACTGCAGGAACTTCAAACCGGCACTAGGAAACAGACTGAGAAACCAGAGTAAAAGTTTCTCCTGCAACCCTTTCCCTTTGTGCTAGATGAACGAACGTCTCTCCACATGCTCAGTTCTGAGAGATAAGTGTGTGAGAAAGCCCTCCTTCACCTAGCTTGTTGGGAAGACAAAGTTTCTTTTCACTTGCAAACTCCACTCCTTACATATATATGGGGAGTTACTAGCTCCAACTCGGTTTTACAGTGAAAACTGCAGGAACATCAAACCGGGACTAGGAAAAAGATTGAGAAACCACAGTAAAAGTTTCTCCTGCAACCCGTTCCCATTGTGCTAGATGAACGAACGTCTCTCCGCATGCTCAGTTCTGAGAGATAAGTGTGTGTGAAAGCCGTCCTTCACCTAGCTTGTTGGGAACACAAAGTTTCTTTTCACTTGCAAACTCCACTCCACACATATATATGGGGAGGTACTAGATCCTACTCGGTTTTACAGTGAAAACTGCTGGAACTTCAAACCGGCACTAGGAAACAGACTGAGAAACCAGAGTAAAAGTTTCTCCTGCAACCCGTTCCCTTTGTGCTAGATGAACGAACGTCTCTCCACATGCTCAGTTCTGAGAGATAAGTGTGTGTGAAAGCCGTCCTTCACCTAGCTTGTTGGGAACACAAAGTTTCTTTTCACTTGCAAACTCCACTCCATACATATATAAGGGGAGGTACTAGATCCAACTCGGTTTTACAGTGAAAACTACATGAACTTCAAACCGGCACTAGGAAACAGACTGAGAAACCAGAGTAAAAGTTTCTCCTGCCACCCGTTCCCTTTGTGCTAGATGAACGAACGTCTCTCCACATGCTCAGTTGTGAGAGATAAGTGTGTGTGAAAGCCGTCCTTCCCCTAGCTTGTTGGGAACACAAAGTTTCTTTTCAGTTGCAAACTCCACTCCGTACATATATATGGGGAGGTACTAGCTCCAACTCCGTTTTACAGTGAAAACTGCAGGAACTTCAAACCGGCACTAGGAAACAGACTGAGAAACCAGAGTAAAAGTTTCTCCTGCAACCCGTTCCCTTTGTGCTAGATGAACGAACGTCTCTCCACATGCTCAGTTCTGAGAGATAAGTGTGTGTGAAAGCCGTCCTTCACCTAGCTTGTTGGGAACACAAAGTTTCTTTTCACTTGCAAACTCCACTCCACACATATATATGGGGAGGTACTAGATCCTACTCGGTTTTACAGTGAAAACTGCTGGAACTTCAAACCGGCACTAGGAAACAGACTGAGAAACCAGAGTAAAAGTTTCTCCTGCAACCCGTTCCCTTTGTGCTAGATGAACGAACGTCTCTCCACATGCTCAGTTCTGAGAGATAAGTGTGTGTGAAAGCCGTCCTTCACATAGCTTGTTGGGAACACAAAGTTTCTTTTCACTTGCAAACTCCACTCCACACATATATATGGGGAGGTACTAGATCCTACTCGGTTTTACAGTGAAAACTGCTGGAACTTCAAACCGGCACTAGGAAACAGACTGACAAACCAGAGTAAAAGTTTCTCCTGCAACCCGTTCCCTTTGTGCTAGATGAACGAACGTCTCTCCTCACGTGCTCATTTCTGAGATATAAGTGTGTGTGAAAGCCGCCCTTCTCCCAGCTTGTTGGGAACACAAAGTTTCTTTTCACTTTCAAACTCCACTCCATACATATATAAGGGGAGGTACTAGCTCCAACTCGGTTTTACAGTGAAAACGGCAGGAACATCAAACCGGGACTAGGAAACAGACTGAGAAACCAGAGTAAAAGTTTCTCCTGCAACCCGTTCCCATTGTGCTAGATGAACGAACGTCTCTCCGCATGCTCAGTTCTGAGAGATAAGTGTGTGTGAAAGCCGTCCTTCACCTAGCTTGTTGGGAACACAAAGTTTCTTTTCACTTGCAAACTCCACTCCATACATATATAAGGGGAGGTACTAGCTCCAACTCGGTTTTACAGTGAAAACTGCAGGAACTTCAAACCGGCACTAGGAAACAGACTGAGAAACCAGAGTAAAAGTTTCTCCTGCAACCCGTTCCCTTTGTGCTAGATGAACGAACGTCTCTCCACATGCTCAGTTCTGAAAGATAAGTGTGTGTGAAAGCCGTCCTTCACCTAGCTTGTTGGGAACACAAAGTTTCTTTTCACTTGCAAACTCCACTCCATACATATATAAGGGGAGGTACTAGATCCAACTCGGTTTTACAGTGAAAACTACATGAACTTCAAACCGGCACTAGGAAACAGACTGAGAAACCAGAGTAAAAGTTTCTCCTGCCACCCGTTCCCTTTGTGCTAGATGAACGAACGTCTCTCCACATGCTCAGTTCTGAGAGATAAGTGTGTGTGAAAGCCGTCCTTCACATAGCTTGTTGGGAACACAAAGTTTCTTTTCAGTTGCAAACTCCACTCCATACATATATATGGGGAGGTACGAGCTCCAACTCGGTTTTACAGTGAAAACTGCAGGAACTTCAAACCGGCACTAGGAAACAGACTGAGAAACCAGAGTAAAAGTTTCTCCTGCAACCCTTTCCCTTTGTGCTAGATGAACGAACGTCTCTCCACATGCTCAGTTCTGAGAGATAAGTGTGTGAGAAAGCCCTCCTTCATCTAGCTTGTTGGGAACACAAAGTTTCTTTTCACTTGCAAACTCCACTCCATACATATATATGGGGATGTACTAGCTCCTACTCGGTTTTACAGTGAAAACTGCAGGAACATCAAACCGGGACTAGGAAACAGATTGAGAAACCAGAGTAAAAGTTACTCCTGCAACCCGTACCCTTTGTGCTAGATGAACGAACGTCTCTCCACATGCTCAGTTCTGAGAGATAAGTGTGTGTGAAAGCCGCACTTCACCTAGCTTGTTGGGAACACAAAATTTCTTTTCACTTGCAAACTCCACTCCTTACATATATATGGGGAGTTACTAGCTCCAACTCGGTTTTACAGTGAAAACTGCAGGAACATCAAACCGGGACTAGGAAAAAGATTGAGAAACCACAGTAAAAGTTTCTCCTGCAACCCGTTCCCATTGTGCTAGATGAACGAACGTCTCTCCGCATGCTCAGTTCTGAGAGATAAGTGTGTGTGAAAGCCGTCCTTCACCTAGCTTGTTGGGAACACAAAGTTTCTTTTCACTTGCAAACTCCACTCCACACATATATATGGGGAGGTACTAGATCCTACTCGGTTTTACAGTGAAAACTGCTGGAACTTCAAACCGGCACTAGGAAACAGACTGAGAAACCAGAGTAAAAGTTTCTCCTGCAACCCGTTCCCTTTGTGCTAGATGAACGAACGTCTCTCCTCATGCTCAGTTCTGAGAGATAAGTGTGTGTGAAAGCCGTCCTTCACCTAGCTTGTTGGGAACACAAAGTTTCTTTTCACTTGCAAACTCCAATCCATACATATATAAGGGGAGGTACTAGATCCAACTCGGTTTTACAGTGAAAACTACATGAACTTCAAACCGGCACTAGGAAACAGACTGAGAAACCAGAGTAAAAGTTTCTCCTGCCACCCGTTCCCTTTGTGCTAGATGAACGAACGTCTCTCCACATGCTCAGTTGTGAGAGATAAGTGTGTGTGAAAGCCGTCCTTCCCCTAGCTTGTTGGGAACACAAAGTTTCTTTTCAGTTGCAAACTCCACTCCGTACATATATATGGGGAGGTACTAGCTCCAACTCCGTTTTACAGTGAAAACTGCAGGAACTTCAAACCGGCACTAGGAAACAGACTGAGAAACCAGAGTAAAAGTTTCTCCTGCAACCCGTTCCCTTTGTGCTAGATGAACGAACGTCTCTCCACATGCTCAGTTCTGAGAGATAAGTATGTGTGAAAGCCGTCCTTCACCTAGCTTGTTGGGAACACAAAGTTTCTTTTCACTTGCAAACTCCACTTCACACATATATATGGGGAGGTAATAGATCCTACTCGGTTTTACAGTGAAAACTGCTGGAACTTCAAACCGGCACTAGGAAACAGACTGAGAAACCAGAGTAAAAGTTTCTCCTGCAACCCGTTCCCTTTGTGCTAGATGAACGAACGTCTCTCCACATGCTCAGTTCTGAGAGATAAGTGTGTGTGAAAGCCGTCCTTCACCTAGCTTGTTGGGAACACAAAGTTTCTTTTCACTTGCAAACTCCACTCCACACATATATATGGGGAGGTACTAGATCCTACTCGGTTTTACAGTGATAACTGCTGGAACTTCAAACCGGCACTAGGAAACAGACTGAGAAACCAGAGTAAAAGTTTCTCCTGCAACCCGTTCCCTTTGTGCTAGATGAACGAACGTCTCTCCACATGCTCAGTTCTGAGAGATAAGTGTGTGTGAAAGCCGTCCTTCACCTAGCTTGTTGGGAACACAAAGTTTCTTTTCACTTGCAAACTCCACTCCACACATATATATGGGGAGGTACTAGATCCTACTCGGTTTTACAGTGAAAACTGCTGGAACTTCAAACCGGCACTAGGAAACAGACTGACAAACCAGAGTAAAAGTTTCTCCTGCAACCCGTTCCCTTTGTGCTAGATGAACGAACGTCTCTCCTCACGTGCTCATTTCTGAGATATAAGTGTGTGTGAAAGCCGCCCTTCTCCCAGCTTGTTGGGAACACAAAGTTTCTTTTCACTTTCAAACTCCACTCCATACATATATAAGGGGAGGTACTAGCTCCAACTCGGTTTTACAGTGAAAACGGCAGGAACATCAAACCGGGACTAGGAAACAGACTGAGAAACCAGAGTAAAAGTTTCTCCTGCAACCCGTTCCCATTGTGCTAGATGAACGAACGTCTCTCCGCATGCTCAGTTCTGAGAGATAAGTGTGTGTGAAAGCCGTCCTTCACCTAGCTTGTTGGGAACACAAAGTTTCTTTTCAGTTGCAAACTCCACTCCGTACATATATATGGGGAGGTACTAGCTCCAACTCCGTTTTACAGTGAAAACTGCAGGAACTTCAAACCGGCACTAGGAAACAGACTGAGAAACCAGAGTAAAAGTTTCTCCTGCAACCCGTTCCCTTTGTGCTAGATGAACGAACGTCTCTCCACATGCTCAGTTCTGAGAGATAAGTGTGTGTGAAAGCCGTCCTTCACCTAGCTTGTTGGGAACACAAAGTTTCTTTTCACTTGCAAACTCCACTCCACACATATATATGGGGAGGTACTAGATCCTACTCGGTTTTACAGTGAAAACTGCTGGAACTTCAAACCGGCACTAGGAAACAGACTGAGAAACCAGAGTAAAAGTTTCTCCTGCAACCCGTTCCCTTTGTGCTAGATGAACGAACGTCTCTCCACATGCTCAGTTCTGAGAGATAAGTGTGTGTGAAAGCCGTCCTTCACCTAGCTTGTTGGGAACACAAAGTTTCTTTTCACTTGCAAACTCCAATCCACACATATATATGGGGAGGTACTAGATCCTACTCGGTTTTACAGTGAAAACTGCAGGAACTTCAAACCGGCACTAGGAAACAGACTGAGAAACCAGAGTAAAAGTTTCTCCTGCAACCCGTTCCCTTTGTGCTAGATGAACGAACGTCTCTCCACATGCTCAGTTCTGAGAGATAAGTGTGTGTGAAAGCCGTCCTTCACCTAGCTTGTTGGGAACACAAAGTTTCTTTTCACTTGCAATCTCCACTCCATACATATATAAGGGGAGGTACTAGATCCAACTCGGTTTTACAGTGAAAACTACATGAACTTCAAACCGGCACTAGGAAACAGACTGAGAAACCAGAGTAAAAGTTTCTCCTGCCACCCGTTCCCTTTGTGCTAGATGAACGAAAGTCTCTCCACATGCTCAGTTCTGAGAGGTAAGTGTGTGTGAAAGCCGTCCTTCACATAGCTTGTTGGGAACACAAAGTTTCTTTTCAGTTGCAAACTCCACTCCATACATATATATGGGGAGGTACTAGCTCCAACTCCGTTTTACAGGGAAAACTGCAGGAACTTCAAACCGCCACTAGGAAACAGACTGAGAAACCAGAGTAAAAGTTTCTCCTGCAACCCGTTCCCTTTGTGCTAGATGAACGAACGTCTCTCCACATGCTCAGTTCTGAGAGATAAGTGTGTGTGAAAGCCGTCCTTCACATAGCTTGTTGGGAACACAAAGTTTCTTTTCAGTTGCAAACTCCACTCCATACATATATATGGGGAGGTACGAGCTCCAACTCGGTTTTACAGTGAAAACTGCAGGAACTTCAAACCGGCACTAGGAAACAGACTGAGAAACCAGAGTAAAAGTTTCTCCTGCAACCCTTTCCCTTTGTGCTAGATGAACGAAAGTCTCTCCACATGCTCAGTTCTGAGAGATAAGTATGTGAGAAAGCCCTCCTTCATCTAGCTTGTTGGGAACACAAAGTTTCTTTTCACTTGCAAACTCCACTCCATACATATATATGGGGATGTACTAGCTCCTACTCGGTTTTACAGTGAAAACTGCAGGAACATCAAACCGGGACTAGGAAACAGATTGAGAAACCAGAGTAAAAGTTACTCCTGCAACCCGTACCCTTTGTGCTAGATGAACGAACGTCTCTCCACATGCTCAGTTCTGAGAGATAAGTGTGTGTGAAAGCCGCACTTCACCTAGCTTGTTGGGAACACAAAATTTCTTTTCACTTGCAAACTCCACTCCTTACATATATATGGGGAGTTACTAGCTCCAACTCGGTTTTACAGTGAAAACTGCAGGAACATCAAACCGGGACTAGGAAAAAGATTGAGAAACCAGAGTAAAAGTTTCTCCTGCAACCCGTTCCCATTGTGCTAGATGAACGAACGTCTCTCCGCATGCACAGTTCTGAGAGATAAGTGTGTGTGAAAGCCGTGCTTCACCTAGCTTGTTGGGAACACAAAGTTTCTTTTCACTTGCAAACTCCACTCCACACATATATATGGGGAGGTACTAGATCCTACTCGGTTTTACAGTGAAAACTGCTGGAACTTCAAACCGGCACTAGGAAACAGACTGAGAAACCAGAGTAAAAGTTTCTCCTGCAACCCGTTCCCTTTGTGCTAGATGAACGAACGTCTCTCCACATGCTCAGTTCTGAGAGATAAGTGTGTGTGAAAGCCGTCCTTCACCTAGCTTGTTGGGAACACAAAGTTTCTTTTCACTTGCAAAATCCACTCCATACATATATAAGGGGAGGTACTAGATCCAACTCGGTTTTACAGTGAAAACTACATGAACTTCAAACCGGCACTAGGAAACAGACTGAGAAACCAGAGTAAAAGTTTCTCCTGCCACCCGTTCCCTTTGTGCTAGATGAACGAAAGTCTCTCCACATGCTCAGTTCTGAGAGATAAGTGTGTGTGAAAGCCGTCCTTCACATAGCTTGTTGGGAACACAAAGTTTCTTTTCAGTTGCAAACTCCACTCCATACATATATATGGGGAGGTACGAGCTCCAACTCGGTTTTACAGTGAAAACTGCAGGAACTTCAAACCGGCACTAGGAAACAGACTGAGAAACCAGAGTAAAAGTTTCTCCTGCAACCCGTTCCCTTTGTGCTAGATGAACGAACGTCTCTCCACATGCTCAGTTCTGAGAGATAAGTGTGTGAGAAAGCCCTCCTTCATCTAGCTTGTTGGGAACACAAAGTTTCTTTTCACTTGCAAACTCCACTCCATACATATATATGGGGATGTACTAGCTCCTACTCGGTTTTACAGTGAAAACTGCAGGAACATCAAACCGGGACTAGGAAACAGATTGAGAAACCAGAGTAAAAGTTACTCCTGCAACCCGTACCCTTTGTGCTAGATGAACGAAAGTCTCTCCACATGCTCAGTTCTGAGAGATAAGAGTGTGTGAAAGCCGCACTTCACCTAGCTTGTTGGGAACACAAAATTTCTTTTCACTTGCAAACTCCAATCCTTACATATATATGGGGAGTTACTAGCTCCAACTCGGTTTTACAGGGAAAACTGCAGGAACATCAAACCGGGACTAGGAAAAAGATTGAGAAACCAGAGTAAAAGTTTCTCCTGCAACCCGTTCCCATTGTGCTAGATGAACGAACGTCTCTCCGCATGCTCAGTTCTGAGAGATAAGTGTGTGTGAAAGCCGTCCTTCACCTAGCTTGTTGGGAACACAAAGTTTCTTTTCACTTGCAAACTCCACTCCACACATATATATGGGGAGGTACTAGATCCTACTCGGTTTTACAGTGAAAACTGCTGGAACTTCAAACCGGCACTAGGAAACAGACTGAGAAACCAGAGTAAAAGTTTCTCCTGCAACCCGTTCCCTTTGTGCTAGATGAACGAACGTCTCTCCACATGGTCAGTTCTGAGAGATAAGTGTGTGTGAAAGCCGCCCTTCTCCTAGCTTGTTGGGAACACAAAGTTTCTTTTCACTTGCAAACTCCACTCCATACATATATAAGGGGAAGTACTAGCTCCAACTCGGTTTTACAGTGAAAACTACATGAACTTCAAACCGGCTCTAGGAAACAGACTGAGAAACCAGAGTAAAAGTTTCTCCTGCAACCCGTTCCCTTTGTGCTAGATGAACGAACGTCTCTCCACATGCTCAGTTCTGAGAGATAAGTGTGTGTGAAAGCCGTCCTTCACCTAGCTTGTTGGGAACACAAAGTTTCTTTTCACTTGCAAACTCCACTCCATACATATATAAGGGGAGGTACTAGCTCCAACTCGGTTTTACAGTGAAAACTACATGAACTTCAAACCGGCTCTAGGAAACAGACTGAGAAACCAGAGTAAAAGTTTCTCCTGCAACCCGTTCCCTTTGTGCTAGATGAACGAAAGTCTCTCCACATGCTCAGTTCTGAGAGATAAGTGTGTGTGAAAGCCGTCCTTCATATAGCTTGTTGGGATCACAAAGTTTCTTTTCAGTTGCAAACTCCACTCCATACATATATATGGGGAGGTACGAGCTCCAACTCGGTTTTACAGTGAAAATTGCAGGAACTTCAAACCGGCACTAGGAAACAGACTGAGAAACCAGAGTAAAATTTCCCCTGCAACACGTTCCCTTTGTGCTAGATGAACTAACGTCTCTCCACATGCTCAGTTCTGAGAGATAAGTGTGTGAGAAAGCCCTACTTCATCTAGCTTGTTGGGAACACAAAGTTTCTTTTCACTTGCAAACTCCACTCCATACATATATAAGGGGAGGTACTAGCTCCAACTCGGTTTTACAGTGAAAACTACATGAACTTCAAACCGGCACTAGGAAACAGACTGAGAAACCAGAGTAAAAGTTTCTCCTGCAACCCGTTCCCTTTGTGCTAGATGAACGAAAGTCTCTCCACATGCTCAGTACTGAGAGATAAGTGTGTGTGAAAGCCGTCCTTCACATAGCTTGTTAGGAACACAAAGTTTCTTTTCAGTTGCAAACTCCACTCCATACATATATATGGGGAGGTACTAGCTCCAACTCCGTTTTACAGGGAAAACTGCAGGAACATCAAACCGGGACTAGGAAACAGATTGAGAAATCAGAGTAAAAGTTACTCCTGCAACCCGTTCCCTTTGTGCTAGATGAACGAACGTCTCTCCACATGGTCATTTCTGAGAGATAAGTGTGTGTGAAAGCCGTCCTTCACCTAGCTTGTTGGGAACACAAAGTTTCTTTTCACTTGCAAACTCCACTCCTTACATATATATGGGGAGGTACTAGAACAAACTCGGTTTTACAGTGAAAACTGCTGGAACTTCAAACCGGCACTAGGAAACAGACTGAGAAACCAGAGTAAAAGTTTCTCCTGCAACCCGTTCCCTTTGTGCTAGATGAACGAACGTCTCTCCACATGCTCAGTTGTGAGAGATAAGTGTGTGTGAAAGCCGTCCTTTCCCTAGCTTGTTGTGAACACAAAGTTTCTTTTCAGTTGCAAACTCCACTCCGTACATATATATGGGGAGGTACTAGCTCCAACTCCGTTTTACAGTGAAAACTGCAGGAACTTCAAACCGGCACTAGGAAACAGACTGAGAAACCAGAGTAAAAGTTTCTCCTGCAACCCGTTCCCTTTGTGCTAGATGAACGAACGTCTCTCCACATGCTCAGTTCTGAGAGATAAGTGTGTGTGAAAGCCGTCCTTCACCTAGCTTGTTGGGAACACAAAGTTTCTTTTCACTTGCAAACACCACTTCACACATATATATGGGGAGGTACTAGATCCTACTCGGTTTTACAGTGAAAACTGCTGGAACTTCAAACCGGCACTAGGAAACAGACTGAGAAACCAGAGTAAAAGTTTCTCCTGCAACCCGTTCCCTTTGTGCTAGATGAACGAACGTCTCTCCACATGCTCAGTTCTGAGAGATAAGTGTGTGTGAAAGCCGTCCTTCACCTAGCTTGTTGGGAACACAAAGTTTCTTTTCACTTGCAAACTCCACTCCACACATATATATGGGGAGGTACTAGATCCTACTCGGTTTTACAGTGAAAACTGCTGGAACTTCAAACCCCCACTAGGAAACAGACTGAGAAACCAGAGTAAAAGTTTCTCCTGCAACCCGTTCCCTTTGTGCTAGATGAACGAACGTCTCTCCACATGCTCAGTTGTGAGAGATAAGTGTGTGTGAAAGCCGTCCTTCCCCTAGCTTGTTGGGAACACAAAGTTTCTTTTCACTTGCAAACTCCACTCCGTACATATATATGGGGAGGTACTAGCTCCAACTCCGTTTTACAGTGAAAACTGCAGGAACTTCAAACCGGCACTAGGAAACAGACTGAGAAACCAGAGTAAAAGTTTCTCCTGCAACCCGTTCCCTTTGTGCTAGATGAACGAACGTCTCTCCACATGCTCAGTTCTGAGAGATAAGTGTGTGTGAAAGCCGTCCTTCACCTAGCTTGTTGGGAACACAAAGTTTCTTTTCACTTGCAAACACCACTTCACACATATATATGGGGAGGTACTAGATCCTACTCGGTTTTACAGTGAAAACTGCTGGAACTTCAAACCGGCACTAGGAAACAGACTGAGAAACCAGAGTAAAAGTTTCTCCTGCAACCCGTTCCCTTTGTGCTAGATGAACGAACGTCTCTCCACATGCTCAGTTCTGAGAGATAAGTGTGTGTGAATGCCGTCCTTCACCTAGCTTGTTGGGAACACAAAGTTTCTTTTCACTTGCAAACTCCACTCCACACATATATATGGGGAGGTACTAGATCCTACTCGGTTTTACAGTGAAAACTGCTGGAACTTCAAACCCCCACTAGGAAACAGACTGAGAAACCAGAGTAAAAGTTTCTCCTGCAACCCGTTCCCTTTGTGCTAGATGAACGAACGTCTCTCCACATGCTCAGTTCTGAGAGATAAGTGTGTGTGAAAGCCGTCCTTCACCTAGCTTGTTGGGAACACAAAGTTTCTTTTCACTTGCAAACTCCACTCCACACATATATATGGGGAGGTACTAGATCCTACTCGGTTTTACAGTGAAAACTGCTGGAACTTCAAACCGGCACTAGGAAACAGACTGACAAACCAGAGTAAAAGTTTCTCCTGCAACCCGTTCCCTTTGTGCTAGATGAACGAACGTCTCTCCACATGCTCAGTTCTGAGAGATAAGTGTGTGTGAAAGCCGTCCTTCACCTAGCTTGTTGGGAACACAAAGTTTCTTTTCACTTGCAAACTCCACTCCACACATATATATGGGGAGGTACTAGATCCTACTCGGTTTTACAGTGAAAACTGCTGGAACTTCAAACCGGCACTAGGAAACAGACTGAGAAACCAGAGTAAAAGTTTCTCCTGCAACCCGTTCCCTTTGTGCTAGATGAACGAACGTCTCTCCACATGGTCAGTTCTGAGATATAAGTGTGATTGAAAGCCGCCCTTCTCCTAGCTTGTTGGGAACACAAAGTTTCTTTTCACTTGCAAACTCCACTCCATACATATATATGGGGAGGTACTAGCTCCAACTCGGTTTTACAGTGAAAACTGCAGGAACATCAAACCGGGACTAGGAAACAGACTGAGAAACCAGAGTAAAAGTTTCTCCTGCAACCCGTTCCCATTGTGCTAGATGAACGAACGTCTCTCCGCATGCTCAGTTCTGAGAGATAAGTGTGTGTGAAAGCCGTCCTTCACCTAGCTTGTTGGGAACACAAAGTTTCTTTTCACTTGCAAATTCCACTCCATACATATATAAGGGGAGGTACTAGCTCCAACTCGGTTTTATAGTGAAACCTGCAGGAACTTCAAAACGGCGCTAGGAAATAGACTGAGAAACCAGAGTATAAGTTTCTCCTGCAACCCGTTCCCTTTGTGCTAGATGAACGAACGTCTCTCCACATGCTCAGTTCTGAGAGATAAGTGTGTGTGAAAGCCGTCCTTCACATAGCTTGTTGGGAACACAAAGTTTCTTTTCACTTGCAAACTCCACTCCATACATATATAAGGGGAGGTACTAGCTCCAACTCGGTTTTACAGTGAAAACTACATGAACTTCAAACCGGCTCTAGGAAACAGACTGAGAAACCTGAGTAAAAGTTTCTCCGGCATCCCGTTCCCTTTGTGCTAGATGAACGAACGTCTCTCCACATGGTCAGTTCTGAGATATAAGTGTGATTGAAAGCCGCCCTTCTCCTAGCTTGTTGGGAACACAAAGTTTCTTTTCACTTGCAAACTCCACTCCATACATATATATGGGGAGGTACTAGCTCCAACTCGGTTTTACAGTGAAAACTGCAGGAACATCAAACCGGGACTAGGAAACAGACTGAGAAACCAGAGTAAAAGTTTCTCCTGCAACCCGTTCCCATTGTGCTAGATGAACGAACGTCTCTCCGCATGCTCAGTTCTGAGAGATAAGTGTGTGTGAAAGCCGTCCTTCACCTAGCTTGTTGGGAACACAAAGTTTCTTTTCACTTGCAAATTCCACTCCATACATATATAAGGGGAGGTACTAGCTCCAACTCGGTTTTATAGTGAAACCTGCAGGAACTTCAAAACGGCGCTAGGAAACAGACTGAGAAACCAGAGTAAAAGTTTCTCCTGCAACCCGTTCCCTTTGTGCTAGATGAACGAAAGTCTCTCCACATGCTCAGTTCTGAGAGATAAGTGTGTGTGAAAGCCGTCCTTCACATAGCTTGTTGGGAACACAAAGTTTCTATTCAGTTGCAAACTCCACTCCATACATATATATGGGGAGGTACGAGCTCCAACTCGGTTTTACAGTGAAAACTGCAGGAACTTCAAACCGGCACTAGGAAACAGACTGAGAAACCAGAGTAAAAGTTTCTCCTGCAACCCGTTCCCTTTGTGCTAGATGAACGAACGTCTCTCCACATGCTCAGTTCTGAGAGATAAGTGTGTGAGAAAGCCCTCCTTCATCTAGCTTTTTGGGAACACAAAGTTTCTTTTCACTTGCAAACTCCACTCCATACATATATATGGGGATGTACTAGCTCCTACTCGGTTTTACAGTGAAAACTGCAGGAACATCAAACCGGGAATAGGAAACAGATTGAGAAACCAGAGTAAAAGTTACTCCTGCAACCCGTTCCCTTTGTGCTAGATGAACGAACGTCTCTCCACATGCTCAGTTCTGAGAGATAAGTGTGTGTGAAAGCCGCACTTCACCTAGCTTGTTGGGAACACAAAATTTCTTTTCACTTGCAAACTCCACTCCTTACATATATATGGGGAGTTACTAGCTCCAACTCGGTTTTACAGTGAAAACTGCAGGAACATCAAACCGGGACTAGGAAAAAGATTGAGAAACCAGAGTAAAAGTTTCTCCTGCAACCCGTTCCCATTGTGCTAGATGAACGAACGTCTCTCCGCATGCTCAGTTCTGAGAGATAAGTGTGTGTGAAAGCCGTCCTTCACCTAGCTTTTTGGGAACACAAAGTTTCTTTTCACTTGCAAACTCCACTCCACACATATATATGGGGAGGTACTAGATCCTACTCGGTTTTACAGTGAAAACTGCTGGAACTTCAAACCGGCACTAGGAAACAGACTGAGAAACCAGAGTAAAAGTTTCTCCTGCAACCCGTTCCCTTTGTGCTAGATGAACGAACGTCTCTCCACATGGTCAGTTCTGAGATATAAGTGTGATTGAAAGCCGCCCTTCTCCTAGCTTGTTGGGAACACAAAGTTTCTTTTCACTTGCAAACTCCACTCCATACATATATAAGGGGAGGTACTAGCTCCAACTCGGTTTTACAGTGAAACCTGCAGGAACTTCAAACCGGCGCTAGGAAATAGAATGAGAAACCAGAGTAAAAGTTTCTCCTGCAACCCGTTCCCTTTGTGCTAGATGAACGAACGTCTCTCCACATGGTCAGTTCTGAGATATAAGTGTGATTGAAAGCCGCCCTTCTCCTAGCTTGTTGGGAACACAAAGTTTCTTTTCACTTGCAAACTCCACTCCATACATATATAAGGGGAGGTACTAGCTCCAACTCGGTTTTACAGTGAAAACTGCTGGAACTTCAAACCGGCACTAGGAAACAGACTGAGAAACCAGAGTAAAAGTTTCTCCTGCAACCCGTTCCCTTTGTGCTAGATGAACGAACGTCTCTCCACATGGTCAGTTCTGAGATATAAGTGTGATTGAAAGCCGCCCTTCTCCTAGCTTGTTGGGAACACAAAGTTTCTTTTCACTTGCAAACTCCACTCCATACATATATAAGGGGAGGTACTAGCTCCAACTCGGTTTTACAGTGAAAACTGCAGGAACATCAAACCGGGACTAGGAAACAGACTGAGAAACCAGAGTAAAAGTTTCTCCTGCAACCCGTTCCCATTGTGCTAGATGAACGAACGTCTCTCCGCATGCTCAGTTCTGAGAGATAAGTGTGTGTGAAAGCCGTCCTTCACCTAGCTTGTTGGGAACACAAAGTTTCTTTTCACTTGCAAATTCCACTCCATACATATATAAGGGGAGGTACTAGCTCCAACTCGGTTTTATAGTGAAACCTGCAGGAACTTCAAAACGGCGCTAGGAAACAGACTGAGAAACCAGAGTAAAAGTTTCTCCTGCAACCCGTTCCCTTTGTGCTAGATGAACGAAAGTCTCTCCACATGCTCAGTTCTGAGAGATAAGTGTGTGTGAAAGCCGTCCTTCACATAGCTTGTTGGGAACACAAAGTTTCTATTCAGTTGCAAACTCCACTCCATACATATATATGGGGAGGTACGAGCTCCAACTCGGTTTTACAGTGAAAACTGCAGGAACTTCAAACCGGCACTAGGAAACAGACTGAGAAACCAGAGTAAAAGTTTCTCCTGCAACCCGTTCCCTTTGTGCTAGATGAACGAACGTCTCTCCACATGCTCAGTTCTGAGAGATAAGTGTGTGAGAAAGCCCTCCTTCATCTAGCTTTTTGGGAACACAAAGTTTCTTTTCACTTGCAAACTCCACTCCATACATATATATGGGGATGTACTAGCTCCTACTCGGTTTTACAGTGAAAACTGCAGGAACATCAAACCGGGAATAGGAAACAGATTGAGAAACCAGAGTAAAAGTTACTCCTGCAACCCGTTCCCTTTGTGCTAGATGAACGAACGTCTCTCCACATGCTCAGTTCTGAGAGATAAGTGTGTGTGAAAGCCGCACTTCACCTAGCTTGTTGGGAACACAAAATTTCTTTTCACTTGCAAACTCCACTCCTTACATATATATGGGGAGTTACTAGCTCCAACTCGGTTTTACAGTGAAAACTGCAGGAACATCAAACCGGGACTAGGAAAAAGATTGAGAAACCAGAGTAAAAGTTTCTCCTGCAACCCGTTCCCATTGTGCTAGATGAACGAACGTCTCTCCGCATGCTCAGTTCTGAGAGATAAGTGTGTGTGAAAGCCGTCCTTCACCTAGCTTTTTGGGAACACAAAGTTTCTTTTCACTTGCAAACTCCACTCCACACATATATATGGGGAGGTACTAGATCCTACTCGGTTTTACAGTGAAAACTGCTGGAACTTCAAACCGGCACTAGGAAACAGACTGAGAAACCAGAGTAAAAGTTTCTCCTGCAACCCGTTCCCTTTGTGCTAGATGAACGAACGTCTCTCCACATGGTCAGTTCTGAGATATAAGTGTGATTGAAAGCCGCCCTTCTCCTAGCTTGTTGGGAACACAAAGTTTCTTTTCACTTGCAAACTCCACTCCATACATATATAAGGGGAGGTACTAGCTCCAACTCGGTTTTACAGTGAAACCTGCAGGAACTTCAAACCGGCGCTAGGAAATAGACTGAGAAACCAGAGTAAAAGTTTCTCCTGCAACCCGTTCCCTTTGTGCTAGATGAACGAACGTCTCTCCACATGGTCAGTTCTGAGATATAAGTGTGATTGAAAGCCGCCCTTCTCCTAGCTTGTTGGGAACACAAAGTTTCTTTTCACTTGCAAACTCCACTCCATACATATATAAGGGGAGGTACTAGCTCCAACTCGGTTTTACAGTGAAAACTGCTGGAACTTCAAACCGGCACTAGGAAACAGACTGAGAAACCAGAGTAAAAGTTTCTCCTGCAACCCGTTCCCTTTGTGCTAGATGAACGAATGTCTCTCCTCACGTGCTCATTTCTGAGATATAAGTGTGTGTGAAAGCCGCCCTTCTCCCAGATTGTTGGGAACACAAAGTTTCTTTTCACTTTCAAACTCCACTCCATACATATATAAGGGGAGGTACTAGCTCCAACTCGGTTTTACAGTGAAAACTGCAGGAACATCAAACCGGGACTAGGAAACAGACTGAGAAACCAGAGTAAAAGTTTCTCCTGCAACCCGTTCCCATTGTGCTAGATGAACGAACGTCTCTCCGTATGCTCAGTTCTGAGAGATAAGTGTGTGTGAAAGCCGTCCTTCACCTAGCTTGTTGGGAACACAAAGTTTCTTTTCACTTGCAAACTCCACTCCATACATATATAAGGGGAGGTACTAGCTCCAACTCGGTTTTACAGTGAAAACTGCAGGAACTTCAAACCGGCACTAGGAAACAGACTGAGAAACCAGAGTAAAAGTTTCTCCTGCAACCCGTTCCCTTTGTGCTAGATGAACGAACGTCTCTCCACATGCTCAGTTCTGAGAGATAAGTGTGTGTGAAAGCCGTCCTTCACCTAGCTTGTTGGGAACACAAAGTTTCTTTTCACTTGCAAACTCCACTCCATACATATATAAGGGGAGTTACTAGATCCAACTCGGTTTTACAGTGAAAACTACATGAACTTCAAACCGGCACTAGGAAACAGACTGAGAAACCAGAGTAAAAGTTTCTCCTGCAACCCGTTCCCTTTGTGCTAGATGAACGAACGTCTCTCCACATGCTCAGTTGTGAGAGATAAGTGTGTGTGAAAGCCGTCCTTCCCCTAGCTTGTTGGGAACACAAAGTTTCTTTTCAGTTGCAAACTCCACTCCGTACATATATATGGGGAGGTACTAGCTCCAACTCCGTTTTACAGTGAAAACTGCAGGAACTTCAAACCGGCACTAGGAAACAGACTGAGAAACCAGAGTAAAAGTTTCTCCTGCAACCCGTTCCCTTTGTGCTAGATGAACGAACGTCTCTCCACATGCTCAGTTCTGAGAGATAAGTGTGTGTGAAAGCCGTCCTTCACCTAGCTTGTTGGGAACACAAAGTTTCTTTTCACTTGCAAATTCCACTCCATACATATATAAGGGGAGGTACTAGCTCCAACTCGGTTTTACAGTGAAACCTGCAGGAACTTCAAACCGGCGCTAGGAAATAGACTGAGAAACCAGAGTATAAGTTTCTCCTGCAACGCGTTCCCTTTGTGCTAGATGAACGAACGTCTCTCCACATGCTCAGTTCTGAGAGATAAGTGTGTGTGAAAGTCGTCCTTCACATAGCTTGTTGGGAACACAAAGTTTCTTTTCACTTGCAAACTCCACTCCATACATATATAAGGGGAGGTACTAGCTCCAACTCGGTTTTACAGTGAAATCTACATGAACTTCAAACCGGCTCTAGGAAACAGACTGAGAAACCTGAGTAAAAGTTTCTCCTGCAACGCGTTCCCTTTGTGCTAGATGAACGAACGTCTCTCCACATGCTCAGTTCTGAGAGATAAGTGTGTGTGAAAGTCGTCCTTCACATAGCTTGTTGGGAACACAAAGTTTCTTTTCACTTGCAAACTCCACTCCATACATATATAAGGGGAGGTACTAGCTCCAACTCGGTTTTACAGTGAAAACTACATGAACTTCAAACCGGCTCTAGGAAACAGACTGAGAAACCTGAGTAAAAGTTTCTCCTGCATCCCGTTCCCTTTGTGCTAGATGAACGAACGTCTCTCCACATGCTCAGTTCTGAGAGATAAGTGTGTGTGAAAGCCGTCCTTCACCTAGCTTGTTGGGAACACAAAGTTTCTTTTCACTTGCAAACTCCACTCCATACATATATAAGGGGAGGTACTAGCTCCAACTCGGTTTTACAGTGAAAACTACAAGAACTTCAAACCGGCACTAGGAAACAGACTGAGAAAGCAGAGTAAAAGTTTCTCCTGCAACTCGTTCCCTTTGTGCTAGATGAACGAAAGTCTCTCCAAATGCTCAGTTCTGAGAGATAAGTGTGTGTGAAAGCCGTCCTTCACATAGCTTGTTGGGAACACAAAGTTTCTTTTCAGTTGCAAACTCCACTCCATACATATATATGGGGAGGTACTAGTTCCAACTCCGTTTTACAGGGAAAACTGCAGTAACATCAAACCGGGAAGAGGAAACAGATTGAGAAATCAGAGTAATAGTTACTCCTGCAAACCGTTCCCTTTGTGCTAGATGAACGAACGTCTCTCCACATGGTCAGTTCTGAGAGATAAGTGTGTGTGAAAGCCGTCCTTCACATAGCTTGTTGGGAACACAAAGTTTCTTTTCACTTGCAAACTCCACTCCTTACATATATATGGGGAGGTACTAGAACCAACTCGGTTTTACAGTGAAAACTGCTGGAACTTCAAACCGGCACTAGGAAACAGACTGAGAAACCAGAGTAAAAGTTTCTCCTGCAACCCGTTCCCTTTGTGCTAGATGAACGAACGTCTCTCCACATGCTCAGTTGTGAGAGATAAGTGTGTGTGAAAGCCGTCCTTCCCCTAGCTTGTTGGGAACACAGTGTTTCTTTTCAGTTGCAAACTCCACTCCGTACATATATATGGGGAGGTACTAGCTCCAACTCCGTTTTACAGTGAAAACTGCAGGAACTTCAAACCGGCACTAGGAAACAGACTGAGAAACCAGAGTAAAAGTTTCTCCTGCAACCCGTTCCCTTTGTGCTAGATGAACGAACGTCTCTCCACATGCTCAGTTCTGAGAGATAAGTGTGTGTGAAAGCCGTCCTTCACCTAGCTTGTTGGGAACACAAAGTTTCTTTTCACTTGCAAACTCCACTTCACACATATATATGGGGAGGTACTAGATCCTACTCGGTTTTACAGTGAAAACTGCTGGAACTTCAAACAGGCACTAGGAAACAGACTGAGAAACCAGAGTAAAAGTTTCTCCTGCAACCCGTTCCCTTTGTGCTAGATGAACGAACGTCTCTCCACATGCTCAGTTCTGAGAGATAAGTGTGTGTGAAAGCCGTCCTTCACCTAGCTTGTTGGGAACACAAAGTTTCTTTTCACTTGCAAACTCCACTCCACACATATATATGGGGAGGTACTAGATCCTACTCGGTTTTACAGTGAAAACTGCTGGAACTTCAAACCGGCACTAGGAAACAGACTGAGAAACCAGAGTAAAAGTTTCTCCTGCAACCCGTTCCCTTTGTGCTAGATGAACGAACGTCTCTCCACATGCTCAGTTCTGAGAGATAAGTGTGTGTGAAAGCCGTCCTTCACCTAGCTTGTTGGGAACACAAAGTTTCTTTTCACTTGCAAACTCCACTCCACACATATATATGGGGAGGTACTAGATCCTACTCGGTTTTACAGTGAAAACTGCTGGAACTTCAAACCGGCACTAGGAAACAGACTGAGAAACCAGAGTAAAAGTTTCTCCTGCAACCCGTTCCCTTTGTGCTAGATGAACGAACGTCTCTCCACATGGTCAGTTCTGAGATATAAGTGTGATTGAAAGCCGCCCTTCTCCTAGCTTGTTGGGAACACAAAGTTTCTTTTCACTTGCAAACTCCACTCCATACATATATATGGGGAGGTACTAGCTCCAACTCGGTTTTACAGTGAAAACTGCAGGAACATCAAACCGGGACTAGGAAACAGACTGAGAAACCAGAGTAAAAGTTTCTCCTGCAACCCGTTCCCATTGTGCTAGATGAACGAACGTCTCTCCGCATGCTCAGTTCTGAGAGATAAGTGTGTGTGAAAGCCGTCCTTCACCTAGCTTGTTGGGAACACAAAGTTTCTTTTCACTTGCAAATTCCACTCCATACATATATAAGGGGAGGTACTAGCTCCAACTCGGTTTTATAGTGAAACCTGCAGGAACTTCAAAACGGCGCTAGGAAATAGACTGAGAAACCAGAGTATAAGTTTCTCCTGTAACCCGTTCCCTTTGTGCTAGATGAACGAACGTCTCTCCACATGCTCAGTTCTGAGAGATAAGTGTGTGTGAAAGCCGTCCTTCACATAGCTTGTTGGGAACACAAAGTTTCTTTTCACTTGCAAACTCCACTCCATACATATATAAGGGGAGGTACTAGCTCCAACTCGGTTTTACAGTGAAAACTAAATGAACTTCAAACCGGCTCTAGGAAACAGACTGAGAAACCTGAGTAAAAGTTTCTCCTGCATCCCGTTCCCTTTGTGCTAGATGAACGAACGTCTCTCAACATGGTCAGTTCTGAGATATAAGTGTGATTGAAAGCCGCCCTTCTCCTAGCTTGTTGGGAACACAAAGTTTCTTTTCACTTGCAAACTCCACTCCATACATATATATGGGGAGGTACTAGCTCCAACTCGGTTTTACAGTGAAAACTGCAGGAACATCAAACCGGGACTAGGAAACAGACTGAGAAACCAGAGTAAAAGTTTCTCCTGCAACCCGTTCCCATTGTGCTAGATGAACGAACGTCTCTCCGCATGCTCAGTTCTGAGAGATAAGTGTGTGTGAAAGCCGTCCTTCACCTAGCTTGTTGGGAACACAAAGTTTCTTTTCACTTGCAAATTCCACTCCATACATATATAAGGGGAGGTACTAGCTCCAACTCGGTTTTATAGTGAAACCTGCAGGAACTTCAAAACGGCGCTAGGAAACAGACTGAGAAACCAGAGTAAAAGTTTCTCCTGCAACCCGTTCCCTTTGTGCTAGATGAACGAAAGTCTCTCCACATGCTCAGTTCTGAGAGATAAGTGTGTGTGAAAGCCGTCCTTCACATAGCTTGTTGGGAACACAAAGTTTCTATTCAGTTGCAAACTCCACTCCATACATATATATGGGGAGGTACGAGCTCCAACTCGGTTTTACAGTGAAAACTGCAGGAACTTCAAACCGGCACTAGGAAACAGACTGAGAAACCAGAGTAAAAGTTTCTCCTGCAACCCGTTCCCTTTGTGCTAGATGAACGAACGTCTCTCCACATGCTCAGTTCTGAGAGATAAGTGTGTGAGAAAGCCCTCCTTCATCTAGCTTTTTGGGAACACAAAGTTTCTTTTCACTTGCAAACTCCACTCCATACATATATATGGGGATGTACTAGCTCCTACTCGGTTTTACAGTGAAAACTGCAGGAACATCAAACCGGGAATAGGAAACAGATTGAGAAACCAGAGTAAAAGTTACTCCTGCAACCCGTTCCCTTTGTGCTAGATGAACGAACGTCTCTCCACATGCTCAGTTCTGAGAGATAAGTGTGTGTGAAAGCCGCACTTCACCTAGCTTGTTGGGAACACAAAATTTCTTTTCACTTGCAAACTCCACTCCTTACATATATATGGGGAGTTACTAGCTCCAACTCGGTTTTACAGTGAAAACTGCAGGAACATCAAACCGGGACTAGGAAAAAGATTGAGAAACCAGAGTAAAAGTTTCTCCTGCAACCCGTTCCCATTGTGCTAGATGAACGAACGTCTCTCCGCATGCTCAGTTCTGAGAGATAAGTGTGTGTGAAAGCCGTCCTTCACCTAGCTTTTTGGGAACACAAAGTTTCTTTTCACTTGCAAACTCCACTCCACACATATATATGGGGAGGTACTAGATCCTACTCGGTTTTACAGTGAAAACTGCTGGAACTTCAAACCGGCACTAGGAAACAGACTGAGAAACCAGAGTAAAAGTTTCTCCTGCAACCCGTTCCCTTTGTGCTAGATGAACGAACGTCTCTCCACATGGTCAGTTCTGAGATATAAGTGTGATTGAAAGCCGCCCTTCTCCTAGCTTGTTGGGAACACAAAGTTTCTTTTCACTTGCAAACTCCACTCCATACATATATAAGGGGAGGTACTAGCTCCAACTCGGTTTTACAGTGAAACCTGCAGGAACTTCAAACCGGCGCTAGGAAATAGACTGAGAAACCAGAGTAAAAGTTTCTCCTGCAACCCGTTCCCTTTGTGCTAGATGAACGAACGTCTCTCCACATGGTCAGTTCTGAGATATAAGTGTGATTGAAAGCCGCACTTAACCTAGCTTGTTGGGAACACAAAATTTCTTTTCACTTGCAAACTCCACTCCATACATATATAAGGGGAGGTACTAGCTCCAACTCGGTTTTACAGTGAAAACTGCTGGAACTTCAAACCGGCACTAGGAAACAGACTGAGAAACCAGAGTAAAAGTTTCTCCTGCAACCCGTTCCCTTTGTGCTAGATGAACGAACGTCTCTCCACATGGTCAGTTCTGAGATATAAGTGTGATTGAAAGCCGCCCTTCTCCTAGCTTGTTGGGAACACAAAGTTTCTTTTCACTTGCAAACTCCACTCCATACATATATAAGGGGAGGTACTAGCTCCAACTCGGTTTTACAGTGAAAACTGCAGGAACATCAAACCGGGACTAGGAAACAGACTGAGAAACCAGAGTAAAAGTTTCTCCTGCAACCCGTTCCCATTGTGCTAGATGAACGAACGTCTCTCCGCATGCTCAGTTCTGAGAGATAAGTGTGTGTGAAAGCCGTCCTTCACCTAGCTTGTTGGGAACACAAAGTTTCTTTTCACTTGCAAATTCCACTCCATACATATATAAGGGGAGGTACTAGCTCCAACTCGGTTTTATAGTGAAACCTGCAGGAACTTCAAAACGGCGCTAGGAAACAGACTGAGAAACCAGAGTAAAAGTTTCTCCTGCAACCCGTTCCCTTTGTGCTAGATGAACGAAAGTCTCTCCACATGCTCAGTTCTGAGAGATAAGTGTGTGTGAAAGCCGTCCTTCACATAGCTTGTTGGGAACACAAAGTTTCTATTCAGTTGCAAACTCCACTCCATACATATATATGGGGAGGTACGAGCTCCAACTCGGTTTTACAGTGAAAACTGCAGGAACTTCAAACCGGCACTAGGAAACAGACTGAGAAACCAGAGTAAAAGTTTCTCCTGCAACCCGTTCCCTTTGTGCTAGATGAACGAACGTCTCTCCACAT
This sequence comes from Camelus bactrianus, assembly GCF_048773025.1. Taxonomy (NCBI): domain Eukaryota; kingdom Metazoa; phylum Chordata; class Mammalia; order Artiodactyla; family Camelidae; genus Camelus; species Camelus bactrianus. Next base: position 94,269,103 of record NC_133546.1, read on the forward strand.
GCTCAGTTCTGAGAGATAAGTGTGTGAGAAAGCCCTCCTTCATCTAGCTTTTTGGGAACACAAAGTTTCTTTTCACTTGCAAACTCCACTCCATACATATATATGGGGATGTACTAGCTCCTACTCGGTTTTACAGTGAAAACTGCAGGAACATCAAACCGGGAATAGGAAACAGATTGAGAAACCAGAGTAAAAGTTACTCCTGCAACCCGTTCCCTTTGTGCTAGATGAACGAACGTCTCTCCACATGCTCAGTTCTGAGAGATAAGTGTGTGTGAAAGCCGCACTTCACCTAGCTTGTTGGGAACACAAAATTTCTTTTCACTTGCAAACTCCACTCCTTACATATATATGGGGAGTTACTAGCTCCAACTCGGTTTTACAGTGAAAACTGCAGGAACATCAAACCGGGACTAGGAAAAAGATTGAGAAACCAGAGTAAAAGTTTCTCCTGCAACCCGTTCCCATTGTGCTAGATGAACGAACGTCTCTCCGCATGCTCAGTTCTGAGAGATAAGTGAGTGTGAAAGCCGTCCTTCACCTAGCTTTTTGGGAACACAAAGTTTCTTTTCACTTGCAAACTCCACTCCACACATATATATGGGGAGGTACTAGATCCTACTCGGTTTTACAGTGAAAACTGCTGGAACTTCAAACCGGCACTAGGAAACAGACTGAGAAACCAGAGTAAAAGTTTCTCCTGCAACCCGTTCCCTTTGTGCTAGATGAACGAACGTCTCTCCACATGGTCAGTTCTGAGATATAAGTGTGATTGAAAGCCGCCCTTCTCCTAGCTTGTTGGGAACACAAAGTTTCTTTTCACTTGCAAACTCCACTCCATACATATATAAGGGGAGGTACTAGCTCCAACTCGGTTTTACAGTGAAACCTGCAGGAACTTCAAACCGGCGCTAGGAAATAGACTGAGAAACCAGAGTAAAAGTTTCTCCTGCAACCCGTTCCCTTTGTGCTAGATGAACGAACGTCTCTCCACATGGTCAGTTCTGAGATATAAGTGTGATTGAAAGCCGCCCTTCTCCTAGCTTGTTGGGAACACAAAGTTTCTTTTCACTTGCAAACTCCACTCCATACATATATAAGGGGAGGTACTAGATCCAACTCGGTTTTACAGTGAAAACTACATGAACTTCAAACCGGCACTAGGAAACAGACTGAGAAACCAGAGTAAAAGTTTCTCCTGCAACCCGTTCCCTTTGTGCTAGATGAACGAACGTCTCTCCACATGCTCAGTTGTGAGAGATAAGTGTGTGTGAAAGCCGTCCTTCCCCTAGCTTGTTGGGAACACAAAGTTTCTTTTCAGTTGCAAACTCCACTCCGTGCATATATATGGGGAGGTACTAGCTCCAACTCCGTTTTACAGTGAAAACTGCAGGAACTTCAAACCGGCACTAGGAAACAGACTGAGAAACCAGAGTAAAAGTTTCTCCTGCAACCCGTTCCCTTTGTGCTAGATGAACGAACGTCTCTCCACATGCTCAGTTCTGAGAGATAAGTGTGTGTGAAAGCCGTCCTTCACCTAGCTTGTTGGGAACACAAAGTTTCTTTTCACTTGCAAATTCCACTCCATACATATATAAGGGGAGGTACTAGCTCCAACTCGGTTTTACAGTGAAACCTGCAGGAACTTCAAACCGGCGCTAGGAAATAGACTGAGAAACCAGAGTAAAAGTTTCTCCTGCAACCCGTTCCCTTTGTGCTAGATGAACGAACGTCTCTCCACATGGTCAGTTCTGAGATATAAGTGTGATTGAAAGCCGCCCTTCTCCTAGCTTGTTGGGAACACAAAGTTTCTTTTCACTTGCAAACTCCACTCCATACATATATAAGGGGAGGTACTAGATCCAACTCGGTTTTACAGTGAAAACTACATGAACTTCAAACCGGCACTAGGAAACAGACTGAGAAACCAGAGTAAAAGTTTCTCCTGCAACCCGTTCCCTTTGTGCTAGATGAACGAACGTCTCTCCACATGCTCAGTTGTGAGAGATAAGTGTGTGTGAAAGCCGTCCTTCCCCTAGCTTGTTGGGAACACAAAGTTTCTTTTCAGTTGCAAACTCCACTCCGTGCATATATATGGGGAGGTACTAGCTCCAACTCCGTTTTACAGTGAAAACTGCAGGAACTTCAAACCGGCACTAGGAAACAGACTGAGAAACCAGAGTAAAAGTTTCTCCTGCAACCCGTTCCCTTTGTGCTAGATGAACGAACGTCTCTCCACATGCTCAGTTCTGAGAGATAAGTGTGTGTGAAAGCCGTCCTTCACCTAGCTTGTTGGGAACACAAAGTTTCTTTTCACTTGCAAATTCCACTCCATACATATATAAGGGGAGGTACTAGCTCCAACTCGGTTTTACAGTGAAACCTGCAGGAACTTCAAACCGGCGCTAGGAAATAGACTGAGAAACCAGAGTATAAGTTTCTCCTGCAACGCGTTCCCTTTGTGCTAGATGAACGAACGTCTCTCCACATGCTCAGTTCTGAGAGATAAGTGTGTGTGAAAGTCGTCCTTCACATAGCTTGTTGGGAACACAAAGTTTCTTTTCAGTTGCAAACTCCACTCCGTGCATATATATGGGGAGGTACTAGCTCCAACTCCGTTTTACAGTGAAAACTGCAGGAACTTCAAACCGGCACTAGGAAACAGACTGAGAAACCAGAGTAAAAGTTTCTCCTGCAACCCGTTCCCTTTGTGCTAGATGAACGAACGTCTCTCCACATGCTCAGTTCTGAGAGATAAGTGTGTGTGAAAGCCGTCCTTCACCTAGCTTGTTGGGAACACAAAGTTTCTTTTCACTTGCAAATTCCACTCCATACATATATAAGGGGAGGTACTAGCTCCAACTCGGTTTTACAGTGAAACCTGCAGGAACTTCAAACCGGCGCTAGGAAATAGACTGAGAAACCAGAGTAAAAGTTTCTCCTGCAACCCGTTCCCTTTGTGCTAGATGAACGAACGTCTCTCCACATGGTCAGTTCTGAGATATAAGTGTGATTGAAAGCCGCCCTTCTCCTAGCTTGTTGGGAACACAAAGTTTCTTTTCACTTGCAAACTCCACTCCATACATATATAAGGTGAGGTACTAGATCCAACTCGGTTTTACAGTGAAAACTACATGAACTTCAAACCGGCACTAGGAAACAGACTGAGAAACCAGAGTAAAAGTTTCTCCTGCAACCCGTTCCCTTTGTGCTAGATGAACGAACGTCTCTCCACATGCTCAGTTGTGAGAGATAAGTGTGTGTGAAAGCCGTCCTTCCCCTAGCTTGTTGGGAACACAAAGTTTCTTTTCAGTTGCAAACTCCACTCCGTGCATATATATGGGGAGGTACTAGCTCCAACTCCGTTTTACAGTGAAAACTGCAGGAACTTCAAACCGGCACTAGGAAACAGACTGAGAAACCAGAGTAAAAGTTTCTCCTGCAACCCGTTCCCTTTGTGCTAGATGAACGAACGTCTCTCCACATGCTCAGTTCTGAGAGATAAGTGTGTGTGAAAGCCGTCCTTCACCTAGCTTGTTGGGAACACAAAGTTTCTTTTCACTTGCAAATTCCACTCCATACATATATAAGGGGAGGTACTAGCTCCAACTCGGTTTTACAGTGAAACCTGCAGGAACTTCAAACCGGCGCTAGGAAATAGACTGAGAAACCAGAGTATAAGTTTCTCCTGCAACGCGTTCCCTTTGTGCTAGATGAACGAACGTCTCTCCACATGCTCAGTTCTGAGAGATAAGTGTGTGTGAAAGTCGTCCTTCACATAGCTTGTTGGGAACACAAAGTTTCTTTTCACTTGCAAACTCCACTCCATACATATATAAGGGGAGGTACTAGCTCCAACTCGGTTTTACAGTGAAAACTACATGAACTTCAAACCGGCTCTAGGAAACAGACTGAGAAACCTGAGTAAAAGTTTCTCCTGCAACGCGTTCCCTTTGTGCTAGATGAACGAACGTCTCTCCACATGCTCAGTTCTGAGAGATAAGTGTGTGTGAAAGTCGTCCTTCACATAGCTTGTTGGGAACACAAAGTTTCTTTTCACTTGCAAACTCCACTCCATACATATATAAGGGGAGGTACTAGCTCCAACTCGGTTTTACAGTGAAAACTACATGAACTTCAAACCGGCTCTAGGAAACAGACTGAGAAACCTGAGTAAAAGTTTCTCCTGCATCCCGTTCCCTTTGTGCTAGATGAACGAACGTCTCTCCACATGCTCAGTTCTGAGAGATAAGTGTGTGTGAAAGCCGTCCTTCACCTAGCTTGTTGGGAACACAAAGTTTCTTTTCACTTGCAAACTCCACTCCATACATATATAAGGGGAGGTACTAGCTCCAAATCGGTTTTACAGTGAAAACTACAAGAACTTCAAACCGGCACTAGGAAACAGACTGAGAAAGCAGAGTAAAAGTTTCTCCTGCAACTCGTTCCCTTTGTTCTAGATGAACGAAAGTCTCTCCAAATGCTCAGTTCTGAGAGATAAGTGTGTGTGAAAGCCGTCCTTCACATAGCTTGTTGGGAACACAAAGTTTCTTTTCAGTTGCAAACTCCACTCCATACATATATATGGGGAGGTACTAGTTCCAACTCCGTTTTACAGGGAAAACTGCAGTAACATCAAACCGGGAAGAGGAAACAGATTGAGAAATCAGAGTAATAGTTACTCCTGCAAACCGTTCCCTTTGTGCTAGATGAACGAACGTCTCTCCACATGGTCAGTTCTGAGAGATAAGTGTGTGTGAAAGCCGTCCTTCACATAGCTTGTTGGGAACACAAAGTTTCTTTTCACTTGCAAACTCCACTCCTTACATATATATGGGGAGGTACTAGAACCAACTCGGTTTTACAGTGAAAACTGCTGGAACTTCAAACCGGCACTAGGAAACAGACTGAGAAACCAGAGTAAAAGTTTCTCCTGCAACCCGTTCCCTTTGTGCTAGATGAACGAACGTCTCTCCACATGCTCAGTTGTGAGAGATAAGTGTGTGTGAAAGCCGTCCTTCCCCTAGCTTGTTGGGAACACAGTGTTTCTTTTCAGTTGCAAACTCCACTCCGTACATATATATGGGGAGGTACTAGCTCCAACTCCGTTTTACAGTGAAAACTGCAGGAACTTCAAACCGGCACTAGGAAACAGACTGAGAAACCAGAGTAAAAGTTTCTCCTGCAACCCGTTCCCTTTGTGCTAGATGAACGAACGTCTCTCCACATGCTCAGTTCTGAGAGAAAAGTGTGTGTGAAAGCCGTCCTTCACCTAGCTTGTTGGGAACACAAAGTTTCTTTTCACTTGCAAACTCCACTTCACACATATATATGGGGAGGTACTAGATCCTACTCGGTTTTACAGTGAAAACTGCTGGAACTTCAAACCGGCACTAGGAAACAGACTGAGAAACCAGAGTAAAAGTTTCTCCTGCAACCCGTTCCCTTTGTGCTAGATGAACGAACGTCTCTCCACATGCTCAGTTCTGAGAGATAAGTGTGTGTGAAAGCCGTCCTTCACCTAGCTTGTTGGGAACACAAAGTTTCTTTTCACTTGCAAACTCCACTCCACACATATATATGGGGAGGTACTAGATCCTACTCGGTTTTACAGTGAAAACTGCTGGAACTTCAAACCGGCACTAGGAAACAGACTGAGAAACCAGAGTAAAAGTTTCTCCTGCAACCCGTTCCCTTTGTGCTAGATGAACGAACGTCTCTCCACATGGTCAGTTCTGAGATATAAGTGTGATTGAAAGCCGCCCTTCTCCTAGCTTGTTGGGAACACAAAGTTTCTTTTCACTTGCAAACTCCACTCCATACATATATATGGGGAGGTACTAGCTCCAACTCGATTTTACAGTGAAAACTGCAGGAACATCAAACCGGGACTAGGAAACAGACTGAGAAACCAGAGTAAAAGTTTCTCCTGCAACCCGTTCCCATTGTGCTAGATGAACGAACGTCTCTCCGCATGCTCAGTTCTGAGAGATAAGTGTGTGTGAAAGCCGTCCTTCACCTAGCTTGTTGGGAACACAAAGTTTCTTTTCACTTGCAAATTCCACTCCATACATATATAAGGGGAGGTACTAGCTCCAACTCGGTTTTATAGTGAAACCTGCAGGAACTTCAAAACGGCGCTAGGAAATAGACTGAGAAACCAGAGTATAAGTTTCTCCTGCAACCCGTTCCCTTTGTGCTAGATGAACGAACGTCTCTCCACATGCTCAGTTCTGAGAGATAAGTGTGTGTGAAAGCCGTCCTTCACATAGCTTGTTGGGAACACAAAGTTTCTTTTCACTTGCAAACTCCACTCCATACATATATAAGGGGAGGTACTAGCTCCAACTCGGTTTTACAGTGAAAAATACATGAACTTCAAACCGGCTCTAGGAAACAGACTGAGAAACCTGAGTAAAAGTTTCTCCTGCATCCCGTTCCCTTTGTGCTAGATGAACGAACGTCTCTCCACATGGTCAGTTCTGAGATATAAGTGTGATTGAAAGCCGCCCTTCTCCTAGCTTGTTGGGAACACAAAGTTTCTTTTCACTTGCAAACTCCACTCCATACATATATATGGGGAGGTACTAGCTCCAACTCGGTTTTACAGTGAAAACTGCAGGAACATCAAACCGGGACTAGGAAACAGACTGAGAAACCAGAGTAAAAGTTTCTCCTGCAACCCGTTCCCATTGTGCTAGATGAACGAACGTCTCTCCGCATGCTCAGTTCTGAGAGATAAGTGTGTGTGAAAGCCGTCCTTCACCTAGCTTGTTGGGAACACAAAGTTTCTTTTCACTTGCAAATTCCACTCCATACATATATAAGGGGAGGTACTAGCTCCAACTCGGTTTTATAGTGAAACCTGCAGGAACTTCAAAACGGCGCTAGGAAACAGACTGAGAAACCAGAGTAAAAGTTTCTCCTGCAACCCGTTCCCTTTGTGCTAGATGAACGAAAGTCTCTCCACATGCTCAGTTCTGAGAGATAAGTGTGTGTGAAAGCCGTCCTTCACATAGCTTGTTGGGAACACAAAGTTTCTATTCAGTTGCAAACTCCACTCCATACATATATATGGGGAGGTACGAGCTCCAACTCGGTTTTACAGTGAAAACTGCAGGAACTTCAAACCGGCACTAGGAAACAGACTGAGAAACCAGAGTAAAAGTTTCTCCTGCAACCCGTTCCCTTTGTGCTAGATGAACGAACGTCTCTCCACATGCTCAGTTCTGAGAGATAAGTGTGTGAGAAAGCCCTCCTTCATCTAGCTTTTTGGGAACACAAAGTTTCTTTTCACTTGCAAACTCCACTCCATACATATATATGGGGATGTACTAGCTCCTACTCGGTTTTACAGTGAAAACTGCAGGAACATCAAACCGGGAATAGGAAACAGATTGAGAAACCAGAGTAAAAGTTACTCCTGCAACCCGTTCCCTTTGTGCTAGATGAACGAACGTCTCTCCACATGCTCAGTTCTGAGAGATAAGTGTGTGTGAAAGCCGCACTTCACCTAGCTTGTTGGGAACACAAAATTTCTTTTCACTTGCAAACTCCACTCCTTACATATATATGGGGAGTTACTAGCTCCAACTCGGTTTTACAGTGAAAACTGCAGGAACATCAAACCGGGACTAGGAAAAAGATTGAGAAACCAGAGTAAAAGTTTCTCCTGCAACCCGTTCCCATTGTGCTAGATGAACGAACGTCTCTCCGCATGCTCAGTTCTGAGAGATAAGTGTGTGTGAAAGCCGTCCTTCACCTAGCTTTTTGGGAACACAAAGTTTCTTTTCACTTGCAAACTCCACTCCACACATATATATGGGGAGGTACTAGATCCTACTCGGTTTTACAGTGAAAACTGCTGGAACTTCAAACCGGCACTAGGAAACAGACTGAGAAACCAGAGTAAAAGTTTCTCCTGCAACCCGTTCCCTTTGTGCTAGATGAACGAACGTCTCTCCACATGGTCAGTTCTGAGATATAAGTGTGATTGAAAGCCGCCCTTCTCCTAGCTTGTTGGGAACACAAAGTTTCTTTTCACTTGCAAACTCCACTCCATACATATATAAGGGGAGGTACTAGCTCCAACTCGGTTTTACAGTGAAACCTGCAGGAACTTCAAACCGGCGCTAGGAAATAGACTGAGAAACCAGAGTAAAAGTTTCTCCTGCAACCCGTTCCCTTTGTGCTAGATGAACGAACGTCTCTCCACATGGTCAGTTCTGAGATATAAGTGTGATTGAAAGCCGCCCTTCTCCTAGCTTGTTGGGAACACAAAGTTTCTTTTCACTTGCAAACTCCACTCCATACATATATAAGGGGAGGTACTAGCTCCAACTCGGTTTTACAGTGAAAACTGCTGGAACTTCAAACCGGCACTAGGAAACAGACTGAGAAACCAGAGTAAAAGTTTCTCCTGCAACCCGTTCCCTTTGTGCTAGATGAACGAACGTCTCTCCACATGGTCAGTTCTGAGATATAAGTGTGATTGAAAGCCGCCCTTCTCCTAGCTTGTTGGGAACACAAAGTTTCTTTTCACTTGCAAACTCCACTCCATACATATATAAGGGGAGGTACTAGCTCCAACTCGGTTTTACAGTGAAAACTGCAGGAATATCAAACCGGGACTAGGAAACAGACTGAGAAACCAGAGTAAAAGTTTCTCCTGCAACCCGTTCCCATTGTGCTAGATGAACGAACGTCTCTCCGCATGCTCAGTTCTGAGAGATAAGTGTGTGTGAAAGCCGTCCTTCACCTAGCTTGTTGGGAACACAAAGTTTCTTTTCACTTGCAAATTCCACTCCATACATATATAAGGGGAGGTACTAGCTCCAACTCGGTTTTATAGTGAAACCTGCAGGAACTTCAAAACGGCGCTAGGAAACAGACTGAGAAACCAGAGTAAAAGTTTCTCCTGCAACCCGTTCCCTTTGTGCTAGATGAACGAAAGTCTCTCCACATGATCAGTTCTGAGAGATAAGTGTGTGTGAAAGCCGTCCTTCACATAGCTTGTTGGGAACACAAAGTTTCTATTCAGTTGCAAACTCCACTCCATACATATATATGGGGAGGTACGAGCTCCAACTCGGTTTTACAGTGAAAACTGCAGGAACATCAAACCGGGAATAGGAAACAGATTGAGAAACCAGAGTAAAAGTTACTCCTGCAACCCGTTCCCTTTGTGCTAGATGAACGAACGTCTCTCCACATGCTCATTTCTGAGAGATAAGTGTGTGTGAAAGCCGCACTTCACCTAGCTTGTTGGGAACACAAAATTTCTTTTCACTTGCAAACTCCACTCCTTACATATATATGGGGAGTTACTAGCTCCAACTCGGTTTTACAGTGAAAACTGCAGGAACATCAAACCGGGACTAGGAAAAAGATTGAGAAACCAGAGTAAAAGTTTCTCCTGCAACCCGTTCCCATTGTGCTAGATGAACGAACGTCTCTCCGCATGCTCAGTTCTGAGAGATAAGTGTGTGTGAAAGCCGTCCTTCACCTAGCTTTTTGGGAACACAAAGTTTCTTTTCACTTGCAAACTCCACTCCACACATATATATGGGGAGGTACTAGATCCTACTCGGTTTTACAGTGAAAACTGCTGGAACTTCAAACCGGCACTAGGAAACAGACTGAGAAACCAGAGTAAAAGTTTCTCCTGCAACCCGTTCCCTTTGTGCTAGATGAACGAACGTCTCTCCACATGGTCAGTTCTGAGGTATAAGTGTGATTGAAAGCCGCCCTTCTCCTAGCTTGTTGGGAACACAAAGTTTCTTTTCACTTGCAAACTCCACTCCATACATATATAAGGGGAGGTACTAGCTCCAACTCGGTTTTACAGTGAAACCTGCAGGAACTTCAAACCGGCGCTAGGAAATAGACTGAGAAACCAGAGTAAAAGTTTCTCCTGCAACCCGTTCCCTTTGTGCTAGATGAACGAACGTCTCTCCACATGGTCAGTTCTGAGATATAAGTGTGATTGAAAGCCGCCCTTCTCCTAGCTTGTTGGGAACACAAAGTTTCTTTTCACTTGCAAACTCCACTCCATACATATATAAGGGGAGGTACTAGCTCCAACTCGGTTTTACAGTGAAAACTGCTGGAACTTCAAACCGGCACTAGGAAACAGACTGACAAACCAGAGTAAAAGTTTCTCCTGCAACCCGTTCCCTTTGTGCTAGATGAACGAATGTCTCTCCTCACGTGCTCATTTCTGAGATATAAGTGTGTGTGAAAGCCGCCCTTCTCCCAGATTGTTGGGAACACAAAGTTTCTTTTCACTTTCAAACTCCACTCCATACATATATAAGGGGAGGTACTAGCTCCAACTCGGTTTTACAGTGAAAACTGCAGGAACATCAAACCGGGACTAGGAAACAGACTGAGAAACCAGAGTAAAAGTTTCTCCTGCAACCCGTTCCCATTGTGCTAGATGAACGAACGTCTCTCCGTATGCTCAGTTCTGAGAGATAAGTGTGTGTGAAAGCCGTCCTTCACCTAGCTTGTTGGGAACACAAAGTTTCTTTTCACTTGCAAACTCCACTCCATACATATATAAGGGGAGGTACTAGCTCCAACTCGGTTTTACAGTGAAAACTGCAGGAACTTCAAACCGGCACTAGGAAACAGACTGAGAAACCAGAGTAAAAGTTTCTCCTGCAACCCGTTCCCTTTGTGCTAGATGAACGAACGTCTCTCCACATGCTCAGTTCTGAGAGATAAGTGTGTGTGAAAGCCGTCCTTCACCTAGCTTGTTGGGAACACAAAGTTTCTTTTCACTTGCAAACTCCACTCCATACATATATAAGGGGAGGTACTAGATCCAACTCGGTTTTACAGTGAAAACTACATGAACTTCAAACCGGCACTAGGAAACAGACTGAGAAACCAGAGTAAAAGTTTCTCCTGCAACCCGTTCCCTTTGTGCTAGATGAACGAACGTCTCTCCACATGCTCAGTTGTGAGAGATAAGTGTGTGTGAAAGCCGTCCTTCCCCTAGCTTGTTGGGAACACAAAGTTTCTTTTCAGTTGCAAACTCCACTCCGTACATATATATGGGGAGGTACTAGCTCCAACTCCGTTTTACAGTGAAAACTGCAGGAACTTCAAACCGGCACTAGGAAACAGACTGAGAAACCAGAGTAAAAGTTTCTCCTGCAACCCGTTCCCTTTGTGCTAGATGAACGAACGTCTCTCCACATGCTCAGTTCTGAGAGATAAGTGTGTGTGAAAGCCGTCCTTCACCTAGCTTGTTGGGAACACAAAGTTTCTTTTCACTTGCAAATTCCACTCCATACATATATAAGGGGAGGTACTAGCTCCAACTCGGTTTTACAGTGAAACCTGCAGGAACTTCAAACCGGCGCTAGGAAATAGACTGAGAAACCAGAGTATAAGTTTCTCCTGCAACGCGTTCCCTTTGTGCTAGATGAACGAACGTCTCTCCACATGCTCAGTTCTGAGAGATAAGTGTGTGTGAAAGTCGTCCTTCACATAGCTTGTTGGGAACACAAAGTTTCTTTTCACTTGCAAACTCCACTCCATACATATATAAGGGGAGGTACTAGCTCCAACTCGGTTTTACAGTGAAAACTACATGAACTTCAAACCGGCTCTAGGAAACAGACTGAGAAACCTGAGTAAAAGTTTCTCCTGCAACGCGTTCCCTTTGTGCTAGATGAACGAACGTCTCTCCACATGCTCAGTTCTGAGAGATAAGTGTGTGTGAAAGTCGTCCTTCACATAGCTTGTTGGGAACACAAAGTTTCTTTTCACTTGCAAACTCCACTCCATACATATATAAGGGGAGGTACTAGCTCCAACTCGGTTTTACAGTGAAAACTACATGAACTTCAAACCGGCTCTAGGAAACAGACTGAGAAACCTGAGTAAAAGTTTCTCCTGCATCCCGTTCCCTTTGTGCTAGATGAACGAACGTCTCTCCACATGCTCAGTTCTGAGAGATAAGTGTGTGTGAAAGCCGTCCTTCACCTAGCTTGTTGGGAACACAAAGTTTCTTTTCACTTGCAAACTCCACTCCATACATATATAAGGGGAGGTACTAGCTCCAACTCGGTTTTACAGTGAAAACTACAAGAACTTCAAACCGGCACTAGGAAACAGACTGAGAAAGCAGAGTAAAAGTTTCTCCTGCAACTCGTTCCCTTTGTGCTAGATGAACGAAAGTCTCTCCAAATGCTCAGTTCTGAGAGATAAGTGTGTGTGAAAGCCGTCCTTCACATAGCTTGTTGGGAACACAAAGTTTCTTTTCAGTTGCAAACTCCACTCCATACATATATATGGGGAGGTACTAGTTCCAACTCCGTTTTACAGGGAAAACTGCAGTAACATCAAACCGGGAAGAGGAAACAGATTGAGAAATCAGAGTAATAGTTACTCCTGCAAACCGTTCCCTTTGTGCTAGATGAACGAACGTCTCTCCACATGGTCAGTTCTGAGAGATAAGTGTGTGTGAAAGCCGTCCTTCACATAGCTTGTTGGGAACACAAAGTTTCTTTTCACTTGCAAACTCCACTCCTTACATATATATGGGGAGGTACTAGAACCAACTCGGTTTTACAGTGAAAACTGCTGGAACTTCAAACCGGCACTAGGAAACAGACTGAGAAACCAGAGTAAAAGTTTCTCCTGCAACCCGTTCCCTTTGTGCTAGATGAACGAACGTCTCTCCACATGCTCAGTTGTGAGAGATAAGTGTGTGTGAAAGCCGTCCTTCCCCTAGCTTGTTGGGAACACAGTGTTTCTTTTCAGTTGCAAACTCCACTCCGTACATATATATGGGGAGGTACTAGCTCCAACTCCGTTTTACAGTGAAAACTGCAGGAACTTCAAACCGGCACTAGGAAACAGACTGAGAAACCAGAGTAAAAGTTTCTCCTGCAACCCGTTCCCTTTGTGCTAGATGAACGAACGTCTCTCCACATGCTCAGTTCTGAGAGATAAGTGTGTGTGAAAGCCGTCCTTCACCTAGCTTGTTGGGAACACAAAGTTTCTTTTCACTTGCAAACTCCACTTCACACATATATATGGGGAGGTACTAGATCCTACTCGGTTTTACAGTGAAAACTGCTGGAACTTCAAACCGGCACTAGGAAACAGACTGAGAAACCAGAGTAAAAGTTTCTCCTGCAACCCGTTCCCTTTGTGCTAGATGAACGAACGTCTCTCCACATGCTCAGTTCTGAGAGATAAGTGTGTGTGAAAGCCGTCCTTCACCTAGCTTGTTGGGAACACAAAGTTTCTTTTCACTTGCAAACTCCACTCCACACATATATATGGGGAGGTACTAGATCCTACTCGGTTTTACAGTGAAAACTGCTGGAACTTCAAACCGGCACTAGGAAACAGACTGAGAAACCAGAGTAAAAGTTTCTCCTGCAACCCGTTCCCTTTGTGCTAGATGAACGAACGTCTCTCCACATGCTCAGTTCTGAGAGATAAGTGTGTGTGAAAGCCGTCCTTCACCTAGCTTGTTGGGAACACAAAGTTTCTTTTCACTTGCAAACTCCACTCCACACATATATATGGGGAGGTACTAGATCCTACTCGGTTTTACAGTGAAAACTGCTGGAACTTCAAACCGGCACTAGGAAACAGACTGAGAAACCAGAGTAAAAGTTTCTCCTGCAACCCGTTCCCTTTGTGCTAGATGAACGAACGTCTCTCCACATGGTCAGTTCTGAGATATAAGTGTGATTGAAAGCCGCCCTTCTCCTAGCTTGTTGGGAACACAAAGTTTCTTTTCACTTGCAAACTCCACTCCATACATATATATGGGGAGGTACTAGCTCCAACTCGGTTTTACAGTGAAAACTGCAGGAACATCAAACCGGGACTAGGAAACAGACTGAGAAACCAGAGTAAAAGTTTCTCCTGCAACCCGTTCCCTTTGTGCTAGATGAACGAACGTCTCTCCGCATGCTCAGTTCTGAGAGATAAGTGTGTGTGAAAGCCGTCCTTCACCTAGCTTGTTGGGAACACAAAGTTTCTTTTCACTTGCAAATTCCACTCCATACATATATAAGGGGAGGTACTAGCTCCAACTCGGTTTTATAGTGAAACCTGCAGGAACTTCAAAACGGCGCTAGGAAATAGACTGAGAAACCAGAGTATAAGTTTCTCCTGCAACCCGTTCCCTTTGTGCTAGATGAACGAACGTCTCTCCACATGCTCAGTTCTGAGAGATAAGTGTGTGTGAAAGCCGTCCTTCACATAGCTTGTTGGGAACACAAAGTTTCTTTTCACTTGCAAACTCCACTCCATACATATATAAGGGGAGGTACTAGCTCCAACTCGGTTTTACAGTGAAAACTACATGAACTTCAAACCGGCTCTAGGAAACAGACTGAGAAACCTGAGTAAAAGTTTCTCCTGCATCCCGTTCCCTTTGTGCTAGATGAACGAACGTCTCTCCACATGGTCAGTTCTGAGATATAAGTGTGATTGAAAGCCGCCCTTCTCCTAGCTTGTTGGGAACACAAAGTTTCTTTTCACTTGCAAACTCCACTCCACACATATATATGGGGAGGTACTAGATCCTACTCGGTTTTACAGTGAAAACTGCTGGAACTTCAAACCGGCACTAGGAAACAGACTGAGAAACCAGAGTAAAAGTTTCTCCTGCAACCCGTTCCCTTTGTGCTAGATGAACGAACGTCTCTCCACATGGTCAGTTCTGAGATATAAGTGTGATTGAAAGCCGCCCTTCTCCTAGCTTGTTGGGAACACAAAGTTTCTTTTCACTTGCAAACTCCACTCCATACATATATAAGGGGAGGTACTAGCTCCAACTCGGTTTTACAGTGAAACCTGCAGGAACTTCAAACCGGCGCTAGGAAATAGACTGAGAAACCAGAGTAAAAGTTTCTCCTGCAACCCGTTCCCTTTGTGCTAGATGAACGAACGTCTCTCCACATGGTCAGTTCTGAGATATAAGTGTGATTGAAAGCCGCCCTTCTCCTAGCTTGTTGGGAACACAAAGTTTCTTTTCACTTGCAAACTCCACTCCATACATATATAAGGGGAGGTACTAGCTCCAACTCGGTTTTACAGTGAAAACTGCTGGAACTTCAAACCGGCACTAGGAAACAGACTGAGAAACCAGAGTAAAAGTTTCTCCTGCAACCCGTTCCCTTTGTGCTAGATGAATGAACGTCTCTCCACATGGTCAGTTCTGAGATATAAGTGTGATTGAAAGCCGCCCTTCTCCTAGCTTGTTGGGAACACAAAGTTTCTTTTCACTTGCAAACTCCACTCCATACATATATAAGGGGAGGTACTAGCTCCAACTCGGTTTTACAGTGAAACCTGCAGGAACTTCAAACCGGCGCTAGGAAATAGACTGAGAAACCAGAGTATAAGTTTCTCCTGCAACGCGTTCCCTTTGTGCTAGATGAACGAACGTCTCTCCACATGCTCAGTTCTGAGAGATAAGTGTGTGTGAAAGTCGTCCTTCACATAGCTTGTTGGGAACACAAAGTTTCTTTTCACTTGCAAACTCCACTCCATACATATATAAGGGGAGGTACTAGCTCCAACTCGGTTTTACAGTGAAAACTACATGAACTTCAAACCGGCTCTAGGAAACAGACTGAGAAACCTGAGTAAAAGTTTCTCCTGCATCCCGTTCCCTTTGTGCTAGATGAACGAACGTCTCTCCACATGCTCAGTTCTGAGAGATAAGTGTGTGTGAAAGCCGTCCTTCACCTAGCTTTTTGGGAACACAAAGTTTCTTTTCACTTGCAAACTCCACTCCACACATATATATGGGGAGGTACTAGATCCTACTCGGTTTTACAGTGAAAACTGCTGGAACTTCAAACCGGCACTAGGAAACAGACTGAGAAACCAGAGTAAAAGTTTCTCCTGCAACCCGTTCCCTTTGTGCTAGATGAACGAACGTCTCTCCACATGGTCAGTTCTGAGATATAAGTGTGATTGAAAGCCGCCCTTCTCCTAGCTTGTTGGGAACACAAAGTTTCTTTTCACTTGCAAACTCCATTCCATACATATATAAGGGGAGGTACTAGCTCCAACTCGGTTTTACAGTGAAACCTGCAGGAACTTCAAACCGGCTCTAGGAAATAGACTGAGAAACCAGAGTATAAGTTTCTCCTGCAACGCGTTCCCTTTGTGCTAGATGAACGAACGTCTCTCCACATGCTCAGTTCTGAGAGATAAGTGTGTGTGAAAGTCGTCCTTCACATAGCTTGTTGGGAACACAAAGTTTCTTTTCACTTGCAAACTCCACTCCATACATATATAAGGGGAGGTACTAGCTCCAACTCGGTTTTACAGTGAAAACTACATGAACTTCAAACCGGCTCTAGGAAACAGACTGAGAAACCTGAGTAAAAGTTTCTCCTGCAACGCGTTCCCTTTGTGCTAGATGAACGAACGTCTCTCCACATGCTCAGTTCTGAGAGATAAGTGTGTGTGAAAGTCGTCCTTCACATAGCTTGTTGGGAACACAAAGTTTCTTTTCACTTGCAAACTCCACTCCATACATATATAAGGGGAGGTACTAGCTCCAACTCGGTTTTACAGTGAAAACTACATGAACTTCAAACCGGCTCTAGGAAACAGACTGAGAAACCTGAGTAAAAGTTTCTCCTGCATCCCGTTCCCTTTGTGCTAGATGAACGAACGTCTCTCCACATGCTCAGTTCTGAGAGATAAGTGTGTGTGAAAGCCGTCCTTCACCTAGCTTGTTGGGAACACAAAGTTTCTTTTCACTTGCAAACTCCACTCCATACATATATAAGGGGAGGTACTAGCTCCAACTCGGTTTTACAGTGAAAACTACAAGAACTTCAAACCGGCACTAGGAAACAGACTGAGAAAGCAGAGTAAAAGTTTCTCCTGCAACTCGTTCCCTTTGTGCTAGATGAACGAAAGTCTCTCCAAATGCTCAGTTCTGAGAGATAAGTGTGTGTGAAAGCCGTCCTTCACATAGCTTGTTGGGAACACAAAGTTTCTTTTCAGTTGCAAACTCCACTCCATACATATATATGGGGAGGTACTAGTTCCAACTCCGTTTTACAGGGAAAACTGCAGTAACATCAAACCGGGAAGAGGAAACAGATTGAGAAATCAGAGTAATAGTTACTCCTGCAAACCGTTCCCTTTGTGCTAGATGAACGAACGTCTCTCCACATGGTCAGTTCTGAGAGATAAGTGTGTGTGAAAGCCGTCCTTCACATAGCTTGTTGGGAACACAAAGTTTCTTTTCACTTGCAAACTCCACTCCTTACATATATATGGGGAGGTACTAGAACCAACTCGGTTTTACAGTGAAAACTGCTGGAACTTCAAACCGGCACTAGGAAACAGACTGAGAAACCAGAGTAAAAGTTTCTCCTGCAACCCGTTCCCTTTGTGCTAGATGAACGAACGTCTCTCCACATGCTCAGTTGTGAGAGATAAGTGTGTGTGAAAGCCGTCCTTCCCCTAGCTTGTTGGGAACACAGTGTTTCTTTTCAGTTGCAAACTCCACTCCGTACATATATATGGGGAGGTACTAGCTCCAACTCCGTTTTACAGTGAAAACTGCAGGAACTTCAAACCGGCACTAGGAAACAGACTGAGAAACCAGAGTAAAAGTTTCTCCTGCAACCCGTTCCCTTTGTGCTAGATGAACGAACGTCTCTCCACATGCTCAGTTCTGAGAGATAAGTGTGTGTGAAAGCCGTCCTTCACCTAGCTTGTTGGGAACACAAAGTTTCTTTTCACTTGCAAACTCCACTTCACACATATATATGGGGAGGTACTAGATCCTACTCGGTTTTACAGTGAAAACTGCTGGAACTTCAAACCGGCACTAGGAAACAGACTGAGAAACCAGAGTAAAAGTTTCTCCTGCAACCCGTTCCCTTTGTGCTAGATGAACGAACGTCTCTCCACATGCTCAGTTCTGAGAGATAAGTGTGTGTGAAAGCCGTCCTTCACCTAGCTTGTTGGGAACACAAAGTTTCTTTTCACTTGCAAACTCCACTCCACACATATATATGGGGAGGTACTAGATCCTACTCGGTTTTACAGTGAAAACTGCTGGAACTTCAAACCGGCACTAGGAAACAGACTGAGAAACCAGAGTAAAAGTTTCTCCTGCAACCCGTTCCCTTTGTGCTAGATGAACGAACGTCTCTCCACATGGTCAGTTCTGAGATATAAGTGTGATTGAAAGCCGCCCTTCTCCTAGCTTGTTGGGAACACAAAGTTTCTTTTCACTTGCAAACTCCACTCCATACATATATATGGGGAGGTACTAGCTCCAACTCGGTTTTACAGTGAAAACTGCAGGAACATCAAACCGGGACTAGGAAACAGACTGAGAAACCAGAGTAAAAGTTTCTCCTGCAACCCGTTCCCTTTGTGCTAGATGAACGAACGTCTCTCCGCATGCTCAGTTCTGAGAGATAAGTGTGTGTGAAAGCCGTCCTTCACCTAGCTTGTTGGGAACACAAAGTTTCTTTTCACTTGCAAATTCCACTCCATACATATATAAGGGGAGGTACTAGCTCCAACTCGGTTTTATAGTGAAACCTGCAGGAACTTCAAAACGGCGCTAGGAAATAGACTGAGAAACCAGAGTATAAGTTTCTCCTGCAACCCGTTCCCTTTGTGCTAGATGAACGAACGTCTCTCCACATGCTCAGTTCTGAGAGATAAGTGTGTGTGAAAGCCGTCCTTCACATAGCTTGTTGGGAACACAAAGTTTCTTTTCACTTGCAAACTCCACTCCATACATATATAAGGGGAGGTACTAGCTCCAACTCGGTTTTACAGTGAAAACTACATGAACTTCAAACCGGCTCTAGGAAACAGACTGAGAAACCTGAGTAAAAGTTTCTCCTGCATCCCGTTCCCTTTGTGCTAGATGAACGAACGTCTCTCCACATGGTCAGTTCTGAGATATAAGTGTGATTGAAAGCCGCCCTTCTCCTAGCTTGTTGGGAACACAAAGTTTCTTTTCACTTGCAAACTCCACTCCACACATATATATGGGGAGGTACTAGATCCTACTCGGTTTTACAGTGAAAACTGCTGGAACTTCAAACCGGCACTAGGAAACAGACTGAGAAACCAGAGTAAAAGTTTCTCCTGCAACCCGTTCCCTTTGTGCTAGATGAACGAACGTCTCTCCACATGGTCAGTTCTGAGATATAAGTGTGATTGAAAGCCGCCCTTCTCCTAGCTTGTTGGGAACACAAAGTTTCTTTTCACTTGCAAACTCCACTCCATACATATATAAGGGGAGGTACTAGCTCCAACTCGGTTTTACAGTGAAACCTGCAGGAACTTCAAACCGGCGCTAGGAAATAGACTGAGAAACCAGAGTAAAAGTTTCTCCTGCAACCCGTTCCCTTTGTGCTAGATGAACGAACGTCTCTCCACATGGTCAGTTCTGAGATATAAGTGTGATTGAAAGCCGCCCTTCTCCTAGCTTGTTGGGAACACAAAGTTTCTTTTCACTTGCAAACTCCACTCCATACATATATAAGGGGAGGTACTAGCTCCAACTCGGTTTTACAGTGAAAACTGCTGGAACTTCAAACCGGCACTAGGAAACAGACTGAGAAACCAGAGTAAAAGTTTCTCCTGCAACCCGTTCCCTTTGTGCTAGATGAATGAACGTCTCTCCACATGGTCAGTTCTGAGATATAAGTGTGATTGAAAGCCGCCCTTCTCCTAGCTTGTTGGGAACACAAAGTTTCTTTTCACTTGCAAACTCCACTCCATACATATATAAGGGGAGGTACTAGCTCCAACTCGGTTTTACAGTGAAACCTGCAGGAACTTCAAACCGGCGCTAGGAAATAGACTGAGAAACCAGAGTATAAGTTTCTCCTGCAACGCGTTCCCTTTGTGCTAGATGAACGAACGTCTCTCCACATGCTCAGTTCTGAGAGATAAGTGTGTGTGAAAGTCGTCCTTCACATAGCTTGTTGGGAACACAAAGTTTCTTTTCACTTGCAAACTCCACTCCATACATATATAAGGGGAGGTACTAGCTCCAACTCGGTTTTACAGTGAAAACTACATGAACTTCAAACCGGCTCTAGGAAACAGACTGAGAAACCTGAGTAAAAGTTTCTCCTGCATCCCGTTCCCTTTGTGCTAGATGAACGAACGTCTCTCCACATGCTCAGTTCTGAGAGATAAGTGTGTGTGAAAGCCGTCCTTCACCTAGCTTTTTGGGAACACAAAGTTTCTTTTCACTTGCAAACTCCACTCCACACATATATATGGGGAGGTACTAGATCCTACTCGGTTTTACAGTGAAAACTGCTGGAACTTCAAACCGGCACTAGGAAACAGACTGAGAAACCAGAGTAAAAGTTTCTCCTGCAACCCGTTCCCTTTGTGCTAGATGAAAGAACGTCTCTCCACATGGTCAGTTCTGAGATATAAGTGTGATTGAAAGCCGCCCTTCTCCTAGCTTGTTGGGAACACAAAGTTTCTTTTCACTTGCAAACTCCATTCCATACATATATAAGGGGAGGTACTAGCTCCAACTCGGTTTTACAGTGAAACCTGCAGGAACTTCAAACCGGCGCTAGGAAATAGACTGAGAAACCAGAGTATAAGTTTCTCCTGCAACGCGTTCCCTTTGTGCTAGATGAACGAACGTCTCTCCACATGCTCAGTTCTGAGAGATAAGTGTGTGTGAAAGTCGTCCTTCACATAGCTTGTTGGGAACACAAAGTTTCTTTTCACTTGCAAACTCCACTCCATACATATATAAGGGGAGGTACTAGCTCCAACTCGGTTTTACAGTGAAAACTACATGAACTTCAAACCGGCTCTAGGAAACAGACTGAGAAACCTGAGTAAAAGTTTCTCCTGCATCCCGTTCCCTTTGTGCTAGATGAACGAACGTCTCTCCACATGCTCAGTTCTGAGAGATAAGTGTATGTGAAAGCCGTCCTTCACCTAGCTTTTTGGGAACACAAAGTTTCTTTTCACTTGCAAACTCCACTCCACACATATATATGGGGAGGTACTAGATCCTACTCGGTTTTACAGTGAAAACTGCTGGAACTTCAAACCGGCACTAGGAAACAGACTGAGAAACCAGAGTAAAAGTTTCTCCTGCAACCCGTTCCCTTTGTGCTAGATGAACGAACGTCTCTCCACATGGTCAGTTCTGAGATATAAGTGTGATTGAAAGCCGCCCTTCTCCTAGCTTGTTGGGAACACAAAGTTTCTTTTCACTTGCAAACTCCACTCCATACATATATAAGGGGAGGTACTAGCTCCAACTCGGTTTTACAGTGAAACCTGCAGGAACTTCAAACCGGCGCTAGGAAATAGACTGAGAAACCAGAGTAAAAGTTTCTCCTGCAACCCGTTCCCTTTGTGCTAGATGAACGAACGTCTCTCCACATGGTCAGTTCTGAGATATAAGTGTGATTGAAAGCCGCCCTTCTCCTAGCTTGTTGGGAACACAAAGTTTCTTTTCACTTGCAAACTCCACTCCATACATATATAAGGGGAGGTACTAGCTCCAACTCGGTTTTACAGTGAAAACTGCTGGAACTTCAAACCGGCACTAGGAAACAGACTGAGAAACCAGAGTAAAAGTTTCTCCTGCAACCCGTTCCCTTTGTGCTAGATGAACGAACGTCTCTCCACATGGTCAGTTCTGAGATATAAGTGTGATTGAAAGCCGCCCTTCTCCTAGCTTGTTGGGAACACAAAGTTTCTTTTCACTTGCAAACTCCACTCCATACATATATAAGGGGAGGTACTAGCTCCAACTCGGTTTTACAGTGAAAACTGCAGGAACATCAAACCGGGACTAGGAAACAGACTGAGAAACCAGAGTAAAAGTTTCTCCTGCAACCCGTTCCCATTGTGCTAGATGAACGAACGTCTCTCCGCATGCTCAGTTCTGAGAGATAAGTGTGTGTGAAAGCCGTCCTTCACCTAGCTTGTTGGGAACACAAAGTTTCTTTTCACTTGCAAATTCCACTCCATACATATATAAGGGGAGGTACTAGCTCCAACTCGGTTTTACAGTGAAACCTGCAGGAACTTCAAACCGGCGCTAGGAAATAGACTGAGAAACCAGAGTATAAGTTTCTCCTGCAACGCGTTCCCTTTGTGCTAGATGAACGAACGTCTCTCCACATGCTCAGTTCTGAGAGATAAGTGTGTGTGAAAGTCGTCCTTCACATAGCTTGTTGGGAACACAAAGTTTCTTTTCACTTGCAAACTCCACTCCATACATATATAAGGGGAGGTACTAGCTCCAACTCGGTTTTACAGTGAAAACTACATGAACTTCAAACCGGCTCTAGGAAACAGACTGAGAAACCTGAGTAAAAGTTTCTCCTGCAACGCGTTCCCTTTGTGCTAGATGAACGAACGTCTCTCCACATGCTCAGTTCTGAGAGATAAGTGTGTGTGAAAGTCGTCCTTCACATAGCTTGTTGGGAACACAAAGTTTCTTTTCACTTGCAAACTCCACTCCATACATATATAAGGGGAGGTACTAGCTCCAACTCGGTTTTACAGTGAAAACTACATGAACTTCAAACCGGCTCTAGGAAACAGACTGAGAAACCTGAGTAAAAGTTTCTCCTGCATCCCGTTCCCTTTGTGCTAGATGAACGAACGTCTCTCCACATGCTCAGTTCTGAGAGATAAGTGTGTGTGAAAGCCGTCCTTCACCTAGCTTGTTGGGAACACAAAGTTTCTTTTCACTTGCAAACTCCACTCCATACATATATAAGGGGAGGTACTAGCTCCAACTCGGTTTTACAGTGAAAACTACAAGAACTTCAAACCGGCAGTAGGAAACAGACTGAGAAAGCAGAGTAAAAGTTTCTCCTGCAACTCGTTCCCTTTGTGCTAGATGAACGAAAGTCTCTCCAAATGCTCAGTTCTGAGAGATAAGTGTGTGTGAAAGCCGTCCTTCACATAGCTTGTTGGGAACACAAAGTTTCTTTTCAGTTGCAAACTCCACTCCATACATATATATGGGGAGGTACTAGTTCCAACTCCGTTTTACAGGGAAAACTGCAGTAACATCAAACCGGGAAGAGGAAACAGATTGAGAAATCAGAGTAATAGTTACTCCTGCAAACCGTTCCCTTTGTGCTAGATGAACGAACGTCTCTCCACATGGTCAGTTCTGAGAGATAAGTGTGTGTGAAAGCCGTCCTTCACATAGCTTGTTGGGAACACAAAGTTTCTTTTCACTTGCAAACTCCACTCCTTACATATATATGGGGAGGTACTAGAACCAACTCGGTTTTACAGTGAAAACTGCTGGAACTTCAAACCGGCACTAGGAAACAGACTGAGAAACCAGAGTAAAAGTTTCTCCTGCAACCCGTTCCCTTTGTGCTAGATGAACGAACGTCTCTCCACATGCTCAGTTGTGAGAGATAAGTGTGTGTGAAAGCCGTCCTTCCCCTAGCTTGTTGGGAACACAGTGTTTCTTTTCAGTTGCAAACTCCACTCCGTACATATATATGGGGAGGTACTAGCTCCAACTCCATTTTACAGTGAAAACTGCAGGAACTTCAAACCGGCACTAGGAAACAGACTGAGAAACCAGAGTAAAAGTTTCTCCTGCAACCCGTTCCCTTTGTGCTAGATGAACGAACGTCTCTCCACATGCTCAGTTCTGAGAGATAAGTGTGTGTGAAAGCCGTCCTTCACCTAGCTTGTTGGGAACACAAAGTTTCTTTTCACTTGCAAACTCCACTTCACACATATATATGGGGAGGTACTAGATCCTACTCGGTTTTACAGTGAAAACTGCTGGAACTTCAAACCGGCACTAGGAAACAGACTGAGAAACCAGAGTAAAAGTTTCTCCTGCAACCCGTTCCCTTTGTGCTAGATGAACGAACGTCTCTCCACATGCTCAGTTCTGAGAGATAAGTGTGTGTGAAAGCCGTCCTTCACCTAGCTTGTTGGGAACACAAAGTTTCTTTTCACTTGCAAACTCCACTCCACACATATATATGGGGAGGTACTAGATCCTACTCGGTTTTACAGTGAAAACTGCTGGAACTTCAAACCGGCACTAGGAAACAGACTGAGAAACCAGAGTAAAAGTTTCTCCTGCAACCCGTTCCCTTTGTGCTAGATGAACGAACGTCTCTCCACATGCTCAGTTCTGAGAGATAAGTGTGTGTGAAAGCCGTCCTTCACCTAGCTTGTTGGGAACACAAAGTTTCTTTTCACTTGCAAACTCCACTCCACACATATATATGGGGAGGTACTAGATCCTACTCGGTTTTACAGTGAAAACTGCTGGAACTTCAAACCGGCACTAGGAAACAGACTGAGAAACCAGAGTAAAAGTTTCTCCTGCAACCCGTTCCCTTTGTGCTAGATGAACGAACGTCTCTCCACATGGTCAGTTCTGAGATATAAGTGTGATTGAAAGCCGCCCTTCTCCTAGCTTGTTGGGAACACAAAGTTTCTTTTCACTTGCAAACTCCACTCCATACATATATATGGGGAGGTACTAGCTCCAACTCGGTTTTACAGTGAAAACTGCAGGAACATCAAACCGGGACTAGGAAACAGACTGAGAAACCAGAGTAAAAGTTTCTCCTGCAACCCGTTCCCATTGTGCTAGATGAACGAACGTCTCTCCGCATGCTCAGTTCTGAGAGATAAGTGTGTGTGAAAGCCGTCCTTCACCTAGCTTGTTGGGAACACAAAGTTTCTTTTCACTTGCAAATTCCACTCCATACATATATAAGGGGAGGTACTAGCTCCAACTCGGTTTTATAGTGAAACCTGCAGGAACTTCAAAACGGCGCTAGGAAATAGACTGAGAAACCAGAGTATAAGTTTCTCCTGCAACCCGTTCCCTTTGTGCTAGATGAACGAACGTCTCTCCACATGCTCAGTTCTGAGAGATAAGTGTGTGTGAAAGCCGTCCTTCACATAGCTTGTTGGGAACACAAAGTTTCTTTTCACTTGCAAACTCCACTCCATACATATATAAGGGGAGGTACTAGCTCCAACTCGGTTTTACAGTGAAAACTACATGAACTTCAAACCGGCTCTAGGAAACAGACTGAGAAACCTGAGTAAAAGTTTCTCCTGCATCCCGTTCCCTTTGTGCTAGATGAACGAACGTCTCTCCACATGCTCAGTTCTGAGAGATAAGTGTGTGTGAAAGCCGTCCTTCACCTAGCTTGTTGGGAACACAAAGTTTCTTTTCACTTGCAAACTCCACTCCATACATATATAAGGGGAGGTACTAGCTCCAACTCGGTTTTACAGTGAAAACTACATGAACTTCAAACCGGCACTAGGAAACAGACTGAGAAAGCAGAGTAAAAGTTTCTCCTGCAACTCGTTCCCTTTGTGCTAGATGAACGAAAGTCTCTCCACATGCTCAGTTCTGAGAGATAAGTGTGTGTGAAAGCCGTCCTTCACATAGCTTGTTGGGAACACAAAGTTTCTTTTCAGTTGCAAACTCCACTCCATACATATATATGGGGAGGTACTAGTTCCAACTCCGTTTTACAGGGAAAACTGCAGTAACATCAAACCGGGAAGAGGAAACAGATTGAGAAATCAGAGTAATAGTTACTCCTGCAACCCGTTCCCTTTGTGCTAGATGAACGAACGTCTCTCCACATGGTCAGTTCTGAGAGATAAGTGTGTGTGAAAGCCGTCCTTCACATAGCTTGTTGGGAACACAAAGTTTCTTTTCACTTGCAAACTCCACTCATTACATATATATGGGGAGGTACTAGAACCAACTCGGTTTTACAGTGAAAACTGCTGGAACTTCAAACCGGCACTAGGAAACAGACTGAGAAACCAGAGTAAAAGTTTCTCCTGCAACCCGTTCCCTTTGTGCTAGATGAACGAACGTCTCTCCACATGCTCAGTTGTGAGAGATAAGTGTGTGTGAAAGCCGTCCTTCCCCTAGCTTGTTGGGAACACAAAGTTTCTTTTCAGTTGCAAACTCCACTCCGTACATATATATGGGGAGGTACTAGCTCCAACTCCGTTTTACAGTGAAAACTGCTGGAACTTCAAACCGGCACTAGGAAACAGACTGAGAAACCAGAGTAAAAGTTTCTCCTGCAACCCGTTCCCTTTGTGCTAGATGAACGAACGTCTCTCCACATGCTCAGTTCTGAGAGATAAGTGTGTGTGAAAGCCGTCCTTCACCTAGCTTGTTGGGAACACAAAGTTTCTTTTCACTTGCAAACTCCACTTCACACATATATATGGGGAAGTACTAGATCCTACTCGGTTTTACAGTGAAAACTGCTGGAACTTCAAACCGGCACTAGGAAACAGACTGAGAAACCAGAGTAAAAGTTTCTCCTGCAACCCGTTCCCTTTGTGCTAGATGAACGAACGTCTCTCCACATGCTCAGTTCTGAGAGATATGTGTGTGTGAAAGCCGTCCTTCACCTAGCTTGTTGGGAACACAAAGTTTCTTTTCACTTGCAAACTCCACTCCACACATATATATGGGGAGGTACTAGATCCTACTCGGTTTTACAGTGAAAACTGCTGGAACTTCAAACCGGCACTAGGAAACAGACTGACAAACCAGAGTAAAAGTTTCTCCTGCAACCCGTTCCCTTTGTGCTAGATGAACGAATGTCTCTCCTCACGTGCTCATTTCTGAGATATAAGTGTGTGTGAAAGCCGCCCTTCTCCCAGATTGTTGGGAACACAAAGTTTCTTTTCACTTTCAAACTCCACTCCATACATATATAAGGGGAGGTACTAGCTCCAACTCGGTTTTACAGTGAAAACTGCAGGAACATCAAACCGGGACTAGGAAACAGACTGAGAAACCAGAGTAAAAGTTTCTCCTGCAACCCGTTCCCATTGTGCTAGATGAACGAACGTCTCTCCGTATGCTCAGTTCTGAGAGATAAGTGTGTGTGAAAGCCGTCCTTCACCTAGCTTGTTGGGAACACAAAGTTTCTTTTCACTTGCAAACTCCACTCCATACATATATAAGGGGAGGTACTAGCTCCAACTCGGTTTTACAGTGAAAACTGCAGGAACTTCAAACCGGCACTAGGAAACAGACTGAGAAACCAGAGTAAAAGTTTCTCCTGCAACCCGTTCCCTTTGTGCTAGATGAACGAACGTCTCTCCACATGCTCAGTTCTGAGAGATAAGTGTGTGTGAAAGCCGTCCTTCACCTAGCTTGTTGGGAACACAAAGTTTCTTTTCACTTGCAAACTCCACTCCATACATATATAAGGGGAGGTACTAGATCCAACTCGGTTTTACAGTGAAAACTACATGAACTTCAAACCGGCACTAGGAAACAGACTGAGAAACCAGAGTAAAAGTTTCTCCTGCAACCCGTTCCCTTTGTGCTAGATGAACGAACGTCTCTCCACATGCTCAGTTGTGAGAGATAAGTGTGTGTGAAAGCCGTCCTTCCCCTAGCTTGTTGGGAACACAAAGTTTCTTTTCAGTTGCAAACTCCACTCCGTACATATATATGGGGAGGTACTAGCTCCAACTCCGTTTTACAGTGAAAACTGCAGGAACTTCAAACCGGCACTAGGAAACAGACTGAGAAACCAGAGTAAAACTTTCTCCTGCAACCCGTTCCCTTTGTGCTAGATGAACGAACGTCTCTCCACATGCTCAGTTCTGAGAGATAAGTGTGTGTGAAAGCCTTCCTTCACCTAGCTTGTTGGGAACACAAAGTTTCTTTTCACTTGCATACTCCACTTCACACATATATATGGGGAGGTACTAGATCCTACTCGGTTTTACAGTGAAAACTGCTGGAACTTCAAACCGGCACTAGGAAACAGACTGAGAAACCAGAGTAAAAGTTTCTCCTGCAACCCGTTCCCTTTGTGCTAGATGAACGAACGTCTCCCCACATGCTCAGTTCTGAGAGATAAGTGTGTGTGAAAGCCGTCCTTCACCTAGCTTGTTGGGAACACAAAGTTTCTTTTCACTTGCAAACTCCACTCCACACATATATATGGGGAGGTACTAGATCCTACTCGGTTTTACAGTGAAAACTGCTGGAACTTCAAACCGGCACTAGGAAACAGACTGAGAAACCAGAGTAAAAGTTTCTCCTGCAACCCGTTCCCTTTGTGCTAGATGAACGAACGTCTCTCCACATGCTCAGTTCTGAGAGATAAGTGTGTGTGAAAGCCGTCCTTCACCTAGCTTGTTGGGAACACAAAGTTTCTTTTCACTTGCAAACTCCACTCCACACATATATATGGGGAGGTACTAGATCCTACTCGGTTTTACAGTGAAAACTGCTGGAACTTCAAACCGGCACTAGGAAACAGACTGACAAACCAGAGTAAAAGTTTCTCCTGCAACCCGTTCCCTTTGTGCTAGATGAACGAATGTCTCTCCTCACGTGCTCATTTCTGAGATATAAGTGTGTGTGAAAGCCGCCCTTCTCCCAGATTGTTGGGAACACAAAGTTTCTTTTCACTTTCAAACTCCACTCCATACATATATAAGGGGAGGTACTAGCTCCAACTCGGTTTTACAGTGAAAACTGCAGGAACATCAAACCGGGACTAGGAAACAG
Source organism: Camelus bactrianus (assembly GCF_048773025.1). NCBI lineage: Eukaryota > Metazoa > Chordata > Mammalia > Artiodactyla > Camelidae > Camelus > Camelus bactrianus. The sequence continues at coordinate 94,297,670 of NC_133546.1, forward strand.
ACTGAGAAACCAGAGTAAAAGTTTCTCCTGCAACCCGTTCCCATTGTGCTAGATGAACGAAAGTCTCTCCACATGCTCAGTTCTGAGAGATAAGTGTGTGTGAAAGCCGTCCTTCACATAGCTTGTTGGGAACACAAAGTCTCTATTCAGTTGCAAACTCCACTCCATACATATATATGGGGAGGTACGAGCTCCAACTCGGTTTTACAGTGAAAACTGCAGGAACTTCAAACCGGCACTAGGAAACAGACTGAGAAACCAGAGTAAAAGTTTCTCCTGCAACCCGTTCCCTTTGTGCTAGATGAACGAACGTCTCTCCACATGCTCAGTTCTGAGAGATAAGTGTGTGAGAAAGCCCTCCTTCATCTAGCTTTTTGGGAACACAAAGTTTCTTTTCACTTGCAAACTCCACTCCATACATATATATGGGGATGTACTAGCTCCTACTCGGTTTTACAGTGAAAACTGCAGGAACATCAAACCGGGAATAGGAAACAGATTGAGAAACCAGAGTAAAAGTTACTCTTGCAACCCGTTCCCTTTGTGCTAGATGAACGAACATCTCTCCACATGCTCAGTACTGAGAGATAAGTGTGTGTGAAAGCCGCACTTCACCTAGCTTGTTGGGAACACAAAATTTCTTTTCACTTGCAAACTCCACTCCTTACATATATATGGGGAGTTACTAGCTCCAACTCGGTTTTACAGTGAAAACTGCAGGAACATCAAACCGGGACTAGGAAAAAGATTGAGAAACCAGAGTAAAAGTTTCTCCTGCAACCCGTTCCCATTGTGCTAGATGAACGAACGTCTCTCCGCATGCTCAGTTCTGAGAGATAAGTGTGTGTGAAAGCCGTCCTTCACCTAGCTTGTTGGGAACACAAAGTTTCTTTTCACTTGCAAACTCCACTCCACACATATATATGGGGAGGTACTAGATCCTACTCGGTTTTACAGTGAAAACTGCTGGAACTTCAAACCGGCACTAGGAAACAGACTGAGAAACCAGAGTAAAAGTTTCTCCTGCAACCCGTTCCCTTTGTGCTAGATGAACGAACGTCTCTCCACATGGTCAGTTCTGAGATATAAGTGTGTGTGAAAGCCGCCCTTCTCCTAGCTTGTTGGGAACACAAAGTTTCTTTTCACTTGCAAACTCCACTCCATACATATATATGGGGAGGTACTAGCTCCAACTCGGTTTTACAGTGAAAACTGCAGGAACATCAAACCGGGACTAGGAAACAGACTGAGAAACCAGAGTAAAAGTTTCTCCTGCAACCCGTTCCCATTGTGCTAGATGAACGAACGTCTCTCCGCATGCTCAGTTCTGAGAGATAAGTGTGTGTGAAAGCCGTCCTTCACCTAGCTTGTTGGGAACACAAAGTTTCTTTTCACTTGCAAACTCCACTCCATACATATATAAGGGGAGGTACTAGCTCCAACTCGGTTTTACAGTGAAACCTGCAGGAACTTCAAACCGGCGCTAAGAAATAGACTGAGAAACCAGAGTATAAGTTTCTCCTGCAACCCGTTCCCTTTTTGCTAGATGAACGAACGTCTCTCCACATGCTCAGTTCTGAGAGATAAGTGTGTGTGAAAGCCGTCCTTCACATAGCTTGTTGGGAACACAAAGTTTCTTTTCACTTGCAAACTCCACTCCATACATATATAAGGGGAGGTACTAGCTCCAACTCGGTTTTACAGTGAAAACTACATGAAATTCAAACCGGCTCTAGGAAACAGACTGAGAAACCAGAGTAAAAGTTTCTCCTGCAACCCGTTCCCTTTGTGCTAGATGAACGAACGTCTCTCCACATGCTCAGTTCTGAGAGATAATTGTGTGTGAAAGCCGTCCTTCACATAGCTTGTTGGGAACACAAAGATTCTTTTCAGTTGCAAACTCCACTCCATACATATATATGGGGAGGTACGAGCTCCAACTCGGTTTTACAGTGAAAACTGCAGGAACTTCAAACCGGCACTAGGAAACAGACTGAGAAACCAGAGTAAAAGTTTCTCCTGCAACCCGTTCCCTTTGTGCTAGATGAACGAACGTCTCTCCACATGCTCAGTTCTGAGAGATAAGTGTGTGAGAAAGCCCTCCTTCATCTAGCTTGTTGGGAACACAAAGTTTCTTTTCACTTGCAAACTCCACTCCATACATATATATGGGGATGTACTAGCTCCTACTCGGTTTTACAGTGAAAACTGCAGGAACATCAAACCGGGACTAGGAAACAGATTGAGAAACCAGAGTAAAAGTTACTCCTGCAAACCTTTCCCTTTGTGCTAGATGAACGATCGTCTCTCCGCATGCTCAGTTGTGAGAGATAAGTGTGTGTGAAAGCCGTCCTTCACCTAGCTTGTTGGGAACACAAAGTTTCTTTTCACTTGCAAACTCCACTCCACACATATATATGGGGAGGTACTAGATCCTACTCGGTTTTACAGTGAAAACTGCTGGAACTTCAAACCGGCACTAGGAAACAGACTGACAAACCAGAGTAAAAGTTTCTCCTGCAACCCGTTCCCTTTGTGCTAGATGAACGAACATCTCTCCTCACGTGCTCATTTCTGAGATATAAGTGTGTGTGAAAGCCGCCCTTCTCCTAGCTTGTTGGGAACACAAAGTTTCTTTTCACTTGCAAACTCCACTCCATACATATATAAGGGGAGGTACTAGCTCCAACTCGGTTTTACAGTGAAAACTGCAGGAACTTCAAACCAGCACTAGGAAATAGACTGAGAAACCAGAGTATAAGTTTCTCCTGCAACCCGTTCCCTTTGTGCTAGATGAACGAACGTCTCTCCACATGCTCAGTTCTGAGAGATAAGTGTGTGTGAAAGCCGTCCTTCACCTAGCTTGTTGGGAACACAAAGTTTCTTTTCACTTGCAAACTCCACTCCATACATATATAAGGGGAGGTACTAGCTCCAACTCGGTTTTACAGTGAAAACTACATGAACTTCAAACCGGCTCTAGGAAACAGACTGAGAAACCAGAGTAATAGTTTCTCCTGCAACCCGTTCCCTTTGTGCTAGATGAACGAAAGTCTCTCCACATGCTCAGTTCTGAGAGATAAGTGTGTGTGAATGCCGTCCTTCACATAGCTTGTTGGGAACACAAAGTTTCTTTTCAGTTGCAAACTCCACTCCATACATATATATGGGGAGGTACGAGCTCCAACTCGGTTTTACAGTGAAAACTGCAGGAACTTCAAACCGGCACTAGGAAACAGACTGAGAAACCAGAGTAAAAGTTTCCCCTGCAACCCGTTCCGTTTGTGCTAGATGAACGAACGTCTCTCCACATGCTCAGTTCTGAGAGATAAGTGTGTGAGAAAGCCCTCCTTCATCTAGCTTGTTGGGAACACAAAGTTTCTTTTCACTTGCAAACTCCACTCCATACATATATATGGGGATGTACAAGCTCCTACTCTGTTTTACAGTGAAAACTGCAGGAACATCAAACCGGGACTAGGAAACAGATTGAGAAACCAGAGTAAAAGTTACTCCTGCAACCCGTTCCATTTGTGCTAGATGAACGAACGTCTCTCCACATGCTCAGTTCTGAGAGATAAGTGTGTGTGAAAGCCGTCCTTCACCTAGCTTGTTGGGAACACAAAACTTCTTTTCACTTGCAAACTCCACTCCTTACATATATATGGGGAGTTACTAGCTCCAACTCTGTTTTACAGTGAAAACTGCAGGAACATCAAACCGGGACTAGGAAAAAGATTGAGAAACCAGAGTAAAAGTTTCTCCTGCAACCCGTTCCCATTGTGCTAGATGAACGAACGTCTCTCCGCATGCTCAGTTCTGAGAGATAAGTGTGTGTTAAACCCGTCCTTCACCTAGCTTGTTGGGAACACAAAGTTTCTTTTCACTTGCAAACTCCACTCCATACATATATAAGGGGAGGTACTAGCTCCAACTCGGTTTTACAGTGAAAACTGCAGGAACTTCAAACCGGCACTAGGAAACAGACTGAGAAACCAGAGTAAAAGTTTCTCCTGCAACCCGTTCCCTTTGTGCTAGATGAACGAACATCTTTCCGCATGCTCAGTTCTGAGAGATATGTGTGTGTGAAAGCCGCCCTTCAACTAGCTTGATGGGAACACAAAGTTTCTTTTCACTTGCAAACTCCTCTCCTTACATATATATGGGGAGGTACTAGCTCCTACTTGGTTTTACAGTGAAAACTGCTGGAACTTCAAACCGGCACTAGGAAACAGACTGAGAAACCAGAGTAAAAGTTTCTCCTGCCACCCGTTCCCTTTGTGCTAGATGAACGAACGTCTCTCCACATGCTCAGTTCTGAGAGATAAGTGTGTGTGAAAGCCTTCCTTCACATAGCTTGTTGGGAACACAAAGTTTCTTTTCAGTTGCAAACTCCACTCCATACATATATATGGGGAGGTACTAGCTCCAACTCCGCTTTACAGTGAAAACTGCAGGAACTTCAAACCGGCACTAGGAAACAGACTGAGAAACCAGAGTAAAAGTTTCTCCTGCAACCCGTTCCCTTTGTGCTAGATGAACGAACGTTTCTCCACATGCTCAGTTCTGAGAGATAAGTGTGTGAGAAAGCCCTCCTTCATCTAGCTTGTTGGGAACACAAAGTTTCTTTTCACTTGCAAACTCCACTCCATACATATATATGGGGATGTACTAGCTCCTACTCGGTTTTACAGTGAAAACTGCAGGAACATCAAACCGGGACTAGGAAACAGATTGAGAAACCAGAGTAAAAGTTACTCCTGCAAACCGTTCCCTTTGTGCTAGATGAACGAACGTCTCTCCGCATGCTCAGTTCTGAGAGATAAGTGTGTGTGAAAGCCGTCCTTCACCTAGCTTGTTGGGAACACAAAGTTTCTTTTCACTTGCAAACTCCACTCCACACATATATATGGGGAGGTACTAGATCCTACTCGGTTTTACAGTGAAACCTGCAGGAACTTCAAACCGGCGCTAAGAAATAGACTGAGAAACCAGAGTATAAGTTTCTCCTGCAACCCGTTCCCTTTGTGCTAGATGAACGAACGTCTCTCCACATGCTCAGTTCTGAGAGATAAGTGTGTGTGAAAGCCGTCCTTCACATAGCTTGTTGGGAACACAAAATTTCTTTTCACTTTCAAACTCCACTCCATACATATATAAGGGGAGGTACTAGCTCCAACTCGGTTTTACAGTGAAAACTACATGAAATTCAAACCGGCTCTAGGAAACAGACTGAGAAACCAGAGTAAAAGTTTCTCCTGCAACCCGTTCCCTTTGTGCTAGATGAACGAACGTCTCTCCACATGCTCAGTTCTGAGAGATAATTGTGTGTGAAAGCCGTCCTTCACATAGCTTGTTGGGAACACAAAGATTCTTTTCAGTTGCAAACTCCACTCCATACATATATATGGGGAGGTACGAGCTCCAACTCGGTTTTACAGTGAAAACTGCAGGAACTTCAAACCGGCACTAGGAAACAGACTGAGAAACCAGAGTAAAAGTTTCTCCTGCAACCCGTTCCCTTTGTGCTAGATGAACGAACGTCTCTCCACATGCTCAGTTCTGAGAGATAAGTGTGTGAGAAAGCCCTCCTTCATCTAGCTTGTTGGGAACACAAAGTTTCTTTTCACTTGCAAACTCCACTCCATACATATATATGGGGATGTACTAGCTCCTACTCGGTTTTACAGTGAAAACTGCAGGAACATCAAACCGGGACTAGGAAACAGATTGAGAAACCAGAGTAAAAGTTACTCCTGCAAACCTTTCCCTTTGTGCTAGATGAACGATCGTCTCTCCGCATGCTCAGTTGTGAGAGATAAGTGTGTGTGAAAGCCGTCCTTCACCTAGCTTGTTGGGAACACAAAGTTTCTTTTCACTTGCAAACTCCACTCCACACATATATATGGGGAGGTACTAGATCCTACTCGGTTTTACAGTGAAAACTGCTGGAACTTCAAACCGGCACTAGGAAACAGACTGACAAACCAGAGTAAAAGTTTCTCCTGCAACCCGTTCCCTTTGTGCTAGATGAACGAACATCTCTCCTCACGTGCTCATTTCTGAGATATAAGTGTGTGTGAAAGCCGCCCTTCTCCTAGCTTGTTGGGAACACAAAGTTTCTTTTCACTTGCAAACTCCACTCCATACATATATAAGGGGAGGTACTAGCTCCAACTCGGTTTTACAGTGAAAACTGCAGGAACTTCAAACCAGCACTAGGAAATAGACTGAGAAACCAGAGTATAAGTTTCTCCTGCAACCCGTTCCCTTTGTGCTAGATGAACGAACGTCTCTCCACATGCTCAGTTCTGAGAGATAAGTGTGTGTGAAAGCCGTCCTTCACCTAGCTTGTTGGGAACACAAAGTTTCTTTTCACTTGCAAACTCCACTCCATACATATATAAGGGGAGGTACTAGCTCCAACTCGGTTTTACAGTGAAAACTACATGAACTTCAAACCGGCTCTAGGAAACAGACTGAGAAACCAGAGTAATAGTTTCTCCTGCAACCCGTTCCCTTTGTGCTAGATGAACGAAAGTCTCTCCACATGCTCAGTTCTGAGAGATAAGTGTGTGTGAATGCCGTCCTTCACATAGCTTGTTGGGAACACAAAGTTTCTTTTCAGTTGCAAACTCCACTCCATACATATATATGGGGAGGTACGAGCTCCAACTCGGTTTTACAGTGAAAACTGCAGGAACTTCAAACCGGCACTAGGAAACAGACTGAGAAACCAGAGTAAAAGTTTCCCCTGCAACCCGTTCCGTTTGTGCTAGATGAACGAACGTCTCTCCACATGCTCAGTTCTGAGAGATAAGTGTGTGAGAAAGCCCTCCTTCATCTAGCTTGTTGGGAACACAAAGTTTCTTTTCACTTGCAAACTCCACTCCATACATATATATGGGGATGTACAAGCTCCTACTCTGTTTTACAGTGAAAACTGCAGGAACATCAAACCGGGACTAGGAAACAGATTGAGAAACCAGAGTAAAAGTTACTCCTGCAACCCGTTCCATTTGTGCTAGATGAACGAACGTCTCTCCACATGCTCAGTTCTGAGAGATAAGTGTGTGTGAAAGCCGTCCTTCACCTAGCTTGTTGGGAACACAAAACTTCTTTTCACTTGCAAACTCCACTCCTTACATATATATGGGGAGTTACTAGCTCCAACTCTGTTTTACAGTGAAAACTGCAGGAACATCAAACCGGGACTAGGAAAAAGATTGAGAAACCAGAGTAAAAGTTTCTCCTGCAACCCGTTCCCATTGTGCTAGATGAACGAACGTCTCTCCGCATGCTCAGTTCTGAGAGATAAGTGTGTGTTAAACCCGTCCTTCACCTAGCTTGTTGGGAACACAAAGTTTCTTTTCACTTGCAAACTCCACTCCATACATATATAAGGGGAGGTACTAGCTCCAACTCGGTTTTACAGTGAAAACTGCAGGAACTTCAAACCGGCACTAGGAAACAGACTGAGAAACCAGAGTAAAAGTTTCTCCTGCAACCCGTTCCCTTTGTGCTAGATGAACGAACATCTTTCCGCATGCTCAGTTCTGAGAGATATGTGTGTGTGAAAGCCGCCCTTCAACTAGCTTGATGGGAACACAAAGTTTCTTTTCACTTGCAAACTCCTCTCCTTACATATATATGGGGAGGTACTAGCTCCTACTTGGTTTTACAGTGAAAACTGCTGGAACTTCAAACCGGCACTAGGAAACAGACTGAGAAACCAGAGTAAAAGTTTCTCCTGCCACCCGTTCCCTTTGTGCTAGATGAACGAACGTCTCTCCACATGCTCAGTTCTGAGAGATAAGTGTGTGTGAAAGCCTTCCTTCACATAGCTTGTTGGGAACACAAAGTTTCTTTTCAGTTGCAAACTCCACTCCATACATATATATGGGGAGGTACTAGCTCCAACTCCGCTTTACAGTGAAAACTGCAGGAACTTCAAACCGGCACTAGGAAACAGACTGAGAAACCAGAGTAAAAGTTTCTCCTGCAACCCGTTCCCTTTGTGCTAGATGAACGAACGTTTCTCCACATGCTCAGTTCTGAGAGATAAGTGTGTGAGAAAGCCCTCCTTCATCTAGCTTGTTGGGAACACAAAGTTTCTTTTCACTTGCAAACTCCACTCCATACATATATATGGGGATGTACTAGCTCCTACTCGGTTTTACAGTGAAAACTGCAGGAACATCAAACCGGGACTAGGAAACAGATTGAGAAACCAGAGTAAAAGTTACTCCTGCAAACCGTTCCCTTTGTGCTAGATGAACGAACGTCTCTCCGCATGCTCAGTTCTGAGAGATAAGTGTGTGTGAAAGCCGTCCTTCACCTAGCTTGTTGGGAACACAAAGTTTCTTTTCACTTGCAAACTCCACTCCACACATATATATGGGGAGGTACTAGATCCTACTCGGTTTTACAGTGAAAACTGCTGGAACTTCAAACCGGCACTAGGAAACAGACTGACAAACCAGAGTAAAAGTTTCTCCTGCAACCCGTTCCCTTTGTGCTAGATGAACGAACATCTGTCCTCACGTGCTCATTTCTGAGATATAAGTGTGTGTGAAAGCCGCCCTTCTCCTAGCTTGTTGGGAACACAAAGTTTCTTTTCACTTGCAAACTCCACTCCATACATATATATGGGGAGGTACTAGCTCCAACTCGGTTTTACAGTGAAAACTGCAGGAACATCAAACCGGGACTAGGAAACAGACTGAGAAACCAGAGTAAAAGTTTCCCCTGCAAACCGTTCCCATTGTGCTAGATGAACGAACGTCTCTCCGCATGCTCAGTTCTGAGAGATAAGTGTGTGTGAAAGCCGTCCTTCACCTAGCTTGTTGGGAACACAAAGTTTCTTTTCACTTGCAAACTCCACTCCATAAATATATAAGGGGAGGTACTAGCTCCAACTCGGTTTTACAGTGAAAACTGCAGGAACTTCAAACCGGCACTAGGAAATAGACTGAGAAGCCAGAGTAAAAGTTTCTCCTGCAACCCGTTCCCTTTGTGCTAGATGAACGAACGTCTCTCCACATGCTCAGTTCTGAGAGATAAGTGTGTGTGAAAGCCGTCCTTCACATAGCTTGTTGGGAACACAAAGTTTCTTTTCAGTTGCAAACTCCACTCCATACATATATATGGGGAGGTACGAGCTCCAACTCGGTTTTACAGTGAAAACTGCAGGAACTTCAAACCGGCACTAGGAAACAGACTGAGAAACCAGAGTAAAAGTTTCCCCTGCAACCCGTTCCGTTTGTGCTAGATGAACGAACGTCTCTCCACATGCTCAGTTCTGAGAGATAAGTGTGTGAGAAAGCCCTCCTTCATCTAGCTTGTTGGGAACACAAAGTTTCTTTTCACTTGCAAACTCCACTCCATACATATATATGGGGATGTACAAGCTCCTACTCGGTTTTACAGTGAAAACTGCAGGAACATCAAACCGGGACTAGGAAACAGATTGAGAAACCAGAGTAAAAGTTACTCCTGCAACCCGTTCCATTTGTGCTAGATGAACGAACGTCTCTCCACATGCTCAGTTCTGAGAGATAAGTGTGTGTGAAAGCCGTCCTTCACCTAGCTTGTTGGGAACACAAAATTTCTTTTCACTTGCAAACTCCACTCCTTACATATATATGGGGAGTTACTAGCTCCAACTCGGTTTTACAGTGAAAACTGCAGGAACATCAAACCGGGACTAGGAAAAAGATTGAGAAACCAGAGTAAAAGTTTCTCCTGCAACCCGTTCCCATTGTGCTAGATGAACGAACGTCTCTCCGCATGCTCAGTTCTGAGAGATAAGTGTGTGTTAAAGCCGTCCTTCACCTAGCTTGTTGGGAACACAAAGTTTCTTTTCACTTGCAAACTCCACTCCATACATATATAAGGGGAGGTACTAGCTCCAACTCGGTTTTACAGTGAAAACTGCAGGAATTTCAAACCGGCTCTAGGAAACAGACTGAGAAACCAGAGTAAAAGTTTCTCCAGCAACCCGTTCCCTTTGTGCTAGATGAACGAACATCTTTCCGCATGCTCAGTTCTGAGAGATATGTGTGTGTGAAAGCCGCCCTTCAACTAGCTTGATGGGAACACAAAGTTTCTTTTCACTTGCAAACTCCTCTCCTTACATATATATGGGGAGGTACTAGCTCCTACTCGGTTTTACAGTGAAAACTGCTGGAACTTCAAACCGGCACTAGGAAACAGACTGAGAAACCAGAGTAAAAGTTTCCCCTGCAACCCGTTCCCTTTGTGCTAGATGAACGAACGTCTCTCCACATGCTCAGTTCTGAGAGATAAGTGTGTGTGAAAGCCGAACTTCAACTAGCTTGTTGGGAACACAAAGTTTCTTTTCAGTTGCAAACTCCACTCCATACATATATATGGGTAAGTACTAGCTCCAACTCCGTTTTACAGTGAAAACTGCAGGAACTTCAAACCGGCACTAGGAAACAGACTGAGAAACCAGAGTAAAAGTTTCTCCTGCAACCCGTTCCCTTTGTGCTAGATGAACGAACGTCTCTCCACATGCTCAGTTCTGAGAGATAAGTGTGTGTGAAAGCCGTCCTTCACATAGCTTGTTGGGAACACAAAGTTTCTTTTCAGTTGCAAACTCCACTCCATACATATATATGGGGAGGTACTAGCTCCAACTCCGCTTTACAGTGAAAACTGCAGGAACTTCAAACCGGCACTAGGAAACAGACTGAGAAACCAGAGTAAAAGTTTCTCCTGCAACCAGTTCCCTTTGTGCTAGATGAACGAACGTCTCTCCACATGCTCAGTTCTGAGAGATAAGTGTGTGTGAAAGCCCAGCTTCACCTAGCTTGTTGGGAACACAAAGTTTCTTTTCACTTGCAAACTCCACTCCATACATATATATGGGGAGGTACTAGCTCCTACTCGGTTTTACAGTGAAAACTGCAGGAACATCAAATCGGGACTAGGAAACAGATTGAGAAACCAGAGTAAAAGTTACTCCTGCAACCCGTTCCGTTTGTGCTAGATGAACGAACTTCTCTCCACATGCTGAGTTCTGAGAGATAAGTGCGTGTGAAAGCCGTTCTTCACATAGCTTGTTGGGAACACAAAGTTTCTTTTCAGTTGCAAACTCCACTCCTTACATATATATGGGGAGGTACTAGCTCCAACTCGGTTTTACAGTGAAAACTGCAGGAACTTCAAAACGGCACTAGGAAACAGACTGTGAAACCAGAGTAAAAGTTTCTCCTGCAACCCGTTCCCTTTGTGCTAGATGAACGAACGTCTCTCCACATGCTCAGTTCTGAGAGATAAGTGTGTGTGAAAGCCGTCCTTCACCTAGCTTGTTGGGAACACAAAGTTTCTTTTCACCTGCAAACTCCACTCCACACATATATATGGGGAGGTACTAGATCCTACTCGGTTTTACAGTGAAAACTGCTGGAACTTCAAACCGGCACTAGGAAACAGACTGACAAACCAGAGTAAAAGTTTCTCCTGCAACCCGTTCCCTTTGTGCTAGATGAACGAACGTCTCTCTTCACGTGCTCATTTCTGAGATATAAGTGTGTGTGAAAGCCGCACTTCACCTAGCTTGTAGGGAACACAAAGTTTCTTTTCACTTGCAAACTCCACTCCATACATATATATGGGGAGGTACTAGCTCCAACTCGGTTTTACAGTGAAAACTGCAGGAAGTTCAAACCGGCACTAGGAAACAGACTGAGAAACCAGAGTAAAAGTTTCTCCTGCAACCCGTTCCCTTTGTGCTAGATGAACGAACGTCTCTCCACATGCTCAGTTCTGAGAGATAATTGTGTGTGAAAGCCGTCCTTCACCTAGCTTGTTGGGAACACAAAGTTTCTTTTCACTTGCAAACTCCACTCCACACATATATATGGGGAGGTACTAGATCCTACTCTGTTTTACAGTGAAAACTGCTGGAACTTCAAACCGGCACTAGGAAACAGACTGAGAAACCAGAGTAAAAGTTTCTCCTGCTACCCATTCCCTTTGTGCTAGATGAACGAACGTCTCTCCACATGCTCAGTTCTGAGAGATAATTGTGTGTGAAAGCCCTCCTTCACCTAGCTTGTTGGGAACACAAAGTTTCTTTTCACTTGCAAACTCCACTCCATACATATATATGGGGAGGTACTAGCTCCAACTCGGTTTTACAGTGAAAACTGCAGGAACATCAAACCGGGACTAGGAAACAGATTAAGAAACCAGAGTAAAAGTTACTCCTGCAACCCGTTCCCTTTGTGCTAGATGAACGAACGCCTCTCCACATGCTCAGTTCTGATAGATAAGTGTGTGTGAAAGCCGTCCTTCACCAAGCTTGTTGGGAACACAAAGTTTCTTTTCAGTTGCAAACTCCACTCCATACATATATATGGGGAGGTACTAGCTCCAACTCGGTTTTACAGTGAAAACTGCAGGAACTTCAAACCGGCACTAGGAAACACACTGAGAAACCCGAGTAAAGTTTCTCCTGCAACCCGTTCCCTTTGTGCTAGATGAAAGAAGGTCTCTCCACATGCTCAGTTCTGAGAGATAAGTGTGTGTCAAAGCCGTCCTTCACCTAGCTTGTTGGGAACGCAAAGTTTCTTTTCAGTTGCAAACTCCACTCCATACATATATATGGGGAGGTACTAGCTCCTACTCGGTTTTTCAGTGAAAACTGCAGGAACATCAAACCGGCACTAGGAAACAGACTGAGAAACCAGAGTAAAAATTACCCCTTCAACCCGTTCCCTTTGTGCTAGATGAACGAACGTCTCTCCACATGCTCAGTTCTGAGAGATAAGTGTGTGTGAAAGCCGTCCTTCACCTAGCTTGTTGGGAACACAAAGTACTTTTCACTTGAAACTCCACTCCATACATATATATGGGGAGGTACTAGCTCCAACTCGGTTTTACAGTGAAAACTGCAGGAACTTCAAACCGGCACTAGGAAACAGACTGAGAAACCAGAGTAAAAGTTTCTCCTGCAACCCGTTCCCTTTGTGCTAGATGAACGAACGTCTCTCCACATGCTCAGTTCTGAGAGATATGTGGGTGTGAAAGCCGTCCTTCAACAAGCTTGTTGGGAACACAAAGTTTCTTTTCAGTTGCAAACTCCACTCCATACATATATATGGGGAGGTACTAGCTCCAACTCGGTTTTACAGTGAAAACTGCAGGAACTTCAAATCGGCACTAGGAAACACACTAAGAAACCCGAGTAAAAGTTTCTCCTGCAACCCTTTCCCTTTGTGCTAGATGAACGAACGTCTCTCCACATGCTCAGTTCTGAGAGATAAGTGTGTGTGAAAGCCGTCCTTCACCTAGCTTGTTGGGAACACAAAGTTTCTTTTCAGTTGCAAACTCCACTCCGTACTTATATATGGGGAGGTACTAGCTCCAACTCGGTTTTACAGTGAAAACTGCAGGAACTTCAAACCGGCACTAGGAAACAGACTGAGAAACCAGAGTAAAAGTTTCTCCTGCAACCCGTTCCCTTTGTGCTAGATGAACGAACGTCTCTCCACATGTTCAATTCTGAGAGATAAGTGCGTGTGAAAGCCGTCCTTCACATAGCTTGTTGGGAACACAAAGTTTCTTTTCAGTTGCAAACTCCACTCCATACATATATATGGGGAGGTACTAGCTCCAACTCGGTTTTACAGTGAAAACTGCAGGAACTTCAAACCGGCACTAGGAAACAGACTGAGAAACCAGAGTAAAAGTTTCTCCTGCAACCCGTTCCCTTTGTGCTAGATGAACGAACGTCTCTCCACATGCTCAGTTCTGAGAGATATGTGGGTGTGAAAGCCGTCCTTCAAAAAGCTTGTTGGGAACACAAAGTTTCTTTTCAGTTGCAAACTCCACTCCATACATATATATGGGCAGGTACTAGCTCCAACTCGGTTTTACAGTGAAAACTGCAGGAACTTTAAATCGGCACTAGGAAACACACTAAGAAACCCGAGTAAAAGTTTCTCCTGCAACCCTTTCCCTTTGTGCTAGATGAACGAACGTCTCTCCACATGCTCAGTTCTGAGGGATAAGTGAGTGTGAAAGCCGTCCTTCACCTAGCTTGTTGGGAACACAAAGTTTCTTTTCACTTGCAAACTCCACTCCATACATATATATGGGGAGGTACTAGCTCCAACTCCGTTTTACAATGAAAACTGCAGGAACTTCAAACCGGGACTAGGAAACAGACTGTGAAACCAGAGTAATAGTTTCTCCTGCAACCCGTTCCCTTTGTGCTAGATGAACGAACGTCTCTCCACATGCTCAGTTCTGAGAGATAAGTGTGTGTGAAAGCCGCCCTTCAACTTGCTTGATGGGAACACAAAGTTTCTTTTCACTTGCAAACTCCTCTCCTTACATATATATGGGGAGGTACTAGATCCAACTCGGTTTTACAGTGAAAACTGCTGGAACTTCAAACCGGCACTAGGAAACAGACTGAGAAACCAGAGTAAAAGTTTCCCCTGCAACCCGTTCCTTTTGTGCTAGATGAACGAACGTCTCTCTACATGCTCAGTTCTGAGACATAAGTGTGTGTGAAAGCCGTCCTTCACCTAGCTTGTTGGGAACACAAAGTCTCTTTTCAGTTGCAAACTCCACTCCATACATATATATGGGGAGGTACTAGCTCCAACTCTGTTTTACATAGAAAACTGCAGGAACTTCAAACCGGCACTAGGAAACAGACTGAGAAACCAGAGTAAAAGTTTCTCCTGCAACCCGTTCCCTTTGTGCTAGATGAACGAACGTCTCTCCACATGCTCAGTTCTGAGAGATAAGTGTGTGTGAAAGCCGTCCTTCACCTAGCTTGTTGGGAACACAAAGTTTCTTTTCAGTTGCAAACTCCACTCCGTACTTATATATGGGGAGGTACTAGCTCCAACTCCGTTTTACAGTGAAAACTGCAGGAACTTCAAACCGGCACTGGGAAACAGACTGAGAAACCAGAGTAAAAGTTTCTCCTGCAACCCGTTCCCTTTGTGCTAGATGAACGAACGTCTCTCCACATGCTCAGTTCTGAGAGATAAGTGCGTGTGAAAGCCGTCCTTCACATAGCTTGTTGGGAACACAAAGTTTCTTTTCACTTGCAAACTCCACTCCATACATATATATGGGGAGGTACTAGCTCCAACTCGGTTTTACAGTGAAAACTGCAGGAACATCAAACCGGGACTAGGAAAGAGATTGAGAAACCAGAGTAAAAGTTACTCCTGCAACCCGTTCCCTTTGTGCTAGATGAACGAACGTCTCTCCACATGCTCAGTTCTGAGAGATATGTGGGTGTGAAAGCCGTCCTTCACCAAACTTGTTGGGAACACAAAGTTTCTTTTCAGTTGCAAACTCCACTCCATACATATATATGGGGAGGTACTAGCTCCAAATCGGTTTTACGGTGAAAACTGCAGGAACTTCAAATCGGCACTAGGAAACACACTAAGAAACCCGAGTAAAAGTTTCTCCTGCAACCCTTTCCCTTTGTGCTAGATGAACGAACGTCTCTCCACATGCTCAGTTCTGAGGGATAAGTGTGTGTGAAAGCCGTCCTTCACCTAGCTTGTTGGGAACACAAAGTTTCTTTTCACTTGCAAACTCCACTCCACACATATATATGGGGAGGTACTAGATCCTACTCGGTTTTACAGTGAAAACTGCTGGAACTTCAAACCGGCACTAGGAAACAGACTGAGAAACCAGAGTAAAAGTTTCTCCTGCACCCCGTTCCCTTTGTGCTAGATGAACGAACGTCTCTCCACATGCTCAGTTGTGAGAGATAAGTGTGTGTGAAAGCCGTCCTTCCCCTAGCTTGTTGGGAACACAAAGTTTCTTTTCAGTTGCAAACTTCACTCCGTACATATATATGGGGAGGTACTAGCTCCAACTCCGTTTTACAGTGAAAACTGCAGGAACTTCAAACCGGCACTAGGAAACAGACTGAGAAACCAGAGTAAAAGTTTCTCCTGCAACCCGTTCCCTTTGTGCTAGATGAACGAACGTCTCTCCACATGCTCAGTTCTGAGAGATAAGTGTGTGTGAAAGCCGTCCTTCACCTAGCTTGTTGGGAACACAAAGTTTCTTTTCACTTGCAAACTCCACTCCACAAATATATATGGGGAGGTACTAGATCCTACTCGGTTTTACAGTGAAAACTGCAGGAACTTCAAACCGGCACTAGGAAACAGACTGAGAAACCAGAGTAAAAGTTTCTCCTGCAACCCGTTCCCTTTGTGCTAGATGAACGAACGTCTCTCCACATGCTCAGTTCTGAGAGATAAGTGTGTGTGAAAGCCGTCCTTCACCTAGCTTGTTGGGAACACAAAGTTTCTTTTCACTTGCAAACTCCACTCCACACATATATATGGGGAGGTACTAGATCCTACTCGGTTTTACAGTGAAAACTGCTGGAACTTCAAACCGGCACTAGGAAACAGACTGACAAACCAGAGTAAAAGTTTCTCCTGCAACCCGTTCCCTTTGTGCTAGATGAACGAACGTCTCTCCACATGCTCAGTTCTGAGAGATAAGTGTGTGTGAAAGCCGTCCTTCACCTAGCTTGTTGGGAACACAAAGTTTCTTTTCATTTGCAAACTCCACTCCACACATATATATGGGGAGGTACTAGATCCTACTCGGTTTTACAGTGAAAACTGCTGGAACTTCAAACCGGCACTAGGAAACAGACTGACAAACCAGAGTAAAAGTTTCTCCTGCAACCCGTTCCCTTTGTGCTAGATGAACGAACGTCTCTCCTCACGTGCTCATTTCTGAGATATAAGTGTGTGTGAAAGCCGCCCTTCTCCCAGCTTGCTGGGAACACAAAATTTCTTTTCACTTTCAAACTCCACTCCATACATATATATGGGGAGGTACTAGCTCCAACTCGGTTTTACAGTGAAAACTGCAGGAACATCAAACCGGGACTAGGAAACAGTCTGAGAAACCAGAGTAAAATTTCTCCTGCAACCCGTTCCCATTGTGCTAGATGAACGAACGTCTCTCCGCATGCTCAGTTCTGAGAGATAAGTGTGTGTGAAAGCCGTCCTTCCCCTAGCTTGTTGGGAACACAAAGTTTCTTTTCAGTTGCAAACTCCACTCCGTACATATATATGGGGAGGTACTAGCTCCAACTCCGTTTTACAGTGAAAACTGCAGGAACTTCAAACCGGCACTAGGAAACAGACTGAGAAACCAGAGTAAAAGTTTCTCCTGCAACCCGTTCCCTTTGTGCTAGATGAACGAACGTCTCTCCACATGCTCAGTTCTGAGAGATAAGTGTGTGTGAAAGCCGTCCTTCACCTAGCTTGTTGGGAACACAAAGTTTCTTTTCACTTGCAAACTCCACTCCACAAATATATATGGGGAGGTACTAGATCCTACTCGGTTTTACAGTGAAAACTGCAGGAACTTCAAACCGGCACTAGGAAACAGACTGAGAAACCAGAGTAAAAGTTTCTCCTGCAACCCGTTCCCTTTGTGCTAGATGAACGAACGTCTCTCCACATGCTCAGTTCTGAGAGATAAGTGTGTGTGAAAGCCGTCCTTCACCTAGCTTGTTGGGAACACAAAGTTTCTTTTCACTTGCAAACTCCACTCCACACATATATATGGGGAGGTACTAGATCCTACTCGGTTTTACAGTGAAAACTGCTGGAACTTCAAACCGGCACTAGGAAACAGACTGACAAACCAGAGTAAAAGTTTCTCCTGCAACCCGTTCCCTTTGTGCTAGATGAACGAACGTCTCTCCACATGCTCAGTTCTGAGAGATAAGTGTGTGTGAAAGCCGTCCTTCACCTAGCTTGTTGGGAACACAAAGTTTCTTTTCATTTGCAAACTCCACTCCACACATATATATGGGGAGGTACTAGATCCTACTCGGTTTTACAGTGAAAACTGCTGGAACTTCAAACCGGCACTAGGAAACAGACTGACAAACCAGAGTAAAAGTTTCTCCTGCAACCCGTTCCCTTTGTGCTAGATGAACGAACGTCTCTCCTCACGTGCTCATTTCTGAGATATAAGTGTGTGTGAAAGCCGCCCTTCTCCCAGCTTGCTGGGAACACAAAATTTCTTTTCACTTTCAAACTCCACTCCATACATATATATGGGGAGGTACTAGCTCCAACTCGGTTTTACAGTGAAAACTGCAGGAACATCAAACCGGGACTAGGAAACAGTCTGAGAAACCAGAGTAAAATTTCTCCTGCAACCCGTTCCCTTTGTGCTAGATGAACGAACGTCTCTCCGCATGCTCAGTTCTGAGAGATAAGTGTGTGTGAAAGCCGTCCTTCACCTAGCTTGTTGGGAACACAAAGTTTCTTTTCACTTGCAAACTCCACTCCATACATATATAAGGGGAGGTACTAGCTCCAACTCGGTTTTACAGTGAAAACTGCAGGAACTTCAAACCGGCACTAGGAAACAGACTGAGAAACCAGAGTAAAAGTTTCTCCTGCAACCCGTTCCCTTTGTGCTAGATGAACGAACGTCTCTCCACATGCTCAGTTCTGAGAGATAAGTGTGTGTGAAAGCCGTCCTTCACCTAGCTTGTTGGGAACACAAAGTTTCTTTTCATTTGCAAACTCCACTCCATACATATATAAGGGGAGGTACTAGCTCCAACTCGGTTTTACAGTGAAAACTACATGAACTTCAAACCGGCACTAGGAAACAGACTGAGAAACCAGAGTAAAAGTTTCTCCTGCAACCCGTTCCCATTGTGCTAGATGAACGAAAGTCTCTCCACATGCTCAGTTCTGAGAGATAAGTGTGTGTGAAAGCCGTCCTTCACATAGCTTGTTGGGAACACAAAGTTTCTTTTCAGTTGCAAACTCCACTCCATACATATATATGGGGAGGTACTAGCTCCAACTCCGTTTTACAGTGAAAACTGCAGGAACTTCAAACCGCCACTAGGAAACAGACTGAGAAACCAGAGTAAAAGTTTCTCCTGCAACCCGTTCCCTTTGTGCTAGATGAACGAACGCCTCTCCACATGCTCAGTTCTGAGAGATAAGTGTGTGTGAAAGCCGTCCTTCACATAGCTTGTTGGGAACACAAAGTTTCTTTTCACTTTCAAACTCCACTCCACACATATATATGGGGAGGTACTAGATCCTACTCGGTTTTACAGTGAAAACTGCTGGAACTTCAAACCGGCACTAGGAAACAGACTGACAAACCAGAGTAAAAGTTTCTCCTGCAACCCGTTCCCTTTGTGCTAGATGAACGAACATCTCTCCTCACGTGCTCATTTCTGAGATATAAGTGTGTGTGAAATCCGCCTTTCTCCTAGCTTGTTGGGAACACAAAGTTTCTTTTCACTTGCAAACTCCACTCCATACATATATATGGGGAGGTACTAGCTCCAACTCGGTTTTACAGTGAAAACTGCAGGAACATCAAACCGGGACTAGGAAACAGACTGAGAAACCAGAGTAAAAGTTTCTCCTGCAACCCGTTCCCATTGTGCTAGATGAACGAACGTCTCTCCGCATGCTCAGTTCTGAGAGATAAGTGTGTGTGAAAGCCGTTCTTCACCTAGCTTGTTGGGAACACAAAGTTTCTTTTCACTTGCAAACTCCACTCCATACATATATAAGGGGAGGTACTAGCTCCAACTCGGTTTTACAGTGAAAACTGCAGGAACTTCAAACCGGCACTAGGAAATAGACTGAGAAACCAGAGTAAAAGTTTCTCCTGCAACCCGTTCCCTTTGTGCTAGATGAACGAACGTCTCTCCACATGCTCAGTTCTGAGAGATAAGTGTGTGTGAAAGCCGTCCTTCACCTAGCTTGTTGGGAACACAAAGTTTCTTTTCACTTGCAAACTCGACTCCATACATATATAAGGGGAGGTACTAGCTCCAACTCGGTTTTACAGTGAAAACTACATGAACTTCAAACCGGCTCTAGGAAACAGACTGAGAAACCAGAGTAAAAGTTTCTCCTGCAACCCGTTCCCTTTGTGCTAGATGAACGAACGTCTCTCCACATGCTCAGTTCTGAGAGATAAGTGTGTGTGAAAGCCGTCCTTCACATAGCTTGTTGGGAACACAAAGTTTCTTTTCAGTTGCAAACTCCACTCCATACATATATATGGGGAGGTACGAGCTCCAACTCGGTTTTACAGTGAAAACTGCAGGAACTTCAAACCGGCACTAGGAAACAGACTGAGAAACCAGAGTAAAAGTTTCTCCTGCAACCCGTTCCCTTTGTGCTAGATGAACGAACGTCTCTCCACATGCTCAGTTCTGAGAGATAAGTGTGTGAGAAAGCCCTACTTCATATAGCTTGTTGGGAACACAAAGTTTCTTTTCACTTGCAAACTCCACTCCATACATATATATGGGGATGTACTAGCTCCTACTCGGTTTTACAGTGAAAACTGCAGGAACATCAAACCGGGACTAGGAAACAGATTGAGAAACCAGAGTAAAAGTTACTCCTGCAAACCGTTCCCTTTGTGCTAGATGAACGAACGTCTCTCCACATGCTCAGTTCTGAGAGATAAGTGTGTGTGAAAGCCGTCCTTCACCTAGCTTGTTGGGAACACAAAGTTTCTTTTCACTTGCAAACTCCACTCCTTACATATATATGGGGAGTTACTAGGTCCAACTCGGTTTTACAGTGAAAACTGCAGGAACATCAAACCGGGGCTAGGAAAAAGATTGAGAAACCAGAGTAAAAGTTTCTCCTGCAACCCGTTCCCTTTGTGCTAGATGAACGAACGTCTCTCCGCTTGCTCAGTTCTGAGAGATAAGTGTGTGTTAAAGCCGTCCTTCACCAAGCTTGTTGGGAACACAAAGTTTCTTTTCACTTGCAAACTCCACTCCACACATATATATGGGGAGGTACTAGATCCTACTCGGTTTTACAGTGAAAACTGCTGGAACTTCAAACCGGCACTAGGAAACAGACTGACAAACCAGAGTAAAAGTTTCTCCTGCAACCCGTTCCATTTGTGCTAGATGAACGAACATCTCTCCTCACGTGCTCATTTCTGAGATATAAGTGTGTGTGAAAGCCGCCCTTCTCCTAGCTTGTTGGGAACACAAAGTTTCTTTTCACTTGCAAACTCCACTCCATACATATATATGGGGAGGTACTAGCTCCAACTCGGTTTTACAGTGAAAACTGCAGGAACATCAAACCGGGACTAGGAAACAGACTGAGAAACCAGAGTAAAAGTTTCTCCTGCAACCCGTTCCCATTGTGCTAGATGAACGAACGTCTCTCCGCATGCTCAGTTCTGAGAGATAAGTGTGTGTGAAAGCCGTCCTTCACCTAGCTTGTTTTGAACACAAAGTTTCTTTTCACTTGCAAACTCCATTCCATACATATATAAGGGGAGGTACTAGCTCCAACTCGGTTTTACAGTGAAAACTGCAGGAACTTCAAACCGGCACTAGGAAACAGACTGAGAAACCAGAGTAAAAGTTTCTCCTGCAACCCGTTCCCTTTGTGCTGGATGAACGAAAGTCTCTCCACATGCTCAGTTCTGAGAGATAAGTGTGTGTGAAAGCCGTCCTTCACATAGCTTGTTGGGAACACAAAGTTTCTTTTCAGTTGCAAACTCCACTCCATACATATATATGGGGAGGTACGAGCTCCAACTCGGTTTCACAGTGAAAACTGCAGGAACTTCAAACCGGCACTAGGAAACAGACTGAGAAACCAGAGTAAAAGTTTCCCCTGCAACCCGTTCCCTTTGTGCTAGATGAACGAACGTCTCTCCACATGCTCAGTTCTGAGAGATATGTGTGTGAGGAAGCCCTCCTTCATCTAGCTTGTTGGGAACACAAAGTTTCTTTTCACTTGCAAACTCCACTCCATACATATATATGGGGATGTACTAGCTCCTACTCGGTTTTACAGTGAAAACTGCAGGAACATCAAACCGGGACTAGGAAACAGATTGAGAAACCAGAGTAAAAGTTACTCCTGCAACCCGTTCCATTTGTGCTAGATGAACGAACGTCTCTCCACATGCTCAGTTCTGAGAGATAAGTGTGTATGAAAGCCGCTCTTCACCTAGCTTGTTGGGAACACAAAATTTCTTTTCACTTGCAAACTCCACTCCTTACATATATATGGGGAGTTACTAGCTCCAACTCGGTTTTACAGTGAAAACTGCAGGAACATCAAACCGGGACTAGGAAAAAGATTGAGAAACCAGAGTAAAAGTTTCTCCTGCAACCCGTTCCCATTGTGCTAGATGAACGAACGTCTCTCCGCATGCTCAGTTCTGAGAGATAAGTGTGTGTGAAAGCCGTCCTTCACCTAGCTTGTTGGGAACACAAAGTTTCTTTTCACTTGCAAACTCCACTCCATACATATATAAGGGGAGGTACTAGCTCCAACTCGGTTTTACAGTGAAAACTGCAGGAACTTCAAACCGGCACTAGGAAACAGACTGAGAAACCAGAGTAAAAGTTTCTCCTGCAACCCGTTCCCTTTGTGCTAGATGAACGAACGTCTCTCCACATGCTCAGTTCTGAGAGATAAGTGTGTGTGAAAGCCGCCCTTCAACTAGCTTGATGGGAACACAAAGTTTCTTTTCACTTGCAAACTCCACTCCATACATATATATGGGGAGGTACTAGCTCCTACTCCGTTTTACAGTGAAAACTGCAGGAACATCAAACCGGGACTAGGAAACAGATTGAGAAACCAGAGTAAAAGTTACTCCTGCAACCCGTTTCTTTTTTGCTAGATGAACGAACGTCTCTCCACATGCTCAGTTCTGAGAGATAAGTGTGTGTGAAAGCCGTCCTTCACCTAGCTTGTTGGGAACACAAAGTTTCTTTTCACTTGCAAACTCCACTCCTTACATATATATGGGGAGGTACTAGATCCAACTCGGTTTTACACTGAAAACTGCTGGAACTTCAAACCGGCACTAGGAAACAGACTGAGAAACCAGAGTAAAAGTTTCTCCTGCAACCCGTTCCGTTTGTGCTAGATGAACGAACGTCTCTCCACATGCTGAGTTCTGAGAGATAAGTGTGTGTGAAAGCCGTCCTTCACCTAGCTTGTTGGGAACACAAAGTTTCTTTTCAGTTGCAAACTCCACTCCTTACATATATATGGGGAGGTACTGGCTCCAACTCGATTTTACAGTGAAAACTGCAGGAACTTCAAAACGGCACTAGGAAACAGACTGTGACACCAGAGTAAAAGTTTCTCCTGCAACCCGTTCCCTTTGTGCTAGATGAACGAACGTCTCTCCACATGCTCATTTCTGAGAGATAAGTGTGTGTGAAAGCCGTCCTTCACCTAGCTTGTTGGGAACACAAAGTTTCTTTTCACCTGCAAACTCCACTCCACACATATATATGGGGAGGTACTAGATCCTACTCGGTTTTACAGTGAAAACTGGTGGAACTTCAAACCGGCACTAGGAAACAGACTGACAAACCAGAGTAAAAGTTTCTCCTGCAACCCGTTCCCTTTGTGCTAGATGAACGAACGTCTCTCCTCACGTGCCCATTTCTGAGATATAAGTGTGTGTGAAAGCCGCCCTTCACCTAGCTTGTTGGGAACACAAAGTTTCTTTTCACATGCAAACTCCACTCCATACATATATATGGGGAGGTACTAGCTCCAACTCGGTTTTACAGTGAAAACTGCAGAAAGTTCAAACCGGCACTAGGAAACAGACTGAGAAACCAGAGTAAAAGTTTCTCCTGCAACCCGTTCCCTTTGTGCTAGATGAACGAACGTCTCTCCACATGCTCAGTTCTGAGAGATAATTGTGTGTGTAAGCCCTCCTTCACCTAGCTTGTTTTGAACACAAAGTTTCTTTTCACTTGCAAACTCCACTCCATACATATATAAGGGGAGGTACTAGCTCCAACTCGGTTTTACAGTGAAAACTGCAGGAACTTCAAACCGGCACTAGGAAACAGACTGAGAAACCAGAGTAAAAGTTTCTCCTGCAACCCGTTCCCTTTGTGCTGGATGAACGAAAGTCTCTCCACATGCTCAGTTCTGAGAGATAAGTGTGTGTGAAAGCCGTCCTTCACATAGCTTGTTGGGAACACAAAGTTTCTTTTCAGTTGCAAACTCCACTCCATACATATATATGGGGAGGTACGAGCTCCAACTCGGTTTCACAGTGAAAACTGCAGGAACTTCAAACCGGCACTAGGAAACAGACTGAGAAACCAGAGTAAAAGTTTCCCCTGCAACCCGTTCCCTTTGTGCTAGATGAACGAACGTCTCTCCACATGCTCAGTTCTGAGAGATAAGTGTGTGAGAAAGCCCTGCTTCATCTAGCTTGTTGGGAACACAAAGTTTCTTTTCACTTGCAAACTCCACTCCATACATATATATGGGGATGTACTAGCTCCTACTCGGTTTTACAGTGAAAACTGCAGGAACATCAAACCGGGACTAGGAAACAGATTGAGAAACCAGAGTAAAAGTTACTCCTGCAACCCGTTCCATTTGTGCTAGATGAACGAACGTCTCTCCACATGCTCAGTTCTGAGAGATAAGTGTGTATGAAAGCCGCTCTTCACCTAGCATGTTGGGAACACAAAATTTCTTTTCACTTGCAAACTCCACTCCTTAGATATATATGGGGAGTTACTAGCTCCAACTCGGTTTTACAGTGAAAACTGCAGGAACATCAAACCGGGACTAGGAAAAAGATTGAGAAACCAGAGTAAAAGTTTCTCCTGCAACCCGTTCCCATTGTGCTAGATGAACGAACGTCTCTCCGCATGCTCAGTTCTGAGAGATAAGTGTGTGTGAAAGCCGTCCTTCACCTAGCTTGTTGGGAACACAAAGTTTCTTTTCACTTGCAAACTCCACTCCATACATATATAAGGGGAGGTACTAGCTCCAACTCGGTTTTACAGTGAAAACTGCAGGAACTTCAAACCGGCACTAGGAAACAGACTGAGAAACCAGAGTAAAAGTTTCTCCTGCAACCCGTTCCCTTTGTGCTAGATGAACGAACGTCTCTCCACATGCTCAGTTCTGAGAGATAAGTGTGTGTGAAAGCCGCCCTTCAACTAGCTTGATGGGAACACAAAGTTTCTTTTCACTTGCAAACTCCACTCCATACATATATATGGGGATGTACTAGCTCCTACTCCGTTTTACAGTGAAAACTGCAGGAACATCAAACCGGGACTAGGAAACAGATTGAGAAACCAGAGTAAAAGTTACTCCTGCAACCCGTTTCTTTTTTGCTAGATGAACGAACGTCTCTCCACATGCTCAGTTCTGAGAGATAAGTGTGTGTGAAAGCCGTCCTTCACCTAGCTTGTTGGGAACACAAAGTTTCTTTTCACTTGCAAACTCCACTCCTTACATATATATGGGGAGGTACTAGATCCAACTCGGTTTTACACTGAAAACTGCTGGAACTTCAAACCGGCACTAGGAAACAGACTGAGAAACCAGAGTAAAAGTTTCTCCTGCAACCCGTTCCGTTTGTGCTAGATGAACGAACGTCTCTCCACATGCTCAGTTCTGAGAGATAAGTGTGTGTGAAAGCCGTCCTTCACCTAGCTTGTTGGGAACACAAAGTTTCTTTTCACTTGCAAACTCCACTCCATACATATATATGGGGATGTACTAGCTCCTACTCGGTTTTACAGTGAAAACTGCAGGAACATCAAACCGGGACTAGGAAACAGATTGAGAAACCAGAGTAAAAGTTACTCCTGCAACCCGTTCCATTTGTGCTAGATGAACGAACGTCTCTCCACATGCTCAGTTCTGAGAGATAAGTGTGTATGAAAGCCGCTCTTCACCTAGCTTGTTGGGAACACAAAATTTCTTTTCACTTGCAAACTCCACTCCTTACATATATATGGGGAGTTACTAGCTCCAACTCGGTTTTACAGTGAAAACTGCAGGAACATCAAACCGGGACTAGGAAAAAGATTGAGAAACCAGAGTAAAAGTTTCTCCTGCAACCCGTTCCCATTGTGCTAGATGAACGAACGTCTCTCCGCATGCTCAGTTCTGAGAGATAAGTGTGTGTGAAAGCCGTCCTTCACCTAGCTTGTTGGGAACACAAAGTTTCTTTTCACTTGCAAACTCCACTCCATACATATATAAGGGGAGGTACTAGCTCCAACTCGGTTTTACAGTGAAAACTGCAGGAACTTCAAACCGGCACTAGGAAACAGACTGAGAAACCAGAGTAAAAGTTTCTCCTGCAACCCGTTCCCTTTGTGCTAGATGAACGAACGTCTCTCCACATGCTCAGTTCTGAGAGAAAAGTGTGTGTGAAAGCCGCCCTTCAACTAGCTTGATGGGAACACAAAGTTTCTTTTCACTTGCAAACTCCACTCCATACATATATATGGGGAGGTACTAGCTCCTACTCCGTTTTACAGTGAAAACTGCAGGAACATCAAACCGGGACTAGGAAACAGATTGAGAAACCAGAGTAAAAGTTACTCCTGCAACCCGTTTCTTTTTTGCTAGATGAACGAACGTCTCTCCACATGCTCAGTTCTGAGAGATAAGTGTGTGTGAAAGCCGTCCTTCACCTAGCTTGTTGGGAACACAAAGTTTCTTTTCACTTGCAAACTCCACTCCTTACATATATATGGGGAGGTACTAGATCCAACTCGGTTTTACACTGAAAACTGCTGGAACTTCAAACCGGCACTAGGAAACAGACTGAGAAACCAGAGTAAAAGTTTCTCCTGCAACCCGTTCCGTTTGTCCTAGATGAACGAACGTCTCTCCACATGCTGAGTTCTGAGAGATAAGTGTGTGTGAAAGCCGTCCTTCACCTAGCTTGTTGGGAACACAAAGTTTCTTTTCAGTTGCAAACTCCACTCCTTACATATATATGGGGAGGTACTGGCTCCAACTCGATTTTACAGTGAAAACTGCAGGAACTTCAAAACGGCACTAGGAAACAGACTGTGAAACCAGAGTAAAAGTTTCTCCTGCAACCCGTTCCCTTTGTGCTAGATGAACGAACGTCTCTCCACATGCTCATTTCTGAGAGATAAGTGTGTGTGAAAGCCGTCCTTCACCTAGCTTGTTGGGAACACAAAGTTTCTTTTCACCTGCAAACTCCACTCCACACATATATATGGGGAGGTACTAGATCCTACTCGGTTTTACAGTGAAAACTGCTGGAACTTCAAACCGGCACTAGGAAACAGACTGACAAACCAGAGTAAAAGTTTCTCCTGCAACCCGTTCCCTTTGTGCTAGATGAACGAACGTCTCTCCTCACGTGCTCATTTCTGAGATATAAGTGTGTGTGAAAGCCGTCCTTCACCTAGCTTGTTGGGAACACAAAGTTTCTTTTCACATGCAAACTCCACTCCATACATATATAAGGGGAGGTACTAGCTCCAACTCGGTTTTACAGTGAAAACTGCAGGAACTTCAAACCGGCACTAGGAAACAGACTGAGAAACCAGAGTAAAAGTTTCTCCTGCAACCCGTTCCCTTTGTGCTAGATGAACGAACGTCTCTCCACATGCTCAGTTCTGAGAGATAAGTGTGTGTGAAAGCCGCCCTTCAACTAGCTTGATGGGAACACAAAGTTTCTTTTCACTTGCAAACTCCACTCCATACATATATATGGGGAGGTACTAGCTCCTACTCCGTTTTACAGTGAAAACTGCAGGAACATCAAACCGGGACTAGGAAACAGATTGAGAAACCAGAGTAAAAGTTACTCCTGCAACCCGTTTCTTTTTTGCTAGATGAACGAACGTCTCTCCACATGCTCAGTTCTGAGAGATAAGTGTGTGTGAAAGCCGTCCTTCACCTAGCTTGTTGGGAACACAAAGTTTCTTTTCACTTGCAAACTCCACTCCTTACATATATATGGGGAGGTACTAGATCCAACTCGGTTTTACACTGAAAACTGCTGGAACTTCAAACCGGCACTAGGAAACAGACTGAGAAACCAGAGTAAAAGTTTCTCCTGCAACCCGTTCCGTTTGTGCTAGATGAACGAACGTCTCTCCACATGCTCAGTTCTGAGAGATAAGTGTGTGTGAAAGCCGTCCTTCACCTAGCTTGTTGGGAACACAAAGTTTCTTTTCAGTTGCAAACTCCACTCCTTACATATATATGGGGAGGTACTGGCTCCAACTCGATTTTACAGTGAAAACTGCAGGAACTTCAAAACGGCACTAGGAAACAGACTGTGAAACCAGAGTAAAAGTTTCTCCTGCAACCCGTTCCCTTTGTGCTAGATGAACGAACGTCTCTCCACATGCTCATTTCTGAGAGATAAGTGTGTGTGAAAGCCGTCCTTCACCTAGCTTGTTGGGAACACAAAGTTTCTTTTCACCTGCAAACTCCACTCCACACATATATATGGGGAGGTACTAGATCCTACTCGGTTTTACAGTGAAAACTGCTGGAACTTCAAACCGGCACTAGGAAACAGACTGACAAACCAGAGTAAAAGTTTCACCTGCAACCCGTTCCCTTTGTGCTAGATGAACGAACGTCTCTCCTCACGTGCTCATTTCTGAGATATAAGTGTGTGTGAAAGCCGCCCTTCACCTAGCTTGTTGGGAACACAAAGTTTCTTTTCACATGCAAACTCCACTCCATACATATATATGGGGAGGTACTAGCTCCAACTCGGTTTTACAGTGAAAACTGCAGAAAGTTCAAATCGGCACTAGGAAACAGACTGAGAAACCAGAGTAAAAGTTTCTCCTGCAACCCGTTCCCTTTGTGCTAGATGAACGAACGTCTCTCCACATGCTCAGTTCTGAGAGATAATTGTGTGTGTAAGCCCTCCTTCACCTAGCTTGTTGGGAACACAAAGTTTCTTTTCACTTGCATACTCCACTCCATACATATATATGGGGAGGTATTAGCTCCAACTCGGTTTTACATTGAAAACTGCAGGAACATCAAACCGGGACTAGGAAACAGATTGAGAAACCAGAGTAAAAGTTTCTCCTGCAACCCGTTCCCTTTGTGCTAGATGAACGAACGTCTCTCCACATGCTCAGTTCTGAGAGATAATTGTGTGTGAAAGCCCTCCTTCACCTAGCTTGTTGGGAACACAAAGTTTCTTTTCAGTTGCAAACTCCACTCCATACATATATATGGGGAGGTACTAGCTCCAACTCGGTTTTACAGTGAAAACTGCAGGAACTTCAAACCGGCACTAGGAAACAGACTGAGAAACCAGAGTAAAAGTTTCTCCTTCAACCCGTTCCCTTTGTGCTAGATGAACGAACGTCTCTAACATGCTCAGATCTGAGAGATAATTGTGTGTGAAAGCCCTCCTTCACCTAGCTTGTTGGGAACACAAAGTTTCTTTTCACTTGCAAACTCCACTCCATACATATATATGGGGAGATACTTGCTCCAACTCCGTTTTACAGTGAAAACTGCAGGAACATCAAACCGGGACTAGGAAACAGATTGAGAAACCAGAGTAAAGTTACTCCTGCAACCCGTTCCCTTTGTGCTAGATGAACGAACGTCTCTCCACATGCTCAGTTCTGAGAGATAAGTGTGTGTGAAAGCCGTCCTTCACCTAGCTTGTTGGGAACACAAAGTTTCTTTTCAGTTGCAAACTCCATTCCATACATATATATGGGGAGGTAATAGCTCCAACTCCGTTTTACAATGAAAACTGCAGGAACTTCAAACCGGCACTAGGAAACAGACTGTGAAACCAGAGTAATAGTTTCTCCTGCAACCCGTTCCCTTTGTGCTAGATGAACGAACGTCTCTCCACATGCTCAGTTCTGAGAGATAAGTGTGTGTGAAAGCCGCCCTTCAACTAGCTTGAAGGGAACACAAAGTTTCTTTTCACTTGCAAACTCCTCTCCTTACATATATATGGGGAGGTACTAGATCCAACTCGGTTTTACAGTGAAAACTGCTGGAACTTCAAACCGGCACTAGGAAACAGACTGAGAAACCAGAGTAAAAGTTTCCCCTGCAACCCGTTCCCTTTGTGCTAGATGAACGAACGTCTCTCCACATGCTCATTTCTGAGAGATAAGTGTGTGTGAAAGCCGTCCTTCACCTAGCTTGTTGGGAACACAAAGTTTCTTTTCACTTGCAAACTCCACTCCATACATATATAAGGGGAGGTACTAGCTCCAACTCGGTTTTACAGTGAAAACTGCAGGAACTTCAAACCGGCACTAGGAAACAGACTGAGAAACCAGAGTAAAAGTTTCTCCTGCAACCCGTTCCTTTGTGCTAGATGAACGAACGTCTCTCCACATGCTCATTTCTGAGAGATAAGTGTGTGTGAAATCCGTCCTTCAACTAGCTTGTTGGGAACACAAAGTTTCTTTTCACTTGCAAACTCCATTCCATACATATATATGGGGAGGTACTAGCTCCAACTCCGTTTTACAATGAAAACTGCAGGAACTTCAAACCGGCACTAGGAAACAGACTGTGAAACCAGAGTAAAAGTTTCTCCTGCAACCCGTTCCCTTTGTGCTAGATGAACGAACGTCTCTCCACATGCTCAGTTCTGAGAGATAAGTGTGTGTGAAAGCCGTCCTTCACCTAGCTTGTTGGGAACACAAAGTTTCTTTTCACTTGCAAACTCCACTCCACACATATATATGGGGAGGTACTAGATCCTACTCGGTTTTACAGTGAAAACTGCAGGAACTTCAAACCGGCACTAGGAAACAGACTGAGAAACCAGAGTAAAAGTTTCTCCTGCAACCCGTTCCCTTTGTGCTAGATGAACGAACGTCTCTCCTCACGTGCTCATTTTTGAGATATAAGTGTGTGTGAAAGCCGCCCTTCACCTAGCTTGTTGGGGACACAAATTTTCTTTTCACTTGCCAAATCCACTCCATACATATATATGGGGAGGTACTAGCTCCAACTCGGTTTTACAGTGAAAACTGCAGGAACTTCAAACCGGCACTAGGAAACAGACTGAGAAACCAGAGTAAAAGTTTCTCCTGCAACCCGCTCCTTTTGTGCTAGATGAACGAACGTCTTTCCGCATGCTCAGTTCTGAGAGATAAGTGTGTGTGAAAGCCGCCCTTCAACTAGCTTGATGGGAACACAAAGTTTCTTTTCACTTGCAAACTCCTCTCCTTACATATATATGGCTAGGTACTAGATCCAACTCGGTTTTACAGTGAAAACTGCTGGAACTTCAAACCGGCACTAGGAAACAGACTGAGAAACCAGAGTAAAATTTTCCCCTGCAACCCGTTCCCTTTGTGCTAGATGAACGAACGTCTCTCCACATGCTCATTTCTGAGACATAATCGTGTGTGAAAGCCGTCCTTCACCTAGCTTGTTGGGAACACAAAGTTTCTTTTCAGTTGCAAACTCCACTCCATACATATATATGGGGAGGTACTAGCTCCAACTCGGTTTTACATAGAAAACTGCAGGAACTTCAAACCGGCACTAGGAAACAGACTGAGAAACCAGAGTAAAAGTTTCTCCTGCAACCCGTTCCCTTTGTGCTAGATGAACGAACGTCTGTCCACATGCTCAGTTCTGAGAGATAAGTGTGTGTGAAAGCCGTCCTTCACCTAGCTTGTTGGGAACACAAAGTTTCTTTTCAGTTGCAAACTCCACTCCATACATATATATGGGGAAGTACTAGCTCCAACTCGGTTTTACAGTGAAAACTGCTGGAACTTCAAACCGGCACTAGGAAACAGACTGAGAAACCCGAGTAAAAGTTTCTCCTGCAACCCGTTCCCTTTGTGCTAGATGAAAAAACGTCTCTCCACATGCTCAGTTCTGAGAGATAAGTGTGTGTGAAAGCCGTCCTTCACCTAGCTTGTTGGGAACACAAAGTTCCTTTTAACTTGCAAACTCCACTCCATACATATATATGGGGAGGTACTAGCTCCAACACTGTTTTACAGAGAAAACTGCAGGAAATTCAAACCGGCACTAGGAAACAGACTGAGAAACCAGAGTAAAAGTTTCTCCTGCAACCCGTTCCCTTTGTGCTACATGAACGAAAGTCTCTCCACGTGCTCAGTTCTGAGAGATAAGTGTGTGATAAAGCCGTCCTTCACCTAGCTTGTTGGTAACAGAAACTTTCTTTTCACTTGCTAACTCCTCTCCATACATACTTATGGTGTGGTACTAGATCCAAATCGTTTTTACAGTGAAAACTGCAGGAACTTCAAACCGGGAATAGGAAACAGACTGAGGAACCAGAGTAATAGTTTCTCCTGCAACCCGTTCCCTTTGTGCTAGATGAACGAACGTCTCTCCACATGCTCATTTCTGAGAGATAAGTGTGTGTGAAAGCCGTCCTTCACGTAGCTTGTTGGGAACACAAAGTTCCTTTTAACTTGCAAACTCCACTCCATACATATATATGGGGAGATACTTGCTCCAACTCCGTTTTACAGTGAAAACTGCAGGAACATCAAACCGGGACTAGGAAACAGATTGAGAAACCAGAGTAAAGTTACTCCTGCAACCCGTTCCCTTTGTGCTAGATGAACGAACGTCTCTCCACATGCTCAGTTCTGAGAGATAAGTGTGTGTGAAAGCCGCCCTTCAACTAGCTTGATGGGAACACAAAGTTTCTTTTCACTTGCAAACTCCTCTCCTTACATATATATGGGGAGGTACTAGATCCAACTCGGTTTTACAGTGAAAACTGCAGGAACTTCAAACCGGCACTAGGAAACAGACTGAGAAACCAGAGTAAAAGTTTCCCCTGCAACCCGTTCCCTTTGTGCTAGATGAACGAACGTCTCTCCACATGCTCAGTTCTGAGAAATAAGTGTGTGTGAAAGCCGTCCTTCACCTAGCTTGTTGGGAACACAAAGTTTCTTTTCAGTCGCAAACTCCACTCCATACATATATATGGGGAGGTACAAGCTCCAACTCGGTTTTACATAGAAAACTGCAGGAACTTCAAACCGGCACTAGGAAACAGACTGAGAAACCAGAGTAAAAGTTGCTCCTGCAACCCGTTCCCTTTGTGCTAGATGAACGAACGTCTCTCCACATGCTCATTTCTGAGAGATAATTGTGTGTGAAAGCCGTCCTTCAACTAGCTTGTTGGGAACACAAAGTTTCTTTTCACTTGCAAACTCCATTCCATACATATATATGGGGAGGTACTAGCTCCAACTCCGTTTTACAATGAAAACTGCAGGAACTTCAAACCGGCACTAGGAAACAGACTGTGAAACCAGAGTAAATGTTTCTCCTGCAACCCGTTCCCTTTGTGCTAGATGAACGAACGTCTCTCCACATGCTCAGTTCTGAGAGATAAGTGTGTGTGAAAGCCGTCCTTCACCTAGCTTGTTGGGAACACAAAGTTTCTTTTCACTTGCAAACTCCACTCCACACATATATATGGGGAGGTACTAGATCCAACTCGGTTTTACAGTGAAAACTGCAGGAACTTCAAACCGGCACTAGGAAACAGACTGAGAAACCACAGTAAAAGTTTCACCTGCAACCCGTTCCCTTTGTGCTAGATGAACGAACGTCTCTCCTCACGTGCTCATTTTTGAGATATAAGTGTGTGTGAAAGCCGCCCTTCACCTAGCTTGTTGGGGACGCAAAGTTTCTTTTCACTTGCCAACTCCACTCCATACATATATATGGGGAGGTACTAGCTCCAACTCGGTTTTACAGTGAAAACTGCAGGAACTTCAAACCGGCACTAGGAAACAGACTGAGAAACCAGAGTAAAAGTTTCTCCTGCAACCCGTTCCCTTTGTGCTAGATGAACGAACGTCTTTCCGCATGCTCAGTTCTGAGAGATAAGTGTGTGTGAAAGCCGCCCTTCAACTAGCTTGATGGGAACACAAAGTTTCTTTTCACTTGCAAACTCCTCTCCTTACATATATATGGGGAGGTACTAGATCCAACTCGGTTTTACAGTGAAAACTGCTGGAACTTCAAACCGACACTAGGAAACAGACTGAGAAACCAGAGTAAAATTTTCCCCTGCAACCCGTTCCCTTTGTGCTAGATGAACGATCGTCTCTCCACATGCTCAGTTCTGAGACATAAGTGTGTGTGAAAGCCGTCCTTCACCTAGCTTGTTGGGAACACAAAGTTTCTTTTCAGTTGCAAACTCCACTCCATACATATATATGGGGAGGTACTAGCTCCAACTCGGTTTTACATAGAAAACTGCAGGAATTTCAAACCGGCACTAGGAAACAGACTGAGAATCCAGAGTAAAAGTTTCTCCTGCAACCCGTTCCCTTTGTGCTAGATGAACGAACGTCTCTCCACATGCTCAGTTCTGAGAGATAAGTGTGTGTGAAAGCCGTCCTTCACCTAGCTTGTTGGGAACACAAAGTTTCTTTTCACTTGCAAACTCCACTCCACACATATATATGGGGAGGTACTAGATCCTACTCGGTTTTACAGTGAAAACTGCAGGAACTTCAAACCGGCACTAGGAAACAGACTGAGAAACCAGAGTAAAAGTTTCACCTGCAACCCGTTCCCTTTGTGCTAGATGAACGAACGTCTCTCCTCACGTGCTCATTTTTGAGATATAAGTGTGTGTGAAAGCCGCCCTTCACCTAGCTTGTTGGGGACGCAAAGTTTCTTTTCACTTGCCAACTCCACTCCATACATATATATGGGGAGGTACAAGCTCCAACTCGGTTTTACAGTGAAAACTGCAGGAACTTCAAACCGGCACTAGGAAACAGACTGAGAAACCAGAGTAAAAGTTTCTCCTGCAACCCGTTCCCTTTGTGCTAGATGAACGAACGTCTTTCCGCATGCTCAGTTCTGAGAGATAAGTGTGTGTGAAAGCCGCCCTTCAACTAGCTTGATGGGAACACAAAGTTTCTTTTCACTTGCAAACTCCTCTCCTTACATATATATGGGGAGGTACTAGATCCAACTCGGTTTTACAGTGAAAACTGCTGGAACTTCAAACCGGCACTAGGAAACAGA
This sequence comes from Camelus bactrianus, assembly GCF_048773025.1. Taxonomy (NCBI): domain Eukaryota; kingdom Metazoa; phylum Chordata; class Mammalia; order Artiodactyla; family Camelidae; genus Camelus; species Camelus bactrianus. Next base: position 94,332,550 of record NC_133546.1, read on the forward strand.
CTGAGAAACCAGAGTAAAATTTTCCCCTGCAACCCGTTCCCTTTGTGCTAGATGAACGATCGTCTCTCCACATGCTCAGTTCTGAGACATAAGTGTGTGTGAATGCCGTCCTTCACCTAGCTTGTTGGGAACACAAAGTTTCTTTTCAGTTGCAAACTCCACTCCATACATATATATGGGGAGGTACTAGCTCCAACTCGGTTTTACATAGAAAACTGCAGGAATTTCAAACCGGCACTAGGAAACAGACTGAGAAACCAGAGTAAAAGTTTCTCCTGCAACCCGTTCCCTTTGTGCTAGATGAACGAACGTCTGTCCACATGCTCAGTTCTGAGAGATAAGTGTGTGTGAAAGCCGTCCTTCACCTAGCTTGTTGGGAACACAAAGTTTCTTTTCAGTTGCAAACTCCACTCCATACATATATATGGGGAGGTACTAGATCCAACTCGGTTTTACAGTGAAAACTGCAGGAAGTTCAAACCGGCACTAGGAAACAGACTGAGAAACCAGAGTAAAAGTTTCTCCTGCAACCCGTTCCCTTTGTGCTAGATGAACGAACGTCTCTCCACATGCTCAGTTCTGAGAGATAAGTGTGTGTGAAAGCCGTCCTTCACGTAGCTTGTTGGGAACACAAAGTTCCTTTTAACTTGCAAACACCACTCCATACATATATATGGGGAGGTACTAGCTCCAACACTCTTTTACAGAGAAAACTGCAGGAAATTCAAACCGGCACTAGGAAACAGACTGAGAAACCAGAGTAAAAGTTTCTCCTGCAACCCGTTCCCTTTGTGCTAGATGAACGAAAGTCTCTCCACGTGCTCAGGTCTGAGAGATAAGTGTGTGATAAAGCCGTCCTTCACCTAGCTTGTTGGTAACAGAAACTTTCTTTTCACTTGCTAACTCCTCTCCATACATACTTATGGTGTGGTACTAGATCCAAATCGTTTTTACAGTGAAAACTGCAGGAACTTCAAACCGGCAATAGGAAACAGACTGAGGAACCAGAGTAATAGTTTCTCCTGCAACCCGTTCCATTTGTGATAGATGAACGAACGTCTCTCCGCATGCTCAGTTCTGAGAGATAAGTGTGTGCGAAAGCCGTCCTTCACATAGCTTGTTGGGAACACAAAGTTTCTTTTCAGTTGCAAACTCCATTCCATACATATATATGGGGAGGTACTAGCTCCAACTCGCTTTTACAGTGAAAACTGCTGGAACTTCAAACCGGCACTAGGAAACAGACTGAGAAACCAGAGTAAAAGTTTCTACTGCAACCCGTTCCCTTTGTGCTAGATGAACGAACGTCTCTCCGCATGCTAACTTCTGAGAGATAAGTGTGTGTGAAAGCCGTCCTTCACCTAGCTTGTTGGGAACACAAAGTTTCTTTTCACTTGCAAACTCAACTCCTTACATATATATGGGGAGGTACTAGATCCAACTCGGTTTTACAGTGAAAACTGCAGAAACTTCAAACCGGCACTAGGAAACAGACTGTGAAACCAGAGTAAAAGTTTCTCCTGCAACCCGTTCCCTTTGTGCTAGATGAACGAACGTCTCTCCACATGCTCAGTTCTGAGAGATAAGTGTGTGTGAAAGCCGTCCTTCACCTAGCTTGTTGGGAACACAAAGTTTCTTTTCACTTGCAAACTCCACTCCCCACATATATATGGGGAGGTACTAATCCTACTCGGTTTTACAGTGAAAACTGCAGGAACTTCAAACCGGCACTAGGAAACAGACTGAGAAACCAGAGTAAAAGTTTCTCCTGCAACCCGTTCCCTTTGTGCTAGATGAACGAACGTCTCTCCTCACGTGCTCTTTTCTGTGATATAAGTGTGTGTGAAAGCCGCCCTTCACCTAGCTTTTTGGGAACACAAAGTTTCTTTTCACTTGCCAACTCCACTCCATACATATATATGGGGAGGTACTAGCTCCAACTCTTTTTTACAGTGAAAACTGCAGGAACATCAAACCGGGACTAGGAAACAGACTGAGAATCCAGAGTAAAAGTTTCTCCTGCAAACCGTTCCCTTTGTGCTAGATGAACGAACGTCTTTCCGCATGCTCAGTTCTGAGAGATAAGTGTGTGTGAAAGCCGTCCTTCAACTAGCTTGATGGGAACACAAAGTTTCTTTTCACTTGCAAACTCCTCTCCTTACATATATATGGGGAGGTACTAGATCCAAATCGGTTTTACAGTGAAAACTGCTGGAACTTCAAACCGGCACTAGGAAACAGACTGAGAAACCAGAGTAAAAGTTTCCCCTGCAACCCGTTCCCTTTCTGCTAGATGAACGAACGTCTCTCCACATGCTCAGTTCTGAGAGATAAGTGTGTGTGAAAGCCGTCCTTCAACTAGCTTGTTGGGAACACAAAGTTTCTTTTCAGTTGCAAAATCCAATCCATACATATATATGGGGAGGTACTAGCTCCTACTCGGTTTTACAGTGAAAACTGCAGGAACTTCAAACCGGCTCTAGGAAACAGATTGAGAAACCAGAGTGAAAGTTTCTCCTGCAACCCGTTCCCTTTGTGCTAGATGAACGAAAGTCTCTCCACGTGCTCAGTTCTGAGAGATAAGTGTGTGTCAAAGCCGTCCTTCACCTAGCTTGTTGGTAACAGAAAGTTTCTTTTCACTTGCTAACTCCACTCCATACATACATATGGGGTGGTACTAGATCCAAATCGTTTTTACACTGAAAACTGCAGGAATTTCAAACCGGCACTAGGAAACAGACTGAGAAACGAGAGTAAAAGTTTCCCCTGCAACCCGTTCCCTTTGTGCTAGTTGAACGAAAGTCTCTCCACATGCTCAGTTCTGAGAGATAAGTGTGTGTGAAAGCCGTACTTCACCTAGCTTGTTGGGAACACAAAGTTTCTTTTCAGTTGCAAACTCCACTCCATACATATATATGGGGAAGTACTAGCTCCAACTCGGTTTTACAGTGAAAACTGCAGGAAATTCAAACCGGCACTAGGAAACAGACTGAGAAACCAGAGTAAAAGTTTCTCCTGCAATCAGTTCCCTTTGTGCTAGATGAACGAACGTCTTTCCGCATGCTCAGTTCTGAGAGATAAGTGTGTGTGAAAGCCGCCCTTCAACTAGCTTGATGGGAACACAAAGTTTCTTTTCACTTGCAAACTCCTCTCCTTACATATATATGGGGAGGTACTAGATCCAACTCGGTTTTACAGTGAAAACTGCTGGAGCTTCAAACCGGCACTAGGAAACAGACTGAGAAACCAGAGTAAAAGTTTCCCCTGCAACCCGTTCCCTTTGTGCTAGATGAACGAACGTCTCTCCACATGCTCAGTTCTGAGAGATAAGTGTGTGTGAAAGCCGTCCTTCACCTAGCTTGTTGGGAACACAAAGTTTCTTTTCAGTTGCAAACTCCACTCCATACATATATATGGGGAGGTACTTGCTCCAACTCGGTTTTACATAGAAAACTGCAGGAACTTCAAACCGGCACTAGGAAACAGACTGAAAAACCAGAGTAAATGTTTCTCCTGCAACCCGTTCCCTTTGTGCTAGATGAACGAACGTCTCTCCACATGCTCATTTCTGAGAGATAAGTGTGTGTGGAATCCGTCCTTCAACTAGCTTGTTGGGAACACAAAGTTTCTTTTCACTTGCAAACTGCACTCCACACATATATATGGGGAGGTACTAGATCCTACTCGGTTTTACAGTGAAAACTGCTGGAACTTCAAACCGGTACTAGGATACAGACTGAGAAACCAGAGTAAAAGTTTCTCCTGCAACCCGTTCCCTTTGTGCTAGATGAACGAACGTCTCTCCACATGGTCAGTTCTGAGAGATAAGTGTGTGTGAAAGCCGTCCTTCACCTAGCTTGTTGGGAACACAAAGTTTCTTTTCACTTGCAAACTCCACTCCATACATATATATGGGGAGGTACTAGCTCCAACTCCGTTTTACAGTGAAAACTCCTGGAAGTTCAAACCGGCACTAGGAAACAGACTGAGAAACCCGAGTAAAAGTTTCTCCTGCAACCCGCTCCCTTTGTGCTAGATGAACGAACGTCTTTCCGCATGCTAACTTCTGAGAGATAAGTGTGTGTGAAAGCCGCCCTTCAACTAGCTTGATGGGAACACAAAGTTTCTTTTCACTTGCAAACTACTCTCCTTACATATATATGGGGAGGTACTAGATCCAACTCGGTTTTACAGTGAAAACTGCTGGAACTTCAAACCGGCACTAGGAAACAGACTGAGAAACCAGAGTAAAATTTTCCCCTGCAACCCGTTCCTTTTGTGCTAGATGAACGAACGTCTCTCCACATGCTCAGTTCTGAGACATAAGTGTGTGTGAAAGCCGTCCTTCACCTAGCTTGTTGGGAACACAAAGTTTCTTTTCAGTTGCCAACTCCACTCCATACATATATATGGGGAGGTACTAGCTCCAACTCTTTTTTACAGTGAAAACTGCAGGAACATCAAACCGGGACTAGGAAACAGACTGAGAATCCAGAGTAAAAGTTTCTCCTGCAAACCGTTCCCTTTGTGCTAGATGAACGAACGTCTTTCCGCATGCTCAGTTCTGAGAGATAAGTGTGTGTGAAAGCCGTCCTTCAACTAGCTTGATGGGAACACAAAGTTTCTTTTCACTTGCAAACTCCTCTCCTTACATATATATGGGGAGGTACTAGATCCAAATCGGTTTTACAGTGAAAACTGCTGGAACTTCAAACCGGCACTAGGAAACAGACTGAGAAACCAGAGTAAAAGTTTCCCCTGCAACCCGTTCCCTTTCTGCTAGATGAACGAACGTCTCTCCACATGCTCAGTTCTGAGAGATAAGTGTGTGTGAAAGCCGTCCTTCAACTAGCTTGTTGGGAACACAAAATTTCTTTTCACTTGCAAACTCCACTCCATACATATATATGGGGAGGTACTAGATCCAACTCGGTTTTACAGTGAAAACTGCAGGAAGTTCAAACCGGCACTAGGAAACAGACTGAGAAACCAGAGTAAAAGTTTCTCCTGCAACCCGTTCCCTTTGTGCTAGATGAACGAACGTCTCTCCACATGCTCAGTTCTGAGAGATAAGTGTGTGTGAAAGCCGTCCTTCACGTAGCTTGTTGGGAACACAAAGTTCCTTTTAACTTGCAAACTCCACTCCATACATATATATGGGGAGGTACTAGCTCCAACACTGTTTTACAGAGAAACCTGCAGGAAATTCAAACCGGCACTAGGAAACAGACTGAGAAACCAGAGTAAAAGTTTCCCCTGCAACCCGTTCCCTTTGTGCTAGATGAACGAAAGTCTCTCCACGTGCTCAGTTCTGAGAGATAAGTGTGTGATAAAGCCGTCCTTCACCTAGCTTGTTGGTAACAGAAACTTTCTTTTCACTTGCTAACTCCTCTCCATACATATTATGGTGTGGTACTAGATCCAAATCGTTTTTACAGTGAAAAATGCAGGAACTTCAAACCGGCAATAGGAAACAGACTGAGGAACCAGAGTAATAGTTTCTCCTGCAACCCGTTCCTTTTGTGATAGATGAACGAACGTCTCTCCGCATGCTCAGTTCTGAGAGATAAGTGTGTGTGAAAGCCGTCCTTCACCTAGCTTGTTGGGAACACAAAGTTTCATTTCAGTTGCAATCCCCACTCCATACATATATATGGGGAGGTACTAGCTCCAACTCGGTTTTACAGTGAAAACTGCAGGAACTTCAAACCGGCACTAGGAAACAGACTGAGAAACCAGAGTAAAAGTTTCTCCTGCAACCCGTTCCCTTTGTGCTAGATGAACGAACGTCTCTCCGCATGCTAACTTCTGAGAGATAAGTGTGTGTGAAAGCCGTCCTTCACCTAGCTTGTTGGGAACACAGAGTTTCTTTTCACTTGCAAACTCCACTCCTTACATATATATGGGGAGGTACTAGATCCAACTCGGTTTTACAGTGAAAACTGCAGAAACTTCAAACCGGCACTAGGAAACAGACTGTGAAACCAGAGTAAAAGTTTCTCCTGCAACCCGTTCCCTTTGTGCTAGATGAACGAACGTCTCTCCACATGCTCAGTTCTGAGAGATAAGTGTGTGTGAAAGCCGTCCTTCACCTAGCTTGTTGGGAACACAAAGTTTCTTTTCACTTGCAAACTCCACTCCCCACATATATATGGGGAGGTACTAGATCCTACTCGGTTTTACAGTGAAAACTGCAGGAACTTCAAACCGGCACTAGGAAACAGACTGAGAAACCAGAGTAAAAGTTTCTCCTGCAACCCGTTCCCTTTGTGCTAGATGAACGAACGTCTCTCCTCACGTGCTCTTTTCTGTGATATAAGTGTGTGTGAAAGCCGCCCTTCACCTAGCTTTTTGGGAACACAAAGTTTCTTTTCACTTGCCAACTCCACTCCATACATATATATGGGGAGGTACTAGCTCCAACTCTTTTTTACAGTGAAAACTGCAGGAACATCAAACCGGGACTAGGAAACAGACTGAGAATCCAGAGTAAAAGTTTCTCCTGCAAACCGTTCCCTTTGTGCTAGATGAACGAACGTCTTTCCGCATGCTCAGTTCTGAGAGATAAGTGTGTGTGAAAGCCGTCCTTCAACTAGCTTGATGGGAACACAAAGTTTCTTTTCACTTGCAAACTCCTCTCCTTACATATATATGGGGAGGTACTAGATCCAAATCGTTTTTCAGTGAAAACTGCTGGAACTTCAAACCGGCACTAGGAAACAGACTGAGAAACCAGAGTAAAAGTTTCCCCTGCAACCCGTTCCCTTTCTGCTAGATGAACGAACGTCTCTCCACATGCTCAGTTCTGAGAGATAAGTGTGTGTGAAAGCCGTCCTTCAACTAGCTTGTTGGGAACACAAAGTTTCTTTTCAGTTGCAAACTCCAATCCATACATATATATGGGGAGGTACTAGCACCTACTCGGTTTTACAGTGAAAACTGCAGGAATTTCAAACCGGCTCTAGGAAACAGACTGAGAAACCAGAGTGAAAGTTTCTCCTGCAACCCGTTCCCTTTGTGCTAGATGAACGAAAGTCTCTCCACGTGCTCAGTTCTGAGAGATAAGTGTGTGTCAAAGCCGTCCTTCACCTAGCTTGTTGGTAACAGAAAGTTTCTTTTCACTTGCTAACTCCACTCCATACATACATATGGGGTGGTACTAGATCCAAATCGTTTTTACACTGAAAACTGCAGGAATTTCAAACCGGCACTAGGAAACAGACTGAGAAACGGGAGTAAAAGTTTCCCCTGCAACCCGTTCCCTTTGTGCTAGTTGAACGAACGTCTCTCCACATGCTCAGTTCTGAGAGATAAGTGTGTGTGAAAGCCGTCCTTCACATAGCTTGTTGGGAACACAAAGTTTCTTTTCAGTTGCAAACTCCACTCCATACATATATATGGGGAAGTACTAGCTCCAACTCGGTTTTACAGTGAAAACTGCAGGAACTTCAAACCGGCACTAGGAAACAGACTGAGAAACCAGAGTAAAAGTTTCTCCTGCAACCAGTTCCCTTTGTGCTAGATGAACGAACGTCTTTCCGCATGCTCAGTTGTGAGAGATAAGTGTGTGTGAAAGCCGCCCTTCAACTAGCTTGATGGGAACACAAAGTTTCTTTTCACTTGCAAACTCCTCTCCTTACATATATATGGGGAGGTACTAGATCCAACTCGGTTTTACAGTGAAAACTGCTGGAACTTCAAACCGGCACTAGGAAACAGACTGAGAAACCAGAGTAAAAGTTTCCCCTGCAACCCGTTCCCTTTGTGCTAGATGAACGAACGTCTCTCCACATGCTCAGTTCTGAGAGATAAGTGTGTGTGAAAGCCGTCCTTCACCTAGCTTGTTGGGAACACAAAGTTTCTTTTCAGTTGCAAACTCCACTCCATACATATATATGGGGAGGTACTAGCTCCAACTCGTTTTTACATAGAAAACTGCAGGAACTTCAAACCGGCACTAGGAAACAGACTGAGAAACCAGAGTAAATGTTTCTCCTGCAACCCGTTCCCTTTGTGCTAGATGAACGAACGTCTCTCCACATGCTCATTTCTGAGAGATAAGTGTGTGTGAAATCCGTCCTTCAACTAGCTTGTTGGGAACACAAAGTTTCTTTTCACTTGCAAACTCCATTCCATACATATATATGGGGAGGTACTAGCTCCAACACGGTTTTACAGTGAAAACTGCAGGATCTTCAAACCGGCACTAGGAAACAGACTGAGAAACCAGAGTAAAAGTTTCTCCTGCAACCCGTTCCCTTTGTGCTAGATGAACGAACGTCTCTCCACATGCTCATTTCTGAGAGATAAGTGTGTGTGAAATCCGTCCTTCAACTAGCTTGTTGGGAACACAAAGTTTCTTTTCACTTGCAAACTGCACTCCACACTTATATATGGGGAGGTACTAGATCCTACTCGGTTTTACAGTGAAAACTGCTGGAAGTTCAAACCGGCACTAGGAAACAGACTGAGAAACCCGAGTAAAAGTTTCTCCTGCAACCCGTTCCCTTTGTGCTAGATGAACGAACGTCTCTCCGCATGCTAACTTCTGAGAGATAAGTGTGTGTGAAAGCCGTCCTTCACCTAGCTTGTTGGGAACACAGAGTTTCTTTTCACTTGCAAACTCCACTCCTTACATATATATGGGGAGGTACTAGATCCAACTCGGTTTTACAGTGAAATTGCAGGAACATCAAACCGGGTCAAGGAAACAGACTGAGAATCCAGCGTAAAAGTTTCTCCTGCAAACCGTTCACTTTGTGCTAGATGAACGAACGTCTTTCCGCATGCTCAGTTCTGAGAGGTAAGTGTGTGTGAAAGCCACCCTTCAACTAGCTTGATGGGAACACAAAGTTTCTTTTCACTTGCAAACTCCTCTTCTTACATATATATGGGGAGGTACTAGATCCAACTCGGTTTTACAGTGAAAAATGCAGGAACTTCAAACCGGCACTAGGAAACAGACTGAGAAACCAGAGTAAAAGTTTCCCCTGCAACCCGTTCCCTTTGTGCTAGATGAACGAACGTCTCTCCACATGCTCAGTTCTGAGAGATAAGTGTGTGTGAAAGCCGTCCTTCACCTAGCTTGTTGGGAACATAAAGTTTCTTTTCAGTTGCAAACTCCACTCCATACATATATATGGGGAGGTACTAGCTCCAACACGGTTTTACAGTGAAAACTGCAGGATTTTCAAACCGGCACTAGGAAACAGACTGAGAAACCAGAGTAAAAGTTTCTCCTGCAACCCGTTCCCTTTGTGCTAGATGAACGAACGTCTCTCCACATGCTCATTTCTGAGATATAAGTGTGTGTGAAATCCGTCCTTCAACTAGCTTGTTGGGAACACAAAGTTTCTTTTCACTTGCAAACTGCACTCCACACATATATATGGGGAGGTACTAGATCCTACTCGGTTTTACAGTGAAAACTGCTGGAACTTCAAACCGGCACTAGGAAACAAACTGAGAAACCAGAGTAAAAGTTTCTCCTGCAACCCGTTCCCTTTGTGCTAGATGAACGAACGTCTCTCCGCATGCTAACTTCTGAGAGATAAGTGTGTGTGAAAGCCGTCCTTCACCTAGCTTGTTGGGAACACAGAGTTTCTTTTCACTTGCAAACTCCACTCCTTACATATATATGTGGAGGTACTAGATCCAACTCGTTTTTACAGTGAAATTGCAGGAACATCAAACCGGGTCAAGGAAACAGACTGAGAATCCAGAGAAAAAGTTTCTCCTGCAAACCGTTCACTTTGTGCTAGATGAACGAACGTCTTTCCGCATGCTCAGTTCTGAGAGGTAAGTGTGTGTGAAAGCCGCCCTTCAACTAGCTTGATGGGAACACAAAGTTTCTTTTCACTTGCAAACTCCTCTCCTTACATATATATGGGGAGGTACTAGATCCAACTCGGTTTTACAGTGAAAAATGCTGGAACTTCAAACCGGCACTAGGAAACAGACTGAGAAACCAGAGTAAAAGTTTCCCCTGCAACCCGTTCCCTTTGTGCTAGATGAACGAACGTCTCTCCACATGCTCAGTTCTGAGAGATAAGTGTGTGTGAAAGCCGTCCTTCACCTAGCTTGTTGGGAACATAAAGTTTCTTTTCAGTTGCAAACTCCACTCCATACATATATATGGGGAGGTAGTAGCTCCAACTCGGTTTTACAGTGAAAACTGCAGAATCTTCAAACCGGCACTAGGAAACAGACTGAGAAACCAGAGTAAAAGTTTCTCCTGCAACCCGTTCCCTTTGTGCTAGATGAACGAACGTCTCTCCACATGCTCATTTCTGAGAGATAAGTGTGTGTGAAATCCGTACTTCAACTAGCTTGTTGGGAACACAAAGTTTCTTTTCACTTGCAAACTGCACTCCACACATATATATGGGGAGGTACTAGATCCTACTCGGTTTTACAGTGAAAACTGCTGGAACTTCAAACCGGCACTAGGAAACAAACTGAGAAACCAGAGTAAAAGTTTCTCCTGCAACCCGTTCCCTTTGTGCTAGATGAACGAACGTCTCTCCACATGCTCAGTTCTGAGAGATAAGTGTGTGTGAAAGCCGTCCTTCACCAAGCTTGTTGGGATCACAAAGTTTCTTTTCACTTGCAAACTCAACTCCATACATATATATGGGGAGGTACTAGCTCCAACTCCGTTTTACAGTGAAAACTGCTGGAACTTCAAACCGGCACTAGGAAACAGACTGAGAAACCAGAGTAAAAGTTTCTCCTGCAACCCGTTCCCTTTGTGCTATATGAACGAACGTCTCTCCGCATGCTAACTTCTGAGAGATAAGTGTGTGTGAAAGCCGTCGTTCACCTAGCTTGTTGGGAACACAGAGTTTCTTTTCACTTGCAAACTCCACTCCTTACATATATATGGGGAGGTACTAGATCCAACTCGGTTTTACAGTGAAAACTGCAGAAACTTCAAACCGGCACTAGGAAACAGACTGTGAAACCAGAGTAAAAGTTTCTCCTGCAACCCGTTCCCTTTGTGCTAGATGAACGAACGTCTCTCCACATGCTCATTTCTGAGAGATAAGTGTGTGTGAAATCCGTCCTTCAACTAGCTTGTTGGGAACACAAAGTTTCTTTTCACTTGCAAACTGCACTCCACACATATATATGGGGAGGTACTAGATCCTACTCGGTTTTACAGTGAAAACTGCTGGAACTTCAAACCGGCACTAGTAAACAAACTGAGAAACCAGAGTAAAAGTTTCTCCTGCAACCCGTTCCCTTTGTGCTAGATGAATGAACGTCTCTCCACATGCTCAGTTCTGAGAGAAAAGTGTGTGTGAAAGCCGTCCTTCACCTAGCTTGTTGGGAACACAAAGTTTCTTTTCACTTGCCAACTCCACTCCATACATATATATGGGGAGGTACTAGCTCCAACTCGGTTTTACAGTGAAAACTGCTGGAAGTTCAAACCGGCACTAGGAAACAGACTGAGAAACCCGAGTAAAAGTTTCTCCTGCAACCCGTTCCCTTTGTGCTAGATGAACGAACGTCTCTCCGCATGCTAACTTCTGAGAGATAAGTGTGTGTGAAAGCCGTCCTTCACCTAGCTTGTTGGGAACACAGAGTTTCTTTTCACTTGCAAACTCCACTCCATACATATATATGGGGAGGTACTAGCTCCAACTCGGTTTTACAGTGAAAACTGCAGGAACTTCAAACCGGCACTAGGAAACAGACTGAGAAACCAGAGTAAAAGTTTCTCCTGCAACCCGTTCCCTTTGTGCTAGATGAACGAACGTCTCTCCACATGCTCATTTCTGAGAGATAAGTGTGTGTGAAATCCGTCCTTCACCTAGCTTGTAGGGAACACAAAGTTTCTTTTCACTTGCAAACTCCACTCCATACATATATATGGGGAGGTAGTAGCTCCAACTCCGTTTTACAGTGAAAACTGCTGGAAGTTCAAACCGGCACTAGGAAACAGACTGAGAAACCAGAGTAAAAGTTTCTCCTGCAACCCGTTCCCTTTGTGCTAGATGAACGAACGTCTCTCCACATGCTCAGTTCTGAGAGATAAGTGTGTGTGAAAGCCGTCCTTCACCAAGCTTGTTGGGAAAACAAAGTTTCTTTTCAGTTGCAAACTCCACTCCATACATATATATGGGGAGGTACTAGCTCCAACTCCGTTTTACAGTGAAAACTGCAGGAACTTCAAACCGGCACTAGGAAACAGACTGAGAAACCAGAGTAAAAGTTTCTCCTGCAATCCGTTCCCTTTGTGCTAGATGAACGAACGTCTCTCCACATGCTCAGTTCTGAGAGATAAGTGTGTGTGAAAGCACTCCTTCACCTAGCTTGTTGGGAACACAAAGTTTCTTTTCAGTTGCAAACTCCACTCCATACATATATATGGGGAGGTACTAGATCCAACTCGGTTTTACAGTGGAAACTGCTGGAACATCAAACCGGCACTAGGAAACAGACTGAGAAACCAGAGTAAAAGTTTCTCCTGCAACCCGTTCCCTTTGTGCTAGATGAACGAACGTCTCTCCACATGCTCAGTTCTGAGAGATAATTGTGTGTGAAAGCCGTCCTTCACATAGCTTGTTGGGAACACAAAGTTTCTTTTCAGTTGCAAACTCCACTCCATACATATATATGGGGAGGTACTAGCTCCAACTCCGTTTTACACTGAAAACTGCAGGAACTTCAAACCGGCACTAGGAAACAGACTGAGAAACCAGAGTAAAAGTTTCTCCTGCAACCCGTTCCCTTTGTGCTAGATGAACGAACGTCTCTCCACATGCTCAGTTCTGAGAGATAAGTGTGTGTGAAAGCCCTCCTTCACCTAGCTTGTTGGGAACACAAAGTTTCTTTACACTTGCAAACTCCACTCCATACATATATATGGGGAGGTACTAGCTCCTACTCGGTTTTACAGTGAAAACTGCAGGAACATCAAACCGGGACTAGGAAACAGATTGAAAAACCAGAGTAAAAGTTACTCCTGCAACCCGTTCACATTGTGCTAGATGAACGAACGTCTCTCCACATGCTCAGTTCCGAGAGATAAGTGTGTGTGAAAGCCGTCCTTCACCTAGCTTGTTGGGAACACAAAGTTTCTTTTCAGTTGCAAACTCCAATCCATACATATGTATGGGGAGGTACTAGCTCCTACTCAGTTTTACAGTGAAAACTGCAGGAACATCAAACCGGGACTAGGAAACAGATTGAGAAATCAGAGTAAAAGTTACTCCTGCAACCCGTTCCCTTTGTGCTAGATGAACGAACGTCTCTCCACATGCTCAGTTCTGAGAGATAAGTGTGTGTGAAAGCCGTCCTTCACATAGCTTGTTGGGAACACAAAGTTTCTTTTCACTTGCAAACTCCACTCCTTACAAATATATGGGGAGGTACTAGAACCAACTCGGTTTTACAGTGAAAACTGCTGGAACTTCAAACCGGCACTAGGAAACAGACTGAGAAACCAGAGTAAAAGTTTCTCCTGCAACCCGTTCCCTTTGTGCTAGATGAACGAAGGTCTCTCCACATGCTCAGTTGTGAGAGATATGTGTGTGTGAAAGACGTCCTTCCCCTAGCTTGTTAGGAACACGAAGTTTCTTTTCAGTTGCAAACTCCACTCCGTACATATATATGGGGAGGTACTAGCTCCAACTCCGTTTTACAGTGAAAACTGCAGGAACTTCAAACCGGCACTAGGAAACAGACTGAGAAACCAGAGTAAAAGTTTCTCCTGCAACCCGTTCCCTTTGTGCTAGATGAACGAACGTCTCTCCACATGCTCAGTTCTGAGAGATTAGTGTGTGTGAAAGCCGTCCTTCACCTAGCTTGTTGGGAACACAAAGTTTCTTTTCACTTGGAAACTCCACTCCACACATATATATGGGGTGGTACTAGATCCTACTCGGTTTTACAGTGAAAACTGCTGGAACTTCAAACCGGCACTAGGAAACAGACTGAGAAACCAGAGTAAAAGTTTCTCCTGCAACCCGTTCCCTTTGTGCTAGATGAACGAACGTTTCTCCACATGCTCAGTTTTGAGAGATAAGTGTGTGTGAAAGCCGTCCTTCACCTAGCTTGTTGGGAACACAAAGTTTCTTTTCACTTGCAAACTCCACTCCACACATATATATGGGGAGGTACTAGATCCTACTCGGTTTTACAGTGAAAACTGCTGGAACTTCAAACCGGCACTTGGAAACAGACTGACAAACCAGAGTAAAAGTTTCTCCTGCAACCCGTTCCCTTTGTGCTAGATGAACGAACGTCTCTCCTCACGTGCTCATTTCTGAGATATAAGTGTGTGTGAAAGCCGCCCTTCTCCCAGCTTGTTGGGAACACAAAGTTTCTTTTCACTTTCAAACTCCACTCCATACATGTATATGGGGAGGTACTAGCTCCAACTCGGTTTTACAGTGAAAACTGCAGGAACATCAAACCGGGACTAGGAAACAGACTGAGAAACCAGAGTAAAAGTTTCTCCTGCAACCCGTTCCCATTGTGCTAGATGAACGAACGTCTCTCCGCATGCTCAGTTCTGAGAGATAAGTGTGTGTGAAAGCCGTCCTTCACCTAGCTTGTTGGGAACACAAAGTTTCTTTTCACTTGCAAACTCCACTCCATACATATATAAGGGGAGGTACTAGCTCCAACTCGGTTTTACAGTGAAAACTGCAGGAACTTCAAACCGGCACTAGGAAACAGACTGAGAAACCAGAGTAAAAATTTCTCCTGCAACCCGTTCCCTTTGTGGTAGATGAACGAACGTCTCTCCACATGCTCAGTTCTGAGAGATAAGTGTGTGTGAAAGCCGTCCTTCACCTAGCTTGTTGGGAACACAAAGTTTCTTTTCACTTGCAAACTCCACTCCATACATATATATGGGGAGGTACTAGCTCCAACTCCGTTTTACATGGAAAACTGCAGGAACATCAAACCGGGACTAGGAAACAGATTGAGAAATCAGAGTAAAAGTTACTCCTGCAACCCGTTCCCTTTGTGCTAGATGAACGAACGTCTCTCCACATGGTCAGTTCTGAGAGATAAGTGTGTGTGAAAGCCGTCCTTCACCTAGCTTGTTGGGAACACAAAGTTTCTTTTCACTTGCAAACTCCACTCCTTACATATATATGGGGAGGTACTAGAACCAACTCGGTTTTACAGTGAAAACTGCTGGAACTTCAAACCGGCACTAGGAAACAGACTGAGAAACCAGAGTAAAAGTTTCTCCTGCAACCCGTTCCCTTTGTGCTAGATGAACGAACGTCTCTCCACATGCTCAGTTTTGAGAGATAAGTGTGTGTGAAAGCCGTCCTTCACCTAGCTTGTTGGGAACACAAAGTTTCTTTTCAGTTGCAAACTCCACTCCGTACATATATATGGGGAGGTACTAGCTCCAAATCCGTTTTACAGTGAAAACTGCAGGAACTTCAAACCGGCACTAGGAAACAGACTGAGAAACCAGAGTAAAAGTTTCTCCTGCAACCCGTTCCCTTTGTGCTAGATGAACGAACGTCTCTCCACATGCTCAGTTCTGAGAGATAAGTGTGTGTAAAAGCCGTACTTCACCTAGCTTGTTGGGAACACAAAGTTTCTTTTCACTTGCAAACTCCACTCCACACATATATATGGGGAGGTACTAGATCCTACTCGGTTTTACAGTGAAAACTGCTGGAACTTCAAACCGGCACTAGGAAACAGACTGAGAAACCAGAGTAAAAGTTTCTCCTGCAACCCGTTCCCTTTGTGCTAGATGAACGAACGTCTCTCCACATGCTCAGTTCTGAGAGATAAGTGTGTGTGAAAGCCGTCCTTCACCTAGCTTGTTGGGAACACAAAGTTTCTTTTCACTTGCAAACTCCACTCCACACATATATATGGGGAGGTACTAGATCCTACTCGGTTTTACAGTGAAAACTGCTGGAACTTCAAACCGGCACTAGGAAACAGACTGAGAAACCAGAGCAAAAGTTTCTCCTGCAACCGGTTCCCTTTGTGCTAGATGAACGAACGTCTCTCCACATGCTCAGTTCTGAAAGATAAGTGTGTGTGAAAGCCGTCCTTCACCTAGCTTGTTGGGAACACAAAGTTTCTTTTCACTTGCAAACTCCACTCCACACATATATATGGGGAGGTACTAGATCCTACTCGGTTTTACAGTGAAAACTGCTGGAACTTCAAACCGGCACTAGGAAACAGACTGAGAAACCAGAGCAAAAGTTTCTCCTGCAACCCGTTCCCTTTGTGCTAGATGAACGAACGTCTCTCCTCACGTGCTCATTTCTGAGATATAAGTGTGTGTGAAAGCCGCCCTTCTCCCAGCTTGTTGGGAACACAAAGTTTCTTTTCAGTTGCAAACTCCAATCCATACATATATATGGGGAGGTACCAGCTCCTACTCGGTTTTACAGTGAAAACTGCTGGAACTTCAAACCGGCACTAGGAAACAGACTGAGAAACCAGAGTAAAAGTTTCTCCTGCAACCCGTTCCCTTTGTGCTAGATGAACGAACGTCTCTCCACATGCTCAGTTCTGAGAGATAAGTGTGTGTGAAAGCCGTACTTCACCTAGCTTGTTGGGAACACAAAGTTTCTTTTCACTTGCAAACTCCACTCCACACATATATATGGAGAGGTACTAGATCCTACTCGGTTTTACAGTGAAAACTGCTGGAACTTCAAACCGGCACTAGGAAACAGACTGAGAAACCAGAGTAAAAGTTTCTCCTGCAACCCGTTCCCTTTGTGCTAGATGAACGAACGTCTCTCCACATGCTCAGTTCTGAGAGATAAGTGTGTGTGAAAGCCGTCATTCACCTAGCTTGTTGGGAACACAAAGTTTCTTTTCACTTGCAAACTCCACTCCACACATATATATGGGGAGGTACTAGATCCTACTCGGTTTTACAGTGAAAACTGCTGGAACTTCAAACCGGCACTAGGAAACAGACTGAGAAACCAGAGCAAAAGTTTCTCCTGCAACCCGTTCCCTTTGTGCTAGATGAACGAATGTCTCTCCACATGCTCAGTTCTGAAAGATAAGTGTGTGTGAAAGCCGTCCTTCACCTAGCTTGTTGGGAACACAAAGTTTCTTTTCACTTGCAAACTCCACTCCACACATATATATGGGGAGGTACTAGATCCTACTCGGTTTTACAGTGAAAACTGCTGGAACTTCAAACCGGCACTAGGAAACAGACTGAGAAACCAGAGCAAAAGTTTCTCCTGCAACCCGTTCCCTTTGTGCTAGATGAACGAACGTCTCTCCTCACGTGCTCATTTCTGAGATATAAGTGTGTGTGAAAGCCGCCCTTCTCCCAGCTTGTTGGGAACACAAAGTTTCTTTTCAGTTGCAAACTCCAATCCATACATATATATGGGGAGGTACTAGCTCCTACTCGGTTTTACAGTGAAAAGTGCAGGAACATCAAACCGGGACTAGGAAACAGATTGAGAAATCAGAGTAAAAGTTACTCCTGCAACCCGTTCCCTTTGTGCTAGATGAACGAACGTCTCTCCACATGGTCAGTTCTGAGAGATAAGTGTGTGTGAAAGCCGTCCTTCACATAGCTTGTTGGGAACACAAAGTTTCTTTTCACTTGCAAACTCCACTCCTTACATATATATGGGGAGGTACTAGAACCAACTCGGTTTTACAGTGAAAACTGCAGGAACTTCAAACCGGCACTAGGAAACAGACTGAGAAACCAGAGTAAAAGTTTCTCCTGCAACCCGTTCCCTTTGTGCTAGATGAACGAACGTCTCTCCACATGCTCAGTTGTGAGAGATAATTGTGTGTGAAATCCGTCCTTCCCCTAGCTTGTTGGGAACACAAAGTTTCTTTTCAGTTGCAAACTCCACTACGTACATATATATGGGGAGGTACTAGCTCCAACTCCGTTTTACAGTGAAAACTGCAGGAACTTCAAACCGGCACTAGGAAACAGACTGAGAAACCAGAGTAAAAGTTTCTCCTGCAACCCGTTCCCTTTGTGCTAGATGAACGAACGTCTCTCCACATGCTCAGTTCTGAGAGATAAGTGTGTGTGAAAGCCGTCCTTCCCCTAGCTTGTTGGGAACACAAAGTTTCTTTTCACTTGCAAACTCCACTCCACACATATATATGGGGAGGTACTAGCTCCAACTCGGTTTTACAGTGAAAACTACATGAACTTCAAACCGGCACTAGGAAACAGACTGAGAAACCAGAGTAAAAGTTTCTCCTGCAACCCGTTCCCTTTGTGCTAGATGAACGAAAGTCTCTCCACATGCTCAGTTCTGAGAGATAAGTGTGTGTGAAAGCCGTCCTTCACATAGCTTGTTGGGAACACAAAGTTTCTTTTCAGTTGCAAACTCCACTCCATACATATATATGGGGAGGTACTAGCTCCAACTACGTTTTACAGGGAAAACTGCAGGAACATCAACCCGGGACTAGGAAACAGATTGAGAAATCAGAGAAAAAGTTACTCCTGCAACCCGTTCCCTTTGTGCTAGATGAACGAACGTCTCTCCACATGGTCAGTTCTGAGAGATAAGTGTGTGTGAAAGCCGTCCTTCACATAGCTTGTTGGGAACACAGAGTTTCTTTTCACTTGCAAACTCCACTCCTTACATATATATTGGGAGGTACTAGAACCAACTCGGTTTTACAGTGAAAACTGCTGGAACTTCAAACCGGCACTAGGAAACAGACTGAGAAACCAGAGTAAAAGTTTCTCCTGCAACCCGTTCCCTTTGTGCTAGATGAACGAACGTCTCTCCACATGCTCAGTTCTGAGAGATAAGTGTGTGTGAAAGCCGTCCTTCACCTAGCTTGTTGGGAACACAAAGTTTCTTTTCACTTGCAAACTCCACTCCACACATATATATGGGGAGGTACTAGATCCTACTCGGTTTTACAGTGAAAACTGCTGGAACTTCAAACCGGCACTAGGAAACAGACTGAGAAACCAGAGTAAAAGTTTCTCCTGCAACCCGTTCCCTTTTCTGCTAGATGAACGAACGTCTCTCCACATGCTCAGTTCTGAGAGATAAGTGTGTGTGAAAGCCGTCCTTCACCTAGCTTGTTGGGAACACAAAGTTTCTTTTCACTTGCAAACTCCACTCCACACATATATATGGGGAGGTACTAGATCCTACTCGGTTTTACAGTGAAAACTGCTGGAACTTCAAACCGGCACTAGGAAACAGACTGAGAAACCAGAGTAAAAGTTTCTCCTGCAACCCGTTCCCTTTGTGCTAGATGAACGAACGTCTCTCCACATGCTCAGTTCTGAGAGATAAGTGTGTGTGAAAGCCGTCCTTCACCTAGCTTGTTGGGAACACAAAGTTTCTTTTCACTTGCAAACTCCACTCCACACATATATATGGGGAGGTACTAGATCCTACACGGTTTTACAGTGAAAACTGCTGGAACTTCAAACCGGCACTTGGAAACAGACTGAGAAACCAGAGCAAAAGTTTCTCCTGCAACCCGTTCCCTTTGTGCTAGATGAACGAACGTCTCTCCACATGCTCAGTTCTGAGAGATAAGTGTGTGTGAAAGCCGTCCTTCACCTAGCTTGTTGGGAACACAAAGTTTCTTTTCACTTGCAAACTCCACTCCACACATATATATGGGGAGGTACTAGATCCTACTCGGTTTTACAGTGAAAACTGCTGGAACTTCAAACCGGCACTAGGAAACAGACTGAGAAACCAGAGTAAAAGTTTCTCCTGCAACCCGTTCCCTTTGTGCTAGATGAACGAACGTCTCTCCACATGCTCAGTTCTGAGAGATAAGTGTGTGTGAAAGCCGTCCTTCACCTAGCTTGTTGGGAACACAAAGTTTCTTTTCAGTTGCAAACTCCACTCCACACATATATATGGGGAGGTACTAGATCCTACTCGGTTTTACAGTGAAAGCTGCTGGAACTTCAAACCGGCACTAGGAAACAGACTGACAAACCAGAGTAAAACTTTCTCCTGCAACCCGTTCCCTTTGTGCTAGATGAACGAACGTCTCTCCTCACGTGCTCATTTCTGAGATATAAGTGTGTGTGAAAGCCGCCCTTCTCCCAGCTTGTTGGGAACACAAAGTTTCTTTTCAGTTGCAAACTCCACTCCATACATATATAAGGGGAGGTACTAGCTCCTACTCGGTTTTACAGTGAAAACTGCAGGAACATCAAACCGGGACTAGGAAACAGATTGAGAAATCAGAGTAAAAGTTACTCCTGCAACCCGTTCCCTTTGTGCTAGATGAACGAACGTCTCTCCACATGGTCAGTTCTGAGAGATAAGTGTGTGTGAAAGCCGTCCTTCACCTAGCTTGTTGGGAACACAAAGTTTCTTTTCACTTGCAAACTCCACTCCACACATATATATGGGGAGGTACTAGATCCTACACGGTTTTACAGTGAAAACTGCTGGAACTTCAAACCGGCACTTGGAAACAGACTGAGAAACCAGAGCAAAAGTTTCTCCTGCAACCCGTTCCCTTTGTGCTAGATGAACGAACGTCTCTCCACATGCTCAGTTCTGAGAGATAAGTGTGTGTGAAAGCCGTCCTTCACCTAGCTTGTTGGGAACACAAAGTTTCTTTTCACTTGCAAACTCCACTCCACACATATATATGGGGAGGTACTAGATCCTACTCGGTTTTACAGTGAAAACTGCTGGAACTTCAAACCGGCACTAGGAAACAGACTGAGAAACCAGAGTAAAAGTTTCTCCTGCAACCCGTTCCCTTTGTGCTAGATGAACGAACGTCTCTCCACATGCTCAGTTCTGAGAGATAAGTGTGTGTGAAAGCCGTCCTTCACCTAGCTTGTTGGGAACACAAAGTTTCTTTTCACTTGCAAACTCCACTCCACACATATATATGGGGAGGTACTAGATCCTACTCGGTTTTACAGTGAAAGCTGCTGGAACTTCAAACCGGCACTAGGAAACAGACTGACAAACCAGAGTAAAACTTTCTCCTGCAACCCGTTCCCTTTGTGCTAGATGAACGAACGTCTCTCCTCACGTGCTCATTTCTGAGATATAAGTGTGTGTGAAAGCCGCCCTTCTCCCAGCTTGTTGGGAACACAAAGTTTCTTTTCAGTTGCAAACTCCACTCCATACATATATAAGGGGAGGTACTAGCTCCTACTCGGTTTTACAGTGAAAACTGCAGGAACATCAAACCGGGACTAGGAAACAGATTGAGAAATCAGAGTAAAAGTTACTCCTGCAACCCGTTCCCTTTGTGCTAGATGAACGAACGTCTCTCCACATGGTCAGTTCTGAGAGATAAGTGTGTGTGAAAGCCGTCCTTCACATAGCTTGTTGGGAACACAAAGTTTCTTTTCACTTGCAAACTCCACTCCTTACATATATATGGGGAGGTACTAGAACCAACTCGGTTTTACAGTGAAAACTGCTGGAACTTCAAACCGGTACTAGGAAACAGACTGAGAAACCAGAGTAAAAGTTTCTCCTGCAACCCGTTCCCTTTGTGCTAGATGAACGAACGTCTCTCCACATGCTCAGTTGTGAGAGATAAGTGTGTGTGAAAGCCGTCCTTCCCCTAGCTTGTTGGGAACACAAAGTTTCTTTTCAGTTGCAAACTCCAATCCATACATATATATGGGGAGGTACTAGCTCCTACTCGGTTTTACAGTGAAAAGTGCAGGAACATCAAACCGGGACTAGGAAACAGATTGAGAAATCAGAGTAAAAGTTACTCCTGCAACCCGTTCCCTTTGTGCTAGATGAACGAACGTCTCTCCACATGGTCAGTTCTGAGAGATAAGTGTGTGTGAAAGCCGTCCTTCACATAGCTTGTTGGGAACACAAAGTTTCTTTTCACTTGCAAACTCCACTCCTTACATATATATGGGGAGGTACTAGAACCAACTCGGTTTTACAGTGAAAACTGCAGGAACTTCAAACCGGCACTAGGAAACAGACTGAGAAACCAGAGTAAAAGTTTCTCCTGCAACCCGTTCCCTTTGTGCTAGATGAACGAACGTCTCTCCACATGCTCAGTTGTGAGAGATAATTGTGTGTGAAATCCGTCCTTCCCCTAGCTTGTTGGGAACACAAAGTTTCTTTTCAGTTGCAAACTCCACTACGTACATATATATGGGGAGGTACTAGCTCCAACTCCGTTTTACAGTGAAAACTGCAGGAACTTCAAACCGGCACTAGGAAACAGACTGAGAAACCAGAGTAAAAGTTTCTCCTGCAACCCGTTCCCTTTGTGCTAGATGAACGAACGTCTCTCCACATGCTCAGTTCTGAGAGATAAGTGTGTGTGAAAGCCGTCCTTCCCCTAGCTTGTTGGGAACACAAAGTTTCTTTTCACTTGCAAACTCCACTCCACACATATATATGGGGAGGTACTAGATCCTACTCGGTTTTACAGTGAAAACTGCTGGAACTTCAAACCGGCACTAGGAAAAAGACTGACAAACCAGAGTAAAAGTTTCTCCTGCAACCCGTTCCCTTTGTGCTAGATATACGAACGTCTCTCTTCACGTGCTCATTTCTGAGATATAAGTGTGTGTGAAAGCCGCCCTTCTCCCAGCTTGTTGGGAACACAAAGTTTCTTTTCACTTTCAAACTCCACTCCATACATATATAAGGGGAGGTACTAGCTCCAACTCGGTTTTACAGTGAAAACTGCAGGAACTTCAAACCGGCACTAGGAAACATACTGAGAAAACAGAGTAAAAGTTTCTCCTGCAACCCGTTCCCTTTGTGCTAGATGAACGAACGTCTCTCCACATGCTCAGTTCTGAGAGATAAGTGTGTGTGAAAGCCGTCCTTCACCTAGCTTGTTGGGAACACAAAGTTTCTTTTCACTTGCAAACTCCACTCCATACATATATAAGGGGAGGTACTAGCTCCAACTCGGTTTTACAGTGAAAACTACATGAACTTCAAACCGGCACTAGGAAACAGACTGAGAAACCAGAGTAAAAGTTTCTCCTGCAACCCGTTCCCTTTGTGCTAGATGAACGAAAGTCTCTCCACATGCTCAGTTCTGAGAGATAAGTGTGTGTGAAAGCCGTCCTTCACATAGCTTGTTGGGAACACAAAGTTTCTTTTCAGTTGCAAACTCCACTCCATACATATATATGGGGAGGTACTAGCTCCAACTACGTTTTACAGGGAAAACTGCAGGAACATCAACCCGGGACTAGGAAACAGATTGAGAAATCAGAGAAAAAGTTACTCCTGCAACCCGTTCCCTTTGTGCTAGATGAACGAACGTCTCTCCACATGGTCAGTTCTGAGAGATAAGTGTGTGTGAAAGCCGTCCTTCACATAGCTTGTTGGGAACACAGAGTTTCTTTTCACTTGCAAACTCCACTCCTTACATATATATTGGGAGGTACTAGAACCAACTCGGTTTTACAGTGAAAACTGCTGGAACTTCAAACCGGCACTAGGAAACAGACTGAGAAACCAGAGTAAAAGTTTCTCCTGCAACCCGTTCCCTTTGTGCTAGATGAACGAACGTCTCTCCACATGCTCAGTTCTGAGAGATAAGTGTGTGTGAAAGCCGTCCTTCACCTAGCTTGTTGGGAACACAAAGTTTCTTTTCACTTGCAAACTCCACTCCACACATATATATGGGGAGGTACTAGATCCTACTCGGTTTTACAGTGAAAACTGCTGGAACTTCAAACCGGCACTAGGAAACAGACTGAGAAACCAGAGTAAAAGTTTCTCCTGCAACCCGTTCCCTTTTCTGCTAGATGAACGAACGTCTCTCCACATGCTCAGTTCTGAGAGATAAGTGTGTGTGAAAGCCGTCCTTCACCTAGCTTGTTGGGAACACAAAGTTTCTTTTCACTTGCAAACTCCACTCCACACATATATATGGGGAGGTACTAGATCCTACTCGGTTTTACAGTGAAAACTGCTGGAACTTCAAACCGGCACTAGGAAACAGACTGAGAAACCAGAGTAAAAGTTTCTCCTGCAACCCGTTCCCTTTGTGCTAGATGAACGAACGTCTCTCCACATGCTCAGTTCTGAGAGATAAGTGTGTGTGAAAGCCGTCCTTCACCTAGCTTGTTGGGAACACAAAGTTTCTTTTCACTTGCAAACTCCACTCCACACATATATATGGGGAGGTACTAGATCCTACACGGTTTTACAGTGAAAACTGCTGGAACTTCAAACCGGCACTTGGAAACAGACTGAGAAACCAGAGCAAAAGTTTCTCCTGCAACCCGTTCCCTTTGTGCTAGATGAACGAACGTCTCTCCACATGCTCAGTTCTGAGAGATAAGTGTGTGTGAAAGCCGTCCTTCACCTAGCTTGTTGGGAACACAAAGTTTCTTTTCACTTGCAAACTCCACTCCACACATATATATGGGGAGGTACTAGATCCTACTCGGTTTTACAGTGAAAACTGCTGGAACTTCAAACCGGCACTAGGAAACAGACTGAGAAACCAGAGTAAAAGTTTCTCCTGCAACCCGTTCCCTTTGTGCTAGATGAACGAACGTCTCTCCACATGCTCAGTTCTGAGAGATAAGTGTGTGTGAAAGCCGTCCTTCACCTAGCTTGTTGGGAACACAAAGTTTCTTTTCACTTGCAAACTCCACTCCACACATATATATGGGGAGGTACTAGATCCTACTCGGTTTTACAGTGAAAGCTGCTGGAACTTCAAACCGGCACTAGGAAACAGACTGACAAACCAGAGTAAAACTTTCTCCTGCAACCCGTTCCCTTTGTGCTAGATGAACGAACGTCTCTCCTCACGTGCTCATTTCTGAGATATAAGTGTGTGTGAAAGCCGCCCTTCTCCCAGCTTGTTGGGAACACAAAGTTTCTTTTCAGTTGCAAACTCCACTCCATACATATATAAGGGGAGGTACTAGCTCCTACTCGGTTTTACAGTGAAAACTGCAGGAACATCAAACCGGGACTAGGAAACAGATTGAGAAATCAGAGTAAAAGTTACTCCTGCAACCCGTTCCCTTTGTGCTAGATGAACGAACGTCTCTCCACATGGTCAGTTCTGAGAGATAAGTGTGTGTGAAAGCCGTCCTTCACATAGCTTGTTGGGAACACAAAGTTTCTTTTCACTTGCAAACTCCACTCCTTACATATATATGGGGAGGTACTAGAACCAACTCGGTTTTACAGTGAAAACTGCTGGAACTTCAAACCGGTACTAGGAAACAGACTGAGAAACCAGAGTAAAAGTTTCTCCTGCAACCCGTTCCCTTTGTGCTAGATGAACGAACGTCTCTCCACATGCTCAGTTGTGAGAGATAAGTGTGTGTGAAAGCCGTCCTTCCCCTAGCTTGTTGGGAACACAAAGTTTCTTTTCAGTTGCAAACTCCACTCCGTACATATATATGGGGAGGTACTAGCTCCAACTCCGTTTTAAGTGAAAACTGCCGGAACTTCAAACCGGCACTAGGAAACAGACTGAGAAACCAGAGTAAAAGTTTCTCCTGCAACCCGTTCCCTTTGTGCTAGATGAACGAACGTCTCTCCACATGCTCAGTTCTGAGAGATAAGTGTGTGTGAAAGCCGTCCTTCACCTAGCTTGTTGGGAACACAAAGTTTCTTTTCACTTGCAAACTCCACTCCATACATATATAAGGGGAGGTACTAGCTCCAACTCGGTTTTACAGTGAAAACTACATGAACTTCAAACCGGCACTAGGAAACAGACTGAGAAACCAGAGTAAAAGTTTCTCCTGCAACCCGTTCCCTTTGTGCTAGATGAACGAAAGTCTCTCCACATGCTCAGTTCTGAGAGATAAGTGTGTGTGAAAGCCGTCCTTCACATAGCTTGTTGGGAACACAAAGTTTCTTTCAGTTGCAAACTCCAATCCATACATATATATGGGGAGGTACTAGCTCCAACTCCGTTTTACAGGGAAAACTGCAGGAACATCAAACCGGGACTAGGAAACAGATTGAGAAATCAGAGAAAAAGTTACTCCTGCAACCCGTTCCCTTTGTGCTAGATGAACGAACGTCTCTCCACATGGTTAGTTCTGAGAGATAAGTGTGTGTGAAAGCCGTCCTTCACATAGCTTGTTGGGAACACAAAGTTTCTTTTCACTTGCAAACTCCACTCCTTACATATATATGGGGAGGTACTAGAACCAACTCGGTTTTACAGTGAAAACTGCTGGAACTTCAAACCGGCACTAGGAAACAGACTGAGAAACCAGAGTAAAAGTTTCTCCTGCAACCCGTTCCCTTTGTGCTAGATGAACGAACGTCTCTCCACATGCTCAGTTCTGAGAGATAAGTGTGTGTGAAAGCCGTCCTTCCCCTAGCTTGTTGGGAACACAAAGATTCTTTTCAGTTGCAAACTCCACTCCGTACATATATATGGGGAGGTACTAGCTCCAACTCCGTTTTACAGTGAAAACTGCAGGAACTTCAAACCGGCACTAGGAAACAGACTGAGAAACCAGAGTAAAAGTTTCTCCTGCAACCCGTTCCCTTTGTGCTAGATGAACGAACGTCTCTCCACATGCTCAGTTCTGAGAGATAAGTGTGTGTGAAAGCCGTCCTTCACCTAGCTTGTTGGGAACACAAAGTTTCTTTTCAATTGCAAACGCCACTCCACACATATATATGGGGAGGTACTAGATCCTACTCGGTTTTACAGTGAAAACTGCTGGAACTTCGAACCGGCACTAGGAAACAGACTGAGAAACCAGAGTAAAAGTTTCTCCTGCAACCCGTTCCCTTTGTGCTAGATGAACGAACGTCTCTCCACATGCTCAGTTCTGAGAGATAAGTGTGTGTGAAAGCCGTCCTTCACCTAGCTTGTTGGGAACACAAAGTTTCTTTTCACTTGCAAACTCCACTCCACACATATATATGGGGGGTACTAGATCCTACTCGGTTTTACAGTGAAAACTGCTGGAACTTCAAACCGGCACTTGGAAACAGACTGAGAAACCAGAGCAAAAGTTTCTCCTGCAACCCGTTCCCTTTGTGCTAGATGAACGAACGTCTCTCCACATGCTCAGTTCTGAGAGATAAGTGTGTGTGAAAGCCGTCCTTCACCTAGCTTGTTGGGAACACAAAGTTTCTTTTCACTTGCAAACTCCACTCCGTACATATATATGGGGAGGTACTAGATCCTACTCGGTTTTACAGTGAAAACTGCTGGAACTTCGAACCGGCACTAGGAAACAGACTGAGAAACCAGAGTAAAAGTTTCTCCTGCAACCCGTTCCCTTTGTGCTAGATGAACGAACGTCTCTCCACATGCTCAGTTCTGAGAGATAAGTGTGTGTGAAAGCCGTCCTTCATCTAGCTTGTTGGGAACACAAAGTTTCTTTTCACTTGCAAACTCCACTCCACACATATATATGGGGAGGTACAAGAACCATCTCGGTTTTACAGTGAAAACTGCTGGAACATCAAACCGGTACTAGGAAACAGACTGAGAAACCAGAGTAAAAGTTTCTCCTGCAGCCCGTTCCCTTTGTGCTAGATGAACGAACGTCTCTCCACATGCTCAGTTGTGAGAGATAAGTGTGTGTGAAAGCCGTCCTTCCCCTAGCTTGTTGGGAACACAAAGTTTCTTTTCAGTTGCAAACTCCACTCCGTACATATATATGGGGAGGTACTAGCTCCAACTCCGTTTTACAGTGAAAACTGCCGGAACTTCAAACCGGCACTAGGAAACAGACTGAGAAACCAGAGTAAAGTTTCTCCTGCAACCCGTTCCCTTTGTGCTAGATGAACGAACGTCTCTCCACATGCTCAGTTCTGAGAGATAAGTGTGTGTGAAAGCCGTCCTTCACCTAGCTTGTTGGGAACACAAAGTTTCTTTTCACTTGCAAACTCCACTCCATACATATATAAGGGGAGGTACTAGCTCCAACTCGGTTTTACAGTGAAAACTACATGAAATTCAAACCGGCACTAGGAAACAGACTGAGAAACCAGAGTAAAAGTTTCTCCTGCAACCCGTTCCCTTTGTGCTAGATGAACGAAAGTCTCTCCACATGCTCAATTCTGAGAGATAAGTGTGTGTGAAAGCCGTCCTTCACCTAGCTTGTTGGGAACACAAAGTTTCTTTTCAGTTGCAAACTCCAATCCATACATATATATGGGGAGGTACTAGCTCCAACTCCGTTTTACAGGGAAAACTGCAGGAACATCAAACCGGGACTAGGAAACAGATTGAGAAATCAGAGTAAAAGTTACTCCTGCAACCCGTTCCCTTTGTGCTAGATGAACGAACGTCTCTCCACATGCTCAGTTCTGAGAGATAAGTGTGTGTGAAAGCCGTCCTTCACCTAGCTTGTTGGGAACACAAAGTTTCTTTTCACTTGCAAACTCTACTCCACACATATATATGGGGAGGTACTAGATCCTACTCGGTTTTACAGTGAAAACTACTGGAACTTCAAACAGGCACTAGGAAACAGACTGACAAACCAGAGTAAAAGTTTCTCCTGCAACCCGTTCCCTTTGTGCTAGATGAACGAACGTCTCTCCTCACGTGCTCATTTCTGAGATATAAGTGTGTGTGAAAGCCGTCCTTCTCCCAGCTTGTTGGGAACACAAAGTTTCTTTTCAGTTGCAAACTCCAATCCATACATATATATGGGGAGGTACTAGCTCCTACTCGGTTTTACAGTGAAAACTGCAGGAACATCAAACCGGGACTAGGAAACAGATTGAGAAATCAGAGTAAAAGTTACTCCTGCAACCCGTTCCCTTTGTGCTAGATGAACGAACGTCTCTCCACATGGTCAGTTCTGAGAGATAACTGTGTGTGAAAGCCGTCCTTCACATATCTTGTTGGGAACACAAAGTTTCTTTTCACTTGCAAACTCCACTCCTTACATAAATATGGGGAGGTACTCGAACCAACTCGGTTTTACAGTGAAAACTGCTGGAACTTCAAACCGGCACTAGGAAACAGACTGAGAAACCAGAGTAAAAGTTTCTCCTGCAACCCGTTCCCTTTGTGCTAGATGAACGAACGTCTCTCCACATGCTCAGTTGTGAGAGATAAGTGTGTGTGAAAGCCGTCCTTCCCCTAGCTTGTTGGGAACACAAAGTTTCTTTTCAGTTGCAAACTCCACTCCGTACATATATATGGGGAGGTACTAGCTCCAACTCCGTTTTACAGTGAAAACTGCAGGAACTTCAAACCGGCACTAGGAAACAGACTGAGAAACCAGAGTAAAAGTTTCTCCTGCAACCCGTTCCCTTTGTGCTAGATGAACGAACGTCTCTCCACATGCTCAGTTCTGAGACATAAGTGTGTGTGAAAGCCGTCCTTCACCTAGCTTGTTGGGAACACAAAGTTTCTTTTCACTTTCAAACTCCACTCCACACATATATATGGGGAGGTACTAGATCCTACTCGGTTTTACAGTGAAAACTGCTGGAACTTCAAACCGGCACTAGGAAACAGACTGAGAAACCAGAGTAAAAGTTTCTCCTGCAACCCGTTCCCTTTGTGCTAGATGAACGAACGTCTCTCCACATGCTCAGTTCTGAGAGATAAGTGTGTGTGAAAGCCGTCCTTCACCTAGCTTGTTGGGAACACAAAGTTTCTTTTCACTTGCAAACTCCACTCCACACATATATATGGGGAGGTACTAGATCCTACTCGGTTTTACAGTGAAAACTGCTGGAAATTCAAACCGGCACTAGGAAACAGACTGACAAACCAGAGTAAAAGTTTCTCCTGCAAACCGTTCCCTTTGTGCTAGATGAACGAACGTCTCTCCTCACGTGCTCATTTCTGAGATATAAGTGTGTGTGAAAGCCGCCCTTCTCCCAGCTTGTTTGGAACACAAAGTTTCTTTTCATTTGCAAACTCCAATCCATACATATATATGGGGAGGTACTAGCTCCTACTCGGTTTTACAGTGAAAACTGCAGGAACCTCAAACCGGGACTAGGAAACAGATTGAGAAATCAGAGTAAAAGTTACTCCTCCAACCCGTTCCCTTTGTGCTAGATGAACGAACGTCTCTCCACATGGTCAGTTCTGAGGGATTAGTGTGTGTGAAAGCCGTCCTTCACATAGCTTGTTGGGAACACAAAGTTTCTTTTCACTTGCAAACTCCACTCCTTACATATATATGGGGAGGTACTAGGACCAACTCGGTTTTACAGTGAAAACTGCTGGAACTTCAAACCGGCACTAGGAAACAGACTGAGAAACCAGAGTAAAAGTTTCTCCTGCAACCCGTTCCCTTTGTGCTAGATGAACGAACGTCTCTCCACATGCTCAGTTGTGAGAGATAAGTGTGTGTGAAAGCCGTCCTTCACCTAGCTTTTTGGGAACACAAAGTTTCTTGTCAGTTGCAAACTCCACTCCGTACATATATATGGGGAGGTACTAGCTCCAACTCCGTTTTACAGTGAAAACTGCAGGAACTTCAAACCGGCACTAGGAAACAGACTGAGAAACCAGAGTAAAAGTTTCTCCTGCAACCCGTTCCCTTTGTGCTAGATGAACGAACGTCTCTCCACATGCTCAGTTCTGAGAGATAAGTGTGTGTGAAAGCCGTCCTTCACCTAGCTTGTTGGGAACACAAAGTTTCTTTTCACTTGCAAACTCCACTCCACACATATATATGGGGAGTTACTAGATCCTACTCGGTTTTACAGTGAAAACTGCTGGAACTTCAAACCGGCACTAGGAAACAGACTGAGAAACCAGAGTAAAAGTTTCTCCTGCAACCCGTTCCCTTTGTGCTAGAGGAACGAACGTCTCTCCACATGCTCAGTTCTGAGAGATAAGTGTGTGTGAAAGCCGTCCTTCACCTAGCTTGTTGGGAACACAAAGTTTCTTTTCACTTGCAAACTCCACTCCACACATATATATGGGGAGGTACTAGATCCTACTCGGTTTTACAGTGTAAACTGCTGGAACTTCAAACCGGCACTAGGAAACAGACTGACAAACCAGAGTAAAAGTTTCTCCTGCAACCCGTTCCCTTTGTGCTAGATGAACGAACGTCTCTCCTCACGTGCTCATTTCTGAGATATAAGTGTGTGTGAAAGCCGCCCTTCTCCCAGCTTGTTGGGAACACAAAGTTTCTTTTCACTTGCAAACTCCACTCCGTACATATATATGGGGAGGTACTAGCTCCAACTCCGTTTTACAGTGAAAACTGCAGGAACTTCAAACCGGCACTAGGAAACAGACTGAGAAAGCAGA
Source organism: Camelus bactrianus (assembly GCF_048773025.1). Classification (NCBI taxonomy): domain Eukaryota; kingdom Metazoa; phylum Chordata; class Mammalia; order Artiodactyla; family Camelidae; genus Camelus; species Camelus bactrianus. The sequence goes on from NC_133546.1 coordinate 94,363,705, forward strand.
GTAAAAGTTTCTCCTGCAACCCGTTCCCTTTGTGCTAGATGAACGAACGTCTCTCCACATGCTCAGTTCTGAGAGATAAGTGTGTGTGAAAGCCGTCCTTCACCTAGCTTGTTGGGAACACAAAGTTTCTTTTCACTTGCAAACTCCACTCCACACATATATATGGGGAGGTACTAGATCCTACTCTGTTTTACAGTGAAAACTGCTGGAACTTCAAACCGGCACTAGGAAACAGACTGACAAACCAGAGTAAAAGTTTCTCCTACAACCCGTTCCCTTTGTGCTAGATGAACGAACGCCTCTCCTCACGTGCTCATTTCTGAGATATAAGTGTGTGTGAAAGCCGCCCTTCTCCCAGCTTGTTGGGAACACAAAGTTTCTTTTCACTTGCAAACTCCACTCCGTACATATATATGGGGAGGTACTAGCTCCAACTCCGTTTTACAGTGAAAACTGCAGGAACTTCAAACCGGCACTAGGAAACAGACTGAGAAACCAGAGTAAAAGTTTCTCCTGCAACCCGTTCCCTTTGTCCTAGATGAACGAACGTCTCTCCACATGCTCAGTTCTGAGAGATAAGTGTGTGTGAAAGCCGTCCTTCACCTAGTTTGTTGGGAACACAAAGTTTCTTTTCACTTGCAAACTCCACTCCATACATATATAAGGGGAGGTACTAGCTCCAACTCGGTTTTACAGTGAAAACTACATGAACTTCAAACCAGCACTAGGAAACAGACTGAGAAACCAGAGTAAAAGTTTCTCCTGCAATCCGTTCACTTTGTGCTAGATGAACGAAAGTCTCTCCACATGCTCAGTTCTGAGAGATAAGTGTGTGTGAAAGCCGTCCTTCACATAGCTTGTTGGGAACACAAAGTTTCTTTTCAGTTGCAAACTCCAATCCATACATATATATGGGGAGGAACTAGCTCCAACTCCGTTTTACAGGGAAAACTGCAGGAACATCAAACCGGGACTAGGAAACAGATTGAGAAATCAGAGTAAAAGTTACTCCTGCAACCCGTTCCCTTTGTGCTAGATGAACGAACGTCTCTCCACATGGTTAGTTCTGAGAGATAAGTGTTGTGAAAGACGTCCTTCACATAGCTTGTTGGGAACACAAAGTTTCTTTTCACTTGCAAACTCCATTCCTTACATATATATGGGGAGGTACTAGAACCAACTCGGTTTTACAGTGAAAACTGCTGGAACTTCAAACCGGCACTAGGAAACAGACTGAGAAACCAGAGTAAAAGTTTCTCCTGCAACCCGTTCCCTTTGTGCTAGATGAACGAACGTCTCTCCACATGCTCAGTTCTGAGAGATAAGTGTGTGTGAAAGCCGTCCTTCACCTAGCTTGTTGGGAACACAAAGTTTCTTTTCACTTGCAAACTCCACTCCACACATATATATGGGGAGTTACTAGATCCTACTCGGTTTTACAGTGAAAACTGCTGGAACTTCAAACCGGCACTAGGAAACAGACTGAGAAACCAGAGTAAAAGTTTCTCCTGCAACCCGTTCCCTTTGTGCTAGATGAACGAACGTCTCTCCACATGCTCAGTTCTGAGAGATAAGTGTGTGTGAAAGCCGTCCTTCACCTAGCTTGTTGGGAACACAAAGTTTCTTTTCACTTGCAAACTCCACTCCATACATATATAAGGGGAGGTACTAGCTCCAACTCGGTTTTACAGTGAAAACTACATGAACTTCAAACCAGCACTAGGAAACAGACTGAGAAACCAGAGTAAAAGTTTCTCCTGCAACCCGTTCCCTTTGTGCTAGATGAACGAAAGTCTCTCCACATGCTCAGTTCTGAGAGATAAGTGTGTGTGAAAGCCGTCCTTCACATAGCTTGTTGGGAACACAAAGTTTCTTTTCAGTTGCAAACTCCAATCCATACATATATATGGGGAGGAACTAGCTCCAACTCCGTTTTACAGGGAAAACTGCAGGAACATCAAACCGGGACTAGGAAACAGATTGAGAAATCAGAGTAAAAGTTACTCCTGCAACCCGTTCCCTTTGTGCTAGATGAACGAACGTCTCTCCACATGGTTAGTTCTGAGAGATAAGTGTGTGTGAAAGCCGTCCTTCACATAGCTTGTTGGGAACACAAAGTTTCTTTTCACTTGCAAACTCCACTCCTTACATATATATGGGGAGGTACTAGAACCAACTCGGTTTTACAATGAAAACTGCTGGAACTTCAAACCGGCACTAGGAAACAGACTGAGAAACCAGAGTAAAAGTTTCTCCTGCAACCCGTTCCCTTTGTGCTAGATGAACGAACGTCTCTCCACATGCTCAGGTCTGAGATATAAATGTGTGTGAAAGCCGCCCTTCTCCCAGCTTGTTGGGAACACAAAGTTTCTTTTCAGTTGCAAATTCCACTCCGTACATATATATGGGGAGGTACTAGCTCCAACTCCGTTTTACAGTGAAACTGCAGGAACTTCAAACCGGCACTAGGAAACAGACTGAGAAACCAGAGTAAAAGTTTCTCCTGCAACCCGTTCCCTTTGTGCTAGATGAACGAACGTCTCTCCACATGCTCAGTTCTGAGAGATAAGTGTGTGTGAAAGCCGTCCTTCACCTAGCTTGTTGGGAACACAAAGTTTCTTTTCACTTGCAAACTCCACTCCATACATATATAAGGGGAGGTACTAGCTCCAACTCGGTTTTACAGTGAAAACTACATGAACTTCAAACCGGCACTAGGAAACAGACTGAGAAACCAGAGTAAAAGTTTCTCCTGCAACCCGTTCCCTTTGTGCTAGATGAACGAAAGTCTCTCCACATGCTCGGTTCTGAGAGATAAGTGTGTGTGAAAGCCGTCCTTCACATAGCTTGTTGGGAACACAAAGTTTCTTTTCAGTTGCAAACTCCAATCCATACATATATATGGGGAGGTACAAGCTCCAACTCCGTTTTACAGGGAAAACTGCAGGAACATCAAACCGGGACTAGGAAACAGATTGAGAAATCAGAGTAAAAGTTACTCCTGCAACCCGTTCCCTTTGTGCTAGATGAACGAACGTCTCTCCACATGGTTAGTTCTGAGAGATAAGTGTGTGTGAAAGCCGTCCTTCACATAGCTTGTTGGGAACACAAAGTTTCTTTTCACTTGCAAACTCCACTCCTTACATATATATGGGGAGGTACTAGAACCAACTCGGTTTTACAGTGAAAACTGCTGGAACTTCAAACCGGCACTAGGAAACAGACTGAGAAACCAGAGTAAAAGTTTCTCCTGCAACCCGTTCCCTTTGTGCTAGATGAACGAACGTCTCTCCACATGCTCAGTTGTGAGAGATAAGTGTGTGTGAAAGCCGTCCTTCCCCTAGCTTGTTGGGAACACAAAGTTTCTTTTCAGTTGCAAACTCCACTCCGTACATATATATGGGGAGGTACTAGCTCCAACTCCGTTTTACAGTGAAAACTGCAGGAACTTCAAACCGGCACTAGGAAACAGACTGAGAAACCAGAGTAAAAGTTTCTCCTGCAACCCGTTCCCTTTGTGCTAGATGAACGAACGTCTCTCCACATGCTCAGGTCTGAGAGATAAGTGTGTGTGAAAGCCGTCCTTCACCTAGCTTGTTGGGAACACAAAGTTTCTTTTCACTTGCAAACTCCACTCCACACATATATATGGGGAGGTACTAGATCCTACTCGGTTTTACAGTGAAAACTGCTGGAACTTCAAACCGGCACTAGGAAACAGACTGAGAAACCAGAGTAAAAGTTTCTCCTGCAACCCGTTCCCTTTGTGCTAGATGAACGAACGTCTCTCCACATGCTCAGTTCTGAGAGATAAGTGTGTGTGAAAGCCGTCCTTCACCTAGCTTGTTGGGAACACAAAGTTTCTTTTCACTTGCAAACTCCACTCCACACATATATATGGGGAGGTACTAGATCCTACTCGGTTTTACAGTGAAAACTGCTGGAACTTCAAACAGGCACTAGGAAACAGACTGACAAACCAGAGTAAAAGTTTCTCCTGCAACCCGTTCCCTTTGTGCTAGATGAACGAACGTCTCTCCTCACGTGCTCATTTCTGAGATATAAGTGTGTGTGAAAGCCGTCCTTCTCCCAGCTTGTTGGGAACACAAAGTTTCTTTTCAGTTGCAAACTCCAATCCATACATATATATGGGGAGGTACTAGCTCCTACTCGGTTTTACAGTGAAAACTGCAGGAACATCAAACCGGGACTAGGAAACAGATTGAGAAATCAGAGTAAAAGTTACTCCTGCAACCCGTTCCCTTTGTGCTAGATGAACGAACGTCTCTCCACATGGTCAGTTCTGAGAGATAAGTGTGTGTGAAAGCCGTCCTTCACATAGCTTGTTGGGAACACAAAATTTCTTTTCACTTGCAAACTCCACTCCTTACATATATATGGGGAGGTACTAGAACCAACTCGGTTTTACAGTGAAAACTGCTGGAACTTCAAACCGGCACTAGGAAACAGACTGAGAAACCAGAGTAAAAGTTTCTCCTGCAACCCGTTCCCTTTGTGCTAGATGAACGAACGTCTCTCCACATGCTCAGTTGTGAGAGATAAGTGTGTGTGAAAGCCGTCCTTCCCCTAGCTTGTTGGGAACACAAAGTTTCTTTTCAGTTGCAAACTCCACTCCGTACATATATATGGGGAGGTACTAGCTAAAACTCCGTTTTACAGTGAAAACTGCTGGAACTTCAAACCGGCACTAGGAAACAGACTGAGAAACCAGAGTAAAAGTTTCTCCTGCAACCCGTTCCCTTTGTGCTAGATGAACGAACGTCTCTCCACATGCTCAGTTCTGAGAGATAAGTGTGTGTGAAAGCCGTCGTTCACCTAGCTTGTTGGGAACACAAAGTTTCTTTTCACTTGCAAACTCCACTCCACACATATATATGGGGAGGTACTAGATCCTACTCGGTTTTACAGTGAAAACTGCTGGAACTTCAAACCGGCACTAGGAAACAGACTGAGAAACCAGAGTAAAAGTTTCTCCTGCAACCCGTTCCCTTTGTGCTAGATGAACGAACGTCTCTCCACATGCTCAGTTCTGAGAGATAAGTGTGTGTGAAAGCCGTCCTTCACCTAGCTTGTTGGGAACACAAAGTTTCTTTTCACTTGCAAACTCCACTCCACACATATATATAGGGAGGTACTAGATCCTACTCGGTTTTACAGTGAAAACTGCTGGAACTTCAAACCGGCACTAGGAAACAGACTGACAAACCAGAGTAAAAGTTTCTCCTGCAACCCGTTCCCTTTGTGCTAGATGAACGAACGTCTCTCCTCACGTGCTCATTTCTGAGATATAAGTGTGTGTGAAAGCCGCCCTTCTCCCAGCTTGTTGGGAACACAAAGTTTCTTTTCAGTTGCAAACTCCAATCCATACATATATATGGGGAGGTACTAGCTCCTACTCGGTTTTACAGTGAAAACTGCAGGAACATCAAACCGGGACTAGGAAACAGATTGAGAAATCAGAGTAAAAGTTACTCCTGCAACCCGTTCCCTTTGTGCTAGATGAACGAACGTCTCTCCACATGGTCAGTTCTGAGAGATAAGTGTGTGTGAAAGCCGTCCTTCACATAGCTTGTTGGGAACACAAAGTTTCTTTTCACTTGCAAACTCCACTCCTTACATATATATGGGGAGGTACTAGAACCAACTCGGTTTTACAGTGAAAACTGCTGGAACTTCAAACCGGCACTAGGAAACAGACTGAGAAACCAGAGTAAAAGTTTCTCCTGCAACCCGTTCCCTTTGTGCTGGATGAACGAACGTCTATCCACATGCTCAGTTCTGAGAGATAAGTGTGTGTGAAAGCCGTCCTTCACCTAGCTTGTTGGGAACACAAAGTTTCTTTTCAGTTGCAAACTCCACTCCACACATATATATGGGGAGGTACTAGATCCTACTCGGTTTTACAGTGAAAACTGCTGGAACTTCAAACCGGCACTAGGAAACAGACTGAGAAACCAGAGTAAAAGTTTCTCCTGCAACCCGTTCCCTTTGTGCTAGATGAACGAACGTCTCTCCACATGCTCAGTTCTGAGAGATAAGTGTGTGTGAAAGCCGTCCTTCACCTAGCTTGTTGGGAACACAAAGTTTCTTTTCAGTTGCAAACTCCACTCCGTACATATATATGGGGAGGTACTAGCTCCAACTCCATTTTACAGTGAAAACTGCAGGAACTTCAAACCGGCACTAGGAAACAGACTGAGAAACCAGAGTAAAAGTTTCTCCTGCAACCCGTTCCCTTTGTGCTAGATGAACGAAAGTCTCTCCACATGCTCATGTCTGAGAGATAAGTGTGTGTGAAAGCCGTCCTTCACCTAGCTTGTTGGGAACACAAAGTTTCTTTTCACTTGCAAACTCCACTCCACACATATATATGGGGAGGTACTAGATCCTACTCGGTTTTACAGTGAAAACTGCTGGAACTTCAAACCGGCACTAGGAAACAGACTGAGAAACCAGAGTAAAAGTTTCTCCTGCAACCCGTTCCCTTTGTGCTACATGAACGAACGTCTCTCCACATGCTCAGTTCTGAGAGATAAGTGTGTGTGAAAGCCGTCCTTCACCTAGCTTGTTGGGAACACAAAGTTTCTTTTCACTTGCAAACTCCACTCCACACATATATATGGGGAGGTACTAGATCCTACTCGGTTTTACAGTGAAAACTGCTGGAAATTCAAACCGGCACTAGGAAACAGACTGACAAACCAGAGTAAAAGTTTCTCCTGCAACCCGTTCCCTTTGTGCTAGATGAACGAACGTCTCTCCTCACGTGCTCATTTCTGAGATATAACTGTGTGTGAAAGCCGCCCTTCTCCCAGCTTGTTGGGAACACAAAGTTTCTTTTCAGTTGCAAACTCCAATCCATACATATATATGGGGAGGTACTAGCTCCTACTCGGTTTTACAGTGAAAACTGCAGGAACATCAAACCGGGACTAGGAAACAGATTGAGAAATCAGAGTAAAAGTTACTCCTGCAACCCGTTCCCTTTGTGCTAGATGAACGAACGTCTCTCCACATGGTCAGTTCTGAGAGATATGTGTGTGTGAAAGCCGTCCTTCACATAGCTTGTTGGGAACACAAAGTTTCTTTTCACTTGCAAACTCCACTCCTTACATATATATGGGTAGGTACTAGAACCAACTCGCTTTTACAGTGAAAACTGCTGGAACTTCAAACCGGCACTAGGAAACAGACTGAGAAACCAGAGTAAAAGTTTCTCCTGCAACCCGTTCCCTTTGTGCTAGATGAACGAACGTCTCTCCAAATGCTCAGTTGTGAGAGATAAGTGTGTGTGAAAGCCGTCCTTCCCCTAGCTTGTTGGGAACACAAAGTTTCTTTTCAGTTGCAAACTCCACTCCGTACATATATATGGGGAGGTACTAGCTCCAACTCCGTTTTACAGTGAAAACTGCAGGAACTTCAAACCGGCACTAGGAAACAGACTGAGAAACCAGAGTAAAGTTTCTCCTGCAACCCGTTCCCTTTGTGCTAGATGAACGAACGTCTCTCCACATGCTCAGTTCTGAGAGATAAGTGTGTGTGAAAGCCGTCCTTCACCTAGCTTGTTGGGAACACAAAGTTTCTTTTCACTTGCAAACTCCACTCCACACATATATATGGGGAGGTACTAGATCCTACTCGGTTTTACAGTGAAAACTGCAGGAACTTCAAACCGGCACTAGGAAACAGACTGAGAAACCAGAGTAAAAGTTTCTCCTGCAACCCGTTCCCTTTGTGCTAGATGAACGAACGTCTCTCCACATGCTCAGTTCTGAGAGATAAGTGTGTGTGAAAGCCGTCCTTCACCTAGCTTGTTGGGAACACAAAGTTTCTTTTCACTTGCAAACTCCACTCCACACATATATATGGGGAGGTACTAGATCCTACTCGGTTTTACAGTGAAAACTGCTGGAAATTCAAACCGGCACTAGGAAACAGACTGACAAACCAGAGTAAAAGTTTCTCCTGCAACCCGTTCCCTTTGTGCTAGATGAACGAACGTCTCTCCTCACGTGCTCATTTCTGAGATATAACTGTGTGTGAAAGCCGCCCTTCTCCCAGCTTGTTGGGAACACAAAGTTTCTTTTCAGTTGCAAACTCCAATCCATACATATATATGGGGAGGTACTAGCTCCTACTCGGTTTTACAGTGAAAACTGCAGGAACATCAAACCGGGACTAGGAAACAGATTGAGAAATCAGAGTAAAAGTTACTCCTGCAACCCGTTCCCTTTGTGCTAGATGAACGAACGTCTCTCCACATGGTCAGTTCTGAGAGATAAGTGTGTGTGAAAGCCGTCCTTCACCTAGCTTGTTGGGAACACAAAGTTTCTTTTCACTTGCAAACTCCACTCCTTACATATATATGGGTAGGTACTAGAACCAACTCGCTTTTACAGTGAAAACTGCTGGAACTTCAAACCGGCACTAGGAAACAGACTGAGAAACCAGAGTAAAAGTTTCTCCTGCAACCCGTTCCCTTTGTGCTAGATGAACGAACGTCTCTCCACATGCTCAGTTGTGAGAGATAAGTGTGTGTGAAAGCCGTCCTTCCCCTAGCTTGTTGGGAACACAAAGTTTCTTTTCAGTTGCAAACTCCACTCCGTACATATATATGGGGAGGTACTAGCTCCAACTCCGTTTTACAGTGAAAACTGCAGGAACTTCAAACCGGCACTAGGAAACAGACTGAGAAACCAGAGTAAAAGTTTCTCCTGCAACCCGTTCCCTTTGTGCTAGATGAACGAACGTCTCTCCACATGCTCAGTTCTGAGAGATAAGTGTGTGTGAAAGCCGTCCTTCACCTAGCTTGTTGGGAACACAAAGTTTCTTTTCACTTGCAAACTCCACTCCACACATATATATGGGGAGGTACTAGATCCTACTCGGTTTTACAGTGAAAACTGCTGGAACTTCAAACCGGCACTAGGAAACAGACTGAGAAACCAGAGTAAAAGTTTCTCCTGCAACCCGTTCCCTTTGTGCTAGATGAACGAACGTCTCTCCACATGCTCAGTTCTGAGAGATAAGTGTGTGTGAAAGCCGTCCTTCACCTAGCTTGTTGGGAACACAAAGTTTCTTTTCACTTGCAAACTCCACTCCATACATATATAAGGGGAGGTACTAGCTCCAACTCGGTTTTACAGTGAAAACTACATGAACTTCAAACCGGCACTAGGAAACAGACTGAGAAACCAGAGTAAAAGTTTCTCCTGCAACCCGTTCCCTTTGTGCTAGATGAACGAACGTCTCTCCACATGCTCAGTTGTGAGAGATAAGTGTGTGTGAAAGCCGTCCTTCCCCTAGCTTGTTGGGAACACAAAGTTTCTTTTCAGTTGCAAACTCCACTCCGTACATATATATGGGGAGGTACTAGCTCCAACTCCGTTTTACAGTGAAAACTGCTGGAACTTCAAACCGGCACTAGGAAACAGACTGAGAAACCAGAGTAAAAGTTTCTCCTGCAACCCGTTCCCTTTGTGCTAGATGAACGAACGTCTCTCCACATGCTCAGTTCTGAGAGATAAGTGTGTGTGAAAGCCGTCCTTCACCTAGCTTGTTGGGAACACAAAGTTTCTTTTCACTTGCAAACTCCACTCCACACATATATATGGGGAGGTACTAGATCCTACTCGGTTTTACAGTGAAAACTGCTGGAACTTCAAACCGGCACTAGGAAACAGACTGAGAGACCAGAGTAAAAGTTTCTCCTGCAACCCGTTCCCTTTGTGCTAGATGAACGAACGTCTCTCCACATGCTCAGTTCTGAGAGATAAGTGTGTGTGAAAGCCGTCCTTCACCTAGCTTGTTGGGAACACAAAGTTTCTTTTCACTTGCAAACTCCACTCCACACATATATATAGGGAGGTACTAGATCCTACTCGGTTTTACAGTGAAAACTGCTGGAACTTCAAACCGGCACTAGGAAACAGACTGACAAACCAGAGTAAAAGTTTCTCCTGCAACCCGTTCCCTTTGTGCTAGATGAACGAACGTCTCTCCTCACGTGCTCATTTCTGAGATATAAGTGTGTGTGAAAGCCGCCCTTCTCCCAGCTTGTTGGGAACACAAAGTTTCTTTTCAGTTGCAAACTCCAATCCATACATATATATGGGGAGGTACTAGCTCCTACTCGGTTTTACAGTGAAAACTGCAGGAACATCAAACCGGGACTAGGAAACAGATTGAGAAATCAGAGTAAAAGTTACTCCTGCAACCCGTTCCCTTTGTGCTAGATGAACGAACGTCTCTCCACATGGTCAGTTCTGAGAGATAAGTGTGTGTGAAAGCCGTCCTTCACATAGCTTGTTGGGAACACAAAGTTTCTTTTCACTTGCAAACTCCACTCCTTACATATATATGGGGAGGTACTAGAACCAACTCGGTTTTACAGTGAAAACTGCTGGAACTCCAAACCGGCACTAGGAAACAGACTGAGAAACCAGAGTAAAAGTTTCTCCTGCAACCCGTTCCCTTTGTGCTAGATGAACGAACGTCTATCCACATGCTCAGTTCTGAGAGATAAGTGTGTGTGAAAGCCGTCCTTCACCTAGCTTGTTGGGAACACAAAGTTTCTTTTCAGTTGCAAACTCCACTCCACACATATATATGGGGAGGTACTAGATCCTACTCGGTTTTACAGTGAAAACTGCTGGAACTTCAAACCGGCACTAGGAAACAGACTGAGAAACCAGAGTAAAAGTTTCTCCTGCAACCCGTTCCCTTTGTGCTAGATGAACGAACGTCTCTCCACATGCTCAGTTCTGAGAGATAAGTGTGTGTGAAAGCCGTCCTTCACCTAGCTTGTTGGGAACACAAAGTTTCTTTTCAGTTGCAAACTCCACTCCGTACATATATATGGGGAGGTACTAGCTCCAACTCCATTTTACAGTGAAAACTGCAGGAACTTCAAACCGGCACTAGGAAACAGACTGAGAAACCAGAGTAAAAGTTTCTCCTGCAACCCGTTCCCTTTGTGCTAGATGAACGAAAGTCTCTCCACATGCTCAGGTCTGAGAGATAAGTGTGTGTGAAAGCCGTCCTTCACCTAGCTTGTTGGGAACACAAAGTTTCTTTTCACTTGCAAACTCCACTCCACACATATATATGGGGAGGTACTAGATCCTACTCGGTTTTACAGTGAAAACTGCTGGAACTTCAAACCGGCACTAGGAAACAGACTGAGAAACCAGAGTAAAAGTTTCTCCTGCAACCCGTTCCCTTTGTGCTAGATGAACGAACGTCTCTCCACATGCTCAGTTCTGAGAGATAAGTGTGTGTGAAAGCCGTCCTTCACCTAGCTTGTTGGGAACACAAAGTTTCTTTTCACTTGCAAACTCCACTCCACACATATATATGGGGAGGTACTAGATCCTACTCGGTTTTACAGTGAAAACTGCTGGAACTTCAAACCGGCACTAGGAAACAGACTGACAAACCAGAGTAAAAGTTTCTCCTGCAACCCGTTCCCTTTGTGCTAGATGAACGAACGTCTCTCCTCACGTGCTCATTTCTGAGATATAAGTGTGTGTGAAAGCCGCCCTTCTCCCAGCTTGTTGGGAACACAAAGTTTCTTTTCAGTTGCAAACCCCAATCCATACATATATATGGGGAGGTACTAGCTCCTACTCGGTTTTACAGTGAAAACTGCAGGAACATCAAACCGGGACTAGGAAACAGATTGAGAAATCAGAGTAAAAGTTACTCCTGCAACCCGTTCCCTTTGTGCTAGATGAACGAACGTCTCTCCACATGGTCAGTTCTGAGAGATAAGTGTGTGTGAAAGCCGTCCTTCACATAGCTTGTTGGGAACACAAAGTTTCTTTTCACTTGCAAACTCCACTCCTTACATATATATGGGTAGGTACTAGAACCAACTCGCTTTTACAGTGAAAACTGCTGGAACTTCAAACCGGCACTAGGAAACAGACTGAGAAACCAGAGTAAAAGTTTCTCCTGTAACCCGTTCCCTTTGTGCTAGATGAACGAACGTCTCTCCACATGCTCAGTTGTGAGAGATAAGTGTGTGTGAAAGCCGTCCTTCCCCTAGCTTGCTGGGAACACAAAGTTTCTTTTCACTTGCAAACTCCACTCCACACATATATATGGGGAGGTACTAGATCCTACTCGGTTTTACAGTGAAAACTGCTGGAAATTCAAACCGGCACTAGGAAACAGACTGACAAACCAGAGTAAAAGTTTCTCCTGCAACCCGTTCCCTTTGTGCTAGATGAACGAACGTCTCTCCTCACGTGCTCATTTCTGAGATATAAGTGTGTGTGAAAGCCGTCCTTCTCCCAGCTTGTTGGGAACACAAAGTTTCTTTTCAGTTGCAAACTCCAATCCATACATATATATGGGGAGGTACTAGCTCCTACTCGGTTTTACAGTGAAAAATGCAGGAACATCAAACCGGGACTAGGAAACAGATTGAGAAATCAGAGTAAAAGTTACTCCTGCAACCCGTTCCCTTTGTGCTAGATGAACGAACGTCTCTCCACATGGTCAGTTCTGAGAGATAAGTGTGTGTGAAAGCCGTCCTTCACATAGCTTGTTGGGAACACAAAGTTTCTTTTCACTTGCAAACTCCATTCCTTACATATATATGGGTAGGTACTAGAACCAACTCGCTTTTACAGTGAAAACTGCTGGAACTTCAAACCGGCACTAGGAAACAGACTGAGAAACCAGAGTAAAAGTTTCTCCTGCAACCCGTTCCCTTTGTGCTAGATGAACGAACGTCTCTCCACATGCTCAGTTTTGAGAGATAAGTGTGTGTGAAAGCCGTCCTTCCCCTAGCTTGTTGGGAACACAAAGTTTCTTTTCAGTTGCAAACTCCACTCCGTACATATATATGGGGAGGTACTAGCTCCAACTCCGTTTTACAGTGAAAACTGCAGGAACTTCAAACCGGCACTAGGAAACAGACTGAGAAACCAGAGTAAAAGTTTCTCCTGCAACCCGTTCCCTTTGTGCTAGATGAACGAACGTCTCTCCACATGCTCAGTTCTGAGAGATAAGTGTGTGTGAAAGCCGTCCTTCACCTAGCTTGTTGGGAACACAAAGTTTCTTTTCACTTGCAAACTCCACTCCACACATATATATGGGGAGGTACTAGATCCTACTCGGTTTTACAGTGAAAACTGCTGGAACTTCAAACCGGCACTAGGAAACAGACTGAGAAACCAGAGTAAAAGTTTCTCCTGCAACCCGTTCCCTTTGTGCTAGATGAACGAACGTCTCTCCACATGCTCAGTTCTGAGAGATAAGTGTGTGTGAAAGCCGTCCTTCACCTAGCTTGTTGGGAACACAAAGTTTCTTTTCACTTGCAAACTCCACTCCACACATATATATAGGGAGGTACTAGATCCTACTCGGTTTTACAGTGAAAACTGCTGGAATTTCAAACCGGCACTAGGAAACAGACTGACAAACCAGAGTAAAAGTTTCTCCTGCAACCCGTTCCCTTTGTGCTAGATGAACGAACGTCTCTCCTCACGTGCTCATTTCTGAGATATAAGTGTGTGTGAAAGCCGCCCTTCTCCCAGCTTGTTGGGAACACAAAGTTTCTTTTCAGTTGCAAACTCCATTCCATACATATATATGGGGAGGTACTAGATCCTACTCGGTTTTACAGTGAAAACTGCAGGAACATCAAACCGGGACTAGGAAACAGATTGAGAAATCAGAGTAAAAGTTACTCCTGCAACCCGTTCCCTTTGTGCTAGATGAACGAACGTCTCTCCACATGGTCAGTTCTGAGAGATAAGTGTGTGTGAAAGCCGTCCTTCACATAGCTTGTTGGGAACACAAAGTTTCTTTTCACTTGCAAACTCCACTCCTTACATATATATGGGGAGGTACTAGAACCAACTCGGTTTTACAGTGAAAACTGCTGGAACTTCAAACCGGCACTAGGAAACAGACTGAGAAACCAGAGTAAAAGTTTCTCCTGCAACCCGTTCCCTTTGTGCTAGATGAACGAACGTCTATCCACATGCTCAGTTCTGAGAGATAAGTGTGTGTGAAAGCCGTCCTTCACCTAGCTTGTTTGGAACACAAAGTTTCTTTTCAGTTGCAAACTCCACTCCACACATATATATGGGGAGGTACTAGATCCTACTCGGTTTTACAGTGAAAACTGCTGGAAATTCAAACCGGCACTAGGAAACAGACTGACAAACCAGAGTAAAAGTTTCTCCTGCAACCGGTTCCCTTTGTGCTAGATGAACGAACGTCTCTCCTCACGTGCTCATTTCTGAGATATAAGTGTGTGTGAAAGCCGCCCTTCTCCCAGCTTGTTGGGAACACAAAGTTTCTTTTCAGTTGCAAACTCCAATCCATACATATATATGGGGAGGTACTAGCTCCTACTCGGTTTTACAGTGAAAAATGCAGGAACATCAAACCGGGACTAGGAAACAGATTGAGAAATCAGAGTAAAAGTTACTCTTGCAACCCGTTCCCTTTGTGCTAGATGAACGAACGTCTCTCCACATGGTCAGTTCTGAGAGATAAGTGTGTGTGAAAGCCGTCCTTCACATAGCTTGTTGGGAACACAAAGTTTCTTTTCACTTGCAATCTCCACTCCTTACATATATATGGGGAGGTACTAGAACCAACTCGGTTTTACAGTGAAAACTGCTGGAACTTCAAACCGGCACTAGGAAACATACTGAGAAATCAGAGTAAAAGTTTCTCCTGCAACCCGTTCCCTTTGTGCTAGATGAACGAACGTCTCTCCACATGCTCAGTTCTGAGAGATAAGTGTGTGTGAAAGCCGTCCTTCCCCTAGCTTGTTGGGAACACAAAGTTTCTTTTCAGTTGCAAACTCCACTCCGTACATATATATGGGGAGGTACTAGCTCCAACTCCGTTTTACAGTGAAAACTGCAGGAACTTCAAACCGGCACTAGGAAACAGACTGAGAAACCAGAGTAAAAGTTTCTCCTGCAACCCGTTCCCTTTGTGCTAGATGAACGAACGTCTCTCCACATGCTCAGTTCTGAGAGATAAGTGTGTGTGAAAGCCGTCCTTCACCTAGCTTGTTGGGAACACAAAGTTTCTTTTCACTTGCAATCTCCACTCCACACATATATATGGGGAGGTACTAGATCCTACTCGGTTTTACAGTGAAAACTGCTGGAACTTCAAACCGGCACTAGGAAACAGACTGAGAAACCAGAGTAAAAGTTTCTCCTGCAACCCGTTCCCTTTGTGCTAGATGAACGAACGTCTCTCCTCACGTGCTCATTTCTGAGATATAAGTGTGTGTGAAAGCCGCCCTTCTCCCAGCTTGTTGGGAACACAAAGTTTCTTTTCAGTTGCAAACTCCAATCCATACATATATATGGGGAGGTACTAGCTCCTACTCGGTTTTACAGTGAAAACTGCAGGAACATCAAACCGGGACTAAGAAACAGATTGAGAAATCAGAGTAAAAGTTACTCCTGCAACCCGTTCCCTTTGTGCTAGATGAACGAACGTCTCTCCACATGCTCAGTTCTGAGAGATAAGTGTGTGTGAAAGCCGTCCTTCACATAGCTTGTTGGGAACACAAAGTTTCTTTTCACTTGCAAACTCCACTCCTTACATATATATGGGGAGGTACTAGAACCAACTCGGTTTTACAGTGAAAACTGCTGGAACTTCAAACCGGCACTAGGAAACAGACTGAGAAACCAGAGTAAAAGTTTCTCCTGCAACCCGTTCCCTTTGTGCTAGATGAACGAACGTCTCTCCACATGCTCAGTTGTGAGAGATAAGTGTGTGTGAAAGCCGTCCTTCCCCTAGCTTGTTGGGAACACAAAGTTTCTTTTCACTTGCAAACTCCACTCCAAACATATATATGGGGAGGTACTAGATCCTACTCGGTTTTACAGTGAAAACTGCTGGAAATTCAAACCGGCACTAGGAAACAGACTGACAAACCAGAGTAAAAGTTTCTCCTGCAACCCGTTCCCTTTGTGCTAGATGAACGAACGTCTCTCCTCACGTGCTCATTTCTGAGATATAAGTGTGTGTGAAAGCCGCCCTTCTCCCAGCTTGTTGGGAACACAAAGTTTCTTTTCAGTTGCAAACTCCAATCCATACATATATATGGGGAGGTACTAGCTCCTACTCGGTTTTACAGTGAAAACTGCAGGAACATCAAACCGGGACTAGGAAACAGATTGAGAAATCAGAGTAAAAGTTACTCCTGCAACCCGTTCCATTTGTGCTAGATGAACGAACGTCTCTCCACATGGTCAGTTCTGAGAGATAAGTGTGTGTGAAAGCCGTCCTTCACATAGCTTGTTGGGAACACAAAGTTTCTTTTCACTTGCAAACTCCACTCCTTACATATATATGGGGAGGTACTAGAACCAACTCGGTTTTACAGTGAAAACTGCTGGAACTTCAAACCGGCACTAGGAAACAGACTGACAAACCAGAGTAAAAGTTTCCCCTGCAACCCGTTCCCTTTGTGCTAGATGAACGAACGTCTCTCCACATGCTCAGTTCTGAGAGATAAGTGTGTGTGAAAGCCGTCCTTCCCCTAGCTTGTTGGGAACACAAAGTTTCTTTTCAGTTGCAAACTCCACTCCGTACATATATATGGGGAGGTACTAGCTCCAACTCCGTTTTACAGTGAAAACTGCAGGAACTTCAAACCGGCACTAGGAAACAGACTGAGAAACCAGAGTAAAAGTTTCTCCTGCAACCCGTTCCCTTTGTGCTAGATGAACGAACGTCTCTCCACATGCTCAGTTCTGAGACATAAGTGTGTGTGAAAGCC
This sequence comes from Camelus bactrianus, assembly GCF_048773025.1. Taxonomy (NCBI): domain Eukaryota; kingdom Metazoa; phylum Chordata; class Mammalia; order Artiodactyla; family Camelidae; genus Camelus; species Camelus bactrianus. The sequence goes on from NC_133546.1 coordinate 94,380,503, forward strand.
GTCCTTCACCTAGCTTGTTGGGAACACAAAGTTTCTTTTCACTTGCAAACTCCACTCCACACATATATATGGGGAGGTACTAGATCCTACTCGGTTTTACAGTGAAAACTGCTGGAACTTCAAACCGGCACTAGGAAACAGACTGAGAAACCAGAGTAAAAGTTTCTCCTGCAACCCGTTCCCTTTGTGCTAGATGAACGAACGTCTCTCCACATGCTCAGTTTTGAGAGATAAGTGTGTGTGAACGCCGTCCTTCACCTAGCTTGTTGGGAACACAAAGTTTCTTTTCACTTGCAAACTCCACTCCACACATATATATGGGGAGGTACTAGATCCTACTCGGTTTTACAGTGAAAACTGCTGGAACTTCAAACCGGCACTAGGAAACAGACTGACAAACCAGAGTAAAAGTTTCTCCTGCAACCCGTTCCCTTTGTGCTAGATGAACGAACGTCTCTCCTCAAGTGCTCATTTCTGAGATATAAGTGTGTGTTAAAGCCGCCCTTCTCTCAGCTTGTTGGGAACACAAAGTTTCTTTTCAGTTGCAAACTCCAATCCATACATATATATGGGGAGGTACTAGCTCCTACTCGGTTTTACAGTGAAAACTGCAGGAACATCAAACCGGTACTAGGAAACAGATTGAGAAATCAGAGTAAAAGTTACTCCTGCAACCCGTTCCCTTTGTGCTAGATGAACGAACGTCTCTCCACATGCTCAGTTCTGAGAGATAAGTGTGTGTGAAAGCCGTCCTTCCCCTAGCTTGTTGGGAACACAAAGTTTCTTTTCAGTTGCAAACTCCACTCCGTACATATATATGGGGAGGTACTAGCTCCAACTCCGTTTTACAGTGAAAACTGCAGGAACTTCAAACCGGCACTAGGAAACAGACTGAGAAACCAGAGTAAAAGTTTCTCCTGCAACCCGTTCCCTTTGTGCTAGATGAACGAACGTCTCTCCACATGCTCAGTTCTGAGAGATAAGTGTGTGTGAAAGCCGTCCTTCACCTAGCTTGTTGGGAACACAAAGTTTCTTTTCACTTGCAAACTCCACTCCACACATATATATGGGGAGGTACTAGATCCTACTCGGTTTTACAGTGAAAACTGCTGGAACTTCAAACCGGCACTAGGAAACAGACTGACAAACCAGAGTAAAAGTTTCTCCTGCAACCCGTTCCCTTTGTGCTAGATGAACGAACGTCTCTCCACATGCTCAGTTGTGAGAGATAAGTGTGTGTGAAAGCCGTCCTTCCCCTAGCTTGTTGGGAACACAAAGTTTCTTTTCAGTTGCAAACTCCACTCCGTACATATATATGGGGAGGTACTAGTTCCAACTCCGTTTTACAGTGAAAACTGCAGGAACTTCAAACCGGCACTAGGAAACAGACTGAGAAACCAGAGTAAAAGTTTCTCCTGCAACCCTTTCCCTCTGTGCTAGATGAACGAACGTCTCTCCACATGCTCAGTTCTGAGAGATAAGTGTGTGTGAAAGCCGTCCTTCACCTAGCTTGTTGGGAACACAAAGTTTCTTTTCACTTGCAAACTCCACTCCACACATATATATGGGGAGGTACTAGATCCTACTCGGTTTTACAGTGAAAACTGCTGGAACTTCAAACCGGCACTAGGAAACAGACTGACAAACCAGAGTAAAAGTTTCTCCTGCAACCAGTTCCCTTTGTGCTAGATGAACGAACGTCTCTCCTCACGTGCTCATTTCTGAGATATAAGTGTGTGTGAAAGCCGCCCTTCTCCCAGCTTGTTGGGAACACAAATTTTCTTTTCACTTTCAAACTACACTCCATACATATATATGGGGAGGTACTAGCTCCAACTCGGTTTTACAGTGAAAACTGCAGGAACATCAAACCGGGACTAGGAAACAGACTGAGAAACCAGAGTAAAAGTTTCTCCTGCAACCCGTTCCCATTGTGCTAGATGAACGAACGTCTCTCCGCATGCTCAGTTCTGAGAGATAAGTGTGTGTGAAAGCCGTCCTTCACCTAGCTTGTTGGGAACACAAAGTTTCTTTTCACTTGCAAACTCCACTCCATACATATATAAGGGGAGGTACTAGCTCCAACTCGGTTTTACAGTGAAAACTGCAGGAACTTCAAACCGGCACTAGGAAACAGACTGAGAAACCAGAGTAAAAGTTTCTCCTGCAACCCGTTCCCTTTGTGCTAGATGAACGAACGTCTCTCCACATGCTCAGTTCTGAGAGATAAGTGTGTGTGAAAGCCGTCCTTCACATAGCTTGTTGGGAACACAAAGTTTCTTTTCACTTGCAAACTCCACTCCATACATATATAAGGGGAGGTACTAGAACCAACTCGGTTTTACAGTGAAAACTGCTGGAACTTCAAACCGGCACTAGGAAACAGACTGAGAAACCAGAGTAAAAGTTTCTCCTGCAACCCGTTCCCTTTGTGCTAGATGAACGAACGTCTCTCCACATGCTCAGTTGTGAGAGATAAGTGTGTGTGAAAGCCGTCCTTCCCCTAGCTTGTTGGGAACACAAAGTTTCTTTTCAGTTGCAAACTCCACTCCGTACATATATATGGGGAGGTACTAGCTCCAACTCCGTTTTACAGTGAAAACTGCAGGAACTTCAAACCGGCACTAGGAAACAGACTGAGAAACCAGAGTAAAAGTTTCTCCTGCAACCCGTTCCCTTTGTGCTAGATGAACGAACGTCTCTCCACATGCTCAGTTCTGAGAGATAAGTGTGTGTGAAAGCCGTCCTTCACCTAGCTTGTTGGGAACACAAAGTTTCTTTTCACTTGCAAACTCCACTCCATACATATATATGGGGAGGTACTAGATCCTACTCGGTTTTACAGTGAAAACTGCTGGAACTTCAAACAGGCACTAGGAAACAGACTGAGAAACCAGAGTAAAAGTTTCTCTTGCAACCAGTTCCCTTTGTGCTAGATGAACGAACGTCTCTCCACATGCTCAGTTCTGAGAGATAAGTGTGTGTGAAAGCCGTCCTTCAACTAGCTTGTTGGGAACACAAAGTTTCTTTTCATTTGCAAACTCCACTCCACACATATATATGGGGAGGTACTAGATCCTACTCGGTTTTACAGTGAAAACTGCTGGAACTTCAAACCGGCACTAGGAAACAGACTGACAAACCAGAGTAAAAGTTTCTCCTGCAACCCGTTCCCTTTTTGCTAGATGAACGAACGTCTCTCCTCACGTGCTCATTTCTGAGATATAAGTGTGTGTGAAAGCCGCACTTCTCCCAGCTTGTTGGGAACACAAAGTTTCTTTTCACTTTCAAACTCCACTCCATACATATATATGGGGAGGTACTAGCTCCAACTCGGTTTTACAGTGAAAACTGCAGGAACATCAAACCGGGACTAGGAAACAGACTGAGAAACCAGTGTAAAAGTTTCTCCTGCAACCCGTTCCCATTGTGCTAGATGAACGAACGTCTCTCCGCATGCTCAGTTCTGAGAGATAAGTGTGTGTGAAAGCCGTCCTTCACCTAGCTTGTTGGGAACACAAAGTTTCTTTTCACTTGCAAACTCCACTCCACACATATATATGGGGAGGTACTAGATCCTACTCGGTTTTACAGTGAAAACTGCTGGAACTTCAAACCGGCACTAGGAAACAGACTGAGAAACCAGAGTAAAAGTTTCTCCTGCAACCCGTTCCCTTTGTGCTAGATGAACGAACGTCTCTCCGCATGCTCAGTTCTGAGAGATAAGTGTGTGTGAAAGCCGTCCTTCACCTAGCTTGTTGGGAACACAAAGTTTCTTTTCACTTGCAAACTCCACTCCACACATATATATGGGGAGGTACTAGATCCTACTCGGTTTTACAGTGAAAACTGCTGGAACTTCAAACCGGCACTAGGAAACAGACTGAGAAACCAGAGTAAAAGTTTCTCCTGCAACCCGTTCCCTTTGTGCTAGATGAACGAACGTCTCTCCACATGCTCAGTTCTGAGAGATAAGTGTGTTTGAAAGCCGTCCTTCACCTAGCTTGTTGGGAACACAAAGTTTCTTTTCACTTGCAAACTCCACTCCACACATATATATGGGGAGGTACTAGATCCTACTCGGTTTTACAGTGAAAACTGCTGGAACTTCAAACCGGCACTAGGAAACAGACTGAGAAACCAGAGTAAAAGTTTCTCCTGCAACCCGTTCCCTTTGTGCTAGATGAACGAAAGTCTCTCCACATGCTCAGTTCTGAGAGATAAGTGTGTGTGAAAGCCGTCCTTCACATAGCTTGTTGGGAACACAAAGTTTCTTTTCAGTTGCAAACTCCACTCCATACATATATATGGGGAGGTACTAGCTCCAACTCCGTTTTACAGGGAAAACTGCAGGAACATCAAACCGGGACTAGGAAACAGATTGAGAAATCAGAGTAAAAGTTACTCCTGCAACCCGTTCCCTTTGTGCTACATGAACGAACGTCTCTCACATGGTCAGTTCTGAGAGATAAGTGTGTGTGAAAGCCGTCCTTCACATAGCTTGTTGGGAACACAAAGTTTCTTTTCACTTGCAAACTCCACTCCTTACATATATATTGGGAGGTACTAGAACCAACTCGGTTTTAAAGTGAAAACTGCTGGAACTTCAAACCGGCACTAGGAAACAGACTGAGAAACCAGAGTAAAAGTTTCTCCTGCAACCCGTTCCCTTTGTGCTAGATGAACGAACGTCTCTCCACATGCTCAGTTCTGAGAGATAAGTGTGTGTGAAAGCCGTCCTTCACATAGCTTGTTGGGAACACAAAGTTTCTTTTCAGTTGCAAACTCCACTCCGTACATATATATGGGGAGGTACTAGCTCCAACTCCGTTTTACAGTGAAAACTGCAGGAACTTCAAACCGGCACTAGGAAACAGATTGAGAAATCAGAGTAAAAGTTTCTCCTGCAACCCGTTCCCTTTGTGCTAGATGAACGAACGTCTCTCCACATGCTCAGTTCTGAGAGATAAGTGTGTGTGAAAGCCGTCCTTCACCTAGCTTGTTGGGAACACAAAGTTTCTTTTCACTTGCAAACTCCACTCCACACATATATATGGGGAGGTACTAGATCCTACTCGGTTTTACAGTGAAAACTGCTGGAACTTCAAACCGGCACTAGGAAACAGACTGAGAAACCAGAGTAAAAGTTTCTCCTGCAACCCGTTCCCTTTGTGCTAGATGAACGATAGTCTCTCCACGTGCACAGTTCTGAGAGATAAGTGTGTGTGAAAGCCGTCCTTCACATAGCTTGTTGGGAACACAAAGTTTCTTTTCAGTTGCAAACTCCACTCCATACATATATATGGGGAGGTACTAGCTCCAACTCCGTTTTACAGGGAAAACTGCAGGAACATCAAACCGGGACTAGGAAACAGTTTGAGAAATCAGAGTAAAAGTTACTCCTGCAACCCGTTCCCTTTGTGCTAGATGAACGAACGTCTCTCCGCATGCTCAGTTCTGAGAGATAAGTGTGTGTGAAAGCCGTCCTTCACCTAGCTTGTTGGGAACACAAAGTTTCTTTTCACTTGCAAACTCCACTCCACACATATATATGGGGAGGTACTAGATCCTACTCGGTTTTACAGTGAAAACTGCTGGAACTTCAAACCGGCACTAGGAAACAGACTGAGAAACCAGAGTAAAAGTTTCTCCTGCAACCCGTTCCCTTTGTGCTAGATGAACGAACGTCTCTCCACATGCTCAGTTCTGAGAGATAAGTGTGTTTGAAAGCCGTCCTTCACCTAGCTTGTTGGGAACACAAAGTTTCTTTTCACTTGCAAACTCCACTCCACACATATATATGGGGAGGTACTAGATCCTACTCGGTTTTACAGTGAAAACTGCTGGAACTTCAAACCGGCACTAGGAAACAGACTGAGAAACCAGAGTAAAAGTTTCTCCTGCAACCCGTTCCCTTTGTGCTAGATGAACGAAAGTCTCTCCACATGCTCAGTTCTGAGAGATAAGTGTGTGTGAAAGCCGTCCTTCACATAGCTTGTTGGGAACACAAAGTTTCTTTTCAGTTGCAAACTCCACTCCATACATATATATGGGGAGGTACTAGCTCCAACTCCGTTTTACAGGGAAAACTGCAGGAACATCAAACCGGGACTAGGAAACAGATTGAGAAATCAGAGTAAAAGTTACTCCTGCAACCCGTTCCCTTTGTGCTACATGAACGAACGTCTCTCACATGGTCAGTTCTGAGAGATAAGTGTGTGTGAAAGCCGTCCTTCACATAGCTTGTTGGGAACACAAAGTTTCTTTTCACTTGCAAACTCCACTCCTTACATATATATTGGGAGGTACTAGAACCAACTCGGTTTTAAAGTGAAAACTGCTGGAACTTCAAACCGGCACTAGGAAACAGACTGAGAAACCAGAGTAAAAGTTTCTCCTGCAACCCGTTCCCTTTGTGCTAGATGAACGAACGTCTCTCCACATGCTCAGTTCTGAGAGATAAGTGTGTGTGAAAGCCGTCCTTCACATAGCTTGTTGGGAACACAAAGTTTCTTTTCAGTTGCAAACTCCACTCCGTACATATATATGGGGAGGTACTAGCTCCAACTCCGTTTTACAGTGAAAACTGCAGGAACTTCAAACCGGCACTAGGAAACAGATTGAGAAATCAGAGTAAAAGTTTCTCCTGCAACCCGTTCCCTTTGTGCTAGATGAACGAACGTCTCTCCACATGCTCAGTTCTGAGAGATAAGTGTGTGTGAAAGCCGTCCTTCACCTAGCTTGTTGGGAACACAAAGTTTCTTTTCACTTGCAAACTCCACTCCACACATATATATGGGGAGGTACTAGATCCTACTCGGTTTTACAGTGAAAACTGCTGGAACTTCAAACCGGCACTAGGAAACAGACTGAGAAACCAGAGTAAAAGTTTCTCCTGCAACCCGTTCCCTTTGTGCTAGATGAACGATAGTCTCTCCACGTGCACAGTTCTGAGAGATAAGTGTGTGTGAAAGCCGTCCTTCACATAGCTTGTTGGGAACACAAAGTTTCTTTTCAGTTGCAAACTCCACTCCATACATATATATGGGGAGGTACTAGCTCCAACTCCGTTTTACAGGGAAAACTGCAGGAACATCAAACCGGGACTAGGAAACAGTTTGAGAAATCAGAGTAAAAGTTACTCCTGCAACCCGTTCCCTTTGTGCTAGATGAACGAACGTCTCTCACATGGTCAGTTCTGAGAGATAAGTGTGTGTGAAAGCCGTCCTTCACCTAGCTTGTTGGGAACACAAAGTTTCTTTTCACTTGCAAACTACACTCCACACATATATATGGGTAGGTACTAGATCCTACTCGGTTTTACAGTGAAAACTGCTGGAACTTCAAACCGGCACTAGGAAACAGACTGAGAAACCAGAGTAAAAGTTTCTCCTGCAACCCGTTCCCTTTGTGCTAGATGAACGAACGTCTCTCCACATGCTCAGTTCTGAGAGATAAGTGTGTGTGAAAGCCGTCCTTCACCTAGCTTGTTGGGAACACAAAGTTTCTTTTCACTTGCAAACTCCACTCCATACATATATAAGGGGAGGTACTAGCTCCAACTCGGTTTTACAGTGAAAACTGCAGGAACTTCAAACCGGCACTAGGAAACAGACTGAGAAACCAGAGTAAAAGTTTCTCCTGCAACCCGTTCCCTCTGTGCTAGATGAACGAACGTCTCTCCACATGCTCAGTTCCGAGAGATAAGTGTGTGTGAAAGCCGTCCTTCACCTAGCTTATTGGGAACACAAAGTTTCTTTTCACTTGCAAACTCCACTCCATACATATATATGGGGAGGTACTAGCTCCAACTCCGTTTTACAGGGAAAACTGCAGGAACTTCAAACCGGCACTAGGAAACAGACTGAGAAACCAGAGTAAAAGTTTCTCCTGCAACCCGTTCCCTTTGTGCTAGATGAACGAACGTCTCTCCACATGCTCAGTTCTGAGAGATAAGTGTGTGTGAAAGCCGTCCTTCACATAGCTTGTTGGGAACACAAAGTTTCTTTTCAGTTGCAAACTCCACTCCATACATATATATGGGGAGGTACTAGCTCCAACTCCGTTTTACACTGAAAACTGCAGGAACTTCAAACCGGCACTAGGAAACAGACTGAGAAACCAGAGTAAAAGTTTCTCCTGCAACCCGTTCCCTTTGTGCTAGATGAACGAACGTCTCTCCACATGCTCAGTTCTGAGAGATAAGTGTGTGTGAAAGCCGTCCTTCACATAGCTTGTTGGGAACACAAAGTTTCTTTTCAGTTGCAAACTCCACTCCATACATAAATATGGGGAGGTACTAGCTCCAATTCGGTTTTACAGTGAAAACTGCAGGAACTTCAAACCGGCACTAGGAAACAGACTGAGAAACCAGAGTAAAAGTTTCTCCTGCAACCCGTTCCCTTTGTGCTAGATGAACGAACGTCTCTCCACATGCTCAGTTCTGAGAGATAAGTGTGTGTGAAAGCCCTCCTTCACCTAGCTTGTTGGGAACACAAAGTTTCTTTTCACTTGCAAACTCCACTCCATACATATATATGGGGAGGTACTAGCTCCTACACGGTTTTACAGTGAAAACTGCAGGAACATCAAACCGGGACTAGGAAACAGATTGAGAAATCAGAGTAAAAGTTACTCCTGCAACCCGTTCCCTTTGTGCTAGATGAACGAACGTCTCTCCACATGGTCAGTTCTGAGAGATAAGTGTGTGTGAAAGCCGTTCTTCATAAAGCTTGTTGGGAACACAAAGTTTCTTTTCACTTGCAAACTCCACTCCTTACATATATATGGGGAGGTACTAGAACCAACTCGGTTTTACAGTGAAAACTGCTGGAACTTCAAACCGGCACTAGGAAACAGACTGAGAAACCAGAGTAAAAGTTTCTCCTGCAACCCGTTCCCTTTTTGCTAGATGAACGAACGTCTCTCCACATGCTCAGTTGTGAGAGATAAGTGTGTGTGAAAGCCGTCCTTCCCCTAGCTTGTTGGGAACACAAAGTTTCTTTTCAGTTGCAAACTCCACTCCGTACATATATATTGGGAGGTACTAGCTCCAACTCCGTTTTACAGTGAAAACTGCAGGAACTTCAAACCGGCACTAGGAAACAGACTGAGAAACCAGAGTAAAAGTTTCTCCTGCAACCCGTTCCCTTTGTGCTAGATGAACGAACATCTCTCCACATGCTCAGTTCTGAGAGATAAGTGTGTGTGAAAGCCGTCCTTCACCTAGCTTGTTGGGAACACAAAGTTTCTTTTCACTTGCAAACTCCACTCCACACATATATATGGGGTGGTACTAGATCCTACTCGGTTTTACAGTGAAAACTGCTGGAACTTCAAACCGGGACTAGGAAACAGACTGAGAAAACAGAGTAAAAGTTTCTCCTGCAACCCGTTCCCTTTGTGATAGATGAACGAACGTCTCTCCACATGCTCAGTTCTGAGAGATAAGTGTGTGTGAAAGCCGTCCTTCACCTAGCTTGTTGGGAACACAAAGATTCTTTTCACTTGCAAACTCCACTCCACACATATATATGGGGAGGTACTAGATCCTACTCGGTTTTACAGTGAAAACTGCTGGAACTTCAAACCGGCACTAGGAAACAGACTGACAATCCAGAGTAAAAGTTTCTCCTGCAACCCGTTCCCTTTGTGCTAGATGAACGAACTTCTCTCCTCACGTGCTCATTTCTGAGATATAAGTGTGTGTGAAAGCCGCCCTTCTCCCAGCTTGTTGGGAACACAAAGTTTCTTTTCACTTTCAAACTCCACTCCATACATATATATGGGGAGGTACTAGCTCCAACTCGGTTTTACAGTGAAAACTGCAGGAACATCAAACCGGGACTAGGAAACAGACTGAGAAACCAGAGTAAAAGTTTCTCCTGCAACCCGTTCCCATTGTGGTAGATGAACGAACGTCTCTCCGCATGCTCAGTTCTGAGAGATAAGTGTGTGTGAAAGCCGTCCTTCACCTAGCTTGTTGGGAACACAAAGTTTCTTTTCACTTGCAAACTCCACTCCATACATATATAAGGGGAGGTACTAGCTCCAACTCGGTTTTACAGTGAAAACTGCAGGAACTTCAAACCGGCACTAGGAAACAGACTGAGAAACCAGAGTAAAAGTTTCTCCTGCAACCCGTTCCCTTTGTGGTAGATGAACGAACGTCTCTCCACATGCTCAGTTCTGAGAGATAAGTGTGTGTGAAAGCCGTCCTTCACCTAGCTTGTTGGGAACACAAAGTTTCTTTTCACTTGCAAACTCCACTCCATACATATATAAGGGGAGGTACTAGCTCCAACACGGTTTTACAGTGAAAACTACATGAACTTCAAACCGGCACTAGGAAACAGACTGAGAAACCAGAGTAAAAGTTTCTCCTGCAACCCGTTCCCTTTGTGCTAGATGAACGAAAGTCTCTCCACATGCTCAGTTCTGAGAGATAAGTGTGTGTGAAAGCCGTCCTTCACATACCTTGTTGGGAACACAAAGTTTCTTTTCACTTGCAAACTCCACTCCATACATATATAAGGGGAGGTACTAGCTCCAACACGGTTTTACAGTGAAAACTCATGAACTTCAAACCGGCACTAGGAAACAGACTGAGAAACCAGAGTAAAAGTTTCTCCTGCAACCCGTTCCCTTTGTGCTAGATGAACGAAAGTCTCTCCACATGCTCAGTTCTGAGAGATAAGTGTGTGTGAAAGCCGTCCTTCACATAGCTTGTTGGGAACACAAAGTTTCTTTTCACTTGCAAACTCCACTCCATACATATATAAGGGGAGGTACTAGCTCCAACACGGTTTTACAGTGAAAACTCATGAACTTCAAACCGGCACTAGGAAACAGACTGAGAAACCAGAGTAAAAGTTTCTCCTGCAACCCGTTCCCTTTGTGCTAGATGAACGAAAGTCTCTCCACATGCTCAGTTCTGAGAGATAATTGTGTGTGAAAGCCGTCCTTCACATAGCTTGTTGGGAACACAAAGTTTCTTTTCAGTTGCAAACTCCACTCCATACATATATATGGGGAGGTACTAGCTCCAACTCCGTTTTACAGGGAAAACTGCAGGAACATCAAACCGGGACTAGGAAACAGATTGAGAAATCAGAGTAAAAGTTACTCCTGCAACCCGTTCCCTTTGTGCTAGATGAACGAACGTCTCTCCACATGGTCAGTTCTGAGAGATAAGTGTGTGTGAAAGCCGTTCTTCACATAGCTTGTTGGGAACACAAAGTTTCTTTTCACTTGCAAACTCCACTCCTTACATATATATGGGGAGGTACTAGAACCAACTCGGTTTTACAGTGAAAACTGCTGGAACTTCAAACCGGCACTAGGAAACAGACTGAGAAACCAGAGTAAAAGTTTCTCCTGCAACCCGTTCCCTTTGTGCTAGATGAACGAACGTCTCTCCACATGCTCAGTTCTGAGAGATAAGTGTGTGTGAAAGCCGTCATTCACCTAGCTTGTTGGGAACACAAAGTTTCTTTTCAGTTGCAAACTCCACTCCGTACATATATATGGGGAGGTACTAGCTCCAAATCCGTTTTACAGTGAAAACTGCAGGAACTTCAAACCGGCACTAGGAAACAGACTGAGAAACCAGAGTAAAAGTTTCTCCTGCAACCCGTTCCCTTTGTGCTAGATGAACGAACGTCTCTCCACATGCTCAGTTCTGAGAGATAAGTGTGTGTGAAAGCCGTACTTCACCTAGCTTGTTGGGAACACAAAGTTTCTTTTCACTTGCAAACTCCACTCCACACATATATATGGGGAGGTACTAGATCCTACTCGGTTTTACAGTGAAAACTGCTGGAACTTCAAACCGGCACTAGGAAACAGACTGAGAAACCAGAGTAAAAGTTTCTCCTGCAACCCGTTCCCTTTGTGCTAGATGAACGAACGTCTCTCCACATGCTCAGTTCTGAGAGATAAGTGTGTGTGAAAGCCGTCCTTCACCTAGCTTGTTGGGAACACAAAGTTTCTTTTCACTTGGAAACTCCACTCCACACATATATATGGGGAGGTACTGGATCCTACTCGGTTTTACAGTGAAAACTGCTGGAACTTCAAACCGGCACTAGGAAACAGACTGAGAAACCAGAGCAAAAGTTTCTCCTGCAACCCGTTCCCTTTGTGCTAGATGAACGAACGTCTCTCCACATGCTCAGTTCTGAAAGATAAGTGTGTGTGAAAGCCGTCCTTCACCTAGCTTGTTGGGAAAACAAAGTTTCTTTTCACTTGCAAACTCCACTCCACACATATATATGGGGAGGTACTAGATCCTACTCGGTTTTACAGTGAAAACTGCTGGAACTTCAAACCGGCACTAGGAAACAGACTGAGAAACCAGAGTAAAAGTTTCTCCTGCAACCCGTTCCCTTTGTGCTAGATGAACGAACGTCTCTCCTCACGTGCTCATTTCTGAGATATAAGTGTGCGTGAAAGTCGCCCTTCTCCCAGCTTGTTGGGAACACAAAGTTTCTTTTCAGTTGCAAACTCCAATCCATACATATATATGGGGAGGTACTAGCTCCTTCTCGGTTTTACAGTGAAAACTGCAGGAACATCAAACCGGGACTAGGAAACAGATTGAGAAATCAGAGTAAAAGTTACTCCTGCAACCCGTTCCCTTTGTGCTATATGAACGAACGTCTCTCCACATGGTCAGTTCTGAGAGATAAGTGTGTGTGAAAGCCGTCCTTCACATAGCTTGTTGGGAACACAAAGTTTCTTTTCACTTGCAAACTCCACTCCTTACATATATATGGGGAGGTACTAGAACCAACTCGGTTTTACAGTGAAAACTGCTGGAACTTCAAACCGGCACTAGGAAACAGACTGAGAAACCAGAGTAAAAGTTTCTCCTGCAACCCGTTCCCTTTGTGCTAGATGAACGAACGTCTCTCCACATGCTCAGTTCTGAGAGATAAGTGTGTGTGAAAGCCGTCATTCACCTAGCTTGTTGGGAACACAAAGTTTCTTTTCAGTTGCAAACTCCACTCCGTACATATATATGGGGAGGTACTAGCTCCAAATCCGTTTTACAGTGAAAACTGCAGGAACTTCAAACCGGCACTAGGAAACAGACTGAGAAACCAGAGTAAAAGTTTCTCCTGCAACCCGTTCCCTTTGTGCTAGATGAACGAACGTCTCTCCACATGCTCAGTTCTGAGAGATAAGTGTGTGTGAAAGCCGTCCTTCACCTAGCTTGTTGGGAACACAAAGTTTCTTTTCACTTGCAAACTCCACTCCACACATATATATGGGGAGGTACTAGATCCTACTCGGTTTTACAGTGAAAACTGCTGGAACTTCAAACCGGCACTAGGAAACAGACTGAGAAACCAGAGTAAAAGTTTCTCCTGCAACCCGTTCCCTTTGTGCTAGATGAACGAACGTCTCTCCACATGCTCAGTTCTGAGAGATAAGTGTGTGTGAAAGCCGTCCTTCACCTAGCTTGTTGGGAACACAAAGTTTCTTTTCACTTGGAAACTCCACTCCACACATATATATGGGGAGGTACTAGATCCTACTCGGTTTTACAGTGAAAACTGCTGGAACTTCAAACCGGCACTAGGAAACAGACTGAGAAACCAGAGCAAAAGTTTCTCCTGCAACCCGTTCCCTTTGTGCTAGATGAACGAACGTCTCTCCACATGCTCAGTTCTGAAAGATAAGTGTGTGTGAAAGCCGTCCTTCACCTAGCTTGTTGGGAAAACAAAGTTTCTTTTCACTTGCAAACTCCACTCCACACATATATATGGGGAGGTACTAGATCCTACTCGGTTTTACAGTGAAAACTGCTGGAACTTCAAACCGGCACTAGGAAACAGACTGAGAAACCAGAGTAAAAGTTTCTCCTGCAACCCGTTCCCTTTGTGCTAGATGAACGAACGTCTCTCCTCACGTGCTCATTTCTGAGATATAAGTGTGCGTGAAAGTCGCCCTTCTCCCAGCTTGTTGGGAACACAAAGTTTCTTTTCAGTTGCAAACTCCAATCCATACATATATATGGGGAGGTACTAGCTCCTACTCGGTTTTACAGTGAAAACTGCAGGAACATCAAACCGGGACTAGGAAACAGATTGAGAAATCAGAGTAAAAGTTACTCCTGCAACCCGTTCCCTTTGTGCTATATGAACGAACGTCTCTCCACATGGTCAGTTCTGAGAGATAAGTGTGTGTGAAAGCCGTCCTTCACATAGCTTGTTGGGAACACAAAGTTTCTTTTCACTTGCAAACTACACTCCACACATATATATGGGGAGGTACTAGATCCTACTCGGTTTTACAGTGAAAACTGCTGGAACTTCAAACCGGCACTACGAAACAGACTGAGAAACCAGAGTAAAAGTTTCTCCTGCAACCCGTTCCCTTTGTGCTAGATGAACGAACGTCTCTCCACATGCTCAGTTCTGAAAGATAAGTGTGTGTGAAAGCCGTCCTTCACCTAGCTTGTTGGGAACACAAAATTTCTTTTCACTTGCAAACTCCACTCCACACATATATATGGGGAGGTACTAGATCCTACTCGGTTTTACAGTGAAAACTGCTGGAACTTCAAACCGGCACTAGGAAACAGACTGAGAAACCAGAGTAAAAGTTTCTCCTGCAACCCGTTCCCTTTGTGCTAGATGAACGAACGTCTCTCCTCACGTGCTCATTTCTGAGATATAAGTGTGTGTGAAAGCCGCCCTTCTCCCAGCTTGTTGGGAACACAAACTTTCTTTTCAGTTGCAAACTCCAATCCATACATATATATGGGGAGGTACTAGCTCCTACTCGGTTTTACAGTCAAAACTGCAGGAACATCAAACCGGGACTAGGAAACAGATTGAGAAATCAGAGTAAAAGTTACTCCTGCCACCCGTTCCCTTTGTGCTAGATGAACGAACGTCTCTCCACATGGTCAGTTCTGAGAGATAAGTGTGTGTGAAAGCCGTCCTTCACATAGCTTGTTGGGAACACAAAGTTTCTTTTCACTTTCAAACTCCACTCCTTACATATATATGGGGAGGTACTAGAACCAACTCGGTTTTACAGTGAAAACTGCTGGAACTTCAAACCGGCACTACGAAACAGACTGAGAAACCAGAGTAAAAGTTTCTCCTGCAACCCGTTCCCTTTGTGCTAGATGAACGAACGTCTCTCCACATGCTCAGTTGTGAGAGATAAGTGTGTGTGAAATCCGTCCTTCCCCTAGCTTGTTGGGAACACAAAGTTTCTTTTCAGTTGCAAACTCCACTCCGTACATATATATGGGGAGGTACTAGCTCCAACTCCGTTTTACAGTGAAAACTGCAGGAACTTCAAACCGGCACTAGGAAACAGACTGAGAAACCAGAGTAAAAGTTTCTCCTGCAACCCGTTCCCTTTATGCTAGATGAACGAACGTCTCTCCACATGCTCAATTCTGAGAGATAAGTGTGTGTGAAAGCCGTTCTTCACCTAGCTTGTTGGGAACACAAAGTTTCTTTTCACTTGCAAACTCCACTCCACACATATATATGGGGAGGTACTAGATCCTACTCGGTTTTACAGTGAAAACTGCTGGAACTTCAAACAGGCACTAGGAAACAGACTGAGAAACCAGAGTAAAAGTTTCTCCTGCAACCCGTTCCCTTTGTGATAGATGAACGAACGTCTCTCCTCACGTGCTCATTTCTGAGATATAAGTGTGTGTGAAAGTCGCCCTTCTCCCAGCTTGTTGGGAACACAAAGTTTCTTTTCACTTTCAAACTCCACTCCATACATATATATGGGGAGGTACTAGCTCCAACTCGGTTTTACAGTGAAAACTGCAGGAACATCAAACAGGGACTAGGAAACAGACTGAGAAACCAGAGTAAAAGTTTCTCCTGCAACCCGTTCCCATTGTGCTAGATGAACGAACGTCTCTCCGCATGCTCAGTTCTGAGAGAATAGTGTGTGTGAAAGCAGTCCTTCACCTAGCTTGTTGGGAACACAAAGTTTCTTTTCACTTGCAAACTCCACTCCATACATATATAAGGGGAGGTACTAGCTCCAACTCGGTTTTACAGTGAAAACTGCAGGAACTTCAAACCGGCACTAGGAAACAGACTGAGAAACCAGAGTAAAAGTTTCTCCTGCAACCCGTTCCCTTTGTGCTAGATGAACGAACGTCTCTCCACATGCTCAGTTCTGAGAGATAAGTGTGTGTGAAAGCCGTCCTTCACCTAGCTTGTTGGGAACACAAAGTTTCTTTTCACTTGCAAACTCCACTCCACACATATATATGGGGAGGTACTAGATCCTACTCGGTTTTACAGTGAAAACTGCTGGAACTTCAAACCGGCACTTGGAAACAGACTGAGAAACCAGAGCAAAAGTTTCTCCTGCAACCCGTTCCCTTTGTGCTAGATGAACGAACGTCTCTCCACATGCTCAGTTCTGAGAGATAAATGTGTGTGAAAGCCGTCCTTCACATAGCTTGTAGGGAACACAAAGTTTCTTTTCAGTTGCAAACTCCAATCCATACATATATATGGGGAGGTACTAGCTCCAACTCCGTTTTACAGGGAAAACTGCAGGAACATCAAACCGGGACTAGGAAACAGATTGAGAAATCAGAGTAAAAGTTACTCCTGCAACCCGTTCCCTTTGTGCTAGATGAACGAACGTCTCTCCACATGGTCAGTTCTGAGAGATAAGTGTGTGTGAAAGCCGTCCTTCACATAGCTTGTTGGGAAGACAAAGTTTCTTTTCACTTGCAAACTCCACTCCTTACATATATATGGGGAGGTACTAGAACCAACTCGGTTTTACAGTGAAAACTGCTGGAACTTCAAACCGGCACTAGGAAACAGACTGAGAAACCAGAGTAAAAGTTTCTCCTGCAACCCGTTCCCTTTGTGCTAGATGAACGAACGTCTCTCCACATGCTCAGTTGTGAGAGATAAGTGTGTGTGAAAGCCGTCCTTCCCCTAGCTTGTTGGGAACACAAAGTTTCTTTTCAGTTGCAAACTCCACTCCGTACATATATATGGGGAGGTACTAGCTCCAACTCCGTTTTACAGTGAAAACTGCAGGAACTTCAAACCGGCACTAGGAAACAGACTGAGAAACCAGAGTAATAGTTTCTCCTGCAACCCGTTCCCTTTGTGCTAGATGAACGAACGTCTCTCCACATGCTCAGTTCTGAGAGATAAGTGTGTGTGAAAGCCTTCCTTCACCTAGCTTGTTGGGAACACAAAGTTTCTTTTCACTTGCAAACTCCACTCCACACATATATATGGGGAGGTACTAGATCCTACTCGGTTTTACAGTGAAAACTGCTGGAACTTCAAACCGGCACTAGGAAACAGACTGAGAAACCAGAGTAAAAGTTTCTCCTGCAACCCGTTCCCTTTGTGCTAGATGAACGAACGTCTCTCCACATGCTCAGTTCTGAGAGATAAGTGTGTGTGAAAGCCGTCCTTCACCTAGCTTGTTGGGAACACAAAGTTTCTTTTCACTTGCAAACTCCACTCCACACATATATATGGGGAGGTACTAGATCCTACTCGGTTTTACAGTGAAAACTGCTGGAACTTCAAACAGGCACTAGGAAACAGACTGAGAAACCAGAGTAAAAGTTTCTCCTGCAACCCGTTCCCTTTGTGCTAGATGAACGAACGTCTCTCCACATGCTCAGTTCTGAGAGATAAGTGTGTGTGAAAGCCGTCCTTCACCTAGCTTGTTGGGAACACAAAGTTTCTTTTCACTTGCAAACTCCACTCCACACATATATATGGGGAGGTACTAGATCCTACTCGGTTTTACAGTGAAAACTGCTGGAACTTCAAACCGGCACTAGGAAACAGACTGAGAAACCAGAGTAAAAGTTTCTCCTGCAACCCGTTCCCTTTGTGCTAGATGAACGAACGTCTCTCCACATGCTCAGTTCTGAGAGATAAGTGTGTGTGAAAGCCGTCCTTCACCTAGCTTGTTGGGAACACAAAGTTTCTTTTCACTTGCAAACTCCACTCCACACATATATATGGGGAGGTACTAGATCCTACTCGGTTTTACAGTGAAAACTGCTGGAACTTCAAACCGGCACTAGGAAACAGACTGACAAACCAGAGTAAAAGTTTCTCCTGCAACCCGTTCCCTTTGTGCTAGATGAACGAACGTCTCTCCTCACGTGCTCATTTCTGAGATATAAGTGTGTGTGAAATCCGCCCTTCTCCCAGCTTGTTGGGAACACAAATTTTCTTTTCACTTTCAAACTAGACTCCATACATATATATGGGGAGGTACTAGCTCCAACTCGATTTTACAGTGAAAGCTGCAGGAACATCAAACCGGGACTAGGAAACAGACTGAGAAACCAGAGTAAAAGTTTCTCCTGCAACCCGTTCCCATTGTGCTAGATGAACGAACGTCTCTCCGCATGCTCAGTTCTGAGAGATAAGTGTGTGTGAAAGCCGTCCTTCACCTAGCTTGTTGGGAACACAAAGTTTCTTTTCACTTGCAAACTCCACTCCATACATATATAAGGGGAGGTACTAGCTCCAACTCGGTTTTACAGTGAAAACTGCAGGAACTTCAAACCGGCACTAGGAAACAGACTGAGAAACCAGAGTAAAAGTTTCTCCTGCAACCCGTTCCCTTTGTGCTAGATGAACGAACGTCTCTCCACATGCTCAGTTCTGAGAGATAAGTGTGTGTGAAAGCCGTCCTTCACCTAGCTTGTTGGGAACACAAAGTTTCTTTTCACTTGCAAACTCCACTCCACACATATATATGGGGAGGTACTAGATCCTACTCGGTTTTACAGTGAAAACTGCTGGAACTTCAAACCGGCACTAGGAAACAGACTGACAAACCAGAGTAAAAGTTTCTCCTGCAACCCGTTCCCTTTGTGCTAGATGAACGAAAGTCTCTCCTCACGTGCTCATTTCTGAGATATAAGTGTGTGTGAAAGCCGCACTTCTCCCAGCTTGTTGGGAACACAAAGTTTCTTTTCACTTTCAAACTCCACTCCATACATATATATGGGGAGGTACTAGCTCCAACTCGGTTTTACAGTGAAAACTGCAGGAACATCAAACCGGGACTAGGAAACAGACTGAGAAACCAGAGTAAAAGTTTCTCCTGCAACCCGTTCCCATTGTGCTAGATGAACGAACGTCTCTCCGCATGCTCAGTTCTGAGAGATAAGTGTGTGTGAAAGCCGTCCTTCACCTAGCTTGTTGGGAACACAAAGTTTCTTTTCACTTGCAAACTCCACTCCACACATATATAAGGGGAGGTACTAGCTCCAACTCGGTTTTACAGTGAAAACTGCAGGAACTTCAAACCGGAACTAGGAAACAGACTGAGAAACCAGAGTAAAAGTTTCTCCTGCAACCCGTTCCCTTTGTGCTAGATAAACGAACGTCTCTCCACATGCTCAGTTCTGAGAGATAAGTGTGTGTGAAAGCCGTCCTTCAAATAGCTTGTTGGGAACACAAAGTTTCTTTTCACTTGCAAACTCCACTCCATACATATATAAGGGGAGGTACTAGCTCCAACTCGGTTTTACAGTGAAAACTACATGAACTTCAAACAGGCACTAGGAAACAGACTGAGAAACCAGAGTAAAAGTTTCTCCTGCAACCCGTTCCCTTTGTGCTAGATGAACGAACGTCTCTCCACATGCTCAGTTCTGAGAGATAAGTGTGTGTGAAAGCCGTCCTTCACATAGCTTGTTGGGAACACAAAGTTTCTTTACACTTGCAAACTCCACTCCATACATATATATGGGGAGGTACTAGCTCCAACTCCGTTTTACAGGGAAAACTGCAGGAACATCAAACCGGGACTAGGAAACAGATTGAGAAATCAGAGTAAAAGTTACTCCTGCAACCCGTTCCCTTTGTGCTAGATGAACGAACGTCTCTCCACATGGTCAGTTCTGAGAGATAAGTGTGTGTGAAAGCCGTCCTTCACCTAGCTTGTTGGGAACACAAAGTTTCTTTTCACTTGCAAACTCCACTCCACACATATATATGGGGAGGTACTAGATCCTACTCGGTTTTACAGTGAAAACTGCTGGAACTTCAAACCGGCACTAGGAAACAGACTGAGAAACCAGAGTAAAAGTTTCTCCTGCAACCCTTTCCCTTTGTGCTAGATGAACGAACGTCTCTCCACATGCTCAGTTCTGAGAAATAAGTATGTGTGAAAGCCGTCCTTCACCTAGCTTGTTGGGAACACAAAGTTTCTTTTCAGTTGAAAACTCCACTCCGTACATATATATGGGGAGGTACTAGCTCCAACTCCGTTTTACAGTGAAAACTGCAGGAACTTCAAACCGGCACTAGGAAACAGACTGAGATACCAGAGTAAAAGTTTCTCCTGCAACCCGTTCCCTTTGTGCTAGATGAACGAACGTCTCTCCACATGCTCAGTTCTGAGAGATAAGTGTGTGTGAAAGCCGTCCTTCACATAGCTTGTTGGGAACACAAAGTTTCTTTTCACTTGCAAACTCCACTCCACACATATATATGGGGAGGTACTAGATCCTACTCGGTTTTACAGTGAAAACTGCTGGAACTTCAAACCGGCACTAGGAAACAGACTGAGAAACCAGAGTAAAAGTTTCTCCTGCAACCCGTTCCCTTTGTGCTAGATGAACGAACGTCTCTCCACATGCTCAGTTCTGAGAGATAAGTGTGTGTGAAAGCCGTCCTTCACCTAGCTTGTTGGGAACACAAAGTTTCTTTTCACTTGCAAACTCCACTCCACACATATATATGGGGAGGTACTAGATCCTACTCGGTTTTACAGTGAAAAATGCTGGAACTTCAAACCGGCCTAGGAAACAGACTGACAAACCAGAGTAAAAGTTTCTCCTGCAACCCGTTCCCTTTGTGCTAGATGAACGAACGTCTCTCCTCACGTGCTCATTTCTGAGATATAAGTGTGTGTGGAAGCCGCCCTTCTCCCAGCTTGTTGGGAACACAAAGTTTCTTTTCAGTTGCAAACTCCAATCCATACATATATATGGGGAGGTACTAGCTCCTACTCGGTTTTACAGTGAAAACTGCAGGAACATCAAACCGGGACTAGGAAACAGATTGAGAAATCAGAGTAAAAGTTACTCCTGCAACCCGTTCCCTTTGTGCTAGATGAACGAACGTTTCTCCACATGGTCAGTTCTGAGAGATAAGTGTGTGTGAAAGCCGTCCTTCAAATAGCTTGTTGGGAACACAAAGTTTCTTTTCACTTGCAAACTCCACTCCTTACATATATATGGGGAGGTACTAGAACCAACTCGGTTTTACAGTGAAAACTGCTGGAACTTCAAACCGGCACTAGGAAACAGACTGAGAAACCAGAGTAAAAGTTTCTCCTGCAACCCGTTCCCTTTGTGCTAGATGAACGAACGTCTCTCCACATGCTCAGTTCTGAGAGATAAGTGTGTGTGAAAGCCGTCCTTCACCTAGCTTGTTGGGAACACAAAGTTTCTTTTCACTTGCAAACTCCACTCCACACATATATATGGGGAGGTACTAGATCCTACTCGGTTTTACAGTGAAAAATGCTGGAACTTCAAACCGGCACTAGGAAACAGACTGACAAACCAGAGTAAAAGATTCTCCTGCAACCCGTTCCCTTTGTGCTAGATGAACGAACGTCTCTCCTCACGTGCTCTTTTCTGAGATATAAGTGTGTGTGAAAGCCGCCCTTCTCCCAGCTTGTTGGGAACACAAATTTTCTTTTCACTTTCAAACTAGACTCCATACATATATATGGGGAGGTACTAGCTCCAACTCGGTTTTACAGTGAAAACTGAAGGAACATCAAACCGGGACTAGGAAACAGACTGAGAAACCTGAGTAAAAGTTTCTCCTGCAACCCGTTCCCATTGTGCTAGATGAACGAACGTCTCTCCGCATGCTCAGTTCTGAGAGATAAGTGTGTGTGAAAGCCGTCCTTCACCTAGCTTGTTGGGAACACAAAGTTTCTTTTCACTTGCAAACTCCACTCCATACATATATAAGGGGAGGTACTAGCTCCAACTCGGTTTTACAGTGAAAACTGCAGGAACTTCAAACCGGCACTAGGAAACACACTGAGAAACCAGAGTAAAAGTTTCTCCTGCAACCCGTTCCCTTTGTGCTAGATGAACGAACGTCTCTCCACATGCTCAGTTGTGAGAGATAAGTGTGTGTGAAAGCCGTCCTTCACCTAGCTTGTTGGGAACACAAAGTTTCTTTTCACTTGCAAACTCCACTCCACACATATATATGGGGAGCTACTAGATCCTACTCGGTTTTACAGTGAAAACTGCTGGAACTTCAAACCGGCACTAGGAAACAGACTGAGAAACCAGAGTAAAAGTTTCTCCTGCAACCCGTTCCCTTTGTGCTAGATGAACGAACGTCTCTCCACATGCTCAGTTCTGAGAGATAAGTGTGTGTGAAAGCCGTCCTTCACCTAGCTTGTTGGGAACACAAAGTTTCTTTTCACTTGCAAACTCCACTCCCAACATATATATGGGGAGGTACTAGATCCTACTCGGTTTTACAGTGAAAACTGCTGGAACTTCAAACCGGCACTAGGAAACAGACTGAGAAACCAGAGTAAAAGTTTCTCCTGCAACCCGTTCCCTTTGTGCTAGATGAACGAACGTCTCTCCTCACGTGCTCATTTCTGAGATATAAGTGTGTGTGAAAGCCGCCCTTCTCCCAGCTTGTTGGGAACACAAATTTTCTTTTCACTTTCAAACTAGACTCCATACATATATATGGGGAGGTACTAGCTCCAACTCGGTTTTACAGTGAAAACTGCAGGAACATCAAACCGGGACTAGGAAACAGACTGAGAAACCAGAGTAAAAGTTTCTCCTGCAACCCGTTCCCATTGTGCTAGATGAACGAACGTCTCTCCGCATGCTCAGTTCTGAGAGATAAGTGTGTGTGAAAGCCGTCCTTCACCTAGCTTGTTGGGAACACAAAGTTTCTTTTCACTTGCAAACTCCACTCCATACATATATAAGGGGAGGTACTAGCTCCAACTCGGTTTTACAGTGAAAACTGCAGGAACTTCAAACCGGCACTAGGAAACAGACTGAGAAACCAGAGTAAAAGTTTGTCCTGCAACCCGTTCCCTTTGTGCTAGATGAACGAACGTCTCTCCACATGCTCAGTTCTGAGAGATAAGTGTGTGTGAAAGCCGTCCTTCACCTAGCTTGTTGGGAACACAAAATTTCTTTTCACTTGCAAACTCCACTCCTTACATATATATGGGGAGGTACTAGAACCAACTCGGTTTTACAGTGAAAACTGCTGGAACTTCAAACCGGCACTAGGAAACAGACTGACAAACCAGAGTAAAAGTTTCTCCTGCAACCCGTTCCCTTTGTGCTAGATGAACGAACGTCTCTCCTCACGTGCTAATTTCTGAGATATAAGTGTGTGTGAAAGCCGCCCTTCTCCCAGCTTGTTGGGAACACAAAGTTTCTTTTCACTTTCAAACTCCACTCCATATATATATATGGGGAGGTACTAGCTCCAACTCGGTTTTACAGTGAAAACTGCAGGAACATCAAACCGGGACTAGGAAACAGACTGAGAAACCAGAGTAAAAGTTTCTCCTGCAACCCATTCCCATTGTGCTAGATGAACGAACGTCTCTCCGCATGCTCAGTTCTGAGAGATAAGTGTGTGTGAAAGCCGTCCTTCACCTAGCTTGTTGGGAACACAAAGTTTCTTTTCACTTGCAAACTCCACTCCACACATATATAAGGGGAGGTACTAGCTCCAACTCGGTTTTACAGTGAAAACTGCAGGAACTTCAAACCGGCACTAGGAAACAGACTGAGAAACCAGAGTAAAAGTTTCTCCTGCAACCCGTTCCCTTTGTGCTAGATGAACGAACGTCTCTCCACATGCTGAGTTCTGAGAGATAAGTGTGTGTGAAAGCCGTCCTTAACCTAGCTTGTTGGGAACACAAAGTTTCTTTTCACTTGCAAACTCCACTCCATACATATATAAGGGGAGGTACTAGCTCCAACTCGGTTTTACAGTGAAAACTACATGAACTTCAAACCGGCACTAGGAAACAGACTGAGAAACCAGAGTAAAAGTTTCTCCTGCAACCCTTTCCCTTTGTGCTAGATGAACGAAAGTCTCTCCACATGCTCAGTTCTGAGAGATAAGTGTGTGTGAAAGCCGTCCTTCCCCTAGCTTGTTGGGAACACAAATTTTCTTTTCAGTTGCAAACTCCACTCCGTACATATATATGGGAAGGTACTAGCTCCAACTCCGTTTTACAGTGAAAACTGCAGGAACTTCAAACCGGCACTAGGAAACAGACTGAGAAACCAGAGTAAAAGTTTCTCCTGCAACCCGTTCCCTTTGTGCTAGATGAACGAACGTCTCTCCACATGCTCAGTTCTGAGAGATAAGTGTGTGTGAAAGCCGTCCTTCACATAGCTTGTTGGGAACACAAAGTTTCTTTTCACTTGCAAACTCCACTCCACACAAATATATATGGGGAGGTACTAGATCCTACTCGGTTTTACAGTGAAAACTGCTGGAACTTCAAACCGGCACTAGGAAACAGACTGAGAAACCAGAGTAAAAGTTTCTCCTGCAACCCGTTCCCTTTGTGCTAGATGAACGAACGTCTCTCCACATGCTCAGTTCTGAGAGATAAGTGTGTGTGAAAGCCGTCCTTCACCTAGCTTGTTGGGAACACAAAGTTTCTTTTCACTTGCAAACTCCACTCCACACATATATATGGGGAGGTACTAGATCCTACTCTTTTTTACAGTGAAAAATGCTGGAACTTCAAACCGGCACTAGGAAACAGACTGACAAACCAGAGTAAAAGTTTCTCCTGCAACCCGTTCCCTTTGTGCTAGATGAACGAACGTCTCTCCTCACGTGCTCATTTCTGAGATATAAGTGTGTGTGGAAGCCGCCCTTCTCCCAGCTTGTTGGGAACACAAAGTTTCTTTTCAGTTGCAAACTCCAATCCATACATATATATGGGGAGGTACTAGCTCCTACTCGGTTTTACAGTGAAAACTGCAGGAACATCAAACCGGGACTAGGAAACAGATTGAGAAATCAGAGTAAAAGTTACTCCTGCAACCCGTTCCCTTTGTGCTAGATGAACGAACGTTTCTCCACATGGTCAGTTCTGAGAGATAAGTGTGTGTGAAAGCCGTCCTTCACATAGCTTGTTGGGAACACAAAGTTTCTTTTCACTTGCAAACTCCACTCCTTACATATATATGGGGAGGTACTAGAACCAACTCGGTTTTACAGTGAAAACTGCTGGAACTTCAAACCGGCACTAGGAAACAGACTGAGAAACCAGAGTAAAAGTTTCTCCTGCAACCCGTTCCCTTTGTGCTAGATGAACGAACGTCTCTCCACATGCTCCGTTCTGAGAGATAAGTGTGTGTGAAAGCCGTCCTTCACCTAGCTTGTTGGGAACACAAAGTTTCTTTTCACTTGCAAACTCCACTCCACACATATATATGGGGAGGTACTAGATCCTACTCGGTTTTACAGTGAAAACTGCTGGAACTTCAAACCGGCACTAGGAAACAGACTGACAAACCAGAGTAAAAGTTTCTCCTGCAACCCGTTCCCTTTGTGCTAGATGAACGAACGTCTCTCCTCACGTGCTCATTTCTGAGATATAAGTGTGTGTGAAAGCCGCCCTTCTCCCAGCTTGTTGGGAATACAAATTTTCTTTTCACTTTCAAACTAGACTCCATACATATATATGGGGAGGTACTAGCTTCAACTCGGTTTTACAGTGAAAACTGCAGGAACTTCAAACCGGGACTAGGAAACAGACTGAGAAACCAGAGTAAAAGTTTCTCCTGCAACCCGTTCCCTTTGTGCTAGATGAACGAACGTCTCTCCACATGCTCCGTTCTGAGAGATAAGTGTGTGTGAAAGCCGTCCTTCACCTAGCTTGTTGGGAACACAAAGTTTCTTTTCACTTGCAAACTCCACTCCACACATATATATGGGGAGGTACTAGATCCTACTCGGTTTTACAGTGAAAACTGCTGGAACTTCAAACCGGCACTAGGAAACAGACTGAGAAACCAGAGTAAAAGTTTCTCCTGCAACCCGTTCCCTTTGTGCTAGATGAACGAACGTCTCTCCACATGCTCAGTTCTGAGAGATAAGTGTGTGTGAAAGCCGTCCTTCACCTAGCTTGTTGGGAACACAAAATTTCTTTTCACTTGCAAACTCCACTCCTTACATATATATGGGGAGGTACTAGAACCAACTCGGTTTTACAGTGAAAACTGCTGGAACTTCAAACAGGCACTAGGAAACAGACTGAGAAACCAGAGTAAAAGTTTCTCCTGCAACCCGTTCCCTTTGTGCTAGATGAACGAACGTCTCTCCACATGCTCAGTTGTGAGAGATAAGTGTGTGTGAAAGCCGTCCTTCCCCTAGCTTGTTGGGAACACAAAGTTTCTTTTCAGTTGCAAACTCCACTCCGTACATATATATGGGGAGGTACTAGCTCCAACTCCGTTTTACAGTGAAAACTGCAGGAACTTCAAACCGGCACTAGGAAACAGACTGAGAAACCAGAGTAAAAGTTTCTCCTGCAACCCGTTCCCTTTGTGCTAGATGAACGAACGTCTCTCCACATGCTCAGTTCTGAGAGATAAGTGTGTGTGAAAGCCGTCCTTCACCTAGCTTGTTGGGAACACAAAGTTTCTTTTCACTTGCAAACTCCACTCCACACATATATATGGGGAGGTACTAGATCCTACTCGGTTTTACAGTGAAAACTGCTGGAACTTCAAACCGGCACTAGGAAACAGACTGAGAAACCAGAGTAAAAGTTTCTCCTGCAACCCGTTCCCTTTGTGCTAGATGAACGAACGTCTCTCCACATTCTCAGTTCTGAGAGATAAGTGTGTGTGAAAGCCGTCCTTCACCTAGCTTGTTGGGAACACAAAGTTTCTTTTCACTTGCAAACTCCACTCCACACATATATATGGGGAGGTACTAGATCCTACTCGGTTTTACAGTGAAAACTGCTGGAACTTCAAACCGGCACTAGGAAACAGACTGACAAACCAGAGTAAAAGTTTCTCCTGCAACCCGTTCCCTTTGTGCTAGATGAACGAACGTCTCTCCTCACGTGCTCATTTCTGAGATATAAGTGTGTGTGAAAGCCGCCCTTCTCCCAGCTTGTTGGGAACACAAAGTTTCTTTTTACTTTCAAACTCCACTCCATACATATATATGGGGAGGTACTAGCTCCAACTCGGTTTTACATTGAAAACTGCAGGAACATCAAACCGGGACTAGGAAACAGACTGAGAAACCAGAGTAAAAGTTTCTCCTGCAACCCGTTCCCATTGTGCTAGATGAACGAACGTCTCTCCGCATGCTCAGTTCTGAGAGATAAGTGTGTGTGAAAGCCGTCCTTCATCTAGCTTGTTGGGAACACAAAGTTTCTTTTCACTTGCAAACTCCACTCCATACATATATAAGGGGAGGTACTAGCTCCAACTCGGTTTTACAGTGAAAACTACATGAACTTCAAACCGGCACTAGGAAACAGACTGAGAAACCAGAGTAAAAGTTTCTCCTGCAACCCGTTCCCTTTGTGCTAGATGAACGAAAGTCTCTCCACATGCTCAGTTCTGAGAGATAAGTGTGTGTGAAAGCCGTCCTTCCCCTAGCTTGTTGGGAACACAAAGTTTCTTTTCAGTTGCAAACTCCACTCCGTACATATATATGGGAAGGTACTAGCTCCAACTCCGTTTTACAGTGAAAACTGCAGGAACTTCAAACCGGCACTAGGAAACAGACTGAGAAACCAGAGTAAAAGTTTCTCCTGCAACCCGTTCCCTTTGTGCTAGATGAACGAACGTCTCTCCACATGCTCAGTTCTGAGAGATAAGTGTGTGTGAAAGCCGTCCTTCACATAGCTTGTTGGGAACACAAAGTTTCTTTTCACTTGCAAAATCCACTCCACACAAATATATATGGGGAGGTACTAGATCCTAGTCGGTTTTACTGTGAAAACTGCTGGAACTTCAAACCGGCACTAGGAAACAGACTGAGAAACCAGAGTAAAAGTTTCTCCTGCAACCCGTTCCCTTTGTGCTAGATGAACGAACGTCTCTCCACATGCTCAGTTCTGAGAGATAAGTGTGTGTGAAAGCCGTCCTTCACCTAGCTTGTTGGGAACACAAAGTTTCTTTTCACTTGCAAACTCCACTCCACACATATATATGGGGAGGTACTAGATCCTACTCGGTTTTACAGTGAAAAATGCTGGAACTTCAAACCGGCACTAGGAAACAGACAGACAAACCAGAGTAAAAGTTTCTCCTGCAACCCGTTCCCTTTGTGCTAGATGAACGAACGTCTCTCCTCACGTGCTCATTTCTGAGATATAAGTGTGTGTGGAAGCCGCCCTTCTCCCAGCTTGCTGGGAACACAAAGTTTCTTTTCAGTTGCAAACTCCAATCCATACATATATATGGGGAGGTACTAGCTCCTACTCGGTTTTACAGTGAAAACTGCAGGAACATCAAACCGGGACTAGGAAACAGATTGAGAAATCAGAGTAAAAGTTACTCCTGCAACCCGTTCCCTTTGTGCTAGATGAACGAACGTTTCTCCGCATGGTCAGTTCTGAGAGATAAGTGTGTGTGAAAGCCGTACTTCACATAGCTTGTTGGGAACACAAAGTTTCTTTTCACTTGCAAACTCCACTCCTTACATATATATGGGGAGGTACTAGAACCAACTCGGTTTTACAGTGAAAACTACTGGAACTTCAAACCGGCACTAGGAAACAGACTGAGAAACCAGAGTAAAAGTTTTTCCTGCAACCCGTTCCCTTTGTGCTAGATGAACGAACGTCTCTCCACATGCTCCGTTCTGAGAGATAAGTGTGTGTGAAAGCCGTCCTTCACCTAGCTTGTTGGGAACACAAAGTTTCTTTTCACTTGCAAACTCCACTCCACACATATATATGGGGAGGTACTAGATCCTACTCGGTTTTACAGTGAAAACTGCTGGAACTTCAAACCGGCACTAGGAAACAGACTGACAAACCAGAGTAAAAGTTTCTCCTGCAACCCGTTCCATTTGTGCTAGATGAACGAACGTCTCTCCTCACGTGCTCTTTTCTGAGATATAAGTGTGTGTGAAAGCCGCCCTTCTCCCAGCTTGTTGGGAACACAAATTTTCTTTTCACTTTCAAACTAGACTCCATACATATATATGGGGAGGTACTAGCTTCAACGCGGTTTTACAGTGAAAACTGCAGGAACATCAAACCGGCACTAGGAAACAGACTGAGAAACCAGAGAAAAAGTTTCTCCTGCAACCCGTTCCCTTTGTGCTAGATGAACGAACGTCTCTCCACATGCTCAGTTCTGAGAGATAAGTGTGTGTGAAAGCCGTCCTTCACATAGCTTGTTGGGAACACAAAATTTCTTTTCACTTGCAAACTCCACTCCTTACATATATATGGGGAGGTACTAGAACCAACTCGGTTTTACAGTGAAAACTGCTGGAACTTCAAACAGGCACTAGGAAACAGACTGAGAAACCAGAGTAAAAGTTTCTCCTGCAACCCGTTCCCTTTGTGCTAGATGAACGAACGTCTCTCCACATGCTCAGTTGTGAGAGATAAGTGTGTGTGAAAGCCGTCCTTCCCCTAGCTTGTTGGGAACACAAAGTTTCTTTTCAGTAGCAAACTCCACTCCGTACATATATATGGGGAGGTACTAGCTCCAACTCCGTTTTACAGTGAAAACTGCAGGAACTTCAAACCGGCACTAGGAAACAGACTGAGAAACCAGAGTAAAAGTTTCTCCTGCAACCCGTTCCCTTTGTGCTAGATGAACGAACGTCTCTCCACATGCTCAGTTCTGAGAGATAAGTGTGTGTGAAAGCCGTCCTTCACCTAGCTTGTTGGGAACACAAAGTTTCTTTTCACTTGCAAACTCCACTCCACACATATATATGGGGAGGTACTAGATCCTACTCGGTTTTACAGTGAAAACTGCTGGAACTTCAAACCGGCACTAGGAAACAGACTGAGAAACCAGAGTAAAAGTTTCTCCTGCAACCCGTTCCCTTTGTGCTAGATGAACGAACGTCTCTCCACATGCTCAGTTCTGAGAGATAAGTGTGTGTGAAAGCCGTCCTTCACCTAGCTTGTTGGGAACACAAAGTTTCTTTTCACTTGCAAACTCCACTCCACACATATATATGGGGAGGTACTAGATCCTACTCGGTTTTACAGTGAAAACTGCTGGAACTTCAAACCGGCACTAGGAAACAGACTGACAAACCAGAGTAAAAGTTTCTCCTGCAACCCGTTCCCTTTGTGCTAGATGAACGAACGTCTCTCCTCAAGTGCTCATTTCTGAGATATAAGTGTGTGTGAAAGCCGCCCTTCTCCCAGCTTGTTGGGAACACAAAGTTTCTTTACACTTTCAAACTCCACTCCATACATATATATGGGGAGGTACTAGCTCCAACTCGGTTTTACATTGAAAACTGCAGGAACATCAAAACGGGACTAGGAAACAGACTGAGAAACCAGAGTAAAAGTTTCTCCTGCAACCCGTTCCCATTGTGCTAGATGAACGAACGTCTCTCCGCATGCTCAGTTCTGAGAGATAAGTGTGTGTGAAAGCCGTCCTTCATCTAGCTTGTTGGGAACACAAAGTTTCTTTTCACCTGCAAACTCCACTCCACACATATATAAGGGGAGGTACTAGCTCCAACTCGGTTTTACAGTGAAAACTGCAGGAACTTCAAACCGGCACTAGGAAACAGACTGAGAAACCAGAGTAAAAGTTTCTCCTGCAACCCGTTCCCTTTGTGCTAGATGAACGAACGTCTTTCCACATGCTCAGTTCTGAGAGATAAGTGTGTGTGAAAGCCGTCCTTCACCTAGCTTGTTGGGAACACAAAGTTTCTTTTCACTTGCAAACTCCACTCCATACATATATAAGGGGAGGTACTAGCTCCAACTCGGTTTTACAGTGAAAACTACATGAACTTCAAACCGGCACTAGGAAACAGACTGAGAAACCAGAGTAAAAGTTTCTCCTGCAACCCGTTCCCTTTGTGCTAGATGAACGAAAGTCTCTCCAAATGCTCAGTTCTGAGAGATAAGTGTGTGTGAAAGCCGTGCTTCACCTAGCTTGTTGGGAACACAAAGTTTCTTTTCACTTGCAAACTCCACTCCATACATATATAAGGGGAGATACTAGCTCCAACTCCGTTTTACAGGGAAAACTGCAGGAACATCAAACCGGGACTAGGAAACAGATTGAGAAATCAGAGTAAAAGTTACTCCTGCAACCCGTTCCCTTTGTGCTAGATGAACGAACGTCTCTCCACATGGTCAGTTCTGAGAGATAAGTGTGTGTGAAAGCCGTACTTCACCTAGCTTGTTGGGAACACAAAGTTTCTTTTCACTTGCAAACTCCACTCCACACATATATATGGGGAGGTACTAGATCCTACTCGGTTTTACAGTGAAAACTGCTGGAACTTCAAACCGGCACTAGGAAACAGACTGAGAAACCAGAGTAAAAGTTTCTCCTGCAACCCGTTCCCTTTGTGCTAGATGAACGAACGTCTCTCCACATGCTCAGTTCTGAGAAATAAGTGTGTGTGAAAGCCGTCCTTCCCCTAGCTTGTTGGGAACACAAAGTTTCTTTTCAGTTGCAAACTCCACCCCGTACATATATATGGGGAGGTACTAGCTCCAACTGCGTTTTACAGTGAAAACTGCAGGAACTTCAAACCGGCACTAGGAAACAGACTGAGAAACCAGAGTAAAAGTTTCTCCTGCAACCCGTTCCCTTTGTGCTAGATGAACGAACGTCTCTCCACATGCTCAGTTCTGAGAGATAAGTGTGTGTGAAAGCCGTCCTTCACATAGCTTGTTGGGAACACAAAGTTTCTTTTCACTTGCAAACTCCACTCCACACATATATATGGGGAGGTACTAGATCCTACTCGGTTTTACATTGAAAACTGCTGGAACTTCAAACCGGCACTAGGAAACAGACTGAGAAACCAGAGTAAAAGTTTCTCCTGCAACCCGTTCCCTTTGTGCTAGATGAACGAACGTCTCTCCACATGCTCAGTTCTGAGAGATAAGTGTGTGTGAAAGCCGTCCTTCACCTAGCTTGTTGGGAACACAAAGTTTCTTTTCACTTGCAAACTCCACTCCACACATATATATGGGGAGGTACTAGATCCTACTCGGTTTTACAGTGAAAAATGCTGGAACTTCAAACCGGCACTAGGAAACAGACTGACAAACCAGAGTAAAAGTTTCTCCTGCAACCCGTTCCCTTTGTGCTAGATGAACGAACGTCTCTCCTCACGTGCTCATTTCTGAGATATAAGTGTGTGTGGAAGCCGCCCTTCTCCCAGCTTGTTGGGAACACAAAGTTTCTTTTCAGTTGCAAACTCCAATCCATACATATATATGGGGAGGTACTAGCTCCTACTCGGTTATACAGTGAAAACTGCTGGAACTTCAAACAGGCACTAGGAAACAGACTGAGAAACCAGAGTAAAAGTTTCTCCTGCAACCCGTTCCCTTTGTGCTAGATGAACGAACGTCTCTCCACATGCTCAGTTGTGAGAGAAAAGTGTGTGTGAAAGCCGTCCTTCACCTAGCTTGTTGGGAACACAAAGTTTCTTTTCAGTTGCAAACTCCACTCCGTACATATATATGGGGAGGTACTAGCTCCAACTCCGTTTTACAGTGAAAACTGCAGGAACTTCAAACCGGCACTAGGAAACAGACTGAGAAACCAGAGTAAAAGTTTCTCCTGCAACCCGTTCCCTTTTTGCTAGATGAACGAACGTCTCTCCACATGCTCAGTTCTGAGAGATAAGTGTGTGTGAAAGCCGTCCTTCACCTAGCTTGTTGGGAACACAAAGTTTCTTTTCACTTGCAAACTCCACTCCATACATATATAAGGGGAGGTACTAGCTCCAACTCGGTTTTACAGTGAAAACTACATGAACTTCAAACCGGCACTATGAAACAGACTGAGAAACCAGAGTAAAAGTTTCTCCTGCAACCCGTTCCCTTTGTGCTAGATGAACGAAAGTCTCTCCAAATGCTCAGTTCTGAGAGATAAGTGTGTGTGAAAGCCGTGCTTCACCTAGCTTGTTGGGAACACAAAGTTTCTTTTCACTTGCAAACTCCACTCCATACATATATATGGGGAGGTACTAGCTCCAACTCCGTTTTACAGGGAAAACTGCAGGAACATCAAACCGGGACTAGGAAACAGATTGAGAAATCAGAGTAAAAGTTACTCCTGCAACCCGTTCCCTTTGTGCTAGATGAACGAACGTCTCTCCACATGGTCAGTTCTGAGAGATAAGTGTGTGTGAAAGCCGTCCTTCACATAGCTTGTTGGGAACACAAAGTTTCTTTTCACTTGCAAACTCCACTCCTTACATATATATGGGGAGGTACTAGAACCAACTCGGTTTTACAGTGAAAACTGCTGGAACTTCAAACCGGCACTAGGAAACAGACTGAGAAACCAGAGTAAAAGTTTCTACTGCAACCCGTTCCCTTTGTGCTAGATGAACGAACGTCTCTCCACATGCTCAGTTGTGAGAGATAAGTGTGTGTGAAAGCCGTCCTTCCCCTAGCTTGTTGGGAACACAAAGTTTCTTTTCATTTGCAAACTCCACTCCGTACATATATATGGGGAGGTACTAGCTCCAACTCCGTTTTACAGTGAAAAATGCAGGAACTTCAAACCGGCACTAGGAAACAGACTGACAAACCAGAGTAAAAGTTTCTCCTGCAACCCGTTCCCTTTGTGCTAGATGAACGAACGTCTCTCCGCATGCTCAGTTCTGAGAGATAAGTGTGTGTGAAAGCCGTCCTTCACCTAGCTTGTTGGGAACACAAAGTTTCTTTTCACTTGCAAACTCCACTCCACACATATATATGGGGAGGTACTAGATCCTACTCGGTTTTACAGTGAAAACTGCTGGAACTTCAAACCGGCACTAGGAAACAGACTGAGAAACCAGAGAAAAAGTTTCTCCTGCAACCCGTTTTCTTTGTGCTAGATGAACGAACGTCTCTCCACATGCTCAGTTCTGAGAGATAAGTGTGTGTGAAAGCCGTCCTTCACCTAGCTTGTTGGGAACACAAAGTTTCTTTTCAGTTGCAAACTCCACTCCGTACATATATATGGGGAGGTACTAGCTCCAACTCCGTTTTACAGTGAAAACTGCAGGAACTTCAAACCGGCACTAGGAAAAAGACTGAGAAACCAGAGTAAAAGTTTCTCCTGCAACCCGTTCCCTTTGTGCTAGATGAACGAACGTCTTTCCACATGCTCAGTTCTGAGAGATAAGTGTGTGTGAAAGCCGTCCTTCCCCTAGCTTGTTGGGAACACAAAGTTTCTTTTCACTTGCAAACTCCACTCCGTACATATATATGGGGAGGTACTAGATCCTACTCGGTTTTACAGTGAAAACTGCTGGAACTTCAAACCGGCACTAGGAAACAAACTGAGAAACCAGAGTAAAAGTTTCTCCTGCAACCCGTTCCCTTTGTGCTAGATGAACGAACGTCTCTCCACATGATCAGTTCTGAGAGATAAGTGTGTGTGAAAGCCGTCCTTCACCTAGCTTGTTGGGAACACAAAGTTTCTTTTCACTTGCAAACTCCACTCCATACATATATATGGGGAGGTACTAGCTCCAACTCCGTTTTACAGTGAAAACTGCTGGAAGTTCAAACCGGCACTAGGAAACAGACTGAGAAACCCGAGTAAAAGTTTCTCCTGCAACCCGTTCCCTTTGTGCTAGATGAACGAACGTCTCTCCGCATGCTAACTTCTGAGAGATAAGTGTGTGTGAAAGCCGTCCTTCACCTAGCTTGTTGGGAACACAGAGTTTCTTTTCACTTGCAAACTCCACTCCTTACATATATATGGGGATGTACTAGATCCAAATCGGTTTTACAGTGAAAACTGCAGAAACTTCAAACCGGCACTAGGAAACAGACTGTGAAACCAGAGAAAAAGTTTCTCCTGCAACCCGTTCCCTTTGTGCTAGATGAACGAACGTCTCTCCACATGCTCAGTTCTGAGAGATAAGTGTGTGTGAAAGCCGTCCTTCACCTAGCTTGTTGGTAACAGAAAGTTTCTTTTCACTTGCAAACTCCACTCCCCACATATATATGGGGAGGTACTAGATCCTACTCGGTTTTACAGTGAAAACTGCAGGAACTTCAAACCGGCACTAGAAAACAGACTGAGAAACCAGAGTAAAAGTTTCTCCTGCAACCCGTTCCCTTTGTGCTAGATGAACGAACGTCTCTCCGCATGCTCAGTTCTGAGAGATAAGTGTGTGTGAAAGCCGTCCTTCACCTAGCTTGTTGGGAACACAAAGTTCCTTTTCACTTGCAAACTCCACTCCATACATGTATATGGGGAGGTACTGGCTCCAAATCTGTTTTACAGTGAAAACTGCAGGAACTTCAAACCGGCACTAGGAAACAGTCTGGGAAAACAGAGTATAAGTTCCTCGTGCAACCCGTTCTCCTTGTGCTAGATGAACTAACGTCTCTCCACATGCTCAGTTCTGAGAGATAAGTGTGTGTGAAAGCCGTCCTTCACCTAGCTTGTTGGGAACACAAAGTTTCTTTTCACTTGCAATCACCACTCCATACATATATATGGGGAGGTACTAGCTCCAACTCGGTTTTACAGTGAAAACTGCAGGAAGTTCAAAACGGCACTAGGAAACAGACTGAGAAACCAGAGTAAAAGTTTCTCCTGCAACCCGTTCCCTTTGTGCTAGATGAACGAACGTCTCTCCCCATGCTCAGTTCTGAGAGATAAGTGTGTGTGAAAGCCCTCCTTCACCTAGCTTGTTGGGAACACAAAGTTTCTTTTCACTTGCAAATTCCAATCCATACATATATATGGGGAGGTACTAGCTCCAACTCGGTATTACAGTGAAAACTGCAGGAACTTCAAACCGGCACTAGGAAACAGACTGAGAAACCAGAGTAAAAGTTTCTCCTGCAACCCGTTCCCTTTGTGCTAGATGAACGAACGTCTCTCCACATGCTCATTTCTGAGAGATAAGTGTGTGTGAAATCCGTACTTCAACTAGCTTGTTGGGAACACAAAGTTTCTTTTCACTTGCAAACTGCACTCCACACATATATATGGGGAGGTACTAGATCCTACTCGGTTTTACAGTGAAAACTGCTGGAACTTCAAACCGGCACTAGGAAACAAACTGAGAAACCAGAGTAAAAGTTTATCCTGCAACCCGTTCCCTTTGTGCAAGATGAACGAACGTCTCTCCACATGCTCAGTTCTGAGAGATAAGTGTGTGTGAAAGCCGTCCTTCACCTAGCTTGTTGGGAACACAAAGTTTCTTTTCACTTGCAAACACCACTCCATACATATATATGGGGAGGTACTAGCTCCAACTCCGTTTTACAGTGAAAACTGCTGGAAGTTCAAACCGGCACTAGGAAACAGACTGAGAAACCCGAGTAAAAGTTTCTCCTGCAACCCGTTCCCTTTGTGCTAGATGAACGAACGTCTCTCCGCATGCTAACTTCTGAGAGATAAGTGTGTGTGAAAGCCGTCCTTCACCTAGCTTGTTGGGAACACAGAGTTTCTTTTCACTTGCAAACTCCACTCCTTACATATATATGGGGAGGTACTAGATCCAACTCGGTTTTACAGTGAAAACTGCTGGAACTTCAAACCGGCACTAGGAAACAGACTGAGAAACCAGAGTAAAAGTTTCTCCTGCAACCCGTTCCCTTTGTGCTAGATGAACGAACGTCTCTCCACATGCTCAGTTCTGAGAGATAAGTGTGTGTGAAAGCCGTCCTTCACCTAGCTTGTTGGTAACAGAAAGTTTCTTTTCACTTGCAAACTCCACTCCCCACATATATATGGGGAGGTACTAGATCCTACTCGGTTTTACAGTGAAAACTGCAGGAACTTCAAACCGGCACTAGAAAACAGACTGAGAAACCAGAGTAATAGTTTCTCCTGCAACCTGTTCCCTTTGTGCTAGATGAACGAACGTCTCTCCGCATGCTCAGTTCTGAGAGATAAGTGTGTGTGAAAGCCGTCCTTCACCTAGCTTGTTGGGAACACAAAGTTTCTTTTCACTTGCAAACTCCACTCCATACATGTATATGGGGAGGTACTGGCTCCAAATCTGTTTTACAGTGAAAACTGCAGGAACTTCAAACCGGCACTAGGAAACAGTCTGGGAAAACAGAGTATAAGTTCCTCGTGCAACCCGTTCCTTTTGTGCTAGATGAACTAACGTCTCTCCACATGCTCAGTTCTGAGAGATAAGTGTGTGTGAAAGCCGTCCTTCACCTAGCTTGTTGGGAACACAAAGTTTCTTTTCACTTGCAATCACCACTCCATACATATATATGGGGAGGTACTAGCTCCAACTCGGTTTTACAGTGAAAACTGCAGGAAGTTCAACACGGCACTAGGAAACAGACTGAGAAACCAGAGTAAAAGTTTCTCCTGCAACCCGTTCCATTTGTGCTAGATGAACGAACGTCTCTCCCCATGCTCAGTTCTGAGGGATAAGTGTGTGTGAAAGCCCTCCTTCACCTA
This sequence comes from Camelus bactrianus, assembly GCF_048773025.1. Taxonomy (NCBI): domain Eukaryota; kingdom Metazoa; phylum Chordata; class Mammalia; order Artiodactyla; family Camelidae; genus Camelus; species Camelus bactrianus. The sequence continues at coordinate 94,418,154 of NC_133546.1, forward strand.
GCTTGTTGGGAACACAAAGTTTCTTTTCACTTGCAAATTCCAATCCATACATATATACGGGGAGGAACTAGCTCCAACGCGGTTTTACAGTGAAAACTGCAGGAACTTCAAACCGGCACTAGGAAACAGACTGAGAAACCAGAGTAAAAGTTTCTCCTGCAACCCGTTCCCTTTGTGCTAGATGAACGAACGTCTCCCCTCACGTGCTCTTTTCTGTGATATAAGTGTGTGTGAAAGCCGCCCTTCACCAAGCTTGTTGGGAACACAAAGTTTCTTTTCACTTGCCAACTCCACTCCCCACATATATATGGGGAGGTACTAGCTCCAACTCGGTTTTACAGTGAAAACTGCAGGAACATCAAACCGGGACTAGGAAACAGACTGAGAATCCAGAGTAAAAGTTTCTCCTGCAAACCGTTCCCTTTGTGCTAGATGAACGAAGGTCTTTCCGCATGCTCAGTTCTGAGAGATAAGTGTGTGTGAAAGCCGCCCTTCAACTAGCTTGATGGGAACACAAAGTTTCTTTTCACTTGCAAACTCCTCTCCTTACATATATATGGGGAGGTACTAGATCCAACTCGGTTTTACAGTGAAAACTGCTGGAACTTCAAACCGGCACTAGGAAACAGACTGAGAAACCAGAGTAAAAGTTTCCCCTGCAACCCGTTCCCTTTGTGCTAGATGAATGAACGTCTCTCCACATGCTCAGTTCTGAGAGATAAGTGTGTGTTAAAGCCGTCCTTCACCTAGCTTGTTGGTAACATAAAGTTTCTTTTCACTTGCTAACTCCACTCCATACATACATATGGGGTGGTACTAGATCCAAATCGTTTTTACACTGAAAACTGCAGGAATTTCAAACCGGCACTAGGAAACAGACTGAGAAACCAGAGTAAAAGATTCTCCTGCAACCCGATCCCTTTGTGCTAGATGAACGAACGTCTCTCCGCATGCTCAGTTCTGAGAGATAAGTGGGTGTGAAAGCCGTCCTTCACCTAGCTTGTTGGGAACACAAAGTTTCTTTTCAGTTGCAAACTCCACTCCATACATATATATGGGGAGGTACTAGCTCTAACTAGGTTTTACAGTGAAAACTGCAGGAACTTCAAACCGGCACTAGGAAACAGACTGAGAAACCAGAGTAAAAGTTTCTCCTGCAACCCGTTCCCTTTGTGCTAGATGAACGAACGTCTCTCCGCATGCTCAGTTCTGAGAGATAAGTGTGTGTGAAAGCCGTCCTTCACCTAGCTTGTTGGGAACACAAAGTTTCTTTTCACTTGCAAACTCCACTCCATACATGTATATGGGGAGGTACTGGCTCCAATTCTGTTTTACAGTGAAAACTGCAGGAACTTCAAACCGGCACTAGGAAACAGTCTGGGAAAACAGAGTATAAGTTCCTCGTGCAACCCGTTCCCTTTGTGCTAGATGAACGAACGTCTCTCCACATGCTCAGTTCTGAGAGATAAGTGTGTGTGAAAGCCGTCCTTCACCTAGCTTGTTGGGAACACAAAGTTTCTTTTCACTTGCAATCACCACTCCATACATATATATGGGGAGGTACTAGCTCCAACTCGGTTTTACAGTGAAAACTGCAGGAAGTTCAAACCGGCACTAGGAAACAGACTGAGAAACCAGAGTAAAAGTTTCTCCTGCAACCCGTTCCCTTTGTGCTAGATGAACGAACGTCTCTCCCCATGCTCAGTTCTGAGAGATATGTGTGTGTGAAAGCCGTCCTTCACCTAGCTTGTTGGGAACACAAAGTTTCTTTTCACTTGCAAATTCCAATCCATACATATATACGGGGAGGAACTAGCTCCAACGCGGTTTTACAGTGAAAACTGCAGGAACTTCAAACCGGCACTAGGAAACAGACTGAGAAACCAGAGTAAAAGTTTCTCCTGCAACCCGTTCCCTTTGTGCTAGATGAAGGAACGTCTCTCCACATGCTCAGTTCTGAGAGATATGTGTGTGTGAAAGCCGTCCTTCACCTAGCTTGTTGGGAACACAAAGTTTCTTTTCACTTGCCAACTCCACTCCATACATATATATGGGGATGTACTGGCTCCAACTCTGTTTTACAGTGAAAACTGCAGGAACTTCAAACCGGCACTAGGAAACAGACTGAGAAACCAGAGTAAAAGTTTCTCCTGCAACCCGTTCCCTTTGTGCTAGATTAACGAACGTCTCTCCACATGCTCAGTTCTGAGAGATAGGTGTGTGTGAAAGCCGTCCTTCACATAACTTGTTGGGAACACAAAGTTACTTTTCAATTGCAAACACCACTCCATACATATATATGGGGAGGTACTAGCTCCAACTCGGTTTTACAGTGAAAACTGCAGGAACATCAAACCGGGACTAGGAAACAGACTGAGAATCCAGAGTAAAAGTTTCCCCTGCAAACCGTTCCCTTTGTGCTAGATGAACGAACGTCTTTCCGCATGCTCAGTTCTGAGAGATAAGTGTGTGTGAAAGCCGCCCTTCAACTAGCTTGATGGGAACACAAAGTTTCTTTTCACTTGCAAACTCCTCTCCTTACATATATATGGGGAGGTACTAGATCCAACTCGGTTTTACAGTGTAAACTGCTGGAACTTCAAACCGGCACTAGGAAACAGACTGAGAAACCAGAGTAAAAGTTTCTCCTGCAACCCGTTCCCTTTGTGCTAGATGAACGAACGTCTCTCCACATGCTCAGTACTGAGAGATAAGTGTGTGTGAAAGCCGTCCTTCAACTAGCTTGTTGGGAACACAAAGTTTCTTTTCAGTTGCAAACTCCACTCCATACATATATATGGGGAGGTACTAGCTCCAACTCGGTTTTACAGTGAAAACTGCAGGAACTTCAAACCGGCACTAGGAAACAGACTGAGAAACCAGAGTAAAAGTTTCTCCTGCAAACCGTTCCCTTTGTGCTAGATGAACGAACGTCTCTCCACATGCTCATTTCTGAGAGATAAGTGTGTGTGAAATCCGTCCTTCAACTAGCTTGTTGGGAACACAAAGTTTCTTTTCACTTGCAAACTGCACTCCACACATATATATGTGTAGGTACTAGATCCTACTCGGTTTTACAGTGAAAACTGCTGGAACTTCAAACCGGCACTAGGAAACAAACTGAGAAACCAGAGTAAAAGTTTCTCCTGCAACCCGTTCCCTTTGTGCTAGATGAACGAACGTCTGTCCACATGCTCAGTTCTGAGAGATAAGTGTTTGTGAAAGCCGTCCTTCACCTAGCTTGTTGGGAACACAAAGTTTCTTTTCACTTGCAAACTCCACTCCATACATATATATGGGGAGGTACTAGCTCCAACTCGATTTTACAGTGAAAACTGCTGGAAGTTCAAACCGGCACTAGGAAACAGACTGAGAAACCCGAGTAAAAGTTTCTCCTGCAACCCGTTCCCTTTGTGCTAGATGAACGAACGTCTGTCCACATGCTTATTTCTGAGAGATAAGTGTGTGTGAAAGCCGTCCTTCACCTAGCTTGTTGGGAACACAAAGTTTCTTTTCACTTGCAAACTCCACTCCATACATATATATGGGGAGGTACTAGCTCCAAAACTGTTTTACAGTGAAAACTGCAGGAAATTCAAACCGGCACTAGGAAACAGACTGAGAAACCAGAGTAAAAGTTTCTCCTGCATCCCGTTCCCTTTGTGCTAGATGAACGAACGTCTCTCCACATGCTCATTTCTGAGAGATAAATGTGTGTGAAATCCGTCCTTCAACTAGCTTGTTGGGAACACAAAGTTTCTTTTCAGTTGCAAACTCCACTCCATACATATATATGGGGAGGTACTAGCTCCAACACTGTTTTACAGTGAAAACTGCAGGAAATTCAAACCGGCACTAGGAAACAGACTGAGAAACCAGAGTAAATGTTTCTCCTGCAACCCGTTCCCTTTGTGCTAGATGAACGAAAGTCTCTCCACGTGCTCAGTTCTGAGAGATAAGTGTGTGTTAAAGCCGTCCTTCACCTAGCTTGTTGGTAACAGAAAGTTTCTTTTCACTTGCTAACTCCACTCCATACATACATATGGGGTGGTTCTAGATCCAAATCATTTTTACACTGAAAACTGCAGGAATTTCAAACCGGCACTAGGAAACAGACTGAGAAACCAGAGTAAAAGTTTCTCCTGCAACCCGTTCCCTTTGTGCTAGATGAACGAACGTCTCTCCCCATGCTCAGTTCTGAGAGATAAGTGTGTGTGAAAGCCGTCCTTCACCTAGCTTGTTGGGAACACAAAGTTTCTTTTCACTTGCAAACTCCACTCCATACATGTATATGGGGAGGTACTGGCTCCAAATCTGTTTTACAGTGAAAACTGCAGGAACTTCAAACCGGCACTAGGAAACAGACTGGGAAAACAGAGTATAAGTTCCTCGTGCAACCCTTTCCCTTTGTGCTAGATGAACGAACGTCTCTCCACATGCTCCGTTCTGAGAGATAAGTGTGTGTGAAAGCCGTCCTTCACCTAGCTTGTTGGGAACACAAAGTTTCTTTTCACTTGCAATCACCACTCCATACAAATATATGGGGAGGTACTAGCTCCAACTCGGTTTTACAGTGAAAATTGCAGGAAGTTCAAACCGGCACTAGGAAACAGACTGAGAAACCAGAGTAAAAGTTTCTCCTGCAACCCGTTCCCTTTGTGCTAGATGAACGAACGTCTCTCCCCATGCTCAGTTCTGAGAGATAAGTGTGTGTGAAAGCCGTCCTTCACCTAGCTTGTTGGGAACACAAAGTTTCTTTTCACTTGCAAATTCCAATCCATACATATATACGGGGAGGTACTAGCTCCAACGCGGTTTTACAGTGAAAACTGCAGGAACTTCAAACCGGCACTAGGAAACAGACTGAGAAACCAGAGTAAAAGTTTCTCCTGCAACCCGTTCCCTTTGTGCTAGATGAACGAACGTCTCTCCACATGCTCAGTTCTGAGAGATAAGTGTGTGTGAAAGCCGTCCTTCACCTAGCTTGTTGGGAACACAAAGTTTCTTTTCAGTTGCAAACTCCACTCCATACATATATATGGGGAGGTACTAGATCCAACTCGGTTTTACAGTGAAAACTGCAGGAACTTCAAACCGGCACTAGGAAACAGACTGTGAAACGAGAGTAAAAGTTTCTCCTGCAACCCGTTCCCTTTGTGCTAGATGAACGAACGTCTCTCCACATGCTCAGTTCTGAGGGATATGTGTATGTGAAAGCCGTCCTTCACCTAGCTTGTTGGGAACACAAAGTTTCTTTTCATTTGCCACTCTACTCCATACTTATATGTGGGGATGTACTAGCTCCAACTCGGTTTTACAGTGAAAACTGCAGGAACTTCAATCGGCAATAGGAAACAGACTGTGAAACGAGAGTAAAAGTTTCTCCTGCAACCCGTTCCCTTTGTGCTAGATGAACGAACGTCTCTCCACATGCTCAGTTCTGAGGGATATGTGTATGTGAAAGCCGTCCTTCACCTAGCTTGTTGGGAACACAAAGTTTCTTTTCATTTGCCACTCTACTCCATACTTATATGTGGGGATGTACTAGCTCCAACTCGGTTTTACAGTGAAAACTGCAGGAACTTCAATCGGCAATAGGAAACAGACTGAGAAAGCAGAGTAAAAATTTCTCCTGCAACCCGTTCCCGTTGTGCTAGATGAACGAACGTCTCTCCCCATGCTCAGTTCTGAGAAATAAGTGTGTGTGAAAGCCGTCCTTCACCTAGCTTATTGGGAACACAAAGTTTGTTTTCACTTGCAAACTCCACTCCATACTTATATATGGGGAGGTACTAGATCCAACTCGGTTTTACAGTGAAAACTGCAGGAACTTCAAACCGGCACTAGGAAACAGACTGAGAAACCAGAGTAAAAGTTTCTCCTGCAACCCGTTCCCTTTGTGCTAGATGAACGATCGTCTCTCCACGTGCTCAGTTCTGAGAGATAAGTGTGTGTGAAGCCGTCCTTCACTTAGCTTGTTGGGAACACAAAGTTTCTTTTCAGTTGCAAACTCCACTCCCTACATATATATGGGGAGGTACTAGATCCAACTCGGTTTTACAGTGAAAACTGCAGGAACTTCAAACCGGCACTAGGAGACAGACTGTGAAACGAGAGTAAAAGTTTCTCCTGCAACCCGTTCCCTTTGTGCTAGATGAACGAACGTCTCTCCACATGCTCAGTTCTGAGGGATATGTGTATGTGAAAGCCGTCCTTCACCTAGCTTGTTGGGAACACAAAGTTTCTTTTCAGTTGCCACTCTACTCCATACTTATATGTGGGGATGTACTAGCTCCAACTCGGTTTTACATTGAAAACTGCAAAAACTTCTAACCAGCACTAGGAAACCGACTAAAAATCCATTATGAGTCTTTCTACTGGACCCACTCCCTTTTGTTAGTTGAACAAACGTCTCTCTATATGTTGAATATTGAGTATTAAATTTTTGGGAATTCTTCAATCTTCTAGATTGTTAAGAACTCATATTTTTTCTGTTGAAATCTGCCCTTGATACATATATATGGTGATTACTAGCTCCAACTCAGCTTTACAGAAATAGTTCATGATATTTGCCCGGATCTAGGATAAGATACTGAGAAACCAGTGTAATTTTTTCTACTACAGTCCATTCCATTTATACTGGATGATAAAACTTCTCTTCTCATTCTCAATTCTGACAGATAAATATTTGTGCATGGCATCAGAAAGCTTAATTGTTGGAAAAACCGTTTCTTTTCAGTGGGTAAATCCACTACATGCATATATATGGGGAGGTACTAGCTCCAACTCGGTTTTACAGTGAAAACTGCGTGAACTTCAAAGCGTCACTCTGAATCATACTGTGAGTCCAGGGTATGTGATTCTATTTCAATCCTTTTCCTTGTTATAGATGAACGAACTTCTCTCCACTTGCACAATTCTGAGTGTTAAGTGTGTGTGAAAGTCTTCAATTAAATTTCCTGTTGGGAACACACAGTTTCTTATGAGTTATTTAATTCACTACATTTGTATAAATGTGGAGATTCTAGTTACAACTCGTATTTACAATGAAAACTGCATGAACTTCAAACCAGCACTAGGAAGCATAGTGAGAATCCAATGTATGTGTTTCTCTTGCACACCATTCCCTTTATGCTAGACAAATGAATATCTCTCCCCATTCTCAATATTCAGAACTGAATGAGTGTTGAAGCCATCCTTCATCTACCTTGTTGATAACCCAGAGTTTCAGTCCAATGGAAATTACTTTTCTTTCATATATATAGGAACTTTCTAGCATGGACTCGGTTTTATACTGCAAACTTCTTTTATTTGTAACCGGCTTTGAGAAACATGCTGACAACTCATAGAATCTGTTTGTGTATATCACTTAACATTCAATGCTGGATGAAAAAACTCCTCTCCACAGGCTTACTTCTGACATCTGAATTTGTTTTGGAGACGACCTTCACTTAACTTGTTTGAAAACCAGAGGTTCTGTTGTAGGGGAACTGAGCTACTTACGTATCTAAGGGCAGGCGCTCACTCCAACGTGGTTTTCCACACTAAATTGCTTTTACATTGAAAACGGCGTTAGGAAACATGGTGAAATTTTAGAGAATGTGTGTCTGTAATACCTCTGCATTTTATTCTGCATGAAGGAACTCCTCTCAACATGCTCAATTTTCATAACTCTATGACTTTGGAAGCTGTAATTCACCTAGCTTGTTGGAAACCCAGAGTTTCAGTCCAAGGCAAACTAAGCTGCTTCCATATATATCGGGATGTAATAGTACTAACTCAATTTTAAACTGCAAATCGCCTTTACTTGAAATCTGCTTTGAGAAACATGCTGAGAAATCAGAGTAATTATTTCTGTATGTCACTTAACCTTCAATGCTGGATGAAAGAACGTCTCTCCACAAGCTCAATTCTGATATCTGAGTTTGCGTTGGAGCCGTCCTTCAGCTAACTTGTTGGAAATCCATAGTTTCTGGTATAGGGGAACTACGCTACTTACATATCTAAGGGGAGACACTCGCTCCAACGTGGTTTTCCACACTAAATCGCTTTTACATTGAAAAAGGCGTTAGGAAACATGCTTACAAATCAGAGAATTTGTGTCTAGAATACCTCTGCCTTTTATGCTGCATGAAGGAACGCCTCTCAACATGCTCAATTATCAGATCTGTACGAGTTTGAAAGCCGTTCTTCACCTAAGTTTTTGGAAACCCAGTGTTTCATTCCAAGGTAAACTATGCTGCTTTCCAATATATGGGGAAGTACTAGCATGAACTCGATTTTTCACTGCAATCGGCTTTTACTTGAAACCGACTTTGAGAAACATGCTGAGAAATCAGAGTACTTGTTTCTGTATGTAACTTAACCTTCAAGGCTGGATGAAAGAAGCCTCTCCACAAGCTCACTTTTGACATCTGAATTTCTCTTGGAGCTGTCCTTCACCTAACTTGTTGGAACCCCAGAGTTTCTTGTATAGGGTAACTACGCTACTTACATTTGTAACGGGGGGCTTTCGCTCCAACTTCGTTTTCCAGATCAAACCGCTTTTACATTGAAACCGGCATAAGAAACACGGTCAGAAATCAGAGAATGTGTGTCTAGAAGTCCCTCTGCCTTTTATGCTGGATAAAGGAACGCCTCTCCACATGCTCAATTTTCAGGAATATAGGAGTGTGGAAGCCACGTTTCACCTAGCTTGTTGGAAACCCAGATTTTCAGTCCAAGGTAAACTTCGCTGCTTTCATATATATGGGGACGTACTAGCACGAACTCAGTTTTTCACTGCAAACCGCTTTTACTTGAAACCGGGTTTAAGAAACATACTGAGAAATCAGAGAACGTGTTTGTACATTTCACTCTGCCTTTTATGTTTACTGTGAAACGCTGGTTTGAAAGAAAAATCACTTTGCTTTGGTAAACTGCTTTGAATCGAGTTCCTCCGCTTTGATATGTAAATTGGGTAGTTCCCGTTTTCCAGAAGCTCTGGTTTTCCAACAGGTTAGGAGAAGGACTTCTCCAACAGAAATTCAAGTGTCAGAAGTGATCTTGTGGAAAGGCGTTCTTTCATCCAGCATTGAAAGTTAAGTGACATAGAGAAATACTTACTCTGAATTCTCAGCAAGTTTCCTAATGCCAGTTTCTAAGGAAGAGTAGTTTGCTGTGGAAAACCACTTTGGAGCGAGAGCCTCTGCTTAGATATGTAAGCAGCGTAGTTCCCCTAGACCAGAAACCCTTGTTTTCGAAGATGTTATGTGAATGGCTCCAACTCACATTTAGATGTCAGAAGTGAGCATGTTGGGAGGCGTTCCTTCTTCCACCATTGAAGGTTAAGTGACATACTGAAACACTCACTCTGATTTCTTAGCATGTTTCTGAAATCCGTTTCAAGTAAAAACGTCTTGCAGTGGAAATGAGAGTTGGTGCTAGTTCGTTCGCATATATATGAAAGCAGCGTTGTTTCCCTAGTCCAGAAACTGTTGGTTCCCAACGAGCTAGGTGAAGGACGGCTTCCATACATATACAGATTTGAAAATAGAGCATGTGTAGAGGCCTTATTTCACCCAGCATAAAAGGCAGAGTGACATGTAGAAACACATTCTCTGATTTCTCAGCATGTTTACTAATGCCGATTTCAAAGTAAAAGTAGTTAGCTGTGGAAATCCACGTTGAAGCGAGTGCCTCCCCTTAGACATGTTAGTAGCGTAGTTCCCCTAGACCAGAAACAATGGGTTTACTGCAAGTTAGGTGAAGGACAGTTCCAACACACATTCAGCTGTCAGACGTGAGCATGTGGAGATGCGTTCTTTCATCCAGCATTGAAGGTAAAGTGACATACAGAAACATTTACTCTGATTTCTCAGAATGTTTCACAAATCCGGTTTCAAGTAAAAGCGGTTTGCATAGGAAAACCGAGTTGGTGTTAGTACATTGCCATATATATGAAAGCAGCGTAGTTTCCCTAGTCCAGAAATTCTGGGTTCCCAACAAGCTTGGTGAAGGACGGCCTCCACACTTATACAGATCTGAAAATAGAGCATGTGGAGTGATGTTCTTTCATCCAGCATAAAAGTCAGAGTGACATGTAGAAACACATTCTCTGATTTCTCAGCATGTTTACTAACGCCGATTTAAAAGTAAAAGCTGTTTGTGTGGAAAACTGCATTGGAGCGAGTGCCTCCTCTTAGATATGTAAGCAGCGTAGTACCCTTAGACCAGAAAATCTTGTTTTCCAACATTTTAAGTGAAGGACGTCCCCAACACTCATCCAGCTGTCATAAGTGAGCATGTGGAGAGGCGTTCTTTCATCCTGCATTGAAGGTTAAGTGACATACTGAAACACTATCTCTGATTTCTCAGCATGTTTCTCAAAGCCGGTTTCAAGTAAAGCGGTGTGCAGTGGAAATGAGAGTTGGTGCCAAGACGTCCCCAAATATAAGAAAGCAGCGTAGTTCCCCTAGTCCTGAAACTATGGTTCCCAACAAATAGGTGAAAGAAGGCTTCCATACATATACAGATTTGAAAATAGAGCATTTGGAGTGGCGTTCTTTCATCCATCATAAAAGGCAGAGTGACATGTAGAAACACATTCTCTGATTTCTCAGCGTGTTTACTAACGCTGGTTTCAAAGTAAAAGTGGTTTGCTTAGGAAAACCGCGTTGGAGCGACTGCCTCCGGTTACATATGTAAGTAGCTTAGTTCCCCTAGACCAGAAACTCTGGGTTTCCAACAAGTAAGGTGAAGGACACCTCCAACACACATTCAAATGTCAGAAGTTATCATGTGGAGAGGCGTTCTATCGTCCAGCATTGACGGTTAAGTGACATACAGAAACACTTACTCTGATTTCTCAGTGTGTTTTTCAGAGCCGGTTGCAAGTAAACACGGTTTGCAGTGAAAAACCGTTTTGGTACTAATGCATCCCCATAGATATGTATGTAGCGTAGTTTCCCTACCCCAGAAACTGTGGGTTCCCAATTAGCTAGTTGAAGGACAGCTTCCAAACTCATACATTATCTAAAAATTGAGCATGTGGTGTGGAGTTCTTTCATACAGCATAAAAGGTGGAGTGACATATAGAAACACTAACTCTGATTTCTCAGCATGATTCTGAAAGCTGGTTTCAAGTAAAAGTTCTTTGGAATGGAAAAGCCAACTGGAGCTTGTGCCTCACCTTATATAAGTAAGTACCGTAATTCCCCGAGACCAGAAACTGGGTTCTCAAAAACCTAGGTGAAAGTTGGCTTCCACTCACATATGTTTCCAAAATGGAACAAGTGTAGAAGAATTCCTTTGTCTCACCTAAACAGCAAGGCTAAATCTCAAGCACTTACCATGATTTCTCTGCATGTTTACTTGAGTATATTTAAAGCTAAAAGCATTTTTCGCTCAGATACCTAGTTAGAGCTTATTCCTGCCGTTATATATATCGGTCGGGCAGTGCCCCAACACCACAATTCTGTTTTTCCAGCAGTGTTGGTGAAGGGTGGCTTCCACACATATTCTGTTTTCTCTCATCCTCACTCTTCTGCTTAGACATCAATGCAGGTTGTGTATTGTGGAAGCCAAGGAAATTTTTTTTCATTTAGGATCAGCCTTGGAGAAAACAGACCTGCTTCTGCTTCTTTTCCCTGCTAGATTTCCTCTTGGTGCATTACCAATCCTCAAGAGTGAGTTCCTTTAACCAAGTATTTCAAAAAAATGAGCAGGTTTCCATAGGGCCATTACTTCTTTTATATTCTTGCTTTTTAACACCTCTCTTCCATCTCTTTATCTCCAGGTGTCTTATTTCTATGTCCTTTGGTTTGGGCTGATGGCTAATCAGCATTAGTGTAGAAATTGTTGCTTGATATTACTGATCTATATTCTTTCCATGGATATTTGATTTATCATTGGATTTTAGGGAAGATAGTTTCTTTAAAAAATCTCTGGTAAGTAACTTGTGGAGGACCCTGATTCTGTTGGTCTAGATCTATAATGCTTAATTTCTGAATAAGTGATACTTTTACAGAGCTCAAACTTCCAAAGGTTTGAGTGCCACCACTGTCCCGAAGACTTTCAAACTTTTCTTTGGGGGCACTCAGAACTGAGTGTGTGTGTGTGTGTGTGTGTGTGTGTGTGTGTGTGTGTGTGTGTGTGTGTGTCCTTCTGGACTTAGTTTAGCCTGAAACGAGCAAAGGCAAGTACCCCCCATTTTACACAATCAGTAGACGACTTTCACAATTTGATACCTTTTAAAAATATATGAACTGTAATGTTGTAGAATTTTACAAGAGGCAGTGACCTTCAGGACTGTCAGCAATGGAGGCAGAACAGTTGGAGGGACAGCAGGTGCTCGTGCTCAGTGGCTGAAGTCACACAACATCCACGGCCACCTCTGGTTAATCTTATAGAGTGGGTGCTGTCTGCAGGCTTTCAGGGCTGTGCCCCCTCCCCACCAAACATATATATTAGGAAAAGTGTTGAGCCTCAGTATGAGAAACAATAAAGAATTAGTAGGGGAAATTGAGTTTATTGTTTTTAAAAGAAAAATTAACATCCAGGTAGTTTAATTTCAGCTCCTAATAGACTGATGTGTTGACATTCACAAGGATGCGTAAACACCTGCAAGATCATGGGGCAGGACCGGAGACTCTGAAGCAGCAATCACCACACACAACTTCCACTGCTGTCCTTGACAGCCTTATAGAATTACTTGATTAAGAAAAGGCCATAGATGTTAAATATCATCATTTTGAGGAACCAGTTCTTTTGAAATCTTATATACTAATGTAACTGAATTGGATAAAGAAATGCTAAATGTGTAATAAAGTATCCAAAGAGGTAATGATTACTGAAAACACCACAAATTGAAGAGGACCACAGCATAATGTGCATATATATTTTAATGATCTGGAAGAATCAGCTCAGCAGTGTATTCGAGACATCTAGAGATGATGTCAAAAGTGGGTGTCCTTGGATAGCTTTTTGTGAATGTTAGAGTGAAGTCAGGGTCAGGTACACAAATTTAGTTTAAAAACAAAAGGTGAACCAGATTTCTTTTCAAAAATCTATTGTGTCTTGTTAGAAATCATCAAATCCAGTGTCAAGGGAAGGAAAAAAAAAACCTAGTGACCACGTGACTGTTTCAGGAGCTGGTAGTAAAATGACAGTTGACAATTGTGTAAATTAGATATGATCTTGATGTCCAACTGACCCAAAGATTTTTAGTCCATGTGCCAATAATATATCAAGGAATAAATAGTGATATATGTTTTATCAGCTCTGTTATCCCCCCTTCAAGCCTGCATTTTGATTGGGAAACTAAGAACTTCTACTGCAGGGAGGGGGATTTTCAAAAATGGAGTGTCCCCCAAACGAGAAAATTAAGAAAATGTAGCCATACACTGTAGAGACACAGGGAGATCTGTTGAGCCAGATGACACTTGCTTTACTGTCAACTAGTGGAGGTGCAGCTTTTTGAAGACTTGGGTACCACGTTGCTGCCTTTCTCAAGGTATTGCCCACGGCTCTTGAGAAGCGTTGAAGTGAGGCCAAGGAATTAGCCTCCGAATGCCCTTTGCCATGGATGTTGTCTCTATTCGCCACTTTTAAGATTTAGCTTAGACAAGTTGCCGTGTCTTGCCAAGTGAGCTAAATACAGTAAGTACATCTTGAAGCACACGACTCTTTCCTCCTCACTGCAGCAGAGGACCTCTGCATTGGAGCATCCTGAGATGTCATCAATTGTCATTTTTCATGTTTGGAATCAGTAAGGATGCTATGTCCACATGGATGAAGAGGGTAAGATTTCAGTCTCTAAAGTGGCAATGATGGGTTGACCTTTTCACATAAAGGGTCTCACATCAACAAATGCGTGTCTGTTCTGGACCAAGAAGAAACAAGTGTTTGCAAAAGAATAGCTTGAAAGGTCAGTGGGACATGTCAGGCATCTCCTTCATGTCCTCAATTTCGGGTATCCAACATGGTTTTCCTATCCTGAGTGATACTGACAATTTGCCGTGCTCTGTGCCACATGTATACCAAAGGCTTTCCTAAATAAAATATCTAGAAATGGTAACATTCTTGATATGTGTTAAACCAGGGGACGTGAAGGATTTAAAATTAGTCCCTAATGTGCAGTGATTTTTTTAAAGACATCAATTTTATAGAAACTTTTGAAGAATTAAAGTGACAGAAAATTACAAAGCACCTTTTCCTTCTGGTAAGAAAGGGTTCTGTATTCCTTTATTGATGAATCTAACATAGAATCAGTACAAATATTGTTTGTATTGTACTTAGTGTTTACAGAGTGATTCACAGATATTCTCCTATTTCATCTGTGCAATGACCTCTGGAAGATAAGATTTCCTAGTTATGCTTTTTAATGTCTATTTTTAACTCTGTCTAAAAGCAGATTGATTGAGCCCCATTTGCTCAATTTAGAAGGCTGGACTGATATTGTGTCAGAACATTCCAGGAGGCAGAGGAAAGGAAGAGACTGGGGTTCTACACGATGGAAGCTGCTCCTGAAATGATTTGACCAGCAGTCTTATCCATTTTTTCCAAGGCTGGAAACAAAACATAACCCAAGACAAGGAAAACAGGGAGCCCATGTGACTCCATCCTTGGCACGTAGAGTCACTGCTGTCCTTCTGTGCCTTGGAGAGGAGGATGCTTTGAGTCTCTGTTCTACAAACTCTGTTTTGTTTATCTCCACAGTGTCTTGTTTTACTGGCATATGCTGTAACTTGATTTACATTTCATAGCATTAAAACAAAAATCAAGATCTCTTTATCATTTATTAACTATTTGGTAAAGAGTTTTTGGTGAATATTGAACTTTATTATTAGGTCTTACCATGGCAATGCACAACACCTAGTTCCCCAGATAACAGCAGTGGCTTAAACATGCTAAAATTGTATTTCCCTCTTACATAAAGAAGTCAAGCAATCGGTAGCCCAGGGCTGGTTTGCATGATGGTCCCTGGGTCAGAGAACAAGATGCCTGTTATCTTCAGCCCATCAACCTGATTGCCCAAAGTGGCTGCCTGAGGGTCAACCATCAGGTCCACATTCCAGGCAGCAGAGAGGAGGGAAGAAAGGTGCTTCAGTTCCCTTTTGGGATGGTTCTGTAAAGTCCCAGGTAGCTTTCCTGCTTTTATCTTGCTTTAGACAGAGGGCTGAGAGACAGCTTGCTATGAGGTAAGCTCAACTCAGGACCAGCCTTCTCCCTCGAGGGGAGGGGAGGGAGTGCGCGGGGAGGAACCGATCATCCTGCACATGGTGTAAGACACCACGATGAGCCGCCGGGGGCCTCTTCAGTCCGCCCATTGCTTTGGGCTGCACTGAGCGGTTGGTAACGGTTGAGATTTTCACGTAGAGGTGCGTGTATGCTTGAACAATTGCTCGGTTCATTTAAACTAGTGGCTACCAGAGCACGTTGGAGAACACATTTGTTCTCACCTTCTAGCCAGTGACCCTCCCGCCAGGTTGCTGTCCTGCTGTTCATTTCCACGTTATTTTCCAAGACTTCCAGAGGAAATGTAAGCAGCCTGATGCTCAAATGCTTTTCTGTGTGATTCCCCCCTTGTTCTTTGAAGGAACAACAAATTGCCTAGAGAAGAGTGGACAAAATTCCAACCCTCCATTTCTTATAAGCTCTGAGATTTGGTGTTAGGAAATAGAAGAAAATTCCAGAAACACCGTTAAGAAACATTATTTGTTTCAAATGAGATTTTTAACAGCAAAGGACAATATAATTTATAGAACAACTTTTAAGACAATTGAATTGGCAGTAAGTTCACATAATGAAACTTCCAACAAGTCTTTATATTTCTCCTGGAAATTCCTTGGCTATTGGTGTAAATTATTAATAATTAATATCAGCTTTCTATTCTTTCTCTTCCTGTAGTTGTAGAGTTAACGTGAAAATAGCTTGTTGTGTCACTGAGAAAGCCTCCTGGTCAGCGTTCTAGTTAAACAGCTTGTGTGCGTTTCGGTGGCAGGTGTGCTAAATAGTAGTTTTCAGGCACTTGGGGGATGCCCATCACACCAGCACTGTGGGAGCCTATTTCTCACCCACGACCAGGTGAGACCCTCCTTTCCTCCACTGCCTCTCCCAGCCCCCCGCATTCTGGTTATTTCTCACCACCCAATTTCATCAGATCCAGCCCTGCACAAGCAGAGCAAGTCTTGATTTCTCAAAGACCAGGATCTTAGTTCTAGGCTTTCTGTTAAAGGACAGTGTATAAAATCAGGCAAATTTATGTGTCTATTGAGGCCTCGGGATCTCTGCAATTAAAACAAGAAGTTGAGTTACAATACTATTCTTTTCCACTTCTGAATTTCTAAAACTCCACACAATAGCTTTTTTATTAATTAGCTAAAAATTTTTCCAGAATATATTTTCCTAAGATTCACAAATATCTGTTACTTTATATTTAAAGATGCTATATTTAAAAAATGGAATATTTATTTACTTTTAAAAAGTAATTTAAGTCAAGAAATGTTTGATACTGAAAGTTTACTATGAGTCCAAGTATGTAAGCTTAATTTTTGTGGTACTGTCGTTAAAACACACAACGTGAGAGTTGTGGGTTAAGTTTTATCTGGGGCAAAATGAGGACCAGAGCCCAGGTGTCAGCATCTCAGAGAGCTCGGAGGAACTGCTCTGAATTTGAGGGGGAGTTCAGCATTATATGAGATTTCATTGAATGCTGACGTGCAGTCAAGTATACGTTAAGTCAGAGGCTGCTGCTATTCGAGGAACAGGTGTCTCTGTTAATGATTTTAGTGCTTTTCTAGATAGGAGGAGATGCAAGAATTTGGGCTCATAAAATTTCCTGAAAATGTCTAACTATCTGAAAGATTTTCTGCCCATTTTCCCAGAGCACAGAGCGCCCCATTCCTGATCTCCACCCTGAACTACTTTCAGAGGGTGTTCAAGGTCAGCAGCTGCAGCGGCTCATGACTTAATCAAATCAGAGGCAGATGACAAGTGCCAATTTTTAGTTGACAATATGTATATATTGTAGGAAAAAATGTTACTTTCCAACCCTACCCCTGTTTTACTTTTAGTTAGAGGTCAACTGATAACTGTTAGATGACTTAAGTCAGATGAGGGGTGAAGGAGTCGTCTCTTGAGCCAGCCAGTGCTCTATGTCAGCCTCCTTGATCACATTCAATTTTCTTTCTGTTCAAACAGCATGCATCTGATTTTATGAAGTTTGGAGACTGTCCTGAGCACATGGGGTCTGGAAGTGGCCCTGTTCCTGTGGTCTTTGTTTATTCTGTGAATTATGGTGTGAATCTTTATGTGCCCAAGCTTCATCATAATTTCAAACTTTAAGGATTTAAATATGGGAGATGGATGCCAAGTTCTGGGAATAGATTTTCAGGATAACAGCCAGGATTGGTAAAAAGTAGGGAGAATGGATACAGCCTTTAAAAAAGAAAAGTTATTTTACAATTTCTGGCAGATAAATTAAAGTCCTTGTTGGGATTCTATCAGGAATGTTTAATTGGGAGACCTACCTCCCATTTTCATGAAATAAAATAATTTTATTATTTGTTTAGTGCCTACTGTCTAACAAATAAGTATCCCCTTTGCATATATTTTTATCATTTAATCTCTACAAAGATTCCCTGGAGAACACACGTGTCACAGGTGAGGGAACCATGATCATCCAGGGTAAGTGGCTGGAAGGCAGATGGGTTGGAGGGCTTACCCTCCTTCAGGCTGAGACAGAGACACCAAGGTTTATTGACAAGCGTGTAGCTGAAGTGGTTTATTTAATACTTTGCTTCCTTGATGAATTGGATCTCTTGAAATTGTTTATGTCTGTCTTATCTTCCCCTCTCTCCTCTGCCTCAGGACTTCTCCTCGTAAGTAGTATGAATTCAGCCTGAGCTGATTCAGGAAAATCAGAAAATAAAAAATTAGCCCACACAAATGCCTTCTTAGTCCTTGTAATTCAGTACTTCCTAAAATTCTCAGAAACGCAAGGAAGGTGTGTTACCTCGGGGACTGAGTGCATTTGAAGAGTGAGAAATGTTAAGTGTGATCTGGTAAAGGCGCAGGCTCTATAGACAAAGATCCGGGTTTGGATCCTGGTTCCATCAAGTACTGGAAACATGACCACCTACAGCCTCAGTTTCTTCATGTGTTAAATGGGCTGATGGAGCTCACCTCCAAGTGGTCAGGTCAAAATGAGATGGTACGAGTGACTCTCAGGCAGAATGCTTGGCAAAGTGCTAGTTGCTCTTGCTGGTTTATAATGTCCTCTTAGGTAATTCCGTTGTCCATTGGCTTGAGAATACCTCCTCATTTGATTTAAGAAAAATAGCATGCCTTAAGAATTTTAAAAATAAGGAATGAAGATTTACTGATTAATGCTGGGTGTATTTTTATAGGTCATTTATTTAAAAAAAAAAGTAGGAGTTCTCTAAAGAGAATTTATTCAGTGTGCCTAGAATATGATTCAGTTAAAAATGGTTTTCCTTTAAATACTTTTCAGAAATTTTCTGTGATATTTTTCTTGAAAAGTACTTGAAGATTTCTGAGGAGGTTTTACATTTAGAAAAGTTTATTCTTGTAAGAATTGACACATTAAATAAATGATTCATATCCCTGGACAGCATAAAGCCCTGGCTTTTTTTTTTTAATATATATAATTTTGGTGGTTAGTTCTATGACATTTTATTGGGTAGAACTATCTCCCATTTCCATTTTACAGGCAGAGAAGATGAGTCATACGATACTCACTATACAAGAGAAGCAGAGGCTGATTAATTTGGGCAGAAGTGTAAAAGGGTGTGGAGAAAAAAATCGTTGACTCGCAAACTGGACGCATTCTGTGGTGCTGTGCAGCTGAAACGGATTTGATTTTGCTTCTGGGTTGTCCTAGGTTTTGGCACATGTGCCTGGAAATGTCTCTCGGGCAAAGATGCTTATTTAAGAAGGTTGTCATTGTAAATGTTCTTAAGAGTATTAAACAAATTCCACAGCAAATAAATGAACATGTTTGGAAGGTTTTCCACCCTAATGTAATTTCCAGAAAACAGACATGATTCACTTGCTAAAACAAACACACAGGTACAATAATGAGCCTGGCTCACATGACTGGACAGCACGGAGGGAGCCTCATCTATTGGCCTGGGTTATGCTGCAGTAACTGCACCTGAAATTTTAATTAGAATTTATTTACAGCGAGTGCTGCTTCCGCGTTTTTCTCCCCAAATTAAGGAAGCGCCCTCTTTGCCTGGCCATTAGTCTGCAGAGCCCCGCGGCTCACACACTCCCCTGCTCATCAGGAGGCTGATGGAGCCAGTTTGCTTAGACACACTTAGCTACACTAGCAGCGGGGATCATCAGTCTCTTCTGTGTGTTGATCTCCACGTGCAGGGGAGAAAATCGACTTTTGCTGCCGACAAACGCTAATTGACTACCAGTTGTTTCAGAGGGACTGTGATGTTGAAAACTGGTGTCCCATTCATTTTTATATGTTGGATGCTGACAAATTTCACGGCAACACCTTCACGGTAAGTACACCCACCAGGGAGGGTGTCGGAGTTTGAATCTGTGTGTTTTAGTATTCAGATCCTGGCACTGGTCAGTTTACAGTGTTCTCGCTGGGTTTGGGAGACTGTTTCTGGAGCGATTTCTTTGGCTTCCAATAAATTTGCAAAGCCGTCTCCTTCAGTCGATTTCTGATGAGTTGAGTTGGGAGGGGCATGTGAAATTGGGGCGGGCAGAGAGGTGCAAAGAAAACTAGCCACCATCTGGTTACCTTTCATTTTTTGTGGGCCAAAAATGCTTGTCTTCTTTTCTTTTCTCCTCCATTCATCCCTTCAGGTCAGGGAGTCGTCTTCAAGAATTTCTTCCTAAAATGTAAAGTAATGATGAAGGCAGTGTGTTTCTGTGGTTGATTTCATTTGATTTGCTTTCATTGTTAAAGATTTTCTGGTGAGGTTCTTATGAGCTCTTAAAAGCTGGAAGAGAAGCAATACCAAGGAGAGAAAGTCAGAGAAATGAGTCAGCGGCCCCTGTGAGGTCTGGGGGACGAGGGCAGGAGGTGGGGCGGAGGCAGCACCGTGGCCTCACCTGCAGCCCTGAGGGCAACGTGCGCATGTAAAGCCAGCGTCTCTTGTCACCATGTGTTCTAACAGGACTCCCACTAAAGGAATGCGAGGAGATTTGGGGAGGCCTTAACTTTTACCCTCTTGCCAAACATCTTTAATGCTGACTGTATTTATTCAAGATGACACAGAGATCACCTGCAGAGTGTGAGGAAGCGGTGCTTGCTTCCTGTCTTGCCCACCCCAGGCTCACTCATCAGACACCTGATTCTTGCAGGCACTGCAGTGCCCGTGGGGGGAGCTCTGCTCCTCGGGGAGCTGGGCACGGCAGTGCGCACATTGAAGCCGGCCGCACCATCGCTGATCCCACTCCAAATGGTGAGATGAGCCCTTTGTGTAAGTAGTAGAGGTGGGATCCAGAGTCTTCCTGTGTTTGAGTTTTGCAGTAAAGCCAACTTGGAGGAAAGAAAGAAAATGCCTACTGTTCCATGACTGTGTCCTAAGGGTTTAAAGCTCACTGTGGAGCACACGTGAGATCTCATTCAGTAAATACTCTGGGGTATTGATTCTGACTTGTCTTGAATTTGGCATTCTCATGTTATTTCTCTTAAAATATGTCTAAGCAATCATTTTTGTTTGATGGTTATGTGTGCATAAGGGTCCTGAAGAAACTGTTGTGGATGGAAGTGTGGGTACCAGAAGGGCTGGTGGCCCTGGTGGCTGCCCGAGCTCCACACCATTTGTTACCAGCAGTCTTTCAGATTGCATCTTATTCCAGAGCTCATCGGGGCTCCCATCTCTCACTACGTGTCTTGAGAGAATATTTGTTCAGAGGGGAGGGGACGGGGTGCTTCCAAGTTTGGGTTCTGGGGTTCCCTGTCTAAAGGTGGCACTGGAACAAATCATTTATTCATGGAGTAATGAAGCCCCCCAGTCTCGTGGCTAATTGGGACTCCCTGTCCTTCTTCATTTTAGGAGCTGGAGGGCTTGGGTTAGGCCCCCAAACCTGTTTTTTGGTGAGCTTTCAGTCCTATAACTCCACCTGGGTTGTCCCGTTTCAGTCACATGACTTTGATTTTTGCAGGTAGGTGTGAATCCTGGATAGTGCCTGGGACTTCCTGGTTTCCCCTGCAGTAGGGACACTGAAGAAAGTTCACCCCATAAGGTGTGTTCGGGGGCCTCGAGGACAAGTAGGGACCCACAGACAGATGTCTGGATGGGTGGCGATCAGGCCCAAGTCTTGGAAGAACAGAGATTCCATTACTGTTTTAACAGTGAAATTGAAGGAGTAATTCTGGAAGGTCTGATGCAACTGAGATTAAAATTATTATATGGTTTTTATTGTTAGCAGGAGTGGTTTTTAATCCTTAGACCCAGTCCCCCCTATTGACAATAAATATTTTGTAACCTTTCTTTTCTGGTGCCCGGAAGTGAACGTCATAGAAAATGTAACCTAACTATAAATATGATAAACAAATAGACAGGTAGATGGAAAGATGTTTTGCCTAAATTCTTATATTATGGGGTATTTTATATTCTATGCTAATTAGTGACCACTCAGAACAAAAGGCACATACAAAGGGAGTCACTTCTAATAAACTATTTTTCCAACCCTTACCTAACTGGGAAACAAGTGGCTTCAGAATGTTAGAGCACCTCCCAAGTCCCTGGGGAAATCTCCTTGTCAGAGTTACACTTGCTTATGGTGTCCTGTGCCAAGTGCAAGCAGATGCGGTTCGGAAGCTGCCTGGAGGCTGACTCCGGGGATTCCTTCTCCGTCGCAGCTGTGAGGGAGCCTTGTCTTTCCTGACCACAACCAAAGAGGCGATTTTGAATCTCTTAAAACTGCCATACCAGTGTATATCACAACCCTCACAAGATACGTTGAATAAAGTAGAAAACTTTAAGCGTCTCCTTTAGGATAGAAATAGGGTATAAAAGAAATAAATTAAAAAATTCTAGTGCCCGAATAAGTGCTACATTACACTGGCTGCATTATAAGGTTAGAAAACTTCATTACCGCTTTACATACCACATCTTGTATTTAGATTTTATTTATCTTATTTTCCCTAAAGAAAAAACAATCATTTGATGAGTTCTTGTGTCAGAGGTGATGAGCAGAGAGCAAGTGTAAAACCAGGAATTGTGGTGCTGGTTAGTCTAAGACCATCTCCGTCACTGCGCAGATCATCTTTACTCATTTTACTGCACTTTTTGGAATCACCTTCTCACTTGGAAAAACTCCCGTGTCAGTTGGATTTGCTAGTAAAACAATTATTTTTCTTACCTAGAACATCAGTGATGTTTTCAAGATGATAAAAAAAAATTTGCCCATGGCATTTAAACAGTTGCTTGTTCTCATAACTCATGGCTCACGGTCTCGTATTTGTCACAATTGGAACTGTGTTTTCTTTGTGCAAATTCTCATTGCTTTGGTGACGCAGGGACACTTGTCCTTACTGGATGGAGTATGATAGTAGTTTTTTGCATTCTCTCCCTAAATCTGGAGTCCTGTGTTATGTTTCCTGTTAACTTAAAAAATAGGAATATTGTTATTTACCTAAATATCTAACCTCACACCAGTGGTGCATATCAAATTGGTCCAAATAAGAATTCCAATATTAAATGAAACAGTAATTTCACAACCCACTTTTCCAAAAATTTGGATTGATGGTTCAATTATACCAGGGACATTAGCTGTTTTAATTGAATCAATCATTGCTTTCTTCAATAAAATTTTCCATTCCATCTGCTCTTTTGGTTTATTGTTCTTCAGTGTTTCATTTGCTTTCTTTCCCAAAAATATATGATTTTGGCTTTTGTCATTGAAAATCCTTACTGGTTTTGCTACCTCATGCTGGAGAGGAAGGCTTGTGACTGTTTTATAGTCACTGGTTTCATGGTTGTATGAGTGCTTAATGCCACGTTGCAGGGGTGTGGAGACCTAATGAAGTGTGTACATAAAAGGCTTAGTCTACACTGAGTGCAGGGTTAGTGTTCACAGCCCATGTCATCAGTATCATAATTAATCCATTACAATCATCCTCTATTAATCAGTGTTTTCCTTCTAACGTCTCCAGGAGAGGAAATGTAGTAGTCTAAATGCAAATCTTTGCCAAACTTTCAGTCAATTCAAAACCTTTAAAGCTTTGCTGTCAATAGGACTGTGTGCCTTCTATCCCTAATTCTGCTCCTCCTGACCCAGGACGCGGTCTCCACAGCTGATGATCCATGAGACACTGGATTCTTGGTCCCATGGCTCTGTGTGTTCTGGGACTTCTGGGGACTTCAGCACTGTTTTAGGGGCTTTGGGTCCCACCTCTTCATAGCATTGCTGAGATGAGATCTGTGGGTTCACCCTCATTCTTGACTGTATGGTGCATTTTTTCTAGAACCAACACACGCCACCGTGGCAGCACTACTTTGAACACGTGCTGGGGCAGCGTGTGCTTGTCAGTTCTTGGGTTTAAATTTTCTGTTCTAATTTCTATAATGGGGTATATTGACAGATACACTCCATGTAAACAGAAGCTCTGTGGGGTTTTCAGCAACTTCTAAGAACATAAATATTCCTGAAGCAGCTAATCTTCCTCCCAACAAGTGAGGAGCAAGCCGGCAAGTCCTGGGGGCCTGTGGCGGTCAAGCTGTGCAGCCCAGGCTGCTCACCGAGGAACAAGGAGAAAATCTTAAAAACCTACTTCCATGCTGTCTTTCACAGAATCTCAGAAATGAACGTTTTAATATCTAAAGAGGGGTGTTTTTTTAAAATAAATTTTTTATTTTTTTCCTTTTTCAGTTTTATCAGGTAGAATTTTTACAGTTCAACTTCACATACACATATTGCATGTAAATACATGTATAGAGCATACTGCATTTTTTAGTTTACATATATGTACTAATTATTGTTTCATAAGAACAGATTAGAGCTTTAGATTTTTAAAATTAGTTACCAGAGGAATAAGGACATCTACAAAAGAATAAACAGAATATGGTAATCCAATCACAAAGGACGATCAGATGTGCTTGCATATATTCAAGAAATCAAAACAATATTTAGTTCATTTGTGGTCTTATTATTATTGCTATTAATTTTAGATTCCCCATAAATGAAGTCATATGGCATTTTTCTTTCTCTTTCCACCCCACTTCACTTAGAATGACAGTCTTCAGGTCCATCCATGTTGCTGCAAATGGCATCTTTTATGGCTGAGTAGTATTCCATTGTATATATGTATCACCTCGTCTTTATCCAGTCATGTGCTGATGGACATTTGTGTTGTTTACATGTTCCTTGTTGTATGTCCCTTCTGGCAACAATTACGGATTTTAAATATTTTCCACCTTAAAATCCTTCCTGAAGGAGATGTGGTAACTGGAATCAAAAACAGTTACAGCACAGGGTTGTTTGTGATGGCCTTGGGGGCTTGGTAGAAAGGTTGGCAGAAAGGATTTCAGATTCTGATCAAATGAGTCCTCCTCTTGTAGCCCTGCTGACCGCCTATCTCACGGCCTGCCCTACAAGTCTGACCAGTCCCTTCTGTGAATCCTACTGTATTGTGCACAAATTTTGTCCAATTGGTGTCATCCAGTAGGGACCTTAAGTGAGGCACCCAAGCTCCTGTGTTGGTTTCTTCCATCAGCCCTTACTTCCTTGGGAGCCAGGACTGTCTCATTGCCCCAAGGATCCCTAATGCCTAGTAAGATGCATGATAAAGCTGGTACTTAATGAGCACATGGGTCAAATGGAAAAACCTGATCAAAAAAAGGCCCTCATTTTTCAGACATGCCTACTTGAGCACATAGGGTAAAATGACATGTCTTCTTGGATTTGCTGTCAAATACTTCAACAAAGGACAAATAAAAGAACAAAGGTCTGAATAAAGGAAATATGGAAAAGTTTGTGAATTCCTTAATCTGGGTGATTGGCTTATTGTACTATACTTACTCATGTATACTTAAGTTAGTTTATTATTTTACTGTCATTAGCTGGATAGCAAGTATTAATGCGTATTAATTGAAATCCTTAGAACTGAACAAACTTACCCCACACAAAATCCTTAATATCCTAGTAGTTTGTCTTTCAGAAATCTTTTCCCAGAAAGACAGGAAAAAAGGGAAAGGCAGATCCGTGCAGTATTTCCACGTTGTCAAAAGACCAAAGGCCGATACAAAAGAAGAGATTGTAAAAAAGATAAAGAGGCTGAAATCAATGTCCGGAAAACCTAGCTAACAATCCTAAATGGCCCAACTTAACTAACCTCAGCACTGCTGCATCAAGAATGGGGCAAATAGCATCTAGTGGATTTTTTTTTTAATAAATAAATAATAATCCAGTTCCTACCACAGGCAATTATGATAAGACTGAGTATAATTTCTAACACCAACTAGTGTACAAATCATAATTTCTACTTGATTCAAACTGCTTCTTCTATAAAATTTGAATCTTTTTATTCTTAAGACAGATTTGTGGCCTATGACCTAGTGATAAAATTTTCAGCTGGCTTGTATTAAAAAGGTTCACCATAGTGAGAGTTTATTACATCAAGTATTCCTTTTTGGGAAACCCATGTGCCTTGTCACTCTCTTTCATAAGATTTCCTGTGGAAAATTCAATCCTTCATTCAGGAAAAGGCTGAGCAATATATCTCATGGGAAAACCTTCATAAACTGCAACACAAGAAAATGAAAATGACAGTGAGCAGCCCGTGAAGCCGGCAGACGCAAAGCGCATGGCTGTGTTCCCGCCTCGAATTTCTTTAACCAGCAGGGAAAATGTGCATTTCAAGAAATAGACATAAACAATTTTCAGGACCTGAGCACACAATTTCCCTTTCAGGGTTTAGTGGGCTTCCATTTAATTCTATGAGAAATGTTTAAAACAACAGAACAACAGCTGAGATAGGGTTTAAAGTAACTTTTATGTCTTAGTGAAAATAAAGCCAACTGATAGTTATCATTTTTACTTTATTTGATCTCACTCTCTTACTTTACCTCCCCAACCTCCTCCAGAAAATGATTGTGAACATCCCCTCCTGTGTCAGAAGGCTAAGTAGAAAGTACCAATCAAATGGAGGTGGGCTTTGTTGTTTTATTTTTCAAAACAAACAAGTTTCATTCATGTGATTTAATAATTTACATCAGAAACAAAGTCTACTCAATAAATGGTAGCCAACACATGTCATCATAGCTGCTCATCAGGTTTGGCCCCACGTTACACACTTTTACATGGACATGTGCCATGTGCTGTCATGGGAAATGGTGAGTGGGGACAGGGCCTCTGCTCTCACAGGGCACACAGCCTGGTGGGGGAGGTGGTGTTCAATCATTGCCCTTTTTTTAATATACTTACAAATTATGGGAAATGCTATTTAAAAAGAACAAAATGAGTCAATGAAAGTGAAAAATACAAGGACAGTATTTAGGCTGAGGGAAGACAGGGAACCTCTTTGAAGAGCTGACACTCCACTGAGACCCAAAGGACAACTCCGGTGCTGCAGGTGAAGGGCAGGGACACATTGATAAGGGGCTGATATCCAGAATATACCAAAATCTCTTTAAACTCAACAAGAAGGATGAACAACCTGATTAAAAAATGAGCAAAATTCCTGACACAGATCTCATCAAAGAAAAAATCTAGATGCCAAAGAAGTCTATGGAAAGATGCTCCACAGCATCTGTCATCAAGGGGATGCAGACTGAAACAGCGAGGTACCACTGCACACCTGTCAGAACTGCCAAAACTCAGAACACTGACAGCACCAAATGCTGGTGAGGATGTGGAGCATAAGGAATTCTCATGCATTGCTGGTGGGAATGTAAAATGGCCCAGATACTTTGGAAGACGGTCTGGCAATTTTTTACAAAACTAAACGTACTCCTAACACATGATCCGGCAACTGTGCTCCTTGGTGTTTACTCGACGAAATGGAAACTTATGTCCACACACAAAACTGCATACAGATGTTAATAGCAGCTTTATTCATAATCACCAGAACTCAGAAGCAACTAAGCTGTTCTTCAGTAGGTGAATGGATTAACTGTGGTCCAGCCAGAAAATGGACTATTATTTGGTGCTAAAATGAAATGAGTTATCAAGGCATGGAAAGACATGGAGGAACCTTAAATGCATATTACTAAGGGAAAGAAGCCAATCTGGGAAGATTCTGCAACTGTCTGATTCCAACTGTATGGTGTTCTGGGAAGGGAAAACCACAGAGACTAAAAGATCAGTGGCTGTCAGAGGCTAGAGGGGAAGGAGCAATGAATGAGGTGCAGCACGGAGCATTTTAAGGTCACTAAGACAGACTACTCTGTATGATGCTGTGACGGTGGATACATGTCATTGCACATCTGTCCAAACCCACAGAGTGCACACCACCAAGTGTAAATCCTAGTGTCAAGTCTGGGCTCTGGGTGATGATGACGTGTCAGTGCAGGTTCACCCATTGTCGCAAATGCATGCTCTGGTGCAGGCGTCAATAGTGAGGAGGCTGTGGGGACAAACTGCAGTTCATACACTGAATCCAGCCCCAGACACCGCTGTTAATAAAGCTCTGTGGGTGTGTGGAATGTCCGGATGCTCTGGCGTCTGAACAGCAGAGCTGAGCAGCTGCACCAGAGATCAGGATGTTTGCAGACCCTGAAATATTTACTCCCAAGCCCTTGACAGAAAAAGTCTGCTGAGCCCTATTCTAAACGAATCAGAATTCACCCTGATGAGACAGGACAGCAGGGCCCAAACCAGGCATGGTTAATGGGACTGAAGCAATGTTTTAGTTCCAACACCTTTGCTGAAGTCCTGCAGATCCAGCGACAGACTGTAGCCAGGAAGCGTCTGCAGAAGGAGTCGGTAGCAGGCCTTCCCGCCAGGCTCCGTAATGCCGGGGGCCACGCGCTGCACGGGGGCCACCCGCTTGAAGAAGGCGAAATTGCGGTGGAAGCCGATCAACTCATAGAGCTCGGAGAGGATGCTGCACTGCTGAATTCTCTCCTAGGAATGCTGAAGCACAGGGAGAAAAGCAACAAGCATCTGAACGAAACATGTAATGGAAAAAAGACCCGTAAAAAATTTTCCCTTAAAACAGAGACCAAACGACACAGGAAGGAAGAGGAAGGCTGACTTCATGCACTGATGGGACCGGATGCAGAAATGCAGGGAAGCAGCGCTGTGCGGATGCTCCAGACCCCCTCTGGGCCCCACCTTTCCGCGTTCCGCCTCTCCTTTTACTAGAAAGGTCCGTATTCCCTGAAACAGAGGAATCTGCTACCTAAACATGGGACACAGAGAAGGGAAAGAGGAAAAGGACGGGAAAGTAAAGGAACAACATTTCATCTACACCCTAGGGTTTGGGCGGGACTTTCACCAAACACACAACCTCTCAAAGCACAGAGCACACAGTGAGAGGCTGACAGAGTGACTGCGACTTCTGCTCCTTAAACACCAGCTACCTGCCAGCACACGCTGTGCCCGTTACTGAATCATTACAATCATTTCAGAAACTATTACTACCCCAGCTCACAGGCAAGGAAATCTGAATCTCGGGGAGGATTTATTATCATCCTGGACAAATTCCCATGGCCCAGAAGTGTCAGAGCCTCCGGCAGACCCTGGACTAAAATGCTCCTCATCACCACGGGCCCTGAGCCTCAGGCTGAGGCCACGTTAGGTCTGCACCGGCCCAGAGCACGAGTCTGTGGGACAGGGAGTGGTCCCATTTGAAGTGCCAGGCCAAGGCCCTCAGGAACATATGTAATGAAACCAAATACCCAAACTCATTTCCAACGCACTTCCCTGTCCGGTAGGACTGCTCAGCACATCTGGCTTATCACCTGTGCACAGGCTGTGCAAGGGGCCCAGACAGTGACATGACGTCCCCATGGAAGTGGCTCAGAGACCGCTTCATCACAGGACACACTCTCCCGGCTTCCAAAGTTAACTCTCCATTCCATTTCCAACTGGAAAGTAAGTTTAGACTTGTTTTCCTCTCCAGAAACAAAGACAGTGGTAACATCAGTGGGAAACTCAAGACTGAGGAAGAGTCTCCTGGACATTTGGAAGGATAGCCTGGGGAGGGAACAGAGATAGGGATCAGAAATACCCGTGTTCCAGTCCAAAGTCTGCACATCACTCGCTTTGACAGTTTCCTTATTAATACAGGTGATAAAATCTAATTATGATTGTTTTGAAAACTAAAAGAAATAACGTATGCCACTAGCATAGGTGTAAAATCCTCCATGAGTGTTCCAGAAATGGACGTGACCATGGTTAGATACTGTCTGCCAAGTCTTGTGTGCTAAGCTCACATCAGCCAGCCAGAGATGTGCCAGAGAATGCCTCAACAGCCAGCAGCCTTCTCCAACTTGGAAACTCACAGTGTCCGAAGAACAGGCAGTGGTGGATGCTTTGGGACACTGTGGAGGTAGCACTCCAGTGATGACTTTAAAAAGCTGGGGAGAATTTAGGGGACCATACAGTTCAAATAGAGTAAACTCATTCCATGTCTACAAATATTCATCTGTAGCCATGATGATTCAGAGAGGAAATACATATTCAAACGTACATCATTTTCCCACATAAGTGCATCAAAACAATTTGGAAAGAGTGTAACTTTCTTCTCTAGATCACACAGTGGGGATTACAAGGTTTGTATTGACAGCACTACGTGTAAATCATCTGCAAACGTAACTGGGTCCATTATCAGTCATCATCATTTGAAGGGAAGGATGGAAAAGAACAAAGCCAAGCTAATACTCTCCGGTAATTTGTTGGGTTACGATGTCACAGAGGAGACGGACAGCTCAACAAGGAACCACTCTGCCGTGATCACGGAGCCGGGGAACGGGATGGGCGGCAAGATGTATGGCGCAGCCGTAGCTGTGCCCGCCCTTCTAGGCAGGTACCCAGTCACTTTGACAAGGTGTCAAATGTGTATGCCCACGTCCTCATCACCTGTCATGCATTAAAGAGAAATGGAAACCTATAAACGGCCAATAACCTCGGTGGGTACACCGTCCAAAGAGCAACGTCACAGTTTGACAACTGGCCATCCCGGTTCCCTGGGCTTCATTCTTGGAGAACCTTAAAAACCACTCCTCTGTCTTCAAGAAGTGCTGCCTACTTGTCCTATATTTGGCTCAGGGATACAGCACGTTCACGTGGACTTTAATGTCTGCACAGATTTGACTGTCTTTCTCCAGGTTCAATTGTCCATTCTGAAGAGGCCTGAGTTAAGTCCAAACTCCATAAGATCAATTCCCTCCAGTGACAACTCAATGAGCCTGCAATTACAAACCAACTGAACAGGACTGTCCTCAGCTAAAAATGTCACCCGCCCTTCACTGCTTTCTTAATCTCCTGTCCTGGCTAATTGCAACAGTCTAACACCACCCTCCACCAAGTTCCCCAACTATGTCAAATAGAAATTAAGGTCCATAAAAGAGGTGACAACTCCATAGTCACCTCTGAATTCCTAGCATATATTAATGTCAATAAATAGAACTATGATTATGGCTTATTTCCTTTAAAACCTTTCTGGTTATTTAAATGAGACCATGGAAGGGAAGTGTTTGGGTCCAGTATCTTGATCCAGAAGACTCTGGAGACCTTTTTCGGAATGGCTGCCCACTGATTCATTCAAAACACAACTTCTCTTTCCGGGAGGAGCTGTGATTTTCTGCCAGGAGTTTGTTGTCAGTCTCATGCCAGAACAGATTTAAACTAAATACTTACATTGGATATGTTATTTTTCCCCGCTTCCAAAAAAAATTGACTTTCCTTACTTCCTTGCCTTGAGGAATGCTTTTTTACTTTTCTTTCTAATTCACCCTTTTATAAAGCAGGATTCTCAGGATGTGCTTGGCCTTACATAAGAACAGCCATCCAACTCCCAGTGTGAGAGGCCTGGGGCTCACCTCCTGCCCTCCTGTCAAGGCAACTGAAACTCAGTTCAGGAGCCAACTGGCCCCCAGGGCTTCTAAGGCTCGTGTATCTCCCAGAATCCCTGCTTTCTGGTTGACTTGGCTTCTGAGGATTTCCCCTCACTTTCTTGACAATTAGCTGTGCAGCTTGAAAGATGAGGAAGGAAGGTCTTATTTCTTAATCAGCATTTTAAGGAACTTATGTAATGAAGGTTTTCAAGAGTTTCTAGAACCCTCCATTGCCGAGACAGAAAACACACTAGATATATTCTAAATCTAGCTATCATGTGCATTTTTTATTTGCTTTTGTTTTCTTAACTGCTAACAGACATTTTTGAATTAAAAAATAAAATAAGGCCCTAAATAGGATAGAACATTGAAGAGGAAACAAAATTAAAGGGGAAAGACAGAAAAATGATAAGTACTCTACAAAGTTAATAGAAAAAATACACTATGGATCAGATCAGCAGTTCTCTGTAACAGCTAATTTAAACCTGACCATGAGGTAAAATGTCTCTCCTGTCAGGAGACGGCCAACAGAAAACAGAATTAAATCAACAAACTAAAATTCTAAGTCTGGCGAAGTAGAGAAGTCTACAAGCTAAATGTGTTTTCTTCTGGAAAAGAGGGAGACTCACAAGATCTTTTCTGTGGAGCCTGAGCCCAGGTGAGGATGGTGAATTGAGCTCTGTAAGTACCCAATTATCAAAGTGATTGATGAATAAAGAGACGTGAGCTTTGATGACAGAGATGATACTACTATTCACTTGTCCTGTAAGTATGTCTTCACGTTCAATGATCAATACCTTGGCGTCCTCAGGAATTGAGATTATAGGAAAATGCACAGCCCGGGCCTAGACCTCCTCTGTGATTGTGGCACTGCACTTAGATGTTTCAAGGGCACCATCAACTCCACCCTCTGCCTCTCCCAACTCAGTCCCATCACTCACAGATGTGACTGGACCCCTCCTTCAGGGCCCAATTTCCTCAGTCAACGAGTCACACCACCCACACCTCACCTACAAAGTTCTCACTGGCACTCCCTCAGCACTGACTGTGTGCTGGGGACCACACTGCACATTGTGCACACGTTATCTCACTGGATCTCCACAGAAGTCCTGGGAAGTCGGTATATCACTGCTTCAAGTAATAAGATAAATTGTTTCACTTCCTTGAGTGCGTCATCCAAAGTGACACGGCTACTGAGCCACAAACCTGGGACTGAAAGCCATTTGAAAATTGAACACTGCTACACCTCATAGCCACCCTACTCTGACTTATCACATCACCTCCTGCCGAGCCTTCTAAATGTTTCTAAGCATTCTACAAGACAAAAGTGATCTACGAGAGCACCCCTCTCCCCTACTTAAATTCTGACAATGACGTTCCACTTCCCTTAGGAGAAAGCCCCACCGGGCCTGAGCACAGCCCAACGGCCCGGCATCCGCGTTCCCTGCGCGGCCGCGCCGCCTCACCCACCATGCAGTGCTACACGTGCCGTGTCCAGGACAGGGATGCTGACTCCGTACAACCCGGGGCTCGTCTTACTCAAACAATGATCAACCTATTCAGTGCTGACTCTCAGAAAAATGTTTTCTCTGGATGAATCAGTATCTTTTTCCTTACAACTTCCCATCATTGATAATGAGCTCCCCCCAAAAGAGAGAAAACCTAATACTCAGACTCCTTATCTGTAAAGTGTGAATAACAAGGAAATATGAGAGGTTTTAAGCGGAATAATATTCATGTGAGGCTGAGGGACAATTCCCAACATACAGTAAGCACTCAATATGTGCTTACTTAATATTAATAAAATAGATTCCATTCCAGCAACCTTAAATCAATGCTTTATGGCTTTGTCCAAAAGACTACCGACAAACTATTGGACGAACCCCTTTGAGCAGATCCATCCAAGCGTACTGGGATAGGTAAGACGACTCCAGTTACAGCTGCAGCCAAACAGCACTATGGGGCAGGGGCAGTTTGCTCAAACTCTTACATGTTGTTTGAGCATTTAGTTCTAGTTATTGAATAAAGACAGGTATTATATAGTCAAAGCTCCTGAAACATAAATCTTCAGAGATTGATGCAAATTAGTTTCAAGTACAACACTCTCACTAGAAATTATTTGAAAATTATAGTCTTAGCTCCTCCACATATCGAAAGGGCATTTTCTTAATGTATCTGACTATATACACTGAAAGGATTGTTTAAAAGAAATTAAGATGAAGCCATAATGAATAAGCTTTCAGTATAATCTGCACAAAGCCCCACCCAAGGGTCTCACTTCTCACTTCCACATAAGTGTTCAGGTAGCTTAACCTGGGTCTTGGTTTCTTATGACACAGGGGTGGGAAGAATTGTGGATAGATTTATGTAGCAAATATAAATCTAGGGTATTTGCTGTGTAGGAATCCTAGAAATAAATAAATTGATATATAGTCCCACCCTTAGGAAGCTCAGCCTTTCCAATTACAACAGCATTAAAAATAAAATGAGAGATACATTTAAGAAAATTTTACAAGATTTGCACATTGAACATTTTGAAGTATCACCAAAAAAAAATTAAAACATCTACATATATGGAAGGCATCCCATGTTCATGGAATGGTAGACAATATTGTTAAAAATGTTAAGACTCCCGAAAGTGATCTACAAATTTAATGGGATCCCTATCAAAATTCCAGCTGACTTCTTTGCAAAAATTGAAGAACTGATGCCAAAATTCATATGGAAGTGCAAGGGACCCAGGTCAGCCAAAACAATCTTGAAAAAGAAGAGCAAAGTTGGAGGACTCACTCAATGGTTACTACAAATCTATAGTACTCAAGTCATTATGGTACTGGCATAAGTTTGGATGCATAAATCTATGAGAAACAATAAAAAATCCAGGGGGGAAACTTACATTTACAGTCATTTTTCCAGAAATGTGCCAACAAAACTCCATTGAAAGTATAGTCTATTCAACAAATGGTGCAGAGACACCTGGGTATCTGAAGGCAAAAAATGAATCTGGAATCTGGACCCCCGTATTTTATATAACAAATAAAATATTAATTCAAAATGGATCACAGACGGAAACGTAAAAACTAAATGTATAAACATTCTAAAAGAAGACATAGTTTAAATCTTTGTGGTTCAAGGATATGCTATGGCTTCCTAGATACAATACCAAGAGCACAAGTGAAAAAAAAGAAAGATAAAATTGACTTCATCAAAATTAAAACCATTTGTTACAAAGGACATCATCAAGAAAGTGAAATGAAGGGGAAGGGTGTAGCTCAAGTGATAGAGTGCGTGCTTAGCAAGAAAAATAAAATGAATAAATCTAATTACCTCCCCTAGAAAGAAATTGTTTTAATGTTTAAAAAAACTAAAGTGAAACGACAATCTGCAGAATAGGAGAAAAATTTTGCAAAGCATATATCTAATAAGAGACTAGTATCCAGGATATAAAACAAATGCTCAAACTGACCAATACAAAGAAAATCGACCCAATTTTTAAATATGCCAAGTATTTAAATAGATACACAATTGGCCATTAAGCATATGAAAAGATGCTCAGCATCACTAGCGAAATCAACATCAAAATGATATCTGATTTTACACTCACTAGGATGGTTATAATCAAAACATGGACAATAACAAGTGTCGGTCAGGAGGCAGAGAAATGGGAACCCTCAATACGCAGCCATTGGAAAGGGGCAATGGTGCAGCTTCTTTGGAAAAGCCTGGTGTTTCCTCAAAAGGTTAGAGTTATATGGCACAGCAATTCAACTCCTACATATAGAGTCATCCTTCAGTATCCTCGGGGGGTTTGTTTCAGGAACCCCCCCACCCTGGATACCATAATCCAAGGATGTTCGAGTCCCTTTACAATCAGCCATCTGGATCCATGAAGTGGAAACTACAGAAATGGTGGGCCAACTGTACAGCCAACAGAATGAAAATATATTCTCACAAAAACTTGCACATCAATATTCATGGCAGTATCATTCAGAGTAGCCAAAGGTTACAAACAATATCCATCCATCAATGAACGGATAAACAAAATTACCAAGAATAGTCCCACAAACTTTTGGTCATTAAATCTTTGACAAAGGAGGTGAGAACATACAATGGAGTAGACAGCCTCTTCAGAAAATGGTGTAGGGAAAAGTGGACAGCTGAATGTAAATCAATGAAGTTAGGCCACTCCCTCACAGCATACACAAAAATAAATTAAAATGGCTTAAAGACTTAAACATGTAGACAAGACACTATAAACCTCTTAGAAGAAAACATAGGCAAAACATCTGACATACATCTCAACAATGTTTTCCTAGAGCAGTCTACTCAAGCAATAGAAATTCAAGCAAAATAATACAAGTAGGATCTAATTAAACTTACAAGCTTTTGCACAGAAAAGGAAACAAAAAGCAAAACAAAAAGACAATCTATGGAATGAGAGAAAATAGTTGCAATAAATGAAACTGACAAGGGCTTAATTCCCAGAATATGTAAACAGCTTTTACACTTAATAAGAAAGAAAAACAATTCAATTCAAAAATGGGCAGAAGTCCTAAAGAAACTTTTCTCCAAGGAAGACATACAAATGGCCAATAGGCACATGAAAAAAATGCTCAATATCATTATCAGAGAAATGCAAATCAAAACTGCAATCAAGACTCAACTCTCACCAGTCCGAATAGCCATCATTCAGAAGTTCACAGACAGTAAATGCTGGAGAGGCTACGGAGAATTGGGAACCCTCCTGCACTGTGGTGGGAATGCAGTTTGGTGGAGCCATTGTGGAAAACTGTATAGAGGTTCCTCAAAAGACAAAAAATTGACCTCCCATATGACCCAGCAATCCCACTCCTGGACATATATCCAGAAGGAACCCTAACTCAAAAAGACACTTTTACCCCAATGTTCACAGCAGCACTATTTACAATAGCAAGACATGGAAACAACCTAAATGTCCACTGAAAGATGACTGGATAAAGAGACTGTAGTATATTTCTCCAATAGACTACTATTAAGCCATAAAATAATAATAAAATAATGCCATTTGCAGCAACATGAATGGACCTGGAGAATGTCATTCAAAGAAAAGTAAGACAGAAAGAGAAAGAAAAATAACATATGAGATCGCTCACATGTGGAATCTTAAAAAAAAAATCAAAAAACAAAGACACAAAAAGATAAACTTATCTACAAAACAGAAACAGACACAGAGACATAGAAACCAAACTATGGTTACCAGAGGGGAGAGGGTGTGGGAAGGAATATATTGATAGTTCAAGATTTGCAGATGCTGAGTATGTATAGAATAAACCGCAAGTTTATACTGTATAGCACAGGAGAATATATTTAATATCTTATAGTAACTTATGTTTAAAAGAATATGAAAATGAATACAGGTATGTTCCTATTTAACTGAATTGTTGTGCTGTACACAAGAAACTGACACAACATTATAAACTGACTAGACTTCAATGAAAGTATTTTTAAATAGACCAAAAACGAAAAAAAAGAAAAAGGATATTATGAAACCAAAAGAATAAAGTACTGACTCAGGCTACATTATGGATGAACCTTGAAACTTTATGCTAAAATAAGCCAGACACAAAAGGACAAATAGTGCCCTTTAAGGTGAAATGTATCTAAGCGTTTACTGTACTACTTCTGTAAATTTTCCGGAGGTTTGAAGTCTATCAATATCAAAATAAAATGTATTATTCATTAAAATCATAAAACGCTTCCTCACAGGAGGGCTTTAATTATTAAATGCAGAAATGCATGTAAAGCTCCTGGAAAAACACTATGCACGTCCACACACAGACACTGCTGTCACTGCCGCTCAGAGGGTGGTGCCAGCGCTGATGAGGGCTGCCTCCACTCGCTGCCCTGCAGACAGGAGTGAGGGCCTGGGCTCTGACAGGCAGGGTGAGCGTGACCCTGGGTCAGACACAGCCATGCCCCAGACTCTGCGTTACCAACTTTCTTATACAAACTGCAACATGTAATGTAAGGCTAAAGGGATGTATCTTACAACACAGGGAATACAGCCAATGTTTACAGTAACTATAAATGGAGCATCTATTGTACACCTGAAACATATCATATTTCAAATCATCTATATCTGTAAAAAATTAAAAAATAATTTAAAAATGTTATCACTTTAATATTCAATTCGGTATTTAAGTAACTACTAAACAGCTTAGAATGTATAAAAGCATTTAAGTGTGCTGTTTGTTTACATATTTATTTACTTTCAGCCTCCTGCTAAAAGAGAAATTAAACAATTTTTTTAAACACACCTTAACAACCATAACAACAAAAAGGCAAAACTGAAAGTGAAGAGAAATTGGAGATTCAATACTTAAATGAAACCAGGGGGAGGTAAAGTCATAAAAATGGATTCCCTGGAGTCAGGGCAAGTGTTAAAGGCCGACTAGAAATTCAGATGTAAGATTCTTGGCAGCTAAAGCAAAAAGAAAAGATCATGGGGGGGTGGTAGAGGGTGTGCTTAGCGTGCACGGGGTCCCGGGTTCAAGCCCCAGGGCCTCCACTAACAGATAAATACACCTAATTACCTACCCCCCCCAAAAGAGTCCCAAAGAAAAGAAAAAGAGAAATTTCTTTCCAAAAAAACCTGATATTAAATTTGGATTAAATACTTAAAAAAAAAAAAAAAGAAATATAGAAAAGATGAATGACACTGTGAAGGAAAAGCCCAGCTGGGCTAACGAGCTAAGTCACAAATCTAAGTGTGATAAGTGTCAGTTTCCTGATCTAAGTATTGCTGGGCTAACTCGTAAATCTGAAGTTTAGTGTCAGTTGAATGGGCTAATAAGCTAACTCGTAAATCCAAGGTCAACAATTGTCAGTAAAGTGATCTGTTCCAAATTCATAAGCTTCAGTGTACTGATTCCTTGCTTTTTGTTGTTTGAGCCTTATTGGCTAATAGCCCCTTACTTGTAATTAACCCTATAGAACCTCATGTGCAGGTCTTGGAGGTGCTCAGAGCTTCGGAACAGAAGCCCCTCTGAGCCCGCCGGCGTAATAAATCTCAGTGCATGTTTCTTGGCTGGCCTGTTGTTTCTGTAACAACACAAGCGATAATGTCCTTGAGATAAATCTGTGATGGCTGCTGGCAGGTCCCCATGTCTCACGTGGCAAAATCTGTAACATCTTTCTCACCACTCAGAGTCATCATAAGCCCACTCCACACTTCCTGCTGTTAAATGCAGGAGCACAGGCAGGGCCCGGCCTTTGCTCTCTCTGTGTCATCACAGTGAGACAGGATGGAAGGGGCAGAGCACAGCCATTCAAGGAAGGCCACAGCAATTAACAACAAAATGGTGAAGGATTCAACCCCCAGTAGGCCTTGAGGCTCAGGATGAAGAGATTTAACTTCTAGCAGAGCTTGAGCTTCATTATACACCCATTGTAATAGTAACATGGTGAATAACATGCCCCAAGGCACCATGGCAGTCCCAAGGCTAGCCACAAAAGGTCAAAGGGTGGGAAATGGCCAACTCCCTGGGAATCCCAGCCCCTTGCCCTTAGGCTGGTCCTTCTATATTTTAGCAAATGAAACCACCAAGCCCAAGAAAATGAGCAACACAGCGCCACCTCGCGGTCATCCCTCTCTCTCCCTCTTCGGAGAAAGCCCACACTCTGTGGAGTGTGTACCTACTTTTAATATGAGCACCCAAACCCCACACCTCGTGGACTTTCTCTTGCCTTTCAATGTGTCTCTGTGAATAAATCTACCATTACTCAACAGTGGCTTGCTCTTGAAATCTTTCCTGCATGAAGACAAGGAACAAAATCTGGTGGGACACAACCCAGGGGCTCAACCAAAGCCTGGGACACAGCCCTTCTCATGCCTCACATTTTATTCCTTGTATCAACAGGACTGGGTTGTGAAGGGAGCTCTGAGGCCCCAGCTAAGGGAGAGAAGCTGCCCCCAGGGCTCGAATCGGAGGGCAGCCTCTTCCCCAGCAGGGGCCTTGAGGTCTGCACGGTTCTGTGTTTCTCTGTTGTGCTGACTCCACAGCCACAGAGCGTTCTCCCTAGGCCTGTCCCCACAAAACCCTTCTCTCCAAAATACAAGCACATCATGTCACAGTCCTCTTGTTCAACCAGGAAATGCTTAACCCACTTTTTCCCTCCACAGTAAAGTACCTAACTGTCCTCCCTCCCATCCCAACACTTCTTTCTTTGTGAGAACTCTGCACTCCCCACACACCATCCTGAACGCAGGTGCCTTGCTGGCTGGGACCGAGATGTTTCAGTCTCACACAGCCTGCATCCTTTCACTTTCCCCTTGTTACCATAAAAAAGCCTTTCCTGAGTCACCCACAAATCTGATTCTGAACTTCATAAAGTGCTGAGTTTGCAGTCACTGTGTGCATACCTCCCAGGTTTTGACTAAGTTTCCTTCACGAGATCTTCATTAAGGAGCTGCATCAAGAAGTTGAAAGAGAATATTCTTACATCTGAGCGGAGGAGCCTGCAAAAAATTTAAATGGCTTTGAAGAGAGAGTTAACCAGGGACAGAGAGGTCGCAGGTCCTAGTCAACAGTGTCATGAGGCAAAATGTTCTTCAAAGGCTCAGAGTGGCTTCTGAATGCGGAGACAGCAGGGAGGAGGTGACACGCAGTGAGTGGGGTGAGTGACACAGGGTACCCTCCCCCAGCTGGGGAAGAATTGGATTTTGTTCTAGTTTTCCAAACAAATTCTTACTACCTTTTTCTCCTATTGTCACATACCATTTCCTACGAATTAAGAATATCAATGTCAGTCATTTGGGACACTTGGGAGAAGCAACACGATGCCATTCACAGGGCTGGGACATGACAGCCACACCAGTCTAGGTTGAAAGACCAGTGGGGGTATTTCCATGGTGATCACGGGCATGCAGCAAACTGCTCAGCTTCAATGACCTCATCTCAAAGGTGGGGCAATAAAACTACCAAGAAAAGTGCGTGATGATTATGGAAGACATCTGTTTACTAGGTAAGTGCCCATGACAGCTGCAGCTTAATGGGGAATGTGTATGATTAACAAGGCCCTGTCTACCTGGCCACACGCTCCCTGCCTTCCTGCCTTGGTGCAGCAGCAGAGTTTGTTTAGCTGAGATGAACGCCCCCAGAGCAGCCCCGACGGGAAAGCTCGCAGCTCTGCATTGCGAGGCGTGTTCCTTTCCTTCTCAGTGCTGGTCACAGTTTGCTGTCATCTGTTTTTATGATTATCCCTTTTGTAACTTCCTCTCCTCCGGAGTTTTTGCTCAAGCAGTGCAGAGCCAGGTGTGTCTTGCGGCCTGACCGATATTCTGGGCTGGGAAACAGCCGACCCCACATCTGGTTCTGGTGCTGAATGGAGAGGGCAGAAGGCCCTGGGGCCCATGCTGAACAGAGGCCCCTGCACCCAAAATTATGGTCTGACTTTGGGCAAATTACACAGTATTCTTTACCCTGAGATTCCTCATCTGTCCATGAAAATAACTTCCCATGGCACACAGAGTTACCAAGATTAAAGGGAATCACCATATTCACAACCTATTCAAGGGGCTACCAGTGCATCCTCAACAGACACATGCTGCCTTTACGGCTCTGACACATGCCAAGCGGGGCGGCCGCACACAGTGAACACTGCTAAGTGCCAGTGTGTTAAGTGCTTCATGTGTGCTACAATACTCTTTAGAACTTACAACAATACCAGGAAGAAACGAATATTATCATGCCCATTTCACAGATTCACCAACAGGTTAAGAGAGGTTGCATTCTAGTCCAAGGCCGTATGGTGAGGAAATGCCGATTTAAACCGGAATCTGGGCCCAGGCCTAGGCTCCATCTCTCTCCCATCCACCTGACCATTTGCCTATGAATTCCACCTGTCCAATACACAAGTTTGCAGCCGGCCAGCTCTTAAATGCAATGTGTGCCACCATTTGTCAATGTTGGTTAATTACCATAAACTGTTCTCAGAAACCACTACAGAAAAGAAAGGTGGACTTAAGGAATTCTGCATTGCCTTCTCCTGTATTGTGCAGAAACCCTTCCCTACACCACCAAATCCAAATGTATGCTTCCTCCATGTTTATGTTTGCACACGGCTTATTAAAGAAGAATGTACCTGCAGTAATTCCATCTCGGTTGCTTTCCAAGTTTGCAGATTATCCATAATCAGTCCGTGAATGAAAATACTACAATGTGAATGAAAATACTGCAACCATGTCAGTAAACAAAGAGTGCTGAAACCAAGTCATTAGCGGCTGCCGCCAACTCCCAGCGAGGACAGGCCTGCAGCCCAGCAGCTGCAGCAACTCACAATGGTGCCCTCTGAGCAGACACAGAATAAGAAAGGACAGGATACTGGCCCTAGGTAGCTAGGTGCTTGTTTAAAGAATGAATTCATGGAGTCCA
Organism: Camelus bactrianus; assembly: GCF_048773025.1. Taxonomy (NCBI): domain Eukaryota; kingdom Metazoa; phylum Chordata; class Mammalia; order Artiodactyla; family Camelidae; genus Camelus; species Camelus bactrianus. The sequence continues at coordinate 94,459,546 of NC_133546.1, forward strand.
AAATATTTGCTTCCTCCCATACATAGAAAAGCACTAAATTCTTGAACTTGAGATACCTGGCTTTCTTTAGATAACAAGCAATCTTTTACTGTTCCAACAACCTGGTCTTTGTTGTAAAGCTCCTATATATCCTAGCTCCTCCTCAACCTCTTGGGAGCAGTCCCTCAGAGAGATCTGAGAGGCTGTCATCACGGCTCGAGTCGTCCCACCAAGTAAAACATAACTCTTAACCTTTAGGCTGCACATGTATTTCAGTCAACAGTTTTGGACACCATGAAGGGACCCAGAGCAGACTTTCTCCACCTGAACTCTCCGAGTATCTGGAGCCTTGGTACCATAAGTGGCCCTTTGTGCCCATCTGCCTCCTCGGGGAGACCAGATGAATTTGGGTGAGTCTCTCTTGGTTCTCGGAAATCACATATTGTTTGATGATCCTGAGTTTTATTTGGCTGTGTTTCCAGGTAACTGGCCCTCCAGTTGAAAGATACTGTGGTGAATTACCCACCCAGTGGAGACATACTGGGTGGGGCCTGGTTGAAAGGTAACGGGAAATACCCACCTTGCGGAGACGTCCGATGTGGGGCTGGTGGAAACATACCAGGAAAATACTCACCCAGTGGAGACGTCCCGAGTGTGTCCAAGTTGAAGGACACTGGGTTCAGGGCTGAGTGGTTAGGTAAGAGGTTGGTCTAATGTTTTCCTCAATTTGGTTACCTCCTTTGAATTTTTCAGGATAAAAGTAAAACTCTTATGAGTAATCTTTCAACTCCAAAAATTGGACCCTCCTCCTGGCTGGTAACAGCTTTCTCTGGTGACAGAGAATCTTGCAGGAGTGGTAGAGGCAAAGACTTCATGCCATAGAGTTGTCCCTGAGGGAAATCTTACTAGCAAATTTATTGTGAGAACCCGACCTTACAATGTGGTATAGAACTTTCAAAAAAAATAAAAAACAGAAAAGAAAAGAAAAAATGACAGATTGCCAGCCTCCAACTATTACCCCAGCCAGGTTTATGTACGTACAAAACTTACAGCATTAATTGGGAATTAGAAAAAAAAAAAAACCTCACTATGAATGTAACTAACCAGGCCTGATAAAAACATTTTTTGGAATTCTGAACTTATACAAACAAAATTCCCGTTAGGGGGAACTTGGATTTCTCTTCCTGTGTCCTTGAAATGTAAACGTTTTATCTTTCTCTGGGTGTTTTAAGTGTGTGTATGTATGTATATATAAGTTTACTTTTTTTTTAAAGGAAACCTTGGACTCTGCCATACAAAAGGTTCAAGTATTGTGTACATATGGTGGCCACGCAAATAAATTGGGATTCTAAGCAATTCTTTGTACCAATTGTCAGATATTTTGCCATCTTAAACTTTGTTTCATCAGCCTGGACCACAAAGGCCTTTAGCTTTTGAAGAGTAAACCTTTGAATTTTATTTAGGCAACACCCCCACTCTCATGTGGAAGAGCCTCTTCATCTTATTGGTTTAAAATCACTATATATATATTATATATATATTATATAATAATAATATATATATTATATATATATATATATATATAAAATGATGGCCATATGATGGATCCTTTAATTTGGAAAAACTTTTAAATTGGTGAGAGTTGAAAGAGATCTCATTATAAACAGCTGTTTTATTGGTATCTATTAAAATAAATTTTAAAGGTAGAAAAATATATCTAATGTTTAAGCTAAGAACTTAGTGAAAAAAATAAAACTGGTTTGAAAAGCTACATTTGTGTTTTTCCTTTCCGATAAATGGTTCTAGGGATGCTAATAAAAACTTAGAATAATTAATGTTAATTAGGTTGAATAACTGGAAAAAGGATTGTTAAAATGTCGAAAAAAAAAAGATAAGGGGCTTAACCCAAGTGGATAAAAATTTTTATATGGTTATTTTGAATGAGATAAATAAAATGGACATTTTTGGATTTAGGTACAAGGTTTTGATACTACACTACATAAAGTAAAAATAAAGGGCCAAAGAGATCACCTACTGCCCCCCAACATTAAAGTTCAAACAAGTCCGTTTTATTTGCCGCAGTTTAAAATATATGTATATATAGACTGAAATACTTGATCAATGATTGGGACAACAGACCAATTAATCAAATTAAAAATTGAGAAGGGTCTAAGCTCTTTGGCTGAAACTTGGGCATCCTAGAGACTTTTCTATAAAATTAGATACAATGCACACACACAAAAAAATGGCTTCTGGCACTCCTTCTATAAATAAGAATTATTGATTAAAACATAAATATAAAAATTAAAGGTATAAGATTTAATAAAATTGAGATAAAAGTCTGTAAAATTGGTATATTTAAATGGTCTTTATATAAACCTTTTGCTTAATTATGTTGTGGGATAGATCTGTTTCAATGGAAAAACGCTTCCCCTTCTTGGTTTTATAAGTCTGGGCACAAATCTGTCCCTCAGAAAATATTAATTGAACAAAGTAAAAGAAACCAACAGAGTTACATGAGCCGTCCAGTATAACGTAAAACTAAAAACTAATATTCAGTGGCTAATAAAAAAATATAATAAGAGGTTTACCCTGGGTTTAACTTATAACTCAAGGAAAAGAGACCTTACTAAATGGCTTATGCAAGCTTTGGAAAACATGATAAATTAAACCTTAAGGGTTTAAAAGATGGAATTCTTTGTTTACAGCTCTTCTCACTGATAAAAAAAAATGCCAATTAAGGAGAGAAAATTGGGTCTGGGTGACAGAGCAGTTCTCTGGGGAATTGGAAGATTGTGTCTTTGTCTTGCAGATCAGAAATGGAAATACAGCAAACAGTGACCTAGGACTGAGCCTAATTAGCTCAATGAAATAAAACTTAAGGCCAAGAAATTTTTGGCATTTTAGAACTCAGAACTCTGACGTGTCCTTCAGACTTTGTCAAGAAATCTTAAATGTCTGTTTCATAAATAGCAAGCCTTAGTGATTTGAGCAAGCAAATTCACTTTACTCCAACTATTATTATACCTATCTTATAAGTAAGTTTTAAAGTGAAGCTATGAGATCTCTAGCTTTTGTCTGTGTATAAGACTTTGTACACATTATTGATGTGAGATATTTCTACAGCTAAAAAAAAATCAAAGTCAAAGAGATCTGCTTAATTGACGTAAAACATAAGAACTTGAAAATTAAGTATTTTTAAAATAAAAACTGAACAAATTGACTTTCAGCGTCAGGTGAACTGGAAAATATTCAATATTAAGATAATATTTGATATTGTTTAATTTAAGAATGTTCTAATTAATATAGACATCTTTAAAGTCATCAATATTAAGTATAATGCTTTTACTGTACCTAGGTTTAATGAAAGTCAAATAAGATCCTGTTATATCTGTTGCAGAATTGTCAAGAAAAAAAACAGTAATGTGGTGTGGTAAAATTTTAAGTAAATTAAATGCAAATGAGATGAGAGCTTTGGGTAAATTTTTAAAATATATTTTTAAAATGTATGCTTAAGATAATCTCTAAATGTTTGGTATCTTTAAATTCTAGAGTTGTGCTAAATTAAGTCAAATGATAGGATTTTATTAAATAGCTATGCCATTTTCAGATAAAATAAGATTGAAATATGAATTACTTAACATGTAACTTCCTCTTAAAGAGAAAATAAAGGTGTTTAGAAATACTAATAAATGGATGATGCCACACTGAAATAGTCTCTATTATTAAGGGAATGATCTCAGTATCCTAGGAAAGTAAGTTAAATGTGTAAAGGAAATTATAAGAATGGAATTATATTTTGTTAATGAAAAATAGTGAATTTCTCCTGAAGCTGGTTACTTCTGAATGGAAGAGAAAATAAGGGACACACTAATATGAGTATAGAAAGCTATGGAAGGCTTGTGGAAGAGGAACCCTGAGGAAAGAGTTTCATACGTGGTCGGAATTGGCTAAGTTTAGAATCAACTTGGGCAAAGTAAATGAATCTTAGAAGTAAGCAGGTACAAGACTAGATTTGGTTTTCTCGCTGTTAAGAGTAAAAAATTTTCTTAAAATGTTAATCCACCTTCAGTAACAGATTGTAAAACTTCTTATACCACTTAACTGATCTGTTCTGCCATTACCTTTGACTCATTTTCTTGTTAATGAATTAGTACTACGTTACAGTGATCTATATGTTTATCTGACCAAGTGTTCTGAAATTTTTTAACAAGCTTCCCAAATATCAATTTCTAATTAAAGTTCTTTTAATCTCCAGTTAAGTTTGGGATGCTACAGAGGGCCCCTGAAACATCCCAAAGAGAGATTTTAATCTAGTAAATTTCATTTGGCATGTTAAATAACACGGTATTGTCAAATGAATAATAAATCTTCTAAGGTTATATTGTATGAGAAAATATTATTAATATAGATATTGTAGAAATTATATGGACTCCCTAAAATTCTGGTATATCTGAAATGTTACCAGTGATAATTCTGGGTATAGTGACCAGGTTTCTTTATCGATTATAGTGTAACGGTGTTTAACCATGGTTTTAAATCTTTTGTCATTTATAGACAGTTAATGGTTGTCTTCTGATGGTTTTGCAAAATGCTTGCTCTTCAAGGAGATTTACTGATTTCTAATAAATTTCAAACTATAGCAGTGAACTAAACTGGGTAAGAAATTTTAAATTTCCAATGAAAACTGTGATTAAAAGTATTAGTTACATGGGACTGAGTAAACTGGTGAATATGGTTATAATTTTTGATTTTGTTTAAAATACTACTGGCTTTTAACCTGTTTCCCAGACATAAAGAATCTCTTTTCTTTAAGCTAGCTATGATTCAAAGCAATTTGATAAATTATACCTATGTAATCAGACTTGGAACAGTTATATTTTCTCTCTATCTGATCCCTCAATAGACTAAAAACTCTTAGGTCCCCAGTGGCTCTATCAGACAAATGAGGAAGATCATCTCCTAACAGATATAAGAATCTCAAGGTATTTTAAGGATTTTAAAGAGAAAAGAATTTACCTAAATCTGTAAGGCAGAAAACCATGACAAGCCCTTGATGGGGCTTTCCTGGCCTTAGCAAACCTTATTAACATTCTACACTGAGACTCCTAATTAAAAGTTCCAACACAGCCAATTTAAAAAGCCTATATGATCAAATAATCAGACAACTTGTAAAGCAATTAATCTTGACATGGCTTTATTTGAGAAAAATGAGGGTAACTTTAGAGAGAAAAAAGATTATATTTTAGTGGATATTAAATTCTAGCTTTGTTAATTGACGTCCGTATTTACTAACACACTTCCCAATCATTCCTTGCTGTTATGTCACATTGCTGTACAGTTTAACTGAATTATTAATAGGATACTCTAGCTTTGTTTCTGAAGCTCACTAATCTATCCTTGGGTAAAGTTCCAATGCCCCATGACCTGCAGCCAGGGGATTATACAAACTGGAACAGGCATGACTTAAAGAACTGTCTCCAACCTGAATGGAAGGACCCTTTATCAGGTACTGTTAAATAGACCATACAAACCAAAGTTGAAGGAAACGGACTTTCGGGTTCATTTCCTATCAGAAATAGCCCCTGCAATGCACTGGCCTATAGAGCACTGCTCACCTTAAAACAATGCCCAAATGGAGAAAAAGCTACCAGGCCAGGATGAGAAGAAGACGATATCTGAGGTAGACAGCTGACCCAAGACACCGTACCAGGCCTGCATAAAAATTACTGTGATAATTTCTCCTACCTTTGATTATGAACTACTCCAATTGTTAAGTTTATGGTAAATTACCTATGTCTAGTTCTTCTGTGTTACCTTTGTGAGTTTCCCTACTCCAAGGCTCAAACTAGATATCCCTCAGAAACGTTATTCTAAAAAGAAATTATAGTTCTGTTTAGGCCTCTGTTGATCTTACAAGGTGGGAGACCTCACCTGACCAATTAATACCTGCTCTGAGACTGACCATAAATATGAACTTTCTCATAAGATCACTCAAACTCAATCAGAAACACAAGCAAAATTTTAACCCCAAAATACAACTTCCCGACTATTAAATTCTTAATCGTGACTTTATTAACGTTTCTAGCTGTATTACTTATATCCTATCTATTTTATAAAATTGTCTGTTACATTTCCCAAAGTGTAACTAGGCCTACAAAATTGATGATGACTAAACATCTTGAAGAAATAGATAAAATTTATAACCCTGAATAAAGTAATTGTAATAGTGTGATTCTAGGTATGGGAATGAGCAATGAAGGGAAAACACTTCCTGGATCATAACAAACAAGTAAGACAGGTGATCCAGAGAAGTTTTAGTATCAACAGGGCCTGATAAAAACTAACACCTTGAATGGCAACTCAGAAGATTCTTCACCTGAACTAGGATTGAGCCATCCTAGCACCATGGGACAAAATTGGTCATGAAATGTCTCTCAAAACATTGGCAGAATTTAGGACCAAGGGGGAGCACTGTGAATGAAAATACTGCAACCATGTCAGTAAACAAAGAATGCTGAAACCAAGTCATCAGCGGCTGCTGCCACCCCCAACGAGTGCATGCCTGCAGCCCAGCCTCTCAGCCACTCACAGTGGTGCCCTCTGAGCGGACTCAGAGTAAGAAAGGACAGGATACTGGCCCTAGATAGCTAGGTACTTGCCAAAGGGATGAATTCAATGACACAAATGTTTGCTTCCTCCCATACATAGAAAAGCACTAAATACTTGATCTTGAGATATCTGGTTTTCTTTAGATAACAAGCAATATTTTATTGTTCCAACTACCTGGTCTTTCTTGTAAAACTTCTTATATCCTAGCTCCTCCCCTACCTCTTGGGAGCAGTCCCTCAGAGTGATCTGAGAGGTTGCCATAACGGCTCGAGTCCTCCAGCCAAATAAAACATAACTCTTATCATTTAGGCTGAACGTTTATTTCAATGAAGTCCCAGAATAGACACAACTCATCAATTCTGTAATGGAACACACTGGATCAGGAAACAAAAGCTTGTTTTAGTCTGGAAAAACTACGGTTTCCTCTTTCTTCCTGTCATTATAGAATCCCACCAGAACTCATTAATTTGCTGTCTGCTCATCTGGCAACCAAACTCAGAGGAGTCAACTCAGCAGAGTGCTCTACTCGGGAGAACACCCCGCAGCAGCACTGCAGGCTACCTGACTTCCCGCACGCTCTGCTGACCCTTGGTGTCCTCCGTGACAACCAGGAAAACAGAGCTGTTCCCAACAGCTGCGAAGTCCCACACGTTAAATAAATCATTTTATTTTATACGATATTTTACGTATATACCCATCTCTGAAAACAGATTTGCTAGAAGCCCAAATCTTCAGCATCAATCTGCAAAGGCAAATCCGGTCCGCAAGGGAAAACAAGACTTAAGACAAAGCTAAGGCGTCCAAAGTACTCTCCACGACCTAAGGCCTCCAAAGTCCCCTGCAGGACCTTCAACCAAACTGCCTGCAGGCCTGCAGCTGCAGGCGGCAACATGTCTGCTTTTAAAGCAACCCCTTCCTGCCCTCGGGCACTACAATGTCCCTCTACGCCCTCCCTTCTCAGGGTAAGAGCAGCCGCTGCAGAACCTCACAGGGCAGCACTGACAGGACTGGACACAGAGGATCAGAGCTAAACTAAGCCTTCTGATTACACAAGCTTGTCACTCTGTCACTTTACAGACGAAGATATATATATAGAGAGGTGGGGTGATCTTGCTCAAAGTCACACAGCTAATAAGTGGCAAAGTCTATAACTCTGCTCCTCCCTCCGGCGTGACGCCCCAGCTGGGACGCCCACAGGGTTCTCTCGTGCCTGCCGGACCAGTCCTTTACTGGCACTCATAAAACACCACAGGGTCTGACCCTTGCCTACTTTTTCAGCATCTTTTCCCTGCAGTCTCGCAGGAACAAGGCGATTCTGGCCATTGTATGACTTCTGGCTCCCAGAAGCCTCCGTGCTCAGGCTTGTCTTGCCTGTGCATCCAGCACCCTGCTCAGAGGCTCTTCCTCCCCTGCAGGAACACGTTCCCACTCTCCGCATGACACCCCCTCAGGGAAGCCCTCTTCTCACCCTCAGCTCAGGAGGTGTCCCAGGCCACATCCCGAGCTGCCCCATTAGGACTGCGGGTGCCTAGGTTGGCTAGTCAGACCAGCAGCCTCAGAGCCAGGGATTATGCCCGGGTCACCCTGCAAACCTACTGCCCGCCTCACAGCCCCCAGCCAGCAGGTCACCTGGAAGTCGCAGCAAGTGCCCCACCCAATCCCGAAGTCTCTTCATTTGCCAGCACCACTGATGACTGGTCTCCAAACTTTGGTCAGTTTTGCACAAAACAGCAGCTTCCACTGTGAAGCAGGGGGTTTTCTCTTCTGCTCCCCATCCTTACTGGAAACGTCTAGGGAAATGAAAAGGCCTTTTCTCAACCCTTTTCTGATGACACCCACCCACCCACAATACTCACATGCTCAAGAGTTTGGGTCTACCTGATTTTGTTTCCCTTACGCTAAGGGGCTCAAAACACTGCGGGATTCTTTCTCTTTTGAGGGTATTTTTACTCAGTTTATCGGCTTTAATCTGTTTTTGTCTCTCTCTTCAATATCCCTAGAAGTTGCCACTTCTTATTCCCTTCAGCAGCCTCCCTCCCAACATCTAGTCTAGGAAATCAGCTGTGATGAGGGGCCCGGGGGAAGTCACAGATGATGCAACTAAGGCACAGAGAGGTGACTTAATTTGCCCGAGAAGATCAGCTTCAAGCCCCAACACTGTGTGTCACGTCCCTCTGTTTAACTCTTATGCTAAGCAAGCGATCTATTTGTAGATTATGGTTATAAACAGATGAGGTATGAAAATACATACAAGGACACACATCAACTCTAAGATGTTCATTATCTCCACTATTTTGTTTCTATTTATTTTATTTCTCTTAAAAAAAAAATTAAGAACCTCTGCAGTCAATATAGCAAAATGTTACTGGGCTTTAAATACAGAATATAGAGGTTTTAAGTGTGTCATTACTCATCCTTATTTGTATGTTCACAAGACAAAGTGATTTGAAAGTCTCTCTCCCCTCCCCCTACTCACTACTGGCTCTCACCTGAGCTCCCAAACCACACATCTAACAGCCTTTCACTTTACCCACAGCTGTACTCATCAGTTATCCCCCAGAACTCCCTCTACAGCTTTCCCTCCTCAGAGCACAGCAGGACCATCACTTACCTCATTAATCCACCCAGAAACCTGTTCCTTCCTCCATCCTACCTTCACAGACAGCATTCATCCTTTCCTTTTTACCATCTAAACCTGCCTTCAATCTGTTCGCTTTTACCCACTGACCATCCCACCGGTCAAGTGGAAGCCACCAACACTGCCCACCTGGACTCACGAGTCTCCCAAGTGGCTCCAAAGCCACTCTCCCCTACTTGAGACAAATGGGATTGTGTCACTCCCACGCTTTTAGGACTGATTTCAAACCCACTGTTCTTGGAAGAAATTCAAGTTCTTCACCTGATGAAGGTCTTGCCCATCAAATTGTCAGCTCAGGGAGGGGAGGACACGCCCTCTCCCCTAGGACCCGCCCTCTGGCAGAGCATCAGCTTGGGAGGACCTGCTAAGCTACACCAGCCTGTATTCTAACCCTGGTCTTGAGTTCTTAGCAAACTGCTTCACTTATCCATACAAATCCAAGGTAGATTAGAAAGATATTAGATGTTGTGCTAGACTATTGATTTGGGGATTTTGCACTAGCAACCTGCAATTACATGTTCTAATGATTCTGTCTTCTTAAAACCACACCCAGATTTAAGTAGTATTTGTGGAATGTCTTCGGAGTAAATGGGACTGTAGTTTTACAGACTTTATGTTTTATACCATGAACAACCCGGACAGGGTCACAAATGGAACCGCCTCAGAAGTGACAGAAGACAGGGGAGAGGCACAAAGCAACAGGTCACAAAGATGGTAAGAGCAAAGTTGTTTCTCCAACCCCCCAAAAAATTTTTGAAAGAACCGAAAACTCTGAATTTTGTAAGTAAAATACTATCATATAAAGAAATAAAATAATCCTCTTCATCAGGGTTTCAAGATCTGACTCCAGAATTTTTAGCATGCCATATTGAATCCAAGCACAGAAAAATCAGATGGACTAGTGGTGAGTAACTTCCAGGAAAACTGCAGTAATTCCTCCACTTGTAAAAAGACATAAACTCACCTGTCGAAGATGAATGTAAACCGCATTCTGGAGAAATTCGGTAGCTCCCAGGCTCCGCTTCTGGATGGCAAGGACATGGACAGCTTCGAAGCATGCTTCTAACTCAGTCACCAGCATTCTTACACTGCAGGGGGAAACGGAGGCCCTCAGTCAAGAGCAGAGGTGTTCCTGTCGTGTCTCGCAGGCCGTGCCTCGGGGACTCAGTGCCCTGTAGCAGCCCGGCCCCAGGTGAGGACCCGCAGCATGGCCCACCCAAGCACGAGGTACACTGTGCTTGAGAAAGCCCATCCCCGATGGGGGCAAGAGTGGCTGGTGGTTTTGAGTGAACATATAAATGCCCATAGAAATATGCCTGCATTCATTCAAGTGATACAAGCAACAGTAGCAGGCTATTTAACAAAATTTCAACTGTCAGTGGAAATTTACCATTCCTTTCCACTTGTCCCCTGCACTCTGAGACAGGCTTAGGCTCTCTCACACCTGCAGCTCTGATGCAATAGTTGTGAAGTCGTTTTACTTTGCTGCAAGTGTCCTCGCTCCCCGTGTGGCTGTGACTGTCGTCTCTTAACACAGTCAGATGTCTTCCTGAATCTCTCCCTGCGTTCCTTGCTCCTGCTCCTCAGATCCTAAGATAAAGGGCAAGTGAAGACACATGACCAGAAAAGGCACCGTGGGCTTGAACGAAGTCCTCAGTGATCCCCTAGGTGAGTGCTGCCCACCCCTTACCTTCGATTCTCAAGGTTCTGCCCAGGGTGACATCCAGACAGGAAAGCGTCCTAGGCCAATTTAAAGCTGTGTGACTTGGGCCCTGGGACAGGTGCAGGAGCTGGTTCCAGAGACGTGCCCCTCCCCACCTCTGCTCCCCTCTCTCCCAAGGACCCACTGCCAAGCCCCCAGTTTCCCTGATATTCTGTCCTTCTATTCTAATCTAATCCAAGCCCTTTTCCTCTTCCTTTATTCCCTAATTATCACCAGCTGAAGTGGTTTTTCAGTCACATTATCTGAAAAAATTTCCGGCAGCTGAAAAAGGTCTCCAGAGGTCAATGCCCATATGCTGGTTCCTGAAGAGAACCCCTGGTTATGGGGTCCCTCACCAACACCCACGGGGCATCAGACATGTTGCAGAGTCGACCACCCCCAACAAGAGTTTGCTGTGACCCCAATGCCCACACAGCATCCCTGCTCTCATAAATGTATTTGGCCCACTTATCCATTACTAAGAAGCAAAAGTAAAAAAATTGCTCATGTTTCTTACTAAAATTATTTATGTGGTGGGAAAAGAAATTGTAATAGAAAAGAATAAATTTGACTGCATGTTAGATCTGTTCATTTGGCTTTAAACCTTTGCTGTTTTCTAGGCTCAGACTTGGTAGCTCTGTACCTTTTGTAAAAGAAAGTTGCCTTTAGCCTGAAATATCCAGGAGAGCCTATTATCCGGGCTCTGATCTTTCACGATGTTAATTCTTCTGCACTTATGTTGAGATGGCAAGTTGCAAAATAGAAAATCAACTTTGGTTTTTTTTGGAGGTTTAAGAGGGGCACCATGATTTGACCCACGTGGACAGCTGCAAGAACAAAGAATTCCAAGGAGAAACAATTCGTACCGCAAGAAGTTTGCAACAACCAACCACATCCCCGCCCCTTTTTAGTATAAAAGCGGACTGATTTCTGACTTGGGGGAGACGGTTCTCCAGCATGTCATTCAGCCATCTTCTGGGTCTGCCAGCTTTTCAAATAAAGTCACTATTCCTTGCTCCAACACCTCAATCTCCCGATTTATTGGCCTGTCATACAGCAAGCAGTACGAGTTTTGACTTGGTAACAAGATGACTGCATTGGAGGTAGTATGTCTCCACTCTTTCCTCGTTTCCAATATGTAACATGCACATAATTTATGATCTAGTTCAAATAATTCATCAAAGACAACCACAAAAATAAACTACACTCACCTAGCTATCAACACTGAAGTCACAACCTATCAATTTTATATGCTGTTTAACAACACAACTAAAAAACCTAACATAGGGAATTGATTCCACAGAAATAAAATTATTTCTACTCCTTCAAAACCTTTTTTTCTTTTCTATTTTATTTTGTTTTGCATATTGAAAAGAAAATAAAAGACAAATCATTTTATTTCACGTATTTTGTTATAGCTACATAATTTAAATACTACAAAGGTATTTAAATTGCAATAAAAAATTGTTCATATATTGTACAAAGATATATACACAATCAATGTGGATAAGGAAAGGAATGGACATTTACTAAAAATCCACTGCACATCCAGTTTTTTTACAAGCATATCCTGGAATATAAGCTCTATGATCCAGGGGTCCCCCACCTGCATTCTCACTGCTGAGTCCCTTAGTAATCTTCTACCAAGGCACCAGCATAGAACCACGCGATCAGTATTTTAGGTATAAATGAGGAAATTAGCTCATTCAATTCTAAAACAAAAACCCTACAATAAATACTGAACTTATTTACAGATAAAGAAAATTGGACACAAACAAGTACAGTTTCTTCCCCAAGTTCACAAAGCTAATAACTGGTAAAGGCAAGATTTGAACTCATCTGTCTGATTCTAAAAACTAAGGTGGAAATCCCTTTCGACTGGGGAGGGTCCAGCAGCACAGCCTATCACCCTATCTTTGTTCAGATCTAGCCTTAGACAGCCTGAGACAGCACCCCATTCCTATGGAACTTGAGGGCAAATGATAACAATAAGGATTTTATATCCAGTAGTTTCTTAGGTATCATTTATATAAACTGTCAGCAGGACAGCAGAAAAACTCTGGGAAATATGAGTGGGTCCAGGGCTTTTTGCTGATTAGAAACTCAGTCTTTCAGGACAGATTGACCTTCCCATGAGAGGCCACACGGACCTAAACTAAAGACAGCTGAGCAATGAAAACTAGCAAGACCCTGGAACTCAAGCAAGAAGTATCCCTGCCATCTCCCTCCCTGTTGCCTCTTCATCCACGTGGACACGAAGACAGAAGACCCGGGTTCTTGTCCAAGTTACACCATCATGGATTCTCATCCATAAAATGTTACGACTCTATGCTGTCCTAAGTCCTTTCCAACTCAAATATTTTGACACCAATATCTCAGCAGAATGTCTATGTCTCCACATCCTCTCTTCTATAAGAATAGTTCTATGGCCACAAAGCAGAAATCCAATTAAAAACACCATGCACTAAGCAAGGTGAAATTCTGCGTAAGAGACTTTGCTCTCACGCTCAGTGAATGAAAACTCAGAAAAATTGGTCCTTCTCCCTCAGCAAGTGGTAGGTAGGCTGATTGTGTGTGTGGGTGGGTGTGCGTGTGTGTGTGTAAATCAAATACAATGACGTCTGGGATCTGTACAGATTTTTTTTAAGTTACTGTCATTTCATGTGGATGAGACAACCTTTAAAGTAATTTGAATCTAGTGTTCTGAGAGAGTCTCAGGATCTTTTGGTGGAGGAGGGGAAAGGAAAGGAGGAAAGAAGTAAATGAAGCAAAGGAGTAAGAATACTGCAAGTGAAAGGCAAGACATTAATTTTGTTCCTACTTGCATCACAAACAAATTACGGGCTGGTTTTGCCCCGATGTTCTGTCGAGCACTGAGTTGCAGATGAAGAGGTGACAGCCCATTTCTCACTGAGCTTGTGACTGTACGTGGCATCTTATAGAAACAAATCATTTATCCTGATCAAACACTCTAGCAGCAGGCCGTAATTCTCCTATTTTGAGAGATAAGAAAATAGGAGTTCAAAGAGGGTAGATAACTTGACAAAAGTCAGAGGACCAGTAAACAAGAGAGGATGAATTCAAACTCAGATCTGAATGCAGAGTCTGATCTTCCAACTCCCAGGACTGGAAAATCCTTAACAAACAGACTCCCCAGCTCCCCTGCAGTGTTCCTGGCACCAAGCATTTCCCATGGCGATGGACTCCAGTTCTCACAGACACAGCACTCTGTGCAGCCAATGACCTTGATCAGACCTTGATCATCTACCTGCCACGCCCACCAGGCTTCACCATACAGGTAGGAAAGCTGGCTTTCAAGTGCATACAAAGCCACCCTTGGTCTAACCTGGGCTCTTCTGGGGCTTCTCCAGCCTAAAGGCAGCCTTGAAAGTGCTCACAGTTTGTACATGAGCCACACTACCTCTCTCCATCAGTCTCCACACCTATACTTCTTAGCTATGACCATTTTGATAATATTGGAAACAAATATTTAAAAACACAAAAGAAAGGATCCTGGAACAATTACTTAATACTTACAATTTTAAATGATTTGTTACAAAGTGAGTATTTACAAACCGAATCTGCCTTCCTAGGTGTCAGTTTAAACAGTTAAAAAATATAATAGCAAAAAATTCTCACTTACAAAATTAAGAAAAACATCAACAATAATCTGGAATAAACTCAAAATTAATGCCCATGTTGTACATGGAGAAAACTACAGGACTGTACTGAGGGGTAAATAAGAGGTGTGAATGTAGAGACATCAACATATTGCATGGAGGAAAACAGTTTTGTAAATATGGAAGTTCTCCTAAAAATAATTCAAAACTTAATAAAAATCCCATGAATACTCTTATCTGACATTTTTTAACTTGAACAAAATATTTTAGAATTCTTTAGGAATAATAAAGTCATAATAATAGCCAAGAAAGTTTGGGATGGAAGAAAAGAACAAAAAAATATCGCACTGTCAGATAATAATTAATTTTTACAATATGTAAGATATGGCGCTGGAGTAAGGAAGTATGATTGACAGAAATATAGCATGAGCTCAAAAAGAGACTCTAGTGTACATAAGTATTTTGTGCATGTGGGATTTCAAATCAAAGAGCAAATTGTGAATTCAATAATTGTCCTGGGACAATCAGAGAATCACCTGGAAAGAACAAATTCTATTCCTGTCATAATGACCACAAAAAAATTACAGATAGTGGTTTAAATATTAAAATACTAATAACAGCAAATACAACTCTTTGCTCACATTAATTCAACTTCTCCTCACTATAACAAGTACTATTATCATCTCCATCTTAGACATTAAATAAACCTACATAAGAGATTTATACCATTATAAGAAAGTATTTCTAAGAATAATAACAAAGATAAAACCCAAAAGGAAGACATTTACTATCTTAAGAATATTTTGAGCCACAACAAATATAAACCTACTGAACAAAATGAAACGAAAGGAATGACAAGGAAAAACTCTGTGATAGATGTTGATGAAGACAAGGGATTAATGTTCATAACATACAAAGAGCTGTCACAAAGCAAAAAGAAGCTTCCTCACTTAAATTTGTGCAAAGGACAAAATGGATCATTCACTTTTCAAAAGTCAGATGGCTAATCAGTGAAAAATGCTCAATACCTCACTGGTCATCAAATGCAAACTAAAACAATGAAAAAGCACTTTTGCTCATCTTATTGGTAAATATTTTTAAAAGATATTGTAGCTAGTGTCCATCTGTGGGAGAAAAAACTGTGAGCGACCTTTTTGGAGGATGACATGTCAATGGATATGTAAACTCTGAAAACGTGTGTACACACTGATTCAACCCCTCTTCTAGGAATCGTTTCGTTTAAAAAAAAAATCAGTTCAAATAGATGTAGTGGTTACACTGGTGGGAAGAAAAGCTGAAGTGAAATCATATCCAGCAATAGAGAATTGGTTACATAAGTAATTCTACATTTTTCATTCCACACTGGAGAAGGAATTTCTAGTCACTTGAAAGTAGCCTGTGATGAACATAAATGTCACATCCAGGGACTAAATTTCCAGAAGACTTAACTAAAGGCATGCTCATACAAGATCACAGGAATGTCTGTTAAAGAAAGATGCCAGTCAAACATCCTTTCTGACAGTGGAAAATGGAGAAAACTTAAGTGTCCACCATCAAGACAATGATGCGGTAAATCACGGCGAGTTGTGGGCACTGAGGGGGCCGGCTTTTCCCCGTGGCCCAGGGCCTTGTCCACAGCACTCTCCCACCAATGGTGTCCTTGCACAAGAGACCACACCTGCACATCAGGAGACCCCTCCAGTCTATCTGAAAGGACCGGGTGAGTCTGGAGTGGGAGGACGTCTATGATATACCCCTGAGTGAATAAAGCGAGCTGCAGAAAACATATAGTATGGCCTTATTTTTCAAAAAAGCATATATACACACATATACATAGATTTCTCATATGTATGTATGTATCTATGTATGGGTATATATATATGTCATAGGCATAAAGGTCATGAAATATATACACCATATTGGCAACAGCTTTTACACTCAGGAAATAAGGGGAAGGGAGGTAGGGCTCTTTCGGTACCACCACAGTTCTCTTTTCAGTATTTCAGTTAAGTACACTTGGAATTTAAAAGTTTATTTAAGTCCGAAGTAAAATGGACAATGCCTCCACAAGACATAATGCTATACTGGTCATTAAAAATCATGCCAGGGGAGATAGAATATTGTAGAAAAACATGTAATAAGCCGAATGGAAAATGGAGGTCTCCACACAGTAAACAGGCACAGAGTGCTCACTGGTTTTTATGACAGAGCTGATACACACTGATGAAAAGAACAGAAAGTAGATGTTAAAGTGTTCATTATTATTTCTGAGTAGTGGGACCTGGATAGCCTCTTTTGTCCCTTTTTTCAGACTTATTATATTAAATATACATTATTTTTCATCTGTAAAAAGCATTTTTAGATGTGTAGTAACACACATTGGAGAATAATACACGAGTACTTACAGAAACAAATAACTAGGAGACACCGCAGCAGCGCCACACAATGTAGAACGGGCGATCCTGATTAACACCGCGCAGTTACATAAGGACCCACAAAGTGAGAGCACCTGCTGTAACAGGGCGCGGCCCCCTTCTATTTGTCACTTATGTCTTCAGGGCTGAGGTAGTTCTGAGCATGGCCAGTGTCAGTGTTGGTGTCTGGATGGATGCCACTGGATGTGAGGGCACCTGCAAGCCGAGAGGAATAACAGAAATCATCCTCTGCCTTTTCTGCCTTGTTTCTGTGTTACTTTAAAAGAGAGGCATAAATAAGATAAACTGTTTATGTTCCCTACTGAAATTTCTGTAATGAAACCGTTTTCAAAGTGTTCACAACTTATATTCTGCCTATAACAGACTTTTCATCAAAGCTTCATATTTATTAAATGTTAATTAACTCAGTTAATTAACTCCCTGTTGAAACCTTCTACTATAGAACATGAAATGCACTATGTGAAAGGACCACGCCTGCAGTGACTAGCTTGGCTGTCTTGACGGCAGTGCAGTCCGCCCCCAACATCCCGTGGCTCTGAGCTCCTGATGCTGCTAAGAGAGCACGCTGCCGCCTCAGATGGAGAGAAAGTGTGAAAGCATTTCCTGAAATCTACAGCACTGACAAAACATAACTGACAAATCCCAGGCTCCTTTGAAGCTGTCATTTTCGGTTTCTGGCCAACCCCCGTCAATGAGCAGAACCACCCCATTCCCGAGCAATGGCACTCACTTGGTAAGAAGTTCTGGAGAAATTTCCAGGTATAGAATGTAACCAACTATACGTAGAACTCTGACAAAAGAAACAATGCAATACCCTGATTTTGGAAGACACTCAAAATATTCTCCTAAGCCTTTGTAACTGGAAAGGTTGGGCTTCTCCTGAGCCACTTATTTATTTCACAGCCAGTGAGCATCTCCCACAAACCCTGTTACCCTGTGTCTGCTGGGAGCATCAGGTACACTCATGCTGTCGATCTTATAAGTCACAGGCAGAGACGTGTGTCTCATGGCTGCAACCATCACACAGGCTCGCCTCCTAGCCTCACAGTTTGAACTTGGCCCAATTTTCTAACCTGTTTATTTGGTATCTGTTCTTCTGTAAGCTGCCTGAAATGCTTTTTGGAACAAGTCAGAAGAATGAGTGGGTAGATAAATGGACAGATGAACAGGTGAGAGATGGGCAGACCGAAAGAGAGACTCCAGGAAAAGGGGAACAAATAAAATTTCCTGTGCAAAACCCTCTTTTAGTCAGGGAAGAAAACCACCACGGAGAAGAGTGAAGAGGCAGGTAGCTTAGGACTGTTTCCTGGATTCCATGAAAAGTCACACCAAGAGATGAGAGGGTAGAACTATAAATAATAAAAGAAATAAAGCACACATGCTTGAAAAATATATCTACAATATGTACTTTCTAAAGAATAGATTCAAATCAGCAGGGCCCAATACCACAATCCTTGGGTATTTACAGAAATGAGAATCCCATCTCCAAACCACAAGGCATCCCTTTGGAGCACTGAGAGTCTACACGGGGCGGTCATAAAGCCATCACCGCAAAATCTATGCTATCCTGCACTTACGAGGAACGAGCAGTTGTGCACGCGTGACAGTTACACCCCACAGCACCTCTAAGGGGGAGGGAAGCCTAGCGAGCCCCATCTCTGCAGGACAGAATACCAGTCCTGGAGAGCCTAAGCCGACCTACCAGTTCTCCATCTCACAGGACTGGTCACTCCAGAGCAGGACTCGATCTCAGACCCATGTTTGTAACCACAGTACTACCGTGCTTTATGTGTTTTTGTGTGTATAATACATTTGTTTCTGGCATGAAAGGATATTTAATAAATTTTCGGTTGTCTTGTCTATCTCATTAGCTCACAATCAAGCTTTATACTGTTGAATTGTACTCTTTTCCTCTGGAGAACGGAACGGAAAGAGCGGGGGTCAGAATGAGGTGGAGCTCCATTATTTATCTGGTATCTCATCTCATCCAAGTCCCCAACCAGGGAGAAGGAGACAATGTTCTCTTCATCTTTTAAAGAGAGTGGTCCACTGATGATGACTTACTCAACCCAAAAACCAAGGCTGGGGGAAGGGCACATGTAGCAACCAGAGCAGTATCAGATGTAGGAAAGTGAAAAGAGCTCGCGGGAGGGCTCAGGGGGTCAGCCTGATTTAATTTCAATCGATAAAAAATACCACACTGTAAAAATACTAGCATGCAATGGATTTGCTCTTTCTTGACATCTAGCAAGTTTCCACAGCCCACATTTAACATTATCGTGAACCAGTGAAAGGAAGAGTCTACAGACAGGGAAAATCAATGTCACAGGCAGGTTGAAAACCAGGCTGGAGTTTAGGAAGAGAAAGGGCATAGTTAAGAATTGGGGAAAGGCTGGAGGAAAAAATCATCACAAGGACTCTCAAGCATCATCCTTCAATCATATAATCATTCATTCAAGAGAGAGTTACTGAGGTCCTATTTTGTGCAAGATTGTACACAAGGCAAAGCAAGAGAGCAGCGACCATGTTGGCAGCAAGGGGCGGGGCTAAAATACACTTCTGATCCCGGTACCTTGCACACTTGTCCTCAGTATAAAGGCAAAGAAAAAAAGTAAAATAATATTCTGTAAACTCAAAGCATTGCTGAAAAAAAATTAGAGAAGGCCTAAATACCTGGACAGACACGCCACGTACATTCCTGGATCAGAAGACAGTGCTCTTGGAATGGCAGTGCTCCCCAGAGTGATCCGTATATTCTACGTGGTCTCGATCACAATCCCAGCTGGCTCCTCTGCAAAAACTGATTAGCTGCTGTTATAATTCATATGGGAATTCGAGGGTCTCAGTAACCAAAACGATCTTGAAAAAGAAGAACAACATGAGAGGACTTGTAATTCTCAATTTGAAACTTTACAACTGTATCTCTAGGTGAGATTAGAGGCCATTTTTAAGTTATTACTGTGTTTATCCTTATTTTCTAAATTCTCTAGAATGAATATAATTGTTATAATAAGGAAAATAAAAAGTAAGGTATCTTTTAAAACATGCACACCGATTCATTCATTGGAAAAAATGTATTTTAACTATAAAGAGGTAAACAAATATCTAGTGAAAAAGGACTACTTAAAAACAAGAGTGCATTTACATTTTTAAGAAATTGAAAACTGAAAAGCACAAACACATCAAGTTTCTAGGGAGACAAATACAACATATTAACACTTATTTTCAAAAATTCTAATTGAACAATGAAAATTCAAGAAAGGGAAAATCGCGATTGACAGCCAAATGCAAACACATGGAGAGCAAAGGCCTAGAAATCACAGTTCCTTTAACTCTGCTACTACCTCAGTAGGGGAGGAAATTCCTCACTGAGGAGACAGTGGAATCCCATGCATAAGACAGGATACACAGTAGAAACTGCACTAGAATCGGGGGTGATTTTCTTAGAAGAATTCTAAAGTTAGAACATTGCTGAAAAACTATAAATACACTGACAGACAGATTAAAACACACAGTCATATATATTATATAGAAACATATGAAGTCTGCTCCCATGTTACATAGAAATACAAACATATTTGTTCATTTATGGGCACTGATTACTTTTTCCCAGGTAGAATATTTCAACTAAAACAAATAATCAATAATACACCCCTCTTGTCAAATCTAGTTGATAAGTTACTCTGCTATGTAATCATAATGTGCCTAAGATAGATCTAAAATAAGTGAAAAAGATCTTTGTATGGTTTCTTGAACTCTTCTCAACATTCCAATCTTAATTTTAAAATAGATCTGAGCAGTATTTCTATATTATCTTTTCCCTCGTGAAATGACCAATACAGTCTGTTGTCAAAATTCTGTCCTTACAATGATTCACGAGCACCATATCCTCACAAAACTGCTGGACAGCAAGTCACTATCCAGACACTGTGACCAAACAAATGAAACACAAGGAAGACAGTGACCCTATTCTGGAGGGCTTACCAACTGTGTCAACACCGGGGTTTTTATTTGATTGGTTTGATTGGGTAGCAAAATAAAATCAATCAATTATTTTCTTCTCTGAGCATTCTGTAAGTCATGACTCTTTTCAGTGTCATGAGCAGGAAAGACTTAAGCATGACTTGATTAGGTCAAATAGCAAAAATGATCACCGGAGAGTGAGTAATAAAGAAGTTAACTGATAGCAATGCTTCTGCCTACATGAGACCTAAAATAAACCTAAACTGATATCCGAAAGGAAAATGAGGAGATGAGGTTCCCAATGAGAAAACAAACAAAGAAGAAACCGAAAAAGGAAAGACTTTTTCATGAACGATTCCAGGCAGTAGTGGAGCATGGTGGTGAGGAGCATAGATGCTGGGGACAATCATGATGCTCTGAACTCCCACAGCACTGGGTAGCTTTGACACTCATAAGTCAGTGAAATTTTCTGCATCTCAGCCTCCTATCCATAGACTGGGGACAACAACAGCACCCGTCTTCTAGGACGGTCCTAAGAATTAAGATATTTTATATGTAAATTTTAAATCAAATACCTCAGATTTTAAATATTGCCCCAAAAGAACAAGGAAAAAAGAAAACAGAGTTAAATTTGAGTTCATCAAATTTAAAACTTCGCTTCAAAAGACACCATCCAGAAAGTGAAAAAACAACCCTCAGGAGAAAATATTTTCAAATAATTTATCTGATTAGGAATTTGTATCTCCAAATAAAACAGAGCTCCTACAATTCAACAAAAAAGACAACTAAATTAAAAAATGAATAAAGGATCTGAAACGGTATTTTTCAAGGAAAATATACAAATGGCCAATAAGCATAATGAAACGATGTTCAAAATCATTAGCTGTAAGGGAAATCATGTCAAAACCACTAGGAGAAACCGCTTCACACTCACTACAAGGTTATATTTAAAAAAAGAATAACAAGAACTAATGAGGACACACAGGAATCAGAGATAGCAGCCCTTGCTGGTGAGATGTAACACAGCGTGGCTACTTTGGAAAACAGCCTGGCAGGACCTCAGAGAGTTGAACAGTTGGTTTCTGAATGACCCAGCAATTCTGCTCTGTGGGCACACACGTAAGAGAACTGAAAACAAATGTCCACATAAAAACTCCTACAGGAATGATCAAGGTGCCATTATTCATCACAGCCAAAAAGAAGAAACAACCAAAATGCCTATCACCTGATGAATGGGTAAACAGAGGGGCCCAGCCATACAGTGGAATATTATTCAGCAATAGCAAAGCATGGAGTACTGACCCAGGCAACAACGTGGACAAACATTGAAAACGTTACTCAGTGTGAAAAGAAGTCAGTCACAATAGACAGTTCCATTTACATGAATTGACTCGATTTAAATGAAATGTCCAGCACAGGCAAATCCACAGAGAGAGAAGAGTGGCTCCCTGGGGGTGGGGGTGGATGGGGAAGATGGGAATGAGTGCTTATACATACAGGGTTTCCTGTTAGGAGGATGAAAATATTCTAAGATTGACTGGGATGCACATTTCTTGGCATAGAGTAAAAACCGGTGTAAATTTTAATGGGTGAATTGTATTAAGACTGTTAAGAACAAAAGCACCTCGGGCCAGTACCTTCCCATAGTAGATGCAAATTGCTAACTTTTATTACAGGAAGAAGAAACTGCCCTCAGCATGAAAGCAGGAGATCAGCAAATGTGAGTTAACCGAAATTGGACAAGAGCAGTTCACTTGAAACAGTTGCTGAGTGTATACGAAATATTCAGAATGAAGAAAATCAGTTTGACATCAAGATGAAGCATTCTGCTTCAAATGCAGATCAAGGATTCGGCAAGCCCACCTGCTAGAAATAACCAGAGAAGAAACCTGGTTCTTAAAACAAGCACCACATCCAACAAGGAAATGGTGGTGAGGAAAGCAGTCAGCCAAAAAACTGGAACAGTTTGCTACAAATAATTTCTCCACTGAAATTTCAAAAATAAAATGAAAGTGATGCAATGCTGCACTGCCCTCACGTGAATGGGCTTCCTCCGGTGCTCGACAGTTCTGTAACCCCGAATGAGAGACTCAGGAGAATCAGCATGTCTCCTGGGAGTCCCCAGGTGACTGCCCACCAGCACGCTGACCACCATCACATCTGCCAGGGTTGAATTGCAGAGAAGAGACCAACTTCTAAAAGGCACAGGAAATGTTGGCAAGGGAAAAAATGGCTGCACTCAGTCCTGGGACAGAGGCCTTGACAGCAGAATCCAGAAGGCTGCAGGTGAACTGGAGTGTCCCTGGGGAAGGAAGGGACCAAAAGGGAGCAGATCTCAATTCTCTTCTCTCTCTCCCTTGGGTAGGAGAGATAAAGCCTGCATCATTCTCACCTGGAACTGTGGGTTATGGCTGGCAGAAGTCGTACCGACACGGAATGATTATTCAAGACTCTGTGGGAAAAGTCCAGAAAAAGAGAAGATGTAGGGAGCCAACTCCACGAGCCTCTCAAATGCTCCTATATTTACTGTGTATAAAGAAAGGAAAAAGTCATTAACAGTTGTGTGATAGTAAGTAGGAACTTGAGGAAAAACGGGAGGAGACAGAGATTGTAGAATCCACAATGAGTACAAAGGCTTAGTGTATCTTTAGGGAAGTCATGGGGTGAGGGGAATAAGATAAATTCTTTAGATATGTGAATTACAAAGCAGACCACGAGACCAGCCTGGTCCTTGTTTTGGGGATAATAGACTATCTAAAAGCACACAAGCCCAGCTTTTATAGCTGAGGGCCTGGGTCCTTGCTTTGAAATGAGCAGAGTGCTATCTAAAGCATCAACTATGCAAGCAAAGCATTGTCTCTGCTTTTTAAGGCAAGGAGACAAGAGTGAGGATGCACATGCTCCTGCTTGCAAAGCAGTTACTAAGCACGCATTTTTCTTCTGAACATTGACAGGCTGCTGGGGTCTGTTACAATTTGTTAACCTAATCTTGGGCTCCCACATGTAACCATTATGGAACCATTATGGAGGACACCCTAGGATAACAAATCCTAGCTCTGGGTCTTTTCCTGTCAGCTTCAGTCACTCTAGCAGGATCTAGACACATCCCTGAATAACGATCCCACAGAACCACCCAGACTCTGAACTCCTGGCGCTTGAAAATTAATTTTAGCTCTACACAACTTAACAAAGAAAAGTTTCAGAAATAGAAGATATTACATTCTTTTATATCTCATCCTATGAACTAATTTTTCTGATTGCTCTAAGCTGCTTCTAATTGGCAAAGTACCTAATTCTGCAGGTGAATTCAGTACTTTCCATTGGGCATAACTTGCCAGTTTGGGCTCGCTGAATTCTATTGGTCAAATACTGATACACTTAATTGATTTCATTGTTCATCAGTTTCAGCCGGGAGGAGAGGGAGTGTCACTCTGTTCCTCAGCCCACCCTCAACTCTTTTCTCATCAGCAACTCAGGCCTCCTGAAATTAAAACAAAGAATTTGTTTCCCTTCTACGCTTTCCACAAACCCAACAGGAAACATCAGCCTGGAGAAAGAATTCAACAAAAATGTTAAAACAAAAATCTATAAAACCTGAAGCAACTCCATCTCCGAATCATGATACACAATGACATGAAAGTAAGTGTGTCAAGCACAAAACATGCGTGAGCCTGACCACCTGATTTCTATTCTTCAAAGGAAGGAAGGTTTTCATATTTTTTATTATCACTCTTTCTCATTGCTTCTGATTAAGCCAAAAATTAGTTTATGAAATAATTAAGCACTGCAATAACAGATTTTTGTTGTATCAATTATAGAAGGCATTCAGAGGGGATAGGAAAACCCACCTTTGTAAAAAATGTAAAATTTATTCCCCTGTTAAGAACACGTATACAAAATGCAACAGAGAATTCAAATTCTTGCGGAGAGGAGCAAAAGCCACAGAATCAAAGCAAAGTCATTACTATGAGTCAATTCAAAATTCACTAGACAAGCATGCTCAAAGCATTCAAAGAATTTTAAAGGCACACTGCAAACCATTCACTTAATGATCTGCAGGCTAGAGGAAGAATTTCCCTCTTTAACAGACAACAGTAATCAAAAGGGTGCCCCTCCAAACAAAGACGAAAGATCAATCAGGTTTTTAACAGTTCTGATAAATCAGCATGTTCTAAAGAACAAAATTCAGAAATTTTAAACATTCATTCAAACCACAATGAAACAAGCACTTAAAAAAAGAAAAAAAACCCAAAGAAACTAAGCACATTGATCATGCACTTGGATCAATGAGAACGTCTTTTACCCTTCGAAGAAAGAACAGGCTATAGCCTTTTACTTGAAAATTAACACTACTTTAAAGATAACTCCTAAAACGGATTTCATCATTCATGTTGCCTTGAAAACTCTGAGGCAGTTGTATCTTATCAGAAAAGCAATTCTGAGTCATAGTATGTTACAATTCAGCGCCAGTTTGTTTTAGAATAAAAGAAAAAATAAAGCTACTGTCCCTCAAATCCTGCACAAAGTGTGAAGGGCCACCCTGCCTCTTTCCCCTCCTGTTTTCAAACCTGATGCTCCCCAACCCTTCTGAAACAAGTGTGAGAACCTCATATTCCCACCAATATATCAAATGACTAAAGAATATTAATTTACTTGTGTAAATATATGCCTACATCTTGAACTGGAGGAGGAAGGTATCAGAGGGCTACATGGAACTTATTTCTACCTTCCTGAAATCACACACAAACACGTTCACACAGACACAAACACATACACACTGAATTACTGAGCACTTCACAAACTTAGGAATTCCAACTTCTAGAAGATAACTTTGCAGTTAGTTTAAAATACAAAACTGTCAAGTTTGAAAGACTTTATCATCTGCTAAATCATCCAAATATCAATGAGACCCAATTTGCCTTCTCTGTAGAATGTAATTTCCCATGATGTCAAAACAGATCCTAAGAAGTGCTGTATCCAAGACTCGTGTTTATCACTAGCTATGATCGTTTTTAAACAAGTAAACAGATTGAGAAAGGTAAGTTCCAACATTTATTCTTATTGAAATAGCATATGTATTCAATTGTCTATACAGAAAATAGGTCCCATGATGGTGTTTAAGAGCTATTTTGTGTATTGCAATATTTATTTTTAAGTGCAGACAAGGAGGGTGGGTATTACTCAGTTGTAGAGCAACTGCTTAGCATGCACAATGTGCTGGCTTCAATCCCCAGTAATTCCCCCCCCCCCAAAAAAAAAGTGCTTATTTAAAAATAAGAAAAAAGTTATAAAAAAATGCAGACTAAAAACCACTGCAATGTAGAAGCCAGAACTATAATAAAAAACATGTGTTTCTATCAAATACTGACTATATGTCAAACACAGGGACAACCACAAATCACCCCTGACAACCATCACGTGTGGTTCTCAGCAACCCTTCTAAGTAGACATGGATGAGAAGCCCAGCACTGGGGATGAGGAGACGGAGCTCGGAGGAGCCGGGGACGCTGACCGTCCTGCTCCCCGTGACAACACGTCAGCCCAGGACAAGTGCTGACAGAGCTGCAGCGAGGGGACATGCAGCTGCGTGGAAACTTCAGGAACTGGGAGACCTAGAAAACACGAAAAATTGTTCAGTGAAAAACCAGCTCAAATATATTACACTGTGCCACATTCTTTAAAAAGGGAACATGACTGAGACCTTTTTGATGCCTCCGTGTCCTTTATGCCATCATCAGTTATTTGCCCTCTCAGCGTTACCAGTGATGGCCTGGACCCCTTATGAAGTGCACTCAGATGGCAGAGCTTTTAAAGCTGTTTTATGAAGTTTGTAAGACTCTGTCTATGCCTCACACAGGCGGTCATCCATCACTTCTCACCGGTGTGGACGTACCACCTGAAATCACTCCTTTCTGCTTTTTAAAATCCCTTCATCTAATCCAGACTTTTCAACAGCAAAGAATCAGCTCAACCACAGACAGTGAACAGCTTTTCACCAAATGGACTCGAACAGCCCATTGGACTACCTGGAAGCCCTTTTCTTCTATTAAACCCACTTCTGGGTACTTCATCATTTTCTGATTGGTGGAATTGGCCGCTGACTGGCCTACTCACAGAGCTCCCAGCGTCACATCCAGGGATGGGATAGGACCCTGCTCTTGGGAGAAATCAGTGAGGAAGGCGGACATCCTCCAGTCAGGACTGCACGTGTAGAAGTGCCACAACATGCTCAGAAATTATACCGTCAGCACCCCTGGGCTCCCATGGACTGGTTTCACATTAACCAAACACACGAGACACTGATGCAAGAAAACCAGAAACTTAACTTATTAATGTAACAGAATATGTGAAACTATGAACCAGACTGAAATATCAGAGTTCAAACATGAGTACAGTTTCTCCTCCACGGCCTAACCACGGGCAGGCAGTAACATGGCAAACATGGACAGAAGCAGAGCAGTAAGGATTTCTAGATTAACTCAATGGACTAAATTTCTGTTATACCAACAGATCTACTGCCTGGAAAACAACGCTAATCACGGTGCACTCTTCATGGACAGTGGCCGAGACACGACTGTGAGCAACTGTGTGAATCTCCTTTCTCTGTCCTTTCTGGGCTTACTGATGCACAGATGTACAGAGATCCAGGGATGCAGATACCTCTAAACACCCAAAGCCCATCCCTGGGAGCCTCAAAACCAGACAGCCAGAGTTTAAATACCAGCTCTGCCACTTACTAGCTCTGTGACCTTGGCCAACTTACCCTCTGTGTGCCTCAGTTTCCACACTGTAAACCTGGGATAAAAATCAAACATTCCTTACTCCATTGTTGAGAAGATTGAAGGATTCATTTCTGTAAAACTCTCAGAAAAGAATGTAGCACATTATTGGTGCTCAACAAATGTCAACTTAATATTAAAGTGATTTACAAGTCTCCTTTCTAATCATCTTCTGTGTTTCCTGGCTAGACTAAGTCCCAAAGAAAATCCTTATTTCTCCTTTTATAAACTCTTGGGGAGCACCCTTCTGTTCCATACCACCACCTGTTTAAACTGAGGGAGGGGACGCCTCCTCCCCACTCCTCTTGGCCACGGAGAG
The DNA here is from genome assembly GCF_048773025.1 of Camelus bactrianus. Lineage (NCBI taxonomy): Eukaryota > Metazoa > Chordata > Mammalia > Artiodactyla > Camelidae > Camelus > Camelus bactrianus. Next base: position 94,487,593 of record NC_133546.1, read on the forward strand.
TGCTTCTCCAGACCACAGACCCATGGCTCACAGCTAGCCCTCGTCACACTAACAGGGTGAGGTGTGAGTCCGGAGAGACAAGCAGGGTATGTGAAACCGTTCCTTTCCTTCCAGTGCTGGCCACACTTGGGAAGCACACGGGATGCTCATCTCCATGGCAGGACAGCCCTGTGCATGATGGGGCAGGTCCTCTCAAGGGAAGGCTCGCTGTGGCCCAGAGTTACCTGGGACAGGGTGAGTCTCTACTTCTGGGACACAGTATAATGACACGCATTTTCCCACAGCCCTGAAGTTCATGGAGTACGTGGCTTCATCAGTAAAAAAGAAGACATATATCGCCTGCTTACCCTTTTCTGTCATCTCTCAGTTGGCTGCTGGAGACAACATGTGTATAAGTATTGGATCCCCTTAAGCCCCAACATATTTGAAGTAACAAAAAATTCTGTGGCTTAACGATGGCTCAGGGCGACTGTGTAACAGTTCTGACTTTGCTGATGCTAAATTATGGGTATAGGAACTATGGAACCTCCTCAAATATCTTTCATCATAAAACCAGCTTTCCTTATTTTCCTGTTTCTTAGTAATTGCCAAAGACTATCAAATGATGGCTTCTCACAAAACAGTAGCTAAAGTTTACGAGCCCTCTTGACATACCCACTGTGGTAAACAGTTTACATAATTACTAATTCTCACAATTCTACAAAGCAGATATGAGCATCCCCATCTCACAGACGAGGGAAATCTCAGAACGAACTGACTTAGGCTCACGTGGCTCAGTGGCAGCGCGTGCACGCAAAGCCAAGTCAAAAAACTACACCCCTTCATATATGTACCAAATCTCCTACCACCAATTAACACAGCGGCGGGGTCAATACTCAGGGAACCCAGTACACTTTTCAGCTTTAAGGTGCTCCAGAGGCCACTTCTAGCTGTTTTATAAATTCCCGGCTCACTGGTTTCTAGCACTGGAAGAAAAGCCCGAATTTGCCATTGTTTGCACAGCAAGTCTGAGATGTTCACAGCGAGATGACAGAATAAAACTAAGATATAAGGAGAATAATTTTTCCAGGTAGACAGACATAATGGAGACTGTGCTATTCTGAAGCATTAAGCAAAGAAATCAAAATAAAATAACGTTGTTTAAGCATTCTTTAACAAACAGGAAAATTAAGAAGGTAAGAAGGTGCAACAGAGCCACCTATGGCTAAAAAGACCTTCCAGGTTACCGGGAAACATGCAACACAAAATTGCCTGTAGGATCAGAAACGAGAATCAGATAACTAAAAGCTTCTGTAGCACATACTGCACTTTGTTTTGGGGTAAGGGAAGGGTATTCAGTAATTAATCTGATATTGCTAATACTCCTGAATATAAACAAAAGACATAGGCTTATGGAAACTCATCTTAGAGGAGGAAAGAAACCAGTCCAGCCTCTTCAGTTTACAGAAGGGGAGACTGAGACCTGGGATCTGTCCTCCTGGCAATCGGCAGCAAAGCTCTCCTAGGCCTCATGTCTTGCACTGTAGCAAAAACCAACAGATCTTTACTAGGCCTATAATCATAAAATAACGTCTGCATTTTTCCAACAGTAGGTAATCTAAGTATCTTGCAAAATACTTCTCAAAGAGCCAGGAAATCGTAAAAGTTTGTTGAAATGCAAAAACATTTATTTACATATTAAAACAGCATGAGATTTATTCTATTAAAAAAGTTACATGTCAAATCAATGTTTTGATATTTTAAACCTGTTAAAAGTGCAGGAAAAAAAATCAAAATTTTCTTTAATCACAAAAGACAGAAGATTATTCCCTGAAAATGATAAATGTGGATTTTTCTAAACTTAATGGATCTGGTCAGAATCCACGAATTTAAATATCTGAGTGGATGTTACACGGCAACATGAATTCTGAGTTGTAACAATACACATTCTGTGTAAATAATCTTCAAGGTCGTCTGCTTAAGGCAATTTAACTAGTCCCTGTCTCACTAGAATGATACAGATTTCATTAAAACTTCATAGTGCACTAAAAAATAAATGGATCCTTGTTACTTTAAGCCATATTCATATATATCATATATATACATATTAAATATGCATCAGTAATAAGCCACCCTCTTTAGTATTCAGAGTTGATCCTTCTAAAATACCTGTCATTGTGACAGCACATTTTTATTAAGCACCCCTTGGGTGCTTTGTGTACAAGGCGTCTAACTCTCACAGTTAGACAAGGAAAACGATATTACTCAAATTTCACAAATGAGGAAATGTACTTAAGCCATAAAAACAACTTACCTATTCATCATCAGGAAACAAAGAGTAATGATTTTACTTACAATATTCACTGACAATCTTTTCTTCCATACTAAGACTACATAAAATCAATTCAGTCTTTCTAAGTATTTCTGTCAATAAGGGCCACTAGAGAAAAGCAAGTAACATCACTAGCAATGATTGGACTTTCAAAGCCCACTTCTCTTTTGCACTATAATTATTTTTAATGTTTTGTTTTTAGTGCTCACAGAGCACTAAAATTAAAAAAAAATTAACTTTTAATTCATTACCTGAGAATAAAACTTTTGTAAAAATATACAATTTTAATTTATGCCACTCTGTCTCACATTCTCACTGGTGTCTCTCCTTTGAAGTCCTCATCAGGCTGAGACAACTAAAATTGGCCATTTATGGAGTCACAGGAGTTCGGGAAAACACTCAACGGGAGGCTGATTACAGGAGCAATTAAAAATGCATCCTGTGCAGCCAGGGTTCCAGCACTGAACTAGCCACTGCCAGCTGTGTGTAATTTGGGACAAGCTGCTCCATCTCTCAATCCCTCAGCTGCAAAAAATGAGACACTGATACCTACCCTCAAACACCTGCTATGAAGTAAAACAGGAGGAAAGCATTTTAGCCTTAGGCAGGTGTCCACTCAGAGCGAGGTTGGTCATTATGATGATAAGGATGGTTGTTAATAAATTAAGCTAGACCAGAAAGTAGAAATCACCATAAAGGAGAAACATTTAAATCAATGAGCATTTTCTTTTGGATGGATTGCAGAATATTTTATTGATTTTTTTAATAAACCAAGATTTGTCCATTAATAATAGATTTACAGGTTCATGGACAAGTCTCCAGAAAAAGAATTAGAGGTCTCTAACTTCTGAATACTAAGAAAGTAAAGTTTAGAAAGAATTATGGGGGAGATTATACCTCATTTGGGAGAGTATGTGCTTAGCATGTATGCGGCCCTAAGTTCAGTCCCCAGTAACTCCATTTAAAAACTTTTTTTTTTAAGAAATGGAGAATTAAAGCAAAAAGATGGAGGAATACAGAATTTTTTTAGAGACTCAACTCAGACTTCTGATGGGGAATAAAACATCCATTTCTCACAGGAAATCTTGAAAACTATGTAAACTGGATCTGAGATGTCTAGTCTTTTAACATTATTCAAGAATTCATATTACCAAGTCTTAAAACTACCTGATAACCCACAGTGGTGATAGTGATCATAACAGCTGCCAACACGGATCGAACTCCGGCTAGGAATGCTCTGTTCTGACATCTCTGTTCCTGAGGCCTCACCAGGCTGAGAGCACTAACTTCGGACATTCATGAGCATCTCGTGTAAGTCCTCAATTTGTGCTTCTCACTCCCCCCTCACCAGGCCCTCTGAGGGAAGCACTGTTATCATCTTCCCCACCCGCAGTTTAGGCCACTAAGGCACAGAGACTAAACCCGATCCAGGTCAGACTGGCAATAAAGGACGTGTGTATTTCTGCTGTTTTACTTTTTACAAAAGAATCTGAGATATCAATTTAAGGGAGACTGTTAAATAATAAAAGTCTGTCTGGTCTCCACTTCAAAGAGCAGATACTATAAATTCCTGATGTAGGATGAGGCTGCCGCCACAAACTGACTCAGCTTGAAATTAATATCCAAGATGAAGCAGCGAATACAAGTAAATATTCACGATTGTCAACTCCGCTCTCGGGTCTGGGCCCTTCACTGCCTGAACGGCGGTGAAATCCCCACCCAGGTCAGGGAGGGAAGCGCGGCTCTTCCAGGTCACACCCAGGCTTCAAGGGCTGTTACCCCTCACAGACTGTCATCAACGATTAAAAAGCTCTCAAGATTTTTACACCATGCAAAACTGAAAGATATTTCTGCAGATGGAGCACTTTCTCAGGCTTAAACCTTTTTTGCCTACACTCAGCAAGGGGGAGAAAAGAAACATGACTCTGCAAAGTGTCTGAGCCTCACCACTCACAGGAGTAGAACTGCCTCAGCACAAGATGACAGTTCACATTGCAGGGTGAGAACAAAATAAAGCCGCCCCAACCACAGGCACTCCCAGAGACAGCGCTCAGCAGTCTTCTGCACACTCATGGTTGTGCAGCCCTCACCACCATCTATTTCCAGAACACTCCATTATCCCAGAAGAAACCCCCTGTCACTATCAGTCATTCCCTAATCCCCCTCCACCCAGCCCCTTGCAACCATCACCTGCTCTCTGCCTCTGCATTTGCTTATTCTGCGCATTTCAGATCACTGAAGTCAACAATATGTGGCCGTTTATGTCTGGTTCCTTTCACTTAACGTGCTATTATCAAGGCTTTTCCATGTTGAAGAGGTATCAGCATCTCTCTTTTTTTTTTTTGAAAACTTTAAAGTTTATTAGAAGGTGGTAAGTACTATCTAAAAGACTAGAGTGGAGCATAAGGGGTGGGGATTCAAAGGGAAAAGGGTGGGTTGAGCAGTCAGGGTGGACTTCCCAGGACAGGTGGCCTTTTTCATCTTCCCCTTTATTTTTTTTCCTTTTTATTCACCCTTACGTATGAATAATATTCCACTACATGGAGATACTACATTCAGTTCATCCATTCAGCAGCTATATATGGACGACATCCAGAAGAATGAGTGTAAGATGTGACTAGCAGGGGTGACATTTAAGCAAAGGGCAAGATGTGCTTTAAAAAAAAAGCCAACAAACAGAGGCACAAGGAAATTCTGTCCGTTTCTGAGCAAAGTGCATGCTTGCTTCGGCAGGACTACCGTGCAGGGCTGGGGAGGATATTGGCAGGAATCACGGGGAGGGAGTCACCTAAGAAGACTCCCCACCGATATCAGCTCAGCCAATTCTCCTCCCTCATGTTTCTAGGTTTCTCTTATTTCATGTAATAGCACTTTAACTACACATCTGATCATGTGCATCAGACCACCTTACCTCGAAGCCACAGAAAATCATTCACTGACCGGAGCAGCTCCAGGACAAAACTGTGATGGACCAGGGAGTCCTACAGCATCCCATCCTGCAGGCACAAACCCCACATGTGCCTTGGTGATGTCCAGAAAATAAAATGCATGGAAATATCTCACTGCTGGTTCACAACATCTGCCCCCAAATTGCCCCAAAATCATGCTGGCAAAGCACTACTCAACCTTCTCACTACAAAAAAAAAAAAAAAAAAAAAAGCTAAGAAGGCAAATTTAGGCTCTGCCATTGAAAACCAGCAACCATCAATGTCAGTATCTGAGCTGGAATGCTCCTGAATTCAAAAACCACTGCGCACTTATTTTTCAAACGGGAAAGCATATATGTATTCCACGTAGATGTTATTACAGTAGGATTTTTATTTTCGAAATTTCCAGTTCAACATTAGCACAAGAAAGATTATGTTTCAGCTTTTAAAAAACTCAATTATCTTCCACTTTCTTAATTTTGAACCTATTATTATTTTAAAAATGGAGCTATGCTTCATATTATAAACCAAGTGTTTGGCTTCTGCAAACAAAACTTTTATGACCTCACTATTTCAGAGCAAACTTTAATGATGTTTTGAGAGGTGGGGCCTGGGGCGCTAACAGCCCTTTAAATACTGACAAGGATGTGCTATTAAGTAATGCAAAGGCTCTAAGTCCACATTAACTAGGAAACCAAAGAAACTACACCAAAGCCTTACTTTATCATTTTTAAATATTCCTATTTTTTGAATATTAAATTTCTTAAAAGATATGATTTTTTTGAGAAAGACAACAGCTGTATTAAATTTCCTCTCACCAAGAAAGCAATCTTTATCAAGAGTAAAAACCCCTATGGAAATTCAAAAGATAGGACGTTTCTAGCTAAGTGAACATGCAGATCTGAACACAAACATAAATCCTATCAGATCTCACTCGGACGAGCTCAACAAAGTCCTGGGCTACCCTGGAACTTAGCTCTTCTCTTCCAAATGTTGGCTGAGCTAAGATCATCACACAAGGCAGGGAAGAAGAGAAGAGGAAAGTCCACCTGGTGGCCTCCATCTGTTTTCTTCAAGCCAAAAGGCGCCGCAAGGGCGGCCCAGCTAACAAGCCCTCCCCATAAGGAAATCCGGCATCCACACAGCCCCTGCCGTCCCCAAGCAGCCCCAACGACCCTCTCCCACTTGTGGCCTCCCAGCCTGTGAATGGTCTTCTAATGTCACTCCCCAGTTGGTGGCAACCCCCCCTTCCCCGCTACACACACACACACACACACCACACACACACACACACACGCGGAGCCAAGGCAGCCTTCCCAAAGCATAAATTTGATTACATCACCCCACTTCAAACCCTTCAGCGGCTCCCTGGTAGAGTTCTAGCTCCACCCCCGAACCTGCTCGCCCATCCTCACCTCAGTACCCAGGTCCCCAGTGACCTCAGGGGCCCCCTGATCTGCTCCTACTTCCCACTTGCCTCCAGGCTCATTTTGACTGTTTCTCAAGGAAGCCTTCCCACCCTCCAAACTCCGCAATTTGGTCCTCTGTTCCTAGAACATTCTAGGCTAAGTCAACCTCTGACACTGCTAAGCTCCCAAGGAATATTTTGCTTACTAATGTGGGTCCAACCTCTCTCCCCTAGACACTCAGAAGTGTGCATGTTATGAATAAATGAATGATGGGGTGGGTCTCAATGGGACAGCCAGACCTGCTCTCGTCCGCCCCGACCTTTCTTACTGTAGAATATCAGAAGCAAATCCAGAAGTACCTTTCCTGAGGGTCACTTCCTGCTGACACCCTTCACTGCCTCCTCTGTCAGTTCTAGTAAAACCCAAGCTCTTCGAAAGCCCTCCACCCCAGGCCCTCACCAGTGTCCTCCCCAGCAGGGGCACCCACAACCCTGGACCACACATGGCACTCTCCCCGAGTCCCCACCGCATAAGCCTCCAGGCCTCTACCCGGGCTGCTCTGCCACATGAGCCACAGTCTTCATGCTTTCTACTGGCTGACCCTTACTCTGTCTTCACAACTGAATGTAGAGCCCATTTCTTCCAGGAAGCCCTCTCTGATAATATCCTTTAGGTCTTGGCAGGGCTCCCTCTATAGCAGCACTGCATGGGGACCAACTGGGTGTTTGCTTGCTCCTTTGGGACCACGACCTATTGGGGGCCACTTGGGAAGGAGTGAGATATTACAAGAGGGGTGGGAGAAGCAAAAAGCAAAAATAACACCTGAAGTCCCAAATTCAAGGATTCTTTCTCAGAAAAAGAATAAAATATTTCACATGTGTGCAATTTGGCTACTATTTTTGTGGCTTGCGGAAAGCAAGGACTTGGTGTTCTAGTCCAAAACCCAGGTTACATGCAAAGAAATGTATATATTCATATCCAAAGGAAACCAGAGCTGCTCAACAACAGTTTGCAGTCAGAATTGAAAGGAATTTTGATAAAGGCAATCTCTCTCTCTCTCTCTTCTTTCTTTTCTGGCATCATATAATTTTAGAAGTTTTTGCGTGACTAAGAGATGGCTACAGCCCGTGATTCTGCACTGGAGAGTTTGGGCTGAGGAAGCCCAGATTATATTCACTGTGTAAATGCAATCACACCAACAAACTGACAAGCGCCCTTGTGGAGGAGCTGATGTTCCAAAGCAGGCAAACTTATGCAGTAAGAAAACTCTAAATAAGAAGTAAGAAATTCAATGTTCTGTACTCAATTTCATTAGCTATATGGGCCATTACCTGATAGTATATCTTGTCTAATGAAACCCAAAAATAAATTGTGAACGTTGATTTTCTTCATCTGACTGTTTTATGCTAAATTTGGGTATCAAACCCACAATCCATCCGGACAGCTCAGGCCTATGCTGCAGCACAGCTACATCCCGTAGAAGAAAGTCTATCAGGGGAGAATTGGAAAGTTTCCCTTCAGAAGCTGCTAAGTCTGGTTTTGCACCTGTACATCATTTGCAACCACTTCATCGTCAAAGGAGTAAGACCTTACCACTGTGGGGCGTAAAGCACTGCGGTGCTTCAGAACAATCAAAGAACCCAGAGCTTTGTGAATCAGTCCTGAGGCATTTAAATCGTACTTTTTCTGAAAGGCCCCAAAACTGACCCACTTCACCATTTCACGTACAACAGTGAGGTACCGGAATTAGTAGAGAAAACACGCCCTTGAAGTCTGACAAGACCCTGCTTGAATCCTGTTACAGCATTTACTACCCTCTAAATGGACCAATAACTTAACCCCTCTGAGAAGGCTTGCCAATCCGCAATAGGGGGCTGCCACCGCCCACCTGGGAGGCATGGATGTGAATGCAACACGCAAGTAGGGTGGCCGACTGGTACCTGACACGGGGCCTAGCTAGTTTCCCTCCGCTGCCCTTGTCCCCCTTTAAACTTGTGCTGTTTACCCGGTACCAAATGCCCGGAATAGACTGCCCGAATATTCTGTGTATCCCTGGATACATGCCTTACACTTAGGAGGCCAGAAAAACAACTGCCTCCTCCCCAGTCACTATCAATGTTCTTAAGAGTCTGGATTTTTTTAACCTCTATTTTGCAGGGAGACTATTCCAGAATTTTTCAAGCACCATTCTCCAGGTTGGCTCCTCTCCCAGCGCCCATCCCTTCTCACCTCAGATCATCTGTCTGCCTTCTGTTCATTGAAAAGCGAGTCAGGAAGAGCGGGGACTCCCTAGGCCTTCTTCCCTCCCTGATATGTTAGTGTGACTACCTTCCACCCACGCCCCAATCCAACTCCAGCTTCTGAGGAGTCTCCCCTCCCGGACCCTGAAGCCTCTGCATCTTCCCAAGACGCACACGTGGCCACGACCCTCCCTTTATATTTCATCCTGGCTGGCCCTGCCCACCACCCGGCCCTTTAAGGATAAATGGCATTGCCCTGAAAATCCCAAACGCCGCTGACTGACACACGAAAGCTGCATGGTCTGGGCTTTCCTCCAACCCAGGCACAGCCCTGCCCCCCTCAGCCTCAGTCTGCAGCTCTCAAGATGATCTAATTCACATTAGAATTAGCTAAGAATGACGAACACCAGCTAAGAATGACGACTCCCAACGTGTATCTCTAGTCCGGCTCCTTCAAATCAGCCCCAGGCTCATTGACCCGAGTGCCTCTATGAAGTCCAAACTTGGACGAAAAATGGCATCTTAAAAATGCCTCATGTCCAAGATTTACTCTGGAATTCAATTTATGGAAGGTACCTCCCATGCTCCCCATTTTAGTAACAGACCCAGCACTCACCTAGGTGTTTGAGGTCACATTCAATTTCCCCTGTTCCCTCCCTCCAGCCCTGGCCTGGAATATTAGTCCTGTCATTTCCGTCGCTAAGCCCATCTCAAGACTGGATCTGCAGGGACGACGGCCGGATCCCCACAAGCTCACAGCAAGGTGCACTGAGTCACAGTCCTCCGAAGGGTGCTCCCTGGAGGGGGAGGCATCTCCTGCCACCGGTCACCTCAGAAGGCACTGGATTCTCACAAAGGAGGCCCTGGAGAAGGGACTCAAAGTTCTCCCGTGATCTGAGCTTTGAAGGTCCCGAGGTCTGTTGGAGCTCCTATTAGCAGACACACTTGCCACTGAGCAGATGAGGATGGAGAAGCCCAAGCAAGGCTGTCTTCACTCCGACCCCTGGGCGCTCGTGAGCCACGGGAAAGGCCTGTGTCCAGGGCACAGCCCAGCAATCACAGATCCCAGCCTGCATTTGCCAACCCGGACAGCCTAGACTCCTTCTACTTGCGAGACTTACTTCTGTTCTGTTCCCCCCGAGAATGTGATGGACTCTTTCAGAATGTCTGGCCTGTATCAAGCGAGACCAAGTCAGTGAAGGATGAAGTGTCCACATTTGGACTAGAGCATGAAAGGAGAAACAAGGCCTCATGATCAGCATGATGGTGGTGGCCAAACCCTTCCCCTGGGTGAGATGAACAAGGGTAGGGGTGAGAATCCAAGGTCTTAGATTGGCCAAAGCATCTTCCTTCATGGCTGACTTGGGGTTGGAGACTCACTACCGCAAACTAACGACACGGCCGTCAGTGGGGGACGTCAGCTGCAACAAACATGGAGTCAGCTCTTTAATGCCAACATGGGTTAAAAGTAAAGGCAGGTGCAGGGAGGCCTGCACGGCTGCTGAGGCAAACCACAGACCCGGCTCTGAATGCCCACTGGCTGGAGCAGAGAGGAAGCTACGGTCCCTTTAATAGTCCCCATGTCCACCAGATCCATGTGAGCCAGCTTCTTAGAAGAAGGCCATGTTGTCCTGGTACTCAGAAAAACCAGCCTCGTAAAGGGAACAAAAGAGTGGCATGGATTTTAGACCCACTTCTGCCCCTTTATGAAGGAAAAATAAAGTAAATGGCACGGGGAAGTTGAATGCAAAAAAAAAAAAATAACCAAACGGTGACTGATTCCTCCAACAATGTCCCCTGCAGCTGCTCACCCCCGAGCCTGCCGCTTCCTCACCAGTGACCGCCGGTCAGGAAGCGCCGTCACGCACGTCACACAGAGACAGCCAGGAACCGCGTGCTGAGCACGTTTGTGTAAAAGCAGGAATCGAGCAAGATGCTGCAGACTTTGACTTGACAAGATTAAATACTCCATGAAAGGAATCCCTCAACAGCCGCCTAAATCAATTCGCATCTCACTTCTTCAAAACAATCAAACTAATTGAATAAGGGTGCATTTGTCACCAAATATAAGGAGGACCAAACAGGTTCCTCAAAGCAAAGATTTTAACAGGTATCAAACACCAGTGGGTGATGTGCTAACAAAGCAATATTCCAAAAAATTAGAAAATAACAAGATGACTAGGATAATGCATGGATCAAGGCAGCTGAAATGTTTCTGCTCCTTAAAGCAATGGAGACAGCACGGAGGGCGATCTAGCTATTTCTAATGCAGGATATGCACAGCCACCTTTTCAGACGCAACTGCACGGTACAAGAGAAAAAGGAATAAAGAAAAAGGAAAAGAGGAACAAGCGAAAATTAGAAACACACAAGAACAAGAATGACTTTGACAGCAAGTACAAGAATTTACGTGAGTGTGTGAGGCCAGGAACGCGGGGATGGTGAGACTCAACCTCACCTCCTGCTCCAGGGAAGGCAGGGGCCTGAGGGGAGCGACGCTGCTTGGGGATCCCAACGTCGTCAGTGCCCCTAACCAAAACTCCACATAAATGCATCTAGGCAGCTTTTAAGCCACAAAATGTGGTCGCATTACAGGCTGGACTGTTTTACTCACTCCCAACGAGAGTAGCAGGAGAGAATTAGTCTCTGCTCCTGCACCAAAGCATTGTTTTAAAAATTAATGACTGTGGAATAGTAAAAGCAACAATGGAGTAAAAGTGACTGGAGGAGAACGTGTTTGACCCGAGCTCACTGGCCGCGTTACCTCACTGACGTTCAGATGCTGGCTAAGCCCTTATGGTACCAAAACAGACAGATCCACCAGGAGGGAGTTTAATTGGCTGCTGTATTTTGATGCTGAGAGCCATGCCTGGTACACGAGGTTCTGGGTAAACAATGGTGACAGTGTCAACACTATGGGCTAAGCACACATCCAGCTACTCCACCAAATCCCAAGGGCAGACTTCAAAAGGCAAAAACAAGCTGGCATTCTCTGGTGGGTCTGGAGACTCAGAACCAAACAGTTGCTGAGCAAAAATGTCACCAGTGCCTCCTATGACAAAGAGGAGGCACTAGCCATGGGGCTTGGGCAGGACTCCAGGCTTCCACTGCTCACCCACCAGTCTGTCCAGGGGGAGAACATGGTCCCTGCTTACGTTGCACTGATGCAACTACCTTGACTAACGCCTGGGGGCTCAGCAGGAGGTGACATTTGAGGTGAACGGAGCCAGCCTCGGTGTAGCCCTATGCTGGCAGCTGTGCCCATAGCAGTGCCCAAGCACCTAAACCTGCCACCTCATCCCCAAGGAGCAGAAGGGGGTGCGGGCGTGTAGATCACAGGGCCCTGCGAGGACAAATACAGATCATGGCCACTACATGTCTCACCCCTTACTAAAGTCATAGAGGTATGTCCGGGAGGAACAGAAAATTCATCCAGAGCCCGCCAGGCACCACACGCAAGTGGGACTCGGGCCCCGTGTGCCTCTCACTCACAGGGCTGGTCTGGAATTTCTTTTTATCAATTCTCTGGCATTTTCTCCTCCAACTTACCAACAACCAGAAAGTAGGATTTGATCTTAGGTAAGTTCAAGAATCACAGAGCACTGCCTCCACAGCGGGCCCGGCAGCACGTGCCAGGTCCTCCGACCGTCACCTGTGGTACCGCCATGAGTGCCCTCCAGACTCAAGGCCCGAGGCCGTTGGCCGTGGGGGCACAGCTTCCCTCAATCTCCCCAGCAAAGGGGGACGACTTCTGGGCAAAGGCATCTCACCTCTTCTGACGGAGGGAAAGCATGATAGATAAACGGGGAAACAGAGCAGAAGGTGGGGGTAGTAAGCCCAGGAGAGCTCGTCTGCACTTCCAAGGCAAAAGTGGGGCCGTTGACTTAATCACAGGGACAAAGTGAGGATGAATCTTTCCCTGCTTTGTCTCATACTCCGTGATACGCCTTTCCCTGCATAAGGAGTTCATCCGGAATTCCCTGGAGGTGTTTCTGATGTCCTAACATGGCATGCTGGCTGTCGGGGAGGAAGAGAGGGCCTGAACCCAGCAGGTGCTGGGCCTGGGAGGCAGGAGACACCGGCTCCAGACCCAGCACAACCAGTGACTCGTTCGGCCTCTCGGGATTCAGCATCTCATCTATAAGCAAAGGGATGAGAATGTCCCAGGACAGGCTGCCTAACAAAATTGAAATGAGAGCCATGTAAAGAAAGCTTCAGTTGCCACATTTAAAATGGTAAACAAAGAACCAATCAAACAAACAAAAAACAGATACTAGAAACTGATTTTAAGAACAGATCTTACTTAATCTGCTGTATGTAAAATAGTATCATTTTGACATGTAATCAATATATGAAAGTAACAAGATAGTTTACATACTTTTTACTAGACAAGTCTCAGCGTCTGATGTGCATTTGACCTACAGCACATCTCAGCTCAGACCAGCCTCTTCCCCAGCGCTCATAGCATCAGTGGCTGTGGCTACCTATTGGACAGCAACTCCAGGGGTCCCACCAGGGGTCCTGGCTGAAAAGCTGGAGGAAGTCTCCACACTGACCCTAAAAGGATCTCACTGAAACAAAGGCAGATTCACTTTTAAATGTCTGTAAACCGTCGGGCTGCACCTCCCTCCGCCCTTGGCTACAAGACAGCCCTCTTCCTTGCTGATCCCTTCCTGGATGTAGGGAAGGAACCCGGCACACAGCCAGGGTGGCCGGGCCTACAGGTAGACTTACCTGCTGTCTGTGTCCAGTCCCATGAAGTCCTCCTTCTCAAACAAGGTGCAGAGGAGGGGGATCCTTTCCCCAGACTTGTTGGGGTCCCATCCAGCCACTTGGACTTGAGCAAGATGAAGAGTGACTCAGTGAAGTCCTCGATCCTCTTCTCCACCACCCTGCAGTCCTCGTAGTTTGAAGGCCACGTCGGTGCACGGCTGCTCGGCTACCTCCCCATGCAGCACAAAGACAAAGAGCTGAGAGTCATTAAGCGTGGTGCCATACAGCTCCTCTGCACTTGGAGCTTCTCGAAGGCCTTGGCCGAGAGGCAGTCGGTAATGGTGACAAGGCCCACGACCGTGCGGTGGGTCTGGAAGTCACTCCACGCATTCTCGAACGCATAGTGGTGCCTGTAGTGGATACAGAGTGCCCACTGGGAGCCGCACAGGCTGATCTGGCTCACCAAGGAGATTCGTTTATAGATGCAAAAGAAATTGTCGTCTGAAATGATCCCCACGGGTTGGAAGACCACGGGGAGAGTCTCGTATTCCTCAGCATACTGCACGTAGTCAGGGATGCTCATGTTGCAGGCCCTGCAGAGAGGGGAGAGGAGATCGAGGTAAATACTGTGCTGTGGGCTTCGGGCGCCTCTGAGTTGTGGTGACCTGGTGTGTACCAGCCAGAAGGAAAGGGAAGCACAAGCAAAGCCGGGGGTACAGATTGTCCTCAGAGTCTGTACATGGATACCGTAGCTCGAATCACATTACCCAGCTTTTGGTCTAGGCTTCCTGCCCCTGCACAGAAGGGTCATCTCTTGTTTACTGTTTCCAAGCACCTAGCAAGACCCTGATGCAAAGTCAGTGCTCAACACTGCTGAATAAAGAAATGAACAAAGGAACTGCTTTCCCCACCCCCCTTCAGCAGATTATAAAGAAAAGAACCGCAATAGGATCAAAAGATCTGGATTTCAACACCAATTTATTTGAACTCCTAAACTGCAGAATAATGGATAAGAAAACTTGCCTTGGGGAAGAGGGTACAGTTCAGTGGTAGAGCACATACATAGCATGTACGAGGTCCTGGGTTCAATCCCCTGTACCTCATTTTAAAAAATGAAACAAATGAATAAACCTAATTACCCTTCTCAAAAAATATTTTTTAATTCAAAATTCAAAAAACACCTTGCAATTGACACAACATTGTAAACGACTATACTTCAATTAAAAAAAAAATCCCTGCCTTACAAGAATATATCTGGATTACGGAAGTTTGCAAATGTAAAATGCCTAGGGTACCACCTGCATAAAGAGGGGGGACTGTACAAATTTACTATCCCTCCTTTATGAGCTATATTTCCTTTGAGGGGTGTTATAAACTCTCAGAGCTAATTTTCTCAGATTAAAAAAAACAAAACAATACTTGATTCTCAGTACTGCTGAAGAATCAGATAAGCCTGTGAAAGCATCTGACCCACAGAGGTTACTCAATAAATGTTCAATGAATGAATAAACAAGCAAAGTGAATGCTGCTCCCTGCCACAGACCATCATAATGGTACTTCCTGGAAATCCCAAGCCCACGTTACACCCGACTACACACTAAACATGTGGGTGACCTGGGCAGGCCTGTGTGCTTCTCTAAGCCCCAGTTTAATCATAGATAGAAATGAGGGCAATAACACAAACCTGAAAGGGTTAGTAAGTCAGTAATGAATTGTACCCCAACTTTGCAAGATGGAACCATTAAGGAAAATTGGGCAAAGTGTCCATAGGGCCTCCGCATATTATCTCCTACAAGTACAGGGGAACCTACATTACATCTCAAAATAAAAAGTCTAATATTTTAAAGAGGCTATTGAGGTTAAATGAGCTCATTGTCTCAAATAAGGAACACACAGTACAAGTACGACAATGCCTAGCCCATGAGATACACTCAGTTAAAATTCCCACTGAACCCACTAATCCCTCCAACTTCAGAGCACGAGGATGGGTCCTCGTGGCCAAAGGCCACTGCACCTGAAGCTAACAAAGCTAATGGTCCCCACTTCCAAGAGCCCCTGTCACCACCCTTGTTCTAATTTTCTATTTGTAATATTTTTTTATTTAATAGAAACCCCCAATTGCATAGCCTTCAGGTCACCAAAACCTGACCACAGAGATCATGATGGCAGCCCTCCTTTGTGAAACAATAAAATGAAAAGCCATTTCCACAAGACCTCTGTGTAAATCTACTAGGGAACTTCATCCTGGACTGAGGAAGAGGACTGGGGAGGAGGGGGCAATCTGGGGCACAGAGAACTATCGGCCACCTGCCCCACGATGGACTTTAGACTCAACCCTCGCTCTCCAGGTAATTCAAAATACACACCGACAGAGTGCTATGGACAAGATTTTTTCTTAAAGAAATCCCTGACTCCCTAGCAGGTCTTGTTTCTACCGAGACACAGATGGCTTATGTGTATAATGTTTCACAAAAGCCTTAAAATATTATCACCCCAACTTGACACATTAAGAAACTGAGGTAGAGAAGTTTATCATATTGTACAAGATTAGAGGCCACGTCAGACACCGTATTTAAACCCAAGCCCCTGTTCCAGTGCTCACACTAGAAAGTGTGACACGCTGCCCCTTTCCTGCCCTCTCCCTGCAATAAATTTCTGAAGAGTCTTTTCTGTGCCACCTGGAATCACAATAACTTCAATTTTCCACAAAGAGCTATGTCACTCCCTGGAGGACATATCAAAATCTAAAGGGTTGGGATGGGAGGAGAGATTTGCATTTTCTGTTTCTCAAAGGAAACATGGCTTTAAAAGAAACTGAAAAGCACTTATCTAGTCTAAGCCCTCATTGTGCAGAGAAAGAAACGGAAGTTCAGAAGAGATGAGGAAAGGGCCTTATTAACAATTATTGCTTCAGCGCAGCATCAAGCCAGCCCTGGGCACTGCTGGGGGAGGATCTGGGAGACCCAGGAGAATGAGAGTTAGAAAAAGGAAAGAGAAGAAGCATACAAGGCCCTGTCTCTACACCACCATAACATGAAGTTCCACCAAATTACCCAGTATGGGTGCAGCCAATATTAATGTGGGCTAAACAGGTTATAGAAACCTGGAAGTCTCAACCATTGTGCAAATTCCAACACTTACTCTGCTTTTTTCCCAGTTCAAGCATCAACTCAGTGGGCACTCTGTTCCAGGAACTACACGAGGCCTGGAGTTCTCCCAAGTACAAATCTCTATTATCATGTGTGCAAACCACATAAAGCCCCACCAGAAGAAAAGTGCCCACAGATAAGATGGAATTACTGAAGCTGAAAGCAGTCAACCAGCGTATGTTACTAGGAAAAACGATGCTGCTAGAAATGGACTCATGGGCATAGAAAGCCAACTGTGGTTAGCAGGCAGGAAAGGGGGGATTAACAGATACACATTAATAAATATAAAATAAATGACAAGGACCTACTATATAGCACAGGGAACTATATTCAATTTCTTGTAATGAGTTGTGCTAAAAAAAATCTAAAACATATGTATATACATATGCATATGTTTATAACTGAATCTCTGCTGTACACCTGAAACTAACATTGTAAATTGACTACACTTCAATAAAAATAATTTTAAAAAATAAGTATAAATAAAATCAACGCCATTAAGATAAAATAAAAGAACACTCTTATCCCCTTAGCTGTAGGTGTTGGAGAATTCTGGTTACAAGCACCAAGTCCACTGGATCACTCCAGCACTGACTGTCACTCTTTCTGACCATCAGACAGTCACTTGGCTTCACTGAGGTTACTTTTCTCTTCTGTGAAAGGCTACAGTGGCAACTAATGATGTATAGAATCTCATCATTCACAAGCCCAACAATTAGTGAGGACTTCCCATGGGCCAGGATCTGGAGAGATGAAAAGATAGGGTCCCAGATATATTCATAGGTAGAAGAAGTTTATGCCATAAAGACATTTATTCTTCCTGTTTTGATAGACAGATTCAATGCAATTCTGATTAGACTTCCTACCAGGCTTTTCATGGAATGTAACAAGTTAATTTATGGTCAGGAACAGCCAAGAAACTTCTTTAGAACCACCACTGGGGAGGGGTGGATAGGTCATTCATTTCCACTGTTCTTTCTGAAGTGATGAAAACGTTCTGGAATAATAATGGTTGCACCACTGTGAATATGCTAAAAGCTGCTGAATTGTACCATTTAAATGGATGGACTTCACGGTGTGTGAACAATATCACAATAAAGCTGTTATATGAAAAAAATATTCCTTGACAATTATTTTTCCCTCTATACAACTAGTCTACCCCACAATTTAATAAAAACAAAAAACCAAAACAAACTAAACTGTGCCAGGAGCTTTTTAGGACTGCAATGTCCCTGGGTCTCCAACGCCTCTGGTGGTGCTGTTCCTGTTAACACACACTAGCTGGGCTGGGCTAGTTAGGGACTGTAACTATGTTTTTAAAATCGACTGTCACACGTTTCACCCTGGGAAAGGGAAGGAAGGAACATGACACAGCCTCATGCCTTCAGCTCATTTTTAACTGAACCAAGCCCTGCTTTCAACACTGTAATTCCTGCCACTATAAAAACACGTGACATCAACAAGCACCGCCATCATAACACCTGAAATTGTTCAAGGTACTTACCTGGGGCAGAAACACTGAGGGGGGAGACGGAAACTCCCTCAGCACTGGCGCTCCCTTTTCCAGACTCCACCAGGAGAAACTGGGCTTTACAGCCAGAGGCTCTAAGCCCGGGGTGCAGCGCGCATGCTGCTGAGCTTGTCCTCAGGGAGCTGGAAAGGGAGAGGAGGGCAGCCCCGTGGTCACAGGGCAGGGAAAGCGTGGGGGGGCGCGGGCTGCAGCCCTGCTAGGAGGCCAGCCCGAGCCCCAGCCGCCCGCCCCCCAGATCGGGTCCGCAGAACCCGCCCACCCGGGACAAAGCCCTCACAGGGGCAGGGACAAGCCGGCGGCCAAGGAGAGGAAGCCCGGGAGGATAGGACTCGTGGGCGGGAGAGGGGAAGGTGTCGCCAGCCGCGGACTGAGGGGAGCCTGGCTGGGGCGAGAAGCGGCAGGTGCACACCTGGCCCTGGACAGCTGTGGCCGGGGCGCCGGGGTAGGTGGCGCGGGCAGAGGGGTCTGGCCCGAGCAATTCAGCTGAACACACGCAGACTCGCTCCCTCGCGGGCTTTGACACGAGGACCGCCCTCCCGCAGCCGCCTGAGCCCTTTCCCGGGAGCCCCCACCTTGCATTTCCACAGCCAGAGGCCCCGGCTTCGGGCAGGAGCCAAAGGCCTAACTAGCAGCAGAGCTGAGAAGACTTTGTGGCCGATTCCCAGCTCGGAGCTGGAGCTTTCAACCCGCGGTCCAGCTGGCACCGACTGCGCATGCGCAGGAGGGCCAGAGATCCTCTAGGTTCTGTGATAGGGGCTGGGGCATCGAGGGAGGGTGAAGATGCGGGAGGAGGAGAGGAGGGGAAAAGTGGAGGGAGACAGATGGACAGGAGGAGCAGAGAGTAGGTAGGGATCTGGAGAGGGGAGGGGAGTAGCGGAGATGTAAAGAAAAAGCTTTACTTCTGGGGCACCCCGAAGGAGGCGGCAGTCCTGCCTCTGTACCATTCTGTAACCCTTCAAGGCCCGCAGCTCAAGTTTTACCTCCCTGGTCCAGCCCTCCAGCCGATGCCTCTGCAGAACCCCTACGGGGATCACACCCGTTGTCCCCACGCGGAGCTGGGTTTCCTTTAGCTCTGGGAACCAAGCACCCGCAGGTGTTGTCTCTCAGAACTACCTTGGGAAGTGTACATATTCCCCTTTTACACGCTGGGAAACAGGCAGGCACGATCTCTGTCTTAGCTCCACTGTCCCAGGTGTTGGCCTTGCGGGGAGCGGGAGGTACAAGATCAGAGCCCCAGACAGAGCAGACTGCCTGATTTTTGGTGCATAGTCCCATCCCTCCTGTGTAAAACACACCTAACCCAAGTGGAACCATCAAGGGCTCACAGTAGGTTCCTGGGTGTGGGAGAGCTGTCCTCAGTTCCAGTGCCCAGCTTGCTAGGTATATAGGAGTGTTACCGAGTCCAAATTCATTCTCCTCAGTGCAGGACAGGCCAATAAGTTGGAAGACCCGCTGCTGGGGCATGGAAAAGCAAGTTTCTGTAGAGCTAGATGGCAAACTAATGTCCTGGAAAACCATCTCCCCAAGTCAGAATTCAGGCTCGTTTCCTATGTGCTTGGTTGTTGCAAACTTCTTGGTGTAGGAATTCCTTGTTGTTAGAATCCTTTGTTCTTGCAGCTATCTGCCTGGGTCAAATCTCTGTAAGCCTCCAACAAAACAAAAGTTATTTTCTATTCTGTAACTTGTTATCATTTTATGAATGGAAAAGTGTTAAATATCCTTAAAGGTCAGAGCCTTCAGAATAGACTCTTCTGTATATTTCAGGCTCTAGGCAACACTGTTTTACAAGCAAGATGAAGCCTAGGAGAAAGAGCATACTGTTAAAGTGAAATGAAAAAATCTAATATGCAGTCAGATATGTTCTGTTCCATTACCCGGGCAGAAGCCACTTGAGGATTTAAATCCCTTTAAGTTAAAAATAACTAAAACTTTAAAGAAATTTACATGCATAGGTGGGAATGTGCATAGCATATCTGGAAAAGCACCCAAAGGATATTAAACAGTGGCATCTCCAGGGACGGCTGGAAGAACAGAGGATGAGGGAAAACTTCTTTCACTTGTGTATTTTTGTGCTGTTTGAATTGTTTTTAACCATATGCATGTGTTTCTTTTTCAGTTTAAAAAAAGTGTAATGGAGCAAAGGAGTAACAAGTTCAGCAAATACAGCAGCCATGGAATCACTGAGCCATCACTTTTGATTTCAGCCAGGAAGCATTTATTGACTCTCTCCTATGAGCCCAGTGCTGTTTTAAAACTTCTTTTATTATTATTAATAATAATATTATTATTGTTGTTGTTGTTATTTATTATTATTAATATTATTATTATTATTATTATTATTATTATTATTATTATTATTATTATTATTATTATTATTATTATTATTATTTTATAAAATAGTAACATGCTATCCCTCATCCCTGCCCATGGCTGGTGGAAAACCAACTGAGTTTTTATTGAGCTGTTTTCCAAGGAGTAGAGATGAGTTATAAACTGAACACATCTTCAGGGCAAAACAGGTGGAGTGGTTTTACAGCATGCCAGACAGCTATGAAGGGTTTTCAATAGAGGCACCCAGACGCTGAGAGAGAAATCCTCCAGGACCCTACAAAAAGCTGCCCAAACTTCCTTCTCCATGGCACTACTGAAATAGGAAAAACAAATCTGACTCCATATTAGATCTGTTCTTTTGACTTTAAGAAAGTCAAGTTAATACGCTCCGGTCTTTTCATGGGTTATGATGTCACAGAGGAGATGGACAGGTTAACAAGGGACGACTCTGCAGTGATCACGGAGCCGGGGAGCAGGATGGGCAGCAAGATGTATGACGCAGCCGCAGCTGTGCCCATGCTTCTAGGCAGGAACCCAAAGTCACCTCGACAAGGTGTCAAACACTTGTGTCCACGTCCTCATCACCTGACATGTATTAACGAGAAATGGAAACCCATAAAATGCCAATAACCTTGGTGGATACACCGTCCAAATTGCAAAGTCACAGTTTGACAACTGGCCATCTCGGTTCCCTGGGATTCATTCTTGGAGAACCTTAAAAACCACTCCTCTGTCCTCAAGAAGTGCTTTCTTCTTGTCCGATATTTGGCTCAGGGATACAGCACGTTCAAGTGAACTTCAATGTCTGCACAGATTTGACTGTCTTTCTCCAGGTTCACTTGTCCATTCTAAAGAGGCCTGAGCTAAGTCCATCCTCCATAAGATCTATTCCCTCCAGTGACTACTCATTGAGCCTGCAATTAAAAGCCAACTGAACAAGACTGTCTGTCCTCAGCTAAAAAGTTCACCCACCCTTCACTGCTTTCTTAATCTCCTCTCCTGGCTAATTGCAACAGACTAACACCTCCCTCTACCAAGCTCCCCGACTATGTCAGTTTGTCTCCCCAAAGAGAAAGTAAGGTCCATAAAATAGGAGACAACTCCATAGTTGTTGCCGACGAAATGAATCAGAGAGCTGCTGTGGTGCAAAATGTCTCCCGAGATTCGGGTTCCTTTATTTTTTATACCATCAACACAAAGGAGTAACTCTTGCCAAGCACAGAGAGTAAACATTTTTTAGGTTGACACATGTGTACTACATCTAAGGCTTCCTTATCTTAATTACACTCAGACTCTCCTGTTCCCAGGCCTGTTCCTTTTGAGGAACTACTAAACATTCTTGTCTGCAAGCAATGTTTCCCCTGGGAACGGGCAGAGTCCCTTGGCAGGAATTTCTGTTTGCAGACAAGTCCGGCCACTTCTGTGAAATGTCCTGCGTGCAGGCACATCCACAGCTTCTATGCTAAATTTCCTTCACATAGTTACCTCTGAATTCCTAGCATATAGTATTGTCAATAAATAGAAATATGATTGTGGCTTCTTTCCTTTAAAAAATTTCTGGTTATTTAAATGACCTTTGGAAGAGATGTGTTTGTGGTCCAGTATCTTGATCCACAATACTCTGGAGGCCTTTATCGGAATGGCTGTTCACTGATCCACTCAAAACACAACTTCTCATTCCAGGAATAGCTGTGCTTTTCTGCCAGGAGTTTGTGGTCACTCTCATGCCAGAACAGCTTTAAACTATATCCTTACTTTGGATTTGTTATTTTTCCACTCTTCCAAAAATATTGACATTCCTTACTTTCTTGCCTTGAGGATTTTTTTCCCTAGTTCAACCTTTAGTAAACCAGGCTTCTCGGGATGGGCTTGGCCTTACATATGATCAGCCATCCAACTCCCAGTGTGAGAGGACTTGGGCTCACCTCCTGCCCTCCTGTCAGGGCAACTAAAACTCAGTTCAGGAGCCAACAGGCACCCCAGGGCTTCTAAGGCTCGCTTATCTCCCAGAATCCCTGCTTTCTGGTTTGACTTGGCTTCTGAGGATTTCCCCTCACTTTCTTGACAATTAGCTGTGTAGCTTGAAAGATGAGGAAGGAAGGTTTTATTTCTTAATCAGCATTTCAAGGAACTTGTGTAATGAAGGTTTTCACGAGATTCTAGAACACTCCATTGCTGAGACAGAAAACACACTAGATATTTTCTAAATTTAGGTATCATGTGCATTTTTCTTTGTTTTTGTTTTCTTAACTGCTAACAGACATTTTTTAATTAAAAAAAATAACGCCCCAAATAGGATAGAACATTGAAGGGGCATACAAAATTAAAGGACAAAGACAGAAAAATGATAAATACTGTATAAAATTAATATAATACATACACTATGGATCAGATCAGCAATTCTCAGTAACAGCTAATTGAAACATGATCATGAGGTAAAACGTCTCTCCTGTCAGGAGATGGCCAACAGAAAATAGAATTAATACAACAAACTAAAATTCTAAGTCTGGCGAGGTACAGAAGGCTACCAGCTAAATGTGTCTTCTTCTGGAAAAGAGGGAGGCTCACCAGCTCTTTACTGTGGAGCCTGAACCCAAGTGAGGGTGGTAAAGTGAGCTCTGTAAGTACCCAATTAACAAAGTAAGTGATGAATAAAGAGACGTGAGCTTTGATGACAGAGATGATACTACTATTCACTTGTCCTGTAAAGTATGCCTTCACGTTCAGTGATAAAACCTCGGCATCCTCAGGGATTGAGATTATAGGAAAATGCACAGCCCGGGCCCAGACCTCCTCTTTGAGCTCGTGACATTGCACTTAGATGTCTCAAGGGCACCTCAAACTCCACCTGCAAAGAGCTGACTTCACGGTTCTCCTCCAATAGCAGTCCTGCCCAGGGCCCCTGGTCGGGGGACAAGGTCTCCCTCCCTACCCCAGCTCAGGACTATCACTCACAGATGTGACTGGACCCCTCGTTCAGGGCCCAGATTTCCTCAGTCATGGAGTCCCACCACCCACACCTGTCCTACCAGGTACTCAATGGCACTCACTCAGCACTGTCTCTGTGCTGGGGACCACGCTGCACACTGCGCACACGTAATCTCACTGGATTGCCACAGCAGTCTTGGGAAGTCGGTACATCACTGCTTTAATTGATTAGATAAATTGTTTCACTTCCTTGAGTGCATCATCCAAAGTGACACGGCTACTGAGCCACAAACCTGGGACTGAAAACCACTTGAAAACTGAACACTGCTACACCTCGCAGCCACCCTACTCTGATTCGTCACATCACTTTCTGCCGAGCCTACTGAATGTTTGCAAGCATTCTACAAACACAAATGTGATCTACGAGAGCACCCCACTCCCCTACTTAAAATCTGTCAATGACGGTCCACTGCTCTTCAGAGAAAGCCTCACCAGGCCTGAGCACAGCCCAACGGCCCGGCATCCTCGTTCCCTGCGCGGCCACGCCGCCTCACCCACCATGCAGCACAGTGCCGTGTCCAGGACTGGGATGCTGACTCCGTACCACACGGGGCTCGTCTGACTCGAACAATGATCACCCTCTTCAGTGGTCACCTTCTTCAATGCTGACTCTCAGAAAAATGTTTTCTCAGGATGAATCAATATCTTTTTTTCTTACAACTTCCAGTCATTGATAATGAGCTCCCCCAAAAAGAGAGAAGACTTAATCCTCAGTCTCCTTATCTGTAAAGTGGGAATAACAAGGAAATATGTACGGTTTTCAGAGAAATAAAATTCATGTGAGTCTGAGGGAGAATTCCCAACATTCAGTAAGCACTCAATATGGGCTTACTTAGTATTAATAAGAATATGTTGCATTCCAGCAACCTTAAATCAATGTTTTAAGGCTTTGTCCAACAGACTAATGACAAATAGTTGGACGAACCCCTTTGAGCAGATCAGCACATGTGTATTGGGAGAGGTAAGCACTGCCTCCAGTTACAGCTCAAACTCTTACATGTTGTTTGAGCATTTAGTTGTTGTTATTGAATAAAGACAGGTGTTCTTTAGTCAAAGCTCCTGAAACATAAATCTTCAAAGATAGATACAAATTAGGTTTCAAGTACAACATTCTCACTAGAAATTACTTGAAAATGATAGTCTTAGCTCCTCTGTACATCAAAAGGGCATGTTCTTAATGTATCTGACTATATACACTGAAAGGATTGTTTAAAAGAAATTAAGATGAAGCCATCCTACATAAGCTCTCAGTATCATCTGCACAGAGCCCCACCCAAGAGTCTCATTTCTCACTTACACATAGGTGTTCAGGTAGCTTAACCTGGGTCTTGGTTTCTTATAACACAGGGGAGGGAAGAGTTGTGGATAGATTTATGTAGCAAATATAAACCTAGTGTATTTGATGTGTAGGAATCCTAGAAATAAACAAATTGATATATAGTCCCACCCTTAAGAATCTCAGCCTTTCCATTTACAACAGCATTAAAAATAAAATGGGAGATACATTTAACAAAAATTTACAAGATTTGTACATTAAACAATTTGAAGTATCACTGAAAAAGTTTTAGAAGATCAACATATACGGAAGACATCCCATGTTCATGGAATAGTAGACAATATTGTTAAAAATGTTAAGACTCCCCAAAGTGATCTACAAATTCAGTGGAATCGCTATCAAAATTCCAGCTGACTTCTTTTCAAAAACTGAAAAACTGATCCCAAAATTCATATGGAAGTGCAAGGGACCCAGGTCAGCCAAGACAATCTTGAAAAAGAAGAGCAAAGTTGGAGGGCTCACTTTAATGGTTACTACAAATCTATAGTACTCAAGTCATTATGGTACTGTCATAAGTTTGGATACATAAATCTATGAGACACAGTAAAAATTCCAGGGGGGAATCTTACATTTACAGTCAGTTTTCAACAAGGGTGCCAACAACACTCCATTGAAAGAATAGTCTATTCAACAAATGGTGCAGGGAAAGCTGGGTATCTGCAGGCAAAAGAATGAATTTAGAATCTGAAACCCCCTATTGTATATAACAAATAAAAATTAATTGAAAATGGATCACAGACAGAAATATAAAATCTAAACCTATAAACTTTCTAAAAGAAGACATAGTATAAATCTTTGTGGTCCTAGCATAGGTTATGGTTTCCTAGATACAATACCAAGAGCAGAAGTGATAAAAAAAAAAAAAAACCAGATAAACTGGACTTCATCAAAATTAAAACCAATTGTTACAAAAGAAATCAACAAGAACGTGAAATGAAAGGGGAAGGAGGTAGCTCAAGTGATAGAGTGCATGCCTGGGAATAAATAAATAAATTAAGAAAATAAATGAATAAATCTAATTACCTCCCCTATAAAGAAATTGTCTTAATGTTTAAAAAAAGTAAAGTGGAAAGACAATCTGCAGAATAGTAGAAAAAACTTGCAAAGCATATATCTAATAAGAGACTAATATCCAGGATATAAATCAAATGCTTACAACTGACCAATACAAAGAAAATCGACTCAATTTTTAAATTTACCAAGGAATTAAATAGATACACAAATGGCCAATAAGCATATGAAAAGATGCTCAGCATCACTTGTCAAATCAAAATTAAAATGAGATCTCATTTTACACCCACTAGGATGGTTATAATGAAAACACGGACAATAACAAGTGTCGGTCAGGAGGCAAAAGAATGGGAACCCTCAATATGCAGCCATTGGAAAGGGGCAATGGTGCAGCTTCTTTGGAAAAGCCTGGTGTTTCCTCAAAAGTTTAGTGTTATCATATGGCTCAGCAATTCTACTCCTACATATAGGGTCATCCCTCAGTATCCTCGGGGGATAGGTTTCAGGAACCCACCACCCTGGATTCCATAATCCAAGGATGTTCGAGTCCCTTTACAATCAGCCATCTGGATCCATGAAGTGGAAACTACAGATATGGCGGGCCAACTGTACAGCCAACAGAATGAAAACATATTCTCACAAAAATTTGCACATCAATATTCATAGCAGTATCATTCAGAGTAGCCAAAAGTTACAAACAATATCCATCCATCAATGAATCGGTAAAAAATTTATCAAGAATAGTCCCAAAAACTTTTGGTCATTGAATCTTTGACAAAGGAGGTGAGAACATACAATGGAGTAAAGACAGCCTCTTCAGAAAATGGTGTAGGGAAAACTGGACAGCTACATGTAAATCAATGAAGTTAGACTACTCCCTCACAGCACACACAAAAATAAATTCAAAATGGCTTAAAGACTTAAACATGTAGACAAGACACTACAAACCTCTTAGAAGAAAACGTAGGCAAAACACCTGACATGCATCTCAGCAATGTTCTCCTAGAGCAGTCTACTCAAGCAATAGAAATACAAGCAAAAATATACAAGTGGGGTTTAATTAAACTTACAAGCTTTTGCACAGCAAAGGAAACAGTAAGCAAAACAAAAAGACAACCTATGGAATGGGAGAAAATATTTACAATAAATGAGACTGTCAAGGGGTTAATTCCCAGAATATATAAACAGCTTTTACACTTCATAAGAAAGAAAAACAAACAACTCAATCCAAAAATGGGCAGAAGTGCTAAAGAAACTTTTCTCCAATGGAGACATACAAATGGCCAATAGGCACATGAAAAAATGCTCAATATCATTATCAGAGAAATGCAAATCAAAACTACAATCAAGTATCACCTCACAGCAGTCAGAATAGCCATCATTCAGAAGTTCACAAACCATAAATGCTGGAGAGGCTGTGGAGAAAATGGAACACTCCTACACTGTGCTGGGAATGCAGTTTGGTGGAGCCATTGTGGAAAACAGTATGGAGATTCACCAAAAGACAAAAAATTGACTTCCCCTATGACCCAGCAATCCCACTCCTGGGCATATATCCAGAAGTAACCCTAATTCAAAAAGATACCTTCCCCCAAATGTTCACAGCAGCACTATTTACAATAGCCAATATATGGAAACAACCTAAATGTCCACTGACAGATGACTGGATAAGGAGGTTGCAGTATATTTATACCATAAACTACTACTCAGGCATAAAAAATAATAAAATAATGCCATTTGCAGTAACATGAATGGACCTGGAGAATGTCATTCTAAGAGAAGTAAGCCAGAAAGAGAAAGAAATATACCATATGAGGGATCTAAAAAAAAATAAAACAACCAACAAACAAAAAGATAAACTTATCTACAGAACAGAACCACAGAGACATAGAAACCAAACTATGGTTACCAGAGGGGAGATGGTGTGGGAAGGGATAACTTGCGAGTTGAGGGTTTGCAGATACTGATTATGTATAGAATAAACAGCAAGTTTATACTGTATAGTACAGGGAAATATGTTTAATATCTTATAGTAACTTATGTTGAAAAAGAATATGAAAATGAATACATGTATATTCCTATATAACTGAAGTGTTGTGCTGTAAACAAAAAACTGATGCAACATTATAAACTGACTAGACTTCAATGAAACCATTTTTAAATAGACCAAAAACAAAAAAAAAAAAAAAAGAAAAAAGATATTATTAAACCAAAAGAATAAATTACTGTTTCAGGCTACAACATGGATGAACCTTAAAAATGTATGCTGAAATAAGCGAGACACAAAAGGACAAATACTGCCCTTTTATGTGAAGTGTATCTAAGTGTTCATTGTACTACTCCTGTAAATTTTCCGGAAGTTTGAAGTCTATCAAATTAAAAATAAAGTGTATTATTCATTAAAAACATAAAACGATTCCTCACAGGAGGGCTTTAAATAATAAATGAAGAAATGCATGTAAATCTCCTGGAACAAAACTTTGCACGTCCACAGTCACTGCTGTCACTGCCACTCAGAGGTTTGTACCAGCGCTGATGAGAGCTGCCTCCACTCGCTGCCCTGCAGACAGGTGTGAGGGCCTGAGGTCTGACAGGCAAGGTGACCTGGAACCTGAGTCAGACACAGCCACGCCACAGACTCTGTGTTACCCAACTTTCTTATACAAACTGCTACATGTAACGTAAACACGCTAGAGGGATGTATCTTACAACATAGGTAATACAGTCAATGTTTTACAATAAGTATAAATGGAGCAACTGTTGTACACCTGAAACATATCATATTGTAAATCAGCTATACATTTAGAAAAAATTAAAAAATAATGTAAAAATGTTATAACTTTAATATCAGTCCAGTTTTTAATTAACTACTAAACAGCTTAGAATGTATAAAAGCATTTAAGTGTGATGTTTATTTACATATTTATTTACTTTCAGCCTCCTGCTAAAAGATAATTTAAACAATTTTTTAAACACAGCTTAACAACCATAACAACAAAAAGACAAAACTGAGAGTGAAGAGAAATTGGAGATTCAATACTTAAATGAAACCAGGGGGAGGTAAAGTCATAAAAATGGATGCCATGAAGTCAGGGTAAGTGTTAAAGGCCGACGAGAAATTCAGCTGTAAGATTTTTGGCAGCTAAAGCAAAAAGAAAAAGATGAAGGGGCGGGTGGTAAAGCTCAGTGTTAGAGCGTGTGTATAGCATACGCGGGGTCTGGGTTCAAGCCCCAGGGCCTCCACTAACAGATAAATACACTTAATTACCTACCCCCCCAAAAGAAAAGAGCCCCAAAGAAAAGAAAAAGAGAAATTTGTTTCCTAAAAAAACCTGATATTAAATTTAGATTAAATACTTAAAAAAAAAAAAAAGAAAAATAGAAACAAATGAGTGACACAAGCGATAATGCCCATGAGATAATTCTGCGGTGGCAGCTGGCAGGTCCTCATGTCCCACGTGGGAAAATCTGAAACATCCTTCACACCACCCAGAGTCATCCTCAGCCCACCCCACCCCTCCCCCTGTTAAATGCAGGAGCACAGCCAGGGCCGGGCCTTTGTTCTCTCTGTGTCATCACAGTGAGACAGGATGGAAGGGGGCAGAGCACAGCCATTCAAGGAAGGCCACAGCAATTAACATCAAAATGGTGAAGGATTCAACCCCCAATAGGCCTTGAGGCTCAGGATGAAGAGATTTAACTTCTAGCAGAGCTTGAGCTTCATTATACACCCATTGTAATAGTAACATGGTGAATAACACGCCCCCAGGCACCATGGCAGTCCAAAGGCTAGCCAAAAAAGTCAAATGGTGGGAAATGGCCAAATCCCTGTGAATTCCAGCCCCTTGCCCTTAGGCTGGTCCTTCTACTTATTAGCATATGAAACCTCCAAGCCCATGAATACAAGCAACACAGCACCACCTAGGGGTCACACCTCTCTCTCCCGCTTCAGAGAAGGCCCACACTCTGTGGAGTGTGTACCTACTTTTAATCTGAGCATCAAACCCCCACACATCGTGGAATTTGTCTTGCCTTTCAATGAATCTCTCTGAATAAGTCTACCTTTACTCAACAGTGGCTTGCGCTTGAATACTTTCCTGCATGAAGCCAAGTACCCACATCTGGCAGGGCACATCCAAGGGGCTCAACCAAAGCCTGGCACACAGCCCTTCTCATGCCCCACTTTTTTTTTCTTGTATCAACTGGGTTGTGAAGGGAGTTCTAAGGCCCCCGCTAAGGGACAGAAGCAGCCCCAAGGGCTCGAATTGGCGGGCAGCCTCTCCCCCAGCAGGGGCCCTGGGGTCTGCCCGGTTCTCTGTGTTTCTTTGTTGTGCTGAATCCCCAGCCACAGAGCGTTCTCCCTAGGCCTGTCCCCACAAAACCCTTCTCTCCAAAATACAAGCACATCATGTCACAGTCCTCTTGTTCAACCAGGAAATGTTCAGCCCACTATTTCCCTCCCCAGTAAAGTACCTAACTGTCCTCCCTCCCATCCCACCACTTCTTTCTTTGTGACAACTCTGCACTCCCCACCCACCATCCTGAACGCAGGTGCCTTGCTGGCTGGGACCGAGATGTTTCAGTCTTACACAGCCTACGTCCTTTCACTTTCCCCTTTCTACCTTAAAAAGCCTTTCCTGAGTCTCCCACCCATCTGATTCTGAACTTCACAAAGTGCTGAGTTTACGGTCACTATGTGCATACATCCCAGGTTTTGACTAGGTTTCCTTCACAAGATCCTCATTAAGGAGCTGCATCAAGAAGTTTAAAGAGGCTATTCTTACATCTGAGCGGAGGAGCCAGCATAAAATTTAAATGGCTTTGAATAGACTGTTAACCAGGGACAGAGAGGTCGCAGGTCCTAGTCAACTGTGTCATGAGGCAAAATGTTCTTCAAAGGCTCAGAGTGGCTTCTGAACACGGAATCGGCAGGAAGGAGGTGACAGGCAGTGAGTGGAGTGTGTGACAGAGCTTACGCTCCCCCAGCTTGGGAAGAATTGAATTTTTTTCTAGTTTTCCAAACAATTTCTTACTACCTTTTTCTCCTATTGTCACATACCATTTCCTACGAATTAAGAAAATCAATATCAGTCATTTGGGCCACTTGGGAGAAGCTACACAATGCCATTCACAGGGCTGGGGCATGACAGCCACGCCAGTCTAGGTTGAAAGACCAGTGGGGGTATTTCCATGGTGATCACGGGCATGCAGCAAACTCCCCAGCTTCAATTACCTCATCTCAAAGGTGGGGCCAATAAAACTACCAAGCAAAGTGCGTGATGATTATGGCCAACATCTGTTTACTAGGTAAGTGCCAATGACAGCTGCCGCTTAATGGGGAATGAGTATGACCAACGAGGCCCAGTCTACCTGGTCACACGCGCCCTGCCTTCCTGCCTTTGTGCAGCAGCAGAGCTTGTTTAGCTGAGATGAACGCCCCCAGAGCAGCCGTGACGGGAAAGATCCAAGCGCTGCACGGCGAGGCGTGTTCCTTTCCTTCTCAGAGCTGATCACAGTTTGCAGTCATCTTTTTTTATGTTTATCCTTTTTGTAACTGCCTCCACCCTGGAGTTTTGCTCAAGCAGCACAGGGCCAGGTATGTCTTGCTCCCTGCTAGATATTCTGGGCTGGGAGACAGCCGAGCACACATCTGTCTCAGGTGCTGAAAGGAGAGGGCAGAAGGCCCAGGGACCCATGCTGAACTGAGGCCCCTGCACCCAAAATTATGGTCTGACTTTGGGCAAATTACACAGTCTTCTTTACCCTGAGATTCCCCATCTGTCCATGAAAATAACTGCCCATGGCACACAGATTTACCAAGATAAAAGGAAATCACCAAATTCACAACGTATTCAAGGGGCTACCAGTGCATCCTCAACAGAGAAATGCTGCCTTTACGGCTCTGACACACGCGAAGCGGGACGTCCACACACAGTGAACACTGCTTAGTGCCAGTGTGTTAAGTGCTTCATGTGTGCTATAATAGTCTTTACATCTTACAACAATCCCAGGAACAAACAAATATTATCATGCCCATTTCACAGATTCACCAACAGGTTAGGAGTGGTTACATTGTAGTCCAAGGCCCCATGGTGAGGAAATGGCGATTTAAACCTGAATCTGGTCCCAGGCCTGGGCTTCATCTCTCTCCCATCCACCTGACCACTTGCCTATGAATTCCACCTGTCCAATACACAAGTTTGCAGCCGGCCAGCTCTTGAATGCAATGTTTGCCACCGTTTCTCAATGTTCATTAATTACCATAAAGTGTTCTCAGAAGCCACTACAGAAAAGAAAGGTGGGCTTACGTCCCTGCCCACAAAGAAAAGGAATTCTGCCTTCTCCTGTAATGTGCAGAACACCTTCCCTACACCACCAAATTCTTTTGTAAGCTTCCTCCATGTTTATGTTTGCACACGGCTTATTAAATTAGAAGGTACCTGAAGTAATTCCATCTCGGTTGCTTTCCAAGTGTGCAGATTATCCATAATCATTTTGTGACCGAAAATACTACAGTGTGAATGAAAATACTGCAACAATGTCAGTAAACAGAGAATGCTGAAACCAAATCATCAGTGGCTGCCAACACACCCCAGCGAGGACAGGCCTGCAGCCCAGCCTCTACAGCCACTCACAACGGTGCCCTCTGAGCAGACTCAGAATAAGAAAGGACAGGATACTTGCCCTAGATAGCTAGGTGCTTGTCTAAAGGATGAATTCAGTGAGTCAAAATGTTTGCTTCCTCCCATACATGGAAAAGCACTAAATTCTTGAACTTGAGATACCTGGCTTTCTTTAGATAACAAGCAATCTTTTATTCTTCAAACAACCTTGTCTTTGTTGTAAAGCTCCTATATATCCTAGCTCCTCCTCAACCACTTTGGAACAGTCCCTCCGAGCGATCTGAGAGGCTGTCATCCCGGCTCGAGTCCTCCCGCCAAATAAAACATAACTCTTAACTTTTAGGCTGCACATGTATTTCTGTCAAAAGTTTTGGACACCAGGAAGGGACCCAGAGCAGACTTCTCTCCAGCTGAACTCTCTGAATTACCGGAGCCTTGGTACCAGCATTGGCACTTTGTGCCCATCTGCCTCCTTGGGGAATCCAGATGAATTTGGGCGAGTCTCTCCTTGTTCTCGGATCTCCCATATTGGTTGATGATCCTGAGTTTTATTTTGCGGTGTATCCAGGTACCTGTCCCTCCAGTTGAAAGAGACTGGGCGGAATTACCCACCAAGTGGAGACATACTGGGTGGGGCCTGGTTGAAAGATAACAGGATACACCCACCTTGAGGAGACGTCTGAAGTGGGGCTGGTGGAAACATACCAGGAAAATACTCACCCAGTGAAAACGTCCTGAGTGGGTCCAAGTTGAAAGACACTGGGTTCAGGACTGAGTGGTTATGTAAGAGGCTGGTCTAATGTTGTCCTCGATTTGGTTACCTCCACTGAATTTTTTGGAATAAAATTAAAACTCCTATGAGGAACCTTTCAACTCCAAAAATGGGACCCTCCTCCTGGCTGGTAACAGCTTTCTTGGGTGATGGAGAACCTTACAGGAATGGTAGATGCAAAGACTTCATGCCATAGTGTTGTCCCTGCGGGAAATCTTACCAGCAATTTTATTCTGAAAACCCGACCTTACAATGGGGAATAGAACTTTCAAAAAAAAAAATTAAAAAAAAAACAAAACACAGAACAGAAAAGAAAAAGAAATGACAGATTGCCAGCCTCCAACTAATACACTAGCCTGGTTTATATACGTACAAAACTTACAACATTAATTAGGAATTAGAAAAAAAAAAAACTCACCCTGAAAGTAACTAACCAGGCCTGATAAAATATTTTTTGGAATTCTGAACTTATAGGAACAAAATCCCATTTAGGGGGAACTTGGATTTCTCTTCCTGTGTCCTTGAAATGTAAACGTTTTATCTTTCTCTGGGTGTTTTATGTGTGTGTATGTATGTATATATGTGTTTCTTTTATTTTAAACGAAACCTTGGACTCTGTCATACAAAAGGTACAAGTATTGTGTACATATTGTGGCCAAGCAAATAAATTGGGATTCTCAAAAATCCTTTGATTTTACCAATTTTCTGATATTTTGCCATCTTAACCGTTGTTGCATCACCCTGGACCACAAAGGCTTTTAGCTTTTGGAAAGTAAATTTTGAATTTTATTTAAGCAACACCCCCACTCTCATGTGGAAAAGTCTCTTCATCTTATTGGTTTAAAATCACTATATATATATATTATATAATAATATTATATATATTATTATATATATATATGTATATAAATTGATGGCCATATGATGGATCCTTTAATTTGGGAAAACTTTTAAATTGGTGAAAGTTGAAAGAGCTCTCATTATAAACAGCCGTTTTATTGGTACCTATTAAAATCAAGTTTAAAGGTAGGAAAATATATCTAATGTTTAACCGAAGAAATTAGTTAAAAAAAAAAACTGGTTTGAAAAGCTACATTTGTGTTTTTCCTTTCCGATCAATGGTTTTAGAGATGCTAATAAATACTTAGAATAATTAATGTTAATTAGGCTGAAAAACTGGAAAAAGGATTGTAAAAATGTCGGAAAAAAAAAAGATAAGGGGCTTATCCCAAATGGATAAATATTTTTATATGGTTATTTTGAATGAGATAAATAAAATGGACATTTTTGGATTTAGATACAAGGTTTTGATACTACACTATGTAAAGTAAAAAAAAGGGGCCAAAGAGATCACCTACTGCCCCCTAAAATTAAAGTACAAACAAGTCTGCTTTAGCACAGTTTAAAATATATGTATTTATAGAGCTAAAAAAAATACATAATTATAGACTGAAATACTTGATCAATGATTGGGACAACAGACCTATTAATCAAATTGAAAATTGAGAAGGGCCTAAGCTCTTTGGCTGAAACTTGGGAATCCCAGAGACTTTTCTATATAATTAGATACAATGCACAAAAAAAAGCTTCTGACACTCCTTCTAGAAATAGGAATTACTGATTAAACCTAATATATATAAAAATTAAGGGTACAAGGTTTAATAAAATTAAGATAAAATTTGTAAAATTGGTATATTAAATGGACTTTATATAAAACTTTTGCTTAATTATATTGTGGGATAGATATATTTCAATGGAAAAACGCTTCCCCTTCTTGGTATTATAAGGCTGGGCACATATCTGTCCCTTAGAAAATATTAATTGAACAAAGTAAAGGAAACCAATAGAGTTTCGTGAGCCTTCCAATATAACGTAAAATTAAAAACTAATATTCAGTGGCTAATAGACAATAAAATAAGAGGTTTATCCTGGGTTTAACTTATAACTCAAGGAAAAGAGACCTCACTAAATACCTTATGCAAGCTTTGGAAGACATGCTAAAGTAAATCTTAAAGTTTTAAAACATGGAATTCTTTGTTTACAGCTCTTCTCACTGATACAAAAAAGCCAAATAAGGAGATACAATTGGGCCTAGATGACAGAGCAGTTCTCTGGGGAACTGGAAGCGTCTGTCTTTGTCTTGCAGATCAGAAATATAAATACAGCAAACAGTGACCTAGGACTGAGCCTAATTAGCTCAATGAGATAATACTTAAGGCCAAGAAATTTTTGGCATTTTAGAACTCAGAATTCTGACGCGTCCTTCAGCATTTGTCAAGAAATCTTAAATGTCGGTTTCATAAATAGTAAGCCTTAGTGATTTGAGCAAGCAAATTCAGCTTACTCCAACTATTATTATACCTATCTTATAAGTAAGTTTTAAAGTGAACCTATGAGATCTCTAGCTTTTGTCTGTTTATAAGCCTGCGTACACATTATAGATGTGAGATATTTCTACAGCTGAAAAAAAAATCAAAGTCAAAGATCTCTGCTTAATTGACGTAAAAAAAAATAAGAGCTTACAAATTAAGTATTTTTAAAATAAAAACTGACCAAGTTGACTTTCAGCGTCACGTGAACTGGAAAATATTCAATATTAAGATAATATTTGATATTGTTTAGTTTAAGTATGTTCTAATATAGACATCTTTAAAGTCATCAATATTAAGTACAATACCTTTACTGTACCTAGTTTTAATGAAAGTCAAATAAGATCCTGTTATATCTGTTGCAGAATTGTCAAGAAAAAAAAATAGTAATGTGGTGTAGTAAAATTTTAAGTAAATTAAATGCAAATGACATGAGAGCTTTGGATAAATTTTTAAAATATATTTTTAAAATGTATGGTTAAGATAATCTCTAAATGTTTGGTATCTTTAAATTCTAGAGTTGTGCTAAATTAAGTTAAATGATAGGATTTTATTAAATAGCTATGACACTTTCAGATAAAATAAGATTGAAATATGAATTATTTAACATTTAACTTACCCTTACAAAGAAAGTAAAGGTGTTTAGAAATATTAATAAATGGTTGGTGCTACCCTGAAATAATCTCTATTATTAAGGGTATAATCTCAGTATCCTAGGAAAGTAAGATAAATGTGTAAAGGAAGATATATGAATGTAATTATATTTTGTTAATAAAAAATAGTGACTTTCTTCTGAAGCTGGTTACTTCTGAATGGAAGAGAAAATAAAGGACACACTAATGGGAGTATAGAAAGCTGTGGAACGCTTGTGGAAGAGGAACCCTGAGGAAAGAGTTTTGTACGTTGTCAGAATTGTCTAAGTTTAGAATCAACTTGGGCAAAGTAAATGAATCTTAGAAGTAATCTGGTACAAGACTAGATTTGGTTTTCTCTCTGTTAAGATGACAAAATTTTCTAAAAATGTTAATCCACTTTCAGTAACAAATTGTAAAGCTTCTTATACCACATAACTGACCTGTTCTGCTTTTACTTTAACGTATTTTCTTGTTAATGAAAAAGAACTACTTTACAGTGATCTATATGTTTATCTGACCAAGTGTTCTGAAAACCTTTAACAAGCTCCCCAAATATCAATTTCTAAATAAACTTCTTTTAATCTCCAGTTAAGTTTGGGATGCTACAGAGGGCCCCTGAAACATCCCAAAGAGAGATTTTAAACTAGTAAGATTCATTTGGCATGCTAAATAACATGGTATTGTCAAATGAATAATAGATCTTCCAAGTTATATTGTATGAGAAAATATTATTAATATAGATATTCTATAAATTATATGGATTCCCTAAAATTCTGGTATATCTGAAATGTTACCAGTCATAATTCTAGTTATAGTGACCAGCTTTCTTTATCGATTATAGTGTGACGTTGTTTAACCATGCTTTTAAATCACTTGTCATTTATATACAGTTAATTGTTTCCTTCTGATGATTTTGCAAATTGCTTTCTCTTCAAGGAGATTTATTGATTTCAAATAAATTTCGAACTATAGCACTGAACTAAACTGGGTAAGAAATTTTAAAGGTCTAATGAAAACTCTGAGTAAAAGAATTAGTTACATGGGACTGAGTAAACTGGTGAATATGGTTATAATTTTTGATTTTGTCTGACATACTACTGGCTTTTAACCTGTTTCCCAGACATAAAGAAACTCTTCTCCTTAAGCTAGTTATGATTCACAGAAATTTGATAAGTTATACCTATGTAAGCAGACTTGGAACAGTTATCATTTCTCTCTATCTGATCCCTCAAGAGACTAAAAACTCTAAGGTCCCCAGTGGGTCTATCAGACAAATGAGGAAGATCATCTCCTAACAGATATAGCAATCTCAAAGTATTTTAAGGATTTTAAAGAGAAAAGAATTTACCTAAATCTGTAAGGCAGAAATCCATGACAAGCCCTTGACGAGGCATTCCGGGCCTAAGAAAACCTTATTAACATTCTACCCTGAGACTCCTAATTAAAAGTTCCAACACAGCCAATTTAAAAAAAGCCTATATAATCAAATAATCAGACTTAGCTTGTAAATAAATTAATCTTGATTTGACTATATTTGAGAAAACTGAGGGTAACTTTAGAGAGAAAAAAGGTTATATTTTAGTGGATATTAATTTCTAGTTTTGTTGATTGAGGTCTATATTTACTTAGACATTTCCCAGATCATTCCTTGCTGTTATGTCACATTGCTGTAAAGGTTAATTGAATTATGAAAAGAATACTCTAGGTTTGTTTCTGAGGCTCAGTAATCTATCCTTGGTAAAGTTCCAATGCCCCATGACCTGCAGCCAGGGTATTATAAATACTGGAACAGGCATGACTTAAAGAACTGTCTCCAACCTGAATGGAAGGACCCTTTATCAGGTACTCTTAACAAGACCATACAAACCAAAGCTGAAGGAAACGGACTTTCAGATTCATTTCCTATCAGAAACAGCCCCTGCAGTGCACTGGCCTATAGAGCACTGCTCACCTTAAAACAATGCCCAAATGGAGAAAAATCTACCAGGTCAGGATGAGAAGAAGATAACATCTGAAGAAGACTGCAGACCCAAGACACCGAACCAGGCCTGTATGCCAATTACTTTGATAATTTCTCCTACCTTTGATTATGAACTACTCCAACTGTTGTTTATGGTAAATTACCTATGTCTAGTTCTTCTGTGTTACCTTGGTGGGTTTCCCTACTCCAAGGCTCTAACTAGATAGCCCTCAGAAACGTTACTCTAAAAAGAAATAATAGTTCTGTTTAGGCCACTGTTGATCTTACAAGGTGGGAGACTTCACCTGGCCAATTAATACCTGCTCTGAACCTGACCATAAATATGAAATTTCTCATAAGATCACTCAAACTCAATCAGGAACACAAGGAAAATTTTAACCCAAAAATATAACTTCTCGACTATTAAATTCTTACTCATGACTTTATAAACGTTACTATCTGAATTACTTATATCCTGTCTATATAATAAAATTGTTGTCTGTTACATTTCCCAATGTGTAACTAGGCCTACAAGATTGATGATGGCTAAACATCTTGAAGGAATAGATAAAATTTATAACCCTGTATAAAATAATTGTAATAGTGCGATTCTAGTTATGGTAATGAGCAACGAAGGGTAAACAATTCCTGGATCATAATAGACTAGTAAGACAGGCGATCCAGAGAACTTTTAGTATCAATAGGGTCTGATAAATAACTAACACCTTGAATGGCAGCTCAGAAGATACTTCACCAGAAGTAGGAATGAGTCATCCTAGCACCGTGGGACAAAATTGGTCATGAAACCTCTCTCAAAATATTGGTCGAATTTAGGACCAAGGGGGAGCACTGTGAATGAAAGTACTACAATGTGAAAGAAAATACTGCAACCACGTCAGTAAACAAAGAATCCTGAAGCCAAGCCATCAGCAGCCGCTGCCACACCCCAGCGAGTACATGCCTGAAACCCAGCCTCTCAGCCACTCATATTGGTGCCCTCTGAGCAGACTCAGAATAAGAAAGGACAGGATACTTGCCCTAGATAGCTAGGTGCTTGTTAAAGTATGAATTCAGTGAGTCCAAATGTTTGCTTCCCCCCATACATAGAAAACCACTAAATTCTTGAACTTGAGATACCTGGCTTTCTTTAGATAACAAGCAATCTTTTATTGTTCCAACTACCTGGTCTTTGTTGTAAAGCTCCTGTATATCCTAGCTCTTCCCATACCCCTTGGGAGCAGTTCCTCAGAGTGATCTGAGAGGCTGTCATCCCGGCTCGAGTCCTCCCGCCAAATGAAACACAACTCTTAATTTTAGGCTGAACGTTTATTTCAATCAAGTCCCAGAATAGACACAACTCATCACTTCTGTAATGGAATACACTGGATCAGGAACCAAAAGCGTGTTCTAGTCCTGAAAAACTACTGGTTCCTCTTTCTTCCTGTCATTATGCAGTCCCACCAGAACTCATTACTTTCCTGTCTGCTCATCTGGTAACCAAACTCAGAGAAGAGTCAACTCAGCAGACTGCCCTACTGGGGAGAACAGCCGGCAAAAGCACTGTGGGTTGCCTGCCCTCCCGCACGCTCTGCTGACACCTAGTGTCCTCTGTGGAGACCAGGGCAACAGAGATGTTCCCAACAGCTGCAAAGTCCCACACGTTTAGAAAATCATTTTATTTTATATGATATGTTACGTATATACCCATCTCTGAAAACAGCTTTGCCAGAAGCCCAAATATTCAACATTAATCTGCAAAGGCATATCTGGTCCCTAAGTGAAAACAAGTCTTAAGACGACGCTAAGGACTCCAAAGTTCTCTCCACGACCATCAACCAAGCTCCCTGCAGGTCTGCAGCTGCAGGCAGCAACATGTCTGCTTTTAAAGCAAACCCATCCTGCCCTCGGGTGCTACAATGTCCCTCTACGCCCTCCCATCTCAGGGTAAGAGCAGCCGCTACAGAACCTCACAGGGCAGCACTGACAGGACTGGACACAGAGGATCAGAGCTAAACTAAGCCTTCTGATGACACGAGCTTGTCACTGTGTCACTTTACAGTTGAAGATATATATATAGAGAGGTGGGGTGATCTTGCTCAAAGTCACACAGCTAATAAGTGGCAAAGTCTATAACTCTGCTCCTCCCTCTGGTGTGACTCCCCAGCTGGGATGCCCACAGGGTTCTCTCATGCCTGCCTGACCAGTCCTTTCCTGTCACTCATAAAACACCACAGGGTCTGAACCTAGCCTGCCTTTTCAGCATCTTTTACCTCCAGTCTCTCAGGAACAAGGCTGCTCGGGCCACTGTATGACTTCTGGCTTCCCAAACACTCCGTGCTCAGGCTGGTCTTGCCTGTGCATCCTTCCCCCTGCTCAGAGGCTCTTCCTCACCTGCAGGAGGACGTTTCCACTCTCTGCAGGGACACCCCCTCAGGGAAGCCCTCTTTTCGCCCTCAGCATTGCAGGTGTCCCAGGCCACATCCCGGGCTGCCCCATTAGGACTGCATGTGCCCAGGGGACTAATCAGACTAGCAGCCTCAGAGGCAGGGATTATGCCCGGGTCTCCCTGCAAACCTACTGCCCGCCTAACAGTCCCCAGCCAGCAGGTCACCTGGAAGTCACAGCAAGTGCCCCACCCAATCCAGAAGTCTCTTCATTTGCCAGCACCGCTGAAGAGTGGTTTCCAAACTTTGGTCAGTTTTGCACAAAAAGACCTTCCTCTGTGAACCGGGAGGGGTTTTGCTTATGCTACTCACCCTTACTGGAAACGTCAAGGGAAAGCAAAAGGCCTTTTCTTGACACTTTTTTGATGACACCCTCCCACCCACAATACTCAAATGTTCAAGAGAATTGGGTCCACGTGATTTTGTTTTCCTTACGCTAAGTGGCTCAAAACACTGCAAGTTTCTTTCTCTTTTGAGGGTATTTGTACTAAGTTTATAGGCTTTAATCTGCTTTTGTCTCACTCTTCAGTATCCCTAGCAGTTGCCACTTCTTAATCCCTTCAGCAGCCTCCCTCCCAACATCAAGTCTAGGAAATCAGCTGTGATGAGGGGCCCAGGGGCAGTCACAGAAGATGCAAGTAAGGCACAGAGAGGCGACATAATTTGCCCAAGGTGATCAGCTTCCACCCCTAACAGTGTGTGTCACGTCCCTCTGTTTAACTCTTATGCTAAGCAAGTTAACTTTTTGTAGATTATAGTTATAAACAGATGAGGTATCAAAATATACACAAGGACACACATCAAATCTAAGATGTTGATTAACTCCACTATTTTGTTTCTATTTATTTTATTTCTCTTAAAAAATTAAGAACCTCTGCAGTCAATAATGCAAAATGTTACTGGGTTTTAAATCCAGAATATAGAGGTGTTAAGTGTGTCATTGCTCATCCTTATTTGTATGTTCACAAGACAAAATGATTTGAAAGACTCTCTCCCCTCCCCCTACTCACTACTGGCTCTCACCAGAGCTCCATGTCCACACATCTAACAGCCTTTCATTTACCCACAGCTGAACTCATCAGATTTTCCCCAGAACTCCCTCTGCAGGTTTCCCTCAACACAGCACAGCAGGGCTATCATTTACCTCATTAATCCACCCAGAAACCTGGGCCTTACTCCATTCTAACTTCACAGACAGCATTCATCCTTTCCTTTTTACCATCGAAACATGTCTTCAATCTGTTCGCTTTAACACACTGACCGTCCAACCGCTCAAGTGGAAGCCACCAACACTGCACTCCTGGACTCACGAGTCTCCCAATTGGCCCTACAGCCACTCTCCCCTACTTGAGACAAATGGGATTGTGTCACTCCCGCGCTTTTAGGACTCTTTTCAAACCCACTTTTCTTAGAAGAAACTCCCAGTTCTTCACCTGGTGAAGGTCTTTGCCATCAAACTGTCAGCTCAGGGAGGGCAGGACACGCCCTCTCCCCTTGGCCCCACCCTCTGGCAGAGCATCAGCATGGGAGGACCTGCTGAGCTACACCAGCCTGTATTCTAAACCTGGTCTTGATTTCTTAGAAAACTGCTTCACTTATCCATACAAATCCAAGGTAGATTAGAAAGATTTTAGATGTTGATCTAGACTATTG
This sequence comes from Camelus bactrianus, assembly GCF_048773025.1. Classification (NCBI taxonomy): domain Eukaryota; kingdom Metazoa; phylum Chordata; class Mammalia; order Artiodactyla; family Camelidae; genus Camelus; species Camelus bactrianus. The sequence continues at coordinate 94,529,995 of NC_133546.1, forward strand.
ATTTGGGGATTTTGCACTAGCAACCTGCAAGTACATGTTCTAATGATTCTGTCTTCTAAAAACCACACCCAGATTTAAGTAGTACTTGTGGAATGTCTTCGGAGTAAAAGGGACTGTAGTTTTACAGAATTTATATTTTATAACATGAACAACCCGCACAGGGTCACAAATGGAACTGCCTCACAAGTGACAGAAGACAGGTGAGAGGCACAAAGCAACAGGTCACAAAGATGGTAAGAGAAACGTTGATTCTCCAACCCCCGAAAAAATTCCTCAATGAACTGAAAACTCTGAATTTTGAAAGTAAAATACTATCATATAAAGAAATAAAATAAATAATCCTCTTCATCAGGGTTTCAAGATCTGACTTCATAATTTTTAGCAGGCTATACTGAATCCTAGCAAAGGAAAATCATATACACTAGTGGTGAGTAAGTTCCAGGGAAACGGCAGCAATTCCTCCACTTGTAAAAGGACATAATTCACTTGTCAAGGTGAATGTAAACTGCATTCTGGAGAAATTCGGTAGCTCCCAGGCTCTGCTTCTGGGTGGGAAGTACACGGACAGCTTCGAAGCATGCTTCTAACTGAGTCACCGGCATTCTTACACTGCAGGGGGAAACGGAGGCCCTCAGTCATGAGCTGAGATGTTCCTGTCTTGTCTCACTGCCCGTGCCTCGGGGACTCAGTGCCCTGCAGCAACCCGGCCACAGGCCAGGACCCGTAGCGTGGCCAATCAAGCATGAGGTGCACTGTGCTTGAGAAAGCCCATCCCCGATGGGGGCAAGAGGTGCTGGTGTGGTTGTGTGAACCTATAAATGCTCACAGAAATACACCTACATACAATGAAGTGATACAATTAAGAGTAGCAGGCTATTTAACAAAATTTCAATTGTCAGTGGAAATTTTACCATTCCTTTCCACTTGTCCCCTGCACTCTGAGACAGGCTTAGGCTCTCTCACACCTGCAGCTCTGATGCAATCGTTGTGAATTCATTTTGCTTTGCTGCAAGTGTCTTCGCTCCCCTTGTCGCTGTGAATGTCGTCTCTTAACAGAGTCAGATGTCTTCCTGGATCTCTCCCTGAATTCCTTGCTCCTGCTTCTCAGATCCTAAGATAAATGGCAAGTGAAGACACATGAGTATAAAAGGCACTGTGGACTTGACTAAAGCCTTCAGTGTCCCCTAGGTGAGTGCTGCCCACCCCTTACCTTCGATTCTCAAGGTTCTGCCCAGGGTGACATACAGACAGGATAGCGTCCTGGACCAATTAAATGCTGTGCGGCTTGGGCGCACGGACAGGTGCAGGAGATGGTTCCGGAGCCGGGCACCTCACCACCTCTGCTCGTCTCTCTCCCGAAGCCCCGCTTCCAAGCCCCCAGGCTCCCTAATCTTCTGTCCTTCTCTTCTACTTTACTCCAAGCCCTTTTCCTCTTCCTTTATTCCCTACTTATCCCCAGCTGGAGTGATTTTTCAATCACAGTATCTGAAAAAATTTTCTGCAGCTGAAAAAGAGGTCTCCAGAGGTCAATGCCCATATGCTGGTTCTTGAAGAGAGCCCCAGTTTAGGGAGACCCTCACCAACACTCACAGGGCATCAGACTTGTTGCAGGGTCGACCACCCCCAACAAGAGTTTGCTGTGACCCCAAGGCACGCACAGCATCGCTGCTCACAAAAATGTAGTTGGCTCATTTATCCATTATTGAGAAAAAAAATTAAAAATTGTTCATGTTCCTTACTAAAATTATTTATGAGGTGGAAAAAGGAATTGTAATAGAAAAGAAAAACTTTGACTTAATGTTAGATGTTTTCCTTTGGCTTTAAACCTGTGCCCTGTTTTCTAGGCTTAGACATGCTAGCTCTGCACCTTTTGTAAAAGAAAGTTGCCTTTAGCCTGAAATATCCAGGAGGGCCTATTCTGCGGGCTCTGATCTTTAAGGATGTTAGCTCTTCTACACTTATGTAGAGATGGCAATTTGCAAAATAGAGAATAACCTGTTTTTTTTTTTTTTTTTGGAGGTTTTAAAGGGTCACCGTGATTTGACCCACATGGACAGCTGCAAGAACAAAGGATTCCAAGGAAATCAATTCGTACAGCAAGAAGTTTGCAACAACCAACCACATCCCCAACCCTGTTTAGTAAAAAAGGAGACTGAATTCTGACTTGGGGAAGAGGGTTCTCCAGGATATCAGTATGCCATCTTCTGGGTCTGCCAGCTTTTCAAATAAAGTCACTATTCCTTGCTCTAACACCTCATCTCCCGATTTACTGGCCTGTCATTCAGGAGGCAGAACTAGCTTTGACGTGGTAACTAAATGACTTCATTGGAGGTAGTATGTCTCCACTGTTTCCCCATTTCCAATATGTCACAACCTATAAATTTTATATGCTGTTTAGCAACACAACCAAAAAACCTAACATAGGGAATTGATTCCATGGAAATAAAATTATTTCTACTCCTTCAAATCTTTTTTCTTTTCTATTTTATTTTGTTTTGCTTATTGAAAAGAAAATAAAAGTCAAATCTATTTATTTCATGTATTTTTGTTATAGCTGCATATTTTAAATACTAAAAAGATATTTAAATTGCAATAAAAATTGTTCATATATTAGTGTAAAGATATATAAACAATCAATATGGATTAGGAAAGGTATGGATATTTACTAAAAATCCACTGCACATCCAGTCTTTTACAATCATATCCTGGAATATAAACTCTATGATCCAGGGGTCCACCACCCATATTCTCACTGCCGAGTTCCTTAGTAATCAACTACCAAAGCACCAACATAGAACCACGTGATCAGTACTTTAGGTATAAATGAGGGAATTAGCTCATTCAATTCTATAAAAAAAAAACCTTAAAATATTTACTGAACTTACTTACAGACAAAGAAAATTGGACACAAAGAAGTACAGTTTCTTCCCCAAGTTCACAAAGCTAATAACTGGTAAACGCAAGATTTGAACTCATCTGCCTGATTCTAAAAACCAGGTGGAAATCCCATTTGACTGTGGAGGGTCCAGCAGCACAGCCTATCACCCTATCTTTGTTCAGATCTAGCCTTAGACAGCCTGAGACAGCACCCCATTCCTTTGGAACTCGAGGGCAAATGATATCAATAAGGATTTTGTATTCAGTAGTTTCTTAGGCCTCATTTATATAAAGTGTCAGCAGGTCAGCAGAAAAACTCTGGGAAATATGAGTGGATCCAGAGCTTTTTGCTGATTAGAAACTCAGTCTAACATGACATAGTGGCCTTCCCATGAGAGGCCACATGGACATAAACTAAAGGCAGGTGAGCAATGAAAACTAGCAAGACCCTGGAACTCAAGCAAGAAGGACCCCTGCCATCCCCTGCCCAGTTGCCTCTTCGCCCGCATGGACACGATGGCAGAAGACCCAGGTTCTTGTCCAAGTTACAACATCATGGATTCTCAACCATAAAAATTTACGGCTCTATGATCTTAAGTACTTTCCAACTCAAATATGATTAAACCAATATCTCAGCAGAATGTCTATATCTCCACTTCCTCTCTTCTATTAGGAGAATATTTCTATGGCAACAAAGCAGAAATCCAATTAAAAACACCATGCAAGAAGCCGGGAGAAATTCTGCATAAGAGACTTTGTTCTCACGCTCAGTGAATGGAAACACAGAAAAAGTGTTCCTTCTCCCTCAGCAAGTGGGAGGTAGCCTGATTGTGTGTGTGTGTGTGCGTGTGTGTGTGCGTGTGTGTGTAAATGAAATACAATGAATTCTGGGATATTTACAGATTTTTTTATCTTACAGTCATTTCATGAGGATGAGACAACCTTTAAAGTAATTTGAATCTAGTGTTCTGAGAGAGTCTCAGGCTCTTATGGTGAAAGAGGGGAAAGGGGAAAGGAAAGGAGGAAAGAAGTAAATGAAGCAAAGGAGTACGAATACTTCTAGGGAAAGGCAAGACATTAATTTTTTTCCTAATTACATCATACACAAATTATGGACTGGCTTTCCCCCAAGTCTTGTCAAGCACTGAGTTGCAGAAGAAAGGTGACAGCCCATTTCTTACTGAGCTTGTGATTGTACGTGGCATCTCATAGACACAAATCATTTACGCTGATCAAACACTCTAGCAGCAGGCCGTAATTCTCCTGTTTTGAGAGACAAGAAAACAGGAGTTCAAAGCGGATATATAACTTGACAAAAGTCAGAGGACCAGTAAACAAGAGAGGATGAATTCAAACTCAGATCTGAATGCAGAGTCTGCTCTTCTCACTCCCAGGACTGGAAAATCCTTAACACACAGGCTCCCCAGCTCCCCTGCAGTGTTCCTGGCGCCAAGCATTTCCCATGTTAATGGTCGCCAGTTCTCACAGTCACAGCGCTCTGTGCAGCCAATGGCCTCCATCGGACCTTGATCATCTACCTGTCACGCCCAACAGGCTTCTCCACAAAGGCAGGAAAGCTGGCTTTCCAGTGCATACAAAGCCATCCCTGGTCTAACCTGGGCTCTTCTGCGGCTTCTCCAGCCTAAAGGCAGCCATGAAACTGCTCAGAGTTTGTACATAATCCACACTACCTCTCTCCATCTGTCTCCCCAAATATACTACTTAGCTATGACCATTTTGATAATCTTGGAAACAAATTTTTAAAAACAGAAAAGAAAGGATTCTGGAACAAGTACTTAATACTTACAATTTTAAATGACAATTTACAAAGTGAGTATTTACAAACCGATTCTGCCTTCCTAGGTGTCAGTTTTAACAGTTACAAAATATAATAGCAAAAAATTCTCACTTACAGAATTAACAAAGACATCAACAATAATCTGGAATAAACTCAAAATTAAAGCCCATGTTCTACATGGAGAAAACTACTGGACTCTACTGAGGAGTAAAGTAAGAGGTGTGAATGTAGAGACATCAACATATTGCATGGAGGAAAGCAGTTTTGTAAAGATGTACGTTCTCCTAAAGATAATTCAAAACTTACTAAAAAATCCCATGAAAACCCTTATCTGTGTTTTTTAACTTGAACAAAGTATTTTAGAATTCTTCAGGAATAATAAATTCATACTAGCCATTAAAATTTGTGATGGAAGAAAAGAATCAAAAAAAAATCACACTTTCTGTTATTAAATAAATTTTTACAATATGTAAGATATAGCGCTGGAGTAAGAAAGTAAAATTGACAGAAATAAACCATGAGCTCAAAAAGAGACTCTAGTGTACATAAGTATATTGTACAGTTGGGATTTCAAATCAAAGAGCAAAGTATGAATTCAATAATTTTCCTGGGACAATCAGAGCATCACCTGGAAAGAACAATTTCTATTCCTGTGCTAATGACCACAAGAAAAATTACAGATAGTGATGTAAATATTAAAATACTAATAACAACAAATGCAACTCTTTGCTCATATTAATTCAACTTCTCCTCACTATAACAAGTACTATTATCATCTCCATCTTAGAGATTAAAAAAACTTACAGAAGAGATTTATATCATTATAAGAAAGTGTTTCTAAGAATAATACCAAAGATAAAACCCAAAAGGAAGACATTTACAATCTTAAAAATATTTTGGGCCACAAAGAAAATAAAAAAAACTACTGAACAAAATGAAAGGCAAGAAATGACAAGAAAAATCTCTGTGATACATGTTGATGAAGACAAGGGGTTAATGTTCATAACATACAAAGAGCTGTCACAAAGCAACAAGAAGCTCCCTCACTTAAATGTGTGCAAAGGACAAAAGGGATCATTCACTTTTAAAAAGTCAGATGGCTAATGAGTGAAAAATGCTCAATACCTCACTGGTCATCAAATACAAACTAAAACAATGAAAAAGCACTTTTGTTCATCATATTGGCAAATATTTATAAACGATAATCTAGCTAGTGTCCATCTGTGAGAGAACAAACTGTGAGTGACATTTTGGAGGACGACATGTCAATGGATATGTAAACTCTGAAAAACGTGTGTACACACAGACTCAACTCAACTTCTAGGAATCATTTCATTTAGAAAAAAATCAGTTCAAAAGATGTACTCATCAGAGCATTTACACAGCACTGTTTACAATGGTGGGATGAAAAGCTGAAGTGAAATCATATCCAGTGATAAAGAATTGGTTACATAAGTTATTCTACAGCTTTTCATTCCCCACTGGAGGAGCAATTTCTAGAGTCACTTGAAAGGAGCCTGTGATGAATGTAAATGTCACATCCAGGGACTAAATTTCCAGAAGCCTTAACTAAAGGAATACTCATACAAGATCACAGGTATGTTTGTACAAGAGGGATGCCAGTCAAACATCCTTTCTGAAAGTGGAAAATGGAGAAAACTTAAGGGTCCAACATCAAGAAAATGATGCGGTAAATCACGGCAAGATGTGGGCTCTGAAGGGGCCGGCGATTCGGCATTGTCCAGGGCCTTGTCCACATCACTCTCCCACCAAAGGTGTCCTTCCACAAGAGACCACACCTGCACATCAGGAGACCCCGCCTCTCTATCTGAAAGGACCGGGTGAGTCTGGAGTGTGAGGACGTCTATGATATACCCGTGAGTGAATAAAGCGAGCTGCAGAACACATATAGTACGGTCTTATTTTTCAATAAAGCATATATACACACACATATACATAGATTTCTCATATAAGTGTATGTATGTAGGTATGTATGTATTTATGGGTATATATATATATGTCATAGGCATAAAGGTCATGAAATATATACACCACATTGTCAATAGCTTTTACACTCAGGAAATAAGGGGAAGGGATTTAGGGGCCTTTCGGTACCACCACAGTTCTCTTTTCAGTATTTCAGTTAAGAATACTTGAATTTAAAAGTTTATTTAAGTCCGAAGTAAAATGGACGATGCCTCCACAAGACATAATGCTATACTGGTCATTAAAAATCATGCCAGCGGAGATAGAATATTGCAGAAAAACATGTAATAAGCCGAATGGAAAATGGAGGTCTCCACACAGTAAACAGGCACAGTGTGATCGCTGCTTTTTATGACAGAGGTGATACACACTGACGAAAAGGACAGAAAATAGATGTTAAAGTGTTAATTACTGTCTCTGAGTAGTGGGACAAGGATACCCTCTTTTGCCCCTTTTTTCAGACTTATTATATTAAATACACATTACTTTTCATCTGAAAAAAGCATTTTTAGATGTCTAGTACCATGCATTGGAGAAAATACATGAGTACTTACAGAAACAAATAACTAGGAGACACCGCATCAGCTTCAAACAATGTAGAATGGGCGATCCTGAATAACAATGCACAGTTACATAAGGACCCACAAAGTGAGAGCACCTGCTGTAACAGGGCATGGCCCCCTTCTATTTGTCAGTTGTGTCTTCAGGGCTGAGGCAGATCTGAGCACGGCCAGTATCAGTGCTGGTGTCTGGATGGATGCCACTGGAGGTGAGGGCACCTGCAAGCCGAGAGGAAGAACAGAAATCATCCTCTGCTTTTTCTGTCTTGTTTCTTTGTTACTGTAAAAGAGAGGCATAAATAAGATAAACTAAATCTTCCCTGCTGAAATTTAAGTAATGAAACCGTTTTTAAAGTCTTCACAGCTTATATTCTGCCTATAACTGTCTTTACAACAAAGCATCATATTTATTAAATGTTAATTAACTCAATTAACTCCCTGTTGAAACCTATTAAAGAACATGAAATGCACTACGTGAAAGCACCACGCCTGCAGTGACTACCTCAGCTGTCTTGACGGCAGTGAAGTCAGCCCACACCATCCCGTGGCCCTGAGCTCCTGATGCTGCAAAGAGAGCACGCTGCCTCCTCAGATGGAGAGGAACTGTGAAAGCATTTTCTGAAGTCAACAGAACTGACAAAACATAACTGACAAATCCCAGGCTTCTTGGAGGATGTCATTTTCTGTTTCTGGCCAACACCCGTCAATGAGCAGAACCACCCCATTCCGAGCCATGAGACTCACGTGGGAAGCAGTTTTGGAGAAATTTCCAGGTATAGAATGTAACCAACTATACATAGAACTCTGACAAAGTAAAAGATGAAATACTGTGATTTTGGAAGACACTCAAAATATTCTCCTAAGCCTTAGTAGCTGGAAAGGCTGGGCTTCTCCTCATCCACTTATTTATTTCACATCCAGTGAGAATCTCCCACAAACCCTGTTTCCCTGTGTCTGCTGGGAGCCTCAGGCACACTGTTGCTGTCGATCTTATAAGTCACAGCAATCTTATAAGTCTTATATTTCTCACACCTGCAACCCTCACACAAGCTCGCCTCCTAGCCTCACTGTCTGAACTTGGCCCCATTTTCTCACCTGTTTTTTGGTATGTGTTCTTCTGTAAGCTGCCTGAAATGCTTTTTGGAACAAGTCAGAAGAATGAGTGGGTAGAGAACTGGACAGATGGACAGGTGAGAGGTGGGCAGACAGACAGAGAGACTCCAAGAAAAGGGGAACAAAGAAAATTTCCTATGCAGAACCCTCTTCTAGTCAGGGAAGAAAACCGCCACGGAGACGTGTGAAGAGGCAGGTGGCTTAGGGCTGTTTCCCTGGATTCCATGAAAAGCCACAACAAGAGATGAGAGGGTAGAACTATAAATAATAAAAGAAAAAAAGCATGCATGCTTGAAAAATATATCTACAATATGTACTTTCTAAAGAATAGATTCAAATCAGCAAGGCCCAATAACACAATTTTTGGGTATTTAGAGAAGTGAGAATCCCACATCTAAACCAGAAGACATCCCTTTGGCACACTGAGAGTCTACACGGGGTGGTCATAAAGCTGTCTCCGCAAATCCATTCTATCCTGCACTTACGAGGAATGAACAGCTGTGCTCGGGCTGCCCACGTGCGTCATTTACACCCCACAGCACCTCTAAGGGGGAGGGACGCCTAGCGAGACCCGTCTCTGCAGGACAGGAAACAAGTATGGGAGAGGCTAAGCCGACCTACCAGTTCTCCATCTCACAGGACTGGTCACTCCAGAGCAGGACTCGATCTCAGACCCATGTTTGTAACCACAGTACTACCGTGCTTTATGTGCTTTTTGTGTGTATAACACATTTGTTTCTGGCATGAAAGGATATTTAATAAATTTTCGGTTGTCTTGTCTATCTCATTAGCTCACAATCAATCTTTATACAGTTGAACTGTACTATTTCAAAAAGAGTACAACGGAAAGAGCAGGGGTCAGAATAAGAGGGGTTGCATTCTTTATCTGGTACCTCATCTCATCCAAGTCCCCAACCAGGGAGAAGGAGCAAATGTTTTCATCTTTTAAAGAGAGGGCTCCAGTGATGGTGACTTACTCAACTCCAAAACCAAGGCTGGGGGTAGGGCACAGGCAGCAACCAGAGCAGTATCACCTGTAGGAAGGAGAAAAGAGCTCACGGGAGGGCTCAGGGGCTCAGCCTGATTTAATTTCAATTGATAAAAGAATACCACAGTTTGAAAATACTACCATGCCATGGATTTGCGCTTTCTTGACATCTAGCAAGTTTCCACAGCCCACATGTAACATTATCATGTACCAGTGAAAGGAAGAGTGTACAGAGAGGGAAAATCAATGCCACAGGCAGGCTGAAAACCAGACTAGATGAAAGGAAGACAAAGGGCATAGTTAAGAGGAGGGGAAAGGCTGGGAAAAAGACATCATCAGAAGGACTCTCAAGCATCATCCAACAATCATATAATCATTCATTCAAGAGAGGGTTACTGAGGTCCTATTTTGTGCAAGATTTTTCACAGGGCAAAGAAAGAGCGCAGCCTACATGGTGGCAGCAATTGGCAGGGCTCAAATACACTTCTGATCCCGGTAACTTGCACACTTTTACTCAGTATAAAGGCAAAGAAAAAAAGTAAAATAATACTCTATAAACAAAATGCATTGCTGAAAAAAATTAAAGAAGTCCTAAAAACCTGGACAGACACACCACGCACATTCCTGGATCAGAAGACAGTGTTCTTGGAGTGGCAGTGCTCCCCAGAGCGATCCATACATACAACGTGGTTTCGATTACAATCCCAGCAGGCTCCTCTGCAAAAACTGACTAGCTGCTACTACAATTCATATGGGAATTCGAGGGTCTCAGTAACCAAAACGTACTTGTAAAAGAAAAACAACATGAGAGGACTTGTAATTCTCAATTTCAAACCTTACAACTGTATCTCCAAGTGATATTTGAGGCCATTTTTAAGTTATTATTGTGTTTATCCTTATTTTCCAAATTCTCTAAAATGAATATATCTTTTACAATAAGAAAAATAAAAAGTAAGGTATCTTTTAAAACATGCACACCGATTCATTCATTGGGAAAAAAAAATATTTTAATTATAAAGAGGTAAACAAATATCTAGTGAAAAAGGACTACTTAAAAACAAGTGTGCATTTTCATTTTTCATAAATTGAAATCTGAAAGCACAAACACATCAAGATTCTAAGGAGACCGATGCAACATATTAATATTTATTTCCAAAATTCTAATTTAACAATGAAAACTCAAGAAAGGTAAAATCATGTTTGACAGCCAACTGCAAACACATGGAGAGCAAAGTCCTAGAAATCACAGTTCGTTTAACTCTGCTACTACCTCAGCAGGAGAGGAAATTCCTCACTGAGAGGACAGTGGAATCCCATGCATAAGACAGGATACGCAGTACAAACTGCACTAGAATCAGGGGTGATTTTCTTAGACGAACTCTAAGGCTACAACATTGCTGAAAAACTATAAAAACATTGACAGGCATATTAAAACACAGTCATATATATTATATAGAAACATATGAAGTCTGCTCCCATGTTGCATAGAAATACATATATATATGTTCATTTATGGGCACTGATTACTTTTTCCCAGGTAGAATATTTCAACTAAAACAAATAATCAATAATACAATACTCTTGTCAAATCTAGTTGATAAGTTACTCTGCTATGTAACCATAATGTGTCTAAGATAGTTCTAAAATTAGTGAAAAAATCTTTTTATGGTTCCCTGAACTCTTCTCAAAATTCCAAGCTAAATTTTAAAATAGATCAGAGCAGTATTTCTATATGATCTTTTCCCTCGTGAAATGAACACAGTCTGTTGTCAAAATTCTGTCCTTAAAATGGTTCACGAGCACTGTATCCTAAAAAAACTGCTGGACAGCAAGGCACTATCCAGACAATGTGACCAAACCAATGAAACACAAGGAAGACAGTGACCCTATTCTGGAGGGCTTATATATGTGTCAACACAGGGGTTTTTATTTGATTGGTTTGATTTGTTAGAAAAATAAAATCACTCAAGTACTTTCTTCTTTGAGCATTCTGTAAGTCATGACTGTGTTTTTAGTGTCATGAGCAGGAAAGACTTAAGCATGACTTGATTAGGTCAACTAGCAACAATCATCACTGGAGAGTGAGTAATAAAGAAGTTAACTGATAGCAATGCTTCTGCCTACATGAGACCTAAAATAAACCTACACTGACCTCTGCAAGGAAAATGAGTCGATGAGGTCCCCAAAGAGAAAACAAACAAGAAATCAAAAACGGAAACACTTTTTCATTAACGATTCCAGGAAGGAGTGGAGCATGTTGATGAAAAGCACAGATGTTGGGGACAAACATGAGGGTCTGAACTCCCACAGCACTGGGTAGCTGTGACACTGATATGACAGTGAAATTTTCTGCATCTCAGTCTCCTGTCCATAGACTGGGGACAACAACAGCACCCGTCTCCTAGAACAGTCCTAAATTAAGTTATTTTATATATACAAGTTTAAATAAAATACCTCAGATTTTAAATATTACCCCAAAAGCACAAGGAACAAAGAAAACAGAGATAAATTGGAGTTCATCAAAAGTGAAAACTTTGCTTCAAATGACACAATCCAGAAAGTGATAAAACAACACACAGGAGAAAATTTTTTCAAATCATTTATCTGATTAGGAATTTGTATCTCCAAAAAAAAAAAAAAATCTCCTACAACTAAACAATACAAAGGCAACTCAATTAAAAATTGAATAATGGATCTGAAAAGGTATTTTTCAAGGAAAATATACAAATGGCCAATAAGCACAAAGAAACGATGTTCAATATCATTAGCTATAATTGAAAGCAAGTCAAAACCACTAGGAGAAACTGCTTCACACTCACTACAGTAGTATATACTCAAAAAGAGAATAACAAACAGTAATGAGACCACAGAGGAAGCGGAGATCCCAGCCCTTGCTGGTGAGGACTTAACACAGCGAGGCCACTTTGGAAAACAGCCTGGAAGGTCCTCAGAGAGTTAAACATTTGGTTTATGAATGACCCAGCCTTTCTGCTCTCTGGGCATACACGTAAGAGAACTGAAAACAAGTGTCCACATAAAAACTCCTACAGGAATGTTCACGGCGCCATTATTCATCACAGACAAAAAGCAGAAACAAACAAAATGCCTATCACCTGATGAATGGGTAAACAGTGGGGCCCAGTCATACAGTGGAATATTATTCAGCAATTGCAAAGCATAGAGTACTGACCCAGGCCACAAGTTTGACAAACATTGAAAACATTACTCACTGTGAAAGAAGTCAGTCATAATAGACTGTTTCATTTACTTGAAATGACTCGATTTACATGAAAATGTCCAGCACAGGCAAATCCTCATAGAGAGAACAGTGGCTCCTTGGGGCTGGGGGAGGATGGGGAAGATGTGAATAACTGCTTATGTATACGGGGCTTCCTGTTGGGGGATGAAAATGTTCTAAGATTGACTGGAATGCACAATTCTGGGCATAGAGTAAAAACCGCTGTACATTTTAATGAGTGAATTGTATTAAAACTGTTAAGAACAAAAGCACCTAGGGCCAGTACCTTCCCATAGTAAACGCAAATTGCTAATTTTATTACAGGAAGAAGAAACTGCCCTCATCATGATAACAGGAGATCTTCAAATGTGGGTAAACAGAAATTGGACAAGAGCATTTCACTTGAAACACTTGCTGAGTTTACACGAAATATTCAGAAATAGGAAAATCAGTTTGACATCACGAGGAAGCATTCTGCTTCAAATGAAGATCAAGGATTCGGCAAGCCCAGCTGCTAAAAATGACCAGAGAAGAAACCTGGTTCTTAAAACAAGCACCAGAGCCAACAAGGAAATGGTGGTGAGGAAAGCAGGAGGCCGAAAATCTGGAACAGTTAGCTACAAATAATTTCTCCACTGAAAATTCAAATATAAAATGAAAGCGACGCAATGCTGTGTTGACCTCACGTGAATGGGCTTCCTACGGTGCTCGACAGTTCTGTAACCCCGAATGAGAGACTCAGGAGAATCAGCATGGTTCCTGGGAGCCCCAAGTGACTGCCCACCAGCACGCAGACCACCATCACATCTGCCAGGTTTCAATTGCAGACAAGAGACCAAGTACTGAAAGGCACAGGAAATGTTGACCGGGGAAGAAAAGGCTGCAGTCAGTCCTGGGACAGAGGCCCTGTGAGCAGAGGCCAGAAGGCTGCAGGTGAACTGGAGTTGCCCTGGGGCAGGAAGGGACCACAAGGAAGCAGATCTCAATTCTCTACTCTCTCTCCCTCGGGTAGGAGAGATAAACCTGCATCTTTCTCACCTGGAACTGTGGGTTCTGGCTGGCAGAAATCTTACAGACACGGAATGATTATTCAAGACTGGAAAAAGTCCAGCAATCGATAGGGAGTAGGGAGCCAACTCCACGAGCCTATCAAATGCTCCCATATTTATTGTGTATAATCAAAGGAAATAGTCATTAACAGTTGTGTGATAGTAAGCAGAAACTTGGGAAAAGTGTATGAGACAGAGATTACAGAATCCACCATGAGTACAAAGTCTTAGTGTATCTTTAGGGAAGTCATGGGGTGAGGGGAACAAAATACATTCTTTAGATATGTGAATTTCAAAACAGACCACCAAACCTGCCAGTTCCTTGTTTTGCGGATAACAGACTATCTAACAGCACACAAGCCCAGCTTTTATAGCTGAGGTCCTGGGTCCTTGCTTTGCAATGAGCAGAGTGCTATCTAAAACCTCAACTACGCAAGCAAAGCATTGTCTCTGCTTTTTAAGGCAAGGAGACAGGAGTGAGGATGCACAGGCGCTTGCTTGCAAAGCAGTTACTAAGCATAGTTTTTCTTCTTAAAGTTGACAGGCGGCCTGGGTCTGCTACAATTTGTTAACCCAATCAAGGGCTCCCACATTGAACCATTATGGAGAATATCCTGGGATGACAAATCCTGGTTTTGGGTCTTTTCCTGCCAGCTTCAGCCACTCTAGAAGGGTCTATGCACATCCCTGAATAACGATCCCACAGAACCACCCACACTCATAACTCCTGGTGCTTGAAACTTAATTTTAGCTCTACACAACTTAACTTAGAAAAGTTTCAAAAATAAAAGATATTATATACTTTTTATAGCTCATCATAGGATTGAATTTTCTGATTGCTCTAAGCTGCTTCTACTTGTTAAAGCACCTAAATCTGCCGGTGAATTCAATACTTTCCATTGGGCATAACTAGCCAGTTTGAGCTCGTTAATTTCAATTGGTCAAATATCGATACACTTAATTGATTTTATTGTTCATCAGTTTCAGCCGGGATGAGAGGGAGTGTCACTCTGTTCCTCAGCCCACCCTCAACTGTTTTCTCATCAGCAACTCAGGCCTCCTGAAAACAAACAAAAAAAAAGCATTTGTTTCCCTTCTTCTACACATTCCACAAACCAAACAGGAAACATCAGCCTGAAGAAAGAATTCAACACAAATGTTAAAACAAAAATCTATAAACCTGAAGTATCTCCATCTCCGAATCATGATACACAATGACATGAGAGTAAGTATGTCAGGCACAAAGCATGCGTCAGCCAAACCACCTGATTTATATTCTTCAAAGGAAGGAAGGTTTTCGTATTTTTTATTATCACTCTTTCTCATTGCTTCTGATTAAGCCAAAAAATAGTTTATGAAATTATTTAGCACTGCAATAACAGATTTTTGTTGTATCAATTACAGAAGGCATTCAGAGGGGATAGGAAAACCCACCTCTGTAAAAAATTCAAAATATCTTCCCCTGTTAAGAACACGTATACAAAATGCAACAGGGAATTCAAATTCTTGTGGAGAGGAGCAAAAGCCACAGAAAAAAAACCAAAGTAATACTATGAGTCAATTCAAAATTCACTGGAAAATCATGCTCAATGCATTCAATGAATTTTAAAGGCACACGGCAAGCCATTCACTTAATGATATGCAGGCTAGAGGAAGAATTTCCCTCTTTAACACACAGCAGAAATCAATAGGGTGCTCCACCAAACAACAACCAAAGAACAATCAAGTTTTTAACAGTTCTGATAAATCAGCATGTTCTAAAGATGAAAATCCAAAAATTTTAAACATTCATTCACACCACAATGAAACAAGCACTTAAAAAAACCAAAAAACCCCAAAGAAACTAAGTACATAGATCATGTACATAGATCAATGAGAATTTCTTTTGCCGCTGGAAGAAAGAACAGGCTATAGCCTTTTCCTTGAAAAATAAAACTACTTTTAAAGATAAATGTTAAAACACATTTCATCATTCATGTTGCCTTGAAAAATCTGAGGCACTTATATCTGATTAGAAAAGCAATTCTGAGTAATAGTAAGTTACAATTCAGTGCCAGTTTGCTTTAGAATAAAAGAGAAAAGAAAAGCTACTGTTCCTCAAATCCTGCACAAAGTGTGAAGTGCCTCCCTGCCTCTTTCTCCTCCCGTTTTCTAAGCTCATGCTCCCCAACCCTTCTGAAACAAGTATGAGAACCTCTTATTCCCAATATGCCAAATGACAAAAGAACATCAATTTATTTGTGTAAATATATGCCTACACCTTGAACTGGAGGAGAAAGGTATCAGAAGTCTATATGGAACTTATTTCTACCTTCCTGAAATCACACACACAATCGTTCACAGAGACACAAACATATTCCCCCTGGATTACTGGGCACTTCACAAGCTTAGGACTTCCAACTTCTAGAAGATAAATTTGTAATTAGTTTAAAATACAAAACTGTCAGCTTTTGAAAGCCTTGATCATCTGCTAAACCATCCAATTATCAAAGAGACCCAATTAGCCTTCTCTGTAGAATGTAATTTCCCATGATGACAAAACAGACCCTAAGAAGTACTGGATCCAAGTCTCGTGTTTATCACTAGCTATGATCGTTTTTAAGCACATTAACAGATTCAGAAAGGATTGTCCCAACAACATTTATTCTTCTTGATATAGTATACGTGTTCAAATGCCTATACAGAGACTATGTCCCATGATGGTGTTTAAGAGCTCTTTTGTGTATTACAATATTTATTTTTAAGTGCAGACAAGGAGGGTGGGTGTTACTCAGTTGTAGGCCACCTGCTTAGCATGCAAAATATCCTGGCTTCAGTCCCCAGTACCTCCAAAAAAATAAATAAAAATAAGTGCATATTTAAAAATGAGTAAAGATATAAAAAAATGCAGACTAAAAACCACTGCAATCTAGGAGCCACAATTGGAATAAAAAAACAAGTGTTTCTATCAAATATTGACTATATGCCAATCACAGAGACAACCACAAATCACACCTGATAACCATCACGTGTGATTCTCAGCAACACTACTAAGTAGACATGGATGAGAAACCCGGCACTGCGGATGAGGAGACGGGGCTCGGAGGAGCCGGGGACGCTGACCGTCCTGCTCCCCGTGACACCGCGTCTGCCCAGGGCAAGCTCTGACAGACCTGCTCTGAGGGGACACCCAGCTGTATGGAACGTTGGGGCACTGGGGAGTCCCAGAAAACACAAAAATTGTTCAGTGAAAAACCAGCTCAAATATATTACACTGTGACACATCCTTTAAACAGGGAACATGACTGAGAATTATTGATGCCTCTGTGTCCTTTCTGCCATCATTAATATTTGCCCTCTCAGCACGACCACTGATGAACTGGACCCCATAAGAAGTGCACTCAGATGGAAGATCATTTGAAGCTGTTTTACGAAGTTTGTAGGACTCTGTCTATGCCTCACACAGGCGGTCATCCATCACTTCTCCCCGGTGTGGATGTACCACCTGAAATCGCTCCTTTCTGCTTTTTAAAGTCCCTTCATCTACTCCAGACTTTTCAACAGCAAAGAATCAGCTCAACCACAGACAGTGGACAGCTTCTCACCAAAGGGATTTGAACAGCCCATCGGATTACCTGGAAGCCCTTTTATTCTATTGAACCCACTTTGAGGTAGTTCATCATTTTCTGATTGGTGGACTTGTCCTCTGACTGGCCTTCTCAGAAAGCTTCCAGCCTCACATCCGGGGATGGGATAGGACCCTGATATTGGGTAAAAAAGTGCTGAAGGCGGACATCATCCAGTCAGTTCTGCACGGGTAGAAGTGCCACAACGTGCTCAAAAATTATGCAGTCAGCACCCCTGGGCTCCCATGGACTGATTTCACATTAACCAAACTCATGAGACACTGATGCAAGAAAACCAGAAACTTAATTTATTAATGTAACAGAAGACCTGAATCTATGAACCAGACTGAAATATCAGAGTTCAACCATGAGTACATTTTCTCCTCAATGTACCAATCACGGGCAGGCAGTCACATGGCAAGCATGGACAGAAGTAGAGCAGGAAAGGTTTTTAGATTAACTTAATGGACTAAATTTCTGTTATACCAACAGATCTACTGCCTGGAAAATAACGCTAATCACGGTGCACTCTTCATGGACAGTGGCCGAGACACGACTGTGAGCAACTGTGTGACTCTCCTTTCCCTGTCCTTTCTGGGCTAACGGATGCACAGACGTACAGTGATCAAGGCATGCAGATAGATCTAAACACCCAAAGCCCGTCTCTGTGAGCCTCAAAACCAGACAGCCAGGGTTTAAATACAAGCTCTGCCACTTACTAGCTCTGTGACCTTGGCCAACATACCCTCTGTGTGCCTCAATTTCCACACTGTAAAGCTGGGATAAAAATCAAACCTTCCTTACTCGCTTGTTGAGAAGATTGAAGGATACACTTCTGTAAAACGCTCAGAAAAGAATGTAGCACTTTTATGGTGCTCAACAAATGTCAACTTAATATTACAGTGGTTTACAAGTCTCCCTTCTAATCATCTTCTGTGTTTCCTGGCACGTCAAATTTCCAAAGAAAATCCTTATTTCTCCTTTTATAAACTCTTGGGGTGCACCCTTGTGTTGATCCCACCACGTCTTTAAACTGAGGGAGGGGATGCCTCCTCCCCACTCCTCTGGGCCATGGAGAGTGCTTCCCCCTTCACACCCCTGACACCTTGCCCACAGCTACCCCTCCTCACACTAACAGAGTGAGGTGTGATTCCAAGGATACAAGCAGGGCATGTGAAACCCTTCCTTTCCCTCCAGGTTTGGCCACCCTTGGGAAGCACCCGGGATGCTCAGCTCCATGGCAGGACATCCCTGTGCATGATGGGGCAGATCCTCTCAAGGGAAGGCTCCCTGTGGCACAGAGATACCTGGGACAGGGTAAGTCTCTACTTCTGGGACACAGTATCACGACACTCATTTACCCACAGCCCTGAAGTTCATGGAGAACGTGGCTTCATCAGTAACAAAGAAGACATTTAACGCCTGCCTACTCTTTTGTGTCATCTCTCAGTTGGCTGCGGGAGACAACATGTGTATAAGTATTGGATCCCCTTAAGCCCCAACATATATGAAGTAACAAAAAATTCTGTGGCTTAACATTGTTTCAGGGCCACTGTGTAACAGTTCTGACTCTGCTGATGCTAAATTATGGGTATAGGATCTATGGAACCTCCTCAAATATCTTTCATCATAAAACCAGCTTTTCTTATTTTCGTGCTTCTTAGTAGTTGCCAAAGACAGTCAAATGATGGCTTCACACAAAACAGCAGCAAAAGTTTAAGAGCCCTCTTGACATACCCACTGTGGTAAACATTTTACATAACTTCTAATTCTCAGAATTCTACAAAGCAGATACGAGGGTCCCCATCTCACAGACGAGGGGAAGACTCAGAACGAACTGACTCAGGCTCAAGTGGCTCAGTGGCAGCACGTGCAGACAAACCCAAGTCAAAACACTACACCCCTTCTTATATGTACCAAATCATCTCCCACCAATAAGCACACAGCAGCGGGGTCAATACTCAGGGAACTCAATACACTTTTCACCTTTAAGGTGTTCCAGAGGCCGCTTAGAGCTGTTTTATAAAATTCACGCTCACTGGCTTCTAACACTGGAAGAAAAGTCCGATTTTGCCATTGTTTGCACAGCAAGTCTGAAAAGTTCACAGCGAGATGACAGAATAAAACTAAGATATAAGCAGAATAATTTTTCCAGGCAGACAGACACAATGGACATTGTGGTATTCTGAAGCATTAAGCAAAGTAATCAAAATAAAATCACGTTGTTTAAGCCTTCTTTTAAAAACAGGAAAATTAAGACTGTAAGAAGGTGCAACAGTGCCACCTATGGCTAAAAAGACCTTCCAGGTTGCCGGGAAACATGCAACACAAAAATTGCCTGTAGGATGAGAAACGAGAATCAGGTAACTAAAAGCTTGTGTACCACATACTGCACTTTGCTTCAGGGGAAGGGAGGGGTAGTCAGTATTTAATCTGATATTGCTAATACTCCTGAATATAAACAAAAGACACAGGCTCATGGAAACTCATCTTAGAAGAGGAAAGAATCCAGTCCAGCCACTTCATTTTACAGGAGGGGAGACTGAGACCTGGGATCTGTCCTCCTGTCAATACGGAGCAAAGTTCCCCTAGGCCTCATGTCTTGAACTGTAGCAAAAACCAACAGATCTGTACTAGGCCTATATTCATAAAAGTCACGTCTGTATTTATCCAAAAGCAGATAATCTAAGTATCTTGCAAAATACTTCTCAAAGAGCCAGAAATCATATAAGTTTGTTGAAATACAAAAACATTTATTTACATAGTAAAACAGCATGAGCTTTATTCTCTCTATTAAAAAGTGACACGTCAAATCAATGTTTTGATATTTTAAACCTGTTAAGAGTGCAGGAAAAAAAATCAAAATTTTCTTTAATCACAAAATTGAGAAGCTTACTCCCTGAAAATGATCAATGTGGATTTTTCTAAATTTAATGGATCTGTTCAGAATCAGACGAATTTAAATGTCTGAGGGGGTGGTTACACGGCAACATGAATTCTGAGATGTAACAAAACATATTCTGAGTAAATAATCTTCAAGGTCGTCTGCTTAAGGCAATTTAACTAGTCCCTGTCTCATTAGAATGATACAGATTTCATTAAAACTTCATACTGCACACAAAAATAAAAAGAATCCTTGTTACCTTAAACCATATTCATATATATCATATATAAACATATTGAATATGCATCAGAAATAAGCCACATTCTTTAGTATTCAGAGTTGATCCTTCTAAACTATCTGGCATTGTGACAGCATATTTTTATTAAGCACACCTTGGGTGCTTTGTATACAAGGCGTCTAACTCTCACAGTCAGACAACTTAAACAATATTACTCAAATTTCACAAATGAGGAAATGTACTTAAGTCATGAAAACAAATTACATATTCATCATCAGGAAAGAAAAGAGTAAAGATTTTAGTTACAATATTCACTGACAATCTTTTCTTCAATACTAAGACTACATAAAACCAATTCAGTCTTTGTAAGTATTTCTGTCAATAAGGGCCACTAGAGAAAAACATGTAACATCATAAGCAATGGTTGGACTTTCAAAGCCCACTTCTCTTTTGCACAATAATTATTTTAAATATTTTGTTTTAATGCTTACAGGGCACTAAAATAAAAAAATACTAAATTTTTAAGTCATTACCTGAGAATAAATCATTTCTGAAAATGTGCGATTTTAATTTATGCCACTCTGTCTCACATTCTCACTGGTGTCTCTCCTTTCAAGGCCTCATCAGGCTGAGATCACTAAAATCGGCCATTTATGGACTTAGAGGTGTTCGGGAATGCACTCAATGGGAGGCTGATTAGAGGAGCAATTAAAAATGCATCCTGTGCAGCCAGGGTTCCAGAACAGAGGTAGCCACCACCAGCTGCGTATGATTTGGGACAAGCTGCTCCATCTGAAAATCCTCAGCTGCAAAAAAGGAGACAATGATTCTTACGCTCAAACACCTGCTATGAAATAAAACATGAGGAAAGCACTTTAGCCTTAGGCAGGTGTCCACTCACAGCGAGTTTGGTCATTATGATGATGAGGATGGCTGTTAATAAATTAAGCTAGACCAAAAAGTAGAAATCACCATAAAGGAGAAATATTTTAATTCAATGAACATTTCCTTTTGGATGGATTGCAGAATAATCTATTGATTTTTTTAATACACCAAGTATTGTCCATTAATTATAGATTTACAGATTCACGGATAAGTCTCCAGAAAAAGAATTAGAGGCCTCTAAACTCTGAATATTAAGAAACTAATGTTTAAAAAAAACAGGGGGGAGATTATACCTCATTTGGGAGAGTATGTGCTTAGCATGCATGAGGCCCTCAGTTCAGTCCCCAGTAACTCCATTTAAAAAAAAATTTTAAGAAATGGAGAATTAAAGCAAAATGATGGAGGAATACAGAATTTTTTTAGAGACTCAACTCAGATTTAAGATGGGGAAAAAAACATCCATTTCTCAGAGGAATTCTTGAGAACTATGTAAACTGGGTCTGAGATGTCTAGTCTTTTAACATTATTCAAGAATTCATATTACCAAGTCTTAAAACTACCTGATAACCCACAGTGGTGATAGTGATCGTAACAGCTGCCAACACGGATCGAGTTCCGGCTAGGAATGCTCTGTTCTGACATCTCTGCCCCTGAGGCCTCACCAGGCTGAGAGCACTAAATTCGGTCATTCATGAGCATCACGTGTAAGTCCTACATTTGTGCTTCTCACTCCCCCCTCCCCAGCCCCTCTGAGGGAAGCATTGTTATCATGTTCTCCACCCGCAGACAAGGCCACTGAGGCACTGAGACTAAACCCGTTCCAGGTCACATCGGCATTAAAGGACGTCTGTATTTCTGCTGTTTTGCTTTTGACAAAGGAATCTGAGATATCAATTCAAGAGAGACTGTTAAATAATCAAGTCTGTCTGGTCTTCACCTCAAAGAGGAGATACTATAAATTCCTGATGTAGGATGAGGCTGCCGCCACAAACTGACTCAGCTTGAAATTAATATCCAAGATGAAGCAGCGGATACACGTAAATATTCACGAGTGTCAACTCCGCTCACGGGTCTGGGCCCTTCACTGCCTGAACGGGGGTGAAGTCCCCACCCGTGTCTGGGAGGGAAGCGTGGCTCTTCCAGGTCGCACCTAGGCTTCACGGGGTCTTTCCCCCCACAGACTGTCCTCAATGATTTAAAAGCTCTCAATATTTTTACACCATGCAAAACTGAAAGACATTTCTGCAGATGGAGTAATTTCTCAGGCTTAAACCTTTTTTGCCTACACTTAGCAAAGGGGAAAAATGAAACATGACTCTGCAAAGTGTCTGAGCCTCACCACTCACAGGAGTAGAAAGGCCACAGCAGAATATGACTCTTCACATTGCAGGATGAGGCCAAAATAAAGAACCCCCAACAACAGGCACTCCCAGAGACAGCGCTCAGCAGTCTTCTGCACACTCACGGTTGTGCAGCCCTCACCACCATCTATCTCCAGAACACTCCATCATCCAAAAAGAAACCCCCTGTCCACTAGTAGTCACACCCCATCCCCCCTCCACCCAGCCCCTTTCAACCATCACCTGCTCTCTGCCTCTGCATGTGCCTATTCTGGGCATTTCAGATCACTGAAATCAACAATATGTGGCCGTTTGTGTCTGGTTCCTTTCACTTAACATGCTGTTATCAAGGCTCGTAGATGTTGAATTGGTATCAGCATCTCGCTCTGTTTTTTTTTTTTTTTTTGAAAACGTTAAAGTTTATTAGAAGGTGGTAAGTACTATCAAAAAGAGTAGATTGGAGCATAAGGTATTGTGTTTCAAAGGGAAAAAGTCGGGTTGAGCAGTCAGGGTGGACTTCCCAGAACAGGTGGACTTTTTCATCTTCCCCTTTATTTTTTTTTCTTTTTTATTCACTCTTACGTCTGAATAATATTCCACTACATGGAGATACTACATTCTGTTCATCCATTCAGCAGCTATGTATGGAAGAGGCCCAGAAGAATGAGTTTAAGAGGTGACTAGCAGGGATGACATTAAACAAAGGGCAAGATGTGCTTTAAAAAAAAACCCAACCAATGGAGGCACAAGGAAATTCACTGCGTTTCTGAGCAAAGTGCATGCTTGCTTTGGCAGCATTACCGTGCAGGGCTGGGGAGGATATTGGCAGGATTCACGGGGAGGGAATCACCTGAGAAGACGCCCCACTGCAAGTAGCTCAGCCAGTTCTCCTCCCTCATCCTGTATTGTTAGAGCCATGTTTCTTGGTTTCTCTTATTTCAAGTAATAGCACTTTAACTACACATCTGATCATCTGCATCAGACCACCTTACCTCCAAGCCACAGAAAATCATTCACTGACCGGAGCAGCTCCAGGACATAACGGTGATGTATCAGGGAGTACTGCAGCATCCCTGCCTGCAAGCACAAACCACACATGTGCCCTGGTGATGTCCGGAAAGTAAAATGCATGGAAATATCTCACTGCTGTTACACGACATATAACCCTAAATTTCCCCAAAATCATGCTGTCAAAGTATTACTCAACCCTCTTACTACAAACAACAACAACAACAACAACAACAACAAAAACAGCTAAGAAGGCAAATTTAGGCTCTTCCATTGAAAACCAGCAACCATCTATGCCAGTATCTGAGCTGGAATGCTCCTGACTTCAAAAACCACTGCGCAGTTACTTTTGAATCGTGAAAGGCCCATATGTATTCCGTGGATTATATTACAGTAGGATTTTTCATTTCAAAATTTCCAGTTGCAACTTTAGCACAAAAAAGTTTATGTTTCAGATTTCAAATAAATCAATTATCTTCCACATTCTTAATGTTGATCCTATTATTATTTTATAAAGGGAGCTATGCTGCATATTATAAACCAACTGTTTGGTTTCTGCAAACAAGACCTTTATGACCTCACTATTTCAGAGCAAACTTTAATGATGCTTTGAGAGGTGGGGCCTGGGGCGCTCCCTAACAGCTCTTTAAATACTGACAAGGATGTGCTATTAAGTAATGCAAAGGCTCTAAGTCCACATTAACTAGGAAACCAAAGAAACTACACCAAAGCCTTATCATTTTTAAATATTCCTATTTTTTGAATATTAATGTTCTTAAAAGATATGATTTTTTTTTGAGAAAGATAACAGCTGTATTAAATTTCCTCTCACCAAGAACGCAATTTTTATCAAGAATAAAACACCTATGGAAATCCAAAAGACGGATATTTCTACCAGAGTGTATATGCAGATCTGAACACAAACCTAAATCCTATCAGATCTCAAGCGAACGAGCTCAACAAAGTCCTGGGCTACCCTGGAACTTAGCTCTTCTGTTCCAAATGTTGGCTGAGCTAAGATCATCACACAAGGCAGGGAAGGAGAGAAGAGGAAAGTCCACCTGGTGGCCTCCATCTGTTTTCTTCCAGCCAAAAGGCGCCGCAAGGGCGGCCCCGCTAACAAGCCCTCCCCATAAGAAAATCCGTCATCCACACAGCCCCTGCCGTCCCCAAGCAGCCCCGACGCCCCTCTCCCACGGGTCACCTCCCAGCCTGTGAATGGTTTTCTAATGACCCCCCCCAGTTGGTGGCACCCTCCCGCTCTTCCCCGCTACACACACACACACACATACACACAGAGCAACGGCAGCCTTCCCAAAGCACAAATTTGATTACATCACCCCCACTTCAAACCCTTCAGAGGCTCCCTGGTGGAGTTCTAGCCCCACCCCCGACACTGCTCACCCAGCCTCACCACAGTTCCCAGGTCCCCAGTAACCTCAGGGGCCCCCTGACCTGCTCCTACTTCCCACTTGCCTCCAGGCTCATTTTGACTGTTTCTCAAGGAAGCTTTCCCTCCCCCTAACCTCCACACTTTGTTCCTCTGTTCCTAGAACGTTCTAGGCTGTCAACTTCTGACACTGCTAAGCTCCCAAGAAGCAAATACATTTTGCTTACTAATGTGGGTCCACTCTCTCTCCCCTGGCCACTCAAAAGTGCTCGTGTAATGAATAAATGAATGACGGGGTGGGACTCCAAGTTACAGACATACCTGCTCTCACCCATCCCGACCCTTCTTTCTGTAGAATATCAGAAGCAAAACCAGAAGTACCTTTTCTGAGGGTCACTACCTGATGACACCCTTCACTGCCTCCTGTGTCAGTTCTAGTAAAACCCAAACTCATCCAAAGCCCTCCACCCAAGGTCATCTCCAGTGTCCTCCCCAGCAGGGCACCCTCCACCCTGGACCACACAAGGCACACTCCCCGAGTTTCCACCCCACAAGCCTCCAGGCCTCTGCCCGGGCTGCTCCTGCCACGTGAGCCATCCTCTTGATGCCTTCTCCTGGCTGACACTTACTATGTCCTCACAACTGAATATAGAGCCCATTTCTTCCAGGAAGTCCTCTCTGATAATGTCCTTTAGGTCTTGACTGGGCTCCCTCTACATCAGCACTGCATGGAGACCAACTGGGTGTTTGCCTGCTCCTTTGAGACCACGACCTCTTGGGGGCCACGTGTGAAGGAGTGAGAGATTACAAGAGGGGTGGGAGAAGCAAAAAGCAAAAATCACAGCTGAAGTCCCAAATTCAAGGATTCTTTCTCAGAAAAAAAGAATAAAATATTTCACACGTATGCAATATGGTTACTATTTTTGTGGCTTGTGGACAGCAAGAGCTTGGTGTTCTAGTCCAAAATCCAGGTTACATGCAAAGAAATGTATATATTCATATCCAAAGGAAACCAGAGCTGCTCAACAACAGTTTGAAGTTAGAATTGAAAGGAATTTTGATAAGGGCAGTCTCTCTCTCTCTCTTTTTTCTTTTCTAGCATCATATAATTTTAGAAGTATTTGCGTGACTAAGAGATGGCTACAGCCCGTAATTCTGCACTGGAGTGTTTGGGGCTGAGGAAGCCCAGATTACATGCACTGTGTAAATGCAATCACACCAACACAAAGACAGCGCCCTGGTGGTGGAGCTGATGTTCCAAAGCAGGCAGCCTTATGCAGTAAGAGAACTCTAAATAGAAAGGAAGAAATGCAATGTTCTGTACTCAATTTCATTCGCTATAAGGGCCATGAACTGATAGTATATCTTGTCTAGTGAAACCCAAAAATAAATTGTCAACGTCGATTTTCTTCATCTGACCGTTTTATGCTAACTTTATATATGAAACCCTCACTCCATACGGAAAGCTCAGGCCTACGCTGCAGCACATTTACATCCCGCGGAAGAAAGTCTATCAAGGGAGAACTAGAGAGTTTCCCTTCAGAAGCTGCTAAGTCTGGTTTTGCACCTGTACGTCATTTGCAACCACGTCATCGTCAAAAGAGTAAGACCTTACCTCTGTGGGGCGAAAAGCACTGCGGTGCCGAACCATCAAAGAACACTGAGATTTGTGAAACAGTCCTGAGGCACATAAGTTGCACTTTCTCTGAAAGGCTCCAAAACTGACCCACTTCACCATTCCACGTACAACAGGGAGGTACCGGAATTAGTAGAGAAAACATGCTCTTGAAATCTGACAAGGCCCTGCTTGAATCTTGCTACAGCATTTACTAGCCGCAAAACAGACCAATTCCTTAACCCCTCTGAGAAGGCTTCCCAATCTGCAAAAGGGGGCTGCCACCACCCACCTGGGAGGCATGGATGTGAATGCAACACGCAAGTAGGGCGGCCAACTGGTACCTGACACGGGGCCTGGCTCGTTTCCCTCCGCTGCCCTCCTCCCCCTTCAAACTTGCTCTGTTCCCCCCGGTAAGGGTCAAGCCCCCGGAACAGACTGCCTGATTCTTCTGTGTGTCCCCGGATACATGACTTACCCTTAGGAGGCCAGAAAAACAACTGTCTCCTCCCCAGTCACCATCAATGTTCTTAAGAGTCTGAGAATTTTTAACTCTATTTTGCAGGGAGATTATTCCAAAACTGTCCAAGCACCATTCTCCAGGTTGACTCCCCTCCCAGCCCCCATCCCTTCTCACCTCAGATCCTCTGTCTGATTGCCTTCTGTTCATGGGAAAGCGAGTCCAGTAGGGTGGGGACTTCCTAGGCCTCCCTCTCTCCCTCACAGATGGGTGTGACTACCTTCTCCCCACTCCAACTCTAGCTTCTGAGGAGACTCCCCTCCCGGACCCTGGACCCTGCAGCCACTGCATCGTCCCAAGACGCGCACACGTGGCCACAACCTTCCCTTCAGATTTCTTCCTGGGTGGCCCTCCCCACCCCCCGCCCCTTAAGGTTAAATGGTATTGCTCTGAAAATCGCAAACGCTGCCGCTGACTGACACACCAAACCTGCATTGTCTGGGCTTTCCTCTAACCGAGGCACAGCCCTGCCCCCCCTCAGCCTCAGTCTGCACCTCTCGAGATGAGCTCATCCACCTACACGGCTGTGAACACCAGCTAAGAATGACGACTCACAACGTGTATCTCTAGACCGGCACCTTCACCTGGGCCCCAGGCTCATAGACCAGAGTGCGTCTTTGAAGTCCTAACTTGGATGACAAATGGCATCTTAAAAATGCCTCATGTCCACCATTTACTCTGGAATTCGATTTCTGGAGGTACCTCCCACGCTCCCCATATTAGTAACAGCCCCAGCACCCACCTATGTGTTTGAGGTCACATTAAATTTCCCCTGTTCCCTCCACCTAGCCCTGCACTGGAATCTGTCTTGTCATTTCCATCGCTAAGCCCATCTCAAGTCTGGTTCTGCAGGGACCACGGCCGGAACCCCACAAGCTCATAGCATGGTGCAGTGAGTCACAATCTTCTGAAGGGTGCTCCCTGGATGGGGAGGCATCTCCTGGCACGGGTCACCTCAGTAGGCACTGGATTCTCACAAAGGAGGCCCTGGAGAAGGGACTCAAGGTTCTCCCGTGGTCTGAACTTTGAAGGGCCCGAGGTCTGTGGAAGCTCCTAATTAGCAGACACACTTGCCAGTGAGCAGATGAGGATGGAGGAACCCCAGCAAGGCTGTTCTCACTCTGAACCCTGGGCTCTCAGGAGCCACGGGAAAGGCCTGTGTCCAGGGCACAGCCCAGCCACCACAGATCCAAGCCTGCATTTGCCAACCCGGACAGCCTAGACTCCTTCTACTTGTGACACTTACATCTGTTCTCTTCCCCCCGAGAATGTGATGGACTCTTTCAGAAAGCCTGGCCTGTCTCAAGTGAGA
Organism: Camelus bactrianus; assembly: GCF_048773025.1. NCBI lineage: Eukaryota > Metazoa > Chordata > Mammalia > Artiodactyla > Camelidae > Camelus > Camelus bactrianus. Next base: position 94,558,401 of record NC_133546.1, read on the forward strand.
CCAAGTCAGTGAAGGGTGAAGTGTCGACATTTGGACCAGAGCATGAAAGGAGAACAAGGCCTCATGGCCAGCATGACGGTGGTGGCCAAACACTTCCCCCAGGTGAGATGAACCAGAGTGAGGGTAAAAATCCAAGGTCCTAAGTCGGTCAAAGCTTCTTCCTACACGGCTGATTTAGGTGTTGGAGACTCACTCGGCAAACTAACGACACGGCCGTCAGTGGTGGACGTCAGCTGCAACAGACACAGAGTCAGCTACTTACTGAAAACATGTGTTAAAAGTAAAGTCCTGTGTAGGGAGGACTGCATGGCTGCTGAGCCAAACCACAGACCTGGCTCTGCATGCCAACTGGCTGAAGCAGAGAGGAAGCCACGGTCCCCTTTAGCGGACCCTGTGTCCACCAGATCCAGGTGAGCCAGCTACTTAGGAGAAGGCAATGTTGTCCTGATACTCAGAAAAAACAGCTTCGTAAAGGGAACAAAAGAGTGGCATGGATTTTAGACCCGCTTCTGCCCCTTTATGAAGGCAAAGTAAAGTAAATGGCACTGGGAAGTTGAATGCAAAAAAAAAAAAAAAAACGGTGACTGCTTCCTCCAACAGCTGCTCACCCATGAGCCGGCCACTTCCTCACCAGTGACCGCCGGCCAGGCAGCACCATCACGCACGTCACAGAGCGACAGCCAGGAACCGCGTGCCGAGCACGTTTGTGGAAAAGCAGGAATTGAGCAAGATGCTGCAGACTTTGACTTGACAAGATTAAATACTCCATGAAAAGAATCCCTCAGCAGCCGCCTAAATCAATTCGTATCTCACTTCTTGAAAACAATCAAACAAATTTAATAAGGGTGCATTTGTCACCAAATATAAGGAGGACCAAACAGGTTCCTCAAAGCAAGGATTTTAACAGGTATCAAACACCAGTGGGTGATGTGATAACAAAGCAAACATTCCAAAAATAAGAAAAAAAAAGATGACTAGGATAATACATGGATCAAGGCAGCTGTTAAGTTTTTGTCTTTTAAAGTGATGGAGACTGCACGGAGGGCGATCCAGCTATTTCCAATGCAGGGTGTGCACAGCCCACCTTTTCAGACGCAACAACATACTCAAAGGCCAGTACAAGAGAAAAAGGGAAAAAGAAAAATGAAAAGAGGAACAAGCGAAAATTAGAAACACACAAGAACAAAAATGAATTTGACTGCCTGTACAAGAATTTACGTGAGTGTGTGAGGCCAGGGACGCAGGGACTGTGAGACCCATTCTCACCTCCTGCTCCAGGGAAGGCAGGGGCCTGTGTGGAGCAGTGCTGCCGGGGGACACCAAAGTGGTCAGAGCCCCAAACCAAAACTCCACCTACATGCATCTAGATAGATTTTGAGCTACAAATTATGGTCACATTTCAGGCTGGACAGTTTTACTCACTCCCACCAAGGGTAGCAGGAGAGGATTAGGCTCTGCTCCTGCACCAAAGCATTGTTTTATAAATTAATGACTGTAGAATAGTAAAAGGAACAATGGAGTAAAAGTGACTGGAGAAGAACGTGCTTGACCCGAGCTCACAGGCCGCGTTATCTCACTGACGTTCTGATGCTGGCTGGGTGCTTTTTGTACCACAACAGACAGACCCACCAGGAGGGAGGTTTAATGCGCTGCTGTATTTTGATGCTGAGAACCATGCCTGGTACACGAGGTTCTGGGTAAACAATGATGACAGTGTCAAACACTATGGGCTAAGCACACATCCAACTACTCTGCGAAATCCCAAGGAAAGACTTGAAAAGGCAAAAACAAGCTGGCATTCTCTGGTGGGTCTACAGACTCAGAGCCAAGCAGTTGCTGAGCAAAAATGTCACCAGTGCCTCCTATGACAATAGAGGAGGCAATGGCCACGGGGCTGGGGCATGGCTCCAGGCTTCCACTGCTCACGCAGCAGTCTGTCCAGGGGGAGAAGTTGGTCCCTGCTTATGTTGCACCGATGCACCTACCTGGACTAATGCCTGGGGGCTCAGCAGGAGGTGACAGGTGAGGTGAACGGAGCCAGTCTGGGAGAAGCCCGGTGCTGGCAGCTGTGCCTTCAGCAGTGCCCAGGCTCCTAAACCTGCCACCTCATCTCCAAGGAGCAGAAGGGGATTGCGGACATGTAGATCACAGGACCCTGTGAGGACAAGTACAGATCATGGCCACGACATTACTTGCCCCTTCCTTAAGCCATAGAAGAATCTCCGGGGAGGAACTGAAAATTCATCCAGAGTTCGCCAGGCAACACACGCAGGTGGGACTCGGGTCCCCTGTGCCTCTCACTCACAGGGCTGTTCTGGACTTTCTTTTTATCAATTCTCTGGCACCTTCTCCTCCAACTGACCAACAACCAGAAATTAGGATCTGATCTTAAGTAAGTTCAAGAATCACAGATCACCGCCTCCACAGCGGACCCAGCTGCACATTCTAGGAGCTCCGACCGTCACCTGTGAGACCGCCATGAGCGCTCTCCAGACTCAAGGCCCAAGGCCGTAGGCCGGGGAGACACAGATTCCCTCACTCTCCGCAGCAAAGGAGGACCACCTCTCTGCAAAGGCATCTCAACCTCTCCTGCCCGAGGGACAGCATGTTGGACACACGGGGAAACAGAGCAGAAGGTGGGGAGTAGGCAGCCCAGAAGAGCTCGTCTGCACTTTCGAGGCAAAGTGAGGCCTTTGACATAATCACAGGGACAAAGTGAATATGAACCTTTCCCTGCTCTGTCCCAAACTCCGTGACAAGCCTTTTCCTGCATAAGGAGTTCTTTCGGAAGTCCCTGGCGGTTTTTCTGATGTCTTAACCTGGCATGGTGACTGTCAGGCATGAATAGAGGGCCTGAGCCGTGCAGGTGCTGAGCCTAGGAGTCAGGAGACACAGGCTCCACCCCCACCTCAACCGGAGCCTCATTCTGCATCTTGGGATTCAGCATCTCATCTATAAGCAAAGGGATGAGACTATCCCAGGACACGCTGCCCATCAGTAATGAAATGAGATCCATGTAAAGAAAGTTTCCCAGTTGCCACATTTAAAAATTAAACAAAGAACTAAACAAACAAACAAAAGCAAATACTAGAAACTGATTTTAAGAACAGATCTTACTTATTCTACTGTATGTAAAATACTATAATTTTGACATGTAATCAATATAGAAATTAACAAGATAGTTTACATTCTTTTTCCTAGGCAAGTCTCAGCATCTGATGTGCATTTGACCTACAGCACCTCTCAGCTCAGACCAGCCTCCTCCCCAGAGCTCCTAGCATCAGTGGCTGTGGCTAATCTATTGGACAGCAACTCCAAGTGTCCCACCAGGTTTCCTGTCTGAAAAGTGGGAGGCAGTGTCCACACTAACCCTAAAAGGATCTCTCTGAAACAAAGGCGGATTCACTTTTAAATGTCTGTAAACCGGCGGGCTGCACCTCCCTCCACCCTTGGCTACTAGACAGCCCTCTTCCTTGTTGATCCCTTTCTGGATGTAGGGAAGCAACCTGGCACAGAACCAGGGCGGGCGGGCTGCCAGGTAAATTACCTTCAGTCTGTGTCCAGTCCCATGAAGTCCTCATTCTCAAAGAGGATGCAGAGGAGCGGGATCTTGTCCCCAGAGTTGTCGGGGGCCCCATCCAGCCACTTAGACTTGAGCGAGATGAAGAGTGACTCAGTGAAGTCCTCGATCCTCTTCACCACACTGCAGTCCTTGTAGATTGAACGCCACGTCGGTGCGTGTCTGCTCGGCTACCTCCCCATGCAGCACAAAGACAAAGAGCTGAGAGTCATTAAGCGTGGTGCCATACAGCTCCTCTGCATGTGGAGCTTATCGAAGGCCTTGGCCAAGAGGCAGTCCGCAATGGTGACAAGGCCCACGACCTTGCGGTTGGTCTGGATTTCGCTCCACCCATTCTCGGGCGCATAGTGGTGCCTATAGGAGATACAGAGTGCCCACTGGGAGCCGCAGGGGATGATCCGGCTCACCAAGGAGATTTGCTTATAAATGCAAAAGAAATTCTCCTCTGAGATGATCCCAACGGCTTGGACCACCACGGGGAGAGTCTTGTAGTCCTCAGCACTCTGAACCTAGTCAGGGATGCTCGTGTTGCAGGCCCTGCAGAGAGGGGAGAGGAGATCGAAGTACATACTGTGCTGCGGGCTGCGGGCCCCTCTGGGTTGCAGTGACCTGGTGTGTACCAGCCAGAAGGCAAGGGAAGTCCAAGCAAAGCTGGGGGTACAGTTTGTCCTCAGAGTCTGCACATGGCTACCGTAGCTCGGATCACATTACCCAGCTTTTGGTCTAGGCTTCCGGGCCCTGCAGAGAAGGATCATTTATTGTTTACTGTACCAAGCACCTAGCCAGACCCTTATGCATAGTCAGTCCTCAAAACTGCTGAATAAAGAAATGAACAAAGGAACTGCTTTCCCGAACCCGCTTCAGCAGAATATAAACAAAAGAACCACAGTGGGATCAAAACATCTGGATTTCAACTCCAATTTATTTGAACTCCTAAGTTGCAGAATAATGGATAAGAAAACTTGCCTTGGGGAGGAGGGTACAGTTCAGTGGTGAGCACGTGCTTAGCAAGTACAAGGTCCTGGGTTCAATCCTAAGTACCTCATTTTAAAAAATGAAACAAATAAATAAATCTAATTACTCTCCTCAAAAAATATTTTTTAATTCAAAATTCAAAAAACACCTTGCAATTGACACAACATTGTAAACTTGAGTATACTTCAATTAAAAAAAAATCCTTGCCTTACAAGAATATATCTGGATTATGGATATGTAAAATGTAAAATGCCTAGGGTACCACCTGCATAAAAAATGGGAACTGTACAAATTTACTATCCCTCCTTTATGAACTATATTTCCTTTGGGGGGTTTATAACTTCGCAGAGCTAATTTTCTCAGATTAAAAAGAAAATATTACCTGATTATCAGTACTGCTGAAGAATCAGATAACCCTATGAAAGCATCTGACCCACTGAGGTTAGTCAATAAAAGTTTGTTGAATGAATGAATAAACAAGCAAAGTGAATGCTGCTGCCTGCCACAGACCATCATAATGGTACTGCCTGGAAATTCCAAGCCCACATTCCACCTGACTCTACATTAACCATGTGGGTGACCTGGGCATGCCTGTGTGCTTCTCTAAGACCCAGGTTAATCATGAATAGAAATGAGGGCAATAACACAAACCTCAAAGGGTTAGTGAGTCAGTAATGAATTGTATCCCAACTTTGCAAGGTGGAACCATTAAGGAAAATTGGGCAAAAGACCATAGGCCCTCTCCATATAATCTCTTACGACTACATGGGAATCTACATTACATCTTAAAATAAAAAGTCTAATTTTTTAAAGAGGCTATTGAGGTTAAATGAGCTCACAGTCTCAAATAAGGAACACACAGTACAAATAGAACAATGCCCAGCCCATGAGATACACTCAGTTAAATTTCAAACTGAACCCACTTGTCCCTCCATCTTAAGAGCATGAGGATGTGTCCTCGTGGCCAGAGGACATTGCACCTGAAACTAACAAAGCTAATGTTCCCCACTTCCAACAGCCCCTGTCAACACCCTAGGTCTTATTTTGTATTCATAATTTTTTTTTCTTTTTATTAAATAGAAAACCCCAGTTGCATAGCCTTCAGGTCACCAAAAACTGACCACAGAGATCATGATGGTAGCCTTTCTCGGTGAAACAATAAAATGAAAAGCCATTTCCACAAGGCCTTTGTGTAAATATACTAGGGAACTTCATCCTGGACTGAGAGGAAGAGGACTGGGGAGGGGGGGCAACCTGAGGCACACAGACCCATGGGCCACCTGTCCCATGATGGACTTTAGACTCAACCCTCACTCCCCAGAAACTTCAAAATACACACAGACAGATTGCTATGGACAAGATTTTTTTTTTTTTCGAAGAAATCCCTGACTCCTTAGCAGGTCTTGTTTCTACCGAGACACAAATGGTTTATGTGTATAATGTTTCACAAAAGCCTTAAAATATTATCACCCCAACTTGACACATTAGGAAACTGAGGGAGAGAGGTTTATCACATTGTGCAAGATTAGAGAGAGGCCACGTCAGTCACCGTATTTAAACCCAAGCCCCTACTCCAGTGCTCACACTAGAAAGTGTGACATACTGACCCTTTCCTGCTTTCTCCTTGCAATAAATCACTGAAGAGTCTTTTCTATGACATCTGGAATCACAATCACATCAATTTTCCACAAAGAGCTATGTCACTCCTTGGAGGACTTATCAAAATCTAAAGTGTTGGGATGGGAGGAGAGATTTGCATTTTGTTTCTCAAAGGAAACATGGCTTAAAAAGAAACTGAAAAGGACTTATCTAGTCTAAACCCTCATTGTGCAGAGAAGGAAATGGAGGCTCAGAAGAGATGAGGAAAGGGCCTTATTAACAGATATTGCCTCAGCATAACACCAAACCTTCCCTCGGCACTTCTGGGGGAGGATCTGGGAGGCCCAGGAGAATATGTGTTAGAAAAAGGAAAGAGAAGAAGCATATACGTCCTTGTATCTACAACACAATACCATGAATTTCCACCAAATTACCCAGTATGGGTGAAGCCAATATTAAGGTGGGCTAAAAAGATTATAGAAACCTGGAATTCTCAACCATAGTGGAAATTCCAACATTTAATATGCTTTTTTCCCAGTTCAAGCATCAGCTCAGTGGGCGCTCCATACCAGGGACGACACTAGGCCTGGAGTTCTCCCAAATACAGATCTCTATTACCACGTGTGCAAAACACATAGAGGCCCACCAGAAGAAAAACGCCCACGGATAAGATGGAATTACTGAAACTGAAAGCAGCCAACCAGCATATATTACTAGGGAAAACGGTGCTGCAGAAATGGATTCATGTACATAGAAAGCAAACTGTGTTTAGCAGGCAGGAAAGGGGGGATTAACAGATACACATTAATAAATATAAAATAAATGACAAGGACCTACTATATAGCACAGAGAACTATATTCAATTTCTTGTAATGAGTTGTACTAAGAACAATCTAAAACATGTATATACATATGAATATGTTTATAACTGAATCTCTGTTGTACACCTGAAACTAACATTTAAAATTGACTACACTTCAATGAAAATAATTTAAAAAATAAGTAAAAATAAAAGCAACGCCATTAAGAAAAAAATAGAAGAAAACTCTAATCCCCTTAGCAGTAGGTGGTGGAGAATTCTGGTTGCAAGCACCAAGTCCACTGGATCACTCCAGCACTGACTGAAATCTTTCTCACCATCAGAGAGTTACTTGGCTTCACTGAGGTTACTTTTCTCTCCTGTGAAAGACAACAGTTGCAACTAACGATGTATAGAATCTCATCATTCACAAGCCCCAAAATTAGTGAGGACTTCCCATGGGCCAGGCTCTGGACAGATGAAAAGATAGGATCCCAGATTTATTCATGCGTAGAAGAAGTTTAAGCCATAAAGACATTAATTCTTCCTGTCTTGATAGACAGTTTCAATGCAATTCTGATTAGAATACCAACCAGATATTTCATGGAATGTAACAAGTTAATTTAGGGTCAGGAACAGCCAAGAAACTTCTTTAGAACCACCACTGGGGAAGGGTAGTTAGGTCATTCATTTCCACTGTTCTTTCTGAAGTGATGAAAACGTTCTAGAATAATAATGGTTGCACCACTGTGAATAAGCTAAACGCTGCTGAATTGTACCATTTAAATGGATGGACTTCACAGTGTGTGAAGAATATCACAATAAAGCTGTTATATGAAAAAATATTTCTTGACAATTATTTTTCACTCTATACAACTAGTCTGCCCCACAATTTAAGAAAAAGAAAAAACCAAAACAAACCAAACTGTGCCAGGAGCTCTTTAGGACTGCAATGTCCCTAGGTCTTCAACGCCTCTGGTGGTGCTGTTCCTGTTAAAACATACTAGCTGGGCTGGACTACTTAGGGACTGTAACTGTATTCCTAAAATCAGCGGTCACATGTTTCACTCTGGGAGAGGGAAGGAAGGAGGATGTCGCAGCCTCATGCCTTCAGTTCATTTCTAACTGAACAAAGCCCTTCTTTCAACACTGTAATCCCTCTCACTACAAAAACACGTGTCATCAACAAGCACCGCCATCATAAAAACTGAAAGTGTTCAAGGTACTTACCTGGGGCAGAAACACTGAGGGAGGAGAAGGAAGCTCGCTCAGCACTGGCGCTCCCTTTTCCTGACTCCACCAGGAGAAGCTGGGCTTTACAGCTGGAGACTCTCAGCCCGGGGAGCAGCACCCACGCTGCTGAGCTTGTCCTCAGGGAGCGGGAAAGGGAGAGGAGGGGAGCCCCGGGGTCGCGGGGCAGAGAAAGTGGCGGTGTGTGGACGCGGGCTGCAGCCCCGCTCGGAGGCCAGCTCCAGCCCCAGCCGCCTGCCCCCGTTTGGGTCCACAGACCCCGCCTGCCCGGGACACAGCCCTCCCAGGGGCAGGGACGGGCCGGCAGCCGAGGAGAGGAAGCCCGGGAGGAGAGGACTCACGAGCGGGAGAGGGGAAGGGGACGCCAGCCGCGGACTGAGGGGAGCCCGGCTGGGGCGAGAGGCGGCAAGTGCACACCTGGCTCTGGGCAGCTGTGGCCGGGGCGCCGGGGCAGGTGGTGCGGTCAGAGGTGCCTGGTCCAAGGAATTCAGCTGAACACACGCTGACTCACGCCCTCGCGTGCTGTGACACGCAGACCGCCCTCCCGCAGCCGCCTGACCCCTTTCCCGGGAGACCCCAACTTGCACTTCCACAGCAAGAGGCCCAGGCTTCTGGAAGGAGCCAAAGCCTACAGGGAGACAGAGTTGAGAAGCCTTTGGGGCCGATCCCCGGCTTGGAGCTGGGGCTTCCAACCCGGCGGTCCAGCGTGCACCGACTTCGCATGCGCAGGAGGACCAGGGATCCTCTTGGTTCTGCGAGAAAAGCTGGGGCAGCAATGGAGGGATAAGATGGGAGAAGGAGGAGAGGAGGGGAAAGTGGAGTGAAACAGATGGACAGGAGATGCAGAGAGAAGGGAGGGATCTGGAGAGGGGAGGGGAGTAGCGGAGATGGGGAGAAAAATCTTTACCTCTGGGGACACCACAAAGGAGGAGGCAGTCCTGCCTCTGTACCCTTCTCTAACACTTCAAGGCCCGCAGCTCAAGTTTTACCTCCCTGGTCCAGCCCTCCAGCCAAGGCCTCTGCAGAACCCCTACAGGGATCACACCCGTTGCCCCCACGCAGAGCTGGGTTTTCTGTTGCTCTGGGAACCAAGCGCCCGAAGGTGTTGTCGCTCAGAACTACCTTGGGAAGAGTACATATTCAGATTTTACACGCTGGGAAACAGGCAGGCACGATCTCTGCGTTGGCTCCACTGTCCCAGTTGTTGGGCTGGTGGGGAGCGGGAGGTAGATCAGAGCCCCAGACAGAGCAGACTGCCTCAGTGTTGGTGCATAGTCCCTATCCCTCCTGGGTAAACCACACCCCACCCTAGTGGAACCATCAAGGGCTCACAGCAGTTCCCTGGGTGTGGGAAAGATGTCCTCAGTTCCAGTGCCCAGCTTGCTAGGTAGATAGGAGTGTTACCGAGTCCAAATTCATTCTCCTCAGTCTAGGACAGGCCAATAAGTTCGGAGACCAGGTGTTGGGGCATGGAATAGCAAGTTTCTGTAGACCTAGATGGCAAACTAATGTCCTGGAAAACCATCTCCCCAAGTCAGAATTCAGGCTCCTTTCCTACGTGCTTAGTTGTAGCAAACTTCTTGGTGTAGGAATTCTTTGTTTTTAGAATCCTTTGTTCTTGCAGCTATCTGCCTGGGTCAAATCTCTGTAAACCTCCAGCAAAACAAACGTTATTTTCTATTCTGCAACTTGTAATCTTTTTATGAATGAAAAAGTGTTAAATATCCTTGAAGGGCAGAGCCTTCAGAATAGGCTCTCCTGTATATTTCAGGCTCTAGGCAACACTTTTATACAAGCAAGATGAAGCCTAGGAGGCAGAGCACAGGGTTAAAATCAAAGGAATAGATCTAATATGGAGACAGATTTGTTCTTTTCTGTTACCGGGGAAGAAGCCACTTCAGTATTTACATCACTTTAAGTTAAATATAACTAAAACTTTAAAGGAATTTACATACATAGGTGGGAATGTGCATAGCATATCTGGAAAATCACACAAAGTTTAGTAAACAGTGGCATCTCCAGGGACGGCTGAAATAACAGAGGATGAGGGAAAACTTCTTTCACTTGTGTATTTTTGTGCTCTGTTTGAATTTTTTTAACCACATGCATGTATTTCTTTTTCAGTAAAAAAAATTGTAATGGAGCAAAGGAGTAACTAGCACAGCAAATACAGCAGCCATGGAATCACTGAACCATCACTTTTGATTTAAGCCAGGAACCATTTATTGACTCTCTCCTATGTGCCCAGTGCTGTTTTAAGTATTCCATTATTATTATTATTATTATTATTATTATTATTATTATTATTATTATTATTATTATTATTATTATTATTATTATTATTATTATTATTATTAATTTTATAAAATTGTAACATGCTATCCCTCACCCCTGCCCTTGGTTTGTGTAAAACCCACTGAGTTTTTATTGAGTTTTTTCCAAGGTGTAGGGATGAGTTGTAAACAGAACACATTTTCAGGGCAAAAGACTCGGAGTGATTTCCAGCAAGCCAGATATCTATGAAGAGTTTGTTATAGAGGCGCCCAGAGGCTGAGAGAGAAAGCCTCCAGGACCCTATAAAAAGCTGCCTAAAGTGCCTTCTCCATGGTACTACTGAAGTAGGAAAGAACAAATCTGACTCCATATTAGATCTGTTCCTTTGACTTTAACAAAGCCAAGTTAATATGCTCCAGTCTTTTCATGGGTTATGATGTCACAGAGGAGACGGACAGGTCAACAAGGAACCACTCTGCCGTGATCACGGAGCCAGGGAACGGGAAGGGCGGCAAGACGTATGATGCATCCTCAGCTGTGCCTGCGCTTCTAGGCAGGTACCCAAAGTCACCTCGACAAGGTGTCAAATGCTTGTGACCACGTCCTCATCACCTGACATGAATTAAAGAGAAATGGAAACCTATAAAATTCCAATACACTTGGTGGGTACACCGTCCAAAGAACAAAGTCACAGTTTGACAACTGGCCATCAGAGTTCCCTGGGATTCATTCTTGGAGAACCTTAAAAACCACTCCTCTGTCCTCAAGGAGTGCTGAATATTTGTCCTATTTTTGGCTCAGGGATGGAGCTCATTCAAGTGAACTTCAATGTCTGCACAGATTTGACTGTCTTTGTCCAGGTTCACTTGTCCATTCTAAAGAGGCTTGAGCTAAGTCCATCCTCCATAAGATCTGTTCCCTCCAGTGAAAACTCTTCGAGCCTGCAATTAAAAGCCAACTGAACAAGACTCTCCTCAGCTAAAAAGTTCACCCACTCTTCACTGATTTCTTAATCTCCTTTCCTAGCTAATTGCAACAGACTAACAACTCCCTCCACCAAGCTCCCCAACTATGTCAGTTTGTCTCCCCAAACAGAAAGTGAGGTCCATAAAAGAGGTGACTCCATAGTCACCTCTGAATTCCTAGCATACAGTAATGTCAATAAATAGAACTATGATTATGGCTTCTTTCCTTTAAAACCTTTCTGGTTATTTGAATGAGACCTTGGAAGAGAGGTGTTTACGGTCCAGTATATTGATCCACAAGACTCTGGAGGCCTTTTTCGGAATGGCGGTTCACTGATCCATTCAAAACACAATTTCTCATTCCAGGAGTAGCTGTGTTTTTCTGCCAGGAGTTTGTGGTCACTCTCATGCCAGAACAGCTTTAAATTATATCCCTATTTTGGATTTGTTATTTTCCCCTCTCCCAACATAATTGACTTTCCTTACTTTCTTGCCTTGAGGAATTATTTTTTCTTAGTTCACCCTTTAGTAAACCAGGCTTCTCAGGATCTGCTTGGCCTTACATAAGATCAGCCAATCAACTCCCATTGTGAGAGGCTTGGGGCTCAACTCCTGCCCTCCTGTCAGGGCATTTGAAACCCAGCTCAGGAGCCAAACGGCCCCCCAAGCGCTTCTAATGCTCGCTTACTTCCCAGAATCCCTTTCTTGTTTGTCTTGGATTCTGAGTATTTCCCCTCACTTTCTTGGCAATTAGCTGTGAAGCTGGAAAGATGAGGAAGGAAGGTTTTATTTCTTAATCAGCATTTTAAGGAACTTATGTAATGAAGGTTTTAACGAGTTTCTATATCACTCCATTGCCGAGACAGGAAACACACTAGATATTTTCTAAATTTAGGTATCATGTGCATTTTTTCTTTGCTTTTCTTTTCTTAACTAACAGATACTGTTTAATTAAAAAAATAAGGCCCCAAATAGGATAGAACCTTGAAATGGCATACAAAATTAAAGGGCAAAGACAGAAAAATGAGAAATACTCTAAAAAGTTAATAAAATACATACATAATGGATCAGAGCAGCAATTTTCAGTAACAGCTAATTGAAACATGACCATGAGGTAGAACTTCTCTCCTGTCAGGAGATGGCCAACAGAAAATAGAATTAAAACAACAAACTGAAATTCTACTTGTGGCAAGGTACAGAAGGCTACCAGCTAAATGTGTCTTCTTCTGGAAAAGAGGGAGGCCCACCAGCTCTTTAATGTGGAGCCAGAGCCCAGGGGAGGGCGGTGAAGAACCGCCCTGTAAGTACCCAATTAGGAAAGTGGGTGATGAATAAAGAGACGTGAGCTTTCATGACAGAGATGATACTACTATTCACTTGTCCTGTAAAGTATGTCTTCACATTCAGTGATCAATACCTCGGCGTCCTCAGGGATTGAGATTATAGGAAAATGCACAGCCTGAGCCCAGACCTCCTCTTTGAGCTCGTGACATTGCACTTAGATGTCTCAAGGGCACCTCCAACTCCACCTGAAAAGAGCTGACTTCACGGATCTCCTCCCATAGCCGTCCTGCCCAGGGCCACTGGTTGGGGGGCAAGGTCTCTCTGCCTCTCCAAGCTCAGGCCCATCACTCACAGATGTGACTGGACCCATCCTTCAGGGCCCAGATTTCCTCAGTCACCGAGCCCCACCACCCACAACTGACCTACCAGGTACTCACTGGAACTCACTCAGCACTGACTTTGTGCTGGGGTCCATGCTGCACACTGTGAACACGTTATCTCACTGGATCTCCACAGCAGTCCTGGGAAGTCGGTATGTCACTGCTTCAATTGATTAGATAAATTGTTTCACTTCCTTGAGTGCGTCATCCAAAGTGAAACGGCTACTAAGCCACAAACATGGGACTGAAAACCACTTGAAAATTGAACACTGCTACACCTCGCAGCCACCCTACTCTGACTCATCACATAACCTCCTGCCGAGCCTTCTAAATGTTTCCCAGCATTCTACAATACAAAAGTGATCTATGAGAGCACCCTACTCCCCTATTTAAAATCTGTCAATGACGGTCCACTGCCCTTAAGAGAAAGCCCCACTGGGCCTGAGAACAGCCCAATGGCCCGGCATCCTCATTCCCTGCACGGCCACGCCACCTCACCCACAACGCAGCTCTACACTGGCCATGACCAAGACAAGGATGCTGACTCCGTACAACCTGGGGCTCATCTCACTCGAACAATGATCACCTTCTTCAGTGGTCACCCTCTTCATTGCTGACTCTCAAAAAAATGTTTTTTTCAGGATGAATCAATATCTTTTTCCTCACAACTTCCAGTCATTGATAATGAGCTCCCCCCAAAAGAGAGAAGACCTAATTCTCAGTCTCCTTATCTGTAAAGTGAGAATAACAAGGAAATATGTGAGGTTTTAAGAGAAATAATATTCATGTGAGGCTGAGGGACAATTCCACCATACAGTAAGCACTCAATATGTGCTTACTTAATATTAATAAGAATATATTCCATTCCAGCAAACTTAAATCAACGTTTTATGGCTTTGTCCAACAGACTACAGACAAACTGTTGGATGAAACCCTTTGAGCAGATCAGCACAAGCGTACAGGGAGAGGTAAGCGCTGACTCCATTTACAGCTGCAGCCAACCAGCACTATGGGGCGGGGGCAGTTTGCTCAAACTCTTACATGTTGCTTGAGCATTTAGTTGTCATTATTGAATAAACATGTGTAGTTTAGTCAAAGCTCCTGAAACATAAATCTTCAAAGATTGATGCAAATTGGGTTTCAAGTACAACACTCTCACTAGAAATTATTTGAAAATGATAATCTTAGCTCCTCTGCACATCAAAAGGGCATGTTCTTAATGTATCTGACTAAATACACCGGAAGAGTTGTTTAAAAGAAATTAAGATAAAGCCATCCTGAATAAGCTGTCAGTATCATCTACACAAAGCCCCACCCAAGGGTCTCATTTCTCATTTCTCACTTCCACATAGGTGTTCATGTAGCCTAACTTGGGTCTTGGTTTCTTATAACACAGGGTTGGGAAGAGATGTGGATAGATTTATGTAGCAAATTTAAACCTAGGGTATTTGTTGTGTAGGAATCCTACAAATAAACAAATTGATATATAGTCCGCCTGAAGAAGCATAGCCTTTCCATTTACAACAGCATTAAAAATAAAATGAGAGATACATTTAACAAAAATTTACAAGATTTGTACATTGAACATTTTGAAGTATCACCGAAGAAAACTTTAAAAGATTTACATATATGGAAGGCATCCCATGTTCATGGAATAGTAGACAATATTGTTAAAAATGTTAAGACTCCCCAAAGTGATCTACAAATTCAGTGGAATCGCTATCAAAATTCCAGCTGAATTCTTTTCAAAAATTGAAAAACTGATACCAAAATTCATATGGAAGTGCAAGGGGACCAGGACAGACAAAACAATCTTGAAAAAGAAGAACAAAGTTGGAGGACTCACTTTAAAGTTTACTAAAAAGCTATAGTACTCAAGTCAGTATAGTGCTGGCATAAGTTTGGATAAATAAGTCAATGAGACACAATAAAACCCAGAGGGGAAAAACTTACATTTACAGTCAGTTTTCCACAAGAGTGCCAAAAACACTCCATTGAAAGAATAGTCTATTCAACAAATGATGCAAGGACAGCTGGGTATCTGCAGGCAAAAGAATGAATATGGAATCTGGACCCCCCATAATGTATATAACAAATAAAAATTAATTCAAAATGGATCACAGACAGAAACATAATAACTAAACCTATAAACTTTCTAAAAGAAGACACAGTATAAATCTTTGTGGTCCTAGGATAGGTTTTGGTTTCCTAGATACAATACCAAGAGCAGAAGTGACAGAAGATAAAGGCAGATAAACTGGACTTCATCAAAGTTAAAACCTTTTTCTTACAAAGGACATCATCAAGAAAGTGAAATTACAGGGGAAGGTTGTTTCTAAGGGATAGAGTGCGTGCTTAGCAAGAAAAATAAAATAAATCAATACATCTAATTACCTCCCCTATAAAGAAATTGTTTTAATGTTTAAGAAAACTAAAGTGAAATGAGAATCTGCAGAATAGGAGAAAAATTTTGCAAAGCATATATCTAATAAGAGACTAGTATCCAGGATATATAACAAATGCTTACAACTGAACAAGACAAAGAAAATCGACCCAATTTTTAAATTTGCCAAGGATTTAAATAGATACACAAATGTCCAATAAGCATATGAAAAGATGCTCAGCATCACTAGCCAAATCAGTATCAAAATGCGATCTCATTTTACACCCAATAGGATGGTTATAATCAAACATGGACAATAACAAGTGTCGTTCAGGAGGAAGAGATACCTTATATGTGGCCATTGGAAAGGTACAATGGTGCAGCTTCTTTGCAGAAGTCTGGTGTTTCCTCAAAAGTTTAGAGTTATATGGCTCAGCAATTCCCCTCCTACATATTGAGCCATCCCTCAGTATCCTCGGGGGGTTGATTTCTGGAACCCCCACCCTGGATACCATAATCCAAGGATGTTCGAGTCTCTTTACACTCAGCCATCTGGATCCATGAAGTGGAAACTACACATAAGGTGGGCCAACTCTACAGCCAAAAGAATGAAAACATATTCTCACAAAAAACTTGTACATCAATATTCATAGTAGCCAAAAGTTACAAACAATATCCATCCATCAATGAATGTATAAACAAAATTACCAAGCATAGTCCCACAAAGTTTTGGTCTTTGAATCTTTGACAAAGGAGGTGAGAACATACAATAGAATAAAGATAGCCTCTTCAGCAAATGGTGTAGGGAAAACTGGACAGCTGCATGTAAATCAATGAAGTTAGACTACTCCTTCACAGCATACACAAAAATAAATTCAAAATGGCTTAAAGACTTAAATATGTAGACAAGACGCTATAAACCTCTTAGACGAAAAGATAGGCAAATCATCTGACATACATCTCAGCAATGTTCTCCTAGAGCAGTCTACTCAAGCAATAGAAATACAAGCAAATATATATAAGTGGGATCTAATTAAACTTACAAGCTTTTGAACAGCAAAGGAAACAGTAAGCAAAACAAAAAAACAACCTATGGAATGGAAGAAAATATTTGCAATGAATTAAACTGACAAGGGCCTAATTCCCAGAATATGTAAACACCTTTTACACTTGATAAGAAAGAAAAACAAACAATTCAATCCAGAAATGGGCAGAAGACCTAAACAAACATTTCTCCAATGAAAACATACAAATGGCCAATAGGCACATGAAAAAATGCTCAATATCATTATCAGAGAAATGCAAATCAAAACTGCAATCAAGTATCACCTCTCACCAGTCAGAATAGCCATCATTCAGAAGTTCACAAACAATAAATGCTGGAGAGGCTGTGGAGAATAGGGAAAGCTCCTACAGTGTGGTGAGAATGCAGTTTGGTGGAGCCATTATGGAAAACACTATAGATGTTCCTCAAAAGACAAAAAATTGACCTCTCATATGACCCAGAAATCCCACTCCTGGGCTTATATCCAGAAGTAACCCTAATTCAAAAAGACACCTACACCCCAATGTTCAGAGCAGCACTATTTACAATAGCAAGACATGGAAATAACCTAAATGTCCACTGGCAGATGACTGGATAAAGAGGTTGTAGTATATTTGTACATTAGACTACTATTCATCCATAAAAAAATAATAAATTAATGCCATTTGCAGCAGCATGAATGGACTTGGAGAATGACATTCTAAGTGAAGTAAGCCAGAAAGAGAAAGAAAAATACCATATGAGATCGCTCACATGTGGAATCTAAAAAAAAATAAAACAACCAACAAACAAAAAGATAAAGTTATCTACAGAACAGAAACAGACACAGAGACATAGAAACCAAACTATGGTTACCAGAGGGGAGAGGGTATGGGAAGGAATAAATTGGGAGTTCAAGATTTGCAGATACCGACTATGTATAGAATAAACGGCAAATTTATACTGTATAGCACAGGAAAATATATTTAGTATCTTATAGTAAATTATGTTTAAAAAGAATGTGGAAATGAATACAGGTATGTTCCTATATAACTGAAGTGTTGTGTTGTACACAAGAAACTGATGCAGCATTATAAACTGACTAGACTTCAATTAAAATATGTTTAAATAGACCAAAAACGAACAAAAAGAAAAAGGATATTATCAAACCAAAGAATAAAGTACTGATTCAGGCTACAACATGGATGAACCTTCAAATTTTATGCTAAAAAAAGCCAGACACAAAAGGGCTAATTGTGCCCTTTTAGGTGAACTGTATCTAAGCGTTTATTGTACTATTCCTATAAATTTTCCGGAGGTTTGAATTCTATCAAAATCAAAATAAAATGTATTATTCATTAAAAACATAAAACGATTCCTCACAGGAGGGCTTTAATTATTAAATGCAGAAATGCATGTAAAGCTCCTGGAACAACAATTTGCATGTCCACAGACAGTCACTGCTGTCACTGCCACTCAGGGGGTGGTGCCAGCACTGATGAGACCTGCCTCCACTTGCGGCCCTGCAGGCAGGAGTGAGGGCCTGGGCTCTGACAGGCAGGGTGAGCGTGAACCTGGGTCAGACACAGCAACGCCCCAGACTCTGCGATAACCAGCTTTCTTATACAAACTTCTCCATGTAACATAAACACACTACAGGGATATATCTTACAACACAGGGAATATAGCCAATGTTTTACAAAAACTATAAAAGGAGCATAACATTAAAAATTGTGCATCTATTTAACACCCTGATACTTATATCATATTGTAAATCAGCTATACCTTTATAAAAAATTAAAAAAGTGATTTTAAAATGTTTTCCCTTTAATATTCCATTCGGTTTTTAAGTAACTACTAAACAGCTTAGAATGTATAAAAACATTTAAGTGTGATAAATTTGTTTACATATATATTTACTTTCAACTTCCTGCTAAAAGAGAATTTAAACAATTTTTTAAACACAGCTTAACAACCATAACAACAAAAAGACAAAAGTGGCAGTGAAGAGAAAAAGGAGATTCAATACTTAAATGAAACCAGGGGGAGGTAAAGTCATAAAAATGGATGCCATGAAGTCAGGGTAAGTGTTAAAGGCCGACTAGAAATTCAGCTGTAAGATTCTTGGCAGCTAAAGCAAAAAGAAAAAGATGATGAGGTGGTGGTAGAGCTCAGTGGTAGAGCGAGTGCTTAGCATGCACGGGGTTCTGAGGTCAAGCCCCAGGGCCTCCACTAACAGATAAATACACCTAATTGCCTAACCCCCAAAAAGAGCCCCAAAGAAAAGGAAAAGAGAAATTTCTTTATGAAAGATATCTGATATTAAATTTCGATTAAATACTTAAAAAAAAAATAGAAAAAGATGAGTGACACAAGCGATAATGCCCGTGAGATAAATCTGCGGTGGCTGCTGGCAAGTCCCCATGTCCCACGTGGGAAAATCTGAAACATCCTTCTCACCACTCAGAGTCATCCTCAGCCCACACCACCCCTCCCCCTGTTAAATGCAGGAGCACAAGCAGGGCCTGGCCTTTGCTCTCTCTGTGTCACCACAGTGAGACAAGATGGAAGGGGCCAGAGCACAGCCATTCAAGGAAAGCCACAGTAATTAACATCAAAATGGTGAAGCATTCAACCCCCAATAGGCCTTGAGGCTCAGGATGAAGAGATTTAACTTCTAGCAGAACTTGAGCATCATTTTACACCCACTGTAATAGTAACATGGTGAATAACACAACCCCAGGCATCATGGCAGTCCCAAGGCTAGCCAAAAAAGGTCAAATGGTGGGAAATGGCCAACTCCCTGGGAATTCCAACCCCTTGCCCCTAGGCAGGTCCTTCTACTTATTAGCATATGAAACCACCAAGCCCATGAAAACCAGCAACACAGCACCACCTCGCGGGCACCCCTCCCTATCCCTCTTTGGAGAAGGCCCACACTCTGTCTGTGGAGTGTGTACCTACTTTTTTTTTTAGTTAGCATTAAAGATTTTTATTTCAAAATACAGACGTTTTCTAAGCATTACAGCCAACAGGTGACACTTAAAATTCAGCAACGCTTTGTTTACGCTTTAGCCATAGTTCTAACAGATTTCATGCTCAAAAAAAACAAAAAAAAGAGAAAGAAGAAATTGAAAAAAATAAAAAACCCTGCCATATTTGAAAGAATTAAGATCAACGATAGTCAAATTTCAAGTAAAAATGCATTTCACACAAAATAGAGAAAATGCTCAGAAAGGGTTTTATATCTGGAACAATTCCTTGAAAACTTCCTCACATTCTTTTTTTTTTTTTTTTACATTTTTTATTGATTTATAATCATTTCACAATGTTGTATCAAATTCCAGTATTCAGCACAATTTTTCAGTCATACATGCACATATTAACACTCATTGTCACACTTTTTTCTCTGTTAGATACCATAACACTTTGTGTAAATTTCCCTGTGCTGTACAGTATAATCTTGTTTATCTATTCTACAATTTTGATATCCCAGTACCTACTTTTAATCTGAGCATCAAACCCCAAAACCTCGTGGTGTTTCTCTTGCCTTTCAATGTATCTATCTGAATAAATCTACCTTTACTCAACAGTGGCTTGGTTTTGAATTCTTTCCTGCATGAAACCAAGGACCCACATCGGACGGGGCACATTCCAGGGGCTCAACCAAAGCCTGGGGCACAGCCCTTCTCATGCCCCATGTTTTTTTTGTATCAACAGGACTGGATTTTGAAGGGAGCTCTGAGGACCCAGCTAAGGGACAGAAGCAGCCCCCAGGGCTCGAATTGGCGGGCAGCCCCTCCCCCAGCAGGGGCCTGGGGTCTGCTCAGTTCTCTGTGGTTCTCTGTTGTGCTGACTCCCCAGCCAGAGAGAGTTCTCCCTAGGCCTATCCCCACAAAACCCTTCTCTCCAAAATACAAGCACATCATGTCACAGTCCTCTTGTTCAACCAGGAAATGTTCAGCCCACATTTTCCTTCCCCAGTAAAAACCTAACTGTCCTCCCTCCGATCCCACCACTTCTTTCTTTGTGAGAACTCTGCACTCCCCACACACCATCGTGAACGCAGGTGCCTTGCTGGTTGGGACCGAGATGTTTCAGTCTCACACAGCCTGCGTCCTTTCACTTTACCCTTGCTACATTAAAAAAGTCTTTCCTGAGTCTCCCACCCAACTGATTCTGAAATTCAAAAAGTGCTGAGTTTACGGTCACTATGTGCATAATTCCCTGCTTTTGGCTAGGTTTCCTTCTCAAGATCTTCATTAAGAAGCTGCATCAAGACGTTTTAAAGAGGCTATTCTTACATCTGAGCAGATGAGCCTGCATAAAATTTAAATGGCTTTGAAGAGAGAGTTAACCAGGAACAGAGAGGTCGCAGGTCCTAGTCAAGAGTGTCATGAGGCAAAATGTTCTTCAAAGGCTCAGAGTGGCTTCTGAACACGGAGTCAGAAGGGAGGAGGTGCCAGGCAGTGAGTGGGGTGAGTGACACAGGGTACGCTTCCCCAGCTGGGGAAGAAATGGTTTTTTTTCTATTTTTCCAAAAAATTTCTTACTATCTTTTTCTCCTATTGTCACATACCATTTCCTATGAATTAAGAAAATCAATGTCAGTCATTTGGGCCACTTGGGAGAAGCTACATGATGCCATTCACAGGGCTGGGGCATGAGAGCCACACCAGTCTAAGTTGAAAGACAAGCGGGGTTATTTCCATGGTGATCACGGGCATGCAGCAAATTTCCCAGCTTCAATGACCTCATCTCAAAGGTGGGGCCAATAAAACTACCTAGCAAAATGCATGATGATTATGGCCAACATCTGTTTACTAGGTAAGTGACCGTGACAGCTGCCAGTTAATGGGGAATGAGAATGATCAACGAGGCCCAGTCTACCTGGTCACAAGCACCCTGCCTTCCTGCCTTGGTGCAGCAGCAGAGCTTGTTTAGCTGAGATGAACGCCCCCAGAGGAGCCCCGACGAGAAAGATCCCAGCGCTGCACTGCGAGGCCTGTTCCTTTCCTTCTCAGAGCTGATCACAGTTTGCAGTCATCTGTTTTTATGTTTATCACTTTTGTAACTGCCTCCCCTCCGGAGTTTTGCTCAAGGAGCACAGGGCCAGGTGTGTCTTGCTACCTGCTGGATATTCTGTGCTGGGTGACAGTCGACCCAACATCTGGCTCTGGTGCTTAATGAAGAGGGTAGAAGGCCCAGGGGCCCATGCCAAATCGAGGCACCTGCACCCAAAATTATGGTCTGACTTTGGGCAAATTACACAGTCTTCTTTACCCTGAGATTCCTCATCTGTCCATGAAAATAACTGCCCATGGCACACAGAGTTACAAGGATTAATAGAAATCACCAAATTCACAACGTATTCAAGGGGCCACCAGTGCGCCCTCAACAGACACATGCTGTCTTTACGGCTCTGACACACGCGAAGCGGGGCGGCCGCACACAGTGAACACTGCTAAGTGCCAGTGTGTTAAGTGCTTCATGTGTGCTCTAATACTCTTTACAACTTACAACAATCCCAGGAACAAAAGAGTATTATCATGCGCATTTCACAGAATCACCAACAGGTTAAGAGAGGTTACATTCTATTCCAAGGCCCTATGGTGAGGAAATGGCGATTTAAACCTGAATCTGGGCCCAGACGTGGGCTCCATCTCTCTCCCATCCACCTGACCACTTGCCTATGAAATCCACCTGTCCAATACACAATTTCCAGCTGGCCAGCTCTTAAATGCATTGTGTTCCAACTTTTGTCAATGTTGGTTAATTACCATAAATTGTTCTCAGAAACCACTACAGAAAAGAAAGGTGGAATCACGTCCCTGCCCACAAAGGAGAGGAAATCTGCCTTGCCTTCTCCTGTAATGTGCAGAAAGCCTTCCCTACACCACCAAATCATTTTGTATCCTTCCTCCATGTTTATGTTTGCACGCAGCTTATTAAAGTAGAAGGTACCTGCAGTAATTCCATCTCGGTTGCTTTCCAAGGTTGCAGATTATCCATAGTCAGTCTGTGAAAGAAATTATTACAATGTGAATGAAAATACTGCAACCATGTCAGTAAACAAAGAATGCTGAAACCAAGTCATCAGCGGCTGCCAACACACCCCAGCAAGGACAGGCCTGCAGCCCAGCCTCTGCAGCCACTCACAACGGTGCCCTCTGAGCAGACTCAGAATAAGAAAGGACAGGATATTAGCCCTAGATAGCTAGGTGTTTGTCTAAAGAAGGAATTCAGTGAGTCCAAATGTTTGCTTCCTCCCATACATGGAAAAGCACTAAATTCTTGAACTTGACATACCTGGCTTTCTTTAGATAACAAGCAATCTTTTATTGTTCCAACTTCCCGGTCTTTGTTGTAAAGCTCCTATATATCCTAGTTCCTCCCGAACCTCTTCTGAGCAGTCCCTCAGAGAGATCTGAGAGGCTGTCATCCCAGGTCAAGTCCTCCTGCCAAATAAATCATAACTCTTAACTTTTAGGCTGCACATGTATTTCAGTCAAAAGTTTTGGAAACCATGAAAGGACCCAGAGCAGACTTCTCTCCAGCTGAACTCTCCGAGGAACTGGAGCCTTGGTACCAGCAGTGGCCCTTTGTGCCCGTCTGCCTCCTCGGGGAGTCCAGATGAATTTGAGTGAGTCTCTTCTGGTTCTAGGATCTCCCATATTGGTTGATGATCCTGAGTTTTATTTGGCAGTGTATCCAGGTACCTGGCCCTCCAGTTGAAAGATACTGGGGGGAAAATTACCCACCCAGTGGAGACATGCTGGGTGGGGCCTGGTTGAAAGATAACAGGAAACACCCAACTTGAGGAGACGTCCAAAGTGGGGCTGGTGGAAACATACCAGGAAAGTACTCACCCAGTGGAGACGTCCCGAGTTGGTCCAAGTTGAAAGACACTGGGTTCAGGACTGAGTGGTTAGGTAAGAGGCTGGTCTAATGTTTTCCTCAATTTGGTTACCTCTACTGAATTTTTCAGGATAAAAGTAAAACTCTTATGAGGAACTTTTCAACTCCAAAATTGGGACCCTCCTCCTGGCTGGTAACAGCTTTCTCCAGTGACAGAGAAACTTGCAGGTTTGGTAGAGGCAAATACTTCATGCCATATAGTTGTCCCTGTGGGAAAACTTACTAGCAATTTTATTTTGAGAACCCGACCTTAGAATGGGGAATAGAACTTTCAAAAAAAGAAAAAAAAAAAGAAAAGAAAAGAAAAGAAAAAGAAATGACAGATTGCCAGCCTCCATCTTATACCACAGCCAGGTTTATATACGTACAAATCTTACAACATTAATTGCAAAAAAAAAAAAACAAAACAAAAAACCTCACCCTGAAAGTAACTAACCAGGACTGTTAAAAACATTTTTAGGAATTCTGAACTTATAAAACAAAATCCCCTTTAGGGGTATCTTGGATGTTTTTTCCTATGTCCTTGAAATGAAAACTTTTTATCTTTCTCTGGGTATTTTATTTTTGTGTACGTATATATATATGTGTTTCATTTTTTTTTAAAGGAAACCTTGGAATCTGCCATACAAAAGGTAGAAATATTGTGTACATATGGTGGCCACGCAAATAAATTGGGATTCTCAACATTCCTTTGATTGTACCAATTTTCAGATATTTTGCCATCTTAACCTTTGTTTCATCAGCATGTACCACAAAGGCCTTTAGCTTTTGGAGAGTAAACTTTTGAATTTTATTTAGGCAACACACCCACTCTCATGTGGAAAATCCTCTTCATCTTATTGGTTTAAAAAATATATATATATTTTATTTTATATAAATGAATATATATAAATTGATGGCCATATGTTGGATCCTTTAATTTGGAAAAACTTTTAAATTGGTGAAAGTTGAAAGAGCTCTCTGTATAAACATCTGTTTTATTGGTAACTAATAAAATCAAGTTTAAAGGTCGAAAAATATATCTAATGTTTAACTTAATAACTCAGTTAAAAAAAAAAAACTGGTTTCAAAAGCTACATTTGTGTTTTTACTTTCCAATCAATGGTTTTAGACATGCTAATAAAAACTTAGAATAATTAATGTTAATTAGGTTGAATAACTGGAAAAAGAATTGTAAAGATGTAGGAAAAAAAAGATAAGGGGCTTATCCCAAATGGATAAATATTTTTATATGGTTATTTTGAATGAGATAAATAAAATGGACATTTTTGCATTTACATGCAAGGTTTTGATACTACACTACGTAAAGTTAAAAAAAAAAGAGCCAAAGATATCACCTACTACCTCCAACATTAAAGTTCAAACAAGTCCGTTTTATTTACCACAGTTTTAAATATATGTATTTATAGGGCTAAAATATATATATATATATATAAAAATATATAGACTGAAATACTTGATCAATGATTGGGACAACAGACCAATTAATGAAATTAAAATTGAGAAGGGCCTAAGCTCTTTGGCTCAAACTTTGGGATCCCAGAGACTTTTCTATAAAATTAGATACAATGCACGGAAAAAAAAAAAGGCTTTTGGCACTCCTTCTAGAAATAAGAATTAATGATTAAACATAATAAATATAAAAATTAAAGGTATAAAATTTAATAAAATTGAGATAAAAGTTTGTAAAAATTGGTATATTAAATGGGCTTTGTATAAATATCTTCCTTAATTATCTTTTGGGATAGATATGTTTCAATGGAAAAACGCTTCCTTTTCTTGGTATTACAAGGCTGGGCACGTATCTATCCCTCAGAAAATATTAATTGAACACAGTAAAGGAAACCAATAGAGTTACATGAGCTGTCCAATATAACGTAAAACTAAAAACTAATATTCAGTAGCTAATAAAAAATATAATAAGAGGTTTACCCTGGGTTTAACCTATAACTCAAGGAAAAGAGACCTTACTAAATGCCTTATGCAAGCTTTCAAAGGCAAGATAAAGTAAACCTTAAAATTTTAAACATGGAATTCTTTGTTTACAGCTCTTCTCACTGATACAAAGAAGCAAATTAAGGAGATACAATTGGGCCTGCATGACAGAGAAATTCTCTGGGGAACTGGAAGCGTGTGTCTTTGTCTTGCAGATCAGAAATGTAAATACAGCAAACAGTGACCTAGGACTGAGCCTAATTAGCTCAACGAGATAAAACTCAGGGCCAAAGAAATTTGTGGCATTTTACAACTCAGAACCCTGATGGGTCCTTAAGTCTTTGTCAAGAAATCTTAAATGTCTGTTTCATAAATGGTAAGACAGTGATTTGAGCAAGCAAATTCAGTTCACTACAACTATTATTATACTTATCTCATAAGTAAGTTTTGAAGTGAAGCTATGAAATCTCTAACTTTTGTCTGTTTATAAGCCTGCGTACACATTGTAGATGTGAGATAATTCTACAGCTGAAAAAATAAAAATCAATGTCAAAGAGCTCTGCTTAATTGGCGTAAAAAATAAGAGCTTACAAATTAAGTAGTTTTAAAATAAAAACTGACCAAATTGACCTTCAGCTTCATGTGAACTGGAAAATATTCAATATTAAGATAATATTTGATATTGTTTAGTTTAAGTATGTTCTAATTAATATAGACATCTTTAAAGTCACCACTATTAAGTATAGTACTTTTACTGAACCTAGGTTTAATGAAAGTCAAATAAGATCCTGTTATATCTGGTGCAGATTTGTTAAAAAATATAATAGTAATGTGGTGTGGTAAAATTTAAATAAATTAAATGCAAATGAGATGAGAGCTTTGGGTAAATTTTTAAAATATATTTTTAA
This sequence comes from Camelus bactrianus, assembly GCF_048773025.1. NCBI lineage: Eukaryota > Metazoa > Chordata > Mammalia > Artiodactyla > Camelidae > Camelus > Camelus bactrianus. Next base: position 94,584,676 of record NC_133546.1, read on the forward strand.
AATGTATATTTAAGATAATCTCTAAATGTTTGATATCTTTAAATTCTAGAGTTGTGCTACATTAAGTTAAATGATAGGATTTTATTAAATAGCTATGCCATTTTCAGATAAAATAAGATTGAAATATGAATTATTTAACATTTAACTTCCTCTTACAGAGAAAATAAAGGTGTTTAGAAGTATTAATAAATGGTTGGTGCCACCTTGAAATAGTCTTTATTATTAAGGGAATGATCTCAGTATCCTAGGAAAGTAAGATAAATGTGTAAAGGAAGATATAAGAATGGAATTATATTTTGTTAATGAAAAATAGTGACTTTGTCCTGAAGCTGGTTACTTCTGAATGGAATAGAAAATAAGGAACAAACTAATATGAGTATAGAAAGCTGTGGAAGGCTTGTGGAAGAGGAACCCTGAAGAAAGGGATTTGTACGTGGTCGGAATTGGCTAAATTTAGAATCAACTTGGGCAAAGTAAATGAATCTTAGACATAAACTGGTACAAGAGTAGATTTGGTTTACTCTCTGTTAAGAGGACAAAATTGTCTTGAAATGTTAATCCACCTTCAGTAACAAATTGTAAAGCTTCTTATACCACTTACCTGATCTGTTCTGCCTTTACCTTTGACGTATTTTCTTAATGAATAAGTACTACTTCACAGTGATCTATATGTTTACGTGACCAAGTGTTTTAAAATCTTTTAACAAACTCCCCAAATATCAATTTCTAATTAAAGTTCTTTTAATCTCCAGTTAAGTTTGGGATGCTACAGAGGGCCCCTGAAACATCCCAAAGAGAGATTTTAAACTAGTAAATTTATTTGGCATGTTAAATACATGGTATTGTCAAATGAATAATAAATCTTCTAAGGTTATATTGTATGAGAAAATATTATTAATATAGATACTCTAGAAATTATATGGACTCACTAAAATCTGGCATATCTAAAATGTTACCAGTCATATTTCTGGTTATAGTGACCAGGTTTCTTCATCGATTATAGTGTAACGGTGTCTAAACATGCTTTTAAATTTTTGTCATTTATAGACAGTTAATTGCTTTCTTCTGATGATTTTGCAAAATGCTTTCTCTTCAAGGAGATTTACTGGTTTCTAATAAATTTCAAACTATAACACTGAACTAAACTCGGTAAGAAATTTTAAATGTCTAATGAAAACTGATTAAAAAATTAGTTACATGGGACAGAGTAAACTGGTGAATATGGTTATAATTTTTGATTTTGTCTGACATACTACTGGCTTTTAACCTGTTTCCCTGACATAAAGAAACTCTTCTCCTTAACTAGTTATGATTCACAGAAATTTGATAAATTATACCTATGTAAGCAGACTTGGAACAGTTATCTTTTCTCTCTATCTGATCCCTCAAGAGACTAAAATCTCTTAGGTCCCCAGTGGCTCTATCAGACAAATGAGGAAGATCATCTCCTAACAGATATAGGAATCTCAAGGTATTTTAAGGATTTTAAAGAGAAAAGAATTTACCTAAATATGTAAGGCAGAAATCCATGACAAGACCTTGATGTGGCTTTCCTGGGCTTAGAAAACCTTATTAACATCCTACCCTGAGACTCCTAATTAAAAGTTCCAACACAGCCAATTTAAAAAAGCCTATATGATCAAATAATCAGACTTAACTTGTAAACAAATTACTCTTGATTTGACTATATTTGAGAAAAATGAGGGTAACTTTAGAGAGAAAAAAGATTATATTTTAGTGGATATTAAATTCTAGTTTTGTTAATTGAGGTCTATATTTACTAAGACATTTCCCAGATCATTCCTTGCTGTTATGTCACATTGCTGTAAAGGTTAATTGAATTATGAAAAGAATACTCTAGGTTTGTTTCTGAAGTTCAGTAATCTATCCTTGGGTAAATTTCCAATGCCCCATGACCTGCAGCCAGGGGATTATACATACTGGAACAGGCATGACTTAAAGAACTGTCTACTACCTGAATGGAAGGATCCTTTATCAGGTACTCTTAACTAGACCGTACATACCAAAGCTGAAGGAAATGGACTTTTGGATTCATTTCCTATCAGAAACAGCCCCTGCAGTGCACTGGCCTATAGAGCACTGCTCACCTTAAAACAATGCCCAAATGAAGAAAAATCTACCCAGGCCAGGATGAGAAGACGACGACATCTGAGGTAAGACAGCTGACCCAAAACACCGAACCAGGCCTGTATGCCAATTACTTTGATAATTTCTCCTACCTTTGATTATGAACTACTCCAACTGTTAAGTTTATGGTAAATTACCTATGTCTAGTACTTCTGTGTTACCTTGGTGGGTTTCCCTACTCCAAGGCTCTAACTAGATAGCCCTCAGAAACGTTATTCTAAAAAGGAAATTATAGTTCTGTTTAGGCCACTGTTGATCTTACAAGGTGGGAGACTTCACCAGGCTAATTAATACCTGCTCTGACCCTGACCATAAATATGAAATTTCTCATAAGATGACTCAAACTCAATCAGGAACACAAGCAAAATTTTAACCCAAAAATATAACTTCTCGACTATTAAATTCTCATTCGTGACTTTATTAACTTTACTAGCTTTATTACTTATATCCTGTCTATATAATAAAATTGTTGTCTGTTACATTTCCCAATGTGTAACTAGGCCTACAAGATTGATGATGGCTAAACATCTTGAAGAAATAGATAAAATTTATAACCCTGTATAAAATAATTGTAATAGTGTGATTCTAGGTATGGGAATGAGCAACGAAGGGCAAACATTTCCTCGATCATAATAGACTAGTAAGACAGGCGATCCAGAGAAATTTTAGTATCAACAGGTCCTGATAAAAAATCTAACACCTTGAATGGCAGCTCAGGATATTCTTCAACTTAACTAGGAATGAGCCATCCTAGCACCATGGGACAAAATTGGTCATGAAATGTCTCTCAAAATATTGGTCGAATTTAGGACCAAGGGGGAGCACTGTGAATGAAAATACTACAATGTGAATGAAAATACTGCATCCATGTCAGTAAAAAAGAATGCTGAAACCAAGTCATCAGCAGCTGCTGCCACTCCTCAGCGAGTACAAGCCTGCAGCCTAGCCTCTCAGCCACTCACAGTGGTGCCCTCTGAGCGGACTCACAGTAAGAAACAACAGGATACTGGCCCTAGATAGCCAGGTGCTCGTTAAAGAATTGAATTCAATGACCAAAATGTTCACATCCTCCCATACATAGAAAAACACTAAATTCTTGAACTTGAGATACCTGGCTTTCTTAGATAACAATCTTTTATTGTTCCAACTACGTGGTCTTTGTTGTAAAGCTCCTATATATCCCAGCTCCTTCCCTACCTCTTGGGAGCAGTCCCTCAGAGTGATCTGTAAGGCTGTCATCCCGGCTCGAGTCCTCCCTCCAAATAATACATAACTCTTAACTTTAAGGCTGAATGTTTCTTTCAATCAAGTCCCAGAATAGACACAACTCATCAATTATGTAATGGAACACACTGGATCAGGAACCAAAAGCGTGTTCTAGTCCCGAAAACCACGGGTTCCTCTTTCTTCCTGTCATTATACAATCCCACCAGAACTCATTACTTTGCTGTCTGCTCAGACCAAACTTAGAGAAGAGTCAACTCAACAGAGTGTCTTGCTATGGAGAACCCCCTGCAGAAGCAAGGCGGTCAGCCTGCCCTCCCGCACGCTCTGCTGACCCCTACTGTCATCCGTGGAGACCAGGCCAACTTAGCTGTTCCCAAGACCTGCAAAGTCCCACACATTAAATAAAAGCATTTTATTTTATACCATATGTTATGTATATACCCATCTCTGAAAACAGCTTTGCCAGAAGCTCAAATCTTCAACATGGATCTGCAAAGTTAAATCCAGTCCCCAAGGGAAAACAAGTTTTATGAGGATACTAAGGCCTCCAAAGTTCTCTCCACTAACTTCAACCAAACTGCCTGAAGGTCTGCAAATGCAGGCGGCTACAAGTCTGCTTTTAAAGCAACCTCTTCCTGCCCTCAGGCTCTACAATGTCCCTCTGCGCCCTCCCATCTCAGGGTAAGAGCAGCCGCTGCAGAAACTTGCAGGGTAGCACTGACAGGACAGGACACAGAGGATCAGAGCTAAACTAAGCCTTCTGATGACACGAGCCTGTCACTCTGTCACTTTACACATCAAGATATATGTAGAGAGAGGTGGAGTGATATTGCTCAAAGTCACACAGCTAATAAGTGGCAAAGTCTATAACTGCTCCTCCCTCCGGCGTGATGCCCCAGCTGGGATGGCCACAGGGTTCTCTCGTGCCTGCCTGACCAGTCCTTTCTTGTCACTCATAACCCACCACAGGGTCGGACCATTGCCTGACTTTTCAGCATCTTTTCCCTCCAGTCTCTCAGGAACAAGGCTTCTCAGGCCACTGTATGACTTCCGGGTTCCCAAACCCTCCGTGCTCAGGCTGGTCTTGCCTGTGTTTCCGGCCCCGTGCTCAGAGGCACTTTCTCCCCTGCAGGAGGATGTTTCCACTCTCCACAGGGACACCCCCTCAGAGGAGCCCTCTTCTCGCCCTCAGAATGGCAGGTGTCCCAGGCTACATCATGAGCTGCCCCATTAGGACTGCGGGTGCCCAGGTCTGCTAATCAGACCAGCAGCCTCAGAGCCAGGGATTATGCCCGGGTCACCCTGCAAACCTACTGCCCTCCTCACAGCCCCCAGTCAGCAGGTCACCTGGAAGTCACAGCAAGTGCCCCACCCAATCCTGAAGTCTCTCCATTTGCCAGCACCGCTGATGACTGGACTCCAACCTTTGGTCAGTTTCGCACAAAACAGCAGCTTCCACTGTGAAGAGGGGGTTTTCGCTCCTCTGCCCCATCCTTACTGGAAATGTCAAGGGAAACCAAAAGGCCTCTTCTCAACACTTTTCTGATGACATCCTCCCACCCACAATACTCACATGCTCAAGAGAATTGGGTCCACGTGATTTTGTTTCCCTTATGCTAAGTGGCTCAAAACACTGCGGGATTCTTACACTTTTGAGGGTATTTGTACAAAGTTTATAGGCTTTAATCTGTTTTTTTGTCTCTCTTCAGTATCTCTAGCATTTGCCACTTCTTAATCCCTTCAGCAGCCTCCCTCCCAAAATCTAGTTTAGGAAATCAGCTGTGATGAGGGGCCCGGGGGCAGTCACAGAAGATGCTACTAAGGCACAGAGAGACTACAAAATTTGCCCAAGGTGATCAGCCTCAACCCACAACATTGTGTGCCCCGTCACTTTTTTTAAATCTTATGCTAAACAAGCTTTTGTAGATTATGCTTATAAAGAGATGAGGTATCAAAATACATACAAGGACACACATCAACTCTAAGATGTTGATTAACTCCACTATTTTGTTTCTATTTGTTTAATTTCTACTAAAAATTTAAGAACCTCTGCACTCAATATAACAAAATGTTATTGGGTTTTAAATCCAGAATTTAGAGGTTTTGTGTGTCATTACTCATTCTTATTTGTATGTTCACAAGACAAAATGATTTGAAAAACTCTCTCCCCTTCCTCTACTCACTACTGGCTCTCACCTGAGTTCCCAGACCACACATCGAGCAGCCTTTCACTTTACCCACAACTGAACTCATCAGTTATCCCCCCGAAATTCCTCTGCAAGTTTCCCTCCTAAAAGCACAGCAGGACCATCATTTACCTGATTAATCCACCCAGAAAGCTGGGCCTTACTCCATCCTACCATCACAGACAGCATTCATCCTTTCTTTTTACCATCTAATCATGTCTTCAATCTGTTCGCTTTTACCCACTGACCATCTCACCGCTCAAGTGGAAACCACCAACACTGCACTCCTGGACTCACGAGTCTCCCAAGTGGCCCCACAACCGCTCTCCCCTACTTGAGTCAAATGGGATTCTGTCAGTCCCGCGCTTATAGGACTCTTTTCAATCCCACTGTTCTTAGAAGAAACTCCCAGTTCTTCAGCTGATGAAGGTCTTTGCCATGAAACTGTCAGCTCAGGGAGGGCAGGACACGCCCTCTCTCCTCGGCCCCGCCCTCTGGCAGAGCATCAGCATGGAAGGACCTGCTGAGCTACACCAGCCTGTATTCTAAACCTGGTCTTGTGTTCTTAGCAAACTGCTTCACTTATTCATATAAATCCAAGGTAGATTAGAAAGATCTTAGATGTTGAGCTAGAGTATTGATTTGGGGATTTTGCACTAGCAACCTGCAAGTACATGTTCTAATGATTCTCTCTTCTAAAAACCACACTCAGATTTAAGTAGTACTTGTGGAATGTCTTCAGAGTAAAAGGGACTGTACTTTTACAGACTTTATGTTTTATAACATGAACAAACCAGACAGGGTCACAAATGGAACTGCCTCACAAGTGACAGAAGACAGGTGAGAGGCATATAGCAACAGGTCACATAGATGGTAAGAGAAAAGTTGATTCTCCAACCCCCCCCAAATTTCCTCAAAAAACCAAAAACTCTGAATTTTGAAAGTAAAATACTATCATATAAAGAAATAAGATAAATAGTCCTCTTCATCAGGGTTTCAAGATCTGACTCCAGAATTTTTAGCAGGCTATACTGAATCCTAGCACAGAAAAATCAGATGGAATAGTGGTAAGTTTCAGAAAAACTGCAGTAATTCCTCCAATTGTAAGTGGACATGCACTCACCTATCGAAGGTGAATGTAAACCACATTCTGGAGAAATTCGGAAGCTCCCAGGCTCCGCTTCTGGATGGCAAAGACACGGACAGCTTTGAAGCATGCTTCTAACTGAGTCACCGGCATTCTTACACTGCAGGGGGAAACGGATGCTCTCAGTTATGAGCAGAGATGTTCCTGTCGTGTCTCACAGCCCGTGCCTGGGGACTCAGTGCCCTGCAGCAGCCCGGCCCAAGGTGAGGACATGCAGCATGGCCCACCCAAGCAGGAGGTGCACTGTGCTTGAGAAAGCCCATCCCTGATGGGGTCAAGAGGGGCTGGTGGGGTTGTGTGAACCTATAAATGCTCACAGACATACACCTGCCTACATTCAAGTGATACAATTTAGAGTAGCAGGCTGTTTAACAAAATTTCAATTGTCAGTGGAAATTTTACCATTCCTTTCCACTTGTCCCCTGCACTCTGAAACAGGCTTAGGCTCTCTCATACCTGCAGCTCTGATGCAATAGTTGTAAAGTCATTTTACTTTGCTGCAGGTGTCCTCGCTCCCCGTTTCGCTGTGAATGTCCTCCCTAACACACTCAGATGTCTTCCTGGATCTCTCCCTGAGTTCCTTGCTCCTGTTCCTCAGATCCTAAGATAAAGGACAACTGAAGACACATGACCAGAAAAGGCACTGTGGACTTGAACAAAGTCCTCTGTGACCCCCTATGTGAGTACTGCCCACCCCTTAATTTTGTTCTCAAGGTTCTGCCTAGGGTGACGCCCAGACAGCAGAGAGTCCTGGGTCATTAAAGGCTGTGTGTCTTGGGCGCGGGGACAGGTGCAGGAGCTGGTTCTGGAACCGGGCCCATCCCCACCCCTGCTTCTCTCTCTCCGGAGGCCTCGCTGCCAAGCCCCCAGGCTCCATGATCTTCTGTCCTTCTCTTCTACTCTACTCCAAGCCCCTTTCCTCTTCCTTTATTCCCTAATTTTCCCCAGCTGGAGTGATTTTTCAATCACAGAATCTGAAAAAATTTCCTGCACCTGAAAAAGAGGTCTCCAGAGGTCAATGCCCATATGCTGGTTCCTGAAGATAGCCCCTGGTTAGGGGGACTCTCACCAAGGGTCACGGGGCAGCAGGCATGTTGCAGGGTCGACCACCCCCAACAAGAATTTGCTGTGACCCCAAGGTACGCACAGCATCCCTGTTCACAAAAATGTATTTGGACCACTTATCCGTTATTAAGAAGCAAAAATAAAAAAAAAAAATTGTCCATGTTTCTTAATAAAATTATTTATGAGGTGGAAAAAGAAATTGTAATAGAAAAGAACAAATTTGACTCCATATTAGATGTGTTCCTTTGGCTTTAAACCTCTGCCCTGTTTTCTAGGTTCAGACTTGTTAGCTCTGGAGCTTTTGTAAAAGAAAGTTGCCTTTAGCCTGAAATATCCAGGAGGGCCTATTCTGCGGGCTCTGATCTTTAAGGATGTTAGCTCTTCTGCACTTATATATAGATGGCAAGTAGTAAAACAGAATAAACTTTGCTTATTTTTGGAGGTTTTACAGGGGCACCATGATTTGACCCACATGGACAGCTGCAAGAACAAAGGATTCCAAGGAAATCAATTCGTACAGCAAGAAGTTTGCAACAACCAACAACACCCCCGCCCCTTTTTAGTAAAAAAGGAGACTGAATTCTGACTTGGGGAAGAGGGTTCTCCAGGATATCAGTATGCCATTTTCTGGGTCTGCCAGCTTTTCAAATAAAGTCAGTATTCCTTGCTCTAACACCTCATCTCCCGATTTACTGGCCTGTCATTCAGGAAGCAGAACTAGTTTTGACGTGGTAACTAAATGACTTCATTGGAGGTAGTATGTCTCCACTGTTTCCTCATTTCCAATATGTCACAACCTATCAATTTTATATGCTGTTTAACAACACAACCAAAAAACCTTTGTTAGGGAATTGATTCTACGGAAAGAAAGTTATTTCTACTCCTTCAAACCTTTTTTTTTCTTTTCTATTTTATTTTGTTTTGCTTATTGAAAAGAAAATAAAAGTGAAATCATTTTATTTCACGTATTTTTGTTACAACTACATATTTTAAATTCTACAGAAAGATTTAAATTGCATTATAAATTTGTTCATATATTAATATAAAGATATATACACAATCAATGCGGATTAGGAAAGGAATGGATATTTACTAAAAATCCACTGCACATCCAGTCTTTTACAAGCATATCCTGGAATATAATAAGCTCTAGAATCCAGGGGTCCCCCACCCCCTTTCTCCCTGCCGAGTGCCTTAGTAATCAACAACCAAGGCACCATCATAGAGCCACGCGAAATATATTTTAGGTATAAATGAGGAAATTAACTCATTCAACTCTAAATCAAAAACCTTAAAATAAATACTGAACTTATTTACAAACAAAGAAAATTGAACACAATTAAGTACAGTTTCTTCCCCAAGGTCACTAAGCTAATAACTGGTAAAGGCAAGATTTGAGCTCATCTGCCTGATTCTAAACACTAAGGTGGAAAACACATTTGATTTTGGAGGGTCCAGCAGCAAAGCCTATCACCCTATCTTTATTCAGATCTAGCCTTAGACAGCCTGAGACAGCACCCCATTCCTATGGAACTCGAGGATAACACAAAGGATTTTATATCCAGTAGTTTCTTAGGTCTCATTTATATAAAGTGTCAGCAGGTCAGCAGAAAAAACTCTGGGAAATATGAGTGGGTCCAGAGCTTTTTGCTGATTAGTAACTTTATTTATCAAAACAGTGTGACCTTCCCATGAGAGGCCACATGGACCTTAACTAAAGGCAGGCGAGCAATGAAAACTAGCAAGACCCTGGAACTCAAGCAAGAAGGATCACTGCCATCCCCCACCAAGTTGCCTCTTCACCCTCGTGGGCACGATGGCAGAAGATCCAGGTTCTTGTCCAAGTTACACTATCATGGATTCTCACCCATAAACAGATACGACTCTATGCTGTCTTAAGTCCTTCCCAACTCAAATATGATGACACCAATATCTGAGCAGAATGTCTATGTCTCCACTTCCTCTCTTCTGTTAGGAGAATAATTCTATGGCCACAAAGCAGAAATCCAACTAAAAACACCATGCATGAAGCCAGGTGAAAGTCTGCGTAAGACACTTTGCTCTCACGGACAGTGAATGAAAACTCAGAATAAGTGGTTCTTCTTCCTCTGTAAGTGGGAGGTAGCCTGATTGTGTGTGTGTGTGTGTGTCTGTGTGTGTGTGTGCACATGCGTGTGTGTGTAAATCAAATACAATGAATTCTGGGATGTGTACAGATTTTTTTATGTTACTGTCATTTCATGAGGATGAGACAACCTTTAAAGTAATTTGAATCTAGTGTTCTGAGACATTCTCAGGTTCTTTTGGTGGAGGAGGGGAAAGGGGAAATGAAAGGAGGAAAGAAGTAAATGAAGCAAAGGAGTAAGAATACTGCTAGCGAAAGGCAAGACATTAATTTTGTTCCTACTTGCATCACACACAAATTAGGGACTGGCTTTCCCCAGGTGTCTTGTCGAACACTGAGTTGCAGAAGAGGCAACAGCCCATTTCTCACTGAACTTGTGACAGTATGTGGCATCTTATAGACACAAATCATTTACCCTGATCAAACACTGTAGCAGCAGGCCGTAATTCTCCTATTTTGAGACACAAGAAAACAGGAGTTCAAAGCGGATATATAACTTGACAAAAGTCAGAGGACCATTAAACAAGAGAGGATGAATTCAAACTCAGATCTGAATGCAGAGTCTGCTCTTCTCACTCCCAGGACTGGAAAATCCTTAACACACAGGCTCCCCAGCTCCCCTGCAGTGTTCCTGGCGCCAAGCATTTCCCATGTTAATGGTCGCCAGTTCTCACAGTCACAGCGCTCTGTGCAGCCAATGGCCTCCATCGGACCTTGATCATCTACCTGTCACGCCCAACAGGCTTCTCCACAAAGGCAGGAATGCTGGCTTTCAAGTGCATAAAAAGCCATCCCTGGTCTAACCTGGGTTCTTCGGAGGCCTCTCCAGCCTAAAGGCAGCCATGAAAATGCTCACAGTTTGTACATGAGCCACACTACCTCTCTCCATCAGTCTCCCCAAATATACTACTTAGCTACGACCACTTTGATAATCTTGGAAACAAATTTTGAAAAACAGAAAAGAAAGGATTCTGGAACAAGTATTTAATACTTACAATTTTAAATGACAAGTTACAAAGTGAGTATTGACAATCCAAATCTGCCTTCCTAGGTGTCAGTTTGAAGAGTTAAAAAATATAATTGCAAAAAATTCTCACTTACAAAATTAAGTAAAACATAAACAATAATCTGGGCTAAACTCAAAAATAATGCCCATGTTGTACATGGAGAAAAATACAGGACTATACTGAGGGGTAAAGTAACAGATGTGAATGTAGAGACATCAACATATTGCATGGAGGAAAGCAGCTTTGTAAAATGAATGCTCTGTTAAAGATAATTCAAAACTTACTAAAAAATCCTATGAAAACCCTTATCTGTTTTTATTCTTTAACTTGAACAAAGTATTTTAGAATTCTTCAGGAATAATAAAGTCATAATACTAGCCAAGAAAAATTGGGATGGAAGAAAAGAATCAAAAAAAAAATCACACTGTCAGATATTAAATAAATTTTTACAATATGTAAGTTATGGTGCTGGAGTAATAAAGTAAGATTGACAGAAATAAACCATGAGCTCAAAAAGAGACTTTAGTGTACATAAGTATTTTGTGCATGTGGGATTTCAAATCAAAGAGCAAAGTATGAATTCAATAATTGTCCTGGGAAAATCAGAGAATCACCTGGAAAGAACAAATTCTATTCCTGTCATAATGACCACAAGAAAAATTACAGATAGTGATGTAAATATTAAAAAGTACTAATAACAGCAAATACAACTCTTTGCTCATATTAATTCAACTTCTCCTCACTATAACAAGTACTATTATCATCTCCATCTTAGAGATTAAAAAACCTACAGAAGAGATTTGTACCATTATAAGAAAGTATTTCTAAAATAATACCAAAAATAAAACCCAAAAAGAAGACATTTACTATCTTAAGTATATTTTGGGCCACAACAAAAGTAAACCTACTGAATAAAATGAAAGGCAAGAAATGACAAGTAAAAACTGCATGATACATATTGATGAAGTCAAGGGGTTAATGTTCATAACATACAAAGAGCTGTCACAAAGCAACAAGAAGCTCCCTCACTTAACTGTGTGCGAAGGACAAAAGGGATCATTCACTTTTTAAAAGTCAGATGGCTAATAAGTGAAAAATGCTGAATACCTCATTGGTCATCAAATGCAAACTAAAACAATGAAAAAGCACTTTTGCTCATCATATTGGCAAATATTTTTAAAAGTTGTTCTAGCTAGTGTCCATCTGTGAGAGAAGAAACTGTGAGCAACTTGTTTGGAGGACGACATGTCAATGGATATGTAAACTCTGAAAAACGTGTGTACACACAGACTGAACTCCCCTTCTAGGAATCGTTTCGTTTAGAAAAAAATCAGTTCAAAAAGATGTACTCATCAGGATATTTTCACAGCACTGTTTACAATGGTGGGATGAAAAGCTGAAGTGAAATCAAATCCTGCTATAGAGAAATGGTTACATAAGTAATTCTACATCTTTTCATTCCCCACTGGAGATGGAATTTCTAGAGTCACTTGAAAGGAGCCTGTGATGAATGTAAATGTCACATCCAGGGACTAAATTTCCAGAAGCCTTAACTAAAGGAATACTCATACGAGATCACAGGAATATTTACAGAAGAAGGATGCCAGTCAAACATCTTTTCTGACAGTGGAAAATGGAGAAAACTTAAGTGTCCACCATCAATACAATGAAGCGGTAAATCACGGCGAGCTGTGGGCTCTGATGGGGCCGGCGTTTCGGCATGGTTCAGGGCCTTGTCCACAGCAATCTCCCACCAAAGGTGTCCTTGCACAAGAGAACACACCTGCACATCAGGGGACCCCTCCACTCTATCTGAAAGGACCGGGTGAGTATGGAGTGGGAGGACGTCTATGTTATACCCCTGAGTGAATAAAGCGAGCTGCATAAAACATGTATTATGGCCTTATTTTTCAATAAAGCATATATACACACACATATACATAGATTTCTCAGATTCGTGTATGTATCTATGTATGTATGTGTATATACATAGGCATAAATGTCATGAAATATATACACCACATTGTCAACAGTTTTGCCCTCAGGAAAAAAGGGGAAGGGTTATAGGGGCCTTTCAGTACCACCACAGTTCTCTTTTCAGTATTTCAGTTAAATATACTTGGAATTTAAAAGTTTATTTAAGTCCGAAGTAAAATGGACAATGCCTCCACAAGACAGAATGCTATACTGGTCATTAAAAATCATGCCAGGGGAATTAGAATATTGTAGAAAAACATATAAAAAGCCAAATGGAAAATGGAGGTCTCCACACAGTAAACAGGCACAGAGTGCTCACTGGTTTTTATGAGAGAGTTGATACACACTGATGAAAAGAACAGAAAATAGATGTTAAAGTGTTAATTATTATCTCTGAGTAGTGGGATAAGGATAGCCTCTTTTGCCCCTTTTTTCAGACTTATTATATTAAATACCCATTTTTTTCATCTGAAAAAAGCATTTTAAGATGTGTAGTACCACACATTGGAGAAAATACACGAGTACATACAGAAACAAGTAACTAGGAGACACCGCAGCAGAGTCATGTAATGTAGAACGGGCGATCCTGATTAACACCGCACAGTTACATAAGGACCCACTAAGTGAGAGCACCTGCTGTAACAGGGCGTGGCCCCCTTCTATTTGTCAGTTGTGTCTTCAGGGCTGAGGCAGTTCTGAGCACAGCCAGTGTCAGTGCTGGTGTCTGGATGGATGTCACTGGAGGTGAGGGCACCTGCAAGCCGAGAGGAAGAACAGAAATCATCCTCTGCTTTTTCTGTCTTGTTTCTTTGTTACTTTAAAAGAGAGGCATAAATAAGGTAAACTGAATCTTCCCTACTGAAATTTCAGTAATGAAACCGTTCTTAAAATCTTCACAGCTTATATTCTGCTTATAACTGTCTTTTCAAAAAATTATCATATTTATTAAATATTAATTAACTCAATTAACTCCCTGTTGAAACCTTCTATTAAAGAACATGAAATGCCGTATGTAAAAGCACCACGCCTGCAGTGACTACCTTAGATGCCTTGACGGCAGTGCAGTCAGCACCCACCATCCCGTGGCCCTGAGCTCCTGATGCTGCTAAGAGAGCACACTGCCGCCTCAAATGGAGAGAAACTGTGAAAACATTCTCTGAAATCTACAGCACTGACAAAACATAACTGACAAATCCCAGGCTCCTTTGAGGCTTTCATTTTCTGTTTCTGTCCAAACACCGTCAATGAGCAGGACCACCCCATTCCTGAGCCATGGGACTCATGTAGGAAGGAGTTTTGGAGAAATTTCCAGGTATAGAATGTAACCAACAATATGTAGAACTCTGACAATATAAAAGATGAAATACTCTGATTTTGGAAGACACTCAAAATATCCTCCTAAGCCTTAGTAGCTGGAAAGGCTGGGCTTCTTCACATCCACTTATTTATTTCACAGCCAGTGAGCATCTCCCACAAACCCTATTTCCCTGTGCCTGCTGGGAGCCTCAGGCACACTCTTGTTGTCGATCTGATAAGGCACAGGGCAGAGGCGTGTGTCTCACGCCTGCAAACATCACACAAGCTCGCTTCCTAGCCTCACTGTCTGAACTTGGCCCCATTTTCTCACCTGTTTATTTGGTATCTATTCTTCTGTAAGCTGCCTGAAGTGCTTCTTGGAACATGTCAGAAGAATGAGTGGGTAGATAAATGGACAGATGGACAGGTGAGAGATGGGCAGACAGAGAGAGAGACTGCAAGAAAAGGGGAACAAAGAAAATTTCCTATGCAAAACCCTCTTCTAGTCAGGGAAGAAAACCACCACCGAGAAGTGTGAAGAGGCAGGTGGCTTAGGACTGTTTCCTGGATTCCATGAAAAGTCACACCAAGAGATGAGAGAGTAGAACTGTAAATAATAAAAGAAAAAAAGCACGCATGCTTGAAAAAATATATCTACAATATGTACTTTCCAAAGAATAGATTCAAATCAGAAGAGCCCAATAACACAATCATTGGGTATTTACCGAAGTGAGAATCCCATCTCCAAACCACAAGTCTTCCCTTTGGAGCACTGAGAGTCTACACGGGGTGGTCATAAAGCTGTCTCTGCAAATCCATTCTATCCTGCACTTACGAGGAACGAGAAGCTGTGCTTGGTCTGCCCATGCACGTCATTTACACCCCACAGCACCTCTATGGGGGTGGGACGCCTAGCGATTCCGTCTTTGCAGGACAGGAAACAAGTCCGGGAGAGGCTAAGCTGACCTAACATTTCTCCATCTCACAGGACTGGTCACTCCAGAGCAGGACTCGAACTCGGACCCACATTTGTAAGTGCGGTACTAACGTGCTCTGTGTGCTTTTTGTGTGTATAATACATTTTTTTCTGGCATGAAAGTATATTTAATAAATGTTCGGTTGTTTTGTCTATCTCATTAGCTCAAAATCAATCTTTATACTGTTGAATTGTACTCTTTTCCCCTGGAGAAAGGAACGGAAAGAGCAGGGATCAGAATGAGGTGGGGCTCCATTCTTTATCTGGTACCTCATCTCATCCAAGTCCCCAACAAGGGAGAAGGAGCAAATGTTGTCTTCAAATTTTAAAGAGAGTACTCCACTGATGGTGACTTACTCAACTCCAAAACCAAGGCTGGGGGCAGGGACATGCAGCAACCAGAGCAGTATCACCTGTAGGAAGGCAGAAAAAGCTCATGGGAGGGCTCAGGGGGTAAGCCTGATTTAATTTCAATCGATAAAAGAATAACACACTCTAAAAATACTAGCATGCAATGGATTTGCTCTTTCTTGTCATTTAGCAAGTTTCCAAAGGGCACATGTAAGATTATCGTGAACCAGTGAAAAGAAGAGTCTACAGACAGGGAAAATCAATGCCACAGGCAGGCTGAAGACCAGGCTGGAGGAAAGGAAGGGAAAGGGCTTCATTATGAATAGGGGAAAGGCTGGGAAAAATACATCATTACAAGGACTCTCAAGCATCATTCAACAATCATATTATCATTCATTCAAAAGAGAGTTACTGAGGTCCTATTTTGTGCAAGATTTTACACAGGGCAAAGCAAGAGTGCAGCGTCCATGGTGGCAGCAAGTGGCGGGGCTCAAATACACTTCTGATCCCGGAACTGGCACACTTGTCCTCAGTATAAAGGCAAAGAAAAAAAAGTAAAATAATTCTCTGTAAACTCAAAGCATTTTTGAAAAAAATTAAAGAAGACCTAAATTACTGGACAGACACAGCACGCACATTCCTGGATCAGAAGACAGCGCTCTTGGAATGGCAGTGCTCCCCAGAGCGATCCATACATGCAACGTGGTTTTGATCACAATCCCAGCGGGTTCCACTGCAGAAACTGACTAGCTGCTGCTACAATTCATATGGGAATTCGAGGGTCTCAGTAACCAAAATGTGCTTGAAAAAGAACAACGTGAGAGGACTTGTAATTCTCAATTTCAAACCTTACAACTGTATCTCTAGGTGAGGCTAGAGGCCATTTTTAAGTTATTATTGTGTTTATCCTTATTTTCTAAATTCTCTACAATGAATATAACTGTTACAATAAGAAAAATAAAAAGTAAGGTATCTTTTAAAACATGCACACAGATTCATTCATTGGGAAAGTAATATTTTAACTATAAAGAGGTAAACAAATATCTAGTGAAAAAGGACTACTTAAAACAAGAGTGCATTTATATTTTTCATAAATTGAAAACTGAAAAGTACAAACACATCAAGTTTCTAGGGAGACTGATGCAACATATTAATAGTTATTTTCAAAAATTCTAATTGAAGAATGAAAACTCAAGAAAGGGAAAATCGTGATTGACAGCCAACTGCAAACACATGGAGAGCAAAGTCCTAGAAATCACAGTTCCTTTAACTCTGCTACTACCTCAGTAGGAGAGGAAATTCCTCACTGAGGGAAGAGTGGAATCCCATGCATAAGACAGGATACACAGTACAAACTGCACTAGAATAGGGGGTGATTTTCTTAGAAGAATTCTAAGGCTACAACATTGCTGAAAAACTATAAAAACACTGACAGACAGATTAAAACACACAGTCATATATATTATACAGAAACATATGAAGTCTGCTCCCATGTTGCATAGAAATACATATATATATGTTCATTTATGGGCACTGATTACTTTATCCCAGGTAGAATATTTCAACTAAAACAAATAATCAATAATACACTACTCTTGTCAAATCTTGTTGATAAGTTACTCTGCTATGTAAACATAATGTGTGTAAGATAGATCTAAAATTAGTGAAAAAGATCTTTATATGCTTTCTTGAACTCTTCTCAAAATTCCAAGCTTAATTTTAAAATAGATCTGAGCAGTATTTCTATATGATCTTTTCCCTCATGAAATGAACAACACAGTCTGTTGTCAAAATTCTGTCCTTACAATGATTCACGAGCACCGTATCCTAACAAAACTGCTGGACAAAAAGGCACTATCCAGACACTGTGACTAAACAAATGAAACACAAGGATGACAGTGACCCTATTCTGGAGGGCTTATAATCTATTCCAACATAGGGGTTTTTATTTGATTGGTTTGATTTGTTAGAAAAATAAAATCACTCAAGTACTTTCTTCTTTGAGCATTCTGTAAATAATGACTCTCTTTTTAATGTCATGAGCAGGAAAGAGTTAAGCATGACTTGATTAGTTCAACTAGCAACAATCTTCACTGGAAAGTGAGTAATAAAGAAGTAAACTGATAGCAATGCTTCTGCCTACATGAGACCTAAAATAAACCTACACTGATCTCTGCAAGGAAAATGAGGAGTTGAGGTCCCCAATGAGAAAACAAACTAACAAGAAATCAAAAAAGGAAAGACTTTTTCCATAACGATTCCAGGAAGGAGTGGAGCATGGTGGTGAAGAGCACAGATGCTTGGGACAAACATGAGTGTCTGAACTCCCTCAGCACTTGGTAGCTTTGACACTGATATGTCAGTGAAATTTTCTGCATCTCAGTCTCCTATCCATAGACTGGGGACAACAACAGAACCCGTCTCCTAGAACGGTCCTAAGAATTAAGTTATTTTATATATAAATGTTTAAATAAAATACCTCAGATTATAAATATTACCCCAAAACACAAGGAACAAAGGAAACAATGATAAATTTGAATTCATCAAAATGTAAATCTTTTCTTCAAAGGACACCATCCAGAAAGTGAAAAAGCAACAGGAGAAAATTTTTTCAAATCATTTATCTGATTAGGAATTTTTATCTTCAAATTAAAAAAAAAAAACTCCTATAACTCAACAATAAAAAGGGAACTCAATTAAAAAGTGAATAAAGGATCTGGAAATGTATTTTTCAAAGAAAATATACAAATGGCCAATAAGCACAATCAAACGATGTTCAATATTATTAGCTGTAATGGAAATCAAGTCAAAACCACTAGGAGAAACGGCTTCACACTCACTACAATAGGTTATAATAACAAAAAGTGTAACAAGCTGTAATGAGATCACAGAGGAAGCGGAACTCGCAGCCCTTGCTGGTGAGGATGTAACGCTGTGTGGCCACTTTGGAAAACAGCCTGGCAGGTCCTCAGAGATTTGAACATTTGGTTTATGAATGACCCAGCCTTTCTGCTCTCTGGGCACACACGTAAGAGAACTGAAAACCAATGTCCACATAAAAACTCCTACAGGAATATTCACGGCGCCATTACTCATCACAGCCAAAAAGCAGAAACAACACAAATGACTATCACCTAATGAATGGTTAAACAGTGGGGCCCAGCCATGCAGTGGAATATTATTCAGCAATAGCAAAGCATAGAGTACTGACCCAGGCAACAACATGGACAAACATTTAAAAGATTACTCAGTGTGAAAGAAGTCAGTCATAATAGAAGTTTCCTTTTACATGAAATGACTCGTTTTACATGAAATGTCCAACACAGGCAAATCCACAGAGAGAGAACAATGGCTGCCTGGGGCTGGGGGAGGATGGGGAAGATGGGAATGACTGCTTGTGCGTACGGGGCTTCCTGTTGTGGGATGAAAATATTCTAAGATTGACTGCAATGCACAATTATGGCATAGAGTAAAAACCGCTGTACAATTTAATGGGTGAATTGTATTAAAACTGTTAAGGACAAAAGCACCTAGGGCCAGTACTTTCAAATAGTAGATGCAAATTGCTAACTTTTATCACAGGAAGAAGAAACTGCCCTCAGCATGAAAGCAGGAGATCTTCAAATGTGGGTAAACTGAAATTGGACAAGAGCATTTCATTTGAAACACTTGCTGAGTGTACACGAAATATTCAGAAATAGGAAAATCAGTCTGACATCACGAAGAAGCATACTGCTTCAAATGAAGATCAAGGATTCGGCAAGCCCAGCTGCTAAAAATGACCAGAGAAGAAACCTGGTTCTTAAAAAAGCACCAGAGCCAACAAGGAAATGGTGGTGAGGAAAGCAGGTGGCCGAAATTCTGGAACAGTTAGCTACAAATAATTTCTCCACTGAAATTTCAAAAATAAAATGAAAGTGACGCAATGCTGTGCTGGCCTCACGTGAATGGGCTTTCTCTGGTGCTCGACAGATCTGTAACCCCGAATGAGAGACTCAGGAGAATCAGCATGGTTCCTGGCAGTCCCCAAGTGACTGCCCACCAGCACACTGACCACCATCACATCTGCCAGGGTTGTATTGCAGAGAAGAGACCAACTTCTAAAAGGCAAAGGAAATGTTGACCAGGGAAGAAAAGACTGCAGTCAGTCCTGGGACAGAGGCCCTGTGAGCAGAGGCCAGAAGGCTGCAGGTGAACTGGAGTTGCCCTAGGGCAGGAAGGGACCATGAAGGAGCAGATCTCAATTCTCTACTCTCTCTCCCTCGGGTAGGAGAGATAAATCTGCATCCTTCTCACCTGGAACTGTGGTTTCTTGCTTGCAGAAGTCTTAGCTACAGTAAATGATTGCTCAAGACTCTGTGGAAAAAACCCAGAAATCGATAGGGAGTAGGGAGCCAACTCCACGAGCCTATCAAATGCTCCCATATTTATTGTGTATAATCAAAGGAAAAAGTCATTAACAGTTGTGTGATACTAAGCAGGAACTTGGGGAAAGAAGGGATGAGAAAGAGATTGTAGAATCCACCATGAGTACAAAGTCTTACTGTATCTTTAGGGAAGTCATGGGTTGAGGGGAATAAGATACATTCTTTGATATGTGAATTACCAAGCAGACCACCAGAACAGCTAAGTCCTTGTTTTCGGGATAATAGACTATCTAACTGCACACAAGCCCAGCGTTTATAGCTGAGGGCCTGGGTCCTTGGTTTGCAATGAGCAGAGTGCTATCTAAAATCTCAACTATGCAAGCAAAACATTGTCTCTGCATTTTAAGGCAAGAAGACAGGAGTGAGGATGCACAGGCGCTTGCTTGCAAAGCAGTTACTAAGCTTTTTTTTTTTCTCCTTAAATTTGACAGGCGGCTGGGGTCTGTTTCAATTTGTTAATCCAATCATGGGCTCCCACATGGAACCATTATTGAGGACACCCTTGGGTGACAAATCCTGGCTCTGGGCCTTTTCCTGCCAGCTTCACCCTCTCTAGCAGGGTCTAGGCAGATCCCTGAATAACGATCCTACAGAACCACCCACACTCTTAACTCCTGGTTCTTGAAACTTAATTTTAGCTCTACACAACTTAACGTAGAAAAGTTTCAGAAATAAAAGGTATTATATTCATTTTATATCTCATCATAGGACTGATTTTTCTGATTGCTCTAAGCTGCTTCTTCTTGGAAAAGCAACTAATTCTGCAGGTGAATTCAGTACTTTCTTTGGGCATAACTAGCCAGTTTGGTCTCGCTGAATCTATTGGTCAAATACCGATACACTTAATTGATTTCATTGTTCATCAGTTTCAGCTGGGAGTATAGGGAGTGTCAATTTTTTCCTCAGCTCACCCTCAACTCTTTATCATCAGCAACTCAGGCCTCCGAAAACCAAAAAAAAAAAAAAAGCATTTGTTTCCCTTCTACACTTTCAACATACCCAACAGGATACATCAGCCTGGAGAAAGAATTCAACACAAATGTTTAAACAAAAATCTATAAACCTGAAGTAACTCCATCTCCGAATCATGATACACAATGGCATGAGAGTAAAGCATGGGTGGGCCTGACCACCTGATTTCTATTATTCAAAGGAAGGAAGGTTTTCCTATTTTTATTATCACTCTGTCATTGTTTCTGATTAAGCCAAAAACTAGTGTATGAAATAATGAAGCAGTGCAATAACAGATTTTTGTTGTATCAATTACAGAAGGCATTCAGAGGGGTTAGGAAAACCCACCTCTGTAAAATATTCAAAATTTCTTCCACTGTTAAGAACACGTATACAAAATGCAACAGAGAATTCAAACTCTTGTGGAGAGGAGCAAAAGCCACAGAAACAAAGCAAAGTCATTATTATGAGTCAATTCAAAATTCACTGGACAATCATGTTCAATGCATTCAAGGAAATTTAAAGGCACACTGAAAATCATTCACTTAATGATCTGCAGGCTAGAGGAAGAATTTTTCTCTTTATCAGACAACAGTAATCAATAGGGTGCCCCACCAAACAAGGACCAAAGAACAATCAGTTTTTTAACAGTTCTGATAAATCAGCATGTTGTAAAGATTAAAATCCAGAAATTTTAAACATTCATTCACACCACAATGAAACAAGCACTTAAAAAAAAAAACAAAAAACCCAAAGAAACTAAGCACATAGATCATGTACCTGGATCAATGAGAACTTCATGTACCGCTGGAAGAAAGAACAAACTATACCCTTTTCCTTGAAAAATAAAACTACTTTTAAAGATAAATGCTAAAACACATTTCATCATTCATGTTGCCTTGAAAAATCTGAGGCACTTGTATCTGATTAGAAAAGAAATTCTGAGTAATAGTATGTTACGATTCAGTGCCAGTTTGCTTTAGAAAAAAAGAGAAAACAAAAGCTACTGTTTCTCACATCCTGCAGTGTGTGAAGTGCCTCCCTGCCTCTTTCTCCTCCCGTTTTCTAAGCTCATGCTCCCCAACCCTTCTGAAACAAGTATGAGAACAACTTATTCCCACCAATATGCCAAATGACAAAAGAATATCAATTTATTTGTGTAAATACATACCTACAGCTTAAACTAGAGGAGTAATATATCAGAAGTCTATATGGAACTTCTTTCTACATTCCTGAAATACACACAATCGTTCACAGGGACACAGACATATTCCCCCTGGATTACTGGGCACTTCACAAGCTTAGGACTTCCAACTTCTAGAAGATAAATTTATAGTTAGTTTAAAATACAAAACTGTCAGCTTTTGAAAGCCTTGATCATCTGCTAAACCATCCAATTATCAAAGAGACCCAATTAGCCTTCTCTGTAGAATGTAATTTCCCATGATGGCAAAACAGACCCTAAGAAGTACTGGATCCAAGTCTCGTGTTTATCACTAGCTATGATCGTTTTTAAGCACATTAACAGATTCAGAAAGGTTTGTCCCAACAACATTTATTCTTCTTGATATAGAATACATGTTCAAATGCCTATACAGAGACTATGTCCCATGATGGTGTTAAGAGTTCTTTTGTGTATTGCAATATTTATTTTTAAGTGCAGACAAGGAGGGTGGGTGTTACTCAGTTGTAGGCCACCTGCTTAGCATGCAAAATATCCTGGCTTCAGTCACCAGTACCTCCAAAAAAATAAATAAAAATAAGTGCTTATTTAAAAATGAGTAAAGTTATAAAAAAATTCAAATAAAAACCACTTCAATCTAGGAGCCACAATTGGAATAAAAAAAACAAGTGTTTCTATCAAATATTGACTTTATGCCAATCACAGAGACAACCACAAATCACCCTTGACAACCATCACGTGTGATTCTCAGCAACCCTACTAAGTAGACACAGATGAGAAACCCGGCACTGAGGATGAGGAGACGAAGCTCGGAGGAGCCGGGGACGCTGACCATCCTGCTCCCCGTGACACCACGTCAGCCCAGGGCAAGAGCTGACAGAGCTGTACTGAGGGGACACCCAGCTGCATGGAACCTTGGGGAACTGGGGAGTCCCAGAAAACACTAAAAATTTTTCAGTGGAATACCAGCTCAAATATATTACACTGTGCCACATTCTTTAAAAAGGGAACGTGACTGAGACCTTTTAGATGCCTCCGTGTCCTTTCTGCCATCATCAGTTACTTGCCCTCTCAGCAAGACCAGTGAAGATCTGGACCCCTTATGAAGTGCACTCAGATGGCAGAGCTTTTAAAGCTGTTTTATTAAGTTTGTAAGACTCTGTCTATGTCTCACACAGGCGGTCATCCATCAATTCTCCCCGGTGTGGATATACCACCTGAAATCATTCCTTTCTGCTTTTTAAAATCCCTTCATCTAATCCAGACTTTTCAACAGCAAAGAATCAGCTCAACCACAGACAGTGGACAGCTTTTCACTAAATTACTCGAACAGCCCTTCGGACTACCTGGAAGCCCTTTTCTTCTATTAAACCCACTTCCAGGTACTTCATCATTTTCTGATTGGTGGACATGGCCTCTGACTGGCCTACTCAGAGAGCTCCCAGCGTCACATCCAGGGATGGGAGAGGACCCTGCAGTTGGGAGAAATCATTGAGGAACGCGAACATCCTCCAGTCAGGTGGGCACTGCTAGAAGTGCCACAACGTGCTAAGAAATTATACTGTCTTTACCCCTGGGCTCCCATGGACTGGTTTCACATTAACCAAACTCATGAGACACTGATGCAAGAAAACCAGAAATTTAACTTATTAATGTAACAGAAGACGTGAAAATATGAACCAGACTGCAATATCAGAGTTCAACCATGAGTACATGTTCTCCTCCATGGCCCAATCACGGGCAGGCAGTCACATGGCAAGCGTGGACAGAAGCAGAGCAGTAAGGATTTCTAGATTAATTCAATAAACTGAATTTCTGTTATACCAACATATCTACTGCCTGGAAAACAACGCTAATCACGGTGCACTCTTCGTGGACAGTGGCCGAGACACGAATGTGAGCAACTGTGTGACTCCTTTCTCTGTCCTTTCTGGGCTAACGGATGCACAGATGTACAGAAATCCAGGGATGCAGATACATCTAAACACCCAAAGCCCGTCTCTGTGAGCCTCAAAACCAGACAGCCAGGGTTTAAATACCAGCTCTACCACTTACTAGCTCTGTGACCTTGGCCAACTTACCCTCTGTGTGCCTCAATTTCCACACTGTAAAGCTGGGATAAAAATCAAACTTTTCTTACTCGCTTGTTGAGAAGATTGAAGGATACATTTCTGTAAAATGCTCAGAAAAGAATGTAGCACTTTTTTGGTGCTCAACAAATGTCAAATTAATATTACAGTGGTTTACAAGTCTCCCTTCTAATCATCTTCTGTGTTTCCTGGCTAGTCTAAGTCCCAAAGAAAACCCATATTTCTCCTTTTATAAACTCTTGGGGTGCACCGTTCTGTTCCATCCCACCACGTCTTTAAACTGAGGGAGGTGATACCTCCTCCCCGCTCCTCTGGGCCATGGAGAGTGCATCTCCCTTCACACCCCTGACCCCTTTCCACACAGCTAGCCCTCCTCACACTAACAGAGTGAGGTGTGATTCCAGGGAGACAAGCAGGGCATGTGAAACCCTTCCTTTCCCTCCAGGGTTGGCCACCCTTGGGAAGCACCTTGGATGCTCCGCTCCATGGCAGGACATCCCTGTGCATGATGGGGCAGATTCTCTCAAGGGAAGGCTCGCTGTGGCACAGAGATACCTGGGACAGGGTAAGTATCTACTTCTGGGACACTGTATCACGACACTCATTTACCCACAGCCCTGATGTTCATGGAGAACTTGGCTTCATCAGTAAAAAATAAGACATTTATCTCCTGTCTACTCTTTTGTGTCATCTCTCAGTTGGTGCTGGAGACAACATATGTATATTATTGGATCCCCTTAGGCCCCAACATATATGAAGTAACAAAAAATTCTGAGGCTTAACATTGTTTCAGGGCGACTGTGTAACAGTTCTGACTCTGCTGATGCTAAATTATGAGTATAGGAACTATGGAACCTCCTCAAATATCTTTTGTCATAAAACCAGCTTTTCTTATTTTTCTGTTTCTTAGTAATTGCCAAAGACCATCAAATGAATGCTTCACACAAAACAGCAGATAAAGTTTATGAGCCCTCCTGACATACCCACTGTGGTAAACACTTCACATAACTTCTAATTCACACAATTCTACAAAGCAGATATGAGCGTCCCCATCTCACAGACGAGGGAAAAACTCAGAACGAACTGACTCAGGCTCACGTGGTTCAGTGGCAGCACGTACACACAAATCCAAGTCAAAAAACTACACCCCTTTGTATATGTACCAAGTCATCTCCCACCAATTAACACACATCGGCGGGGTCAATTCTCAGGGAACTCAACACACTTTTTAGCTTTAAGTTGCTCCAGCGGCCGCTTCTTGCTCTTTTATAAAATCCCGGCCCACTGATTTCTAACACTGGAAGAAAAGTCGATTTTGCCATTGTTTGCACAGCAAGTCTGAAATGTTCACAGCGAGATGACAGAATAAAACTAAGATATAAGCAGAATAATTTTTCCAGGTAGACAGACACAATGGACATTGTGCTATTCTGAAGCATTAAGCGAAGAAATCAAAATAAAATCATGTTTTTTAAACCTTCTTTTATAAGCAGGAAAATTAAGACTCTAAGAAGGTGCAACAGCGCCACCTACGGCTAAAAATACCTTCCAGGTTCCCGGGAAACATGCAACACAAAAATTGCCTGTAAGATCAGAAAAGAGAATCAGGTAACTAAAAGCTTGTGTACCACATACTGCACTTTGCTTTGGGGGAAGGGAGGGGTAGTCAGTATTTAATCTGATATTGCTAATACTCCTGAATATAAACAAAAGACACAGGCTCATGGAAACTCATCTTAGAAGAGGAAAGAATCCAGTCCAGCCACTTCATTTTACAGGAGGGGAGACTGAGACCTTGGATATGTCCTCCTGGCAATCCTCCGCAAAGCTCTCCTAGGCCTCATGTCTTGCACTGTAGCAAAAACCAACAGATCTGTACTAGGCCTATATTCATAAAAGTCACGTCTGTAATTTTCCAACAGCAGGTAATCAAAGTATCTTGCAAAATACTTCTCAAAGGGCCAGGAAATCATACAAGTTTGTTGAAATAAAAAAACATTTATTTACATATTAAAACAGCCTGAGCTTTATTCTCTCTATTAAAAATGTGACATGTCTAATCAAAATGTTGATATTTTAAAACCTGTTAAGAGTGCAGAAAAAATATCAAAAGTTTCTTTAATCACAAATGAGAGAAGCTTATTCCCTGAAAGTGATCAATGCGGATTTTTCTAAACTTAATGTTTCTGGTCACAATCCCACGAATTTAAAAGTCTGAGTGGATGTTTACACAGCAACATTAATTTTGAGCTTTAACACTACACATTCTGTGTAAATAATCTTCTAGGTCGTCTGCTTAAGGCAATTTAAGTATTCCCTGTCTCACAAGAATGATACAGATTTCATTAAAACTTCATACTGCACTAAGAAAAAAAAAACTGAATCCTCGTTATTTTAAGCCATATTCATATATATCATATATATACATACTGAATATGCATCGGAAATAAGCTACACTTTTTAGTATTCAGAGTTGATACTTCTAAAGTATCAGTCATTGTGACAGCACGTTTTTATTAAGCACCTCTACGGTGCTTTGTATACAAGGAGTCTAACTCTCACAGTCAGACAAGGTAAACGATATTACTCAAATTTCACAAATAACGAAATGTATTTCAGCCATGAAAACAACTAACATATTCATCGTCAGGAAAGAAAAGAGTAAGGATTTTACTTACAATACTCACTGACAATCTTTTCTTCCATACTAAGGCTACATAAAAACAATTCAGTCTGTGTAAATTTTTCAGTCAATAAGCTCCCCTAGAGAAAAACTGTAACATCATTAGCACCGGTTGGATTTTCAAAGCCCACTTCTCTTTTGCACAATAATTATTTTAAATGTTTTGTTTTTAGTGCTTACAAAGCACTAAAATAAAAAATAATTACCTTTTTAAGTCATTACCTGAGAATAAAACATTTGTGAAAATGTACAATTTTAATTTATGCCAGTCTGTCTCACATTCTCACTGGTGTCTCTCCTTTGAAGACCTCATCAGGCTGAGATCGCTAAAATCGGTCATTTATGGACTCAGAGGAGTTCGGGAAACCACTCAATGGGAGGCTGATTAGAGGAGCAATTGAGATTGCATCCTGTGCAGCCTGGATTCCAGCACCGAGCTAGACACCACAAGCTGAGTGTGATTTGGGACAAGCTGGCCCATCTCTCAATCACTCAGCTGCAAAAAAGGAGACACTGATACCTACCCTCAAACACCTGCTATGAAGTAAAACATGAGGAAAGCATTTTAGCCTTAGGTAAGTGTCCAATCACAGAGAGTTTGTTCATTATGATGATGAGGATGGCTGTTAATAAATTAAGCTAGACCAAAAAGGAGAAATCACCATAAAGGAGAAACATTTTATGTCAATGAACATTTCCTTTTGGATGGATTGCAGAATATTCTATTGATTTTTTTAATAAAACAAGTTTTGTCCATTAATTATAGATTTACAGGTTCATGGACAAGTCTCCAGAAAAAGAATTAGAGGCCTCTAAACTCTGAATATTAAGAAACAAAAGTTTAAAAAAAAAAAGGGAGGAGATTATACCTCATTTGGGAGAGTATGTGCTTAGCATGCACGAGGCCCTCAGTTCAGTCCCCAGTAACTTCATTTAAAAAAATTTTTTAAGAAATGGAGAATTAAAGCAAAATGATGGAGGAATACAGAATTTTTTTAGAGACTCAACTCAGATTTAAGATGGGGAAAAAAACATCCATTTCTCAGAGGAATTCTTGAGAACTATGTAAACTGGGTCTGAGATGTCTAGTCTTTTAACATTATTCAAGAATTCATATTACCAAGTCTTAAAACTACCTGATAACCCACAGTGGTGATAGTGATCGTAACAGCTGCCAACACGGATCGAGTTCCGGCTAGGAATGCTCTGTTCTGACATCTCTGCCCCTGAGGCCTCACCAGGCTGAGAGCACTAAATTCGGTCATTCATGAGCATCACGTGTAAGTCCTACATTTGTGCTTCTCACTCCCCCCTCCCCAGCCCCTCTGAGGGAAGCATTGTTATCATGTTCTCCACCCGCAGACAAGGCCACTGAGGCACTGAGACTAAACCCGTTCCAGGTCACATCGGCATTAAAGGACGTCTGTGTTTCTGCTGTTTTGCTTTTGACAAAGGAATCTGAGATATCAATTCAAGAGAGACTGTTAAATAATCAAGTCTGTCTGGTCTTCACCTCAAAGAGCAGATACTATAAATTCCTGATGTAGGATGAGGCTGCCGCCACAAACTGACTCAGCTTGAAATTAATATCCAAGATGAAGCAGCGGATACACGTAAATATTCACGAGTGTCAACTCCGCTCACGGGTCTGGGCCCTTCACTGCCTGAACGGGGGTGAAGTCCCCACCCGTGTCTGGAAGGGAAGCACGGCTCATCCAGGTCTCACTCAGGCTTCACGGGGTCTTTCCCCCCACAGACTGTCCTCAACGATTAAATGCTCTCAAGATTTTTACACCATGCAAAACTAAAAGACATTTCTGCAGATGGAGCACTTTCTCAGGCTTAAACCTTTTTTGCCTACACTTAGCAAGTGTGAAAAAAGAAACATGACTCTGCAAAGTGTCTGACCCTCACCACTCACAGGAGTAGAAAGGCCACAGCAGAAGATGACTCTTCACATTGTAGGATGAGGTCAAAATAAAGCCGCCCCAACAACAGGCACTCCCAGAGACAGCGCTCAGCAGTCTTCTGCACACTCACGGTTGTGCAGCCCTCACCACCATCTACCTCCAGAACACTTCATCACCCGAGAAGAGCACCCCTGTCACTAGCAGTCACTCCCTAACACCCCTCCACCCAGCCCCTTTCAACCATCACCTGCTCTCTGCCTCTGCATGTGCCTTTTCTGGGCATTTCAGATCACTGAAATCAACAATATGTGGCCGTTTGTTTCTGGTTCCTTTCACTTAACATGCTGTTATCAAGGCTCGTAGATGTTGAAGTGGTATCAGCATCTCCCTCTTTTTTTTTTTTTTTGAAAATGTTAAAGTTTATTAGAAGGTGGTAAGTACTGTCAAAAAGAGTATAGTGGAATATAATGGATTGGGTTTCAAAGATAAAAGGTCGGGTTGAGCAGACAGGGTGGACTTCCCAGAACAGGAGCCCTTTTTCATCTGCCCTTTTATTTTTATTTTTTCTTTTTTTGTCACTCTTACGTCTGAATAATATTCCACTACATGTAGATACTACATTCTTTTCATCCATTCAGCAGCTATGTATGGACGAGGTCCAGAAAAATGAGTGAAAAATGTGAATAACAGGGACGGCATTTAAACCAAGGGCAAGATGTACCTTAAAAAAAAAGCCAACCAATGGAGGCACAAGGAAATTCACTGCGTTTCTGAGCAAAGTGCATGCTTGCTTCGGCAGGATTACCGTGCATGGCTGGGGCTGATATTGGCAGGAATCACGGTGAGGGTGTCATCTGAGAAGACTCTCTACTGCAAGCAGCTCAGGTAATTCTCATCCCTCATCCTGTATTTTTAGAGCCATGTTACTTGGTTTCTCTTATTTCAAGTAATAGCTCTTTAACTACACATCTGATCATCTGCATCAGACCACCTTACATCCAAGCCACAGAAAATCATTCACTCACCGGAGCAGCTCCAGGACATAACGGTGATGGATCAGGGAGCACTTCAGCATCCCAGCCTGCAGGTATAAACCCAACATGTACCCTGTTGATGTCAAGAAAGTAAAATGCATGGAAATATCTCACTGCTGGTGCATGACATCTGCCCCCAAATTGCCCCAAAATCATGCTGGCAAAGAACTACTCAACCCGCTCACTACAAAAAAAAAAAAAAAAAGAAAAAAAGCTAAGAAGGCAAATTTGGGCTCTTCCATTGAAAACCAGCAACCATCACTGCCAGTATCTGATGTGGAATTCTCCTGACTTCAAAAACCACTGCGCAGTTACTTTTCAAACGTGAAAGGTATATATGTATTCCAAGTAGATGATATTACAGAAGGATTTTTCTTTTCAAAATTTCCAGTTGCAACATTAGAACAAGAAAGTTTTTGTTTCAGCTTTAAAAAAAATCAATTATCTTCCACTTTCTTAATGTTGATCCTATGTTTATTTTATAAAGGGAGCTATGCTGCATATTATAAACCAACTATTTGGCTTCTGCAAACAAGAACTGTATGACTTCACTATTTCAGAGCAAACTTTAACGATGCTTTGAGAGGTGGGGCCTGTGGCGCTCACTAACTGCTCTTTAAATACTGACAAGGATGTGCTATTAAGTAATGCAAAGGCTCTAACTCCACATTAACTCAGAAACCAAAGAAACTACACCAAAACCTTACTTTATCATTTTTAAATATTCTGATTCTTTTGAATGCTAAATTTCTTAAAAGATATGATTTCTTTTTGAGAAAAACAACAGCTGTATTAAATTTCCTCTCACCAAGAAAGCAATCTTTATCAAGAATAAAAACCCCTATGGAAATCCAAAAGACGGGACGTTTCTAGCTAAGTGAACATGCAGATCTGAACACAAACTTATGTCCTATCAGATCTCACTCGAACGAGCGGAACAAAGTACTGGGCTACCCTAGAACTTACCTCTTCTGTTCCAAATGTTGGCTGAGCTAAGATCATCAGGCAAGGCAGGGAAGGAGAGAAGTGGAAAGTCCACCTGGCGACCTCCATCTGTTTCCTTCCAGCCACAAGGTGCCGCTAGGGCGGCCCCGCTAACAAGCCCTCCCCAAAAGGAAATCCGGCATCCATACTGCCCCTGACTTCCCCAAGCAACCCCGACGTCCGTCTCCCACTGGTCGCCTCCCAGCCTGAGAATGGTCTTCTAATGCCCCCCCAGTTGGTGGCACCCTCCCCCTCTTCCCCGCTACACACACACACACACACATAGCCAGGGCAGCCTTCCCAAAGCACAAATTTGATTACATCAACCCCCACTTCAAACACTTCAGAGGCTCCCTGGTAGAGTTCTAGCCCCACCCCTGACCCTGACCCTGACCCTGCTCGCCAAGCCTCACCTCAGCACCATGGTCCCCAGTGACCTCAGGGGACCCCTGAATTGCTCCTACTTTCCACTTGCCTCCAGGCTCATCTTGACTATTTCTCAAGGAAGCCTTCCCTCCCTCCAACCTCGGCACTTTGTTCCTCTGTTCCTAGAACATTCTAGGCTAAGTCAACTTCTGACACTTGTAAGCTCCCAAGAAGCTAATAAATTTTCCTTATTAATGTGGGCTCACTCTCCCCTAGACACTCAGAACTGCGCATGTTATGAATAAATGAATGACGGGATGGGTCTCAAAGGGAGAGACTTACCTGCTCTCGCCCATCCCTGCCCTTCTTTCTGTAGAATATCAGAAGCAAAACCAGAAGTACCTTTCCTGAGAGTCACTTACTGCTGACACCCTTCACTGCCTCCTTGGTCAGTTTTAGTAAAACCCAAGCTCCTCCAAAGCCCTCCTCCCAGGTCCTCTCCATTGTCCTCCCCAGTAAGGGCACCATTCACCCTGGACCACAGAGGGCACTTTCCCCGGGTCCCCACCCCACAAGCCTCCATGTCTCTGCCCGGGCTTCACCTGCCACCTGAGCCACCTTCTTGACTCCTTCTCCTGGCTGACTCTTACTCTGTCCTCAGAACTGTATGTAGAGCCCATTTCTTCCAGGAAGTCCTCTCTGATAATGTCCTTTAGTTCTTGGCTTGGCTTCATCTAGAGCAGCAGTGCATGGCGACCAAATGGTGTTTGTCCACCCACTCCTTTGAGACCATGACATCTTGGAGGCCACGTGGGAAATAGGAGTGAGATGACAAGAGGGTAGGGAAGAGCTAAAACCAAAATCAGAGACTAAGTTCAAAATTTAAGTATCCTTTCTCAGAAAAAAGGAATAAAATGTTTCATACGTGTGTCATTTGGCTACGATTTTTGTGGCTCATGGAAAACAAGAGCTTGGTGTTCTAGTCCAAAAACCAAGTTACATGCAAAGAAATGTATATATTCATATATAAAGCAAGCCAGAACTGCTCAACAACAGTTTGCAGTTTAATTCCAGAGGAACTATGATAAAGGCAATCTCTCTCTCCTTTTTTTTTTTTTTTTTTTTGGAATCATAGTTTCAGAAGTATTTGTATAACTAAGTGATTGCTACAGCCCATGATTCTGCACTGGAGTGTTTGGGGTTGAGGAAGCCCAGATTACATGCACTGTGTAAATGCAATCACACCAACACACTGACAGGCGCCCTAGTGGCTGAGCTGAATTTTCAAAGCAGACAAGCTTACAATGGAACACAGTTCTAAGTAGAAAGTAAGAAATGCAATGTTCTGTACTCAATTTCATACGTTATATGGGCCATTAACCGATAGTGCATCTTGTCTAATGATACCCAAAAATAAATTGCCAACGTCGATTTTCTCCATCTGATCGTTTTATGTTAACATTGGTTATCAAACCCTCAATCCATACGGAAAACTCAGGCTTACGCTGCAGCAGAGTTACATCCCGCAGAAGACAGCGGATCAAGGAAGAACTGGAGAGTTTCCCTTCAGAAGCTGCTAAGTCTGGTTTTGCACCTGTATGTCATTTGCAACCACGTCATCGTCAAAGGAGTAAGACCTTACATCGGTGGGGCGTAAAGCACTGCTTTGTTTCCGAACAATCAAAGAACACTGAGCTTTGTGAAACAGTCCTGAGGCACTTAAATCGCACTTTTTCTGAAAGGCTCCAAAACTGACCCACTTCACCATTCCAGGTACAACAGGGAGGTACCGGAATTAGTAGATAAAACATGCCCTTTAAGTCTGACAAGGCCCAGCTTGAATCCTGCTACAGCATTTACTAGCCGCTAAATGGACCAATACCTTAACCCCTCTGAGAAGTCTTGCCAATCCGCAAAAGGGGGCTGCCACCGCCCACATGGGAGGGATGGATGTGAATGGAACACGCAATTAGGGCGGCCAACTGGTACCTGACACAAGGCCTGGCTAGTTTACCTCCGCTGCCCTTCTCCCCCTTTAAACTTGCACTGTTGCCTCTGGTAAGGATCAAGCCCCCGCAAGAGACTGCCCGATTCTTCTGTGTATCCCCGTATACATGACTTACCCTTAGGAGGCCAGAAAAACTGCCTCCTCCTCAGTTACTGTCAATATTCTTTAGAGTCTGTGTTTTTTTAACTCTATTTTGCAGGAAGACTATTCCAGAACTGTCCAAGCACCATTCTCCAGGTTGGCTCCCCTCACAGCACCCATCCCTTTTCATCTCAGATCCTCTGTCTAATTGCCCTCTGTTCATGGGAAAGAGAGTCCGGTAGGGTCGGGACTCCCTAGGACTCTTTCCCACCGTCACAGGTAAGTGTGACTACCTTCTCCCCACTCCCCAATCCAACTCCAGCTTCTGAGGAGTCTCCCCTCCCGGACCCTGAAGCCTCTGCATCTTCCCAAGACGCACACGTGGCCACGACCCTCCCTTTATATTTCATCCTGGCTGGCCCTGCCCACCACCCGGCCCTTTAAGGATAAATGGCATTGCTCTGAAAATCCCAAATGCCACTGACTGACACACCAAAGCTGCATTATCTGGGCTTTCCTCCAACCGAGGCACAGCCCTGCCCTCCCTCAGCCTCAGTCTGCATCTCTTGAGAAGAGCTAACCCACATGTAAGGCTGTGAACTCCAGCTAAGAAGGACAAATCCCAACGTGTGTCTCTAGTCCGGCACCTTCACCTGAGCCCCAGGCTCATAGACCCGAGTGCCTCTTTGAAGTCCTAACTTGGATGACAAATGGCATCTTAAAAATGCCTCATGTCCACCATTTACTCTGGAATTCAATTCCTGGCAGGTACCTCCCAGGCTCCCCATTTAACTAACAGAACCATCACCCACCTAGGTGTTTGAGGTCACATTCAATATCCCCTGTTCCCTCCCACCAGCCCTGCCCTGGAATCAGTCCTGTTATTTCCATTGCTAAGCCCATCTCACGTCTGGTTCTGCAGGGACCATGGCCGTCACCCCATAAGCTCACAGCATGGTGCAGTGAGTCACAGTCCTCCAAATGGTGCTCCCTGGAGGAGGAGGCATCTCCTGCCGCTGGTCACCTCAGAAGGCACTGTATTCTCACACAGGAGGCCCAGGAGAAGGGACTCAAGGTTCGTCCATGGTCTGAGCTTTGAAGGACCTGAGGTCTGGGGGAGCTCCTAATTAGCAGACACACCTGCCAGTGAGCAGAAGAGAATGGAGGAACCCAGGCAAGGCTGTTCTCACTCCGACCCCTGGGCTCTCAGGAGCCACGGGAAAGGCCTGTGTCCAGGGCACAGCCCAGCCATCACAGATCCCAGCCTGCATTTGCCAACCCGGACAGCCTAGACTCCTTCTATTTGCGACATTTATTTCTGTTCTGTTCCCCACCCAGAATGTGGTGGACTCTTTCATAAATTCTGGCCTGTCTCAAGCAAGACCAAGTCAGTGAAAAACGCAGTGTCGACATTTGGACCAGAGCATGAAAGGAGAAACAAAGCCTCAAGGTCAGCATTATGGTGGTGGCCAAACCCTTCCCCTGGGTGAGATGAACCATGGTAGGGGTGAGAATGCAAGGTTTGGTCGGCCAAAGCATCTTCCTTCAAGGCTGACTAGGGTATTGGGGTCTCACTACCGAAAAGTAACGACATGGCCGTCAGTGGTGGACGTCAGCTGCAAGAGACACTGAATCAGCCATTTACTGCCAACGTGGGTTAAAAGTAAAGGCCAGTGCAGGGAGGCCTCCACGGCTGCTGAGGCAAACCACAGACCCAGTTCTGAATGCCCACTGGATGAAGCAGAGTGGAACATACGGTCCCCTTTATAGGTCACTGTGTCCACCAGATCCAGGTAAGCCAGCCTCTTCGGAGAAGGCCATGTTGTCCTGATACTCAGAAAAACCAGCCTCGTACAGGGAACAAAAGAGTGGCATGGATTTTGGACCCGATACTTCCCCTTTATGAAGGCAAAGTAAAGTAAATGACATAGGGGAATTTGAATGCAAAAAAAAAAAGTGACTGCTCCCTCCAACAGCGTACCCTGCAGCTGCTCACCCCCGAGCATGCCACTTCCTCACCAGTGACCACCGGCCAAGAAGGGCTATCACGCACGTCACACAGCGACAGCCAGGAACTGCGTGCTGAGCACTTTTGTGTAAAAGCAGATATCGAGCAAGTTGCTGCAGACTTTGACTTTAGAAGTTTAAATACTCCATGAAAAGAATCCTTCACCAGCAGCCTAAATCAATTCCCATCTCACTTCTTCAAAACAAACGAACAAATTTAATAAGTGCGCATTCGTCACCAAATATGAGGAGGACTAAACAGGTTCCTCAAAGCAAGGATTTTAACAGGTATCAAACACCAGTGGGTGATGAGTTAACAAAGCAAATATTCCAAAAAATTAGAAAATTAAAAGCTGTCTAGGATAATACATGGATCAAGGCAGCTGTTAAGTTTTTGGTTTTTAAAGCGATGGAGACAGCATGGAGGGCGATCCAGCTATTTCCAATGCAGGGTGTGCACAGCCCACCTTTTCAGATGCAACAACATACTCAAAGGGCAGTACAAGAGAAAAGGAATAAAGAAAAAGGAAAAGAGGAACAAGCGAAAATTAGAAACACACAAGAACAAAAATGAATTTGACAGCCTGTACAAGAATTTACGTGAGTGTGTGAGGCCAGGGACGCAGGGACAGTGAGACCCATCCTCACCTCCTGCTCCCGGGAAGGCAGGGGCCTGTGTGGAGCGGCGCTGCCAGGGGACACCAACGTGGTCAGAGCCCCAAACCAAAACTCCACCTACATGCATCTAGACAGCTTTTGAGCTACAAATTGTGGTCACATTTCAGGCTGGACAGTTTTACTCACTCCCACCAAGAGTAGCAGGAGAGGATTAGGCTCTGCTCCTGCACTAAAGCGTTGTTTTATAAATTAATGACTGTAGAATAGTAAAAGGAACAATGGAGTAAAAGTGACTGGAGAAGAACGTGCTTGACCCGAGCTCACTGGCCGCGTTATCTCACTGACGTTCAGATGCTGGCTGGGTGCTTTTTGTACCACAACAGACAGACCCACCAGGAGGGAGGTTTAATGCGCTGCTGTATTTTGATGCTGAGAACCATGCCTGGTACACGAGGTTCTGGGTAAACAATGGTGACAGTGTCAACCGCTATGGGCTAAGCACACATCCATCTACTCTGCCAAATCCCAAGGACAGACTTGAAAAGGCAAAAACAAGCTGGCATTCTCTGGTGGGTCTACAGACTCAGAGCCAAGCAGTTGCTGAGCAAAAATGTCACCAGTGCCTCCTATGACAATAGAGGAGGCAATGGCCACGGGGCTGGGGCATGGCTCCAGGCTTCCACTGCTCACGCAGCAGTCTGTCCAGGGGGAGAAATTGGTCCCTGCTTACGTTGCACCGATGCACCTACCTGGACTAATGCCTGGGGGCTCAGCAGGAGGTGACAGGTGAGGTGAACGGAGCCAGTCTGGGAGAAGCCCGGTGCTGGCAGCTGTGCCTTCAGCAGTGCCCAGGCTCCTAAACCTGCCACCTCATCTCCAAGGAGCAGAAGGGGAGTGCGGACATGTAGATCACAGGACCCTGTGAGGACAAGTACAGATCATGGCCACGACATTACTTGCCCCTTCCTTAAGCCATAGAAGAATCTCCGGGGAGGAACTGAAAATTCATCCAGAGTTCGCCAGGCAACACACGCAGGTGGGACTCGGGTCCCCTGTGCCTCTAACTCACAGGGCTGTTCTGGACTTTCTTTTTATCAATTCTCTGGCACCTTCTCCTCCAACTGACCAACAACCAGAAATTAGGATCTGATCTTAAGTAAGTTCAAGAATCACAGATCACCGCCTCCACAGCGGACCCAGCTGCACATTCTAGGAGCTCCGACCGTCACCTGTGAGACCGCCATGAGCGCTCTCCAGACTCAAGGCCCAAGGCCGTAGGCCGGGGAGACACAGATTCCCTCACTCTCCGCAGCAAAGGAGGACCACCTCTCTGCAAAGGCATCTCAACCTCTCCTGCCCGAGGGACAGCATGTTGGACACACGGGGAAACAGAGCAGAAGGTGGGGAGTAGGCAGCCCAGAAGAGCTCGTCTGCACTTTCGAGGCAAAGTGAGGCCTTTGACCTAATCACAGGGACAAAGTGAGGATGAACCTTTCCCTGCTCTGTCCCATACTCCGTGACACGCCTTTTCCTGCGTAAGGAGTTCTTTCGGAAGTCCCTGGCGGTGTTTCTGATGACCTAAGCTGGCATGGTGGCTGTCGGGCATGAAGAGAGGACCTGAGCCGTGCAGGTACTGGGCCTAGGAGTCAGGAGACACCGGGTCCACCCCCAGCTCAACCAGAGCCTCGTTCTGCATCTCGGGATTCAGAATCTCTTATCTAAGCAAAGGGATTAGACTGTCGCAGGACAGGCTGCCCAACAGAAATGAAATGAGATCTATGTAAAGAAAGTTTCCCAGTTGCCACATTTAAAAATTAAACAAAGAAACAAACAAAAAACAAATACTAGAAAGTGATTTTAAGAACAGATCTTACTTATTCTACTGTACATAGAATACTATCAATTTGACATGTAATCAATATAGAAAGGAACAAGGTAGATTACATTCCTTTTATTAGATGTCTCAGCATCTGATGTTCATTTGACCTACAGCACATGTCAGCTCAGACCAGCCTCCTCCCCAGCTCTCCTAGCATCAGAGGCTGTGGCTACTCTATTGGACAGCAACTCCAGGGGTCCCACCAGGGGTCCTGGCTGAAAAGCTGGAGTAAGTGTCCACAATATCCCTAAAAGGATCTCTCTGAAACAAAGGCAGATTCACTTTTAAATGTCTGTAAACCAGCGGGCTGCACCTCCATCCACTCTTGGCTACAAGACAGCCCTCTTCCTTGATGATCCCTTCCTGGATATAGGGAAGCAATCTGGCACACATCGAGGGTGGCCGGGCCTCCAAGTAGATTTACCTGCTGTCTGTGTCCAATCCCATGAAGTCCTCCTTCTCAAACAAGGTGCAGAGGAGGGGGATCTTATCCCCAGACTTGTTGGGGGCCCTATCCAGCCACTTGGACTTGAGCATGATGAAGAGAGAGACAGTGAAGTCCTCGATCCTCTTCTCCACCAGCCTGCAGTCCTCGTAGATTGAAGGCCACGTCGGTGCGCTTCTGCTCGGCTACCTACCTATGCAGCACAAAGAACTGAGAGTCATTAACTATGTGCCATACAGCGCCTCTGCACGTGGAGCTTCTCGAAGGCCTTGGCCGAGAGGCAGTCGGCAATGGTGACAAGGCCCACTACCTTGCTGTGGGTCTGGAAGATTCCCCACCCATTCTTGGGTGCTTAGTGGTGCCTGTAGTGGATACAGAGTGCCCAATGGGAGCCACAGGGGCTGATCTGGCTCACCAAGGTGTTTCGCTTATAGATGCAAAAGAAATTCTCCTCTGAGATGATCCCAATGGCTTGGACCACCACGGGGAGAATCTGGTCGTTCTCAGCGCACTGCACGTAGTCAGGGGTGCTCATGTTGCAGCCCCTGCCGAGAGGGGAGAGGAGATCGATATACTTACTGTGCTGTGGGCTGTGGGCCCCTCTGGATTGCGGTGAGCTGGTGTGTATCAGCCAGAAGGCAAGGTAAGCCCAAGCAAAGACGGGGGTACAGTTTGTCCTCAGTGCCTGCACATGGCTACTGTAGGTCGGATCACATTACCCAGCTTTTGGTCTAGGCTTCCTGCCCCTGCAGAGCAGGGTCATTTCTTGTTTTCTGTTCCAAGCACCTAGCCAAACCCTAATGCAAAGACAGTGCTCAAAACTGCTGAATAAAGAAATGAACAAAGGAACTGCTTTCCACACCCCTTTAAGCAGAATATAAAGAAAAGAACCACAGTGGGATCAAAATATCTGGATTTCTATCCAATTTATTTGAACTCTTAAGCTGCAGAATAATGAATAAGAAAACTTGCCTTGGGGAGGAGGGTACAGTTCAGTGGTAGAGCACGTGCTTATCAAGTATGAGGTCCTGTGTTTAATCCCCAGTACCTCATTTTAAAAAATGAAACAAATAAAAAAACCTAATTACCCTCCTCAAAAAATATTTTTTAATTCAAAATTCAAAAAACAGCTTGAAATTGACACAACATTGTAAACTTGACTATACTTCAATTAAAAAAAAAAAATCATTCCCTTAGAAGAAATTATCTGGATTACTGAAGTTTGCAAATGTTAAATGCCTAGGTTACAACCTGCATAAAAAGGGGGGACTGTAGAAATTTACTATCCCTCCTTTATCAGCTATATTACCTTTCGGGGGGTTATAACCTCTCAGAGCTAATTTTCTCAGATTAAAAAACAGAAAACATTACCTGATTTTCAGTACTGCTGAAGAATCTGATAACCCTATTAAAGCATCTGACACACAGAATTTATTCAATAAATGTTTGTTGAATGAATAAACAAGCAAAGTGAATGCTGCTCCCTGCCACAGACCATCATAATGGTACTGCCTGGAAATCCCAAGCCCACTTTCACCCGACTCTACACTAACCATGTGTGTGACCTGGGCAGGCCTGTGTGATTCTCTAAGCCCCAGTTTAATCATGAATAGAAATGAGGGCAATAACATAAACCTCAAAGGGTTAGTGAGTCAGTAATGAATTGTACCCGAAATTTGCAAGATTGAACCGTTAAGGAAAATTGGGCAAATTGTCCATAGGCCCTCTCCATATTATCTCTTACAACTACATGGGAATCTAAGTTACATCACAAAATTAAAAGTCTAATTTTTAAAGAGGCTATTGAGGTTAAATGAGCTCACTGTCTCAAATAAGGAACACACAGCACAAATAGGACAATCCCTAGACCATGAGATACACTCAAATTTCCCACTGAACCCACTGGTCCCTCCAATTTCAGAGCACGAGGATGGGTCCTCGTGGCCAAAGGCCACTGCACCTGAAGTTAACAAAGCTAATGGCCCCCACTTCCAAGAGCCCCTGTCACCACCCTAGGTCTAAGTTTGTATTTGTAATTATTTTTCTTTTTATTAAATAGAAACCCCCAATTGCATAGCCTTCAGGTCAGCAAAACCTGACCACAGAGATCATGATGGCAGCCCTTCTTGGTGAAACAATAAAATGAAAAGCTATTTCCACAAGAACTCTGTATAAATCTACTAGGGAACGTCATTCTGGACTGAGAGGAAGAGGACTGGGGAGGAGGGGGCAATCTGGGGCACAGAGGAATATGGGCCACCTGTCCCATGATGGACTTTAGTTTCAACACTCACCTTCCAGGAACTTCAAAATACACACAGACAGAGTGCTATGGACAAGATTTTTTTTTTTTTAAAGAAATCACTGACTCCCTAGCAGCTCTTGTTTCTACCGAGAAACAAATGGATTATGTGTATAATGTTTCACAAAAACCCTAAAATACTATCACCCCAACTTCATACATGAAAAAACTGAGGGAGAGAGGTTTATCACATTGTGCAAGATTAGAGAGAGGCCACATCAGACACCGTATTTAAACCCAATCCCCTGCTCCATTGCTCACACCAGAAAGTGTGACATACTGCTCCTTTCCTGCCCTTTCCCTGCAATAAATCTCTGAAGAGTCTTTCCTGTGCCACCTGGAATCACAATCACATCAGCTTTCCACAAAGAACTATGTCACTCTTTGGAGGACATATCAAAATCTAAAGGGTTGGAATGAGAGGAGAGATTTGCATTTTCTGTTTCTCAAAGGAAACATGGCTTTAAAAGAAACTGAAAAGGACTTATCTAGTCTACGGTCTCATTGTGCAGAGAAGGAAACGGAGGCTCAGAAGAGATGAGGAAAGGGCCTTATTAACAAATATTGCCTGAGTGCAGCACCAAGCCAGCCCTGGGCACTGTTGTGGGAGGATCTGGGAGGCCCAGGAGAATGAGTGTTAGAAAAAGGAAAGAGAAGGAGCATACAAAGCCCTGTCTCTACATCACCATACCATGGAGTACCACCAAATTACCCAGTATGGGTGCAGCCAACATTAAGGTTGGCTAGAGAGGTTATAGAAACCTGGAAGTCTCAACTATAGTGGAAATACCAACATTTACTATGCTTTTTTCCCAGTTCAAGCATCAGCTCAGTGGGCGCTCTCTACCAGGGACTACACGAGGCCTGGAGTTCTCCAAAATACAGATCTCTATTACCACGTGTGCAAACCACATACAGGTCCACCAGAAGAAAAACGCCCACAGATAAGATGGAATTACTGAAACTGAAAGCAGCCAAGCAGCATATATTAACTAGGAAAAATGGTGCTGCTAGAAATGGACTCATGGACATAGAAAGCCAACTGTGGTTAGCAGGCAGGAAAAGGGGGTATAACAGATACACATTAATAAATATAAAATAAATGACAAGGACCTGCTATATAGCACAGGGAACTATATTCAAGTTCTTGTAATGAGTTGTACTAAAAACAATCTAAAACGTATGTATATACATATGAATATGTTTATAACTGAATCTCTGCTGTACACTTGAAACTAACATTTTAAGTTAACTACACTTCAATAAAAAATTATTAGAAAAATAAAAGCAAGTCTTTAAAAAAATAAAAGAACACTGTAATCCCCGTAGCTGTAGGTGGTGGAAAATTCTGGCTGCAAGCAGCAAGTCCACTGTATCACTCCAGCACTGACTGTCACCCTTTCTGACTATCAGAGAGTCACTTGGCTTCACTGAGGTTACTTTTCTCTTCTGTGAAAGGCTACATTTGCAACTAACAATGTATAGAATCTCATCATTCACAAGCCCCAAAATTAGTGAGGACTTCCCATGGGCCAGGCTCTGGACAGATGAAAATGTAGGGTCTCAGATATATTCATGGTTAGAAGAAGTTTATGCCGTAAAGACATTAATTCTTCCTGTTTTGATAGACAGATTCAATGCAATTCTGATTAGAATTACTACCAGATATTTCATGGAATATAGCAAGTTAATTTATGGTCAGGAACAGCCAAGAAACTTCTTTAGAACCACCACTGGGTAAGGGTGAATAGGTCATTGATTTCCACTGTTCTTTCTGAAGTGACGAAAACGTTCTGGAATAATAATGGTTGCAGCACTGTGAATATGCTAAAAGCTGCTGAATTGTACCATTTAAATGGATGGACTTCACGGTGTGTGAACAATATCACAATAAAGCTGTTATATGAAAAATAATCTCTTGACAATTATTTTCCCCTCTATACAACTAGTCTGCCGCACAATTTAAGAAAAAGAAAAAACCAAAACAAACCAAACTGTGTGCCAGGAGCTCTTTAGGACTGCAATGTCCCTAGGTCTCCAACGCCTCTGGTGGTGCTGTTCCTGTTAACACACCCAAGCTGGGCTGGGCTAGTTAGGGACTGTAACTATCTTTCTAAAATCAACGGTCACACGTTTCAGCCTGGGAGAGGGAAGCCTGGAGGATGTCACATACTCATGCCTTCAGCTCATTTTTAACTGAACCAAGTCCTGCTTTCAACACTGTAATCCCTCTCAGTATAAAACTACGTGACATCATCAAGCACCGCCATCATGACACCTGAAAGTGTTCAAGGAACTTACCTGGGGCAGAAACACTGAGGGAGGTGACGGAAGCTCCCTCAGCACTGACGCTCCCTTTTGCAGACTTCACCAGGACAAGCTGGGCTTTACGGCCGGCCGGAGGCTCTCAGCCTGGGGAGCAGCGCCCACGCCACCGAGCTGGTCCTGAGGGAGCGGGAAAGGGAGAGGAGGGCAGCCCAGGGGTCATGGGGCAGGGAAAGCGGGGGATTGGGGACGCGGGCTGCAGCTCCGCTCGGAGGCCAGCCCCAGTCCCAGCTGCCCCGTCCGGGTCCGCAGACCCCGCCGTCCCGGGACACAGCCCGCCCAGGGACGGGGACGGGCCGGCGGCTGAGGAGAGGAAGCCCGGGAAGAGAGGACTCGCGGGCGGGAGAGGGGAAGAGGACTCCAGCCGCAGACTGAGGGGAGACCAGCTGGGGCGAGAGGCGGCAGGTGCACACCTGGCCCTGAGCAGCTGTGGCCGGGGCGCCGGGGCAGGTGGCGCGGGCAGAGGGGCCTGGCCCGAGCAATATAGCTGAACACACTCTGAATCATGCCCTCGCGGGCTGTGACACGTGGACCGCCCTCCCCCAGCCGCCTGAACCTTTCCCGTGATCCCCCCACCTTGCACTTCCACAGCCGGAGGCCCCGGCCACGGGGCAGGAGCTAAAGGCTTACCGGGCGACATAGCTGAGAAGACTTTGGGGCAGATCCCCGGCTTGGAGATGGAGCTTCCAAACCGCGGTCCACCTGGCACTGACTGCGCATGCGCAGGAGGGCCAGCGATCCTCAGGTTTCTGTGAGAGAAGCTGCGGAAGTGAGGGAGGGAGAAGATGGGAGGAGGAGGGGAGGAGGAGAAAAGTGGAGGGAGACAGATGGACAGGAAGTGCAGAGAGAAGGGAGGGATCTGGAGAGGGGAGGGGAGTAGCAGAGATGTAGAGAAAAAGGTTTACCTCTGGTGGCATCCTGAAACAGAATTCAGTCCTGCCTCTGTACCCTTCACTAACACTTCAAGGCCCGCAGCTCAAATTTTCCCTCCCTGGTCCAGCCCTCCAGCCGAGGCCTCTGCAGAACCCCTATGGGATCACACCCGTTGATCCCACGCGGAGCTGGGTTCCCTGTTGCTCTGGGAACCAAGCACCCGAAAGTGTTGTCGCTAAGAACTACCTTGGGAAGAGTTCATATTCCCCTTTTACACGCTGGGAAACAGGCAGGCACGATCTCTGTCTTAGCTCCACTGTTCCAGGTGTTGGGCTGGTGGGGAGTGGGAGGTACAAGATCAGAGCCCCAGACAGAGCAGACTGCCTGAGTGTTGGTGCATAGTGCCCATCCCTCCTGAATAAACCACACCCCACCCTAGTGGAACCATCAAGGGCTCACAGTAGGTCCCTGGGTGTGGGAGAGCTGTCCTCAGATCCAGTGCCCAGCTTGCTAGGTAGATAGGAGTGTTACCGAGTCCAAATTCATTCTCCTCAGTGCAGGACAGGCCAATAATTTCAGAGACCAGGTGTTGGGGCATGGAATAGCAAGTTTCTGTAGACCTTGATGGCAAACAAATGTCCTGGAAAACCATCACCCCAAGTCAGAATTCAGGCTCCTTTCCTAGGTGCTTTGTTGTAGCAAACTTCTTGGTGTAGGAATTCTTTTTTGTTAGAATCCTTTGTTCTTGCAGCTATCTGCCTGAGTCAAATCTCTGTAAACCTCCAGCAAAACAAACGTTATTTTCTTTTCTGCAACTTGTTATCTTTATATGGATGGAAAAGTGTTAAATATCCTTAAAGGTCAGAGCCTTCAGATTAGGCTCTTCTGTATATTTCAGGCTCTAGGCAACACTGTTTCACAAGCAAGATGAAGCCTAGGAGACAGAGCACAGGGTTAAATTCAAAGGAAAAGATCTAGTATGGAGTCAGATTTGTT
The DNA here is from genome assembly GCF_048773025.1 of Camelus bactrianus. Taxonomy (NCBI): domain Eukaryota; kingdom Metazoa; phylum Chordata; class Mammalia; order Artiodactyla; family Camelidae; genus Camelus; species Camelus bactrianus. Next base: position 94,629,343 of record NC_133546.1, read on the forward strand.
CTGTTCTATTACCCAGGCAGAAGCCACTTGAGGATTTAAACCCCTTTAAGTTAAAAATAAGTAAAAGTTTAAAGGAATTTACATACATAGGTGGGAATGTGCATAGCCTATCTGGAAAAGCAAACAAAGGATAATAAACAGTGGCATCTCCAGGGAGGGCTGAAAGAAGAGAGGATGAGGGAAAACTTCTTTCACTTGTGTATTTTTGTGCTCTGTTTGAATTTTTTTAACCACATGCATGTATTTCTTTTTCAGTTAAAAAAAATGTGTAATGGAGCAAAGGAGTAGCAAGCTCAGCAAATACAGCAGCCATGGAATCACTGAGCCATCAATTTTGATTTTAGCCAGGAAGCATTTATTGACTCTCTCCTATGTGCCCAGTGCTGTTTTAAGATTTCTTTTATTTTTTTTTTATAAAATAATAAAGTGCTATTCCTCACCCCTGCCCATGGCTGGTGGAAAACCAACTGAGTTTTTATTGAGTTGTTTTCCAAGGAGTAGAGATGAGTTATAAACAGAACGCATCTTACGGGCAAAACAGTCGGAGTGGTTTTCCAGCAGGCCAAACAGCTATGAAGGGTTTGCAATAGAGGTGCCCAGAGGCTGAGAGAGAAAGCCTCCAGGACCCTACAACAAGCTGCCCAAAGTGCCTTCTCCATGGCACTACTGAAATAGGAAAGAACAAATCTGACTCCATGTTATATCTGTTCTTTTGAGTTTAACCCTGTGCCCTGTTTCCTAGGTTTAGTCTTGTTTGTTCTGCACCTTTTGTAAAACAATATTGCCTAGATCCTGAAATATACAGTAGACCCTATTCTCAAGGCTCTGACTTTAAAGGATATTAACACTTTTCCATTCATATAAGGTAACATGTTACAGAATAGAAAATAACATTTGTTTGTTGGAGGTTTACACGGATCTGACCCAGGCTAAGAGCTGCAAGAACAAAAGGCTCTAACAACAAAGAATTCATAAACCAAGTTTGCAGCAACCAAGCATTCCTGCTTCCCCTTTTTAATATAAATAGAGCCTGAATTCTGACTTTGGGGAATGGTTTTCCAGGACATTAGACTTCCATCTTCTCAGCTGGGTTTCCAAATTAAAGTCGCTGTTTCTTGCCCCCAAAACATGGTCTCCCGATTTATTGGCCTGTAATGCACGAGCAGAACAAGTCTGGACTTGGAAACACAAACATTCATTGAAAGTACCCATTTGGTATATTAAATGACCTGCTTCCACTTGTCTTCCTGACGTTTTCTTCTCTTGACAACTCCTGCTATGTTTATGAAAACCCTGTCATGTGGACACATTTGCATCTCTAGCCACTACCCTTCCAGGTAAGAACTGATGCCAAGAAGTCAATGGAAGCTGCTAGAATGTATTACCTGGCCAGAAAAGAGCAGATGTTGTTACTGGCTTATGTTCAGGAGCAGGCTGGGACACCTGACAAGATGTCATAAGTACGAATAGACAGCTGGGCACCAAAGGAGAAGCTTCTAAGCCTCCATGAGGGACTTGTTGGATAGGAAGGAAAAGTCACAACCTATATCTCTGATCCCACCACTAGCTTCCTGGGCGAGGCTGGACAAGTCACTTAAATTTTCTAGGCCCGTGCTGTCCACCATAGGAGCCACCAGCCACATTCAGGATTATGAAGTTATTCTGTAGGCAGACAGAATTATAAATACACATTTTATTGCAAAGGTACAGAAAGTATAATATTTAAAAACATTATTGGTTATCTTGCCCTAACGAGTTATTTTTGTATGTGTAGCTTACTGTGGTTTGCAATGCCTGCGACTAATGTTTCCCTTACAGTGAGTTATTTTGAAATTATAAGTTACTGGACACAGTACCCTCATATCACACTTGAAAAAAATTGATCCACATAAGCAAGGTGATCTGACTTAGTAGTTATGAGCAGGGGCTCTCGGGTCAGCCTGCCTGAGTATAAATTCTCACTCTGCCTCCAGGGGTTCTGTGTGAATCTTGGAAAAATTGTTGTTGTTGTTGTTGTTGTTGTTGTTGTTGTTGTTGTTATTTGTGCCTCTTTTTCCTTCCTTTTTAAATAGCGAGGAATATGTAGACTCTATCTCGTAATGTGTTGCCAGGATTAAATGAGTAAACGTCTGTGCTGCCCACTTCCCTGGGTTTCAGCATTCTCCAGGCAATCAGTGTCAAACTCAGAGGCATTCTCCACTGTCTTCGTCAGTCTGGGATGCTGTAACAAATTACCATGGGCCAGGTGGCTTAAACAACCAGCATGTTCCTTAAGTTTTGGAGGCTGAGGTCAATGCATCTGGGAGATGATAGCCTTCATGACTCGAAGATGGCTGTCTTCCCACTATCTTCATGGGCCAGAGAGAAGCAAGCAATCTGGGGCCCTTTATAAGGGCACTAATCCCATTCATGAGGGCTCTACTCTCATGACCTTATTTTATCCTAGTAATCACTTCCCAAAGGCCCCGCCTCCCAATACCATCACCCTGGGAGATGGGGTTTTGACATACGGATTTTGAGGGGATGCAAACATTCAGTCCACACATCGGCTAACTCTCCCCAACATGCAATCATCAAACCTGTAGCTAATTTCAAAGTAATGTTTATATCTCTCTGCCCATTTCCATTCCTGCATCCACTAACACTGAAACACTGTTATATTTTATTCCTTATTTTTCTGGTAGAGATTTATTTGATTCCTCTACTCCAATGCTCTCCTCACACCAAACAGTCCTATTAACAGCCCTGCCAGGTAGGTCTTCCTTAAAACACCTTTCCACTGCACCTGGTTGTTTTTTAGGTGTAAATGTCAGAATCCTCTCCACACCCCAGCCTAGAACTTTAATCCCTTACACTACCGCTCACTATGTTATTATTCTATTACCACTGTAACAAACTTCCATAAGCTTAACAGCTTAAACCAGCACAGATTTATCAGCTTATGGCTGTGGAGGTCAGAGATCCAACACAGTTCTCATTGAGCTAAATTCAAGTTGCCAGCAGAGTTCCTTCCTTCTAGAGGATCTAGAAGAGAATGTTTCCTCGTTTTTGTTTTTTTTTTCCAGTTCCCAGAGGTCACCCACCTTCCTTAGCTTGTGTCCCACGACTTCCTCCATTTTCATGGCCAGCAGCCTTTCTGAACACTGCTCCATGGCTACACCTCCCTCTGATTTTAAACTCAGCTGGGCTACATCCTCAATTTTAAAGACCCCTGTGATTACATTGGGCCCACCTGGACAATCCAGGCTACTCACCCTATTGTCTCATCTCAGGATCCCCTTCTCCCCTCCCATTCAGGCATTATGTATGTGGCTGTGACACTCACCTTGTGTGACATTTCCTCCCATGAGCAATTTAAGGTTCAAGGCACTTATGAATGACTTTTTGTTTTTCTTCCTTAGTCTTTCTACCTTCAGTATGTGTGGTGAGATTATATGAATCCTTTTTATTTGTGGCCCTCCACTAAACTTTAATAATGTATCATGGGTTTAAAAGGCTAATAGAGAATTTAGAATACCGAAATCCTCTAAGATATTTCTCCTAATATATCTGTCATCCCTTTTGCCATGTACAGAAACATGTCACTGTTGGCTAACCTGTGGCAGGGGAGGAACATGATTCTGCCACCACACTCCCCTCATTCACACCAATTTGATGATCGGCTAACCAAGGATCTATGCTCCCCGCTTCGCTCACTTCCTCCTCCTTTCCACTGACTATCCTGTTCCCACTGCTCCTTCATTCACCACATCAGGATTTCATGACCACATTCTTCTCTAAATAAAATGGATATCTTGCATCTAATGTCTGATAACTGTTCTTATTGTATATGCACACATTGACCTACACATAACCCCACACATCTGTTTATTTTCCTAGAACTTTCCAGAGGAATCAGTTCCATGATGATGATGATGATGATTCTGACAGTGATGACAGGGGCCTCTCAAGGATTCTGACAAAGAGGGAATCAACAAAGGGAGGGACTCATTGCAAAATTGCCCCAGAAGCAGGATTAAAAGTAAATAACTGCTAAAGTGTTTAATGGAATTGGCTAATATTTAACTATTTTTAAAACTTTGTAACACTGAATTTAAAATTTTAATGGGAATTTTCATTCACCCCTAACCAAGATTCAACTCTAGGACCAAAATCTAAGGATTTCTATCTTCTAACAAATTGTCCACTAGCCTTTTAAACACGTGATCCTTTAAAAAGGCCCTAAGTGCTGGGCTGAAAATAAGCAGGATTCATATAATCTCACCAGACACAGTAAATGTGGAAAGACCAATGAAGAAAAACAAAAAGCCATTCATAATGTCTTGAAACTTACATTGCACACAGGAGAAAATGTTAGCCATGGTGAGTGTCACACCAAAATGACGCCTGTGTGGGATGGGGAAGCTGATCTTCCTCATCAGACATTTATGCTGATTTGTTAGATGCCAACACAGTTTCCTCATTGGATTTGCTTCTAATAAGTATGGAAGAGTTTAGGCTCTACCAAGAGCAGACTAAACATTTTCCCCTGCTGTCAGGTCACTGGACTGAATGTCCCCACAAGAAGGATATGATTATGTTTCATAGGGAAGTCTTCCTGAGAAGTAATAGGCATTTCGAGGGCAGAACTGCAGGTTCGGGCATGGAGGGCTGGAGGAGGGCTAGAGGGGACACTGGAAAAACAGCAGGAGTGAGTTCAGATACTGATGCTCAAGTCGCCAAAGTCAGCAGTGTTATCTCTAAGGATACGTCATTCTCCCAAAAGTTCCATGAGTGAAGGGGCCTGTGAACACTAAGCAGGTTTTTAAGACACAGCAGCACATAATTTGCATCACAACTCAATTACAGTATGTTTTCATATTTGGAAAATAATTAGCCCATTGTTCTTTGAAACTGCAGCAGTAGTAATAGAAATAAAAAAGACCTAGCCGTCTTGGAGACAACAATCAATAAACAATTCCAAATCTGCAGGATTCCTTGACAATATGCAAACAATGAGATAGACGTGTGCTGCAGATACCTCTTACTGCAGGGCTCACTCCTGCAAAGCATAGAACTAGTTTTCTCAGCAGACAGAGGGAACCAAGTCAAGATTCCTAATCTTGAGAGGTTTACTATATGGCAGGAAAGATCAGACAAGTGCATAAAGCCAAATATGAATAAATGTAATCAAATATTAAGAAATGTGAATGGAGCACAGATGAAAGAGGAATTACTTTCACCTAGGATCTAGAGAGACCTCTTCAGAAAATGTGGCTTTGGAAATGGCTAAAGACATGGGTGGAATTTTGGCAGAAGAGGATGTAAGGAATTTAAAAACTGATTCTAAAATTCACATGAAAATGCAAAGGATCCCAAATATCCAAAACAACTTTGAACAAGAAAAACAAATTTGGAAGACTTACACTATCTGATTTTCAGACTTTTTTTATAAAGCTACAGTAATCAGAAAGTATGGTGTTGGTGTAAAACAGGGAAGTAGAATAATGGAGCAGAATAGAAAGTTCAGAACTAAACGAACACTTATATAGACAATTGATTCTCAAAAGGTTGCAGTGGAGAAAAGGATCTTTTCTACAAGTAGTGCTGGAATTATTAGATAGTGATATGCAAAAAAAAAAATGAACTTTGATCCACACTTCACAAAATATACAAAAATTAACTCTAAGTGGATCATAGATCTTAATAGGAAATCTAAAACTATAAAACAGCTAGGAGAAAAAGCATAGGCTTAAGCTTTATGATCTTGGGTTTGGCAAATATTTCTTTGCTATGACACCTAAAGTATAATCTATTTTAAAAAAAGTAACTGATAGAGTGAACTTTACAAAAATGAAGACTCTTCAAAGCTCTTCTAAACACTGCAAAGCAAATGAAAAGACAAGCCATAGACAGAAGCTATTTGCAAATCATATATCTGGTAAAGGTCTTTCTTTGTGTCTGATCCAGAATAAAAAGTTTTCAAAACTCAATAATAATGCAAACACCTGAATGAATGAATGAATGAGGCCAGAAAACACACTTCAGTAAAGATATCCAGATGGATAATAAGCATATGAAAAGATGCTGATTAAAGATGCCATTAGTCATTAGAGAAATGCTTTTAAATACCACAGTGAGATAGTAGTACACATACCTACTAGAATGTATACGATTAGAAAGACCGACCTTACAAAGTGCTGGCAAGGAAATAGAGCAACCAGAACTGATACACACCACGAGGAATTTACAATAGCACAACCATTTTGGAAAACTGTTTAACAGTTTCTTTAAAAATGGTAAACACCAATCTGCCATATAAGCCAGATATTCCTCATCTGATGCTTTAGAAAATAAAAGCATATGTCCATACAAAGACTTGTAACTAAATATTCACTTCAATATTATTTATAATAGCTCAAGTTGTAAACAACCCATGCATCCATCAAGAAGTAAATGAAGAAACAAAGGATGTTCTATCCAAACACTGCTCACAATAAACTATTCAGGAAAAACTCAGCACTAAGCAATACTCTGCTATAAGAAAAATAAGCTATTAATACAGGAACACAGATGACTCTGAAAATAATTACACTGAATGAAAGAAATCAGACAACATAGAGTAGATACTGCATGAATCCATTCATACAACGATCTTGAAAATGCAAACCAGTATGTTGTGATAGAAAGCAGATCAATGGTTTCCAGGGGAATAGATGGGGAGGGAGGGAGGGACAACAAAATGCAGGAGAAGAGTTTTGTGGGTGATGGGTATGTTCACTCTCTTGAATGTGGTCATGGTTTCTTGGGGATACACATGTCAAAATGTATTAAGTTGTACACTTTAAATGTGTGAAAATTATTTTGCCAAGTATACCTCAAAGCTGTCTTAAGAAAAACGGCACTTCTGTCCTGACACAACTCAGGGCCTGATTGGAGTGAGATGATCAGTCCCTCACCCTGTCTGCCTAACGGGAAGGTAGAAAACCTCTTACGGAAGATAAGATATGGATTTTTCATTTGCAATGTCTTCCATGTAATAAAGAATTTCTAGACATGCAACATGTCAAGACTATATGATGGATAAAATGAGAATAAGAAATATTAGACAAAGGATGCAAACCCCAGGTGATGTAGGCATCAGAGTTAAAAATAAAGGCTATAAAATACTTTTAACACATTCAAGAAAATAAGGAAATGATGGGAGAATATATAACAGGGTCAAGACTTTCACCAGAGAAATATACTGGAATGTATTTTTAAGAAAAATCAAACAGATACTCTAGAACTGAAGCTTTCAGCTCTGGAAACAGGTAAACAGAGCTAATTAGGATCCCTTTTAAGTAAAACTTTCAGTAATGCCGGATAAAATACAACAAAAGTAACACAGAGCTAACTATGTAAAGAGAAGTTCCCAGGTGACAATACAAAGAGGACACTTAACGCCAAAATGGTAATCTTGTGAGCTGATGCCACCGCACCCTGGAGGGAAGGGGTTTTCATCTGCACATAAATAGGGATACAATGTCCATTTAGGAAACAGGGTCCATACCAGATGTAGAAGAGTCTTCTTTTATAGAAACCTCTGCATAAGACGTATTGGAAGACTTGCCTCTTCACTGAAAGGGAGACTCAAAGTTCTCCACATGTGCACACAGGAAAGGGGTGTAACAACCGGTTCTCTAGGGAAAAACAAAGTCTCCCTTAAAAAATCTAATCTCCACGCCCCTGCTTTATATGAATGTGGAATCCAAATTGATACTCCACTGAAGATTCCGGAATTCCCAAACCAAAAATATAATAATTCAAGGTTGATCATATCACCTGGAGCCTTAGGATAAGCAACACAAAATTGTTCTCTAGGGAAACTTTAAAAACCAAGATGTAAGGGACAATCATAGGAAAAAATATGTACTCACTATAGAGAAGCTCCCACAACTCTACACACACACAGACAGACAACTAAAAACAGAAGGAAATCAGTGCCACTGGGAAGAAAGATCTAACCGTAAAACACAAGATGATTAATATTCCAGAGCCTAAAATTATGAAACAATCTAAGAGAGAGCATAAAAGAAGTATGACTGAATCATTAAAAGATAAAATGAATCTTATATAACATAATGAACAATCAGGACATCATGAAAAAGAAAACAGATCAATTTTTTAAAGAACCAAACAGAACTTATGGAAATAAAACACAGATATCATTTGGTATATAAAATTCAATGAATGGGTTAAGTAACATTTTAATCTTCAATATCTAGGGTGTTCATTAAAATTCAACAGTAATCTCTAAAGTAATTGTTTAAAAAGAGAATAAAAATAAAGAAGTCAAAATGAAGAACGCAAAATAGGCCGGTCACTATTCTAAGTTCTTCATCTATTTTATCACTTAATGCTCACAGTCTTTGAGGCGGATAGTACCACTTTTTGTACATGAAGAAAGTGAGTCTCAAAGGGATTACATATAATGGTTACATGGTTATCAAGGGAGGGAACCAAGCCCAGATAGGCTGTCTCTAGACGCCATGCTCTTAACCATGACTGCAAGGTATATAACAGGCAGGAGAAAAGCAGAGCAAAGCAAATAGAAATCACAAAACAAGATGCCAGAAATAAAACATCATCACTAATCACAATGTATTTAGATGAAATATATAATGAGTTGAAAGATTTACAGATTTTATTTGTTTACCTGAGACAAAGCAGAATTAAAACTTAAAACTGGTTGAAAGCTTAGAAGAATAACAGAAAGAAGTCAAAAGTTAGAGCCAGAAAAAGAGACACCTGAGAAATACTAATCAATGGAAAGAGAATCACTCAAGCCTCCCTCAGGTTCATAGGTACCTGAAACCCACCTTGGTCTGACACTTACCAGCTCTGTGCCTGAGCGAAACTCTCAGTCCCCCGGAATCTTCGTTCACTCACCTGTGAATGTAAGAAACGATCCCTCCTTCCATCCGGCCAATTTGTATTGACTGCTGTGCCACGGGTACAGGTCAAGCCACCTGAGGTCCGTCAGTGAACAAATAAGGATCCTTGTCCCTGTAGGACTGAGGAGGAGCAGAACATAAACTACAGTCTTGACAGTCATGTGAAATATATGGTATTCTAGAAGGTGATAGAAATAATATGATCAGGGAGAGGGGGTTTCTGGGGCAGAGACAAGGGGAAGGCAGTTTCCAGGTTAAAATGAGATGGCCAGATCTGGGCTCACTGAGGACCTTGAGAACGCGGTGCTAGTTGCTGAGCTCCCTCTAACACAGCACCGCACACTGGGTGACATGAACCACAGAGGCTCACTGTCTCACAGCCCTGGGGGCGGGGAGTCTGCAGGCAGGGTGTCAGCAGGGCAGGCTCCTCCTGAGGGCTGGGAGGGAGAGGCTGGTCCAGGCCTCTCTCCTTGGCTTGGAGACGACCGTCTTCTCTCCACATCTCATCACGTCATCTCCCATGTACACGTGTCTCTCTGTCCACATTGCCCCTATTTATCCGGACACAAGTCATACTGGATTAGGGCCCAACTTAATGACCTCTTCTTAACCAATGACATCTGCAACAACCCTATTTCCAAGTGGGGTCATGTTCTGTAGTCCTGGGGTTCAGGACTTCAGCATATGAGTTGGACAGAGACCGGCCAGGGCAACAGGCCTGTGGGTGCATGTCTGATATTCCCAAGGGACAGCAGGGAGGCCAGTGTGGCTGGAGCGGAGCGAGCCAGGGAGAAAACCGGAGATGAGCTCAGCTTCGGAAGGGGGAGGAAAGCTGTAAGGTCACCATAAGGACACTCGCTTCTTCACTGAGTGAAATGAGAAGCCATTGCAGGAACTTGAACAGAGAAGATCACACCCAGGGTCTCAATCATGCCTGACTTAGGTGTTGAGGATGAAAATACTTAGGCTTTTGAGCTGATAATAGTTAGACTACATGTTGGACTTTGAGTTGATGGTGTAGTAAATGAGACTCTGGAGGGTGTTGGGATGAGGTGGATGCATTTTTCATGTGGGATGGACAAGAACCAGTGGGGCCAAAGGGAAGAACTCGGTAGAATAATGGCCCCCAATATGTCCACGGTCTGATCCCTAGAACCTAGGAATGTCACTGTGCATGGCAAAAGGGACTCTGCAGGTGTGACTGTCAAGGACCTTGGGATGGCAGATCACTGTGGGAAGCAAACATCATCACGGAGGTCCTTAGAGGAGAGAGGCAGATTGGTCAGAGACAGAGATGTGATGTGGCAGCAGAAGTCACAGTGACACAGGGCTCTGGGCCAAGGAGTGTGAGCACCTCTGCAAGCTTGGAAAGGTAGTAAGATGAATCCCTCCCAAGAGCCTCAGTGTGGAACGTAGCCTTGGCCACACGTTGGTTTTAGCCCACTGACATTGACTTTGCATTTCTGCACCCTAGAACAGTGAGACAATGGATGTGTGTTACTTTAAGCCACTGAGTCTGTGGTCCTTAGTTACAACAGCAATAGGAAAAGAGCTCAGGAAGCAACATGAACATGAACCCCAGGCTGCCTGCTGTGCCGGCAGGAAGTCCTTTGTCTCTGATCCTGGGGGAGTGTCCTGTGTTCTGGCAGCATCCACAGACTACCTCATGCTAACCTGGCAGCTTGCAGGGGGTCAAATCTTAACCCTGCACAGTTCTTGATATTTAGTTAATAAAAAAGATGGTGTCATCATGGGTATTTTTCCATCTTTTAAATACACTTCAGTCTTCTAATTGAGAGACTGTGTAAATAGTTTTCAATCTTAATAATAAATAACTGTGGTATTATTTGGTTAATTAAATAATGAATAATAATATTCACATTAGTAAAAGTTATTAAAGTCAACATTTTTCAATGAAAATATCAAATTTCTTTTTGCATGAACATGTATTAACTACAAGAATTGTTCCATGCTTTCTTCTACGATTTAGTGTTAGAGTCTTAAAGAATAATATTTTCCTCAAAAGATATTATGGCGAGGGGATTTCTTTTGGTGGTACAGTTCCTACATAAAGTCTGCTGCATGGCTCAGGCCACTGGGAACCTAGAGATGATAGAAATAAGGAGGCATTATAAACACAACATTTTTAAAGGAATTAAAAAACTGGATGAGTGAAAACAAAGAATCAGAGAATATTCTGGTGAAATAAAAGTATTTTTCAGCTTAAGCAAGACACTGGGTGAATAAATCTAAAATGAAAAAACCACCCAGAGATTAGCAGCGAGTCATGCATGCAGTGTGACTGATCAAAACCAAGTTGTTTCCAAACCAGTGTGTAGGCTTGATGCCTTCATTAATCAAGTCTGTGTGGCACCAGGCCACCTCGAATAAATGTTGATGAGGTATTTATAAGCCCTTCACCATCCCAGCTCAAAGCCCACACATGAGCTACACGACCATCACCTACACATCTGCAAAACACCCATCATGGTGAATAGCACTTTTCTTGCTCAGTAGCCGGTGGCAGGGCACTGTGAGCAGACAGAGATACAGGGACGCAGAGAAACAGAGGCACCTCACCTCACTCAGCTGATAACCTTCCGTGCATTCCTGGGGACAGGATTGTCATAAAATGCACCATGGATTGATCCTCCTCCTAGGAAAGAAACGGTAGGGCTGTCCTCAGGTTGGAGCAAGGGTGGCCGGAGGATCTCAGAAGAGCTGTTTCAGCACAACCAATAGAAATGATGGCCACCGTGACCACGAGAGACGTCCCCTGCCATCTCGGTAGGCTCTTGGGCTCCTGACAAAAGCTGGGCTCAGTAAAGGGTTGGGTAGAAGGCACAGGCCTAAGGGATGCCCCAGCAAGAGACAGGAGGTAGGGCCTGGTTTATACTGCTCTGGGTGTATTCCAGCCTCATCCGAATACGAAATCAGAAATTTGCAAAACAGCAGAGCTGGGATGGATCACCTACTCCAGACTTCTCTCCTTACAGTTAAAAGGGTGGCAGCCCTGAGAGGCAAAGCAACGTGCTAAAGGCAGAGCATGGATGTGGCAGCGCCAGATGAAATGCACCGTGCCAATCCCCAATCAAGGCAGCTAACACTGAGTATGGGGCCAAGGTTTCCAACTAGGAGAATGAGACAATGTAAATACTTTGTTCCCCCCAAAACCCCAAATGTTTTTAAAGGCACAAAACTCACCTTAACTAGCTCTCTTCTGAGGGGGTGCTCTTCTGTCTCCGTCTTTCTGTCTGTCTCCATTTCTCTCTCTCAGACACAAACACATACAATTTTGTGAAAGGGGAATTCCTGCCATACAAAGACAAACTTCACATCTTCAGAAAGACACTTGACAAAGCACGTTTCTCAATTCAAGTCTATGTGTGAGGTCTGAGCAACTGGCTTATCTTCTAGAACAATTGGTGGTTCCAAAATCAGGAGATCATCTTCCCCAAAGGAAGAGTTCTGGTCCGTATTGATGAAGTTGGGGATGTCACATTTTATGAGCCCGTTCGCCTCCTCCTCTGGCCACCTGCTGCATCTGATGGCTTCCTGGAGCTGAATATCTCTGTCAAGGGCTATGGTTGGGATAGCAAATTTGGCCTTGTCCAAGTGGCCCACATGATTGATGTAGCAGTGAAAGAGGGACCTAGATTCGTCATTGCCCTGCCAGAGAACACCTTGGGCACCAGCGGTCTTCCAAAGTCTGACACAAAGCTGTTCAGACTGAATCTCTTCTCGGGAGACTCTGCATTGCTATAAAGAAAACCAAAATAAAAGATCACTCACACTCTAGCTCGGTGACCTGAAGAATCATAGTTTTTGCCATCTACTGAGTGCAAGTCCCTGCACAGAGCATGCTGACAAGCACTGGAAATGAGAGACATCACTTCTGAACACATACAATTAAACCCAAGGCAAAAGTCTCAAGTGAGGGACCTTGGACCAACCTGAAAAGACATCGTTCCCTGAGAATCCTCAGTATTGCTGAATTGCACCCCAGTGTTTCTCATTGGGACACTCAGATCATCTTCATCAGAATTTGTTAAAGTGCTTCTTAAAATGCAGAATTCTGAGGTGCAGACCCTTAGCGTCTCCAGAGTTTGGGACCTGTAGTCTGTATTTTTAGAGCAGCCAAGATCACTGAACACGCTCAGGTTTAGCACCGCGGTCTACATCGGGTCACCTGAGCATCGACAATGCTGTCTCACATGGTGGCGTGTTGCCTTGTGTGTCACGGTTCTGTCCTACCCACGAGACTCCCCTGATTCTCAGAACTGTCAGTGCTGCCCCATTGGGCAAAAAATACCACCATTTCACAATGCATACACAGGGTGCCCGACTGACAGATACAATCAGTGATGGGAGAGGGGACAAAATTCATGTTCCTGATCCCTTGTTTCACTTACTATGGGACAAATGATCAATTCAAGGGTAATAAATCAGTGAATGAGTGAATAACATGACTCTCGTTAGTCCCAAGAGTGCCTGGAAGAGTGAGCCTGGGCATACTGAGGACCATAACAGCCCATCTACTTAATTGCCATCCTTCCCAGATTTGTGTAAAGGTTACTTCCACCCAGGCAGTGACCCCTGAAGGGCAAGAATCATGTCTGAACACACTCTCAAATCCAGAACAGAACCTGACAACAATTAGGCTCTGGAGTCTGTGTTTAGCGAGTGTGGAATCTCAGTGATTCCAGCTCTTAGACCTTGCCTTCCCATCCCACCCCTCACGATATGGCCCTTATGACCAGCTCTCCCGGGGCTGGGGCCACGGAACCCATTTACAGGACTGGAAGAATCTGATCATGTAAACCAAGCCCCAGAATATCATCAAGAGTCACCTGCATTTCAGGGATCAGTAATCCCAGAAGCTTTGCAGTTCAGGCAGCTGAGGGATTTTTATATCAGTTCTGTCTTCTACTGTGACAGCCTGGGTGACATCAGACAAGGAATTCTCAAAAGCCTGAGCTTTTCCTTTCAGGAATAATCTACTTAACAAATCTCATTGACCATTTAACAAATGTGATCTGAAGATCAATGATTTACACAGGAGTACAACATTCATTAGGTCGTGGATTTTGAATCCGAGAAAAATCATTTGAGAAAGATTGACAGAATGTAGCTTTAATGCAAATTTAAGTATTCTTACCTTTCAGCAAATCATCTTCTTCCCCTACTTATCACTTCATCCAAGTTTAAAAGATGTTTGAGAACAGGGATGATTGTGCCAGGAATCTGTGACCCAATAACCTAAAATGTCACCTAGGAAAAAAAGGGGAGTGACACATTTTTAAAAAGTATGGTGAGGACAGCAGGGCCACCCCCCAACTCCACACTAAGGAGCTCTGAGTAATAGCTTTCCTGCCTGCCTTGGGCATCAGCTGATGTGAAAACCCACCTAGAAACCACACTGTCCAGCAGCTCTTCCTTAACATAGGCTACACATTCTCAGAATTAAGAATTGGGTCCAGTAACCCCTTCGCTGAAAAATAAAGACAAATGAGAACAATAGAGTTCTGCCCCTCCCCAGGGGAGAGCCCAGACCTTGGGCTGCATGCACTTCGCCCACCTCCCAGGAGAAGGAAATACTGGAGAAGGACGTCCTGCAAAACTAGGGCAGCAAAGGTAGAGATGGGAACAAATAGACCAGCTGGCCTGGGACAGCCCCCTCCGTCGCTGCCTTGGCAGCTGCCTCTGCCCCCTCAGCACATCCTGCCCACCTCAGGTGGCTAAGCTGTCAGGGAAACTCTGCTTTGCAACCTGGGGCAACAGAGGCTGCCCCCAGGCCAAGCTGCTGGGGAGATGGGAGCTAAACCACCAGCTCCCAAGCGGCAGGCTCCATAACTTCGACATCACCCCGCCACCCCCGCACCTTAACGCACCCCCGGGGCAATATGACCCTGAGAAGTGTGACCTGGGAACGAGGGGCGGCAGAGGCCGCCCCCATGTCAGGCCTCCAGAGAGATGGGAGGTTATCCTCCAGCTCACAATAGGCAGCACCCCTCTCCTCCCCACCCCCTGATCTCACCGCGCCCACCTCCCAGGAGCAACCTGACCTGGTGTGGTGTGTCAGACGAATCTTGGGCGGGAGAGGCCGTCCCCAGGCCAGGTCAGGGGAAAGGAGAAGAAGTGGCCCCATTAGGAAGCTGCGACGGCCGGCTGCCCCTGCCCCTCGACCTCATCGCGTCCGCCTCCCAGGAGCAAGCTGACCTGGAGACGGGCATCCAGCTTCTTGGGCAGCAGAGGACACCCCCAGGATTGGCAGCGGCAAAGAGGGGAGCAAATTGACAAGCTCCGCGCTGCAGGTCCTCTACCTCCGCCTTTGCCACCCTCGCACCTTAAAGGCACCGCCCAGGGCGACCCTTCCCAGCAGGCTGAATGGGACAGGTGTGTCTGGTGATCTAGGGCAGGAGAGACGACTCCCACACCAGGCCATCAGGGAGACAGAAGCCAATCCACCAACTCCCCAAGGCATCCCCATCCCCCCCGCATCAGCCACCTCTCCTGCCCCCTGACCTCTCGGTGGCAGCCTCTAGGGAGCAGGCTGACCTGGAGATGGACGTCCGGTGAACTTGGGGCAACAGTGACTGTCCCCAGAGCAAACCATGAGGGGAAATGGGAGCAAATGGACCAGCTTCATGGGAAAACCCACCGCTGCTGCCACCAACCCCAACGTACCACGCCAGCCTCCCGGGGTCAGGCCGACTAGGATACACGTGTCCCGTAACCCAGGGCAACAGAGACCGCCCCCAGGACAAGCCGCGGGGAAGATGGGAGCAAATGGGCCAGCTTCCCAGCTGCAGGCCCCCGAACCCCGCCACCCCTGCTCCCTGACTACCCTGCCTCCCGCCCCCAGTTAGCTAAGTGGGAAAGGGGTGTCCCGGGACCTGGGGCAGCAGAGGCCGTTTGCAGGCCATGCGGTGCAGACATGGAGCTAATACACAAGCTACCCCGGGGCAGCCACCCTATCCCCGCAGCCACCACCTTACCAGCTCCCTGACCGCACCGCACCCATCTCCCAGGAGCAAGCTTACCTGGAGTCGGACCTCAGGGAAATCTCCGGCGGCAGAGGTCGCCCACAGGCCAGGCCGCGGGGGAGAGAAGAAATGGAGCAGCTCCCTGGAAAGGACCCCCTCCCCCTGGCGCCGCTGCTCCCACCTCCCAGGACCAAGCTCACCTGGAGACCGGTGTCCCGCCTCTAGGGCAGCGGAGGCCGCCCCCAGGCTCCGCCGCGGGGTAGTGCGGAGAGAATTGACCGGCTCCCCCGCGGCAGCCCCCCTACCACCGTGGTCCCCGCACATTAACGGCACCGCCTCCACTCCCCACTCAGCTTGCTGAGTGGGACAGGTGTGTCCGGCGACCTGGGGCAGCAGAGGCTGCTCCCAGGCCCGGCAGCCGGGAGAAGGCAGCTATTCCACCAGTTCGCCAGGGGCAGCCCCGCTCCGCCCCCCTACCGCTGCCGCCGCCTGCTGACCTAACCGCCCCACCTCCCAGGAGCAAGCTTACTTGGAGTCCAACATCTGGCGAATCTCCGGCGGCCAAGGCACCCCCAGGCCAGGCTGCAGGGAAGAGAAGAAATCGACCGGCTTGCCCGGGCAGCCTCCCACCCGCCGCCGCCTCCGCTTCCGCCGCCCCAAACCATTGCACTAGCCTCCCGTGGTCAGGCTGACTGCGAGGATGTGCACTTGCCTGAGCACCTCCCTGCACCCCTACACTCCCTGTACCTCTGCACCCCTGACACTCCCTGCACTGCCTGCACCCCCACAACCCCTGAACTGCCTTCACCCTCCACAGCCCCTGCACCCCTGCCACCACTTACACCTTTGCACTGCTTACAGTCCTGCACCCCTGTATGTCCCACACACCACCTCTTGGGCCTGTGGCAGAGTCTCTGCTGTTAGACCAATGCACATGAACTCACATATTTGCCAGTATATGATGCATCAGTGGACGTCTGGGGTTGGCTGCAGGAAGGTACATGTTCCCGGTCACTAGCCTGGGCCACTAGAGTGATCTCTGTGAGGTCACACAGGACGGGCTCAGAGATGCTGTTCTCTGGGAAGAGAGGAGTAGAAACCGGTCTTGAGGGCAGAGCTGTGCTCACCAGGCCGTTCACGCTTCATGTTTTACACAGGGCTTCGGAGAAGTGAAATGGATCCGGCTAAGTAAGACCTGCCTGCTATGCACCCACCTCAGTCCTGGGCTCTGAGGCAGACCAACTGGCTCCCACCGTCAAGACACCTGAATGGGCACCTGAATGGTCCCTTTGAGGCATCCCATCAGTTCTCAGGAAGAAGTCTATCTGCTTCCACCCCATGGCCCTCCCTCCCACTGTGCTGGCCTCAGGAAGGTTCCTTATTTGGGGAAGGCAGCCCACCCCTTACCCCACCCCTCACCTTTCTCTAACCCAGGCTGGTGTTTCTCTGCCCTTCAGAGTCTGGAAAGCCATTCCTCTTCAGTTATGTCCCTTCTGAAATGGACTTGCTTCCACTCAATTCTAGGTGAGGATGCACCATGGAATGCACTGGGTAAGAGAACCAAAATAAATAGTTTTTTCTGTGAGGTTTTCTGTTTATCTACTGGGATGGGCTGTGTGTAGTTTGCTACAGCCATTGGTGTGAGAGGCTAAAGCTGCCTGTGTGTCCTTGTTTTCATCCGCCCGCTGTCTTTGGGTTTTCCCTAGACACTCCTGAGACATTAGCTTCTTTTAATTTTATTCCTGTTATTACACAGAGGCCCTACTGACATGGAGGTAAGGTGTTGGGGTAGTGGAACAGAGCAGGGCATCTATACTCCTGTGATTAGTTCTCATTGAGCCTGTGCCCTGAGCTGTGACCTCCACAAGTGTGTCTCTTTCCCTTCACCCCAATTTGGGTGAGACAGAAGGGATTTCCCTTCCCCCAGGCTGGTTAGGCTCTGGTAAAATAATTTCTCATTTAAAAAAAAAACACAACCCCCCACAATGGAAGAGAATATTCTGGGTGTATTTCATTAGAGTTATTTTATCCTTTCCTGGCAGGAAGCATGAGGAGTTTTCCTATGATTTTCACTCTGAGAACAGGGTACTGTCCTCGAAGTAAAATGCATGAAAAAGACCAGGGGGCCCCTCTGACTGGCCCCCTGAAGTTGTCACACTCAGACTTCCCCACGCTGTTTCCAGCTGGCCTCAGGGACCTGTTAAATCTGCCTGCCCCCTAGTTTCTTACAATAGCGGGTTCTGGCCTGGGAGCTGTGACTCTCCAAGCCTGCCCGGCTGCCTCTCTGGGTTGGGAGCAGCTTTCCCCCTCAGTTTTCTTGTGGGTCTAAGAACAGCAGTGGCTTTTCAGCTCCCTCAGCTCTGGTGTTGTTTTCAGGACAGAAGGAGCAATTTCTGAGCTCCACACGAGCTGGACCAGAGGCTGGAAGCCTCCCCTCCTCTGCCTCCATGCAGACAATCAGTGGCTGTGGTTCTGGCCGAGTTTCTGAAGATGTGGATTTAAACACACACATCCCAGCCCCACAGGAGCACACAGTCCCATAAATCCCTACAACTTCCACTGGTAACTACGGAACTGATGAGGACACGCGTTTCGGGGCTGCAGAGGCCTGAATGCACGACTTTCTCCGTGGCCTATTAATGTGGTTGTTATGGGCCTTGTCTGAAGTGGCTTGCATACCGCACCTGGTACATGGGAAATATAAAATAAGTACTAGAACCTCCACTTTTTCTCCCTCTTGGGCCTTCCAAACTAAAAAGTAATACGTGAACTCAGGCGGCCTAGTCACCACAATGAGGTCAGGCCAGCCCGGCTCTCCTGAGTGATGGGCACTGACTTGCGCATTAACTCGGAACAGTAGGGGAACCGTCTTCCTCTAACTGGGCCTCTCCCCACACCAGGCACGCCCTCAGCTGAGAAGGGGCCAACTCCCCCATTGAGGTGTGTGCTGGTGGCTTCAGTGTGACCTGGCCCTGCCGGGACATGAACCTGCAGTGAGGTGGAGTGTCAGGAGGAGGGGGGGTCCCTGCTGGGGGAGCAGGGGGCCCGGTAGCACCCTGCGCAGCCTGGTGCCTGCGGCTCCCCAACATCTCCTACGGCCCCAGGGTCGGCTCTGGTCTGGGCCACTCCATGCACCCTCACAGTATCTTTTCATTAAGTCCCTTTTTGGTTTTTATCAGCCAGAGGTGGCTTCTGTTGCTTGTTCAGTGAAACAGTGCATCAGGAAACCAGACTATTTCTAAGATCAGTAAAATACGAACTTTGGTCAGCTCGCCGGGCAGACCGTGCAGCACAAATTCCCGCACAGGGCTGTGCAAATGCCTTACGTGAAGGGTCCTCATCATCTGTCTTCAGAGATACAGAAGCTCGTGGTTCAGGTAAAACCTCAGGGAGGGATTGAGGAATCCAAAGCTGGTTGGTTTCAAAGACTAACCGGTCGGATCAGACCCCTGAGCTGTAGTCAGAAGCCTGGCTCAATGTCACGCAGACTCAGCACCCTAAGTGTCCAGTGGGGCTGGTGCTGTTTCCTTTACAAGCTCTCTTTGGGGAATCACTGTAGCCCATTACTCTCAGCAGGGAATCCAGCCCTCTTAGCCCCCACCCTGATTGTTCCATGACACAAATCTCGGGAGTGTATAATTTTCATCTTTGTTTAGGAGGATGAAGGTGGGGCAAGAAGAGAGATAAATTCACACTTAGTGACACCAAGTCACAGCCAGTACCTCCTCCTCAGAGAGCTATGTGCTCCCACAGTGGTGGCTGGGGGGCTGGGCAGAGCCCCTCCTCTGGTCACAGAGGGACTCACTCCTTTGACTGCAACTGATGGGTTGGACAACCAATCCAGAGAGGACAGAGCATCTTTCCCAGGAATTTGGAACTGACACACAGAAATTAATTTCACTCATCTGGGGATTGGGAGGAGGGTGGGAATCAAATGAAACCAGAGCAGGAGAGAAAGTTACAAGTGAATGAGAGAGAGACAGAGAGACTGAACTTGTGAGAGTAAATAGTGTGAAGGAAGGATAACAATCAGGGCACAGAGGAATTCCAGCTCCTGGCTGTCTAGTGTGTCCCAGCCCATCAACAAACCTGCGGGATGGTTAACATCATTCCAGTTTTGCAGATTAGGAAACAGGCTGAAAGAGACGGGGGTTGGCTTTGGGTGCACAGTTAATTTAATTGCCACTGGACCCCTTAATTCCCACTGCCTGAAGGCACCGTGATCCTCACAGTGACCCTGCAGAGCTGACAGCCTAGCACCCTGATCAAAGGGAACCTGCGGGAGTGGGAACCTCTCTGAGTTTGGAGAGTTCCTTGCACCGAGATTCCATGCATCAGCCGGCTCCCGCTCACCCCAGGTTAACGTCTCCCCAGCTGTGTATTCTCCCGACCCGCTTCCCTCCCTGCCAGGCACCCCCGTTCTTACCACCGAGTGTACTGCAGGAATTCAGGCACAGGGATGCCCAAAGCAACACGAGCCCACCGGCTGTACAAACAGCAGACTCCCAGTCCCAACTGGGCTCCATGGGGATAGTAGGTGTCCTCACCTTTCATGTACCTAAGGCAATCTGTTTCTTCAGCTGGAGGCTATAGAGAAAAATAAAAGGTCCAAAACATTGTTCAGTGAGGAATTCCTCCAAGGACCTGACTTCAGAGTCTACAACCAGTTGTGCTGGCCGCTCTTACCCCCGGACTTTGGGTGAGGTGGATTATTGATCAGCACATTTGCCGGTGGCCCAGCTCCTGGGCTTGGCTGCCCAGAGGGGGCTGGGGGAATGGGTAAGGCCAGGGCACTCAGGAAGAGCACAGAGGACCTGACATCTCGCCTCCGCAGTTGTAAACGCTTCCCCATATCTCAAGGCATCGGACAGAGTGCAGCCACCACAATAATGAGATGTTCCCATCTCTTCACTCACTCCTGTTGGTTCACATACATGCTGAGCATCCACTGGGTCACAGGACATGACACACAGGATGGCCGATGGGACAGGCTTGGTACTTCCCCCTGGATCCTGTTCAATCTGATGGAAGAATGATCACTCATAAATGGTTTCTCAAAAGGATACATAGACAGGAGACAAACTGCAGAGTGAATCAAATTTTAAAATATAAATGAAGATCCCCCAGTCTCCCCGCCTAAGGTTAACAGCATAAAGAAAATAGATCTTGCCTTTGATCACCAAGGAAGTGGTCACCCCCTCTCAGGAGGAAAGGAGAGTTAATCTTTGAGCAGGACACAGAAGTGCTCCATCGAATTGGACCAGGACCTCTGTATTCATTCAGCAAATCTGTATAAGCTCCTACTACTTATGGGAATCTAGTAACTATACCCGTTCCCAAGGCCCTTGGGCTTTATTAGTCAACAAAATAGACACGACTCCCCATCACTGGGGGCTCAGAGTTTTAGCAGAGAAAACAGGCAACATGATGGGGGTAGCAAGAGCTTGGGGAAAAATAAGAGTGATATGAGCAAACTCAGGTGATGGTGGTGGGGTGGGAGGCAGGCAGGAGGGAATAAGGCAATCCTGGCAGATCTCACGGAGTAATGAACTTGAAGCAGAATAGATCTGGAGGAAGAAGGAAGAGCCGGAGCCAGAGGCCCCCAGAGTGATGGGGAGAGTGTGGGCGGAGAGGCAGAGCAGGCCGGGTCCTGGAAGACTTTGGGACGACTTTGGCTCCTAATGGAATGGTGACCCTTTTAGTGAGTTTTGATGGGATGGGTCATGTCCAATTTATGCTTTTGTTTTGGGTTTTCTTGGGAGGAGGTTAATTTATTTATTTTAGTGAAGGTGCTGTGGTTTGAACCCAGGATCTCATGCATGCTACGCATGCACTGTATCACTGAGCTACACCCACCCCCTCAAAATATGCTTTTATAGGCTCCCTCTGACTCTGTGTGGATGAGATTGTAGAAAAGCAAAGATGGAAGAAGGAGGCTATTTGGTGTCCAACAAGGGGTTGAAGGTGGCTCCTAGGAGGGTGGGGAACAGGGAGTAGGTGGTTAATGAATTCAGAGTAGCCAGGATTTTCTAACAAGCTGTATTTGCTGTGTGTGTGTGTGTGTGTGTGTGTGTGTAAGTGAAAGAGAGAGAAAGAACATGGTTCCAATATCTGGACCTGGAAAATGGGATGGATGTCCTCTCCATCCACAGGGGATGGGACAAGATGGGGCTGAGCAGGTGGAAAGGGGTAGGAATCAGCTCAGTTCTTCAATGTCATGGTTAAGGAGTCTATTAGATATTGCCACAGAAATGCCTAATAAGTAGAGGAGTTTGGGTTTCTTTTTCTTTCTTATTAACATTAAAAAATATAATTTAAATGTATTGATTTTATTATGTGAATGATTTTGGAATTTTATTTCAAGCCAATGTATATGTTATAATAGCCAAATGGAAAATATATCAGAAAAGAGGAGAAATGAGGGCTTTCACATAAACTGACTGACCATAACGTAGGTAAAATTTCAATAAAACCAGTCTTCATGCAAAAACCTCATCTTGGTGTTACATAAAATTAAATGAAAAAGGACTATGTTGATGTATCATTATTTCATGTTACAGAATAGCCCCAAACAAACACACTGTTTAACTATGAGGCTTGTAGAAATACTATTCACTTTATTGACATAAATACAGAAATGCAGAAAGGTTCTAAGGTAGAATAAGCATCTTAGTGGAAATAATAGAGATCTGAGCATTTTACATGATATGTATGGACTGATTCAAAATTTGGAAAAGTAATTTACACAGTAGAACATATGTATGAATGTGAAAGCAAGATGAATGAAAGAAAAAGAATATGAGTATCAGGGAGAGAGTTCCAAATGGAAAGGGCAAATCAGGGAGTTTGGACAAATCGAGAAATTGATGGCATGTCAATTTCCAAGTCTGGTTGCTTCCACCAAAGTTATAGCAGAGAGATTGAGGAGAGACCCAGGACCCAATTCCGGGGCACATTCGCAGTAAATGTTTGGAAAAAAGAGGAGACGGCAAAAGTCCAGCCAGAAGATCGAAAGCAGAGCGATAGGCTGGAGGTCAAGTAAAGCAGGAACACGGGGGAGGAGGGATGGAAGAGCTGGTTCAAATGCTGCCAAAGGGCCAAGCATGATGAAGACTAAAACTGACCACTATATTTAGCAACGTGGGGTCACTGATGGCCTTGACAGAGAAGTTTCCATAGAGCGAGGGATCAGGGGAAAAGCCAGAGTGGGTGCAAAAGGGGATGGCTCAAGAAAATATGTAGACAGTGAGTTTAAACTACTCATTAAAGATTTGCTGCAAAGACATGGGGTGGCAATTTTTGAGGGCGAGTTAGGGTCAAGGAGTGCTGTTTGTTTCTTTTAAGAGGATGGACTTTTATATACTGATGGGAGCCAACTAGCAGGAGAACAATATAGATGAGGTAGTGACAGAGAGGATGGATGTGGGAGAGACAACCCGGAGAAGATTGGATGGATGGGCCCCCTGGCGACTTTTGGATGATATGGCTTTTGATGTCACCTGTAATAAGAGGTGGGGAAGCGAGAGTGAGGTCACAGACATCAGAAGGTGAGCGGATGTGCTAGGAGTTGCTGGTGAATGTTCTCTTCTGTTGGCTTCAGTTTGCTTGGTTAAAGTAGAAAAGTAAACTTACCAGCTGAGGAAAGAGGAGGAAGAGTTACTGGAGTCATGAGCAGAAGATACGAAAGAGCCTTCAGGGACAATGGGACAGTGAAAAGAACAGAGGGAGACGGGGGGAGTGTGCTCTCAGAAAGTTACATTTTATTTTTGAGGTCCCCAATTGTTGAATGTGTGATTGTCCTTCCTGCTGTCTACGAAATAAAAATTGAGTATGGTTCAGGGAAAATGCTATTTCATTCTAAGAGGCTGCCTGTTTCTCAGGAATGGTCATCTTAAACTGCAAACATTACAAAAATGTTGAAAAGAAGAACTTGTGTACCCAATGACCCACTATTTTCTATAAAATTGGTTGCTATTTAGTTCCCCTATCAATACCACAGAACCAATACTGCCTAGGATGGAGATACATCGATGCTTAAATGGAAATGAAATCTGTATCTTTTTCCTAAACTCCATGGCTTCCTTAACATCCCATTCCCCTTGGAATTTAGGGGTGTCTGGTATAAGAAATGAGAAACAGTTTGAGAAAATCCTGGCTCAGAATTACACAGCACAACCACAGTTAAGTATACAGCCGTAAAAATGTTTAGAAGCAAAACTCCATAACTACTCTTAAAGAATTTTGCAAACCTGGGCCTGCCCAGATGTTTCCAAACTGGAAAGGTACTCCTATCACTTGACCGGTACGGGAACCAGAGGCTGGTCAGCCTTTTCTGTAAAAGCCAGAGAGTAAATATTTTCAGTTTTGCAGATCATTTTGTTGTAACCATGCAGGTCTGCAATAAGAAAGCGAAGAGCACTGGGAGACACGAAACAAATGGGCATGCCCACACCCACCCTTCCACTCAGGGCGGCTTCTCTGTGGTGGGGAGATTTGCCACAATGATTTGTTTCTTTGTTTCCATTGGTTTCTTTGGTTCCACCTTACTGCTCAAGCTCAGAACTTCAAGTGAGCCTAGTCCTTCATCATCCATGCAGAGAGAAGGCTGAGTGGGGGTGGGGACCCCACCTGACAGAGGAGAGATGGCTTGTCACCATGACATGAGACAATCACACCTTCCGGGATGAAAGGGAACAAAGATAAAGGAGGGGAACAGCAGTGGGACCCCTGGGTCACCTGCCAGTCTTGCTCTCCCTCCACGGCCACCCTGGGGGCCTGGGTGGTGTTGGAACTGAGCTACAGTGATTAGGCTGAAGGGACTCAGGATAAACGACCCCCCTCTCCACACCGGGTTCCAAACGCAGCCTCTCTAAATCTACCCTCTGAGTTTCTGGAACTCAGCTGGAAGAATACATGATCAGGCCAGACCCAGAGCCCAAGCCAAACACGACAGGGGTCATGTGGGGTTGTAACCCCGTGCTCAGTGGTCGGGGTCTCCTTGCAAATCTGCAGAAATCCCTGTTCTGCCTCATTCCTCGGTGAAACCCCATATCTCCTCCTGCTCTGTTCTTCTCTTGAGGCTATTGTCCTGGAGGGATGCAGAGTCCTTGAACCTGGCCCTCCAAACGTACATAAGCAGCCTGTTCAATAAAACAAATTATGCACTTCTTCACATTTGCCAGTTTTTTGATTCCAGAAAGGCTGCGGGACTCTTTCTCACTGTCTCCTGTGCCCCCACCACTTGGTGGCCCTCTCCTCATGGAAACACGATTTCCCACAACTGCACCCTGCCTCCCAGCTTGTCAGAGGGGAGTGACCCACAAAGACACACGTGTTTGTGAGGATCCTGTCGCCCAACAGAAAGCCTACTCCTGGAGCCACGGACAGAGATCTGGCCTCCTGAGCAGCTCAGCTCTAGTTGAAAACGTAAACTGGGGACCCCAAACATTGCTGAATGACTTTCTGAGTCACCTGGACTGGAGGGGTCTGATTTTTCTTTCCAGGAATGGATGTAGCGCAGCCTCCATTTTCAGGGCTGACATTCATGATGGATCTATTTCCCCCAACTGCACCCCAGGAAGGAAAGGACCTTCCATCCCACTGGTTAGAAACCCAGCCCAGGGGAGTTCCAAAGCACCACATCGCTGTCAGGTCCAGCATCCCTGCAGAGTGGCCCCTGCCCCTGAATGAGCCCCTTGCCTGGGCCTTCCCTGCCCCGACATGACCACACCCCAGATGGTGCTGGGGAAGGCAGGGAGTGCAGTGAGGGGTGGGGGGAGCAGAGCCCCTTGCTCTGGAGTGAGGGTTCTTGGGGAGAACACAGAGCAAGGCACACACCACCCCCACCCTATACCCCAAACTCTTAGCCCCGCCTACACAGGGGCCGCTCTGAGTCCTCTCACCATGGCTCTCCTGTCAGACTGCACCTAACCCGGCATCTGGCACCCCAGCCCTACCTCCCCTCTTATGACAGATCCCGTCTTCTTGGAAACTGCCTAGCAGCGAGTATTCAAGGCCGGCAGCGGGCCTGGCGGATCTGCACTTCAGGTGCCCTACCTGGCCAGCCGTGCGTGCCTGGGCTCAGTCCTCTATCTTACCCACTGGTAGACTGGGTCCACGTCCGGTGCAAGCGGAGGCCACGGAGCCCAGGCTGATCCCCACACAGGGACAGGTGAGGGTGTCCCCGTCTCACTGCCCCGCTGCCCCACTGCCCCGCCCACTGGTGGCAGCACCGCCCCAGCCTCCGCCCGGCGCCACCTGCAGGTCAGGACTTCCGAGCGGCCCCGCCCGGCTGCCCCATAAGCCTCCCCCACCTCCGTCCTGGCCGCGCCCTGGCTCCCATTGGCTCCGCAAGTTCTGCCCTAGCACATCTAGACTCCGGAAGACACTCGACGCAAGCGCTAGAGGATGGCCCTGCGGCGTTGCCATGGTTACAGGCGCCGCGCTCCGCGCGGGCCGGCCTGAGCTTCTGGGGCGGGCAGCGGGCTCCGGAAGTGTGCAGCTGCCCGGGACCATGGCGGTGCTTGCTGCTGGGGATGGCGGCTTGCTCGGCCAGGCGACTAGTTCTGGCCTGGTCTGTAGGCGGCCGACATCTTGTCTGGGGCGGCGTCTCACAGATGGTAAACGTACATCCGCGCCATCGGCGGGGCCGGTGGACATGAACCAGGGTGGGATCGGTGTTGGGGTGGTGGCCGGGGAGGGCTGTGGTGCCGGGGAGTGTGTTGGGGCGGGGCGGGACAGGGCTTGGGCACAGACTCAAGCTTTCCTCCCCCTCAGGCCCTGGGGCTGGGGCCGCGAGTCTGGGTAGCCCTTGGTGGCCGCGGCCTCCCAGAACCCACCGGGACGGGCAGGCTGAAGACCCCTCTTAGATGAAGCGGGTCCTTACCCGGGTTTTGAAGAGCCCCAGAGTCAGATGTTGGAATGATGTGGTTTATCAGCCTTGTTTATCTGCAGGGAAATTTCAGTTCCATCCAGATGTTGGTTCCTTCAGTCAACCTCAGGAATAAGACACAAGGGTCTGTGCCGATAAGTAGTTATCTAGGGCTTGACTCAAAATAAACTATGCGGGGTTTAGGGATGGTAGATGGGACCCTCTGTCTTGAAGTTAGCATCCTTCTGGGATTAGAGGCCCCAGCTGAGGATTACATCCTCATCTGCAGTAATGGAGGTTGTGAGAAACACACAGAAAAGGGAGGGGTGTGGTGGCGGTAACTCATTACAGAATCCAGGACCCTTGCCTGGCTCTTGTGTAGAAGAGTCTCGCCTTGGATAGGGCAGCAGTTATCAAAGTGTATCCAAGGCCCCTGAGGTGCAAAACCATTTTCATAGAAACGCCGGGATGTCACCTGCCTTTTGCACACTCTTGCTCTCCCGAGTTCCTGTGGGGTTTTCCAGGGAAAACCTGGCCTGTGATATCACAAAACAGGGAACGCAGAGGCAGATAGGAGAATTCAGCTCTCACCAGTCCAAAAGAGATTTGCAGAAATTAAAATCACTGCTATTCTTCTCACTAATGATTTTTCTTTTGAAAAATAGAATTATATTATGTTTAAGAGTATTAATGGTAACATACAGTAGATTGTTAATATTTTTAAGTGAATTCATACACTTTTTCTAACTTCTTATTTAACTTCTAACACAGGAAATATTGATAGATTTAACTCACATAAATAGCAGCCTTTTGGAGTTCTCAGTAATTGTTAAGAGTGTATAGGGTTCTGTAGAACAAGAAGTTTGAGAGCCCCTGGAGAACGGGTGCTCAGGTGCTAGTCAGGTGCTTGGTGTTAGACGGATGCCAAGATGTCTTCCACAACTGCTCCCGGACTTGAAGTAATTGGCCACATGGAGATGGGTGGGCAGTGCCTCCACTTTACAAACCAGAAGCTGCTGAATGTGTCTGGATTGTAGGCCATGGGCTGTGCAGGGATTCCCGTTGTATCTGTTCTATCTAAGCCGGGATTCCTGTGCAGAGGCCTGGCCCTGATGACCCGCTCTCCTTTGCTCCCAGCCAGGTACCTTCTGTGTGACGTCAACCCTCCAGAGGGATTCAGCCTCCGTAGGAACGTCTGCATCCACATTGCCTTCCTCCTGAAGACCCTGCTGAAGATGGAGGAGCCGGTACTGGTGCTATTCCCTTGGGGCCACCTCTACCACTGGCAGAGCCCCGATCCCTGGTCCGACTCCTTTGACCTCCCAAGTCTCAACAGAAACATTCCTGACATTGAGTACGAGCAGTTCATTGCAGGTGAGGTGGTAATTTAACTGGGGCCAGGTGGTCGTTGTTCTGGCTCCGATCTGAACAACGGGCCATCTTACTTTGGGTTTGTCGGTCTGCTTAGGGGCCCTGCTCATGTTTTCCACACTGCAGGTGAATTTGGTTTTTCCATAGTTTTTTCGGGAAATCAATTTGAAGTGTATGAGCTCTATGTCCGCTCACATCTGAAAACCCTGGCCTCCTGGTGAGATGGAGCGGTGACAAGGAGGCCACTGCCACAGAGGCCTTGTCCCAGAAGGAATCACTCCCTGTGCTGTTTTGTTAGTTTCAGGTATACAGCATAGTGATTAAGTTGTAAATATACATAGTCTATTCTTTTTCAGGTTCTTTTCCATTATAGGTTGCAAGATACTGAATACTGTTCCCTGTGTTCTACAGTGAATCCTTGTCGTTTGTCTGTTTTACATATAGTAATTTGTATCTGTTAATCCCAAACTCCTAAGTTTGTTTTACAAGTCTGTGAGTCTGTTTTTGTTTTATAAATAAGTTCATTTGTATCATTTTTTTTAAAATTCCACATATAAATGATATCATATGCTATTTGACTTTGTCTGACTTATTTCACTTAGTGAGATAATCTCCAGTTCCATCCAAGTTGCTGTAAATGGCTTTATTTCCTTCTTTGTTATGACTGAGTAATATACTGTTATATCTAAATACCACATCTTTATCCAGTCATCTGTCAGTGGACGTTTAGTTTGCTTCTATGTCTTGGCCATTGTAAAGAGTGCTCCTGTGAACATTGGGGTGAAGGTATCTTTTGGAATGAAGGTTCCCTCTGGATATAAGCTCAGGAGCAGGATTGCTGGACTAGGTGATAAGTCTTTATTTTTATTTTTTTTTTTTTTTTGTCTTTTAAGGAATCTCCATACTGTTTTCCACAGTGGCTGCACCAAACTACATTCCCACCAACAATGTAGGAGGGTTTCCTTTTCTCCACAGCCTCTCCGGCATTTATGGTTTGTGGACTTTTGAATGATGGCCATTCTGACTGGTGTGAGATGATAACATTGTAGTTTTGAGCTGCAATTCTCTGATAATTGAGCGATACTGAGCATTTTTTTATATGCCTATTGGCCATTTGTGTGTCTTCATTGGAGAATTGCTTGTTTAGCTGTTCTGCCCATTTTTGGATTTGGTTGTTTATTTTTTTCTTATTAAGTTGTATGAACAATTTATATAGTCTAGAAATTAAGCCAATGTCAGTCTCATCTTTTGCAAATATTTTCTCCCATTCCATAAGTTGTCTTTTTGTTTTACTTATGGTTTCTATTGCTGTGCAAAAGTTTATAAGTTTAATTAGGTCTCATTTATTTATTTTGGCTTTTATTTCTGTTGCTTGGGTTGCTTAGATTGCCCTAGGAAACCATTGCTGAGATGTATGTCAAATAATGTTTTGCCTATGTTTTCTTGAGAGAAGTTTGTAGTGTCTTGTCTAATATTTAAGTCTTTAAGCCATTTTGAGTTTGTTTCTTTTTGGTTTTTTTGTGACTGTATTGTATGCTTTTGATTTGTGGTTACCTTATTCTTCAAATATATCAACCCATTACTATATCTATTTTCTTTAGACTGATAATCGCTTAGGCTCCAACACATCCTAAGAATAATGAAGAAAAAAAAGAAAGAAAAAAATCTATATTTTCTTGTTCCCCTCTCCCATTCCCACCTTTTTTTATTTTGATGTCCTTTTTCATTTTTACATCTTTATGTTTATTCTCTTGTAACTCGTTATTGCATTTCCAACTATGGTTTTCCTGTTTCTACAGCACCCTGCTTCCTTTCTGTTTAGAATAGAACATTGTAATGTCTCTGTTAGGTTCAATATTGCTGAGTTATCTCCCCTCCCCCCTCCCCTTCCCACCCCAGGCCTCTTAATTCTCAGTCCAGGAAAGCTAAGTCCATTCTACCCTTCATCGGTTCTGGGAAAGCAATCTTCAGAGTGGGAAAAAACATTGAAAAATAATATTCTGTGAGTTGCTTTCTACCCTAGTCCAGAGATGAGAAACATCTGAAGGTGGAGGAAAAAAGTTGGAGGTGGGGAACAAAGTCTTTTCTCCTTTTGCTACTGAAGAAATGATTGCTTTTGTAATTAGTGATGGTGCTCTTTAAATTGGTGAGATCGAGATTCCACAGCTTCAGCGCCTGTGAATAACCAGCCGGGAGAAAGCTCTCTAGGGCCCCTGCAGTGGGAAAGGCAGCCCCTCTGAGCACCTGTTGTTCTGTATTCTTCCTGCCTCCACACGGGTTCGCTAGGCACTGTGCAGGACAATGCAGTTACCCAAGGTGGAGGACTGGGAGACCCCTGCTGTGTGGCGAGCCACAGGAGCCCACACTTGTAGGACAAAATGTAGAGTACTGGGGCGGTCATATGAACAGAGGATGGTTGAGACCCAGGATAGTGTCCTGGATTACAGCAGGCGAGGCTGGCGGGGCAGATGGGGCCCTGGGGCATGGGCAGTCCTTGAGTGATATGAAACAAAGATAGGAACAAAGAGACTGGATTCGTGTGGGGGTTCGGCGCCCCCGGAGGCTGCGGGGCAGCTCAGCGAGCCCAGGGGGAGCGGGCACTTCCCCATAGCTGGGTTGACAGGTCACAACCAACTCACTGGGGACCGAGAGGCACTGAGACATTTTAACCTTTTGTCCCTCTTCCTGGAAAAGAAACTGCTGCCTGTTAAATAGCCTGTGTCATTAGTGAGAATTAAAGACATGAAGCAAGAGTGCCTCAAAAGTCATCCATTGTGTAGTTGTTAGTAAGTGTCAAATGCAAACTTGAATAGATGAAATGAAGCATTCATCAGAGGATTTTAAATTCCTTTAAAATAAAAATTCTTGCTGCCTTTGTTCTTCATTTCAGGGTTCAATTGGTGATAATAATAGTAACCAAAGCAATAGCAAACCCTTACAGAACTCTGTCCTGCTGTTCCAGGAACGCTGTGTTCATGACAACCCAATGAGTTCGCACCACTATGAGTTCCACTTTAAAGGTAAGGACATTAATTAATCACACAGCTAATAAATGGCAGAGCTGGGAATTGAACCCAAGATGTCTGGCCCCAGAGCCCCCTCTCAGCCCCTTCACTGCAGCACATCACTTGGCATGCCCGACACAGGCCAGCATTTAAGAGCAGCGTGACCTTGGCCAAAGCTGCTTCACCGCTTGGTCTCGGATTCCTCATCTGTAGAATGGGGGTGTGGGCAGTGAACTCTGTGGGCTCAGTGATCACTTCCTCTGGCTCTGCTATTCTACTGCTTTGAGTTAGTTTGGTAAGTATCCGAGCCCCTACATGGCTCACACATGGGCTGGCGCTTTGCTAGGCTCTGGGTTACGGAGAAAAGTAAGATCAGCCTGCTTCTCCGAGGAGCGTGTGTCCCTCCACGGGAAGCAGCTTCGAGGCCCAGGCTCCCTCGCTGGCAGTCGGGGGCTGGGCAGGATAGTCTGATAAGAAAAGATGGAGGCAGGGCCCCTCCGGGAACAGTGGTGGCCACACAGACCTCAGGAGCGGGAGCGTCTGTCCAGGCTGCTGAGAGGGGATCCTCATGAGGCCAGTAGTCCCCCCAACCTAAGCCCTCAGGACAAAGATCCAGCCATCCCTTCAGTGTCACCATAGAGCCAGTCCATCCTCATCACTGTGCCCCTGTGCTCCTTTGTCCTGGGGCTTCTCTTCCCCCTACACCCAGAAGACTCTTCTCCCTCTCTTCTCTGAGTGTCCCCTCACTTCACCCGTGGTCCCTGCTTCCTGGGTAACCATCTCTGGAGTTGACACTTTGCCCCCTCACAACCCCAGTTTGACCAGGAGCCTGGGTTGGCCTCCTTGTGCTCACTTTCCACCTTCAGATGATTGCTCCTCCCCTCGTGGGAGCACCTGGAAAACACGGATCCTTTCCTATCAGTGCCTGCCACCCTGGCCTCCCTGCTCATCTGCCTCAGTCAGGAGCACCTGGACCACCAGCTCTGTATTGCCTCGCCTCCTACCATCAAGACGTCAAAGTTCATTCTCCCTCCTCCACCCAGTGTGGTCATTTTAGGGTCTTCTTCTCCGTCAGCCTGAGCCAGCCACCCCCCATTCACCCTACCCCCGGGCTCATACCCGGGCGTGTCTCCACCCAAGTTCCATGCTCTCTCCTTTAAGTGCCCACCTCTAGCCGTCAAGCTGCTTCTCCACCAGCCTCCCTGGCACTCCTTCACCCTCACTGGGGCATCATGCACTGACTCTGCTTTCCTGCCTGTCCTCGTTCCTCTTACTTCCACTTCCCCACCTTCCAGCTCTGCATCCACAGTCAGCACTCTCTTTATGAGAGACAAAACCCCCTTGAGCCTTGACTTTTTCAGTTCCTCACCAGGCCGACTTCCATCTCGGTTCACCCAGCTCTACTTGTTCTGAGCCTGCAGGCAGCAGGCTCTCCCAGCACAGGTTTCTAAGACTACAAATCAATTCCCACCATGTTGCCGCTGCCAGGCAATCCTCCAGGATTTCTCTAGTGAGCACATTTCCCCACTTATCACTCAGTGGTGTTAACGTTCTCTGCTCTCTGCACACCTTGAAGCTTCCCTCTGTCTCTTCCCTGACTCCCAGCAGATGGCCTTGCCTCCTGCTTCAGAGAGAATGACATGTTACTGGAAAGGATCTCGCTCACCTGCAGCAAACCTGCTCACCTCAAATTTTATCTGTCTCTCTCCCACCTGGACTCTAGCTGTAGTTGTTCTTAATTTAGTGAGTTTAGTTGTCATATATATACACAGTTAAAAGCATAGCACACTATAGGCCACCTTCTAGGGCTTACTTTTTCAATTTAACATAGAGTGTATGATTCATCCATTTCATTGCATGTACCTGCAGTTCATTTGTTTTAACTGATCTTAAATATTGTGTGTGTGAAAATAACACAAGAGAAGGGTAAGCCAGGAGTCAGGATGATGGTTATTTCTTATGAGAAGAGGCCAAGAACAGGATAGGGAAAGAGGACACAGTATGTCTCTGTCAATATTCCTGTTATGATGCTGGGTGATATGTTCATAACTGTGTCTTTTAATATTAATTTTAATACATAAATACCTCTGACAGGCATCTATGATGAGAATGTGTCATGAACCAAGACATACAATGGGTAATATTACATCATTATTGTTATGTAATCTTGTTATATTATATATTAATGATAATCTTACATTATTTGTTATGGGTTATATATTACATAGATGCATGAATTATATGTTATGTATATAAACACCTACATATATATTATATACTATCTGCTAATAAATAAACAGAACATAATATGCTAGTATATCTTCTATTATGTATTATTTAATAAATAATAACATACTATATCTTGTTATATGACATGGCACATAATCTTTAATAAAATAAGAAATCTGTCAATATATATTGGTAATTAATAAAATTTTAAAAAAAAGCCCTCAGCTTTTAACACCAATACCGCTCCAGCTGTCACTGTCTTTTCTCTTCCCTTTCATGGTCGAGGTACTCACGGTGCTATCCATTCCCCCTTTCATCTCCTTATCCTGAACCTTCTTCCTCCTCCCTTCCCATGCTGGCTTCTGCCGCGTGGTCCCTCTACTCACCAGCGGCCTCTGGGGCACTGATTTGTGGGCACTGTCTCTGGCCCCAACTCACCTGCCTGTCCGCCGCCTCTGCCACCGCTGGTGGGGGCGGGGTTGGGGGCAGAGTGCACCTCTTGTCCTGGAATAGAACACAGCACAGACTCAGTGACCAGCAGCAGGTGTGGCCGGGAACTGCAGGACTGGGTGGAGAGCCAGACTGTCTGCATCCAGACCGGGGGCACTTGGAGTGTGAAGAAGCCCCGTCTACACTGCCCCTGAAGTGAGGAAAACACCCTCAGGTGAGTTAAAGTGCTTATGACCTAGGTCTGTTGGCTGGAAAGGACAAACGGGCCCCTAAGGGGAGGGTAGTTGATGTTCCAGGCCCCACAAAAGCCCTAAGGGCTGGCGGGGAACCAGGCTGGACGCTCCACTGGACCCAGTGCCCCCTCGGGGGTGGGGCTTTCGGGAACAAGCAGAAAGCCCTCGGTCTCTGGGGGGAATGGGGCAGTTTGGGAGCATCCCTGCAGTGAGTCAAGTGAAGTCAGGGCCTGTGGGATCCGTTTCTATGGCCACATCGAGCCTCAGTAGAAGCCACAGCAGGAGTGGATTCCTATCTCTCCAGCTGTCATCCTCGTGTCTGAGTGCCAGGCTTCAGACCCGATCCCCTGGGGCGCTAGGACAGTTACAGAGAGAGGCGGTTCTTGGAGACCTCAAGAGGGCGGTACTGGCCTTCCTGCCGACACGATTACACAAAGATCAAACAATCCATCTATGGGAAGAAAAGAAGAACCATGGTCACATCTGGACGCGAAGCTTAGACGTGGTGCATGGGTGACATTTATCGACAATCCAGCGAGGTTCTGGCCAGAGTTAGAGGCCAGGGCAGCAAGCCGGGAGTGACACTGAGGAGCATCATTGTGCAGAGGCTGGACTGGTGGTGTGCAGGCTCCTCCCAGGAGAAGCCTCAGTGTTTGGGAGGTGGCTAACATGTCTCCTTCGTGTCACCAGCAAGTGATGCCACCTGCAGAAAATCAGCTGTGATCGTGAGATGGATCAGCCCTGTGTGATGTGATAAAGCCTCCTACAAGAGGGGGCACCAGATGGACAGTGAACCAACCAACAGGCTGATGATATTCCCACCTGTGTTTATCGTGCTTTTGTAGCCAAGAATGAGGAGAGAGTTGCATGGCTCACCATGAATATTTTAACAACTTGAGAGGGTTCCATGTCTCACTGCATTTAAGTGTCACCTGGAGGAATTCAGGCAGTGTTTAGACCCAGTGGAGAATAACGGCCTCTCTGTTCCTCGTCAACCTGGCAAGCCCACCAGCCCTCTATGGCCAGACGTTGGCAAGTGCATTCCCTTGTTAGAACAAAACCCTTCCCACGCACGCCTGTGGTAAGCTTTTGTTTTTTTTAATTAATGGGAATGATGATACATTACAGCCTCCTCAGAACTTTCCTTAGGGCTTCTCGCCTTAGACCCCTGCAAGGGGACACGCTGCCCTCGGTCCTGCACTGTAGACTGTCCCCCTGGCCTTGACACTTCCTCTGGCCACCCCCTCCATCGGGTGGCGTCAGCAGGACCAAGGGGACATGGTCATTGGCTCCACCCCGTGCTCTAGAAACCCAGGACCCCGAATGCCCTGCCTCAGCAGCCCCTGACCCATTTCTAGTGCCTGCACTGGCTCTCCCCGGATTTCAGATACCCAGGACTCACAGAGAGACTAAAGGGCAGCTGTTTGCATGGAGGTTATAGGCAGAGCCCGGACGTGAAATCTGAGTGTCCCCCTGTGCACATCCAAGGCCCCTTATGGCAAGGGATGGACCCAGCATTGGGAAGAAAAGGGTCAGGCTAGTGATCAGAGTCTGGGAATCAGCTCTCCCCACACGCTCACTTTCTTTGCAGGACTCCCCTGTGTCTGGGAATTCTAATTTTGAACCTGGCCTTCCTGCTTATAATAAATATATATTTGTAAAGGCAGGACTTTAGAACCTACTGCACTTAAAATGTTTAGATATATAGGATGTGAGCTCCCAGGTATGCTCTGGAACTGCACTTCCAAAGGTCCAGAGCATTTATGTTGGCTCTACTGAGACTGTAAGTGGCAAAGACCGTCTCCAGCGACGAAGGGCTCCTGCTTCACGCTCCGAAGTCAGGATCTTCTGAGAGGATAAAACAATGGACACTGAGACCCTCAATTGTAAATTGATTTAGAATAATGCCAAAGGTGGTTATGACGTGTGTGTGCGCACGAACGCACCTGGGGAATTTTGTGGTACATGACTGTGAGTGTGTGTGTGGCTGTGCATAGGCGCCCCTGGGGATATATGTGGTTGTGTGCATGCTATGTGTGTGTGTGGTACATGAGTCCATGTACGTGTGTGTGTAGGGATGTATGTGGATCAGAGTCAGTGTGTCTGCACGTGTGTTTGTGTGTACGTTCATGCATTAGTTTTAACAGTAGAAGCTGTCCTTTAGAATTCTGAAGTAGTAAAATTTGTATGATGTCTTTTGCTGTATAATTCAAAATTTAAAAAATCTTCAGTCATCAGAAATTTATTCCGCCCCGATTCTGATTTTTTTTTTTTTACCATATTGATATGTCTTCATTTTACTGATGAGGAAACTTAGCTTAGAGATGTTAACTGACTCAACCAAGGGCATGGAACTCGCGCGCCAAGGGCCAGGACGCAGTCCAAGCCACGCTGCTCCAGAGGCCTGGAGCCCTGCTCACGATCACGCGTGGCCTCATGGCGGGGGAATAGATTTTGATGGGCTGTGGCCAGGGTGCAGGCTGCCCAATCCGGGGACTCGGGAAGCCGGGCAGAGAGTACCAGACAGCAGACAAGAGTGAAGCCCTGCTCAGAAATCAGATAGGTTCCTAGGTCTTGGATGAGTAAGGAGGCTTACTGCACATCCTTGATCCCTTTGCTGGTGGCCAAAAGGGACCAAGACCCAAGAGATCACTTCTGGGAGCTGTCTGCCAAAATCTGGAAAAGGACTGCTCAGGACTGGCTCTGCAGTAGGAGCAGAGGAAGGAAATGCCGTTTCTTGGTGGACATTATTGGTGATGGCAGTAGGAGGCCTAGCAGCCTTGTTATGGGGGTGGCAGGACAGGGTCCTAGTGGATGATCGTTTCACCTCTCTTAAAAATCATTGCTTCATATATTGTATCCATTTTGTGGTTTAATTTAGGATGGTAAATATGGTCTCTGTTACTCCATATTAGCTGGATTGATTAATTTTTTTATTGTTAATTTTCTCTTCAATGATTTGGAAACTATATTGCCTTTTAATGAAAATTCTCTCTAAATTTTTATAAATATCTCTAAGTTCATAACTTTCTATGTAATTGGACCAGTATTCCTATAACACTATCAAAAATGAAATAATTATTATATCCTGTTCCACAATAATGATAAATTTAGCATATTTTACCTCTCTGCTGTTCCAGATTGTGTGTGTGTGCGTTTGTGTGTGTGTGTGTGTGTGTTAGTGTCCTCCAGTTACTACTTTTTGAGAGTTGCTTTCAGTTTGTTATATTAACAATGAAAATATAGGTATAAACTTCTTGGATTTCATTGCTCACTATCACTATTTAATACCATGTCTTTCCCACTGTTGAGTTATTTACTTATCGGGATTTTCAAATCAACTGGACACATGATTGGCTAAGTTTTTCCGAGCGGTGGACTTGGAAACCATTCATGTCTATATGCAGCTTTATGTTCTCCTCCTCAACAACTCTCAGTGTGTTGTTGATGGCCCAAGCCTTGTTTTAAATTATGGCTTTGCTTTCATCACCAAAAAACAAAAACAGTTTTCTTGATTTAAAGTGCTGTCTTTTTATGACTGGCTAGTCTTGTCTGCTGGATAGAGATTTCCTTAACCTTCCTCCTTCTTTTCGCCATAACTCGGATTCATTGAGATGCATGTTTTTACCATTTCTCAGATGGGCTTCCACTTTGACTTTCGCTTTAAACCATCACCCCACTCTTTTTATCCATGCTTATTCCTGAAAAAGTGAGCTCTCTATTGGATTAAAGATGGTTCCCATCCGAGATTTGTGGCTCCCTGTCCAAAGGTCCAAATGAAGAGAAAAGGAAAGATTCCTGTTTCCATTGGTTACATTTTGTCAGCTTAGAGATGTAGTTATCCGTGTGGCTGCGGTGGAATCTGCAATATCTTGGCTCAGAGTTTCCTTTTTCTGGCTTACTAGGGGAGCTGCATTAGCTGGGGTCACGGCGCTGTGGTCGTTGTCAGGATCCCGGGGCTGAGGCAGCCCCTCTCCCCCCTTGTTATTTTAATCTTGCAAACTGGGTCCCAACTATGCGAACCCTGCGCATGGTGGCCAGGATCGCCCCCCATGTGACGTGCCTCCAGTTCCTCGGCGTCCCTCACTGCTATCAGCTAGCTCCAGTAAGGGTGCGAGCTGGCTTCCACTGCGGTCTTTCCTCCTTCCTCTCCAGGCAGGCAGTCCTTTCCGACTAGTTGTCCCTATACATTCTCTCCTGTGCTACATAAGCTGAAGGAATTCCTCAGGGTTTCCAGCAGGTAGATGGTGCTCTTCTATGTTTGGACCCCTTAAGTGCTTGCAGTGGAAATTTAGGGGGTGGAAAGGAAGAGCTTGGGGGTTCTCCATATCTAGGGGCTCCCTATCCAGCAGATTCAATTAACAGTGGTTTGAAAATATTCGTGGAAAAACAGAAAGTTTCAAAAAGCATCACTTGAATTTGCCATACACTGACAACTACTTACATAGCTTTCATGTTGTATTAGATACCGTGAGTAATCTAGAGATGATTTAAAGTGCACAGGAGGACACAGCAAAAGAGAATGTGACAACGAATGTACGTGTATATTCATGTATAACTGAAAAATTGTACTCTAAGCTGGAATTTGATGCAACATTGTTAAATGACTATATCTCAATAAAAAATGTTTGTGTATATATATATATATATATATAAGTACATGGGAGGGTGCACATAATTTCCATGCAAGTCCTATGCCATTTTATACAAGAGGCGTCAGCATCCATGGATGTTGACATCGGGGGAGTCCTGGAAACAGTGCCCCATGATTACCAAGGGATGACTGGAAGTCCAGGCTCCTTATCCTAGCCTGTCATGTCCCCACGTGGTCTGAATCCTACCTGTACCACACTTCCCTTGTCACTCTCCTCCAGACCTGGCAGACTGCCCTCTTATTCTTGAACAGGCCACACTCACTGCGCTTCATGTCTGGACCCTAGAAATACCAGTTACTTTATGAGCATGGTCTGCTTTCACAAAATTGGCTGCATTTTCACTAGAGAAGACAGTGTGGAATTTCCTTTAAAAGCTGAAAATAGACTTAACTCATGATCCAGCCTTCCCACTCTCGGGCATATGTCAGAAGAAAACTCTAATTCAAAAAGTCACATGCACCTCAATGCTTACTGCAGCACTATTTATAATAGCCAGGACATGGCAACAACCCAAATGTCCATCGACAGCTGACTGGATAAAGATATAGTAGTATATTTATACGAAGGTATACTGCTCAGCCATTTAAAAGAACAAAATGATGCCATTTGCAGCAACATGGATGGACGTAGAGATAGTCATTCTAAGTGAAGTAAGCCAGAAAAAGAGAAAAATGCCATATGATTTCAATTATATGTGGAATCAAAAAAGACACAAATGAACTTAACTACAAAAGAGAAACAGACCCACAGACATAGAGAAACAAACTTACGGTTACCAGGGAGAGAAGTGGATGGGAAGGGATAATTATGGGAATTGGAAAAGTGTCCCTCTTGGGGAGTTACGGAAATGTTAGCTATCTTAATTGTGGTGATGGTTTTCTGGGTGTAGACATCTACCAAATTCATCAAATAGTACATGTGAAATATGTGTAATTTACTTTACAGGAATCATACCACAATAAAGGTGCCTGTAAAAAAATAAATAAATAAATAAAAGATTGGCGGCATTGTGTCCTACATTTTTATGTGTCTTTAGTGAGTGGGTCTTCAAGTTTCCGGTCTGCCATATTTTCTGAACCAGAAGTGCCCTCCTTCCCTTTTCTTTGATAAAATGTCAGTGGGTGGCATTTATTCCCGTGGCTTCAACTGCTCTCTGTCCACTGATTAACTGTCAAATCTTTTCCAGCAAGGACATCTCAGTTCAGTCCAAGAAATATACTTATAATTGACAATTAGACATTCCCAATTGATTAGCCCATAAAAATCTCAAGCTCTGTGTGTTTGAATTTACACTCGCTCAGTAGTAGGTTTACTTCTTCAAACGATGGCATCACTATCCCATCTGTTTTCCGTGCCATACATCTGGGAGTTTTCCTTTACTTTTCCACTCCCTCACCCCCGTCAGTACTACAATTCTATTCCTTAATATCCCCCAACTAAGTCCACGCCCCTCACTCCCCAGTGCATTAATTCCCACCCCTTGCTAGTCTCCCCAGTGCTGTTCTTTAGAGTGAACAATCCACTTTGCTCACTTTTAATGGCTAATCTGTGTCACTCTCCTCCTTAAAACCCCAAAGAATTCCCCGCTGCATAAGTGAGGAAGTCCAAGCTCCCTGATTTAACGTCACACCTTCTCATAACCTAGTTGCTGCTTTTTTTCAGCCTCAGCTTCCATTAGTTCCTCACAGCCTCTAGCCTCACTGACCTTCCTTCCCTAATTGCAAAGTGCTGTTAGACACGACCAGACCTCTGCACGAGACACGCAAGCTGCTGAGAATCCCGTCCCCACCACACACTCTCCTGGTCTACAGATTTGCTGGAATCCTTCAGATGTCAGTGCAGAAAGCATTTCCTCTCTGACACCTTCCCTACCTTCTAGAACCCTGCCCCAGGCAGTGCAAAAGCCCCTCTGAACATACAGTAAACATGATGCCAAGTGAATCTTAACACATTGTTTTGAAAACCTATTTAAATTTGTCTCTTTCATGACACACTGTGATCTCCTTGAGGGATGGGGGCTGTGTGGTATTTGTCTAGACAGCTAATGTCTGGCACAGACCCCGGGCCATCGGAAACAGTCTGCTGACTCATCAAGAAGAATTGTTGCCTTTGCGACGTAAGATAGACTACATGATCTCTGATCTTACACCATTCGGCAAGGGTCAAAATAATTTCACATAGAGCTACACAGGAAAAATATGTGTATTCTTTTTCTCTCTGTGAGCCCAAGATCATAGGCAGCCTGGAAAGGAGGTGTCACTCTAAGTTGTCTGTCCCCTAGGCTGTCACGTCCAACTTCAACATATTTTTTAGAAGTTGTAGGGATACGTGTACATCACCCCGTCATAGAGTAAACGGCGCTTCATCCTGACCCAGTTTAATGTCCATATGAAAATCAGAAATCTTCCAAACTGAAGCCTGAGGAAATATTTCCTGTCTCTCCTTCCAGTCTGTCTGCCATCTTCATCCCACATCCCCACTGCTCACCTGCGTCAGACCACCTTCCATCTATAAACATTTTCAGTGGGACAATTGGATGAGAACTAATTACAGCAGTAATGAAAATGTTCCCATGAACGTAGGCTCTGCACAACAAGGATGCTTTGACCGGAGGCCTCAGCTGTGGCCTGCAGGGTCTGTTCACGTTTTCTGCCTGGCTTCCCTGCAGAAGTTGTGCAGAAAATCAAGCCTGCAGTCAAAGTCATAGAATGCCCAAGAAATCCAGAAAAATAGAGTGAGAGTCATCTCCTTGGGAATATTTTTGAAAACCATCCACTAATAGGAAGAAGAGCTTTAAGAGGGTCATTTCAGATCTGATGATGTCCAACTGCAGGTGGGTCAGTTTTGTCATTGTTGCTCGCTAGTTGGCTTTCTGCTGCTTCTAACACGTCTCTGTTTAGAGAAGTGGCCTGAGTCTACCCTCAGAGCAGAAAGGTGAGCTGGGCCTGGCGACAGCCTAGCTTCTGTGCTGTGTAGTACCCCACTGAGAATGAAGGGATGGCCCAGGGCTTCCTCTGACTCTCTCCCTCAGTTATAAACTCTCTGAAGGCAAAATGGAGTAAAAAATTCTTAATTCAGTATGGTATTGTCAAAGTATAAAAATAATTGTCTTTGGAGGGGAGGGTATAGTTCAAGGGGTAGAGTACGTGCTGGGTTCAATTCCCAGTACCTCAATGTAAAAAAATAATAAGGAAAATTCTGTTTTAACAAAAGAAAAAGAACAAAGAAGAAAAGAGATCTCAAACAATCCAACTTTAAAAGAAAAAAACATTTTTTACATAGTAATCAGCTCAGTCTTTTGCTAGATTAGGAGTTTGGGATTAACAGATACACACTACAATGAATAAAATAAATAACCAACTCCCACGTCCTTAATAACCTAGTTCAACCTGAATTCTTTCTCTTTTTTCCCCTAAGCAACCCGTGGAAACCTCTGAAATTCTCACCTTATAAAGAATTCATTTAAAGGTGGCATGAAAGTTACTGGTTAAAACAGTTATTTGTGGTTCCATGAATATAAGTCTAGTAAGAAAGATAGACAATAAGCCAGTAAGCAAATAAATATATTATGAACTGCCAGGTGCTTATAATTGCCACAAAGAAACATAAAACTTATTAGGAGAGAAAATGATTGAATAAGAAATATGTGTGTGCTATTTTAAATAATGTGGTCAGATAAGTCCTTTCTGTGGGTAAAATAATTTGAACAAAGTCCTGAATGAAGCAAAAGAATAAGCCACGTATGTAACAGACAAGAAAAGCCTCCCAGGCCGGGAGAAGTGTAGGTACGAGACTTGGAGTTACAAACACAGCTGTCCCAGTGGGGACCATCTGGGCGGTGAAGATGGGCTGGAGCAGAACGGTGAGACCTGAGGCTGCAGAGACGGGTGAGGGACCGGATCACACAGGGCCTTGGTAGGGACTCCGGATATCCTTCTGAATACAACAGAAAATCACGAGAGTATTTTGCAAAGCAGAACAACTTGATCTGATTCATACTTTAATAAGACCGCTGTGGGTAACATATGGGGAATAAGCAATGGAAGCAGGGCAAGGTAAGCTGATGGGAAGGCACTGGAAAGAGTGCTGCTGACCTGGAGAGAGACACCGAGGTTGGGCTGGGATGATGGTGGGAGAAGGGCTGAAATGGGGACACGATTTGACAGTAACGGTCACAGGCCTTAATGCTCGAGTTGGACACAGACACAGAGTGGTTCAGGGTGATGGGTATGTGATATTTGGGGCTGAGCCACAGTTTTTGTACAGAGACCTGACAGGAGAATAAAGTGGGGACGTTGACGTTGGTAAGAAGGGTTGGTGGGTGTTTAATTCCCCCTAGAGCCGCGTCTCTGTTTCTCTGTAGATGAAGTCAGCAGAGCAGGGATGGGTGTTCCTACTTCTGCAGAGAATTGCGTGTCTCCCTCATCGACAAATTCGAGAGGCCGACCTGCCCATCCAATTGCAACATCTTGAATCTGCTTCTTTCTATCCAGGAGGAGATTTCCAACTAAGATACCTATCAAAAATTCCCGTGTCCACAGTTAGAGCTGTGTGCCTTTGGAATGATCTCAGAGATGCCTACACAGAGGCTCGGTGTGCTCTCTCTCACTCAGAGCACACAGTTCCCTTCAGTCCACGGGGTCTCAGCAGAGAAGATTTCACAAGTAGCCCCTCTCAGGCCCTGGGGACCAACCTCCCGCTTGGCCGAGCTCTGAAA
The DNA here is from genome assembly GCF_048773025.1 of Camelus bactrianus. Classification (NCBI taxonomy): domain Eukaryota; kingdom Metazoa; phylum Chordata; class Mammalia; order Artiodactyla; family Camelidae; genus Camelus; species Camelus bactrianus. The sequence continues at coordinate 94,672,774 of NC_133546.1, forward strand.
ATGAGCACGAGTTCCGGGCAAAGGGCCTTCTCCAGGGCGCCATCTGGCAGATTACATGAGGACAGTGTACAAAAGAGTGGGAGGGTTGATGGTATAAATGGATTTTAATTTTTGCTCTGAATCTGATTCTGTCCTTCCATTTTATTAAGGAAGTGTTCTTAGGCCAGACATGATTCTCCTTTTTTCTTTCTATTTGATCATCCAAGAGGTTTAGATAGGGTATTTGTTTTAGGGTAAGAATCTTTAAAAAAAAAAAAAACCTTGCAAATAGCGTCTTGTTAGGCATTTGGACAAGACAACCAGTAAATTCTCCCAGCAGTATTGAACCCCATTGTTCCTCCAGGGGGTGTCCAAATGTATACATGTTCCAAATCTGGCCCAAAAGCAATGAGCTTTTCTTTTTTTTTTAATCACTTCACCATGGACAAAAGATATCACTAAAGAAGGTTAGAAAAGAGCAGGTCCCCAACATCCAGGGTCCCTCCCAAAGAGCCCACAGAAGTAAAGAGGAGATGAACGAGAGAAACGGTTTATTTTTACACACGTAGGAGCCAACCAGAAAAGTAACTACCATGTTAAATGGTGAAATTTGAAGGCTTTTTTTATCAACCTAACTTAATAGGGCAAAGGGAGAGGAGAAAATTGGTTTCCATGACAGGTTTTCTTCTACATCTATTGAATCTCAGGTATCTTCAGCTAAAGTGCTTTTGTATTAACCGTGGGTTCCATCTGACTTTCCATTCCTCGAACTTTGTTCTTCTTTTTTAAGATTCACTCATGTATTCTGAGCCCCTGGCTTTTCCACGTGAATTTTATATTGATTGTCAATTCCTGGAAAACACCACCTGGGATTTGGGTAGGCATACTTTGAATCCTTACATCTATTCATGGACTACTGTCATCTTAGTAGAATGAAGCCTTCTGCTCCATGAATATGGGATTATTCTCTGTGAATGTAGGTCTTAATTTCTCTTGACAGAATCTCTCATCTATTGTAATCTTCAGTGTCCATGTCTGGTACTTCTTCCTCACCTCTATTGGATGCTGATTCAGAAGAGACACGACCTCCTGGAGAACCTCTACTGCCACGGAGCTGACATGGAACTGAGTCCTGAGAAGGCTTTATATTCTTTTAAAAATAGGATTAATGTACTTTAATTACTCCATAGATGAGCAATGAATGGGTCACATTAACATAGGATTTTAATCCTTTTAGGATTAGTAGAGTAATAAAGACACAGTATGAAAAATTGAAATACTGCCTAAAAGAGAAGAGATTTGTAATTCCCACCCACAGAGGTGACTGTCATGAATGATTTGGTGCTTATGTCTCAGTCTCTGTGTCTCTCAGTATGTCTTTCTCCATCTCTGTCTCTCGCACACTCACAATCAGATCAGTTTACATCTATACTGATTTCACACATATGTGGTCATGCAGATGGGACCCTGGATGCAGACAGTGGGTCTGCATACTTCCACCCTGAGGCCTCCCTTGACATTGGGTTGAGACCAGACACCCACTTTTCCAACTGCACAGCATTCATTCATCCACATGAACCAGAACGAGTGGACCCAATCCCCTCTCCATCAACATTAGTGTTGCTTTAATTCCGACTGTTGCAACCAGTGCTGTGATGAACACCCTTGAAAAGGCATCTTTGAATAGGTGTGTAAGGATTTTAGTGGGATGAACTGTAAGGATCAGAACTTCTGGGGAAGAGATGCGTCTGTGGCCCTTTGATGCGTCCTGCACCCTGTTCTCCTGAAGAGGAGCGTCCCTTCACTCTTCCCTCCAGGGGATCTGCTGGAGCCTCTGCCTGCTTACATTGTCACCAGGGCTGGTTGTCACCTGACTAAAGACCCGCCAGTGTTATGGTGACCGGTGTTGTCTCTGCAGTGTTTCCGTCTGCCTGTGTTCTCACCTGAGAGGTCAAGCATCTCTAACACACACTGGCCACCTGCATTGCCTCTCATTGGAACTGACCATGTCTGTTCTGTTTCTGTTTAGAACACTGCGTTTTGAAAAATTTTTGGACTACAGGGATGGGAAAACTTTCTCCAAAATTGAGTTATGAGCAATGCTTTTTCCAGGTTGTGGTTTGTCTTTCAAGCAGTTTTTCTGGGCTTTTGCTAATTTTTTTGATTTGTTTCGTTTTGTTTTTGCCACAGGAAGAGCTAAGCATCTCCCTTATGTCTTCTGGCTGTGGTGTCACAGGGGGAACAGCAGTGTCTACACTGAGATTATGCACAGAGTTACTAAAAGGGCTTCATTTTGTACATCACATCTTTAATCCCCCTGTATATCCCCTTAAAATAATAAAAATGCTGTTTCAAGTGAAAACTGGAAAACCAGCAGCCCCTGCTGAAAACATGTGGGAAGGCACAAAAAGCCAACTATCATAAAGTTTCATTGAAAGGGAACACCCAGCAGAGGTAAAGACACGCAGAAGGAAAGAAGACTTGGGGTTGTCAGGGGCTGGGCGAGGAGGGAGGGTAGTGCGCTCTCTGGATCCATGGTTTCACTTTGAGGAAAGAAATAGTGTGAAACTAGATGTTAGTGATGGTCTCACAACATTGTCAATGCCCATAATGCTCATGAATTGCACAATTTAAAAGGGGAAAAGTCTATATTTCATTACATGAAACTCTAAAAAGAAAAATAAAGGATGCCATAAATGATGTGAAACAAAGAAAGGAAACTAAAGAAAACCAAACAAAAACATCTCCAGCGGAAGGAACAGCAAGTTTGGGGGGGGGACTGACGGTGGGATTTTGGAGTACATTTTGGAGAAGAAGGTGTGGGTGGGTGCAGAGGGGGCTCTGCCCCAGGGGGTGGTGATGTCTGAACTGGTTCTCCGTTGCCCAGCAGTCCAGGTGCAGATGCAAGTTCAGGATGAGCTGCAGGAGTGGCAGGAGGGAGCTCGGGGTCTCCTGCTGGATCCAGATCGTCCTTTTTTTGGTCTCTGACATCTTCCCCTGCCCCTGCCTCCTCTGTAACTATTGGATGTGGAGAGTGTTTTAAGTCTTGTGGAAGAGCTTATGCTGTGAGAGGAAAAATTTATCCACCTGACTCCTTTTCCATATGCCTCTTTAAAGACAGAAACCTTCCCAGAGCTTTCCAGACAGCTCCCACCCAGAAAGTGCCCACACGATGTGTTCTGTGACTGAATTCTTCCAGACAGGTGGTCTGAGGCCATTTTTTGCTCTGGTCCCAACGGTAGCCTCTGGGGACACCTCCCTGTGTGGCCCAGCCCTCTCCCCTCCCCCACCTGCACACATGCACCAGCCCTGCCTTTCTGACCTTCGGGCTCTGCTTCGGGGGCTCCTGGTCCTCCACCTTACTTGCAGCGAGGTGGGCACGGTGCTCCAGGTCAGAGCCGGGTGTGCTGAGTAACCCGTCTGCCCCGGACAGGCCCCTGGGGGGAGCCCTGGGTGTTGTCTGGGTCGGAGGCCTGCCCCACTGATTCCTGGGCCATGGTGGTGGGGACCCCTCATTATTCAGACCCACCTGGATCCTGCGCTGGCCCTCAGAAGAGTGGCACATCAGCCCTTCATTTGGGGAGGGGGCGTTGGTATTCTTATTCATCAGCTGCTGTTCAATATATGGTATCTAGTTCTGCAATGACAGTGACCAGCAGCTGACCCGGCCTGGAAGTCTCAGAGCCCTGCCCGGCCAGGAACACTCCTGCTTCTGTCCACTCGACCCTCTGCTGCCAGATCAGAACGAGACTTTGTTCAGCTCAGACACCCGGGAGGAAAAAGACATACCCAGAATGCATGGGCTCCACCTTGGGCAGCAGGACCCTTCCCTGGCTCTCCACATCCCAGCCAGCCAGCTTTGCCCTGGGCTGTGGATGTGACCGGCCCACCAGGCCTCTGAACTGCTCTTGCTTGAGGCAGAAACCCATCCCCAGCGTGACTGCTCCACCTCCACCAGCCAGGACGGGGCCGTGGGGATACCTGGGTGGGATCTGAGTGGTGGCCCGGCCTGGGCGGGCTGCTCTGGGCCTCCCTGTGTTACCTTTGGGTCTCTCTGGCCAAAAGTCCAGAGGAATCTTGGGTGAGACATGACCCAGCGCCGGCAGCGTTGGTACAGCCCCTCGCTGCGGGCTTTCCGGGAGCTGCGGCCTCGGGATAATGGGATGCAGCAGAACATGCCTCTGTCTCCAATCAAGTGAGCTGAGTAGGGATTTCTCTACAGAGTGGGTGCCTGGTGACTTTGGTTCCAAGTTCTGTTGGGCTCTATTGCCAGGGAAGTGAGGTCACTTCCTGGGGTCCACTTACCCAAGCTTCCTCCTGACACATAGCTCCCCAAGGGCCTTTCTGGGCTGCCAATCTCTCATTTCTCACTCCATGCCATGTCCACACACAGTGACACCAACTCAGCCCCCCTCATAGCCCTGGAGAGGCCTGGATGCAGCCAAGGCTGCAGTTCTGAAGACACAGCTGCGTTCAGACATGGCTCCCCCCCACTCAGCAGTGCTATCACCATGGAAAAGCCATGTTCCTCTCAGGGTCTCCCCAATCTCCCATCAGCACACTGGGGATCATTCTGGCCCCTGTTTCCTAGAGAAGCCATCCTGTCTCTAGACCTAGAAACACCTACTGCATCTGTCACCCACACGGGCTTGCATCACAGTGAGCTCATGAACAGACTCAGCAAATGAAGGACCCCACAGAGGGCTGGCGGAGCGCAGAGCAAATGCCACACAGGCCTGGGTCTGCCCTGAGGTCTGGAGAAAGTCTCTTTCCTTATTGCTTGCTTCCCAGCTCAGTCGTGCGACTAAATTTAAATACAACTCTGACATCGTCCGCTCTGGCATACAACCTCCTAGGTCATTCTGTCATGTTGACATACAGACCCAGTGTCCCATCTCGGCCTCTGTGGTGTGCTGCCCCACAATGGCTTCATATTTTTTGCCTTCTGTTCCCACGCCCTTGTGTGATCCCCACACCCTCCTCTGGAGGGTGGATGGACTTTGAGACCAGGTTCTGACATGCAGACTGACTTGTGAAAATGTGCGTGAGTTCCACTCCTTCACAGCTCCAGTGTTCCTTCTCTCTGTCTCTGTTTCTCAGTGCCTCTCTCTCTGATTTGTCTCTCTGTTTCTCTGTCCCCCTGCTTCTCTGTGTTTCAGTCTGTCTGTCTCTTTTCCTGTATGTATGTGTGTATATATTTATGTGTATATGTGTGTATTTATGTTTGTGTATTTTTCGGTCCCAGGGCAGGTCACTTCTGAAAATCCCTTGATGACATATTGATTATTTTGAATTCATGTTACTAAAGAAAAATTATCTTTGAAAATTGTGCAAACACTTTGGTGGGATCTTATCTAAGGACCAGCACTGCTAGGGAAAGGATGTTCCTGTGGCACTTTGATGTATCCTGTACCTTGTTCTGCCAGAGAGGAGCGTCCATTTGCTCTTCCCTCCAGGGGAACTCCTGGGGCCTCTGCCTGCTCACGTTGTCACCAGGGCTGGTTGTCACCGGGCTAAAGACCTGCCAGTGTGATGGTGGCCAATGCTATCTCTGCAGTCTGTCCATCTGCCTATGTCCTCACCTTACAGGTCGAGCATCTCTAGCGCACACTGGCCACCTGCACTGCCTCTCGTTGGAACTGCCTGTGTGCGTTTTGTTTCTTTTCAGAACACTGGGCTTCAAGAGGTTTTTGCACCACAGCGATGTGAAGCTTTACTCCGACCTTAGGTCTTGAGGAAAGCTTTATCCAGGTTGTGTTTTTTCTTTCCAGCTGTCTTTCTTGGCCTTTGTTTTCTGCTTTAGTTTGGTTTTATTTTGCCACAAGAAGAGCTAAGCATCTCCCTTCTGGCTCTGGTTTCACACTTAGAACAGCAGTGCCTACCACGAGATTATGCACAGAGTTACCAAAAGGGCGTCATTTGGTACGTCTCATCTTTAATCCATCTGGATTTTCCTCTCAAAATACAAAAATGCTAATTAACATGAAAACAAATAAACAAAAAATTCACCCGTCCCTACTTAAGATATATGGGCAGCGAGAAAAAAAGCCACATTTTATATGATTTCATTGATAGGGAACCTCCAGGATAGGTAAAGAAATAGAGAGAGAAAGGGGATTAGTGCTTCTCATGGGCTGGGGGAGGTAGGATGTGGGGTGCGCTTTGTATACAAGCTTTTAGTTTGAGAAGGCAATTGTCTAAACCAGTGGTATTGGTCTCACAGCATTGTGAATGCACTTAATGCTCCTTAAAATTGCACAATTTAAAATGGGAAAGGCTAAACTTTATTCTTATAAACTTAAAACAAAAATAGAATATAGTATAATAAAAAAGAAACAAATCTGACTCCATAGAAGATCGGTCATTTTGGCTTTAACGCTGTGCCCTCTTTTCTAGGCTTAATCTTACTAGCTCTGCACCTTTTGTAAAACAATGTTGCCTTTAGCCTGAAATATACAGGAGAGCCTGTTTTCAAGGCTCTGATCTTTAAGGATATTAACACTTTTGCACTTATATAAAGATGACAAGTTGCAGAATAGGAAATAACTTTTGTTTTGTTAGAGGTTTTACAGAGGCACTATGACCTGGTCTACGTAGACAGCTTCAGACCAAGATAATGGCAGACTAATATCTCGGAGAACCATCTTCCCCAAGTCAGACTTTAGGCTCCTTTTCTAGTAAATAGGGGAGAGGCTGTGGTTGGTTGTTGCAAACTTGTTGGTGTAGGATTACTTTGTTCTTTGGAATCCTTTGCAGCTGTCCACGTGGGTCAGATCATGGTGTTCCTGTAAAACCTGCAACAAAACAAACTTTTTTTATTCTGCAACTTGTTATCTTTATAGGAGTGCAAAAGTGTTAATATCCTTAAAGGTCAGAGTTTTGAGAATAGGCTCTCCTGTTTATTTCAGGCTAAAGGCAACATTGTTTTACAAAAGGTGCAGAGCTAGCAAGAGTAAGCCTAGAAAACACGGCAGAGGGTTAAAGGAAAAGGCACAGATCCAATATGGAGTCAGATTTGTTCTTCTTTATTACAGTGCCTTTGGGTGAGAGCTAAGAGTATGATTCCTGGGTGGGTCCTCTATTGTCCCAGGATGGAGTTCAGGCAGGAACCCTGCCAGATTCACCATGACTTTGGACCTGATCTCCCGCAGAGAAAGTGACTATTATTGGATTAAAATTACCTGTCAAAATCCCTTCAATTGCCTGTAAACTATACCACAGCAGGGGATGTCCCATTGGCCAGTCAACTGCCAGTCTCCCCTGATGCATGGGACCAGCGTCGCCGGCGGGCTCCATGGTGGCCAGGCCAGTGCACCTTCCTACTTTTCTCTCCAGCCTTAGCTTCCTAACTTTGAAGCTTTAAAATCTCCCGTCCCTCTTCCCTCTAGCCTGGTGTGAATGAACAATATCCCTGCACCCACCTGGGCTGAGGCCAGGCCACACACACAGCCCCATGTACACAGCCCACCATCTGCTGTCTACACCTGGGCCCAAGTGCACCCTCTGAACTCCCCCACCCCAAAGGTCCGCCTGCCCAGTGCCTCCGCCCTAGGGGTCCAGACCACCATCAGGACCATCAACCACCCAAGGCCCACAGGCCAGTGGCTGGCAGCCTGGGATCACCTTGACCCATCGGGTCAGATGAGACACAGAGTGCGGGGATCAGGGTGCCAGGGCAGGAATTGGAACGGCCTTCAGCCAAGCCTGCCTCGCCCTGTAGCCTCAGACATTAAATATGAAGGTGCACACTAGGCTGGATCCCCCACTGGTGGCAGTAGTCATCATTCCTGGAGCCCGGATTTCCCCACCCCAACCACAGGGTGAGGGGTGAGGGAATGAGCTCAGGTTAGGGGTGCGCTCAGAGTGAAGGGGATCCCATGGTGAGGGGGCACAGGTTGTGGGGTGTGGGGCCCGCTTAGAATGGAACTGACCTGGCTGAGAGGTGAGGGTGACAATTTCAGGATGTTGGGCCTCCTGTGGTGAGGCATGAGGGGTAAGCTTGTGGGTGTAGGGGCCATAGGTTAGGACCTAGCAGGTTGGAGTGTCAGGGCAGGGACCTCGGTGTGAGGAGAAGGAGCCCTGTCTTCAAGTTCTGGTGGGAGACTGGGCCTGGCCAGGGGTGGGAGGGTAGTAACAGGGAGGGGAAGGTGAGCAGGGGAAGTGGGGCTGGCGGGGTGTGGCCTGGCTCAGGGCAGTCGTGGTTCTATTTCAGTGCCAGGACCCAGTCGGTGGCGGGGTGAAGGCTCTGGGGATGGAGACCCGGCGGGACGAGCAGGAGGGGCCCCACCTGGCTCCTCCCGGCCCCAGTGGCCTGGTCCGGTAAAGCAGGAGACCCACCCGAGCAGTTTGCGCTGCAGGCGGGAGGAGGAGGCGCGCGCAAGCGCAGACGCACAGATGCGCGGACGCCGGAACCCGCCCAGAACGCGTGGAAGCTGGCGGGAGCCGGTTGTTCCTGGACCAGCTCCTGGAAGAGGAACACGGCCTGGGGTCTGGGCCGCCGCTTGCCCTCGGTTCGGCTGCCGCTGCTGGGCAGTTAAGGGGGCGCTGGTGGGGGCTCGCTGCTCGGGGAGCCGGTGGGTGACACCTGGGCTGTGCGGCTGGGGAGGCGTACAGGGAGGGGTGCGGAGGTGAAGTCCAGGCCGCGCGTCCCGTTAGGACCCTGAGGCGGGTCCCAGCCGCCGCTGTAGTTCGTGGTAATCCCGCTATTAGTAGTTCCTGAACCCCGCGTTTTTGCCGCCGCTTATGTCCGGGTTTAGGAGAGGAGGCACAGCCCCGGGAGGTGGGAGGGCACCGGACGGCTCTGGAGCATCTCCGACTGGCCCTCAGACAATGGCCTGCTCCTGGAAGGCGGGTGCGGTGCGGTCGCGGGGCCTCGGATGGAATGGGGTCTGCCCCATGAGAGCCCCTGGATTTGCTCCCATCTTCCCCGCGGCCTGACCTTGGGGGCGGCCTCTAAATCCCCAGGATCTTGTGACACAGGTTACAGGTCAGGCTGCTCCTGGGAGGTGGGCGCGGTGCGATCAGTGTGCTGGAATGGCTGCAGCAGCAGCGGGAAGTGGTTGCAACCCCTGCGCTCTCACAAGGCAGCCCCAATCCCGCCATCGCATCCGCCGCCTTTCACTGACAGCACAGCACCCGCCTTCCAGGAGCAGGCTGACCTGTAACCTGAGTTCCACGAACCTGGGGCAGCAGAGGCCAAGCTCAGGCCATGTGCTGGGGAGTTTGAAGCAAATCCACAGGCACACATGGGCGGACCCCATAACCAGCCACTGCCTTCGACCACACCGCGCCCTCCTCCAGGGAGCAGGCTTACCTGGGGACCGTGCCTGGAGCAGCAGAGGCCGAGCCCTGGACAGGCCGTGGGGGAGATGGGGGCAAATCGACCAGCTTGCCAGGTCGCTGCCCATCTCCCTGCCGCTGCCCCAGGTTCGTGGACCACTTGTTTTCAAGTCAGTGGGTTCCTGAGAGACAGGAGTGGTGCAGTCAGGAGGCGGGGTCTGCGGGGAGGGGTGCTGCCCCAGGGGGAGCAGGTGGACTTGCTCCCATCTCCCCCAGGGCCAGACCTGGATACGGCCTCTGCTGCCTCAGGTTTGCAGGACATATGTCATGTCAGCCTGTCCCTGGGAGGAGGGTTCAGGTTACTCGGGGCAGCCTCAGTGGCTGAGAAGGTTTTTAGAAATGGGCTCTAGCCCAGCATAACTAACTCCTTTCTTCTCTTGCTTCCTCAGTTGGTGGCTGTATCGGCTTTTTCATTATAGGTTATTGCTGGATAATGAACATAGTTTTCTGTGCTATACAGAAGAAACTTTATTTAAAATCTATTTTTATATATAGTGGCTAACATTTGTAAATCTCCCAGATTTACCCCTTCCCATCCCCTTTCCCTGGTAACCTTAAGATTGTTTACTAAGTCTGCAAGTCTGTTTCTGTTTTGTAAATGTGTTCACAGTGTCTTTTTCTCTCTTTTTTTAGATTGCACATCTGAGTGGTATCATTTGGTATTTTTCTGTTTCTGGTTGCTTTCACTTAGAATGACGATCTCTAGATACATCCATGTTGCTGCAAATGGTTTTATTTTGTCCTTTTCATGGTAGAGTAGTATTCCAGTATATAAATATACAACAACTTCTTTATCCAGTCATCTGTTGCTACATTTAGCTTGCCTCCATGTCTCAGCTATTGTATACAGTGGTGCTATGAATACTGGGGTGCAGGTATCTTTTCACATTGGAGTTCCTTCCAGTTATATACCCAGAAGTGGGATTGCTGGGTCATAGGGTAAGTCTACTTTTAGTTTTTTGAGGGATTTCCATGCTTTCCATAATGAGTACACCAAACTGGATTCCCACCAGCAGTGTAAGAGGGTACCCTACACTCTTCTGCCTCTCTAGCATTTATCATTCATGAAATTCTGAGTGATGGCCATTCTGACTGGTGTGGGCTGATACCTCATTGTAGTTTTGATTTGCATTTCTCAGTTTATTAGTGATACTGAGCATTTTTTCATGTATCTATTGGACATTTGTGTCTTCATTGGAGAAATGCTTGTTTAGGTCTTCTGCCTATTTTTGGATTGAGTTTTTTTTGTTGTTGTTGTTGTTAAGTTGTATGAGCTGTTTATATATTCTGAAAATTAAGCCTTTGTTAGTCGTATCATTTGCAAATATTTTCTCCCATTCGTAGGTTTATGTTTTCTTTTACTTATGGTTGCCTTTGCTGTGAAGGAAATTATAAGTTTAATTACGTCCCATTTGTTTGTTTTTTTCTCTTATTTCCATTGCCTGGGTAGATTGCCCTAGGAGAACGTTGCTAAGATTTATGTCAGATAATGTTTTGCCTATGTTTTCTTTTAGGAGATTTATCAAGTCTTGTCCATCTGCAGCTTAAGCCTGTACTCTAGATCTGTGCTTCAGTTTTGAATTTTGAGCTTCTTAGAGAATACCTACTCTTAGCTCATATGTCAGATTCAACATGTCTAAAGCTGATTTCATAATCTTTTTTCTTGCAGCGTCTCCACTTATTCAGTGGGATAATCATTCTTCTGGTCTTGAATAGCCAAAGGCTTGGAATGGACTTTGATTCATCTTTCTCTCACCACCCTCCACATTTTGTCATCTTCTGGAACTGTATGTTTTTGGTTTCAAGTGTCTATTCTGATTGCTGATACTCTGATGAAGAGCTTTCATCCCTGATACATGAATTTTTCCTTCTGTAGAATTCTTGGATATTCTCTCACCTCCCCTTTTCAGTCAACCTACCATTTTGACCTTCCAACATCTAGAGTCAAGTCAAAGACTTACCACAACCAGATCTCAGACAGGTAGGCTCGAACCTTCATCACTTTGGCCTTACCTTATGTGTTCCAATCATTAGTGACTTAGCCTCCGAGGGTAACCTGTGCCTTATTAAAAACCAGGAGTCACCAGTCTTTTCCTCTCCAGTCCTCAGTTAAAACAGCTTAGAATTGCCCTGAGAACTAGTTGAATCCCTATCCCCTTCATAGAATCTTCCCTATTTACTCCAAATACTTCTAGCTCCTTTTTGTATTCCTGCACTGTTTATGATCGGTAGCCTGTTATCTTGGCTTTGAGTACTGACTTAGTACCATTCCTGGGTGGTTTGCAATGTGTCTCCTCACTGAGCTGGTAACTGGAGAAGACTCCATTGTTCAGCCTCCTTTATACCCTCACCCTGCTTAGCATCGGGCAATAGCAGGCATCCAGGCAGTGCTAAACTACTTTAGTTATTCGCAGGGGTGGTGGTGTGGAATATAGCTAATAACTATTAATTCAGTGTTGCAATTAAAAAAGAAAGCCAAGAAAATCCATGGAGAAAAACTTTATCTCCATGTTCAGTTTAGCGCTTTACCTCAACAGTTTTCTTAACTCTGTGTTTACATTCACATAGTGTTCAGTGCTTGTACAGTTCCCTGAGGCAAGCAGGTGAGATGTCATTATGTTTGACTTTCACGTTACATTTCATATTGGATATATTTGTGCAATGACAAAACCTTCTTTTATAAGTAAACAGCCGGAAGCCCAGAGAGACTAACAGCCTTACCCAGGGTCACCTGTTTAGTGTTTGGCACAGGCCAGGACCGCGGTTCACATCTTCCAGCTGCTCCTCTTCCAGTGCCTTTTCATTCAAGTGCTGGGAAATGTAGCCCCATCAGCCAAACGGCCAAGTCTCATTGCTGCCCCTTTACCTGCCAGTGATGGCAGTGCTACAAAACGTGGCAAAGGAAAGGTCAGAAATAGGAGTGATAAAAGACATGGAAGTGCTGGAAATGGATCCTCAGCCTCTTCCTCCCTATTTGAGCGCCTCACAAGTGTCCCACTCTGACACTGCTGTTCATTGATTATAACACAGTCTTTAAAATCAGACTGATCTTTTGTAGGACATGCTTTTATCCTGGTCCCTTTCCTGCTAGTAGTCACCGTCATGGGCAGAAAGTGCCTGACTGTGCTCTGTTTGTCACGTAGGTGGGAGGGTAGTGGGAGAGGAAGCGGGTTGAACTGAAGCCGAGCTTTTTACAGCTCTGTTGTTCTAGGACCAGAGCAGTTCCACTCCTGCTATCATCACCTCTCCACCTCTGAGTCCCAGCCACCCACTTCTGCCTGCTTCCCCACATGCCACGTCCTGGGGGAGGACAGTGTGGTTGGCAATGCCCCCTCCACCCTCCGCCTTCTGCCCTGGGAGGTGCAGGAGTCTGCTTCAACTTTTGAGCTGTTTTGGTAGTTGGGCTTTTCCAGCCTTTCTAGGCATCTGCTTTCCAGCTCTGGGAAATTGGAGATGTAACTTAACCATACAAGTTCTATACTAATGTATTCAGTGGCATTAATGTGATGTTGTCTTTAAGGTGTTCTGGGACTGGATAGGAGGTTTTTAACACAGGATGCTTCACATCCAATTCTAAAGGCCTACAGGATGCAGGTGTAATTCAAGTTCTTACATGGCTGTAAGGCAGACATGGACATTATTTTATAATATGACCATATGTTCATAGATTACGGTTAGTCCGCCGGCTCTGTATCTAATAAAAGTTTAAATTCCAAACGCTTGAAGAAAATTTGCGGACCATGTCTTTTTGCCTGTAACTAGTTGCAAAAACTGAAATCAAGACTCTACCACAAGCCAGTGTTTCCCAGTAGAGAAACCCTCTACTTTTACAACCTCTAAGTAATGCGGTGGTTCTTTGGGTGAGATGAGGGATGCCAGAGTATTTTGTTGGGACACTAGAGTGGCATGACAAGTATTCTGGGACTGGTTACAGTTGAATCCCTGCTTCCTATATCCTGGACTGATTACAGAGTCAATGTTAGTGCGTTAACCAGCTTCTGAATGCAAGGGTAGCTAGGAAGACAACAGAGAAAATAGAAGGATATAAAGTAATGGAGAGACTTCAGAGCAGTACAAATGTTGACTTTGACACCACCAGCTGCTGACGTGAACTTGGCAGGAATTTGTGAGAAATGGTGGGTGTCACTGCAAGCAGGAGAGTCCTGCAGCTTTTGGGGTGAACAGGCAAAGGGGAGAACAGTTATTGTGACCACTCGGGGGCTGATTATTTGTGTCCTGAATGTGAAAATGTCTGGTCTCCTGTTCAATTTTGCAGCCACAACTTCACGTGACTCAGGGCATTATTTCCACCAGAAAACCATAAAAACTTAAACAACCTCTGTTTCCCAAAGTGTTTGTTCTCGATCTGAGATGATTGTCCTGTGGTGGGAGGTAAGTGGGCGGTGGGTCCTATTACATCACTCCCTTTCACTAAAAGTCTACCTCGCTGTTTTTCAACCTACTGTAGTGATGCTGCCATTCTGTTACACCTAGACCTATAAGACGGGCTTGCCTGAATCCTCAGGTGAATAGGGATAGTTATGTGAAATTTTAAATAATTGCTTGGGTCATGTGTTCCTTTGTTCCCTCCATTGGAAATCACTATTCCAGAGCAAATAGTATGAATCTATATAAACTATATTGTTTGTAAGATGTCTTCAGAAGTTTTGCAGCAGGTTTAAATATTTGCTTGGTGATGGCATCTTGATTTTCTGAAAGAGGCAACACTCACTAGGGGCTTTGTTGGCTCCCTTAGAGTTCCCTTACTGGCAGTAGAGTGTTCCTAGGCAGAGTTAGAAAGTTAACTGTGCTGAGAAGCCAAATTTGCCCTCAGCTGGGAATTGGCAGAAGAGTCAGTTATGGAAGGAAGGCTTTAGGATTATCTGGTAGCAGAGTTGTGGGATCCAAGCCCTGGGAAACCTCAGCTTTTGTATAGTATGTTCTGTAACAATAGGCTATTGGATAATTTTAACACTTGTTATGGGATGTAGAGTTGGGGAAAGACTTAAAAGTGAAAGAACCTTAAAAAAGAATCTCCAAATATTTTAAAGAAAACAGTACTCAGAATGAGAGCTTTCCTGGGAAAGACTAGTTCTTCACTTCACAGGGGAAGCAGGGAGAAGATGTAACTGCACTTACGGTAACTTAAAAGGTAAACCTTACCCTCCCACTTAGCTGTTTCCTGGTGTAAGTTCATATTCCACATCTGTAGTTTTAGACATGATGTGTCATTTTCTGTTACTCCATTCTGCTTCTGAGTGAGAGACTGACGCAAAGTCACATAGCAATTGAAAAATTGCACAAAAGTCTTTATTGTTAAAAATGTAGATATGTGGCAGGGTGCTGCATTTGCAAATGACTTTCAGTACAGAGAACACTTAAAAGAATGCGGTGTTATTTCTTTTTTTATTCCTTTAAGCCTTTGAATAGAAGGTTTTCTTTGCAGAGTTTCTGGAGTACATCAGAACAAGCAGGAACTAAAAATAGCTTTAAGAAAGCACCAGTATAGATGTTGCTTATAGTATGGTATCTGTCTTAAAGTTAACTCTTTAAAGCAGGAAGTTGTAACTCTCAATTTCTTAAGCAAATATAAACATTCTTGACTCATAATGACATTCTTTGTGGGGTGAAGCCCCTTTTGCTTCCATTCTGAGCATTGAAAGTCCTTCAAGGATAATCCTACCAGTCCTCAATATTTTATTTTCCCTCTGTTGTGAACTTGTTATTAAACTTGAAGCAGATATAAATATCATTATCTTGCTACATATGTAGATATTTAGTGTTACATAGTCAGAAAGTTTGTGTACATCACACGTATCTACATAATTCCCCAGTTTCCAACTGTGTTCCTGATGAAAGGATGGTGGGAAATGGCATTATGGGGATATGTCTTACAGTACAGTGTTTCCCCTGTTCCCTCTACCAGATCTGGATGTTCTTTCATCTTTCGGCTTCTAGAATTTCTAGCTCTTTTTCTTAAGACAGGTGTAAATCATCCCCCTTCTCACACAAACATGCGTACACACACACACACACAATCTGCCGTAGGGAGTAGCGTGCACCATCCCATTCTCCGACTCCAGCTCTGATCCCACCCACTGGAGGCAGTGTCTTGCACGAATTCATTTGTAAGTTCCTTTTTAAAACTCGAGTGGTCGGGAAATAGGACTGATATCCTCACCTAGTAGGCAGGCTCTCAAGGATAACTCCTATGGTTAATGCAAGGTTATCTTAATGTTTGAGTACCTGGGTTTCATGGCTTCCTGTACCACCTGTGTGACCCATGATTCGCACAGTTCTGTCTCCCGTTAGACTTTTTCTCTCCAACTCTGGACTCTTATAATATTCTGCTGATTTGGCATCTTCACTTGGAACTCTGATATCTTAAAACCAACGTGTGTAAAAACTGAGCTCTTGGTCCTCCTACCCCCAAACTGGTTCTTTATGCAGCCTCCCCCATTCAGTTAGTGGAAACTTAATCCTTCCAGCTGCTTGGGTCAAAAAACTTGGAGTTATTCTGACTTTCACTGACATACCACATGAATTCTGTCAATAGATCTGGTTTAACAATGCCTTTAAAACATATCCAGAACCAAGCCACTTCTCACCATGGCTCCTGCCTCCACTGCTGCTTCCCTTCCCTGAGCCACTGTCCTCTCCTCCTCCATAGCCCTTCTCAGTAGCTTCCCACCTTTCATCTCTGACCCGTTTGCACTATTCTCACCCGGCAGTCAAGTGAGCCTTGAAAACCTAAGTTAGATTGTGTCGTCCTTCTGCAGTGCCTCCCCATTTCACTCCGGGTAAAAACCACAGTCCTTACAATGTCCTCCAAGGCCGTACAGGATCTGCATTGACCCTTCTCCGCAGCTCCAGCTGTGCCCCCATTCTGGAACATGCGAGGTCACGCTGGCTTTGGTGATGGTTATTCCGTCCACCTGGGACTTCTCACCTCCTTGTCTTAATTCTAACCTCAGTTCACAGTGTGCCCTGCTCTGGTATTTAATACAACATCACCCTCATCCTATACCCTCAACTCTCTTTACTTTGCCCTTTTTACTTTTTTCCATGATTCCTCTTTCCTAGCATGCCACCTCCTCTGCTGCTCTGTTGTGTGAATTGTCATCTCCACCCCCCACCCCAGCTAGACTCCAACCAAGCTCCGTGAGGACAGGACTTTTGTTTTGTTTATTGATCTTTTCCAAGTGCCCAGAGTAGTCCTGGGTACATTGCAGGCCGTCAAAAATTATTTGCTGAATAAATTAAAAGGCTATTTTAAAAATGAATCATCCTTTCAGGAACAGGTGAGGAAAGGAAGCTGCATGAAGGAAAATGTTGCAGTAAATAATGATATTTGCCTGTTGTACTATGTGTGATAAATATATATGTGTTTTAGTCTTAATTTGGTATCTCAGTTTCTTAATTTAATAGCTGTATTAATGTGTAATTTACAGGCCATACAATTCACATTATAATTGTACAAGTCAGCCATTTTAGCTATTTCTAGAGTTGTGCAACTGTGTCCTCAAAAAGTCCCCTTGTGTCCATCCATATGCAGTTCGCCCTCCCCTCAGTGGCACCCTGATTTTATTTGTTTTTGTTTTTTTGGCAATCACATCTGAAAAGAATAATTTACACAGCAGTACTAATATAGCTTTGCACTTTTAGAAATGACACACTTAAATATGAAATCAGGAGTCATTGCTGAATGTAGGCAGCAGTATCAGACATCGGTGAGAAGAATGGACTTGAGTGTCAGACTGGCTGCGATATTACCCAGCTCCACCATTTACCTAGTTACCCAAATTATTTTCTGCCTCAAGCTCTTTATCTGTTATATGGGGGTAATAATAGCAGCTTACAGAATTGTTGTGAGGATTAAGCAAACAGGGAAACAAAATTTAGTATAGTGGCCAGCTTATGTTATTACCTAAGAAATAGCCTTGCAGGTAGAGAGCAAAATTCAAATCAGTTTCTAAAGTATGTGTAAAATATGATCCAGTTCCTGCCTGGTTTGTAAACACATATGCCTACTGCAGAATATAAAAGCAGGCTAATTTCCAACAGAAAAGATCATTTCACAGCATTTCTTTCAAAGGTAGTTGCAAAATAATTTTTACTAAATTTTCTGTGCCCATCTCTGACAGAGCTTTGACACCAGGGAAGTAATTATCTACATTTTTGTTAAAATGATGCTGACCATCAGGAAGTGTTCCGAATTATATTTTAGCCTTTATGTTGGGAAATATTGTGAAACTTCTTCTAAATTAATGGGGGAGGGGCATTCATTGTAGCTCTTGTAGCCTGATAAGGCTTCTCTAAATTATCTTTTTTTAAATTTTAATTAAAATAATTAATTAATTTTTTGCAGGGGGTGGTAATTAGGTTTTTATTTATTTTATTTTTATAAGAAGTCCTGGGGATTGAACCCAGGCCCTTGTGCATGCTAAGAATATGATCTTTCACTTGAGCTATACCCCCCTAAATTATCTTTAATAAGGTCTTTTTCTCTGTTTTGTTATTTTCTTTTATGTACAGATGCACAAAGCAGGGTCATCAGAAGCCTCTCAATTCCAAAGATGATTATAGTGAAAAACATTGCACAGTGACAGTGAATCCTTGGAATATGAAGAAAGATTGTAAAGTCCTGAATGAATTAAGAAGGAATTGTTACATTAACTTACATGTAACCATGGCTCTCTTACCTTTATTTTTCACTTTATAATGAAGATATTCCTCACCCGTCAAGGTTGCTTTGTTAGATATAGGGAATATCTAAAGCCTTTTCTGGAAGTTTTTTAAATAAATAAGAGCAGGTAATTTATCAGAAGTGTGAATGGTGTAATCTGCTCTGTCTAGTATGGTAGCCACCAGCCACATGTGGCTATTGTGAATTGAGATGTTCTATAAGTGGAAAATACATAATAGATTTTCAAGACTTTGTACAACAAAAATAATGTAAAATATTTATTAATAAGTTTTAAAATTGTTAATCACACTTTTGAAATGATAGTATATTGGATATTTTGGGATAAATATAATTATTCCTGGAATTAAGTACACTTGTTCCTTTTTATTGTCTAAATGGGATTACTGGAAAATTGTGACTTGCACTATGTTTCTATTGACAGTGCTGGCTTCTAACTTATTGCAAATAATATGAAAAAAACTTTGATTAAGTATTTTATAATTGAGTAGTTGATTTCCATCATATTATTTTCAGGTGTACAACACAGAGGCTCAACATCTTTATATATTATATTCCATTTAATGTCACCATAAAATAATGGCTATATTTCCCTGTGCTGTATGATACAGCCCTATAACCTATCCATTTTATACATAGTACTTTTTACCTCTCAATCCCTTACCCCCTTCCTGCCTCCCTCTCCTCCTTCTCCCCATTGGTAACCACCAGTCTGTTCTGTGTACCTGTGAGTCTATTTCTGTTTTATTATAGTAATTAATTTGTTTTATTTTTTAGATATACATATAAGTTAATAAATAGAATATTTGTTTTTCTTTCTCTGACATATTTCACTTAGCATAATACCCTGTAGGTCCATCCATGTTATTGCAAAAGACATTATTTAATTTTTTAATGGCTGAGCAGTATTCCATTGTGTGTGTGTGTTCATGTGTATATATGTGTGTGTATATGTGTGTATATATGTAAATATACATATATATATAATATACCACAACTTCTTTATCCAGTCATCTGCCAGTGAACATTTGGGTTGTTTCAGTGTGTTGGCTATTGTAAATAGTGCTGCTGTGAACACTGGGGTGCATGTGTCTTTTTGAATTATATTTTTCTCCAGACATATACCCATGAATGGGATTGCTGGATCACACGGAAGTATATTTTCAGTTTTTTAAGGAAACTCTATACTGTCCTCCATGGTGGCTGCAACATTTACATTCCCACCAACCGAGTAGGAGGGTTCCTTTTTCTCTTAAAAGGTCAAAAATTCTCTACATTTATATACTTTCCTTACAGTTTAGGACACAATTTGGCAAAAGCCAGATAGAATTTAATAGGAGTAAATACAGTATTTTTTCAAATGTCCATGCATTATGGATAGATATGTTATTGATGAGTTGGTTCCCTATTTTTGTAGATGCAGAAGTTTTTATAGCTTCACAGACATTTCAGTCTTGCAGAAAGAAAAATGTCTTTGCATTTTGCTGAACTTGTCCGGGTGGCTTTATGGAATTTGGTCCAGGCCTGCAGAGGTGAATACACATCCAAACCTGAACCATTTGAATGTCTGCAAGATTTTAAGAGTCTAGAATGTCAGATCTGGACTATAACTCTGGTGAATGACATCAGTGAGTGGACTCAAGAAAACTCCATTTGAGTGCAAAGCCTTTCATAAGCCAAAAAAGGCTTTGAAATTGTGGCAAAGCCAGAGACTTTTGTGCACCACATATGGCCACAAACCCATGGGGACAACCACAGGCCTTCTGGAGTGCCAAGGGAATTCCATGTGAGGAGTCCAGCACTCACAGGAATCCAACAAGTCCCTGCCAGCCAGAGCACCTTCATTGCTACTGTGGTATTTTGAGCAAATGTCTTTTCTTCAGGTTCAAATTGGTTTGTTGTTTTTTTTTTAATAAAAGAAAATCAAACAACTTCTTGTTCCCTTGGTGAAAGTAAAAGCCTAACATTTTCTGATTTCTTTTGACAGAGAAAACTTGAGCCTATGAATCTAAACTCATCTGTGATGGTCTGCAGCTGGGAGCAAGCAGATCAGTGTCAGTCCCTTTGCAGCCGTTGGCTGGGAGCCTGCATGTTCCCTGGAATGATATTTGAAACATGTCACCCTAGCCGTGCCTTCGCTCTGGACTGGGAGGCGAGTCAGTCAGAATCTGCATTATGGAATGTATGTTTCAGATCCAAAGCTAGGAGATCTTTTTTAATAGCCAGAGAATGTAGTCATAAATATATCCATTAATGTATTTATGCAAGAACAATTTTAAAGTTTTTTTTATTATAAAAATTTCCCCCAAAATTGAAAATGAAAGAACATTGGAATTAAAATCCAATGGAATTAAAAACAGTGGAATTAAAAATCATCTGTACCTTAGTTATACATAAAGAATATTAAAATCCTTCTAAACATTTTTTTGTTCAAATGTAGATATTTTTCCCTTCAAAAATGAAAATTATTATTTCACATTTTTTTCTTTTTCCTTTTATTATATATTCCATATCAATAAATGTAATTCTTTTAAATCCCTTTTAATGGCTGTTTAACATTATATTGAACAGATATGTAAATAGTCCTAGGTTTAAGAAATTTAAAAAATTGTCATTACAATGCCCCTGCAAAGAATTTTTTCGTGTTTCTATTTTTAGTTACTAATTTGGACTAAAAGTTAACAAGTTTACTTTTCTTCATCTAAAACATTGGTTATTTTATGAATGAATTGTAAGGATTTTAAATAACTTTTCAGTAATTTCAACAAAGAAATTAACTTTAAGGCAAAAATTTATGATGGTTTGCAAATCTATTTTTATTATATCTTCACTTTTACCAGTGTCATATCTGTGTGTGTTTGCACAAGTGCTTTAACTACCAGCAATGTAAGAAAAATCTGTGTACTAAAAATGTGAAAATAGTTTCCTGGTTTGTGTTTTCATTCTCCCAATATAGGTTTTGGATGACAAGCTTGTATTTGCAAAAGTACACACCCTGTAGGAGGTGATCTGTACATACGCTGAGATACTGTACATAAAATTGCCTCTGAATCCCAATCATCTGAAAACCCTGTCCTCAGCCTTTGATACCTTCAGCTGTTTTATGAAAGTCCTCCAAGTGGATGAAAGTATCAACAACCGGAACAAGAGTTTTTCATTGCCCTATTTGAGAAGAGCTGCGTGAACGACTTTTATATTCAGGATAGAGATACATTCATCAATCCAACCACCAGGAGCCGCACTGTAAGTCTAAACCGAGTTTAGCTGCTGTCTTGGGGGTGATTTAGAACCTGCTGTTGAATTATAAGTGATTTGGTTTTGTTGGTTTGGTTTGGTTTTTAAAAGCTGCCCATAAAAAGGAAAAAAAAGAAAGAAAAGAATTATGCCTACAGATTCCTGTTAGGATAGTAAACAGTGGCTGGTTATTTACCCTGTATAAACCACACGCTCTCTTAGAATCTATTTAGGTTTACTTCATCCTTTCTCAGATCAAGTATCAAGTAAGGGACAGTTTTAAAAAAAATTCATAATTAACAGGCTTGTGAGCTCCGGGATCTGCAAGGCAGCTTTCCCTTCCCATGGTGTAAGTCAAATGGCAGAAATGAAATAAAGCACCTCATGTATCCTCCGGTGTTAACACGAAAAGGCGAGTCTTCTTGACCTTGATATTTCCTGGGTAAAATGAAGATATGTCAGGTGTCGACAAGCCCATTTAGGGCAGGAACCATGTTGTCTTGTTCACTGCTGAATCCCAGGCACCAGGAAGGCTGAGTTTAACAAGTGAGTGAATGAATGAACTGTAGTTCCCCCAGAGTTACCATGTGGGGCAGTGTGGATTAGCAGCTAAGAGCATAGACTCGAGAGGTGAGGGTACAGCTCAAGTGATGGGGCGCATGCTTAGCACGCATAAAGTCCTGGGTTCAGCCCCCAACACCTCCTCTAAAATAGACAAATAACCCTAATTACCTCCCCACCCCCCACCAGAATTACCTTATTATCTCCCTGCCACCCAAAAAAAAAAAAAAAAAAAGGTAGAAGTGTCCAAGATCATAGACTCAGGCTGGAACACTTGTGCTGATTTCTCGCTGTCTACCTTGTAAAAGTCATTTAGCCTCTGTGTTTATCAAGTTCCTCATCAATAAAATGTGGATAATAATAATAATACCCACCTCGTAGAGTTGCTATGTGGATTAATGAATCTGTGTCAATGTTAGAACAGCCCTGGCTAATAGAAAGTACTATGCATCTGTCAGCTCTTTTCATAATTACGGACAGATGTTATTATCAACCAAAGAAGTATTAGTTATTTGTAAGGGAAATAAATGTTAGACCATTTCATTTATCATTTTCTGTAATTCAGGCTTTTTCCCTCTGAAACACCATTTTCTGTCTGTGCACTAGTAAGTCACAGTGCTTTCCAAATTTCATCTGTCTGAGTTCTTGTCATGATGACAATACTGCAGAGTTTTCACATTTTTCAGGGACTCCGTCTGAGATGACAGCAACCCCTCAAATTCAGAAGCACTTCTCTAACTGACAACATCTCGCATGAAATGAAGTTTGTAAAATGTAAGAGCTTCAGACGCTAAATGATGCCATAAATGCAAGGATGTTATATCTAAGCTCTTTAAATAAATCCTGTCATTGAAATAAAGGAAATACTATATTATAGCGCTCTATGACATTGTTATCTTTGCTATCCGTTTATCTGACTCTCTAAGACAAAAGAAATCAAAGACTGAGATTGATCATTACTACTGTGTGGTACACGTATTTGTGGATGAAGACCATACTGAAATGCACTGTCTAAGATATTAAAATGGACACTAAACAGCTGCTTGATGCACATGCATGGACAGAACAGGGAGCTGGGTGCAGGGAGCAGACACTGAGCTTCCTGGATCAGAGAACCAGCATAGCAGTCCGGCCCAGCAGTCCACATGTTTTATATTTATATCCCAGCAAAATTAACAGTGAGAGTCTGAAATGAACTTTGGGGACACTTGCAAACAGCTGTCATGATTACTAATGTGGGACACCAGGATTCTACAGTGTTTAGTTGGCATCTGCACACAACCATTTCTTATTCACTAAAGCCTGTTGTAATTGCTGGTTCCACATCCAGGCTGAGGAATCATCTCATGTGGTGTTTGGGAGGGAGGTAAGTGGAATCAGGACCCATGCTAAGGCTGGGTGGGTAATAATCTGGTTCTAGTACAGGAGAAAGGAAAGTAGGTCAGGTGGGAAGGAGAATGACTGGATTTAAATTTTGTTTCTTGAGTAAGCTAAATATATAACATCATGTCAAGTTTCTTTATTGTTTATATTCCATGTGCTGTCACCAAATAACTACTGAATTGTGGGGACAAAAAAGCCTGGGTTTAAAATTGACCCTGCCCCTAAACAGCCAGAGTCCAGGTTCCTCTGGGTGTCCAAGGAGGGGGCTGCTGCCTCCACTGCAGCAGTTTGGGCACTTGGGTGGCCTAGTTTTTTGCTGTGGAAGACTGGCCCGGTTGTAGGACATTAAGCATCTGCAAGGCCCTCACCAGGTACCCACTGTGGTCCCCGGACTGTAACATCCAAGTGTTCATTTCCAGCCACGTTTGCAAATGACCCTCAAGGGTTTAGTATTAATCCTGGGTGAGAATTATGAAAAATTATATGGTACCTCCATCCCTTCTGGCAAAGGAGGGCCCCTTATTTACAAATGACCACAAAGTGTTAGCACCACATTTTATTAGCAGAACATGTGAACACGTGGTGACAGTGACGCTCACCTGTTTGCTTCTGCTTCCCAGTGCAACTTCAGCCTCCATCAGAGGACCTCAGCTGCCCCAGCGAACAGGACCTTCTGTACAGAGAATTTGCTCCTCCTCCAAGCATAGACAAGAAGCAGCCCTTAGATCTCATCAGGTGAGCTGTTGTGGAGAGCACTCCAGTGGGAAGGGCTCAGGGTTGCCCTCATGGCATCTGAGTGTGACAGTCCTCCATGAGTGTTACCAACCAGGAAGCCCACAGGAGCTCTGAGCTTTGTTACCCCAAGTTTTTACTGAAGGCTTTATTACAAAGACATGACTTATTGGATCACTACCGACATGGCTAACCCAAACCCTAACTGTAAGTCAAACCTTTCCTTAGCCCTAACATTTGAGCCCCTACCTCTCCTGATGGTCACTCACTTGTCACAAAGCTCAAAGCCCCACTCCTCTAATCACATGGTTGGTGTCTCTGGCTGGCCAGTGCCCATCCTGAGTCATCTCATGAACACAAGCCATCCAAGGGTCCACCATGAATAGTAAAGACACTCCTATCTTGGGAAATTTCAAGGCTTTAGTGGTTGCCGTCCAGGAACTGGGAACAAAGACCTACCAAATTCTTCATTAAACAGGAGTAAATGTTAGGTTTCACTTAAATTATATAATAAGAGAAGAATTCTCTCTGCTTAGCTGTATCTGCTGTTCGACACCGTTTCACTACACCACGTGACTGTAATGTCGCTCTCAGCATGTGTATTCTCAGAGCACCAGCGCCGGCTGCTCTCCGGGAGCTTAGGCTGTTTGGGCAAGGCTGCTGGGAGGAGGAAGGCCAAGGACAACTGAGCAAACAAAAATAATCGGGCTAATAAGGAAACAATTTCAGATTGAAATGAAGGAAATAATACAGTATTGAGATGGGAGACTTGGGGGGAAGTGAGTCAAGAAAGCGATCTTTGAGTAGGTTACATGTGAGCTGAGATGGTGATAAGGAGGCTGGACTTTGAGGATCTGGGAAAAGTCACCCCAGGAATAGAGGCAGCTTGTCCATTGGCCCCGAGGCACAAATGTGCTCAGCAGGTTTGAGGAGACACTGGAGCCAGCACTGGTGAGAGTGATGAGACGCGAGGTTTAGAGGGGCATCAGGAGCACGGAAAGTAGTGTAGACTCTAAGTGCAGTGAGAAGCAGTCATGATAGTTTAAGGACTAAAGTAATTTTCTCTCACATTTTGCAAAGATAATGTGGAGAATGAATTGCAGGGACCCAGGAAGCAGGTAGGCCTGGTCGGAGGCTCTTGGAGTGGGCCAGATGAGAGATGGTGGGAGCCAGGGAGAATGCGTTTGGGGAGTGGAGCTGACAGGATGCAGTTATGGGCTGGCTGTGGATGGTGAGGAGAAGAGAAGGGTCAAGGTAGCCCCAGGTCGGCCTGGAGCCAGGTGCCTGATCTTCCTAATCTCAGTGCCCCATTCAGATGCCCACCTACTTGGGCAAACCGCTTAACCTTCCAAGTGAGGGTTTTAAATCACTGAAGTCTTTTTGTTTGTTTCACATTTTATGGAAAGATTCAAACACGTACAGAAGTAGAGAGAACAGCACAGCCAGCCTGTCTGTATCAGTCACCCATCTCCAGAATTATCAGCTCAGAGTCACTATTGTTGCAACTTTCATCTCCACCTCCTCCCCTCCCCCACTTCGGGATCATTTTGAAGGCAATCCTACATAGCTTAACATTTCATTAGTGAAATGACAAGGTCTCTTTCAAATACAATTGGAATATTCCTTTTTTTTTTTTTAGGGTTACAAAATAATTCCCTGATTGTCACAAAAATACACTTTTAAGCAGTTTTGGGGTTGAAATCAGGATCCAGACTAAGTTCACACATTGCAGCTAGCATATCTCTCAAGTGGGTTCTAATCTATAATTTTCCTGTTTCTCATTTTCCTTGAAATTGCTGAGGGGTTTCTCTATTTCCTGTTTGGTTGATTTCATTCTCCCCTGTGGTTAGACTTATTTCTCCATCCTATGTATTGGCTTTATCTAGGTGATTTGATCCTCCCCTAAAAACTTGATCTGATTGAGGTTCAACTTTGTGCAAGAATATTTGTTATATGAAGTTTTGTACTCCTGTCATAAGGTACATAATGTCCAGTTGACTCTCTTTTTTGTGATGACAGCAGCCAAAAATGATTGTCACCCGGGATCATTATTTCATAAGGGATTTTATTTCATGTGGTCATACTCTAATTTCCTCCCACAATTATCAGCAGGATCAGTCATGAAGAGGCACTTTCTCATTAACCCGGATTATCCTGTAGAACAGTTTTAAAAGAGGAAGTTTATATATTTGTAAATATTTAAATTTGATACATTTTTCTATTGTTTCTAATGTTTTTTTCTAATGGAGGTACTGAAGATTGAATCTAGGACCTTATGCTTGCTGAGCAAACACTCTGCCACTGAGTATACCCCATCCCCCTTGAGATTCATATTTATATGATATATTCCTTCTGTTATTTTTGTTTTATGTTATACAGAATTTGATGGCAGGGCAATGGGTTTGATGGCTATTTAATCATTCTTTATGGGCTTTTGGGGTTGGTGTGTGTGTTTGTGTTTGTAAAGAAAACAATTTTCCCACTGTTTTAAGTATGTTTGTAAAGGAAATTATGTTGATCTGTTCCCTTCTCCTGGTCCATGTATTCCCTTGTTGCTTCCCACTAGTGGCCCCTTGAGCACTGTGACAAGACTAGCATGTCGTTAATCCAGGTTGAAAGAGATCTGAAGAGATTTATTCAAGGAGATGAAATTTGTAGACAATGAATTGGAAAGTATTGAGAAAGTTATTCATTAGGAGAAGTTATGGGGTTGAATTGTTAAGCGCAGAGAAATCTAAGCTATGAACCACCAAGACAATTATTAACTCCAGGAAAAGCAAAGTAGGGAAGAAAAAAGTAAGCCTAGCAGACAACTTGCTACAGCTGTGAACAGTCTGTACAGAGTCCTAATAATGTAAAGCAAGGATACTGAGCTGATCAAAATTATAATGTATTTGTATCAAAAGGTTGGAAGAATGAAGGTTTGGGTGTGTAGAGCAGATGTGGTTTGAAAGAGAGCTTAATCCTCATTTTCCAAAATAGAAAGTTAAATAGGTGATACGTAAAGCTGAAAAAGGCAATAGGCTATGTTAGAAGGATATTAGTCAGAGATAGGGAGTTTTTATTCCAAGAGTCAGCAGTAGGAGCTGAATGTGTTTGCTTCTGGCCAGGAAATGGGGTGGTTGTTGTGAACTGGTCCTTTTTACAATCAGTGTTCGAGAACTGTTTGACTCTTTAATGAATGTATGGTATAAGTTTGATAAAAAAAAATCAAAGCTGAATTTTGAAAAATTGATGTTAAGAATTGTGTTTTTGACAGAGAGAGATAACAATCAGACAAAACTACATTTGAAGGGATCCTCATTATTTCTAGCCTTTCAGCAAGGACTAGGGGGCAGACATCTGTTTAAGGTTCAAAAGTTCTTTCTGACATTCTTGCCGACATGTAACCTTTGGAAGTAATGAACTCTCCGTCATTGTAAATATGCAGGCAGAGGCTGCCTGACCAGCTCTCTAACTGTAGCAGGGTGTGTTTACCATTGGCCAGTTGGAGCAAGCAACTTCTAACATTCTTTCAGTTTTGAATGTGGCATTTTCAGGATGGATAGTTGATAAGAATGTATTACAAAAAGCTTAACAAGAAAGAGTCCAAGACATCTCAAACCCATTGCCAGGGTTTTCTCTGCCAGACACCATCCTGAGCCTGCCATCTGTGAGCCAGGCCACAAAGACCACTCACATGAGAATGAACACACTTTGTCCCTCCTATCTGATTTGGCATCGGGCTCAGCCATTTTCCCCATGGAATGGTCCACGCCCAGGTCTCTGACGATGTAGCTGGTCTCACAGCAGCCCTGTGAGCGCTGGTCCAGCCCTAGGGGTTCCTGCGTGAATTTTCTCAGGACTCCAGGCTGTTCTCAGAGCTGAGTCCCCCCTAGGCTAGGCCCTCGGAGCTCATCTCAGCTCCAGACTGAGCCGGAAGCTTCCGAGAGAACTCAGAGCTGAGGAAAGTCACAGGTTTTACCCAGCACTGCCGCGTCAGCAGTGCTCCAGCTGAGGGAAGTAGCAGCAGCAGCAAACACACCTGAGCCGCCGCCTCATTGTTCCGCCTCATCCCTAAGCCCTCTGTGTCTGCCTGTCTGTGTCTGTCTCCCTTTCAGGACCAGCCTGGCACCGCTTCGTGCCCTGCCTCCTTTCTTCTAATCTTGCCTCCCTGGCCTGTTCCGTCTACTCCAGATTAACTGAGTAACATTGAAGGGTTTTTGAAACCTAGGAACAGCCGACGTGCTAGATACAAAGAATACAGGGCAGTTCCTTACTCAGCCACATCCCTCCTGCCCTCTCCCATTCCCACATGAGTTTTATAAATATTTTGTCAGAGAGACATTGCACTCCCAGTTGTTATCATTATCAGCCATTTCCTTATTATCTGTGGTTTACGTTGCATTTGCTCCAGGGAAGTTCCCGAGATAAGGCAGACGCAGATGACTGAGCCAGTAGTTGAAGTCCACTTGTGTCAAGCCTGTTAAGAATGATCTTTGGTGGGATTTGTTGAATGTGCCAGACTGTCCAGTGAGTGGTGATGATCCCCTGCATCTGCTCCGGAGTCGGCCTCGTCCCCTCCTTTGCTCTGTTCTCATTTATCTCTCTTCAGCAGGTGAACCAGTGATCTGTATTTCTATGATATGTAAAATACTTCTTATTTCACGGTAGAATTTGGGGGCTGCTGTGAAAACGCATATGTTTTAAGTGTGAACTGAGTCAGAGGTTTAAACTTAAAGCCCCCTTGATTTAGAATCAGAAATTAGTATGATGGAAGGAGGGTATAACTCAGTGGTAGAGTGAATGCCTAGCATGCATGAGGTACTGGGTTCAATCCCCAATGCCTCCATTTAAAAAACAAATAAATAAACCTAATTATGCCCCACCAAAAAACAAAGAAAAAAGAAATTAACATGAGGATGAAGCTACAGAGTGAATATGTGTGTCTTCTGAAACTACCTTCTGTCTTTCTGCAGGAAATTCTACGGAGAGAAGGTCGGAATCTACTTTGCTTGGGCTGGGCTATTACATTCAGATGCTCCTCCTGGCAGCGGTCGTGGGGGTGACTTGCTTTCTGTATGTATATTTTAATCAAAATAACTGTACTTAGAGGTAACTTCTCTTTATTCCTTGTTACGGTGCTTACTTAACTTAGAATGACATTCTCCAGGAGCATCCACGTTGCTGCAAATGGCCCTATATTGTCAGTTTTTATAGCCGAGTAGTTTTCCATTGTATAAATATACCACTTCTTTAGCCAGTCATCCATTGATGGACATTTAGGCTATCTCCATGTCTTGGCTATTGTAAATAATGCTGCTATGTATATTGGGGTGCAGCTGTCATCCTGAAGTAGGGTTCCTTCAGGATATATGCACAGGAGTGGGATTCCTGTGTCATATGGCAATTCTATTCCTAGTCTTTTGAGGAAACTCAATACCTTTTCCACAGTGGCTGCACCAAACTGCATTCCCACCAGAAGTGTCAGAGGTTTCCCTTTGTCCACAGCCTCTCTAGCATATGTCATTTGTGGATTTTTGAATGATGGCCATTCTGACTGGTTTGAGGTGATACCTCATTGTACTTTTGATTTGCATTTCTCTGATAATTAGTGATATTGAGCATTTTTTCATGTGCCCATTGATCATTTGTATATCTTCCTTGGAGAATTGCTTGTTTTGGTCTTCTGCCCATGTTTGGATTGGGTTATTTGGTTGTTTCTTAGTAAGTCATATGAGCTGCTTATATATTCTGGAGATCAAGCCTTTGTTAGTTTCATTTGCAAAAATGTTCTCCCATTCTGTAGGTTGTCTTTTTGTTTTACTTAAGGTGTCCTTTGCTGTGCAGAAGCTTGTAAGTTTCATTAGGTCCCATTTGATTATTCTTGCTTTTATTTCTATTGCTTGGGTAGACTGCCCTAGGGGAAGATTTCTGAGATGTATGTCAGATATTTTGCCTGTATTTTCTCCTAGGAGGTTTATTGTATCTTGTCTTACGTTTATCTTGCTGAAGAGACTGTCTTTATTCCATTGTATATTCTTGCCTTCTTTGTTGAAGATTAGTTGACCTTAATATTTGGGTTCATTTCTGGGCTCTCTATTCTGTTCCATTTGGCTATATGTCTGTTTTTGTACTAATACCATGCTGTCTTGACGACTGTAACTCTATAGTATTGTCTCAAGTCTGGGAGAGTTACTCTTCCAGCCTCTTTTTTTCTTCAGTAATGCCCTGGAAATTCTATGTCTTTGATGGTTCCATATAAATTTTATTGTGATTTGTTCTAGTTCTATGGAATATGTCCAGGTTAATTTGGTAGGGATTGCATTAAATCTGTAGATTGCCTTGGGCAGTGTGACCATTTTAACAATATTGCTTCTTGCAATCAAAGAGCATGGGATACCTTTCCATTTTTTAAAGTCTTCTTTAATTTCCTTCACCAATGCTTTATAGTTTTCTGTGTATAATTCTCTCACGTCTGTGGTTAGATTTATTCCTAGATATTTTATTGTTTGGGTGCTATTTTAAAGGGGATTGTTTCTTTACTTTCTTTTTCTGTTGATTCATCATTTGTGTAAAGAAATGCAACTGATTTTTGAACATTAATCTTGTAACCTGCTACTTTGCTATATTCTTCGATCAGCTCTGGTAGTTTTTGTGTGGACCTTTTAGGGTTTTCTATATATATTGTCATGTCATCTGCATATAGTGACACTTTTACCTCTTCTTTTCCAATTTAGACCCCTTTTACTTCTGTTACTTGCCTGATTGCTGTGGCCAGGACTTCCAAGACTATGTTGAATAGGAGTGGTGATAGTGGGCATCCTTGACTTGTCCCAGATTTTAGTGGGAAACTTTTGAGGTTTTCACCGTTGAGTGCTCTCCTGGCTGTAGGTTTGTCATATATAGCTTTTATGATGTTGAGATATGTTCCCTCAATACCCACTTTGGTGAGAATTTTTATCATAAATGGGTGTTGAATTTTATCAAAAGTTTTCTGCATCTATTGAGATGATCATGTGGTTTTTGTCCTTTCTCTTGTTGATGTGAAGTATTACATTGATTGATTTTCATATGTTGAACCACCCTTGTGTCCCTGAGATGAACCCCACTTGAGCATGATGTATTATATTTTTATGTGCTGTTGGATTTTATTTACTAGTATTTTGGTAAGGATTTTTTCATCTGTGTTCATCAGTGATATTGGTCTGTAATTCTCTTTTTTGGTGTTGTCTTTGCCTGGTTTTGGTATCAGGGTAATGGTGGCTTCATAGAATGGGTTTGGGAATATTCCTTCTTTTCAATCTTCTGGAAGAGTTTGAGAAGGACTGGTATGAGTTCTTCTTTGTATGTGTGGTAGAACTCCCTGGTGAAGCTGTCCAGTCCTGGACTTTTATTTGTAGGGAGGTTTTTTATTGTTAATTCAATTTCATTCCTAGTGATCCATTTGTTCAAGTGGATAGTTTCTTCTTGATTCAGTCTTAGTGGACTGTATGTTTCCAGAAACTTGTCCATCTCCTCTAGGTTATCCACTTTTCCATGTAGTTTTTCATGATATTCTCATATGATATTCTGTATTTCTATGTTATTTGTTGTAATTTCTCCATTTTCCTTTCTTATTTTGCAAATTTGTGCTCTCTCTTTCTTCTTCATTGTGAGTTTGGCCAGAGGTTTGTCGATTTTATTTACTCTTTCAAAAAACTAGCTTTTGGTTTGATTGATTATTTTCTCTATTTTTTTAATCTTTATTTTATTTATTTCCTCCATGATCTTTATTATTTCCTTCCTTCTGCTGACTTTTGTGTGTTTTTGCTCTTCTGTTTCTAGTTCTTTCAGCTGGTGGGTTAGATTGTTTATTTGGTATTGTTCTTCTTTTTTGAGGAAGGCCTGCATTACCCTAAACTTTCCTCTTAGTACTGCTTTTGCTGTGTACCGTATGTTTTGTGTGGTTGTGTTTTCATTTTCATTTGTCTCAAGGTATTCTTTAATTTCAACTTTGATTACATCATCGACCCATTTGTTTTCTAATAGCATGTTGTTTAATCTCAATGCTTTCCTTTCTTTCTCCTTTGTTTCTCTGAAGTTGATTTCTAGTTTCAATGGCATTGTGGTCAGTAAAGATGCTTGAGATAATTTCTATCTTCTTAAAATTGTTGAGGCTTCTTTTGTGACTAAGTACATGATCAATCCTAGAAAGTGTTCCACACACATTTGAAAAGAATGTGTATTCTATTATGGAGGATTGTAGTGCTCTGAAAATATCCACTAAATCCAATTATTCTCTTGTATCATTTAATTTCTCTGTTGCATTATTTATTTTCTGTCTGGAAGATCTGTCTAGTGATGTTAATGTGGTGTTAAAATTTCTGACAATGATTGTATTCCCATCAATTTCCCCCTTTATCTCTGTTAGTAGTTGTTTAATGTACTTAGGTGCTCATGTTGGGTGCTTATATATTAATGATTGTAATATCTTCATCTTGTATCACTCCTTTAATCATTATAAAATGTCTTTATTTATCTTTCTTTATGGCCCTTGTTTTAAAGTCTATTTTGTCTGAAATCAGTACTGCTACACCTGCTTTTTTGGCATTTCCATTTGCATGGAATATCCTTTTCCGTCCATTCACTCTCAATCTATGTGTCCTTCTCCCTAAAATGTGTCTCTTGTATGCAGTGTATTGAAGTTTCTTTCTTTATTATCCAGTCTGCTACTCTGTCTTTTGACTGGAGCATTTAGACCATTAACATTTAGAGTAATTAATGATAGATGAGAGTTTATTGCTATTTTGAACTTATTTTTGCAGTTGATTTGGTATTTCTTCTTGGTTCCTTTCTTCCTTTTGTGGTATGGTAATTTTCCTTTGTACTGTATTTATTTTTTGTGACTCAACTGTAAGTTTTTGGCTTGTGATTACACTTTTTTGTAAGTCTGTTAACCAATTACTGTAACTGTGTATACTAAAGAGATATTAATGTAAT
This sequence comes from Camelus bactrianus, assembly GCF_048773025.1. Taxonomy (NCBI): domain Eukaryota; kingdom Metazoa; phylum Chordata; class Mammalia; order Artiodactyla; family Camelidae; genus Camelus; species Camelus bactrianus. Next base: position 94,705,667 of record NC_133546.1, read on the forward strand.
CTCAAACCCATCCTACTGAGAACAAAAGATTTAAAAACAAAAGAAGAAAGAAAAAATACTCTCACATTCATGAATTCTCATTTCTGTAGCATCCTGCTTCTTTTCTATTTAGAGTAGACCTTTCAATATTTCTTTTAGCATGGGTTTAGTGTTGCTAAATTCTTTTAGTTTTGCTTCTCTGTAAAATTTTTTATCTCTCCTTCTATTCTAAAGGATAGCCTTGCTGGAGACAGTATCCTAGGCTGCATCTTTTTTTTTCATTCAGGACTTTGAATATATCTTGCCACTCCCTTCTGGCCTGTAGTGTTTCTGTAGAGAAATCAGCTGAGAGCCTTCTCTTGTAACTCACTCTTTGTTTTTCTCTTGCTGCCTTTAGGATCGTTTCTTTATCCTTCAGTCTAGCCATCTTGATTTATGATATATCTTGGCATGTTTCTCTTTGGGCTCTTCCTGTTTGGGACCCTCTGAGCCTCCTGTGCTTGGGTGTCTGATTCCTTCTTTAAGTTTGGGAAGTTTTCAGTCATGATTTCTTTAATTACCTTTTCCATCCCCTTTGTTCTTTCTTCCCCTTCTGGAACCCTATTATGCATAGATTGGCATGCTTTATATTATCCCATAGGTTCCTTATATTGTTTTCATTGTTTTATATTTGTTTTTCTCTCAGCTGTTCTTTTTGGGTGCTTTCTGTTGTCCTGTCTTCTAGGTCACTTATTCTTTCTGCTGCATTATCTAGCCTGCTTTTTACAGCCTTTATGTCAGATCTCATTTCAGCCAATGAATTTACCACTTCTACTTGGCTCTTCTTTATAGCTTCTATTTTGTTTTTGATATATTTTATGTCTCTAAAGACTATCTCTTTTAGTTCCTTCAGTAATTTGATCACTTCTTTTTTGAAATCTTGATCTAGTAGGCCATCAATGTCTATTTTATTGATCGTTCTTTGAGGGGATTTCTCTTGCTATTTTAATTGGCAGGACTTCCTCTGCTTCTTCATTCTGCTCATATCTCTCTGGCACTGTGGCTTAAGGAGTATCAGTTATCGATTGTGGTCCTTAAAGGAGTTTATTTATTTATCTATCTAAAGCCTATGTGGGAATAAAACTTAAAAGAGAGAGAGAGAGAATTTTAAAAGAATGGAGGAAAAGGTTTGAAAACAGTGTATAATCAATAATAGAAGAGCAAGTTGAAGCAGAATAGGAATCGAGTTGAGATATCTTTTAAGAATCTTAATAAAAAGAAGAGAAAATTCAAAATACAATATTTGAAACCTGTGACTAATAAATAACAGATCAAAACCAAGAGAATTAAAAATGAAATGAGAATTGTAAACGTATAGAACTGTTTAAAAATAAAGATTAAAAATGTAATAGGTATAAAACAGATATAAAAAGATTTTAAAAACAAAGATGTGTTCTCCTAGAGACTGTGTGCTCTTAATGGTTTTATTGAGAGGCCTTTGTGTCTTCGCCCTGTTTCACGAACTCACCTTGCTCTGTTGGCCCCCTTGTCTGTGCTGCTCACAGTGTCTGTCGGCAAGAAGATTGCACCCCTCTAACACTGGGTCAGGTGATCCTTTCCTTTGTGGTGGGTGGGTGGGTCACTCCCCCTCCAGATCCTGCAGTCAGTGCTGGGCCAGTTGCTCCATATGTGGGCTCAGCTTCAAGAGTAACAGCTTTATGGAGATATAATTCACATACCATAAAATGCAGCCTTTGAAATTGTGCATTAGGTTTTGAAGTACATTTCAGGGTTTTGTAGCCATCACTCCCAAAAGGAACCAGTACTCTTTAGTAAGTCACTCCCTAAACTTCCTTTCCCTTAGACCCCAGCAGCCACCACTCTACTTTCTGTCTCTACGGATTTGCCTGTTCTGGGCATTTCATATAAATAGAACCATACAGTATGCTGCCTTTTTTGATTGCCGTCTTTCATTTAGTGTGACGTTGTCAAGACTCATCCATGGTGTAGCATATATCAGTACCCAAAGTCCTTTTTGTGTTCAAATAATATGCCATTGTTATAAATACACCACTTTGCTTATCCATCCATCAGTTGATGATGAATAATTCTGCTGTAAATGCTCATGGACAAGTTTTTGTGTGAACACATATTTTCAGTTCTCCTCAGGATATATCAAAAAATGGAATTGCTGGGATGTATTCTACTTTTAACATTTTGAGGAATTGCTAAAGTAGTTTTTAAAGTGACTGCACCATTTTATATTTCCAGTAGTAATGTATGAGGAGTCCAGTTTCTCCACATCCTCATCAACACTTTTTATTACCGGGTTTATAGATACATATTTATATATCATATATCATATATATTTGTCATCCTAGTTGGTATGAAGTGGCATGTCATTGTGCTTTTGATTTCAGTTTCCCTAATGCCTACTGATGTTGAACATCTTTTTATGTGCTTATTTCCCATTCGTATGTCTTCTTTGGAGAAACATCTATTCAAATTCTTTGCCAATTTTAATTGTATTTGTCTTTGTATTGTCATGTTTTAAGTCTCCTTTGTCTATTCTGGATAAAAAGTCCCTTATCAGGGAAAATATTGGAAATATTTTCACCCATTCTGTGGATTGTCTTCTTACTTTCTTGATGAAGCCCTTTGAAGCACAGAAGTGTTTAATTTTACTGAAGTCCAGTTTACTTGATTTTTTTTCTTTTGTTGTTTGTGCTTTTGCTGTCATATCTTAGAAGTATTTCTACTTCAAAATCCTGAAGATTTTCTCATTGTTCATTATCTAAAAGATTTATAGTTTCAGGTCTGTGATTTATTTTGAGTTAAATTTAATAAATGGTGTTAAGGTAAAAGTTCAGTTTTCTTTCTTTCCAGGTGTATGTTCAGGTGTCCCAGCATCATTTTTGTAAAGATTAAATTTTCCCCATTGGATTGCCATGGAACCTTTATGAAAAATTAACTGGCTACGTGTAAGAGTTTGTTTATGGACTCTCAGTTCTTTTCTCTCAATTTATTTGTCTGTCCTTTATGCAAGTACCACACTGTATGGATTACCATTTTGTTACTGAGTTTTGAATTTGGAAACTTCAAAACTTTGTTGTTTTTCAAGATTGTTTTGACTATTCTGGGTATCTTGCATTTCCATATTAGTTTTAGGATCAGCTTGTTCATTTCTCCCAAAAAGCCAGAGTTGCACTGAATCTATATGTCATTTTGAGGACAAATGCCTTCCTAACAATAATAAGGCTTCTGATCCATGAACACAGAAGAGCTTTCCATTTATTTTAGGTCATTTTTAACTTCTATCAGTAGTATTTTAGTTTTCAATTTACAAGTTTCAGACATTTTTCTCAGTATTCCACATATTTTTCTTAATATTCCTAAGTATTTTATTCTTTTTGATGCTATTGTAAATGAAAATGTTTCCTACATTTTATTTTTAGATTATTCACTGCTGTTGTATAGAAATATAATTACTTTTTTATATATTGATTTGTGTCTTACAAATTTGGTCAAACTATGTTGTTAATTCTAATAGTTTTTTTTTCTCTCTCTCTGTTTTTTTCTTTGTGGATTCCTTGTGAATTCAATGTATAATATCATGTCATCTGGAATTGAAATAGTTTTATTTCTTTCTTTCTAATCTAGAGGCTTTATTTTCTTTGTCTGTTTGCTTTGACTAGAACCTCTAGTACAATGTTGATTTTGGGAGGAAATAATTCAGTCTTTCACCATTATGTATGATCTTTGCTCCAGGTTTTTCATAGATGTTCTCTGTCAAGTTGAGGAAGTTCTCTTCTATTCCTAGTTTTTATCCATTATTCTATTAATATGGCATATTACATGAATTGACTTTTGTATGTTGAAATGCCTTTGCATACCTGGGTACATTCCACTGAATTGTGGTCTATTTTATATGTTACTGGATTGGATTTGCTTGTATTCTGTTGAGGACTTTTACATTTATATCCATAAGAGATAGTCTTTAGTTTTCTTGTGATGCCTTTGTCTGGTTTTGGTATCAGTGTGATACTCGTGTCATTGAATGAATTGGGAAGTGTGCCCACCTCTTTATTTTTAGACGAGTTTGTGAAGCATTTTTTTGTTTGTTTGTTATTTGTTTTTGTTTTTTCTTTAAGTAGTTGATGGAATTCACCAGCAAAGCCATACTGGCCTAGCATTTCCTTGTGGGAATGTTTTGGATTACTGTTTCAGTCACTACTTATTGTAGGATTATTTGAGTTTTCTATCTCTCCTTGAATTAGATTTAGTCATTTATATCCTTCAAGGAATTTATCCATTTCATCTAGATTATCTCATTTATTGGCTATACAAGTATTCATGGTATTCCCTTATATTCCTTGTTATTTTTGTAAGGGCAGTAGTGACATCCTTCCTTTCATTTCTCATCTTAGTAATTTGAATCTTCTCTCTTTTTTTCTTCAGTACTAGCTAAAAATTTGTCAGTTTTCTTGATCTTTTCAAAGAACCAACTTTTCTTTTTGTTGATTATTCTCTGTTCTTCATCTATTCTCTATTCCATTTATTTCTGCCTTTACTATTTTGATTAGAATATTTAATTCATTTACATTAATGTAATTTCTTATCAGGTTGAAGTTACATCTGCTATCTGCTTTCTATATGTCTTTTTATTTCCCCAATGCTCTATTACTACACTTTTTTGTACAAAGTAGGCATTTTCAAGTGTGGCATTTTAATTTGTTGTTTATTTTATCTTTTTCTTCTCCTCCTCCTCTTCCTCCTCCTCATTCTCCTCCATTGCCCTGGAGATTACTATTAACATCTTGTTTTAAAGCAATCTAGTTCACATGAATGCCAACTTAATTTCAATAGTACACAAAAACTTTGCTTTGGTATCAATCTTTTCCCTCCCCCTCCTCATGCTGTCACTGTCATACAAATTACACCTTTATGCATTTATAAGTGCATCTACACAGTTTCATAAGTATTGTTTTATGCAGTTGTCCTTTACATCAATTAGAAGAAAACACTTACATGTAATACTGTATTTATACTGTTTTATTTTTTTACTCATGTAGTTACTTCTACCAGTGCTCTTTATTTTTCAGGTGAGTGTCCTTTCATTTACAGCTGCTGGACTATCCTTAATATTTCTTGTAAAACAGGCCTGCTAGCAATGGATTCTTTCAGATTTTGTTTTTATACGAGTGTCTTAATTTCTCCTTTAATTTTTTTGAAGAATCATTTTGCTGGCTATAAAATACTTGGTGACAGTATTTTCCTTTTATCACTTTGACGATACCTTCCCACTGTCTTCTGGTCTCCATGGTTTTTGATGAGAAATCAACTGTCTTACTGAGGAGCCTTTGAATATGTTGAGCCTCTTTTCTCTTTCTGCTGTCAAGATTATTTGTTCTTCTCTTTTGACACACTGAGTCTGATTGCCTATTTTCGATGTCTCTACATTTATACCACGTGGAGTTTGTTGAGCTGCTGGGATGTACAAATTAATGTTTTCATCAAATTTGGGAAGTTTTCAGCCATTATTTCTTTATATATTTTTTCTACCCCTTCTTTTCTCTCCTTTCTGGCTCTCAAATTATGTGTGTATTGGTATTGTTGATGGTGTCCAACCTATCTCTGACACAGTGTTCATTTTTTTTCATTCCTTTTTCTTTCTGTTCCACAGACTGGATAATCTCAGTAGTTTTAAGTTAACTGACATTTTCTTCAAAAATTTCATATCTACAGAGAAATCTCTTATTGAATTTTTCATTGTAGTCATTATTTTTGTATCTCTAGAATGTCCAGTTGGTTTTTAATATAAATTTTATCTATTGATATTCTCTGTACAATGAGATGTTCACATACTTAAATTCTTTAGGCATGGTTTCGTTTAGCTCTTTGATCATATGTGTAATTCCTTATTTCAGTCTTTGTCTAGTAAGTCCAGTGTCTGGGTTTCCTCAGGGAGTTTCTATTGACTACTTTTTCCCCTGTGTTATGGCCAAACTTTTCTGTTTCTTTGTACATCTTGTAATTTTCTGTTGAAAACTGGACATTTAAAATATTACAATATGGCAGAACTGAAAGCCAGATTTTCCTCATCTCCAGGGTTTATCGTTGCTTCCATTGTCATTGCTGCTGCAGCTATTTATGTAGTTACTTTCCTGAACAAATTCTGTAAAGTCTGTATTCTTTATCATGCATGGCCATGAGATCTGTATGTGTGCAGAAAGCCTAGCTGTCGTCACTGTAATAATGATTGGACAGTGATTTCTTTCAATGCCTGGAGCCAATCGTTTGAGCTGTTGCCAGGTGGCTGTGTGCCTGCATGCTGACGGATGCCCTCAGCACCGGCAGGCAGTCTGCAGCTATTTTGTAGCCTTTAGTTCTTGCTTATGCAGAACCTCAAGTTCAGCCAGAGTTGAAGGCTTAAGATTTTCTCAGATCTTTCCTTGCCATATGCCACACATGTGTACGGCCTTCTACAATTCTCAGAATTTTTTGGAGCTATTTAACCCTACCTCCACCCCCAGAAAGTCTCAATACTTAATTTTGCCTTCTAAGTTTCCTAGTCAGCATCTAGTTAGCCTGTACTGTTACCACTGCCTCAGGCAGTTGCAATGTTACTCACTGCTGATTGTTTTCCACAAACACTCTGGGGACAGGCTGTTTGCACAGCATGAGTTTGAGATAGGTGAAATAGTGACAGCTCTCTGGGGGCGGATTTTTTGGGTAACTTCAAATCACTTCTGCCCCTTCCTTGATTGTGAGACTGTTGCTTTTAAAGGCCACCATTTAGGTGAGGATTCTCGGATGGGGTAGATCAAGTTACAATATGACAAAACTGATTATCTTTATGGAGATTTAGCTGTTATTTTTTCTCAAATAAACACTCCCTGGATTGCTGGAAGCCTTGGTTAAATTTTCAGAGTTCTGCAGAGGTTAATTTTGACAAATTTTGCCATTGTCATTGCTTAACAGAGGAGTAAGTTTTCCAAGATTTTTACTCAGATATTGTAGAAGTGTATCCCATTTGCATTTGTTTTTAACTGAGTTACTTGCAAGAGTAACTAATTCTACAGCTCCAGCCCCGTTCACATAAGAGTTCATCTGCATGGCTTCTCCTAAAGGGATCAGTGTGCAACCTGTTGTCCGTTTGTTGTTTTACTTATTAAATTGTAGGGGTTTTTAAGAATATGCTCATGAATAGCCCTTTGTCATTTTTACACGTTACAAATCTTCCAATAGTCTGTGGCTAATTTTTCCCTTTCTTTTAGTTGCTTTAATGAAGTTCTCAGTTTTAAGGATATTCAGTATAGCAATATGTGAATGCTGATTACAAGGGTGAGGCATTTAACTACTGTCTAAACCTCAGTCTTTGCTCTGATTCACTGTCTAGAATATCTGAACACATCTAGTGAACCCCATATACCAATGGACACTGACAGTCCTAATTAAAAAAATGCTTTTTAAGTAAAGCAAAAAATATTATCTTTGACACTGGAAAAGACAAATTTCAAATTTACTAGCTGATCTTGTTTTCTGTGATCATTAGCTACATCATGTTTATAGAGCCAACAGGCATATTGAGCTACTGATTTTATTTCATCGGACTTTAGAATGCAGAACACATTTCAGGCCCACGTATAGCACCGTATGTGTATCTTTAAGGATATGTACATATGATGATGTCTTTATTATAAGTACCTTATTTTATTTTAAGTACCAACTGCTGTGAACCTCATTAAGGAAACCTTGGAACTGCAGAACTGAAATTTTTCACACCACCACCATCCCATAGCATCTCTTTTGCACTTAGATGTTGTGTGGCAGAGTATTTTTCTGCTCCCTAGAAATGATCAACGTTGAAGGGGGAAAAAAAGCCCTCCTCTAATAAATATACTCCAAATCACATATTTATCTGAACAATGGCCACCATTTTAGTCCACACCAATCCATCTACTCATACTGACTCAGAGTCCTTAACACAGACAATCCACCACTGTAGTCAGGGTCCTCAGCACACGTTGTATCCCCTCCTCATTCTTTGTTGATTCTGACCTACTTTTGTCCAACACGTCCTGCCAGTCTCTTCACTGCCTGACTGCAGTTTTTAATTTTTACCTTTGAGTCCCAGGCTGTGCCTAGTGATTTCCAGAGAAACGCCAGACACCTGGCTCATCAGGAGGGGTGGGGAGGATTTCAGGAAGCTATTACCCGAACTCACTTGCAGATCAGTAAGTGGCTGTTGTGAGCATTCCTTCTAGATCTCTGCCATGCCAGTTGCATCCATCCCAGCAAAATAACGTAGCTCCTCCAACCACCTCTGCCTCTACTCATCTGGGTTTCTGCTTTCAGTGACACTCAGATGCTGCTGATGGGCATTATATATATATATATATATTTTAATTGAAATATAGTCAGTTACAATGTGTCAATTTCTGATGTACAGCACAATGTTCTGGTCATTCATATACACATATATATTTATGAATTCCTTTCCATATTATTTTTCATTAAAAGTTATTACAAGATATTAAATATAGTTCCCTGTGCTATACAGAAGAAATTAATTTTTTTTAGCTATTTTTATATATAGTAGTTAATATTTGCAAATTTCAATCTCTGATGGGCATTTTTAAAGCCACATCTGGAACCCTTGCTGCAGAAGAGTCTGAGAAATATATTTTCAACCTCATAGCATTTTGGTTAGGAAGTTGGATTAAAGGCTGAGCTGGCTCACCTAACTTGTCTGCCTTTGTGAGTAAAGAGGTCTGGAGTTTCAAGGCCCAATGAAATGTCCCAGCCCTTCAGTAGCAAACTCTTAAAGCAACCAAAATGCTCCCATCTGCCACAGCATGACTTGTCCTTAGATACTGCTGGCCATAACCACCAACGCTGTCTAAGTCATTGTCTTCATCTGGTGCACACTTTCTTTAGATGTCGAATATCCTGATTAAGAGGACAAGCTGGTTTGGATTCCCAAGGTCACAGGAAGCCTTCTGCCTGACTTTGGTGTATATATGTTCATTGAAGAGTCCTCTCTCAGATCAGCTAGAGCTGCCTGGTGTGTGGTTTGCCAGAGAATGTGGGTATATTTCTCCCCACCAGAGTCCTACCAGTTGTTTTATTGCAGGAAGAGATAAAGCAATAGAGACAGAACAGAAAGTTCTTGTCCATCCTCAAACACAGTCACCCCTGCCCAGGGCTCTTGCTCTGGGACACAAAGAAGTACAGGTCAGCAGCGACGTGGCCCTGGTGTACTCCAAAACATGGTGTGGTTTTACTGGGCTATCTGTGTCTTCCATGGACCCTGCAAAGTTCTCCCCATTTGTGAAATGGGGAACCAAAGAACTCCCACCCATGCCTGTAGCTCCCAGTGTTTGCACCCTTATGGGTTTTGAGGATTTGCTGGCAACTCATTCTTTTTCACCAGGTCATTTCTCTGTTACACAGCAGTCCTGTGACTTCCTCATCAGAACTACTCCTTAAGTTCGGGATTCAGTGAAAGATGCCATTCATGTTCAGGGAGGAGGAGGAAGAGAGCACAGATCAGAATTGCTGTTTTGCTTTTTTTGTTGTTGTTGTTTTCATAAGCCGTCTCCAGTTGTCGAATAGACCCTGAGCAAATGAATGACTGTTACACTCCCATTTGAAGGATGAGGAAAATGACACTCAGGGAGAGGAGGCAAATATCCTGAGGTTCCAAAGACAAAAAGGGATGAGCACAGAATAAGATCCCTGCAAATTTCTTGGCTGTCATCAGCCTTTAGGTCAGTGACAGAGTGCCGTGTTTAGTAGTAAAATTGTAGCGTGCATTTAGAAGGGTGCAGATGTTCTTGTTTTAGTTGATACAATCACACTGTTTTTTCTGGGACTCTGAAAAAGAGAAATGGGTTAGAAAATGTTGGTTTCTCATCCTTGGTCTTCCTCACCCTCACAGATACGGACCCTTCCATCTGTAGCTGGAATAATACAGCCCCAGCCTTCCTGTCTCATGAGATCAGTACTCATTCATTTCATCCCTGCCCACCTGTAGGTGATAAAGCACAGCATGATTTTCATGTCCTGCTTCACTGTTTCTTGTGAAATTAGGTGTTTGAAGATAGGAAGTCATGAAAGGAAGCTGCTTTTTTTTAAGTAAAGTGCAGTAATTTTCTTAGCAGTGTAGGAAATTGAGGATTTTCTTCATTGAAAATCAATAGAGATTTCAAGAATATCTGTATTTCTGATGTGTAGATTAAAATGACAAAATCTAGAGGGATTACAGAAACACAACGAAGATACAAAAAGTATCTTTAAAGAGCTTTCCTAAGACTGGGCTTGTAAAGAGACTGTTAGTTGACAGAGACCCTCTTCTCACCCATAGTCCCTCTCCTTAGGTTGCAAAGGGCCAGCGTTTCCCCTGTGTGCAGTCCTGGTGCTTCAAGTGAGTTGTGGGGTAGGGCGGTGCACATGGTGCTGCCTTCAGTTTGTCCACCCTAAGTAACCTCTAACAGTCAAGGTGCTAGTGTGTTGTAACGGCATGAACCATGCGCCATGCTTTCCGGGGTGTGTGCCCATCTCAGCTCATCCCAGCTCAGGTGATGGCAGAGCAGAGAGTGGTGGCAAGAGGTCAGCCATGAGTAGCAGGGAGCACCTGTAGTCAGCTGGGACCCAAGAGGCTAGGAGTTCCAGGTGGAAATCCCAGGACTTCCCACAGCTCATTCATTCAGCTAATACTTCTCCAGCACCTGTGATGTGCTGGTGCTTCCTTTGTGAACAGAACCAAATCCCTGTCCTCCTGAAGTTGATGTTCTAGTGGAAATAAGAAATGATACACACAGGAGCAGATCCTGGTCAGGACACATGAGTGCTGTCTATTTTGGAGTGCAAAAGGTGAGATCCTTTGGGAAAGAATGTATGATACAGGAAAATGTGGGGGAGAGGATGGCCATATCCCAGGTCGTATTTGGGTCCCTGGGATGCACCTCACCAAGTGTGGGTCCTTGGTTTGCCCAGCAACGAATTCGAGAGCCACAGTTCAGTAAAAGTAGATTTATTCAGAGAGATATATACACCATAGACAGAGTGGGCTGTTTCAGAAGGCAACAGAAAGGCCATGAGGCATGGGGGTTGGGTGCTCCAGTTTAAAGTAAAAGTAGATACACACTCCACAGACAGTGTGTGGGCTGTCTATCTCAGCAGAGAGAGCAACCACGAGGTGTGGGATTGTTAGATTTTATGCACTCAGTATCTTCATATGCTAATAAGTGGGAGGAATATTCCAACTGCTTTGGGAAAGGTGTTGGGATTCCCAGAAATTGGGCCACCACTCACCCTTTGACATTTTATGGTCAGCCTTGAACCTGTCCTGGGACCTGTGGGAGTGCCATTTAACATCCTGCTGTATTTCGGTGAGTGTGTATTGAAGCTCAAGATCTACTGGGAGTTGACTTTTCCACCATCTTGGTGCTAAAGGCTGTGCCATTCCTTTATTGGATTTGCCCGGCCCCTTCCTTCCTTTCTCATGAGGGAGCTCTGGACTGATTGCACAATTGCAGAGCAGGGGACACAGTGGAAAGAACTTCATAAGTGGAAGGTGGAAGGCAGTGTTTTCAGTAGAATTCTCAAGTCAATTACAAAGTAACGGTCTTCTTTTTGCTGGGGGTACATGGTGTCACATGAGGGAACAGTGAGCCTTGGATACTGTAGTGAGTGGGTGGCTCACTGTGTATACTGTGTTGCTTCTTAGGTGGCCCGAGGACAGTTGGCTTATAGGTGACCCATTCCCTCAAGCAGGGGTATCTTTGGGGATTTTCTGCATGTGAGGGTAACATGGGTCACTTGGGGGGCAGGACCAGCCAGTCACAGCTTGGTCCACAGTCACCTAGTGCCCTCAAGGCTTTCACCCCATGGATGCGTCACCTCCCCCTGGATGGGGACAAGGGCACAAGTGGTGGGGCAGCTTCTCAGTGGTGGAGGCATTGCTCTCCAGACCCAACACTCAACAGCGTGGACCCCTGGTGTTGGCCACAGTCTTGGCTAGATGAGGCTGTTCGGTAGCTGAGCTCATGAGACGTGGGTGCCATGCTTCCATTCTCACCAAGAGCTCTAGTTTCGAAGGTTCTCATCAGATAGCCACAAATACTCCATAGCCCATAAACAAAGAACAGTCTCCTTCAATCGGGGAAGGGCACACAGAAGGAGAACGGATGATCCCGAGAGCAGGAGAGGACAAATCCGTCCTGCCATCAGGGATCTGACAGACGAGCCAGCTCAGTTCCTCTTACTAGTTGTTTACTTGGAGGATCTGGGGTATTTGGGTGACCTGCATGTGTCAGGAAATAGTACACGAGGGCTTTGTAGATTTTCTGGTCCGGTGTTTACTCACCCCATTGTAGCTGTCGTGTAAGGAAACAAAACTTGTTGGACAACAGGCCATGGCCTCTGCTCCCTGGTGGAGCCAGGAGATTACAATATTAAGTACGACTGCGGGGGCATCATTTCTATGTTGAGAGGCCAGATGGCCTTACATAACTCTCATGCTGGATGTCTAAGTTGCAGAGGGAAACTGGATTCCATCCAGCTCTCCAGCCAAGGAGGATACCAGAAGTGGCCTCCGCCACCAACTGTGAGCTCTTTGCCTCCACTGACAGCAGCATCTATAGCAAAAAGCTGGGCTGCCACCTGCGTTTCCGTGTAAACATCCGAGTACCCACAGCAATGGCCTCGTAAGGGTTGGTGTGCCCAAGGAAGCGGTGTGTGAGATGGAGGGAGCAGTGCCGGGGTCAGACACCGGGCGGGCAGGCAGGCAGTGACGACATCTGTGCAGCGCAGGGCCCATGGAACTGAGCCAAAGGGAGGCGGGTTTTGGAGCAGGGAACCTGGGCAGTGCCGTGTTATTCGTAAGAAGATCCTGGGCTCTGGATCCACGAAGTCATTGGCTTGATTCCAGACACTAACCTTCATCTTGGGCAAATGTTTGAAGCTTTCTGTGACTCTGTTTCTTGGTGTCCCAAATGGGGACAATAGTAGCAATTACCTCTGAGAGTCAGGAGTGCCTTTATAGTTGTCATTTCATTACGCTCACAGCAGCCCACGAGCACGGTTCTAGGTCCCCCAGTTTACACGTGGCAGACCGGTAACCTTTTAATCAGTAATCACGCAGCTAAGAATGGTCAGAACGAGCATTTGAATTTGATCCCTTTGTCCAGATTATTTCTATTCTCACCCAGTATTACTGGAAAAGTAGTAAACTCAGAAGAAACACTGCTGGGAAGTGGGTGCTTGAAACATGTTTGTCATTGGGGAGTGTTGAGTTCACGTTCCTCACAGCCCATCCGAGGCTCCCTGCATCTCCGGCTGCCCTTGCTGGGGTCTGCAGGGCTCTGGGAAGCTTCTCCTTGATCTCTACCCCAAGGCTCACTGCTCTCTACAGGTTGATTCTCAACCCTGACTGCTCAGTAGAGCTAATGTCTAAAAACAAAAAAATGGTGGGGAGGGTATGGGTCAGTGGCTGAGCACTTGCTTAGCATGCAAGAAGTCCTGGGTTCAATTCCAAGTACCTCCATTAAAATAAATAAATCTAACTACCCCCCCAAAAAAGGAAAGTATTTATAAAACAATAAACAGTACAAAGGCCCCACACCAGGCTGGGGCGCACTATGTTTTAAAGGCTCCCAGATGCTTCCCATGTGCAGGACGGTGAGAGCTACCCCTCTACATCTCTTCTCATGAGCTTGTCCACTCACAACCATTAGCCTCTTGAAGCAGGAAAACTACTTGGCTCAGCCTAGAACTTTCTCCCGATTTCTAGACTTTTATTTGCCTATTGGACATCTCTCCTGGAGCCCACAGGCACCCAGCCAGAACTGAATCAGTTGTCTCCTCTCACGACTTACTCCTCTTCCTGCCCTTCTTTTAGGAAATGGCACTATAATTTAGGACACTGCCAAATCCAGAAAGCTGGCCGGCATCTTTGACCTCTTCCTGCCCTTCCATCACATCTGTGGCCAATCCGTCCACCTGCTGAAATGTTTTCTTCTCTCTCCTCCTAGCGGGGCCTCAGCAGGCCTTCACATGAACCTGCCAATAGGTCTCCCTGCCTCTATCTTTTTTCTTTCTAGATCACTTTGCATGTCTCCTTTACCTTGGAGGCACACAGAGTCCTGTGTGATGTGCACCTGTGATCTCTCCACCTGGTTGCCTCACCTGCCTCCCACACCCTGTTCTCACTTCTAGACTATTTGCAGTTCCTGGAAGTGACCTGGCTCTCTTTGGCCTCCCTCCTTTGCATGTGCAGCTCCCCAGGGAGAAATGGCCTTAACATTATAACTTCACCTGATCACTTGTAGGGCATCTCAGAACTCACCACAGTGGTTCCCTCCTCTGGGAGAGCGTTGGCTACAGTTCCGGCTCTCTGCCCCGAGCACCCACTGCTGACTGTTATCCAAGCCGTCTTAACACGCCTCCTCAGCCATCATTTCATGATGAGTCCTGTGCACCTAGGAGCTCCCGGAAGCAGGGACTGTGTCTTTTTTCTCTTTATTCTCAGAGCATGGTAGAGACTCAGGTATAATGGTGGAGGGAACAGTGGTTATTCTGGAATTTCTCTAGAGTTATGGCCTAGGAGTAACAGTCTGGTTGGAAGAAGGGCTTAGGGGATTTACCCTGAAGCCACATTTTTCAATAAACATTTCATGTTGTTTTTGTCTATTTGAATTGACGAGTCTTAAAACAGAATGACGATTTCTAAAAATTAATTTACCGAAGATTGAGGAAAATGGCAGTTTTCCATATTTAAGAATGTTATTTTAATTTTGTGTGACTGGGGTGGTGGAAAATAGAAATGGAGGGGTTACTAAAGCATTCTAATCCCCTTCCCCACCCTCAGGTCCATTGGACAGAAGAGACAGAGTTATGTGAGGAAAAGGACCAAAGAGAAGGCGGGTGGACCGTGCACTGCTTTTAAATTGTGACAGTTACTTTTACTTTTTTTAATTTTCTTTTTTTAATGGAGGTACTGGGGCTTGAACCCAGGAACTTGTACATGCTTAGCACGTGCTCTACCACTGAGCTATACCCATCCCCCCGATATTTGTGTTTTTAGCGGGCATAATGTGCTGGTAGCAGATACTTTAGCATCAGACACAGTCACCTGTGTCTGACCATCACGTTAATACCTTTCCCATGAGCTAGAGAGCTAGTCTGTTTCCAAAAGTTCAATAAATAATCTACATTTTCTTTTTTCTTAAAAAAAGGCATTAACTCATGTTTCTCTTTAGTATCGTCTATAAATAAAATGTGATTTTATTAACCGTTTACGAAAGTGTTAAGGGTAATAAATATTAAGTACAGATTTCTGAAGCATCAGTCATCACAGAAGATCCACATTCTGCTGTTCTCTCTCTCTGTTAGTCACCTTACTTCTGGAGCTCTGGAAGCTGCACCAGGCATAACTTGAGTACAAATGGGACACGGTTGAGCAGGAAGAACAAGTCCGGTCAGAATAGGAGGAGCGGTGTCCCCACGTGGAGACAGATGAGATTGCCCAGGAAAAGCGGGCGCTGTTTAGATTCACTTTAGTCTGTTTACTTCTGGGCTTGTCAGCCTTGGCTGCATGTTGGAATCACCAGGGGACCTTAAAAAATGTTGGTGCCTGGATTCCATCACTGCTAACTCTGATGGTTCTTAGTGGCCTGGGGTACATTGTGGCATAGGGAAGTTTTTAAAGTTCCCCTTGTTATTATAATGTGCAGCCACGGTGAAGGAGCACTCCCTGGAATGGTGGACACAGAAGAGAACTGAGGTCCTTCATTCATATTAACAGTAAAAAGGGGGAAAAGAAAAGGTCTGGTATAAGTGTATGAGAAAAGAGGCATTGACTTGTATCCTTTCATAACACCAATAAATAAATGCAAAATATAAATTAGCTGCTATGACATAGATGTAGGAGGAAAGACACATTGGTTTTTATAGTTGACTCCTATTTTTTCACATGTGCCTTCATTATTGCCGCCTCCTTTTCATAGTAGACTAGGTGCCCCTTTGTCTTTAACTAAGTCGCGGTCACTGCTCCCCCTTCCGGTTGGGATGTGCACAAAGCAGCATGGCTCTCATCCTAAAGTCAGAGAAAGGGTAGAACAAGCAGGGAAACATTTGTTGAGGTGCCATCAGTGTTTGAGCAGTGTTTGAGCTAGGCATTTTGCATAACTTAAAATGTAAATTTATTGCTGCCTCTTCTGCTGCAAAATTAAAAAAATAAAACTATATATCTTTGTATCAACATTCCAGAGCTATGAAAAGATGATTTTTTGAGTCATCTGTATTATTGCTTCTTTCCATCAGCTGAGATAATTTAGAGCTAATGGTACTTGCAGTCAGCAGCAGCAGCAGGACAGTAGGTTGTGAGCATGAATAACCCTTGGAAAGAAAATGCTTTTACTAGGAGCATCTGAAAATGTCTCCAACTATAGATTTAATAAATTGAATCACAGATCTACAGAATGTTGGCACTGAAAAGTTCTGGAGGGAGCAGATCAAACTCTTCTTTTTATAAATGGAAAGAAATGAGGTTCAGCTACCAATAGAAAGTGACATTTGTCTTTTACAATGTAATAAGCTTCTAATAATCCCCATTATGAATATTTCCCATTGTTTACAACTGAAGATGTGAGTCAAAGCATATGTTGGTAAAAGACTGTACATTCAGATTTGAAAGCTGAAACTTAGACAAAATTAGATGTTCATAATGCTTTTGAGTCCTGAAAAACAAAAACGTATCATATTGGCAGTATACAAAAAATACTGAATAAAAGTTTTTTGGTCATTTAAACTGCCAATTTTAAATTTAAAATTGCCAGCTAATAAGTTTAAATTTTCATTAGAACATGCTTGTTGAAAAATTGAAGATGAAAACTCATTTCACTTTATTGTTCTTCCTTATTTAAAAAATTGCCTAATTTTTTTGTTTAGTTTTTTAACTGAAGCATTTTACTTTACTTGCGAAAGTATGCTCCATTGTTTAGAGAGGCCAGCGTTGTGGTAGTGAGAGCTTGGAAATGAAGTTGCCTAAATTCATATTTGAACACAGCAGCTTGCTTCCTGAGTGATCTTGGACAACTTAACTTCTCTGTACCATAGTTTCCTATAAAATCAGAATAAGAGAGTTGCTTCCTCATGACTATGGTAAGGACGGGTTGAATTTATGTGCAGAATCTACTTGGAAGACTTCCTGGCACAGAGGAAAAGCCATGTACTTAGTGACAGCTATTATTATACTTTATCTGCTTTCATTATCCAGGTAAAACTTGAGTCTTACTGATTTCATCTCTAAAAATGAAATATAAATATAAACTCTAAAATGGAAACTCTAAAACTTCATAGTTGTTGCCAATAAACACATAAAGCTCAACAAAGGATCACACAGTGGAGACCAGTTAGCTGCCGACACCTGTGAAACATTCTGTCCTGCACGGACTCTGCTGTCACTAGCGTCACTTCTGAAATCTAAGGCCAGCTCAGGAGTAGAGCTTTACAGCTTGGCCTCGTCAGGTACCCAGATCCCCAAGCTCAGACAATGGCAGGGAAACAGTTTACTGTTCACATATGCATTTTCAAAAAATAGTATTAAAATGAACACTGTACATATTTTGTTGTTTGTTTGACATCGTTAACAGAAAAGAAAAGAAAAAAAACAGGAAAAAAACCCATGCAATTACAAATAATGAGGTTATGTCTGAAAATTATTTTTTTTTAAATTATGTTTAGGATTTATTGACCAGTTAGGAGAAAAGTCATTTCATAGGTGTAATCTCTTGATTGACTTAACTTGTTTTTTTAATTAGGAAGAAGAGCGTGTTCCATTTACCACCTGGGGAAAGTGTATACATATAACCCTTTGTGCAAGTGCTCTTTTTCTGGGTAAGAACCTGCCACAGACTTTTTAAAATCTAATGTGAAATCCTGAGAAAACTGAAAATGAAGCTGGGAACTATGAAGTCTCGTAGAGAAAACTTTTTCCAGAGAACATCTGAGCCAATGTAGGGCGCCACTCTTGAGGTTCCACAGTCTCTTCTGCTCACAGTGCTTCCCCCAATTCTTTTCACCTCATTTGTTCAAATCAGATCAGTGGTTTAGGATTCTCCAGGGTCTGATTAAGAGACCAGATGGAGGCATTAAGATTTCTAAAATTTTCCAAGAGTAACAACCAAGGTAAAATGTCTAAGAATAACCTAAGAAAAGGATAGTAGGAACTATCATAAAATAAAAGTAAAAACTACTGAAAGATATAAAAGAAGCTTTAATCACATGATTCTAGATTAAAAGATCATATCTCCAAAATATCAGAAGTTATAAAATTGATTTGGGGTTTATTGTGAATAAAATCATATTAGTAATATAATAATTAATAAGATAATGAGACTTTTAGTAGTTCAAGAATAGCCAGATTAGAAAATAGGACAGGAAGTCCAGATATGGGCTCTGATATCAATAATAATTTAATATAAGAGATGGAAGGCATTACAAATCAGGGAGATAAATAAAGGTTATTCAGTGAATGGAACACTCGTTAGCTACTTGGGGGGAAAAGAAAAGATTGAAATCATACAGTGAACCATATATTGTGATAAATTCCAGAAACATTTAAAAAGTAACACAATTAGAAAAAAACTAGAAATAAATGTGTATGTTTACACAAACTCTAGATGAGCAGTAAGTTTCTGAGGAAAGTATACAAAGATTTCCATGCATCAGAAGCATCCTAATTTTAAACAAAACACCAGAGGATGTTATTTGTTTACAAATCCAACAAGGGGCTAATTCCTTCAATACATAGAGAGTTCAGATCACTTCAAAGGTAAGATCAAAAAATCTCAGGAGCGTAGAAGGCAGAGAAAAGGAACACACATTCACAAAGAAAAAATAGATGTCACACTCCAATGGTAATTCACTCAGTGCACATCAAAATGAAGTAATTTTCCACCTCTCAAGTGACAGAGCTCTGTTTATGAGGATGAAATGCCAGTGATCACCAATCCCATGCCTAGGTTACTGGATATTATTTGTGAAGTATGGTTGATTTACAATGCTGTGTTAATTTCTAGTGTACTCCTCAAGCCTTCTTAGAAAGCAGTCTGGCAGTTGATATCAAGAGTCAAAAATATTCCTATGCTTTAATCCACTTATTCAGCTTTGAAAAACTTTTAATCAGGAAGTATTTCAAAATGGCAGGGAAAAGTCAGTATGGATGCAAGTCACAGACATACTTTTATATGTATATATATATATATATATAAAATCTCAGCCAAAATATTCTTCCAACCCTTCACAAAGTAGAACAATACACAGCCATGGAAAAGTGTGTCCATGAAATTATTTTATGACATGTCAAAATGTTATGCTTACGATAGGCTTGAGAATAAAATTAATATATAAAATGATTTGTAATATACAACAATGAACCCTTCTGAAGGAATTTTGTCTATAGGTAGAAGCATTTTTCTTATTTTATTTTTTATTCATTCTCAGAGTTGGAGTCTTTTCATTGTAGGTGACAAAATCAATTTCCAATGTGTTTAAACAACAACCAAAAAATGGGGATGCATGGGATTTATTGGTTCCTGTAAATGAAAACCTCAGATCTGAGGTCTGGCTTCAGTCAAGGAGAGATACTGTAGCCCAGATGATGTCAAGGGCTGGTCTTGTCCTGTCTTCATTCTGTGTCCAATGATGTCTCAGCATGCTGCTTCTAGGCACTCAGCATCCCAGAGCATCCATCCAAACCAAGAGAGGTCTCTTTTGGCAGCTTCCTCTCTTGATAGAGGAAGCTTATCATTCACATGGGCACAAGCACATATCTCCTCACATAACAGTGGCTCTTACTGGGTTATTTGCCAATTCTCCAATCATGTGCGAGGCCAATACAATGAGGGGTATTATTTGTCTTAAACCAACTGAGATCTACCTCTGGTGCTTCAGAAAGAGTGGGTTAATCGAGCTTAAATCACAGGACTAAAAACAAAAGGGAGGTTATTTATCCTAAAGCAAAATCTGGGTCCCCTTCTAAGACTGGGGACAGATCCAGGACAACAGTTCTGTCCACTACTGAGTACTTTCAAATTTTCTTTAATGAGCAAATGTTAAAGTTATGATCAGAAAAGATGATAAATACGAAGAAACTTGAGGAAGGAGAATGGAAAGCTTTCCTGTTTCATAAGAAATATTGAACCCATTAAGTGCTTGGAAGAAAAATGGAAATGTGTCAAGTTTGTAAAAGTTCTGAAATGAATTACAATTAATTTCACAGACCATGTTGGAGACAGTGCTATACAGTTAGTGTGTCTTTGGGCTCTTTGAGTATTTCAGTTCTTTCACTTAATAGTTGCTTCATTTGGGGAAATTGCATCATCTCCACGTGGCTGTATTTCCTCATCTGTAAAAGAGATATAATATTACCTTCCCAACAGGGTGATTGTGAGGATTTAGAAAAACAGACGTGTGCTGAAGCAATAGTAAGCATTTAAAGAGTCTTAACTATTAAGATTACTTAATAAATAATTAAAAAATTATTATGCAGACTTTTTAAAAATGCATAGCATTTAAATGGCCTATATGTGCTGTACAAGTGGGAGAGGCTTTATATACCTTCTATAATACATTTTTCTCAGCCTTAACTAATTTTCACATTTAATCACACACACACCAAAAAGTTATTCCTTTCACAATCATGAAGACTTTCTGTGAAGAAAAGGATGATGAAAGAGAGTAGAGGAGAAAATAAAATGCTTTCTCTACAAACTGATGGCTTAAAAACTAAGAAAAACACCTTTTTAAGACTTTGGTCACCATATTCATTGCTAATACTTAGAGTTTTTCACATGCCTGTGGTTAATGTTCTAATTGTTTTCACAATTTGTAAATCATTGACTCATCACAATAGTCCTATAAATTGCTATTATTATCCCCCCATTATATGGGTGAGGAGATTTAAGCCCCTAGAAGATAAGAAATTTGCACAAGGCCCCACAGCTAGCATCGGAGCTGGGATCCAGATGCAGGAGTGTGGCTCCAGGAGGGGCTTGTAAACACTCCATCTGCTCTCCCTTGCAGGTGCAAGCCAGCTTCCCGCTGTTACTGTAAATAACATGATGTGGTTCACTTAGTCTTGAAATTCACATTCTTTGTAGCTTTCTCTCTGGGGCAGCCATCAGGAGCAGCCAGGGACCCTGAGTACATGCTTCTGGACTATGACCAAGAAGGTAGATGGAAGGAAAACAGTTTAAAAATGGGACCTTTAATGTGCATTCTTCAGTGGGCAGAAAAATACCTGCCTAGTGAGGAACTGAAGCCCTATCAGCCACGTGCAAATTATGCTTCAGACACTCCCGTTGTCCTTGGGTCCACACAGTCAGAGCTACAATGGATCAGGGACATGAATCTTGTGCAAATGCAGGGAGTAGTAATACCTGCCATTTTAAGATCTCAAGGAGTATGAAAAGCATGTGAAGCTTTCATCAGCAGAGACCTGCTGTCACTTCCACTATTTCCCTCAGGGCATGTCCACAGCTTCACTTGTCCTATTAAGAATGAAGATGACAGCTAGCACCTGCTGACCCCTGAATCAGTGATAGGTTCTCCCTTGAAAGGAAGCATATCCCCTTCATGGGTTACAACTAGTTCATAACCTAAGTAATTCTATAGATGTAGAAGGGATACTTTCATTGGTTCTGCTATCACAGAATTGTCTCCAAAAGAACATGCCACCAGTTACTCCATTTTCAGCCATTTAATGATATACTTAACAGGCTTCCTTCTTTAGTGCAGTTTTAGGTTTACAGAAAAATTCACAGAAAGTGGAGTTCCCATATATTCCCTATGCCCTGCACACAGCTGCTCCTGCTGTCAGCATGTTACATTAGTGGATGCACTCATTCTTTTTGACATCCTTCATTCCTCCTCCCCTAAAATTTAACATGCCTGATATTCATGTCTCTTGTGGCATTTACATGCGGTTTACATCACTTTTCACGTTTATGTGAGGTTTAGAGCACGTGCATGTTTTCTGTTTAAGCGTGGATTGGGGGCAAGTTTTCTGTGTAAAAATACGATCATTAGTGAGCCTTATGCTGCTAGGTTTTTGGGTTGTCAGGTCTTGTTGACCATTGCTTCAGTTATTGGGATCATTTTCTACGGACTTTCAGTGTTCATTGTATTTTCAGCAGAACTTCCCTAGAACCTGAATGGAAGAGACCCAATCCAGAAGTACCTGACTGTGCAGGTGGGCCACGCCCATCACTGCTTCCCTCATCAGTTTTATCATCATCGTGACCCTGAACGCCATATATGAGAAAGTGGCAATCAAGATGACTGAGTCTGTTAAGCTCCTTCTGCAGCTGAGGTCATTTCTACACCAGTTTTAGAACCAGGTCAAAACAGAGACTTTATCTTTTAGGCACTTCAATTCCAGTACATTACAGTCTTTAGAAAACTTCAAGTGTAAACGTATTTTCTCTAGCCTATATGAGAAGTGAAGTAGCTGCAGCTTTGCATTAGTAAAAGGGATAAAGAAAGCTTTAGAATGTCCAAGCTCTGTGTAAATATGTCAGTGCTTAATAATAATTTCAATTACATTAGATCATGTACCCTATTGTTGAAAGTAAATAGTCTCTCTATTGCAAATAAGTGGAAGAGGGTCGTGGTTCCAGTGGCAAATTTGCTTGTGCGTTACGGAGAGGACAAGTAATCACACTGTTATGTGTCCTCCCCCCATGCTGTTCCTGTTAGTGTAGCTCCATTCTCATCAGCTGTGGCTTCTATAACAAATGTTTCTTCTCTCTGGCTTGTATCCCAGCCAGCAGCTTAGCGGCCCAAGTTAACTGCTTCCCACACACTGCATGTGGCTGGGTCATTCTCCCAGTTGTCTGCTCAGTGGTCATCTTCTGAAAACACTAAGACCAATTCAAATTTTGAACTAGGAGGATGTTTTATGTTCCCCAAATGCTTCTAGCAAGTTGCCCCGTGTTTTGTTTGTTTTCTTCAATAGTCCTACCTTCCTGCTGTTCAGGGAGACAAGAGAATTTCATTTAGCAGGATGTTTAGAAGTAGCTTTCTTTCAACTTTCACCTGACAGAGGACAGTTCTTGCCCATTGGATACTGTTGTGCTTATAAATTTTAAGGAACGGGTGACTTTTTTTTTTTTTTTTTTTGCCTTGTGTGATATTGCATTCATAGTGGGAGAAACTCTTACAACAGTGTGTACAGTTGGAATTAATATAATAGCTATGTTAAGGAATTCAAAACATCTTATATGGAAAAAAGTGTGAATTGTGTATATATATATATATATATATATAAATATATATACATATTTAGCTTGTTAACTCATGTGTTCGTGGCTTTGATTAGGGTCTCAAGGCTGTTCACAGTTTTACAGACTTAACTTTTCTTTATTCTAGCTGCAGAGATCCCAAGGACCAGACTGACTATGAGAACAACCTAGCCATGAAGGTGTTCTTCTTCCAGTTTGTCAACTACTACTCCTCGTGTTTCTACATCACATTCTTTAAGGGCAGATTTGTGACTTATCCTGGAGATCTGGTGTATTGGCTGTGAAAATACAGAAATGAAGACGTGTGAATACAGCTTTGTGTTCTGACAGTCTAACCTGTTTCATGTTTTCTCTTAGTTGCCCAATGAAGAGTGTCTTTACTCTCTGTTCCTTAGATTTTTTTAGGCATAAAATAATGACTTTATTTCATGTTAGAGCTATCTAAAATTTAAATGAGATTTTCTGTCTAATATTCCAGTGTGACCCAGGTGGCTGTCTCCTTGAACTGATGATGCAGCTGACAATAATCATGGGAGGACAGTCCATCTGGAATAACATACAAGAGGTGTTACTTCCGTGAGTACTAAGTCATGTGATCTTGAGGTGAGAACGGCCCACCCATCCAAGTAATTTTCCTGCATGCCCATCTCTAAAACAGGGGAGACTCTCTGCTTATTAAAGCTCTCCAGATAAGATGATCCAGCCAACAGTGTAAACATACCTCCTGTTTAATAATTATGTTTAAATTCCTCCCTTTTTATGTTTAAATTAAATCCTCAAGTGCTATAGTTTCTGCTTATTAGCCCATCACTGGGGACTGACTGATCAGAGCCCGTTGAGAGATGGCCCTTTTTGGGGCCGTGAACTAAGTTTTCCTACAACTTCCCGCAACATTCTCCTCCTTTTATACATGCATTTAAAAATCCATAACAGGAATTTGTTGAGTGCCTAGTATGTGTTAGTCACTGTATTAAATGTTGTACATATATTTGTGTGTGCGTGTGTTTGTGAGTAGAATT
This sequence comes from Camelus bactrianus, assembly GCF_048773025.1. Lineage (NCBI taxonomy): Eukaryota > Metazoa > Chordata > Mammalia > Artiodactyla > Camelidae > Camelus > Camelus bactrianus. The sequence goes on from NC_133546.1 coordinate 94,729,956, forward strand.
TAATCACCCAAACAATCCTTATTGTTATCTTCCTTTTCAAATGAAGATCCTGTGGCTTAAAGAAGGTAAATGATTTGCCCCAGTTCTCATTGCCAATAAGAGACCATTGTGGGACTCAGATGTAAGACCCTATCTCACGGAATCCATGTTCTTCTAAGAACAGAGACTCTCTTGGTGTCCTAAGGCAAAGGGTTACATAATGTTTTAAGAGACACTTGTCTAAAATAATAACTACAGAGGTTTTGACTTACTGTTCTCTTCCTAAAAATGAGAAAAGCAGATGTTAGCAAAGGTCACACTGTCCTTTGGATTTTCACATAAGCCCAATCCCATATCAAAGTGGACAGTCCAGTGTTATCTGCAATTTCTGAACATTTCAAGGAGCTTAGTGTATTCGCTTTCTGTTGTAACAAGTATCCCCAAATGACATGGTAGTAGGAAGAAAAAAGAAATAGTCTCCACTAAACAACACAAATTTAACCTTGTAGGGTTCTTGAACGCCAGAGCCTGCTGAAGTCAAAATATTGGCACGGCTGTTTCTGAAGGCCTCAGGGGAAACTGTATCTTTGACTTTTCTGGCTTCCAGAGGCCACCTACGTCTCTTGGCCTGTGACCTCTTTTCCTTCTCTCAAGGTCAGCATGGTTGTGTGCCTCTGACCCTGATCCTGTGGTCAAATCTCCTCTCCTCTCTCCCCTCTTCTGTCTCCCTCTTCCTCATTTAACTACCCTGGTGATTACAATGGGCCCAACTATATAATCCAGCTCATCTCTCTTAGAGTAGGCTGGTTAGCAACGTTAACCACATCTGCAACCATAGGCCCCCTTTGCCAGGGAATCTTACCTCTTCCTATGTTCTGGGGATAAGGACATAGACATATTGGGGGGGGAACATTTTTCTGCCCACCACAATAAGCTTTTTAAGATAATTTCTGGCTTTGAGTTTCTGTCCTCATGAAACTGTTGATCTCTCTTCTGTCTTGCCTTCCACAAAAGCATTCTGCTCCTGGCCAACCGAACTGCATTGCTCACCCCTCTCTGTGGTGTCCCCCAAAACCAATTACACAAGCAGATCTTACTGTTGTTTGGAGCATGGAGGAGAAACTCAAACAACTTGAATTTTGAAATAAAATCCTCCATCATTTTACAATCTTCCATGTCACTATAAAAAAATTATTTTTTAAATTCATTTTTTAATTTTTAAACTATTTTAAACTTTGTAACTTTTTTTAAACTTTACTTTTTTTCTTATCATCCTTCATTGTAAGCTCCAGAAACCTGCTATTCTGCCCACCGCATCCAAGTTCCCTTTCACTGTTTCTCCTCCCTTCCCTAACTTTCCTTCACTCTCCCTTATTACAAATTTTCTGTCCATTCTCTTTATAGGGCAGTTAAATTATTTTTTCTTTCCTTCTTTCTGTTTTTGCAGAGTGAACACATTTGTGTGTCAGTGTGTCCTTCCACATTTCTTCACAAGGTCTTCATCTTTCAGCTTCAGGATGGATTACTGTGGTCTGTCTCTAAACAAAGGCATTTCCCTTGTCCCCCAGCTCACCATGCCCCTCAAAAAAAAAGATTCTGATCTTTGCTGTGAAATGAATCTTTTTTTTCCCTACTGTGCAGTAGACAACTCTTACCCTGAGCTCACAGTCAGATTTCTCCAGAGGAGTAAAAGTAGCTCATGTGCAAATAATACTTCTTTTCTCTGTGAAAAGAAATAGATCAGATAGAGGAAATACTTAACTCAGATTACTCAAAAGCATTTCCTGAAGGAAATAGGTTAATTATTTAACACTAAATTTTGTTGAATCTGGTTATCAGTGAGCTATTTTTACCAATCAAGAAGGATATATTTCCTAAATTGGTACTGAGCAATTCATGTGAAATGAAACTTGCTCACATTAACTAGTTTAAAGTAAAGGATGCATTATAGTATCTGTGGTCTGTTTATACCTTCGCTTAAGTAAGCACATTGTTGTAGGTTCCAGTGAGCTGAACTTTGCCTACATGTATTTCTACTCTGGGCTAAAATATTTAGGGAAAATATTTTGAATTATGTTTCCCTTTTTTGAATACCAGAAATTCTGAATGGTAGCCAAGTTCGAGGGTGGCTTGTGTTTTCCTCACTGACTCTTCTCTTTGTATAAGGTGCCAGTTTCCTTCTTAATTTTTCATATAAAATCCTAACATACTAAAAATCTATCAATTACTCTTGCTGCTCCAAAACTATACCCATCCTCAAAAATACATAGGAAGGGAAAAGAAAACTTATCAAAGTTAGTGACTATTTTCATGCTATTTAAATATGTCTAAAGGAACATAATGAAATGAATTTTACCATATCTCACCTGCCTCCAAACCCCAATCCCATGTGGGTTTGTTGAGTAGGATTCTGGGAGCAAATGAAGAAGGACAGTGATGCCATGATCCAGGCTCTCTCTGGGGTCTCCCCAGCACTTGGATCGGCACTTGGTATAAAGTAGGTCTCAGTCCGAGCCAGCTGAGTGAGTGAGTGACTCACAGGCATCGAATGAGTAACATCAGTGAATTAACAGCATTCTTTGTAGGACTCAGAGAATAAGCTGAGTGCCCTATGGCCTTCCCAGCCTCACGTACTATTTTGATGTTGGGGTCATTTCTGGGAATGTTATTCTGTACTTGACAAAAGTCTAGTACAATTCCAGGGTTAAGTAACTTTCCCTAGGGAAATTTTATGATAAAATATTAAGAAAAATGGTTAAATGCCCAACATGACATAGCACTGTCCTTTGGTGTTTAGATAATGTATGGCTGTAATTTTCTTACTTTATATGCTTTCTACATTTTCCACCGTGTGTACGCACTACTATATAGTAAGAAAATGCAAATATTTAAAAGAGAAAATCTCTCTTCTCCAGATATGATTTGGTTAGAGGATGAGTCAGATAGATATATTAAGAGAATCTTAAATACATGTGTCCATAATTCACTCTTTAAATCCAGGAACAGGAAACTCAGGAATGAAATAGATTAAGAGAATCAAAGATACTTGTATTCAAGATTAGCAAGTAGGAGTTTCCTCAAAAGAAATGGTGATTATCTATAATTCAGGGATTAAATGTGATAATGAACGTACAAAGACAACATGAAGTAGAAAATGCCACGTGGGAAGCACTGAGTAAAGGGCAATTTACCATGATTATGCCAATATGTGTGGTCAATTCCCAAGCAAATTATTGTGTAACCCCTGCTAGAGGGAGAAAGCTTCCAGCCTTGGCTGGAGAGTTGGGAGGATCCAGTGTCTGTATTTTTTAAAATGTCTACAGGTGTTTCTCATGTGCAAATTGGTATCCCTGCATGAGAACCATAAACCAACAGAAAACCCAAAAGTCCGAGGACAATGATGGGTTGCCGACAGCCCAAGCTTTTCTGCCACAGAAGAGTGGTTCCACGCAGGAAGACTGAGCAAGAGGCTCAGAGTCTTAGCTAAGGACAAGCAAGTCGGGACTTCTAATACGACCTAATGTCATCGACGGGGGAGGGCAGTTCAGCACAAGAAGGGAGCACCAGGTGAGTTAACATGGAAGTTACATCCTGGATCCAAACCTTGATGGATTTGGGTCCCGGAGGGTTAAATCCCTACTTCCGTTGGGCATGGACCGCATTCCACAAGAGGCTGAGACAGGAATTATGAGGCAGAGAAAAATTCCCCCAGGGGACTCCCGAGTCTGGGTGCCTGGAAGGGTGATGGACGAGCGCGGTCCCAGCTCCACCCGCACCGCAGGGCTCCGAGTGGCTGTGGAGCTGTGCGCTCCCGGCCGGACCTCAGACCTGACTGCAGTGCTCCGGGCTGCGGCCTGGGGAGCGGCGTCAGGAGCAGGCTGTCCCCGTCATTCTCGTAGGTGCTGCAGTGACCCCCACCCCGGTGGCCACGGCGTTCCCAAGCCAAGGGTCTAAGTGACTTCAACCTTATTTACAGGTGACCACAGCTGGTTAGCCTGTGCTGCTCAAAAAGAAGATCCCATATGGGGTTTTGATGTGTTAGGGGGTTTGCTAATACCTGGCCTGCTTTGAATCGTTTCATCTTGACAGCAGCCTGGGCAGTCGAAGTTTCACCTCCCAATTTTATTTCAACATTTTTTGTTGAAAGTATAGTTGGTGTACAATATTGTGTTAATTCTTGGTATACAGCATAGTGATTCACATATACATACATATATATATATATATATTCCTTGTCATATACTTTTCCACTATAGGCTATTAAAAGTTATTGAATGTAGTTCCCTGTGCTATACAGTAGGATCTTGTTTGAAACAAAAATTACTAAACCAAGTAACAAAGGAAGCAGACTAAACCTATCCATGTATACGGCACAGTTGAGTTTACCTCAGGATTTAAATGTGGTTTTGAACTCCAGGATCTCTTTATCAACTTATCATATGTAAAGTGCCTTTGGAACACTTCTCAGAAAAATGTTTAAAAATCATAAGATTTAGAGAATAAAGAAGGAAGATAATTATACTGAAAAGCAGGTATCAAAATATAGAAATGGGCATTTGTGATACAGTAATATCTGAATTATTGGAAGGACGTGTTGAATAAGCGGATCCAGTGGTGGGTCTACTGACCGCAACATTCTGCCACAGCAGTGAGTGTAAATCAACTTCTGAGATCTGCAACAATTGCATTTTGAATGTAAATAAAGTTAAATAACAAATAAGCCATGAAGTGTGGATTCAGATTCAGGGGTATCTCGAGTCCATATCCCCACCCCCTCACAGAGCTCCCTGCTCTTCCCCTAATGTCATTGAAAGAATTGGGGAAAGTTTGTGAAGCGAAGGGCATGTTCCATTGCAAAGAAATCTCGTAGCAAACCTGGGAGCATGGCCAGGGAAAGGTTAACGCTGAGATCAGAGGCAGTAGGAAACCTAGCAGGGTCAGCTCTTTTCAAGTCACATCATATACTCTGTGTGTGTCCACGTGTGTGTGCATACAGACGTGTGGGCATGTATGATGCATACACCTGCTTTTCGTGTGAAGCCGCCTCACTGTCCAAATTTGAACTCCATCCAAACGTGCAGTGCAGTCAGCCGAAGCTCCGCCAGATGCTAAGTTGTCTGTTGTTGCTCTGTCTCTTCTGCTGAACTCCACGAGTAAACCACGCGCCAGCTGTTGCTTTCAGGAACAACAGCTCTGTAGTCTACAGGTCCATGCCTTGTTTCACTACCAACTCCGAATTCCTTTCAGGACAAATTGCCATTTGAAAAAGGGGGAAGCATTCAGTTGTCCCACAAGCCTCTGAGTGAGGAAAAAATTTAACCTTAGAGACAGCTCTGTGGGACAACATCCAGAAGGGTGCAGAGCACTGGGCTGCGAGTCGAGGCTGTTTCTTTCAAGCTCTGCACTGAATTTGAGGTGGCATGTCACTTCTTTGGCCCTTGATTTGTTCAGCTTAAATTAGGGTCTTGGACCTTTTCGATCCAACGTTAGAGTATCACTTTTCTGCTGAGTGATCCTCCATGGTTCCACAATTCCTTCAGAGGGAAAAATGCCCACATCCTCACGGCAGCCTCTAAGGCTCCACCCCCCAAAACCACCACTTATTTCCTATTCACTCTGGCCCACACCAGCCTCCTTGCTGTCTGTCTAGCGTGAGGGACCTCAAGGCCTGTGATCACTGTTCCCTCTGCCCACCCCTTTGCCTCCGTCTTTGCCTTATTCAAAGGTCACTTGCCCCATCCACACTCCTCCCTACCACACATTCCTCGCCCTCCTTTATTTTCCTCTGCAGCACTTATCACCAGCTCACCGACCTTGTATTTCTTTCTTTTACTTATTTTCTCTGACAATTTACAGACTGGAAATGCCATGGTGGATAATAGCAGAGAAATGGGGAAAAAAACAAATGAGGGTAGGTATCTTCTAAAAGCTAAAGTGCCCACCTGAAAAGGAGGTAGGAGATAAAGTAGTAGTAGTCGTTACAATTTTGGTAAACCCAAGGTACGTAGTCAGGACTAGTTTTCACAATACTGAGGGTAGGGAGGCAGCAATAAAAAGAAATTTATCCTAAAAACAAGAAATTAAATTCTTGGGAAGATGATGTGTTCAGCTTGAAATGTCAGTAATACTTTTATGACCTTGGTCTGATAATATCTTGCCTTATAATTTGATCTGTTTGGCAGCTGTGTCATGAATCTAATGATGCCACAGTTTCGGGAGCAGAACAGACCACAACACGATGGGAATGGGACAACCATCTGTATCCCACGGGCAAACTGGGGTTATTTTATGAATACCCTGAAATGAATAAGTCATCAGTGGGGATTTCTGTGCTGTCGGTTATACTAGAATATGCTTTGGGTCTCAGAAGCATCGGTTACCGAGCCAAACAAAGACCTAGCATACCGAAACGGAGCCCGCTTTTCTCAATTAGATGCAATTATGCAGTCAGGCTTTCAAATAGGTTGCCTGTGTATATCTTTGTCAATATTTATGTTGTACAAAGCTGAAGGTTTACTGCCAAGGAATGAAATGGAATACTCATTCAGGTAATTCTCCATCATTGATTCTCAGATCCTTCTGGTCATGTCGTCTAAGGATGAACTCAGAACCGTTACTAGATGTGACTCAGCACGGGCTGCAGCCCGTGTGGCACAGCTGTTGGCTGATATCCTTCTAAACAGAGTCATGTGAGCCCGCCAGCCTGTGCAGAAAGCCCGCAAGAGCATCCTGCCTCATGGCAGCATGGGTCACACGGTCACCCCTTCCACACCTCACACATGCCTTTGACATTTTTCCTATTTCTTCTGGCCGATGGTTTCTGCCTGGTTCCTTGAGTGACCTCATGGCACATCACTGGCTTGAATTCAGGATGAATTTGCTGATCTGGAGTATTGGTAGAACACAGATCCCCTCCTTCTCCAATGTCTTTGTCCATTTCTGTACATTTGCTTGGCCTTTGTTTCTCTTTGTTTGAACTTGGTTTTGAGCTCTCGGTTGCCTTTAAATTGTTGCATCTCAAAATAGATTTCCATAGGAAACTTCATCTTTTCTATTATGCATGGTGCACTTTTATCTACTAGAAGGCTGATGATGTGCACGTTTTGTATCTGAGAACTTTGAGCTCGCCACTGCCTTGAATTACTTTTTTTTTTTTAAACTTAGGAGACAGGAAAGTATTTTGGTCAATAGGCTTTGCATTTATGCATGCGGGTTCATGTCTGCAAGACACCCCATTGGGCTTCCTGTTTATAAGTCTACAGAAAGAGGGAGTTTTCTTTTTCCTAAATTACATGCTATATATATAATAATTGCTTTTAAAATATATAATATACATAGAAACGCATCTGATACCCTCGGTGAATGAAAGGTCATTTTGTGGCATCTTCAGTCAGCTATGCTTTGTGGCCTGGTGTCTGATTTGAGTTTCATCTTTGCTTTTGTTGTGCTTAGTGACCAGGTTCGATTAAGGGTGCAGCTCCTGTCCCTGGTGTAGAAATTATTTCGTTTTTTCTGCTTATTTTCTAAAGGACTTTAAGCCAATGACCTGTTATTCCAAAATGAGTCATAATTGTAAATATTTCTTATTGGGTCTATTATCAGCATTAATAATAACAACAATATTCTGAGGGCAGCATATCATTTGGTATTTTAACACACACGAAAAAAGCCTTGGAAAATAGTTATTGTTCTAGTTAAGTCAAATAAAGGTCATTGAAAGGAAAAGTTGAACGCTTTTGGGAGAAATTGATAGGACATTTAGAACTTTATAGTCTCATTAAAATACTAATTAAATAATTCACCCTAACTCTACTCTACATAACAGGATGGAGTAAAAGCTATTCTAGAGAGATTGTTCAGATTTATTCGTTTTCCTATTCTCTAAATAATCCCTAACGAATTAGATATTTCAATCCATTTTTGAGAGTAGGCATTCTGTTATTCTGTATTCAACGCTGGATTGAAACTTATTTTGTGTTCTTTTCGTTCATGGGAGATAGGATTTCCAAGTGCTTTTTGAATTATTTTTGTTCCTCTCAAATAAAGTGCCTTTGGTGGTGATCTCCTGACCTCAGTTTCCTCCTCACAGTTTTCCCCATGATCATTAATGACATCACACCTGCCTTTTTAGTTATGCCTCTTAGCTGCTGAAGGGGAACAGCTTCTGAAATATGACCCTGGAGCCCTCCACCCTTGCTTCTTTAGGCCTCGCACACATCCACCATCTCTAGTCTCCTTCACCAGAAGTATCTTTCTCTGCTTTTCTGCCTGGAAGGAATCTTGCCAAGCCTTGGCAGCAAACCCTCCACTTTTTAGAGATTTTCTGCTCTCCTCTCTAAGCATGAATTGCAGTTGATTCTTGTCTTGATGGTGCGTGATCATGTCTGTTTCCATTGCGCTCCCCGGCTGGACTGATCATGTCGGAGGCAATAGTCAGGCTTTTCATCTTCCCGTGCATGTCTGGAGCACCACAGCCTGGACCCTGGTTCTCATACGTGTTTAAGTGACTTGAGCTTGGAGTTTCAACGCACTCACATACAACTGTTAGATGGGTTGGCGGTAACATTGCCCCCAAGGCCCCCACAAGGTTCTATAGGGCATATGTTTTTTTCTGAGTGAAATTTCTCTTTTATTTCTTCTAGTGATTTCCCCACTGTCCTTTGAGATTATTGGAGGAACCCTCAGTTATTAACCACAATAGCTCACCCCCACAAGCAAAAGATCCTGCTGTTTGAGAACTCAGACACGGGACATAAGAGAAATAATCTATCAGTCTTAAAATCTGGAAGCCATAAGATACCGTTTTGTACTTAGAGCACCCACAGCACAAACACCAGTCTCTCAAGAACTTGGCGCTGCCTTCCCAGAGGGCGGGTGCCGTAAGTGAAATGCAGTGAGTGATGAAGTGAGAGCTCTTCGTCTCTGGTACTGCCTTTTCCACCCTTGCTGTGGTAACTTGAACTTCCCTTCATATATTATGTTCTCCATTTAATTTACTGCAGTTAATATCAGTTGTTCTTCAACATCTCCTTGCACCCGCCCCCTCCATTCCCTCTCTCTCCATTGTTATCCCACCCACGCCTCTCCTGCGCTCTCCAGGACCAGGCCTTTCTCCCCTACGCCCTCACCTCTGTTCTGTCTGCCCACCACCTGCACTGACATTTCCTTAACTCCGCAGAATGAACTTTCCAAAATGGCAGCTGAGTAACTGGGGGGGATTGTAGACCTCTCATCACTTTACTGATTCATTCGTTTATCTATCCAACAAACACTGAGCACCTGCTATGCCAAACACTGTATCAACTGCTGGGGAGACCAAGACAGGTAAGACTTGTTGTCTGCACTCCACAGGCCAGGCAAGACTTGGCGAGTAGTTGATGGATTGGTAAGCAGGTGAACACACATTGGACTTCATAGAGCTGGGAATATTTGAACTGAATTTTGAAAGGTGAAAGGAAGTTAGCTCTCTAATGTGTGGTAGAGGGAGTGGACACTTCATGCAGAGAGGTAGAGACATATAAGAGTACACGGCATGAATCGGCTTGGCCAGACTGAAGAACAACAAGTAGGGTTAGAACAAAGTATCCATAGGTGGGAATATCAGGTGCACAAGGCCACTGTCACGATGGGTCTTGTGTGATTAGACTTGAATATATACTTAAAGAAACAGGGCTATATTGGAATATATGTAAGCAAGAGAATTGCATAATGATTATGTTAAAGTAGATCTGGTTATACTGGCAGCAGAATGGAAAATAACATTTTTTGAGGGAGGCCCATATTTTGAGGGGAAAGGATATTTCGGGGGCCACCCCAGGCAATCCAGACAAGTGGCACACGCCTGCAGAGAGGCCCTGGGCAGAGGGAGAGAGACGTGGGCGGCAGAAGTGGTGACTGCTGCAGAGGGGACTACAGGGCCCGGGCGGCGGGCTGCAGAGCTGCTGAGGTGACTTTCCAGTGACCCATCTGGAGAGTGGATCTGCAGTGGGAGTGTAAGGGGAGGAGATGCTTTCGAGGAGATGGTTCTGTGGGTGGCATTTTGATTGCAAAATGTCTATGGGTCATCTGAGGGGTGATGCCCGTTGTTAAGCTGGATTCAACAGTCAGGAGCTCAGAGGAGCTGTGGGTGAGGCCGTGGGGGTGATTCATTCCTGCCAAGTGGAGGATTGAGGACGAGGCCCTGGGGAAAAGGGCCATGTACATGGCACATGGGAGAAGAGAAATCCACCAAGAGAAAGAAGAATAGCAGAGCAGTTGGGAGAAACTAGTTGAGGCAACACAGAGAAGGCTGTAACCTGGCTTAAGAGGGATTTGAACACTGACTAAAAGGAGCATAGTGAGAAAGGGGGGGGGTGTGTGGGGCAATAAAGCAAGAGGTAAAGCCCACCTTTAATTGCCAAGCCTGGGGAAAAGGAGGAGGAGGACTATACTTAGGTAGACTTTAAACAACAGATCTGTGTGTATCTGTGTGTGTGCATATGTGCACACACAATTTTCTGTCTGGGCTTTTTAAATGTATTTAAGTAAAACAAAAATTAAGGGGGAAAACATCCCACTGAGAGGAAAATATTTGTCCACCGCAAAAGCTAACTGGTAATCAAATAAACACGAGCTGAAAATGCTGACTAGTTTGAAACACGCAGCCACCGGCAATGCAACTCCTGTCTCAGTGCTGCGATGAGGGCCGTGGGGGATGCAGGGCTCTGAGCCCTGAGGAGTCTTCAGCGCAGGTACTTCTCCAAGAAACTGGACTTTAAATGGAAGAAGAAAGTGTAGAACATATCAGAGAGCAATACAGGGCCGTGAGAGAGGGTTGGGCGAGGGTTCGTTTTATTTTACAGTGGGCGTTTCTGGCCTTGCTGAGTTGCTAGGCCTTTGCTCTTTTTGGTCTTTGTTCCAAAAGCTTTTTAGAAAGTTCTTCTCGCTTGAAAATCTGAACAGATTAAATCATGTTGGGTTATTTCTGGTGTTTTATTTTTTAATTAAAAAATTATCTGGAATTTATTTTAATGTCATAAATGAGGACACTCTACCAGGTCTTCCAATGATTTCGCTAATTACTGCAGAACTTGAATCCACTGATTTGAAGTGTCAGTTTTATAATATTACTAAAATCTCATAAATATCCACATCTATTCTTGAAATGTAATGTATTTCATTCATACTCTCAGTGCACTATTTCTATACTCTTTCCATGACCATAGATTAATACCTCCTAGAGTTGGTCCTGTTTTATCCTTTTCCAGAATATCCCTAATACTACAAATTCAAATATCCCTCCTCATTACTTTATTTGTATATATAGGTATATTTCTGGAATACATTTAGGATCACCTTTCAGATTTTTTTCTTAAATCCATTTGGGATTATTAACTAAATTTGCATTCAGATACTAAATTTATTTTGGAGAAAAAATGTTCTATGTCCCCCAAATTTGAGTCTGCCCACTGAAGAGGGTGGTGCATTCTACTGTTCATTCAATCATCTTTTTTTTTCTTTTTTTAAATCATTTATCAGAATCTTCTTAATATTTTTCATTAATTTATTTCTGAATAGTCTGTGCCTTCTTTGTCATTATAAAATGATATCTTTTCTGGGTTTTGATCTGGGTTGATTGCTAATAAACTCGTAATTTCTGGCTTCTCTTGAATAAGAAGGAGATCTGACACTGTGAGGCCCTATTTCAAATATGGTGATGGTGAGCATTGCGTTTCCTTAGGATGCCCACTTGCCAATTTGCCAGTGGCTGCAACCACTCCAAGCATTTCTGCTACTTACCTGCCCCCGTAGGCAGATGAGCTCATGTAGGGTTAGGTGGGTTATGGACACAGATACTGACATCAATGCTGCCACGCTGCTGACCCTGTGGCGTCACTAACTCTGGTTCTTGCTCTCTGACCTCCCTGAATATGACAGCTCCTTTTGGGCTGTGGAACTACTGCATCTTTCCAGCACTGTCGGCTTTTCTGCAACACACCCCTGCCTCTCAGGTCAGAAGCAAATGTCAGCTCCTCCTACCCATCCACCCCATTCACGGTCTTGCCGTTCCTGGCCAGAGTGGTCCCTACCCCTTGACTGAGCAGTAACACTAAAGGGACTATAAATTTGCCTCTCATCCACTGTCTTAGTTACATACCTGTGCTAGTTTACTTTAAAGGTCTGCCAGTTAGGAGGGGAGGGTCTAAAAGTCTTTTAGATCTCTGACCTTATCATTTCTAACCGCTCCCCCACCCTATGGAACAGCTTACCACAGATCTCTGCTGCCCCATCTGTAGCATTGCCCTGTAAATTACACACAGAGAGAAAAGAACTTCTAAGCCACCACCATAACTTTGACTTCCTGTGACCACACAGACCATAGAAATATCAAGATAAAAATTCTTGAAGAAGAATATTTTGCTTAGGAAGACACTTTAATTGCATACCTTTCTGTGACTTGTAATAACTTCATAGACCCTCTGAATGTGCTGCACTCACCTTCCCAGACTCAAGGGAGCTTGCTCACTTGCCTATATTCAGTGTATTTCCTCCAACATTCTCTATGCATAGCTTTCCCAAAGGTACATTTCTTATTTCTATTTAAATTGTTAGATACATCCACAATATTCTTTTTTTAATCCTCAAATAAAAATCATCTTCCAAGATTGTATTATTTCAACACTGAGAGTGAATAATATGCTTCAAGATTCCCAAGTTTATTATGAGCAAATAATTATGGTTGGTTGAAGATTTTTAAGTATGTTATTCCTACTAAGGGTATATATGTGAAAGAAACAGGTTGTAATGAGTCTTCTTCCCAGAGATTTTATATTTGCCTTTTGTTTGGATTCTTTCACTGTTGAACATTATTATTACCATGAACGTCTTTTCTCTTTCGGATTTAGTTCACCATTTTCCCCTCTCTCTTTACAGGAATAAAAGAATTTATGTTGTCCTTCCATCCATCCACCACTCCATGTTTTGTGTCCATTCCTTCAACAGGTATTCAGCTTGGGTTCACCACAGTATATGTGGCCTCTTTCCAGTGGCCCCTCTGTTGGCTCTGGAGAACAATATATTGGAAATCAGAGTGGGTACGTGGAACCTTGACTACCCAGTATAGACGCATTGTGCCAGAAAAAGCCCAGAACATCGCAGCATGGCAGCCCACCATGCAAGGAACAGCAATTCTGGCTGTGGTGGACCAATGTGAATAAAAAGGCTTCATTGGGTGAAGACTTAGAAAACTCCAAAAATGCATTGGTGTTGTTTCCTAAGGAATCTAGTGTTGGGTACTGTTTAATATGAGAGGGAGATGCTAACACTATTATCGTTATAAACAACATAGTTGTTGTAACTGTAATTGTTATTATTTTTAATATATTTTCTTTATAATTATTATTTGTGACTTACAAGACCCTTTCAGAGGCAGTTGTTAAGGAGCGTGGCCGTTATACTGTTGCTGAAGTGTTAATTCAGTAGAAGCATGGTAATAGCATTAATAAGTACTCACTCTTTTGATCCTCACATTGACTATAAAGGTCACCCAGCAGTGCTTGTATAATGGAGATAGAAATCTATCCATTTAAGTGTTTGTAGAACTTAATATAAGAGCAGACATTCCACCGCATTTGACCATATATTCCAGACTATCAGTTTAAAATAGGAACTACCTGATGAGGCCATAGAAACCCTTTGTGCATCCCCAATCATTCACTACCTTCCTGGTCCCCTGGGGCAGCGGTTCTTACAGAAGGTGGCCCCATCTCTCCTCCCCACCCCACTCTTGGCCTTTGATACCAACTGTTGGTCATTAGCCAAGCATCCTCATGTCCTGCATGTGTCTGAGCTGTGAGGGAACAGAACTCAGCTGTTTACAAACTGTATTGACTATGACCAGTATGAACAGCCTCTCTCCTTCCCTGCCCACAACCCCACAGTGCAACACGGGACTCACAACCACAGCGATTCCCATGCCAGCCCATCAGGAAAACTACTTCCCTAGAAATATTCTTACAACCAGAGACGTTTCCTCCCTTACTTCACTGCCAGTTTCACTCCCAGGTTACAGTCCCCAACAAAAGGCTATCCCAGTTTGAATTTCTTAATCAAGTCGCATTGACCCTGAGTACCTGGCTTTTTCCTATGAGCACTCATAGAAATAGAACAGGGCCAGGCATTGGCTGTGGGCCAGGTTCCTGGGTGAGGGGACTTGCTGGGAGCTTCAGGTTCTGAAGCCTGGCCCGAGTTTAGCTCCCAACACGGCGTCTTCCCATCTGCATTATTTCGGGCCAGGCTTCAACAGTTCAGAGTTTCATTTTATCATCTGCAAACAGAATAATCCCCTGCTGCATATTTTAAGACTGTTATGTACCACAAAGTGTGCTTAGGGAATTCAGTGAGTCAATGCATGGAAGTCACACAACCTGGTCCTCAGGGAATGTTAGTTATCTTCATTATGCACCATCGATAAATTTGGCTCACAGACTTGGCCAGGTATCAAAACTACAGGCACAAGAATTTGACATTGTGTTACTGTCTGGATCATAGTCACAATTTTACACAGTAAAACAAGCTACCTGGGACCACCCAGCTGTCAGCCCACCCGACTCCCCACCCCAGGATCCCTGAATTTATCTGATTTGCTTGCTACCCCTACTTTTTGGAGAAAGTTGGCAAATCACACACAGTCAATGACTGCTAGGTTATGTCAATTCCCATTCACTCAAATTGCCCCATTTTCAGTATCCACTGTGCTGCAAAACATAGACTAATGTTCAGAAATATGACAGCAAGGCCTTTCCCGTTCCACAGTCAGAGAACTACGAATCTGTCATGTTTAATATGCCATGTGACACTAAGCAAAGCAGGAAAACAGGCTTCTGTGCTTTAAGAAAGTTTTTAACAATGACGTTTGAAACTAAAAGTGTTTTTGTTTGGCCTTCAGCTAACCAGAAAATTCAATTGACTCCTATTACCCATTACTCAGGTGTCCTGGTTTTATTGTATTAGACACTTTTTCCTCATCTCCCCAGCATGGCTTTGCTCCATCAGCACAGATGGAGTGTCTCCAAGGCTGCTCCGTGTGCATAGGCGTGTGTATGCACACATGTGCACCCACTGATTGGTGCCACTGATTCATATTCAGGAGTTGTTCTGTCTTATAACTCAAGCACTGCTTTATTATATCCTAGAAAACTGTTTTTAGATCATTGATTGAACTATAGACCATCCATTTGCCCACATTAGAAAGTGACATCTTCCAAGACACAGGTCCTGTGTGCTTGTATATATGTATAAGTAAGAATTAAATATGTATGTCATCCCCTCACATATTTAATTTGTGCCTTCCCAATTGAATGTGCACAGTAAAGGCTAACTTCCCATAACAGGAGAACTTTTAGGAAGTAAGAAGAAGGAATTAGCCACCATGGAGAAGACAGGATATCAAGCAGGAGTTTGGTGTAAAGTCATTTATTCTAAAGCTGCTCTGGCTCAATAAATAAGTGGAATTGACATTGTTGTATCATGCCAGAGCATCTGCTATTGAAGACCAATTTTAATTTACTTTGATATAAGTGGAAAATTGTGTCAGAACAGCATGGGAAATGAAGAACACTGCATCTATCTGTACTCCTGAAGTGTGTTTCAGAGCTGCTCAATTTTGAGGAAAATTATCTTGTCTGGAGACAATAGAATTATTTTCATTGTTGGAATTTTTGTAGCTCCCAGAAGCACATCTGCAGGTGATTCTGTAAAAGTCTAGAGTTGACTTAAATAGCAGTAAATTTTAGCCTATTGAAATCAGGAGATGTGAAATATTTTTGCCTACCACCACCACAGCCACCACCACCACCAGGCAAGCACTTGTACACCCAGAGAGATTTCACATCAGAGGGAATGACAAAGCTGGTTCTGTTACTGAGGCCAAACTTGTTCTGCTCACTGCACAACAGTGATAAATAAATAAATCAGGAGACAAGGTTTTGGGGCAAGGAATAGTAACTTTATTCAGAAAGCTGGCAGACCAAGAAGATGGGGGACTAATGTCCTGGAGAATCATCTTTCCCAAGTCAGAATTAAGGCTCCTTTTGAACTAAAAAGGGGAAGGGGTGTGGTTGGTTGTTCAAACTTCTTGCTGCCGGCATTCTTTGTTCTTGCAGCCATCCATGTGGCTCAGGCTATTGTGTCCCTGTAAGCCTGCAACAAAACAAAGGTTATTCTCTATTTTGCAACTTGCCATCTCTGCATAAGTGCAGAAGTGCTAACATCCTTAAAGGTCAGGGCCCCGAGAATAGGCTTTCCTGTAGGTTTTAGGCTAAAGGCAACGTTGTTTTACAAAAGGTGCAAAGCCAGCAAGATTAAGCCTGGAAAACAGGGCACAGTGCTTCAAACTGAAGGAACAGATCCAATATGGCGTCAGATTTGTTCTCAATTACAGTTTTAGTTAGGGGAAATTTTGCAGCAGAAAATCCCCTCAGTTGTTTTTCTTGCTTTGCCTGAGATCTTGTTTGCTGGCTTGTGGTCTCATGGTGTCAAAACCGTATGTTCAGATGAATACTATTAAAATCATATGGTGCACAAAACATAACTATTCTGCTTCAAAAAAATGACTGAAACATTTAGCTTTGTTTATTCCCATAGAATTTGGATTGAATCTATTCTCGACTTTCTTCTTCTTCAAACCAGTTTTTTACTGGAGGATTTAAAGCACAATTTAAAGAATTTTGGAGAAGACTCATGTAATTTATAAGACGTTTACATCCGAATTTAAGACTGACTCATATTTGTACTTTTAATCAAGGAACAAAATAAACTTTGTTAGTCGATCATTTATGACGTTTTAAACTTTGTCCATGTAATCTTTTGGAAGTTGAGAGCCTTAGACAATTGATATAACAAAACAGGTATCTTTGCTTAACTGTGTGAATGAAAGAATCCCAGTATAGTTTCCTGAAAGTATACTTTATAAAAAATAATAACGAATTCTTGCTCTCAAACAAAGCAACAGACAGAAGCACATACTGAGTGTTTAAAATAAATAATACTGCGGGAAAAGTTATCTAAGCAACTCAAGATAGTATAGAGAAAAAAGGATGAACTTGAAGGAAAATAAATATTGTGCAATTAATATCTTATTTTTAAGAAGCAAATGATAAAAAACCAATTTTTAAATGATTTATCGAAAAAGGATTTATATAAAGCCAACTTATTTTCATAAGTATTACATAAAACAGGGCTATCTAAATCTATATTATTAAAGAATAAAATATATGAAATATATCTCCAAGGTTAATTGATTTTCATAATATTATAATGTTTGAAAATATAACTTACATATACATATCCAAGAAGCTCTTCAGATAAACACAGTAACCTAGTATACAGTTATACCTATTCCACATAAAAAATGAAAAGGCAAGGATAATGCCCTTGCTTACGAACTGCCACTGGACTTCTGGATATTCCTTTAGGTTAAAGACCAAAAGCAAAGTAACTAGTCTACTTTGAAGCGGTCGCTCAAGATTTTAAGATATTCACTATCTATATCCAGTTACAGGAAAGACTTCAGTTTTCTGAAGTTTAAAAAAAAGAAATCAACTGCTGAAAACGAAATTCTCTAATGTCTCATGGCCATAACTATAAAGGCTCTAAATTAATGCTCCCTTAACTGTTTTTTTACAAGCACAGGTCATGATCATCACTTTCAAATTCCATTTATGCTAGATGAACGAACGTCTCCCCACATGCTCAATTCTGAGATTTAAGTGTGTGTGAATGCCGTCAGTCACATACCTTATTGAGAAAACACAGTTTCATTTAAGTGGGAAACAACACTACATACATACATATGGGGAGGAACAAGTTCCAACTGGGAATTAAAGTGAAAACTGCAGGAACTTAAAATCGGCAGAGGAAACATACTGAGAATCCAGAGTAAGTGTTTTAACTGCAAAGCATTTCCCTTAAGCTAGATGAACGAATGTCTTTCCACATGATCAATTCTGAGATATAAGTGTGAGTGGAAAAGTCAATCACGTAGCTTGTTGGGAACACAGCTTCTTTTCAGTGGGAAACTACACTACATACATATATATGGGGAGGTTCTAGCTCCAAATCTGTTTTACAGTAAAAACTGCATGAACTTTCAACAGGCACTAGGAAACATACTGAAACCAGAGTAAGTGATTGTACTGAAACTCACTACATTTGAGCTAGATGAACGAATATCTCTCCACATGCTATGGTCTGAGATATAAGTGTGAGTGAAAGAAGACATTCACTTAGCTCGTTAGGAAAACAAATTTCTTTTCAGTTGGATTCTACACTACATAGATATATATTTATTGTTACTACCTCGAACTCGGGTTTACAGTGAAAACTGCATGAATTAAAACCCGGCATTTCGAAACAGAATGAGAAACCAGAGTAAGTGATCCTAAAGCATCCAATTCCGTTTGTGCTACATGAAAGAACATCTCTCCAAATGCTCAGATCTCAGGTATACGTGTGTGTGTGGCCGTCAATCATCTAGCTTGTTGGGAACATAAAGTTTCTCTAATTTGGAAGCAACATGACATACATATATATGGGGAGGTACAAGCTCCAACTCGGTTTTACACTGAAAATTGCATGAACTTCAAAACGGTACTAGGAAAAATACTGAGAAACCAGAGTAAGTGTTTTTACAGCAACCCATTTCCTTTGTGCCAGATGAACGAACGTCTCGCCACATGATCAATTCTCAGAGATAAATGTGTGTGAAAGAGGACATTCACATAGTTGGATGGAAAAAAAGGTTATTTTCAGTTGGAAAAAACAGAAAATATATATATGTGGGGAGGTACAAGCTCCAAAAGGGTTTTAAGGTGAAAACTGAATTAATTCCAAACCAGCACTAGGAAACATACTGAGAAACCACAGTAAGTGTTTCTACGGCAACCCCTTCCGTTTCTGCTAAATTATAGAACGTCTCTCCTCAGGCTCAGTTCTGAAAGATAAATTTGTGTGAAAGCCTAACTTCACCTAGACTATAGGGAAAATACAGCTCCTTTTAAGTTGGAAATTACACTCCATACATATATATGGGGAGTTTCTAGCTCCAGCACGGTATTACAGTGAAAAATTTAAAGTTCAAACCGGAAATAGGAAAAAGACTGACTAACCAGAGTAAGTGTCTCACCTTCAAGCCGTTCCCTCTGTGCTAGATGAACGAACGTCTCTAAAAAAGCTCAGTTCTGAGAGATAAGTGTGTGTGAAAGCCGAACTTCACATAGATTGTTGGGAACACAAAGTTTCCTTTCACTTAGAAACAACAAAGCATGGATATATATAGGGAGGTAATAGCTCCAAATAGGTTTTACAGTGAAAAATACAGGAATATCAAACCGGCACTAGGAAAGAGAAAGAAAAAACAGAGTAATTGTTTCATCTGCAACCCGTTCCCATTGTGCTAGATGAAAGAAAGTCTCTCAACATACTCAGTTCTGAGAGATAATTGTGTGGGGAAGCCGACTATCACCTAACTTGTTGGGAAAACAAAGTTTCTTTTTAGTTGGAAACTACACTGAATAAATATATACGGGGAGGTACAAACTCCAACTCGGTTTTTCATTGAAAACTTCAGGAATTTCTTACCAGCACTAGGAAACAGACGGAGAAAAGAGAGTATTTGTTTATCTTTCAAACAGTTCCCTTTCTACTACATGAGCGAACGTCTCTCCACATGCTCAGTTCTGAGAGACAAGTGTGTGTGAAAGCTATGCTTCACCTAGCTTGTTGGGAACACAAAGTTTCTTATCAGTTGGAAACAACACGACATACATATTTATGGGGAGATACTAACTCCTAGTCGATTTTACAGTAAAAACGGCATGAATTTGAAAACGGCACTACGAAAAAGACTGAGAAACCAGAGTTAGTGTTCTACAGCAACAAATTCCTTTTGCGGTAGATGAACGAACGTCTCTCCACATGCTCAGTTCTGAGAGATAATTGTGTGTGAAAGCCGTCCTTCAACTATCTTGTTGGGAACATAAAGTTTATTTCAGGAAGAAACTACATAATATACATATATATGTTGTGGTATTAGCTCCAACACGGGTTTACAGTGAAAATTGCAGGAACATCAAACCGGCAGTAGGAAACAGACTGAGAAACCAGTGTAAGAGTTACCCCTGCAACCCGTTCTTTTTGTGCTGGATGAACGAACGTCTCTCCACATGCTCAATTCTGAGAGATAAGTGTGTGTGAAAGCCGTCCTTCATCTAGCTTGTTGGGAACATAAAGTTTCTTTTCACTTAGAAATTACACTATATACATATATCTGGGGTGTTACTATCTCCCGCTTGTTTTTACAGTGAAATCGGCAGGAATTTGAAACAGGAACTAGGAAGCAGAGTGAGAAAAAAGAGTAAGTGTTTCTCCTGAAAACTTAACTTTTGTGCTAGATGAACAAACGTCCCTCAACATGCTCAGATCTGAGATACATGTGTGTGTGAAAGCCGTCCTTCACCTAGCGTGCTGGGTACACAAAGTTTCTTTTAATTTGGAAACTGCAATATATACATATATATGGTTAGGTACAAGCGCCAATACGGTTTTTCAGTGAAAACAGCAGGGACTTCAAACAGAATCTAGGAAACAGACTGAGAAAACAGAGAAAAATATTTTCCCTGCAACCCGTTCCCTTTCTAATAGGTGAACGAACGACTCTCAACATGCTGAATACTGAGGGATACTTTTGTGTGGAAACCGTCCTTCAACAAGCTTGTTGGTAACACAAGATTCTTTTCAGTTGGAAACTACACTACATACATATATATGGGGAGTCACTAGCTCCAACTCGTCTTTACAGTGAAAACGGCAGGAATTTGAAACCGTTACTTGGAAAAACCATGAGAAACCAGAGTAAGTGTTCTCCTGCAAACCGTTCCTTTTGTGCTAAATAAACGAACGTCTCTCCACACGCTCAGTTCTGAGAGTTAAGTGTGTGTGAAAGCCGTCCTTCACCTAGCTTGTTGGGAACACAAAGTTTCTTTTAATTTGGTATATACACTTCATACATATTTATGGCTAGGTACTAAATCCAACTCAGTTTTACCGTGAAAAGGGCAGGAATTTAAAACCGGCACTAGGAAACAGAATGAGAAACCAGACTATGTGTTTCTCCTGCAAACTGTTCCCTTCGTGCTAGATGAACGAACGTCTCTCCACATGGTCTTTTCGGAGAGAGAAGTGCGTGTGAAAGCAGCCCTTCACATATCTTGTTGGCAACACAAATTTTCTTTTCATTTTGAAACTACACTACTTACACATATATGGGGAGGTACAAGTTCCAGCTCGGTTTTACACTGAAAACTGTAGGAACTTCAAACCGATAGAAAGAAAAACACTTTGAAAGCAAAATATTTCTCCTTTATCACGTTCCCTTCGTGCTAGAGTAACGAATATCTCTCAAAATGCCCAGTCTGAGAGATAAGTATGTGTGAAATGCGTACTTTACCTTAATTGTTGGGAAGACAAAGATTCTTTACAGTTAGAAATTTTACTACATACATATATATTTGGGGAGGTTTTAGCTCCAACTCTGTTTTCAGAGAAAATTGCAGGAACTTGAAACGGGAACTGGGAAACTGACTGAAAATCCAGTGTAACTGTTTCTACTATTACACTTTCCCTTAGAGCTTGATGAACGAAATTCCTCCACTTGCTCAGTTCTGAGAGCTACGTGTGTGGGAAAGCCACCCTTCACCTAGCTGTTTGGGAACTCAAGGTTTATTTTTAGTTCAAATTACACTGCATAAATGTATAAAGGGAGGTACAAACTCCCACTCGTTTTTTCATTGAAAACTGCAGGAATTTCTAACCGGAACTAGGAAACAGACTGAGAAAACAAAGTAAATGTATCTCCTACAACCAGTTCCCTTTGGACTACATGAAGGAAAGTCTCTCCACATGCTCAGTTGAGAGAAAATTTTTTGTGAAAGCCGTCCTTCAACTAGCTTGCTGGGAACATAAAATTTTTTATCAGTTAGAAAGTACACTATATGGATATATATATTGAGGTACTAGCTCCAATAAAGTTTTACAGTGAAAACTGCTGGAACATCAAACGGGCACTAGGAAACAATCTGAGAAAGCAGAAAAAAGTTTCCACTGCAAACCGTTTCCTTTGTACTAGATGAACGAACGTCTGTCAACATGCTGTGTTCTGAGAGATGTTTCTTAGAAAGCCGTCTTTCATATATCTTGTTGAGAACACAAATTTTTTTCAGATGAAAAAACATTATCTACTTATATTTGGGGAGGTAGAAATTCCAACACGTTTTAAGTTTGAAAACTTCATAAACTTCACACAGGCACAAGGAAACAGACTAAGAAACAAGAGAAAGTATTTTCCCTGCAACCAGTTCCCTTTGTGCTGGATGAACGAACGTCTAACCACATGCTCAGTTCTGAGAGATAATTTTTTGTGGAAGCCGCCATCACCAAGCTTGTTGGGAACGCAAAGATTCATTTCCTTTGGAAACTACACTACATACATGTATATGTAGATGTACTAGTTCCAAGTATTCATTACTGTGACAACTGCAGGAGCTTCAAATTGGCACTAGCAAACAGACTGAGAAAACAGAGTAAGTGTTTCTCCTGCAACCCGTTCTCTTTGTGCAAGTTGAACGAACTTCTCTCCACTTACTCAGTTCTGAGGGCTATCTGTGTGTGAATCCGTCCTTCAGCATACTTTTTGTGAAAGCAAAGTTTGTTTTCATTTGGAAACTACACTTCATACATATATATGGGGTGGTACTAGCTCCAACTCTGTTATAGAGGGAAAACTGCATGAACTTCAAACAAGCCCTAGGAAACAGTGTGATAGAACAGAGTAAATGTTTCCCCTGAAAACCGTTCCCTTTTTGCTAGATGAACGAACGTCTATCCACATGCTCATTTCGGAGTATTAAGTGTGTGTGAATGCCGTCCTGCAGCTAGCTTGATGGAAACACAAAGTTTCTTTTCAGTTGGAATCTACACTACAAACATATATATGAGGAGGTACTAGCTCCAACTCGATTTTACAGTGATAACTGCAGGCACTTCAAACAGACACAAGGAAACAGACTGAGAAATCACTGTAATTGTTTCCCAGCAACCCGTTCCCTTTGTCCTAGATGAACGAAAGTAGATCCACATGCTCATTTCTGAGAGATAATTGTGTGTGGAATCAGTCCTTCAACAAACTTTCGGGAACACAAATTTCTTTCCCTTTGGAAACTACCAAACATAAATATATACAGAGAGGCACAAGTTCCAACTCAGTTTGACAGGGAAAAGGGCAGGATATTGAAACCTGCACTAGGAAACAGACTGAGAAACGAGAGTAATTGTTTATCCTGCTAAAACTTCCCCTTGTGCTACATGAACGAATGTCTCTCCACATGCTCTGTTATGAGAGAATAGTGTGTGTGAAAGCTGTCCTTTAGATTGCATGTTGGGAACGCAAATATCTTTTCAGTTGGAATCTACTCTTCATACATATATATTGGTGGGTTCAAGCTCCAACTCGGTTTTACAGGGAAAACTGCAGCCATTTCAAACAGGCACTAGGAAACACTATGAGAAAACAGAGTAAGTGATTTCCCTGCAACCCGTTCCCTTTGTGCTAAATGAACGAACGTCTCTCCACGTGCTCAGATCTGAGAGATAAGTGTGTGTGAAAGCCGTTCTTCACCTAGCTTGTCGGTAACACAAAGGTTCTTTTCAGTTGGAAAATACACTACATACCTCTATAAGGGTATTTAATAGCTCAAACTCGGATTTACAGTGAAATCTGCAGGAACTTCAATCTGGCACTATGAACAGTCTGAGAAACCAGAGTAGGTGTTTCTCCTGCAATTCGTCCCCTTTTTTCTAGATGAAAAACTTCTCTCCACATGCTCACTTCTCAGATAATGGTGTGTGAAAGCAGTACTTCCCCTAGCTTGTTGGAAACACAAAGATTGTTTTCAGTTGCAAACTTTACTCGATACATATATATGGGGAGGTACTAGCCCGAACTCGATTTTACATTGAAAACCGCATGAACTTCAAACAGGCACTAGGAGACTGACTGAGAAACCAGAATATTTCTTTTACTAGAAACCACTCCCTTTAAGCTAAATGAACGAACGTCTGTCTATATGTTTAATCCTGAGTGTTAAGTGTGTGGGAATTCTTCTATCTTCTATCTTGTTTGGAACACATTTTCTTTTCTGTGGGTAACTACACTGCATACATATATATGTGGAATTACTAGCTCCAACTCGACTTTACAGAGTAAACTTCATGAATTTCTAAAGGGCACTAGGCAAAGATTCTGAGAAACCAGTGAAATTTTTTCTACCTCAATCAGTTCCATTTTTGCTAGATGAAACATCGTCTCACCACATGCTCTATTCTGAGAGATAAATGATTTTGCAAGCCATCAAAAACCTTACTTGTTTGAAACACATTTTGTTTTCAGTGGGTAACTACACTACATGAATACATGTGTGGAGGTATAGCTCCAACTCCGTTTTACAGTGAAAACTGCATTAATTTCCAAGCGGCACTAGGAAACATACTGTGTGTCCAGTGTAAGTGTTTCTATATCAACCCTTTACCTTTGTGTAGATGAACGAATGTCTCTCCACTTGCTCAATTCTGAGAGTTAAATGTGTGGAAACCTTCAATCACCTAGATTGTTGGGATCACACAGTTTCGTTAGAGCCGGGAAATTCACTGCTTACATATATAATGGGAAGTACTATCTCCAATTCGGTGTTACAGTGAAAATTTCATGAATTTCAATCTGGCACGAGGAAAACATACTGAAAACCCAGTAGAAGTCTTTCTAGTAGAAACCATTCCATTAAAGCTAGATGAATGAACTTCTCTCCACATGCTCATTTATGAGATTTAATTGTGAAGCCATCAATCTCCTTGCTTGTTGGGAACACACAATTTCTTTTATGTGGGGACTACACTTCTTATATATGTATATGGATGTACTAGCTCAAACTCGGTTTTATCGTGAAAACATCATGAACATCAAACCGGCAGTAGAAAACATACTGAGAAACCCGAGTACGTGTTTCTACAAACCCGAGTACGTGTTTCTACAAACCCATTCCCTTTATGCTAGATTTTCGAACATCTCTTCATATTTTCAATTCTGACTTTTAAATGAGTATGAAAGCCGTCAATCACGTAGCTTGTTGGGAACACACAGTTTCTTTTGTGTGGAAAATTAAGCTAAATAAGTATATTTTGGGAGGTACAAGCTCCAACTCGGTTTTTCAGTGAGAACTGCATGAATCTACAACCGGAACTAGGAGAACATACTGAGAAACCAGAGCAAGTGTTTCGATTGCAACCCATTATTTCATGCTAGATGAATGAACGTCTCTCCACTTGCACAATTCTGAGAGTTAAGTTGTGTGAAAGTCTTCAATCAGCTAGCTTGTTGGGAACACACAGTTTCTTATGAGTGGGTAAATTCATTACATTTGTGTAAATGTGAAGGTACTAGTTCCAACTGGGATTTACAATGAAAACTGCATGAAATTCAAACCAGCACTAGGAAGCTTACTGAGAATCCAGTGTAGGTGTTTCTACTGCAAACCATTCCCTTTATTATAGACACACGAATGTCTCTCCACATTCTCAATATTCAAAACTGAATGAGTGTTGAAGCCATCCTTCACCTACCTTGTTGGAAACCCAGATTTTCAGTCCAATGGAAACTACCCTTCTTTCATATATATGGGGACTTTCTAGCACGGACTCGGTTTTACACTGCAAACCGCTTTTATTTGAAACCGGCTTTGAGAAACATGCTGACAACTCAGAAAATGTGTTTCTGTATATCACTTAACCTTCAATGCTGGATGAAAAAACGCCTCTCCACAGGCTTACTTCTGACATCTGAATTTGTTTTGGAGACGTCCTACACCTATCTTCTTGGAAAACCAGATTTTCTGGTATAGGGGAACTACGCAACTTACATATCTAAGTGGAGGCACTTGCTCCAACGTGGTTTTCCACACTAAATCGCTTTTACATTGAAAACGGTGTTAGGAAACATGCTGAAATTTTAGAGAATGTGTGTCTATAATACCTCTGCATTTTATGCTGCATGAAGGAACTCCTCTCAACATGCTCAATTTTCATAACTGTATGAGTGTGGAAACCGTATTTCACCCAGCTTGTTGGAAACCCAGAGTTCCAGTCCAAGGTAAACTACGCTCCTTCCATATATATCGGGACGTACTAGTACGAACTCGATTTTACACTGCAAAACGCCTTTACTTGAAACCGGCTATGAGAAACATGCATAGAAATCAGAGTATTTCTTTCTGTATGTCCCTTAACCTTCAATGCTGGATGAAGGAACGCCACTCCACAAGCTCACTTCGGATATCTGAATGTGTCTTGGAGCCATTCTTCAACTAACTTGTTGGAAACGCAGAGTTTGTGGTATAGAGGAATTAAGCTGCTTACATATCTAAGGGGAGGCACTTGCTCCAACTTGGTTTTCCACAGCAAACCGGTTTTACATTGAAAACGGAGGTAGGAAACCTGCTGAGATAACAGTGTGTGTGAAGAATACCGCTGCATTTTATGCTGCATGAAAGAACGTCTCTCCACATGCTCAATTTTCAGTGCTGTATGATTTTGGAAGCCGTACTTCACCTAGGTTGTTGGAAATCCTGAGTTACAGTTAAGGTAAACTAAGCTGCTTTCATATATATAGGGACGAACAAGCACTAACTCGGTTTTACACTGCAAACGGCTTTTAGTTGAAACCGGCCTTGAGAAGCATGCTGAGAAATCAGAGTAAATGTTTATGTATGTCATGTAACCTTTAATGCTGGATAAAAGAACGCCTCTTCACAAGCTCACTTCTGACATCTGTATTTGTGTTGGAGCCGTCCTTCACCTAACTAGTTGGAAACCCAAAGTTTCTTGTATAGGGGAACTACGCTTCTTACATATGGAAGGGGAGGCCCTCGCTCTAAAGCGGTTTTCCATAGCAAACCGCTTTTACATTGAAAACGGTGTTAGCAAACATGGTGAGACATCACAGATTGTGTGTGTAGACTACCTCTGCCTTTTATGCTGCATGAAGGAACGCCTCTCAACATGCTCAGTTTTCAGAAATGTATGAGTATGGAAGCCGTACTTCACCTAGCTTGTTGGAAACCCAGAGTTTCAGTCCAAGGTAAACTACGCTGCTTTCATATATATGGGGACGTACTGGCACCAACAAGGTTTTTCACAGTAAACCACTTTTATTTGAAACCGACTTTGAGGAACATGCTGAGAAATCAGAGTAATTATTTCTGTCACATAACCTTCCATGCTGGATGAAAGAAAGCCTCCCCACAAGCTCACTTCTGACATCTGAGTTTGTGTTGGAGCCGTCCTTCAGCTAACTTGTTGGAAACCCAGAGATTCTGGTATAGGGGAACTACGCTACTTACATATCTAAGGGGAGGCACTCGCTCCTAAGTGGTTTTCCACAGCAAACTGGATTTACATTGAAAAAGGCGTTAGGAAACACGTTTAGAAATCAGAGAATTTGTGTCTCGAATACCTCTGCCTTTTATGCTGCATGAAGGAACGCGTCTCAACATAATCAATTATCAGATCTGTATGAGTGTGAAAGCCGTTCTTCACCTAGATTTTTGGAAACTCAGTGTTTCAGTCCAAGGTAAACTACGCTGCTTTCCAATATATGGGGATGTACTAGCACGAACTCAGCTTTTCACTGCAAACCGCTTTTACTTGAAAACGGCTTTGAGAAACATGCTGAGAAATCAGAGTACTTGTTTCTGTATGTAACTTAACCTTCAAGGCTGGATGAAAGAAACCTCTCCACAAGCTCACTTTTGACATCTGAATTTCTCTTCGAGCCGTCCTTCACCTAACTTGTTGGAACCCCAGAGTTTCTTGTATAGAGGAACTATGCAATTTACATATGTAAGGGGGGGCTCTCGCTCCAACTTCGTTTTCCAGATCAAACCACTTTTACATTGAAACCGGCGTAAGAAACACGGTCAGAAATCAGAGAATGTGTGTGTAGAAGTCCCTCTGCCTTTTATGCTGAAGGAACGCCTCTCCACATGCTCAATTTTCAGGAATGTAGGAGTGTGGAAGCCGCATTTCACCTAGCTTGTTGGAAACCCAGACTTTCAGTCCAATGTAAACTTCGCTGCTTTCATATATATGGGGATGTACTAGCACGAACTCAGCTTTTCACTGCAAACCGCTTTTACTTGAAAACGGCTTTAAGAAACATACTGAGAAATCAGAGAACGTGTTTGTACATCTCACTCTGACTTTTATGTTTACTGTGAAATGCTGGTTTCAAAAAAATTACTTTGCTTTGGTAAACTGTTTTGAATCGTGTTCCTCTGCTTTGATATGTAAATTGGGTAGTTCCCGTATTCCAGAAGCTCTGGTTTTCCAACATGTTAGGAGAAGGACGTCTCCAACACAAATTCAAATGTCAGAAGTGATGTTGTGGAGAGGCTTACTTTCATCCAGCATTGAAGGTTAAGTGACATACTGAAACACTTACACTAATTTCTCAGTATGTTTTTCAGAGCCGGTTGCAAGTAAACGTGGTTTGCAGTTTAAAACCTTTTTGGTACTAGTGCATCCCAATAGATATGTATGTAGCGTAGTTTCCCTATCCCAGAAACTGTGGGTTCCCAATTAGCTAGTTGAAGGATGGCTTCCAAACTCATACATATCTAAAAATTGAGCATGTGGTGTGGAGTTCTTTCATACAGCATAAAAGATGGAGTGACATATAGAAACACTAACTCTGATTTCTCAGCATGATTCTGAAAGCCGGTTTCAAGTGAAAGCTCTTTGGAATGGAAAAGCCTCCTGGAGATTGTGCCTCCCCTTATATATGTAAGTACCGTAATTCCCCGAGGCCAGAAACTCTGGGTTCTCAAAAACCTAGGTGAAGGTTGGCTTCTACTCACATATGTTTCCAAAATGGAACAAGTGTAGAAGCATTCCTTTATCTTACCTAAACAGCAAGGCTTCATCTCAAGCACTTACCATGATTTCTCTGCATGTTTACTTGAGTAGATTTAAAGCTAAAAGCATTTTTCGCTCAGAAACCTAGTTAGAGCTTATTCCTGCTGTTATATATATCGGTCGGTCAGTGACCCAACACCACAGTTCTGTGCTTCCAGCAGTGTTGGTGAAGGATGGCTTCCACACACTTTCGGTTTTCTCTCCTCCTCACTCTTCTGCTTAGACATCAATGCAGGTTGTGTATTGTGGAAGCCAAGGATTTTTTTTTCATTTAGGATCATCCTCGGAGAAAACTGAGACCTGCTTCTGCTTCTTTTCCCTGCTAGATTTCCCCTTGGTGCATTTCAAATCCTCAAGAGTGAGTTCCTTTAACCAAGTAATTATTTCAAAAAAATGAGCAGGTTTCCATAGGGCCATTTCTTCTTTTATATTCTTGCTTTTTAATACCTCTCTTCCATCTCTTTATCTCCAGTTGTCTTATTTCTATGTCCTTTGGTTTGGGCTGATGGCTAATCAGCATTAGTGTAGAAATTGTTGCTTGATATTACTGATCTATATTCTTTCCATGGATATTTGATTTATCATTCGATTTTAGGGAAGATAGTTTCTTTAAAAAAATTCTGGTAAGTAACTTGTGGGGGATACTGATTCTCTTGGCCTAGAATTATAATGCTTAATTTCTGAATAAGTGATACTTTCATAGAGCTCAAAATTCCAAAGGTTTGAGTGCCACCACTGTCCCGAAGCCTTTTATACTTTTCTTTGGGGGCACTCAGAACTGAGTGTGTGTGTGTGTGTGAGTGTGTCCATCTGAACTTAGTTTAGCCTGAAATGAGCAAAGACAAGTACCCCCCATTTTACACAGATGACTTTCACAAATTGATACCTTTTAAAAATATATGAACTGTAATGTTGTAGAATTTTACAAGAGGCAGTGAACTTCAGGGGTGTCAGCAATGCAGGCAGAACAGTTGGAGGGACAGCAGGTGCTCGTGCTCAGTGGCTGAAGTCACACAACATCCACGGCCACCTCTGGTTAATCTTATAGAGTTGTTGCTGTCTGCAGGCATTCAGGGATGTGCCCCCCTCCCCACCAAACATATATATTAGGAAAAGTGTTGAGACTCAGTATAAGAAACAATAAAGAATTAGTAAGGGAAATTGAGTTTATTGTTTTTAAAAAGAAAAATTAGCATCCAGGTAGTTTAATTTCAGCTCCTAATAGACTGATTTGTTGACATTCACAAGGATGCATAAACACCTGCAAGATCTTGGGTCAGCACCGGAGACTCTGAAGCAGCAATCACCACACACAAAGTTCACTGCTGCCCTTGACATCCTTATAGAATTACTTGATTAAGAAAAGGCCATAGATGTTAAATATCATCATTTTGAGAAACCAGTTCTTTTGAAATCTTATATACAAATGTAACTGAATTGGATAAAGAAATGCTAAATGTGTAATAAAGTATCCAAAGAGGTAATGATTACTGAAAATACCACAAATTGAAGAGGACCACAGCATAATGTGCATATATATTTTAATGATCTGGAAGAATCAGCTCAGCAGTATATTCAAGACATCTAGAGATGATGTCAAAAGGGGGTGTCTTTGGATAGCTTTTTGTGAATGTTAGAGTGAAGTCAGGGTCAGGTACACAAATTAGGTTTAAAAGCAAAAGGTGAAACAGATTTCTTTTCAAAAATCTATTGTGTCTGTTTAGAAATCATCAAATCCATGGGTCAAGGTAAGAAAAAGAAAAAAAAAACTAGTGACCACGTGACTGTTTCAGGAGCTGGTAATAAAATGACAGTTGACAATTGTGTAAATTAGATAGGTTCTTGGTGCCCAACTGACCCAAAGATTTTTAGTCCATGTGCCAAAAATATATCAAGGAATAAATAGTGATCTATGTTTTGTCAGATCTTTTATTCCCCCTTCAAGCCTGCATTGTGATTGGGAAACTAAGAACTTCTACTGCAGGGAGGGGGATTTTCAGAAATGGAATGTCCCCCAACTGAGAAAATAAAGAAAATGTAGCCGTACACTGTAGAGACACAGGGAGATCTGTTGAGCCAGATGACACTTGCTTTACTGTCAACTAGTAAGAGGTGCAGGTTTTGATGAATTGGGTACCATGTTGCTGCTTTTCTCAAGGTATTGCCCAAGGCTCTTGAGAAGAGATGAATTGGGGCCAAGGAATTAGCCTTCGATTGCCCTTTGCCATGGATGTTGTCTGTATTCTCCAATTTTAAGCTTTAGCTTAGACAAGTTGTAGCGTCTTGCCAAGTGAGCTACAGACAGGAAGTGAGTCTTGAAGCATACGGCTCTTTCTTCCTCACTGCAGCAGAGAACCACTGCATTGGAGCATCCTGAGATGTCATCGATGGTCATTTTTCATGTTAGGAATCAGTAAGGATGCTATGTCCACATGGATGAGGAGCGTAAGATTTCAGTCTCCAAAGTGGTAATGATGGGTTGACCTTTTCACTTAAAGAGTCTCACATCAACAAATGCGTGTCTGTTCTGGACCAAGAAGAAGCAAGTGTTTGAAAAAGAATAGCTTGAAAGGTCAGTGGGACATGTCAGGCATCTTCTTCATGTCTTCAAGTTCGGGTATCAAAAATGCTTTTCCTATCCTGAGTGATACTGACAATTTGCCGTGCTCTGTGCCTCATGAATACCAAAGGCTTTCCTAAATAATATATCTAGAAATGGTAACATTCTTGACATGTGTTAAACCGGGGGAGATGAAGGAATTAAAATTAGTTCCAAATACTGATTTTTTTAAGGATATCAATTTTATAGAAACTTTTGAAGAATTAAAGTGACAGAAAATTTCAAAGCACTTTTCCTTCTGGTAAGAAAGGGTTCTGTATTCCTTTACTGATGAATGTAACATAGAATCAGTACTAATATTGTTTGTATTGTACTTAGTGTTTACAGAGTGATTCACAGATATTCTCCTATTTCATCTGTGCAATGACCTCTGGAAGGTAAGATTTCCTAGTTATGCTTTTTAATGTCTATTTTTAGCTCTGTCTAAAAGCAGATTGATTGAGCTCCATTTGCTCAGTTTAGAAGGCTGGACTGATTAATTGTGTCAGAACATTCCAGGAGGCAGAGGAAAGGAAGAGACATGGGTTCTACATGATGGAAACTGCTCCTGAAATGATTTGACCAGCAGTCTTAACCATTTTTCCCAAGGCTGGAAACAGAACACAACCGAAGACATGGAAAACAGGGAGCCCATGTGACCACAGCCTTGGCATGTATAGTCACGGCTGTACTCCTGTGCCTTAGAGAGGAGGATGCTTTTGGTCTCTGTTCTACAAACTCTGTTTTGCTTCATCTCCACAGTGTCTTGTTTTATTGGCATATGCTGAAACTTGATTTACATTTCATAGCATTAAAACAAAAATCAAGATCTCTTTATCATTTATTAACTATTTGGTAAATAGTTTTTGTTGAATATTGAACTTTATTATTAGGTCTTACCATGGCAATGTACAACACCTAGTTCCCCAGATAACAGCAGTGGCTTAAACATGCTAAAATTGTATTTCCCTCTTACATAAAGAAGTCAAGCAATCGGTAGCCCAGGGCTGGTTTGCATGATGGTCCCTGGGTCAGAGAACAAGATGCCTGTTATCTTCAGCCCATCAACCTGATGGCCCAAAGTGGCTGCCTGAGGGTCAACCATCAGGTCCACATTCCAGGAGCAGAAAGGAGGGAAGAAATGTGCTTCAGTTCCCTTTTGGGATGGTTCTGTAAAGTCCCTTGTAGCTTTCCTGCTTTTATTTTGCTTTAGACAGAGGGGTGAGAGACAGCTTTCTATGAGGTAAGCCCAATTCAGGACCAGCCATCTCCCTTGAGGGGAGGGGAGGGAGTGGGCGGGAAGGAATCTATCATCCTGCACATGGTGTAAGACACCACGATGAGCCGCCGGGGGCCTCTGCAGTCCGTCCATTGCTTCGGGCTGCACTGAGCAGTTGGTAACGGTTGAGATTTTCACATAGAGGTGCGTGTATGCTGGACCAATTGCTCGGTTCATTTAAACTAGTGGCGACCAGAGCACGTTGGAAAACACATTTGTTCTCACCTTCTAGCCAGTGACCCTCCCGCCAGGTTTCTGTCCTGCTGTTCATTTCCACGTTATTTTCCAAGACTTCTGGAGGAAATGTAAGCAGCCTGATGCTCAAATGCTTTTCTGTGTGATTCCCCCCTTGTTCTTTGCAGGAACAATAATTTGCCTAGAAAAGAGTGGACGAAATTCCAACCCTCCATTTCTTTAAAGCTCTGAGATTTGGTGTTAGGAAATAGAAGAAAATTCCAGAAACACCCTTAAGAAACATTAATCTTTCAAATGTGATTTGGAACATCAAAGGACAATATATTTTATAGAACAATTTTTAAGACAACAGAATTGGCAGTAAGTTCACATAATGAAACTTCCAACAAATCTTTATATTTCTCCTGGAAATTCCTTGGTTCTTGGTGTAAATTATTAGTAATTAATATCAGCTTTCTATTCTTTCTCTTCCTGTAGTTGTAGAGTTCATATGAAAATAGCTCCTTGTGTCACTGAGAAAGCCTCCTGGTCAGCCTTCTAGTTAAACAGCATGTGTGCTTTTCGGTGGCAGGTGTGCTAAATAGTAGTTTTCAGGCACTTGAGGGATGCCCATCACACCAGCACTGCGGGAGCCTATTTCTCACCCACGACCAGGTGAGACCCTCCTTCCTTCCGCTGCCTCGCCCAGGCCCCAGCATTCTGGTTCTTTCTCATGACCCATTTTCATAAAGTTCAGCCCTGCACCAGCCGAGCAAGTCTTGGTTTCTCAAAGACCAGGATCTTAGTTCTAGGCTTTCTGTTAAAGGACAGTGTATAAAATCAGGAAACTTTATATGTCTTTTGAGGCCTCAGGATCTCTGCAATTAAAACAAGAACTTGAGTTACAATACTATTCTTTTCCACTTCTGAATTTCTAAAACTCCACACAATAGCTTTTTTATTAAGTAGCTAAAAATTTCTCCAGAATATATTATTCGAAGATTCACAA
The DNA here is from genome assembly GCF_048773025.1 of Camelus bactrianus. Classification (NCBI taxonomy): domain Eukaryota; kingdom Metazoa; phylum Chordata; class Mammalia; order Artiodactyla; family Camelidae; genus Camelus; species Camelus bactrianus. The sequence goes on from NC_133546.1 coordinate 94,764,051, forward strand.
ATATCTGTTAATTTATATTTAAAGATGCTATATTTAAGAAATGGAATAATTATTTACTTTTAAAAAATAATTTAAGTCAAGAAATATTTGATACTGAATGTTTACTATGAGTTCAAGTATGTAAGCTTAATTTTTGTGGTACTGTCAATAAGGCACACAACGTGAGAGTTCTGGGTTAAGTTTTATCTGGGGCAAAATGAGGACCAGAACCCAGGTGACAGCATCTCAGAGAGCTCGGAGGAACTGCTCTGACGATGAGGGGGAGCTCAGCATTATATGAGATTTCATTGTATGCGTACGTGCAGTCAAGTATACGTTAAGTCCGAGGCTGCTGCTAGTCGAGGAACAGGTGTCTCTGTTAATGATTTTAGTGCTTTTCTAGATAAGAGGAGATGCAAGAATTTGGGCTCATAAAATTTCCTGAAAATGTCTAAATATCTGAAAGATTTTCTGCCCATTTTCCCAGAGCACAGAGCGCCCCATTCCTGAACTCCACACAGAACTACTTTCAGAGGGTGTTGAAGGTCAGCAGCTGCAGTGGCTCATGACAATCAAATCAGAGGCAGATGACACGTGCCAATTTTTAGTTGACAATATGTATATATTTTAGGAAAAAATTTGCTTTTCAACCCTACCCCTGTTTTACTTTTATTTAGAGATCACCTGATAACTGTTAGATGACTTAAGTCAGACGAGGGGTTGAAGGAGTCGTCTCTTGAGCCAGCCAGTGCTCTATGTCAGCCTCCTTGATCACATTCAATTTTCTTTCTCTTCAAACAGCATGCATCTAATTTTATGAAGTTTGGAGCCTGTCCTGAGCACATGGGGTCTGAAAGTGGCCCTGTTCCTGTGGTCTTTGTTTATTCTGTGAATTATTCTGTGAATCTTTATGTGCCCAAGCTTCATCATAATTTCAAACTTAAAGGATTTAAATATGGGAGATGGATGCCAAGTTCTGGGAATAGATTTTCAGGTTAACAGCCAGGATTGGTAAAAAGTAGGGAGAATGGATACAGCCTTTAAAAAGAAATGTTATTTTACAATTTCTGGCAGATAAATTAAAGTGTTTGTTGGGATTCTGTCAGGAATGTTTAATTGGGAGACCTATCTCCCATTTTCATGAAATAAAATAATTTTACTATTTGTATAGTGCCTACTGCCTAACAAATAAGTATCCCCTATGCATATAGTTTTATCGTTTAATCTCTACAAAGATTCCCTGGAGAACACACGTGTCACAGGTGAGGGAACCAAGATCATCCAGGGTATGTGGCTGGAAGGCAGATGGGCTGGATGGCTTACCCTCCTTCAGGCTGAGACAGAGACACCAAGGTTTATTGACAAGCTTGTTGTTGAAGTTGTTTATTTAATACTTTGCTTCCTTGATGAAGTGGATCTGTTGAAATTGTTTATGTCTGGACTATCTTCCCCTCTCTCCTCTGCCTCAGGACTTCTCCTCATTAGTAGTATGAATTCAGCCTGAACTGATTCAGGAAAATCAGAAAATAAAAAATTAGCCCACACAAATGTCTGATAAGTCTTTGTATTTCAGTACTTCCTAAAACTCTTAGAAACAAAAGGATGGTGTGTTACCTCGGGGACTGAGTGCATTTGAAGTGTGAGAAATGTAAGTGTGATCTGGTAAAGGCACAGGCTCTATAGACAGTGATCCCTGTTTGGATCCTGGCTCCCCTAAGTACTGGAAACATGACCACCCAGAGCCTCAGTTTCTTCAAGTGTTAAGTGGGCTGATGGAGCTCACCTCCAAGTGGCCAGGTCAAAATGAGATGGTACGAGTGACTCTCAGGCAGAATGCTTGTCAAAATGCTAGTTGCTCTTGCTGCTTTATAATGTCTCATTAGGTAATTCCGTTGTCCAGTGGCTTGCGAATACCTCCTCATTTGATTTAAAAAAAATAGCATGCCCTAAAAATTTTAAAAATAAAGAATGAAGATTTACTGATTAATGCTGGGTGTATATTTATAGGTCATTTATTAAAAAAAATGTAGGAGTTCTCTAAAGAGAATTTATTCTGTGTGCCTAGAATAAGATTCAGTTAAAAATGATTTTCCTTTAAATGCTTTTCAGAAATTTTCTGTGATATTTTTCTTGAATAGTAGTTGAAGATTTCTGAGGAGGTTTTACATTTAGAAAAGTTTATTCTTGTAATAATTGACACGTTAAATAAATGATTCAAACCCTGGACAGCATAAAGCCCTGGCTTTTTTTTTTTTAATATATATAATTTTGGTGGTTAGTGCTATGACATATTATTATTTATTAACGGTTTTGATTTTGCTTCTGGGTTGTCCTAGGTTTCGGCGCATGTGCCTTGGAGGGTCTCTCGGGCAAAGATGCTTTTTTAAGAAGGTTGTCATTGTAAATGCTCTCAAGAGGATTAAACAAATTCCACAGCAAATAAATGAACATGTTTGGAAGGTTTTCCACCCTCATGTAATTTCCAGAAAACACACATGATTCACTTGCTAAACCAAACACACAGGTACAGTAATGAGCCTGGCTCACATGACTGGACAGCACGGAGGGAGCCTCATCTATTGGCGTGGGTTACGCTGCAGGAAGCGCAACTGAAATTTTAATTAGAATTTATTTCCAGCGAGTGCTGATTCCGCGTTTTTCTCCCCAAATTAAGGAAGCGCCCTCTTTGCCTGGCCATCAGTCTGCAAAGCCACACGGATCACACACTCCCCTGTTCATCAGAAGGCTGGTGGAGTCAGTTTGCTTGGACACACTTAGCTACACTCGCAGCGGGGATCATCAGTCTCTTCTGTGTGTTCACCTCCACGTGCAGGGGAGAAAATCGACTTTTGCTGCCGACAAACGCTAATTGACTACCAGTTGTTTCAGAGGGACTGTGATGTTGAAAACTGGTGTCCCTTTCATTTTGATATGTTGGATGCTGACAAATTGCACGGCCACACCCCCACTGTAAGTACACCCACCAGGGAGGGTGTCGGAGTTTGAATCTGTGTGTTTTAGTATTCAGATCCTGGCACTGGTCAGCTTTCAGTGTTCTCGCTGGGTTTGGGAGACTATTTCTCAAACGATTTCTTTGGCTACCAATAAATTTGCAAAGCCGTCTCCTTCAGTGGAGTTCCGATGAGTTGAGTTGGGAGGGGCATGTGAAATTGAGGAGGGCAGAGATGTGCAATGAAAACTAGCCACCATCTGGTTACCTCTCATTTTTTATGGGCCAAAGATGCTTGTCTTCTTTTCTTTCCTCCTCCATCCATCCCTTCAGGTCAGGGAGTCGTCTTCAAGAATTTCATCCTAAAATGTAAAGTAATGATGAAGGCACTGTGTTTCTTTGGTTGATTTTATTTGATTTGCGTTCATTGTTAAAGATTTTCTGGTGAGGTTCTTATGAGCTCTTAAAAGCTGGAAGAGCTGCACATCCAAGGAGAGAAAGTCAGAGGAACGAGTCAGCGGCCCCTGTGAGGTCTGCGGGACGAAGGCAGGAGGTGGGGCAGAGGCAGCACCGTGGCCTCTCCTGCAGCCCTGAGGGCAACGTGCGCATGTAAAGCCAGCGTCTCTTGTCACCATGTGTTCTAACAGGACTCCCACTAAAGGAATGCGAGATTTGGGGAGGCCTTACCTTTTACCCTCTGGTCAAACATCTTTAATGCTGACTGTATTTATTCAAGATGACACAGAGATCACCTGCAGAGCGTGAGGGAGTGGTGCTTGCTTCCTGTCTTGCCCGCCCCAGGCTCACTCATCAGATACCTGATTCTCGCAGGCACTGCCATGCCCGTTGGGGGAGCTCTGCTCCTGGGGGTTTCTGCTCCTGTGGGGGGAGCTCTGCTCCTCGGGGAGCTGGGCACTGGAGTGCGCACATTGGAGCCGGTCGCACCAGCGCTGATACCTCTCTACGTTTTGTGCCTTTTGTGTAAGTAGTATAGGTGGGATCCAGAGTCTTCCTGTGTCTACGGAGCTCTCCAGCAAAGCCAACTTGGAGGAAAGAAAGAAAATGCCTACTGTTCCATGACTGTGTCCTAAGGGTTTAAAGCTCATGCAGAGCACACGTGAGATCTCATTCAGTAAATACTCTGGGGTCTTTTCTCTGACTTGTCATGAATTTGGCATTCTCTTAATGTTATTTCTCTTAAAACATGTCTAAGCAACCATTTTTGTGTGATGGTTATTGTGCGTAAGTGTCCTGAAGAAGCTGTTGTGGCTGGAAGTGTGGGCATCAGTGGTACCAGAATGTTTGGTTCCCCTGGGGGCTGCCCGAGCTCCACACCATTTGTTACCAGCAGTCTTTCAGATTGCATCTTATTCCAGAGCTCACTGGGGCTCCCATCTCTCACTACGTATCTTGAGAGAATATTTGTTCAGAGGGTAGGGGACAGGATGCTTCCAAGTCTGGGTTCTGGGGTTCCCTGTCTAAAGGTGGCACTGGCACAAATCCTTTATTCATGGAGTAATGAAGCCCCCCAGTCTCGTGACTAATTGGGACTCCCTGTCCTTCTTCATGTTTGGAGACGGAGGGCTTGGGTTAGGCCCCCAAACCTGTTTTGGTGAGCTTTCAGCCCTATCACACTAACTGTGTTGTCCCGTTTCAGTCACATGACTTTGATTTTTGCAGGTAGGTGTGACTCCTGGACAGTGCCTGGGACTTCCAGGTTTCGCCTACAGTAGGGACACTGAAGAAAGTTCACCCTATATTGTGTGTTCGGGGGCCTCGAGGACAAGTAGGGACCCACAGACAGATATCTGGATGGGTGGTGATCAGGCCCGAGTCTTGGAAGAACAGAGATTCCATTACTGTTTTAACAGTGAAATTGAGGGAGTCATTCTGGAAGGTCTGATGCAACTGAGATTAAAATTATTATATGGTTTTATTGTTAGCAGGAGTGGTTTTTAACCCTTAGACCCAGTCCCCCCTATTTATAATAAATATTTTGTAACATTTCTTTTCTGGTGCCCGGAAGTGAACGTCATAGAAAATGTAACCTAACTATAAATATGATAAACAAATAGTTAGATGGAAAGATGTGGTGCCTAAATTCTTATATTATGGGGCATTTTATATTCTATGCTAATTAGTGACCTCTCAGGACAAAAGGCACATACAAAGGGAGTCACTTCTAATAAACTATTTTTTCAAGCCTTACCTAAATGGGAAACAAGTGGCTTCAGAATGTTGGAGCACCTCCCATGTCCCCGGGGAAATCTCCTTGTCAGAATTACAATTGCTGATGGTGTCCTGTGCTAAGTGCAAGCAAATGCGGTTCGGAAGCTACCCGGAGGCTGACTACTGGGATTCCTTCTCCGTCGCAGCAGTGAGGGAGCCTTGCCTTTCCTGACCTCAACCACAGAGGCGATTTTGTATCTCTGAAAACTGCCATACCAGTGTTTATCACAACCCTCACAAGATACATTGAATAAAGTAGAAAACTTTAAGTGTCTCCTTTAGGATAGAAATAGGGTATAAAGAAATAAATTAAAAATTCTAGTGCCCGAATAAGTGCTACATTACACTGGCTGCATCGTAAGGTTAGAAAACTACATTACCGCTTTACATACCACATCTTGCAGTTAGATTTTATTTATTTTTTTTTCCCTAAAGAAAAAACAATCATTTGATGAGTTCTTGTGTCAGAGGTGACGAGCAGAAAGCAAGTGTAAAACCAGGAATCGTGGTGCTGGTTAGTCTAAGACCATCTACGTCACTGTGCAGATCATCTTTACTCATTTTACTGCACTTTTTAGAATCACCTTCTCACTTGGAAAAACCCCTGTGTCAGTTGGATTTGTTAGTAAAACAATTCTTTTTCTTACCTAGAACATCAGTGATGTTTTCAAGATGATAAAAAAATTTGCCCATGGAATTTAAACAGTTGCTTGTTCTCGTAACTCATGGCTCACGGTCTCGTATTTGTCACAATTGGAACTGTGTTTTCTTTCTGCAAATTCTCATTGCTTTGGTGACGCAGGGACACTTGTCCTTACTGGATGGAGTATGATAGTAATTTTTTGCATTCTCTCCCTAAATCTGGAGTCCTGTGTTATGTTTCCTGTTAACTTAAAAAATAGGAATATTGTTGTTTACCTAAATATCTAACCTCACACCAGTGGTGCATATCAAATTGGTCCAAATAGGAATTCCAATATTAAATGAGACAGTAATTTCACAACCCACTTTTCCAAAAATTTGGATTGATGGTTCAATTATACCAGGGACATTAGCTGTTTTAATTGAATCAATCATTGCTTTCTTCAATAAAATTTTCCATTCCATCTGCTCTTTTGGTTTATTGTTCTTCAGTGTTTCATTTGCTTTCTTTCCCAAAAATATATGATTTTGGCTTTTGTCATTGAAAATCCTTGCTGGTTTTGCTACCTCATGCTGGAGAGGAAGGCTTGTGACTGTTTTATAGTCACTGGTTTCATGGTTGTATGAGTGCTTAATGCCACGTTGCAGGGGTGTGGAGACCTAATGAATTGTGTACATAAAAGGCTTATTATACACTGAGTGCAGGGTTAGTGTTCGCAGCCCATGTCATCAGTATCATAATTAATCCATTACAATCATCCTCTATTAATCAGTGTTATCCTTCTAACGTCTCCAGGAGAGGAAATGTAGTAGTCTAAATGCAAATCTTTGCCAAATTTTGTCAATTCATAACATTTAAAGCTTTGCTGTCAATAGGACTGTGTGCTTTCTGTCCCTAATTCTGCTTCTCCTGACCCAGGACGCGGTCTCCACAGCTGATGATCCGTGAGACACTGGATTCGTGAACCCATGGCTCTGTGTGTTCTGAGACATCTGGGGACTTCAACACTGTTTTAGGGTCTTTGGTTCCCACCTCTTCATAGCATTGCTGAGATGAGATCTGTGGGTTCACCCTCATTCTTGAGTGTATTGTGCATTTTTTCTAGAACCAACACACGCCACCGTGGCAGCACTGCTTTGACCACGTGCTGGGGCAGCGTGTGCTTGTCTGTTCTTGGGTTTAAATTTTCTGTTCTAATTTCTATAATGGGGTATATTGACAGATACACTCCATGTAAACAGAAGCTCTGTGGGGTTTTCAGCAACTTCTAAGAACATAAATATTCCTGAAGCAGCTAATCTTCCTCCCAACAAGTGAGGAGCAAGCCGGCAAGTCCTGGGGGCCTGTGGCGGCCAAGCTGTGCAGCCCAGGCTGCTCACCGAGGAACAAGGAGTAAATCTTAAAAACCTACTTCCATGCTGTCTTTCACAGAATCTCAGAAATGAACGTTTTAATATCTAAAGAGGGGTGATTTTTTAAAATAAATTCTTTATTTTTTTCCTTTTTCAGTTTTGTTAGGTAGAATTTTTACAGTTGAAATTCACATACACATATTGCATGCAAATACATGTATAGAGCATACTGCATTTTTTGTTTACATATATGTACTAATTATTGTTTCTAAGAACAGATTAGAGCTTTAGATTTTTAAAATTAGTTACCAGAGTTTTAAGGACATCTACAAAAGAATAAACAGAATATGGTAATCCAATCACAAAGGACAGTCAGATGTGCTTGCATATATTCAAGAAATCAAAACAATATTTAGTTCATTTGTGGTCTTATTATTATTGCTATTAATTTTAGATTCCCCATAAATGAAGTCATATGACATTTTTCTTTCTCTTTCCACCCCACTTCACTTAGAATGACAGTCTTCAGGTCCATCCATATTGCTGCAAATGGCATCTTTTATGGCTGAGTAGTATTCCATTGTATATATGTATCACCTCGTCTTTATCCAGTCATGTGCTGATGGACATTTGTGTTGTTTACATGTTCCCTGTTCTATGTCCCTTCTGGCAACAATTACGGATTTTAAATATTTTCCAGCTTAAAATCCTTCCTGAAGGAGATGTGGTAACTGGAATCAAAAACAGTTACAGCACAGGGTTGTGTGTGATGGGCCCTGGGGGCTTGGTAGGAAGGTTGGCAGAAAGGATTTCAGATTCTGATCAAATGAGTCCTCCTCTTGTAGCCCTGCTGACCGCCTCTCTCACGGCCTGCCCTACAAGTCTGACCAGTCCCTTCTGTGAATCCTACTGTATTGTGCACAAATTTTGTCCAATTGGTGTCATCCAATAGGGACCTTAAGTGAGGCACCCAAGCTCCTGTGTTGATTTCTTCCATCAGCCCTTAAATTCCTTGGGAGCCAGGACTGTCTCATTGCCCCAAGGATCCCTAATTCCTAGTGAGATGCCTGATAAAGCTGATACTTAACAAGCACATGGGTCAAATGGAAAAACCTGATCAAAAAAAGGCCCTCATTTTTCAGACATGCCTACTTGAACACATAGTGTAAAATGGCATGTCTTCTTGGATTTGCTGTCAAATACTTCAACAAAGGACAAATAAAAGAACAAAGGTCTGAATAAAGGAAATATGGAAAAGTTTGTGAATTCCTTAATCTGGGTGATGGGTGATTGTACTATACTTACTGATGTATACATAAGTTAGTTTATAATTTTACTGTCATTAGCTGAATGGCAAGTATTAATACGTATTAATTGAAATCCTTAGAACTGAATAAACTTACCCCACACAAAATCATTAATATCCTAGTAGTTTGTCTTTCAGAAATCTTTTCCCACAAAGACAGGAAAAAAGGGAAAGGCAGATCCGTGGAGTATTTCCACGTTGTCAAAAGACCAAAGGCTGATACAAAAGAAGAGATTGTAAAAAAGATAAAGAGGCTGAAATTAATGTCCGGAAAACCTAGCTAACAATCCTAAATGGCCAAACATAACTAACCTCAGCACTGCTGCATCAAGAATTGGGCAAATAGCACCTAGTGGATTTTTTTTTTAATAAATAAATAATGATCCAGTTCCTACCACAGGCAATTATGAGAAGACTGAGTATAAGTTCTAACACCAACTAGTGTACAAATCATAATTTCTAATTGATTCAAACTGCTTCTTCTATAAAATTTGAATCTTTTTATACTTAAGACAGATTTGTGGCCTATGACCTAGTGATAAAATTTTCAACTGGCTTGTATTAAAAAATTTCACCATAGTGAGAGTTTATTACATCAAGTATTCCTTTTTGGGAAACCCATGTGCCTTGTTACCATCTTTCATAAGATTTCCTGTGGAAAATTCAATCCTTCATTCAGGAAAAGGCTGAGCAATATATTTCATGGAAAACCTTCATAAACTGCAACACAAGAAAATGAAAATGAAAGTGAGCAGCCCGTGAAGCCGGCAGACACACAGCGGACGGCTGTGTTCCCGCCTCGTATTTCTGTAACCAGCAGGGAAAATGTGCATTTCAAGAAATAGACATAAACACATTTCAGGACCTGAGCACACAGTTTCCCTTTCAGGGTTTAGTGGGCTTCCATTTAATTCTATGAGAAATGTTTAAAACAACAGAACAACAGCTGAGTTAGGGTTTAAAGTAACTATTATGTCTTAGTGAAAATAAAGCCAACTGATAGTTATCATTTTTACTTTATTTAATCTCACTCTCTTACTTTACCTCCCCAACCTCCTCCACAAAATGATGGTGAACATCCCCTCCTGTGTCAGAAGGCTAAGTAGAAAGTACCAATCAAACGGAGGTGTGCTTTGTTGTTTATTTTTCAAAACAAACAAGTTTCATTCATATGATTTAATAATTAAGATCTGAAACAAAGTCTACTCAATAAATGGAAGCCAACACATGTCATCATAGCTGCTCATCAGGTTTGGCCCCACGTTACACACTTTTACATGGACATGTGCCATGTGCTGTCATGGGAAACGGTGAGTGGGGACAGGGCCTCTGCTCTCACAGGGCACACAGCCTGGTGGGGGAAGTGGTGTTCAATCATTGCCCTTTTTTTAATGTACTTACAAATTATGGGAAATGCTATTTAAAAAGAACAAAATGGGTCAATGAAAGTGAAAAATACAAGGACAGTATTTAGGCTGAGGGAAGACAGGGAACCTCTTTGAAGAGCTGACACTCCACTGAGACACAAAGGACAACTCCGGTGCAGCAGGTGAAGGGCAGGGACACATTGATAAAGGGCTGATATCCAGAATATACCAAAATCTCTTTAAACTCAACAAGAAGGATGAACAACCTGATTAAAAAATGAGCAAAATTCCTGACACAGATCTCATCAAAGAAAAAATCTAGATGCCAAAGAAGTCTATGGAAAGATGCTCCACAGCATCTGTCATCAAGGGGATGCAGACTGAAACAGCGAGGTACCACTGCACACCTGTCAGAACTGCCAAAACGCAGAACACTGACAGCACCGAATGCTGGTGAGGATGTGGAGCGTCAGGAATTCTCATGCATTGCTGGTGGGAATGTAAAATGGCCCAGATACTTTGGAAGACGTTCTGGCAATTTTTTACAAAACTAAACGTACTCCTAACACATGATCCGGCAACTGTGCTCCTTGGTGTTTACTCGACGAAATGGAAACTTATGTCCACACACAAAACTGCATACAGATGTTAATAGCAGCTTTATTCATAATCACCAGAACTCAGAAACAACTAAGCTGTTCTTCAGTAGGTGAATGGATTAACTGTGGTCCAGCCAGAAAATGGACTATTATTTGGTGCTAAAATGAAATGAGTTATCAAGGCATGGAAAGACATGGAGGAACCTTAAATGCATATTACTAAGGGAAAGAAGCCAATCTGGGAAGGTTCCGCAACTGTCTGATTCCAACTGTATGGTGTTCTGGGAAAGGGAAAACCACAGAGACTAAAAGATCAGTGGCTGTCAGAGTCTAGAGGGGAAGGAGCAATGAATGAGGTGCAGCACGGAGCATTTTAAGGTCACTAAGACAGACTACTCTGTATGATGCTGTGACGGTGGATACATGTCATTGCACATCTGTCCAAACCCACAGAGTGCACACCACCAAGTGTAAATCCTAGTGTCAAGTCTGGGCTCTGGGTGATGATGACGTGTCAGTGCAGGTTCACCCATTGTCGCAAATGCATGCTCTGTTGCAGGCGTCAATAGTGAGGAGGCTGTGGGGACAAACTGCAGTTCATACACTGAATCCAGCCCCAGACACCGCTGTTAATAAAGCTCTGTGGGTGTGTGGAATGTCCGGCTGCTCTGGCGTCTGAACAGCAGAGCTGAGCAGCTGCACCAGAGATCAGGAGGTTTGCAGACCCTGAAATACTTACTCCCAAGCCCTTGACAGAAAAAGTGTGCTGAGCCCTATTCTAAACGAATCAGAATTCACCCTGATGAGACAGGACAGCAGGGCCCAAACCAGGCATGGTTAATGGGACTGAAGCAATGTTTTAGTTCCAACACCTTTGCTGAAGTCCTGCAGATCCAGCGACAGACTGTAGCCAGGAAGCGTCTGCAGAAGGAGTCGGTAGCAGACCTTCCAGCCAGGCTCCGTAATGCCGGGGGCCGCGCGCTGCACGGGGGCCACCCGCTTGAAGAAGGCGGACTTGCGGTGGAAGCCGATCAACTCATAGAGCTCGGAGAGGATGCTGCACTGCTGAATTCTCTCCTAGGAATGCTGAAGCACAGGGAGAAAAGCAACAAGCATCTGAACGAAACATGTAAGTGAAAAAAGACCCTTAAAAAATTTTCCCTTAAAACAGAGACCCAATGACACAGGAAGGAAGAGGAAGGCTGACTTCGTGCACTGATGGGACCGGATGCAGAAATGCAGGGAAGCAGCGCTGTGCAGACGCTCCAGACCTCCTCCTGGCCCCACCTTTCCACGTTCTGCCTCTCCTTTTACTAGAAAGGCGCGTATTCCCTGAAACAGAGGATTCTGCTACCTAAACATGGGACACAGAGAAGGGAAAGAGGAAAAGGACGGGAAAGTAAAGGAACAACAGTTCATCTACACCCTAGTGTTTGGGCGGCACTTTCACCAAACACACAACCTCTCAAAGCACAGAGCACACAGTGAGAGGCTGACAGAGTGACTGCGACTTCTGCTCCTTAAACACCAGCTACCTGCCAGCACACGCTGTGCCCGTTACTGAATCATTACAATCATTTCAGAAACTATTACTACCCCGGCTCACAGGCAAGGAAATCTGAATGTCGGGGAGGATTTATTATCATCCTGGACAAATTCCCACGGCCAAGAAGTGTCAGAGCCTCCGGCAGACCCTGGACTAAAATGCTTCTCATCACCACGGGCCCTGAGCCTCAGGCTGAGTCCACGTTAGGTCTGCACGGGCCCAGAGCATAAGTCTGTGGGACAGGGAGTGGTCCCACTTGAAGTGCCAGGCCAAGGCCCTCAGGAACCTATGTAATGAAACCAAACACCCAAACTGATTTCCAACGCACTTCCCTGTCCGGTAGGACTGCTCAGCACATCTGGCTTATCACCTGTGCACAGGCTGTGCAAGGGGCCCAGACAGTGACGTGACGTCCCCATGGAAGTGGCTCAGAGACCGCTTCATCACAGGACAGACTCTCTCGGCTTCCAACGTTAACTCTCCATTCCATTTCCAACTGGAAAGTAAGTTTAGACTTGTTTTCCTCTCCAGAAACAAAGACAGTGGTAACATCAGCGGGAAACTCAAGACTGAGGAAGAGTCTCTTGGCCATTTGGAAGGATAGGCTGGGGAGGGAACAGAGATAGGATCAGAAAGACCAGTGTTCCAGTCCAAAGTCTGCACATCACTCGCTTTGACAGTTTCCTTATTAATACAGGTGATAAAATCTAATTATGATTGTTGGGAAAACTAAGTGAAATAACGTATGCCACTAGCATAGGTGTAAAATCCTAAATGAGTGTTCCAGAAATGGACGTGACCATGGTTAGATACTGTCTGCCAAATCTTGTGTGCTAAGCTCACATCAGCCAGCCAGAGATGTGCCAGAGAATGCCTCAACAGCCAGCAGCCTTCTCCAACTTGGAAACTCACAGTGTCCGAAGAACAGGCAGCGGTGGATGCTTTGGGACACTCTGGAGGTAGCACTCCAGTGATGACTTTAAAAAGCTGGGGAGAATTTAGAGGACCATACAGTTCAAATAGAGTAAACTCATTCCATGTCTACAAATATTCATCTGTAACCATGATGATTCAGAGAGGAAATACATATTCAAACGTACATCATTTTCCCACATAAGTGCATCAAAACAATTTGGAAAGAATGTAACTTTCTTCTCTAGATCACACAGTGGGGATTACGAGGTTTGTACTGAAAGCCCTACATGTAAATCATCTGCAAAAGTAACTGGGTCCATTATCAGTCATCATTATTTGAAGGTAAGGATGGAAAAGCACAAAGCCAAGCTAATACGCTCCGGTATTTTGTTGGGTTATGATGTCACAGCGGAGACGGACAGGTCATCAAGGAACCACTCTGCCGTGATCACGGAGCCAGGGAGCGGGATGGGCGGAAAGATGTAAGGCGCAGCCGTAGCTGTGCCCGCGCTTCTAGGCAGGTACCCAGTCACTTCGACAAGGTGTCAAAAGTGTATGCCAACGTCCTCATCACCTGTCATGCATTAAAGAGAAATGGAAACCTGTAAACGGCCAATAACCTCGGTGGGTACACCGTCCAAAGAGCAACGTCACAGTTTGACAACTGGCCATCCCGGTTCCCTGGGCTTCATTCTTGGAGAACCTTAAAAACCACTCCTCTGTCCTCAAGAAGTGCTGCCTACTTGTCCTATCTTTGGCTCAGGGATACAGCATGTTCACGTGGACTTTAATGTCTGCACAGATTTGACTGTCTTTCTCCAGGTTCACTTGTCCATTCTGAAGAGGCCTGAGTTAAGTCCAAATTCCATAAGATCAATTCCCTCCAGTGACATCTCAACGAGCCTGCAATTACAAACCAACTGAACAGGACTGTCCTCAGCTAAAAATATCACCCGCCCTTCACTGCTTTCTTAATCTCCTGTCCTGGCTAATTGCAACAGACTAACACCACCCTCCACCAAGTTCCCCAACTATGTCAAATAGAAAGTAAGGTCCATGAAAGAGGAGACAACTCCATAGTCACCTCTGAATTCCTAGCATATATTAATGTCAATAAATAGAACTATGATTATGGCTTATTTCCTTTAAAACCTTTCTGGTTATTTAAATGAGACCATGGAAGGGAAGTGTTTGGGTCCAGTATCTTGATCCAGAAGACTCTGGAGATCTTTTTTCGGAATGGCTGCCCACTGATTCATTCAAAACACAACTTCTCTTTCCGGTAGGAGCTGTGATTTTCTGCCAGGAGTTTGTTGTCACTCTCATGCCAGAACAGATTTAAACTAAATACTTACATTGGATATGTTATTTTTCCCCGCTTGCAAAAAAATTGACTTTCCTTACTTCCTTGCCTTGAGGAATGCTTTTTTACTTTTCTTTCTAATTCACCCTTTTATAAAGCAGGATTCTCAGGATGTGCTTGGCCTTACATAAGAACAGCCATCCAACTCCCAGTGTGAGAGGCCTGGGGCTCATTTCCTGCCCTCCTGTCAAGGCAACTGAAACTCAGTTCAGGAGCCAACTGGCCCCCAGGGCTTCTAAGGCTCGTGTATCTCCTAGAATCCCTGCTTTCTGTTTGACTTGGCTTCTGAGGATTTCCCCTCACTTTCTTGACAATTAGCTGTGCAGCTTGAAAGATGAGGAAGGAAGGTCTTATTTCTTAATCAGCATTTTAAGGAACTTATGTAATGAAGGGTTTCAAGAGTTTCTAGAACCCTCCATTGCCGAGACAGAAAACACACTAGATATATTCTAAATCGAGCTATCATGTGCATTTTTTATTTGCTTTTGTTTTCTAAACTGCTAACAGACATTTTTTAATTAAAAAATAAAATAAGGCCTCAAATAGGATAGAACATTGAAGAGGAAACAAAATTAAAGGGCAAAGACAGAAAAATGATAAGTACTCTACAAAGTTAATAGAAAGAATACACTATAGATCAGATCAGCAGTTCTCAGTAACAGCTAATTGAATCCTGACCATGAGGTAAAATGTCTCTCCTGTCAGGCGACGGCCAACAGAAAACAGAATTAAATCAACCAACTAAAATTCTAAGTCTGGCGAGGTAGAGAAGTCTACCAGCTAAATGTGTTTTCTTCTGGTAAAGAGGGAGACTCACAAGATCTTTCCTGTGGAGCCTGAGCCCAGGTGAGGATGGTGAAGTGAGCTCTGTAAGTACCCAATTAGCAAAGTGAGTGATGAATAAAGAGACGTGAGCTTTGATGACAGAAATGATGCTACTATTCACTTGTCCTGTAAGGATGTCTTCACGTTCAATGATCAATACCTTGGCGTCCTCAGGGATTGAGATTATAGGAAAATGCACAGCCCGGGCCTAGACCTCCTCTGTGATTGTGGCACTGCAGTTAGATGTTTCAAGGGCACCTCCAACTCCACCTGCAAAGAGCTGACTTCATGGTGCTCCTCCCATGGCCGTCCTGCCCAGGGCCCCTTGTCGGGGTCAAGGTCTGTCTGCCTCTCCCAGCTCAGTCCCATCACTCACAGATGTGACTGGACCCCTCCTTCAGGGCCCAATTTCCTCAGTCAACGAGTCACACCACCCACACCTCAACTACCAGGTTCTCACAGGCACTCCCTCAGCAATGACTCTGTGCTGGGGACCACGCTGCACATTGTGTACAAGTTATCTCACTGGATCTCCACAGAAGTCCTGGGAAGTCGGTATATCACTGCTTCAATTAATAAGATAAATTGTTTCACTTCCTTGAGTGCATCATCCAAAGTGACACGGCTACTGAGCCACAAAACTGGGACTGAAAACCACTTGAAAATTGAACACTGCTACACCTCACAGCCACCCTACTCTGACTTATCACATCACCTCCTTCCGAGCCTTCTAAATGTTTCTAATCATTCTACAAGACAAAAGTGATCTACGAGAGCACCCCTCTCCCCTACTTAAATTCTGACAATGACGTTCCACTTCCCTTAGGAGAAAGCCCCACCGGCCTGAGTACAGCCCAACGGCCCGGCATCTGCGTTCCCTGCGCGGCCGCGCCACCTCACCCACTACGCAGCGCTACACTTGCCGTGTCCAGGACAGGGATGCTGACTCCGTACAACCCGGGGCTCTTCTCACTCAAACAATGATCACCCTCTTCAGTGCTGACTCTCAGAAAAATGTTTTCTCTGGATGAATCAGTATCTTTTTCCTTACAACTTCCCATCATTGATAATGAGCTCCCCCCAAAAGAGAGAAAACCTAATACTCAGACTCCTTGTCTGTAAAGTGTGAATAACAAGGAAATATGAGAGTTTTTAAGCGAAATAATATTCATGTGACTCTAAGGGACAATTCCCAACATACAGTAAGCACTCAATATGTGCTTACTTAATATTAATAAAATAGATTCCATTCCAGAAACCTTAAATCAATGCTTTATGGCTTTGTCCAAAAGACTACCAACAAACTATTGGACGAACCCCTTTGAGCAGATCCACCCAAGCGTACTGGGATAGGTAAGACTTGACTCCAGTTATAGCTGCAGCCAACCAGCACTATGGGGCGGGGGCAGTTTGCTCAAACTCTTACATGTTGTTTGAGCATTTAGTTGTAGTTATTGAATAAAGACAGGTATTATATAGTCAAAGATCCTGAAACATAAATCTTCAAAGATTGATGCAAATTAGTTTCAAGTACAACACTCTCACTAGAAATTATTTGAAAATTATAGTCTTAGCTCCTCCACACATCGAAAGGGCATTTTCTTAATGTATCTGACTATAAACACTGAAAGGATTGTTTAAAAGAAATTAAGATGAAGCCATAATGAATAAGCTTTCAGTATAATCTGCACAAAGCCCCAACCAAGGTTCTCACTTCTCACTTCCACATAGGTGTTCAGGTAGCTTAACCTGGGTCTTGGTTTCTTATGACACGGGGGTGGGAAGAATTGTGGATAGATTTATGTAGCAAATATAAATCTAGGGTATTTGCTGTGTAGGAATCCTGGAAATAAATAAATTGATATATAGTCCCACCCTTAGGAAGCTCAGCCTTTCCAATTACAACAGCATTAAAAATAAAATGAGAGATATATTTAACAAAATTTTACAAGATTTGCACATTGAACATTTTGAAGTATCACCAAAAAAAAATTAAAAGATCTACATATATGGAAGGTATCCCATGTTCATGGAATGGTAGACAATATTGTTAAAAATGTTAAGACTCCCCAAAGTGATCTACAAATTTAATGGAATCCCTATCAAAATTCCAGCTGACTTCTTTGCAAAAATTGAAGAACTGATGCCAAAATTCATATGGAAGTGCAAGGGACCCAGGTCAGCCAAAACAATCTTGAAAAAGAAGAGCAAAGTTGGAGGACTCACTCAAAGGTTACTACAAATCTATAGTACTCAAGGCATTATGGTACTGGCATAAGTTTGGATGCATAAATCTATTAGACACAATAAAAAATCCAGGGGGGAAACTTACATTTACAGTCACTTTTCCAGAAATGTGCCAACAAATCTCCATTGAAAGAATAGTCTATTCAACAAATGGTGCAGAGACACCTGGGTATCTGAAGGCAAAAGAATGAATCTGGAATCTGGACCACTGTATTTTATATAACAAATAAAATATTAATTCAAAATGGATCATAGACGGAAACGTAAAAACTAAATGTATAAACTTTCTAAAAGAAGACTTAGTTTAAATATTTGTGGTTCAAGGGTATGCTATGGCTTCCTAGATACAATACCAAGAGCACAAGTGAAAAACAAGAAAGATAAAATGGACTTCATCAAAATTAAAACCATTTGTTACAAAGGACATCATCAAGAAAGTGAAATGAAGGGAAAGGGGGTAGCTCAAGTGATAGAGTGCGTGCTTAGCAAGAAAAATAAAATGAATAAATCTAATTACCTCCCCTAGAAAGAAATTGTTTTAATGTTTAAAAAAACTAAAGTGAAACGACAATCTGCAGAATAGGAGAAAAATTTTGCAAAGTCTCTAATAAGAGACTAGTATCCAGGATATAAAACAAATGCTTACAACTGACCAATACAAAGAAAATCGACCCAATTTTTAAATATGCCAAGTATTTAAATAGATACACAATTGGCCAATAAGCATATGAAAAGATGCTCAGCATCACTAGCGAAATCAACATCAAAATGATATCTGATTTTACACTCACTAGTATGGTTATAATCAAAACATGGACAATAACAAGTGTCGGTCAGGAGGCAGAGAAATGGGAACCCTCAATACGCAGCCATTGGAAAGGGTCAATGGTGCATCTTCTTTGGAAAAGCCTGGTGTTTCCTCAAAAGGTTAGAATTATATGGCACAGCAATTCCACTCCTACATATAGAGTCATCCCTCAGTATCCTCGGGGGGTTCTTTTCAGGAACCCCCCACCCTGGATACCATAATCCAAGGATGTTCGAGTCCCTTTACAACCAGATATCTGGATCCATGAAGTGGAAACTACAGATATGGCGGGCCAACTGTACAGCCAACAGAATGAAAATATATTCTCACAAAAACTTGCACATCAATATTCATGGCAGTATCATTCAGAGTAGCCAAAGGTTACAAACAATATCCATCCATCAATGAACGGATAAACAAAATTACCAAGAATAGTCCCACAAACTGTTGGTCATTGAATCTTTGACAAAGGAGGTGAGAACATACAATGGAGTAAAGACAGCCTCTTCAGAAAATGGTGTAGGGAAAACTGGACAGCCCCATGTAAATCAATGAAGTTAGGCTACTCCCTCACAGAATACACAAAAATAAATTTAAAATGGCTTAAAGACTTAAACATGTAGACAAGACACTATAAACCTCTTAGAAGAAAACATAGGCAAAACATCTGACATACATCTCAACAATGTTTTCCTAGAGCAGTCTACTCAAGCAATAGAAATACAAGCAAAATAATACAAGTAGGATCTAATTAAACTTACAAGCTTTTGCACAGAAAAGGAAACAAAAAGACAATCTATGGAATGAGAGAAAATAGTTGCAATAAATGAAACTGACAAGGGCTTAATTCCCAGAATATGTAAACAGCTTTTACACTTAATAAGAAAGAAAAACAAACAATTCAATTCAAAAATGGGCAGAAGTCCTAAAGAAACTTTTCTCCAATGAAGACATACAAATGGCCAATAAGCACATGAAAAAAATGCTCAATATCATTATCAGAGAAATGCAAATCAAAACTGCAATCAAGACTCACCTCTCACCAGTCCGAATAGCCATCATTCAGAAGTTCACAGACAGTAAATGCTGGAGAGGCTACGGAGAATTGGGAACCCTCCTGCACTGTGGTGGGAATGCAGTTTGGTGGAGCCATTGTGGAAAACTGTATAGAGGTTCCTCAAAAGACAAAAAATTGACTTCCCATATGACCCTGCAATCCCACTCCTGGACATATATCCAGAAGGAACCCTAACTCAGAAAGACACTTTCACCCAAATGTTCACAGCAGCACTATTTAAAATAGCAAGATATGGAAACAACCTAAATGTCCACTGAAAGATGACTGGATAAAGAGACTGTAGTATATTTCTCCAATAAACTACTATTCAGCCATAAAATAATAATAAAGTATTGCCATTTGCAGCAACATGAATGGACGTGGAGAATGTCATTGAAAGAAAAGTAAGCAAGAAAGAGAAAGAAAAATACCATATGAGATCGCTCACATGTGGAATCTTAAAAAAAAAAAATCAAAAAACAAAGACACAAAAAGATAAACTTATCTACAGACCAGAAACAGACACAGAGACATAGAAACCAAACTATGGTTACCAGAGTGGAGAGGGTGTGGGAAGGAATATATTGGGAGTTCAAGATTTGCAGATACTGAGTATGTATAGAATAAACCACAAGTTTATACTGTATAGCACAGGAGAATATATTTAATATCTTATAGTAACTTATGTTTAAAAGAATATGAAAATGAATACAGG
The DNA here is from genome assembly GCF_048773025.1 of Camelus bactrianus. Taxonomy (NCBI): domain Eukaryota; kingdom Metazoa; phylum Chordata; class Mammalia; order Artiodactyla; family Camelidae; genus Camelus; species Camelus bactrianus. The sequence continues at coordinate 94,783,952 of NC_133546.1, forward strand.
TATGTTCCTATTTAACTGAATTGTTGTGCTGTACACAAGAAACTGACACAACATTATAAACTGACTAGACTTCAATGAAAATATTTTTAAATAGACCAAAAATGAAAAAAAAGAAAAAGGATATTATGAAACCAAAAGAATAAAGTACTGACTCAGGCTACAATATGGATGAACCTTGAAACTTTATGCTAAAATAAGTCAGACACAAAAGGACAAATAGTGCCCTTTAAAGTGAACTGTATCTAAGCGTTTACTGTACTACTTCTGTAAATTTTCCGGAGGTTTGAAGTCTATCAATATCAAAATAATTGTATTATTCATTAGAATCTTAAAACGCTTCCTCACAGGAGGGCTTTAATTATTAAATGCAGAAATGCATGTAAAGCTCCTGGAAAAACACTTTGCACGTCCACACACAGACACTGCTGTCACTGCCGCTCAGAGGGTGGTGCCAGCGCTGATGAGGGCTGCCTCCACTCGCTGCCCTGCAGACAGGAGTGAGGGCCTGGTCTCTGACAGGCAGGGTGAACGTGACCCTGGGTCAGACACAGCCATGCCCCAGACTCTGCGTTACCCAACTTTCTTATACAAACTGCAACATGTAATGTAAACACGCTACAGGGATGTATCTTACAACACAGGGAATACAGCCAATGTTTACAGTAACTATAAATGGAGCATCTATTGTACACCTGAAACATATCATATTTTAAATCAGCTATATCTTTGTAAAAAATTAAAAAATAATTTAAAAATGTTATCACTTTAATATTCAATTCGGTTTTTAAGTAACTACTAAACAGCTTAGAATGTATAAAAGCATTTAAGTGTGCTGTTTGTTTACATATTTATTTACTTTCAGCCTCCTGCTAAAAGAGAAATTAAACAATTTTTTTAAACACACCTTAACAACCATAACAACAAAAAGGCAAAACTGAAAGTGAAGAGAAATTGGAGATTCAATACTTAAATGAAACCAGGGGGAGGTAAAGTCATAAAAATGGATTCCCTGGAGTCAGGGCAAGTGTTAAAGGCCGACTAGAAATTCAGATGTAAGATTCTTGGCAGCTAAAGCAAAAAGAAAAGATCATGGGGGGGGTGGTAGAGGGTGTGCTTAGCGTGCACGGGGTCCCGGGTTCAAGCCCCAGGGCCTCCACTAACAGATAAATACACCTAATTACCTACCCCCCCCAAAAGAGTCCCAAAGAAAAGAAAAAGAGAAATTTCTTTCCAAAAAAACCTGATATTAAATTTGGATTAAATACTTAAAAAAAAAAAAAAAGAAATATAGAAAAGATGAATGACACTGTGAAGGAAAAGCCCAGCTGGGCTAACGAGCTAAGTCACAAATCTAAGTGTGATAAGTGTCAGTTTCCTGATCTAAGTATTGCTGAGCTAACTCGTAAATCTGAAGTTTAGTGTCAGTTGAATGGGCTAATAAGTTAACTTGTAAATCCAAGGTCAACAATTGTCAGTAAAGTGGTCTGTTGCAAATTCATAAGCTTCAGTGTACTGATTCCTTGCTTTTTGTTGTTTGAGCCTTATTGGCTAATAGCCCCTTACTTGTAATTAACCCTATAGAACCTCATGTGCAGGTCTTGGAGGTGCTCAGAGCTTCGGAACAGAAGCCCCTCTGAGCCCGCCGGCGTAATAAATCTCAGTGCATGTTTCTTGGCTGGCCTGTTGTTTCCATAACAACACAAGCGATAATGCCCTTGAGATAAATCTGTGATGGCTGCTGTCAGGTCCCCATGTATCACGTGGCAAAATCTGAAACATCTTTCTCACCACTCAGAGTCATCATAAGCCCACCCCACACCTCCCGCTGTTAAATGCAGGAGCACAGGCAGGGCCCGGCTTTGCTCTCTCTGTGTCATCACAGTGAGACAGGATGGAAGGGGCAGAGCACAGCCATTCAAGGAAGGCCACAGCAATTAACATCAAAATGGTGAAGGATTCAACCCCCAATAGGCCTTGAGGCTCAGGATGAAGAGATTTAACTTCTAGCAGAGTTTGAGCTTCATCATACACCCATTGTAATAGTAACATGGTGAATAACATGACCCAAGGCACCATGGCAGTCCCAAGGCTAGCCACAAAATGTCAAAGGGTGGGAAATGGCCAACTCCCTGGGAATCCCAGCCCCTTGCCCTTAGGCTGGTCCTTCTATATATTAGCAAATGAAACCCCAAGCCCAAGGAAACGAGCAACACAGCGCCACCTCGCGGTCACCCCTCTCTCTCCCTCTTCGGAGAAAGCCCACACTCTGTGGAGTGTGTACCTACTTTTAATCTGAGCACTCAAACCCCACACCTCGTGGCCTTTCTCTTGCCTTTCAATGTGTCTCTGTGAATAAATCTACCTTTCCTCAACACTGGCTTGCTCTTGAATACTTTACTGCACAAAGCCAAGGAACAAAATCTGGTGGGACACATCCCAGGGGCTCAACCAAACCCTGGGACACAGCCCTTCTCATGCCTCACGTTTTTTTCCTTGTATCAACAGGACTGGGTTGTGAAGGGAGCTCTGAGGCCCCAGCTAAGGGACAGAAGCTGCCCCCAGGGCTCGAATCGGAGGGCAGCCTCTTTCCATGCAGGGGCCTTGGGGTCTGCCCGGTTCTCTGTGTTTCCCTGTTTTGCTGACTCCCCAGCCACAGAGCGTTCTCCCTAGGCCTGTCCCCACAAAACCCTTCTCTCCAAAATACAAGCACATCATGTCACAGTCCTCTTGTTCAACCAGGAAATGTTCAACCCACTATTTCCCTCCCCAGTAAAGTACCTAACTGTCCTCCCTCCCATCCCAACACTTCTTTCTTTGTGAGAACTCTGCACTCCCCACACACCATCCTGAACGCAGGTGCCTTGCTGGCTGGGACCGAGATGTTTCAGTCTCACACAGCCTGCATCCTTTCACTTTCCCCTTGTTACCATAAAAAAGCCTTTCCTGAGTCACCCACAAATCTGATTCTGAACTTCATAATCTGCTGAGGTTGCAGTCACTGTGTGCATACCTCCCAGGTTTTGACTAAGTTTCCTTCACGAGATCTTCATTAAGGAGCTTCATCAAGAAGTTGAAAGAGGATATTCTTACATCTGAGCGGAGGAGACTGCAAAAAATTTAAATGGCTTTGAAGAGAGAGTTAACCAGGGACAGAGAGGTCGCAGGTCCTATTCAAAAGTGTCATGAGGCAAAATGTTCTTCAAAGGCTCAGAGTGGCTTCTGAATGTGGAGGCAGCAGGGAGGAGGTGACACGCAGTGAGTGGGGTGAGTGACACAGGGTACGCTCCCCCATCTGGGGAAGAATTGGATTTTGTTCTAGTGTTCCAAACAAATACTTACTACCTTTTTCTCCTATTGTCACATACCATTTCCTACGATTTAAGAATATCAATGACAGTCATTTGGGCCACTTGGGAGAAGCAACAAGATGCCATTCACAGGGCTGGGACATGATAGCCACACCAGTCTAGGTTGAAAGACCAGTGGGGTTATTTCCATGGTGATTACGGGCATGCAGCAAACTCCCCAGCTTCAATGACCTCATCTCAAAGGTGGGGCAATAAAACTACCAAGAAAAGTGCGTGATGATTATGGAAGACATCTGTTTACTAGGTAAGTGCCCGTGACAGCTGCAGCTTAATGGGGAATGAGTATGATTAACAAGGCCCTGTCTACCTGGCCACACGCTCCATGCCTTCCTGACTTGGTGCAGCAGCACAGTTTGTTTAGCTGAGATGAACGCCCCCAGAGCAGCCCCGACGGGAAAGCTCGCAGCTCTGCATTACGAGGCGTGTTCTTTCCTTCTCAGTGCTGATCACAGTTTGCTGTCATCTGTTTTTATGTTTATCCCTTTTGTAACTTCCTCTCCTCCCGAGTTTTTGCTCAAGCAGTGCAGGGCCAGGTGTGTCTTGCGGCCTGCCCGATATTCTGGGCTGGAAACAGCCGACCACACATCTGGCTCTGGTGTTGAACGGAGAGGGCAGAAGGCCCTGGGGCCCATGCTGAACAGAGGCCCCTGCACCCAAAATTATGGTCTGACTTTGGGCAAATTACACAGTCTTCTTTACCCTGAGATTCCTCATCTGTCCATGAAAATAACTTCCCACGGCTCACAGAGTTACCAAGATTAAAGGGAATCACCAAATTCACAACCTATTCAAGGGGCTACCAGTGCGCCCTCAACAGACAAATGCTGCCTTTACGGCTCTGATACACGCCAAGCGGGGCGGCCGCACACAGTGAACACTGCTAAGTGCCAGTGTGTTAAGTGCTTCATGAGTGCTACAATACTCTTTAGAACTTACAACAATCCCAGGAAGAAACGAATATTATAATGCGCATTTCACAGATTCACCAACAGGTTAAGAGAGGTTGCATTCTAGTCCAAAGCCGTATGGTGAGGAAATGGCTATTTAAACCGGAATCTGGGCCCAGGCCTAGGCTCCATCTCTCTCCCATCCACCTGACAATTTGCCTATGAATTCCACCTGTCCAATACACAAGTTTGCAGCCAGCCAGCTCTTAAATGCAATGTGTGCCACCATTTGTCAATGTTGGTTAATTACCATAAACTGTTCTCAGAAACCACTACAGAAAAGAAAGGTGGACTTAAGGAATTCTGAATTGCGATCTCCTGTAATGTGCAGAAACCCTTCCCTACACCACCAAATCCAAATGTATGCTTCTTCCTTGTTTATGTTTGCACACGGCTTATTAAAGAAGAAGGTACCTGCAGTAATTCCATCTCGGTTGCTTTCCAAGTTTGCAGGTTATCCATAATCAGTCGGTGAATGAAAATACTACAATGTGAATGAAAATACTTCAACCATGTCAGTAAACAGAGAATGCTGAATCCAAGTCATTAGCGGCTGCCGCCAACCCCAGCGAGGACAGGCCTGCAGCCCAGCAGCTGCAGCGACTCACAATGGTGCCCTCTGAGCAGACTCAGAATAAGAAAGGACAGGATACTGGCCCTAGATAGCTAGGTGCTTGTTTAAAGAATGAATTCAGGGAGTCCAAAATATATGCTTCCTCCCATACATAGAAAAGCACTAAATTCTTGAACTTGAGATACCTGGCTTTCTTTAGATAACAAGCAATCTTTTACTGTTCCAACAATCTGGTCTTTGTTGTAAAGCTCCTATATATCCTAGCTCCTCCTCAACCTCTTGGGAGCAGTCCCTCAGAGAGATCTGAGAGGCTGTCATCACGGCTCGAGTCGTCCTGCCAAATAAAACATAACTCTTAACTATTAGGCTGCACATGTATTTCAGTCAACAGTTTTGGTCACCATGAAGGGACCCAGAGCAGACTTTCTCCACCTGAACTCTCCAAGTATCTGGAACCTTGGTACCATATGTGGCCCTTTGTTCCCATCTGCCTCCTCGGGGAGTCCAGATGAATTTGGGTGAGTCTCTCTTGGTTCTCGGAAATCACATATTGTTTGATGATCCTGAGTTTTATTTGGTGGTGTTTCCAGGTAACTGGCCCTCCAGTTGAAAGATACTGTGGTGAATTACCCACCCAGTGGAGACATACTGGGTGGGGCCTGGTTGAAAGATAACGGGAAATACCCACTTTGCGGAGACGTCCGAAGAGGGGCTGGTGGAAACATACCAGGAAAATACTCACCCAGTGGAGACGTCCCGAGTGTGTCCAAGTTGAAGGACACTGGGTTCAGGGCTGAGTGGTTAGGTAAGAGGTTGTTCTAATGTTTTCCTCAATTTGGTTACCTCCATTGAATTTTTCAGGATAAAAGTAAAACTCTTATGAGTAACCTTTCAACTCCAAAAATGGGATCCTCATCCTGGCTGGTAACAGCTTTCTCTGGTGACAGAGAATCTTGCAGGAGTGGTAGAGGCAAAGACTTCATGCCATAGAGTTGTCCCTGAGGGAAATCTTACTAGCAAATTTATTCTGAGAACCCGACCTTACAATGTGGAATAGAACTTTCAAAAAAAAAAAAAAATAAAAAACAGAAAAGAAAAGAAAAAATGACAGATTACCAGCCTCCAACTATTACCCCAGCCAGGTTTATGTACGTACAAAATTTACAGCATTAATTGGGAGTTAGAAAAAAAAAAAACTCACTATGAAATTAACTAACCAGGCCTGATAAAAAACATTTTTTGGAATTCTGAACTTATAAAAACAAAATCCCTGTTAGGGGGAACTTGGATTTCTCTTCCTGTGTCCTTGAAATGTAAACGTTTTATCTTTCTCTGGGTGTTTTAAGTGTGTGTATGTATGTATATATAAGTTTACTTTTTTTTTTAAGGAAACCTTGGACTCTGCCATACAAAAGGTTCAAGTATTGTGTACATATGGTGGCCACGCAAATAAATTGGGATTATAAGCAATTCTTTGTACCAATTGTCAGATATTTTGCCATCTTAAACTTTGTTTCACCAGCCTGGACCACAACGCCTTTAGCTTTTGAAGACTAAACCTTTGAATTTTATTTAGGCAACACCCCCACCCTCATGTGGAAGAGCCTCTTCATCTTATTGGTTTAAAATCACTATATATATATTATATATATATTATATAATAATAATATATATATTATTATATATATATATATATATATATAAATTGATGGCCATATGATGGATCCTTTAATTTGGAAAAACTTTTAAATTGGTGAAAGTTGAAAGAGATCTCATTATAAACAGCTGTTTTATTGGTATCTATTAAAATCAATTTTAAAGGTAGAAAAATATATCTAATGGTTAAGCTAAGAACTTAGTGAAAAAAATAAAACTGGTTTGAAATGCTACATTTGTGTTTTTCCTTTCCGATAAATGGTTCTAGGGATGCTAATAAAAACTTAGAATTATTAATGTTAATTAGGTTGAATAACTGGAAAAAGGATTTGTTAAATGGTCAAAAAATAAAAGATAAGGGGCTTATCCCAAGTGGATAAATATTTTTATATGGTTATTTTGAATGAGATAAATAAAATGGACATTTTTGGATTTAGGTACAAGGTTTTGATACTACACTACATAAAGTAAAAAAAAGGGCCAAAGAGATCACCTACTGCCCCCCAACATTAAAGTTCAAACAAGTCCGTTTTATTTGCCGCAGTTTAAAATATATGTATATATAGACTGAAATACTTGATCAATGATTGGGACAACAGACCAATTAATCAAATTAAAAACTGAGAAGAGTCTAAGCTCTTTGGCTGAAACTTGGGCATCCTAGAGACTTTTCTATAAAATTAGATACAATGCACAAAAAAAAAAAAAAGGCTTCTGGCACTACTTCTAGAAATAAGAATTATTGATTAAAACATAAATATAAAAATTAAAGGTATAAGATTTAATAAAATTGAGATAAAAGTTTGTAAAATTGGTATATTTAAATGGTCTTTATATAAAAGTTTTGCTTAATTATGTTGTGGGATAGATATGTTTCAATGGAAAAACGCTTCCCCTTCTTGGTATTACAAGGCTGGGCACAAATCTGTCCCTCAGAAAATATTAATTGAACAAAGTAAAAGAAACCAACAGAGTTACATGAGCCGTCCAGTATAACGTAAAACTAAAAACTAATATTCAGTGGCTAATAAAAAAATATAATAAGAGGTTTACCCTGGGTTTAACTTATAACTCAAGGAAAAGAGACCTTACTAAATGCCTTATGCAAGCTTTGGAAAACATGATAAATTAAACCTTAAGGTTTTAAAACATGGAATTCTTTGTTTACAGCTCTTCTCACTGATAAAAAAATGCCAATTAAGGAGAGAAAATTGGGTCTGCGTGACAGAGCAGTTCTCTGGGGAATTGGAAGATTGTGTCTTTGTCTTGCAGATCAGAAATGGAAATACAGCAAACAGTGACCTAGGACTGAGCCTAATTAGCTCAACGAAATAAAATTTAAGGCCAAGAAATTTTTGGCATTTTAGAACTCAGAACTCTGACGTGTCCTTCAGACTTTGTCAAGAAATCTTAAATGTCTGTTTCATAAATAGCAAGCCTTAGTGATTTGAGCAAGCAAATTCACTTTACTCCAACTATTATTATACCTATCTTATAAGTAAGTTTTAAAGTGAAGCTATGAGATCTCTAGCTTTTGTCTGTTTATAAGACTGTATACACATTATTGATGTGAGATATTTCTACAGCTAAAAAAAATCAAAGTCAAAGAGATCTGCTTAATTGACGTAAAAAATAAGAGCTTGAAAATTAAGTATTTTTAAAATAAAAACTGAACAAATTGATTTTCAGTGTCACGTGAACTGGAAAATATTCAATATTAAGATAATATTTGATATTGTTTAGTTTAAGAATGTTCTAATTAATATAGACATCTTTAAAGACATCAATATTAAGTATAATGCTTTTACTGTACCTAGGTTTAATGAAAGTCAAATAAGATCCTGTTATATCTGTTGCAGATTTGTCAAGAAAAAAAAACAGTAATGTGGTGTGGTAAAATTTTAAGTAAATTAAATGCAAATGAGATGAGAGCTTTGGGTAAATTTTTAAAATATATTTTTAAAATGTATGCTTAAGATAATCTCTAAATGTTTGGTATCTTTAAATTTTAGAGTTGTGCTAAATTAAGTCAAATGATAGGATTTTATTAAATAGCTATGCCATTTTCAGATAAAATAAGATTGAAATATGAATTACTTAACATGTAACTTCCTCTTACAGAGAAAATAAAGGTGTTTAGAAATACTAATAAATGGATGATGCCACCCTGAAATAGTCTCTATTATTAAGGGAATGATCTCAGTATCCTAGGAAAGTAAGATAAATGTGCAAAGGAAGATATAAGAATGGAATTATATTTTGTTAATGAAAAATAGTGAATTTCTCCTGAAGCTGGTTACTTCTGAATGGAAGAGAAAATAAGGGACACACTAATATGAGTAGAGAAAGCTATGGAAAGCTTGTAGAAGAGGAACCCTGAGGAAAGTTTCATACGTGGTCGGAATTGGCTAAGTTTAGAATCAACTTGGGCAAAGTAAATGAATCTTAGAAGTAAGCAGGTACAAGACTAGATTTGGTTTTCTCGCTGTTAAGAGGAAAAATTTTTCTTAAAATGTTAATCCACCTTCAGTAACAGATTGTAAAGCTTCTTATACCACTTAACTGATCTGTTCTGCCATTACCTTTGACGCATTTTCTTGTTAATGAATTAGTACTACGTTACAGTGATCTATATGTTTATCTGACCAAGTGTTCTGAAAACCTTTAACAAGCTCCCCAAATATCAATTTCTAATTAAAGTTATTTTAATCTCCAGTTAAGTTTGGGATGCTACGGAAGGCCCCTGAAACATCCCAAAGAGAGATTTTAATCTAGTAAATTTCATTTGGCATGTTAAATAACACGGTATTGTCAAATGAATAATAAATCTTCTAAGGTTATATTGTATGAGAAAATATTATTAATATAGATATTGTAGAAATTATATGGACTCCCCAAAATTCTGGTATATCTGAAATGGTACCAGTGATAATTCTGGGTATAGTGACCAGGTTTCTTTATCGATTATAGTGTAACGGTGTTTAACCATGATTTTAAATCTTTTGTCATTTATAGACAGTTAATGGTTGTCTTCTGATGGTTTTGCAAAATGCTTGCTCTTCAAGGAGATTTATTGATTTCTAATAAATTTCAAACTATAGCAGTGAACTAAACTGGGTAAGAAATTTTAAATTTCCAATGAAAACTGTGATTAAAAGAATTAGTTACATGGGACTGAGTAAACTGGTGAATATGTTTATAAATTTTGATTTTGTTTAAAATACTACTGGCTTTTAACCTGTTTCCCAGACATAAAGAATCTCTTCTCTTTAAGCTAGCTATGATTCAAAGCAATTTGATAAATTATACCTATGTAATCAGACTTGGAACAGTTATCTTTTCTCTCTATCTGATCCCTCAATAGACTAAAAACTCTTAGGTCCCCAGTGGCTCTATCAGACAAATGAGGAAGATCATCTCCTAACAGATATAGGAATCTCAAGGTATTTTAAGGATTTTAAAGAGAAAAGAATTTACCTAAATTTGTAAGGCAGAAATCCATGACAAGCCGTTGACGGGTCTTTCCTGGCCTTAGCAAACATTATTAACATTCTACCCTGAGAATCCTAATTAAAATTTCCAACACAGCCAATTTAAAAAAGCCTATATGATCAAATAATCAGACAACATGTAAATAAATTAATCTTGACATGGCTTTATTTGAGAAAAATAGGATAACTTTAGAGAGAAAAAAGATTATATTTTAGTGGATATTAAATTCTAGTTTTGTTAATTGACGTCCGTATTTACTAACACACTTCCCAATCATTCCTTGCTGTTATGTCACATTGCTGTACAGTTTAACTGAATTATTAATAGGATAATCTAGCTTTGTTTCTGAAGCTTACTAATCTATCCTTGGGTAAAGTTCCAATGCCCCATGACCTGCAGCCAGGGGATTATACAAACTGGAACAGGCATGACTTAAAGAACTGTCTCCAACCTGAATGGAAGGACCCTTTATCAGGTACTCTTAAATAGACCATACACACCAAAGCTGAAGGAAACGGACTTTCGGGTTCATTTCCTATCAGAAATAGCCCCTGCCATGCACTGGCCTATAGAGCACTGCTCACCTTAAAACAATGCCCAAATGGAGAAAAAGCTACCAGGCCAGGATGAGAAGAAGACGATATCTGAGGTAGACAGCTGACCCAATACACCATACCAGGGCTGCATAAAAATTACTGTGATAATTTCTCCTACCTTTGATTATGAACTACTCCTATTGTTAAGTTTATGGTAAATTACCTATGTCTAGTTCTTCTGTGTTACCTTGGTGGGTTTCCCTACTCCAAGGCTCTAACTAGATAGCCCTCAGAAACGTTATTCTAAAAAGAAATTATAGTTCTGTTTAGGCCTCTGTTGATCTTACAAGGTGGGAGACCTCACCTGACCAATTAATACCTGCTCTGAGACTGACCATAAATATGAACTTTCTCATAAGATAACTCAAACTCAATCAGAAACACAAGCAAAATTTTAACCCCAAAATACAACTTCCCGACTATTAAATTCTTAATCGTGACTTTATTAACGTTACTAGCTGTATTACTTATATCCTGTCTATTTTATAAAGTTGTCTGTTACATTTCCCAAAGTGTAACTAGGCCTACAAAATTGATGATGGCTAAACATCTTGAAAAAATAGATAAAATTTATAACCCTGAATAAAGTAATTGTAATAGTGTGATTCTAGGTATGGCAATGAGCAATGAAGGGAAAACACTTCCTGGATCATAACAAACAAGTAAGACAGGTGATCCAGAGAATTTTTAGTATCAACAGGGCCTGATAAAAAACTAACACCTTGAATGGCAACTCAGAAGATTCTTCACCTGAACTAGGATTGAGCCATCCTAGCACCATGGGACAAAATTGGTCATGAAATGTCTCTCAAAATATTGGCAGAATTTAGGACCAAGGGGGAGCACAATGAATGAAAATACTGCAACCATGTCAGTAAACAAAGAATGCTGAAACCAAGTCATCAGCTGCTGCTGCCACCCCCAGCGAGTGCATGCCTGCAGCCCAGCCTCTCAGCCACTCACAGTGGTGCCCTCTGAGCGGAATCAGAGTAAGAAAGGACAGGATACTGGCCTTAGATAGCTAGGTACTTGCCAAAGGGATGAATTCAATGACACAAATGTTTGCTTACTCCCATACATAGAAAAGCACTAAATACTTGATCTTGAGATATCTGGTTTTCTTTAGATAACAAGCAATATTTTATTGTTCCAACTACCTGGTCTTTATTGTAAAACTTCTATATATCCTAGCTCCTCCCCTACCTCTTGGGAGCAGTCCCTCAGAGTGATCTGAGTGGTTGCCATCCCGGCTCGAGTCCTCCAGCCAAATAAACATAACTCTTAACATTTAGGCTGAACGTTTATTTCAATGAAGTCCCAGAATAGACACAACTCATCAATTATGTAATGGAACACACTGGATCAGGAAACAAAAGGGTGTTTTATTCTGGAAAAACTACGGTTTCCTCTTTTTTCCTGTCATTATACAATCACACCAGATCTCATTAATTTGCTGTCTGCTCATCTGGCAACCAAACTCAGAGAAGAGTCAACTCAGCAGAGTGCTTTACTCGGGAAAACACCCCGCAGCAGCACTGCAGGCTACCTGCCTTCCCACACGCTCTGCTGAACCTTGGTGTCCTCCGTGAAGACCAGGACAACAGAGCTGTTCCCAAAAGCTGCGAAGTCCCACAAGTTAAATAAATCATTTTATTTTATATGATATTTTACGTATATACCCATCTCTGAAAACAGCTTTACTAGAAGCCCAAATCTTCAGCATCACTCTGGAAAGGCAAATCTGGTCCGCAAGGGAAAACAAGACTTAAGACGAAGCTAAGGCTTCCAAAGTACTCTCCACGACCTAAGGCCTCCAAAGTCCCCTGCAGGACCTTCAACCAAACTGCCTGCAGGCCTGCAGCTGCAGGCGGCAACATGTCTGCTTTTAAAGCAACCCCTTCCTGCCCTCGGGCACTACAATGTCCCTCTATGCCCTCCCTTCTCAGGGTAAGAGCAGCCGCTGCAGAACCTCACAGGGCAGCACTGACAGGACTGGACAAAGAGGATCAGAGCAAAACTAAGCCTTCTGATTACACGAGCTTGTCACTCTGTCACTTTAAAGATGAAGATATATATATAGAGAGGCGGGGTGATCTTGCTCAAAGTCACACAGCTAATAAGTGGCAAAGTCTATAACTCTGTTCTTCCCTCCGGCGTGACGCCCCAGCTGGGACGCCCACAGGGTTCTCTCGTGCCTGCCTGAACAGTCCTTTACTGGCATTCATAAAACACCACAGCGTCTGACCCTAGCCTAATTTTTCAGCATCTTTTCCCTGCAGTCTGGCAGGAACAAGCGGTTCGGCCATTGTATGACTTCTGGCTCCCAGAAGCCTCCGTGCTCAGGCTGGTCTTGCCTGTGCATCCAGCACCCTGCTCAAAGGCTCTTCCTCCCCTGCAGGAGGACGTTTCCACTCTCTGCAGGGACACCCCCTCAGGGAAGCCCTCTTCTCACCCTCAGCTCAGCAGGTGTCCCAGGCCACATCCCGAGCTGCCCCATTAGGACTGCGCGTGCCCAGGTTTGCTAGTCAGACCAGCAGCCTCAGAGCCAGGGATTATGCCCGGGTCACCCTGCAAACCTACTGCCCGCCTCACAGCCCCCAGCCAGCAGGTCACCTGGAAGTAGCAGCAAGTGCCCCACCCAATCCCGAAGTCTCTTCATTTGCCAGCACCGCTGATGACTGGTCTCCATACTTTGGTCAGTTTTGCACAAAACAGCAGCTTCCACTGTGAAGCAGGGGGTTTTCTCTTCTGCTCCCCATCCTTACTGGAAACGTCTAGGGAAATGAAAAGGCCTTTTCTTAACCCTTTTCTGATGACACCCTCCCACCCACAATACTCACATCCTCAAGAGATTTGGGTCTACCTGATTTTGTTTCCCTTACGCTAATGGGCTCAAAACACTGCGGGGATCTTTCTCTTTTGAGGGTATTTTTACTCAGTTTATCGGCTTTAATCTGTTTTTGTCTCTCTCTTCAATATCCCTAGAAGTTGCCACTTCTTATTCCCTTCAGCAGCCTCCCTCCCAACATCTAGTCTAGGAAATCAGCTGTGATGCGGGGCCGGGGGGAAGTCACAGAAGATGCAACTAAGGCACAGAGAGGTGACTTAATTTGCCCGAGAAGATCAGCTTCAATCCCCAACACTGTGTGTCACGTCCCTCTGTTTAACTCTTATGCTAAGCAAGCGATCTATTTGTAGATTATGGTTATAAACAGATGAGGTATGAAAATACATACAAGGACACACATCAACTCTAAGATGTTCATTATCTCCACTATTTTGTTTCTATTTATTTTATTTCTATTAAAAAAATATTAAGAACCTCTGCAGTCAATATAGCAAAATGTTACTGGGCTTTAAATACAGAATATAGAGGTTTTAAGTGTGTCATTACTCATCCTTATTTGTATGTTCACAAGACAAAGTGATTTGAAAGTCTCTCTCCCCTCCCCCTACTCACTACTGGCTCTCACCTGAGCTTCCAAACCACACATATAACAGCCTTTCACTTTACCCACAGCTGTACTCATCAGTTATCCCCCAGAACTCCCTCTACAGCTTTCCCTCCTCAGAGCACAACAGGACCATCATGTACCTCATTAATCCACCCAGAAACCTGTTCCTTCCTCCATCCTACCTTCACAGACAGCATTCATCCTTTCCTTTTTACCATCTAAACATGCCTTCAATCTGTTCGCTTTTACACACTGACCGTCCAACCGGTCAAGTGGAAGCCACCAACACTGCCCACATGGACTCACGAGTCTCCCAAGTGGCCCCAAAGCCACTCTCCCCTACTTCAGACAAATGGTATTCTGTCAATCCCACGCTTTTAGGACTGATTTCAAACCCACTGTTCTTAGAAGAAAGTCTAGTTCTTCACCTGATGAAGGTCTTTGCCATCAAATTGTCAACTCAGGGAGGGGAGGACACGCCCTCTCCCCTAGGACCCGCCCTCTGGCAGAGCATCAGCATGGGAGGACCTGCTGAGCTACACCAGCCTGTATTCTAAACCTGCTCTTGAGTTCTTAGCAAACTGCTTCTCTTATCCATACAAATCCCAGGTAGATTAGAAAGATTTTAGATGTTGAGCTAGACTATTGATTTGGGGATTTTGCACTAGCAACCTGCAAGTACATGTTCTAATGATTCTGTCTTCTTAAAACCACACCCAGATTTAAGTAGTATTTGTGGAATGTCTTCGGAGTAAAAGGGACTGTACTTTTACAGACTTTATGTTTTATACCATGAACAACGCTGACAAGGTCACAAAAGGAACCGCCTCACAAGTGACAGAAGACAGGTGAGAGGCATATAACAACAGGTCACAAAGATGGTAAGAGCAAAGTTGTTTCTCCAACCCCCCAAAAAATTTTTGAAAGAACCGAAAACTCTGAATTTTGAAAGTAAAATACTATCATATAAAGAAATAAAATAATCCTCTTCATCAGGGATTCAAGATCTGACTCCAGAATTTTTAGCATGCCATATTGAATCCAAGCACAGAAAAATCAGATGGACTAGTGGTGAGTAAGTTCCAGGAAAACTGCAGTAATTCCTCCACTTGTAAAAGGACATAAACTCACCTGTCGAAGATGAATGTAAACCGCATTCTGGAGAATTTCGGTAGCTCCCAGGCTCCGCTTCTGGATGGCAAGGACATGGACAGCTTCGAAGCATGCTTCTAACTCAGTCACCAGCATTCTTACACTGCAGGGGGAAACGGAGGCCCTCAGTCAAGAGCAGAGGTGTTCCTGTCGTGTCTCGCAGGCCGTGCCTCGGGGACTCAGTGCCCTGTAGCAGCCCGGCCCCAGGCGAGGACCCGCAGCATGGCCCACCCAACAAGGAGGTGCACTGTGCTTGAGAAAGCCCATCCCCGATGGGGGCAAGAGTGGCTGGTGGGTTTGAGTGAACATATAAATGCCCATAGAAATATGCCTGCATTCATTCAAGTGATACAAACAACAGTAGCAGGCTATTTAACAAAATTTCAACTGTCAGTGGAAATTTACCATTCCTTTCCACTTGTCCCCTGCACTCTGAGACAGGCTTAGGCTCTCTCACACCGGCAGCTCTGATGCAATAGTTGTGAAGTCGTTTTACTTTGCTGCAAGTGTCATCGCTCCCCGTGTGGCTGTGACTGTCGTCTCTTAACACAGTCAGATGTCTTCCTGGATCTCTCCCTGCGTTCCTTGCTCCTGCTCCTCAGATCCTAAGATAAAGGGCAAGTGAAGACACATGACCAGAAAAGGCACCGTGGACTTGACCGAAGTCCTCAGTGATCCCCTAGGTGAGTGCTGCCCACCCCTTAACTTCGATTCTCAAGGTTCTGCCCAGGGTGACATCCAGACAGGAGAGCTTCCTGGGCCAATTAAAAGCTGTGTGACTTGGGCCCTGGGACAGGTGCAGGAGCTGGTTCCAGAGCCGTGCCCTTCCCCACCTCTGCTCCCCTCTCTCCCATGTACCCACTGCCAAGCCCCCAGGTTCCCTGATATTCTGTCTTTCTCTTCTAATCTAATCCAAGCCCTTTTCCTCTTCCTTTATTCCCTAATTATCACCAGCTGTAGTGGTTTTTCAGTCACAGTATCTGAAAAAATTTCCGGCAGCTGTAAAAGAGGTCTCCAGATGTCAATGCCCATATGCTGGTTCCTGAAGAGAACCCCTGGTTATGGGGTCCCTCACCAACACCCACGGGGCATCAGACATGTTGCAGAGTCGACCACACCAACAAGAGTTTGCTGTGACCCCAATGCCCGCACAGCATCCCTGCTCTCATAAATGTATTTGGCCCACTTATCCGTTACTAAGAAGCAAAAGTAAAAAAAATTGCTCATGTTTCTTACTAAAATTATTTAAGTGGTGGAAAAAGAAATTATAATAGAAAAGAATAAATTTGACTGCATGTTAGATCTGTTCCTTTGGCTTTAAACCTTTGCTGTTTTCTAGGCTCAGACTTTGTAAGAGAAAGTTGCCTTTAGCCTGAAATATCCAGGAAAGCCTATTCTCCGGGCTCTGAGCTTTCACGATGTTAACTCTTCTGCACTTATGTTGAGATGGCAAGTTGCAAAATAGAAAATCAACTTTGGTTTTTTTTGGAGGTTTTTGAGTGGCACCATGATTTGACCCACGTGGACAGCTGCAAGAACAAAGAATTCCAAGGAGAAACAATTCGTACCGCAAGAAGTTTGCAACAACCAACTACATCCCCGCCCCTTTTTAGTATAAAAGCGGACTGATTTCTGACTTGGGGGAGACGGTTCTCCAGTATGTCATTCAGCCATTTTCTGGGTCTGACAGCTTTTCAAATAAAGTCACTATTCCTTGCTCCAACACCTCAATCTCCCGATTTATTGGCCTGTCATACAGCAAGCAGTACGAGTTTCGACTTGGTAACAAGATGACTGCATTGGAGGTAGTATGTCTCCACTCTTTCCTCGTTTCCAATATGTAACATGCACATCATTTATGATCTAGTGCAAATAATTCATCAAAGACAACCACAAAAAGAAACTACACTCACCTAGCTATCAACACTGAAGTCAAAACCTATCAATTTTATATGCTGTTTAACAACACAAATAAAAAACCTAACATAGGGAATTGATTCCACAGAAATAAAATTATTTCTACTCCTTCAAAACCTTTTTTTCTTTTCTATTTTATTTTGTTTTGCATGTTGAAAAGAAAATAAAAGACAAATCATTTTATTTCACGTATTTTGTTATAGCTACATAATTTAAATACTACAAAGATATTTAAATTGCAATAAAAAATTGTTCATATATTGTACAAAGATATATACACAATCAATGTGGATAAGGAAAGGAATGTAGTTTTACTAAAAATCCACTGCACATCCAATCTTTTACAAGCATATCCTGGAATATAAGCTCTATGATCCAGGGGTCCCCCACCTGCATTCTCACTGCTGAGTCCCTCAGTAATCTTCTACCAAGGCACCAGCATAGAACCACGCGATCAGTATTTTAGGTATAAATGAGGGAATTAGCTCATTCAATTCTAAAACAAAAACCCTAAAATAAATACTGAACTTATTTACAGATAAAGAAAATTGGACACAAACAAGTACAGTTTCTTCCCCAAGTTCACAAAGCTAATAACTGGTAAAGGCAAGATTTGAACTCATCTGTCTGATTCTAAAAACTAAGGTGGAAATCCCTTTCGACTGGGGAGGGTCCAGCAGCACAGCCTATCACCCTATCTTTGTTCAGATCTTGCCTTAGACAGCCTGAGACAGCACCCCATTCCTATGGAACTTGAGGGCAAATGATAACAATAAGGATTTTATATCCAGTAGTTTCTTAGGTATCATTTATATAAACTGTCAGCAAGACAGCAGAAAAACTCTGGGAAATATGAGTGGGTCCAGGGCTTTTTGCTGATTAGAAACTCAGTCTTTCAGGACAGAGTGACCTTCCCATGAGAGGCCACATGGACCTAAACTAAAGGCAGCTGAGCAGTGAAAACTAGCAAGACCCTGGAATTCAAGCAAGAATGATCCCTGCCATCTACCGCCCTGTTGCCTCTTCATCCACGTGGACACGAAGACAGAAGACCCGGGTTCTTGTCCAAGTTACACCATCATGGATTCTCACCCATAAAAAGTTACGACTCTATGCTGTCCTAAGTCCTTTCCAACTGAAATATGTTGACACCAATATCTCAGCAGAATGTCTATGTCTCCACAGCCTCTCTTCTATAAGAATAGTTCTATGGCCACAAAGCAGAAATCCAATTAAAAACCCCATGCACTAAGCAAGGTGAAAGTCTGCGTAAGAGACTTTGCTCTCACGCTCAGTGAATGAAAACTCAGAAAAATTGGTCCTTCTCCCTCAGCAAGTTGTAGGTAGGCTGATTGTGTGTGTGGGTGGGTGTGCGTGTGTGTGTGTAAATCAAATACAATGACGTCTGGGATCTCTACAGATTTTTTTTAAGTTACTGTCATTTCATGAGGATGAGACACCCTTTAAAGTAATTTGAATCTAGTGTTCTGAGAGAGTCTCAGGATCTTTTGGTTGAGGAGGGGAAAGGAAAGGAGGAAAGAAGTAAATGAAGCAAAGGAGTAAGAATACTGCAGGGGAAAGGCAAGACATTAATTTTGTTCCTACTTGCATCACAAACAAATTACGGACTGGCTTTGCCCCGATGTCCTGTCGAGCACTGAGTTGCAGATGAAGAGGTGACAGCCCATTTCTCACTGAGCTTGTGACTGTACGTGGCATCTTATAGAAACAAATCATTTATCCTGATCAAACACTCTAGCAGCAGGCCGTAATTCTCCTATTTTGAGAGATAAGAAAATAGGAGTTCAAAGAGGGTAGATAACTTGTCAAAAGTCAGAGGACCAGTAAATAAGAGAGGATGAATTCAAACTCAGATCTGAATGCAGAGTCTGATCTTCCCACTCCCAGGAATGGAAAATCCTTAACACACAGACTCCCCAGCTCCCCTGCAGTGTTCCTGGCACCAAGCATTTCCCATGGCGATGGACTCCAGTTCTCACAGACACAGCGCTCTGTGCAGCCAATGACCTTGATCAGACCTTGATCATCTACCTGCCACGCCTACCAGGCTTCACCATACAGGTAGGAAAGCTGGCTTTCAAGTGCATACAAAGCCACCCCTGGTCTAACCTGGGCTCTTCTGGGGCTTCTCCAGCCTAAAGGCAGCCATGAAATTGCTCACAGTTTGTACATGAGCCACACTACCTCTCTCCAACTGTCTCCACACCTATACTTCTTAGCTATGACCATTTTGATAATATTGGAAACAAATTTTTAAAAACACAAAAGAAAGGATCCTGGAACAATTATTTAATACTTACAATTTTAAATGATTTGTTACAAAGTGAGTATTTACAAACCGAATCTGCCTTCCTAGGTGTCAGTTTAAACAGTTAAAAAATATAATAGCAAAAAATTCTCACTTAAAAAATTAACAAAAACATCAACAATAATCTGGAAAAAACTCAAAATTAATGCCCATGTTGTACATGGAGAAAACTACAGGACTGTACTGAGGGGTAAATAAGAGGTGTGAATGTAGAGACATCAACAAATTACATGGAGGAAAACAGTTTTGTAAATATGGAAGTTCTCCTAAAAATAATTCAAAACTTAATAAAATTCCCATGAATACTCTTATCTGACTTTTTTTTAACTTGAACAAAGTATTTTAGAATTCTTCAGGAATAATAAAGTCGTAATAATAGCCAAGAAATTTTGGGATGGAAGAAAAGAACAAAAAAAAAAATCGCACTGTCAGATAATAATTAATTTTTACAATATGTAAAATATAGCGTTGGAATAAGGAAGTAAGATTGACAGAAATAAAGCATGAGCTCAAAAAGAGACTCTAGTCAAAATAAGTATTTTATACATGTGGGATTTCAAATCAAAGTGCAATGTATGAATTCGATAATTGTCCTGGGACAATCAGAGAATCACCTGGAAAGAACAAATTCTATTCCTGTCATAATGACCACAAAAAAAATTACAGATAGTGATGTAAATATTAAAATACTAATAACAGCAAATACAACTCTTTGCTCACATTAATTCAACTTCCCCTCACTATAACAAGTACTATTATCATCTCCATCTTAGACATTAAATAAACCTACATAAGAGATTTATACCATTATAAGAAAGTATTTCTAAGAATAATAACAAAGATAAAACCCAAAAGGAAGACATTTACTATCTTAAGAATATTTTGAGCCACAACAAAAATAAACCTAGTGAACAAAATGAAACGAAAGAAATGACAAGGAAAAACTCTGTGATAGATGTTGATGAAGACAACGGATTAATGTTCATAACATACAAAGAGCTGTCACAAAGCAAAAAGAAGCTTCCTCACTTAAATTTGTGCAAAGGACAAAATGGATCATTCACTTTTCAAAAGTCAGATGGCTAATCAGTGAAAAATGCTCAATACCTCACTGGTCATCAAATGCAAACTAAAACAATGAAAAAGCACTTTTGCTCATCTTATTGGTAAATATTTTTAAAAGATA
The DNA here is from genome assembly GCF_048773025.1 of Camelus bactrianus. NCBI lineage: Eukaryota > Metazoa > Chordata > Mammalia > Artiodactyla > Camelidae > Camelus > Camelus bactrianus. The sequence continues at coordinate 94,804,624 of NC_133546.1, forward strand.
TTGTAGCTAGTGTCCATCTGTGGGAGAAAAAACTGTGAGCGACCTTTTTGGAGGATGACATGTCAATGGATATGTAAACTCTGAAAAACGTGTGTACACACTGATTCAACCCCACTTCTAGGAATCGTTTCGTTTAGAAAAAAACTCAGTTCAAATAGATGTACTGTTTACACTGGTGGGAAGAAAAGCTGAAGTGAAATCATATCCAGCAATAGAGAATTGGTTACATAAGTAATTCTACATTTTTCATTCCACATTGGAGAAGGAATTTCTAGTCACTTGAAAGTAGCCTGTGATGAACGTAAATGTCACATCCAGGGACTAAATTTCCAGGAGAATTAACTAAAGGCATGCTCATACAAGATCACAGGAATGTCTGTTAAAGAAAGATGCCAGTAAAACATCCTTTCTGACAGTGGAAAATGGAGAAAACTTAAGTGTCCACCATCAAGAAAATGATGCGGTAAATCACGGCGAGTTGTGTGCACTGAGGGGGCCGGCGTTTCCCCGTGACCCAGGGCCTTGTCCACAGCACTCTCCCACCAATGGTGTCCTTGCACAAGAGACCACACCTGCACATCAGGAGACCCCTCCAGTCTATCTGAAAGGACCGGGTGATTCTGGAGTGGGAGGACGTCTATGATATACCCCTGAGTGAATAAAGCGAGCTGCAGAAAACATATAGTATGGCCTTATTTTTCAAAAAAGCATATATACACACATATACATAGATTTCTCATATGTATGTATGTATGTATGGGTATATATATATATATATATCATAGGCATAAAGGTCATGAAATATATACACCACATTGGCAACAGCTTTTACACTCAGGAAATAAGGGGAAGGGAGGTAGGGCTCTTTCGGTACCACCACAGCTCTCTTTTCAGTATTTCAGTTAAGTACACTTGGAATTTAAAAGTTTATTTAAGCCCGAAGTAAAATGGACGATGCCTCCACAAGACATAATGCTATACTGGTCATTAAAAATCATGCCAGGGGAGATAGAATATTGTAGAAAAACATGTAATAAGCCGAATGGAAAATGGAGGTCTCCACACAGTAAACAGGCACAGAGTGCTCACTGGTTTTTATGACAGAGCTGATACACACTGATGAAAAGAACAGAAAGAAGATGTTAAAGTTTTAATTATTATTTCTGAGTAGTGGGAACTGGATAGCCTTTTTTGTCCCTTTTTTCAGACTTATTATATTAAATATACATTATTTTTCATCTGAAAAAAGCATTTTTAGATGTGTAGTACCACACATTGGAGAATAATACACGAGTACTTACAGAAACAAATAACTAGGAAACACCGCAGCAGCGCCACACAATGTAGAACGGGCGATCCTGATTAACACCGTGCAGTTACATAAGGACCCAAAAAGTGAGAGCACCTGATGTAACAGGGCGCGGACCCCTTCTATTTGTCACTTGTGTCTTCAGGGCTGAGGCAGTTCTGAGCATGGCCAGTGTCAGTGTTGGTGTCTGGATGGATGCCACTGGAGGTGAGGGCACCTGCAAGCCGAGAGGAATAACAGAAATCATCCTCTGCCTTTTCTGCCTTGTTTCTGTGTTACTTTAAAAGAGAGGCATAAATAAGATAAACTGTTTATCTTCCCTACTGAAATTTCTGTAATGAAACCGTTTTCAAAGTGTTCACAACTTATATTCTGCCTATAACAGACTTTTCATCAAAGCTTCATATTTATTAAATGTTAATTAACTCTGTTAATTAACTCCCTGTTGAAACCTTCTACTATAGAACATGAAATGCACTATGTGAAAGGACCACGCCTGCAGTGACTAGCTTGGCTGTCTTGACGGCAGTGTAGTCCGCCCCCAACATCCCGTGGCTCTGAGCTCCTGATGCTGCTAAGAGAGCACGCTGCCGCCTCAGATGGAGAGAAAGTGTGAAAGCATTTCCTGAAATCTACAGCACTGACAAAACATAACTGACAAATCCCAGGCTCCTTTGAAGCTGTCATTTTCGGTTTCTGGCCAACCCCCGTCAATGAGCAGAACCACCCCATTCCCGAGCAATGGCACTCACTTGGTAAGAAATTCTGGAGAAATTTCCAGGTATAGAATGTAACCAACTATACGTAGAACTCTGACAAAAGAAACAATGCAATACCCTGATTTTGGAAGACACTCAAAATATTCTCCTAAGCCTTTGTAGCTGGAAAGGTTTGGCTTCTCATGAGCCACTTATTTATTTCACAGCCAGGGAGCATCTCCCACAAACCCTGTTAGCCTGTGTCTGCTGGGAGCATCATGTACACTCTTGCTGTCGATCTTATAAGTCACAGGGCAGAGGCGTGTGTCTCACGGCTGCAACCCTCACACAGGCTCGCCTCCTAGCCTCACACTTTGAACTTGGCCCCATTTTCTTACCTGTTTATTTGGTATCTGTTCTTCTGTAAGCTGCCTATAATGCTTTTTGGAACAAGTCAGAAGAATGAGTGGGTAGATAAATGGAAAGATGGACAGATGAGAGATGGGCAGACCGAAAGAGAGACTCCAAGAAAAGGGGAACAAATAAAAGTTCCTGTGCAAAACCCTCTTCTAGTCAGGGAAGGAAACCACCACGGAGAAGAGTGAAGAGGCAGGTAGCTTAGGACTGTTTCCTGGATTCCATGAAAAGTCACACCAAGAGATGAGAGGGTAGAACTATAAATAATAAAAGAAAAAAAGCACACATGCTTGAAAAATATATCTACAATATGTACTTTCTAAAGAATAGATTCAAATCAGCAGGGCTCAATACCGCAATCCTTGGGTATTTACAGAAATGAGAATCCCATCTCCAAACCACAAGGCATCCCTTCGGAGCGCTGAGAGTCTACACGGGGCTGTTATAAAGCCGTCACCGCAAAAGCTATGCTCTCCTGCACTTAGGAGGAACGAGCAGTTGTGCACGCGTGACAGTTACACCCCACAGCACCTCTACGGGGGAGGGAAGCCTAGAAAGCCCCATCACTGCAGGACCGAAAACCAGTCCTGGAGAGCCTAAGCCGTCCTACCAGTTCTCCATCTCACAGTACTGGTCACTCCAGAGCAGGACTCGAACTCGGACACACGTCTGTAAGCACGATATTATCATGCTTTGTGTGATTTTTGTGTGTATAATACATTTGTTTCTGGCATGAAAGAATATTTAATAAATGATCGGTTGTCTTGTCTATCTCATTAGCTCACAATCAATCTTTATACTGTTGAATTGTACTATTTTCCTCTGGAGAACGGAACGGAAAGAGCGGGGGTCAGAATGAGGTGGAGCTCCATTCTTTATCTGGTATCTCATCTCATCCAAGTCCCCAACCAGGGAGAAGGAGACAATGTTCTCTTCATCTTTTAAAGAGAGGGCTCCACTGATGATGACTTACTCAACCCAAAAACCAAGGCTGTGGGAATGGCACATGTAGCAACCAGAGCAGTATCAAATGTAGGAAAGTGAAAAGAGCTCACGGGAGGGCTCAGGGGGTCAGCCTGATTTAATTTCAATCGATAAAAATACGACACTGTAAAAATACTACCATGCAATGGATTTGCTCTTTCTTGACATCTAGCAATTTTCCACAGCCCACATGTAACATTATCTTGAACCAGTGAAAGGAAGAGTCTACAGACAGGGAAAATCAATGCCACAGGCAGGCTGAAACCCAGGCTGGAGTTTAGAAAGAGAAAGGGCATAGTTAAGAATTGGGGAAAGGCTGGAGGAAAAAATCATCACAAGGACTCTCAAGCATCATCCTTCAATCATATAATCATTCATTCAAGAGAGAGTTACTGAGGTCCTATTTTGTGCAAGATTGTACACAAGGCAAAGCAAGAGTGCAGCGACCATTTTGGCAGCAAGGGGCGGGGCTAAAATACACTTCTGATCCCGGTACCTTGCACACATGTTCTCAGTATAAAGGCAAAGAAACAAAGTAAAATAATATTCTGTAAACTCAAAGCATTGCTGAAAAAAAATTAAAGAAGACCTAAATACCTGGACAGACACGCCACGTACATTACTGGATCAGAAGACAGTGCTCTTGGAATGGCAGTGCTCCCCAGAGTGATCCGTATATTATACGTGGTCTCGATCACAATCCCAGCTGGCTCCTCTGCAAAAACTGATTAGCTGCTGTTATAATTCATATGGGAATTCGAGGGTCTCAGTAAACAAAACGATCTTGAAAAAGAAGAACAACATGAGAGGACTTGTAATTCTCAATTTGAAACTTTACAACTGTATCTCTAGGTGAGATTAGAGGCCATTTTTAAGTTATTACTGTGTTTATCCTTATTTTCTAAATTCTCTAGAATGAATATAATTGTTATGATAAGGAAAATAAAAAGTAAGGTATCTTTTAAAACATCCACACCGATTCATTCATTGGAAAAAATGTATTTAAACTATAAAGAGGTAAACAAATATCTAGTGAAAAAGGACTACTTAAAAACAAGAGTGCATTTACATTTTTAAGAAATTGAAAACTGAAAAGCACAAACACATCAAGTTTCTAGGGAGACAAATACAACACATTAACACTTATTTTCAAAAATTCTAATTGAACAATGAAAATTCAAGAAAGGGAAATTCCCGATTGACAGCCAAATGCAAACACAAGGAGAGCAAAGGCCTAGAAATCACAGTTCCTTTAACTCTGCTACTACCTCAGTAGGGGAGGGAATTCCTCACTGAGGAGACAGTGGAATCCCATGCATAAGACAGTATACACAGTACAAACTGCGCTAGAATCGGGGGTGATTTTATTAGAAGAATTCTAAAGTTAGAACATTGCTGAAAAACTATAAATAAACTGACAGACAGATTAAAACACACAGTCATATATATTATATAGAAACATATGAAGTCTGCTCCCATGTTGCATAGAAATACAAACATATTTGTTCATTTATGGGCACTGATTACTTTTTCCCAGGTAGAATATTTCAACTAAAACAAATAATCAATAATACACCCCTCTTGTCAAATCTACTTGATAAGTTACTCTGCTATGTATTAATAAAGTGCCTAAGATAGATCTAAAAGAAGTGAATAAGATTTTTGTATGATTTCTTGAACACTTCTCAACATTCCAAATTTAATTTTAAAATAGATCTGAGCAGTATTTCTATATTATCTTTTCCCTCGTGAAATGACAAATACAGTCTTTTGTCAAAATTCTGTCCTTACAATGATTCACGAGCACCGTATCCTCACAAAACTGCTGGACAGCAAGTCACTATCCAGACACTGTGACCAAACAAACGAAACACAAGGAAGACAGTGACCCTATTCTGGAGGGCTTACCGTCTGTGTCAACACCGGGATTTTTATTTGATTGGTTTGATTAGGTAGCAAAATAAAATCAATCAATTATTTTCTTCTTTGAGCATTCTGTAAGTCATGACTCTGCTGCTAGTGTCATGAGCAGGAAAGACTTAAGCAAGACTTGATTAGGTCAAATAGCAACAATCATCACCGGAGAGTGAGTAATAAAGAAGTTAACTGATAGCAATGCTTCTGCCTACATGAGACCTAAAATAAACCAACACTGATCTCTGCAAGGAAAATGAGGAGATGAGGTTCCCAATGAGAAAACAAACAAACAAGAAACCAAAAAAGGAAAGACTTTATCATTAACGATTCCAGGCAGTAGTGGAGCATGGTGGTGAAGAGCACAGATGCTGGGGACAATCATGAGGCTCTGAACTCCCACAGCACTGGGTAGCTTTGACACTGATAAGTGAGTGAAATTTTCGGCATCTCACCCTCCTATCCATAGACTGGGGACAACAACAGCACCCGTCTCCTAGGACGGTCCTAAGAATTAAATTATTTTATATGTAAATTTTAAATAAAATACCTCAGATTTTAAATATTGCCCCAAAAGCACAAGGAAAAAAGAAAACAGAGATAAATTTGAGTTCATCAAATTTAAAACTTTGCTTCAAAAGACACCATCCAGAAAGTGAAAAAACAACACTCAGGAGAAAATATTTTCAAATAATTTATCTGATTAGGAATTTGTATCTCCAAATAAAAAAGAGCTCCTACAATTCAACAAAAAAGACAACTAAATTAAAAAATGAATAAAGGATCCGAAACGGTATTTTTCAAGGAAAATATACAAATGGCCAATAAGCACAATGAAATGATGTTCAAAATCATTAGCTGTAAGGGAAATCATGTCAAAACCACTAGGAGAAACCGCTTCACACTCACTACATTAGGTTATATTTAAAAAAAGAATAACAAGAACTAATGAGGACACACAGGAATCAGAGATAGCAGCCCTTGCTGGTGAGATGTAACGCTGCGTGGCTACTTTGGAAAACAGCCTGGCAGGACCTCAGAGTGTTGAACAGTTGGTTTCTGAATGACCCAGCAATTCTGCTCTGTGGGCACACACGTAAGAGAACTGAAAACTAATATCCACATAAAAACTCCTAAAGGAATGTTCACGGAGCCATTATTCATCACAGCCAAAAAGAAGAAACAACCAAAATGCCTATCACCTGATGAATGGGTTAAAAGAGGGGCCCAGCCATACAGTGGAATATTATTCAGCAATAGCAAAGCATGGAGTACTGACCCAGGCAACAACGTGGACAAACATTGAAAACGTTACTCAGTGTGAAAGAAGTCAGTCACAATAGATGGTTCCATTTACAAGAATTGACTCGATTTACATGAAATGTCCAGCACAGGCAAATCCACAGAGAGAGAAGGGTGGCTCCCTGGGGCTGGGGGAGGATGGGGAAGATGGGAATGAGTGCTTATGCATACGGGGTTTCCTGTTAGGAGGATGAAAATATTCTAAGATTGACTGGGATGCACAATTCTTGGCATAGAGTAAAAACCGGTGTAAATTTTAATTGGTGAATTGTATTAAAACTGTTAAGAACAAAAGTACCTCGGGCCAGTACCTTCCCATAGAAGATGCAAATTGCTAACTTTTATTACAGGAAGAAGAAACTGCCCTCAGCATGAAAGCAGGAGATCAGCAAATGTGAGTTAACCGAAATTGGACAAGAGCAGTTTACTTGAAACAGTTGCTGAGTGTATATGAAATATTCAGAATGAAGAAAATTAGTTTGACATCAAGATGAAGCATTCTGCTTCAAATGCAGATCAAGGATTCGGCAAGCCCACCTGCTAGAAATAACCAGAGAAGAAACCTGGTTCTTAAAACAAGCACCACATCCAACAAGGAAATGGTGGTGAGGAAAGCAGTCAGCCAAAAAACTGGAACAGTTTGCTACAAATAATTTCTCCACTGAAATTCCAAAAATAAAAAGAAAGTGATGCAATGCTGCACTGCCCTCGCGTGAATGGGCTTCCTCCGGTGCTCGACAGTTCTGTAACCCCGAATGAGAGACTCAGGAGAATCAGCATGGCTCCTGGGAGTCCCCAGGTGACTGCCCACCAGCACGCTGACCACCATCACATCTGCCATGGTTGAATTGCAGAGAAGAGACCAACTTCTGAAAGGCAGAGGAAATGTTGGCAAGGGAAAAAATGGCTGCAGTCAGTCCTGGGACAGAGGCCCTGACAGCAGAGTCCAGAAGGCTGCAGGAGAACTGGAGTGGCCCTGGGGAAGGAAGGGACCACAAGGGAGCAGATCTCAATTCTCTTCTCTCTCTCCCTTGGGTAGGAGAGATAATGCCTGCATCATTCTCACCTGGAACTGTGGGTTATGGCTGGCAGAAGTCGTACCGACACGGAATGATTATTCAAGACTCTGTGGGAAAAGTCCAGAAAAAGAGAAAGAGTAGGGTGACAACTCCAAGAGCCTCTCAAATGCTCCTATATTTACTGTGTATAACGAAAGTAAAAAGTCATTAACAGTTGTGTGATAGTAAGTAGGAACTTGAGGAAAGACGGGAGGAGACAGAGATTGTAGAATCCACAATGAGTACAAAGGCTTAGTGTATCTTTACGGAAGTCATGGGGTGAGGGGAATAAGATACATTCTTTAGATATGTGAATTACAAAGCAGACCACGAGACCAGCCAGGTCCTTGTTTTGGGGATAATAGACTATCTAAAAGCACACAAGCCCAGCTTTTATAGCTGAGGGCCTGGGTCCTTGCTTTGAAATGAGCAGAGTGCTATCTAAAGCATCAACTATGCAAGCAAAGCATTGTCTCTGCTTTTTAAGGCAAGGAGACAAGAGTGAGGATGCACATGCTCCTGCTTGCAAAGCAGTTACTAAGCACACATTTTTCTTCTGGACATTGACATGCTGCTGGGGTCTGTTACAATTTGTTAACCTAATCTTGGGCTCCCACATGTAACCAATATGGAACCATTATGGAGGACACCCTAGGATAACAAATCCTAGCTCTGTGTCTTTTCCTGCCAGCTTCAGACACTCTAGCAGAATCTAGACACATCCCTGAATAACGATCCCACAGAACCACCCAGACTCTTAACTCCTGGCGCTTGAAACTTAATTTTAGCTCTACACAACTTAACAAAGAAAAGTTTCACAAGTAGAATATATTACATTCTTTTATATCTCATCCTATGAACTAATTATTCTGATTGCTCTAAGCTGCTTTTAATTGGCAAAGCACCTAATTCTGCAGGTGAATTCAGTACTTTCCATTGGGCATAACTTGCCAGTTTGGTCTCACTGAATTCTATTGTTCAAATACTGATACACTTAATTGATTTCATTGTTCATCAGTTTCAGCCAGGAGGAGAGGGAGTGTCATTCTTTTCCTCAGCCCACCCTCAACTCTTTTCTCATCAGCAACTCAGGCCTCCTGAAATTAAAACAAAGAATTTGTTTCCCTTCTACGCTTTCCACAAACCCAACAGGAAACATCAGCCTGGAGAAAGAATTCAACAAAAATGTTAAAACAAAAATCTGTAAAACCTGAAGCAACTCCATCTCTGAATCATGATACACAATGATATGAAAGTTAGTGTGTCAAGCACAAAACATGCGTGAGCCTGACCACCTGATTTCTATTCTTCAAAGGAAGGAAGGTTTTCATATTTTTTATTATCACTCTTTCTCATTGCTTCTGATTAAGCCAAAAATTAGTTTATGAAATAATTAAGCACTGCAATAACAGATTTTCGCTGTATCAATTACAGAAGGCATTCAGAGGGGATAGGAAAACCCACCTTTGTAAAAAATGTAAAATTTCTTCCCCTGTTAAGAACACATATACAAAATGCAACAGAGAATTCAAATTCTTGTGGAGAGGAGCAAAAGCCACAGAATCAAAGCAAAGTCAATACTATGAGTCAATTCAAAATTCACTAGACAAGCATGCTCAAAGCATTCAAAGAATTTTAAAGGCACACTGCAAACCATTCACTTAATGATCTGCAGGCTAGAGGAAGAATTTCCCTCTTTAACAGACAACAGAAATCAAAAGGGTGCCCCTCCAAACAAAGACGAAAGATCAATCAGGTTTTTAACAGTTCTGATAAATCAGCATGTTCTAAAGAACAAAATTCAGAAATTTTAAACATTCATTCAAACCACAATGAAACAAGCACTTAAAAAAAGAAAAAAACCCCAAAGAAACTAAGCACATTGATCATGCACTTGGATCAATGAGAACGTCTTTTACCCTTCGAAGAAAGAACAGGCTATAGCCTTTTACTTGAAAATTAACACTACTTTAAAGATAACTCCTAAAACGGATTTCATCATTCATATTGCCTTGAAAACTCTGAGGCACTTGTATCTGATCAGAAAAGCAATTCTGAGTAATAGTATGTTACAATTCAGCGCCAGTTTGCTTTAGAAGAAAAAAGAAAAGCTACTGTTTCTCAAATCCTGCACACAGTGTGAAGGGCCTCCCTGCCTCTTTCCCCTCCTGTTTTCAAACCTGATGCTCCCCAACACTTCTGAAACAAGTGTGAGGACTTCGTATTCCCACCAATATGTCAAATGACTAAAGAATATCAATTTACTTGTGTAAATATATGCCTACATCTTGAACTGGAGGAAGAAGGTATCAGAGGGCTACATGGAACTTATTTCTACCTTCCTGAAATCACACACAAACACGTTCACACAGACACAAACACATACACACTGAATTACTGAGCACTTCACAAGCTTAGGAATTCCAACTTCTAGAAGATAACTTTGCAGTTAGTTTAAAATACAAAACTGTCAAGTTTTGAAAGAATTGATCATCTGCTAAATCATCCAAATATCAACGAGACCCAATTTGCCTTCTCTGTAGAATGTAATTTCCAATGATGTCAAAGCAGACCCTAAGAAGTACTGGATCAAAGAATCGTGTTTATCACTATATATGATCGTTTTTAAACAAGTAAACAGATTCAGAAAGGTATGTCCCAACATTTATTCTTATTGAAATAGCATATGTATTCAATTGTCTATACAGAAAATAGGTCCCATGATGGTGTTTAAGAGCTATTTTGTGTATTGCAATATTTATTTTTAAGTGCAGACAAGGAGGGTGGGTATTACTCAGTTTTAGAGCACCTGCTTAGCATGCACAAATTGTGCTGGCTTCAATCCCCATTAATCCCCCCCCCAAATAGTGCTTATTTAAAAATAAGAAAAAAGTTATAAAAAAAATGCAGACTAAAAACCACTGCAATGTAGAAGCCAGAACTATAATAAAAAACATGTGTTTCTATCGAATACTGACTATATGTCAAACAAAGGGACAATGACAAATCACCCCTGACAACCATCACGTGTGGTTCTCAGCAACCCTTCTAAGTAGACACGGATGAGAAGCCCAGCACAGCGGATGAGGAGACGGAGCTCGGAGGAGCCAGGGACACTGACCATCCTGCTCCACGTGACACCACGTCAGCCCAGGACAAGTGCTGACAGAGCTGCATTGAGGGGACATGCAGCTGCGTGGAAACTTTGGGAGCTGGGTGTCCCAGAAAACATGAAAAATTGTTCAGTGAAAAACCAGCTCAAATATATTACACTGTGCCACATCCTTTAAACAGGGAACAGGACTGAGATCTTTTTGATGCCTCCGTGTCCTTTATGCCATCATCAGTTATTTGCCCTCTCAGCATGACCAGTGATGATCTGGACACCTTATGAAGTGCACTCAGATGGAAGAGCTTTTAAAGCTGTTTTATGAAGGTTGTAAGACTCTGTCTATGCCTCACACAGGCGGTCATCCATCACTTCTCACCGGTGTGGACGTACCACCTGAAATCACTCCTGTCTGCTTTTAAAATCCCTTCATCTAATCCAGACTTTTCAACAGCAAAGAATCAGCTCAACCACAGACAGTGAACAGCTTTTCACCAAATGGACTCGAACAGCCCATCGGACTACCTGGAAGCCCTTTTCTTCTATTAAACCCACTTCCGGGTACTTCATCATTTTCTGATTGGTGGACTTGGCCGCTGACTGGCCTACTCAGAGAGCTGACAGCCTCACATACTTGGGTGGGAGAGGACCCTGCTCTTGGGAGAAATCAGTGAGGAAGGCGGACATCCTCGTCAGGACTGCAAGTGTAGAAGTGCCACAACGTGCTCAGAAATTATACCGTCAGCACCCCTGGGCTCCCATGGACTGGTTTCACATTAACCAAACTCACGAGACACTGATGCAAGAAAACCAGAAACTTAACTTATTAATGTAACAGAATATGTGAAACTATCAACAAGACTGAAATATCAGAGTTCAACCATGAGTACAGTTTCTCATCCACGGCCTAATCACGGGCAGGCCGTGACATGGCAACCATGGACAAAGCAGAACAGGAATGGTTTCTAGATTAATTCAATGGACTAAATTTCTGTTATCCCAACAGATCTACTGCCTGGAAAACAATTAACGCTAATCACGGTGCACTCTTCGTGGACAGTGGCTGAGACACGACTGTGAGCACCTGTGTAAATCTCCTTTCCCTGTCCTTATTGAGCAAACTGATGCACAGAGGTACAGAGATCCAGGGATGCAGATACCTCTAAACACCCAAAGCCCATCCCTGGGAGCCTCAAAACCAGACAGCCAGGGTTTAAATACCAGCTCTGCCACTTACTAGCTCTGTGACCTTGGCCAACTTACTTACCCTCTGTGTGCCTCAATTTCCACACTGTAAAACTGGGATAAAAATCAAACATTCCTTACTCGATTGTTGAGAAGATTGAAGGATTCATTTCTGTAAAACTCTCAGAAAAGAATGTAGCAAATTATTGGTGCTCTACAAATGTCAACTTAATATTAAAGTGATTTACAAGTCTCCTTTCTAATCATCTTCTATATTTCCTGGCTAGACTAAGTCCCAAAGTAAATCATTATTTCTCCTTTTATAAACACTTGGGGAGCAACCTTCTGTTCCATACCACAGCCTGTTTAAACTGAGGGAGGGGATGCCTCCTCCCCACTCCTTTTCGCCACGGAGAGTGCTTCTCCACACCACAGACCCATGGCCCACAGCTAGCCTTTATCACACTAACAGAGTGAGGTGTGAGTCCAGAGAGACAAGCAGGGTATGTGAAACCGTTCCTTTCCTTCCAGTGCTGGCCACACTTGGGAAGCACACGGGATGCTCAGCTCCATGGCAGGACAGCCCTGTGCATGATGGGGCAGGTCCTCTCAAGGGAAGGCTCGCTGTGGCCCAGAGTTACCTGGGACAGGGAGAGTCTCTACTTCTGGGACACAGTATCATGACACGCATTTTCCCACAGCCCTGAAGTTCATGGAGAACGTTGCTTCATCAGTAACAAAGAAGACATTTGTTGCCTGCCTACTCTTTTGTGTCATCTCTCAGTTGGCTGCTGGAGACAACATGCATATAAGTATTGGATCCCCTTAGGCCCCAACATATATGAAGTAACAAAAAATTCTTTGGCTTAACGTTCGTTCAGGGCTACTGTGTAACAGTTCTGACTCTTCTGATGCTTAATTATGGTTATAGGAACTATGGAACCTCCTCAATTAACTTTCAGCATAAAACCAACTTTCCTTATTTTCCTGTTTCTTAGTAATTGCCAAAGACTATAAAATGATGGCTTCACACCAAACAGCAGCTAAAGTTTATGAGCCCTCTTCACATACCCACTGTGGTAAACACTTTACATAATTTCTAATTCTCACAATTCTACAAAGCAGATACCAACGTCCCAATCTCACAGACGAGGGAAAAACTCAGAACGAACTGACTCAGGCTCACGTGGCTCAGTGGCAGCGCGTGCACGCAAACCCAATTCAAACACTACACCCCTACGTATATGTACCAAATCTCCTACCACCAATTAACACACAGCGGCGGGGTCAATACTCAGGGAACTCAGTACACTTTTCAGCTTTAATGTGCTCCAGAGGCCGCTACTAGCTGTTTTATAAATTCCCGGCTCACTGTTTTCTAACACTGGAAGAAAAGTCCGATTTTGCCATTGTTTACACAGCAAGTCTGAGATGTTCACAGCGAGATGACAGAATAAAACTAAGATATAAGCAGAACAATTTTTCCATGTAGACAGACATAATGGACATTGTGCTATTCTGAAGCATCAAGCAAAGATATTAAAACAAAATAAAGTTGTTTAAGCCTTCTTTAACAAACAGGAAAATTAAGACGGTAAGAAGGTGCAACAAGCGCCACCTATGGGTAAAAAGACCTTCCAGGTCGCCAAGAAGCATGCAACACAAAAATTGCCTATAGGATCAGAAACGAGAATCAGATAACTAAAAGCTTCTTTAGCACATACTGCACTTTGCTTCGGGGGAATGGAGGGTAACTCAGTATTTAATCTGATATTGCTAATACTCCTGAATATAAACAAAAGACACAGGCTCATGGAAACTCATCTTTGAAGAGGAAAGAATCCAGTCCTGCCACTTCATTTTACAGGAGGGGAGACTGAGACATGGGATCTGTCCTCCTTGCAATCGGTAGCAAATCTCTCCTAGGCCACATGTCTTGCACTATAGCAAAAACGAACAGATCTGTACTAGGCCAATATTCATAAAAGTCGCGCCTGTATTTTTCCGAAAGTATGTTATCTAAGTATCTTGCAACATACTTCTCAAAAAGCCAGGAAATCAAATGTTTGTTGAAATACAAAAACATTTATTTACACAATAAAACAGCATGAGCTTTATTCTCTCTATTAAAAAAGTTACATGTCAAATCAGTGTTTTGATATTTTAAACCTGTTAAGAGTGCAGGAAAAAAGATCAAAATTTTCTTTAATCACAAAAGAGAGAAGCTTATTCCCTCAAAATTATCAATGTGGATTTTTCTAAACTTAATGCATCTGGTCAGAATCCAACGAATTTAAATGTCTGAGTGGATGGTTACACGGCAACATGACATCTGAGTTCTAACAATACACATTCTGTGTAAATAATCTTCAAGGTCGTCTGCTTAAGGCAATTTAACTAGTCCCTGTCTCACTAAAATGATACAGAGTTCATTAAAACTTCATAGTGCACTAAAAAATAAATGAATCCTTGTTACTTTAAGCCATATTCATATATATCATATACATACATATTAAATATGCATCAGTAATAAGCCACCCTCTTTAGTATTCAGAGTTGATCCTTCTAAAATATCTGCCATTGTGACAGCACATTTTTACTAAGCACCTCTTGGGTTCTTTGTATACAAGACTACTAACTCTCACAGTCAGACAAGTTAAACGATATTACTCAAATTTCTCAAAACAGGAAATGTACTTAAGCCATGAAAACAACTTATATATACATCATCAGGAAAGAAAAGAATAAAGATTTTCTTAAAATATTCACTGACAATCTTTTCTTCCATATTTAGACTACATAAAACCAATTCAGTCTTTGTAAGTGTTTCTGTCAATAAGGGCCACTAGAGAAAAACAAGTAACATCATCAGCAGTGGTTGGATTTTCAAAGCCCCCTTCTCTTTTGCACTATAATTATTATTGTTTTGTTTTTATTGCTTACAGAGCCCTAAAATACATAAAAAATAACTTTTTATGCAACTACCTGAGAATTAAACATCTGTGAAAATGTACAATTTTAATTTATGCCACTCTGTCTCACATTCTCACTGGTGTCTCCCCTTTGAAGCCCTCATCAGGCTGAGATCGCTAAAATCGGCCATTTATGGAGTCACAGGCGTTCGGGTAACCACTCAATGGGAGGCTGATTAGAGCAGCAATTAAGAATGCATCCTGTGAAGCCTGGGTTCCAGCACCGAGCTAGCCACCGCCAGCTGCGTGTGATTTGGGACAAGCTGTTCCATCTATCAATCCCTCAGCGGCAAAAAAGGAGACACTGATACCTACTGTCAAACACCTGCTATGAAGTAAAACATGAGGAAAGCATTTTAGCCTTAGGTAGGTGTCCACTCAGAGCGAGTTTGGTCATTATGATGATGAGGATGTCTATTAATAAATTGAGCTAGACCAAAAAGGAGAAATCACCTTAAAGGAGAAACATTTTAAGCCACTGAGCATTTCCTTTTGGATGGATTGCAGAATATTCTATTCATTTTTTTAAAAAACCAAGTTTTGTCCATTAATAATAGATTTACAGGTTCATGGACAAGTCTCCAGAAAAAGAATTAGAGGCCTCTAACCTCTGAATACTAAGAAAGAAAAGTTTAAAAAAAATCAGGAGGGAGATTATACCTCATTTGGGAGAGTATGTGCTTAGCATGCATGAGGCCCTCAGTTCAGTCCCCACTAAATCAATTTAAAAACATTTTTTTTAAGAAATGGAGAATTAAAGCAAAAAGATGGAGGAATACAGAATTTTTTAGAGACTCATCTCAGATTTAAGATGGGGAAAAAACCATCCATTTCTCAGAGGAAATCTTGAAAACTATGTAAACTGAATCTGAGATGTCTAGTCTTCTAACATTATTCATGAATTCATATTACCAAGTCTTAAATCTACCTGATAACCCACAGTTGTGATACTGATCATAACAGCTGCCAACACGGATCTAGCTCTGCCTAGGAATGCTCTGTTCTGACATCTCTGCCCCTGAGGCCTCACCAGGCACAGAGCACTAATTTCGGTCATTCATGAGCATCTCGTGTAAGTCCTCCCTTTGTGCTCCTCACTCTCCCTTCACCAGCCCCTCTGAGGGAAACACTGTTATCATCTTCCCCACCCGCAGATAAGGCCACTGAGGCAGAGAGACTAAACCCTTTCCAGGTCATATTGGCATTAAAGGACGTCTGTATTTCTGCTGTTTTGCTTTTGACAAAGGAATCTGAGATATCAATTCAAGGGAGACTGTTAAATATTAAACTCTGTCAGGTCTTCACCTCAAGAGCAGATACTATAAATTCCTGATGTAGGATGAGGCTGCCGCCACAAACTGACTCAGCTTGAAATTAATATCCAAGATGAAGCAGCGGATACACGTAAATATTCACGATTGTCAACTCGGCTCACGGGTCTGGGCCCTTCACTGCCTGAACTGGTGTGAATACTCCACCCGTGTCAGGGAGGGAAGCGTGGTTTTCCAGGTCTCCCCAAGGCTTCACGGGCTATTTCCCCCCACAGACTGTCCTCAACAATTAAAAATCTCTCAAGATTTTTACACCATGCAAAACTGAAAGATATTTCTGCAGATGGAGCACTTTCTCAGGCTTAAACTTATTTTGCCTCCACTCAGCAGGGGGGGGAAAAGAAAAAAGACTCTGCAAAGTCTCAGAGTCTCACCACTCACACTAGTAGAAAGGCCACTGAACAAGATGACTATTCAGAATGCAGGGTGAGAAGAAAATAAAGCCGCCCCCAACCACAGGCACTCCCAGAGACAAAGCTCAGCCGTCTTCTGCACACTCACGATTGTGCAGCCCTCATCACCATCTATTTCCAGAACACTTCATCACCCCAAAACAATACCCCTGTCACTAGCAGTCACTCCCTAACCCCCCTCCACCTAGCCCTTTGCAACCTTCACCTGCTCTCCGCCTCTGCATGTGCCTATTCTGGGCATTTCAGATCACTGAAGTCAACAATATCTGGCCGTGTGTGTCTGCTTCCTTTCATTTAACATGCTGTTGTCAAGGATCGTCCATGTTGAAATGGTATCAGCATCTCTCCCTTTTTTTTTTGAAAACGTTAAAGTTTATTAGAGGGTTGTATGTAATATCAAAAAGAGTAGAGTGGAGCATAAGTGATTGTGTTTCAAAGGGAAAATGGAGCGTTGAGCAGTCAGAGTGGACTTCCCAGAAGAGGTGGTCTTTTTCATTTTCCTCTTTTTCTTTTTTATTCACTCTTACGTCTGAATAATGTTTCACTAAATGGAGATTCTACATTCTGTTCATCCATTCAGCAACTATGTATGGACGTGGTCCAGAAGGTTGAGTGTAAGAGGCGACTTGCAGGGATGACATTTAAGCAAAGGGCAAGATGTGCTTTCAAAAAAAAATGCCAACAAACAGAGGCGCAAGGAAATTCAGTGCGTTTCTGAGCAAAGTGCATGCTTGCTTCGGCAGGACAACCGTGCAGGGCTGGGGCGGATTTTGGCAGGAATCACGGCGTGGGAGTCACCTGACAAGACTCCCCACTGCACGCAGTTCAGCCAATTCTCCTCCCTCATCCTGTATTGTTAGAGCCATGTTTCTAGGTTTCTCTTATTTCAAGTAATAGCACTTTAAGTATATATCTGATCATCTGCATCAGACCACTTTACCTCCAAGGCACAGAAAATTATTCACTAACCGGAGCAGCTCCAGGACATAACGGTGATGGATTAGGGAGTCCTGCAGCATCCCAGCCTGCATGCACAAACCCCACATGTGCCCTGGTGATGTCCGGAAAATTAAACACATGGAAATATCTCACTGCTGCTACACGACATCTGCCCTCAAATTCCCCCAAACTCATGCTGGCAAAGCACTACTCAGCCATCTCACTACAAAAAAAACCAACAACAACAACAAAAAAAAAATGCTAAGAAGGCAAATTTAGGCTCTTCCATTGAAAACCAGCAACCATCAATGCCAGTATCTGAGCTGGAATGCTCCTGACTTCTAAAAACACAGCGCCGTTACTTTTCAAATGTGGAAGTCATATATGTATTCCCCGTAGATGATATTACAGTAGGATTTTTCTTTTCAAAATTTCCAGTTGCAACATTAGCACAAGAAAGTTTATGTTTCAGCTTTAAAAAAATCAATTATCTTCCAATTTCTTAATTTTGAACCTATTATTATTTTATAAAAGGTGCTATACTGCATAATATCAACAAACGGTTTGAATTCTGCAAACAAGACCTTTATGACATCACTATTTCAGAGCAAACATTAATGATGTTTTGAGAGTTGGGGCCTGGGGTGCTCACTAACAGCTCTTTAAATACTGACAAGGATGTGCTATTAAGTAATGCAAAGGCTCTAACTCCACATTAGCTCAGAAACCAAAGAAACTACACCAAAGCCTTACTTTATCATTTTTAAATTTTGCTATTCTTTGGAATATTAAATTTCTTAATAATATATGATTTTTTTTTGAGAAAGACAACAGCTGTATTAAATTTCCTCTCACCAAGAAAGCAATCTTTATCAAGAAAAAATACCCCATGGAAATCGAAATGACGGGAGGTTTCTAGCTAAGTGAACATGCCGATCTGAACAGAAATCTAAATCCTATCAGATCTCATTCGAACGAGCTCAACAAAGTCCTGGGCTACCCTGGAACTTAGCTCTTCTGTTCCAAAAGTTGGCTGAGCTAAGATCATCACACAAGGCAGGGAAGGAGAGAAGAGGAAAGTCCACCTGGCAGCCTCCATCTCTTTACTTCCAGCCAAAAGTCGCCTCTCGGGCGACCCCGATAACAAGCCCTCCCCATAAGGAAATCCAGCATCCACACTGCCCCTACCGTCCCCAAGCAGCCCTGACGCCCCTCTCCCAGCCTGTGAATGGTCTTCTAGTTGCCCCCCAAGTTGGTGGCACCCTCCCCCTATTCCCCGCTACACACACACACACAGAGCAACGGCAGGCTTCCCAAAGCACAAACGATTACATTACCCACACTTCAAACCCTTCAGAGGCTCCCTGGTGGAATACTTCCCCCGCCACCGACACTGCTCACCCAGCCTCACCCCAGTTCCCAGGTCCCCCCTGTCCTGCTCCTACTTCCCACTTGCCTCCAGGCTCATTTTGACTGATTTTCAAGGAAGACTTCCCTCCCTCCAACCTCCGCAACTTGTTCCTCTATTCCTAGAACATTCTAGGCTAAGTCAACTTCTGACACTGCTAAGCTCACAAGAAGCAAATACATTTTGCTTACTAATGTGGGTCCACCCTCTCTCACATAGACACACAGAAGTGCACGTGTTATGAATAAATGAATGACGGGGTGGGTCTCAAAGGGACAGACAGACCTGCTCTCACCCGTCCCGACCCTTCTGTCTGTAGAATATCAGAAGCAAAACCAGAAGTACCTTTCCTGAGGGTCTCTTCCTGCTGACACCCTTCACTGCCCCTGTGTCTGTTCAAATAAAACCCAAAGTCTTCCAAAGCCCTTCACCCCAGGCTCTCTCCAGGGTCCTCCCCAGCAGGGGAACACTCCACCCTAGACCACACAGGGCACTCTCCCCAGGTCCCCACCCCACAAGCCTCCAGGCCTCTGCCCGGGCTGCACCTGCCACCTGAGCCACACTCTTGACTCCTTCTCCTGGCTGACCCTTACTCTGTCCCCACGATTGAATGTAGAGCCCATTTCTTCCAGGAAGTCCTCTCTGATAATGTCCTTTAGGTCTTGGCAGGGCTCCAACTATAGCAACAGTACATGGTGACCAACTGCGTGTTTGCCCACTCCTTTGATACCACGAACTCTTGGGGGCCACGTGGGAAGGAGTGAGAGATTACAAGAGGGGTGGGGGAAGCAAAAAGCAAAAATCACAGCCCAAGTCCCAAATTCAAGGATTCTTTCTCAGAAAAAATTATAAAATATTTCACACATGTGCAATTTGGCTACTATTTTTGTGGCTTGTGGACAGCAAGAGCTTGGTGTTCTAGTCCAAAACCCAGATTACATGCAAAGAAATGTATATATTCATATCCAAAGGAAACCAGAGCTGTTCAACAACAGTTTGCAGTTAGAATAGAAAGGAACTATGATAAAGGCATTCTCTCTCACCCTCCACTTTCTTTTCTGGCATCATATAATTTTAGAAGTATTTGCGTAACTAAGAGATGGCTACAGACCGTGATTCTGCACTGGAGTGTTTGGGGCTGAGGAAGCCCAGATTACATTCACTGCGTAAATGCAATCACACCAAAACACTGATAGGTGCCGTGGTGGTGGAGCTGATGTTCCAAAGCAGGCAACCTTACTCTGTAAGAGAACTCTAAATAGAAAGTAAGAAATACAATGATCTGTACTCAATTTCATTCGATATATGGGTCATTAACTGATAGAATATCTTCACTAATGTAACCCAAAAATAAATTGTCAACGTCGATTTTCTTCATCTGACCGTTTTATGCTAACTTTGGTTATCAAAACCTCACTCCATATGGAAAGCTCAGGCCTATGCTGCAGCAGTTACATCCCGTGGAAGAAAGCCGATCAAGGGAGAACTGGAGAGTTTCCCTTCAGAAGTTCCTAAGTCTGGTTTTGCACCTGTACGTCATTTGCAACCACGTCATCGTCAAGGAGTAAGACCTTACCACTGTGGGGCGAAAATCACTGTGGTGCTTCTGAACCATCAAAGATCACTGAGCTTTGTGAAACTGTCCTGAGGTACTTAAATCGTATTTTTTGTGAAAGGCTCCAAAACTGACCCAATACACCAATCCAGGTACAACAGTGAGGTACCGGAGTTAGTAGAGAGAACATGCCCTTGAAGTCTGACAAGGCCCTGCTTGAATCCTGCTACAGCATTGACTAGCCGCTAAACGGACCAATTCCTTAAACCCTCTGAGAAGGCTTCCCAATCCGCAAAAGGGGGCTGCCACCGCCCACCTGGGAGGCATGGATGAGAACGCAACACGCAAGTAGTGCTGCCGACTGGTACCTGACACGGGGCCTGACTAGCTTCCCTCCGCTGCCCTTCTCCCCCTTTAAACTTGCACTGTTCCCCCTGGTAAGGATCAAACCAGTGGAAAAGACTGCCCGAATCTTCTGTGTATCCCTGGATACATTCATTAAATTTAGGAGGCCAGAAAAACAACTGCCTCCACCCCAGTCACTATCAACGTTCTTAAGAGTCTGGGTATTTTTAACTCAATTTTTCAGGGAGACTATTCCAGAACTTTGCAAGCACCATTCTCCAGGTTGCCTCCCCTCCCAGCGCCCATCCCTTCTCACCTCAGAGCCTCTGTCTGATTGACTTCTGTTCATTGGAAAGCGAGTCCAGTAGGGTGGCGGCTCCCAAGGACTCCCTCCCTCCCTCACAGGTGAGTGTGACTACTTTCTCCCCACTCCAACTCCAGCTTCTTAGAAGTCTACCCTCCCGGACCCTGCAGACTCTGCATCTTCCCAAGACACACACGTGGCCACGACCCTTCTTACAGATTTCTTCCAGGCTGGCCCTGCCCAACCCCCGGCCCCTTAAGGATAAATGGCATTAGTCTGAAAATCGCAAACGCCGCAGACTGACACACCAAAGCTGCATGGTCTGGGCTTTCCTCCAACCCAGTCACAGCCCTGCCCCGCCTCAGCCTCAGCCTGCAGCTCTCAAGATGATCTAATTCACATGCGTGGCTGTGAACACCAGCTAAGAATGACGACTCCCAACGTGTATCTCTAGTCCGGCTCCTTCACCTGAGCCCCAGGGCCATAGACCCG
Organism: Camelus bactrianus; assembly: GCF_048773025.1. Taxonomy (NCBI): domain Eukaryota; kingdom Metazoa; phylum Chordata; class Mammalia; order Artiodactyla; family Camelidae; genus Camelus; species Camelus bactrianus. The sequence goes on from NC_133546.1 coordinate 94,826,359, forward strand.
AGTGCCTCTTTGAAGTCCTAACTTGGATGACAAATGGCATCTTAAAAATGCCTCATGTCCGCCATTTACTCTGGAATTCGATTCCTGGCAGGTACCTCCCAGACACCCCATTTTCGTAACAGCCCCAGCACCCACCTATGTGTTTGAGGTCACATTCAATTTCCACTGTTCCCTCCCCCAAGCCCTGCCCTGGAATCAGTTCTGTTATATCCGTCACTAAGCGTATCTCAAGTCTGGTTCTGCAGGAACCACGGCCGGAACCCCACAAGCTCAGAGCATGGTGCACTGAGTCACAGTCCTCCAAAGGGTGCTCCCTGGAGGGGGAGGCATCTCCTGCCACTGGTCACCTCAGAAGGCACTGTATTCTCACAAAGGAGGCCCAGGAGAAGAGACTCAAGGTTCTCCCGTGGTCTGAGTTTTGAAAGGCCCGAGGTGTGGGGGAGCTCCTAATTAGCAGACACACTTGCCAGTAAGCAGACGAAGATGGAGGAACCCAGGCCAGGCTGTTCTCACTCCGACCCCTGGGCCCTCGGGAGCCACGGGAAAGGCCTGTGTCCACAGCATAGCCCGGCCATCACAGATCCCAGCCTGCATTTGCCAACCCGGACAGACTAGACTCTTTCTACTTGCGACATTTACTTCTGATCTGTTCCCCACCCACAATGTGATGGACTCATTCAGATATTCTCTCCTGTCTCAAGCGAGACAAATTCAGAGAAAAATGAAGTGTCTACATTTGGACCAGAGCATGAAAAGAGAAACAAGGCCTCATGTTCAGCATGATGGTGGTGGCCAAACACTTCCACCGGGTGAGATGAACCATGGTGGTGGTGAGAATCCAAGGTCCTACGTCGGCCAAAGCATGTTCCTTCACAGTTGACTGGGGTGTTGGAGACTCACTACCGCAAACTAACGACAAGGCCGACAGTGGTGGACGTCAGCTGCAACAGACACGGAGTCAGCTATTTACTGCCAACATGGGTTAAAATTAAAGGCCGGTGCAGTGAGGCCTGCACGGCTGCTGAGGCAAACCACAGACCCGACTCTGAATGCCCACTGCCTGGAGCAGAGTGGAAGCTACGGTCCCCTTTAGCAGTCCCTATGTCCACCAGATCCAGGTGAGCCAGCTACTTAGGAGAAGGGCATGTTGTCCTGATACTCAGAAAAACTAGCCTCGTAAAGGGAACAAAAGAGTGGCATGGAATTTAGACCCACTTCTGCCCCTTTTTGAAGGCAAAGTAAAGTAAATGGCACGGGAAGTAAAATGCAAAGAAAAGAAAAAATTAATTAACAAAACGGTGACTGCTTCCTCCAACAGCTGCTCACCCCCGAGCCTGCCAATTCCTCACCAGTGACCACCAGCCAGGCAGCGCCGTCACGCACGTCACACAGCGACAGCCAAGAACCGAGTGCCAAGCACGTTTGTGTAAAAGCAGGAATCGAGCAAGATGCTGCAGAATTTGACTTTACAAGTTTAAATACTCCATGAAAATCATCCCTCAGCAGCCGCATAAATGAATTCGCATCTCACTTCTTCAAAACAATCAAAGAATTTTAATAAGGGCGCATTTGTCACCAAATATAAGGAGGACCAACCTGTTTCCTTAAAGCAAGTATTTTAAGAGGTATCAAACACCAGTGGGTGATGTGCTAAAAAAAATTAGAAAATAAAAAGATTACAAGGATAATACATGGTTCAAGGCAGCTGTTAAGTTTTTGCTTTTTAAAGCGATGGAGACAGCACGGAGGGCGATCTAGCTATTTCCAATGCACTGTGTGTACAGGCCACAATTTCAGACGCAACAACATGCTCACAGGGCAGTACAAGAGAAAAAGGAATAAAGAAAAAGGAAAAGAGAAACAAGAGAAAATTAGAAACACACAAGAACACAAATGACTTTGACAGCACGTACAAGAATTTACGTGAGTGTGTGAGGCCAGGGACGCGGGGATGGTGAGACCCAAACTCACCTCCTGCTCCAGGGAAAGCAGGGGTCTGAGGGGAGCGGCGCTGCCGGGGGACACCAACATGGTCAGCGCCCCTAACCAAAACTCCATATACATGGGTCTAGGCAGGTCTTAAGCTACAAATTTTGGTCACATTTCTGGCTGGACAGTTTTACGCACTTCCACCAAGAGTAGCAGGAGAGAATTAGTCTCTGCTCCTGCACCAAAGCATTGTTTTAAAAATTAATGACTGTGGAATAGTAAAAGCAAGAATGGAGTAAAAGTGACAGGAGGAGAACTTGCTTGACCCGCGCTCACTGGCCGCGTTATCTCACTGACGTTAAGATGCTGGCTGAGACTTTACGGTACCAAAACAGAGAGACGCACCAGGAGGGAGGTTTAATGCGCTGCTATATTTAGATGCCGGGAGCCATGCCTGGTACACGAGGTTCTGGGTAAACAATGGTGACTGTGTCAACCACTATGGGCTAAGCACATATCCAGCTACTCCTCTAAATCCCAAGGGCAGACTTCAAAAGACAAAAACAAGCAGGAATTCCCTGGTGGGTCCTCAGACTCAGAGCCAAGCAGTTGCTGAGCAAAATTGTCACCAGTGCCTCCTGTGACAAAAGAGGAGACACTGGCCTGGGGGCTGGGGCAGGGCTCCAGGCTTCCACTGCTCACCCACCAGTCTGTCCAGGGGGAGAACATGGTCCCTGCTTACGTTGCACCGATGCACCTACCTTGACTGACGCCTGGGGGATCAGCAGGAGGTGACATGTGAGGTGAACGGAGCCAGCCTCGGTGTAGCACGGTGCTGGCAGCTGTGCCCTCAGCAGTGCCCAGGCTCCTAAACATGACACCTCATCTCCAAGGAGCAGATGGGGAGCGCCGGCATGTAGATCACAGGGCCCTGTGAGGACAAGAACAGATCATGGCCACGACATGCCTTGCCCCTTCCTTAAGCATGTCCGGGAGGAACAGAAAATTCATCCAGAGCCCGCTAGGCACCTCATGCAGGTGGGTCTCGGGTCCTCTTTCCCATCACTCACAGGGCTGTTCTGGATATTCTTTTTATCAATTCTCTGGCATCTTCTCCTCCAACTTACCAACAACCAGAAAGTAGAATCTGATCTTAGTTAAGTTCAAGAATCACAGAGCACCGCCTCCACAGCGGGCCCGGCAGCACGTGCCAGGTCTTCCGTCCATCACCTGTGGGACCGCCATGAGCCCTCTCCAGACTCAAGGCCCGAGGCCGTAGGCCAGGGTTACGCAGATTCCGTCACTCTCCCCAGCAAAGGGGGACCACCTCTCGGCAAAGGCATCTCACCCTCTTCTTCCCGAGGGAAAGCACAATAGATACACGGGGAAACAGTGCAGATGTTGCGGGGTTAGGCAGCCCAGAAGAGCTCGGCTATAGTTCCGTGGCAAAGTGGGGCCGTTGACTTAATCACAGGGACAAAGTGAGGATGAAGATTTCTCTGCTCTTTCCCATACTCCGTGATACGCCTTTCCCTGCATAAGGAGTTCATTCGGAGGTCCCTGGCAGTGTTTCTGATGTCCTAACATGGCATGCTGGCTGTCGGGCAGGAAGAGAGTGCCTGAGCCGAACAGGTGCTGAGCCTGGGAGGCAGGAGACACTGGCTCCAAGCCAGCTCAACCAGCGCCTCGTTCTGCCTCTCGGGATTCAGCATCTCATCTATAAGCAAAGGGATGAGACTGTCTCAGGAAAGGCTGCCCAACATAAATGAAATGACAGCCATGTAAAGAAAGTTTCCCAGTTGCCACATTTAAAAATGTAAACAAAGAAACAAACCAACAAACAAAAAGCAAGTACTAGAAACTGATTTTAAGAACATATCTTACATAATCTACTGTATGTAAAATACTATCATTTTGACATGTAATCCATAGAGGAAGTAACAAGATAGTTTATATGCTTTTAGTATACAAGCCTCAGCGTCTCATGTGCATTTGAAGTACAGCATATCTCAGCTCAGACCAGCCTTCTCCCCAGTGCTCCTAGCATCAGTGGCTGTGGCTACTCTATTGAACAGCAACTCCAGGGGTCCCACCAGGGTCCTGGCTGAAAAGCAGGAGTAAGTGCTCTAACACTATCAATAAAGGATCTCTCTGAAAAAAAGGCAGATTCACTTTTAAATGTCTCTAAACCGGTGGGCTGCACTTCCCTCCACCCTTGGCTACTAGACAGCCCTCTTCCTTGCTGACCCCTTTCTGGATGTAGGGAAGCAACCTGGCACAGAACCAGGGCGGACGGGCCGCCAGGTAAATTACCTGCTGTCTGTGTCCAGTCCCATGAAGTCCTCCTTCTCAAACAGGATGCAGAGGAGTGGGATCTTGTCCCCAGAATTGTTGGGGGCCCCATCCAGCCACTTAGACTTGAGCAAGATGAAGAGTGACTCAGTGAAATCCTCAATCCTCTTCTCCACCACCCTGCAGTCCTCGTAGATTGAAGGCCACGTCGGTGCGCGGCTGCTCAGCTACCTCCCCATGCAGCACAAAGACAAAGAGCTGAGAGTCATTAAGCATGGTGCCATACAGCTCCTCTGCACGTGGAGCTTCTCAAAGGCCTTGGCCGAGAGGCAGTCGGTAATGGTGACAAGGCCCACAACCTTGAGATGGGTCTGGAAGCCGCTTCATCCATTCTTGGGCACATAGTTGTGCCTGTAGTGCATACAGAGTGTGCCCTGGGAGCTGCACGAGCTGATCTGGCTCACCAAAGAGATTCGCTTATAGATGCAAAAGAAATTCTCCTCTGAGATGATCCCCACTGGTTTGACCACCACAGGAAAAGTCTCATAGTCCTCAGCACACTGCACGTAGTCATGGATGCTCATGTTGCAGGCCCTGCCGAGAGGGGAGAGGAGATCGAGGCAAATATTTTGCTGTGGGCTGCGGGCGCCTCTGGGTTGCGGTGACCTGGTGTGTACCAGCCAGAAGGCAGGGGAAGCCCAAGCAAATCCAGGGGTATAGTTTGTCCTTCAGAGCCTGCACATGGCTACCGTAGCACGGATCACTTTACCCAGCTTTTGGTCTAGGCTTCCTGCCCCTGCAGAGAAGGGTCATTTCTTGTTTTCTGTTTCAAAGCACCTAGCAAGGCCCTGATGCAAAGTCACTGCTCAAAAATGCGGAATAAAGAAATGAAAAAAGGAACTGCTTTCCGCAACCCCCTTCAGCAGAATATAAAGAAAAGGACAACAGTAGGAGCAAAAGATCTGGATTTCAATTCCAATTTATTTGAACCCCTAAGCTGCAGAATAATGGATAAGAATACTTGCCTTGTGGAGGAGGGTACAGTTCAGTGGTAGAGCACATGCTTATCATGTACTAGGTCCCAGTACCTCATTTTAATAAATGAAACAAATAAAGAAACCTAATTACCCTTCTCAAAAATACTTTTTAATTCAAAATTCAAAAACCACCTTGCAATTTACACAACATTGTAAACTTGACTATACTTCAATTAAAAAAAAAAAATCCTTGCCTTACAAGAATATATCTGGATTATGGAAGTTTGCAAATATAAAATGCCTAGGGTACCACCTGCATAAAAGGGGGTGACTACAAATTTACTATCCCTACTTTATGAACTATATTTCCTTCGGGGGGGTTATAACCTCTCAGAGCTAATTTTCTCAGATTTAAAAAAAAGTAAATATTACATGATTCTCAGTACTGCTGAAGAATCAGATAACCCTATGAAAGCATCTGACCCAAAGAGGTTACTCAATAAATGTTTGTTGAATGAATGAATAAACAAGCAAAGTGAATGCTGCTCCCTGCCACAGACCATCATAATGGTACTGCTTGGAAATCACAAGCCCACGTTCCACCCGTCTCTACACTAATCATGTGGGTGACCTGGGCAGTCGTGTGTGCTTCTCTAAGCCCCAGTTTAATCGTGAATAGAAATGATGGCAATAACACAAACCTCAAATTTTTAGTGAGTCAGTAATGAATCGTACCCCAGCTTTGAAAGATGGAACCATTAAGGAAAACTGGGAAAATTTTCTTAGCAGCCTCTAGGGGCGGCGTTGGTGGGGGGTGTCAGAGGCAGTTGTAGGCAAACAGCTGAATCAGATAAAACTTTGAGCACTGACTTTCTGCTAGTCCCTACTATGGGTCACAGAGATAAACTAGGCACTGTTTCTTCCTCTGAAGAGCTGCTCACAGTCCAAGCTATAAATTCACTGAGTGGGAATGCTGTGTCTTCTGGCATCTTTGGTGCATAGTTGGGGACACATAGCAGGTCCTTACCTCCATAGGCCCTCTCCATATTATCTCTTACAACTACATGGGAATCTAAATTATAACTCAAAATAAAATTTCTACTGTTTTAAAGAAGCTATTGAGGTTAAATTTGCTCACTGTCTCAAAAAAGGAACACACAGAAAAAATAGGACAATGCCCAGCAGATGAGATACACTCAGTTAAAATTCCCACTGAACCCAGTGGTCCATCCAACTTCAGAGCAAGAAGATGGGTCCTCGTGGCAAGAGGCCACTGCATCTGAAGCTAACAAAGCTAATGGTGCTCAATTCCAAGAGCCCCTGTCACCACCCTTGTTCTAATTTTCTATTTGTAATTTTTTTCTTTTTATTAAATAGAAACTCCCAATTGCATAGCCTTCACCTGACTAGACATCAAGATGGCAGCCCTTCAAAACCTGACCACAGAGATCATGATGGCAGCCCTTCTTGGTGAAACAATAAAATGAAAAGGCATTTCCAAAAGACCTCTGTGTAAATCTACTAGGGAACTTCATCCTGGACTGAGGAAGAGGACTGGGAAGGAGGGGGCAATCTGGGGCATAGAGAACTATGGGCCACATGTCCCACGATGGACTTTAGACACAAACATCACCCTCCAGGAGATTTAAAATGCACAGCGACATAGTGCTATGGGCAAGATTTTTTTTTTTTTTTTAAATCCCTGAATCCCTTGCAGGTCTTGTTTCTACTGAGACACAAATAGATTATGTGTATAATGTTTCACAAAAGCCTTAAAATATTATCACCCCAACTTGACACATCAAGAAACTGAGGTAGAGAGGTTTGTCACATTGTGCAAGACTAAAGAGAGGCCACGACAGACACCATATTTAAATCCAAGGCCCTGCTCCAGTGCTCACACTAGAAAGTGTGACATACTGCCCCTTTTCTGCCCTCTCCCTGCAATAAATCTCTGAAGAGTCTTTTCTGTGCCACCTGGAATCAAAATCATATCAATTTTCCACAAAGAGCTATGTCCCTCCTTGCAGGAAGTAACAAAATCTAAAGTGTTGGGATGGGAGGAGAGATTTGCATTTTCTGTTTCTCAAAGGAAACATGGCTTAAAAGAAACTGAAAAGCACTTATCTAGTCTAAGCCCTCATTGTGCAGATAAAGAAACGGAGGGTCAGAAGAGATGAGGAAAGGGCCTTATTAACAAATATTGCCTCAGCGCAGCACCAAGCCAGCCCTGGGCACTGCTGGGGGAGGATGTGGAAGGCCCAGGAGAATGAGCCTTAGAAAACGGAAAGAGAAGAAGCATACAAGGCCCTGTCTCTACACCACCATACAATGAATTTCCACCAAATTACCCAGTATGGGGGCAGCCAATAATTAGGTGGGGTAAACTGGTTACAGAAACCTGGAAGTCTCACCCATAGTGGAAATTCCAACATTTACTGTTTTTTTCCCAGTTCAATAATCAACTCAGTGGGCACTCTGTACAAGGGACTACACTAAGCCTGGAGTTCTCCCAAATACAGATCTCTATTACCACGTGTGCAAACCACATAAAGGCCACCAGAAGAAAAGCGCTCACAGATAACATGGAATTACTGTAACTGAAAGCAGCCAAAGAGCATATATTCCTAGGAAAAACTGTGCTGCTAGAAATGGACTCATGGACATAGAAAGCAAACTGTGCTTAGCAGGCAGGAAAGGGGGGATTAACAGATACACGTTAACAAATATAAAATAAATGACAAGGACCTACTATATAGCACAGGGAACTATATTCAATTTCTTGTAATGAGTTCTACTAAAAACAATCTAAAACATATGTATATACATATGCATATGTTGATAACTGAATCTCTGCTGTACACCTGAAACTAACATTGTAACTTGACTACACTTCAATAAAAAATAAATTAAAAAAATAAGTAAAAATAAAAGCAACGCCATTAAGAGAAAAAAAAGAATAATGTTATCCTCTTAGCTGTAGGTCCTGGAGAATCCTGGTTGCAAGCACCAAGTCCACTGGATCTCTCCAGCACTGGCTGTCACTCTTTCTGACCATCAGACAGTCACTTGGCTTCACTGAGGTTACTTTTCTCTTCTGTGAAAGGCTACAGTAGCAACTAACGATGTATAGAATCTCATCAGTCACAAGCCCAACATTTAGTGAGGACTTCCCATGGGCCAGGCTCTGGAGAGATGAAAAGATACGGTCCCAGATATATTCATGGGTAGAAAAAATTTATGCCATAAAGACATTAATTCTTCCTGTTTTGATACACAGATTCATTGCAATTCTGATTAGAATTCCTACCAGATATTTCATGGAATGTAACAAGTTAATTTATGGTCAGGAATAGTCATGAAACTTCTTTAGAAACACCACTGGGGAGGGGTGGGTATGTCACTCATTTCCACTGGTCTTTCTGTTGTGATGAAAACGTTCTGGAATAATAATTGTTGCACAACTGTGAGTATGCTAAAAGTTGCTGAATTGTACCATTTAAATGGATGGACTTCATGGTGTGTGAACAATATCACAATGAAGCTGTAATATGAAAAAATATTTCCTGAAAATTATTTTTCCCTCTATACTAGTATTCTGCCCCACGATTTAATAAAAACAAAATCCAAAACAAACCAAACTGTGCCAGGAGATCTTTAGGACTTCAATGTCCCTGGGTCTCCAACGCCTCTGGTGGTGCTGTTCCTGTTAACGCACCCTAGCTGGGCTGGGCTAGTTAGGGACTGTAACTATCTTTTTAAAATCGACGATTACACGTTTCACCCTGGGAGTAGGAAGGAAGGAGCATGTCACAGCCTCATGACTTCAGCTCATTTTTAATTGAACCAAGCCCTGATTTCAACACTGTAATCCCTGGCACTATAAAAACACGTGACATCAACAAGCACCGCCATCATAACACCTGAAAGTGTTCAAGGTACTTACCTGGGGCAGAAACACTGAGGGAGGAGACAGAAGCTCGCTCAGCACTGAGGATCCAATTTCCCCACTCCACCAGAAGCTGGGCTTTACAGTCGGAGGCTCTCAGCCCAGGGAGCATCTCCCACGCCACTGAGCTTGTCCTTAGGGAGCAGGAAAGGAAGAGAAGGGCAGCCCCGGGGTCGCGGGGCAGGGAAAGCGGTGGGGGGTTGGTGGAAACGCGGGCTGCAGCCCCGCTCGGAGGCCAACACCAGCCCCAGCCGCCCGCCCCCATTTGGGTCCCCAGACCCCGCCCACCCGGGACACAGCCCGCACAGGGGCGGGGACCGGCCGGCGGCCGAGGAGAGGCAGCCCGGGGGGAGAGGTTTCGCGGGCGGGAGAGGGGAAGGGGACGCCAGCCACGGACTGAGGGGAGCCCGGCTGGGTGAGAGGATGCAGGTGCACCCCTGGCCATGGACAGGTGTGGCCGGGGTGCCGGGCAGGTGGAGCGGGCAGAGGGATCTGGCCCTAGCTATTCAGCTGAACACAGGCTGACTGGCGCCCTGGGGTGCTGTGACATGCCGACCTCCCTCCCGCAGCCGCCTGACCCCTTTCCCGGGAACCCCCACCTAGCATTTCCACAGCCAGATGCCCCGGCCCCGGGCAGGAGCTAAAAGCCTACAGGTCGACAGAGCTGAGAAGCCTTCGGGGCCGATCCCCGGCTCGGAGCTGGAGCTTCCAACCCGTGGTCCAGCTGGCACCGACTGCCCATGCGCAGGAGGGCCAGCGATCCACTCTGGGTTCTGCGAGAGAAGGTGGGGCAACGAAGGAGGAAGAAGATGGGAGGGGGAGGAGAGGAGGGGAAAAGTGGAGGGAGACAGATGGACAGGAAGAGCAGAGAAAAGGGATGGATCTGGAGAGGGGAGGGTCTTAGCGGAGATGGAGAGAAAAAGCTTTACCTCTGGGGGCACCCCGAAGGAGGCGGCAGTCCTGCCTCTGTACCATTCTGTTACCCTTCAAGGCCCGCAGCTCATGTTTTACCTCTCTGATCCAGCCCTCCATCCGATGCTTCAGCAGAACCCCTATGGGTATCACACCCGTTGCCCCCACGCGGAGCTGGGTTTACTGTTGCTCTGGGAACCAAGCACCCGCAGGTGTTGTCTCTCAGAACTACCTTGGGAAGAGTACCTATTCCCCTTTTACACGCTGGGAAACAGGCAGGCATGATCTCTGCCTTAGTTCCACTCTCCCAGGTGTTGGGCTGGCGGGGAGCGGGGTGGTACAAGATCAGAACCCCAGACAGAGCAGACTGCCTGAGTGTTGGTGCACAGTCCCCATCCCTCCTGGGTAAACCACACCCCACCCTAGTGGAACCATCAAGGGCTCACAGTAATTTCCTGGGTTTGGGAGAGCTATCATCATGTAAAGGAAAAGCCCAGCTGGGCTAACAAGCTAAGTCACAAATCTAAGTGTGATAAGTGTCGGTTTACTGATCTAAATTCTGCTGGGCTAACTCGTAAATCTGAAGTTTAGTGTCAGTTTACTGGGCTAACAAGCTAACTCATAATTCCATCCTCAATAGGTGTCAGTAATGTGATCTATGACAAGTTGATAAGCTCCAGTGTACTGATTCCTTGCTTTTTGTTGTTTGAGCCTTATTGGCTAATACCCCTTACTTGTAATTAACCCTTTAAAACCTCATGTGCATGTCTTGGAGTTGCTCAGAACTTCGGAGCAGAATCCCCTCTGAGCCCGCCGGCATAATAAATCTGAGTACTCCAACCCTCCCAGTGGTGCTTGTTTCTTAGCTGGCCTGTTGTTTCCCTAACACTCAGTTCCAGTGCCCTGCTTGCTAGGTAGATAGGAGTGTTACCCAGTCCAAATTCATTCTCCTCAGTGCAGGACAGGCCAATAAGTTGGGAGACCAAGTGTTGGGGCAAGGAATAGCAAGTCTCTTTAGACCTAGATGGCAAACTAATGTCTTGGAAAACCATCTCCCCAAGTCAGAATTCAGGCTCCTTTCCTACCTGCTTGGTTGTTGCAATCTTCCTGGTGTAGGAATTCCTTCTTGTTAGAATCCTTTGTTCTTGCAGCTATCTGCCTGGGTCAAATCTCTGTAAACCTCCAACAAAACAAACGTTATTTTCTATTCGGTAATTTGTTATCTTTTTATGAATGAAAAAGTGTTAAATATCCTTAAAGGTCAGAGCCTTTAGAATAGGCTCTCCTGTATATTTCAGGCTCTAAGCAACATTGTTTTACATGCAAGATGAAGCCTAGGAGACAGAGCATAGGGTTAAAGTCAAATGAAAAGATCCAATATGCAGTCAGATTTGTTCTGTTCTATTACCCGGGCAGAAGCCACTTGAGGATTTAAATCCCTTTAAGTTAAAAATAACTAAAACTTTAAATGAATTTACATAGATAGTTGGGAATGTGTATACCATATCTGGAAAAGCATCCAAAGGATAGTAAACAGCGGCATCTCCAGGGAGGGCTGTAAGAACAGAGGATGAGGGTAAACTTCTTTCACTTGTTAGTTTTGTGCTCTGTTTTAATTTTTTTTAACCATTTGCATGTATTTTTTTCAGTTAAAAAAATGTATAATAGAGCAAAGGAGTAATTAGCTCAGCAAATACAGCAGCCATGGAATCACTGAGTCATCACATTTGACTTAAGCCTGGAAGCATTTATTGACTCTCTCCAATGTGCCCAGTGCTGTTTTAAGACTTCTTTTATTATTATTATTTATTATTATTATTACTATGATTATTATTATTGTTATTTTTATTTTATGAAATAATAACAAGGTAACACCCACCCCTGCCCATGGCTTGTGGGAAACCAACTGAGTTTTTACTGAGTTGTTTTCCAAGGAGTAGAGATGAGTTATAAACTGAACACATCTTCAGGGCAAAACAGGCGGAGTGGTTTTACAGCACGCCAGACAGCTATGAAGGGTTTTCAGTAAAGGTGCCCAGAGGCTGAGAGAGAAAGTCTCTAGGGCCCTACAAAAAGCTGCCCAAACTGCCTTCTCCATGGCACTACTGAAGTAGGAAAGAACAAATCTGACTCCATATTTGATCTGTTACTTTGACTTAAAGAAAACCACGTTAATACGCTCCGGTCTTTTCATGGGTTATGATGACACAGACGAGACGGACAGGTCAACAAGGGACCACTCTGCCGTGATCACTGAGCCGGGGAACGGGATGGGCGGCAAGATGTATTACGCAGCCATAGCTGTGCCCGTACTTCTAGGCAGGTAACCAAAGTCGCCTCGACAAGGTGTCAAATACTTGTGCCCACGTCCTAATCACCTGACGTGTATTAAAGAGAAATGGAAACCTATAAAAGTCCAATACCCTTGGTGGGTACACCGTCCAAAGAGCAAAGTCACAGTTTGACAACTGGCCATCCCGGTTCCCTGGGATTCATTCTTGGAGAACCTTACAAACCACTCCTCTGTCCTTAAGAAGTGCTGCATATTTGTCCTATCTTTGGCTCAGGGATGGAGCATGTTCAAGTGAACTTTAATGTCTGCACAGATTTGACTGTCTTTCTCCAGTTTCACTTGTCCATTCTAAAGAGGCCTGAGCTAAGTCCATCCTCCGTAAGATCTATTCCCTCCAGTGACAGCTCATTGAGCCTGCAATTAAAAGCCAACTGAACAAGACTGTCTGTCCTCAGCTAAAAAGTTCACCCACCCTTCACTGCTTTCTTAATCTCCTCTCCTGGCTAATTGCAACAGACTAACACCTCCCTCTACCAAGCTCCCCAACTATGTCAGTTTTTCTCCCCAAAGAGAAAGTAAGGTCCATAAATGAGGAGTCAACTCCATAGTCACCTCTGAATTCCTAGCATATAGTAATGTTAATAAATAGAACTATGATTATGGCTTCTTTCCTTTAAAACATTTCCGGTTATTTGAATGAGACCTTGGAAGAGAGGTGTTTGCCGTCCAATATCTTGATCCACAAGACTCTGGAGGCCTTTTTCGGAACGGCTGCTCACTGATTCATTCAAACCACAGCTTCTCATTCCAGGAGTAGCTGTGCTTCTCTGCCAGGAGTTTGTGGTCACTCTCATGCCAGAAGAGCTTTAAACTATATCCTTACTTTGGATTTGTTATTTTTCCCCTCTTCCAACAAAATTGACTTTCCTTACTGTCTTGCCTTGAGGAAATTTTTTTTCCTAGTTCACCCTTTAGTAAACCATGCTTCTCGGAATGGGCTTGGCCTTACATATGATCAGTCATCCAACTCCCAGTGTGAGAGGCTTCGGGCTCAACTCCTGCCCTACTGTCAAGGCAACTGAAACTCAGTACAGGAGCCAACAGGCACCCCAGGGCTTCTAAGGCTCATGTATCACCCAGAATCCCTGCTTTCTGGTTTGTCTTGGCTTCTGAGGATTTCCCCTCACTTTCTTGACAATTAGCTGTGCAGCTTGAAAGATGAGGAAGGAAGGATTTATTTCTTAATCCGCATTTTAAGAAACTTGTGTAATGAAGGTTTTCACAAGTTTCTACTACCCTCCATTGCCGAGAGAGAAAACACACTAGATATTTTCTAAGTTTAGCTATCATGTGTATTTTTTCTTTTGTTTTCTTAACTGCAGACATCTTTTAATTAAAAAAAAATAAGGCCCAAAAAGGATAGAGAAAGGGCATACAAAATTAAAGGGCAAAGACAGAAAAATGATAAGTACTCTACAAGGTTAATATAATACTTACTCTATGGATCAGATCAGCAATTCTCAGTAACAGCTAATTGAAATATGACCATGAGGTAAAAGGTCTCTCTTGTCAGGAGATGGCTAACAGAAAATAGAATTAAATCAACAAACTAAAATTCTAAGTCTGGCGAGGTACAGAAGGCTACCAGCAAAATGTGTCATCTTTTGGAAAGGAGGGAGGCTCACCAGCTCTTTACTGTGGAGCCTGAGCCCAGGGGAGGTCGGTGAAGTGAGCTCTGTAAGTACCCAATTAGCAAAGTGGGTGATGAATAAAGAGACGTGAGCTTTGATGACAGAGATGATACTACTATTCACTTGTCCTGTAAAGAATGCCTTCATGTTCAGTGATCAATACCTCGGCGTCCTCAGGGATTAAGATTATAGGAAAATTCACAGCCTGGGCCCAGACCTCCTCTTTGAGCTCGTGACACTGCACTTAGATGTCTCAAGGGCAACTCCAATTCCACCTGCAAAGAGCTGACTTCACGGTGCTCCTCCCATAGCCATCCTGCCCAGTGCCCCTGGTCAGGGGGCAAGGTCTCTCTGCCTCTCCCAGCTCAGGCCCATCACTCACAGATGTGCCTGGACCCCTCCTTCAGGGCCCAGATTTCCTCAGTCACCGAGTCCCACCACCCACACCTGCACTACCAGATACTCACTGGCACTCACTCAGCACTGAATCCGTGCTGGGTACCATGCTGCACACTGTGCACACGTTATCTCACTGGATCTCCACAGCAGTCCTGGGAGGTTGGTACATCACTGTTTTTATTGATTAGATAAATTGTTTCTCTTCCTTGAGTGCATCATCCAAAGTGACACGGCTACTGAGCCACAAAACTGGGACTGAAAACCACTTGAAAATTCTACACTCCTACACCTGGCAGCCACCCTAATCTGACTCATCACATCACCTCCTGCTGAGCCTTCTAAATGTTTCTAAGCATTCTACAAGACAAAAGTGATCTACGAGAGCACCCCACTCGCCTACTTAAAATCTGTCAATGATGGTCCACTGCCCTTTGGAGAAAGCCCCACCGGGCCTGAGCACAGCCCAATGACCCGGCATCCGCGTTCCCTGTGCGGCCTCGCCGCCTCACCCACTTCGCAGCTCTACACTGGCTGTGTCCATGACAGGGATGCTGACTCCGTACAAACCGGGGCTCGTCTCAATCAAACAATGACCACCTTCTTCACTGTCCACCCTCTTCACTGCTGACTCTCAGAAAAATGTTTTCTCAGGATGAATCAATGTCTTTTTCCTTACAACTTCCTGTCATTGATAATGGGCTCCACCCAAAAGAGAGAAGACTTAATTCTCAGTCTCCTTATCTGTAAAGTGAGAATAACAAGGAAATATGTGAGGTTTTAAGAGAAATAATATTCATGTGAGGCTGAGGGACAATTCCCAACATACAGTAAGCACTCAATATGTGCTTACTTAATATTAATAAGAATATAATGCATTCCAGCAACCTTAACTCAATGTTTTATGGCTATGTCCAACAGACTACAGACACACTGTTGGACGAACCGCTTTGAGCAGACCAGCACAAGCATACTGGGAAAGGTAAGCGCTGACTCCGGTTACAGCTGCAGCCACCCAGCACTACGGGGCGGGGGCAGGTTCTCAGACTATTACATGTTGCTTGAGCATTTAATTGTCACTAATGAATAAAGACAGGTGTTCTTTAGTCAAAGCTCCTGAAACATAAATCTTCAAAGATTGATGCAAATTAGATTTCCAGTACAACACTCTTTCTAGGAATTATTTGATAATAGTCTTAGCTCCTCTGCACATCAAAAGGGCATGTTCTTAATGTATCTGACTACACCGAAAGTGTTGTTTAAAACAAATTAAGATGAAGCCATCCTGAATAAGCTCTCAGTATCATCTGCACAAAGCCCCACCCAAGGGTCTCATTTCTCAATTCCACATAGGTGTTCAGGTAGCTTAACCTGGGTCTTGGTTTCTTATGACACGGGGGTGGGAAGAGTTGTGGATAGATTTATGTAGCAAATATAAACCTAGGGTATTTGCTGCGTAGGAACCCTAGAAATAAACAAATTGATATATAGCCCTACCCTCAAGAAGCTCATACTTTCCATTTACAACAGCATTAAAAATAAAATGAGAGATACATTAACAAAAATTTACAAGATTTGTACATTGAATATTTTGAAGTATCACCAAAAAATTTTAAAAGATCTACATATATGGAAGATATCCCATGTTGATGGAATGGTAGACAATATTGTTAAAAATGTTAAGACTCCCCAAAGTGATCAACAAATTCAGTGGAATCCCTATCAAATTTCCAGCTGACTTCTTTGCAAAAATTGAAAAACTTATCCCAAAATTCATATGGAAGTGCAAGGGGCCCAGGACAGACAAAGCAATCTTGAAGAAGCAGAGCAAAGTGGGAGGACTCACTATAAAGGGTACTAAAAATCTATAGTACTAAGTCAGTATGCTACTGGCATAAGTTTGGATAAATAAATCTATGAGACACAATAAAATCCCAGGGGGAAAATACTTACATTTACAGTCAGTTTTCCACAAGGGTGCCAACAACACTCCATGGAAAGAATAGTCTATTCAACAAATGGTGCAGGGAAACCTGGGTATCTGCAGGCAAAAGAATGAATCTGGAATCTGGACCCCATATTTTATATAACAAATAAAAATTAATTCAAAATGGATCACAGACAGAAAAGTAAAAACTAAACCTATAAACTTTCTAAAAGAAGACACAGTATAAATCTTTGTGTTCCTAGGATAGGCATTGGTTTCCTAGATACAACACGAAGAGCACAAGTGATAGAAGAAAAAAGCAGATAAACTGGACTTCATCAAAATTAAAACCTTTTTGTTACAGAGGACATCATCAAGAAAGGGAAATGACAGGGGAAGGGGGTATCTCAACTGATAGAGGGCGTGCTTAGCAAGAAAAATAAAATAAATCAATACATCTTATTACCTCACCTGTAAAACAATTGTTTTAACGTTTAAAAGAACTAAAGTGAAAGCACAATCTGCAGAATAGGAGAAAAATTTTACAAAGCATGTATCTAATAAGAGACTAGTATTCAGGATATTTAACAAATGCTTACACCTGAACAATACAAAGAAAATCGACTAAATTTTTAAATTTTCCAAGGATTTACAAAAATACACAAATGGCCAATAAGCATATGAAAAGAAGCTCAGCATCACTAGCCAAATGAAAATGAAAATGACATCTTATTTTACACCCACCAGGATGGTAATAATCAAAACATGCACAATAACAAGTGTTGTTCAGGAGGCAGAGATACCTCTTATGCGGCCAGTGGAAAGGGACAATGGTGCAGCTTCTTTGGAGAAGTCTGTTGTTTCCTCAAAAGGTTAGAGTTATATGGCTCAGCAATTTCACTCCTACATGTAGAGTCATCCCTTAGTATCCACGAGGGGTTGGTTTCAGGAACCCCCCATCCTGGATTCCATAATCCAAGGATGTTCGAGTCCCTTTACAATCAGCCATCTGGATCCATGAAGTGGAAACTACAGCTATGGCGGGCCAACTGTACAGCCAACAGAATGAAAACATATTCTCACAAAAACTTGCACATCAATATTCATGGCAGTATCATTCAGAGTAGCCAAAGGTTACAAACAATATCCATCCATCAATGAACGGATAAACAAAATTACCAAGAATAGTCCCACAAACTTTTGGTCATTGAATCTTTGACAAAGGAGGTGAGAACATACAATGGAGTAAAGACAGCCTCTTCAGAAAATGGTGTAGGGAAAACTGGACAGCTGCATGTAAATCAATGAAGTTAGACTACTCCCTCACAGCATACACAAAAATAAATTCAAAATGGCTTAAAGACTTAAACATGTAGACATGACACTATAAACCTCTTAGAACAAAACATAGGGAAAACATCTGGCATACATCTCAGCAATGTTCTCCTAGAGCAGTCTACTCAAGCAATAGAAATACAAGCAAAAATATACAAGTGGGATGTAATTAAACTTACAAGCTTTTTCACAGCAAAATTAACAGTAAGCAAAACAAAAAGACAACCTATGGAATGGGAGAAAATATTTGCAATAAATGAGACTGACAAGGGCTAAATTCCCAGAATATATAAACAGCTTTTACACTTCATAAGAAAGAAAAACAAACAACTCAATCCGAAAATGGGCAGAAGACCTAAAGAAACTTTTCTCCAATGAAGACATACAAATGGCCGATAGGCACGTGAAATAATGCTCAATATCGTTATCAGAGAAATGCAAATCAAAACTGCAATCAAATATCACATCTCGCCAGTCCCAATAGCCATCATTCAGAAGTTCACAAACAGTAAATGCTGGAGAGGCTTTGGAGAATAGGGAACCCTCCTACACTGTGGTGGGAATGCAGTTTGGTGGAGCCATTGTGGAAAACAGTATAGAGGTTCCTCAAAAGACAAAAAATTGACCTCCCATATGACCCAACAATCCCACTCCTAGGCACATATCCAGAAGGAACCCTAATTCAAAAAGACACCTACATCCCAATGTTCACAGCAGCACTATTTACAATAGCAAGACATGGAAACAACCTAAATATCCAGTGACAGATGACTGGATAAAGAGGTTGTAGTATATTTGTACAACAGACTACTATTCACCCATAAAAAAATAATAAAATAATGCCATTTGTAGCAAAATGAATGGACCTGGAGAATGTCATTCTAAGTGAAGTAACCCAGAAAGAGAGAGAAAAATACCATATGAGATCGCTCACATATGGAATCTAAAAAAAAAAAAACAAAAACAAACAAAAAAAGAAAAAACAAACAAACAAAAAGATAAACTTATCTACAGAACAGAAACAGACACAGAGACATAGAAACCAAACTATGGTTACCTGAGGGGAGAGGGTGTGGGAAGGAATAATTTGGGAGTTCAAGATTTGCAGATAGTATGTATAGAGTAAACAGCAAGTTTATACTGTATAGCACAGGAGAATATATTTCGTATCTTATAGTAACTTATATGGAAAAAGAATATGAAAATGAATGCAGGAATTTTCCTATGTAAATGAAGTGTTGTGCTGTACACAAGAAACTGATGCAACATTATAAACTGACTAGAATTCAATGAAAATATTTTTAAGTAGACAAAAAAAAAAAAAAGAAAAAAGATATTATCAAATCAAAAGAATAAATTACTGATTGAAGGTACAAAATGGATGGACCTTGAAAGTTTATACTAAAGTAAGCCAGACACAAAAGGGCAAAGAGTGCCCTTTTAGGTGAAATGCTCTAAGCGTTTATTGTACTATTCCTAGTACATTTTCTGGAGGTTTGAAGTCTATCAAAATCAAAATAAATTGTATTATTCATTAAAAACATAAAATGATTCCTCAAAGAAGGGCTTTAATTATTAAATGCAGAAATGCATGTAAAGCTCCTGGAACAACAATTTGCATGTCCACAGACAGTCACTGTTGTCACTGCCACTCAGAGGGTGGTGCCAGCGCTGATGAGGGCTGCCTCCACTCGCTCCCCTGCAGAGAGGAGTGAGGGCCTGGGCTCTGACAGGAAGGGTGACCATGCACATGGGTTAGACTGAGCCACTCCCCAGACTCTGCGTTACCCAGCTTTCTTATACAAACTGCTCCATCTAACATAAACACGCTACAGGGATGGATCTTACAACACAGGGAATATAGCCAATGTTTTACAATAACTATAAATGGAACATAAAAATAAAAATTGTGCAACTATTGTACACCTGAAACTTATATCACATTGTAAATCAGCTATAACTTTATAAAAAAATTAAAAAATAATTTAAAAATTTTATCACCTTAGTATTCAATTCGGTTTTTAAGTAACTACTAAACAGCTTAGAAAGTATAAAATATTTAAGTGTGATAAGTTTGTTTACATATTTATTTACTTTCAGCCTCCTGCTAAAAAAGAAATTAAACAATTTTTTTAAACACAGCTTAACAACCATAACAACAAAAAGACAAAAGTGAGAGTGAAGACAAAATGGAGATTGAATACTTAAATGAAAACAGGGGAAGGTAAAGTCATAAAAATGAATGCCATGAAGTTAGGGTAAGTGTTAAAGGCCGCCTAGAAATTCAACTGTAAGATTCTTGGCAGCTAAAGCAAAAAGTAAAAGATGGTGGGGCGGGTGGTAGAGCTCAGTGGTAGACCGTGTCCTTAGCGTGCCCGGGGTCCAGGGTTCAAGTGCCAGGGCCTCCACGAACAGATAAATACACCTAATTACCTAAACCCTAAAGAGCCCCAAAGAAAAGAAAAAGAGAAATTTGTTTCCTAAAAAAACCTGATATTAAATTTAGATTAAATATTAAAAAAAAAAAAGAAAAATAGAAACAAATGTGTGACACAAGCGATAATACCTGTGAGATAAATCTGCAGTGGCTGCTGGCAGGTCCCCATGTCCCACGTGGGAAAATCTGAAACATCCTTCTCACCACTCAGAGTCATCCTCAGCCCACACCACCCATCCCCCTGTTAAATGCAGGAGCAAGAGTAGGTCCCGGGCTTTGCTCTCTCTGTGTCATCACAGTGAGACAGGATGGAAGGGGGCAGAGCACAGCCATTCAAGGAAGGCCACAGCAATTAACATCAAAATGGTGAAGGATTCAATCCCCAATAGGCCTTGAGGCTCAAGATGAAGAGATATAACTTCTAGCAGAGCTTGAGCTTCATTATACACCCATTGTAATAGTAACATGGTGAATAACATGCCCCAAGGCACCATGGCCATCCCAAGGCTAGCCACAAAAGGTCACAGGGTAGGAAATGGCCAACTCCCTGGGAATCCCAGCCCCTTGCCCTTAGGCTGCTCAGTCTACTTATTAGCATATGAAACAACCAAGCCGAAGAAAACGAGCAACACAGCGCCACCTCGCGGTCACCACTCTCTCTCCCTCTTCCGAGAAGGCCCACACTCTGTCTGTGAAGTGTGTACCTACTTTTAAATTGAGCAACCGAACCCCACAACTCGTGGCTTTTCTCTTGCCTTTCAATGTGTCTCTGTGAATAAATCTACCTTTCCTCAACATTGGCTTGCTCTTGAAATCTTTCCTGCATGAAGCCAAGGACCCACGTCTGTTGGGGCACATTCCAGGGGCTCAACCAAAGCCTGGGACACAGCCCTTCTCATGCCCAACATCTGTTTTCTTGTATCAACAGGACTGGGATATGAAAGGAGTTCTGAGGCCCCAGCTAAGGGACAGAAGCAGCCCCCAGGGCTCAAAATGGCGGGCAGCCCCTCCCCCAGCAGGGGCCCTGAGGTCAGCCATGTTCTCTGTGGTTCCCTGTTGTGCTGACCCCCTAGCCAGACAGCATTCTCCTAGGCCTGTCCCCACAAAACCTTTCTCTCCAAAATTCAAGCACATCATGTCACAGTCCTCTTATTCAACCAGGAAGTTTTCAGCGCACTTTTTCATTCCCTAGTAAAGAATCTATCTGTGCTCCCTCCCATCCCACCACTTCTTTATTTGTGAGAACTCTGTACTCCTCACATACCATCCTGAACGCAGCTGCCTTGCTAGCTGGGAAAGAGATGCTTCAGTCTCACACTGCCTGAGTCCTTTCAATTTCCCCTTTCTACCTTAAAAAGCCTTTCTTGAGTCTCCCACCCCTCTGATTCTGAACTTCACAAAGTGCTGAGGTTGCAGTCACTGTGTGCATAACTCCCAGGTTTTGGCTAGGTTTCCTTCACAAGATCTTCACTAAGGAGCTGCATCAAGAAGTTTAAAGAGGCTATTCTTATATCTGAGCTGAGGAGCCTGCATAAAATTTAAATGCCTTTGAAAAGAGAGTTAACCAGGGACAGAGAGGCTGCAAGTCCTAGTCAACAGTGTCATGAGGCAAAATGTTCTTCAAAGGCTCAGAGTGGCTTCTGAACACGGAGTCGGCAGGGAGGAGATGCCAGGCAGTGAGTGGGGTGAGTGACACTGGGTACGCTTCCCCAGCTGGGGAAGAATTGGATTTTGTTCTAGTTTTCCAAACAATTTCTGACTAACTTTTTCTCTTATTGTCACATACCATTTCCGGCGAATTAAGAAAAATCAGTGTCAGTCATTTGCGCCACTTGGTAGAAGCTACACGATGCCATTCACAGGGCTGGGATATAACAGCCACACCAGTCTAGGTTGAAAGACAAGTGGGGGTATTTCCAAGGTAATAACGCGCATGCAACAAACTCCCCAGCTTCAGTTACCTCATCTCAAATGTGAGGCCAATAAAACTACCAAGCAAAGTGCGTTATGATAATGGCCAAAATCTGTTTACTAGGTACGTGCCCGTAAGAGCTGCCGCTGAAAGGGGAATGAGTATGATCAACGAGGCCAAGTCTACCTGGTCACACGCGCCTTGCCTTCCTGCGTTGGTGCAGGACCGGAGTTTGTTTAGCTGAGATGAACGCCCCCAGAGCAGCCCCGAAGGGAAAGCTCCCAGCTCTGGGTGGCGAGGCGTGTTCCTTTCCTTCTCAGAGCTGATCACAGTTTGCAGTCGTCTGTTTTTACATTTATCCCCTTAGTACCTGCCTCCCCTCCGGAGTTTTGCTTAAGCAGCACAGGTCCAGGTTTGTGTTGCTGCCTACTGGATATTCTGGGCTGGGAGAAAGGCGACCCCAAGTCTGGCTCTGGGGCTGAACGGAGAGGGCAGAAGGCCCAGGGGCCCATGCTGAAACGAGGCCCCAGCACCCAAAATTATGGTCTGACTTTGGGCAAATTACACAGTCTTCTTTACCCTGAGATTCCTCATCTGTCCATGAAAATAACTGCCCATGGCGTATAGAGTTTCCAGGATTAAAGGAAATCACCAAATTCACAACCTATTCAAGGGGCTACCAGTACATCCTCAACATGCACATGCTACCTTTACGGCTGTGACACACGCTAAGCGGGGCGGACAGACACAGAGAACAATCCTAAGTGCCTGTTAAGTGTTTCATGAGTGTTATAATACTGTTCACATCTTACAACAATCCCAGGAAGAAACGAATATAATGCACATTTCACTGTTTCACCAACAGATTAAGGGAGGTTACACTCTAGTTCAAGGCCCTTTGGTGAGGAAATGGCGATTTAAACCTGTATCTGAGCCCAGGCCTGGGCTACATCTCTCTCCAATCCACCTGTCCAATACACAAGTTTGCACAGGCCAGCTCTTAAATGCAATGTGTGCCACCGTTTGTCAATGTTTGTTAATTACCATAAACTACTCTCAGAAACCGCTACAGAAAAGACAGGTGGACCCACATCCCTGCCAACAAAGTAGAGGAATTCTGCCTTGCCTTCTCCTGTAATGTGCAGAAACCATTCCCTACACCACCAAATTCAAATGTATGCTTCATCCGTGTTTATGTCTGCACACGGAATATTAAAGTAGAAGGTACCTGCAGTAATTCTATCTCGGTTCCTTTCCAAGTTTCCAGATTATCCACAATCAGTCTGTAAATGAAAATACTACAATGTGAATGAAAATACTGCAACCATATCTGTAAACAAATAATGCTGAAACCAAATCATCAGTGGCTGCCGCTATCCCCCAGCGAGGACATTCCTGAAGTCCAGCCTCTACAGCCATTCACAACAGTGCCCTCTGAACAGAATGAGAATAAGAAAAGACAGGATACTTGCCCTAGATAGCTAGGTGCTTGTCTAAAGCATGAATCCAGTGAGCCCACGTGATACATAGAAAATCACTAAACACTTTAACTTGACATACCTGGCTTTCTTTAGATAACAAACAATGTTTTATTGTTCCAACTACCTGGTCTTTGTTGTAAAGCTTATATATATCCTAACTCCTCCCCAACCTCTTCGGAGCAGTCCCTCAGAGCGATCTGAGAGGCTGTCATCCCGGCTCGATTCCTTCCGCCATATAAACATAACTCTTAACTTTTAGGCTGCACATGTATTTCAGTCAACAGTTTTGGACACCATGAAGGGACCCAGAGCAGACTTTCTCCAACTGAGCTCTCCGAGTATCCGGAGTCTTGGTACCAGCAGTGGCCCTTTGTGCCCATCCACCTCCTCGAGGAGTCCAGATGAATTTGGGTGAGTCTATCTTGGTTCTCGGATCTCCCATATTGGGTGATAATCCTGAGTTTTATTTGGCGGTGTATCCAGGTACCTGGCCCTCCAGTTGAAAGATACTGGGGGGGAATAACCCACCCAGTGGAGACATACTGTGTGGGGCCTGGTTGAAAGATAACGGGAAACACCCATCTTTAGTAGACGTCCAAGGTGGGGCTGGTTGAAAAATACCAGGAAAATACCCAGTGGGGACCTCCAGAGTGGGTCCATGTTGAAAGACACTGGGGTCAGGACTGAGTGGTTAGGTAAGAGGCTGGTCTAATGTTTTCCTCAATTTGGTTACCTCCATTGAATTTTTCAGAATAAAAGTAAAACTCTTATGAGGAACCTTTCAACTCCAAAAATGGGACCCCCTTCCTGGCTGGTAACAGTTTTCTCGGATGACTGAGAAACTTGCAGGAGTGGTATAGGCAAAGACTTCATGCCATAGAGTTGTCCCTGCGGGAAAACCTACTAGTAATTTTATTCTAACAACCCTTCCTTAGAATGGGGAATAGAACTTTCAAAAAAAAAAATAAATAAAGGAAGGAAGAAAGAAAAGGAAAAAAAAAGATAAAGAAATGACAGATTGCCAGCCTCCAACTAATATCCCAGCCAGGTTTATATACATACAATACTTACAAATTTAATTGGGAATTAAAAAAAAAATCTCACTCTTAAAGTAACTAACCAGGCCTGATAAAAACATTTTTTGGAATTCTGGACTTATAAAAACCAAAACCCTTTTAGGGGGAACTTGGATTTCTCTTCCTGTGTCTTTGAAATATAAACGTTTTATCTTTCGCTGGGTGTATTATGTGTGTGTATGTATGTATATATATGTTTCCTTTTTGTTTTTAATGGAAAATTTGGACTCTGCCATGCAAAAGGTACAAGTATTGTGTACATATGGTGGCCACACAAATAAATTGGGATTCTCAACAGTCCTTTTTACCAATTTTCAGGCATTTTGCCATCTTAACCTTTGTTGCATCAGTCTGGACAATGAACTGCTTTACCTTTTGGAGAGTAAACTTTTGAATTTTATTTTGGCAGCACCCCTACTCTCATTTGGAAAAGCCTCTTCATCTTATTCGTTTAAAATCAATATATATATATAAATTGATGGCCATATGATGGATCCCTTAATTTGGAAAACTTTTAAATTGGTGAAAGTTGAAAGAGCTCTCATTATAAACAGCCGTTTTATTGGTACCTATTAAAATCAAGTTTAAACGTAGAAAATATATCTAATGGTTAATCTAAGAACTTATTTTACAAAAACTGGTTTAAAAAGCTACATTTATGTTTTTCCTTTCCCATTAATGGTTTTAGAGATGTTAATAAAATCTTAGAATAATTAATGTTAATTAGGTTGAGTAACTGGAAAAAAGATTGTAAAAATGTCGAAAGATTTTTTTTTTCTTAGCAGAAAAAAAAAATGATAAGTGGATTATCCTAAGTGGGTAAATTTTTTTGATGGTTATTTTGAATGACATAAATAAAATGGACATTGTTGGATTTTGAGACAAGGTTTTGATTCTACACTACGTAAAGTTAAAAAAAAAAAATGGCCAAAACTGTCACCTACTGCCCCCCAAAATTAAAGTTCAAAGAAGTCCGTTTTATTTGCCCCAGTTTAAAATGTATGTATTTATTGGGATAGATACATATAATATATGTAGACTGTGATATTTGATCAGTAACTGGGGCAACAGACCCATTAATCAAATTAATATTTGAGAAGGGCCTAAGTTCTTTGGCTCAAACTTGGGGATCCCAGAGACTTTTCTATAAAATTAGATACAGTGAAAAAAAAAAAAAAAGAAATAAAGAAAAGAAAAGAAGAAAAGGGCTTTTGGCATTCCTTCTAGAAATAAAAATTATTGATTAAACCTAATAAATATTAAAATTAAAGGTATAAGAGTTAATAAAGTTGAGATAAAAGTTTGTAAAATTGGTATGTTTAAATGGGCTTTATATAAACTTTTTGCTTAATTATGTTGTGGGAAAGATGTGTTTCAATGGAAAAATGCTTCCCCTTCTTGGTATTACAAGGCTGGGCACATTTCTGTCCCTCAGAACATATTAATTGAACAAAATAAAGGAAACCAATAGAGTTACATGAGCCGTCCAATATAATGTAAAACTAAAACTAATATTCAGTGGCTAATAGAAAAATATAATAAGAGGTTTACCCTGGGTTTAACTTATAATTCAAGGAAAAGAGACCTTACTAATTGCCTTATGTAAGCTTTGGAAGACAAGATAAATTGAAACTTAAAGTTTTAAAACATGGAATTCTTTGTTTACAGCTCTTCTCACTGATACAAAAAAGCCAAATAAGGAGATACAATTGGGCCTGCGTGACAGAGCAGTTCTCTGGGGAACTGGAAGTGTCTGTCATTGTCTTGCAGATCAGAAATCTATATACAGCAAACAGTGACCTAGGACAGAGCCTAATTAGCTTAATGAGAGAAAACTTAAGGCCAAAGAAATTTTTGGCATTTTAGAACTCAGAACTCTGATGGGTCCGTCAGACTTTGTCAAGAAATCTTAAATGTCTTTTTCATAAATAGTAAGCCTTAGTGATTTGAGAAAGCAAATTAAGCTTACTCCAACTATTATTATACCTATCTTATAAGTAAGTTTTAAAGTGAAGCTATGAGATCTCTAGCTTTGGTCTGTTTATAAGCCTGAGTACACATTATAGATGTGAGATATTTCTACAGTTAATAAAAAGAAAAAAAACAAAGTCAAAGAGCTCTGCTTAATTGACGTAAAAAGTAATAGCTTACAAATTAAGTATTTTTAAAACAAAAACTAACTAAGATGACCTTCAGGTTCACGTTAACTGGAAAATATTCAATATTAAGATAACACTTAGTATTGTTTAGTTTAAGTATGTTCTAATTAATATGGACATCTTTAAACTCATCAATATTAAGTATAATGCCTTTACTGTACCTAGGTTTAATGAAAGTCAAATAAGATCCTGTTATATATGTTACAGATTTGTCAAAAAAAATAATAGTAATGTGGTGTGATAAAATTTGAAGTAAATTAAATGCAAATGAGATGAGAGTTTTGGGTAAATTTTTTAAAATATATATTTAAAATGTATGCTTAAGATAATCTCTAAATATTTGGTATCTAAATTCTAGAGTTGTGCTAAATTAAGTCAAATGATAGGATTTTATTAAATAGCTATGCCATTTTCAGATAAAATAAGATTGAAATATGAATTACTTAACATATGACTTCCTCTTACAGAGAAAATAAGGTGTTTAGAAATATTAATAAATGCTTGGTGCCACTCTGAAATAGTCTCTATTATTAAGGGAAAGATCTCAGTATCTTAGGAAGGTAAGATAAATGTGTAAAGGAAGATATAAGGAATGGAATTATATTTTGTTAATGAAAAATAGTGACTTTGTCCTGAATCTGGTTACTTGTGAATGGAAGAAAAAATAAGGGACACACTAATACGAGTATAGAAAGCTGGGGAAGGCTTGTGGAAGAGGAACCCTGAGGAAAGAGTTTTGTACGTGGTCAGAATTGGCTAAGTTTAGAATCAATTTGGGCAAAGTAAATGAATCTTAGAAGTAAGCTGGTACAAGACTAGATTTGGTTTTCTCTCTGTTAAGGGGACAAAATTTTCTTAAAATATTAATCCACCTTCAGTAACAAATTGTAAAACTTCTTATGCGACTTAAGTGATCTGTTGTGCCTTTACCTTTGAAATATTTTCTTGTTAATGAGTAAGTACTACTTTACTGTGATCTATACGCTTATATGACCAAGTGTTTTGAAAACTTTTAACAAGCTCCCCAAATATCAATTTCTCATTAAAATTCTTTTAGTCTCCAGTTAACTATGGGATGCTACAAAGGGTCCCTGAAACATCTCAAAGAGAGATTTTAAAGTAGTAAGTTTCATTTGGCATGTTAACTAACATGGGAAGTATTGTCAAATGAATAATAAATCTTCCTAGGTTATATTGTATGAGAAAATATTATTAATATAGATATTCTAGAAATTATATGGACTCCCTAATATTCTGGTATATCTGAAATGTTACCAGTCATAATTCTGGTTATTGTGACCAGGTTTCTTTATAGATTACAGTGTAATGTTGTTTAACCATGCTGTTAATTCTGTTGTCATTTATAGGCAGGTAATTGTTTTCTTCTGATGATTTTGCAAAATACTCTATTCAAGGAGATTTACTGATTTCTAATAAATTTCAAACTATAGCACTGAAATAAACTGGGTAAGAAATTTTAAAAGTCTAATGAAAACTCTGATTAAAAGAATTAGTTACGTGGGACTGAGTAAACTGATGAATATGGTTACAATTTTTGATTTTGTCTGAAATACTACTGGCTTTTAACCTGTTTACCAGACATAAAGAAACTCTTCTGCTTAAACTACTTATGATTCACGTCAATTTGATAAATTATACCTATGTAAGCAGACTTAGAACAGTAATCTTTTCTCTCTATCTGATCCCTCAAGAGACTAAAATCTTTAAGGTCCCCAGTGGCTCTATGAGATAAATTAGTAAGATCGTCTCCTAACAGGTATAGGAACCACAAGGTATTTTAAGGACTTCAAAAAGAAAAGAATTTACCTAAATCTGTTAGGCAGAAATCTATGACAAGCCCTTGACGGGGCTTTCCTTGCCTTAGCAAACCTTATTAACATTCTACCTTAAAAGTCCTTATTAAAAGTTCCAACACAGCCAATTTAAAAGAGCCTATATGATCAAATAATCAGACAACTTGTAAACAAATTCACCTTGATTTGACTATATTTGATAAAAATGAGGGAAATTTAGAGAGAAAAAGATTATATTTTAGTGGATATTAAATTCTCGTTTTGTTAATTGAGGTCTATATTTAGTAAGACACTTCCCAGATCATTCCTTGCTGTCATGTTACATTGCTGCAAAGTTTAATTGAATTATTAAAAGGACACTGTATGTTTCTTTCTGAAGCTTAGTAATATATCCTTGGGTAAATATCCAATGCCCCATGACCTGCGGCCAGGGGATTATACATACTGGAACAGGCATGACTTAAAAAACTGTCTCCAACATGAATGGAAGGACTCTATCAGGTACTTTTAACTAGACCATACACAGCAAAGCTGAAGGAAACTGACTTTCAGATTCATTTCCAATCAGAAAGAGCCCCTGCAGTGCACTGCCCTATAGAGCACTGCTCACCTTAAACAAGGCCCTAATGGAGAAAAAGCTACCAGGCCAGGATGAGAAGACGACGACATATGAGGTAGACAGCTGACCCAAGACACCAGACCAGGCCTGTATACCAGTTACTTTGATAATTTCTCCTACCTTTGATTATGAACTACCTCAATTTTTAAGTTTATGGTAAATTACCTATGTCTAGTACTTCTGTGTTACCTTGGTGGGTTTCCCTACTCCAAGGCTCTAACTAGATAGCCCTCAGAAACGTTATTCTAAAAAGGAAATTATAGATCTGTTTAGGCCACTGTTGATCTTACAAGGTGGGAGACCTCACCTGGCCAATTAATACCTGCTCGAAGCCTGACCATAAATACGAACTTTCTCGTAAGATCACTTAAACTCAGTCAGAAACACAAGAAAAATTTTAACCCAAAAATATAACTTCTTGACTATTAATTTCTTAATCGTGACTTTATTAACGTTACTAACTCTATTACTTATATCCTGTCTATTTTATAAGATTGTTTTCTCTTACATTTCCCAAAGTGTAGCTAGGCCTACAACAAGATTGATGATGGCAAATCATATGGAAGAAATACATAAAATTTATAACCCTGCATAAAATAATTATAACAGTGTGATTCTAGGTATGGGAATGAGCAACGAAGGGTAAACATTTCCTGGATCATAACAGACTAGTAAGACAGGCCATCCAGAGAACTTTTAGTATCAACAGGGCCTGATAAAAACACCTAAAACCTTGAATGGCAGGTCAGAAGTTTCTTCAACCTGAACTAGGAATGAGCCTTCATAGCACCCTGGGACAAAATTGGTCATGAAGTGTCTCTCAAAATATTGGTCGAATTTAGGACCAAGGGGGAGCACTGTGAATGAAAATACTACAATGTGAATGAAAATACGGCAAC
The DNA here is from genome assembly GCF_048773025.1 of Camelus bactrianus. NCBI lineage: Eukaryota > Metazoa > Chordata > Mammalia > Artiodactyla > Camelidae > Camelus > Camelus bactrianus. The sequence continues at coordinate 94,856,457 of NC_133546.1, forward strand.
CATGTCAGTAAACAAATAGTGCTGAAACCAAGTCATCAGCAGCTGCCACCATCTCCCAGGGAGGACAAGCTTATAGCTCCGCCTAGGCAGCCACACAGAATGGTGCCCTCTGAGGGGACTCAGAATATGAAAGGACAGAATACTGGCCCTAGATAACTAGGTGCTTCTAAAAGAAATGAATTCAATGAGCCAAAATGTTTACTTCCTCCCATACAAAGAAAATCACTAAATTCTTGAACTTGAGATGCCTGGATTTCTTTAGATAACAAGCAATCTTTTATTCTTCCAACTCCCTGGTCTTTGTTGTAAAGTTCCTATATAATCCTAGCTCCTCCCCTACTTCTTGGGAGCAGTCCCTCAGACAGATTTGAAGGCTTTAATTCCGCCTCGAGTCCTCCCGCCAAATAAAGCATAACTCTAAACTTTCAGGCTACACATTTCTTTCAGTCGACAAGTCCCAGAATAGACACAACTCATCAATTCTGTAATGGAACACACTGGATCAGGAACCAAAAGAATGTTCTAGTCCAGAAAAACTACGGGACCCTCTTTCTTCCCGTCATTATACAATCCGACCAGAACTCATTAATTTGCTGTCTGCTCATCTGGCAACCAAACTCAGAGAAGAGTCAACTCAGCACAGTGCTGTGCTGGGGAGAACACCCCGCAGCAGCATGGCGGGCTGCCTGCACTCCCGCACGCTCTGCTGACCCCTAGTGTCCTCCGTGGAGACCAGGCCAACAGAGCTGTTCCCAACAGCTGCAAAGTACCACACATTAAATAAAAGCGTTTTATTTTATACGATATGTTACGTATATAACCATCTCTGAAGACAGCTTTGCAAGAAGCCCAAAACTTCAACATTAATCTGCAAAAGCAAATGCTGCCCCCAAGGGAAAACAAGTCTTAAAACGATGCTAAGTCTTCCAAAGTCCTCTCCAGGACCATCAATCTAACTGCCTGCAGGCCTGCAGCTGCAGGCGGCTACATGTCTGTTTTTAAAACAACCCCTTCCTGCCGTCAGGTGCTACAATGTCCCTCTACGCCCTCCCATCCGAGGGTAAGAGCAGCCAATGCAGAACCTTGCAGGGAAGCACTGACAAGACTGGACACAGAGGATCAGAGCTAAACTAAGCCTTCTGATGACACGAGCTTGTCACTGTGTCATTTTACAGATGAAGTTATATAGAGAGAGGTGGGGTGATCTTGCTCAAAGTCACACAGCTAATAAGTGGCAAAGTCTGTAACCCAGCTCTACCCTCCGGTGTGACGCCCCCACTGGGACACCCACAGGGTTCTCTCGTGCCTGCTGGACCAGTCCTTTACTGTCACTCATAACCGACCACAGGGTCTGACCGTAGTCTGACTTTTCAGCCTCTTCTCCCTCTATTTTCTCAGGAACAAGGCTGCTCGGGCCACTATGTGACTTACGGCTCCCCAAACCCTCCGTGCTCAGGGTGGTCTTGCCTGTGCATCCAGCACCCTGCTCAAAGGCTCTTCCTACCCTGCAGGGGGACGTTTCCACTCTCCGCAGGGACAACCCCTCAGGGAAGCCCTCTTTTCGCCCTCAGCATGGCAGGTGTCCCAGGCCACATCCCGAGCTGCCCCATTAAGACTGCGGTTGCCCAGGTTTCCTAGTCAGACCAGCAGCCTCAGTGCCAGGGTTTATGACCGGGTCACCCTGCCAACCTACTGCCCGCCTCACAGCCCCCAGCCAGCAGGTCACCTGGAAGTCGCAGCAAGTGCCCCACCCAATCCCGAAGTCTCTTCATTTGCCAGCACCGCTGATGAATGTTCTCCAACCTTTGGTCAGTTTTGCACAAAACAGCAGCTTCTACTGTGAAGCAGGGGGTTTTCTCTTCTGCTCCCCATCCTTACTGGAAACGTCAAGGGAAACCAAAAGGCCTTTTCTCAACCCTTTTCTGATGACACCCTCCCACCCACAATATTCACATGCTCAAGAGCTTTGGGTCCACGTGGTTTTGTTTCCCATACGCTAAGTGGCTCAAAACACTGCGGGATTCTTTCTCTTTTGAGAGTATTTGTTTGTACTGAGTTTATCGGCTTTAATCACTTTTTGTGTCTCTCTTCAGTGTCCCTAGCAGTTGCCACTTCTTACTCCATTCAGCAGCCTCCCTCCCAACATCTAGTCTAGGAAATGAGCTGTGATGAGTGGCCCGGGGGCAGTCACAGAAGATGGAACTAAGGCACAAAGAGGTGACATATTTTGCCTGAGAAGATCAGCTTCAAGCCCCAACACTGTGTGTCACGTCCCTCTGTTTAACACTTATGTTAAACTAGTTAACTTTGTATAGATTATGGTTATAAACAGATGAGGTATCAAAATACATAAAAGGACACACATCAGCTCTATGATGTTCATTAACTCCACTATTTTGTTTCTATTTATTTTATTTCTGTTAAAAAAATTAGGAACCTCTGCAGTCAATATAGCAAAATGTTAATGGGTTTTAAATCCAGAATGTAGATGCGTAAGTGTATCATTAATCATAATTATTTGTATGCGCACAAAATTATTTGACAGTCTCTCTCCCCTCCCGCTACACGCTACTGGCTCTCACCTGAGCTCCCAGACCACACATTTAACAGCCTTTCACTTTACCCACAGCTGAACTCATCAGTTTTCTCCCAGAGCTCCCTCTGAAGCTTTCCCTGCTCAGAGCACAACAGGACCATCACTTACCTCATTAATCCACCCAGAAACCTGGGCCTAACTCCATCCTACCTTCACAGACATCATTCATCCTTTCCTTTTTACCATCTAAACATGCCTAAAGTCTGTTCGTTTTTTCCCATTGCCTGTCCCACTGACTGTCCCACCGTTTAGGTGGAAGCCACCAACACTTCACACCTGGACTCAAGAGTCTCCCAAGTGACCCCACAGCCGCTCTCCCATATTAGACACAAATGGGATATTGTCACTCCCGTGCTTTTAGGACTCTTTTCAAACCTACTGTTCTTAGAAGAAACTCCAAGTTTTTCACCTGGTGAAGGTGTTTGCCATGAAACTTTGAGCTCAGGAACGGCAGGACCCCCCTCAGTCTTGGCCCTCCCCTTTCCCCAAGGCCCAGACCTCTCCCCCTCTGCCCTGCCCTCTGGCACAGCGCTGGCCCAGGAGGACCTGCTGAGCTACACCAGCCTGTATTCTAACCCTGGTCTTGAGTTCTTAGCAAACTGCTTCACTTATCCATACAAATCCAAGGTAGATTAGAAAGATTATAGATGTTGAGCTAGACTATTGATTTGGGGATTTTGCACTAGCAACCTGCAAGCATATGTTCTAATGATTCTGTCTTCTTAAAACCACACCCAGATTTAAGGAGTATTTGTGGAATGTCTTCGGAGTAAAAGGGACTGTAATTTAACAGACTATATGTTTTATAACATGAACAACCCGGACAGGGTCACAAATGGAATCGCCTCACAAGTGACAGAAGACAGGTGAGAGGCACAAAGCAACAGGTCTCAAAGATGGTAAGAGCAAAGTTGTTTCGCCAACCCCCAAAAATTCCTGAAAGAACCAAAAATTCTGAATTTTGAAAGTAAAATGCTATCATATATAGAAATAAAATAAATGATCCTCTTCATCAGTGTTTCAAGATCTGACTCCACATATTTCAGCAGGCCATACTGAATACTAGCACAGAAAAATCAGATGGACTAGTGGTGAGTAAGTTCCAGGAAAACGGCAGAAATTCCTCCACATGTGTAAAGACATACACTCACCTGCCGAAGGTGAAGGTAGAACGCATTCTGGAGAAATTCGGAAGCTTCCAGTGTCCGCTTCTGAATGGCAAGGACACGGACAGCTTGGGAGCATGCTTCTAACTCAGTCACCGGCATTCTTACACTGCAGGGGGAAAAGGAGGCCCTCAGTCGAGAGCAGAGATATTCCTGTCGTGTTTCCCAGGCCGAGCCTCGGGGACTCAGTGCCCTGCAGCAGCCCGGCCCCAGGCGAGGACACGCAGCGTGGCCCACCCAAGCAGGAGGGGCACTGTGCTTGAGAAATCCCATCCCCGATGGGGGCAAGAGGGGCTGGTGGGGTTGAGTGAACCTATAAATGCCCACAGAAATATGCCTGCATTCATTCAAGTGATACAATCAACAGTAGCAGGCTATTTAACAAAATTTCAATTTTCAGTGGCAATTTTGCCATTCCTTTCCACTTGTCCCCTGCACTCTGAGACAGGCTTAGGCTCTCTCACACCTGCAACTCTGAAGCAATAGTTGTGAAGTAATTTTACTTTGCTGCAAGTGTCCTCGCTCCCCGTGTCACTGTGTCTGTCCTCTCTTAACACAGTCGGATATCTTCCTGGATCTCTACCTGAGTTCCTTTCTCCTCCTCCTCAGATCCTGAGATAAAGGACAAGTGAAGACACATGACCAGAAAAGGCACTGTGGACTTGACCGAAATCCACAGTGAAGCCCTAGGTGAGTGCTGCCCACCCCTTACCTTCGATTCTCAAGTTTCTGCCCAGGGTGACATCCAGCCCAGAGAGGTGGCCCAATTAAAAGCTATGTGGCTTGGGCACGGGGACAGGTGCAGGAGCTGGTTCCGGGGCCAGGCCCCTCCCCACGTCTGCTCCCCTCTCCCCCGAAGCCCCGCTGCCAAGCACTCAGGCTCGGTGATCTGATGTCCTTCTCTTCTACTCTACTCCAAACCCTTTTCCTTTTCCTTTTTTTCCCTAATTATCCCCAGCTGGAGTGATTTTTCAATCGCAGTATCTAAAAAATTTCCTGCAGCCGAAAATGAGGTCTCCAGATATCAATGCCCATATGCTGGCTCCTGAAGAGATTCGCTGGCTAGGTGGACCCTCACCAACACTCACGGGGCATCAGACATGTTCCAGGGTCGGCCACCCCCAACAAGAGTTTGCTGTGACCCCTATGCCTGCACAGCATCCCTGCTCACAAAAATATAGTTGGCCCACTTATCGGTTATTAAGAAGCAAAAATACAAAATTGCTCATGTTTCTTACTAAAATTATCTATGAAGCGGAAAAGGGAATTGTAATAGAAAAGAACAATTTTGACCCCATGTTAATTCTGTTCCTTTGGCTTTAAACCTGTGCCCTGTTTTCTAGACTCAGACTTGCTATCTCTGCACCATTTGTAAAAGAAAGTTGCCTTTAGACTGAAATATCCAGGACAGCCTCTTCTCCTGCCTGTGATCTTGAAGGATGCTAACTAATCTGCACTTATGTAGAGATGGCAAGTAGCAAAATAGAGAATAAATTTGTTTTATTTTTGGAGGTTTTACAGGGGCAACATGATTTGATCCACATGGACAGCTGCAAGAACAGCAGATTCAAAGGACAAGCAATTCATACAACAAGAAGTTTCCAACAACCAACTGCAGCCCCGCCCCTTTTTAGTATAAAAGGAGACTCAATTCTGACTTGGGGAAGATGGTTCTCCAGGACATCAGTCTGCCATCTTCTGGGTCTGCCAGCTTTGCAAATAAAGTCACTATTCCTCACTCCAAAACCTCATCTCCCAGTTTATTAGCCTGTCATTTGGTGAGCAGAATGAGTTTGGACTCGGTAACAAAATGACTGCATTGGAGGTAGTATGTCTCCACTGTTTCTTCGTTTCCAATATGTAACATGCATACTATTTATGATCTAGTGCAAATAATTCATCAAAGACAACCACAAAAAGAAACTATACTCACCCAGCTATCAAAACTGAAGTCAAAACCTATCAATTTTATATGCTGTTTAAGAACACAACCGAAAAACCTAACATAGGGAGTCGATTCCACGGAAATAAAATTATTTCTACTCCTTCAAAACTTTTTCTTTTCTTTTCTATTTTATTTTGTTTTGCTTATTGAAAAGAAAATAAAAGTCAAATCATTGTATTTCACGTATTTTTGTTATAGCTACATACTTTAAATACTACAAAAAGACTTAAATTGCAATAAAAAATTGTTCATATATTAGTATAAAGATATATACACAATCAATGGGGATTAGGAAAGGAATGGATATTTACTAAAAATCCACTGCAATCCAGTCTTTTACAAGCATATCCTGGAATATAAGCTCTATTACCTAGGGAGCCTCACCCACATTCTCACTACTGAGTCCCTTAGTAATCAACCACTAAGTCACTAGCATAGAAACATGTGATCAGTATTTTAGGAATAAATGAGGGAATTAGCTCATTCAATTCTAAAACAAAATCCCTAAAATAAATACTGAACTTATTTACAGATAAAGAAAATTTGTCCCCAAAAAAGTAAAGTTTCTTCCTCAAGGTCACAAAGCTAATAACTGGTAAAGGTAAGATTTGAACTAATCTGCCTGATTCTAAAAACTAAGTTGGAAATCCCATTCGACTGGGGAGTGTCCAGCTGCAAGCCTAGAACCCTATCTTTGTTCAGAGCTGGCCTTAGACAGCCTGAGACAGCACCCCATTCCTGTGGAACTCGAGGGCAAATGATAACAATAAGGATTTTATATCCAGCAGTTTCTTAGGTCTCATGTATATAAAGTGTCAGCAGGTCAGCAGAAAATCTCTGGGAACCATGAGTGTGTCCAGAACGTTTTGCTGATTAGAAACTCAATCTATCAGGATAGAGTGACCTTCCCATGAGAGGCCACATGGACATAAACTAAAGGCAGCTGAACAATGGAAACTAGCAAGACCCCGGAACTCAAGCAAGGATCCCTGCCATCCCCCACCCAGTTTCCTCTTCATCCGTGTGGACATGAAGACAGAAGACCCGGGTTCTTGTCCAAGTTACACTATCATGGATTCTGACCCATAAAAAGTTACGAATCTATGCTGTCGTAAGTCCTTTCCAACTCAAATATGATGACACCAATATCTCAGCAGAATATCTATGTCTCCACTTCCCCTCTTCTAATAGGAGACTATTTCTGTGGACACAAAGCAGAAATCCAATTTAAAAAACCATGCAAAAAGCCAGGCGAATTTCTGCTTAAGAGACTTTGCTCTCACGCTCAGTGAATGAAAACTCAGAAAAAGTGGTGCTTCTAACTCAGCAAATGGGAGGTAGACTGATTGTGTGTGTGTGTGTGTGTGTGTGTGTGTGTGTGTGTGTAAATCAAATATAATCATGTCTGGGACGTGTACAGATTATTTTTAATTTCACTGTAATTTCATGGGGATGAGCCAACATTTAAAGTAATTTGAATGTAGTGTTCTGAGACAGACTCAGTCTCTTTTGGTGGAGGAGTTGAAAGGGGAGAGTAAAGGAGGAAAGAGGTAAATGAAGCAAAGAAGTAAGAATACTGCTAGGGAAAGGCAAGACGCTAATTTTGTTCCTCATTGCATCACATACAAATTAGGGACTGGATTTCCCCCGTTCTCTTATGGAGCACTGAGTTGCAGAAGAAGAGGCGACAGCCCATTTCTCACTGAGATTGTGACTGTACGTGGCATCTTAGAGAAATAAATCATTTACCCTGATCAAACACTCTAGCAGCAGGCTGTAATTCTCCTGTTTTGAGAGACAAGAAAACAGGAGTTCAAAGCGGGTAGATAACTTGACAAAATTCAGAGGACCAGTAAACCAGAGAGGATGAAATCAAACTCAGATCTGAATGCAGATTCTGATCTTACCACTCCCAGGGCTGGAAATTCCTTAACACACATGCTCCCCAGATCCCCTGCAGTGTTCCTGGCGCCAAGCATTTCCCATGGTAATGGTCTCCAGTTCTCACAGACACAGCGCTCTGTTTAGCCAATGACCTTGATCAGACCTTGATCATCTACCTGCCACGCCCAACATGCTTCACCATACAGGCAGGAAAGCTGGCTTTCAAGTGCATACAAAGCCACCCTTAGTCTAACCTGGGATCTTCTGCAGCTTCTCCAGCCTAAAGGCAGCCATGAAACTGCTCACAGTTTGTACGTGAGCCACACTACCTCTCTCCATCTGTCTCCCCACCTATACTACTTAGCTATGAACATTTTGAGAATCTTGGAAACAAATTTTTAAAAACAGAAAAGAAAGGATTCTGGAACAAGTACTTAATACTTTCAATTTTAAATGACAATTTACAAAGTGAGTATTGACAAAACGAATCTTCCTTTCTAAATGTCAGTTTTAAGGATTTAAAAATATAATAGCAAAAAATTCTCACTTACAAAATTAACAAAAACATAAACAATGATCTGGAATAAATTCAAAAATAATGCCCATATTCTAAATGGACAAACTTCAGGACTGTACTGAGGGTTAAAGTAAGAGGTATGAATGTAGAGACATAAACATATTGCATGGAGAAAAGCAGTTTTGTAAAGATGTAAGTTCTCCTAAGAATAATTCAAAACTTACTAAAAAATCCCATGAAAATTCCAATCTGATTTTTTTTAACTTGAACAAAATATTTTGGAATTCTTCAGGAATAATAAAGTCATAATACTTGACAAGAAAATTTGGCATGGAAGAAAAGAATCAAAAAAAATCAGACTGCCAGTGATTAAATAAATTTTTACAGTATGTAAGATATGGTGCTGGAGTAAGGAAAGGAGATTGACAGAAGGGAACCATGAGCTCAAAAAGAGACTCTAGTGTATGTAAGTATTTTGTACAGTTGGGATTTCAAATCAAAGAGAAAATTATGAATTCGATAATTGTCCTGGGACAGAGAATCACCTGGAAAGAATAAATTCCATTGCTGTCATAATGACCACAAGATAAATTGCACATAGTGATGTAAATATTAAAAAGTACTAGTAACAGCAAATACAAGTCTTTGCTCTTATTAAATCAACTTCTCCTCACTATAATATTTACTATTATAATCTCCATCTTAGAGATTAAAAAAACCTACAGAAGAGATTTATTCCATTATAAGAGAGTATTTCTAAGAATAATGTCAAAGATAAAACCCATAAGGAAGACATTTACTATCCTAAGAATAGTTTGAGCCACAACAAAAATCAAAAAAACTTCCTGAACAAAATGAAAGGAAAGAAATGACAAGAAAAAGCTCTGTGATACATGTTGATGAATTCACGAAGTTAATTTTCATAACATACAAAAAGCTGTCACAAAGCAAAAAGAAGCTCCCTCACTTAAATGTGGGCAAAGGACAAAAGGAATCATTCATTTTAAAAAAGTCAAATGGCTAATGAGTGAAAAATGCTCAAAACTTCACTGGTCATCAAATGCAAACAAAAACAATGAAAAAGCACTTTTGCTTATCATATTGGCAAATATTTTTAAGATATTCTAGCTAGTGTCCATCTGTGGGAGAACAAATCATGAGCGACTTTTTCAGAGGATGACATATCAATGGATTTGTAAGCTCTGAAAAACGTACATACACACTGACTCAACTCCACTTCTAGGAATCGTTTCCTTTAGGAAAAAAAAATCAGTCCAAAAAGATGTACCCATCAGGGCATTTACACAGCACTGTTTACAAAGGTGGGAAGAAAAACTGAAGTGAAATCATATCCAGCGATAGAGAATTGGTTACATAAGTAATTGTGCATTTTTTCATTCCCCAATGGAGAAGGAATTTCTAGTCACTTGAAAGGAGTCTGTGATGAATGTAAACGTCACATCCAGGGACTAAATTTCCAGAAGCCTTAACTAAAGGAATACACATACAAGAACACAGGAATATCTGTACAAGAAGGATGTAACTCAAACATTCTTTCTGACAGTGGAAAATGGAGAAAACTTAACTGTCCACCATCAAGACAATGATGCGGTAAATCAAGGCGAGCTGCGGGCACTGAGGGAGCCGGCGTTTCGCCGTGGTCCAGGGCCTTGTCCACAGCACTTTCCCACCAAATGTGTCCGTGGACAAGAGACGACACCCGCACATCAGGAGACCCCTCCAATCTATCTGAAAGGGCCGGGTGAGTCTGGAGTGGGAGGACGTCCATGATATACCCCTGAGTGAATAAAGCGAGCTGCAGAAAAACATATAGTATGGCCTCATTTTTAAATAAAGCATATATACACACACCTATACGTTGATTTCTCATATGTGTATATATATGTATCTCATAGGCATAAAGGTCATGAAATATATATACCAAATTTTCAACAGCTTTTACTCCCAGGAAATAATGGGAAGGGAGTTAGGGGCCTTCCTGTACCACCACAGTTCTCTTTTCAGTATTTCAGTTAAGTATACTTGGAATTTAAAAGTTTATTTAAGTCCGAAGTAAAATGGACGATGCCTCCATAAGGCAGAATGCTACACTGGTCTTTAAAATTCATGCCAGGGGAGATAGAATTTTGTAGAAAAACATGTAATAAGCGGAATGGAAAATGGAGGTCTCCGAACAGTAAACAGGGACAGAGTGCTCACTGGTTTTTATGACAGAGATGATACACACTGACGAAAAAACAGAAAATAAATGTTAAATTGTTAATTATTATCTCTGAGTAGCGGGACCAGGATAGAGTTTTTTGTCCCTTTTTTCAAACATATTATATTAAATGCACATTATTTTTCATCTGAAAAAAGCATTTTTAGACGTGTAGTACCACGCAGTGGGGAATAATACATGAATACTTACAGAAACAAGTAACTAGGAGACACCGCAGCAGCGCCACACAATGTAGAACGGGCAATCCTTATTAACACCGCTCAGTTACATAAGGACCCAAAAAGTGAGAGCACCTGCTGTAAAAGGGCGTGGCCCCCTTCTATTTGTCAGTTGCATCTTCAGGGCTGAGGCAGTTCTGAGCACGGCCAGTGTCAGTTCATGTGTCTGGATGGATGCTACTGGAGGTGAGGGCACCTGCAAGCAGAAAGGAAGAACAGAAACCATCCTCTGCCTTTTCTGTTTTGTTTCTTTGTTACTTTAAAAGAGAGGCATAAATAAGATAAACTGTGTATCTCCCCTACTGAAATTTCAGTAATGAAACCGTTTTTAAAGGCTTCAGAGCTTATATTCTGTCTATAACTGTCTTTTCAACAAAGCATCATATTTATTAAAAGTTAATTGACTCAGTTAATTAACTCCCTGTTGAAACATTCAAGTAAAGATCATGAAAGGCCTTACGTAATAGAACCACACCTGCAGTGACTAGCTCAGCTGTCTTGACGGCAATGCAGTCAGCCCCCACCATCCCGATGCCCTAAGCTCCTGATGCTGGTAAGAGAGCACGCTGCCGCATCAGATGGAGAGATACTGTGAAAGCATTCTTTGAACTCTACAGTACTGACAAAACATAACTGACAAATCCCAGGCTCCTTTGAAGCTGTCATTTTCGGTTTCTGGCCAACCCCAGTCAATGAGCAGAACCACCCCATACCCGAGTCATGGGACTCACGTGGGAAGAAATTTTGTAGAAATTTCCAGGTACAGAATGTAACCAACTATATGTAGAACTCTGATAAAAGAAAATATGGAATACTCTGATGTTGAAGACACTCAAAATATTCTCCTAAGCCTTAGTAGCTGGAAAGGCTGGGCTTCTCCTCAGCCACTTATGTATTTCACAGCCAGTGAGCATCTCCCACAAGCCCTGTTTCCCTGTGTCTGCTGGGAGCCTCAGGCACACTTTTGATGTCGATCTTATAAGTCACAGGGCAGACGCGTGTCTCTCATGCCTGCCACCCTCACACAGGCTCGCCTCCTAGCTTCACTGTCTGAACTTGGCCCCATTTTCTCACCTGTTTATTTGGTATCTGTTCTTCTGTAAGCTGCCTATAATGCTTTTTGGAACAAGTCAGAAGAATGAGTGGGTAGATAAATGGACAGTTGGACAGGTGAGAGGTGGGCAGACAGACAGAGAGACTCCAAGAAAAGGGGAACAAAGAAAATTTCCTGTGCAGAACCCTCTTCTAGTCAGGGAAGAAAACCACCACCGAGAAGTGTGAAGAGGCAGGTGGCTTAGGACTGTTTCCTGGATTCCATGAAAAGTCCCACCAAGAGAGAGGGTAGAACTATAAATAATAAAAGAAAAAAGCATGCATGCTTGAAAAATATATCTACAATATGTACTTTCTAAAGAATAGATTCAAATCAGCAGGGCCCAATTACACAATCCTTGGGTATTTACAGAAATTAGAATCCCATCTCCAAAGCACAAGGCATCCCTTCGTAGCACTGAGAGTCTAAAAGGGGCTGTTATAAAGCCTTCACCACAAAAGCTATGCTCTCCTGCACTTATGAGGTATGAGCAGCTGTGCCCGGGCTGCCCACGCGCATCATTTGCACCCTATAGCACCTCTACGGGGGAGGGACGCCTAGCGAGCCCCATCTCTGCAGGACAGAAAACAAGCCCGGGGAGGCTAAGCCGACCTACCAGTTCTCCATCTCACAGGACTGGTCACTCCAGACCAGAACTCGAACTCGGACCCACGTTTGTAATCACGGTACTACCGTGTTTTGTGTGCTTTTTGTGTGTATAATACATTTGTTTCTGGCATGAAAGTATATTTAATAAATGATCGGTTGTCCTGTCTATCTCATTTGCTCACAATCAATCTTTATAGTGTTGAATTGTACTCTTTTTCCTTGGAGAAAGAACGGAACGAGCGGGTGTTAGAATGAGGTGGGGCTCCATTCTTTATCTGTTACCTCATCTCATCCAAGTCCCCAACCAGGGAGAAGGAGCAAATGTTTTCTTCATCTTTTAAAGAGAGGGTTCCACTGATGGTGACTTAACTCCAAAACCAAGTATGGGGAAAGGGCACATTCAGCAACCAGAGCATTATCACCAGTAGGAAGGCAAAAACATTTCACAGGAGGGCTCAGGGGGTCACCCTGATTTAATTTCAATCGATAAAACAATAATGCACTCTAAAAATACTAGCATGCAATGGATTGGCTCTTTCTTGACATCTAGCAAGTTTCCACAGCCCACATGTAAAATTATCGTGAACCAGTGAAAGGAAGTGTCTACAGACAAGAAAAATCAATGCCACAGGTAAACTGAAACCCAGGCTGGAGGAAAGGAAGAGAAAGGGCATAGTAAAGAAGTGGGGAAAGGCTGGGGAAAAAAAATCATCACACGGACTCTCAAGCATCATCCAAAAAGCATATATTCATTCGAGAGAGAGAGTTACTGAGGTCCTATTCTGTGCAAGATTGTAGAGCGGGTGAAGCAAGAGCGCAGCGACCATTGTGGCAGCAAGTGGCGGGGCTCAAATACACTTCTGATCCCGGTACCTGGCACACTTGTCCTCAGTATAAAGGGAAAAAAAAAAGTAAAATAACTCTGTAAACTCAAAGCATTGTTAAAAAAAAAATTAAACAAAACCTAAATACCTGGACAGACAAACAACGCACATTGCTGGATCACAAGACAGCGCTCTTGGAATGGCAGTGCTCCCCAGAACGATCCGTATATTCAACCTGGACTCGATCACAATCCCTGCGGGCTCCTCTGCAGAAACTGACTAGCTGCTGCTACAATTCATATGGGAATTCGAGGGTCTCAGTAACCAAAACGTACTTGAAAAAGAAGAACAATATGAGAGGACTTGTAATTCTCAATTTCAAACCTTACAACTGTATGCCTAGGTGAGATTAGAGGCCATTGTGAAGTTATGACTGTGTTTATCCGTATTTTCTAAATTCTCTACAATGAATATAACTGTTACAATAAGAAAAATAAAAAGTAAGGTGTCTTTTAAAACATGCACACCAGTTCATTCATTGGGAAAAAAACATTTTAACTATAAAAAGGTAACCAAATATCTAGTGAAAAGGACTACTTAAAATCAAGTGTGTATTTACATTTTTCATAAATTGAAAACTGAAAAACACAAACACATCAAGTTTCTAGGGAGACCGATGCAACATATTAATAGTTATTTTCAAAAATACTAATTGAACAATGAAAAATCAAGAAAGGGAAAATCGCTATTGACAGCCAAATGCAAACACATGGAGAGCAAAGGCCTAGAAATCACAGTTCCTTTAACTCTGATACTAACTCAATAGAAGAGGAAATTCCTCCCTGTGGGGACAGTGGAATCCCATGCATAAGACAGGATACACAGTACAAACTGCACTAGAATCTGGGGTGAAATTCTTAGAAGAATTCTAAAGTTACAACATTGCTGAAAAACTATAAAAACACTGAAAGACAGATTAAAACACACAGTCATATATATTATATAGAAACATATGAAGTCTGCTCCCATGTTGCATAGAAATACAAACATATTTGTTCATTTATGGGCACTGATTACTTTTTCCCAGGTAGAATATTTCAACTAAAACAAATAATCAATAATACACAACTCTTGTCAAATCTACTTGATAAGGTACTCTTCTATGTAACCATAATTTGTCTAAGATAGATCTAAAATTATTGAAAAAGATCTTTGTATGGTTTCTTGAACTCTTCTCAAAATTCCAAGCTTAATTTTAAAATAGATCTGAGCAGTTTTTTCTATATTAACTTTTCCCTCGTGAAATGAACAGCACAGTCTATTGTCAAAATTCTGTCCTTACAATGATTCACGAGCACTGTATCCTAACAAAACTGCTGGACAGCAAGGCACTATCCAGACAGTGTGACCAAGCAAATGAAACACAAGGAAGACAGTGAGCCTATTCTGGAGGGCTTACCGTCTGTGTCAACTCTGGGGTTTTTATTTGATTCGTTTGATTGGGTAGCAAAATAAAATCAATCAAGTACTTTCTTCTTTAAGCATCCTGTAAGTCATGACTCTGTTGTTAGTGTCATGAGAAGGAAAGACTAAAGCAAGACTTCATTAGGTCAATTAGCAATAGCCATCACTGGAGAGTGAGTAAAAAAGAAGTTAACTGATAGCAATGCTTCTGCCTACATGAGACCTAAAATAAACCTACACTGATCTCTTTAAGGAAAATGAGGAGATGAGGCCCCAATGAGAAAAACAAAAACTAACAAGAAATCAAAAAAGTAAAGATTTTTCATTAACGATTCCAGGAAGGAGTGGAGCATGGTGGTGAAGAGCACAGATGCTGGGGACAAACATGAGGGTCTGAACTCCCACAGCACTGGGTAGCTTTGACACTGATAAGTCAGTGAAATTTTCTGCATCCCAGTCTCCTTTCCATAGACTGGGGACAACAACAGCACCCGTCTCCTAGAACGGTCCTAATAATTAAGTTATTTTATATATAAAAGGTTAAATAAAATACCTCAGATATTAAATATTACCCCAAAAGGACAAGGAATAAGAAAACAGAGATAAATTGGAGTTCATCAAATTTTAAAACTTTGCTTCAAAGGACACCATCCAGAAAGTGAAAAAACAACACACAGCAGAAATTTTTTCAAATCATTTATCTGATAAGGAATTTGTATCTACCAAAAAAAAAAAAAACAAAAACAAAAACAAAAACAAAAAGAACCTCCTACAACTCAACAATAAAAAGGCAACTGAATTAAAAAATGAATAGAGGATCTGAAAAATATTTTTCAAGAAAAATATACAAATGACCAATAAGCACAACGAAACGATGTTCAATATCATTAGCTTTAAGGGAAATCAAGTCAAAACCACTAGGAGAAACCGCTTCACACTCACTACAATAGATTATAATCAAAAAAGTAGTAACATGCACTAATGAGGACACAGAAGATTCAGAGGTCGCAGCCGTTGCTGGTGAGGATGTAACACAGCCTGGCCACTTTGCAATAACTCCTGGCAGGTCCTTAGAGAGTTGAACATTTGGTTTCTGAATAACCAGGCAATCTTGCTTCTTGGGCACACACGTAAGATAACTGAAAACAAATGTTCACATAAAAACTCCTACAGGAATATTCAAGGTGCTATTACTCATCACAGCCAAACATCAGAAACAACACAAATGTCTATCACGTGATGAATGGGTAAACAGAGGGGCCCAGCCATACAGAGGAATATTATTCAGCAATAGCAAAGCATAGAGTACTGACCCAGGACACAACGTGGACAAATACTGAAAACGTTATTCAGTGTGAAAGAAGTCAGTCACAGTAGACGGTTCCACTTACATGAAGTGACTCGATTTAAATGAAATGTCCAGCACAGGCAAATCCACAGAGAGAGAAGAGTGGCTCCTTGGGGCTGGGGGAGGATGGGGAAGATGGGAATGACTGCTTATGCATACGGGGCTTCCTGTTGGGGGAATGAAAATATTCTAAGATTAAATGGGATGCACAATTCTGGGCATAGAGTAAAAACGACTGTATATTTAAATGGGTGAATTGTATTAAAAGTGGTAAGAAAAAAAGCACCTCGGCCCAGTACCTTCCCTAGTAAATGCAAATTGCTAACTTTTATTAGAGGAAGAACAAACTGCCCTCAGCATGAAAGTAGGAGATCAGCAAATGTGAGTTAACCGAAATTGGACAAGAGCATTTCACTTGAAACAGTTGCTGAGTGTACACGAAATATTCAGAAATAGGAAAATCAGTTTCACATCAGGAAGAAGCATTCTGCTTCAAATGCAGATCAAGGATTCGGCAAGCCCAGGTGCTAAAAATGACCAGAGAAGAAACCTGGTTTGTAAAACAAGCACCAGAGCCAACAAGGAAATGGTGGTGAGGAAAGCAGGCGGCCGAATATCTGGAACAGTTTGCTACAAATTATTTCTCCACTGAAAATTTAAAATAAAATGAAAGTGATAAAATGCTCTGTTGACCTCATGTGAATGGGCTTCCTTCGGTGCTTGACTGTTCTGTAACCCCGATTGAGAGGCTCAGGAGAATCAGCATGTCTCCTGGGAGTCCCCAAAGGACTGCCCACCAGCACGCTGACCACCATCACATCTGCCAGGGTTGAATTGCAGAGGAGACCAACTTCTGAAAGGCACAGGAAATTTTGACAAGGGAAGAAAATGCTGCAGTCAGTCCAGGGACATAGGCCCTCTGAGCAGAGGCCAGAAGGCTGCAGGTGAACTGCAGTGGCCGTGGGACATGAAGGGACCATCGGGGAGCATATCTCAATTCTCTCCTCTCTCTCCATCGGGTAGGAGAGATAAACCTGCATCCTTCTCACCTGGAACTGTGGGTTGGCTGGCAGAAGTCTTACCGACATGGAATGATTATTCAAGTCTCTGTGGAAAAAGTGAAGAAATCGAGAGGGAGTAGGGAGCCAACTCCACGAGCCTCTCAATTGCACCCTTATTTATTGTGTATAATCAAAGGAAAAATTCATTAAAAGTTGTGTGATAGTAATAGGAACTTCGGGAAAGACAGTATGAAGCAGAGATGGTAGAATACACAATGAGTACAAAGGATTAGTGTATCTTTAGAGAAGTCATGTGGTGAGGGGAACAAGATCCATTTTTAGACATGTGAATTACAAATCAGACCACCAGACCAGCCAGGTCCTTGTTCTGTGGATCATAGACTATCTAACAGCACACAAGCTCAGCGTTTATAACTGAGGGCCTCGGCCCTTGCTTTGCAACCAGCAGAGTGCAATCTAAAAGCTCAAATATGCAAGCAAAGCATTGTCTCTGCTTTTTAATGCAAGGAGACTGGAGTGAGGATGTACAGGCACTTGCTTGCAAAGCAGTTTCTAAGCATATATTTTTCTTCTTAAAGTTCACAGGCGGCTGGAGTGTGTTACAATTTGTTAAACCAATCATGGGCTCCCACATGGAACCATTATTGAGGACACCCTAGGATGACAAATTCTGCCTCTGGGTCTTTTCCTGCCATCTTCAGCCACTCTAGCAGGGTCTAGGCACATCCGTGAATAACGATCCTACAGAACAACCCACACTCTTAACTCCTGGTGCTTGAAACTTAATTTTAGCTCTACACAACTTACCATAGAAAAGTTTCAGAAATAAAAGATATAATATTCCTTTTATATCTCATCATATTACTGATTTTTCTGATTGCTCTAAGTTGCTTCTACTTGGTAAAGCACATAATTCTGCAGGTGAATTCAGTAATTTCCATTGGGCATATCTAGTCATTTTGGGCTCTCTAACTTCTATTGGTCAAATACCGATACACTTAATTGATTTCTTTGTTTATCAATTTCAGCCGGGAGGAGAGGGAGTGTCACTCTTTTCCTCAGCCCACCCTCAACATTTTTCTCATCAACTCAGGCCTCCCGAAAACAAAACAAAGTATTTGTTTCCCTTCTACTCTTTCCACAAAACCAACAGGAAACATCAGCCTGCAGAAAGAATTCAACACAAATGCTAAAACAAAAATCTATAAACCAGGAGCAACTCCATCTCCGAATCATGATACACAATGACATGAGAGTAAGTGTGTCAGGCACAAAGCATGCGTGAGCCTGACCAACTGATTTCTATTCTTCAAAGGAAGGAAGGTTTTCATATTTTTTATTATCATTCTTTGTCATTGTTTCTGATTATGCCAAAAAATAGTTTATGAAAGAATTATGCACTGCAATAACAGATTACTATTGTATCAATTATAGAAGGCATTCAGAGGGGATAGGAAAAGCCACCTCTGTAAAAATGCAAAATTTCTTCCCCTGTTAAGAACACGTATACAAAATGCAACAGAGAATTCAAATTCTTGTGGAGAGGAGCAAAAGCCACAGAACAAAAGCAAAGTCAATAGAATGAGTTAATTCAGAATTCACTGGACAAACATGCTCAATGCATTCAAATAATTTTAAAGGCACACTGCAAACCATTCACTTAATGATCTGCAGGCTAGAGGAAGCATTTCCCTCTTTAACAGACAACAGAATTCAATAGGGTTCCCCAAAAACAAGGACCAAAGAACAATCAGGTATTTAACGGTTCTCATAAATCAGCATGTTCTAAACATTAAAATCCAGAAATTTTAAACATTCATTCAAACCACAATAAAACAAGCATTTCAAAAAAAAAAAAAAAAAAAAAAAACCAAAGAAACTAAGCACACAGATCATGTACATAGATTAATGAGCATGTCTTGTACCGCTGGAAGAAAGAACAGGCTATAGCCTTTTACTTGAAAAATAAAACTACTTTTAAAGATAACTGCTAAAACACATTTCACCATTCATGTTGCCTTCAAAATTCTGAGGCACTTGTATCTGATCAGAAAAGCAATTCTGAGTAATAGTATGTTACAATTCAGCGCCAGTTTGCTTTAGAAGAAAAAAGAAAAGCTACTGTTCCTCAAATCCTGCACAGAGTGTGAAGTGCCTCCCGGCCTCTTTCTCTTCCCGTTTTCTAAGCTCATGCTCCCCAACCCTTCTGAAACAAATATGACAACCTCTTATTCCCAATATGCCAAATGACAAAAGAATATCAATTTATTTGTGTAAATATATGCCTACATCTTGAACTGGAGGAGAAAGGTATCAGAAGTCCATATGGAACTTATTTCTACCTTCCTGAAATCACACACATAAACGTTCCCACAGACACAGACACATACTCCCTGGACTACTGGACACTTCACAAGCTTAGGAATTCCAACTTCTAGAAGATAACTTTGTAGTTAGTTTAAAATACAATTCTGTCAGCTTTTGAAAGCCTTGATCATCTGCTAAACCATCCAATTATCAAACAGACCCAATTAGCCTTCTCTGTAGAATGTAATTTCCATTGATGGCAAAACAGACCCTAAGAAGTACTGGATCAAAGACTCGTGTTTATCACTACCTATGATCGTTTTTAAGCACATTAACAGATTCAGAATTGTATGTCTCAACAACATTTATTCTTATTGAAATAGCATACGTGTTCAATTGTCTATACAGAGACTAGGCCCCATGATGGTGTTTAACATCTATTTTGTGTATTGCAATATTTATTTTCAAGTGCAGACAAGGAGGGTGTGTATTACTCAGTTGTAGAGCACCTACTTAGCATGCACAATGTCCTGGCTTCAATCCCCAGTACCTCCAAAAAAATAAATAAAAATAAGTGCATATTTAAAAATAAGAATAAAGTTATAAAAAAATACAGACTACAAACCACTGCAATCTAGCTGCTACAATTATACTAAAAAAACAAGGGTTTCTATCAAACACTGACTATATGCCAATTACAGAGAGAATCACAAATCACACCTGAAAACCATCACGTGTGATTCTCAGCAAACCTACTAAGTAGACACGGATGAGCAACCTGGCACTGCGGATGAGGAGACGGATCTCGGAGGAGCTGTGGACGCTGACAGTCCTGCTCCCCGCGACACCACGTCAGCCCAGGGCAAGCGCTGACAGAGCTGCTCTGAGGGGACACCCAGCTGCATGGAGCCTTGGGGCACTGGGGAGTCCCAGAAAACACTAAAAGTTGTTCAGTGAAAAACCAGCTCAAATATATTACATTGTGCCACATCCTTTAAACAGGGAACATGACTGAGACTTTTTGATGCCTCCGTGTCCTTTCCGCCATCATCAATTATTTGCCCTCTCAGCACGACCAGAGATGAACTGGACCCCATATGAAGTGCACTCAGATGGCAGAGCTTTTAAAGCTGTTTTATGAAGTTTGTAAGACTCTGTCTATGTCTCACACAGGCGGTCATCCATCACTTCTCACCGGTGTGGACGTACCACCTGAAATCACTCCTTTCTCCTTCTTTAAATCCCTTCATCTAATCCAGACTTTTCAACAGCAAAGCAGCAGCTCACCACAGACAGTGGACAGCTTCTCACCAAATGGACTCGAACAGCCTATCGGACTACCTGGAAGCCCTTTTCTTCTATTAAACCCACTTACGGGTACTTCATCATTTTCTGATTGGTGGACTTGGCCACCGACTGGCCAACTCATAGAGCTCCCAGCCTCATATCCGGGGTTGGGAGAGGACCCTGCTGTTTGGAGAAATCAGTGAGGAAGGCGGACATCCTCCAGCCAGGTCTGCACGGGTAGAAGTGCCACAGTGTGCTCAGAAATTATACCGTTAGCATCCCTGGGCTCCCATGGACTGTTTTCACATTAACCAAGCTCATGACACACTGATGCAAGAAAACCAGAAACTTATTAATGTAACAGAAGAAGTGAAACTATAAACCAGACTGAAATATCAGAGTTCAACCATGAGTACATTTTCTCCTCCACAGCCCAATCACAGGCAGGCAGTCACATGGCAACCATGGACAGAAGCAGAGAAGGAAGGGTTTGTAGATTAACTCAATGGACTAAATTTCTGTTATACGAACAGATCTACTGCCTAGAAAATAATTAACGCTAATCACAGTGCACACTTTGTGGACAGTGGCCGAGACATGACAGTGAGCACCTGTGTAACTCTCCTTTCCCTGTCCTTTCTGGGCTAACTGATGCAAAGTGGTACAAAGATTCAGGGATGCAGATACCTCTAAACACCCAAAGCCCATCTCTGGGAGGCTCAAAACCAGACAGCCAGGGTTTAAATACCAGCTCTGCCACTTACTAGCTCTGTGACCTTGGCCAACTTACTTACCCTCTCCGTGCCGAAATTTCCACACTGTAAAACTGGGATAACAATCAAACCTTCCTTACTCGCTTGTTGAGAAGATTGAAAGACTCATTTCTGTAAAATGCTCAGAAAAGAATGTAGCACATTTTTGGTGTTCAACAAATGTCAACTTAATATAAAAGTGATTTACGAGTCTCCCTTCTAATAATATTATGTGTTTCCTGGCTAGTGTAAGTCCCAAAGAAAATCCTTATTTCTCCTTTTATAAACTCTTGGGGAGCACCCTCCCATTCCATCACACCACCTGTTTAAACTAGGGAGGGGATGCCTCCTCCCCACACCTCTGGGCCATGGAGAGTACTTCTCCCTTCATACCCCTAGCCGCTCGATCACAGCTAGCCCTCGTCACACTAACAGGGTGAGGTGTGAGTCCGGGGAGACAAGCAGGGAATGTGAAACCCTACCTTTCCCTCCAGTGTTGGTCACCATTGGGAAGCACCTGGGATTCTCAGCTCCATGTCAGAACAGCCCTGTGCATGAAGGGGCAGGTCCTCTCAAGGGAAGGCTCGCTGTGGCCCAGAGCTACCTGGGACAGGGTGAGTCTCTAATTCTGGGACACAGTATCATGACACACATTTTCCCACAGCCCTGAAGTTCATGGAGAACGTGGCTTCATCAGTAACAACGAAGACATTTATGGCCTGCCTAATCTTTTGTGTCATCTCTCAGTTGGCTGCTGGAGACAACATGCATATAAGTATTGGATCCCCTTAGGCCCCAACATATATGAAGTAACAAAAAATTCTGTGGCTTAACGTTGGTTCAGGGTGACTGTGTAACAGTCCTGACTCTGCTGATGCTTAATTATGTGTATAGGAACTATCGAACCTCCTCAAATATCTTTCATCATAAAACCAGCTTTTCTTGTTTTCCTGTTTCTTAGTAATTGCCAAAGACTATAAAATGATGGCTTCACACCAAACAACAGCTAAAGATTATGAGCCCTCTTGACATACCCACTGTGGTAAACACTTTACATAATTTCTAATTCTCACAATTCTACAAAGCAGATACCAATGTCCCAATCTCACAGACGAGGGAAAAACTCAGAACGAACTGACTCAGGCTCACATGGCTCAGTGGCAGCGCGTGCACGCAAACCCAAGTCAAAGAACTACACCCCTTCCTATATGTACCAAATCCCCTACCACCAATTAACACACAGCAGTGGGGTCAATACTCAGGGAACTTAGTACACTTTTCAGCTTTAAGGTGCTCCAGAGGCCGCTACTAGCTGTTTTATAAATTCCCGGCTCACTGGTTTCTAACACTGGAAGAAAAGTCCGATTTTGCCATTGTTTACACAGCAAGTCTGAGATGTTCACAGCGAGATGACAGAATAAAACTAAAATATAAGCAGAAAAATTTTTCCAGGTAGAAAGACATAATGGACATTGTGCTATTCTGAAGCATCAAGCAAATAAATCAAAACAAAATAACTTTGTTTAAGCCTTCTGTAACAAACAGGAATATTAAGACGGTAAGAAGGTGCAACAAGCGCCACCTATGGCTAAAAAGACCTTCCAGGTTGCCAGGAAGCATGCAACACAAAAATTGCCTGTAGGATCAGAAACGAGAATCAGATAACTTAAAGCTTCTGTAGCACATAATGCACTTTGCTTCGGGGGAAGCGAGGGTAACTCAGTATTTCATCTGACATTGCTAATACTCCTGAATATAAACAAAAGACACAGGCTCATGGAAACTCATCTTAGAAGAGGAAAGAATCCAGTCCAGCCACTTCATTTTACAGGAGGGGAGACTGAGACATGGGATCTGTCCTCCTTGCAATCGGCAGCAAATCTCTCCTAGGCCTCATGTCTTGCACTGTAGCAAAAACGAACAGATCTGTAGTAGGCCTATATTCATAAAAGTCGCGCCTGTATTTTTCTGAAAGTAGGTTATCTAAGTATCTTGCAACATACTTCTCAAAATCCAGGAAATCATACGTTTGTTGAAATACAAAAACATTTATTTACATAATAAAACAGCATGAGCTTTATTGTCTCTATTAAAAAAGTTACATGTCAAATCAGTGTTTTGATCTTTTAAACCTGTTAAGAGTGCAGGAAAAAAGATCAAAATTTTCTTTAATCACAAAAGAGAGAAGCTTATTCCCTGAAAATGATCAATGTGGATGTCAGAATCCAACGAATTTAAAAGTCTGAGTGGATGGTTACACGGCAACATGACATCTGAGTTCTAACAATACACATTCTGTGTAAATAATCTTCAAGGTCGTCTGCTTAAGGCAATTTAACTAGTCCCTGTCTCACTAGAATGATACAGATTTCATTAAAACTTCATAGTGCACTAAAAAATAAATGGATCCTTGTTACTTTAAGCCATATTCATATATATCATATATATACATATTAAATATGCATCAGTAATAAGCCACACTCTTTAGTATTCAGAGTTGATCCTTCTAAAATATCTGTCATTGTGACAGCACATTTTTACTAAGCACCTCTTGGGTTCTTTGTATACAAGGCTACTAACTCTCACAGTCAGACAAGTTAAACGATATTACTCAAATTTCACAAATGAGGAAATGTACTTAAGCCATGAAAACAACTTATATATACATCATCAGGAAAGTAAAGAATAAAGATTTTCTTAAAATATTCACTGACAATCTTTTCTTCCATATTAAGACTACATAAAACCAATTCAGTCTTTGTAAGTATTTCTGTCAATAAGGGCCACTAGAGAAAAACAAGTAACATCATCAGCAGTGGTTGGACTTTCAAAGCCCCCTTCTCATTTGCACTATAATTATTTTTAATGTTTTGTTTTTAGTGCTTACAGAGCACTAAAATACATAAAAATTAACTTTTTATGCCACTACCTGAGAATTAAACAACTGTGAAAATGTACAATTTTAATTTATGCCACTCTGTCTCACATTCTCACTGGTGTCTCCCCTTTGAAGGCCTCATCAGGCTGAGATCACTAAAATCGGCCGTTTATGGGGTCACAGGAGTTCGGGTAACCACTCAACGGGAGGCTGATTAGAGGAGCAATTAAGAATGCATCCTGTGCAGCCTGGATTCCAGCACCGAGCTAGCCACCGCCAGCTGCGTGTGATTTGGGACAAGCTGCTCCATCTCTCAATCCCTCAGCTGCAAAAAGGAGACACTGATACCTACCGTCAAACACCTGCTATGAAGTAAAACATGAGGAAAGTATTTTAGCCTTAGGTAGGTGTAAACTCAGAGCGAGTTTGGTCATTATGATGATGAGGATGTCTGATAATAAATTGAGCTAGACCAAAAAGGAGAAATCACATTAAAGGAGAAACGTTTTAAGCCAATGAACATTTCCTTTTGGATGGATTGCAGAATATTCTATTCATTTTATTTAATAAACCATGTTTTGTCCATTAATAATAGATTTACAGGTTCATGGACAAGTCTCCAGAAAAAGAATTAGAGGCCTCTAACCTCTGAATACTAAGATAGTAAATTTTAAAAAAAATCAGGGGGGAGATTATACTTCTTTTGGGAGAGTATGTGCTTAGCATGCATGAGGCCCTCAGTTCAGTCCCCACTAACTCAATTTAAAAACTTTTTTTAAAAAATGGAGAATTAAAGCAAAAAATGGAGGAATACAGAAATTTTTTATAGACTCATCTCAGATTTAAGATGGGGAAAAATCCATCCATTTCTCAGAGGAAATCTTGAGAACTATGTAAACTGAATCTGAGATGTCTAGTCTTCTAACATTATTCATGAATTCATATTACCAAGTCTTAAAACTACCTGATAACCCACAGTTGTGATACTGATCACAACAGCTGCCAACACGGATCTAGCTCTGGCTAGGAAAGCTCTGTTCTGACATCTCTGCCCCTGAGGCCTCACCAGGCTGAGAGCACTAAATTCAGTCATTCATGAGCATCTCCTGTAAGTCCTCCCTTTGTGCTCCTCATTCTCCCCTCACCAGCCCCTCTGAGGGAAACACTGTTATCATCATCCCCAACCGCAGATAAGGCCACTGAGGCACAGAGACTAAACCCTTTCCAGGTCATATTGGCATTAAAGGACGTCTGTATTTCTGCTGTTTTGCTTTTGACAAAGGAATCTGAGATATCAATTCAAGTGAGACTGTTAAATAATAAACTCTGTCAGGTCTTCACCTCAAAGAGCAGATACTATAAATTCCTGATGTAGGATGAGGCTGCCGCCACAAACTGACTCAGCTTGAAATTAATATCCAAGATGAAGCAGCGGATACACGTAAATATTCACGATTGTCAACTCCGCTCACGGGTCTGGGCCCTTCACTGCCTGAACTGTGGTGAATACTCCACCTGTATCAGGGAGGGAAGCGCGGCTTTTCCAGGTCTCCCCAAGGCTTCATGGGCTATTTCCCCCCACAGACTGTCCTCAACAATTAAAAAGCTCTCAAGATTTTTACACCATGCAAAACTGAAATACATTTCTGCAGATGGAGCACTTTCTCAGGCTTAAACTTATTTTGCCTACACTCAGCAGGAGGGGGAAAAGAAACAAGACTCTGCAAAGTCTCTGATTCTCACCACTCGCACTAGTAGAAAGGCCACTGCACAAGATGTCTCTTCAGAGTGCAGGGTGAGAAGAAAATAAAGCCGCCCCCAACCACAGGCACTCCCAGAGACAGAGCTCAGCAATCTTCTGCACACTCACGGTTGTGCAGCCCTCATCACCATCTATTTCCAGAACACTTCATCACCCCAAAACAATACCCCTGTCACTAGCAGTCACTCCCTAACCCCCTCCACCTAGCCCTTTGCAAACATCACCTGCTCTCCGCCTCTGCATGTGCCTATTCTG
Organism: Camelus bactrianus; assembly: GCF_048773025.1. Lineage (NCBI taxonomy): Eukaryota > Metazoa > Chordata > Mammalia > Artiodactyla > Camelidae > Camelus > Camelus bactrianus. The sequence goes on from NC_133546.1 coordinate 94,882,626, forward strand.
GGCATTTCAGATCACTGAAGTCAGCAATATGTGGCCGTGTGTGTCTGCTTCCTTTCACTTAACATGCTGTTGTCAAGGCTCGTCCGTGTTGATCTGGTATCAGCATCTCTTTTTTTTTGAAAACATTAAAGTTTATTAGAGGGTTGTAATTACTATCAAAAAGAGTAGAGTGGAGCATAAGTGATTGTGTTTCAAAGGGAAAAGTGTGGGTTGAGCATTCAGAGTTGACTCCCCAGAAGAGGTGGCCTTTTTCATTTTCCTCTTTTTCTTTTTTATTCACTCTTACGTCTGAATAATGTTTCACTAAATGGAGATTCTACATTCTGTTCATCCATTCAGCATCTATGTATGGACGAGGTCCAGAAGGATGAGAGTAAGAGGCGACTTGCAGTGATGGCATTTAAGCAAAGGGCAAGATGTGCTTTCAAAAAAAAAAAACCAACATACAGAGTCGCAAGGAAATTCAGTGCGTTTCTGAGCAAAGTGCATGCTTGCTTCGGCAGGACAACCGTGCAGTGCTGGGGCGGATATTGGCAGGAATCACGGCGTGGGAGTCACCTGAGAAGACTCCCCACTGCACGCAGCTCAGCCAATTCTCCTCCCTCATCCTGTATTGTTAGAGCCATGTTTCTAGGTTTCTCTTATTTCAAGTAATAGCACTTTAAGTACATATCTGATCATCTGCATCAGACCACTTTACCTCCAAGTCACAGAAAATTATTCACTAACCGGAGCAGCTCCAGGACATAACGGTGATGGATTAGGGAGTCCTGCAGCATCCCAGCCTGCATGCACAAACCCCACATGTGCCCTGGTGATGTCCGGAAAATTAAACACATGGAAATATCTCACTGCTGCTACACGACATCTGCCCTCAAATTCCCCCAAACTCATGCTGGCAAAGCACTACTCAGCCCTCTCACTGCAAAGAAAAAAAAATGCTAAGAAGGCAAATTTAGGCTCTTCCATTGAAAACCAGCAACCATCAATGCCAGTATCTGAGTTGGAATGCTCCTGAATTCTAAAACCACTGCGCCGTTACTTTTCAAATGTGGAAGTCATATATGTATTCCACGTAGATGATATTACAGTAGGATTTTTCTTTTCAAAATTTCCAGTTGCAACATTAGCAGAAGAAAGTTTATGTTTCAGCTTTAAAAAAATCAATTATATTCCACTTACTTAATTTTGAACCTATTATTATTTTATAAATGGAGCTATGTTGCATAACATAAACAAACTGTTTGAATTCTGCAAACAAGACCTTTATGACCTCACTATTTCAGAGCAAACTTTAATGGTGTTTTGAGAGGTGGGGCCTGGGGTGCTCACTAACAGCTCACTAAGGATGTGCTATTAAGTAATGCAAAGGCTCTAACTCCACATTAGCTCAGAAACCAAAGAAACTACACCAAAGCCTTACTTTATCATTTTTAAATTTTGCTATTCTTTGGAATATTAAATTTCTTTAAAGATATGATTTTTTTTGAGAAAGACAACAGCTGTATTAAATTTCCTCTCACCAAGAAAGCAATCTTTATCAAGAATAAATACCCCATGGAAATCGAAATGACGGGAGGTTTCTAGCTAAGTGAACATGCAGATCTGAACAGAAATCTAAATCCTATCAGATCTCACTCGAACCAGCTCAACAAAGTCCTGGGCTACCCTGGAACTTGGCTCTTCTGTTCCAAAAGTTGGCTGAGCTAAGATCATCACACAAGGCAGGGAAGGAGAGAAGAGGAAAGTTCACCTGGCAGCCTCCATTTCTTTTCTTCCAGCCAAAAGTCTCCTCTCGGGCGACCCCGATAACAAGCCCTCCCCATAAGGAAATCCGGCATCCACACTGCCCCTGCCGTCCCCAAGCAGCCCTGACGCCCCTCTCCCAGCCTGTGAATGGTCTTCTAGTGGCCCCCCCAGTTGGTGGCACCCTCCCCCACTTCCCCGCTACACACAAACACACACACACACACAGAGCAATGGCAGCCTTCCCAAATCACAAAGTTGATTACATCACCCCACTTCAAACCCTTCAGAGGCTCCCTGGTGGAATTCTAGCCCCGCCCCCGACACTGCTCACACAGCCTCACCCCAGTTCCCAGGTCCCCAGTGACCTCAGGGACCCCCTGTCCTGCTCCTACTTCCCACTTGCCTCCAGGCTCATTTTGATTGTTTCCCAAGGAAGACTTCCCTCCCTCCAACCTCCGCAACTTGTTCCTCTATTCCTAGAACATTCTAGGCTAAGTCAACTTCTGACACTGCTAAGCTCACAAGAAGCAAATACATTTTGCTTAATAATGTGGGTCCACCCACTCTCCCCTAGACACAAAGAAGTGCACGTGTTATGAATAAATGAATCACGGGGTGGGTCTCAAAGGGACAGACAGACCTGCTCTCGCCAGTCCCGACACTTCTGTCTGTAGAATATCAGAAGCAAAACCAGAAGTACCTTTCCTGAGGGTCACTTCCTGCTGACACCCTTCACTGCCCCTGTGTCTGTTCAAATAAAACCCAACGTCTTCCAAAGCCATTCACCCCAGGCTCTCTCCAGGGTCCTCCCAAGCAGGGGAACACTCCACCCTGGACCACACAGGACACTCTCCCCATGTCCTCACCCCACAAGCCTCCAGGCCTCTGCCCGGGCTGCACCTGCTACCTGAGCCACACTCTTGACTCCTTCTCCTGGCTGACACTTACTCTGTCCTCACGATTGAATGTAGAGCCCATTTCTTCCAGGAAGTCCTCTCTGATAATGTCCTTTAGGTATTGGCAGGGCTCCATCTATAGCAACAGTACATGGTGACCAACTGGGTGTTTGCCCACACCTTTGAAACCACGAACTCTTGGGGGCCACTTGAGAAGGGGTGAGAGATTACAAGAGGGGTGGGGGAAGCAAAAAGCAAAAATCACAGCCCAAGTCCCAAATTCAAGGATTCTTTCTCAGAAAAAAGTATAAACTATTTCACACCTGTGCAATTTGGCTAATAATTTTGTGGCTTGTGGACAGCAAGAGCTTGGTGTTCTAGTCCAAAACCCAGATTACATGCAAAGAAATGTATATATTCATATCCAAAGGAAACCAGAGCTGTTCAACAACAGTTTGCAGTTAGAATAGAAAGGAACTTTGATAAAGGCAATCACTCTCTCCCTCTTCTTTCTTTTCTGGCATCATATAATTTTAGAAGTATTTGCGTGACTAAGAGATGGCTATAGCCCGTGATTCTGCACTGGAGTGTTTGGGGCTGAGGAAGCCCAGATTACATTCACTGCGTAAATGCAATCACACCAACACACTGATAGGTGCCGTGGTGGTGGAGCTGATGTTCCAAAGCAGGCAACCTTACTCTGTAAGGGAACTCTAAATAGAAAGTAAGAATTGCAATGTTCTGTACTCAATTTCATTCGATATATGGGTCATTAACTGATAGAATATCTTCACTAATGTAACCCAAAAATAAATTGTCAACGTCGATTTTCTTCATCTGACCGTTTTATGCTAACTTTGGTTATCAAAACCTCAGTCCATATGGAAAGCTCAGGCCTATGCTGCAGCAGTTACATCCCGTGGAAGAAAGCCGATCAAGGGAGAACTGGAGAGTTTCCCTTCAGAAGTTCCTAAGTCTGGTTTTGCACCTGTACATCATTTGCAACCACGTCATCGGCAAGGAGTAAGAACTTACCTCTGTGGGGCGAAAAGCACTGCGGTGCTTCTGAACCATCAAAGAACACTGAGCTTTGTGAAACTGTCCTGAGACACTTAAATCGTATTTTTTGTGAAAGGCTCCAAAACTGACCCAATTCACCAATCCAGGTTCAAGAGAGAGGTACCGGAATTAGTAGATAGAACATGCCCTTGAAGTCTGACAAGGCCCTTCTTGAATCCTGCTACAGCATTTACTAGCCGCTAAACGGACCAATTCCTTAACCCCTCTGAGAAGGCTTCCCAATCCGCAAAAGGGAGCTGCCATCGCCCACCTGGGAGGCATGGATGAGAATGCAACACTCATGTAGGGCTGCCGACTGGTACTTGACACGGGGACTGACTAGCTTCCCTCTGCTGCCCTTCGCCCCCTTTAAACTTGCACTGTTCCCCCTGGTAAGGATCAAACCCCTGGAAAAGACAGCCCGAATCTTCTGTGTATCCCTGAATACATGAATTACCCTTAGGAGGCCAGAAAAACAACTGCCTCCTCCCCAGTCACTATCAATGTTCTTAAGAGTCTGGGTATTTTTAACTCAAATTTTCAGGGAGACTATTCCAGAACTTTGCATACACCATTCTCCAGGTTGGATCCCCTCCCAGTGCCCATCTCTTCTCACCTCAGATCCAGTCTGATTGCTTTCTGTTCATTGGAAAGCGAGTCCAGTAGGGTGGCGACTCCCAAGGACGCCCTCCCTCCCTCACAGGTGAGTGTGACTACTTTCTCCCCACTCCAACTCCAGCTTCTTCGAAGTCTACCCTCCCGGACGCTGCAGAATCTGCATCTTCCCAAGACACACACGTGGCCACGACCCTCCTTTCAGATTTCTTCCAGGCTGGCCCTGCCCAACCCCCGGCCCCTTAAGGATAAACGGCATTAGTCTGAAAATCGCAAACGCCGCAGACTGACACACGAAAGCTACATGGTCTGGGCTTTCCTCCAACCCAGGCACAGCCCTGCCCCCCCTCATCCTCAGTCTGCAGCTCTCAAGATGATCTAATTCACAAGCGTGGCTGTGAACACCAGCTAAGAATGACGACTCCCAACGTGTATCTCTAGTCTGGCTCCTTCACCTGAGCCCCAGGGCCATAGACCCGAGTGCCTCTTTGAAGTCCTAACTTGGATGACAAATGGCATCTTAAAAATGCCTCATGTCCGCCATTTACTCTGGAATTCGATTCCTGGCAGGTACCTCCCAGACACCCCATTTTAGTAACAGCCCCAGCACCCACCTATGTGTTTGAGGTCACATTCAATTTCCACTGTTCCCTCCCCCAAGCCCTGCCCTGGAATCAGTCCTGTTATATCCGTCACTAAGCCCATCTCAAGTCTGGTTCTGCAGGGACCACGGCCGGAACCCCACAAGCTCACAGCATGGTGCACTGGGTCACAGTCCTCCAAAGGGTGCTCCCTGGAGGGGGAGGCATCTCCTGCCACTGGTCACCTCAGAAGGCACTGTATTCTCACAAAGGAGGCCCAGGAGAAGGGACTCAAGGTTCTCCCGTGGTCTGAGATTTGAAGGGCCCGAGGTGTGGGGGAGCTACTAATTAGCAGACACAGTTGTCAGTAAGCAGACGAGGATGGAGGAACCCAGGCCAGGCTGTTCTCACTCCGACCCCTGGGCTCTCGGGAGCCACGGGAAAGGCCTGTGTACAGTGCATAGCCCGGCCATCACAGATCCCACCCTGCATTTGCCAACCTGGACAGACTAGACTCCTTCTACTTGCGACATTTACTTCTGATCTGTTCCCCACCCACAATGAGATGGACTCCTTCAGATATTCTCTCCTGTCTGAAGCGAGACAAATTCAGTGAAAACTGAAGTGTCCACATTTGGACCAGATCATGAAAGGAGAAACAAGGCCTCATGGTCAGCATGATGGTGGTGGCCAAACACTTTCACCGGGTGAGATGAACCATAGTGGTGGTGAGAATCCAAGGTCCTACGTCGGCCAAAGCATGTTCCTTCACAGTTGACTGGGGTGTTGGAGACTCACTACCGCAAACTAACGACAAGGCCGACAGTGGTGGACGTCAGCTGCAATAGACACGGAGTCAGCTATTTACTGCCAACATGGGTTAAAAGTAAAGGCCGGTGCAGGGAGGCCTGCACGGCTGCTGAGGCAAACCACAGACCCGGCTCTGAATGCCCACTGGCTGGAGCAGGGTGGAAGCTACGGTCCCCTATAGCAGTCCCTATGTCCACCAGATCCAGGTGAGCCAGCTACTTAGGAGAAGGACATGTTGTCCTGATACTCAGATAAACCAGCCTCGTAAAGGGAACAAAAGAGTGGCATGGATTTTAGACCAACTTCTGCCTCTTTGTGAAGGCAAAGTAAAGTAAATGGCACGAGAAGTAAAATGCAAAAAAAAAAAAAAAAATTAAATAACAAAACGGTGACTGCTTCCTCCAACAGCTGCTCACCCCCGAGCCTGCCACTTCCTCACCAGTGACCGCCGGCCAGGCAGCGCTGTCACGCGCGTCACACAGCGACAGCCAGTAACCGAGTGCCAAGCACGTTTGTGTAAAAGAAGGAATGTAGCAAGATGCTGCAGAATTTGACTTTACAAGTTTAAATACTCCATGAAAAACATCCCTCAGCAGCCGCCTAAATGAATTCGCATCTCACTTCTTCAAAACAATCAAACAAATTTAATAAGGGTGCATTTGTCACCAAATATAAGGAGGACCAAACTGGTTCCTTAAAGCAAGGATTTTAAGAGGTATCAAACACCAGTGGGTGATGTGCTAAAAAAAATTAGAAAATAAAAAGATGACAAGGATAATACATGGATTAAGGCAGCTGTTAAGTTTTTGCTTTTTAAAGCGATGGAGACAGCACGGAGGGCGATCTAGCTATTTCCAATGCAGGGTGTGCACAGCCACATTTTCAGACGCAACAACATGCTCACAGGGCAGTACAAGAGAAAAAGGAATAAAGAAAAAGGAAAAGAGAAACAAGAGAAAATTAGAAACACACAAGAACAAAAATGACTTTGACAGCACGTACAAGAATTTACGTGAGTGTGTGAGGCCAGGGACGTGGGGATGGTGAGACCCACCCTCACCTCCTGCTCCAGGGAGAGCAGGGGCCTGAGGGGAGCGGCGCTGCCGGGGGACCCCAACGTGTTCAGCGCCCCTAACCAAAACTCCACATACATTGGTCTAGGCAAGTCTTAAGCTACAAATTGTGGTCACATTTCAGGCTGGACAGTTTTACGCACTTCCACCAAGAGTAGCAGGAGAGAATTAGGCTTTGTTCCTGCACCAAAGCATTGTTTAAAAAATTAATGTCTGCGGAATAGTAAAAGCAACATTGGAGTAAAAGTGACTGGAGGAGAACGTGCTTGATCCTAGCTCACTGGCCGCTTTATCTCACTGACGTTAAGATGCTGGCTGAGACCTTACGTTACCAAAACAGACAGACGCACCAGGAGGGAGGTTTAATGCGCTGCTATATTTTGATGCCGGGAGCCATGCCTGGTACACGAGGTTCTGGGTAAACAATGGTGACTGTGTCAACCACTATGGGCTAAGCACATATCCAGCTACTCCTCCAAATCCCAAGGGCAGACTTCAAAAGGCAAAAACAAGCAGGAATTCTCTGGTGGGTCCGCAGACCCAGAGCCAAGCAGTTGCTGAGCAAAAATGTCACCAGTGCCTCCTGTGACAAAAGAGGAGGCACTGGCCTGGGGGCTGGGGCAGGGCTCCAGGCTTCCACTGCTCACCCACCAGTCTGTCCAGGGGGAGAAGGTGGTCCCTGCTTACGTTGCACCGATGCACCTACCTTGACTGACGCCTGGGGGATCAGCAGGTGGTGACATGTGAGGTGAACGGAGCCAGCCTCGGTGTAGCACGGTGGGTAGCTGTGCCCTCAGCAGTCCCCAGGCTCCTAAACCTGACACCTCATCTCCAAGGAGCAGATGGGGAGCGCGGGCATGTGGATCACAGGGCCCTGTGAGGACAAGAACAGATCATGGCCACGACATGCCTTGCCCCTTCCTTAAGCATGTCCGGGAGGAACAGGAAATACATCCAGAGCCCGGTAGGCACCTCACGCAGGTGGGACTCGGGTCCTCTTGCCTATCACTCACAGGGCTGATCTGGATATTCTTTTTATCAATTCTCTGGCATCTTCTCCTCCAACTTACCAACAACCAGAAAGTAGAATCTGATCTTAGTTAATTTCAAGAATCACAGAGCACCGCCTCCACAGCGGGCCCGGCAGCACGTGCCAGGTCGTCCGACCATCACCTGTGGGACCGCCATGAGCCCTCTCCAGAAAAAAAGACCGAGGCCGTAGGCCGGGGGTACACAGATTCCCTCACTCTCCCCAGCAAAGGGGGACCACCTCCCGGCAAAGGCATCTCACCCTCTTCTGCCCGAGGGACAGCACAATAGATACACGGGGAAACGGAGCAGAAGTTGGGGGGTTAGGCAGCCCAGAAGAGCTCGTCTGTAATTCGGAGGCAAAGTGGGGCCGTTGACTTAATCACAGGGACAAAGTGAGGATGAACATTTCTCTGCTCTTTCCCATACTCCGTGATACGCCTTTCCCTGCATAAGGAGTTCATTCGGAGGTCCCTGGCGGTGTTTCTGATGTCCTAACATGGCATGCTGCCTGTCGGGCAGGAAGAGAGGGCCTGAGCCGAACAGGTGCTGAGCCTGGGAGGCAGGAGGCTCTGGCTCCAAGCCAGCTCAACCAGTGCCTCTTTCTGCCTCTCGGGATTCAGCATCTCATCTATAAGCAAAGGGATGAGACTGTCCCAGGAAAGGCTGCCCAACAGAAATGAAATGAGAGCCATGTAAAGAAAGTTTCCCAGTTGCCACATTTAAAAATGTAAACAAAGAAACAAACCAACAAACAAAAAACAAGTACTAGAAACTGATATTAAGAACATATCTTACATAATCTACTGTATGTAAAATACTATCATTTTGACATGTAATCAATAGAGGAAGTAACAAGATAGTATATAAGCTTTTAGTAGACAAGCCTCAGCGTCTCATGTGCATTTGAACTACAGCATATCTCAGCTCAGACCAGCCTCCTCCCCAGTGCTCCTAGCATCAGTGGCTGTGGCTACTCTATTGAACAGCAACTCCAGGGGTCCCACCAGGGTCCTGGCTGAAAAGCAGGAGTAAGTGCTCTAACACTATCACTAAAAGGATCTCTCTGAAACAAAGGCGGATTCACTTTTAAATGTCTGTAAACCGGCAGGCTGCACCTCCCTCCCCCCTTGGATACAAAAGAGTCCTATTCCGTGCTGATCCCTTTCTGGATGGAGAGAAGAAACCCGGCACACAGCCAGGGTGGACTGGCCTCCAGGTAAACTTACCTGCTGTCTGTGTCCAGTCCCATGAAGTCCTCCTTCTCAAACGGCATGCAGAGGAGTGGGATCTTGTCCCCAGACTTGTCAGGGGCACCATCCAGCCACTTGGACTTGAGCAAGATGAAGAGTGACTCAGTGAAGTCCTCGATCCTCTTCTCCACCACCCTGCAGTCCTCGTAGATTGAAGGCCACGTCGGTGCGCGGCTGCTTGGCTTACTTCCCCATGCAGCACAAAGACAAAGAGCTGAGAGTCATTAAGCGTGATGCCATACAGCTCCTCTGCACGTGGAGCTTCTCGAAGGCCTTGGCCGAGAGGAAGTCGGTAATGGTGACAAGGCCCACAACCATGCGGTGGGTCTGGAAGACGCCCCATCCATTCTTGGGCGCATAGTGGTGCCTGTAGTTCGTACAGAGTGTGCCCTGGGAGCTGCACGGGCTGATCTAGCTCACCAAGGAGATTCGCTTATAGATGCAAAAGAAATTCTCCTCTGAGATGATCCCCACTGGTTTGACCACCACGGGAAGAGTCTCATAGTCCTCAGCACACTGCACGTAGTCAGGGATTCTCATGTTGCAGGCCCTGCCGAGAGGGGAGAGGAGATCGAGGTAAATATTGTGCTGTGTGCTGTGGGCGCCTCTGGGTTGCGGTGACCTGGTGTGTACCAGCCAGAAGGCAGGGGAAGCCCAAGCAAATCCAGTGGTACAGTTTGTCCTTCAGAGCCTGCACATGGCTACCTTAGCTCGGATCACTTTACCCAGGTTTTGGTCTAGGCTTCCTGCCCCTGCAGAGAAGGGTCATTTCTTGTTTTCTGTTTCAAAGCACCTAGCAAGGCCCTGATGCAAAGTCACTGCTCAAAAATGCGGAATAAAGAAATGAAAAAAGGAACTGCTTTCCGCAACCCCCTTCAGCAGAATATAAAGAAAAGGACAACAGTAGGAACAAAAGATCTGGATTTCAATTCCAATTTAATTGAACCCCTAAGCTGCAGAATAATGGATAAGAAAACTTGCCTTGGGGAGGAGGGTACATTTCAGTGGTAGAGCACATGCTTATCATGTACGAGGTCCCAGTACCACATTTTAATAAATGAAACAAATAAATAAACCTAATTACCCTCCTCAAAAAATACTTTTTAATTCAAAATTCAAAAAACACCTTGCAATTGACACAACATTGTAAACTTGACTATACTTCAATTAAAAAAAAATAAAATCCTTGCCTTACAAGAATATATCTGGATTACGGAAGTTTGCAAATGTAAAATGCCTAGGGTACCACCTGCATAAAAAGGGGTGACTACAAATGTACTATCCCTCCTTTATGAGCTATATTTCCTTCGGGGTGGTAATAACCTCTCAGAGCTAATTTTCTCAGATTTAAAAAAAAGTAAATAATACCTGATTCTCAGTACTGCTGAAGAATCAGATAACCCTATGAAAGCATCTGACCCACAGATTTTACTCAATAAATGTTTGTTGAATGAATGAATAAACAAGCAAAATGAATGCTGCTCCCTGCCACAGACCATCATAATGGTACTGCTTGGAAATCCCAAGCCCACGTTCCACCCGTCTCTACACTAACCATGTGGGTGACCAGGGCAGGCGTGTGTGCTTCTCAAAGCCCCAGTTTAATCGTGAATAGAAATGATGGCAATAACACAAACCTCAAATTGTTAGTGAATCAGTAATGAATCGTACCCCAACTTTGCAAGATGGAACCATTAAGGAAAACTGGGAAAAGTGTCCATAGGCCCTCTCCATATTATCTCTTACAACTACATGGGAATCTACATTATATCTCAAAATAAAATTTCTACTTTTTTAAAGAAGCTATTGAGGTTAAATGTGCTCACTGTCTCAAAAAAAGAACACACAGAAAAAATAGGACAATGCCCAGCACATGAGATACACTCAGTTAACATTCCCACTGAACCCACAGGTCCCTCCAAATTCAGAGCAAGAGGATGGGTCCTCGTGGCAAGAGGCCACTGCACCTGAAGCTAACAAAGCTAATGGTGCTCACTTCCAAGAGTCCCTGTCACCACCCTTGTTCTAATTTTCTATTTGTAATTTTTTTCCTTTTTATTACATAGAAACTACCAATTGCATAGCCTTCACCTGACTAGACATCAAGATGGCAGCCCTTCAAAACCTGACCACAGAGATCATGATGGCAGCCCTTCTTGGTGAAACAATAAAATGAAAAGCCATTTCCACAAGAACTCTGTGTAAATCTACTAGGGAACTTCATCCTGGACTGAGGAAGAGGACTGGGGAGGAGGGGGCAATCTGGGGCATAGAGAACTATGGGCCACCTGTCCCACGATGGACTTTAGACTCAACCATCACCCTCCAGGAAATTTAAAATACACAGCGACATAGTGCTATGGGCAAGATTTTTTTTTTTTAAATCCCTGAATCCCTTGCAGGTCTTGTTTCTACTGAGACACAAAGAGATTATGTGTATATTGTTTCACAAAAGCCTTAAAATATTATCACCCCAACTTGACACATCAAGAAACTGAGGTAGAGAAGTTTGTCACATTGTGCAACATTAAAGAGAGGCCACGACAGACACCATATTTAAATCCAAGCCCCTGCTCCAGTGCTCACACTAGAAAGTGTGACATATTGCCCCTTTTCTGCCCTCTCCCTGTAATAAATCTCTGAAGAGTATTTTCTGTGCCACCTGGAATCACAATCACATCAATTTTCCACAAAGAGCTATGTGACTCCTTGCAGGAAGTAACAAAATCTAAAGTGTTGGGATGGGAGGAGAGATTTGCATTTTCTGTTTCTCAAAGGAAACATGGCTTTAAAAGAAACTGAAAAGCACTTATCTAGTCTAAGCCCTCATTGTGCAGATAAAGAAACCGAGGGTCAGAAGAGATGAGGAAAGGGCCTTATTAAAAAATATTGCCTCAGCACAGCACCAAGCCAGCCCTGGGCACTACTGGGGGAGGATCTGGGAGGCCCAGGAGAATGAGTGTTAGAAAACGGAAAGAAAAGAAGCATACAAGGCCCTGTCTCTACACCACCATACCATGAAATTCCACCAAATTACCCAGTATGGGGGCAGCCAATAATAAGGTGGGGTAAACAGGTTACAGAAACCTGGAAGTCTCAACCATAGTGGAAATTCCAACATTTACTATGTTTTTTTTCCCAGTTCAAGCATCAACTCAGTGGGCACTCTGTACCAGGGACTACATGAGGCCTGGAGTTCTCCCAAACACAGATCTCTATTACCACGTGTGCAAACCACATAAAGGCCACCAGAAGAAAAGCGCTCAAAGATAACATGGAATTACTGAAACTGAAAACAGCCAAAGAGCATATATTACAAGGAAAAATGGTGCTGCTACAAATGGACTCATGGACATAGAAAGCAAACTGTGCTTAGCAGGCAGGAAAGGGGAGATTAACAGATACACGTTAATAAATATAAAATAAATGACAAGGGCCTACTATATAGCACAGGGAACTATATTCAATTTCTTGTAATGAGTTCTACTAAAAACAATATAATACATATGTATATACATATGCATATGTTTATAACTGAATCTCTGCTGTACATCTGAAACTAACATTGTAAATTGACTACACTTAAATAAAAAATAAATTAAAAAAATTATTAAAAATAAAAGCAACGCCATTAAGAAAAAAAAAAGAATACTGTAATCCCCTTAGCTGTAGGTGCTGGAGAATCCTGGTTGCAAGCACCAAGTCCACTGGATCACTCCAGCACTGGCTGTCACTCTTTCTGACCATTAGAGAGTCACTTGGCTTCACGGAGGTTACTTTTCTCTTCTGTGAAAGACTACAGTAGCAACTAACAATGTATAGAATCTCATCATTCACAAGCCCAACAATTAGTGAGGACTTCCCATGGGCCAGGCTCTGGAGAGATGAAAAGATACAGTCCCAGATATATTCATGGGTAGAAGAAATTTATGCCATAAAGGCATTAATTCTTCCTGTTTTGATACACAGATTCATTGCAATTCTGATTAGAATTCCTACCAGATATTTCATGGAATGTAACAAGTTATTTTATGGTCAGGAATAGGCATGAGACTTCTTTAGAAACACCACTGAGGAAGGGTGGGTATGTCACTCATTTTCACTGGTCTTTCTGATGTGATGAAAACGTTCTGGAATAATAATTGTTGAACCACTGTGAATATGCTAAAAGTTGCTGAATTGTACCATTTAAAGGGATGGACTTCATGGTGTGTGAACAATATCACAATAAAGCTGTTATATGAAAAAATATTTCTTGACAATTATTTTTCCCTCTATACTACTAGTCTGCCCCACGATTTAAGAAAAACAAAAAACCAAAACAAACCAAACTGTGCCAGGAGCTCTTTAGGACTGCAATGTCCCTGGGTCTCCAACGCCTCTGGTGGTGCTGTTCCTGTTAACGCACCCTAGCTGGGCTGGGCTAGTTAGGGACTGTAACTATCTTTTTAAAATCGACGGTTACACGTTTCACACTGGGAGTGGGAAGGAAGGAGCATGTCACAGCCTCATGCCTTCAGCTCATTTTTAACTGAACCAAGCCCTGCTTTCAACACTGTAATCCCTGGCACTATAAAAACACGTGACATCAACAAGCACCGCCATCATAACTCCTGAAAGTGTTCAAGGTACTTACCTGGGGCAGAAACACTGAGGGAGGAGACAGAAGCTCGCTCAGCACTGAGGATCCACTTTCCCGACTCCACCAGAAGCTGGGCTTTACAGCCGGAGGCTCTCGGCCCAGGGAGCAGCGCCCACGCCGCAGAGCTTGTCCTCAGGGAGCAGGAAAGGAAGAGAAGGGCAGCCCCGGGGTCGCGGGGCAGGGAAAGCGGGGGGGGGGTTTGGTGGAAACGCGGGTTGCAGCCCCGCTCGGAGGCCAGCCCCAGCCCCAGCCGCCTGCCCCCGTTCGGGTCCGCAGACCCCGCCCGCCCAGGACACAGCCCGCCCAGGGGCGGGGACGGGCCGGCGGCCGAGGACAGGCAGCCCGGGAGGAGAGGACTCGCGGGCGGGAGAGGACTCGCGGGCGGGAGAGGGGAAGGGGATGCCAGCAACGGTCTTAGGGGGGCCCGGCTGGGTGAGAGGCTGCAGGTGCCCACCTGGCCATGGACAGGTGTGGCCGGGGCGCCGGGGTAGGTGTCGCTGGCAGAGGTGTCTGGCCAGAGCAATTCAGCTGAACACAGGCTGACTGGCGCCCTGGGGGGCTGTGACATGCCGACCGCCCTCCCGCAGCCGACTGACCCCTTCCCCGGGAGCCCCCCACCTTGCACTGCCACAGCCAGAGGCCCCGGGTCCGGGCAGGAGCTAAAGGCCTACCGGTCGACAGAGCTGAGAAGCCTTTGGGGCCGATCCCCGGCTCGGAGCTGGAGCTTCCAACCCGCGGTCCAGCTGGCACCGACTGCCCATGCGCAGGAGGGCCAGCGATACACTCTGGGTTCTGCGAGAGAAGGTGGGGCAACGAAGGAGGAAGAAGATGGGAGGGGGAGGAGAGGAGGGGAAAAGTGGAGAGAGACAGATGGACAGGAAGAGCAGAGAAAAGGGATGGATCTGGAGAGGGGAGGGTCTTAGCGGAGATGGAGAGAAAAAGCTTTACCTCTGGGGGCACCCCGAAGGAGGCGGCAGTCCTGCCTCTGTACCATTCTGTTACCCTTCAAGGCCCGCAGCTCATGTTTTACCTCTCTGATCCAGCCCTCCATCCGATGCTTCAGCAGAACCCCTATGGGTATCACACCCGTTGCCCCCACGCGGAGCTGGGTTTTCTGTTGCTCTGGGAACCAAGCACCCGCAGGTGTTGTCGCTCAGAACTACCTTGGGAAGAGTACCTATTCCCCTTTTACACGCTGGGAAACAGGCAGGCATGATCTCTGCCTTAGTTCCACTCTCCCAGGTGTTGGGCTGGCGGGGAGAGGGGTGGTACAAGATCAGAGCCCCAGACAGAGCAGACTGCCTGAGTGTTGGTGCACAGTCCCCATCCCTCCTGGGTAAACCACACCCCACCCTAGTGGAACCACCAAGGGTTCACAGTAGTTCCCTGGGTGTGGGAGAGCTATCCTCATGTAAAGGAAAAGCCCAGCTGGGCTAACAAGCTAAGTCACAAATCTAAGTGTGATAAGTGTCGGTTTACTGATCTAAATTCTGCTGGGCTAACTCGTAAATCTGAAGTTTAGTGTCAGTTTACTGGGCTAACAAGCTAACTCGTAAATCCAACCTCAACAGGTGTCGGTAACGTGATCTATTACAAGTTGATAAGCTCCAGTGTACTGATTCCTTGCTTTTTGTTGTTTGAGCCTTATTGGCTAATACCCCTTACTTGTAATTAACCCTTTAAAACCTCATGTGCACGTCTTGGAGTTGCTCAGAACTTCGGAGCAGAAGCCCCTCTGAGCCCGCCGGCATAATAAATCTGAGTACTCCAACCCTCCCAGTGGTGCTTGTTTCTTGGCTGGCCTGTTGTTTCCATAACACTCAGTTCCAGTGCCCTGCTTGCTAGGGAGATAGGAGTGCTACCGAGTCCAAATTCATTCTCCTCAGTGAAGGACAGGCCAATAAGTTGGGAGACCAGGTGTTGGGGCAAGGAATAGCAAGTCTCTGTAGACCTAGGTGGCAAACTAATGTCCTGGAAAACCATCTCCCCAAGTCAGAATTCAGGCTCCATTCCTACGTGCTTGGTTGTTGCAATCTTCCTGGTGTAGGAATTCTTTGTTTTTAGAATCCTTTGTTTTTGCAGCTATCTGCCTGGGTCAAATCTCTGTAAACCTCCAACAAAACAAACGTTATTTTCTATTCTGTAATTTCTTATCTTTTTATGAATGAAAAAGTGTTAAATATCCTTAAAAGTCAGAGCCTTCAGAATAGGCTCTCCTGTATATTTCAGGCTCTAAGCAACATTGTTTTACAAGCAAGATGAAGCCTAGGAGAAAGAGCATAGGGTTAAAGTCAAATGAAAAGATCTAATATGCAGTCAGATTTGTTCTGTTCTATTACCCGGGCAGAAGCCACTTGAGGATTTAAATCCCTTTAAGTTAAAAATAACTAAAACTTTAAAGGAATTTACATACATAATTGGGAATGTGCATACCATATCTGGAAAAGCATCCAAAGGATAGTAAACAGTGGCATCTCCAGGGAGGGCTGGAAGAACAGAGGATGAGTGTAAACTTCTTTCACTTGTGTAGTTTTGTGCTCTGTTTGAATTTTTTTATCCAATTGCATGTATTTCTTTTTCAGGTAAAAAAAAATGTGTAATGGAGCAAAGGAGTAATTAGCTCAGCAAATACAGCAGCCATGGAATCACTGAGTCATCACTTTTGACTTAAGCCAGGAAGCATTTATTGACTCTCTCCAATGTGCCCAGTGCTGTTTTAAGACTTCTTTTATTATTATTATTTATTATTATTATTACTATGATTATTATTATTGTTATTTTTATTTTATGAAATAATAACAAGGTAACACCCACCCCTGCCCATGGCTGGTGGGAAACCAACTGAGTTTTTATTGAGTTGTTTTCCAAGGAGTAGAGATGAGTTATAAACTGAACACATCTTCAGGGCAAAACAGGCGGAGTGGTTTTACAGCACTCCAGACAGCTATGAAGGGTTTTCAATAAAGGTGCCCAGAGGCTGAGAGAGAAAGCCTCCAGGGCCCTACAAAAAGCTGCCCAAACTGCCTTCTCCATGGCACTACTGAAGTAGGAAAGAACAAATCTGAATCCATATTTGATCTGTTCCTTTGACTTTAAGAAAACCACGTTAATACGCTCCGGTCTTTTCATGGGTTATGATGTCACAGAGGAGACGGACAGGTCAACAAGGGACCACTCTGCCGTTATCACTGAACCGGGGAACGGGATGGGCGGCAAGATGTATGACGCAGCCATAGCAGTGCCCGTGCTTCTAGGCAGGTAACCAAAGTCGCCTCGACAAGGTGTCAAATACTTGTGCCCACGTCCTAATAACCTGACGTGTATTAAAGAGAAATGGAAACCTATAAAAGTCCAATACCCTTGGTGGGTACACCGTCCAAAGAGCAAAGTCACAGTTTGACAACTGGCCATCCCGTTTCCCTGGGATTCATTCTTGGAGAACCTTAGAAACCACTCCTCTGTCCTTAAGAAGTGCTGCATATTTGTCCTATCTTTGGCTCAGGGATGGAGCATGTTCAAGTGAACTTTAATGTCTGCACAGATTTCACTGTCTTTCTCCAGTTTCACGTGTCCATTCTAAAGAGGCCTGAGCTAAGTCCATCCTCCGTAAGATCAATTCCCTCCACTGACAGCTCATTGAGCCTGCAATTAAAAGCCAACTGAACAAGACTGTCTGTCCTCAGCTAAAAAGTTCACCCACCCTTCACTGCTTTCTTAATCTCCTCTCCTGGCTAATTGCAACAGACTAACACCTCCCTCTACCAAGCTCCCCAACTATGTCAGTTTTTCTCCCCAAAGAGAAAGTAAGGTCCATAAATGAGGAGTCAACTCCATAGTCACTTCTGAATTCCTAGCATATAGTAATGTTAATAAACAGAACTATGATTATGGATTCTTTCCTTTAAAACATTTCCAGTTATTTGAATGAGACCTTGGAAGTGAGGTGTTTGCCGTCCAGTATCTTGATCCACAAGACTCTGGAGGCCTTTTTCGGAATGGCTGCTCACTGATTCATTCAAACCACAGCTTCTCATTCCAGGAGTAGCTGTGCTTCTCTGCCAGGAGTTTGTGGTCACTCTCATGCCAGAAGAGCTTTAAACTATATCCTTATTTTGGATTTGTAATTTTTCCCCTCTTCCAACAAAATTGACTTTCCTAACTGTCTTGCCTTGAGGAAATTTTTTTTCCTAGTTCACCCTTTAGTAAACCATGCTTCTCGGAATGGGCTTGGCCTTACATATGATCAGTCATCCAACTCCCAGTGTGAGAGGCTTCGGGCTCACCTCCTGCCCTACTGTCAAGGCAACTGAAACTCAGTACAGGAGCCAACAGGCACCCCAGGGCTTCTAAGGCTCATGTATCACCCAGAATCCCTGCTTTCTGGTTTGTCTTGGCTTCTGAGGATTTCCCCTCACTTTCTTGACAATTAGCTGTGCAGCTTGTAAGATGAAGAAGGAAGGTTTTATTTCTTAATCCGCATTTTAAGAAACCTGTGTAATGAAGGTTTTCACAAGTTTCTACAACCCTCCATTGCCAAGACAGAAAACACACTAGATATTTTCTATGTTTAGCTATCATGTGTATTTTTTCTTTTGTTTTCTTAACTGCAAACAGACATCTTTTAATTAAAAAAAATTAATGCCCCAAAAAGGATAGAGGAAGGGCATACAAAATTAAAGGGCAAAGACAGAAAAATGATAAGTACTCTACAAGGTTAATATAATACTTACTCTATGGATCAGATCAGCAATTCTCAGTAACAGCTATTTGAAATATGACCATGAGGTAAAAGGTCTCTCTTGTCAGGAGATGGCTAATAGAAAATAGAATTAAATCAACAAACTAAAATTCTAAGTCTGGCTAGTTACAGAAGGCTACCAGCAAAATGTCTCGTCTTCTGGAAAGGAGGGAGGCTCACCAGCTCTTTACTGTGGAGCCTGAGCCCAGGGGAGGTCGGTGAAGTGAGCTCTGTAAGTACCCAATTAGCAAAGTGGGTGATGAATAAAGAGACGTGAGCTTTGATGACAGAGATGATACTACTATTCACTTGTCCTGTAAAGTATGTCTTCACGTTCAGTGATCACTACCTCAGCGTCCTCAGGGATTAAGATTATAGGAAAATTCACAGCCTGGGCCCAGACCTCCTCTTTGAGCTCGTGACACTGCACTTAGATGTCGCAAGGGCAACTCCAACTCCACCTGCAAAGAGCTGACTTCACGGTTCTCCTCCCATAGCCGTCCAGCCCAGGGCCCCTGGTCGGGGGGCAAGGTCTCTCTGCCTCTCCGAGCTCAGGCCCATCACTCACAGATGTGACTGGACCCCTCCTTCAGGGCCCAGATTTCCTCAGTCACCGAGTCCCACCACCCACACCTGTCCTACCAGATACTCACTGGCACTCACTCAGCACTGAATCTGTGCTAGGTACCATGCTGCACACTGTGCACACGTTATCTCACTGGATCTCCACAGCAGTCCTGGGAGGTCGGTACATCACTGCATTTATTGATTAGATAAATTGTTTCTCTTCCTTGAGTGCATCATACAAAGTGACATGGCTACTGAGCCACAAAACTGGGACTGAAAACCACTTGAAAATTCTACACTCCTACACCTGGCAGCCACCCTAATCTGACACATCACATCACCTCCAGCTGAGCCTTCTAAATGTTTCTAAGCATTCTACAAGACAAAAGTGATCTACGAGAGCACCCCACTCCCCTACTTAAAATCTGTCAATGACTGTCCACTGCCCTTAGGAGAAAGCCCCACCGGGCCTGAGCACAGCCCAATGGCCCGGCATCTGCTTTCCCTGCACGGCATCGCCGCCTCAAGCACCACGCAGCTCTACACTGGCTGTGTCCAGGACAGGGATGCTGACTCCGTACAACCCGGGGCTCGTCTCAATCGAACAATGATCACCTTCTTCAGTGTCCACCTT
Organism: Camelus bactrianus; assembly: GCF_048773025.1. Taxonomy (NCBI): domain Eukaryota; kingdom Metazoa; phylum Chordata; class Mammalia; order Artiodactyla; family Camelidae; genus Camelus; species Camelus bactrianus. The sequence continues at coordinate 94,902,272 of NC_133546.1, forward strand.
CTTTACTGCTGACTCTCAGAAAACTGTTTTCTCAGGATGAATCAATATCTTTTTCCTTACAACTTCCCGTCATTGATAATGAGCTCCACCCAAAAGAGAGAAGACTTAATTCTCAGTCTCCTTATCTGTAAAGTGAGAATAACAAGAAAATATGTGAGGTTTTAAGAGAAATAATATTCATGTGAGGCTGAGGGACAATTCCCAACATACAGTAAGTACTCAATATGTGCTTACTTATTATTAATAAGAATATAATGCATTCCAGCAACCTTAACTCAATGTTTTATGGCTATGTCCAACAGACAACTGACACACTGTTGGACGAACCTCTTTGAGCGGATCAGCACAAGCATACTGGGAAAGGTAAGCGCTGACTCCTGTTACAGCTGCTGCAGCCACCCAGCACTACGGGGCGGGGGCAGTTTCTCAGACTATTACATGTTGCTTGAGCATTTAATTGTCACTAATGAATAAAGACAGGTGTTCTTTAGTCAAAGCTCCTGAAACATAAATCTTCAAAGATTGATGCAAATTAGATTTCAAGTACAACACTCTCTCTAGAAATTATTTGATAATAGTCTTAGCTCCTCTGCACATCAAAAGGGCATGTTCTTAATATATCTGACTACACCGAAAGTGTTGTTTAAAAGAAATTAAGATGAAGCCATCCTAAATAAGCTCTCAGTATCATCTTCAAAAAGCACCACCCAAGGGTCTCATTTCTCAATTCCACATAGGTGTTCAGGTAGCTTAACCTGGGTCTTGGTTTCTTATAACATGGGGGTGGGAAGAGTTGTGGATAGATTTATGTTGCAAATATAAACCTAGGGTAGTTGCTGCATAGAAATCCTAGAAATAAACAAATTGATATATACTCCTACCCCAAGAAGCTCAGATTTTCCATTTACAACAGCATTAAAAATTAAATGAGAGATACATTTAACAAAAATTTACAAGATTTGTACATTGAATATTTTGAAGTATCACCAATACATTTTAAAAGATCTACATATATGGAAGACATCTCATGTTGATGGAATGGTAGACAATATTGTTAAAAATGTTAAGACTCCCCAAAGTGATTTACAAATTCAGTGGAATCCCTATCAAATTTCCAACTGACTTCTTTGCAAAAATTGAAAAACTTATCCCAAAATTCATATGGAAGTGCAAGGGGCCCAGGACAGCCAAAGCAATCTTGAAGAAGCAGAGCAAAGTGGAATGACTCACTTTAAAGTGTACTAAAAAGCTATAGTACTAAGTCAGTATGTTACTGGCATAAGTTTGGATAAATAAATCTATGAGACACAATAAAATCCCAGGGGGAAAAAACTTACATTTAAACAAAGTTTTCCACAAGTGTGCCAACAACACTCCATGGAAAGAATAGTCTATTCAACAAATGGTGCAGGGAAAGCTGGGTATCTGCAGGCAAAAGAATGAATCTGGAATCTGGACCCCCATATTTTATATAACAAATAAAAATTAATTCAAAATGGATCAGAGACAGAAACGTAAAAACTATACCTATAAACTTTCTAAAAGAAGACACAGTATAAATCTTTGAAGTCCTAGGATAGGCTTTGGTTTCCTAGATACAATACGAAGAGCACAAGTGATAGAAGAAAAAGCAGATAAACTGGACTTCATCAAAATTAAAACCTTTTTGTTACAGAGGACATCATCAAGAAAGTGAAATGACAGGGGAAGGGGGTATCTCAACTGATAGAGGGCGTGATTAGCAAGAAAAATAAAATAAATCAATACATCTAATTACCTCACCTGTAAAGAAATTGTTTTAATGTTTAAAAGAACTAAAGTGAAAGCACAATCTGCAGAATAGGAGAAAAATTTTACAAAGCATGTATCTAATAAGAGACTAGTATTCAGGATACATAACAAATGCTTACACCTGAACAATACAAAGAAAATCGACCCAATTTTTAAAATTTCCAAGGATTTAAAAAAATACAGAAATGGCCAATAAGCATATGAAAACAAGCTCAGCATCACTAGCCAAATCAAAATGAAAATGAGATCGATTTTTACAACCACCAGGATGGTTATAATCAAAACATGGACAATAACAAGTGTTGTTCAGGAGGCAGAGATACCTCATATGCGGCCAGTGGAAAGGGACAATGGTGCAGCTTCTTTGGAGAAGTCTGTTGTTTCCTCAAAAGGTTAGAGTTATATGGCTCAGCAATTTCACTCCTACACGTAGAGTCATCCCTTAGTATCCACGAGGGGTTGGTTTCAGGAACACCCCATCCTGGATTCCATAATCCAAGAATGTTCGAGTCCCTTTACAATCAGCCATCTGGATCCATGAAGTGGAAACTACAGATATGGCGGGCCAAATGTACAGCCAACAGAATGAAAACATATTCTCACAAAAACTTGCACATCAATATTCATGGCAGTATCATTCAGAGTAGCCAAAGGTTACAAACAATATCCATCCATCAATGAACGGATAAACAAAATTACCAAGAATAGTCCCACAAACTTTTGGTCATTGAATCTTTGACAAAGGAGGTGAGAACATACAATGGAGTAAAGACAGCCTCTTCAGAAAATGGTGTAGGGAAAACTGGACAGCTGCATGTAAATCAATGAAGTTAGACTACTCCCTCACAGCATACACAAAAATAAATTCAAAATGGCTTAAAGACTTAAACATGTAGACAAGACACTGTAAAACTCTTAGAAGAAAACATAGGGAAACATCTGGCATACATCTCAGCAATGTTCTCCTAGAGCAGTCTACTCAAGCAATAGAAATACAAGCAAAAATATACAAGTGGGATGTAATTAAACTTACAAGCTTTTTCACAGCAAAGGAAACAGTAAGCAAAACAAAAAGACAACCTATGGAATGAGAGAAAATATTTGCAATAAATGAGACTGACAAGGGCTTAATTCCCAGAATATATAAACAGTTTTAAACTTCATAAGAAAGAAAAACAAACAACTCAATTCAAAAATGGGCAGAAGACCTAAAGAGACTGTTCTCCAATGAAGACATACAAATGGCCGATAGGCACATGAAAAAATGCTCAATATCATTATCAGAGAAATGCAAATCAAAACTGCAATCAAATATCACATCTCGCCAGTCCGAATAGTCATCATTCAGAAGTTCACAAACAATAAATGCTGGAGAGTCTGTGGAGAATAGGGAACCCTCCTACACTGTGGTGGGAATGCAGTTTGGTGGAGCCATTGTGGAAAACAGTATAGAGGTTCCTCAAAAGACAAAAAATTGACCTCCCATATGACCCAGCAATCCCACTCCTAGGCACATATCCAGAAGGAACCCTAATTCAAAAAGACACCTACACCCCAATGTTCACAGCAGCACTATTTACAATAGCAAGACATGGAAACAACCTAAATGTCCACTGACAGATGACTGGATAAAGAGATTGTAGTATATTTGTAAAATAGACTACTATTCACCATAAAAAAAGTAATAAAATAATGCCATTTGTAGCAACATGAATGGACCTGGAGAATGTCATTCTAAGTGAAGTAACCCAGAAAGAGAGAGAAAAATACCATATGAGATCGCTCACATGTGGAATCTAAAAAAAAACAAAAAAAGAAAAAACAACCAAACAAAAAGATAAACTTATCTACAGAATAGAAACAGACACAGAGACATCGAAACCAAACTATGGTTACCAGAGGGGAGAGGGTGTGGGAAGGAATAAATTGGGAGTTCAAGATTTGCAGATAGTATGTATAGAGTAAACAGCAAGTTTATACTGTATAGCACAGGAGAATATATTTAGTATCTTATAGTAACTTATGTTGAAAAAGAATATGAAAATTAATACAGGTATGTTTCTATATAAATGAAGTGTTGTGCTGTACACAAGAAACTGATGCAACATTATAAACTGACTAGAATTCAATGAAAATATTTTTAAATAGACAAAAACCAAAAAAAAGGAAAAAGATATTATCAAATCAAAAGAAAAAATTACTGATTGTGGCTACAACATGGATGGACCTTGAAAGTTTATACTAAAATAAGCCACACACAAAAGGGCAAATAGTGCCCTTTTAGGTGAAATGCTCTAAGCGTTTATTGTACTATTCCAGTACATTTTCTGGAGGTTTGAAGTCTATCAAAATCAAAATAAAATGTATTATTCATTAAAAACATAAAATGATTCCTCACAGGAGGGCTTTAATTATTAAATGCAGAAATGCATGTAAAGCTCCTGGAACAACAATTTGCATGTCCACAGAGAGTCACTGTTGTCACTGCCTCTCAGTGGGTGGTGCCAGCTCCGATGAGGGCTGCCTCCACTCGCTCCCCTGCAGAGAGGAGTGAGGGCCTGGGCTCTGACAGGAAGGGTGACCATGAACATGGGTTAGACGGAGCCACTCCCCAGACTCTGCGTTACCCAGCTTTCTTAAACAAACTGCTCCATCTAACATAAACACGCTACAGGGATGGATCTTACAACACAGGGAATATAGCCAATGTTTTACAATAACTACAAATGGAACATAAAAATAAAAATTGTGCAACTATTGTACACCTGAAACTTATATCATATTGTAAATCAGCTATACCTTTATAAAAAATTAAAAAATATTTTAAAAATTTTATCACTTTAGTATTCAATTCGGTTTTTAAGTAACTACTAAACAGCTTAGAAAGTATAAAATATTTAAGTGTGATAAGTTTGTTTACATATTTATTTACTTTCAGCCTCCTGCTAAAAGAGAAATTAAACTATTTTTTTAAACACAGCTTAACAACCATAACAACAAAAAGACAAAAGTGAGAGTGAAGACAAAATGGAGATTGAATAATTAAATGAAACCAGGGGAAGGTAAAGTCATAAAAATGAATGCCATGAAGTTAGGGTAAGTGTTAAAGGCCGACTAGAAATTCAGCTGTAAGATTCTTGGCAGCTAAAGCAAAAAGGAAAAGATGATGTGATGGGTGGTAGAGCTCAGTGGTAGAGCGTGTGCTTAGCGTGCACGGGGTCCTGGGTTCAAGTGCCAGGGCCTCCACGAACAGATAAATACACCTAATTACCTACCCCCTAAAGAGCCCCAAAGAAAAGAAAAAGAGAAATTTGTTTCCTAAAAAAACCTGATATTAAATTTAGATTAAATACTTGAAAAAAAAAAAGTAAAATAGAAAAGATGAGTGACACAAGCGATAATGCCCGTGAGATCAATCTGCAGTGGCTGCTGGCACGTCCCCTTGTCCCACGTGGGAAAATCTGAAACATCCTTCTCACCACTCAGAGTCATCCTCAGCCCACACCACCCATCCCCCTGTTAAATGCAGGAGCACGGGTAGGTCCCGGCCTTTGCTCTCTCTGTGTCATCACAGTGAGACAGGATGGAAGGGGGCAGAGCACAGCCATTCAAGGAAGGCCACAACAATTAACATCAAAATGGTGAAGGATTCAATCCCCAATAGGCCTTGAGGCTCAAGATGAAGAGATATAACTTCTAGCAGAGCTTGAGCTTCATTATACACCCATTGTAATAGTAACATGGTGAATAACATGCCCCAAGGCACCATGGCCATCCCAAGGCTAGCCACAAAAGGTCACAGGGTGGGAAATGGCCAACTCCCTGGGAATCCCAGCCCCTTGCCCTTAGGCTGCTCAGTCTACTTATTAGCATATGAAACAACCAAGCCCAAGAAAACGAGCAACACAGCGCCACCTCGCGGTCACCACTCTCTCTCCCTCTTCCGAGAAGGCCCACACTCTATCTGTGGAGTGTATACCTACTTTTAATCTGAGCACCCGAACCCCAAAACTCGTGGCCTTTCTCTTGCCTTTCAATGTGTCTCTGTGAATAAATCTACCATTACTCAACAGTGGCTTGCTCTTGAAATCTTTCCTGCATGAAGCCAAGGACCCACGTCTGGTGGGGCACATTCCAGGGGCTCAACCAAAGCCTGGGACACAGCCCTTCTCATGCCCCACATCTGTTTTCTTGTATCAACAGGACTGGGATATGAAGGGTGTTCTGAGGCCCCAGCTAAGGGAAAGAAGCAGCCCCCAGGGCTCAAAATGGCGGGCAGCCCCTCCCCCAGCAGGTGCCCTGAGGTCGGCCCTGTTCTCTGTGGTTCCCTGTTGTGCTGACACCCTAGCCAGACAGCGTTCTCCTAGGCCTGTCCCCACAAAACCCTTCTCTCCAAAATACAAGCACATCATGTCACAGTCCTCTTATTCAACCAGGAAGTTTTCAGCGCACTTTTTCCTTCCCTAGTAAAGAATCTATCTGTCCTCCCTCCCATCCCACCATTTCTTTCTTTGTGAGAACTCTGTACTCCTCACATACCATCCTGAACGCAGCTGCCTTGCTAGCTGGGACCGAGATGCTTCAGTCTCACACAGCCTGTGTCCTTTCACTTTCCCCTTTCTACTTTAAAAAGCCTTTCCTTAGTCTCCCACCCCTCTGATTCTGAACTTCACAAAGTGCTGAGGTTGCAGTCACTGTGTGCATACCTCCCAGGTTTTGGCTAGCTTTCCTTCGCAAGATCTTCACTAAGGAGCTGCATCAAGAAGTTTAAAGAGGCTATTCTTACATCTGAGCTGAGGAGCCTGCATAAAATTTAAATGGCTTTGAAGAGAGAGTTAACCAGGGACAGAGAGGCCGCAGGTCCTAGTCAACAGTGTCATGAGGCAAAATGTTTTTCAAAGGCTCAGAGTGGCTTCTGAACATGGAGTCGGCAGGGAGGAGATGCCAGGCAGTGAGTGGGGTGAGTGACACTGGGTACGCTTCCCCAGCTGGGGAAGAATTGGATTTTGTTCTAGTTTTCCAAACAATTTCTGACTACCTATTTCTCTTATTGTCACATACCATTTCCTACGAATTAAGAAAAATCAATGTCAGTCATTTGCACCACTTGGTAGAAGCTACACGATGCCATTCACAGGGCTGGGATATAACAGCCACACCAGTCTAGGTTGAAAGACCAGTGGGGGTATTTCCAAAGTAATCACGGGCATGCAACAAACTCCCCAGCTTCAATTACCTCATCTCAAATGTGAGGCCAATAAAACTACCAAGCAAAGTGCGTTATGATAATGGCCAAAATCTGTTTACTAGGTAAGTGCCCGTAAGAGCTGCCGCTGAATGGGGAATGAGTATGATCAACGAGGCCAAGTCAACCTGGTCACACGCGCCCTGCCTTCCTGCGTTGGTGCAGGACCGGAGTTTGTTTAGCTGAGATGAACGCCCCCAGAGCAGCCCCGAAGGGAAAGCTCCCAGCTCTGCGTGGCGAGGCGTGTTCCTTTCCTTCTCAGAGCTGATCACAGTTTGCAGTCGTCTGTTTTTACATTTATCCCCTTAGTACCTGCCTCCCCTCCGGAGTTTTGCTTAAGCAGCACAGGTCCAGGTTTGTGTTGCTGCCTACTGGATATTCTGGGCTGGGAGAAAGGCGACCCCACGTCTGGCTCTGGGGCTGAACGGAGAGGGCAGAAGGCCCAGGGGCCCATGCTGAACCGAGGCCCCAGCACCCAAAATTATGGTCTGACTTTGGGCAAATTACACAGTCTTCTTTACCCTGAGATTCCTCATCTGTCCATGAAAATAACTGCCCATGGCATATAGAGTTTCCAGGATTAAAGGAAATCACCAAATTCACAACCTATTCAAGGGGCTACCAGTGCATCCTCAACAGGCACATGCTACCTTTACGGCTGTGACACACGCTAAGCGGGGCGGACAGACACAGTGAACACTGCTAAGTGCCTGTTTGTTAAGTGTTTCATGAGTGTTATAATACTGTTTACAACTTACAACAAACCCAGGAAGAAACGAATATTATAATGCCCATTTCACAGATTCACCAACAGGTTAAGGGAGGTTACACTCTAGTCCAAGGCCCTCTGGTGAGGAAATGGCGATTTAAACCTGTATCTGAGCCCAGGCCTGGGCTACATCTCTCTCCAATCCACCTGCCCAATACACAAGTTTGCACAGGCCAGCTCTTAAATGCAATGTGTTCCACCGTTTGTCAATGTTTGTTAGTTACCATAAACTGCTCTCAGAAACTGCTACAGAAAAGACAGGTGGACCCACATCCCTGCCAACAAAGTAGAAGAATTCTGCCTTGCCTTCTCCTGTAATGTGCAGAAATCCTTCCCTACACCACCAAATTCAAATGTATGCTTCATCCGTGTTTATGTTTGCACACGAAATATTAAAGTAGAAGGTACCTGCAGTAATTCTATCTCGGTTCCTTTCCAATTTTCCAGATTATCCACAATCAGTCTGTGAATGAAAATACTACAATATGAATGAAAATACTGCAACCATGTCAGTAAACAAATAATGCTGAAACCAAGTCATCAGTGGCTTCCGCCATCACCCAGCGAGGACAGGCCTGAAGACCAGCCTCTACAGCCACTCACAACAGTGCCCTCTGAACAGAATGAGAATAAGACAAGACAGGATACTTGCCCTAGATAGCTAGGTGCTTGTCTAAAGAATGAAACCAGTGAGCCCAAATGATACATAGAAAATCACTAAACTCTTTAACTTGACATACCTGGCTTTCTTTAGATAACAAACAATGTTTTATTGTTCCAACTACCTGGTCTTTGTTGTAGAGCTCCTATATATCCTAGCTCCTCACCAACCTCTTCGGAGAAGTCCCTCAGAGAGATCTGAGAGGCTGTCATCCCGGCTCGAGTCCTCCCGCCAAATAAACATAACTCTTAACTTTTAGGCTGCACATGTATTTCAGTCAACAGTTTTGGACACCATGAAGGGACCCAGAGCAGACTTTCTCCACCTGAACTCTCCGAGTATCAGGAGCCTTGGTACCAGCAGTGGCCCTTTGTGCCCATCCACCTCCTCGGGGAGTCCAGATGAATTTGGGTAAGTCAATCTTGTTTCTCGGATCTCCCATATTGGGTGATAATCCTGAGTTTTATTTGGTGGTGTATCCAGGTACCTGGCTCTCCAGTTGAAAGATACTGGGGGGGAATAACCCACCCAGTGGAGACATACTGGGTGGGGCCTTGTTGAAAGATAACGGGAAACACCCATCTTTAGTAGACGTCCAAGGTGGGGCTGATTGAAAGATACCAGGAAAATTCCCAGTGGAGATATCCAGAGTGGGTCCATGTTGAAAGACACTGGGGTCAGGACTGAGTGGTTAGGTAAGAGGCTGGTCTAATGTCTTCCTCAATTTGGTTACCTCCATTGAATTTTTCAGAATAAAAGTAAAACTCTTATGAGGAACCTTTCAACTCCAAAAATGGGACCCCCTTCCTGGCTGGTAACAGTTTTCTCGGATGACTGAGAAACTTGCAGGAGTGGTATAGGCAAAGACTTCATGCCATAGAGTTGTCCCTGTGGGAAAACCTACTAGCAATTTTATTCTGACAACCCTACCTTAGAATGGGGAATAGAACTTTCAAAAAAAAAAAAAAAATAAAAAAAGAACGAAAGGAAGAAAGAAAAGGAAAAAAAGATAAAGAAATGACAGATTGCCAGCCTCCAGCTAATACCCCAGCCAGTTTTATATACATACAAAACTTACAATTTTAATTGGGAATTAAAAAAAAATCTCCCTCTTAAAGTGACTAACCAGGTCTGATAAAAACATTTTTTGGAATTCTGGACTTATAAAAACCAAAACCCTTTTAGGGGGAACTTGGATTTCTCTTCCTGTGTCCTTGAAATATAAACGTTTTATCTTTCGCTGGGTGTTTTATGTGTGTGTATGTATGTATATATTTGTTTCCTTTTTGTTTTTAATGGAAAATTTGGACTCTGCCATGCAAAAGGTACAAGTATTGTGTACATATGGTGGCCACACAAATAAATTGGGATTCTCAACAATCCTTTGTACCAATTTTCAGGCATTTTGCCATCTTAACCTTTGTTGCATCAGTCTGGACCATGAACTGCTTTACCTTTTGGAGAGTAAACTTTTGAATTTTATTTAGGCAGCACCCCTACTCTCATTTGGAAAAGCCTCTTCATCTTAGTCGTTTAAAATCACTATATATATATAAATTGATGGCCATATGATGGATCCCTTAATTTGGAAAAACTTTTAAATTGGTGAAAGTTAAAAGAGCTCTCATTATAAACAGCCGTTTTATTGGTACCTATTAATATCAAGTTTAAAGGTAGAAAATATATCTAATGGTTAATCTAAGAACTTATTTTACAAAAACTGGTTTAAAAAGCTACATTTATGTTTTTCCTTTCCCATTAATGGTTTTAGAGATGTTAATAAAATCTTAGAATAATTAATGTTAAATAGGTTGAGTAACTGGAAAAAAGAATGTAAAAATTTCGAAAGAATTTTTTCTTAACAGAAAAAAAAAAAAAAAGATAAGGGGATTATCCAAAATGGGTAAATTTTTTTGATGGTTATTTTGAATGAGATAAATAAAATGGACATTTTTGGATTTAGAGACAAGGTTTTGATACTACACTACGTAAAGTTAAAAAAAAATGGCCAAAGAAAATCACCTACTGCCCCCCAAAATTAAAGTTCAAAGAAGTCCGTTTTATTTGCCCCAGTTTAAAATGTATGTATTTATAGGGATAGATACATATAATATATGTAGACTGTGATATTTGATCAATGAATGGGGTAACAGACCAATTAATCAAATTAAAAGTTGAGAAGGGCCTAAGTTCTTTGGCTCAAACTTGGGGATCCCAGAAACTTTTCTATAAATTTAGATACAGTAAAAAAAAAAAAAAAGAAAAGAAAAGAAAAGAAGAAAAAGGCTTCTGGCATTCATTCTAGAAATAAAAATTATTGATTAAACCTAATAAATATTAAAATTAAAGGTATAAGTGTTAATAAAATTGAGATAAAAGTTTGTAAAATTGGTATGTTTAAATGGGCTTTATATAAACTTTTTGCTTAATTATGTTGTGGGAAAGATGTGTTTCAATGGAAAAACGCTTCCCCTTCTTGGTATTACAAGGCTGGGCACATTTCTGTCCCTCAGAAAATATTAATTGAACAAAATAAAGGAAACCAATAGAGTTACATGAGCCGTCCAATACAATGTAAAACTAAAAACTAATATTCAGTTGCTAATAGAAAAATATAATAAGAGGTTTACCCTGGGTTTAACTTATAACTCAAGGAAAAGAGACCTTACTAAATGCCTTATGCAAGCTTTGGAAGACAAGATAAATTGAACCTTAAAGTTTTAAAACATGGAATTCTTTGTTTACAGCTCTTCTCACTGATACAAAAAAGCCAAATAAGGAGATACAATTGGGCCTGCGTGACAGAGCAGTTCTCTGGGGAACTGGAAGTGTCTGTCATTGTCTTGCAGATCAGAAATGTATATACAGCAAACAGTGACCTAGGACTGAGCCTAATTAGCTCAATGAGAGAAAACTTAAGGCCAATGAAATTTTTGGCATTTTAGAACCCAGAACTCTGATGGGTCCGTCAGACTTTGTCAAGAAATCTTAAATGTCTTTTTCATAAATAGTAAGCCTTAGTGATTTGAGCAAGCAAATTAAGTTTACTCCAACTATTGTTATACCTATCTTATAAGTAAGTTTTAAAGTGAAGCTATGAGATCTCTAGCTTTGGTCTGTTTATAAGCCTGAGTACACATTATAGATGTGAGATGTTTCTACAGCTAAAAAAAAAAAAAAAAAAAAAAAAACAAAGTCAAAGAGCACTGCTTAATTGACGTAAAAAGTAATAGTTTACAAATTAAGTATTTTTAAAATAAAAACTGACTAAGTTGACCTTCAGGTTCACGTGAACTGGAAAATATTCAATATTAAGATAACACTTGGTATTGTTTAGTTTAAGTATGTTCTAATTAATATAGACATCTTTAAAGTCATCAATATTAAGTATAATACTTTTACTGTACCTAGGATTAATGAAAGTCAAATAAGATCCTGTTATATATGTTACAGATTTGTCAAAAAAAATAATAGTAATGTGGTGTGATAAAATTTGAAGTAAATTAAATGCAAATCAGATGAGAGTTTTGGGTAAATTTTTTAAAATATATATTTAAATTATATGCTTATTATAATCTCTAAATGTTTGGTATCTAAATTCTAGAGTTGTGCTAAATTAAGTTAAATGATAGGATTTTATTTAATAGCTAAACCATTTTCAGATAAAATAAGATTGAAATATGAATTACTTAACATATGACTTCCTCTTACAGAGAAACTAAAGGTGTTTAGAAATATTAATAAATGCTTGGTGCCACTCTGAAATAGTCTCTATTATTAAGGGAAAGATCTCAGTATCCTAGGAAGGAAAGATAAATGTGTAAAGGAAGATATAAGGAATGGAATTATATTTTGTTAATGAAAAATAGTGACTTTGTCCTGAATCTGGTTACTTGTGAATGGAAGAAAAAATAAGGGACACACTAATACGAGTATAGAAAGCTAGGGAAGGCTTGTGGAAGAGGAACACTGAGGAAAGAGTTTTGTACGTGGTCAGAATTGGCTAAGTTTAGAATCAATTTGGGCAAAGTAAATGAATCTTAGAAGTAAGCTGGTACAAGACTAGATTTGGTTTTCTCTCTGTTAAGGGGACAAAATTTTCTTAAAATATTAATCCACCTTCAGTAACAAATTGTAAAGCTTCTTATGCGACTTAAGTGATCTGTTGTGCCTTTACCTTTGAAATATTTTCTTGTTAATGAGTAAGTACTACTTTACAGTGATCTATACGTTTATCTGACCAAGTGTTTTGAAAACTTTTAACAAGCTCCCCAAATATCAATTTCTCATTAAAATTCTTTTGGTCTCCAGTTAACTATGGGATGCTACAAAGGGTCCCTGAAACATCTCAAAGAGAGATTTTAAAGTAGTAAGTTTCATTTGGCATGTTAACTAACATGGGAAGTATTGTCAAATGAATAATAAATCTTCCTAGGTTATATTGTATGAGAAAATATTATTAATATAGATATTCTAGAAATTATATGGACTCCCTAACATTCTGGTATATCTGAAATGTTACCAGTCATAATTCTGGTTATTGTGACCAGGTTTCTTTATAGATTACAGTGTAATGTTGTTTAACCATGCTGTTAATTCTGTTGTCATTTATAGGCAGGTAATTGTTTTCTTCTGATGATTTTGCAAAATACTCTCTCTTCAAGGAGATTTACTGATTTCTAATAAATTTCAAACTATAGCACTGAAATAAACTGGGTAAGAAATTTTAAAGGTCTAATGAAAACTCTGATTAAAAGAATTAGTTACGTGGGACTGAGTAAACTGATGAATATGGTTACAATTTTTGATTTTGTCTGAAATACTACTGGCTTTTAACCTGTTTACCAGACATAAAGAAACTCTTCTCCTTAAACTAGTTATGACTCACATCAATTTGATAAATTATACCTATGTAAGCAGACTTAGAACAGTTATCTTTTCTCTCTATCTGATCTCTCAAGAGACTAAAATCTTTAAGGTCCCCAGTGGCTCTATGAGATAAATTAGGAATATCGTCTCCTAACAGGTATAGGAACCTCAAGGTATTTTAAGGACTTCAAAAAGAAAAGAATTTACCTAAATCTGTTAGGCAGAAATCTATGACAAGCCCTTGACGGGGCTTTCCTGGCCTTAGCAAACTTTATTAACATTCTAGCTTAAAAGTCCTTATTAAAAGTTCCAACACAGCCAATTTAAAAGAGCCTATATGATCAAATAATCAGACAACTTGTAAACAAATTCACCTTGATTTGACTATATTTGATAAAAATGAGGGAACTTTAGAGAGAAAAAGATTATATTTTAGTGGATATTAAATTCTCGTTTTGTTAATTGAGGTCTATATTTAGTAAGACACTTCCCAGATCATTCCTTGCTGTCATGTTACATTGCTGCAAAGTTTAATTGAATTATTAAAAGGACACTGTATGTTTCTTTCTGAAGCTTAGTAATATATCCTTGGGTAAAGATTCAATGCCCCATGACATGCGGCCAGGGGATTATACATACTGGAACAGGAATGACTTAAAAAACTGTCTCCAACTTGAATGGAAGGACTCTATCAGGTACTCTTAACTAGACCATACACAGCAAAGCTGAAGGAAACTGACTTTCAGATTCATTTCCAATGAGAATGAGCCCCTGCAGTGCACTGGCCTATAGAGCACTGGTCACCTTAAAACAAGGCCCAAATGGAGAAAAAGCTACCAGGCCAGGATGAGAAGACGACGACATATGAGGTAGACAGCTGACCCAAGACACCAGACCAGGCCTGTATACCAATTACTTTGATAATTTCTCCTACCTTTGATTATGAACTACTCCAATTGTTAAGTTTATGGTAAATTACCTATGTCTAGTACTTCTGTGTTACCTTGGTGGGTTTCCCTACTCCAAGGCTCTAACTAGATAGCCCTCAGAAACGTTATTCTAAAAAGGAAATTATAGTTCTGTTTAGGCCACTGTTGATCTTACAAGGTGGGAGACCTCACCTGGCCAATTAATACCTGCTCGAAGCCTGACCATAAATACGAACTTTCTCGTAAGATCACTTAAACTCAGTCAGAAACACAAGAAAAATTTTAACCCAAAAATACAACTTCTTGACTATTAAATTCTTAATCGTGACTTTATTAACGTAACTAGCTCTATTACTTATATCCTGTCTATTTTATAAGATTGTTTTCTCTTACATTTCCCAAAGTGTAGCTAGGCCTACAACAAGATTGATGATGGCAAATCATATTGAAGAAATACATAAAATTTATAACCCTGCATAAAATAATTATAACAGTGTGATACTAGGTATGGGAATGAGCAACGAAGGGTAAACATTTCCTGGATCAAAACAGACTAGTAAGACAGGCCATCCAGAGAACTTTTAGTATCAACAGGGCCTGATAAAAACACCTAACACCTTGAATGGCAGGTCAGAAGTTTCTTCAAACTGAACTAGGAATGAGACTTCATAGCACCCTGGGACAAAATTGGTCATGAAATGTCTCTCAAAATATTGGTCGAATTTAGGACCAAGGGGGAGCACTGTGAATGAAAATACTACAATGTGAATGAAAATACGGCAACCATGTCAGTAAACAAAGAATGCTGAAACCAAGTCATCAGCAGCTGCCACCATCTCCCAGGGAGGACAGGCCTGTGCATCCAGCACCCTGCTCAGAGGCTCTTCCTCCCCTGCTCAGCCTAGGCAGCCACTCAGAATGGTGCCCTCTGAGGGGACTCAGAATAAGAAAGGACAGAATACTGGCCCTAGATAACTAGGTGCTTGTAAAAATAATGAATTCAATGAGCCAAAATGTTTACTTCCTCCCATACAAAGAAAATCACTAAATTCTTGAACTTGAGATGCCTGGATTTCTTTAGATAACAAGCAATATTTTATTCTTCCAACTCCCTGGTCTTTGTTGTAAAGTTCCTATATAATCCTAGCTCCTCCCCTACTTCTTGGGAGCAGTCCCTCAGACAGATTTGAACGCTGTCATCCCGCCTCGAGTCCTCCCGCCAAATAAAGCATAACTCTAAACTTTCAGGTTACACATTTCTTTCAGTCGACAAGTCCCAGAATAGACACAACTCATCAATTCTGTAATGGAACACACTGGATCAGGAACCAAAAGCATGTTCTAGTCCAGAAAAACTACGGGACCCTGTTTCTTCCTGTCATTATACAATCCGACCAGAACTCATTAATTTGCTGTCTGCTCATCTGGCAACCAAACTCAGAGAAGAGTCAACTCAGCAGAGTGCCGTGCTGGGGAGAACACCCCGCAGCAGCATGGCGAGCTGCCTGCCTTCCCGCACGCTCTGCTGACGCCTAGTGTCCTCCGTGGAGACCAGGCCAACAGAGCTATTCCCAACAGCTGCAAAGTCCCACACATTAAATAAAAGCGTTTTATTTTATACGATTAGTTACGTATATAACCATCTCTGAAGACAGCTTTGCAAGAAGCCCAAATCTTCAACATTAATCTGCAAAGGCAAATGCTGCCCCCAAGGGAAAACAAGTCTTAAAACCATGCTAAGGCCTCCAAAGTCCTCTCCAGGACCATCAATCTAACTGCCTGCAGGCCTGCAGCTGCAGGCGGCTACATGTCTGTTTTTAAAACAACCCCTTCCTGCCGTCAGGTGCTACAATGTCCCTCTACGCCCTCCCATCTGAGGATAAGAGCAGCCAATGCAGAACCTTGCAGGGAAGCACTGACAAGACTGGACACAGAGGATCAGAGCTAAACTAAGCCTTCTGATGACACGAGCTTGTCACTGTGTCATTTTACAGATGAAGATATATAGAGAGAGGTGGGGTGATCTTGCTCAAAGTCACACAGCTAATAAGTGGCAAAGTCTGTAACCCAGCTACACCCTCCGGTGTGACGCCCCCGCTGGGACGCCCACAGGGTTCTCTCGTGCCTGCCGGACCAGTCCTTTACTGTCACTCATAACCCACCACAGTGTCTGACACTAACCTGCCTTTTCAGCCTCTTCTCCCTCTAGTTTCTCAGAAACAAGGCTGCTCGGGACACTGTGTGACTTCCAGCTCCCCAAACCCTCCGTGCTCAGGGTGGTCTTGCCTGTGCATCCAGCACCATGCTCAGAGGCTCTTCCTCCCCTGCAGGAGGACGTTTCCACTCTCCGCAGGGACAACCCCTCAGGGAAGCCCTCTTTTCGCCCTCAGCATGGCAGGTGTCCCAGGCCACATCCCGAGCTGCCCCATTAGGACTGCGGGTGCCCAGGTTTGCTAGTCAGAGCAGCAGCCTCAGAGCCAGGGTTTATGCCCGGGTCACCCTGCAAACCTACTGCCCGCCACACAGCCCCCAGCCAGCAGGTCACCTGGAAGTCGCAGCAAGTGCCCCACCCAATCCCGAAGTCTCTTCATTTGCCAGCACCGCTGATGAATGTTCTCCAACCTTTGGTCAGTTTTGCACAAAACAGCAGCTTCCACTGTGAAGCAGGGGGTTTTCTCTTCTGCTCCCCATCCTTACTGGAAACGTCAAGGGAAACCAAAAGGCCTTTTCTCAACCCTTTTCTGATGACACCCTCCCACCCACAATATTCACATGCTCAAGAGCTTTGGGTCCACGCGGTTTTGTTTCCCATACGCTAAGTGGCTCAAAACACTGCGGGATTCTTTCTCTTTTGAGAGTATTAGTGTGTACTGAGTTTATCGGCTTTAATCACTTTTTGTGTCTCTTTTCAGTGTCCCTAGCAGTTGCCACTTCTTACTCCCTTAGCAGCCTCCCTCCCAACATCTAGTCTAGGAACTCAGCTGTGATGAGGGGCCCGGGGGCAGTCACAGAAGATGGAACTAAGGCACAGAGAGGCGACATAATTTGCCTGAGAAGATCAGCTTCAAGCACCAACACTGTGTGTCACGTCCCTCTGTTTAACTCTTATGCTAAACTAGTTAACTTTTTACAGATTATGGTTGTAAACAGATGAGGTATCAAAATACATACAAGGACACACATCAACACTATGATGTTCATTAACTCCACTATTTTCTTTCTATTTATTTTATTTCTGTTAAAAAAAAATAGGAACCTCTGCAGTCAATATAGCAAAATGTTAATGGGTTTTAAATCCAGAATGTAAAGGCTTAAGTGTATCATTAATCATAATTATTTGTATGCTCACAAAATGATTTGACAGTCTCTCTCCCCTCCCGCTACTCGCTACTGGCTCTCACCTGAGCTCCCAGACCACACATCGAACAGCCTTTCACTTTACACACAGCTGAACTCATCAGTTTTCCCCCAGAGCTACCTCTGCAGCTTTCCCTCCTCAGAGAACAGCTGGACCATCACTTACCTCATTAATCCACCCAGAAACCTGGGCCTAACTCCATCCTAACTTCACAGACATCATTCATCCTTTCCTTTTTACCATCTAAACATGCATAAAGTCTGTTCGTTTTTTCCCAGTGACTATCCCACTGACTGTCCCACCGTTCAGGTGGAAGCCACCAACACTGCACACCTGGACTCACGAGTCTCCCAAGTGGCCCCACAGCCGCTCTCCCATACTAGACACAAAAGAGATATTGTCACTCCTGTGCTTTTATGACTATTTTCAAACCTACTGTTCTTAGAAGAAACTCCAAGTTTTTCACCTGGTGAAGGTGTTTGCCATGAAACTTTGAGCTCAGGAACGACAGGACCCCCCTTCTTCTTGGCCCTCCCCTTTCCCCAAGGCCCAGCCCTCTCCCCCTCAGCCCCACCCTCTGGCACAGCGCTGGCTCAGGAGGACCTGCTGAGCTACACCAGCCTGTATTCTAACCCTGGTCTTGAGTTCTTAGCAAACTGCTTCACTTATCCATACAAATCCAAGGTAGATTAGAAAGATTTTAGATGTTGAGCTAGACTATTGATTTGGGGATTTTGCACTAGCAACCTGCAAGTATATGTTCTAATGATTCTGTCTTCTTAAAACCACACCCAGGTTTTAGTAGTTTTTGTGGAATATCTTCGAAGTAAAAGGGACTGTACTTTAACAGACTATATGATTTATAACATGAAAAACACGGACAGGGTCACAAATGGTATCGCCTCACAAGTGACAGAAGACAGGAGAGAGGCACAAAGCAACAGGTCTTAAAGATGGTAAGAGCAAAGTTGTTTCGCCAACCCCCCAAAAATTCCTGAAAGAACCAATAATTCTGAATTTTGAAAGTAAAAGGCTATCATATATAGAAATAAAATAAATGATCCTCTTCATCAGTGTTTCAAGATCTGACTCCACATATTTTAGCAGGCCATACTGAATCCTAGCACAGAAAAATCAGATGGACTAGTGGTGAGTAAGTTCCAGGAAAACGGCAGTAATTCCTCCACTTGTGTAAAGACATAATCTCACCTGCCGAAGGTGAATGTAGAACGCATTCTGGAGAAATTTGGAAGCTTCCAGGGTCCGCTTCTGAATGGCAAGGACATGGAGAGCTTGGGAGCATGCTTCTAACTCAGTCACCGGCATTCTTACACTGCAGGGGGAAAAGGAGGCCCTCAGTCGAGAGCAGAGATATTCCTGTCGTGTCTCCCAGGCCGGGCTTCGGGGACTCAGTGCCCTGCAGCAGCCCGGCCCCAGGCGAGGACACGCAGCGTGGCCCACCCAAGCAGGAGGGGCACTGTGCTTGAGAAATCCCATCCCCGATGGGGGCAAGAGGGGCTGGTGGGGTTGAGTGAACCTATAAATGCCCACAGAAATATGCCTGCATTCATTCAAGTGATACAAGCAACAGTAGCAGGCTATTTAACAAAATTTCAATTTTCAGTGGCAATTTTGCCATTCCTTTCCACTTGTCCCCTGCACTCTGAGACAGGCTTAGGCTCTCTCACACCTGCAACTCTGAAGCAATAGTTGTGAAGCAATTTTACTTTGCTGCAAGTGTCCTCGCTCCCCGTGTCACTGTGTCTGTCCTCTCTTAACACAGTCGGATATCTTCCTGGATCTCTACCTGAGTTCCTTTCTCCTCCTCCTCAGATCCTGAGATAAAGGACAAGTGAAGACACATGACCAGAAAAGGCACTGTGGACTTGACCGAAATCCACAGTGAAGCCCTAGGTGAGTGCTGCCCACCCCTTACCTTCGATTCTCAAGGTTCTGCCCAGGGTGACATCCAGCCCAGAGAGGTGGCCCAATTAAAAGCTATGTGGCTTGGGCACGGGGACAGGTGCAGGAGCTGGTTCCGGGGCCAGGCCCCTCCCCACGTCTGCTCCCCTCTCCCCCGAAGCCCCGCTGCCAAGCACTCAGGCTCGGTGATCTGATGTCCTTCTCTTCTACTCTACTCCAAACCCTTTTCCTTTTCCTTTTTTCCCTAATTATCCCCAGTGGAGTGATTTTACAATCGCAGCCTCTAAAAAATTTCCTGCAACCGAAAATGAGGTCTCCAGATATCAATGCCCATATGCTGGCTCCTAAAGAGAGCTGCTGGCTAGGGGGACCCTCACCAACACTCACGGGGCATCAGACATGTTCCAGGGTCGGCCACCCCCAACAAGAGTTTGCTGTGTCCCCTATGCCCGCACAGCATCCCTGCTCTCAAATATATAGTTGGCCCACTTATCGGTTATTAAGAAGCAAAAATACAAAATTGCTCATGTTTCTTACTAAATTTATCTATGAAGTGGAAAAGGGAATTGTAATAGAAAAGAACAATTTTGACCCCATGTTAGGTCTGTTCCTTTGGCTTTAACCCTGTGCCCTGTTTTCTAGACTCAGACTTGCTATCTCTGCACCATTTGTAAAAGAAAGTTGCCTTTAGACTGAAATATCCAGGACAGCCTCTTCTCCTGGCCGTGATCTTGAAAGATGCTAACTTATCTGCACTTACGTAGAGATGGCAAGTTGCAAAATAGAGAATAACTTTGTTTTATTTTTGGAGGTTTTACAGGGGCAACATGATTTGATCCACATAGACAGCTGCAAGAACAGCGGATTCAAAGGACAAGCAATTCATACAACAAGAAGTTTCCAACAACCAACTGCAGCCCCGCCCCTTTTTAGTATAAAAGGAGACTCAATTCTGACTTGGGGAAGATGGTTCTCCAGGACATCAGTCTGCCATCTTCTGGGTCTGCCAGCTTTGCAAATAAAGTCACTATTCCTTGCTCCAACACCTCATCTCCCAGTTTATTGGCCTGTCATTTGGTGAGCAGAATGAGTTTGGACTCGGTAACAAAATGACTGCTTTGGAGGTAGTATGTCTCCACTCTTTCCTCGTTTCCAATATGTTACATGCACATTATTTATGATCTAGTGCAAATAATTCATCAAAGACAACCACAAAAAAACCTATACTCACCCAGCTATCAACACTGAAGTCAAAACCTGTCAATTTTATATGCTGTTTAAAAACACAACGGAAAAACCTAACATAGAGAGTCGATTCCACGGAAATAAAATTATTTCTACTCCTTCAAAACTTTTTCTTTTCTTTTCTATTTTATTTTGTTTTGCTCATTGAAAAGAAAATAAATTCAAAACATTTTATTTCACGTATTTTTGTTATAGCTGCATACTTTAAATACTACAAAAAGACTTAAATTGCAATAAAAAATTATTCATATATTAGTATAAAGATATATACACAATCAATGGGGATAAGGAAAGGAATGGACATTTACTAAAAATCCACTGCAATCCAGTCTTTTAAAAGCATATCATGGAATATAAGCTCTATTATCCAGGGAGCCTCACCCACATTCTCACTACTGAGTCCCTTAGTAATCAACCACTAAGTCACCAGCATAGAACCATGTGATCAGTATTTTAGGAATAAATGAGGGAATTAGCTCATTCAATTCTAAAACAAAAACCCTAAATTAAATACTGAACTTATTTACAGATAAAGAAATTTGTCCCCAAAAACGTAAAGTTTCTTCCTCAAGGTCACAAAGCTAATAACTGGTAAAGGTAAGATTTGAACTAATCTGCCTGATTCTAAAAACTAAGTTGGAAATCCCATTCGACTGGGGAGTGTCCAGCTGCACAGCCTATCACCCTATCTTTGTTCAGAGCTGGCCTTAGACAGCCTGAGACAGCACCCCATTCCTGTGGAACTCGAGGGCAATGATAACAATAAGGATTTTATATCCAGCAGTTTCTTATGTCTCATATATATAAAGTGTCAGCAGGTCAGCAGAAAATCTCTGGGAAACATGAGTGGGTCCAGACCTTTTTGCTGATTAGAAACTCAATCTATCAGGATAGAGTGACCTTCCCATGAGAGGCCACATGGACATAAACTAAAGGCAGCTGAACAATGGAAACTAGCAAGACCCCGGAACTCAAGCAAGGATCCCTGCCATCCCCCACTCAGTTGCCTCTTCATCCGCGTGGACATGAAGACAGAAGACCCGGGTTCTTGTCCAAGTTACACTATCATGGATTCTCACCCATAAAAAGGTACGACTCTATGCTGTCGTAAGTCCTTTCCAACTCAAATATGATGAAACCAATATCTCAGCAGAATATCTATATCTCCACTTCCCCTCTTCTAATAGGAGACTATTTCTGTGGACACAAAGCAGAAATCCAATTGAAAAAACCATGCAAGAAGCCAGGCGAATTTCTGCTTAAGAGACTTTGCTCTCACGCTCAGTGAATGAAATCTCAGAAAAAGTGGTCCTTCTCCCTCAGCAAATGGGAGGTAGCCTGATTGTGTGTGTGTGTGTGTGTGTGTGTGTGTGTGTGTGTGTGTATGTGTGTGTGTGTGTAAATCAAATATAATCATGTCTGGGACGTGTACAGATTATTTTTAATTTCACTGTAATTTCATGGGGATGAGCCAACATTTAAAGTAATTTGAATATAGTGTTCTGAGACAAACTCAGACTCTTTTGGTGGAGGAGGTGAAATGGGAGAGTAAAGGAGGAAAGAGGTAAATGAAGCAAAGAAGTAAGAATACTGCTAGGGAAAGGCAAGACGCTAATTTTGTTCCTCATTGCATCACATACAAATTAGGGACTGGCTTTCCCCCGATGTCTTATCGAGCACTGATTTGCAGAAGAAGAGGCGACAGCCCATTTCTCACTGAGATTGTGACTGTACGTGGCATCTTATAGACACAAATCATTTACCCTGAGCAAACACTCTAGCAGCAGGCTGTAATTCTCCTGTTTTGAGAGACAAGAAAACAGGAGTTCAAAGCGGGTAGATAACTTGACAAAAGTCAGAGGACCAGTAAACAAGAGAGGATGAATTCAAACTCAGATCTGAATGCAGAGTCTCATCTTCCCACTCCCAGGGCTGGAAAATCCTTAACACACAGTCTCCCCAGCTCCCCTGCAGTGTTCCTGGCGCCAAGCATTTCCCATGGTAATGGTCTCCAGTTCTCACAGACACAGCGCTCTGTGCAGCCAATGACCTTGATCAGACCTTGATCATCTACCTGCCACGCCCACCAGGCTTCACCATACAGGCAGGAAAGCTGGCTTTCAAGTGCAGAAAAAGCCACCCTTGGTCTAACCTGAGCTCTTCTGCAGCTTCTCCAGCCTAAAGGCAGCCATGAATGTGCTCACAGTTTGTACGTGAGCCACACTACCTCTCTCCATCTGTGTCCCCACCTAAACTACTTAGCTATGAACATTTTGAGAACCTTGGAAACAAATTTTTAAAAACAGAAAAGAAAGGGTTCTGGAATAAGTACTTAATACTTACAGTTTTAAATGACAAGTTACAAAGTAAGTATTGACAAACCGAATCTTCCTTTCTAAATGTCAGTTTTAAGGATTTAAAAATATAATAGCAAAAAATTCTCACTTACAAAATTAACTAAAACATAACAATAATCTTGAATAAATTCAAAAATTATGCCCATATTCTAAATGGAGAAACTTCAGGACTATACTGAGGGTTAAAGTAAGAGGTATGAATGTAGAGACATAAACATATTGCATGGAGAAAAGCAGTTTTGTAAAGATGTAAGTTCTCCTAAGAATAATTCAAAACTTACTAAAATATCCCATGAAAATTCCAATCTGATTTTTTTTAACTTGAACAAAATATTTTGGAATTCTTCAGGAATAATAAAGTCATAATACTTGACAAGAAAATTTGGGATGGAAGAAAAGAATCAAAAAAAATCAGACTGCCAGTTATTAAATAAATTTTTACAATATGTAAGATATGGTGCTGGAGAAAGGAAAGGGGATTGACAGAAGGGAACCATGAACTCAAAAAGAGACTCTAGTGTATGTAAGTATTTTGTACAGGTGGGATTTCAAATCAAAGAAAAAATTATGAATTCGATAATTGTCCTGGGACAGAGAATCACCTGGAAAGAATAAATTCCATTGCTGTCATAATGACCACAAGATAAATTGCAGATAGTGATGTAAATATTAAAAAGTACTAGTAACAGCAAATACAACTCTTTGCTCTTATTAACTCAACTTCTCCTCATTATAACATGTACTATTATAATCTCCATCTTAGAGATTATAAAAACCTACAGAAGAGATTTATTCCATTATAAGAGAGTATTTCTAAGAATAATGTCAAAGATAAAACCCATAAGGAAGACATTTACTATCCTAAGAATAGTTTGAGCCACAACAAAAATCAAAAAACTTCCTGAACAAAATGAAAGGAAAGAAATGACAAGAAAAAGCTCTGTGATACATGTTGATGAATTCACGAAGTTAATTTTCATAACATACTAAAAGCTGTCACAAAGCAACAAGAAGCTCCCTCACTTAAATGTGGGCAAAGGACAAAAGGAATCATTCATTTTAAAAAAGTCAAATGGCTAATGAGTGAAAAATGCTCAAAACTTCACTGGTCATCAAATGCAAATAAAAACAATGAAAAAGCACTTTTGCTTATCATATTGGCAAATATTTTTAAGATATTCTAGCTAGTGTCCATCTGTGGGAGAACAAATCATGAGCGACAATTTCAGGGGATGACATATCAATGGATTTGTAAGCTCTGAAATACGTACATACACACTGACTCAACTCCTCTTCTAGGAATCGTTTCCTTTAGGAAAAAAAAATCAGTCCAAAAAGATGTACCCATCAGGGCATTTACACAGCACTGTATACAAAGGTGGGAAGAAAAACTGAAGTGAAATCATATCCAGCGATAGAGAATTGGTTACATAAGTAATTGTGCATTTTTTCATTCCCCAATGGAGAAGGAATTTCTAGTCACTTGAAAGGAGTCTGTGATGAATGTAAATGTCACATCCAGGGACTAAATTTCCAGAAGCCTTAACTAAAGGAATACACATACAAGATCACAGGAATGTCTGTACAAGAAGGATGCAACTCAAACATTCTTTCTGACAGTGGAAAATGGAGAAAACTTAACTGTCCACCATCAAGACAATGATGCGGTAAATCAAGGCGAGCTGCGGGCACTGAGGGAGCCGGCGTTTCGCCGTGGTCCAGGGCCTTGTCCACAGCACTCTCCCACCAAATGTGTCCGTGGACAAGAGACGAAACCCGCACATCAGGAGACCCCTCCAATCTATCTGAAAGGGCCGGGTGAGTCTGGAGTGGGAGGACGTCCATGATATATCCCTGAGTGAATAAAGCGAGCTGCAGAAAAACATATAGTATGGTCTCATTTTTAAATAAAGCATATATACACACACCTATACATTGATTTCTCATATGTGTATATATATGTATCTCATAGGCATAAAGGTCATGAAATATATATACCAAATTTTCAACAGCTTTTACTCCCAGGAAATAATGGGAAGGGAGTTAGGGGCCTTCCTGTACCACCACAGTTCTCTTTTCAGTATTTCAGTTAAGTATACTTGGAATTTAAAAGTTTATTTAAGTCCGAAGTAAAATGGACGATGCCTCCATAAGACAGAATGCTACACTGGTCTTTAAAAATCATGCCAGGGGAGATAGAATATTGTAGAAAAACATGTAATAAGTGGAATGGAAAATGGAGGTCTCCGAACAGTAAACAGGGACAGAGTGCTCACTGGTTTTTATGACAGAGATGATACACACTAACGAAAAGAACAGAAAATAAATGTTAAATTGTTAATTATTATCTCTGAGTAGAGGGACCATGATAGAATCTTTTGCCCCTTTTTTCAGACATATTATATTAAATGCACATTATTTTTCATCTGAAAAAAAGCATTTTTAGACGTGTAGTACCACGCAGTGGGGAATAATACATGAATACTTACAGAAACAAGTAACTAGGAGACACCGCAGCAGTGCCACACAATGTAAAACGGGCAATCCTGATTGACACCGCTCAGTTACATAAGGATCAACAAAGTGAGAGCACCTGCTGTAAAAGGGCGTGGCCCCCTTCTGTTTGTCAGTTGTGTCTTCAGGGCTGAGGAATTTCTGAGCACGGCCAGTGTCAGTTCCGGTGTCTGGATGGATGCTACTGGAGGTGAGGGCACCTGCAAGCAGAAAGGAAGAACAGAAACCATCCTCTGCATTTTCTGTCTTCTTTCTTTGTTACTTTAAAAGACAGGCATAAATAAGATAAACTGTGTATCTCCCCCACTGATATTTCATTAATGAAACCGTTTTTAAAGGCTTCAGAGATTATATTCTGTCTATAACTGTCTTTTCAACCAAGCATCATATTTATTAAATGTTAATTGACTCAGTTAATTAACTCCCTGTTGAAACATTCAAGTAAAGAACATGAAAGGCCTTACGTAAAAGAACCACACCTGCAGTGACTAGCTCAGCTGTCTTGACGGCAATGCAGTCAGCCCCCACCATCCCGTGGCCCTGAGCTCCTGATGCTGGTAAGAGAGCACGCTGCCGCCTCAGATGGAGAGATACTGTGAAAGCATTTTTTGAACTCTACAGTACTGACAAAACATAACTGACAAATCCCAGGCTCCTTTGAAGCTGTCATTTTCGGTTTCTGGCCAACCCCAGTCAATGAGCAGAACCACCACATTCCCGAGTCATAGGACTCACGTGGGAAGAAATTTTGTAGAAATTTCCAGGTACAGAATGTAACCAACTATATGTAGAACTCTGACAAAAGAAAAGAAGAAATACTCTGATGTTGAAGACACTCAAAATATTCTCCTAAGCCTTAGTAGCTGGAAAGGCTGGGCTTCTCCTCAGCCACTTATTTATTTCACAGCCAGTGAGCATCTCCCACAAACCCTGCTTCCCTGTGTCTGCTGGGAGCCTCAGGCACACTCTTGCTGTCGATCATAAAAGTCACAGGGCAGACGCGTGTCTCTCATGCCTGCCACCCTCACACAGGCTCGCCTCCTAGCCTCACTGTCTGAACTTGGCCCCATTTTCTCACCTGTTTATTTGGTATCTGTTCTTCTGTAAGCTGCCTGAAATGCTTTTTGGAACAAGTCAGAAGAATGAGTGGGTAGAGAACTGGACAGATGGACAGGTGAGAGGTGGGCAGACAGACAGAGAGACTCCAAGAAAAGGGGAACAAAGAAAATTCCCTATGCAGAACCCTCTTCTAGTCAGGGAAGTAAACCGCCACGGAGACGTGTGAAGAGCTACGTGGCTTAGGGCTGTTTCCTGGATTCCATGAAAAGTCCCACCAAGAGAGAGGGTTGAACTATAAATAATAAAAGAAAAAAGAATGCATGCTTGAAAAATATATCTATAATGTGTACTTTCTAAAGAATAGATTCAAATCAGCAGGGCCCAATTACAAAATCCTTGGGTATTTACAGAAATGAGAATCCCATCTGCAAACCACAAGGCATCCCTTTGGAGCACTGAGAGTCTACACGGGGCTGTTATAAAGCCTTCACCACAAAAGCTATGCTCTCCTGCACTTACGAGGAACGAGCAGCTGTGCTCGGGCTGCCCACGCGCATCATTTGCACACTACAGCTCCTCTAAGGGGGAGGGACCCATAGCGAGCCCCATCTCTGCAGGACAGAAAACAAGCCCGGGAGAGGCTAAGCCAACCTACCAGTTCTCCATCTCACAGGACTGGTCATTCCAGAGCAGGACTCGAACTCGGACCCACGTTTGTAATCACGGTACTACCGTGCTTTTTGTGCTTTTTGTGTGTATAATACATTTGTTTCTGGCATGAAAGTATATTTAATAAATGATCGGTTGTCCTGTCTATCTCATTTGCTCACAATCAATCTTTATAGTGTTGAATTGTACTCTTTTTCCGTGGAGAAAGAAACGGAATAATCGGGTGTTAGAATGAGGTGGGGCTCCATTCTTTATCTGTTGCCTCATCTCATCCAAATCCCCAACCAGGGAGAAGGAGCAAATATTTTCTTCATCTTTTAAAGAGAGGGCTCCACTGATGGTGACTTAACTCCAAAACCAAGTCTGGGGAAAGGGCACATTCAGCAGCCAGAGCATTATCACCTGTAGGAAGGCAAAAACAGCTCATGGGAGGGCTCAGGGGGTCACCCTGATTTAATTTCAATCGATAAAACAATAATGCACTCTAAAAATACTAGCATGCAATGGATTGGCTCTTTCTTGACATCTAGCAAGTTTCCACAGCCCACATGTAAAATTATCGTGAACCAGTGAAAGGAAGTGTCTACAGACAAGAAAAATCAATGCCACAGGTAAACTGAAACCCAGGCTGGAGGAAAGGAAGAGAAAGGGCATAGTAAAGAAGTGGGGAAAGGCTGGGGAAAAAAAATCATCACACGGACTCTCAAGCATCATCCAACAAGCATACAATCATTCGAGAGAGAGAGTTACTGAGGTCCTATTCTGTGCAAGATTGTAGAGCGGGTGAAGCAAGAGCGCAGCGACCATGGTGGCAGCAAGTGGCGGGGCTCAAATACACTTCTGATCCCGGTACCTGGCACACTTGTCCTCAGTATAAAGGCAAAAAAAAAAAAAAGTAAAATAACTCTGTAAACTCAAAGCATTGTTAAAAAAAAATTAAACAAAACCTAAATACAAGGACAGACAAACCACGCACATTGCTGGATCAGAAGACAGCGCTCTTGGAATGGCAGTGCTCCCCAGAACGATCCGTATATTCAACGTGGCCTCGATCACAATCCCTGCGGTCTCCTCTGCAGAAACTGACTATCTGCTGCTACAATTCATATGGGAATTCGAGGGTCTCAGTAACCAGAACGTACTTGAAAAAGAAGAACAATGTGAGAGGACTTGTAATTCTCATTTTCAAACCTAACATCTGTATGTCTAGGTGAGATTAGAGGCCATTGTGAAGTTTTTACTGTGTATATCCGTATTTTCTAAATTCTCTACAATGAATATAACTGTTACAATAAGAAAAATAAAAAGTAAGGTATCTTTTAAAATATGCACACCGATTCATTCATTGGGAAAAAATATTTTAACTATAAAGAGGTAACCAAATATCTAGTGAAAAAGGACTACTTAAAAACAAGTGTGTATTTACATTTTACATAAATTGAAAATTGAAAAGCACAAACACATCAAGTTTCTAGGGAGATCGATGCAACTTATTAATAGTTATTTTCAAAAATTCTAATTGAACAATGAAAACTCAAGAAAGGGAAAATCGCGATTGACAGCCAAATGCAAACACATGGAGAGCAAAGGCCTAGAAATCACAGTTCCTTTAACTCTGATACTAACACAATAGAAGAGGAAATTCCTCCCTTTGGGGACAGTGGAATCCCATGCGTAAGACAGGATACACAGTACAAACTGCACTAGAATCTGGGGTGATTTTCTTAGAAGAATTCTAAAGTTACAACATTGCTGGAAAAACTATAAAAACACTGAAAGACAGATTAAAACACGCAGTCATATATATTATATAGAAACATATGAAGTCTGCTCCCATGTTGCATAGAAATACAAACATATTTGTTCATTTATGGGCACTGAATATTTTATCCCAGGTAGAATATTTCAACTAAAACAAATAATCAATAATACACAACTCTTGTCAAATCTACTTGATAAGGTACTCTGCTATGTAACCATAATGTGTCTAAGATAGATATAAAATTAGTGAAAAAGATCTTTGTATGGTTTCTTGAACTCTTCTCAAAATTCCAAGCTTAATTTTAAAATAGATCTGAGCAGTATTTCTATATTAACTTTTCCCTCGTGAAATGAACAGCACAGTCTGTTGTTAAAATTCTGTCCTTACAATGATTCACGAGCACTGTATCCTAACAAAACTGCTGGACAGCAAGGCACTATCCAGACACTGTGACCAAACAAATGAAACACAAGGAAGACAGTGAGCCTATTCTGGAGGGCTTACCGTCTGTGTCAACTCTGGGGTTTTTATTTGATTCGTTTGATTGGGTAGCAAAATAAAATCAATCAAGTACTTTCTTCTTTAAGCATTCTGTAAGTCATGACTCTGTTGTTAGTGTCATGAGAAGGAAAGACTAAAGCAAGACTTCAGTAGGTCAATTAGCAACAGCCATCAATGGGGAGTGAGTAATAAAGAAGTTAACTGATAGCAATGCTTCTGCCTACATGAGACCTAAAATAAACCTACACTGATCTCTTTAAGGAAAATGAGGAGATGAGGCCCCAATGAGAAAAACAAAAACTAACAAGAAATCAAAAAAGTAAAGATTTTTCATTAACGATTCCAGGAAGGAGTGGAGCATGGTGGTGAAGAGCACAGATGCTGGGGACAAACATGAGGGTCTGAACTCCCACAGCACTGGGTAGCTTTGACACTGATAAGTCAGTGAAATTTTCTGCATCCCAGTCTCCTATCCATAGACTGGGGACAACAACAGCACCCGTCTCCTAGAACGGTCCTAATAATTAAGTTATTTTATATATAAAAGGTTAAATAAAATACCTCAGATATTAAATATTACCCCAAAAGGACAAGGAAAAAGAAAACAGAGATAAATTGGAGTTCATCAAATTTTAAAACTTTGCTTCAAAGGACACCATCCAGAAAGTGAAAAAACAACACACAGCAGAAATTTTTTCAAATAATTTATCTGATAAGGAATTTGTATCTACCAAAAAAAAAAAAAACAAAACAAAACAAAAACAAAAAGAACCTCCTACTACAGAACAATAAAAAGGCAACTCAATTAAAAAATGAATAGAGGATCTGAAAAACATTTATCAAGGAAAATATACAAATGACCAATAAGCACAACGAAACGATGTTCAATATCATTAGCTGTAAGGGAAATCAAGTTAAAACCACTAGGAGAAACCGCTTCACACTCACTACAATAGGTTATAATCAAAAAAAGTGTAACGAGCACTAATGAGGACACAGAAGATGCAGAGGTTGCAGCCGTTGCTGGTGAGGATGTAACACAGCCTGGCCACTTTACAAAAACGCCTGGCAGGTCCTTAGTGAGTTGAACATTTGGTTTCTGAATAACCAGGCAATTTTGCTTCCTGGGCACACACTTAAGAGAACTGAAAACAAATGTTCACATAAAAACTCCTACAGGAATATTCACGGTGCCATTTCTCATCACAGCCAGAAAGCAGAAACAACACAAATGCCTATCACGTGATGAATGGGTAAACAGAGGGGCCCAGCCATACAGAGGAATATTATTCAGCAATAGCAAAGCATAGACTACTGACCCAGGCCACAAAGTGGACAAATATTGAAAACGTTACTCAGTGTGAAAGAAGTCAGTCACAATAGATGCTTCCACTTACATGAAGTAACTCGATTTACATGAAATTTCCAGCAGATGCAAACCCCACAGAGAGAGAAAAGTGGCTCCATGGGGCTGTGAGAGGATGGGGAAGATGGGGATGTCTGCTTATGCATAAGGAGCTTCCTGTTGGGGGGATGAAAATGTTCTAAGACTGAATGGGATGCACAATTCTGGGCATAGAGTAAAAACCACTGTACATTTTAAGGGGTGAATTGTTATTAAAACTGTTAAGAACGAGAGCACCTCGGGCCAGTACCTTCCCATAGTAAATGCAAATTGCTAAATTTTATTACAGGAAGAAGAAACTGCCCTCAGCATGAAAGCAGGAGTTCAGCAAATGTGAGTTAACCGAAATTGGACAAGAGCATTTCACTTGAAACAGTTGCTGAGTGTACAAAAAATATTAAGACATGACAAGGAAAATCAGTTTGACATCACGAAGAAGCATTCTGCTTCAAATGCAGATCAAGGATTCGGCAAGCCCAGCTGCTAGAAATGACCAGAGAAGAAACCTGGCTCTTTAAACAAGCACCAGAGCCAGCAAGGAATTACTGGTGAGGAAAGCAGGCGGCCGAAAATCTGGAACAGTTTGTTACAAATAATTTCTCTACTGAAAATTCAAAAAAAAATGAAAGTGATGTAATACTGTGTTGACCTCACTTGAATGGGATTCCTCCGGTTCTCGACAGTTTTGTAACCCCGAATGAGAGACTCAGGAGAATCAGAATGGCTCCTGGGAGTCCCCAAATGACTGCCCACCAGCACGCTGACCACCATCACATCTGCCAGGGTGGAATTGCAGAGAAGAGACCAACTCCTGAAAGGCACAGGAAATATTGACAAGGGAAAAAAAGGCTGATATCATTCTTGGGACAGAGGCCATGAGAGCAGAGGCCAGAAGGCTGCAGGTGAACTGCAGTGGCCCTGGGGCAGGAAGGGACCACGGGGGAGCAGATCTCAATTCTCTTCTCTCTCTCCCTCGGGTAGGAGAGATAAAGTCTGCATCCTTCTCACCTGGAACTGTGGGATCTGGCTGGCAGAAGTCTTACCGACATGGAATGAATGACTCAAGACTGTGGAAAAACGAAAGAAAGCGAGAGGGAGTAGGGAGCCAACTCCAAGAGCCTCTCAAATGCTCCCATATTTATTGTGTATAATCAAAGAAAATAGTCTTTAACAGTTGTGTGATAGTAAACAGGAACTTTGGGAAAGACAGGATGAGACAGAGATTGTAGAATCCACAATGAGTAAAAAGTCTTAGTTTACCTTTAGGGGAGTCATGGGGAGAGGGGAACAAGATAAATTCTTTAGATATTCATTACAAAGCAGACCACCAGTCCAGCCAGGTCCGTGTTTTGGGGATAATAGAGTATCTAACAGCACGCAAGCCCAGCATTTATAGCTGAGGTCCTGGGTCATTGCTGTGCAATGAACAGAGTGCTATCTAAAACCTCAAATATGCAAGCAAGGCATTGTCTCTGCTTTTTATGGCAAGGAGACAGGAGTGAGGATGCACAGGTGCTTGCTTGAAAGCAGTTAATAAGCACACTTTTTCTTCTTAAGGTTGACATGCGTCTGGTGTCTGTTAAATTTGTTAACCCAATCATGGGCTATCACATGGAACCCTTATGGAGGACACCCTAGAATGACAAATCCTGGCTCTGGGTCTTTTCCTGCCAGCTTCGGGCATTCCAGCAGGGTCTAGACACATCCCTGAATAACGATCCCACAGAACCACCCAGACTCTTAAATCCTGGTGCTTGGAACTTAATTTTAGCTCTACACAACTTAACATAGAAAAGTTTCAGAAATAATAGATATTATATTCTTTTTATATCTCATCATAGAACTGATTTTTCTGATTGCTCTAAGCTGCTTCTACTTGGTAAATCACCTAATTCTGCAGGTGAATTCAGTACTTTCCATTGCGCATAACTAGACAGTCTGGGCCCTCTGACTTCTATTGGTCAAATAAATACCGATACACCTAATTGATTTCATTGTTCATCAATTTCAGCCTGGAGGTGAGGGAGTGTCACTCTGTTACTCAGCCCACCCTCTACTCTATTCTCTTCAGCAACACAGGCCTCCTGAATACAAAACGTAGTATCTGTTTCCCTTCACCTACACTTTCCACAAACGCAACAGGAAACATCAGCCTAGAGAATGAATTCAACACAAATGTTAAAACAAAAATCTACAAACCTGAAGCAACTCCAACTCCGAATCATGATACACAATGACATGAAAGTAAGGGTGTCAGGTACAAAGAACGCGTGAGCCTGACCACCTCATTTCTATTCTTCAAAGGAAGGAAGGTTTTCATGTTTTTTAATTATCATTCTTTGTCATTGTTTCTGATTAAGCCAAAAAATAGTTTATGAAATAATTAAGCACTGCAATAACAGATTTTCGCTGTATCAATTACAGAAGGAATTCAGAGGGGATAGGAAAACCCACCTATGTAAAAAATGCAAAATTTCTTCCCCTGTTAAGAACACGTATATAAAATGCAACAGAGAATTCAAATTCATGTGGAGAGGAGCAAAAGCCACAGAATCAAACAAAGTCATTACTATGAGTCAATTCAAAATTCACTGGACAAACATACTCAATGCATTCAAAGAATTTTAAAGGCACACTGCAAACCATTCACTTAATGATCTACAGGCTAGAGGAAGAATTTCCCTCTTTAACAGACAACAGAAATCAATAGGTTGCCCCACCAAACGAGGACCAAACAACAATCAGGTTTTTAACAGTTCTGATAAATCAGCATGTTCTAAACATCAAAATCCAGAAATTTTAAACATTCATTCACACCACAATGAAACAAGCACTTAAAAAAAAAAAAAAAACAATAACCCGAAGAAACTAAGCACATTTATCATGTACCTGGATCAATGGGAACTTCTTGTAACGCTGGAAGAAAGGACAGGCTATAGCCTTTTACTTAAAAAATAAAACTACATTTAAAGATAACTGCTAAAACACATTTCATCATTCATGTTGCCTTGAAAAATCTGAGGCACTCGTATCTGATCAGAAAAGCAATTCTGAGTAATAGTATGTTACAATTCAGTGCCAGTTTGCTTTAGTAGAAAAAAGAAAAGCTACTGTTTCTCATCCTGCACAAAGTGTAAGGAACCTTCCTGCCTCTATCTCCCCTATTTTCTAAGCTCAAGTATGAGAACCTTTTATACACACCAATATGCCAAATGACAAAAGAGTATCAATTTATTTGTATAAATATATGCCTATACCTTGAACTGGAAGAGAAAGGTATCAGAAGGCTATATGGAACTTATTTCTACCTTCCTGAAATCACACACACACACACACACACACACACGTTCACAGAGACACAGACATGTACACACTGAATTACTGGGCAATTCACAAGCTGAGGACTTCCAATTTATAGAAGATAACTTTGTAGTTAGTTTAAAATACAAAACTGTCAGCTTTTGAAAGCCTTCATCATCTGCTAAATCATCCAAATATCAACGAGACCCAATTAGCCTTCTCTGTAGAATATAATTTCCCATGATGGCAAAACAGACCCTAAGTAGTGGATCCAAGACTCGTGTTTATCACTACCTATGATCGTTTTTAAACACATAAACAGATTCAGAAAGTATGTCCCAACAACATTTATTCTTATTGAAATAGCATATGTATTCAATTGTCTATACAGAAAATAGGTCCCATGATGGTGTTTAAGAGCTATTTTGTGTATTGAAATATTTATTTTTAAGTTCAGACAAGGAGGGTCTGTATTACTCAGTTGTAGAACACCTGCTTAGCATGCACAATGTGCTGGCTTCAGTCCCCAGTACCTTCATAAAAATAAGTGCTTATTTAAAAATAAGAATAAATTTATAAAAAGAGTAAATGCAGACTAAAAACCACTGCAATCTAGGAGCCATAATTTTAATAAAATACAAGAGTTTCTATCAAATATTCACTATATGACAATCACAGAGACAACCACAAATCGCCCCTGACAACCATCACGTGTGATTCTCAGCAACCCTACTAAGTAGACACCGAAGAGAAACCCAGCATTGCGGATGAAGAAACGGAGCTCGGAGGAGCCGGGGACGCTGACCGTCCTGCTCCCCGTGACACCACGTCAGCCCAGGATGAGCGCTGACAGAGCTGCACTGAGGGGACAACCAGCTGCACGGAACCTTGGTGCACTGGGGAGTCCCAGAAAACACTCAAAACTGTTCAGTGAAGAACCAGCTCAAATATATTACATTGTGCCACATCCTTTAAACAGGGAACATGACTGAGACCTTTTTGATGCCTCCGTGTCCTTTCTGCCATTATCAATTATTTGCCCTCTCAGCATGCCCAGTCATGAATTGGACCCCATATGAAGTGCACTCAGATGGCAGAGTTTTAAAGCTGTTTTATGAAGTTTGTAAGACTCTGTCTATGCCTCACACAGGCGGTCATCCATCACTTCTCACCGGTGTAGATGTACCTCATGAAATCACACCTTTCTGCTTTTTAAAATCCCTCCATGTAATCCAGACTTTTCAACAGCAAAGAAGCAGCTCAACCAGAAACAGTGGATAGCTTTTCACCAAATGGACTCGAACAGCCCATCGGACTACCTGGAAGCCCTTTTTTTCTATTAAACCCACTTCCAAGGACTTCATCATTTTCTGATTGGTGGACTTGGCCTCTGACTGGCCTACTCTGAGAGCTCCCAGCCTCACATCCGGGGGTGGGAGAGGACCCTGCTCTTCGGGGAAATCAGTGCGGAAGGCGGAAATCTTCCACCCAGGTCCGCACGGGTAGAAGTGCCACAACGTGCTCAGAAAATATACCGTCAGCAACCCTGGGCTCCCATGGACTGATGTCACATTAACCAAACTCATGAGAGACTGATGCAAGAAAACCAGAAATTGAATTTATTAATGTAGCAGGAGATGTGAAACTACGAACCAGACTGAAATATCAGAGTTCAACTATGAGTACAAATTCTCCTCAACGGCCCAATCACGGGCAGGCAGTCACATGGCAACCATGGACAGAAGCAGAGCAGGAAGGGTTTCTAGATTAACTCAATGGACTAAATTTCTGTTATACGAACAGATCTGCAGCCCAGAAGACATTTAACGCCAATCACGGTGCACTGTCCGTGGACAGTGGCTGAGACACGACTGTGAGCACCTGTGTAACTCTCCTTTCCCTGTCCTTTCTGGGCTAAGTGATGCACAGAGGTACAGAGATCCAGGGATGCAGATACCTCTAAACACCCAAAGCCCATCCCTGGGAGCCTCGAAACCAGACAGCAAGGGTTTAAATTCCAGCTCTGCCACTTACTAGCTCTGTGACCTTGGCCAACTTACTTACTCTCTCTGTGCCTCAATTTCCACATTGTAAACCTGGGATAACAATCAAATCTCCCTTACTCACTTGTTGTGAAGATTGAAGGATTCATTTCTGTAAAACGCTCAGAAAAGTATGTAGCACATTTTTGGTGCTCAACAAATGTGAATTTAATAAGAAAGAGATTTACAAGTCTCCCTACTAATCATCTTCTGTGTTTCATGGCTAGTCTGAGTCCCAAAGGAAATCCTTATTTCCCCTCTTATAAACTCTTGGAGAGCACCCTTCTCTTGTTTAAACTGAGAGAAGGGATGCCTCCTCCACACTACTCTGGTCCATGGAGAGTGCTTCCCCCTTCACACCCCTGACCCCTGGCCAACGGCTAGCACTCTTCACAATACCAGATTGAGGTGTGAGTCCGGAGAGACAAGCAGGGCATATGAAACCTTTCCTTTCCCTCCAGTGTTGGCCACCCTTGGGGAGCACCCGGGATGCTCAGCTCCTTGGCAGGGCAGCCCTGTGCAGGATGGGGCAGATCATCTTAAGGGAAGGCTCGCTGTGGCCCAGAGTTACCTGGGACTG
Source organism: Camelus bactrianus (assembly GCF_048773025.1). Taxonomy (NCBI): domain Eukaryota; kingdom Metazoa; phylum Chordata; class Mammalia; order Artiodactyla; family Camelidae; genus Camelus; species Camelus bactrianus. Next base: position 94,939,251 of record NC_133546.1, read on the forward strand.
CGTGAGTCTCTAATTCTGGGACACAGTATCATGACACGCATTTTCCCACAGCCCTGAATTTCATGGAGAACGTGGCTTCATCAGTAATAAAGGAGACATTTATCGCCTGTCTGTTCTTCTGTGTCATCTCTCAGTTGGCTGCTGGAGAAAACATGTGTATAAGTATTGGGTCCACTTAAGCCCCAATATATATGAAGTACCAAAAAATTCTGTGGCTTAACATTGGTTCAGGGCGACTGTGTAACCGTCCTGACTTTGCTGATGCTAAATTATGGGTATAGGAACTATGGAACCTCCTCAAATATCTTTCATCATAAAACCAGCTTTTCTTATTTTCCTGTTTCTTAGTAATTGCCAAAGACTCTAAAATGATGGCTTCATACAAAACAGGAGCTAAACTTTATGAGCCCTTTGACATTCCCACTGTGCTAAACACTTTACATAATTTCTAATTCTCACAATTCTGCAAAGCATATACGAGCATCCCCATCTCACAGACGAGGGAGAAACTCAGAACAAACTGACTCAGGCTCACGTGGCTCAGTGGCAGCGCGTGCACGCAAACCCAAGTCAAATCACTACACTCCTTCTTCTATGTACAAAATCACCTCCCACCAAATGACACACAGCGGCTGGGTCAATACTCAGGGAACTCAGTACACTTTTCAGCTTTAAGGTGCTCAAGAGGCCGCTTCTAGCTGCTTTATAAAATCCCGGCTCACTCGTTGCTAACACTGGAATAAAAGACCGATTTTGCCATTGTCTGCACAGCAAGTCTGAAATGTTCACAGCGAGATGACAGAATAAAACAAAGATATAAGCAGAATAATTTTTCCAGGTAGACAGACATAATGGACATTGTGCTATTCTGAAGCACTAAGCAAAGGAATCAAAGCAAAAAAATATTCGTTAAGCCTTCTTTTACAAACAGGAAAATTAAGACTGTATGAAGGTGCAACAGCGCCTCCTATGGCTAAAAAGACCTTCCAGGTTGCCGGGAAAGATGCAACACAAAAATTGCCTGTTGAATCAGAAACAAGAATCAGATAACTAAAAGCTTATGTAGCACATACTGCAGTTTGTTTCGGGGAAGGGAGGGGTATTCAGTATATTATCTGACATTGCTAATACTCTTGAATATAAACAAAAGACACAGGCTCATGGAAACTCATCTTAGAAGAGGAAAGAATCCAGTCCAGCCACTTCATTTTACAGGAGGGGAGACTGAGATCTGGGATCTGTCCTTCCGGCAATCAGCAGCAAAGCTCTCTCTCCTAGGCCTCATGTCATGCACTGTAGCAAAAACCAACAGATCTGTACTAGACCTCTATTCATAAAAGTCACGTCTGTATTTTTCCAACAGTAGGTAATCTAAGTATCTTGCAAAATACTTCTCAAAGAGCCAGGAAATCATACAAGTGTTTTGAAATACAAAAACATTTATTTGCACATTAAAACAGCATGAGCTTTATTCTATTAAAAAAAAGTGACATGTCAAATCAATGTTTTGATATTTTAAAACCTATTAAGCATGCAGAAAAATAAATCAAAATTTCTTTAATCACAAAAGAAAGAAGCTTATTCCCTTAAAATGATCAATGTGGATTTTTCTAAACTTAATAGTTCCGGTCAGATTTCTACGAATTTAAACTTCTGAGTGGATGGTTACACGGCAACATGAATTCTGAGTTGTAACAACACACATTCTGTGTAAATAATCTTCAAGGCCGTCTGCTTAAGGTGATTTAACTAGTCCCTGTCTCACTAGAATGATACAGATTTCATTAAACCTTCATACTGCACACACACACAAAACCCTGAATCCTTGTTACTTTAAGCCATATTCATATATTCATATATATGCATATTGAATATGCATCAGAAACAAGCCACCCTCTTTAGTATTCAGAGTTGATCCTTCTAAACTATCTGTCCTTGTGACAGCATATTTTTACTCAGCAGCTCTTGGGTGCTTCGTATACAAGGCGTCTACATCTCACAGTCAAACAAGGTAAACGGCATCACTCAAATTTCACAAATGAGGAAATGTACTTAAGCCATGAAAACAACTTACATATTCATCATCAGGAAAGAAAAGAGTAAAGATTTTACTTACAATATTCACTGACAAAACTTTCCTCCATACTAAGACTACATAGAACCAATTCAGTCTTTGTAAATTTTTCTGTCAATAAGCACCACTAGAGAAAAACAAGCAACATCATTAGCAATGGTTGGACTTTCAAAGCCCACTCCTATTTTGCATTATAATCATTTTTAATGTTTTGTTTTTAGTGTTTACAGAGCACTAAAATAAAAAAAAACATATACTTTTTAAGTCATTGCCTGAGAATGCAACATTTGTGAAAATGTACAATTTCAATTTATGCCACTCTGTCTCACATTCTCACTGGTGTGTCTCCTTTGAAGGCTTCATCAAACTGAGACCGCTAAAATCGTTCATTTATGGACTCACAGGAGTTCGGGAAACCACTCAACACGGGGCTGATCAGAGGAGCCATTGAGAAAGCATCCTGTGCAGCCTGGGTTACAGCCCTGAGTCTGCCAGCGCCAGCTGTGTGAGATTTTGGACAAGCTGCCCCATCTCTCAATCCCTCAGCTGCAAAAAAGGAGACACTGATACCTACCCTTAAAAACCTGCTATGAGGTAAAACATGAGGAAAGCATTTTAGCCTTAGGGAGGTGTCCACTCAGAGCAAGCTTGGTCATTATGATGATGAGGATTACTTTTAATAAGTTAAGGCAGACAAAAAATTAGAAATCACCATAAAGGAGAAACATTTTATGTCAATGAGCATTTCCTTTTGAATGGATTGCAGAAAGTTTTATAGAATTTTTTCATAAACCAAATTTTGTCCACTGATTATAGATTTACAGGTTCATGGACATGTCTCCAGAAAAAGAATTAGAGGCCTCTAACCTCTGAATACTAAGAAAGAAAAGTTTAAAAAAAATCACGGGGGAGATTATACCTCACTTGAGAGAGTATGTGCTCAGCATGCATGAGACCCTCAATTCAGACACCAGTAACTCCATTTAAAGACTTTTTTTTTCAAGAAATGGAGAATTAAATAAAAAAGATGGAGGAATACAGAATTTTTTTAGAGACTCAACTCAGATTAAAGATGGGGGAAAAATATCCATTTCTCAAAGGAAATCTTGAGAACTATGTAAACCGGATCTGAGTTGTCTAATCTTTTAACATTATTCATGAATTCCTATTACCAAGTCTTAAAACTGCCTGATAACCCACAGTGGTGATACTGATCATAACAGCTGCCAACACGGATCGAGCTCCGGCTAGGAATGCTCTGTTCGGCCATCTCGGCCCCTGTGGCCTCACCAGGCTGAGAACACTAAATTTTGTCATTCATGAGCATCTCGTGTAAGTCCTCCCTTTATGCTCCTCACTCTCCCCTCACCAGCCCCTCTGAGGGAAGCACTGTTATCATCTTCCCCACCCGCAGATAAGGCCACTGAGGCACAGAGACTAAACCTGCTCCAGGTCACATCGGCATAAAAGGACGTCTATATTTCTGCTGTTTTAATATTGACAAAGGAATCTGAGATATCAATTCAAGGGAGAATGTTAAATAATCAAGTCTGTAAGGTCTTCACCTCAAAGAGCAGATAGTACAGATTCCTGATGTAGGATGAGGCTGCCGCCACAAACTGACTCAGCTTGAAATTAATATCCAAGATGAAGCAGCGGATACACGTAAATATTCACGATTGTCAACTCCGCTCACGGGTCTGGGCCCATCACTGCCTGAACGGGGGTGAAATCCCCACCCCTGTCAGGGATGGAAGCGTGGCTCTTCCCAGTGTCACCCAGGCTTCACGGGCTGTATCCCCCCACAGGCTGTCCTCAACGATTAAAAATCTCTCAAGATTTTTACACCATGCAAAACTGAAAGACATTTCTGCAGATGGAGCACTTTCTCAGGCTTAAAAATTTTTTGCTTACACTCAGCAAGGGGGAAAATAACACATGACTCTGCAAAGTCTCTGAGACTCACCACTCACAAGAGTAGAATGGCCTCAGCACAAGATGACTCTTCACGGATGAGAACAAAATAAATCCGCCCCCAACCACAGGCACTCCCAGAGACAGCGCTCAGCAGTCTTCTGCACACTCATGGTTGTGCAGCCCTCAACACCATCTATTTCCAGAACACTTCATCACCCCAGGAGAACACCCCTGTCACTAGCTGTCACTCCCCAACCCCCCTCCACCCAGCCCCTTGCAACCATCACCTGCTCTCTGCCTCTGCATGTGCCTATTCTGAGCATTTCAGATCACTGAAGTCAACAATATGTGGCCGTTTGTGTCTGCTTCCTTTCACTTAACGTGCTGTTATGAAGGCTCGTCCATGTTGAAGTGGTATCAGCTTCTCTCTCTTTTTTTTTTTTGAAAGTGTTAAAGTTTATTAGAAGTTGGTAAGTACTATCAATAAGAGTAGAGAGGAGCATAAGTGATTGGGTTTCAAAGGGAAAAGGGCGGGTTGAGCAGTCAGGGTGGACTTCCCAGAGCTGGTGGCCTTTTTCATATTCCCCTTTATTTATTTTTTCTTTTTTATTCACTCTTACGTCTGAATAATGTTCCACTACATGGAGATACTACATTCTGTTCATCCATTCAGCAGCTATGTACGGACGAGGTCCAGAAGAATGAGTGTAAGAGGTGACTTGGCAGGGATGGCATTTAAGCAATGGGCAAGATGTGCTTTGAAAAAAAAAAACCAACAAACAGAGGCACAAGGAAATTCAGCACGTTTCTGAGAAAGTGCATGCTTGCTTCAGCATGACTGCCGTGCAGGCCTGGGGGGGGTGGGGAGTGACAGGAGTCACAATGAGGGAGTCACCTGAGAATATTCCCCATGCAAGCAGCTCAGCCATTTCTCCTCCTTCATCCTGTATTTTAGAGCCATTTTTGATAGGTTATCTATTTCAAGTAACAGTACTTTGTTACACATCTGATCATCTGCATCAGATCACCTTACCTCCAAGGCACAGAAAGTCATTCACTGACTGGAGCAGCTCCAAGACATAACGGTGATGGATCAGGGAGTCCTGCAGCATCCCGGCCTGCAGGCACAAACCCCCACATGTTCCATGGTGATGTCCGGAAAGTAAAATGCATGGAAATATCTCACTGCTTGTGCACGATATCTGCCCCCAAATTGCCCCAAAATCATGCTGGCAAAGCACTACTGAGCCCTCTCTCTACAAAAAAAAAAAAAAAAAAAGTTAGAGAGAGAGAGAACAGAAAAGAAAAGAATAAATCTAAGAACGCAAATTTAGGGTCTTCCATTGAAAACCAGCAAGCATCACTGCCAGTATCTCAGCTGAAATGTTCCTGTCTTCAAAAACCACTGCCCAGTTACATTGCAAACGTGATAGACATATATGTATTCCACATAGATGATATTACAGTAGGATTTTTCTTTTCGAAATTTCCAGTTGCAACATTAACACAAGAGAGTTTATGTTTCAGCTTTAAAAAAATCAATTATCTTCCACTTTCTTAACTTTGAACCTATTATTATTTTATAAATGTTGCTATGCTGCAAATTATAAACCAACTGTTTGGATTCTGCCAACAAGAACTTTATGACTTCACTATTTCAGAGCAAGATTTAATGATGCTTTGAGAAGTGGGGCCTGGGGCGCTCACTAACAGCTCTTTAAATACTGACAAGAATGTGCTATTTAAGTAATGCAAAGGCTCTAACTCTACATTAACTCAGAAACCAAAGAAACTACACCAAAGCCTTACTTTATCATTTTAAATTTTGCTATTCTTTTGAATATTAAATTTCTTAAAAGATAAGATTTTTTTTTGAGAAACACAGCAGCTGTATTAAATTTCCTCTCACCAAGAAAGCAATCTTTATCAAGAATAAATACCCCTATGGAAATCCAAAAGACGGGACGTTTCTAGCTATGTGAACATGCAGATCTCACTCGAACGAGCTCAACAAAGTCCTGGGCTACCCTGAAACTTAGCTCTTCTGTTCCAAATGTTGGCTGAGCTAAGATCATCACACAAGGCAGGGAAGAAGAGAAAAGTCCACCTGGCTGCATCCGTTTACTTCCAGACACAAGGTGCCGCTAGGGGGTCCCCGTTAATAAGCCCTCCCCATGAGGAAATCCGGCATCCACACTGCCCCTGCCGTCCCCAAGCAGCCCCGACGCCCCTCTCCCACTGGTGGCACCCCAGCCTGTCAATGGTCTTCTACTGACCCTCCCAGTTGGTGGCATTCTCCCCCTCTTCCCCGCTTCACACACAAACACACACACACACTCAGAGCCAGGACAGCCTTCCCAAAGCGCATATTTGATTACATCACCCCCACTTCAAACCCTTCAGAGGCTCCCTGGTACAGTTCTAGCCCCACCCCCGACCCTGCTCGCCCAGGCTCACTTCAGTACACAGGTCCCCAATGACCTCAGGTGCCCCCTGACCTGCTGCTACTTCCCACTTGCCTCCAGGCTTATTTTGACGGTTTGTCAAGGAAGTCTTCCTTCCCTGGAAACTCTGCACTTTGGGTTAGGTGCCCCTGCTGTGTTCCTAGAACATTCTATGCTAAGACAACTTCTGACACTGCTAAGCTCTCAAGAAGCAATACATTTTTCTTACTACTGTGAGTCCACCCTCTCTCCCCTGGACACTCAGAATTGCATGTGTTATGAATAAATGAATGAAGGGGTGGGTCTCAAAGGGACGGGCAGAGCTGCTCTCGCCCACCCCGACCCCTTCTTTCTGTAGAACATCAGAAGCAAATCCATGAGTACCTCTCCTGAGGGTCAATTTCTGCTGACACCCTTCACTGCCTCTTCTGTGTCAGTTGTAGTAAAAAACCAAGCTCCTCCAAAGCCCTCCAACCCTAGGCCCACTCCAGGGTCCTCCCAAGCAGGGGGACCATCCACCCTGGACCAAACAGTGCACTTTCCCCGAGTCCCCACCCCACAAGCCTCCAGGCCTCTACCCGGGCTGCTCCTGCCACCTGAGTCACCCTCTTGATTCCTTCTCCTGGCTGACTTTTACTCTGTCCTCATAACTGAATGTAGAGCCCATTTCTTTAAGAAAGCCCTCTCTGATGATGTTCTTTAGCTCTTGGCTGGGCTCCCTCTACAGCAGGACTGCTTGGCGACAAACTGTTTGTCCACTTGCTCCTCGGAGACCATGAACTCTTGGAGGCCACGTGGGAAAAAGGAGTGAGACAAGAGGTGTGGGAAGAGCAAAAAGCAAAATCACAGCCCAAGTCCCAGATTCAAGGATTCTGTCTCAGAAGAAAATAATAAAATGTTTAATACGTATGTCATTTGGCTATGATTTTTCTGGAACTTGGAAAGCAAGAGGTTGGTGTTCTAGTCTAAAATCCAAGTTACATGCAAAGAAATATACATATTCATATCCAAAGGAAACCAGAGCTGCTCAACAACAGTTTGCAGTTAAAATCAAAGGGACTTTGATAAAGGCAATCTCTCCCTCTCCCTCTCTCTCTCATTTTTTTTTTTTGTATCATATAGTTGTAGAAGTATTTGTATAACTAAGTGATGGCTACAGCCTATGATTCTGCACTGGAGTGTTTGGGGCTGAGGAAGCCCAGATTACATGCACTGTGTAAATACAATCACACCAAAACACTGACAGGTGCCCTAGTGGCTGAGCTGAAGTTCCAAAGCAGACAACCTTACGTTGCAAGACAGCTCTCATTAGAAAGTAAGGAATGCAATGTTCTGTACTCAATTACATACGTTATATGGGCCATTAAGCGATAGTGCATCTTGTCTAATGAAACCCCAAAATAAATTGTTAACGTCGATTTCCTCCATCTGACCCTTCTTTGCTAACTTTGGATATCAAACCCTCACTCCATACGGAAAGCTCAGATCTACGCTGCAGCAGGTTACATCCCGTGGAAGAAAGCCTATCAAGGGAGAACTGGAGAGTTTCCCTTCAGAAGCTGCTAAGTCTGGTTTTGCACCTGTACGTAATTTGCAACCACGTCAGCGTCAAAGCAGTAAGACCTTACCTCTGTGGGGCGAAAATCACTGCGGTGCTTCTGAACCATTAAAGAACACTGAGCTTTGTGAAACAGTCCTGAGGCACTTAAATCGTACTATTTGTGAACGGCTCCAAAACTGACCCAATTCACCAATCCAGGTACAACAGGGAGGTACCGGAATTAGTAGATAGAACATGCCCTTGAAGTCTGACAAGGCCCTGCTTGAATCCTGCTACAGCATTGACTAGCCGCTAAACGGACTAATTCCTTAACCCCTCTGAGAAGGCTTCCCAATCTGCAAAAGGGGGCTGCCACCGCCCACCTGGGAGACATGGATGTGAATGTAACACGCAAGTAGGGCGGCCGACTGGTACCTGACACGAGGCCTGGCTAGTTTCCCTCCGCTGACCTTCTTCCCCTTTAAACTTGCATTGTTCCCCCTGGTAAGGGTCAAGCCCCCGGACCAGACTGCCCGATTCTTCTGTGTATTCCTGGATACATGCCTTACCTTTAGGAGGCCAGAAAAAGAACTATCTCCTCCAACGTCACTATCAATATTCTTAAGAGTCTGAGTTTATTTAACTCTATTTTGCAGGGAGACTATTCCAGAACTGTCCAACCACCATTCTCCACTTTGGCTCCTCTCCCAGCGCCCGTCCCTTCTCACTTCAAATCTTCTGTCTGCTGGCCTTTTGTTGTTGGGAAAGAGAGTCCACTAGGGTGGAGACTCCCTAGGCCTCTGTCCCTCACTCACAGGTGAGTGTGACTACATTCTCCCCACTCCCCACTCCGACTCCAGCTTCCGAGGAGGTTCCCCTCCAGGACCATGCAGCCCCTGCATCATCCCAAGACGCGCACGTGTGGCCACAACCCTCCCTTCAGATTTCTTCCTGGGTGGCCCTGCCCACCCCCAGGACCCTTAAGGATAAATGCCATTGCTCTGAAAATCCCAAACGCCACTGACTGACACACCAAAGCTGCATGGTCTGGGCTTTCCTCCAACCCAGGCACAGCCCTGCCCCGCCTCAGCCTCAGTCTGCACCTCTCGAGATGAGCTCATCCACCTGCACGGCTGTGAACACCAGCTAAGAATGACGACTCCCAACGTGTATCTGTTGTCCGGCTCCTTCACCTGAGCTCCAGGGCCATAGAACCGAGTAGCTCTTTGAGGTCCTAACTTGGATGACAATTGGAATCTTAAAAATGCCTCATGTCCACCATTTACTCTAGAGTTCGATTCCTGGCAGGTACCTCCCAGGCTCCCAATTTTAGTAACAGACCCAGAACCCACCTAGGTGTTTGAGGTCACATTCAATTTCCCCTGTTCCTTCAACCGGCCCTGCCCTGGAATCAGTCCTGTCATTTCTATCGCTAAGCGAGTCTCAAGTCTGGTTCTTCAAGGACCACGGATGGAACCCCACAAGCTGAAAGGAAGGTGCAGTGCGTCACAGTCCTCCGAAGAGAGCTCCCTGGAGGGGGAGGCATCTCCTGCCGCTGGTCACCTCAGAAGGCACTGGATTCTCACAAAGGAGGCCCAGGAGAAGGGACTCAAGGTTCTCCTGTGGTCTGAACTTTGAAGGGCCCGAGGTTTTGGGCAGTTCCTTGTTAGCAGACACATCTGCCAGTGAGCAGATGAGGATGGGGGAACCCAGGCTAGGCTGTTCTCACTCCGACCCCTTGGCTATCGGGAGCCACGGGAAAGGCCTGTATTCAGGGCACAGCCCAGCCTTCACAGATCCCAGCCTGCATTTGCCAACCCAGATAGCCTAGACTCCTACTTGCGACTCTTATTTCTGTTCTGTTCCCCCCCAGAATGTGATGGACTCTTTCAGAATGTCTGGCCTGTCTCAAGCGAGACCAAGTCAGTGAAGGATGAAGTGTCCACAATTGGACCAGGGCATGAAAGGAGAAACAAGGTCTCATGGCCAGCATGACGGTGGTGGCCAAACCCTTTCCCCGGGTGAGATGAACCAGGGTGTGAGTGAGAATGCAAGGTCACTTCACGGCTGACGGTGGTTTTGAAGACTCACTATCGCAAACTAACGACACGTTCGGTGGACGTCAGCTGCAACAGACACGGAGTCAGCTATTTACTGCCAACATGGGTTAATAGTAAAGGCTGGTGCAGGGAGGCCTGCATGGCTGCTGAGGCAAACCACTGACCCGGCTCTGAATGCCCACTGGCTGGAGCAGAGAGGTAGCTACGGTCCCCTTTAGCGGTCCCTGTGTCCACCAGATCCAAGTGAGCCAGCTACTTAGGAGAAGGCCATGTTTTTCTGATACTCAGATAAACCAGCCTCGTAAAGGGAAAATAAGAGTGGCATGGAGTTTAGACCCGCTCCTGCCTCTCTATGAAGGCAAAGTAAAGTAAATGGCACGGGGAAGGTGAATGCAAAAACAAAAAACAAAAACCAAAAAACGGTGACTGCTTCCTCCAACAGCATCCCCTGCAGCTGCTCATCACAGAGCCTGCCACTTTCTCACCAGTGACCACCGTCCAGGAAGCTCCGTCACGCACGTCACACAGCGACAGCCCGGAATCGCGTGCCAAGCACGTTTGTGTGAAAGCCAGAATCAAGGAAGATGCTGCAGATTTTGCCTTTCCAAGTTTAATACTCCATGAAAAAAATCCCTCAGCAGCCGCCTAAATCAATTCGCATCTCGCTTCTTCAAAACAATCAAATTTAATAAGGGCGCATTTGTCACCAAACATAAGAAGGACCAAACTGGTTCCTCAAAGCAAGGATTTTAACAGGTATCAAACACCATTGGGTGATGTGCTAACAAAGTAAAAATTCCAAAAAAATAGAAAATAAAAAGATGACTAGGATTATATATGGATCAAGGCAACTGTTAAGGTTTTTGCATTTTAAACAATGGGGACAGCACGGAGGACAATCTGGCTATTTCCAATGCAGGGTGTGCACAGTCCACTTTTCTGACGCAACAACATGCTCACAGGGCGGTACAAGATAGAAAGGGAAATAGAAAAATGAAAAGAGGAACAGCGAAAATTAGAAAAACATGAGAACAAAAATAACTGAGAGCAATTACAAGAATTTACGTGAGTTTGGTGAGGACAGGGATGAGGGGACGGTGAGACCCACCCTCACCTATAGTTCCAGGGAAGGCAGGGGCCTGAGGTGAGCGGCGCTGCCGGGGGAATCCAACGTGGTCAGCGCCCCAAACCTAAACTTCACCTAGATGCGTGTAAACAGCTTTTGAGCTACAAAATGTGGTCGCATTTCAAGCTGGACAATTTTACTCACTCCCACCAAGAGTAACAGGAGAGAATTAGGATCTGTTCCTGCACCAAAGCATTGTTTAAAAAAGTAATGACTGTGGAATAGTAAAAGCAACAATGGAGTAAAAGTGACTGGAGGAGAACTTACTTGACCCGAGCTCACAGGCCGCGTTATCTCACTGACGTTCAGATGCTGGCTGAGCCCTTACGGTACCAAAACAGACAGACCCACCAGGAGGGAGGTTTAATGCGCTGCTGTATTTTGATGCCGGGAGCCATGCCTTGTACACAAGGTTCTGGGTAAACAATGGTGACAGTATCAACCACTATGGGCTAAGCACACAACCAGGTACTCCGCCAAATCCCAAGGACAGACTTCAAAAGGCAAAAACAAGCTGGCATTCTATGGTGGGTCTGCAGACTCAGAGCCAAGCAGTTGCTGAGCAAACATGTCACCAGTGCCTCCTGTGACAAAAGAGGAGGCACTGGTCAGGGGGCTCTGGCAGGGCTCCAGGCTTCCACTGCTCACCCACCATTTTGTCCAGGGGGAGATTTTGGTCCCTGCTTACGTTGCACCGATGTACCGACATTAACTGACGCCTGGGGACTCAGCAGGAGGTGACAGGTGACGGGAATGGAGCCAGCCTGGGAGTGGCACGGTGCTGGCATCTGTGTCCTCAGCTTTGCCCAGGCCACAACATCTGCCAGCTCATCTACAAGAAACAGAAGGGGAGAAAGCCGTGTAGATCACGGGGCCCTGTGAGGACAAGTACAGGTCATGGCCACGAAATGCCTCGCCCCTTCCTTAAGATATAGATGTATGTGCGGGGAGGAAGAGAAAATTCATCCAGAGCCCGCCAGGCATCACAAGCAGGTGGGACTCGGGTCCCCTGTGCCTGTCACTCACAGGACTGGTCTGGACTTTCTTTTTATTAATTCTCTGGCATCTTCTCCTCTAACTTACCAACAACCAGAAAGTAGAATCTGATTTTAGACTCACAGAGAATCGCAGAAAACCTCCTCCACATCAGGCCCGGCAGCACGTGCCAGGCCCTCAGACCGTACCTGTGGGACCGCCATGAGCCCTCTCCAGACTCAAGGCCCGAGGCCGTAGGTCGGGGGGGCACAGATTCCCACACTCTCCCCAGCAAAGGGGAACCACCTCTCGGCAAAGTCATCTCACCTTCTTCTCCCCGAGGGACATCTCGATGGATACACAGGGAAACAGAGCAGAATGTGGGGGATAGGCAGCCCAGAAGAGCTCGTCTGCACTTCAAAGGCAAAGTGGGTTCATTGACATAATCACAGGGACAAAGTGAGGACGAATCTTTCCCTGCTGTGTCCCATGCTCCGAGACACGCATTTCCCTGCGTAAGGAGCTCACTTGGAAGCCCCTGGCAGTGTTTCTGTTGTCCTAAATTGGCATGGTGGTTGTCAGGCAGGGAGAGAGGGCCTGAGCCGTGCAGGTGCTGGACCTGGGAGGCAGGAGACACTGGCTCCACCCCCAGCTCAACCAGCACCTCATTCTGCGTCTCAGGATTCAGCATGACATCTATAAGCAAAGGGATGAGATTGTCCCAGGAGAGGCTGCCAATAGGAATGAAATGACAGCCATGTAAAGAAAGTTTCCAAGTTGCCACATTTAAAAATGTAACCCCCCCAAAAAAACCCTAGAAACTGATTTTTAGAACATATCTTACTTATTCTACAGTATGTAAAATACTATCATTTTGACATGTAATCAATAAAGAAAGAAACAAATAGTTTACATTCTTTTTACTAGACAAGTCTCAGCGTCTGATGTGCATTTGACCTACAGCACATCTCAGCTCAGAGCAGCCTCCTCCCCAGCTCTCCTAGCATCAGTGAGTTTGGCTACTCTATTGGACAGCAACTCCAGGGGTCACACCAGGGGAATTGGCTGAAAAGCGGGAGTAAGTGTCCATAATAACCCTAAAAGAATCTCTCTGAAACAAAGGCGGATTCACTTTTAAACGTCTGAAAACCGGCGGGTTTCACCTCCCTCACGCCTTGGCTACAAGACAGCCCTCCTCCTTGCTGATCCCTTTCTGGATGTAGGGAAGCAACCCTTCACACAGCCAGGGTGTCCGGGCATCCAGGTAGACTTTCCTGCACTCTGTGTCCAATCTCACAAAGTCCTCCTTCTCAAACAGAATGTAGAGCAGGAGGATCTTTTCCCCAGATTGTTGGATGCACAGTCCAGACACTTGGACTTGAGCATGATGAAGAGAGACTCAGTGAAGTCCTCGAACCTCTTCTCCACCTCCCTGCAGTCCTCGTAAATTGAAGGCCACGTCGGTGCACGGCTGCTCGGCCACCTCCCCATGCAGCACAAAGACAAAGAGCCGAGAGTCATAGAGCGTGGTGCCATACAGCTCCTCTGCACGTGGAGCTTCTCGAAGGTCTTGGCCAAGAGGCAGTCGGTAATGGTGACAAGGCCCACGACATTGCGGTGGGTCTCGAAGTCGCTCCACCCATTCTCGGGCGCATAGTGGTGACTGTAGTGGATACAGAGTGCCAACTGCGAGCCGCAAGGGATGATCTGCCTCACCAAGGAGATTCGCTTATAGATGCAAAAGAAATTCTCCTCTGAGATGATCCCCACGGGTTGGACCACCACGGGGAGAGTCTGGTGGTCCTCAGCACACTGCACGTAGTCAGGGATGTTCAGGTTGCAGGCCCTGACGAGAGGGAAGAGGAGACCGAGGTACATACTGTGCTGCGGGCTGCGGGCCTCACTGGGTTGCGGTGACCTGGTGTGTACCAGTCAGATGGCAGGGGAAGCCCAAGCAAAGCCGTGGGTACAGTTTGTCCTCAGCGTCTGCACATGGCTACCGCAGCTCGGATCACATTACGCAGTTTTGGTCTAGGCTTCCTCCCTCTGCAGAAAAGGGTCATTTCTTGTTTTCTGTTTCCAAGCACCTAGCCAGGCCCTGATGCAAAGTCAATGCTCAAAACTGCTGAATAAAGTAATGAATAAAGGAACTGCTTCCACACCCCTCAGCAGGATATAATGCAAAGAAACACAGTAGGATCAAAAGACCTGGATTTCAACTCCAATTTATTTGAACCCCTAAGCTGCAGAATACCTGATAAGAAAACTTGCTTTGGGGAAGAGTGTACAGTTCAGTGGTAGAGCACATGCTTAGCATGTATGAGGTCCTGGGTTGAATCCTCAGTACCTCATTTAAAAAAAAAATGAAACAAATAAATTAACCTATTTACCCCCCTCAAAAAATATATTTTGAATTCCAAATTCAAGAAAAAATAAACACCTTGCAATTGACACAACTTTGTAAACATGAGTATACTTCAATTAAAAAAAATTCCTTGCCTTACAAGAATATATCTGAATTATGGAACTTTACAAATGTAAAATGCCTAGGGTACCACCTGCATAAAAAGAAGGAAATGTACAAATTTACTATCCCTCATTTATGAGCTATAGTTCCTTTGGGGGTTTTATAACCTCTCAGAGTTAATTTTCTCAGATTAAAAAAGAAGGAAAAATTACCGGATTCTCCATACTGCTGAAGAATCAGATAAACCTATGATAGCATCTGACCCACAGAGTTTTCTCAATAAATGCTTGTTGAATGAATGAATAAACAAGCAAAATGAATGCTGCTCCCTGCCACAGAGCATCATGTTGGTACTGCCTGGAAATTCCAAGCCCACGTTTCACCCGACTCTACACTAACCATGGGTGACCTGGGCAGGCCTGTGTGCTCCTCTTAACCCCAGTTTAATCATGAATAGAAATGAGGGCAATAACACAAACCTCATAGGGTTAGTGAGTCATTACTGAATTGTATCCCAACTTTGCAAGATGGAACATTTAAAGAAACTTGGGCAAAAAGTCCGTAAGCCCTCTCCATATTATCTCTTACAACTACATGGGAATCTACATTATATCTCAAAATAAAAAGTCTAATTTATTAAAGAGGCTATTGAGGTTAAACGAACTCACTGTCTCAAATAAGGAACACACAGTACAAATAGGTCAATGCCCAGCCCATGAGATACACTCAGTAAACATTCCCACTGAGCCCACTGGTCCCTCCAACTTCAGAGCACGATGATGTGTCCTCATGGCCAGAGGCCCCTGCACCTGAAACTAACAAAGCTAATGGTCCCCACTTTCAAGATCCCCTGCCACCACCATAGGACTAAATTTGTACTTGTAATTTTTTCTTTATATTAAATAGAGAAACGTAATTGCATAGCCTTCAGGCCACCAAAACCTGACTACAGAGATCATGATGGCAGCCCTTCTTCGTGAAACAATAAAATGAAAAGCCATTTCCACAAGATTTCTGTGTAAATCTACTAGGGAACTTCATCCTGGACTGAGAGGAAGAGGACTGGGGAGGAGGGGGCAATCTGCGGCACACAGATCCATGGGCCACCTGACCCACGATGGACTTTAGACCCAACACTCACCCTCAAGGAACTTCAAAATAGACACAGAGTGCTGTGGACAAGATTATTTTTTTTTTTTTAATGAAATCCCAGATTCTCTCGCAGGTTTTGTTTCTACCGAGAAACAAATTTCTTATGTGTATAATGTTTCACAAAAGACATAAATTATTATCACCCCAACTTGACGCATTAAGAAACTGAGGGAGAGAGGTTTATCACATTGTGCAAGATTAGAGAGAGGCAAAAAAAAAAAAAAAAAGATTAGAGAGAGGCCACGTCGGGCACTGTATTTAAACCCAAGCCCCTGTTCCAGTGCTCACAATAGAAAGTGGGATATACTGCCCCTTTCCTGCCCTCTCCCTGCAATAAATGTCTGAAGAGTCTTTTCTGTGCCACCTGGAATCACAATCACTTCAATTGTCCACAAAGAGCTATGTCACTCCTTGGAGGATATGTCAAAATCTGTATGTTGAATGGGAGGAGAGATTTGTATATTCGGTTTCTCAAAGGAAACTTGGCTTAAAAGAAACTGTAAAGCACTTTTCTAGTCTATGTCTTCATTGTGCAGAGAAGGAAACGGAGGCTCAGAAGAGATGAGGAAAGGGTCTTATTAACAAATATTGCCTCAGCGCAGCACCAAGCCAGCTTTGGGCACTTCTGGGGGAGGATCTGGAAGGCCAAGGAGAATGAGTCTTAGAAAACGGAAAGAGAAGAAGCATACAAGGCCCCGTCTCTACACCACCATACCATGAAGTTCCACCAAATTACCCAGTATGGGTGCAGCGAACATTAAGGTGGGATAAACAGGTTATAGAAACCTGGAAGTCTCAACCATAGTGGAAATTCCAACATTTACTTTGTTTTTTTTCCCAGTTCAAGCATCAGCTCAGTGGGCACTCTGTACCAGTCACTACACGAGGCCTGGAGTTCTCCCAAATACACAACTCTTATATCACGTGAGCAAACCACACACAGGCCCACCAGAAGGAAAATGCCCACAGATAAGGTGGAATTAATGAAACTGAAAGCAGCCAACCAGCATATATTACTAGCAAAAACGGTGCTGCTAGAAATAGACTCATGGACATAGAAAGCAAACTGTGGTTAGCAGGCAGGAAAAGGGGGATTAACAGATACACGTTAATAAATATAAAATAAATGACAAGGACCTACTATATAGCACAGGGAACTATATTCAATTTCTTGTAATGAGTTGTACTAAAAACAATCTAAAAGATATATAGATACATATGCATATGTTTATAAGTGAATCTCTGCTGTACATCTGAAATTAACATTCTAAATTGACTACGCTTCAATAAAAAATAATTTTAAAAAATATGTAAAAATAAAAGCAACGCCATTTAGAAAAAATAAAAGAATACTCTGATCCCCTTAGCTGTAGGTGCTGGAGAATTCTGGTTACAAACACCAAGTCCACTGGATCACTCCAGCACTGGCTGTCACTCTTTCTGACCATCAGAGAGTCACTTGGCTTCAGTGAGTTTACTTTTCTCTTCTGTGAAAGGCTTCAGTTGCAACTAACGATGGATAGAATCTCATCATTCACAAACCCAACAATTAAAGAGGACTTCCCATGGGCCATACTCTGGAAATATGAAAATATAGGGTCCGAGATATTTTCATGGGTAGAAGTAATTTATGCCATAAAGACATTAATTCTTCTTGCTTTGATAGACTGATTCAATACAATTCTGTTTAGATTTCCTACCAGATTTTTTATGGGTAACAAGATAATTTATGGTCAGGAACAACCAAGAATCTTCTTTAGAACCAGCACTGGGAAGGTGTGTATAGGTCAATCATTTCCACTGGTCTTTCTGAAGTGATGAAAACGTTCTGGAATATTAATGGTTGCACCACTGTGAATATGCTAAAGCTGCTGAATTGTAGCATTTAAGTGGGTGGACTACATGGTGTGTGAACAATATCACAATAAAGACGTTAAATGAAAAAATATTTCTTGACAATTATTTTTCCCTCTATACAACTAGTCTGCCCCACAATTTAAGAAGAACCAAAAAACCAAAACTAACCAAATTTTGCCAGGAGATCTTTAGGACTGCAAAGTCCCTGAGTCTCCAACGCCTCTGGTGGTGCTGTTCCTGTTAACAGACCCTAGCTGGGCTGGGCTAGTTAGGGACTGTAACTATCTTTTTAAGATCGAGGGTCACACGTTTCACCCTGGGAGAGGGAAAGATGGAGGATGTCACAGCCTCATGCCTTCAGCTCATTTTAAACTGAATCAAGCCTTGCTTTCAACACTGTAATCCCTTTCACTATAAAAACAGTGACATCATCAAGCACCGCCATCATAACACGTGAAAGTGTTCAAGGTACTTACCAGGGGCAGAAACACTGAGGGAGGAGACGGAAGCTCTCTCAGCACTGACGCTCCCTTTTCCCGACTCCACCAGGAGAAGCTGGGGTTCACAGCCGGAGGCTCTCAGCCTGGGGAGCAGCGCCCACACCACTGAGCTGGTCCCCAGGGAGAGGGGAAGGGAGACGAGGGCAGCCCATGGGTCGCGGGGCAGGGAAAGCCGGGGGGGGGGGACGCGGGCTGTAGCCCCGCTCGGAGGCCAGCCCCAGCCCCAGCCCCAGCCGCCCGCCCCCATCCGGGTCCGCAGAACCCGCCCGCCCGGGACACAGCCCGCCCAGGGGCGGGGACGGGCCGGCGGCCGAGGAGAGGCAGCCGGGGAGGAGAGGACTCGCGGGTGGGAGAGGGGAAAGGGACGCCAGCCACGGACAGAGGGGAGCCCGGCTGGGGCGAGAGGCGGCAGGTGCACACCTGGCCCTGGACAGCTGTGGCCGGGGCGCCGTTGCAGGAACAAAAGTCCTACCAGGCGAAAGAGCTGAGCAGAATTTGGGGCCGATCCCCTGCTCGGAGCTGGAGCTTCCAACACTCGTTCCAGCTGGCACCGACTGCGCATGCGCAGGAGGGCCAGCGATCCTCTCTGGGTTCTGTGAGAGAAGGTGGGGAAGCAAGGGACGGAGAAGATGGGAGGAGGAGGGGAGAAGGGGAAAAGTGGAGGGAGAGAAATGGACAGGAGGAGCAGAGAGAAGGCAGGGATCTGGAGGGTGGAGGAGAGTAGCAGTGATGGAGAGAAATAGTTTTAACTCTGGGGGCATCCTGAAGGAGGCAGCAGTCCTGCCTCTGCACACTTCTCTAACCCTTCAAGGCCCGCAGCTCATATTTTACCTCCCTGGTCCAGCCCTCCACCCAAGGCCTCTGCAGGACCCCTACGGGGATCACACCCGTTGCCCAAAGTGGAGCTGGGTTTCCTTTTGCTCTGGGAACCAAGCACCCGCAGGTGTTGTCGCTCAGAACTACCTTGGAAAGAGTACATATTCCCCTTTTACACGCTGGGACACAGGCAGGCAAGATCTCTGCCTTACCTCCACTCTCCCAGTTTTTGTGCTGGCGGGGAGCGGGAGGTACGAGGTCAGATACCAGAAGGATCATACTGCCTGAGTGTTGATGCATAGTCCCCATCCTTCCTGGGTAAACCACACCCCACCTTCGGGGAACCATCAAGGGCTCACAGTATGTCCCTGGGTGTGGGATAGCTGCCCTCAATTCCAGTGCCCAGCTTGCTAGGAAGATAGGAGTGTTACTGAGTCCAAATTCATTCTCGTTAGTGCAGGACAGGCCAGTAAGTTGGGAGACCAGGTGTTGGGGCATGGAATAGCAACTTTCTGTAGACCTAGATAGCAAAATAATGTCCTGGAAAACCATCTCCCCAAGTCAGAATTCAGGCTTCTTTCCTACGAGCTTGGTTTTTGCAATCTTCTTGATGTAGGGATTCTTTGTTGTTAGAATCCTTTGTTCTTGCAGCTATCTGCCTGGGTCAGATCCCTGTAAACCTCCAACAAAACAAACGTTATTTTCTATTATGTAACTTGTTATCTTTATATGAATGGAAAAGTGTTAAAAATCCTTAAAAGACAGAGCATTCAAAATAGGCTCTCCTGTATATTTTAGGCTCTAGGCAACATTGTTTTACAAGCAAGATGAAGCCTAGGAGACAGAGCACAGGGTTAAGTCAAAGGAACAGATCTAATATGGAGTCAGATTTGTTCTTTTCTATTACCAGGGCAGAAGACACTTGAGGATTTAAATCCCTTTAAGTTAAAAATAAGTAATACTTTAAAGGAATTTACATACATAGGTCGGAATGTGCATAGCATATCTGGAAAACACACAAAGGATTGTAAACAGTGGCATCTCCAGGGAGGGCTGAAAGAAGAGAGGATGAGGGAAAACTTCTTTCACTTGTGTATTTTTGTGCTCTGTTTGAAATTTTTTAACCACATGCATGTATTTCTTTTTCAGTTAAAAAAAATGTGTAATGGAGCAAAGGAGTAGCAAGCTCAGCAAATACAGCAGCCATGGAATCACTGAGCCATCACTTTTGATTTCAGCCAGGAAGCATTCATTGACTCTCTCCTATGTGCCCAGTGCTGTTTTAAGACTTCTTTTATTATTTTTCATAAAATAATTTAGTGCTATTCCTCACCCCTGCCCATGGCTGGTGGAAAACCAACTGAGTTTTTATTGAGTTGTTTTCCAAGAAGTAGAGATCAGTTATAAACAGAACACATCTTCAGGGCAAAACAGGCGGAGTGGTTTTCCAGCAGGCCAGATAGCTATGAAGGGTTTTCAACAGAGGCACACAGAGCCTGAGAGAGAAAGCCTCCAGGACCCTAAAAAAGCTGCCCAAACTGCCTTCTCCATGGCACTACTGAAATAGGAAAGAAAAAATCTGACTCCATATTAGATCTGTTCCTATGACTTTAACCCTGTGCCCTGTTTCCTAGGCTTAGTCTTGTTGGTTCTGCACCTTTTGTAAAACAATGTTGCCTAGAGCCTGAAATATACAGGAGACCCTATTCTCAAGGCTCTGACTTTGAAGGATATTAACACTTTTCTATTCACATAAAGATAACAAGTTACAGAATAAAAAACAACATTTGTTTGTTGGAGGTTTACACGGATGTGACCCAGGTGAAGAGCTGCAAGAACAAAGGATTCTAACAACAAAGAATTCATACACCAAGTTTGCAACAACCAAGCATTCCCACTTCCCATTTTTAATATAAGAAGAGCCTGAAATCTGACTTGGGGTGATGGTTCCCCAGGACATTATTCTACCATTTCTCAGCTGGCTTTCCAAATTAAAGTCGCTATTTCTTGCCCCCAAAACCTGGTCTCCTGATTTATTGGCCTGTAATGCACGAGCAGAACAAGCCTGGACTCGGAAACACAGACATTGAAAGTACCCATTTGGTATATTAAATGACCTGCTTCTACTCATCTTCCTGACGTTTTATTCTCTTGAACACTCCTGCTATGTTTATGAAAAACCTGTCATGTGGACACATTTCCACCTCTAGCCACTACCCTTCCAGGTAAGAACTGATGCCAAGAAGGCAATGGAAGTTGCTAGAAGGTATTACCTGGACAAAATAGAGCAGAAGTGGGTTCTGGCTGATGTTCAGGAGCAGGCTGGAACACCTGACAAGATGTTATAAGTACGGATAGACAGCTGGGCACCAAAGGGGAAGCTTCTAAACTTCCATGAGGGACTTATTGGATAGGAAGGAAAAGTCCCAGACTATAGCTCGGATCCCACCACGAGCTTCCTGGGCGAGTCTGGGCAAGTAATTTAAAATTTCTAGGCCCGTGCTGTCCAACATGGAGCCACCAGCAACATGCAGGATTATGAAGTTATTATGTAGCCAGACAGAATTATAAAAAGACATTTTATTGCAAAGGCCCAGCAGGTATAATATTTAAAAACGTTATTGGTTATCTTGATCTAAAGAGTTATTTTTGTATGTGTAGGTTTCTGTGGTTTGTAAGGCCTGTGACTAATGATTCCGTTACAGTGAAGTATTTTGAAATTATAAGTTACTGGACACAGTACCCTCATATAACAGTTGAAAAAAACTGATCCACATAAGCAAGGTGATCTGACTTATTAGTTATGAGCAGGGGCTCTGGGGCCAGCCTTCCTGAGTATAAATTCTCACTCTGCCTCCAGGGGGTTCTGTGTGAATCTTGGACAAATTATTGTTGTTTTTGTTGTCGTTGTTATTATTTGTGCCTCTTTTTCCTTACCTTTTAAGTAGCGAGGAATATGTAGACTCTATCTCCTACTGTGTTGGCAGGATTAAATGAGTAAACGTCTGTGCTGCCCACTTCCCTGGGTTTCAGCATTCTCCAGGCAATCAGTGCCAAACTCAGAGGCATTCTCCACTGTCTTCGTCAGTCTGGGATGCTGTAACAAATTACCGTGGGTCGGGTGGCTTAAACAACCAGCATATTCCTTATGGTTTGGAGGCTGAGACTTTCAAGGTCAATGTATCCTTGAGAGGATTGCCAGCTCGAAGATGGCTGTCTTCCCAATATCTTCATATCCCAGAGAGCAGAGAGAAGCAAGCACTCTGGGGGCGTGTATAAGAACACTAATCCCATTCATGAGGGCTCTACTCTCATGACCTCATTTTATCCTACTAATCACCTCCCAAAGGCCCCACCTCCCAATACCATCACCCTGGTAGATGGGGTTTCGACATATGGATTTTGAGGGGATGCAAACATTCAGTCCACACATCGGCTAAGTCTCCCCAACATGCAGTCATCAAACCTGTAGCTAATTTCAAAGTAATATTTATGTCTCTCTGCCCATTTCCATTCCTACATCCACTATCACTGAAGCCCTGTTACATTTTATTCCTTATTTTTCTGGTAGAGATTTAATTGATTCATCTAACTCCAATGCTCCCCTCGCTCCAGTCTGCTTAACAGCCCTGCCAGGTAGGTCTTCCTTAAAACACCTTCCCACTTCACCTGGTTGTTTTTTAGTTGTAAATGTCAGAATCCTCTCCACACCCCATCCTATACCTTTAATCCGTTACACTACGGCTCACTATGTTATTTTCCTCTTACCAATGTAAGAAATTTCCATAAGCTTAAGAGCTTAAACCAGCACAGATTTATCAGCTTATGGCTGTGGAGGTCAGAGATCCAACACAGTTCTCATTGGGCTAAATTCAAGGTAGCAGCAGGGTTCCTTCCTTCTAGAGGGTCTAGAAGAGAATGTTTCCTTGTTGTTGCTGTTTTTTTTCAGTTTCCAGAGGTCACCCACCTTCCTTAGCTTGTGCCCCACGACTTCCTCCATTTTCATGGTCAGCAGCCTTTCTGAACATTGCTCTATGGCTACACCTCCCTCTGATTTTAAACTCAGCTGGGAAATGTCCTCCATTTCAAGGACCCCTGTGATTACATTCGGCCCACCTGGACAATCCAGGCTACTCACCCTATTGTCTCATCTCAGGATCCCCTTGTCCCATCCCATTCAGGCATTATGAATGTGGCTGTGACACTCACCTTTTGTAACATTTCCTCTCATGAGCATTTTATGGTTCAAGGCACATATGAATGACTTTTTGTTTTTCTTCCTTAGCCTTTCTACATTCAGTATGTCTGGTGAGATTATATGAATCCTTTTTATTTGTCCCCCTGCACTAATCTTTAATAATGTATCATGGGTTTAAAATGCTAACTGATAGACAATTTAGAAGACAGAAATCCTCTAAGATTTTTGTCCTAAAATATCTGTCATGCATTTTGCCATTTACAGTAAAATGTCACAGGTGGCTTCCCTGTGGCCGGGGAGGGACATGATTCTGCCATCACACTCCCCTCATTCTCACCAATGTGCTGATCACCTAACCAAGGACCTATGCTCCCCGCTTCGCTCACTTCCTCCTCCTTTCCATTGACTACCCTGTTCCCATCGCTTCCTTCATTCAGCACATCAGGATTTCATGACCACATTCTTCTCTAAATGGAAAGGGTATCTTGAATCTAATGTCTGACAACTGTTCTTACTGTATATGCACACACTGACCTGCACATAACCCCGTCCAGCTCTTTATTTTCCTAGAATCTCCCAGAGGAATCAGTTCCATGATGGTGGTGATGATGATGATGATACTGACAATGATGACAGGGACCTCTCAAGGATTCTGATAAAGAGGGAATCAATAAAGGGAGGGAATCATTGCAAAATTGCCCCAGAGACAGGCTTAAAAGTAAATAACTGCTATAGTGTTTAATGAAATTGACTAATATTTAACTATTTTTAAAACTTTATATCACTGAATTTAAAATTTTAACGGGAATTCTCATTCACCAGTAACCAAGATTCAACTCTAGGACCAAAGTCTAAGGATTTCAATCTTCTAACAAATTGTCCACTAGCCTTTTAAACACGTGATCCTTTTAAAAAGCTTAGTGCTGGGCTGAAAATAAGCAGGATTCATATAATCTCACCAGACACAGTGAATGTGGAAAGACTAAGGAAGAAAAACAAAAAGCCATTCATAACGTCTTGAACTTCACGTTGCTCACAGGAGAAAATGTTAGCCAAGGTGAGCGTCACATCAACATGACACCTGAGTGGGATGGGGAAGCTGATCTTCCTCATCAGACATTTATCCTGATTTGTTAGATGCCAACAGTTTCCTCATTGGATTTGCTTCTAACAATTATGGAAAAATTTACGTTCTACCAAAAGCAGTCTAAACATTTTCCCCTGCTGTCAGGTCTCTGGACTGAATGTCCCCACAAGAAGGACATGAATATGTTTCATAGGGAATTCTTCCTGAGAAGCAACAGGATTTTCGAGGGAAGAACTGCAGGCCCCCCATGGAGGGCTGGAGGAGGGCTAGAGGGGGCACTGGAAAAACAGCAGGAGTGAGTTCAGATACTACCGCTCAGGTTGCCAAAGACAGCATTGCTATCTCTGAGGATATGACATTCTCCCAAAAGTTCCATGAGTGAAGGTACCTGTGAACACTAAGCAGGTTGTTAAGAAAGAGCAGCACATAATTTGCGTCACAGCTCAATTACAGTATGTTTTGTTATTTGGAAAATAATTAGCCCATTTTCCTTTGAAACTGCAGCAGTAGCAATAGAAATAAAAAAGGCTGAGCCATCTTGGAGAAAACAATAAACAATTCTAAATCTGCAGGATTCCTTGACGATATGCAAGCAGTGAGCTAGATGTGTGCTGCAGATACCTCTTACTGCAGGTCTCACTCCTGCAAAGCATAGAACTAGTTTTCTCAGCAGACAGATGGAACCAAGTCAAGATTCCAAATCTTGAGAGATTTACTCTATGGCAGGAAAGATCACAAAGTACATCCAGCCAAATATGAATAAATGTAATCAAATATTATCAAATGTGATTGGAGCACAGATGAAACAGAAATTCCTTTCACCTGGGATCTAGAGAGACTTCTTCAGAAAATGTGGCTTTGGAGATGGCCAAAGACATGGGTGGAAATTTGGCAGAACAGGATGTAAGGAATTTTAAAACTGATTCTAAAATTCATATAAAAATTCAAAGGATCCCAAATATCCAAAACAATTTTGAACAAGAAAAACAAAGTTGGAAGACTTGCACTATCTGATTTTCAGCCTTTTTTTTTTTTTTTTTAACTACAGTAATCAGAAAGTATGGTGTTGGTGTAAAACAGGAAAATAGAATAATGGAGCAGAATAGAATGTTCAGAACTAAACCAACACTTATATAGACAATTGATTCTCAAAAAGGATGCAGTGGAGGAAGGATCTTTTCAACAAGTAGTGCTGGAAGAATTAGATAGTGAAATGCAAAAAAAAAAAAAATGAACTTTGATCCACATCTCACAAAATATACAAAAATTAAGTCACAATGGATCATAGATCTTAATAGGAAATCTAAAACTATAAAACAGCTAGGAGAAAAAGCATAGGCTAAACTTTATGACCTTGGGTTTGGCAAAAATTTCTTTGCTATGACACCAAAAGTATAATGTATTTTAAAAAGAAACTGATAGAGTGAACTTTATCAAAATGAAGACTCTTCAAAGCTGTTCTAAACACTGCTAAGCAAATGAAAAGACAAGCCATAGACAGAAGCTATTTGCAGATCATATATCTGATAAAGGTCTCTCTTTGTATCTGATCCAGAATAAAGAGGTCTCAAAACTCAATAATAATGCAAACACCTGAATGAATGAATGAGGCCAGAAAACACACTTCAGTAAAGATATCCAGATGGATAATAAGCATATGAAAAGATGCTGATTAAAGATGCCATTAGTCATCAGAGAAATGCTTTTAAAAACCAAAGTGAGATACTAGTACACATACATACAAGAATGAATACGATTAGAAAGACCGACCTTACAAAGTGCTGGTAAGGAAGTAGAGCAACCAGAGCTGATACACACCACAAGGAATTTACAATAGTACAATCATTTTGGAAAAGTCTTTAACAGTTTCTTTAAAAAAGGTAAATACCTATCTACCATATAACCCAGATATTCCTCATCTGGTGCTTTAGAAAAGAAAAGCATATGTCCATATAAAGACTTGTAACCAAATATTCACTGCAATTTTATTTATAATAGCTCAAGTTGTAAATAACCCATGCATCCATCAAAAAGTAAATGGAGAAACAAATGATGGTCTATCCAAACACTGCTCACAACAAACTCTTCAGTAAAAACTCAGCACTAAACAATACTCTGCTATAAGAAAAATAAGCTATTAATACAGCAACACAGATGACTCTCAAAATAATTACACTGAATGAAAGAAGTCAGACAACATAGAGTAGATACTGCATTAATCCATTCATACAAGGATCTTGAAAATGCAGACCAATATGTTGTGATGGAAAGCAGATCAATGGTTTCCAGGGGAAGAGATGGGGAGGGAGGGAGGGACAACAAATGGCAGGAGAGAAGCTTTGTGGGTGATGGGTATGTTCACTCTCTTGAATGTGGTCATGGTTTCTTGGGGATATACTTATGTCAAAACGTATTAGCTGTACACTTTATACGTGTGAAAATTACTTTGCCAAGTATACCTCAAAGCTGTTTTAAGAAAAAAGGCACTTCAGTCCTGATCCACCTCAGCGCCTGATTGGAGCGACATGATCAGCCCCTCACCCTGTTTGCCTAACAGGAAGGTAGAAAACCTCTCACGGAAAATAACATATGGATTTTTCATTTGCAATGTCTGCCATGTAATAAAGAATTTCAAGACATGCAACATGTCAAGACTATATAACGGATAATATGAGAATAAGAAACATTAGACAAAGGATGCAAACCCCCAGGTGATGTAGGCATCAGAGTTACCAATAAAGGCTATAAAATACTTTTAATATATTCAAGAAAATAAGGAAATTATGGGAGAATAGACAACAGGGTAAAGACTTTCACCAGAGAAATATACTGGAATGTATTTTTAAGAGAAATCAAACAGATACTCTAGAACTGAAGCTTTCAGCTCAGGAAACAGGTAAACAGAGCTAATTAGGATCCCTTTTAAGTAAAACTTTCAGTAATGCCGGGTAAAATACAACAACAAATGTAACACAGAGCTAACTATGGAAAGAGAAGTTCCCAGGTGACAATACATAGAGGACACTTAAAGCCCAGAGTGGTAATCTTGTGAGCTGATGCCACCACACCCTGGAGGGAAGGGGTTTTAATCTGCACATAAATAGAGATACAATGTCCATTTAGGATAAAGGGTCCATACCAGATGTAGAAGACTCTTCCTTTATATCTATATAGTCAGAGACAGAGATGTAAAGTGGCAGCAGAGGTCACAGTGACACAGGGCCCTGGGCCAAGGAGTGTGAACACCTCTGCAAGCTGGGAAAGGTAGGAAGACGAATCCCTCCCTAGAGCCTCGGTGTGGAACGTAGCCTTGGCCACACGTTGGTTTTAGCCCACTGACAATGATTTTGCACTTCTGCACAATAGAACAGTGAGATGATGAATGTGTATTGCTTTAAGCCACTGAGTCTGTGGTCCTTTGTTACAACAGCAAAAGGAAAGAAACTCAGGAACCAACATGAACATGAACCCCAAGCTGCCTGCTGTGCTGGCAAGAAGTTCTTTGTCTCTGAACCTGGGGGAGTCTCCTGTCTTCTGGCAGCATCCACAAACTACCTCATGCTTACTTGACAGCTTGCAGAGGGTTAAATCTTAACCCTGCACAGTTCTTGATATTTAGTTAATAAAAATGATGGTGTCATCATGGGTATTTTTCCATCTTTTTAATACCCTTCAGTCTTCTAATAAAGCTACCTCTAATTGAGAGACAGTGTAAATAGTTTTCAAACTTCATAATAAATAACTGTGGTTTTATTTGGTTACTTAAATTATGAGTAATAATATTCACATTAGTAAAAGTTATTAAAATCAACATTGTTTAATGAAAATATCATTTCTTTTTGCATGAACATGTATTAACTACAATAAATGCTCCTTGCTTTGTTCTACGATTTACTGTTAGAGCCTTAAAGAATAATATTTTCCTCAAAAGATATTATGGCAAAGGGATTTCTTTTGGTGGAACAGTTCCTGCATCAAATCTGGTGCATGGCTCAGGCCACTGGGAGCCTAGAGATGATAGATATTAGGAGGCATTTTAAACACAAAATGATTTTTAAAGGAATTAAACAACTGGATGTGTGAAAACAAAGAATCTGAGAATATTCTAGTGAAATAAATGTATTTTTCAGCTTAAGCAAGACACTGGGTGAATAAATCTAAAATGAAAAAACCACCCAGAGATCAGCAGTGAGTCATGCATGCCGTGTGACTGATCAAAACCAAGTTGTTTCCAAACCAGTGTGCAGGCTTGATGCCTTCATGAATCAAGTCTGTGTGGCACCAGGCCATCTCGAATACATGTTGATGAGGTATTTATAAGCCCTTCACCATCCCAGCACAAAGCCCACACATGAGCCACAAGACCATCACCTACACATCTGCAAAAGACACAGCATGGTGAATAGCACTTTTCTTGTTCAGTAGCCGGTGGCAGGGCACTGTGAGCAGACAGAGATACAGGGACACAGAGACACAGAGGCACTTCCCCTCACTCAGCTGATAACCTTCCGTGCATTCCTGGGGACAGGATTGTCATAAAATGCACCATGGATTGATCCTCCTCCTAGGAAAGGAACGGTAGGTCTGTCCTCAGGTTGGAGCAAGGGTGGCCGGAGGATCTCAGAAGAGCTGTTTCAGCACAACCAATAGAAATGTCTGCCACCGTGACCACGAGAGACAGGTCTCCTGCCATCCCGGTAGGCACCTGGGCTCCTGACAAAAGCTGGGCTCAGTAAAGGCTTGAGTAGAAGGCACAGACCTGAGGGATGCCCCAGCAAGAGACAGGAGGTAGGGCCTGGTTTATACTGCTCTGGGTGTATCCCAGCCTCATCAGAATACGAAATCAGAAATTTGCAAAACAGCAGAGCTGGGATGGATCATCTACTCCAGACTCCTCACCTTACAGTTTAAAGGGTGGCAGCCCTGGGAGGCAAAGCAACGTGCTAAAGGCAGAGCGTGGAACTGGCAGCGCCAGATGAAACGCACCATGGCAACCCCGTTCAAGGCCGCTGACACTGAGGACGGGGCCAAGGTTTCCAACGAGGAGAATGAGACAGTGTAAATACTTTGTTCCCCCCAAAACCCCAAATGGCACAAAAACTAAGGCACAAAAACTCACCTTAACTAGCTCTCTTCTGAGGGGGCTCTCTTCTGTCTCCGTCTTTCTGTCTGTCTCCATTTCTCTCTCTCAGACACAAACACATACAATTTTGTGAAAGGGGACTTCCTGCCATACAAAGACAGACTTCACATCTTCAGAGAAACACTTGACAAAGCACATTTCCAATTCAAGTCTTTGTGTGAGGTCTGGGCAACTGGCTTATTTTCTAGAACAATAGGTGGTTCCAAAATCAGGAGATCATCTTCCCCAAAGGAAGAGTTCTGGTCCGTGTTGATGAAGCTGGGGGTGTCACATTTCATGAGCCCGTTCGGCTCCTCCTCTGGCCACCTGCTGCATCTGATGGCTTCCTGGAGCCGAACATCACTGTCAAGGGCTATGGTTGGGATACCAGCTTTGGCCTTGTCCAAGCGGTCCACTTCATTGACGTAGCAGTGAAAGAGGGACCTAGATTCGTCATTGTGCTGCCAGAGAACCCCTTGGGCACCAGCGGTCTTCCAAAGTCCGACACAAAGCTGTTCAGTCTGAATCTCTTCTCGGGAGACTCTGCATTGCAATAAAGAAAACCAAAATAAAAGATCGCTCACACTCTAGCTCGGTGACCTGAAGACTTATAGTTTTTGATACCTGCTGAGAGCAAATCCCTGCACAGAGCATGCTGACAAGCACTGGAAGTGAGAGACATCACTTTCGAACACATACAATTACACCCAAGGCAAAAGTCTCGTGAGGGCCCTTGGACCATCCTGAAAAGACATCGCTCCCTGAGAATCCTCAATACTGGTGCATCGCACACCAGTGTTTCTCAGTGGGACACTCAGATCATCTTCATCAGAATTAGTTGAAGTGCTTCTTAAAGTGCAGAATTCTGGGGTGCACACCCTCAGTGTCTCCAGAAGTAGGGACCGGCAGTCTGTATTTTCATAGCCACCAAGATCACTAAACATGCTCAAGTTTAGCACCGCGGTCTACATCGGGTCACCTGAGCATCGACAATGCTGTCTCATGGGGTGGGGGGGTGCCATGTGTGTCAGTGTGCTGTCCTACCCACGTGTATCCCCTGATTCTCAGAACTGACAGTGCAGTCCCATTGGGCAAGAAATACCACCATTTCACAATGCATACTCAGGGCGCCTGACTGACAGATACAATCAGTGCTAGGAAAGGGGACAAAACTCAGGTTCCTCATCGCTTGTTTCACTTACTGTGGGACAAATGATCAATTCAAGGGTAATAAATCAGTGTATGAGTGAATAACATGACTCTCGTTAGTCCCACGAGTGCCTGGAAGAGCGAGCCTGGGCACACTGAGAATCATAACAGCCCATCTACTTAATTGTCATCCTCCCCAGATTTATGTAAAGGTTACTTCCACCCAGGCAGTGACCCCTGAAGGGCAAGAATCATGTCTGAACACACTCTCAAATCCAGAACAGAACCTGACAACAATTAGGCTCTGGGGTCTGTGTTTAGCGAGTGTGGAATCTCAGTGATGCCAGCTCTTAGACCTTGCCTTCCCATCCCACCCCTCACGATATGGCCCTTATGACCAGCTCTCCCGGGTCTGGGGCCATGGAACCCATTTACAGGACTGGAAGAATCTGATCATGTAAACCATCCCCCAGATTATCACCAAGAGTCACCTGCATTTCAGGGATCAGTAATCCCAGAAGCTTTGCAGTTCAGGCAGCTGAGGGATTTTTATATCAGCTCTGTCTTCTACTGTGACTGCCTGGGTGACATCAGACAAGGAATTCTCAAAAGCCTGAGCTTTTCCTTTCAGGAATAATCTAAATAAAAAATCTCGTTGACCACTCAACAAGTGTGATGTGAAGATCAATGATTTACACAGGAGTACAACATTCACTAGGTCATGGATTTAGAATCAGAGAAAAATCATTTGAGAAAGATTGACAGAATGTAGCTTTAATGCAAATTTAAGTATTCTTACCTTTCAGTAAATCATCTTCTTCCCCAACTTATCACTTCACCCAAGTTTAAAAGATGTTTGAGAACAGGGATGAGTGTGCCAGCAATCTGGGACCCAATAACCTAAAATGTCACCTAGGAAAAAGAGGGGAGTAACACATTTTTAAAAAGCATGGTGAGGATGGCGGGGCCATCCCCCAACTCCAGACTAAGAAGCTCTAAGTAATAGATTTCCTGCCTGCCTGGGGCATCAGCTGATGTGAAAACCCACCCAGAAACCTCACTGTCCAGCAGCTCCTCCGTAACACAGGCTACACTTTCTCAGAATTAAGAATTGGGGCCAGTAACCACTTCGCTGAAGAATAAAGTCAAAGAAGAAGAAGAGAGTTCTGCCCCTCCCCAGGGGAGAGCCCAGACCTTGGGCTGCATGCACTGAGCCCACCTCCCAGGAGAAGGATAAACTGGAGAAGGGCGTCCTGCGAAACTGGGGCAGCAAATGTTCAGATGGGAACAAATTGACCGGCTGGCCAGGGACAGCCCCCTCCGTCGCTGCCTTGGCGGCTGCCTCCGCCCCCTCAGCACATCCTGCCCATTTCCGGTGGTTAAGCTGTCAGGGAAACAGTGCTTTGCGACCTGGGGCAACAGAGGCTGCCCCCAGGCGAAGCTGCGGGGGAAATGGGATCTAAACCACCAGCTCCCAAGCGGCAAGCTCCATACCCCCGCCAACAACCCGCCGCCCCCGCAGCCTACAGCACCCCCGGGGCAATATGTCCTGGAGAAGGGTGACCCGGGAATGAGGGGCAGCAGAGGCCACCCCCACGTCAGGCCTCCAGAGAGATGGGAGCTTATCCTCCAGCCCGCCAGGGGCAGACCCCCCTCCTCTCCAACCCCTGATGTCACCGCGCCCACCTCCCAGGAGCAACCTGACCGGGTGTGGGGTTTCAGGCTAATCTTGGGCGGGAGAGGCCGTCCCCAGGCCAGGTCAGGGGAGAGGAGAAGAAGTGGCCCCATTAGGCGGGGCAGCCGGCCGTCGCAGCTGCCTCTGCCCCTCGACAGCATCGCGCCCGCCTCCCAGGAGCAAGCTGACCTGAAGACGGGCATCTGGCTTCTTGGGCAGCAGAGTACGCCCCCAGGTTTGGCCGTGGGGAAGAGGAGAGCAAATTGACAGGCTCCGCGCTGCAGGTCCTCTACCCCTGCTGTCGCCTCCCCCACACTTTAAAGGCACTTCCCAGGGCGCCCCTCCCCCAGCAGGCTAAATGGGACAGGTGTGTCTGGTGATCTGAGGCAGGAGAGGCCACTCCCACACCAGGCCATCGGGGAGACGGGAGCCAATCCACCAGCTCCCCAGGCAGCCCCCTACCCCCACAGCAGCCACCGCTCCTGCCCCCTGACCTCACGGTGGCCGCCTCTAGGGAGCAGGCTGACCTGGAAATGGACTTCCGGCGAACTAGGGACAACAGGGACCGCCCCCAGGGCAAACCATGGGGAGAAATGGGAGCAAATGGACCTGCTCCATGGGAAAACCTGCCGCTGCTGCCACCACCCCCAACGTAACACGCCCGCCTCCTGGGGCCAGGCTGACTAGGATACACGTGTCTCTTAACCCAGGGCAAGAGACACCGCCCCCAGGACAAGCCGCGGGGAAGATGGGAGCAAATGTGCCCGCTCCCCCGCTGCAGGCCCCCGACCCCCGCCACCCGTGCACCCTGACTACCCTGCCTCCCGCCCCCAACAGGCAAAGTGGGAAAGGGTTATCCCGGGACCTGGCGCAGCAGAGGCCGCCTGCAGGCCACGCGGCACAGACATGGGAGCTAATCCTCAAGCTCCCCCGGGGCAGCCTCCCTATCCCCGCAGCCACGACCTTCCCAGCCCCCTGACTGCACCGCACCCATCTCCCAGGAGCAAGCTCACCTGGAGTCGGACCTCAGGCAAATCTCTGGCGGCAGACGTCGCCCCCAAGCCAGGCCGCGGGGGAGAGAAGAAATGGAGCAGCTCCCTGGAACGGACCCAAACCCCCAGCCGCCGCCGCCTCCCAGGACCAAGCTCACCTGGAGACCGGCGTCCCGCCTCTACGGCAGCAGAAGCCGCCCCTGGCTCCGCCGCGGGGGAGAGCGGAGCGAATTGACCGGCTTCCGTGCGGCAGCCCCCCTATCCCCATGGGCCCTGCACCTTAACCACACCGCCTCCACTCCCCACTAAGCAAGCTGAGTGGGACAGGTGTGTGAGGCGACCTGGGGCAGCAGAGGCCGCTCCCAGGCCCGGCAGCCGGGAGAAGGCAGCTATTCCATCAGTTCGCCAGGGGCAGCCCTGCTCCGCCCCCTTGCCGCTGCCACCGCCCCCGACCTAACCGCCCCACCACCCAGGAGCAAGCTTAACTGGAGTCCAACATCTGGCGAATCTCCGGCGGCCAACGCCCCCCCAGGCCAGGCTGCAGGGAAGAGAAGACATCGACCGGCTTGCCCGGGCAGCCTCCCACCCACCGCCGTCGCCGCCCCCTCCGACCCCTCCGCCAACCCAGACCATTGCACCAATCTCCCGGGGTCAGGCTGACTGCGAGGATGTGCACTTGCCTTCTGACCCTGGCCACGTGCCTGAGCACCTTCCTGCACCCCTACACTCCCTGTACCTCTGCACCCCTGCCACTCTCTGCACTTCCGCACTGCCTGCACCCCCGCATCCCCTGAACTGCCTGCACCCTCCACAGCCCCTGCACCCCTGCCACCACTTACACCTTTGCACTGCGTACACTCCTGCACCCCTGCTTGTCCCACACACCACCTCTTGGGCCTGTGGCAGAGTCTCTGCTGTTAGACCAATGCACAGGAACTCACATCTTTGTCAGTATATGATGCATCAGTGGACGTCTGGGGTTGGCTGCAGGAAGGTACATGTTCCCGGTCACTAGCCTGGGCCACTAGGGTGATCTCTGTGAGGTCACCCAGGACGGGCTCAGAGATGCTGTTCTCTGGGAAGAGAGGAGTTGAAACCGGTCTTGAGGGCAGAGCTGTGCTCACCAGGTCGTCCACGCTTCATGTTTTACACAGGGTTTCGGAGAATTGAAATTGATCCGGCCAAGTAAGACCGGCCTGCTGTGCGCCCACCTCAGTCCTGGGCTCTGAGGCAGACCGACAGGCTTCCACCATCAGGACACAGTTTGGGCACCTGAATGGTCCCTTGGAGGCATCCTATCACTTCTCGGGAAGAAGTCCGGCTGCTTCCACCCTATGGCCCTCCCTCCCACTGTGCTGGCCTCAGGAAGGTTCCTTATTTGGGGAAGAATGCAGCCCACACCCTACCCGACCCCTCACCTTTCTCTAACCCAGGCTGGTGCTTTCTCTGCCCTTCAGAGTCTGGAAAGCCATTTCTCTTCAGGTATGTCCCTTCTGAGATGGACTTGCTTCCACTCAATTCTAGGCGAGGATGCAACATGGAATGCACTGGGTAAGAGAACCAAAATAAATAGTTTCTTCTGTGAGGTTTTCTGTTTATCTACTGGGGCTGGGCTGTGTGTAGTTTGCTACAGCTATTCGTGCGAGAGGCTAAAGCCACCCGTGTGTCCTTGTTTTCATCTCCCCGCTGTCTTTGGGTTTTCCCTAGACACTCCTGAGACATTTACTTCTTTTAATTTTATTCCTGTTATTACACAGGGGCTCTACTGACATGGAGGTAAGGTGTTGGGGGAGCGGGACAGAGCAGGGCTTCTGTAGTCCTGTGATTAGTTCTCATTGAGCCTGTGCCCTGAGCTGTGACCTCCACAAGTGTGTCTCTTTCCCCCACCCCAATTTGGGTGGCACAGAAGGTATTTCCCTTCCCCCAGGTAGGTTAGGCTCTGGTAAAATAAATTCTCATAAAAAAAAAAAACAAAACACAACCCCCCACAATGGAAGAGAATGTTCTGGGTGTATTTCAATAGAGCTATTTTTTCCTTTCCTGGCAGGAACCATGAGAAGTTTTCCTATGATCTTCACTCTGAGAACAGGATACGGTCCTGGATGTAAAATGCATGAAAAAGAGCAGGGGGCCCCTGTGACTGGCCCCCTGGAGTTGTCACACTCGGACTTCCCCACGCTGAGCCTCCAGCTGGCCTCAGGGACCTGTTAAATCTGCCTGCCCCCGGGGTTCTTACAAAAGCGGGTTCTGCCCTGGGAGCTGTGACTCTCCAAGCCTGCCCGGCTGCCTCTCTGTGTTGGGAGCAGCTTTCCCCCTCAGTTTTCTTGTGGATCTAAGAAGAGCAGTGGGTTTGCAGCTCCCTCAGCTCTGGTGTTGTTTTCAGGACAGAAGGAGCAACTTCTGAGCTCCACACGAGCTGGACCAGAGGCTGGAAGCCTCCTCTCCTCTGCCTCCATGCAGACAATCAGTGGCTGTGGTTCTGGCCGAGTTTCTGAAGATGTGGATTTAAACACACACATCCCAGCCCCCACAGGAGCACACAGTCCCATAAATCCCTACAACTTCCACTGGTAACTACGGAACTGATGAGGACACGGGTTTCGGGGCTGCAGAGGCCTGACTGCATGACTTTCTCCGTGGCCTATTAATGTGGTTATTATGGGCCTTGTCTGAAGTGGCTTGCTTACCGCACCTGGTACATGGGAAATACAAAATAAGTACTAGAACCTCCACTTTTTCTCCCTCTTGGGCCTTCCAACCTAAAAATAATACGTGAACTCAGATGGCCTAGTCACCACAATGAGGTCGGACCAGCCCGGCTCTCCTGAGTGATGGGCACTGACTTGTGCATTAACTCGGAACAGTAGGGGAACCGCCTTCCTCTAACTGGGCCTCTCCCCACACCAGGCACGCCCTCAGCTGAGAAGGGGCCAACTCCCCCATTGAGGTGTGTGCTGGTGGCTTCAGTGTGACCTGGCCCTGCCGGGACATGAACCTGCAGTGAGGTGGAGAGTCAGGAGGAGGTGGGGTCCCTGCTGGGGGAGCAGGGGGCCCGGTAGCACCCTGCGCAGCCTGGTGCCTGGGGCTCCCCAACATCTCCTACGGCCCCCGGGTCGGCTCTGGTCTGGGACACTCCATGCACCCTCCCAGTATCTTTTCTTTAAGTCCCTTTTTTGCTTTTATCAGCCAGAGGTGGCTTCTGTTGCTTGTTCAGTGAAACAGTGCATCAGGAAACCAGACTATTTCTAAGATCAGTGAAATACGAACTTTGGTCAGCTCGTCGGGCAGACCGTGCAGCACAAATTCCCGCACAGGGCTGTGCAAATGCCTTACGTGAAGGGTCCTCATCATCTGTCTTCAGAGATACAGAAGCTCGTGGTTCAGGTAAAACCTCAGGGAGGGATTGAGGAATCCACAGCTGGTTGGTTTCAAAGACTAACCGGTCGGAACAGACCCCTGAGCTGTGGTCAGAAGCCTGGCTCAATGTCACGCAGACTCAGCACCCTAAGGGTCCGGTGGGGCCGGTGCTGTTTCCTTTACAGGCTCTCGTTGTGGAGTCACTGTAGCCCCTTACACTCAGCAGGGAATCCAGCCCTCTTAGCCCCCACCCTGAGTGTTCCATGACACAAATCTCGGGAGTGTTTAATTTTCATCTTTGTTTAGGAGGATGAAGGTGGGGCAAGAGGAGAGATAAATTCACACTTAGTGACACCAAGTCACAGCCAGTACCTCCTCCTCGGAGAGCTATGTGCTCCCACAATGGTGGCTGGGGGGCTGGGCAGAGCCCCTCCTCTGGTCACAGAGGGACTCACTGCTCTGACTGCAACTGATGGGTTGGACAACCAATCCAGAGGGGACAGAGAATCTTTCCCGGGAATTTGGAACTGACACACAGAAATTAATTTCACTCATCTGGGGATTGGGAGGAGGGTGGGAATCAAATGAAACCAGAGCAGGAGAGAAAGTTACAAGTGAATGAGAGAGAGACAGAGAGACTGAACTTGTGAGAGTAAATAGTGTGAAGGAAGGATAACAATCAGGGCACAGAGGAATTCCAGCTCCTGGCTGTCTAGTGTGTCCCAGCCCATCAACACACCTGCGGGATGGTTAACATCATTCCAGTTTTGCAGATTAGGAAACAGGCTGAAAGAGACGGGGGTTGGCTTTGGGTGCACAGTTAATTTAATTGCCACTGGACCCCTCAATTCCCACTGCCTGAAGGCACCATGACCCTCACAGGGACCCTGCAGTGCTGACAGCCTAGCACCCTGATCAAAGGGACCCTGCGGGAGTGGGAACCTCTCTGAGTTTGGAGAGTTCCCTGCACCGAGATTCCATGCATCAGCCGGCTCCAGCTCACCCCAGGTTAACGTCTCCCCAGCTGTGTAGTCCCCCGACCCGCTTACCTCCCTGCCAGGCACCCCCGTTCTTACCACCGAGTGTACTGCAGGAATTCAGGCACAGGGATGCCCAAAGCAACACGAGCCCAACGGCTGTACAAACAGCAGACTCCCAGCACCACCTTGGCTCCATGGGGATAGTAGGTGTCCTCACCTTTCATGTACCTAAGGCAATCTGTTTCTTCAGCTGGAGGCTATAGAGAAAAATAAAAGGTCCAAAACATTGTTCAGTGGGGAATTCCTCCAAGGACCTGACTTCAGTGTCTACAACCAGTTGTGCTGGCCGCTCTTACCCCCGGACTTTGGGTGAGGTGGATTATTGATCAGCACAATCGCCGGTGGCCCCGCTCCTGGGCTTGGCTGCCCAGAGGGGCTGGGGGAATGGGTAAGGCCAGGGCAATCAGGAAAAGCACAGAGGACCTGACATCTCGCCTCCGCAGTTGTAAACCCTTCCCCAAATCTCAAGGCATTGGACAGAGTGCAGCCACCACAATAATGAGATGTTCCCATCTCTTCACTCACTCCTGTTGGTTCACTTACGTGCTGAGCATCCACTGGGTCACAGGACATGACACACAGGATGGCCAATGGGACAGGCTTGGTACTTCCCCCTGGATCCTGTTCAATCTGATGGAAGAATGATCACTCATAAACGGTTTCTCAAAAGGATACATAGACAGGAGACAAACTGCAGAGTGAATCAAATTTTAAAATATAAATGAAGATCCCCCAGTCTCCCCGCCTAAGGTTAACAGCATAAAGAAAATAGATCTTGCCTTTGATCACCAAGGTAGTGGTCACCCTCTCTCAGGAGGAAAGGAGAGTTAATCTTTGAGCAGGACACAGAATTGCTCCATCGAATTGGACCAGGACCTCTGCATTCATTCAGCAAATCTGTATAAGCTCCTACTACTTATGGGAATCTAGTAACTATACCCGTTCCCAAGGCTCTTGGGCTTTATTAGTCAACAAAATAGACACGACTCCCCATCACTGGGGTCTCAGAGTTTTAGCAGAGAAAACAGGCAACATGATGGGGGTAGCAAGAGCTTGGGGAAAAATAAGAGTGATATGAGCAAAGTCAGGTGATGGTGGTGGGGTGGGAGGCAGGCAGGAGGGAATAAGGCAATCCTGGCAGATCTCAAGGAGTAATGAACTTGAAGCAGAATAGATCCGGAGGAAGAAGGAAGAGCCGGAGCCAGAGGCCCCCAGAGTGATGGGGAGAGTGTGGGCGGAGAGGCAGAACAAGCCGGGTCCTCGAAGACTTTGGGACGACTTTGGCTCCTAATGGAATGGTGACCATTTTAGTGAGTTTTGATGGGATGGGTGATGTCCAATTTATGCTTTTGTTTTGGGTTTTCTTGGGAGGAGGTTAATTTATTTATTTTAGTGAAGGTGCTGAGGTTTGAACCCAGGATCTCATGCATGCTGAGCATGCACTGTATCACTGAGCTACACCCACCCCCTCAAATGTATGCTTTTATAGGCTCCCTCTGACTCTGTGTGGATGAGATTGTAGAAAAGCAAAGATGGAAGTAGTAGGCTATTTTGTGTCCAACAAGGGGCTGAAAGTGGCTCCTAGGAGGGCGGGGAACAGGGAGTACGTGGTTAATGAATTCAGAGTAGCCAGAATTTTCTAACAAGCTGGATTTGCTGTCTGTGTGTGTGTAAGAGAAAGAGAGAGAAAGAACATGGTTCCAACATCTGGACCTGGAAAATGGCATGGATGTCCTCTCCATCCACAGGAGATGGGACAAAATGGGGCTGAGCAGGTGGAAAGGGGCTGGAATCAGCTCAGTTCTTCAATATCATGATTAAGGAGTCTATTAGATATTGCCACAGAAATGCCTAATAGGTAGAGGAGTCTGGTCTTTTTTTTTTTCTTTCTTTTTAACATTAAAAAATATAATTTAAATGTATTAATTTTATTATGTGAATGGATTTGGAATTTTATTTCATGCCAAGGTATATGTTATAATAGCCAAATGGAAAATATATCAGAAAAGGGGAGAAATGAGGGCTTTCACAAAAACTGACTGTCCGTAACGTAGGTAAAATTTCAACGAAAGAGTCTTCAGTGCAAAATCCTCATCTTGGTGTTACATAAAATTAAATGAAAAAGGACTATGTTGATGTATCATTATTTCATGTTACATAATAGCCCCAAACAAACACACTGTTTAACTATGAGGCTTGTAGAAATACTATTCACTTTATTGACATAAATACAGAAATGCAGAAAGGTTCTAAGGTAGAATAAGCATCTTAGTGGAATTAATAGAGATCTGAGCATTTCACATGATATGTATGGACTGATTCAAAATTTGGAAAAGTAATTTACACAGTAGAACATACGTAAGAATGTGAAAGCAAGATGAATGAAAGAAAAAGAATATGAGTATCAGGGAGAGAGTTCCAAATGGAAAAGGCCAATCAGGGAGTTTTGGACAAATCGAGAAATTGATGGCATGTCAATTTCCAATTCTGGTTGCTTCTACCAAAAGTATAGCAGTGAGATAGAGGAGAGACCCAGGACCCAACTCCGAGGCACATTCGCAGAAAATATTTGGGAAAAAGAGGAGACGTTGGCAAAAGACCAGCCAGTGGATCGAAAGCAGAGCGATGGGCTGGAGGCCAAGTGAAGCAGGAACACGGGGGAGGAGAAATGGAAGAGCCGGGTCAAATGCTGCCAAAGGGCCATGCATGATGAAGACTAAAAACTGACCACTATATTTAGCAACGTGGGGTCACTGATGGCCTTGACAGCGCAGTTTCCATAGAGCGAGGGATCAGGGGAAAAGCCAGAGTGGGTGCAAAAGGGAATGGCTCAAGAGAATATGCAGACAGTGAGTTTAAACGACTCATTAAAGATTTGCTGCAAAGACATGGGGTGGCAATTGGTGGGGGCCAATTAGAGTCAAGGAGTGCTGTTTGTTTCTTTTAAGAGGATGGACTTTTATATACTGATAGGAGCCAACTAGCAGTAGAACAAAATAGATGAGGTAGTGACAGAGAGGATGGATGTGGGAGTGACAGCCCGGAGAAGATTGTATGGATGGGCCCCCTGGTGACTTTTGGATGACCTGGCTTTCGATGTCACCTGTAATAAGAGGTGGGGCAGCGAGAGTGAGGTCACAGACATCAGAAGGCGAGCGGATGTGCTGGGAGTTGCTGGTGAAAGTTCTTTTCTCTTGGCTTCAGTTTGCTTGGTCAAAGTAGAAAAGTAAACTTACCAGCTGAGGGACGAGAAGGAATAGTTACTGGAGTCATGAACAGAAGATATGAAAGAGACTTCAGGGACAATGGGACAGTGAAAAGAGCAGAGGGAGACGGGGGGAGTGTGCTCTCAGAAAGTTACGTTTTATCTTTGAGGTCCCCAAGTGTTGGATGTGTGATTGCCCTTCCAGCTGTCCACGAAATAAAAATTGAGTATGGTTCAGGGAAAATGCTATTTCATTCTAAGAGGCTGCCTGTTTCTCAGGAACGGTCATCTTAAACTGCAAACACTACAAAAATGTTGAAAAGAAGAACTTGTGTACCCAATGACCCACTATTTTCTATAAATTTGGTTGCTATTTAGTTCCCCTATCAATACCACAGAACCGATACTGCCTAGGATGGAGATACATCGATGCTTAAATGGAAATGAAATCTGTATCTTTTTCCTAAACTCCATGGCTTCCTTAACATCCCATTCCCCTTGGAATTTAGGGGTGTCCGGTATAAGAAATAAGAAACAGTTTGAGAAAATCCCGGCTCAGAATTACACAGCACAACCTCAGCTCAGAAGTATACAGCCATAAAAATGTTTAGAAGCAAAACTCCATAACTACTCTTAAAGAATTTTGCAAACCTGGGCCTGCCCAGATGTTTCCAAACTGGAAAGGTACTCCAATCAGTTGACCGGTACGGGAACCAGAGGCTGGTCAGCCTTTTCTGTAAAAGCCAGAGACTAAATATTTTCAGTTTTGCAGATCATTTTGTTGTAACCATGCAGGTCTGCAATAAGAAAGCGAAGAGCACTGGGAGACACGAAACAAATGGGCATGCCCACACCCTCCCTTCCACTCAGGGCAGCTTCTCTGTGGTGGGGAGCTTTGCCACAATGACTTGTTTCTTTGTTTCCATTGGTTTCTTTGTTTCCACCTTACTGCTCAAACTCAGAACTTCAAGTGAGCCTGGTCCTTCAGCATCCATGCAGAAAGAAGGCTGAGTGGGGGTGGGGATCCCACCTGACAGAGAAGAGAGATGGCTTGTCACCATGACATGAGACAATCACACCTTCCGGGGTGAAAGGGAACAAAGATAAGGGAGGGGCACAGCAGTGGGACCCCTGGGTCACCTGCCAGGCTTGCTCTCCCTCCACGGCCACCCTGGGGGCCTGGGTGGTGTTTGAACTCAGCTACAGTGATTAGGCTGAGGGGACTCAGGATAAAGGACCCTCCGTCTCCACACCGGGTTCCAAACGCAGCCTCTCTAAGTCTACCCTCTGAATTTCTGGAACTCAGCTGGAAGAATACATGATCAGGCCAGACCCAGAGCCCAAGCCAAACACGACAAGGGTCACGTGGGGTTGTAACCCCGTGCTCAGCGGTCGGGGTCTCCTTGCAAATCTGCAGAAATCCCTGTTCTGCCTCTTTCCTGGGAGAAACCCCACATCTCTTCCTGCTCTGTCTGTTCTTCTCTTGAGGCTATTGTCCTGGAGGGATGCAGAGTCCTTGAACCTGGCCCTCCAAACGTACATAAGCAGCCTGTTCAATAAAACAAATTATGCACTTTTTCACATTTGCCAGTTTTTTGATTCCAGAAAGGCTGCGGGACTCTTTATCACTGTCTCCTGTGCCCCCACCACTTGGTGGCCCTCTCCTCATGGAAACACGATTTCCCACAACTGCACCCTGCCTCCCTGCTTGTCAGAGGGGAGTGACCCACAAAGACACAGGTGTTTGTGAGGATCCTGTCCCCCAGCAGAAAGCCTACTCCTGGAGCCACGGACAGGGATCTGGCCTCCTGAGCCGCTCAGCTCTAATTGAAAGCCTAAACTGGGGACCCCGAACATTGCTGACTGACTTTCTGAGTCACCTGGGCTGGAAGGGCCTGATTTTTCTTTCCAAGAATGGATGTAGCGCAGCCTCCATTTTCAGGGCTGACATTCATGACGTATCTAGTTCCCCCAAATGCACCCCAGGAAGGAAAGGCCCTTCCATCCCACTGGTTAGAAACCCAGCCCAGGGGAGTTCCGAAGCACTGCATTGCTGTCAGGTCCAGCATCCCTGCAGAGTGGCCCCTGCCCCTGAATGAGCCCCTTCCCTGGGCCTTCCCTGCCTCGACATGACCACACCCCAGGTGGTGCTGGGGAAGGCAGGGAGTGCAGTGAGGGGAGGGGGGAAGCAGAGCCCCTTGCTCTGGAGTGAGGAGACCACAGAGAAAGGCACACATCACCCCGACCCTATACCGCAAACTCTTAGCCCCGCCAACACAGGGGCCGCTCTGCGCCCTCTCACCGTGGCTCTCCTGTGAGACTGCACCCAACCCGACATCTGGCACCCAAGCCCTACCTCCCCTCTTATGACAGATCCCGTCTTCTTGGAAACTGCCTAGCAGCGCGTATTCAAGGCCGGCAGCGGGCCTGGCGGATCTGCACTTCAGGTGCCCTACCTGGCCAGCCGTGAGTGCCTGGGCTCAGTCCTCTTTCTTGCCCACCGGTAGCCTGGGTCCACGTCCGGTGCAAGCGGAGGCCACGGAGCCCAGGCTGATCCCCACACACGGACAGGTGAGGGTGCCCCCGCCTCGCTGCCCCGCTGCCCCGCCCACTGTTGGCAGCAACACCCCAGCCTCCGGCCGGCGCCACATGCAGGTCAGGACTTCCGCGCGGCCCTGCCCTCCCCGGCCCCGCCCAGCTGTCCCATAAGCCTCCCCCCACCCCCGTCCTGGCTGTGCCCTGGCTCCCATTGGCTCCGCAAGTTCTGCCCTCGCACAACTAGACTCGGGAGGACGCACGACGCAAGCGCTAGGGGAGGGCCCCGCGGAGTTGCCATGGTTACAGGCGCCACGCTCTGCGCGGGCCGGCGTGCACTTCTGGGGCGGGTAGCGGGCTCCGGAAGTGTGCAGCTGCCCGGGACCATGGCGGTGCTTGCTGCTGGGGATGGCGGCTTGCTCGGCCGGGCGACTAGTTCTGGCCTGGTCAGTCGGCGGCCGACATCCTGTCTGGGGCGGCGTCCCACAGACGGTAAACGTACGTCCGTGCCGTCGGTGGGGCCGGCGGACATGAACCGGGGTGGGATCGGGGTTGGGGCGGTGGCCGGGGAGGGCTGTGGTGCCGGGGAGCGTGTTGGGGCGGGGCGGGGCAGGGCTTGGGCACAGCCTCAAGCTTTCCTCCCCCTCAGGCCCTGGGGCTGGGGCCGCGAGTCTGGGTCTCCCTTGGTGGCCGCGGCCTCCCAGAACCCCCCGGGAAGGGCAGGCGGAGGACCCATCATAGATGAAGCGGGGCCTTACCCGGGTTTTGAAGAGCCCCAGAATCAGATGTTGGAATGGGGTGGCTTATCAGTCTTGTTTCTCTGCAGGGAAATTTCAGTTCCATCCAGATGTTGGTTCCTTCAGTCAACCTCAGGAATAAGACACAAGGGTCAGTGCCGATAAGCAGTTATCTAAGGCTTGACTCAAAATAAACTATGCGGGGTGTAGGGATGGTAGATGGGACCCTCCCTCTTGAAGTTAGCAGTCTTCTGGAATTAGAGGCCCCAGTTGAGGATTACATCCTCATCTGCAGTAATGGAGTTTGTGAGAAACACACAGAGAAGGGAGGGGTGTGGTGGCGGTAACTCATTACAGAATCCAGGACCCTTGCCTGGCTCTTGTGTAGAAGAGTCTCGCCTTGGATAGGGCAACAGTTATCAAAGTGTATCCAAGGCCCCTGAGGTGCAAGACCATTTTCATAGAAACGCCGGGATGTCACCTGCCTTTTGCACACTCTTGCTCTCCCGAGTTCCTGCGGGGTTTTCCAGCGAAAACCTGGCCTGCGATATCACAAAACAGGGAATGCAGAGGCAGATAGGAGAATTCAGCTCTCACCAGTCCAAAA
Organism: Camelus bactrianus; assembly: GCF_048773025.1. Classification (NCBI taxonomy): domain Eukaryota; kingdom Metazoa; phylum Chordata; class Mammalia; order Artiodactyla; family Camelidae; genus Camelus; species Camelus bactrianus. Next base: position 94,983,883 of record NC_133546.1, read on the forward strand.
GAGATTTGCAGAAATTAAAATCACTGCTATTCTTCTCACTAATGATTTTTCTTTTGAAAAATAGAATTATATTTTGTTTAAGAGTATTAATGGTAACTTACAGTAGATTGTTAATATTTTTAAGTGAATTCATACACTTTTTCTAACTTCTTGTTTAACTTCTAACACAGGAAATATTGATAGATTAAACTCACATAAATAGCAGCCTTTTGGAGTTCTCAGTAATTGTTAAGAGTGTATAGGGTTCTGTAGAACAAGAAGTTTGAGAGCCCCTGGAGAACGGGTGCTCAGATGCTAGTCGGGTGCTTAGTGGTGTTAGACGGATGCCAAGATGTCTTCCGCAACTGCTCCCGGACTTGAAGTAATTGGCCACATGGAGATGGATGGGCAGTGCCTCCACTTTACAAACCAGAAGCTGCTGAACGTGTCTGGAGTCTAGGCCATGGGCTGTGCAGGGATTCCCGTTGTATCTGTTCTATCTAAGCCTGGATTCCTGTGCAGAGGCCTGGCCCTGAAGACCCGCTCTCCTTTGCTCCCTGCCAGGTACCTTCTGTGTGACTTCAACCCTCCAGAGGGCTTCAACCTCCGTAGGAACGTCTGCATCCACATTGCCTTCCTCCTGAAGACCCTGCTGAAGATGGAGGAGCCGGTACTGGTGCAATTCCCTTGGGGCCACCTCTACCACTGGCAGAGCCCCGATCCCTGGTCCGACTCCTTTGACCTCCCAAGTCTCAACAGAAACATCCCTGACATTGAGTACGAGCAGTTCATTGCAGGTGAGGTGGTGGTCATTTAACTGGGGCCAGGTGGTCTTTGTTCTGGTTCCGATCTGAACATCGGGCCATCTTACTTTGGACTTGTCGGTCTGCTTAGGGGCCCTGCTCATGTTTCCTTCACTGCAGGTGAATTTGGTTTTTCCATAGTTTTTTCGGGAAGTCAATTTGAAGTGTATGAGCTCTATGTCCCCTCCCCTCTGAAAACCCTGGCCTCCTGGTGAGATGGAGCGGTGACAAGGAGGCCACTGCCACAGAGGCCCTTGTCCCAGAAAGAGTCGCTCGCTGTGCACTCAGGGCTGTTCTTACCTGTAGGAAAACACGATGTGTGTGTAACATGGGCCACGTGCTGGAGAAGATATGTAACTGCCCATCCAGTATAATTTGGTCCTGCTCAAGCTACCCATTTTAAATTTTGTAAGAGGGAAGAGTTCAAGATTTTCTTTGAATAAAGGTATTTAGAGCTTATCAATTTTTTTTAAATTGAAATGTGATTGATTTACAATGTTTTGTTAGTTTCAGTTATACAGCTGTTTTGTTAGTTTCAGGTATGCAGCATAGTGATTCAGTTGTACATATACATAGTCTATTCTTTTTCAGGTTCTTTTCCATTATATGTTGCAAGATACTGAATATTCTTCCCTGTGTTCTACAGTGAATCCTTGTCGTTTGTCTGTTTTACATATAGTAATTTGTATCTGTTAATCCCAAACACCTAAGTTTGTTTTATAAGCCTGTGAGTCTGTTTTTTGTTTTATAGATAAGTCCATTTGTATCATGTTTTTAAAAATTCCACATATAAATGATATCATATGATACTAGTCTTTGTCTAACTTATTTCACCTATTGAGATAATCTCCAGTTCCATCCATGTTGCTGTAAATGGCCTTATTTCCTTCTTTGTTATGACTGAGTAATATTCTGTTATATCTAAATACCACATCTTTTTCCAGTCATTTGTCAGTGAATGTTTAGGTTGCTTCTAGGTCTTGGCCATTGTAAACAGTGCTCCTGTGAAAATTGGGGTGCAGGTATCTTTTGGAATGAAGGTTCCCTCTGGATATATGCCCAGGAGTGGGATTGCTGGATTAGGTGATAAGCCTTTTTTTTTTTTTTTGTCTTTTGAGGAATCTCCATACTGTTTTCCACAGTGGCTGCACCAAACTACATTCCCACCAACAATGTAGGAGGGTTTCCTTTTCTCCACAGCCTCTCCGGCATTTATGGTTTGTGGACTTTTGAATGATGGCCATTCTGACTGGTGTGAAATGATAACATTGTAGTTTTGAGTTGCATTTCTCTGATAATTGAACGATATTAAGCATTTTTTATATGCCTATTGGCCATCTGTGTGTCTTCATTGGAGAATTGCTTGTTTAGTTGTTCTGCCCATTTTTGGATTCGGTTGTTTATTTTTTTCTTATTAAGTTGTATGAACTATTTATATAGTCTAGAAATTAAGCCATGGTCAGTCTCATCTTTTGCAAATATTTTCTCCCATTCCATAGGTTGTCTTTTAGTTTTACTTATGGTTTCTATTGCTGTGCAAAAGTTTATAAGTTTAATTAGGTCTCATTTATTTATTTTGGCTTTTATTTCTGTTGCTTGGGTTGCTTAGATTGCCCTACAGAAACATTGCTGAGATGTATGTCAAATAATGTTTTGCCTATGTTTTCTTGTGAGAAGTTTATAGTGTCGTGTGTAATATTTAAGTCTTTAAGCCATTTTGAGTTTGTTTCTTTTTGGTTTTTTTGCGACTCTATTGTATGCTTTTGATTTGTGGTTATCTTATTCTTCAAATATATCAGCCCATTACTATATCTATTTCCTTTAGACTGATAATCACGTAGGCTCCAACACATCCTAAGAATAACGAAGAAAAAAAAAGAAAGAAAAAAATCTACATTTTCTTGCTCCCCTCTCCCATTCCCAACTTTTTTTATTTTGATGTCCTTTTTCATTTTTACATCTTTATGTTTATTCTCTTGCAACTCGTTTTTGCATTTCCAACTATGGTTTTCCTGTTTCTATAGCATCCTGCTTCCTTTCTGTTTAGAATAGAACCTTTTAATGTCTCTGTTAGGTTCAATATTGCTGAGTTATCTCACCTCCCCCTCCCCCCTTCCCCCCAGGCCTCTGAATCCTCAGTCCAGGGAAGCTAAACCATTCTAGCCTTCATCGGTTCTGGGAAAGCAATCTTCAGAGTGGGAAAAGACATTGAAAAATAATATTCTGTGAGTTGCACTCTACCCTTGCCCAGAGATGAGAAACATCTGAAGGTGGAGGAAAACAGTTGGAGGTGGGGAACACAAAGTCTTTTCTCCTTTTGCTACTGAAGAAATGATTGCTTTTGTAATTAGTGATGATGCCCTTTAAATTGGTGAGATCGAGATTCCACAGCTTCAGCGCCTGTGAATAACCAGCTGGGAGAAAGCTCTCTAGGGCCCCTGCAGTGGGAAAGGCAGCCCCTCTGAGCACCTGTTGTTCTGTATTCTTCCTGCCTCCACACGGGTTCCCTAGGCACCGTGCAGGACGATGCAGTTACCCAAGGTGGAGGACGGGGAGACCCCTGCTGTGTGGCGAGCCACAGGAGCCCACACTTGAAGGACAAAATGTAGAGTAGTGGGGCGGTCATAGGAACAGGGGATGGTTGAGACCCAGGATGGTGTCCTGGAGTCCAGCAGCCAAGGCTGGTGGGGCAGATGGGGCCCTGGGGCATGGGCAGTCCTTGAGGGATCTGAAGCAAAGATAGGAACCAAGAGACTGGATTCGTGTGGGGGTACGGCACCCCTTGGATGCTGCGGGGCAGCTCAGTGGGCCCAGGGGGAGCGGGCACTTCCCCAAAGCTGGGTTGACAGGTCACAACCAACTCACTGGGGACCGAGAGGCACTGAGTCATTTTTAACTTTTTGTCCCTCTTCCTGGAAAAGAAACTGCTGCCTGTTAAATAGCCTGTGTCGTTAGTGAGAATTAAAGACATGAAGCAAGATTGCCTCAAAAGTCATCCATTGTGTAGTTGTTAATAAGGGTCAAATGAAAACTTGAATAGATGAAATGAAGCATTCATCAGAGGATTTGAAACTCCTTTAAAATAAAAATTCTTGCTGCCTTTGTTCTTCATTTCAGGGTTCACTTGGTGATAATAATCATAACCAAAGCAACAGCAAACCCTTACAGTACTCTGTCCTGCTGTTCCAGGAACGCTGTGTTCATGACAACCCAATGAGTTGGCACCACTATGAGTTCCACTTTAAAGGTAAGGACATTCATTAATCACACGGCTAATAAATGGCAGAGCTGGGACTTGAACCCGAGCTCTCTGGCCCCAGAGACCCCTCTCAGCCCCTTCACTGCAGCTCATCACTTGGCATGCCCGACACAGGCCAGCATTTACGAGCAGTGTGACCTTGGCCAAGGCTGCTTCACTGCTTGGTCTCTGATTCCTCATCTGTAGAATGGGGGTGTGGGCAGTGAACTCTGTGAGCTCAGTGGTCACTTCCTCCAGCTCTGCAATTCTACTGCTTTGAGTTAGTATAGTAAGTGTCCGAGCCCCTACATGGCCCACACATGGGCTGGCGCTTTGCTAGGCCCTGGGTTACGGAGCAAAGTAAGATCCGCCTGCTCCTCCGAGGAGCCTGTGTCCCTCCACGGCAAACAGCTGCGAGGCCCAGGCTCCCTCGCTGGCGGTCGGGGGCTGGGCAGGAAAGTCTGATAAGAGAAGATGGAGGCAGAGCCCCTCCGGGAACAGTGGTGGCCACACAGCTCTCAGGAGCGAGAGCCTCTGTCCAGGCTGCTGACAGGGGGATCCTCATGAGGCCAGTATTCCCCCCAACCTAAGCCCTCAGGACAAAGATCCAGCCATCCCTGCAGTGTCACCATAGAGCCAGTCCATCCTCATCACTGTGCCTCTGTGCTCCTTTGTCCTCGGGCCTCTCTTCCCCCTACACCCAGAAGACTCTTCTCCCTCTCTTCTCTGAGTGTCCCCTCACTTCACCCGTGGTCCCTGCTTCCTGGGCCACCATCACTGGAGTTGACGCTTTGCACCTTCACAACCCCGTTTGATCAGGAGCCTGGGTTGGCCTCCTTGTGCTCACTTTCCACCTTCAGATGATTGCTCCTCCCCTCGTGGGAGCACATGGAAAACCCAGATCCTTTCCTAGCAGTGCCTGCCACCCTGGCCTCCCTGCTCATCTGCCTCAGTCAGGAGCACCTGGACCACCAGCTCTGTATTGCCTCGCCTCCTACCATCAAGACGTCAAAGTTCATTCTCCTTCCACCTCCCAGTATGGTCATTGTAGGGTCTTCTTCTCCATCAGCCTGAGCCAGCCACCCCCCATTCACCCTACCCCCGGGCTCATACCCGGGCGTGTCTCCACCCCAGGTCCAGCCTCTCTCCTTTAAGTGCCCACCTCTAGCCGTCCAGCTTCTTCTCCACCAGCCTCCCTGGCCCTCCTTCACCCTCACTGGGGCATCATGCGCTGACTCCTCTGCTTTCCTGCCTGTCCACGTTCCTCTTACTTCCACTTCCCCACCTTCCAGCTCTGCATCCACAGTCAGCACTCTCTTTATGACAGACAAAACGCCCTTGAGCCTTGACCTTTTCAGTTCCTCACCAGGCCGACTTCCATCTCGGTTCACCCAGCTCTACTTGTTCTGAGCCTGCAGGCAGCAGGCTCTCCCAGCACAGATTTCCAAGACTACAAATCAATGCCCACCATGTTGCCGCTGCCAGGCAATCCTCCAGGATTTCTATAGTGAGCACATTTCCCCACTTATCACTCAGTGGTGTCAACATTCTCTGCTCTCTGCACACCTCTAACCTTCCCTCTGTCTCTTCCCTGACTCCCAGCAGATGGTCATGCCTCCTGCTTCAGAGAGAATGACATGTCACTGGAAAGGAACTCGCTCACCTGCAGCAAATCTGCTCACCTCACCTTTTATCTGTCCCTTTCCCACCTGGACTGTAGCTGTAGTTGTTCTTAATTCAGTGAGTTTAGTTGACATATATACACACAGTTAAAAGCATAGCACACTATCGGCTACCTTCTAGGGGTTACTTTTTCAATTTAACATGGAGTGTGTGATTCATCCACTTCATTGCATGTACCTGCAGTTCATTTGTTTTAACTGATCTTAAATGTTGTGTGTGTGAAAGTAACACAAGGCAAGGGTAAGCCAGGATTCAGGATGCTGGTTACTTCCTGTGAGAAGAGGCCAAGAGCAGGATAGGTAAAGAGGACACAGTATGTCACTGTCAATATTCCTGTTATGATGCTGGGTGATAGGTTCATAACTGTGTCTTATAATATTAATTTTAATACATAAATAATTCTGACAGGCAAATAAGATGAGAATGTGTCATGAACGAAGACATACAATGGGTAATATTACATCATTATTGTTATGTAATCTTGTTATATTATATATTAATCATAATCTTACATTATTTGTTATGGGTTATATATTATATAGATGCATGAATAATATATTATGTATATAAACACCTACATATGCATTATATACTATCTGCTAATAAATAAACAGAAGATAATATGCTAGTATATCTTCTATTATGTATTATTTAATAAATAATAACATACTCTATCCTGTTATATGACATGGAACATAATCTTTAATAAAATAAGAAATCTGTCAATATATATTGGTAATTAATAAAATATAAAAAAACAGCCCACAGCTTTTAACGCCGACACCGCTCCAGCTGTCACTGTGATTTCTCTTCCCTTTCATGGCCGAGGTCCTCACAGTGCTATCCGTTCCCCCTTTCATCTCCTTATCCTGAACCTTCCTCCTCCTCCCATCCCATGCTGCCTTCTGCCCCGTGGCCCCTCTAGTCTCCAGCGGCCTCTGGGGCACTGATCTGCGGGCACGGTCTCAGGCCCCAGCTCACCTGCCTGTCCGCCGCCTCTGCCACCGCTGGTGGGGGCGGGGCGGGGGTCAGAGTGCACCCCTTGTCCTGGAAGAGAACACAGCACAGACTGTGACCAGCAGCAGGTGTGGCCGGGAACTGCAGGACTTGGGGGAGAGCCAGACTGTCTGCATCCAGACCTGGGGCACTTGGAGTGTGAAGAAGCCCCGTCCTCACTGCCCCTGAAGTGAGGAAAACACCCTCAGGTGAGTTAAAGTGCTTATGACCTAGGTCTGTTGGCTGGAAAGGACAAACGGGCCCCTAAGGGGAGGGTAGTTGATGTTCCAGGCCCCACCAAAGCCCTAAGGGCTGGCGGGGAACCAGGCTGGACGCTCCACTGGACCCAGTGCCCCCTCGGGGGTGGGGCCTTCGGGAACAAGCAGAAAGCCCTCTGTCTCTGGGGGGGAACGGGGCAGTGTGGGAGCATCCCTGAAGCGAGTCAAGTGAAGTCAGGGCCTGTGGGATCCATTTGTATGGCCACATCGAGCCTCAGCAGAAGCCACAGCAGGAGTGGATTCCTGTCTCTCCAGCTGTCATCCTCGTGTCTGAGTGCCAGGCTTCAGACCCGATCCCCTGGGGCGCTAGGACAGTTATAGAAAGAGGCGGCTCGGGGAGGCCTCAAGAGGGTGGTACTGGCCTTGCTGCCAACACGATTACATGAAGATCAAACAATCCATCGATGGGAAGAAAATAAGAACCATGGTCACCTCTGGACCCCAAGCTTAGACGTGGTGCATGGGGGACATTTATCGACAATTCAGCGAGGTTCTGGCCAGAGCTAGAGGCCAGGGCAGCAAGCCGGGAGTGACCCTGAGGAGCATCATTGTGCAGAGGCTGGACTGGGTGTCTGCAGGCTCCTCCCAGGAGAAGCCTCAGAGTTTGGGAAGTGGCTAACATGGTTCCTTCATGTCACCAGCAAGTGGTGCCACCTGTGGAAAATCAGCTGTGATCCTGAGATGGGTCAGCCCTGGGTGATGTGATAAAGGCTCCTACAAGAGGGGGCGCCAGATGGACAGTGAACCAACCAACAGGCTGATGAGATTCCCACCTGTGTTTATCGTGCTTTCGTAGCCAAAAATGAGGAGAGAGTTGAATGGCTCACCATGAATATTTTAACAACTTTAGAGAGTTCCATGTCTCACTGCATTTAAGTGTCACCTGGAAGAATTCAAGCAGTGTCTAGACCCAGGGGAGGCAAACGGCCTCTCGGTTCCTCTTCAACCTGGCAAACCCAGCAGCCCTCTATGGCCAGACCTTGGCAAGTGCCTTCCCTTGTTATAACAAAACCCTTCCCCCGCACGCCTGTGGTAAGCTTTTGTTTTTTTTTAATTAATGGGAATGAAGGTACCTTACAGCCTCCACAGACTTTTCCTTAGGGCTTCTCTCCTTAGACCCGGGCCCCCCGCTGCCCTGGGTCCTGCACTGCAGAAGGTTCCCCTGGCCCTGACACTTCCTCTGGCCACGCCCTCCATCGGGTGGAGTCAGCAAGGCCAAGGGGACATGGTCATTGGCTCCATCCCATGCTCTAGAAACCCAGGACGCCGAATGCCCTGCCTCAGCAGCCCCTGACCCATTTCTAGTGCCTGCACCGGCTCTCCCCGGAGTTCAGATTCCCAGGACTCACAGAGAGGCCAAAGGGCAGCTGTTTGCATGGAGGTTATAGGCAGAGCCCGGACGTGAAATCTGAGTGTCCCCCTGTGCACATCCAAGGCCACTTATGGCAAGGGATGGACCCAGCATTGGGAAGAAAAGGGTCAGGCTAGTGATCAGAGTCTGGGAATCAGCTCTCCCCACACACTCACTTTCTTTGCAGGACTCCCCTGAGTCTGGTTGTTCTAATTTTGAACCTGGCCTTCCCCCTTATAATGAATGTATATTTGTAAAGGCAGGACTTTAGAACCTACTGCACTTAAAATGTTTAGATATATAGAATGTGAGCTCCCAGGTATGCTCTGGCCCTGCACTTCCAAGGGTCCAGAGCATTTATGTTGGCTCTACTGAGACTGTAAGTGGCAAAGACCATCTCCAGAGAGGAGGGGCTCCTGCTTCACGGTCCGAAGTCAGGATCTTCTGAGCGGATAAAACAATGGACACTGAGACCCTCAATTGTAAATTGATTTAGAATAACGCCAAAGGTGTGTATGACGTGTGTGTGCGCACGCACGCACCTGGGGAATTTTGTGGTACATGACTGTGAGAGTGTGTGTGGCTGTGCGCGCACGCGCCTGGGGATGTGTGTGGTTGTGTGTATGCTATGTGTGTGTGTGCGTCTGAGGACGTGTATGGTTGTGTGTATGGTATGTGTGTGTGTGGTACATGAGTCCATGTACGTGTGTGTGTAGGGAATGTATGTGGGCCAGAGTCAGTGCGTCTGCACGTGTGTTTGTGTGTATGTGCATGCATTAGTTTTAACAGTAGAAGCTGTCCTTTAGAATTATGAAGTAGTAAAATTTGTATGATGTCTTTTGCTGTATAATTCAAAATTAAAAAAATCTTCAGTCACTAGAAATTTATTCCCCCCCGATTCTGACTTTATTTTTCCATATTGATATGTCTTCATTTTACTGATGAAGAAACTTAGCTTAGAGATGTTAACTGACTCAACCAAGGACATGGAGCTCGCGCACCCAGGGCCAGGACGCAGTCCAAGCCACGCTGCTCCAGAGGCCTGGAGCCCTACTCAAGATCACGCGTTGCCTCTTGGCGGGGGAACAGATTCTGATGGGCTGTGGCCAGCGTGCAGGCTGCCCAAACTGGGGACACGGGAAGCCGGGCAGAGAGTACCAGACAGCAGAGAAGAGTGAAGCCCTGCTCAGAAATTAGATACGTTCCTAGATCTTGGATGAGTAAGGAGGCTCAATGCTCATCCTTGATCCCTTTGCTGGTGGCCAAAAGGGGCCAAGGTCCACGAGAGCACTTCTGGGAGCTGCCTGCCAAAACCTGCAAAAGGACTGCTCAGGACTGGCTCTGCAGTAGGAGCAGAGGAAGGAAATGTCACCTCTTGGTGGACATTATTGGTTATGGCAGTAGGAGGCCTAGCAGCCTCGGTATAGTGGTGGCAGGACAGGGTCCTAGTGGATGATCGTTTTCACCTCTCTTAAAAATCATTGCTTCATATATTGTATCCATTTTGTGGTTTATTTTAGGGTGGTAAATATGGTCTCTGTTACTCCATATTAGCTGGATTGATTAATTTTTTTATTGTTAATTTTCTCTTCAATGATTTGGAAGCTATATTGCCTTTTAATGAAAATTCTCTCTAAATTTTTATAAATCATCTCTAAGTTCATAACTTTATATGTAATTGGACCAGTATTCCTATAACACTATCAAAACTGAAATAACCTATTAGATCCTGTTCCTCAATAATGATAAATTTAGCATATTTTACCTCTCTGCTGTTCCAGATAGTGTGTGTGTGCGTTTGTGTGTGTGTGTGTGTGTGTGTGTGTGTATGTGTCCTCCAGTTACAATGTTTAGACAGTTGCTTCCAGTTTGTTATATTAACAATGAAATATAGCTATAAACTTCCTGGATTTCATTGCTCACTACCACTATTTAATACCATGTCTTTCCCACTTTTGAGTTATTTACTTATCGGACTTTTCAAATCAACTGGACACATGATTGGCTAAGTTTTTTCGAGAAGTGGACTTGGAACACTTTCATGTCTATATGAAGCTTTATGTTCTCCTCCTCAACAACTCTCAGGGTGTTGTTGATGGCCCAAGCCTTGTTTTAAAATATGGCATTGTTTTTCATCACCAAAAAAACAAAAAAGTTTTCTTGATTTAAATTGCTGTCTTTTTATGACTGGCTAGTCTTTTCTGGTGGATAGAGATTTACTTAACCTTCCCCCTTCTTTTCGCCATAACTCGGATTCATTGAGATGCATGTTTTTACCATTTCTCAGATGGGCTTCCGCTTTGACTTCCACTTTAAACCATCACCCCACTCTTTTTCTCCATGCTTATTCCTGAAAAAGTGAGCTCTCTATCGGATTAAAGGTGGTTCCCGTCAGAGATGTGTGGCTCCCTGTCCAAAGGTCCAAATGAAGAGTAAAGGAAAGATTCCTGTTTCTGGTGGTTACATTTTGTCAGCTTAGAGATCTAGTTATCCGTGTGGCTGCGGTGGAATCTGCAATATCTTGGCTCAGAGTTTCCTTTTTCTGGCTTACTAGGGGAGCCGCAATAGCTGGGGTCACGGCGCTGTGGCCGTTGTCAGGATCCCGGGACTGAGGCAGCCCCTCTCCCCCCTTGTTATTTTGATCTTGCAAACTGGGTCCCAGCTATGCGAACCCTGCACCTGGCGGCCAGGATCGCCCCCCACGTGACGTGTCCCCAGTTCCTCGGCGTCCCTCACTGCTATCAGCTAGCTCCAGTAAGGGTGAGAGCTGGCTTCCACTGCGGTCTTTCCTCCTTCCTCTCCAGGCAGGCCGTCCTTTCCCACTAGTTGTCCCTATACTTTCTCTCCTGTGCTACATAAGCTGAAGGAATTCCTCAGGGTTTCCAGCAGGTACATGGCGCTCTTCTATGTTTGGACCCCTTCAGGGCTTGTAGTGGAAATTTAGGAGGTGGAAAGGAAGAGCTTGGGGGTTCTCCGTATCTAGGGGCTCCCTATCCAGCAGATTCAACTAACTGTGGTTTGAAAATATTCATGAAAAAAACAGTTTCAAAAAGCAACACTTGAATTTGCCATCATTGACAACTACTTACATAGAATTCATGTTGTATTAGATACAGTGAGTAATCCAGAGATGATTTGAAGATATATATAAAGTACATGGGAGGGTGCACATAAGTTCCATGCAAGTCCTATGCCATTTTATACAAGAGGCGTCAGCATCCATGGATGTTGACTTCAGGGGGGAGTCCTGGAACCAGTGCCCCATGGTTACCAAGGGATGACTAGAAGTCCAGGCTCCTTATCCCAGCCTGTCAGGTCCCCATGTGGTCTGAAACCTACCTGTACCACACTTCCCTTGTCACTCTCCTCCAGCCCTGGCAGACTGTCCTTCGATTTTTGAACAGGCCACACTCACTGTGCTTCTTATCTGGCCCCTAGAATTACCCGTTACTTTCTGAGCATGGCTCTGCTTTCACAAAAAGGGCTGCATTGTCAGTAGAGAAGACACTGTGGAATTTCCTTTAAAAACTGAAAATAGACTTAACTCATGATCCAGCCTTCCCACTCCCGGGCATATGTCAGAAAAAAACTCTAATTCAAAAAGTCACATGCACCTCAATGCTCACAGCAGCACTATTTATAATAGCCAGGACATGGCAAAAACGCAAATGTCCGTCGACAGCTGACTAGATAAAGATGTAGTAGTATATTTATACAAAGGAATACTACTCAAACATTAAGAAGAACAAAATAATGTCATTTGCAGCAACATAGATGGATGTAGAGATAGTCATTCTAAGTGAAGTAAGCCAGAAAAAGAGAAGAATGCCATATAATATCACTTATATTTGGAATCTAAAAAAAGACACAAGTGAACTTAACTACAAAAGTGAAACAGACCCACAGACATAGAGAAACAAACTTACGGTTACCAGGGAGAGAAGGGGATGGGAAGGGATAAATATGGTAATTGGAAAAGTGTCCCTCTTGGAGAGTTATGGAAATGTTAGCTATCTTGATTGCGATGATGTTTTTCTGGGTGTAGACATCTATCAAATTCATCAAATAGTACATGTGAAATATATGTAATTTACTATACAGGAATCGTACCACAATAAATATGCCTGTAAAAAAAAAAAACCAAGAAAATATTGGCGGCATTGTGTCCTACGTTTTTATGTGTCTTTAGTGAGTGGGTCTTCAATTTTCCGGTCTGCCATATTTCTGAACCAGAAGTGCCCTCCTTCCCTTTTCTTTGATAAACTATCAGTGGGTGGCATTTATTCCCGTGGCTTCAACTGCTCTCTCTCCACTGATTAACTCTCAAATCTTTTCCAGCAAGGACATTTCATTTCAGTCCCAGAAATATACTTATAATTGACAAGAGGACATGCCATTGTTTGAAGAAGTAAACCAAGTTCTGAGCGAGTGTAAATTCAAACACACAGAGCTTGAGATTTTTATGGGCTAATCAATTGGGAATGTCTACTTGTATAAGTGATACTATATGGCATTCTTCTCTTTTTCTGGCTTACTTCACTTAGAATGACTATCTCTACATCCATCTATGTTGCTGCAAATGACATTATTTTGTTCTTCTTAATGTTTGAGTAGTATTCCTTTGTATAAATATACTACTACATCTTTATCTAGTCAGCTGTCGACGGACATTTGCGTTTTTGCCATGTCCTGGCTATTATAAATAGTGCTGCTGTGAGCATTGAGGTGCATGTGACTTTTTGAATTAGAGTTTTTTTCTGACATATGCCCGGGAGTGGGAAGGCTGGATCATGAGTTAAGTCTATTTTCAGTTTTTAAAGGAAATTCCACAGTGTCTTCTCTACTGACAATGCAGCCCTTTTTGTGAAAGCAGAGCCATGCTCAGAAAGTAACGGGTAATTCTAGGGGCCAGATAAGAAGCACAGTGAGTGTGGCCTGTTCAAAAATCGAAGGACAGTCTGCCAGGGCTGGAGGAGAGTGACAAGGGAAGTGTGGTACAGGTAGGTTTCAGACCACATGGGGACCTGACAGGCTGGGATAAGGAGCCTGGACTTCTAGTCATCCCTTGGTAACCATGGGGCACTGGTTCCAGGACTCCCCCCTGAAGTCAACATCCATGGATGCTGACGCCTCTTGTATAAAATGGCATAGGACTTGCATGGAACTTATGTGCACCCTCCCATGTACTTTATATATATCTTCAAATCATCTCTGGATTACTCACTGTATCTAATACAACATGAATTCTATGTAAGTAGTTGTCAATGATGGCAAATTCAAGTGTTGCTTTTTGAAACTGTTTTTTTCATGAATATTTTCAAACCACAGTTAGTTGAATCTGCTGGATAGGGAGCCCCTAGATACGGAGAACCCCCAAGCTCTTCCTTTCCACCTCCTAAATTTCCACTACAAGCCCTGAAGGGGTCCAAACATAGAAGAGCGCCATGTACCTGCTGGAAACCCTGAGGAATTCCTTCAGCTTATGTAGCACAGGAGAGAAAGTATAGGGACAACTAGTGGGAAAGGACGGCCTGCCTGGAGAGGAAGGAGGAAAGACCGCAGTGGAAGCCAGCTCTCACCCTTACTGGAGCTAGCTGATAGCAGTGAGGGACGCCGAGGAACTGGGGACACGTCACGTGGGGGGCGATCCTGGCCGCCAGGTGCAGGGTTCGCATAGCTGGGACCCAGTTTGCAAGATCAAAATAACAAGGGGGGAGAGGGGCTGCCTCAGTCCCGGGATCCTGACAACGGCCACAGCGCCGTGACCCCAGCTATTGCGGCTCCCCTAGTAAGCCAGAAAAAGGAAACTCTGAGCCAAGATATTGCAGATTCCACCGCAGCCACACGGATAACTAGATCTCTAAGCTGACAAAATGTAACCACCAGAAACAGGAATCTTTCCTTTACTCTTCATTTGGACCTTTGGACAGGGAGCCACACATCTCTGACGGGAACCACCTTTAATCCGATAGAGAGCTCACTTTTTCAGGAATAAGCATGGAGAAAAAGAGTGGGGTGATGGTTTAAAGTGGAAGTCAAAGCGGAAGCCCATCTGAGAAATGGTAAAAACATGCATCTCAATGAATCCGAGTTATGGCGAAAAGAAGGGGGAAGGTTAAGTAAATCTCTATCCACCAGAAAAGACTAGCCAGTCATAAAAAGACAGCAATTTAAATCAAGAAAACTTTTTTGTTTTTTTGGTGATGAAAAACAATGCCATATTTTAAAACAAGGCTTGGGCCATCAACAACACCCTGAGAGTTGTTGAGGAGGAGAACATAAAGCTTCATATAGACATGAAAGTGTTCCAAGTCCACTTCTCGAAAAAACTTAGCCAATCATGTGTCCAGTTGATTTGAAAAGTCCGATAAGTAAATAACTCAAAAGTGGGAAAGACATGGTATTAAATAGTGGTAGTGAGCAATGAAATCCAGGAAGTTTATAGCTATATTTCATTGTTAATATAACAAACTGGAAGCAACTGTCTAAACATTGTAACTGGAGGACACATACACACACACACACACACACACACACACAAACGCACACACACACTATCTGGAACAGCAGAGAGGTAAAATATGCTAAATTTATCATTATTGAGGAACAGGATCTAATAGGTTATTTCAGTTTTGATAGTGTTATAGGAATACTGGTCCAATTACATATAAAGTTATGAACTTAGAGATGATTTATAAAAATTTAGAGAGAATTTTCATTAAAAGGCAATATAGCTTCCAAATCATTGAAGAGAAAATTAACAATAAAAAAATTAATCAATCCAGCTAATATGGAGTAACAGAGACCATATTTACCACCCTAAAATAAACCACAAAATGGATACAATATATGAAGCAATGATTTTTAAGAGAGGTGAAAACGATCATCCACTAGGACCCTGTCCTGCCACCACTATACCGAGGCTGCTAGGCCTCCTACTGCCATAACCAATAATGTCCACCAAGAGGTGACATTTCCTTCCTCTGCTCCTACTGCAGAGCCAGTCCTGAGCAGTCCTTTTGCAGGTTTTGGCAGGCAGCTCCCAGAAGTGCTCTCGTGGACCTTGGCCCCTTTTGGCCACCAGCAAAGGGATCAAGGATGAGCATTGAGCCTCCTTACTCATCCAAGATCTAGGAACGTATCTAATTTCTGAGCAGGGCTTCACTCTTCTCTGCTGTCTGGTACTCTCTGCCCGGCTTCCCGTGTCCCCAGTTTGGGCAGCCTGCACGCTGGCCACAGCCCATCAGAATCTGTTCCCCCGCCAAGAGGCAACGCGTGATCTTGAGTAGGGCTCCAGGCCTCTGGAGCAGCGTGGCTTGGACTGCGTCCTGGCCCTGGGTGCGCGAGCTCCATGTCCTTGGTTGAGTCAGTTAACATCTCTAAGCTAAGTTTCTTCATCAGTAAAATGAAGACATATCAATATGGAAAAATAAAGTCAGAATCGGGGGGGAATAAATTTCTAGTGACTGAAGATTTTTTTAATTTTGAATTATACAGCAAAAGACATCATACAAATTTTACTACTTCATAATTCTAAAGGACAGCTTCTACTGTTAAAACTAATGCATGCACATACACACAAACACACGTGCAGACGCACTGACTCTGGCCCACATACATTCCCTACACACACACGTACATGGACTCATGTACCACACACACACATACCATACACACAACCATACACGTCCTCAGACGCACACACACACATAGCATACACACAACCACACACATCCCCAGGCGCGTGCGCGCACAGCCACACACACTCTCACAGTCATGTACCACAAAATTCCCCAGGTGCGTGCGTGCGCACACACACGTCATACACACCTTTGGCGTTATTCTAAATCAATTTACAATTGAGGGTCTCAGTGTCCATTGTTTTATCCGCTCAGAAGATCCTGACTTCGGACCGTGAAGCAGGAGCCCCTCCTCTCTGGAGATGGTCTTTGCCACTTACAGTCTCAGTAGAGCCAACATAAATGCTCTGGACCCTTGGAAGTGCAGGGCCAGAGCATACCTGGGAGCTCACATTCTATATATCTAAACATTTTAAGTGCAGTAGGTTCTAAAGTCCTGCCTTTACAAATATACATTCATTATAAGGGGGAAGGCCAGGTTCAAAATTAGAACAACCAGACTCAGGGGAGTCCTGCAAAGAAAGTGAGTGTGTGGGGAGAGCTGATTCCCAGACTCTGATCACTAGCCTGACCCTTTTCTTCCCAATGCTGGGTCCATCCCTTGCCATAAGTGGCCTTGGATGTGCACAGGGGGACACTCAGATTTCACGTCCGGGCTCTGCCTATAACCTCCATGCAAACAGCTGCCCTTTGGCCTCTCTGTGAGTCCTGGGAATCTGAACTCCGGGGAGAGCCGGTGCAGGCACTAGAAATGGGTCAGGGGCTGCTGAGGCAGGGCATTCGGCGTCCTGGGTTTCTAGAGCATGGGATGGAGCCAATGACCATGTCCCCTTGGCCTTGCTGACTCCACCCGATGGAGGGCGTGGCCAGAGGAAGTGTCAGGGCCAGGGGAACCTTCTGCAGTGCAGGACCCAGGGCAGCGGGGGGCCCGGGTCTAAGGAGAGAAGCCCTAAGGAAAAGTCTGTGGAGGCTGTAAGGTACCTTCATTCCCATTAATTAAAAAAAAACAAAAGCTTACCACAGGCGTGCGGGGGAAGGGTTTTGTTATAACAAGGGAAGGCACTTGCCAAGGTCTGGCCATAGAGGGCTGCTGGGTTTGCCAGGTTGAAGAGGAACCGAGAGGCCGTTTGCCTCCCCTGGGTCTAGACACTGCTTGAATTCTTCCAGGTGACACTTAAATGCAGTGAGACATGGAACTCTCTAAAGTTGTTAAAATATTCATGGTGAGCCATTCAACTCTCTCCTCATTTTTGGCTACGAAAGCACGATAAACACAGGTGGGAATCTCATCAGCCTGTTGGTTGGTTCACTGTCCATCTGGCGCCCCCTCTTGTAGGAGCCTTTATCACATCACCCAGGGCTGACCCATCTCAGGATCACAGCTGATTTTCCACAGGTGGCACCACTTGCTGGTGACATGAAGGAACCATGTTAGCCACTTCCCAAACTCTGAGGCTTCTCCTGGGAGGAGCCTGCAGACACCCAGTCCAGCCTCTGCACAATGATGCTCCTCAGGGTCACTCCCGGCTTGCTGCCCTGGCCTCTAGCTCTGGCCAGAACCTCGCTGAATTGTCGATAAATGTCCCCCATGCACCACGTCTAAGCTTGGGGTCCAGAGGTGACCATGGTTCTTATTTTCTTCCCATCGATGGATTGTTTGATCTTCATGTAATCGTGTTGGCAGCAAGGCCAGTACCACCCTCTTGAGGCCTCCCCGAGCCGCCTCTTTCTATAACTGTCCTAGCGCCCCAGGGGATCGGGTCTGAAGCCTGGCACTCAGACACGAGGATGACAGCTGGAGAGACAGGAATCCACTCCTGCTGTGGCTTCTGCTGAGGCTCGATGTGGCCATACAAATGGATCCCACAGGCCCTGACTTCACTTGACTCGCTTCAGGGATGCTCCCACACTGCCCCGTTCCCCCCCAGAGACAGAGGGCTTTCTGCTTGTTCCCGAAGGCCCCACCCCCGAGGGGGCACTGGGTCCAGTGGAGCGTCCAGCCTGGTTCCCCGCCAGCCCTTAGGGCTTTGGTGGGGCCTGGAACATCAACTACCCTCCCCTTAGGGGCCCGTTTGTCCTTTCCAGCCAACAGACCTAGGTCATAAGCACTTTAACTCACCTGAGGGTGTTTTCCTCACTTCAGGGGCAGTGAGGACGGGGCTTCTTCACACTCCAAGTGCCCCAGGTCTGGATGCAGACAGTCTGGCTCTCCCCCAAGTCCTGCAGTTCCCGGCCACACCTGCTGCTGGTCACAGTCTGTGCTGTGTTCTCTTCCAGGACAAGGGGTGCACTCTGACCCCCGCCCCGCCCCCACCAGCGGTGGCAGAGGCGGCGGACAGGCAGGTGAGCTGGGGCCTGAGACCGTGCCCGCAGATCAGTGCCCCAGAGGCCGCTGGAGACTAGAGGGGCCACGGGGCAGAAGGCAGCATGGGATGGGAGGAGGAGGAAGGTTCAGGATAAGGAGATGAAAGGGGGAACGGATAGCACTGTGAGGACCTCGGCCATGAAAGGGAAGAGAAATCACAGTGACAGCTGGAGCGGTGTCGGCGTTAAAAGCTGTGGGCTGTTTTTTTATATTTTATTAATTACCAATATATATTGACAGATTTCTTATTTTATTAAAGATTATGTTCCATGTCATATAACAGGATAGAGTATGTTATTATTTATTAAATAATACATAATAGAAGATATACTAGCATATTATCTTCTGTTTATTTATTAGCAGATAGTATATAATGCATATGTAGGTGTTTATATACATAATATATTATTCATGCATCTATATAATATATAACCCATAACAAATAATGTAAGATTATGATTAATATATAATATAACAAGATTACATAACAATAATGATGTAATATTACCCATTGTATGTCTTCGTTCATGACACATTCTCATCTTATTTGCCTGTCAGAATTATTTATGTATTAAAATTAATATTATAAGACACAGTTATGAACCTATCACCCAGCATCATAACAGGAATATTGACAGTGACATACTGTGTCCTCTTTACCTATCCTGCTCTTGGCCTCTTCTCACAGGAAGTAACCAGCATCCTGAATCCTGGCTTACCCTTGCCTTGTGTTACTTTCACACACACAACATTTAAGATCAGTTAAAACAAATGAACTGCAGGTACATGCAATGAAGTGGATGAATCACACACTCCATGTTAAATTGAAAAAGTAACCCCTAGAAGGTAGCCGATAGTGTGCTATGCTTTTAACTGTGTGTATATATGTCAACTAAACTCACTGAATTAAGAACAACTACAGCTACAGTCCAGGTGGGAAAGGGACAGATAAAAGGTGAGGTGAGCAGATTTGCTGCAGGTGAGCGAGTTCCTTTCCAGTGACATGTCATTCTCTCTGAAGCAGGAGGCATGACCATCTGCTGGGAGTCAGGGAAGAGACAGAGGGAAGGTTAGAGGTGTGCAGAGAGCAGAGAATGTTGACACCACTGAGTGATAAGTGGGGAAATGTGCTCACTATAGAAATCCTGGAGGATTGCCTGGCAGCGGCAACATGGTGGGCATTGATTTGTAGTCTTGGAAATCTGTGCTGGGAGAGCCTGCTGCCTGCAGGCTCAGAACAAGTAGAGCTGGGTGAACCGAGATGGAAGTCGGCCTGGTGAGGAACTGAAAAGGTCAAGGCTCAAGGGCGTTTTGTCTGTCATAAAGAGAGTGCTGACTGTGGATGCAGAGCTGGAAGGTGGGGAAGTGGAAGTAAGAGGAACGTGGACAGGCAGGAAAGCAGAGGAGTCAGCGCATGATGCCCCAGTGAGGGTGAAGGAGGGCCAGGGAGGCTGGTGGAGAAGAAGCTGGACGGCTAGAGGTGGGCACTTAAAGGAGAGAGGCTGGACCTGGGGTGGAGACACGCCCGGGTATGAGCCCGGGGGTAGGGTGAATGGGGGGTGGCTGGCTCAGGCTGATGGAGAAGAAGACCCTACAATGACCATACTGGGAGGTGGAAGGAGAATGAACTTTGACGTCTTGATGGTAGGAGGCGAGGCAATACAGAGCTGGTGGTCCAGGTGCTCCTGACTGAGGCAGATGAGCAGGGAGGCCAGGGTGGCAGGCACTGCTAGGAAAGGATCTGGGTTTTCCATGTGCTCCCACGAGGGGAGGAGCAATCATCTGAAGGTGGAAAGTGAGCACAAGGAGGCCAACCCAGGCTCCTGATCAAACGGGGTTGTGAAGGTGCAAAGCGTCAACTCCAGTGATGGTGGCCCAGGAAGCAGGGACCACGGGTGAAGTGAGGGGGCACTCAGAGAAGAGAGGGAGAAGAGTCTTCTGGGTGTAGGGGGAAGAGAGGCCCGAGGACAAAGGAGCACAGAGGCACAGTGATGAGGATGGACTGGCTCTATGGTGACACTGCAGGGATGGCTGGATCTTTGTCCTGAGGGCTTAGGTTGGGGGGAATACTGGCCTCATGAGGATCCCCCTGTCAGCAGCCTGGACAGAGGCTCTCGCTCCTGAGAGCTGTGTGGCCACCACTGTTCCCGGAGGGGCTCTGCCTCCATCTTCTCTTATCAGACTTTCCTGCCCAGCCCCCGACCGCCAGCGAGGGAGCCTGGGCCTCGCAGCTGTTTGCCGTGGAGGGACACAGGCTCCTCGGAGGAGCAGGCGGATCTTACTTTGCTCCGTAACCCAGGGCCTAGCAAAGCGCCAGCCCATGTGTGGGCCATGTAGGGGCTCGGACACTTACTATACTAACTCAAAGCAGTAGAATTGCAGAGCTGGAGGAAGTGACCACTGAGCTCACAGAGTTCACTGCCCACACCCCCATTCTACAGATGAGGAATCAGAGACCAAGCAGTGAAGCAGCCTTGGCCAAGGTCACACTGCTCGTAAATGCTGGCCTGTGTCGGGCATGCCAAGTGATGAGCTGCAGTGAAGGGGCTGAGAGGGGTCTCTGGGGCCAGAGAGCTCGGGTTCAAGTCCCAGCTCTGCCATTTATTAGCCGTGTGATTAATGAATGTCCTTACCTTTAAAGTGGAACTCATAGTGGTGCCAACTCATTGGGTTGTCATGAACACAGCGTTCCTGGAACAGCAGGACAGAGTACTGTAAGGGTTTGCTGTTGCTTTGGTTATGATTATTATCACCAAGTGAACCCTGAAATGAAGAACAAAGGCAGCAAGAATTTTTATTTTAAAGGAGTTTCAAATCCTCTGATGAATGCTTCATTTCATCTATTCAAGTTTTCATTTGACCCTTATTAACAACTACACAATGGATGACTTTTGAGGCAATCTTGCTTCATGTCTTTAATTCTCACTAACGACACAGGCTATTTAACAGGCAGCAGTTTCTTTTCCAGGAAGAGGGACAAAAAGTTAAAAATGACTCAGTGCCTCTCGGTCCCCAGTGAGTTGGTTGTGACCTGTCAACCCAGCTTTGGGGAAGTGCCCGCTCCCCCTGGGCCCACTGAGCTGCCCCGCAGCATCCAAGGGGTGCCGTACCCCCACACGAATCCAGTCTCTTGGTTCCTATCTTTGCTTCAGATCCCTCAAGGACTGCCCATGCCCCAGGGCCCCATCTGCCCCACCAGCCTTGGCTGCTGGACTCCAGGACACCATCCTGGGTCTCAACCATCCCCTGTTCCTATGACCGCCCCACTACTCTACATTTTGTCCTTCAAGTGTGGGCTCCTGTGGCTCGCCACACAGCAGGGGTCTCCCCGTCCTCCACCTTGGGTAACTGCATCGTCCTGCACGGTGCCTAGGGAACCCGTGTGGAGGCAGGAAGAATACAGAACAACAGGTGCTCAGAGGGGCTGCCTTTCCCACTGCAGGGGCCCTAGAGAGCTTTCTCCCAGCTGGTTATTCACAGGCGCTGAAGCTGTGGAATCTCGATCTCACCAATTTAAAGGGCATCATCACTAATTACAAAAGCAATCATTTCTTCAGTAGCAAAAGGAGAAAAGACTTTGTGTTCCCCACCTCCAACTGTTTTCCTCCACCTTCAGATGTTTCTCATCTCTGGGCAAGGGTAGAGTGCAACTCACAGAATATTATTTTTCAATGTCTTTTCCCACTCTGAAGATTGCTTTCCCAGAACCGATGAAGGCTAGAATGGTTTAGCTTCCCTGGACTGAGGATTCAGAGGCCTGGGGGGAAGGGGGGAGGGGGAGGTGAGATAACTCAGCAATATTGAACCTAACAGAGACATTAAAAGGTTCTATTCTAAACAGAAAGGAAGCAGGATGCTATAGAAACAGGAAAACCATAGTTGGAAATCCAAAAACGAGTTGCAAGAGAATAAACATAAAGATGTAAAAATGAAAAAGGACATCAAAATAAAAAAAGTTGGGAATGGGAGAGGGGAGCAAGAAAATGTAGATTTTTTTCTTTCTTTTTTTTTCTTCGTTATTCTTAGGATGTGTTGGAGCCTACGTGATTATCAGTCTAAAGGAAATAGATATAGTAATGGGCTGATATATTTGAAGAATAAGGTAACCACAAATCAAAAGCATACAATAGAGTCGCAAAAAAACCAAAAAGAAACAAACTCAAAATGGCTTAAAGACTTAAATATTACACACGACACTATAAACTTCTCACAAGAAAACATAGGCAAAACATTATTTGACATACATCTCAGCAATGTTTTTGTAGGGCAATCTAAGCAACCCAAGCAACAGAAATAAAAGCCAAAATAAATAAATGAGACCTAATTAAACTTATAAACTTTTGCACAGCAATAGAAACCATAAGTAAAACTAAAAGACAACCTATGGAATGGGAGAAAATATTTGCAAAAGATGAGACTGACCATGGCTTAATTTCTAGACTATATAAATAGTTCATACAACTTAATAAGAAAAAAATAAACAACCGAATCCAAAAATGGGCAGAACAACTAAACAAGCAATTCTCCAATGAAGACACACAGATGGCCAATAGGCATATAAAAAATGCTTAATATCGTTCAATTATCAGAGAAATGCAACTCAAAACTACAATGTTATCATTTCACACCAGTCAGAATGGCCATCATTCAAAAGTCCACAAACCATAAATGCCGGAGAGGCTGTGGAGAAAAGGAAACCCTCCTACATTGTTGGTGGGAATGTAGTTTGGTGCAGCCACTGTGGAAAACAGTATGGAGATTCCTCAAAAGACAAAAAAAAAAAAAAGGCTTATCACCTAATCCAGCAATCCCACTCCTGGGCATATATCCAGAGGGAACCTTCATTCCAAAAGATACCTGCACCCCAATTTTCACAGGAGCACTGTTTACAATGGCCAAGACCTAGAAGCAACCTAAACATTCACTGACAAATGACTGGAAAAAGATGTGGTATTTAGATATAACAGAATATTACTCAGTCATAACAAAGAAGGAAATAAGGCCATTTACAGCAACATGGATGGAACTGGAGATTATCTCAATAGGTGAAATAAGTTAGACAAAGACAAGTATCATATGATATCATTTATATGTGGAATTTTTAAAAACATGATACAAATGGACTTATCTATAAAACAAAAAACAGACTCACAGGCTTATAAAACAAACTTAGGTGTTTGGGATTAACAGATACAAATTACTATATGTAAAACAGACAAACGACAAGGATTCACTGTAGAACACAGGGAAGAATATTCAGTATCTTGCAACATATAATGGAAAAGAACCTGAAAAAGAATAGACTATGTATATGTACAACTGAATCACTATGCTGCATACCTGAAACTAACAAAACAGCTGTATAACTGAAACTAACAAAACATTGTAAATCAATCACATTTCAATTTAAAAAAAATTGATAAGCTCTAAATACCTTTATTCAAAGAAAATCTTGAACTCTTCCCTCTTACAAAATTTAAAATGGGTAGCTTGAGCAGGACCAAATTATACTGGATGGGCAGTTACATATCTTCTCCAGCACGTGGCCCATGTTACACACACATCGTGTTTTCCTACAGGTAAGAACAGCCCTGAGTGCACAGCGAGCGACTCTTTCTGGGACAAGGGCCTCTGTGGCAGTGGCCTCCTTGTCACCGCTCCATCTCACCAGGAGGCCAGGGTTTTCAGAGGGGAGGGGACATAGAGCTCATACACTTCAAATTGACTTCCCGAAAAAACTATGGAAAAACCAAATTCACCTGCAGTGAAGGAAACATGAGCAGGGCCCCTAAGCAGACCGACAAGTCCAAAGTAAGATGGCCCGATGTTCAGATCGGAACCAGAACAAAGACCACCTGGCCCCAGTTAAATGACCACCACCTCACCTGCAATGAACTGCTCGTACTCAATGTCAGGGATGTTTCTGTTGAGACTTGGGAGGTCAAAGGAGTCGGACCAGGGATCGGGGCTCTGCCAGTGGTAGAGGTGGCCCCAAGGGAATTGCACCAGTACCGGCTCCTCCATCTTCAGCAGGGTCTTCAGGAGGAAGGCAATGTGGATGCAGACGTTCCTACGGAGGTTGAAGCCCTCTGGAGGGTTGAAGTCACACAGAAGGTACCTGGCAGGGAGCAAAGGAGAGCGGGTCTTCAGGGCCAGGCCTCTGCACAGGAATCCAGGCTTAGATAGAACAGATACAACGGGAATCCCTGCACAGCCCATGGCCTAGACTCCAGACACGTTCAGCAGCTTCTGGTTTGTAAAGTGGAGGCACTGCCCACCCATCTCCATGTGGCCAATTACTTCAAGTCCGGGAGCAGTTGCGGAAGACATCTTGGCATCCGTCTAACACCACTAAGCACCCGACTAGCATCTGAGCACCCGTTCTCCAGGGGCTCTCAAACTTCTTGTTCTACAGAACCCTATACACTCTTAACAATTACTGAGAACTCCAAAAGGCTGCTATTTATGTGAGTTTAATCTATCAATATTTCCTGTGTTAGAAGTTAAACAAGAAGTTAGAAAAAGTGTATGAATTCACTTAAAAATATTAACAATCTACTGTAAGTTACCATTAATACTCTTAAACAAAATATAATTCTATTTTTCAAAAGAAAAATCATTAGTGAGAAGAATAGCAGTGATTTTAATTTCTGCAAATCTCTTTTGGACTGGTGAGAGCTGAATTCTCCTATCTGCCTCTGCATTCCCTGTTTTGTGATATCGCAGGCCAGGTTTTCGCTGGAAAACCCCGCAGGAACTCGGGAGAGCAAGAGTGTGCAAAAGGCAGGTGACATCCCGGCGTTTCTATGAAAATGGTCTTGCACCTCAGGGGCCTTGGATACACTTTGATAACTGTTGCCCTATCCAAGGCGAGACTCTTCTACACAAGAGCCAGGCAAGGGTCCTGGATTCTGTAATGAGTTACCGCCACCACACCCCTCCCTTCTCTGTGTGTTTCTCACAAACTCCATTACTGCAGATGAGGATGTAATCCTCAACTGGGGCCTCTAATTCCAGAAGACTGCTAACTTCAAGAGGGAGGGTCCCATCTACCATCCCTACACCCCGCATAGTTTATTTTGAGTCAAGCCTTAGATAACTGCTTATCGGCACTGACCCTTGTGTCTTATTCCTGAGGTTGACTGAAGGAACCAACATCTGGATGGAACTGAAATTTCCCTGCAGAGAAACAAGACTGATAAGCCACCCCATTCCAACATCTGATTCTGGGGCTCTTCAAAACCCGGGTAAGGCCCCGCTTCATCTATGATGGGTCCTCCGCCTGCCCTTCCCGGGGGGTTCTGGGAGGCCGCGGCCACCAAGGGAGACCCAGACTCGCGGCCCCAGCCCCAGGGCCTGAGGGGGAGGAAAGCTTGAGGCTGTGCCCAAGCCCTGCCCCGCCCCGCCCCAACACGCTCCCCGGCACCACAGCCCTCCCCGGCCACCGCCCCAACCCCGATCCCACCCCGGTTCATGTCCGCCGGCCCCACCGACGGCACGGACGTACGTTTACCGTCTGTGGGACGCCGCCCCAGACAGGATGTCGGCCGCCGACTGACCAGGCCAGAACTAGTCGCCCGGCCGAGCAAGCCGCCATCCCCAGCAGCAAGCACCGCCATGGTCCCGGGCAGCTGCACACTTCCGGAGCCCGCTACCCGCCCCAGAAGTGCACGCCGGCCCGCGCAGAGCGTGGCGCCTGTAACCATGGCAACTCCGCGGGGCCCTCCCCTAGCGCTTGCGTCGTGCGTCCTCCCGAGTCTAGTTGTGCGAGGGCAGAACTTGCGGAGCCAATGGGAGCCAGGGCACAGCCAGGACGGGGGTGGGGGGAGGCTTATGGGACAGCTGGGCGGGGCCGGGGAGGGCAGGGCCGCGCGGAAGTCCTGACCTGCATGTGGCGCCGGCCGGAGGCTGGGGTGTTGCTGCCAACAGTGGGCGGGGCAGCGGGGCAGCGAGGCGGGGGCACCCTCACCTGTCCGTGTGTGGGGATCAGCCTGGGCTCCGTGGCCTCCGCTTGCACCGGACGTGGACCCAGGCTACCGGTGGGCAAGAAAGAGGACTGAGCCCAGGCACTCACGGCTGGCCAGGTAGGGCACCTGAAGTGCAGATCCGCCAGGCCCGCTGCCGGCCTTGAATACGCGCTGCTAGGCAGTTTCCAAGAAGACGGGATCTGTCATAAGAGGGGAGGTAGGGCTTGGGTGCCAGATGTCGGGTTGGGTGCAGTCTCACAGGAGAGCCACGGTGAGAGGGCGCAGAGCGGCCCCTGTGTTGGCGGGGCTAAGAGTTTGCGGTATAGGGTCGGGGTGATGTGTGCCTTTCTCTGTGGTCTCCTCACTCCAGAGCAAGGGGCTCTGCTTCCCCCCTCCCCTCACTGCACTCCCTGCCTTCCCCAGCACCACCTGGGGTGTGGTCATGTCGAGGCAGGGAAGGCCCAGGGAAGGGGCTCATTCAGGGGCAGGGGCCACTCTGCAGGGATGCTGGACCTGACAGCAATGCAGTGCTTCGGAACTCCCCTGGGCTGGGTTTCTAACCAGTGGGATGGAAGGGCCTTTCCTTCCTGGGGTGCATTTGGGGGAACTAGATACGTCATGAATGTCAGCCCTGAAAATGGAGGCTGCGCTACATCCATTCTTGGAAAGAAAAATCAGGCCCTTCCAGCCCAGGTGACTCAGAAAGTCAGTCAGCAATGTTCGGGGTCCCCAGTTTAGGCTTTCAATTAGAGCTGAGCGGCTCAGGAGGCCAGATCCCTGTCCGTGGCTCCAGGAGTAGGCTTTCTGCTGGGGGACAGGATCCTCACAAACACCTGTGTCTTTGTGGGTCACTCCCCTCTGACAAGCAGGGAGGCAGGGTGCAGTTGTGGGAAATCGTGTTTCCATGAGGAGAGGGCCACCAAGTGGTGGGGGCACAGGAGACAGTGATAAAGAGTCCCGCAGCCTTTCTGGAATCAAAAAACTGGCAAATGTGAAAAAGTGCATAATTTGTTTTATTGAACAGGCTGCTTATGTACGTTTGGAGGGCCAGGTTCAAGGACTCTGCATCCCTCCAGGACAATAGCCTCAAGAGAAGAACAGACAGAGCAGGAAGAGATGTGGGGTTTCTCCCAGGAAAGAGGCAGAACAGGGATTTCTGCAGATTTGCAAGGAGACCCCGACCGCTGAGCACGGGGTTACAACCCCACGTGACCCTTGTCGTGTTTGGCTTGGGCTCTGGGTCTGGCCTGATCATGTATTCTTCCAGCTGAGTTCCAGAAATTCAGAGGGTAGACTTAGAGAGGCTGCGTTTGGAACCCGGTGTGGAGACGGAGGGTCCTTTATCCTGAGTCCCCTCAGCCTAATCACTGTAGCTGAGTTCAAACACCACCCAGGCCCCCAGGGTGGCCGTGGAGGGAGAGCAAGCCTGGCAGGTGACCCAGGGGTCCCACTGCTGTGCCCCTCCCTTATCTTTGTTCCCTTTCACCCCGGAAGGTGTGATTGTCTCATGTCATGGTGACAAGCCATCTCTCTTCTCTGTCAGGTGGGATCCCCACCCCCACTCAGCCTTCTTTCTGCATGGATGCTGAAGGACCAGGCTCACTTGAAGTTCTGAGTTTGAGCAGTAAGGTGGAAACAAAGAAACCAATGGAAACAAAGAAACAAGTCATTGTGGCAAAGCTCCCCACCACAGAGAAGCTGCCCTGAGTGGAAGGGAGGGTGTGGGCATGCCCATTTGTTTCGTGTCTCCCAGTGCTCTTCGCTTTCTTATTGCAGACCTGCATGGTTACAACAAAATGATCTGCAAAACTGAAAATATTTAGTCTCTGGCTTTTACAGAAAAGGCTGACCAGCCTCTGGTTCCCGTACCGGTCAACTGATTGGAGTACCTTTCCAGTTTGGAAACATCTGGGCAGGCCCAGGTTTGCAAAATTCTTTAAGAGTAGTTATGGAGTTTTGCTTCTAAACATTTTTATGGCTGTATACTTCTGAGCTGAGGTTGTGCTGTGTAATTCTGAGCCGGGATTTTCTCAAACTGTTTCTTATTTCTTATACCGGACACCCCTAAATTCCAAGGGGAATGGGATGTTAAGGAAGCCATGGAGTTTAGGAAAAAGATACAGATTTCATTTCCATTTAAGCATCGATGTATCTCCATCCTAGGCAGTATCGGTTCTGTGGTATTGATAGGGGAACTAAATAGCAACCAAATTTATAGAAAATAGTGGGTCATTGGGTACACAAGTTCTTCTTTTCAACATTTTTGTAGTGTTTGCAGTTTAAGATGACCGTTCCTGAGAAACAGGCAGCCTCTTAGAATGAAATAGCATTTTCCCTGAACCATACTCAATTTTTATTTCGTGGACAGCTGGAAGGGCAATCACACATCCAACACTTGGGGACCTCAAAGATAAAACGTAACTTTCTGAGAGCACACTCCCCCCGTCTCCCTCTGCTCTTTTCACTGTCCCATTGTCCCTGAAGTCTCTTTCATATCTTCTGTTCATGACTCCAGTAACTATTCCTTCTCGTCCCTCAGCTGGTAAGTTTACTTTTCTACTTTGACCAAGCAAACTGAAGCCAAGAGAAAAGAACTTTCACCAGCAACTCCCAGCACATCCGCTCGCCTTCTGATGTCTGTGACCTCACTCTCGCTGCCCCACCTCTTATTACAGGTGACATCGAAAGCCAGGTCATCCAAAAGTCACCAGGGGGCCCATCCATACAATCTTCTCCGGGCTGTCACTCCCACATCCATCCTCTCTGTCACTACCTCATCTATTTTGTTCTACTGCTAGTTGGCTCCTATCAGTATATAAAAGTCCATCCTCTTAAAAGAAACAAACAGCACTCCTTGACTCTAATTGGCCCCCACCAATTGCCACCCCATGTCTTTGCAGCAAATCTTTAATGAGTCGTTTAAACTCACTGTCTGCATATTCTCTTGAGCCATTCCCTTTTGCACCCACTCTGGCTTTTCCCCTGATCCCTCGCTCTATGGAAACTGCGCTGTCAAGGCCATCAGTGACCCCACGTTGCTAAATATAGTGGTCAGTTTTTAGTCTTCATCATGCATGGCCCTTTGGCAGCATTTGACCCGGCTCTTCCATTTCTCCTCCCCCGTGTTCCTGCTTCACTTGGCCTCCAGCCCATCGCTCTGCTTTCGATCCACTGGCTGGTCTTTTGCCAACGTCTCCTCTTTTTCCCAAATATTTTCTGCGAATGTGCCTCGGAGTTGGGTCCTGGGTCTCTCCTCTATCTCACTGCTATACTTTTGGTAGAAGCAACCAGAATTGGAAATTGACATGCCATCAATTTCTCGATTTGTCCAAAACTCCCTGATTGGCCTTTTCCATTTGGAACTCTCTCCCTGATACTCATATTCTTTTTCTTTCATTCATCTTGCTTTCACATTCTTACGTATGTTCTACTGTGTAAATTACTTTTCCAAATTTTGAATCAGTCCATACATATCATGTGAAATGCTCAGATCTCTATTAATTCCACTAAGATGCTTATTCTACCTTAGAACCTTTCTGCATTTCTGTATTTATGTCAATAAAGTGAATAGTATTTCTACAAGCCTCATAGTTAAACAGTGTGTTTGTTTGGGGCTATTATGTAACATGAAATAATGATACATCAACATAGTCCTTTTTCATTTAATTTTATGTAACACCAAGATGAGGATTTTGCACTGAAGACTCTTTCGTTGAAATTTTACCTACGTTACGGACAGTCAGTTTTTGTGAAAGCCCTCATTTCTCCCCTTTTCTGATATATTTTCCATTTGGCTATTATAACATATACCTTGGCATGAAATAAAATTCCAAATCCATTCACATAATAAAATTAATACATTTAAATTATATTTTTTAATGTTAAAAAGAAAGAAAAAAAAAAAGACCAGACTCCTCTACCTATTAGGCATTTCTGTGGCAATATCTAATAGACTCCTTAATCATGATATTGAAGAACTGAGCTGATTCCAGCCCCTTTCCACCTGCTCAGCCCCATTTTGTCCCATCTCCTGTGGATGGAGAGGACATCCATGCCATTTTCCAGGTCCAGATGTTGGAACCATGTTCTTTCTCTCTCTTTCTCTTACACACACACAGACAGCAAATCCAGCTTGTTAGAAAATTCTGGCTACTCTGAATTCATTAACCACGTACTCCCTGTTCCCCGCCCTCCTAGGAGCCACTTTCAGCCCCTTGTTGGACACAAAATAGCCTACTACTTCCATCTTTGCTTTTCTACAATCTCATCCACACAGAGTCAGAGGGAGCCTATAAAAGCATACATTTGAGGGGGTGGGTGTAGCTCAGTGATACAGTGCATGCTCAGCATGCATGAGATCCTGGGTTCAAACCTCAGCACCTTCACTAAAATAAATAAATTAACCTCCTCCCAAGAAAACCCAAAACAAAAGCATAAATTGGACATCACCCATCCCATCAAAACTCACTAAAATGGTCACCATTCCATTAGGAGCCAAAGTCGTCCCAAAGTCTTCGAGGACCCGGCTTGTTCTGCCTCTCCGCCCACACTCTCCCCATCACTCTGGGGGCCTCTGGCTCCGGCTCTTCCTTCTTCCTCCGGATCTATTCTGCTTCAAGTTCATTACTCCTTGAGATCTGCCAGGATTGCCTTATTCCCTCCTGCCTGCCTCCCACCCCACCACCATCACCTGACTTTGCTCATATCACTCTTATTTTTCCCCAAGCTCTTGCTACCCCCATCATGTTGCCTGTTTTCTCTGCTAAAACTCTGAGACCCCAGTGATGGGGAGTCGTGTCTATTTTGTTGACTAATAAAGCCCAAGAGCCTTGGGAACGGGTATAGTTACTAGATTCCCATAAGTAGTAGGAGCTTATACAGATTTGCTGAATGAATGCAGAGGTCCTGGTCCAATTCGATGGAGCAATTCTGTGTCCTGCTCAAAGATTAACTCTCCTTTCCTCCTGAGAGAGGGTGACCACTACCTTGGTGATCAAAGGCAAGATCTATTTTCTTTATGCTGTTAACCTTAGGCGGGGAGACTGGGGGATCTTCATTTATATTTTAAAATTTGATTCACTCTGCAGTTTGTCTCCTGTCTATGTATCCTTTTGAGAAACCGTTTATGAGTGATCATTCTTCCATCAGATTGAACAGGATCCAGGGGGAAGTACCAAGCCTGTCCCATTGGCCATCCTGTGTGTCATGTCCTGTGACCCAGTGGATGCTCAGCACGTAAGTGAACCAACAGGAGTGAGTGAAGAGATGGGAACATCTCATTATTGTGGTGGCTGCACTCTGTCCAATGCCTTGAGATTTGGGGAAGGGTTTACAACTGCGGAGGCGAGATGTCAGGTCCTCTGTGCTTTTCCTGATTGCCCTGGCCTTACCCATTCCCCCAGCCCCTCTGGGCAGCCAAGCCCAGGAGCGGGGCCACCGGCGATTGTGCTGATCAATAATCCACCTCACCCAAAGTCCGGGGGTAAGAGCGGCCAGCACAACTGGTTGTAGACACTGAAGTCAGGTCCTTGGAGGAATTCCCCACTGAACAATGTTTTGGACCTTTTATTTTTCTCTATAGCCTCCAGCTGAAGAAACAGATTGCCTTAGGTACATGAAAGGTGAGGACACCTACTATCCCCATGGAGCCAAGGTGGTGCTGGGAGTCTGCTGTTTGTACAGCCGTTGGGCTCGTGTTGCTTTGGGCATCCCTGTGCCTGAATTCCTGCAGTACACTCGGTGGTAAGAACGGGGGTGCCTGGCAGGGAGGTAAGCGGGTCGGGGGACTACACAGCTGGGGAGACGTTAACCTGGGGTGAGCTGGAGCCGGCTGATGCATGGAATCTCGGTGCAGGGAACTCTCCAAACTCAGAGAGGTTCCCACTCCCGCAGGGTCCCTTTGATCAGGGTGCTAGGCTGTCAGCACTGCAGGGTCCCTGTGAGGGTCATGGTGCCTTCAGGCAGTGGGAATTGAGGGGTCCAGTGGCAATTAAATTAACTGTGCACCCAAAGCCAACCCCCGTCTCTTTCAGCCTGTTTCCTAATCTGCAAAACTGGAATGATGTTAACCATCCCGCAGGTGTGTTGATGGGCTGGGACACACTAGACAGCCAGGAGCTGGAATTCCTCTGTGCCCTGATTGTTATCCTTCCTTCACACTATTTACTCTCACAAGTTCAGTCTCTCTGTCTCTCTCTCATTCACTTGTAACTTTCTCTCCTGCTCTGGTTTCATTTGATTCCCACCCTCCTCCCAATCCCCAGATGAGTGAAATTAATTTCTGTGTGTCAGTTCCAAATTCCCGGGAAAGATTCTCTGTCCCCTCTGGATTGGTTGTCCAACCCATCAGTTGCAGTCAGAGCAGTGAGTCCCTCTGTGACCAGAGGAGGGGCTCTGCCCAGCCCCCCAGCCACCATTGTGGGAGCACATAGCTCTCCGAGGAGGAGGTACTGGCTGTGACTTGGTGTCACTAAGTGTGAATTTATCTCTCCTCTTGCCCCACCTTCATCCTCCTAAACAAAGATGAAAATTAAACACTCCCGAGATTTGTGTCATGGAACACTCAGGGTGGGGGCTAAGAGGGCTGGATTCCCTGCTGAGTGTAAGGGGCTACAGTGACTCCACAACGAGAGCCTGTAAAGGAAACAGCACCGGCCCCACCGGACCCTTAGGGTGCTGAGTCTGCGTGACATTGAGCCAGGCTTCTGACCACAGCTCAGGGGTCTGTTCCGACCGGTTAGTCTTTGAAACCAACCAGCTGTGGATTCCTCAATCCCTCCCTGAGGTTTTACCTGAACCACGAGCTTCTGTATCTCTGAAGACAGATGATGAGGACCCTTCACGTAAGGCATTTGCACAGCCCTGTGCGGGAATTTGTGCTGCACGGTCTGCCCGACGAGCTGACCAAAGTTCGTATTTCACTGATCTTAGAAATAGTCTGGTTTCCTGATGCACTGTTTCACTGAACAAGCAACAGAAGCCACCTCTGGCTGATAAAAGCAAAAAAGGGACTTAAAGAAAAGATACTGGGAGGGTGCATGGAGTGTCCCAGACCAGAGCCGACCCGGGGGCCGTAGGAGATGTTGGGGAGCCCCAGGCACCAGGCTGCGCAGGGTGCTACCGGGCCCCCTGCTCCCCCAGCAGGGACCCCACCTCCTCCTGACTCTCCACCTCACTGCAGGTTCATGTCCCGGCAGGGCCAGGTCACACTGAAGCCACCAGCACACACCTCAATGGGGGAGTTGGCCCCTTCTCAGCTGAGGGCGTGCCTGGTGTGGGGAGAGGCCCAGTTAGAGGAAGGCGGTTCCCCTACTGTTCCGAGTTAATGCACAAGTCAGTGCCCATCACTCAGGAGAGCCGGGCTGGTCCGACCTCATTGTGGTGACTAGGCCATCTGAGTTCACGTATTATTTTTAGGTTGGAAGGCCCAAGAGGGAGAAAAAGTGGAGGTTCTAGTACTTATTTTGTATTTCCCATGTACCAGGTGCGGTAAGCAAGCCACTTCAGACAAGGCCCATAATAACCACATTAATAGGCCACGGAGAAAGTCATGCAGTCAGGCCTCTGCAGCCCCGAAACCCGTGTCCTCATCAGTTCCGTAGTTACCAGTGGAAGTTGTAGGGATTTATGGGACTGTGTGCTCCTGTGGGGGCTGGGATGTGTGTGTTTAAATCCACATCTTCAGAAACTCGGCCAGAACCACAGCCACTGATTGTCTGCATGGAGGCAGAGGAGAGGAGGCTTCCAGCCTCTGGTCCAGCTCGTGTGGAGCTCAGAAGTTGCTCCTTCTGTCCTGAAAACAACACCAGAGCTGAGGGAGCTGCAAACCCACTGCTCTTCTTAGATCCACAAGAAAACTGAGGGGGAAAGCTGCTCCCAACACAGAGAGGCAGCCGGGCAGGCTTGGAGAGTCACAGCTCCCAGGGCAGAACCCGCTTTTGTAAGAACCCCGGGGGCAGGCAGATTTAACAGGTCCCTGAGGCCAGCTGGAGGCTCAGCGTGGGGAAGTCCGAGTGTGACAACTCCAGGGGGCCAGTCACAGGGGCCCCCTGCTCTTTTTCATGCATTTTACATCCAGGACCGTATCCTGTTCTCAGAGTGAAGATCATAGGAAAACTTCTCATGGTTCCTGCCAGGAAAGGAAAAAATAGCTCTATTGAAATACACCCAGAACATTCTCTTCCATTGTGGGGGGTTGTGTTTTGTTTTTTTTTTTTATGAGAATTTATTTTACCAGAGCCTAACCTACCTGGGGGAAGGGAAATACCTTCTGTGCCACCCAAATTGGGGTGGGGGAAAGAGACACACTTGTGGAGGTCACAGCTCAGGGCACAGGCTCAATGAGAACTAATCACAGGACTACAGAAGCCCTGCTCTGTCCCGCTCCCCCAACACCTTACCTCCATGTCAGTAGAGCCCCTGTGTAATAACAGGAATAAAATTAAAAGAAGTAAATGTCTCAGGAGTGTCTAGGGAAAACCCAAAGACAGCGGGGAGATGAAAACAAGGACACACGGGTGGCTTTAGCCTCTCGCACGAATAGCTGTAGCAAACTACACACAGCCCAGCCCCAGTAGATAAACAGAAAACCTCACAGAAGAAACTATTTATTTTGGTTCTCTTACCCAGTGCATTCCATGTTGCATCCTCGCCTAGAATTGAGTGGAAGCAAGTCCATCTCAGAAGGGACATACCTGAAGAGAAATGGCTTTCCAGACTCTGAAGGGCAGAGAAAGCACCAGCCTGGGTTAGAGAAAGGTGAGGGGTCGGGTAGGGTGTGGGCTGCATTCTTCCCCAAATAAGGAACCTTCCTGAGGCCAGCACAGTGGGAGGGAGGGCCATAGGGTGGAAGCAGCCGGACTTCTTCCCGAGAAGTGATAGGATGCCTCCAAGGGACCATTCAGGTGCCCAAACTGTGTCCTGATGGTGGAAGCCTGTCGGTCTGCCTCAGAGCCCAGGACTGAGGTGGGCGCACAGCAGGCCGGTCTTACTTGGCCGGATCAATTTCAATTCTCCGAAACCCTGTGTAAAACATGAAGCGTGGACGACCTGGTGAGCACAGCTCTGCCCTCAAGACCGGTTTCAACTCCTCTCTTCCCAGAGAACAGCATCTCTGAGCCCGTCCTGGGTGACCTCACAGAGATCACCCTAGTGGCCCAGGCTAGTGACCGGGAACATGTACCTTCCTGCAGCCAACCCCAGACGTCCACTGATGCATCATATACTGACAAAGATGTGAGTTCCTGTGCATTGGTCTAACAGCAGAGACTCTGCCACAGGCCCAAGAGGTGGTGTGTGGGACAAGCAGGGGTGCAGGAGTGTACGCAGTGCAAAGGTGTAAGTGGTGGCAGGGGTGCAGGGGCTGTGGAGGGTGCAGGCAGTTCAGGGGATGCGGGGGTGCAGGCAGTGCGGAAGTGCAGAGAGTGGCAGGGGTGCAGAGGTACAGGGAGTGTAGGGGTGCAGGAAGGTGCTCAGGCACGTGGCCAGGGTCAGAAGGCAAGTGCACATCCTCGCAGTCAGCCTGACCCCGGGAGATTGGTGCAATGGTCTGGGTTGGCGGAGGGGTCGGAGGGGGCGGCGACGGCGGTGGGTGGGAGGCTGCCCGGGCAAGCCGGTCGATGTCTTCTCTTCCCTGCAGCCTGGCCTGGGGGGGCGTTGGCCGCCGGAGATTCGCCAGATGTTGGACTCCAGTTAAGCTTGCTCCTGGGTGGTGGGGCGGTTAGGTCGGGGGCGGTGGCAGCGGCAAGGGGGCGGAGCAGGGCTGCCCCTGGCGAACTGATGGAATAGCTGCCTTCTCCCGGCTGCCGGGCCTGGGAGCGGCCTCTGCTGCCCCAGGTCGCCTCACACACCTGTCCCACTCAGCTTGCTTAGTGGGGAGTGGAGGCGGTGTGGTTAAGGTGCAGGGCCCATGGGGATAGGGGGGCTGCCGCACGGAAGCCGGTCAATTCGCTCCGCTCTCCCCCGCGGCGGAGCCAGGGGCGGCTTCTGCTGCCGTAGAGGCGGGACGCCGGTCTCCAGGTGAGCTTGGTCCTGGGAGGCGGCGGCGGCTGGGGGTTTGGGTCCGTTCCAGGGAGCTGCTCCATTTCTTCTCTCCCCCGCGGCCTGGCTTGGGGGCGACGTCTGCCGCCAGAGATTTGCCTGAGGTCCGACTCCAGGTGAGCTTGCTCCTGGGAGATGGGTGCGGTGCAGTCAGGGGGCTGGGAAGGTCGTGGCTGCGGGGATAGGGAGGCTGCCCCGGGGGAGCTTGAGGATTAGCTCCCATGTCTGTGCCGCGTGGCCTGCAGGCGGCCTCTGCTGCGCCAGGTCCCGGGATAACCCTTTCCCACTTTGCCTGTTGGGGGCGGGAGGCAGGGTAGTCAGGGTGCACGGGTGGCGGGGGTCGGGGGCCTGCAGCGGGGGAGCGGGCACATTTGCTCCCATCTTCCCCGCGGCTTGTCCTGGGGGCGGTGTCTCTTGCCCTGGGTTAAGAGACACGTGTATCCTAGTCAGCCTGGCCCCAGGAGGCGGGCGTGTTACGTTGGGGGTGGTGGCAGCAGCGGCAGGTTTTCCCATGGAGCAGGTCCATTTGCTCCCATTTCTCCCCATGGTTTGCCCTGGGGGCGGTCCCTGTTGTCCCTAGTTCGCCGGAAGTCCATTTCCAGGTCAGCCTGCTCCCTAGAGGCGGCCACCGTGAGGTCAGGGGGCAGGAGCGGTGGCTGCTGTGGGGGTAGGGGGCTGCCTGGGGAGCTGGTGGATTGGCTCCCGTCTCCCCGATGGCCTGGTGTGGGAGTGGCCTCTCCTGCCTCAGATCACCAGACACACCTGTCCCATTTAGCCTGCTGGGGGAGGGGCGCCCTGGGAAGTGCCTTTAAAGTGTGGGGGAGGCGACAGCAGGGGTAGAGGACCTGCAGCGCGGAGCCTGTCAATTTGCTCTCCTCTTCCCCACGGCCAAACCTGGGGGCGTACTCTGCTGCCCAAGAAGCCAGATGCCCGTCTTCAGGTCAGCTTGCTCCTGGGAGGCGGGCGCGATGCTGTCGAGGGGCAGAGGCAGCTGCGACGGCCGGCTGCCCCGCCTAATGGGGCCACTTCTTCTCCTCTCCCCTGACCTGGCCTGGGGACGGCCTCTCCCGCCCAAGATTAGCCTGAAACCCCACACCCGGTCAGGTTGCTCCTGGGAGGTGGGCGCGGTGACATCAGGGGTTGGAGAGGAGGGGGGTCTGCCCCTGGCGGGCTGGAGGATAAGCTCCCATCTCTCTGGAGGCCTGACGTGGGGGTGGCCTCTGCTGCCCCTCATTCCCGGGTCACCCTTCTCCAGGACATATTGCCCCGGGGGTGCTGTAGGCTGCGGGGGCGGCGGGTTGTTGGCGGGGGTATGGAGCTTGCCGCTTGGGAGCTGGTGGTTTAGATCCCATTTCCCCCGCAGCTTCGCCTGGGGGCAGCCTCTGTTGCCCCAGGTCGCAAAGCACTGTTTCCCTGACAGCTTAACCACCGGAAATGGGCAGGATGTGCTGAGGGGGCGGAGGCAGCCGCCAAGGCAGCGACGGAGGGGGCTGTCCCTGGCCAGCCGGTCAATTTGTTCCCATCTGAACATTTGCTGCCCCAGTTTCGCAGGACGCCCTTCTCCAGTTTATCCTTCTCCTGGGAGGTGGGCTCAGTGCATGCAGCCCAAGGTCTGGGCTCTCCCCTGGGGAGGGGCAGAACTCTCTTCTTCTTCTTTGACTTTATTCTTCAGCGAAGTGGTTACTGGCCCCAATTCTTAATTCTGAGAAAGTGTAGCCTGTGTTACGGAGGAGCTGCTGGACAGTGAGGTTTCTGGGTGGGTTTTCACATCAGCTGATGCCCCAGGCAGGCAGGAAATCTATTACTTAGAGCTTCTTAGTCTGGAGTTGGGGGATGGCCCCGCCATCCTCACCATGCTTTTTAAAAATGTGTTACTCCCCTCTTTTTCCTAGGTGACATTTTAGGTTATTGGGTCCCAGATTGCTGGCACACTCATCCCTGTTCTCAAACATCTTTTAAACTTGGGTGAAGTGATAAGTTGGGGAAGAAGATGATTTACTGAAAGGTAAGAATACTTAAATTTGCATTAAAGCTACATTCTGTCAATCTTTCTCAAATGATTTTTCTCTGATTCTAAATCCATGACCTAGTGAATGTTGTACTCCTGTGTAAATCATTGATCTTCACATCACACTTGTTGAGTGGTCAACGAGATTTTTTATTTAGATTATTCCTGAAAGGAAAAGCTCAGGCTTTTGAGAATTCCTTGTCTGATGTCACCCAGGCAGTCACAGTAGAAGACAGAGCTGATATAAAAATCCCTCAGCTGCCTGAACTGCAAAGCTTCTGGGATTACTGATCCCTGAAATGCAGGTGACTCTTGGTGATAATCTGGGGGATGGTTTACATGATCAGATTCTTCCAGTCCTGTAAATGGGTTCCATGGCCCCAGACCCGGGAGAGCTGGTCATAAGGGCCATATCGTGAGGGGTGGGATGGGAAGGCAAGGTCTAAGAGCTGGCATCACTGAGATTCCACACTCGCTAAACACAGACCCCAGAGCCTAATTGTTGTCAGGTTCTGTTCTGGATTTGAGAGTGTGTTCAGACATGATTCTTGCCCTTCAGGGGTCACTGCCTGGGTGGAAGTAACCTTTACATAAATCTGGGGAGGATGACAATTAAGTAGATGGGCTGTTATGATTCTCAGTGTGCCCAGGCTCGCTCTTCCAGGCACTCGTGGGACTAACGAGAGTCATGTTATTCACTCATACACTGATTTATTACCCTTGAATTGATCATTTGTCCCACAGTAAGTGAAACAAGCGATGAGGAACCTGAGTTTTGTCCCCTTTCCTAGCACTGATTGTATCTGTCAGTCAGGCGCCCTGAGTATGCATTGTGAAATGGTGGTATTTCTTGCCCAATGGGACTGCACTGTCAGTTCTGAGAATCAGGGGATACACGTGGGTAGGACAGCACACTGACACACATGGCACCCCCCCACCCCATGAGACAGCATTGTCGATGCTCAGGTGACCCGATGTAGACCGCGGTGCTAAACTTGAGCATGTTTAGTGATCTTGGTGGCTATGAAAATACAGACTGCCGGTCCCTACTTCTGGAGACACTGAGGGTGTGCACCCCAGAATTCTGCACTTTAAGAAGCACTTCAACTAATTCTGATGAAGATGATCTGAGTGTCCCACTGAGAAACACTGGTGTGCGATGCACCAGTATTGAGGATTCTCAGGGAGCGATGTCTTTTCAGGATGGTCCAAGGGCCCTCACGAGACTTTTGCCTTGGGTGTAATTGTATGTGTTCGAAAGTGATGTCTCTCACTTCCAGTGCTTGTCAGCATGCTCTGTGCAGGGATTTGCTCTCAGCAGGTATCAAAAACTAAGTCTTCAGGTCACCGAGCTAGAGTGTGAGCGATCTTTTATTTTGGTTTTCTTTATTGCAATGCAGAGTCTCCCGAGAAGAGATTCAGACTGAACAGCTTTGTGTCGGACTTTGGAAGA
This sequence comes from Camelus bactrianus, assembly GCF_048773025.1. Taxonomy (NCBI): domain Eukaryota; kingdom Metazoa; phylum Chordata; class Mammalia; order Artiodactyla; family Camelidae; genus Camelus; species Camelus bactrianus. Next base: position 95,023,682 of record NC_133546.1, read on the forward strand.
CCGCTGGTGCCCAAGGGGTTCTCTGGCAGCACAATGACGAATCTAGGTCCCTCTTTCACTGCTACGTCAATGAAGTGGACCGCTTGGACAAGGCCAAAGCTGGTATCCCAACCATAGCCCTTGACAGTGATGTTCGGCTCCAGGAAGCCATCAGATGCAGCAGGTGGCCAGAGGAGGAGCCGAACGGGCTCATGAAATGTGACACCCCCAGCTTCATCAACACGGACCAGAACTCTTCCTTTGGGGAAGATGATCTCCTGATTTTGGAACCACCTATTGTTCTAGAAAATAAGCCAGTTGCCCAGACCTCACACAAAGACTTGAATTGGAAATGTGCTTTGTCAAGTGTTTCTCTGAAGATGTGAAGTCTGTCTTTGTATGGCAGGAAGTCCCCTTTCACAAAATTGTATGTGTTTGTGTCTGAGAGAGAGAAATGGAGACAGACAGAAAGACGGAGACAGAAGAGAGCCCCCTCAGAAGAGAGCTAGTTAAGGTGAGTTTTTGTGCCTTAGTTTTTGTGCCATTTGGGGTTTTGGGGGGAACAAAGTATTTACACTGTCTCATTCTCCTCGTTGGAAACCTTGGCCCCGTCCTCAGTGTCAGCGGCCTTGAACGGGGTTGCCATGGTGCGTTTCATCTGGCGCTGCCAGTTCCACGCTCTGCCTTTAGCACGTTGCTTTGCCTCCCAGGGCTGCCACCCTTTAAACTGTAAGGTGAGGAGTCTGGAGTAGATGATCCATCCCAGCTCTGCTGTTTTGCAAATTTCTGATTTCGTATTCTGATGAGGCTGGGATACACCCAGAGCAGTATAAACCAGGCCCTACCTCCTGTCTCTTGCTGGGGCATCCCTCAGGTCTGTGCCTTCTACTCAAGCCTTTACTGAGCCCAGCTTTTGTCAGGAGCCCAGGTGCCTACCGGGATGGCAGGAGACCTGTCTCTCGTGGTCACGGTGGCAGACATTTCTATTGGTTGTGCTGAAACAGCTCTTCTGAGATCCTCCGGCCACCCTTGCTCCAACCTGAGGACAGACCTACCGTTCCTTTCCTAGGAGGAGGATCAATCCATGGTGCATTTTATGACAATCCTGTCCCCAGGAATGCACGGAAGGTTATCAGCTGAGTGAGGGGAAGTGCCTCTGTGTCTCTGTGTCCCTGTATCTCTGTCTGCTCACAGTGCCCTGCCACCGGCTACTGAACAAGAAAAGTGCTATTCACCATGCTGTGTCTTTTGCAGATGTGTAGGTGATGGTCTTGTGGCTCATGTGTGGGCTTTGTGCTGGGATGGTGAAGGGCTTATAAATACCTCATCAACATGTATTCGAGATGGCCTGGTGCCACACAGACTTGATTCATGAAGGCATCAAGCCTGCACACTGGTTTGGAAACAACTTGGTTTTGATCAGTCACACGGCATGCATGACTCACTGCTGATCTCTGGGTGGTTTTTTCATTTTAGATTTATTCACCCAGTGTCTTGCTTAAGCTGAAAAATACATTTATTTCACTAGAATATTCTCAGATTCTTTGTTTTCACACATCCAGTTGTTTAATTCCTTTAAAAATCATTTTGTGTTTAAAATGCCTCCTAATATCTATCATCTCTAGGCTCCCAGTGGCCTGAGCCATGCACCAGATTTGATGCAGGAACTGTTCCACCAAAAGAAATCCCTTTGCCATAATATCTTTTGAGGAAAATATTATTCTTTAAGGCTCTAACAGTAAATCGTAGAACAAAGCAAGGAGCATTTATTGTAGTTAATACATGTTCATGCAAAAAGAAATGATATTTTCATTAAACAATGTTGATTTTAATAACTTTTACTAATGTGAATATTATTACTCATAATTTAAGTAACCAAATAAAACCACAGTTATTTATTATGAAGTTTGAAAACTATTTACACTGTCTCTCAATTAGAGGTAGCTTTATTAGAAGACTGAAGGGTATTAAAAAGATGGAAAAATACCCATGATGACACCATCATTTTTATTAACTAAATATCAAGAACTGTGCAGGGTTAAGATTTAACCCTCTGCAAGCTGTCAAGTAAGCATGAGGTAGTTTGTGGATGCTGCCAGAAGACAGGAGACTCCCCCAGGTTCAGAGACAAAGAACTTCTTGCCAGCACAGCAGGCAGCTTGGGGTTCATGTTCATGTTGGTTCCTGAGTTTCTTTCCTTTTGCTGTTGTAACAAAGGACCACAGACTCAGTGGCTTAAAGCAATACACATTCATCATCTCACTGTTCTATTGTGCAGAAGTGCAAAATCATTGTCAGTGGGCTAAAACCAACGTGTGGCCAAGGCTACGTTCCACACCGAGGCTCTAGGGAGGGATTCGTCTTCCTACCTTTCCCAGCTTGCAGAGGTGTTCACACTCCTTGGCCCAGGGCCCTGTGTCACTGTGACCTCTGCTGCCACTTTACATCTCTGTCTCTGACTATATAGATATAAAGGAAGAGTCTTCTACATCTGGTATGGACCCTTTATCCTAAATGGACATTGTATCTCTATTTATGTGCAGATTAAAACCCCTTCCCTCCAGGGTGTGGTGGCATCAGCTCACAAGATTACCACTCTGGGCTTTAAGTGTCCTCTATGTATTGTCACCTGGGAACTTCTCTTTCCATAGTTAGCTCTGTGTTACATTTGTTGTTGTATTTTACCCGGCATTACTGAAAGTTTTACTTAAAAGGGATCCTAATTAGCTCTGTTTACCTGTTTCCTGAGCTGAAAGCTTCAGTTCTAGAGTATCTGTTTGATTTCTCTTAAAAATACATTCCAGTATATTTCTCTGGTGAAAGTCTTTACCCTGTTGTCTATTCTCCCATAATTTCCTTATTTTCTTGAATATATTAAAAGTATTTTATAGCCTTTATTGGTAACTCTGATGCCTACATCACCTGGGGGTTTGCATCCTTTGTCTAATGTTTCTTATTCTCATATTATCCGTTATATAGTCTTGACATGTTGCATGTCTTGAAATTCTTTATTACATGGCAGACATTGCAAATGAAAAATCCATATGTTATTTTCCGTGAGAGGTTTTCTACCTTCCTGTTAGGCAAACAGGGTGAGGGGCTGATCATGTCGCTCCAATCAGGCGCTGAGGTGGATCAGGACTGAAGTGCCTTTTTTCTTAAAACAGCTTTGAGGTATACTTGGCAAAGTAATTTTCACACGTATAAAGTGTACAGCTAATACGTTTTGACATAAGTATATCCCCAAGAAACCATGACCACATTCAAGAGAGTGAACATACCCATCACCCACAAAGCTTCTCTCCTGCCATTTGTTGTCCCTCCCTCCCTCCCCATCTCTTCCCCTGGAAACCATTGATCTGCTTTCCATCACAACATATTGGTCTGCATTTTCAAGATCCTTGTATGAATGGATTAATGCAGTATCTACTCTATGTTGTCTGACTTCTTTCATTCAGTGTAATTATTTTGAGAGTCATCTGTGTTGCTGTATTAATAGCTTATTTTTCTTATAGCAGAGTATTGTTTAGTGCTGAGTTTTTACTGAAGAGTTTGTTGTGAGCAGTGTTTGGATAGACCATCATTTGTTTCTCCATTTACTTTTTGATGGATGCATGGGTTATTTACAACTTGAGCTATTATAAATAAAATTGCAGTGAATATTTGGTTACAAGTCTTTATATGGACATATGCTTTTCTTTTCTAAAGCACCAGATGAGGAATATCTGGGTTATATGGTAGATAGGTATTTACCTTTTTTAAAGAAACTGTTAAAGACTTTTCCAAAATGATTGTACTATTGTAAATTCCTTGTGGTGTGTATCAGCTCTGGTTGCTCTATTTCCTTACCAGCACTTTGTAAGGTCGGTCTTTCTAATCGTATTCATTCTTGTATGTATGTGTACTAGTATCTCACTTTGGTTTTTAAAAGCATTTCTCTGATGACTAATGGCATCTTTAATCAGCATCTTTTCATATGCTTATTATCCATCTGGATATCTTTACTGAAGTGTGTTTTCTGGCCTCATTCATTCATTCAGGTGTTTGCATTATTATTGAGTTTTGAGACCTCTTTATTCTGGATCAGATACAAAGAGAGACCTTTATCAGATATATGATCTGCAAATAGCTTCTGTCTATGGCTTGTCTTTTCATTTGCTTAGCAGTGTTTAGAACAGCTTTGAAGAGTCTTCATTTTGATAAAGTTCACTCTATCAGTTTCTTTTTAAAATACATTATACTTTTGGTGTCATAGCAAAGAAATTTTTGCCAAACCCAAGGTCATAAAGTTTAGCCTATGCTTTTTCTCCTAGCTGTTTTATAGTTTTAGATTTCCTATTAAGATCTATGATCCATTGTGACTTAATTTTTGTATATTTTGTGAGATGTGGATCAAAGTTCATTTTTTTTTTTTTTGCATTTCACTATCTAATTCTTCCAGCACTACTTGTTGAAAAGATCCTTCCTCCACTGCATCCTTTTTGAGAATCAATTGTCTATATAAGTGTTGGTTTAGTTCTGAACATTCTATTCTGCTCCATTATTCTATTTTCCTGTTTTACACCAACACCATACTTTCTGATTACTGTAGTTAAAAAAAAAAAAAAAAAGGCTGAAAATCAGATAGTGCAAGTCTTCCAACTTTGTTTTTCTTGTTCAAAATTGTTTTGGATATTTGGGATCCTTTGAATTTTTATATGAATTTTAGAATCAGTTTTAAAATTCCTTACATCCTGTTCTGCCAAATTTCCACCCATGTCTTTGGCCATCTCCAAAGCCACATTTTCTGAAGAAGTCTCTCTAGATCCCAGGTGAAAGGAATTTCTGTTTCATCTGTGCTCCAATCACATTTGATAATATTTGATTACATTTATTCATATTTGGCTGGATGTACTTTGTGATCTTTCCTGCCATAGAGTAAATCTCTCAAGATTTGGAATCTTGACTTGGTTCCATCTGTCTGCTGAGAAAACTAGTTCTATGCTTTGCAGGAGTGAGACCTGCAGTAAGAGGTATCTGCAGCACACATCTAGCTCACTGCTTGCATATCGTCAAGGAATCCTGCAGATTTAGAATTGTTTATTGTTTTCTCCAAGATGGCTCAGCCTTTTTTATTTCTATTGCTACTGCTGCAGTTTCAAAGGAAAATGGGCTAATTATTTTCCAAATAACAAAACATACTGTAATTGAGCTGTGACGCAAATTATGTGCTGCTCTTTCTTAACAACCTGCTTAGTGTTCACAGGTACCTTCACTCATGGAACTTTTGGGAGAATGTCATATCCTCAGAGATAGCAATGCTGTCTTTGGCAACCTGAGCGGTAGTATCTGAACTCACTCCTGCTGTTTTTCCAGTGCCCCCTCTAGCCCTCCTCCAGCCCTCCATGGGGGGCCTGCAGTTCTTCCCTCGAAAATCCTGTTGCTTCTCAGGAAGAATTCCCTATGAAACATATTCATGTCCTTCTTGTGGGGACATTCAGTCCAGAGACCTGACAGCAGGGGAAAATGTTTAGACTGCTTTTGGTAGAACGTAAATTTTTCCATAATTGTTAGAAGCAAATCCAATGAGGAAACTGTTGGCATCTAACAAATCAGGATAAATGTCTGATGAGGAAGATCAGCTTCCCCATCCCACTCAGGTGTCATGTTGATGTGACGCTCACCTTGGCTAACATTTTCTCCTGTGAGCAACGTGAAGTTCAAGACGTTATGAATGGCTTTTTGTTTTTCTTCCTTAGTCTTTCCACATTCACTGTGTCTGGTGAGATTATATGAATCCTGCTTATTTTCAGCCCAGCACTAAGCTTTTTAAAAGGATCACGTGTTTAAAAGGCTAGTGGACAATTTGTTAGAAGATTGAAATCCTTAGACTTTGGTCCTAGAGTTGAATCTTGGTTACTGGTGAATGAGAATTCCCGTTAAAATTTTAAATTCAGTGATATAAAGTTTTAAAAATAGTTAAATATTAGTCAATTTCATTAAACACTATAGCAGTTATTTACTTTTAAGCCTGTCTCTGGGGCAATTTTGCAATGATTCCCTCCCTTTATTGATTCCCTCTTTATCAGAATCCTTGAGAGGTCCCTGTCATCATTGTCAGTATCATCATCATCATCACCACCATCATGGAACTGATTCCTCTGGGAGATTCTAGGAAAATAAAGAGCTGGACGGGGTTATGTGCAGGTCAGTGTGTGCATATACAGTAAGAACAGTTGTCAGACATTAGATTCAAGATACCCTTTCCATTTAGAGAAGAATGTGGTCATGAAATCCTGATGTGCTGAATGAAGGAAGCGATGGGAACAGGGTAGTCAATGGAAAGGAGGAGGAAGTGAGCGAAGCGGGGAGCATAGGTCCTTGGTTAGGTGATCAGCACATTGGTGAGAATGAGGGGAGTGTGATGGCAGAATCATGTCCCTCCCCGGCCACAGGGAAGCCACCTGTGACATTTTACTGTAAATGGCAAAATGCATGACAGATATTTTAGGACAAAAATCTTAGAGGATTTCTGTCTTCTAAATTGTCTATCAGTTAGCATTTTAAACCCATGATACATTATTAAAGATTAGTGCAGGGGGACAAATAAAAAGGATTCATATAATCTCACCAGACATACTGAATGTAGAAAGGCTAAGGAAGAAAAACAAAAAGTCATTCATATGTGCCTTGAACCATAAAATGCTCATGAGAGGAAATGTTACAAAAGGTGAGTGTCACAGCCACATTCATAATGCCTGAATGGGATGGGACAAGGGGATCCTGAGATGAGACAATAGGGTGAGTAGCCTGGATTGTCCAGGTGGGCCGAATGTAATCACAGGGGTCCTTGAAATGGAGGACATTTCCCAGCTGAGTTTAAAATCAGAGGGAGGTGTAGCCATAGAGCAATGTTCAGAAAGGCTGCTGACCATGAAAATGGAGGAAGTCGTGGGGCACAAGCTAAGGAAGGTGGGTGACCTCTGGAAACTGAAAAAAAACAGCAACAACAAGGAAACATTCTCTTCTAGACCCTCTAGAAGGAAGGAACCCTGCTGCTACCTTGAATTTAGCCCAATGAGAACTGTGTTGGATCTCTGACCTCCACAGCCATAAGCTGATAAATCTGTGCTGGTTTAAGCTCTTAAGCTTATGGAAATTTCTTACATTGGTAAGAGGAAAATAACATAGTGAGCCGTAGTGTAACGGATTAAAGGTATAGGATGGGGTGTGGAGAGGATTCTGACATTTACAACTAAAAAACAACCAGGTGAAGTGGGAAGGTGTTTTAAGGAAGACCTACCTGGCAGGGCTGTTAAGCAGACTGGAGCGAGGGGAGCATTGGAGTTAGATGAATCAATTAAATCTCTACCAGAAAAATAAGGAATAAAATGTAACAGGGCTTCAGTGATAGTGGATGTAGGAATGGAAATGGGCAGAGAGACATAAATATTACTTTGAAATTAGCTACAGGTTTGATGACTGCATGTTGGGGAGACTTAGCCGATGTGTGGACTGAATGTTTGCATCCCCTCAAAATCCATATGTCGAAACCCCATCTACCAGGGTGATGGTATTGGGAGGTGGGGCCTTTGGGAGGTGATTAGTAGGATAAAATGAGGTCATGAGAGTAGAGCCCTCATGAATGGGATTAGTGTTCTTATACACGCCCCCAGAGTGCTTGCTTCTCTCTGCTCTCTGGGATATGAAGATATTGGGAAGACAGCCATCTTCGAGCTGGCAATCCTCTCAAGGATACATTGACCTTGAAAGTCTCAGCCTCCAAACCATAAGGAATATGCTGGTTGTTTAAGCCACCCGACCCACGGTAATTTGTTACAGCATCCCAGACTGACGAAGACAGTGGAGAATGCCTCTGAGTTTGGCACTGATTGCCTGGAGAATGCTGAAACCCAGGGAAGTGGGCAGCACAGACGTTTACTCATTTAATCCTGCCAACACAGTAGGAGATAGAGTCTACATATTCCTCGCTACTTAAAAGGTAAGGAAAAAGAGGCACAAATAATAACAACGACAACAAAAACAACAATAATTTGTCCAAGATTCACACAGAACCCCCTGGAGGCAGAGTGAGAATTTATACTCAGGAAGGCTGGCCCCAGAGCCCCTGCTCATAACTAATAAGTCAGATCACCTTGCTTATGTGGATCAGTTTTTTTCAACTGTTATATGAGGGTACTGTGTCCAGTAACTTATAATTTCAAAATACTTCACTGTAACGGAATCATTAGTCACAGGCCTTACAAACCACAGAAACCTACACATACAAAAATAACTCTTTAGATCAAGATAACCAATAACGTTTTTAAATATTATACCTGCTGGGCCTTTGCAATAAAATGTCTTTTTATAATTCTGTCTGGCTACATAATAACTTCATAATCCTGCATGTTGCTGGTGGCTCCATGTTGGACAGCACGGGCCTAGAAATTTTAAATTACTTGCCCAGACTCGCCCAGGAAGCTCGTGGTGGGATCCGAGCTATAGTCTGGGACTTTTCCTTCCTATCCAATAAGTCCCTCATGGAAGTTTAGAAGCTTCCCCTTTGGTGCCCAGCTGTCTATCCGTACTTATAACATCTTGTCAGGTGTTCCAGCCTGCTCCTGAACATCAGCCAGAACCCACTTCTGCTCTATTTTGTCCAGGTAATACCTTCTAGCAACTTCCATTGCCTTCTTGGCATCAGTTCTTACCTGGAAGGGTAGTGGCTAGAGGTGGAAATGTGTCCACATGACAGGTTTTTCATAAACATAGCAGGAGTGTTCAAGAGAATAAAACGTCAGGAAGATGAGTAGAAGCAGGTCATTTAATATACCAAATGGGTACTTTCAATGTCTGTGTTTCCGAGTCCAGGCTTGTTCTGCTCGTGCATTACAGGCCAATAAATCAGGAGACCAGGTTTTGGGGGCAAGAAATAGCGACTTTAATTTGGAAAGCCAGCTGAGAAATGGTAGAATAATGTCCTGGGGAACCATCACCCCAAGTCAGATTTCAGGCTCTTCTTATATTAAAAATGGGAAGTGGGAATGCTTGGTTGTTGCAAACTTGGTGTATGAATTCTTTGTTGTTAGAATCCTTTGTTCTTGCAGCTCTTCACCTGGGTCACATCCGTGTAAACCTCCAACAAACAAATGTTGTTTTTTATTCTGTAACTTGTTATCTTTATGTGAATAGAAAAGTGTTAATATCCTTCAAAGTCAGAGCCTTGAGAATAGGGTCTCCTGTATATTTCAGGCTCTAGGCAACATTGTTTTACAAAAGGTGCAGAACCAACAAGACTAAGCCTAGGAAACAGGGCACAGGGTTAAAGTCATAGGAACAGATCTAATATGGAGTCAGATTTTTTCTTTCCTATTTCAGTAGTGCCATGGAGAAGGCAGTTTGGGCAGCTTTTTTAGGGTCCTGGAGGCTTTCTCTCTCAGGCTCTGTGTGCCTCTGTTGAAAACCTTTCATAGCTATCTGGCCTGCTGGAAAACCACTCCGCCTGTTTTGCCCTGAAGATGTGTTCTGTTTATAACTGATCTCTACTTCTTGGAAAACAACTCAATAAAAACTCAGTTGGTTTTCCACCAGCCATGGGCAGGGGTGAGGAATAGCACTAAATTATTTTATGAAAAATAATAAAAGAAGTCTTAAAACAGCACTGGGCACATAGGAGAGAGTCAATGAATGCTTCCTGGCTGAAATCAAAAGTGATGGCTCAGTGATTCCATGGCTGCTGTATTTGCTGAGCTTGCTACTCCTTTGCTCCATTACACATTTTTTTAACTGAAAAAGAAATACATGCATGTGGTTAAAAAATTTCAAACAGAGCACAAAAATACACAAGTGAAAGAAGTTTTCCCTCATCCTCTCTTCTTTCAGCCCTCCCTGGAGATGCCACTGTTTACAATCCTTTGTGTGTTTTCCAGATATGCTATGCACATTCCGACCTATGTATGTAAATTCCTTTAAAGTATTACTTATTTTTAACTTAAAGGGATTTAAATCCTCAAGTGTCTTCTGCCCTGGTAATAGAAAAGAACAAATCTGACTCCATATTAGATCTGTTCCTTTGACTTAACCCTGTGCTCTGTCTCCTAGGCTTCATCTTGCTTGTAAAACAATGTTGCCTAGTGCCTAAAATATACAGGAGAGCCTATTTTGAATGCTCTGTCTTTTAAGGATTTTTAACACTTTTCCATTCATATAAAGATAACAAGTTACATAATAGAAAATAACGTTTGTTTTGTTGGAGGTTTACAGGGATCTGACCCAGGCAGATAGCTGCAAGAACAAAGGATTCTAACAACAAAGAATCCCTACATCAAGAAGATTGCAAAAACCAAGCTCGTAGGAAAGAAGCCTGAATTCTGACTTGGGGAGATGGTTTTCCAGGACATTAGTTTGCCATCTAGGTCTACAGAAAGTTGCTATTCCATGCCCCAACACCTGGTCTCCCAACTTACTGGCCTGTCCTGCACTAACGAGAATGAATTTGGACTCAGTAACACTCCTATCTTCCTAGCAAGCTGGGCACTGGAATTGAGGGCAGCTATCCCACACCCAGGGACATACTGTGAGCCCTTGATGGTTCCCCGAAGGTGGGGTGTGGTTTACCCAGGAAGGATGGGGACTATGCATCAACACTCAGGCAGTATGATCCTTCTGGTATCTGACCTCGTACCTCCCGCTCCCCGCCAGCACAAAAACTGGGAGAGTGGAGGTAAGGCAGAGATCTTGCCTGCCTGTGTCCCAGCGTGTAAAAGGGGAATATGTACTCTTTCCAAGGTAGTTCTGAGCGACAACACCTGCGGGTGCTTGGTTCCCAGAGCAAAAGGAAACCCAGCTCCACTTTGGGCAACGGGTGTGATCCCCGTAGGGGTCCTGCAGAGGCCTTGGGTGGAGGGCTGGACCAGGGAGGTAAAATATGAGCTGCGGGCCTTGAAGGGTTAGAGAAGTGTGCAGAGGCAGGACTGCTGCCTCCTTCAGGATGCCCCCAGAGTTAAAACTATTTCTCTCCATCACTGCTACTCTCCTCCACCCTCCAGATCCCTGCCTTCTCTCTGCTCCTCCTGTCCATGTCTCTCCCTCCACTTTTCCCCTTCTCCCATCCTCCTCCCATCTTCTCCGTCCCTTGCTTCCCCACCTTCTCTTGCAGAACCCAGAGAGGATCGCTGGCCCTCCTGCGCATGCGCATTCTGTGCCAGCTGGACCGAGGGTTGGAAGCTGCAACTCCGAACCAGTCATCAGCCCCAAAGGCTTCTCAGCTCTTTCGCCCGGTAGGACTTTGGCTCCTGCCCTGGCGCCCCGGCCACAGCTGTCCAGGGCCAAGTGTGCACCTGCCGCCTCTCGCCCCAGCCGGGCTCCCCTCAGTCCGCGGCTGGCGTCCCCTTCCCCTCTCCCGCCAGCGAGTCCTCTCCTCCCGAGCTGCCTCTCATCGGGCGCCGGCCCGTCCCCGCCCCTAAGTGGGCTGTGTCCCGGGAGGGCGGGTTCTGCGGACCCGGACGGGGGCGGGCGCCTGGGGCTGGGGCTGGCCTCTGAGCGGGGCTACAGCCCGCGTCTTCCCACCCCGCTTTCCCTGCCCCGCGACCCCGGGGCTGCCCTCCTCTCCCTTTCCCGCTCCCTGGGGACCAGCTCAGTGGTGTGGGCGCTGCTCACCGGACTGAGAGCCTCCGGCTGTGAACCCCAGCTTCTCCTGGTGGAGTCGGGAAAAGGGAGCGTCAGTGCTGAGCGAGCTTCCGTCTCCTCCCTCAGTGTTTCTGCCCCAGGTAAGTACCTTGAACACTTTCACGTGTTATGATGTCGGTGCTTGATGATGTCAGTTTTTATAGTGAGAGGAATTACAGTGATGAAAACAAGGCTTGGTTCTGTTAAAAATGAGCTGAAGGCATGAGGCTGTGACATCCTCCATCTTTCCCTCTCCCAGGGTGAAACGTGTGACCCTCGATCTTAAAAAGATAGTTACAGTCCCTAACTAGCCCAACCCAGCTAGGGTCTGTTAACAGGAACAGCACCACCAGAGGCGTTGGAGACTCAGGGACTTTGCAGTCCTAAAGAGCTCCTGGCAAAATTTGGTTTGTTTTGGTTTTTTTGTTCTTCTTAAATTGTGGGGCAGACTAGTAGTATAGAGGGAAATATAATTGTCAAGAAATATTTTTTCATTTAACATCTTTATTGTGATATTGTTCACACACCATGAAGTCCACCCACTTAAATGCTACAATTCAGCAGCTTTAGCATATTCACAGTGGTGCAACCATTAATATTCCAGAACGTTTTCATCACTTCAGAAAGACCAGTGGAAATGAATTACCTATCCACCCCTTCCCAGTGCTGGTTCTAAAGAAGTTTCTTGGTTGTTCCTGACCATAAATTATCTTGTTACCCATAAAAAATCTGGTAGGAAATCTAAACAGAATTGTATTGAATCTGTCTATCAAAGCAAGAAGAATTAATGTCTTTATGGCATAAATTTCTTCTACCCATGAATATATCTCGGACCCTATATTTTCATATTTCCAGAGCCTGGCCCATGGGAAGTCCTCTTTAATTTTTGGGTTTGTGAATGATGAGATTCTATACAGCGTTAGTTGCAACTGAAGCCTTTCACAGAAGAGAAAAGTAAACTCACTGAAGCCAAGTGACTCTCTGATGGTCAGAAAGAGTGACAGCCAGTGCTGGAGTGATCCAGTGGACTTGGTGTTTTTAACCAGAATTCTCCAGCACCTACAGCTAATGGGATCAGAGTATTCTTTTATTTTTTCTAAATGGCGTTGCTTTTATTTTTACTTATTTTTTAAAATTATTTTTTATTGAAGTGTAGTCAATTTAGAATGTTAGTTTCAGATGTACAGCAGAGATTCAGTTATAAACATATGCATATGTATCTACATATGTTTTAGATTGTTTTTAGTACAACTCATTACAAGAAATTGAATATAGTTCCCTGTGCTATATAGTAGGTCCTTGTCATTTATTTTATTTTTATTAATGTGTATCTGTTAATCCCCCATTTCCTGCCTGCTAACCACAGTTTGCTTTCTATGTCCATGAGTCTATTTCTTGCAGCACCGTATTTGCTACTAATATATGCTTTTTGGCTGCTTTCAGTTTCAGTAATTCCAGCTTATCTGTGGGCATTTTCCTTCTGGTGGGCCTGTGTGTGGTTTGCACACGTGATATAAGAGTTGTGTATTTGGGAGAACTCCAGGCCTCATGTAGTGCCTGGTAAAGAGTGCCCACAGAGCTGATGCTTGAACTGGGAAAAAAAACATAGTAAACGTTGGAATTTCCACTATGGTTGAGACTTCCAGGTTTCTATAACCTGTTTATCCCACCTTAATGTTCGCTGCACCCATACTGGGTAATTTGGTGGAACTTCATGGTATGGTGGTGTAGAGACGGGGCCTTGTATGCTTCTTCTCTTTCCGTTTTCTAAGACTCATTCTCCTTGGCCTTCCAGATCCTCCCCCAGTAGTGCCCAAGGCTGGCTTGTTGCTGCGCTGAGGCAATATTTGTTAATAAGGCCATTTCCTCATCTCTTCTGAGCCTCCGTTTCCTTCTCTGCACAATGAAGTCTTAGACTAGAAAAGTGCTTTTCAGTTTCTTTTAAGCCAAGTTTCCTTTGAGAAACCGAATATACAAATCTCTCCTCCCATTCAACATACAGATTTTGACATATCCTCCAAGGAGTGACATAGCTCTTTGTGGACAATTGAAGTGATTGTGATTCCAGGTGGCACAGAAAAGACTCTTCAGACATTTATTGCAGGGAGAGGGCAGGAAAGGGGCAGTATATCCCACTTTCTATTGTGAGCACTGGAACAGGGGCTTGGGTTTAAATACAGTGCCCGACGTGGCCTCTCTCTAATTTTTTTTTTTTTTTTGCCTCTCTCTAATCTTGCACAATGTGATAAACCTCTCTCCCTCAGTTTCTTAATGCGTCAAGTTGGGGTGATAATAATTTAAGTCTTTTGTGAAACATTATACACATAAGAAATTTGTTTCTCGGTAGAAACAAAACCTCGAGAGAATCTGGGATTTCATTAAAAAAAAAAATAATCTTGTCCACAGCACTCTGTGTCTATTTTGAAGTTCCTTGAGGGAGAGTGTTGGGTCTAAAGTCCATCGTGGGACAGGTGGCCCATGGATCTGTGTGCTGCAGATTGCCCCCTCCTCCCCAGTCCTCTTCCTCTCAGTCCAGGATGAAGTTCCCTAGTAGATTTACACAGAAATCTTGTGGAAATGGCTTTTCATTTTATTGTTTCAAGAAGAAGGGCTGCCATCGTGATCTCTGTAGTCAGGTTTTGGTGACCTGAAGGCTATGCAATTACGTTTTTCTATTTAATAAAAAGAAAAAAATTACAAGTACAAAATTAGGCCTACGGTGGTGGCAGGGGCTCTTGAAATTGGGGGCCATTAGCTTTGTTAGTTTCAGGTGCAGGGGCCTCTGGCCATGAGGACACATCTTCGTGCTCTGAAGTTGGAGGGACCTGTGGGCTCAGTGGGAATGTTTACTGAGTGTATCTCATGGGCTGGGCATTGACCTATTTGTACTGTGTGTTCCTTATTTGAGACAGTGAGTTCGTTTAACCTCAATAGCCTCTTTAATAAATTAGACTTTTTATTTTGAGATATAATGTAGATTCCCATGTAGTTGTAAGAGATAATATGGAGAGGGCCTACGGACTTTTTGCCCAAATTTCTTTAAAGGTTCCATCTTGCAAAGTTGGGATACAATTCAGTAATGACTCACTAACACTTTGAGGTTTGTATTATTGCCCTCATTTCTATTCATGATTAAACTGGGGTTAAGAGGAGCACACAGGCCTGCCCAGGTCACCCATGGTTAGTGTAGAGTCGGGTGAAACGTGGGCTTGGGATTTCCAGGCAGTACCATCATGATGCTCTGTGGCAGGGAGCAGCATTCACTTTGCTTGTTTATTCATTCATTCAACAAGCATTTATTGAGAAAACTCTGTGGGTCAGATGCTATCATAGGTTTATCTGATTCTTCAGCAGTATGGAGAATCCGGTAATGTTTCCTTCTTTTTTTTAATCTGAGAAAATTAGCTCTGAGAGGTTATAAACCCCCCAAAGGAAATATAGCACATAAATGAGGGATAGTAAATTTGTACACTTCCTTCTTCTTATGCAGGTGGGACCCTAGGCATTTTACATTTGTAAACGTCCATAATCCAGATATATTCTTGTAAGGCAAGGATTTTTTTTTATTTGAAGTATACTCATGTTTACAATGTTGTGTCAATTCCAAGGTGTTTTTTTTTTTTTCTTGAATTTGGAATTCAAAAAATATTTTTTGAGGGGGGTAAATAGGTTTATTTATTTGTTTCATTTTTTTTAAAATGAGGTACTGAGGATTCAACCCAGGACCTCATACATGCTAAGCATGTGCTCTACCAATGAACTGTACCCTCCTTCCCAAAGCAAGTTTTCTTATCAAGTATTCTGCAGCTTAGTAGTTCAAATAAATTGGAGATGAAATCCAGGTCTTTAGATCCTACTGTGTTTCTTTGCATTATATCCTGCTGAGGGGTGTGGAAGCAGTTCCTTTATTCATTCCTTTATTCAGCAGTTTTGAGCATTGACTTTGCATCAGGGCCTGGCTAGGTGCTTGGAAACAGAAAACAAGAAATGACCCTTTTCTGCAGAGGGCGGAGGCCTAGAACAAAAGCTGCGTAATGTGATCCGAGCTGCGGTAGCCATGTGCAGACGCTGAGTACAAAATGTACCCACGGCTTTGCTTGGGCTTCCCCTGCCTTCTGACTGGTACACACCAGGTCACCGCAACCCAGTGAGGCCCGCAGCCCGCAGCACAGTATGTACCTCGGTCTCCTCTTCCCTCTCGTCAGGGCCTGCAACTTGAACATCCCTGACTACGTGCAGTGTGCTGAGGACCACCAGACTCTCCCCGTGGTGGTCCAACCCGTGGGGATCATCTCAGAGCAGAATTTGTTGTGCATCTATAAGCGAATCTCCTTGGTGAGGCAGATCAGCCCGTGCGGCTCGCAGTGGGCACTCTATATCCACTAAAGTCACCACTATGCGCCCGAGAATGGGTGGAGCGGCTTCCAGACCTACCACAAAGTCGTGGGCCTTGTCACCATTACCGACTGCCTCTTGGCCAAGACCTTCGAGAAGCTCCACGTGCAGAGGAGCTGTATGGCACCACGCTCTATGACTCTCTGCTCTTTGTCTTTGTGCTGCATGGGGAGGTGGCCGAGCAGCCGCGCACCGACGTGGCCTTCAATTTACGAGGACTGCAGGGTGGTGGAGAAGAGGATCGAGGACTTCACTGAGTCTCTCTTCATCATGCTCAAGTCCAAGTGGCTGGACTGTGCATCCGACAAGACTGGGGACAAGATCCTCCTGCTCTACATCCTGTTTGAGAAGGAGGACTTTGTGGGACTGGACACAGAGAGCAGGAAAGTCTACCTGGATGCCCGGCCACCCTGGCTATGTGAAGGGTTGCTTCCCTACATCCAGAAAGGGATCAGCAAGGAGGAGGGCTGTCTTGTAGCCAAGGCTTGAGGGAGGAGCAACCCGCCGGTTTTCAGACGTTTAAAAGTGAATCCGCCTTTGTTTCAGAGAGATTCTTTTAGGGTTATTATAGAAACTTACTCCCGCTTTTCAGCCAATTCCCCTGGTGTGACCCCTGGAGTTGCTGTCCAATAGAGTAGCCAAAGACACTGATGCTAGGAGAGCTGGGGAGGAGGCTGCTCTGAGCTGAGATGTGCTCTAGGTCAAATGCACATCAGACGCTGAGACTTGTCTAGTAAAAAGAATGTAAACTATCTTGTTACTTTCTTTATTGATTACATGTCAAAATGATAGTAGTTTACATACAGTAGAATAAGATATGTTCTTAAAATCAGTTTCTAGGGGTTTTTTTGGGGGGGTTACCTCTTTAAATGTGGCAACTGGGAAACTTTCTTTACATGGCTCACATTTCATTCCTGTTGGACAGCCTCTCCTGGGACAGTCTCATCCCTGTGCTTATAGATGTCATGCTGAATCCTGAGATGCAGAATGAGGCGCTGGTTGAGCTGGGGGTGGAGCCAGTGTCTCCTGCCTCCCAGGTCCAACACCTGCACGGCTCAGGCCCTCTCTCCCTGCCTGACAAACACCATGCCAATTTAGAACAACAGAAACACTGCCAGGGGTTTCCAAATGAGCTCCTTACGCAGGGAAATGCGTGTCACGGAGTATGGGGCACAGCAGGGAAAGATTCGTCCTCAGTTTGTCCCTGTGATTAGGTCAACGGACCCACTTTGCCTTGGAAGTGCAGACGAGTTCTTCTGGGCTGCCTACACCCCCAACTTCTGCTCTGTTTCCCTGTGTATCTATTGAGATATCCCTCGAGCAGAAGAAGTTGAGATGCCTTTGCCGAGAGGTGGTTCCCCTTTGCTGGGGAGATTGTGGGAATCTGTGTCCCCCCGGCCTACGGCCTCGGGCCTTGACTCTGGAGAGGGCTCATGGCGGTCCCACAGGTGACGGTCGGAGGACCTGGCACGTGCTATCAGGCCCGAATTGGAGGAGGTGTTCTGCGATTCTCTGTGAGTCTAAAATCAGATTCTACTTTCTGGTTGTTGGTAAGTTGGAGGAGAAGATGCCAGAGAATTGATAAAAAGATAGTTCAGACCAGTCCTGTGAGGGACAGGCACAGGGGACCCGAGTCACAACTGCTTGTGGTGCCTGGCGGGCTCTGGATGAATTTTCACTTCCTCCCCGTACATACCTCTATGGCTTAAGGAAGGGGCGAGGCATATCGAGGCCATGACCTGTACTTGTACTCGCAGGGCCCTGTGATCTACATGGCTTTCTCCACTTCTGCATCTTGTAGATGAGCTGGCAGATGTAGTGGTGTGGGCAAACCTGAGGGCACAGATGCCAGCACCGTGCCACTCCCAGGCTGGCTCCATTCCCGTCACCTGTCACCTCCAGCTCAGTCCCCAGGCGTCAGTGAATGTAGGTGCATCGGTGCAACGTAAGCAGGGACCAACTTCTCCCCCTGGACAGAATGGTGGGTGAGCAGTGGAAGCCTGGAGCCCTGCCCCAGCCCCCTGGCCAGTGCCTCCTCTTTTGTCACAGGAGGCACTGGTGATATGTTTGCTCAGCAACTGCTTGGCTCTGAGTCTGCAGACCAACCAGAGAATGCCAGCTTGTTTTTGCCTTTTGAAGTGTGTCCTTGGGATTTGGCGGAGTAGCTGGTTGTGTGCTTAGCCCATAGTGGTTGACACTGTCACCATTGTTTACCCAGAACCTCGTGTAACAGGCATGGCTCTCGGCATCAAAATACAGTAGCGCATTAAACCTCCCTGCTGGTGGGTCTGTCTGTTTTGGTACCATAAGGGCTCAGCCAGCATCTGAACGTCAGTGAGATAACGCGGCCAGTGAGCTCGGTTCAAGTACGCTCTCCTCCAGTCACTTTTACTCCATTGTTGCTTTTACTATTCCACAGTCAGTACTTTTTTAAACAATGCTTTGGTGCAGGAACAGAGCCTAATTCTCTCCTGTTACTCTTGGTGGGAGTGAGTAAAATTGTCCAGCTTGAAATGCGACCACATTTTTTAGCTCAAAACCTGTCTACATGCATCTAGGTGAAGTTTAGGTTTGGGGCGCTGACCACGTTGGTGTCCCCCGGCAGCGCCGCTCGCCTCAGGCCCCTGCCTTCCCTGGAACAATAGGTGAGGGTGGGTCTCACCGTCCCCTCGTCCCTGTCCTCACCAAACTCACCTAAATTCTTGTAATTGCTGTCAGTTATTTTTGTTCTCATGTGTTTCTAATTTTCGCTGTTCCTCTTTTCATTTTTCTATTTCCCTTTCTATCTTGTACCGCCCTGTGAGCATGTTGTTGCGTCAGAAAAGTGGACTGTGCACACCCTGCATTGGAAATATCCAGATTGTCCTCCGTGCTGTCCCCATCGCTTTAAAAAGCAAAAACCTTAACAGTTGCCTTGATCCATATATTATCCTAGTCATCTTTTTATTTTCTAGTTTTTTGGAATTTTTGCTTTGTTAGCACATCACCCACTGGTGTTTGATACCTGTAAAAATCCTTGCTTTGAGGAACCAGTTTGGTCCTCCTTATGTTTGTTGACAAATGCGCCCTTATTAAATTTGTTTGATTGTTTTGAAGAAGTGAGATGCGAATTGATTTAGGCGGCTGCTGAAGAATTTTTTTCATGGAGAATTTAAACTTGGAAAGTCAAAATCTGCAGCATCTTCCTTGATTCTGGCTTTCACACAAACGTGCTTGGCACGCGGTTCCGAGCTGTCGCTGTGTGACGTGCGTGACGGAGCTTCCTGGACGGTGGTCACTGGTGAGAAAGTGGCAGGCTCGGAGATGACCAGCTGCAGGGGATGCTGTTGGAGGAAGCAGTCACCGGTTTTATGTTTTTTGTTTTTGTTTTTGCATTTACCTTCCCCATGCCATTTACTTTACTTTGCCTTCATAGAGAGGCAGGAGAGGGTCTAAACTCCATGCCACTCTTATTTTCCCTTTACGAGGCTGGTTTTTCTGAGTATCAGAACAACATGGTCTTCTCCTAAGTAGCTGGCTCACTTGGATCTGGTGGACACAGGGACCGCTAAAGGGGACCGTAGCTTCCTCTCTGCTCCAGCCAGTGGGCATTCAGATCCGGGTCTGTGGTTTGCCTCAGCAGCCATGCAGGCCTCCCTGTACCAGCCTTTACTATTAACCCATGTTGGCAGTAAATAGCTGACTCCGTGTCTGTTGCAGCTGACGTCCACCACTGACGGCCGTGTCGTTAGTTTGCGGTAGTGACTCTCCAACACCCCAGTCAGCCGTGAAGTGACTTTGCATTCTCATCCACACCCTGGTTCATCTCACCCGGGGAAAGGGTTTGGCCACCACCGTCATGCTGGTCATGAGACCTTGTTTCTCCTTTCATGCCCTGGTTCAATTGTGGACACTTCATCCTTCACTGACTTGGTCTCGCTTGAGACAGGACAGACTTTCTGAAAGAGCCCATCACATTCTGGGGGGGAACAGAACAGAAGTAAGAGTAGCAAGTAGGTGTCAAGGCTATCTGGGTTGGCAAATGCAGGCTGGGATCTGTGAAGGCTGGGCTGTGCCTTGGACACAGGCCTTTCCCGTGGCTCCCGATAGCCCAGGTGTCGGAGTGAGTACAGCCTTGCCTGGGTTCCCCCATCCTCATCTGCTCACTGGCAGATGTGTCTGCTAACAAGGAACTGCCCAAAACCTCGGGCCCTTCAAAGTTCAGACCACAGGAGAACCTTGAGTCCCTTCTCCTGGGCCTCCTTTGTGAGAATCCAGTGCCTTCTGAGGTGACCAGCGGCAGGAGATGCCTCCCCCTCCAGGGAGTTCTCTTCGGAGGACTGTGACGCACTCTACCTTGCTATGAGCTTGTGGGGTTCAATCCGTGGTCCTTGCAGAACCAGACTTGAGACTGGCTTAGCGATAGAAATGACAGGACTGATTCCAGGGCAGGGCCGCGGGGAGGAACAGGGGAAATTGAATGTGACCTCAAACACCTAGGTGGGTTCTGGGTCTGTTACTAAAATCGGGAGCCTGGGAGGTACCTGCCAGGAATCGAACTCTAGAGTAAATGGTGGACATGAGGCATTTTTAAGATTCCAATTGTCATCCAAGTTAGGACTTCAAAGAGGCACTCGGGTCTATGGCCCTGGGGCTCAGCTGAAGGAGCCGGACAACAGATACACATTGGGAGTCGTCATTCTTAGCTGGTGTTCACAGCCGTGAAGGTGGATGAGCTCATCTCGAGAGGTGCAGACTGAGGCTGAGTCGGGGCAGGGCTGTGCCTGGGTTGGAGGAAAGCCCAGACCATGCAGCTTTTGTGTCTCAGTCAGTGGCGTTTGGGATTTTCAGAGCAATGGAATTTATCCTTAAGGGTCCTGGGGGTGGGCAGGGCCACCCAGGAAGAAATATGAAGGGAGGGTTGTGGCCACACGTGCGCGTCTTGGGATGATGCAGAGGCTGCATGGTCCGGGAGGGGAACCTCCTTGGAAGCTGGAGTCGGAGTTGGGAGTGGGGAGAAGGTAGTCACTCTCAGCTGTGAGGGAGGGACAGAGGCCTAGGGAGTCTCCATCCTAGCGGACTCTCTTTCCCACGAACAAAAGGCCAGCAGACAGAAGATTTGAGGTGAGAAGGGACGGGCGCTGGGAGAGGAGCAAAAATGGAGAATGGTGGTTGGACAGTTCTGGAATAGTCTCCCTGCAAAATAGAGTTAAAAAAACCCAGACTCTTAAGAACATTGATAGTAACGTTGGAGGAGATAGTTCTTTTTCTGGCCTCCTAAAGGTAAGGCATGTATCCGGGGATACACAGAAGATTCGGGCAGTCTGGTCCGGGGGCTTGACCCTTACCAGGGGGAACAATGCAAGTTTAAAGGGGGAGAAGGGCAGCGGAGGGAAACTAGCCAGGCCTCGTGTCAGGTACCAGTCGGCCGCCCTACTTGCGTGTTGCATTCACATCCATGTCTCCCAGGTGGGCGGTGGCAGCCCCCTTTTGCAGATTAGGAAGCCTTCTCAGAGGGGTTAAGAAATTGGTCCGTTTAGCGGCTAGTCAATGCTGTAGCAGGATTCAAGCAGGGCCTTGTCAGACTTCAAGGGCATGTTCTATCTACTAATTCCGGTACCTCCCTGTTGTACCTGGATTGGTGAATTGGGTCAGTTTTGGAGCCGTTCACAAATAGTACGATTTAAGTGCCTCAGGACTGTTTCACAAAGCTCAGTGTTCTTTAATGGTTCAGAAGCACCGCAGTGATTTTCGCCCCACAGAGGTAAGGTCTTACTCCTTTGACGCTGACGTGGTTGCAAATTACGTACAGGTGCAAAACCAGACTTAGCAGCTTCTGAAGGGAAACTCTCCAGTTCTCCCTTGATAGGCTTTCTTCCACGGGATGTAACCTGCTGCAGCGTAGATCTGAGCTTTCCGTATGGAGTGAGGGTTTGATATCCAAAGTTAGCAAAGAAGTTTCAGAAGGAGAAAATCGATGTTAACAATTTATTTTGGGGTTTCATTAGACAAGATGCACTATCGCTTAATGGCCCATATAACATATGTAATTGAATACAGAATATTGCATTCCTTACATTCTAATGAGAGATGTCTTGCAACGTAAGGTTGTCTGCTTTGGAACTTCAGCTCAGCCACTAGGGTGCCTGTCAGTGTGTTGGTGTGATTGTATTTACACAGTGCATGTAATCTGGGCTTCCTCAGCCCCAAACACTCCAGTGCAGAATCATAGGCTGTAGCCATCACTTAGTTACACATATACTTCTACAACTATATGATACAAAAAAAAAAAATAAAAGAGAGAGAGAGAGAGAGATTGCCTTTATCAAAGTCCCTTTGATTTTAACTGCAAACTGTTGTTGAGCAGCTCTGGTTTCCTTTGGATATGAATATGTACATTTCTTTGCATGTAACTTGGATTTTAGACTAGAACACCAACCTCTTGCTTTCCATGAGCCACAAAACTCATAGCCCAATGACATACGTATGAAACATTTTATTCTTTTCTTCTGAGACAGAATCCTTGAATCTGGGACTTGGGCTGTGATTTTGCTTTTTGCTCTTCCCACCCCTCTTGTTGTCTCACTCCTTTTTCCCACGTGGCCTCCAAGAGGTCATGGTCTCCTAGGAGCAGGTGGACAAACACCAGTTTGTCGCCAAGCAGTCCTGCCGGTGATGGAGCCCAGCCAAGAGCTAAAGGAGATCATCAGAGAGGGCTTCCTTGAAGAAATGGGCTCTACATTCAGTTATGAGGGCAGAGTAAGATTCAGCCAGGAGAAGGAATCAAGAGGGTGACTCAGGTGGCAGGAGAAGCCCGGGTAGTGGCCTGGAGGCTTGTGGGGTGGGGACTCGGGGAGAGTGCACTGTGTGGTCTAGGGTGGAGGGTGCCCATGCTTGGAAGGACCCTGGAGTGGGCCTAGGGATGGAGGGCTTTGGAGGAGCTTGGTTTCTTACTACAACTGACACAGAAGAGGCAGTGAAGGGTGTCAGCAGAAAGTGACCCTCATGAGAGGTACTCCTGGTTTTGCTTCTGATGTTCTACAGAAAGAAGGGGTCGGGGTGGGCGAGAGCAGCTCTGCCCGTCCCTTTGAGACCCACCCCTTCATTCATTTATTCATAACACATGCATTTCTGAGTGTCCAGGGGAGAGAGGGTGGACTCACACTAGTAAGCAAAATGTATTGCTTCTTGAGAACTTAGCAGTGTCAGAAGTTTTCTTAGCGTAGAATGTTCTAGGAACACAGCAGGGGCACCTAACACAAAGTGCAGAGGTTCGAGGGGAAGGAAGGCTTCCTTGACAAACCGTCAAAATGAGCCTGGAGGCAAGTGGGAAGTAGCAGCAGGTCAGGGGGCACCTGAGGTCATTGGGGACCTGGGTACTGAGGTGAGTCTGGACGAGCAGTGTCGGGGGTGGGGCTAGAACTCTACCAGGGAGCCTCTGAAGGGTTTGAAGTGGGGGTGATGTAATTAAATTTGTGCTTTGGGAAGGCTGTCCTGGCTGTGTGTGTGTGTGTGTGTGTGTGTGTGTGTGTGTTTGTGTGTGTGGAGCGGGGAAGAGGGGGAGAGTGCCACCAACTGGGAGGGTAATTAGAAGACCATTGACAGGCTGGGGTGCCACCAGTGGGAGAGGGGCGTCGGGGCTGCTTGGGGACGGCAGGGGCAGTGTGGATGCCGGATTTCCTCATGGGGAGGGCTTATTAACGGGGACCCCCTAGCGGCAGCTGGTGGCTGGAAGAAAACGGATGCAGCCAGGTGGACTTTTCTCTTCTTCCCTGCCTTGTGTGATGATCTTAGCTCAGCGAACATTTGGAACAGAAGAGCTAAGTTTCAGGGTAGCCCAGGACTTTGTTGAGCTCGTCCGAGTGAGATCTGATAGGATTTAGGCTTGTGTAGAGACCTGCATATTCACTTAGCTAGAAACGTCCCGTCTTTTGGATTTCAATAGGGGTATATATTCTTGATAAAGATTGCTTTCTTTGTGAGAGGAAATTTAATACAGCTGCTGTCTTTCTCAAAAAAAATCTTATCTTTTAAGAAATTTAATATTCAAAAGAATAGAAAAATTTAAAACTGATAAAGTAAGGCTTTGGTGTAGTTTCTTTGGTTTCTGAGTTAATGTAGAGTTAGAGCCTTTGCATTACTTAAATAGCACATTCTTGTCAGTATTTAAAGAGCTGTTAGTGAGCGCCCCAGGCCCCACTTCTCAAAGCATCATTAAATCTTGCTCTGAAATAGTGAAGTCATAAAGTTCTTGTTGGCAGAATCCAAACAGTTGGTTTATAATTTGCAGCATAGCAACATTTATAAAATAATAATAGGTTCAAAATTAAGAAAGTGGAAGATAATTGATTTTTTTAAAGCTGAAACATAAACTCTCTTGTGTTAATGTTGCAACTGGAAATTTCGAAAAGTAAAATCCTACTGTAATATCATCTATGTGGAATACATATATGTCTATCACGTTTGCAATGTAACTGGGCAGTGGTTTTTGAAGACAGGAACATTTCAGCTGAGATACTGGCAGTGATGCTTGCTGGTTTTCAATGAAAGACCCTAAATTTGCGTTCTTAGATTTATTCTTTTCTTTTCTGTTCTCTCTCTCTCTAACTTTTTTTTTTTTTTTTTTGTAGTGAGAGGGCTCAGTAGTGCTTTGCCAGCATGATTTTGGGGCAATTTGGGGGCAGATATCGTGCACAAGCAGTGAGATATTTCCATGCATTTTACTTTCCGGACATCACCATGGAACATGTGGGGGTTTGTGCCTGCAGGCCGGGATGCTGCAGGACTCCCTGATCCATCACCGTTATGTCTTGGAGCTGCTCCAGTCAGTGAATGACTTTCTGTGCCTTGGAGGTAAGGTGATCTGATGCAGATGATCAGATGTGTAACAAAGTACTGTTACTTGAAATAGATAACCTATCAAAAATGGCTCTAAAATACAGGATGAAGGAGGAGAAATGGCTGAGCTGCTTGCATGGGGAATATTCTCAGGTGACTCCCTCATTGTGACTCCTGTCACTCCCCACCCCCCCAGGCCTGCACGGCAGTCATGCTGAAGCAAGCATGCACTTTCTCAGAAACGTGCTGAATTTCCTTGTGCCTCTGTTTGTTGGTTTTTTTTTTTTCAAAGCACATCTTGCCCATTGCTTAAATGCCATCCCTGCCAAGTCACCTCTTACACTCATTCTTCTGGACCTCGTCCGTACATAGCTGCTGAATGGATGAACAGAATGTAGTATCTCCATGTAGTGGAACATTATTCAGACGTAAGAGTGAATAAAAAAGAAAAAATAAATAAAGGGGAATATGAAAAAGGCCACCAGCTCTGGGAAGTCCACCCTGACTGCTCAACCCGCCCTTTTCCCTTTGAAACCCAATCACTTATGCTCCTCTCTACTCTTATTGATAGTACTTACCAACTTCTAATAAACTTTAACACTTTCAAAAAAAAAAAAAAGAGAGAAGCTGATACCACTTCAACATGGACGAGCCTTCATAACAGCACGTTAAGTGAAAGGAAGCAGACACAAACGGCCACATATTGTTGACTTCAGTGATCTGAAATGCTCAGAATAGGCACATGCAGAGGCAGAGAGCAGGTGATGGTTGCAAGGGGCTGGGTGGAGGGGGGTTGGGGAGTGACAGCTAGTGACAGGGGTGTTCTCCTGGGGTGATGAAGTGTTCTGGAAATAGATGGTGTTGAGGGCTGCACAACCATGAGTGTGCAGAAGACTGCTGAGCGCTGTCTCTGGGAGTGCCTGTGGTTGGGGGCGGATTTATTTTGTTCTCATCCGTGAAGAGTCATCTTGTGCTGAGGCCATTCTACTCTTGTGAGTGGTGAGTCTCAGAGACTTTGCAGAGTCATGTGTTATTTTCCCCCTTGCTGAGTGTAAGCAAAAAATTTTTAAGCCTGAGAAAGTGCTCCATCTGCAGAAATGTCTTTCAGTTTTGCATGGTGTAAAAATCTTGAGAGATTTTTAATCGTTGAGGACAGCCTGTGGGGGGATACAGCCCGTGAAGCCTGGGTGACACTGGGAAGAGCCACGCTTCCATCCCTGACAGGGGTGGGGATTTCACCCCCGTTCAGGCAGTGATGGGCCCAGACCCGTGAGCGGAGTTGACAATCGTGAATATTTACGTGTATCCGCTGCTTCATCTTGGATATTAATTTCAAGCTGAGTCAGTTTGTGGCGGCAGCCTCATCCTACATCAGGAATCTGTACTATCTGCTCTTTGAGGTGAAGACCTTACAGACTTGATTATTTAACATTCTCCCTTGAATTGATATCTCAGATTCCTTTGTCAATATTAAAACAGCAGAAATATAGACGTCCTTTTATGCCGATGTGACCTGGAGCAGGTTTAGTCTCTGTGCCTCAGTGGCCTTATCTGCGGGTGGGGAAGATGATAACAGTGCTTCCCTCAGAGGGGCTGGTGAGGGGAGAGTGAGGAGCATAAAGGGAGGACTTACACGAGATGCTCATGAATGACAAAATTTAGTGTTCTCAGCCTGGTGAGGCCACAGGGGCCGAGATGGCCGAACAGAGCATTCCTAGCCGGAGCTCGATCCGTGTTGGCAGCTGTTATGATCAGTATCACCACTGTGGGTTATCAGGCAGTTTTAAGACTTGGTAATAGGAATTCATGAATAATGTTAAAAGATTAGACAACTCAGATCCGGTTTACATAGTTCTCAAGATTTCCTTTGAGAAATGGATATTTTTCCCCCATCTTTAATCTGAGTTGAGTCTCTAAAAAAATTCTGTATTCCTCCATCTTTTTTATTTAATTCTCCATTTCTTGAAAAAAAAAGTCTTTAAATGGAGTTACTGGTGTCTGAATTGAGGGTCTCATGCATGCTGAGCACATACTCTCTCAAGTGAGGTATAATCTCCCCCGTGATTTTTTTTAAACTTTTCTTTCTTAGTATTCAGAGGTTAGAGGCCTCTAATTCTTTTTCTGGAGACATGTCCATGAACCTGTAAATCTATAATCAGTGGACAAAATTTGGTTTATGAAAAAATTCTATAAAACTTTCTGCAATCCATTCAAAAGGAAATGCTCATTGACATAAAATGTTTCTCCTTTATGGTGATTTCTAATTTTTTGTCTGCCTTAACTTATTAAAAGTAATCCTCATCATCATAATGACCAAGCTTGCTCTGAGTGGACACCTCCCTAAGGCTAAAATGCTTTCCTCATGTTTTACCTCATAGCAGGTTTTTAAGGGTAGGTATCAGTGTCTCCTTTTTTGCAGCTGAGGGATTGAGAGATGGGGCAGCTTGTCCAAAATCTCACACAGCTGGCGCTGGCAGACTCAGGGCTGTAACCCAGGCTGCACAGGATGCTTTCTCAATGGCTCCTCTGATCAGCCCCGTGTTGAGTGGTTTCCCGAACTCCTGTGAGTCCATAAATGAACGATTTTAGCGGTCTCAGTTTGATGAAGCCTTCAAAGGAGACACACCAGTGAGAATGTGAGACAGAGTGGCATAAATTGAAATTGTACATTTTCACAAATGTTGCATTCTCAGGCAATGACTTAAAAAGTATATGTTTTTTTTTATTTTAGTGCTCTGTAAACACTAAAAACAAAACATTAAAAATGATTATAATGCAAAATAGGAGTGGGCTTTGAAAGTCCAACCATTGCTAATGATGTTGCTTGTTTTTCTCTAGTGGTGCTTATTGACAGAAAAATTTACAAAGACTGAATTGGTTCTATGTAGTCTTAGTATGGAGGAAAGTTTTGTCAGTGAATATTGTAAGTAAAATCTTTACTCTTTTCTTTCCTGATGATGAATATGTAAGTTGTTTTCATGGCTTAAGTACATTTCCTCATTTGTGAAATTTGAGTGATGCCGTTTACCTTGTTTGACTGTGAGATGTAGACGCCTTGTATACGAAGCACCCAAGAGCTGCTGAGTAAAAATATGCTGTCACAAGGACAGATAGTTTAGAAGGATCAACTCTGAATACTAAAGAGGGTGGCTTGTTTCTGATGCATATTCAATATGCATATATATGAATATATGAATATGGCTTAAAGTAACAAGGATTCAGGGTTTTGTGTGTGTGTGCAGTATGAAGGTTTAATGAAATCTGTATCATTCTAGTGAGACAGGGACTAGTTAAATCACCTTAAGCAGACGGCCTTGAAGATTATTTACACAGAATGTGTGTTGTTACAACTCAGAATTCATGTTGCCGTGTAACCATCCACTCAGAAGTTTAAATTCGTAGAAATCTGACCGGAACTATTAAGTTTAGAAAAATCCACATTGATCATTTTAAGGGAATAAGCTTCTTTCTTTTGTGATTAAAGAAATTTTGATTTATTTTTCTGCATGCTTAATAGGTTTTAAAATATCAAAACATTGATTTGACATGTCACTTTTTTTTTAATAGAATAAAGCTCATGCTGTTTTAATGTGCAAATAAATGTTTTTGTATTTCAAAACACTTGTATGATTTCCTGGCTCTTTGAGAAGTATTTTGCAAGATACTTAGATTACCTACTGTTGGAAAAATACAGACGTGACTTTTATGAATAGAGGTCTAGTACAGATCTGTTGGTTTTTGCTACAGTGCATGACATGAGGCCTAGGAGAGAGAGCTTTGCTGCTGATTGCCGGAAGGACAGATCCCAGATCTCAGTCTCCCCTCCTGTAAAATGAAGTGGCTGGACTGGATTCTTTCCTCTTCTAAGATGAGTTTCCATGAGCCTGTGTCTTTTGTTTATATTCAAGAGTATTAGCAATGTCAGATAATATACTGAATACCCCTCCCTTCCCCGAAACAAACTGCAGTATGTGCTACATAAGCTTTTAGTTATCTGATTCTTGTTTCTGATTCAACAGGCAATTTTTGTGTTGCATCTTTCCCGGCAACCTGGAAGGTCTTTTTAGCCATAGGAGGCGCTGTTGCACCTTCATACAGTCTTAATTTTCCTGTTTGTAAAAGAAGGCTTAACGAATATTTTTTTGCTTTGATTCCTTTGCTTAGTGCTTCAGAATAGCACAATGTCCATTATGTCTGTCTACCTGGAAAAATTATTCTGCTTATATCTTTGTTTTATTCTGTCATCTCGCTGTGAACATTTCAGACTTGCTGTGCAGACAATGGCAAAATCGGTCTTTTATTCCAGTGTTAGCAACGAGTGAGCCGGGATTTTATAAAGCAGCTAGAAGCGGCCTCTTGAGCACCTTAAAGCTGAAAAGTGTACTGAGTTCCCTGAGTATTGACCCAGCCGCTGTGTGTCATTTGGTGGGAGGTGATTTTGTACATAGAAGAAGGAGTGTAGTGATTTGACTTGGGTTTGCGTGCACGCGCTGCCACTGAGCCACGTGAGCCTGAGTCAGTTTGTTCTGAGTTTCTCCCTCGTCTGTGAGATGGGGATGCTCGTATATGCTTTGCAGAATTGTGAGAATTAGAAATTATGTAAAGTGTTTAGCACAGTGGGAATGTCAAAGGGCTCATAAAGTTTAGCTCCTGTTTTGTATGAAGCCATCATTTTAGAGTCTTTGGCAATTACTAAGAAACAGGAAAATAAGAAAAGCTGGTTTTATGATGAAAGATATTTGAGGAGGTTCCATAGTTCCTATACCCATAATTTAGCATCAGCAAAGTCAGGACGGTTACACAGTCGCCCTGGACCAATGTTAAGCCACAGAATTTTTTGGTACTTCATATATATTGGGGCTTAAGTGGACCCAATACTTATACACATGTTTTCTCCAGCAGCCAACTGAGAGATGACACAGAAGAACAGACAGGCGATAAATGTCTCCTTTATTACTGATGAAGCCACGTTCTCCATGAAATTCAGGGCTGTGGGAAAATGCGTGTCATGATACTGTGTCCCAGAATTAGAGACTCACGCAGTCCCAGGTAACTCTGGGCCACAGCGAGCCTTCCCTTAAGATGATCTGCCCCATCCTGCACAGGGCTGCCCTGCCAAGGAGCTGAGCATCCCGGGTGCTCCCCAAGGGTGGCCAACACTGGAGGGAAAGGAAAGGTTTCATATGCCCTGCTTGTCTCTCCGGACTCACACCTCAATCTGGTATTGTGAAGAGTGCTAGCCGTTGGCCAGGGGTCAGGGGTGTGAAGGGGGAAGCACTCTCCATGGACCAGAGTAGTGTGGAGGAGGCATCCCTTCTCTCAGTTTAAACAAGAGAAGGGTGCTCTCCAAGAGTTTATAAGAGGGGAAATAAGGATTTCCTTTGGGACTCAGACTAGCCATGAAACACAGAAGATGATTAGTAGGGAGACTTGTAAATCTCTTTCTTATTAAATTCACATTTGTTGAGCACCAAAAATGTGCTACATACTTTTCTGAGCGTTTTACAGAAATGAATCCTTCAATCTTCACAACAAGTGAGTAAGGGAGATTTGATTGTTATCCCAGGTTTACAATGTGGAAATTGAGGCACAGAGAGAGTAAGTAAGTTGGCCAAGGTCACAGAGCTAGTAAGTGGCAGAGCTGGAATTTAAACCCTTGCTGTCTGGTTTCGAGGCTCCCAGGGATGGGCTTTGGGTGTTTAGAGGTATCTGCATCCCTGGATCTCTGTACCTCTGTGCATCACTTAGCCCAGAAAGGACAGGGAAAGGAGAGTTACACAGGTGCTCACAGTCGTGTCTCAGCCACTGTCCACGGACAGTGCACCGTGATTGGCGTTAAATGTCTTCTGGGCTGCAGATCTGTTCGTATAACAGAAATTTAGTCCATTGAGTTAATCTAGAAACCCTTCCTGCTCTGCTTCTGTCCATGGTTGCCATGTGACTGCCTGCCCGTGATTGGGCCGTTGAGGAGAATTTGTACTCATAGTTGAACTCTGATATTTCAGTCTGGTTCGTAGTTTCACATCTCCTGCTACATTAATAAATTCAATTTCTGGTTTTCTTGCATCAGTCTCTCATGAGTTTGGTTAATGTGACATCAGTCCATGGGAGCCCAGGGTTGCTGACGGTATATTTTCTGAGAACGTTGTGGCACTTCTACCCGTGCGGACCTGGGTGGAAGATTTCCGCCTTCCGCACTGATTTCCCCGAAGAGCAGGGTCCTCTCCCACCCCCGGATGTGAGGCTGGGAGCTCTCAGAGTAGGCCAGTCAGAGGCCAAGTCCACCAATCAGAAAATGATGAAGTCCTTGGAAGTGGGTTTAATAGAAAAAAAGGGCTTCCAGGTAGTCCGATGGGCTGTTCGAGTCCATTTGGTGAAAAGCTATCCACTGTTTCTGGTTGAGCTGCTTCTTTGCTGTTGAAAAGTCTGGATTACATGGAGGGAGTTTAAAAAGCAGAAAGGTGTGATTTCATGAGGTACATCTACACCGGTGAGAAGTGATGGATGACCGCCTGTGTGAGGCATAGACAGAGTCTTACAAACTTCATAAAACAGCTTTAAAACTCTGCCATCTGAGTGCACTTCATATGGGGTCCAATTCATGACTGGGCATGCTGAGAGGGCAAATAATTGATAATGGCAGAAAGGACACGGAGGCATCAAAAAGGTCTCAGTCATGTTCCCTGTTTAAAGGATGTGGCACAATGTAATATATTTGAGCTGGTTCTTCACTGAACAGTTTTGAGTGTTTTCTGGGACTCCCCAGTGCACCAAGGTTCCGTGCAGCTGGTTGTCCCCTCAGTGCAGCTCTGTCAGCGCTCATCCTGGGCTGACGTGGTGTCACGGGGAGCAGGACGGTCAGCGTCCCCGGCTCCTCCGAGCTCCGTTTCTTCATCCGCAATGCTGGGTTTCTCTTCGGTGTCTACTTAGTAGGGTTGCTGAGAATCACACGTGATGGTTGTCAGGGGCGATTTGTGGTTGTCTCTGTGATTGTCATATAGTGAATATTTGATAGAAACTCTTGTATTTTATTAAAATTATGGCTCCTAGATTGCAGTGGTTTTTAGTCTGCATTTACTCTTTTTATAAATTTATTCTTATTTTTAAATAAGCACTTATTTTTATGAAGGTACTGGGGACTGAAGCCAGCACATTGTGCATGCTAAGCAGGTGTTCTACAACTGAGTAATACAGACCCTCCTTGTCTGAACTTAAAAATAAATATTTCAATACACAAAATAGCTCTTAAACACCATCATGGGACCTATTTTCTGTATAGACAATTGAATACATATGCTATTTCAATAAGAATAAATGTTGTTGGGACATACTTTCTGAATCTGTTTATGTGTTTAAAAACGATCATAGGTAGTGATAAACACGAGTCTTGGATCCACTACTTAGGGTCTGTTTTGCCATCATGGGAAATTATATTCTACAGAGAAGGCTAATTGGGTCTCGTTGATATTTGGATGATTTAGCAGATGATGAAGGCTTTCAAAAGCTGACAGTTTTGTATTTTAAACTAACTACAAAGTTATCTTCTATAAATTGGAAGTCCTCAGCTTGTGAATTGCCCAGTAATTCAGTGTGTACATGTCTGTGTCTCTGTGAACGTGTGTGTGTGTGTGTGTGTGTGTGATTTCAGGAAGGTAGAAATAAGTTCCATATAGCCTTCTGATACCTTTCTCTTCCAGTTCAAGGTGTAGGCATATATTTATACAAATAAATTGATACTCTTTTGTCATTTGGCATATTGGTGTGTATAAAAGGTTCTCATACTTGAGCTTAGAAAATAGGGGAGATAGAGGCAGGAAGGTTCCTTACAATTTGTGCAGGATGAGAAACAGTAGCTTTTCTTTTTTCTACTAAAGCAAACTGGCACTGAATTGTAACATACTATTACTCAGAATTGCTTTTCTGATCAGATACGAGTGCCTCAGATTTTTCAAGGCAACATGAATGATGAAATGTGTTTTAGCAGTTATCTTTAAATGTAGTTTTATTTTTTAAGTAAAAGGCTATAGCCTGTCCTTTCTTCCAGCGTTACAAGAAGTTCCCATTGATCCAGGTACATGATAAATGTGCTTAGTTTCTTCGGGTTATTGTTTTTTTTTTTTTTTAAGTGCTTGTTTCATTGTGGTGTGAATGAATGTTTAAAATTTCTGGATTTTGATGTTTAGAACATGCTGATTTATCAGAACTGTTAAAAACCTGATTGTTGTTTGGTCCTCTTTTGGTGGGGCAACCTATTGATTTCTGTTGTCTGTTAAAGAGGGAATTTCTTCCTCTAGCCTGTAGATCATTAAGTGAATGGTTTGCAGTGTGCCTTTAAAATTCTTTGAATGCATTGAGCATGTTTGTCCAGTGAATTTTGAATTGACTCATAGTAATGACTTTGTTTGATTCTGTGGCTTTTGCTCCTCTCCACATGAATTTGAATTCTCTGTTGCATTTTATATACGTGTTCTTAACAGGGGAAGAAATTTTGCATTTTTTACATAGGTGGGTTTTCCTATCCCCTCTGAATTCCTTCTGTAATTGATACAGCGAAAATCTGTTATTGCAGTGCTTAATTATTTCATAAACTATTTTTTGGCTTAATCAGAAACAATGACAAGGAATGATAATTAAAAAACATGAAAACCTTCCTTCCTTTGAAGAATAGAAATGAGGTGGTCAGGCTCACGCGTGCTTTGTACCTGACACCCTTACTTTCATGTCATTGTGTATCATGATTCGGAGTTGGAGTTGCTTCAGGTTTGTAGATTTTTGTTTTAACATTTGTGTTGAATTCATTCTCTAGGCTGATGTTTCCTGTTGCGTTTGTGGAAAGTGTAGGTGAAGGGAAACAGATACTACGTTTTGTATTCAGGAGGCCTGAGTTGCTGAAGAGAATAGAGTAGAGGGTGGGCTGAGTAACAGAGTGACACTCCCTCACCTCCAGGCTGAAATTGATGAACAATGAAATCAATTAGGTGTATCGGTATTTATTTGACCAATAGAAGTCAGAGGGCCCAGACTGTCTAGTTATGCGCAATGGAAAGTACTGAATTCACCTGCAGAATTAGGTGATTTATCAAGTAGAAGCAGCTTAGAGCAATCAGAAAAATCAGTTCTATGATGAGATATAAAAAGAATATAATATCTATTATTTCTGAAACTTTTCTATGTTAAGTTGTGTAGAGCTAAAATTAAGTTCCAAGCACCAGGATTTAAGAGTCTGGGTGGTTCTGTGGGATCGTTATTCAGGGATGTGTCTAGACCCTGCTGGAATGCCCGAAGCTGGCAGGAAAAGACCCAGAGCCAGGATTTGTCATTCTAGGGTGTCCTCCATAAGGGTTCCATGTGATAGCCCATGATTGGGTTAACAAATTTAACAGACACCAGACGCATGTCAACCTTAAGAAGAAAAAGTGTGCTTATTAACTGCTTTCAAGCAAGCACCTGTGCATCCTCACTCCTGTCTCCTTGCCATAAAAAGCAGAGACAATGCCTTGCTTGCATATTTGAGGTTTTAGATAGCACTCTGTTCATTGCACAGCAATGACCCAGGCCCTCAGCTATAAATGCTGGGCTTGCGTGCTGTTAGATACTCTATTATCCCCAAAACACGGACCTGGCTGGACTGGTGGTCTGCTTTGTAATGAATATCTAAAGAATTTATCTTGTTCCCCTCTCCCCATGACTCCCCTAAAGGTAAACTAAGACTTTTTACTCATTGTGGATTCTACAATCTCTGTCTCATCCTGTCTTTCCCAAAGTTCCTGTTTACTATCACACAACTGTTAAAGACTATTTTCTTTGATTATACACAATAAATATGGGAGCATTTGAGAGGCTCTTGGAGTTGGCTCCCTACTCCCTCTCGCTTTCTTTCGTTTTTCCACAGTCTTGAGTCATTCATTCCATGTCGGTAAGACTTCTGCCAGCCAGATCCCACAGTTCCAGGTGAGAAGGATGCAGACTTTATCTCTCCTACCCGAGGGAGAGAGAGAAGAGAATTGAGATCTGCTCCCCCGTGGTCCCTTCCTGCCCCAGGGCCACTGCTGTTCACCTGCAGCCTTCTGGCCTCTGCTCTCATGGCCTCTGTCCCAAGAATGATATCAGCCTTTTTTTCCCTTGTCAATATTTCCTGTGCCTTTCAGGAGTTGGTCTCTTCTCTGCAATTCCACCCTGGCAGATGTGATGGTGGTCAGCGTGCTGGTGGGCAGTCATTTGGGGACTCCCAGGAGCCATTCTGATTCTCCTGAGTCTCTCATTCGGGGTTACAAAACTGTCGAGAACCGGAGGAATCCCATTCAAGTGAGGTCAACACAGTATTACATCACTTTCATTTTTTTTTGAATTTTCAGTGGAGAAATTATTTGTAACAAACTGTTCCAGATTTTCGGCCGCCTGCTTTCCTCACCAGTAATTCCTTGTTGGCTCTGGTGCTTGTTTAAAGAGCCAGGTTTCTTCTCTGGTCATTTCTAGCAGCTGGGCTTGCCGAATCCTTGATCTGCATTTGAAGCAGAATACTTCTTCGTGATGTCAAACTGATTTTCCTTGTCATGTCTTAATATTTTGTGTACACTCAGCAACTGTTTCAAGTGAAATGCTCTTGTCCAATTTCGGTTAACTCACATTTGCTGAACTCCTGCTTTCATGCTGAGGGCAGTTTCTTCTTCCTGTAATAAAATTTAGCAATTTGCATTTACTATGGGAAGGTACTGGCCCGAGGTGCTCTCGTTCTTAACAGTTTTAATA
The DNA here is from genome assembly GCF_048773025.1 of Camelus bactrianus. Taxonomy (NCBI): domain Eukaryota; kingdom Metazoa; phylum Chordata; class Mammalia; order Artiodactyla; family Camelidae; genus Camelus; species Camelus bactrianus. Next base: position 95,059,271 of record NC_133546.1, read on the forward strand.
ACAATTCACCCCTTAAAATGTACAGTGGTTTTTACTCTATGCCCAGAATTGTGCATCCCATTCAGTCTTAGAACATTTTCATCCCCCCAACAGGAAGCTCCTTATGCATAAGCAGACATCCCCATCTTCCCCATCCTCTCACAGCCCCATGGAGCCACTTTTCTCTCTCTGTGGGTTTGCATCTGCTGGAAATTTCATGTAAATCGAGTTACTTCATGTAAGTGGAAGCATCTATTGTGACTGACTTCTTTCACACTGAGTAACGTTTTCAATATTTGTCCACTTTGTGGCCTGGGTCAGTACTCTATGCTTTGCTATTGCTGAATAATATTCCTCTGTATGGCTGGGCCCCTCTGTTTACCCATTCATCACGTGATAGGCATTTGTGTTGTTTCTGCTTTCTGGCTGTGATGAGAAATGGCACCGTGAATATTCCTGTAGGAGTTTTTATGTGAACATTTGTTTTCAGTTCTCTTACGTGTGTGCCCAGGAAGCAAAATTGCCTGGTTATTCAGAAACCAAATGTTCAACTCACTAAGGACCTGCCAGGCGTTTTTGCAAAGTGGCCAGGCTGTGTTACATCCTCACCAGCAACGGCTGCGACCTCTGCATCTTCTGTGTCCTCATTAGTGCTCGTTACACTTTTTTTGATTATAACCTATTGTAGTGAGTGTGAAGCGGTTTCTCCTAGTGGTTTTAACTTGATTTCCCTTACAGCTAATGATATTGAACATCGTTTCGTTGTGCTTATTGGTCATTTGTATATTTTCCTTGATAAATGTTTTTCAGATCCTCTATTCATTTTTTAATTGAGTTGCCTTTTTATTGTTCTGTAGTAGGAGGTTCTTTTTGTTTTTTTTTTTTTTTTTTTTTTTTTTTTTTTTTTTTTGGTAGATACAAATTCCTTATCAGATAAATGATTTGAAAAAATTTCTGCTGTGTGTTGTTTTTTCACTTTCAGGATGGTGTCCTTTGAAGCAAAGTTTTAAAATTTGATGAACTCCAATTTATCTCTGTTTTCTTTTTCCTTGTCCTTTTGGGGTAATATTTAATATCTGAGGTATTTTATTTAACCTTTTATATATAAAATAACTTAATTATTAGGACCGTTCTAGGAGACGGGTGCTGTTGTTGTCCCCAGTCTATGGATAGGAGACTGGGATGCAGAAAATTTCACTGACTTATCAGTGTCAAAGCTACCCAGTGCTGTGGGAGTTCAGACCCTCATGTTTGTCCCCAGCATCTGTGCTCTTCACCACCATGCTCCACTCCTTCCTGGAATCGTTAATGAAAAATCTTTACTTTTTTGATTTCTTGTTAGTTTTTGTTTTTCTCATTGGGGCCTCATCTCCTCATTTTCCTTAAAGAGATCAGTGTAGGTTTATTTTAGGTCTCATGTAGGCAGAAGCATTGCTATCAGTTAACTTCTTTATTACTCACTCCCCATTGATGGCTGTTGCTAATTGACCTACTGAAGTCTTGCTTTAGTCTTTCCTTCTCATGACACTAACAACAGAGTCATGACTTACAGAATGCTTAAAGAAGAAAGTACTTGATTGATTTTATTTTGCTACCCAATCAAACCAATCAAATAAAAACCCCAGAGTTGACACAGACGGTAAGCCCTCCAGAATAGGCTCACTGTCTTCCTTGTGTTTCATTTGTTTGGTCACAGTGTCTGGATAGTGCCTTGCTGTCCAGCAGTTTTGTTAGGATACAGTGCTCGTGAATCATTGTAAGGACAGAATTTTAACAACAGACTGTGCTGTTCATTTCACGAGGGAAAAGTTAATATAGAAATACTGCTCAGATCTATTTTAAAATTAAGCTTGGAATTTTGAGAAGAGTTCAAGAAACCATACAAAGATCTTTTTCACTAATTTTATATCTATCTTAGACACATTATGGTTACATAGCAGAGTACCATATCAAGTAGATTTGACAAGAGGTGTGTATTATTGATTATTTGTTTTAGTTGAAATATTCTACCTGGGATAAAATATTCAGTGCCCATAAATGAACAAATATGTTTGTATTTCTATGCAACATGGGAGCAGACTTCATATGTTTCTATATAATATATATGACTGCGTGTTTTAATCTGTCTTTCAGTGTTTTTATAGTTTATTCCAGCAATGTTGTAACTTTAGAATTCTTCTAAGAAAATCACCCCAGATTCTAGTGCAGTTTGTACTGTGTATCCTGTCTTACGCATGGGATTCCACTGTCCCCAAAGGGAGGAATTTCCTCTTCTATTGTGTTAGTATCAGAGTTAAAGGAACTGTGATTTCTAGGCCTTTGCTCTCCATGTGTTTGCATTTGGCTGTCAATCGCGATTTTCCCTTTCTTGAGTTTTCATTGTTCAATTAGAATTTTTGAAAATAACTATTAATAAGTTGCATCGATCTCCCTAGAAACTTGATGTGTTTGTGCTTTTCAATTTTCAATTTATGTAAAATGTAAATACACACTTGTTTTTAAGTAGTCCTTTTTCACTAGATATTTGGTTACCTCTTTATAGTTAAAATATTTTTTCCCAATGAATGAATCGGTGTGCATATTTTAAAAGATACCTTACTTTTTATTTTTCTTATTGTAACAGTTATATTCATTGTAGAGAATTTAGAAAATACGGATATACACAGTAAAAACTTCACAGTGGCCTCTAATCTCACCTAGACATACAGATGTTAGGTTTGAAAATGTGAATTACAAGTCCTCTCACATTGTTCTTCTTTTTCAAGTACTTTCTGGTTACTGAGACCCTCGAATTCCCATATGAATTGTAGCAGCAGATAGTCAGTTTCTGCAGAGGAGACCGCAGGGATTGTGATCGAGGCCACGTTGAATATACGGATCGTTCTGGGGAGCACTGCCATTCCAAGAGCGCTGTCTTCTGATCCAGCAATGTGCGTGGTTTGTCTGTCCTTGTATTTAGGTTTTGTTTAATTTTTTTTTAACAATGCTTTGAGTTTACAGAGTTATTTTACTTTTTTTTTTTTTTGCCTTTATACTGAGGACAAGTGTGCCAGGTACCGGGATCAGAAGTGTATTTGAGCCCCGCCACTTGCTGCCACCATGGTCGCTGCGCTCTTGCTTCACCCGCTCTACAATCTTGCACAGAATAGGACCTCAGTAACTCTCTCTCTCGAATGATTGTATGCTTGTTGGATGATGCTTGAGAGTCCGTGTGATGATTTTTTTTCCCCAGCCTTTCCCCACTTCTTTACTATGCCCTTTCTCTTCCTTTCCTCCAGCCTGGGTTTCAGTTTACCTGTGGCATTGATTTTTCTTGTCTGTAGACACTTCCTTTCACTGGTTCACGATAATTTTACATGTGGGCTGTGGAAACTTGCTAGATGTCAAGAAAGAGCCAATCCATTGCATGCTAGTATTTTTAGAGTGCATTATTGTTTTATCGATTGAAATTAAATCAGGGTGACCCCCTGAGCCCTCCCATGAGCTGTTTTTGCCTTCCTACAGGTGATAATGCTCTGGCTGCTGAATGTGCCCTTTCCCCAGACTTGGTTTTGGAGTTAAGTCACCATCAGTGGAGCCCTCTCTTTAAAAGATGAAGAAAATATTTGCTCCTTCTCCCTGGTTGGGGACTTGGATGAGATGAGGCAACAGATAAAGAATGGAGCCCCACCTCATTCTAACACCCGATTATTCCGTTTCTTTCTCCACGGAAAAAGAGTACAATTCAACACTATAAAGATTGATTGTGAGCAAATGAGATAGACAGGACAACCGATCATTTATTAAATATACTTTCATGCCAGAAACAAATGTATTATACACACAAAAAGCACAAAAAGCACGGTAGTACCGTGATTACAAACGTGGGTCCGAGTTCGAGTCCTGCTCTGGAATGACCAGTCCTGTGAGATGGAGAACTGGTAGGTTGGCTTAGCCTCTCCCGGGCTTGTTTTCTGTCCTGCAGAGATGGGGCTCGCTATGGGTCCCTCCCCCTTAGAGGAGCTGTAGTGTGCAAATGATGCGCGTGGGCAGCCCGAGCACAGCTGCTCGTTCCTCGTAAGTGCAGGAGAGCATAGCTTTTGTGGTGAAGGCTTTATAACAGCCCCGTGTAGACTCTCAGTGCTCCAAAGGGATGCCTTGTGGTTTGCAGATGGGATTCTCATTTCTCTAAATACCCAAGGATTTTGTAATTGGGCCCTGCTGATTTGAATCTATTCTTTAGAAAGTACATATTATAGATATATTTTTCAAGCATGCATGCTTTTTTCTTTTATTATTTATAGTTCTACCCTCTCTCTTGGTGGGACTTTTCATGGAATCCAGGAAACAGCCCTAAGCCACCTAGCTCTTCACACGTCTCCGTGGCGGTTTTCTTCCCTGACTAGAAGAGGGTTCTGCATAGGGAATTTTCTTTGTTCCCCTTTTCTTGGAGTCTCTCTGTCTGTCTGCCCACCTCTCACCTGTCCAACTGTCCATTTCTCTACCCACTCATTCTTCTGACTTGTTCCAAAAAGCATTTCAGGCAGCTTACAGAAGAACAGATACCAAATAAACAGGTGAGAAAATGGGGCCAAGTTCAGACAGTGAGGCTAGGAGGCGAGCCTGTGTGAGGGTGGCAGGCATGAGAGACACGCGTCTGCCCTGTGACTTTTATGATCGACAGCAAGAGTGTGCCTGAGGCTCCCAGCAGACACAGGGAAGCAGGGTTTGTGGGAGATGCTCACTGGCTGTGAAATAAATAAGTGGCTGAGGAGAAGCCCAGCCTTTCCAGCTACTAAGGCTTAGGAGAATATTTTGAGTGTCTTCAACATCAGAGTATTTCTTCTTTTCTTTTGTCAGAGTTCTACATATAGTTGGTTACATTCTGTACCTGGATATTTCTACAAAATTTCTTCCCACGTGAGTCCTATGACTCGGGAATGGGGTGGTTCTGCTCATTGACTGGGGTTGGCCAGAAACCGAAAATGACAGCTTCAAAGGAGCCTGGGATTTGTCAGTTATGTTTTGTCAGTACTGTAGAGTTCAAAAAATGCTTTCACAGTATCTCTCCATCTGAGGCGGCAGCGTGCTCTCTTACCAGCATCAGGAGCTCAGGGCCACGGGATGGTGGGGGCTGACTGCATTGCCGTCAAGACAGCTGAGCTAGTCACTGCAGGTGTGGTTCTTTTACGTAAGGCCTTTCATGTTCTTTACTTGAAAGTTTCAACAGGGAGTTAATTAACTGAGTCAATTAACATTTAATAAATATGATGCTTGGTTGAAAAGACAGTTATAGACAGAATATAATCTCTGAAGCCTTTAAAAACGGTTTCATTAATGAAATATCAGTGGGGGAGATACACAGTTTATCTTATTTATGCCTGTCTTTTAAAGTAACAAAGAAAGAAGACAGAAAATGCAGAGGATGGTTTCTGTTCTTCCTTTCTGCTTGCAGGTGCCCTCACCTCCAGTAGCATCCATCCAGACACCGGAACTGACACTGGCCGTGCTCAGAAATTCCTCAGCCCTGAAGACACAACTGACAAACCGAAGGGGGCCACGCCCTTTTACAGCAGGTGCTCTCACTTTGTTGATCCTTATGTAACTGAGCGGTGTCAATCAGGATTGCCCGTTTTACATTGTGTGGCACTGCTGCGGTGTCTCCTAGTTACTTGTTTCTGTAAGTATTCATGTATTATTCCCCACTGCGTGGTACTACACGTCTAAAAATGCTTTTTTTCAGATGAAAAATAATGTGCATTTAATATAATATGTCTGAAAAAAGGGGCAAAAGATTCTATCATGGTCCCTCTACTCAGAGATAATAATTAACAATTTAACATTTATTTTCTGTTCTTTTCGTTAGTGTGTATCATCTCTGTCATAAAAACCAGTGAGCACTCTGTCCCTGTTTACTGCTCGGAGACCTCCATTTTCCATTCCGCTTATTACATGTTTTTCTACAATATTCTATCTCCCCTGGCATGATTTTTAAAGACCAGTGTAGCATTCTGTCTTATGGAGGCATCGTCCATTTTACTTCGGACTTAAATAAACTTTTAAATTCCAAGTATACTTAACTGAAATACTGAAAAGAGAACTGTGGTGGTATAGGAAGGCCCCTAACTCCCTTCCCATTATTTCCTGGGAGTAAAAGCTGTTGAAAATTTGGTATATATATTTCATGACATTTATGCCTATGAGATACATATATATACACATATGAGAAATCAATGTATAGGTGTGTGTATATATGCTTTATTTAAAAATGAGACCATACTATATGTTTTTCTGCAGCTCGCTTTATTCACTCAGGGGTATATCATGGACGTCCTCCCACTCCAGACTCACCCGGCCCTTTCAGATAGATTGGAGGGGTCTCCTGATGTGCGGGTGTCGTCTCTTGTCCACGGACACATTTGGTGGGAGAGTGCTGTGGACAAGGCCCTGGACCACGGCGAAACGCCGGCTCCCTCAGTGCCCGCAGCTCGCCTTGATTTACCGCATCATTGTCTTGATGGTGGACAGTTAAGTTTTCTCCATTTTCCACTGTCAGAAAGAATGTTTGAGTTGCATCCTTCTTGTACAGACATTCCTGTGATCTTGTATGTGTATTCCTTTAGTTAAGGCTTCTGGAAATTTAGTCCCTGGATGTGACATTTACATTCATCACAGACTCCTTTCAAGTGACTAGAAATTCCTTCTCCATTGGGGAATGAAAAAATGCACAATTACTTATGTAACCAATTCTCTATCGCTGGATATGATTTCACTTCAGTTTTTCTTCCCACCTTTGTATACAGTGCTGTGTAAATGCCCTGATGGGTACATCTTTTTGGACTGATTTTTTTTTCCTAAAGGAAACGATTCCTAGAAGAGGAGTTGAGTCAGTGTGTATGTACGTATTTCAGAGCTTACAAATCCATTGATATGTCATCCCCTGAAAATGTCGCTCATGATTTGTTCTCCCACAGATGGACACTAGCTAGAATATCTTAAAAATATTTGCCAATATGATAAGCAAAAGTGCTTTTTCATTGTTTTTGTTTGCATTTGATGACCAGTGAAGTTTTGAGCATTTTTCACTCATTAGCCATTTGACTTTTTTAAAATGAATGATTCCTTTTGTCCTTTGCCCACATTTAAGTGAGGGAGCTTCTTGTTGCTTTGTGACAGCTTTTAGTATGTTATGAAAATTAACTTCGTGAATTCATCAACATGTATCACAGAGCTTTTTCTTGTCATTTCTTTCCTTTCATTTTGTTCAGGAAGTTTTTTGATTTTTGTTGTGGCTCAAACTATTCTTAGGATAGTAAATGTCTTCCTTATAGGTTTTATCTTTGACATTATTCTTAGAAATACTCTCTTATAATGGAATAAATCTCTTCTGTAGGTTTTTATAATCTCTAAGATGGAGATTATAATAGTACATGTTATAATGAGGAGAAGTTGAGTTAATAAGAGCAAAGAGTTGTATTTGCTGTTACTAGCACTTTTTAATATTTACATCACTATCTGCAATTTATCTTGTGGTCATTATGACAGCAATGGAATTTATTCTTTCCAGGTGATTCTCTGTCCCAGGACAATTATCGAATTCATAATTTTTTCTTTGATTTGAAATCCCACCTGTACAAAATACTTACATACACTATAGTCTCTTTTTGAGTTCATGGTTCCCTTCTGTCAATCTCCTTTCCTTACTCCAGCACCATATCTTACATATTGTAAAAATTTATTTAATAACTGGCAGTCTGATTTTTTTTGATTCTTTTCTTCCATCCCAAATTTTCTTGTCAAGTATTATGACTTTATTATTCCTGAAGAATTCCAAAATATTTTGTTCAAGTTAAAAAAAATCAGATTGGAATTTTCATGGGATATTTTAGTAAGTTTTGAATTATTCTTAGGAGAACTTACATCTTTACAAAACTGCTTTTCTCCATGCAATATGTTTATGTCTCTACATTCATACCTCTTACTTTAACCCTCAGTATAGTCCTGAAGTTTCTCCATTTAGAATATGGGCATAATTTTTGAATTTATTCCAGATTATTGTTTATGTTTTAGTTAATTTTGTAAGTGAGAATTTTTTGCTATTATATTTTTAAATCCTTAAAACTGACATTTAGAAAGGAAGATTCGGTTTGTCAATACTTACTTTGTAACTTGTCATTTAAAACTGTAAGTATTAAGTACTTATTCCAGAACCCTTTCTTTTCTGTTTTTAAAAATTTGTTTCCAAGGTTCTCAAAATGTTCATAGCTAAGTAGTTTAGGTGGGGACACAGATGGAGAGAGGTAGTGTGGCTCACGTACAAACTGTGAGCACATTCATGGCTGCCTTTAGGCTGGAGAAGCTGCAGAAGAGCTCAGGTTAGACCAAGGGTGGCTTTTTCTGCACTTGAAAGCCAGCTTTCCTGCCTGTATGGTGAAGCCTGGTGGGCGTGGCAGGTAGATGATCAAGGTCTGATCAAGGTCATTGGCTGCACAGAGCGCTGTGTCTGTGAGAACTGGAGACCATTACCATGGGAAATGCTTGGCGCCAGGAACACTGCAGGGGAGCTGGGGAGACTGTGTGTTAAGGATTTTCCAGCCCTGGGAGTGGGAAGATGAGACTCTGCATTCAGATCTGAGTTTGAATTCATCCTCTCTTGTTTACTGGTCCTCTGACTTTTGTCAAGTTATCTACCCGCTTTGAACTCCTGTTTTCTTGTCTCTCAAAACAGGAGAATTACAGCCTGCTGCTAGAGTGTTTGATCAGGGTAAATGATTTGTGTCTATAAGATGCCACGTACAGTCACAATCTCAGTGAGAAATGGGCTGTCGCCTCTTCTTCTGCAAATCAGTGCTCGATAAGACATCGGGGGAAAGCCAGTCCCTAATTTGTATGTGATGCAATGAGGAACAAAATTAGCGTCTTGCCTTTCCCTAGCAGTATTCTTACTTCTTTGCTTCATTTACCTCTTTCCTCCTTTACTCTCCCATTTCACCTCCTCCACCAAAAGAGTCTGAGTTTGTCTCAGAACACTATATTCAAATTACTTTAAATGTTGGCTCATCCCCATGAAATTACAGTGAAATTAAAAATAATCTGTACACGTCCCAGACATGATTATATTTGATTTACACACACACACACATACACACACACACACACACACACACACACACACACACACACACACACACACACACACAATCAGGCTACCTCCCATTTGCTGAGGGAGAAGGACCACTTTTTCTGAGATTTCATTCACTGAGCGTGAGAGCAAAGTCTCTTAAGCAGAAATTCGCCTGGCTTCTTGCATGGTTTTTTCAATTGGATTTCTGCTTTGTGTCCACAGAAATAGTCTCCTATTAGAAGAGGGGAAGTGGAGATATAGATATTCTGCTGAGATATTGGTTTCATCATATTTGAGTTGGAAAGGACTTATGACAGCATAGAGTCGTACCTTTTTATGGGTGAGAATCCATGATAGTGTAACTTGGACAAGAACCCGGGTCTTCTGTCTTCATGTCCACGCGGATGAAGAGGCAACTGAGTGGGGGATGGCAGGGATCCTTGCTTGAGTTCCGGGGTCTTGCTAGTTTCCATTGTTCAGCTGCCTTTAGTTTATGTCCATGTGGCCTCTCATGGGAAGGTCACTCTATCCTGATAGATTGAGTTTCTAATCAGCAAAAAGGTCTGGACCCACTCATGTTTCCCAGAGATTTTCTGCTGACCTGCTGACACTTTATATATATGAGACATAAGAAACTGCTGGATATAAAATCCTTATTGTTATCATTGCCCTCGAGTTCCACAGGAATGGGGTGCTGTCTCAGGCTGTCTAAGGCCAGCTCTGAACAAAGATAGGGTGATAGGCTGTGCAGCTGGACACTCCCCAGTCGAATGGGATTTCCAACTTAGTTTTTAGAATCAGGCAGATTAGTTCAAATCTTACCTTTACCAGTTATTAGCTTTGTGACCTTGAGGAAGAAACTTTACGTTTTTGGGGACAAATTTCTTTATCTGTAAATAAGTTCAGTATTTAATTTAGGGTTTTTGTTTTAGAATTGAATGAGCTAATTCCCTCATTTATTCCTAAAATACTGATCACATGGTTCTATGCTGGTGACTTAGTGGTTGATTACTAAGGGACTCAGTAGTGAGAATGTGGGTGAGGCTCCCTGGATAATAGAGCTTATATTCCATGATATGCTTTTAAAAGACTGGATTGCAGTGGATTTTTAGTAAATGTCCATTCCTTTCCTTATCCCCATTGATTGTGTATATATCTTTATACTAATATATGAATAATTTTTTATTGCAATTTAAGTCTTTTTGTAGTATTTAAAGTATGCAGCTATAACAAAAATACGTGAAATAAAATGTTTTGAATTTATTTTCTTTTCAATGAGCAAAACAAAATAAAATAGAAAAGAAAAGAAAAAGTTTTGAAGGAGTAGAAATAATTTTATTTCCGTGGAATCGACTCTCTATGTTAGGTTTTTCCGTTGTGTTTTTAAACAGCATATAAAATTGACAGGTTTTGACTTCAGTGTTGATAGCTGGGTGAGTATAGGTTTTTTTGTGGTTGTCTTTGATGAATTATTTGCACTAGATCATAAATAATGTGCATGTAACATATTGGAAACGAGGAAAGAGTGGAGACATACTACCTCCAAAGCAGTCATTTTGTTACCGAGTCCAAACTCATTCTGCTCACCAAATGACAGGCCAATAAACTGGGAGATGAGGTGTTGGAGCAAGGAATAGTGACTTTATTTGCAAAGCTGGCAGACCCAGAAGATGGCAGACTGATGTCCTGGAGAACCATCTTCCCCAAGTCAGAATTGAGTCTCCTTTTATACTAAAAAGGGGCGGGGCTGCAGTTGGTTGTTGGAAACTTCTTGTTGTATGAATTGCTTGTCCTTTGAATCCGCTGTTCTTGCAGCTGTCTATGTGGATCAAATCATGTTGCCCCTGTAAAACCTCCAAAAATAAAACAAAGTTATTCTCTATTTTGCAACTTGCCATCTCTACGTAAGTGCAGATAAGTTAGCATCTTTCAAGATCACGGCCAGGAGAAGAGGCTGTCCTGGATATTTCAGTCTAAAGGCAACTTTCTTTTACAAATGGTGCAGAGATAGCAAGTCTGAGTCTAGAAAACAGGGCACAGGGTTAAAGCCAAAGGAACAGACCTAACATGGGGTCAAAATTGTTCTTTTCTATTACAATTCCCTTTTCCACTTCATAGATAAATTTAGTAAGAAACATGAGCAATTTTGTATTTTTGCTTCTTAATAACCGATAAGTGGGCCAACTATATATTTGAGAGCAGGGATGCTGTGCGGGCATAGGGGACACAGCAAACTCTTGTTGGGGGTGGCCGACCCTGGAACATGTCTGATGCCCCGTGAGTGTTGGTGAGGGTCCCCCTAGCCAGCAGCTCTCTTTAGGAGCCAGCATATGGGCATTGATATCTGGAGACCTCATTTTCGGTTGCAGGAAATTTTTTAGAGGCTGCGATTGTAAAATCACTCCACTGGGGATAATTAGGGAAAAAAGGAAAAGGAAAAGGGTTTGGAGTAGAGTAGAAGAGAAGGACATCAGATCACCGAGCCTGAGTGCTTGGCAGCGGGGCTTCGGGGGAGAGGGGAGCAGACGTGGGGAGGGGCCTGGCCCCGGAACCAGCTCCTGCACCTGTCCCCGTGCCCAAGCCACATAGCTTTTAATTGGGCCACCTCTCTGGGCTGGATGTCACCCTGGGCAGAACCTTGAGAATCGAAGGTAAGGGGTGGGCAGCACTCACCTAGGGCTTCACTGTGGATTTCGGTCAAGTCCACAGTGCCTTTTCTGGTCATGTGTCTTCAATTGTCCTTTATCTCAGGATCTGAGGAGGAGGAGAAAGGAACTCAGGTAGAGATCCAGGAAGATATCCGACTGTGTTAAGAGAGGACAGACACAGTGACACGGGGAGCGAGGACACTTGCAGCAAAGTAAAATTGCTTCACAACTATTGCTTCAGAGTTGCAGGTGTGAGAGAGCCTAAGCCTGTCTCAGAGTGCAGGGGACAAGTGGAAAGGAATGGCAAAATTGCCACTGAAAATTGAAATTTTGTTAAATAGCCTGCTACTGTTGCTTGTATCACTTGAATGAATGCAGGCATATTTCTGTGGGCATTTATAGGTTCACTCAACCCCACCAGCCCCTCTTGCCCCCATCGGGGATGGGATTTCTCAAGCACAGTGCCCCTCCTGCTTGGGTGGGCCACGCTGCGTGTCCTCGCCTGGGGCCGGGCTGCTGCAGGGCACTGAGTCCCCGAAGCCCGGCCTGGGAGACACGACAGGAATATCTCTGCTCTCGACTGAGGGCCTCCTTTTCCCCCTGCAGTGTAAGAATGCCGGTGACTGAGTTAGAAGCATGCTCCCAAGCTCTCCATGTCCTTGCCATTCAGAAGCGGACCCTGGAAGCTTCCAAATTTCTCCAGAATGCGTTCTACATTCACCTTCGGCAGGTGAGATTATGTCTTTACACAAGTGGAGGAATTACTGCCGTTTTCCTGGAACTTACTCACCACTAGTCCATCTGATTTTTCTGTGCTAGGATTCAGTATGGCCTGCTAAAATATGTGGAGTCAGATCTTGAAACACTGATGAAGAGGATCATTTATTTTATTTCTATATATGATAGCCTTTTACTTTCAAAATTCAGAATTATTGGTTCTTTCAGGAATTTTTGGGGGGTTGGCGAAACAACTTTGCTCTTACCATCTTTAAGACCTGTTGCTTTGTGCCTCTCTCCTGTCTTCTGTCACTTGTGAGGCGATACCATTTGTGACCCTGTCCGTGTTTTTCATGTTATAAATCATATAGTCTGTTAAAGTACAGTCCCTTTTACTTCGAAGATATTCCACAAAAACTACTAAAACCTGGGTGTGGTTTTAAGAAGACAGAATCATTAGAACATGTACTTGCAGGTTGCTAGTGCAAAATCCCCAAATCAATAGTCTAGCTCAACATCTAAAATCTTTCTAATCTACCTTGGATTTGTATGGATAAGTGAAGAAGTTTGCTAAGAACTCAAGACCAGGGTTAGAATACAGGCTGGTGTAGCTCAGCAGGTCCTCCTGAGCCAGCGCTGTGCCAGAGGGTGGGGCTGAGGGGGAGAGGGCTGGGCCTTGGGGAAAGGGGAGGGCCAAGAAGGAGGGGGGTCCTGTCGTTCCTGAGCTCAAAGTTTCATGGCAAACACCTTCACCAGGTGAAAAACTTGGAGTTTCTTCTAAGAACAGTAGGTTTGAAAAGAGTCATAAAAGCACAGGAGTGACAATATCTCTTTTGTGTCTAGTATGGGAGAGCGGCTGTGGGGCCACTTGGGAGACTCGTGAGTCCAGGTGTGCAGTGTTGGTGGCTTCCACCTGAACGGTGGGACAGTCAGTGGGATAGTCACTGGGAAAAAACGAACAGACTTTATGCATGTTTAGATGGTAAAAAGGAAAGGATGAATGATGTCTGTGAAGTTAGGATGGAGTTAGGCCCAGGTTTCTGGGTGGATTAATGAGGTAAGTGATGGTCCAGCTGTTCTCTGAGGAGGGAAAGCTGCAGAGGTAGCTCTGGGGGAAAACTGATGAGTTCAGCTGTGTGTAAAGTGAAAGGCTGTTCGATGTGTGGTCTGGGAGCTCAGGTGTGAGCCAGTAGCGAGTAGCGGGAGGGGAGAGAGACTGTCAAATCATTTTGTGAGCATACAAATAATTATGATTAATGATACACTTAAGCCTCTACATTCTGGATTTAAAACCCATTAACATTTTGCTATATTGACTGCAGAGGTTCCTATTTTTTTTTAACAGAAATAAAATAAATAGAAAGAAAATAGTGGAGTTAATGAACATCATAGAGTTGATGTGTGTCCTTGTATGTATTTTGATACCTCATCTGTTTACAACCATAATCTGTAAAAAGTTAACTAGTTTAGCATAAGAGTTAAACAGAGGGACGTGACACACAGTGTTGGTGCTTGAAGCTGATCTTCTCAGGCAAATTATGTCGCCTCTCTGTGCCTTAGTTCCATCTTCTGTGACTGCCCCCGGGCCCCTCATCACAGCTGAGTTCCTAGACTAGATGTTGGGAGGGAGGCTGCTGAAGGGAGTAAGAAGTGGCAACTGCTAGGGACACTGAAAAGAGACACAAAAAGTGATTAAAGCCGATAAACTCAGTACACACTAATACTCTCAAAAGAGAAAGAATCCCGCAGTGTTTTGAGCCACTTAGCGTATGGGAAACAAAACCGCGTGGACCCAAAGCTCTTGAGCATGTGAATATTGTGGGTGGGAGGGTGTCATCAGAAAAGGGTTGAGAAAAGGCCTTTTGGTTTCCCTTGACGTTTCCAGTAAGGATGGGGAGCAGAAGAGAAAACCCCCTGCTTCGCAGTGGAAGCTGCTGTTTTGTGCAAAACTGACCAAAGGTTGGAGAACATTCATCAGCGGTGCTGGCAAATGAAGAGACTTCGGGATTGGGTGGGGCACTTGCTGCGACTTCCAGGTGACCTGCTGGCTGGGGGCTGTGTGGCGGGCAGTAGGTTTGCAGGGTGACCCGGGCATAAACCCTGGCTCTGAGGCTGCTGCTCTGACTAGCAAACCTGGGCACCCGCAGTCCTAATGGGGCAGCTCGGGATGTGGCCTGGGACACCTGCCATGCTGAGGGCGAAAAGAGGGCTTCCCTGAGGGGTTGTCCCTGCGGAGAGTGGAAACGTCCTCCTGCAGGGGAGGAAGAGCCTCTGAGCATGGTGCTGGATGCACAGGCAAGACCACCCTGAGCACGGAGGGTTTGGGGAGCTGGAAGTCACACAGTGTCCCGAGCAGCCTTGTTTCTGAGAAACTAGAGGGAGAAGAGGCTGAAAAGGCAGGTTAGTGTCAGACACTGTGGTGGGTTATGAGTGACAGTAAAGGACTGGTCCGGCAGGCACGAGAGAACCCTGTGGGCGTCCCAGCGGGGGCGTCACACCGGAGGGTGTAGCTGGGTTACAGACTTTGCCACTTATTAGCTGTGTGACTTTGAGCAAGATCACCCCACCTCTCTCTATATATCTTCATCTGTAAAATGACACAGTGACAAGCTCGTGTCATCAGAAGGCTTAGTTTAGCTCTGATCCTCTGTGTCCAGTCTTGTCAGTGCTTCCCTGCAAGGTTCTGCATTGGCTGCTCTTACCCTCAGATGGGAGGGCGTAGAGGGACATTGTAGCACCTGACGGCAGGAAGGGGTTGTTTTAAAAACAGACATGTAGCCGCCTGCAGCTGCAGGCCTGCAGGCAGTTAGATTGATGGTCCTGGAGAGGACTTTGGAGGCCTTAGCATGGTTTTAAGACTTGTTTTCCCTTGGGGGCAGCATTTGCCTTTGCAGATTAATGTTGAAGATTTGGGCTTCTTGCAAAGCTGTCTTCAGAGATGGTTATATACGTAACTAATCGTATAAAATAAAACGCTTTTATTTAATGTGTGGGACTTTGCAGCTGTTGGGAATAGCTCTGTTGGCCTGGTCTCCACGGAGGACACTAGGCGTCAGCAGAGCGTGCGGGAAGGCAGGCAGCTCGCCATGCTGCTGCGGGGTGTTCTCCCCAGCACGGCACTCTGCTGAGTTGACTCTTCTCTGAGTTTGGTTGCCAGATGAGCAGACAGCAAATTAATGAGTTCTGGTCGGATTGTATAATGACAGGAAGAAACAGGGTCCCGTAGTTTTTCTGGACTAGAACATGCTTTTGGTTCCTGATCCAGTGTGTTCCATTACAGAATTGATGAGTTGTGTCTATTCTGGGACTTGTCGACTGAAAGAAATGTGTAACCTGAAAGTTTAGAGTTATGCTTTATTTGGCGGGAGGACTCGAGGCGGGATGACAGCGTTCAAATCTGTCTGAGGGACTGCTCCCAAGAAGTAGGGGAGGAGCTAGGATTATATAGGAACTTTACAACAAAGACCAGGGAGTTGGAAGAATAAAAGATTGCTTGTTATCTAAAGAAATCCAGGCATCTCAAGTTCAAGAATTTAGTGATTTTCTTTGTATGGGAGGAAGTAAACATTTTGGCTCATTGAATTCATTATTTTTACAAGCACCTAGTTATCTAGGGCCAGTATTCTGTCCTTTCTTATTCTGAGTCCCCTCAGAGGGCACCATTCTGAGTGGCTGCCTAGGCTGAGCAGGGGAGGAAGAGCCTCTGAGCAGGGTGCTGGATGCACAGGCCTGTCCTCCCTGGGAGATGGTGGCAGCTGCTGATGACTTGGTTTCAGCATTCTTTGTTTACTGACATGGTTGCCGTATTTTCATTCACATTGTAGTATTTTCATTCACAGTGCTCCCCCTTGGTCCTAAATTCGACCAATATTTTGAGAGACATTTCATGACCAATTTTGTCCCAGGGTGCTATGAAGTCTCATTCCTAGTTCAGTTTGAAGAAACTTCTGACCTGCCATTCAAGGTGTTAGGTGTTTTTATCAGGCCCTGTTGATACTAAAAGTTCTCTGGATGGCCTGTCTTACTAGTCTGTTTTGATCCAGGAAATGTTTACCCTTCGTTGCTCATTCCCATACCTAGTATCACACTGTTATAATTATTTTATGCAGGGTTATAAATTTTATGTATTTCTTCAATATGATTTGCCATCATCAATCTTGTTGTAGGCCTAGCTACACTTTGGGAAATGTAAGAGAAAACAATCTTATAAAATAGACAGGATATAAGTAATAGAGCTAGTTACGTTAATAAAGTCACGATTAAGAATTTAATAGTCAAGAAGTTGTATTTTTGGGTTAAAATTTTTCTTGTGTTTCTGACTGAGTTTAAGTGATCTTACGAGAAAGTTCGTATTTATGGTCAGGCTTCGAGCAGGTATTAATTGGCCAGGTGAGGTCTCCCACCTTGTAAGATCAACAGTGGCCTAAACAGAACTATAATTTCCTTTTTAGATTAACGTTTCTGAGGGCTATCTAGTTAGAGCCTTGGAGTAGGGAAACCCACCAAGGTAACACAGAAGTACTAGACATAGGTAATTTACCATAAACTTAACAATTGGAGTAGTTCATAATCAAAGGTAGGAGAAATTATCAAAGTAATTGGTATACAGGCCTGGTCTGGTGTCTTGGGTCAGCTGTCTACCTCATATGTCGTCGTCTTCTCATCCTGGCCTGGTAGCTTTTTCTCCATTTGGGCCTTGTTTTAAGGTGAGCAGTGCTCTATAGGCCAGTGCACTGCAGGGGCTCATTCTCATTGGAAATGAATCTGAAAGTCAGTTTCCTTCAGCTTTGCTGTGTATGGTCTAGTTAAGAGTACCTGATAGAGTCCTTCCATTCAAGTTGGAGACAGTTTTTTAAGTCATGCCTGTTCCAGTATGTATAATCCCCTGGCCGCATGTCATGGGGCATTGAATCTTTACCCAAGGATATATTACTAAGCTTCAGAAAGAAACATACAGTGTCCTTTTAATAATTCAATTAAACTTTGCAGCAATGTAACATGACAGCAAGGAATGATCTGGGAAGTGTCTTACTAAATATAGACCTCAATTAACAAAACGAGAATTTAATATCCACTAAAATATAATCTTTTTCTCTCTAAAGTTCCCTCATTTTTATCAAATATAGTCAAATCAAGGTGAATTTGTTTACAAGTTGTCTGATTATTTGATCATATAGGCTCTTTTAAATTGGCTGTGTTGGAACTTTTAATAAGGACTTTTAAGCTAGAATGTTAATAAAGTTTGCTAAGGCCAGGAAAGCCCCGTCAAGGGCTTGTCATAGATTTCTGCCTAACAGATTTAGGTAAATTCTTTTCTTTTTGAAGTCCTTAAAATACCTTGAGGTTCCTATACCTGTTAGGAGACGATATTCCTAATTTATCTCATAGAGCCACTGGGGACCTTAAAGATTTTAGTCTCTTGAGAGATCAGATAGAGAGAAAAGATAACTGTTCTAAGTCTGCTTACATAGGTATAATTTATCAAATTGATGTGAGTCATAACTAGTTTAAGGAGAAGAGTTTCTTTATGTCTGGTAAACAGGTTAAAAGCCAGTAGTATTTCAGACAAAATCAAAAATTGTAACCATATTCATCAGTTTACTCAGTCCCACGTAACTAATTCTTTTAATCAGAGTTTTCATTAGACCTTTAAAATTTCTTACCCAGTTTATTTCAGTGCTATAGTTTGAAATTTATTAGAAATCAGTAAATCTCCTTGAAGAGAGAGTATTTTGCAAAATCATCAGAAGAAAACAATTACCTGCCTATAAATGACAACAGAATTAACAGCATGGTTAAACAACATTACACTGTAATCTATAAAGAAACCTGGTCACAATAACCAGAATTATGACTGGTAACATTTCAGATATACCAGAATGTTAGGGAGTCCATATAATTTCTAGAATATCTATATTAATAATATTTTCTCATACAATATAACCTAGGAAGATTTATTATTCATTTGACAATACTTCCCATGTTAGTTAACATGCCAAATGAAACTTACTACTTTAAAATCTCTCTTTGAGATGTTTCAGGGACCCTTTGTAGCATCCCATAGTTAACTGGAGACCAAAAGAATTTTAATGAGAAATTGATATTTGGGGAGCTTGTTAAAAGTTTTCAAAACACTTGGTCAGATAAACGTATAGATCACTGTAAAGTAGTACTTACTCATTAACAAGAAAATATTTCAAAGGTAAAGGCACAACAGATCACTTAAGTCGCATAAGAAGCTTTACAATTTGTTACTGAAGGTGGATTAATATTTTAAGAAAATTTTGTCCCCTTAACAGAGAGAAAACCAAATCTAGTCTTGTACCAGCTTACTTCTAAGATTCATTTACTTTGCCCAAATTGATTCTAAACTTAGCCAATTCTGACCACGTACAAAACTCTTTCCTCAGTGTTCCTCTTCCACAAGCCTTCCCTAGCTTTCTATACTCGTATTAGTGTGTCCCTTATTTTTTCTTCCATTCACAAGTAACCAGATTCAGGACAAAGTCACTATTTTTCATTAACAAAATATAATTCCATTCCTTATATCTTCCTTTACACATTTATCTTTCCTTCCTAGGATACTGAGATCTTTCCCTTAATAATAGAGACTATTTCAGAGTGGCACCAAGCATTTATTAATATTTCTAAACACCTTTAGTTTCTCTGTAAGAGGAAGTCATATGTTAAGTAATTCATATTTCAATCTTATTTTATCTGAAAATGGTTTAGCTATTAAATAAAATCCTATCATTTAACTTAATTTAGCACAACTCTAGAATTTAGATACCAAACATTTAGAGATTATAATAAGCATATAATTTAAATATATATTTTAAAAAATTTACCCAAAACTCTCATCTGATTTGCATTTAATTTACTTCAAATTTTATCACACCACATTACTATTATTTTTTTTGACAAATCTGTAACATATATAACAGGATCTTATTTGACTTTCATTAATCCTAGGTACAGTAAAAGTATTATACTTAATATTGATGACTTTAAAGATGTCTATATTAATTAGAACATACTTAAACTAAACAATACCAAGTGTTATCTTAATATTGAATATTTTCCAGTTCACGTGAACCTGAAGGTCAACTTAGTCAGTTTTTATTTTAAAAATACTTAATTTGTAAACTATTACTTTTTACGTCAATTAAGCAGTGCTCTTTGACTTTGTTTTTTTTTTTTTTTTTTTTTTTTTTTTTTTTTTTTTTTTTTTTTTTTTTTTTTTTTTTTTAGCTGTAGAAACATCTCACATCTATAATGTGTACTCAGGCTTATAAACAGACCAAAGCTAGAGATCTCATAGCTTCACTTTAAAACTTACTTATAAGATAGGTATAACAATAGTTGGAGTAAACTTAATTTGCTTGCTCAAATCACTAAGGCTTACTATTTATGAAAAAGACATTTAAGATTTCTTGACAAAGTCTGACGGACCCATCAGAGTTCTGGGTTCTAAAATGCCAAAAATTTCTTTGGCCTTAAGTTTTCTCTCATTGAGCTAATTAGGCTCAGTCCTAGGTCACTGTTTGCTGTATATACATTTCTGATCTGCAAGACAATGACAGACACTTCCAGTTCCCCAGAGAACTGCTCTGTCACGCAGGCCCAATTGTATCTCCTTATTTGGCTTTTTTGTATCAGTGAGAAGAGCTGTAAACAAAGAATTCCATGTTTTAAAACTTTAAGGTTCAATTTATCTTGTCTTCCAAAGCTTGCATAAGGCATTTAGTAAGGTCTCTTTTCCTTGAGTTATAAGTTAAACCCAGGGTAAACCTCTTATTATATTTTTCTATTAGCAACTGAATATTAGTTTTTAGTTTTACATTATATTGGACGGCTCATGTAACTCTATTGGTTTCCTTTATTTTGTTCAATTAATATTTTCTGAGGGACAGAAATGTGCCCAGCCTTGTAATACCAAGAAGGGGAAGCGTTTTTCCATTGAAACACATCTTTCCCACAACATAATTAAGCAAAAAGTTTATATAAAGCCCATTTAAACATACCAATTTTACAAACTTTTATCTCAATTTTATTAACACTTATACCTTTAATTTTAATATTTATTAGGTTTAATCAATAATTTTTATTTCTAGAAGGAATGCCAGAAGCCTTTTTCTTCTTTTCTTTTCTTTTCTTTTTTTTTTTTTACTGTATCTAAATTTATAGAAAAGTCTCTGGGATCCCCAAGTTTGAGCCAAAGAACTTAGGCCCTTCTCAACTTTTAATTTGATTAATTGGTCTGATGCCCCATTCATTGATCAAATATCACAGTCTACATATATTATATGTATCTATCCCTATAAATACATACATTTTAAACTGGGGCAAATAAAACGGACTTTTTTGAACTTTAATTTTGGGGGACAGTAGGTGATTTTCTTTGGCCATTTTTTTTTAACTTTACGTAGTGTAGTATCAAAACCTTGTCTCTAAATCCAAAAATGTCCATTTTATTTATCTCATTCAAAATAACCATCAAAAAAATTTACCCATTTTGGATAATCCCCTTATCTTTTTTTTTTTTTTCTGTTAAGAAAAAATTCTTTCGAAATTTTTACATTCTTTTTTCCAGTTACTCAACCTAATTAACATTAATTATTCTAAGATTTTATTAACATCTCTAAAACCATTAATGGGAAAGGAAAAACATAAATGTAGCTTTTTAAACCAGTTTTTGTAAAATAAGTTCTTAGATTAACCATTAGATATATTTTCTACCTTTAAACTTGATACTAATAGGTACCAATAAAACGGCTGTTTATAATGAGAGCTCTTTCAACTTTCACCAATTTAAAAGTTTTTCCAAATTAAGGGATCCATCATATGGCCATCAATTTATATATATATAGTGGTTTTTAAACGACTTAGATGAAGAGGCTTTTCCAAATGAGAGTAGGGGTGCTGCCTAAATAAAATTCAAAAGTTTTCTCTCCAAAAGGTAAAGCAGTTCATGGTCCAGACTGATGCAACAAAGGTTAAGATGGCAAAATGCCTGAAAATTGGTACAAAGGATTGTTGAGAATCCCAATTTATTTGTGTGGCCACCATATGTACACAATACTTGTACCTTTTGCATGGCAGAGTCCAAATTTTCCATTAAAAACAAAAAGGAAACAAATATATACATACATACACACACATAAAACACCCAGCGAAAGATAAAATGTTTATATTTCAAGGACACAGGAAGAGAAATCCAAGTTCCCCCTAAAAGGGTTTTGGTTTTTATAAGTCCAGAATTCCAAAAAATGTTTTTATCAGGCCTGGTTAGTTACTTTAAGAGGGAGATTTTTTTTTAATTCCCAATTAAAATTGTAAGTTTTGTATGTATATAAAACTGGCTGGGGTATTAGCTGGAGGCTGGCAATCTGTCATTTCTTTATCTTTTTTCCTTTTCTTTCTTCCTTTCGTTCATTTTTATTTTTTTTTTTTTGAAAGTTCTATTCCCCATTCTAAGGTAGGGTTGTCAGAATAAAATTGCTAGTAGGTTTTCCCACAGGGACAACTCTATGGCATGAAGTCTTTGCCTATACCACTCCTGCAAGTTTCTCAGTCATCGGAGAAAACTGTTACCAGCCAGGAAGGGGGTCCCATTTTTGGAGTTGAAAGGTTCCTCATAAGAGTTTTACTTTTATTCTGAAAAATTCAATGGAGGTAACCAAATTGAGGAAGACATTAGACCAGCCTCTTACCTAACCACTCAGTCCTGACCCCAGTGTCTTTCAACATGGACCCACTCTGGATATCTCCACTGGGAATTTTCCTGGTATCTTTCAATCAGCCCCACCTTGGACGTCTACTTAAGATGGGTGTTTCCCGTTATCTTTCAACAAGGCCCCACCCAGTATGTCTCCACTGGGTGGGTTATTCCCCCCCAGTATCTTTCAACTGGAGAGCCAGGTACCTGGATACACCACCAAATAAAACTCAGGATTATCACCCAATATGGGAGATCCGAGAAACAAGATTGACTTACCCAAATTCATCTGGACTCCCCGAGGAGGTGGATGGGCACAAAGGGCCACTGCTGGTACCAAGGCTCCTGATACTCGGAGAGTTCAGGTGGAGAAAGTCTGCTCTGGGTCCCTTCATGGTGTCCAAAACTGTTGACTGAAATACATGTGCAGCCTAAAAGTTAAGAGTTATGTTTATTTGGCGGGAGGACTCGAGCCGGGATGACAGCCTCTCAGATCTCTCTGAGGGACTTCTCCGAAGAGGTTTGTGAGGAGCTAGGATATATAGGAGCTCTACAACAAAGACCAGGTAGTTGGAACAATAAAACATTGTTTGTTATCTAAAGAAAGCCAGGTATGTCAAGTTAAAGAGTTTAGTGATTTTCTATGTATCATTTGGGCTCACTGGTTTCATTCTTTAGACAAGCACCTAGCTATCTAGGGCAAGTATCCTGTCTTGTCTTATTCTCATTCTGTTCAGAGGGCACTGTTGTGAGTGGCTGTAGAGGCTGGTCTTCAGGCCTGTCCTCGCTGGGTGATGGCGGAAGCCACTGATGACTTGGTTTCAGCATTATTTGTTTACTGACATGGTTGCAGTATTTTCATTCATATTGTAGTATTTTCATTCACAGACTGATTGTGGATAATCTGGAAAATTGGAAAGGAATCGAGATAGAATTACTGCAGGTACCTTCTACTTTAATATTTCGTGTGCAAACATAAACACGGATGAAGCATACATTTGAATTTGGTGGTGTAGGGAAGGATTTCTGCACATCACAGGAGAAGGCAAGGCAGAATTCTTCTACTTTGTTGGCAGGGATGTGGGTCCACCTGTCTTTTCTGTAGCGGTTTCTGAGAGCAGTTTATGGTAATTAACAAACATTGACAAACGGTGGCACACATTGCATTTAAGAGCTGGCCTGTGCAAACTTGTGTATTGGACAGGTGGATTGGAGAGAGATGTAGCCCAGGCCTGGGCTCAGATACAGGTTTAAATCGCCATTTCCTCACCAAAGGGCCTTGGACTAGAGTGTAACCTCCCTTAACCTGTTGGTGAATCTGTGAAATGTGCATTATAATATTCGTTTCTTCCTGGGTTTGTTGTAAGTTGTAAACAGTATTATAACACTCATGAAACACTTAACAAACAGGCACTTAGCAGTGTTCACTGTGTCTGTCCGCCCCGCTTAGCGTGTGTCACAGCCGTAAAGGTAGCATGTGCCTGTTGAGGATGCACTGGTAGCCCCTTGAATAGGTTGTGAATTTGGTGATTTCCTTTAATCCTGGAAACTCTATATGCCATGGGCAGTTATTTTCATGGACAGATGAGGAATCTCAGGGTAAAGAAGACTGTGTAATTTGCCCAAAGTCAGACCATAATTTTGGGTGCTGGGGCCTCGGTTCAGCATGGGCCCCTGGGCCTTCTGCCCTCTCCGTTCAGCCCCAGAGCCAGACGTGGGGTCGCCTTTCTCCCAGCCCAGAATATCCAGTAGGCAGCAACACAAACCTGGACCTGTGCTGCTTAAGCAAAACTCCGGAGGGGAGGCAGGTACTAAGGGGATAAATGTAAAAACAGACGACTGCAAACAGTGATCA
Source organism: Camelus bactrianus (assembly GCF_048773025.1). Lineage (NCBI taxonomy): Eukaryota > Metazoa > Chordata > Mammalia > Artiodactyla > Camelidae > Camelus > Camelus bactrianus. The sequence goes on from NC_133546.1 coordinate 95,083,291, forward strand.
GCTCTGAGAAGGAAAGGAACACGCCTCGCCACGCAGAGCTGGGAGCTTTCCCTTCGGGGCTGCTCTGGGGGCGTTCATCTCAGCTAAACAAACTCCGGTCCTGCACCAACGCAGGAAGGCAGGGCGCGTGTGACCAGGTTGACTTGGCCTCGTTGATCATACTCATTCCCCATTCAGCGGCAGCTCTTACGGGCACTTACCTAGTAAACAGATTTTGGCCATTATCATAACGCACTTTGCTTGGTAGTTTTATTGGCCTCACATTTGAGATGAGGTAATTGAAGCTGGGGAGTTTGTTGCATGCCCGTGATTACTTTGGAAATACCCCCACTGGTCTTTCAACCTAGACTGGTGTGGCTGTTATATCCCAGCCCTGTGAATGGCATCGTGTAGCTTCTACCAAGTGGTGCAAATGACTGACATTGATTTTTCTTAATTCGTAGGAAATGGTATGTGACAATAAGAGAAATAGGTAGTCAGAAATTGTTTGGAAAACTAGAACAAAATCCAATTCTTCCCCAGCTGGGGAAGCGTACCCAGTGTCACTCACCCCACTCACTGCCTGGCATCTCCTCCCTGCCGACTCCATGTTCAGAAGCCACTCTGAGCCTTTGAAGAACATTTTGCCTCATGACACTGTTGACTAAGACCTGCGGCCTCTCTGTCCCTGGTTAACTCTCTCTTCAAAGCCATTTAAATTTTATGCAGGCTCCTCAGCTCAGATGTAAGAATAGCCTCTTTAAACTTCTTGATGCAGCTCCTTAGTGAAGATCTTGCGAAGGAAAACTAGCCAAAACCTGGGAGGTATGCACACAGTGACTGCAACCTCAGCACTTTGTGAAGTTCAGAATCAGAGGGGTGGGAGACTAAGGAAAGGCTTTTTAAAGTAGAAAGGGGAAAGTGAAAGGACACAGGCTGTGTGAGACTGAAGCATCTCGGTCCCAGCTAGCAAGGCAGCTGCGTTCAGGATGGTATGTGAGGAGTACAGAGTTCTCACAAAGAAAGAAATGGTGGGATGGGAGGGAGGACAGATAGATTCTTTACTAGGGAAGGAAAAAGTGCGCTGAAAACTTCCTGGTTGAATAAGAGGACTGTGACATGATGTGCTTGTATTTTGGAGAGAAGGGTTTTGTGGGGACAGGCCTAGGAGAACGCTGTCTGGCTAGGGTGTCAGCACAACAGGGAACCACAGAGAACAGGGCCGACCTCAGGGCACCTGCTGGGGGAGGGGCTGCCCGCCATTTTGAGCCCTGGGGGCTGCTTCTTTCCCTTAGCTGGGGCCTCAGAACACCCTTCATATCCCAGTACTGTTGATACAAGAAAACAGATGTGGGGCATGAGAAGGGCTGTGTCCCAGGCTTTGGTTGAGCCCCTGGAATGTGCCCCACCAGACGTGGGTCCTTGGCTTCATGCAGGAAAGATTTCAAGAGCAAGCCACTGTTGAGTAATGGTAGATTTATTCACAGAGACACATTGAAAGGCAAGAGAAAGGCCACGAGTTGTGGGGTTCGGGTGCTCAGATTAAAAGTAGGTATACACTCCACAGATAGAGTGTGGGCCTTCTCGGAAGAGGGAGAGAGAGTGGTGACCGCGAGGTGGCGCTGTGTTGCTCGTTTTCTTGGGCTTGGTTTTTTCATATGCTAATAAGTAGACTGAGCAGCCTAAGGGCAAGGGGCTGGGATTCCCAGGGAGTTGGCCATTTCCCACCCTGTGACCTTTTGTGGCTAGCCTTGGGATGGCCATGGTGCCTTGGGGCATGTTATTCACCATGTTACTATTACAATGGGTGTATAATGAAGCTCAAGCTCTGCTAGAAGATATATCTCTTCATCTTGAGCCTCAAGGCCTATTGGGGATTGAATCCTTCACCATTTTGATGTTAATTGTTGTGGCCTTCCTTGAATGGCTGTGCTCTGCCCCCTTCCATCCTGTCTCACTGTGATGACACAGAGAGAGCAAAGGCCGGGCCCTGCCTGTGCTCCTGCATTTAACAAGGGGATGGGTGGTGTGGGCTGAGGATGACTCTGAGTGGTGAGAAGGATGTTTCAGATTTTCCCACGTGGGACAAGGGGACGTGCCAGCAGCCACTGCAGATTGATCTCATGGGCATTATCGCTTGTGTCACTCATCTTTTCTATTTTACTTTTTTTTTTTCAAGTATTTAATCTAAATTTAATATCAGGTTTTTTTAGGAAACAAATTTCTCTTTTTCTTTTCTTTGGGGCTCTTTAGGGGGTAGGTAATTAGGTGTATTTGTCTGTTCGTGGAGGCCCTGGCACTTGAACCCAGGACCCCGTGCACGCTAAGCTCACGCTCTACCACTGAGCTCTACCACCCATCACATCATCTTTTCCTTTTTGCTTTAGCTGCCAAGAATCTTACAGCTGAATTTCTAGTCGGCCTTTAACACTTACCCTAACTTCATGGCATTCATTTTTATGACTTTACCTTCCCCTGGTTTCATTTAATTATTCAATCTCCATTTTGTCTTCACTCTCACTTTTGTCTTTTTGTTGTTATGGTTGTTAAGCTGTGTTTAAAAAAATAGTTTAATTTCTCTTTTAGCAGGAGGCTGAAAGTAAATAAATATGTAAACAAACTTATCACACTTAAATATTTTATACTTTCTAAGCTGTTTAGTAGTTACTTAAAAACCGAATTGAATACTAAAGTGATAAAATTTTTAAAATATTTTTTAATTTTTTATAAAGGTATAGCTGATTTACAATATGATATAAGTTTCAGGTGTACAATAGTTGCACAATTTTTATTTTTATGTTCCATTTGTAGTTATTGTAAAACATTGGCTATATTCCCTGTGTTGTAAGATCCATCCCTGTAGCGTGTTTATGTTAGATGGAGCAGTTTGTTTAAGAAAGCTGGGTAACGCAGAGTCTGGGGAGTGGCTCCGTCTAACCCATGTTCATGGTCACCCTTCCTGTCAGAGCCCAGGCCCTCACTCCTCTCTGCAGGGGAGCGAGTGGAGGCAGCCCTCATCGGAGCTGGCACCACCCACTGAGAGGCAGTGACAACAGTGACTCTCTGTGGACATGCAAATTGTTGTTCCAGGAGCTTTACATGCATTTCTGCATTTAATAATTAAAGCCCTCCTGTGAGGAATCATTTTATGTTTTTAATGAATAATACATTTTATTTTGATTTTGATAGACTTCAAACCTCCAGAAAATGTACTGGAATAGTACAATAAACGCTTAGAGCATTTCACCTAAAAGGGCACTATTTGCCCTTTTGTGTGTGGCTTATTTTAGTATAAACTTTCAAGGTCCATCCATGTTGTAGCCACAATCAGTAATTTTTTCTTTTGATTTGATAATATCTTTTTCCTTTTTTTTGGTTTTTGTCTATTTAAAAATATTTTCATTGAATTCTAGTCAGTTTATAATGTTGCATCAGTTTCTTGTGTACAGCACAACACTTCATTTATATAGAAACATACCTGTATTAATTTTCATATTCTTTTTCAACATAAGTTACTATAAGATACTAAATATATTCTCCTGTGCTATACAGTATAAACTTGCTGTTTACTCTATACATACTATCTGCAAATCTTGAACTCCCAATTTATTCCTTCCCACACCCTCTCCCCTCTGGTAACCATAGTTTGGTTTCGATGTCTCTGTGTCTGTTTCTATTCTGTAGATAAGTTTATCTTTTTGTTTGGTTGTTTTTTCTTTTATTGTTTTTTTTTAGATTCCACATGTGAGCGATCTCATATGGTATTTTTCTCTCTCTTTCTGGGTTACTTCACTTAGAATGACATTCTCCAGGTCCATTCATGTTGCTACAAATGGCATTATTTTATTATTTTTTTTATGGTGAATAGTAGTCTATTTTACAAATATACTACAACCTCTTTATCCAGTCATCTGTCAGTGGACATTTAGGTTGTTTCCATGTCTTGCTATTGTAAATAGTGCTGCTGTGAACATTGGGGTGTAGGTGTCTTTTTGAATTAGGGTTCCTTCTGGATATGTGCCTAGGAGTGGGATTGCTGGGTCATATGGGAGGTCAATTTTTTGTCTTTTGAGGAACCTCTATACTGTTTTCCACAATGGCTCCACCAAACTGCATTCCCACCACAGTGTAGGAGGGTTCCCTATTCTCCACAGACTCTCCAGCATTTATTGTTTGTGAACTTCTGAATGATGACTATTCGGACTGGCGAGATGTGATATTTGATTGCAGTTTTGATTTGCATTTCTCTGATAATGATATTGAGCATTTTTTCATGTGCCTATCGGCCATTTGTATGTCTTCATTGGAGAACAGTCTCTTTAGGTCTTCTGCCCATTTTTGAATTGAGTTGTTTGTTTTTCTTTCTTATGAAGTTTAAAACTGTTTATATATTCTGGGAATTAAGCCCTTGTCAGTCTCATTTATTGCAAATATTTTCTCTCATTCCATAGGTTGTCTTTTTGTTTTGCTTACTGTTTCCTTTTCTGTGAAAAAGCTTGTAAGTTTAATTACATCCCACTTGTATATTTTTGCTTGTATTTCTATTGCTTGAGTAGACTGCTCTAGGAGAACATTGCTGAGATGTATGCCAGATGTTTTCCCTATGTTTTCTTCTAAGAGTTTTATAGTGTCATGTCTACATGTTTAAGTCTTTAAGCCATTTTGAATTTATTTTTGTGTATGCTGTGAGGGAGTAGTCTAACTTCATTGATTTACATGCAGCTGTCCAGTTTTCCCTACACCATTTTCTGAAGAGGCTGTCTTTACTCCATTGTATGTTCTCACCTCCTTTGTCAAAGATTCAATGACCAAAAGTTTGTGGGACTATTCTTGGTAATTTTGTTTATCCGTTCATTGATGGATGGATATTGTTTGTAACCTTTGGCTACTCTGAATGATACTGCCATGAATATTGATGTGCAAGTTTTTGTGAGAATATGTTTTCATTCTGTTGGCTGTACAGTTGGCCCGCCATAGCTGTAGTTTCCACTTCATGGATCCAGATAGCTGATTGTAAAGGGACTCGAACATCCTTGGATTATGGAATCCAGGATGGGGTGTTCCTGAAACCAACCCCTCGTGGATACTAAGGGATGACTCTACATGTAGGAGTGAAATTGCTGAGCCATATAACTCTAACCTTTTGAGGAAACAACAGACTTCTCCAAAGAAGCTGCACCATTGTCCCTTTCCCCTGGCCGCATAAGAGGTATCTCTGCCTCCTGAACAACACTTGTTATTGTCCATGTTTTGATTATAACCATCCTGGTGGTTGTAAAAATCGATCTCATTTTCATTTTGATTTGGCTAGTGATGCTGAGCTTGTTTTCATATGCTTATTGGCCATTTCTGTATTTTTTTAAATCCTTGGAAATTTTAAAAATTGGGTCGATTTTCTTTGTATTGTTCAGGTGTAAGCATTTGTTATGTATCCTGAATACTAGTCTCTTATTAGATACATGCTTTGTAAAATTTTTCTCCTATTCTGCAGATTGTGCTTTCACTTTAGTTCTTTTAAACATTAAAACAATTTCTTTACAGGTGAGGTAATTAGATGTATTGATTTATTTTATTTTTCTTGCTAATCACGCCCTCTATCAGTTGAGATACCCCCTTCCCCTGTCATTTCACTTTCTTGATGATGTCCTCTGTAACAAAAAGGTTTTAATTTTGATGAAGTCCAGTTTATCTGCTTTTTCTTCTATCACTTGTGCTCTTCGTATTGTATCTAGGAAACCAAAGCCTATCCTAGGACTTCAAAGATTTATACTGTGTCTTCTTTTAGAAAGTTTATAGGTATAGTTTTTACGTTTCTGTCTCTGATCCATTTTGAATTAATTTTTATTTGTTATATAAAATATGGGGGTCCAGATTCCAGATTCATTCTTTTGCCTGCAGATACCCAGCTTTCCCTGCACCATTTGTTGAATAGACTATTCTTTCCATGGAGTGTTGTTGGCACACTTGTGGAAAACTTTGTTTAAATGTAAGTTTTTTCCCCCTGGGATTTTATTGTGTCTCATAGATTTATTTATCCAAACTTATGCCAGTAACATACTGACTTAGTCCTATAGCTTTTTAGTACACTTTAAAGTGAGTCATTCCACTTTGCTCTGCTTCTTCAAGATTGCTTTGGCTGTCCTGGGCCCCTTGCACTTCCATATGAATTTTGGGATAAGTTTTTCAATTTTTGCAAAGAAGTCAGTTGGAATTTTGATAGGGATTCCACTGAATTTGTAAATCACTTTGGGGAGTCTTAACATTTTTAACAATATTGTCTACCATTCCATCAACATGAGATGTCTTCCATATATGTAGATCTTTTAAAATGTATTGGTGATACTTCAAAATATTCAATGTACAAATCTTGTAAATTTTTGTTAAATGTATCTCTCATTTAATTTTTAATGCTGTTGTAAATGGAAAATCTGAGCTTCTTGGGGTAGGAGTATATATCAATTTGTTTATTTCTAGGATTTCTATGCAGCAACTACCCTAGGTTTATATTTGCAACATAAATCTATCCACAACTCTTCCCACCCCCATGTTATAAGAAACCAAGACCCAGGTTAAGCTACCTGAACACCTATGTGGAATTGAGAAATGAGACCCTTGGGTGGGGCTTTGTGCAGATGATACTGAGAGCTTATTTAGGATGGCTTCATCTTAATTTCTTTTAAACAACACTTTCGGTGTAGTCAGATATATTAAGAACATGCCCTTTTGATGTGCAGAGGAGCTAAGACTATTATCAAATAATTTCTAGAGAGAGTGTTGTACTTGAAATCTAATTTGCATCAATCTTTGAAGATTTATGTTTCAGGAGCTTTGACTAAAGAACACCTGTCTTTATTCATTAGTGACAATTAAATGCTCAAGCAACATGTAATAGTCTGAGAACCTGCCCCCGCCCCGTAGTGCTGGGTGGCTGCAGCTGTAACAGGAGTCAGCGCTTACCTTTCCCAGTATGCTTGTGCTGATCCGCTCAAAGAGGTTCGTCCAACAGTGTGTCAGTTGTCTGTTGGACATAGCCATAAAACATTGAGTTAAGGTTGCTGGAATGCATTATATTCTTATTAATAATAAGTAAGCACATATTGAGTACTTACTGTACGTTGGGAATTGTCCCTCAGCCTCACATGAATATTATTTCTCTTAAAACCTCACATATTTTCTTGTTATTCTCACTTTACAGATAAGGAGACTGAGAATTAAGTCTTCTCTCTTTTGGGTGGAGCTCATTATCAATGACGGGAAGTTGTAAGGAAAAAGATATTGATTCATCCTGAGAAAACAGTTTTCTGAGAGTCAGCAGTAAAGAAGGTGGACACTGAAGAAGGTGATCATTGTTCGATTGAGACGAGCCCCGGGTTGTACGGAGTCAGCATCCCTGTCCTGGACACAGCCAGTGTAGAGCTGCGTGGTGTTTGAGGCGGCGATGCCGTGCAGGGAAAGCAGATGCCGGGCCATTGGGCTGTGCTCAGGCCCGGTGGGGCTTTCTCCTAAGGGCAGTGGACAGTCATTGACAGATTTTAAGTAGGGGAGTGGGGTGCTCTCGTAGATCACTTTTGTCTTGTAGAATGCTTAGAAACATTTAGAAGGCTCAGCTGGAGGTGATGTGATGAGTCAGATTAGGGTGGCTGCCAGGTGTAGGAATGTAGAATTTTCAAGTGGTTTTCAGTCCCAGTTTTGTGGCTCAGTAGCCATGTCACTTTGTATGATGCACTCAAGGAAGAGAAACAATTTATCTAATCAATAAATGCAGTGATGTACCGACCTCCCAGGACTGCTGTGGAGATCCAGTGAGATAACGTGTGCACAGTGTGCAGCATGGTACCTAGCACAGAGTCAGTGCTGAGTGAGTGCCAGTGAGTATCTGGTAGGACAGGTGTGGGTGGTGGGACTCGGTGACTGAGGAAATCTGGGCCCTGAAGGAGGGGTCCAGTCACATCTGTGAGTGATGGGCCTGAGCTCGGAGAGGCAGAGAGACCTTGCCCCCCGACCAGGGGCCCTGGGCTGGACGGCTATGGGAGGAGAACCGTGAAGTCAGCTCTTTGCAGGTGGAGTTGGAGTTGCCCTTGCGACATCTAAGTGCAGTGTCACGAGCTCAAAGAGGAGGTCTGGGCCCAGGCTGTGAATTTTCCTATAATCTTAATCCCTGAGGACGCTGAGGTAGTGATCACTGAACGTGAAGACATACTTTACAGGACAAGTGAATAGTAGTATCATCTCTGTCATCAAAGCTCACGTCTCTTTATTCATCACCCACTTTGCTAATTGGGTACTTACAGAGCTCACTTCACCGACCTCCCCTGGGCTCAGGCTCCACAGTAAAGAGCTGGTGAGCCTCCCTCCTTTCCAGAAGACGAGACATTTTGCTGGTAGCCTTCTGTAACTAGCCAGACTTAGAATTTTAGTTTGTTGATTTAATTCTATTTTCTATTAGCCATCTCCTGACAAGAGAGACCTTTTACCTCATGGTCATATTTCAAATAGATGTTACTGAGAATTGCTGATCTGATCCATAGAGTAAGTATTATATTAACCTTGTAGAGTACTTATCATTTTTCTGTCTTTGCCCTTTAATTTTGTATGCCCTTTCTCTATCCTTTTTGGGGCATTAATTTTTTTTAATTAAAAGATGTCTGTTTGCAGTTAAGAAAACAAAAGAAAAAATAAACATGATAGCTAAACATAGAAAATATCTAGTGTGTTTTCTGTCTTGGCAATGGAGGGTTGTAGAAACTTGTGAAAACCTTCATTACACAGGTTTCTTAAAATGCGGATTAAGAAATAAAACCTTCCTTCTTCATCTTACAAGCTGCACAGCTAATTGTCAAGAAAGTGAGGGGAAATCCTCAGAAGCCAAGACAAACCAGAAAGCAGGGATTCTGGGTGATACATGAGCCTTAGAAGCCCTGGGGTGCCTGTTGGCTCCTGTACTGAGTTTCAGTTGCCTTGACAGTAGGGCAGGAGGTGATCCCGAAGCCTCTCACACTGGGAGTTGGATGACTGATCATATGTAAGGCCAAGCCCATTCCGAGAAGCATGGTTTACTAAAGGGTGAACTAGGAAAAAAAATTTCCTCAAGGCAAGACAGTTAGGAAAGTCAATTTTGTTGGAAGAGGGGAAAAATTACAAATCCAAAATAAGGATATAGTTTAAAGCTCTTCTGGCATGAGAGTGACCACAAACTCCTGGCAGAGAAGCACAGCTACTCCTGGAATGAGAAGCTGTGGTTTGAATGAATCAGTGAGCAGCCATTCCGAAAAAGGCCTCCAGAGTCTTGTGGATCAAGATACTGGACGGCAAACACCTCTCTTCCAAGGTCTCATTCAAATAACTGGAAATGTTTTAAAGGAAAGAATCCATAATCATAGTTCTGTTTATTAACATTACTATATGCTAGGAATTCTGAAGTGACTATGGAGTTGACTCCTCATTTATGGACCTTACTTTCTCTTTGGGGAGAAAAACTGACATAGTCGGGGAGCTTGGTAGAGGGAGGTGTTAGTCTGTTGCAATTAGCCAGGAGAGGAGATTAAGAAAGCAGTGAAGGGTGGGTGAACTTTTTAGCTGAGGACAGACAGTCTTGTTCAGTTGGCTTTTAATTGCAGGCTCAATGAGCTGTCAGTGGAGGGAATTGATCTTACGGAGGATGGACTTAGCTCAGGCCTCTTTAGAATGGACACGTGAAACTGGAGAAAGACAGTGAAATCTGTGCAGACATTAAAGTTCACTTGAACATGCTCCATCCCTGAGCCAAAGATAGGACAAATATGCAGCACTTCTTAAGGACAGAGGAGTGGTTTCTAAGGTTCTCCAAGAATGAATCCCAGGGAAACGGGATGGCCAGTTGTCAAACTGTGACTTTGCTCTTTGGACGGTGTACCCACCAAGGGTATTGGACTTTTATAGGTTTCCATTTCTCTTTAATACACGTCAGGTTATTAGGACGTGGGCACAAGTATTTGACACCTTGTCGAGGCGACTTTGGTTACCTGCCTAGAAGCACGGGCACTGCTATGGCTGCGTCATACATCTTGCCGCCCATCCCGTTCCCCGGTTCAGTGATCACGGCAGAGTGGTCCCTTGTTGACCTGTCCGTCTCCTCTGTGACATCATAACCCATGAAAAGACCGGAGCGTATTAACGTGGTTTTCTTAAAGTCAAAGGAACAGATCAAATATGGATTCAGATTTGTTCTTTCCTACTTCAGTAGTGCCATGGAGAAGGCAGTTTGGGCAGCTTTTTGTAGGGCCCTGGAGGCTTTCTCTCTCAGCCTCTGGGCACCTTTATTGAAAACCCTTCATAGCTGTCTGGAGTGCTGTAAAACCACTCCGCCTGTTTTGCCCTGAAGATGTGTTCAGTTTATAACTCATCTCTACTCCTTGGAAAACAACTCAATAAAAACTCAGTTGGTTTCCCACCAGCCATGGGCAGGGGTGGGTGTTACCTTGTTATTATTTCATAAAATAAAAATAACAATAATAATAATAATAGTAATAATAATAATAAATAATAATAATAAAAGAAGTCTTAAAACAGCACTGGGCACATTGGAGAGAGTCAATAAATGCTTCCTGGCTTAAGTCAAAAGTGATGACTCAGTGATTCCATGGCTGCTGTATTTGCTGAGCTAATTACTCCTTTGCTCCATTACACATTTTTTTACCTGAAAAAGAAATACATGCAATTGGTTAAAAAAAATTCAAACAGAGCACAAAACTACACAAGTGAAAGAAGTTTACACTCATCCTCTGTTCTTCCAGCCCTCCCTGGAGATGCCACTGTTTACTATCCTTTGGATGCTTTTCCAGATATGGTATGCACATTCCCAATTATGTATGTAAATTCCTTTAAAGTTTTAGTTATTTTTAACTTAAAGCTATTTAAATCCTCAAGTGGCTTCTGCCTGGGTAATAGAACAGAACAAATCTGACTGCATATTAGATCTTTTCATTTGACTTTAACCCTATGCTCTTTCTCCTAGGCTTCATCTTGCTTGTAAAACAATGTTGCTTAGAGCCTGAAATATACAGGAGAGCCTATTCTAAAGGCTCTGACCTTTAAGGATATTTAACACTTTTTCATTCATAAAAAGATAACAAATTACAGAATAGAAAATAACGTTTGTTTTGTTGGAGGTTTACAGAGATTTGACACAGGCAGATAGCTGCAAAAACAAAGGATTCTAAAAACAAAGAATTCCTACACCAGGAAGATTGCAACAACCAAGCACGTAGAAATGGAGCCTGAATTCTGACTTGGGAAGATGGTTTTCCAGGACATTAGTTTGCCATCTAGGTCTACAGAGACTTGCTATTCCTTGCCCCAACACCTGGTCTCCCAACTTATTGGCCTGTCCTTCACTGAGGAGAATGAATTTGGACTCGGTAGCACTCCTATCTCCCTAGCAAGCAGGGCACTGGAACTGAGTGTTATGGAAACAACAAGGCCAGCCAAGAAACAAGCACCACTGGGAGGGTTGGAGTACTAAGACTTATTATGCCGGCGGGCTCAGAGGGGCTTCTGCTCCGAAGTTCTGAGCAACTCCAAGACGTGCACATGAGGTTTTAAAGGGTTAATTACAAGTAAGGGGTATTAGCCAATAAGGCTCAAACAACAAAAAGCAAGGAATCAGTACACTGGAGCTTATCAACTTGTAATAGATCACGTTACTGACACCTGTTGAGGTTGGATTTACGAGTTAGCTTGTTAGCCCAGTAAACTGACACTAAACTTCAGATTTACGAGTTAGCCCAGCAGAATTTAGATCAGTAAACCGACACTTATCACACTTAGATTTGTGACTTAGCTTGTTAGCCCAGCTGGGCTTTTCCTTTACATGAGGATAGCTCTCCCACACCCAGGGAACTACTGTGAACCCTTGGTGGTTCCACTAGGGTGGGGTGTGGTTTACCCAGGAGGGATGGGGACTGTGCACCAACACTCAGGCAGTCTGCTCTGTCTGGGGCTCTGATTTTGTACCACCCCTCTCCCCGCCAGCCCAACACCTGGGAGAGTGGAACTAAGGCAGAGATCATGCCTGCCTGTTTCCCAGTGTGTAAAAGGGGAATAGGTACTCTTCCCAAGGTAGTTCTGAGCGACAACACCTGCGGGTGCTTGGTTCCCAGAGCAACAGAAAACCCAGCTCCACGTGGGGGCAACGGGTGTGATACCCATAGGGGTTCTGCTGAAGCATCGGATGGAGGGCTGGATCAGAGAGGTAAAACATGAGCTGCGGGCCTTGAAGGGTAACAGAATGGTACAGAGGCAGGACTGCCGCCTCCTTCGGGGTGCCCCCAGAGGTAAAGCTTTTTCTCTCCATCTCCGCTAAGACCCTCCCCTCTCCAGATCCATCCCTTTTCTCTGCTCTTCCTGTCCATCTGTCTCTCTCCACTTTTCCCCTCCTCTCCTCCCCCTCCCATCTTCTTCCTCCTTCGTTGCCCCACCTTCTCTCGCAGAACCCAGAGTGGATCGCTGGCCCTCCTGCGCATGGGCAGTCGGTGCCAGCTGGACCACGGGTTGGAAGCTCCAGCTCCGAGCCGGGGATCGGCCCCAAAGGCTTCTCAGCTCTGTCGACCGGTAGGCCTTTAGCTCCTGCCCGGAGCCGGGGCCTCTGGCTGTGGCAGTGCAAGGTGGGGGGCTCCCGGGGAAGGGGTCAGTCGGCTGCGGGAGGGCGGTCGGCATGTCACAGCCCCCCAGGGCGCCAGTCAGCCTGTGTTCAGCTGAATTGCTCTGGCCAGACCCCTCTGCCAGCGACACCTACCCCGGCGCCCCGGCCACACCTGTCCATGGCCAGGTGGGCACCTACAGCCTCTCACCCAGCCGGGCCCCCCTAAGACCGTTGCTGGCATCCCCTTCCCCTCTCCCGCCCGCGAGTCCTCTCCCGCCCGCGAGTCCTCTCCTCCCGGGCTGCCTGTCCTCGGCCGCCGGCCCGTCCCCGCCCCTGGGCGGGCTGTGTCCTGGGCGGGCGGGGTCTGCGGACCCGAACGGGGGCAGGCGGCTGGGGCTGGGGCTGGCCTCCGAGCGGGGCTGCAACCCGCGTTTCCACCAAACCCCCCCCCCCCGCTTTCCCTGCCCCGCGACCCCGGGGCTGCCCTGCTCTTCCTTTCCTGCTCCCTGAGGACAAGCTCTGCGGCGTGGGCGCTGCTCCCTGGGCTGAGAGCCTCCGGCTGTAAAGCCCAGCTTCTGGTGGAGTCGGGAAAGTGGATCCTCAGTGCTGAGCGAGCTTCTGTCTCCTCCCTCAGTGTTTCTGCCCCAGGTAAGTACCTTGAACACTTTCAGGAGTTATGATGGCGGTCCTTGTTGATGTCACGTGTTTTTATAGTGCCAGGGATTACAGTGTTGAAAGCAGGGCTTGGTTCAGTTAAAAATGAGCTGAAGGCATGAGGCTGTGACATGCTCCTTCCTTCCCACTCCCAGTGTGAAACGTGTAACCGTCGATTTTAAAAAGATAGTTACAGTCCCTAACTAGCCCAGCCCAGCTAGGGTGCGTTAACAGGAACAGCACCACCAGAGGCGTTGGAGACCCAGGGACATTGCAGTCCTAAAGAGCTCCTGGCACAGTTTGGTTTGTTTTTGATTTTTGTTTTTCTTAAATCGTGGGGCAGACTAGTAGTATAGAGGGAAAAATAATTGTCAAGAAATATTTTTTCATATAACAGCTTTATTGTGATATTGTTCACACACCATGAAGTCCATCCATTTAAATGGTACAATTCAGCAACTTTTAGCATATTCACAGTGGTTCAACAATTATTATTCCAGAACGTTTTCATCACATCAGAAAGACCAGTGAAAATGAGTGACATACCCACCCTTCCTCAGTGGTGTTTCTAAAGAAGTCTCATGCCTATTCCTGACCATAAAATAACTTGTTACATTCCATGAAATATCTGGTAGGAATTCTAATCAGAATTGCAATGAATCTGTGTATCAAAACAGGAAGAATTAATGTCTTTATGGCATAAATTTCTTCTACCCATGAATATATCTGGGACTGTATCTTTTCATCTCTCCAGAGCCTGGCCCATGGGAAGTCCTCACTAATTGTTGGGCTTGTGAATGATGAGATTCTATACATTGTTAGTTGCTACTGTAGTCTTTCACAGAAGAGAAAAGTAACCTCCGTGAAGCCAAGTGACTCTCTAATGGTCAGAAAGAGTGACAGCCAGTGCTGGAGTGATCCAGTGGACTTGGTGCTTGCAACCAGGATTCTCCAGCACCTACAGCTAAGGGGATTACAGTATTCTTTTTTTTTTCTTAATGGCGTTGCTTTTATTTTTAATAATTTTTTTAATTTATTTTTTATTTAAGTGTAGTCAATTTACAATGTTAGTTTCAGATGTACAGCAGAGATTCAGTTATAAACATATGCATATGTTTATACATATGTATTATATTGTTTTTAGTAGAACTCATTACAAGAAATTGAATATAGTTCCCTGTGCTATATAGTAGGCCCTTGTCATTTATTTTATATTTATTAACGTGTATCTGTTAATCTCCCCTTTCCTGCCTGCTAAGCACAGTTTGCTTTCTATGTCCATGAGTCCATTTGTAGCAGCACCATTTTTCCTTGTAATATATGCTCTTTGGCTGTTTTCAATTTCAGTACTTCCATGTTATCTTTGAGCGCTTTTCTTCTGGTGGCCTTTATGTGGTTTGCACACGTGGTAATAGAGATCTGTGTTTGGGAGAACTCCAGGCCTCGTGTAGTCCCTGGTACAGAGTGCCCACTGAGTTGATGCTTGAACTGGGAAAAAAAACATAGTAAATTTTGGAATTTCCACTATGGTTGAGAATTCCAGGTTTCTGTAACCTGTTTACCCCACCTTATTATTGGCTGCCCCCATACTGGGTAATTTGGTGGAATTTCATGGTATGGTGGTGTAGAGACAGGGCCTTGTATGCTTCTTTTCTTTCCGTTTTCTAACACTCATTCTCCTGGGCCTCCCAGATCCTCCCCCAGTAGTGCCCAGGGCTGGCTTGGTGCTGTGCTGAGGCAATATTTTTTAATAAGGCCCTTTCCTCATCTCTTCTGACCCTCGGTTTCTTTATCTGCACAATGAGGGCTTAGACTAGATAAGTGCTTTTCAGTT